>NW_026988450.1:10005000-15005000 GCF_030222135.1 Aotus nancymaae | reverse complement strand
GAATCTGCAGGCCAGAGAAAGCCTTCCTGAGTAGGTAATATTTAGGCTGAGAGGGTGGGTGAGAAGGGGTATAGAGAGATTGTTCCAAGAAGAAAGATCAGGATATGTGAAGATCCTGGGCTGGGAAAAAAGCAGGTGCTTTGTAAATATAGGGATAACACTGAAGGGGAGGTTGGGAAAATGGCAGAAGTTTTACTTGTCATTTTCAGGAATTTAGGCTTTAGTCAAAAAGCAATGTAAGTCATGAAAGAGTTTTCAGTGGAGGAATGACATAATTTTGTGCCCCCAAAGATGGCACCATCATCGACTCAGTTATTTAAACCAACAGAATGGGAGTCCTGCCCTTCCCCCTGATTTCTCATATCCGACTCTCATATCTACCTTCTCTAGTATCCACCTGATCTCTCATATCTGTCATATGAACCAACCTGCATTTCTCCAAGTGGTCTGGCCCTTCTCTCCTCCCTGTCTTGCATGTGTGCTCCATTGTGTCTTGCACAAATGCCCTCCCAAGTCTCCATTTGGGGGATTTATATCTGTTCTTTGTGAGTCCGAACATCATCCAAATAGTCTAAAACTCTCTGTCTCCTCTTGTCTCCAGGCCTGTCTCCAAGTCAGCTGTTGACTTTCCCATTGTGATCTGTATGTGCTTCACCCCAGTGCTTATCACACTGTGCTAAAATTGTAGATTTGCTTTCCTTTCTGCCCCTCTTGACTGTAAATCTTTCTGAGGTGAAGAACCTCCTTCATTTTTGTATTTCCAGAGACTAGCATAGTACAATAGTAACTGCTTGGTAAATAAATGTTGAATAAAGAGATGTATTAATCAGCAAGACTCCTCTATTATTTTGGGTAGTGCTACACATCTATAAAGAATATTCATTTACGTATATTGGATTTAAATATATATATTAGATGCACTTTGGAATTGTGTATGGATATGCACAAAACGGTTTTGTGTAAAAGGCGTAGACTTGATAATCATGGACACCTGTGTTTCCTCTCTTGCTTCTGTTACTCATCTACCATGCTATTTGTGAGAAGGCAGTTTACTTCTCCAAGCATCAGTTTCATTAGCTACCAAGTGGAGATTATAAGTGCTAAGATAGTTTTGTGGATCAAATACAATATCTGTGAATCAGCATAGTGCCTGACCTATGGTAGGCTTTTAATAAATGGTAATTCTTTCCCGACTCTTTTCACTTTTCTTTCTTCCCCTTCATCATATTTGCATAATCCCTTCATTTCTTCATCCTTGTAGTTAAGTACTCAAAAAAGAAAAAAAAAAAACTCAGCCTTAGAATTTATGGCTACTGATGGGTTCTTTTGAGAAAGATCATACAAAGTGAGAGACAACTAACTGTACAACTCTGATAATGGGGACGAAGAGGGAGCCCTAAATCATTAAGGGTAGGAAGTGGTCAGGAAGACTAGTATTTAGTCATTATCTCATCATATCATAATTTACCTTGTTCACCATAAAAACTTATTTATATTAAAGCATTTAATGTAATTTACTTTATCTATCATGTTATTCTATGATGTTTCAATAGATTAGGATATTTGTGTTTAGTAGAGTTCAACATATTATATTAATGCAAAGTTTATTGTTAATCATGTTTATTGACATATATTATAATTATATATAATATAATGCTAATTATATTACATATATATCCATATTACTGAAAAAGAAAATAGCATGTCAAAGGTGTTAGATTAGTTTTAAGTATGTGTACACATATAATCACTTTATATGTATACATTCATTGAAATGAAATTGTTTTAAATAGAATCTTTTACCATTCCTCAATAATTATTTCTCATTTTAGGGCCTTTTCATTATTTTGTATTGATTGCAAGTACAAAAAAAAAATCCACTAAGTAATTAGTGCTTTATTAGAAAAAATTAAATAGGGAAAATTAAATAAGTTTAGAAATGAAAAAGGTCAAATTTTTGATTAGTTTTTGAATTGTGGACTGCATTCAGCAAACTATCATACCTTGTACTTTATTCTCAATAACTAAATTACACTGACATCTCTTAAATTTACTGAAGATATGCTCATTTAAAAAGTTCAGTCTGGTATTTTGTTAAAATATGTTATGTAACTCTTGGGGATTGGGTAGTGACTGGTTCCCAAATTACACTTCATACTCATTATAGATCAGAGGGAGGAGATACTGAGTTAGGTCTTAGCAGAATAGAAATAGGTATAGGCCTGAGAGAGTATCCAATCTGATGGAGAGATATCAGCATCTTAACATCAAAGGGAGAAGCGAATGATCTCTCAATATGTGGTCTCGCTGGAAGTTGCATGATGGGGAGTAGAGAAGCATAAAAAGGGGTCTATGGTAATGTCCCCAGGCATTTGGCATTAAAGAAGTCAGACTGCAGATGGATAACAAGAATGGGAACAAGGTTCCAGGGTGAAAGGAGTATATTGGCAAGAGCAAAAATGGTCCAAGTATGGAGTAGTAGCCAGATTTATCTGTCAAGATAAGAACTCAGCTATGGGGAACTAGAACAAACTCTTAGACTAGGCAAATGTATTAGAATTTTCCCGGGAAAGAGAGGCAATAGGACACACACACACACAAACACTTATTACAAGAAATTGCCTCGTGTGAATACGGAGACTAAGTCCCTTCATCCTCAGCTGGTAAACTAGGGAACCAGAAGAGTTGGTGGCATAGGTCCAATCTGAATTCAAAGGCCTGAAACCAGGAGAGTTTATGGATAAGTCCCAGTGCAAGGGCAGTAGAAGACCAATGTCCTAGTTCAACCAGTCATGCAGAGATAGAGAGAAAGTGAATTCTTCCTTCTTCTGACTTTTTGTTCTGTTCAAGCCTCAGCAGTTTGGATGAGGCTCACCCACATTAGGAAGGACAGTCTGCTTTATTCAGTCTATCAATTCAAATTCCCATATCATCCAGAAACACCCACACAGACACACCCAGAAACAATGTTTCATCAGATATCTGGACACCCTCTGGCCCAGTCAAGCTGAAAACATAAAATTAACCATCACAGCAAGTGTGAGTCAGAGTTCCAGTATCAAACCAGAACTCAAACATCAGATGTGGGGCCCATGTTCTAGGTCAAAGAAGTAACCAAAGTAACTTTCTGTTGAAGCTGAAGATCTGGTTTGATCTCACAGCTAGGGATAGTCTGAATAATGGAAATTGTCCTAGCTGCTTGGGCAAGTGAAAGGCTGCAAGGCCTGATAGACCACAATTAACATAAGGCTCTAAGTGGTTCTGACTTGACGGAATGGGACTTCAGCAGTAACAGGCCTCCCTGTGACTAGGGGAGGAGTTGAGCATAAGTGAAATCAGCATTGACTTTCATTATGATTCACATACCCAAAGCAGGGTATATTGAAAATGTCCCTCTGCAAAATTTGCATAGAAGAGATTGAGAGTTTCCCTCAGTGGGAATAGTCACTGTATTATTTAGGTTTCAGAATGTTAGCATTCTGTTCTATGCAGGACTTCTGTGCCAGGCAGCCTGTGTGATAGTGATGATTTCACCTGAAGTGGAGCAACTTTGCACTTAAAGTTGGAAGATAATGTGAAGAACAAGGGTAGTTTGAGGAAAGGTTTAGAAACGAGTGAGGAGACTAAAGGCAAGACAGCACAGATGGATAAAGAAATGCTCATATTGGCTGTGAATATCTGGAAAGTTAGGGAGCAGCAGAAAAGAAGCTGTTGAATATGAAAAAATTTGGGCAGCATTTTGGGAAGGAGAGTCGCTTGATTAAAAAAAAAAAGGTAGGAAAATATCACTGAGTTGGAATTGGATGACACTGTAATATTAGTCTAAAGCTAAGATTCTAAGGGTCCCTGAGGACTTACAAAGAATAGTATTTTTTGAAGATTTGGGATCAACTCATCAGTCAGCTGACTTAAAAATGAAACCTGGATGCATAGCTTTTCAAATGCTTCACTATTATGACAAGCTGCATCAAGCCCACATGAATGTCTTTTTATCTACTCTTCAACAGCTCTCTGACGTATAGTTAAGACAAAAGCATAAGGAAATTTCCTACATGAGAGTAGAGTTGTGAATACTGGCTGAATAAAACTTAAGTGATATCGTTTCAGCAATACATTTTCTAATGTGGCTATTTCCCTAATATTGAAATATAAAATAAAAGTTTCTTGTACACACATAAAAATGTATTCTAGAGTTTTTGTGGTTATATCGAATATATCTATGAATCAATGGGATCAAGCACATCTCTCTCTTTATTAAGGCATTCTTCAACAAAGTTTTATTTATAACTGCTATACTTGAGAAGCAGCAGCCAGTGAATAAAACCAGGAAAAAAGAAGACACTGAAGATGGAAAGGAAAGAGTTGACTAGAAACTGAGGATGCTGATGAACCTGACAAGTTAGGATTTATGGGGAAGAAGGAAAGGAATTTAAAAAGTGTTATGACTTGATATAAATTGTATAATGTAGAGACCAGAATATAATGAATTACACATAAAGGTTTGAGTAAAGTTGTCATCTGAGAGGCAGTGGGAAGAAGGAGGTAGGGTAGGAAACTTTCTTTCTGATCCCTTTGAAGGTGAATTTTATAGGCAAGACTGTATCAGCCTTTAGTCTAGGGCAAATTTTGCCTGACCACTATACTAATACCCTTTTGAGTACTCTACCTGATTCTCCATCAATTACAAGCTCTTCTGAAGAAAATGTTGAATATTTAATATAGCTATTGCAGATTTCTGCTTCTGGTTATGATGGGGTAATAGGGGCTGAATTCACTTTCTTGCTTTAAATAATTAAACACATAGGCAAATATAATAAATATAATTGTTAGACATTGGACATCAGGTAAGGAAGTTCAGTAATCCCTTCCCTGAGAGAGAGGAGGAAGTAAGGTGAGCCCTCTGATGATTCCAGCTTGCTGTCTGGAGAGTTCCCAGACATAATGCAAGTAGGAGAACCTACATGGAGCTTAGCAAAATCCCTGAGTTGAAGAAAGAAAATTGGAACATTGAGATGGTCAAAGTAAATAGAGTCTGTAGAGTCCTGGAGGAGGGCGGGGGAGAGGGAGGGAGACAGAGAGAAAGTGATGTGCAAGAGAGAGCAAGAAAGAGAGAGAGAAAAACAGAAGGAAAAGGGAAGAAGAGAGAGAGATATGAAGTGCTATGGATATCTTCAGAATTCCTTCCATTCTTCTGAGCACTGATCACAGCATACACATGAAGAAGGTAGCCAAGGCTGGGGAAAGACCCACTTAAAATGGGCTAAGGAAAAAATAACTGTCACTCACCTGGGACCAGAAAAAGTACCTGTTTCTACTTGCCTTAATGGGAAACTTATAATTGATGGGGCATCAGGTAGAGTACTCAAAAGTGTGTTAGTATAGTGGTGAGGCACAATTTGCCCTGGTCTAAAGGCTGATATAGTCCTGCCTATAAAATCAAGCTTCAAAGGGATCAGGTTATTTTCAACTAACTTAACTGTGACTCATAAACAAGTTCAAGATTATTTATAGGAATCCAAAATTATCCAGCACCCAAGAATATAGAATTATAAAACATATAGTACTCAGCAAGGTAAAATTCACATGACATGCAATAAAAAAATTGCGAGGTATGCAAAAAGGCAGGAAAATACGACACATCATAAAAGTCAGTAAATAGAGACAGGTCCCAAAATGACAGAAAATAGATTCACTAGATGACACTACAACACTTACAGTTATATTCCATATGTTAAAGAAAGAAGAGAAACGATTGAACATATTAAGTGGAGACATGGACAATGTAAAAAAAATGACTCAAATCAAATCTATAGAAATAAAAAATACATTGTTTGAGATGAGAAACATAATGGATGGTGTTAATAGCAGGATCAAAACTGTTAGAAGAAAAGACTAACGAACTTGAAGATAAAGCCAAATAAACTTTCCAAGTGACACATGGAAAAACAAAATGACTTAAAATGAAATAACCTATGAACAATGGAGCAATGAAAAGCTGAATAATATATACAAAATCGGAGTTTCTGAAAGAAGGGTCAGCAAAATATTTGAAGAAATAATAGCTGAAATTTTTCAAAATTGAGGGAAAATATAAATCCAAGCACAAGACACTTGAAGAAAACTTCAACAAGGCAAATCTTAATAAAATTCTTTAAAATCAGTGTTAAAGAAAAATATCTTTAAGAGCCCACGACAAAAGCACATATGCAATACAGAAGAATAAAGGTAAAAATGACATCAGACTTATTGATAGAAACAATGCAAACAAGGAGTCAGGAAAGATGAACCTTTGAGATAGTGAAAGAAAAACTGTCACTTAAAATGTTTTTTAGAATAAATGTGAAGTAAAGTCTTTTTCAGAAAAATAAAAACTGAAAAATATAAATCAGCATACCTGCCTGGAAAGAAATGTTAAAAGTCCTCAGTCTAAAGGCAAATAATACCAGATGGAAATCTGGATTTATACAAATAAATTGAGAGTGTCAGAAATGTTAAATAATGTGAGTTAATATAAAATGCTTTAATTATCTTTAAAATCTCTTTAAGAGATAGCTGAATATTTAAAATAAAAGTAATGACAAAGTAATAGGTTTATTTTGAAATTATAAGATTATAAAATCTGAAGATTTTATAAACCTTATTACTTTGTAATAAAATATGTGTGAAAAAATATATATGAAACAACACAATGATTGTGAGGGCAAAGTGCAAGTGAAGGTAGAGACTGATGAGTTAAAGATGTATACTATAAACCAAAAGCAATTGTTAACACAGACACACAGACACATATACAAATGAGTTGTAGCCAGTAAGCCAACAAAGGGAACAAAGTGTAATGAGGAAATACTGGATTAGTCCAAAAGAATGCAAAATAGAGGAAAAAGTGAACAATAAACAGATGAGATCAATTGAAAACTATAGCAGGATGATACATTTAAACGCAACATATCAATAATCACATTAAAATTAAATTGTTTGAACACCTCAACTAAAAGGCAGAATCTCAGAATGGATAAAAATCAAAGACCCAACTATGTACTACTTTCAAGAAACCCACTTTAAATACATAGACACAAATAGGTTAAAAGTAAAAAGATGGAAGGAAATATACTATGCTAACACTAATCAAAGGAAAGCTGATGAGAATTTTAAATAATACAACCACTTTGGAAAACATTTTGGCACTTTCTTAAAAGCTAAATATACAACTGCCATATGATCCAGACATTCCACTACTGGGTATTTTTGCAAGAGAATGAAAGCATATGTCTATACAAAGACTTATACATGAATATTCATAGCAGCTAGGTTTCTAATAGCCATAAAGTTGGGAAAAAAAATTATCCATCAAGAGTTTAACAGATAAATAAATTGTTGGTTATTCACATAATAAGATACCACTCATCAGTAAAAAGGAATGAGCCATCGATATATGGTACAGCATAACTGAATTTCATAATAATTATGTAAAGTGAAAGAAGGCAGGCATAAGAGAGTACGTACTGAATGATTCTCTCTATATAAAATTTGAAAATGTAAAATAATGTATAATGGCAGGTAAGCAGATCAGTGTTTGCCTGGGGATGGAGGGAATAAGAGGAAAGGAGTAACAAGGAGTACAAGGAAGCCTTTGGGGGTGCTGGGTATGTCTACTATCTTAATTGTAGTTGATGGTTTCACATGTGCTTATTTACAGCAAAAGTTATAAAATAGTACACTTTAACAATGTACAGTTTATTATATGTCAATTGTAGCTAATAAAAAGTATTGTGGCAAATGGTTAGGAAAGCTAATTAAACAGATGGAACTCTTACCAGGAAGTGTTCAGAACCCAATTGAGATTGAAAAGTATGAGTTTATTTTTGCACAAATTTGTACAACTGCATCATTTTTCATCAGTGTTAGAAGTTGAGTTATAGGAGTAGGGAATATAGGATTTCAAGAGCCCAGATTAGTTATTTTCAAATTACAACTGACTGTCAAAATAGTAACACCTTCTAATGGGTAAGATAATTCGTTATTTCTTTGGAGGAGAGCAGTTTTATGAGGTTTATTTACTAATGCACAAGAACTGAAGAAATAACTCACTAAAAGTTACCATGAAAGAGTTAATATACTACATCAATTGTCAAATTTTCTACTATTGTGTAGGCACTTGAGAGAATCTGACTTAATGTGTTTTCAACTATTATGATAACATGTTGTATTTAATAAATGTTTTCCAATATAATATTTGCTTTAGCTCATTTCACATCTCCCTTGTACTTTTTAATAAACTGGTTGTAGATGAGCTTAAAAACACCGAATAACAATGGATGGAGAATTGTATATTTAGTACCTTCCTTGACCTACAGCACTGGAAGATAAGCTTTCAAATACGGATTGCAAAAACAAAAAATCCATTTAATTGTTCTTAGTTCTGCCATTTGCATTGTTCATGTGTACAGAACCTTGCAATTCTAGTATTTAGTGTTCAGCAAGGGTAGGTTTGCTATGGTTTCTGCTTCTCCCGGAAATGTTGTGATTGACTATAACTCAAAAATACCAGATGGCTGACTATACTCAAACAATAATGTAACAGAGAAAGATGAATCCTGGTTTTTAAAAATGATATTAAGTTTTTGCAAACCTGTTTGAGGTTAAGCTCAGGTGATTGAGCCTATCATATGTATCATAGACATATAAAAATCATAGAGCATAGACATATCATAGAGCTATGGTATGTATCATAGACATATAAACATAGAATATTGTGATATTTGAATTATGGATCTAGATTGGTCAGTATCTACTGTTGTAAGACTCTCAGGATATGATTTTCAACTCATCCTTGTAATGTGGCCATAACTATGAGCATAACTGAAAATAAGTTTAACTGTAAATGAATTTAGAATTGCAGTGAAAATCTTCCTTAATTCTTTTAATGAGGCAGAGTCAGGCAACAAGGTACAATGAATTTGTTCAATTAATGAATAAATATAATTGGAATTATGAGATCCAGTAATTATAGGCATCTGCAGTGTTTTCAGTATTAATGGTATTATTAATGATAGGTCTAATAAATGTGTTAAAGTGCACATTTGTTTGCATAACCGAGACCAGTTTTTTAGTTTATGTTGAATAGCGTGAAGCAGGTGACACTCTTAAAGACCTAGGAAGTGCATCTGATTAACTGGTTCTGCAGCTAAGAGAAGACTGATAACTTGTTTTCTTCGTTGCCCATTTCCTAAGTGAATATAATTAAATTCATTATATTTCAGCCATAGAGATACCATTTATTCAGATAATGTGTCGAAAGATGTAGTTGCATTTTTTTCCTCAAAAATAAACAGCTTCACAATTTTAAAGTTGTTTCCAAGTGGGTAGAGTGTATGGCATCAGGAATATTTTGGTACCAGCCCCTCCTACTCTCCTTGAAACCTCCTGAGGCCCAAGACTTTGTGTATCTTGTCTCACTGACACATCATTGCTTATCACCTATTTTTCGGCAAAATCATGATTTTTTTTGGCCCTGTTTTCCTTCTATTGCATTCTTAAGGCAAATAATTCTCCACTCTGAATTAATTTAAGAATCTGTCTTTTTGATACCTACTCCTAAACTGTTTAACGCTGCTGGAGAAAATGAATTAGATACAGTAACATACAAATCTGTTGTCTCCACCCTCGCCTTCACCTTTGACACTGAGGAGTATCCCCATCTTTCTTCAGTCAGTGTTTACTCTCTCCACCAATATTACTTCATGTTGGCATTCTTTAAAATTTTAACCCCACTAATCCTCGTCGTGTCCTCTTCCCTGCCATCCCTCACCTCAGAAGATGATCACTGGTTCCTGTTCCACAGAAAAATTAGAGGTCTTTGGGCAAGAATGTCCTCATTCTCTTCCCCTAACCCTCTGCTTTTGTTACTATATAAGGTCTCTCTCTTTTCTGAGTTCCTCTTTTCCCTGTTTTTGTGTTTTTCTTACCTAAATCGGAGGATCTCTGTATTATTAATAATCTCTCTTCTGTCTTCCTCTCTACTAGCTTCTTCCATTAGCAGTAATACAGGTTAAAATCTCTCATATATTAAAAATCTTTATATTCTTTCTAGCTTATGCTTTCCTTATCATAGCTGAGCATCCTTTAAATGTCATGTACTCCTGTTATTTTGGGACCTTCATCTTCCTTTCACTCTTCAGTATGCTGAATTGTTTTCCAGCCTAACTCTGCTATCAAAACTCCTTCAGAAAAGCCAGTAATGCCTTCTTTGTAGAAAAATCCTGTGGATACCATTCGGGATTAATGTATTGATCTCTGAGTGACGTTTGGAATTGTAGATCACTTCTTTTTTCTTAATAAACTTTTCTCTTGGCTCCCTGGACAATTTTCTCTTCTGATTTTCCTCTGACCCCTTTGGGTTTTTGAATTACACTGGTTTGCTGCCTCCATTTTCTCTGCCTTTCCCTCAAGTGTTTTCCTCAGAGGTGAGGCCAAGGTCCTGTCTTTTACTCACTGTATCATGTTCCTTTAATGACCTTATTCACTGTTTAGCCTCAAAGCACTATTTACTTGTTTATAACTCTTTGCCTATAATATAATTTATATCCATACCTATATCTGAATATAAATCTATATCTGGATCTCTCCTCTGAGTTTTCATTTGTACCCAGCTGTCTTCTGGAGATCTCCATTTGCATTTCTCATATAAACATCAAACTTAAAGTATCTTCAAAAAAATAATGATTTCCCTCCACCGCCCAATGTGCTTCTTTTCCTGGCATTTCTAGCAGTGAAGCGCAGCACAGTTTCTAGCCTTGTGCATCATTTTGGACTCTTCTTTCACCATTCCCATGTACACATTCAGTCAGTCATCTGGTACTACGGATATTGCCTCTAAATATCCCTCAAATCATTCAGATTATCTCAGCGCACATCATTCCTTTCCTCCTTCACTCAATACTCTCTCTCTCTCTCTGTCTCACTTGGATGACTAATTAATCCAACTGAGTTACTCACCTCCAGTTTGCCTCCCTCTAATCCCATCTCTACACTGCAGCCAGAGTAATATTTCTCAGCCAAGTTAAAACATTTTAGTGACTCCACATTGCCTTTAGAATAAAGCTCATGCTCTTTAACACAGCTTATGAGTCCTTCACCATTTATCCCTTGCTTATCACTCCAATTTCATCTCTCACCAATTTGAGCTCTCTCTCTAGGCTCCAGCCTTGCAATCCTACTTCTGAAGCCTCAACATGCCAGGTTCCCTCTCATTTCTGGGACTTCACATATGCTGTTTTCTCTGCCTGGAATATTTTACTAATCCCTTGACTTGAGTTTTTAGTTTTCAGCTTAGACGTCATTTACAAAAAAGTCTTTCCTAATAACTTGAGTCAGATTTAGGTTCTATTCTTATATGCTTCCATAACATCCTGTTCTTTCACCCATTGCAGCATCTATCAGAGCTCATCTATATTTCCCCTATACTGCCAGCTTTTAAGGAGTGAGCCATGTTTGTTTTGCAGCTATATTTCTATCTACTAGAATATACTGGGGCTTATTGAAAGTGTAGGGGAGAAAAGATTACTCACCCAATGCAGGGGTTGTGCCTGAGACACCAACAATAAAAGAAAGTCGAACAAGAAAAAAAATACAAATTTATTTAATAGGCTTTACCTGACACAGGAATCTCCAGAAATGAAGATCCAAAGAAACAGGGAAAACTGTGTATTTTTATTGACAGTCATGCAGAAGTATAATTAGAAGACAAAGGATACGATGCAATGGTAATAAACTGGGGGAAACTTGGCAAGGCCTGATTGTTAAGATGTTTCTCTGTGTCTCTGTTTCAGAGATAAGCAGCTCCTTTCCTCCAGGTACAGGGTGGGCACCTCTGAAATGAAAGTTTTTTGACCAACTCTCGAGGAAGATCAGAGAATCTGTGCCCTGCTTTAGGGGAGAAGGGCGTGGAAAAGGGCAGAGAGAACTTTCTGCCTATGCTATCTTCTTAAATGCCAAGGAGTCACGTTTTGGGGCAGTAGGTCCTGAACTTCTTCAGAAGTTTACTGAATGAAATGTTTGTGTGAATAATAAATTAAATTCCTCCCTTTCTATTTATATTGACTGACTTTGTTCATTCATTTATTATGAAATCTGTATGTCAGCCACGGTTCCTAATCTTAACATCTATCTAAGATTGGTTTAAACCCATATGTGTGTGTTACTAGAAATTCAAAGCTGAGATGGAATTTCTATTAAATTTCTGGTAGGTTTTTGCTCTCATGAGTACTTTATCCCCAGTTCTTGTGACTATTAGCTCTTTTCTGCATTAAGTAGGCCCAGATAAGAAACTCAGATCCTTTTGCCATTTCAAAGAGCCTTATACATAATAATGGTGAGTGTGGGAAAGTTTACTGAAACATGGGGTAGGAGAGTTCAGTGCGAGAGATGGAGGGTTTTAGGTTCTAGCAGTTCAAACAGCTTCCCTTGGAACCTGCCACCAGCAGGGGTCGCTAGTGGGCCCACGTCAGTGGCAACCTTCACTGACTTTGCTACGCTCCTTTCCTCTCCTTGCTCTTTCTCCGTTTCTCTTGTAAAAGCCAAGTTTCTCCTCATCTTGGGCCATTCTCTAACCTTGTTGCCTTGGCTTTTGCTGTGTAATCCACACACTCAGGTCTCACTTTTACCTCACTTTATTAAGCTATTTTACCAAGTTAGTTCCTTTCTTAAAATGATGTTGTTTTCAGCTTACTGCAATGCTCTTACTCACTCCTTTATTCAACAAATATTTGCTAACGTGTGTGATGGGCTAGGCACTATGCTATATATGGTGAACGAAGAAGTTAAGAGGGTGGGATCCGTATCTTGAAGAGTTCAGTCTGGTGAGGGACACAGATGTGCCCTGAAAAGGTGTACTTATGATGCTAAAAAATTTCAGGGAAGAGAGCAGCTCCACCAGGCTAGGATTGCAGACCAATGCCAGACCGAGAGGCATGAGCAGTGACTGGACTAGAGAAAGAAGGTAGTATTTTTAAACTTTTTCAAAAACTTTGGTTATAAAGGACTGGAAGTAGTTGTCGTGGTAATTGAATGGCAAGAGGACTCTGGATGATAGTGCATTCATGCTATAGCCAGCTCAGAGATTCACAGAGAAGGCTGGTGGATAACCAAGGGCACAGGGACTTAATAAGCTCATCTGTGGGGTTGGCCTCGTAGAAGCACTCAGGAGTGTGGTACAATGGAAATGCTGATAGTCTGGATATGTCCATTGTAAACTGAGCTCCCCACTAACTAGAAGATAACTCTGAGTAAGCTGGGTAACTTATGTGACTATTTTTTTGCTTTTTAAATGAGGAGAAAGGCACTTACTCTTTTGCAAGTTATAATGAAGATTAAGTCAGAGAATGTATGTTTATGTTGTTTAAAATAAATATAAATAAAATACATACATGTAAGACATTCATCAATATTTAATGAATTTTGCTAGGATAAAAACTTAATGTTCAGAGACTAAAATCTATAAGGTTTATGAACTCAAAGTTTCGAACCTTAAAAAGATTCCATTAATATGGGCACAATGATTCACAACTAGATAAATAAATGCAAAATCTTTTATAGCCAATTTTATTTTATATTTGCATGTACTTGGCAATATTTCTAAAGAGATGATGTAACAGAAAAATGAGCCACAGTAAACTTGACTCTGATTTTTTCCAACGTGAGCAGATTGAGGATGACGAGTCCAGGATTCTTAATAGTGATTGTAGTTCCAAGTTTTTGTCCATTCAATATGATGGTGCATTTTGCCTGGAAAGAGTCCCCCCTCTGCATGTGTGTTTTAATCACAAAAGAATGCTTTCAAACTGTGAATCAATTTACAAAACAGCACACTGTAACATCTCTTGAAGGCCACACACACAGAAATGAAAACCAAGATCTACAGAAACAATTCTAAGCCATTAGTTGGCTCTGCTCTGAAATTGTTTAAGGAAACATTGCCAAGGTACCTTTAAAACAAAAAAGGGTATAGGATAAAAAAACTGAAAAAAGTACCATGACTGATGTCAATCAGTATATAATTCTCAAAAAAATTGTCTAATAATACACTGAGTTCAGATATTATTTGCTAACAAACTTCTTTTCTCAAATACAGAATGAATTATCTTCAACTTAAACTTTTGTATAATGTAAAAAAGAGCAAAGCACAAAGAAGAAATCTATTACCTCCCATCCTTTGAAAGTTACTTTCCGCATGTTTTATTTTAATAAACAAAATTACAGTGAGTAGAATTTAAATACTACCTTTTTAAAATTAAATGTTTTGCATAGGTCTGTTATATTTACAAACATAATTTGGGAAACAAAGTTACTTAAAACTTTGACTTATTTAGTGTGCTTTTGATGTGTTAATTAACCTTCATTTACTTTAAACACATCATTCTAAGACAAAATTAAATGATTGAATTCATTAATAAATTTGATCCAGTACTTTATTCAGTATCAGACTTAGAGTATGAGATTTACTCTACTATTTTAATTCAAAGTTACCAAAGAGTCCAAATGCAAACTGTTTGCTAGTTTCCATTTGAAAAACAAACATTTAATAGAATTACAAAATTATTACAAAAATGATGCAGTAAGTAGCACCTAGCCTTATCTGTTCAGAAAGTGTTTGGTCGATTAATTTTATGCAATAATATGATTATTATGTAAAACTTCATTTGATCAACTGAAATTTTAGTTTCTGATCTTATGTAAATAGAAATTGAAATGTGAGCTAATGCATTTTGATCATGTTGAAAAGTAGCTAATCATATGTTAGGCCAACTTCATTTAAGATTAGTTGAATTCTGAAATTATGGTCTGTGAAAGTAACAAAGGTCTGTTGATCTGCTCTTGACTCAACTAAAATTACACTGACCTATTTATAGAAATGTCTCTCTTCTAAAATAATTTTACTTGAAAAATTGAATGTTTTATGATTAAATGTTATATTTTTAACTTTTTGAAAAGAAAGAATATGTTCAACTAAAAATTATACAACAACTCTATAGCAATAAGTATTCACATATAAACACAGTATTCTCAAGAGGGTATGAAAGGAAAGATGTCTTAAAAATTATGGTGATTTAATTTTATTTTGCCCTAGAATGACATTCTCTTGAGCATTTGTGAAAATGAAGATGAATATGCAGGGATACATTCGGTTGATTTTGTGCCAGATGGCCAGTTGCAGAGGCTGAACTAAGCTGAACTGATTGATTCGTTTTTGCCATATTGCATGCTGGCGCTTACCAGAGTTCACATCATTCAACTACTAGCATATTTGGTAGGTTTGTGGGTTTTTCTTTTTTTTTTGTTACCCATCTTTAAAAACTTTCTTGGGATGATCTCTGCTTTAAAATACATTATTTTTGTTGTTGTTATATCAAATGGTCAGTTCTTCCAAAAAGTTTCATAAATTTAGAAAAAAGTAATTTATACTTTCACTACACTATTTTATGCTCATCAGTTAAATTACTCAGATTGAATGATAAACATTCAAAATTCACAAAAAAAGTTACCTCTTCAAATGCTGAGTAGAAATTCATAGAGTATAGTAACTATTATTCAAATCAAAAGTACCCAATAACTTTCAAGAGAAAGAGACCACAGTGTCTACCTTCAAGGTGCTGCTTATTAGCATGGAGGAGAAGACAAGTGGCCTGTCTATTTAATACTGGTGTCATAAGTACTTATATACACATACTGGACATAATTATCTAGCAATCTGTAAACACGCTAAGTGATTGAGTAGTGAAAACATAAATGACCAGGGTCCAGAGTGGGCTATTTCATTCTAACAACAATACCTTAATACCCTCTTGGGGTATTTTTAACAAACCCTCGTTCATTGTGGTTCTCTGTTTTGTTCATCAACACTCTTCTTAGTTGAAGGGAGAGATAGAGAAAAGTGAGATATACACACGAGCCAGGGTGCAGGAGTTGATACGATCACATGTGTACCTATTCTCTTGCCTTAACTTTTCAAGGTTATTTTAAAGACTACCTTTCAAGGTTGCTTTACATTTCATATAGGTTAATCCCAAGATCTAGTACTTATATGTTTTTAATATAAGCTTTTTTATAGCAACTGATAATTTAAGATGGAAACAGTAGCAAAAGGAGTTACCAAAACCCTGAAAAAGAATCACTAAAGACTACTGACCTATGGTGAGTATTACTACAATGTATATTTCATTCATAGCTACACTGAAATCAAAGGAGTAACTACATTTTCAAAATTTTGGTGTCTTTAAATTTTTAAATGTGCATTACATGGATCACTGTGCAATGAGACAAGTGTTTAAAGAACTGTACATTTAGCATAAAGTCCTTTAATTTTTTTCAAGAGTAAGATGTTCTTGGTGCCAAGCCCCCAAAACCATTTAAAAAATGAAAAAAAAACCCACCAAATGTCATAACCCTAACAAATCATAATTTTAAATACTTTATAACAAAAGGTTTTGAATTCTTTATTGGCAGTAAATTTTTACAATTTCAGGAAAGAAATATAACCTGAAAAAAACTTGCAAAAGAAAACCCTACCAATTTATTTCTAGGCATGCATGAGATACCGAGTTTTAAATTTTTGGTTATTCATCCGCTACAGAAATGTTAGAGAAATTGCAGGAAAAAAACAAAAAGAATTATCTCAAGGTGCACGAGGCCAAATTCTAATCTATTTTAGTTCTCATTTATATGTTTATCAAGATTGTGTAATATCTTCTGTGAATAATGGGTAGAAGAAAAATTTAATAAGAATACAGACTTTATTGTGAAAAGAAGACTAAAAATGGCATTACCTTGAAATGAAATTTGACCTGTATTATTTGAGTTGAAAGAGAAAAAACTTGTCAAATTGTTCTGAGAAATTAGGTTTTTTTTCATCTTCTGAAACTTGTGACTGACTGAATATATAAATTTCCTCTATGCCAAAAATTCCCGTGACATCCATGTTACCTATAGTGATTTGGTGAGTCAAGCAGAGCAGTTAACACTGCAGACTATAGGACTGAAAGAGATTAAAGCGGTGAACCCACAGTACTTTATTGACCGAGGTCCCCACATTAACCTGATCTGATCCTGTAATTACTATGAATAGAATAGGGCTTACAGTTCTCCTTAATAACACCGCAGGCTTTTTTATTCTATAAAGAGATTTTCTATTCATGTTCTTTACTCCTTTCCAGATTTACAGATTTGTAGCAAGGAAGAATGTGTGTGGCTTTGCTGACACACCAGGAAAGAAAGATACCTAATGTTCATGGTCAATAAGAGACATGGTTCAAGACACTCAACACAGCACAACACATTCTTTCTAACCTAACTTACTTTAAAGTTTTGTCTCACATTTTCAATTTTCCAATTGCCTTCTGCTCTTTAAAAGTATTAAAAATCAATTTACAAACATTGACTAATTATGAGGGAGATTTAACTTTAAACTTAGGGAATTGTTAAAATACCATGATATTATATGATAACTTTTTTTACCGTAACTCTTAGAGTACATACATTTAAACTTACATTGAAAACCAAAAGCTACTTTAACACAGTCAGAATGATAGAAAGGTCATGTATATGTGTGAGATACAATGCTATAATGAATAATCAGTATTTTCTTTCAATTTTGAAAAACAGCTGCAGCTAGCTGATAAGGCATATTATAAGAATAAAGTAAAACCTGGCTATTAATAATTATGATTTGGGATAATCCAAAATAGTGACACAATCATTTAACTTTAAAAAATGGATTAAAGTCTGTAAGTAGTTAAGAATTAGAAGGTAAATACTGGTTAATGTTAGGAGTTGTAAGTTTAGATTATCAGAAAGTCTTTAAAAACATTAAAGTAAGAATTTGACTTTTACATTAATAGCTTATAATTTTTATTGAGATTCTGCAAAAATTGGAAAGCACACCTTTGCCATTCAGAAATGATAAATATATTTGTGAATGAAGTGAGTGAGTGAGTGTGCATGAGAGTAAAAGCAGAATGGCTGTTACTCTTGCTAAAAGAAGGAATTCCCATATTAGAGAACTAACTTCACAGGTATTACAGTCAACACTTCAAGTAAAATATACATTTTGTAAGATTTCTGTAATGTTATTTTTTCAAAATAATTTCTGAAGTCTCAATATGGGTCATTCTTTTTTCAAAATAATAAATAAATAAGACGATTAAGAGAATACATTTTGTTAGTTAAATGTTTGGAATAAGTATTTAAAAATATTGAAGAAAAAAGGCAAGCTACAAAATAGAGTAATACTTTGACAGCTATGGAAGATTGGATGGATGATATAATTTCATTTCTTTTTAAAGTTTCTGTTTAGAGCAATTAATGCAAGTAGAAGATACCATTTAATATCAGAATTTTGTTTTAAGATCTTTTATCATAATTTTCCCATCTTCCCAAATAGAAGGATTATTATGAATCAATTTGATTAGTCTGTCAAAAGCCTCTTTCTCTGTGGTATTTTACTGAGTGTATGATTAATCTGTATCATGCTTTTAAGAAGTAAGAACTTGAAATTAGGCAGGTGAGTAGTTGGCCAAACAAACTCAGTGTGTTGGTGTTCATTATGAGAGCTATATTGCTTTAACAGTGGCATGTGCATAAAATTTGTTTAACTGTGGAATTCTTTGATGCTATTTTGGTACTTGATGTTTTACTTTATTGAGGGAATATTGATAATGTAACTAATAGTATGAAAATATTTCATGTTTAAAACTACTAAGTTAGCAATTAGTTACTTTAAAAAAGCATATGGATATATTCTATACTTTGTAATAATGTGTACTTGGTAAGAGATTCGTAGTTAAACCTCATCTTTTTGGTGGCTATTTTTACCATTAGAATAAAACAGCATTTGGAAACAGTAGGATAGTTTTTATCTGTAGAATTAAAAAGAATCTGAACAGAAAATGGATTCATATCATCTTCTTTTTGGATACTAAACATAGAAAAATATATAGCAGTTGATTTATTACAAGTGAGTTGAATTTTCTCTCCTGGTGGGCTTTTCAAACCTTTAGTTGCTGTTCTTATCCTTGCTGTGTGAATACCATTTTTATATCACTTTTTGTTAAAAGGAATTTCCATGAAAGCACCACAAAAAGTAGCCTGGAATCTGATTATCTGCTTTCCATGAAAATTTTGATGGGTTTGGGTCAGTATTCACCTCTGTTCAGATGATTTAATTTGCACCAGGCTCTGTAATAAGGAAATTTTTCACAAATGAGTGTGGGCATTATAGTCTTTAGGACCAGAGGGGATTTCTTCTGTCAAACACAAAGGGACAAAATATGACAATAATAGAAAACCATGCTATTTCAATAGACTACAAGTTGGTGAATTTTTATGGTCATAGTAGATAATAATGTAAACATTTTTTCTCTCCATCTTGGAAAAATTAAGTGGAGAAAGAGGTTAGAGGAGAAAAAGTATTTTTAAAAAATCCTTTTATGTACTTACTTTAGGATGCTCAGGTTTAAAAAATTTTTTTAAATCACATGAATTATCTCTAGTTCAAGCCTACTTATCTTATTAAGAAAAAAACTAGAATTTGATAAGGCCATTGAGTTGAGCATGAGAATAAATAATTGTATTTTTAATTGTAATTATTATTGTATTTAAATGCTATTAATGTAGTTTTTAAACAATAAATTTGTATTTTGTATGATCACTCACAGAGACCGTTTTAATAATGTTTGGTTGGAATATATACTGTGAGTCATATTAATCTTCACTTAGACCTTAGAGTGATACTGACTATAGACAATGATTTTACCATTTGTTTCAGAAAAAACTGGCAGCTTTTAAACACTCGCTTCTTTACAGCTATAAATATTTTGTTTTAGAAATCTAACACATAACACTCTGCATTTTGCCACAAAGTATAGAAACTTTGCTCTATTGTAACTTAGTATTATTTTTAATTGGTTTGTGTTTTTCTATTGCAAAAAATTATACTAAAATTATTTAATTCATATAATTGCACTCAGTAGGAAGTTTAGCAGATTTGACATTAAGGATAATAAAGGAGGGCTATCAGCTAAACTATTTTCTTTCCAAATATAAACTAAAGTAGTGAGATTCATAAGTTTACAGTCAGAGAACAGAGCCTTGTTCTTGTAGTGGATTAGCTTTTGATTTAAAAAATTATTTAAAAAGACATACATTTTTGAACTTTTCTATGTAAGAATACTCTGTATTTTACTTTTATTATAAATTTGTATTTCAGAGTTGACTGTAGGGGATGTATGGAAATGGCAGTTAAACACTCACAGAAAGTTTGTTTCATTCAAAAATTGCTGTAATTTTTCTTTTCCTTCCCTTCCTTCCTTCCTTCCTTCCTTCCTTCCTTCCTTCCTTCCTTCCTTCCTCGGTTCCTCCCTCCCGCCCCCATCCTCCCTTCCTCCCTTCTTCCCTTCCTCCCTTCTTCCCTTCCTTCCTTCTTTCTTCCCTCCCTTCTTCCTTTGAAACATGTATTTACTACATAGGCTGCACGAGGTAAGGTTTTCTTACTTTCATACTGCTACTATTTATATTCATTATAACATAAATCTGTTGAAAACGGAAAACGTTTAAAAACGTTTATTTCCTCTATGGTAAAAAATCTTATGGCTTCTTTTTAAAAGAAAAATATTAAGCCAGATTAGAAGGAAAAAACATAATACCGGCTGACTATTTTGAATGGTGCAGGTAAAACTAAAAATTGAATTAAAAATGAGGATACAGAACAACAACAACAAAACACATTAACTGAATTCAGGAAGGCCCTACTTACACATTGGTATTGATTGCTGCTTTGCACCACTTATGCAGAATTAACAGTGGCTTTTGCCATATTCTAGATAATTCTTTTTGGGTTTGATATGCATATTAAGAGGATAAGTCGTACATGTGATTTTGGGCAAAATTCAGGGCTGTAGGACATAAGCAGAGCTTTCATTTTCTAGCTTTTCATCCTGTATTTCTTTCATAGATCATCAAATACAGGCATGTCAGAATTCTGAGAAACAAAGTAAATGGCTATTTTTTTCTTCCTGAGGTCAGTTGCATTCCTTATATCATTGGAGAACTTTAGTTACAGCAAATTTTCCTGTTGATACACAGTAGGTATAATTGTGTGTACACGTATGTGTCTAAATTAGCCATAGGTTTCTAAGCAGGCTCTTTAAGAAAGGTTACAGTATATATATGCTACATACCTATTTGAACAAGTCTATTATTAGTAGCTTAGCATATGAAATTTAGACTGTGGTCATGATTTTTGAAAGATTACAAATAGTTGCATCTTACTGGGTACCTTCTCTGAGTTGTGTACTTTTCATATATTCACTCCTAAATTCTAAATGTGTACATCTCTATTTTATAAGAGAAATTAAGGCTCAGAGAGGTTAAGTGATTTGCCAAAAGTAATGCAACCAATAAATGTGAGATGGAATTTTAAAACTATGTTCATTTGAATGCACTCACCCTCTTTATCCCAGCATTTGGATAAAGATTTAAAGTTTACAAAGCATCCTGACATAAAAGATTCCAAGTTCATGAGTTGTAATAGAACAAAAATTTCTAAAATGCTTAAAAAGCAAATGAATTTAATGGGATTTGGGGTAGCTCCACACTAGATGAGGTGACAAGTGATAAATGCATATTATTTTACATTTCATAGAAAGGCTTTAAACAGGATGCAAAATCCACATATTTTATTCAATGTAAGTGGCCTGTTGGGCATAAGTGTTTCAGATGTAGTCTTCTATTTACAAATCAGAACTAAGCACTAGATAATGTACGATGAATGGGATTAGAAAGGAAATATTAAGGATCCTCTCAATTTTTTGTTCTGAAAGAAGACAGAACTCCATTTGCACATATAAATTGCCAGGAGGACTGAGAATTGGTAGATTGTGAATGTTTTTGAGAATTTTTGAAGTTTGTTTATTTTATGTGAAACACTTCAGTATATTTATTATGTCACCACTGCATCTTTGGAACATCCAGAAAAAAAAAAAAAGCAGAAAATTAAAATTATCTTAAAAAAAAAAAAAGATCTCCTAGTCTATTCCAGAGACTGGAAACTAAACAAAATTGTTTGCATTAATTTTTTTTAATTCTGTAATTTAATAATAGTATTAAATAAACTTTAATAATGTTTGGAGAAAAAAATTCACTGTATTAGCTTTCGAGGACAAAGGTGCTGTGAATCTCCTTAGTTTTTGTCTGGTCATTCTATCAGCTGTCAGGAGCTGGGTGGGTTGAAGGAAGGAAATTTAATCACAAAGTATTCAGATACCCCAAATTTTCATTATAAGTCACACAAGTGAAATGGCTAAGGGATCCAGGTCCAAAGTATAATAAACTAAATTATTTTAAATGAATTGTAAGATTTCATACTTTCAGTGACAGTAGCAAATGACTGTGCTTTCCTAGCAATTTATTCAAATTATTAATAGAAAAATGAACACTCCAGGGACAGAGGCTGGGTACAGTTCTTTATCAGAAGGTAATCTTTCATGACCAGACATTACATTATCTTTTACCTTTGTAGTGCTCTTGCCAAATATGTTTAACCTAAATTTAATTGTTAAAAAAAAAACAATTGGAAGCAATTTACATTGTGGGACATTTAAACAATTGTTATGCGTTCTTCAAAAATTTCAGTGCATAGGAGACACGTGCTGAGGAACTGTTCTAGATAAAAGGTGAAGAAAAAGGCATATAGCTAAATGCAATGTGTGGTACATAACCTTTGATTGGATTCAGAGTCTTTCCTCTAAAATAAGTTATAAAAGACATTATCAGGAGAACTGGAGAAATTTTACATACGGACTTTGTAATAGAGAATACTATTGCAACTACATTAAATTTATTGTGTGTGATAATGATATTGCAGTTTATGTAGCAGAATGCCCTGGCTCTTTGGAGGCACATGCTGAAGTGCACAGGGGTGAAATGTCATGATGCTTGTAACCTAAGTTCAAATGGTTCCATGTAAGAAAATATGTTTCAAGTTGAAACATGATTTTGCCAATATTCAACAATTTTGAACTGAGAGACAGAAAACAAATGTGGCAAAAATGTTAACAACTGTTAAATTAAATGAAGGACATGAGAATGTTCGCTGTGCTGTTTCAAATTTCCTATAGCTTTGAAGTGTTTTGAATAAGTTGGAAAAAAGGTTACATTTATTCCTTACATTAGTGAGTTATAAAAATGATTTAGTTGAAATTGGCATACTGTACTCAATGTACACAGCTAATTCCTATTACTCAAGCCAAATAAAACCTCCTCATTCACAGTCACGGGGTTTAGTACTCAAATTATCCAAATAATTGCTTTATGGATTCATGTCACTTTTACAGAACATAGCACTTATGGCTTGTTCATCAGAAAACCGTTTTGAAGTGTAGCTTGTAGTTCCAACTATAGGAGTATCCTTTGCTGTATTAATGGGGATATATTCTTACAGAACTCAAACATTCTAATGCTTTGGTTACTTTAGCAATGGCAAATATAAATATTATTCTTACTTTAAAATTCTGCAAACTAAAATGTTTGTTGTTAAAGTATCTTCATTATACAAATTGAAATGTAGTATCTTCCAGATTAATATAAAATGTATTGAGAAATAATCAATATTTAAATAATCCAATAGGATTTTACATTTCATATGATCTAAAAGATCTGGTTTTAAATCCCGGTAAGTAAATTTGCATTTACTTGATTGTGAGTTCTCTGCAAGCTGCAACAAATAGGCCCTAAAGTACCAGTCTACAGGATTGCAGAAGATGCCCCTGGTGTATGTATCAGGTTGGGATTTGTTTTGTGGTGATCACCCTTTCGGATTGGAAGATCGCATGACAAGGAACTATTAGAGTAAAGGGCAAAGAATTCAATTCCTTGACGTCACTTTTCTTGGACAGGTTTTAAAAATAGGTCATTTAACGTTATCTGGATTTGTGTATTACAGCAGCACCTGCTAATGCTGCTATGTTTAAGGATCTATCGGAGCTTTCATTTTCAGGGTTTCTAGACTGTCTCGATACTCTAAATCTAAATATGCTTTTATCCAAATGGTCGTGAACAACGTCTGCAGCAAATGCATGTTTCTTATATTATACTGCAATTAAAAAATGAATGTTTGCTTTAATATATGCTAAAAGGTGAAAGATGAAAACATGAAATTAACAAAATCATCCTAACATTGGCTAACTCAACATTTGGTTCTTTTAAAAAGGATCTGTGAATTGTGCAATTAGATATCTACTTAAAGATCCATTAAAATGGTAATTACAATTTTCTGAAATTTTTGTGTGTTTTATTTTAATCATGAACATATTAATGTGCTACCTTTTAGCTATTGTTAAATTTCACCTTTTAAATATGTCTAAGTAAGGCTTTTTAGAATAGGCAATTATGTTTTATTATCATGTGCTATTCTACCAACATAAGGATAATGCCACTAATATTGCATGTATATATCTATACAGAGACAGTTTTTGTATACTAGGATTTCATTCAAGAAATATTTTGTCTGACATTTCTGCATGTAAGCCTGTAAGTGATACATAATAAAATAGTAAGAATTAGTTTTGACATAAATATTAAAATCAGATAGCTGATTTAAACACTGGACACCACCTATGTCTTTCTTAATATTTTACAAAGTTCTGTGTTAACACAGCTGCATTTCGGTAATTTATGTAAGTACAGAAATAAATTTGATGCATGTTTTATTCTGTGGAATCACAATTATTTTAAAAACTCTCAAAGCTGCAAATAAGATGATGACCATTCTATACGGTAGAGCAAAAGTACTGCAATGCCACTAGAATCTGATTAAATATAATAAAACCTGCTTCTTTGCTTGCTTGCCAGTGAGTTTTAATCATATAAATTAAAAAGTGGTTATAGTGCCCTTAAATAAAGTACTAATTTTTAGTGATAATCTTAGCTTTCTATGAAGAAGTATTGTATCTCCAAATAAGAAATTGGAATACTAGAATAAGAAAAGTAAGTGATTATTTTTTGGGGATGTTAAGCCTATATTTGCAAAAAACATGGGCATCTAATGCTACATTGCAAGTAATTCCTAAGCCAATAATATTCAATCTGTGCATTAAGAGATCCTGTCTTTTATGTATGTAATTAATTTATCAGATATTGTGATGGCAAGGATTCTTGCAGTATTTTGGCTCACCAGGGTTAGAAAAAAAATAGTTCTAAAAAAAAGTGTCTCTAATAGTTTTCCTACCACTGTGCTTGAGTTTTCTTCTTAAGGACTTTGATATTGGGATCACATGCTGCAGTATTTAAGCTTGATGGGATGAGTTAAGGATAGGGGCTTAATATGGCTTAACTGTCATTTCTGCTTACATTTTAAAGAGTTGGATCAGTGTCATCAGAGCCATCTTTGTGGTCTTGCCTGAAACAACTGAAAATATTAGAAATACAGATGGAATTTTGGGACAAGACCGTACTTTGCATGTTAGGTTAATTTATATTTTGGCTAAGTTGCTTGTTTTATACAAAGGTTTCCATGGGCATTGATTTTTTTTTTTTTCATTCTGTGGACATTAAATGAGAAAGCAAAAAAAAATTTTTTTCCCGAAAGCCAATGGTTTTCTACGTAAATGAGTTCAGACTTAATTTTAATGGAAGTGAAACATAGTCAATAGAGGCAAATTAAAACCATATAATTTTGTAATCTTAGTTTAGCTATAATTGCAGCAATAAAACAGTGGAAAGAATAATTGTGGAACATATGTTTGTGAGTGACATTATCTAGGTGACTTCCCCTTTACGGCAATGTGCTGTCCTATTTGTTTCCCCTCCCTATGTATTGGAATGACAAACCTGCAAGCCTGGAGTTAATGCTGATTGCAGCAGCTGCTTACACATGGAGTCTCCATAGCAACTGTGAAGGTTGCCATGCAACCATATTCTTTTAGGGACAGTGAAAATGCCCAAAGGCTTACTAAAAATACACGAGGAAAAAATCTGAAATTTTCTTACTACTTTTAGTGGTTATAAAGAACTATGATACAAGTTGAAAGCACAGGTCAAGCAAATAAAAACCCAGCCCTGACCTTTCAAAAATTGCTTGCTGTTGCCTGAAATCTCAAGCTTTATTCACAGAGATGACTTTTGATCGATTGTAAAATTGGTAGCTTATGCCAGGCAGCCCTCTAAGACGGGAAGATTCAGTATGGTGCTATTGGTATTCCTTGTGGGGTTAAAGGTCAGTAGAAAGTCATCAATGCAGTATTGATTGGTGGGGCTGAAAAATGCCCATGTTTACACCTTCTCACTGCTTAGGGTTGTGTACTAAACCTTAAGAAGACTCACGCAGCCTCCGAGCGTGCTCTGGAACAAACCATTCCATCAGCAAATGTGACATCACTTCAGTCAGCTCAGCTGTTTCTGCAGTTTTCTATAAATAGCCAGATAAAAAATTGAAGACTACTTGCAGAGAATTTGGCCAACCAATCTGCTTATTCGAATCATTTAAGATAGTCTAAGATTCTGAGTTTTAAACATCTTCAGTTGATACTGATGTTTTTCAATATAAATTGTTATTTTAACAGCAGAATCCTTTTTAGCATACATATAAAATGTGCTGATGTACATGTAATTTTATTATAGTGTGACCCTTTTAAAAAAATTGAACAAACATTGTCCAGCATCTAATGGGGTAGGCTATGTCCTAACATCTGATCATGCATGTTCACATACATATAGAGTTATTGATATCATCTAATTTACTACTTTAGCAACACAAATTTAGTGAATAAATAAGAATATGTCAGACAAAATGGCTATCATCAAATTATAATATTGTAAGATTTTTAAAAATCAGCTGAGGTAATAAATACATTAATATTTGAAAAGAATAAACAGACAAAGAATGTACATAAATTTTCTTTAATCATATTTCACATGTAATCAGTCATATTTTAACATTTTGAATGAAATTTTCTCAGATGGTTACATAGTTATATTTAAAATGAATCTATTCTTCGAAAAATACTCTGAAATTGCAGACTTTTTTAGACTAATAATAGTACAATGTTCTATTATTGAGGGATTTCTCGATTTTCCATAGATTTTGTGCCAGTAAAGATGATAGCAAGTTACGCAGGTCATCGTAATGAAGAATTTTAGTACTTCAAATAGTCAAGACAGACTTCTTGGAAAGCTATTATAGACTGTGTCTACAATTTAACAAAAATATGTGGTCAGCTCACTTATTCTAGTTAAAGGAGTACATGAACACCTTCTTTCCAAGACTTCAAATATCCAGAGTAAACTTAGATGTGAATATAATATGTATGCCTGGAAAACAGGATAAACATTCATTAGTTTGAAGCATCCTTAAGAACACTATAGAACACCCATCTAGTAGGAGAAGCCCGTACTACGTACCAGTTAACTTCTTACTATCGTCTTGGGTTTTTTTGTTGTTGTTGCCAGTAGCTTGTGTTTTTACAATACTTTCATCCCCTCTGTTAGAAAAGATTACGATGAACAACATAAATTTTATCTAAATCTACTCTCTTCTTAAAATAATAAGCCAGATATGCTAGACTATTAACATGCTTTTTCTGTTTAGTATTCCTCCTTAATTGATAATTCATAAAGATGATTGCAAATGATGTTTTAAATTAGTGATGGAATTGAAAAATATAGACCCGTTTTTAAATAAATATTGACTTTATTATTTAAGCAGACAACACCTAGAACCAGACATGAAAGTAATGTGTAGTACAGTGATCTGAAAGTTTTTTGAAAAATTATTATAAAATTTAATATGTAAAAATTAACAAACATTAGATTTGATACCAAGTTGCATGAACACAACTAATACTTTTCAAAATTTCGAAGAACTTAAATTAATATTATTTAAGCAAACTGTAAACGTGTAGATATAAACTATACAATAAGCAGTATGAATAATCTATAGAGCAGGACTCTAGGCTTATATTCCACAAGGCTTCTGTTCCTTAAACTTCATATCTTATGATATAAATGGAAACATGGTTTAGCATTCGAGCATAAAAAAATTAAATTAGTATTGTTATATCACTATCTCCCCTATTCTGGTATTCAGAAAGCATGAGAGAAAAGTATGCTAGTTTTATGATGACTTTCTTTCTCACAGCTGTTTGATATGTATTAAAACTACATATTCATATTTCATTTTAATTTGGTTTGGTTTGAAATTTGAATCTTTGTCAGGGAGTGGTTTTGAATTTGCATTCCATAGCCTGTTAATAAATTTAAGAATATAGGTAGACTGTTTTCACTAGATTTGATAGGCAAGCATCTTTCTGAGATGTGCAGATCTCTAAAATGTTCTGACTTTTTAAGATTATGATAATTAAAATTTTTTTTGAGGAGCCATCCTAAAATAGTGAGAAGAATTTTGTACAGATTTTATTTGAAAACTGAATAGAATAACAGTGTATAACTATGGCTATAGCTTTATTTAATTCATCTCAAAATACCCCTACATGTTCATCTTTGCTCATATGTGATACCATGGCTAAAATTACACTTAATTTTTGAGCACCTGTTCTATATGCTCTCAAGTTTTTAAAAGTAACCATTTAATAGCTTGGAGAGATAAATTACTAATAACAAGATACAATTGTTTATTAAAATGTAATGAAATACATTTTTTAAAAAATTGTGTAATCCTATTTTAACTTAGTATGTCTCAGGGCATTATCAACAATCTAAAAAAGTCAAACTTGAAAAAAATCTTTTTAGCTTTTTTTTTTTCTTCTTTAGCACAGCCAACCATTAAACCTCACGAGTAATGTTGAAAAGATCTGGTTGTGTGCATAGATTGCTCTTTACCCAGGATGCACTTCTGTCTACAAGATTCTGAATAGAGACACACCTGCTAGCTAGCTGATAACACTCTGGGGTCATTTCATTGAAGAAACTGTCAGCCAGGAGGTACTTAAAATAAAGCCACAGACAAAATCATGACCTACACTGTTGAGAGTAAAAAGGTGTAAAAGCAGAAAGGAAATGTAGATAAATGCACATTCCTTTGTACCAAAACAAAACTTTTACATGTAAATTCAACAGAATAGGAAAGAATGGGGAAGAATGTTTCCCTCTACAGTAGAAACAAATTAGATTGTTCAGCTGCACATTTGGCTCTCCGCCAAAGGAGTCGTGTGCCATGCTTGTTTGCCTACCAGTGCTGCTTAGATTGGCAAATGCCCATGCAGTTTGAAGAGGGCAGGCGGATGACTGGATGCCTGCCAGGAAGTGTGTGGGCCTGATGCCACTGCTGGACTCCATAGCCTGGTAGGAATGAGGAGTACAAAGGCATTCAATAATCTGAATGTCCCTTTGCTTCAAGAGAGTGGTGCCAGGCAGCATTTAATGAGAGATTGCTTTGTTACAAAGTCCTCAACATCAAGTGGGCTGGTGAGCTCATTAACCTG
Organism: Aotus nancymaae; assembly: GCF_030222135.1. Classification (NCBI taxonomy): domain Eukaryota; kingdom Metazoa; phylum Chordata; class Mammalia; order Primates; family Aotidae; genus Aotus; species Aotus nancymaae. The sequence goes on along the minus strand of NW_026988450.1, from coordinate 14,975,517 downwards.
ACTGCAGCAAATAAAAAAGGCACACTCAGAAGACTCCCATGATAGCCTACTCAATGGTGTAAGAGCCCTTTTGCTTCCTTTATGGTGATCCATTAGCAAGCAGCAGTGTAAACACCATAAAGCAAGCCAGGTTTCTGATTGTTCAACTAAAGTCTGTTTCCCCTTGGGGATTATACCACCAGTTGATATAGGATTTTTCCTCTTAAGGTTTCTATCTACTATATAATGACCTTCTTTGCAATGAAGGATTTTGGGGGTTGCTCTCAACGGCATAGCTCCAGTTAAGGAAACATGAACTGTTCAGGTGTCTGAAAGAAGGTAATGATGTAGGACATACAGAGAAACAAACTACAAAGTGGAGTGATCCCAAGGGGAATCTTGTCAGTGCACTTCTGAAGCCCAAAATGGAGAACACATTACATTACTTTTCTGTGTTCCCTTTATTTTTAGCTTTCATGGAGCTTTACATTTATACAAGAGGTAAGCCACCTCTGCAGTTAGGAGATAGTTAGTTCACTGAGCATCTGTCTCTGAGTGCTGCTCTCACTCTCTGGGGATTGCATCACTTTGCAGAGGCTCTCCAGCAAGGATTCATTTCTCCTCCATTTGAAACGTATTTGGTGGTTGATTGTTCAAAACTTCAACTTGCAGCATCTAAACAGGATGCTGTAAGTTTTGTGTTTTTTTTAACTGTCAAACTGGAAAGGCAAAGGAAGACCAAAAAGAAAAGACAAACCATTTCAACATTACATCTTTAGAAATCTACAGGCCATCTGTTGCTTTGTTACATGTCCAATTACTAATCTGGGGATACCAGACTAGGGGAGTGTATGACTTTAGGGAATGGGGTGAGGACCAGAAAGTAAAGAGCCTGTTACTTTCAGGTCACCAGTTCAAATCCAGAGCTAGTCACTGATGAGTGCCAGTCATTGTCTTTTGATTGATACTTGAGGATCAAAATAAAATGTGCTAATCGTCTTGGTCCCATGTTTAGTTGACATACGACTGTAGTCGTCAAAATTACTATCTATACTTGCAACATAATCTGGACATGGAAGCCATTATTTTTGTTTCCCCAATAATCATTTTGGAAAAAGGATCAAGTTTAACTGTGATGGAACCATGTGTGAGACTGTTCTGGCTCTTTGTTAATATTTTAAAAAATAGAATATGTCAATTTGACGTGTACATATTTCTGAGTGAAAGATGATGCTATGACTAGAGAATTGAATGAACAGGGAAGAAATAATAAAAATGCCATACATTTTAATAACATTGAGTCCATTCATTTGATCATACAAAGCAAAAGTAGCTCTTTACTTTTTCATTTTGTATAAAGAATGAATTATTTTTAATAAAGATTATTGTCTTTATATATGAATGCCTTAAAAATTACTTTTAAATTAATTTAAATCTAATACATATATCTACATGTAGAACAAATAGATATCTATGCATATAGATGCATATAAAGATATCTACATATTTATATATAGATAAATGGATAGAAAAGTCAAGTTAAAAATATGGATGAGTTTATTTTGAACTGGTGTGCTGTTTCAGTTAAAGTGGGAAGCATATAATGAGAAAAGTACCCTTTGTTGGGATAAGGGAAATGGATTTTTGAAGGTCTGGTTAGATCACTAGAATGTCAGAAAGGCTTACTAAATATTTTAGAACTAGTTTCCTGGATGGGGAGTTTTCGGAGGGGAGCCACCACAATTTATTTTTGTCTTGTTCATCTTTGTTTTCCTCTTGGTATTTCTTGTAGTGCTTTACAAAATACATTTAAAAATTTATTTAATTTATTGTATAGAGATTTCTAAGCAGGAAGATAGAATCACATAGTAGAAAAAGCAAGAATTTTGAAGCAATGCAACCCGGGGTTATAATTCCATCTTCTCTTCTCATGAGCTATGCACCCTTGCATGGGTTAGTTGATTTCTCTAAGTCTCAGGTTCTTCACATATGAAATAGACAGGAATGCCTATCTCATAGGAGATTAAAGGGCTCAGCATCTGAAGAGTAATGTGAATGCTGCTGGTATGAAGTAGGTGGTATTGTTACTGTTATTTTTGTAACATTGCTATTTTGAGTTCTTGTTCATTCCTCCATCCTGTTTCTGTTGAGTATCTATCATCCTAGTCTCATTTTATTAAGCCATGTCCAGTGATTTCCATATGATACCTTATATTAAAATTATAAAAAAAAATGATGCCCTATCCCCCACAAAAAGTAACCATCAGATTTGATGCAGACAGCTTATTGATCTACCCTCTCTCACCAAAAGCAGATAGCTGAAAATCTAAGAAAAAAGTAAATCTCCTTTTAAGCTCCACAACATGCCCCATACAGGAACTAGATATCAAGATTCTTTTTATTTTAAAAGCAGTTCAAAATTATATCGACTTTTTTTGTTCTCTATCCTACAAAAGTAGGCCAAAGGCAAACATTCCACTAGGAGGCAGCACAATGTTGTGAGAAGGTCCAGGACTTTGAGGTCAGACAGACCTGGGTTCAAATCAGTCCGGTCATTGTGTGACTTGAACCAAGCCTTTTTGCTCCCCACAAGGCTCCTTTTCTTGCATCCAGGGAGTGGGAACAAGGTTTTCTTTGAAGAGTTATGGTGAGGATGCGTGAAATAGCAGTGAACAATGCCAGGTGCCCGCAAGGCAATTTTATCAGTAATAGTTGCTTGCTGCCTTACTGCTAAAGCCGCAGATTAAGTTGGACTGGAGAGGACTTGGAAAGCTGCCCAACAGCTATGAGAGTGTGTGGTGAAAGGGTGGTAGAGAATGCGCCTTGGCAAACAGCTGGGAATATCAGAGGGCAACACATTGGAATAGCATGGAGTGGAGGGCGGGGGGAAGCAAGTGTTTCTTCTTGAATGTAAGCTGAGTCAATAAGAAGCTGTTCAGGCTTGGATGTGCAGTGGAACTTCAGTATGGCTTATCAGGGATGGAAAAATAAGCATAGAAATGAGCTAGTCCAAGAAACCATCCTCTCTTGGTTAGGCTGTTGCTGTAATCTCTGTGCTGGTCTCCCTTAATCTATTCTTGCCTCTTTAAAATGCCTTCTCCACACTGAAACTGGACTTCTCTCCCCAAACACATATTCTTAATACTGCTTTCTTGACTTTCTTATTCTCATTCTCCTGGCCTGGCTCAGACATCTTTGGAGCATGAAGGGGTAGGAGGAACTTTCAAAAGGAGAAATGACCACAATTGCTATAGTCTAAGTCAATGAACAAAAGCCACCAGGTAAATAAATGTCATTGTCTTCCTGTCTAGAGTCTGTTCGTTTAGTGAAAATGAACAAGCTAATGCTCAGCATACAAAAAAATTAAAGTCCTCATTGGATTCCTCTGTATTTATCATTCAAGTCATACCCCTTTTTGCAATCTCACTTTTTGTCCTCCCTTTATTTAAATTCTTTATATCACTACCCCCAATGCCCCTCCATGAAAATTTCACAAGACCACACATTACTTTAGCCCTGATTATTAGTTATACATTTGCATATGTGTTTGCTCATTATAATGTTTTTGACTTGAAGAGTAGATCTTATAACAGAAGTTATCAAGAGTGATGCCCTGAATTTCCTTTTAGGTGCGATCTTTTCTCAACTTGGAGCTATCATTTTTTGTCATTGCAAAAAATCTTCCTTTTTTGGCTTACCTCACTAATGCCTTCATATATCTTGTGCACCGAGACACATTCTCCCAAATGCACCAAGTCAGTTATTATAGTTCTGCTAACATTACACAAAAATATTGCCAAACATAAAAAAAATGATTGTATTATCACAAACTATCTAAATACGTAAGCTCAATTTGATGTCCCTATTTGTTATAAGGCCCACTAACATACTATAATGCTATTTGTCTCCAAATCTTTTTTTTCTGAGAATAACCATATGCATACTTATATGTAATACAACCATATACTGTCTAGATATAGCTCTCCATGCTTTGTGTGCTAACAGAGCCTCTCAGCCAATACGAGCTAGGGTGACAGTTTGTGCTAGACTTACTCTCTCTGCCAATGAATGTCAGTGTACCATCCTGCAAATGCTTTCAATTTCAGTCTCTCTTTTGTCGTCATTGTATGTTCCTGCAAATATTTTTTACTTAGAATGACTGCCAGAAAAATGTAATGAATTTGCCCACCCCCAAAAAACACAAGCAAGGAATATCTTACCAAGCATAAAAATTAATTTTTGCAAGTGACTGAAGAAACCTAATGCAATGGTGATAAAATCCAGGTAAAGATGGCAGGGAATTAAGGACGAGGGCTTTGGCATTATAAGGGGCATTAAAAACATCAGCACAGCATGGAAGTACTGATCAACTATATTTACAAAATATAGTTGCAAACACTGAAAGCTGTAGGCATGCCACAATTTCAGAGGATTGGAAGAGTATGACAGAGTGACTTCATCCCTCTCTCTAGATGATGCTGAGAGCATTCATTTCTGAACCGGTGGTTCAGTTATTGCTGATTCAGCCCTCTTGCTTATAAAAATGCATTCCCTATGCTAAATGGGATATGCATGTATCTTTTCTATGCCAAGTTCTTAGACTGATAGACTTTTTTGATCCAGGAAAAAGTTTCTTTTTCAGATAAATACTACCCATCACCTTCAATGATTCCTCAATCCTCTGATGATAGACTTTAGGCCATGCATAAATTGTTTCCTGTTTACGTCTCCAGATTTAGGTCTTTTTTATCCTCAGATTGTGCCGTTTTGAATGTGCCATTCCATCATGTTCTTGTCCTCTCACCTTTTTGCCTGGTGAAATATAATCCTCTGGATCTCCACTTTAGTAACCCTGCTGAAGAAAGCCTTCCTTGAACTCCCAGAAGAGGGTAGGCCCTCATGCCAGGCCCCCGTGCAATGTGCCCTCACTCTGTTAACCTTTTCTTCACTGGCCTGTCACAGGTTACAATTCTTGTTTATTTATGGCATGTATTATGATACAATTAGATGACAGCAGGAATTATGTGTGCACCTTTACTCATCATATACCCTAACATCTAACACAGTATGCTTGGCACACTGTAGACACCCCAATATTATCTGTTAAATAACTGAATGGATTCGAACTCACTTTCCAATTTATCTCCCACCAACCTCCCATTTCCGTATCCTCCTTATCTTCTGGTTATCTTAATGACAATATGATACTCCCCAAACACATAATGTACTTTCGTATTTATCTGCCAATGTTTATCATCTTCCTTCAGTATGAAATGCATTTTCTGCTTATTGGAATTATAGCTTCCATGGCTCATTCTCTGATACTCATTTCCTCATCTCCCCACTTAAATTAGTTGCTTCTTTCATCTCCTCTCTAAAACTGAGTTGTTTTTTTCTCAGCCCTTCTACAATATCCAACATTAAATTATATCTTTCTTTAGCAGTCTCCTTTTTTTAAACTTTCACTACACTGCATGCTCTCAGTGGGCCAAAACTATGCAAATGTTCTTTGTTCTTCACCTGTCTTTCATAGCACTTAGCCATGGACCTTGAACACAGATTACGTACTTTGTAATTTTTTAAATTAAATTGAATTGTAGTTAAAAGTTTATTCCCCACATCTTTAGGAGGCTGGGCTTTGCTGGAGAAGTTTCTGACTCTTCTCCACTTGGCTGTACTTTGCAGAGGGTCGTACTGGCAGAGAGACCATGTGTAGGGCTCATGGTGGAAGAAGAGGAGAGGCGCAACAGTGTGGGGTCTGCATGGAGAGGGTGCGCTTAGTAGACGCAGAGTGGTTTCTGCACAGTCTATGTGGGAATCCCTAGGGGTTGAGACTGGTGAAGCGCTAAGCATGTTTTGCTCAGCACTACTCAAAGCTTTCTGTGAACCATTCTTTCCCCTTCTGGAATATCTGCAATAAAGGTCTACATTATTCTTCATGCATCTGGAATTGAATTTGTGGGGTTTGAGATATGGTTGATGATAGGCAAGTCTAGGCCTCAAGACAGTTAGCTTTTTGTAGATTACATATAATGTTAAATGCTGAAAAGAAGAGGTAAAACAGAGGTTAGGAAGGCACATAAATCTACATTTTTTAATAGGTGTCACAGACACAAGGAGAAAAGTCCTTTTAACTCTTTTTACTAAACAATTCATATTATCTTTCTTTTTTTGTCATTTCATTTTTCTACAATGGTCCCCTAATCATTCAGTCATTAAAAAACTTATCATAATGTTTGATGCAGTCACTGATGCGTTAAAGGTCATTCATGGTTTATGGGAAATTACATTGTGTGAAGTGACATATCAAGTCTAGTGGGCTAAAGAAAAAATATACTGATTTTGGGTTAAGGATGTACTTAGGACAGTGGCTGTGATGTGAACACTCACAGCTCACTGAACCTTGTAGATTCTTAAAGAATAAGAATAAAGTTGATTGCCGATGTCAGTCGAATAGGGACATGGAAACAAAGGAAGCCGACTGTTTACCTGTATGTTTTAAACCGCTCATAGCTTAGTCTTGCTGAAATACAGAATGACAGGATTCTAGAGCTGAAGTCTAGAGGAAATAATATAACTCTTAGCAGCAAATTTAAACCCATCAAAGTCAGTCCTAGTAACAAAGATCCCAAGGAAAGAAAACATTACAACTTTTCACTGTGACCAGTTTGTAAAATAATCCTTTTGAGTAAAAAATTAATTTTATGTACAAAATGGGTTTATTGGTGTTAACTATTTTGACCCTAACCTGAAAAATTAGTTGGCAAAAATTAGGAGACATTTAAAATTTATTTATTTATTTGTTTTTTTAGACCAACATTCTTAAAAATATGGAATGCTTCACGAATTTGCGTGTCATCCTTGCACAGGGGCCATGCTAATCTTCTCTGTATTGTTCCAATTTTAGTGTATGTGCTGCCGAAGCGAGCACGACATTTAAAATTTCTTTCTCCCATTGACTTAGGCCTGGGAGTCTCAGTATGTAGGGAATTACCTGTTATTTTCCTAAGAAAATGCTTACTGAAGAGGAACAAGATTCTCTTTCCTCTTGCTCTCAGAGGTAACCAACTCAGCTCTATCTCCCAGTTACATTTGGGTAAGTGAAAACAGGACAATGAGACGATGTCACACTTTTAGCATGTTGTGGTTATATTGTTGTGTACATCTTTCTGTCTCTAAAACAAATAGTGGTATTATGGATACGATAGTCTAAAAAGTTTGTGTAGTTTTCTCATATATATTGTAAGAAGTAGTAAGAATAGAAAAAATGTCAAACATGTCCTCTGTTTAATAAAGATGTGTTAGAACTCAGTTATTAAAGTTATCCAAGCCTTTTCTTCTCCAAACTAAGTACTCTATTACTTCTAAACCCTTTTTATAGGTTTTATATTGTCATGACTTTCACAAATAATAATCAGTCATTCACTATAAGACATTCCATACTCCCCACCCCCTGCCGATATATAGTATTGATCACTGTCTATGTGGAAATAGAGCAGTGAACAAAGAGCCAGGATCCCTGCCTTCTGGAGCCTGCTTTACACTGACCTAAGTCACTGGGGAACCTGAAAAATGTATCAGACACAATTCCTCCATTCTAAGAAATTTCACTCTAGGGAAGGTAAATATAAAATCAATGTTTATTAAACTTCAGTACCAGGGACTGTGAAATGCACTTTCACAAAACTAATGTCATTTAATCTTCAAATATCCCTTGAAGCTATGTATTATTTCCTCTATTTTTGTAGCAAAGAAAGCTGAAATTAAGTAAAATTAAGAGACTTCCAAAATATAACATGGGAAGGTGGAGGCAGCACTGACACTAGGGGTTTTTTTTTTTTTTTTTTTGACTCTAACACCCTTTTTCCTGAAATTATGTCCACAAAGTAATGTAAGGCACCATTGCTTCACAGGAGTTGTGCTATAGCAGTGCATTTCAAACTAGAGTGTGCATATAAATCACCTAAGTACATACATACATACACATATAGGTACATACACATATATGTACACATATATACACACTTATACACACAAATATATGTATATATGTATACACACACACATATATATTATATTATATATATATTATATGTATATTTTGTTTCCAGAATCTGATTCAGTAAATCTCGAGTGGAACCCAAGATCTTGCAATTCTATCAGGCTTCAGGGTGATGTTAACTAGTGCTGCTGGTTCAAAAGTCACACTTTGGGCAGCAGCGGGCTATAGAAATACAGAAGTGAGAAAAGAGTTCAGGAGTGGGGAATGCCCTATAAAAGCAGTGACGTTTAGATGGGCCCTTGATTGACAGGAAGATTTTTCACAAGGCACAAGTGAGGAGGAGAAGGTGGAGCGAGCACTTCAGGTGGCAGAAAAGCTTGAGTAAGGGCATGCAGGTCAGAGAAATAAATGTAGTGTGTTGTGGAATGGGTAAGAAGTCTATGATAACAAAAATGTAGGTAATAGGTAAGTGCATGATGTGTAATTAGAAACCAGAATGGCAATGCCAAGCAGATTACAGAGCTCCTCAAAGTGAGGCTAGGATTATGAAATTAATTATAAATGCAGAAGGAATCTATTGGAGGCTTTTGAGTGTTATTTCTTATCCACTTATGATTTGGGTATTAAAAAATCTACTCTGTCAATGCTGTGTAGGAGGTGAAGAAAGAATAGTGAATTGGGGTATCTTGCAATGATTTCAATATTTAATAATGAAAACTTAAATTTCAACGATAATAGGGAAAACACAAAGGAACAGACCAATGTCAACATTGACAAACTTTGCAAGTGTATTAATGCGATAAGCAAGAGTATGGAAAAAGTCAACAATGAATTCGAAATTTGCCGTCTATGTTAATAGCAAAGTAATGCTACCATTGACAAACTGAGGACACAGAAGAATGAACTGGTGAAAGAAAAAATAATATGCCCACTATATCGTTTGTTCCCAGAACCCACTGCCTCTCTCCACTGGGTCCATTCTTACTGAGACTGTCTTTGGTGCCCATTCCTTGAAGGTATACATTTGGATTGATTCCAGAGTGAGGGTTTGTGGTAAATGTGGCAAAATGACATTTGGTAATAAAGATATTATAAAGGAGAGGGATGTCTGTGCTAGATTGGAAGAGACATGAAACTAGAGGTTTTGAGAGATGAGAAACTGGGAACAAAACAGAGACTGCAAGTTTATTTTGTGTCTTAGTGAATTATGAGCAGGTGAAGTGAAAGTCGTGGGTTGAGAAAATGAGAAGATACAAGGCCGTGACTAGAATACAGGATATCAAAGTAAAATATTTCAGAAGCGAAACAGATCCAAGTGATAAAGTCTAAAGGTACTATAGAAGTGTATGGCTGAACTGGGATGGCTGAGGAAGGCCATTTGAGTTAAAAAGTTCCCCAAGTTTTGGTAATAGATTATCGAATGCATTATTTAAAGGAGTAATATCTACTAGGTTAATGTTTGAAGAGGGTGTGGCTCTATAATTGGTAGATTATGGCAAGAAAGAAAAGTAGCAGGATGGAATTGGACTTAAAGAGCAGAGACTTCGAATGGGAGTGTTAAAGTAGAAGTCTGAAAATGGCAACGAGATGTGGTCTTTGTAATACAGCTTTCTGTGTCTTGTATATATTTTTTGGTGAGGGTCGAGGTAGAATAAATGACAAAAGAGGGGTCAAATGATAGCCCTAGATCAGAAAGAAATTTGAGGACTAAGTGGGGACTGGGGTGGAGATGGAAAGGGAACAAGGTTTTGCTGAAGTAAGAAGGTCAAAAGTATGTATTGTAAACAGATATCAGATAAATGGAAGCATATCTTTAAGTGTGGGGCCAAGATAGGATGGAATAGTAGCGGGAGGAGCCAGAGGAGATATTGTCCTATAGGCTAGCACCTTGGATCCTACCACAAATTTAAAGTTTTTAAATTCCCATGTGGCAAAAGTTACCACTATATCTGAGTAAGAATTTCGGAGAAAAGTAGGTCAAGGAATTTTTTGAGGCTACAGTGTGAAAGGTATCAGCTCCATGAATGCTGAAGTTGATCAGGATAACGACTAGAATTTGAGCAGAGAGAGCCCAACTGAAGATCATTCACAGCTAGTGAGTAGCAAAATTTACCAAAAGGTTAATAATCTTGGGCTCAGTAAGACATATCACTTCTGTGATACATGAAGGAAGAGAAAAATCTACAAATTTAAAGTAAAATAGAAGAGGTTTACTTCAAAGGATAGTAACAATGTGAATGATGAAGTGCTTCTGTAGAAGCCATTTGTCATTAGAATGATTTGGAAGATTGACCAGTCAAGTTATTCCAAATATAATGTTGATGTCCACACATCCTCTAGATTATGGGTAGGCAGAACTTCTAGTTGTATAAATGGCTTTGGAAGACATTCAGTAAGACACAACTGCTTAACTCTGCTCTCTTGGCATGAAAGTGGCCATAGGTAACACCAAAATGAATGAGCATGGCCATGTTCCAATAAAACTTTATGTCTTTACAAAAGCAGGCAGCAAACTGGATCTTGCCTGTACTATGCAGTTTGCCAATCCTTGATCTAGATCTTGATTTCTCCTTCTAAAGGATAAACTTTCCAACATCATTTTGGTATGGACAAGTAGCATTAAGAGAACCAACTACTCATTGATTCCGAATTCATTCTCTTAATCTCTCAATTTTAAATTCTCCCATACCATAGATAAAGGTCTGCCAAAATCATTTTGCCTACCTACCTATTCCCCATGCTCATCCCTGGTTTTGTGGTACTGAGGTTGACTTTCTCTTTTCACCGTTCTTCTTTTGTTTCTGGCATCTGTAAGATGTTGAGATTATTTGAAATAATAATGCTGTTTCTTGGAGTATTAAACCTTATACCCAACTTGATGCCATGAATTTAATGAACATGTATTTTATTATCTGGGTCATTGGCCAGAGAACTGTGGAAATATAGGCAATTTAAACTTTTCTGAAAGATATTAGAAAAATGTTTATTGATCCAAAAAGATTTATAAAACTCTTACTTAAAGTCTGAGTGAAGAATGGGCATGGAGATTCCAAATACTTTCATAAAGAGCTCCTCTCCAATAGACTTAATGCATGTTTCTTCACAGTAAAGGATCCTGACGTGACACAACATCATGTATTTAAATGGTGCCATTCTCCGGAGAATGTGTAGCTTAATGCAATGACTCAGATAAAAACAAAGCTTTGTAATTTGAAGAAACTTTCTGGATAATCACATCATATTCCATCTTAACAGGATATGTCTTTACAGCAGTGTTAAATGTCAATCTAGCATTAAATAAAATAGGCCACTAAGGCATGCTCACCAACTGAGAAATAGAGTTACAACAATTATGAATAACTTTTATCAATTGTTTTCAGTTACTTAAAGTGAGTTTTGCATCTTTGTGATGCTCATAATTTTTCTTTTGCTTTTTTCGCCTGTAGTGCAAACTAATATATTGCAATGTGTATTCAAATTCCCCTTGCTATATAATGTTCATTAGGTGTAACATTTCATTTTAATGTTCCTCTACAATTTTGAATTATATAAATCTAAAATTAGAGCTATCACTTATTTTTCTTTGAGAAAAACTTTTTCTTGTATTGTACATCATAGTTCTGGCACTAATTCTGGTGTTCTTAATGCTATGTTACCATCTTACTGTCCTCTGTGTATTTCAGAACAGGACCTTGTCAAGGTGAGAAAGGAAGGGTGACAGCAGGTAGACAGGGGAATTGAAAATAATTATTTTTATTAGCAATCACACTAATATCTACCTAACAGATATAGGCCAGGTCGGATGGAAGCTGATGCCGGGTGGTATAAATAAGTAGGGGTAGAGAATAAACCACATTTATTTATCTTCTTATTTGTTGCTTCATGATATTTTGAAATCTGATGTTTTCTAACTGTGAATAGTATATTTAATTTACTTTAGGTTGATTTGAATTATGCATATGTATGATGGCATTTTTGTTCTTTGAAGCATGTCAAAATTTAGGGTGAATTTTTAGTTTCTCTGTAGAACTTATTTACTTGGGGAAATGAAGCTACTTAGCTCAGGCTAATGAGATTAAAGTCCTCGGTCCAATATCCCTGCATGAGTCAGATAGCTTTGCTTTGTTCTGCAGACACCAAGTGCATCTGTCATCCAGCCAAACACATTTCAAAGTCCCATCACTAAGTAAATCAGGTGTTGAGATAGAGACGAGGCTGTACAAGTTCATTTCCACAGGAAAAACAGCAGAACATACATTTTTTACAGACAGTGGGTTATTAAATAGGCCTTGTATACAAAATACCTGAAAGAATAATATATAAAGACAAATTATTTGAGATATAGGTTAGTTTTCTATTCATTTTATTTGTGATCCTAATGAAACTATGATGGCAACAGAGTAGATGTTAAATACATGTTGAATCAAATCAAGCTTCTGGCTAAATGTTCCTGGATTAGGCCAAATATGCTGATATGTGCATATCTGTTACTCACTTACATTATGGTTATTATTATTCTGGCTATTATTATTTTCTACTAAAGATAAATTCTCTTCCTCATTTTGACCCTGTCTTCACCCTCAGTTTGGCTTCTAGCCCTCATTTTGTTGTTCTTCGTTCCAATTGCAATGCAACCAAAACTCACACCATTTCTTTTTCTTCTTATTATTTTTTTTGGAAGTGTTCTCTTTGCTTTCCCAGTAAATTCAAACTTCGTATCTCATATTCTAGACTTGCATTTCTTGTTTCTTTCTGCCTCTCCCAGGTCTTGGAGTGTGCTTAGGAATATATGCAGTTAGTCTAATAAGTTTCCATCAAGTGTTTTCTGTAAGATCCTTTTTAGCGTGCTATGAAAGTAGAATTATATACATCTAGAATTCGAGCTATCATTTATTTTTATTTAAATAATCTTTTTCTTGTATTTAACATCATAGTTCTTATATCATCTCTAGTGGTCTTGTGTCACTAGAAAGATGTTCCTAAATCATCATTAGAATATACCCTAGAGATTACAATTTTAAAAAATTCTGCATAATCACTACAACATTTATTACACTCCTAACACTTATAAGGTACTTATCTAGGCTCCAAGACTCAAACTGCTGTGGTGATTTGAAGACTGTATAAAATGGAGCTTCTAATTTTGCCATAAAGTATTTACAAGGATTTACCCAGTGACTTAACTCTGTAAGTCTTAGTTTTCTCATCTGCAAATTTGGGAAAATGGGCCAAATTAGAGATTTTTTCATGTGTTTTTCTAACAAAATCCAGTTTATAACTGAAGTCTTATTTTGTGCTGCAGTGTAGAGAACAGATGAAAGCATGGATCCCCTTCTGAAGAGTGAGGAAGCTCACTGGGCATCACCTGCCCTCTAGGCTCTTCAGGTACTGCCTTGGAACACAGGTTGAAGCAAAATGAGTAGATTCTTGAAGTCTTCTCTAAATCTGAATTTCTAAACATCAGCTGTGGTCTACCGCCATGGCCCCTACAAACAGGAACTGGAGGTGCTGAATTGAACTAATGGAATTAACTTGAATTAAGGAGCATCATCCAGATCTCCAGTGCTTTCCTAACCAGCTTCTTTAACAATGAGAATATTCTCCACTTGTTACAGTCACCTGGCTTGTGGCAGTTTATAGGGCTGAAAACTTAATTCCTTGTTTGATCTCATTTACATGACATTAGAGGGGCACATATTTGAGTCCCAGATGATAAATGGTTTAGTGTTTATTTGGCCTTATTTAAACAGATAATTTGTAATAAGTTTTTAAGAAAAGTAAACAAATGTAACTAATAATAAAACATGGGATAAAGATAAACAGATTTAAGAAAAATTGGTCAACAGCTTACTTAGACAATGGATCATTAAATGAGTATTTTAAATTAAAAAGTATTAATTAATGATGTTTCCACAAAAATAAATTGATGTTTTAGGAATTATAAAATATTTCCAGAGATAAAATTAGTGCCTGATAAAATTTTTTTCCTAGGCCAAATAAGGATTTAGTAGGTTAAAATTTTAGCAATTTAGAATAACTAAAAACTATATTTACTAAATGTGAATGAAAAATAAGTAAAACACTGGTTTTTGGGGGAAAGAATTTCTCTGGGAGAAAAAAATAGTTTTTTTCCCCACTTTATTTTGAAATTATAGATGTCAGAATGTTACATTTTAAAAAGATACATATAGACGTCAAAAAGCATTATTAATTTTTTTGAAATTTAAATGCAAATATCCCCTTCGCTCCCTCTCCTTCAATAGGAAGAAATGAATAATCAAAAAGAAATACAACAAACTTTTGTTTAGTCTGGGAATTGGGAACAGGAAAAGCACGGACAATTAAATTTTACAACTAATTACCAAGACTCATTTTAAGGCAAGTAATTTTAACCTCATCCCCAGTTGAAATCCAGAGCTACTAAGGAATTGAAAATCTGACTGGGTTTAATTTCATTTCCATTATTTTTCTTGCACACCCTCTGAAGCTATGCCCAAATAAAATAGAATAATAGGAATGTCTCTGAAAAAAGTGGTAAGTAGAAGAATGCCTAATGAAGAAATGACTCTGTGGGCCAAAAGGAAGATGGCTGAGATTGATTATAGTCTCTTGCAGTTAATTTGACTGGATTGTCTGTAAATGAATTCTTGTGGATGTACTTCCCTGATCTCCTCAAAGTATATAATCCTTTTCAGGCCTTATCTTTCAGAAGAAAATGCCATGTATTAGGCCTGCAGTTAAAAGTCCTGAAGCTTCTGAACCTTTCTATTTGTGGAATCCATGTCCAAGCATCTATTTTCCTTGAGGCTTGGTTATGATTTTATGTGTCATGGAGGCGTTCAGGTGTCACTGTAACTATTAGTGACAGTAATGATTAGTGATTTTTATTGTGATTAGAACAGATGATATTGTTAGGTCATTAGAAAGAGTTTAAACGTTGTACCACTCTTATTATGTATTTATTTTTAATAAAAACATACACTTTGAAATAATGCCACAGTTCCCACATCAACTTGTTTGTTACTTTTGCTTGGTCTTCACGATCTAGGTCTTCAGGGTCTAGGAATGTTAGAGGTAAAACAATGGCTGGCTTCATTTTACAGCCTTGAGTAAGAAGTTGATCCAGACCCAAAAGGTCTTGCATTTTAGAATTGATTTTGTTTTGTTTTGTTTTAATATTAGTACATAAATGTGCTAAATAGAGCCAGACTGTAATGAGGAAGTGTTTAAGACCTTGAACATGAGAAAATATTAATTAATCTTTGAAAGTGCCTTTTGAATCTTCCATGGTGCCCCCTGCAGCCCAGCAAAGGGCTGACTTCTTAAAAAGTTTATCTGAATTTCTGTAGTGGCTCATAGACTTCTACCATTTGGAAAGCAATGGGACACCTATGCAAGATGCTTCTCTGAACTAAAGTGCATTTTGGGACCAACAAGCCCAAAAGGACAAGCAGAGTCATGGAATCACGCAGATTGGTCACAGAAGCATTTCATTTTACAAAGTAAGGAGAGATGAACGTGGATGCATATTAGTGTTACTGCATCACTTTCTTTTTCTACATTTTCTACTTTTCAATAATGGGATCACTGTTCTTGTCTACCTCCTCTGAACCTATTAAGGTAATGACACTGAATGGTAGAAGAATATCTGCTATTTTATCATTTCTTTAATAAAATAGACAATCACAAGTTAGGTATTGGTGAGAATGTAGAAGTTGTGTGGAAATATTTACAAGAGAGGAAATTAGCAAGATTTTGTTACAGTTTAAGTGGCTGAGGACTCACATGTTCAATCCCTCTAGGCTGATATGAGTGAAATTAATATCCTGCAGTATAAGTAGGTAATGGAGGAACGGTTCCAGAAATATTCAAGCCCTAGGAAAAGAATTAAGTGTGTGATGTAAACCCTAATTATTGATTAAGTCCTCTTTTCCCTGTTATAATTAAAAATGTGTTCTTAACTCACTTTTTTTTTCCATGTTAAATTCCCAGGTGCCAAATGTATCTGGCAGACAGTATATGTTTTATACATATTGGCTGAACTCTACTTATTTTATCTGTAGCCCTGTTCCGAGTACAAGGGACAAATTTAAATGTACTGATTTCTGGCATTTGGTTGGGGACAGACTTTAACCATGAGACCCTTCCCACCACTTGCTTCATCAGCAGCAGAGTGAGGGAGGTCGGGCTCTATGAGGCTTCCACAGACTCCATCACCAGGCTTTTCTGGAAGCTCTATCTCTATCTTTTCTTAGCTGAGTTTTCTGAGGAATCTTATAAAATTTCAGCTTTACCACAGATTAAATAAACCAAAATCATGGTTTCTTCTAAATTAGAGCTTGTCTTATGTTTAATACATTAAGCTTTGGCCTCAAAGTTAATAATCTATTTCTAGATATAAACAATCACCTATTACCAAGTTCTGTCATGCACTTTTGTTGAAACAATGTGATGAAATATAAAATCTAACCATCTCAAACAAGTCTGAGGATATCTTCATTCGTATTCACATCTAAAATGTAGATAATTGGTACATTTACCTTTGAAATGTTTGAGATCACAGGTTCATCTAATAAGTTTGAGATCTAACATTGATGTGGGCACCAATTAATTACCTTGGTGAATGCAGAGTACTCAGTGTTGCTTGTCTTTAATGAACTTTATATCTGCACCTTAAGATAGTATAGCTACACTCATATCTTCATTCACTCAATAAACATCTGGTAAGCATTTTCTAGAAGGCAGGCAGTTTGCTGGAAGCTGAAGCTGCCACGTCCAGTGAAACATACTCTCTGCCCTGCCCTGAGAATATTTCAGCAGGAGTGGAGGAAGGATATTAGAGTAGATGGAATGGGCTAGGATAAAATTAGACATAGAAGGATAATCAAATATGGCATTGGAGGGATACCAGGAGACCTTCTGAAGGGAGTTATGTGTTGATTAGACAAACAACAGGACAAGGAGACCAGTGGAGATTTGAAAAAGTATGTCATCTTTGCAAAGATTTGCAGGTGAAGAAGCTAGAAAAATCAGTGGCAGATAGTCCATTTTGAATTTAAGGTGATTAGCTAAGGCATTACTATCCTAATTGATGTGGGAAGCACCTAATAGGTTTTAAGAAAGGAAGCGTCATGATCAGATTAGTAATTCTTCAAAAAGCACTTTGAAAAAAGTATATTATTAAAAGAAAGACTATGGGGAGAAGGACATAGATGTCAGCCATAATTAAAAAAAAACAAAAAAAAGGAGAGACCATTTAGGGGATGAACAACTGAAGCCTGGAATCTGAGAGTAGAAGCCAGATTATTGGGAAAAGACAACAGATAACAGAGATACACAATTTCAATTACTAGGCTTAAAAGATGTTTCAAATGGAGAGGGGTGGTGAGTTAAAGGGAGGAGCTTATGATAAATCTAAGGTTTCTGGAATTCAGGAGAGGAGGCAACTACGAATTTGATACATTAAATTTAAGATGCCTGTAGGTGGGGCATAAAGATGGAGAGATCCAGTAGATGGTTAGGTTAAATGTCCATATGAGGTATCTAAGAGTGCTAAGTTGGACATATAGATTTGTGAGTAGTGAATGGTTTTTAAACTAAGAACGTTTAAGTGAGAGAGTGCAGAGTGATAAAGGTAGAAGACTAAGAATGAGTTCTTTGGGAGTAGCCACATTTCAGAGAAAAATGGAGCCGATTTGGTGAACAAATATAGAGGAGTCGTTATTGATGGAGGAGGAAACCAGGAGAGGTAGTTGGCATAGAAGTCAGGGAGCTAAGAGTTTTACAAAGAAGGGTACAGTCAATAATGCACAGTGCTTCTGAGAAGAAGGGTGTTTAAAAATGGTGCCCACAGTATCTGGTGAAATTGAGTAATCACTGGTGATCTCAGATAAATCATTTCAATAAGATAGTGGCACTGAATCAAAATTATTGTGTGTTGTTGGAAGACTGAAAGGGAAATAAGTAGCAGTTAGTATCAACTTACTGATAGTATGTTATCAGTTAACTCTTCAGCCATTAACTCTTTAGCCAGAAAGAGATAGGAGAGTTCAGGGAAGCAACCATTAAGCAGAATTAGTAAGTACAAGTTACAAGAAAAACAAGGATGTTTTCAGAGGGAAGACTACTTGATTTGAGCCTTGAAATAGACTATGATCTTCATAAAAAGAAGAAGTAGAGGGGATATTACAAGTAGTAAGAATGACACTAACGTCTCTGATGCTGAAAACATAATCTCAAATGTTGGCATGCATTGAAATCACCTGGTGGGCTTGTTAAAACACATCCAGAGTTTCTGAATTAGTAAGTAAAACTTAACGAGAAAACCAAGGAGGTTTTCAGAGAGAGATTACTCGATTTGAGCCTTGAAATAGACTATGTTCATTATAAAAGGAGAAGCAGAGGGGATATTACATGTTGTAAGAATGACACTAACATGTATGTGATGCTGAAAACATAATCTTAAATGTTGGCATGCATTGAAATCACCTGGTGGGCTTGTTAAAACACATCCAGCATTTCTGAGTCAGCAGGTCTGGGATGGGCTCCCAGAAATTTTATTCCTAACGAGTGTGTTGTTCTGGAAACCGCACTCTGAGAACCACTGACTTAGACTTTGAGTGGAAATGAGTTATGCATAAAAGATTATTAGGAGAGAAAGCTGGAAAAAAGAGTCCAGTGAAAAAAGAGTTTGAATATGTGACTAAGATATTTTTCCCATAGAAAATGAAAATAAGAATGTTTTTGAGTGATATGATTGCAATTTTGCTCTCAGGAGTCTCATTTGTTAGTTCTAGGAAGGATTGATTCATTCATTCATGCATACACAAATTTATCACATATGTATTTATTGAATACCATGGAAATCATAATCCTAGATAGGGAGAACGTTTAAGAGTAGTTTTTTCTAGGTCAATGGTGACATTTAGAAATCATAGTAAAGACAATGGTATTGAAAAAATAAGGACAGGTTCAAGAGGCATTTCAAAAGAAGAAGGAATGAGTCAAATATGAACATAAAGTTTTATAACTGATAGAAGTTTCTACTATTAATAGAAATGTCAACATCAAAAGGACGAACTGACTTCTGGAGAGAATACCTTCTTTGAACTCCTATATCACATAGAATTTGACTGGGATTCTGCCAAATTTGAAGTACTCATGGGGCATCCAGGTTAATATGGCCCCACGGTAGCAGAACTGAAGGAAGAAATTAAGCCTGCTTTATAGTTGAAACCAAAGAAATGGACAGGTTCACCAAAAGCTTAAAGAGCTGGAGGGATTGTGGATCATATAGTTGTATACCAGAACTTAAGATTACAGACATAAAACAGTTCCAGGTGTTGACATATCCCAGGATAAGGCCATGGGAGCGAGTGGCTGAGACAGAGTAAGGCAAAAGGCATTGAAATTGAGAAGGTCAAAGAAAACCACTCAGGTTTTGGGGCAATCTACATAGACTCTTAAATTGCCTAGAAAGAGAGCTGAAAAGAAAGGCGGAGCTAGTTGTTAAAGTCTTCAATGAACGCTGAAAAGTGACTAGGAAGACAGCATATGATAGTGATAAGGAGGAATACAATGTATTCACAGTCATGTGGTCAGCAAGTGAGACTTTTTTTAATAAAGAAGGTAATGTGGTACGGTTTGGCTCTGTATCCCCACCGAAAGCTCATCTTGAAATTAAACAATCCCCACGTGTCAAGAGTGGGACCAGATGGAGATAATTGAATCAAGGCGGTGGTTTCCCCCATGCTGTTCTTGGGATTGTGAGTGAGTTCTCGCGAGATCTGATGGTTTTATAAGGCGCTTCCCCTTCGCTGGGCACGCATTCGCTCTCCTGCTGCCCTGTGGAGAGAGGTCTTCTGCCATGATTGTGAGGTTTCCCAAGGTTTCCCCAGCCCTGCGGAAGTGTGAGTCGGTAAAACCACTTTCTTTGTAAATTCCTCAGTCTGGGGTATTTCTTCATAGCAGCATGAGAATGGACTAACACAAGGTTATTTGGCTAGAGGCAGCAAGAAAATTTCTGACTATCATTTCCCATGCTACCCCTCACCTTTCAAATTCTTTTCAATACGGGGAGCAGGAGAAAGGCAGCCCTTCAGAGGACCATGAGGGGAGTTAGGTCGAGAGTCCACACAGATAACCCCCAAAAAACTAGTAGAGCTAGAACCAGGAAATTTGGTAAGAGGCTCGTAGTTGGAGGTGTATGGTAGATTTCTTGCGATAGGGCCTCCAGTAAAAGAGTGGGCAAGAAGAGAGGGAGGGATGAATTAGGGAGGATAAAGATGGCATTTAAGTGAGTGATAGTAGCCAGGGAATGAGTAAAGGGGCATGCATTTTGAGAGGATGCCTAATATAACTATTCCTGGTACTTCAGACATGGGAATTTGTTCAAACTGATCTGTTCATATCACTTTTGAGCTAGATCCACTGCAAAACGTGTTTTGTGTTCTTCAAATGTTACAAGGTTGCACCATTTTTTAAAAAAACGTATGCATATTTAAACTCTCTTTAAGATTTTGAGTTTTGTGTAATGCCATTGCAGAATCTGTCATAGTATAGTGGATTCAGAGTGCTTATTTATAATTCCAGAAATTTGAATGTAATCTTAGAGACATGAAATTCAACTACAATGCAGAGGTTTACATACTTATTTTTCTGTTATTTCTTTAAAATAAGCAACTAGAAAGGTACAGTCAGCTGACTGGCTGTTCTAAAAAGTTGACAAGAAAATATATAAACAATCTTCTGCGGTTGTTTTACATAATTCTTTGAGATGGTGTACACGGTTTTTTTTTCCCCCTTAGTTTACCATCAATATATATTTTAAAAATCAGTCTTACCTTGTGTTTTAGTCCCCTCTCCCAGGTCTCTTTTGTAAAATAGTTGGCAACCAAAAGATGGGTTTACAAAACTTCCCTGGTTTTAAAGGTCAACATGTAAATGAACTAATTAGGTCAATGCAAATCACTATAGCACTTTCAGTTACAAACCTCACACCTTTTAAATTCTTTCTAAATTAAATAATGAGCCATATTGTTAACAGAACTAGAATAACATAAAAAAAGATATTAAATACTTAAGCTTCCTAGATAAACAGAAAACTAATTTGCAGATATTTTACAATGATAAAATAATGAATAAAATTAGAAGTATAAGATTTGCACAGTAAAATATTTACAAAATGGAAATGTAACCTTAGCACTGAGGAGAACAGGAAATTATAAAATGAAATTGAAAGGAATCAAGGAAATGGAACCAACTCTCCATTTGTCTAAAAAGACGTTTCTCTTTTGGCTTTCTAAAAAACTGTTAAAACAACACATGAAAAGACAATAAACTAAACGAAAACAACCCCAAACAAAACAAAAATTTGTATTATCTGAAGTATCTCAATTAGAAATTTTGTGATTTAATTGCATTTATATCTAATTATCTTAAATAGCTAGATAAATATATCTATATATTAGCCATATCTACATATATGCCAGCATGTCTATATGTAGATATACCTGAGCTATATATTAGTTTAAAGATAGCTGATATAACAACAACTCTGTGTCTTTTCTGCCTCCAGTTTGAGCGACTGTTACATTGTTATCCTGTTATATCTAGTCAGGAATCCCTTAATTACTTAGATTCTTAGAATATTTCCAAGGATAGATATCAAATTTAATTATTTGCAACTTATGGGTAGATTAAAAACCATTTTTAACATTTTTTTTGCAAGGATTTTTATGTTTACAAGGTAAATGGAATGGAATAAATAGGATACTAATGCTAATTTCTATTTCTGGAATTACATATAAGCTATTGAACAAATCCATTCTCAGCCTTATATCAAAACTCAAAATAGGAAACCCCTTTTATTCTCTCTCACTGCTTTGAGCATTTCAAAGACACCAGATGCCTCAGTTCTGAAAATAATAAATACTTACATTTTTTATTTTGATATGCAAATGAACTGATCTTTAAAAAATATAATAAAACTGATGTAATTTACTTCATGGTATCTAATAATAATATGAGTTCCCTGTAGAAGTTTCATTTCTTTTAAAATCATAAGTATTTTTATTTTTAAAATAGAGTAACATTTAAAAAAGAATAACAAATGAGAGAGTAACTTATAATGTATTAATTCATGCAACAGCAGCTGCCTCTTTTGCTATTAGAGTGTGCTTATGTTCTCAGTTTGGGTGAGAGAGCTCATGTGAGCACACTTCTCTTGTAAAAGAGACAGCTGCTGCTGCATGTATTAATACATATCAAATGGCTCCAGAGTAAACACAATGCTATAAATTACTTGCCCTCTCTGCTGACGTCATAAACCCTGAGACTGCAAGAGAGTTGATGAGATTCTTTTCCTTTGATGTGACATCATTGCAATAGCAGCAATGGGGAGGGAATTTCATCTTGTTTTTGCTTATTGGCCTAAACAGGTCATCTGTTATACTATTCACATTCTTCTTAGTTGATTCACAGAAAGGGTATGGCTGTCTTATTTTAAAAAGTTCAGTTGGTATATTTTAAGCTTTTCCTCTTTTCCTTCGCTGATAATTTCTCTGATCCTAGGTAGGTGCTGATACAAACAGAATTTCCAGTGCCCAATCACAGCTGGCTCATCCTCTGAGAAACTGTGATGCAGAAGGCAAAACAGATTTTTTTTTTTTTTTTAAAAAGGAAGCAGTAGGTGAAGTAACTGATGACATTGGGTAAATAATTTAGCAAGACCTTCCTACGTAAGGCTAAGTGATGCAGGCAAACATGTCCTGTAGCTATGTTATTAACCATATCAATAATTTACCTTTATGTTGTTTACTGTATGAAATATACTGTTTTTGACGCCTATACAATATTATGCAAGTTTATCATAGTGCTTATATTCACAGATAATTTAAGAAACATTTAGACCTTGCAAAAGAATATTTTTCGTTTATTCCTTTACATTAAGAACAAACACATCAAAGCTTAGAATGAAGAAACTTTTTCAGACACTTCATTTTCATTCTTCATTTTAATAAAAATCTCTTTTTGAAGTTCTTTTATCATAGTAATTTTAATAAATATACTTAATAAAATAAGTAGTAATTACTTAATAAGTCATAAAATTTACTAAAAAAGAAATTCATCACTCTATAAAAGTGAATACCTTTGTTAGCTATTCTAAGGTGTTTGTAGAACTAGATAAAGAAGGTTGTTAGTATCTGACCTCTTTCAGTTAATCAGGATTGGGAGTTATAATTGGCTTAGAGGAAATTTTGTATCCTGGTAACCTCAGGACATCCTAGATACACTAAAGCTTATGGTTCAAGGAGAAACCGTTATTAAAGATAAAAGGAGTATCTGATTTGAAATAGTTTCTACACCTATCTACCCTCCAAAAGTTTTTCTTTTCTTTCTTCCTTTTCTTTCCTTTTTTCTTTGTTTCTCATTTAAAGCAATGAATAAATGAGAAAACATATCTTTGTTCTGACAGCCTAATTCCAAAGACATTCATCCTAGTAGAATGAGAAAGGTCCTGTGTAAGGCATTGCAATGCAGACCTGTAAATCTGTATCTCGCATAGGTATGAGACTCCACTGCCAGAGGTGAGTGTAGACCCATTTTCTTAGTATCCAGGAGAAACCAATGAATCCCTCACCCTAATTTCCTCTTGGAAATATTATACAGAAGCTTCCTTAGAGCTAAAAACTTATTAATATTTGAAGTCATCAAAATTGCCAGTGTCTTTAAGATTTTAGTATATTATTATTCAAGTGTTGTGAAAGACCATTTCAAATGCTATTTTAATTACATTTAGAGACACAATTCCTTATTCATATTAAGTCAAGGTCAAATAGCAAAAGGAATCATTTCTGATGCTTAGGTTGAGACTCATCTCCTAATCAGAAATGGACTTCAGAAATCATTTCACTCCTTCTCATATGAGTAAACTGAGGTCCAGCAGAGTGAAATAATTTGATTAAAAGGTAAAGCTATTCTTATTGAATATTCTCTTTCATTGTAATTTTTCTTATACCCCAATGTTATTTATTGGAATATATATTTATAATATTTGCTTATATAAATATTATAAATATTAATGAATATTTAAAATATTTGTTTATTATTCAAAAATTAAAAACTATGACAAGCTTAGCCTAGTGTTGACTAAAGAAAGAATGGCCATCAATCTGTGTGCTGGTTGGTTATGTTTTTGTTTTTTCATCATTACTATGCAAGACAAGGGGATGTCCCAGCTGCACAGAGAGACCCTGCATAAATAAATAAGTAGCCCTAACCCTAAAGGAGAATGCCTTCTATTATGAAGATATATTTAATGATGCCAATGTCTTTAAAAAATTTGGTTAGTAAGTGATTAAGTAGCAAACCAATAACGAAATATGACTGTAACTCATCAAAAATGAGGCTAACTCACAAAATTATGTATTCAAAAAGTTTGTGTTAGAAAATGGAAAAAAAAAACAAGTGTTTTCAACTGAATCTTCATAAAATACTTCCCTTTTTTCAATTGATTATTGAATTGAGAATGTTACCCAAGAAAAGTATTTGATCTCTTTTTAAAAAATAAGAGATCAAATTCTAAGTTCCATATTTATCCATCTGGAAATTTTAAGGACAAGTGAAATGGAGAAAGGGACAGTTTGAGAACAACCTATAGAACATATAGAAAGGCTATCAGAATTGTCAGGACAGTCCATGGTAATTTGGGTCCACAAACCTTGAAGTGTTTAGGTTTTTTTAAACAGGTGAAAGCAGAATCCCTGGCTCCTGTAGGTGCTGATGGTAGGGTAGAAAAGTTCTGACCCACCAAAGAGGCAGGCATTATAAGAGAGGATTAAAAAGATTTCTGAGAAAAGGAAGATGTGGGGGTGGGGAATGTCACCCTGCATGGAAAGATAAAAGTCAACAAAAGAGAAAAGAGAGCCTGCCAGCTGTCCCGGTCTGTTTCATGGCCATAGTCTCCCCAGCTGTTCTCTGGAGGCTCTAGTGAGAATCCCCAAAGAGACTGCTTTGCTCTCTCTCAAGAACTCTGTTCACCAAATGCCTGCTTCCTCTCAAAAGGGACAACATTTGGAATAAGAAAACTTGGGCAAGAAGATATATTATGTACTTTAAGTGGGATTTAGGTGGATTCACCAAGATGTTTGGGAGATTAAAATAAACTGATAGTTATGTGAATACCCAGTGACCCTGGAAACTCTGTATGTCTGGAAAATTATTTGCATCTCAATAAATTCTCATTATTGTGCATAATACTGTTTTACAGGAATATACTGACACAGTATTTAAAAAATTTTTATTTGGGAGTGGAACATTTCCCTTGGTAATTCATTTATCTTGTCACTCAGTAGCAACGTCAATTTGTTAGTAGCTAGTTCCAAGTACAACCAAAATTACTCGATCTAGCAATTTGTAGACAAAAGGAACTAGTGAATATATACATGAGAAAAAGCAGATGGAACAAAAGCTCTCCTCTTCCCATAAAAGGTCTTGGAAGGATGATAAAGTTAGTTTCCTAAAAGTAGATACAGATACTTCTCTATACTAAGGGTAGATCTATACTGCTCTTCTGGGACCACCTATACATTAGCAGCCCTTTTGTTAGCTCTGAGATTATTTATTATTGATTCGAGTTCTACAGAAACCAATATTATAAAGTGCTGAGTTCATCAGGAATTGAATAGTACTTACAATTACTTGTTGTACCTATGTTTAAAGTTGCTTCTATTACAGATTTTGAACTTCAAAATTTATACCACTACATGTGATAAAAATGTTTTCAGAAACAAAAATTTTATTGGTCAAAGAGATAAGCATATACTTTTGTTGGTTAAAATGTTTATTTTCTTCTTGGGAATTGAACTATATATAATATGTCATTGTTTAAATGACATAAATTTTAGGAACAAAGCAACTTAGTCTAAATGAGAAATTACTCATAACACCCTAAAACAGAAATTCCTTATCTTTAAGTTAAATTTTAAAATGCTCCCTTTACAAGATACTTAGGTCATATTAAGGTGGTTTTTTTTAGTGTCTTATATTTATCCTTTTGGTTCTTACAGAAATTCATGGGATTTCATATGGCAAAGCTTTTCTGTATTACCTAGTGAAGATTTGAAGGTCCAAAATTTTCATTTGGCAATTCTCATTTCATAGCTGGGAAAACTGCAGTACCCAAAAGTTAAGTGAGTTCATCCAAGACATTCAATTACTGAACTTTGTACAGGAGGCCAAGTCTTTAACTCTCAGTCACATTCTGTAATCTAGCCTTGACAATCCTTGGGGAATTTTTTTTCTTGCTCTAGGAAGAAGTAGTTACATACCTTTATTGAAGTCACCCAACTGTGATTTCAAGTTGGCTTCGATTTTGGAGAACTGTGGGTGGCCTTAGAAAGTTACTTTGTGTGTTCCCTTACAAATGGATTTGTTGAACAGCAGCATGGGATTGCAGAAAGATCATGGGATTTAGAGTCAGGTATAGCTGGCTTGGTTAGAATCCTGGTTTTGCATTGTATGACTTGTGTCATTGAGGGAAAACTACTGAAATCTACCAAGGCTGTTTCCTCAACTGTAAAAACAGAGTAGCCATGCTAGACTCATATTATAAAAGGTATATGATTCACCTGCTACGCTGAATACTTAACTGTTATTTCTTTCCTTCTCTATTGAAGTTTCCACAGTCAATTCTTAGGTACCCTGTAGGCTGGGAGTCATTTGGAAGCCACAGGTAAACATAGTTAACCCAAATCCCAGGGAAAAGGCTATGCAATGGCTTCATTTTGGACATCACCCAGCCAGCTTAGCTGGCCGTATCAACTTTTTTCTTTTTTAATTTAAGAACTTTTCTATTGGTTGATTGTATTAACATTACTTTATTAGGACACACACATATTTGACTATTTGTGCCATTAGGAGTAATTGATGAACATTGCCTAGATTCCTTAATTCATTAAGGACTGAAAAGTGAAAGTAGGCTAATTCTCTTATTTCTTCTTTATTTATTAGCCTATCAACTCTTAAATCATCTACTGGTGCATTAAAATTTCATATGTGGTGGTTAAAAACACTATCCCAAGCTACCTTTCTGCTTGGGCTATTTTAAGTGTAGCTGCTTACAGTCCTTTAAATAAGGCCGATCAAAACTCAGTGAGCTGATATCAGTTCCTTTACATGAAAGATAGATGGAGAAAATCACCAGAGGATTATGAAGAGAGTTTTGAATGGGCAGAAGCCATAGCAGCCTACTCTGTACAATTAATTGCACATGTTATTATTAATATATTTTTCAAATATATGTAAAAAGTGGATATAATTAATAAAATATAACTTAACAGTGCTACAAAGCTTATATAGCATTTTGTCTTTGTTTTATCTCAGCAGATACAAAAAGAAATTTACTGTCATGTGATGTGTGATCCATGATACTGTCATAGTTTTGTTATAAGTAGTTACTTTTGTTGAAAAAGCGTGAGATCCTTGGTCAACAAAGAGACATTAGGTCTATGATTTAACAGATGACAGTTTTGAGTGCTGACCTAGCCACTTATAAGCCATGTGACCTTCCTCAACCTTTCTTCTTTCCTTCCTATACTTTTTTTTCTTATTAGGGGGAATAACACAGTAAGTGTTTCATTCTGATTTGGATCATTAGTATGAATAGTATATGAGAATATCTTGTTGTTTATAAGTAAATGATCAAAATGGTCTTGCCCAAATACTGAGACAAGCTGTATTTGGGACTGAAAAATTAAACTGAACAAGTTAAACGATTTTGAAAAATTACTTGTGCATTACTTTTTAACATTTAGGAGACATTTTAATCAAACACCCACAATGAGCTAGGCTGTTAGCTTTGAAGGGTAAATTTAAGGAAGGTCTAGCATTTTAAACACATAATTACAGAATAATTGTTTCAATTCAAATTGATTTTTCATGCCTGAATCAAACTTTCTTCATCCTTGCACAGGGGCCCCCTTGCTATTTTTCATATGAACACACTATCCATAGATAGGCCAGACTTTGTCAATGGCTTATATCTCAACATAAATATCACTTGTTTACATTTGTATATTGCAGCAAATACGGCTTTCTAATGTCTCTACTTAAAAAAGTCTTCATGGCTAAGTATAACCATTATGATCTAATAGTTATTATTTAGAATTTATAGTGCTGGGGCAATTGAGGAATTTTGAGAAATTATGACCCCTTTGACATTCAGATACTGATGCCTTAAACATCTCAAGTGCTCCCAGCACTTTACTTACATTAACTCAATTAGAACTCGTGACAACTCCCATGAGGCAGATACTTCTTATTATCTCCATCTTACAGATGAGAACACTTTAGCACAGAATGATTAATAACTTGGCCAAGGACAGACAACTTCTAGGTGATTCAGCCAGGGTTTCATTCAGTTTGGTTGCTGAGTCCATACTTTTAACTGCATTGTTCTTGGATCTTGAATACTTATAATTGACCAGATCCTAGGGACTCTAGGTTCATTACTAACAAAAGACCCCATCCCCAGAATGACCCAGTTGATGAATGGAAAAGCCGAGTGTCTAAGCAATTTCTGAATTAAGAAATAACTTTAGCCCCTCCCCCACTCCGTGTGTGTGTGTGTGTGTGTGTGTGTGTGTGTGTGTGTGTGTTTGTGTTTAATAATAGCTTTATGGAGATACCATTCACATGCCATGAAATTTACCCTTTACAAATCTTCAATTTGATGGTTTTTAGGATACTCACAGAGTTGTTCAACCCTTATAGTGATCTAACTTTAGAATATTTTCATCACTCTCTAAAGAAACCCTGTACCCATTAGTAGTCATTCCTATTTCCCCTTCCATCCTGCCCCTGGAAACCAGTGACCTACTTTCTGTCTGTATGGATTTGCCTACTCTGGATGGATCATATAAATGGAATCATATAATATGTGTTTTTTCCTGTGTGTGTGTGTCTGGATTTATTTACTTTAATATATTCAGGGTTCATCTATATTGTAACATGTATCAGTACTTCATTTATTTTTATTGTTGAATAATATTTCATAATATAAATATACTAGCTTTTGTTTACACATTCATCAGTCGATATTTGAGTTGTTTCCACTTTTTAGCTATTCTGAATAATGCTGCTGTGAGCATTTGTGTACAAATTTTTGTGTGGAAATATGTTTGCATTTCTCTTGGGTGTATACCTAGAAGCAGAATTTCTGGGTCATATGATAACTCCATGTTGAAATTTTTGAGGAATTGTCAAAATGTCCACAGCATCTACATTCCAAGCAGCAATGTCTGAGGGTTCCAATTTCTCTACATTCTTACCAGCACTTGTCATTACTCTTCTTTTTGATTAGACTCAAACTAGCAATGTGAAGGGGTATCACATTGTGATTTTTGTTGTGTATTTTTCTGATGACAAATGATGTTAAGGTTCCTTTAATGTGCTTATTGGCCATTCGTGTATCTTTTCTCTATTCAAAAGTCCATTTAAATATTTTACCCATGTTTTAACTGGGTTGTTTGTTTTTAAACATTGAGTTGTGTTTTTTACTTATTCTTATTTTGATTTGTAATATTGTCTTCTATTTTATAGTTCATAATATCAATTTCTTGATGATAGCCCTTCGACATGCAAAAGTTTTTAATTAGATAAGGTCAAATTTATTTCTTTCTTGGCTTGTGCTTTTGTTGTTTTATCTAAGAACAGCAAAAGCACAAGCCAAAAAAAGAAATAGATTGATTGTCTTACTCAAGTTCACTAAGATTTGCTTCAGTGTTTCCTCCTAAGAGTTTGAGAGTGTAGCTGTAACATTTAAAATGTGTGGGTTTTTGAAAATAATATGTTTCTACATTTTTAATAGAAGCATACATCTTTTAGGTCACTTCCATTCTCAATAGTCAAGGATCAGGGTATTCCTAATAACTACAGTGACTTCCTAAGTTATTTTGTTACAGTGACTTCCTAAGTTATTTTAATGTAGTCTTGAATGGAGCTTCAAATTTTCGTGATGTGGTAAGTTTTGTTCTATTTTTATTTTTTAGAAGATAAGAAGGCCACAACTAATTGAAATAAAGCCCATACTTTTGACTAGCTTATAACAGTTTCCTGTTGTAAGGTTTTCTGGGTTCTGCATCTGTATTTGCTTTTAAACTTTGAGTGAGGTAAACATTAGCAGATGTTTTTGTGATGCCTGTTTCTTGCAGTAGGCATACCTCGTGATGCTTGGCATGTCGAATGCCACTGGGGTCTCTGCAGGTATGTTGGAATACCTGTCACTGTGAGTTGAGGCTTATAGAAAGGTCAATAAATTAGAAAACTAACTATTTTCTCATGTTTAAATTAAATCCTGTTGAACATATTATTCAGAGTTGTTCTTACCAATAATTAGCTGTATGAAAGTGTGAATGTTTCAAAAACTGTTTTTTATAGGGTCAAAATGACCATGCTGACTTAGTTTTGCATTCTCAGGCTTAATTTCTCTTTGTCAGCCTATTTTGGTCATTTGTTCAAACGTTTATTTGTTATGAGAACTGGGGAAATGGCATAAGAACTGATTGTGTACTTTGAAGACTAGTGCTTAGGTATAACCCTGACTGATTGGTTGTCCTTTGACACGCAAAATTTTCATCTGTAAAATAAGAATTCCCTTTCTTTACCCTGATAACATTATATAAAGAATATATAAATTTAGAATGTCATTGTTTCTAATGATATTTCCAAATGACAGCCTCCTTCTTCAAGCAAATATTTATGTTATAGTATTATTCCATTTTGTCCCATGCTAATTGCTTTGGAATTTTTATAAAATAGCATTATTTATTTTCATGGTTTTAAAATGATGTTAATTTTGATTGTGAGTGTTCTAGTCTGGACCTATAAGATATAATATATTTAGGATGTAGAAAATAATATCAATTTTTAAAAATATTACAGAATACCTCAAAATATGACAAGAAATAGATGTAACTTTATGTTCTCTCTCCCACAGTATAGCTCAAACATATGTCTTAGAATTTTGTTTAGTTCTGTTTAAAGTGCTTTTTAAATAATAGTCATTCTCTTTTCTTAAGGGAGCATTCTGTAGAATAATAGAAGAGAGTGTCAGTGAATTATACTTATTAAGCCTGACATAACATTCATAATCTATATTAAAATATACATTTTTGGAAAGTATTTTTATAAATTTAAAATATTAGGTCTGAAAGCCAATGATTATTCTTAATTTCTATAATTATTTCAGAATTCTTTAGCAATAATGACTTTCTTCACTGAAATACAAAAATAATGATATACGCAATATCAAATCAAGAGTAGTTTTCCTCTTCCTCATCATTTCAGAATAAAGATTTCTACTTTTTTTCTTCTAAAGTCAGAAAATTCAAATGAGGTACATACAACTTGGTTGCCTCATAATTTGCAATGGAAAGCAGGATTATCTCAATATATTTTTAACCAGGGTGGTAGCAGACATATGAATTTCAGTCTAGAAACCTGCTGTATGTTCCACTATATTCCGTCCGGAATGTATAAAAGTAAGCCTTTTTTTAGTACCCCCCCCAACCCCCACAGGATGGTAATTGCAATGTACATAAAACCTGTCAAAGCTCCAATTTCCAATATTCTAATGAATATCAAAAGAGTCCAATATTTCTGACTTTGACAAATTGCAGATGAGGTTTTATTCATTAAGAGGGGCTGCTAATGTTTATTTAAATGCAATTTACTGTTGCATTATTGATTAGCTACTGCAAAATTATCTTACAAGGAGCACGTGTGGCAAGAAGATTTCAGGTTGAGAGCGGATTTATCTAGGGAAGGCCTGTAGGCTTGATTTAGGCCCCAGGACATGAGAGTTTTAATTTATCTGAAAAGAAAGGCCTGGTGGAAGGTTTGCTTTGTTTGCATTTAGACAGCAGATGAAAGGGGTTTTGATGTTGAGCTGGGAGAAAATGGCTGCCACTCTTGTTATTCACGCAGAGAATTCAGCAAAAGAAAAAAAATCTATTACTCAGGCAAGATAAAACAAGCCTTTTCTTACCCTCAAATCATTTTTCGAATCAAATATGTGGCTCTTGTTATCTTCCAAAGAAGAAATAAAATTTTTAAAATATTGCCTGTTATCTAAAATCTTTAAAATTTTTTTCATGTTGCATTTATTACTAAATATTCATTTTCTATTGTGGTTCTATATATATTGGTGGGGTCATTGTGTCTGAGGTATCTTAAGATGGGAATGTAACTTAATAAAGGAACCAATGTGAGACAAATATTTTAGCGAAAAATGAACAAACCTTTTATATGTTCTTTTTGAAAAGTGGTAACAGATCCAGTATTTAGGTAGAAAGTCTGTTAGACACACTAATAATACATTATTGATTCTGTGAGGTAGACACATTTGCCCTAAAAGGTAAAGCTTTTTTGTGCTGATTTATTTAAGCTTAATCACTATGAATATGTTAATAGGTAAGACAAAGCCATAAGGATTGCACTAGTAATCCTCATGTAACTAATAGCAGCATATTTCTGTGCATATATACAGAAGGATCACAACCATATCAAAATGTTAGTTAAAAAGAAGAAAATGTTAGTTAAAACTAAGAAAATTCATGACATTTTTAGAGGAAAATACTCATTTTGTAGTTTTTTTATATATTAAGAAAACAACATAATTATCTTACAATTTTTTGCCCCAGACAACTGATGGGTTTATTCCAAGCAAGTAAAGAGATTTTATTTATTCAACTTTCTCTATATCAAGGGTGGAGAACAAGTTTATACAGATAATTTGAGGACTTAGGATTTTTTTATTGTGTGAAACTGAGAAATATATATGGTGAGAAATGATGCTTAAAAACTCATAACTTCAGTATAGTGGAGATCAACTATCAGTTTAGTGTTCCTAAGAATCCCAGGATAGTTATTTTGAATGTATGTCAACCAACCTCAGGAATTTGGACAATGTCTCAATTGATCAGTAACACATGTGAATTGAATTTCAGTATGCAATAATGTGGTACCTAAATCTGGACTCTGAAATGATATCATTCAGAAGACATTTCAGTTGGCTTATTATTCTGCACAAATACATTTCATAGGCAGCATTTTGTGTTGAAAAAGAAGCAGGAAAGAATTTCTATCCATGATTTGGGGCCACAAATGAGAGTGACAGCAACAAGAATTATGTTTTCCTTTGGGGTTTATACCACTGGAGATACAGTGATGATTACTGAGTATTGGTTCTGACAATCTGAAGGTTAATTACTTACCTAATATTTGGATCTGCCAGGATATGATACTGCTATGCATTTGTTTATGGAAGTCTGAAGTATTCACTGTTTTTTAAACTTCAACTCATAGTAATGAAACACTATTAACTTAACAAGTCTTTTTCTCTGCAGTTCTTAGTTTTGATTTCCTTTTTTAGTTAGCTTTCTCCTCTGTACTTTCTCAAGGAACCTCTTGCTATTTTCCTCTTCATTGTCAGTTCTTGGCAAACAGCATAGCACTCCAACTCAGAAGAAGAGCAATGGGTTACGCCCATAATCCCAGCTCTTTGGGAGGCTGAGGCAGGTGGATCACAAAGTCAAGAGTTCCAGACCAGCCTGACCAACATGGTGAAACCCTGTCTCTACTAAAATTACAAAAATTAGCCAGGCATGGTGGCATGCGCTTGTAATTCCAGCTACTCAGGATTGCTGAGCCAGGAGAATAGCTTGAACACAGGAGGCAGAGGTTGCAGTGAGCTATGATCGCACCACTGAACTCCAGCCTGGGTGACAGAGTGAGACTCCAACTCAAAAAAAAAAAAAAAAAGATAAAGCTCGATGTTATACTGTCTACTTCTGGATACATGAATATGTTGCTCCATTAGAAGCATTTGAAAATTGTGATTTGTCCTTCCAAGATGAAACTTGGTGCAGATTTGGCCTACTAAGTAAAACCATTGGGAACAAAAGGTTAATTTTTTTTTTTTTAAGAAGGAATCTCAGTCTCACTCTGCTGCCCAGGCTGGAGCCCAGTGGCGTGATCTCGGCTTATTGCAACCTCTGCTTCTGGGTTCAACCGATTCTCCTGCCTCAGCCTCCTAAGTAGCTGTGATTACAGGCACCTGCCACCATACCTGGCTAATTTTTGTATATTTAGTAGAGAAGGAGTTTCACCATGTTGGCAAAGCTGGTCTTGAACTCCTGACCTCAGGTGATCCACCCACCTTGGCCTCCCAAAGTGCTGGGATTACAGGAGTAAGCTGCAGTACCCCGCCAAGGTTAATCTTTTTGATGAAAGGGTTGCAGAGGTACCAAGAGAGATGAAAATATTTGAATGTCTTGAGATGATATCATTGTGAGTGATTTACTTTTTCCATTATTATCTTCTATTAATTTATTCAATTAATATGATCACAATCTAGTTTGTATCATATAAAACAATGAAAAGAAGTAAAATAAAGATTTCTTACAAGTAAGGGTTAAAAAGTTACTTATGTGGGTTGCCAATGATATCCCCAAAAGACTGGTATAGCTAACATACAATTATATGAAAGAATGATTCTCAATGATGATGCAATAATGACTGAATCTTACTTAATTGGTGGTGATAAAATAATAAACAAAAGGAATTACGCATGAGTCTGAGAGACAAAATACATTGGTTTTTATTAAATACTCTCCAGGGGAAGGATCCCCTGATCAGAGAACTCAACTATCTTGTCTCTAGCAGTTACCCTGACTTCAAAGAGCTATATTTCAGGTAGGCATAGCTTGATGGCATTATTATTATAGTTGTTAATTAATATGTTAAGAAAATAATCTATATACTACCCCATATTTTTATTCAATGCTTACCAGATAATCTTTTGATAATAAATTGGCCTACCAGGTCAATTCTCCCCACAAGAGACAGCTTTACAGGGCCACTTCAAACTATGCCAAATAAATATATTTTAGGGTAAAATTCTTCCATTTCTTTAGAAGATTTCTTTAGGTAAGAAAATATGCATATTTCAATAGAATTGAATGAATATAAACTATGTGGCTAGATTTCTTATAAATTAATAAATCTAAATTTATATCTTAAAAAAAAAAGTTACCTATGTGTACAGAGGTCATTACTTGGGTGATAAGACTATTGGACTAGAAAGAAGCTCAAAACCCACCATTATGCAATACATCCATGTAACAAACCTGCATATGTACCCCTTTAATCTAGAATAAAATAAAATTTAAAAAGAAAATATTATTTAAGATACTATTAATAAAATATAATATTATTGAATGGCAGTAGTTTTATTTAAAAAGGATAAATGTGGTGGTGGGCCATGACTATGTTATCCAGATTGACATTTCACTTTTTTAAGCTCTTTGAAGTTTTATATATGAAAATGCTTTAAATGAGAAAAAAATGAAAGAGAGACACCAAAACAAGAATTAAGGGAAAAATTTGGCAGCTGTAAGAAGCATTAATTAATGTGCTTACAGCCTAAAATAAATAAAAAGTTGCTAATTGAGAACTAGCAAGTGAATTTAAGAAATAAAATCCATTTTCTCATTGATTAACTGATTTATTGATTCATTGATTTATTTAACATATGTCTACCACTGAGCTCCTACCAAATGTCAAGACTATACTACAAACAGGCATCTAAAATAATAGAACATTTATTCTAGGTGAGGAGATGGATGGTGAGTGAATGTCAGGGACTGGGCTGAGAATAGATGATTTTTATAAATTCCTTCCAATGCAATGCTGAAACATCTATTATTTCCCTTTTGTTCTCTCTTGTGCTTATTTCAGCAAAAGCTCATCCATATTTGCCATCATTCACCATTATCTGTATTTGGATTTCATATGTTTAGATCGATTGGTGACTTTTACGTGCCTAGAACTTGGAGGAATATTTTGCAGTATTTTTGTGTGTGTGATGTAACCCAAGATTTAGGATGAACACTGGTGATTATCAAACAAAAATCTATAGTAGGAGCTGGTTACAAGAGGCTGGGTGGTTAGGGAAGAGGGGTTGACAGGGATATGTTGGTCAAAGGATACATAATTACGGTTAGATAGGAATAAATTCAAGAGATCTATTGCACAGCAGTGTGACTGTAGTCAACGATGACATCGTATTCTTGAAAAATGTGAAAAGAATAGATAAGTGCTCTCATCACAAAATAATAACTATTCGAGGTAACACATTTATTAATTAGCTATATTTATTCCATAATGCATACATACACTGGAATATGTTATACATGATAAAAACGTACATGGTATATGTCAATTAAAAAAATTAATTAGTCTATAGTGGCAACGTTACTTTTCCCATAAGGGTAGTGGAGATGTTGAATTGAAAGAATGGTCACCTTTTTTGAACCAAATAGAGTTTTTAAGACCTTATGGTTTTGAAAATTAAAAAATGGGTGAAATGGAGACTGGATATTTCACATTTCTTGGCTTGAGCTAATGACTCACGTTTTTACCTCTGAAATTGAATATGAAGAGATTTCAATACAGTATCTAATACACAATGGAATCTGTATAGGCAAATTCACAGAACTTATTTTCATGTGTAATTGCTCAACTATGTCTAATTTCTTAATATTTCTGATAAAAAGGTTTGGAGAGATACCCAGAGAGGTGAAAACACTTGGATTTCTTGAGTTTATATCTTTGATAGTGGTTTATCCTATTATTATTTTCTATAATTTCTATATTTTTATTCAATTAATGTGATCATTATGTCGTTTGTGACATGCCGAATGATCATAATGGACTTTCTTATAATTCTCCATCGAAGTGTCTCTTTTTACTTTTCACAATCAGGCCTGTTGCTGTCTTTTCACAGCCTAGGGCAGGGATACAAATGGAGACCTCCATACCATCTAAGCTAATTTTTGAAATTTGTAAGTCAAGCTAACAAGTCATAAAACTTTCTATTATACTTTCTTGGCAAATATGCCTTCATAGGAACTGGCAGATTGGGTTTAAATTTAGAATATTAGACTCCCTCACCAAAAGAATGGAGAAGTAGGAGGACTGTCACCTGGCCCTCCACAGCCTGCTTCCTCTGTGTTCTCTCTGCATCTCCTAGACACATCCATGTCCACCACAATGGGACCTTCTAAGCTCTGTAAGCCCACCCTCCTGGATTTCACCAAAGAGCCACTCCTTGATCATTTCTCAGGTTATTAAGCAGCATTATTCACCTTGATTCAGACATGTACAAATGTCAGCACAGGCCATGGAAGCAGTCTTGGGATTTTACAAAATGACAATTTCCCTAAGCATATAAGGGTGGAACATATTCTTTAGCTTTAACTGCATGGACTTAATCACCCTGTAGAGGAAGTTCAGAGTGAGACCTTTCAAAGCCTTGCCCTGATAGAAGGCTGGCACTATGCAGCATCATTTTTAGACTTCTCATTTTTCTACTGCTCAATGACATTTCTTCCAATTTCTAGTTATTTGGTATTATAATTTGCATTACAATGAGCATTCTTGAACATTGATGTATTTTTTTAATTATATTTTCTAGCTGTAAGTTTCTGACATATAGAAATGTGTTGATTTTTTTAAAATTTAGAAATCTGCTAATTTTTCCCGTTAATTCTAAATAGTTATCTAGACACTCACATCATCTGTATGTAACAACAACAAAAAATAGCCCTGGTTCTTCTTTCTAATTCTTATATATTTCATTTACTTTCTTGCCTACTGCACTGTTAATAATTGTCAGTATAATGCTGCATAGATGTGGTAGAAGAAGTCATCTTTTAACCTGTTTCTTATTTTTACTGCTAAAGTTATACTGCATAGATTTACTATAAAGGTTTACTGTACTATAGGTCACTATGCTATACCGTAAGGCTTACTATACAGATATAGGTTTTGGGAGCTAGTGTTTATCAAGCTAAGGAAGTGTTATTCTATTCCCAATTTTGCAAGTGGTTTCAAGTTTTTTAAATCATGAAATGAATGTTGGATTTCATCAAATGCTTTTTCTGCATCTACTAAGATGATCATATGAATTCTCTCTAGTAATACATTAATATGATTAATTACATCAATTTATATTTTTAGTATTAAACAACTTTGCATTTCTGAAATAAACCCAGCATACTAATGGTACATTATCTTTTTATATTGCTTGATTTCTGTTTTTTGGTAATTTGTTTTAGACTTTTACATTTATTTTCATGAGTGAGATTGGTCTTTACTTTCTTCTTTCATACCAATCCGTTTTAGGTATGAAGAATATGCTATTCTTACAGGGAGAAGAAAAATGTTCCTTCTTTTTCTCGTGAGTATAAACATTCAGGTCTTTCTTTTCTTATGCAGAGATGTTAAACTACTAATTTAATTTCTTAACTGATTAGGGGCTATTTTTTTCTATTTCTTCTTGAGCAGGTTTAGTAGGCTAACAATATGTTCGTGTTATCTAAATTTTAAATTAACATGTTATTTACAATATTCTTCATTTTTAAAATTCAATTTATTAACTTATTTTTTAAATATGTAATGTAGTCAATTGGTATATGTCTATTCCCATGACTATTTCCTTTTCATACGGTTGCCAAGTTTTGTAATCACTGCTTTCATTTCTTATTATCCTGTAGACTAATGCTGAGCAATATGTTACCTACTAGGAACAAGTGGCAAAGTAGTTCATTAATAATTTTCATATTGACTGTATGTTGAAATAGATATGCTGGGTTAAAAATACACTATTAAACTTTAGAAAGCTTGAAAATTATACATGAAATCTGTATTTTTGTGTCACATGCTATTTCTGTTTGACTGTAGTGCTTTAGACATGTATAAGTAAAAAAAAAAAAAAAAAAATGTTTTTTCAGACAAGGTGTTGCCTAGGCTGGTGTGCAGTGGTGTAATCACGGCTCACTGCAGCCTTAACCTTCTAGGAACAAGTAATCTTCTTACATGAGTCTCCTGAGTAGCTGGGACTACAAGTGCACATCACCATGTCTGGCTAATTTTTTATTTATTTTTATGTTTTTGTAGAGATAACATCTTCCTTTGTTGCCTAGGCTGGTCTCAAACCCCTGGCTTGTAGGGATCCTCCTATCTTGGCTTCCCAAAGGGCTCAGATTACAGGTATAAGCCACTGTTCTCAGCCCAGTTTCCTTTTTTATATTAAAATATACCTGGGGCCGGGCGCGGTGGCTCACGCCTGTAATCCAGCACTTTGGGAGGCCGAGGAGGGTGGATCACGAGATCAAGAGATCAAGACCATCCTGGTCAACAAGGTGAAACACTGTCTCTACTAAAATTAGCTGGGCATGGTGGTGCGCACCTGTAATCCCAGCTACTTGGGAGGCTGAGGCAGGAGAATTGCTTGAACCCAAGAGGCAGAGGTTGCGGTGAGCCAAGATTGCGCCATTGCACTCCAGTCTGGGTAACAACAGCGAAACTCTGTCTCAAAAATAAATAAATAAAATAAAATATACCTGGTAGATTGTTTCACATATATGCAGAGATATAATTTATTTATTTTTACAGTTGCATAAATTTTTATTGTGTGAATTAACATGCAGGTTTTTTTCTAATTTAATGGTATAATAAAAATATTACCATGAACTGCCTATTATGTAAGTGTATTTTATATGTGTAAGTGTATCCAGAGATAAATTCTTAAGATGGAATTTCTTGGTCACAGGTATTGACAGATATTGACACATTTTCTGTCATATGGATTTGATAGACACTGGCAATGTGGGAGTGCCTGTTCCTCCGTACCTCTGCAATTTTTGTCATTTTATCTGAGAGAAAATACATGGTTTCTCATGTACATTTATTATAAATTTCCCATGATGAAGAGCGGTTGTGCATATTTTTATATGTTTTACAAAATGTTTTTTCTCTTTTTTTAACTCATAATTATTGTACATATTTATGGAGTACAGGTGATATTTTCATACATGCATACAATGTGTAATGATCAAATCTGAGTAACTGGGATATACATTACCTCAAACATCTTTGTTTGGGGATCATTCTAAATCTTCTAGCTATTTTGAAATATGCAGTAATAATTATAGTTTTCCTACTATTCTGTTGAACACTATAACTTATTGCTTGTATCTGACTATATTTTTAGACCCATTAAGTAATTTCTGTTCATCTCCCCTTTCCATTACCCTTCTTAATCCCTAGTAACCACCAATATGCCTTCTACCTCCATGAGACCAACTATTTTAGCTCCCACATGTGAGCGAAAACGTGATCAATTTATTTCTGTGCCCGGCTTATTTCACTTAATATAATGTCCTCCAGTTCATCCATGTTGCTGTGATAGGATTTCCATTTATATAGCTGAATAATATTCTACTGTTTATGTATACCACATTTTAAAAATCTGTTCATCTGTTGATGGACACTCAGGTGGTTCTGTATTTTGGCTATTGTGAATGCAATAAACATGGGAGTGCAGATATTTCTTTGACATTACTGATTTCCCTTTCTTCTGGATACATACCAGCAGTGGGATTGTTGGACCATATGGTAATTCTATGTTTAGTTTTAGAGGAAACTTCATACTGTTTTTCTTAATATCTGTACTAATTTACATTTCCACCAATACCATATGAGAATTCTCTTTTCTCTACATCCTCATCAGCATTTATCTTTTGTGTTTTTGATTATAGCCATTTTAACTGGGGTAAAATGATATCCCATTGTGGTTTTGATTTGCATTTTCCTGATTAGTGATGTTGAACATTTTTTGCATATTTTTTGGCCATGCTTATGTCTTCTTTTGAGAAATGTCTGTTCAGATCATTTGCCCACTTTGTAATCAGATTATTTGTTTTCTTACCATTGAATTGAGTTCCTTATACATACATATATATATATATATATATATATATATATATATATATATATATGTCCTAGTTATTAATCCCTTGTTGGATGGAAAGTTTGCAAATATTTCCTCCCATTCTGTGGGTTATCTCTTCATTCTGTTAATGGTTTCTTTTGCTGTGCAGCATCTTTTTAGCTTGATATAATCTAATTTATCTCTTTTTATTTCTGTTGTCTGTGCTTTTTGAGATCTTATGCAAAACATCTTTGCTAAATATAAAGTTCTAAAGGGTTTCTCCATGTCATTTTATTTTGGATCTTTTATTTGAACATATATTCTGTTGGATCATAGATATTTTCCTTAGTAATACAGAGAAACTTAATATATCACCAAAATTAACTTCAATAGAGGCTGAAAATATATTTTCCAGGTATTTTTTGTTTTTTATGTGATTTATAATTTTTCTTGCCAACAAATATTTTGTTTTTCTTGTAGTAGCATCTACCCATATTTTTTTTTATAGATTCTGGATTTTGAATCTTTATTAAAATGACCTTGCTCACTCTCATTTTATAAAACTTTTTTCCCATGTTTTGCTGTTTAAAAAATTATAGAACCTTAATCCATTTAAAATTTATCCTCACTGTATGATATGAGGTATGAATCCAACCTAATTGTATCCAGATGACTACTCAACACAATTAGCTATGTAATTCGTGTTTTCTTCATAAGTTTGAGATGTCATTTTAATCTTTGTCTAAGTTCCAAAATGCACTAGAGCTCTGGATTTCCTCATCTGTTCCTTTGATCTGTCTGTCTGTTCATAGTTGAGGCCACATAGTTATTGAAATATTATAACTAGTTCTCGCTCATTGTTTTAGTTTTTTTCAGAGTTTGAAATTTTATTTTTAATATAAACTTTATAATCAGCTTGTCTATTAATAAAGCTGTTGGCATTTTTGAAGGATCAAATGAAATTATAAAAATGAGAGCATTGGCCTATTGAATCTTTGTATCAATAATTTAAGTGTTTTTTCATTTCTTCAAGTTTTTGTGTTTAGTTTGGTTCATTTATGTCATATACTTTTCTTATATTCATTTGTAGATATTGTATTTATTTTCTTCCACAGTTTTTATCTCTTCAAAATTCATATTTATTTTTCTTCCTTATTTCCTATTACTATTTGTTTGTATCGTCCCCTCATTTGATTAATCTTTCCAGAGTATTGTCTATCTTATTTTCCCAGATACCTTTGTCGATCTTCTCTATTGTAGTACTGCTTTCCATTTTCTTATTTTTGCATTTATCATAATTAGTTGCTTTCTTCTGCATTCTTTGGTTTGATTTGGTTTTTCATTTTCAGATCTAACAGAGATTCTTTGCTTATTAATTTTTACTTTTTTCTATAAACACTCATGGCTATGGATAGACTTTAAAGTACCACTTTGGCAGTATTGCATAGGTGCTTATAAGAAAATTTTCAAGATAATTTAGTTTAAAATACTGTACA
Source organism: Aotus nancymaae (assembly GCF_030222135.1). Taxonomy (NCBI): domain Eukaryota; kingdom Metazoa; phylum Chordata; class Mammalia; order Primates; family Aotidae; genus Aotus; species Aotus nancymaae. The sequence continues at coordinate 14,933,204 of NW_026988450.1, read as the reverse complement.
CTTATTTATTTGATGTATTCACTACCTATAAGGTGTTTCATAATTTCAAAACTTGTTTTTAATTTCAACTTTTTAAAATTATCTTTTGGATATTTATTTCTTACTATACTATATGCATTGTGGTCAGACAATTTGATTTGTATGCTCATTTCCTTAAATATATAAAAATGTAGTTTATGGCCCAGCCTGTGACCAGCTTTCATAAATGTGATACATGTGCTTGATCTGTACCTTATCTAGTTTTGGAGTAAAACTGCATGGTCATTAAATAAAGCATACCAATTATTTCATTCAGATATTTTGTTTTCTTTTTACTTTAGCTCCTTGATTTATTAGTTACTTAAAAAATTGTGTTAAAATATTCCAATATGATGAAGGTTTTATCTGTTTCTCCTTAAAATTTTGATCATTTTTACTCTATTATTTTGAGTTTATTTTAGCAGGTACATATACATTCAGAAATATATCTTCTCATAAAATAAAACTTTTCTTTTTTTGGTTTTTCATTTCTTTATCTTCTTCTTTATTTCTAGTAATATTTTCTGATTTTCACACTATTTTATTGTTGCTAAAATAGCCTTAACAGTTTTCTTTTGATAAACAATTATTTTAGCAATGATTTATTTTTAACCCTTATGTATCTTCATGTTTTATATATGTGTCTTGAAAATGACATGTGGCTGTGTTTTCAATAATAGTCTTAGCGTATTTTTTCATTAGCCATGGTATTTAGTCCATTGTTTTGAATTAGTATTATTTGAATTTATTTGTACAATTTTCTGCTTTCTATTTGATCTTTCTCTATATTCCCATTTCTCTTATTTTGCCTTATTTTCCTTTTCTTTTCTTTTCTTTTTTTTTTTTTTTTAAATTTTAGATGGAGTCACCTTCTGTCACCCAGGCTGGAGTGTAGTGGCACAAACTTGGCTCACTGCAACCTTTGCCTCTTGGGTTCAAGTGATTCTCCTGCTTCAGCCTTCCAAGTAGCTGGGATTACAGGCAACCACCACCACAGCTGGCTAATTTTTGTATTTTTAGTACAGACGGGGTTTCACCATGTTGGCCAGGCTGGTCTTGAACTCCTGACCTCAAGTGATCTGACCACCTTGGCCTCCCAAAGAGTTGAAATTATAGGCATGAGCCACTACACTTGGCCTATTTTTCTTCTCACCCAAAATTCCTCTCTAGTAAAGTTCTAAGTTATTCACTCTATCTTTATGTTTTCGGAGATTCCTTTAGAAATTTTGGATACATTTTTAAAAAATCAAATTACAGAGCTAATACTGGACCCTTTACCTGTTATCACCCCTTTTCTGACATATGCTAATATTATTATATGTTTTAGTGCTATCATTTAAAAATTCTATTTAAAACTGTTTTGTAGTTAATGTCAGTTTAAATATATTCACAAATTCACCACTTACTTTCTTTTCCATCCCTCTGTGCATCTCACACCACTGCCTGGGCCCCTCTCCATCTACTCTAAGTATATATTTTATAATTTCTATTAGCAAGGATTTGCTCATTGAAAAGTTCTTTTCAGGGATGCCTTTTATTGTTTGTTTAAAAATGTCTATTTTGCCTAATTTTTGAAATACATTTTTGCTGAGTGGAGATTTCTAGGCTTATAATCATTTTGTCATAGCACACTGAAATTATTTGTGTTAGTTTTCTATTGCTGTGTAACTAATTACCACAAATATAGCAATTTAAACAGCTGCCATTGACTAGGTAAAAGTTCTATGGGCCGAAAGTCTGGCATGGTGAAGTTGGTTTCTTTGATAATGGTATGTAAAGGCTAAAATCAGAGTGTTGACTAGTTTGAGTTTTATTCTGCATGCTCTGGGAAAAAAAAATCTGCTTTCAAGCTTATTCTTGTTGACAAAATTCAGTACCTTGAGGTTCTATCTGTTTCCCTGCACGTCGCCTAGGGGCTGCTCTCACTGCGTAGAGGCTGGCCACATTGCTTGCCGTGTAACAACCCTCACCTTTAAACCAATGTCAGCATGTCAAATCTCATAGTTAAAGTCTCTGACTTCCTCTGTCTCTGAATTCCAGACAAAGATTTAAAGAGTTATATGATTAAGTCAGGCATACCTAGTCTTCCTATTTTAAGGCTAATTTGGGGTCTTAATTACATCTGCAAAATCTCTTCACAGCCATGTTGGATTGACTGGTAGAAAAGTATGTATATCTACACACCTAGAATTCTACCTGCCACATCATTTAGAAGACTTATAGCTTTCACTTACTGTAAGTTAACTTTCAGTCCAATTCTTGTTCCTTCCATTTTTCTTTATTCTGTGACTATTGTTAAGAACTTTGGCATCCTTTTTCTCTAGATATAAGTTTCCTTTTATATGTACTGTTTGGAATTTGTTGTGTTTCTGGGGTCTGTAACTCAGTGTATTTTTAGCTTTGGAAAATGCTTTGCCATTATCTTGTCAAATGTTACCTCTCTCTTATTCTCTTTCCTATCTCTTTTTGAATGCTGCCTATGTGTTTTTAAACCCTGCTCTCCTTACCCTCCCCATTTCTTAACCTCTCTTTTATATTCTCCATCTCAAATCAGAGATGAAAGCCTGAAAACCAAAGTTCAATTTCACTGAATTTTGTAAATTCCTGCTTTTGCCTGGAGTTCATTTCTAATTATTTGTTGTTTTCTTGCCATCCATCATTGCATTTAACAGGTTTTAAATATATATTTTATTCAGAAAATTTTTGTTGTTTCTAGTGGCAGGATTAATCAAAAAATGTAACCTATCTTACTGTCAGAAATAAAAGTTCTTCAAAGGGAGAGAGAGAGACAGAAGAAGAGAGAGAGAGAGAAAATGTTTGCTGGTTAAAAAAACTGAGAGAATGCAAACATTTCTTGAGCGTTTACTGTGTTCTAAGCACTAGAGATACAATGATTTCTAAGCAAAATATATATGGTTCTTATCTTTACAAGTTCACTAATATAAACGTCAGTCCAGTGAGAAAGCCAGACCAATCAAATAATGAAACAAATAGCTATCCATTTTATATCCCTACTTCCATAGATTAATCTGATGAAGCTTCCCTTACTTTTGTGTTATAATTACTTTTTATTCTCTTGTCATATACATAGTTCTATACATTTTCAGAACTTGGGACAGATAAAATACAAAATTTCCCTTACCATGTGTGACCTGCCCTACTTTCTTTTCTAAAAGAGGCCAAAATGAACTTCAAGAGGATTCTGAAAAAGTTAAAGAAATCCAGGAAATAGTTGACTTTTTGGCTGTGGGAGACTGAGTCAAGGAAATGGAGGTCCTTTTCATCCAAAGAGCTGTGTTCATTGGCCGATTGCAGGACTAATGCAATACACCTTGGTACTGGTCATTCATTCATAATGGCTCCAGTATTTGGAGCGTCTGTTCTGATTGGTGGTGTCCTAGCTGTTCAGAATTTTAAGCATTTTTTCCTGACTGATTTTGTGAGCCAGAGATCCTTTTTAGTGCTGCTTTACACCACACCTGCTACCCATCCCCAAAGCCCAGCATTAGCAAAAGAGAACTGCTGTGGTTTGTGCTCATCAAAACTCCCGTTGAAACTTCATCCCCAACGTGGCAGTGTTGGGAAATGTCTAGAGGGTGGGGTTTGGGTCATGGCGGTGGATTCTTCATGAATAGATTAATGATATTTTTAGGGAGTGAGTGAGTTGTTTCTCTCTTGGGAACAGAGCAGTTCCCCAAAACAGTGGGTTGTTACCAAGCAAGGATGCATGTCTGGCCCTTTGCATTCCCCTGTGACCTTTCACCACAATATGAAGCAGCAGGGAAGCTCATGCCAGAAGCCAGCATCATGCCCTTGAACTCCCAAGCCTGCAGAATGATGAGCCAAATAAACCTTTTTTCTTTATAAATTACTCAGCCTCGGGTATTCTGTCATAACAACACTAAATGAACTCAGACGAAAGCATACCTATTTTCTTCTGTCTGAGAGTGGAGTCTATAGTGTATGTCAGAATTTAAGTTGATCCTAGCAGCTTTCCTCCCCTTTGGTGAAGAACAGGATTAAACAGGTTATATACCCCACAGTCATTTCTCTTGCTTCAGGAAACAGGGCAGAAAGCTTTATTTACAGATTTGTGCATATGTAAAGCCAGCTTACCTTTGGGTTCTTTGGATTTGACTTAAACTCTGTGTCAGTTTAGTCCTCCCTGTTTCAATTCTTCCTCCTGGGACTGACCCCTGTTTTCTGGGACATACATTTTCAGACCCTTCTGCTTCACTGTTCTTCTGTTCTGGTTCTTCATGGTGACAACCCCTTAACCGTCGCTTTCTCCAGCTCAGAGTCAAAGTAAATGTTTTTAGGGCCCTCTGCTCTGAGTTTCTGGACTCTCTCTTTTGAACCTCCTGTTTGCCTTGCTCTCCAACTTTGTTTTAAGCTCAGTGCTTTTATTCAGGCATTCCATTTTCACTTTGTTTCAGATTTAACTGCTGTATTTATTTCTCTCCTTGTTCACATGCCAAATATTGAAGTAGAAAGATCTTGCTAAGTTAACAATGTATCTAGTTAAGAGTTCAAGTGGACAGAGTATGTTTTATGAGGAAATTTACCTTTTAGCTTCTAGTCCAATGTACAACATTAGGAAAAAGGCTCATTTATCAACCTTCTGGAAGCTTCTAATTATTTAATGAGTATTAGAAACAAGTAGAATATTTTTAAAAATCCTTTTCTAGAAGGCAAATTCCTGAGAAAGTCAAGTTTGCAGGTTTTAGACTTATATTTGCTTAATTTTTAAAACTGTTATCAAGCATAATTAAGTTGCTTGATAATAAAATCAAATTTGGGCATTGTAGATAAAAGTTTTTCAAAATTATATATTTAACAATGTTTCTGTCTCATAGTTGGGTATGTATCTGTATTTCTATGATATTTCATTATTAAGTAATTTATGAATGCCACCACCATCCCCCTTTTTTGAGATATTAAAAGTCAGTTTGTAGAAGAAAAATCAATTTTAGAAGAATTAAAGAATAGTTTATGGAAAACACTTAGAATATGTCCATTTGGGTAGTGAGGAGGGAGACGTAATAAATGGCTAATATATAATGTTTTAGGAAGTGATAGAACTTCAGAGTTGTACCTTCTAATAAAGTCTTCTCATATAGCCCTGTACCTGAACCAGAATTTCCTGTCTATAGCATCTTGGTTATGTAGCTACTGACCAAATACTCCCTAAACTTATACTTTGATAATGCAGTGAATTTTTAGACTATTCTCTCCTATATTAAGCAGAATCCACCTCCTTGTAACTAGTCTCTTAATTAATTTTCTTCTTTCTGTTATAAAATTTACTGCATACCAACTGTGTACTAGGTTGTATGTTTAGAGGTATGGGTACAAAAATGAATAAAACACAACCCCTCTTCTGGAAAGTCTCACAGTCTAGGTGGGGAGATAGATGTGTAAATAAATAATTATGGTAGAGGAAGAAGTGCTAATCGAGGTACTCACAATAGCATTATGTGAGTAGAGTTCTTTGAGCTATTCATCACATAATGTAGATTCCAGGGCCTTTATCATCATAATAAAAGACTCTTCAAGTAAAGGTTGAAGAGATCTTACAAATTGCATACTTATGTGAGGTGACTGTTCTGAGGCATTCAGTTATAGTAAGTATGGCAATAATTAGGACTCTGCTACAGGATGGTTTTAGATAGAAATAAGTAGTACAAATTCAATCAATTCTGGATTGTCCATGCACAGACAAGAATATGTATTTGAATGTATAAATATAATTTATAAACAGTAATGCAATTCATTGGCTCTCAGAAATAAGTTAGTAATGATGTTTGCCTATTCAATAGAAGAAATTTCCAAATTCTAACCTCTATTAATATTAATTAATGCATTACTCACGCTCTGTGTTTCAGGATTTTAAAAATGTTTCCAGTTTACATTCCTTTTAATTCTAGTTATTTCTTTTCATGCTTTGATCTGTGATTTCTAGTTCAGAAGTTTACAGGGATTTGTATTGTCTGCTTTATTAAATGGATTGGAATAATAGTACACATTCCATTATTTCTTTCATTTTAAGTAGGTGGCGGTGACAATATTTGGGACCTGTATTCAGTGTGGCTTTTAGAATGTTACTTGATTTATGGTTTGGAGTGCCTTATCTTATGAACAAAAGAAACAAAGAAAGGGCTTCCAAATTGTGCAGATGATTCTCTTTTCACAGAGACTTTTGCTTTGTATAATGTTCTTAACATGAGCTTTTTAAAAGCACTTGTAATTTTATGTGAAATCTTGTGTTAATGTGCATAGGATGTGCATTTTTCTTGGAAGACACTCCAGAGGATTGATCAAACACTTAAGAGAGGCCGGGTTCCTGCAAAAGTTTGCCAATTCCTGCAGTATCTGCTTCCTGCTAGGAAGTCTCACAACCATACCAAATGGCAAGGTTCCCAAAGCCATGAGCATGCTTTATGCCTTATATACTTCATTATGCCCTATCATTCTTGACATACATAGTAGTATATGTTATCTTTAACATGGATTAATAAAGATCATATTACTAGTTCATGACTTTATAGTTTCAAAACACTTTCAAATATCATCTAATCCTTAAAACATATGAAAAAATGTTATACCCATTTTACAGAAGGATAAACAGAGGTTCAAATATATACAGCTCATAACTCATAGAACTTAACCACAAATCAGCTCTTCAGAGCTAAATATTCTTTTCCACATCAAATAGTTATAAAAATTTTCCTCTGAATAATTTCTGTTACTTATTTAAAGAGAGGGTACTAGATTTGCTTTACAATAAGGGAAACATCAGCACAATGAACTACAAAATCAAGGAACCTCTTGAGGCCTTAGTGTTCTCACATGTAAAATGAGGTAATAAACCTAACCTGCACTCAGGTACCTTCCAGCTCCCACATTCCATGTGTCTCTGTCAAACTTTGGCCCAAAACTTCTTCTCAGGAGAGCAGATCCATTTATTACCTCTGCATGCCACATGAATTGGCCTGTTCCCCATCCACCACAGTTATGCCCCAGGCTGCAAGCTGTGTGTTTGATATTTAAAGGGTTTCTTCCTGTTGTAACGAACCCACCTTGGTTAATCTTACAGAAACAGTTTGCCGTAGCTGACTTTCGTTTGTTTTCTCTTCACTCACCTCTTGCCTAGAATTATGTTTATCATGGCTTCAATGCCATGACGCCGTTTATGTTCTAAGATGTTGTGGTTTTCTTGTATTACCATGTGCTGTAGAGTATGTAAATCAGGTTTTTCCAGCCCACAACCTGTGGGCAACGTGCAGCCCAGGACAGCTTTGAATGCAGCCCTACACAAATTTGTAAACTGTCTTAAAACATTATAAGAATTTTTGTGATACTTTTTTTTTTTTAGCTCATCAGTTATAGTTAGTGTGTTTTATGTGTGGCCCAAGACAATTCTTCTTCCATGTGACCCACGGAAGCCAAAAGATTAGACACCCCGGATGTAAATCAGTGTGAGGAGTATGGAACTTGAGGAGCTCAAGCTTCAGAACAAAAAAAATACTGTGTAACAAACAATATCAGGAATTAACTGGATCAAAGTTCCAGGCCTTTAGAAGTCTTGAGTTTGAGTGCTATTATTCCTAGATCTGTTTCAGGAGCTGCATATCTTGGTGGAAGATGATTAACTTGGAGATCAGCACACTTGGTTTTCAGTATAGTTGTGTCGCTGGACAAGTCACTCAGCATAGTATTATCTTTGTCACTTATGAATGGGAAGTTGAATTAGGTAATCTCCAAGAGCCATGCCAGTCAGAAATCGACTGCTTTTTGAACAGTCTTATTAATAATTCTTACTATACTATTTTCTCCTCACTCTCCTTATATGTTGTAGGATGAGGTAGCTTTCTAATGTTGTCATTTTAACACTTTAAAATAAGGTATAGTTTTCTCTGATAAATACATAATTTGAAATCTGCAATAAGCATTCTCCTCCACTTTGCCCCAACCTAACCTTCCAAAGTTTTTCTCTGAAATTGTTTGGCTTTTTAATCCTTTTGTTTCTTTTATTATCAATTAGTTGCATAAATGGAAATTGAAGCCACAGTTAAAACCCAAAACACAGTAGGTCAATATCAGTCTTCTTTACCAAAGGAGGACTGTGTATGCAGGCTGGGTAGTTTTCTCGAGCTCAGGATTAAGTGGTTTCTTCATGGAGATCCCGTCACAGATTATGCTCAGCACTCTGCACCACCTGGTGCAATATCCACTCCAGAGCTGAAATCACAGGCTGGATTTTTATGATGATGGGATCACTTGCTATTGAAATACGATTTTGCTCTCCCATTTGCAGCCTGCCACCTGATAAATGCTAGATTATGAGTCAGAATAATAAACACGAAGGTGTTGTGGTAGGCCAAAATGCTTCCCATTGTCTACTGTTGCATCTGTCATTTTAGGCGTATTCTCCAAGGAAAACAAAATTTGAATGTTTGCCTGTACACTAACAGTTTCTGCAAATGGTAGCGCCTATCCATTTTCTTTTTAAATAAAGGCTTTCTGTAAACGGCTCACATAACCAGTTATTTGGCTTGAAATGGCCTTCTCATGAAAATGCCTGCTTTAATGTCAAGGCAGGGAATAGTGAGGCTTTGCTGTAGTCCCAGTGTCTAGCAGATATACTATAAATTTAATTTCATGGCAAAGTGAAGTCTATTACACAAAATCAGAAAGAACTACCTTCTCAGCAAGGCCATCTCTCTTTTTTTATTGAGTCCTTTTTGTGTAGCTTTTTCCAGCTTTGTCTGCACCTGCCAATAAAAAGGGGCTCTTTGTTTGAGGACAATACTAACAAATTAACCAGCAAACATATTTCCAGTGGTGGGTTGGGGCAGAGATTCAGGAGAGGGTCATGGCTACTACCTGTTTTATTATACCTGCAACCGAGGCGCTTGATCTTGTTAACCATTTTGATTCTACTAAATTTGAATAGTCTTGGTTCTCTTGCTGTCTTAATATATTTGTCAGTGAAACTGGGACATTTTTATACATTTTGCTGCTGTAAAGGCATAAGCCAAAAAAGGAGGAAGATGAAGTAGATATAAGAACTGTAGTGCCTTGAAGGAATCCCAAAGGTTCTCAGAGACAAGTAAAAAATCTTCCAAGTCATACTGAAAACAATTCTTAATTGGTGTTTACTGGTTTGTTGCCATGTAATATAGCACATTAATTAAAGATCTACTTGGTACTTTGAAAAATCAGCTGATGACTTTTTAAGTGGTTGATTTGCCCAGGAATCATTATTTTCGTAGGGTCGACACAAAGTTTTTCTTGGGCATTTAGAGAAGGATTACATTGACATATAATATGAAAGGGATGAGCTGGAGCTGTCACTATTAATATCTCTGGAACTAAGGTTTTTGAGAGATTTCCTTCAGCTTTCTTTTGAAAATTACCATGGAATACAAGCACTCAGCTTTTCTGGTATATGCAGAGGTGAACTAGACAGTATATTAAATAGAAAAATAAAGCAACAACTCCATCACCATATTTTTCCTGTAATTAGTGGAATGATTAGGAGTTTTACTAGGTGTTCCTTTGTTGAAGTCTGGTGGTTCAGTTTTAACCCAGATCAATTTCTTATGAATCAATTCTCTATCAGTACCCATGAGGCTGCTGGTGCTTTTCTATGTTTTGTGATGTACAGAAATGATAAATATGGCTCCTATCCTTAAGGAACTAATGAAACATTCACCAGACCTCCCATCAATATTTTTGTAAAGCAGTATAAATAATAATCATAATTGCAAGCGATACTTATTGAATGTTTGCCAAGTGTCAGGCACACACTATGGGTTGTGCTTTTCCTTAGGTGTCACGTATAATTCTTTTTTTTTTTTGGAGTTTCACTGTTGTTACCCAGACTAGAGTGCAATGGCACGATCTCGGCTCACTGCAACCTCTGCCTCCTGGGTTCAAGCAATTTTCCTGCCTCAGCCTCCCAAGTAGCTGGGACTATAGGCACACACCACCATGCCCAGCTAATTTTTGTATTTTTACTAGAGACGGGGTTTCATCTTGTTGACCAGGATGGTCTCGATCTCTTGACCTCGTGATCCACCCGCCTTGGCCTCCCAAAATGCTGGGATTATAGGCGTGAGCCACTGCGCCCGGCCTACGTATAATTCTTTTAACTACATTTATGGAAGATTTTATGATGTCCATTTTACAAATACAAATCTGGTGCTTGAAATGGTTATGTAACATGCCCAATGTTGTATAATTAATATTGGTTCCCATGTCTTTCTGACTCTAATGTCCATGCAGTTAATTACTACTCTCTTCTTCTTCCCCAACACTATTTGAAATGTAATTAATGTATTTATTGGTCAAAAATATGTTAGCATGGCTATGTTTCATGTCTACAGCTAGAATGTAGAGCTAGAAATATTGTTTGGTACTATTTGCCAAACTATTGTGTGGGGGACAGAACCTGGATGACTGAAAGTGGTAGATGGTCCTTTATGAAGTGGTTTACTCATTGCTGGAGCCCAATTCATCTATGATTTGCTATCACCTTGTTAACAAATACAATGAGAGCTTTGGGAGGCCATTGTCCTGGGTAAAATGTGTCTGTGCGTGTGTGTGCATGCATGTTTTGGGAGCAAATATTATGGGCATCTGCTTATCTAAATCTGCTCTCAGAAACTTTCCCATAGAGCAGAGGTGTATCCATGCACATTGTATTCTAGTAACGATGGTAAGAGAGAGAACTGCTGCCATAGCTAGCAACTGCCTTTAATTGTAGAACTTTGGAGCTAAGAGGGACTTCAAAAATCATTTAGATAAATTCCACCAGCCATGTTTTGGGGATGTTAATGGGTGTTACCTGAAAAATTGAGGAAAATTATGTGATAAATAAAGTTTGTTTTTAACTGCAGGGCTTCTCAGTTAATATGGAATAGAAACTTTATGACAGATTATAATAAGTCACATTTTCTAAACTTACATGGCCACAAAGCTAGCTTTCTTTGGGAGCATCTTTAGGAATTAGTGCTCTAAGAAACACTTTGAGAAACCTAAATCTATTCCAATAGTTATATCCTAACAGGTGCCATGGTATAATTATTTATCACACCTTCTATTACTTAGTTCTATATCTATAAGTACTTTAAACACATACATTTTTTTAATCTAAAATAGGTAGAAATCATTGTTTTTCCTGAAATAAAATTGAACATATTAAATGAATGAATTAAATAAAAAATCCTTACATATTAGAATTTGACAGTTGGAAATTTGGCCTCAGTGCATAGTTCAGTTAGTATCTGGGCTACTTTTTGTCTCGTCATTTAACAAAATATCTGAATTTAAAGGAACTTAAACTGTAGGGATGCATTATTCTTCACATGTTAAGAAGTGGGCTGTGGGGTGACTCAGTTGCTACATGAAGTCAGTGAGGACTCAGGCTCTGGCCATGCTTCAGGTTTGTTATCCTCAATGTGACAGTGATGTTGCCATTCATGGTGGTCCAGGTGGCTGCAGCAGCTCCAAGACTGGCATCCTCGAATGCATAGTCATGTCCAAAAGTATGGAGTTAAGCCTCTCTCAGAGCTCTGCACTGCAGACCCCAGCCCCATTACCTAGCAAACTTCCCTGAAGGTCCATGGGGCCAAACTGATTCACATACCCAGGCCCTAGAGGCAGGATGCTGAGAAAGTGCCTCCATCCTGGGTGCCAGCTCCGCCAGGAAGAAGAATGGTTGTGTTCTTCATGTGTTTTTAGTATTTATATTTAACTACTATTTTGCTATGGCAATGTGTTGCTGTTGCCTAAAATGTCTTCATTCGTAATTTAAAATGAGATTAAATGCTGAAATACTGTAGAGTGACTCTGTAAATATGGATTTATTGAAGAAAAATGACAGTATTATAAAAGGAAAGATTATCTGAATATACTTGATTCCTTTAATTATAGTTAAAGGGGTGTGTGTGTGTGTGTGTGTGTGTGTGTGTGTGTGTGTGGTGTGTGTGTGTTTAAATTCACTCGGTTTTAAATCAAAGGTTTCACAACATGACCATAAACCTTAATTTCAAAGAAAGCCGTTGTTTGTAGAAAAGAAGTATGAATCTGTCAAGTGTTGGCTTTTAAATGCTCTTTTTTACCTTCCCCAATTCCAGTTTATGTTCTTCATGTCTTTCATGTTTTATATTCCTAGTCAGGCTCTTGGAGTCTATTTTACTCATGATATTCCAGAAAGCTATTGCCTTCTTCTCTTTTTCCCAATCATGAGAGATAAGTGGAGACAGGGAGTGCTGATGATAGGTTCCAACACAGATATAACTGGTTTTGCTGTTGTTGTTTGATTGCTTGTTTTTCTTTAGCTCAGCTTGGAAAATGACATAGATAATTTATGGATGTAAAATTTCGGCACTGCGGGATAGAAGACAGCTCCCTGGTTTCCCCTGTTCTCAACTTCATATACTCTTTTTCAGCTACTTGGCAGTTGAGCCAGAATAGAAAAGGCAGTGTAGCAAGAAGAGCGGTTAAGTATAATCTGAATATGATCAGGGTAGTTTGTGAATCTGATAAGAAGTATACACCATGTGTGGGGCATGTGTGAAATTGCCATAGACTGAGTGCCAGGGGAACCTAAGCTATTTGAGGTGTCATTTGAAAGAGTGTTGATGATCCCTGAAGGCCTGTGATTCATTTTCAAGTATCTTAATGAGGAGATTTGGAAAGGGAGAGGAAGCACATTTGACAGCAAGTTTATGTAGAATAATGTGATACTTTAATGTATGAATGAAATGAAACTTTATTATTTAAAAAACCATTTTTTTTCAGGCAACGTTTCTTGAGTGTACGCTTGTGCCAAGCACTGTGCTTCTTAAATTTGAAATAAATCATAGTCTCTACCCTCTGGGTACCCATGGTCTGGTGGAGGATCCAAGTTTGTAAGCACAAAAATTGTAATAGCAAATGACAAAAGTTTTTCATTGAACTAGATGCTATTGAACACCTTCTATGTGTCAGGGTTAGAACTGAATATTAGCCATTAGACTTTGCATCAGGGAGATTATGGTGACCCTGATAAGAACTATTTCAGTAGAATGGTAGATAAGAGCATGAGAGTCATTTGTTCAAGAGGAACTAGAAGGTAGTAGAAATGGTAGATAAGAGCATGAGAGTCATTTGTTCAAGAGGAACTAGAAGGTGATAGAATTGGTGATTCAAAATGACATTTTTTAGGACATTTGTTGTGAAGAGGAGCAGATATGTAGTGTGGCAGCTGGAAGATCAAGGGTGAGGTTTTTGTTATTTGCTTCTTAAAGACTGGGAATATTCATCATCTAATATCAGGAGTCTAAATAAAATAGTATAGGAAGATTCAAGAGTCATTTTGAAGATAGATTTCAATAAGAATGACCTCCATATGTGGAAAGGAATGAAAAAGAAATTGAAAAATGTGGTCATATTTCTAGTTTGGGGAACATATAAATAGTACCAATTTAAAACTTTTTAATGTGAGAGAAGAATTTTTCTGACTTGCTCTAAATTTTAATGTATGACAGAAATCTCTGGGATGAGATTTGATGGGTGTTAAAGATGGTAATAATAACAGGCATTATGGTGATAGTAACATAGTTAACATTTATTGAGTAGTTTCAATGTAGCTTCAATCCAGTGTTCAACAGTAGAGTATGTACTATTCTTAACCCTGTTTTAGTGATGAGCAGACTAAAGCCTAGGAAGAAAAGGCAGCTTACCAAAGGTATCCGAGTTTGTTAATGTTAGATCCAAGTGTACTAATAAGAAAGTCCAGTTTATTCAAGAATCCTATTGACTCCAGTAAACATTTCAAGTAGCCAGATTTGTATTGAATGCAGAACCAAGCCTGGAACTTGGGCTTTAACATTCACTCCAGTTTTCTCCTATCACTTTTACATCTTCATCAGACAAATGATAATTGCTTAATCAACTGCAACTGATGTTATCCAAATCCATTCTTTTTCTGGTCCTAGTTTTCTTGTTTCACTTCAGCTCTTACCAGGCCTTAACTAGAGATCCATGGAATACCTTTAAGTCAGTTCAGTCTATTCTGCTAGTGAGGTTATCTGTGTTTCTAACAAGAACATAAAGATAAGGTACTGATTTGAGCCTGCATTCTAAAGTATACTTGAACATGCTCATACAAGCACTCACACACACATGCTACTTGAATTCATTATGAACCACTACCAACAAAGTCTTCCAGGGTACTTAGACTTCTAATTCTTTCCATCTTCTCTGAGTGTTTAGGTTTGCCAGCGTCCCATGTCCCATTTGCATCCAAGTCTCTCACATAAAAATCTCATTTCAAAAGGAGGTAAACCCAGGTAGCTTGTGGACATTTTTACTACACATTTCCCACGTAGCATGTATCCCTTGGCTCTGTTGCTGTCTTCAGGTACTATACACATAATTTGACAGGCAGATCGAAGGATTGGATAATGAGGTGATTCTTATACTTTTCAAGTATGTTTTACCTGTGGATTCATTTCTTTAACTGGATCTTTTAATGTTGTGGATATGAGGACAAATAGCTTGTGTAAGAACTGACAGTAGTGGTTAACGCCATGGCTGTGGGTTTTGATTTTAACTCTACCACTATAGAGTTATGTGCATGGAGTGCATATGTCTACGTGACCTTGGCCAAGTTATTTAACATATCATGAGGAGTGGCATATACTTTTACTATTATTTTCTTATGCCTGATGAAATCTTTCAAAGTTTAAGGATACTATAATATATTTAATCAATGTGTTATTTTCCCTAATTATTTTTAATGAGTTAATACTATATAAATACATTGTAAACTGATGTAAAATTTTCTATTCCTGTGCAGCTGTCATTTTTAAATGGTAAGTCATCTGGGATGACATCTGCACTGGCAGGATTTTTTTGAAGGAGAGTAACAGATCTCACTGCAAATCTAGGAGTATTAGTTTCTTCTCATGAAAGTATTTTGTGTTTTGTTAAAATTTAACCCTTGAGACTAATTATATTCTTAATGGACGTGTTTTTCAACTGCATATAAATATTGGTAGAGAAAAAAATGGAAGAAAAAAAGAGATCCAAGCAGGGAGACACATTTGATATATCAGATCTATCATTTCATTTTGGGGGAATGCAATTATATGGTAGGCAAATGAGAAGGAAAGTGTCAGGAGATGCTAAAAGGTGACATTCACATATGTGTATACTCATACCTAGCGTTAATTGCCTCATATGTATGAAAGAAAATACCACCCCTGCAACCTCATCATCCTTTAAGATACATTTTCTTTTTGCAATTCTGCAAGAGATGTTCATTTTGATACGATTCTATTTGTATAAAAAAAGTTGAGCCCTTGGGGAAGGGAGAAAAGAAGAAGAGCACAGAGCATGATTTGCTTCATATGCTACATACTTCTAAGGATGTCTAGGTCCACTGAAAATAATTACCTTTACCTCAGCTGATCCAGCAGAAAAGAAGGCACATGCCAAAACAATGTCCAGTCTTCTTAGAGGCCACAGTGACATAAAACAATGGTCATGAAGGCCTTTTGGTTTTAATTTTGATCCTTTCGCAGCATTCAGCACTGTTCATTATTCTTCCTTTTGATGTTTATTCCCCTCAGTCATTTCTAGACCATTCCCTCTCTGAGGTCTTCTTGTTCTACTTAACTGTGAATTGCCAATTTTTCCCAAAAGGCTATGTCCTACGACCCTCTGACCATTTCATTCATTCTGTTCATTTCATTCACTCTGTTGCCCAGGCTGGAGTGCCCACGCTGGAGTGCAGCAGTGCAATTATAGCTCACTGTAGCCTTGAACTCCTGGGCTTAAGAGATCCTCCACCTCAGCCTCTCAAATAGCTAGGACCACACACCATATTGGCTAATTTCTTTGGGTTTTTGTAGAGACTGGGATCTTGCTATATTGCTCAGGCTGGTCTCAAACTCTTGGCCTCAAATGATCCTCCAGCCTTAACCTCCCAAAGTGCTAAGATTACAGATGTAAGCCACTGCACCTGGCCTCCTTTTTATTCTTTATGCTCTCTCTGAGTGACCTTTTCCAGTCTCTGGGAAGGTGGGCTGTCTATATAGTTTGCATCACTTTGTTGAGCTGAGTTCTATTTATCTGCCTGCTTCGTATCCAAATATTAAAATTTATTCTGTTCCAGAAACCCACTCTTCCTATATACTTTTTTAAAATGAATATCCTCCCGCAAACACCCTTTCACCCAAGCCTAAAAGACAGAAGTCATCGTTGACTCTTCTCTCCTCCTCACACATAAGAAGTCATGGCATTCTTCAGATTCACCTTCTCAATATCTTCCTTTTTCTCTTCCATACTCCTGCCACTGTCTTAGTTTTAGTTCTGTAGTTTATTTCTTACCTAGGTCATGCCAACATTGTTCTCTGATCTCTTTATATTAATACAGAAGTGATCTTCCAATATGCAAAACATGACCATGTTACTCTGCTTAAATCCTGTATTCCTTGAACATTCAGTAAAGAAATTAAGACTTCTGGATTAGCATACTAGTTAATGAATGATCTGTCTCCTGTCCACAGTTCTGATCGTATTTCCCTTCACTTTCCCACACCATCTCTTTGTTCAAACCAACCTATTTAAGGGCTGTTCTCTGAGTATATCATGCCACACTGTCTCTGCTAGAAATGCTGACCCTGCATTTTTCTCTCCTTTATTCCAGGCCATTTTTAAAATCTCAGCTTGTGTTATCTCCTCCTGAAAGCTCATAATGGGCAAGAGTTTTTGATGTTAGATAGCAAATCTAGTGAGAAAAGTAAGCTTGAAGCAGGTTACTGGTAATTCAACAGACACATATTGAACCTATTATGAAGTTTTAAAATTGAATGACATATGCTTTATGCCTTCAATCAATTTATAGGTCAGTGAAGCCGACAGAGAAGGAAATCAGCAAAAGGCAATGTAGCCCTATGGGTATGAACAACACATCTTTGGAGACAGAAATACTTAAGATCAATAACTGTCTATACCTGTTCTTACTGTGTATACTTGGAAAAGTCACTTAAGCTCTTAAATTCTTTTAATCTGTTTATGTCAAAATAAAAATATCTACCTGAAAAGGCTATTAGAATTATTAAAGTAAATGAGATTGTGCATATGACTCATATATATATATGTATATTTTATTGCACTTTAGGTTCTGGGGTACATGTGCAGAACATGCAGGATTATTGCATAGGTACATACATGGCAATGTGGTTTGCTGCCTCCATCCTCCCATCACCCATATCTGGCATTTCTCCCCATGTTATCCCTCCCCAACCTCCCTGCCCCCTGCTGTCCCTCCCTTATTCCCCCCAACAGACCCCAGTGTGTGATACTCCCCTCCCTGTGTTCATGTGTTCTCATTGTTCAACACCTGCCTATGAGTGAGAACATGCGGTGTTTGATTTTCTGTTCTTGTGTCAGTTTGCTGAGAATGATGGTTTCCAGATTCATCCATGTCCCTACAAAGGACACAAACTCATTGTTTTTTATTGCTGTATAGTATTTCATGGTGTATATGTGCCACATTTTCCTTGTCCAGTCTATCATCTGTGGGAATTTCAGTTGGTTCTAGGTCTTTGCTATTGTAAACAGTGCCACAATGAACGTAGGTGTGCATGTGTCTTTATAATAGAACAATTTATCATCCTTTGGAATATACACCCAGTAATGGGATTTCTGGGTCAAATGGAATTTCTATTTCTAGGTCCTTGAGGAATCACCACACTGTCTTCCACAATGGTTGAACTAATTACACTCCCACCAACAATGTGAAAGTGTTCCTATTTCTCCACATCCTTTCCAGCATCTGTTGTCTCCAGATTTTTTAATGATCACCATTCTAACCTGCATTTCTCTTATGACCAGTGATGATGAACATTCTTTCATATGTTTGTTGGCCTCATATATGTCTTCTTTTGAAAAGTGTCTGTTCATATCCTTTGCCACTTTTGAATGGGGTTGTTTGTTTTTTTCTTGTAAATCTGTTTTAGTTCTTTATAGATTCTGGATATCAGCCCTTTGTCAGATGGGTAGATTACAAAAATTTTTTCCCATTCTGTTGGTTGCTGGTTTACTCTAGTGATTGTTTCTTTTGCTGTACAGAAGCTCTGGAGTTTAATTAGATCCCATTTGTCTATTTTGGCTTTTGTTGCCAATGCTTTTGGTGTTTTAGTCATGAAGTCCTTGTTTATGCCTTTGTTCTGAATGGTTTAGCCTAGGTTTTCTTCTAGGGTTTTTATGGTGTTAGGTCTTATGTTTAAGTCTTTAATCCACCTGGAGTTATTTTGAGTGTAAGGTGTCAGGAAGGGGTCCAATTTCTGCTTTCTGCACATGACTAGCCAGTTTTCCCGATACCATTTATTAAACAGGGAATCCTTTCCCCCATTGCTTGTTTTTGTGAGGTTTGTCAAAGATCAGATGGTTGTAGATGTGTGGCGTTGCCTCCGAGGCCTCTGTTCTGTTCCATTGGTCTATATCTCTGTTTTGGTACCAGTACCATGATGTTTTGATTACTATAGTCTTTTAGTATAGTTTGAAGTCAGGTAGCATGATGCCTCCAGCTTTGTTCTTTTTGCTTAGAATTGTCTTGGCTATGCAGGCTCTTTCTTGGTTCCATATAAAGTTAAAGATAGCTTTTTCCAGTTCTGTGAAGAGGGTCATAAGTAGCTTGATGGGGATAGCATTGAATTTATAAGTTATTTTGAGCAGTATGACCATTTTCACAATATTGATTCTTCCTAACCGTAAGCATGGAATGTTTCTCCATCTGTTTGTGTCCTCTCTTATTTCCTTGAGCAGTGGTTTGTAGTTCTTGAAGAGGTTCTTTACATCCTTTGTTAGTTGTATTCCTAGGTATCTTATTCTCTTTGTAGCAATTGTGAATAGCAGTTCATTCTTGATTTGGCTCTCTTTTAGTTTGTTATTGGTGTATAGGAACGCTTGTGATTTCTGCACATTGATTTTGTATCCTGAGACTTTGCTGAAGTTGGTTATCAATTTAAGGAGATTTTGGGCTGAGACAATGGGGTCTTGTAAATATACAATCATGTTGTCTGCAAATAGAGACAATTTGACTTCCTCCTTTCCTAATTGAATACACTTTATTTCTTTTTCTTGCCTGACTTCTCTGGCTAGAACTTCCAATACTATATTGAACAGGAGTGGTGAGAGAGGTCATCCTTGTCTAGTGCCAGATTTCAAAGGGAATGCTTCTAGTTTTTGCCCATTCAGTATGCTATTGGCTGTGGGTTTGTCATAAATAGCTTTTATTATTTTGAGATATGTTCCATTGATACCTAGTTTATTGAGAGTTTTTAGCATAAAGGGCTGTTGAATTTTATTGAAGGCCTTCTCTGCATCTATTGAGATAATCATGTGGTTTTTGTCTTTGATTCTGTTTATGTGGTGGATAACATTTATAGACTTGCTTATGTTTGAACCAGCCTTGCATCTACAGGATGAAGCCTACTTGATCATGATGGATAAGCTTTTTGATGTGCTGTTGCAATCGGTTTGCCAGTATTTTATTGAGGATCTTTGCATCTGTGTTCATCATGAATATCAGCCTGAAGTTTTCTTTCTTTGTTGAGTCTCTGCTGGGTTTTGGTATCAGGATGATGTTGGTCTCGTAAAATGATTTGGGAAGGATTCCCTCCTTTTGGATTGTTTGGGATAGTTTCAGAAGGAGTGGTACCAACTCCTCTTTGTATGTCTGGTAGAATTTGGCTGTGAACCCATCTGGACCTGGGCTTTTTTTGGTTGGTAGGTTGTTAATTGCTGCCTCAACTTCAGTTCCTGTTATTGGTCTATTCAGGGTTTCAACTTCTTCCTGGTTTAGGCTTGGAAGGGTGCATGTGTCCAGGAATTTATCCATTTCTTCTAGGTTTACTGGTTTATGTGCATAGAGTTGTTTGTAGTAATCTCTAATGGTAGTTTGTATTTCCGTGGAATCGGTGGTGATATTCCCTTTATTGTTTTTTATTTCATCTGTTTGATTTTTCTCCCTTTTCTTTTTTATTAATCTGACTGGTGGTCTGCTTATTTTGTTGATCTTTTCAAAAAACCAGCTCCTGGATTTACTGATTCTTTGAAGGGTGTTTTTGTGTCTCTATCTCCTTTAGTTCTGCTCTGATCTTAGTTATTTCTTGTCTTCTGCTAGCTTTTGAGTTTTCTTGATCTTGCTTCTCTATCTCTTTCAATTTTGATGATAGGGTGTCTATTTTAGATCTTTCCTCGCTTCTCATGTGGGCACTTATTGCTATAAATTTCCCTCTAGACACTGCTTTAAATGTGTCCCAGAGATTCTGGTACATTGTGTCTTCGTTCTTATTGGTTTTAAAGAACATCTTTCAGGAAACCCATCTCACGTGCAAGGACACACATAGGTTCAAAATAAAGGGATGGAGGAAGATTTATCAAGAAAATGGAGAGCAAAAAAAAAAAAAAAAAAGCAGGAGCTGCAATCCTAAGTCTCTGATAAAATGGACTTTAAACCAACAAAGATCAAAAGAGACAAAGAAGGGCATTACATAATGGTAAAAGGATCAAGTCATCAAGAAAAACTAACAATCCTAAATATATATGCACCCAATGCAGGAGCATCCAGGTAAATAAAGCAAGTTCTTAACCACCTACAAAGAGATGTAGACTCCCATACAATAATAGTGGGAGACTTTAACACTCCGCTGTCCATATTAGACAGATCAATGAGACAGAAAATTAATGAGGGCATCCAGGACTTGAACTCAGCTCTGGACCAAGCGGACCTAATATACATCTACAGAAATCTCCACCCCAAATCCACAGAATATACTTTCTTCTCAGCACCGCATTGCACCTACTCTAAAATTGACCACATAATTGAAGTAAATCACTCCTTAGCAAATGCAAAAGAATGGAAATCTTAACAGTCTCTCAGACCACAGGGAAACCAAATTAGAACTCAGAATTAAGAAACTAACTCAGAACCACACAGCTTCATATTAAGAGTTTTTATCCAGAAAAGATGCTGAACTTTGTCCAATGCTTTTTCTACATCGAGTTGATTGTGTGGTTTTTAATCTTTCATTCTATTAATATATTATATCACATTGATTGTCTTGAATGCCAGAAATAAATCCCAGTTGGTCATGACATCGAAATTTTGTTTGCAAATATTTTATTCATAATTTTTTTGCATCAATGTCCATTAGAGATATTGGCCTATAGCTTTCTTTTCTTGTGATGTCGTTATCTGGCTTAGGTATCAAGACAATGCTCGCTTTGTAAAATGTGTTTGAAAGTATTCTCTCTAGCTATATTTTTCTGAAGAATTTAAGAAGCATTGGTATAAATCCTTTTTGAATGTTTCGTGGAATTAATTTGTCAAGTCATGTTGCCCCTGGCTTTTCTCTATTAGAAAGTTTTTGGTCTGTTTGAGCTCTGTAGTCTTCCTGATTCAACCTTGATACATTACGTTTCTCTAGAAATTAAACACAGAAAATTTACCCTACAAAATTTTTCTTTATTTTGGAAAGTAGCTCTACTGGTATATAATTCAAATACCAAACAATTCACCCATTTAAAATGCACAATTAAATAATCTTTAATATATTTGCAGTCT
The DNA here is from genome assembly GCF_030222135.1 of Aotus nancymaae. Lineage (NCBI taxonomy): Eukaryota > Metazoa > Chordata > Mammalia > Primates > Aotidae > Aotus > Aotus nancymaae. Next base: position 14,911,555 of record NW_026988450.1, on the reverse strand, counting down.
TGTGAAACTATCACCAAAATCAATTTTAGAATATTTTTATTATCTCAAAAATAAATTATACCACTTAGGTATCACCCATCTACGTCTCCATCTCCTCCAACCCTCAGCAACCACTAATCCACTTTTTGTCTCTGTAAATGTGTTTATATTGGACATTTGATATAAAAGGAATCATATGATATTAGGTCTTTTGTGATTGGCTTCTTTCATTTATTAGTATAATGTTAATGTTAATGAAACATTAGTAGCATAATGTTTTCAGGTTCATCCATGTTGTAGCATGTATGAGTACTGAATTCCTTTTTATGTCTGAATAATATTCAGTTGTAAAAACTCACATTTTGTTTAATCATTCATCAGTTGATGGACACTTGAGTTGTTTACACCTTTTATACGTTATGCTGACATACATATTTGTATGCAGATTTTTGGGTGAACATATGTTTTCATTTCTCTTGGTTACATACCTATGAGTGAAATTGCCAGATCAAATGGTAACTCATGTTTAACTTTTTGAGATATTACAGACTATTTTCCAAAATGGCTATACTGTTTTACTTTCTTACTATCAATATGTGAGAATTCCAATTTCTCCGAATCCTGTCACCTACTGTTTTCTCATTTTAAAAAATTATAGCCATCATAGTATGTGTGAAGTAGTATGACATTGTGGTTTTGCATTGCATTTTCCAGATGCCTGATACCTTTGGTGGCGTTGCAGTCATTCTGGGATTATATAATACTAAATTCCCTCTTGAGTTTTTGGGTTTCCTTTTTATTTTCTTTTTTCTTTTTTTAACTTTTATTTTAAGTTCCAAAGTACATATGCAGGTTTGTTAAATAGGTAAACTTGTGTTAGGGGGGTTTCTTGTATAGACAGTTTTGTCACCCAGGTATTAATCCTAGTATCCATTAATTATTTTTTCTGATCTTCTTCTTCATCCTATCTCTCACAACCAGGTGGGCCCCAGTGTTTGTTTTTCTCATCATTTAGCTCTTACTTACAAGTGAGAACATGTGGTATTTGGTTTTCTGTTCCTGCATCAGTTCACAAAAGATAACAGCCTCTAGCTCTATCAATGTTCCCACAAATGACATGATCTCATTCTTTTTATGGCTGTGTGGTATTCCATAGTATATATATACCACATTTCCTTTATCTAGTCTACCATTGGTGGGCATTTAGGTTGATTCCATGTCTTTGCCATTGTGACTAGTGCTGCAATGAATATATAAATGTGTCTTTATGACAGAATGGTTTATATTCTGTTGGGAATATACCCAGTATTGGTAGTTCTGTTTTTAGGTCTTCAAGAATCTCCACATAGCTTTCCACAATGGTTGAACCAGTTAACACTCCCACTAAGAGTGCATAGGCATTCCCTTTTCTCTGCACCTCACCAACATCTGTTATTTTTTGACTTTTTAGTAATATCCGTTCTTACTGGTGAGAGGAGGTATCTTATTGTGGTTTTAATTTGCATTTTTCTAATAATCAGTGATGTTGAGCTTCTTTTTTTCATATGCTTGTTGGCAACATGTATGTCTTCTTTTGAAAAGTATTTATTCCTGTCTTTTGCCCACTTTTTAATGGTATGTTTTTCTTGTAGATTTGTTTAAGCTCCTTATAGATGCTGGATGCATCTTGTGAGATGCATAGTTTACAAAATCTTTTTCCCATTCTGTAGGCTGTATATTTGTTCTTTTTATATTTTCTTTTGCTGTGCAGAAGCTCTTTGGTTTAATTAGACCCCCATTTGTCAGTTTTTGCTTTTGTTGCAATTGCTTTTGGCATCTTTGTCATGAAATTTTTGCCTGTTCCTGTGTCAAGAATGATATTGCCTAGGTTGTCTCCCAGGGTTTTCATAGCTGTGGATGTAGTCTTAAGTCCATCTTGAGTTAATTTTTGTATATGGTGTAAGGAAAAGGTCCAGTTTCAGTCTTCTGCATATGGCTAGCCAGTTATCCAGTAACATTTATTGAACAGGAAATCCTTTCCCAATTGCTCGTTTTTGTCAGCCTTGTCAAAGATCAGATGATTGTAGGTGGACAGCCTTATTTCTGGACTTTCTAGTTTGTTCTATTGGTCTATGTGACTGTTTCGTACAGTACCATTCTGTTTTGGTTACCACAGCCCTGTGGTATAGTTTGAAGTCAGGTAGTATGATGCCTCCAGATTTATTAAAACAATAAATTTTATTTGTTGGGTTAGGATTGCGTTGGCTATTCAGGTTTTTGTTTTTTTGGTTCTATGTGAATTTTAAAAGCATTTTCTAGTTCTGTGAAGAATTTCATTTGAAGTTTGGAGGATATAAGCATTGAATCTGTAAATTTCTTTGGGCAATATGTCCATTTTAACTATATTCATTCTTTCTATCCATGAATATGGATTTTTTTTTTCCATTTATTTGTGTCATCTCTGATTTTTTGAAGAGCGTTTTGTAGTTCTCATTGTAGAGGTCTTTCACCTACCTGGTTAGCCATATTCCTAGGTATCTTATTCTTTTTGTGGCAATTGTGAATGGGATTGCATTCTTGATTTGGCTCTCAGCTTGACTGTTGTTGGTATATAGAAATACTGGTAATTTTTGCACATCGAATTTGTATCCTGAGACTTCACTGAAGTTATTTATCAACTTGAGGAACTTTTGAGCCAAGACTATGGGGTTTTCTAGATATTGAATTATGTCATCTGGAAATGAATAGCTTGACTTTGTATTTTCCTGTTTGGATGCCTCTATTTCTTTCTCTTGCCTGATTCCTCTGGGCAGGACTTCCAATATTATATTGAATAGGAGTGGTGAGAGAGGGCATACTTGTCTTGGGCTGATTTTTGAGGAGAACGCTTCCAGCTTTTGCCCATTCAGTATGATGTTGGCTGTGGGTTTGTCATAGATGACTCATTTGGGAGTATGTTCCTTCAATATCTAGTTTATTGAGAATTTTTTGACATGAAGCAGTGTTAAATTTTATCAAAAACCTTTTCTGTATCTATTGAGATAGTCATGTGATTTTTGTCTTTAGTTCTGTTTATGTGATGAGTCACATTTGTTGATTTGCATACGTTGAACCAACCTTGCATCCTAGGGATAAAAGCTACTTGATTGTAGTGGATAAGCTTTCTGATGTGTTGCTGGATTCAGTTTTCCATTATTTTGTTGAAGATTTTTATATCAATGTTCATTGAGGTACTGGCCTGAAGTTTTCTTTTTTTATTGTGTCTCTGCCAGGTTTTGGTATCAAGATGATGCTAGCCTCATAGAATGAGTTAGGGAGGATTCCCTTATTCTCATGTCTTTGAGATAAATTCAGCAGAAATTGTACTATTTTTTTGTACATCTGGTAGAATTCAGCTGTGAATCTGTGTGATCCTGGGCTTTTGTTGGTTGGCAGGCTATTTTTTACTGATTCAATTTGGGAACTTGTTATTGGTCTGTTTAGGGATTCCATTTCTTCCTTGTTCAGTCTTTGGAGGGTGTATGTGTCCAGGAATTTCTAGATTTTCTAGTTTTTGTGCATAGAAGAATTTATAATAGTCTCTGATATATGTTTTTATTTTTGTCGAGTCAAGGATAATATTCCCTTTGTCATTTCTATGCAGACTCGTTTGTGTGGATGCTTTATAGTATCACTGGCTTGTGTACTTAAGTTTGCTTTTGTCGTGGCTAGTAATGGTCTTTCTTTCTAAATTTAGTGCTTTCTTTAAGAGCTCTTATAAGGCAAGTCTGGTGGTAACAAATTCCCTCTGTATTTATTTGCTTGTCTGAAAAGAATCTTATTTATCCTTCACTTATGAAGCTTAGTTTAGCTGGATATGAAATTACTAGTTAAAATTTCTTTTCTTTAAGAATGTTGAATATTGGTCCCCAGTCTCTTCTGGCTTGTAGGGTTTCTGCTTACAGGTGTCCTGACCTTTCTTTCTAGCTGCCTTTAACATTTTTTCTTTCATTTTGACGTTGGAGAATCTGATGATTATGTGTCCTGAGATGACCTTCTTGTGAAGTATTTTACTGGAGTTTTCTGCATTTCCTGAATTTGAATGTTGATCTCTCCAGCTAGGTTGGGGAAGTACTCATGGATGATATCCTGAAATATGTTTTGCAGGCTGGGTGAAGTGGCTCACGCCTGTAATCCCAGCACTTTGGGAGGCTGAGGTGGGCTAATCGCCTGAGGTCAGAAGTTCAAGATCAGCCTGGTCAACATAGTAAAACCCCATCTCTACTAAAAATACAAAAATTAGCTGGGTGTGGTGGCACATGCCTTCAATTCCAGCTACCTGGGAGGCTGAGGTAGGACAATCGCCTGAACCCAGGAAGCAGAAGTTGCAGTAAGCCCAGATCATACCGGTACATTCCAGCCTGGGTGACAGAATGAGACTCTGCTTCCAAAAAAAAAAAAAAAAAGAAAAAGCAAAATCTGTGTTTTGGAAGTTGCTTCTATTCTCCCTATATCTTTCAGGGACACCAGTGAGTTATAGATTTGGTCTTCTTACATAATTTTATATGTTTCAGAGGGTTTGTTTGTTTCTTTTCATTCTTTTTTCTCTATTCTTGTCTGACTGTCTTATTTCAGAAAGCCAGTCTTCAAGCTCTATGATTCTTTCCTCAGCTTGGTCTATTCTGCTATTAATACTTGCGTTTGCATTATGGAATTCTTGTAGTGTATTTCTTCAGGTTGATTATATTGCTTTCTATACTAGTTATTTTGTCCGTCAGTTTCTGTATTATTTTATTTTGATTATTAACTTCCTTGGATTGGGTTTCAGCATATTCCTGCATCTTGATGATCTTCATTCCTATTCATATTCTGAATTTTATTTCTGTTATTTCAGGCATCTCAGCCTGGTTCAGAAACCTAGCTGGAAAGTTGGTCCAATCAATTGGAGGAAAGAAGACACTCTGGTTTTTGAGATATTAGAATTTTTGCTCTGGTTCTTTCTCATCTTTGTGGGCTGACGTTCCTTCAATCTTTGAAGTTGCTGTGCTTTGGGTGGGGTGTGTGTGTGTGTGTGTGTGTTTGTGTGTGTTTATTTTATTCTATTTGATGACCCTGAGGGTTTGATTGTGGTATAAGGTAGGTTCAGTTGACTGGCTTCATTTCTGGAAGATTTTAGGGGGCCAAGGCTCACCTTCCAACACTTTGACTGTACTCTCTATCTGGGGGAGTGGTATTAGGCCCTTTGTTCTCTGGTTTCTCGAGGTTAAGAACCTACTGTGCTGGGGAGGCCAAAGTGATTTCCTCTGGACTGCTGGTCACAACACTCTGATGGGTTGTGCCAGCCAAAGTGTTTTGTAGGGTGGTGGCAGTGGGATTTATCCCTGTTTGCAGTTGCCAGCAGCAGTGGCATCAGCAGTGCAGTGGGGTGCATGCCTGTTGGCTGTGGCAGGGTGCTAGCAGGTGCCAGGGTGCTGGCCTCTGTGTAGGCGTTCACAGCAATAGTGGAGGAAGCCCAGCTGGGAAGTGGGGCCCACTGGTTACTGTGTGTGCTGTCGCACTGGCAGTTGTGTTAGCACATGGGCGGAGCACTGGCAGGTACAGGACTGTGTGTACCTTTCGTGCATATCACACAGGTGTAGGTGGTCACTCAGGCCGTCAGAGGGTCTACTGATTTCTATACCTAGTTTTACTCCAACAGCAATGTTGGCTCAGGGGCTGGGCACTGATGTGGGTAACACTGAGAGGCTCTGTGCCTGCCAGGGTTCCCATTGCAATGGCTTTACAGTGAGAAGGTGAAGATTGCACTCACGCCAGCAGCAGAACAGGGCAGGGTGCACACACACACATATGCTAGTGGGGCAGGGAAGGCAAGATCCACCTGCACACACACGTGTCAGCCAAGCTATGTGGGTGGTGGCTGTGGGCCTGAAGGAAGCCACAGTGAGAGGAGGAAGTGGGTGGGCTGGTGCATGTTCCTGGAGCCCACTCTGTTGGAGCTCTGTACTAGTCAGGCACAGTCCACCAGCGTAAGAGTTGTGACGTGGGCCCCTAGAGAACCCAAGGCTGCACTGCATGCAGGTGTAGCCTGGCTGGGGCCCCAGGAGAGGCCAGCAGACCAAGGGAAGCTCAGATCAAACCAGTCCCATCTGATAGACAAGACCGCCCTGCAGAGTTCAACTCTAACTCTTCCTTTAGAGCAAAAGTTTCCTGGAAGCAAGTCAAACCTGGTGGAATGGCCATCCCTGACTTAGCTCCACTACAGACACTTCCATAGCAAACCCTCTGGGTTTCACTTCAACTTGATTGCTGCCCCTACTACTTTTCTAAGCAGCTTTCCCTGCCAACTCAAGTGTCTGTGGTGGTTGAGGGGTCTCCTCCTACTAGGATTCCAGAAGACCATAGCAAGAGCAAGTTCTTCCTTGCCACTGCAACTCACCCTTTCCTACAGAGTCATTAGGTACCAGGAATGAGCCCCAAGGCATGGTAGCCCCATACAGATTTCCCAGCTTTGTCCCCCTTCAGCCTAGCTTGTGTCTTCCCTTTGTTAGCTCTCAGTGCCTTCCCCCTAAAGATTTGTTAGAGGTATGCCAGTTGTTCCATATCCTTAATTGCTGCTGCTTCACCTGGCTGCATTTAGTCGGCCATCTTTTGAAACTTCTCTTTAGATTACTCAATTTATTGGCACAAAGGACTACATTTACAATTCTTATTTATTTTTGAGGTGTGTGTTTTAATATTTCCATTTTCGTTTTTATTTTATTCGTGACTTTCTCTTTTTTTCCTTAGTCAAGTGTTGATTTTAATTTTTCAAAGAAACAGCTATTGATATTATTGATATTTTCTATGACTTTTATATTCTCAATTTGATTTATTTTTATTCCAATATTTATTATTTTCTTCTGGCTGCTAAGTTTGGGTTTAGTTTGTTCTTATTTTCTAACTCTTTGAGCATAATATTGTGCTATTTATTTGGGATCATTCTTCTTTTGTAACATAAGAATTTATTTCTATCAACTTCCCTCTTAGTAGTGTTTTTGCTGCAGGTCACAGGTTTTGATCTGTTGTATTTCCATCATCATTTGTCTCAGAATTTTTATAATTACCCTTTTGATTTCCTCTATGACACATTGGTTGTTCAGGAGCATATTGTTTAATTTCCACATATTTGTGAGTTTTCCAAAATTCCTCTTGTTATTTATTACTACTTTTATACCATTATGGTTGGAAATAATACTAGATATAATTTTATTATTCTTGAATTTGTTAAGATTTGTTTTGTGGTCTAACACATGGTCTCTTTTGCAGAATGTTCTATGTTCATTAGAGAATTATGTATAGTCTGCTGCTGTTGAAATGAACGCCCTACATGTTAGGTCTATTTGAGCAAAAGTGCAGTTTAATTCCAGTATTTCCTTACCAATATCATGTCTGGTTGATCTCTCTACTGTTAAAAGTGAAGAATTAAAATCCTCTACTATTATTATATAGCTGTCTACTTTTTCCTTCATGTCCATTAATATTTGCTTTTAATATTTAGGTGTTCTACTTATGAGGTACATATATATTTATAATTGCTATGGCCTTTTTCTGATGTGACCCCTTTGTCATTAAGTAATGACTTTCTTTGTTTTTCTAAACAGATTTTGATTTGAAATCTATTTTGTCTGATACAAGTATTAGCCACTCCTGCTCTTAATTTGGTTACTGTTTGCATGGAGTATCATTTTCATTCACTTTTGGCCTATGTGTGTACATAAAGCTAAAATGAGTCTCTTATAAAAAGCATATAGTTGGATCTTGTTTTTTATTCATTCAGACACTATGGGTTTTTTTTTATTGGACAGTTTAATTCGTTTACATTCAAGATTGTTAGATAAATAATTATTTACTCCTGCCATTTTGTTAATTATTTTCTGGTTGTTTTGTAGATCTTTATTTCTTTCTTCCTCTTTTCTCATCTACCTCTGTGGCCTCGTAATTTTCTACAGTGCTAAGCTTTGATTTCTTTCTCTTTCTCTCCCTTTCTTTCTTTCTTTCTTTCCTTCTTTCTTTCTCTCTCTCTCTCTCTTTCTTTCTTTCTTTCTTTCTTTCTTTCTTTCTTTCTTTTTTTGAGATGGAGTCTCACTCTATCACCCAAGCTAGAGTGCAGAGGCACAATTTTGGCTCACTGCAACCTCCACCTGCCAGGTTCATGAGATTCTACTGCCTCAGTCTCCCGAGTAGCTGGGATTACAGGTGTGTGCCACCATGCCCAGCTAATTTTTTTATTTTTAGTAGAAATGGGGTTTCACTGTGTTAGACAGGATGGTCTTGATCTCTGCCTGCCTTGACCTCCCAAAGTGCTGAGATAACAGGTGTGAGCCATTGCGCCTGGGCCTTTTCTCTTTTTATTTGTCTATCTGCTGTAGTTTTTTTTTTTTTTTTTTTTTTTTTTTTTGGCTTTGTGGTTACCATGAGGCTTACATAAAAATTCTTATAGTAATAATAGACTATTTTAAGCTGACAACTTAACTGAAGTCTCTTATGATATTCTAGGCTTTAACCCTCACCCACAATTCGTATTTTTGCTCTGTCAATTTAGATATTTTTGCGTTATGTATTCCTTAACAACTTGTTGTTGGTTATTTTTGACCATTTAAATTTTTAACGTTCATAGTAGGGATTTGAAAGATGTATATACCACCATTACAGTAATAAGGTATTCTGAAATTGACTATGATTTACCTTTACCAGTGAGTTTTATACCTTCATATTTCTTCATGATATTTATCATTATCCACTCACTTATGACTGAAGAACTTTTTTAGGCATTTCTTATAAGGCAAGTCCAATGGTAGATTTCCTCATCTTTTACTTGTCTGGGAAAGTCTTGATTTCTCCTTCATTTCTTAAAGACAGCTTTGTTGGGTATCATATTCTTGAATGGCAGGGTTTGGCACTTTGACTATATTATCCTATGTCTCCTGTTCTGCAAGATTTCTGCTGAGAAATCTCCTGATAGTATAATAGTGATTTATTTCTTTGTCAATTGACTTTTTAAATTGTTTTTAAAATTCTCTGTGTCTTTCACTTTTGACATTTTAATTATAATATGCCTAGGTAAGGATCTTTCTGGGCTGAACCTGTTTGGGTACCTTTGATCTTTATGGATCTGAATATCCATAACTCTCGTAAGACTTCGAAAGTTTTCAGCAATTACTTTGTTAAATAGCTTTTTATTGTTATTTTGAGACTGGGTCTTGCTCCGTAGCCCAGGATGGTGTTCAGTGGCATGATTTTGGCTCACTGCAACCTCTGCCATTGAGGTTCAAACAGTCCTCCTCTTTCAGCCTCCCAAAAATCAGGCTGGGATTACAGATGTGCACCACCATGCCTGACTAATTTTTGTATTTTTAGTAGAGACAGGGTTATATCTTGTTGGCCAGACTGGTCTTGAACTCCTAACCTCAAGTGATCTGCATGCTTTGGCCTCCCAAAATGCTGAGATTACAAGGGTGAGTCACTGCACCTGGCCCAGTTTGTTAAATAAGCTTTCTGTGACATTCTCCAATCTTCTTCATCTGAATTCCCATAATGTAAAACTTATTTGCTTAATGATGTTCCATAAGTTGTATAGGTTTTTTTCAGTCTTTTATATTCTTTTGTTATTTTCCCCCCTGTGAGTGGGTTATTTCAAAAAATTCTCTCTCCAAGTGCAGAGATTATTTCTTCTGCTTGTTGTAGTCTGCTGTTGAATTTCTCAATTGCATTTTTTCTCAATTGCATTTTTTAAAAATGTTATTTGTTGAATTCTTCAACTCCAAGATTTTCATTTGGTTCTTATTTTGTGATATATTTCTTTGTTCAATTTATCATTCAGATCATGAATTTTTCCTGATTTCATGGAATTATCTATCTGTACTCTCTTGTATCTGAGTTTATGAATTTTCATTTTAGGAGAGTCGGTTACTAAAGATTTATTGTGGGTTATTTTTGTGGTATAATGTGCCCTTGCTTTTTCATGTGTTTTTGTTTTGGTGTCTGTACATCTGGTGGAACTGTAATCTCTTCCAATTTTACAGTGTTGGTTTTGCAGGGAAATATTTTCACCTATAGAGGGGTCATAGGGACTAAGTTGGGCAGGATGTGTTGGCTCTGATTCTGAATGGGTGCAGTAGTATAGTCTCTGTTCAGCTTGGGCCCAGGAGGCAGGGATATACCTATGACTCTGATCCTGTGCTTCTGGGTGCAGTACTGACATGACTCCAAGGAATAAGCTTTCTTTCAAAGACTCAGGCCTCCAGGAGCAGTCACAGCTGCAATTTGTGTCCCAAAGGCAACAGGGTACAATAGAAACTCAGGCATCCAGGAGAGAGGAACTGCATCAGCAGCTCAGACTCCAGAGGACTGTTCAAGATGCAAGGAAGCTGAGCACTGCTGCTGTTTGGCCCAAATGGTAGGGTGATACAGATTAGTGAGAACTCTATTTCCAAGAGGGCAGGGCACCATATCAGCTCAGGTGCATAGGGGTTTGTCTGCTCTGCTGGACCAGACTCTGGGTCCCTGCAGGGCAGAGTGCTATGTGGGCTTAGGTGCAGGGTTGGGGCTCTTCTGCTGGGCAGAGGCTCTTATTCCTGGGGGACATGTCACTAGGCTGTTTCAGACACTAAGGGACACAGCTGCTCTGCCAAGTTAGGTGCAGCTTCTCTGTTGGCCCAGTATACTTGGTACTCAGGGAGCAGGATGCCATGTGGGCTCTGATGCTGTGATTGCAGCTGTTCATCTAGGCCAAACCTTTGGTTCCCTAGGGGCAGGACACTTGATTGGTTTAGGCACTGAGGGGGCATGGATGCTTCTCTGGGCCTAGGCTCTGAGTAGCTGGAGGAGGATAAGGGATATGGATTATTTACTAGGCAATTTTTTCCCAGAAGGTAGTGAGCTGCAGCAGCTCAGCTGGTAAATATTATATCCATTTGGGGATGAAAGGAATGCAGTGGCTACTGACTCCTGAAACCTGATGCACTCTAGCAGTGGCTCTGGTTTCACAATGGCACAGTGCAGTAACAACTTAGGCAATGGGGGGCCGGGCACAAACATGGTCTTCTTCTCTGGAGAAGTACATCCATGTGAACTCGAGGCAGCTCTTTAAGCTGGGCTCAGAACCTGAGAGAACTGCAGGATTTGCCAGTAGTGAAGACTTCAAGTGTCCATGGTAGTGATGGGGGCCACTGAGTACCTCCTGGTTACCTTTTCCATGCAGGAAGAAACCCCTTCTGTTTCTGAACTGATCTCCACTTGGGGGATGGGAAGGTAGAGGCAAAATGGTTCCTTCTCTTTGTGGCTATCCTAAATTTCTGTGCTTCACAGGGTTTTAACCATTTTCTTGCCATACTCTAGCCCTCTTCTTTAGTCACTCTTGTCAAAATGTAGCTATTTATTCATAGTTTTGGTTCCTTTTTATCAAAGGAATGAGTGTTAGGCACCTTTAGACTGCCATCTTGCTCTGCTGCAGCCTCCTAAGCTGTAATATTTTGAATGTGACTGAAACTGGTGGTTAAATTTGAATGCCAAAGTTGGATTGAATTTTCAACATAAAGAATCATATCTTGAATTATGTATTATATAATGAAGTGCACTCGGTGTAATTAAAGTTCCTTAATTCACAGATATATGTCACTTTTCACGTCATTGAACACTCAAGGGCCTCTAAATGAACTAAAACTGGAAGGTGGTGATTTTTCCTTACAACTGTATTTTTACTTAGCTTTTATAGGAAAGCTAATCTGACAAGGTATTTGAAGGACCGCTGTAAATATTAAAACCTGCCTATTGCTGATAAAGAAATTTCAGAAATTATACTAAGCATATCATAGGGCTGGAAAAGGAAAAATCAGTACTAAATCAACACTTAATAAAAATTGCCTGCTAATTCAGTTTATAAAACTCACAACCCTGGTATTATGATATACCATTTTTAATCATGAAAAAGAATTTGATAATGAAAGTTTTAATTCATCAATCATGTAAAACAATGACATATTAATTTCACTTTAAAAGGTATAATTCAACATCACAATTTAATGTTTGTTTTTAGTTAGACCATCTATAAATCAGTTTTGTTTATCCTTTTAATTACAGATTGATTTCTCTAATATCAGCAGGATTGATTTTAAAACCACTGTGAATAATAAGGTAGTTTCATGATAAAATTGAAGGTGAAGTATGGAGATAAGAAAAAGTAATTTCTCCCAAACAGATAATTAGACTTTGAAGCACAGTAATCCTAAAAGAGTGACCACTGTGGGGTCTGATAAAGATTTGGATCACTAAAGTTTCAACAGATTCTTATTTAACTCTACACTTTGTCATAATATTGGAAAATCTTCTTGACAAAATTTCTCAATTGTCAAAAAAAATAGCATCATTCATCATTATCACCTTCAACTGAGTTTATTTGTGTGTGTGTGTGTGTGTGTATGTGTGTATAGAAATATAGAGATGATAAAAGTACACGTTTACTTAGCCAAAGCTTTTTTGAGTTTTCCTCAAAGCATGCATTGAATTTATTTATTTTTATTTGAATGTATTTTTATATTTACTCAAGATCCAATGAACACCTGCTATATGCTAGATATTGAGAGGTGCTAAGAGCATTGAGGTACATATGACTGAGTCATTGCCCTCATTGAGTTTTCCATCCAGTGAGGGAGTCAGACAAAAATAACTTCAAAGCAATAGAGGAGACACTAGGGGAGGAGAAACCAGCTCTCCATGAAGTAATGAAAGAGCTCAAGAAGTAGCTTTAAGATGCCTTCTACTGAGTCCATAAGGACTAGTAGAAATTAAATATAATTTAGGCAGTTTGGGCAAAGAAGGATCAAGGAGGGAAGAGCATGTTTGGTACAGGGAAGGGCCTATTAAAATGGGACATCGTGCTTTATAACTAGAGAGGGCTTGAAAGACCATCAACTTTATATTCTTCAATTTGTAGATGATGAAATTGAGGATGAGAAAGAGGCAAAATGATTTGCTAAATTTTCTGTCTCCTTTCCCCTAGACAGCTCCTATTCATTCTTCTGGCCTCAATTTACATCCCATTTTGCTACTAAAACATTCTGGACTACCTTTTGGCTAAGTAGCTGCTCCTGCTCTGAACTCTGTAACACCTGTGTCCTTTCTTCTTTCATAGCACATGTGTTCTTCAGTGTAAGTGAATTCTTGATATGTTTATCTTCCTGCTACTCTGAAACTTCTGTGAGGGCAGAAATTTAGCATACCATGTCACTTTCTGCTTAACAGATATTTGTTAATCAGTCAATTAATGAAAATCACACTGCTATCAAAACTTACTTGAATGGTTGGAATAAAATGCATCGTTTCCATATGATTCTATGTAAGATAACTTTTCTTAACTGAGTGCTAAAACTAATAAGAAAGTCAAAATTCTAATAGCTAAAAGGGGATCTGTTTTATAGTAGATTATGCCTGTGGCTTTCTATCTCTAATGTCTAGAATTGTATTGCAAACTGAAATTCAATCATTATGAATCATTCTTTTTACAATAACCCACGTGGGTGGCAAAAAGAGAACAAAGAAATTAAACACAAGATTTCTGGAGTTAATGTAAACTTGAAAACTAATCTAGGACTATTTGGGGATTCTTTACTATATGAAGAAAGGCTTTCTGAAAGATTTTTTAAGAAAATTAATAAAGTGTTTTATGAAAATAAAAGTAATTGATAGTTTTTTTTTTATCTCTTGTAGTAAAAGTGCAGTGCCAGAAATAGACTTTTAAATAAAATCTAAGGCCTATTATTAATAATGGTACTGGAACAATTTTATTTTAGCAAAATAGACAAGTTTACCTTCTCTTGTTGTCCCTGAAAGATGAATAGTCCTTGGCACTCTATCCTTAATCCTTCCTGGTGAAATCTCTGTTTGTTTCTGTAGGGATGATTAACCAAAAGTATATTTGGCTCCAGTCTCTGAATTTTTTCATTTTTTCATGATACCCCAGATGCAGCATGTTTAAAACTGAATTAAAACATTTAACACTTTTTTGTTAAATAAATATTTGTCCTTTTAAAAACAGTTTCTCCTATTTACACTTCTACTTTTGTAAATGGAATAATCATTCTCACAGTTACAAAACTTTGGACTAATTCCAGAACACTCGGGTCTCCTTTCCTTACCTAACCTTATTATCAAGCTTTGTTACTTCTGTTGAAATAGAAGAAACCTCCTAAGGGTTCTTCCATGTCTGAATATTATGGAATATTCATCATTCTCAGCAAACTGACACAAGAACAGAAAATCAAACACCACATGCTCTCATTCATAGGTGGGTGTTGAACAGTGAGAACACATGGACACAGGGAGGGGAGCATCACACACTGGGGTCTGTTGGGGGAGACTAGTGGAGGGACAGCAGGGGGTAGGGAGGTTGGGGAAGGATAACATGGGGAGAAATGCCAGATATGGGTGACGGGGGGATAGAGGCAGCAAACCACATTGCCACGTATGTACCTATATAACAATCCTGCATGTTCTGCACATGTACTCCAGAACCTAAAGTACAATAACAAAATTATTGAATAATATTAAATATTATTCAAACCTTTCACTGGGTTACTTTCCAACCAGTACACAAATGCCAAATCATTTCTTCAAAAGTGAAATTCTGATCATGTCACTCTTCCTTTTGCTCTGAAACCTGCATTTGCTTCTCTTTGCAGGGTAGACATAATAAAATCTCCTAAATAGCATCTTCAGGGACTTTTATGAACTGACCATAATGAACTTGCAGCAGCATCTACCACTTCCAGCTCTTATAGAGTTTAAATACCAGCCAAACTAATTTATCCACTATTCTCAAATATACTGTGACTCTGCTACCAAGGACTTGCTAATTTAGCTCCTTCTACCTCTATCAGACTCCTACTCTGTTCATATTGTTTCTTCTGGGATGTCTTTCTTGGTTGCCCTCAGCCCCTGATAATTGTTATTAAACATCAGATGCCTGCAATGCTGAGAAGGCATTCTACAGAATTGTTTTAAATCTGCACAATAATACTGTCTCATAGATGATATTTTGTAAATTTCACAATTTATTTTATCAATTCGGAAATATTTGCTGGGTGTCTAATATGAGCAGTCATGATGCATGTTATTGAGAATAGAAAACCTTTGCAATCATGGTATTTGCTCTGAATTAAAACTTAAGAAAGATTGTATAACTTGGCCAAATTGAGTAAGTGACAGAACTGAAACTGCCAAGGTTTGTCTGGATCCAAATTTTGTCCCCATTTCATTACGGATGGAGGAGTTTGGGCTGTACGTGGAAGTGCTTTTTCTAATTACTCAGCATTTCCCTGTCTGCGTGACCTATTCTCCATGGTTCTGATACATTTAAAGTTGTGCATGTCACTGAGGTCTGTAGGGGTGTGGGTAGGGAGAGCATCAGGAAGAATAGCTAAAGAATGCTGGGCTTAATACCTTGGTGATCGGTTAATCTGTGCAGCAAACCAGCATAGCACACATTTACCTATGTGACAAACCTGTACGTGTACCCCAGAACTTAAAAGTTGAACAAATAAAATAAAATTGTGTGTGTGCTTGGCAGGGGGAGTGCAGAAGGTGGTTGGGGTGGGGGTTGAGAAATAATTGGGGTGATTGGTAGTGATGATGAAAAATTCAAATATATTTAAAGAGCTTTCTTCTGAGCCAATATGAGTGACTTCTACCCAGGTTACACAATCTCAGGAAGTCCTGAGAAAGTGTGTCCAAGGCTGGCAGGTTGCAAATTGGTCTTATGCATTTCAGGGAGACAGGAATTGCAGGTAAAATAATCAATACATGGACGGTATATATTGGTTTGGCCCAAAAAGGCAGGACAATTCGAAGGGGCGGGGGGTTACAAGTCAGAGATAGGTTTTTGAGACAGTTAAGCTATTGTCTAAAGGCTTGAAGTCAGTAGAAAGGGATGCCTGAGTTAAAAAGGGGGTTGTGGAGTCCAAGGCTTTTTTTTTTTTTAATGCAGATGAATCTTCACAGGTGACAGCCCTCAGAGAGAATAGATGATAAATGTGTCTTTTCAGACTTTAAATGTGTCAGACTCTGAGTTATTCTCTCCTAGATCTGGGAATAGCCTATAAGGGGGGAATTCTGGCTACTTTAATGGAGATTCTCTAGGGAGGCAAATTTTTTCCACAATAGACAATATGCAAGAACATTTCAATCTGTTGGCCCTGTGGCAGGCATTTCAAAATATGCAGAAAAAACATATTTTGGGGGTAACATTATATAGAGTTAATAAAAAGCCATCTGATGGAATTTTATGGTTTGTAGGGCATGTCTCCCCAGGCCTTTTAGACAGAAGTTTGGGCAAGAGAAAAAAAAAGTCAGAGTTTAGTCCTCAGGAGAGTTAAAAAAAAAACTTCCCAGATGTTTTTAACATCATATCCCCCTAGTTGACACCCACTATATTAAAAAAATATATAGCAAAGCTCCTGCATTATTCTCTATGTAATTGGTTTACATATTCAGCACATATTACCCTGATTATAGTTTTTCTTGCTTCTCTAAGGAGGAAGGAAAGTCACACTGATTGACTGAATACTGATATTTTGCTAGGCACTGTATGAACATTATCTCCCCATTCTCATAACAAGCCCATCAGAAAGACATTTTTATCCTGATTTTACACATAAAAAACCAGAGACCCAGCTGGCAGCAGGCAGAGATGGAATTTGAACCCAATCTGTGTGTTTCCAGAGTCCTCTCCTTTCTATCGTGTGGCCTCCTTGTCTATATGAAAATGGAGACTCCTTAAAGGCAAAGACCGTATTTTCCCTCTTACCTCCTAAAGCACTTAACACAATGCCTTACACAGAATATGCTCTCAATATATATTTGTCTAAAAAAGGAAGAACCAGAGCAGACCAGGAAACAATTTTTTGTTCAGAGAAATCAAATAAGCATCAATGTACAAAGTCCTTGAAGAGTAAATAAGCCATCTGAAATTATAATGTCAGACGCATTATTACATTTCACAGTTTTTCACAATTTGCACG
Source organism: Aotus nancymaae (assembly GCF_030222135.1). Lineage (NCBI taxonomy): Eukaryota > Metazoa > Chordata > Mammalia > Primates > Aotidae > Aotus > Aotus nancymaae. The sequence continues at coordinate 14,894,567 of NW_026988450.1, read as the reverse complement.
TTCCTATTGATCCATGAAATAATTTAATTACATAGATTATTGCATTGTGATATAGTTTGGTATTGCCATTTTCTCCAGCATGTTGTCGGATGGAGATAAATTCTTTCTCAGAAAAGAAATATATTACAGAAGAGTCAAATAAAGATGAAAGAACTTGCATTCAGCTCTTCCATCCCCAGGATAGTACTGTCTGCTAGTTCCCTCTAGCATCTTTTAATGATTTTGTCCAGAGCAGTTTTAAATATTCCAAGTGAAGGAGCTCCAGTCAATTCTTAGGGAATGCAATGGGGAAATTGAGACATTTAATGGAAAACTGTTCTAGCTAAATTCTTTCTTTCTTTTTTCTTTCTTTCTTTCACATATTCTAACAGTTGTTCTCACTAGAACTCTGAAGAAAATCAGAACCTCAAAAATGCCTTTCTGGCCGGGCGCGGTGGCTCAAGCCTGTAATCCCAGCACTTTGGGAGGCCGAGGCGGGTGGATCACGAGGTCAAGAGATCGAGACCATCCTGGTCAACATGGTGAAACCCCGTCTCTACTAATACAAAAAATTAGCTGGGCACGGTGGCGTGTGCCTGTAATCCCAGCTACTCAGGAGGCTGAGGCAGGAGAATTGCCTGAACCCAGGAGGCGGAGATTGCGGTGAGCCGAGATCGCGCCATTGCGCTCCAGCCTGGGTAACAAGAGCGAAACTCCGTCTCAAAAAAAAAAAAAAAAATGCCTTTCTAATGCATTTTATATTTACATTTTTATAAATCTAAATCATGGAATAAAATTAAATTTTCTATTTATTCTAATTCTTTATCATTATTGAACTTCTGTCTCTTTAGACAAATACAGTTGCTATATATCCTGTTTCGTGTAGTTTCTAATATTTAAAAAAACATTTCCATATTAATTTTATCATCCTTTGAGACACTTAGGGCTACATGTTGGGCTTTCTGGTTTCAATTCACAGAAATATGGTCAGGTTACTTCAGCAAATGGGGGTTCCAAGGACCAATAGGGAAATAATGACAAGAAAACCATCTTAACTTTGCAGGCACAAGTCAGAGAGAACTTAGATATCAAAGTTTCCATAGTTGATTTAATGTACTTTTGAAAGTACATTTAAAGCAGTTCTTTTTTTTTCCTTCTTGATTGTTATGATGAGAGGAGGGTAGACATCTATGAATGCTTGTGCCAGAGTCTTTCTGACTCTGGCTTTACTCTTTTCTCCTCTGAACCTTATGATTCCCTCTGACTCATGACTTCTACAATTTTATGGCTTTTTCTCACCAGATTCTGTGTGTGTGTGTGTGTGTGTGTGTGTGTGTGTATGTGTATGTTTTTTCTTCAGCCTGTCCTGTTGCCTATGTGTTTCTGTGTACATGAGTGTCAGTCCAGCCTATTTGCATTGATTTCATGTCAAGCATGAATCCTTGACACAGATATTACAAGGGTGTGTGAGTGAGCGTGGGGTCCAGCCATTGCACAGTCAAATGTGCCTGCTGCCGCAGTGGGGCGGGCAGCTTCAGGTGCCGGCACGGGAGCTGGCTGTCTGTGAAGCTGTGGCCAGACCAGGTGCACCACAAGCAGCTTCCATGGCTGGCAGCTGGGAATGTGGTGGCACCTGGAAGCTTGGAGATCCCAGGAGCCACAGAGCCCCAAAGGGGGAGTAACAGCCATGGCTCAGGAAGCTACCAGGTCTGGGCTTCCCAAAATGTCACAGCTCTTACCTCCTCTTTGCCTGCAACATGTTGAGCAAGGGGCATGTTTCATCCGTTTTTGTGTTAAGGCTCTTTTAACATCGCCATTTGGTGGGTCCCAAGTTCTTGTCTTATGACCAGGAAGAATGAAGTACTCAGACAAGTAAAGGGTGAACAAGACAAAGAGGAGCTTTACTGAGCATTAGAACAACTCAGAGGAGACCCGGAGGGGACAGCTCCTTTCTGCAGCCAGGATGTCCCATCAAAGGTTCAGCTCCTAGCGGAGAGGGTACCCCCCTCTCTGCAGCTCACCGTCTTGTCATCTGTCCAGGTCTGGCTGAGCCCAGGTCTTTTATGGGCCTTGGAGGGGAGGAAGTGAGTGACAGTTGGTCCATGGGCAACCATGGGTGGTCCTGGAAAAGGCACCACAAATTCCTACTCTAGTCCATAGGACTGGCAGCCCAGCCCCTTTCTGTGGCTTGAAGGTGGGACTTTACCAGTGACTTGCCCCTTTCCACTCAGAAAACTGTGTTTCCTGCCAATGTCCATGGCAAGCAGGCTGCATGCATCAAAGGGCACCTGCAGGCCAGCATCAAGCTGCCCTCAGTCCCCCATCAGTTTCCCTGTGATGCTTGCCAGTGCTCAAAGTCCAGAGGGGGCCAAGGCAGCATGGGAGTGGCATGTCAGCACTGCCCCAAGCATGTGCACACCCAGCTGGGTGGTGACAGTGCCCAGGCTCAGTCACAACCCCACTTTGAGATAAGAGCAGGTATGGGAGCAGGGAGAGGCCAGCAGCAGGCACAGAGGGCAGCAGGGGGCTTCCTGGGTCCCCAGTAGTGCAGAGTGCTGCAGAGATACCCAAGTCCTGTGGCTGGCAGTGCAGGGTTCCTGCCTGCTCCCTGGAGTGTGAAGGCAACCCCAGCCATGCCTCCTCATAGCTGGGGGTGGGGGTTCTAGGTCCTCGATGGGTCCCTCTCTGCCCAGCCCTCTGTGCCCAACCATGCTGCTCCCCCGTCAGTGAGCAGCTTGGCCCAACCGTATTGTGGTGGCCCCCAGGGCAGTGGGCTCCACTGGGCCTCCCACTTGTCCCTACCTCCTGCTGGCTTCGTAGAGCATGACACCACCCTTGACTCAATTCTACCTCCTCCCTGTGCTATCCCTGCAGCAGCAGTGGGCAAGAGTGTTGACACGGGATGATATTCCAGAGCAGCAGAGGCTCCGGGCCTGGGAGCAGGTCCAGCCTGCCCACATTAGAGTAGGGGTGGTGCAGTCAGCTGACTGCATCCCCTGTGCCTGAGGGATATGGGGCATAGGGGACTCATCACTGCTATTGCTGCTCCTGCCACCACTGCTCACACCTCTCTGCTGCAGCCTGCATGGTGGCAGTGGTCATTCCAGATGGCCCACCACCACCATCACAGAGACCCAAGAATAAAGAGATGTTTTTTTCCCACTTATTTTGCCAAATGGGGCTACCAAGTACTCAAAGTATTGCACACCTCCTGGCAAGTAGAGTTTCACATTATTTCAATATGACAAGTATGGGCATGAGAGCTCAGGAAACTTGCCTGATTTGTTTATATCCACTCAGTTGCTGGAAGTTGATTTAAATTTAGCACACATTTTTCCTGAAACTTATATAGTCAATGATCATACAAGGACCTCACTTAGCAAAGCTATACTACTGAAACCGTCATTGCAAAATTGTAGCTGAGACAGTGAAAGATATCTGACCCAACCGACTCCAACTTGCTTCTAGCCTCCAAGCTATCCTTGTTCATTCCTGAGTGTAGGCTGAACTAGCTTTGGGAGGAACTTAGTTTATAGTTTATGGTTTAGCCCTTTCCCAAAACAAAGCTCCTTCTTGCCTGGGGACTAGACTGCCTTTGTAGGACTAACATTAGCCACAAGATTAGGAATTATGGTTTAGGAGTCACGCCAGCTGGAGGCTACAAGATTCTGATTCTCCCTAAACTGCTCCTAAGAGCAGTGCTTGAGATATTTTGGAGACTCTACCCTTGATGGATCAGCTGACAACACCCAGATGAATAAACTGGCTCATCTGATCTTGTGGCCACCACCCAGGAGCTGACTCAGTGCAAGAAGGCAACTTCGACTCCCTAAGATTTTACCCCTGACCAATCAGCACTCCTGGCTCACTGACTTCCCCCAACCCACCAAGTAGTCCTTAAAAACTCTGATCCCTAAATGCTCAGGGAGACTGATTTGAGTAATAATAAAACTCTGGTCTCCTGCATAGCTGGCTGTGTGTGAATTACTCTTTTTTCTGTTGGAATTCTCCTGTCTTAATAAATCAACTCTGTCTAGGCAGTGGGCAAGGTGAACCCACTGGGCAGTTATACAACTATGCATATATAGCTTGGCTTAACTTAATATCCTTAGCGTTCCTAATAAGTTATTCACCTTTCTGATCTTCAGTTTCTTTATTTATAAAATCAGAGCCTTATGGGATTGTTTGGAGATTAAATGACATGATGCATATAAAGCCATCAGCATAGTGCCAAGGGGCTAATAATTTATAGCTATTGTGATTTGTCTCTGTAGTATCTGAAGTATTTGTACATTTGTATCTCATAATTTCCTTCTTTGGCAAAATTATCCACCACTTTATTCTTTTTATCTTCTCAATTATTTTTTCTTTAAAAATGTTCTTCCATTTCTAAAGCTTCTTTTAGATTATTAACAGTGATAAGACGGTTGAAATGGAGGATAATGATGACAACTAAGATTTACTGAGCAATAATCTGCTAAGCACTTTATTTATATTATGTCACTGAATTTTTTTAAACATTAACTTAAAGTGTTTATTATTTTATCCTTATTTACAGATGAGAAAACTGAGGCTCAGAGAGGTGACATCACAAAGCCTTGTAAGACCTAGGTCTGTCTCACTTTAGCTCTAGAGGTTTTAACCAAGACACTTGCTGACGTATTTCTTACTTTTCTTTACCATTTTTGATAATATAATCTATTCCTCAGTAGTCATGGGACCCATAATCACCTAATCACTGTTTCTAATCACTTAGCTACAATGGCTGTTCTAAGATGTGTCCACCTAACCACTTAATGATTCTCTTGGGTTTTTTGCTTTGTTTTTGTTTGTGTGTGTTTTTATTTTTACACAGATCTAGAAGGCAAATTCCTTATCTCTCTGGCTGCTAAGCTTTAAGGATATTGAACTCCAAATTTCTAAATGTTCATATTTCTAGTTTCATGTATAAGTCAATCTGACAATCTATTGACAGCAGAGGAAGTAAAGCAAGGTAAGATAAGATGAAACCACCTTTGCCAAAATCATAAGTGAGAAAATTATGACAGTAAAAGAGATCTGATCTAACTAACTCCATCTTCCCTTTAACCCCAAACTATGCTTGGTCATTCCTGGGTGTGGGCCAAGCTAACTTTGGGAGAAATTTATAGTTTAAGTGATAATATCCCTTCCCAAAACTAAACTGCCTTTGTAAAACTTATGAAAGTCCAGGAGATTAGGATGAGAGAGTCCTGGATTCCACTAATATATAGGTGTAGTTAAGTGATTACCAGCCATTATTCTGGAAGTCGGGAGATTTGCAACTTCCCTAATTTTTCCTGCAAATAACATTGAAGCAACACATTTTTCCTGATCCCTTTGTGGGTAGGAACTGGAGAGCATGGGTGGTGGCAGGGGTGAACTCCACTCTCTCAAACCTGCTCTGCTTAACCCCTTGAGGGAGGGAGCACACAGGTGAGTGGGCGCAGGAGCCGGGGCAAGCCCTTTTAGGTGGCAGCAGGAAGTAACTGTTTATAGCAGTATCTAGAGGGGTGCCCGTGGTCCCTGAACCCCAAGAAAGGGGTGTTACAATAAGTGCTCTTTTAGCTTTGCCATCTGCAGATGGCTTAAGTGTTAACAGCTCAGTGGAGAGTCAGTGTGACAGCTTCTTGCACCCACAACCAAGTTCCTGTCCAGTGTCTAGGAGTAATGAGGTCGCATGAAGGAATTTGAAGGATGGTGAATGTGGGGAATTTCATTTCCAATGAAAGTGGCTCTCAGTGGGAAAGGGAACTGAAAAAGGGGATGGAGCAGGAAGCTAATCTTCCCTTGGAGTCTAGTGGCTGGACCCCTCTCCGAAGCTACGACATCAAGCCATCTCTCTGAAGTTAAGCTGCTTCTCTCTGATGTTCAACCATAGTCTCTGAAACCCAAATGCTTCTCCTTTTCTCTGCTGGCAGAGCCTGTGGTTTTGTTTTGTTTTTTGAGACAGAATCTCGATCCATTGCCAGGCGCCAGGCTGAGTACGGTGGCCCGATCTCGGCTCACTGGAACCTCTGCCTCCCGGGTTCAAGCAATTCTCCTGCCTCAGCCTCCCGAGTAGCTGGGACTACAGGCGCGTGCCACCACGCCCACCTAATTTTTGTATTTTTAGTAGAGACGGGGTTTCACCATGTTGGCCAGGATGGTCTCGATCTCTTGACCTCGTGATTTGCCCACCTTGGCCTCCCAAAGTGCTGGGATTACAGGCATGAGCCACCACGCCCAGCTGAGCCTGTGGTTTTTATGGTCACAGGATGCAGGGTGGGGCAGGCCATGGGTGGTTTTGGAAAAGGCAACATTTGAGCAGGAAAACAGGAATGTATGTTCTCATTTTGGGCTGCGGTTCCAGGCTTGAGGGTGGGGCCCCTGCTGGGGGCCTGCCCTCTTCTGCCCAGAATTTTCCTGCCTTGGGCCTCTATCAATATCACTTGTAGAACCTACTACTGGCATTTTAAGACATCTTTTCAGGCTTTTCCATTTCTGACTGCTGAATGGCCCCACCCAGACCAGCAACTCCTTTGTGGTCCCCACCTAGAAGCTGACTCAGTGTATGAGGGCTGCTTTGGACACTCCTGTGATTGTATCCCCAACCGATCAGCATTTCCCCTTTCCTAGTCCCCAGCTCACCAAACTATCTTTGAAAAATTCTAGTCCCTGAATTGTGAGGGAGGCTGATTTGAATAATAATAAAACCCTAGTCTCCCATTTAGCCAGCTCTACTGTGTGTATTATTGCTTCTCTATTGTAATTCTCCTGTGTTGATAAATTGGCTTTGTCCAGCAGCAGGCAAGAGGAGCCCATTGGGTGGTTACAAGGAGAGTCTTGATGGTTTGGGGTACTTGGATCTTGTTGTTCCTAAGGCAGCAGTGCCCCTACTTTTAAATGCTTTGTATAGAATTAGATTTATTAAGACACGGCATTCACTGTTCTTTCAAAGCTAGTTCAAGTTCTATAATTTGCCAGCAAAACATTTTGACTAATGAAATAGTTACCTCCTAAACTAAAAAGAAGCAGAGTGTAAGATTAAACTGTTTATAAAATTAAAATATTACAATAAAAAGGTGCAAAAAATAAAATTAGAGACTTAGAAAATATTTAATGGGGAGTTTTAAAAATTGCAATGTAGAAAATGATTAGTAATGGTGTTAAATTAAATTTATCCTAAAGCCACCTTATTACATGTTTTAAGTTTAGACTAAAGGTTTCTCCATTCATAGTGAACTGTCACGTAAGATGATGTGCAAATCAACTGACACTTATTGTTACAAGTAGTCAAGTCTGCCAGTCATAGGTGGACAACTGTTCAAATTGTGTTTAAATAAGGCAAACACCAAACAGTAACCAATCCAGTTGTTTCTGACCTCACTTTCTTTTCAGTATGTCACTTTCCTTTTTGTTTGTTTGTGTTTTCTGACCCTGTGGCAACCCTGAAGTCACTCTGAACCTACTCTGATTCTGGGAGCTGCCTGGTTTATGAATCCTTCTTTGCTCAATTTAGCTCTGTTAAATTTAATTTATCTAAAGTTATTCTTTTAATATTAGAATGATTTTAGAAATTAAAAATTTATGATTTTGTAAATAAACATGCTTAATTTCATAACAAGGATATTGGTTCATTTCATGGTGATTATGTTTGCTACTAAACTTAAAATCTTGTTTATTCATTCATGTTCATTTACTTATTCATTTACCAGGTATTATTTATATGCCATGGTATCTTGGCTTTTCTGTTAACTAGAATGTAAAAATAAATAAGACATAGTCTCTGCCCTCTTGGAACTCACAAGCCAGTTATGGAAACAGATAATTTTGGTACTATCTCTTAGTCCTACAGAAAAGATACTATGGGAGCAATAAAGACTAAAGGATTCTAATGCAAATGAAAGCACTATGTCAAGAGAAGCCTTTGTAAGCATGACATGAAAAATAAAAATCATAAGTACAAAGAGGGTTAATAAATTTGACTCTATAAAAATAACAAAATAGCAAAAGTAAACAATATTCCATAACAGTGTTTACCACACAAATGGCAGTGTACATAATATAAAGAAAACTCTCAGAAATGATAAAAATCTTACAATAAAATGGGCCAAAGGTGTAAATAAGGCTGTTCAGAGGTCCATGTAACACTGTACAAATGCCAATAAATAGAAAATAAAACATGCTATATCATGGAAAAATACAAATTAAGACCAAATAAATAATTTTCAAATATTAGATTGGCAAATATTACAAATATTATTAATATTGATTCTCTGTTAGTGAAGATATGAATGTCAAACAAAGTTTCACATACTTTGAGGCATTGACAGGCTTTTTGGAAGCCAATTTGGAAAAAGACATCAAAAGCAGAACTGTAACTCAGCAAATGTTTTATATTTAACCCAGCATATATGTAAATTAAAAGATGATAACTACAATGCTATATAAATGTATTATAATTACAATATTGGGGCCAACTTAATTATCTACTAACAGAGGACTAATTAATGCTATGTAAAAAAGAGTATACACACACATATACATGGGAATGTTTGTGTAGATATAGACTACATGCCAAAATGCTGTCTGCAGCCACCTGAGAAGTGGTAGAATAGAAAATCTTAATTTTTACTTAGACACAGCTGCCTGTTTTTGTCCATTTTTTTTTAAAAAGGGGTTTGATTTAATTATGTACCAAAAATACTTTAAAAATTTACATTAAAATTATTAAAAAGAGGATGTACAATGTGACTTTCCTCTGAAGATGTTGTCACTTTAGCTTTCCACTCAGCAAAAAATAGTCATTAAATGAAAAGTGGAGGGTATTCTGTAAAGTGGAGAAAATTTATAGAGATCTGAGAGTGTGGATGATAGGACACAAATGTGGCCCAGGAAACACAGGACAAATAGCAAAAAACCAAACGCCTTAGATCTCAGTGCTCTGAAATTTGCCATATGCTATTGGTGGTTTATGCTTTCATCACTTTCAAAACTCTAGTTGTTTTCACACATATGTAGTTTTTCTAGGATCTTTACCCTTAAAAGGTAAAGATATGCTTTATTATTTATATCAATAATAATAGCAATAGCAAGAATTGTTATCACATTGAAATTCTACTTCAGTTTTCTATACTATGAAACAGAAGCTTTTGGATGACAGAAAGAACTAGCTTATCAGGTTATCTAATCATTCCCTTCTTTCTTCTTTTATACCACAGTCCCTATCTATTTCTAAATGACTTAAACAATGGAGTTCCTCTTTCTCCTGTGGGGCCAAACTACCAGATGATAGATTTAATTTCCTGAAAGTGTACATGATATCCAGCTAAAATACACCAGTCTCTAATTATAACACTGACTCCTTTATACCTTTGTTTACGATGTTTGTAGCTTCTCTGACTATGTATTTTTGGCATTGTTTAAATATTTTTGAATGCATATTTCATTTTTCTTCTGCTTACGTCATAATTTCTTGATCTAACTAATGAAATTTTCCTTGCTAGTAAATTGGGACTGTAACATTATGTAACCCATAATAAATTTTTCTAGAAAAATTAAATGCTAAATAAATTGTAATTATGCCTAATACCATCAGATTTTTAAAAAGTGATTATAAATCCAGAGTTCCTATACCTAGCATTTTCCCTAGTAATACCTTACTTTTGAAATGGGTAGTCATTGAAAGAAAAGTGTTCTCCACATTCTGACACATGCTTTAAAATTCATGGCCATTTCTCATACCTTAAAAAGCGTTTTGTGGGCTGTGTGAGGGAAAAGTGGGGGATGGGAGGCAGTCTCAATAGGTTCTGCATTAGCTCATTAAATACTAAAATACCATTTCTATTTTACATAATTTAACATGGCAAACTATAAAAAAGGTGAAACTGGCAACCCCTAGGCATGCGTTTTAAAACATCCTCATTTAGATGCTAATTTTGATTCTAAGTGTATGACTGGCTTAGAAAAAGCCATTAACAACAGGCCAGATTACTTAAAAGGGATTATTAGGCAAATATGTGAGGGTGTTCTGATACCAAGTGGCCCCTTTTATGACCAAATACAACCACCTCAAGTAAAAAGGGATGAAGGTGTTTGTTTTAAAATGAAAGTGAAATCACACAATAGGTTTTAAAAAAGAGTAAAGTAGATAATAATCACCCTAAACATAAAATGTGCAGCTAATAAATAAGGTTACCATTTCCTTAGTGCTAGAGGAATATGAGTTACTGTAACATCTATGGCATTTGCAAATATGAGGCATGGTTGGTCAGACACAGCCTTGTGTAATGGTAAAGTGACTAAAAATAAAACAATCTGTTTAGTAATTTCTTACGCTGGCTTTTGTGTTAATAAAGTCCCCACCAAGACAGAAAAATTGAAACAAGAAAACAGACAAGAAAGGAAAGTATGTTATCTTCAGCTGAGATTGAACTGATGCCTGGCAAAAATGATGCTATAATAATATTAAAATGAGACCTGTCAGACAAAAGAGATATATGTAAATGTATGATACTGTATAAATAAATGAGTGGTAGAGGATGGGCAGATGGTTGTGTAAGTACATCACAGCCAAGCAGTGCTGAACTGGCCTTGAAGATGGTTCCTTGCCAAACACATGTACATTTCTCAGTATAAGGACAAAGGAAGTTCGACCAGTGGAGTTAAAACATGCAAACCTATAGAAACAATCATTTTCTCTTTGAAATTATTAGACAATTAATCTTTCTCATCTCATTATTGACTTCTCTGTGTCAGTTTCTTATAGCTTGAAGTTCTCCAAGAAGCTGCTAGATTACAGTAATTCTCCCTTATCTGTGGTTTTCCTTTCTACAGATTCAGGTTACTTGTGGTGAATCAAGCTCTGAAAATGTTAATATATTTTGAGAGAAAGAGGAAGGCCACATTTACATAACTTTTATTATAGTATATTGTTATAATTGCTCTATTGCATTATTACTCTTGTTAATCTCTTACTGTGCTTAATTTATCAATTAAACTTTATTATAGGTGTGTATGTACAGGAGGAAACATAGTAGATAGAATGTTTGGTGCTATGCATGGTTTCAGGAATCCTCCAAGGGATCTGGAAGGTATAAAGCTCTTGTAGATAAGGGGTGCTACTACAGTTTACTTCAATGGCTTTTTCATTGTGTGATTGCTAATTTTTCAATAGTTTTATAGCTCTCACAACATAGACAATTTTGGAATAGGAAAAAATAATTTTTTCACTACCCTTCATAGTCCTTATTTGGGACAAACCGCTGTATCAAAAGACAAATTAACAAGAGAAAAACAAACATATTTATTAACATATATACTTCATGTATCTCCACACACAAACGAAGTAAATTTCAAAGAGGTGACTTCTAATTTAAGCTTAAATATCATCATCTACTGAAATAAAGAAAGATGGGTGTGTGCAGAACCGGGTTACTAGGAGGTGGCCAGGAAAAGCACCTTAAACAAGGATACAATTTTTATGCAGATTTAAGTCAGTGCCTTCTCCATTGATAAGAGTCAGTGGATTTGGAATCATTCTCTTCCAGGTACAGAGAGGGAGATATTCTTAAAAATGGAGGATTCCTTTATAAATATACATTTCTCTTACCAAAGGGTAACCTGTTTTCAGAGCTTCTCCTGTGTCTGCAGTTTCTCAAAATAATCAGCTCAAAATGAGCCTTAGGCCAAAGAGGCATATTTGGGGGTGCCATAATTTTAGTCTTCTACACTCATATTTTGGGTTTAGCATATTTTTGTTTCCTGCAAAGTAAAGCGTGGGGCTTTCTCCTACTCATTTTCTTTTGTAGCTTGCACAGTGCCCTACCTATTGCTGCTTAATAAGTTCTCATTGAATGCATGGGTGGATGGATGAATGGATGGATGGATGAATGAACAATTTGAGATTTTTTCTCATCACCAATTAAATTTTAAAATAACACTCACCCTGACACCCAAGGTACCTTTTATCTTTCCAGATTCTTTTTTATTACTTCAGATCACCCAATAGTCTCTAGCCAAAATGGCTAGCTTGCTGTTTCCTAAATCCACCCCTCCCCTGTCTATTCATCTGTGTGCCTTGGCCCATGCTGTGAACTCCATCTGGAATATCATTTCCACCCTTCTGTATATCTGCCTCTCAAAATCCTATCTGCTTTCAAGTTCCATCATAAACATCAGCTTCTCCATTAAACCTTCCTCTTGACTATTCTGTGTCTTTTCTTTCAGCTTTCTACTTTCTCTCACTTCTTTCAACAATGATGTCTGAGTATTCTGTTTTATTGCAATCTCACCCTCATTTTAAACTCTCAAGTTGCTTAGTTTTCTTTCTTATTATCCTTCCTTATTTTTTTTTTTTTCATCTCATCTTGGCTGTTTGATAATTGCAACTGTAATAGGTTCACTGCTGATACACACAGCAAGTCAATACACCAAGATACCTGGTTGTAGTAGAGAAAGGGGATTAATTCTAAGGTTACCAAATGAAGAGACGAGAAGGAACCTCAAATCTGTCTCCCGGAGAAGTTTGGCACTAGAGTTTTTAAGGGTTGTGGAGCAGGCCAAAGTGTAGAGATTGCTGATCTATCAAAGAGCACAAGGTGAAGTTATGGGACAGAGAGGTGAGATAGCTGTATTCTCATGCAGATCTCATTACTCTGTGGGGGTTTTCAAACTTGTTGCTAGAATTTGGGATCTGAAAAAACATCTTAAACAATCAGTAAACAAAAGACTTATGATTCTAAAGTCAGCGATCCTGTCTGTAGGTAGACTGAGGATGCTAATCAAGTTTTAGAGTCTTATGACCCTAATGTCAGAAATCCTACCTGTAGGAACAATGGAGATGCAAATGGTCAGGATCTATTGCTGTGTGACTTTTGGCAATAAGGAGACGGGCCAAAGTGCAACTTGATTAATGCTTAATTGTAACTATATTTCTGTCCAGAATCGGGCATGTATTATAATTCTTGTCAACCCCGTAGAGATGGTTTTATCATAAACTTTTTAAGGGTAGAAAATGGAGTATGATTTATGTTGATCTCTCTAATATTGTTTTCCAAACTGCAGATTTCAACCCATTGATGGTTTCTAAAATGGATATAGTGAGTTGATCATTTTGTATAAACTAGATTATAATAATGTTATTAATTAAAGTAGGATAGAAAATATCAGAATACATCACATTATATTAAGGTTAAATATTGTTTCATGAAATCATTTTTGAGTCATATAAATATATTGCTAAGCATACACTGTGTCATAATATAAAATGCATTTCTTACTGTTTCGTGGATTGAAAATTTTCAAAATTATTGCCCTACAGCATTTAGCTCAGTTACTTGTACATAATAGGCAAATCAATAATAATTTTTAATAAAAGAATGAATTTCTATGAATATCTTTATTTATTTTAAAATGCGTTACGTATAATTAGTAATGCATATCCCTGCAGATAGACTTTACTGTCAAAATAATATTGATAACCATTACTTCACTTCAGGAATGATAGGAAAGTTAACATCGACAGAACTGCAGAGAAAAATGCTGTTAAAGTGTAAAATATCTTTACTTTTTAGGGGCACTTTAATGCTTAGCTTTTGGGGTTTTTCTATTTGAATAGTGTGGTCCATTTCTATTCATTCCTAATGCTTTTTGTTTCTTAATTCTAGTCTCATGAAAAGACTCTAAATAAATGTAGATTTCAATTAAGAGAGGCTAGACTGTTATTTATAATTAACCATCCTAATAGTATGAGATTGTTTACTAGCCAAATGAAATAGAAATGGTGGCTTTTACAATAAATTCAGGGTTGGAGCTTGTTGCAGCATATTTGACTTTCTGTTATGCCAACACAGCTGGAGGCAGATGGTGGAAGTGGTTCCGAGCCGCCTGCCCATGAATAATGGTAGGCAAGGGGAGCTCAGCCCTGCAGGAGGGTTCTGGCTCTGCCACTTTTAGGAGAGACTCGGAAATACCTCTTTGTGTTTAGAGTATTGTTACCTCTGAACAGGATAGAGACCCCCTGCTAAAGAGCAGGAAATAGTCAGGGAGCAATGCAGTTTGAAATTAAAGTGATTACTTCACACACAAACACCCACACCCCGTAACAGACAGCACAGGGGCTATGGGCTATGGGGTCTGCCTTCCCTTTCTGATTGGGAAACACTGTGCTCCTTTTTTGTTTTTTTTCTCTTTTACCTTCCTGGGCATCATAATCTTCTATCCCTGTTGTTAATTTTGATCAACTTCCAGCACTCGCATAATAATGTTAAGGAAATTGCAGTCTCAGAGCTTAATGTTAACAAACTTCCCCAAGTTGGTAAGAGATTTCTACAAACGTTTACGTGTGAAGGAGGTGACAACACTGCACACACATTTATGGGATATGACTGCTATGATAGCTGACAGCTTTGTTTTGAACCTTCACCTCTCCTATCTTTATTTATCATTGTATTTTCTCACTTCCTTTCAGCGTTTCCTGCTCATTCATACGTTCATGGATTTGGCAGAATACAGTGGTCTGTAGCATGCTTTGGTCATCACCACTTTGGCTATCACTTCTACACCATTGTCCTAGGCAACATCTTTTCCTTCCTGTGCCTTCAACAAGGTTGGCATGACAACCCGATAGGACTGTGCTGGTCTTTAAAAAATTTTTAAAGAAGTTTAAATTATTTAGTTTGAAAGTTATTATTTACTTTCATTAAAGACTTCAAGTCAATAAGAATTATTTTTTGGAAGATAGTATGCTATCCTCCAGTGAAAAGAGAATAAAAACAATTTTGTCAAAATGTTAGCATCATTTTACCTTAGTCCTACTCCAAAGTATTTGGTTTGGATGATTACAGATTGTTCTTTGGCACCAAACACATCCCTAAATATCAGCAATGTGACCCAAAACTGTGCTATCCAATATAGTAGTCATGAGTCATGTTTTAATTCTAATTTAAATGAACCGAAATAAAATAAATTGTATTGCTTAATTAAACTAGTCATATGTCAACAGATCAATGTCCTCATGTTGCCAGTGTCTACTCTTTTGGAGAGTGCAGACACAGAACATTTCCATTGGTGTAGAAACTGTTTTGGGTAACATTGTTCTAGGGCCTTCTAGCCTTAGTCCTATCCTACAGGATTCCAAGATAGTATGCAGAGCCCCTAAGACTACTTTAAAGAGTTGTATACTAGCCTCAAATTGTTCACTTCACTTTTTTTTTTGTTTATTTTTTTCTCCTTTTCTTCTTTTTTTAATTTGTATTCTTTAGAAGTCAGAAGTCTCCAAGGGTACTTCATTGAAATCATAGGTAGTAAAGTAGAAAATGATTTACTTATTCAGTAAATATTTTCGGAGTATGTAGCTGAGGCCATACAGTGTGCTAGGTATTACAGATGATATAGCTAGGAAGAAAGATATACTCTCTGCCTGCGTGGTGATAACGTTGCAATAAGGGGCACATACAAAAACCAAATGCGTATATCTCTAAGATGTGTATGGAATCCCAGATTCCCTCCCTTTTTTAATGGAGAATGAAAGAGAAGTCCAGAAGTTGAAACAAACTTGAAGATGAAACAAAACATTTGAATTGGGCCACAAATTGTCTGACAATACATTTAGATTCACAGGTATCTAATGTTTTTATATCAAACTGAAGAATATCTTTACAACCTAAATACATTGCAGCTTCTGGTACAAAAAAGAAAAACAATAGGAAAGAACAGATGAAGCTGAAGGTGGATAAGGTAAGAGAGCAAGGGACATTCCTGTTTTAGAGTAGACCTTTGGAATGGATCTTACAAGAGGCTTTCAGAATTCTTCCTGACACAGGAAAGTGTGAACCACGCATTCATTCATTTACTTGGTCATTTTTTTCTATTCACCATTTTCTGTGTTTGGTAATGTGCCCTAAGAATAAAAGAACTTCAGGATTTATTTAATTTTAATCTGTAGTCATGAGACAGCTGGAATATACTAGAATTGGATCCAAAATTTAAATATCCCATTCACATAGTTAAAGAGGTGGGTGATTCCTGTTCCAATATATGTTTGTGATGTTCACTTAAAAGTTCTAAATCTTGGAAGAGGCCAGGTGCAGTGGCTCATGCCTGAAATCCCAGCACTTTCAGAGACCGGGACAGGAAGATCACTTGAGGTCAGGAGTTTGAGACCAGCATGGCCAAAATAGTGAAACCCTGTCTCTACTAAAAATACAAAAATTAGCCAGGTCTGTGGTACAGTCCTGTAATCCCAGCTACTTGGGAGGCTGAGACAAGAGAATGTCTTGAACCCAGGAGGGGGAGGTTGCAGTAAGCCGAGATCTTGCCACTGCACTCCAGTCTGGGCAACAGAGTGAGTGAGACTGCTTCTCAAAAAAAAAAAAAAAAAACTTTGGAAGAAGGCATGTGTGCCCCAAAATGAATTTGTTTTCATCCTGTATTTGTCTGTTGCAAGTAAGTTTGATTAAACATGGGTACTTGCTTGACCCACGGGTGGGGGTTGGGGATTGATTTGGGAGAACATATCGAATATATTCAAGGCTTTGTCTAAATGAACATTTAGATTGTTAGTGGTGGGGTTCAGAATATGCTACTCCAAAATATGGCACTTTGGTGTATTGAATATTTTAGACTGAAAGAATTTGAGAAAGAGGGCAGAAACAGAAAGTTCACTCTAGCATTTGCCCACCCTTCTACCGTGAAGCAGGTTAGAAGAACCTCATGTGAGAAGGGCTCTCCCTTTTCTAGAGAAAAGAAGCATCTTTGTGTCCAAAGATGAACAAACACAGAGAAGAAGCTGAACAAGCTTGCTAAGTTTTCCCCCGTTTATTACCATTAGATCATACCCGTTTGCCCTGTCATGTTTCTCTATAATTGCCTACTCTTCATCAATCCTACTATAAAATACTCAGATTTATCCATTTTGGGTGGTCTTTATTTCCTTTATGAAGACTGCTATGTTCAGATAAAATTCATATTACATATATTTGCATGCTTTTATTTTGTTAATCTTTGGTTATTGGGGCCTCAGTCATGAATCTAAAATAGGTAAAGGAAAAGGTATTTTTTATCCCCTACATTAGATTGCTACGTTATTTTCCTGATAACTGAGAGATAAATTGATCATTTGTAGTCAGATAAAGTCTGATGTTAATGGATGGTACTTCTTTCTAGACAATTCCTCCACCAATTTCTAAATAATTTCTTGACTGATGATGTTTCTACTCTTCTTGCTAAAATATACCTCATTCTGCTCATCATACGCTTTTCTGATTTTGTGTTTATAATCCCATCACATTGTGTGGCATCCTTAACGAAATCAATCTATTTCACTTATTTTTGTGACTGGTACATAAAGCACAGGGATCACACTTGCAGTAACAAAGCTCTGAAGCCTTATTTCAATACTATTTAGTGGGTTACCTGTGTAGTCTGTTGAATGCCCAATCCATATGTCTTATGAGAGAAGGAATCATATTAGTTTGGTCTAGAGATGGGATGGTTCCCCATCATCAAGCATATGACTCAAACGTAATTTGCAACCACTACATATGTAAACACACACACATACACATTGTTGGAAGAGTGAAAATGGATAAGTTAATCAGCATGTAATCTTGATCTTTTCTCCTACAGATAGCTTACTGGAATTTAAGTAGACATAATTGGAAGAGTACTCTAGTGTTTACTGAATATTGTATAGATTCCATTCTTCCTTGGTATATTCTCAAAGAGGTTCTCTGTAGTTATTTTCTCTTTGGTCAAAAGATAGGGACAGTGCTGGTGCCAGATTCTGGACACTGAAATGGACTAATGGTTTGAGTTACAGCTTGGGGCTCTTTTAGGTGGGAATTCAACTGGGGGTATAATTCTTGCTGGAAGAGCAGATTTTCTGAGTTTGAATCCTGGCTCCACTGCTTTCTAGATTTTTTTGGACTTCAGCAAAGTTACTTAACTTCTCTGTGCTTCAGTTTATATTTGCAGAATAAAGATGATCATTGTACCTATCTTACATACACTGTAAAATACTTTAATTATTCCTGGCACACTGAGTGCTCATTTAATTTTAGTAGTTGTTATTATTCTTTCATTTTCCTAAGATTTTTAGCTCATTGCCAAATATAATATTTACTTAATATTGAAATGAACAAATGAATGTGTGGTAAATACCTCATTCTGCTTAGAAAAGATATCTGTGAAATTTTTTAAAAAACTGATAATAGAAGTATATGGAGAAATGATGTATGTCAATCCAGCTTTCAATACCCTTTACTCAATGGAAGAGGGAGATGAGAACAACATGAGTAGCCTTTTGCCTCATAAAATTGGTTATGTTACTGCAATTCATTAATTGTTTCCATGCTGCCACATTTATCTGTCATTAAATTGCAGAAAATAGATTATTTTTACACTTATTGAATGAAGAAAGTGGGAATTTGCCTGCAAGGAGTAGATAGGAGTGGATGCAAATATTTATTTTATTAAAATAATTAAAACATTAGAAAAAAATACTAATAATATTAAAGATAATAGCAATACACATTTATTGAGTGTTGTGTACTCAATTCATATATATATTATCACATTTAATCTTTACAAGACCTCTATGAGGTAGGAGCTAATATTACCCCATTATGATGAAACTAATATTTGAGAAAGTTAAGTACCTCAGTCACTGTCACACATTAAAAGAGATGTTTGGACCCTGGTAACCTGATTTTATAACATGAAAGTGTAAAATACTGTCATAGTTTGGAGGAAAAAAAAGATCAATTAGCAGTGTACTGTTAAACCAGCTCTCTTGCAGTAGGGAAAAAAGCAAAAGTTCTGATTTGTAGCATATGCCGATTTCCAAGTTGGAAATGCTCCCACCGTGGACTTTGAGATGCCAGTGTGACATCTACTGGCTCCCAGAATTCCTGAACCTTAACAATCAGCTCTGGCCGCTTCAACACAGCACTGGTGGAGAGAACCAGCCCATCAATGTGGCTTAGGGGCTTGCCAAAGATGTTCAGCAGTGGCAGTGGTATGAATCGGCAAGTTATTATGATGCACAACAGGGACAACATTTCACTGCAGGCACATGAGAGGAAAGAAAAAGAACCTGGACAGTGCAAAAGAATGATTATGGTTTGGGAGGAAAAAAATAAATAAATTTAAGCTCATTTGGCAGAGAAGACCAGGAGCTAGATGCTGAAAATGATTTGAATTCGGTCTAGGAATTTATGGTATTTAAAAACAAACCAAAAACCTTCCTTATTAAGATAGGAATTTGGTGGCAGAAACACCGGTTATTTACCTTAATTGAGAGAGAAAATAGACAAAACTATAGCTACATTTTCTGTTCCTGTGAATTCATAGGAACTTTCCCACAGAAACATGTCTGAGCTTTGTTGGAAGGTGAATTCGACTTTGAAAATAAAAAGAGAAATTCACTGCTCATTTAGCTGCCTTAAATCATTTCTAGGTTAAGATATTATGTATGTATATGCATGCATAAAACATACATATGTATATGTGGAGAGATATATATGCAATACATGTACATACATAATTAATTCATCTATGAGGTATTAGGTGAAGCATCATTTGGTACATTGAAGTATCCAGCTTTACATTTTCCAAATCTCCACTAGCCCAGTCTTTCTAACGTTCACCTTCTGGAACCATGCAGGTTGCAAAGTGAACGAAAATTACCTGTCTATGGGTGTTCATCAGACACTGAAGAATACAGTTGGGTTGCAGCAGCTGTTATTTTCTGGCAGAAACCAAATCATTTGGAATGCTGCAGAATGAGAAGCTTCCTGTCAACTGGTGGCATTTGCCACAAGGGAGCAGAGGCCTTTTTACGCCTGCTCTTAATCTGCAAGTCTAGGAATTCATTCATTTTTCTTACTCAGCAATGTCTACATTTCTCATTAACAAGAAAAATCTATGAACAGATTGACTGTGTTGTTCCTGCAGTGTCTGGAGAAACACATGTTTGCATATAGGGGTGAGATGGGTGGAATTGGCTCCTTTTTAAGATTTTTCCTGTAGTCTTCTGTTTAACCTGAAATAAGAACTTGGTAGTAGAAATGTACAGAAAAGATTATTAGTCTATGCTAGAAGGACAAGATTCTATTATTTCATAGTAAATTAAAGGTAGGCAGAAATGCTGTCAGACTCTGGCATGATGAAAGGTAGGTGAAAGTTAAAGGAAAGACACAATAGTTTCAATTACTTTGGATCTCATAATGTCAAAGTTGTGAGACTCTTTGTTGCTTAACAAGTAGAATTGATTTTAAGCTCTTTATACTCAAGTTCTTCTTGATGAAACAGAAATATGAAAAATTACTTCTTCATGGGACACAGAAGGCTTTGTAAAATACAGTGTAGTTTTCTGTAGTTTTATATGAGGTTCTGCTTTCTACTCTTGCACAATAGCTGTGCTCCACCTTCATACCTTCACCTATGTTAGAACTTCTGAGAAGCTGAAGCACCGAATACAAGAAAGTCTGAAGAATAATATCACTTGGGTTCACATGGGTCAGTTGTCTTTGGATTGCTTTGTATATTTATCTATTTATTATCTATCTATCTATCTATCTATCTATCATCTATCTATCTATCTATCTAAATGTCTTTTTTCTTTAATCAGGTGATAGTTGAATTATAATCTTAGTTTAGTCATTAGAGTTCATGAGCTTCCAGAAAAATCAGCATCTCATACTGTCTTTTCAAGAGTGTTTGTGAAGTTGGCTTCTGATTTTATTCTGTTAACTTTATTACATAAACCAGGGAGCTTATACTCTGATATGCCTATTGAATAACCTGAAGGATGCTTGTATTTGATCAAAGTATTGCTGTGTGTTCATTTATTTTTATTTATTCATTCTCTTTGCCGTGACCAAAATGGAGGAAGCAGCAAGATAACTGCCCTGTTTAGAGACTAGTATTTCATGGTCTAAAACCAGTTATTTTCCAAGAAAATCTATACAATTCCACTCAGTTACTTTTTACTGAGCACCTATACAGTAATAAACACAACGATAGACACTGTCAAATCCCTGAAGTCTAGGGAGTGTAACTGTCTTAGTCTGTTTGTGCTGTCCTAACAAAATACCTGAAGTGGAATAGTTTTAAAGCAACATTAATTTATTTCCCAACATTCTGCAAAGTCCAAGATCAAGGTGCTGGTAGATTCATCCCTTATGAGGGCCCAGGCTCTACTTCCAAGGTGATAGCTAGAGTATTGTTTTCTCACATGGTGGCAGATGGGCAAAAAGGGGACAAATACCATGTTCTGTCATGGCAGAAGTTATGGAAGGAGCCGAACTCACCTCTTAAGTCCTTTTATAAATTATCAGTTGCATCTATGAGAGCCGTTATAGCCTAATAATTTCCTAAACGTTCCATCTCTTAATACTCTTGCGTTGGAGACTGGGGTTTCAATATGAATTTTAGAGAGGACACAAACATTCAAACTATAGCACTGACAAACTATTTTTCTTTTAATCAGATCATATGCCTTGTTACTACTTAAAAGTATAAACGGACTTCAAAGGAAATTTATCCTCCCTTTACAAAATGATATAATTTCTCTAGCTACATAAAACACTTCAAACCTCTCCATCTGGTTTATTGATGGATTCTTTAACAAATATCGTGTTAGCTACTATTAATAATTTGTAATTTTTAAAAAAGTATTTGAGGATAATAACTTTTTCTGCATTTTCTATTTTGTTTATTAAAATGACTAATAACTTTTGCAAGAAAATTTAAAGATTCAATGGCCTCATGTACTGTGATATGTAAAAACAAACAAACAAAAAAATGAAAAAATGGATCCAATGTCTGCATACTATATAAATAAAAACATTGCTGAAAATTTTTATTTGATTTAAGGCATATTACAGGAGATTTTTTTTTTGGATTCAATTATAAAACATTATACTTTGGTTAAAGATCTTAACATTTTCCATTTTTCCATGTAAATAATAAAGAGTTCTGTGGACAGACATTACTAATGTATAAAATGCTGTTGCAAATTAAAAAGAATTGGAGATATAAATTTTAATATAGTCACGTAAGGAGCGGTTTGAACCTTCTCACTAAAGTTATTTCTTGTCATAACATGAAAGCTAGAGAAGAAAAATGTGTTCACTTGAGTTGATATTCAGATAAACTCAAAAGATTGCATCCTTTGACTGAAATTAGACAAAAGTGAGAAAGGGGCTCAAGATAGTCTCATTTTGTCCAATCAAAAGTCCTCAACTTAGCAGTATGAAGTCTAAAAGTAATGGGCCAGGTTGGCCTCCTATGGCATTGAGTGTACATATTCTGCATATTCCCATATATATGATTTAGGGCATAAATATTATCCTTTTTAAATAAGGCAGAGCTATGAAAAATTCAGATATTTTTGTTTAAAACTTCACAGACTTTTTTTTTATTGTGAACTGGCAATGTGTGAGACTTTAAGTTTAGTTTGAAGTTTGGTTAATTTGAAAAATTATCCATTTACTAAAACTTAATTTTGGTGGGTAAAACACCCCATATCACTTACTGTGTTCATAGTTTTAGGTTTTCAGTTTTCCAGAGTATTTTCAAAAGATGAATAGGATTTCATTAATAAAGACTTTAAATTCCAAATTTTGTAGTTTGGAGTGACAATTTATATACATTTAGTCATTATTTTTAACACGCATTGCTGTTCTGAGTCACTCAACAGAAAAGTTTTTTTCTATTGAAAGTAACATTTTCTTATATTTATATTGGGCTTTCCACATTTGCAAAATGCTTTCACAGCAATACTTTGACCAATGCCTGTTGGACTTGAATGAAAATATGAATGAATTTATTGTCTCATTTTACTCTGACAACTGACCTTTGAAATCCAGTTTTATTACTCCTGTATTTCAAAAGAGGAAAGCGAAACTCCAGGGCCACAGGGCTTCTACTGGTTCTCTTGCAAGAACTGAAACTAAAAACTAGGATAATCGTATTCTCATCGCTGTTCTATTTGCTCGCATTTTTAATTAATTAAATTGCAACACCATTGTTCTTGTTGTTTTCTATTCCAGACACTACTGTATCATGGATCTTACTGTCAAACATGTTTCAAACTTTTAGAAATGCCCATTTAACTAAAATTTTAGTAAATAAAACTTTTGCTAATTCAGCAAACATGTATTGGGTGTCTGCTATGTGCAAGGTACTGAACAAAATGGGCACAGATCTGCCCTCTTGAGGGTTATACTGGAGAGGGGCCAGAGAGTCAAACATTGTAAGTAAATCAATGATATATTAGCAGATACTCAATAACGTTCAGGAATAGGCAGCATGGATGTAGAAAGGTTAGACTGCAAACTTAAAGAAGGTAGCCAAAGAAGGTTTCTCTTACAACATGTTTTCTGACTCGAGATTTGAAAACAGTGAGAGAGCAGGCCAAGTTGATGTGTGGGTAACAGGTGTTCTAGACAGAGAGAAGACATGTGAAGCTTTGGTGCAGAGTGCCCTGACCTTCAGTTATTAAGATAACTGAAGCAGAAGTGGGGATTATAGGTGATGAGGTCAGAGGAGAAGGCTTGGGGGAGGACAGTGCTGGGTGGTGGAGGTGACTTGAAGGCCATGGTAATAACTGTCACTTTTACTTGTAGTGAGATAAATTGTGTTGGGCATAATTTATGTTCCAGCAGGACTGGTTCACTGTTGTGTTGAGAATAGATTTTGGATGCCATGGTGGAAGCAGAAAGACCAATTTCAAAGATACTGGAATAATTCAGGTGAGAAATGATGATAGTATGGATAAGGATGATAAAAGTATCAATGGTAAAGAAGTCAATATATTTTTAGTGTCTCACTTATGAGATTTGCTCATGGAATGGATGTGGGGTGTAGGAGAAAACAAGAAATCAAAGATAAAGTATTTGGCCTTAGCAACTAATATTATTGGAGTATCATCAATTGATATAGAAAAGACTGTGGGAAAAGCAGGTTTGGGAATGAAGGGAGTTTGCTTTTACCATGTTTGGTTTAATAAGCCAGTTAGCCATCAAAAGGAAATACATAAATTGTTCAGATATAGCAGTCTGGAGTTTAGAGGACTCTGGATTAGATATATAAGTTTGTCAGTTCTCGGGATATACACTATCCTGTGTATGTAGTCTTGACATTAGATAGGATTACCTGTGGTGTGAGTTTATATAAGGAAGAAGAGACATCCAAGAATAGGATTAAACAGGTTTGTTCAGTTGTTTCAAAGAGGGAAGAAATATATTTACTTGCCAATGGGAATAAACCAGTACAGAGGGAATGGTTGTTAACATATGAGAGAGAGGAAGAATTTCTGGAACAATGTCTTGAATAGGCAAGAGAAATAAGATTTAATGCAAAGTGAGGGGGTTGTTTGCAGGTACAGACAGTTTACAGTAACAGGAAAGAAGAGAGAATTACAGGTGGACGTAGTGATGAGAATTTGGAATGCTTGTATTTCCTAGTGAAATAGGAAGTAAGGACAGATGCTGAACATGAAAAGGGGTGGAGAGGAAAGTTGCTGAAGATTTCAGAGGAGAACGTAGAATATCATTATATAGAGTGAATGCATTTGAGAAAGTGAATGTGATTATTGGCCAGAAGTAAGAACCTATTTAGATTCTCATGGGTATTAATTTAAAATTATGCTAGTCAGCAGAAATTTTGTGGGTTTTTTTTTCTTTCTTGTGTGGATATAGACATGCAGGAGTAGAAAATTGCATTTAAACCAGGACTGATATGGGACAAAAGGAAAGTTAGTGCGTCGATGCTGCCTCTGGCAAATCTTGTCCAAAAGGGGGAAAATGAGAACTAGAAATAAAATTATAAGCCTCCCAACTTGCTATCTAAATGTCACAAAGGAAAAAAAAAAAAGAAATAAGCCTCCCAACTGACTGAACAGATTATCTCTTGGCCAAGGAGACCCCAGAGTAACCCTGAAAACTAAGTTCTCAGCCACAACAGAATGAGGGATCAGACAAACCTCACTATACCTCTTCCCTTGCAAACCACAATTAGGCTTTCTTCCCTAAGAGTCTATCAGGAACCAGCTTTCTCAAAAGACCCCACTACTGGCATCAACAAACCACCTGACACTGCCCATTCTTTTTTTTTTTTGCCTGATAAGAGACCACCAACCATGGAGTGGTTCTGGTCAGATTACAGAGGATGTACATGAAAGCTTTTGCATCCTTTGCTTGACCTTTTGATGTCAGAGGGCCAAAAACTCCATCCTCGATATATCATGCTAACTCTACCATTTTTGATCATGGAGCCCATGGAAAGGCAAAAAGCTTGCGTGTATACATGCACATCTGCTTTTCATAAATGTTAACTCTTCCTATAGGTTGTTGAATATGTGTATTTGCCCAGGCTGCTAAGCATAAACTTCTAGTCCCTTTGCCCCTCCTGCAAAGGGTCTGTTTTTGGCTTCCAGCCAGAAGCTGTGCTTCCCATCCTGTTGGAATTGTCACCCTGCAGGCTGCAACCCTTTATTAGAAATGAAGCTCTCCTTTCCAAATTTAAAAATAAAAATAAACCAGGTCTGGGACTTAAGCTAGTGTAATGATGTAAGGGAGGTGCAAGGGAGTAAAGTATATGGAAGGAATAATTTAAAAGATTAACCATAGAGTGCAAGTGTACTAAAGAAGAAGATGAAGCTATGAGAGAAGGGAAGAGTTTGGTATAGGTGTTCTGATTTATGAGAAGGAAGTACCTGTGGGACTGAAGGATTGTTGGAGTCAGTGACCTAGAGAGAATGGACTGAGAATATAGGAAGCAGTGGTCATAAAACAGAAAACTTGGAATCAAGGTTATGGAAAGGTTGAAATTATTGAAAAAATAATTATAAAGTTTAGTGAATGACCAAGAAGTGAGTGACTGAAGTAAGGTAGAGAACAAAGTCATTGGAGGAGAGGAGTTCAAGGAACCAAGAGGCCAGAATATTGGAGGGATCATCTTCATATATACTGAAGTTACTAAGAAGCAAGATGGAAATAGCACTGAAGAGAAGGACCTGATCCAACAGGTGAGATCTTTAGGTAAAAGGGGGAGAGTTGGTAGATGATTGGTATAGTTTGATGGATGAAATTCAAAGCTGATTATTTTGGGAGAGGAAGAATGGTCAGAATGCATCAAAAAGGAGCAAGGGTACCCAGACAACCTTAAGTTCAGTATCGTGATTGACGTAGGAGGCAAAATTTCTATTAGGAGCTGGGAGGCAAAAGGAAACTCAGAAAAGAGAAAGAAGCCACGGGAGATTTACTATGGATGAATATGAGCAAGAAGAGGTACTTACTCAAGTGGAAGAGTAGTTGAAGGAAGCAGGATGAGGCATGAAGAATGGATTACAAAACCTTGTGAAAGCAGAGTTTAGGAGATACTTATGGTGTAGGTGGTTTAGGATAATTTTCAAAAGAATATTCAGATAGTATAGTGTTTATGATAAAATTTCCTTGTTATATTCCTGTGTTTAGATTACCAGAATTCATTCGCTTTTTTCCTCCCTTTAAAAAAAATTGGGCCAGCATTTTACTAGGCCAAGGCAGGCGGATTTCTTGAGTCCAGGAGTTCAAGACTAGCTTGGGCAACATGACAAAACCTCGTCTCTAAAAAAAAAATTACAAAAATTAGCCAGATGTGGTGGTATATGCCTGTAGTCCCAGTCACTCAGGGAGCTGAGACCAGAAGATTGCTTGAGCCCAGGAGATTGAGACTTCAGTGAGCTGAGATTGTGCCATTGTACTCCTGCCTGGGTGACAAAGAGAGACTGTTTAAAAGAAAAAAAAAGATGCATAATAGATGTACATAGTTTAGGGATACAGAATACATGGGATAATTTAATGCATTCATATAATTGATGAAGATCAAATTAGTGTACTTAAGATATCCATCACCTTAAATATTTGTCTTTTCTTATCCTAGAAACATCTGAATTATTCATCTCCACCTATTTTAAAATGCACAAGAGATTATTGTAAACTATAGTCACCCTACTGATCTATCAAACACTAGCTCTTATTTCTTCCATCAAACCATATATTTGACCCCATCAATCAACTTCTCTTTATCACCTCTCTCCCTTCCCCTATAATTTCCAGCCTCTGGTAACCACTGATTTACTCTTTATATTCATGAGATACAATTTTTTAGTTCTCATGTACAAGTGAGAACATGTGATATTTGTCTTTCTGTGCTTGGCTTATTTCACTTAACATAATGACCCTAAGTTCCATCTATGTTGCTGAAAATGACAAAATTTTATTTACTTTTATGGCTAAATATTATTTCAATGTGTATCTGTACCATATTTTCTTTATTTGCTCTTAGGCACTTAGGTTGATTCCATAATTTGGCTATTGGAATAGTGCTGCAATAAACATAGAGGTGCAGATATCTCTTTTATATATTAATTTTCTTTCTTTTGGATATATACCCAGTAATAGAATTACTGATCATATGGTATTTCTTGTTTAAGTCTTTTGAGGAACCTACATCCTTTTCTCCATTGTGGCTGTACTAATGCATATTCCCACCAATAGTGTGTATCTCTATATCCTGGCCATCAACTGTTCTTACCTGTCTTTTTGATAAAATCATTTTAACTTAGGTGAGATGATATATCATTACAGTTTTGATTTGCATTTTTCTGATGATCAGTGATGTTAGCATTTTTTCATATACTTCTTGGCCATTTATATTTCTTTCAAGAAATACCTATTCAGATCTTTTTCCCAGTTTTTAATTGACTTATTTGTTTATAGGCTATTGAGTTATTTGAGCTCTGTATATATTGTGGTTATTAATCCCTTGTCAGATGGACAGTTTGCCAGTGTTGTCTCCCATTATGTGGGTTTTCTCTTCACTGTGTTGATTGTTTCTGTTGCTGAGCAGAAGCGTTTAGTTTGATGGGCATCCATTTGTTTATTTTTGTTTTGGTCGGCTATGCTTTTAAGGTCTTACACAATGATCTTTGCCCAGACCAATGTCTCCAATGTCTTGAAGCATTTCTTTAATGTTTCCTTACAGTAGTTTTATAGTTTCAGGTCTTACATTTAAGTCTTTAATCAATTTGGGGTTGATTTTTGTACATAGTGAGAGATGAGGGTCTAGTTTCTCTTCTGCATATAGTTATCCAGTTTTCTCAGTACCATTTATTGAAAAGACTGTCTTTTCCCCATTGTATGTTTTTGGTACTGTTGTCAAAGTTGAATTCGCTGTAGATGGATGGATTTCTTTTGAGGTTCTCTGCTCTCTTTCATTGGTCTGTATGTCTGTTTTTATGCCAATACCATGTTGATTTGGTTAATATTGCTTTGTAGCAAATTTTGATGTCAAGTAATATGATGCTTCCAACTTTGTCCTTTTCTCTCAGCACTTCTTCAGCTATTTGGGGTCTTTTGTAGATCCATATAAATTATAGATTTGTTTTTCTAATTCTGTGAAGAATGTCAGTGGCATTTTGATAGGGATTGCATTGAATTTGTAGATTGTTTTGGATAGTATTGCCATTTTAATAATATTAATTCTTATTCCTGAGCATGGGATAGCTCCCCTTTCTGTGTGTGTGTGTCCTCTTTAATTTCTTTCCTCAGTATTTTAGTCTTCCTTTTATACATGTTTCACTTCTTTGGTTAAAATGATTCCTAGGTAGTTTATATGCATTGTAGCTCTTATAAATCAGATTGCCTTCTTGATTTCTTTTTCAGGATGTTCACTGTTGTCATATATAAATGCTATTGACTTTTGTATGTTGGTTTTGAATCCTGAAACCTTACTTAATTTATTCATTCTAACAGTTTTCTGGTAGAGTCTTTAGATTTTCCTATGTATAAAATTATGTCATATTGGAACAAGGCTAATTTGACTTCTTCCTTTCCAATTTGGATAGCATTTATTTCTTTCTCTTCCTTAATTGCTCTAACCAGGACTTCCAGTACTATGTTGAATATGTTGGTATTAGTTCTTCTTTAAATGTGTGGTAGAATTCTCAAGTGAAACCATTAGGTCTTGGGATTCTCTTTGATGGGAGACTTAGTATTACACCTTCAATGTCGTTACTTGCTATTGCTTTGTTGGGGTTTTCTATTTCCTCATGGTTCAATTTTGGAACGTTATATATGTGTATATTAGGCTGTTCTTGCACTGTTATAAAAATACTGAGACTGGGTAATTTATAAGAAAAGAGGCTTAATTGAGTCATAGTTCTGCAGGCTATACAGAAAGCATAGTGGCATCTTTGGCTTCTAGGGAGGCCTCAAAAAGCTTCCAGTAATGACGGAAGGCAAACGGGGAGCAGGCACCTGACATGGTGAGAATGAGAACAAAGGAGAGAGTGGGATGAGAGGTGCCATACACTTTCAACCAACCAGATCTCATGAGAATTCACTTACTATTGCAAGAAAACACCAAAGGGATGGTGTTAAACTATGAGAAATCTGCCCCACGATACACTCATCTCCTACCTTCAGCACTCGAGATTAGAATTCAACATGAGATTTGGGCAGGGACAAATATCCAAACTAAATAATTGTGTCCATAAATTTATCTGTTTTATCTATGCTTGATTCTTTGTATTTCTGTGCTCTCAGTTGTTACGTCTCTTTTTTTCATTTTTGATTTTATTAATGTGGGTCTTCTTTTTTTCTTAGTCTAGCTAAATTTTTGTTGATTATCTTTTCAAAAAACTGATTTCTCATTTTGTTGATTTTCTGCATTTTGTCTCAAATTTATTTCTGCTAAATTTTTATTATTTCTTTTCTTCTAATTTTGGCTTAGGTTAATTTTTGCTTTTCTAGCTCCTTGAGCTGCATCATTGGGTTGTTTACTTAAAGTCTTTCTACTTTTTTGATATAGGCATTTATTGCTATAAACTTCCCTCTTAGTACTGCTTTTGTGTATCCCATAACATTTGGTATATTGTATTTTCATTTGTGATGCTTCCTGTGGGTTCAGACAAGGATAAGTTTTTGCCAGGGAACATGAGGTGTTGAGGAAGATGGTTGTCTACCTCAATCTCAGTTTTTCTAAAGTAGAAACAACAAGTTAGAGAAAAATTTTTGCAAACTTGGTGCCAAGCAGATCAGGAGACAGATGTCATGAATATGGAAGTCTGATTCTCTTATCGTATACTTGAAGCTTTTCACTTCTCTGTGATCCTGGGAACTGTTTCTTCCTCATATTTGAGTTCTGGGATATTGCTGGTGACAATCCTGGCACTCGATATTAGTTTTTGGTTTTCTAGGGGATGGGAGGAGTGAAGTCAGCTTGTTTCTACACTGCCATTTGAAACCAGAAGTCTACTCACTTTTAAAACAGTGAACCATAGCCATTGTATTGTGACTACATGTATATATTTATGCATGCGTATAAACACATTTTATGAGTCACAGGGCCTCCAGTTCCAGAAATTTAACTCTATTAGGTTGGGTTTGTTTTGTTTTTAATGAACCTAGAAAACATTTACAAAATAAAATTTATTTTATAACAGAAAAGAAAAGCCATATGTAAAAGATAAGTAAAGTAGGCATTAAAAGGCAAGACACTATAGTGTTTAAATGTCAGTAATTTTTAATAAAGATTCTTATTTATTCTGCAAATATTCAATAACTCTTTGTGTAATTAATCATGCAACTTTGTGCAAAATGTTTTATGGCCTACAGCCAGAACGTATGCTTTAAATTTCATATGAAAACTGGCTAGGCCCTGTGACTCATACCTATAATCCTAGCACTTTGGGAGGCTGAGGCGGGCAGATCACTTGAGGTCAGGAGTTCAAGACCAGCCTGGCCAACATGTTGAAATCCTGTCTCTACTAAAAATACCAAAAAAAAAAAAAAGTTAGCCAAGTTTGGTGGTGAGCACCTGTAATCCTAGCTACTCAGGAGGCTGAGGCAGGAGAATCACTTGAAGCCGGAAGGTGGAGGTTGCAGTGAGCTGAGATTGTGCCATTGCACTCCAGCCTGGTTGACAGAGTGAGACTCCCTCTCAAGCAAGCAAGCAAACAAACAAACAAACAAAATAAATAAATTTTATATGAAAACATACAGAAGAAAATATGTTTTTTCAAAATATACAAAAGTAACATCAATTTTCTATGTATTATGAGATATTCTAAGGGTGGGACGAGAAAAGAAAAACTGCTGTATCAGGTAGTTTAACATTTTATTTTGAAACTACAATGTCAAAAATAAAGACTTCTAACATTTTAAAATGCATTATATCATGCCTTTCAATATAGCACTTGTAGAGAGCACTCAGTGGCTTACAAATTCTGGTATGTAATCAATTGTAGTGTTTACTCTATCACTTCCAGCATCTTTTTATGATGCATAATGTAATAATATGAAAAAACTAGATTACCATCTCCCAAAGTGTGTTCCTGGGAGTACACATCAGAAGTCTTATCAGAAAAGGCGGTTCTAACTAAATAACACTAATTATTGGAGCGTCCAATACATAAAAATTATGCATTGTAAATTTTCTAGCATATGAAGCAGTTTCTAGCATGCTTAAATTATTTTGCAGTGGAATCTCTATTTTTTAGAAAACATATTTAACAATGTATACTCTAAGAAGGCTGACCTAGAGAGCAAGTTAAATCCACTTCTGAAATATTGGCATTATTTGTCTTTAACTTTTTCTGGAGTTTTCGCTAGTAGCAATGCTTTTACTAAGCATGGCATAGCTGAAGCCCTCCTTTCTGCCTCCTAGGGTCACACTGTTACTTCGTCTACTACTAATAACACTAGCCAGCACTGAGGCATTGCTGATTCAAAATTGAAGAAATCCGCTGATGATTCACTCTTTAGGTAAGCAGAACCTACCTGTACAAATAGCTTTACTGGATGGTGTGAGGGCTTCATGAAATAGTATCCTGCAGGTGAATGAGAGAGGAAGAGCAAGCATGCATGTAGCTGATGGATGACTAAACCAGGAGTCTAATCGAGAGAAAGAAATTAGGTCTGCTTTTGCTCCTGGGGAGAGAGAGAGGACTAAATCTGTCAAGGGGTTTCAAAAACCATAAGGCAAGCATTATCAAGCAAAAAGCAAAGCAGGTTATGAAATTTCAGCTTTTGATTTTGGATGCTGAATTGATAATAATATGTAGAACTGAATATATCTTATGCATGTTTTAATTTTTTTAAAAAATCGTGATTTGATAGCTATTGAGGTTCATAAGAAACAATTTCTTTCATATTTAAAAAAAATTTCAGGTACTTCATTAAGCTGATTGATTATCCTCATCTCTTGGAAAAGTTTCTTCAAAGTTACTCCATGTATTGTAAAATATTACAGCTTTATAAGAGACTGAGTTAAAGAGAGTTTTTTGGTACAGAATGATTAGGCAAGTCTGACTTCATGGTGATGATTTCCCGGAACAAATCATTTAGCGTCTACTGACCTAATTTTCTTCATTTGTGAATGGAGATGCTGGGGAGGAAAAAGGAGAGGAATAAAACACAAACAAGGAGAGATTCCTAGGTAATTGTTATCCTGACTCTGCTGTGGCAGAGTCAAAGATAAAAATCATGTGGTTCCTGCCCTCAAGGGGCTTTCAATAAAATAGGTGGAATCAAATATGACACAAAAGTAAGAATAGCATGCTATGAAAATCTAGAGAGAGAGGAATGGTTGTATACATGGAAGCTACTTGGGAGGGCTTTCTATAAACATGATATATATGGCAAGAAACTTGAATGATCAAAAGAGAAAAAGTTTATACTAAACAAGATGTCTTAATCAGTTTGGGTTGCTATAACAAATGCCATAGACTAGGTGGCTCATAAACAACAGAAATTTATTTCTTACAGTTATGGGGACTGAGAAGTCTAAGATCAAGGTGTCTGGTTAGGGTTGCTTCCTGGTTCCTAGGCAGCTGTCTTCTTGCTGTGTCCTCCTTAACAGAGAGGGCAAAGGACCTCTGCTGAGCCTCTTTTATAAGGGCACTAATACCATTCACGATGGCTGTCTTCATGATCACATCACCTCCCAAAGGCCCCATCTCCTGATTCCATCGCCTTGGGGTTTAGGATTTCAACATATGAGTTTTACGGGACACAAACCGTACCACAAGCCCATAGTACAAGACACTAGCAATATTGTCTTTCTCCTCTTCTAGCTTGAGACCAAAGTAGCCTATGATTTGACAGCAAATTTCTCCAACTTTTGCCTTCTACCCTGCACTGAAGATATTTATTATTTTCCATCTTAGATGGCTATCCCATCTGTCTCTACCAGGATTTTCTATTTCTGCTTAACCTATTCAGACTGACAATATTCCCACTAAACTTTTGGTTGACGTTTCATCTCATAATGTTGCTTCTTGTATGATATTGCCTGTCCTTCCACTCTGCCTTGACTCTGCTTCTAAACATCTGGCACACTACTGCTTGCCTAAGATGTGTAATTAGACAAGTGGGCGTGGACTTGAGCAACAAAAAAGATACCGTGAAAACAGAGCTGTCTCCAAGGGAGAACTACTGTTGCATTTGGCCAAAAATTATGGTAGGGAAAAGGTACTAACCATGTGAAATAAGGCCTGGAAGACAGAAGGGAACCCTCACATGAAATTCTTGAATGTTCATTTAGATAAAAAGTCACACTATATTTTTTTGTAAGAAATGGGAGCATTTTTAATATATTTTATCAAGGAAGCAATTTGCTCTATATTTTTTTCATTATGAAGGTTAATTTGGTGGCTGTGAATAAAGTGGATGGGCAACAGAACAGGCTCATACAACAGTTAATAGAAGTTGATCTAGAGTCATAAAATTAGAAATAAGACAATTTTGGATGTATATCCATAAGATATTATGGGAAATTAAAAATGAGTCTGTGGAGGAGGCAGCACTGATGTAATTCCCAACAACTGCTGGATAATAATAGGAGTATTTGAGACCCAGCGGATAAAACTATTAAAGAGATACCGGGAAATTCACGTGAAGGACATGGTTTAATGCCCATAAGAGGTGGTATGAAGTGGTAGGAAGCAGACTAAATTTGGAAAGAGAAGCTGAAGTTTGTGTCTCACTTTGGACAAAATGTAACTTCTGTGAATCTAATTTGTCTCAGATAATACCTCTCTTGCAGACTGGTTAAATGAATAATATAAAACAGTTATGGAAATTCCTGCACATAGTTGGTGCTTTACAAAATTTTGCCTAAAGTTGAATCTCTGGGTGGGAAGGGGCCTTTTAACTCTGGTTCAGCTAGATCAGCCACCCTGTCTATGCTTAGAAATGTTCCCCAGCTTCTGTACCATGGCCATTCTGCTCACACATGGACCCCTCCAGAGACAGAAAACTTCACACCTTGCTGTATAACTCATTTTGCCTACAGTCTTGTATGCAAACAATTTTGTACATGATATGAAGTGTCATCATAAAGACAGTTTATGAAGTGTCAGTTCTCAGACCTTACTGTGCATGAGCACTGCTCCAGTAGCTTAGGGTCCCAGTGAGATTTGTGCTGCCTTGGTCTGTGGAACAGCACAGGAATTTTTATTTTAAAGAGTTTTCTGAGTGATTCTGATGATGAAGTTCTTTGATAAACATTGTCCCAAAACTTCCCCCACATGTCCTATTTGGCCTCTAAATGTTACATAGAATAAGCTTATAATGATTCAAGAAAATTGCTAGGCAGTCTCCAGTGACTTTTTCTTCCAAGTATAATGTGAAATTATGTATAAAAGTACTTTGGAAAAACAAAAGAAGCACAAGAAATTACTTTAAACATGAGGTAGATGAATATTTTGGTGAATCTAGCAATTTTTATCATCACAGTTCATATTTATTAATGGTTTTTTATGCCACCTATATTGTACACCTTATTCTAACATTGATATTTCATTATTTTACCATTATACAGTTGAGACTTAGAAAAGTTATCTTTCCCAGGGTCACAAAATGGCAGGGACAAATTTTTAAAACTGCATTTCATTGCCCTATTTAAAAACTAATGAGATTTTGTTTTTATTTTATAGCCAAAACCATCCTCAAGGAGTTTAATGGATGTGGTACCACAAGAGAAATGTACGTCCACATTGAAAGGTAAGATGAATTATTTCATCTAGTAGTATTTTTCTGTTGATTAAACTTTTGTTTACATTATTATTATCGTCATGTTGTCAGGGGTGCATTAAAACAATAATAGTTTTGCTCCAAAAAAAAAAAAAAAACAGTCATTTGTGCTTTCTCCTGGAATATTTTCCTGTGACCTTAGTTCTTTGGAGAATGCTTGTGTGGTGAGCCTGTAGTAATGACATTTGAGAAGTGACGGGAATGGAATGTGAAGAAAGGGACGAGCAGGGCACTGAAGATTCACACTCTGTTTGAAAATTTTGCTTTGATCTAGCTGGAACCACAGTATCTACACATAAGTGCACACCAATTGATTCTGAATTTACCAAGAGTTGTTTTGCATACTGCAAGATTTAGAATAACATATATAAACAATTCTTTTTTTTTTTTACAAAGTAAAATAAAAGGTGTCTGCTTTTTAGTGACTTGAATCAATAACAAATTAGAAAAAGTGACCTGATTTATAATTTTTCAATTCTGAAATATTCCTATTGTGATAATTATTTTTGTGGGATAAGAGGGGACTGAGATCTAGACCTTCTCAATCCTAGATGCAATTTAAAATCATCTCAAGAAATTCGGTAATTATTCATGCTCAGATTTTACTGAAAACCAGTTATAATCAGAGTTCTCAGGTGATTCTACTGTGTAGCAGGGTTGAAAACTACAACATGACTCCAGGTTTGGAGTCAGACACAAAATTGGATCCTCCACACTTATTTATGAAAAACAAGAACAACGACAAAACAAAACTAAGCTATCAATACATATAATCGTTAATAGAAGCACTGGCTATTGAGGGTAAACTGCTTTATTTGGATTCACATAAAAAATTCATAAAATCTATGTAATGAGGAAGCTATTTTTAGGTAGAAATGTGAATGTTTCTCAGATAAAGAAATGGTTCTCAGATAACTCTTGAGAATCTGAGGATAAAACTGTCATTGAAACTTTACCTGGTACAATCTAACTTTTTAATATCTTCATAATAATGAATTTGAATTCATTTTAATCCTTACTCTTAAAAAGTTACAATTTTGTTTATTGCTATAATTTTATTGAAGCTCTGTTTCTAAACAGAACAATTTCTCATTATAGAGTTTGTAAATTTTCTTGAAGAACTAGATTGTGGATATTTTAATCAAGACAAGTTAGCATGGTTATTACCCTGAGTCACTTTAATGACCAAAATAAGCTGGAAAACTGAAGGAAAAATAGAAAAGTTACATTATGTATTTGATTGATTCTTTCAGTTCACATTTGTGGGGGTTGTTTTGTTTGTTTTTGTTGTTTTGGATTGTGAAGTTCTGGTCACAACATATTACTTGTTTAGCTTTGCTTAAAATGAGAGTATTTTTGATATGTCAAAATCAAAATTCATTCTTTTACAAATGGTAGACTGCTTGTAGAAGTTGTTTTAGAGTCTTAGTTGAATGTTGAAACTTTAAAAAATATCGCACCAAAGTTTGCTTGAATTGAACTTAAGTATACTAGCTCTTAGGCAACCGCTCATGTTGTGAACACATCCTAACTATCTCAACATGCCAGTGGTATATCATAATGGCCACTGTAAAGACACACGGCCTGGAATTATTTTGATGGGGGGTCCCAAGGAGTACCTGTGATTGACTCCCACAAAGCTAAGAACTGTCTCCACTGCTGAGAGCCTTTATCATGATGCACTCTTTACGTGATCACAACAGGATGCTATGAGACTGAAATGGTGTTTAGATATTCTCTTGCCAAGAGAGATTTCTAGTTTCAGTGTCATTATGAAGACCCTTGATGTTCCCAGCCTTTTCCTCACTTACATCCTTTTGTGATCTACTTTTACCTCATTCATTTTCAAGGAAAATTAATTTGGTACCATTTGATTTCCAAATTGTTACACTTTGTTCCCATTTTTGTCATATATTACCTCCTCCTCTTCCTGCCTTTCTCATTCGCTTTTCCTTCTTTTTTTTTTTTTCTTTCTTTCTTTCCCTTCTTCCTTTTTTCCCTTTTCCTCTTCCTCCCTCCAATTGCTGGCCATAATTAGAATATGACTCAGTCTAGTAGTATCTATTGAATGACTTAAGTCTACAGTACTGACACTTCCCGGTTGTTAGGGGTTGTTTTGAAGGGCATAAATTGAGCTATTAGTTCAGAATGTTTGAGGTTCTTTTCTTTTTTTCTGGTGCTTTTATCTAGCTTCTGACTTTCAGATCCTTTTGCATTATTTTGCAAGGTTTTTATAAAGTCATCCCTTTGTGAAAATGTACTGCTTTGTTGAGTATCGTGGAATTTTTATTGATTTGTGGTTCCTTCATCTCAGGACAAAGCCTCAGTTACCTCGGATGATATATGTTTTGTGTTAGCATTCCTTTTATTGTTTGCTATGTATGTTCTCTTTGACATTTGGATTTTTCATTTTTCAAGCAAAGGTTGTATCTTGAATTTTCTGTGTAGTTTCCAACACTTTATGTTTGAATACTGTTCACTGAGGTAAAATTAAAAAAAAAAATAAAATGATTAACAGCTCTATTGCTTTTTCCTTAATTGATACTGTGAGGTAGAGTTTACAAAGCTTGTGACAGGTGGCTGTGTTTTTCTTTATATGGCTAATGATGTGGATTTGTCTCTTTCTTTCTTTCTTTCTTTCTTTTTTTTTGAGATGGAGTCTTGCTTGGTCACCCAGGCTGGAGTGCAGTGGCTTGTTCTCAGCCCACTGCAACCTCCGCTTTCTTGTGCCTCAGCCTCCCAACTAGCTGGGATTACAGGTGCCTGCCATCATGCCTGGCTAATTTTTGGATTTTTAGTAGAGATGGGATTTCTCCATGTTGGCCAGGCTGGCCTCGAACTCCTGACCTCAAGTGATCCACCTGACTCAGCCTCTCAAAGTGCTGGGATTATAGACATGAGCCACCATGCCTGACCTGAATTTGTCCATTTCTCTAATTCTGCATCTTAGCTACTGAGTTGTTATTAAAGTCGAATGACTTTTCTACCTATTTCACAAGTTTGTTTTGAATCTTAAATGGTACAATGTGTAATAATTCTTGGTTAACGCTAAAGCACTGTGCAAAAGTAAAAGACTGCTATTAACTGAAGAAAATACACAAAGATTATTATATAAATCTTAAGTTTAAGCTTTTAAAAATATCAAAAAGCATAGTGAAACTACAGCATTTGGTGCATCAAAAAAAAGAGAAAGAAAAGGAGGAAAAAGATATGTAAAAACTCAGAAAAATGAAAAAAGGTGAATAGTACATTCTAAGATGTCTGGGACAGAAATGAGTTTGGATGTGATTTAGGTAAAGTCTGTGATGACAAAATTATGATAAAAACAGATAAGAAATTTTACATGTTGTTTTAATGAATATTTCTTAACTAAAAAGAGGTTATAGAAGAGATGAAGATAGCTGGAACAGATATAAATAGAGGAATTAGTAACAAATTGATGACACATCTGTATGCATACATCCAGGAAAGTAAACAAGCTTTAGTCTAGGATGAAAACTGTCTTTGGAATTCTGATTTCATCTGATTAAAGATATATATCTAGCACACGTGTAGACACTATTTAGAACTAAATGGTAATTTATTATGACTAGTAATTTCCTATTACATAGGCATTACCTTCTTCTACTAAACTGTGTTTGAGCAAGGTGGTGAATGAGGAAAAGGCATCAGGGTAAGCCATCTCATGTTAGCCTGTAAAGAGAGCATATTAGATGTAGTAGAAAAACACTAACATTAAAATTAAAAAGTTGGGTTTAAAGCCTAGCTTTTTCACTTTAACAATGAGGAACATTGACACAGAGCAGTGTTTCTCAAAGTTTAACGTGCAGGTGAATTGCCTAGAGATCTTGTTAACATGCGGATTTAGATTCACTAGGCCCAAGAGTCTCCCAGGAGGTGCTTGATGCTGCTGCTTTCCCATGGACCACACTCGGCCTAGCAAGAGGCCAGAGCCTTTCATTTGTTGGTGTTCTGTCACACAGTTGACAAGAACTAGCACTCAAATTCAGTATTCTTCATATGACAGTCCATGAAATAGGCATTGACCAACCATAAATTTCTTTCTTTTCTCTTGAAGTATGGATTCTCATCGATAGGCAAAAACAAATTCATAAAGCATTGTCCTTTATCATTTATATTCTGTATATATGTTGAAATTTGATTTATATAGGGTCAATTTAAAATATAATCTAACTGTAACACAAAATATATTCCAGACACAAAAAAGTTATACTTTTACCTTTTGTATGCCTGCAGTTCATTTATAAAACAGTTAATTTTGTAGTAGTTTCTCTCTTTTTAAACTTTTTTATTGGGGTAAAATTCACATAACATAAAATATACAATTTTATCCATTTTAAAGTATACAGTTCACAAATGGGTCTGCACGATATGCAGGTACCACCTGTAAGTGAACAGCTGCAGTGCTACAACCCCTTTCTTGAACATCCCTGAAGGATCGTGGTGAAGTAAAATCTTCCCAGTGGGCAGAAATTCAAGCAGTGCACCTGGTTGTGCACTTTGCATGGAAGGAGAAATGGCTAGATGTGCAATTATACACTGGTTCATGGGCTGTAGCCAATGGTTTGGCTGGATAGTCAGGGACTTGGAAGAAACATAATTGGAAAATTGGTGACAAAGATTTGAAGAAGAGGTATGTGAATGGACTTCTCTGAGTGGTCAGAAACTGAAGATATTTGTATTCCATGTGAGTGCTCACCAATGGGTGACCTCAGCAGAGGAGGATTTTAATAATCAAGTGGATAGGATGACCCCTTCTGTGGACACCACTTAGCCTCTTTTCCCAGGCTCCCTTGTCATTGCCCAATGGGCCCATGAACAAAGTGTCCATGGTGGCAGGAATGGAGGTTATGCATGGGCTCAGCAACATGGACTTTCACTCACCAAAGCTGACATGGCTACAGCCAGTGCTGAGTG
Organism: Aotus nancymaae; assembly: GCF_030222135.1. Classification (NCBI taxonomy): domain Eukaryota; kingdom Metazoa; phylum Chordata; class Mammalia; order Primates; family Aotidae; genus Aotus; species Aotus nancymaae. The sequence goes on along the minus strand of NW_026988450.1, from coordinate 14,854,563 downwards.
CCCAATTTGCCAGTATGTGTCCAGAAATTTATCCATTTCCTCTAGGTTTTTTACTTTGTTCATATGTAATTGTTGATTATAGTGCCTAACGATCTTTTGTATTTCTGTGGTATCAATTGCATTGTCTCCATTTATATTTTGTTTATTTGGGTCTTCTCTCTTTTTTTCCTGGTCTAGAAAATGGTTTATCAACTTTGTTTATCTCTACCAAACGCCGGCTTTTCATTTTGTAGATCCTTTGTATTTTTTAGTCTCTATTTCATTTAGTTCTGCTTTAATCTTTATTGTTTATTCCCTTCTACTAATTTGGGGTTTGGTTTGTTCTTGCTTTTCTAGTTCCTTGCGGTACATTATTAAACTGTTTATTTAAAATCTTTCTTTTTTTTTGGTGTAGGCATTTATTGCTATAGACTTTCCTATTAGCACTGCTTTTCTTGTATTACATAGGTTTTGGTACATTGTGTTTTGTCTTTTTTTTTTTTTTTTTTAAGATTTTAAAAAAATTTTCTTTTTAATTACCACCTTGACCTAAAGCTCATTCAGGAGCATGTTGTTTAATTTTCATGTATTTGTATAGTTTCCAAAATTCTTCTTGGTATTGATTTCTGCTTTTATTTCATTGTGATCTGAGAAGATACTTGATATAATTTTCATAGTTTTTAATTTGTCAGGATATATTTTGTGTCTTAACATATGGTATATCTTGAAGAATGTTTTGTGGGCTGATGGAAAAAATGTGTATTCTGTAGCTGTTAAATGAAATGTCCTGTAAATATGTTAGGTCTGTTTGGTTTAATATACAGTATAAATCCAATGTTTCTTTGTTAATTTTCTTTTTAGATGATCTGTCTAACGCTGAGAGTAGGGTATTGCAATTCTTAACTATTATTGTATTAGGGTCTATCACTCTCTTTAGATCTACCAATATTTGCTTTATAAATTTGGTTTCCCACTATTATACATGTCCAGAATTGTTATATCCTCTTGCTGAATTAATTCCTTTGGCATTAGGAAATAACTTTCATTGTCTTTTTTTTTTTTTACTGTATTTGACCAAAATCTATTTTATCTGATATAAATATAGCTATTCCTGCTTTAACATTTCAACCTATTTAAAAAACAATTAATCACTTTCATTCTCATCTCTACCTCCATCACGTTCGTTCGTTCGTTCGTTCGTTCTTTCTTTCTTTCTGTCTGTCTGTCTGTCTGTCTGTCTGTCTGTCTGTCTTTTTTCTCTGTCTTTTTCTATTTCAGTTAGTGGCATTATCTAACATCCCATCACTCAAAGTAAAAACCTAGCAATTAGTCACTTAGTGCATCTAATTTTATGCTTCATGAGAAATATTTTTTCAATGTTTTCTTCCTGTCTGTACCACCTGTATCTCTTTCTCTTATTTAGTCCCTTCTTGTTTATATCTCCTGCACAACACTGCTGGGACAGCTCTTTCATTGGTTTCCACGCTGCCAGTCTTTTCAGTTTCCATACATTCCTCCGCAGCTTTCAGAAAAGCTCATCTAAAATATGAATCTGACCCTGTCACTAATCTGTTAGGATCCTCAGTGACTCCCTGTGCTATGTAATTTAAGTAATTGCTAATCTTTCAGTGTGCTTGTAACCACTTTTCTTCAAATTAAAACTTACTCAAAAAGTCAGAAGAAAATTGAAGTGAGATGCTGCTAGTAAGTGTATATGAACACTATCATCTAGTTTTTAAAAATGGAACAACTTTATATTATGCTTTAACAGAATTAATTTTAAAAGCTTGATGGTTCCTCAAATGGTGAATTTGCATCAAATATTATTAAGCCTACTGCAAGCTATAGAAAGGGACCACTGTATATTTAATTTTTCCATATACAATTATAACTCATGTATGCAGTACATTTATCTAAACAAACCTAGTTTCCATTTCTGGAAGTTTATTTTGAACAGCACAATCCAAAACTGACTTTCCACAAGAACAAAGTTACATATGGGAATTATGCTTCTGGAGAACAACCATAAACTGTGCATATCATGAAATAAGGAAAACAGGAGAAGAAACATTAAAAGGAATTTGGACCTGAGTAACATTTATCAAAGATAGTCATTAGTAATAAGTCTCATAGAAGAACTAGATGTTTACTGAAGACAAAACAACAACAACAACAAAACCTGTGATTTGGTCAGTTGAGTCACTAAGGAAGATTTACACTATTATTCTTAACAAGTTGACCACCAGTGTTCATCTTCCACCCTTTCCATCAAGTCTGTTCTTCCTCAGTCTCCTTTATCACAATAAAATACTCCTACTCTCTACTCAATTGCTCAAGCCAAAAACCTATGACTCATCTGTTAATACCCTTTCCTTTATCTCCAGTATTTATTACATCAGCAACTACTCAGGGCTCTTCTATAAAAAAAAATCTTAAATCTATCTACTTATTTTTGTCTCTATCATCTCCTTCTAGTCTTTTCTAGATCTAGTCCTTTTCTAGATCTCCTTCTAGATTCTTTAAATCCCTTACTAACTGTGCTTGGCTCCTTTATTTCAGTCCATTTGCCAACTACCCTATATATAAAGAAAAATATGATATTTTGAAATGAGTGAAATCATATTTAACTCATATCAAGAAAAAGATGATATTTTAAAAATGAGTTAAACCATATTATTTAACTCATCTGTTGAAAATTATCCAAGGTGGCCACCACTTCAATGAAATTCAAACTCCTTGCCATGTCCTACACAGTCCTACATGACCTGACCTTGCCTCCCACTTTTGACATTGTCACCTACCACTCTTCCCCTCACTTATTTTGTTCAAGGCACACTGTACTTCTGAATTAACCACCTTGCCTTTGAGGGAGCAATTTCCTGCCTTGAGAGTATTTGAGTACTACTTGGTACACTTTCTTTGTAATTATTTACAGTACTGGCTTTGCCTCTTCTTTAGTCTTGTAACCACTTTTTATGGGCTGAACTGTGTTCCCCACAATTTCATATGTTGAAGTCCTAACCTCTAGTAAGTCAGAATGTGACTGTGTTAGTCTGATAGAGCTACTATAACAAAATATTACAGACTGGGTGGCTTGAACAACAGAAATGTATTCTCTCATGATTCTGGAGGATTGAAGTCCAAGGTCAAGAATTAGAGCTTCAAAATATGACTTTTTTGCGGGGGGCACAATTCAGTTTATAATAGTGACTGTATTTGGAAATAAGGTGCTTACAGAGGTAATTAGGCTAAAATGAAGTCATTAGGGTGGACTTTAACTGACTATAACTGGTGTCCTTATAAGAAGAGGGGATTAGGACATAGACACACATAAAAAGATGAAGATGTGAAGTCCCAGGGAGAAGATGGCCATCTGCAAGTCAGAAAGAGAAACCTAAGCAGAAACCAACCCTGTTGACACCTCAATCTTGGACTTCTAGCCTCCAGAATTGTGAGAAAATATATTTCTGTTGTTTAAGCCACTCTGGCTGTGGTACTTTAGTATGGCAGCCCTAACAAATTCATGTGGCATCACAGTAAGGCCTTCTCTGACCACTCAAACTAAGCAGAGACCCATTGCTTTCTCTATTGCCCCAACATTGGAATGTCGTGCCATGACAGCAGGGATCTTGTTATGCTGTTCTCTGCCTCCAGTGCTCATAGTATTATGCTCTGTTGAATAATCAGGTGAGGGATGGGCTCATTGACTGAATACCTGGGTGGAGGAATCATCTTACAGACCACAAACCCAGAAGAAATAGCACATGAGCTAGGTAAATTTTTAAGAAGGAAACCTTATAAAGCTTGGTGTAAGAAAGAATAATGAGATCATAGAGATGTTAGTTTTTATTTCAAAGGGTTAGTAGGGCTTGAAGATCGCAGTAGAATGTGCATGAGAGGAAAAGTGGCAACAGGACAACTGCAATGACTATGACTACAGAGTTGAACAACCACAACTGTAAAGTTGGAAATACAGTATAGTTGTCTTCCCATGAGATTGCAGCAAATAAGAGGTTATTAGCTCAGGAACTTGATAGGAAAGAGAAGCAAGACTCTCAAAAAACTTTCTAAAAATTTACTCATTCATTCTGGCTGTAAGGAGGCCACATCTCTCTTTTGAATGCAGCCCATCTATCTGTCACATTCCAGATGCTCAAGGCCTTTTGCTTTGTGCAAGAAGCAAGATGGCCCAAAACCTTGTTTAAATCTGACAATTCTCAGCTCCACTTGCCACACGGTCTTTCTCCATGTAGCCCACATACCTGGCAGTGTTTGCTATGACTGTTTACATTTCCCCACTTGAATGCTTGGTGTCTAATTCTTGCCCAAGTTGACTCACAGAATCTGCTTTTCACAGATTTAATAGCAAGGACTAACGTTCCATTAAATTTATAGAGAGCTTGATCTTTTCCCAAATCCTATGGATAAGCTAGAAGATTGGAAAACTATGAAGCTACCAACTAGCACAATAGCTAAATAAGAGCTGTCCCAGAAATTGAAATTTTTTTTTAATCAAAGCAGTAAAAGCAATTTGAAAAGCACATATTTGATATCGCACAACTATTACACACATAAACTCTATTTGATCCTATGAATTTATGTTAGATAAAATTTCTAATCTAGTGTAATTCATTGTCCACATGAGCAAAATGAGCAAAAGAGTGTTAATATGAGCTAAAGATGGAACCAGATGTTATAATGGCATTATTAAAACCTGATTGAACCTGTGTAAATATAATATAGCTTTGAAGATCAAGGTTGTAAATTTTAAATATATATATATATATTATTTAGAGATTAGAATAAATCAGAAGAACCAAGTTCAGTTTCAGTGACTATAATGATACATTCATTAATGGAATTAAAGCTTATGTAACCAACTTTTATTTCTAAAAACCTTCAATAAATCCTATTTTCTGAATAGTGATAGTGAATTTATCAGTTTTAAGCATTGCTTTATTAAATTTTTATGACTCTGTGAGGTGGGCACTATCATCATTATTATTATTATTATTATTATTATTATTATTCTTGAGACAAAGTCTTACTGTGTGGCCCAGGCGGAGGGTAATGGCACAATCTCTACTCACCGCAATGGCGGGATCTCTGCTCACTGCAACTCTACCTCCTGGGTTCAAGTGATTATTCTGCCTCAGCCTCCCAAGTAGTAGGTGGTGCACACCACTACCCCTGGTTGTAGGCACCATTATTATCTTAATTTTGCCCATGAGAAAAATGATTAAATTTTGACCTAAATTCAATCCATAAGTGGATTTAAGAATCCATAGTGGAGTTAAGAATTAGATACTAGAAGTTTGATTTCAGAGAAGGTTTCCTTTTTTTTTTTTTGAGATGAAGTTTTGCTCTTGTTGCCCAGGCTGGAGTGCAATGGCACGGTTTCGGCTCACCACAACCTCTGCCTCCCAGGTTCAAGGGATTCTCCTGCCTCAGCCTCCCGAATAGCTGGGATTACAAGCATTCACCACCATGTCTGGCTAATTTTGCAGTTTTAGTAGAGAAGGGTTTCTCCATGTTGGTCAGACTGATCTTGATCTCCTGAGCTCAGGTGATTGCCCACCTCGGCCTCCCAAAGTGTTGGAATTTCAGGCATAAGCCACTGTGCCAGGCCAAGTTTCTTTACTCAGTACATTTATTGAATTAGAAGGAAAACTTCTGGTGTCCACAAATCACTTATACAATTCTAAATCAAAGTTTATTTTCTTTACATGTGTAATTATAAATTTTGAATGCTATCTTACATATATGCATGTATAATCTATATGCTTTGGACAAAATGTTATGTAGGTAATATCTGCAGCATAGGCAAAGAAACGCATATTATAGTATCATGTGTGTATAAAACTTTATTGACTGATTAATTTTTGCCCTGTATCTACTTTGGTTTTATAATTCAAACTTTTCCCTGGCGCTTAACAAAGGTAAATTGAGAAAGGGTTTAAGTTTCTGCCTTTAATTGCTGCATGTGTAACGAGATATTTGTTTTGTAGAGTTGATATTCAGACACAGTTCCATTTCTCTTTTGTTCACATTATTCCACTTTTCAGAGACAGTCCAAGCTTCACAGTCATGTTTTGATTAAGAGAGTAATGCTTTATTAAATTTTGAATAGAGTCTGTTATCAGTGTGGTGTTATTCTTATTGAAATAGCACCATAATATTCTTCAGCTTCTTTGTGAAAGGAGAGCAAAATGTGATTTCTATCCTTACTTTGATTCCTAGTTGTTTACAGTGGTTTAAATAATTCTTATTGTGAAAGGCTCCCATTTTAGTTGGAGATGACACTGGGCTGTCTCACTGATTCTATTATCAATGCACTGGAGGTGTGGTCCACCTATTCCAACTTTATTACTTCTTGAGAGATGGAGATATATCTACATGCAATACTGATTTCTACTCTGAATTCTGCTTAGTGGGTCCAAGATATGCAGTGTTATTTCTGAGAGTCAAATGATTATTTCAAAGTTTTCCTTTTATCTTCTAATTCATGCAGTGTTACTTGGTCAGTAAGACACAAGATCTGTGAGGACTTTTTATAAAAGATGCATGGAAAAGCTAGAATTTGAAATTTATGGCACTCTCAGATATGCACACCACTCTGAAATGATTCACATTCACGTGTATAGTCCTCAGTTACAGAGTCTGTGACAGGAAGAGGCGGGACTAGATAATTTATAATCTTTCTAACACATGATTTTATGCTGAATAATTTCGTAAATTTAGTCTTCTATGTTGTAGTGGCCTCTCTATATACATTGACAACATACTCATATATTACTTTTACATCTAATATGCTAGAAATTGCTGATTTGAGCCTTTTAACCACTTTCTGATGGCAAATGCTTTACATACATGAAATATGTTGATTCATTCAACTAATGTATATTTACTGGCTATTATGTGCAAAGGACTGTGCTAGATGTATATACATCTAGGAAGACTAATGGACAGAAAATATTCAAGTTGTTTCATGATTGATGAGAATTTGAGAGCAGTTTATGTCCATAGAACCTAGCAACAACAAAAGAGCAAAAATAATATTTAAACTTATGGTCTTAACTTCATTATCAGTGGGCTATACTTAGCTGAGATGAACATTTGAATCTTGGTTTTATTGATAATTAACGTTGTAGAAGGGATTTTTCTAAAAACTTCCTTGCAAATATACATTAAATAAATGCTGATATAAAATTTTGTGGGACATTATAGTTTCCTATTGCTGGTTGCAATAAAATATCTCAAATTTAGTGGCTTAATACAATAGAAAATTATTTTCCAGATCTGAAGGCCATAAGTCCGTATTATTATTTTTAAATAAATCATACTGATTCATGTAACAGTTATGATAATGTGGTCATCAGGGCTCAAACTATTCCTAAGATGCCTACTTGGCAGCTGTTGGTGAAATGTATAATATATTCTTAACAGGTCTTCATCTTCCAAATGTCAAATGTATTTATTTATATACTTATGATATTTGGATTTCAAAACCGATGAACAAAAGGTTGCTTCTAAGAAAACTTTGAATTTTAACAAAGGAAAACTACTACTAAAGGAATTAGGCTGACTTTGTTGCATAATAATAATAAGTATTATTGTTATTGAGTACTTACTGTCAGGACATATTGTTAAGTGCTTTTACATATATTAATTCATGTAGTCCTCAAAACAGCACAGTGAACCCAGGAGGCGGAGGTTGCAGTGAGCTGAGATCGCGCCATTGCACTCCAGCCTGGGTAACAAGAGCTAAACTCCATCTCAAAAAAAAACAAAACAGCACAGTGAGTGAGATCCTTTTATAATTTCCACTTTAAGATGAGAGCACCAGGCTTGGAGGTTAAATACTTGTCCCAAATTACACAGCTAGGAAAAGGCAGAGGTGGGATTTGAGCCCAGGCTCACTGCCTCCAGAGTCTACGCACTCTCTAGGAAGCTCCAAAAAACATTTTTAGAGCCCAGTGCTCTTTTGGAGGATTCAGTGTATTTATTTTCAGTTTATAGTTGGGGAGCTAAAGTGACAGAGAAGTCAAAACAACTCCCCCTGCTTGTATTCTTAGATGCTCATTTTAAATTTTAAATGATTTCTCTCTGTTTGCTTTTTTGTGGGCTCATTCCTGATTTCAGTCTTTTGGTATATGTTGACTTCTAATATTCTAAAAGACCGCTAAGTAAATGAAGACAAGTATTGGGATTTTAATAATTTTGAACTTTCTAGGTCACACTTCTTGTAATCAGACATGGTGCAAAGTGTTTCTACAAGGTCATACGAATGACTTTTAGAAAACACTATGGAAACAATCTATTAAAATGAGTTCTCTTCCCATTATGGCCTCACAGTTTATTTATTAGGATTGGTTCAGAATGCCAGTTATCTATTCAAATTCAATTTACTCTCAAAACAAAATACCATCTACTTACAAAGCTGAAAAACACACACCAGAGGCTCTGAACATAATTCCGGAAGTTATTTTTTTTGCAATGGTTTGGGAAAAGCAATACTTCCCCAAAACTGTATCACCCTCAAGATGACTATTCTGAAGTCATTTTGCAGAGTAGCTGGTATAATGGATAGCATGCTGTCCTAGCTGGTTTCTCTGTCAGGAATGCTGTTACTTGATCTACTCATGATGGGTATAAAAATTTTGACTGTAGTAGTTTATTTATAATCTCACCTAGAGGAATTTTTGTCTCTGGACGTTACAGCATAATTAAGTTTGACTGAGTAAATGAAGTTTGAAATGACTATAGTTATTTACATATAGTATGGAATAAGCCATAAATGATATAGGAGGGTTATGATGACATTTTCAATTTTCCCTCATTAGAAATTGGTGAATATCTAGCTCCTTAGGCAAGCCAAGCTAAGAGAAAGATTCCTGTTCTGGTTCAGACTTCTGTTCTCCAGTTGTTCACATCCTCTTAAACGCATTCTGGGTGAAGGTTTCTAACCATTCTGCTTTGTTCTGGTTCCTTCCTTTCATCATTATTGAGCTTGTCCTTGTTTTCTAATTATGGGTTTCTTCAAAACTCAAGTGCAGAATATTATCATATACTGTACCTCTACTGTACTTTTCAAATTACTTGATCCTGTGACCTTTTTATTGGGAAATGCTTCTGTTTGTATTTTTTGGTCCTACAGTTTTAATCTCTCCATCTGTGTTCATTCCTATGTGCTGTGGTCAGCTTCTGAGATGATTATAAAGGAAGTGTTTTTAATCCATTTACTTCACTAGGAAGAGTAAGTTACTGACATGCAAGCTGACATCTAAGCACACACTTCTAAACACATGCATGCATACACACATGTATGAGAGCTTTAATGCCACCAAATTTCTTGTATAATAGAATTAAGCATCCCTCCTGATTTCCAGTGCTCAGAAATGTTATTCTTTACCCATTTGAGGTCCAGTTGCATCCAAAAGGTGCCTTTTAGAGGGTGTCTTCCCTCTAATTCATTGCCAGTGGACATTGCCTCAGTTCCCTACCACCTTTAAATCCATCTTAAATTGCTTGGCTGAGCTTTTTTGTAAGCCAGTGACTTAGGCAGCAACATTTCTTTGGGTATTACAATCTGGAAGCCCCTTAACTAAAGCTGTAGTACAGAAACCCTTGTAAATCCAGCATTAACTAGGAAAATTTGTCAGAAGGCTGAGGTCTGGTTATGCCACTAGCTAGAAGATTCTGCTCTCCTACAGAGTGCCATGGAGGTATTTTCCTCAGGAAAAATGGCTCATCAGCTTTCAAGAGCAAAAATAAACTTATATAATATTGTACCTTTAAAGGATATTAAGCAAATTCTTCCTGTTTCCTTTTTTGCATGCAGATAATACCAAATGTGATCATAAATACTAAGAAATTTGGATTAAAAAACAATAAATTACAAAATCAAAAATATAAACAATTTGTAAGCATGTGTATATGGAAAATGTATAATATCTATGATCTAAATATGAATAATTCATTAAACTAGCACGTATTTAAGCTTCTAAAATGCTAAACTCTATTAAAACATAACAACAAAATTTTAAAAAATTTGATTTTCCAAATATGAACACACATTTCTAAATTATTTAACATAATTTTTCTTATGAGCACACAGCTTATTTTGTGTTATACTCAGCCTTTGAGTCATTAAATGAGAAATCTCAAATAAAGTTGCCTGGACAATGTTCATTAGAATGGACCGCAAATTCTCATCTGCTAACATTTTAAAATACGGCAGCTCATTTATCTTAGATTAAATTTTTGCTATTCTAAAAATGCTAGGCATTTTATACATGTCTAAAATATTTTTAAATTTTAGTTTGAAGGGATTTAAGCATCCACTCTTTACCATTGTATTAATTATTTTAATCACATAAAGTAATTACTAATGTTAGAAATATGCTTGTATGAAACAAGAATAAAAATAGAAAGGCATGAGGAATATTATTCTTAGACTTATTTAATGAACCTGTAAAAGAATACAAGGTGTGCAGTTAATGCTCATAATACAAGGGTTGGTCAAGCATTATTTCATAATGTTAAAAATATAATAAAATTGCCTTAATGATGCACTCAACTTACATTTTTATTCTCAAAGAAATAGACCAGCAGTTTTTTCTTACACTTTATATATACTTAATAAATTCTTGTTGGGCAAACTAAACATGTGTTGACGAGACATTAGCCATTTTAAAGAGATCTAACATGCTATAATAAAAGACTTTATAACACCTATAGCAGCAGTTTTCCCAAAGATCAAGACAATTACTTTGGCATTATGTAAAGAAAATGACCAAATCAGTATAGTTGCTTCGGTAATAAGTTTCCAGATCAAACAGCTGCTTACAAAGGCATCAGAAAACTTCATCAGCTGTTTTATTTATATTAGAGGTTAAATGAAACATCTGGCCATACCTGATAGCAAAGTTACAAATGAGCATCACCATTGACCTGATTTTGTATTTAAGACAAAGGCTGAAGCTGGAGAGGAGACTTTGAAAGTTAGCATCAGGTAGCTCTAACTATGGGTAAAGAGTTATTTCTTTTCAAAAATCTGTTTTCTAATTTGGGCTATGCTTATTTCTAACTTGGCCTATTACAGATATATCACCAATATGTCATAGCATGTTCAAAGGGTCTTAAACAAATTCATAAATGTGATTCACTATTAGTAATATATTGTGTTTGTTTATATGCTTTCCTCCATCACATCCACATCTTTAAAATGCTACTTGAAAAATTCATTGTCTGATTTAAGAGGATGCCATGAAAATGCAAAACTTATAATTTAGTAAGACTTAAAAGTTACTAAGTATATAGGAAGTTTAAATTTTCAGAAAAATAATTCATACGAAATCTATGACACAACTCACAATAAAGTTACTAAATGTTTTAAATATTGAAAAGCAAAGATGGTATTTTAAGGTCCAGTAAGATTCAATTTTAAGATGGTTAATATATTTAAGTGTAACCCTATCAGAGAAGGGCAGAGTCAATAACAAGGTTTTTGGCTGATTCGTGTAACCTGTGATTTTTGTTTTCTTCTTGCCTTTCACATTGTGGAAAACTAGATGTTCACTGGTGATTGCAGGAAAAGACAGGAGGAGAAAAAATGAAAGACATTTGTCTGATATTTGTTTAGACAAACACCCAGAGGAATTTCTGAAGAATTTGCAATCTTCCCTAGGCCCTCTCTTCTCTCTATTTCAGGGCACTTTTAACCACTTCCTGATTGTGACCCATTCTAGGCTCCAGCTTGTTGTAGTTCTGGGTTAAAAGGGAAAAGGAGCTCATAGTCCTGAGGTAGAAGGTGCAGGAAGATAGTGGGGTGTAGTAGTGAGGGTGGGGGCTGGGAAGAAAAAAATCATTTCATTATGAAAGCCATATATGAAAAGAATAATATTCAAATAATCTTGTCAATTCAGATTTTTGAAAAAAAGATCATTGTCAGTTCTGGGTTGCCAAGTATTTGTATGACATACTTTTGTAACCAGAAAGAGCATTGAAATATAATTTTTGGAATGATTTGGACCTTATCTGATAAATACAGTAATTCCCTTCTTCCCAGTAATGCGTATTAATAAGCAGTACTATAAATGCATTTTGAAAAACTCAACAGTATTTCCTCATCAGGAGTTATAAGTATAGTTTTATTCCCAATCAAGTACACAGAACCAAGCAAATAATAGATTTTTACATATGTCAGGAAAGCAACTCTAAAACAACTACACACATCTATAATAACACAATATAAAAATATGATGCTACTTCTATAAAAAATCATAAATATCTAGTGGATATTACTTATAAAATGGACCCTAATGTTCAGTAAAGTATACATATAAAATTTTAAAACCTCTAATACTTAATAATTTGACCCATAACTAATAATCTTGATAAAACAGTACACATATTTATTTTTTTAAAAAACTATAAATATAATGGCCATTTTGTTTATTCTTTTAAAAATGTAGAAGATATTTTAGAAAGTAATTTTGTTAATCCAAGTTTATCTGGATTTAGACAGGATGTTTGAGCAGATTCTTTTTTTTTCCTCTCAAATATCTTGAAAGATAAGAGAATCATTTCAAATTATTTTAAATTTAGAACTGTCTGAAAGAAATATAGAAAGCAAGCTATAATTGATTATTTAAGAAATTTTTTTCTACTTAGAATATTGTAATTAGCCAACGATAACATCAGCAATAATACTGGATACCTTTTATTTTAGCACTTGTGTTGTGCCAGACATGGAGCTGCGTGTTTTCTTTTTTACTTCAATTTACTCTTCCATTGTCTTCTATCTCAGCAAACTACTTGTGTCTCTGAGTAAACAATCTTAGATAAAATCCAGGAACATAAGTTATAGCTGTAAAATCCCTAATTTTAAAGAAAAGAAATGTTGGGGGGTCATCAGGAAATTCAAACAGAAGTTCTCAAACCTCTCATCTAATTTCAAAAGCAGGCATTAAATAAGCACCCCAACTCCCCATGTGGCATTGGAAGAGTAGTTAAAGCCATTTACCAAACAGTGTTAGTTCACTTGGAAGTGAGCCATGGCATGTTTTAAAGTGCTTCCATTCCCATACTCTCCATGTGTAATAATTAATCTATCAAAACACATAAGTAACATAAGTTTCTTATTTATCTATGATGTACAGTGAGTTTTTTGTTTGTTTGCTTTTTTTTTTTTTTTTTGGCAGGGTCTTACTCTGTCACTCAGGATGGAGTGCAGTGGCACCATCTTGGCTCACTATAACCTCTGCCTCTTGGGTTCAAGTGATTCTCCAGCCTCAACCTACCAATTAACTGGGATTACAGGCACATGCAACCACACCTGGCTCATTTTTGTATTCTTAGTAGAGAAGGGGTTTTGCCATGTTGCCCAGGCTGGTCTCAAACTTCTGGATTAAAGTGATCTGCCGGCCTTGGCTTCCCAAAGTGTTGAGATTACAAGCATGAACCACTCCACCTGCCCCACAGTGAATGATTTATTTAAGCAGAGTCAGGCATCCTTACAGAGAAAAGCAATCACCTACCCCTTTCACCCTCTCTGCTAATATTGTACTAATTTATATTACTGAATTGAAAAAATTGATTTCCAGTGGAGTTTTATAATTACAATATTAGAATATGTTTGTATTAACAGTGATTATTGGTACACTTTCTATCTGCCATTAAATAAATGGAAATCTTGAAATAGTCTTACCACTGTCTAGCAGCAGTAACAATGTTGAAGGCAGAGTTTTCATACAAATTCTTTCTGCTTGGAGACAAGCTCCTTTTCTTTTTAGGGTCTCAAGAGTATCTTGACTCTAAGAAGATTTGTTTTTCTATTTCCTCAGATGGAGGCCAGTTGTGAGTTCTAAATATTCAGACTTACAAATTGGTAGGAAATAGAGATGGAAAATTAAGGCTGATATATCTAGTAAGCAACCAATTCTCTGAAAATAAGTTATTTCAGAAAACATGTGTTAGTCACCTCTATTATGCTATATAAATAGTATTTTAAAACAATAGAATGAAATAGATGTTTTGTTTTCATCATGCTTAGCATTATGCTTGTGTAGCGGTAGGTTTTCTAAAGGCAGGAAGCTTGAAAATAAGTTTGGACACATTTTTTTTTGTTTTTCACCCTGAATCCTTCTTCCTACCTTGTTTTAGAAATAAACACACACAGAAATATCTATCTATATATATATTTAAATATATATTTATATGAACTATATACCATATATAGTATATATATTTAGAGATAGTCTTCACAAATATGGTTCATATATAGAAATTGGTATTGCAAATAAAGTTTTGGCAGAAAGTTCTGTGTGTGTGTGTGTGTGTGTGTGTGTGTGTGTGTATAAGGGCACTGTTTAACAGTTTTGTAAATGGCACCAAAATACAATATGCTGAACAGCTAACAAACAGAGTAATGAGGCAATAAAACTTCATAATTTGGCTAAGAACCAAAGATAAAAGACCAATATACTCTATAGGATATCATACACAATCACTAGATATTACAGACGTAATATTAAACAAAGTTTTATTATAAGATTTGTATTTATCTTTTTAATGACTAATTCTACTTTATTTACACAGCTGTCATCCCTTGAAATGAAAACCAGTATGAGGTATTAGTAAGTCAATAAAAATATTTATGCTATGTCCAGAGTCATTAAGTCACACAAAACTTCGCAGACTCAGTTCTCAAGGGACACCTGTGGTATGTACTAGAAACATTAATTGTTATTATTTAAAATACTAACCACTCATGTGGTATGTTAAATACTTTACACACATCATCTGATTGAATCCCCCAACAAACCTATTATGTTTTTATTTTATACATGAGGAAAGTAACATAAATAGTTACATCACTTATCCAAGACCACACAATTAGGATTATATAATTATTTTAAATTACATAAGATTATATAGAGTACAAAATACTTTGATTTTTATTTTTGTCTTGAAAAAAATCTTGTGGTATTATTATCCCATTTTTAAATTTATGAAAATTGAGGTTTGGAAAATTTAAATGATGTGCTCAATGTCAGTCAGTTGAAAAGACCAGAGTGAGCGAGGGCCAATGTAGGGCACTGTTGGTGAAATGCAGAAAGACTGCCCTTTCACTAGGAAGACACTGTTATTAAATGACAGCCTACAAACCATTTATACATCATCCCATTTGATCTTCAGAACCATTCTGTGTGATGAGCCGAATGTTACAGAAATTCCATTTTGTAGGTGAGAAAACTGACATGCAAGAGACTGTGACTTGCAAGTCACACAGACAGGGACCCATGTATTCTGCTTTCTAATTCAGTGTTTCTCCATTACACAACATGTCTTCTTTTTAGGAATCAGTAACATGGTTGATATGATAATGAATAAACAAATGAAAGATATAATAAAGTGAGCTTTAGTATGAATGTGTTGTGATTATAGTAATTAATACAGAAATTGAGAGTCTAGGGAGATTCATATGGAATTATAATAACCTATAATTTGCTCCTTGCTTACTTGGCTTCCCAAACATGCTAATCTCAGCAGTCTTTCATTTTTTAAAAAATATTTTTCCCAATTTGGTCTCTAATGGATCTTTGGATTAGGGATAATCTGAAGCCAGTTATGGACAGATGGATATTTCATATCTCTCTCTTTATATTAATAATTGAGCAATCTATGTGCAAGCACTGAGAATATACAGAGAAATACAGAAGTATCCATCTTCAAAGAGACCACAATCCCAAAGAGAGTAGTTGCAAGCACACTGGTAAAATCGAATGTACTGGAAGTATAAATAAGGTCTATACAGCAATAGTATAAAAACTGTATGGTTAGCATAGTCCTAGAAGGTCAAATGCTTCACTGAGAAGACCCTTGTGTGAGTTATTTGAATATGAGTAGCAGTTTGCTAGGTGGTCTGGGGAAGGGATTAGTCTATGAAAAGGCAACCATATGTTTTATGAAGCAGCATGGCAGTTTAGAAGAACAGCAAGTGATTGTCTGTCTAGGTTATTGGCTGTATGCCTATGTTTGGCAGGAAATGACATTAGAAAGACAAGCAGGGACCACAGAGCTCTCTGTACCATGCCAGGTACTTTGAAAGTTATCCAGTAGACAGAGATAGGCATCAAAATGTTTTGAGCTCGGGAGAGAATTTATCCAAATTACCTTTTGGGAAGATCAGCCTAAAAGCACTATGGATAAGTAATCCAAGAGTGGTGAAATAGAAGGAAGGTTTTTGGTAGTTGTATTAGTCTGCTAAGGCTGATATAACAGAACACTACAGACTGGGTGTCTTAAACAAAAATTTATTATTTCAATATTTTGGAGGCTGATCTAAGATCAAGGTGTTGTCAGGTTTGAGTTTCTCCTGAGGACTCTCTCCTTTGCTTGCAGATGGCCATCTTCTCACTTGTCCTCATATGATCTTTTCTCTGTGTATGCCTATCACTGTGTCTTACCCTCTTCTTATAAAGACACCAATCCTATTGGATTAAAACTCCACCTATATGACCTCATTTAAACTTCATTACCTGCTTAGTGACCCTACCTCAAAATGTGTTCCCATTGATGTTAGGACTTCCACTTATGAATTTGGGAAAAACACAATTAATTTCCTAGTATTTGTCCTGCTAGACCTCCAAAATTCATGTCCTCTTTGCATGCAAGATACGCTCACTTCACCTTGAAACAGCACCACAGTCTTACTCGTTTCAGCATCAGCTCTAAGTCCAAAGCCTCATCTAAGTATTAATCTAACTCAGATATAGTAAGACTCAAAGCTATGGTTTATCCTGAGGCAAAATTCCTCTCCAATTGTGAATCTGTGAAACCAGACAGGTTATGAACTTCTAAAATACAATGGTAGGACAGGCATAGGATCGACATTCTCATTCCAAAAGGGACAAATGGGAAATAAGTGAGGTGTGATGGGGTCCTAAGCAAATGCAAAACCTAGCAAGAAAAATTCCATTTGATTTTAAGTCTTGAGAATAATCCTCTGATGGCAAGCTCTGTCCCTCAGGCTTACTTGTGCAGCAAGCAGTGTTGCTTCCACAGCCATGGGCATTGGCCCACCCCCTCCAATGGCTGTGATTGGCAGCATAACTCCTGGGACACTAATGGGCTGCAGCCTTGTGCACTGAGAGGAGGAGGAGACAACCTTGTTCCCCAGGTTTGTGCATTCTGGGCCTATGGTAGCAGGGGCAATCCTGCTGATTTCTGTATTCTCTTTATTGTTCTTGAATAACAAGGCATTTTCACAGCCTGATGGCTCTGTTTTTCCAGCCTATAAAATCCTCCTTCATTTAATCCCATCTCTACCTGCTTTAGTTCAAACTGGTAGTATTTCAGCTGGTATAATCCCATCTCTATTCTTGGGTTCTGCTGAGACGTTTGTTTAAATCCATAACTATTCTCTTAATGGAGTGATTGTTCAGCCATGCCCCTGAGGTCTCTCCAGAGCACACTTTCTCTTTCCTTGCAATATGGATAGGCTGAGGGTTTTCAAATATTCAAATTTTGGTTCCTTTTCTTTTAACAAATCCTTTAATTTATCTGTCTGTTTTCTTGCATTTTACTATAAGCAGTTAAGATTAACTAGGCTGCACCTTTAACACTTTGTTTAGAAATCTCCTCAGCTAAATATTTAAGTTCCTCCACATTTAACTTCAACTTTTCACAAAATACTGATATTTACTAAGATAAAATACTATGATAAAATACCAAGGACTCAGCCAAGTTCTTTGCCACTTTTAAACAGGATCACTTTTCCTCCAGTTTCCAATAATGTGTTCCTAATTTCCATCTGATACCTAATCAGAATTATTTTTAATGGCCACAGGCTTACCAACCATCCCATCAAGGCAGTCTAGCCCTTTCCTAACATGTGCCTCAAAACTCCTCCAGCCTCTACCAATTACCTACTTCCAAATTCATTTCCACATTTTTTGGCATATGTTATAGTAGGATCCTGCTTCTTTCTACCAAAATCTGTATTGGTCAGGGTTGTCCAGAGAAACAAAACGGAAGAACAGAATGTGTATTTATTTCACATGATTATGCAAACTGGCAAGTCTAACTTTGCAGTGTAGGCTGGTAGGTTTGAAATCCAGGGGAGTTCATGGCACAAAGTCTGAAGGCAGCCTACTAAAGAATTCCTTGTAGCTCAGGGAGGCCAGTCTTTTTGTGCTATTCGGATCTTCAGCTGGTTGGATGGCCTCACCCATATTATGGATGGCAATCTTCTTTACCCAAAGTTTACCGATTAAAATATTAATCTCTTTCAAAACACCCTCCTAGTGGGCACAAACGTAACTATCACAGGAATATATTAATGAATGTATGTGAGAGATATTTAGAGTTTGAACTATAGCAGTAATGTTAATATAAAGTCAAGGATGACTCTTCATTTCCAGACTATTGTGACTGGGTAGATGGTGCCATTAAAACTGAAAGTGAAATGTTTGAAGAGGAAAAAGTTTTGTGAAGATGATAAGAAATTCAGTTTTGAACAGATTGATGAGGAAGTGACTATGGAACACAAAACAGTAGATCTACCCTAGGGAGAAGAAACTATAATAGAAATGTGATTCTTAACTGTGGAAAGCAGTATAAGCTACTTGGGCAAGGTCAAAATTTCACTGAAAGTAGAGAGTGACATAAAAGCAAAAGGTAGGCCTTTGGTGAGTTTAGATTCTAAGGTTGCTGGCAACAGAAACCTATTAGAGTAAGTTTAAGCAAAAAGAGAGGAATTGGTTTAAGGGTACGTGAGTTTCTAATGGAAGCCAAGCATTCTAGGTCAAGATTACATTGAAATCAATTTTATTTATTGTTTTCTTGTTCATTTATTTTATGTTCAAGATGAGAGAAATTTAAGCTTGTTAATATATTGTTAAGAAGGAGCCAGTGAAAAAGAAAGACTAATATATTTATTTTAGAAAATAAATAGTGACAATAGATCATGAAGAGAATGGCATTTAGACCTGTATTTCTCAAACTTTTATGTGCATAGGAATCACCTGGGAACCTTTTATGAAATTAATCAGGTTAAGGGTGAGATCTGAGATGCTACACTTCTGTGGATGCTATGGTATTGGCAATTCTGCTGGTCCACAGACTATACCTTGAGTCATGACGATCAGGGCACAGTTGGGAGACTTTTTAATAAACTGTGTACATCTTTTTATCTAAAACATAAAGAAATTGCCCAAGAAGGAATCTTGCTTAAAATATGCTCAACTTCATTATTAATCTCATGGTAGGTAAGTAATCAAAGATAATTTTGATTGGAAAATGAGTGATTGTCTTTTTAATAGAAACTTTAATATAACAATGTTCAAACATGCAGATGACACCCAATATATCTATCCATCAACCAATTTTGATAATTATCAACATTTTGCATTCTTGTTTCATTACAGCTTGCCTCACTTCACCTTACTACTATAGTGTTTTTAAGGGAACCCAAATATCCATTATTTTTCTCATAAATACCTAAATATTTATCTCTAGCAAAAAAAAATTTAAAAAGTAAACATAGTGTCATGATTGCAAGGCCAGAATTGCTACTTGTCTCAAAAATGTTAGTTCACTTGAATCAGTCTCTTACAAGATTCTTGCATCATTTATTGTTGACTCACCTCAAGTATGTTTTAATATGTACCAGTTATTCCTCCCCTACTATCTTTCAAAGCATTCATTTCTTTAAAACTGGGTTATTTTTTATAACATTCTCCCTTAGTATGTTTCAAAGCATTCATTTCTTTAAAAACTGGGTTATTTTATTTTTTATAACATTCTTTACATTCTGGGCATGCTTGTGGCATCTTTATGATGTCATTTAACATGCTCTGCTATCCCCCCATGTTTCCTGTAAAAATGATAGTCAATGTAGAGACTGGATTCAATATGGTAAATTATTTATTGGCCACAGTAGCTCAAGGATAATGCTCTGTGATTCCTTGCATCACATCACAAGACATGGAATTTCTTAACATCCCAGTTTAGTCATGTTAATATTAATCAGTGAGTTCAGATTGTCAACCTCATCCAACCATTAACTTCTCACATAATGAGTTTAACAGCCATTGATGATAGCAACTTATATACATCATTTGAATAGAAGTTTCAAATTGGTGATTGTTTTCTAATTCTTCCATTTGTTCTGCATTTATTTGGTATAATTCTTTTATAGAGACAAGTTTTCTATATTCAAATATTTCAGTCTAGAAAGGCAAGATATATGTGTATATGTATGTGTGTGTATGTATATATACACACACATGTATATAAAATAGTTTTATTTATTTAATAGTTTTTCATAATAATTGTTGTAACCCTAGTAATTTCCAAAAATGACCACACAGATGCAATTAGCAAAATCGAGTCTGTGGGAAAAATCTACAGAATAAAATTATCCAATTTCTTCAAGTAATAAATTGAGAGCAGTAAAAAGAGAAGGTAGAGAAGAAGAGAGAACATATAGATTAAATGTGTGTCAGTCTTATTTTATCTTTATTTTTGAAAATTTATCATAATATTTGAAAATCAATTTAATTTGTGCCCTGATCAGATATTTGATAATATTAATGAATTATTCATGTTAAGTATGATAATATTGTGGTTCTTTCTCACAGATATATACTGAGATATTTATGAGTGGAATTATATGGTATCTGGGATTTTATTTAAAACAACCTGAAAGAAGATAGAGATAAACAAGATTGCCATGAGTTGATAATTGATGAAACTGGTGATACATATGTGTGAATCCATTATGCTATTCTGTCTTTTTTGTATATGGATGAAATTTGTCATAGTGATAATTTTGAAAGACTATCTTGGACTGGAAAATTAAAGTAGCAGTCAAATTAAAGTCAGAAGATACATTTTTCTTTTCATTTGAGATCCTTCAATATTTGCATATATTACTCTGATATTTAGAAATAGCTTTTGTCATGTAATCGACTCGATGTGTGTTTAGTTGATTCCTGATTTAACCATTTAGCAAGAAGAGGATAACAAATGGTTTTAGTTTTTTCTTTTTCCAGCAACTAGCAAAATTTATGGTATATAGAGGTGTCTCACCAAATGTGTGTTTAATAAATGGCTGACATTTTCAATACTATTCTCATAGGTAATCAGATTTCCGATAGGGAATATGCCCTGTGAAAGACCACATGCATATGGCCAAAACCCAAAAGTGTTTAACCAACAGGGTTAAAGCAAGTTAGGCAATATCAAAAATTCTAAATTCAAAATTTACTTGAAATTTCTGGAGCTATTGTAACTGTCTCATATCCTAACATACGAAGACATGACAAATTTATATGTTTTAACTATTATCCTTTTCCTTAGAAATTGTTCATTAGGAATTTTTGCATTTATAAACTGTGATGGAACATGAGTATATTTTATTGTTAAGAAATCACTGGATTCTTGCAATGATCAGAAGTTGAGAATGAGGACTGATTATTAGTTTCTCTAATGCTCAACTTATTTCGTATTTGTTCTCTCGCAAAACAACTCTCAGGGCAGATTGGAACTCTAATTAGGGGTCTAGCTTCCCTTTGATGTTGACGGCAACTCTTATTAGTATTAATGTATATGGAAGAGAGAATAGATCTTTAAATAATTTAAAAACAGCTTTGTGTATTATGAATACAGACATATAAAAGATTTAATGATGTGATTTTTACATATTTATACTATGTGCACATAAACACACACTCCATGTATTGTATATAACTATGACTTGGGGACTAAATGAAGCTCATAAAATCTTGCCATTAATTATGTTGACAGAGAGAATATCCTTTTGTGTTTATCCATTCATTCCTAGAAATGGCTGCAGGTTCTTTTAACAATGATCTGCCTAGTTTTCAAGTCTCGGTCTATTATAAGAATCTGAACTCAGATTTCCATAAGTTGAGGAACACATATTTTTCAGTCATGCAAATTGAAAGAGAGGTAGCTTCAGCTTATGTCTTTATATGTCAGATGTGTGCAAGTATACATTTCTTAGTAAAAATGTTTTACAATAGTTGACATTTTCTCTTTGTGCATGTGTGTGTGTGTTTCTTTCATAAATATTGTGAGCTACAGTTGTAATCCTTCTTTGGGCACAAGTGACCTACAGTGCGATTGTACTGTATTGTATTTGTAAGTCATCAGTGGTGCTTGACATGGCAGTAAGAATAACTTGTCTGTGACTTCCACGGGGAGAGACACTGGGGTTTTGTTGGTCAGAGGGTGTATTTTTCAGTTATTATGGCACAGCTTCTGTATTTGAATGGTCCAGTTATATTTAACACTCTGATCTTTATGTATGGTTTGCTTAACACCAAAATTATATCTTAAAGAAACTTTCAAAAGCAGAAAGAATAAAAAAATGCTAAGTAAGTATTCATTCAGGGATCACAGAAACAAAGGTAAGAACAAAATTCTTCTGGGGCTTATTCTATTGGTTTAGTTTTAAGGCCACAGCATTTCAAACTTTCTATATGCATAAATAATTTTTCTCTTTAGAAAATCCTGCCCCTGAAAAGCAACCCTGAAATGGTTTCAGTAAAGCCCCTTTTGAAGGACTCTGCACAGGTCAAGGAATAAACAATGCCAAGGGGCAAGGTCTTTGTTATGCATGAAGCCGCTGGCCATTTCAGAGCAGCTCTGGGTGTCAGGGAACCCAGTTGATGACAGATGGTGTGACTGTCCTTGTGAATTTTTCACCTTAAAATGACAGCCTATGTGGAAATACCCTGTAATCACTGGGGAAAGATACTCTAAAAGCCCCTTGATAATTACATAAAGGAAAACAGCTTTTATTTCAGGTATACTTCTGGGCTCTTTTGATATGTAGGAAAGCTTAGATGCTTGTATTAAGAAAGGGGAAAGAAAAAAAATGTCTCCATTCGAAGGGTAGTGTTCCCCTACACACGAAACAATAAATGGCACACACACACGAAAAGATAATCGATATACTTTTGGACTCTGCCTTTTAAGTGCATATATTGTTTGGTTTCCTGCAAATACCAGCAGAAATGCCCAGGGAGATTTCCCAGGTATATGCCAGGCCAAATGCATAAAATGAAATTAAGCTGTAAATTGCACTGAGCAGCTTGCTTCAAAAATTCTTGTCAATGTATGAGTAAAGGATTAAAAATATACATTTCACCTTTATTCATTTGTTCTCACTGAATCCACACAAGAACATAAAGATGAGAGAAAATTTTATAACTTTGGCAACAATTTTGCATTTTCCTCTGCATATTTTTAATTTTTAATATGTGTGTTTGTTTAAAATCATTAAGGAAAGATTGCAAAAATTCTGAGTGACAGTGAGGGGTTTCTAGCTTATATACTCTATAGATTTCCAGTGGCAGTCAGTATCATAAAATTAAGACGTATTGAAAATGGCTTGGTTAATTCTGAATGCAAACATTGTTTTAGGCTGATTTTAATGAGAAAATTGTAGCTGTCATTTCTTCTTCAAGTTCAGCTTCATGTACTATAATTTGCTCATATAATGCACTGTGGTCTCAAAGTATATGTCAAGGAGTGGAATGAATTCACAACAAAAGAATCAATAGTTCATTATTTTTTGATTCAATTATTTGTATGTCCCTTTAGTAACTTCATTAAAATTAGAGGATTGAAGAATTAAAAAATATTGGGATCAATCCAGTAATTTGTTAGTATATGTTCCTAAATGGGATTTTGCTTTAAGCTTTGTGTAGGAAGAATATTAATTTTTCCTTTATAAAATGTGAGACAGTAGCAGTTACTAAGATAGGTGCATTGGTGATGGGGATGAGTGGCTTCCTCGCTTATTCCAGGTTGGCCAATTTTATAAATTATGCTCTGCTTTTGTTCATTAGTTACTTTCATCATAAATTCCTGTAATAACTAAAGTCTCCTGTGTTTCACTATTATAATTACATTTCTTGAGATATGGATGGAGTTCAGTTGTATTTTGAGGGTTACCATTATTTTAGGGAATGTACAAATGATTGGGTCAATAAACTAAATTTGGAGGATTTGCCTTTTATATTGGCAACCATATTATACAAATGTAAGGAAGAACTAGAAAGAAAGGAAGGAAAGAAGGAAGAAGGGTGAGGGGAAGGGTTAAGAGTGAAGGAAAGGAAGATAAATAAAAGGCTTCCTTATAGATATGGCCAATTGTGCTTCAGTATATTAACATTCTAAATTAGCTGTTCTCTCATCTATTCTTGTGCATGTGGCCACTTGTAATATTGTTTAACACAAAACAAAATACTATATAATTCTATAACTGCCCTCATAAAGTCCAAACATTATTTTCAGGAGTGGTTACCTCACCTTTTTGTTTCTATATGCAGAACTGTGTTAACATGACAAAAAAACATTGGGAACTCAAATCTCTGCTACAGTGAGCCTTTTCTGTCTGTAGCTCATTACTTATTTTATTTGCAATGGTCTCTGTCATTCTTCAACTTTCTATATCTGTAATGTAGCACATTGCTGCATATGTTACTAATCAGTTTCAACATGTTAAAAAGCTGTTCTGAAAGTTGCTTAGATTGAGGTGTGCTATTTAGATGAATATACACAAGTTTCTTGTGTATAGTTCTTCTCAGAACCTTTAATATGTAGAAGTAAATTGTAGTGTCAAAACTGCAGCTATGATGTGCGGAATTTTTCAAGCATAACTGACCATTGAGCTTTCCTCCCCCATTCTGGAAACAGCTCATAGCACTCCTGGTTGAAAAGACATCGTAGAGGGGAATTCTGACATTTGTCAGAGTGCACTGAAGTCACACAACTGAAATTAGTGGAGAAAGGGACCTAGTAAAGTGGTGGAGACAAGCTTTGTTTCAGGCCAGGTCTGAAAACCGAGTATGATTGCACTCTCTACAAGAACACCTTGCACACAGAAGGAACATGTGTTTGTTAGGTATGACAAAGCTCCAAAATAGGCACCCAGGTGGTTAATCTCTCTAGGCCTATATATTCTCAGATATAGAAGTAGCTAACTCTGTCAGGCTTACTTTATAGGTTATAATGATCAAATTATGTTTGTAAAAGCACTTGGAAAATGGCAAAGCATAGTAGTCATGTAAGAAATTATTATTGTTCAAGGTAGTCATATAGTGAACAAAAGCACAGCGTCTAACTCCACAGGCTTATGACTCACTTTTGCAATTAAGATGTGGGAAGTTGGGTAAATTGGGTGACCTCCTTGAGCCTCAATTTCATCATCGATAGAATGGGAATAATAATGTCGACTTCATAAGTTGTTGAGAAAACCAGATAGAATTACATGTTTTAATGCTCAAATTAAGCAAAAATGACATGCACAGTTATCATATTAGGGTTTGTCTTGTCCTGATAACTCCTGGGACACATTACGAAGATGATAAGGGCCTTTTTCAGAAGGCTTCTGACTTTAGTGCTACTGCATTTTTCAGAGATAACTCAAGGAGGTAATAGTCCTGGTATGAGGAACTAAGATATTAGAATTAGGGAAGTTAAAAAAAAACACTATAACTGTTGGTCTTCAAAATAACCTTGACTTTCTATTAATCTACATTGGGAAATGCTTTAAAAATGGCCAAACACTCCTATCTGGAACGACTTTAGTCTTGTTCTGTTGTTTTGAGAGGAACTCTATTTAATTTTTTTTTAAAGTAGCCTGCATTTCTTACATAACTTTCCCAAAAGACTAAAGAAGAAAAACAAATGCTATTCAAATTAATCACTTAGATGTCATAATGCCAATATTATCTATTTTATGCTTTTGTATTTAAGTTGATATTATTTCTTTTCCAAGGGCTGTGGGAAAGAATGAATGGCACCCTTCGTTACAATATTTGTTGCAAATGGGGAGAAGCTTCCTTCACTGTACCAGATTCACATCTTCCTCCCCACTTCCATAGACAAGAACCTGGCCCCAAGTCACAGAAACTGCACATAGGAGAGAGAATATTCGATTTGTTAAATATCCCATAGAAGTGCAGATTTTTAGTCTGATTTTTCTCTAAGGCAGTGTTTTATATTTCAAGTTAAAAAGGTATACATCCACAAAACTTGATTAAACATTTTCCAGTACAACTAAAAAGGGACAACTCATCAGATTTTTCCACTTCAGGGCCCATTCCCTAGTCCCATCTACCTAAGAGCTCTTCCCCGGAGGCTTTCTCCTTCTCATTACTGAGGTCTGGCTTAAATATCACTGCTTCAGAGGGGCTTTCCTTGGCCACTCTCCCTAATCAGCTCCAGCCTCCTATCCTCCGTTAGGCTTTATTTATTGATTACATGTTCATTTATTTGATGACATGTTTATTGTTCGTTTCCCCACTAAGTCCTCTGTTCCCACGTGAAGCTTGGCAAGTGTTCTTAAAACTATCAAATAAAAATACATACAAATTTAGATGAATCAACCTTTTTTGTGTTTTATAATATGATTATTAATAACTATTGAATATCTACTATGTGTCAGACACTGTTTTTAGCCCTTTGTATGTAATATTTATTTAAGCCTAACAACAACACTATGAAGTAGGTACCACTGTTATCCCCATTCTAAAGCTAAAACAAAAACAAAACAAAACAAACAAACAAAAAAAACAACAATTGAGGGAGAGAGGTGTTAAGTTTACCTGGGTAGTTAGTGGTTGAGCTAGGATTTCTATAAGGAGGGCTGACTCCAGAGCCCAAGATTTTTACCATTATGGTCTATATTCCTTCTATTATGGTATTACGGATTATATATGTGAAGAAAACATTCATTTTCAGTTTTTCTCATCTACTGTAAATCCTGGGATAAAATAGGCTGCCAACCTCTGCTAAAATAGTTTAATAGTATTTTTCAGCTTTTGAGGAGTTCTATTTTCATTAGTCACTTTAATTTAGTAAGAGAAACATCTTCATTGCTATCCTCCATATTTCATCATTTTAACCTATCACCTCATTTGTGAACATGCTTTCTTACCTAATTTAACATTTTTGAATGTTTGTGGAGCATTTGTTAAGAGTCTATCCCAAAGTCTAACAGAATTGCCCATGTGGAATGTGATGATTTAGAATTTATGGACTCCTGCTAGAGAGAATGCTTTGGGTGGAGTAGATGCAATTCAAGGCTTTTAGACATATGATAAAGGATTCACTGTGTGTTCTCAATTAAT
The DNA here is from genome assembly GCF_030222135.1 of Aotus nancymaae. Taxonomy (NCBI): domain Eukaryota; kingdom Metazoa; phylum Chordata; class Mammalia; order Primates; family Aotidae; genus Aotus; species Aotus nancymaae. The sequence continues at coordinate 14,827,408 of NW_026988450.1, read as the reverse complement.
ATGTAAAAAAAAATGCCTGGAGACAATGTTGTAAAAACTAATTTCTCAGTGTTGAAAATTGAAGCTCACTCTAAGAATATGTTTTCCCAGAGCTCAGGCTTCAATGGCCTGGCATTTTAGCCAGAACTTACATACCCACATATCATCACTTAGCCATCTGCTTGCCACCACTAGAAATAATCTGGTTTATATGACATCACACAAAAACCTAAAGAGCACTATTTGAAGAAATTTATTCCTGTCACTCAGGGATCTATTTCCTAATAGTCAAGAAGGCTTAATCTAATAAACTTAACTATAGTTACATTAGTGGTTCAATTATACTGAACTTTGTGAAGAACTATTCCTTTTATAAGAACTTTATTGATTTATAATGCCTGTTCCAAAATAGCAACTTTATATGAATTTTAGACATGAAGACATTCCAGTTGTGAGACACAGGTAGGAATTTTAATGCTACCCTTATCACTTACTTTGATGTTACTTAGAAATGATAATAACCATGGATTTGCATTTATGGTTTGAAAAAATACCTCCAAGTACATTTTTGTGTTTAATTTTTATAAAAATACTATTGAGTAAAGACTGTCTTTATTCTCAATTTACAGTTGAAAAATATGAAGCTCCTAGTAGTTAAAAACTACACAAGTTTATACAGTTGTACACTTATACAACTGTTAAGTGACCAAGTTGGGAATTGAACCTAGAGATCCATCTTAACACAGGATTAAGTTTTCCCCTACCTTAGCTATCTCCCATAGAGCTTAGTGCTGTACTTGAAAAAGATCACTGGCAACAAAAGGAGTTAAATTCTAGACGTTCTAATGCTTAAGTCTATGAATTGGCCACATAGATTCTGGAGTTAGACATGGTGCCATTGAAATCTATTTTCACTTTATTCTACCTTGTTCATTTAAAGATAGGCTATCCAACAGCTAGATTCAATAACAATAAAAAAATTCTAGAAGGTCAAAATCATTGTGCAATGATTTTTCCACTCAGTAGTAGTGTTTTCTTGGACAAATTACTCAGTTTTACTGAGTCTCGGTTTCCTTATCTGTAACACTGAGATAATAATACCTCCCACATAGGTTTTGCTGAAGACCGACCGTAAAAACATGCATAGGACTGCATTAGCAGAGTTAAATTGTTCTACAAATAAATGAGTCTACTCTCCGTATGTTTTCAACCTCTACTTTTCAGCCAATCCTCCTTATGATGTCATGGAAATATGCTCAGTCTCTAGGTAGAAACAGCCCAAGCCTGGTTACAATCCTATTTTTATAAAATCTCACTAAATTTTGTAGAACAGTAGGATAATATGCAAGACTCAGGTAAGTGAGATATTTCCAAATATAAAGAACTCCAAGCTCTATATAAGTCCTGAGTTGCACTTGATAATTCATACAAAAAAGGAGTGTTAAGGAAGGTCCCCAAAAGGTGAGAATTTCCCGAGTATAAAATCTCCAACTTCTGTGCATGGTAGGTAGCCATGAACTACTGGCGGACAGCACACATGAAAGTTTCAGCAAGAGCCAGGCATCAATAGATGAAAATGAAGCCTTAAAACTTCTTGCCTCTGGCTTAGAATCTTTAAAATAAGCCTTATACAAAACCATATATTGAAATTGTGACTTTAAATTTAGTAGCTGAACCATTTTTCTGAACTCAGATATAAAGTTAAAATTGTAATTCATTAGAGCTAAGCTGGTGATAAAATTGTATATAGCTAAATACATTTATATATTTGAATATGTGTATATGTATTATGCATATGCATGTATGTATATATATGCATACACATATATATTTAGAAAAAGTATATTAAATAATATATATATATATATTTTAAAATACTTGCCCAGGATCATAATAGTTATGATCCTGATTTATGACACATGTGGGATCCTTCTAATACTTATTCTGTGATATCCTACCATATTTTGGAGGTATGACTGTACATACACATAGATAAATAATTACTCTGTTTTTTAAGCATTTACTAGTTGCTGAGTGTCTCCTATGAGCCTTCTAATTAGTCTATAAATAGGTGTTTTAGGTTCACTTTGCAAAAGAAAAAGTGATTTCAAAGGATTAGGTAATTTATTCAAGATTATACAGTTAGTAAAATTACAGTCCTGAAGCCAAGCTGTGATTTCTTGTACCCCAGGTCTTACCAGCATTTCTCTTTTCATTATTTCCTTTTCACTACATTGATGCTCCCAGTTTAACAAATATATAGTAAATCTGACTTGAAAACACGCCTTATTTTCATGAAGTCCTTTGCAACATTATGGAGGTTACATACTAATACTAATCATGCATGTTGTTTTCTTTCTAACCACATAAAAGTGCTTGATTTATTAATGATATGGTAGGAAAATGACAGAAAAAAATAAAAAACAGGTCAACAGTTTCTATGTAAACTCTACTGTCTCTTCACTATTTGCTACTTTATAGTAAATCAAATCCATTTTGTATAATGAAGCTTGTCTTTATTATCCCATTATGACTGTCTTAGAAAAGAAATAGTGTGTATGCTCCAGTTTTAGGTCATTTGTAATTATAAAAAGATAGGCAGGAAAACCATGTACTTCTTGTATGCTTTAAAATCTTCTCCCTTGGTTGTTCTGCACGTTTTTACTGTTTTATAAAGAAAGTATTAGAAGCTGTGTTTTTATTGCCTTGCTGCCTTTAATAGTACACACTGTGAAACTAAGCTGGAGACCTGATTGATGCCATTCCTACCTGTCTAGGAAGATAATGATCAAACATCCAGGGGGCTGTTCTCCAGGTGATATGTGCATGGAACTCCCATTAATGTTAATGGGAATCCTGCAGCTAAGCACAGTGACTGGAGACAAGAGGCTGAAGGTGTGGTAGGTCCATTAATACTTATTCTTTTTCATAGCAGCTGGTTGGAATTTAAGTGGTTGGCAGTCCTTTCGAAGCTAATAATCAGACATATTTGAAAAGTGCTGCTTGTGCAAGCTATGTAGATATATTGACAATAAACTCTTTGTATAACATATATATATGCTAAATTTTACTGTACAAAAATATTTCCTATAAAATGCTTGCATATTTGGAAGAATGTTTCCATAATTAAGCTTTCTAAAAGAGTTTGATTAGAAGTCTATAAAGAATTTTTTAAATTTATGATTAGTTGAAAAATATGGATATTAATTTAAGAACAAAAACAGTAAAAAGGACGATGACATAAACTGACAAGTCTAGACAAGAGAAGACCAGTATACATACACAGAAAAGATGAAATTTTGTGCCTAGGCAAAGTCCTATATTTAAATAGTACAGAGATGAGATGCATGTATGCAATCTATATACGCAACTGTAGAAATTAATCCACTAACAAAACACTACATATAAATATATATTCCTTAATTTATCCTGTAACATATACTGAAGTGTGAGCATTATTTTGGACGCTTGGGACATTGCACTGACAAACTTGAGCCTGGGCTTCCTGAATGTTATAATCTAGGAGAGGTTATAAAAGAGAAAAGAAGCTTAGAAATAGTCTTATCCAACCCTGATTTTCTGTGGACAGAAACTTAGACTCAGAGGGCTACATTAACTTGCCCATTATAACAAAGCTGGCTGATGGCAGCAGAACTCACATAGGTACCCACATGTTTAACAATGTATTGCACACATGTACTCTGCTCCTGTGACTTCTGCACCTAATGCAGTGTTGGATTTACAGTAGATACCTACTAGTAATTTGTTTAATAAAAATATGAGAATTGCTATTTAAAAAGTGTTCTCCATAGAAGCATCTGTACTGCCTACATATTCTAAGCACTGTGAAATCAGGGAACAATGTCTCAGTTCTTCTAAATTTTTTATATAATTGTGTGACTTTCAGTAAAATAAAAATATCTCAATTAACAAATGATTTTATAACATTCTAATGTTTTATCACTTAAGAAATATGCAAAAAGGTAATCTGTTTCTGATTATGATGGAGTACAAATGCTTCTACCCAAAACAATGAGAACAACGATAAAAATACCAAAAAAAAAAAAAAAAAAGCAAAGAAGGAAAGGAAAAGAAACCTAGCTAGAACTGAGGGATTTGATTTGTAGAAAAGAGATCTGGCTACCATAGATGGCACTTGGGCAAAGAGATACATATAACAACAGAAGAAAATCGGGCTAAAGTAATAAGGTGTTACGACTTGAGAATTTGGAAATGGCATTATATAGCTAGAAACAGAAACCAGAGGAAAAATATGCAGAAAATAAAAAAAGATTAATGGGTAACCTAGATATTGGCTTTATCAAATATGAACCTTTAATAAAAGTATGATTAATGTGTTAAAATAATTCAAAAGATGAATAATTTAATCAGGAAACCATAATCTGTAAGAAAAAATTAAATTAATATTGTAGAACTGAGAAATAAGATAACTAAAAATGAAAACACAATAGATAAATTTAAAAGTAGATATAGAGCATGACAAAAAGGAAGGTCTAACATATGTTTATTGGATTCTTGGAAGGGGCAAAAAAAGAAACGGGGGCATAGGTCATATTTGGAAAAGTAGTGTCTGACATTTTTAAAAAATGTGTAATGACATTAAGCCACAAATTAAAAATTGTTAAGTACCCATGCTGAAATAATTCAGATAATCAGGAGTGAGATTTATCACTGCAAACTTGCCAACAAACAAAAACAATATTAAAAATGAGAAAGAAAAAAGATTACCTTGTAAAATACAACAAAAAAGACTGTCAACTGACATTTCAACAAAAACAATGGAAGCTAGAAGGCACTAATTTAAAATATTTAAGCAATAAACAAAAATAACACCCAACCTAAATTTCCATAATAAGAGAACATATTCTTCAAAGGCATAGGTTTTACAAAAATATTTCCAGAAAAGTTAAAACAGAAAATTTCTACTTACACCAGAAACAATAGAAATAATAAAGAGATCTCATTAGGAAAAAGAAAAATGATCCAAGATGCACATCTGCAATGCTGGAGAAAGGAAAGAGCAATAGAAATAATAAATATCTGTGCAAATCTAAATTAATATTGATTGCACAGAGCAATAAAAAGCTTGCTTGATTTAAAATTTGTACATAGTTAAAATAATTGGCAAAAATATGTTAAAAGGTAGAAATGGGTAAATGGAGTCAAATGGAGTTTCAAAAATTATGAAGACTGCCACAAAAAGTTGTAATTTATGCTAGATTATATTAAGAGAACGAATGCAAAAACACATTGGTTACCCATTAAATAATGTCAAAAATATGCAACTAAAAAGCTAACATATGATTAATTCAAAGAAAGTTTATGGCAATATAAAATAAAAAATACATATTTCTTTTTTCCCTCCTTCCCTACCTCCTTTCCTTCTTCCTCCTTTCCTTCCTTCCTTCCTTCCTTCCTTCTTTCCTTCCTTTCTTTCATTAATTTTTTGACAGAGTCTTGCTCTGTCACCCAGACTGTAGTGCAGTGACACAGTCATGGCTCACTGCAGCCTCAATCTCCCAGGCTCAAACAATCCTCCTACCTCAGCCTCCTGAGTAGCTGAGACTACAGGTGCATGCTACAATGCCTGGCTAATTTTTTATTTTTTGTAGAGATGGGGTCTCAACATTTTTCCCAGGCTGGAAAAAAGTCTATTTCTCTAAACTAGCTCAAACAATTAAAAATGAAGTGAAAATGCTATTTGTAATAGTATAAAAATATAAAGACTAAGGGATACATTTATCAAAAGATACATAAGGTCTGTACAACTGAAATTATGAAGCATTTTTAAGAAACTAAATTTATAAATAATGGAGAGGCATACTAAGTTCATGAACTGAGATATTCTATATTATTATATAATATCAATATTTTCTCCAAATTTTGTGATTTCAACAAAACCTGAATATAAACCCAAGTTGTGGAATAGAAATTAACAAATTGATTATAAAATGTATATGGCAAGTCACAGACTAAGAATTACCAATACAATCTGGAAAAAGAAGGACAAAGGTGCAGGATTTATTTTGACCATTTCAAGATTTCACTAAAAATAGAGTTCTTGAAACCAAATAGAGTGTATCTAATTGAATTTCAAAATTACTTCGACTGGTGACTCCTTTTTTTCCCACCTTTTAAATGAAAATGTCTATAATTAATTTCCTATCCCTGGGCTGCTATTGTATTTTGAGAGCTGATAACTTGCTTTCTAGTTTTGCGTGTACAGAGATGGAGAGCAGTTTTGCCCCAGGATAGATTCTGCCCAGTTTCATCCTTACCTGATTTAAATAGCATTTGAGACTTTTGAGCTGATAAGATTTAGATGACATTTTGAACTTTGAGTTGATGCTATAATAGGTTGAGACTTTTAGGGATATAGGCATATGGTGAATGTAATTTGGACTGGGACAGACATGAATTTTTAAGAGTCATACAGCAGGCTGTGATAGGTAAAATAATTCCCCTCCCATGCCTCGTCCCTCCTCCCTAGCCAATGTGCATGTCCTAATCCCTAGAGACAGTGGATATGTTACTTTACATGGCAAAGGAATTTTGCAAATGTAATTAAGTTAAGGATTTTGAGATGGGAGATTATTCTGGATTATGAAGGTAGACACAATGTAACATCAAAGTTTTATACAGGAGGGACACAGGAGTGACAAAGTCAGAGATGTTGTGATGACAGATGATAGGCCAAAGTGATTCTATTGCTGGAAGGAGGGCACAAGTCAAGGTATATGGGTAGCACCTTTACAAACTGAAAAATCCAAGGAAACGAATTATCCTTTAGAGACTTCAGAAGGAACGCAGCCTTGCCAACACATTAGGTTTAGCTTAGTAGGACCTATTTCAGACTCTGGTCTCCAGAACTGTAAAGAAACAAAAATTGTGTTAAGTCACTAGTTTGTGATAATTTGTTACAGCAGTAATAGGAAACTAATACATATCAAAATTGAAAAAATGTAGCATTATCATAAAGACAATTATAGATCAGAAGACTGTAGAGTCTAGAAATACATAAAATATTGAACAGACCATTGATTTTTGACAAAAGTTTCAGACTAATTCAATAAGAGAAAGGAGTCATTCTAACAAATGACACTTTAAAAACTGGAAGTCAGTATAAAAAATAGGCCTCAACCTCTGTTTCACAACATATATAAAATTAAATTGAGATGAATTATAGATCTAAAATATAATACTTAGAACTACTCTTGAAAAAGCATAGGAGAATATCTTTGCAACCTTAGACTAGGCAAAGCTTTCATAGGTAGGATACAAAAAGCATTAATTTAAAAATGATAAATTAAAATTAATTAAAATTTAAAATTGTCAGGAAAATAAATAGTAAACAGGAGACCAGGAAAAAAAATCCATATACATATTATATCCAGAATATATAGAGAACTAAAATTTAATAATTGGGCCAGACATGGTTGCTCATGCCTGTAATCCCAGCACTTTGAGAGGCAGAGGCAGGAGGATGGCTTGCGCCCAGGAATTCAAAGCCAGCCTGGGCAACATGATGAAACCTCATCTCTCTACAAAAATTAGCTTGGCATAGTGGTGTGTGCCTATAGACTCAGCTACTTGGGAGGCTGAGGTGGGAGGATCACTTGAGCCCAGGAAGCTGAGGCTGCAGTGAGCTGTAATCATGTCACTGCACTCCAGCCTGAATGACAGTGAGGCTCTGTCTGAAAACAATAACAACAACAAAAACTTAATAACAGAATGACAACAGAATTTCTTAAATGGGCAAAAGATTGAGCAGGCACAACAAAGGAAGATGCACTAATGACCAGTGAACACAGAGAAAATTAATAAGGTTTAGTCATCAGGGAAGTGTAAGTTATAATAGGAATGAGATATCCCTTGCATACCCATTAGCATAGATAAATTAAAACCACTGACAACACCAAATGTTAGCAAGGATGTGAGGCAACTAGAACTTACACAGTGCTGACTGGAGTATAAAAACTAGATCAACAAATTTGGAAAACAGTGTGAAAATAATTTCACTCTTAGGTATTACACAAAAGAAATGGTAACATATGTGCACTAAAATACTTAAACAGGAATATTCATAGCAGCTTTGTTCATAATAGCAAAAAACAATGTGAAACAACCCAAATGTCCAGCAACAGACAAATGGATGAGCAAATTGTGGTATTTTCATCCAGTGAAATACTATTAGCAATTAAAATAGAAACTGTTGTTATATGATAATATAGACGAATCTCAAAACCATCATACTGAAAGAGTAAAGACAGGATACATATAACATGATCCTATTTAAATAAAGCCCTAGAAAAAGAAAGATGAGTCTGTAGTGAAAAATAATCAGAGCAGTGGTTGCCTCTTTGTGATGGCAATTAATTGGAAGTAGCACAATGAAAATATTCTATATTTTGATAGAAGTGTGGGTTACTCAGATGTATGCATCAAATTGTACCTATATGATTTGCGAATTATACATGTGAATTATACTCAAATGAATACAAAATAGTTTAAAAATCAATTTAAAAAATAGTAAAAAAAAAACCCACCTCTAATTAAAAGAGACAGTATCACAATTGTAATATTTGTACTGGGTCTTGTGGAAAGAAAAATTTTCCAGGCGAGGTCATGATTAGAAAAAATTAAACAGCAGAGCGTAATCCAAGAAGATGGTTGGACTCCTCCCTCCCCACCTCTACGGCCTACTAGACATTCAATAAACATTGATTGCCTAAGTATACTAAAGGGTATCCAAAGAACTACTATTTTTATTATGTAAGTACAAATAAAATTTGAAGAATACAGAAATGTTTGAAGGTAAGAAAAAAGTCATCCATGGTTGAATTCCCTTTTCCTTGCTTAAACTTTACTTTTACATGAATGTAATCACAGTATATATTCAGTTTATAAAGTTGTTTTTCTCTTAATATAATGTTGCAAACATTTAAAAAATTTTTACATGTTCATGGCAAATGTCATTTTAACAATTGTATAATGTTCTATTTTTTATTTTAATTTTTATATTGTATACTGACCATTTGTAATTGTATATATTAATGCGATGCAACGTAATGTTATGATTCATGAATACCATGTGGAATAGTTAAATCGAACTAGTTAGCTTATTCTTCACTTCAAATATTTAACATTTTTTTGTGAGAACATCTGAACTTTACTTGCTTAGTGATTTTGAAATGTACAACACTCTATTCACCACACTTTACAATATATCTGACAAGTAAAACAAAAAAAATTCTCCCATCTAAGTGAGATTTTGCTGTATTGAATAAATCTTTCAAAATGGATGCTTTCTTTTAGATTTCTACACATTCATCACCTTCTTGTCTTTCAAAGGGATCATTTCTGTTAGTAGTGATCCTCTTTCTTCCTGATAATTTCTTTTGCATTTAACTCTCTTTTGCTTGATATGTGTATGTAAATATATGTGAGCTACTTTTTGGTTTGTAATTGCCAGGGATATTGTTTTCATCTTCACTTCCAACTCTCTTATAACAAAATGTTTCAGCTTGATCTGTTTGTAAATAATGTAAAAGAGATGTTATGAGTTGAATCTGAAAATATTCCTCTTTAATAATTTTATTATATGATCGACAAATTCACAAAAGTACATATATGCATTTATAAGTTTCTATAGATTTGTTTTACATATATGTGTGTATTATACCTTATTTTCCAAGCATAATAATAAAACAAATTACTTTTATGAACTCATGAACTCATCACCAATGTAAGAGTTTAAATATTACCAATTCAAAAAGTAAAAATAAAAAAGAGCAAGTGGAAAGTCTATAGCCATGGAGGGAATGAGAGAAAGAATGTGTCAGAGGTTGAGTCTTGAAAGGTGGTTTCACGTTTAATTATGAAAGACATTGGTATAATGTTCAGAAGTATGGCTCAATTTTAAAGGCATGAGGAAGTATCCCAGTTCCCAACAAAGGCAAACATGATCAGGTTAGCGTATTTGAAATATATTGATGATTGCATGAGATGGACTGGAGTAAAAAGAAAGTTGGCAAAATCGTCATTTAGAAAGCATATGTAATATTTGATGTGGAAGATGTTAAGTGAGTAGAAGTATAAATGAAGACAAATGAATTGTAATTGAGAAATATTTGAAGGCCAATTTATAGGCCTTGGTGACTACTTAAATAGGAGAGTGAAGGACATTTGAAAAACAGGTTTAAGAGAGATCGGCATCTAATTAGTTGTCGAAACCCAAAGAATGGGAGAAATATCTCAAGAAAAGTAAAGAGATAGAGTGCTAAAAGCAATTGTTATCAGGCCTACTGAGAAAGAAAGAGCATGTATAAATAAATTAAGATGAATTGATAGCTGTCTTTTAAAAATTATTTCATATGATGAAAATATTTAACTCATTCTGAAACTGAAATAGTACACTTTATTGTACTATTTCAATAATAGTACAGTAGATACTATTTCAATAATAGTACAGTAGATACACAGTAGATAAACTATTGTGTTTGTGGAAACTTTGAACCTGAATTTAATTTAAATTAAATCTACAGTAAAGATTGCTGATAACCAGTCTGAGATTAATATTTATTAGACTGAACTTAGAAATACTTTGAAGAAGCACATGTGGGAACGCAAGTTGATTTTATGATCAACCCAGTTTTATTTTCCTCAAAAGAGATCATGCAATATACTTCTTTCATGTCAGCCACTGAGCCTAGATTGGCACAAGACTTAGTAAATGTAATATATATTCTTTCATTGATTGATTGATTGATTATTTATACAGAAGAGATGTACATAGTTTCAGGGTACATGTGATAATTTAATACATTAATATAATTTGTAAAGATCAAATCAGGATACTTGGAATATTCATCATCTTAAATATTTGTCTTTATGATAGAAACATTCAAATTATTCTCTTCAGCTATTTTTAAATGCACAATACATTATTGTAAACTATGGTCATCCTACTCATCTGTCTAATTCTAGGTCTTATTTCTTCTATCAAATCTTGTATCTATACCCATTAATCAACTTCTCTTCATCCTCTCCTCTTCCCTCCCCTTCCCTGTCTCTGGTAGCCACCAATCTACTCTCTCTCTCATAAGATAAACGTTTTTTGCTCTCACATGTGAGTGAGAACATGTAATGTTCATCTGTGCTTGGCTTATTTCACTTAACATAATGGCCTCAGGTTCCATCTAGGTTGCTGGAAATGCCAAGATTTCATTCTTTATGCCAGTAAGATTCTATTATGTATAGAAACCACATTTTATTTATCCATTCATCCATTGATGGGCACTTAGGTTGATTCCATATTTTCACTATTGTGAATAGTGCTACAATAAGCATGGGAGTAAATATGTCTTCTCAGTTTATTGAGTTCCTTCCTTTTGGAGACATACCAGTAGTGTAATTGTGAAATCGTATGCCATTTCTATTTTTAGTGTTTTGAGGAACGTCCATACTGTTCTCCATAGTGGCTGTACTAATTTATATTCCCATGAACAGTGTACAAGTGTCCCCCTTTCTCCACATCCTCACTAGCTGCTGCTATTGTCTGTCTTTTTGATAAAAGCCGTTATAACTAAGGTGAGATGATATCTCATTGTGATTTTGATTTGCACTTCTCTGATGATTAGTGATGCCGAACACTTATTCATAAATCTGTTAGCCATTTCTACTTCTTCTTTTCAGAAATGTCTATTCAGATCTTTTGCCCATTTTTAATTTGTATTATTTGGTTTTATTGTTATTATTATTGGGTTGCCTGAGTTTCTTATATATCTTGGTTACTAATCCATTGTCAGATGGGTAGTTTGCAAATATTTTCTCCCATTCTGTAGGCTGTATTTTTATTTTATTGATTACTTTCTTTGCTGTATAGAAGCTTTTTAGTTTGCTATAATCCTACTTGTCTATTTTTATTTTGGCTGCCTGAGCTTTTGAAGTTTTATGCAGAAAGGCTTTGCCCAGATCAATGTCCTGGAGTGTTTCTCCAATGTTATCTTGTAGTAGTTTCATATTTTCAAGTATTACATTTAAGTTTTTAATACATTTTGATTTTATTTTTGTATATGGTGACAGATAGGAGTCTAGTGTCATTCTGCATATAGATATCCAGTTTCCTAGGGCCATTTGTTGAAGAAACTATCTTTTCCCCCAGTGTATATTCTTTGTCAAAGATCAGTTGACTGTAAATGTGTGGATTTATATCCGGGTTCTATATATATATATATATATATATATAATTTTTTATTTTATTTTTTTTTTGAGACGGAGTTTCGCTCTTGTTACCCAGGCTGGAGTGCAATGGCACGATCTCAGTTCACCACAACCTCCGCCTCCTGGGTTCAGGCAATTCTCCTGCCTCAGCCTCCTGAGTAGCTGGGATTACAGGTGCGCGCCACCATGCCCAGCTAATTTTTGTATTTTTAGTAGAGATGGGGTTTCACCTTGTTGACCAGGATGGTCTCGATCTCTTGACCTCGTGATCCACCCACCTCAGCATCCCAAAGTGCTGGGATTACAGGCGTGAGCCACCGTGCCCAGCCGGGTTCTATATTATGTTCCACTGCTTTATGTATCTCTTTTTATGCCAGTACCATGCTGATTTGGTTATTGTAGCTTTGCAGTAAATTTTGAAGTCAGGTAGTGTAATGACTCTGGTTTTGTTCTTTTTGCTCAGGATTCCTTTAGCTATTGAGGGTCTTTTGTGGCTCCATATAAATGTTATTTTTTTTTCTATTTTTATGAAGACTTTATTAAGGAATTTGATAGGAATTGCATTGGATTTGTAAATTACTTTGGGTAGTATTGTCATTTTAACAATATTCTTCAAATTCATGAACATGAAATATTTTCTCATTTTTTGTGTTCTCTTCAATTTCTTTCCTCAGTGTCTTATAGTTTTCCTTATATAGATTTTTCACTTCTTTGGTTAAATTGATTCCATGGTGTTTTCTAGTTTTCTAGCTATTGTAAATGGGATTGCCTTTTTGATTTCTTGTTTAGATTGTTTCCTTTTGGCCTATATAAATGTTACTTCTTTTTAATGTTGATTTTGTGTCCTGACATTTTTCTGAATTTTTTTATCTAACAGTTTTTTTGGTGGCATCTTTAGGTTTACTTAAGTATAAGATCATATTATCTGTGAACAAGGCTAATTTGCTTTCTTTGTTTCTAATTTTGATTCCCTTTATTTGTTTTGCTTAATTGCTCTGAACAAAACTTCTATTGCTACGTTGAATTAAAGTACTGAAAGTGGGCATCATTGTCTTGTTCATATCTTAGAGGAAACGCCTAAAATTTTTTCCACTTCAGTGTGATGTTAGCTGTGAATTTGTCATAAATGGCCTTTTTTGAGATATGTTCTTTCTATATGTTGTTTGATGAGGGTTTTTTTAAATCACAAAGATATGTTGAATTATATTGAATACTTTTTCTGCATTTATTGAGCTGATCATATGGTTTTTGTTCTTCATTCCATTAATGTGCTGTAGTAAATTTACTGACTTGCTTATGTTGAACCATCCTTGCATCTCTGGGATGAATTCCACTTGAATATGGTGAATGTTCTTTTCAATTTGTTGTTGTATTTGGTTTGCTAGTATTTTCTTGAGGATTTTGGCATCCATGTTAATCAGTGATATTGGCCTGAAGTTTTCTTTTTTGTTGCTTCCTTGTCTGGTTTTGGCATCAGGACAATTTTGGCCTTGTGAACTGAGTTTGGAAGTATTCTCTTCAACTTTTCTGAAGACTTTGAGTAGAATCAGTATATCTTTATGAATTCAGTAAAATTCATCAATAAATTCATTAGGTTCTCGGCTTTTCTTTGAGGGAGAATTTGTATTACAGCTGCAGTCTTGTTGTTATTGATTTATTAAGGTTTTCTATTTATTTGTGGTTGAATCTTCATCGGTTATATGTGTCCAGAAATTTATCTGTTTCTTCTGTGTTTTCCAAATTATCGACATATAGTTGTTCATAATATTCTTTAATGATTCTTCGTATGTCTGTTATCTCACTTGTTTTGTCTCTTTTTCCATTTCTGCTTGTATTTGTTTGGGTTTCTCTCCTTTTTTTTCTTAGTCTAACTAAAGGCTAGTTGATTTTGTTTATCTTTTCAAAATCCAGCCTTCAGTTTCATTGATTTTCTATATTGTTTTTATCTCAGTTTCATTTATTTTAGCTCTTGTATTTGGTATTTCTTTTCTTCTATTAACTTTGGTTTTATTTTGTTCTTGCTTTTCTAGTTCCTTTAGGTACATCATTAGGTTGTTTATTTGAAGTCTTTCTCCTTTGTTGATATAGATATTTATTGCTGTAAAACTTCCTCTTATTACTGGTTTTGCTGTATCCTGTAGATTTTCATATGTTATATTTCCATTTTCATTTGTTTAAATAAATTTTTACATTTTTTCTTAATTTCTTTATTTGTCTGTTTTTTGCTCAGGAGCATGCTGTTTAATTTCTATGTGTTTGTGAAGTTTCTGAGGTTCATCTTGTCACTGATTTCTAGTTTTATTCCCTTGTAGTCAGACAAGACAGTTGATATGATTTCTATATTTATGAATATGTTCAGACTAGCTTTGTGGTATAAGATATGATCTATTCTGGAGGACATTTTATGTGTTGGTGAAAAAATTGTCTATTCCGCAGCAGTTAAGTAAAATGTTCTATAGATGTCTGTTAATCCTATGAGGTCTAGTGTGTTGTTTAACTACAATGTTTCTTTGTTGATTTTCTGTCTACATGATCTGTCCATTACTGAGAATGGGGTGATAAAGTCCCCTATTATTATTGAATTGCAGTCTATCTGTTTCTTTTAATCTATTTATGTTTGCCTTATATAATTTGGAGCTGCCATGTTGGGTGCATAGATGTTATATTCTCTTGCTGGATTAACCACTTTCTCATTATATAGTAACTTTCTTTGTCTCTTTTTACAGTTTTTGATTTGTAGTCTTTTATCTAAGTATAGCTTCTCCTGTTCTTTTTGTTTGTTTGTTTCCAGACACATGAAATATCTTTATCCCTTCACATTCAGTCCATGTGTGTCTGTATAGGTGAAGTGGGTTTCTTATATGTACCATACAGTTGGATCTTGTTTCTTTTTTCATTATGCCACTCTATGCTTTTTATTTGGAGAATTGACTTTACATTTGGTGCAATTATTTATAAGTAAGGACTCACTGCTGATATTTTGTTCCTTGTTTTCTGATTGTTTTGGAACTCCTGTCTTCCTTTTTTTTTTACTGTCTTCCTTTGTGGTTAGGTGAGTTTCTCTGGTAGTATGTTTTAATTTTGTGTGTGTGTGTGTGTGTGTGTGTGTGTGTGTGTGTGAGAGAGAGAGAGAGAGAGAGAGAGAGAGAAAGAAAGAGTCTATTGTGGATTTTTGCATTGTAGTTACCATGTGGCTTATAGAAACATCTTATTTTAGAATAAACAAGTTATTTTAAAGAGATGACAGCTCACCTTAGATCACAAAGCAGAGTATGATTAGAGAAAAAAAATTTTTAAAATCCATACTTTACTTCTATCTCTCCTACATTTGACTTTTAGCTATTTCAATTTACTTAATTTTATTTTACCTATCTATTTACAGGTTTCTGTATCTATTATTGTTATTGACAAATTTGTCTTTGGGCCTTCTAGTCAAAAAATTAATTGATTGCACACCACAATTAAAGTATTACAGTATTCTGTATTTTCCCATTTCTTTAATTTACCAGTGGGTTTAATACCATTTTTATACAATTTTATACCACTTATTGTACTTCATTTTTTTTTTCAGGTTAAATAACTCCCTTTAGCATTTCTTGTAAGACAGGTCTAGTGGTGATGAATTCTCTCAGCCTTTGTTGTCTGGGAAAGACTATCTCTCATTTATATTTGAAGAATAACTTTGTTGGATACAGTATTCTTGAATGGCAGCTTTTTTTTTCTTTCAGCAATTTGAAAATATTATTTTACTCCCTCCGAGCTTGTACAGTCTCTATTGAGAAGACAAATTGGATCTCCTTTATATGTCATATGCTTCTTTTCTCTTGCTGCTTTTAGGATCCTTTCTTGTCTGTCACCTTTGAGATTTTGATGATTTTATGCCTTGGAGTAGCTTTATTTGAGTCAAATCTGGTTGGTGTTCTCTGATTGTACTGTACCTAGATATTTATATCTTTCTCAAGCTTTGGGAAAAAAATTATTATTTCTTTGAATAAGCTTTCTAATTCTTGCTTTTGCTCAACTGTCCTTTGAACACCAGTAACTCTTAGATTTGGTCTCTTGAGGTTATTTCTATATCTTGTAGTCAATCTTTGTTTCTTTTTATTCATTTTACTTTTTTCTTCTATGACTATATATTTTCAAATAGCTTGTCTTTGAGATCACTGATTCTTTCCCCTGTTTGATCAATTCTGCTGTTGAGAGCATCTAATAATTTTTTTAGTTCAGGAAATAAATTTCTCAATTCTAAGATTTTGGTTTGATTTTTAAAATTATTATCTTAATTTCTTTGTTAAATATCTCTGATTAATTTCTGAATTGCTTTTCTCTGTTAGCTTGAAGATCTCTGCATTTTCTTAAAACTGTAGTTTTGAATTATTGGCCAGAACAGCTCTCCTATCACCATCTTATTAGGGTCAGGCACTGTTTTTTTTTTTTTTTTTTTTTTTTTTTTTTTTGCTGTGTATGGAGATCATGGTTTTCTTCTTGCTCTTGTTTTTTATGGATGTATATCTATGTCATTGCATTGAAAGATTAGTCATTTATTCCACTCTTCTTTGTCAAGTTTGTTTTTATTTTTATTGCGTATATTTGCTTAGAGTTTTCTTATCTCTAGGTCAGTGCCTTCTTTTTCACTCTAGGTGGTGTCTTAAGTTCAGGTTTGCCATGGATGTAGTGAACAATCATAGTGCCATCCTTTCCAAATGGAGATTTTTCCTGGCAGTGTGGAAAGGCTGGCTAGGATTTTGTGCCCAGGATACCTGTACAACATGTCTTCTACAGAGTGGTGCTACAGAATAGCCACTCTGATTTGTCATCTCATTTGGCCAACTTATAAAGCAGTGTTTCCAGAGCTTGGGATGGGTATCCTGACTCCCCGCTTTGTCTCTGCCTGTCCTTGAAGTCCTTGAAGATATTTCTACCTTAATGAACTTGTGATGCTTCCTCTGGGTTAAAGCAGGGACAGGTCTCCTGCCAGGAACCCAAGATGGTGGGGAAGCTCGTTGTTTACTTCAATTTCACTTTTTCTAGAATAGAAACTCTAAATTGTGGGAAAATTTTCTATGCACTTAGGGTTAGGCAGAATGAGATGGTGGAAAGTTATGGGTGTTGAAGTTTGATTTTCTTATCATCTGCTAAGAGTATTTTTAATTTCTCTGTGGCGCTGAGAACTGTTTCATCTTCACATTTGAAATTTGTAATACTGCTGGTGACAATCTTAGTGTTGTGTGTTTGTTTCTTTTTTGTTTGTTTGTTTGTTTCTGTTAGGAAGAATGAAGCCTGCTTGCTTCTGTGCCACCATTTTGAAACCAGAACCTATATTCAGAATCATATTAGATATTTGTAGTACATCAGGCTAATAGATAAGCTACATATTAACCCAATGGTATAAAAACTTCAACTTTACTTATTTTTATTCAGATATCATGCTATGGAATAATTTTTTAATTGGCCTACCCATTTTAAAATATATCAGTCAGAAAGTCTTGCCTCATCACAAGCTAGAAGTTATGGAGACAGAGTGACATTTTTTACTATCCTGATGAAGAAATAAATTACCAACTCAATCATTTTCTGGTGATGCAGTTAGCTGCCTGGAGTCTCAGCAGCTTCACTTCATTTAACATGAAGAAATACAAAACTGACATACAGAAGTTTTCTGGAGAAACCACTCATAATAATAATTTTTTTTAAACTTAGTAAAAGGTTTTAAACTAAATATAAGACTGTTAAAGAACACTGTTATTTTTCTAAAAAACTACCTTATGTATTATTACAGAAGGCCATAAATTAAATTTACATTTTCTTCTTTATAAACACTTTTTTGCAACTTTAAATTAATCAGGATATACATTTATCTTGTCACTATCAAATGTTTTCACATGATTAAAATATTAATAAATTATGGGATTATTTAAATAAATTTTATTGTGCTATAATTCATATACAATAAACTGAATGCTCCCATTTCAAGTGAATAGTTTGGTGAGCCTTAACAAATGTTTATGCCCATGTAACCACCATACTAGTTAAGATATGAAACATTTGTTCATGTCCTTTGTGCTCCTTTTTGGACAGTTACTCCAACCTACCCTGGGTACAAGGGATCTGATTTCTGTCCTTATAGATTAGTGATATCTGTTGCGGAACTTCATATAAATGAAATCATAAGGTGTATACAAAGTTGTACATCAAAATCTGCAGGTTATTGATTCTAGGACCCCTATGGATATCCCTTATATAAAATGGCATAGCAGTTACATATAACCTATGTACATCTTCCCATATATTTAAGTCACCTCTAGATTTCTTACAATACCTACAACAATGCTATGCTATATAAATTATCCTGTATTTTTATAATGCTATATAATGTAATGCTATATAAATTGTTATCCTGTATTTTTATTTGTATTATTTCTATTGTTCTGTTTTTATTTGTTATTGTTTGGGATTTTTTTTCCTGAATATTCTAAAAGGTTATTATAATCCCCAAATGCAAAACATGTGAATTCAGAAGGTCAACTGTATCCCCTTTATCTGTGGCTTTCCTCTGTGTGGTTTTACTTACCTGCAGCAAACTGGTCTGAAAAAATTCTGAGAGAGAGGCTCCACATTCACATAATATATTATTGTAATTCTTCTGTATTATTATCACTTATTGTTAATATATTACTATGCCAAATTTATAAATTAAACTTTATTATAGATATGTATGGATAGAATAAACAGTATTTTTAGTCCTGTGTAGTTTAACACTAGAGATACATTCTGAGAAATGTGTTAGGTGATTTTGTCCCTGTGTGAATGTCACGGAATGTACTTACACAAACCTAGATGGAATAGCCCACCTCACACCTGGGGTACATGGGATAGTCTGTTGCTCCTCGGCCACAACTCTGAACAACATTTCCCTCTACTGAATACTGTAGGCAGTTGTTACAAAATGGTAAGTATCTGTGTATCTAAACATATCCAAGCATAGAAAAGGTACTGTAAAAATATTGTGTAACAGATAAAAAAGGATATGCTAGTATAGGGCACCTACGATGAATGGAGCTTGCAGGGCTGGAAGATTCTCTGAGTAAGTCAAGAAGTGAATGGTGAGTGAATGTGAAGGCCTAGGACATTACTTCATACTATTGTAGGCTTTATAAACACTGTATAGTTGGGATACAATAAATGGACGAAATTTTCTTTTTATAATAATAAATTGATCTTAGCTTACTATAACCTTTTTACATTAAAATTTTACATTTTTAAGATTTTTTAACATTGTGAGTTTTGTAGCAACACAGCTCAGAAAAACGCATTGTACAGCTATACAAAAATATTTTCTTTTTTTATATCCTTATTCTATAAGCTTTTCTCAATTTAAAATTTTCTAATTTTATTTTTTAAGTTTTTAACAGTTTTCTTAAAAACGAATACACAAACACACACAATCAACTTGGCGTGCACATGGCCAGGACCATCATTATCACTGCCTTCCACTTCCACATCTTATCCCACTGGAAGGTCTTCAGGGACAGTAACACCCATGTTGCTGTCATCTCTTATGTTAACAAAGCCTTCTTTTGGATACCTTCTGAAAGGCCTGCCTGAGGCTTTTTTATGGTTAACTTTTTTTTTTTTAGTAAGTAGCAGAAGTACACTCTAAAATAACATTAAAAAGTAAAGCATAGTAAATACATAAACCAGTCACCTATTATCATTATCAAGTATTATATATTGTACATAATTGTATGTGCTGAACTTTTATAAGACTGGCAGTAGGTTTGTTTACACCAGCATCACAACAAGCGGGTGAGTAATGCACTGTAGTACAATGTTATGATGGTTACATCATTAGGCAACAGAAAATTTTTCACTCTATTATAACTTATGAGACCACATTCCAGGGATATACACTCTTTTGACTTCCCTGGGTCACACTGGAAGAAGATGGATTGTCTTGGGCCACACATAAAATACACTAATACTAACAATAGCTGATGAGCCAAAAATATTGCAAAAAAAAAATCTCATAGTGTTTTCAGAAAGTTTATGAATTTGTGTTGAGATGCATTCAAAGCTATCGTGGGCCACATGCTGGCTGTGCACCACGGGTTGGACAAGCTTGAATATACAATTAGTTGTTTATTGAAATGTCGTTATGACTGTACTGCAGGGTTTGGTACTATCCATGGTTTCAGGCATTCACTAGGGGTTTTGGAACATATCCCCAACAGATGAGGGGTGGGACAGGTACTGTACTTTTGTGCCCAGCTTCATTCACTTGGGTTACTTTTGAGATTCATTCATGTTATTTGTGTATCGCAGCTTGTTCTTTCATATTGCTGACTAGCATCCTTTTTAATAAATACACCACAGTTTAGATATTTGGGTTTCCAATTTGTGGCTATTACTAATAAAGCTACTGTGAACATTCTTGTCTTAGTCATTTTATGTTTATAGTTTCCTTTCTCTTGGGGAAATGTATACAGGTGTAGTTTTGTTTAATCATATCATATGTGCATGTTTAACATCAGAAACCATCAAACTGTTTTCTAAAGAGGCGATAACATTGAAAACTACCATGAGCAAATTTTTTCATCAGAGAGTTCCAGTTGTTTCACACTGTCACCACTTCTTGATATTGTTAATTTTTAAAAGTTTTAGGCATTCTAATGGTAATGTGGTGGTAATCCCACTGTCCTTTTTCCCTAATAATTATAACTTATTTTCCTCTAATGATTAATGTGTTGAACCTTTTTTCATGGACTTATTAACCATTTGTGTCTCTTGTGAAGTGTCTGTTTAATACTGTTACACATTGTAATTGAATTTTATCCTTTTATTATCCAGTTGTGTTCTATATATATTTTGGGTGCAAGGTATTGGTTAGATTCCAGCCCCAGCTAGGTTCCCAAACAAATGCAGCCATACAAATGACCACAGCTATTAAAAAACAGAGTAGAGTAACTGGCCACTTAAGTCCAGGAAACTCACAACATCATGAGGTATAATAAGTTGTTGCTTAAAAAGACTTTTGTTAGATATATGTTACATGTACATTACATTTGTAATATATACTGTTACTATTTTATTTCAATCCATGTTTTGCCTTTATATCTTCTTAAAAGTGTCCTTTGAAGAGCAAAAGTTTTCATTTTACTATTTTTCCTCCTTTATGGTTAGTATTTTATGTGTCTGTGTGCTTGTGTCTGGATATTTGTGTCTCTGCGTCTGTGGTTTCTGTTGAAGGAATCTTTGTCCCAAGGTTGCAAAGATTTTCTCCTCTTTTTTTTTCCTAGAAGATTTAATCCTTCAGTTCTGTGTTTAGTTCTATTATTCATTTTGAGTTTCACTATGTGTATGATGTGAGATAGGGTTTGATTTTATCAGATTTTTCATGACAGTTGTTCCAGTACTATTTGTTGAAAAAGTTAATTCTTTTTCCACTGTATTGCCTTGAAACTTTTGTTGAAAATCAATGGCTATCATATATGTAGGTCTATTTCTGGATTTTCTATTCTATTCCATTGATCTTTATGTCTCTACTTATTCCAATTTTACATTGTCTTGATAATTTTCACTTTATGATAAGTATTAAAAGTTCCTCAAATTATTTATTTTTTCTTTTTCAAAATTGTTTTAATGATTCTAGGACTTTTGTATTTCCATATTAAAAAATTATAGTTAACATTTCAGCTTTTACGTGCTGGATTTTTTAAACTGAAATTATATGATGTTTATAGATTATTTTGGAGGTGAATTGATATCTTCTTAATATTGAGTCTTTCAATCCATATACAAGGCATATGTCTCTATTTTATAGCCTTTCACTAAAAATAAATTTCTATTCATTTAGTCATACTTTCAATACTCAATAATTTTACTCAAAGTATTTTGCATTTTTCAGTGCATGTTTTGGATCAAATTTGCATATTTTATGCTCTTCGTGCAATTATAAGTGGTATTTAAATTTTAAAAATGTATTTATATTGTCCATTTCCATTGAATTTCTAAAACTGATCAGAATTTGTCACTGTTTATTTAAAAAATTTGAATTCTTTTCTTCATGTACTAAAACTCTAAGGTCTTTTAATGAACTAAAACATTTTGCCCCATGCAATCTGGCTCCTGCTGTCCTACTGACCTCTTTGCCCCTCATTTACTCTGCACCAGACACGCTGGCCTCCTTTCTCTTATTTAAGCATGCCAAGGACTCTTCCACCCCAGGGACTTGCTCTTGTTTCTTCCTTGAAATGCACTCCTTCCTGCATTTGCACAGGATGCTCACTTTCTATGAGACCTTTCCCAATTCCAGTATATAAAAAGGTAGCACTTACCCTTGCATGCTCCAGGAGCTGCCTGTCCCTTTACTCTGGATTGATTTTGTTCTGCAACATTTTATACCATCTCACACTCTCTGCATTTACTTGATTATTTTTCCATTTCCTGTCACTCTCACTATAAGCTCATGAGGGAAGGAACTTTGTTTTGTTCACTGCTATATTTGTAATAATACCTGGTGTGTTGTAGCTGGCTTTCAATAAGTACTAGAATGAATGGGCTTCATGGACCAAGAAAGAGAATGATTTTAGTGATAGATGCAGAAATCAGACTGCCATAGGTTGCAGAATGGCAAGGCAACAGAGGAAACGATGGCTAGTGAGAAGTACTCTTTGGAGGGGCTTGTTTGATGAGAGTATCTGAATAAAGTGGCAGCCACTTGTTGAGATAATAGAATAGGAAATTTTTGCTGCTAATGCTTTAACTACAGAAGAGACTAAACATATTTATTTAAGAAGCCCAGCAAGTTCTCTTAATAAACTAAATCGAATTATCCTAAGTGTCCAAATAAATGGGGAATTTTCACGCAAGTTGGACCAATGGTTTGTAGAGTTATGGACTCCATAACTCTAATATCCAATGCTTGTCATTCTTCTTCCCATTAAAGCTTACTCATCTCTGCTGTCCTTGTGTCGGGGATAGAAGGGTCAGTGCTTCTCCTTTTCCCCGCCCACAATCATTAACTCATTGTCACCAGCTGAGACCAGGATGGCCAGCATAGTAGGGCCATTGTTCTCAAATGTATTTAGGGACAGGGCAAGCTCAGAAGCTTAGAATGAGGACAATCCATGATGGTATCTCCATTCTGTCTCAGACTAGTCATGCTCCTTAATTGTCTGAGCCTGCGCACTATCTATAAGTGGGCGATAATAAGACCTTCTCCATAGAACTATTAAGAAAATTATTGGAAAATACAGGTAGACCATAAAATTTCTAGTGCCTAAAAGAAGAAGTTCTTTAATTGGTATCCACATATATAACATTTTTAAGGTGAACACTAAATTCTGATACATAAAGTTCTATCCTCACCCCAAGTTATCCGGTGTATGTCCTGGGGTACCAGCTTTAATATCTCAATCCTGGCTAACTGAAGCTTTGAGATTATCTGTTTTCTAGACTTCAAGTATATAAAATTGAAAGCATAAGTGAGATACCAATAGTGGAAAAATTATTGATTAGACATTGAAATCTATTAAAAGATACAGAATTGGTTTTAATAATAGTAATTTTGATAATATAGTTTTTCTTGCAATGACATCAATGGTTGAAAGAGAGTTTATTTTTATTAGTACATAATAATTATACATATTTATGGGGGTACATGTGATACTTTAATATACAAATATAATGTGTAATAACCAAATCTGGGTAATTAGGATGCACATTACCTCAAATATTTATCATTTCTGGTTTAGGGAACTATTCCAAATCTTCTAATTTAGCTATTTTTAATTATAAAATAAATTATTGCTAACTATAGTCACCGTATATTGGTATCAAACAGTAGAATATAGTCCTTCTAGCTAACTGTATTTTTGTACCTATTAACCAAGCAGACTTTATCCTTCCCTTCCCTATACCCTTCCCAGCCTCTGATAATCACATTCTATTCATTCTATTCACTACCTCTATGAGATCATTGATATTTTCTTTCAGCTTCCACAAATGAGTGAGAACATATGCTATTTGTCTTTCTGGGCCTGGCCTATTTTATTTAATGTAATGTCCTCTAGTTCCCTCCATGTTGTTGTAAATGACAGGATCTCCTTCTGTTTTTATGGCTGAATAATATTCCATTGCATGTGGTTATATATGTGCACACACACACACACACACACACACACATTCATCTGTTAATGGAACTTGGATTGATTCTATACCTTGGCTATTATGAAGAGAGATGCAATACACATGAGATAAAATGCAGATATCTTTTTGATATACTGATTTCCCTTCTTTTGGATATATACCCAGCAGTGGGATTGCTGGATCATATGGCAGTTCTATTTTTAATGTTTTGAGAAATATCTATACTGTTTTCCATAGTGGCTACACTAATTTACATTTCTACTAACCATGTATAAGAGTTTCCATTTCTCTGTATCCTTGCTAGGATTTGTTATTTTCTATCTTTTTGATAATAGCCATTTTAACTGGGATGAGATAATATTTTGCTGTGGTTTTGATTTGCATTTTCCTGATGATTAGTGATGTTGAGCATTTTTTTCATATGCCTGTTGGCTTTTTGTGTGTCTTCTGTTGAGAAATGTTTATTCAGATTTTTACCACTTTGTAATCAGATTATTTGTTTCCTCTTGGTTGAGTTTTTTGAGTTCCTTATATTTCTGATTACTAATCCCTTGTCAGATGGGTAGTTTGCTAATATTTTCTCCCATTCTGTAGGTTGTTTCTTCATTTTGTTGATTGTTTTCTTTGCTCTCCAGAAGGTTTTTAGCTTGATGTAAGTACATTTTAAAATGTTTTGATTGCCTGTGCTTTTGAAGTCTTACACAGAAAATCTTTGTCCAGACCAATGTCCTGAGCATTTCCCTAATGCTTTCTTCTAGTAGTTTCATAGTTTCAAGTATTACATTTAGGTCTTCAATCCATTTTGATTTTATTTTTGTGTATGATGAGAGATCAGGGTCCAGCTGTGTTCTTCTGCACATGGTATTCAGTTTTCCTAGTACCATGTATTGAACAGACTGTTCTTTTCTCAAATGTGTGTTATTTGGCATCTTTGTCAAAAATGATTTGGTTGTAAATGTGTGGATTTATTTCTAGGTTCTGTGTTCTGTTCTATCAGTTTATGTGTTTGCTTTAATACCAGTACCATGCTGTTTTGGTTCCTCTAAGTTTGTAATATACTTTCAAGTCAGGTAATATGATGCCTCCAGCTTTGTTCTATTTGCTCAGGATGCTTTGGAAAATACTATTTTTGCAAAGTGTATAAAACAGTACTTATCTTCTTTGTATTGAGATACAGAGAGATGCATTTTTTTTTCTTTTGCACACTGAATGGTAAAGCTTGCCTTGCATTTTAGTCCTCTTTAAAGAGTATTATGTTTAAAGCAAGATTCATTAATTTTCAGAATATTAATTTGTATTTTGTCCTACAACATGGTCAACATGACTCTGCATTTTTAAATATAATTTGGAGCTAAATTATCTTAGTCAGAGGTTCATACAAAATCAATCTAATTAGTTTTTTACCCATATAAACTAGCTAGATTTGCTTTATTTTCTATCCCAAATTTTACTCCAGTGGCCATTTTGAAGTTGTATATTTTTACACAAGGATGTCTTAATGAGGAAATGTGGCTGTATTAGAGAAATCTATAAACTACTTCAAATAATAAATGTGCTTTTGCTTTACTGTTGATGACTCAGTCATGTCATCAAGTGTTAATTTTTTGTAGTTTACTATCAGCCCTGTCTGCCTCTTCCTGTGGTGTCTTTTTGTAAGCACATGATGATGTGAAGCTCATCTAGGTGATTTACAGGCCAGCTGATGACACCTCTGTGTTCTATGTTCTATTTAAAGCTACAGTAAAAAAAAAAAAAAAAACTATTGTGAGAGCTTTGTCTCTTGAGAAATGCCATGACCTATTTACTTTAGAAAGCACAAGTTCTGAGATTTCTAGTATGTCGGTGGATTTAAAACTTAGAAAAACTCTTTGTTCTGTTATAAATTCCTTAAATTGTACACCTAAATACTATTTTAGAACATAGCAGAATCCCCATGGAGTCTCCATTCTGCCCCTCCCCTAGTTACGCAGTTGCCCTCCCTTAGGACACCTGTTATTATTTTATTTTTTATCTATCTAGAGACATATGGACATATATAAGTATCCATCTAGAGACATATGGACATATATAAGTAATAAAATATAAATATATATATATTACATTTCTATAACACAAAAGCTGGCATATTACACAGTTGTGTGTCTTGCTTTTTCCCTCTAATAATACATTTTTCATTTATTTCTATATTAATATGCAAAAATTTCCTCATTTTTGTTTATAGCTGAATTGTATTGCACTTTCTTGGGTATAATTTCAGTAATCGGTTCTCAGTTGGTGAGTACTCAGGTTGCTTCCTCTTTGCTATTAGAAAATATTCTCCGACTTAAATATACTTGTATGTTATTTGAATATGATAAAATTTATATCTTTAGGTTAAATCCTAATAGCTAGGAGTTGCTAGTTCAAAGAATGATGAGATTTACATTTTGATACATATTGCCAAATTGCATTTCATCTAGGTTTCAACAATTTTCACTGCTATCATTTGAGTAAAAGAAGATCTCTTTGTTTTCTGTCCACTTGCCAAATCAGTATGTTACCAAATTCTTAATCTTTATTAAATTGGTAAAGTAAAAATGTAATCTCAGTATAGTTTTAATTTGCATTTCTGTGGTTATGAGCAAAATAACATGTTTTCTATTGTTGAACCATTTGCCCATTTTGGTTTTTCTTATCACTTTGAAAGATCAATTTATGTATTAGGAAAATTTGTTATTTTTTATAACATGAATTTTTTTCTCAAGTTGTCATTTGGCTTTATTTTTCTTTAAGCACAGATTGTTGATTTTTGCATGATCAACTTTATAAATATTTTCCTTTATGGTTAAGTCCTGGCTTTTCTCCACTGGACACAGTATGCCTTATGGTATAAACTGGTCTTACCTCAATCCCAGGTCATATCATAACTGTTTATAGTTGGAAGATTAGATGCTTGTAAATTGATACCACGAAAGTTCTTAGAAATCTGCTTTATTCTTAAATCCTTTAAGATTTTTCTCTAGCCTTATTTCAACCTTTAAGATTTTTTTCAAAAAGGAAAGAAAGAAAAACTTCAACCTAATTCTGGTATTATTTATGTAAACTTGAATTTAATGAGGATTAAATAATCTTAAAACATATTTGTCAAACATAACTAGCATCTAAAATGTTGACTTTTCTTTCCCTCTGGGTTGCATTTAACTATATGCAGCAAGCTAATTGCTTTTTGGTAGTATTATAAGAAGATAAATCCGTCGGGTAAAATTTTGAAAACATTCCATGAAGGAGTCAACAAATATCACTTAAATTTGTGAATTTTCATATTGCATTAAAGTAGATTTTTTGTTTGTTTCTGATATTTTATATAAGACGTTATATCAAAATAAGTAATATTAACCCCCAAAATAGAGAGAATTGATTTACAAGTCACTTCAGTTTATTTATATAAAGGTAAGAACTTTGCTGTAACTTTTATTCTTTGTGAATGTAAAACAATATCATGAAACTCATTTTATGACCAGAAGTGAAAGAAGATAGACTTTAGTAGCAGAGTCACTGTCCTGTGACTGAAGATGAGACAAGAATTGATATTTGAAGTGTCCATGAGAAAAAGATATACTGTATCTTGACACTTAAAGGAAGAGTTTTGAAAATGAAACCTGATATTATAATTTTGTTATCTGGATTGAAGTAAAGAATTCTTTATTGCCTTTCTGACTTATTTTTCATTGCCAACATTTAAAAGGAAAGGAATTTTGCTCTATTTACCCAGGTAGATAAAACTGAAAAAGACAAATGAATAGAATTTTTATTATCTAAGATTTGTGGGCTTGTGTCTGTAGGCATGTATATATAAGTTATTAAATGAAAAAGTATTTTTTAACTAAGATACTAGATTAAATACAAATTCTGAATAAACAAGTTCAGTAGGTCTTTGTGGGCCTAGCTGAGAAAAAATTGACCAAATCAACCTTCTGAATTCTGAATTAACTGTTCTTGAAAGAAACACTTGCATTTAAAACTCTATGCAGTCTTTGAAGCCAGGCCTTACTCCTAACTTATTACAATGTAAGCAAAGGGAGGTGAGCTTGTCTACTGACTTACTGCCTGACCTTGGCCAAGTCATGCCACTGATTGTAACTCTGGCCACTTGCAGAATTGAAACAAAGAGACACTATATTCATTCTATTTGGAGGAGGATGTTACATAGCCAGCTCTTAAAACTACTGTAAGATTGATCTTTCTTAGCACAAATTTCTGGCCCTATGGAGTGTACCTGCTGACAGAGTACACTTATATTTGTCAATTTTGTGTGAGCGTGTGTGTCTTCTGTTTGTGGAGACGAAATACTTCACTATATTTAAATTCGTTAACTTTTCCTCATGTTGATATTCAGGAGACTGTGAATAAAAAACTAATTTCTCCTCCTCCTTAACAAAATATGAGTGTCAAGACATTTTAAAAAAAAACCCTTTGTTAAAAATGATTTTATTTAAATATCATTCATTAACTCTGTGCAATTGATATACCTTAATACTTTATTTGCTACTCCAGCCACATTTTTTTTTCCCAAGGAAGAGTAAAAATGAATGAATATTCACACTTAACTTTTAGCTTCAGGCTAAAATGTATTATGCACCGTATTTTGGTTTTTAAAAATAATCACCTTGTCATAGTTCAATGGCAAAGTGAAGTCAACTCTGTCAATAGCGACAATTTGAGGGGGAAGAAAACACTCTTCACCCCTTGAGTATCATTTCATTTGAATGCTCCTGATTTTTTACCTGCTACTTTTTTTGGAACGCCCATGGGACAATATAATGAAGTCTAAAATACCATGCACTGAAATCTCATCTTTGCTGACAGCACGTAGCTGACAAGTACTGATGTTCTTGTACATTGGCCCTATTTGAACACTGTATCTTATGTACGTAAAATGCATGTCTAGAAGTTTCCTTTTCAATTCTACAAGCACAGAAAAAACCTGGATCCCCATATGTCTAACAATATATTGCATGAATATATTAACACCATCACAACACCAACTGCTTTCATTGTTTTGCTGTAAATGGAATCACAGTCAGTATATACATCACTCAAAATGTATTTTTCAACATACCCTAAAGGAAAGCAAAAGCACTGATTAAAAAATGTTAAGGTAAAAAAATTAAAATAAAACTTGTAGACATCATCTATAATAGAAGATCTTGGCAATTGGATACAACTGACATGATTTTGTGTAAAGGTAACGGGGTTGCAGAGCAAATTTGGTTTCTATTCTTTTAAAATTTTCTCTCAAAGAAAGATAAAAAAGTTGCCATAATTTAGTGTTGATATTTTAGAGGCTAAGCATATTTTAATTTCTCTCTGTCTGAAACAGATTGAATAAATTAAGATTATCCTTCATCTTGTGAATATAATTAACCTAGGTTTTTCCTTTAATGTTTTATTTTTTGCCCTGGTCCTGGTGCCCTCTGTGAAGCACATGGAGCTCTCAGGGGTTGGGATGGCCATGACCACTGTCCACTAAGCATGACCACTGTCCGCTAAGCATGACCACTGTCCACTAAGCGTGCCCAGCCTCCTCCTTCCCACAGAATATTCTGAGGTCATATGAGATTTGCAGAGACTTTGAGGTTTTCAGAAGAAAAGCTCAATGTGAATTCAAGTGGCAGTCACTGCCAAGACTTAAATATACTGCATCTAAGAAAATCTTTGGTTTGATACTCTTTTCTTAAGTTTCAGGAGAAAAAGTTGAGAAAATTCGTATTATGACAGGAGGCCAAAAGCCAACAGTAGTTCAAAATAGTTGATCCAAGAAAGAAATTGTATTGAGCTATGGTAAATGAGCAAAGTAAGAATAACTTCAGTGAATTTCATAAAGGTCAAAGATAGCTTTGTAGACAAAACTACCAAACTGCCTGTGTTCTGCAACTCCCCATGAATTTTTTTGTTGTAGAATTCTGTATATGTGGGCCTACTTTTCTAGGAGATTGTAATAAAAGCCACCAAAGCAATTCTGGACCACTGCACAAATTAGTAAGTATATGTATATTATACATATATATATACACACCACACTATATGATATATTTGTATAATATATATAGACACACACACACACACACACACACACACACAGAGCTCTCTGTAAATGCCAAATAAATACACATGAGAGACATTATGTAGATTCTGATTACTTTTAAATCCCATTTACAAACTCATACACTTTCTAGACAGAGTGAGAAAGATATATAGATAGTATGACATTGTCAGTGTGAGAAAGATGAATGAATTAAGAATATTTTTGTTCTGGTTTAAGATGGCCATCAGTTATACATTATTTAACAACATTCAGTTAGGTGGTCAATTGTAGACTGCTCATTTCTGCACATCATATCTTCTTTTTCTTCCAGTAGAGTTTATTAACATAAGAAACTCTTTGTGCTATTTGAGAACAAAGGAAGTGAAAATTATATTTCAGAATGTCCTTTGAATACGCATTCCTTTCTACCTCCTCAACTCTCCTTATGAAGCTCTTTGGGTATATCTCTGTCATGGGACTGACAATACCGATTGGAATTGTGTGTTTAGAAATCTTTTTCTTAGAGGACAAAAACTACTTCTAATGCAGTGTTTGGTAATTAAGTAAGTTCTATTGAATTGAACCGAGTGTTGTCCTTATGCTCAAGAAATATCACTAAGAACTCATTCTCAAAAGGAAGATTGTGAAACTTAAGTAGAGGTTTAGGAGAGCAGGCATTGACATTCCTTAAACTATTAGGTGAGCAGGGTCTGCATTAATAAATGTGTATCATGAAAACATAATAATATAACTACTGGTAAGACCACATTTGGAATAATGCCTCTATTTCTAAGCAATACATTTTGGAAAATTATTAGTGTATAGTGTAACTGAAGAAAGAATCCAAGAAGCTAGAAAAGCTCAACCTGCAGAAGGTTTTATGGAACAGTATCTTTGTTTCTACTTTGTCAGTGTTTTGGCTTTTTCTTGTTATTGTTTTTTCTTTCTCCCTCCCTCCCTCTCCCCCCTTCCTCCCTCCACCCCTTCCTCCCTTCCTCCCTTCTTCCTTCTTTCTTCTTTCTTTTCTTTTTCTTTTTTTTTTTTTTTTTTTGACAAAGTCTCACTCTGTCCCCCAGGCTGGAATATAGTGGCACAATCTCACACAATCTCAGCTCACTTTAGCCGCAACCTCCTCGGCTCAAGCAGTCCTTCTACCCCAGCCTCTTGAATACCTGAGACTACAGGCATGTTCTACCACAACTGGCTAATTTTTATATTTTTATAGACACAAGGTTTTACCGTGTTGCCCAGGCAGGTCTCAAACTCCTGGCCTCAAGCATTCTTCCCACCTGTCCTCCCAAGGTGCTGGAATTATAGGTGTGAGCCACTGTGACTGGCTTGGTCAGGTTTTATAAAGCAAAATTACATTTTTTTATGACTCCAGAGGAAAGAATTAAGAGTGGTTATAGTTAAATACAAGCACATTGAGCTGTATATAAGAAACACATTTTTATTTTTCAGTATTCTCAGTGTTTTAAATAAAAATAAATACAAAATTCCATCTTCCATTATCATTTATCAGTGTAACAATGTCTTCACAGAAGACAACAAAACAGACATAATCTCATAAAGGTGTTTCTTTCATATTAATAAATTTATAATAAAATCTCAGGACGTCATCTCTATTTTTTTTAAATTTATCTAAGGACTGCATTTGGGAGCTCTTTGCCCTAATTATGTTGCTTTCTTCTCTCTCTGAGTCTTTAATTCCATGAATTCAACACAAAGGCAAAAGATAACTGATATTAGTGCTTTTAAACAAAACAATTTTTTAAGTTATTTATAGTTTAAAATTGTCTTTAACCCCTTATTAATGGCTAAGCATAACATTGTTCTAGAACTGGAAGAGAACCATAGGGTTAAAAAACAGGTGTCACTTGCTTAAAGCTCTGGAGCATGCATCAGAGTATTTATTCTCTTTTTATTAGGCTCTATATCGGTGTCAATGCAAATAATTTGGTAAAATGTACTTTGTGCTTTCTCATCTTCTCTTCAGTCTTCCAATGGGCACACTGGTTTCACATATCATGAACTGGAATGGTAGGCCATCATTTATACAGGAGGATTAGTAAACTCTAGATAAATGCTTTAAATTCTTAAGAATTAAAGAATGTAGTCAGTATTTTTTGAATATCCAAAAGCCATTTTCAGCTTCAGAAAGAAGCACAAAGCTACACAGAGAGTTAATGTTTCCTTCCACTGGAAAGAAGCTACTGTTATATACAACAGTAACTAAAAGAAAATTTATTTAATTTATTATTTCAATTTACAGAAGTGCATCCACAGACCAGACCTCAGTGTAACACAGAGTATATATTTCATTTCAGTAAAGAAAGATTAAACTGAATCAATATTTGAAGGACCCAGGCACAGTGTGAAGGTCAACAGACTCCAGACCATTCGATCTACCCTGCATATTTGTATATTTGTGTGAATGTGTGAGTATGTGTGCAGTACTCATTGACTTGTGTATTTTAAAAGGACACTTTTAGGGGTGTTATAATCTGACTGCCCAAGCCTGTCTCTGAATGCCATGTATAATCAATCCCTAGTTCCCTCCTCTGTCATCCATGTGTAGCCTGCTTGCTGCTTAAAAGCAAATACATTAATTTTAGGGCCTTGTTCTTTACTTTATGGAACAAATAATTTTTGCATTCAAAACAACTCATTTAATTCTGGGTTGCAGACTAATGTGGTATGTTGAAATATTGTAAATAAGATTTTATGTTTCTTTAAAACTTCCTTTAGGAGAGTGCATGCCACTGTCCTTTTTTGTGTTTCCATGAAGTTCTAGGAATTTAAATAGCAGCTGTATCAATCAACAATCTTGTTTAACCATCCCAAACTCTTGGTTCTATTATGTACTCAGTCTAATCCTGTTTTTATGTGCACAGTAATATATAATTTCTCACTGGGTCATCACAAAAGCAACACAATAAATCCAGCAGAGAAAGATAATCAATGTTAATAGAAGATCATCCCAAAGCTACCATGATTTGAACTCCTTGCCAAGTTAAGCAGGATATTGCACAAAATGAGTCTTCTTTAAGGAGAGATGTTCTGAGATCCAACTTAGGTTTATTAAATTCAAGATCAGTCCTAGATCATGGTACTCTTTTTTTATGTCTTTACTTTTATGTTTGCTTTTTCCTCCTGTTAAGTTTTTTTTTTTTTTTTTTTTTTTTTTTTTTTCAAAAACCTACCATACTTTTTTTTCCCCTTAGACTCAGAATCAGAGTTATACCATAGCACTCAGAAGAGCAGTGCAAAGTATCTCATTGTAATTCTGGGACAAGATCAAAGCTGTCTGCGTAAAAGTTAGTGAAAACCGTGAGGTAGTTTGAAGGCAGCTTTCCAGGACTCTTTCATGGTGTGGCACTGGGATTCCAAGATAGTCATTCAGAATGGGATTAGAAAAATGAAATTGTCTCCAACTGAAGAGTGTGTGTACTTACTGTCCTCTTTATCTTAAAACTCACTTCTTCATATTTGCTGAGGTGTAGCCAAGCTGTTGTTTGGAAACCAACCAAAATAATGTGTTGGACTCTTACTAACTAAAAAGACCCTAAACACAATCATTTTATTTCAAACTCATTTCTGTGCATTTATTTGGAATAAAAAATTCTAATAAAATTGTTTAAAATGTGATTTTAAATTGATATTTCTCTGTTGAGAAGATTTTGGGATTCTGGACTTTGTAGCAGATCTATGTCATTTTCTCTTAAGCATAGGGAATTTTCCAAGATTTGAGGCAAGATTTTTTTTATAGCAGATGCTAATCCATGTTTTCAAATAAGTATTTCAGAGAGTTTTTCTTTTCTTTTTCATCCTTAATAATTTTCTTGTTCTTTTGATTCTAGACCCTAAATCAACTTTAACTCAATCAAAGAACCTGAGGCTGTATAAACAAATGGACTATTAGGTCTGCAAAGCTAAAGGCAAATGGAAAATTGACTAAAAACATATGAGGGATTCACTTAGCAGATAAGGTGAAAAGTGAATTTAGGCGTTATCAGGCGAAGGTGCAAGAAAGCTATGCTTAAGTGTTGAGTAGGAGCACTCTTATAATATTGTAGAAGTAATTTTGTTCTAGTAAACCAAACAAGACTCTATATGGCAGAGTCACTTCTGTGGCCTTAACTTGTACATAAAAATTAAAATCCCAAAGACAATTCTCTTATTTCCATTATTTTTAGATTATAATTTGATATATAGTAAAGTACATTAAAATACAACTATTTTATTAGATATTAACAATTTTAACTGATTTAGCAAATGCCTAACTTATTAACTCTTCCAAGGATGCTCTCTTCTTAGATGGAAGTATTCAAGTGGATTATAATCTTTTATTTTTCCTATAAAATCATTTTCTATTACCTTTTATTTTACCTATAAAATTATTACCAGTGGCTGTTCATTTCTTTGAAGTTATGAATTCATTTAGAAGCTCAATCAATGGTTTAGTTCCTGCCCCAGATGCTCATATACACACACAATTTTGGAAACGATTCAATGGGCTTTGTTAAATCCTCATTATCTGTGAATACTTAAAATGCCCCATAACTGGAACTAGATAATGTTGTAGGTTAGGCAACAGTTTACCATGACTAAAGGAGGCTTTCTTTGTGCTTTGGAAGTAAAAAATAGCCAACAAGGCACTCAATCCTTGCTGTAGTCTTTAGAAATGATGTAACTTTTGGATCTGTAATGAATGTTCAGAGTTTTGGGGTTACACTAACTTTAAGTGAAACTTCTTCATTGCCACTCTTTGCTGCAATTATCTGAGAAGTAAGAATAATTATCAATGTACTTTCCAAAGGAAATCCAAGTTAATTTCTATTAGTGACAGGATGAGCAATATCATATGTAAACAGAAAAAAAGACTACCTAATTAAAAGATTTCTGAAAGAGATTTCAATTTCTAAATGTTAGTGCTCATACAAAATAATATGTCTCAATTGAGGCAGCGTACATCATTGCCAAGTTTCTGTCATTTGGCAGGTTGTTCCAACATTTAAATTCAAATATTCAACAAAAAGAAATCTACAGAAAAGGACATTTTTTTGAGTAAATACAGTCTTACCTGACATTCACATATGAAGAAAACTATTGTCCCACCCCAATTATCATTGGATGGCCAGTTAATCAGTCAATTAATATTGATTGAGTACTTACTATGTGCTAGGCATTAAGGTATGGTATATAATCTTTATCTTAAAGGGCTGTTCTCTACTGGAATGGAAACTAGAATTTAATTTGATAATGTAATACTGGGGCAATATGAGACCAAATCTAGTTCCTCATCTAGGCTCAGGCTTTAGGGAAGTTTTATTGACACCGTTACGTCTAAATTTAGATATAAGGATGAGTAGGACATAAGACGAGCAAGGCAAAGGTATTTGGGAAAATGAGAGTGGGCTTGAAAAAGCTGGTCTGGACTTTAAGATAAACATATAACAGGTGTAGAGTCCAGAGAGCTAAAAATTTTGATTTCAAGAAAAAATATGAAACTACTACAGAGATTCAGGCAGAAGAATGACATGAGCTATTTTGAAGTTTAGAAACCTCATTCTGGCTGCCATAAAAAAGAGAAAGATGCCATTTCAAAATTGCAAGTGAAAAATCCTGATGTCCTGAATAAAGGGGAGTTAATGGACAAGAGTGGAATATTGAAGAAGAATTAATCAAAGTTGTTAGTTGAATGGTTTTGGAGGGAGACCAAAGAGTAAAACATGATTCTCTGATTTCTGTTTTATGTAACTTAATAAATGGTGCAACAATTTACAATGAGTGACATCAAAGAAAAGATGTTGTATGGAAAGATGAGATTAGATTGAAGTATGTTGATTTGGAGTTGAATGTGGAAAGTCCATACAGAGATGCCTAGTTAATCATGAAATATATTAATTTGCTGTTGTGGCAAAGATCTGTACTGTGTGTGTGTGTGTGTGTGTGTATACACATATATATAGTTATTATTAATATATATAATATATATATAGATAGGCTTGGCATGGTGGCTCATGCCTATAATCCAAGCACTTTGGGAGGCAGAGGCAGGCGAATCACCTGAGGCCAGGAGTTCAAGACCAGCCTGGCCAATATTGTGAAACCTCTTCTCTACTAAAAATGCTAAAAAATTAGCCAGGTGTGGTGGTGTGTGCCTCTAGTACCAGCTACTCAGGAGGCTGAGGCAAGGGAATTACTTGAACCCAGGAGGCAGAGGTTGCACTGAGCTGAGATCATGCCACTGCACTCTAGCCTGGGTGACATAGTGGGACTCTGTCTCTTTCTTTCTCTCTCTCACGTACACACACACACTCTATATATATATATATAGTGTATGCATATATATACTTACACACACACACACATACACATATATATATACATATATAGAGATAGATATAGATGTAGACATAGATAATTGAAGTGATAAAAAAGGATGAGATCAACCAGAAAGAGTGGAGGGAAAGAGAGACAGAGAAAGGAGGGAGGAGAAGGGAAGATGTAGGTAAGATCAGATTCAAGGGTGTAAATCTGCAAGTATCAACTTTTTAACAAATAGGTAAAAGAAAATAAGTTGAAAAGAGAAGGTTTGGGAGAAGCAGCCAGAAGGGTAAGAAAGAGCCTACTCAGTTGTCCAGATGCTAAGAAAACTTAGGGTTTTAAGAAGTTAAGAGTAACTAACAGTGTTAATTGTCTTAATCTGTTTTGCTATAACAAAATACCATAAACTGGTAACTTATAACAACAGAAATTTATTTCTCACAGTTTTGGAGGCTGGCAAGTCCAAGATCAAGGTATCAGCAGATACACTGGTGAGGATCCACTTTCTGATTCATAGAATGGTGCCTTTTCACTGTGTTCTCAATGGTAGAAAAGGAAAGGCAACTCTCTGGAGCCTCTTTTAGAAGGGCACTAATCCCATTTATGGGGGGCGTCTTACCTCATGACCTAATCCCCTCTCAAAAGGCCCTCCTAATACCATTGCCTGGGGGTTAGGATTACAACATACACATTTTGTCAGGGGTGGCGGGGGGCGGTAGTTTGGAGGTGGTGATGTATATTTAGATCATGGCAGCTATATCCTACTGAGATGTCATATTCCAGTTCAGGTAAGAATGAACAGGAATCATTAGATTAATATAAAAAAATTATAAATATCCCTGATAAATAAAAGCTTCTAATGAAAATAAAAGTGGAAGCCAAAATATCATCAGGAATAAAAAGTGAGGAATTGAAGGTGATGAATGGAAAGTACTATCTCAAGCAGGCTGGTTGCTAAGTAGAGGGAAATCACTAGAGGAAAGTGTTTGTTTAAAAAATATATATCTTCTAACTGTTGCTCAAAAGAGCTGAACTTTTTCATATACACAAAGCAAAATGCTACCAATTGTGTGTTACTACCAAACTTAAGCCGTTTAACATAGCTCTGAGACTTGTTAGGCTTCTTATATTTTATTTTCTCACCCTTGTTATGAAAACCAGGAAGTCTACAATCATTGTGCATACAATTTGGCTATTATTTTCATGTATAATATCAAGTTTGGATACAAGAATCAGAGACAGATAAAAAGAAGAGAAACACAAGCACGTATTTTTTTTGAATCAGTTGAGGTTCTCCCTGAATGATGAAATAAGGCATATAAAGAAATGAGAGTGCTTGTTCTCTTTTATGATTTGAAACTGGCTTGAAAGCCTGATCAATTGAATACTAGTCTTCCAGCCAGCAAAAGTCCCAGAGTAATAAAGTGAGTTTGAATAGGACAAAAGCTCCCAGTTCTTTAGGTTCCAGTAAGCAGCACCATGAGAAACCTTTAGGCTCTCCACCCTAAAGGTCAGCACAGTCTTGCTGTCAGTGCCTTGCTGCAGTTACAAAGCACAAAGATTCTGATCATCAGTGTTTTAATCTTTGTTAGCAAAATAATGGGCTGAATTCTGCACGCAGTGTTGACTTGATGCTTGTAATTGTGTACGATGATGAGCTAAGAAATTTGTCAAGGTATTATTTCTCATCTTCTAGAAATTCTAATACATTGGTCACCTTGTTGAGTGTACCATACCCTGATCCTACAGCAGAGAGCTATTTAATGTAATTAGGCAAACATTCTTTGATCATTTGAGTTAAAATAAGAGAAGTGATCTAACAGGTTTTAAACGCTATTTTCAGTAAAATTAATCAAATTAGAATCTAGCTTATGTTTTCTTTCGATTTTCATTAGTTAAATCATTTAATATACCTTATTATAATGACATTTGATGTCTCTGTTTTATTTTATTTATCATTATTATTTTCTGAGACAGGGTCTCACTCTGTCACCCAGGCTGGAGCACAGTGGCACCATCATGGCTCATTGCAGCTTTAACCTTTTGAGCTCAGGTGATCCTCCCACCTCAGCCTCCTGCGTAGCTGGAACTACAGGCACATGCCATCACACCTGGCTATTACTATTTTTTTTTTTGTAGAGATTGGGTTTCGCCATGTTACTTAGGCTGATTTTGAATTCCTAGGCTCAAGATATCCTCCTACCTAAGCCTCTCAAAATTCTGGTATTACAGAGATACCTGTATTTTAATAGCTTGCATTTTTTATTTATTTTTTTTGCCAGTAATATGGAATGAAGCAGTAGCATACAAATTCTGTACATTTTTACCTGTCTCTTTCCCAGTCCCTATTTATATTATTGGTGTCACAATTTATATATATTTAATATGGTATAAAAATCAACCAAATATTTATCTATAGTTATTATTTTAAAAAATTTTTATATTCAGGGGTGCTATAGTTATTTTAAGTCATTTTGTCTTTTAACCCTTATATTGTCTTTTTTTTTTTTTAATTGCATTTCAGGTTTTGGGGTACATGTGAAAAACATGCAAGGTTGTTGCATAGGTGCATACGTGGCAGTGTGATTTGCTGCCTTCCTCCCCTTCACCTATATCTGGCATTTCTCCCCATGCTATCCCTCCCCAACTCCCCACCCCCCTCTGTCCCCCCCCCCGCCCCCCCAACAGACCCCAGTGTATAGTGCTCCCCTCCCTATGTCCATGTGTTCTCATTGTTCAACACCCACCTATGAGTGAGAACATGTGGCGTTTGATTTTCTGTTCTTGTGTCAGTTTGCTGAGAATGATGGTTTCCAGGTTCATCCACGTCCCTACAAAGGACGCGAACTCATCGTTTTTGATGGCTGCATAATATTCCATGGTGTATATGTGCCACATTTTTCCTGTCCAGTCTATCATCGATGGGCATTTGGGTTGGTTCCAGGTCTTTGCTATTGTAAACTGTGCTGCAATGAACATTTGTGTGCATGTGTCCTTATAGTAGAACGATTTATAATCCTTTGGATATATACCCAGTAATGGGATTGCTGGGTCAAATGGAATTTCTATTTCTAGGTCCTTGAGGAATCGCCACACTGTTTTCCACAATGGTTGAACTAATTTACACTCCCACCAACAGTGTAAAAGTGTTCCTATTTCTCCACATCCTCTCCAGCATCTGTTGTCTCCAGATTTTTTAATGATCGCCATTCTAACTGGCGTGAGATGGTATCTCAATGTAGTTTTGATTTGCATTTCTCTAATGACCAGTGATGATGAGCATTTTTTCATATGTTTGAGAGGAATATGAGTGAATTGATGGAGCTGAAAAACACAACACGAGAACTTCGCGAAGCATGCACAAGTTTCAACAGCTGAATTGACCAAGCAGAAGAAAGGATATCAGAGGTAGAAGATCAACTCAATGAAATAAAACGAGAAGGCAAGATTAGAGAAAACAGGGTAAAAAGGAATGAACAAAGCCAACAAGAAATATGGGACTATGTGAAAAGACCTAATCTATGTTTGATAGGGGTACCTGAATGTGATGAAGAGAATGCATCCAAGCTGGAAAATACTCTCCAGGATATTATCCAGGAAAACTTCCCCAACCTAGCAAGGCAGGCCAATATTCAAGTCCAGGAAATACAGAGAACACCACAAAGATATTCCCCTAGAAGAGCAACACCGAGGCACATAATCATCAGATTCACCAGGGTTGAAATGAAGGAGAAAATACTAAGGGCAGCCAGAGAGAAAGGTCGGGTTACCCACAAAGGGAAGCCCATCAGACTCACTGCAGATCTCTCAGCAGAAACCCTACAGGCCAGAAGAGAGTGGGGGCCGATATTCAACATCCTTAAAGAAAAGAACTTTCAACCCAGAATTTCATATCCAGCCAAACTAAGCTTCATAAGTGAAGGAAAAATAAAATCCTTTGTGAACAAGCAAGAACTCAGAGATTTCACCATCACCAGACCAGCTTTACAAGAGCTCCTAAAGGAAGCACTACACATAGAAAAGAACAACCAGAACCAGCCACTCCAAAAACACACGAAACGGTAAAGAGTATATTGTCTTTAAAAGTGATTTATATCCACCATTTCAGTATTACAGTATTCTGAATTTGACTATATATTTACCTCCACCAGCACATTTTGTACTTTTATATGTTTTCATATTACTAACTAGTGTCCTTTAATTTCAGCTTGAAGAACTCCCTTTACTAGTTCTTGTAAAAGAGGTCCTGTGATGTAAAACTCTTTCAATTTTTCTGGGAAGGTCTTTTATTTCTCCTTCATTGCTGAGGACAACTTGACTGGATAAAGTATTCTTTATTGGAAATTTTGTTTGTTTTTTGCTTTCAGATCTTGGAGTATATCATCTCACTCTCTCCTAGGATGCAAGGTTTCTTTGGAGAAACCTACTGATAAATTTATGGATGTTTCCTTGTATGTGGCATGTTGTTTTTCTTTTGCTGCTTTCAAAATTCTCTTTGACTTTGTACAATTTGATTAAGTGCCTTGTGAAGTCCCATTTGGATTAAATCTGTGTGAGAACATTTGAGCTTCATGGATCTGAATATTCCAAGAATTTACCAAGATTTGGAAAGTTTTAGCCATTATTTCTTTAAATACGTTTTCTGACTCTCACTCTCTTCTCTTTATTGGATACTCCTAAGGCATGTATTGGTTTACCTGATGATACCCTGTAAGTCCTGTAGGATTTCTTTACTCTTTTTTAGTTTTATATTATTTTCTTCTCTGAATAATTTCAAGAGCTCTGTCTTTGAGGTCACAGTTTCTTCTTACTAGCTATTGATGTATTTTATTGCATTTGTCTCGTTTCAGTCATTGTGTTCTTCAGTTTCAGACTTTCTGTTTCATTTTTATGATTTCTATGTCTTTGTCAAACTTCTCAGTCTGTTGCTGTTTTGCCTTATTGAGTTCATTAAGTCATCTATCTATGTTCTTTTGCATCTTGCTGAGCCTTCTTAAAATAATTATTTTAAATTATTTCTCAGGTAACTCATAGATTCCCATTATTACTTCAAGGACATTTACTGGAAAATTATTTTTGGGGGTAGCATAATGTTTCTTTGCTTTTTGTTTGTTTGTTTGTTGCTAATGGCCTTTTATTTATATCTGTGCATTTGAGAGAACAGTAACATCTTGCAGCCTTTTTGAACTAGATTCAGTTGTCAAAGTCTTTCACCAGTAGGTGGCTATGAGAGTATCAGTTGGTGGGGTACAGCAAATCTGCCTTGAGGTAGGGTGCAGCAACATGATCTCCGTGCAGCTCCGTCAGCTGGGCTCAGTGTCTGTGAAGACTGCAGGTATCCTTGGCAGGAAAGACTGTAGGTACCTGCAGTGGCATTAGTGGGTACAGATGTTGGAGTCCTCAGTGGTGAGGGCTGCTGGGACCCTTTTCTCTTTTCACCCTATGTGAGTTCTAGCCAAGGGGATTCTTTTTGGTATCAGGTCTGGGGTGCATATGCAGATCACCTACAAAGGTAGGGTCTGAGGCCGTGGTGGGATAGGATACAGCAGTGGCATGGGCCTGGGGATGATGGAGTGAGCAGAGAGACCTGGTTACTGGGGGAAAGGCTCAGTGGCAGTGTGGTCCTGGTGATGATGGGATGTAACTATAGCTCAGCCTCAGGGGGTAAGTTAGATGGCCTCAGTGGCAGCATGATCACAGCTGGGACTT
Organism: Aotus nancymaae; assembly: GCF_030222135.1. NCBI lineage: Eukaryota > Metazoa > Chordata > Mammalia > Primates > Aotidae > Aotus > Aotus nancymaae. The sequence goes on along the minus strand of NW_026988450.1, from coordinate 14,784,936 downwards.
AGACCCTGGGGCACAGGGGACAGAGAAGCCCTGCATGTAGCATCTGTATATAAAAGTTACTTAGGTCTTTTCTTAGTTACTATATACTCAAAGTATTCTTATAAAATACTGTTTTCAATGGTTTTTATAGCAGTTGTCTTAAAAGTATTCAGATGTTGTTATGTCATAAAATTTTGATGATTTGTTTTTGATTTTAGCCTCATTATCTTTAATACCACCTTTAAAATATGATGAAGTAAAATATATGTGTGTGTGTGTATAGTCATATATTGCTTAACAATGGGGATGTATTTTGAGAAATGTGTTCTTAGGTAATTTTGTCACAGTGTAAACACAACAGAATGTACTGACCAACCTAAATGATATAGCCAACCACACACCTAGGATGTATGATATAACCTATTGTTTCTAGATTACCAACTGGTATAGTATGTCACTGTAGTAAATACTGTTGGCAGTGGTAACACAAAGGTAAGTATTTATGTATCTAAATATAAAAAAGTACAGTAAAAATATAGTGTAAAACATAAAAGAAATGATACACCTGCATAGCAAACTTACCATAAATGGAGCTTACAGGACTGGAAACTGCTCTGGGTAAATTAATGAGTAAGTGGTGAGCAAATGTGAAGGCCTAGGACATTACTGTACACTACTATAGCTTTTATAAACACTGTACACTTAGCTTACATCAAATTTATAAAAAAATTTCTTCAATAATAAACTAACCTTCACTTACTCTTTTTTACTTTATATACTTTTCACTTTTTAAAACTTTTGAATCTTTTATTATAGTAAATTATGCTTAGCTAAAACCACAAATGACTGTACAAAAATATTTTCTTTCTTTATATCCTTATTCTATAAGCTTTTTAATTTGTAAATTAATATTTTTAACTTCTAAACTGTTTTGTTCAAAACTACGATATAAACACACACGTCAGCTAGGCCTACACAGGGTCAGATTCATCAATATCACTTTCTTCCCCCTCCATATCATGTTTCGTCCCACTGGCAGGTCTTCAGGTGCAATAACAAGTATGGAGCTGTCATCTCCTAGGATAACAATGCCTTCTTCTGGGTGCCTCCCGAAGGACCTGCTTGAGGCTATTTTTCAGTTACCTTTTGTTGTTTCATAAATACAAGGGAAATATTCTAAAACAATGATGAAAAGTATTGTATAGTAAGTATAAAAATCAGTAACATAGTCACTTATTATCATTATCAACTACTATGTATTGTACATGATTGTATGTGCAAAACTTTTTTACACAACTGGAACAGCAGTAGTTTTGTTTACACCAGCACAACCACAAACACATGAGTAATGTGTTGTGCTGGCTATGCGTGGCTCTGAGTAATATGTCATGATGGCTATGATGTGAGCTGGTGACAGGAATTTTTCAGCTCTGTTATAATCTTATGAGACTACTGTCCTGTATGCAGTCTGTCATTGACCGAAATATTGTTATGTGGCACATGACTCTGTGTAAGTGTGTGCAGACACACACATACTTACACATATATGCACACGGATATAAATACATATGTGAGTGTAAACATCACTTACATACCTACACATGTAAGTGTGTACGTATACATGTGTACATATACACGTTATATACATATGTGCTATTATAAAATTCATGTGTGGTTATTCCCTTATAGTTTAACAATGGAAATGTATACATTTTAAATGATGAAATGCAAAGAGAAGTAAAATGACTAACTTAGAGGTAATTACTATTTTGGACAATAATTTTTTCTTCTTATGACATCTAACATTAAAATACTTCAAATCTATCTTGAGATGGCACATAGTTTATATAAGTGACTAGCATATTATCTGTTCCTCCTGAAAGAAGGATAAAGGAATATCTACATAAATGGATATTAACATCATAATGGTCTCCATTGAGGAGAAGTGAGAATTGGCAATTCTGAATTTTATTCTTATGAAGATGTTACTCTTCTAAGCCCCTCATGATTATAGTTTAGTGTTGAATTTTGTAACAATTTTGATCAAAATAGTGGTAATGACTATACATATAAAACTATTGTCCAAAATTTTTAATCAGTTTCAACAAAAATTGTTTGTTCAGAGATATACATATGGACAATCATCAATGGAATTTCAGTAGAGACATGATTTATTCTCTCTCTTTCTTGTGTGTGTGTGTGTGTGTGTGTGTGTGTGTGTGTGTGTGTGTGTGTTTTAATCCATTAGAAGATTTATTCTGGTCTGCCTGACATAAGGGTGATAGGTTTCTATCTCTTAGTCTAATTAACACCTTTAATCTTTTTTAATGGTTGGGCAGTCTCTCTCTGGTTTTGAGGCATGCTTGAGATAAAAGCATAGGAGGGTGGAGGTTAATCCTTCCTGTACATTATTTCTTAATTTCTGCCACAGAGATTCCCTCTTCATGGTGGCTATTTATTCAGGAACCCTGACAATATGATTTGAGTAAAAGACAACAGACAGTTGGCTTAGAACTGTCATTCAATACTACTCAGATATTAAATCATAGAGGATGTTATTCATTTAACAAGTGTTAAATGAACACATCCCTGGTATCTTATATGTCTTTTTTATCATTATGCATAAGAAATGAATCAAATTAATGCTTTTAGAATTTGTATTGGACTGAAATGTCATCATTCCTTGAAGTATTCTAACAAAATGATAATAAAAGAATGGAAAACAGCCCAGACCTAATCAAGTATGTTACAAGTAGATACTAGTTTATTGATTATGTCTCATTTTAATTATTAACATGAAGACTATTAAATATCCTATGGTGTATAATAAAAAGCACAATAACAGAATTAGGATTTTTAATGTGTTAATATGACTTCTGTGAGACAAAATGTTTTGATCATTTGCTCCCTTGAAATATTTTACAATTTTCTTTTTAGAATTTTGGAAAAAAACTCACAAATATTTTGTTTGTGGAAATGGGCTGTCCTTTAGAATCTTCAATTAGAATTTTAAGCGAACAACAGGTTTGTAAGTATTTTGTGACTATATTGAGCCCCTTCAATAGATTTTTATGACTTAGGATTGTAGCTCAGACAAATATATAAGACCATCTTCAACCAATTTTGCTTTAATTGAACCAATATCCTATCTCTTCAGAATTGTAGGTGGGAGAAACTTTTCAAAATGAACTTGTTTTCTTTTAAAAATGGAATTAAAATATTAATATTGTCAATTTGAAAATGACTACTAAAATAAAAATTCCTGTGTTATACACACACGTACAATTCAGAGGTCAAAAATTCAGAGGTCAAAAATTCAGAGGTCAAAAATTCAGAGGTCAAAAGAGTGCTAATCAGACATTTTAAAATGAGACAAATTCCTTGAGGAAAATACAAATATAGGTAAATTATAAAATAAAACATTTTCAGAATCTTGTTAAAATATTTGTGTGAAACACACTTGCAAACAATATGTTGTAATCAGCCATGCCTTTACTTCCTGTTATAGACAATGCTAACATTCTGCATATAAAGCTAAGGTGATGGTATATTAGTTTGAAAGAGATTTATTTTCTTCTCAAAATATACCTTTTGGAGATCTGTGAGGAAGACAAACAGTAAGGAATAATATAAGTCTAATGAATAAGACTGAATATGTTTTCTTTGATTTTTCATAAACCTAACTTCCCCAGTAGAAATCAATGATTATTATTCATTTTCATTTTCTTTCTTTTTTTTTTTTTTTGAGACGGAGTTTCGCTCTTGTTACCCAGGCTGGAGTGCAATGGCACGATCTCGGCTCACCGCAACCTCCGTCTCCTGGGTTCAAGCAATTCTCCTGCCTCAGCCTCCCGAGTAGCTGGGATTACAGGCACGCGCCACCATGCCCAGCTAATTTTTGTATTTTTAGTAGAGACGGGGTTTCACCATGTTAACCAGGATGGTCTCAATCTCTTGACCTCGTGATCCACCCGTCTTGGCCTCCCAAAGTGCTGGGATTACAGGCGTGAGCCACCGCACCCGGCCTGTTTTCATTTTCTTTATATATTTTTCTAACTATGCAAGTTTTATGTGCTCATTGTAGAAAATATGTTATGTACAAAATACATTTTGTTTTCACTTCCTCCTCGTCTACCATTCTTCTTATTAGCGACTTGCCTTGATCAGGTAGAAGAGTAGCTCGACTCAGTTTCTTTTTCTGAGGAATGAAGATGAAACTGCCTGAAATTGTGTGTGTGAAAACAAAATGTAATGTTTGTAAAGTTTCCAGGACACAGATTGAACTCAGCAAATGTTAGGATCTCCCCCATTTTAGAGATTTCCTGTGCTATAGGTAGCTTCACATTACATTATTTATCTACTTGTGTTAGTTATATTGACCTAAATATAATAGAACTACTTTTGGAAATCAGAAAACTATGATACTAACAAGTACTATATTACCTTTCCTAGTGAAGACTGTCTTTGCTCCTCTCTCTTCTTTCATTTTCTTATATTTACTTTAAATCTCTGAATTAAATGCTTTATTATCTTTCCAAATACTTTCCCTTTTCTTTTATAATCCCTAGCTTATAGAAACTACAGTAAATTCATCTGCAATAAAAACCACATCACATTGTTACAGTTCTACACAGAGGTTAGACAGCACCAGTTGGATATACTTAGTGATGTGGTCCAACTCTATCACTAGAACAACCCACACCTCCCTCCCCTGACTCCTTGTTGTCCTGTCAGGAGCCACAAGACCGCACCCCTGCCTTGATATTCTTTTAGATGTGTTCTTTTGTGTTGACTTCATGGGCCTGAGGCCAGCACAGTGACACAAAAAAGGGTGCCACTCTTGGGGTTTAGTGCTCTGCCCTGTAATCTCAAAATTCCTCAGGATTTTGTCTTGGAATTTATATTTTATAAGTGACATTCGATGTAAATGTCACTGACAATGGAGCACAAGTCAGGGGCTTGGAACCTGGCTCACTTGCATCTTTGGAATGGCTTCCCCGGCCAGCCCCCAGCTCCCTGCTTTCTGCTCCCTGGTGCCCCAAGCCCCAGCCGGCATCCTCACTTTTGCCCCTGCCACATGACTGATGATGCCCTTTGTGTGGGGTGGCCATGGGGTTGAGACCGTCATTTTTCCATCCCTCCTTTGACTTCCTCAAGGACCCAGGCCAGGACACCCACTGGGTTGGAGTCAGTAACACATGCCCAGCTGTGTCTCAGGGCAAGGACCAGCCTGGGCATTGCTGTTGCCGTTTCCCTGGGTCGTGGAACATTCCCAGGGTCCAGGAACCTGTGTGCCCAGGCATGGAGGTTTCAATCTTTGAGGGGGATACCTGCCTACTCTGTATTGGGTGGTCAGCATGACAAAGAGAGATTCCTTTCCCAGCTTCAGCTAGGTCCAGTGCATCTGTCAGGTGCCTGCCAAGAAAGGTTCTTAGCAGTGGTTGGCCGCGTGTGTGCCAAGTTGCAGGAAGAGGCCCCGGTGCCTGTGAGTATCTGCACTATTCTGGCAAGTATTGTTGTGACCAAAGAGTGCCACCTTAAATAGCAAATAGCAAGTAAAATATACCATGATGGATCAAGTGAAAAACTGCACAAAAAGGAAGTTTTTCTATTTTAGTACCTGTAATGGCACTTTAATCCTGCTTTTTGAACAAGGAGTCCTCTGTTTTATTTGTTACTCAGCCCCCCAAATTATATTAGGTTCTTCCTGTTCCCTTGTTCTCTGAATCGCCTGCATTGACTACCTAAGACTGTTCTCACCTTCTCTTGTTTTCCTGTCCTTCCACTCAACTGATTACCTTGAACCCCATCCAAATGGAGTTGGCCTAATAAACGTAATGGCCAGCCACATTATCCTGGGATTTCTGGAGTGAGTCCCAGACGTATGTCTTCACATGCCCTTATGATGCTTATGATGCTTGCATGTTTGTTTCCTAAGAAGGAGTGTTTTGAGTCAAATGGTAAATGCCAAATTTTACAATAATAGTGCAAAGAGATTTATAAAATGATATTCAAAATATTCCCACATATTTCTAATATTGGCCCTACTTTGCTGCTCCTAAAGATTTGAAGTTTATTATTTTACTCATTTAACCAATATGTATTGATTTTGCACTAAACACCATACACTCTTGCTAAGTACTGGGAATACATTCGTTCACTCAACAGATATTTATTTAATATTTACTAGATGCTGGATTCCATTTTAGAAGTTAAGGATGTAGTGGTAAATAAATTAATCAATTTCTCTGCTCTTGGGGAATACTTACACTTTAGTTGGAAGGGGGTGGTAGACAATAAACAAACAAATATTGTCCAATTTTTGTAAAGTTCAGCAATATTTAGAGGTCTCTGAAATCATTTAAAGTTTTAAATCAACTTTATAGAATTAAGATAATTTTTAGTTAATATAAAAGTAATTCTAGTAATAATAATATTGAATAAAATAAATATGCTTTATAGAATGATGTACACACACATACACGCAAAGCATTTTGTCCTTTTAGTTACTAGAAAATGTAGATTGATTCTTCCAGCATAGGGCATTATTTTCTTCTGTGTATCATTATCAATAGCCAATGGAAACTAAATGACAAATATAATCAGCAAGTCCCAAGTGCCTAATGTACATAGCTTAGGAAAAAGCAAAGATCTTGCCATCAATAGTTCAAGGTTTAATGAATAACCCAAGGCAATATATACAAGGGCCAAAGTAGGGGTAGAGAAGCAGAACTGCTATTGGATTTCAAACGAAGTGACGTGGTCAGTGGAAGACAGAGTGAGGAAGTGGTCTTGGAGATGTGTCCTGAGATGGCTGGGAGTTGACAATTATGACAAACACAGAGGACAATTTGGGTAAAAGAATGGCATGAAGAGAATGGGAGGAACTAGCCTAGGTAAAGGGAATGTCTGTAACTCTAAGGGAAACTAAAACTAGCACACTTAGGCAGTTAATGAAAAAGCATGACTCCTGGGTGAAGAATTCTAGACATTAGTTTTAGGTCATGTTAGACATTAAAAGTTTTGGGGATACATGATTAGAAATTAGGCTTTCTAAAGATTAACACAGCAGTAGTCTATTTGGTCATTTTGCTCACATAGAAATTAAAGGTGAGGAAATCATTTACAGTGCTACTGAAACTATGCAGTTATAAAATGGCAAAGTTTGAATTAGGATAAGGGCATTGAAAAATCCATAAAGCATGGATTGACATGATTTGGGATAGATGATATGGGAGATAGAAGGATGAAAAATGACTAAGATTTCCACCTTGTGTGATGATGAGAAGAATGAAAACTTTCACAAGATTGAAAATAGGTGATGAATTGAAAAACAAAAAACAAAAAACTAAAAAGCAGTAAGACCCTCTTACCCAATACTGTTAAAAGTTGGGGACCATCGTTCTCCTCTTCACTGGCTTCACAACTATGTCAACTCAATACTTGACAATAAGGCTGACAGTTCATTTGCCCTAAGAAGCGGAATAGCATCCACTGTCATTGCAAATAACACCATTTCCTCAGTGAAGGTTGAACTAAATTACTTTAACAAGGCTAAATTAAAAATCAAACAAGTTGATGCATTTAATGTGAGGCACAGAGGACACAAAAGATCATCAAAAATGAGTGGCAATATTGATTGTCATAAACAACCCTTCATGGAGTAAAACAGAATCAGAGCTGACCCTTGAAATGCAGTTAACCTATTCCCAGTATATTTACACATAGTTTATGTGATTTAGAAGAATTACATAAGAATTATTTCTTTCTTGCCATATTTTATTTTTAATGTATTAACCTTTTCTTTCTCATCACAATCTACTTTTCTCTTAAATAATGATAATGGCAATAATAATTCCATCCTAAAGTTTGAAATGTTATGAGAGCCTTTCATTCTAATATATTAAATGTATGAAGTCAACAAAACATATCTAGTGATACTTAGACAAAAGTCTTAGGGATTTTAAACATGTACAGAGAGATAATTTGGATGTTGTGAGGCAGCAAAATTTTTATTGACTCTGCTCAACTTTTACTGTATTTCTATCCATTTTCTAAGAAAGAATGTGCCATTCCTTTGTCCTTACCATTTCACGAGTTTGAATACTGTAAAATAGTCTAGGGTGGGCTTTTAATTTGGTTGTGTTACCAGGTGTTGGAAAAATTCCTGGTAATATCTGAGATTTGTTAAAGTAGACTTTTGTAGACTAAATTATTCTAATTTAGAATATTATAAATATCCAAGGCAGCTTGAAATGAGGTGGAAAAAATTCTGTCAGACACTGGGCATAGATAACACATCTTGAATATTTGTTGATTTTTTATTAATTTAAAAGAAAAAGTATTTTTAATATTTGTTATTTATCTTGATGGATAATTTCAGCAATTCCCAAAATATTACATGAATGCCAAAAGGTTCTATAGAATAATTTGCTAGGTTCTGTTGCTCTCACCTGTAGTCCCAGCACTTTGGGAGGCCAAACCAGGAAGATCGCTTGAACCCAGGAGTTCAAGACCAGCCTGGGAAAAACCCTATCTCTACAAAAACAGAAAAATAGTCAGGCCTGGTGGTGCATGCCTGCAGTCCCAGCTACTGTGGAGGTTAAGGTAGGAGGGTCCATTGAGCTTGGAAGGTCAGGGTTGCAGTGTGCTGAGATTGCGCCCCTGTGCTCCAGCCTGGGTGACAGAGCAAGACCCTGTCTCAAAAAAGAAAAAAAAAAGAAGAATTTAATAATGTATTTTTTATTGTGTCAAATAAGCTGTGGAATGTATTGTTCCAACAGCTTAAATGTAAATGAGTACAAATTAGTTTCTACAAATTCATGTTTGATCCAGACATAGTAGAGTATTATAAAAAGCTAGAAATACTTTTGAAGTAAATACTTAAATCCTTTATCTGTATAATCAACATTAAACATGGTAGTCATACTTTCGTGCCTAATATCTATAATCAGAATTGCAGTACTGGGTGGAACAAGTTATGGCTAGGAAAGAGATTAAGAGTTCTTTTTATATAAAGTTCTTTATATATACATTGTATATTCTTTATATATTGTGTATTATAAAACATTTTGTATATTACATATTATATATGTAATATATGTTATATGTAATACATAATATATAATAACATTATATATTACATATATAATATATATTAATTAGATACAATGTTATATACAGTAAATTATATATAGTATAATTATATTGCATAATATATGTAGAATAGACAGTATGTGTGTGTATATATATGTATATATATGCTGTATATTTAGGATGAAATTCAGTCCTAACATAAAACTTTACATGAATTGTATTTCCATTCTTTTTGTTTGTTTTTTTAGACAGAATCTTGCCCTGTCACCCAGACTGGAGGGCAGTGGCATGATCTTGGCTCGTTGCAACCTCTGCCTCCTGGGTTCAAGCAATTCTCCTGCCTCAGGCTCCCGAATAGTTGGGATTATGAGCACCCACAACAAACAATGCCCAGCTAATTTTTATATTTTTTTTAGTAAAGATGAGGTTTCATCTTGTTGATCAGGCTAGTCTTGAACTCCTGACCTCAAGTGATCCACCCGCCTCGGCCTCCTAAAGTGCTGGGATTACAGGCTTGAGCCACCATGCCCAGCCTGTATTCCCATTCTTCAATCTAATATTTCAATAAATTTAAAATTTCCATCCAGATATTTCTGCCTACTGTACAACAAAGACAACCCCTTTTAACCCATTGATTACTCTACCCAAGGTTTATCTCTAACCTTGATTTGGTTATGTCCCTCCTATGCTTCAGAGCTATGTTTATAGAATAAAACTGTATGCGATAATCCAAGCTCTTCAGAATCTGACTCTAGCAAGCATTTTATTCTCTTAAGAAAAAAATATTAAACCCTGTCACATACTAGAATCTCTGTGGCAGAGAGGTTGGGAGGAAAAGACATGGTCCCTGCCCTCTCATAGCTCATGTTGAACAAGCAATTGCAACCCAGCATGGTCAGCATTTTGTATGTGTGTATATGTAAAGTTCAACTCTGGTTAGAAGAGTTAGGGAGGTTTTCCCAGAGAAAGTGGTAAAAATGGAAAATGACTTTCTGGTAAAGGAAAATGACCTATACAAAGTCTGACAGGCATTACTGAATGTGATACGCTGAGAAAAGCAAGTGGTTCCATACAATTGGCATACAGAGTTCATTGAGAGCCATGGAGGGAGAGGATGTTAGAGCCTATTACAAGTAGCTTTCTGCCCAAAGGCAGGTGGTCTTTATCAACCCTAAGAGGAAGCATTAAAAGGTTTTTAAGAAGATATGTAAGAGATTACTTACAGGAAAATAACCCAGGGAGAATATACTGAATAAAATGAGAGCAGCGCAGAGGAAGGACAAGAAGTTGAGTAGTGGCCAACAGGATACAAAAGCAGGACAAAGTGGGAGATGTAATAAAAATAGAGTTGCTGTAATTTCATGACAGGTTGCATAGAGGAATAAGGAAAAAGGAGGAATAAAAGATGACTTCTGTGTTTCCGGTTTGGGCAAATGGGTCAATGCTGGTGTAACAATCCAAGAAAAAAAAATGAAGAAAGTGTAGAAAATCTGGATGAAAGTATGGCAGACAAAAGTTGGTTTGGATTGTAGTGATTCTAAAGTCCCAGACTGAGTAGGAATGACCAATTGGCAAGTGGATATAAATGTCTGTAGCTCAGGAGACAATTCAGAAGGTGATTATAAATTAATTCTGGGAATCATTGAGATCCAGCTGATAGTCAAAGTTGTAGTCACCAGGAGAAATGCCAGATACAATATGCACCTAAAGTAAAATAAATAAATTTTTTTAAAAAGTGGCTCATAATATATTTTTTTCTTTTCTTTTCTTTTCTTTTTAATTGCATTTTAGGTTTTGGGGTACATGTGAAGAACATGCAAGATTGTTGCATAGGTGCATACATGGCAGTGTGATTTGCTGCCTTCCTCCCCATCATCTATATCTGGCATTCTCCCCGTGCTATCTCTCCCCAACTCCCCACCCCCCGCTGTCCCTCCCCTATTTCCCCCCAACAGACCCCAGTGTGTAGTGCTCCCCTCCCTGTGTCCATGTGTTCTCATTGTTCAACACCCGCCTATGAGTGAGAACATGTGGTGTTTGATTTTGTGTTCTTGTGTCAGTTTGCTGAGAATGATGTATTCACTTCCAATTTTCTTTTTCAGTTAGATCTATAGGCAAATTTGGTGCATCTCCATACCTGCTCCTAAATTTCTCTTCTCTCTTCTTATAAAATCCACAATTAATTTGTTATGTGTTCTGTTAGACAAATTCTTTACTCACAAATGCATTATATCTACTACATGATGTGTTAATGGTTTATAGCTTTTATATTTTAAAAATTCATATGCCAAGTATCATAATAATATTCATAAGTGATTGTTTAATTAATTAGTCACCCATCCTATAATTTCACTTGAGTTGCAGTGCTGTTTGAAGTTGTGCTAATTTTACAAAGCTTACTGTAACTTAAAAACATTGTAGCCTTCAATTTTTTACTACCAAAAGTGAGACATTCTAAAACAATTTTTATTCAGATGCTCTGCCTAAATTGATTTTATGAATCTATTATTGCTATACATTTGTTATTTATTTACTTAGAGATGGAGTTTTGCTCTTTGTCTCCCAGACTGAAGTGCAGTGTCACGGTCTTGCCTCACTGCAACCTCCACCTCCCTGGTTCAAGTGATTCTCTTGCTACTCCTGAGTAGCTGGGATTACAGGCGCCTGCCACCACACCTAGCTAATTTTTGTATTTTTAATAGAGATCGGATTTCACCATGTTTGCCAGGCTGGTCTTCAACTCCTGACCTCAGGTGATCTACCTTTCTTAGCCTCCCAAAGTGCTGGGATTACAGGCAGGAGCCACCACACCCAGCCATGTTTGTTGTTTTTAAACTCCCCTAATGTTCACTATAATGTGTCAATCTCTATTTCAGCCAATTCCACAATTACTTTAGTTATTTAATTATCAAATTCTAGTTCATAATTTAAATGTGATTGGCATTTAAGAGAAGAAAAAGTCAATACTTTTCCAACGGTAAATAAAATTCCGATAAATATTCTAACATTTTGCAGAAAGAAATGTCATAAATAATAGCATGATAAAAAATAATATCCAAATGCAAGGAAACAAAAACATAAATAACTGTGGGTAGAGAAAACTATATTTCTTCCTCCCCTAAAACTATCTATTAAACCAAGCAAATCAGAAAATATTTCAATGATTTTTATATGGGTCAACATTCTTTGAGCCATGAATCAAGTTTTGCTCTAGTGCTAAGCACTTAAAGTAACTGTAGTGACAAATGATACTTTCATTGAGTTTTAATCCTTCTCTAGGACTTACAGAAAGTCTATTGATTTGTGTGGGTATTGCTATCAAGAATATCTTTGCATCATAGGGCTTTGTTTTTACTATGCTTCATTTGCCCATTATAAAAGACTACAACTCCCTGAACTCAGTTAACCATTGTCCATAGACATTAGCATAGAATTTAGAAGGAACAGACAAATGATATCAAATAAGTAAAGCCAGAGCTTGAAACTAAACAAGACTGAGAGAGGAACGCCTTCTATAGGACTTTCTTTTTCTCTATGACATGAAACCATCCTGGTATGAAAAATAGGACTAGATTCAGGGAAGTTGGGCTAAAATTGTCTATTTTATTTATATAAACACTGTATATTTGTGACAATTGTTTTTGTCTTTTATAATTTATTTAAAATTCTTAGGGCAATGAAGCTATTCTGTATGACACTGTAATGGTGATGACATATTATTTATTTGTCAAAACTCACAGAATGTATGACACCAAGATTGAACCCTAATGTCAACTATGAACTTTAGTTAATAATAATGTATTGATATTGGCTCATCAGTTTTAACAAACATATCACACTAATGCAAGATATTAATAATAGGGAAAACTGTGTGTGGAAGGAGAGGGATACATTGGAAATCTCTGCACTTTCTGTTCAATTTTTTGTAATTCCTCTGGCCAGATTCCAATTCTGGCTTTGCTCTTAAATACATTAAACATTAAATACTTAGGCAGCTTACTTCCTTGTGCTTCAATTTCCTTATTTTTAAAACAGGAATTATTATAGTTCTTACCTCGTTGGACTGATGAGAGGATCGAATGTAATCATAAATGCAAAAGGCTGAGCTCACTACCGTGTGCATGATGTGCACTCAGTGGATGCTACTGCTCTCCCTCCTCCAACTCCCCATTTGTATTCTTATTCTTAACACAGTTATTTCATGTCAAGGAATATGGAGTGCATGTGTCACCATTATGAAGACTGCCAATGACATCAATTATTTTTACCAGTCCCCTTCTGATGAACATTGAGTTTATTTCTATAGAGATCATAGATGACTTTTAAAGTATATAGCAGTGAATTTTCTGGTTCTTGAATCTTTATGGATGTATCTGATGATCATTTTAGTATAAATTCCTATTCATAGAATTGCTGGAGTACCAATTGCTTTCAGGATACGTTACTTTCCTGGACTATACTTGGCTTGTCCTTGCCTGCTTCTCCAGCCTCACCTCTCGGCCACCCCCACTCCTACTCCACAGTCCAGTCAGACTGAAACACTTTCAGTTCCTCCAATGCACGATACCCCCTTTTCTCCTTGTGGCTTCCTTTGCCTAGGACATCATCAGCACACTGTCTCTGTCTCTTTGTTATCAATTTCTCAATTTGGATGGATCCTCTGCTAGACTGAGTTCCATGAAAACAAGAAGTGTATCTGTGTTTTGGGGGTGCGTGGTCTCACCTTTGAGACCAATTACCATAATGTGTCTGGTGTTCTACACATTGTCAGCACCCCCTCCTCAAAGCAAATTAAGTTCCTGATTTAATTATCTACATAAAGGAAATGTTGTGAAAATTGCAGTGGCTACACTGTGTATCTTACTTACCAGTAAAGCTTCCATGGCTCACTGAGACCCTAAAAGTAGTATAGAGCCTCCAGTAATATTTTTGACCCAGAGCAGGATCTTAAATTTGGAAAGCCTAATTCTTGGTACATCTTCATTCCACATGATTTTGCACTAATGCTCTACAAGTTTCTCTTTTTATTTATAAATACGAGTTTCTCCTTCTCTTGAAACAGACTAAGCATTAAAAAGACGATGGTGGGGATGGCCTTCAAAATTTTCTGTCCCCGTTTCTACATGTATGGGCTCTGAAAAGTCCCAATGACTGCGGCTAAGATGAATTTTATTCCCGTGACAAGCTTGTGTTATATGACAAAATTGACCTTAAGGAAATTGTGTGGGCCTCACCTAATCACATGAACCCTTTAATAGCGGAGAATTTTCTCTTCCTGGTTTCAAAAGAGAAAACCAAAGGTTCAAAGCCTAAAATATATTTGCTGATGTGTAGTGGCATCAATGAAGTATCCATGTGGCAAGGAATTCTGAAAACCTCCAGGAGCTGAGAGACCATAGCTCAAAGCCAGCAGTAAGACAGAAATTCAGGCCTATAATTGCAAGTAACTAAATTCTGCTAATAACAACTATGTTCTTGGAATTTGATTGTTCTTAAACTCCCCATAATGAAGACCCAGTTTAGCTGACAACTTTTTTTCGACCTTGTTATATCATAAAAAGAGAATGTCATGCTGGACTTCTAACTTACAGAATCGTGCAGTAATCAAGGATGCTATTTTAAGCTACTCATCTTATTACCACAAGATACCAGTGGTTATGCAGCAGTAGAATACCAGAGCAGTGGGGATAGGGAGTGAGAGTAGAGTAGGAGTTATGCCCAGGTGTATTTATAATCAGATGATCATCCTTAGGCAAGGCATATGCTGACAATTTGTAGATGCCCTAAGTACATTCTGAAGAAATATTTGGTCAGAAATAAAACCACATAGAGGTGTGATCAGTGGGAGAACACTTTTTGAGGATGTTAACTATTTAGGGAGGTCTTGTGTTGGCAGTGAGGAAAAGCATGGCATTTTCAGGCAAGTGGAGAAGGATTTTTCAAGGCAGGGTTGTGGAAGGAAACTGATTTGACTGGAGCAGAGGAATCACAGTAAGAAGGATGCACAGATGCATGTTTCCTATCACAGCTGTAACAAACTGCTGCAAACTTAACTTAAAACCACACATTTATTATTTTATAGTTCTGGGTGTCAGAAGTCAAAATTGGCTCACCAGGGCTGCATTTCTTCTGAACTTTCTAAGGGACAACCTGGTTCTTTGCCTCCCAGCTTGTAGAGGCCGCCCACATTCCTTAGATGATGGCTCCACGTCACTCTGACCTTGGCATTCTCCTTCATCTCCCTTCTCTGACTCCAACTCTCCTGCTTCCCTCTTTCTCTTAGTAGAACCCCTGTGATTACACTGGACCCAGCTGGATAATCCAGGATAATCTCTCCATCTGAGGAATTTCATCTATTCACATCTGCAGTCTCTTCTGCCATGAGAAGTAATATATTTGAGGGACTGGAGTATTACCATATGAGCATCCTTGAGAAGCTATTATTCTGCCTGACACAATGGATAAAATGGGCTGGTTGATTATGGGTTTTAAATGGTCAAGTGAAGAGATTAGAGACATTGATACTAGGCAACAAAGTGATTTAATAAAAATGGCATTTTAATAAAATTAATATTGCACCAGATGGATCATTGAAACTGGAAACAGTTTCTGTGGTACATTACTTGTAGTAATCTATATGGAGGTATCTAGGGCATGAAATAGAAGACAGCATTAAAATACATGCTAGCACTAGATAGCATCAACTTTGACGTAAATAAGAAAATGTGATTTTTATAATATATAAAAACAGATTTTTGGGCCAGGCATGGTGACTCACACCTGTAATCCCAGTACTTTGGGAGGCTGAGGCAGGCGGGTCATCTGAGGTCAGACGTTTGAGACCAGCCTGACCAACATGGTGAAACTCTGTCTCTACTAAAAATACAAAAATTAGCCAGGCATGGTGGTGTGTGCCTGTAATCCTAGCTACTCAGGAGGCTGAGGCAGGAGAATCACTTAAACCTGGGAGGTGGAGGTTGCAGTGAGCTGAGGTCATGCACTGCCCTCTAGCCTGGGTGATGGACTGAGACTCTGTCTCAAAAAACAGACAAACGAACAACAACAACAAAAAACAACAACAGTTTTTTTGAGACATAATTTACACTTCATGTACTCAATTCATTTAATGTGTACAATTCATTTGTTTTTATTTATCACCAAAATTAGTTTCAGAACATTTCATAACCTCTAAAATGAACCTCTGTACCTATTAGCAGTAACTCCTCACTTGTCTCTAACCCTCCAGCCCTAGGCAATCACTGATCTCTTTGTCGCCATAGATTTGTATATCCTTGGCATTTAGTAGAAATGAAATCGTGCAATATGGGGGTCTTTTGTGACTCACTTCCTTCACTTGCATAATGTTTTCAATGTTCATACATCTTGTGGCCCAGTTAATACATTCTTTATTTTATTGTGGAGTATACCACAATTTATTTAACCCCTCATCAGTTGGTAGATGTTTTGATCATTTTCATTTTTTTGCTATCATAAGTAATGCTATTATAAATATTTGTGTATAGTTTTTGTATGAATATAGGTTTTCATTTCCCTTGGTATATACTTCAGAGTTTAATTGCTAGGTGATATGGTAACTGTATATCTAACATTTAAAGCAACTGCCAGCCCGTTTTCCAAAGTTGAAAGCATCTTTATACATTCCAACCAGTACTGTACGAGGGTTCTAATTTTTCCAAACCCTTGCTGATATTTGTTATAATCTATTTGGTTTTAGCCACCTTAGTGAGTATGAATTGCTATCTCATTGTGGTCTTGATCTGTATTTCACTAGTGACCATTATTAGACATATTTTAATATATTATTGGCCATTTGTATGTCTTCTTTTGAAAAATATCTATTCAAATATTTGACCTATTTTGAAATTGTATTATCACTTTAATAATGAGTTTTAAAAGGTATACATATATATATACACCATATATATACACCATATATATACACCATATATATACACCATATATATATACCATATATATTTTGATGAAACCATATATATACCATATATATATACACCTCTATATATATCTATATACCTTTATATGTACATATGGATACAAATTCTTTATTAGATATATGTGTGTAAATATTTTCCCCATTCTATGGGCTATATTTTTACTGTCCTGATAATATCCCTTGAAACGCAAAAGTGTTTAATTTTGATGAAACCAAGTTATTTGTTTTTTCTTTTCTTGCTTTTGCTTTTGGTTTCATATCTAAGAGGGCTTTGTGTAACCCAGGTTCACAAAGATTACTCTTACATTTTCTTCATGCAATTTTATAGTTTCCTCTCTTACAGTGAGGATTATGTTCTATTTTGAGTTAAAAGTTGTATATAATGTGAAAAAGTTCTCTAACTTCATTATTATGAATATTGATATCCAATTGTCCCAATAGCATTTTCCAAAAACATGACTTGTTCACAACTGAATTGTCTTTGTACCTTTGTCCAGAATTAATTGTTAATGTGAGAGATTATTTTTAGACTCACAGTTCTATTCCATTGATCCTTATGTCTATCCTTATTCCAGTACTATACTGTCTTGATAACTACAGCTTTCAATAAGTGTTGAAATTGAGTCGTATGAGTGTTTCAACAATTTTTCATCCATTTCAACATTGTTTTACATATTTTGGGCACCTTGAATTTTTATATGAGTTATAAAATCAGCTTGCCAATTTATGGAAAGATTATTGCTTAGATTTTTAGGTGCTCAACCTGTAGATCAATTTAAAGAGTACTGCCATTTTATCAGTATTAAGTCTTTCAATCCATGAACTAAAGATGTCACTGAATTTATTTTTTTTTTCAACCACCTTTGTAGTTTTCAGAGTACCAGTTTTGTCCTTATTTGTTTATTTATTTTTATTTTTCATTGGTACAAATACTTGTGCATTCTTATGGGATCCATGTGATATTTTGTGTACATGCATAGACTTTGTAATGGTCAAGTCAGAGTACTTAGGGTAACCATCACCTTAAGTTTTTATCATTTGTATGTGTTAGGAACATTTAAACTCTTCTCTTCTAGCTATTCTGAAATACACAATAAACTGTTATTAACTAGAGCCACCTGACTCTGCCACTGAACATTAGAACTTATTTTTCTATCCAACTTTGTTAATTCTCTTCCTGTTTTATTCCTTTTGATGCTATTAGAAGTAGGACTGTTTCTCTTAATTTTCATTTTTAGATTGTTCATTGCCAGTGTATAAAAATACAATTGACTTTTATATATTTGTTTGAAATCTTAAAATATGCTAAACTCATTTATTCATTAAAGTATTTTTAGTTGATTTCAAGGACTTTTTAATAATAAGATTGCATCATCTGTAAAAATAGTTAATTTTACTTCTTCCTGTCCAATTTGGATGCCAATTATTTCATTTTCTTGCTTAATTGTTCTGGACTGGAAACTTCAGTAAAAAGTTGAATAAATGTGGTAAGAGAAGACATACTTCTCTTATTACTGACCTTAGATGAAATGATTCAATCTTTCACCATTAGCTATAATGTTAGTTTTTCGTCGATGTCTTTGATTAGGTTGAGAAAGTTTCCTTCTATTTCTAGAGTGTTGAATGTCTTTATTATGAATGGTTATTGGATTTTGTCAGATGTTTGTTTCTGAACTATTGAGATGGTTATCTGGTTTTTGTCTTTTTTATGTTGATATAGTATGTTATTTAATGGATTTTTGGATGCGAAACCAAATTGCATTTTTGAGATAAACTCCACTTGGTAATATTGTATAATCCTTTCTATATGTTGTGAAAATCTGCTTGGTAGCACAGTCAATTTTTATTGTTCATAGTGTTTGTATTTGCAAATTCACCCACTTGCTAAAATGTACTTATAATCCCTAAAACAATACTTTGGCCACATTTGTGGTCATTCATGGACACACACGGTAAAAAATTTGAGTTAGCCAAGGTGCACATTCCCAGCTGAAGCCTGAAAATGCATTGCTCTGCCTTCTTGTTTCAGCACTCATTCTGCAAACAAATTTCCTTTTTATGTTCTATTTACTTCCTCATTTTTTGTGTATTTTGTGCCTTGTTTGGTGATTTTGCTATTAAAAATACCCTCCCCCAAGATTACTTCTGAAGCACTCTCTAGGCTGTGATGTGCTTCATGTAGAAAATACAAAGTTAATAAACTTGGTTCAGGTGTGGGTTTTGGTGTGAGCCAAGAGTTCAGTGTTAATGCATCAATAATATATCTGAATTAGGTGTCTTTAAGCAGAATCATATATAAAGCAAGGCTATATATTGATCAGTTGATACAATTGTTGTAATCCAGGGACTCATGGGAATCGAATTCTGTATTTCCTCTAGGGCCAATGGTTTGGTACTCACTAATTCAGTGCACTCAGTGACTTTATAAAGCATAACTTCTGTGAATAACAAGAATACATTGATATTTTTTATTTTTCATATATATTTATTCGATAATTAGTTGGTAGTTTTCAGTTCTTGTGATGTTTGGAATCAGGGTAATAGTAGTCTTATTTAATGAGTTGTGACTTGTTTCCTCTTGTTTATTTTTTTTGGAAGAGTTTGGAAAAGTTAGATAGCAATGCTTTTGTAAATGTTTGGTAGACTTCACCAGAAAAAAAAATATCCTGGGCCGTGATATTGCTCTGTGGAAAGTTTTAAAATTTATAATTGTGCAGAAAAAAGTTAACAAAGCCAGCCTTACTAAGACTCTTAGGAAGCCTGGCTCACAGTTGGCTGGTGTCTGAGAACTAGGATTTTGGAAGGATTCCCCCGATTTCAGAATCTATAGGAGTGGCTCACTGTGCTTTAACATTTTCACAAACTATGTGATTTATGCTGAACACCTGTTTTTCTTCTAGAAGTCTGGAATTTTAGTACAAGCTAGGCAGTGGCTGCCTACATGACTAACACCTAGATGCTGAGTCTTCATGAGCCTGCATAGCTGGTTACATTTCACGCATACTATCACAACTTATTGCTGGGGAATTAAGCATGTCCTGTGTGACTCCAGTGAGAGATGATGCTTAGAAGTTTGTAAATTTTTTCCCTGGACTTTGCCCCATGCATCTTTTTCTTTGTTGATTCTTTCATTGTAAAAGTCGTAGCCGTGAATATAATTACATGCTGAATATTGTGAATCCTCCTTGCAAATTTCCCATCCTCAGAGTGGTCTTGGGGATTCACAACACATTAATCTCTTTACTTATTAAAGACTTATTTAGATTTCTTATTTCTTCTTGAGTCAGTTTGAGTAATTTATGTCTTTCCAGGAACTTGTTCATCTACTCAAAATTAACCAATTTGTTGGCATGTAATTATTAATAATATTTCCTTCTAATTCTTTTATTTCTGTAAGGTCAGTAATAATGTCCCTTCTTTCATGCCTGGTTTTAGTAATCTGAGCCTTTTATATTTTTTTCTTTGAATTTCATTAATAATTACATGCCAACAAATTGGCTAATTTTGAGTTAACCAATTAATTCCAAATAAGATTTGTGAATTTTGTTGATCTTTTTCAAAGAATCAATTTATGGTTTCACTTATTTTCTTTATTGTTTTTCTATTCTGTATTTTATTAATTTACACTCTAATCTTCATTATGTTTTCTCTTCTGCTTGTTTTAGGCTTGCTTTTTCAATGTTTTAAGGTGAAGAGTTATGCTATCAATTTGAGATCTTTCTTCTTTTAATATAGAAACTTAACTATAAATATTTCCCTCAGCACTGCTTTCACTGCATCCCATAAGTTGGGATGCATACTATCACAACTTATTGCTGGGGAATTAAGATGAGAGAGATCTATATCTGGCATTCTCCCCATGCTATCTCTCCCCAACTCCCCACCCCCCGCTGTCCCTCCCCTATTTCCCCCCAACAGACCCCAGTGTGTAGTGCTCCCCTCCCTGTTTCCCTGTGTTCTCATTGTTCAACACCCGCCTATGAGTGAGAACATGCGGTGTTTGATTTTCTGTTCTTGTGCGGATTAAACATTTCTTAATTTGTCTTATATCCTAGGAAAACTTCTAGATATTAAAATGTTTTGTATATAATTTTCACCAATTATTGTTTTTTTTGCTAGAGAATGGGTCTGCAGAGCTTCTTACACCAAAATTCCAGAAGCAGTCATTCCTCAGTGTTACAAAATTTGAATTGGCACATTTTTAACTGAAGAAGTATAATATAAGAGAGATTAAACAACACCTGAATAACCTTGGGCAAATTACTTGACCTCAGTTTGATCAACTGTAAAATGAAGATTACAATTTCTATATTATAATGTATTTCATGAATCAAAATGAGATTATGCATTTAAACATTTAGTATAGTACCTGTCATACTGCAAACACTTTAAAATGTTATTGAGCAACTGAATAAATGTGTAATAAAGTAGGTGCCTTCTTGTTAATCATTGCTGCTCTAGATCATTTTCTCTTCTTCTCTTACCATCATCATTTTGTATATTATATCATTAAATTATACAATGTCACTTTTT
Organism: Aotus nancymaae; assembly: GCF_030222135.1. Lineage (NCBI taxonomy): Eukaryota > Metazoa > Chordata > Mammalia > Primates > Aotidae > Aotus > Aotus nancymaae. Next base: position 14,763,353 of record NW_026988450.1, on the reverse strand, counting down.
GTAGTAGTCATCTTTTTACCACAACATCTTTATTATTTAATCCTTTAAGATTTTAGGTCCTGTATCACTGTCACTCTCTCTAACATTACTTTTAAAATAATTCTTAGTGACTCCAATATTCATACACATAAAATTTCCAATATTTTGACTCCTCAATTTCTTGACTTCTTCTCTTCAATGATTTTGTTCCCTTCCCTACCTCACCTCTCTTCCATACTTAGTCCCTTGACCTTCAAATTTTCAATAGCAACATTATCATAATCTCATCTTCAAACAAGCATCTTTCTGACTCTGGCCTCCTACCTTCTGGGTCACAACCTTTAATATTCTAATTCAAATATTCCTCAACCCCACCTAGAGCTAGTTAGCATCCACCTTGCCAGCTTCATACTGTCCCTCGTCTCCTTATGCCTTTTATTTCCTCTTTACTTACCATGAATTCCATATTTGATTATCATAAGCATTCCCTTACATATATCATCAACTCTCATGCTTCTCTCTTGCTTCATCATATTTTTCTAATGAAACTACAACTTTGGTTAAGTAAATCTTTCTGCTATATCACTGCACCTGTACAGTTCAGGTTGTTTGAGAAAACTAAGAAAAACACACAGCCGTAAAACCTGGTCTTACTTTATTATCAATAGCTTCAAGTGGGTCTATTAATACAATTACAGTGTGTCTTCTTAATCCATTTTCTCTTCCACTCTCTTAGATTTCTTAGATTTTTTTAAGCAATTTCTCCTTGAAAAAGTTTTGTGACCACTGTCATTAATTTATCTTACCATTCTCTCTTACTGCAATCAGGTTTCCCCGCCCCCACATTCCATTGGAATTACTTTTCTCTAGGTCCCAAAGATACCCATATTGCTAATTTTGATGGCCATTTCTCATATTATTGGCTCAGTCTGTAACACTGAACGTAGCTGATCCCCTACCCCTTTTAGAATCACTTTTTCCTCTTGATGGCTATTATTTCTCTGATGTTTCTGGCTACTTTTTCTCAGTCACTTTGTCAGTCCCTCCTCATTCCCCTGAACTCTAATTCTTAGATTGTTTTGCTTTCTACTTACATTGAGAAGAACGGTCCCATACCAAACAAAGGACATATTTTACTCCCAAGGTGATACCATACCCCATTGTGGTTTTAAATGTAATTTCTATGCTTGTGACATCAAACTTTATATTCTGTACTTAGGATCTTCCTCATATCTTCAAAGTGTAATATATCTAACTGTCATATATCCAGCTGTCTGTTCAATGTGCATTTGCCTATCTCCATTGTAAAGGGTCAGCATGTCTTAACTCCAACTTAAAAGTGTTTCACACTCAGCTATTGATGTGCGCTTCACCTGCTCACTTACATGTATTTCTTAATGGTGACCACATTTTTCCACTTAGGCCAGAAACTTTGATGTCAATCTTGATTTCTTTTTCTCATATCTGGTCCATCAACAATTTTTTTTGTCTAGTCTATCTTCAAAATAAACACAGAATTCAATCCTATGTTGTCTTAACTGCAGCTGCCACAATTCTTCCCCGGCTACCATCATCTTTCTCCTGGATTATGAAAACACTACTTGAATTGGTCTCATAACTTCTACATTTGCCCCCTGTAGCCTGTACTCAATAATCTATTTAAAATCTTAAGCCCACCCCCAAATTTTGACGTACATCTTCTTTGCTTTGTTTTCTCTTTAGCACTCATTTTCCGTCCTATTAAATATTTTACTTTTTTATCATGTTTATTGTCTTCCTTGTTTTCCTCCTTTGATAGCGTTTATACTCTATGAGAAGGGAAACTTAACTTTTTGATCACTACCCTGTCTTCAGTGCTCATAATAATGCCTGGTATGTAGCTAGGAGCATGGCCAGTTCTTCTCTTTCTTTTATTTTTTTTAAATGATTCATGGATTCTGGAATAAATTTGGGGGAATTGAACAAGAGATAAAGTAAGAGATAAAATGTGAGGAAATAAGAATTTTTGAGTCATCAGTATAGAGAAGATGATTAAAACACATAAATGTATACATTTCACAAAAGAGAAGTGTAGACAAAAGCCAGCAGGTAGACAATTAAGAGAATCACTCAGTTGGTGGGTAGAGAGAAAAAGTAGCCCAGTTAGTGAGAGATATAGATAAAAAATGACAGACAATATCATAGAAACTAAAAATGAGAAGACAAGCTATGTTAAGCAGAGTGGAGAATTTGATTGGGGTCAGAATAAAGAAACTCAATTCCATTAGGAAAATTATTCAATTGGAGAGTTTCAGAGCATTGATGGGTCCATAAATTAGATTATAAAGGTTTAAGAAAGTAAGAGATAGGTGGTGGGAGCAATGAAGTTTAGAAGTTGGTAGCTTGTTTGAGAAGCATAGCTGTAAAATAATGTCAAATGATAGGAGTAGGATTATAATGGAGTAGTAATTTCAAAGTGGAAGACTTCAAGATTTGGAAATTCAAACACCTAAAAGAGACACAAAAGTTTCTAAAAAGTAAAGTATAAAGAATGAGCACTAGTATGGGGACCCATTTTCTTTAAAAGAATCGATTCCATCCCAAACAAAGGAAGACAAATTTGACTCAGCAAGCAGATGTCTTGTATGCATGTGACTTAAAGGGAATGATGAGAAGAGAGTGAACACAGTAAACTCGTGACCAGCACTCTTAGGAAATTTTTCAGAAATTCACTATGGGAAGATCATAGATTAGGTTTTATATAACTAACATGAAACGAATATTTATGAATTGCGTTTCAAGTTTTGTGAAGGCCTCTCTTAGAAATTCCTTAACTCTGTCTCCAAATATCCAACACATGTGCTTGACTCTGCAAGTGTAGCGTGATTTAACAGCCAAAGCACAACTAATCTGAAGACTCCAAAATTTCTCAGACAATGAATAGATACTAGTCTCAGGCAACTACTCTGGAAGCGTCATTAATAAAGTGGTGGTGCTGTCCTTTCAGGCGAGCCACTTCAGGCAAACTCGGCCTCCGACTGTGCCCGAGGGAGGCTTCCAGTCTGAATAGAACCTGGGGAAGTGGAATTGCTTGAGAAACTTCTGTTTTGTCACTTGTCTTTCTCCGATCTTGCCCTTTTAACCTCTTGATGCCCCAGGTTTTATAATCAGTACCTTAATTTCCTCCTGGCCTATACTAAGAGTTTAATGTGTGGGCAATTTTTATGGCATTTAAAATACCTAAAAATTGAGTACTGCTGATATTGTGGGTTAACATGGAGGATTCCTTAGTTTATGTAAAACAAAATTTAATATTGGTAATAGTGATGTTAAATCCCCTGATTTACCTCCAAAAATATATTAATTCATTTGTGAGTATTAATTTTCATACAAAATTGAATATTATTTCTGGCTGAGTAGAAAAAAGCTGCTCATTGAAGAGGTTAAGAGTAATATTTTGTGTTAAGACTGATGTTGGTTTGGTGCTATTCATTCATTGTTATTGCTATTGTTCTGTTATGTAAATAAAACTGACCTTTTCCCTTCAGTGTGGTTGTATTGTAGATTTAATTAAATTTGAACTTGGGGAAGGGCAGGGAAGCTTATCAGTTTTTAAGAAATTAAAAATTAAATCTTACAATTTAGAGTTATAAAGCACTGTAATCTGTTTAAAGTTAAGATATTAAAAGAGACTTTTTAATCAACCACTGTTGTACTAACAGATTCAAACCATTCCATTAAATAGAACTGTATTTCATATATAAAATTGTCATATGTTAGCATTGCTGCATAGTATGAAACTGATCAATAAAATGATTTTTACTTAATTGAAGAGAAAAACTTCAGATTTCTGAGTAGTATATAGAAATAGTTTTTGGTCAGCTATATTATATGGAATGATCTCAAATAACATGTTTTTGGGATTTTTTTTTTTTTTTACATTTAAATATCACTCTATTAAAGGCACTTTGGGTTGGGCGTGGTGGCTCATGCCTGAAATCCCAGCACCTTGGGAGGCCAAGATAGGCAGATCGCCTGAGGTCAGGAGTTTGAGACCACCCTGGTCAACATGGTGAAACCACGTCTCTACTAAAAATACAAAAATTAGTAGGGCATGGTGTCAGGTGCCTGTAATCCCAACTACTTGGGAAGCTGAGGCAGGAGAATTGCCTGAACCCAGGAGGCGGAGGTTGCGGTGAGCCGAGATCGCGCCATTGCACTCCTGCCTGGGTCACAAGAGCGAAACTCCGTCTCAATAAATAAATAAATAAATAAACAAACAAACAAACAAATAAAGGCATTTTGGTTTTAACTAATTAAATCTCTATGCGTGTGTGTGTGTGTGTGGTACTTTTCCTGAGTCTTTTATCCCATTTATCTATATCCACACTGTGAGTTTTCCACCCAGAAAAGTATATAAATGTAGGTTTTTTTCCACTTAAACATCAGTATAGAGGCATCTATGTACTATATTTGGTACTTATATATTAAGTATAGTTTGTTCATTACTAACTATTTGCCTCCCTTTCTAATTAAAGAATATTTGTGCTTAGGGAAAAGTCATTATTTTTAATATTTGAACAATTTAGTTAGGGCATTAGTTAAATCTTATCACAATACGGGGAAGTAATTATGGTAGAAGAAAGAAATGTTTATTTGAAAATAGAGGTGTTCTTTTCTGTCATGTTTTTTATCTAAAGAAAATGGCTTTAAAAATAATTTTAGTTTGGATTAATTTGTACTGTAGTGTACAACAGCTAAGAAAGGAGCTTATGTTTGGGATCAAAAAGCGAGGAATCTATAGCCACTAACAGAAATAATGATCCCCAGTCGAATTAGCCTTAATCTGTACTTTTGTCTATTTTTATAAAACTGAAAAGACAGTTGGACTATCAGTTATGATGCAAATAATGATCAGTATCAAGAGGATATAGCCATTAAAATCTATTGTTTTCAGTTAAAATAAGCTAGAAAGTTATAATCCAAGTAATTAGTACTACTTTTCTTTCATCAACAGTTCAATGTCTACAACTGATTTTTCTTTTAAAAACAAGCCTATGTTATTTTTTCACCAATTAAAAAAATCTCATTTAATGTAAAGAAATAAAATCTATAATTAAAAAATAAAACAACTGCCTATCTGTCCTATCCCCACACAATTGTTTAAATTGACAAGCTGGATTCTGTAAGACCTTATTCCAGCAAATGTGGGACTCTGTGCATTTGTGAATGACCACAAAGTCATACTGACATTTTAGTACTATTTTTATATTGCCTTCTTCATAGATAAAATACGGTATTCTCATAAAAAAAAAGAGAGACCTCACTGAGTCACATGATTGGTTGCTATAGGGCTTTTCTTTTAAAGACTTATCTGACAATGCACGATAGGAGATTGCATAGATGGTAATCATATTTTTCTCCTTTATAATATAAAACTTGTTTAGTAAAGTACATTTTTAAAATGGGGATAGTGGGTCATGAGCAGTACAGTTTTTCAAAAATTGCCAGAGCATAGGTAATTGTGATTCTCTTTTGAAAAAGCAATAATATGGCTGCCAGAAGGTTTCTGAAAATGTCTGGTATAAATTCCAGCTTCTGACCATGTGACTAAGTCTAAAATGAGCAACGGGAAAATTTCTTCAGTGTTAACATTTTTTTCTGCTTCAAACAAACTCACCTGGCTGGAGTGTCTCATGTATGAGATTTTATAAACAGGGAAGAATTACAGAGTCCATGGCAACTCAGAGATAAAATGTTCAGACTATGATTTCAATATCTTACAGGCACATACACATGCTTTACTTTTCAACATGGATATGAAATGGCTACATGTAGAAAGCTGTATAACCATGGTGATTGCTGGGATAAATGAATACTGAATGTAAGAATTGTCACTGTGACATGTTTTACACTACCTACATGTTAAAAATCCTTTTCTGCCAATAATTTGCATAACATGCTTAGACAAGCATATGTTGTCCCTCAATTTCTTAAAAGAAATGACCCAAGTTAATAGTGCAGCAAGAAATGTATTCATATTTCATTATATAGTTAGGGTGAGCTATCGATGATCCCACACTCCGTAAAAGAAAAAAGAAATAAGGAACATAAGAACATTTAATCTGACAGTTCAGCAAAGACAATTAGATATATATGTGTGTGTGTATATATATAGCATTTTTCAGAATTTATTATAAATGTCTTCATGTTCTGTTTTTTAAGGAAAACTTCATCCTAGATGTTCAAAGTATTGTTTGAATATTTAATGTAACAGTACCCACCTGATGTTTATAGCTATATGATTTAAATATTAATACTAATTCAAGTAATGATAACTTATCCAGCACAGTTGTTTTCAAATATGCACAAACTAATTGTCAAATCTGAAGGAAAAACAGGCTTTGGAGATCCTTGTATAAATTTTTAACAACTGATAATTTATTAAAATAGGTGATGCAATGGTGACTTCAACCTTGACTCTTGACGATATATATTTTATACTTCACCTATTAGCTAGCTACTTTTATTCCAAATAGCATTCTCTCAAAAGTAAGCATGTTATTTTAATGGCCTACTCCAGTATAAAATGTGCTGTGGAAAGAAGTAACTTCTGCATAGCAGCACTAGTGTGCTGCACTGAAACCATAACACAGTTTATAAAATAACACAGCAGACTTCATATGCTTGCAGAATTCATGTGCAGTAGAACTGCTCCATATACCTTTCTCTCATATTCACTGTTTAGCCAAATTACAGTATAAAAATGCCATTTATCAACATTGGTTTGAAATTATACACCATTTTATTTGAAGAAGCAGAGAAAACACAAATAAAAGCTTTGATCAGATTCAGTGTCATTACTTAACAAAATGAAATATCATGGGGATGAGAAGGTTGACCTAGATATCTTGCTTTTGCCAGGGGATTTCTATATAACTCACTTAAGAAGTAAGTCATGAAATGCAGTGCGGTGATTTTGTGTTTTATAATGTTTTGTTATCTGATAGTTCAGGCTGGCTTCTTACCTGCAAAGGTTTTGGGTCAGGTAGACTGTTGTGAGGATTAAAATGCCAGAAAATGTTTGTAAAGCACCCAGTTGCTTAAAACACAGTGAGTTAAAACAAATGTTAAGCCCTTTTCCCCTTCACCACTGCGGCTTTATTTTGACTCTTATAATTGCAATGCCTGTAATATTTGGGTTTAATTCAACTGTTCTACATTTTGTATGAATTCTCCACTTATATGAATGAAGCTTCTGACTGTGAACTGAAGCTCCTCAGTGGACTTCCGGTTTCCTGAATAAGAGGAGTCACCTGGGTCAAGACAAATAAGTGATCTTGCTCTTTTGCCCTCCACTTTGGAAGTGAGCACTTTGGGAAATTAGCACCCCCAATCTCCCCACCATGTCTCTCCTTGTTCTAACCAGATCCTTTGTATAAATCAGACTTATCTCTGGGGGCAGGGGGCTAAGAAAAGATTCATGAAATTGAACGACAAGCAGTGGGGAAGAAAAGATCTTTCTCAATAGCTGTTCTCAAAGAGCTAAGGTGGATATTGCCTGGTTTCAAATGTCTTAGGCTGTGCTCAGCCCATCTTATGCACCCATGTTAAACCAACAGGTGTCATCCTTGGGAAGCACCAGGTGGTGGCAGTTCTTTGGCAAGGCTGCAGGTAAATCAATGGAAAATACTTCCTTTAGTACCTATCATAGTCTCTCACTAACAGTTTTTTCTTTATTGTAAGAAAGAAAAAAAAAGAGAAGGAAAGATGATTTATAAGATCTGTACTAGTAAACTAATCAATTATTTTCCTTCTTTGCCTTAGTAGAGATCGAAAATAACTGCTTGGATTGAAATGGTGATCTGCTTAGGATCAACGGTAGTGTGGTAGCCCAAACACTGGGCTAAGAGCGAGGCTCCTGAGTTCTGGCTTAATCACTGCCCAACCTACTTCATTAAAAGCAAGTTGCGGCTGGGCGCGGTGGCTCACGCCTGTAATCCCAGCACTTTGGGAGGCCGAGGCGGGTGGATCACGAGGTCAAGAGATCGAGACCACCCTGGTCAACATGGTGAAACCCGTCTCTACTAAAAATACAAAAATTAGTTGGGCATGGTGGCGCGTGCCTGTAATCCCAGCTACTCAGGAGGCTGAGGCAGGAGAATTGCCTGAACCCAGGAGGCGGAGGTTGCGGTGAGCCGAGATCGCGCCATTGCACTCCAGCCTGGGTAACAAGAGTGAAACTCCGTCTCAAAAAAAAAAAAAAAAAAAGCATGTTGCTAGCATTTTCTGAAACTGTTGTTGGCCTACAAAATGAGGGGAAAAGCATTTTTATTGCCACGAATAGTGCCTATTGGGTAAAACACGTTAAAGGGGAAGATGAGGTATTATATTAACTCAAAACAACAATCTTGGTTCTTTTAACACTCCTATTATAGAAACTCACATACAGTGTATATACTCTGCATACATACATACACATACCCACATACACACACTAGGTGAATATTGTAATACTGCACTGTACCCTCCTTTTGTTGCAGTGACAATGGTATGTATGGCTGTCTTCCCATGCCATTAAACATTATAGCTTTGGTTTGAATTTCAATATAGTATTTTATAATACCATATACTGTAATTTAATTAATTAGTCACATATAGATGAACATGTAAACTGTTTTAAAATTTTCACTTTTATGAATAATGCTGCAATACGTTATTGTGTCATCTTTTTTCATTTTGATCATTTATTGTTTGTCTGATTTTGTCACACAGAATTTGGATGCAATCAGATTTATCCACTTCTTTGGTTTCCAGTTTTCATGATATGGTTATAAAAGCTTCCCCTAGACTCAGTTGATAAATATTTTAGGCATTGTTACCTATGAGTAAGTTCAGGATTTCACTTATTCAAAAGGAATTGCTACTATTATGCTCTTGTTGTTATCGTTGTTAAGTGTAAGTAATAAGGTAGACATCCTTTTTCCCAAACAGCTAGCCTTGTTTTTAATGTCAAATAATCTATTTTTCCAGTAACTGGAATGCTTTCATATATTATTTAGTTTATTTTTAGATTATTATATTCATTTAGTTGGCAATGTGTGCAGGTATTGTTAATAAAATCATTACTTATCAATTGCTAACACAGGGATTTGGGGATTGAAAAAGAAAATTCCCCTATGAAAGGCGGAATGTCTGGAAAAGGTAGGTAGGAGCAATAATAGAGGGAAAAGATGGAGGATGAAGAAAAATACATACAGATGAATGGCATTGCAATCCCTAAGTGGGTTGGAAGCTGTGTGTGTGTGTATGTGTGTGTGTGTGTGTACTGACTTATACTTCCTCATTCAGTATTGTGTTGGATTGTTCCAGCACTTGGATTTAAATGGGGAAGTTACAAAAGTAGAAACTGGTATGGGCTTGATGGCACCAAGAAGAGGGTAGTTAGAATGATGACCTATGAGGTTGAGGTGGGTTACAGAAGGACATAAAGCCAGGAAAACACGGATAGATTAAGAAATGAACTAAGGGTGTCAAGAAAATGTAGACGGTGATGAAATGTAAGAGGACCTTAAATGTAACTTAGAGAATTAAAGAACTGAGTGGGTGGAGTTGTGGTCAGAGAGATGAGGATATTGAAGCTAATGTGACTGTGATGAGTATAATAAATCCAATGTTCTTTTCTTTGTGCTGCCTATTTTTATACAAGAAAATTATCAAAGGGTTGAGATACAAGTTGGATAAAATGAGACAATGGATAACTTTATGGACATAGAAAGTATAAAATTCTACTATGATGAGGGAGGAAAAGGTTTAGAAGAAAGGAGGGCAAATTTTAAAAAAAATACAGTCTTATTAGGATTGGGAGTGTGACGCAATAAATTTAATAGAAAAAGAAGAAGGGCAAGCGTTTTGGAAAAAGGGCAAGTGAATCTGATCTAAAATGTGGAGCAGAATCGTTGATGATGTGGCAGGAGGAGAAAGAGAAAATGGTATAAATATTTGAAGGGAGTTCTCCAAGTTCAATTAAATGCTTAGGCAGGTCCCCAAATTAAATTACATGCCAAGAAATCATTGGCAAGCAAAGTGTAGTAATTAAGTGCCACAGGGCTAGGAACGAGGCCGAGCCTTGCCCCATTCTGCCACCTCTTCGTGGCCCTGTTCACCATTCTGTAATGGAAACTTAGTAAATGAAACAAACAGATCACAGTCCAAAATGGCACAAAAAAGATAACTGAAACCAGATGCTAAGGATAAACACAACCGTGGCCAGAGACATAGATTCCAAGGGCAGCTCAGCACTGGCCAAATGGGAATTTACACTCTTGTATAAGCAACGTGCCAGGCTCCTGGGGTCCAGCATGAATGAAGGAAGATGCAGTGTTCATGGAGAAAGAAAAGCTGGCTGTAAGTTAATAAGCTGTAAGTGCCCTTCAAATAAAGATATGCATGAATTTGTAGCCTGAGTAATAGCCAGAGTTTCAAGCTTCTAATACAATTTCTAGCATACAGACACTGGGCTCACATTGCAGCCATGGCCGTAGCACTAAGATACCAAGGGTATAGGCTGAATTGGAATCTCAGATTAGAATGGAAAGACCACAATTTTGAAATCAATTTTAAAATATCTAAGAGATCCCAACAAGGTTCCAACATTAGTTCAGTGTCTGAAAAATGTGTGTGTGTGTGTGTGTGTGTATGTGTGTGTAGAGAGAGAAAGAGAGTCATTTTATAGTTTGTGTTTATTTTGACTTGGTTGTTCTAATGGTGTTTAAATTAGTGGAGATAATCCCACTTCCAAATATATTTCGATATTTTGTATGGGTGGCTTTAAATAGTAGAGTGGCCTTTCTAGTAGAAAGTTGAGAGGCCTTCTAAAACACTTAATTGGCAGAGGGAAGTAACTTGGAGTTATATAATGCATATTTCAAAATAACTAAGTTTCAAATATCTTGCCACAAAAAATTGATAGGTAAGCAAGGTGATAAATATGTTAATTAGTTTGATTTAATTATTTCACATTGTTTACACGTATCAAGACATCACATTGTATCCCATAAATGTATATAATTATGATTTGTCAATTGAACATAATGTTAACTTTTAGGAAGCAGAGATTCAAAAATTATTTTTATTTATTATTAAAAACCTGTAGAGGATCTAAAGGAAGCCCTTTGTGTCATGATTATAAAATAGATAGTATTTTTATTGAATTCATCTTCTTTAGACCAATTTTTACATTCTTTGGCTCAGTATCCATTAGATTAAGTAGATCCAGGGGTGTGAGCCCCAGTTTAGGGATATGCAAGTGAATCCAGAAAGCTCTCGAATGAACTAACCAAAGAAGAACAACTCCTGGCAGAGCTAGGACCAGAGACCTGCTACTGGTTTAAACATCTATCTAACTTGTCTCCATTTTATGCTTTTTAGACTACTAAATGGTCACCAGAATATAATCCTTCAATTAAGCAGATTGGAATAATACAAAATTATAAAAATTATAATACAGGATTACTCAATATTTCACAAATCTCACTAAATCACCAGTAACATACTAAATTTCAGGTTGTAGCCTCAAGTGTCATTAACTGAACTGCAGAGAAGCAAAGAAAGCAGAAAAGTTTTCCATTTCGTAACTGACAGCAAAGAATACAAGTAATAAATTTTGTATAAAAATTACTTTTGAATGGCATTATGTGTTAGAGAATTTTGCCTAAATAAAGAAATTATCTGTGAAATGGGGATAAAGCCTATAACTGCTTTGCTTCACATGAAGTGAGGATTAATGAATAACCCTGACAGACTGCTCTAAACTGATTGGGAAAGACATGAAAGAGGAATACAGGGCATTGTCAATACACCAGGATTAATGGAGAAAGAGATTTTTGTCCAGGAGGAAATGTTAATTCATTTATAAATTAAGTGGTGAATCCATAAGGTACTTACATGTGTTCTCCATTCGAACCACATCCTAAGTTATCAGGGTAAAGCAGTTTTATTTTATCTCCAGAGAAACAAATAAGAGAGAAATTTAAATTTTAGCATTAGAGATTAAGACTAGATATTTAAAAAACTCATTACTTCACAATCTGCTAATTTATAACTTGTAATAGTACAACCATTAATGGAGTGAGCTTTAACATAAACTTGTCTTTAAAAAAGACTTCTGAATTAGATTAATAAAGTATACAAAATTGCTCTGTTACTCTGGAAGGAAATATTTATCTTGCTTAAACATTCAGGCTGGTTTTAAGTAGCTTAATAGTAGCTACTGGCTACAAATAATAATCTTCCAAATGATTTTCCTAATAATCTGCATATTTGCAGAATGCCTACTTTACAACATTGTATTTATTAATATTTTTGTTACTGTTTATAATTGAAAGTCATTCAATAGCTTTACAATTTTTTAGTGATAAACGTCAAACTTTTTTTTTTTTTTAGTGATAAAGTGTTCAAACTCGCTTTTCTCCCATGAACTAAGTTTTCCCCTAACATATCTCATAACTGCTCCCTTTTCTTCCAGCCTTTCTTTGTGGGCTTATTCTAGGCCTTCATGATTTATCACCCGGAATATTACAACTCTTCTATGTCATTGTATTTCTCTGGCAAAGAGAAATGCTCTCTCTCTTTCCCAGTCTCCATCAGCACCCATTGTTGCCATAATTGTCTTTGGAAATGGCATCTGGTATTGCTACCTTATTGTTTAAAATCCTTTAATGATGGCCAATTGCCTGTAGAATAGAGTCTGATACCCTAATTACATCTGTTAAAAGAAAAACTTTAGACCAATTAAAATTAACAAAATTCATTTAGGCAAAGAAATATTCATGAACTAAATGGCACTCAGAACCAGGAGGGAGGTTCAGAAAGCTCCACTCAGCAATGTTGCCAGGCAGTATTTATACACAGAAAAAGAAAGTACCTAGAGAAACAGCTTGATTGGTTACAGCTGGGTGTTTACCTTGTAGGGATGTAGTTTGATCAGTTGGCAACCTGTGATTGAATGAATCTCAGCTGCTGTGATTGGCTGAGACTTAGCTGTTTTTTGCAAGAACATACTCTTTATTAGGCTGCAGGCTGTTTACATACTAAGTTAGATTGCATCCCTCTACATAGAGATTCAAAGTACAAAGGCAGCTTTGGGCCAAATTTTAACCTAACACATTATATATGATTCTTTATGCCTCAACTTAATATCCTTGCACATCTTCTCCTCCTAGCCCTAGATTCCACTCATAAGACCTGCACTCAGGTTTGTATGCTTTTCCTGGATCCCTTCCATGCCTCTATATCTTTTCTTGTGCTGGTCATTTTCCCAGAAAATCCTTTTACTACTATCCCAGTCCTTCCTATAACAGGTGAACAGCTATTCAAGCTCTACCATTTATATGATAAATTTCTCAACCATTGCTCTGTATGCATACCTACTAAAATCTGTAAACATATAAATAATAATAAAGATGTCAAATGTTTATTCAATACTTTTACCAAACAAGTCATGGAATATCTATTTTGGAGTCACTGCCATCATATGAGAATGACACATATTAGCTCCTTTCCCCATTGCATATCCTCAAGGCTTAGAGAGATTAGGTAACATGTTCAAGGTAATCGGTAAGAGAAGCAGCTAAAGTCAGATCACACTCTGCTGTTGAGTTTTCCAATGGCACTCATTGTTCTAGGTCTATTTTCCCCTTTTACAAACGAAGCTCTGAGAATAGAAACAATGCCTTTTTATTGTCCTTAGTGCCCAGTACAGGTTGTTGAAAGAAACATAAGAATAATCAAATAGTGATATGAGCTACTCAAAGATGTAGCAATATTATTGGTAATGCAATTGTAAGATTTGACATTCTGTTCATCCTTTCTATGTTGAAAAATGAAATGTTTTCCTACTGCACCTATAAATTTTCATTGTAATAAATGCCAAGTACATGTACTCCCTGTTTTTTTTTCAACTTCCTCTTCTTCTTTGGTAAAAATAACTCTTGTTTTGGCAAAGATATGAAGGACCACTTCAGAACAGGCCTCAAAAGTGAATATTAATTAGAATAAGCTAATGACAATTATTTTTTTGTTGCTGGTGATTAGTTTATGAATGACATGTGGTGCAATTCTAGCAGGAAGGACAAGTCTTTCACGTTCTGGGGAGGGTTTCTCACTCCTAAGAAGAGGTATAAAAAGGAGACCCTCTCTCTCTTCTGGTCATTGGATGTGCACAGTGATATATTTCCTGATATCAGGTTCAAGTCCACATTAGGGTCCAGCCCCAGCCGAGGTCCGAGGGAGTGAGTGGATAGCTGAAAGAACACTCAATGGGGCATAGGTAGGTGAAATATGTCTATTCAGCAGCTCTCTCAGCAGCAACTCACTCACACTAGGTCACCTTGTCTTGGCTGCTTGAGCTGGAGGCTCCAACACAGATATGCAGCCAGTTCTTTGACTTCAGGGTCAGCAGCTTAACTTTCTCTCTTTGGGCACAAGCTGGTTCCTGGCTCTCTGCTGCCCACCTGCCAGATGGTCATTCTTCCTTACAGGGGCCCGTAGCTTTACTCTCCCTCTCTGGGAACCAGTGCCTGCACAAGAGCGCCTGTACCATGTAAAGTCATGTTAATCCGAACCCTGTGCACAGCGTCAGTAGGGCAATTACACCTTTTACAGACAAGAGTGGCTCAGAGCCAAGCATGACCTTACACAAACAGGTTATATAACAAGTAGATGTGTGCGCCTGCATGCCAGACTCCCTGAGTCATGCAGGCCTGATGTCTGCTTTGGCCTATCCTTGACCAAAGCACATCCAGGTACCTTACACCTGGTGCTACCATAAGTGTCTTTGACCACAAAGGGAGCGGGCTGTCTGCTAAGTATGGCAAAGAAGAGAGAAGAAAAGAATCTGAGCTCTTGTTATGGCTGAGATGCTGAACTAGTTAATTTTGGAATTGTTTCATCTCCATAATTACTGTTCTTTTCTGTATATGTTACTTAGTATTTTGTAATTGTTGGCTTTCAGAAGTTTTGTTATAATATGCCTTGGTTGGTGCAGTTTTCTTGGTATTTAACCTACATGGGGTTCATGGGTGGATATATTTGTTGTTGATATCTGAGTTGTAGTGGATGTATTTCATCAACTTTGGCGGATTCTTGGCTATTATGTCTTCAGATGTTCTGTTTAGCACACTTTCTGTCTTCTCTCCTTCTGTAACTCCAATTATTTATGTTACACTGTTTACTGTTGTCTCAAAGACCTCAGATAATCTGTTCTATTATTTTCTCTTTGATTTTTAGTTTGCATAATTTCCATTGACTTGTCTTCAAGTTCACTGATGTTTTTCTTTCTGTGTCCGGTGTACTGATAAATCTATCATTTTTTATATTGTTACTTTCTATTCTACTTTTTTATTTGGCTCTTTTTTATTACTATTATTTTCATAGTGTTGATGAAGTTACCTCTCTACTTATGTAGTCCATCTTTTCTACTTTCCTTTAACACATTCATTAAGATATTTTTAAAGTCTCTGCCTAATAATTTCTGTCTTTATTTTATTTCTGGGTCTGCTTCTATTGATGATAGGTCATGTTTACTTTCTTATATGCCTCATAATCTTTTTATTGCATTCAAGATATTATGTCTAAAAGAGCAGTAGAGACTGGGGTAAATAATAGTAAAACTCAGAAGAGGGTGGGCTCATTTTTCTCTCAGGCCATTGGGGTGAAAGGCTGAGCCAATATAATCTAGACATGAGTTAAGGCTGCTATCTCTTTAGTTTGATTCAATTCACCAATGTCTTCACCTGACTTGAGGTCAAAATTAGGACCTTCTTTTCAGCTGGTCTGTAGATCGGAGCCCTCGGAGCCTGTAGATACCCCTGTGTGCTTTACAGTCCACTACCACCTTTCAATCCATAGGAGATCTCATCATACTTCTAGCGGGCTCCTTGCTAGGAGAGTTGCTGGGTATCCTCTGCTTGCCAGCACTGCCCTTAGCTTCCTGTGCTTTGGGAGACTGATTTCCACCTGCTGCTACATGTCCAGTGCAGGAGGGCTGAAGTGGTAGACTTGGTGAAGGCCTGGAGAGCCTGTGAAGAGTTTATCCCGTTTCTCTGGCCCTGCCTCCAGATTTGGTAGGCCCTGCATGCCTGGGCATCAGAAGGTGATTTCTCCAGCTCTCCTGCCCCTCCAGCCGCCTTGACAGCCCCTGCTTCCTATTGTGTGGAGGTTGGAATTGCCTACCCTGCCCTCAGCCCTCACCAGGCCCTCAGCTCTATTCAGTTTTCTGTTGGTACTTAATGAACGCCTATGGGACAGAGTTGACAGGTGGCTGCAGTTTCTGTATGTGGCTACTGTCCACTGGATTCTGTCATGCCTTTCTGCAGTGGCCTTACAAATTTCTAAAGATTTCAGTGATCTTTTTTAATTCCTGTCCTTCACTCCTCTCTATTCATCCAAGAATAAAAGTGATTGTGAATTTCTGTATTTATTTATTCTCTCCCGGGAAGAGCTTGTCATTTTCTAGATTCTTGTTATTTAGGTTTCTTTGCTTCCTCAGCTCTGTGGTGGGTTGGAACAAATACAGCACAGCTATGATTAAATAGGCTATCTGGCTTATTCTCATTGTTAAGATAGTAGCAACCCTATCCTGACACTGTCTTTATCCTAAGCGGAAGCAGAAGTCTCTTTAATACACTTTTAATGGAGGTTTCTTGTACTTGCAGCTGAATATATCCTAATCTGATATATACTATATTTAAAATTATTGTTGGGGATGAGCAAACCATAGATTATCTTAATTATTTTTTGCTGATATATAATGTACCTATATTTTGTTATAGAAAATATAATAAATACAAAAAGGTCACCAAAAGGATAATAAAAATTATTCATAATCACTTTTCTTGAAAATAAATATAAACATTAATATCATTTTAAAGATATCTTTTCAAATTTTTCTATTATGTACATCTGTTCATAAACTTAAAACAAAATATGCAGATTTATAAACTTCTATTTATGTAAGATATTATGCACATTTTCTGTTATTAAATATTCTAAAAGCATGAACTTTAATGCTGTATACTAGAAGGAGACTTCAAAAAGTTTGTGGAAAAATGGAATTAAAAGATAAAAATACCATCCTGGGCAATATAGTGAGACTTCATCTCTGAAAAAAAATCGAAAAGTTAGCTGGGCATGGTGGTGTGCACCTCTGGTCCCAGCTGTTTGGGAGGCTGAGTCAGGAGGACGACTTGAGCCTGGGAGGTGTCAAAGCTGCTGTGAGCTGTGATTGCACTACTGCACTCCAGCCTAGGTGACAGAATGATAAGCTGTATCATATTCATATATATCTATATCCCCATCTCAAATGTATATATACATACATATATGTATAATATAAACTTTATTTCTCAATATAAGCTCCATCAAGGTCAAGACACTTTTGTAAGTGATAATACCAGCCATTTATTCCACACTTAAAGAACTGAGCATTCTGGAAATTAAACCATGTCAATTAAACCATGTCAACCAAGTCTTTCTTACATTATTAACTGAAGAAAAATGGGTGCCCTTTAAAGACTTTTTAAGACAAGGAAACGATAGGAAGACACAAGAAGCTAAATTAGGACTTCAAGGTGGAGGCCTAATAATTTCCCATCAAAGCACTCACAAAATTGCCCTTGTTTAATGAGAGGATTGAGCTAGAGCACTGTTGTGGTGGAGAAGGACCCTCTAGTAGAACTTTTCTGGGGGGTTTTCTGCTGAAACTTTAGTAATGTTCTCAAAACACTCTCATAATAAGATGTTATTGTTCTTTGACCCTCCAGAAATGTCTTGAGCATCAAGAAACAAACAACAAAAAAAAACTGTTGCCATGATCTTTGCTTTTGACTGGTCCACTTTGGCTTGGACTGAACCATTTCCAGCGCTTGGTCGCCATTGTTTGATAGTGCTTTGTCTTCAGGCTCATGCTGATAAAGCCATGTTTCACCTCCTGTGATAATTCATCAAAGCTATGCTCTAGTATTTTGATTCCACTTGTTAAAAATTTCCATTGAAAGTCCTGCTCTTGTCTGCAGCTGATCTGTGTGCAATGGTTTTGGCAGCCATTGAGTGGAAAGTTTGCTCAACTTTAATTTTTCAGTCGGAATTGTGTAAGCTGACCCAATTGAGATGTCTGTGGTGTTGGCTATTGGTTCTGCTGTTTGTTGCTGCTCCTCTTCAATTAGGGCACAAACAAGATTAATTTTTTTTTCCTGACAAATTGATTCGGATGATCTGCTGCTGCAGGCTTCATCTAAACATCATCTCATCTTTTCTTAAAATGAGTTATCTATTTGTAAACTGCAGATTACTCTGGGGCATTGTCCCTATACACTTTTTATAAAGCATCAGTGATTTTGCTGTTTTTCAACCCAAGCTTCACATAAATTTGATGTTTGTTCTTGGTTTAATTTTAGCAGAATTCATGATGCTCTGATACGGGCTTTTTTTGAAACTGGTGTCTTACTCTTCTAAGTGCCTCAAACTAGATTCTGTTCAGACATGTTATAACAGTGGATGCAAGTTTATTTTGGTGCAAAAAACATCGAAAGTTATGCAGTTTTATACAAAATACACATTTTCTATGAACTTTTTGGAAATTGTTAGTATTTTATATTATTCAAAATCATTTAATTGTATATTGTTGGGCATTCTTAATTTTTCTAATTTCTCACAATGACACATACTCTTATTATTATATTTGGGAAAAATGAAATTTGCTGAAGGTCAGACAGCTGGTTAGAGGGCAATCCTGCGCTACGTGTAAGCTCAATACTATTGTCCTTCACTCAACCATGTGCTACTTGCAGTAGAGCAACAGGAAGACTACAGATTAAAGGTAAAAGGAAGGTCAGGGTGTTTATCGTGACAGAAATCAGGACCCAGGGTGTCAAGTGTGCAGGACTCAGGAAGAGTCCAAGTTGGAGAATTCAAGAGTCATGCAAGAGATCTGGCTAAGCTTTATGATTAGACCTCTTTAAATATTTCCTGACCAAGCATAAAGTGGATCTAAAGGGTAATCTGCTTACACTCTCAGTGCGCATTCACTGACATCATCTGCCTCTCTCATCCAGGCTCACCTTACAACGCCTACTTCCTTAATGGAGTAAAAACTTAATCTCCTTTCTTCATCCCTGCTCTCAATGCCTTAATTTAGGATCTCACCATATCTATTTTTGATTCCTACAAAAGCATCTTTACTGTATTTTCTGCCTTTGGCTTGGTCCCCATCCAATTTATCTTATCATATCATTTCCCCTGATTTTAATCCTGTAACATCTTTATAGATTTTTATAAAAACTCAAACCCCTTAGCTCAATAAACAAGGCTGTACATGATCTTGTTCCTGCCTAATATTTGAGCTACATAATTTCCCAATATCCAACATAGACCCTTTATCCAGTTACAGTGAACTAGCTTTTCAACACACTTATGCTTTATTTCTTTATGCACTTATCCATTCTGTTTTCTACACCTAGAGTGTTCTCCATCTCCTTCACAAGGTGTTATTCTTGTTAATTTCAACCTGTCTTTTGAAACACAGCTTCAGTTTCACTCTGATTGGAAATACTTGATTCCATTAAATTAAGATTCTTTACTCTGCCTTCCCATATATTCTCTTTGTATGCTTATTATAGCACAAATTAGGGTATACCATAATTTCTAGTTTTGCTTTTGTTTTGTTTGTATAAAAAATGTTTTTATTTTGACTTTATAGTCCCAGGATTTTGCACGGAGTCTGGCTCTTTGTAATTCCTTAATGAATGTTCATTAGAATGCTATAATAGTGGTAAGGTATTAATCAGAGAAAAAGGGGAAAAGTCTCATTAGCCAATCACCCAGCCCCACTTCTCTCCTCCCCAATCTGTCCACATATTGGTGAAAGGCTCCACTATCATTCACAAGATTATTAGGACCAAAAGTCAAAACATCATCATCAATATGTTTCTTGCCTTCATACTTATCATTCATCTTCTATCATCAAGTCCTATTGGTCAGCTGTATCCTGACTGTAACCACTTCTCACCCTTCCATCATTGCCATCCTACACCAAGGTATTGTTATCTTGTTTTTCCTGTGTTTCATTTGGTTTTATAACTACTCCTGTTTTTTTTCATTACTGTAACCTTCTCACAATGTTGTGTTCTCCATGAAGCAACCAGAGAGCACTCTATGAGAAGAAACTGCCAAAGCTCTCCCTGCAGCTTCACTATCCCACTTTAAATAAAATCTAGAGTTCTATGTGTGGCTGACAAGGTCTCATATCACTGGCAGCTGACCCTCTCCCTGGGCATCATGGTACCCAGTCCCCCCACAGGTCACCCAGTCCATCCCTAATGGCCTTTATGCAGTTCCTCTACACATAATCGTGTTCCTACCTCAGGGACATTGCATTAGTTGCACCTGTGGCTGAAATGCTCCTCTTCACACTATTCAGGTTCCTGACTGACTAGTACTTCTTTTAGTAGTTTCATTACAGCAGCCCCATGCTACCCTTGGTGTCTGTCTCCAATCCTCTAATCTTCCTTTACATTCTTTTGTGGCACCATCACTAGAGATCATATGGCATATACATTTTGTTCACTTGTTTATTTTCTGATTTTTTACTATAACATACGTTCCATGAGGCCACACACTTTGTCTTGTTCACTCTTGTACCCCTGTGACAAATGTTTATTGAATATATGAAGTAAGAGATGCATTTAATGGTCCAGACTCTAGTTTTTCTATATTCTACTTTATAGAGGATCTTCTAGACTTCTTTGAACATG
The DNA here is from genome assembly GCF_030222135.1 of Aotus nancymaae. Lineage (NCBI taxonomy): Eukaryota > Metazoa > Chordata > Mammalia > Primates > Aotidae > Aotus > Aotus nancymaae. The sequence continues at coordinate 14,742,585 of NW_026988450.1, read as the reverse complement.
ATTTACAGTAAGAAATACGTGTTAAATCATGATTAATACACTCAGACACTTTTTTTTTTGAGATGGAGTCTCGCTCTGTCACCCAGGCTGGAGTGCAGTGACACGATCGTGGCTCTCTGCAACCTCCGCCTCCTGGGTTCAAATGATTCTGCTACCGCAGCCTCCTGAGTAGCTGGAACTACAGGCATGTGCTACCATGCCCAGCTAATTTTTGTATTTTTAGTAGAGATGGGGTTTCACCGTATTGGCCAGGCTGGTCTTGAACTCCTGACCTCATGATCCACCTGCCTTGGCCTCCCAAAGTGCTGGGATTACAGGCATGAGTCACTGCACCCAGCCCAGATACTTATAATTGATAGATGTGTCTCACAAAATAGTACTTATATTTTGCATATAAAGTATATACTTTTATTTTCCATTCTATTGTATTTTTCACAAAATTAATTTTATTAATTTTGAATTATAATCAGGGCCAACTACCTATGGTTGTGCAGGCTATCTTCTGTCAAGGGGGATATATCTGGATATATGTATTAGATACGTATGTAGAAGTAAGAGTGCATACATACATATTTGAAAGTTATTAAATTTATTTTTAAGAGTTACAATAAAATAGAAATTGAATAAAATATTTCATGGTAATTAGGACCTTGCTTTTCTATTCAACTAATAATTTCATATGAAATATTGACTTGGCCTTTAGAAATTTTTAGTTTTAAAATTTTAGGTTAATCATAAAAATTAGTCAAAATTAAGAGTAAACGCAATATTTTTTATGTAACGAAAATATCAAAAAATGGAAGCAATGTTTATGTTTTTTTAAGAAATATATGTGAGAAAATCTTAAAAGTAAATTTAAAGATGAAAGAGTCATTCTCTTTAATTGTAAACTGAGCTATTTTATCCAGGAGTTCAAGTCCTGGAGGAAAGAACTGGTTGTACTCTTCTTGGGAAATTCTCCTCAGAATTGAAGTGTGTGGAACAAGGAGCACACATTTAGGATCTCTTGGCAGGGTAGCTCTGATGAGGAAGGGACAGAAAAGTTGGAATAAGGTCAAGGGATTATTTCTGTATCCTTTATTTTAAGCCTGTAAATTTCACTTTGATTTGTCATGTTCATTCATCTTGTTGCATTTCTCAGGCAGAACACTGGGGAACAGCAAAGAGAATTTTATTTATATAAATTAATGTGCTAATTAGCTGCAGTCTCATGGCTCTTGGAAAATTGCCATTTCATTTTATTGCACATTAAAGATTGGATGTCCCAACCCTTGTATGCCTTTGGAAATGAAGAAAAAGCCCTACTAAAAATTTCTGCCACCCCAAAGAGAAATGTTAAATTCTGTGTGCCTCATGCTCAGTGTGTGAGTGCTTCTTAGTAGCCTATATTTTACTATCTGTGCTTTTAGCCTAGAATGTCCGCTTTTTAGAAAAATAGTTCTGTTAAGTTTTATCTTTTGCATCTTATTATGTCAATTAATAACCATGTTTATATATACATATATATATTCTGATGTATCTAGAAAGATTAGTATGTCAATAAACAAACGAATCACATAAAAATTCATAAAATGTGAATCCTGGAGGCTGGAATATTTTAGATTTGGGGATGCCAGTCCATAGGGGATATGTTCCAGAAAGTTGCATTATCATCTGGGATCTACCAGTGGTAAGCTGAACAATTTCTTCTAAATTTTGATGACTGCACCATGAGTGAAATTTACTTCCTTCGTGTTTCAGAATATATGTATATATATTGGAGACAGAATATGTATAATATATATAATATTATATATGATAATATATTAATATATAATATTAATTATTTATTAATATAATATTATATTCATATATAATGTAATATATTATTATATATTATTATATTATTATATTTTGTATTATATTATATTTTATACATATATAAAATAGAGACAGAGTCTTTCTCTGTTGTCCAGATTGGAATGCAGTAATGTGATCACAGCTCACTGCAGTCTCAACCTCCTGGGCTCAAGCGATCCTCCCACCACAGCCTCCGGAGTATCAGAGACTACAGGCATGTGCCACTACACCTGCTAATTTTTCAAATGTTTTGTGGAGGCAGGTCTTGCTTTGTTGCCCAGTGTCAAACTCCTGGGCTCAAGTGATCCTTCTGCCTTGGCCTCCAAATGTGCTAGACTTACAGGCATGATTCAGTGTACCTAAGTAGAATGATGTTTTGGAAATAAATAGTGTCCTAGCTCTCTTGGAAGAACTCCGAACTTTTGTACATTCAATCATATACATATATGAGATATTCATTACCACCATAAAGAAAACAAACTGACAAATGTGTGTGCGTTGGATATTAATCAATGCTACATTGAATACTAAATTGATAAAAACATACTTTTTGTTTCTGTCTATCCTTCTTACTTTTTTGTTCGTCTTGTGTATTAGTCCATTATCATGCTGCTGATAAAGACATACCCAAGACTGGACAATTTACAAAAAAAAAGAGGTTTAGTGGACTTACAGTTCCACATGAGTGTGGAGGCCTTACAATTATGACAGAAGGCAAGGAGGAGCAAGTCACATTTTATGTGAATGGCAGCAGGCAAAAAGAGGGCTTGTGCAGGGAAACTCTCATTTTTAAAACCATCAGATCTTGTGAGATTCATTCACTATTATGAGAACAGCACAGGAAAGACCTGCCCCCATAATTCAATCATTTCCCACTGGGTTCCTCCAATGACACATGGGAATTGCGGGAATTACAGTTCAAGATGAGATTTGAGTGTTCACGCAGCGAAACCACATCATTTTGTGTTTGAGTGTGTGTGTGTGCGCATGTGTGTATGTGTTTTCTTTTTTGTTTGTTTTCTGTTTTTTGAGACATCGTCTCACTCTGTCACTCAGTCTAAAGTGCAGTGGCATAAACATGGCTCACTGCAGCCTTGACCTCCTGAGCTCAGGGAATCCTCCCACCTCACCTTCCTTCTTACTTTTAAGATGTAGGAGGGTTTGTTTTATTCTACATATCCTATGACTGGTTTCCACCAAAATGGGCACAGAACACTCATTTTAAAAGATAGAGTTAGCCCATTGAAGTGTAATCAGAAAGCAGCACAGCCCTTCTGCAAAGCACTCTATTCCTGATCTCCTACCCATAGGTATATCCCAGTGACTGCTGCGAAGGATGTCTTCTCTCTTCATTCTATCTCTTAAAACTTGGAGAAATGCTCCTGTTTTAAAATATCTTGGCTCCTTCTTGTGTTTTCCCAGAACATCATAAAAGAGCTACAAATTTTAACAATCCTTTTCTATCTTCTCTAAAATGGAAAGAGTACCAAAAAAAGTTATGAAAAGGATACAAGATGGAAGAAATGACTGGAAAGTAGAATAGATGAGCATTTCTATAGGGATTGGGAGTTCTGAGTGAAACCATAGAATGTAAAAGGGGTAGGTAGACCTCCTAGAGAGCCTTCTTCCACCCTTCTCCTGCAAAAATAACAAAGATTTAGAAAGAAGAGGCAAAAGTATGAGGTAGCATAACAAGCACTTCACTAGATGATGTATTATGTGGTCTCAGCTTTGGTCTTGGCCATACTGCAAAAGATTAACTTAAATTCAGGCCAAATTGTTTTATTTCACTGGCATGTCTTCTTTGACCTGTACAGCAAGATAGTTCAAAAATTCCCCAAATCAATTCTAGTTCCATAATTCTGTAACTAAACTTTTATTTTTCAGAGAAGCTATAACCTATTAACAAATCTCTACAGATCAGCAGTTACAAAACATCATGAAAAACAATAGTGAAAAAAGTTACCTGCAATACTGAATTAAGTGGCTTCCTCTAAAAACATTATATAATAAAAGTAGTAAGATAAGCAAGTAGCTTTGTAACTCCTGTAATTTTTGTATTTAAAATATTGTGGAACTGAATTATGGAGTTCTCAGTTGCTTATAGCTATGTGCAGTGTATGGCATTATTTCCTAGAATACTGTCTAGAGATGAAAAAATAAAGGAGACATTACCAAAGTGATAAGCAGTAAGCGAGCAGCTTTTTGGAAGCTTTTGCATACCATATTCTGTTTTAAGTCTTTTTACTTAGAAGCCAATCAGATGAAGACTATTTGGGAACATCAGCATTAGCTTACTAAACAATGGCATTTGCATCTTGAATTATTCTATTAGATTCTAACCTTGGCACAGTATAACCCTTTTGCTGAAATATTTATAATTGCCTAGTAACATGGGAAATAAACAATTTATTCCTATTATCTGTGTGCATGTTTTGATACAGAAAAACAAACTGTGAATGACTGGGTACTAATAAGATCATGGAATGTCCCCAGCTTGTCATAATGGCTAGTAACAAATATTTGCATCAAGCCTTGGTTATCCAAATATTCCTTATGAAAAGTGGCTGAGTGGGTTTGATTTCTCTAACCTTCCAGAATAATTTTATTCTATTGTTCCTGTGATGGATATATAGGGTAATGTAGTCCAAAGCCTTCAGGCAATGCACGAATTGAATATTTGCTGTTTGTGTAGCATGTTGTTTCTGAAGTGTCTAATTTGGGAGTGATTTAGTAAATACAATCACCATGAAAGTGGCAATGTTTTCCCCTTAGTTTTTGCATAGGGAGACTTGAAACAGAGTCTCCCTCCTCCTAATCATTTATAAGAAAATAGGAAAAATATCATGACACTTGTATTTTTAAAATGAGATAAGAAGCAAAATGAGATAAGAAGCAAAATACAATTTTGGCAGTAAGATCACCAAGATTGCAGAGAAAAAAATGGTTTTAAATAAATGCATGGATTCAAATTGTGAAATAATGAAACCCAAATATTTACATCAATTTTGATATCACCAGCCAGAAAACCTTTAAAATATTAACCGATACTGCAAACCCTGAATGACATTGATTAGGAAGATGTAATCTCAGCACCTTGGGAGGGCAAGACAGCTCAAGAATCTTGGCAAAACCCTGTTTCTTAGCGAAACCCCATGTCTACAAAAAAATACAAAAATTAGCTCAGCACAGTGGCGTGTAGCTGTAGACCCAGCTACTTGGAGTCTGAGGCAGGAGAATTGCTTGAGCCAGGGAAGTAGAGGCTGCATTGAGCCAAGATGGCATCACTGCACTCTAGCCTGGGTGACAGGAGTGAAACTCTGTCTCAAAAAATATATATATATATTTATATATATTTATTATATATTTATATATATATTTATATATATAAAAATATATATAAATATATATGTGTATATATATTTATTATATAATATATGTATATATGTATATAATATATAATATATACATAAAATATATATAAAATAAATAAATATATATAAAAATATATAAATATAAATATATATTTATATATAAAGATCTTTATATATAATATAAACATATAGATCTTTATAATATATAACATAAATATATAGATCTTTTTATATATAATATAAATATATTATATATATTTTTTTATATTATAGATCTTTATATATAGATCTTTTAATATATAGATCTTTATATATATAGATCTTTTATATATATAGAACTTTTATTATATAGATCTTTATATATAGATGTTTTAATATATAGATCTTTATATATATAATATATATATTATAAATATATAATATAAATATATTATATATACAATATATATATTATAAATATAATATATATTATATATACTATATATATTATAAATATAATATATATTATAAATATATAATATATATATTATAAATATATAATATATAATAAATATATAATATGTATATATAATATGAATATATAGATCTTTATATATAATATAAATATATTTAATATATATTCATATTATATATATTTATATTATATATTATATTTTATATAATATATATACTATATAATTTTTTTATATACAATATAAATATTATATATAAAAATATTATATATAAAGATCTTTATACATATAAAGAAATATATATATAAAGATCTTCTTTGCAGAATACATGTGTATTGTCACAGACATTATATGAAAACCTGAGTATAACATCAAAAGACAAAGGCCTCATTGCAAGACAGAACTATTTTAATTAAGTGAAGTAATATTAAAAAGATTCACATAATATTTCTTTCAGCTGGAAAACTTTCATTAAAATCTATGTTAATGTTAACAGCATAAATAGAATTCCAAATAAATATGAACACAATGAACATCCTGAAATGACCTCTGGTTCCCTTAAAAAATTCACTGCTCAGCTTGCCCCTGTGGCCGCTTGCCACCTCCATGATCACCACCTGTCCTTCCTCAGTGGTGCCATAGTCCAAGAGGGCTGCAGACAAGCCTACTCTCTCTACCGCCTCTACCGATCAAGAGGAAACACAGCCTCAGAAAAGTTTTGAATCAGCTATAGTTACAAGGTTTCAAAGCTTGCCCTATTTTAGTCTTGATTCTTTTTTACTCTCTTGAGAAAAATGTATCTTTGCATGATCAGAAAAATAAAAATAAAAAGCCTAAATGAGTTCCAAATCTGTTCAGATAATCACCGCATTGGATTAGCTAACTACAAATAGGTCAGGAAAAAGCAATTATATATAGATATTTCCAACTGTCCATGCAGCCCGGTGGTGTGTCCTAAGACATACTGGTCTGAATAATTCTTCACACTCTATTGATATCAAGGGCTATGCCCTGAGCAAGGAACTTCACGCTTTCAGGTCTTGGTTTTCTCATGTACAGAATATGGGGTTAAACTAAATTATTGCCAAATTCCTTCTTGTTCTGAAAATAACATATTGGTAAATCATATACTTTGATAATGTTTGGTGTATAGAAAATCTGAAGGGGTCAACCTTTGACTGAAATGTTCAGAAAATTTCTGAGCCCTAGATGTAGTAGAAGTGGTTGAAGACATTTTATTGAAGTTCACTTTGAAGCCTTTAGGGGTAGGAGATGAAGCAACATCGGCAAGGTGTGAATTTTCACAGCAACTTTATAAAGGTTATCCCCAAATAAAATTTGTAGACACCTCCATTTAAGTAAAATAAAGCAAGAAGGAATTAAAAATGGATGTTAAAATGCTCCATGTAGTTATCTTCCAAAATACTCAAATCTGCACATAAGAAATTGGTCCAGGTGAATATATTAGTGGATATGATGGTTCCCTGGCCAGTCAGTGACCTACATAATCTATAGACATCTAACTAATTTAAGTAAACCAGTAGATAAAATGCTCATAATTATATATTGATAAAAATATTATGTCTAAGTTTTTAAAAAACTCTTCTCCTACAGTTTGTTGAGATATACTAGTTCCTTCATATTTCAAATATTTTCAAAAAAATAACAATTTCTCCCAACAAGACATAATATTTTCACAATCCATTTTCCTATAATTGGAGGTAGAAGGAAGTGAAATACTATATCTTAGAATGATTTTATATAACAATTAAAGTTAATTTAACTGTACCCTTCAATCTAGGTTTTATTTTGATTTGATGTTAACCACTGAGACCATTCATAAAAGGAAAGTAATCAGGTTGGCTTATAGTCATTACATTTAAAGTTTTATAATAATATGTTCTGCAAAAGTATATATGTAAAAAATAAAACTCCTTGAAACATTTTGGGTGTGCACATCAAATACTGGACACTCAGAATGCTGTCCCCTTCAAATGGTCATCTTAAGCCAATGAGTGAGCATTGATGAAATATTACTGTAAGAAACCTTTTGGAATTATTTTCACAACATGTGACATATTCTTCAAACTATAGGCTACTGTCAAAGGTTGAAAACTTTTTCTTTTGAGGATTAATTTGGTTTTAGAAATAATAGGAATGCATTCACAGCCAAGTCTAATATATGAATTGAGTAATCCAAACTGGATAATGCAATTTTGGGGATCTAAAATTGTGATGCTAAGGTAGGAAGACTGACTTTCTTGCATGACTAATACAAGAAATAACCAAATAAAGTACTTTATAGGCAAAATCCAGTGAATTGGAACCAAGTGTGAATGCTCTCTACCTAAGAAATGGCAAAATATGGGAGCAAATAGGCAGCTGACTGGGCCTCAGCTGCACACTGTTCTGTTGCTCCAGTTTCTAACTGTGCAACTCATCTTTTTCCTTTTCTCTTTTAAAATATAAATATGGTAAAAGGCATGCAAAGTATTGCCATAGAATATGAGGACACAACAAACACATTAGTAGTCCCTACTATCCATAGTTTTGCTTTTCATAGTTTCAGTCACCTGAGGTAGAGTACAATAATTTGAGAGAAAGACTACATTCACATAACTCTTATTACAGCATATTGTCATAATTGCTCTCTTTTATTATTATTTTTAATTCCTTACTGTGCCTAATTTATAAATTAAACTTTATTGTATGTAAAGGGAAAAAATTCATAGTATATACAGGGCGTGGTATCATCCACAGTTTCTGGCATCCACGTGGGGTCTTGGATAAGATAAGACTACTGTAGTTAAAATTAGCAAATTAGTATGCATATACACAAATGAGTACTGTCCTTCAAATAAGCTATCTTAGAGCCCACACATATAGTTCGCCAATATTGCTGTCTTTGTTCAAAACTTGTTTTGAAGTTCTTGTTTTAGAACCATCTTCCGAATCTGTTCATGAATCACATATGAACACTAGTCACATTATTTTGCACAACTTCTCATAATCTTTCTTTTCTTCTTTTCCTTCTTTTCTGTATCCTGACCAAGCCACATCACCTACTTCTTCAATATATTGGTACTGAGTGATGTCATAAGCCCTCCCAATACATCATAACATAATCTTATTGGAGGTTTGTGAACAGGATGCCCATCAAGGTGGTCAGTTTAAAGAGCAGAATGGTCACATAAATGGAATGAGTACAGACTCTTAAGGAGATGCCTCTGGATGAAGATGACTTAGTTGAAAATGTAAATTTAAGTCATTTAAGTCTGTTTGTTAGAGATCTCATTACTTTATACTCAAATCTCTTATGCTTTATATAATTCTTAAACCCCAAATCAGGAAACAATTATATGGTACATGAATGGGATCTGCCAGTCAAATTGCTTGTCGAATCTTAGAAGGAAGTGACTAAGTTAAAAGGTGTGTTTTAAGGGGATTGAGTATATTTTAATAGATTAAGATATGAATCTTAAATTCATATGTAAGTTTCCTTAAAAAGACAAAGATTGTAATTTTTTCAAAGAATCAGTCTCATGTGACAACATGAGCGTTTCAAAGATTTCTATCAGTCTGCGAGTGGTTACGTGAGATATGAGGGAAAGAGGGAAAATGGAGGTATGCCTTAAAATGTTCTGAATCTACAAGGAATGAAAGGTAATTAAATTATCCACAAAATAAAATTTAACTTCCTGGTATGAAGTAAATTGAGAAAGAACAATCTCCCTTTACACCCCCAAGGAAAACATGAAAGAACATCTTTAGTTTTCACTTTCCTTCAAATCTAGTAGTGCTCATTCTTCAATCTGATGATTTGCAGGAAAAAAATGGAAAAATTACTTTTTTTGTTAAATGAAGAGTGAACACTCTTGTTACTTTACAAAATGAGGGTTCCAATAAAACAGATACTCAAGATTAGACCTTTCCTTGTATTGGGGCTGGCCATTTTTTCTTAGCTTTGTGTGTCTGAAACTAATATAATATCAAGTATATCCTAATTTTAAATAAACAAATACATAATCTTTTTAGCAAGTAGAGATTAGATTATCTTTTTCATATTAAAATAAAGAGGCAAGACAACTGATAGAGCACATCTTTAAACGTATTCATTTTTAAAGTGTCATTTAAATCAACCCTACTGTGCTTTGCAAGGAGGGATGTAAAGTACCATATTTCTAAATATGTACTATGCACTTTATTTAAAAGTAAATTCCACTAAAAAAGAGTACAATTAATACTACATTTAGATCTTTAACATGCAAATAGCATTATATTTGTCTTTCTAAAGTAATGGTACCAGGATTATTTTATAGTTGAAACATGTGATAAACATTTGATACTTGGAATCAGAGCATCAGAGATGACTGTGTGTAATTTTAAATATTTCCTGTGTCTGTAATCATTTTACTTCTCCTTAGGCATTAAACTTTCCTACCCATCATTCTTGTCACACACACACACACGCACACACACAGAGAGTCTAAAATATATCCCCCAACCTAAATAAGGTGATCAATTTAGCAAAAATAACTGTTCAATTAAATTTAAAAATTAATCAAACTGCAAAAGCTATCATTACATTTATCTCAAGCTATTCCATCCTATTTTTAGCATCAGGTCATTTCTATCAATTAGAATGATCAGTAAAAGAGCAGAAAAAAGTGATCACATGTCAGAAATGTCTATCTAATAAAAATGGGGAATTCTGTCATCTTTTCAGTAAAATGTCCCTAAACACTTGCAAAATCCTACTGATATAAGTAGGACCATTCCTTCTTCAGGGAAAATTTTTGATACTGAGAAATTGGGCAAAGAAAAGAAATCTTCATGATACCTGCAACATTGTATTCTATCCTGTTTACATACCTTCTCGCACATTTTCCTCATTATTTCATTTAGTAGTTCCTGTGACTTTGGTTGTCGATACATTTTAAGGTGAGTGTACATATATCACACACACACAAACATCATCTCAGCATACAAAACAACAAGGTTATCTGCAAGGAATATGAATTCATACGTATATGTTCTTTTTAAATGCTATTTGCAAATGGTCACACTGTGCACATCTATGGTTTGCTCCCGAATAAATGTAAGATTACAGCATTACCTTTTAAAACCTGCAGATTCTTCTTTCTGTAAGCTTTCGCTCCAGCAAATCTCAGCTATTCTTATTACAGGCCTTTCTTACATGCCCCCAAGTGAGGAATGATTTGCAAGCTTTTGGCAAGACAAGTTTTGAAAGCTAAGCTATTTATCTGATAACCATTTTCACTAAACTCAGAGTTCATCTTTATCTTCTGTTCTAAATAACTCACGAAATCGTAAACTATTAAAGTAAGGAAAGAAGGAAAAAGAATTCAGTGGCAATTATTATCTTGAAAAAAGTATTAATCATAGCATCTTTCAAATAACAAATATCCTGTTTGTTTCCTGAAAAGTGATTTAACTAATATTTTCATAAGATGGAGGATCATATAATCTTTACAGTTTTGTTTGTAAAGAGCATGCAGTGAAATTCTAACACACTTTGGAACTAAAGTGCAGAATACCAAATTATGTATAATTTATATTGTCAATGTCTATAAAATATAAAATCTTAAGAAAAAAAGACTGGAAGGAAATATTCTAAAGTGTTTCTAGTACTTGCCCGTGGTTGTTGAGATTGTAGATATTTTATTTTCTTATCACACATTGTTTTCCTCTTTTTTGACTACTTTGCACAATGGATTAAAAAAGAAAAAAATTAATCATAAAGATATTTTTAAAAATTCAGTAGAAACTTTTAAAGTGTATTTATCTGGTATAAAGCACGGCAGGCATGAATACTTTTTAAAAATAGATACACATAAACCTTTAAGAAAATTTATTCTTAACAGATTCAGACAATGGTTTGAATAGAGATTCAATAATTTGATTGTATAGAGTCTCTTAAACTTTTAATTATAAGGAAAGTTTTATTAACTAAATACTACCTAGAGGTAAACATGTTAATATTTAAGAATAATTCTTGTTATACAACACTATTATTGTCCTATGATTGTCCTGTTTTCTTCATTTGGATTTTTATAGTATTTAATCAAAAAAATTATTTGTGTTAAAAATAGTTTCCGTAAAGCTAAAGGTAATTTTAAAATACCAGTCTTTTTTAGATACTTTAAATGAAAGTCTTCAGTTTGCCAGCAGAACTCTCTCGTCTTCAAATTATATTCCACAGTCATAATTCTGAAGTATCATCCAACTATTTGGTAAACAGTTTCAGGGATTTGTTGTTTCAAGCAGATTTCTGTTACTACAAAATGTTGATATGATTATCAACCCTTAGATATTTTCATTAGCAGGGAGCCAAATTTTACACTGATTTAATTTTTGACAGGAAAAAAATTCTGTTTTATAAATCATTGCCATACTTGTTTTCTGATTCTTTTCCATAGACTAACATGGAATTTTAAAAACTTATTAAGTATTGATTATTCTGTTTAAAGGCATACATAGTAATTTAAAACCTTCTTCCCATATTCTATGCAGAAAGTAGATAAAATATTGGTGGAGCAAAGGCAAGTAAAAATTGTTGGGAGTCCAGCTGTGCATGTGTACTCAGCAATTTTAAAATACAAATTTTATTCCATTTAATGGTGAGAAAACATTTTCTTTCTTTGCCTAAAGGTCATCTATAATTGAGGACAAGTTAGCCAGAGTCTGGAGGCTGAGTATGGCTTTGATCTGGGTGTCCAGCTTTTCTTGGTGCAAATCATTCTGGGGAGAATGGTAGGAGTCACATCGATGAATTGGTTGTCTTACTAAAGGTTATCAAGGCTCTCTCTTTCCTCTTCCCCAGCCTGCTCTCTGTCCCACTCTTTGTGAGCACCTCTGCATGTCTGTATCACTTTGAATTCGTCCTGCAGAAATTGTATTCAGGTATAATACTAAGCTTTAAACCTGCTCTCCTTTATGTATACTTGGTTACCCTGATTTTACTCTGAGATACATGGCATGTATTTTCATTCCTGAACATCTTTATCAAATCATTTAAAAATATGTAGCACATGTTATTTGAATTTGGATAAGTAGAATATTCTCATTCTCAAAAACGGATTTGAATATCATGTTCTATAAATCACTTCATACAAAGCTTTTATTCAAGTATTAGGGCAATAACATTGATCCTATGGATTTTCTCTGGAAATAATAATAGCATTAAATGCATCAAATTAGAATAAATCCTGGCAATGTTAAACAAATACCTATAGAATCTGGGTATATTTATGGAATTAATTAGAAATATTTTTATTGTGTTTTTACTTGTATAAAAATTATTAATAAAACAGAAAAAAGATTAAAATCATTCTAAATAGCCTTTTACAAATTATTTACACTGCTTTGTACAATTTGAAAACTTGGCAATAATTTTATCAAACATCAATCTATGTCAGAGAACTGTTAAACAATCATTTTGAATTACACTGTAACCAATTATTTTTAAACAGAATTTGTCACAATTATAAAATACATTAATCTTTTATACCACTTGGATAAAAATTAGTCACCTTTTCCAAAAGCAGTGCTTCTTACGAGTATTTTTGTATGACCAATTTTTGTTCACATAATTTTGCACTTTTTCTCTCAAACAGAAGTATTTTTCAGTGAAGCAATAATATAGTTATAACTTCAATCCTCATACTATTTAATCAAATCAATACATTTACAAAAACATTTAAAATGTTGCTCTAACCTTAAAGAAGATGGCGATAGCTATACATTTTTTTCCAAGTAATGTTTTGAAGTTATAAGGTAAATTGTGTTGGAGCAGAATAAATTCTTGTGACAAATGGTTACAGATACTTCCATTTCTTTCTTCTGTGATTCAATATTCTTGAGAACTTTAGTGTAGACACACAAAATATTACATTTAAAATTATGACCGTAGAATTTTTGTGTTATAAAATGAGTCTTTATTATTGCATACGAAAACAAATGTGTATTTTTTTCTATTACATACCATTTGTTGTAAAATAATTCCATTTCATTTAACATACTAATTCTGTAGTGTATTTTAATAATAACAAACCTCTAATTGCCCATATGTTTGTATTGTGTAGATGGTTAAGATAAAACATAATTTGGGTATATGTAAAATGAATTATGTATATATATATGTACACAATTTTGCACTATTTATGGACAATTTCAATATTTTTCTATTTCTCATATGCTATAAATTCATTTTTAGTAGCATCATGATACATCAAAATAAGTTTATTACTTTCAATCAGTTACGTAAGAGCATCTTAGGTACATAGGAAATGATTCCATTTATAAATGGCTATTTGTGCATTATTATATAATCTTATATATAATTTTTGTTCTTACCATTTTGAATAACAAATCTTTTAACTTTTAAAAATCTGTAAGTATTAAAATAGCTATTTTTTAATTACGGTAGGACTGTTTTCTAAAACATTCTATCTTAGAATTAAACAGAATAGTGCTATTGAATAATATTAAATTTAGCAATGAAAATAAACTTCCATTTTTAAAATTCCCTCAGTTTTAGATTCTCTAATACATTATGATTTCATTGGCATGGCACAATTATTAATCACTTTTGCCCATATGTCCTAATCACATATTATATCATATTGTATTAACACTTACTTTCCTGAAAGTATCTAATCCTAAAGCTAACAAACAGAAAAAGCTAATTTTCATGTGCTGCTTTATCCCCAAGAAACATAACTCTTAGTTTTGTTTGAATATCCTTTATAAAGCTAAAGATAGTTGTTTTTCCAAACATGTGATCAATGTGTCCATTTTCATATCATCGTTAGTAATAGAGCAATCTCATTTAGGAGCAGGGCCATTTTGATGTTAAGTGTATCATCATATAAAAAGAAGCTTGTCACACTCCTCCCTAATAGTGAAGGATCCTTTTATGCAGACATTTGCACCTAGTATTTTCCAATTCTGTAATGCAAACACTGAGGGAGAGGTTAAATACAATGTTGGCTCTGCAATATGTATGCAGAAAAGCTGCACACATTTTGTCTAGCATTCGTTGAATTTAACCCTGAGTCAACAGACATGTTTTAATGTGAACTGGAACATAAATGATGCCTACCAAAAGAAAGTAAAGGAGTATGAAATTTTTATAAAATGTCACAAGTGATAAACGTGTAAGATCTCAAAGAAGGGAAATAAGGTGGGCGATGGATGTCCCAAAAGCACTTGGTTGAACGTATATTTCATCATTTTAATTTGGTGACTACACCAGATCACAAGTAGCCAAATTGGAGTTACAACTGTCCACTAACATTTTCTTTTCTACATTCCTAATATGTTCTCTCACTTTCCAACTCTTCTATTTCCAGGCAGTTGTACCATATGAAACTGACAGCAATTGTTCTGATTCATGGTTTAGGAGGAGTAGCTGATTAATCCCATGTCAGCAGTCTTGACCCTACGTGGAAAATAGAACCTTAGAAGGCCCACTCAACAATATATCAGGGAGCAGAGCTGTGTGGCTTGCCTTGGTCTTAAATGTAATGAAAGTTTAGGACAATGCTGAACCAGTGATTTGATGCCCCCCTCCCTTTTTAACCTGTTTCAAAAGAACATTCTGGGTGAGGGGACAGGGAATATATTGGGGAGAGGGAGTGAATGATTATGATTATTTTCTAGGACAAAATCTTATGTTCACAAATATTTTATTTTTGCCCTCCATTAAATGCTTTAAAACATTATTTTTTTTCTTGAGCATAGTTACTGATTTTAAAAGATTGGTTGTATGTGTTCATTTCAAACCTTTAAATTTTTAATCTTTCCTCTTTAATAATTATAGAATGCCCATCTATGTTTAATGCAGAGCTCTAATTTGTACTTACTATAAAATAATTCTAAATAACTCCAAATTCCAGAATCATGTTTTATACAACTTGCTCAATTTTAAAGAGAAATGTACATGCTGTAATTTAAATGCACAAAAGACAGTCTTTGAGGACACCGTTTTAGCCCTGGAGATCACGTTTCTCACAAAAGCCCTAATCTGAGCATGTATTTCTACAATGAATTTGAAGAAAACCTTAGTACTCTGTATTATGCTCTCAAAACTTATGATTAAATAAAGGGATAAAGTGGAATCATATCTTTTTCAAAGAGGACCATGTGCATGAAGGCACTAATGTGCAACTTTTATTTACAACTATAAAGCAGATTGAAATGCCAAGGCAACTTGAAAATCTCTCACATAATGTTAAATCTTAAAGCACAGAATGCTATAAATGGTGGTCACTGAGTATAAGCTGAATTTCAGTATTGGGAGCTATGCACAACTAGTAAATGAAAAAAAAAAAAAACTACCTAGTATAACTAGATAAAGCTGAAATGTGCTGAAATCTTCCCTTGCAAACTGCATAATAGCACTTCCAATGGTCCCTTTCTGTCACCCTCTGTAACCATCAAGCCCTGATTCTGCTGCAGTCAGGTGAATGGTCACAGAGCTCTTACGGTTGGCTGCATAGAATTCCGAGGAAAGACACATCTGTACAATTTTTCCTTGGACAATAATACTTTTGGTATATTTAGATTTTTCTTAAATACATTTGAAGGAAATTATGTAAGATTTTCATATGCATTCTCCTAAAGGTTTTATTCTGACTGACTCCTTCACTGTGAAAGTGCAGCCCTTTGATCAAGTAACATTTGCATTTCTGTATGGGGTAGGGTTTTATGGTCTTTTCATACACGCTGTCTATAACTACGTGTATCGTGTTGGTTTGTGCTAGTCATCATTTAAAACACTAGGTACCAAGTGTTGCTTTGTGAACAGAATCCTTGTGTATTAAGCAGAAGACAATAGAATAGTGCAGCTTAAAATGCAAAATTATTAAGTCTTTTTAATGGAACATACTTTTAAGATGGCTATTTTAAATATGATATACTCAGATACAAAATGAAATATTTTGGTCTTCAAATGCAGCATCTTCAGATTAACCTTATCTTACTCAAAAAAAGGAAGAAAAAGAACAAATGGAATGCTTCTCTGGGTTTTTCTTCAGAGACAAGCACTCTGCACACATTGTGAGGTAGCATTAACAAATAATAATAAGACAAACTCTGGGTTAAATTCTATTGCTCCAAGAATTCTTAAACATGAAGCTATGGTTTTATAAAAATGTGCTTTTTGAAGGATCAGCAAAAATGCAGAATTGTCTATAAAATTTGAAATAATTTGTAAGGGGTGTATGTGTGTGTGTGTGTGTGTGTGTGTGTGTGTGTGTGTGAGAGAGAGAGAGAGAGAGAGAGAGAGAGAGAGAGAGAGAAGGGATATTTCCAGGTTTGAAGCTTTTTTTTTCAAGGTAACATTTTTTTTTCTTTGCTGCATGAAGGAATTTTATTTTTACCTTGACTCAGAAAGCTGGTAGACAACAATTTCCCTCTTTTTCTGGTTTTGATGACATATTTTCATAAAGAGATATCTAAATCCTGTTTGCTTCATTTATCCATGTGTCGATATTAAAACTGCCTGGATCTCAAAGGCATACAAACTCTTTGTTAATAAAGTAGTAAATTAAACAATTGGCATTTTTAAAAAGTCTTCCGGTGAATTTTCTCATTAGCAGCCAACTATTTTGGGTGCTTTCAGGCTTAGAGCTTTAACATTTGGTAAAACTTATATAAGACAAGATTTGAGTTTATTGAGACGTATCTTAAAAATAGACATTGCATGAAGTCATTCATTTTATCATTTTCAAGGAAAAATATTTCAGTTTTGTATAGTTTTTCTTTAAAGAACAACAGCTTTATTTACTAGGTTTAACATTGCATATTCTTTTCAAAAATATGATATGTTTACATTTTGAAGCATTGTGATAGTCCTCATCAAAAATAAAAGCTAAGCAGAATACAAATTGCATATCTCTCAATCAGAGAGAGTTTAGTTTCTAATGTCAAGAATATATTACTGGAGAGGAGCCTTTTTGTGTCTTCTCTGGTTTTCTGCTTTTCCTCACCTACTGAGCGAGGCAGCATGTCGTATCTATGAAGAAGCTTGGTATTTCTTAGCTAATATGGTTTGGAAGATGCTGTTTGCAAGCTTATTTGCTTCTGTGTTGTGTTCATAAGCAGGAGAATATAATTCATTTCTGCATATCTGCTAGACTGGACAAATCAAGGTGACAATCCGTGGTTAGCCCTGGCGGGCCCTTTGTCCTACTGCTGCTGTGAATGGAAGTACAATGGAAGCAAAGTGAATATATAACAGTCCAGCTGCCTTGTTGTGACAGCCCAGTCCCACCATTGCAGTGTGTCAGCTCATGTTTGTGTACCGGCAGCCAATCCATAAGATGACAATGCAAATTGTGTGAAAAGTCTTCTATAAGATAACAAATCATGCTGGGGGTTGAGGTATGGGGAGGAGAGGAGAAGGGGAGGTTGGACACATGTCTTAGAAAAATAATGACCCGTAAAAGGTTATATTTTTGGTACAGTGATTACATTCAAATGCAGGACCATCATCCCCATTCTAGCATGCGTCTCAAAGACGCAGGTAGGCGCTTACACTTAAATCGATCATATCATTTCTGTGTGCAGGGTTCTGCATTAATGTTACTTTTAGGGCTGTTTATATTTCATTTACGCTTGCAATTAATCATCTTTACTGTGTTGATGCTACTGGCGTCAGCAGTGTGACTTAATTAAATTTGAAATTATAGTACAGTAAATATAGGCTTCCAACTAGCCAGTCCAAATTAAATGCTGTGGTCTATTTCTTACCCATGGTGTTTTCCAATTTAAGTGTTCATTTGAAAGGTTACATTTCTGACTGAAATCAGATTTCCTTTTTTACAACTTAACTGTTGCTAAACTAGAATAGCTCTCTTTCAACCCATACTTTATTCCTATCTATTATCTCTATTCTCAGTAGATAAATCCAAGTAATCCATATTTATTACATTACCTTTAATATGTATCTGATTAGATGCCCATGGTTCTTTAAGGAATGTTTTCATCCCCTTAAAACCTTTCCCATTTCCCTCTGATATATCAGCCCTGAGCTGCGTTAAAAAGGTCTCGCCTCCATTTTGTTTCAGGCTGGTAATCAAGCAATTAGCCCACAAAATGGAGGTCCTCCGCTCTGCTCTATATACCAGCTCTTACATGGGTGGTTTTACCTGTTTGAAAGCTCAGGCAGAACAGCTTACTGCTGATTTTGTGAAATTGGCCTCTGAAGACTGTTCTTATGATGTAAAATAAATGACTCTTGCTTAGGAGAAACCTTAGGAGTTTGAGACCTTTGTGGTGTTGTCACTAGAGCATTATCCTGTATGCAAAACTTGCACATCTGTCATCTTCTAGTTCGATGGAGTAGGCATTTAAACTGTTTAGTCGAAAATTCCAACGATAAAGTGCCTAGCTTTAAAACATTGCTAACTTCATTTCCCTAAATGTATATTATTTTGTGTATTACAGTCTTCTTCAAACAATTCATAACATGTCAGCAAGGTATATGAGCAGAAGTGCAGTCACACTCCTATCATGTACACCACACAGGGTTTGAATACTAGAAAATTTGTCATCCGTAAAGTGCAGCATAGGACTTGTGTGTAAAAAGCACAAGCTCTTTTCTTTTCTTTCTTTCTTTTTTTTTTTAATGCAGTGCTGCCTTGTCTGCACTTTTTGAAATTGCATATTTATCAGTTCATGAATTATTTATGAGATTGGAAAAGTGGAGGGGGGTGCAGAGAGGATGAGGAAGAAGAGCACACAAAAAAATGTATGCTGAAAATACTTGGGTTAGGAGATGCTTTTAATATGAATGTTCTGTTCAAGGATAGCTGTATTTTGATTTTTTTCTGTATGTTGTACTTAGATCTATTATTGTAAAACTTGGCATTTGAAGAATTGTTTTGTTGTGTTGTCTATTTGATTTCTGGGGAAATTAGGAAGGGTGCAGTTTGTTTAGAATTAGGTCAAATGGGGACTAAAATGAACCGAGTATTTTAAAAAAATGAAACGTATATTTAATAAATATTAATCTTTGTCAGCCTCTATTGTTGTCAAAAAAGAGCTGACAGATTGAGGATTAATGAAATGTTTCATAAATTAGAAATGAAACTATCAGCAGAGTGTCCAAAGTAGGAATCAAAGATTGCTCAAGCCAGAGCTTTGGGCCGGTGGTAAAGCCCATTCTTAAATCCAATCTTTTTCAGCCCATGGGGAAAAAATAAACTTCCCATCTCCACTGGCTGAAAGCATACATTTAGCTTCTTTCATTAAAGAAGTCAGTGTTTTCTACATATAAAAAGCATGTTGAGACCAAACAAAAGCAAAAATAAAATAAGAACAAAATTAGAAATAGTTATAAAACCAAGCAACTCAGTATTCAGTTTCATTAATGAATATACAAATATTTAAGAGTAAAATAAATATATAATCTGGGATTGTAAGCCTTCTATTATCAGGGCACTTTATCAGGGTATGTAGGGGTAGGGGTGTGTGTGTGTGGGACAAGAGGAGGTGACTATAGTTGGAATTATGCTGTAACTTCCTACAATATTCCACAATGTAACACAAACATGAGCGACTAAATCCCCAAAACTGACCTCACTGTTAAAGAAAGATGAATGGGATGGCCTATAATGATCAATTATAAAAATGATATTTTCTTTTTCTTAATCTTCATGGAATTTCCTACCTAAAGTATGTGTCACAGGAAGCATGTTAGCCTAAAATAAGTAACAGGGGCATGTGCTATACTAAACCTTAAAAAATGTTATGCAAAAAAGAAAAATATGCTAAAAAGAAAAATATTTTGTGTATGTGTATTACATGACCAAACTCTCCAGTTTTGATTCCTGAAATCCTGATTTAGGTATTAGCATGTTAAAAATAAAACAAGAGCCCTTTTAATTCTTCCTCTTACTGTTCTATTCATTGGGATGTATTAACTTTTCCGCATGGCTGTTCCAAACACTCACCTGAAGTACCTTTCTTCCTATCTGCCAGAGATATATAATTTGAAAGTGGGCTAGTAGAGTGTATAAAAATGTTTAGCCTAATCACTCCCTAATGACAGCGACTTATGTCCTTAGTGCAGTCGATTTGTTTCCTGGGTTTTAAAAGTAGATTATTTCCATGGTGCAGGCTTAGTGTAAGCTGTTGAGAAACCACAAGCACTGCACTTCAGCCTGAGTTTGGGACGTTCGCCAAGGGTAATCTGATTAAAAGGGCATTTTTACAACATGGTGCTGCTTTGAAAATTCTGTGCAGCCTGATAGAGTGGGGGCCAAAAAATTGCTTTTTGAAGATGAACTAGTTTTCTTAAGCAAAATTATAAGCCTGATGTTCTCTTCAACCTAACTGCAATGAATAAACAAAGCGTCCTTAGTAACACATCTGTTACCCACCACAAGTCATTTCATGATCTATTTAATGCAGCCCTTTTGCTTGTTTCAGTTGCTTTTAGTCACATGAACTTACATCATGGGTAGATCACTCTTGTTCCATGGAGAAGTGTAAAACCAATACGTTTCTGGTTCTAATTTTGTTATTCTGTGACCTACATGTATACGCATTTTGCTCTGTTCTGAGAAATAGTCACTTCTGATCTTCGCTAACTAGTAGTAGTTACGGTTGCTTGAAAAGTTTAGCAGCTGTGCATTATTAAGAGGTAATTTCGAATCTCAAGTCTTGGGTGTCTTTAGTATAATACTGATTAAATATGTCATGTTTGCACACATCAGGATGCACTCAAAAGAACCTTTCTTGTATCTCTTATTTTATTGAAGTATTTTTATATTCTTCCATGGGAGCTAACTAGGCAAGTAAAAATGAATTAGTAAATCTGCTCCCCTGTATCTAACATCCACCGAGTAGGATGAATAGCAAATGTATGTGAGAATTCATCCATTTAAATAGCACAGGGCTCTTTACACCCCAGTGTTTGTATACACAGCCCACAGAAGAATATTCGGTTTCTGTAATTTCCTCAAACTCACTATCCTAGTGGATCTTATAGGCATTTTGTCTTCGTTGGAGGGAACTTTAATGGTTTTCTGCCTCTTCCCCAACCCCAACAAATCAAGGCTTTTCAGAATAACTGAAATATTGTAACGTGATGCCATGACAGTTCTGCAAAGAAAAATAAAATATATTTTAATTCCATGAACTATTGGTTCAACAAATGGGCCAAATACTGTGCAAAATGCTATCCATGAATCAGTCTCTGCCCACAGCTGTTCACACTCTTTTGAGAGAGAGAGTAGACTGCAGAGGAGCAGGCCTTATATTCAAGCCAGAAACCAATTGCTGAGAGACTTGAGAAGAGGGAGTAGTATTCCTTCTTGAAAGAGGATTGGTATTAGTGAACTCGAGTTCTTAAAAAAGGCACTTTTCCCAAGATTGGAATGTGTATAATCCCCAAGTTTACCTTGTTAGAGTAAGAACTGTCAATGAAAAGACGTAGACAATTTCACGTGTGTACTGCACACGTTAAGATCCCATTATTGCTTGGGAAAAGCTTAGTGGTATCCTAAAGCATGTTGAATTCTTTTACATTGTGTGTTTCTAAATTCCGTGGTGTACATTTCCACAGGGAATAAGTCTCTGACTATGTCGTTCTTAGTAAATATAAAAAATGGTGGCATTTCTTAAAATACACTTTCTAACTTTTGGGAATGTGGAGAGAATGTGCTGAAAACACTCAAGACAAAATAGAAACTCAGAGATACCACACATTAAATTGGGCCTTTCTCCATGACAAACATCTATTGCATTTCTTTATTAAAGATGACAGTTTTTCTCCAGAGCCATCTTTAACTCTCCGGGAACATTGGTATAGAATAGTTTGGGAACATGTGATACGGTAAACACAGTTTAATGACAAAATATGGTGTTTCCAAAGAAACCCTTTACAGTCATTAGGTCAGGTTTCAGAATAGGTGTGCTGTCACTTCAGAGCAAAATTCCTATCTGTGCCAATGGTGTTGTCCTTATGGATTCAGAGAGCATTTTATGGTCTTTCTTCCCCCTGAAGAATAGAAAGGGTAATTTGACGCAAGTACATTAATATGAATGGCTTGGAGTTCTATGATTGAAGATTTTTTAATACTTGCTCCAACGTCAGCTTGTAGGGTAGTATCAGTGTTCCAGGGAGCCAATGAGCCAAAGTACATATTTCTGTGACCAGAGAGACAAAGAGAAATGATTTTATTCTGGAGAAGTATAGGT
Organism: Aotus nancymaae; assembly: GCF_030222135.1. NCBI lineage: Eukaryota > Metazoa > Chordata > Mammalia > Primates > Aotidae > Aotus > Aotus nancymaae. Next base: position 14,719,688 of record NW_026988450.1, on the reverse strand, counting down.
AAAAGCAAAGAGGTGTTTTCCTGCTTTCTCTGTATTAAGCATGCAATAATAGAAGCCAACGTTTGAAAACCTTTTAGAAAAAAATTGGTTGTGAGAGGACATAACTCTCCATATCTGTCTGTATAACCTTCTGTAACATCAGAAATGTTTATGGACCAATTTTATCTTTTGAAGTTCAATGCTCGATTTTTTTTCTTTTAATTTAGGTTTTGGATATCTCTTTAAGATTTTTGGATTTTGTGCCACTTAAAATGAGATATTCATGTCAGGAAGATGTCCTGCTGTTCTAGGAGAGGGAGGGGGATACCATTAAAAAAATTTTGATAATCAAGGCCACCTGTGATCCTGGGCAGCTTTCTGGAGCACAAAGACACCGAGGAAAGCTGTTCTCCGAACCAAAGCAAATTTCTGTGATCCACAAGACACTTCAGCCTCCTCCCACTAAGAAAAAAAGAAAATCATGCTACAGGAGGATCAGCTGCTCTCTGTTCCTTCCTTTAAAAAAGTCGAGGTGGTTGCTATTTAACACAAAGCCCCATGACCTTAGTGCTGTGGCTGCTTTGAAACACCGAGCTATTTAATGATGCAAATTACAAACAGAGGGAAAACATCAGAAGAATCTGTCTGGAAATTAGCTTGTTTGACTGAAGATTAGCTAGCTTAATCGAACTTGCAGGACTCAGATTTTCTCTGCAGAAGCCTGGCTTGGCGCTTTGGTCCATTTGCATTATCTCACCACTCAGTAGAACCCTTAGAAACATTGAAAATTAGAGACAGGAAAATCTATCTTCTATTTACATGGTTGAAATAACCAAATGACCTCTTGGATTTTTAGTGAGGGCCTGCACGGTTTCCAAAGAAATATTATATTAAATGCTCGTGAAAAGTCAACCCAGAAAAATTATTAAATTATTATTGTATTTACTAGTTCCCAAAATGCTGGATTCAATTATTCTTTGATCCTAAAGAGCTAGGATGAATCATATATGTGTTGATATAGAATTTTATTGTGCTTTAGTTTGAGGACATTGTATGGTAGCAACATGACCCAATTCATGCAGAGAGAATCCTTGTAAACATTGAATCTAGTCGAAGACTTCAAAGACATACTTAAAACATAGGACTACATTTGAGGCTGATGAATAATTCCAAAGGTCAAAAACTTGTGCCGTGTAGAGAGAATGGAGTCGGATCATCGAGATCTACATTAAAACATTAGTTCTTAGATTAAGGGACTTAACTTTAAAGACATGTATTCACTTTCTAAGAGCTATAAACAGGATTGTGGATAATTTATCTGAGTAGATTTAGAAATATTTGTGCTTTCATATTTTTTAGATGAATGCAATGACTGTATTTGTTTGTAGTTATAATACCAAAGTAGCAAAAGTACTAAACCATTTGCCAAGCAAATGTTCTGTGTTCAGCTAACAAATAGCTCTGATAGAGAAAAATAATAAATATAAAGAAATGATGACACCTAGTAGAGTACATTCCTTAAGTTAAAAATTAATCTGTAAGTGGTAAGAGTACAAATAATTATAAAATAGCCTTATCTTCTAAAAATATTATAAAATTTAACTTGAGAAATATAGTAGTTCAAAATATAGTTGGAAGCAATATGACAGAACAGATTCAGTGGAGAGAAATTTACTGCTACACTTTGAGTATCATAATAAAATAATATTGATGACTTTAGGCAGAATTCATCAAAAGAAAATGATAAATATGTTTATCATTTTTCCTTTTGAAAAGTAAAATATGTCATTATTTGTTATTTATATATACTTTAAATTTTAATGAAAAACTCTGGTAATCGTTTCTAAATTTCTGAGAAAGCTCACAGTTCATAAATATGTCTAATTTAGTTATTGGGGACACTGTAATTTCTAACTTTTACAAGAAGGGTAACATATCTTTGCAACTATTTTACAGCAACTGAAAGATTGACATAAAAACTTGGTCTTTGTTAATTTTTTACATAAAATGGTTTTTAGTATGAAATTGCCAATAGTCTTTTACAGAATACCAGTATCAACAGACCAAGTGGGCCATTTATTTAACTGTGCTACTCTAGTCCTTCATAGCTAGAGCAACGACAATTCTATTTTTAAGCAATTTTTGCAAACTAAACGATAGATATCACTGGTTAGTATTCTGACAAGTGTTGAATGTAATTCATTGGCTATCACTAAATGCTTACAAAATAATATTTTACAAATTAACGTACAAATCTCATTTGCAAAAAAAATGACGCTATCAATATCAGCAGTCTCTATTTAAATAACACTTAGTATTTTGAGTCATTGTTTACCTTTGGTTTCTTGTGATGGAGAGACAAAACGGCAATGGCCCTCAAAGAAAATAGACTGAAACTGTGATATTAAGTTTCTGGATTTCTTTGACGTTCACAGTCTAATGTTTGTTGATAGCATATATCAGTGGTTTCTGGTTTCATTCTGTTATAACTATGATAAACATCCAATACAAACAAATCATTTAAATAAGATAATTCATTATGTCACTGTGAAAGTATGTTCCAGAGATAATAAAATGTTTTCTCTATCATTCGAGGTCAATTTTCACAGTGCTTCTCAAATTTGATGCTTGGTTCTAAACAGCTTTAATTTTGTAATCTGAACAATTTTCTGAAAATGTTTCACCTCTTGAAAGAAATTACCCAAGATTCCTTCTCTTCACCTTCCCCACTGCCTGTCCATGGCTCTGCCTCCCCAGTTTTCTGCATAGGTGAATACATTAGCACCTGGCTCATGTTTAAATGTGTTGCTCTTATCTGATTATTTTAATATATCAGTCTTAAATTTTATCACCCCTGGGGAATCCTCAGGCTGATAATACAGTGGCTAAGTCAACAGAGAAACTCTAAAGCACAAAATCATTATATTTATGAGGTATGATCTGCCCTGTGAAATCCACATTGGTTGTTATACTTTTGTTATTACTCTATTTAGTTGGCTTTGATTCTTTTTCCACATTTAGTGAGGGAAGCACCTTCACCCATTACTTAAATGTATTGAATATGTAAGGTTTGCTTAGTGACTAAGCTAATTCTGAAGCACAGCGTGTTTACACAAAGAACTGGTTGTAATAGGGTATACATAAAATATATATTGCAATATATAAATATATATATTGTTATATATATGACTGTATGTTATAAAATATAGTAAATATATATTATATATTTATGAAGTATTTATATATATGCATGGATACTTTTATACCATTCTAGGTGGCAAATAATTGTATTAGGTCATGTCATTTGAAAAAATGTCTTCTGCGAATTAAAACTGTAAATGGTCTATGGGCAGGATATACATTTCATAATGGAGAAAAAAATCTTTTCTTAAGAGACCATAATGGTGGTTAGCGATCATCCCCAGAAGGTGGGAAGGAAGAGGGGGGTCAGGACGCCCTGCAGGCCTCACTGCTCTGTGCAAGGCAGCTGTCTTCTCTTCCCTTTGCAGGGAGGTGGTGCGGTTGGAGGGAAGCGGCTTCTCTGCAGCAGAAGCACATCCATCCTGATACCAGACTGTGGACAGCTCCTCCGTGGAGGAATAGCTGATGACCGCATAGTTCCTTTTTCCCAGCCCCATCCCCCATCGCCTTGCTCCATTCATAGCAATCTGAGCTCTGAATGTGGGCTGCGATGTCTGACATTCTGCAGCAGGAGTCTGTGGGAAGAAACAACATTGGGTGCATGTGCAGGGTGGGAGGGCTCAGGCAGACGGGAGAGAGCGGGATGGCAGTGGGCAGATAGGCTTATCTCTTCCCAGTCCAACTCCCTAGATCTCAAGGGTGAGAATAGAACCACCTATTAAAAAAAGTAAATTCTGTGTTAACATATTGCCTCCCTAGACTGAATAGGGCTGTGGACTTGCTGTATCATCGGACCTCACTCATCATCACCTTAGGAGGATTTCATAGGCCGGGAGCCTTTAGTGGGGAGAAGAATCCACACACCCCCCTTTTTTCCTTTATAGAATTGCTCTTTTTAGAAAGTTTCCACACATTTACTTATTCTGTTCCACCGACAGATCATCCGTGCTTCTGCACTGCTGTGGTCATTTCACAAAAGTAAATATTATTAGCAACAAGAATTGGAATTTGGAGTTACTTTACCCACACTTAAAATGTATTCTTTCCTTTCTGCAGGAACAAATGCAAGTTTAAGAGGCTTGTATAAAATGTGCTACAGAATTGAAAAACTAAAGCATTATTCTGACCAGCATCCTCTTTATTTTAAAAACTAAGCATTTAAGTAGTAATTGGCAAAGAAAATACTGCATATTCAACATGTTAGTCAAATAAATTGGGCATGTTAGTTAAATAAATTCTGTATATTCTAAACTTCTAACTTCTTTATCATGTGATTTCCTGAGTAATAAGTCTCACTTAGCGTTTTCTCATTTTCTCAGTGTAGGCATCACTTAGACTTATTCAGTGGCAGTGAATACATGGAATGTACACTTACACCCTTCATAAAAAGATCTGATGCGAGGCACACAGCCAGAGAGAACTTCAAGGATTTGGCAAAGGCAAGGATATATCTTAACCTATCCCAAATTCTCATTTTGAACATGTAAAATTTCAGTCACTTAAAAAAAATAAATTTAATTATGTGTAGTTCAGTACTTTCTTCACAGAACTGGTACTAGAAATAGTTTAAGAACAAACTGTTCTAGGTTTTATTTTTACTGGATCTGTAGGTAAGACTGCCAAAACTGTCACTTAAAAATGTTGTTTGCAACCAGATTTTGGAGTCCTCATTTCTGGTTCAGAACTTTGAAATTAGCAACCAAATGTTTGGATACTTGTTCAGTTGTGCAGATTAAAAAAAAAAGTCCAGGTTGGGCCAAAGCATTCCTGTTTCTAAATGGAAGCAAAAAATTAAAATTAAAATTAATAAGAGAGAGGATGGGAGGGAGGGAGAAAGACAGGAAGGAAGGGGGAAAAGCAACCTAATGGGAAAAGTTATAAACACTGTGTTTTGACCTACTTTGGAAACTTTTCCTTTCTACCAAATTATATTTGCAAAGACAAAGTCAGCTTCCTCTCAGAGTAGCATGATTATTCTTTCATGACACCTTAGCAATCCAGAAGGAAAAGATTTCTGGGGTCACCTTGATGTTTCCTTCCACAGCAGGCTGTGTCCAGGTCCTCCTGGCTTGTGCCATGTGATTTATTATAGCAAGTTCAGATGTTAATGTAGCATCTGTGATTAGAAGGGGAAAACATTGCTTTTATAAACTAGGTTTAGTTGATGCCATTTCTACATTACTCAGACACAGGCACTAGGCCTACCTTCTCCCCGTTCTCCGTGCCCTCCATCTCCAAATAAAAGAAACAGTACTCTGAACATTTTTTGTTGTTCTCTGGGTTGGTCTGATTGAGCAAAGATCATCATGCTCTGATTTAGTGTTTTCAAATAAGTGTGCCCTCTGCTGCAGCACTCTATTGAGAGACAACACAGCCCAAGCGGGAGAGTTCAGCATGGCCACTAATAAAACACAAGTGAGGCTTTGTCAGGCCACGAGTGATTACTTGAACAAGTGCCAACGAAGAAAGCAAACATTAGAGCTCAGCGCTTCAGACCCTCAAGACAAAGGGCCAATTGACTTTCCTCATTAGTTTTTGTGCCAAACATGTAAACACAGTTTCCTCTCTATCTTTGATGCTCAAAACATGCCAGCTTGTTAACATCTTGGGTGGTACTGTGGTTTATGAGGCTATAAAGACTTTTATGTTTGGTTGGATATTTCCTTTCTCTTCTTATTGCAGAAAATAGGCTTATTCTATTTAATTTTTTTTTTATGAAAGGAGAGTCTTTAGGGCATTTTTCACTTACTAATAGTCCTATTGATTCAAAAAAGTAATTCAAAAATGTAAAAGAGAGAGGGAGAGGAAAAAGGAAAGAGAAGAAAGAAAAAGAAAGAAAGGGAAGAAGGGAGGAAGGAAGGAAGGGAGGGAGGGAGGGAAAGGGAAGGGAAGGAGGGAAGGGGGTAAGGAGGGAGGGAAGAGGGAATGAATATAAATGAAAAGGAAACAGATACAGCTCTGATCCTCACTCATTTCAGGTGAATGTGTTGTGTAAAATGTCTGTTACAAACATTTCTAAAGCAAGACCTATAAATAATTGTGAGAATAAGACTAGCATATAAAGGACTGATGCGGGAGAACCGGTATTGGAAGTAGAGTCACATTGGAGTTCCATCTTGGGGTGACTGATATGGTACCTCCTTACCAAGCTATCTTGCTGTTAGAGTCTTAGATCAGTTTCTCAGTGGATTTCAGCTGCACCTTTTACTTCCTGTCTTCTCTTCCTGTTCTCTTTCTTTTAGTGATTCTTTTTTTTTTTTGAGACAGAGTTTCGCTCTTGTTACCCAGGCTGGAGTGCAATGGCGCGATCTCGGTTCACCGCAACCTCCGCCTCCTGGGTTCAGGCAATTCTCCTGCCTCAGCCTCCTGAGTAGCCGGGATTACAGGCACGTGCCACCGTGCCCAGCTAATTTTTTGTATTTTTAGTAGAGACGGGGTTTCACCATGTTGACCAGGATGGTCTCGATCTCTTGACCTCATGATCCACCCGCCTCGGCCTCCCAAAGTGCTGGAATTACAGGCGTGAGCCACCGCGCCCGGCCCTCTTTTAGTGATTCTTTTACACCTCTACTTACCAATACTTCATGCTCTCTTCCCTTTACTCCTGTGTTCTCTTGAGGTAGCTGTCTAAAACTTCATTGTCATTTTCTTGGTTGCACAGAAACACTTTGCCCAAATTTGTTTTCATAACTAGGCTAAGAGGAGAAAAGGAGCATTGGCTCAGTGGTTACGTAGTCATGATTATGAGTCCTGCCTCCATGAATCAGCTGTATTAACTTCATACTGAATTATTTTCACCTATGGAATCAGCCAACATGAAATGTAATCATGTATAAAAATGTGGAGGGAACATTAGTTATTCCACACTCTGTGGTTGGCTATTTAATTATATCTATCAGTATTAAAATGTATGCATCTTGTGTTTCAGCAATTCAATTTTTAGGAATTTATTATACAAATATACTCACATATACATATAAAGGCTGGCTTTAAAAAATACTGTAGCATTGTTTATAATAACAAAATATTGGAGGAAAAGCCCCCTAAATGACTTTCACTAGGGGACTGGTTAGATAAGTTATGGTACATCCATACGTTGGAAAATGATATATCTGTCAAAAAGACTATTGCTATTTTGTATGCATTGAAGTAAAATCATCCTCAATTTATATTTTTTATGTGAATAAACAAAGTGTAGAACAATGTGTCTAATAAGCTAATATTTGTATAAAATTATATATCTCTATATAAGCATATATAAACACACATCTGCACCAATATGTGAATATATTTACAGAGTATCTGGAAAAATACAGGTAATTGGTAAGAGAGGTTGACCCAGGGGAGGGGAACTGGACATTCAGGATTAGATTAGAGATGGAGACTTATATCTCACAGTATCATTTTCTCTACTTCTGAATGTCTTATGACAATGTATTCCTTAGTCTAATAAAATAAAATGCTTAGTGTTAAAGCATGCCATAGAAGTAACACATACATTCGCTATTAGCTATTAATGGCTTAATATGAGTTATTTTGCCTCATACTAAAAACTGGCTAGTATAAATTCCTATGGGTCTGGGACTGAATATTTATATGTTTTGTCATGAAAGAAGGAGGGCTTTGGGGCCAAAAGAAAAAGCAAATTCTAACCAGAGAAGGCAAGTCTTGAGGGCACAGCAAAGTGAATACCTGAAGGCAATGTGAGCACTCTGGGTCTCTGATGAATTAGGTACTAAGACAATGACGAAGGTTGGAGGGAGAATCCCTGAAGGCAGAGTTGAGATCTCTGAAGCCAAAATAACTTCAATTTGATATGGTGCTAGTCTGGGCCAGAAAACCTTTAAAAATGTTGAAATGTTCTATGAAGTAAAAGGGGTATCAGGATCATCTCTAAGCTTTACAGTAAGTTTAGCATCATGGAAGGTGCATTAGCTTTTTTGGCCACTAGGGTATCATTTAGAATAGTGTTCTATCATTGCAGTCAATGGCCTAGAAACAGATTATTTCAAAGTAATGACATCCCAGCGGCCTGGAAGAGTTAATGTGCCTCCTAAGTAACTAACTTACCATTAGGGAGTTATTTAGCCTCTGGGGAAGATAGAATTTGTTCTCACAAAAGCAGAGTAGTTTAGTGGATAACATTGAGAAGTAGACACAGTAGAGCTGTGCTCCATTTTGAGTCATCTGCAGATTTGTTTTGTTATCTTGGTCAACCACTTAATATCTCTTTGTTCTAGCATATCTGTGATTAGGGGCGCTGTCTTTAGTTAACTCAAGTCTCAGGTATGATATATAGATTTCTAAAACAGTACTACCCAAGGACTTGGAGGAGATCACACTTTAATATAGGAATGGCAACCTATTATAGACACCAAAGCCACGTACTGAAACTTACATGATCAGATTACAGTCCTCAGAATGTTACTAACTAGTTGACCTCAGATACATTTCTTAATTTCTCTAGGCCTGGGTGTTCTTATTTGTGAAATGAGAAGATAAGACTTGATGACCTCTAACATGTGTTCTAAGTCTAACATTCATAAATTGTAGTCAGATACCTGAGAAACAGTCAAATGAGAAAGTTTATAAAATTTACAATGAAATTTTCCCATTTTTATTTTATCCCAACCTCCACTATAATTACTTAAGCAATAACATGTACTAAGAATGTAAAATTTAGAGAATGTGCTTGGAGAAAGAACACAACTATGAAAGGAAAAAAAAGATGGTTTGACATTTTTTTCTCTCTTGAAAAATGGAACATATACTCATGAAAAAAAGCAAAAGAAAAGTTAGCGGGAAAACATATTCAACAGCACAAATGCTATAAATAATCCACAACCATATTAAAAAAATACAAAAATTACATGCAGTTAAACCAGGAAGACATCTAGAAGATGTAAAAAAGGAGAAAATTTAAGTTAGCAGAGTTAAAAAAAAATAAGATATTATACTGGGGTAATAATTAAGATGCAATGGCAAGAATGAAAGAAAAATACATATTAGCAGAATACTAAGCAAATTGGCAATATTATAGTAAAAATTTTGCATACAAATTAAGATATTAGAATGAGGAAGTTAAAATGTTATATAGGCAAAATGTGATTCATAAAAAAGCTTACCCATAATTATTGAGAGAACACTTGTATGAAAATATGAACAATTTAAGCTTCATAAATGTTTGGAACAGAATCATGACATCATGAAAACATAGTCTGAGGAAAATTACTCCAAAATAAAATTGTCAGTGCTGAAAATAAATTCGGGGAGATTGTTAAACATATATACATATTGATTACTATGATTAATGATATTCAAATATGTGGCATTGCTTTTTCTTCTGCCTATCTCTAATATATTAAAAAATAAAAAGTCACAAAGTATTTTCAATAAAATTAAGAGGAGACATTTTATAGTTCCAAATACTCTACGACTTTATAGATTTTAGAATCTAGCCAATCACTAAGTAAGTTCATAATTAGCATTAAAGTATTTAAAGATAGAGTTTAGAGGAATTCATTCACCATTTTCTCCTCTAATTAGGGATTAGATTAGATTGTTCAAAAAAATCATAACATTTTATTGTGTGTGTTACATTTTATGTATTGGGATGAGCACCTTTGAAGACATTATTCCCAGATAAGCGATTGTCTGAAACATTTGTTTCAGCTGCTTAGCAAGCCTATTGCAGATGGAAAAACTACAAGTAAATTTGTGAAAACATATATAAATAATGGAACTTCTTATTCAATGTCTTATTAGTACCTAACTACGTAGAACACCACAGTGAAGATAGCTTAGACACAATGCTGTAACTTGTAATAGTCTTCTTGCTCCAAAATAATTATTCTATATAAATCTGAATCGGGATTTAAATATTGCAAGTCAGGTTTGTTATATAATTGAATGGATTAAATATATACTAATGCACACCCTAACACACAGAGTAGCACAAGTTAGTGAACAAGTGATCTTTGGGAGCCAAAATAGATGTTACAACGTTTATACATAAAGCATATGGATTTTACTTATATTTTGCCCTCCAAGCCTTTGCTCTGATTCTGCTTATTTTGATGATGTACATTATTATAATTAGTCTGTCTATATTGATGTATTTCTGTCAACTGCCCAGAATGATTAGAGTAAAAGTTATCAGGAGAAAGTGTCTGCTATTGGCAGACACACTTCTGACAGAGGTTCTTGAAGGCTGTCACACAGAGCAGAGGAAAAGACTATAAAATATAGAAGTACAGACACAAGAACTTGAGTAGACGCAGGCCAGAACTAAAGAGTAAAGGAGAAAACCTCTCTGTAGACTTCACCAGCTCTTTGGGGATGTAACACGAACCATTATGGCTATATACAACAATTGATAGAAATAATAACAAGCCTGAATCACAAAGAGCAAAATAAATTATGTAAAGTACACATTATTGACAAATAGTTGAAACCAAAAGAATGCTGCATTTATAGGGGTTAAAATTCAGCTATCCAGAAAATTTGGCTCTATGAAAAAGCTTATTCTCTTAAGTTAACAGGGCTTTTTTCCTTTTCTTTCAGAAAGATTGTTCTCGAAAGCATTTGTGATATATGAGCAAACGCTCTGCAGCTTGAGGTTGGATCTTAGTTTTACTGTGTAATACATGACAAGTTTATGTATTTAGTTTCAGGTTTTCTCAGATGTAAATGGCAAGAGTAATAATCACCTCAAAGGGATAACAGCTAACTAATGACGATTTTAAAAAATCATATTTATGTTCCAGTCTCTGGGCTAAGGCTTTTATATATCAGTACTTACAACCACTCTATAAAGTAAGGATCTATTAATATCACTCACAGACTGCAGGTGATGAAACAGAAAAAAATGTATAGAGATCCTGTAGCTTGTCTAAAGTCATACAGGTATACAGTTGTAGAGCCAGGACTCAAATTCAGGGGTTTTGGCACCAGTATTTTTGCTTTTAATCACTGATCTAATATGTAAATAAGAAATGCTTATAAAAATCAGAATCCTGAGCATAAATTAGGTTCCGATTAGATTCTCCAGACCTTCCATTCGCTTTCCACTGAAACTTAATACCAAAACCAAGAAAAATAATTTTATTTTTCTAATAACTGATCGTATATCGATATTAGTGGCTCTCTCTCTTGCTGTATCTCACAAAGCTATGCTATAGCTCTACACTGATTACTTGTACCACTCAACATGGATTCAATGTGTGGTTCCCATGTGCTAGGCACCCAAGATGTAGAGATGTCTTATACACTCTGGTCTTTCAATTGCATGAAGACTGAGGATTGGGCAGCACTATTCAGAACTATTCAGCTTCCCAGTCAACACTCTGCCCTCATAGATAGAAAAGGAATTTTGTCCATGGGCTTTTGTGTTACTTTTTCTGATAAAGTGAATACCTGATTAACATGAACATACAGCTCCAGATCTTGTTTTGATCATGACTTTCAAATATATTCCAGACTTGTTGCTCTATAGATGAACCACATATGAGCTGTGAGAGTGCATTACTGTAGCATAAGGAACTTCTCTGAAAAAAATCTTGGGGAAAAACTAATGGAAAAAGACACAGACACACAATTAGCTTTGGGTAGTGCCTTGGAAGGTTAGGGATAGAATATAATACAGCAAGAAGAGTTATCAATAATCTGATTCTGGAAATTGGTATAATTCACTTAGTGTAGTTTTACTGGAGTCCTTGATCATTTCTCATGTTTTCTTTATGAGAAAGCATTTCTAAGGATCACATACCCAAGTGATTGTGAAAGAAGGAAAGGAAAACAACCAGAGATATACCATTGAGAATCATATGTAAAAATTTGTCTCCTCAAATAAAAGCTATCTCTTTTAAATATATTTATATCTCATTTACATAAATATATGTGTGCATGTATATTCAAAAATAAATATATACATATATGATTATAAAAGAAATTTGAGCATTTGACATAACATTTGGAAAGGAAAGGGGAGAGAAAAGAAGAATGAGTCACTTCTAATTTTAACATCTTAATGAACAAACTTCAGCAATTTGTATATATTTTCTTTCAGGCTTTATTCTGAGTACATATGTTTTACAAAGTTACAGGGATGCTAAACATACAATTTTGTGTCCAGTTGTATTAATAGTTTTTATACATTTTAACAATTTCATACTTAAAATATATTTTAATCTTTGTATAATATATTTTATTTATTCATTTATTCCTTTTTAAAAATTGAATGACAAAACATGGTACTATACTAAGAATGCAAAAATGAATAAAACATGGTGCTTGACCTCAGATACTTTATAGCTTTTTGGGGGAAGAAAATAGGCATATACCAAGAAAGTACCATAGAATTTTAGAGATGCTGTCTTGGTCTGGGCTGCTGAAACAAAAATAGCATAGAATGGATGGCTTATAAACAACAGAAAATTATTTTTCACAGCTCAAGAGGCTGTAAGTCCAAAATCATGGTGCCAGCATGATCCACTTCTGCTGAAGGCTCTCTTCGGGGATGAGGACTGCTGTCTTCTTCTTGTATACACAAATGGTGGAAAGAAGGTTACCTAGGTCCCTCGGGTACCTACAATAAGCACTCTAATTCCATTAATGAGGCGCTACTTTTGTGACCCAATTACCTTCTAGAGGCCCCACATTTTAATATCATCACATCTGGGGTTAGGATTTTAACACAGGACTTTGCAGGCACCCAAACATTTGGTACATAGCAGGTGCAATGGTAGATTTATGTAGTGAGTAGTTTGGAAAGCCAAAAAGGAAACGGTCAATCCCTTTTTGGGGAAAGCGTCCTAAAACGCTTCATTAAGAAAAAAACATTTTGAAGGAGAGCTACAAGTTCTTGAGGTTGAAATGCTGGAGGAAGCAAGAGAAGTTGAAATTTCAGGCAAAAGGAAAGCAGAGGCAAGGAAACTGGGCACATGGGATGTGCACGGCACTGCAAACAGCTCCTTCTTACAGAAGAAGTTGATACTCATTTGAAATATTCTACCCACCCACCCCAAATAAGCCTGCCAGCTTAAAGGAAGATAATAAAATCTACTGTCTATCATTTTCTAACCTGCCCTCCTCCCCGTGTCTCCACACCCACTTTTGTAGTAATGAAACTGGAGCAACCATCCCTCTACTGCTTTTTGAGGTGATCATTGTATTGTTTGTTCTCTTTCTCTTTTAGCAATTTTCTTGCCACATCAATTTGGAGACTGTAATTCCTGCAAAATAGGGCAGAGAGCAGTGGGCAGAGGGGGTTTGCATGTTGAGAGGTCTCATCCCAGATCAGTTAGTCACTGGCTGTGGAGTGGCAACAGGAGGAGTCCAGGTGCTAGGGCATTCCAGGAATGGTGATTTTCAGAGTAAGAGATCCAGGCAATAAGAACAGGAGAAAGTTATACCTCGGTGCTAGAGAAGCCACAGGACAAATGCTTACTAATGCTGGAAATTGGTCTAGGAGCAGAATATATCAACCTGCCCTCCAGCTAGCATTATGAAAAGGAGATTTAGTAAGCACTCAAATGAACAGACAATGGACCCAGGATAAGCACGACATCAGAATGGATCGCTTCGCACTTAAAAAAGAATGAACATCAAACAACAAACAAAAATAACAGAATCTCTTAAAACAAAACAAAATCTTCAAAACAAGGGAAAGGGCGGGTATCTTAAAGGCCTCTGGACTAACAGACCTCTATCAGGAGACAGCAATCCAGGTGACGGAAAGGACCAAAGCCAAACAGTGGAGCATGTCTCTCTTCTCATCTTCTGAAATTCAGACTGGCTGTAGCAGGGTTTGCACTCAGATAAGCTTGGACTAATCACTTAAACTTTCTTTTTTCTTTTTTTTTTTGAGACAGAGTCTCACTCTGCACTTAAGATCTACATTTTAAAATGGAGAAACCTGCCTAGAAATAGCTAAACGGAGTGTGAGTTTTGATATTTTAAATAAATATCACCCAGGCTGGAGTGCAGTGGCGTGATCTCGGCTCACAGCAAACTCCACCTCCCAGGTTCAAGTGATTCTCCTGCCTCAGCCTCCCAAGTAGCTGGGATTACAGGCTCCTGCCACCATGCCTGGCTATTTTTTGTTATTGTATTTTTAGTTGAGATGGAGTTTCACTGTGTTGGTCAGGCTGGTCTCGAACTTCTGACCTCCTGATCTGCCCACCTCGGCCTCCCAAAGTGCTGGGATTACAGGCATAAGCCACCGTGCCTGGCCCACCTAACCTTTCTTGATGTTTTTATCTCATTTGTAAAATGGGAATAATAATATCATTTTTATCATGAGGGATGTGGATATTAAATGAGGTAATGATATGGACAGGAGGCAGCAGCAGAAAAAGGCAGGGTCCCTGGTGAAGCTCCACCCTCAAGCCTGGACTCAAAGCTCAAAGTAAGAACATGCATTCTTGATTTCCCGTTCGAATGTTGCCTTTCCAAAGCCACCTTGGCCCGCTACACCCACCATCCTGTACCCATAGAAACCTCAGGCTCCACTGGCAACAAAGCAGCAGAGAAGGAGAGAAGAGAAGAAGCATGTGAACATAGAGAGGAGAAGCAGCAGCTGGAGTTTGCAGACTACAGTCGGAAAGGCGTTCAGCCAGAGATAGTTGGAGAGAAATTTGGCTGGACAGCCGAACTCCAGGGAAAGAGAAAGGCCACCTGCCTGCTCCAACCCCTTCCCAGTCTCCCTTCCCACTGGGAGCCACCTTTTTCATCAATAAAATCCTCTGCGTTCACCACCCTCCGACTTGTTTGTGTAACCTCATTCTTCCTGGATGCTGGACAAGGACCCAGGTGTGGGTGCAAAAGGCTATTACACTGACCTTCCGCTGAGCTGTTTACCACTTAAGCTGTCCAGAGATGCCAAAGCTAAAAAACGGCTCTGTAACACACACCTTCTGGTATTCCGGGATGTCATGGGCAACCCTAGATGCTGCCACCACGGGCCCGCACAGAATTCTGCTTCTGCCAGTTGCCCAGAAGTGCTCATCCTGGTCTCTTCACCTGCTCTCCTTCATGCTCCCACTTCCAGAAGGGGTTGAGACCTGTGAGCTGAGTAAGCAAAACCACCACTTTATAAGTCCCGTGAAGGGGTCAAGAAAACTACTCATTTCAGTAAGACATGGAAGTTCACAGGACTAAACCTGACACATAATAAACACCAAAACATGTCAATCTTTGTCACTTTTTTTTTTTTTTACTTCCTGATTTTTTGAGTTTTAGTTGTGAATAAACTTCGCAACAAATTTTTTTTTTGAGACAGAGTTTCGTTCTTGTTGCCAGTTTGGAGTGCAGTGGTTGATCTCGGCTCACTGCAATCTCTACCTCCCGGGTTCAAGCGATTCTCCAGTCTCAGTCTCCTGGGTAGCTGGGATTACAGGCACCTGCCACCATGCCTGGCTAATGTTTTGCATTTTTAGTAGAGATGGGGTTTTACTATGTTGGCCAGGCTGGTGTCAAACTCCTGACCTCAGGTCATCCACCCACCTCAGTCTCCCAAAGTATTGGGATTATAGGCGTGAGCCACTGCCCACCCTGCAGCAATTTTATGAGTATCCTAGTGCTTCTTTAATATATTCCCTGACATAATTATTTAATGTAACTATTCAATTCATGTGGGGTTTATTTTGGTATACAGGATAAAGTCAGGATCTTAGATATCATTGTCCAGTATTCTAAGTACTTTTAAAACACTTTATTAAATAGTATTTCTTCCATATTAATATGTTAATTTTATTAGATACCTAATTCTTACAAAACATAGTGACACCTGTGACATTAATTATTCTGAGCTGTTAAAATGTCTACTAATACGTAACGGTGAAAATATTTTAATTATAGTAGCTTTTAAATCTGTTTTATTATTTAGTGATATCAATTCCATTCAAAGCCACTCACAAATACAAAGGCCTGGATTCTAGTTTCAATCTAGGGTGTCTTTTAGCTGAATGAAATGGAGTAAAGAATGATTAATTCAAGAAGTCTCATCTTGGACAGAGGCTTTAAAAGGAAAAAAAATAGAAAAGGAGAAAATAAGAAACAAAAAACAGAAAATAGAAAAAAAAAGAAAAGAAAAAAAGGCTATTCAGCTTTTTCACCAACTCATAGGGTTAGATGGAGGAAAGCAGGAACATAGGTAAGAAAGAGAGAGAAGCCATGAGGCTAAGAATTAGAGATTTATCCAGGAGGAATTACAGAAGCAAAGAGAGTAGCATAGGCTACTTTTTGTAGCTTTTAAAATAGGAGAATGGGAAGTAATTAAAAGTGCTAACCAGACCTGACATTGATTTTCCACCATGTTGTCGTTTTTTAAGTTTATTTTCACTTATACTTGTTCATTTTTCCAATTGAATATAATCATCCCAGCTTTTCCACTTAATAGCTCAATTGATTTCTCCATCACTTAACCTCTCTAACTCTGTTCTCATTTGCCAAATAGGGATAGTAAAGTCAGCCTGTGGGGCACCTTAGATATAAAAACACAAAATCTGGCCTGTGGTCATTAAAAGAAAGACAAGCAACTTCTAACGTGATAGTTCACCTTTTCACTGTTATTATTTATTTTGTGTAACTATATAGATAAATGAGCCTGGATCTCAAATCAGATGATATGAATAACATGATTAGTAGAAAGTGGATAAGTAGAAATGCTTTTTCTCTCTAAATCCTTTATCTTTGAGATTGTAATTTCCTGTTCTCTCCTATGCCCATTGTTATTGCCAATCTACATTGCAGGTAGCAGTGGCCAAATTCAGACCCACTCTGTTGCTAGCTGTTGGTAGCCCCTCATTGCTTGCTAGCACTTGGAATCCTCTTCCAAGCCCTCTTTCCAAGGGCTAGCAAGCAATGTTTCACATGCTTGGATTTACTAATGAATTGACTTGGAGCTTTTTTGGTTAAAGATCTTTCAGGAATGCCAAAACAATAGAACTGAACCTAAGAAACAATTAAAGTTGCCTGAGTCAGAAATCCTAGCTTCTAGTCACTTCATCCTTGAGGAATCCACTTTCAAGTTTCCTCTCTTGGTTTTGTTCTATGGGTCAGAGGCCAGGCTACCCATTTCCCTTCAACAGGCCAAGAAGATGCACACTCTTAGAACCTAGCTAGTCTAATGGTTATGGCATCCTACTTTTTTTTTTTTTTTTTTTTTTTTGAGACGGAGTTTCGCTCTTGTTACCCAGGCTGGAGTGCAATGGTGCGATCTCAGCTCACCGCAACCTCCGCCTCCTGGGTTCAGGCAATTCTCCTGCCTCAGCCTCCTGAGTAGCTGGGATTACAGGCACGCACCACCATGCCCAGCTAATTTTTTGTATTTTTAGTAGAGACGGGGTTTCACCATGTTAACCAGGATGGTCTCAATCTTTTGACCTCGTGATCCACCCACCTCGGCCTCCCAAAGTGCTGGGATTACAGGCGTGAGCCACCGCGCCCGGCCATGGCATCCTACTTTTAACAGCATCATTTTGTTTTAAAATAACCAAAGAATAATTTATATCTTGCTTTCCACAAAGCTATAAGAAGAAAAACCTGCCTGCATAATTTATAGGGGAAGAAACAGATCAATGGGGCTGTGAACAGCTACATGACACCACAATGTTAGTGTGATGAGATACTGTATGTGCAGTGCTGGTTAGTCTTGTTGATGATGATGGCATTGTCATTACTGATTGTAACTTGGAAGGCAAGATTTTATTGAAATCTACCATACTGCTCACAATGGATGAACACTAAACCTTTGGTGAATTGAATCCTGGCCAGTGGGAAAATTGAACTGCAAAGCACAGATTTGGCTACAGAGTTCATTATTATAACTTCTGGGTCTACTTCTGATCATGTTCTTTTCAGTGAGAGTACAAGTGCTCTGACAGAGGATACATGCCAAAGCTCCACTCTTCTCTGTTTAGAAAACAATGCTGCAAAGCATATTTTATAAATAGATTAGAATGGTTACCAATACGCAACAAATGCTGCTCTTCATGTGTTCACAATTTTTCTAATACAGGCTTAGAACTGTGCCAGATCAACACACCAAATGCTTTCCCAACTGCTGACGGGAATAATGCTTTCATTCTGGATCACTTAGTGTGGAGTTTTAGGCCCAACTTTATCTATTAAGTAATATTTCAGGGGCCCTGAGATTATATTTTCTGATCCAAGAGCCATTGAACATGGGCTGGCGAAACTTGTATAAATTAAAAAATAACATGATAATTATTCATTGATATGAACTGACCAAAACTTTATTGCCATTTTTACTTTTGTCTAAGCCTTTCCATGTATAATGTGAAGAATATAATGCCATTCATAAGCTCAATGAAGTGTTTAACAGATTAGCTAGTTTGTTACTGGTGATGAACGAGGAATAATCTTATAAAGATAATCTTGTGGCTGGGCATGGTGGCTCATGCCTGTAACACCAACACTCTGGGAAGCCTAGGTGTGTGGATCACCTGAGATTAGGAGTTCAAGACCTGCCTGGCTAACATGGTAAAACCTTGTCTCTACTAAAAATATAAAAATTAGCCAGGCTTGATGGCAGGTGCCTGTAATCCCAGCTACTCCAGAGGCTGAGGCAGGAGAATTGCTTAAACCTGGGAGGCAGAAGTTGCAATGAGCCAAGATCATGCCATTGCACTCCAGCCTGGGTGACAGAGTAAGACTCCATCTCAAAAAAAAAAAAAAAAAAAAAGATAATTTGAAAAAAATGACCAACAGTAAAAAAACATTGGAAATATATAATCAAAATGGCTTAAATGACTTAAGAAAGAATATGAGATCATTGAGCCATGCTGGGAAATGTATGCATTTTTTGGCAATAAGTTTTATATCATCAAACACCGGCATTTTGTTGAAAGCCTACTTTTTTTCTATGAAGGGTACACTGCAAACTGATGTCTTTCTACAGCAAGGGTTGTTTTTCAATCTATTAAGCTCTAATAGATAAAGCATCCAAGTAAAATAATAGTGTATACGGAAATTTTTTGAGATTGCGTGGTTTTTAAAATACATGTGCACTCGTGACTAGCAGATACTTCCTTATAACCACTTTATGGAAGATTATTTTAAATCAAACACTGTAATATTTATTGAGTATCTACTATGTGGCACTCAGTGTGCTACATGCTTTTACATCTGATTTGATCTGAATGAACAATAGGACATGGTTATAAGTGAAAAGCCTTGGACAAATGTGTCTAATTGTGCCTTTTCAAGATGCAATGGGGCAGTAATATATGTGGGTTCTGAACTAATCAATCACCTTAGAACACAAGGCGAATTTTGATTAGTCCCATGTTCAGAAACCTCTTTCAAATTTTGCAAGCTTTACCATATATTGGAATTCCAAATATCATGCTGTTTTTTCCAACCTTTGTTCTTCTGCACTGATAGTTTTTAAAATGAAAGCCTTAATCTGTATTATATAGGATCATTAATTTCTGCATTTTACACTTGAGCAACAGCACTCTGATTATCTGCTGCAGTGAAAAGTGAGCAACCCTGCTTTTGCAGACTTAATTACCTACTGCAGGGCCTTTCTTCTCCCGTTACCACAAACAGTCTGAAAATGGGGTCAAAAGCATGATTAGAAGCCAAATTAGCCACTGAATCCAGAAAACAAACATGGAAACTGATCCAATAAGTCACTCTGATACAGAAATCAGTCTCTATCACACCTGGGTTTATCCAGCGTGTGTCTTAAGTCCATGTTTCCTGCAAGAACAAAGCCACACAGTGAAAACTCTCCAATGATTTGTATATCTGAAAAAGTGAAATCAACTTAACAATAAAAGTAAGGGGTCAGCGTTATGGAGGGTGGTCAGAGTCAGTCTAGATAACAGGGCATTTTAAATAATTGACTTGTAGTTTATATAAATGCAGGAAAAATGCTCTCATAGTTTTTAAAAATAAATCTTCAGATATTAGCTTTAAATGGCAGAAAAGTAAGTTGCTGGTTTATAAACAATGTTTATAATAATTAAAATACTAGCATTAGTCTGGTTTCTTCTCATAGCTGTCCTTTATTTTAGAATTTCATTATATACCATTTTATGGATGCTTTCTAAATCCTTGACAGTTAATATGACAAATTTCATCCATTTAAATGGTGCTTTTTCTTAATCACACCCAGGTTCTGAGCACAACACTAAAGTGTCAAGATAATTTGGAGGCATTTTCTAGCTACATGTAAAAGAAGATGTCACATAGAGTTAAGTCTTCCCTTTCAAGAACTTTAGTGAAGAGTAATAGAATTTTATACCATAAATGAAATGTTGATCGATTTATATTAACAGGAATAATAGTGTTTACTTACATTACTGATAAGAACAGTAACATGATGATCTAATTTAAAAGATCGTGGGGCAAGACAACTACTGTTTAAAAATATGTATAAAAGGCAATAGGGAAATAAAATGATAAAATATTTAAGGAACATACAGGGAAATGAGTCTGTAAAACCAGTTATAAGAGATCATTCAGTTCCATTTGGAATTTGCTTACTTGAATATATTGCACATAATTAAATACAACTAGTCACAGTAGCTAAAGCTTAAAATATCAAATTCAATCCCCTTTATTTATAGGATGAATATTCAGAAAAGAGATTGTTTAACAAGATTTACTTTCAGTAAATAGTCTTGACTAAATCATCTGCCTATATTTAAAAATCAGTGTTATATATTTTAGGTGGCTACATTTCTGTAACATATAATCCCCACAGTCACTTTGGTTCTAGAATAATTATCTGTAAATTTCCATGCCCATTGCAAAAATTAAGGAAGTACATATATTTCTTTAGGATAGCTATTCCTTCTCTAGATTTCTTTCCATTTTATTTGTATCTTATCTAAACTCTTTAATCCAGTCACAACCAGAGAAGAAAACGCTTAAACTCCATAATGAACATAACCAGATCTCCATAACTATGGTAAAGGAAGGGTTGGAATAGTTATATAGTGAATGTATGTGAAGCATATGGAAGAGACAGGATTAGCTAGATCACAAATCTTTAAGCAAAATTCTTTCATTTTTTGGGAGGGAAAAACAGTGTGTTTAGGGTTAGAGGAAGATTCTTTTTGTTTGAGTTGTCCAATAATTTGATGAACGCTTCCATTTTGTGACTGAAGCCTTAACTAAAGTGAAGACTGAAAGCTCACCAAATTAGTTTTGAAAAAACCTTAGAGATGGCCTACTATTTTCTGACTCTTCAGAGGATATCAGGAAAATACAATGTCCATGTATTATTGAACTGAGGATATTTTCAAGGAGAAAATGATCTCATTGTTACCAGCTCATTTCTCTAGAGCTATTTTCTCTCATCAAGGGACCATTGTCCAGTGAGTATGATTATTTTGGAGCAGAAGAGCCTTGCTGCCTATTCACATTGAGCACACCTGTTACCTGCCTATTCATATCTTGCGGAATTGTGACACAAAATTCAACCAGTTGATCAATATTTATTGTCTGCTGAGGCAATTTGTGTGTGAAGTATATAAAAGATCTCAAAGACTTCAAAAAGCTTATAGTTCAGTTGAAAATACTTTTTAAAAAATGTCCATACTCATAAAATACATTCAGTAAAAGTAAGTTGTGGTACCTTAGAATATATGCTTTAGAATCTTATCCTTTCATCATATGGGGAATGAGCCCTTACACAAATGAGACATTTTTGAGACTCAGTCTTCTTACCTATTAAATGAAGATAGAATCACATAATTCAAAGAGATTTTGTGGAGATTAGAAATACTGCATTTTTAGCACCTGGAATATAATATATGCCAAGAACATAGTTGCTAATTGTGTTTATAATTCATTCCTCCCAGCAACCCTGTGTATAAGCACATAATATATAATACACATGCATGTACTCTAGCAACTTTCTGTAAGGTGGTTTGGAAGACAAAGATACAGGCAGAAAACAAATAGAAATTGTAGAAACCTAAACAAGTGGTGCTAAGAAAGTGAAGTGATTATTTGGAAACAGAATTGAAAAGCAAGATTTGGCAGAAAACATAAAGAAAGAACTGAAGAGACTCAGTGGTAGTTTGGACATAGGTACAAAGAAAATTGAAATACAAAACATGCAGTATACAACTATGTAAAATGTTCAATGTTTGGCAATCAACCAAAGATTACCAGGCATACAAAGAAAGGAGAAAATATAGCCTATAATGCAGAAGATAACCACGCAATAGAAACTTCCTCGGAACTGACACACTTGTTATAATTAGGAAGTTCTACATATTATCCAGACTAAAAAATAAATTGCACTTCTAAATACAGCAAGAGAGGAAAAAAAATTTAAGAAACACTATTATGTAAAGGAGGTTGCAGTGAGCTGAGATTGCGCCATTGCACTCCAGCTAGGGCGACAAGGCAAGATTCCGTCTAAAAAAAAAAAAAAACAAGCAGTGCCAAAGTGCCTTTTGCCTCCTGTCATGATTCTGAGGCCGAGCCATGTGAAACTTTAAGTCCAATTAAACCTCTTTTACTTCACTGTCTTGGGAATGTCTTTATTAGCAGTGTGAAAACAGACTAATATAGCCATATATCAAGAGTTACTCAAAAGTACAGTCATTAAATGATTGGATTGTACAAAGGTAGCATATACAGCATTGAGAGATAATACAAAGACAAAAATAAGAGACAAAAATATATAAGATAGCATTGCAATGTAGTGAGAATGGGAGAATCGTTTCAATGATTCTCAGGTTAATTAGATATCCATATGGATCAAGCATTAATTTTGATCCCTATCTCACATCATATACAAAAATTAATTTCAGTTGGACTGTAGATATGTAAATGAAAGTCAAAACTAAATCTTCTTGAATAAAACATATATCATCATAATCTATTGTATAGAAATATTTTTCCAAAAATAGAATATTATTCATAAAAGAAAAACTTGATAAGTTGGAATATATTAGAATAAAAAATTTATGTTTTCTGAAAGTGGAAAGTAAATCACAATTAGCAATTTTCACATACATATAACTAATAAGAGGCTCATATCAAATATATATAAAGAATCTCAGGTTATTAATAAAAGGTCACACAATAGAATAATAGGCTGAAGATTTAAACTGCCATTTCGTTAAAAGGATATCCAAATGATCAGTTAACATATGAAAAGTTTTAAACTAAAATGTCATCAGAAAAATACAAATTAAATTAGCAATATCAGTGCACAACTACCAAAATACCTAAAATTAGAAAGATGACACAGAAAAAGTTGGTGACAATGTAGAGTGACTGTTACCCTTATACAATGGTAGTAGGAACATGAATTGAGACTATACCTTTAGGAGACTTTTTGAAATTATATATTAAAATTTAACATATGCATACTTTAGAACTTGGCAACTCTAGTCTTTGTTATATATGACAACAGAAATGTGTGAGAGTATTTACCAAGAGACATGTGAAGAAATATATTATACATAGCAGTATAGTTGGTAATAGAAGAAATTTCAGCAATAGAATAGATTAAATAAATTACAGTCTATTTGTACTGTGGAATAAGACAAGGTAATAAAATGAATGAACTGCAGCCATATGCAACAATATGGCTGAATCTCACAAACAATATTGAGTGAAAGAAGCAAGGCAAAAAAAAGATGTAATATAACTTCAATTATATAAAGTCTAAAACAAGAAAAAGCAAACTGTAGTGTTATAAGTGTAAGAAGAAAAAGACTATTATTCAAGGCCAGGGAAAGAACTACTGGAAAGCATCAGAAAGAATAGTACTCAAAGCTCACATGGGGCCGGTAATAGTTCCCATTCACACCAGTGAGACTGGAAAAACTCATAATTCCCAAGGAATTGGACAGAATACTCAGAACAATCTTTCCTCAATAGTGGGGAATAATTTGCTGTAGACTGAACACTGTTCTAGATTTACCTACTGAGTCATAAAAGCAAGACCTGCAAGAATACAACTATTTCCAAGTAACTTAACTGCATCCCAGAACAAAACTCAAGAAGATGTATAGATACTCAAAAATTCTGATACCCAACAAAGTAAAATGCATAATGTCTGGCATCCAATTAAAGATTATCAGACCTGCAGAAAAGTAAAACTTAACCAATAATAAAGAGGATTATTAATGAATTGAAGCTTCCCCACAACTAGCACAGATGTTCAAGTTAGCAGACAATTACATTAAAACTGTATCCCAGTTATTTTATATTATAACTGTAGTCCATATGGTCAAAAGTTATGTAGACAGATATATAAAAAAGATAAAAATATGTTTTCCAGAAATGTAAAATACAATATCTGAGACAAAAATGACACTGGGAGGATTTAACAGCAGATTAGATATTGCAAAAGAAATGATCGTTAACTTGAATATATAGCAATGAGAAACTATCCAAATGAAGCAGAATGATAAAAAATATATATATTTTTTTAAAAAGGAAAAAACAATGAGCTGTGAGACAACTTCAAGGTAACTAATATAGATGTGGTTGGGGTTCTTGAAGAAGGGAGGAGGACAGAAAAAACACTTGAAGGAAAAACAGCTGAAACCTTTTTCTCCAAATTTAAAGAAAACTATTAACCTTAAATTTTCACTGACCCTAAAACACAAGAAGCATAAAGGAAACTACATCAAATTACATAATAATCAACTTGCTCAAAACTAATGATAAACAAAAAAATCTGAAAAGCAACCTGAGGCAATTTAAATATTACATGAAGATAAAGATAAGGATAATAGCAAATTTATCTTTGAAATTAATACAAGTAAGAAGATACTGAAGAAAAATCTTTAAAGTAGTGTAAGAACAAAACTATATATATATCAAGGTTCATCTATGTTGTAGCAGGAATCAGTGTTCCATTCCTTTGTAAGGCGAAATGATATTCCATTGTATATTCCATTGTATACCACATTTTGTTTGTGCATTTATCAGCTGATGAACATTTGCATGGATTTCACATTCTGACTATCATGAATAATGCTGCTATGAACGTATGTGTACAAGTTTTTGTGTGACAAATGTTTTCAATTCTCTCATAAATTCTTTTGGATATAAACCTAATAATGGAACTGCTAGATAAAAAGCTAACTTTATATTTACCTGCCCAACTATTTTCCACAGCAGCTTCACCATTTGCAACTATCCGCAATGTATGAGGGTTGCATTTTTTTCCATATCCTTGCAAACACTTGCTATTTTCCATTTTGTTCATAATGGCCATCTTAGTGTGTCAGAATTTGTATCTCATTGTAGTTTTGATTTGTGTTTCTGTAATGACTAATAATATGTAGCATCTTTTCATGTGCTTCTTATCCATTTGTATATATTCTTTAGAGAAATGTTTATTCATGTCCTTCATCCATTTTTAAGTTGGGTTGTTTGCCCTTGCATTGCGTAGTTGTAAATGTTCTTTACATATTTTGGCTACTAGACCTTTCTCACATACACGATTTACAAATATGTTGTTTCATTCTGTGAGTTTTCTGCTTACTTATCTGATAGTACTTTGAGGAACAAAAGTTTTTTACTTTTATAAAGTCAAATTTATCTATTTTTTTGTTGTCATTGCTTGTACTTAAAATTCTCTACCCAGTGGAAACAGCCTTTAGAAGCAAAGATAACGTGAAGATATTTTCAGACACAGATTGAAAAAATTCATCACAAGTAGACCGGCCTTCTAACAATATTAAAGTAAGTCCTTCGGGCAAAAGGAAAATGACATTAGATGGAAATATGTATCTACATAAAAAAATGAAGAGGAGCAAATACTTTGTTTCTATGTATAAACACACAAGATTCTTTCCTGATAATTTAAATTTTATAAAATTAATGGACCCTACAAATAATAGTAACAACACTGTATTGTGAGGTTAATGACATAGGTACAAGTCAATATATGACAACAATAGCATAAAGACCAATAGGAAAAATAGAATGTAATATTTATATATGAAATGATAGAAAACATTACTTGAAGGTAGACTCTGCTAAGTTAATGATGTATTTTGTAACTTTAAAGCAAATACTATAATAACAAAACAGGGCTATAGTTGATAAGCAGTCAAAGTTAATAAAATATAATGAGAAGGAATGTGCAACTAAGAAGACATGAAAAGAAGAAAAGAGAATTAAGAATAAATGAAACAAATAAAAAGGCAAATAAAAAGATGATATAATTGATCTAGCCACATGAATACTCACATTAAATGTAGATGGTCTAAACATTACAAATAAGTCAGAGATAGCTTAGATAAAGAAATCAGGTGAACATATGTACAGATATCTACAAGAAGTGCACTTTCATATAAATAAATTTATAAGTTAAAAGCAGAAGTATATAAAATATGTGCTATGCTAATGGTATTCAAAAGAAAGCTGTAGTGACTATATTAATATCTCAGAAAGTAGACTTCAGTGCAAAAGACATTTTCTGGCAGAAAGAAGGTCACATGGATAATGACAAGTGGGTCAAATAATCAAAAGTACTTAAAAATCCTAACTGCGCATGCTTCTAATAACATAGCCTCAAAATACGTGAAGTAAAAACTGACAGAGTAAAAATAGAAACAGACAAATTCACAATTATTGTCAGAGATTTCAACATTCTCCTCTCAATAATTCATAGAGCAAGTAACAGAAAATCAGAATGACACTATTGACCAATGTACCGTTACAGAATAATTCACAAAATAGGAGAAAATCTATTATTTTTTTCAAGTGCATATAGAATATTTAGTAAGATAAACCATTTTTAAGTCACAAAACAAGTCTCAGTAAATTTAGAAGGACTGAAATAATAGAAATTGTGTTCTTCAACTACAATGAAATGAAACTGGAAATGAATAGCTGACGTTGGGACATTTACAATTATGTACAGATTAAATACCATCCTCTTAAATAACACACGGCATGAGAAGAAATAAAAATGGTAACCAGAAACTTTTTTGAAAAGGAAAACACAACATGTCTGAATTTTGGAAATTCCAATAAAGAAGTAATTTGGGAAAAATTTATAGCTCTAAATGCCTATATTACCAAAAAAAGAGGACAAAATTAATCACCACAGATTTAACCTTTAAAAACTAGAAAATGAACAAATTAGTACTAAAATAAAGAGTAAAAAAGCATTAAGGTCAGAGTAGAAATTGATGAATTAGAAAACAGAAAAACACTAGAGAAAATAAATAAAACCAAAAGTAGTTCTTTGAGAAGATCAATAAAATTGATAATTTGTTAACTAGACCAATCAGAAGAGCGGAAAGAAAGAGAGAGAAGTACAAATTACCAATATCAAGAATGATAGATAAGACATCAATTGAGATTCTGCAGATACTAGAAGCCTAAGAAGATGTTATAAAGAGCTTCATGCCTATACATTAGACAACTTACATAAAATGGACCAATCTTTGAAAAACAAAAACTACTACAGTTTACTAAAAAAGAAATAGATAATCTGAATAGCTCTTTATCTATTAAGGAACTCAATTTTTGGCTTAAAACATTTCCATAGAGAAAACCGTAGGCTAGGAGAGCTTTGCTAGTGATATTACATGATATTTAAAGAACAAATTATGTACTTTCTATACAATCTCTTTTGGAATGTTGAAGAGGAGGAAATACTTCCCAACTTAACTAGGAGGCCAATATTGCTCTGATTTCAAAATAAGAATATATATTACATTTAAACATAACTTCAGACCAATAATCCTCATGAACATATATGCAAAAAAATGAACAAAATTCTATTATAGAATTTTGCAGATTAAATACAATAGTATATAAAAGGGATAATACATCATGACCAACTGAAGTTTGTCCCTGGGATGCAAGCTTGGATTTACATTTGAGAATCAATTAGTTTAATTTACCGTACTAAAAATGAAGAAAGAAAAATCACATGGTTCTTTCAATAGATATAGATAAATTATTTGTAAAAACCTAACACTCATTCATAAAAGCCCTCAGCAAAATAAGAATAGAGAAAACTTTCTCAAACTGATAAATACCCTACAACTAACTTTATACTTAATGGTGAAGAACCAAATAATGTTTTCCTGAGTTGAAGAACAAAATAAAAATGCCTACTTTCACTTTTTCTTTTCAACATTGTACAAATGTTCTTAGCTAGTATAATTAGCCAAGAAAAGAAAATAGATGCATCTCAATTGAAGCAAAAGTAGAGTTGCCTTTTTTGGACAGAAAATGGCATTATCTATGCAGAAGATCCCAGAGAATCTACAGAAAAGCTACAAGATTTAGTAAGTGAGGCAATGTTGCAAGACCAAGATCGATATATAAGATACAAGATCAATATATAAGAATCAATTGTGCTTTATGCACTAGAAATGATAATTTGGAAATTAAAATTTTTTAAATGTTAAAAATCAAAAATAGGAATGCTTAAGAGAAAATGTAGCAATACTGTGCAAGGTCTGTACACTGAGATCTAAACACATTGCTGACCAAAGTTAAAGAAGATCTAAAGAAATTGAGAGCTATATCATGTTCATTGATCAAAGGCTCAATATTGTTATGTCAATTCTCCTCAAATCGATGTTAAAATTCAATGTAATCTCAACAAATATTCCTACAGGCTCCTTTGTAGAAAGGAAAATCTGATACTGAAATTTATGCAACAATACAAATCACCTGAAGTAGCCAAAGCAACTTTCAAAAATAAGAAAAAAATAGTTGGAAGGCTCACACTACCTGATTTCAAACTTATAATGCTACATTGTGATATTACAATAATACAACAATCATACAACAGTGTTTAATTTTAAAAAGGGATCTCAAAGGTAATATCTGGTACAGCACAAAGACAGACAAATAGATTAATAAAATAGAATAAAGCGTGGAGAAATAAACCCACCCATTTATGTACAAATAATTTTGAGCAAAGGGCAAAGCCAATTTAGTGGGGATGGATCTTTTTAATAAATATTGCTGGATCTATTGGATCTCCACATGCAAAAACAAAACAAAAAAAATTGGATTTAAACCTCATACCATGTATAACACTTAATGCAAAAAGGATCCTAAATCTAATGTAAAACTTAAACATATAAGAATTATGGAAGAAAATAGGTAAAACATTTATAATACTGGATTAGGCAAGTTTTCTTTGGTAAGACACCGAAATCACAATCCTTGATATAAGAAACTGATGAATAAGTTAATCAAGATAAAAAAGTTCTCTTCTCTGAAGGATAGTTAAGGGAATACAACTATAAATTTGTTCATTAGAAGAAGATATTTATAGAGAAATATCTAATAAAGAATTATATCTAGAATAGTTAACTCTCAAAGCTCAATGATAAGGAAACAACCAATTTGAAGTGAGCAAAACTGTTAAATATATACTTCACCAAAAAAGACATATGTCAAAGAAGCACATGAAAAGATGCTCAACACAATTAGTCATCAAGAAAATTCAATGAGATTCCACTAGACACCTGTCAGATGGCTGAAATTAAAATGACCCAACCATAGCAAGTGTTAGTGAGAATGTGAAGGACCTGGAACTTTCAACATGCTGATAGGAATGTAAGATTGTACAAGTACCATGAACAGCAGTTTGGCTATTTCTAAACATTAAACATACATCTACCATATGATCCAGCCATTCTGTTTCTACATACTTACAGAATGAAAAAGTATGTATTCATATGAAGATCTGTACATGAATGTTCATAGTAGTTTTATTTGTAATAGCCAAAACCTGAAAATGGTATGGGAATATACATGGAAAATAGATACAATATGGAATTACTTATAAATGCTGCAATACTCACTATTCTGAAAATAATTATGCTAAATGAAAGAGGCCAGATAAAAATGAATACTTACTCTATGAATTAGTTTTTACAAAATTCTAGAAAATACTGTCTAATCGTTACTGAAAGCAGATCATTGGTTGCATAAAATAGGTAGCAATGAGAGTCAGGAGGGATTTCAAAGAGTCATGAGAAGACTTTTGGAGATAGTAGATATGTTTATTTTTTATTTTTGTTATGGTTTAGCAGATGTATGCATATGCGAAAACTTATCAAATTGCACATTTTACTAATTATAGTTTGTTGTATACAAATGAAATTTTTTCTAATGTATTTCAATAAAACTGTCGAAAAGTTGACTAACAGCCTGCAAGTTGGGTTAAAGAAACAGAACAGTGTAAAATATATGAGATAGTTCTAAAAGAAAGTAAGTAAAAACATTTGAGTTTTTTAAAAATTATACAATTTTATGTTAAATACATGTAATCATACAATAGTATTTAATTTTAAAAAGGAATCTCAGAGTTAATATCTGGTACAGTTCAATAAACTAAAGGCATTACTAGAACATGACTTTAAAATATTTAAGTACATTATCCAAAATTAAAATATAACTTTCATAAAACTATGTTTGTCAAGTCATTTAGCATTAAATAAATGAAGGAAATTTTTTTAGAACCCTGTAATCTCAGCACTTTGAGAGGCTGAGGTGGGTGGATCATTTGAGGTCAGGAGTTCAAGACCAGCCTAGCCAACATGACAAACCTTGTCTCTGCTAAAAATAAAAAATTACCTGTAGTGGTGGCGCACACTTGTAGTCCCAGATACTCTACTCAGGAGGCTAAGGCAGAGCCTTGATCCCAGGAGGTGGAGGTTCAGTGAGTTTAGTTTGTACCACAGTACTCCAGCCTGGGCAACAGAGCGAGACTTCATCTCCTCCACCCACAAAAAAAAAAAAAAAATTCAAAGAGAAACTGGATGAAACTGTCCTAGCACAGGCTGCTATTATAAAATATCAATCACTCTCTAACCAAATTTGGGTGACTTAAACAACAAACATATTTCTCACAGCTCGGAATGTTGGAAGTCTGAGATCAAGATGTCTTCAGGGTCCAGTTCTTTGGAAGGGCCCTCTTCCTCATTTATAGACAGCTGGCTTCTGGCTATATTCTCACATTGCGGAAGGAGAGCTAGCTAGCCCTCTGGCCTCTTCTTAAAAGGGCATGAATTCCATTTGTAGGACTCTGCTCTCATGACCTACTTTTCAAAGGCCTCACCTCCAAATAATATCACATTGGTAGTTAGAACTTCAGCCTATGAATTTTGAGGGAGACAGAAACATTCAGCCCCTTGCTATTAATCATAATAGTGGATTTTTATATATATTTTTCAGTCTGTGGGAGGGTAAATACACTATAGTCATCATGAAATAAGGAATCAAATGTGTGTAATATGATGTCAATATAATAAGCATGGATCCATTTCTGTAATATACCAAATAAAAATACGCCTTTTATCTAATTGCTTTAAAACTTGACCATATATTATGCCCAAGAAAACCTCAATAAACTCATAATATAGACAGAGTATAAGCCATATTTCCAATGACAACTTAACAAAACTAAAAAATATTTTAGCAAGTTGGGAAGAAACAAACCACTCAACAATCTCAAATTTTGACATATTCTTTTTAGAAACTCTTAGTTCAAAAAGGAATAATAATTACAACCATATGTTTTATTATTTATGTATTCCATAAGCTTTCAATTAATCGTCATTTGATTTTAACAAACATGCCAAGAAAATTCATTGAGAAAAGGATGGTCAAAAATTACTATAGAGATAATTGAATATGCATTGGCAAAAATTAATTTGGAACTTTATTTCATGCAATACACAAAAGTTAAAACCAACAGTGCATATAAATGTACATGCTTAAACTATGATATTTCTAGAGAACACATAAAATAACATTTTGTGACCTTGGGTTAAGCAAACAGTTATTAGATAAGACACCAAAAGCATGACCTATTTAAAATTAGTATGATAAAATAAATCAAAATTAAAAACTTTTATGCATAAAAGACCTTGAGACCTCATTAAGAAAATGAAAAGACAACACAGACTAGGAGAAAGTATATTTAAAATCATACACCTAGTAAAGAACTACTAAGAATTTATCAATAACTATAAAAACTCAACAACAAGAAAAGTAACAATCTTTCTAAAATAGACAAAAGATATGAATGGACATTTTACTAAAGAAGATATCCAGTGGCCAATAAGCACATGAAATTATGCTAATATCATTAGTCATTAGGAAAATATATATTAAAATCATAATGAGATGCCATTACACACCTACTGGAAAGGCTATAATAAAGAAGAGAGGCAATAACAAATATTGGCAAGAATGTGTGGAAACTAAAACCCTCTTTTATTGCAAGCAAGAATATAAAATGGTACAGTCTATTTGAAAAATAATCTGGCAATTACTTAATTATTAGACATATACTTATAATAAGACTCAGCATTCCACCCAAGAGAAATAAAAACATATTTCCACAAAAATACAAAACAATCATAAAAGTATAATAGTGAAAAATTGGAAAGAATCAAAATGTTCATCTTTTAAAAGATTTCTGCCACTTCCAGTGTTAAAAAATTAATAAAATCTACTCATGTGATTTAAAGCAATGATAAGAAGAGAAAATACACAAGTAAAGTCATTTTTAACTGTTATTGTTTTGAAGTTCTATGAGTCATCTAAGAATATATTAAAAATTTCACAATGTATACAAGATATGTAAACATAACTTCTGCTTAATGAGAATTATAGAAATACATAAATCCAGTTTTGTTCCCTCTTTAACTTGCCTGGTAACCACCTTTCAGCACACCACTAACTGACTTCCTACCTGGTTACTCTAAAGTAGAATTAGGCCGGGCGCGGTGGCTCACGCCTGTAATCCCAGCACTTAGGGAGGCCGAGGCGGGTGGATCACGAGGTCAAGAGATCGAGACCATCGTGGTCAACATGGTGAAACCCCGTCTCTACTAAAAATACAAAAAATTAGCTGGGCATGGTGGCGCGTGCCTGTAATCCCAGCTACTCAGGAGGCTGAGGCAGGAGAATTGCCTGAACCCAGGAGGCGGAGGTTGCAATGAGCCGAGATCACGCCATTGCACTCCAGGCTGGGCAACAAGAGTGAAACTCCGTCTCAAAAAAAAAATAAAAATAAAAAAATAAAAAATAAATAAAGTAGAATTAATCATCTGATAAGCCACACACATACACACAAATTTTAGTGTCTCACTTTTAAATATGAATGTGTATCCAAGAATCCCCAGTGACCTGACAAAAGCCTCTAATAGAAAAACAAGGACTTCAGAAAATAAACAAATAAAGGAATGCAATGGAAATCGGGATGATAATGGGAGAAAAACAAAACTACATTTTCAAAAAATTGTGATGATATATTCAGAAAATCATGAGTGTGCAAAAAAGAACACTCAGGAAACAAGAAAAACAAGAAAGAGCTTTTGAAAATATGATGACTGAGAAAAAGAACAATCAACAGAAGAATTGTTAGATGCAGGAATATCCCGACAAGCACACCTAAACATCAGAGGTAATTAAAGCATCACTTGAGGGGGATGTACCATCTGACATAAAAGCATGAACAGAGCAAATGAAGGCTGAAAAATATCAGAAGTAACACAAGAATTGTTTCCAGAACTCTAGAATATGACTTCTTATTGAAAGAGTACACCGAATGTTCAAAACAATAAATGAAGTACATATAGATACGCGCACACACAGTCCCAGACATAGCACCATAATCATTTGGTACAATTAAAATTTTAAAAATAAGACATTTTGCACTTGAAGAGTGGAGGGAATTGGTCTTACAAAGAATAAAGAAACAAAATGGGAATGCGTTTCATAACTGCAACACAGGAAGTTAGAAGAGAGTGGAGTGAAGTCATCACAACTCTAAAGGAAATTTGTGTTTGATATAATTTTTGACCCAAACAAACTACTAAATGTGAGCAGAGATTAGCAATTTTAAACAGATAATAGTCCAAAATCTATTTCCCAGAATCCCTCAGGAAGCTATGAGAGCATGAGCTAAAACACAAAAGCAAACAAAGAAAAAGAGAGGTAACAGGTCCAGGAAAGAAAAATTGCCACACAAGAGAAAATGGAAGGGGAATTCTAGAATGACAGTTGTGCAGAAAAAGCAGCTAATCCCAAAATAAAAAAAAATAAAAAAAAAAAAAAAAAAACAGCTCCGCAGGAATGGGGTCACAATTGATAAATCAATTTATATTATTATAAACAATTATGCTATTTACAAATAATGTCATATCATTTTAAATTATGGAGGTAAATACCAGAAGCCACAGCTAAAAGGATTGTGAATGACTACCTCTAGGGTTTGAGAGTGGGAGCAAGTGGGAGAAAGGACTCCTGTTTTGCATTATAAGAAAATGTATTTTATGATGTTTAAAAACACATACATGTACCTTTATCGCCAAAATAAAACACAGTACCTGGGTGACGAAATAATTTGTAAAACAAACCCCTGTGACACGACTTTACCTATACAGCAAACCTGCATATGTACCCTTGAACCTAAAGTAAACTATTTTTAATAAAAATAAAAGAAAAAGAAAAGAAATAATTAATGTAAGAGCCACCAAATTAATGTAAGAACCAATGGACATAGGTTCCATTAATTAGAAATTAATCAAAGGAACGTATGTTCATTCATAGAATATATGTTAATATAAAGTATAAAAGTTACAGCACTGCATTCACAACAATTGTGCATATCTGAACCAAGTCTGTGCTGCACTTCAGTTACTATGTATCTGTGCAAATGAGAGTGCACAGTTCTGGTATACATGTGTTCCCATTAACATGGTGGCAGGCAAATCAGACTGCCTGTATTAGTTTTAATAAATCACATTTGGAAACCAATTATTTTTTATTATTTTAACTAGTATTCTAGAAAGAAAATCAATTCCTTTAAGAATATATAGGTCTGAGAAAAGATATCATTTTATATTTATTTTGGAAGATAGTTTTATATGATTCCTGCCTTGTCACAAGTACCAAATATCTTTCCTTGAAAAAAGTTCTGCTTTTAGTCCTCAGTGAAAATAGAGTACGTAGAAGTGCACTGGTGTGTGAAAATCAATTAAAAACACAACCAAAGTTTAGGATTTCTTTTAATTTTGTTCTAGTTTTAGATGTGGGTTCAGGTCAATTCTTACTTTATTCCTATCAGTTCATCCATCAGAAATTATAATTACCTTTATTCTAGTCCTTAATTACTTTTACCAATAATCTACATAATATTAAAGATTATTTCAATTGTATTATCAAAAGAAAATGTTTAATTCAGTGATTAGTCAGTAAAGTTGATAATACATTGTTTTCCCTACAGAGAAGGGGCACATGTTCAAGATAATGGGTTTTACCACAAGCAAGGAGGTAAATCCATCATACATAATACTAAATTGCTGAAAAACTCAAATTTCATTAAATAGGACATATATATATATATAGAGAGAGAGAGAGAGACTATGAAAATTTGATATGCTAAATTATTTGAACATATTTAAAATTACATTCTATGTAATATATTTTGTAAATATAGTAATATTTTATAGTTCATTGTTACTTTTTAAATAAACTTTAATTAATTCAAACATATATCTCTGTTAACACCACTACAATTGGAATATAGAACATTCTTTACCCTCCGAATTTATATTATGATGACTGACAGTCAACAACATTGTCACCCACCCCCAAGCAAGAACTATTCTGCTTTCTGTCACTGTACATTTGTTTGTCTGATCTAGAATTTCATACAAACAGAATAATAGAGAAGGTACTCTTTCCATTTCTGACTCCTTTGTTCAACATCATGATTTTGAGATTTACTCATCTTGCTGCATATGTCAATAGTTTATCACTTTTTATTGCTGAGTATTCCATTGTTGATGAACATTTGTGTTCTTCTAAATTTTGTAAATTATAAATAAAATTGTAACAAACATCTGTATATAACTTGTTCTGGGAATAAATGTTTTTAATTTTTGTAAGTACCTAGGAGTAATATCACCAGATTATATGGAACTTTTCTAAGAAACCGCCAATCTATTTCCAAAGTGTGTGTGCCATTTTATACTCCCACCACATTGTGCTAATTGAAATAAACGGTCACAGGAAGACAAATGCCACATGATCTCATTTATATTATAATCTAAGAGTTGAAGTCACAGAAGTAGAGAGCATAGAGTGGTGGTCACAGGGACTGGAGGGAAGAAGGGGAAGCAGCGGAAGGGAATGAGGAATTTCTGGGCAAAGGGTACAAAGATTCAGATAGACAAGAAGTTTTGGCATATGTTGTACAGCCAGGTGACTATAATCAATAATAAGTACTATATATTTCAAAATAAGAGATTTTAGATAACTAATTTCAGATATCTTATCATAAAGATGGTAGGTAATTAGGTGATGGATATGTTACTTAGCTTTATTTAATTATTTCTCATTGTGTGTGTGTGTGTGTGTGTACAACAAAACATCACCTTGTACTCCATAAATGTATACAATTATGATTTGTAAGTGAAAAACAAACTTCATACAGATAAATAAAAAGTCTGACATGCAGAAGAGAATGGATGTTAGTGAGGAAAAAAGAGAATAGTGTAAGATTTTCCACATATATATTTACAGCTGCCTGGTTACTCAAAGGATTCTGATGTATTAATCAATTTAAAAAATTAATTGAATCTCACACTTGTTTTTATGATTTTTTCTTACTACAATTTGGCTGTAAGCATCTGAGTATAATTTTTAATATTATGCAGGAATGGTTGAATTTTTTAAGCATCTATTTTCTTTTTTCTCTTTTGCCTTTCTCAATCCACTCTGTTACTGTAGCCTCTTTGCAAGCATGCAGATTTTCCAGGCCATAATGGTAGCATAGATTATGTGAGTGATAAAGCATTTCCCAAAGTCTCTTCCAAAATCCATTGTTCCATTCTGCCTAGATGTATGACACACAAAAAATAATAGTTATTAGTTATGATGATTAGCATCAGCAAAGGACTTACACAGTGAGGTAGTAGTAATAACTACTTCGTATTGAACATGTGTGTTTGGCTGTTGCTTTGCCTCTATTATCTGTGTTGTGAGGTAAGCACTCAGATTACTTCTAAGTTTTGACATTGACATTGTTATGCCACATTTGCATGCTAGTACTGGAGAGTAGCTGAAGCTAGGACTCAAATTCAGATTTATATTACTCCAACACCCATGGTCTTTGATTGCACCACATTGCCACCTGCTTTACCTAAGTCTTGTGGATATAACCCAAAGCTAGTGAATTATCTTAAAGGGTAAAGAGACTCACATGAAGAAAGCTATTAAGCACTGACATTTTTCCAAAAAAATTTTTTTTCAAGACTTGAAGAGAGAGGTCTTGAGATACAGAGGGGCTTCTTCATCATATACAGTGCATGGAAGGAGAAAACATGGCACAGCTCCACTTCACACATTCCATTGTATCTGGGACTGTCCCCTTGTTCCTCTTACACCACTAGCTTCTGACTTCCAGTTGGATTTATAGTCAGTATTATATGCTCTCAGATATGGATTGAAATTGCCAGGCAATGAATCATGAATACATCACTAAGAGCTTATACTGCTTCACTAAATTATACTTTACTCTTTTTTGTTAGTAGTCCCTGAGATAAAGTGTTACTTTAATGCCATTTCACTATCTTAAAATAGAAGGAATATACTAGAATATTGACAAAAATGTGTTTCATTTCCAGATGAGCTACTATGACTTTGGACTAGTCACTAAAAATTCTCCTTTAGTCTCTATATTTCAAGCATGAAAATAGTAATAATTCTCCTGCTCCAGGTGAATGATGTGTCTAGGTAAATAGTGATTTGAAGAACTAGGAATGTCTTTGATAGAATTTTAAAGAAATAAGTGAATATAGACAAATCTACCCCAGAAAGTGCAGGATCCAGGGTCTTACCTCTACAAACAATTTGGATTTAAAAAATGTATTACAAAACTATTGGACCCATGAGAGGTAATGGGAGGATAATAACCAGACAAGAAGAGAGATTTAGGTATTTTTTTTTGGTCCAAATAGGGCATGTGAAGATTCTTTGAGGTATGTGGACATTGCTCCATGTTTTCTACTTTCATAGACACTATTCCTTGCTAATTTTATATTTCCCACTGGAGACAAAGGCAGAAACATTGCTGTTATTTAAAAATCATATTATTGAGAGCATATTTTTATTGAACACGTATAGACCTTCTTGTCTCTACAGTTCCCTAATAACATATGTAATGATGCTTTGCTCTAATCGGGGCTCCCAATGACCCTCTCAAAAGTTGCCACTGCCCTGCCTTGACAATGACCACTTGCAGGAGAATATGAATGGCAATTTGTTTTATGGTCACTTTAAATTTGCCATTCAGATTTTTATCATAAAATGTTAGAAAACTTTATCTTCCAACCATGCATTCCCTTGAACTTTTTAGGCTATAATTACCAAATTCTGAAAAGGGATCTCTTTCAGTGTCCAGGAACCCTTTCTTACTTACCACCAGTGAGGAGACAAGGCTTGACCACTTACCTGTGGTTCAAGCAAGAAGAGAGGTCTTTTCTCAATGATTGCCCATTCCCGTCCAGCCAGAGGGAGAGCACAATGGCAACACATCAATGGTATGAGGGGATATCAATTAGGACTGCTTGATATGTGGTGTAGAGCCTGTGGAGGTGTGGACATCTGCTCTGGATGCCAGCAGCCTGGGAGATGGATTAAGCTCACCCTAGCAACTCCTGGGTGCTGTGTCTAGGAGCCAGCATTGGCCACCACATGGGCATATGAGAGACCCTGCATGAGCCACAGTAACTCACCTCTAATCAACTAAACCCAGTGGTTGGCTATGGACCTTCAGTGAGTCAGAGTCCTGAACTGGTCTGGTCCATTTCCCACATGGGTATGAGTCAGTCAATACCAGAGTGTCAGCATTAGTTTTGAGGGTTAAGTAAATCCTAGGAAAATAATGCAAGGCTGGCAAAAAGACGATCCTATGGGCATGAGTCCAGGAGACTCTCGGGCCATCTGTTCAACCTTACATGCCAGGTAGAGGGGTCAGAGCATGCAGGAAGGGAGCAAATGTGGCCATGCCCTAGGTGAGTCTCAGGGCGTGGAGCACAACAGCAAGATGGGGCACCACTAGCTCTGCCAAGAACCAGCCACATAAGGGGGACTTAGAAAATGTCAAGGTAGGCACTTCCAGAGACCAGGATCCACACAGGATGAGGTCCAGGCTCCATCCACACAGTGCTGGACAGGCTACTACGGTCACTGCAGGAAGAATTAGATACTTGGGAGGAAGGCAACTCTAAGTGAGGGGGGCCCCACTGCCCAGGCCTAACATGGATACTGCAGACCAAATCCAAAAGTCCTATAGAGGCAGAACCAAATTACATACACAAAGTAAGCAGGCAAACACCCTCTACGACAGGCCACCGGGCAGCATTCTCAACAGTGACTCAGCATCACGGCTTTTTACTTTCTGTCCTCCCCTTCTAATCTTTCCACTACCTTAAGAGATAGAACATGGGGAATTCATGTAGCAATTCATACGAATAAGAGATATTGTTCTTATATGACAAGTTATTTTGTTGACCACCATGAGGACCACTAAGAGAACCTTAAAAATGCCAGTCACAGCCACACTAATGGAATAGTTTTCAAGAATGAGATATTTGATCTAGTTTCATCAATGCTGTTTGACCTGACCTTTACTTTCTTCCTTTATCTTATACTTAATTTAGTCTGAATCAGGCTTTGTAAATAATACTGGCAACATAACATTGGGAGGAACAAGGTGAAATGGCACTGGAAAGCTGATCTTCAGGATTTCTTTTTTGGTGTTAGCATTGTAAGATAGGGCCCCTTATAATGTGCTTAATGTAACTATACTATAATGAGATTATTCCCTGGAAGATACCCCTAAATTGCTGCTTTAAAGTGAAAGCTTTAAATGTATCAGCACAGTTACCTTTAATCCTAGATTTGTAAAAATAAAATTAGAATTTTTATCATTTTGTGGAATATTAATTTTCTATGAGCTTATATAAACCATAAAGATGTGCTTCAGAAATAAATGATAAAGGTAGAAATTAAGGACCTTTCTCAATATGATTTTACTTTTATTGTCACGACGGTATAAAATCAAGTTCTTTGACAGTTATATGTGTTGAAAACTTTCAACACAAGAAAACTTTCTCCCAGTTTGTGGCTTTTCCTTTCTCTCTCTTTATGGTTTCTTCGATGAACAAAAAATATGTACATTTTAATGTAATCAGAATATATCAATCTTTTATATACTGCACTTCTGTATAGTAAGAAATCATTCTTACCCAGAGATTATAAAGAAATTTTCCTACATCTCATATATATTAATATATATGTAAAATATACTTACATATATAGGGGCTGTAGGATAATATATATATTTTGTATATAAATATACATAAATTATCCTAGATCCTCCTCTTCTCTCTTGCTATAGGACATAAAGAAATTAGAATATTAATAAATTAATATTATTATTATATTACTACTTATACATAATATATAATTATATATAATTATTAATATCCTTTCTATAGAATATTTAAAAATTAACATTACAAACATACATATGTTTAATTATAACGTTTAAAATTGTTATATTAACATATGTTTATATAATTAAACACTTATTAAACATTAAATGTTTGCATAATTATATATACGTTTAATTATAACATATTATAGATAACATATATATAGGAGGAGATAGGATATAAAGAAATTATCCTATCTCCTCCTATATATATGTTTCAAAAATTTGCCTTCTAACATGGAAGTCCTCATTCTTTCTGAAATTAAGTTTGCGACTGATGTGAGGGAGGAATTTATTTCAGTGTTTTAGAAAATATCATCTATGTAACCACTTTTCTAAATGCAATTTTGTTGACTTGTCCATTGTTCCCCCATTGACTTACAGCATAAACTCTATCATGTTTAGTCTTGTTTGACATATGGGTCTGCTCCTAGGTTCTCTTTTCTATCATGCTGATCTTTTGATCTATCCTGTACCAACATCACAATATCACAATTACCATAACTTTGTAACAAGTCTCGATTCTGGCAGAGATGGTTCTGTCTTTATTCTCTTATTCTAGAAATGTGTTGTGGAGGTGTGCTCTGGAGCTGTGTATTAGGGTTTCCCTCTGTCACAGTGTCATTTGAGTAAGTTACTTAGCTTCTCCAAGCCCCAGTTTGGTATCTACAAGACAGGATGAGAAAATAATAGAACTTATTGTGTAGGCTTTCTCTGATTTAATAAATTAATAACTGTATAACACTCAGAATGGTTCCTGACAGTAAATAGCACACTTAATTATTACTATATCATTACTATTATTATTATTTACAAGTATCTTCACTGTTAATTTTCAGTTTGCTCACCCATATAAATTTTAGAATTAGCTTGACAAGTTCTGTGAAAAATCTTGTTATGATTCTTTGGCATTGTATTGAGTCTATAAAATAAATAGAACTGAAATCTTTATGCTTTTGATTCTCTCTCTATATGAACATTGTATGTTTCTCCAGTTATTTGGGTAATATCTTCAAAAAATTATTTAATTTCCTAAATAAAGTGTTAACTTCTCTTATGAATTCTATAAGGTCTTCCATAGAGAATATTTTGCATGTTAAATGTTAAAGTTTTGTATCTTCCTGTACAAACCTTGAATCTTATATCCATTTATATTTGTGATGTTTTAGTGTTGAGGCTGATATATACTAAAACTTTTATGTTTTGGTTTTCTTTATAGATACTCTTTTTTTTTTTACAATAAGGAACTTCCATTACATGCTGAGTTCTTTTTTATTATAAATTATGTAAAATTTATCAAATTTTTTCTACATAGTAGATCATATATTGAGAAGATCATGTAGTTTCCTTTTTTAATCTGTAATGCAGTAAATTTTATTAGTAAGTGAATCTTTAATAAAGATTTTCTGATGTTGAAACAATCTTGGATTCCTAGAATAAATACATCTTGGCCATGATGCATCATATTCTTTACACATTGTTAATTCTTTCATACACTGATAATATTACTAGGATATTACATCATTGTTTACTAGTGAAATTGACTTATAAGATTTCTTTCTTATGTTTTGTTCTTCTTAGGTTTGGGTGAGAACTTTATGCTAGTCCTAATAATGAGTTGGGCAGTTTTATGTATTTGTCTTTGCTCAGAAGGATTTTATTGAGGCTTTTAATTGTTTAATTTCTTTTCTTTAAATATATGGTAAAAATCACATGTAAACCCATCTGGAACTGGAATTTTTTTGTGGAAAGACTTCTAATTACTGATTGAATATATCAGTTGGGATTTCAATTTCTTCCTGAGAAAGTTTAATTTATTTTCATCTTTCCAGGAAATTTCTCATTTTATCTCAATTTCCAAATCAATGGGCATATGCTGTCTCAGATATCCTCTTATTCTCTTTAATCTCTTTTCAATCTGTTCCTATAGTCCCTTTTTATCCCTAATATTATTTGCTATTTATTGTTACCTTTTGCATCTTTTCTTAATTAATCTTTATGGAGGTTTTGTTTCAATCATCAAACTTTTAGCTTTTTTTTATCCTCTTGGTTATATCTTTCTTTTCCATTTTATTAACTTCTACCATGATCTCATTAATGTTTCTTTCCTTCTAGTTTCCTTAAGCTTATTTTGTTTTCTCTTCATCTACTTCAGATAAATACTATTGTCATTTAATTTCAGTTGTTTTTCATTTCTAATATAAATATTTAATTTTATAACTTTTTCTGTAAGTACTGTTTTAGCTTTATCTCAAATTTTGATATGCAATAATTTATCGTCTTGCTACTTTTTAAATTTTTTTATATTCACAGATTATTTAGAAGTGTATATAGATATAATAATTAAGTAGGTCACTCAGACAGGACTACACATGACCTAGACCCTTCAGGATTGGGCTGTTGTAGTTTGCCATTGATATTAATAACAGGGTGTGGTAAACTAAGAGATACCCTAATGGATCTTCCATATTCTCTGCATGCTTTTTCTTACCTCTGTTGTGAAGTAGTAGATGGATTTCATCTTGATACTCTGGGTCAGTCACCCCAGCCAACACTGTAACGCCCTTCTCAGACTGTTGATTTAAAGGTAGGAGGAGCCCAAAGTGTCCAGGTGGCAATCTGAACTTCCAATTTAAGGGACTTGTTGTGTCTCCTGGTGTCAGTGTTCTTCCTTCTGCAACTAAGACCCCCTAGGCCAGCAGAACATAATGTCTCAGGAACAGGAAGCAAAAATTTTGCTAGTGCATTACTAGGAGTGACAGTGAGTGGTGCCATTTCCACTTCCAGCACTTGATTTGTGGACCAGTGAATCCTGGCTATGGGAGAAACTACCATATGTTGGATGCTGATTCAGAACATACATGACCTTCTGAACTTTGCCCCAGCTCTGCAGAGTATTGTCACCTAATTGTCATTGTAATTGTGACTTAAAAGGCCTTTCCACTGTTCTATCAATCCAACTACTTCAGAATGATGGGAACATGGTATAACCAGTGAATCTCATGAGCATGAGCTCACTGCCACACTTCTTTAGCGGGTAAGTGAGTGCCTTGGTCAGAGGCAATGCTGTGTGGAATACCGTGGCGATGGATAAGGCATTCAGTGAGTCTACAGATGGTAGTCTTGGCAGAAGCATTGCATGCAGAATAGGCAAATCTATATCCAGAGTAAGCGTCTATTCCAATGAGGTCAAACCTCTACTTTTTCCATTACAGAAGAGCTTCAATATAATCAACCTGCCAGGAGGGAGCTCGCTGATCACCCCAAAGAATGGCAATATATCGAGGGCTCAGGGTTGGTCTCTGCTGCTGGCAAATTGGGCACTCAGCAGTGGCTGTAATGAGATCAGCCTTGGTGAGTGGAAGTCCATGTTGCTGAGCCCATGTATAACCCCTATCCCTGCCACCACGGCCACTTTGTTCATGGGTGCATTGAGCGATGACAAGGGAGGCTGGGGAAGAGGCTGAAAGGTGTCCACAGAACAGGTCATCCTATCCACTTGATTATTAAAACACTCCTCTGCTGAGGTCAGCTATTGGTGAGCACTCACATGGGCTACAAGTATATTGACA
Organism: Aotus nancymaae; assembly: GCF_030222135.1. Taxonomy (NCBI): domain Eukaryota; kingdom Metazoa; phylum Chordata; class Mammalia; order Primates; family Aotidae; genus Aotus; species Aotus nancymaae. Next base: position 14,675,480 of record NW_026988450.1, on the reverse strand, counting down.
GGTTTTGATCACCCAGAGAGTTCCGTTCACATACCTCTTCTTCAAATTTGATTGTCACCAATTTTTCAATCATGGTTCTTCCAAGTCCCTGATCATCCAGCCAAAAACCATTGGCTATAGCCCATGAATCAGTATATAATCACACAAATAATCATTTTTCCTTCCATGCAAAGTGCACATCTGGGTGCACAGCTCAAAGTTGTGCCCACTGGGAAGATTTCCCTTTACCACTGTCCTTCAGGGATGTCCTAGAAAGGGGTTGTAGTGCTGCAGCTGTTGGCTTTTGGGTGGTGCCTGCATATCATGCAGAACTATCTGTGAACCAAGCCCTAGTCTTCTCTTCTTCTGTCAACCGATGATAGGGAACTTTCCATAAGGCCATTGGTGCAGGCTGGGGGAGAGAAGGCAGAGCAACAGGAGTAGAGACATCTGAGCCACTTCCTCATGTAACCTATACCTTCAGGACCTGCTCAAGTCCAATCACATATATACCACTTCCATTTGCTGATGGAATGCTGCTGTGCATGACCTACTTTATGGTTAGATGGGTCAGAAAACATCCAGTTCATGATAGGCAGTTCAGGTTGCATAGTGACTTGATGACTCATAGTCAAAGGTTCAGTTTTACACCAAAGCCCAGTAACAGGCCAAGAGCCGTCTCTCAAAAAGAGTGTAGTTATCTTCAGAAGATGGCACGGCCTTGCCCCAGTATCCTAGAGGCCTCCGCTGTGATTCACCTTTGGGGGACTCCCAAAGACTATATCAGCATTCCTATCTGCCACTGACACCTCAAGCACTATTGGATCTGCTGGGTCATATGACCCAAGTGGCAGAGCAGCCTGCACAGCAGCCTGGACCTGTTGCAGAGCCTTCTTCTGTTCTGGACCACACTCAAAACTGGCAGCCTTTTGGGTCACTTGATAAGTGGGCTGGGGTAACACACCCAAATGATAAACATGTTTCCTTCAAAATCCAAATAGAATCACTAGACACCATCCCTCTTTATTGGTTGCAGGAGGGGCCAAATGCAGCAACTTATCCTTTACCTTATAAGAAATATCTCAACAGACCTCACACCAGAGGTGTGGGGCAATGACCAGAGTATGAGTCTTGGGAGCCACTAGAACCACTGTATTTCAGACCTGAGCTAAAACTACATTTATAACCTGACCTCCATAAGCCCCTACTTTAACTGGAAGATCACAATGATGTTTTGGATCCCTTGGAATTAACATCAACTCAGAGCTTATGTCCAGTAGTCCCTGAAATGACTGTTAATTTCCCTTTCCCCAATGCACAGTTACCCTGGTAAAAGGCCAATGGTCTATGTGGGGAAGGATGGGAGAAAACAGCATAAATTGTTGGTAGCATAGTGAGGACTTTCCTCAAGGGTACTGGCCTCCACTTCATTTAAGGGATTCTGGGTCTGTAAAATGGCTCAAGTCTGAAAATTAATTGAGAGGCTGTGATTCTCTGTTTTTATAATTCTAATTAGTCTTTTGTCCATTCAACCTAGAAGTTTTCTGCTTATATAAATTAAGTAGGAATGCAGTAAGTATTCTTCCTATCAGTTTCACTTCTAGGAACACCATGATTAATTATGCCTGAGCACTACACAAGTCAGACCATTCTTACTGCTGTCCATTACAGTTGCTATGCCCACCTTGCCTTTGATGGTTAAGTGCCACCACTTGGCCTCTGCCACCTTGGGATCCAGTTATTCCCATTATATTTAGATTTTGTAGTTGAGTGACTGTGGTTCCCACTGTTAGATCTAACATACAAAGAAGAGCAATTACAAAGCTCTTCAAAGATGCAGGTGCTGCCCTCACAAATCTATTTCACAAGGCATTGGTCAAGGATATATCTTCTGAACCCTCCCATCAGGTCTAAAGTGACTAATCCACTCCACCATCCCAATATCCCTAAGCCTTTGGATCCCTTCCTCTCCATTAAACCAAGAGAGATCAGGCATTTTTAGCTTGCTCACAGTGGGACATCTTTTAATCCTTATTTCAGCTAACCAAGCACATAAACTATTAGAAACTTTTTTTAACTCCCCAAGCAGCAACATTGAATGTAGAGTTTCTACTTAGTGGGCCAAATCAATAAATTCAGCCTGATCCAACTCTGTGTTCCTTCCATCATTATCCCACACTTTTAAAATTCATTCCCATGCCTGTTCTTCAGGTTTCTGTATATATAAATTAAAAAACTCAAGCAGTTCTTTTCTAGTATGGTGCACCTCCTCATGGGTCACACTCTCAACCTCACCTCTAGGTTTCTGCTGGAACTTTAGTTACATATTTAGAAGCAAACAGGGGTGTTGGGGATGGCTACTGCAGAGAATCAACATTATCTTGCCTGGCAACTGCCTCAGGGGAGGCCAACACTGTTGTTCAGGCATCACAGAGCTTATCTACTCAGACAAAGGTGGAAATGCTGATGGCAGCATGTGTTGGGGAGGGGATGTTGCCACCACTAGGGATGGGGAAGCTGATTCTTCTGGCAAAAAAGTTTCATCGGTGTTTACAAACTCAGTGTCCTCAGCCTCATCAGGGCCCTCCCATATGTCCCTATTCCAAAATGCAGGGTTTCATTCCTTTCCAATCAATGGCCTCACTTTAACAGTAGACACCTGGTGATGCTGTGCAAGCACTTTGTGTTGCAGGTCAGCCACTTGCATGATAAGAGCTTGTACCTGTTTTTCCACAATTTCAGCTTGTTTAAATGAGATAAGACTCACTCAAGGCAGTCTTAGTACATTTGAGGCTCAGTATTTGCTTCTGAAGCCAGAAGATAGAATCCCTGAGTTCATAATTTTCTTTCATCAATTTGTCCACTGAACTTAGGAGCAACCAACCAGCTTCATTGTGTTTCTTGGTTCTCCACATATGGTCAAGTGTATTACATATAGAGTCACTAAACTTCTTGCCTCTCACAATTAGTGAATCAAGATTGTCAAATGCATTTATTTTGCATAACTCTCTAAACAGTTCATGCCAAAGACTATCAGTGTCCTCTATATTATTAGAAGTAGAGTCGTTAGCATTTTTGGGTTCAATTGTATTAAGCAGGAAACTCTAGAAACCCTAAAACCAATGAAAGAACTCCATTCTTAATATCCTGTTCCTCTAGAACCAGTCCTGATACCAAAATCTATATTAGTTAGGGTTCTCTAGAAGGACAGAACTAATAGGATATTAGCTTATTAAGTATTAACTCACATAATCACAAGGTCCCACAATAGGCCATCGGCGAACTGAGGAGCAAGGAGAGGCCAGCCAAATCCCAAAACTAACTGTATCCTTTTAATAATTGTTATTCAGTATACTAATAAATATATATGGAGCACCTTCCTTGTACCAGGCTCTTTTGTAGGCACTTGGAAAACATTAGCAAAGAATACAATATGAAAGTCCTTGCCTTCATGGAGCTAACAAGCCAGTAGAGGGAGGAAAACAATATATAATTTTATATTAGCAGATAATAAGTTCTATAACAGAAAGAAAACAGCAGAGAAAGAAGGATTGAGAGTACTGGTAGGGCTTGAGCTGGACTGCAATTTTAGATAAGGTTCTGAGAGAAGAAGTCTTACTGGAAGGATATTAGGAGATCTCACAACTGGTACCTGGGAGAAGATAGTTCAAGGTGAGGGAATAGCTACTGAAAAGATCCTAAGCCATGTTTGAGAACAGAAGACCACCATGGCTGAAGTATAGGGAGCAAGCAGGGAGAGTTGTATGAGATAAAGTCAGAAAAGGACCGGGATTCAGGTCATAGACATGTTTGCAATTCTTTCTTAAGAATTCTGCTTTTCATTATGAGTCAAATAGGAAGCCACTGGAGGGTTTTGAACTTTGGAAGACATGATCTGATTCATGTTTTAAAAAGTGTTTATAGCTGATATTTAGATAATCACCCAAAGAGAGGCAGTGATAGAACTAGATACTTTAGGAGCCTTACAATAATTCAAATAAGAAATAGTGATACCTTAGTGTTGCAAGTGGTAAAAAATATTTGGATCCTGGTATTTTGGACTAATAGAAGTGGGCTCTAACATACCAAGAGGCATGAAAGATAATTCCAAGATTTTGGGTCTGAGCAACTGAAAGTATGGAGATTCTATAAACAAAGATGGAGAGAGTACCGTGCGTGGGGTGTGTACAGTATGTAGGGAGGTAGATGATTAAGAAGTTATACACAACGGACTTTGGGGACTCGGGGGAATGGGTGAGATGGGGGTGAGGGATAAAAGACTACAAATTAGGTGTAGCGTATACTGCTTCGATGATAGGTGCACTAAAGTCTCACAAATCACCACTAAAGAAATTACTTATGTAATGAAACACCACCTGTTCCTCAATAACCTATGGAAATAAAAAAATAAAAATAAAGTTTCTGGAAGGAAAGAAAAAGTCAATTTTGAGAATGTTGTGATTGCAATTTCTACTAGACATACAAATGGAAATGTTGATTAGGTACTGAATAGCTGGATCCAATTGGATGTTTCTGGAGTTCAGAAAAACGTAGCCTGTGGATGTAAACTTGAAAGTCTTTGGCATATAAAAGGCATTAGAGTCATAAGCCTGAATGAGATTACCAAGGGACTGCATGGGAATCCAAACATGAAGATCAAGAAGTGCTCATTTGTGCAACATGAAGAAACTGAAGGGCAGAGAAAAAACCAACAGGGCAACCTAGGAAGAATTCATTGAGGCAGGAAGGACTGTAGGAGAATGTGTTGTCCTCAAGGGCAAATGCAGAGAGCTTATCAAAAGAAAGGAGTGACAAATTGTGTCAAATATCATTGTTATAAACGAAATTCATTCTTCATTGGATTTTATAATGCAGAAGCAGGGATAAAACAGAATTGTGTGTGTGTGTGTGTGTGTGTGTGTGTGAGAGAGAGAGAGAGAGAGAGAGAGAGAGAGAGAGAGAGAGAGAAAAAGAGACAGAGAGAGAGAGAGAAAAAAAGACAACCAGAACTGACAACTTGTCCATTTGGCTCTAAATGGACAGAGAAATAGGGCAGTGTACAGTAAGGAAAATGGAATAAAGAGAATTTATATTTTGTCCTGTGTTTGAGATGAAATAAATGAGAGCATGTTTGTTGGGCTAAATAGAAAGAGAGGTAAAAGAAAGATGTAGGAGTAGGACAGAGAAGAGGGAGGTTGCTGGAGTACCCTGTAAAGGCTGTAAGGGAAGAGATTTAGTATTTTACTGCAATAGGAATGATCAACTTTAGGTTGGAGCAGGATTAGTTCACTTAAAGCAGAAGATGAGCCTGTAGGTGAAGCTGTGTGATTGTGGGCATTCGGAGAAGTTCTCTTTTGGTGGCAACATTTAAAAAAATAATTTATAAAGTCTGATAACAGGGAATTTAGAGCTGAGAGGATTTCAAGGGGAAGGGAAACATGGTTTGGAAGCAGCACTGAGGAGCAAGGAGAATACCCTTATAATCTTAAGGCACAAAGGTTATCAAGGAAAACAACAGCAACCACCACCACATGAGATGACGTGGGGAAGGAGTATCCTCAAGGGTCCTGTTGGAGCAAAATTTTGAAGACAAAAGATCAAGTAAAAGTTAATGATGGAGTAGATTTTGTTAAAGACAGATTGTGCATTCCAAAAAAGTACACAATTGAGGCAGGATGGGAGACAGAGGCCTGGCAGGAGATGTACAGAGAATTACAGAGTTTACAGTGGAGACAGGGAACTTGTGAGTCCAGGGATCCTTGAGATGACTGACAGGGGAGGGCTAATGGAGGAATAAGATTAGTTCCCAGGCCATCAAGGCATGTTGTGGTGGTATGTCTCTGATTATGGTAGGGGCGACTGGTGCGTTTGGGAACCTCCCTCTTGTCACCTGGTAATGTGGTCTGGGAAAGACAGGTATTTGTTGCTGGAGGTACAGTCTACACGCACTGCATAGAAGCTGAGGACCCCAGGAACCTTTACTTGACCCTTGGTGAAGGGCAGAATTACATTGTTTATGGTGTTTTTATTTCCACATATGTCTCAGTAATTCTTTAATGTGAACTCATGATACTCGGAGTTTTCTTTGTAGGAATTTGTTTGAGGTCTACTTAAAATACTTTTCTCTAGAGAGGAATTTCTTTTACTTCTACTAGTTACCTGGTTGCACTAACAATCTGAAAGCAGTATTATTAAAAATTGTATTATGGTAACTGGGATACACAGTTAGTTATAATTCCAACCACAGACCTTTATGAGTACAAATTTGTGGTTAGAAAACCTCAGAGAATGTTTTGCTTTTCTTCTGCTCTACTTGGCCAAGCCTGGGAGAGGCAGTGATGCATACTTCCACTCTTTTTAGGTTAGTCTTTTCTAGATTATCCCTTGAGTGTAACCCTTCAGGAGTTTTCATTTTATGCAGTAATGGGCAACTCACCCTCTCTTCCTGCTCAGGCAGCAGGCTCTGTCTCCTGCCTCTGTCAGAAGCTTTCTAAATGCAGGCATCTACAGGCACCACCTGGGCAAACACTGGCTCCAGTGCTCCCTTGCCCTTCTGGGTTCTCATGTTCTGCGTTTCTGACCTCCAGGAAATTTCTTTCTTCTATACCAGCTTCTATTTAATTAAATATTAAATTAAACTTAATATTTAATGCATAATATTATTTCTTCATTGATTTTACATGTACTACACCTAAAGATATTGCTCTGAACATCTAGTTTGGTCTGTTGCTAGAAATTAAAATTCCATCTTCTTTGTTACAATAAATATTCTAGACATTAAAACCATAATGATATATTCAAATAGCAAACACTCATGGTCTGGACTGACTATACAGCTTAAGATAAGAATATATTGCAAATATAGATATACTCTGATTTCATCTTTCTCCATTTCTTTTTCAGAGCTCACTCCCATCCTGAATTCTGTGTGCTTAATTTCTGTGTGTTTGTCTACTTTTACACTATATGTATTTGTCCATAAACAATATATTGCCATAATTAATTCTTCTAAAAGTTATACAAAATTTATACACATGCCATAGTACGATGCCTTCCACAACTTTGTTTCACTGTTAGAATTTTACAATTTATCTCTAGTGCTTTCATTTCAGAGGTGTGAAGTATTTCATTGTAGGTTTTGACCACAGTTTTATTTATTCACTCTCCTCAAGCACATGTAGGCTACTTTCAGTTTCTTAATATTACAAATAGTTTCACTACAAAGTTTCTTATATTCACCCTTTGTTGAATTTTTTCATTTTTCTAGTGTATACATAAAGGTAGAATTCTATGTGCACACTCAACGTCCCTAGATAACTACAAATTGCTCTCTAAACTGATTTTCACCATTTATACTCCCAGTACTTTTTCACAAGTTTTTTTTCCTATTCAGGTTTCCTCTGTTGTGAAGTGTTGTTTAAACTTTTTAAATTTTCTATTTGGCTGGAATTGTGATTTTGCATTTTAATGTATATTGTCTAAATTCTTGGGAAAGGTGTAGCAATTTACATTCTCACCAGCAATGCATGATGAGATTGCTTGTATGCATCCACATGAGTAATTGATATCATATCGCTTTTTAATTCTCCCTAACCTGGTGAGCAAAAAGTGATTTCTCATTGTTGCATTATTTTCATGTTTTTATTACTAGAGAGGGTTATCTTTCTCTACTTTTTTCTTTTGTGAGTTACCAGTTTATAGATAATAAACATTTATCTGATTTGTCTAAACACTAATACTCAAATAATACATATCATGTTGCTAGAAAGAGACAGAAAACACTGTAGCAAAATACACTACAGATATAAATAGGCTAAATCCAAAACTACAATGAACCATACTTAAACTTCCATTTCATCATGACAAATTAATTTTTTGATGTATCATTGGATTTCTTGTTCAGAATACACACACACACACACACATATATATTTGAACATGTATATATATATATGGCTTCACTTTTTGCATTTCCATCTGAAATCCGCTGAACCTGGTAGTACAGTGTTGGCTATATTATAGGAAAATTTTTATTAAACATAGAACACTATATTCTTTGGAATATTTTACTGCAGATAAGAATGACAAAATTAATTTGAACTGAAATAAATCTGATCTGAATGTACATAATCTTTCCATGATATTTAGAAATCTCTGGTTCAATTTATTATTTCTGCTTCTGAATTTTGTAACTTCCAAATGCTTTTTTGAAGAATTGTACAAAGGGATTTCTTTTCTAAATGCCTGAATGGGTGAAAAGAATTTATTTGCAGATTTAAGCTAAAAGTGAAAACTATTTTCTGTCGTTATTGACTCTTACACATTTGCAACCCCAAGTAATTAGCCCCTGCATATTGCTTAAATCCCTTTTGATTTAAATATCAAATTAAAAAAGGATAAATGTGTTGGTATATAAAGCTATGCCGTAGTCAATATTGCACAGTGTATTTCACTATCACTGATCAGAGATTAAAGCTTATTTCTAGAGGTTAATTATAAATTTTACACCTACAGTTAAAGTGTCAAAAATCTGTCTTTTTCAGTCTTGAAGAAAACGAGTCTTTTCCCCATGGGTACATTGGTCAGCTTTGTCACTACAAAGACTGCTTTCCTTTCCACATCCTGTAAGACTGGAAGAAAAACCAAAATAGAAGATTAAAAATGAACTTGAAGTGTCTGTATTTCTGTATCTCTTATTATTTTAAGACTGCTTTGTTATGGTACAGCAAATGCCATAACCTCAGTTGAAAAATGTGTAGGTATATAGAGAAAATATGTAAGAAATAAAAATCAATAAAGATTTCTAAATCTCTTATTTACCATTTATGCAATTCTGCGACTTACAGTAAACTGATAGGCAACAATGAGAACAATAGCATGCTTAGTTTTCTGATGTAACATAAAAGCTGTAGAGGAAGACAATTCATGAACAAAGAATAAAGCACATTCAAGAAAACAAAAAGTTTAAGTGGTAATACCAGACATGGAAGGACAAATATTGTATTATCTCACTTATATATAGAATCGAAGTAAGTCAACTCATAGGAGTAGAGATTAGAACAGTGGTTACCAAGGGCTGGAGTTGAGGTGGGTGAGCAGATTGTGGAGATAGTTACAAAATTTCAATTAAATCATGTTATACATTATAAATATATATATATATATGTACATTTTGTCAGTTTTTAAAAATAAATAATTTTGAAAGGTAATATCAATAAAGGAGAAGATTTTAAATGTAGTATTATAATCTTATGGGACCACCATTGTGTATACAGTCGACTGAATCATCATTATGCAGCACATGACTATATTAATTTATATAATTTTTATTAGGAACATTGCATATATTTGTTTTATATTTTAAAAAGAAGTTACTAAGTTACATCTCTGTAAGTGGCATTGCTGAATATTGGGTTCTATAATATTTCAGTTAGAATTTTAATTAACTGAATGCATTTTTAATAAAAATAAACAGCTGAATATATATATGACAAAATGTGAAAATGTTTAAAGTAAAAATTTAATATTATAAAAGCATCAATAACATATTTATTAACATTTAGTGTTTATTAAAATAATTAAATATAGTGTTTATTAAACTACCTGAATCATATTTCATGCCTTTTTTGAAAAGTGTCAGTATAAAATGGTTAAGAACTTTTAAAATTTTCCCGGTAAGAGTATGGTGGGGGAGGAAGGCAGCAAATCTCACTGCCAGGTGTGTACCTAAGCAACAATCTTGCATGTTCTTCACATGTACCCCAAAACCTAAAATACAATTTAAAAAAAGAGTATTTAAAAAGTAAAACAATGTACCAGCCATAATTGTTAACATTTTATGAGTTGAAAATATTTCAATTAATATCTGCCCCCACCCCTAAAAAAGGAAAAACTATCTCAATTTCAAACTAAAAAAAAAAAAATTCCTGAAATGTGTAGACTTCACTTTATAAAAAAATTGCTTTATTGGCATTTTTCACATTTTCGGGAGACAATTAAAAACTTTATCAAGAACTAATTTCTGGCCATGGTGTGACATTTGTATTCAAATTTCCGACAGCATCTGTGGTTTCCATTATCTTCTTATCCAGCTGTCCACTAATGGACCTTATTGAGCTATATGTGCTTGAGAATATCAGGGAAAGCTCTCCACCACTGCCTTTACTGGGAAAGTGAAAACCATTTTGAGCTATATGTGCTTGAGAATCTCTGGGAAAGCTCACCACTGCTTTACAAGAGCTTGCTCTCCAGTTGTGTCAAAACTACAAGAATTGTTTTCTATAGCAGAGAATACCCTGGAAACCACCAAAGGCACAGAGCTGTTAAGTTTCCAGAGAGTACAGAGAGGGTTGCTGCAAGTGTCCATGAGCTGGGATGTCACTGCAGAGAGCCCTGAAGTTCAGTCATATGGAGGCTCTGCAGCAGTCATTGTTCTGTGCCTCACTCTGCCCTTTTAGAGAGTAGAGGATCTCCTTCCCCAGCCTTGGACTTACCCCAGGACATTGATCCGAAAATAGTTCTCTGAATGCTAATGCTGTGTGTGTGTGTGTGTGTGTGTGTGTGTGTGTGACAGAGAGAGAGAGACAGAGACAGAGAGACAAAGAGAGAGAGAGAGAAGGAGAGGGAGAAAGAGAGATGATTTGAATTTCCAGATGTTGTGGGAGGGATCTGTTGGTAGGTAATTGAATCATGGGAGCAGGTTTTTCCCATGTTGTTCTCATGATTGTTAATAAGTCTCATGAGATCTGATGGTTTTAAAAAGGGGAGTTTCTCTGCACAAGCTCTCTTCTCTTGTCTGCTGCCATGTGAGATGTGCCTTTCAACTTCTTCCATATTGTGAGCCCTCCCCAGCCATGTGGAACTGTAAGTCCAATAAACCTCTTTATTTTGTAAATTGCCAGTGTCCAGTATGTCTTCATCAGCAGCTTGAGAAGGGATTAAATTGACACCAGTAGAATGGGGTGCTACTGAAAAGATACCTGAAAATCTTTTCTGAAAATATACCTGGAAGTGACTTTGGAACTGGGTAAAGGCAAAAACTGGAACAGGTTGGAGGGCTCAGAAGAAGGCAGGAAAATGTGGGAAAGTTTGGAACTCCTTAGAGACCTTAATGACTTTAACCAAAACGCTGATTATGATATGGACAATGAAATCCAGGCTGAGGTCCTCTCAGAAGGAAATGAGGAACTTATTGGGAACTGGAGCAAAGGTGACTCTTGTTATGTTTTAGCAAAAAGACTGGCAGCATTTTGCCCCTGCCCTATAGATTTGTGGAACTTTGAACTTGAGAGAGATGACTTAGGGTATCTGGTGGAAGAAATTTCTAAGCGGTAAAACATTTAAGTAGTCATTTGAGTGCTGTTAAAGGCATTCAGTTTCATAAGGGAAGTAGAGCATAAAAGTTTGGAAAATTTGCAGCCTGACAATGCAGCAGAAAAGAAAATCCCGTTTTCTGAGGAGAAATTCAAGCCTGCTGCAGAAATTTGCATAAGTAATGAGGAGCTGAATGTTAATCACCAGGGCAGTGGGGAAAATGTCTCCAGGGCATGTCAGAGACCTTTGCAGCATCCTTTCCCATCATAGGCCTGGAGGTTTTAAAAAAAATGGTTTTGTGGGTTTGGCCCAGGGTCCCTGTGCTGTGTGCAGCCTAGGGACTTGCCCTGCATCCTAGCCACTCTAACTGTGGCTATAAAGGGCCAACATAGAGCTCAGGCCAAGGCTTCAGAGGGTGCAAGCCTCAAGCCTTGGCAGCTTCAATTGGATATTGAGCGTGCAAGTGCACAGAAGTCCAGAATTAAGGACTGACACCTCAGCCTAGATGTCAGAAGATACATGGAAACACCTGGATGCCCAGGCAGAAGTTTGCCTCAGGGGCGTTGTCCTTGTAAAGAACCTCTGCTAGGGCAGTGCAAAAGGGAAATTTGGGATCAGAATCCCCACACAGAGTTCCTACTGGGCATTGCCTAGTGAAGCTGTGAGAAGAGGGCCACCATCCTCCAGACCCAGAATGGTAGACCCACTGGCACCTTGCATTGTGTGCCTAGAAAAGCCACCGACACTCATGTCCACCCATTAAAGCCGCTGGAAGGCAAGCTATACATAGCAAAACACAGGAGTGGAGCTCCCCAAGGCCGTGGGAGCTCACCACTTGCATCAGCATGACCTAGATATGAGACACAGAATCAAAGGAGATAATTTTGGAACTTTAAGATTTGACTGTCCCACTGAATTTTGGACTTGTGTGGAACCTGAAGCCCCTTTGTTCTGGCCAATTTCTCCCATTTGGAAGGGGTGTATTTACCCAATTCCTGTACCCTCACTGTATTTAGGAAGTAACTAACTTATTTTTGATTTTATAAGCTCATAGGCAGAAGAGACTTGTCTTGTTTAGATGAGACTTTGGACTGGGAACTTTTGAGTTAATGGTGAAATGAGTTAAGATTTTGAGGGACTGTTGGGAAGGCATGATTGCTTTTGAAATGTGAGGATATGGAATTTGGGAGGAGGTTGGTAGATATGGTTTGGTTGTGTTCCAGCCCAAATCTTGTCTTGAATTCCCATGTGTTGTTTGTGGGACCTGGTGGGACATAATTGAATCACAGGGGTATGTCTTTCCTATGCTGTCCTCATGATTGTGAATATGTCTCTTGAGATCTGATGGTTTTAAAAAGGGAGTTTCCCTGCACAAGCTCTCTTCTCTTGTCTGCCACCATGTGAGACATGCTTTTCACCCTCTGCCGTGATTGTGAGGCTTCCCCAGCCATGTGGAAGTGCAAGTCCAATAAACCTCTTTCTTTTGTAAATTGCCCAGTCTTGAGTATGTCTTTATCAGCAGCATGAAAAGGGACTAATACAGTGTGTAATTCCTTTTAGTATTTTCATTTGCAGAATTTCATTCTCTAGGACTTGGATACAAATTCTTACACTCTAGTCCAGAAGACAAATATGAATAGCAAAGACACTGTACATCCTGACAACTGAAGCATTGTAATTATACTGAGCAGTGGTTGTGTACTATTATGTGTCCTATTAAAACAAGTTTTTTCTCCAAGTTTCCCTTCAATTAATTCATTGGCACAATCACTTCATCATTCCTCCAGACATGAATATATGTGTTGATGAATGCTAAAAGCTCTGATTAATTATGTATTTTGAGGCAGTTCTCATGAAGGACAGTTTGTGAATCTTCTCTATATATCACTGCCAATCACAAAACTGTTTCACTGCATTATTGTGGATCTTATAATTTTCCATTGAAAATACTGTGTGTGTGGATAATTCCCAACACTAATACAACATCAAAGATTACTATATGGATCAAAAAGCCACCAAGGTGTAATGGGGCACTTGTGGGAGATAAGTCATCATAAGACCTGTTTATAACAAATACCAAAATCTAAAAGTGTTCTGTTTAAGCAGGGGGCTATTGGAAGAGTAAGATGGTTTATCTATCTAAAGGAAACATTTTATATACTTATTTAAGAGAAGAGATGCTATTGTCAGACAACCTAGAGCAGGATTGAAATCCCAGCTCTATCATTTGCTGAGTTGAAATTCTAGCTCTATAATTTACTTGTTCTGTAAAACCTTAGCAACTTATGTAGCCTTTCATTTTTTACCCGTAAAATGGGAATAATAATATTTCCTCCTCTATACATTTGTTATGAGAATTAAATGGGTTAGTTTGAAGAAGATGCCAGGGCAAAACAAAAAGAGGAAAAGGAGAAAAAAAAAACACCAACAAAAACAAACCAAAAAAACAAACAAGCAAAAAACACACACCACATGCTTGGTATGGGACATGAACATTTTGATGCCAAGTTTTCCTGGAACTATCCAGCAGAGCTGCCACTGAAATTAGAAATGAGAATCTACTACTATCATATTTACATTTCCCCCCAGGGGAAGAAATAAAAAGTAGGCCAGTTTCAACAAATAAATGCCCTTTGGAGTTTGGTTCTCTTTTCATAAATGTCCCTAATATTTTCTGACTCGCTGTTCTTTCAAACTTTTGTGTTTGTCAAGTAAACACTTCTTTCACATATAGTGAACTGTTTTAAGATATTACAGGGTATAAAAAAATCAACATTAATCAGGGATTTTTTTATTTATAAGATAGATTGAGCAAATAAAAATATAAATTAATTTTTGGCAAAAGGTACGGTAATTTCAGTTTTCACTGGGCATTGAGATTTTTAACAGAAAACTCAGGTTGAAAAAAATGTGGGCAATAGTTAAATCTCTACCAAGATGTCTATTTGTTTCTGATTCAAGTTTACTCTATAAAGCTCTAAGGAGGTTTGTTGACCATGGTAGCATCCGTATTTCCATCCATTTGATGTTTTCTAAATAACATAATATACTATAATCAGCATTACCTTCTTGAAGGCTATTAGGACCTGGCAAGAGAGAAACTGTTATGTTTCTTTAGGATACACACATGCATTAGAATTCCACTCCTTCATTCCATCAATATATCTATAGCCAAGGCCATACTGTGGCGATTTCCTATTAATATGTCCTCCCAAGCAGACCTCACACATTCAATTTTATGACCCGATGCATTTAGACTCTGTGTCTTTTCCGACTCCACCAAGTCAAACCACAAGCCACCAGAAAGTATAGTTCTTCTAAGACCTGATGTACTCTGAAACCTCAACTTGAGCTCTTATAAACACTTATCTATCCTTTTACCTGCTCTTATATTTATATTTTAAAAGATAGAATTAATTCTGAATGTTAATATTTTGAATCTTAAAATGTTATTAATCTACATGTTAAATCTTTTTTTTTTTTTTTAAATCTACTGCATTTTTGTTAGCCTGTTATCAGTAAAGATAATCTTTCTTAAAAACATTCTATTTCTCTTATGCCATGACTCTCCCATAAATTGAGAAAGTTAACAACCCTTTCAAGTTGCCTAAAAACCTTTATTCCGACATTTTGGTGAGTTGCATCCTAGAAGATAAAGAAAGAAATATTTTGACTAAAAGTCCAACTAGAAATTTTAAGTTGCAAACCTCATGGGAAAATAGTTGATTACATTTCTCACGTTAAGGCCACAAACTTCTTATGCATAAAATCCCATGATATTATGTAGATTCAAGCCTTCAATTTCAGATAATTGGAAATTGATAGTAACAGGGAATTGAAACTTTTCTGTGAGATTCTTAGTTTCTCCTACTAAAGAATGGACAAACCACAATTTTAAGAAGTTTTATCCTTTCTATTTCAACAATTCTACTGCTCACAGTGGTCTGTGGGAGAAGATACAGGAAGACTATTTTGAAATGCAAAGTGATGACTACCACAGAGTAGGTATTTCATTTTATATTGTCAGCCCTGACCACCCTCCCATTGATACAGTCTTGTTGACTTTTTAACTGACAACATTTTACAATGGAAGGACTAGTGAATATAGTCTTTCCTTCCACTGATTCTACAGATGACCTTCAAGAGAACCTTCCTACCTACTGAGTCTTGAACAGTTTGCTGCCTCTTTTTTCAAAACAAGGAAAGTAGAACTTCCTTAGAAGCCAAATAGGTGTTACTGAGACCTCACTAGTAAAGTGCTTCAAGCCTAAAGATAAAAGACCTCCTATGAGGGTAAACAATTATCTTTTCCAAACCAAATCACCAATACT
Organism: Aotus nancymaae; assembly: GCF_030222135.1. Taxonomy (NCBI): domain Eukaryota; kingdom Metazoa; phylum Chordata; class Mammalia; order Primates; family Aotidae; genus Aotus; species Aotus nancymaae. The sequence goes on along the minus strand of NW_026988450.1, from coordinate 14,659,857 downwards.
ATGAAACCCTCCACGTATCAACTCATTCAGATGTATCTAATTTTATGGAGCCATCTGAGGATGCAGGGTTTTCATTTTTCACTTCCTTGATGCTAAGGAAAGAAATAAAAAGTTTCAGTCCTTTAAGTACATAGCCATTTATCTCAATATAATTTAAATGGTTCCCATAGGAAATAAATGAAAGAGTGAAATTTTAAAAATCATAACTGTTTTAAAACAAGATGAGATTTTCGTCAGGTAAAGTAGCAGAGAAATCTTAAACCCCCTAACTTTGGTGAAAAAATGTGAAGTTGCTCTTATTTCTATTGGCATTTTAGTGAGCAGACTCTCTCTTCACTTAAACTGGAGATCATGATTTGTTTTGAATTTGAGCTGGAAATGAGATAACAAATATTGCCTAAGGCTTTATGGGATGCCTTTTATATCTGAATTAGATTAGACAGTCAGAAACTATTGCAAATTCTTTATTATTTTGTCTTTAAGCCCTAAAAATCAAAAGCAATGCATATAGGCAAAGTACATTTAAAAGGTTAGTATTATACCACAAGGGCTTCATCTGTATCTTTTTCTATATTTCTAAATTTCTATAGGAAATAATCAAGACTCTCCCTTGTCTATTAAACCCTCATTTAAACAAAACCATAGGTTTGTGCTGTCATAGATTGGCATTTTTAGGACAGGTTGGATTGTGGATATAAACCTTAGTGTTATTAGAGAAAAAAGTTTTATTTTTTCCTCTTCATAGGAAAAATTCATGTTAATTATTCCTCTGCACCTGCCTAATGGGGCTGAAGTAATTCGATTGTCATATTGTTGTAGATTGTTGCTTTGTGTAATGTATCACCCCTGCTGTTCCATTAAAAAAATTCTATACTCTTCCATTATTCAGCAAGGCCTAATGATTATTCCAGCATTTGTACATGCTGCACTGTTATTTTGATTTTAATTGACTTCAGTTTTTTAATTAAGCACATTGGTTTTCACACTGTTGTTGACAAGCTTGGTTTTGTCATTATCCGTATTTGCTTCCACGAACATTCCATACCTGTTGACATTTTATTTAGATTCATCATAAATGATAAGAGCAATGTATACTGAAGATTATCATCAACTCTAACATAAATTCATGTCACATATTATTTATATATAATGGTCTGCAGAATATTTTAAAGGGCCAGTTATTCTGTCCAAAATATATTTTATTGTACAATTATTAAATTTATACTTTGAAAATTAAAAATAGAAGTTTGACTTCGTTTTAAATGTGTGAGAATCTTTTAAGGGAAAGGACACATGTTTTATAGCATCAGCAAATATAGTCACATGTAACAAACGTACATGGTGATGTAGTGTTGTCTGTGATTAGTGAGACATATAAAATTATGGTTTGTTTATATTTAAAAGTTGGTCATTTATGGCAACCTTTTATTTTGAAGGAGAACTGTTTTGTTTTTAAAAAAATATTTAAAAATATGTAAATGATTTATGAAAAATAAATTATTTGAAAATATTGATTTATCATGGACACTATATGTCTTTAAGAATGGCATAGCACTCTGAAAGAAAATCACAATGTTCTTGTAAAATGCATTGAAATATCTCTTTTGAAGGATATCTTGGTCATTTATCAGAACATAAAATAATGAAGAAAGGGACATAGAATAATTTGAGTTTTATTTAGCTGAGATGCTAGACATTGCTGAACTGAAAAGAAATGGAGGGTTAACAAAATAATGATAAATTTTAAGATGAGTAAATGTCTTTTTAAAAGCTATATTAAAATGTTTTATGCTTTTCACAATTCTCTGAACACAAAATCTGGTCTAAATATGGTTTGTAAAACTCTATAGATGGTACAGACATACCTTATTACGGAGAAGGTTGACATGAGAACTTTTATTTCCCCTTTGCCATTTGTGTTTAGTTAATGAACATGAATGAATGAATGGGAGGGTGAATGAATGGATCCCATGGGATTCGACTGCCATTTGGTCATTTGAGGGACAGAGGACAAAGATTTAGAAGTGGGCCTTTCTGCCCTTGTTTGGTACAGCCTCATTGCCACTGTTGTGATTGTTGATGAGCCTGCTGCCTGGGATTTATGTTTAACCTCTCCTTATGCCTTGGTGTGCCTGACCCAGCCCTATTAGCATAACTTCCGTTCCCAGTGACAACATGAATAAAAGATGCCTGGTGTGACCTCAGAAAGTGCCAAGATAGTATTGATGTAATGAGCCCAATATCCACTGTTTTATGCATTGCCATACAATAGCAATCTTAATAAAAGGTTAAACAGCATTATAATGTGTGTTTCTTTGATGTCTCTCTGACTCACTGACTTCACTTTTTCATTCACTGTTGCTCCTTTGAGAATCACCAATAATCAAAGTTTTTATTTGTTTTGTTTCTGCCATATTGTCAGTCCTTTATTTTGGTGAGCTTAAAACAGAATTAGACAAGCAAATAAAAACAGTTTTGCTTTCAGGGTTTTCTCAATTTAAGTAGATGCTTTTATTCTTTTGCTTGGCATTGGTTTCTCTTTGACAGCAACCAATATTGTTTATAAACAGTAGAAATTACTGCATGTCCTCTGTTTTGAACACTCCATTTTAACATTTAGAAGTCCCCAACTACCAGCTTAACTCCTTGGCTTTCCACATTTTTTCTGATTGTGAATATCTAAAATATAATCTTATTACTGAATGCCGGTCAATACTAACCTTGGATTGCATTCCCCTTTTTAACTTTATGTATTTTAAAGACCTGTTATATATGAAATTCTTAGATGCAGATGCCTTGATTATCTTGCTCCAAAAAGCCCAATGAAAAGAACTGCAAATACATATAGAAAAAGATCAAGGAATCCTCTCTTTCTGGAGATTTTTGACTAGAAAAAAAACATCAGTCAGTTAAAGTTTTCATCACTCTTCTGTGTAAATAGGCTGTGTCATAGGCAGGAAGAAAAAGGAAGATGAGAACATAGCAAGTATATGTCTTAAGTAATATCACACCTTGCCAACAGCATCCTTTATTATATTTTTCTTTAAAAGCAAAAGCACAACTAGACTAATATTCATCCTTTTAACAACAAAGAGAAAATGATGTGCATTTTGTACTCCTTTTAGATAGCAAATCACAGGGGCTCTTATAATATTATTCTTTGCTTTCTTGCAAGGCCTGTTAGTTAGATGATCTGGAAGTATGACAATATGTTAACAACTAACACTTTATGTATCTTTGGACTTTATAGGTAGATTTAAAAACTGTTTAAAAACAAGCAATTGCTAAAGCATCCCACTACTTCAAACTTAAGATTTACTGCTTGACACATTGGTTGTGTCATTCTACGTTGTGAAAGGGTGATGGTGAAGCAGCAAACAGGATACAAATTTTCAAATACCTACCATGTTGCTTGATAATATCATGTCTTGTTGGGCATTGCATATCTAATGTAACAAAGTGATCTGATATGAATTGACATGATTTTATGCTGGTAGACACTACTGTCAAAGATGTGAAATGGTAGTTTGGATGATATATCAAGATGCAAAGTTAATTAGATCACATTCTTTGGGGCTTTGTCTTGGAAGAAAGCAGTCCATCCCTTATACCTACAGTCTCTCTAAAATGATACTTGAAGAATGATAGAAGTGTTATACTTGTATCTACTGAAGACTCATGGAATATTTATTTTTTTAAAGAAAACTCTAACAACACTGCTTTATTTTCCTCCCTTCAACATGATCATGACTTCAACCAATGAAGGCGAAGTTTCTTGTATGGGGAAAAGGTGCAGAAAAATGGAAATTGTCCTAATAATAATTATGGTTAAGTTTGATGTTAAAAAATAGAGCAGTAAAGAAAAGCCAGGATTCTAGGACACAGTGTGATGTAGACTATTACACTACTTAAAGAGGGATACTTGATGAGGATTACATAGATCTGAACACAGCCTGACAAAACTCAACCTTGAGGTTGCCAGAAAAAAAAAAGTCATTGGCTGCTCAAAAAATTGAAGCAGATGTCAGATGCAAGCAGCTGTGGCCTAGGAAATTCAACAAAATTCCAATATTCAAATTGCTTCTCTGGATAAAAACTGCTTGATAGCACAATTTCAGATTTGATCTGGACTGCCAGTGAACCATCTGTGTAAAATGAAAATAATCTGTTGACACTGTCCATACAGGTAGGCGTCAGCATCATTTGATTGAAAAAAGAATGCTGCTAAGATGTTTTCTGGAGTCAGGAAAGTTTTACAGTATAATAATTAGCCCCAGTTGCTAGAGTATTGAACACCAGAATAAAAAGTGATAAAAAGAGTTTTGCCTTGTTGTTTAAGGATGATTTGAAGAAAGGAAAAGAAGAAAGAGAGAGAAAAAAACCTTTCACTCTAATTTTAGACTCATAATGAAGAATTTGGGGTAGGAATTGAGACTGAGTGAAAATATTGAAAAAATTACATTCCCAGCACCACAAAAAAGAATGATAAATCTGTTAAATCTGACCTTGTGGGAATGATAGACATGAACAGTAGGTTAACAAGCAAATGGTTAGGCAAATTGTGAGCTTTAAAAATTCAGTATCACAGGCAAAGAAATAATTCCCTGAAGGGTCAGCGAAAGCACTTTTTATTTAATCCAGCGATGTATTGGGTAAAATAAATATATGTAGATGCTGAAAGGTTGCTCACAAATAGGTCAGCTTGTGGCGGAAGTCTTTCATAATTCAAGATACATCAGCCTTGGCAGTAGCTGAGAATAAGAGCGAGCAATCAAAAGTGACCCAAACAATGACACCAGAGTTTCCAGATGGTATAGAAAAAAGTCTATAATTTATGATTGCCGGTGCAGTAAATAAATCTAAAACAATAGGCGTGGATGGGGAAGCAGTCACAGCTGACCAAAAGAGCAGTTGTAATGCAACCCACAGAAAGCTTGGTGCCAGAAGTAATTGACATAGTCGTCAAATCAATTTCCTAGGGTGCAGACACTCAAGCACTCAATCTGATTCTGTATGCTGCACAACATTTGGATTATACAGCTGCCTCTAATTCAGATAGCCTTAGCTCAATGTGAATTCAATTCAAGGAACTGTCTGGAAGTGAACGGTAATTATTTAGGCTTCCTTTCTGCAGGTTTACCGTTTTCTAGTTAAATTACTCTCCTTTGGAATCACATACATTTCACATTAATTGTTTAACATTTAGCTGATTTTTTTCTCCCCAGTCATTTGGCTCAACAACATCCATAGAATCCATCATCTTTCTTCACAGGGCACCAGTGAGATAATATTTCAGGACAAGAGAGGCACCATATGACGTTCTTCACATTGACTGTGGTATCGGCCACTTGATTGAAAAATGTGTCATTCCCATGTGGAGGAGGATCAATTAATTAATGAATTATTTTTCTGTGTTTTAATTCAATGCAAGTATTCAAAGATAAATTAAATAATCTTCTGTTGTAAATAATTTTATTGGCATTCATTCATTTATTTATCCAGTGTTAACAGAATGTCTGCAGCCTACCAGATACTTGATTTGATCTTGATGTATGGAGAGAAGGGACAAAACTTCTGCCTTTAAAGATCTCACAGCTTAGTGATTTGAGAAGGCAGGTAAAGAATTGTGTGAGTAGAGAGAAGGTACAAAGGTCAGGGGAATGCACAGAGAAAGTCCCTAACCCAGCTATGGTTGAGGTGTGATTGGCAGAGCAAGAAGGCACAGATTTTATAGATGCCAATATCACTGTTGAGAATTAAAAGATGAGGCAAACAGTGCCAGGTTGAGAGAGGAATGTTGATATTCCAGGAAGGCCCAACACTAAAAAGAACGTGACATTTTCAAATAATCACATATTCTTTAGCACAGCTGGAACATAGGGATTATCGTGAAGAAAGTAAAGAGTGTTGAGGGGAGTAAAAGGAACAGTTATGGATCAGATGCAAAGGACAAGGACTGTGACGTACTTTTGAGTTTACAGAGCACTTTCCCTCACTATGTTTGACTTGATGCTCACGGAAGCTTATAATAACATGTCCCTATTCAAAAATGAACAAAGATCAAGGCTGAAAGAGGTTGAGTCATTTATCCAAAGTCACAAACATGGGAATTAGGCCTGGGTCTGTCTGCTTTAAAGACCACGGGAGGAATACGGCATTTACTGGCTTCTCAGCCGAGGGGTTTCTATGGTACTGGTCTCAGTCACTCATGACAAGTTTCAAACTTTTAGATGACAGAAAGGTGGGATGATGGGCCTGATGGCAGTGTACAAGGGGGAGAAGGTGAAGGAGAAAGAGTAAGTGAAATAGCAAGTAGAAGAGGAAGAAGGGAAAACAATGTGTATTAATTTTAAAATACTACAAAGCCAGTACCTTCTCAGGTATTTGGAAAGAAAGGAATTCCACAGGGGCTGCAGAGTCAACAAAATTTCTATTATTGCAAAAGATGTTTATGAGAGCAGATTTAAAGATAATAAATCCCATCATGAATGAGCTGTTTGTCCACTATTAATTTAACATTCTATCTTTAGAAATAGGGAAGGCTGAAGGGTCAGGAAAATGAGATAGTAAGTTGATCACAGTGCAAACTGGCTCTGCCATCAAGGGCAGAAACAGAAAGCAAAAACAGGGATATGCACAAAAGCTAGCATTATTAAGGTAGCAGTGAAGACACAAAACTTATAGAAGTTAGAAACAAAAGGTAAAACATTCTGAGAAGCTAATGAAAAAAATAAAATTGAAGAAACAGCATAGCTCACAGAGCAAAAGGGTCTAAACAGTGGAAGGAAACAGTTAAACTGAGAAGAATTTAAAAATAAAAATAAAATAACTAAAGAATTAAATACAAATCATTTTTAATAAAATACGTTTTGAACATATTTATAAAATAATACTGCCAATTGTAGAAAATAGAGAATAAAAAATAGTAGAAAAAAGAGGAAAATTACTGCTATTTCCCTAAACAACCACAACTTGTATTTTGATGTACTGCATTCCAGTCTTTTTTTAAAAATATATTTTTATGTAATTGTGATCATGATGTGGGAACTTCTGTTATATTTTTTCTTCTAGTATTTTAGAAGAAAATTTGCAATGCTACATAATCAATATTCACAAATAATTCCTTTCAAGCAGTTTAATGTCATTGGAAAATAGCTTACTTTTACTTATCTCTGAAAATAAATATTTTAGTTAGTGTACATTTTCCAAATATGTAAGATTATTTGTTGTATTTAAAGATTTTTATAAGCAAAGAAACAACTTTACTCTTAAAAATAAGAGATATTTAAACATAAATAATATGCTGGGAGCAGTGGCTCACAACTATAGTCCCAGCACTTTGGGAGGTCGAGGCAGGCAGATCACCTGAGGTCAGGAGTTCGAGACCAGCCTGACCAACATGAAGAAACCCTGTCTCTACTAAAAATGCAAAATTAGCCAGGTGTGGAGGCGCATGCCTGTAATCCCAGCTACTGGGGAGGCTGAGGCAAGAGAATCGCTTAAGCCAGTGAGGTGTAGTTTGCAGTGAGCCAAGATTTTGCCATTGCACTCCAGACTGGGCAACAAGAGGGAAACTCCACCTCAAAAATAAACAAATAAATAAATTAAATAAATAAACATGAATAATATTAAAAAGTTTAATTAATAAATGACATAAACACAAATTGTGTGCATAGGTATTTTCTGCTTTGTCCAGTAATTCGAAGAAATAAAGGAAATCTGTTTTTTTACTTTTCTTGATTTTTATGAAGCCAGTTTAGATGTAGGTTGAAATCCACAGTCCACGTCATCCATGTACATGATTTATGCTTGGCATCAAGCCACCTACTAGGGAAAAAAGAAGAGCTATGGGAGAAGGTGAAGATTTCACTTTGTTAATACAGAAATGTAAGGTCACATAAGTAGATAGAATTAAAAACACTTCCCTCTTCTTTCCAGTTAAATATCTGGGTTCACCATAGCCCTTTAGCATATTTCAGTAGGTATCAGGTTCGTATATACTGACAGCTTTGTTGCATACGAATTTGTTACTTTATGGTAGATGCACTTATCGAATTAATTTTGTCTAGTTCTAAAACAAGTTGAATTTATTACAATTACTGTTTAATAAAGATTGCCAAAATTAACTAAATATTACGTTTCAATTTCTACATTAGTTAAATTATTATTTTGAATTATGTTTTAACACAATGTATCAGTCTTGTTTATCTAGCATAAATATATTAATATATCAGAAAAAAAGAAGGACGACACCAACATTTTTAAACAGTGAGGATGAGATGATCTTCTGAATTCCCCAAAGGAGAAAAATTATTGGTAAAATAGTAGTACCTTAACACTGTTTTCATGAAAATATGACATACAGAGTAAGCCTATTCAAATTTCAGTAGTATGCATTTGGAGAAATAATTAGTAGAAAGAAATATGGAACTATTTGATCTATTTGTATGATTAGATTCAAGGTTTCAGATGAAAAGGTTTACTTGAGAAAAAAAAAAGGATAGCTTTAAAATGTGCCTGCTTCTAAATGGAATTCTATTGACACAAAATGGTCACTACATTAATTCATGCAACAAAATTTGTTCCTGTTACATGCTATCTTCTGAGTAAACAGAAGTGAACAAAATAAACATACCTTCTGCCTTTTGATTAGAACACGCTTTCGATTTTTTTTCAAATTTTTTGTGAAAATAACAAAAATTGTAAAATTCATTTCTTATATTACTAAGAAAGCATGGGTATAAGCTACACTTTTTGGATACAGGAATATTTATAACAACTTGGCTGGGTTGGTTGTAAACAGCGGAGAACTACTGATATTTAGAGTTTCATGTGAGAATAAGATAATAATGACCAACAAGAACGCTATACCTGATAACATTCTGACCTCCCATATTACATGTTTAATTGCCTTAACTGTATTGTTTGATATTTTAAAGCACTGGGAAATCTTTGAAGAAAATATTTATCTTTGATCCATAGCATTTCCTGCAATATTTGGTAGTTATATTTAGGACTCATCTTTCTGAATTTCAATGTATTTATTCAAACCAAAGAACACATTTTTAAACTAATGTGCTACATAAAATAGATGTTTGAAAACATCATTTTATTAATTTCAATTCATATTACTTATTTCTCTCAAATGAATATCTTAAATTCTAAAGCCGTAGGAGCCATGAAACATCTATGAAGTAAATAAGATTAAGCTAATAATCAACCTCAGAATTTTCAGCACTAAACATGAAAGCAAAATGGATCAGTATTAATGATGGAGATTCTAGACCTACTGGTCCTAAGGTATCAAACTTTTTTCTCTCAGTCAAGAAATGTATCATTTATATGTACTTTTTCCAGTATGTGTGTGTGTATTTTTAAGGAAACCACTCTAAGTAGCTTTTCATGAGTGATGATCATGGTAGTGCTTTTCTCAAAGCTCATGCTGAGAAACAATTTCTTGTAACTTTTTTTCTGTCCAGTTGACATTACACATTTATTTATGTGAGGTAGATGACTAGCCTCTAACCCCCACTGTCAGTTTCTGGTTTCAGAGAGCATTGCTCACCATGGAGTAGTTACTAAACACGTTTATTGATGCAGCTACCAGGTCTAATTGCTGAACCAGTTCATTATCCTCCTGTTGCTAATAGAGTGTGCTACAAAGTAAGGATGTGAGAAACTTGTTGATTCATCTATCTTACTCCCTATTCTTAGGGTGGGGTACCTCAGGATGTTACCACCATTCGGTAATTTGATTTCATTAAAAGTAGCATTGATTTCAGTTTTACCATTGTTCAAATGTACAATTCAAAAAAAGAATAACATTTGTCTTTTCTATGCGATAACATAGACATGTCAGTGAGCACTTTAAAAACAAATACATTTGTCTACCATGATCATGAAATTAACACATTGCCTAGGAAAAAATGTACTTTATGTAATAACCCAAGTGATTTATTAGCCAACATATTAATGTGAAACTTAATTTCTTTGAAATGAGAAGCCTAACATTTATTTTCCAACTTTTGGGGAACAAGAGGTGACACAATGCGTCTAGAAGAAACCAAGTGTTAAGCTAAAATGTCAATTACAGCCGAAAGAATGAAAACTGTTGAAGATTGATGGCTTCATCTCACACATTTTTGCTGAATATCTGCCCACAAAGAAGATGTTGCAGGAACTATGCAAGCTGTTAAGGTAACTGTGGAGAAGACGGCAGTGACAGAAGTAAAATGAGAAAGACTTCACTTATTTAAAAGCAAGTTCACCTTATTCGTCTCTTCATAGAGATGGTGCCTCCCTCTGGAACAGAAGGCAGGTTTCTTTCCTGCATAGTTTCATAAAATAATATGTCCTCTGGGGCCAGTGTTGGGAAAGTCTGTTTAATGAAAGATTTGGGTTTCCTAGTTCAGGATTCCTTAGCTGTGATGTAAACCCACTGTAGGTGCAATATCTATCACGCTGAAGGGACCTGGGGGACAAGAGGCATCAAACATGAAGCTTGTGCTGCTGCTGTGTAGCCACGTCCTAGTGATAGTGACAGGAGGTAGCCAAATACCTATGCAGATAGGGAGGGGTCCCTGGTGAAATTCTACCTCCAAGTGAAAGACAGTTTAAAGCCTGAAGGTCAAACTACAAGTCAAATCCTCAGACTGAATTTAACTTTTCTTCCTGTTTGTTGCACTTTCCTCTGATCGATCCCCACCCTTCACCTATTTCACATATACCTATCCTTCCCTAATTGGTTTTCTACACAGTCATGCCCACCTCTGACTGGTGTCTTTGCTGTAACCTTTTTTGCATACTCACAAACCAGTAAGCACATACTTTCCATTTTAAGTCCACAAAAGGTCCTGGATCCAGCCACCTGAGGGTGAGGGCCTTTCTCGTCTACAGGTGAGGGACCACCCGCTGCGTTCCCTCTCTGTTGAGAGCTGTTTCATCGTTCAATAATATTTTCTTTGCTCTCCTCACCCTTCAACGTCCAGCATATCCTCATTATTCTTGGGTACAGTACAAGAGCTCAGGAACCACTGAACGCAGGTACAAGCTATAACACAGGCAAGCTGGGGCATGCCAGCATGCCCAAGTGAGGCCTAGGCAGGGGGTCAGCAGCACGGGGAGTCCCTGGCTTGCAAAGTGACCTAGAAGAAAAATCCTGCATCACTAGGGTGCATAAAAGTGGCAGACTAACTGATTAGGTGTAGTTAGGATAGATTCTCAGATCCTTCACAGTCTTGACACTTCATGTGGAATTTTTTGGGGCAGGGGTTGGGGTTTGTGTAAGTATAACTGTCCATTATCCAAACTGAAACAATTTCCTAATGTCTTCCTAGTATTTTGTATTTGGTTCCTCGACCCACCTTTTTATTCTCTTTCTCTTGTGTACTTTACTGTTTTCACATTTGATGGTTAGCACGTTCTGTCCCATCACTCTCTAAGCTCACTGAGGTCTTTGCTGAGAGCTTTTACTTGACACATCTGTGTTCCCACCATGTGTTTTCTGCCTGTGCTCTCGACACCAGTTGTAAAGAACTCCATTGGGTTACTGTAGTTTCCCCTCATGAATCAATAGAGAATGGCTCCATGCTGTCTAAACAGGCTCTACTGGGCTTCCATCAAGGGCCCAGGTGGTCCAGACAGGAGGAAGACCTGTCTTAGGGTTGGATTTCAAGTGTTCAAACAGGGCATATAAACAGGGTCATTTGCCTTTCACAGTGTTAGAACTATTTTGTTTTCTTTATATGTAATGACTAAAAAGAACCAAATGTTGCAAAGAATATGAATACATAGAACCAAATATTTGAAGGAAAGGTACTCATGATAGAAAATATCTGTGTCAGTTGCACTGCAGACTGCAGAAGCCACACTTGAGGACTTTGTCTAAAGGACATCAAGATGTCACCCAAAGGTGATTCACATCAAGTGATTCATATAAAAATGTAATTCTGTGATGTCCTAAAACTGGCAATAGAAGCACAAAATCTAAACTAAATTTCAGCTCAGAAAAAATACTGCCCTCTTGTTCTTTAGTACTCTGTACGGAAATCACGGAGGAGTTTCAAACATCATGCGTTTCAGTGTGGCATGATATCAAATTTAGTCAATGTGTGAAATCTCTGCAGAAAATAGGTGGGAGGAAGGATGCAATTTTATTCTGCCAAGTAATTCCTCTGAGCCATGAAAATAAGCACCAGCCATGAGTCTGAATAAAACCAAGATGGTACTAATCAGAACATTTCATAAGTAATTTTTTTAATCATTATTTTTAAAATGGAGTTTTGCTCTGTTGCCCAGGCTGGAGTGCAATGGCATGATCTCAGCTCACTACAACCTCCACCTTTCAGGTTCAAGTGATTCTTGTTCCTCAGTCTCCCCAGTAGCTGGGACTAAAGGCATCTGTATTTGTATTTTTAGCAGAGACTGGGTTTCACCATGATGATCAGGCTGGTCTCACTCCTGATCTCAAATAGATCTGCCCACCTTGGCCTTCCAGAGTACCAGAATTACAGGCATGAGCCACCACGCCTGGCCCTATAAGTAATTTTATATGCTTAGGTAATTCTTTTAGTTTTTTTTCTGGCTTTATTTTCCAGAGACTCTGCTGGATTTCCCACAGGCAGGCATTGTCCATCAGAGTCTTATAGAGTTTATTGTCTCAGGAAGACAAAAAATAAAGTGGAGAACATAGAAACCCATAATGTTGCCCTTGAAGTCTGAGCTCTGAGACTAAAGAGGCCTTAGTATGAGGTTATTTGTGTAGCTTCTAAATTAACATCCTGTTGTTGCTGCATTCCATTCTGGAGCAAAAAATCATCACATTGGTAAGTTCTAAGATGTTTACAAATGGGAGCAGAGTTAGTTTAAAAAAAAAAAGAACAAAAAGAAAAACTTCTACAAGTTCAATACTTTTCTTAAATTTTCTTCAAAGTCAGATTAATCTAGGTACTTTTATGAATTCATCTACCCTTCATCCAATACAAGGAACCCCCAGGATTCTCCCAGCATAGGTGCAAAGAGACCACAGTACAGAGAATGACTGAAGGGCTCTCTTTCGGTTTAGCCTTAAAGATTCTGAGAACTTACCCACAGCAAAGAATGCCCTTTTGAATTAGATGTACTATGTGTTGGATCTGATCTTGACAAATTTCACATCTATAATTTCTCCTTCAAAAGCAACAATTATAATCAGGGTCATGACATTTCCTCCCAACAACATGTAATTGATTCCTCACTTCTGCTTTGTTTTGAAAATGCAGAACAGGCATTCGGGGGCTAAATATCAATACCGTGAAAAATGGAAAGACGTCAAGAAGAACCATTTGCAGCCGACCATGTGCCTGCTCTGAGAACCAGTTACACAGCTCAGCAAATACACGGCATGCACTTGTCTAGAGGAAGATGGGCTGCAAATAAATTATTAAGCTTTTCCTACTGGCAGATAGGACATTTTCACATAGACTGCAATGCGTGTCATCACATACAGCAAAAGGATAAACAGGCACTGACCAGCTTGAGAAAAATTGATAGTGACTGGTACATCCTTATTCATAACCACTTCTTTCCAGATTAAGAAAGCTTCAAACAGCAATTTCTATAATAATCCTATAGAACCCGTTACGGATCCCCAAAATCACCAAAAATAAAAATGAAAAAACAAACCATATAAGCTTCCCAAATGATTAGAAACTAAGAATTTTAATTTGTTTGTTCAAATAGTTGCTGAATAGCCAAACCAGATTGTATATTAAGGGAGGTGAATGTGTTGGAGCATACAGTTGGAAAGAAGGTAGAAGATAAAAACACGTTTTCTTGTTATTCTATGCAAAGAACATCTGCTCTTTTCAACTGTAGGAACAATTCTGTTTCTCCTGAGTCACAGATGTTTATCTGCCTCTGCCTATGTTAATAAAAGGAGATATTTGAGGCAATAGGTGTGGAACTTTGATTTAGGAAGAGAAAACAAGAGAGACTAGTGTAGAAATGAGACCTAAATGAACATTTTATTTTTCTATTTAAATAAAAATAAAATAAAATCAACTCGTCTGAATATCTTGTGCATATATATGGATTCATGTCAGATTTGCTGGCTAACTGTTGTGAGTTAGATACCGTTGTGATAGCTATTAACCAGTAACTAAGTGGTGAAGAAAAAAGCCAAAAAAATAAGAAAGGGGAAAAAAGGCATTTACTGTATTTGTGTGAAAAAGGTGTCAAGGATTGGAAGTACTAGATCACAAAGTATTGAGAGTCTATTCTTTTGATCAATAGTAGGGAAAGCAATTAAGAGAAATTCTGTGGGCAACCCAACCTCCAACCCAGAGCAAGACCACTGAGTTGAATTCATGCTCCATGCTCTGCGTTCCCTTTTCTGTAAGGGAGTATGTGGTGAGAAAATACTTTCTCTAACTCACATCGGTATCTAACTCACAACAGTTAGCCAACAAATATTATATGAATCTGTATATGCACAAGACATTCAGACGAGTTTATTTTATTTTTTTTAATGCTTGCTGTGGATGGAGACTTGCTTCTGATTTAATAGTGTAACTACAAAAAGCGGCAACTTCTGTTGAATTTAACATCACAAGGGATGAGAAGAGTTATGTATGTATCTCTAGAAAAATCAAGATGAAATCTAAACTCTAGCTAAATATCTCAATGTGACTTCACTATGGCCACTCACTAATTGGGCAAATGTATTAAAGTAAGTGACAGGAGATTGTACCTGGAGAACTTTCCACCTTCACTAGCATCTGATTCTGTACTTTGTTTCTAGAGGACGCAAAAAGGATCTGAAATCGTAACTCAGTATCACAGAGACAAATCTTGATAGCCTGAAAGGCCTATTTACTTCCCGCTCTGTAACTCAGCCGAAAGATGGCTCGGTGGATGTGACTTAGCTCAATGGGAGAATTGCTGATACTAAAGGCTGAGTCACAGAAGTTCCGTTGGCTAGGACTTTCGCTCTGTGTACTCCGCTGCTCTGAAAGCTGGGTCTCTCTCGGGGAACCCTGTTTGTGGTAGAGTCTGCCCAGGAATGCCTGGCTTGAGCATGCTGTGACCATGAGAGCCAGGTGACCTTGTATGTTTTTCTGCTTCTCAGTTAATACATTTTTTCTCCCAAAATCCTATAGTATTTCTGAATCTTGTGGTATTGATATTATGTGTACATGTCCGGCCTCCTTTGAAACAGCAACTATATGACAAAATTCACAAAAACTGAGCTGACAACTAACTTTGTTCCTTCAGAAGTTCTCTGGCTGCTGTCCCAGACACTCAATCTTGGTCCTAGATTCCACTTGACTGTGATCTCTTTTTCTAAACAAGTCTTCTATGACTTTAAATCCAGTCAGTCTTGCTTTATTGCAGACACAGGCTGTCTCTCTGTGTGTTTTATTCTATTATTTTAATTTTTTAAAAAAGCACTTTTCTATGTCAGGTATTCTTCTAGGTGGCTTATGAGTGTTAGTTATGCTAGTTCTCATAACAGCTTTATGGAATAGGCAGTTTTATTATTCCCATTTTAAAAATAAGGAAAATAGGCCACAGAGTTAGGTACTTTGCCCACGCTCACCTCTCCAGGAACTGGCAGAGTCCAGCTTGGATCCAGGTCGTCTGGCTCCTTGCTTCCTGTCTGTGTTGTCTCCCACTATGCGATGATGCTCTCTACACAATCTTTTCTTTTTTATGTATAAAATATTCTGTAAAAGAAAGTCCTTTCATCCCCCAGTTCCCCAGCTTCAGGTTTCTCTCTCTGGAAGTCACTATTACTGTTGCATCCCTTAAGTATGCTTTCAGATTTATTCCATGTAAATAAGAGTAAATGCAACATATATACCTTTATTCCTTTTGTTCATGGAAGTTTCAGCTTACCAAATGCATCATTTAACATCGTGAGTTTTTTTTTCTTCACTTAATTTTGTACCTCTTTTATATCAGTTTATAAAACATGGCTTTATTCTTTTCAAATGCCTGATAAGATTTCCCATATATGAGTGTAACAAATTTATTTGACCAATCTTCAATTAAATTATATAATTAAGTTGTTACAAATCATTGTCCATGCATAATGCCTTACATGTCAGGTTACACATCAGTGAATGTGTCAGTTACATGAATTTCTAAAAATGGAATTCTGAGTTTTAAAATCTCTCTATTTTTAATTTTTACTGCCAAATTGTCCTTTACAGGGGGCTATGTTAATTTATGTCCCTTCCAACAATATGTGAGTGGTTCCCCATACCCTTGTCGACAAAGAACATTTTTGAACTCCGCCAGTATGCATTGGAACTTGCCAACTGAATTGAAAACAGTATCTCATTGTACTTTTAATCTCAATTTTTATTTAATTAAGCTAAGAAATATTTCAATTTTTATTTAATCAAGCTAAGAAATATTCCTTCTCCATGAAGCCTTTTTAATATATTTCCTACCTTTTCCATTGTTCCATCAGACTTACAGATTTGTAGGAACTTTTTCCTTGTTAAGGGGCTAGCCCTTTGGTATTATGTAAATTTTAATTATTCTTTCTTTGATTGGCATTTGCCTTTTTACTTTATTTATTTTGAGTCATAAAGGAACTATTTGTATGTAGTCAATTGAATCAATCATTTGTTTTATTGACTTCAGGGATTTCTTACTTAGAAAAGCTTTTGCTTTCCTGAAGTTAAACGTTTTTCCAATTTTTTCCTAGTAATTTATGGTTGCATTTTTGTTTTTACATTTATATGTTTCATACATCTTATAAACAAAAAGTGGAGCTAAAATCCAGTTTCTTTTTTGTTTATTTTCCCAAACAGCTGTCCTGTCCTATTGCTTTTCTACTATTTTAAAAATACTATTGCTTTCCCGTTTTGAAATGTGAATTGTATCATAAATTGCTTTATGTATGAGTCCATTGATAAGTTTTCTATTCTGATCCTTTGATTTGTATATTCGTGTGCCAGTGCAAAACTCTTTTAATTGTTACCGTTTTTACTACATTTTGATATCTTGTAGGGCAAACCAGGTCTCGTGGCTCTTCAGAGTGTTTTGGTTGTTATGGCTAGCCCCAGGTTTCTATATGAATTTAAGAATTATCTTGTCTAATTTTTTAAAATGCCATTTTTTTTTAGTGGTCACATTCACTTCATATATTAACTTAGGCAGGACTGATGTCTGTACGTCAATGTGAATACAATGTATGATTGGGAATACTCTAAGAAGAAAAGATACTTTCCATTGGTTTAAGTTTCCTTCTGGATTCTGTAGTAAAATTTTACACATTAAAAAAATATATATCACAAATATTTCTTTTTACAGTCTGTCCTATTTCACACATTGCCACCACTGAAATTGGAGACTATTCATCCACCATATTTTCAAAGTGGCTGTTGGTTTTGTATATGAAGGCTATTGGTTTCTATATTAATTTATTTTTCTTTTACTTCTTTCTTGTCCTCTACTGATGTTCTCTAATTTATATTCTGCTGATTGCCATTTCTTCCCTGACATTTTATACCTCTCTTTTGTGCTTTTCTGTTATAAACATAGTTACCTTATTATGTTCTTTTAACTTCTGGGAAAATATCTGTTCACAACTTTCATATGTATTGTGGCAAGATTTTTTTTAAAATGTTCTTTTTTTGTCACTTATTTTTCTTGCTTTGCTTCTGTGCGTCTGTGTTTGTGTGCATGTGATCTTTCTGTAAATTCTATGCTTTCTATAAATTTTTTAAACTGCTAATCATTGAGGGACATAAGTTTTTCCTTGCCAGCTTTTTAAAGACATTTGTGTTAGACAAGACCAGTGCCATATAGCAGAGAATAATGGTATAATTTTTGATTTAGTCTTAATTTTATCCTATCCCCAAATTTGGCATTATTAGACTGCTCACAATGTAGAGATTTCCCTGCCTGGCCTCACTGACAGACAGTTTCCTGCCAATATGGCTTACCTGTGTGATTCTTAACTTCTATTAGGACCAGACCAAGTCTAGATATGCTTACCAGCTCGTATAGGTCATGTTTCTTGCCACAGTGATATTTCTGTTTTTTTACATCCTTCAGAATAAATATAATTCAAAAGCTTTTGTGTGATCTGCTGCAATGGATATCAACATGTCTTTATGCTCTCAAACTATATAATTTTCACTGTTTTTGGAGTCCTTTCTCTGATTTTATGTTTCAAAATTTTAGCAGTCTCCTAGTTTGTTTGAAGTTCAAAAGTACATTTCTGTTTTTTATTTTTTGTCATTTTTAAGTATTTTCCATGAAAGGAGAGTAATGCTAAATTTACTCCACCCTATCTAACATATTCTAATGAACTGGACATTTAGGAGATTTCTAGAAGTAACACAAACCTTGAAACATTACCACATTAATGTTATTGTTTTGATGACTAAATTGATGAATAAATAGCTATACTTTCTGATAAATAAAAAGTAATACCTTACATAATAGGCAAAACTGATGAACAGTAATGCTTTATATGAGGCAATGTTACTTTTCTTATTAAATATACTATTCAATTTAAATATGTATCACTATTTATATAGTATAGTGATTTCTTTTTAAACACAACTTTTTCAGTTCACTCAATAAATATTAATAGAGTGTCTACTATATTCTAAGGACTAGGGGACACACAGAATAAGCAAAAATTATTAGTACATCATTGCTTTTCTTAAAGAACTTACAGGTTGTTGGGAAGAGAGACAAAACACAGGATTAGAGAAATGGGCCACTTGAGGCAACCTGAAGATACAGGTAAGATTTCCTAACATAGATGAAAGCAGAACTGAGTCTTGAAGAATGAATAACAGTTAACCAGGCAAAGAATCGACAGAAACAGTTTTCCATCAAAAGAAGTCTGTGATCAAAGACATAAAAGCAAGAAAACAGCATGCTGTGGCAAATAGGTAGTTTCCATAACCATTTGAAAATCCTGGATATTTGCCTTAGAATTACTATATTAAGTGAGCATCTCGCAAACATTTTTCTCTGGTTTTTAGTTAAAGAAATTCTTTAAAAAATGTATCTCTTTCACTACAGACCAAAATAACAACAACAACAATAAAAGTTATTATGTGATTTGAATCTGAATTTTGCTTATTTCCAGAAGTGTTTACTGAGAAGTCATTATTTGCCTGACAATGTGCATGATTTAGGAAAGATATAAAAATAAAAAGACTTTGTTGCTACCCTCAAGAGGTTAAAATTTTCATACTTTAAGTAAGAAAAACAAAAATGAGTCTCTTTTGCTGTCACTGCCAAACTCTTTAATTCTTCTATTCCTGCTGTTTATTGTATCATTTTTATTGTTGAAGAAATAATTTGTATAAGTACTCCTTATATATTTATATCTTTTATGGTTTATTTCTCACACGGAAAAGTATTTTGATATGAATATTAATGTGCATTTCTTAATGCTCTTTTATCCATGACCTAACTTGTCTTTGGCATTTTACTTTCCGAACTTGCAAAATTTAAAAAATACTTCGTGTACATTATTTTAATGTTTATTCTGCTTATTCATATATGGAAAACTAAGCAATTCTTTAACTTCAATACTATCAGCTAATGATCTTCCTAAATCTCCCATTTATTCTTAACCTTTTCAATCATTATGGAATATCAAGGTTAATTTTATCAGCCTTAGAAATTTGTCTTATTTGATATAGAAAAATAATACAAAATTATGGTTCATTCTCTACTATTCTTTTCTTACAATCCAAATACATCTTTTGATATATACTTTTTCTGCAAGAAAGAATTACAATGCAAAGTGAACTGAAGAAAATATATTAGCATTAGGTATCTGACTTCTGGATTCAATCTTACTTTAGGTGACTTTTTGGGAGACTAATGCTAAGAAAACAACCTCACTGCCTGACATGTGGATCAGAACAAAGTCATCTGTCTGCATGTTTGCCAGATTTACATATTACAATAGTTTGGAGCAAATATGAGCATGGTAGCTGACAAATGAAGTAGCAATTGGGTCTACATTGATCCCAAGTCTCAAAGGCAGGATAGTCCTCAAAAACTGTTCGAATGAATTGAGATAATACAAAGGAGGTATGAAGGGAAGAAATAACAGTTTGACCCAAATATGGGTACTAGTTTGTAAATCATCCAAAAATGCCTAGTTTTCCCAAGAGGAGATGAGCTAACAGTGTTTTCAGTTAGCTGTACATTTCTGAGGATTAAAACAGCTAATTGATGCTACAGCATTCCTGAACATGCTAACTAGAAATATGAATGTTTAGCAGATTGAATGCCATGCTTTTGAGGAATTAACTTGCTATTCATTTAGTTTTTAAGCAGTGTTGCAACAAGACTTACATTTGAATTTTTAAAATGATTATGAACTGGCTAAAGGCAGAGAATAAACTTGCATTTCTCAACCACTGCCATGGGAAAAGGAAAACCTTAATTACAATGCTTGTCTTTGAATAATATTTCAGTTGTAACAGCACATTTTTTTCAAATTTTGCATGATAAGTGCATTAATATTTATTCATATTCTATGACCTTTACATAATTCTCCTGGGTGCTATTTTCCAAACTATGATGTTTGCTCTTTTTTAAAAGTCTTTAATACTTAACATTTATGCACTTCTAGCTATTCCATATTTTATGAGAGTGTTAGGATTATTTCAGAATGAACTAAAATGAGACATTGACTCTGTCTCCTTTTCACCACTTTTAAAACTTCTGGAGAGAACTTATGCTTATTATTAATCATTTTAAAATCAAGATGAATTCAATTGTTTCCTTTGGCAGACTTGATTTTAAAACAAATGTCTAACACAAAAGACTACATAGTCAATGATTCCATTTACATAAAATCTGTGAAAGAAAAAAAATGTAATGATAGAATTTGATCAATTTTCCCTAGAGGTCTGAGGGTGATAAAAGGGAAGCACTGAACAAAAGCCCTATAGATGTTTCGAGGTATGTAAACATTCTATATCATGATTATAGTGGTGAGTACACAATTTTATATAGTTACCAAATAACCAATAGAGTGACATCAGCAAAAACAGCAGAATAGGGAACAGAAAAAGTCTCTCTCCATAACAGCAATGAATAAACTAGCAAAAATTATCATAACTATTTTGGAGCTTTGAAAATTAGCTATAAGCTTGCAGCAACCAGGTAAATACTTATTCAAAGAAAAGGAAGAAAAAAGCTGAATCCTAGTAAGAAAGCTTGGTGGCATTTTAACATGCCCTGGTTGTGTTCCTCATATCACAGCTCAGTGGGGCCCATAGCTAGTAGAGAAGTCAGTACCAGAGGGAACCTGATTCCCAAAGAACTGTGGTGATTGTTTGAACCTGTCTGATAGCTCTCTGGAGGACTGGCTCAAACGGCTTGCTTTACCTTATCTATCTCTGAAGACTCCCATTGCTGAGATGGGGAATTTCTTGAAGACATTTAAAGGCATTTGTTTCTGCTGCCTAAAACAACTGATAATGGTTGGGGTGAGCAATAGACTAATCAAATACCCAAGAAGAAAGACTAACAGATGAGAAGCTTAGGAGAAAAGGGATGTGAAAAACTCTGACATATTCCTGGGACTCTAGACAGTTATTTGTACGTCTCAGCCTAGGCACATGCTCAGGAAAGACCTGAGAAGGCCCTAACTCTATGGATATAGAAGAATACATATTGTATACAACATTGAAGCTAAGTTGATATTAATCTCACCTAGATTACTTAAAAAATAAGATATTAATTTATTAATTATAACCCCTAGGCAACCACTAATGGAATAACTCAAAAAAATATAGTAAAAAGATCACAAGGGAATTGGCATGAAAAGATGGCAGTAAGGGAAGACTGGGGAACAAAATCAATGTAAGACATAGCAAATGAGTTTTTATAAGGATGCTAACCTCATTTATGAAAGCTTCTCCCTCATGACCTAATCACTTCCCAAAGTACCCTTCTCCAAACACTACCACCTTGGGAGATAGGATTTAAACATATTAATTTTGGGAAATACAACCATTCAAACTGTAACATGTACCTAACAATAGAACCCCAAAATGTATGAAACAAAGCTGACAGAGTGAAGGACATCAATCAATAGTCAACAAAAATTTAGGGAAACCTCAGTATTCCACTCTCAGTAATGGATAGAAAACTTGGACAAATCAAGAAAATGTAGTAATTTAAGAACACAATAAACCAACTAGACTTAGCACACATATAGAAAACTCTACCCAAAGACAGGAAAGTATATATCCTTCTGAAAAGTACATGAAATAGTGTCTTGAATCTGTTGGGACAAAAAACAAAGACTGAAATTATGCATCATAACTTTTTGACCACATGAAACAAAATTAGAAATCAGTAACAAAAGAATATCTAGAAAATTCACAAATATGAAGAAATTAAATGGGATGCTTTTAAATACACAATGGGTCAAAGAAGAAATTGTGATAGATATTAGTACATTCTTTGAAAGGAGAAAAATGAATACATAACATACCAAAACTTGTAGGATATAGTACAGCAGTTCTAAGAGGAATATTTATACTTATAAATGCCTACATTTAAAAAGAATAAAGATTCTCAGGTTAATAATCTAAGGTTCCACCTTAAGAAAATAGAAGAAAAAGAGCAAAAAACACAAAGCAAGCCAATGGAAAATATAATAAATATTAGAGCAGAGGTAAATGAAATTGAGAATAGAAAAACAACAAAGATATTCAATAAAACCAAAAGTTGTTTCCTTGAAAGGTTAAAAAATGACAAATATTTGACAACACTTATCAAGAAAAATAGGGAAACTTGATTTACTAAAACCAGGAATTAAATTGAGGATATTACTACCAACCTTACAGAAATGAAATAATTATGAGACAATACATAAACCAGTGTATGCCACCAAATTAGGTAACTTAAATGAAATTAAAAAAAATTGTTTAGAAACACAAAAAATACCAAAACTGATTCAAGAATAAGTAGGAAATCTGAATGGACCTAAAAAAAGTAAATTTATTGAGTCAATAATCAAAAAACCACCATCGTCAACAATATCAAAAGCCTCAGGACTCAGTGGCTTCACTGATGTATTATACCAAACATTTAAAGAATTCAAACAAATCCCTCTCAAACTCTTCCAAAAAATAAAGTAGAGGTAAAAATTTCTGAACTCATTCTATTACACCAGTATTGCCCTAATGTCAAAGCCAGACAAAAAGATGACTTATAAATGTGAATGTAAAAATTCTTTTAAAAATACTAGCAAACTGAATCTGTCAGCAGACAACAAAGATTATACCAAATGGGAATTTACCCAAGGAATTCATCCTAACTTCAACATATGAAAACCAATCAATATAATATCCCATATTGGCAGAAATAGGAAAAACTAAACATGATCACCTCAATTGATAGAGAAAATGATCAAATTCAATGTCCTTTTATTATAAAAAGACTCAGAAAACTCAGAGTAAAAGGGAACTTCCTCAGGCTTGAGACAGGGCATTTATTAAAAAATATAAAGCTAATATCCTTCTTAATTGTGCAATACTGAAAGCTATCCCCCTAAGATCAAGAATAAGACAAAGACGTGTACTCTCAACATATGTATTCAACATTATACAGACGTTTCAGCAAGGGCAATTAGACAAGAAAAAGATCTAAGCGTCAGCCAGATTGGTTAGGAAAAAATAGAACTCTTTATTCACAGGTGCCATGACAATATGTATAAAACTAAAACAAACAAACAAACAAAAACCCTACAAAAAAACTATTAGACTTATAAGTACATTCAGCAAAGTTGCCTGATACAACATCCATACAAGTCAGTTATATTTCTATGCAGTATCAATAATTTATCTGAAAATAAAGTTAAGAAAACAGTTCTCTTTATAACAGCATCAAAAATACTTAAAATGAATTAAAACAAGGAAATGAAAGACACATACAATGAAAACTAAAATATTTTTAAAAGATATTAAGGGAACCTAAATAAATGGAAAGACATCCTGTATTCATCATTGAAAGACTTAATATTATTTAGATAGCAATATACTCCAAATTGATCTATGAATTCAATCCAATTATTATCAAAATTCCATTTTGCAAATATGGACAAACTAATTCTGTAATTTATACTGAATTGCAAACTTTCCCAAATAGTCAAAATTTTTGAAAAAGTAAAACAATGTTAAAGGACTCACACTGCCTGATTTCAAAACTTAAAATAAAGCTACAATAACTAAAACAGTGTGGTGCTGGTCTGAGGATAAATAAATAGATCAGTGGAATGGAATTGAGAATCCGTAAATAAATCCATATATCTATGGTCAATTGATTTCTGACAAGGGTACCAAGATTATTGAATGAAAATGCTGAAAAGAACAGTCTTTCCCACAAATAATACTAGAACAACTATATGTCCATATTTAAAAGAATGAATTTGGACACCTACCTTACACTATATATCAAAGTTAACTTAAAATGTATCAAAGATTTTAAATTAAAAGCTAAATATGTAAAACTCTCAGAAGAAAGTATAAACAAAAATTCTCATGGCCCTGGATTAGGAAACAGTTTTTTATGTATTACACTAAAAGCAACAACAACAAAAAAAAAAAAAAAAAAGAGAGAGAGAGAGAGAGATAAATTGGACTTCATTAAAATTAAAAAGTTTGTGCATCAAAGAATACTATGAAGAAAGTGAAGAAAAGCCCCATGCAATGGGAGAAAATATTTGCTTGTCATATATCTGATAAGGGTCTAGTATACAGAATATATAAAGGATACTTAATTACAAAAATACAAACAACCCAATTTTAAAATGGGCAAAGAATTTCAATAAGTAATTATCGAAGAAAGATAAAGAAATGGCAAATTATGTACACGGTAAGATGTTTAAAACCTTGAGTTATTAGGGAAACAAATCACAACCACAATGAGATACAACTTCATATCCACCAATATGGCTTTATTTCTCAAAAAACTCAGAAATAACAAGTGTTGATGAGGATATAAAGAAATTGGAAACCTCATGCATTACTGGTGGTTATGTAAAATGGCACAGCTACTATGAAAAACAGGTTATTAGTTCCTCATAATGTTGAGACACAGAATTATCATATGACCCAGCGATTCTATTTCTACATATATACCCAAGGGAAATGAAAGCAATTGTCCAGACAAAAACTTGTACATGAATGCTCATGCAGCACTATTTATAATAGCCAAACAGTGGAGTTAATTCAGAAGAATCTGAGAATGAAGATTGACTCAGAAGACTTTATAGTTCTGATAGAATCTGGCCATTATAAATATCCAGAAGGAATTAGATGGTAAATTCAGTAAAATTACAGATTTATGGTTTTTTTTTAAATCATCAAATTTGGTTTTGCAGTACTAAATATTAGGAATCAGATTATAAAAACATAAATTAAAAAAAGTTGAGGATGAGACATTTCAATTAGACTAAGTTCAGCAAAAAACTAAAAAGAACATTAACTTTCCTTGATTTTAGCAATCATTTATTTTTTTCTATTTTTCCTCTCTTTTATCCTTAATGATTTATCTATGTTTAAAATTCATTAATTTCTAATTGTAATTTAAAATGCATAATTTATATAAATACTACTTATTGAAGACAGGTGCTTAGAATTATGTAGAGTAATATGATTTTCAAAACCAAATCATATTACTCTACATAATCAGCAACATAGAGAGTTCTGAGAAATAATTAAGCAAAGTCTTAAAGAAATTTACTTAAAAATCTCATATAGTAATGGAGATGATGTTTTTCTACATGGAGATAAA
The DNA here is from genome assembly GCF_030222135.1 of Aotus nancymaae. Lineage (NCBI taxonomy): Eukaryota > Metazoa > Chordata > Mammalia > Primates > Aotidae > Aotus > Aotus nancymaae. Next base: position 14,634,069 of record NW_026988450.1, on the reverse strand, counting down.
ACTTACTATCTATGGTAGGATTTTTGTGGGGGTTACTGGATTTAGAAAAATTTAGTATCTCCTATAGAAACAGAGAAAAGTCAAATATCCTAGCAGTATTTGTTCTTAATGTAACTGAATAGAATAAGAACAGGACCAACATACCAGAACTTGGAGAGTGCACTGCCAATTGGATTTTTACACTGAACATTACTGGTATCAGATTGTTTGCCTGGCAAAGTCTTTTTATGTCCTTACTCTTTCTTTCTACCTTTCCCTGTCTCTTTTCTCATTTATCAGATGAAAAATTCGTTTTTAACTTACTAACAATAGAAACATGCTGAATTTCATTAGAGGAACTAACCAGACTCTTTCACACCAAGGTGATGCTGATGAATACACTTCAAAATATATTTCTACTTGGAGGAATTTGCATTTTATCAGGTAGCAGAAAACCTGCAAAGGGTTGGATCTCTGTCAGGGGTATTTTAAACATTTCCTATATATTGCTTTTAGACTTAGGAATATTTATAGGACCTCTAAGATTTTACCATGTGGGTGTACACCTGCTCTGACCAACTGTAAGGTTAACCCTGTGTCTATTTGGTGCTCAGATTTCCCCTTACCACCTGGAATCTTCCTTCCAACAAAGCTCTGTGAGTGAAAATATTCCATCCTCTGCTTCTGTTCTCTTTCTCAATGTAATAGGTGGTTGAGAAGGGCACTGCTGAAGGTTGGGGTTGGTATGGAATCCCATCTGCTCTCCTGGATTTCTCTTCCACTCCACAAGGACTTGTGGATGCAGGCAGACATATTGCTGCCTTAGTTCTTACTGCTCTGTGGCAGATGCCGCAGATTCCATCCACTTGGTGCCCAGAATTTGGCAGTGCCGACAGAAACACACAGCAGGGATAAGCTGCAAGGGCAAAAGTAGCAACTGCCCTTGTCAGGGGTAGGAAGGGCTTTCTCTTCGTATAGAGGAAAATAGAGCAAACCAGGTGGTGAGGCTATGTGTGAAAGCTAAAATGTGCTCTTTGAGCAACCACCTCCAGAGATACTTTGTCCTTCCTATAGGGGCTAACATGGACATGTTTATATGCTCTCTAGCATAATATTCAAAATAGAATATTTTCTTAGCCAGTATTAGCTAGGGCTGCTCTAGGTGGGTCACTGTAAAGGAAAGATAGAAATAATTATGTATTTGAGAACAGAATTATCAAGTGAGGGGGGCGGGCTTCATTTTTAGATTGACAGTGATAGGAACAAAGTAGATAAAAGTGTAGAAAGAATGAAAGGCAAGATGAGTCGTTCAGTGGAGGGCAGTAGAGAAACTGGTAGCATTAGCATCAAAGGAGAACACATAGTTTGAGGGGTCAACTCTTTGAGAAACTGAAGACAGGGAAGGCACTTGCCTTAAAATTAGAAAGCCAAAAGGAGCTCTGAAGAAAGGATAGTCCAAAACCAAAACAAATTTTTGTTTTAATTTGAATAATGAATTCAGTGAAAAAACTTTCAAAGTACAAATGAAAAACCAGATAATTTAGAAGGGCAGGTGGAGATAAAAACAGAGAGGCAGCAGGACTTGAAAGTTGTATTTTACATCTTCTCCTAAGTTGTTTGTAATTTCCTTATTTCTAGTTGGGAAATGACTAGAGAATTGTCATTGTTTATAGTTGTAATCAAGTAGTAATTTATTTCATTTTTAGTGCCTACATTTTGAAACTGACAGGTACACCCAGAGAGGTCTTTCCAGCAGTATTTGAAGAGAGTGAATGTCTTCTTGTGCAAGAAAATAGAGCTTATCTAATTTTCTTCTGTCCTGGGGTACTATCTAACATCTTATATTTACTTTGCAGGAAACAAAGTTTCTTTTTTGTTTTTAGGTTCACTATTCCCAGAGCCGTGGAAAGATAGTCAGATATTCAGGCAAGTTGGTGCTGGCTAAATAATACCTGATATTTATCTGCATATCAGCAAATCAGCCAGTTATTTCTGTTCTGAATAATTTAGAAAAACAAAGCTAGCCTATCGCTTTGAATAGCAGCATTTCTTTCAAAAACAGTCTCTCTAGATAAGCCCATATCTCAACGCTGTTTTAAAGCCCATATCTCAATACTGTCTATAATATAGAGAATCAAATTAGTATCTAATCTTGCACTTGAACCTGCACAAAAAGGTTTTTGTAGAAAAGAAGAAAAACAATGCTGGAGAAAACTATACTTCCTGAGCTTTTCAAAGTCTTTTAACCACAACACAGCTGAGATGCTGCTTTCTGAGTAATGATCCTTTGTTTCAAACAATTACTAAACTTGTTTTAGTGTAAGTTTGATAATAAAATAAATAAGAACCAAAACCAATGTTGAAACAGATTGCTTGCTAATTCTTCTCGTGGCTGCTCCAATTCTTTAAACCTTGACTTTGCAAGCATACAGAACAGCAAAATAGATTAGACACTGAGAATTGCTAAAGAGACTTGAGGTCACGGACACCCACTATCTCCTTTTACCTATGAGTAAATTGAAGCTTAAAGGGTTAGGTGAATAGCTGTAGGTGGAGAGCTGCTGTTACTAGGTCTCAAGATTATTTTTCTCTGGCTTTCTTGTCCTTTTACTCCTGTCTTTGATATCCTTTCAGTGTACATTTCCCCAATCAAAACACTTGGTACATGGTTTTCTAAGTTCTGCTTTAATTGTCTTTCACTCTTACTAGGCTAAATCTCCATGAAGGTTGGAAGTAAGATTGCAGGTTCTGAAATACACTATATAGTTAATTTTATAAAGGTTTTCTCTCTCCCCAACTGCAAGCTCTCTGGAGGTAGTCTATCATTTTCATTCCTCTTATATATCCACACTTACATCCCCCAGGTCCTAGCATAACATCTTATATATGGAAGACATGAAGACTTGTAAATGAAGGAAAAATCACACTCTAAAACCCTTATGGAATGCATATTTATGTCCCACTAAAATTCATACATTGCAACCTTAATCCCCAATGAGATGGTATTTGGAAATAGGGCCTTTGGAAGGTGAGGGTGGAGGCCTTGAGGGTAGAGGCCTCATGATGCGATTGGTGCGCTTATTAAGTAGCCTCTGGGCTGCCTCATGCTTAAGGAATTTTGGGGGGGAATTTTCTCAAGAAGTGTTTAGTTAAACACTAGTTTCTTGAGATGTTCTCAGAAATAAAAGGGTTCTGAGTTCAAACCATTATGAATATACTGCCTTCATTTGGAGATCCCCAAATGTACAATAGCATTTATTAAAGTCTCCAAATCCCCAAGAAACCCATTGGTATCAACTCAGTATTTCAAGACCTTCTTAAACAAGAAGATTTTTAAAAACGTAACACTTCTTAACATCCTGCAATAGCACTTTTGGATAGGCAATACAGAAACACAAACACAAGCCATGAACTGTTCCTAGTTAAATTTTTGAAAGAGAAAGAAAGAACATTAGAAAGTAGCACTTAAGGATCCCAATTCGATGAACAAATACATATTTTTAAATAATAATTTTTTAAACTCTCATCTCAAAAATTCAAGATCGTTGCTCTCAGACTTGAGTTTGATAAATGCATCTACAAAACAATGCCGTCATATACCTCCATTTAACAAGAAAGTCTAACTCTTTTAATTTATCTGGATTTTAAAAGCATTTTCTTGACAGATTTTAGATGAGCAGCTAATCTGTCATTTACAGAAGGGATAGTGATGAGAGGGGGCACTGCTTAATTCATTCATATGCTCTTTTATCTGTTGATTTAATTTATTTAGCTCATTCTTTACTAAAAGTATTGACAGATGGGAAAAATATTCAATCACAATCTTGTAGGTTAAAAAAAAGATGTTGATATCAGGCTCAGGACAGCAGGAGAAAGCTGGGATGTTTCTGATCCCAGGAGGAAAGGAAAATGTGATTGACTGATGGTTATCTGACCTATTTTATTCTGAATTGTCATGGATGCCCCAGTAGTGGTGAAGAGCTTCATGCATGTGACAGGTATTCACCAAAGGCTTTTTCTGCATTGTGTGTAATCATGAACACGATTTCTCACCCACATTATTTCTGGGTTGAATTTTTGTTAAGGTTGTGATTATTTTAGAATTTTTTGTTAGGGTTGTGATTAAAGCAAATCAGAAGCCAGAACTGTGAAGATATTTTATATATGGAGGGAAGGTCATTGCATGTTCCCTGGCCTTTAAAGGTTTTTTTTTTTTTTTTTTAATGTGCTTTTAATTTTAATTTTTAAATTTTTAAACTTAGTTCTCAGAATTATCCCTTATTGACCATAAAGCTATCCAGAGAGTTAGCAATACACTATTTAAACTATAAAAACTGGTTTTTATTTTTACGTTGTTGCTTTTGATGGTTATAAAATTAGGGGTAAAATATTTGGAATAGTAGTAACAGGATTCAATTTCTATTCTTAAAAAACAGTGGTTTGCTTTTTAGTAAAACTGAGGAAGGTCACCCATACTAATAAATTTTTTTGGTGTGTGGTCTGATTAATCTTTGCTCTAACAAACACTGTAGAAGGGGAAATGTAGGCTTGCATGGAAATCATAGAAAAATGGAGAGATCAATTTAGAGATTTCATAGGTGGGGGCAATCTAAGATCCTACAGCTTTTGTGAAGACTGGTCTTGGATTTTGACTTGTTTCTAAATGAAATTCTTGAAATATTATCCTCCAGTGGGGATTTCTCCCTCTGAGATATCTATTTATATGATTTCATGGTCACAAGGTCACAGGTAGAGTAACTTTTGCACAAGTGCCAAGTATCTCAGAAAAGTTGTCCCAAAGGTCAAATTTAACAGATATATATTCATTTAATAAATATATATTGAGCACTCACTATTAAATTCTGGGTGTTGAGCAGTGAACAAATGAGACTTGATTTCTGCTCTCATGGAGCTTACAGAGTAATGATAGAGATAAAATATAAGCCAATTCAACAAACAGTACATATGTAATGTCTAATTGTGATAATACCAATAAGTGAAAAGAAGAGCATTTTTTGAAGACTAACATAAGAGATCAAAATCAGATGGAGATGAAGTCAGAGGTGTTGCTTGAGGAAGTAGTATTTAAGCTGAAATCAGAAAGATGACTAGAAGATCATTGAGACAGGAGGTGGTTTGGGGGGTGAGGGTAGAGCCAGAGGAGGGATAAATGTATTTTACACAGAAGAAACAGCACCCATAAAAGGTGTTGCAGAAAGTGTGTGAAATTTCTGAGGAAGTAAGAAAAAGCCAGTATCACTCGATCTAATGTGCAAAAGACGGGGTAAATCAAAATGAGGTTGGAGAGAAAAGCAGTGTCAAATCATCAGGTCTTATATGCCAAGTTATTATGTGGGATTTTAGCCCTAATTGAGTGTTCTTAAGTAAGGTGGAAGTTAAAGTTGTATCATTTATGTTTTAAAAAATTAGTGTGGCTATTATATGAAGAACAGATGGCAGAGCGTTAGCAATGGATGTGGCAAGATTGTAAGCAAAGAGAATACTGAGAAAGTATTATATTATCCTATGTGAAAAATAACTGTCACTTGGACTAGAGTGGTATCAGTGGGGACAAAGATAATTTACATATGCCATAATTGTAGAAAAATAATTGAAAGAACTTGATGATTCATTGGTTTGGGAACATAAGGAGCAGAGATTTGTCTAAAATAATTACATGTTTATGGCTTATGCAAAGACTGGATAGAGCTACCATTTACTGAGATGAGGATGATCAAGGGTCAATTTGGGGAATTAATAAGTTTGAGATGTCCATGACACTTGAGCAGATATGCAAATGGCCATTTGCAACATAGAAAAGAAATCTGTGTTGAAGACAAAAGCTTCAGAGATAGCATACAAATGTATTTAAAGCCACCGGGAAGATGAGATTACTGAGAGAAAGAGAATAATAGGTAAGAAAAGAAGGTCCAGGACTTGGACAAGAGGTATTTGGCATTTTGAGTTTAATGAAGGGAGACACCAGTGCTCTGGGTACTATTGCTGTGTAACAAACTATTCCAAATTAGTGGCATTAAATAATAATAATTGCTCACTAGTATTATGGCACATTTTTCTGGGAGTTGATGGACTCAATGGCTGTTTCTTGGTCAGGGTCTCTTTTGTGATTGCCATCGTCACTGATGAGGCCAGAATAATCTCAGAAACTCGTTTTTGCAGATGGTGCTCAAATAGCTAGAGGCTTGACTTGGTGAGGCTCCACTGGCCTGTCTTCATCTCAAGGTACTTATTCTTACACTGCAATTACAGCATAGGCAGAGTTCTCACTTAGCAGCTCAGGGCTCCAAAAATATATGTATCAAAAAAGAGAGAGCCAAACTTTAATGACAGAACCTGAAAGCTGTATAGGTGGTTTCACTTCTCACTCTATTTGATAGAAATGAATTCCTAAGCCCAATCCACATTTAAAGGGTGGGGGCTTAAGTTTCATGTGTTGAGAGGACTGTCAAAGAAGTTGTAAACAAGGTGTAAAATCCCACAATAACGTCAAAAGCACAAGCAACCCAAGCAAAAATGGACAAAAGGGACCACATCAAGCTAAAAAACAGAAAAGAAAATAATCAACAAAGTGAAGAGACAACCTACAGAATGGGAGAAAATATTGCAAGTGACCTATCTGACAAGAGATTAGTATCCAGAATGCATAAAGAGCTCAAACAACTTAATAGCAAAAAGCCAAGTCATTTGATTTAAAAATAGACAAAGGGTCTGAATAAACATGTCTCAAAAGAAGTCATACAATGGCCAACAGGTATATGAAAAATGCTTATATTGGTAATAATCAGAGAAATGCAGATCAAAACCACAATGAGATATGATCTCATTCCAGTTAAAATTGTTTTTATCAAAAAGGCTCACGCCTGTAATCCCAGCACTTTGGGAGGCCAAGGCAGGCGGATCATGAGGTCAAGAGATTGAGACCGTGGTGAAACCCCGTCTCTATAAAAAATACAAAAATTAGCTGGGTGTGGTGGTGCACGCCTGTGGTCCCAGCTACTTGGGAGACTGAGGCAGGAGAATTGCTTGAACCCGGGAGGCGGAGGTTGTGGTGAGCCGAGATCACACCACTGCACTCCTGCCTGGCACCTGGTGACAGAACAAGACTCTGTCTCAAAAAAATTAAAAATAAAAAAAAAAGGCAAAAAGTAAATTCTGGGGAAAATGTGGGAAAAAAAGGAATTTTGTACACTGTTGATGGGAAAGTAAGTTAGTACAGCCACTAAGGAAAATAATATGAAAGTTCCTCAAAAAACTAAAAATAGAACTATTATATGATCCAGTAATCCCACTGCTGGGTACACATCCAAAAAAGATAGGCAATCAGTATATCAAAGATATATCTGCACTCTCATGTTTAGTGTAGAGCTATTCACAGTAGTCAAGATATGGAACCAAACTGTGTCCAACAACAGATAATAAAGAAAATATGGTACATACACACAATAAAATATTGTTCAGTCATAAGAAAGAATAAAATCTTGTCATTTGCAACAACATGGATGAAACTGGAGGAAATTATAAGTGAAATAAGCTGGACACAGAAAGACGGATATCACATGCTCTAACTCATATATGGGAGCTAAAAAAATTGACCTCATGGTGATAGAGAGGAGAATGATGGCTGCCAGAGGCTTGGAAGGGTAGTGGGGAAGGGGAGATAAAAATGGGTTAGTTAGGCCGGGCGCGGTGGCTCAAGCCTGTAATCCCAGCACTTTGGGAGGCCGAGGCGGGTGGATCACGAGGTCGAGAGATCGAGACCATCCTGGTCAACATTGTGAAACCCCGTCTCTACTAATACAAAAAAATTAGCTGGGCACGGTGGCGCGTGCCTGTAATCCCAGCTATTCAGGAGGCTGAGGCAGGAGAATTGCCTGAACCCAGGAGGCGGAGGTTGCGGTGAGCCGAGATCGCGCCATTGCACTCCAGCCTGGGTAACAAGAGCGAGACTCCGTCTCAAAAAAAAAAAAAAAAAAAAAAAAAAAAAAATGGGTTAGTTAATGAGTACACAAATACGGTCAGATAGTAAGACAGGATGTGGTATTTGATAGCACAATGGGATGACTATAGTTAATAATTTATTATATATTTCAAAATAGCTAGAGGAATGAATTTGGAATGTTCCCAGCATGAAGAAATGATAAATTTTTGAGATGACACATATTCTAATTATCCTGATTTGATCATTACATATTGTATGCTTATATCAAAATATGACATGTACCCCATATATTATGCACAACTATTATGAACCCATCACATTTAAACATAAAAAAGTTAAAATGAAAATAAACAACCCCTCTACCACAGTAACTTAGAAGGAGAAGAGAATACAATTTTCTGGGAACCAAAGGAATAAGTAGTTTAAGATTTTCTTTGTAAGGCTTTTATTTTAGCAACATACAGTCTTTACCCTCATCTTTCTGCTCTTCCCTTTTGTAGTTTTATAGAGAAATTGATCTGTAGCAAACAACCTCTGTTACCTACTTTAATTCATGATTGAGTATGTAAAACGAAAGAGAATAATATGTGCTTTCAAGAAAAGTCAGTGAGAAGCAGAAGTAATTTAATTTATGAATTTAATATTGTAAACTATTGAGCCAGATCAGGGACAGACAACTCTGCTTTAAAGATTGTTTGTCCACAAAGGAATCAACTTAGTGGTGTCAATCATTTTTTTTTTCAAAATGTTTTGATGAAAGGATAACGGAACCAAAGTAAAACGTTTGATTATGTGTCAGGGTGTGAGTGAGTGAGCACCACAGCTTCACGCACTTGCTAAACTGAACAAACCAGAAAGAATGTTAGCTTCCAGTGGTAGAGAGCTGGAGGCAGTCAACAAACACTTAAGAGGCCCCCTGTGCACAGCCTTCGGACAAAGGCGACAGGGAAGTCATCAACAGCTGTCCCAGCCCAATCCCTGACTTGGTCCCTTCTCTAAGTTTTGCTTCATCTAACACTCTACCATGCCCTCTTCCCTTCACCTTCCCCTCCTCCCACCACCAAATTTTTATTCTTTTAGTTTAAAAACATTCTGGAGTATTATGTGGAGGCTACTGACATTAAATAATGAGTTGAGAGTCAAGAAAATGTCCATTATTGAGCCTTCTTTCTTCTGTTTGTCCATCAGGATCACGCTTCATCATTTTCCACCCTGCCTTGTTTCCTGGGAAGCTCACTGTCTAGATTTACATCAATGGTGGGTTTTGTTTTGTTTTGTTTTGTTTTGTTTTGTTTGTTTTGTTTTGTTTTGTTTTTGTTTTCCTCTATGGCTTCAGGAAGAGTGCAAGAGCGCTGAGGTAGGGAGGAGGGTGACTGTAGGGTATTGTTTTCTCCCGTACCTCCAAGCTGTGCTGAGGGCTGGCCACATTCATTGACAGAAAAACCCAGATTCTCTCAAGTCCTCTTCACACAGCCTTCCCTGCCTGTCTCTGGGTCCAGCAACCACTTCTTTCTGCTGCCCCTTCAGGCCTAGGATTGCGCTCTGGATTCTCACTGTCATTATTTCAGAAGTACTGCCATATTACTTGGTGGTTTCTTTGAATGCCACCCTCATCTTTGCAAATAGTTCTTTGTTAAATTATCTGTATATTACTTAATATACATGAGTATGTCTGAAATGACTTCTGGGTTTATGGTTCAAAAACGAAAGATAAAGATGCCATTTACCATGATGAGGAAGATCAGAGGTTGGCTTTGGAATAGACAATATTAAGTTTACGATGTCCATGATACTTGAGTAGATATGCAACTCCAGTTTCAACTTCTCTTCTGGTTTCACCTTCTAACTGAGAAGGTAAAACCAGAAAGGAAATCTGTGCTGGAGATAAATATTTTAGAGACATCACACAGATGCGCTATGCCAGAACTCTGACTCTCATACAAGAGGAGGCCAGCAGCACACCTAGGTGGCAGGCACAGATGGAAGGACAGCTGATGAGGTGCTGAATGTAGTCAATGCAACCTCTTTGCCAGGCAGCAGAAGGGCCACATTCTTTGTCACTGAGCAGAGGAGAGGAGAGATGCCAGGTCCAGTGAAGGCTTGCAGTGAGGGGTGGCTGTGAGCTGTGATTCAGCTCTGATGTCCTCTAACATTACTAGGTCCACTTTCTCAGTTGTGTTTGAGTTTTCCCCTGTTAGATCCTGACCTCCCACCTACCCCTTGTCTCCCAACCTCCCTTTCTGTAAACCCTATCATTCCCTGGTCCATTTTTCTAGTTACCCCCTGAAGTCTCATTGTGGTTTATCCCCTTCTACTTTCCTTTAGAATCTTCTTTTTCTTGCTATTACTTAATAGACTTTGATGGACCATTAAACTCAAAGTACAAATCATTAGCCACTGAAAAACTCACTCTCCTTCCCAAAGCCTCCCTGGGGAGAAAATACTTACATTTCATCCTTTTAGTGCAGCAAAGAAAGAGGAAAAAAGCAGGGACCCTATCCCACTAAATGCCCTAGAGGAAAATGGAGGATATGATCTGAACCCTTGAGGTTTTATAATCTGATGAAGCTGGAAGAGATTGGTTGGTGACATAAAAATATAAAGCTCACAATGAAACTGTAGCATGAGTAAGTTCACATATAAAAGTCTACCTGGGAAAGAAAATTATAGATATTGAATCAGTTAAACTACGAAGGTTTTAAGAAGCAAGAAAATTCTGGATGACAACTGAAGAACAGGAAAAATGTGAATCATAAGAAAAGACAGTGGTGGAGAAAATAAGGAGTGTTTGAATGCACAAACAGAAACAAGAAAGCAGTGTTTTGAATACCCAAGCAGGTTTTCATTGCATAACTGGTGATGAGGAACAGCAGAACCAAGAAATGAAGAAAGTTTAAAGCTGAGGATTTACAACTCAGGCCCAGGGTTTCTTGGTATGATCAGTAACTCCTGTGAAAATTTAACTGGATTTTCAACTTTCCTGTTATGAACCGTAGACGTAGATACTTTGGCTTATCTAACTTCTCATCTTAGATCTGCAGGAAATCTTATGTTGATAAAAGAGCAAAGATAAGAAAACATGGCAGGCCCTGGACAAATCTCCTGGTCTAAGACATTCAATCAGGTTCACAGCTAGTCCAAGAAGAAAGAGTTCATTCTCACCAGAAAAGTACCGAGTCAAGAACAGACGGAGCTTCAGAGAATACATAGAGAGGACACACTTATTACAAAAAGATAAAGATTTTGGCTTGCTGACATTTAGTCAATGGTGCTCAGGACAAGAGAGGTAGCCCCTCTAGATTGGGAGGATTCTCCTACTGGCAGCTGAATTAAAAGTTGTTTTTTTTGTTGTTGTTTTTGTTTGTTTGTTTGTTTGTTTGTTTGTTTGTTTTTCATGCAGCTATCAATATCACAATACTTTTTAAAAATAAATTACCATAATCAAATTTTAATTTTGAAATTCTGTCATGTCTTCGTAAAACATAAGTATCTGACAAATCAACAAGAAATTAAGTAAGAAAAGTGCAATTGGACCATCTCTCTGGTTGAGTGAATTAATCTGTGTGTGAGTGATGTGCATAAAGACTGCAGCCCAAGAGAGGGATGAGATGTGGCCTCGTGCTGACCTAGGCTCCTACGATAGCAGGAAAGCATCGTCATCATTTTTATATTGGAATCCTGTTTACTTTTTTCCTTGTAAAGCAGGTATTCATCATGTGAGAGTATTATGTTTTCTTTAGCTCAGAAATAAAATGCAGCTTGAAGAAAACATTTTCTGTTGCAAATGTGACCCAAGCTGATTTCTGATTTCTCTGACTATTGAATTACAGATATTAGCAATGAAAACACATAAAGGAGAAGTAAGTCCATCTGTTGGTCAGAGAAGAATGGGAAAGTAAGTAGAGAGTTTAATAGAAATATAAAGGAGAAATTATAAATAAATTAAATTTAAACTGCACTGCACTGCAAATACACTGAGCAAAGAGAGTGCCGATCCTTCAATATCAAATTCCAATGTCCAAGGGCTACATGGACTAGAGTGCCTTCCCAGTTGTTCTAGCTATAAATGAAAAACATATTAATAATACTACACAAAGAAAAATTAATAATAAAAATTGACTACGACTTCCATAACATCTAAATGAAATGTAATTAATTACTTCATTAAAAAGTAAAGAAATAAATAAAAAGCTTGCAGGAAGGTGTGCCAAGTCTCAGGAAAATGAGTTGTAATATTCTTGGTTAATTACTGCACTTTCTAATATCTTTCTAGTATCATATATTTCCTTTGTATCACTTATATAAAAAGTATTCTTTAAGAATTTTAAGGATCAATTGAAATGATGTCCCATGTCATTGGAAGTTAGAAGACAAACTGAGAAAAAAAGAACCTAAAAAAAAAACCCTCAAAAAAACAAGCACCTATTCATCAGAGGATTATTGCAGATTGTCTTCTGTGTGGATTCTGGCAGTTGCCAGCCTGTTTCAGTTGTGGCTTTGGTGAAGAAATGATGTGAGCTAAAAACCACAAGCACTGTGAGACACTGCATCTGAGAATCCATGGTCAAATAATTTAAATCAAATCTAGATTAAACATGCAAGTCAACAATTTTGTTGCTTATTGAACTGCAGATCTTCATGGAGTGGTCTTCTCATATGCAATAGTATGTTATGATGTCTAAGAAGGGACAATGTCATACAGCATTTTCTGATCATATTTAAAGATAGGATTCTTTTCTAAAAATGAACCTATCACTAGTCATGTCTGACACCATTTTTGTTTCACAAAATATGTTATAATCTTTCATAGAAAATACTTTGGGAAGTTAATGATATGAAAACACTATGATCATCAGCAAAAAATGCATTAAATACATCTTAGAATAACCATGCAGTCCTGGAGTTTACTCTGCTCTACAATAGTCAAGGATCTGGGTTAAACATAAAAAACAAACGTGAAGAAAAGATTTCTTTGTACCTGTGTGTGCAGTGACCTTATCATTTTTACTGAGCAAGTAGAGAAGTGAGGACCCAGAAATAAAGATGGGGTTAGAGAAAGTAAATGGTCAGGGGTAATTCTAGCACCAAATCCTAGCCCAGCAAATAGTATATCTGTTTAAATGACAGATAATCTACTATGGAAGATGCAATTTCTGCCCCAAGGAGCTAATAATAAATTTGGGGAGACCTTTAAGAAATTCAGCAAATACTTTCAGTGGGATAATTTGGCTAAACACAAGGTTCTGAGAAAGGGATTGAGAGAAGACATAAACTTGTTTTGGAACAGGTGGGGATTGAGAATTTGCTCAAGGAAGACTTTCCAAATAAGTAGTCGTAGAAAAAGCTGAATAGTAAAGGGTGAGAGTGAAGCAGCCAAAACTATGTTGGGAGGAAGGATACTTTATACAGAAGGATTTAAATACTTATACATGGAAGTATGGGCAACTAAAGAAGGGCCCAAACCTACTGAGAACCTGGTACTCCAATAGGTCAAAAATCATTAATTATCAAACTATGCTGACTAAATGAAAAAGATCTATCTAAGAATTAGGTGACGTATTTCAATTCTAATGTACCTATTGAGTGACTGAATCTAAGTTCATGAAAATACTTGAAACTAGTTACCTTGTCTCTTTATCGATGGTCAATTATAAAACTAGATGACCTTGGAAGCCGACTTCAGATATAACAACAATGTAAAATAAAACAATATTAATAGTTAATGCTTAATAATGTTTACCAGGTCCTGTTGTTAGCACTTTGTATAAACCAATGAAGAGGAAACTGAGACCCACAGAATTTAAGTGACTTTCTCAAAGCCTTACAATAGCAAAGACAGAACTGGGATTCCAAATGAGGCCGTCTGGTTTCAGAGGTTGCACTCTTAATCACAGGATAAATTGTCTACCAATACAGAAAATAAAGATAATAAAAATTATCAGATTTTTATTATTTTCTTTAAGCCATAGGAAACAACAAGAAAGAGAAACAACATAAGTAAACTATTTATAGCGTATTTAGTTCAAAACATTTTTTTAAATAGTGAAGAATTATGAGGCTACACAGTACTAAATAAATAGGCAAATAAATACCTGAAATATATTCAAATTGCTTAAGAAAATGATACTGCGTGGCAATCCAGGTCTATTATTTTTAGAGATTCAAGCCAACATTCCAGCTGTGTTCCACATAGCAGTTGTAGAATTGGGCCAGTTGCGGTGGCTCAGGCCTGTAATCCCAGCACTTTGGGAGATCGAGGCGGGTGGATCAGTTGAGGTCAGGAGTTTGAGACCAGCCTGGCCAACATGATAAAACCTTGTGTCTACTAATAATATAAAAATTAGCTGGGCGTGGCTGAGGCAGGAGAATTGCTTGAAACCAGGAGGTAGAGGTCGCAGTGAGCCGAGATTATGCCATTGCACTCTAGCCTGGGTGACAAGGGTGAAACTCTGCCTCAAAAAAAAAAAAAAAAAAAAAATTGTAGAATTAGTCAGAGTTGATAGAAACACTGGAACAAAGACAGAAAGATAAGCAAATTCTAAATTAACTTTGTGATACAAAATGTTAAATACAACCTACCTTGCAGCCTTATTGCTATGATGTCTTTGAGGTTTATACCAAAAGATATCTTTGGACAATTCAGTTATCTTAGATCCTTTTTGTTCCTTAGTAACCAAGTCTGCATGCCTGAGTTTCAAAACACATGTGCGTGTTTATCAAGCGTGTTATAGTCAAATTTCATTATTTCTAAGACAAGCGGGTGAATACCTTAATCCAATTCTTTCAAATATTCCTTTAAATTAACTTTATTCTTGATACAAATTAGTATATAATTATATATAATTTATTTATATAAAAATTATATACATATGTACATATGTACATAATTATATGTATATAATTTTATATATTTTAATGGCTAAATATATAATCAAAACCACCATACAACTATATAATGAATAATGAGCCTTGGATTACCCGGTCACCTGGGAGAAGCATCTATCTGTAAAAAAGAATATTTTAAAATTTTAAAAATAGAAATATTTCTTTCTTCTCAAAGAAAGGGTGTTTCTGGGGAGATCATATAGGTGCAAAGAACCTGAGTGTTAAAGAAACTGCACCTCTCTCACTTGCATAGGACAAGTTATTTAGCTCTGCTATGCCTCCATTTTCTCATCTGTAAAATGGAAACAACAGTACTTAGTTAGTGGGTAGGGGTTGGAAAGAAGGAGAAAATCAGAAAGAAGAGCTAGTGGATGCTGGGCTTAATACCTGGGTGATGGGATGATCTGTGCAGCAAACCACGATGGCACACATTTACCTTCGTAACAAACTTGCGCATCCTGCGTATGTACCTCTGAACTTAAAATAAAAGTTGAAAAAAATCAAAACCAAACTGTAGGGTGGAAAGAAGGGGGACAGAACATAAAACATACATTAAAAGTCTCATAAATATATGTTGCTGTATAAAGGAAGTAAATCCTGACACACACTGCAACATGAATGAAACTTGAGGACACTATGCTAAGTTAAAAAAAAAAAGTACTTACTTTGCAACATTGAAAGACTAAATATAAACATTAATGGTAAGAACACATCAATCCTATAACATACTTTCTGGCACACAAACATTGTTCAGTTAAAGTTATTATATTACCACTGATGTTATTAAAAGGATTATTAGAATTTATGACCAAATCTCAAAGTCACCTATAAAATGTGTATTTTGACCTTCAGTGATTTACATCATCATTTGAAAAATATATTTTTTACATGAAAATTAGAGAGATATTTGAAGCCAATGCCATTATCCAATTATGTTAGCCATTTGTTTAAAGGGGCATACTGATTCAATTCACAAAATTAATGTTGAGTTCCACTGATGGTTAAGAAAAGAGACCTACTTAAAAAACAAAATGAAAAACAGAATGAATAAGGATGTTTATGAGAGCCATTTGAGGATTTTCAGTTCACCATTGACAGT
This sequence comes from Aotus nancymaae, assembly GCF_030222135.1. Classification (NCBI taxonomy): domain Eukaryota; kingdom Metazoa; phylum Chordata; class Mammalia; order Primates; family Aotidae; genus Aotus; species Aotus nancymaae. The sequence continues at coordinate 14,618,146 of NW_026988450.1, read as the reverse complement.
AAATATGCAGTAGCTTCTTTGTTGTAAATGAAATAAAATAGTCCCTGTTGAGTAATGGAACTTACTTTCTGTCTTGAAGGAATAATTACAGAATAATAATGGGATCACTAAGAAATTTATGAGAACAAAATACGTGTCTTTACCATAATACTAAGATATGTTGAAATAAAGAAAGCCAATGGACCCATCTCAAAGCCACTTGAAAGTGTTAATGTCTCCCAAATGTCAAAACAACACGATTTAGTTAAAAAATAGTCAAATTCCTTGACTGTGTGTTAACAAAACACATAAAATATATGCTTAAAAGACCAAAGTGTTTATTTTTAACCAGTTTCTTTGAAGTTCTACAAAGAATTTCAAGGCATTACCCTATTATGTTCCTAGTGCGAGGGCCAGCTTTATGGCATGAGAACAGTAGTCAGGTAGTTCCCTGTCCTAACAAGGGCCCCGTGATTGAGGTATAATGCTTTGTGGCTGCCATCTTAAAATTTCTTAATTTTATCTTTGACATTATTTGTGTTTGTAATGAAGTCTTATTGGAAGATGGAGTATGTGTCACAGGGTTGGAGTCTTGGCTCACACATAATTTTGCCTCCTTCCTGCCTCCCTGGTGTGCATTCTAGACTGCCCACTCTTCCATCCCTGGCACTCTGGGCACTACCTAACCTCTTCCTTGATGCCCCTGCCAGGTGCCTGTGTGTAGGAAGAGTTGGAGTTAGATGTATGGGCTGCTGTGTCTTAGGGTGGAGCATGGTGGCAACTATCCCAAATCATGGCTGGGAGCACTGGTAGCACATTCACAGGTGACTACTAAACCTCTCACCCACACCTGAAGCAGGTACCAAGCATACCCTGAAAGAGAAGCTATAATTTATTGGAGTGGATGGTCCACTGTGAGCTGTAGTAGTTGTCCTGTGGGAAGGAGAGATGCCTAAGAAGTGGAGTATCCCATTGTCTGAGGGAGCATGACACTAAATAGCAAACGAAATAAACTAGGACAGTCCAAGAGAGTGAAAGAAAAGGATTGTATGTGTTAGTGTCTTGAATAGCATTTCCCCCTGCTGTTTGAATAAGCAGTTCCACATTTTCATTTTTCACTGTGACCTACACATTGTATAACCAGCCCTGCCTACTGCCCATTATGCTGTGCATGCAGTAGATACTCAGTACATATGTATTTAGTAGATGAGAAATACTCTCTTCACTGAAGAGATTGCCATTGTCAATCTTGACAATTTTCACTTATCAACTAATAAAAAATTACCTTATATTTCATGATGAATTAGAATGCAGCCTGTTAGTTACAAAGGAGAAGAGAGTGCTAATGGCTAGTGTCACATTTTTGGCTCATTAGAGAACCTAAACAGAGTTATTGCTCTGGTCCTTGTATAAGTCACAGAGAGGCAGTCAAAATTCAGGATTATGTTATGTCCAAATTCAGCACCCTTTACTCTTGTTTGATTGTAAGAGCATTAAGGAGCCCAAGGTATGGAGCTCAAAACATCTTTTTTTTTTTTTTTTCAAATAATTTCAGCTTTATCCCCATTTTAAGATTGATTTTTGCATGAGATTTTCTTTGGAAAAAATAAATTTGAAAATCACTACCAGAAGTGGAAGTCTGGAGACCTCTAATTATGGGAAGATGAAGTGGACATGATTTAATTCATTTCCTCTTACTAAATCCAAAATCCCTAGACATTATATATATTTAAAAAATAATGAGTACATTAAAAGGTAGAGACAGGAAGGGACTACCCAGGGACTGTGAGAGCCTAGAAATGACACTATGGCAAGTTCTCTGTATTTTCCTTTTGCCTCATATACTCCAGACTTGATATGAAAGAAATTGTCAACTCAAAAATGCTACCCTTATAGACCAAAAAGAAAACAAAACAAAATTAAAAAGCCCTAAGAAAAGCCGGTTCTCTATAGCCGAAAACCAGGAAAGGGACAGTCTACCAAAACAGGACCCTATTGAACAATAATCATTCTACTCTAGCCAAACACAACAGAAAAAAACTGTGGTCCTACCCTCAATGATACCACCTAAGTCTAAGTTGTTTTCAGAAAAAAAAAAACAAAACTGTGGTCCCACCCCCAACTATACCACCTAATTTTAGGGAAGCCTAAAATTCCACACTCATGAGGCTGCAACAAGGTGCCCCAGTTGCTACCATGCTGGTATGAGAAAAAGCCAAGTAAGTAGCCACGACTTTCATCTGTCTGGTAATAAGTGGTCCCTGCCCCCATCCCTTACCCAATGCCATACAAAACAAAGTGGGAATCCTGAACTTGCATCTCCATTCTGAAATGATGAGATGCCCATCCTCTTCATTGCTGGGGTGCTGTCAGAGGAAGCTCAGTGAGGGGTCAGGACCTTCAGTATCAGCAAGCAGTAATGAGGGTACCCCACTGTGGTGTCTGTGGAAGCCATGTGGGGAGCTGAAAACCCCACCCTTGCCCAGCAGCAATAAGCCCCCTATATTTTTTATTTTCTCAACTGTTGTCCAGATTAGGTAATTTGTATCATTCCATCTTCTGTTCCATTGATTTCTTCTTTCTTCTGCTGATTTCAGAAGTCAACAGAAGCTGAATGGCACCAGTGAGATAGCCCTTCCCTTCCCCTAACAAAGAAAGATCATAGAAGACCAGTTAAAAAAGTTCTTTAAATAGGATCCAAAGTCTCATATAATACAAAAATGTATAATAAAAATATTTCAATAGAGAATCACTTCCATACTTAGATATAAGAAGATCTCAAATTGTGTAAAACATGGAAATCAATAAATCTCAACACTGAAATGGTAGACATTAGAATGATTTGACACAGATTTTTTTAAGTAGCCATGATACAAATGTTATAAAAAGCAATTATAAACATGCTTGAAATGCATGAAAAAAAAAAACAGGAAGCCTCAGCAAGGTTATAGAAAGTCTCAACAAAGACACAGAAAATATAAAGCAGAACCAAATGGAAATTTGAGAACTGAAAAATACAATAACTGACATAAAATGCTCAATAGATGTGCCAAGAGCAGAATGTGGGAGACAGAAAAGAATCGATGAAATCAATGAAACAGAAGATGGAATTGTACAAATTACCTAGTCTGGACAACAGTTGAAAAAATAAAAGAATAAACAAACAAATAATTAGAGCCTCAGAAACATGTAGAGTATAACAAAATATATAACATTCCTATCATCAGAGTCCCATAAGGAGTGAAGAAGAGCAAGACCAAAAAAGTAATTGAAAGAATAGTAGTTGCAAAATCCTAAATTTGACAATAGATGTATACCTACAGATTCAAAAAGCTGAATGAACACTAAACATGGTAAAATCTTAAATATTTATTCCAAGACATGGTATATTTACATTTCTGAAAACTAAAAACAAGGAAAAATTTGAAAGCAGGTGGAAGAGAAGACAATTTGAATTGTTGAATGACAATTCAAAGTGTCATTCAACAATTTAAATGACACAGAGGATCACTCATCAGAAAGCATTGAGACCAGAATAAAATGGCAAAATATATTTCAAGAAAAAACAGAACTATCAGACTAGAATTATATACCCAGTAAAAATATCCTTCAGCAATAAATGAAAAATTAACACATTCTCAGATGAAGGAAAACTAAGAGAATTTATTATCTGCAGATCTACCTTAAAAGAATGTCTAAAAGAAGTTCTATGAACATAAGGAAAATGATTTTTTAACCAAAGTAACCTTAGAATATCTGAGAAAAGAAAGAACATGATAAACAAAAATATCAGTAAACTGAATGGCTTTTTTTCTCATGAGGTTTCAAAATAATGTTTGAAAGTTGAAGCAAAAATTATTACTTTGTCTACTGTGTTTCTAAGGATACATAAGGATACATACAGAAAATATTTAAGACAATAATATTGTATACAAGTCAAGGTAAAGGGACATAAAGGGAGTTAAGGTTTCTATATGCAACTCAAATCTCTATAATGATAACAACAATAACCTGTGCATTCAGTGGTTGCAATATAAAAAGAGACACTCAAAAACATTATCAGTACATCAAAATGGAATTTTAATAAATGTATAAGCAACCACAGGAATGCATAAAAGACAAAATCATAAAATAAATAGAACAAAAAAAACAGAAAAAGAAAATAGTTGACTTAAATCTTAATTATATTAAATGTGAATGACCTAAATAAACCAATTAAAAGACAGAGATTAGAAGAATGGCTAAGAAAACATTACCAAATATATGCAATTTATCATAATCTCACCTCAAATTTGATTATATAGGCAGGTCAGATGGAAAAAATATCATGCAAATATTAATCCAAGAAAAGCGGGGGTGGCTTTATTACTATCAGATGAAGTAGAGTTCAGAAAAAGAAAATTATCAGAGACACAAAGAGGTACAATATAGTGATAAAATGGCCAATTTACCAAGAAGACATAGCACTTCTAAACATGTATATACCAACAACAGAGTAGCAAAATACGCAAAGAAAAAATTGATAGAATTGAAAGGGGAAATAAACAAATCCACAAATATGTAGAAAGATTTTAACAACTCTCAACGATTAGGAAGACAGCTAGATACGAAATCAGCAAGGATATAGAAGAACTCATCAGCACCACCAACCTGTAGGATCTAATCAATATTTATAGTACACTTCACCGAACAGAAGCAGAATGCACATTCTTTTCAAGTTTTCTTGGAACTTACATAAAAATAAATATTAAAAACTCTGAGAAAAATTGAAATAGAGAATTTCCTCAAACTGATAAAGCATATCTACAAAAAAACTTACAGACAACTTTACATATAATGGGGAGAAACAATGTTGCCTCAAAAATGGGGAGAAAAGCAAGGATGTTTGCTCTTACCATTCTTATTCCACGTAGTGTTGAAAATTTTAGCCAGTGCAATAAGGTAAGAAAAGAAAAGAAAATGCATACAGATAAGAAGGGAAGAAATAAAGCTGTTCTTATTTTCAGATGACATAATTGTCTATATGGAAAATCCTCAGGAATTTTTTAAAAATTCCTTGAACTTAGAAGTAAAGCTCAGCAAGGTGACAGGACCCAAGAAAAGCAAAACTTAATTTTATTTTTAAATACTAGCAATGAACACAGTTAAAATTTTAAAATATAGTACAAGTTAAAACTGCTCTAAGGAAATACAATATTTATGCATAAATCTGGCAAAGCACATATGGGACTTTTATGTGGAACACCTGGACAAGGTGATTAAATAAATCAATTAAGACTTAAATGGAGAGACATGCTGTATTTATGGCTTGGAAAACTTAGCATATAAAGATGACAATTTGCCCTTAAATTAACATACAGTATTAACACTAGTATTATCAAAATCCCAGAATGATTTTTTGTAGATATAGATGGGCAAAGAAACTAAATAGCTAAAGAATTTCATGAAAAAGGAGGAGGAGAAAAGAATAAGTCTCTTTGATTTCTTTACAAACAGCAAGATAGTGTGGTTTGGCAAAGGGAAAGACATGTAGATGAATGAAAAAGAAGAGATAAACCAAAAATACACCAACCAAATTTGCCCAACTGAGTTTTGACAAAGGAACTAAAGTTCACCATTTCGACAAGGTGCAGGTTCTCAGTTTGACAAAGGCTCAAAAGCAATTTAATGCAGGAAGGATATCCTTTTCAGCAAATGGTGCTAAAGCAATTGCCCATTCATCAAAACAAGAGAGAAAAAGAACTTAAAAGAAAAAGAACCTCAAACCAAAGTCTCTCAGTTTATACAAAAATGTCGCTCAAAAATAACTCAATTTAAGTGTCCATCAACAGATGAATGGATAAAGAAAACGTGATGCATATATAATGGAGTACTATTCAGCCATTAAAAAGACTGAGATTCATCATTTGAAAAACATGAATGGAACTGGATATCATTATGTTAAGTGAAATAAGCCAGGAGAAGAAAGGAAACATTGCTTGTTCTCACTTATTTGTGGGATCTAAAAATCAAAACAATTGAACTCATGGAAATAGAGAGTAGAAGGATGACTATAAGAGGCTGGGAAGTGTAGTTGGGAGTTGTGGGGAGCAGTGAAAGGAATGTACAGATGGTTAATGGGTACAAAAAAATAACACAAATGAATAAGGTCTAGTATTTGATAGCACAACAGGGTAACTCTAGTCAATAATAATTTATACATTAAAAATAACTGAAAGAGTATAATTCTTTGTAATACAAAGGATAAATGCTTCAGGGGAAGGATACCCTATATGCCATGATGTGATTATTATGTATTGCATACCTATATCAAAATATCTCATGTACCCTGTAAATATATATACCTACTATGTATCCAAAAATAACTAAAAATTAAAAATAAAAAACTCAATATACATCACAAACTTACATGTAAGATATACAACTGTACAATTTTTAGGAAAAAAATGGAGAAGTGTTGGGTCTAGGGCTAGGCAAAAAATTCTCAGATTTGACACAAAGGGCACACAATACATAAAAGGAAAAAAATGATAAGGTATACTTTATCAAAATTCAAACTTTTACTATGCAAAATACCCTGTTAAAAGGATGAAGAGATAAGCTACACAGTGGGAGAAAACATCTGTGAACCACATATCTGACAAAGAATAGTACCTAGAATATATAAAGAATTCTCAATTTCTTCAATAAAAAAGCAAACAATCCAATTAAAACATGGATGAAAGATATAAAAAGGCATTTTACTGAAGAAAGTATACAGATACAAAATATATAATTAGTAGATATTACTAGAAATTATGGAGATGCAAATTAAAACTGCAAATAGATACCATTATACTATCAGAATGGCTAAAATTAAAAAATAGTCACAGCACCAAATGATGGTCAAGAGTCAGAGGAACTGGATCAGTCATATTTTACTTGTGGGTACGGGTGGGAATATAAAACAGTAGAGTCACTTCAGAAAATAGTTTCACCATTTCTTACAAAATTAAACATGCACCTAACATACGACCCAGCAATTACACTCCTGAACTTTTATACCAAAGAAATGAAGACTTGTGCACACACAAACAGCTGTACATAAATGTTTATCGTGTAGTGCTTACTCATAATAGCCCCAAACTGGAAACAACCCAGTTGTCCTTCAATGGGCAAATAGTAAACAAACTATGCTACATCTACACCAAGGAATACCATTTAGCTATAGAAAGGACTGAACTGTTGATGTAGGCATCTGTTTAGAAGAATCTCCACAGTGTATGCTTAATGAAAAAGAAATGCAATTCCCAAAGATAAAATAGCTTATGATTCAAGTTATCTAACATTCATGAAAGGCAAAGTGGCAGAAACGGAGACATTTCCAAGGCCTAAGGAGGGGTAAGAGGGAAGGGACTGTGGCTGTAAAAGGGCAACAAGAGGGATCCCTGTAGTGAGGAAATGTTCTGTATCTTGATTGTGTCAGTGTCAATCTTCTAGGTATTATATGATATAGTTAAGTTGCAAAATGTAGTCATTGGGGGAAATGGGATAATGCTTATATGGGATGTTACTGTATAATTTCTTATAACTGCATATGAATCTACAATTCTCTACATGAATTGTTTAATTTAAAAAACTCTTAAAAATCATAAATTTACCAACATTTAAGAAGGACTCATGGCAACTACATAAAATAGATTGTGCTTTTTAAATAATTAGGTTCATGAATATCTCAAGAACTTTGCAAAGGTAAAAGCTTGCCATCTATACTTTTTATAGGTTCTGTTTTGAAAGGCATCTAGCAGACTAAAGTGAAATATGGAGTAAAAGAAAAGCTTTAACAGAAAATTGTAGTGATCATGAGTATTTTCCAACAAAACAATGGAACTGGAAAGCTTTGTTTCAGTTGAAATCATTACAAAATTGCCATAAATAGGAAAGAACCAAAAATTGGAGTGATAGAAAACCTGAAGAGGAATTCATTGAGCTGTGTGCTATAGTCATGAAAGGGTTAATACACATTTCTAAAAATCCCAGTCCACATCCTTATGTACTTCCCAGGAACCTTTGCATTCTAGCTTTTTAATATATGCCTTGGGTGTTTATTAATAGGCACTTTGGAAAATCATTTAGGCCACTGGCTTCCTTCCTCTTAGTGCAGGGAAATAGTAATTTACTAAATAGCAACTCATTAATGTGAAAGAGTTAATGGAAAAGACTGTGTTATGCATTTTGATAATCTACTTCAGTAAATATAACTACATAATGATGATTATTTAGAAATATAAGCAGTAATAGTAAATCTAAATAAAGGCATTATTTATAAAGTTAGGGCCAGTCATATTTTCCCCAGTATTGGTAGGATAAAAGTGATTTTTTTTTTTTAGTCTTTTTAATGCTAGAGTGTTGGTAATTTAGAATGAAGAAGAAAAATAAATCATTTCTGCAGAAGTCCAAAGAAAGAAGCTTGTAATAAGGATGATTATGGCAAGTTCTTGATCCTTGAAATTGTTCTGTGTGTTATCAAGTGATCTACTTTCCCTCTCCTTTTACTTCATTTACAAGGCAAAGCCTTCCAGCCAGTTCGATGGTGGCAAGTCTCCCCTGCTCTTCCTGCAGTCATTTCCCATCGAGGAAGAATATGAAAATGATGCACAGGTGAGGGAGGCATAGCGTAAGACCACTTCTTACCTTTCATTTCCTGGAGCCAATCTGAATGAAAACCCAGAGAGAGGAGAAAGGGAAGAGAAGCTGCCAAAAACAGACAATGGGAGAAAGAAGTGAGCAGATGAAAGGAACGAGCACCAAGAACATCCTGGGATGAAAATGAGGGAGACTGGAGATTTGTCATTGTCACTGTTGTCATTTTCTGCTGTATTTTAAATCCGAGAGCTTTTATAATGGGAGTATATGTGCTGTTTTATAATAGCTTAGAGGAAAATTTTATTGTTTTTTTTTGTCCATTTATTCCTTAGCACTTAAAAAATTCTCAGGCAAAAGTCAAACATGCAAACAAACCCCAAACTCTCTATATGTACAATGGTGAATTCTAATTATTTTTCAAGTTTGTTCAGTTGTTATACTTATGTGATTGCTGTGTATTTGCATTTATCATTTTGTTAAATACATATTCACTAATCAACATAATATATGATCGTTTTATTTAGGTTTCTTTACTCCTTGTTTGTACTTTGAGCCTGAAGTTTTAGAGGATGATCTGACAAAAGTGTATTTCAATCTGGGAGAAGTGATCATTGGCCAATAACTATGACTGACAATTGATAATTAACCACGGATTAGCCATGGGATGATTTGTCCTAGAGGATAAGGTTTTAGCCCCTATCATTGTCATTCTGTCTTACATGGGGCTTAGAATCTCATCAAATTTTTCTATGATGCTTCTGGGCTACCCTTATGCATTTGCTCAGAGTGTGTCTGTCCCAGCCCAGTGATGCCTAACCAGCAGCATTACTGGGTCACTGCACATACTTCTGTGATTAATTCATTTGAAAATAGACTGTCCTTAAATTATGCTAATTTGTGTCATCCATTTCCTGAAGAAATCCTGGTTGATATATCTAGTCAATAATTGGGTGTGAGACCAGCCTCTAAAAAGGGACTCTAGTTGGATACTTTACAAATACTGGATTTCCAGTGTCTGTGCTCCACTGGTCCCTTGGATTAAAGAAAAACTGGTAGAGATACTTTTCAAGGAAAGGAAAAGGGAAATATTTGCTTTCCTGAAGAATCCTTGGGGAAGGCAGATAGATCTGGCAGGCATTGGCAACATTGTGCATAATGCTGTCTGCCTCCGTCTCTAAGAGGGCCTAGCACATAGTCCATGCCAGTGTATTCTGTATTCTCCAGATCCACTTTTCTTCCTTTTGCACCTTGCTTTCTGCATATGAAGGCTGCATCTTGTGGACTGCATCAACTGACTCTAAATAGGCTAATAGTTATGTTCAGCCAATGGGGAGGGGCGGCTTGGCAAGAGAAAGAGGAAAAAGGAATTAGAAACATATTCCCCTGATTTCCTACATAAAGGGTAACTTCAGGCTATGTCCCTTCATGGAAGGCCACTTCTCTCTGGATTCCTCTTGTATGTAACTATTCTGTATTTCAGTAATTTATTCCATCTGTCATCCCTCAAGAGTAGGTGTGAGACTCAAGAGTAGGGGCAATAGCCCACCTGCTGTTAGCCCTCGGTTCCTCAATCATACCTTGTGAATTCCGTATACCCCGCACACACCTCTGTGATTAATTCAGAGGAAAATAAACTCTCCTTGAATTATGCTAATGTGTGAGTGTCATCTGTTTCCTGTTGAAATCCTCATTGATATATCTAGTCAATAATTAATAGTTAATATTAATTGAATGTTTACTATTCTAAAAGATGCATGGGTACTGACTCATTAAAACATCCCAATAGGAAATATCAAGAGACACTATTATTATCCCTGTTTCACAGCTTAGGAGAGATTAAGCCATATCTCTGGGGTACACAACAAAAAGTGTTGAGATGTGATTTGCACCAGAGTATTCTTCTGTCTCCAGAGTCTAGGCTCTGCACAAATGCCCATTCAATGAATGAATGTAGACAGAAATGCCTGGGAATTTCAGTTTTACTGTTCTTTCAGAAGTACTGGGTATGATAATTTATAAATTTATCTACTTAAATCTATAAAAGTTGCCTTATTTTAATTTGCATTTTGTTGATTAAAGATGAATATTTATTTCCGTATGTTATCCCTAGTTATTTGTCCTCAAAAGGGATTGTGTTTGTGGTATTTGACTGTTTATCTATTGAGATTTTTGAATGTTTTTTCTATTTAATGAGCTCTTCATATAATAAAATTTTCCTAATTTTATGCATTTTAATTTTTGTATTTTTAGAATGACAAAAATGTATATTTTTAATAATCTTATTCATTTAGGGAAAGGTTGTTTTAAGTATATAGTCACTGAAGTATGTTTATTAAACACATAGAAAGAAAAAAATAATAAAACTCTTTTAGAATCATGCCAATCAGAGATAGCCATTGTCCCCACTTTGAGCTATTTTCATATAGGCTTTGTTTGATGTCCGTGAATGACGTTTTACAGTATGAACTGTTTTGAAACTTTTGAATTTAAAGTACTGTGAATATCTTTGCATTTCTTTACATTTTTGTGTATGTTATCTGATTTTACTTTTGTTTATAAAATTTGTAGTTAAAATAAAGTGCATGTTCATTGTAAAATATTCAACTAATAAAGAAACGCCCCCCTGTTGTGACAGCCCACACTATACCTGGGAAGTCCTCCTAAAGCCTTGTTGTATGGACCCTGGATCTCTTTCTTTGTACATACAAACATATTTACATGTATATATGCTATAGGCATATTGTTGGCTTAACCAGCTCTCTATTTTTTTATATTTATGCTGTTTCCAATGTTTTACTCTGATATTGAAGCCCAAGGCTCTTGGTAGCTCATACTTAAGGCCAGTATATTTGAGGAAAAAAAAATGAACAAAATGCTCAAATTACAACTTTTTTGTAGACTATTAAAGTAAGAATATATTTTCTCCTAGGAGTGCTAAAAGAGAAAGTAATGAAATAATGAGCCACATCTTCCACAACATACTAATAATAAACTAAACAAACTGATGAATAAAAACAGTGAAGTCCTAATAAAAAGTCTCCCATCAAAGAAAAGCTCAGGACCTGATGGTTTCACTGCTGAATTCTTCAAAATATTTTAAGGATAACTAATATTAATTCTAATAATAAACTTAGAAATCTGCTTCACAGGAAAGTTTTCTTTTATAAGTTATATCTCATTATATGAGTGATGTTTATAATAGAAAGTTTGAACATTAAATATAAGAAATCTAAAGAAAATAGAAATTCTCCATAATTCTTGTTACCCAGAGATAGTCACAGGTCTCATTTTAGTGTAAATTCATTTGTAATTTTCTCTCCTTGTGAAAAAAATCATACTTATTACTATGGAATATTCAAGGTCAGGAAAAAACAGTTGTAGTGATCAGGTCTTGTGCTCAGTGAGCTTGTGTTTTTCTGCCTCCTACTGCATGGCAATGTTTCTTAGAAGGCCCTGATCCCTTCCCATTCACTGCTTGCTATCGTTGCTTCCTATTGATTATGATTACCAATATCCTTCCGTTAAATAACAAAGTGATTTCCATTACTCAATCCCAAGAACTTTAAATGGCCCACTGTGAAGTGCCGGTTTCAATATTATTTTTCCAAATTACTTTGTAGCTCTCAACACCATTTATTGAATAGTCCTTACCTTTGTCCTTTCTCACTCCTAACGTTCTGTTAAATAATTGGACTATTTCTTCTAGGCCATAATCTTTCTTTAATCAATCTGAATAATTTTCAATTTTGGAATTTATTTTTTAAGAAAACCTTCATTTGTTCAACAAATATTTATTGAGCAGCTGCTCTGTGTCAGTCATGACAGTTATTAAAACTGACAAGGATATAAAGACAGAGAGTACAGTGGGATATCCTATTTTTAGAGTGGTCAGAGATTTCTCTCATAAAGTGACAGTTGAGCAAAAACTGAATAAAAGAAGGGAGGGAGCTATGTGACTACTTCGGGAAAGATCATTTCAATGAGAAGAAAAGACAAATACAAATCCATGAGATTTGAACAGGACTTGTGCATCTAAAGTGCTAAAGCCCAGTGATGGGGAGGAGGAAGCAGGAGAGGAGGCAGGGATGGGGCTGGGTCCCTTGAAGACCTTTGACTTTTACCCTGAAGGAGATGAGAAGATATGAAAGGGTTTTGAGAAAGAGAATGAAAATCATTGGCATTTCTGCTATTATCTTGAAAATACATGCCAAGGTGGGGGGCAGGGCACAGTGGAAACTGGGACTGCAATAATCCAGGTAAGAGCTTTATAATGTGTGTCAAACATGGGGAGTACTAACTCTTGGACAGGGATGAGAATTAGCTGTGAACCTCTAAAGGACTAGCGTCATAGCTTATTAGTCATTATTTTCCTTGTGTCCTCAAGTATGGTCTTGGCACTATATTCAAGAAATGCTCACTGAATGAAGTCTGTTATTGGAAGTTGGAGAATAATATGACCAAAGTCCCAACCTGCTTGACTTTCAGGCCACAGGTCTCAATTCTCTGCTACTATCTCTCTAAATTTGGACCCTTCTCCTGAAGAAAATGCCCCACAGAGTTGTCTTATTTTCTGTTCTCCTGGACTTTTCATAAACACTTCCTCTGATAGGCCTTTCCTATGGACAACATTCTACCCTTTTAAAAGCTGGATAATACAGTACCAGGTGCCATCCACTTGTCTATTCAGCAGATATTTGCTGAGCACTTCATATGCACTGGGCATTCTTTCAGGCTCTTGTATCAGTAAGTAAGATAAATAAAAATGCCTCCTCTAATGGAGGTTACATTCTGGTAGGTGAAAGGCAAAAGTAAAACATAAAAAATAAGTAAATGGTATAGCACGCTAGAAGTAGGGAAGTAAATTATCACTCCCAATTTTTGTTTAGTCCTTAAAACCAGTCTTGTATGTTTCTTCTCACTGTTTTTCCTTTTCAACTTATATTGCTAAGGGTATGCTTATAGTAACTTTCTCACACAATGAGAAATTTTACTAATTTTGGGAATTATAATAGCATATATTTATACAGTATTTTATAGTTTACAAATTGCGTTCATTCTTTAAAAAGATACTCGTTAGACCTCATATTATTGCTGTGGGTTAGATATAATTTTCACATTTTAAAAATAGAGATACTAAAAGAAATTCATAAGATTTTATACAGAAATGTAAGTGACAGATGCAGAAATATAGTCTGACTTCCTGAGAAAAAAATATTCTTGAAAATTATATCTTATGGTGATTTTTAATATATATATTTTTAGCTTTGGGTCATCATCCCACGGATGCAATCAGCATACACATGGTGTCAGCAAATTGTGTCGTTAAGTACATATTAACATGAATTAAAATCAAGGAAAGCAATGCTCACAAGGAGTGTATGATTTGTCACCAACTATAAATATAAGATCAGAAATCTCAGGGTTCACGAGGTCCAATTTGTAAACTGAGAATTGCTATTTTATTGTGCATGTGCATATAATTTTTCATAATAAGACCTTCTATTTATTGATTGATTCTGTGTCTGTGTGTTTTTTTAAGAGACAGGTCTTAAGATGTTGCTCAGGCTGGCCTCAAATTCCTGGGCTCAAGCCATCTTTCCACTTCAGCCTCGTGAGTAGCTGGGATCACACATGTGTGTGCTACCATACCTGGCTGTGATCATTTTAGTAGCATAATAATGAGAAAAAAAAATTGAAAAAAGGCAAGAGGGAGGAATATTGCATAGATGGGGGATGGGAAGAAAACAGATCCCATTTTCATAATTTTCAAACAATTGCAAGAGTAGAACTTGAGAGGGGCCGGCTTACTGCAGGTAACCTGCACAGTTGCAACTTAGACACCCCTAGAAAGTCAGATAGCTTCCTCCTAGGGTAGAAGACATCACTTTAGGCTATTGAATCAATCACTGTCAGGAAATCCAATGTCAATCTAAAGCCTACCTTCCCTCTGCAACATTCTCCCTATTTTAAGTCTGGTTCTTGGTAAGTCATTTTTATCTCTAATACAAAACCATGTGTCCGACGCATGCTCAATATGATGGTGTAAGTGGGCCCTTACTTATAAACTAATATGCTAGGGGATAGTTTTTCACTGGTTTGAACAGCAAAGACTAAATCTCTAACCTCTCACTTCCATTTGTCACAGAAAGATTAAATAATGCTTTTGGGAAAGAATGCTAAATTATCCCAGTCTTCTCACACAGTGAGTGGCACAGGGCCCGTTCCAGTAGAGCATCAAGAAGTGACAGTCACAGTGTAACCAATCCAAGAGAAAGCAAAGACGGGGGCTCCTACTGACACCACTATGGTCTCCTGCACATTCCATGTCAGTTTTAACGCCAGTAACTGTCTTTCTTCACATTGCCATACTATCCTAATGGGTCATTTATTGGAGTAATTACCCATCTCCTCCTACTGTGATACTATAGGGAAATACTTAGCTTTCCAACAGTTACATTTTCTATGCCATATCATATCATAATACAAGTTAATACTCCTTTTGGCTACTGATTTTATTTAAAAAGCAAAATCACTACTTTACAAAGCATTATAGGGAATCATTAAAAAAAAAAAAAAATCTGAACATTCTGTACCAATGCCATAACAAACAGTGTAAAATAGCCTGATTCTCTGATTCATATATGGCTGTTAGCTCTGCTGATTGTCCACAAAAATGTACGTATCTGATGTTTTCTATTGAATTGTGTTGCAAGGTTTCACACGACAGCAGAGGGAGACGACTTGGAAATCACAGAAAAGTATAAAACTTTAGAACAACAGCTTAAAGTGTTTAATGTACTATAAACAGCTTCTACTGTTTAAATGTCCGTGAGCAGTGCAATGACAAAGAACAGCAAGGAATAGAAAACTGTGTAGTTTATAATTAGAGCTATTAGGAGTGCTAAAGTGAATACAGAAAACAGCAACTAAAAGCTAGCTGCTCACCAAACCTTATACAAAGCCTATACTGGAGGGTGCGTCTACACTAGCCCTTTCAAAGGAAACACATTAAAGCACATTTATATCTGCTTGGTGTCAGCATGTAGGCAACAAAAATGCATCACACTCAAAGAATGCTTTCTATTATGTGCAATAACATCTGTATTATACATCACAATGATGGGCATTATTGTGGTGTCACTGCCACAGCTTTCAACATTAGCACAAGGGGGAAAATGGACTCTTTCTGCGTACCTTAAGCTAAAAAATGCTCCATGAAAAATATGATGTTCATCAGTGAATTCATGTCACTCCCAAATAAATTTTATTTGTCAATAATGCATAAACATGCCTAATGTATAAGATTTACTGCTTTTAATTTCATATTTAAAAGATGTTGAATAACTTCATTTATTCCAAATGAGTTTTTTCATGTTTGTAGTGAGAAACTTGGTGTTGTTAATTATACTGTGCCTTGGAGTCTAAGGAGAGCCATGTGTGAAAAGGGAGAGAGAGGCTTTGCCAGAAACATGTCACATTCTTCATAGTGTCCATAATTCATAGTGTCCATAATCAAACAAAACAAAACAAACAGAAACCACTGCTCTACAAGGATTGGTGCAGTCTTTGTTCATACCCCAGTTATCTCAACTGCCTTGAAATTACTTCTTCATTCTACTGTATTATAGCATAGAGGGTCTGCAAATGGCAGTGGCAAAATTCTTCAATATGGACAAGTTCAAGGGAAGTATGGTGATAATTTGTTTTGATATTAAAGATCCTTTATTTAATACCGCTGAGTTTCCTAAGTAAGACCTTTGTATTTGAAAAGGGCAGGCTTGAAAGTCTATGAATCTTGGCTCACATCTTACTCCATTACTAACAAGCTGGATGGCTTTGCATGTTGACTCAGTATCTCTGAATCTTGGGTTCCTCTTCCATATCCTACTGAAGATTATGCTACTAAACTCAAGGTTTTTATTATATTAAGTAGTAGAACGTACACACACATATACACACATTAGTATTTGGGTCAATAGATTATAGTTCGTCTCCTCAGCCATGTGTCCCTTAGGATACTGTTTGTTATTGTCTTTATATTTACCTAAGTCACAAAATCAGAAAATTTTCTCTCTCTTCTCAGAAAAATACATAAAGTTCTATTAAAAGAGCTTGAGTAAGTGGACTTCTCTAAGCAGGCATAAGGAATACAGAGTGAGGAGACAGGATGGTAAAGAAAAGCATGTATTTTGTTACTGGGTTTACTTTTTTGTTTGATTTTTCTTCCACTAGTTGGGTTCTTCCATGGTGTGAAGGAACCTGTAGTCCTGTTATTGTAGCTTATTTTAAAGTTATCCACAGACTCTTTAACTACTCTGGCATTGATGGTTAAGAGCAGAACTTGGATCTTAACATCCTGTAGGCTTCGGAAGCAGCTCAATGCCACCTTGACCTCGTACCCTTTAACTATCAGGCCCTTGGCTTGGTAATACTACTCTTCACCTAGCTTCTACTTCCTCTACTGTCCTAGCTTCTACTTCCTCTCTTGTAGGTAAATTTCCTTAGGTGTTACTTGTAAATACCCAGTTCCGCTGGGGATTTATCTACAAGAGAGGAGGTAGAAGCTAGGACAGTGAAAGTTGGGGAAGATTAGTGTTATAAATTATTATCCAAGCCGGGACACTTTTGAAAGTGAAAAAAGTGCTAGTAATAATTACATTAATACTAGGCACATAAACCAGAACTATCCCAAACAAACAGACATGTGGACACTCTGCATAGAGACCACGGGCTCTGATGTATTAATGAAAGCATTGCTTCAGCACTATTCATGAGCCACTAGAGGAATGAAAATGGGTGTAAGACAAGATTTGAATCTTTAGAACAAATTAGTGAATATGAAAGAAATAAAACTTGTAAACTGAAATGTGTTAGACAGTCCAATGTGTAGACATGGACAGTTTGGAAGCAGAGAATCTAGTTCTATAAGAGAAGGCAAGAAGAGAGAAGCAGTTCAGTCAGATCTTGAATTGAGACGAATTGGCAGAGGGATGGTTTATACAGATGAGAAAACTTCAACAAAGGTAAAGAGAAATTGTCTGAGTCTTTGCTCAGGTTCTTTTGTGACGATTCTAAATCTTTATCCCTTTTCTCATAGGTATTATTACTGTTCCCGATCACTGCTGCCATCCCAATATAAGCATTTGTTCATAATTCAGAAAGAGAAAAAGTGAGGTGTAAGGAGGGAAGTGCCTTTCTTTTCCTCTCCTTACCTACGTAGATGTAATCTGTATCCAGTCTCATTTCCTTTTCAGTTCCATAGAAAAGTGTGTCTCTTTAGTTCATAACTCCTCTCTGGACTTTTACATCCATTTTCTTCTCATATCTTTCCATATTTATCGTATCATTTAATTCACTTCTCCCCACTATATTTATCCTCTCTCTCTTTACTTGATCTTTCTGGGTCCTTCTCTGCTGTCTACAAGCATAAGTATCTCCCCTCTTACATACACACACACACAGATGCACACACACACACGACACACACACACAGATGCACATACATAGCATCCCTCCACTACCCATGCAATTTCTCTAATTAATGTCCTATTTATCTTCATAATTATGCTCCTTAAAGAATATTCAGTAGATCTTCATATTTGTTTCCACAAATTACCTCCATGCAACCTGACCCCATTGCCTACCACACCATAAAAACTGCTCTGGAAAATATCTCTAGTGTCACTCTAATGTACACCTAGTGGCTAAATCCAAGCCACTCTTCACCTGTTCTTAATTTCTGTGTGGTACTCAACACCACCAACCAACCCCTCTTCTCTCGACATTCATCTCAATTATTGCTCCATGACTCTCAATCTCCCTTGCTTATTTATTTTCCATCTTGGTTACACAATTCCTATGTCTGCTCAAGTCTTAATGCTCCCTAGAGTTTTGTCTTTACTCTTTTTATATCTTGTTTAATGCATTTTCTCAGAATAATTTTAT
This sequence comes from Aotus nancymaae, assembly GCF_030222135.1. Taxonomy (NCBI): domain Eukaryota; kingdom Metazoa; phylum Chordata; class Mammalia; order Primates; family Aotidae; genus Aotus; species Aotus nancymaae. The sequence goes on along the minus strand of NW_026988450.1, from coordinate 14,599,597 downwards.
ATTCTCCCTAAGCTTCAGCTACCACCTATATTCTGGTAAATCCAAAACAAGCATCTACATCTGGTAAGTCCAAAACAACACCAAGAACATCTACAAAACAAGCTAGATCTTCACTGAGTACAAAACCTTTATCTACAATTGTGTCCTACTCTCTCCACCTGGATGTCCAGGGGCAATTCAGGTGCAGGATGCTGATTCCTCCTGAGCCCCTCTCCCAGTTAATGGCATAAACTTCTAGTGAGGCAGGTTAACTAGATGTAGGTAATCATTGTTAACATTTTTTCCCTTATTTTTCCAAGTCATTTAATACATCCAACAGCTTCTATACCTCAGGCATCTAAAGTGTCTGCCAACCCCTACCCACTGGTACCCTCAGTTCCATACCAAAGGTTACTCTGTTTAAAATCCCATAATTTACAGTCTGAAGTCATTAAATAAGTGGTCTGCCAGCCCTGTTACTCTTGGATCCATTTCTCACGTATCCTCAGAGATCTCCTTATAATTTCCATGCATATAGATCCAGTTGACAGAAAACAGTCTGCAATTTCAGCTGTATTTGTTTCCTGAGACTGTGCAACAAATTACCACAAACTTGGTGGCTTAAAAGAACATAAATGTATTCTCTCAGCATGCTGGATGACAGTAGGCTAAAGCCAGGGTGTCATCAGGATTAAGGTCCCTGCAGTCTTTACGGGAGGGCCTGTTTGACCTCCTCCAGTGGTGGGTGGCTCCAGGTGTTAGTTGTATCACTCCAGTCTCTGTGTCAGTGCTCACATAGCCTTCTCCTCTTCTGTCAAATCTCTTATGTCTGTCTTTTATAAGGACAGTTGTCATTGGTTTTGAGGTCCACCTGGATAATCCAGGATGATTGCTCTTTTTTAAAAAAATTATATTTTAAGTTCTGGGGTAAATGTACAGATCCTGCAGGTTTGTTACATAGATATACACGTGCCATGGTGGTTTGCAGCATCTATCACTCCGTCATCTATATTAGGTATTTCTCCTAATGTTATCCCTCCCCAATTCCCCCACCCCCTGCTATCCCTCTGCTAGTCCCCCCAGCCCCTGACAGGCCCCGGTGTGTGATGTTTCCCTCCCTGTGTCCATGTGTTCTCATTGTTCAACACCTACTTATGATGAGAACATGTGGTGTTTGGTTTTCTATTCTTGTGTCAGTTAGCTAAGAATGATGGTTTCCAGCTTCATCCATGTCCCTGCAAAAGATATGAACTCATCCTTTTTATGGCTGCATAATATTCCAGGGTGTATATGTGCTACATTTGCTTTATCCAGTCTATCACTGATGGGCATTTGGACTGGTTCCAAGTCTTTGCTATTGTAAACAGTGCCACAAAAACATACATGTGCATGTGTCTTTATAATAGATCTCTTTATATAAATATCTTTGATTTAATTACATCTGCAATAATCCTTTTTTCAAATAATCACCTGTTCCGGAAGTTAGGAGATGAACATAGCACTTTGGGGCTGCCATTCACCCTCTATACCTGCTTAAGAGAAGAAAATTCAAATTACTTTATATAGCATCAAATGCCCTTCATCTAAATCTGGACTCTACTGTACCACAAAATCCCTTGGATATTATGCTCAGCCATGCCAAACTGCTTGTCATTTCCCATATGTCACTTCCTATTTACTCCTATGGAACTTTGCTTACTGATTCATCTGCCCTGCACTCTCTTCACTATTTTTTGCCTGCTAAACGCAGTGTACCCTCTAGAGTTATTTCAAGCATTATTTCCTTAATGAAACATTTGCTGAGCCCACCATAACCCCTGTTATCACTGGGCCCTCCCTCCATTGTGACATTATTATAATAATATGTCCTCTTAGTACATTAACATTTTGAAGCTTATATGTAATTGTGTCCGCACCCTCTCACTTTCTATCTGCTCCCCTTACTGGCCTATTTTGTTTTGTTTTTTAATTTTACATCACATGGAGTATATATCTCCAGAGTCTAATATGACACTTGTTATAAAGTAGGCTTTTAATAGAAGATTGTTGAATAACATTGGCAACCAAGTACCAAATATGTGCTAGTCATCATGCAGGGAATGTATATATATTTGTTGTAATCCTCAAAATAAGACTGAAAGTCAAGTATTCCTGGCCCTACTTTAAAAAAGAAGAACTAAGACTTAGAGGAGTAAATAGCTTGTCCAAGGTCCATAGAGAAAATAATTGCCAAACTTATTCTTTCAGCTGAGATCTATCCAACTTTAACTGATGCTATTTTCAGTTAAAAATATTGATTACCTAAAAAATACTATTAGAAATGTGTGTGATGTATTGAAGTTGGCCAAGTAAGCTTTTGATACTATAGAAATCTGAATTGCAGACAGAACAATTGTTTATTCAAAACTATTTTATAAGTTACTTACAATGTGCCAGGTATTATTCTAGCACCAGGGATATAGCTATGAACAAATAAGTCTGAGTCCTGATCTTGAAGAGTTTACATTTAGTGAGAAGAAGAGAACAATTGTAGAAACCTCATGTAGTGATGAGTACTGAGGAGAAGAAAACGAATCAAATTAAGGGAACATAAAGTGACGTAGTGGTCTTTTGTTAGAGATCCTTAGCAAAAGCCTCTCTGATCAGTTGCCATTTGAGCCAAGATCTGAATAAAATAGTGGAAATGAACAGCCATAGGGCAAGCTGAGGAAAGACTTCGGGGCCAGGAATAGTCTGTGCAAAGGTGCTGCATTTGGTGGGTTCTTGACGAATTCAAGGAAAGCAAAAATGCTAGACTGAATGGAATGGAATGATCAGTGCAAAGGGTAGATGAGATCATCCCAGAGTGAGTGAGTCTTGTCAGCTACAGTAAAGACAGCGGCTTTTATTCTAAGGGAGATTGGAAGCTAGTGAAGGTTTTTATTATTGTTATTATTATTTAAATTTATAAGCAACAGAAGTGTATTTCTCACAGTTTGGAGGCTGCAAAGTCCAAGATCACGTCATTGGCACATTTGGTGTCTGGTGAGGGCCCGCTTCCTGGTTCATAGATGGTGCCTTCTAGTGCAGCCTCACATGGTAGAAGAAACTAGATAGCTCTCTGGGATCTCTTTATTAGGACACTAATCCTATTCATGAAGGCAGAGCCCTCATGACCTTACCACCTCTTGTACTAGGCAGGGTTCCCCAGAGAGGCAGAACGAATAGGATTGAGTTTTTTGAGCAGGGGTGTGATTACGATCTGACGTAAGTTTCAAAATGTCAATTAGACTGCTGTGTATGGGGGTGTGAGAGGATGTAGGAAGCTTTCAGGTAGTTGAGGCCAATGGTGATGGTGGTTTACAGCCATGGGAGGTAGAGGAAGTGGGAGTAGTTAACGAGAGACACCAAAGCTAGAGCCAAGAAAATATCCTTTAAACTTGGGATATTGAAGAATCGCCCTAAAGTTTGGGAGTCTTTTAATCTATACATGTTATCTAAAGTCATGACAATGAGTGAGGTTGTCTGTGGTCAACACTCAGTCCTGTGAAACTTCTTGATGTGTTACAGGACTATCCAATAGAAATACAGTAAGAGCCAATATGAGCCACAAATATATTCATAAATTTTCTAGAGGCTACATTAAATAAAGTCAACAGGAAAAAATAAATTTATTTTGGAACATATTTTGCTTATCCTAGCACACCCAAAATACTATCATTTCCACATGCAATCAATATACAACTTTTTAATAAGATATTTAACTCTGTATCACCAATATATTATCATTTCAACATGTAATCAGTGTAAAATGCAGTCCATCTTTATTGCTTATAGACTCCATATTTGTGAATTCACCTACTAGCTTACATTTATTTGTAACCCCAAAATCAATACTTACAGTTTTTTTTGGTCATTCTCAGACATGCACACAATAGCAAAAATTTAAGCCACCTGATGTGTGTATTTCCAGCTATCATCAAACAAGGAGGTGCTCTGCCTTCCTGTTCCAGTTCTCATATCATTAACAAGTATCGTTTTCATGGTCTGTTTAGTGCCATATATTTTTGCATTTTTTGTGTTTTTTCTTGACAATTTTACTTTGTTTTAAATGCCTCCAAGGATAGTGCTTGAAGTGCTGACTATTGTTCCTAAAAGTAAGATGCTATGATGTATCTTCCAAAGAAAATGTGTATAAGATAAGCTTCATTTAAGCCTGAGTTTCAGTGCAGTGGGATGTGAGGTCAATATTAAGGAATCAACATTTTGCTAAATAGAAATACGCATGACTCAAAGTTATTTATTAAATCATCGATGGCCAGACACTTACAGGAACCTAACTCTCTGTTTCCCTTGAGAACAATAGTTTAGTATTTGCTAATTCAGTGTTTGTGAGACGTCATAGACTGTTTATACTCTGAATAATGAGACTCAACTGTATATTAATGAGATAGCTTACATTACTTTTCATACTAAGTATTCAAAATCTGGTGTATAGTTTAAACTTACAACACATTCATTCAAACTAGCCACGTTTCACGTGCTCAATTGTCACAAGACTAGTAAGATTTAGAACCATAGAGTTAGAACTCAGGCAGAGGAGGGAAAAAAATGGCAAAGCAGATTAAAAAGGAATGGCCAGGAGAGTAAGAAAAAGAAAACCAGCAAAGTCTGATTGTGTAGAAGAAGGCATGAAATAAGAAACTGCACAAAGAGAAAATTTCATTTATGTGAAAAGGTACAAGGAAGGTGTGTGCTTTATTACCGGCTGAATGGACTTCTTATTTATCTTGGCAAGTGATGAGTGGCTCAGACTGGTGCCTGGGACCATGTGGAGACATGATTGGGAGTGAGAAAGGGAGAAAGTGGGTAGAAAATCTTTTTCAGAAGCTTGGCTATGAAAAAAATATTTATGTGATGGTTGTATACTTCAAAGGACAATGAATACAAATTATGAGCATGAACACCTCAAAGTATAGGCAACTGCTGTTGTATTTGAGAAACCAACTAAGATAAACCTACTAGAGCTTTTTCTTTTCTTCTTCTTTTTTTTTTTTCTACAACAAAAATGTACCAAATGCCCATTTTCTTCCCCAGGGGGATGAATGAAGTCATAACACAAAGCAACCCAAACTTGATAGTATACCACTTGCAACATGGAAAATGAAATTCAAATAAAGTCAGCTGTGCTGTGGCAGGGCTTCATTGGGAAGAAAAGAACTCTCTCTTTTTTCCCTCACTGGGATTACAAAGTAACTGCTCCATGTAATAGAACTGAACTGATTCTTAACTTTCCAACTTAGAATTCTGTTCAGAGTGATGAGGAATAAGCAGTTTTTTGAAAATGCTGCCTTTTGGTGTTGCTGATTTTTCAGTTTGTGTCATGTTTCATGTTGATGCTTATTATCCTCACATTAGGCCATTGTGGACCCAAATAGGAAAAATATAAGTGTGTGCGGCATAGGTGAATGAATTTATTTGTGTGAACCTGATGTCAGCTGTTACCCCATCCACCCTGGGTTGACTCCATGTAGGCCCTCGGTGACCCAGTATTCAAACTAAGTAGCTCCTTGTCAAGTTTATATATGGTATTAAATAACAATTAACTGTTTCATATTTTCACTGGTGATTAGGGGTCCTTCCAGGAGGGTATTACATTGTACCCAGAAAAATCATTCTCTCTCCCCCTTTCCTCCTTCTCACAGGTTCAGAATCATTTCCATTTTGTTAAGAGACAGACATCTGTTCACACATGTGACATCTTCTAAACTCAGTGTTGACCAATGTTGGTGTCTCTTGGTGACTGATGCTTAGCTTTGATAGCATGAGGCCTGCCAAAGCTGCTGGCTGCTGGAGGGTCCCTGGACCTTGGGAGGGCCCAGGCACACAGTTTCCTTACCTTATAAACTACTTTGTAAATTTCTTTCCCCAACTTGTTTCCAAATGGGAAACCAAAGAGTTGCATTTATCATGCCATCAACTCAAACAGCTACTTTCTCCACTTTGAGTGTGAATAGAAAGACATTCCAAGAAGGGAACTACTTTCTGCTTGATAAATAAGAATGCTCTACATTCATTATTTGAAGAAAGAATATAAACAGAAGTTCTTATCATGTCTCAGAAGTAGTTACTGCAAAATAAGCCATGAGAAATAGTATAATTTTGTTAATAGATAATAGTCCCCCAAGAATTCTTCTAAAATATCCATGCGTGTGTTTATTTATTTAGCAATAACAATGCTCTTCTCTTATGGTGGGTAGGAGAATGCTTTTGTGAAATATCCCACCCCTCTCCCCAGTCTTCTTTGGGAGAAGTTTTGAGAAATCTACTCTGGGGCAGAGGACAAGACTTCTGTGCCTGCATGAACAGGTATCTGTCTTCTAACAAAATGGAAATGATTTTGAACCTCTGAAAAGGAGGAAAAGGAAAGAGAGAATGACTTTTCTGAGTACAACGTAATACTTTCCTGGAGGGACCCCAAATCACCAGTGAAAAATATGAAACCATTAATTGTTATTTAAATGCTGTATATGAACTTGACAAGGACCTATGTAGTCTTGAATACTGGTTCAACAAGGGCCTACATAGAGTCAACCCACAGTGACAGGGTAACAGCTGACATTAGGTTCACCCAAATAAATTTGTTCACCTATACCGCACACTTCAGTTTATGAAAAAATTTGGGATACCTTATATTAAGGGACACAAATAAAATAAAATGTAAAATAAACAAGAAAGTTCAGCTCTAAAAGGAGAAAATTCAGTGATTTTATTATGATCACAATGAGATTTTTTAAAATTTCATTTGTGCTTCAAAAAAGATAAATGTATTCCTAGTTCCAAGAACATTTTCACCAAGAAGTCATCAGATAAAACATGATTTTAATGGGAATATTCTTTTTATCTCAACTAAATGAAGTTGAAGGTCAGAAGGAAGTATAACTCAAGAAAGATAAGTCTACAGAGGGAAAATGAATTTGGTTTAAGTTTATATCTGCTCATCTGATCTGAGCTACTAATAGAACTTCAAAAATCAGTACTAGAGGATGCATATCTTTGTCTCATCTATTTCTAGGTCTTCTCAATGTTTTGGTTTGGTTTTTACTTATTTTATTGTGTTTTATACACTCAGTAATTGTCTTGAAGGCTTCTATTCAAAAGAATACACAATGAGAATATTGCATGATACAGTAGAAAGAACCAGATTCTAGGTGTCATTGTAGGTCTGGACTTAGCACTTACTGAATGCATGATCTTGCCAGAGAATTTAGCCCCTCGAAGGTTAAGTTATATTGATTTTCATTTAGGAACAATATAAGTGCCTGGTTTACTTCCTTATTCCATAAATGTTCAATATATGAGTGTTAAGAAATAAACACCAGTTAAAAGATTCCCTTTTGTATCAACTTCCCTTTGTATGGTTAAAGACACTATCAGGATAAGTTTGAGTACACAAGGGGCTAAAGTGAGATTCATAAATATCTTAAAGAAATACTGAATTTGATGAATAACCTGGAAATTCCATTGTGGAATTAAGAATCCCATAGATTCTACATTAAACCAGTCTGAGTTGAAGAAAGAGATAAAGATACTAAACTTTAGACATTAAGACTTTAGGAGAAAACAATGGGAGAGATAAAGAGAAGTTAAATGGTAGTTGTGGTGGGAAAATAAGAATTCCTATACATAGAGGAATATTTGAGTTTGCTGTCTATTTGTTCATTCTTTCAAACAACACATATTAATTGGGCTTCTGTGTTATAGATTAGTCTTGGTCAGAAAATGTTGTTATGGCAATTCATATTTATCACTTAGATGTTTCTAAATGTACACACAGCATATAGCGTGTTGTCATATTCGAATAAACATGAAGGGATCAGTTAATTCCCCCTGGAGAAGCACTGACACAAATATTGACCTCTCCCCACCCCAAATTCTTCTGTGATTATTTCCTTTGTCATATTCATGACATCGGAAGTAGACCATAACAAAAATTTTTAGGCTCGTATAAACTGGTACAATACCTTAATCTTTTTTCTGCCTGCGCTGTCTCTTCATTCTGAGTTTATCCAAAATGGTAGTTTACAGTGCCAGCATTAGTTTTTCAGTGAACTTGCTTTTTCAGTTATAGAAAAACTATCTGTGACTTCTGATGGACACGATTCCCTAAGCTTGAAATTTTTGCCAATGACACCTTTCTGCAAATGCAGTGTGCCTACACAAAACAGATGGAATCAAATGCAATTCTGCTTTACTTCCTTTGTGACAGACAAAAAAGTAGGATAGGACACCAAGAAGTTCCACAAAACTGGCTATATCATTTTAGAATAAAAATCTGGAGCAATTATTGAAGTTTCCAATAGAGCAAGCCCATTTTAGTGCATGCCAGAGCAAAGCCTACCAGTATTTTGAGGCTGAAAGAAAATAAATCAATGGAAAATCCACAATAGATTATTGAGAGCACATGGGGTGAGGAAGTCAAAGGATAAGAGCATTAGCAACATTTCAAGGCTCACTAGACATAGCTGAAAGTTGATTACATCATACTATATACTTACTCAAATATATGTAGTTTATACAAGTTCATCCTGATTCTTAGTATATATTTAAATTTATGACAGTGTATTTTCTCTTTTCATAAGTTCTTAAACTCTTTCAGATCATTGAAGTATAGTTTTGTGCACTGAAGACAAATTTATTAAACTGCTAAAACTTCTGAACATCACCTGCATTCTTAGAAACAGTTTACAATCTTTCTTAGTGTTTAATGGATCTAAAATAGCTCTATACCAAATGCCATATAAGTTTATTTTATCTGGGTGCACTAATTTTTGATGAAAACTGGAATTTCAATTTCAGGTGCAGCCATATGTGAATTGAATGAGTATCATACATGTCACACCACCTTGAAATTTAATGTTCATGCTTTAGTAACAAGTTTACCATCTCCTTTTGACTCAGAATCAGGACTTTGCGCGTTCCATGTGAGCAGTTAAGAGTGTGTTGATGCATTTCAGTGGCAACAAGAAAAACAACTGGATCAAGAAAGAAAAAAATGCACCAATTGATTTTCACACATGGTAGTCATAAGATCTTTCTTACTTTGTGCAATTTCTGTGCAAAGTTTATCATCTTTTAACAATAGCTAAAATATTAATCTTAAGACATTAATGATGTTTGGGGCATATCTTAAGAAAGTCAATAAAGTGTTGCGAAACTGGTTCAGCATTTCTTTAGAAGCGTACAGTTTCCTCTTTAATGCTGCTTCATTCTGGAGGGGCTTCCTGTCTCATTGTTGAATTTCCACCTTTTTTGCCTTTGCTGGATTTAGTCAGTACCAGTCAGACCTCTAATGATATTTTAATGTTGGGGGGAGTGTTGGCTTAATTCAAATATATTTTCATTTTAAAGTTATAATGACTAAGTACACCTGCTCACTTAAAAATTAGCACCTAGTTAGGCAGTTTTCAATAGCCTAATCATCTTTTGATTGTCTCTACTTGTATCATAGGCAGTTCACCTGCTCTTCATCTAAACTTAAATGTTTCCTGTTTATGCTTCTGAAAACACTGAAAGATGATAATATTTAGAAAACAAAGGAAACTGAAACCTACATTTAAATACATTATTTATATATAATTATCTTGTAATTAAAGTAATTATAGTTTGCAAAAAACTATTTTTTTAATTTCTTTTAGAGAGTTCTCATGGGGTAATCTGTGAACATGTAGAAAGCACACACACACACACACACACACACACACACACAAGCTATCAATGTTATCTACACAATAAACAAATGTCACCTCCAGATTTAGGGATTTGAAATCTGTTTTATCTTTTCTGAAACAAAAATATCCGGAAAGCCATACAGTGAGATAATCCTATAGAAGGGATTACCTAGATTGAACTTTGGGAAATCTTTAATCCTCTATAGTTTCAACAGCAACAATAAGAAAAAGTCACAGTTATACCTCGCTGAGCTACACACTGGTGCTACGGATAGGTGGTCGTGTCATATAAATAGTGAGTCTCCAGCATTTCCTATAAGACTAAGTCAGTGTCAGATAAGGCCATGAGACATGAGTGTGCTTGAGGGTGTGCAGAGGCAATGCAGAATTATCAAAGAGGTCCTGACAAGCACTCACAGTTGGATTTTCATTATCTTCAATGAGAAGCCGTATCAGTCAGGTTTTTGCTATATAGTGCCATCCACATTACTGCTTTTTATACGATTTCAAAGTGGACAGCACAGTTTGTGTCCAGTTTTTCATTCTAAATATCCTATTCAATAGTTATTCTTCTTTTCTATACCTTTAAACCAATTTTTTTTTAACCACAGTGAGATCACATCACACTTTGGGAGCGTTAGCTTGAAAGTGAGCTAATAGATCTGGCTTGCAGACCATCTTCAGAGGCTCTTTTAAAGAAATACTTGGAATTGAATCACAAAAGTTTTATTTTCTCTGTTTTTGATCAAGTTTTGTGGGAAGAAGTGAAAAGTACTCAGAATATTTTCATGCAGTTTTCACAGAGAGATTCTATATTCTTGTCTGCACCTCCATAACCCTCTTTAAATACCTGACTTCAGCTCTGCACGTAAAGACTCACGTTGTCACATTTGTTGGTTTTAAGACTAGGCCATCACCACTGAAATTAAAGGAAATATAGATGATGAAGAAAGCACTACATAAATAATGATGAAGAAAGCTCTCTGAATTTTTCATTTGCAGGAAGCACTAGTGAAACATCCTAGCAACCCACAACTCCTAGAAAAGAAAGTTCATGGGTCGTCCAATACCTGAAGCCACAGCTGCTGCTGTCATCCATTCCCTGATATATCAACTTCAACAGTTTAGAAATACCAAGAACAGGAGAAAAGGAGAGGTGATGCAGTCGACAACACAGTATTTCCAAACTTCAACATTTCCTCAGGTCATGACCCTAAGACTTGAAGTCTTTCCCTGGGGATGAACACTCTTTGTCAGAGTGTCAACCAAGTGATTAATAAAGAAGCTGGAGCTTGAAGCATCATGGTCTTTTCCCCTCAGAGCATTCTCAGTCTTGAACCTCCGGAATCCTGCATCCTGGAAGTTATACCCTGCATAGACCCTTCAAACCACTCAGTCTTCTGCGACTTCTTTTCAGCTTAAAGTGCTGAACTCACATTATCTGAAAGTAGCCTTCAATCAAATTAGAAATACAAAGAGTTCAGCTGATTGGATGGTGTTCATGACAATAATGTCTTAGAACTAACAAATGTAGTTATATTTAGTCAGTCCAGTGTAGACTCAAGACTAACACTGAAAGAAGAAAAGGCCATAAATTTGGGCAAATATGTGACAGTTTCTGAAACTTTGCAGAAGGGGACATACACTTCCATCTTAGAGTAGCAATGGTTCCATTTTGGTGAGCGCTGTAGGACTACAGAGATCCTAGGAAGAATAACTTTAGGGAGAAGGCTGAGTTACAAAGAAAGGCAACACTGCTTGTCAACCTGAATGCATGAATTGTTTCCAGATCTTGCGGATACACTGCAGTGGAAGAAAAGAGAGAAGTGAATATTGGGCCTTCGTCTGGACTTAGCTTTCTCTCAATACTTCTCTTGCCCAAGAGTATTCTTTTCACTTAACCTCCTTGAGGTCTTCTTTGCATTAAATATGTTTAATTCAGTTTCTGATAGTTGTGAGCTGTTGGTTTCCTTGAAGATTGGGAACAAGCAACCATCAAAAAGACTTTTTTTTCAAATTACCATTTATTGGGCACTTAATATGTGTCAGACACTGTTAAGTGTTTTTTGAACTTTACCTTCCTTATTCCTTACAATGGGATTATTGTAAGAGATTATTATTCCCATTTAACAGATGAAAAAACTGAGTCTCAGAGAAGTTAGGTAAATTGCTGAAAGTCACACAGCTAGAAAATAGAAAAAAACAAGATTCAACCCAAAGTCTACCTAACTCTATAGCCTACATTGTTCATCCACTTCTCATAGCCTGTCTTCCATGGTAAACTCAGTTCTGCCTTCTAGTTGTTCCAGCAAGGCACACTGATACCCACTGATTATACTCTAAAGAGTTTTCTCCAAATGTATGATGGGATCAGTGTTCAGCAAGAAGCAAAAGTAAAATACTGGCAAATGATAGAGAAATTTATTCCCTGAAAATTTCAAATTTAGCTTTTGACAAGGGCAAGAGGAGAAAAGAGATTTTTTTTTTCTTCCTTAAGCTATCAGAAACTCCATCTTCCCTGGCCACACTGAGTCTGGAACACTTCTATCTTTCCACACTTGAAAAGACTTCATTTTATATTAGACTGAGCCAGGCAGCCCCACTTGAAAAAAAAAAAAAAAACTCTAAATAAATGTCTAAATTTGATAGTCTACTTGCCCATTTCTGATTGCTTCTGCCTAACAGAAGTCACTGCTGGTAAATTCTTCTTGGTACCTGAAAGTGACGTCTTCATCTCAAGTCACACATATGTGTGTATATTAATTTACCCATTTTTACCATTTTGGGATTGCATCTAGCACACAGAGTCTTGAATCTTTCTTCCTTAGGGGTTTGGATGTGATGACAATCCTGAGTGTGAGCCCATTCATCACAGAGCACACAGCAGTATCAGTTCCATGCAGTATGTAGGTATTTTTTAATTAGCTTTTCCAGCTCAGAAAGAACTAATTAGAGGTGTGCACTACAACAACGATCATCTTGAAGACAACAAATATTTCACCATTTTTCTTTCAAGGTGTCTTTGGGTAGAAAATTTGCACTTGGTTTTCTTTCTTGATTTTAGACAGCCCAGAATCCCAATTCTACTTCTCCATTCACATGTCCACCAAATACATGTATATACCCAGGCTCTTCTTTGTCTATTTGTTCTTTGTCCGTGACAGCTAAATGTTTCTTATAGTTCTATATTTGTCTGAGCCACTTAAAAGTCTGTCCCGCAGTCTATTTAATCAATCTGACAACAATTCGTCAGCAAGTATTCATCAAACACATACTAAACTGTCAATAGCACTAGGCTCAGCTTTGGGGAAAATAAATAGAATCAAAATAAAAGTAAAATACAAAGCTGTCCAAGTTATTGTCGGTAATTTGTGTGCTTGTGTGCTCCAATTACAAAAAATTATGTATATAATTGGCAATATGTCTCTGCTTTTTATCTAACAAATGGCAATTTTACATGTTCAAATTAATATGTTCACGTATATAATAATTGCAAGTTATTTTCAATATATATAATTTGAGGCTACAATAGAATGAAGCATTAATTTTAGGTACAAAGTAAGTTTAAAATAGGAACTAAAGATCACTTTTGAAATTAGAAGTAATATATTTTAAATAAGCCAACTTCTATGGTGGGCAATCATTTTAAATGTCAAGTTTTTAGCTGTTAAGCTATTTTATTCCATGCTATCAAATGACTCAAACAGAAAAACTAATGAGCTACAAGTCCTGTGCTTCAGAAATTGAACAGTAGGGACAAACTGATGAGTCTCTGTATCACCACACAGCCAAGAACATTAAAAGATAGTTTTCTTCTTCTAAGTTCATGTTAAGCCCAGTAAATGGAAATTGTAATTTGAGTGAATTCCACCAAACATTTATCTACAATGTCCAAATGGTTGATTTTTACTATAAGTTAAACAATCCTAAATATTTGAGGATAATGAAGAGGCCCAGAATATGCTACTGCGGCATAAAAAATATTTTTAGTAGAAGACGTTTGAGTTCCTGAAATCTCTTTTCTGCTAATAAGCAGTGTCCCAAAAGAACTTAATCGTCATCATAAACCCTCTCCCTCAGAGCAATTCGACTCTCTTTACTGAAGAGGAGAGGTCTCCACATCACACCTAAACAGACATTGTCACAAAATGATCATATCTCCCATCTACTCCCGTTACTGGCTCATTCGCCTTTTCTAAAAGTTATTTGTTTTTGGTAACGAGTCCTTCACTCCCAACCTTTTCCCTGTTAAAATGGTATATAAACCCCAATTTCTAATCAGCAATTTGAGCCTCCCTTTTTTTTTCTGTGAACTCCTGTATGTTCCTTTGTGAATAAAAATCTGTCTCTTCTCTTGCTAGTCTGCCTTTTGTCAGTTTAATTTACAGGCCTCCAACTATTGAACATAAGAGGGTAGAAGAAGTAACAGTAACATCTATTTTGGTTTATGAAAAACTTTTATGACATCATACTAATAAACAACTTCCTAAATATTTCTCTCCCTTATTTTCTGCTGCTGTTGGGTTACAGTTGCCTGGCCTAAGGCTAACAGATGATTCCACTGGGCTTCCACATTTAAAAGTTGATAGCCCATCTGTTTTCCTGTCCTCTGGAACTGTTTGTCTGATTAAACTCATTGTTTAACAAAACAACTCAGTATGGCACCTCAGAATGGCAGTTGTGTCAGATTGCAATTTACACCTTTAGAAAAGGGTTTAGGAGAACAATATTGTTTTGACACATTCCTTTTACTTTCAAGCCTTCATTCTGATTTATGACTCTGCTCCTTTGTTTTAATCTTGACAATCTGGAGGAGTTTTAAACTGAAAATAAATTTACTGTTCATTTTGTTTTTATAAAACATATGATTTCAAGAGTTGGAGAGGCCCTGAGACACTGCCATTTTATAGTAACTGAGGGACAGACTAGTCAGGGTCTTGTCTAAAAGTACATAGCCAGAGGGTGGCAAAGTCAATTCTAGAACTAAGATCCCCAACCCTTGGGCCTAAAATCTTTTTATCTGTGACTCCATACTGAAGATCTTATCCCAGTGTGAGCTAACATTTTAAGAAACAAATTGCAAGGCTCACAAAATATGCTACTTTAAATTTATAAATTCTTATTTGATCAAAGAATGTTATTATTGTCATGTAGATGTCTCATAAGAATGCAATACTTTACGGTTTTCTCAACAGACTAATAATGCTAGTAAAATATTTAAAATTATGACAAAATTAACTCTTTAGATTGTGTCTTTAATTGTTCCATGCTGAATTACAAGAGTATTTGAATGGCATATGTGGAAAGACTTTCCACCACTTTTGTTTCAGCAAAATATGTTCATTTTTTTCTCCACAAGAAAGTTGTAGAAAGTTCTTCCTCCATATGTTATTTAAACAGAGCAAACCTTAGGTACCTTCTGGCCCAAGGGCAGGAAGCTGGAATGGTTGATTTCTGGAAGTGCTAAACACTTTTTATTTATAGAACTGTGCTTGTCTCAGTGTAAATCTTGCACTGATAACTATTTCTTGGCTCACGGATGATGAATTTCAACTCACTTTGATTTAGTTGATAAGCAGCTACTCTATGTAAAGAGCAGTGTTCAGTGCCAAAGAAACAGGCTTTTCATTAACTTCAATTGTCTGCAGTTCTTTAATGTGCCTATGCCTTTTCAGTTCTGCACCAATGCTCCCTAAACTCATTCTACCAGGGAGCCTTTCTCCAGGCAGCTGTATGCCAAGATTTTACCCAGTTTTCAAGGTACATCTTTTGGAAGTAACTATTTTCATTGTTTAGCATAATCTTGTCTCTTCCTAAACTAAACTCATCTTTGTCTAAATGCACATTTTTATTGTACTTCCATCATAACATATTACATATTCTTCTGTACTAAAATTAATTGTGTACATAAATCTCTACAACTTGATTTTAAGGGCCTTGAGGAGAAAAATAATATATATCTTTTGGTTTTGGTTTCCTACAATACCTAATACAATGGTCTGCATGGAAGATAATTACAAAAAGTGCTGGTTACATAAACAAATGTTTATAATTACTTGGTTGAATGATTAGCTCAGAAAATTCTTGTTTTCCACTAAGAATATTCCTCCAGATATTATTTGTTCTCAGATATTATTAGATATTGACACAAGATTTTCTTCTTGGTCACTTTGCAAACTGGGGACCTCCAGCCAGCAATGCCCCACCTGGGCCTCACTTGGGCATGACGCCTGCTACAGGAGATGCCCCACCCATTCAGCCTACCCAGGCCAAGTCTGGCTTGCATGCCAATTTCCGAGTTTTTGTCCCATGCCCAGGAAGAATGAGAATGTGCTGACAATTAAAGAATGAGCAAGTCAGAAAGTTTTATTGAGTGATGAAACAGCTTTCAGCAGAGAGGGGATGTGGGGGTGATCCCCTATCCGAAAGCAGAAAAGTCCCTCTAATATGGCTGAGTCTGGAGCTTTTATGGGCTCATAATGGGGGAGAGGCAGGCCATAGGTAGTATCGGAAAAGGCAACATTTGTTTGGTTAAAAGGCATTATTCAGAAAGAATCAATCAGGAAAAGGAGGGAAACCAGGAAGAGAAGTTCTTACTCTGGGTTATAGGTTTCATCTGGGACCAGCAGTCCAGTCTTTCAGCCTTCAAGCTGTTTTTGGCTTGAAGGTGGTGTTTCACCAGGTACCTGTCCCTATCTGCCTAGGCATTTGGCTGCCTCCTGTTACTATCAATATCTGTACAGGCAGATAAAATTCCTTACCATTTAAAATTTTTATTTATGTCATAATATCTTTATTAAAATCAGTACACATTACACTGTGAAGGTACAAAAATAATCAAACTTCAGAAGACAATTTATTCAGGAATAAATCCATTGATTATAAGAAATAAATATATATTTTTGAATGAAAAATGAAGTCTCCAGTTAAAAGGTTTTATTCTATGAATGTCTTCAGCTTCAGTAGATGCCATCTCTTAAAAGTGGAAATATTTGATTCACCAATACTCACTGGATTGATCTCAGTTGTCAAGTATCACCTTTATACAGCAGGGTTACAGTCACTGTAAAATGATTCAGGGAGTAAATTGAAACTCAGAAATTACTTTCCAGAAAAAGTAACAAAATTATTTTGCAGCATTACAACATCTTTTTTTCTTCCTATATTTAGCCTTATAATGTTAAATCTCACTTTAATAGTTCAAAGCTACCTTCCATAAATTCACACATATCTGTCAACTGTATTTATTTATAAATACTTTATAGCAAACACTGAAAATATTTTTTTATTTTCTTGTTTAATAAAGAACAGTAGAGAATGCAGTTTCAATTCTCAAATTTAGGCATTCATCAAACAAAATATTCAATAATTTTAATTGGCATTGGAATTTGCAATGTATTTAACCTGCCACCTTTATGAGATCTGGCAATGTTCCGAATCTACTAAGTGCTTATTTTGAATCAGGCTACTCATTCCATAAGTGCTACTGATGAACCAAAATAATACTGATTTTTTTTTACCTTGAAAATTCTTACCTTTTCAAGTTGCAAGAATTTCAGGCTTTCTGTTTTGAGATTATCAAAGCTTTTAAAATCTTTGGTATGTTGCTTTTACTAGCAGATAGGGTAGGGTGGTTTCTCAGATATATTTAGATGTCCTGCAGTAGCTTGAGTCCTGTTTGACTTTCTGGCTTAACTTAAATCAAAGGTATATTGAAGTCTTTCCTTCATCTGTCTTATTCTCTATGTGTTTGCTGGACCTAGCAGAAACTCAACTATATTTGAGAGAGGAATGATGGCATGCCTTCTAGGGGCATGTGTTCAGCAGGATGCCACCAGACTGTGATGACATTTTTTAAAAGCTATAAAGAAGCACATGATTTACTTTCTCACTAAATAGCTCTCATCTACTGTGTGTTTTTTCCTTTGGTACCCCTTGAAGGTTACTAAAACCTGAATAGTACATATTTGCCCCTAGACTTGAACAGATGAAGAGGCATCCTGTGGATAACCCACCTATGTGGCAGCACAGAGAAAACTTTACAACCTATTAAATCTAAAATTACTTTTTGCACACACTGATATACAGAGCTATTTTAGTCTCTATCATCACTGCTTGAGACAGGCACATTACATGGAAATTAAATAATAATAATAGCACATGTGTTGAATTCCTCTTATAAGTTCCATTCATTTATTAATCATGTATTATGCACAATAATTTTATAAGTTAGATGCTATTATTAGCCACATTTAACAGATGAGGAAACTGTAGCATAAGTTAAATTGTACAGAAAACCATTTTTAAAATCTTAATACAAATATATATATACACACACACACATATAGTTTCTGTATAAATATATATCTACAATTTCTGTATATATGGTTTCTATAGATATATACACAGAAACTATATGTGTATATACAGAAATAATATGCATTAATATTACAATTGTGATAAGTACTACCAAGGATAGTATTGAATATAGTGAAAATGTATAGCAGGAATCTGAGGATTAAAAAAATCTTCAAGGAATGTCAATTAAGAGTTAATTAGGAAAACAATGGGTATGAAAAAGCAAAGGCAAATATGATGCTGTCTCTATACTCAAGGATCATATAGGTTAGTCAGGGAGATAAAAAGTAAATAAAAAACATATATGACTTAAGTATTCTGTTAGAGTAGGCAGGCAGCCAGACATGAGCAGGAGAGGGGAGGCCCTTAGAAAAAGAAGATCTGGAAAATATCATACCCCAGGGACCACCCAAAATATGCATGCTGGATATGAACAGAGAGGAGGGAAAATACCTATGCAGGAAGGAATGCCCATTAGGATGCCCAGTAATCATTCACTCTGCAGTTATCATGTCAGAATGTAGCTAGATACATGCTGATAAGGAGAAGAGGAAAAAGAAGAAATTCCTAAGGGACACCAGGCATAATTCCTGTCCAACACCAGGGCCACACATGCACACTAACTAATAGTAAGGGAAGGTCCTACAAGCCTGGAGTGGGAACTATATGCAGAAAAAGAGGAGATTTAAGGGAGAATTGGGAAAACTAGACAGACAAAAAAGGCAGAGGCTTAAGACAGAGGCAGGAACTTCAAGAAAGCCCAACATCATAAAAACCTAGCACAGAACTCTCGGGATACATTTGGCCCACTCCCTTCAGCAGTTCGCCAGACTTTATCTTCAGAGTGTACTGTCTCTCTACATAAACCCTATGCTCTCTACTTTCCTTCATAAATTTTCTTTTTTGCCTAAATCAGTTACTTGTCAGAATTCTTTCTCCAAGTAAGACTAAGAACTGAGAGTTCCTGAACTTCTTGGTGACAATTCTGAAGCACTAAGAGCAAGCTGTAAATGGAGAGAAGAGGAAACAATTGTTTACTCAACGCCTCTGGGCTTCAGTTGTCTTACTGGCAAAATAAATGATCTTAGGATGATTGTTAAGATTCCTTCCATTTGTAAGATTTTTTTTCTATTCTCTTGTGATTATTCTAACCCTCCTATGAAGCAGATAGGGTATGAAAATTCCTGTTTCTCATAGGAATGCAGAGATATAATGAACACCAATGACTTGCCCCAGACACACAGCAAAGTTCATGGTGGAATTACATCAAAAAACCCAATCTATATGCCTTCTCATTCTTTTCTGTTTCTAACTATTAAAAAAATTGCCCATTTTAATCAGCAATTTATTATTTGAAAATTAGATAAGTCAATGTCGGTTTACATACATTTAATAACATTCTTATAATAAAAGTCAGATTGTTAAAATAATCTGATAAAACAAGATTTATTTTATTCAGATACCTCAAAATATTTACCAGTAATAGGAGTTAGGCACGTTTTCAGTTTTAGATACATTTATTTTCCCAGAACCAGAAATTTGCAAAAAGCATAGGGAATAAAATAATCCTCTTAAAACAGTCAAAAAACCCACAGGTTGGTAGATTGTGCCCCCTTCATGTCAAACTCAAACATTTTCTTTTCTGCTGGCAGGTCTAGTGAGTACCGACTACCCATGTGCAGCTTTTGCTCCAATCAGGGATGTCCAGGGAAGAGAATATAGTCATGGGTTCTTAGTTTCTGTTTCTGGTTGGGCCAGTGAAGCCTTTTCTTCATCCCTCTTTTCTGCTGATCAGTAGAGACTTAAACTAAAAACCATGGCTTCAGTCTGCATTTAAAAGCCTAAAAAAAACAAAAACAAAAACAGAACAACAACAAAATAAGGCAGGTTGGACAAACTTGAATGGCATCCCCTCTCCTCCATTGTATGTTTGATGATGTTTCCCACAGCAACCCAAAACATTTGTGGATTACCTGAGAGAGAAAATTTAATCCTACTCCCCTCAAAAACAAACAAACAAAGCAAGGGAAGATGATGTCACCAACTAGAATGAAAGAGAAGCCCAACTATTTGATAACAAGTATTCAGAAGTATTCACAAAACCATGTTGAATTTACCTGGGATCCATTTAATAGAGCTCCTCAAATAAAAATGAATCCATTTTTTTTGAGACGGAGTTTCGCTCTTGTTACCCAGGCTGGAGTGCAATGGCGCAATCTCGGCTCACCGCAACCTCCACCTCCTGGGTTCAGGCAATTCTCCTGCCTCAGCCTCCTGAGTAGCTGGGATTAGAGGCACGCGCCACCATGCCCAGCTAATTTTTTGTATTTTCAGTAGAGACAGGGTTTCACCATGTTGACCAGGATGGTCTCGATCTCTTGACCTCGTGATCCATCCACCTCGGCCTCCCAAAGTGCTGGGATTATAGGCGTCAGCCACCGCGCCCGGCCGAATCCATTTTTTAAAAATCACTGCTTAACATACTATTCAAGAAGAATGGATATGCTTCCCAGTGCAATCCTTGGTAAAACACTGGAATAGCCTATCTAAAAAAGAAAAAAACTTTAGAAGTTCACAGGTTTGTATTCACTATATGCCACAGTGATATGTACCATTGAATTAGTTAAGCTCAAGGCTACATGAGGCTTGCAGGGGTAAAACTTCAAAACACTACGAAACAGCTGAAAACATGTTAACAAAGGAAATATATTTTAAGCAGGAAATATAGACAATAATAAAAATGCTAATGCCTGCAAATATTTCCCATTGAAGATTGTATCTTTTTAAATAGAAAACATAATCGTTGCTACTACATAAGGTTTTATTTGATAAAATGGGTTTGCTAAAAAATTATGTTGTTTCTTTATATCTGCAATGGCTTGTTTGGAAGGTTTTTAAAAAATTGTATCAGCAATTTTATTTTTAAAGCACGTAAAGTTTATTTTATGTTATTCTTTGACAAACATATGCTTTTAGCTATTACTTTATTTTCTTCTTTATTTCTATAAAAATTACGAGTATTAAATCAGAGAGAATAATAATCTAAATATTAAAAATTTACGACTACAAAAAGCTTTAACAATCACATAGACCCTTCATCTTCTAAGTATCTTGTAAAAAATAACTACACCATAAACATTTCCACCTTGAGAATCATTTTTTTCTTTACATAAATAGTATGGTGGAAAACACATGATTATAATTTATTCTAGTGAAAGAGAAACAGACCAATTTCAAATTAGTTCCAGAAAATGGCGACAATGTATGTTTGTGTGTATGTGTGTTGGGGTGACAGTGGTGAGAGATGGGAAGAGGCTGTCAAAGGCTCAGAGTCTGTATAGCTACCACGAATGGCAAATGCAGCACAAGTGGGTCTAATGCACACGGGAAAGGTGTCAGAAACCCAGGCCATACTCTCCTTTACTTAATGCCTATGTGAGCCATTCGTTTAGCTTCTATGCAAATACTATCCATGATTCTTTCTCTGTATTTCCCTATTCTTTTATCCTGCCACCAAACACCTTCCTCTGCTTCTTCATTGGTTTATTCATGGTGCAAATTATCTACTCCATTTTCCAAGGCCAGCTGGCCTTCTATCTCTAGAATATACCACCAACTGACTTGAATTAAAATTTTGCTTCAATTTCAAAATCCCAAGGAAGGCATTCAAGTGGTCTTTATTTCTTCGTTTAAGCTAAGTCTTAGATTTCTATTACGTGCCTATCTTTGGTCCAATCAGACATGCTAAAGAAGGGTTTCTCATTTCACAGGCTCTGGCAGGAATGGCTATAACTGTACTCTTCAACCCACCTCCTATAAATAGAGCCATTAAAAATGAAACATGGGACCCATGTATGGGCTTTAGGAAAACACAGTGTTTATTTAACAGGTTGTAAGAAATCTCTGAAATCTCCTGGAGAAAGCCCATAGCACTCATCAGATTCTCTAAGTGTACTATTTCTCTACCTCCTTGCCCCCTCCACTGACTTTGAAGAAATTAAGAATCATTTCTTCAAAGAAATCTTCAAGTTTATCCTCACAGTTTTTTCCCCAATTGTGCTTTAAGTTATTGGTATCAATTATCAAGGGTCATGAAGCAAATTAACAAAATTATCAAGGAACACATGAAATTTTAGTCATTTTTGTTGTTTTATCTTCCTTTTATCTATTAACTTTCTGAATAACTGCTTGATGTATCCACTTCTACACTAACAATATTGTTGGTAGTAAAGATATGAAGTGAAAATCCACCCAAGAGGGCTTCAGTGAAAGAATCAATGAACATTTATTGAATATCTATAATATACTTAGAATGGTGCTAGGAGCTATAGGGTACAACAGGAAAAAACAAAAAGTCCCAGTGAATGCTCCTGGAAATCTTATCGTCTAATTAGAGAGACAGAGCATCCATACGTGAAATTGCTGCTGAGCTAGACAACGCTAAGAAAATGTTAAGCTATTTGTATAGAAAAATTGAACAAGGTTCAGAGCTTGAAGGTCCCCTCAAGTTCCTCCTCATTTTACATATCAGGGACCTGAGGCCCAGAGATATTAAGAGGTTTATGTTAGTAATTGACAAATACAAAAGTGTAAACCAGGGCTCTGTCTACTATACCAAGATAGGTATTTATCATTACACAAGGAGTTAAAGAATCAAGGTATTAATATGGGCAGAAAATGAAGAAATAAAGGAACTAGACTTTTAGAAATAGACACCCCATACAGATGAGCAAAGAGGAGGGAAAAGGAAGTCCAAGGGCAATCATTTTAGCAATGACTGGAAATAAGAGTGAGTATGGGATGCAATTATGAGATGTGTTGCAGAAGACAGAAGAGAAGGAAGACTCAGCACAGAATCCTGCTCAAGGGACATGAGATTCATGTTGGGGAAGAGGCAGGGTATAAAATTTTTGAATCAAATATCTGGTTGGAGATTTATGACCAAGGCTGTCACCATTATCATCATGCGTGTTTTTTGTTTGGCTCTGGTTTTAGTCTGCTTATGTGTGCTCACACATGTGCACATGCACTGACATGGATCCAGTGATATTGTGCAGTGTTGTGAAGGGAAGTATGTGTAACTTCCTCCTGTTTCAATGTGTTCGTGTGTGAATTTTGTACAACTAATTCAAATGATGCCACCTCATATGAAATTACGAAGTCCCCTTACTCCATTCAGTTGTATTATTTTCCAATTTTATTTCATGCTAACACGAAAATTTTCTATCACACATTTGGATTTAATTCACTTCTTTGTTTTTAAACACTAAATTAATATTTCATAAAAGAATAGCTAATTCAAAATCATTAAAGTTTGTTTAAGATGTCCTTCTCTTGAACTGAAGCTATACATAAAATGTTTTCAACTAAGATTGTGGCAGTACCCTTGCCTGGGGGTAAATATTATAATAAAACCAACCAAAGATATTATAGCTATGAAATCTCCATAAAAATACCTATTTCAGCAATGTTGTATAAAAAAAGAAAATAAATTTTAAATCTTTTTAAAAATAGACATTTTGCATTATGTTTATGTTTTTGTAAAGATACTGCTCTTTTTATTCTTTCTCTAAAATTATTGGCCCACAGAAAATAAATATGATGGAGAATATATTAGATGTTTAAAGTAAGACTTACCTCGATCACTCTCCAATTCCACTGAAATTAGAGACTGTGAATAATAAACTCACCTTCTGTATTTCACTGACTACTTTGTGGAAAAGGAAGAAATAGAGTTCCAATATCTAAAATCTTTGATTACCCCTTCACATATACACTTTCTACTGTCTCAGAGGTAATTGGCTGAAACATAATTATTATACATCATCAATGCTGAAAAATTTAAACAGAAGGGGCAAGAGGGTTTGCCCCTACCACAACCTGAAACCTTCCCAGCACAAATTACTGCCTGATTCTAATTACAGCTTTAACCACTGGCTGTGGATTCGTTCATGGGTGGTGAGGTAATCCAATCAGGTGGATTGGGAGCTCACGTTTAACACACCACATACAGAAATTAAAGTATGACTGATGGGTTTAAAAGCTGTTAATCAATATGTAGGGAAAGCTAATTCAATTCTCTTATGTTCCCCCATTCTAAATCACTGCCCAAAGCTTATTGGAAGTTCTCATTCTTGATTAGAAGGAAATATAGGTGTCAGACTCACTTTTACCTCTTTTCCAACTTTTCAGACTGCTAGTCAGCTGAATTAGATCTACCTAACTTTTTTTTTTTTTTATCAGAGGCTTTGAGGTAATAGTATATTCACTAGGCGTTTTCACAGGTCAAGGCATTCCAGGTTTCATTAATGTGCAGGTCTACATGACAGTTACTCTGCATCCATAATATATTCACTGGAAGATACAGTGGGTTTATTTGTTCAAGTACCTTTTTAACTGATACATTTAGAAGCATGCAAATAGCCAATTATATTTACCTGAAGACCATTAAAAGTCTACCTGCATCAAGGACAGGCAGCAGTGGCTAACCACAAGTATAAACTGGCGGCTTACCCAGAGTATAAGTGTGAAGGCTGGGATGAGGCACATGGTAATTAAAAACATTCTCAAACTCTCCCTTTGAGAAATGTTCTTGGTTTTGGATGGTGCTGTATATGGGCTTTCAGCCACACATTCTCTTGTGATGCATGTGAGCAAGCCATAATTTGGAGACATCTTAAAAGCATTCAGCAGAAACAAATGTGCTTATATCTTTTTGATCGGCACACTCTCATTTTTCTTAGAACCTAAAATTAATGAGGGTTGGGGGAGTGCCACTGGCTTTGTGATATATACTATGTAAGAATAATTTTGGTTTAGAAAGTTATTTACTTTGCATTGGATTGCTGATGTTTTTAGAGATTTGCAGTGAGAAGGAAACCCTGGAATGAATGAAAAAGCCATTTTGAGCAACATTTTTTCCTCTTAAGATAGGTTTAGAAACAACAGTTACAACCAAATAGGTTTTGGTTTTAGCAAAGAATCTGTTATATTACAGCAATGTCTGATTTAAGAAAACTCCTGAGGTTCCTCATTATCGCTTCCAAAAAATGAACATTTTTACAGATTGACATATACAGAGCAAATACAAATTTGCTATAATTAGTGATTAGTAATTTGTAATCAAAATGTATGGTGTCATAAAGTGTTTTATATGTAATCATTAGCTTACGCAGTTAAGACAAATTTTCAGTCTCCTGGTTTAGTTTCTATAATTATTTCCACATTATTGGATTGAAGCATAATAAGCTTTTATCATTGCATGGATGCTTAGACTCCTCCTTGTTCCACTTTCCTGCCCTGCATGGACTTCCAGGCCCTACTCCTAACCTCATCCTTGACCTGGACTATTTCATGTGCTGATCTGTTTGGCCCTAACCTTCAGTTATGACGTCAACTCCCCCATTTAATATTACAAAAATTACCTAACTTTGCACTTGTGATTAAGTGTTATACCCACATTCTACCATAGGCCCACCTAGTCTGTCGTTCTCAGAGCTGGCATGGGCACACTTGATGAATTATTTTATTCCTTTCACAACAATATGAGAGGTTATGGTTGCTGTGTCTATGTTCTTATGAGATATTGAGAAATTATTACTCATAGCTGTCATGTAAGAGAAAATACATGGCAGAAGATTTTAAAATGTATAGCCAATGATGAAGGTAAAAAAAGCACTGGTCTAAGACCTAGGTTTGACATTGACTGTTACCAAAAGCCTCAAATTCTTTCTTATAAAATGAGGGCTTATCCAACTTATAATGGCTACTATTGTTCAATGCTTACTGTGAGCCATGGTTTTCTCATTTTGTATTCAAAACAGTTCTGCAAGGTATATGCCATTTTACAGATAAGGAAACTGGAGCTTAGCAAATAAGCAACAGAGCCTAGATCCAAACACAGGCATCACGTGCATTCTTAGGCAATATCCTAGACTCCTTCTTAATTACTTTCTATCGGAAGGGATTCTATGATAATCTATCCTCCAGTATATATTCTAGTAGAAAAAAGAAAGTAGGAAAAAGGAAGAAAACAAGATAAGAGCTATCTGTATCTGTATTTTTCCCGTCTTCTTATTTTAGAGCCGGTGCTTTCAGAAAGCAAGAACCACATTATATGTATAACTCTAATTTCTCCAACGTGTCTAAGAATCAGGCCTGCTGTTGACAGTGTTGACACTATGGTAGATCATTGTTGGCTGAGTGAGCATCAGGTTGAAACTTAGATTAATCGAGGATGGGAGAATATTGTAGACACACACTAAACTATTAAATGGACAGTTGATTCTTTATAGAATAAAGCCCTGGGAGGAAAGAAAGACTTTATGTAAGTACATAAATATAGGAATATTTAAGAAAAGCCATCAATTAGGATGTTCTGATGGTAAATAAGAATTCTGAGTCAAACTGAAGGAAACAATGTAGGAATTTGTTTTTATATTGTTTTGTTTTTTGGCTCATGGACCTAAAAATCCAGAAATCAGGCTGACTTCAAGAATGGATTGATCAAAAACTTTTCAAGGTCTAAGTTTCTTCCCTCTCTCCACTGTGTTTGTTGTATGGGCTTCTTTCTATCTGGTTCTCTTCATCTCATTAGGGTGCATGCTTCTTTATTCACTTTCAGCAAGGACATGATTTGGTTTTAAGGCACCCAACAAAGTGCTGAGGTTCTCTCAAATGCATGTGCCTGAAACCTCATGCCCATCGCCTGAAACCTCATACCCACCACCAAAGCAATCACTTCCTCCAGAATATTCTGTTTGGTTTAGCATAGACCACCTGCTCCACCTAAAGCAGGAACAGAGAAACCTTTTCTGGAACCACATCGATTACCAAAAAATAAAAAACGAAAAAGAGAAGGGGCGGTTGTTGGGATAAGTAAATGGGGATGTAAACTGGTACTGAGAATGCAGCCAGACAATGTCAATTAAAGAATCTTCCTGACCATTTGAAGGCCAAGTGTCATCTTCAGGGATTTGGGTGGTATTTATTAACCAACTTCCCTAGGGGTGACATTTCCCCTTGTCTGATTTGGTTCAAAGATGAGTCCTGGACTCTGTCTGAATCTCAAGCAGTGTTCTAGTAGTGCTCTTACAAGACAGATAGTGGAGCAGGCAAGTGGCATAGGCCAGATACAGTTGGGGAGACAGATAACCAGCCGATTGCGAGGTCTCCATCCAGAGATCATTTTCAGTATTTGGGAGATCCTTTCCCCTTTCTTACAACTATGTTCAGTCTGAGTCAGTTATGAGGCATTTCTTTTATAAAGGGAGTTAAAGGCTTTTGTAAAGGTATGCTTTGTTTAAGGTTTATGAAAGTTGTTGCAACTGTGCTAAGTTGCTTTGTCTCCTGGAAATCCCTGGACCAGAGTTGGAAATCCCCAGGCCTGGTTGCATCATACAGCTAAGAGACACATAGTGTCACCTGAGTGAGATGGGAGTAGGCCTAATGGCTATCATTAATCTTATAATCGCAATATGTCTCTTAGAGCAGACTACGCCGAAGAGTTCTTTGTGATGATTGTTCAGGACACCAACAGCCCTTGCACAGATGTCATTGTTGCTATCGTGGTAAGTTGATACTTGGCTTACAGGAAAATGTGCTGGTTGGTTGTATTGTCTTTCTCACACACCTGGAACCACTTTATTTACCAACTGCACATTTTTCTGTGTGAAATACTCCAGGATTTATAATTCCTCCAAAACACAAAATACAACAATTGTAATTTAATAATTCCCAAGCATTAACTTTACTCTTTAAACATCTTTTCATATCATACACAATTTCAAATTTAAATAAGCTAAAGAGGAAGAAAATTTCTAATTTATTCTGAGAAAGATTTCTTTTGAGCCTTCTTACTTAAAACAAATACACCTTTTTAATGATCTTAACTCACTCACTATATTTTCAAAGGACATATATGAAATAGGAAGTCAAATATTACTAGCTCCTATTCAGATAATCAGTACTTTTTAGAAAAAAAAAGATATCCATTTTTTAGAAGATGTATAATCTTGGTCCTGATCTTTAAGGATGGACCTCATGAAGTCCATGTGCAACCAAAAATTCCTTGCAAATATTTTTGTCTATGTGTTTTGTATTACTCAGCTACAGCTTCCATAACAAAGTTTCATATACTGGGGGACTTAACAAAAATTTATTTTCTCGCAGTTCTGGAGGATGGAAGTCTAAGATCAAAGTTTCTGTAGGGTTGGTGTCTTCTGAAGCTGCTTATCTTGGCTTGCAGATGACCATCTTCTCACTGTGTTCACACATGGACTTTTCTCTGTGAGTATCCCTAGTGTCTCTTTCTTTTCTTCTAAGGACTTCAGGCCTATTGGATTGGGAACCACTCTTAGGAACTCATTCATCCTTAATTACCTCTTTAAAAGTCCTATTTCCTAATATGGCAACATGGGACTGAGGGCTTCAACATATACATTTTTGGTGGAACACTATTTAGTCCATATATGATTAGTCTTTGTGCCCCACTCAAATCCCATCTGAATTATAATCCCCATGTGTCAATGGAGAGACCATGTGGAGGTAATTGAATCATGAGGGTGGTTTCTCCCATGAGGGTCTCATGATAGTGGATGAGTTCTCACTACATCTGATGGTTTTATAAGGGTCTCTGAAAGTGGCTTTGCAAAATTATAACTGAGGAAATTATGACAGTTAAGGAAATCAGTCCTAACTGATTCCATCTTGCTTCCAACTTTTAAGTTGTCCTTGTTCATTCCTGGGCATAGGCCAAACTAACTTTAGGAAGGAATCTAGTTTGTGGTTTGACTCTGAAACAAAACTGATAACAGCCCTTTTCCCAAAAGACACACTTCTTGCCTTGGGACCAGTCTGCCTTTGCAGGACTAACAAATTAGCTATAAGATTAGAAATTACAGTTTAGTGTTATGCAGTCTCTTGCTCCAAGAGTCTGAACCTCCCCAAATTACTCCTGGGGATAACATCACTACTGTAAAACCAAAGATTAGTGCTTGAGATATTTTGCAGACCTTGCACTCAGTGGATCAGCTGGCACCACCCAGACCTGTAATCTGCCTCAGCCAATTTTGCTATCCTACCCATGAATAGAAAATACCAAGGAAAATTCACTTTGACCCCATATGATTCCATCTCCAACCTGATCAATCAGCTCTCCACACCTTCCAAGCCCCCACCCTACAAATTATCTTTAAAAACTCTGATACCTGAATGCTCAGGGAGACTGATTTGAGTAATAATTAAACTCTGGTCTCCTGCACAGTTGGCTGTGCATGAATTACTCTTTCTCCATTGCAATTCCTTTGTCTTGATAAATCAGGTCTGTCTAGGCAGTGGGCAAGGTGAACCCATAGGGCAGTTACAGCTCTTCCCTCTTCACTTAGCACTTCTCCTTCCTGCAACCCTGTGAGGAAGTTACCTTGCTTCTCCTTTGCTTTCATCTATGATTGTAAGTTTTCTGAGGCCTCCAAAGCCATGCTGAACTGTGAGTCAATTCAACTTTTTTCTTTATAAATTATCCAGTCTCAGGCAGTTCTTTATAGCAGTGTGAAAACAGACTAATACAGTAAATTGGTATCACAGAGAGTGGGGTGCTGCTGTAAAGATACTTGAAAATATGTAAGCGACTTTGGAACTAGGTAACAGGCAGATGTTGGAACGGTTTGGAGGGCCCAGAAAAAGATAGGAAGATTCAGGAAAGTTTGGTACTTTCTAGAGACTTGTTGAATGGCTTTGACTAAAATGCTGATAGTGATGTAGAAAATAAAATCCAGACTGCAGTGGTCTCAGATGGACATGAAGAATTTGTTGGAAACTGGAATAAAGGTGACTCTTGCTATACTTTAGCAAAGAGACTGATGGCATTTCGTCCCTGTCCTAGAGATCTGTGGAACTTTAAACTTGAGAGAGATGATTTAGAGTATCTAGTGGAAGAAATTTCAAAGAAGCAAAGCATTCAAGAAGTGACTTGGGGGCTCTTAAAAGCATGCTATTTTATGCATTCACAAAGAGGCGGTTTGGAATTGGAACTTACGTTTAAAATAGAAGCAGAGCATTAAAGTTAGGGAAATTCCCAGTGTGATGAAGTGATAGAAAACAAAAATCTATTTTTCTGAGGAGAAATTCAAGCCTGGTGCAGAAATTTGCATAAGTAATGAGGAGCCAAATGTTAATGTCCAAGACAATGAAGAAAATGTCCCCAGGGTATGTCAGAGGTTTTCACAGCAATGCCTCCTATCACAACCCTGGAGGCCTAGGAGAAAAAAAAATGGTTTCCTGGGCCAGGCCAAGGTCCTTGCTGTTTTGTACAGACTCATGACTTGATATCCTGCATCCCAGCTCTGGCTAAAGGGACCAACATGCAGCTCAGGCCATTGCTTGAGAGGATGCAAGCCCCAAACCTTGGTGGCTTACACATAATGTTGAGCCTGTGGGAGCACAGAAGTCAATTCAGGTTTGGGAACCTTTGGTTAGATTTCAGAGGATGTACAGAAATGCCTATATGTCCAGGCAGAAGTTTGCTACAGGAGTGGAGCCCTCATAGAGAACCTCTGGTAAGGCAGTGCAGAAGGAGAAATGTAGGGTTAAATACCCCACACAGAGTCCACACTGGGGCACAACCTACTGGAGTTGTGAGAAGAAAACCATGAAACTCCAGACACCAGAATGGTAGATCCACTGACAGCTTGCACTCTGCACCTGGAAAAGCCACAGACACTCAACACCAGCCCATAAAAGCAGTCAGAAGTGGGGTGCTGTTCCCTACAAAGCCACATGGGTGGAGCTTCCTAATACCATGGGAACCTACCTCTTGCATCAGTATGAACTGAATATGAGACATGAAGTGAAAGAAGATAATTTCAGAGCTTTAAGATTTGACTGCCCCACTGGATTTCAGACTTGCATGGGGCCTACAGCCCCTTTGTTTTTGGCTAATTTCTCCCATTTGGAATGGGTGCATTTACACAATGGCTGTACCTCAATTGTATCAAGGAAGTAATTAATTTGCTTTAGCTTTTACTGGCTTATAGGCAGAAGGAACTTGCCTTGTCTCAGATGAGACTTTGGACTTGGACTTTTGAGTTAATGCTGGAATGAACTAAGACTTTGGAAGACCATTGGGAAGGCATGATTGGTTTTGAAATGTGAAAGGGACATGAGATTTGGGAGAGGCCAGGGAGGGAATGATAAAATTAAACTTTGTGTCCCCACCCAACTCTCATCTTGAATTATAATTCCTGTAATTCCCATAATCCCCGTGTGTCATGGAAAAGACCAGGTAGACTCATGAGGGAGGTTTCTCCCATGATGTTATCATGATAGTGAATGCGTTCTTACAAGATATGATGGTTTTATAAAGGGCTCTTTCCACTTCAGTAAGTACTTCTCCTTCCTGCCACCCTGTGAGAAGGTGCCTTGATTCCCCTTCACCTTCTGCCATTATTGTAAATTTCAACATGGCCTCCCCAGCCATGTTGAACTGTGAGTCAATTAAAACTCTTTCCTTTATGAATTACTCAGTCTCAGGCAGTTCTTCTTAGAAGCATGAAAATGGACTAATACAGTTCATAACATATATATTTGGTTTTTTCAGAATGGGATTCCATATCATCATTAGATTCTGAAAATGATCTCTGATTACCAAATAGTTTAAAAACTATATATTGAGACCAAATCTTTCATTTTATACATAAGAAAACAGAAGCCCAGAGGTATTAAATAGTCTTTGATCATACAGCAACTTTCTAATTAGTTGAAAACCCATGTCTACCTGATAACTCATTCAGTGAATTCCCTGTGGGACTCTGCAGTTTGTATTCATAGCAACTGAAAGCTAACTTAATATATGAATTCACAAGGAATGGGTGTAAATGTAGTGGGGCAGCTAAGCTAAGCCTAAACCAAGATTGCTTGAGTTACAATATGTGAGGGATAATGAAAAAGGAAACTGTTGGTACCAAATACCTGGGGCAGATTTAGGAAGATTTGAAAAAGTAGTCACAATTTTATTTGGGAAACTGGTTTCCAACCAGTTGGTAAAACTATCTCTAAGCCCCTATATAGAGAGAAAAGAGCTAGTTGCAAACAGATGGTAAAAGAACTGTTTGAATAAGGAATCTCATGAGATTTAGGACACAAGAAAAGCAGTTTTAGAGCCCCAGTAATTAGTGAAGTCCTAAAAGTGGGAATTAGGATTCTCTCCATTTCTCCCTGGAATTCAATAACATCATGTGGAGAATCTGCAAGGTTCCCTCCCAGGACAGCAGCAGGCTGGGGAGACCAGGGACCACAGAGCCAGGATGGTTGCTCTTCCCAAATGACTTCCAGTCAGTGGGCTTCACTGAGAACATCAAAATGAAAGGAGGAAATTCATGTGACATATCCTGGCTACTTCCAGAAATAAGTAGCATGAATTTAATAGGAGTGCTGATGTTCTGTAGTCACCTAGACATGGGCCACAAGCAAGCCATATTTGCTAATTAAGTTAATATGCACTCAAACTGGGAATGGGAAGTCCAGGGATATTTTCTCTCTCTCTCTCTCTCTCTCTCTCTCTCTCTCTCTCTCTCTCTGTCTCTCTCTCTCTTCCTTTCTCTCTCTCTCTCTCTCTATATATACACACATATATATAATTATATATATACACATATAATTATATATACACATATATAATTATACATATACACAGATACATATATAATTATATATATATATAGAGAGAGAATATATATAGTTTTATATATATATAAAGTATATGTATATATACTTTTCTACTGATGGTACTTTTCAGATGTGGATGAAATTTGTAATGCAATGCAAATTACAATTAAAATGAACACCACTTCCATTTGCATATACTGAGAGAAATGTTGTAAACACTAATACTTTATTAATTTCTATTGAATGGTGATAATATGTGCCTGTTAAGTGGCTCTTTTTTAGGATTAAAGTATTTCCTTCGGGTGACCTGATTTTATTCTCCTATCACAAATGATTCACAAGGAAAATTAAAGATGCTAAATAAGGTTTCTTATTTTGTCTAGTTCCCATGATAACACGAACTGCTGCAATGACGTTGACACACACATGAAGGATTCAGTCCTCCCAGTTCCTCAAGTAATTATGTCTTGAATTATTAAGTGGTGGCTAATACAGTTCAATTTCCCAAATAATCTGATATGTTTGAGAAATGGTGTATGCTAACACATCTGTATCAGTGCAAGAGCCTCCTCATGATTCTGTTCCCTCTATTTCTGCTCTGCCAAAATCAGAGTGGCCCTCTGGCCACCATCTCTTCAAACTCTACCAGTGACCTATGGGAGGATCAGGTATGCAAAAGAGTTGACAAAATCTGGCAGAAGACAGACAACCCCTGCCATAAGATAAGAGATCCCTTTCCTATTTCCTTTTGATTTTCCTGAAGCCTCAAACCCCATGGTCACCTGTATTTGAGTCTTTCTCGCCTCTGAGCTCAGCATGGAGCTCAAGGCTTACTTGGCTCTTAAGCGTGGAATAACTACCAAATCATCAAACACTGTGTGATCTTTCCCCTGTTGATGAATTAACAAGGGTTTTCCTTTGCTTGCTTTGTCTATGAAAATCTACCTGATTTCTAAACGCTAGGCTCCCATCGCATCCTTGTTGAATGACCTCTTTTTATTTCTGCCCAAACAAGTCCCTTAGAAACAAGCTGTCTATAAATAAGTAGCCATTCATAATTTTAAGTTAAACACCTAGACATGGGCCACAAGCAAGCCAGATTTGGTAATTAAGAAAGAGTCAACTACATCTCCTGGTTCTAGCTCCCTTTCATTAACTAATAAGAGTTACCCAAAACAGCTATTATATTTTGAGTATATACAATGTACCAGCAGGGTCTGGCATTTCCCATGTATAATCTCATGTAATCCTCTCTTTCATCATGCTAGGTAGGTATATGTAATCTTTTTTTACAGATGAAAAAAGTTCTTCATACTTCTTTTCTCCTACAAATAATAAGGAAATCAATGTGATTCAATGAATTCACATAAACAATATATCCATTTAATTACTGTTAGAATTCCTGTTTGTTAATTCAAATAATCCTTAAATATTGGAATCTCAGGTTTGGGGAGAAAATGTGGAGATGCAAGAACTTTCTCTTTAAACTGCAACAGATACTGCTGATATGGTCAATTGCTAAGATTAGCTAAAATACATAGAAAGAAACAAAGAAATGTGTATGGGCCTCTTCCTTGATGTCTTATCATAGTTAGAGGGAAGATGAAGCCTGAAAGATAACTGGAGGGTTGTGACTATCAGAGACCAACACAAGTTCTGGACTGCTTTGGGATATGTGTTTGAAAGAGTGGCAAAATAGAGTTGATGTTGTTCAACCTCCTCCACTGCCTCAGAAAATTTGGGCTCCTCTTTTTCTTGCACCTTATCACTGAGGACTTAGATAATCCTCTTTGAGTTTCTTTTTGTCCTGCCATATGGCCAAAACATCTTTCAAAACATAGAGAAGAGATCACATTTTACCTTAAGCCCAGCCAGCCATGTGCTTGAGGTTGAATCACTTAACAACATGCAACACACTCAGGTGGCTACTGTCAGTCTCAGCAGTTGGGTTCTGCCAGGGACAGGGTGTCTGGGAATTCAGAGAACTCCATATGGAATTCAAAGGACTCAGTACAGACAGGCTTCTGCAAAGCAAAACATATTTCCAGCATTCCCTTCTCTTCCTAGAAAACTAAAATAAATGGTTTAACTTGTCGAAATTACAGTAACTCATGTAATTTATATAAATCTTACATACCTTCAGTATAATAACAAGTTTAAGAGCAAGCATTTATCAGACTTTACTGAAAATGTATTAAATTGCATCCTTTCAGGATATTTTGGCTTCAGAGCTGCTTGTTTACCTGGCATAGTCACCTTCTGAAAGGCTTTATTATTTATTTTAATGGAAAGAAATGATGGTGATAATGCCATGCTTAGAACACCAGGGGAGAAAATCAGGCCAACATTCTGAGTATTACACGTGGAAAAGGAGTTAAACTGCTAGCTTCAGGAAGAAAGTTCACAGTATTCATTTACTTCAGAAATAACTAGTAAATTTCTTCCTTCATGGAAAGCTCAAGGGAGCAAAACCTATCTAGACTTTCTTCTTTTTATCTTCCAGGTGTTTTTAGGCAACACAGTTTCCAATCAATGAGTCCTGAGACATAAATCCCCATAGATAGATTGGGGAGAATGAATGAGGAGGGTTGGTGCCCAACGCCTCCACTATGAAGCTACTTTCTACCCGGAATATGGCTTCCACCTACAGACGTTGTGGACCCACAATCAGTTTTATCTCTGACTGCTCTAACCAATGATGAATAACCACATCAAATCATATTACAAAGCAAAACTAGCCTTAGAGATTTTGGTTTATGGATGTCTTAATATGAATTCCCCTTGAAATGGCCATTGCTTTCCATTTGAGTTGAAATTATTTCCAACCAGCCTAACAACCTGCAACGTAAACTATCCTCATTGCATATTTTCTTTCTGGAGTTTAATTTTCTGACTTTGAGAAAGTTTTGAGAGGTTAAGAAGAATGAGGTCAGATTGGCTGAAACAGTCATGGATAAAACTGTGAGCTTTGTCGAAAATCAAACAACAGTACTTAACTGGCTCACGACTTTTAGCTTGTGTAAGAAAACCATTCTGTCATGTAAGACTGAATCCTTGGAGATGCACTGTGCAATGTTATAAAATGGGAATAATTATGGAAGATGCACATGACCAGATGACCATCAGTGACAATGATGAATTTGTAATTGGCTAGAAAAACACCCACTGAATGGCTTCAAGCCAAATGTAATAGATGTCATAAGGGACATGCCAATGCTACACGCAGGAGGAAAAATTATGTCTACAACCTCCAAGATTTACCGCTGTGAAGCTTGGCCCTCATCACAATAAACTTTAGAGAATGGTAGCTGCTAATCCAGTAAACAAAGTTTCAAAGATGTGATGCTTGAAACTATTCTGGCAGTGGCATTTTTTCAGTATAAGTATAATCTTTGCCACAGAGGTACTCAATATTTATTGAATGAATGAATAAATATCTCTTTTACCATCCTTTAATAAGTCGGGAAATGTAATCCTTCAAAGGGTTGCTTAGAAAAGTTTCCTGAAATAGCCTTCACTCTGTATGAAATTTAAATGAAGAAAAACAAAATGTAAAGAACTTTTGAAAGTTCTCTATAGTAGAAAACTTTCAACATGGGCTAAAATCCTTTCAGGCCAGTGTAGAGGCCTTGAGAAGATTATCCAGCATCCCAAGGCCTTATGACTCAGGTAGATCTATGAACATTTTTCAAAGTCAAATAATTCTGGCTTGTGTTCAAGGGAGGCATTTAATAATTCTAAACACTTCATAAAATATTTGGCTCATTTGTTAATATAACTCTCATTTTCATAACTTTTAATATACAGTCTGATTTCATTTTTGCTTTCTGACAAGTTAGCTCTTTAAAAAAATTGAAATCATAGATTTTTTTTTCTTTACACTTAAGGATGATGAGACTAATTTATAAATAATTAATATTTATAAAGAGGATATTTATGTTTCTGAAGAGCCACATTCTTATCTATATACACAGTTGTATAGCTCTCATAAAATGTGTGACATCCACAACAATGGCAAAGCTTACTAATTATTTGAACTGGACCATCAACTTCAAGATTCAGTCAACAGCTGTATAAACATTCTGGTTAAGTCTCAAAGAATAGAATACTGATGTTCAATGGGCCTAGTATGATGGCTAATTGTAGATGTCACTTGGGTGGATTAACAGATACCCAGTTAGCTGATAAACCATTATTTCTGAATGTGCCTATAAGGGTGTTTTCAAAAGAGATTGGCATTTGAATCACTGGACTGAGTAAGGAAGATTTGACCTCACCAATGTGGGCAGGCATCATCTAATCCATTGAGAGATATAATAGACCAAAAAGCAGAGGAAGGGTGAAATCACTCTCTCTCTATCGTTTTTGGCACTGGGACATTCATCTTCTCTGTGTTCAGGCATCAGAACTCTAGGTTCTCCATCCTTTGAACTCTAGTACTCACATCAACAGCCCACAGTTTCTCATGCCTTTAGCTTCAGACTGAAAATTACATTATCAACTCCACTGCCTCTCTGGACTTTAACTCAGGCTGAAATATACCACCAGCTTCTCTGGTTCTTCAGCTTGTTGACAGCATGTTGTATATTGTAGAAATTCTCTGCCTCCATAATAGCATGAGCCACTTCCCACTATAAATCCCCTCTTATATACCTATATCTAACATGGTTAGGCTTTGCGTCCCCACCCAGCTCTCGTCTTGAACTGTCATCACCATAATCCCCACATTCCCCATGTGTCAGAGAAGAGACCAGGTGGAGGCAATTGAATCATGGGGGCAGCGTCCCTAATGGTGTTCTCATGATAGTGAGTGAGTTCTCAGGAGAGCTGATGGTTTTATAAGGGGCCCTCCCCTGTCACTTGGCACTTCTTTTGCTTGCTGCCTTGTGAAGAAAGTGCCTTGCTTCCCCTTCACCTTCTGTCTTGATTGCAAGTTTCTTAAGGCCTCCCCAGCCATGCTGAACTGTAAGCGAATCAAACCTCTTTCCTTTACAAATTACCTAATCTTGATCAATTCTTTACAGTAGTATGAAAATGGACTAATATAGTATCCATATCTATATCTCTCCAATATTGTTTTGTTTTTCTGGAGAGCCCTGACAAATATAGCCAATTTGTGGGTTGGAAGGGATGGCATTTCAGAAAAATCTTTTGTCTCTCTTTCAGTTTTTCAATAATAAATTTTGAAAATACTTCAAGAATACGGACAAAAATTAAGATTACTCATAATTTTTCAAGCAAGAGATAGCCATTAATATTAAAGATTACTTGTCTTGGATGTCTTTCATTCTGTGGATAGGATTACTTGTTTTCCTATAATGTTGCCAGCACCAGGTTTTATAGTTTTTAAAGTTTCATTGATCTGTTAAAGGACAAATGTCATCTAATTTTAATGTATATTTATTTCAGTACCAGTGTCCACTACTGGCAAGTTTCTCCATGTCCACTATTGGCAAGATTTTCCTTCCCTTGTATGACAGCCTGAATAATGGCTCCATAAATATGTTCATGACCTAATCTCTGGAACTTGGAAATGTTACTTATAGCAAAAAGGATTCTATGGATGTGAACAAATTAAAGGGTTTGAAATATTGTGGGGACTAACATAATCACAATGATCCTAAAAAGAGGGACACAGAAGGTGTGAGAGTTTGAGGAGGAGGTGATGTGATGATGGAAGCTGAGAGGGGAGGGATGGCCTTTGAAGATGGAGAAGGGAGGTACAAACCAAGGAGACAGGTGGCCACAAGAAGCTAAAAAAAGATAAGAAATTCCCTCAGAGCCTCCAAAAGAAACCAGCCCTGTCAGTACTTCCACTTCAGCTCACTGAGACTGATTTTGGACTTTGACCTCCATAACTGTAAGAAATACATGTGCATTGTTTTAAGCCACTACACATGTGATAATTTTTAACAATCTTGTGAAATCCTTTGTTATTGAGATATTTTCCTTACTGACTTGCAAAATATCTGGGTATATAAGGACAACAACTTTTTGTTTTTGTAAACAGCTTCAGTAAGGTATTATTGACATACCATAAATAGCACATACTGAAAGTGTACCATGTGACAAATTTTGACATATGTAAATGTCCATGAAATCATCACTATACTCAAGATAGTGAAACTAACCATCACACCCGAAATGTCTGAGTTCCACTTTGTAATCATTCCTACCTCACTTACCTGCCCACCCTCTTCAGGCAACCGCTGGTCTTCCTGTCACTCTAGATTATTCTGCATGTGGAAGAGTTGTATGTAGGGAACCATACATAACATACTTTATTTTTCACATTTCTAGTGCCTTCAAATAGTTGTTTTAAAATATTTTGTCTAGAGTTTAATAATTGTCAACTCCTGGCAAATAGTTGATAATTTGTTATTATTAAAAGCTGACCTTTAGTAGAATTATTACAATAACAAATCCCTGCAGGGTACCTTGTTTGGAGTGATAGTGTTATTTTATCCTGAAAACTATGCATAGACTTTAAAGTTTTAGACTTTATTAAAATTTGTGTTTCAGAACTGTATCATCTTAGTAGCATTATGAATATGCAGATTTGAATGCCTACTACCAGTCCAGTCCTCAGGATAAATTTTTTTCTTAGCTGTATCTCTATATATGTAAGAACATACTGAACAACTCCTATGAGTATCCCAAAAGCACTTTGAACTTATCACGTCCAAATTTGACTCATTAGCTTTTCCTCCAAATATTCTCTATCTCAGCTGGTTTCCAAGGCCGTTTATTCACTCTTCCATACTACAAACCAAGAGGTCATTCTTGCTTCAATCTCCTCCTTTATTATCATATCAAATGCAGTTGGGGACTGGAGCAGCCTTATGATTGCCAGGAAAACCTCTGATTGTGTTCTAGGGCTCAGAAGGGGTTATGGAAATCAATGCTTTGTGGCTGGCTCCATACTCAGTCCAGGGAAGGAGCTGAAGAAGAAGACTGGATTTATCATGTGGAACAAATTGTGTGATGCAAGTTTTAGAGAAGAAAAAAAAATAATAAGCCTGGATTCCCAGGACTAGGAACAATAGCAAGGAAAAATAGGGAGAGCATTTGGAGAAATACCAGCCCTGTAGTATGTCTATGGGCCTGAGCAAGGGAAGTTCCCCAAGTGGGGAGGATATGGCAATTAGACAAACGAGTACATATAGAGCATCAAGATGAAAAAATATATGAATAGTAGCATGGGAGAAATGTGATAAAAAAAGAAGGGAAGAAAAACAGTGTTGCTGTATTGGAAGGAATTCAATACACTTTAGGATAAGGCAACAAGTTATCAATAGAGGTTTAAATGAAGATATTAACTGGACCATGTTTGTTGTTGTTTGGTATTTATTGATTTATTAATGAAAACTATCCTATCCTGTTGGCAGTTTGTAGGACTGGATGTGGTGGATGGACAAACTAACGTATTAAAAATACTGTCAGAGGACTCTTGCGATAGTCTATGAGAGAAGATATTGCTGTCTAAACAGACTCAGTGGTTTTGAAGTAGAATGAAGAAACCAAAAAAATTTTAGAAATAGTTCTAAAGTAAAATTAAAAGGGGAATAAACGTAGGTATTGGTGAAGAGAGAAATGAAAGATAAAAATGACTTCAAGTTTTCTGGTTTACATAGTTACTTGATTTAGAGCATAGGGTTAAAGATTGCTTTAGACATATTGCAAAGCCTGGTGATGATTTCCAATTAGTAGATGCATCTGAAGACAAGATGAAAATATAGACGTTTATGCCATCAGCAGCTATTGTCAATAAGAAACTAAATGTTCATCTTCTGTATCAATTCAAATAAATTGGTAGTGCCTCCATGAAAGCTGTCCTGGGTTTGAATTTACTTTCAGGTTCAGTGAAAAACAGTGAACGCTTGCTAACTTCCATAATGGGTAGAAAGTGGGTGGTAGCAGCATGTATCTCAATTCTAATCATCATTACAGCATTAAGAGTACAAGAGAAGGACATCTAGGACATAATTTTTAAGTTAAATTTTTATTGAAAAATTGTAATTGTATATATCTATGGGGTACAAAGTGATGTTATTGTATGTAGCTATAGATATATATGTATAGTATGCAATGATTGAATCAAGTACCATATCCAGCACCTTAAATACTTGTTTATTCCATTTGTCTAACTGCAACTTTGTACTTTTTAGCCATTATCTCCTCATTTTCCCTCCTCCCAGCTTCTGGTAACCATCATTCTACTCTCTGCTTCTATGAGTTTGATTTTTAAAAATTTTATTCATATAAGTGAGATCATGCAGTATTTGTCTTTCAGTGACTGGTTTACTTCACTTAACACAATTTTCTCCAGGCTTATCCATATTGACTCAAATGACACAATTCCCTTCATTTTGTAGGCTAAATATTCTGTTGCATAGACATGCCACATTTTCTTTATCCATTCACCCATTAGTTGACACTTAAGTTGATTATATGACTTGTCTATTGTAAATAATGCTGCAATAAATATGAGAGCACAGCTATCTCTTCAACTTAGTGATTTCATATCCATAGATATATACCCAGAAGCAAGATTGCTAGATCCTGTGGCAGAATTTTTGAAACATCAATATTTAAAGTGATTGATAGGGAAGAAATGCAAAATAAAAGGGCAGTAGGAATTAATGTAAAGAGAACAAGAACAAAGCTAAGGGAAAGAATTTCTTTTCTAGAAAAGGCAGTAGTAAAAATCTCAACAATGAGTGGATGAACTCTTCACTGGATCTTATAGAAGACCATTTATGGCCCTAATAATAGTTTCAGTTCCAGCTCTAAAATCTATGTCTATTCTAATCTTTCCAGGTTTAAGGAAATTTTTTCCTGTACATTTTTCTATACAACCTGTCACTGTATCCCTCCAAGACTTCCAAAATCAGCACAGAAAACTGTAGGAAAATAAATTCTAAGTGCTAAATAACTGTATTTCAGTTAAACTTTAGGGATAAAATCTATTTCTCAGTTGATCTTTTCAATTGAGAGCAGCTTGATGTTATTAATATTGTATCTTCATATTTGGGGATAATTTTAATGATGTAAATATGGTGGATGATATTTACAAATAGCAATAATCAATAGCTATTGTGCAATAAATATTGTGCTACAGTAATATATAGTAAAAAATAAGGTGATTTTTTTTCCTGCCATTGAGAACTACACAATGAAACCATATAAAAAAGTTGAAATAAAGGATATTTATAAGGAAACTCATTT
Organism: Aotus nancymaae; assembly: GCF_030222135.1. Taxonomy (NCBI): domain Eukaryota; kingdom Metazoa; phylum Chordata; class Mammalia; order Primates; family Aotidae; genus Aotus; species Aotus nancymaae. The sequence goes on along the minus strand of NW_026988450.1, from coordinate 14,557,661 downwards.
CTCAGATAACTTTATATAAAGCTGAGATAACAAAATAATTAATAAGCATAAGAAATGTGATTAATGAGAGATTAGATTCTACAATTATTAGTGAACTATGTTTTCATGAAGAAAAGGTCTAGGGGATAGTGTGTTAGTCAGAATCAAATCAGAAAGATAAAAACTACTCTAACCATATAAACTAGAATTCAGTGTAGGGAATTGGCTGTGCAGGTGATAGTAGAAGATGAGAAGCCAAGCCTACAGGGGGGACATTAGGAAGACAACTCAGAGAGTAACAGTAGTAGGAAGTGATTATCTCCAAAGCTGGAGAACTAAATAGGGAGACAGAGTTCCTGGAGTCCTGGAGCCAGGGACCCACACCTGTCTAGATGGAAGGCAAAGGCTGCTTTCAGTATACCATCTGCAGCGGGGCCAGTGTGGAAAGGGAGAAACACTCCCACTTTTTCCCTCTCACTCTTCTCTCCATTTTCCACACTCTCCTAGCTGCAGTGCCCAATCCAGTGTCTGAACATAAAGAAGCCAGCTGGTGTAGAAACCTGGGAACTGCGACCCACAAGGTATAGCCAATATGAAATACAGGAGCAGACTGGAAGAAGGGCTAGAAATGGAAGGCAAAGAGGCAAAGACCAACACAGAGCATGTTAAAGAAAAAGTTGGGGTATAAAACTTCGCCTATTCAGTTCACATTACATATGCTAGAGAAGTGAGTCTGAATCCTATCAGATTCAATGCTTTCTGAATTAGGACAGTCTAATTATTGTAATAAATAGGCCCCATATTTCTGGAATGGTTCAAAAACAATAAAAGTGGGTTACTTGTTCAATTAACAGTACTGCATGAGTAAACAGGCTCACAGGGCATTTCTCTTCTGGTCTTGCACAAACACACGTTGATGGAAGCTCTGCAATCATCAATACCGACCTTCCTAGGTTGTCCTGGTGGTCTCCAACCCTGTCAGCCAGAAGGGTATATGTGGGAACAGCTTTTATGAGCCAGGTCTGGAAGCATTGCTCATCATTTTTGCATCCCACCATCTGGAACACTGTCCCAAAGCTAAATCCACCTATAAGGGAGGCTGGGAAATAGAATCAATCTGTGTGCTTGGAGGGCAAGGGAGAAAGTAAATTTTGATGAGCAGATAGTAGCCACTGACCTATCATTGTTTTTTAGTAGCAAATATGTCATGATGCTCCCTGTATAAAAGAAATATGATTTACATGTATAATTGAAAAAATGAATACTCTATGTTATGAAGGTGACATAAAAGGGAAGTGATGATATAGTGTGTGAATGCATTCCAGGGCCACACTAGAAGACATGATAAAGTAGTAAGATGCTTGTATCTGGAGGTAGAATCACTTTGTAAAGACTGATACGGATTATTGTATTAGTGACAAATTTCACAAGTGGAACTCTTACAAGGGACACGATGTTCTGAAATGGTAAACGAGTCTTGGTAAAGCACCAGATAAAAAAAGAGATTTTTCCTTCTATTTATAGAATAGTCACATTCTAGAAATTAAATGTTTTTAAAATGGTTCCAATACACTGTTTATATGTAAAATAGTTTAGATTCTTGAGTTAGATATGTATCTATATATTTATATAAGCATAATATATAATATTAATATAATAAATAATTATATAAATTTACGTTATTGGTTGGTCCTATTTGAATGTCCAGTGAGACTTCTGAAAATTAAAAGGCTGAGGACAATTCTTTGCATAGGACTATCCCGGCTTCCTCCTACTAAACATCCACAGCATGCTCCATTGCTGTGAATAATATTCCCTCACGAATTTAAAAAATACTCCCTAGTGAACTGTACTGTCCTCACTGAGAACCACTACTGGAGAGGATGCTGAACCTACATGCCAGCTGAGGCTTTTCTGCCTCTTAAGATAGAAACATCAAATTCACAGTTCCTAGAAGTTCTTGTACTCCAAGCGTTGATAGGAATTTCCAGGTGTGGGTGGGGGGTTGGTGCTTACCTTTTCAGGTCACCTCTGGCTCTAAAGAACAGTTTCTGCTGAATTAGTCCACTTTGCAGGTCATCATTCTGTCCTTTGGCACCATCTCTGTTCCATACCTTTTCAACCTGGAAATGAAATGTCACGATGTTCTTTAGTTTCTGGAAGAGATTGTCACCCCACCACTTCCCAGAATGCATTTGGTAAACAACATTGCCAAGACATAAACAACTTTTAATCAATATTCACATTAGAACTACTGTTTTAAAAAGTTAAACATCTACCCCTCAACGCTTTCTCTTCTTTCTGCTTTTACCAATCTCTAATTTACTAATAATTTCTAATACAGAGCCCTATGGTGTGTGTGTGTGTGTGTGTGTGTGTTTGTGTTTGTGTGTGTGTGTGTGTTTGTGTGTGTGTGTGTCTGCATACTCACACCCTCACCTTCTATCACATTTACTCAGACTGGTATTTTCTGATGCTCACTAGTAAGAATATCTACCTTCCTGATACTCCCATTAACAGGGGGATTCTGTTCAAATTTCCATTTTCATTTGACTCACTGAACAAAGCTGCCGGTTTCTAGAAAGGTGTCCTTCAATTTGAATGCCTTAAGGTCAGGCAGACCATGTAAGTGTGTTCAGCTCTAGTGTCCATAACTCAATAGGGCACGATGGTTACTGTGGGGAAGTAAAGGGGAGCACCCTGCATTAACATCCAGAGGTATCAAAACAAAACTGATTTAAAAGTCTTCATTCATCACCAATTTATGTCCCTTGTGCTGTAACTTTCGTTTCCTACACATATAAATATAACACTGACTATGGTTGCCGTTAATAGTAAAAGTTCATGACGCTGGAGAGAACTCTGGCCAGAAGATAAGGAGTCTAGGCCCAATTTAAAAGGGCCTTGAAGCCCGGGGTGCACCCGGGAACACCTTCTTGGACTTGTGCCTCCGGGAATCATTGGGTTAATGGACTGAGGGCAAAGTCCTTTCTGGTTTGCAGAGTCTTAGGAGAATTTATGAAATGTGGGAGTACTAGTCCGTGAGTAGGTCATGTTATTTTCCAATTCCACCTTGAGAAATAAGTTATAATAACAGTTTATATAGGCTACACCTGTCATCTTAAATGTATTATAGCATCTTTTCAGCTGAAATGCCTCCTGAAATAATAAGAAGTAATTTCAATGTGATATAGGAAAAATGAACCTGAAAAATTGACCTTCAATTTCTAATTTAGAGATGGCTCTCAAGAGCCTTCTTGAAGTGATCTTATCATCTGTAGGTGGACTCTAGGTAGCTATGGGCATTTATCATCCAACTATTGGGAAAAGAACGGTCTTTAGCTGCATTTGGTATCGCTCAGTATGCTGTCACCACAGTTATCAGGCTTAGATCCACAGAGATCATGCGTAGATCCCTCTACCGGCTAGCATCAGAATCAAGACAAATACCCACTTACGAGTATCCTTGGTGTCCTTATCTCTGTGTTTAGGTTTAAATCCTACATAATAGAAGACCAGAAAACAAAAGAATAAAGCCTCCACAAGTCGTTTTTATCCTGTATCCAGGGTTAGGCAACCTGAAAGCACAGTGAGATCGAACAGGTCAGTGGAACACGTTTGCTCTTTGTGGGAACCGGTACCCAGGGACCCCGGGGATGCACTTTACCTGGATGGTGGGAGGCCAGGGGCAGCAGGAGAGCAGAACTGTAAGAACTGAGGCTGGAGAAATAGGTCAAGATCAGAAACTGGAGCACCAGGAATGCCAGGCTAAGTACATGGTGAGCCATTGGGAGTTTTTGAACTTGGAGTATTTATGACTAAAACTGTGTTTTAGAAAAAATTAATCTGGAATGGATAGATGGACAATTCACACTTATAATATTCTCAGAATAATTGGTTAACTCTGCATTTTGATGGTGTAGCTGCTCTTTAATTATGCTTAATTGTATAGGATTATATTTTAACTTGTATAGTTGTTCCGTAAAGAACCAGAGGAACATGTGGTTGAAAGGCTACCATAGCAATTGAAACTCGATCATCAACATGCCACTGATGGCAATTTTTTAAGCTTGCCTGCTAAAATCTGTAAAATTCCAATCTAACTACTTACCAGTTTAATTGCACTTAACCTATTTTCAAAAAGGATGCAAGTTAGCTTAAATTGGAATACAGCTTTAGCAAAATAAGAAAACTATGATTTCTTTCTAAGCATTACTTACATGAAATCTCCCTGAACTACTGACTCAAGGGACATATACATGATGTTCAAATACTAGAGCCATAGGGGGAAAAAATCAATCTTTTATTTGCTAGATAAGAATTAGGTCAAAAAAACATGCTTTATATTTTAGTTTCAGTTCAGATTTCTTTTTAAAAAACTGTGAATCAAAACCATTTGTGACATATCGGGGACAAGCACACATACGCAAACAATGATTTTATTATCCTGCATCATTTCCCCAGGAATAGTCGCAGAACACATTACGTATCTTGAAAAGGATGAAGCTATTCAGAATTGATCTCTTTAGGCTAATATGAATTGGCATAGTATGTCAGCACAAATCCTATCATTTTGGGAAATCTCAAGATAATAAAATAATTTAACTGTATGTTCTATAAAATTTGCAATGCCATTTCCTCAATCTTCGAGGATTGCCATGCTCCTTTTAAGCTTTTGTCTCCACATCTCTCCTTCTTCAGCTCTCGTTTTCTCTTCCTTTCGATCCATCCCTTTCTCTCTCTCTCTGCAATCTTTTTAGTCTTTCTGTCTTTGAAATGAGATTGGAGGAGCAGCCAGAAGAAAATACATGGTTCATTTTCTTCTAAATATACTCAAATTTCTATTTAAAATAATAGCTTCCTTCTATAATTGTTTTAGAAGCAGTAAGCTGACTTACAAACCACAGCTAATAACAAAAGCAACTCAATTTAGTTCTTTCTAGTTACTGCCTGAGGCACTGGCTAATGGTGAGAGAAAGTTACAAAAAACATTCCAAAGTGGGGAAAACAGCTACCATTAAATAGCTTTTGTTAAACCAATGTTTTAAAAGGCATATGCTACAATTGTAAGTGGGTTAAGGTTGGCAAGACTTTATAAGAGAAGGAATGGGAAAGAAAGGTCATTCCTCCTTAGCATCCTCACACCCTACACAGGAAGGAGTGCTGATCTGAATTGACCAAAGCTAAGAACCCCGGGGTCTAGTCACTGTGGGCAGAGTTTTCCAAGGAATTAAGCCTTTCTCAGTGTTTGTAATTTCATAGACTACTTCTAGAACACATAAAAATACTGATAACACCAAGAAAGAAAACCAGGCTTCCTTGGTAGAACTGGGGCTCCTTCCAGGAAGGCTGACATCTTTTAAATTTTCTAAGATGTAAATGTATGACCAATATAGTTCTAAAACATTTCTACAAACTCTTTGCTACTACTTTCCTTAAGAGATGGTCCTTAGTTCACCTCTCCTTAACTGTGGGCTGGACTTAGTGATTCACTTTTATCAATTAAGACATACAGAAGGGAGGTCATTTCCAATGTTAGGTTGTGAACAGCCTATAGCTTCTGTCTTGGGCACTCTTTCTTTCTTGAATAAATCACTGTGGAAAAAGCCAGATGTTATATTCTGTAAGACAATAGAGAGGCTCACATGGAGTCAACCGAAGCTGCCAGAAAGAGCGTGGAAGCAGCTTCTCCAATTCTTTCAAATAATTGTAGCCCTGGTCAACAACCTGACTGCAACCTAGTAAGGAACCCTGAGTGGAAACCAGCCAATCCCTCCTGGATTCCTGACCTTGAGAAACCTTGAGAAAATAAATGTTTGTTGTTTAAGCTGCTGAGTCTTGGAGAAATTTGTTATACAGCAATAGATGACTAACATAATTACCATTTTAAAAATATAAATAAGCTAATTAGGAAGTGAGAAGTTGTGGTGCATGTGCACTCTCTTTTTTTTATTTTTTTTTATTGCATTTTAGGGCTTGGGGTACATGTGAAGAGCATGCAAGGTATGCACTCTCTTTAGTGTCACTTTTTCTCCTGCGCTTGAGTGGTAGTACAGCTTGGAACTACTCCCAAAGGAAAGATGATATGACCATTTCTTCTTTCTCAGTTCCCTTTCCACTCTCTCTCAGCATTTGAACAATACAGGAGGAGTGCTCTGAGTTTGATTTCCCCGTCCCAGCCAAGTCATTTCTTGATTGCGCTCCCCTTTGGCTGAGCTTATTTGCACAGAGGGTTATTTGGCAAAAGGATGCCTTTTCTGGATCTGAAAAAGACCTGATGATATTTTAGTTTTGTTTTTTTCATTCTATGAATTTGAAAATAAGTTTGTTTTTATTACTGTTCTTTATCTTGCACCCTTCCCCGTGCTCTTCCTACTAATATCTCATCTCAACTAGAGAAGGAAGTAGATTAAACAGGCTTTTAAGTCAAAGTAGAAGCTGTGTCCATCAACACATGCCACTCAGATCTCCTGCTGCAGGGAGAGTGGGAACAGATAGCACCAGTGGCTATGTTCTGGATCCATCACTAAACCCACGCTTCTCAAGGCTGCTCTTAATGGGAGGCAGGGAGAGCGTGGTGCGGATGCTAAAGCAGGCCTGCTTCTGTAAAATTGGGGGTCTCTTTCACAGGGGACTCCTCTGACAGGTAACTATGTCTCAAGAACCTCCCATTGGCCTACCCAAAATTTTCCTCAAACTGCCTGAGTCAGACACACTGCCTTTCCAATCTTCCTTCCGGAAGAGATTTTTTCTTCATAAGGGTAACACACCTGCAGATCTCTGCACCTCCTCCCATTCCCTCCACCTTTTCCCCCATACACAGGCTTTTCCCAGTAACAATCTTGCACGTATAATCTTGGAATCTGCTTCTAAGAGAACCCAACTAATGCATCCGCCTCTCATTCTCACACATTCAGGAGGCTGTTTAAGTAAAGGAGCTTTCCACTATGCCAAATGCTATGTCACCTGAATTAGGTGTCGTGGTTTGGGGGCCAATAACCTAGACCTGATCTCAGCCAAAATGCCACGAGGCGATAAGGGGACCAATAACCTAAATAGTGATTAAGTGTTAATTTGCCTTATTTTGTTCTCTGTGCATATATCTTGATCACAATTTTCACTGCAAAAAGTCTCTGACCAAGGACGTAATGTACATAAATGGCTGGATTCCTACTCATTCTCCTTTTTTTTTCTCCTCAGTAACAGACTCATTACACACCAGGGCAGGAATACACTCAGCCAAAAGTACAATTACACTTTTCTTGTCTACCTTGTAGGTCTATTAGCCAATGTGGTTGTAGGGGAGGAGAAATATCTTTTCCTCTATCCATTCTATATTCATGGCTAAGGCCCCTGTACTAAAAGACAGACCAGTAAGAGAAAAGCACAGAAATTTACTTAATGTAAGTTTGACATGACATGGAAGATTCAGAAGGCAATGAAGGCCTGAAGAAATTGGTAAATTTGTGTAGTTTTGTGCTAGGTTTGATAAAGAAGTAGACAGCTGAGCAAACGTTGTAGATTTTAGAAAGTATGATCTAATGGTAATAAACTGGGGAGAACTCAGCAAGGCCCATTTACTCAGATTCTTCCCTGGGACCCTGTGTCTTCTGCGATGAGGATGTTCCTTTACTCTGCCTATCAGGAAGTCACCTCTGGCCTGAGGGTCTTATGACCTGCTTGAAGAAACATCAGAAAATCTTTCCTAGGTTTTATTACATGCTTCAGGGGAAAAGGCTACAGGGAAGGAGAGAGTGACCTTCTTGCTTCTGCTGTTTTCTCAAATATTTCATTACGGGTGGCTTGTCCTGAACCACATCATTGTGCAAGGAGAAATCATTACTTTAAGGAAACTTTCGTTGGTAGTGTTGAGGCAGCTGGGACAAAAGGGACACTTTGGCCATTTATCCCTTCTCTTTCTTTTCTGTTTCTAATGACAATATGACAGCTGCAGTTTGAGAGGCCTTCTTCCGAACATGATTTGATTTTAAGAATATATTAGCCTTGAAATATGGTGAAGACTTTCTTTATGTGAAAGTAAGTAAATTTCTGTCTTGTTAAAGATACAATTATTTGAGGTCACTGTTACTATCAGTAAAACTTCATCCTAACTGTTAGATTGACTCATTCATTAATCTCTGATCAATGACTGTCTCTCATTGCCAACTTCTTAATAGCACCCTATTGACCCTAATGATTGGTATAAAGGCACCCATTTTCCAAATAAATTACAGTTTGTGAGCAAAAGTAATACAGAAAAATTTGACATTTTGAAAAGCTACATTAGAAAATGGTTAGTCTTATAAAAGATTTTATGTCCCAAAAAGTATTTGCTTTAGCACTTTATTAAGTAAATTCTACTGTATCTCAAAATTCATTCATATATCATTTAATTCATGATAGATACTGTTGTTGGGGAAAGAAGCAGGAAGCCTATTAGAAGAACTTAACGCTAAATTGTGTAAAGTTTTTCACATTGAAGAAGAATGAGAAAAGAAAACATAGGCTCTGCTAATGATAGGCCTAATGCAAGGCTGTTACCTCCACAATGTGAGCTCTATTCATTTCTCATCTTACTCTATAGTAGTTTGTTAGATTCTGCTTACCATATTACTTGCATACCTGTAGCAGAGTCTGCTAGTTACCTACCAAGATCTTTTGTCCCTTTTCCTATTTGTTCATGCTAATAGGGTTAAAGCTTATTTATGGCAATCCAGATAAAGACAACACTTTACACCTTTCTTGCAGCTAGGTTTGGGCCTGCAATTAATTTACTAGCTTCATCTGTTTAGAAGAGAATAGTTTTTGCTAAACTTCCCTCTAGTTTCTGGAAGCTGAAAGAGGACAATGCCAGGACCACATCTGGCATCAACCACATAGAAGAGGGCAAAGTGGAAGGGGATTCGGAAGCTTCTTTAACAAATTTGCAGATATGGTATATCTTTGCATTTGTTTAAGCATTAATAATTTCCTTCAATAATGTTTTGTAGTTGTCAGTGTTGGGAACATTTTTCTTAGTTTTTTCCTGAGAATCATTTTTAAATTTAACATTTTTATTGCTTATTACTAGTATATAGAAATACTTCTGATGTATATATATCAAACTTGCATCTAGCAGCTTTGATAAATTCACTTACTAATTCTAACAGCTTATCTGTAGTGTCTTCAGTTTTTTAAATACATTACCAGTTTGCCCTGAATCATATCGTTTTCTTCCTTTCCAGCCCTTGCACATGTTATTTTTTGATCTTGTCTTATTACAATTAATAAGACTTTTCGCACGATAATAAATAGAAGTGGTGTGAAGAAGTCTTTCTCATATTCTTAATCAGAATCCAAATTCTGACTAAGTAGGTCTTTAATGGGACCTGAAATTCTACATTTATTTCTTTTTAAATAAATATGTATGTATGTATGTATGTATGTATGTATGTATGTATTTAGTGCAGTGGGGAGATCTCAGCTCACTACAACCTCCACCTTCTGGGTTTAAGCAATTTTCCTGACTTAACCTCCTAAGTAGCTGGGATTACAGGCATGTGCCACCACTCCCAGCTAACTTTTTGGTATTTTTTGTAGAGATGTGGTTTTTGCTGTGTTAGCCAGACTGGCCTTGAACTCTCTGAACTGGCCTCAAGTGATCTACCCACTTCAGCCTCCCAAAGTGCTGATATTACAGGCATGAGCCACTGTGCCCAGCCAAAAGTCTACATTTCTAACAACCTTCCAGGTGATGCCATGTTATCAATCTACAAACCTTATTTTAAGTAGCAAAGGTGTAGTGAATATCCTTGTCTGATTCTCAGTACTGGGGATGGAGCATTCAATATTTCTGCCATACACATGGTGTGTGCTAGAGGTTTTTTGCTTGTTTGATTTTGTGGATATCATGTATCAGATTATGGCATTTCTTTTTTGTTTCTAGTTGATCTGTTAAAATTATTGAACATTATAGTTTATCAAATTATTTGGCTACTTTTAATAAAATTCTCATTTTTTGTAGTATTCTGTTAACGTGGTGAATTACACTGATTTTCAAACTTGAATCAACCTTGCATTCCTGAGATCAGTTCAACTAGGGTATGATATAATATTCTGTTTATGTGTTGTTAGATTCAATTTGCTAATATGCCGTTTAAGACTTTTATGTCTATGTTCACCAGTAAAATTGGAAGGTAATTTTCATATCTTTTAACATCCCTTTCAGGTTGTGGTGTTATGATTACATTGACCTCATAATTTAATTTGGGAAATGGTCCCTTTATTTTTATGTTCTGAAAGGATTTGTGTAAGAATGGTTTATTTCTTCCTTAACTGAAAGAATTTACTGTTAAAGCATGTAGGCCTGGAATTTTATTTTTTTACAAAATTTTAGTAGGAGATTTAATTAGATAAAGTATTTTTAGTTTGTTTCATTACCTCTTGGGTCAATTTTGGTAAACTTTGTTTTCCTAGGAAATTTTTCTTTTATTTAAATTTCCAAATTTATCGTCACAAAGTTATTCATAATATTTTCTTACGATCTGAAGAAGTTGTCATGACATCTCTTTTTCATTCCTGTGATTTGGAATCTGTACCTTATCTTTTTCTTCATGAGCCTTGCCAGATATTAGTAAATTTCACCGTTTCTTAAGGTAATTGATTTGGTTTATCACTCATTGTCTCCATTTATTTGTTTTCTATTGTATTAACTTATGGATTGTCTTTTTTTTCTTCCTTTTTTTTTCCTTTGGGTTTCTTTTGCTGTACTTATCCAACTTTTTGAGACAGTATCCAGATTATCAAATTTTTAGTCTTTCTATTTTTCAAATATAATGCATTTAAAGCTACAGATATTCCTCTACCAGTTTAGCTGCATCTTATGAATTCTGATGTCTATTTTTATTATTATACATTAAAATATTTTCTGTTATCTACTGAGAATGCTTCTTTGATACTTTAGTCAATTACTATTTCTAATTTTTCTAATCTTCAACATTTGGGGATTTAGATTAACCTTTTTCTATCACTTTCAAGATTAATTCTACTATGATCAGAAATACTCTGATTGACTTTTTATTCTTTGAAAGATTTAGGGATTGGTTTTATGCCTAGCATATCGTCAGTTTTGATAAATGACTCATATGCATATTTACTTCCCTTCTATCACCGCATTTTGTGCTATTGTCATGATTTTGAATTCTGTATGTATTTTAAGTTTCATAAAAACACTATTGCATTTTTGTTCAGTCAATATTTTTTAATTTTTTCCCATACCTTTATCTTGTTTCTTCATTAATTCCTGCAGTTTTATGTCTTTGTCTAGAGTAACTTTTCATCTTCCTGCAACCTTATTTATTTATTTAAATTCAGGTCTTCTGGCAATGAACTTGTCAGCGTTTGTCTGCAAATGTCTATATTTAACTGGAACTGTTGAAAGATTATTTTCAAGAGTATGTTATTTTTGGTTGTCACCTATTTTTGAACTCTTTAAAATTGTCATTCTATAGCCAACTGGCTTCTACCACTTTTATGAGAAATTAGCTGTATTTCTTGTTGCTTCTTTGAAGATAATACATTTTGTTCTCCTCTGGTTTCATTTAATGTTTTGCTTTTCTTTTCTTTTTTAGAAATTATATGATTATGTATCCAGAGGTGGTTTGTTTGCATTTATCCTACTTGGTGTTGTTCATGTTTCCTCTTGAATTTTTGAGTTAATGTCGTTTATCAGTTTAGAACTAATTTTTTTCATTATCTTTTAAATATCGTTTCTTCACATTTTCTCTTTCCTGCCCTCCTGAGACTTTAGTTGCACATATGTTAGATTATTTCACAGTTCCAATATGTCTCTTATGCTTTTTATAAATTTTCCATCTTTTTTCATCTTTGTTTAAGCCTGAATATTTTCTACCATCATAATTTCAAATTTACAAAACCATTCTTCTCTGTTTAGTCTGGGGTCAAACCCATCTACTAGTTTTTTAATTTTTTTTATGATATTTTGTGATTCTCTAATTTTCATTTGATTCCTTTTATGGATTTAAGTTCTCCACTGAAATATTTCATTTTGTCATATATTGTTTTAACATGATAATCTGTTATTGTAAAGTGTATGTAAAATAACTCCTGGAAATTTTGGATAGTTTTTTTTTTCCTCTTGACTCTGACATATCTGTAAATTTTTTTCTGAATGACAGATGTCTTAAAAAAAATTGAAGTGGTTCTAGACGATACATACACCTTATCCTCCGGTAGGCTGCCTGAGTCGAGATGATCATCTTAATCTAATCAAGAAATGAACCAACTGAATCGCAATTTTATAAGTCTCTTCCACCTCTGGTTCTACCCTGTTTCCATGCCTGACCTGATTTCTAGGATTCTTCTTTGGTAAGTCCTGAACTCTAGTTAACATATTCTCAGGACTGGAAGATTGGAATGAATTCAACTCCTTCACTGACTTTTGATTGATTTTGTTGCCTATCACCTTACACAACATAAAATTTGTCAAATGCATATCTGGGAGCTAAAACTTTTATCTTATGGATATAGAGAATCCAATGATAGATACTAGAGATTGGAATGGGTGGATGGAGATGATGGGGGGAACAGGAGCAGTTGGTTATGGATATAAACATACAGTTAGACAGAAGAAGTAAGTTCTAATGTTTGACAGCAGGCCTGGGTGACTCTATTTAGCAAAAATAGTGTGTATATTTCAGAGTAACTAGGAGAGAGGACTTGAAATAATGCCAACATATAAAAATAATTAACATTCAAGGTGATGAATACCCTGATGACCCTGACTTGGTCATTACACATCCTTTGCATGTAACACTCAAGTGTATCCCTGAAACATGTAAATTATTATATATCAATAAAAGGAATAAAAAAACCTGAAGAATTGGGAACAAAATACTATCAAATGCTGAGGGGGAATGTAAAAGTGTCTTGGACTCATTTCTATGTGCATTCTTTCTCTCAAGGATCTCTTCCTTTACACTCCAGCCTCAACATTTTTAAAAGCAACTGTCAAATTTTAATAATATTTAGAAATCCAGACTCTATGTTGGAAATAAAAAAGTGAGAGCTTTTAATTGCACAGTTAACCAGAAAAATGTGAAAGAACTTTGTATTTCTTGTCTCTGTAGAGATCTATTTCATGTTATCAAAATTTTATAATTTTATTAAACAACAAATAGGCAGAGTCTAATTAATATTCAACACTAAACAATAAAATCTAACATGCTTGGTTGATCCTACTTCTTAAGCTGACATGACTAGAAACTAACTGGTCAGGCAATAGTCAAAGTCAAAATGGAAAATAAATACACTTGGAGCACTTACTCTTTCACATATGCAGTAGTCTGTGCTGAGATTTTCAAAATGGCTGATTTTGAGTTACTGACAGATAGCATTTTTAAAGTTGGTTGTTTTTATTAGCTGAAGAGTAAAGCTGGCATCCTGTTGAGATGAAATTCAGTGAGGTTTATGGTTGTTCTTTCCATTTCTGGGCTCTTGTCCTATGAGATATTATCCATTTCAAAAAGTTGTGCTATTTCAGCAATTTCTTGTTCAACATTGACAGTTGCCATTTCACAAATATTAGAGAGATTGAAAAGACCTATAAGATCATTAAATCTATCCCCCTGGCACTGTAGGCGAAGCAAGTGAAGCAAAACTATTATTTTTTGTGTGGGTTATATTTGGTAGGGTCGTTTCTAGTAAAAATAATATTGAGTGAACTGGGTGAGGGTGCCTAGATAAGTAAAAAGTTTCTGGCAGAAAGTTTTATTATTGCTTTCTTTTTTTTATCAGTTTGACTATTATTAATAATTGGGTGCCTATTTTATATCCCAAATGCATATTTTAAAACAAATTGTAAGTTCAATTTATACTCTTCATTGAAAGCCTACATTCTGGTTAATTTTAGCATTGATTTGATAAGCTAGTTTTGAATGGATTCCCACAACTGATAGTCTTGGAAATCATTATATCAGTATGTAAAGCAATAAAAAATATGTACACTGTATTATCTTTAATATAATAATTTCATAGATGTTTGCATTTTTCTAAAGTTTAATGGTGGCAAAGGGTTCTGGTTTGTATTACAGCTAAATATTATTGAAGATCATGAAATTCATTCTTACATGTTAATGTTCAACATGAAAATACAGTGAGGAAACATCCATGTACAATTATTCAAATATTAGGATGTGTATTCATTATATTTAATTAAAATTAAAATTTAGAAATTTAAGCATTTTATAAGTATCTACTTTTTCACAAAGTATCCATAAATCCATTCTTCGGGTATAGAAAAACACCCAAAATATTAAATGCCATATTTAAATACAAGAAAGATTTCTTTATAACCATATATCCAAAATACTTGTCATTTTTCTTGTTATTAAATACTATTTTATTAAATCAACCAAAAGTATTTATCTAGCATAAGCTTTACAATACAAATGAAGCCACACATAAATGAGGAACAATCCCTCAGGAAATATCAAAACATCACCTCTTACAAATAAATTACAAGAAAAAATAGCAAGAAAGTAAAGGAGATTACATATCAGCAATTACACTGTCATTAGTAGAAACTAGTTCTGAAAGGCTTGTCTTCTAAGAACTCCTGAAATGGGGTAGGGGGTGTGTGCAATTAAAGCTGTTTCTTTGGGTCCCTACTACATTATTTATTTAATTTTTGCTTACTGTGTTTGGAAAACACAAAGAATCAAACATTTTATGAAAATCCTTTATCAGCCTTCTAAACTATTATAGAATAAACTATGGTTCCCACTGTCACTTGCCTGGTGGTACACATATCCTTAAATGTCTATACATTTCTGGTACAAAATAATTCAATATTATATCACTATACTCTCAAAGCACACTCAGAAAACAGATACTGCAGGCAATCTCAACTCCAAAGACTACCTTACAACACAGTGTGAAGTTTGAAGTTAAGACTAGACTGTGGCTGCTCATACTCCTGTACCAAACAATAAAATGCCATTTGCAAAATTCCACTCCTCTTATCCTGCTTTAACTGTATAGCCCAGTGTTATCTGAATAATGGAACAGATATTCATTAGTATAAGCTAAGTTCTCCTGGCATATATAACAAATAATATGTATGAAGATTTCTATAAGTACAGAGTCTTTCTGTTGGAAAAATAATTATGTAAATCCACATATGATATTTTGATATTAATACTTTAAAGATTTTTAACAAGATTAGAGACTTTTTGGCAGGAGATTGACAGTTAATAGGTGAGCAATAGGGTAAACCCATTAGGTCAAAGGAAGAAACCCTTGAGAAATAATTTTTAAAAAATCTATTCTAATGAGGAGTTGCACACATGGTTTTATCTATGCAAGGTGGATTCACTTGCTGTAATAACATTGGATCCATACTTCCACTTCCCAGGTCTTGTGAGAGATGCTCCTTCAGTTGATGTCAGGAGCATGGATTTTTTCTCATAAGGTAAGCATCTTTCGACACTGAGTGTGATTATATTTTAATGCTGTAGCACTTATTTTATATATATATCATTGCTCCTAAATGCAAAATATCTCTTTTATGTGATGCTCACCCTCCTCCCTCCCCAAATACAGTCTGTTTCAGAATGAAAAAACTAGCAGTGCTGAATTTATTGAGAATTTGCATGCTGATTTTCAATGGATGCCCCCTCTAAAGAATGTTCAAGTGTAAATTTGACCACACACCAATGTCATCTTCACTCTCTGCCTCCTCATGCTCTGCTTACGGTGTGGGCATTCCTACTGTAACTATATGCTAGAATCATAAATCTTTAGGAACTTTGTAGCCCATCTAATCTTATTGTCTCATCTAAAGAGAAACAAAATCCAGGAAGAAGACTTAACTTGCCCAAGTTATAGTAGGTCGCAGTAAAGTTGCTACTAGACACAAAGTGGTTTGGACTCCCACCAGTGTTGTGTGACCTGTGGCATGTCTCTGTGCATGAGGGATGGTGCCATCGCCAGTACTGGTACATCTTCTCCCAGCATAATTGTCAGGGATCACTCTTCCTGCCCTGGAGGTGATGTGGACTTCTTGACCTTCGTATTGCTGCCCAGTTGGCTCCTATGCTGCCAACCTGCAAGAAATTCTAGATTTCTCTCTCTGAAAAATGAAAACATAAATTTAAAGATGAAAATATTTAAAAAGATGCAAATAAATATAATTGCAGCAATAACAGCATAATACTGTCAACTCATTTTATACATTTAGGATACCACAACTTTGAATGTTAAAATGCTAAATTAGAAATAAAGAATCTAGTTTTGGGCTTCCTTCTAACCACCTTTTAAAGTTTTGGTAAATTTCTTAATCCTTCTGTTTCTCATTTGCCTTATCTGTAATTTAAGAGGATTGTACTGTGTGATTCTTAAGGTCCCTTCCAGCAAGAAATGTTTGCGATTCTTTACCATGCAAAGCAAAGTGGAGAACTGAGATAACCACGTAACAGTATCAAAGAGTAAACAGGTCTCAATATTTTGCTTTTCTTATCCACATATTTTAGATAAAAATTACTTTTAAATCCTAAATGACCAGTGAAATCACCCCTGCTTTAACTTTACTCTGTGTGCCAATGGCTGCAGCCAGAAGTCCTTGCTTTCCTCATACCTACTGAATCCAGTGGACCATGTTAAGCAGAATGTTAGCTTGAGCCACGTGAAATTGGCATACACTGTGCTTATATTAAAATGGATCCACGTTCCCTGTGGCAGAATCAGATCACCAATGCACACAAATATAAATAAATGGAAAACTTCAAGGCTTGTTTACATAACTACATTCCAGCTTATATGTGAAGGTTTTGCAATAGGAAAATTTTGCTTGTCAAAACTGGTCATTTAAAATTGGTTCTCACTTGCTCTTCTCTGTGATTTTTTTTTAACAATGATTTTTAAATACCTTCTTCACCAAAAATAAGTTAGTGTCTCTTCAATTCATTTGCACTTCTACTTTCCCAGCTTTTCCTGGTGTTTTTTTTCTCGTATGTAGCATTAAATAGTTCTGCTCCGGTTCCCCTGTATTAACCCTGGGGCTGAATTTTGCCTTTATATGCACGTACCAACACATCGGTAGTAGAGTAAACTTTTAGTTGAGTCCTTCAAAGAATATTTGAGCCTATCATTAGAACAATGCCTGCATCTAAAGAATACTTTGTTCACCATTTTTCATATTTCAAAAATTTTCCTGAGAACAAACAATTTTTAAAACCTCTGCTGTGAAATCCTCTATTTCCCATTGAGGCTAAAATGGAAATAGTTTCCCAATTAAAGATTTCCCTTTACTGTATCCCCCATCCCCAAACTAAGTCTTTTTTTTCTGTTTTTAGTCCAGCAGTGGACAGCGTATTCAAAATAGGAATCAAGTTAATGCCTTACAAAGGTATAGTATCACTCTCTCTTCTCATCTTCTTCCCTTTTGATGAGATAACCTAGTAAATCCAGGTTGCTTTTTCTAATGCAGTTGTGCTCTGTGCTGATGGTTTTGCAGATTTTCCCACAATATCCTTCAAATCCTTTTCTGGGTGTATGTTCTGCATAATTGGCTCCTTGATCCTGTACTTATTAGTTTGTATCTTTATACCTGAACTGCATTTGGCATCCTCTGCCTTAATCACCCGCAATTCAAATCCTTTTCAATCTGATAATATTGCACCTTATTATTTGCTAAGACTTCAATTTTAGTATCACCAGCAAATTCAATGATCTTTTCTTTTCTGCACATGTCCCAAAATATGTAGGTCTTATTCCCAGAGCTCTGGAAAGCATTTGATTTCTTACCTCCTTGGAAGCTGAGCTTGCCATATATGACGGCTTTTTGTCTACTACTCTTAAATTAGTTTTCTGCTACAATATGCTATTTTACCTCCCATTCCCTTAGTCTGCTTTAGATATAAATCTTCGATGTGAAACCTTGTCAAATGCTCCTTGAAAACATTTTTTCTTATCTATCGAGGCAGTGATGCCATCCAAGAGCTCTGGAAGATTAGCTAAATATGGTCCCCCATGTGTGAGTCCTTCTTGACTATCTATCTCCACGCAATCTTGCTAGAATTCTCTACTGACATTCGGAGGAAGCCAAGCAGTCTCTTAAGGTAGACATTGGACAGACAAGGCAAGAAATAAGCATTTCTAGTTTTATTCCCTGACATGATTAGGGACAGAGGAGTAGAGCCCAGTTTTTCTAGGGCTTATCTAGAGAGGACTACATGTTGGTGAAGTAGGGTTTGTCACACAAGGGTCAGATGTGGGCAAAGTACAGTTGTGTGCAGCCTAGGAGTTCATGCAGGCACTCAGTGTGGCCTGTCCAGGCAGTCTGGGCAGATGAGCTGTGAGACTTTATTAAGCATTTACAGTATAGCAATCCTTTTCTTTTTTTCTTTCTTTTTTTTTTCTTTTTTGAGGTGGAGTTTTACTCTGTCATTGGGGCTGGAGTGCAATGGCGCAATCTGGGCTCATTGCAACCTCCACCTACCAGGTTCAAGCAGTTCTCCTGCCTCTGCCTCCTGAGTAGCTGGGAATGCAGGCACGTGCCACCATGCCCAGCTAATTTTTGTATTTTTTTTTTTTTTAGTGGAGACAGGGTTTCACCATGTTGGCCAGTCTGGTCTTGAACCCCTGACTTCAAATGATCCACTTGCCTTGGCCTCCCAAAATACTGGGATTACATGCATAAGCCACTGTGCCTGGCCAAGCAGACCATGCTCCAAACCATTTATAGTCTTTTAACCTAAGAACATTATTTTGTAATAAATATAGACTTACAAAAAGTTGTAGAAATAATACAGAGAATTTTCACCTCTCTTTCACCTTGCTTCTCCTAATGTTAGCATCTTGCAAATCATGGTATGATTATTAAAACTTAAAAATTAAATGGGCATAATATTATTAATGAAAGTCTAAAGTATTACATTTTTTTTACAAGTTTTTCCCTTCATGTTCTTTTTTCTGTACTAAGTTGTGCTTCATGAATCTTCTCCAATTTGTGACAACTCCTTGTCTTCCTTTGTCTGGTCTGAGACAGTCTTGTTGTTTCTCATGATCGGACACACTTTTGAAGAGTATCACTTAGGTATTTTGTAGACTGACATCCAGTGGTTTTCTTTTTCCTTCTGCTGTTATCTCACAATTACCTTAAGACATTATGCACTTTTGGGCAGTAATACCACAGAAATAATGTGACCTTCCCAGTGAAGGGCACATCAAGGAATAATGTTAACCTTAATCATTTGTCAAGATAGTGTCTGCCAGGTTTCTCCACAGTAGAGTGATTATTTTTCCTATTGTACATAATAAAGATCTTGATGGAGATACTTTGAAGTTATTCAAATGCTGTTTTTCTCCTCAAACTTCTGCACATTAATTTTAGCATCCATCAATGTAGCTTGCCTACAATTATTATTGCAATGGTTGTGTATTGGTGATTTTCAACTTCCCTCATTTCTTCTACATCTATTAATTGCAATTTTTCTGTTAAAAAATCTCTCTTCCTTTCTCCTTTTTTAAAAAACAAAGAAACCATTTTCTCCAAAGATATATAATATATATCTTTAATTATATATAATGCAATTACTTTTTTTATAAAAGAAAAAGAGCTTTCCTTTCTCTCTTATTCATTTATTTATTTAATTATTTACATCAGTGTAAACTCATGGATATTTATTTCATTCTGAGGATGATGTATAAGAGAGCCTCCAAAATTTAAACAATATGAAAGTACTGAAAATTACGTAGGCGAATATCAGCAATGTCTATGTAAAAATGTATCTAGGAAAATATGTTTACACAGGTACTTAGCATACATAGTTTATCTGATGGATAAAATCGTTTACTAGGATTACCCCAATGACAACCAGATTTGCATCAATGAATTAAAAATTTAAAAAGCACCATCATTCCTGTATCTTACCTGATGAAATGTAGGGTTGGAGGGAGGTGAATACAGAGATATATAGTTTCAGCATCAGAAATGGTTGCGTAGTAATTCTAATAATTCAGGAACAGGGCAGGTAGCAGAGTGTGATATTTGAAGGGCACAAAATGATGCCTACAAACTGTCTATGGAGGAAGTCATGTCTAGGGAGTGGGAAGTACTGGCATATAGCAGAGAAAATTGAAACTGATAGGAGGGATGATGAAATAACTCTGCCAAAAGTGCCTTGCTCACCCAAGGCTGTTATTAATAAGTTGCTGACACATAGTCACAGAACTTATTGCTGATGCACCAGACCTTGGTAATCAACAAAACCGAATCCCAGAAGGATAGGACTGAGGGTACTGATATAACTCCTGTCCCTGTTATACCCAGCTCGGGACTAGCACAGGCCTGGGCCTACAGGTCTATCTGTCACCATACCCAGTTGCAGGGAGTAGAAGATAAAAGCAGGAGAAGTGAAGCAGTGGGGAGAATGCCTTTATCAAGCAGAGAATCAAAGTTTTATAGCAATATTTTGTTGACCACATCTATTCATCCATTTTTCCATCTATCCCTTTGCTTCTTCAACAAATATTTACAGAGTACATATTGTATTTCAAAGACTGTGATAAGCTCTGAGAGCTCACTGGTAAACAAGACATGATCCTTGCTCTCCAGAGATGTTTATAATCTTCAACTTTCCTCTAAGCCACTGCTTGAAAATTCCTGCCTCCAAATTATACATTCATCAATTCAAAATATTTGTAATCAAGATCTATAATGATTTCTAGACCACAATATGTTGTAGAGATATAAAGATAAAAGTTGGTGGGTTTGTTCTAAAGAACCAGTCTCTTGTTATGTAGAGGTAAGATAAAGTCTCTGGACCTGATACATAAACAAGGTTGTGATGCAGCCTGGTAAGTACTATGATGGAGATTTGCCCAAGATCAGTGACAACAGGTGGAAGAGGCACCTAACTTAGACCAGAACCATCCAAGGATTTTTAATAGCAAAGACACTGCCGCAAGTCCTGAAGGAAGAGTGAAGGTTTTCAAGTCAAGCAAGTATTGAAAGGATTGCAAAAGATTAACCAATTCTGAATGCAAGAGACAGCAAATTGCACTTATTATAGCAAGTCATAGAGTGAGGCAGGATTATAGTGATGGAGCACCTGGGCAGGAGAGAGCTAACTTAGGAAAGTAGAGAAGCAGATAACGAAGCACCTTGGAAAATCCTCTACAGAGATTAAATTTTATCCTGAAGAGCACCAGAAGCTATTTAGGGGGGAAAAAACAAGAAGAAGAAGAAAAGGTGACTTGATCAGGTTTAGATTTGGGGTAATCACTTTGGAGGCAGTGTAAAGAATAGATACATGAGATGTAACACAATAGACAAGACGCAAGAAAGAAAACCATTAAAATAAATCAGTCAAGAAATAAACAATACGGGGGCAGCGATGCTGGTAGAAAGGATGGGATGGATTCTGTATGCATGTATGTAGAATATATGGATGTAGTTACTGCGTGACTGGGAAAATAGGGTGCCGTCCTCACAAAGAAGGAAAACTAGAGGTGCAGCAGATATAAGTGAGAAATCGATTTGCACATGATTAATTAGAGGTTCCTATTTTTAAAAATTGGGAAATGCCCAAATAAAAGTCATAATTCTGGGGCTCTGAGAAATCTGAACCTGATATAATGATTTGGGAATCATGTATTCAACAGCTAGTCATTTCTCATTTTCTAGATGTCAGGCTGTGTTAGAAATGCCATTGAATGATATGGATCGAGTCCCTGTTATCTAGGAACTTACAAGCTGAAATACAGAAGATAGCAAGGCCAGAAAAATAGAAACAATCTTTGTGGGGTGGTATAAGAGATTCTCAACTCTTTTTTTTTCTCGTCATTTTTTTCTCCAGTTTTTCTCAAACTTGCATGTGCATATGAATTGCCTAGGGATTTTTTTTTTTTGAGACGGAGGTCTCACTCTGTCACCCAGACTGGTCTGGAGTGCAATAGAATGATCTTGGCTCACTGCAACCTCTGCTTCCCAGGTTCAAGCAATTCTCCTGCCTCAGCCTCCCAAGTAGCTGGGATTACAAGAATGCACCACCATACCCAGCTAATTTTTGTATTTTTAGAAGAAACGAGGTTTCACCATGTTGGCCAGGCTGGTCTCTGACTTCTGACCTCAGCCTCAGCATTGCAAAGTGCTGGGATTACAGGGATTACCATGCTGGGATTAATAAGGCGAAGATTCTGATTCCATAGTAGGTCTGAGGTGGGGGCTGAGGTTCTGCATTTCTAACAAATCCTCACATGACGATGATGAAGCTGCTGGTCTGTGGACCTCACTGTGAAGAGTGGCTGTTACCTTCGAGTCAAAGTAACTAAGAGACATCATTAGAGAGAAGAGTGTTAGACAGACCAAGCGAGGGAGTTGCTGACCACTGGGACAGAAGGAGGGAATGATGACAGGAAAAGGAGAACCAATTCTCCATGAAAGAAGGCTTGTGAGCACCGGCCACACCATTCACCACATTGCTATTCATGTAACTTCCATGAATCTGCTCAAATCCAAATTCTGCTAATGAATTAGATAAATATTAACACACTTTCTTTACTGATTTTTTTTTTTTTTTTTGAGACGGAGTTTCACTCTTTTTGCCCAAGCTGTAGTGCAATGACTTGATCTCGGCTCACTGCAACCTCTGTCTCCTGGGTTCAAGCAATTCTCCTGCCTCAGCCTCTTTAGTAGCTGGGATTACAGGTATCTGGCACCACGCCCAGCAAATTTTTTTGTATTTTTAGTAGGTACAGGGTTTCACCATGTTGGCCAGGCTGGTCTGGAATTCCAGATCTCAGCTGATCCACCTGCCTCAACCTCCGAAAGTCCTGGGATTACAGGCATGAGCCACCGTGCCCAGAATGACTTTTTCTTTTAATGTAATATGAGGATCCTAGAGAAGGAGTATGAAATGGAGTCAGAGCTTCAGTTTGAACCCCATGTCTGTTTTATTGATGTGTTACATGGATGGTGTTTACTTTCTTTCTCCGCTGCTCAGTTTCCCATTCTGACAATACCAAGATAGTATTTGCTATGGTCTGAATGTTTATGTACTCCCCAAATTCTCATGTTGAAACCCAGTCACCATTGTGATGATATGAGGATGTGGGGCCTTCGGGCAGTGATTAGGTCATGGAGGCAGAGCACTCAAGGAGGGGACCAGTGCCCTTATAACAGAGTCCAAGGGAGCACCCATCCTTTCTGTCATGTGAGGACACAATGAGAAGGCTCTGCTCTATGAAATAGAAAGTGGGCCCCCACCAGCCACCCAATCTCTCAGCACCCTGATCTTGGACTTCCAGGCTTCAGAACAGTGAGAAACAAATCTGTGTTGTTTATCAATTCATGGTATTTTTGTCACAGCTGCTTGAATGAACTAAGACAGCGCTTCCTTCCTCACAGGGCTCTTTAAAGATCATAGAACTAAGGGACACTAAGGTGACTACGGCAGGACCTGGAAAAGAATACTTGCTGCCTCTCTTATTTTGTTTATTCTTTCCTTTCTTTAGGGAAAAAGCTTTTCTCCATGTGAGAAAGAAGATTCCCGAGACTTTGGGCACATTGAAGTCATGTGCTCACTATTTCTGGGACAGGGAGTCTCTTAACGTGTGATTCTCAGGCCAGTAGCACTGGCATCACTATAAGTGTGTTAGAAATGAGGTTTCACGGACATTAAAGTTACCATTGAATCTCTGGGAACGGAGCTTAGGAATATATGTTATAGCAAGGTTTTTAGGAGATTCTTAATGGATGGAAAGTCCAAGAACCACCGCTCTACATGATCCCAGCCCAAATGAGATTCCCTGATTCCAGGATTTGTGGGTTATGTGTGCCCCAGGTGCATGTGTTTCTTGTCAGTCAAGTGAGGATCTGAGATCCCAAACAGGTCTATGAAAGAAACACTCAACTCCCTCCTCAGCCCCTCAGGCCAGCACTAAGGGCTGGCTAGAACTTCTCCCAAATTCCCTCTCTCAGGTTAATGTTTTTAAATAAAACCACTTTCAGGTGATCTGATCATCACAGTTTTACACACTTTACATAACAAAGATTTCCCTTTATATTTGTCAAAATTAATCAGAGAGGTCTCAGAGTGAAAAAGGAACACAGCTAAAGTGGCTGGCCTGGGCTCTAGACCAAAGCTTTGACCCCAATTCTCTTTCTTACTACTTAAAAGAGATTCATAACAATAGCTTCCAGATTTGATTTTTTCCTAAAAACATCCCTTATCAAATCAATCATGAACCAGACCACCTCTGGTGTTTGTTTTGAAAGCCTGTACAATTTGGGCTCTGTCTTCAGAAAATTCTCTTCGCTCTATGAAAATTACCCTGAGCACATTGTCTTTCTTCTCTCAATTAGCAAAGGTCTGCTCATGGCTCAGTCACCAAAAAAAAATAACAATATATGTCAGAAAAATGGAAAGCTATTGTTCTCCCTTAGGCATTTCAGTAAAGCATAATGACATATGGGACAATGGAGAAATCTGCAGAAAGTTCTTCAGAGTTTTAACCTGGAGACAGGCTCAAACCACTAGCCAGTATTAAAAGTATAATCCTAGACTACCTTTAAAATATACTTTGCCCCCATAACTGTGATGGTCAAAATTCCATTTTAACCAACACACCAAAAATTCGAATGCATAATAGAGAAAATATATAAAGAAAGTGATGACTTAAAATCAATGATTCTCTTTCTCGCTCTCTCTCTCTGACCCACACAAAAACACACACATGTGCACATACACATGCACGCACACACACATTAAAAGAAAAAATTACTAATAGTTGTCTCCACACAAGACTAAACTCTATTCCAAACAGTTTTAAGGCAATGGAAAGGGGTGAGAAAACTTGCTCAGAGATCTGTGAAAGCCTGCAAGATTCCTTGTGATCGAAGGACTGCTTGTTTGGAAGACTAATGAGACTGATGAGTTCTCACTTCTGCAAGGCTATGGGAACAGCGAATGCCTGGCTCAGTTAGGATATCTGGTAAAACTTGCTTTTTAAGAAAACAGAGCATTGATACTTTATATAATAGATATTAAATATTGTTTGCATATTGTGTGCATGAAATCATGTTTTAGACAATCTTTACATAAGAAAATAACTTTAATGTTTCAAATTTAAAAAGTTAATCATGTGTTTTATTTATCAATTTATATATATATACTTGAAAATGAAAACAGCTGACATTTATATAATGTTTCCCCCTTTAAACTATTTAAAATATTTACACATATTTCATTTTAGAACCTCACAACTAAATTACGTCAGATAGTCATAATATCTATACTTTACGTATTAGTAAAACAAAACAAAAATAAATTAAGTGAACTTCCCAAGTTTACAAAACAAGCTAGTGTCAGAATCAGGACCATAACCCAGGTTACCTAACCCAAATTTTCAATATGATTATTCGTATTGAAACTGATGAACAAAATGAAGATATTTGCTGAATATAGCAGCCAGAATTGTTTCCAATCATCCCCAAATATAACTTTGATACTTCTAGATAATCCTTAATTTTTGATGTCAATTACATCTTCTACTGGTAGTCTAAAATCAAATTCAGAAATTCAGACAAAAAATACACACTAAAAAAGTAGAATAATCCTAAGAATGTTATGCCTGAATATGATATTTGAACTGAAGGGTAAGAACTAAAACTGAGAAATCACCATCTCAAGCACCATGTGTTCATTCAATTCAAACCAAACTACAAATATAATATGTCAAGTACTGCTAGGTGCAGAAAATGAAGTAGTTCCACACTTCAAGAAACACATAATATTATATGAATATTAGGTTGAAATGAAAGTATGGAATTACATATTTTAAACAAGCTGTAATCACTATTATATGGTGACAATTTGTTTTGCAGTAATTAGTTTCTTTTGGTAGTTACTAGATTATTGTTATGTGCTACTAATATGTTGTTGATGTTTTCTAATGATTCAGTTGAAAGAGACAAGTTATTAACATAGACTGACAATGTCAAGTAGAAAAAGTTTATAGCTATACCAAATAGATGTATTTAATTTGAAATATTTAAATTATAAAAAATGTATATTTGAGCAACCTAATTATTTTGAGAACCAAAAGATTAAATAACTGATACCTTTGTAAAAAGAATAATAGGCTTCACATGGCCTTCTCTCATGGCCAATATTCTGCTGTGCTTTTTAAGGAAAATTACAGCTGCCAGAGTTAATTTAATTTAACATAATTTAATTGTTGAATTTGTATTTTATACACATCATTGAAGGCCCTGAAGCAACAGTATGTTTTACTTTAAATGAATCATGTTTTTCTACAGTTTAAAGAAATGATTGGTTTTGAGGACAGTAGTGAACTGCAGAGAACCATCAAAGTACGCAAAATACCATCCAGCAAGGTTTCCCTGACACCCATCCACCAAAGAATACACTAAAACATTAAGAAATCTATTTCACTTTTTTTACAAAACATAATTTAGTCTCAATTCACACTAAATACAAATACCACTGTCACAGAACTTGGAATAGACCTTGTATCTCCCTTACAACCAAACTTCCCTGGCCCAGCTTTCTCTAGCATGCCCCCCTGCCCACCCACATGCTTTAAGTCTCTGTGTACAAGAGCATCACATTGTCTAGACATATGTGTCTCACATATATTGTATGCATTTTATAAATTGTCATTAATATCAGTAAAAGCACAATAGTCTCTAATTCCAAACAAGCTAATGGATTTACTTAAGGACACTACAATTTAATGAAAGGAAGAATGAAATATTTTTAAAAATTACCTTCTATCCAGTGTAGGTTATGAACAGGTGGGGTGTAACTCTTTTGGATTCATTTGTTTTCAAGTTACAGCTTCTCTCTTTCTGCTTCCTTAAAAGCCCTTATCCTAACAGGGTTCCTGGTCTGAATCTCTAGGGGTCTAGAGTAAAAAAAGCAATGATTGCCCTTGAAAATACTTCCTCCTCTTCCTTTCTGAAGGCAGAACGATATACCTAAAAGCAAATTATTATGTAATAAGGTAGAGTTGCAAGACATATTTAAGTCCTTTTAAATATATATATATAACATATTTTTCAAATCTTACTGTGTCTTAGGAACTATATACCTAAGCATTCCTGCACACTAGTAAAAGCAGTTACCATTATTATCTGCATTTTACTGATGTGTGATTTTCTGAAAGTTACAATCACACTGCAAGTAAAGACACAGAGTTTTTTTGTTGGTCATGACCAACCTGAGCTGGTTTTCAGCGGGACTTTCAGTTGTTACATCTTGTTCTTTGTGCTGCCTGACTTCTACGTGAACATTCACTTAGAAACCAATGAATATACTTGATTTTCGTATACAAAACTCATGCTGAATTCTGCTCTCATGTTTCCTCTATGACAGGGAAGTTACTTTGATCTGGCTTTTGCATTCAGCCAAATGCTTTGCCTTTCTCAGGAACATAAGGAAATCATAGCCTCTCTCCTCTGTTCCTGTAGGAGACTTGGTGAAAGTTCCTTAGGCCTCTCTGACACTGACCCACACAGCCACTTTTACTTCTCCCATGTCATGATGGTCATAGGATAGGATTCCCAGAAGGTCTAGAAACAAGTTTGATTGTCCATTGTCCAGTAGCAGAACAGGCTTAGTCTATCTTACCCCTAGGTACCCAAATTTAGTAGAAGTTCTGCTGACAATTCCTCTAGAAGCTGAACAGTGGAATGAGGTGGGCAGGAAGCCTCCTTCTCAAAGAATTTCGTCAGTCACAGTCACTTGTGGTAGTGCAGAGGAGCTGGCACAGCCTGACTTGTAAAAGCCAATTGTTAGCATCTCTTCCCAACTTCACATTGAGTGCTGGCATGTTGGTGGCTTGAAATCAGCCATGATGAGCGTATTTATACCACAGAATTAAAAACACTACAAATTGCAGCTTTCCGCCCTGCCACCCCCTGAGAGTTGATTATTAAATATTTGCCAGCACTGCTTAAGCTTCTCTTCAAGTTCCTTTTTGCTTCCCCCAACCAGGAAGTGTTTTACTTCTGTTTTTAACCACTTTTCTATGGATAAGGGTGAACATGTCAAGATCCATACGTATTCTCAAATCTTCTAGTCTTATAGGTGCTGCAATCCTTCTTGGACTATTAGAGACCTTATATTTAGTGTTCTTAATGAGGGACAGTAAACAGTTTTTAAAAAGTAGGGGAATACTGGTTTATACTTCACAAACTATATGCTTGAAAATAAGATCATGCACTTGCATGTGAAACATGTCCTAGTATGTCCCAATGGACATGGTGTTACCAGAAGGGAGTAGCAGTCTCCTGGGTTTAGAAACTCATTAGAATGGTCTTCTCTATGGCCTCCAGGGGCTGAAACCAGTGCTTGCTGCTTTGAGATGCTGACCCTAATTAAAATCCTGGTGATAAAAGTCATTAACAAGTCCACTCCCAGAAATATGAAATAGGTGTACATTTCCTATTCATCCTGCTAAATACAACTAAAAACCATGGACATTATATGTTAAGTAAACACTAGATTCTGGTTAGGGACAAGAGGACAGGCTAGGTAGGGATCTCAGGACATGGGAATGACACAACAGTGAGTTCCCTGGGATTTCTCAGACACGGCGCTGAACCCAGAAACCTAATACCCAGACAAAAGAAGCCTCAGTAGGATCCTACTCTGTCTAGTCAAAGGACAAAGAAAGGGGCAGCCTCTAGATGGAAAAACTTTAGGCAATCACTATTCTACTCCAGTAAAACATCACAAAAAAGCAAACAACAAATAAACAAAACCAAATGAGCAAAAACTGAGGCCTCAGCACCACCTATGATAGTAAAGGCTAAATAGGAAACCCAGACTTTCACCCTCCTGTGGCTGTGACAAGTGGCCCAACACCCCCTCTGAGTTGGTGTCAGAGAAGGCAAAAGAAGTAGCTGGAACTTTCATGCTCACTATCTGATGAAGAACTTTCATCTTCCTTCATGGTATTAGTGGTGAAGGTAGAGACAATGGGGGATCCTGAATTTCTACACTTCACACTGTGGCTGCCCCCAACATGGTATCAGTGGTGATCAGTTGAGAAGTCAGACCTTCTGCTCCTGTCTAGCAGCCCAGCAGGACCACAGATCATCCCCCAACCACACACACACACTCAGGGGTAAATGGAGGCCAGTAAACAACCTGGGCTTCTGTTTCTACCTGGCAGTAACAAGGTGGCCTTCTCCTTCCCCTGCTGGAGTGTGTCAAGAAGCTAAAAATGAATAAAATAAAATCCAGAGTCTTATAAATACAAGAATATTCAATTTTCAAAAAAATTACTCATAATACTAAGAAACAAAATGTTTTCAAAATGAATGAAAAATGTTTTAATAATTTGACAAAAATTTAGAACAGCCAGGATAACATAATAATGATTCAATGAGAAACTACAAACACACTTGAAACATAAAAAGGAGAGAGAAATACATCCACAATTATAGTTGAAGACTTCAACATTCCTCTCTCAACAACTGAGAGAGAAATAGGCAGAAAATCAGCAAGGATACAAACGAA
The DNA here is from genome assembly GCF_030222135.1 of Aotus nancymaae. NCBI lineage: Eukaryota > Metazoa > Chordata > Mammalia > Primates > Aotidae > Aotus > Aotus nancymaae. Next base: position 14,528,133 of record NW_026988450.1, on the reverse strand, counting down.
GTCAAAAACACCATCAACCAATTTTCATGAATGTGACTTACTTCACATTCATGAAACAGTCCACTCAGCAACATCAGAATACACATTCTTTTCAAGTGTCCATCAAACATATACCAAGATAGACCACATTCTGGATCATAAAACAATCCTCAACAGTCTTAAAAGAATTGAAATTACAAAGACTGTGTTCTGTGACCCAGTGGAAGCAAACTAGAAACTAGTCATAGAAAGATAATAGGAAATGCTCAAAACATCTGGAAACTAAACAACCCAAAACATCCTGTGGTAACAAAAAAATAGTATCAGGAGAAATTGAAAAAAATAATACATTGAACTGAGTAAAACTAAAAACACAATATGCCAAAACTGCTGCAATACAACCACGGCAGTCTAAGGGGAAAATTTATCACACTAAATTTATAAATTAAAACCAGAGGAAAATGCTTAATAATCTGAATATCCAACTCAAGAGCCCAGGAAAATAAGAGTAAAATAAACCCAAAGCAAGCAGAATGAAGGAAACAATGAATACAAAATTATAAATTAATGAGATTGAAAGTCAAAAACAATAGAAAAGATAAATAAAACAAAAAGCTAGTTACTTGAAAAGATCAATAAAATTAACAATCTTCTAGCCAGCGTTACCAAAAATAGAGAGAAGATACAAATTACAAATATCAAAAATGAAATGGGATATTACTACAAACCTACAGACAGCAAAAAAGATAAGAAAGAAATTCTATAACAATTCTATATACATAAATTTGACAGCCTAGATGAAATGGACCAGTTCTCAATAAAAAACAAAATATATCACAACTTAGCCAACATGAAATATGTAATCTGAATAGCCATATAATAGCCTATTGAATTTGTACTTTAAAATTTCCCCTAAAAGATAACTGTAGACCTATATGGTTTCAATGGACAATTTTATTAAATGTTTAAAGAAAAACTAACACCATTTCCATGCAAAGTTTTCCAGAAACTAGAATAGAATGGAACACTTTCCAATTCATTTTATGAAGCTAGTATTACCCTGATAACAAATTCACCCAAAGACAGTACAAAAATAGAAAGCCACAGACAAAGATATCTCATGACACAAAAAGCTTTAAATAAAATATCAAATAGAATTTATCAGTACATAAAACCAACCATACACCATGACCATAGTTATTTAAGGATATAAGGCTGGTTCAATATTTGAAAGTCAATCAATATAACCTACCACATTAATAGACGAAAGAAGAAAAATAACATGACCTTATCATTCAATGAAGAAAAAGCATTTGACAAAATTCAATGCCCATTCATGATAAAAACAAAACAAACAAACAAAACTCCCAGGAAAATAGTAATAGGGGGAAACTTCCTCAATTTGATGAAGACCATCTGTAAGAAAACCTATAGTTAGCACTATATTTAATGGCAAAAGAGTCAATGCTTTCCTCATAAGATTAGGTACAAAGCAAATATGTCCTCTCTTATCACTCTTTTTCAACATAGTGCTGTAACTTCTGACCAGTACAAATAGGCAGGAAAAGGAAGTGAAATTCATACAGATTAAAAAGGATCAAAGAAAATTGTCCCTATTTGTATAACATGCTTGTCATTGTAGAAAGTCTGAAATAATTTTTTTAAATGCCCAGAACTAAAAGATAAATTTAGCATATTCAAAGGATATATAAGAAAATAAAAAACTAATTATATTTCTATATGCTAGCAATGAAGTCACAGGATAGCAAAACTTAAAATATGATATCATTTACAATTGCTTAAAAATAAAAATAAAAACCTGAATGTAAATCTTGCGAAATATGTATAAGATTTGCACGCTGAAAACTATGCAACTTTGATGAAAGAATTTTTTCAAAGATCTAAGTAAATTGAAACGCACGTGAATTTATGGGTTGGAAGACTCAACATAGTATGTCAATACTCCCTAAATTGATAGATTTAATACAATTTCTATCAAAACCCAGCAATATATAGGTACAAAGTTTTTCTGAACTGTATATGAAAAGATAAAGAAACTAGAATACAAAAACAATTTTATAAAAGATGAAAAGTGTCAACCTACTTGATTTCAAGAGTTACTATATAGCTATGGTAATCAAAACTGTATGGTTCTGGCAGTGGGATACAGGCATAAATCAATGCAATAGAACAGGGAATTCAGAAATAGACTCACCCACATAAATATGCTCAACTGAGTCTGACAAAGGTGCAAAAGCAATTCATTGCAGGAAAGACAGCCTTTCCAACAAATGGTACAGGAGCAATTAGACATCCATAGGCAAAAAAAAAAAAAAAGAAAAACCTCAATTTCTGCTTCACGTCTCATTAAAGCATGCAAAATGTAAAACTATAAGACTTTTTGAAAAAGAAACATGTGAGAACACTCATTAGGATACAGGGCTAAGTGTGAATTTGACAATGAAAGCATGATCCGTAAAATGAAATATTGACGAGTTGAAAACTTTTTCAGTGAAAGACTGAAAAGGTGATGAAGACAAGCTACGCAGTGGGAGAAAATATTTGCAAACAATGCATCTAATAAAGGACTGGTGTCTAGAATATATAAGGAATGTCCAAAACTCGACAGTAAAAACAATCCAACTAGACAAAGTACAAAAGACTTGAAAAGACATTTAACCAAAACAATCACATGAAAAGATGATAAGGAGGGGGGCCAAATAGTCAATTAGAAGCAGCTGCAGTCTGTGGTGCTCATGGAGAGGAAGGAAAGGAGCGAGTGCATGTAGCACCTTCAACTGAAACATCCAGGTACTCACATTGAGACTGATCAGAGAAACAACTCAACACATGGAGAATGAAGAAAAGCAGTGTGGGGTGATGGCCTAGTTGGGAGTGACATGGAGCCAAGGGAACCACCACCCCCAGCCAAGGGAAGTGGTGAGTGATTGTACAACGCTGGAAAACCATGCTTCTCCCATTGATATTTGCAACTCGCAGATCAGGATGTCACCAACGTTAAAGATTTAAGATAGATAAGCCCATGAAGATGAGAAAGAATCAATGGAAAAATGCTGCAGACTCAAAAAGCCAGAGTGTCCCTTTTTTTTCCAAATGACAGCAGCACCTCTTCAGCAAGGGCTCAAAATTGGGCTGAAGATGAGATGGCTGAAATGACAGAAGTAGGCTTCAGAATATGGATAAAAACAAATTTTGTGAGCTAAAGGAACATGTTCTAACCCAATGCAAAAAAAGCTAAGAATCATGATAAAACAGTGCAGGAGCTGACAGCCCAAATTGCCAGTTTACAGAGGAATATGATCAACTTGATAGAGCTGAAAAACACACTACAAGACCTTCACAGTGTAATCACAAATATTAATAAAAGAATAGACCAAGTGGAGAAAAGCATCTCAGCACTTGAAGATGATCTTTCCAAAATGAGACAGGCAGACCAGAATAGAGAAACAAATGAATGAAATCAAATTTTAAAAAAACTGTAAGAATAGAGGATTATGTAAAGAGGCTGAATCTACAACTGATTGGGGTACTTGAAAAAGATGGGCAGAATGAAACCAATTTGAAAAACATTTCAGGATGGCACCCAGCAGAATTTCCTGAACCTAGCTAGACAGGCCAACATTCAAATTCAGGTAATGCAGAGAATCCCACACAATAAGATACTCCATGAGAATATCATCTTCAAGACACATAATCATCAGATTTTCCAAGTTTTACATAAAAGAAAAAATGTTAAGGGCAGCCAGAAAGAAAGGCCAGATCACCTATGAAGGGAAGGCCATGATTAATATCAGACCTTTCAGTGGAAACACTGCAAGCCAGAAGAGACTGGGGGTCAATATTTAACATTCTTAAAGAAAGGGAAAGAATGAAATAAAGGATATTCACATAGGAAGAGAGGTACTCAAACTATCTTTGTTTGCAGATGACATGATCCTATATCTAGAAAACCCCATCGTCCCAGCCCAAAAGCTTCTTAAACCCATCAGCAACTTCAGGAGAGTCTCACAATCAAGGTGCAAATATTGCTAGCATTCCTATACACCACCAACAAGCAAGCCAAGAGCAAAATCCCAAATGAACTCCCATTCACAATTCCCACAAAAAGAATAAAATACCTATAATACAGCTAACAAGGGAAGTGCAGGATCTTCTCTTGAAGGAGAACTACAAACCACTGCTCAAAGAAATCAGAGATGACACAAACAAATGGAAAAACATTTCATGCTCATGGATAGAAAGAATCACTATTGTGAAAATGGCCAAAGCAATTTATAGATTCAATAATATTCCCATTAAACTACCATTTACATTCTTCACAGAATTAGAAAAAACTATTTTAAAACTCATATGGAACCAAAATGAGCCAGAATTGCCAAGGCAATCCTAAGCAAAAGGAACAAAGCTGGAGGCATCATACTACCAAACTTCAAACTATTCTGCAGGGCTACAGTAACAAAACAACACGGTACTTGTGCAAGAACATAGACCAATGGAACCAAATAGAGAACCCAGAAATAAGACAGCACACCTACAACCATCTGGTCTTTGACAAACCTGACAAAAACAAGCAATAGGAAAGGATTCCCTGTTTAATAAATGATGCTGGAAGATCTGGTTTGCAATATGCAGAAAATTGAAACTGGACCCCTTCCTTACACCATATACAAAAATCAACTCGAGATGGATTAAATACTTAAATGTAAAACTCCAAACTATAAAGTCCTAGAAGAAAACCTAGGCAATACCATCAGGACTTAGGCACAGGCAAAGATTTCATGACAAAGTCACCAAAAGCTATTACAACAACAGCAGAAAATTGACAAATGGGATCTAATTAAACTAAAGAGCTTCTGCACAGCAGAAGAAACTATCATCAGATTAAACAACCTACGGAATGGGAGAAAACTTTTGCAATCTATCCATCTGACAAAGGGCTAATATCCAGAATCTACAAGGAACTTAAACAAATTTATATGAAAAAATCAACCCCATCAAAAAGTGGGCAAAGTATATGAACAGACACTTCTCAAAATAAGACATTTAGTCAGGCGCAGTGGCTTACACATGTAATCCCAGCACTTTGGGAGGCTAAAGTGGGTGGATAACCTGAGGTCAGAAGTTTGAGACCAACCTAGCCAACATGGTGAAACCTTGTTTCTACTTAAAAAAAAAAAAAATTGGAAAATTAGCCAGGCATGATGGCGGGTGCCTGAAATCCCAGCTACTCAGGAAGCTGAGGCAGGAGAATCACTTGAACCCAAGAGGCGGAGTTTGCAGCAGTGAGCTGAAATTGTGCCACTACACTCCAGCCTGAGCGACAGAAAAAGACCATGTCTCAAAAAAAAAAAAAAAGGCATTTATGCTGCCAACAAACATATTAAAAAAAAGCTCAGCTCATCATCACTGGTCATTAGAGAAATGCAAATCAAAACCAAATGAGATATCATCTCGCACAAGTTAGAATGGTGATCATTAAAGTCAGGAAACAACAGATGCTGGTAAGGTTGTGAAGAAAAATGAGCACTTTTACACTGTTGGTAGGAGTGTAAATTAGTTAAACCATTGTGGAAGACAGTGTGATGATTCCTCAAAGATCTAGAGGCAGAAATACCATTTGATGCAGCAATCCCATTACTGTATATATCGCCAAAAAATATAAATCATTATATTATAAAGATACATTTATGCATATGTTTGTTGCAGCACTATTCACAATATTAAAGACACAGAACCAACCTAAATGCCCATCAATGATAGACTGGATGAAGAAAATTTGGTACATATACACCATGGAATACTGTGCAGCCATAAAAAGGAATGCAATCATGTCCTTTGCAGGGACATGGATGGAGCTGGGAGCCCTTATTCTTAGCAAACTAATGCAGGAAGAGAAAACCAGATTCCACATGTTCTCACTTGTAAGTGGGATCTGAATGATGAGAACACATTGGCGCATGGCAGGGGGAGCAATACACACTGGGGCCTGTCAGAGGGTGAGGGGTAGGAGAGCATCAGGAAGAATAGCTAATGAGAGTTGGGCTTAATGCTTGGGTGATGGGGATGATCTGTGAAGTAAATTACCATGAGATATGTTTACCTATGTACCAAACCTGCATATCTTGCGTATGTACCACTGAACTTAAAATAAAAGAAATAAACAAAAAGAAAAAGATAATCAGTAGCATCAGCCAATGGGGAAATACAAATTATAACTGTAACAAGATATTACTCTGTACTTAACATAATCACTGGTATAAAAAATGTTACAACACCAAAACCTGGTAAGGATGCATAGAAACTGAGTTACTCATGCACTCTTACTGGGAATGTAAAAATAATACAGCCACTCTGGAAACAGTTTGGTTATTTCTTAAAAAGTTCAACATGCCGCTACTACACAACCTAGCAATTTTACTCCTGGGCACTTATCCTAGAGAAAGGACTTGCGTTCACACAAATACCTGTATGTAGAGTTTATAGAAGCTTATTTATAAACTATGAATTATTTTGGATAGTCATTAGAACAGCCCCAAACTGGAATAAACTCAGATGTCCTTCAATGGGTGAATGATTAATGAGTCAGCACATTCATGCCATGAAATACTATTTAGCAATAAAAAAAGCACAGACTATTGATACATGCAACAACCTGAATGAATCTCCAGAGAACCCTGCCAAGAAAAAATACTCAATACCCAAAGGTTACATCCTATATAATACTATTATGTAACATTATAGAAATGACAAAATTATAGAAATAAAGAATAGATTAGTGGCTACCAAGGGTAAGGAAAGGACGGGGAGGGAAGGGAACAGATGTGGATAGACAATGGCCACCGGAAGGATTTGATGGTGATGAAAATATCCTGCACATTAACTATTTCAGCGATGATGTTTTGATTGGGAGACTGTACAACAGCTTTGTACAATGTTATTACCAAGAGAACCTGGATAAAGAATATATAAGCTCTCTCTGTATTCTTTCATATAATTGCATATGAATTTAAAATTACCTCAATATAAAAGAATTTAATTAGAAAGAAAGTCAAATCAAACCAAATTAAGAGAATGGAGGTGCTGCTTGGTCTTCTTAGCTTGCCAGTCTACCCTGGGCTTGCTCCTGCATCCTGTAGCAAACACCAGTCTAGAGCAGCTCTGGACACCCTGGCAGTGTTCATGGCATGACGCTCACACATCTGCTCACAAAGCCTCTCATCCTGTGCTTCACGTTCTTATGATCTGTCTTCCTGTTTGTGATTCCAACTCATTACTTTATCCTTACTACTTTAATCCCTTCTCTGTCTTCATTTTTTCACTGATTTCCCGGGCATCAGAATGCACTTTTTCTTACTACCTAAATGTGTCCACTGTGTCTCTCTTGCCATGAAGAGAAGAAAAGGTCTCCAGTGCTCCATCTCATAAGTGGAGTTGGATGTTCTCAGGGAAATTGCAAATCTTTGTTTTTGTAAATTTTCTTCAATATAATCCAATAGGTTCAGAAGAAATTGCAAATCTTTAAAACAGGGTATAGAAATGAATCTAACATGAATTAGGTGTAGAGCACCAAGGCACAGTAATTAAAAATTAGAAAGTGAGGTATCTCCTTCCAGCCTGCTGTGAATGAATCCACTCATGTTTGTGGTCAGAAGAATTTTTGAGCAGGATAATGAACTATTCTCTGCACCACATTCATGCTCCTGAATATTTCTTTTTTTTCAAATTATTAATGATCTATATCTATTTAAAACCAAAGCCAAACAAACAATTGACAAACACAGAGAGAGAATTTTGGACCCTTTCTAATTTTACCTATTAAACACTGTATTGTTAAAAAGTGCAAATTTCTCATTTTAAAAAGGAAAAAAACTGAAACTAATATTCTCTCTTTCATTAACCTTGAGTCATGAATTCAGATATTCCCTAAATTAACATCCTTATCTCCAGCTTGATGTGTATCGCCTACGCTATGGTGCTGAGTCAATGGTAAACATCCTGACTTCATTGGCCTTGTTTAAAACAATAAAAATACACTGAGCAACAGCATCTGTTATCTGATATATGCCAATACCAACAGTGATTCTCACTGGAGAGATCTGAACGAATATCACTGGTTTCAAGAAATTTTCTTGCTGGCCTATGCTTTATCAGAGAGAAGAGTCAAGGAAGCCGCACCTCTTCCTGCCATGATTTACCTCCAGAGTAGAAAAATGTCCCAGCCACAGCTTTCCTTTGTTTCAGGCACAGTTCCAGGCTTATAAATAATTAAAAATGAGAATAAAGAATATGTGCATTAAAAAAACCCACTAGATTTATCCAGTAGTGAAGATAGGCAGACAGTAAAGTCGACAGATGTAGCAAATAAGTTCTTTGTTTTTACACCATGTGTTGTAAAATCTGTGAAGGACAAGGCTGGACATCATCTGTCTGTTCTGGGAAAATGCTCACTCTGCACATCTCAGCTGTGCTGAAACATGTTTCTCTGGAAGGAGAATTGGATTATCAAGTCTTTCTTGCATAGTAACTGATCTCAGAGGCAAAGACTAGTCTCCCGGCTCAGCCTGGCTAGAGTGCCTCATGCTCTGTGCACCAGTCTCAGGCCTTCTCTGGGTGGGCATTCACTTCTCCAGACTGTTCAGGTTGCAGGTGCTGTTCTGAACCTGCTCTCTGGTTGTGTTAGATTCCCTAACACTGCAACAAATGTATCACTGAATTTACTCTTTAGAGGCAATTGGAAGACCAACTCTTATGGTATAAACAAAGCAAGGAAGAAATGGTGGTTCCTCTTTAAACAGCACTTCTTGGGGCAGGAGAAAGAAGAAATACCCTGATATTCAGAGGACTGACTTCTGATTTCTGCTGAACTCAGAGGCACTTTTTAAGATAAGTCAAACAATCACCCTGGACTTTCTTCCGTCCCTCCCTCCAGTCTTCCCTTTCTTGCCTTTAATTGCATAGAACTTCATTTTCTAGTTATCACAATAATATTTGTAAAAATTTCAAACCATATTTGGGAAGGTTTGCTTTAAATTATTTTCCTCAGCTACTGTTTTCAAGCTAAAAAATCTTCATCTTAGAAGATACTAAAATATTAAATACTTTCCCAAATCCAAAAAGGGAATGAGATTACACAACATTTCAAAGATGCAGCCAGCCTCTGACCATGTTCCACAACAGGGAAACATGTGAGTAGAGAACCAAACAGAAATATTTTAAGAAGAATGCTTGCTGCTAAAATGTCAGCTAAAACCATAATTTCTATGTTCATTGACGTTAACAGAGGGTGCTCTTTCAGGGAAAAAAAAAAAAAAAAAATTGAAACTATCCTACTGTCCCTGGTTGTTTTACATCTGCGTTTGGAGCCAGTCAAACTTTGCAAGATACTTCTGATTCCTCTTTGTTACCGTTCCCTTTGCACCTGCATTCTTTGTTCCCATTTTATTCCTAGCATTCTCTTCACACCCAAGAGGTGACTCATTTCAGTGGTAAATGAACAAGAATATGCCCAAGGTTTGAAAATTTTCAAATGAGAGTGTTAAGTGAATGCAGAAGATTATACTTAAAATACCTGTCACAACTCAGGTGGCATCTGTTTCAAGAGCACAAATAATCCAATATTTTGTCGTCTCATCATTCACGGCTCTTTGAGAGAAAACAGAAAGCAGAAACTAAATAAACAAATTTTGGTTAGACAAGGGGGACAAACCAGGCTATTTTAAAACCTGAAAATGTAATCACCTTACTTGCTTATGTGAAATGCACATGTTTTGACAAAAGTTTTAAAGCCTGCATTTTCTGAATTAACATGGTTATCCAAATACCAGCTGATTTAAAGTGAGAATGTTAGTGGTGAGAGTGAAGATGGCATAGCTACTATGCTATATTTAAGCTATATGTAAAAAAATTACACATTTATGCACACATATAAACTTTTTAAGTGATTAGGCAGGACTTGTTTAATTTTTATAATTAAAACAACCATATACATTTTGTTAGAGGCCAATGGATGCCTTTGGAAAATTTAAAATATATTAAAAATACAAATAGTAAAATTTATCTATTTTCTATTTTTTTCTATTTATATAAGCAAAACAAAATAGACATGTACATCTTCAAGGCTGCCATGCAAGTTGCTGAGATGCATGATTCTATATAATTCCATCACTCCCATACTTATATCAATATTTAGAAATTTGCTCTAGAGAGAGATTGATTTACCATATGTGGTGATAACAACCATTACAAACTCCCAATATTTCACAAACCATGATATAAATTGACTTTACTTCACACTCCTGGATGCCATTAGGCTCCTCCCCTACCAGGGAAATTGTTTCCATGGTAACTGAAAGGGAAAAAGCACAGGGAGAAAAAAAAAGGGCACAAAAAGCTAACGAAATGAGATATCTATGGAATAAACAAAATATGGGAAGGTGTTGGATGTCATAACACTTTTATTACTTCTAGACACATATATGTCTAAAGATGCTAAGGCCACACTGTTTGACAGATGAGATGTAAAGGAAATTCGTTGCCTGAGGTTGGACTTGTTAAAATGGCCAACAATCAGCAGGGCTGCCTGCTATTTCCCAGCATAGAGGACGCCTTATAAATCCAGCCTGCTGAATCTTTGTATCCACCAACTCTGCAGAGCCAGTGTGGACATGGCCAGAATAATTCAGAGTATGGCAGATACTTGGGTTGGAGGCAGAGCTGTTCACAGGGGCACTGAATTACCCTTTGTAAGATATTTGCAGTCCTTGTTTCCGCCTCATGCAGAATTCTCTGGTGGGTGTCGAGTATTAAAATCCATTCCGATCTGTTGGGGCATTGAGGAAGCTCTCTTGAACAAAACATTAGGTCGCACCTGCTTGTATCTTTTTCCTTATGTTGCTGAAGTAAAATATGCAGCTAACATATTTTAATTTTTATTAGATTCCACATATATGTGGCTTTTAGAATGAACTCAGGGGAATACACATTACTTATAAACATATACTTTTTAATCAGTTTTTCTTTGTAATTCAAAGTAGATGTCTAATGCATTCACGGAACGATATGGGCTCCCTCTGGGGGGCAATTTTAATACCTGCAATTCCCTAGCTTGTTAATCAAAGACTTTTTAGCCTTGTAGATAATTTATATCTGCTTAATGTTCAAAAGGTTGAAATTGCAGCTATATGAAAAAAAAATCCTTACCTCTGACAAAATCAGAAAAGATAAAAACCTCATGGACTTCCTACAGAAATGAGAAATGGTAGAAATATCCTTTCTTTCTGAGCTGCTTTCTGTGAAAATGTTTTACAGCTTAATGAAGAAAATAAAAGTATTCTTTTTTCCAGAAGACACGATGAAATTGCTTGGCTTAAAATGCAGCAATGTCCAGGATTTCCCATCTCAGAACATGCCTATTTCCAGCAGTTCTGTATTTTGAAAGAATGCCTTTTTTGCTTCACATAAAAATGTTATTGGTCAAAAAATTTCATGGAAGAAATTTAGATGCCAGGGTTTAGCTTAGGTTTTAGTCTATTCTGCCAGCTCTGAGGCTGTCCTGTTATGTTTATGTGTCACCTTATCATTAAGTTCAGTTTCAGCTGAACAGAGGCCAGGTGATAAGAACAGATTCAGCTAAACCCAAGGGAGTGACTTTAGACACAACACTATAGAGAGGAGGTGCCATGAGTCACAGAAGTAAAGGGAGCAGGAAGGCCATGTTCTCTCCAGCTGTGCTCCATCTTCATGGTGTGGCTCTGGCTCTAGCAGGCTCTGGCTGTGTGGGCCTTTGCACACATCCAAGCACATTCACTTGGACACATATGCACACATATACATACATATACACATACTTTTTAAAATAGGTACACAGCTACATTTTAACTAAAAGTGGCAGTTCTACAATGGGGATAAGAAATTGAATTATAGGCTCTCATAGATGGAAGGAAGATTTGTGAATTTCCAGTCTAATCTTTTACACAGTGGTAGAATCTCTTATAACAGCGCTGAACGGGGATAATTCAACCTAGGCTTAGAACTCTGGGCATGGGAATCTCCCTAGCATATGATCCAGCCCAGAGCATCATGGGACAGCTGAAATTATTAGAAAACTCTCCTTTTAATGAAGCTTACATTTGCCTTTAAAAAATTCTATATTATGCTCTGAAGCCAAAGAGAATAGAATGATTTTCTTTTTCCCGAAGCCTGAAAGTCCTCAAACATGTTTGAACGCAATTGTTCTCTTTCTCTTGAGAAAAACATTCTCCTTTGCCTCATTTGTTCCTCCCATGATAAGACTTCTAGAACCCTATCATCTTGGTTGACATAGTTAAACTCATTTGGCATCCAAACTTAATACTATGCTCCAGGTATGGTTATAATTTACACAGATGAGAGTACACTGGACTCTGTTTTCATTTCTTATCACATGATGCTTTTATCCGTGCAATCTAAGATCAGGTGGTCTTATTTTCACAGCCAGGTCTGCTGTCAGCTCACGTTGAACTTATGGTTACCTTAACCCTCCTGGATCTATTTATTGCTTGACTTCTGGACTTCCCATTCTGCTTTAAGCCAGCTGACTTTCTGAAGCTAACTCAGACCATTATGTTTATCACTGCTACAATTTATCTCAGAGGTTTTAAGCCTTTCTTTTAGCCTGTTAATATCATTTTCAATCTTAGTTCCATTATTTTAGTATTTGCTGTTAATCTTGGATTTTGAGTCAGTCACAAAGTTGGATAGGATATGATTTATGACTCCATATAACTCCACAGTAAAATTTTACAGAGGCCCAGATGAAGAAATGATCTCTGTGCTGCTTCCAGAGACTTCTTTTGGAGGAACAGAAATATACACTCTCTCGTGTGAATTCACCTAGCTGTGCTATCAGATCTTATTTCTACACTTCACCCATAAAGGTAAACTATGGAAGAGTTATGTAAATGCTTTCTGAAACTAAGAAATACTCTGATTCTCATTTACTGTTTTATGTGTATATAAAAAGAAAGAAAATGTGATTAGTTTGGTGTGACTGATATAGCTTGTGTTGTTTCCAGTTTTCTTTCTTTTTGTTCACTCCACAGATTTAATGGACATTTCTTCTTACTAGCATATTTCTATGTTTCAATTATCTCTTTCCATAGAAATTATAATAAGAACCTTATCTGGGCATTTTTCTCCCTCATTTGAGACTTCCGCTAATGTAAGAATATCTCCTGCCAAATGCATTCTTCCTGATGATCATGAAACATTGCCAGTTCCTTACTGAGAACCCAGGTTTCAGGCTCACCACCTATAGTCTAAAAGGCTAAATTATATTATTTAATATCATCTCTTTGGCCTCCTTGAAAGTCACTGCATTCAACAGGAATGAACTGATGATATTACCCACAACCTCAAGTCCTTTTTTAAACACTTTACTTTTAAATAACTATATTACTTCTTCATGTAAATCTATAGAATTTGGAAAAAGACCAATAGATTTGATGACTCTGGATAAATCCTTTGTCCCTGAGGCTGTGGTTTCTGTGATGAAATTTAGTAGGTCCAAGTAGCTAGATAAGGACGTTGGGCTCCTGGCTGCCTTTCTTTCTGTGGTAGGAACTCTCTTCCAGTTGGTCAGCAGCTCAAATGGGATGAAAAGACAAGAGAAGGGATAAAGCAGCATGAGGTAAGAAAACCAGAGTGATTCTGGGTCCTGACTGAGCTAAGAGTTTACCAGTTTCCCCACAGCTATGCAAGGCCATGGGTGCAAGACAAAAGATGGCATGACTCTACCTCTGAGGCTCAGACAATACCTCCAGCTCCATATTGCACCCAGCACCTCCTAATTCAGACTACTTGTCTCTGCTCTGATGCTCCAAATTCAAACCTGATTCTATGTGCCTTGTCTTGGACCATCTAATTCACCCTCTCACATTGGGGCTTTCCTTGTGCTATCAGGTTTGATGCTAATGCCACTCTTGAAGTTTTCTCTTAGATCTGTTATGTAATATTTTCAGGGGACCTTTTGATACTATGGACATTTTGTGGCTCTGTATGTGAGGAATGAAGAATTAGAGGATAGAGTAATTATTGCTTGGTAAGTATTTGTTTAGATGACCTTTTATTTCAGGACCACAATATACCATGTTACCAAAGAGGTTATATCAAAATGGTTATTTCAAAACCTTTCTTATGGCCCTCTGTTCAGCTTCTGACCTCAACTCCATGGAAGTAGGACTACCCTACATCATTTGACAGACCTTGCACCCAGGCCTAGTACCAGGAATTCAGCTCTGAGTCCTGACTCCTGTTTGCCGAGGAGAGGATGTTTGATAATTGCATGAAGCCATTGAGCTAGTTTTACACTATCTGACCTCTCCCAGTTCCTTTGTTCTTATTATAGAGGTAAGAAAACCAGAATCTTCTTTATGCTGCTCACTATTCCTTTGCCAGCCCACACAAGAACTGAATCTGGGACAACCAACACATGTTGGAAAGATTTGAGGGAGCAGAAAAGCTCAAAAATGGAGCCTGATGATACAAATGTAATAGTGGCTTGAGTCTGACGCATCTCAATATTCCATAGATTTGTACAGTTATTTTTGTATAAGAGTGCAGTAGCATTCAGGTGGCCAGGAAAGGTGTGAGACACTGCCATGCATCAAGGGTGGGCCACTGCAAGGAAAGAAGCTGTTCCTGTTGAGGTTTACAGTGAGACTAAGCAATAGGAAATGGGGCAGAAGGATATCTGATTCTGTTCCTGAGGAAGTTAGAATTTTCCTGTGCCCTCATCTTCCGGAGTCTTAATGTTGGGATTCCCCCAAACTGCTCAAGACAGTAAAGTGACTATACTTCCCAGGCAGATACTTCTGTGCTTTCATCTACTTCCTGTTGATAACTCACAAATGTAGATGTCCAGCCAAGATCCTTTCCTGAGTGACAAGGTGATCAATCTAACTCCCATGGATAACCTCTAAAGTGTCTAAAATTCAATAGCCCCAGACTAGGATACTTGATTTACCTTCTTTTAAGAGCCTGCTCCTTATGTAAGTAAATAGGGGTTTCCTGTATGAGTGAATAGCACCACTACCCATCTACAAGCAAAGTCAAAAACAGGACTTCTTCATTCCTGCCACAACCACGCCCAATTCAGCAGCACATGTTAGTAGCACTTCCTCATGAACATTTCCTATTGCTCTGTAGGATTTCATCATACATGCTGCCTGCAATTGTCCTACTTACTCATCTGCTTACTTCTTTACTCAGTTATTATCTGTCTCCTCTACATGTAAGTTCCACGAGGACAGAAACTTGTATGTCTATTTCACCCCCATGTCTCTTTTGTTTGAAATAGGTGTTCGGTAAATACCTGATGAATGTGTGTAACACAGTGGAATTCACCTCTCCTTTAATTTCTAAATTCTCCTTATTTAAACACGTTTAATGGTGCTTTCTGGATATCAATAAAATACAGTTTCTGAGTATTAACAAAATACATACAATCTTAGCTTACAATGACAATAAAGAGAATTAGTGATTCAAATAAAAGTTAGTTACTGAAGCTTGTGCACTGACAATTATTGATTTATAATAGGAAATATTTCTAGTCAACACTTTCATGAGAAACCGTTAATTTTTAATCTTCTTTAAGACATTATATGAGAGTTCAATTTGATGCAAAGCAAAGTGAGTGGCAAGAGAAATGGACTTCTCCCTTGGTAGTCTTACCTCAGTACTTACTTATAGATGTCCCTTGAAGGAACATAAAGTTATATGAAAAATCAATAAAAAATCTTAATAAAGTGTGATTTATAATCTGGAACACATGATTTAACTGGGAATGAGCTCAAAATCTATATTTGAACAGTTGTGTGCATGGTTCAAATAAAAATCTATGCATAAATCTATAAGCATGTAGATGAAAAACACTCAGTTTGAATATATAGCAAATTCGTGCAAATAAATATCAGTCAGCAAAAGCTCATTCAGGTAGAACAAGCAGTAGATAAAGAGCCAAAAGGCCTGGATGCTAACAAATTGCTCATCAACCATTATTTGCCACACCTGTAAAAACCAATATAATTTAAGATATAATCACTAGAGTTTACTGAGCAATTACTGTATACCAGGAACTCCATTCAAAGCACTTTGCAAAGTATCAGTTCACTTAATCATCAAAACAATCTTCTAAGAGAGTGATATACTAAAAACCCTTTAACTAAACCCTAAAACCAAAAGATTTAAGCAACAACTACTTATTTATTGCACTTTTGGGCTTGCTTGGTAGTTTCTCTCTGGTTTCTCCTCAGGTCACTAGTGCAACTGCATTCTTCTGGAGGATTAACTGAACTGGGAACTCTAAGATGCTTAAATCATGTATCTGACATCTGGCTTCTCTTTCAACAGTCTTGGACTTCTTCACAACATGGTGCTTTTAAGGCAAAAGCAGAATCTGCCAGGTCATTCACATAGCATCAATTACAGTGCATTTTATTTGTCAAAACAAGTCACAGGGTTAGCCCAGTTTCAAAGAGATTACCCCCTTTGGACAAGAGGATTAACAAAGTCACATTACAGAGATGAGTATGTAGTAGGATGTGCACTAGACAATCAACCATAAATAGGTATTATTGTTACTTGTATTTTACAGATGAGAAACTTAAAATATAGAGAAATATGGTAACTTTCCCAAGGTTACAGCAAGTAAGCAGTGGTGTTTTGAACCCAGGCTGTCTAGCTGTAGAACCACCATACCTTCGAAACAGCATTGGATGAGGTTGTGAGAGCTGACTCCTGGGACTCCCAAAGACATGAAAACATTTTACAACACACACACACACACACACACACACACGCGTGCATTTTTGTTTTAATATTAAATCAATTCCAGTGTCTATTTAGCTTTAAATGAATAACCTTGTTCATATATGCTTGCTTCTGTAGAACGAAGTCAGTGACACCTAACCCGGAGTTTCAGTGTGAGGATATAATTGGAAACAAAAGTAATCACTTGATTTAAGGCACTTTTATATTTTGTATTTATTTTTCATGTCCCACAATGTTGAAATTCTTTATTAAGAACTATAATCCACATAGATTCTTGATACTACACAAATAAATACAAAGATACTACCACAATGTGTATACTGAGATAAAATTTTTAGGAGTGACTGTGGTTCACAGAACAAACACTAAACGTAAACATGGTTGCCTTTACATGTGTTCCCTCTGTGGCTTCTCTTTCTCTCTTTCAGGTCACTCTATCCCTCATTTCCATCCTCAATGATACCATGGATCCCCTTCAGCCTGCTAGATCCCTCTGCAGAGCCCCTCTCCCATAGAACACAACAGTCTGAGTGTTGATTTATAACCTCATTGTGCCCCATTCCTTAAGCAATGGTCCCATGTCTTGAACCCTTTTTATTAAAAAAATATATATTTTTTAAAGTAATGTTTGGAAGATTTTTTAAAAAAACTTTAATGCAGAACGTGCAGGTTTGTTACACAGGTGTATGTGTGCATGGTGGTTTGCTGCACCTATTGACCCGTCCTTAAGTTCCCTCCCCCGACCCCCACCCCTCAACAGGTCCCGGCGTGTGTTGCTCCCCTCGCTGTGTCCATGTGTTCTCATTTCAAATGCTTTTTCCATATGACCTTGGCTCAGTTAACCAGCATTTGGGAGATATATCTGATGGAGAAATTTATTACATATTAGTTTTCCCAATTTAGAAAAGCCAAAGATGAGGTAGGAGAGGGAGAAGATGATGTTAGTAAAAAGCAAACAAACTAAAACTTCAGAATCAAGAGCAGAATCTGAGTGATTTTTGGATATCATTCAGATATCTTTTACCCTATGTAAAAAGGGAAATTTAGACCAGGTCAGTGGCTGGTATTTGAGAACTGGGAATTTGTAGAACAAACAGAAGGAATAGATTTTGAGAAAGGAGAATGTGCAAGGCATAAACGTCCTTGCAACATCCGAGGTCTTTACTTGGTCTGCAAGGCCCCATGCAGGCTGGCCTGCATCGTGCCTCAGACTCATTTCTACCATTCTCGTGGTGCATGCAAGCCATCTTGGGTTCCTGCTGTACCTCCAACTCTCAGGTTCCACCTCAGGGCCTCTATGCTCTTCCTGTCTCTGCCTGGGGTGCTCTCCCCCACATAGCCTCATAACCAGCTCCCTCATCTCTTCTGAGTGCACTCAGTTGGTACCTTCTCAATGATGCCTCCTTTCTCTTCCTGTTTAGTACTGAAACCTGCACCCCTCTGTCCCCAGCATGGATGATCTCCCAGTTCTATGTAACTTTCAAGTTTCTTCCATAGCATTTATCACCTTCTCATATATTGTATAACTTCCTATCTTCATTACATATAGTATTTATTTCCCTACTCTGAAACTTAGGGTGTAAGAAGGAATGAATTTTCATCTGCTGTAATAGGCTCCAAAAAAAGTTCTCTATTTTTTATCTTTCTCTGTATTAATCTGCTACAGTTGCCATAACAAAATACCACTGACTGGATGGCTTAAACAACAAATATTTATTTTCTCACAGTTCTGGAGGCTAAAAGTCCAAGATCAAGGAGCTAGCAGGTTTGTTTTCTCCCAAGATTCTCTCCTTGGATTGCAGATGGCCATCTTCCTGCTGTGTCCTCAGATGTTCTATTCGTGCAGAGAGGACTGAGGCTGCAGCAATGATCTAGCAAAACATGACAGAGCTCGTGAGAGAGAGCCTGGCCACAGCTATCTGCTATTCCTTTTTTCACAGGCATACATAGGAAGGTGTTTTGAATTTTGCAAAAGCTTATCTTAAAGGGAATAAGAGATTAGACTTGTAAAGACTTTTACTTATGGCTCCAAATCCCTAGCAATAAATCCTTACCAATGAACTATAATCTCCATTAAAAGAGGTCATGAACATAAGCAAAACTCTAGTACCTACCATGACATCTGGCAAAAACCGACTATTAATAAATATTTGCAGAATGAATGATTAAATGAATCAAGGGTTATGATGAAAGGTTACAAACAATGAGAGACTCTCAGAAATATGCTGAAAGTATCAGAGAAAGGCAGCTTCCTTTCTAAATCTCCAGTTTCATTACTTGAAAGCAACCAGTAATTTCTTTCATTTTTAAAGCATCTGTACAGATGCCCAACCAATATGCTGAACCATCAATTAAACTGTACAAAATGCCCACTCTGCAAAGTGTGCCTGCCTCTGGCACATGTTCCATTTCAACACTGGCATCACCAAAATAACTAATGTGACTGTTCAATTCTAGGGTCAGCAACTTGTTCTCTCAATTTCTAAATCCCAAGGCAAACAGCTTTGAGATGCTAGAATGAAGAACGCTGAAAAGAAATTGCCAGTTCTTTTGTTACCTTATTAAGTCTGGAGTATTCTATTTAATCACATCTTCCTGTAGGAGAAATCAACTATTTGAAGAAAAATACATTCCTGGTATCTGAATGCTGTCTTTCAGCAAGTAGCAAAGATCAAAGAGGGTGTGTTTTCTAATCTTTGAACATTAACAATGTCCCTTGTACTGCAAAATGCAATTACTTAGGGCTGTTATGGAGACTCCTGTAGTTTTCAGCATATGAATGAAGTGTCTTAATACAGAATATGAAATTAATTATAACATATTTAATATCCCTCAAATAAATTGGAAAAAACAAGGTGTTTAGCACTTGGACATTTATTTTAAACATTTTACCAAATGCACAGGACCTTGTAATATATCTACAATATTTAATAGAGATAAGATATCCTACCCAAGCTGAGCATTTTCTTCTCATGTTTGTAGTTTTTGTTATTAGAAAATTAGACAGTTTTATCACCAGGTGATATTTATTAATCAGTGTCTGGGAAAGGGGAAAAGATGGTTTACCGCTGGATCAGCATGTGGCCTGCCAAGAAAGTAAAAGGACACTCATAGTCAGTGATTTTAATCTGTTGGTCAGTGGCCTGATCAGGATGTCAGCTTTCTTTTAAGAAAATGCAGAGAAAAAGTTCACAGTACACAGTACTAAAGTGCATAACTTCTGTTTTATGATTTGCAGAGAGTAGGACACTCATTGACTGGTGAATTTATTCTCTATGTTTGAAAGACAGCACTTTGATTTATTACCCAAAGAAGACCTCATTTTGTAATCGCCTTATCATTCCAAGAGGATTCCAGTGCATAGCTCATCTTTCCCTTCTTTCTGATGTCCCTTATACGTCTGCCTTTTAATCATAGGACACTTTGCCCAAGCATGCATTTTCAGAAAATTGAGATACACATTCTGTATGGATGAAGGCAACTGTGTCATCTGCATTTTCCACAATTCAGCCATGCCCTTTGTTCTTGGACATGATAGAAAATCTGTTTTCACTATCAATTGGAAAGCCAGCATGGGTTAGACCAGATGGCTGTTGACCTTCAGGCAATAGAGAATGGGAGAGATTCCCAACTGTTCTCATTACTCTGGGCAATGACCTCCTTTGGAGCAACAGCCTCAAGAAGCTGACACCTAAAATACTTACTCTCTCCTTGAACACTAGACTCTCTGCTGGTTGTTTGTTGAGAAGCTCTAGGTTGCCTAATTGTCATAGGGTCAATGTTTTGTGCCATTGTTATATGCATTACCCTTTATCCATTGAAGACAAGCTGCTAGGATTGTAAAAGTCTTGATAAGTAAGTGAAGACATTTGAGTTTAGATGTCTGAGAATGTCAGAATTTTTTTTTCCAATTTTTACATTCCTGTGCGTGGGTCATAGTAGACACTCAACATGCAGAGGGGGGACAGGGAAGGGTGTTGAGGATGTGTTTCGTTGACTGGATACTTAAAAGATAAATGTACAAACTGTATTATTCATAAGATAGCTGCAGAAAACATATGCATAGAGAAACATAACACATTGCAAGCATTGTCTCACTTTCTTTTCCAATAGTGCTAGTAACTTTTGTTAGATCAAGAGTTTAGAATAACATAACTAGTGAGTAGAAGAGATAGCACTTGATTAAGTCTTTCTGTCTAATTCTAAAGCTCAGATGTTTAACTTACAATGTTCCAAATGGTCCAACTACTTCCTCTTTTGTTACTATGGGGAAATGACTAACTAGGGTTAAAGTTAAATCCCCAAATCATGGAATAATATCCCTGTAAATTTTCTTCAAAAGCCCAATTCTACTCATTCTTTATTTATTTACATACTTTAAAGAAATAAATGGCTACATGTGACTTTTTTCAGTGTACTGGCTACAGAGAATTGAAAGAGCTGATGAAAGCTTGACAGAGATTGGAATAAGAATATTTTTCTCTTCCATTTCTATCAGGTTGCCTTTTCGATCTGATCTGATCTGACATCTCCCCCCAGGACGTCTGAGTGTACAGGGTTATTGGTCCTCTGTCTTGCTCCTATCATCTAGTCCAAGAAAAACTGGTATCTTGCTGGGCTGGGTCTCTAGCTCTCTAGACTGCATATATTAAATGAATAAAACTGAAAGAATTAGGTCACTGGAGCAAGTGTATCCACTTATTGGGGCACAGATGAAGAGAAATCTCAAATGTGCCCTTCATTATAGAATGTATCTGAATCTAGTGTTATATCATATATTGGTTGAAATTGCGGACAGAACAGCCCTTTTCACCCACACAGTCACACAAATATAGCTTCTTGGCAAACTTACATTCACACATAAGGTGGCAGTAAGTAGAATTTTTTTGTGTGTTGATCTTAAAGCAATCCACCTCCTTAAACCTTAGTGCCATAATTCTGTTACCTGGATCAGTAAAAGTAACCATTCTTCAGGAAGCAGAGCAGAATGAGATGAACCTTCCTGATGAAGAAAGAAAAAAATCCCACAATCCCAGGTCTCAGTGGACAGAGGGACTGATGGCTCACTGGGCATATTTGTGCTGGTTCACAGGAAGGCAAGCCCTAAGTTAGAATGAGTAAAAATATCCATTTAAGTCTTACACTTATCGTTAGCTCCTCCTTAGCAAAACCTTTGCGGGAAGCAAAGACCTTTCGTCCTTGTGCTGTGTCTTATTTCCCTGACGCCGCTCATCCTTCTAAGTATATCAGTTATCAAGTGCTTACCAGTTTAAAGAAGGATTTTTGTATATTTTGCTACGCACTCAAAAGACAACCACTATATGTCTTAAAGGACTTAGTTTTTTATCTTAAGAAAAAGTGAAATTGGGCAGAATGCTAATTACTGGGTGCTTTTGAAAAGACCAAATTTTCAATATATCCTGCATTAAGCAGCATCAAAACGATGCATGAAAACAGTGTCTGACAATGACTCGGTAGGTGTGTGTGTGTACATGGTTATAGTATGTTTACATATCTGCCTATAGTTTCAAAAAATTGTTCTGATGTGCTTAGGGATATTTTTACTGGAATTTATATTTATTATTTGGCACTCATTTCATTTCATTTCATTGTCATCACTTTAAAACTAACACAATTGATAATCCATGTTGGATTTTGAAGGAAATTAAGCAATCAATAATCATATTTTTTAAAAACCCATTTTTGGAAAAGTGTGTATCATGTTGCATTGGTAAGAAAACACCTCACAATTCACAGCTCTCACATTCTCATTCCTAAACATGTTTTAAGACTGATTTTTTTTTTCCTTTACTGAAAAAGGAGTTGTTTACAATGATGGCTTTTGGGGAAGACAAATACCCTCTTCCCTCTTCTGGCTGTAATCCCATCAAAATTTCATTTGGCTAAGGGAAATAATAATAGATTTCAAGAGCCAACTCTTTCCTGTTAGTTTTGACTGCTTAGAATTTTGAGAAGAATTTTGAGGCTCCACCTAGACAAGGAGGAAAAGTGTTGTTATCAATTAGTTATGTCTGCTTTGAGAGCACAAATGGAGAATTAAATCACAGATGCTATATAGTTGGCATCTGTGCTTTAAGGCTTTTCTTAAAGATAATCATTTTTATTGAGTTGAATCATATGAAAAATAATTGTATATAGTGAGTGATATAAATGGTTTGCATTTATTGAATATCATGTTTTAAAGATTTTAAAATTTTCATTTTTTATATGGCACAAAATATAAGACATGGCAGAAATCTCATCAGTTTAATAACTAACTTTTGTATTGCCTTTTTCAGGTTACAGAGCACACTTTACAGACGTAATCTCATATATGCTCCAACAACACTATGAAATAGGCATTGTATTTCCCCTATTTATATATGTTTGATCCAAGACAGAAAAAAATGCAATACTTTCTGTAAAATACACCCAAAATGAAAAGGCATGCTTCACAAAAGTGGCATAGTGAGGTTGTTGAAAACTCAAAGAATCTTAAGAGAGGTGCATTCTTTCATCATAAAGCCTCTAAAACAAGTCTGATAGAATGCTCTTTGGACAACCCAGTGAACAGTTGATACATAATTGTTCCACTATATGACCCAACCAAATCAAACAGCTTATAGTTCTATACTAAAACAAAACAACACAAAACTAATTTTTGACAATTTGTCTCTTTGCTCTGGAATGTCCCCTCCCCAATTTTATAATCTGGCTAGCTCCTACCTATAATTCAAGAAAATTCAGGACTTTTGACTGTCTTACCTCTCCCTTCCCACAACTGGAATACATTTCCATCTTCTATACATTGATCAATCAGGAATGTTCTACCACAGCCTCACACCAGGAAGCTTTGACTTCTGCCCATCATCTTCTTAGTGTTCTCCTAAAAGGAAAAATGGAGTTTTATATTTTATTAGATTACCAGAATATCACTGGGCCATATGGAATCACCATGCTTTAAAATATCCAAAGAAATGCTCGATGCACTTTTCTGTGTCTCTCTTGAAAATTCCTATTTTCTTATTGCCCTGTGATAAGTGGGGCTCAGAAGGACCTAGTTCCTGGGGGCCAATCAAGGAGGCTTTCTTGTCTACTCCATGGAGGTGGATGGGTTATTAGATACAAAGATTTTGCTTTTTCCTTTCTTTTTCCCCTTCACTCTTTCTCTGCTTCCAGAGATTGGCTTTAAAATTCAGAATGTGGAGGCCAGGCGCTGTGGCTCATGCCTATAATCCCAGCACTTTGGGAGGCTGAGGCAGGTGGATCACAGGATCAAGAGATTGAGACCATCCTGATAAACATGGTGAAACCTCGTCTCTAATAAAAATACAAAAATTAGCTGGGCATGGTTGTGCACGCCTGTAGTCCCAGCTACTCCGGAGGCTGAGATGGGAGAATTGCTTGAACCCAGGATGTGGAGGTTGTGGTGAGCCGAGGTCACGCCATTGCACTCCAGCCTGGGTAACAAGAGTGAAACTCTGTCTCAAAAAAAAAAAAAAAAAAAAAAAATTCAGAATATGGAGTCAAGAGAATGAATGTCTTTACTTGGAGTCCCCACTTAACTTTTTAGGCACAAGAAACACTTTCTAATCCAAGTTTAATGGAAACTCTTTATAAAAATATTAGAGAGCTGAAAAAGTCACCTTGACACTTATTCCACAAGTGTTGCTTCTGGTAGTAATTCATCTAGGAAAAGATTATTGACATGGAAGGTGATGGGCATTCTGGATTTCCTGGCTATAATAGCATCCAATAAGTACAAATCCCCAAGTTTGCCATACTCCTTAGATAGATTTCTGTAATTGTATTTACCAGTTAATCAGAATAAAGTAAAATTTGCACCTAAAAACTCACTAAATTACCACATCCTTTTTCTTAACTTTTCAAGATGTTAGTTATTCGATTTGATTCAGTTGGTTATTTGATGTAATAATCTCCTTTCTGTTACCCCATCAACACAATTTAAAGTTTTTGAGCTCTCTCTGGGCAGGGCATCTCTGAAAAAACATCAGCAGACCCAGTCAGGGGCTTATAGATAAAACTGCCATCTCCCTGGGGCAGAGCACCGTGGGGAATGGGTAGCTGTGGGCGCAGCTTCAGCAGACTTAAATGTCCCTGCCTGCTGGCTCTGGGCAGATCTCCCAGCAGAGCGTTCAAACTCTGCTAAGGGTCAGACTGCCTCCTCAAGTAGGTCCCTGAACCCCATGTCTCCTGACTGGAAGATACCTCCCAGCCAGGGCTAACAGAAACCTCATACAAGAGAGCTCTGGCTGGCATCTGGTGGGTGCCTCTCTAGGATGAACTTTCCAGAGGAAGGAACAAGCAGCAATCTTTGATATTCTGCAGCCTCTACTGGTGATACTCAGGCAGACAGTTCTGGAGTGGACCTCCAGCAAACTCCAGCAGACCTGCGGCAGAGGGGCCTGCCTGTTAGAAGGAAAACTAGCAGAAAGGAATAGCATCAATATCAACAAAAAGGATGACCATGCAAAACCTCCATTGGAAGGTAACCAACAAAAAAGACCAAAGGGAGATAAATCGATGAAGATAGGGATAAAACAGCACAAAATGGCTGAAAATTTCAAAAACCAGAATGCCTCTTCTCTTCCAAAGTATCACAACTCTGCACCAGCAATGGAACAAAACTGGATGGAGAATGAGTTAGACAAATTGACAGAAGTAGGCTTTAGAAGGTGGGTAATAACTCCTCCAAGCTAAAAGAACATACTCTAACCCAATGCAAGGAAGCTAAGAACCTTGAAAAAAGGTTGCATGAATTGCTAACTAGAATATACAGTTTAGAGAAGAGCACAAATTACCTGATGGAGCTGAAAAACATTGCACGAGAACTTCATGAAGCATACACAAGTAACAATAGCAGAATCGATCAAGCGGAAGAAAGGCTATCAGAGATTGAAGATCAACTCAATGAAATAAAGCGTGAAGACAAGATAGGAGAAAAAAAAATGAAAAGAAATGAACAAAGCCTTCAAGAAGTGTGGAACTATGTAAAAAGAACAAACCTATGTTTGATTGGTATACCTGAAAGTGACAAGGAGAATGGAACCAAGTTGGAAAACACTCTTCAGGATATTATCCAGGAGAACTTCCCAACCTAGCAAGACAGGTCGTCATTCAAATTCAGGAGATACAGAGAACACCACAAAGATACTCCTCAAGAAGAGCAACCTCAAGACATAATTGTCAGATTAACCAAGATTGCAATGAAGAAAAATATGTTAAGGGCAGCCAGAGAGAAAGGTCTGGTTACCCACAAAGAGGAAACCCATCAGACTAACAGCAGATCTCTCTGCAGAAATCCTACAAGCCAGAAGAGAGTGTGGGCCAATATTCAACATTCTTCAAGAAAAAGAATTTTCAACCCAGAATTTCATGTCCAGCCAAACTAAGCCTCATACGCAAAGAAGAAATAAAATCCTTTACAGACAAGCAAATGCTGAGAGATTTTGTCACCACCAGGCCTGCTTTACAAGAAACCATCATTCTCAGCAAAGTAAACCTAGGAACAGAAAGCCAAACACCGCATGTTCTCACTCATAAGTGGGAATTGGACAATGAGAGCACATGGGCACGGGAGGGGAACAAAGAAAGTATGCATTGGCTTCTAGGAAATATAGAGCATGGGTCACTTTGTTTTTAAGTTAAGATATAAAAACAATTGAAAATGGGCCACTTGCTGGGTCCAAAATGACTCAAAATTTCAAAATGAGTGATATGAAATTGGAAGATAAACTTATCTATAGAAATAGTAAAGTAATTCCACTGGAAACAAACTGAAAATTAAAGAGACTCAATGTTACAGTATTGGAAAAAGGGAAAAGAAGTGTAAAACTTCACAAAATTACATAAATGTGAATGTGTTTTAAACATCCCTTGAAGCAAGATAATCAGTGAAATAAGAATACAGTTAAATACTTTCCAAGCCAGGAGTACAGAATCCTGAATGGAACAAATCAGACTGTAGTAGGAAATTCAATGGATCCAAATTAACTATTAGTTTTTCAGCTTTTGAAATGACACTGATATATTTTAAGTTAATCCACAGATAAGGTGAGCTGCTTTGCTAACCCCAAGACTACCAGTTGCATGAATAAGGATTTGTCGAGAAAATCCTTAGCCATAGTACAAATGCAGTACCCCAAGTAAAGGACTGAAAATACTGCAAATTTTACTTAATTTGCATCCAAATAATTAAAATATGAGTTTTGTAAGAACTTGTGTCTCAAAGGGAAAATGCTAGATAGCCTAATATATGATCAGAAATATTGAACAAAATTTTTTTTTATTCACAAAAATGTGAAAGCTTCCCTAGGTAAAATGTAGGTCATGAGAATTCCATAGTTGTGTCAGGCCCTATCTTTTCTGTTTTCAGAAAAAGTATGAGTAAGTTAATGAATGTATTTAAAGAAAAAAAACATACAAATCTTCATCAAAAAATTAAAATTTCTTATTCTATGAATTATGTTTGTAATTTCCTGAGATCTCATTGGAATTCTTGTTCTACCCATTAGTCGTCACATACCAATAAGAATATTTCATATCATAGCTGCAGAACATTTCTAACTACTTAGTAGACTGTTAAACTTCAGCTTTCCCAAAATGCTTTTCACAATTTTAATAGATTTTCTTTGTTGTCATTGCTGTTTTTTAGATAAATGTCCCTTACCTAAATACAGTGTCATTGCTGTCACTGATTACCACAATACAATCGTATGAACATTAACAAGCAGCCCCCAAACACATACCTACCCACATTGTTTGAAAAAGAGAGCTGCAGTGTCTGGATACATGAAGGAAAAGACAGGAATTCTATTCAATTTTATTTCAATTGATTCAGTGGTTATTTTTCCAGTGTGTATTTCATACAAGGCAGCTTGATTTCTAAAACATGCTCCTAAAAATCCACCAAATGGATAATCCCAACTCAGATAATCAAATATGGGGCAGCTTTCATGTCCTTTGCTATGGGGGTTATCATGGCTTCCCCAGTCTAATAAACATTTCTTCAGAAACATATTGGGGTCTTCTTATCTGGCTCTCATGTCTATGGGGTTAGTGCTGTTGGTGCTAAGGAAATGTCAGTGACATGGGTAACCTACAAAAATTGGTCTTGATATCATAGTCGAGGCCTGAAATAAAGCTCCCAGTACTTGCACCCCACTTTTTCCATTTGCCCTTTAGAGTCTGCACGTTCAGAGTGTGGGCTGGAGATGAAGCCTGGGCGAAAGAGAGGAGCATTTACAGAGCATCTCCCCCTGTTTTTCAGACTGAATCCTGAAACATCTGCTCAATGCTCTTTTATGTTTATTATCTCTCTGAGATCCTTAATCCTCCCAACATCTCTGTGAGGCAGGCTGTACTATTATCCTCAGCGTACAAATGGGTGAAGTTTGAGAAAATGAATCATCTGTCCCTGCAAAGCTGTGCTTATCTCCTCATGGGCTTCATCAGGGCCACCTGGTATGTGGTTCAATCTCAGGGGTGGGCCATCCAGTGCCCTGGGGAAGAAGAAGAAATAGGAAAACTTGATCTATGTCTTGCTGAAAGGAAATACTGTCAGGGAACTTACTACAGAGTTATCTTTTTCTCCTACAAAAGTATAACCTTGACTAACTCTTATAGCCCCTCTTTTACCTTGGACATAGAGGTAGTGTAAGAACTCTCACTGATTTTTCTCCTGACATTTTTCTAAGTCCTCTCTACAAAGGGAATACTGTATTCACTATCTAAACCTCCAAACAATTAGCTAGGGGTTTGGTAAATTCAATCTGGTTAAATATTTGTCTCTTCTAAGAACTTATCCCAATTTCTGTGTTTGGTGCTGCTCATTGCTTTTTTTCATTCATTTGGTGAATATTTACCCAGCACATACTGTGTTTCCTACATTGTTTTTCACATCAAGGATCTGAAAAAGAGAAAGCGTTCCTGCACTTATAACATTGATTTTCTATGAAATCAAATAACTAATAACTATGGTGCAATAAGGTAAACTGCATGATGAAGATAAGCACATGATATCATGAGAATGTAAAGAAATGAAACTAAAACAGAAAAAGGTCAGAGAAAGACTTTCAGTAATTTTGAAGGGTGAGGAAGGAGAATTGGTAAAGAACAAAGCTGTCGGTAAGTTCCTGGGATGTTTTTATGACTAGTGAACATTTATAGAATCCCGAGAGAAGATGAAAGTAGAGAGGAAGACAGGAGCCCCGATATGAAATATGAATTTTATCCTGAGGGCAGTCAGTGGAGAGCGATTGAAGGATTTAAAAGGGAGATACATTTGATACAGATCACTCTGACAGCAATGTAAAGAATGGATTGGAAGAGGGAGACCTCATATATTAAGGAATAACTGACACAACTGTGATAGAATTAGAAACATAAAGTCACTACCATTGAACATGAAAATTATTTGTAAGCTAGAAAACATGATTTTTCTGCCCTTTTAATAACTATGCAAACCAGTGTTGATAAATGAGTTATCTATTTCAGTCATATCTGATCATGCTTCATGTCATATCTTTTCTGCAGGTCAAATGTTGCTACAAAGTTTGAATACACTCTGGCTTCTGAACTTCCTTGTATCTAATCTTAATGGTATTTATATGTTTACCAAGAAGTATATGTTCCCTTTGAAAAAACACCTGACTTGTAAATAGAGGCAAAACCCAGCAATTCATATAAAGGGAGAAATCTGATAGGAATGTCATTTTGTACCTTGTACACATTCATCCAGATATTGGATGTTATTTGCATATTGTTGTACATATTTTTTAAAAATCTAAGCCAAGCATGGTGACTCACACCTGTAGTCCCAGCTATAGGAGACTGAAATGGGAGGATCACTTGAGCTCAGTAGTTCAAGACTGAAGTGAGCTGTGATCCTGCCACTGCACTCCAGTCTGGGTGACAAAGCAAGACTCCTTCTCTTCAAAAAGAAAATCTAGTGGCCATAGAATTCAAGCAAAATTTTATACGAAATAAAATGTATTCCAGTCAGTAATGAAGTCCAGACACTGTGTAAAGTATCTTGTTCTCTAGGTTAAAATTGTTTATTTATAAATGGAAATATAGATTCTACATGTGTTCTAATTTTTTAACTCAAGTTAATTAAGGCAATGTCTAACATAATATGTGATCTACATTATGCAGAAGAGCAATTAAGATTCAGAGAGATTAAGTAATTCTCCAAGGGTAACACAGTAAGGAAATGATAAACTTGACTCTACCATCCATATGCTTGCTTCCAGTTCAAACATATTATTTGTAAAGTGCTTTGTGTTCTACAAAATGCTTCCATATGCATTTTATTATTTGTTCCATTCTATAGATGAGAAAACTGAATATAGCAGCTGTAAAAGTGTTACATCACTTGGATAAAGCTACAGGTATAAGGGCAAGAAGTACTGAGTAAAAGTATTACATCACTTGGATAAAGCTACAGGTATAAGGGCAAGAAGTACTGAGTAGAAGTATTACATCACTTGGATAAAGCTACAGGTATAAGGGCAAGAAGTACTGAGTAAAAGTATTACATCACTTGGATAAAGCTACAGGTATAAGGGCAAGAAGTACTAAGTAGAAGTATTACATCACTTGGATAAAGCTACAGGTATAAGGGCAAGAAGTACTGAGTAAAAGTATTACATCACTTGGATAAAGCTACAGGTATAAGGGCAAGAAGTACTGAAATCCCATGTTCAGAATAGAGATTTTGCCTCCTTCCCCCTACATTCTATTCCTCTGGAATATATTTATAGAAAATAAAGATAGGAAATTACATGAAAGTGTACTGAGAGAAAGGGAAAGACAGAGTGCTCAGGCATTGTGATTTTTCTTCCTTTGTGATTTATTCTTGAGACGTGCAATCCTACATAAAATTTCCTTCTACGGGTAGTCAATGAGGAGCTCTCTTGTACAGAAAAGCGAAGGTTGAACCCTTGAATACAGATTAAAACATTTTTAAAGTGGCTCTCAGTATTTGCATTTTATATAAACAATTAGAGCTCCATATACATATATGAGTTCACACACACCATGTGTACCTTCTGTTATTTCTTCTAAAAATACAAAAAGATGTAAAGAATGAAGATTTTTATAAATTCTGTTAAATAATCATATCCTGTAAACATAAGCTATGCAATACTAAACAATAAAAGTCTTAGGTTTTCTGGTTTGCTTTTTTTTTTTTGCACTAATGACTAAACAAATTTAACCAATTATTGGATGACTTTGAATGACTATACTTTCTAGCAAGCATTAATGGGAAAATGCATTTTAAGTTGAAATAACAGTTGAAAAACAAACAAAGAAAAAGCCCTGTAACAATATTAAAGGCATTAACTAGTGTGCTTCCACAATAACTTCATCAGTTTATATCTAAAATATTAAAATGAAATGGACATAAATGAGTTCTAGTTCTGCTTCTGTCACTTCTTTATTTGTTACCTTAGGCTAGTCTTCTCGGTGTTACTTGTCTATTAAAAAGAAACATTTTTTTTTCCAAGTGTATCCCATGAGTTTTTTTTTGACAATCAATATGATGTATGTTAAAAAATCTTGAAATCTATGAAATGCCACTGTATAATATGTTGTTATTATTACTTTTGTTTACATATTTAGGTTGAAGTAATTTTGCTCAATGTGGTCTTTTCAAGGGTTAAAAATTTGACAATGCAGAGTATTTTCATTACATTGATAAAGACCTCATGGGTATAAGTGCATTAATTCAAAGGCAGAGATAAGAAATTGAAAAAAATTAGGAGCAACAACTTCTTGTTTCTGATAATTATATATGAAAATATGTTCATTTGCCATATATAGTGTTCTTTGCTTTTATAGTTCCTTAGTTGTCTTAATTCTAATGACTTTCAACTCTGTACCAGTTCAGCAACATACTCCCATGGACAGATTTGAAATATTTTTGGATTGGCCTCTGAGGTCTCAACCTTCCAACACTCCCTGTTTTACCATAACCTCCCTTTCTCTCGCCATCATTTTCTCTCATCTGTACCCACCTATTCTTCAATGTTACCAAGGTCACCAGTTCCTTGACCTTTTCATTGCTATTTGTTCAGAGTCCTCTTGCTCCACTATTGAGCAATTAACCCGTGGTCTGTCTTTAGAATCACTCATTATTACTCTTACTTTTCTTACTCCGTTTTCTTTTTACTCTCCTGATCCAGCCCATTCCTAGAGTCAGATCCTAACAGGGATCCAGTGCCATGCCTTCAGGTAAACATCACTATATACCCACACAGCTGCTGGACAACATTGTCACACAGATTGATGACATAAACAAATTATAGTTTCCAACCTAAGTGGTTCACTGAATTAAGCAAAACTATTTTCAGACTCTGAAGCTGATTGAAACTCATTTATGTTCACCATGTATTACTCTATTATAACATGTCTCATATTATGATCCACACAGAGACAGCACTTTTACCTACTCCCTCTCTGCTAATGCCAAAAGCTTCATTTCAAAGGCAGCTACCTTCATGTACCTCAAAGAGCTACCACACAACCCTGTCCTCATGCTCCTCTTCGAAAACTTCCCACTGTCCTTGGTTTCTTTAGTCTCTGTCCCTTTGGCTTGCTACCACTCTCTCTGTCTATTGATTAACTATAGAACATCTTTTCTGTCAACAAGACAGTGCCTTGACCCTACATCCAAAAGTCTGATATCCAACTAAGACTGTGGACTTTCACAGAGATCAGAACACCAGGCCCCAGCCTGCCTGAAAATCGTGATTGGACATGTTTATTACAATTACCTGTTTATATTTCTATATATCCTACAAGATAGTGAGAAACTTGAGATCAACAACTACAGTTGAAGTTTAAAACATATGTGTTAAAGAAATTTCATAAACTAGTGTTCTATCAGTCAGGGTTTCCTAGAGGGACAGAACTAATAGGATATATAGGATACACACACACACACACACA
Source organism: Aotus nancymaae (assembly GCF_030222135.1). NCBI lineage: Eukaryota > Metazoa > Chordata > Mammalia > Primates > Aotidae > Aotus > Aotus nancymaae. The sequence goes on along the minus strand of NW_026988450.1, from coordinate 14,495,352 downwards.
CACACACGTGAGTTTAAGTATTAGCTTACATGATCACAAGGTCCCACAATAGGCCATCTGCAAGCTTGAGGAGCAAGGAGAGCCAGTCCAAATCTCAAAACTGAAGAACTTGGAGTCTGATGTTTGAGGGCAAGAAGCATCCAGCACAGGAGAAAGATGTAGACTGGGAGCGTATGCCAGTCTCGCCTTTTCACATTTTTCTGCCTACTTTATATTTGCTGGCAGCTGATTAGATTGTGCCCACCAGATTATAGGTGGGACTACCTTCCCCAGCCTACTGACTCAAATGTTAATCTCCTTTGGCAACACCCACACAGACACACCCAGGATCAGTATTTTGCATCCTTCAATTCAATCAAGATGACACAGTATTAACCATCACAAGTGTCTTCCACGGACAACGTGCTTCAAAGTCACCTTGGATTTTTTTAAATGCCATTTCCTGGACCCTACCCAATATCCATCATATTGCTGTCACTGGGATGAGACAGAAACATGTGGACAAGTTTCCTAGGTGGTTCTTATGCACTGTTTGGGAAGCTCTGCTCTCAAGACACATGTACAACAGTGATGAGAAAGTAAATGCTTTAGAAGATCTAAGCAGGCTGTAAAAATGTAGCAGTAAGGGTGGCTTCTGGGTTGACTAAAGAGCTCCTACTATTGGGATCTGGAAGATTGTTGGCTCCTTAATAAGACGGATCCAGAATTGCTGAACATTTAAATTTTCTGATGCCGGAAACCTGAATTTCTATGTGAAATCTGATTATTTCCATCCAATGGCATATTATTCAGTTTGCTTAAAAAACTCTTTGACGTAAACATGTCTCTAGCCAGATTGTAATTCTGATTTTAGAGCAGTATAATCGAGTGTAACCAGAAAAGAAAGTATTTGAAGACCAAGCAAGGAAGGAGGGACACTTAATTGAAAGGGTCCAAAAGGAAGGAGAAGTATGAGGACGAGGTCAAGAGACGCGAGGATAACAAATGAGGGATGGTCAGCAGTGTCAGGTGGCAAGAAGAGGTCAAGTAGGATGAAGACAGAAAACAGACAATTGGCAATTAGGAGGTCATTGGTGACTTTGGGGACAGCACTTTCAAAGTTACAGGGCAGAAGTCAGAGTGTAATGGGCTGAGGATGAGTGGGATTAGAACAGAGAGAGAAACGTCAAGTCTAGATTATTCTTTCCAAACATTTGGCAGTGACATTAAGGAGGGAGATAATATAGTACATTGGGAGAGTGAAGCAGTACAAACAAAGCTGCTTTTGTAGCTATTGAAATATAGTACAGAAATCTGCACAAATCCCCAGTGTATACCTCAGTGAATTCTCCCAAAGCAGACACCCCTTTAACAAAGGTTAAGACAGAACATCAGAATGTCACCAGCACCACAGAATCCCTCCTCACACCCTCTCTGTTATGATTCTGTTCTTCATCACCACCAGAAATTGCTCTCCTGATCTTTAACCTCACAGATTAGTATTGCCTTTTGTAAACTTTGCGCAAATGAAATCATAGAGTATATAACCTTTTGTGTCCATTTATGTCACTCACAATAATGTTCATAAGATTCATCCACATTATTGCATGTATCTAGTGTTTATTTATTTCCATTGCTATATAATATGGATGAATTATAATGTGTTTGGCATTTGGGATTGATTTCCACTTTTCCTGATTGTGAATAGTGCTGCTATATACATTTAGTATGAGTTTTATGCACATAAACTATATGCATGTCATTCTTCTGATTATATGTCTATTAGTGGAATTGCTGGGTCATAAGGTAGCATATGTTCAAACAGATAAATATTTTTCCATTTTGAAGTAGTTATACAATTTATATTTATATCTGCATTCTCATTATCAGCATATGAAATCTCCTGTTGCCCCTTATTCTTCCAGTATTTGGTATTATCTTCCTTAATATTAGTTACCTGGTGTTTTACAGTGTTATTTCATTGTGACTTTAATTTGCATTTTCTTGATGACCAATCAAGTCAGGCCACTTTCATATGTTTGTTGGCCATTTGGTTATCTTCTCTTTACTAAAGTGCCTACTCAACTCAAGCCTTTGCTCATTTTTTTTTATTGTGTAATCTGAATTGTTTATTATTGAATTAAAGATTTCTTCATATATTATTCAAATGTACTAAAAAGGTACAAGTGTCCCTTTATAGTTACATGTGCTATAAGTATTTCCTCTCACTATGAACATTTATTTTCACTCTTATTGTTGACCTTTGATGAACAAAAGATCTTAATTTAACAGTCAAATTTGTCAATGTTTTCTTTATGTTTAGTGCCATAAATCCTGTAGCTCTTATAGTAAGTCTTGATGTCTAATAGAGCATCATTTTCTACCCTGCTTTTCTTTTCTAACTGTGTCTTTACTATTCTTGACCACTGCATTCCAATATAAACTTTAGAACTAAATTATCAACTTACACATTGATGTACATGAGCACTTGTGCATGCACACATGCACACATACACTCACATGCACACATACACACACACGCACACATGCACACACGCACACATGCACACATACACACACACATACACACACACACAAAACCAGCTGTAATTTTTATAAAAATTTTTCAGAATTTATATCAGAATTTTATAGAATTTACTGAGAAGTAGCTAAAACCTTAATTTATTAATTAGAAAGAGGAAAGGTTAAAAATCCATAATCTAAGCATAACTAATGGGGAAACATTCAAACTTTCCCACCTGAGATCAAGACCAAAAGAAGTATGACAGCTGCCATCCATCTTTTCAACATTGCAGGGAAGTTTCAGAGAGTTTGGAAAAGCAAGGAAAGACATTATAGGGTAAAAATAATCAGAATCTTATAGGTGAGAATTCATCTATTTTTAACACTAAATTGTCTAATCTAGAAACATACACCTCCATCTATTTAGGTCAACATTACTTTCTATTAATACATTTTATACCTATCTATGTATAGCTCTTTCAAAATTTTTGTTAGATTTATTCTAAAAGATTTGGTGTATTTTGATGCCCTGTACACTGTACACATTTTTTAAATATTGTTTTCTAGTTGTTAATTAAAACCTTGGTTAAAGTCACTTATTAATAATAATAATTTATTTGTAAATTTTGATATTTTATGCATAAACATTCAGGTCATTTAAAAATAATGATAATTTTCTTTCTTTGCTTCTAATCTTTACCCTATAATGCCTTTCCTTGCTCTTTCAAACTCTCTAAAACTTCCCTTTAATGTTGAAAAGATGATGGCAGCAGTCATACTTCTTTTGGTCCTGACCTCAGGTGGAAAACTTTGAATGTTTCCCCATTAGTTATGCTTAGATTATGGATTTTTAACCTTTCCTCTTTCTAATTAATACATTTAAGATTTTAGCTACTTCTTATGAAAGTAAGAAGATATGAAAGTCTTGATATGAAATAACCCACAAACCTGTTTAAATATTCATTCTATATTCTTATTTAACCCATTAGTGACATAGACTTGTTTAAATTTTCCAAACATAAAGGGATTTTCTAGTTATCTTATTATTTTCTTTTTGAAATTTCACCATAATCAGAGATTATATTACATATAATTTAAACTATTGGATATATGTAAAGATTTACTATTTAGCACAGTATATGCTTAATATTGTCAAATTTTTATGCACATTTGGAAAATATATGGGTGCTTCAGTTTTTGAATACAATATTCTGTGTATGTCATTTAAGTCAACTTTGTTAATTATGTTATTTAAATCTATAGTTATATTAACATTTTTTCTGATTATTATATCAGAGAGAGAAGTGTATTAAAACCTCTTTCTATAATTGCCAATATACCTATTTCTTTTTGTAGTTCTGTTAATTTTTTGTATAATTTGAGGTCACATTATTAGTTGAATGTTACTTTAACATTATTGTATATTTCCAGTGGATCAAACCTTTTGTTATTAGAAAAGTTGACAAGACATTACAATTATTTTATACCACTATATTTATTTATATTGCTCAAATACTTCTTATTTTCAACTTTTATTTCTTCCTGTATCTCAAAATATTCATCTTAGATTACTTGTCTTGTGCTTGAAGATTTTTCTTTAGATTGCATCTTTGTGGCAAATTTGCCCAGGTTTTCTTAATCTGAAAAGGTTTTAATATTACCTTTATTTTTTAAGAACATATGCATTGCATACAAAATTTGATGCTGACAATTATTATCTTCTAACACATTTAAGATAGCATTTCTTTGTATTTTAGTTTCCTTTTTGTATGTTGGCAAATGGACTATTTTCCTGATAGTGACTCAAACTAATGTATATTTTCAGTAGGGTACACAGTGCTTCTTGAATTTGTATCTTGTTTCTTTCCTCAGCTTTAGAAAATCCCAGTTATTATTTTTTAAATACTTTCTCTATTTTGAGACTTCAATCACATGTATATAAATTATTTTTACTGTATATCTTGTCTTTTATGTTTTCTTTTCTTTTTTTATCTTTCCATTCTTTTATATGTCTGTTTCCTTGTGACTGTTTTCTTCTGTTGTTTTCTAGTTCTCCAATCCTCTTTTCAACTATGTCTCTTCTGCTGTTATTCCCAACTATTAAATTAATTTTGATTAAAGAAATTTTCAGTTTTAGAGTTTTAATTTCATACTTATTTTTTTTGATTCTATGTAAAATTCTCAAATTTTTTCATTTCCATTATCATATTAGGCATAATTAGTTTAAAATCTTTGTCAGATAATCTCATTTTCAGGATCTCTTGTGAATAATTTTCAATTATTTTCCTTTTTCTTTTAATTTTCAAGTTGTTTCATTTCTTCATTTGCCTGATTATTTTTGGTTGAATGCTGATTGTCATCTATGAAAAATAGTAGCAATTATTTAAAGTCTGAAATTATTTTATTATGCACCACAGCAGATTTATCTTTTTCTTTTTTATGTAATACTTAATTCTTTTTATTATTATTATTATTATTATACTGGGGTACATGTGCAGATCTTGCAGGATTGTTATACTGGTATACATATGCCATAGTGGTTTGCTGCCTCCATCTCCCCCATCACCTATATTAGGTATTTCTCCTAATGTTATCCCTCCCCAACCTCCCCACTTCCTTCTATCGCTCCCCTAGTCCCCTACCCCTCAACAGACCCCAGTGTGTGATATTCTTCTCTGTGTGTCCATGTGTTCTCATTGTTCAACACCCACTTATGAGTGAGAACATGTGGTGTTCGGTTTTCTGTTCTTGTGTCAATTTGCTGAGAATGATGGTTTCCAGCTTCATCCATGTCCCTGCAAAGGACATGAACTCATCTTTTTTTATAGCTGCATAGCATTCCATGGTGTATATGTGCGACATTTTCTTTATCCAGTCTATCCTTGATGGGCATTTGGGTTGGTTCCAAGTCTTTGCTATTGTAAACAGTGTCACAATGAACATACGTGTGCATATGTCTTTATAATAGAATGATTTGTACCCAGAAATGGGATTGCTGGGTCAAATGGTATTTCTATTTCTAGGTCCTTGAGGAATTGCCACACTGTATTCCACAATGGTTGCACTAATTTACACTCCCACCAACAGTGTAAAAGCATCCTATTCCTCCACATCCTCTCTGGCATCTGTTATCTCCAGATTTTTTAATGATCACCATTCTAACTGGTGTGAGATGGTATCTCAATGTGGTTTTGATTTGCATTTCTCTAATGACCAGTGATGATGAGCATTTTTTTATATGTTTGTTGGCCACATAAACGTCTTCTTCTGAAAAGTGCCTGTTCATATCCTTTGCCCACTTTTTGATGGAGTTGTTCATTTTTTTCTTGTAAATTTGTTTTAGTTCTTTGTAGATTTAGATGCCTAGCTAATATTTAAAGAGATAGCCACATTAGTGATCAGGTTTGGGAATTCTTAGCTAACATCACCAGTTCAATACCAAAATCCTGGAGAGCGAAAATTTTAATGAATTTGATTTTTATTGGGTTTTGTTTAAATCTATCACAATCAAGCCTATTACTGAAAATTTTGAGTCACCATTTGGTATCTTTTGCTAGTTGTATATTTTACAATTGTCCCTTCATTTTGTCAACAATGCAGAAAATCTATATGTTGAATAAAAAGAACAAGTATGAACCATTATTTCTTTTTAAACAAAGAAATTAGAATGATTCCTGTACCAAAGATCATATTATAGGAAGCTTATAGGTAGCTTTCCAATATTTCTTCTTTGAGATTCTATTTGATAGTGAGAACAAGAAATAATCTGACATAAGGTAGTTTTGGCAATAGAATGAAGCAATGGCTTTTACCAAGGACCCCTGGAATGAAATGGTAAATAAGTTATATGAAATGAAATGAATTTTACCCATGCTGTAACATTTCATCTACAGCTTCTCTGATAAGAAAGAGAAAAAATATTGGAATACTTTATCATATACTTTTAACAGTAATGGAGATAGTTAAACCAACAGACTAAGTGATAATTACACTTCTATCATTTGCTATAGATGCTATATAATTTAACTCTTACATTTTTAAATGATCAATTTTCCCCTGTCATATACTTGGGACAATTACTTCCTCATTCTGTTGATTTAAAGCTAGAAGAAAAATATGCTGTAGTAACTTGGGTTCTTTTTTCTTAAAAAAAATAATACAAACTTGGGGGATCAAAAATCAATATTTTACACAGAAATTATGAGAAGAGGGTAGCAGATTTTATGTCTATATTCACACAAACACGTACATGCAAATACATATATACATGCACACACATTCATTCAACCTCCATTTGATGTAAATACAGCATAGAGCCCTGATCTTTCCACTGTGGGAACCTCCAGGGCAGCAAAGAACTTATACCTCCCTCACAGTTACAAAACACACAATTGTTACTCTGTAAATTATTTATCGTGTTTTCATGGTTATTCAGTTAACTAAAATGTACTTTCAGGTTTTAAACATAATATCTAGAATATTTAAAATAATTAAGAAAGGAAAAATCCAACAGAACTGAAAAAGAATACATTATTGTTTCTACCAATGTATTACCCCAGCACTTTTCAATAAAAATATAATGTGAACCACATATGTAATTTTAAATTTTCTAGTAACCACATTAAAAAACAAACATTATAAAGAAAAAAGTGAAACATATTAATAATAAATTTTATTTAGCTCGATAGACAAAATATATGTATTTCAATGTGTAGTCAATTAAAAATTATTGAGCCATCTTTTGTGTTCTTACATAATAATCTTCAAAATCCAGTGTGTAAATTACCCTACAGGACATCTTACTTTGAACTAGCTTTATTTCAAGTGCTCAAGAGCCACGTGAGGTCTGGTCCTATGAAGACTAGTGTTGGTTCCCAAATCAACACCTTTCTTAATCTCTCTCCTAATTTTATAACTCATATTCCCAACAGCTACCAATAATCTGAAAAATACACAGAATACATCATGGCTGATTGTAATATTTTTGTCTTCCCTCTCCAAATTAATCACTTCACCTCTTAGATTCCCTGATTTTGATCAATAGCATTACTAACCACACTCGTATAATTTACAAATTGGAAATCTGAAAGATGTTCTTCACTTTTCCTTCTCCCTGATGCATCTTCAATTTAATGTAGGTCAAAGATATACTGAATTTGCACCTTCTTTTGTTTTCCCAATGTTTTCACCTTGCTTAAACCTTAAACATAGGTATCTGAATCCTTGAGAACTTCTTAACTCGTCTGGCTATCATTCACCCATCCCAAATTCTTCAGCCCACATTACACTGAAGGGAAACTGGTCCCTTGAACAAATGTGCTATTAATTTAAAAAATTGAAATTGAGGCCGGGCGCGGTGGCTTATGCCTGTAATCCCAGCACTTTGGGAGGCCGAGGCAGGCGGATCACCTAAGTCAGTAGTTTGAGACCAGCCTGGCCAGCATGGTGAAAACCCGTCTCTACTAAAAATACAAAAATTAGCCACTGTGGTGGTGCGTGCCTGTAATCCCAGCTACTTGGGAGGTTGAGGCAGGATAATGCCTGAACCTGGCAGGCAGAGGTTGCAATGAGCCTCACACCATTGCACTCCAGCCTGGGCAACAGAGCAAGACTCTGTCTCAAAATAAATAAATAAATAAATAAATAAATAAAATTGAATTACAGTACTCTCTTAAATATGTCCTACGATTCTTTTAGCTATACTTTTATTTTAAAAAAAAGTTGCATTTTCTGTGTATTAATTGTTATAGCAGCAAACAGTACAATTTTCTTCCTGTTTTAAGGAGCTCAGAGTATAGTGTCTATGGCATGCCCACACAAAAGAAATTTTAAACATATGACCCCAGACTACATTTCCAGTTCCCCTGTTCAAGTAGACACTTTACTAGGTTGAGCAACCAATCGCAAAATCATCATCTTTAGTGATCTAAGACTTTGAACACATATTTTCATCAAAATCACTAGACAGCAAGTCATAGATTTCAAGGTGCATCAAGTTTTTTTCTTAGGTAGGTAATGAACAGTCTATTTGATTACTGTACAAAGCTAAGATTCTGTACATAAATATGTAAAAGGAAGATAAATGGTCTAACTTTAAACAAGAATGTTAAATACTATTTTTGAATTGCATTTTATGTATCAACCATAATAATATTGATCTGTGGTCTCTTACACTTATTATACTCTTATAATTATCTCTTTCCTTATCCATTTATTTCAATTCCCTCATTTCTGCCCAATTCTAATCCACATTTATTGTATTGTTTTCTTGCTTGCTCTTACTCTTATGGAAATCTACAAAAAACTACCTCTGGGTTACGAGAAATAATATATCTTTTAAGGTACATATTCCACCCAATAAAATCCACGTGACTCACACTACACAGTTGGATAACTCTTAAGACACTTTGCCTTATAGAGTAAAATGGACTTCTACCTTATGTATGGGCTTATTCAAAAAACATAAATGAGAAGCATTTCAGAAAATTCGAATATACTGGAATAAGATGAATAAATTGTGTATAATGTCATTTAAATTTATCTTTACCTCAAAAAACACAATCACCAGCCAGGCGCTGTGGCTCACACCTATAATTCCAGCACTTTGGGAGGCCGAGGTGGGCAGATCACAAGGTCAGGAGATAGAGACCATCTTGGCCAACATGGTGAAACTTCATCTCTACTAAAAATACAAAAAAAAAAAAAAATTAGCTGGATGTGGTAGTACACGCCTGTAGTCTCAGCTACTCAGGAGGCTGACGCATGAGAATCTCTTGAACCCGGGAGGTGGAGATTCAGTTGAGCTGAGATTATGCCACCGTATTCCAGCCTGTCAACAGAGAGAGACTCCATCTCAAAAAAAAATTATATATATATATTATGTATATATATTATATTATATATTATGTATATATATTATATTATATATTGTATATATGTATATATATTATATATATACATATGTGTGTGTGTATATATATATAATCTCCTAGTTTCATAGCAAGATAAAACTAGTTATAGCTAACAATTAGTTTTGCTGAAAAGAATCCTGGTTGAAACAAACTGAGATGCTTTGTTCTTGTTGCTATTGTTATTTCTTTTTCTTTTTTTGTTATTGTCTACATAGTCATTATTTAATCAAGCAAACAACCAAAATATTATGGTAAAAGTTTTCTTTTTCTGATCCTATTTACATTGTTTGGCATTTTATTATGATTGATGCTAATCTGATAAACTAACTGATATCAGAAAGTTAGAAAGAAGGACCAAACTCTCACAGAGCCGTTCTGAGGGCTAAGTATCACTGTGCCCAGTACTTTCTGACATTTTTTCCATTTTTAACTCCATGAATATTCTTGGTGCACTAGTCAGGATACATCAATATCTGTAACAAGCAACCACAAAACCTCACTGGCTTTAATGTAATAAACAATTATTTCTCACTCACGTTGTTTAACATACATTGAAAGGGTAGGAATAAAAGAATTACAATTCCGTTGAAGCATTCAGGGACCCATGTTTTTTCTACTTAGTGATTCTGTCATCTCTTGGGGCTGCTTGTTCCTTCATTACATCCTTTGTATCTGACTGGAGCACCAAGAAACTAAGAGTGTGGAGAAATGTGCAGGAAGTCTTATGAGCCAGGCTTGGAAAGGTTGAACTTCACTTCCAATACTTCATTGGCCAGAATGCAATCACATGATCTTGGAAGTGTAGTATTCTTGGATATCAAGGAGGAAAACAAAATGATTTTTGCATACAAAGATGTATTTATGGCATGTCAGGAAGTCAATATTTTTATTCTCATTTTGTAAAAGAGAGTAAGGGATACTAAGTAGCTTGTCCAAAACCACATGGCTAATAGAGACAATAATAGAATTCAAACCTCAGTTGTATGGCCCTAAAGCCATTTCTCTTTCTACAGATTGTTTCAGGTTGATTATTCCTTTCTTAGAACTTTCAAAATAATAGGGTGACAGTGGCTGCTCTATTTTCACTCGATTGCTCTTTTTAGTAACTTATTTGACTGATGTCTTTGAAAGAAGCATTCAAGTATGCTTGACACAGTCCTTCTAACCTGTTTAGAGCAGCTGGGCTTCAGAACGTTCTTGTTTATCTCCCTGCTATATGGGAAGTGCCTGCCTGGTCAGGGATACCTTACAGCTCTGCCTGAGACTAGAGTTGGGGGTGGTGAGGAAGTTTTAGGTCATGAATCCAAACCACTTCCTCCAATGAAAATTTTGAGTAATATAATTTATATCTTAATCTTTTCATCTTGATTTTCTCTCCCTAATGGTTCCAAGCTTCTGAGGAGGCAGAATAGAGTATTACTAGCCTTATAGTCATCTACTCTTGTATTTGTTTTTCTCTAGGTAATAAATTATTAAAGTGCAAAATGAAAGTGAATGTGTGTCTGAGGTGACTAACTCTTTCCCAGAAGGAAATGTAGCTTTCGGCAAGTCCAAGATAATTAAAACAATAGAGAGTTTTTATACATTACACCATAATTAATTATTTTATTTTTAATTGTGCTATTTGACTTTGAATAATGAGTAATGAAGCAGTACCTCGAAATGGGTTGTAGGTAACAGAAATAAAACCAAGAAGAGTTTTGTCTTAGCTTGGAATGCATACAAGCATAAACTCAGGATGACTAGGTGATTAATGCAGATCCTTGACATGAGAAGGTAAGAAACTGAAGCTTGGAGAGGTCAGACTAGGCAAAAAGTTTGTGGCAAGAGAGGAATGAGGGCAAGAACTCCCTGAGACTTGGTCCAGTTTTCATTATTTAATTGCTGAAAACAAATCTATTCTGTTAGTAGTACTTAAATCACTTGTACTGAAAGAACATATCCAACACATATTCAATGGCAGAGGGTTAATAGTTCACTTCAGTTAACCCATAAAGTGAATCTAAATACAATTGATTAGGACTGGGCTTCAGGTTATATTTTTAATGAGATTAATATTTTTTAAATGAATATCTCTTTTTTTTACAGTGGAAAACAAAGAATTTTAAGTAACACTCCCAATGCCATATTATAAGTGCAAAGCTGAGCTAGGAAATAAGCTAAAAGTCCCTATATATCTCTTATAAGTACAACAGAGTAAAATTCATTATAATAGCATTCTAGTTTTGTCATAAAACCATAACAAACCATACTTATATGAAACATAAAGTAACTAATATTTTGCCTAGTAAAACTATAGTAAATTGATTCTAGTAATAGCAACACCATAATAATCATACTGAAAAATACCTGCATGTTACAATACATATATTTATAACACTATTATAATAATTGTAGTTCCATCATAGATTTCTTTTATATAAAAGCTAAATTTACTCCAGTAATTACATTTTTTTCTTATGCATAATTATAAATATAAAAGTGTAACTTTTGACGTGATATATGAAATCTTCAAATTTATTTTTTACCATTATTAAATGATTTAGAATTAAGAATCATTATCTGAAAAAAAGACACAATTTTTTTCACAAAACAAATATATCTACCTGTGTAAAAATAGAAAATTGTTTATAAGATGTTAAAATAAAAAAACTTAATTATGAAATTTAAACATAAAAAATAGTTTTATGCAGAGGGGAACAACACACGCTGGGGCCTATGAGAGGGTGGATGGTGGAAGGAGGAAGAGGATCAGGAAAAATCACTAAGGGGTACTAAGCTTAATTCCTGGGTGATGAGATAATCTGCATAGCATGCCCTCATGACACACATCTACCTATGTACTTAAATGTACCTGCACATTTACCTCTGAACTTAAAATAAAAATTTAAAAACTTAGTCATTTTAATTTATAGAATACAGAGTAACCTGAAATCACTACACTTAACGGAAAATAAGTTATTTAATCTATTTTATGTCACCTCCATAAGAAGACCAGCTTTTCCCTGAGTGATATGCACCTGGACTCTGTCTGCTTCTCCGGCCCTCAGGGAAAAATGAGGGGTTCCCAGCAATTTGTAAGAAAAAAAATTGACCTAAAGGAGCTCATCAACATGCTATGGGGAATGTAACACAATGCTGAACAGCAATGAGCCTGGGAAGAAACCCAAACAGCTTCTTGGCCATGGCTAATCTTAGCTCATTAAGTACAGACAACTATTATGAGAATTCAAGTCTAAAAAGTTTTAACAAAAGAAACTTCAGCTTCTACAGAAAGTAAAATTCCTCTCCCTCTGTCCTTCAACTGCAGTGTCCACACTGTGCCACAGACTAGCCTGATGCTCATCAAATCTGTTTCCATTTCCTGAACATAAATTCTACTTCCCAGCCTGTTGATGATTAAGAGGGGGTCACAGGACTGGGCCAAGGGAACATGGGCAGAGCTAGATTTTGCCACTTCCAGGATCATGGGCTTCTGACCTCACTGTGCCATTTGCCTTTTATAGTAAGTAAACATGTAGCACTAAGAAATGAAAAGTGCCTAAGTCTCTGAGTCTCCTGCTCACAGGAGTGCTTCCCAACCCACATGAGCTATTAGTAGGCCACGCAATTAATCCTTACTGCATTACACCACTGAGAATCTGGGGATGTTTGTTATAGTACTTAACTTTCTTTGACATACGAAGCCAAATGCCAGTGACCTATGTGCTGCTTTAACACTATTGGTAGAAGCAGTCACAGAAAACAATTTACTACACATTATTTTTTCACTCTTTCCTTCCTCCCTTTTCTTTTTTTTTACTCTCTCTCTCCCTCCATCTTTCCCTCCTTTCCTTTCTTTCTTGCTCCTTCACATTTTTTTTGCTTCCTTGTGAATGGAGGTGGGTAGGAAGAGAGCTGCAATTCTCCCTTATTCCTTATCTCCATGCTTTTTCTTTCTTTCACTTCTCGGTACTATCATTATTGTGTTTTGAATTATATTTGGAATAATATTGTAAATTCAAACATATAATGTTTTGATTGTAACCTACCAAGAACCTCTGTCTAATATCTATACAAATCTAGCACAGAGATTTAAGCAATAAAAGGTTTATGTATAAACTGTCTAAATAGCTTAAGGATATATTGCAACGGAGAATTTTCCGTTATTTAACACTACTTAAAGTAAGGGAGAAAAACACCTGCGATTTTAATTTTGAGCTCTATAATTCCTAAGGCAGAAAAAAAGAATTATGTTTCATTATGTTTACAGGATTTTTTTTTCCCTGTGATTTCCTGCCTACTGCTTGTTTTCAGAACTTGCATTCATTGTTTCCTTCAATTCAGCTTCATGTGCACACCTCCGGCTCTGCAGTTCAAGATGATCTCTTTCCTTTTTGCAAGAGAATGTACATATTCAGCTGCCCATCCCCATATAGCTGCTGTATTTTATATGAGGTGTTACTGAATAATCCCACAATTGAAAAGGGTTATCTCACTGTCTTCCCATTGCTCTTGTTTTCTTAAATGGAATTCATCTTACCATACCTCTTATAGCCTATTACAAAGTGTTATCCAGAACATACAAATATCTATCAGGGACATCTGCCTTTAGTAAATTTCCTCTTAAGAAAAACTCTGATAGAAGAAAAAGCAGTAAAGCCTCAAGTGCAACACAGGTATATGTATCAGGCTAGGTTATTATTTTTCAAAATTATCTAGAAGGAATACTTTTTTAAATAGAAATTGTTAAAACCAGTTTTGCTCTAAATGAAGTTTGAATTTTTTTTATACATTGCTAACATACGATAATCTGGTTAATTGGTTTGTAAGTCAGAAGCATGGGAAGCTCAGCACACAGCTTCATGTCTCTCCTTCCCAACCTGAAGCAAGCACTCTAGGTGATCCTGAAAGTGATCCCTGAGAGCAACACTTTATAATTTTTGCCACAGTATTAAATGGAGTTGTGATCAATTGATCAGAATTAACCTCAAGTTAAAACCTCCTTGCTATATCTTTATTACAGAATTACTGAATATGGGCTGTAAGATCAGAAAGGCCTATGTTCAAACCTCTGTCATTAACTTGTTGTTAAACAAGAGGACATTTGGGGCATTACGACTAACTCATAGCAGATTGACAACTGGATTCTAGAAGTGAGCCTAGAAAATGGTGTGAGGCTGACACCCATCTTTCTCTTTGTTTTGTTCAGCCTCCTTTAGGACAAGAAGGTGGCCTCAGAGGGTAAAGTCATGTCTAGCTCAGACACCTGCCATCTCATGCATTCAGAGCCCTGACAGTTTTCTTTTATCAAACACATTCCAAATTTCCTCATATCTTTTTAAAACCCCTAACGGAGAAAGTCTTATTTTCATCCACCCTTAGACAGAGGAATTGCCAGCACACCTATTGAAGGGTTGCTACACTTCCATCCAGGGAGTTTACATCTGTCCTTCTTATGATACCAAGCAAAATGTGACATACTTGGGGGACTTTTTGAGCTATAGCAAAATATACATACATGTGCAAATGTGCATGCACACATGAAATTTCAGGTCCTAGAAGGGCATCTTGCTACATATGTCAGTTACCCAGAACAAAGTCCTGGAAATGATCAGGCATAACATACATGTTATTTCACTTGCCTTTATGAGTGTCTCTATTGTGTATTGCTCCTCAGACTACTCCATACTTCATCACAGAGGCTTGTGGAATGATGTCTCAACCAAACAGTTCTGCTCCACCTAAGATAGATAGTTGATATTCTAGGTTCTTGGGTTTAGAAATGGAGATCTCCAATCACTAGAAATAGGCTTATGAGGAAGTGTCCTTTAAATAATTTTTTTCTTAATTATGTAAATGCAAGGGCCAAATAACTACCTCTAGTATTAAGAGAATAATGTAATAAGAAGGTTCATAAATTTGGTTTTTTAGAATGCCATGAACAATTTACATAAGACACTCACTCAGGAGCTTTCAGACATAAGGAAATCCATTAAGGAGGATGTAGATGTTTCACTGAAGGCCGAATGTCAAGAAAGAGCAATAACGTTCCTAAAATAAAACTACCTTGAGAAAATGAAAGAATCTAGGTTAATGTCCTGCTCCCTCTACAAGCCTAAATTAAGTGTTTTTTGAAGAGAGTTTTTGTATGCTTTTTGCTGCCATAAATGCCAGGTTTGGGAAGCTTCTACTGACCCAGCCACTCCGCACAGTTGTGGGAGCTTGGGAAACAATGGCAAAGCTTGGAGTGTGTATTAGTCTGCTCTCATGTTGCTAATAAAGACATACCTAAGACTGGGTAATTTATAAAGGAAAGAGGTTTAATGGACTCACAGTTCCACATGGCAGGGGAGGCCTTGCAATCTTGGTAGAAGATGAAGGAAGAGCAAAGGGACTTCTTACATGGCAGCAAACAAGAATGTGTGTGCAAGGGAACTCCCATTTATAGAACAATCAGATCTTGTGAGACTTATTCACTATCGCAAGAATAGCATGGAAGGGACCCATCCCCATGATTCAGTTACCTCCTACTGGAAACCTCCCACAACACCTGGGAGTTCAAGACGAGATTTGGGTTGGGACACAACCAAACCATATCATTCTGTCCCTGGCTCCTCCCAAATTCCATGTCCTCACATTTCAAAACCAATCATGACTTCCCAACAGTCTCTCAAAGTTTTAACTCATTTCAGCATTAACTCAAAAGTTAACAGTCCAAAGTCTCATCTGAGACAAGGAAAGTCCCTTCTGCCTATGATCCTGTAAAATCAGAAGCAAGTTTGTTACTTCCTATACACAATGGGGGTACAGGCATTGTGTAAATGTTCCTGTTCCAAATGGGAGAAATTGATCAAAACAAAGAGGCTACAGGCCTCATGCAAATAGAAAACCCAGTAGGGCAGTCATTAAATCTTAAAGCTCCAAAATGATCTCCTGTGACTCCATGTCTCACATTCAGATTATGCTGCAAGAGGTGGGCTCCCATGGCCTCTGCCCCTGTGGCTTTGCAGGGTACAGCCCCACTCTTGCTGTTTTTAGGGGCTGGCTTGAGTGTCTGCAGCTTTTCTAGGTGCATGGTGCAAGCTGGTCTGTGGATCTACACCATTTGGGGTCTAGAGGATGGTGGCCCTCTTCTCCTAGCTCCACTAAGCAGTGCCCCAACAGGGATTCTGCAAATGGGTTCTGACCCCACATTTCCCTTTCACACTGCCTTAGCAGAGGTTTTCCATGAGGGACCCAACTCTGCAGCAAACTTCTACCTGAACATCCAGGCATTTCCACACACCCTCTAACATTTAGGTGGAGGTTTATAAACCTCCATTCTTTTTGTTTTGGTTTTTTCTTTTTTTTTTGAGACAGAGTCTCACTCCATCACCCAGGCTGGAGTGCAGTGGTGCAATCTCGGCTCACTGCAACCTCCACCTCCCAGGTTCAAGTGATTACCCTGTCTCATTCTCCTGAGTAGGTGGGCTTACAGGTGCTGTCACCGTGACCAGCTAATTTTTGTATTTTCAGAGATGGAGTTTCACCATGTTGCTCAGGCTGGTTTTGAACTCCTCACCTCAGGTGATCCACTTGCCTCAGCCTCCCAAAGTGCTGGGATTACAGGCGTGAGCCACCACTCAAAGCCACAAACCTCAATTCTTGACTTCTGTGTACCCACAGAAACTGCTAAGGCCTGGGGCTTCCATTCCCTGAAGCCATGGCCTGATCTGTACCTGGGCCCCTTTTAGCCATTGCTGGACACAGGGCACCAAGTACCAAGACTACACAAAACAGCAAGGCCCTGGGCCCAGTCCACAAAACCATTTTTTCCTCCTAGGCCTATGTGCCTGTGATGGGAAGGGCTGCTGTGAAAAGCTCTGACATGTCCTGGAGACATTTTCCCCATTGTCTTGGCAATTGACATTTGGGTCCTTTTTACTTTTGCAAATTTATGCAGCTGGCTTTAATTTCTCCTCAAAAAAATGGGTTTTTCTTTTCTATCACATCATCAGGCTGCAAATTTTCCAAACTTTTACGTTCTGCTTTTCTCTTAAACATGAGTTCCAATTTCAAACCATATATTTGTGAATACATAAAACTAAATGCTTTTTTAACAGGACCCAAATCACCTCTTCAGTTCTATGTTGCTTAGAATTTTCTCCTGCCAGATGCCTTAAATCATCTCTCTCAAATTCAATGTTCCAAAAATCTCTAGGGCAGGTGCAAAATGCCACCAGTCACTGCTGAAACATAGCAAGTGTCACCTTTATTTCTATTCCCAACAAGTTCCTCATCTCCATCTGAGATGTGCAGCATTTGGTCAAAAGCATTCAACATGTCTTTAAGAAGTTCCAAACTTTCCCGCATCTTCCTATCCTTTTCTGAGCCCTCTAAACTATTTCAACTTCTGCCTGTTACCCAGTTCCAAAGTCGCTTTCACATTTCTGGTTATCTTTACTGCAGCACCCTACTTTACTAGTACCAATTTACTGGATTAGTCTGTTCTCATGCTGCTAATAAAGACATACCTGAGACTGGGTAATTTATAAAGGAAAGAGGTTTAATGGACTCACAGTTCCACATGGCAGGGGAGGCCTCATAATCGTGGTGATAGATGAAGGAAGAGCAAAGAGACTTCTTACATGGTAGCAGGCAAAAAGAGCTTGTGTAGGGGAACTCCCATTCGTAAAACCATCAAATATCATGAGACTTATTCACTATCATGAGAAGAGCAGGGAAAAGACCTGCCCCCATGATTCAATTACCTCCCACTGGGTCCCTCCCATGACACATGGGAATAATGGGAGCTACAATTTAAGATGAGATTTGGGTTGGGACACAGCCAAACCATATCAGAGTGTAACTGGAAAGGACTGGGATGTGGGCACTTTTGCAGTCCTGGCAGAGATTGAGCATCACTGGCATCTTGGCAGAGTTGATAAGTGTCTCTCCACAAAAGTGATTCCATGTGGCAGCAATGAGCAATGACAGTACTGCACAATTTTAGGTTCCTCCCAGGCCAGACATTCAAGGCAGGACTTGTGCTTTTAAAAGAGTAAGCCCACAAGGGTTCTTGGGTCATTGGTGCATTGAGACTTCAAGAGGATTATACAGGAATTCCCTGCACAGTGATTTCCTTGCTCAAGAGATGAACTGAAAAAAAAAGAAAGATAAAGCAAATGTCTATAAATTGTACTGTTGAGGAAAAACATTGGACTTGTTTATATATGCAGTGTCATCAATTTCCCTCCCTATTTCTGGCTATATAATATAGAAAACAAAAGAATCTAATCTATGCTTCCGTAAAAGCCTTATTTACTATACTTGGTAAGAAAGAAGCTAAGGAAACCACTGCAAACTCAAATGTGCAAATGAGAATTCAGAGCTACACATATACAGACCTTCAAAATCTGTGCAACAGGTAGAGAGGACTTTGTATTAATGTAATATTGGCAATCAGAACCAAACCATAATTGTTACACACTAGTTCTCTATAAGGCACTGCATTTGAGATTTTGACCTTGAGAGATGGCATAAAACATGAAAAGTGTTAATTCAAAGTCTTAGTTTGTGTTGCAGCTTTGCCACTTGCTAGCTTTGTATCTTAATTTCTCTGGCCCTCACTGTCCTCAATAAGAAGTTGGAAATAGTAGTTGGACCTATCTTCTAGGCTTGATGTGAGCATTGAATGACTGTATTTATTTATTTTTAGAGACAGAGTCTCACTCTGTCACCCAAGCTGGGTTGCAGTGGCTGTTTCATAGCTCACTGCAGCCTTGAACTCCTGGTCTCATATCCTCCTACTTCAGCCTACCAAAATGCTAGGATTACAGATATGAGTCACCATGCCTAGCCACTAACTTTATTTATTTAAAGCTCTTAGATTGGTGCCTGGCACATCGTAATCATTAGTATTATTATTATTGTTATTGTTATTAACAGTAGCAGTGGTGGTGACAGTGCTTTTGTGCTACTTAGCTTTACTAAAGAAGTAATACTAGATCTTACTTCCAGATAAAAGGGATTATAGACTAAGAGGAATCTGAAGAATGGAAAGGAGGAAACAATTTTTCAAATCGGGACAAGTAATGGAAAGTACCAACATGTTAATTTGAGACAAATAATTAGGAGAAGAAAATTTTTCAAGCAGTTTTATACATTTAATCAGTATGCAAAACAAATTTTTAAATAAATACATAAAGAACTTTGTAAAGCAGAAGTCTATGTTTCATTATGTCTCTATTGGATACCCCTCCTCAGGGTAATAATGCTTTTCTGGGTTAAATTATGAGATGTTCACCAAATAACATACTTTCCACACCTCTGCAGCCACAGAGTAGGAGGATATAGAAAGTTAGCTTATAGCCACCAGTTGTTAATTATTGAACAAGACAACAGTAACCACACTTCAAAGAAAGTAAATATAGTATAGTTTGCTATCTTGATTGTATTAAGTAATCATGGGCTCTGGTCTGACTGTAAGAACTATAGTCACAAAAATAAATTGATAGGCTGAAAGCAGTGCTGGTTTTTCTATGGCATTTGGCATTAAGTTCCTCTTTTGGCATTCTATACAATGACTTTAGACAGAAGTTACAGTGAAAAAAGGGGAATGCAAAAATATTAATTTTTTGTGTCCTGCAAGGGGTAAACAGGGAAAAAAAGTTGTTTTTATTTTTAGGAAGATAGACATGTACATAGATTTTAGAAGGGAGTTTTTTTTGTGTGTGTATTTATACTAACAGTCTGCAAGGGTGCTCATTTAGTTGTTTTCTGTAACTACTATCAAATTTGGCAGTTACTTTCTGCCCAGTGCTCTAATCTTGTTTTTTTGTTTCATTTTGTTTTCTGTTTTTTCAGTGCATGAGAAAAGGGATCCAAATATCAAAACAATTGCTGATTCAAAAACTAAGTCATTACCTGATTTTAAAAAACATATATTTTGAGATCACATAAAAAATTACACAAAGACTTAGTATGTTCCAATTCAGAAGAAACCAAAAAGTATCTAATGATCTTACTGCATTCGGAATTCTAGGATTAGTCAATTAATCATTAATTCTTTGGCTTGCTCAGACTCTTTAAAATTGGACCCATTTTTCTTTCTCCATTTTTCCATTGTCACTGTCTGCTAATTTTAAATTTTTACTTTTTTTGTGTTGAGGGGGAGTGGTGTCCATATAACCTCTCAATGACACAAAAGAGAAATTAGTTTTCAGTTTGGATGAGGTAGTGCTTCAAATTAGTAACTATATTGTATATCAGCAGCTATGCTTAGAAACAAACTCCTGTCAAGTGACCAATGGCACTAACAAAGGGGAAAGAGAAATAAAGGCACATGAAAAAAAAAAAAAGAGCCAGAGCCTCCTGCAGTGGGGAAAAAGAGAGTACTGACAGTGTCACAGAAAATGAAGTTACAATCTCAGTTTTTTTCTTTTTAAATGAGAAATAATATGTATTCATACAAACACAACTGCTAAAAGGATCAAGACTCTGCACAGAGTTGTGCTATTGCAATGCATGGTTTAATGCATTAAATGCCCTTCTTTAGAACATTTTAAACCAGTCATCATAACCTAATCTTATTGGAACAAATTGTCTACACTGACTATAAGAATACATCGTATATTTGTTTTTACTTTTGTAAGAATTCTTTTTTTATAATTATAAAAGTCATATTTTCACACTGGAGAAAACTGAGAGCTTACAGAAAAGGATGAAGAATAAAGAAACCAATCATAATCTCACAGTGCAGAGATAACCTTTGGTAGCATTTCATCTTGTTTTTCTTACACATGTATGTATATATATGTGCATGTTTAATATCAAAATGTATAAAATATCTTGCATGTTTTTAAAACTCCATTTTATTACAGAAGTAGTAAGTGGTTATTGTAGGAAAACTAGAAAATGAGAGAAAAGCTTTAAAAAAATTACTAACAATTCTACTATCCATATATTAGGGTATCTTCTTCAAGATTATTTTTAATACATACATGTGATAATACTCTACATTCTGTTTTAACCTCCTTTTTTTTTGAGATAGAGTCTCACTGTATCGCCAGGGTGGAGTGCAGTGGCGCGATCTCCGCTAACTGCAATCTCTGCCTCCCGAGTTCAAGCAATTCTCCTGCCTCAGCCTCCCAAGTAGCTGGGATTACAGGCACATGCCACCGTGCCCAGCTAATTTTTGTATTTTAGCTGAGGCGAGTTTTCACCATGTTGGTCAGGTTGGTCTCAATCTCCTGACCTCGTGATCCAGCCCCCTTGGCCTCCCGAAGTGCTGGGATTACAGGCGTGAGCCACCATGCCTGGCCTTAAGCTACTCTTAATTAAACAATACATCATGTATATTTGACCAAGTAATCAATTATGTTCCTATATCATGTCTATTTATGGCTAAATAACATTCTACTGAATAGCTACACAATCATTTAGTCAACATAGTGTAGGATATTTTGATTTATATAAATGGTCATTTTCTGACAGTTTTTTAATAATAGGTTGTTGTGAATTGAGATTTATGTGTATGTGATTGGGAGCAGTATGTGATATGAGTATCTAGTCTTCAATTAGAGAACCAAGAAATTCAGTTGGTGCTTGGATCTAATTCAGTGAACAATGCTACACCTGCCTGGCTGCCATTGACTGAGCTTTTAACAGTAGGACTTACTAAATGACAAGTAAAAAAATAGCAACTTTGGTGCAGAGCAGCCACCCTTGGCCCAAACAGAAAGGTCTGTATTAGCCCCTTTCTCTTGTACAACAGCACTTTTATTCACTAAGTTCCCAAAGAGAACAGGAGGGGTACTTGGCATTTCATAATCAAATGTCATTTCATAAATGCTTATATGCAAACTCACACTGATCACTGGAATTAATTACTACTCACAGTAACTGTCTGAAATCACTTTCTCTTTCCAAGTTCTGTGAATGTAAAAAATAAATAGACATAGTACAAGGGGGATTTCATAAAACAATAGAGGAAATCACAAGCAAAATACTCTTCCTGTTTCTTTTGCTTCCCCATTTAGAAAGGAATTAAAACTAAAATGAGAAACTTAAATGACAAAACATGTTAAGAATGTTTTCTTCAGAGAGAAAACATATAGAGAGGTTTACTCTTTTCAAAAGCATCTGGGTGATCAGGACATGAAGCTAAACAATTTATTTAATCGAATATATCAAAATATTAGTTAATTTTAAATGTATCTTCAAACTGGTCATTAGTGTTCATTAGATAAAGCCCCCAAGGAAGGGGATGTACTTGTGTTCCTGTAAATGTATAGTATACAGTTTTTACATTTTATTGCACTTTGTTATTAAGCCAATCAATACTTTCTAATCAAGTAAACAAAAAAATACTAAATTGAACAATATTATCAAATATGTCATCAGTGTTGATTCAAGTCCCCAGTGATGAGGATTACTGTGTGCAAATATAGGTATGTGCAGAATGTATATAGTATAATTGCTTTTTCCATTTTAAATTCTCATATATCTTCCCATTTGAGAGAAAAATGCTGCTCTATCTATAATGCTGCATAAGACTACCACCTCTTCTTTCCAAAAACCTGAGGATAAGACAAAGTCTCAGCTCTTCCCTGTAGAAATCCTACTGGACAATATTTCTAATACTGACCATTCAACTAAACCAAACTTCCATTCTTCCATCAGAATCATTTATAAATTCAATCAAAATAATTGAACTAGAATCTTCAAAGGACAACATTTTAAAGTCTTTGTAGGTTTTATAGAACAGAAACAATTTCATTTTAAAGGCAAAAGATGCAGTGAAAGAGAAAGTGTAGAAGAATCCTCACAGCAACAGTACTCAACTAAAAATAAGCAGCAGAGAGTCAGCCATGTGGAAGAGTTTCTACCTTATAAATCCTTAAGGGTTTGAAAAAGAAAGCTTAGAATAATAGCTGTATGTGGTGCAGTGGAGGAAGCAACACAGTGTAAGGTTGGGTTAGGATGTGTCCAGTCAGGTTGTTGTTCCTTTCCTCTCTCAGGGAAACAGGATTCTTGAGCTGTAGAAGGGGGGAAAAAGTTGGTTATATTTCTGTGCAGTACTGACAATGCTTATTATTCTTTGTTCCTAATATATAGAGGCACAATGCTGCTAAGAGCCATGGACTTTAGAACGAGGAGAGCCAGGTTTAAATCCCAGCATATCAACTGTGTGGTCTTGCTTGGGCTTACAGCTCTGAATTTCAGCTTCTTTCCTTGTAATATAAAGATGGCAATGCCTGTCCAGCTTTCAGGGCAGATATAAGTAGTAAATGATACACGAAGAGTGGGGAAGAGCATAGCACAACACCAGGCATCTGCTAGATATTCAACAAATGTTAGATTTTTTTCCTCCCTTTTAAAAAAAACACTTTAAGATTTGGGCATTTCTTAATTTTCTGTATTATTGGGCTCAAAGCATTCCCTTTGCTTATTTGTGTTTTTTTAAAATCATACTTCACCCTGTTTATGATCACTTGATACGTATTTTCTTGTTTGTTCTCTACTTTCTGCCATTAGAACACCAGCTACAAGAGGGCAGGAACTTTGTTCGTTACCAAATCTTTACCACCAAAAAATATGCCTATCACATAGCATTCAAGAGACAATTGTTGAAATAAAGAATAAATGGCTTATAAACTTGTTTTATTTAAATCTGTTTCAAGTGTTTCTTACTAAAATAGTTGGCAACAACACACTCAACTATTTGTAAATAAATACGTACATGAATAGTTATCCTGATACTGCTTTTACAGCTCCATATAAAATTAATAGTGCCCTGAACATAATCAACATTTAATCAATATTTGTGAAATGTATTAATAATAAGCTTCATATTCAACCAATATATATGCATGAGCATGTCTTGAGATGGCAGAAAAGCATCATTCCTCATTTTGGTCCAGGGAAATTAGTGCTTTTTGTGGAGATAAAATACGACAGCCATATATTTCCTGATTACATATATTCATAATTTACCATAACAAATACTGCAGGAGTCTTGTGAAATACAATAACCTGAAATTGAGTTGTCATGCATGCATGTACGTACCCACAAATACAGTGTTGGAAATGTATAGGTGTGTTATGTGTGAATATGTGTATACGCTTGTTGAGTAGATCCTTGCCATCTATTTGTTGAATAATTCATTAACATAGTCACATATGTGTATATAAAACAACCTATAAAAATGTTTAGACATTGTGGAATAATATCCTAAATGCTGGAGTAAATGCTATATGCCAAATGTCACTGGAATGAATTATGAAGGAAAAAGAACGTTGAAGTTTGATCAAAATATTAGATAAGCCATGTGAAATAAGCTTAAAAGAAAAAAAGGCTGTCTATCGTGTTTTTATTTACCATCCTATTAATGTAATTTTTTTTTTTTTTTTTTTTTTTTTTGCCATAGATAAGAGAGAGACTGAGGTAGAGAAACAGGGAGGAATGAAAAAGATTTCCTGAAAAAAATTCTTTATAGATTTGTGTTGTCATTCAAAATGAAAACCTATAGGCATGCTCCGCTTAGCTGTGGGTCTTGGAAAACGGGAGACTAGAAACAGGGAGTGAGAAGTCGTGCTTGTAGAGAGAACATGGCCAACCTCCCTCCCCCACACCCCCAGCACTTCAACTCCTGCCAGGCAGGAACTAGAATCTTTTGTAGAACACCATTATAGTATTAGAAAGTAACACAATCACGAAGGAGAGAAGAAAGGCTTGATGTACATCGCCTTGTGACTCTAAAAGGCCCCCTGTGCCGAATATCCGAATATCGCTGCAGTGCGGAGTCGAAGGAAAGACCTGCCCAGCTCAACTGTCAGGCCTAAGAGCAGCTCTGAAGCTGGAGAGGAAAAATATTTCTCCCCCAGAAGGCTTTTATTTATTTTACTTTTTAAAGGTAGTACAAGAGATAATGCAGCACATTTGTGTAATTTCATCTTGAAGCTTGACACTCTCGATCGCTAAGGGCTCTCAGATCTCACACGTGCGTGCATGTCTCTGTTCTCATCCCACCCGCTTCACGGGAGACTCAGGCTTCTCTTGTGAAATGTGCTTGAGAGGTTATCATGGGCATTGGCAAGAGGAGGGTAATATTGACAGATAATTCGGACCTATAAGT
Source organism: Aotus nancymaae (assembly GCF_030222135.1). Taxonomy (NCBI): domain Eukaryota; kingdom Metazoa; phylum Chordata; class Mammalia; order Primates; family Aotidae; genus Aotus; species Aotus nancymaae. Next base: position 14,469,839 of record NW_026988450.1, on the reverse strand, counting down.
GTGCGTGTGAGCGCACACATAAACATACACACGCACACCCACACCCCAGACACAGGCTTGGAAGCTTCTGCTCCCTTGCTCTGTTATCTCATATAACTCCAATCCCACATCACCTTATCCTGACCCCCTAATCTTCTTCCCGCCCCCACCCCCACCCCAAAGAACAGACTGGCATCTTCAAATTGGTATGCTACTTCCGCAGTAAGGAAACAGGAAAAATCCAATAAAACAATATCCAATATCCTGCAACACTGACACTGCCTCCCCCACAATATCTCCCTCCCCCATACACACATATACATGCACACGACCAATTTTTTGCCCCATTTTCCAATGAAATTCTTCTGGCTGTTTCCTAGGCCTTTGCAGGTGCTAAGGCCCAGTACATCTGAAATCTACAAGCTGAGGGAAAAATAAATACTAGGTGTGCAAAGGAGCCAGAAGGAACTGTTGCCTTTCCCCAGATCAGAGCCAGGGAGAACATGCACGTGATTCCTTTCCCCATAACAGGGCTGTGAAAATTATCCCTAAAATGGGGAGGTAAAAGAGGGGCAAGACAAGGTTAAAGAAAAATGGACAACCATAAAAAGATTTATAATTTACTTTTTAAATAAATCAGCAAAGGGAGGTCCAATCTGCCATTTACTCTGAGGGCTCTGGGATCCCACACTGAATAATGTGCCATGGCCCATTTTGATCTGCACTGAAATTAACAATCAGTCCGCCACTTTATGAAATATTATCTTTGTTAGCTTTACCACTAACAAAAATACACTTCCAATTTTTCACATCCACACACTACATCTATTAAAGCAATCTGGGAAATTAGTTTGAGATAAACTGTACAGCAATTTTATTCATAGCTTCCCTGTATCTCACACTGTTAATCTGCATCACAGCTCACTAAATAGTGCCTAATGTTTATTGCATTTAACTGAATGTATACGATTCTGAGGGTACGCCAGGGACCGATTATCATAATTATACATGTTTCTATGGAAACCCACAAGTCTATCAGTTTTGATTCATTATATTGTTATACCTTCTAGCACTTTCTAATTATTAGGTGCCCATAAAAAGTCTCAGTCTTGCTGTTACTATAGAAATGAGCTATAGACAGGCCTCAATTGTTAACCCTTAAAGGACCAAAATGTATAGACTCAGACAGCTGGTAAGCTATTCATGAAACTGAAATAGCTAATAATTTTATCTGTTACTTAAATTTATAATTGATTTTCTGTTATTAATTTCTGAAACTCTTTCACTTAGACAACTCATGAATGATTGCCTCAGATTTTATAAAATTACTCTGACTTTGAGGTTTCCTGTCCCTGATATATACCCTCAAGTATGATAATAAATACACAAAAATTAATGCAACACTGAATCAGTGAGCACAAAGTGCAAAATGAAAAGTCTTTCAGGACCAATTCCTTGTTTCATAGATAAAGACACATTTGCTGGTGTAAACATAGAATTACATGTTAACTGATGAAACAGGTAAATCAGAATATAATAGTGAAAACTCAAATGCACTGAGAGTCTTTAAATCAAGCATCTAAAATTGCTTCAGAGCAATATGGCTATTTAAGCATAATTTAATATTGCTGCTTAAATTGCAATCTGTAATTTAATATTTTCATTTTACTTTTTCTTCTACATTCACTAACAGAATCCCGTGAAAATTGAAAGGGACCAAGCAGTTTCATTGTCTCTCTAACCCTCCTGCTATTATAGTTTTCAATTAGAAGTGCCTTTTAATTTAGATCAGGAAAGCTCTCCTAAAGTGACAGCTCGCCCTTCACACTGCATATCTATTTATTTCGGAAGTCAACACACCATTCAATAACCTGAGAACAGCCCTGATTGCTATGCTAATAGTATTCAGAAATATGTCGACACCGATCGAAACAAGTAAACTAAGGCTAATTCATAAAGTGAATAATAAAAGGCAGAGGAAAGCCTTTCATACTTACTACTTCAGCTGGAATCTTAAGCTTACAAATTTAATTTTTTCTCCTCCCTTAGGGAAACGAACGCTATGTGATAACCAAACTGAAATTAGATTTTACCTAATATTACAGCCTAGCCTATTTGATGCGGCTTGTTTTATTATATAAAGCTGCAGTGGGAAGCAGCAGAGACAATGACCGTATATGTTAATGCTTGTGTGAGCTGGGAGATGCTTGCTCCAGCCGCAGCTTTCTTCAGCTCAAAGCTAAATGCATTTTGCTTTTTGAGGTTGGGGGAGGAGAGGGAAAGCCACAGAATTTTAAATGTATGCCCACATTAAAAAACAACAGCACATGTTAGGTAACCATTTTTTTCATATTACAAGCCCAAACCACCAACATCCATAGCAACTCCCTGCCAATTAGGAATAAATCAAATTATATAAGCGACAAAAGATACAGACATTTGCATGTTTAAGTTCAAACTCTTTTTTAAAAAAAAAAACAGAGTGGATCAAAGCCTTTTGTCCACAGTTCTTACGTAGTTGTTAGCATTAAAGAAAAGTAGATTTACTACTAAATAGGAAATTTAAAGTAGATTAGGAGTAAATTGAGTCAGATACTTAAAAAACTTCATTCATCAGTACATGAACAATATATATTGTTGCATATATTTGTACAGCCTGGAAGTTAATCATATTTATTTCACATTAAAATTAGTTTCCTCCCCATATTCAGATATTGGTTATTCAAAATAATTCAACTGTATCTACATTTTTTACTTACCTATAAAAATTGAACTAAACTTCTACAATAAACATTGTATTTTTCACCTTGTTTATGCTTTGAGTCCCATAATTATCAATTAGTTTTTCAACCCAATTCACTAGTCTTTTTCAAAAATCTCTAGAGCCTATGCATACATTTATAAGTAGGAAAATATATATATAGATTGATAAACTCTAATAAAATATGTAAGTGTGCAGAAAATACACTACCATTTCTAGATGAGTAAAAGAACTGCATGAGAATAATGCTACTAGGGCCAAAATTTCATACACTTGATAAATAAGCCTTAAAAATGACAATAAAGCTTCTGAAAGCAAGCATAACCTGGTGTGTGCTTTTACAGAATACCTAAAGATCACTGTTAGGCTAGTGAATCCTTGGAGGTTTATATGGGGGGTCATATGTTAGGGTCACGAAGGTGATTAGGCAAAGAAAGCAGAGACAGTAAGGCGTTCAAGCAGCAGGCACATTGCCACCTGGGATTTCATTTGTTTCCTAGAGATAGAGTCAAGTTAGGTCCCTGCATGGCAAAACTATGAATTAATTATACTCTGCCCTCACCCAGTGAGCATTAAGTGCTCAAATTTTCTTTTTGGGTGGTGGGGGAAAGATGACTTATCATTCACGGTTGGATGTTAAAATCCCAGAGGAGAGAACCAATAAAAGCAGCTCCTAGTGACAAAAATCTAGTAGCTGTACCATGACTATCCATCAAACTGAAATGTTTTAGGATTCATATTTATATGCACCACTTTGCCACTGAGGAAAATGTCTACTCAACTAGAGAACATCCAAATTCTTGCTTTTTGATGCTTATAAGAAAGGTGAAAAGACATCAGTTAGTTATGATTTTCTTCAGCAGCAAACGGGTTCCTTTGAGAAGGCTGGTCAGTGGCACAGGCGGCTCACCACAAGGCAGGCCTTGGCCATTGTTACTAACCCCACGGGTCATTTCTCCAGACCAGCGCTAGCCAGGCCCTGGACAGAGGGGCTGGGCGAGGCTTCTTGAGTGTCAAGGGTGAAGTGAGAAGATGGCGTTGTCTCTGAGGTTCGTTATTCAGGGACCCTTGGGCAAAGGATCTTTTTCCAGTTTAATTACTGGAAATCAGGAAGGAGATTGATGGTTTTCTCCCCTGTTAGGAAATAGCCTAATGGCTACAGAGTAGAGTCAGATAAAAGAAAATGGATTCTACACCAACCGAAGGAGGGCATTCTGAGAAGAAAAGTACAGGAAGAGAAAGAAGAGTCAGCTTAGCACCAGCCACAAATAACAACAAAATTCAACCTGCTCAATTCCTTCTCATCCCCTTCTTTGCTGATTTTCTTCCTTGTACATTTAACACAGGCAAATGTGTGCATTTTAACTGTCAATTCCCATGTCTACATAAGCACTATGATTTGGGGTAGAACTGGGCTGCAAAAATTAAAACAATAAAAGAGCTTCTCCCACAGTAGATAAAATATGATTGCTATACAAGAAGAGATCAAAGAATTTTAATGTGTTAATTTTTCACAGGTCCTATGCGTCATTTTATTAAAATACTGTAATGCTTATGCTTGAGTAACACAAAAATTCAAGTACTTTAGTTTTTCCTATTTACATATATAAAGGATATACTTCTCTCTCTCTCTCTCTCTCTCTCTCTCGCTCTTTTAGTCTATCAGTGCATCAGCAAAACACTCATTATTATTCACTCTGAAAAATAGTCATTTCAAGAGGCTAATTAGCAATGCTTACAATTTATATTAGTTTTTATGCTACTTGGAGTTTAAAAACAAAAAATAGCCAGTATCCACAAATGTTTGTTTATGTCTCGCTGATTGGAAGAATTCCTTGGATAGTCCATCTACAGCATATATGCACACATGTGTTCCCTGCTGGCAAGGGGCTTACCTTCTGTTCCAGGGGCAGTGCAAGGGTACTCAACCATTAAATAGACAAGGTGTATTGATCGATAAGTTAAGGAGTTTGACTATTAGTCCATTATTCTATTGTTAATAGGAAGTCATTAACAATATTTTTAATTGGGAGATGTAGATGACACTTTGAGGAAAAATAACTTAGAAGTCATGTACTGGAAGCCTAAAATGAGAAAAGCCTTTGGCTTTTGACTATGACACTACTACAGGCAGGAAGTTTACACCACAGTGTTCACAGTGAGAGGAAAAAAGAAATGGGTATAATGAAAGAGAAATAAATTGAACACAGTTTGTGAGGAGACATGATGGATCTAAATAAACAAGGTAAAGTCATAAATGGAATGATGATGCATGGTGGAAATATGTTTGGGCGGGTAAGAGAACTAGTTTGACTTTCAACACATTGTTTGAGATGATAATAAAATCCAGCAGGTAGTAAGACTGAAGATCCAAAAATTATCTTGAGAGAAGTCATTAATTTTTACTTTCATGATCATGCATGTATATTGCTTTGTTTTTCAGATGAGCAAATAGGTGAATGGATATGAATGAATGAAAAGAACTGAACTATAGATGTGCTATGATATTTGACACCCCAAGAATGAATAAATTCTACAAGAAAATGTGAAAAGAGAAAAGTGTATAAATAAGAATTGAATCTTATGATTTTTCATCCGTCTATGGGTAAGGGAAGGAGTAAAATAAGAAAATAAAAGGAAATGGGAGGAGTCACAACAATGAAAGAACAAAGGCAATAGGATGTCAAAGAAAGATAAAAATGGAATATAGCCTAAGATGGGTATCAAGGCTGATAGGAGTTCTGGTGGCCTTGAGTGTGTATGTCTGTGTGTGTGTGTGTGTGTGTGTGAGTGTGTGTGTAAAATAACAGAAAAATGGTGTACATTTCAAAGAATAAGGGATAACACTGGTGAAAGACAGATTAAATGTTCTACTGTGAGAAGCGTTAGTTGATGCAGCAAACCCCAGAGGAGAGGGATAAGGAGAGGAAGTCAGGAGCATCCCAGAAGGAAATTAGAACTGGAAATGGGGAGTCTCTTCTTCTGAAAAGGAAAGAAGAGAAAATAGATGATGATCCAGATGTATTTTGAGGTTTGAAAAGGGTATATACCCAAATATGTAAGTAAGGAAGGAGAAGAAATGCATGCCAGATGGTTTCAAACTAGGGGAAAAAAATGGGTGGATAAAGCAGACTTTAAAGAATCAATTAAATGAGGCCAAAGTGGGAAATTAGGTTTGAAAAGTGAAGTGACAGGGATCTAATATTGCTCATGTGAACAATAGTCACCAGGATTTTCACTCCTTAGTAAAGCGTTCATCTACAAACCATGGAAGTCTGTTCAAACAGGAACAGTGAAGCAAACAGAACTATCAGCCAAAAAAATAAAATAAAAAAGGAACATCTTAAAATTCATTTCAGTTAAAAATATATTTCTTGAGGGTTGATTGCATGCCAGGCACTATATGAGCTATTAACAAGGAAATTTTAATGGACTTCTAAAACCTGGAAGTGTGCAAAAAATAAAATTTTAAAACATTTGTGCTAATTTCTTAAAACTATGAAAATGAACACTCTCCTAAAAGGATGACTCAAGATGCATGCACTTGACCTCAGATGATCCCTTCATTTTTTCTATATTAGCTTATTGAAAGAATACTACATTTCCAACAAAAAAAAGGAGAAAAAGAAAATGTTAAAGTGGAGGATCAGAAAAATTAAGATTCTGATAATAATAATGCTATTGTGTTACCAAAAGCCAGAGAGATACCGTATGGGCCTATTACTGGTTTATTTCCCTTTTTCACTAACCACGGTAGCTGTAGGTTTCCTTTTGACCTGCAATAAAGCATTGAAATGGAACACACTGAAATGTTATTCTACAATAGTTAGCACATATAAAATGCCCACTGTATTATGAACAGTTTCACATCATCTCATTTAATCTATTATATCAATAATATCCAAGACAGATATTACTGTCATCTCCATTTTTTACATTTATTTAATTTTATTATTGTTTTGAGACAGAGTCTGGCTCTGTTGGCCAGGCTGGAGTGCAATAGCACTATCTTGGCTCACTGCAACCTCCACCTCCCAGGTTCAAGATATTCTCATGCCTCAGTCTCTGAAATAGCTGGGATTACAGGTGTATGCCACTATGTCTGGCTAATTTTTTATATTTTTAGTAGAGATGGGGTTTCTCAATGTTGTTCGCACTGGTCTTGAACTCCTGGCATCAAGTGATCCACCTGCCTCGGACTCTCAAAGTGCTGGAATTACAGTCATGAGCCACCATGCCTAGCCTCATCTCCATTTTACAGGTGAAAACTGAGGCAAGAAAGGCTATAGAACTGATTAAGATGACTAAACAAGTAAGTGGTCAAGCACAGATTCAAATATAGCTTCATCTTTTTCTAAAGCCTGTAATTTATCTCCCTAAACTAGTGACACCCAATCTTGGTTGCAAATTAGAAAAATGTAGAGAAGTTTCAAAACATGTCAATGCCTGGGCCTCATCACAGGCCAATTAAACCAGAATGCGTGTACATGTGGAGCTAGGATCTCTATGTTTAATAATCTTCCTAAGTGATCCTAATATGTAATTATCACTGAGTTTCACTTTTTACACAAGCTTCCATATTTCAGTACTCTTTTCTTCCCTCCAGTTTTTATCTGACTTCTTCAAAGTCAGTCTGTTTCTTTTCTTTTTTTTTTTTTAACCAATGTTTTCTCTGGACAAGAAGAGCAAAATCTATATCTTAGGGATCTTACATTTTTAAATTCCTGATTTTCTCATCCATAATTATCAGTTTTAGCTGAGAGTTTATGATTCTGTGATTGATATTTATATCTTTTATTTTAAATCTAAGTTGAGTTACATATATATTTATTATAAACATAATGTTCATTATTCTTGGAAAACACTGATCATATACCCACTATATTTTAAGCACTGTTTAGGAGCTAAAGATATGGTGGGGGAAAGATAGCACAGGCTATTAAAAGTCAAGATTTCAATTCACGCTTTTAAGTCTAGATTCAGTCCTCTTTCTACTCCCTTGCACTGATAGAAAACATATTTATGAACCTAAAATTACTACAGGAAGGTTACTATAATCCTGGGGTTGCCTAGGCAAACATGAAGTACATATGGTAAGTATTCTGTGATTTCAAGGGCACAATAAGACACCATTTAATTCAAAATGTTTTCCTACTAATCTGTCTATTCTAATTTTTCTTCCAATGTACAGCCCAAAATTCCCACTACTGTTTTAAAATTGACATCAAACATAAAATGATGATGCTTCGGCAGAAATTATTATCACCTGCCAGTTACAGAATACCTATTAATAAGAGCTTAAGCAAATCAACTTTTTTCTACCAAGAAGTCTAAAGACAGGTGGCCATTTCCATTGGTTCAGTGGCTCACAGATATCAGAGCCAGTATCTCTGTAATTCTCATGAGCAGTGACAAGATGGCTGCTGCAGCATCATCACTTACATCTGCATCCAAGGCAAGATAAAAGAAAAAGGAGTGTCCAGCTGTGTTATGAAAGCAAATATCCACCGTGAAACTCCAGTTTACTTCTGCTTGTATCAAATGTAAACTGTGCTACATAGTCATACCTAGCTGCCAGACAGACTTAGAAATGGTGTTTTTAGCTTTTGTTGCATCTTTAGAATTAGACATAGAATAGGTTCATAATGGCTATTTGGTTAGACAACTTGTAGGCTGTAAGTCACATCATCTTTTGAAGTCACAAGTACATTTTTGTACTGTACTTGGGAGGTGAACCCTAAGGGTATATAGCTTTATCTTGTCTGTTGACTAGTTTATTAAACAAGCTGAATTTTTTTGTTGTTGTTTTTTGTTTTGTTTTGTTTGGAAAGCACAGAGCTTCCCAGTGAAGGAAACCAGGAGTTTTTAGATAAGATGTCAAATGTCAATAGTAGCTCTATATACTGGAAGAACCAAAAACATTTGAGGATTTCAGCCCCTATGATGGGGAGTAAGGGAGGCAGCTGCTCAAAAATAAAGGAGCTCCAAAGAAAAGTGCCGCCACTAGATTGTGGAAACATGAGGACACAGTTTGGATGGAAGTTTGCCGTCTCTCCATGTAAACCCCTTCTAATATGGTAAAATCACTTTATCTTTTAATGATTTTATTGAGATGTAATTTAAATACCATACAATTCACTTATTTAAAGTGTACATTTCAATGATTTTTTAGCATATTCACAGACACATGCAAATATTCCCAGAGCCAATTTTGAAACATTGTCATCATCTCAAAAGGAAACCCTGTACCCTTGAGCTATCACCTTTATATCCCCCCCAACCCCTCTTAAGGTGGGGAAGATAAAGAGTCCTAAGCAACCATCAGTCTACTTTATATCTCTATAAATTTGCCTATTCTGGAGATTTCATATAAATGAAATCATACAACATGTGGCCTTTTGGGTCTAGCTTCTTTCACTTGGTGCAGTGTTTTCAAGGTTCATCCATGTGGTAACACACATCATAACTTTATTTCTTTTGTGATTAAATAATATTCCATTATGTGAATACCCTACACTTCATCTGTTCATTAGTTGATGGACATTTGGGTTGTTTCCACCTTTTAACTATTGTGAATAATGCTGCCATAAACATTTGCATACACGTTTTTGTGTAGACATATGTTTTCATCTCTCTCAGGAATAGATCTAAGAATGGAATTTATAGGTCATATGGTAATCTTATAGAATTGCCAGAGTGTTTTATACAGTGGTTGCACCATTTTACATTTTCATATCCATGTGTAAGAATTCTGACTTATCTTCATCCTCGTCAACACTTGTTATTAGACATTTTTATTCTACCCAACCTATTGGGTGTTAAATGATATCTCACGGTGGCTTTCATTTGTAGTTCTCTGTTTGCTAATACTGTCAAGCATCTTTACATGTGTTTATTCATCATTTTTACATATTCTTTGAATAAATGTCTATTGAGATCCTTTGCCCATTATTCTTTGGGTTATTTGACTTTTTATTAGTGAGTTGTAAGTGTTCTTTATAGATTATCATTACAAGTCTCTTATTAGATATATGATTTTAAAATACTTCCCCCCATTCTTTGGGTTGTCTTTTCACTTTATTTCTAGCTCCCTTTGAAGTACAAACATTTTTCAATTTGAATGATGTCCATTTTATCTCTTGTTTTTATTTTGTTGTTTACACTTTTGGTGTCATATCCAAAAAAAAAAAAAAAAAAAAGCATTGCAAAATCTAAATAAACCACTATAAATAAACTTCTATATTTTATTCTATGAGTTTTATGGTTTTAGCTCTTATATTTAGATTTTTATTTACTTTGAATTAACTTTTGTATATGGTGTGAGGTAAGGGTCTTTTATTTTCATGTTTGTATCCATTTGTTGAAAACACTATTTCTTGCCCATTGAATGGCCTTGCTACCCTTCTTGAAAATCAGTTGAGTATAGGTATATAAGTTTATTTTTGGACTGATAATTCTATTTCCTCACTCTATATGTCTATTATTGTGTCTGTACCACATTATCTTGATTACTATTGGTTTGTAGTGAAGTCTTGAAATCAGAAAGTACAAATTCTCCAACTTTTTCAGACAATCTTTTTCAAGATTGTTTGGCCATTTTGAGTTCCTTGAAATTTCATATGAGTTTTAGTATTGGTCTGCCAATTTCTGTAAGGAAAACAGCTGAAATTCTGATAACCATTGCTTTATATCTGTAGGTCAATTTGGAGAGCATTGCTATCTTAAAAATATTAAGTCTTCTGATCCATAAACTGTTTGTAATATTGTAAAATACACTTTTACTGTCTCTTTGCCTTTATTTAACCTATCTTCACTTTATCAGTCATGTGTGAAAGAGGAGTATAACAAAAATAGAGAATTTAAGTATAGTAGTATGGAGAATAGAACCTTAGTTAAGGAACAGAATATGGTGCCTGTGAGTAAATTGAAGTAGAACAGTTCCCTGTAAGATCAATCTTTTATTGTTTTGGGGAAATCCTAGTGGCCCCATTCCAGTGCCTGTTTTGGGGTCATCTCTTTTTTCCACATGCTACAGACCCTGGGCTCCCTTCCTTTTTACTGCTGTGGCTGCCATGGCAACGGTTCACATAGGCTGGAAGAGAGAAGATGAGGCCTCTCTGGAGCCATCATTAGTGCTACTCTGGCCAGCAGGGGGTGCCAAGAAGGGCAGCCACCTCACCTTCTATTTGTAATTATTCACCCCACACACACCCCCAAGTCCCCCATTCCCAGGTGAAAGCCCAGGACCTGAAACTAACTGAGAGGTGGCATGTGTGCTGTTGCAAAAAGGAAATCATGAGCTCTCTGGAGAGGCTTGTAAGAATTTGTGAGGATTTTGCTAGGAATTCATGTCAGAACACGATTTATACATGATTAGCTTGTAGATAGGAAAACTGAACTTTTTATTTTCACTACACAATAATTAATTTTTACATTTACTGCACTAAAAAGATCCACACATGTTAGCTTCTCCCCTCCTGCTGCACGGTGCATTGAATATCCTAGGGGAGGTAATAAATGTTTGTCAAGATGAGTTTCAATGCCTTGTCTCTAGATGCTGAAGCAAGGTCTGTTTCCATTTAGGGTACATCAGTGGATCACTGCACCCCCTCACATTCCTTTCCTAGTACAAGATAGTATGAATTTCAAAGAGGACATGGGGTGAATATTCTATTTCATGTATGCATCAGAATATTTTACTTTGTACACATGTGCAGGCAAACAGCTATTAATTAAAATGTGATACCAAATACACTATAGAAGAACTTTGGAAGACAAGGCAGTGGCCTCCTGTTACTCTTCTAGAATAGCATTGGGTGGCTAGTCATGGATTTATAGTTTTGGATTTATATTATGCAGAATAATTTGCACATCTCCTGCTTATGATCTTGAAATCTCCTAATCTTTGATGCCTATGACTGGCAGTTTTTACCTTTGCAAATTCTTTGGTATGCAACCAATGCTGCCTGATACACATGGTGACTAAATATTTATCAAATATTCAGACACTTACTCAGCGGATTAATTATTAAACAAGCTTTCACTGAACTATCTTTCTTTTTGCTACAGCGAATTCTCTGTTGCTCAGTTGACATATGTTCTGAGGAGGCAGGGAAATAGCCAACTCAGCAAATTTTATTACTTTCAAGGTTATGCATTTAAGTGTGTGAAGGCAAGATACACATGAAAGCCCATGTCACTAATTTGGCATGTTTAAAAGAGTGTTTCAAAATATAGGTGAACGTTCTAATGGCTTTGACTTATTTGCTTTTTTGGCAAATTTAATTTTTAAAAGTAAATCATTAGTAATGCATTAACTGACAGGGAAAAAAATCTTCTAACAGATAAAATAATTATTTTTCCTATATAACATTGTTACAAAATATTCTCCTGTACACAATTTTATTTTCCATATTAGACTCAACACAGTTTCTGTGTTTCCATTTTATAGATAAAGAAGATGAGGTTCTAAGTGGCCAAACAGGCACTAAAACTTGTATTCTATTTTATGCAGCATAAAATATCTATGTTATTAAAGGAAAAGGGGAAAAAGAGTTGCTAGATAAGTAGAATTTTATTTGAGCAATATTTTTTATCATTCTCTGTACTCAAACTAAAATTATACTATAGACAATTTCTCTCATTTTTGATAGACTCTGCCAAAAATAAGTTACTGTTTCCTTAAACCAGATAAGAAAAAATGGAGGAAGGAGTAAGTACTTTGGATTCATCTAAAGCAGATCTACTATGACATCACAATAGCCAGAAACAGGATGGGCAGGTCTCCAGTGATCAAGTGATCATATAGTAAACACCAGAATCAGTCATCCAAAAACTGGTAAGCTTAGAGAGAATTATAGAAATAAGACAGTGAGGGTCGGGGGGCGCTGGGGGTGGGGGGAGGAAATCAACTTCTGTCACTATCGAACTGTGGCAGAGTATTAAACAATAAGAATTTTTTTGTGTGCCTTTAACATAGAATTTGCACTCCTCTGAAGAATATCAATTCTTTTACAGAGTTTGACATCTGCCTTCGGTTAAATCTAGGTAATTTTATACATCTCTGATAAGAAGAATAGATCTCAGGCTACCATGTATCATGCATCCAGCATTTTTATATTCAAATCCAATAACAGAGTCATCAAGTGTTTTCCCTTAAATAACCTCAACAAATCACTACAATTAACTTCTAAATGCCAACTCTGTTGCCTTTGCTTAACATTGATAATCTACCCTTTTTGACAGTCTGCTTAGTCTTGTAAAATAAAACTTTAAAGAATATTCTCCAAATCACAGTCAATAAATAATATGAAAATAAGACACTTTAACATGCTTCCAAATTATTTTTTGTGAAAAAATATTTTAAATATTTTAAATCACACTATTTTCTATACATGTGATAATTAACATCTAGTCTAAATAGGTCAAGATATTAGCATTATATAACTGACCAGTCATTAATTATTAATATATTGTTTCAAATAAATAATAATTCATGTTACGTTATCAGCAGATGTGTTCATGTTGTAAAACAGGAGTGGCATATTTAATTAGTTGTAAGTTATACAAATGCTTGACATAAACTCTTGAGACTTCAGATGTGAAGATGTTTTGTGAGAAGCTTTGAAATCCACTGGCATACGCCATTCTTTCATTCAAGACAAATATGTGGGAGAATCAGCAGGAGTCCATTCTGGCTTCCAGAGAGTGCCCTGGAGCGGTCCACAGGAAGGTGCTGGAAAAGGCAGCCGCAGATGGTCCAGGTACACAATTATTTCAGCCTGAAATGCAGCAGAATAATCAGACTAGTGTTAAAGTATTGCTACAGTGTACATGACCTAGAAACTGTTTTATGAATGTTGCAGAGACGTCCTAGATCTCCTTTGATAATTATAAAAAAAAAAAGATGCTTTCTCTAGAAAATGAGAAGATTCAAATACGACAAGACATCATTTATTTAGTCTTAGAGATATAAATGACATTCCTAATAAGTACTTGGATGAATTGCTAAGTAACTGACATTTTAATCCAGAACATTTAAGTTCTTTATAGAAGAGTAAAAGTTCAGATTCTATGAATTTTTCTAGTTTTTCCAACTCTATATTGTAAAATTAAATGCCATTTAAAAAATCAGCAGTTTACCCCCCAGTAGAATTGACCTCCAAGTAAACTGAAAGGAGAGGCGTCAAAAGGATTTGTAGTTTTAGCAATATACAAGGACTGACTTTCAGATCCATGGTAAAGGTCAGGTGTAATATTCAAAAACAAATTTAAAAGGCAGCCATTCTATTGGACTCAGAAGATTCCAGCAAACGTTGGGCACCCATGGGCATTGGCTCCAAACATGTTTATTGTGATCACACCCCAGATGATGCTGCAAGCACTATTAAGGACCCTATTCACCGCCATCCTTCCTGCATTATGTATGCAGTTATTGTTTTGCATTATGCACTGTCTAAAATGATACAAAAACATTTTGCTAAAAAATAAACCACTGGTTTTATGCTTAGCACCAGGATTACAAAATGTGATGTCATGAATTATTCATATCATTCGATTTAATGTAATCATTTTCTCCCCAGCGCTAAGCCTCTGTGAATGGTGTCCTATGCAGCCACTGTTTTGAAGAACTTAATGCCAGGGGGAGAAACACCTGGCTTTAACTGACAGTGAATTAGGCTCATTGTCACTTTGGAAAAAAAATTGCAATTTAATCTTTGATCTTCTGTACATCCTAATTCCAAAGTACATTTATCAGCACTACGGAAGAAACTAACCTTAGGAATTTAGAAATTTATTGACCTCAACATTTAGATGTAGACATATGTAAAAGTACACACTTACACTTGAAATTTGAACTATAGAATAGAATTCATCTTTGTTACATTCAAAGCAATAATGGGACATATTTCTAATGTGTTTGTTCTAATAGCAAATAGATTTTGATACACATTTATAATTTATTTAGATCAAATCTTTCACAGTACTGACCTTAGGACAAAGCATGTTGAGAAAGATAAATATATCATTGCAACTTAGCCTACAGATTAAAGTAATTTATCTTCCAGGCAGCCCCAAAATACCAAAACCAAGAGAATAGAGTGCTTCCAAAAGTTTTTAACTCTACAGAGAAAGGACAAACATCAGCTTTAAATTAGTAGAAGCAACTTTTAGAAGTCAGAATCCCCTTATGATAGCTTAGGTTTGATTTTTAATCTACGTTTTAAAATGGTGAAGCTGTACTAAAATGTTTTCATTACTCTTAAATTTGAAAATGGTTCATTTGGGGACTGAATACAAGATCCTATTCCTATGACAATAACAGAGAGTCAGCAAACCTGATTCCTAAGCCAAGTCCCTTTCACTGTCCAGCTCCTGAGTCTTTAAAAAGATAATAATATCACCTCCTCGGTCAGCCTCAGGATGTTGTAGGAAGACCTAGATGACATACTGGGAGGTAAAGCATCCAAACTCTGATGTGATCCTCAAATATGGGGAATCATCATTTAGAACCGAAATCATCTATAGTTCATATATATCTATAATGGACAGAAGTCTGAGAATGAATATGCAAAGATATTTATGTACATCGATAATAAAGAAAGTTAAAAAAATCATGTAATAAGGAAAAAGAACAACATAGATATTTAAGAATTAAGTGATAGTCAAATCTAAATGGAATAACTCACCTACATAAAAAACAAGAGAAATACATAGCTCTTGAAAATATCACAATTATATTCCCAGAACAATGTTTATCTTCCACAGCATCCAGCCTCGTGTCGTGCACACCGTTGGGACTCAGGCACTGTTGCCTGATTGATAATGAAGACAGTCACCGTGGTCAACCCAACAATAATTGAACATTCATTTTTTATAAGGTCAATGTAAAATCTATCTACTGCTCCTCTCTGATAAAAAATGCATAGAAAGTTTAAAACTCCATCTTTAACAAATAATAGCAAATTGATGATGTTCACCAATTTCCAAAACAGCAATGAGGTAGTTTAAGGGGAGTGGCAGATGGAGCAAGGAAGGCAGGGTGGTAGATGGAAAATACTTCTTAAGATGATGGTTTGTCCAATTTACTTCTAAAATACTCCCTTTTCTACTCAATAGCCTTAGGTAAAGAAAGTTTCTCTTTACCCTAAATAAAAATTATTAGGTATTTTGTCTATTAATCATAGTAGCATGCTTCAACTAGAGTCTCATTAACATTGTGAACTGGGCCAGAAGACACTGTGTTGTGTTGTAAGAGCCGCCTTCCTTTCATTTCCAGAGCACCTTGACCTTCTCCAGCAGTGGCATCATGTTCTCCTATCAGGGTTCTTACTACTTCCCAATACGGCTGCCTGCTCTCCCAAGAGCCCAAGAGCCATCAGCACAGGGTGATTCCTGAGGTAGCCTGCACGGGAAGCCCCTGGGTTGGGTTTTCATGTGCTCACTTGTGCACTCACTCACAATTTTAAAAAATTATCATGAATTCAAATTCAAATTAAAAAAAATGTTTGTGCTTAAAAAAAAAAAATCTGAAGAACTGAGAACCAGACCCAGTGCTTTAAGTCTCTTGGTGAAGCTACAGCCTAATTACTGCCTGCTGTGTGGTGCAGTTAAACACAATCAGTCAGAAAGCCTTAAAGATACAATATCCCTTTTCACAAACTGTCTGCTTGTCAATTCCAAGTCACCCCCCTGCTTTAAATCAACCAACCACAGAGCTGTTATGAACAGCAACTGATTTTCCATGCAGTGCTGCTAAACAAAATCACACCGTATCCTATTTTTAATGGCCACAGTTTTTCAACTGCGTAACAAGAGTTAGCTGGCACTGCTGAGCTGAACGGTATCAAAAAAATGGGTTCAAGTAGAAATAGCATGGAACCCTTGAAGTGAACAAGTACAGACCCAATTACAAGTGCATTGTGGTGCTCAGTACCAATTACATCCAAATAACAGTGGAGCAAATTTCTCTTTAATAGTTATATTGTAGACATCAACTTCTTTTATTTTTGTTCCTGCAGGATACAGCTTGATATTGAAAAGGAAAAAACTGAATCATAAATAATATTTTATTAACACACAGTCTATTTATGCAGGAAGCTTCTTCTATGATGTCAATGAAAGAATGTGGTAGCCTGGTCACCAGAGAGGGGTGTTCTGCTTCTTTACAAAGAGTCTATGGTTTGTCAGAAATTTCACTTGGGAAAATCGGATTTTCTTGCTTGTATATTGCTCAGTAGAAGTAATCTTTTCTCAAACAATATGTTTTTTAATTATCTGAGCCTTAGGGACGTAAACAGGAAGTTTGATTTTTTTTAAAGAAACCTTAGCCCCATCTCCAAAGTAATGGGTAAAATTAGTCAGTCAATGAATTGAGGAACCTGCCACTTGGAACTCCAGGGGTTGACATTTAACAGGTTTCTTAAGAGCCAGAAGAAGAAAGAAACAGGGAAACAAATGAGATTGGATGGGAGTGGAGGTGATGGGAAAGAAGGCATGCACAGCAAAGTAATCCTCAAAACCTGAAGCAACAACATGGGGAAAGAAGAGGCCAGGAGACCCGACTGAACAAAACAGAACCAAGAAAATGTGGCCAATGAATAAGGATTGTGTTTTGCTGACTATCACAGAATCAGAGAAACAAGGGCCTGGCAAGGTCCGCCTATATAATCCTGGACCACACGTGATCCCAGTGGCTGCCCTCACTCTGCTAGAACGATCTGCCTCCAATGGCCAGCTTTCATTTGTTCCTTGGGTATTGACTTCATTTTTAATTTCTTTTAAACCCATATGGGAACACTAGTAGTTACAAAATGCCACATCTTCTGGAGGCTAACCAATCAGGCTGGAGAAAAGTTGCAAGAAAAAGAAGCTATCTCCAGGCCATTGTCAACATGCTGCCAAGGATGACAGCATCATGTGAGCAAATAGATCTTTATCTGCCCCTATCTTCTGCCCATTTTCTCTTTATTTGGTACCATAAGATGAAGCACATGGTCCAGTATTTTTCCCCAGCTTTAATCATTTGCTTTTTCCTCTTTTCTAACTCAGTGTGAGCTTCATCTTGAAACATAAAACAAAATACATTATTTAGGTAAAGTTTCATTTCAAATGAAAAATAAATGGGAGATACCACTGATTAAAAATAAGCCTTAGAAACCACCAACTCATCTAACCCTCTCATTATAGAGATGAGGAAACTGAGGCCTGAGAACAACATGAATTCTACAATACATTTGCCGTCAGAAGGCAGAGGTGTCAGTGGCTACGATGACACCTAAAACTGATTCAAGGACTCGTGGTCGCCGTGGGAATGCTATTTATTGTACATAGTGACTCACAAATCTAGGCTATGTGAACTATAAAAAGCCTAACTCAGAACTCCAGAGAGTAAGGAGCTAATACTATTTGAAATATAGGCCATAGATTGTGATATGATGATGTTTGTAGAGTTATTTTTCAAGGCAGCATTATGCAAAGCAGCATTCAACATTGTCATACATCTGTTAATGAATATGTGTCATGACATTAACCAAAATAGCTTCGAATGACAATTAGCGCAGGTACTTCTGAGTATTTTGGTGAGAGAGGGAAGTAGAGGTAGGACTGAGCTTGGAGGTGTCGGAAGGGGAGGGACTCAAGCAAAGAAAGAAGAGTGAGTGTTGTGGAGGGTGTGGCCTTCTGGAGGCCAGTGAAGGAGGGGAGCTGAGGCCAGGATCCACCAGCAGCCCAGGGCTGAGTCAAAGAGAGTACTGGAGGGTCTGGGAGGAGGACCACAAATCTTCTGCCACAGCTCAATTTCGATGTCATCCAAAAATGTTAAGTAAGTTTCCTTCTAGGTCCTGCATTTGAATGATTTTAGTTCTTCCTCCCTTACCCCAAATTTCCCTAACATTGATCAATAGCTGACATTCCTTTAGATACTGAGAGTTAAAATGACCTACAATGCAAAAGCCTAGAAAAGGCAATGAATGGTGCCTTAACGGAATTAAAAAAATTGTAGAAATCCATCAAATGGAAAAGACTGTGGTGTGATCATTTTCTGTTTTGACTAAGGAAAGAATCTGAAAACAAAAGACTACTGACTACCTCATCTAGGGGAAGAGAAGGAATAAGTTTTTTTAAAAAGAGGCACATGAAAACACAGAATGAAACCTTCAGTGGCCTCATGACTCACAGTGGGGCTGTGGAAGGAGCTAAGCACAAAGTGTATCTTACTCTGCAGCTGGGAAAAGTGAGTTTCATTCGTAAATGATTTATGAAGATTTTTGTGGGGGGTGTGTTGTAGATGTTATTGGGAGTTTTATCATTTGCTACTTCTGTTGTTTTTAACATCACTAGCTTCCTATAAAGAATTTTTCCTCCCAGGGGATTCTATCCCTGTAACTATATTGACTTAATTCTGAAGCACCAGTGCAATTAAAAGGCGGTTCTAATTAATAGGCAGTAGAATGGTTGTATGTAAAAGATTTCAGCAGTTTATGCTTGGTGCACTAAACAAATCTGAACAAAGTCACAAAGGCATCAGAGCTCCATTAGAATTTATCAACTGAGATGCTTGGAATATTTTTCACACTGGGTAGTCACATAGCTCCCTGCAGTTGGGATTGGACTGAAAGAAAAAAGGTTGACATATTTTTCTGTACCGGTGGCAGCAAAATGGCTTCTCATTTCAGCTGAGAAGTACCAACCACCAGAGCAAAAGCACCTTGACAGCAGGAATTCTACTTCTGACCCACCATGGAAAAACACTGTCTAATTTTCCAGCCAGCAGCTGGAGTAACTGGGTCTGATGATAGGATTTGGGGTCAGACTGCCTGGGTTCCAACCCTGCCTCTGGCCATGAAGAATATGTAGCATCCTGGGTAGGTAGACTGAATCTCTCCACTTTCATGTCCTCATCTGCTAAATGGGGTAATAACAATGCCTTCTTCCTAGCGCTGTGGTAAAGAGTGCATGAATAACTCATAATGCACTCCAAATGCTGTCTGGCAGCACAGAGAGCACTCAATGAATTTTGTGCTATGATTATTATCCAGGTCCATCAGTAGACACTGTGATGGGGTATAAAGAAACTACATGATTAAGCACATTCCATACTTCATAATAATGCATGGTTGGTGGTGGAGAGAATGAGGTTTTGAACTCTCCACTCCCAAATAAATGAAGTTCTGCCATGAAACGTTGTACAAACCATGACAATTCCATGTACTCTTCTGTTAATGCCAATAATTTCCAAGCACTGTGGACAGTAGGTTATCCACATAGGCTAAACGTAGTAAATCTTTCACATTGTATTGTATTACCACTTACATACTTCTTAAAAACCATTTTATTAAGATATTATTGACATACAAAAAGCTGTTCATATTTAACCTACACAACTCAGGGATTTTGGAGATGAGTATATACTCAGGAAACTATCATCACTATCTGTGCCGTAAAACTATCACCTGCAAAACTTCCTTTATTTATAATTATTTTTATGATTAGAGTACTTAATATAAGATCCACCCTTTCAGCAAAATTTTCAGTATACTATCCAGTATTGTTAACTACAGACACTGTGCTGTAGATCTCCAGAACTTATTCATCTTGTATAACTTTAAAAAATAACATCCTTGATAGTCTTGTTCCTACATGCAGTCTTTCTGTAAACTTGCAATAAAAAGTATTATTAGAAAACTAAAACACCTATCTCTTCCCTACCTATCTCAGGACACCTTGGAAAAGTAACACATTTAATGAGAGTTTTTGGTCTTTGCATGAGTCTGAGTAAGAAAGTATGAATTACGGTGGTAAAGATGTGCTGAGGATCATTTTGCTAATCTTGCTGGCTTCCCAGATTCTGAAACCCCTGCCTGTGTTTGGAGAATCCTCCTCTTATTTGGCACCATGTGCCATTCTCGCAGTCAGAGCATAGGCGTGAGTCCTAGCCATACCCAGATCTTGAGTGGGAAAAATTGGATAGCTGCTCTGCAGCATCCAGGCAGCAGCAGCCATGATTCTAGGATAAGCTCCAAGTTCCAAGTTCCAAATTCTGTAGTGTTGGGCACTATGGAATCCAGTGCCCACTGGCAGTGGTCAGTCCACCAGAAGTCCTCTTGAAACATGACTTGGGGCTCCATTCCTGGTCATGTAAACTCTGAGCCTGGTTCTCTGTCCCTGGAAGAGAGTCTGTAACCTACCCAGTATCTCTTTAATGACTATTTTTTTCTCCATGTATCAGTCACAATGAGTTTCTGCTACTTATGGCTAAGAACTCCGATTGATACAGTGGCCAAATGGGATCTCTTTCAAGCCAGACATTCACTCATATACCCTCAGCAGAATTCCCTGATCATTTCCTGATCGGGCATATCTGGAAATTGCATTAATCTCTGAGCACCAGGTTTTGGACAAAACATTGTCAAGCCAGCACTTGATTCCAATGGGGCAAAGCTAGAATAACAGTACTGGAAACAGTACAGATAAAATGCTCTAGAGGATATTTCTCTAGAGTATTGTTCCCAGGTTGAAATAAAAGAGTAACTGCAAACCTTCCTTTCTTTTGATCATACAACATAATCTTCAAAAGATCATCTTCCTACAGTAAATGTCCTCAGGGATTTCAGCATGGAGTAGCAACTTAAGTTAGAGTACATCTATCATCCCTTCCCACTCTGAAAAGCTGTGTGTTCTTTAGAAGACCTAAGTTGCAAAACACCATCTACTGTCCAATAGAAATTACATTTAATCATCAGTGTATTGCTATCTGCTATAAAGGAGAAAGAATATTTGACATCGCAGGTAAATTTTCATGTCCATTTGCTAATTTTCCTTTTTTAATTTTTCAAAGTTATAGGTGGACTATAATACATTGAACATCCAGTAGGAATTAAATCAATACTGCTCTGAATTGAACCGAATCGTGTCCACAGCTCCATTCAGGCAATGGCATCTTTTCCAATTTCTCAGTTTATCATCCTCACTGGTTCCCTGATTCTGTGTTCACTTTCTTCCTGACCCTAAGTTCACTGGCACCACTTTAATCACTCAAGTCTTCTTGATCTATCCCCTGCAGACAAGCTCATTTCAGCTTCCTCCTGACCCTAGATCACCAGCTTTCTTTGCCAACTTTGTTTTCTTCCCTTTCAATTCATCTACTCCAGTGACCCAGCAGTCTCCTACGGCTGCCCAAGTACCTTTCTTAGGGTAAAGCCTCAGGGAACATTTGCTGAATAAATTAATAATTTACTATCTTATGATGATTTTAACACCCACTGGTTTAAATAATTATCATCTTTTGGATATTTTCTATGTTTTAATAAATGCAATTTTGAACTCTTCTTGATAAGGAAAAAATTATTAGTTTAAGAGCTTTCAAACATTATATTTGTACTGTTTAATTCTGAGTCAAAGAATATGCTTAGAAGTCAGGCTTAGGCCAAGTGCAGTGGCTCATTCCTGTAATCCCAGCACTTTGGGATGTCGAGGCGGGTGGATCACCTGAGGTCTGGAGTTTGAGACCAGCCTGACCAACATGGAGAAACCCTGTCTCAACTAAAAATACAAAATTAGCCAGGCATGGTGGCGCACCTGTAATCCCAGCTATTCAGGAGGCTGAGGCAGGAGAATTGCTTGAGCCTGGGAAGCGGAGGTTATAGTGAGCCAAGATCACACCATTTTACTCCAGCCTGGGCAATAAGAGCAAAACTTTGTCTTAAAAAAAAAAAAAGTCAGGCTTAAAGCCTGTCTTGAGTAAACATTCTATTAACTTTGAAAATGATAGCTCATTTTTCAATGTCATTCCTCATAAGTTTATCATATTCTTAAAATTGTGTGATATAATGGTGACAATTAGCATTGCTGTAGACAAAGCTGCTTTTTATAATAAAAAATAAATGTAGAGCTCTGCTGCCTTCATTTAATCAAACTTAGGCCACTTTAACCATTTAAAAAGGTACTGATATTACATATGGGACTTCCCCAACTTTATTTTAAGACTGGATGTACTAGTAAGGTGGAGTGTAAGTCTTTCACTTTAAACATTCCATCACAACATTTGAGAAAATAATCCTACTTTCACTTTCCTCACAACTGCCCAAATGTTTGATAAGATACAAAGAGCTGGATTCATCAAAGTGATGATAGCAGGTGGCCTTTCAAAAATTTTAACCACTAAAAATGCATTTCTATTAATTTTTATCTTCCTCCAAATATTAATGAATAGTTCCAGTGATAATTAGCAATTTTCCCTAATTACAGAAAATTGGCACTTCACAAGTAACAAACTCTGATATTATCTAGTATTGTGCCAGTTTTCCTATTAATTTGGAAATTCAGCAATTATCACCAGAACCATGTAGGTTATAGTATGTCAGATTCTGGGTAAACAACCTAAAACACCCAGCCATATGAGTTTTGGTGTCAGGGAAAGTTCAATATTGACATTTGAAGAAAAAAAATATATTAGTGACCAACCCATGCCATTGAAGCATTGTGGGAAAGCTTTCCAGGATTATTTCATCCTAGCCCCTGCAGATGGCATCAGGTGCAAAACCTGGAGAGTTTGTCTCATTGTCGATTTGGAGAAAAACAACAAAAAGTTTAGAAAATTTCTCAAATTAGAAAGCAGCATATATAAAGGTGCTATATGATATCTTGAGTGTATATTGATTTAATTTTCTTTGAAACCCAACAAAATTCAGGAAGACAAAAATTCTTCAGTATCTTTGTCAGTTGAGAAATAATGAACACTTCATGTACTTATCAATTCCTGACATGCGAACATTTTTGCTGAATGTAAACCAATCTATATATAAACTCTGTGTTCTTCAGGTGCAGCTTGATGTCAAGAAGTCAGGAGTTGGGGAAATGCACTATTTCTTTGTGAATTTTGGAGTGATTTAATGCTGACCAATCAGAAGACTAGAATTAACTCCGGACAACACTAGGAATCTTAAGATCAATATTATTTTTTCATCTTAATTGTCATGTCACCAATAGTTTTATTTGAAATGATTCTTCATAAGTTCGACAGTTGAAAGCAAATTCATGATTAGGCCTCTCAGCTTTCAGAAGCCTTTGCTGAACTCAACAGTTCTGAGACTGAAATTCGGACTGATTTTGCATGCCACCAGAGTAACTGGTTTTTAAAAATGTATACAGTTCAGTACAATGAATCAATCTACCAGAAGTTGAATAAATTTGACAGATTTCTTAATTAAATTGACATGTAGTATGTGTGTCACCCCTTCTCCCAAAAGGAAAGATGACTTCAGGTGACAAGGGAGTGTAAGTTTCTATTAAAATAATAAATAAAACTAGTTTCCAATAAGACCATTAAGAAATTAAGAACAGGCCGGGCATGGTGGCTCACGTCCGTAATCCAAGCACTTTGGAGGCCAAGGCGGGTAGATCACCTGAGGTCGGGAGTTCAAGACCAGCCTGACCAACATGGTGAAATCCTGTCTTAATTAAAAAAAAAAAAAAAGAAGAAATTAAGAACAGATTAAAAGTGAAACTATGACTACATTGAAAAATATCACAATTTATTGCCTATTTTCATGGAGAAAAGACAAGAGAAGAAATAGACTTACATTCTAATAAAATAAATTTAAATCACATCAAAACAAAAATCTTCCAATTTCCAATCTTGAGAGTTAGGAAATAATGAAATGCATCAGACAGAGCTAGATAGTAGAAGATGCTTTTTTTTTTTCTTCTGATACTATTTCCTATCCATCAGAATTTAGAAATAAAGGGATTAGTTTTTGTATCATTCCTCTATGAAAAAAGAAATCTCACAATGATTCTCCATTTTTCCTCTGAAGCAAGTCCAGTCCTACAGCATTGATGCCACCTAACTCATTCAAATGTCCCTCCCAATACCCCCTCCACTCTTTCTCTGCCACACACATTGCATCTATTCCATCCACTGCACCTTTGGCTTAGATGGCCTTTTCTTCTTTTCTCTACTTAGGCAAATCTCAAGTTTTAGCACCTATTAACATTTTATAGAATGTATCCTACAAACCAATGCTTTTTCCTCCAGTTAGATCAGTTGAACATATTTCCTCTATCTGAATCCTATCGGTATTTACAGCTCCATTTAAAATCCCACCTCTTTATTGAAACTTTCTCTAAACACTCAAGCAACAATGACCTCTCCTCCCTGACAATCTCATAATACCATACACATTGTACCATATACTCGACATTTGAATTCCATGTTAGAATTTTATTGTTTCACTGACTAGCACCATCTTCTAGTTATTTTTAGTACATGAGACTTGTCACCCTAATAAGAGTACAGTGTCATTGAGCACAAGAACAAATCACACTTTTTTTGCGTGTCACACAAATACCCTAGTAAGTACTTGGCAGAAGAGTGTAATGATTTAGAGTAAAGCACAGAGATTGAATCAGATACTATTCTAATAATTTATCACTTACCAGATAGTTTTTGTGGTATAAGTTGTTAAATCTCATCTGTAAAAGAGACAGAGCACTTTCTAACCTCATTTATTTGTTGAGGGAACTGAACAAAATAATTCCTAGATATTTCTAAGTTTAGTGTAGTATGATAAATAGTAGGAAGCTATTATTATTTTGTCATAATCCGTCTTACATTATAACTTACATTTGTATTATAAATATTTATATTCTAATCTGGAAACAGATGACTCAATCTGAAGCCTATTTTATTTTTTTAATAAAATACTATAAGCTCTTTTATTTAAAAAAAATAGCACTTGAATCGTTATTCCCCATAAGCCACTTCATTTCTTATGTAACTGCTGTTTTTCCTTTTACCTAAGGTGCCTAATCACCCTGATTTGTCTAGAGTAGTGGGAGATGTCAACATAATCTACAAGTCTGATCTAACTATAGAAAACAAATAAAAAATACATACATATTTTCTCAAGAAAATCTGAAGCATTTATAATGCTTTATTAAGATTGTAAAGCAACACTCAAAAAAATTCACGGAATTATTATCAGACTAACCATATGTTCTGACCATGATTTTATTAAGTCAATATATTTCAAAACACTACATATTTGGAAATTAAAAGAAAAACGGATACTTCATTAAATAACTGAAGAGTCAAAGAAGAAGTAATGATGGAAACAAATTAAATTATAATAAATCGTAGTTACATTTTATGACTAAAAGGTAATAATAAGTGTATGAAAAGTTTTGCCAGATAGTAAAAACAGTATATACAGGAAATTTTAAAGTTTTAAAATTCTTACTTTGGGAAAGAGAAAAAACTAAAAATTGATAAGTGTCCAATTTTAAAAGTTATAATGTATAACAAAATAAACTCAGACAAATTAAAAAGAAGGACAAATAAAATTAAGCGTACTAATTCATGAATATAAAAAAGATCCTAGAAAATATCAATCAAAACAAAATTTTTAAATGCTAATAAAGTAGAAAAAAAATTAGCTAGATTGTTCAAGGGGAGAAAAGATTTTTATAAATGAATAAACTAAATTAGAATTGAATTGGTGCCAATAAGACAGAAATTGCAAAGATAATAATCCATAAGAAAAATTCTGATATGCTTTGGCTAGCAAATTTGAAACTTTTGATGAAATGAACAAAGACTTAGAAATATATATGTGAAAAAGACTTAGAAAGAATGAGAAACCTTGAAAAGTCCTGTAACTATTAAAGAAATAGAAATAGATGTTTAAAACCCTCACACAATAAAAGTACGGACAGTTGTATAAATTAATTCTACCACATTTTAGGGTAGATACTGTCTTCCATAATGTTATATTTTCTTTCAGAAAATAAAGAAAGGGGGAATGCTTCCCAATTCCTAAATGATATTCATGTAACCTAGCCATCAAGTACATTGTATGAGAAATGCAAATTGCTCCCAATCCTACTTACCATGCAGATAGTTTATATGAATGGGTTATCACTGGACACTGTAGTACTTAAAAATCAAGAAAGAGAATAATCATGTTATTTTAAATTATTGGTATAACCAATAAAACTAACAACAGACACACAAAAAATGTACCCTCTGATAAGTAAGAAGAGAGTGGATGCCCGGGAGAACTTCCTGAGCACGTTTGAACTGTTTGACCTATAACTGAATGCTAAAGTATATATTTTATCAAAAACAAAAGAAGAGAATGTGGTTAAGAAATAAAGATTGCAATGCAATGGGAATATCATATTTTCAAGAAGAGAAACAAGGAGTTTCTGAAAGTCGTGTTTAGATATTGTGTTCTTCCTCCATTATGAAGCATCCTGTTTCATGGTTGTCTGGGACAGGCCTGAACATGGAACTAGAACTCATATACAAGCACTGTGTCAGTCAGGGTTCAGATCTTTAGATCTTTCATCCTTTTTTGAAAATTGCGATCCAGGGCATTGCCATAAAATAAGTTGTGTCCTTTCTCCACTTTGTTTTGTGTTTCTTGACTCACTCTAATTATTTGGATAAGTGTACACTTTTCTTTCATTTGCTATTATAAATAGCCTTATATATGTAAAGTACCTAAAACATGGTAGACACCCAGTAAGTATAACTTTTTTTCTCCCATTTGTGCTCTCTAATTCATTGACTGCTTTTCAGTAGAAGAACTGAGAAGGGAGATAGGATCAAATTGATTTTGTAGCTGTAGTTGAGCACTGTCATTTCCTTAAAATGAATATTTTTATTACTAGAGCCCATGACTGATATTTGTATTACAGAGATTTTCTTAATACATAATAAATACTCCATTCTGTTCGTATATTCTTAATGAACTAGTATGTTGGAATTATTTCATTATATAAGATAGAAGAAAGCACATTAAATCATTTTTGTGGACACCAAGGTTAAGGAGCACCCAAATAGTTATAACCTACCGAGGCCCAAAATCACTCTAATTAGGACAATTAGGGAAAACAATGTAGAGGAGCTCTGAATTCTTGAATACCTTTGCTCCCTTCCTATTATTGTATGCAATGACAAAAAGAAATCCCTCTGTGATTCTCACATTAATAAAACATTACAGACAGCACTCAATATCTTTAATTATGTCTATTTCTGAAAATATTGTTATTATTGCTATTTTCTTAGCTATAGACAGCTTTTTCCTAGCTCTTACAGCTAACAACACTTTCTATTTTGCAGGGGATGAGGTAAGTTCATATGAGCTCTGGGGAAGAAATGATCCCCACAAGTATTTTGTAACATCAGAAAGATAACTTCCTTGCCCATTAATCTATAGGGTGCAAAGTCATGTTAATTTCCTTTAGTTGCTGGAAACAAATTAAAAATAAATGCATCCAAGTAGGCTCAGCCAAGGAAGAAAAAAGTATCATATGTTCAAGTATAATACTGCAGTTCAAAGTGAAACAGTGAATTTTAGAGTCAGTATCCTTTGGTCAGATGAATGAGAATGGATCAAGTGATATTCCTTTTTTTTTCTAAACTTTTGTTATTGCAGAACATTCAGGTGGGTGTTAAATTAATTTCTGTATTTTGTGACTGCTGTACAGCATTCTAGAGCCTCCTATGCAAAGAAAATTCATGAAAATAAAGTTTGAAGCAAGAAATAGCGACATTGAACCCCTCCATCTAAGATTAGTTGGACCAGTGGCCAGAGAAGAGGCTATACAATGTCTACAGTTCATTACAGGTTTATGAGCCAAAAAATTAAGATGTAAAGACAAAATTCATATGCCTTCAATTACTGAAGTGGTAGCTAATCAGTGAACAAAAAATCCAGACACTTTGCTGAATATTTCTCATTTTATCAGGATTTCTGAAAACATTCAGATGTTGAAATTTTATTCTACTTTCCTGCAAATGACAATCATAGACCTGCTTAATGAAGATGAGATGCAATGACCTGTGAATGTTTGTGTCTTCCCCAAGTTCTACATTGAAACCCTAACCCACAGTGGAACGGCATTAGGAGAGGGGCCTTGAGGCAGTCATTGTGTAATGAGAGTAGAGCCCTTATGAATGAAATTATTGCCCTTAAAAAAAGGCACCCCAGGGACCTCTCTTGCCCTCTTTCTGTCATGTGAGAATACAATGAGAAGATAGCAGTCTGCAACTCAGAAGAGGGTCCTCACCAGAAATGGACCATGCTGGCACCTTGATCTTGGACTTCAGCTTCCAGGACTGTGAAAAATAAATTCCTGTTGTTTCTTTTAAAAAAAGTTCACTTAAAAGAAATTCAATGGCTTGATCATATCCTATTTCCTCCGGCCTATGCACATTTGGCAATGCACAGCAAAGTAGGGTGTTCACAGAGCACTAGTCAAGCGCTAGTCAATCTATACCCTTTTTCATCACCATCTAAAGTCTGAGCCTTTTGAAAAACAAACATTTAGACTAACTTTGTGAAAAAAAAAAAAGAACTCAGTAGCCCATAACCTATAAATTATTGTGGGGTATGGAAATAATAACTCTGAGGAAAAAAAAATAAAAACATACTCCCCAGAGGCATTAGCTCTATTCTTGGTTCCCTTCGGTGGCATATGTCGTAATTTATAACATGGAATATCTCTGCTTACACAGAGTTATTTCAATAAAGTTATTGAAATTCAGATTGTGACCTCACTCCACTACCTTATGGAATTTTTATATTTATGCATTCCTCTACACAGGAGCTTTCTCTGTGGATGGAGTGAATGTTGCCTGTTTGCGAAGTCCCAAATGGGTCTTCTTGTGACAAAGCCTATTATGCGATCACTACATTTCCATGTCTTTGAGTCCTGCAAACTTTCTGTATTCAGAAGTTCCCTATTATACTTGTACCCACAACTCCTCAAGTCTGTGTTTCTAAAATTGAAGTAGATGTACCACCTGGCACATGGAGAATTATGTCAAGGGAATGAGAAACTATATAGTAAATATGACATCTCCTCCTGGAAAATAAATTTTACTTGAAAATTTTGAGGCAGACAGTTAAGTAATTTGAATGATAATTTAAACATGTTTTATATTTAAAAATATATAGTTATATTGTGGAATTGAATGCTAAATGTGTATGAATTGTTAGGCTAAAACCAAAAACTTCAAAGAATTTCAAGGACACGGGTTTTGCATTAGTGAATCAATAAGGACTTTGTATATGTTCATTTTAAATGGCAATGTGTCCAATGTGGTTTAAACACAAAAGGAACCAATTTGCTTATATAACTGAAAAGCCCGTGGGTGGAACTGGCTTTAGGGTGTAGATTGCCTGGACGTTTTTCTTCCAGTCTTCTCTCCTCCATATTGCCTTTGTTATCATAAACAAAAGATAAGTGCCAGAGAGCTCTGCTTCAAACTTCAGAGCAAAAAGCAAGAATCATTTTTCCTACAAGTCCCAGGGAAAACAAAAAAGATGCTTTGAGTCTCACTGGCTCCAGCTGTGTCACTGAACTTGTCACTGTGGCTAGCCAAATAATGTTCTCATTGGCCAACCACATGCCCACAGTAGAACTTCAACAAAAGTCTATAAATTGAAAGTGGAAGAATCTTCCTGCACCCACAGATAAATTATTGTATATTTTCCAGAATAAAGGTGAATGCCAGGTGGCATGCTTCACACATGCACATGCACACAGGTACACACACGCACACATGAACATGCATACATGCACACACAGAGCTGTGCACCTGAGACCACTTACTTCAGCCCAGAAACACCCAGCCCTTCCCAGATTGAGTTCTGTTTATCAGCAGTACATAGATGAAAAAACATAAGAACCACTGTTTTAACTTTTCCACTAGAACTTAAAAGCTGGTAGAGTCTAGCCAGGCTCCCTGGAAATAGGATAGAAATACCTACATGAGAGGCTTCAGGAATGGGCACTGATAGCAAGCATAGAAGAGATTTTGATCTATATTTCCTCCCAAATGTTGATTTTGTTTCATACCTTTCCCACCTAATGAGTTCCTGATTGGAGGAAACCTAGCTGACTTAGTCAGAATAGGCAAAGCTGGAGAAATATTTACAGGACAAGAGGCATTTTGAACCATCTTCAAGGTTAGTCAAGACAGTTGCAAACAGTATAATGAACCATAGTAATGACACTGCAGAGACCAATAAAATGCAAGATGATCAATGCTGAGCTCAGAAAGCATCTGATCCTCTGGGTAAACCACACAACTGGGAAATTCCCTGGCAATGGGATGAACTTTGTGTCTCTTACAACTATGCCATTCCACATGCTATAGGGCTACACCATATACTCCCAAGTTTGTTTTTCCCAAAGAGCAGAAATCCTGCTGTGCCTCAAGGGATTATATTGAGAATATATATTTTCTACAATTCATTTGCTAATTTCTACTTGTTAAAATTGATTAAGAAGTACTGTATGCTCTCGGCATCATTTGGTTAGCTGCTAATTAAGCACAATAGATATTAGAGAAAAGGTTAACTGCTGGAGTTTCTAGGAAGAGAAAGGAACCCCTGAAAAATTCTGGCCACTAAAAATCTTTGCTACTCTCTCTGCCACCTTCTGTGCCCTACAAAATTAAAGGCATGTTTTCACTTGCTGATTCATTGAAGAGACATTGCATATCACTTTTGTTTCTTTCTAACTCCTATAGACAGAGTGGTATTTCCAGCAATATATTCATTTTATAACACACATTTTTTTCTTGCATACAACTGGCCATGTATCTAATTATTGCTGTAAGCATCAATTTTAAAAGTTAGCTGAACTCTTAAATGTTGTTTTTAAATTTTTTTCTTGTAGTTTAATCTTATTTAGACCACTTTAGCTTTAACTTGTGAAGAAAAAGTCCATAATACTTTAGATCATGATGGCATTCTTAGAACACTTGTTCACCTCACCTTCAACCCAAATTTTGTATAACCAAAATTATATATTTGCAAGTGTAAATTTATAGCAGAGATGGGGCTCTATTTAAAAGGCTGAGAATGTTACAATAAGGGGAAAATGCAATGATGCTATATAAATAAAAACACATATGCACATGGACATACAAAGTCACATGCAAATTTTAACTATAAGCTATTTGAAAAAGGCACATCAAGAACATAACATCAAAACCTGGAAAATAAAGATGTATTAAATAAGGCAGGCAAGTATTTTCTGACAGATAAAATTTGAGGTGACAAGCATCGAACAGGATAAAGATGAATATTTCATATTGCCAAATTGTATCATCCATTATAAAGACATCACAGTTTTAAACCTTTATGTACCTTACAGCAGAGCTTAGAAATACATAAAAAATAAAAACAAAATTACATAAAAGAGTAATAGAAAAATCTACAATAATAGTTAAATATTTTATTACAACTCTTCAAAACTCAACAAATCAAATAAGGATGCCAAGAACCTGAATTATGTAAGTGATAATGTGATTCATTTTGATATAGGAGAATACAGCAAGTATGTGATTACGTTTGTGTTGTTCTAAATTAAGAATTTCAGTGTATGAAAACAAAGTGGAATGATAAACTCATAGAAAATAGTAAAAAATGAAAATGGCAACTTTGAATTGAAAATAGTATGAAATTGTGACTATTTTCTTTAAACATATGCATTTTCTAGTTTTGTCCGCTGATGAGGTTTAAAAGCAACAGCGACTCAGTAGCAATGACAGCTCCTATATGAAGATTGTGCTCCATAAATACCAAAGTTCTTTAGAGAACTAGTTGGATACTTGCCTGAAGCATAAATCTAGATTTTCCTGAGACATCTTGTTCCAGAAAGCAAGAACGCTATCTCACACTAATGGAGTTGTGTCCAAATGTCACAAGAACCAACATGAAGGAAGATAGGACACATGATTACCAAAGATGAAGTCTACTTACTGAAATCTATTGACTAGAAAACTCATGCATTTAAAAGAAAACACTAATTTATAATTATACTCAGTAAGAGGAAGTTAAAATTATACAAACACAAATCTTGAAAATCATTTGAAAATAACTATTACAACAGAAGAAATCTAGCAAATAAATGTGGAAGAAAAGATAAAAATTTTAAAACAATTATATTTCAACTCCTAAACAAATAATTGACTTAGGTAGTGATCACCAATAGATAAAACATTAAATAAAAGCTTGATAGCAAACTTAGTATTGGAATGATTAGCCTGTCACCACGTGAAACCATTGATCGGTTTTAACATCCATAAAGTGAAACAATCATACATTATATACTTTCTGAAGTTATCCAATATAAAATACGTGGATCTACCTATGAAATATTCTTGCCCCAAAAAAGTTAAGTGTAAATCAAATCAAGCTTTTAAGAGCAAATTTGAAATTTATAGAAAATATAGAATATAAAAGGAGATGTTATATGTCATTATGTGGAAGCAATAAGCAAATCCAGAATATAGGACATTTTATATAACAGCTGAACTAGTTTCTTGAACAAGTTCAATGGCATATAAAAGCAGGGGGAGGAGAAGATGGACTAGATTAAAGTAAATGAACTTAGAATATATAACAACTCAATGCAATATGTGGACTTGGAAAGCCTAATAAAAATATGTTAATTATAAAAAGGAATTTCTTGAGACAATTGAAGAATTTGATTTGTACTAGGTATTGGGTAAACCCCAAGATTATTTTTGATTTTGTTAAGTGAGATCATGTCATTGTGGTTATATATTTTTTAAAAATCTCAGAGATAACACTGAAGTATGTGGGAGTTAAATGAAATGATATATATTATTTGCTTTTTAAAAATTCAGCAAAAATAAAATAAAATGAAAGAAAAAAGAAGTAAGAAAATTAAAAATAAATAAATAAAACAACTTTGGTAAAATCTTTCTTTTTTTATTGCATTTTAGGTTTTGGGGTACATGTGAAGAACATGCAAGATTGTTGCATAGGTGCATACATGGCAGTGTGATTTGCTGCTTTCCTCCCCTTCACCTATATGTGGCGTTTCTCCCCATGCTATCTCTCCCCAACTCCCCACCCCCCGCTGTCCCTCCCCTATTTCCCCACAACAGACCCCAGTGTATAGTGCTCCCCTCCCTGTGTCCCTGTGTTCTCATTGTTCAACACCCATGTATGAGTGAGAACATGCGGTGTTTGATTTTGTGGTAAAATCTTTATCCCAACTATTGACTCTAGATGATGAGTATACATAGTTCATTTTACTAGTCTTTTGTGTATAACTGAACATGTTCATAATAATATATTGAAAAGAATGAAGCTTCACAGATCTAGCAATCATCTTGTTAAAGGTGGCACGAGTAGTTATGTGGTGGTATTAAGAAGTCTAGTGCCTAAGAAATAGTAATTATGTGGCTGTATTAGGAAATCTAGTGTTAAGTGGTTGAGACTTGATGCCTCTGCTTTTTCTCTGTGTAGCCACTTTCCTTCTAATTAGTTAATTCACGCTTAGCTAAATACTTTGGAAATGTAATACAATATATGTGGGGAAGAGATCATGTCTTTAATACAATATAGTTCATCTAAAATACTGCATAAGAGTAACAAAAGCACTCTGCCTGTCATAACTGATTAAATCCGGACAAAATTATGGTTTTAGATACTCGGATTTGACATCAAGAAAGAGTGAAAATATATTACCCATGTATGAAACTCAATAATCTGTTTTGTAATCAATAAAATAACTCAGAAAAAAAAAAATTTTGCTGACTAGATTAAGAAAAAATGAAGAGAGAATATAAACAGGCAGCATTAGAAAAAAACGAGACCCAGAGGACACACAAAAAAACGTTTAATTGTAATAAATACTATAAATATGTAGAAAATTTAAAATGTTACAAAAATTTCAGCAAAATCTATATTACAAAATTGACATTAGAAGAAATAGAAAGCTAAAATATTTAAATAACCTTAGATAAATTTGAAAAACTAGGAAAACATCTTTATGTTTAAGAGACACACAGCCCAGGCATTTATACAACACCCAGGTTAAATTTAGCCAAAAATTAAAGATTGTTTTATGAACTGTTGAGTTTAAACTGACTTATAATAGCACATGAGAATTGACAATTGATAATAATTTTGTGACCAATTGATGAAACATTAATCATTTGAAATCAGATATATTGGAATAATGTAAACCATGGAAACTGGCAAATGTTACAAATCAGGGCACCTTTTTCTTATGGAGTGTTGGTTTACCAGCACATGACTAGCTTTGTGTTATAAAGAATTGTCAATGGCCTTCACTACATAGAATAAAGAAAAATAATCATTACCTCAACAGATGTCAAAAAAGTATAATAAAGATCTCTATCCAATCTTGCTAAATATCCTTAGTAGATACAAATTTTTAAATCTTTCTTGTTTAAATAATTTATTTTATAAAACTTTACAAAAATTAAGTCTAATAAGCCCCCACTAAAACTAATAATAAAACAATGCATTTATCTATTATCACAACTCTCACTATTTATTAGAGGTCATAGTGCATTAAGAAAACTAAAGAAGAAAAAGAAAGATAAAACACTTGTATCATTCAGATAATGTAGGATAATTAAATGGTAAAACAGTAACTTCTATAAGGTGGCAAATATAAAATAATAATAGATGTATTTCAATTAGAAAATGGAGTTGAAAAAAGTTTGCATTTATAAAATTTTTAAAATGAAGTATCTAGAAATAAACTTAATAAAATTATCCAAGAACTAAATGAAGAAATTATATTTTCTTAACCTAAATAAATGAAGATATATATATATATATATATATATATATATAT
The DNA here is from genome assembly GCF_030222135.1 of Aotus nancymaae. Classification (NCBI taxonomy): domain Eukaryota; kingdom Metazoa; phylum Chordata; class Mammalia; order Primates; family Aotidae; genus Aotus; species Aotus nancymaae. The sequence continues at coordinate 14,434,435 of NW_026988450.1, read as the reverse complement.
GCAGTGCAATGTTCTGTCTAAGAATATACAATACTATTAAATTATAAATTATATTTAAATTACTGAATTATAACTATATGTAATAAATTTGTAATAAGTTTAAGAACCACCTGCATGCTGGGAGTAATTTGCATATGTAAAAGAAAATGTACGAGAATAACCAGGAACTTCTGACAGAGAAAACAGCATGGAAGAATTTACTCTATCACATATCAATATAAACTAATTATAAAATGTGGTACTGACATAGGAAAAAGATAAATTAATAGACATAACAAACTAGAAATAACTTTATGTGATATATATCAACAATTTATTTTGTGGTTGAGAAAGGATTAAAAATAAGCTGCACAATGGCTCTCTATTTAGTAAATACATTGGGGAAAATTTCTTCTTTATTTGGAATAAAATTAAGCTAGACTCATATCTCCCAATGTATGCATAAATTAATTCCAGATCCATTCAAGAAATAAACATACAAAACAAAATGATAGAAAGAATGTAATAATACTTAATGTGTTTCTAATCTTGGGGTGAGGAAGGCAGAGACCTAACAACAGGTTGATAGACAGGAAGGTGTGTTCTCAAGCTTCAAAACACTAATCTTTTACAAATTCTAATTCAATGATTAAACAGAAGGCACAAATACAAAGCATTGCCTTCAAAGCAGTATTTAATTCTCTCTACTACTGAAGAAAGGCAAAGCTAAAAATGGAGAATGCTATTAAAATTCTCTTCCATTTTCCAATTACATATCTCTGTGAGGACAGATTTTCTTCTGGTACTTCAACACAACCAACCTATCACAATAGATTAAATGCAGAAGGAGATATGCAAATCCAGTCATCTTTTGCAAACATTAAAGAGATTTGCAAAAATGTAAAAAAAAAAAGCTACTTTTATTAAATTAACTATTTGAAAATGAGTTATTTAATTTTCATAAATGTATATGTGTGTTAACATGTAATGCTATTTTTCTTATTTTTAAATTTAACAATAAACTCTTTAATTTAAAAAAAATTCTAATAGGGTAACTATCAATAAATATCTAACCCACACAAATAAAATCATGTTGCGTGTAAGGGGATCATATGACCAGAAAGTTTGAGAACCACTGTTCTAAACACTCAAATTAAAAGGAATAGATTGTCAGACTGGATAAAAAAGCAAGACCCAACTCTACTCTGCCTATATGATACACCTTTAAATACGACCTAGATATGTTAATAATAAAATTATTTTAACAGCTATACATTAATCATAAATAAAAAGAAGCTAGAATAGCTATGTCTGTATCAGAGAAAACAGACTTCAGAACAATGATTAGTACTACATTTAAAGAGGACATTTTATATTGATAAAGGAGTTATTTCATCAAGAAGACATTTATAATAATAATACTAAATGTGTTTGTGATGGCAACAGCAGTCCGTCTGGAGTGTCTGCTGGAGGAATGCTGGCTGCAGTGGAGGAGGCACGTTTGGGGCTGCACGCTCTCCATGGAGCTGGGAACGGGCAGAAGTCCCACCCCCTTCCAAGTTGGAAGGGTGGGAACCCCACCATCCTGGACACAGCTGCACATGCCCACCCGCAGCTCCAGGTCTGGAATCTCTGCACTCTCCACAGCCTGGGAAGTTCCCTTTCCCAACAGCTTGGAAGTGCCTGCTCCCACTGCCTGGCCTCTCCTGCTCCCAGCACTTGCTTCAATTTCAGAGCACAGTTGTGGCTGAGCCTGGGCACTGTCACTACCTGGCCTACTGTGTGAGTGATCAGGGCAGCACTGACATGCCAGCCCCCTGCTGCCTTGGTCCCCTTCAGACCCACAAGCATGAGAAGGAGGCTGAAGGGAGGATAAGGGGTGCTCAGCATGAGCTTCTAGATATCCTTTGACATGAACAGCCTAGGTGCTGTGGGCACCATGGATGGCAGGTTAATGGAGGCAGAAGGCAAACAGGCTCCTGGATGGAAAGGAGTAGATCCCCAGTGAAACCTCACCTTCAGGCCAGGGACAGCCTGAGGCCTGGGGTCCGGTTGCCAGTTCCACAGACTGGATAGAGAAAACATGGTGCTTTTTCCAGCCCATCCATGGCTGTCCATGGACCAATCAGCATGCACTTCCACCCCTCTGAAACCCATAAAACCCCCGGACTCAGCTAGACTCAGGCAGACAATGGGATAACATGCCTGCAGAGAGGAGTTACCCACTGTGGGTCTCCTCTGAGCTGTTCTATTGCTCAATAAAGCACCTTTTTACCTTGCTCACCCTCTGCTTGTCTGTGTATCTTATTCTTTCTGGATGGGGGACAAGAACTCAAGGATCCACCTAATGGTGGGGCTGAAAGAGCTATAACACAAACAGGGCTAAAACATGCCTCTTGCTTGCCATGCTGCAGGTGACTAGAAGAAATGTAGCCCTTCCGGGAGCCCAGGCTTAGGAGCTTGCTGAGCCAGACCTGTGACACCCTCCTTGGGGCTCTGTAGTTTCTGGCATCTTCAGGTTTCTGGGTGCCACTGCATTCCCAGTGCCAGCCCTGGAAGCTGCTTGCAGTATGCCTGGTCCAGCCACAGCCTCTCAGGGAGCTGGTGCCTGTGCTGGCACTTGGAGCTGCCTTCTCCTCCACAGCTGGCATGCCTGCCTGTGGTCAGTGGCTAGATTTTATGCTCACTCACTCACACACCCCTCACCACTCCACACCTGGCTCGCCCTTGGCCAGTGTGGAATCCAAGCCAGTAGCATGAGCCAAATGTAGCCTGCCAGGCTGAGTGGGTGGAACAAGTCCAGTGTGCCCAAGCAAAACTCAGGCAAAGGTGCCACCAGCCACAGAGGTTTCCAGCTGGAAAAGTGACACCCCAAGAATCCTGTGACATTTGTATCTAATAATAAAGCACCAAAATATAAGAAGCAAAAACTGGTAGAATTGAAAAATAAAATAGACAAATCCAAATTATCCTTGGAGATTTCCACAGAAATCTCCCAACATTTGCTAGAATTGTGAAACACAGAAACAACAGAGACACTTGAAAACCTTATCAACCAATATTATCTGACTGATATTTATAGAGCAGTCTATCCAACAATAGAAAACCCATACCTTTCAAATGCACATGAAACACCAAAATATTCTGGGCAATAAAACAAGATTCAGTAAATGTAAGGGGGTTACACTCATACAAATGATGTTCTCTAAATGTAACAGGTTTAACCTAGAAATGAATAACAGCAAAATATGTGAAAATTTCTTAAATATTTGAAATTATACAACATGGTTCAAATAACCTATGTATTACAGAAGAAATCACAAGAGATATTTTAAAAATATATATTTTGAACTAGGTTCAAATCATAATATGTATCAAAACCTGGTAGATGTAGCTGAATAGTTGAATTAGAATAGAAAAAAAAGGCCATGTGTTAATGATTTAAGGTTGTGTCTTAAAGAAACTAGTGAAACAAGAATAAATTAAACCCTAAGTAAGCAGAGAGTGAAATAATGAAGACAAGAGCATAAATCAATGCACTAGAATAAATGCAACAAAGTAAAAGAGAAAAATCAAAAGCTGGCTTATTGAAAAGATAAACAACATTAATAAAATTCTAGTGATACTAATCAAGAAAAAAAGTTGGCAATTTCAGGAATTAAAGAGTGTATTAGTTTGTTTTCACAATACTGATAAATACATACCCGAGATTGAGGAGTAAAAGAAGACTTACAGTTCCATATGGCTGGGGAGGCCTCAGAATCATGGCTGGAGGTGAAAGGCACTTCTTACATCGTGGCAACAAGGGAAAATGAGCGAGATGCAAAAGTGGAAACCCCTGATAAAACCTTCAAACCTTGTGAGACTTATTTACTGCCCTGAGAATAGGAGAGGGGATCTGCCTCATGATTCAAATTATTCCCCATTGGGTCCCTCCTACAGAATGTGAGAATTATGGGAGTACAATTCAAGGTGAGATTTGGATTGGGACACAAAGTCAAACCATATTACTCCACCTGTGGCCCCTGCAAATCTTATGTTCTCACATTTCAAAACCAATCATGCCTTCCCAGCAGTCCCCCAAAATTTTAACTCATTTCAGCTTTAACCCAAAAGTCCAAAGTCTCATCTGAGACAAGTAAAGTCCTTTCTGTCTGTAAGCCCATAAAATCAAAAGAAAGCTAGTTACTTTTTAGATACAATGAGGGTGCAAGTATTGAGTAAATACAGCCATTCCAAATGGGAGAAATGGGCCAAAACAAAGGGATTATAAGCCCTATGCAAGTCCAAAATCCAGTGGGGCATTCAAATTCTAAAGCTTCAAAATCATCTCTTTTGACTCCAGGTCTCACATCCAGGTCACACTGATGCAAGAGGTAGGTTCCTATGGCCTTGGGCAGCTCTGTTCCTGTGACTTTGCAGGGTATAACCTCCCTCCTGGTTGCTTTCATGGCCTGGTGTTGAGTGTCTGAGGCTTTTCCAAGCACACAGTGCAAACTGTAGGTGGATCTATCATTAGGAGTTTTGGAAGACAGTGGCCCTCTTCTCACAGCTCCACTAGGCAGTGCCCCAGAAGGGACTCTGTGTGGGGGCTCCAACCCCACATTTCCCTTCTAATCTGCCCTAGCAGAGGTTCTCCATGAGAGCCCTGTCACTGCAGAAAACTTCTTCCTGTGCATCCAGGCATTTCCATACATCTTTTGAAATTGAAATGGAGGTTCTCAAACCCCAATTCCTGACTTCTGTGGACTGGCAGATGCAACACCATATGGAAGCTGCCAAGGCTTGAGACTTACACACTCTGAAGCCACAGCTTGAGCTCTACATTTTCCCTTTTCAGCCACAGCTGGAGTGACTGGTACACAGGGCACCAAGTCTCTAGGCTGCATGCAGCCCACAAAATGACTTTTTTCTCCTAGGCCTCTGGGCCTGCGATGGGAGGAGATGCTGTAAAGGTCTCTGACATGCCCTGGAGACAGTTTCCCCAGTGTTATTTGGCTCCCCGTTACTTATGCAAATTTCTGCAGCTGGATATAATTTCTCTTCAGAAAATGTGATTTTCTTTTCTATGACATTATCTGACTGCAAATTTTCCAAACTTTTATGCTCTGCTAGCCTTATAAAACTGAATGCCTTAAACAGCACCCAAGTCACATAGAGAATGTTCAGTTGCTTAGAAATTTCTTCCACCAGATACTCTAAATCATCTCTCTCAAGTTTAATATTCCACAAATCTCTAGGGCAGGGGCAAAATGCCACTCTTCTCTATGCTAAAACATAACAAAAGTCACCTTTATTACCCAACAAGTTCTTCATTTTCATCTGAGAGCACCCAGGCCTGGACTTTATTCTCCATATTACTATCAGAATTTTGGGCAAATCTATTCAACAAGTCTCTAGGAAGTCCCAAACCTTCCCACATTTTCCTGTCTTCTTCTGAGCCCTCCGAATTGTTCCAACCCCTGCTTGTTACACAGTTCCAGAGTTGCTTTCATATTTTTGGGTATCTGTTCAGCAGCAACCCACTTCTGGTACCAATTTACTGTATTAGTTCATTTGCATGTTGCTGATAAAGGTGTACCCGAGACTGGGAAGAAGAAGAGATTTAATTGGACTTATGGTTGTACATGGCTGGGAGGCCTCAAAATCATGCCAGGAGGTGAAAGGCACTTCTTTCTTGGTGGGAGCAAGTGAAATGAGGGAGATGCGAAAGTGGAATCCCCTGATAAACCATCAGATCTCATGAGACTTGTTCACTACCAAGAGAATAATATGTAGGAAATTGCCCCCATGATTCAAATTACCTCCCACCGGGTCCCTCCCACAACACATGGGAATTATGGAATTACAATTCAAGATGAGATTTGGGTGAGAATACAGAGCCAGACCATATCAAGAAGGCAATAATATCACAGATTAATCATATATTAAACAGATAATAAGGAAATATTAAAACAACTATATAGCAAGAAATTTGGCTGCTTCAATGAAATGGGAAATTTTTTAAAAGAAATAAGTTACAGAAGCTAATATGAGCAGTAATAGAAAATTAGAATAGCCTTCTATCTTTTAAAGACATTGAATTTGAAGCTAAACTTCTATTCTGTAATGAAAATGTCATACTCAGAAGACTTCGCTACTAAAGTCTACTAAATATTCAAGGAAGAAATACTATCAATTCTAAACCAATACCTCTAAAAAGTAGAAAAGGAGACCTATTCTAACATGATACAAAACCAGATAAAACACTTTTTAAAAAGAAACAACTATAGGTTCTTGTATTCATAACATATATGCAAATATCTTTAAAAAAATTTTTAAACTTCCATTCAGCTAAATAAATATATAAAGGAGACATATCCTAAAATGGTACAAAACCAGATAAAATATTTATTTTGTAAGCAACAATTAGTCTAGTGATAATTTAATTTTTTTTAAATTTCTACACATTTTGGAGGAACAGGTGGTGTTTGCATACAAAAGTTCTTTAGAGGTGATTTCTGTGATTTCGGTGCCACATCACCTGAGCAGTATACACTGTACTCAATTTGTAGTCTTTTCTCCTTCATCCCCTTCCACCCTTTCCCCCGAGTCTTCAAAGTCCATTGTATCATCCCTGTGCATTTCTATCCTCATATCTTAGCTCCCACTTATAAGTGAAGACGTATAATGTTTGGTTTTCCATTCCTGAGTTACTTCACTTAGAATAAGTCTCCAAGTCCATCCATGTCACTGCTAATGCCATTATTTTGTTCCTTTTTATGGCTAAGTAGTATCCCATGAAATATATATGTATATATATTTATTTATATTTATATTATATATTATATATATATACACCACAATTTCATTATCCACTCGTTTGAATGGCATTTGGGCTGGTTTCATATTTTTGCAATTGCAAATTGTGCTGCTATAAACATGTGTGTGCAAGTATCTTTTTCGTATAATGGCTTCTTCTGGGTAGATATCCCATACTGGGATTGATGGATCAAATGGTAATTCTATTTTTATTTCTTTAAAGAATCTCCATAGTGTTTTTTTATAGTAGTTGTACTAGTTTACATTCCCACCAGCAGTGTAAAAGTGTTCCTTTTTCACCATATCCCCATCAGCATCTATTATTTTTTGATTTTTAGATTATGGCCATTCTTGCAAGAGGAAGGTTATATCACGTGGTGGTTTTTATTTGCATTTCCCTGATGATTAGTGATGTTGAGCATTTTTTTCGTATGTTTATTGGCCATTTGTATATATTCTTTTGAGAATTGTCTATCTGTATTCTTAGTCACTTTTTGATGGGATTGTATCTTTTCTTCTTGCTCATTTGTTTGAGTTCCTCATAGATTCAGGTTGTTAGTCCTTTGTCAGATATATAGAATGTGAAGATTTTCTCCCACTCTGTGGGTTGTCTATTTACTCTGCTGATTGTTTCTTTTGTTGTGCAGAAGCTTTTTAGTTTGATAAGTCCCATCTATTTTTATATTTGTTTTGTTGCATTTGCTTTTGGGTTCTTAGTCATGAAGTCTTTGCCTATGTAAATGTCTCAAAGTGTTTTTCGGATGTTATCTTCTAGAACGATTATGGCTCAGGTCTTAGATTTAAGTCCTTGACTCATCTTGAGTTGATTTTTGTATAAGGTGAGAGATGATGATCTAATTTCTTTCTTCTACATGTGGCTTGCCAGTTATCCCAGCACTATTTGTTGAATAGCGTGTACTTTCCCCCACTTTATGTTTTTGTTTGCTTTGTAAAATATTAGTTGACTGTAAGTATTTGCCTTTATTTATGGATTCTCTACACTGTTCCATTGGTCTATGTGCCTATTTTTATACCAGTACCATGCTGTTTTGGTGACTATGGTCTTATAGTATAGTTTGAAGTCAGGTAATGTGATGCCTCCAGATTTTTTCTTTTTGCATAGTTTTGCTTTCACTATGTGGGCTTCTTTTTGGTTCCATATGAATCTTAGGATTTTTTTCTAGTTCTGTGACAAATGATGGTAGTATTTTGATGGGAATTGCATTGAATTTGTAGATTGTTTTTGGTAGTATGGTCATTTTTACAATATTTATTATACCCATCAACGAGCATGGGATGTGTTTCAATTTGTTTGCGTCATCTATGATTTAATTCAACAGGAATAAACTGTAGTTTTCCTTGTAGAAGTCTTTCAACTCCTGAGTTAGGTATATTCCTAAATATTTTATTTTTTTCACCTATGATAAAAGAGTTTGAGTTCTTGATTTGATTACCACCTTGATTGCTGTTGGAGTGTACAGCAGAGCTACTGATTTATGTACATTGATTTTATATCTCAAAATTTTGCTGAACTTATTTATCTTGTAGGAGCTTTTTGGAGGAGTCTTTACGGTTTCTAGGTATACAATCATATCATCAGCAAACAGCTACAGTTTGACTTCATCTTTACTGGTTTGAATGTCCTTTATTTCTTTATCTTGTCTGATTGCACTGGCTAGGAATTCCAGTACTATGTTGAATAGAAGTGGTGAAAGTGAACATCCTTGTCTTGTTCCAGTTCGCAGGGGGAGTGCTTTTAACTTTTCCCCACTCAGTATTATGTTGGCTGTAGGTTTGTCATAGGTGGCTTTTATTACATTAAGGTATGTCCCTTCCATGCTGATTTTTCTGAGGACAAAACCAGACAAAAGACTTTTAAAACAGAAACAACTACAGCCTCCTGTACTCATAACATATATGCAAATATCTTCAACAAAAATGTTAAAATTCCATCTAGTTAAATAAATATATAAAGTATAAGATATCATGATTTTTTTTGTTTATCCAATGAATGTGAAGTTGGTTTTACATCTAAAAACCAATGTAATTCACTATATGAACATATTAAAATGAAACAAAAAAAATCATGTAATCCTCTCAATGAGTGCATAAAACGCATTTGACAAAATTTGATACCCATTCATGGTAGAAATTCTTAGCAAACCAGGAATAGAAAGAAATTTCTTCAAGCTGACAAAGAATATCTACAAAAATCCTACTGCCAACAACAAATTTAATGGTGATAACTTTAAGGCTTTCCCACTAAGACTGAGATCAAAGCAAGAATATCTCTCACCACCACTAATTTTAAACCAGGTGAAAATATTTTCTAATTTCTCCTGTGGTTTCTTCTTCTTCTTCTTCTTCTTTTTTTTTTTTTTTTGAGACAGAGTCTTGCTTTGTCACTGAGGCTGGAGTGCAATCGCACAATCTCAGCTCACCGCATCCTCCGCCTCCTGAGTTCAAGCCATTCTTGTGCCTCAGCCTCCCGAGTAGCTGGGATTACAGGCTCCTGCCACCATTCCCAGCTAATTTTTGTATTTTTAGTAGAGGTGGGACTTTGTCATATTAGCCAGGCTGCTCTTGAACTCCTGACTGCAGGCAATTAAGCTGCCTTGGCCTTCCAAAGTGCTGGGATTACAGGTATGAGCCACCATGCCTGGTCTTGTGGTTTCTTCTTTAACTATTATACTGGAGGTCCTAGAGAGAACAATAAGGAAAAATAAATAAAATTAAACTAATAAAAGACATAGAGACTGGACAGGAAGGAATACAACTGTCTTTAATACAACATAGTTGTCTATTTAGAAAAATCCTAAGTAATCTACAAAAAAGCTAGTAGAATGAATGAGTTTAAAAGGTAGATGGATAAAGGATCACTACACAAAAACCATTTCCATTTGTATGGGCTGGTACCAGACAATTGGAAATCAAAATTAAAATGCCTTTCATAACAGCATTTAAAGACATGAAATACTTAGGGCAAATTTAACAACAGACACTCAAGGGTTGTACTGAAAAACTATACATTATTGCTTCAAAAAATTAAAGAGCTAGCTCAATGGAGAGAAATGGTATATGCATGGATTAGAAGACTCAATATTGTCAAAACTCCCCAAATTTATGTTGAGATTCAACAAAGCCTTAACCAAAATCCCAGCAGACTTTTGGAATAAAAGCTGATAAATTAATTTTAAAATGTATAGGGTTCCAAAAGAAATAGAATATCAAGAAAGATTCTGAAGCAAAACAAAGTTGGATGATTTATACTACTGATTTCAGGATTTAGAATAAAGCTACTGTATTAAAGCAGTGTGGAGTTGGCAAAAGAATAAACATGTGAATCAATGAAATAGAAATGCAAAATTGGACACCCACATAATCAATCGATTTTCTACAGTGTGCCAAGTTAAGTCAGGTAATCCAATGGGTATAAAATAATCATCTATATAAATTCTGCTAAAGCAGTTAGATTATACATGTGGAAAACAAAATAACCTCAACTCTTACTCGACATCAAATCTGTAAATTTTCTCAAAGTAGATTATAAACCAAATTAAAAGAGGCAAACCATAAAATGTCTGAAAGCAAACCTAGAGGCGATTTTTGTGATTTTAGGACACAAAGTATATTAAAAAAAAAAAACCATTAAATACTGATTAATTATATTTTATCAAAATTAAAAATGTTCCTCAAAATCAATGTAAAATAAAATAACAGGCAGCCACAGAATAAGAAAAAATATTTGAAAACTATATATCTGATGAAGAACTTATAACCAGAACATATAAAATATTTGAAAATACATAATGAATATTTATGAAGACAAATAAACCAATTGTTTAAAATGGGCTTAATAGTTCACAAACACTTCAACAAAGAAGATGTATGAATAGCAAATAGGCACATGTCAAAAATGTTTAACCTTATTAAATAGAGAATTCTAAGTTAATATCACAATGAGATACCATCGCATACCTACTACAATAGCTAAAATTTAATGTACTGATGATATCCAGTGTTGGAAAGGATGCAGAACAACAGGAACTCTTACACATTGCTGGTAGGAATGCAAAATGCCACAGCCACTTTAGAAACCTATTTGGTAATTTTTATAAAATTAAACCAAGAAATTCGTATCATTCAACCCAGAAATTCCGCTGCTAAGCATTTAAAGAAGAAAAATAAAAACATATGTCCACAAAAACACCTGCCAAATGTCCATCAATTAATGAAGGAATATATAATTGCTATACTATATATCCATACAAGGGAATACTCTCTAGCTGTAACAAAATGAATTATAGATAGATGCAATTATATGAATGAACATCAAAAGCATTTTTCTAAGTGAAAAAAAAACAGACAAAAAAGACTACATATTTTACACTATCATTTATATGACATTCTATGACAGTTATACTTGCTCCTCAAGCACATTTTCTTGTCTTGAGATGAAATGCACTTTTCCTCTTTACCTGGAAAATTCAACTTATTATTCAAAGTACATCTCTCTTCCAAAATATATCAATCATTTGTTTCTCATGAAACTTGTTGGAAGCTCCAGTTACAGAAATTACATTATTTTTAAGGGTTTTTCCCCCTCTGTGTTCCCTAGTTAATGTGAATTTTTCAAGGACAGGGACCCTGTTTCCTTTGCATCTCTAGTGTTTGGCAATGACTAATACATGATGGTAGAACCTCAATACATGTTGAACTGAATATGTTTAGTTTTCTCTGCTCAAGAACCCCTTTGGTCAGCATTTCCATAATGAAAAACAACTGAATTATGATTAAGTCATGTCTATTTTAATTTATTAGTATTATATAGAAATATTTAAATATTAAATAGAATATTTAAAAGAACCAGAGAATGTCTTATCTTAAGGATGCTTACTAAGATTTTGATATAAACAAATTTTACTTTTTCTATACAGGATGTGAAAATTGATCATACAAATTGGGTCATTCTTGTCATACCCAAGTAAAACAGAGGGGAAAAGCCAGGGATGGAAAGCACTCAGGCAAATAACATTGCTCCAAGAATGTAATTCTCTGCCAGCCTGGCTGCTGAAACTGCCTGCTGCAACCTGAAACTAGTTTTATTTCATGGCTTCTGAAACAACTTGCTACAATTCTAAGTTTTACCCACCATCCTTACTCACCAATCAGAGCTTTCTAGCTTCCCAAAACTTTGCTAGTGACAACGAACTCTCTTGAAAAACAATACATGACATTTCTCCTTTTTATAAAACCTCCAACCTTCTCTTTGTTCTTTGGATGTACCAAACACCTATAAGTCTGTGTCTATGCCCCAAATTACAATTCTTGTACCCTAAATAAAATGTTAAATGTAGAGAATTGTCTACATATTTTACTTGACTTTGCCAAATAATACAGTTTTTAGTAAATTTTTCTCTTGGTCATTTGATAGAAAAAATCAACAGCCTTTTCTTATCTCCCTCCCTCCCTCCTTCCCTTTTTCCTTTCCTCCTTCCTTCCTTCCTTCCTTCCCCGTATGTCCAGCTGAGGGAAAAATGAGATCATATTTAAACAGGCACAAAAAAGATACAGAAATCTATTTAGTGAACACCAAGATTCTGAGAGTTACTATGTGATGAGGCTTGTGATAGTTATATTTTCACAAAACACATTTGGCATTGATATTTAAGCAAAATACACTGAAAAGAAATGCTTATAGAAACATGGCATTTCATTTCCATTTTCAAGCAAATTACAAATTCCAAACACTTCTTCAGAAAAGACCAATATGAATTCTTATTCATTTGTTAGATATGATTGCTTTTGAGAAAATAAGCTAAAGGTTTTTGTTTTGGTTTTGTTTGTTAAGATATAAACATGTGCCTACTTATACAGGCATAATTAAGAGAAGTATGCATAGTTAAAATGACTTTTATAGCTTAATAAAAGATACTTTTATTTAAGTGCCTTAAGGTAGAAGTACAATAGAATATACAACTAATGACAACATTTGAAATAACCAAGTCCAAGAAAAAGAAAACAAAAAGAAATCAAAGAAATATTTTACACACACACACACACACACACACACACACACATTGTCCTTTCAGAAGAAATTTATTTTAAAGGAAAGCATTTCTTTTTTCCTGAAATATGGTGCAGTGTTTAATTGGATGTGTTGCCTTTCCTGTGTGTTTCCTTTTTTTCATTTTAATTGTACTTTAGGTTCTGGGGTACATGTGCAGATCATGTAGGATTGTTGCATAGGTACATACATGGCAATGTGGTTTGCTGCCTCCATCCCCCTGTCACTTATATCTGGCATTTCTCCCCATGTTATCCCTCCCCAACCTCTGCACCCCGCTGCTGTCCCTCCCCTGGCCCCCTCAACAGACCCCAGTGTGTGATGCTTCCCTCCCTGTGTCCATGTGTTCTCATTGTTCAACACCCACCCATGAATGAGAACATGAAGTGTTTGATCTTCTGTTCTTGTGTCAGTTTGCTGAGAATGATGGTTTCCAGCTTCATCCATGTCCCTACAAAGGACACAAACTCATTGTTTCTTCTGGCTGCATAGTATTCCATGGTGTATGTGTGCCACATTTTCTCTGTCCAGTTTATCATAGATGGGCATTTGGGTTGGTTCAAGGTCTTTGCTATTGTAAACAGTGCCACAAAAACATACGTGTGCATGTGTCCTTATAATAGAATTATTTGCAGTCTTTTGGCTATAAACTCAGTAATGGGATTGCTGGGTCAAATGGAATTTCTATTTCTAGGTCCTTGAGGAATCGCCACACTGTCTTCCACAATGGTTGAACTAATTTACACTCCCACCAACAGTGTAAAAGTGTTCCTATTTCTCCACATCCTCTCCAGCATCTGTTGTCTCCAGATTTTTTAATGATTGCCAGTCTAACTGGCGTGAGGTGGTATCTCAATGTAGTTTTGATTTGCATTTCTCTAATGACCAGTGATGATGAGCATTTTTTCATATGTTTGTTGGTCTCATGTATGTCTTCTTTTGAAAAGTGTCTGTTCATATTCTTCATGCACTTTTGAATGGGTTTGTTTTTTTCTTGTAAATCTGTTTTAGTTCTTTGTAGATTCTGGATATTAGCCCTTTGTCAAATGGGTAGATTGCCAATTTTTTTTCTAAAGGGAAACTTTTTAATACTGCACACATTTAATGAAGTTAAGTTTTCAGGATAACAATAACCAAGGAAATTTTAAAATATGGGCTCTCCACAAAGTTTGTTTTGCTAAAACTACTCTTCACACAACCCCTGTGTAGTATAGTCTTGGACTGTTCTCATAGGGAGAGTGGTGAGACCATTTTGAAAGAAAAAGGAGTAACATATCACAATGCTCATGGTCCAATGCAATCAACAGTTTCTTTTACTGCTCCTACCTGCCCCAATTCCTTTCATGGGATGCCTCTTCTTGCCTCCCATGAGCTCAGGAACCTCTCCAGGGAATGCTCCAGAAGCTCTCAGTTCCAGCTTGTCAGTTAAGCATTGCCATCCTTTTGCCTGGCCTCTCCTTGCTCTCAGGGACTCACAGCTTCACATCGTTCTTCTCTTCCTGTCTCCACCCACATCTAGAGTACCATTGAATTTTCCCTCTATGCTCCATAATGGGCAAATTTTTACCCATTCCATACAATTCAGTTCAAATTCCTGGAACCCAATGTGTGAAAGCCTTGAAGGGCAGGAAGGGCCAATCTGCAGCTTGTTGTATGTTACAAGAGCAAGTCTTTGCATTCATCTAGCAAGTAGGAAGAGCCCTCTACCTACATGATTAGCGTCAACTTCCACAGGAAAGAACCCAAAGGAAACAAAAATCAGCATGTTGGAGTTCTGGATGTAGGCTGAGGAAGATAAAACCAATGTGAAACATAAGTGCAAGGAAAAGATGCAAAAGATAAAGAAATACTGGCAAAGAAGGTCATGCATATCCACATAACTCCTAGAACATTCTCTTTCTCCACCTGAACTTTCTGTAAAATAAAATATTCTTAGGTGTGAAAAAATGTCAAGGTAGCCAGGAGGGCCCTTGAGATGTTTGGGTTTTTGAGAGGTGTTAACTCCAAAAGCTTGAAGAAGCTTCAATTCCTTATGATTCTGCATCTCCTGAGACCTTTGGGTTAAAGGGAGGGAGAGGCTTTTCTTTGGCACTGAGCTCAAGAAATATAGTACATCCCAGCAGCAGCTGGGACAAATGATTTGAACTGACTCCAGTAAAGGTATAGTTAATATTTGAATTCCTTTTTATTCTGCCCCTGCTTATCAGGAGGCAAGATTTCAAGGCAAAAGTCATATCTATAAATTAAGAAGATAAATTGTTCAGGAACATTTACAGCGCTGCATCTCTTGGGGCCTCACCTTGTGACAGGGACAGTGCTAAGGGCAGTGAGGCACTTTAATAGTCTCCATGCTAAACCCCTGTCAGGAATTTTGCAGGAGGAAATTATCTCCATCACAAATTATGAAAATGCATAACCTGAGTCCTTTTAACAGCTGGGGGAGAGACAGAGTGACAAACTTACAATTCATCAAGTCCCCCAAAAATGTCATAAAGTGTGGAAATAAACAAGTTTATAGTATAAACAAAGTCACCTCAATACAATATAGAATGTTAATTAGTGGTCATTAATCTGGTAATTCCTTGAACTCTTGGTCAACCAGCCTCCCAAATGTATGCCTCGCTCTGCAAAATAGCACTTCGAGTTAGAATCCTCATAAATGAGCAAGACAGCGACCCAAACACTTCTAAAATTTACATGAGATAATACAGTGCCTGGCACATAGGAAATGCTAAATAAATGTTATTATTTCTGTTAATATCTGTTTCCCATCAACCTTACTTTTTCTTTTCACACATGCTGCCTTAAAGGTCCCCAAACTCAAATTTACATGACCTCAATTAATCCCCCAAATTCCAGATTCCATCACATACCAATGTCAGAAAGACCAGTCACTGGCTTATTAGAGATAATGACTTCTACACTGCCCTTAACACTGTGGATGTGGGAAATGTGAATCAGCTACAGTTACATTTTAACAGAAATGGAGATGTAAAACACAGATGTAACAGATTTAATAACAAGTCAAGGAATGTCTACCACAGCAACTATTAAATTACATATACCAAAAACTACAATAGTATAGCATCTATCCATCCATTACTTGCTGTTTGAAAGTAATGATTTCTATAGTTGACTTGTGTACAGTTACTTCTACAGTGACTGTAGTTCTGCTTAAAATCATTTAAGAGCTCAGAAAAGTCCCATTGATGTGACTGTAAGGCAGGGATTGCACTTCGAATATTATTAAAGTGCCTCTAGAATTCAAGTTAGCAACATTTAATCAATTTTTTTATTTAGCAAATTTCCTAGCACCATGTGCTAGGACAATCAAGACCAATAAGACAGGACACAGGACAGAGCCTGCCTTCAAAGAGCTCCAAAAGACAAACAAGCCGGTGACTTCAATGCCATGTTAAATTGAGTTAAATCGAGTGTTATGACAGAGGAGGAACGCCAGATCCAGCCATCACTGGAGTGAGAAGCCGGGGATGTGACCGCTTATAAGAAGCAGTGTTATGAGAAGGGTCTTAGTGAGTGATACTAACCAAGCAAGAGTGTGGAGCAGAGTCGAATGCCGGAGGTGGAAGCGGGGCAAGAGAGGGACAATCAGCAGGAGGCAGAAAAAGCTGGTCCCAGGGCATGGAGAACCTTGCCTTCTATGTCCTAGGAAAGGCATAGAGAGCAGACTATGGTGGGTAGAGAGCTGCCGGGAAGCATGGGCAAAGGAATGCCATGTTTAAAGTTGCCTTCTGGGTACATGATTCTAGTAATCCATTTAAACAGATTGTGCTCCTGTAGTTAGGAAGTCAGCAGAGCAGCACCAAAAGAGGGTAATAAAGATCAAATTTAGGAAGATGTAGGCTTGGAGGAGAGGAGATAGGTTGAAAATATATAGAAAGTAAAAAAATACAGTACTGGGTTATTCATCATATATAGGAGATAAGGGAGAGAATGAATCCAAGGTGCTCCACTTTAGTGAACAGCAATGCCAACAACCATGACAGGAATACACAGTAATTCTCTAATTAACTTGTTGCCACAGAACATCAGGAAAATTATGGAATATTGATAAAGAGCATGAGCTTTTGAGCCAAAGCAGCTGAGTTCAAGTTCCACCTCCATAACCTATTTAGATCCTAAGTTAACTTGAGTATGCTCCTCAATCCCTCTATGCCAATATATTCACCTATAAATAGGAGGTGATAATAGTAGTGCCCATTTTGTATATTTGCTATGATGATTAAGTAAGTAAATATGTTTAATATCCTTAGAAGGGTTTCTGGAAAACAGCAAGTAATAAATAACAACATACATCTTTTCAACAATATAATGAGAAGCACTCCACGTGAGAAGAAAGTGGTACAAAACCCAATCCCCAGGGAACACCAACATTCAAGGACACAGAGAGGAAATGCAACATGAGGCAGATCCTTCCTTCTCAAGGAGAAAGGGAAGACAAGCTGAGAGGTATCAGAAAGTCCAAAGGAGATGAGCATTTCAGGGAGGAGGTGAGCAAGTGTCACATGCAGTTGCAAGATTAAGCAACTACAAATAGTAAAGGATTTTAAAAGTAGCAGGTAGGTACACAGTAAAATACAACTTCTCCCATTCTATTTTCTCAGATGAGGAACTGTTGTGTTTTAAAATAAGAAATTATGATTACTACTAAGTTATTGTAAGTTCCATTTCACCAAACCAGTAAAAGGCAAGAGAGCAAATGTGAGTTGGGACAATTGGCTCTTAGGGAAAATAAACAACCAAACTGAATCCTACATCAGTCCTCATATCAAATTAAATCTCAGGTGTGTCAAAGATTGATATGGGAACATGAGGCCAAAATATATAACAATAAGTGGAGAAACATTTTTGCAATCTAGGAGTAAAAAGGCACTTTTTCTAAACATGACAAAATATTCAGACACTATAAAGACAATGATTTACAGCTTCTCTATAGAAAAACAATTTCATAAAGAAACTTTTAAAAAGTACACTAGAACTGGAAATAAATTCATGTTAAGATTTGCAATCATATGGCTAAGATCTCAAACGTGAAAAATTTAACAAATTTATAATAAAAGTCCAAAAATTTAGTAGAAAAATGGACAAAGAACATGAGCGAGCAATTCACAAAAATGAAAAACAAATAAATAACAATTCTGAAAATATTTCCAATGTAAATTGAATTCATAAAGCAATTATATCCATTACTATCTAGATAGGCAAAGATTGCCAAGAGAAAAATATCTTCTAAAGTCAAGGCTATTGGAAAAAGTAGTCAATAACATTCACTAGTATTAGTAGTATATATCATTTAAACATTTTAGAGGTCATTTATCAATGACTATTAAATTTTAATAGCATATATCTATTAATCCATCTCACAAGATACCTGACCAGTATTCTTTAGAAATGCCAAGGAAATGGGAAATAAGTGAGGAGTGAAAACTAGCTACAGACCAGAAAACCAGAGGAATCACAACTAAATACAATGTAGTATCCTGGATTGGACTCTGGAACAACAGCAACAAAATACATTAGAATAAACATTCTACTGAATAAGCATTCTACTGAAATCCACAGCTTCATTAATAGTAATATACCAATACTGATTTCTTAGTTTGGCAACTATGCACAGTTTTTTATATTATCATGCTAATATAATATGTTAATATTAGAAGAAACTGGGTGAAGGGTGTATTATCTTTGCAACTTTTCTGTATATCTAAAATCTATCAAAATTAAACGTTGTTAAAAAACTAAACTAACCAATAATTCCATTTGTGAAAAATGTATCCTATAAAAATTTTTTTTTCTTTGAGATGGAGTTTCTCTCTTGTTACCCAGGCTGGAGTGCAATGGCGCGATCTCGGCTCACCGCAACCTCTGCCTCATGGGTTCAGGCAATTCTCCTGCCTCAGCCTCCTGAGTAGCTGGGACTACAGGCACGCGCCACCATGCCCAGCTAATTTTTTGTATTTTTAGTAGAGACGGGGTTTCACCATGTTGACCAGGATGGTCTCGATCTCTTGACCTCATGATCCACCCACCTTGGCCTCCCAAAGTGCTGGGATTACAGGCGTGAGCCACCAAGCCCGGCCCCCTATAGAAATATTTTAACAGGTATGAAAATATATATACAAAAATACATATTATATATTAATTGTAATTTGAAGAAGTCCAAATGTTGTGGGAAAGGGGATTAACCCATTACTGGGTATATACCCAAAGGATTATAAATCATTCTACTATAAAGACACATGCACACATATGCTTATTGCAGCACTGTTCACAATAGCAAAGACTTGGAACCAACCCAAATACCCCTCAATGATAAACTAGATAAAGACGATGTGGTACATATACACCATGGAATGCTATGTAGCCATAAAAAAGGATGGGTTCATGTGCTTTGCAGGGACATGGACGAAGCCGGAAACCATCATTCTCAGCAAACTAACAAAAGAACAGAAAACCAAATACTGCATGTTCTCACTCGTAAGTGGGAGTTGAAAAATGAGAACACCTGGACACAGGAAGAGGAACAACACACACTGGGGCCTGTCGGGGGAATGAGGGGCTAGGGGAGGGATACCATTACGAGAAACACCTAATGTAGATGATGGGTTGATGGGTGCAGCAAACCACCATGACCCGTGTATACCTATGTAACAAAACTTCACGTTTTACACATGTATCTCAGAATTTAAAGAATAATAATAAGAAGAAGTTAAAAAGAAAAGAGGATTAAATAATTAATGTGAAGCTGTAACTATAAAATGGAACATTACATATCCATTAGAAAGGACGTGTACTAGAATTATAAATACTGGCAAGAAAGTTATCTGTGCTATTTTGTCAAAAGAAGAAAGCAAGTTACTATACAGAGAGATTAGACAGATAGATGATAGATAGATAGATATTAATAGATTAGATAGTGATATAGTTTGGATCTGTGTCTCACTCAGTTTTGAAGTTGAATTGTAATCCCCAGTGTTGAATTGGGGCCTGGTGTGAGGTGACTAGATCATGGGAGTGACGTTCTACTGAGTGGGTTGGCTCCATCCCCTGTGTGCTAATAGTGAGTAAGTTATCATGAGATCTGGTCATTTAAATGTCTGTAGCTCCTCCTTACTCTCTCTCTTGCTTCTGCTCCTGTCATGTAAAATGCCTGCTTCTACTATGCCTTCGTCTAAGAGCAAAAGCTCCCTGAAGCCACCGCGCAGAAGCAAATGCTGCTATGCTTCCTGTACAGCCTGTGGAACTGTGAGCAAATTAAACCTATTGTATGTATATACATATATATACAAACAAATTACCAATCTCAGGTATTTCTTTATAGCAGTGCAAGAACTGACTAAGATAGATAGATAGATAGATAGATAGATAGATAGATAGATAGATAGATATTTATTTCTCACTAAAACATACGTGCATATATGTTTATATAATACATAGGAAAAATCTGAAAAAATACATAAAATTGTTTTTTGAGAGGTAGGAAAAGGGATAACTTTCATTTTCCAAGTTTTTCAATATCTATTGTTTGAATTTTTTCCATTGAACAGCATCTTTTAGTTATCAAAATTGTACAACATATTTCTTTTTAAAATTGGTGTTGTAATGGAAAGAATAATGAACAATTAAAAACTGAAGCATATTGGAAAGTCCCAGTTTGGTCATTGGCTAGCTATATTAGCTTGTGCATGTGGCTTAATTTATCTGGCCCCAATAACAGGACAAAGTGGGATTTGATTACTTCTTAAGATCTTTCCCATATGTAAAAATTCTATTAGTCTATGGTTTTGAAGATTGGGTGATTCTCCCATTCTACCTGCAAAAATTTAGGTTTGGTGTCACAGTATCTTTGTTAGAGGGTTATAAATGTTATCTTTTAGCAGATAGAGCAGGAGGTATGGGACATAAACAAGCTATATTAACTCATCTACTCAAGGAAGTTCATGAAAGCAACTTGAGACTCATATTCAATTTTTAATGTACATAGCAGGTTTGCTGGAAATACCTTAGGTTACTT
This sequence comes from Aotus nancymaae, assembly GCF_030222135.1. NCBI lineage: Eukaryota > Metazoa > Chordata > Mammalia > Primates > Aotidae > Aotus > Aotus nancymaae. The sequence goes on along the minus strand of NW_026988450.1, from coordinate 14,413,553 downwards.
GAAATATTTATCTTTTAGAAAATAATTTAACCAAATGACTGGAAAACATCAGCCTAAGAGACTACATATACCCTCAGTGGTTAATGGACATCTCCAAGGCATCATGATTCAAACTTTCTTTAAACTCTTTTATGCACTTTAATGAGTTGTTCCTAGTCAACATTGAGCACACTCATTACCGAGGAGAATTCAAACACGTTCTCTCCATTTCTAACAATTATATATTTTTCTAAAATCTATTCAGTTATTGTAGGCAGTGTAGGTTTATCAATTACCTCTCCAAGCTGTCCATTATCTATTTTGAGAGTATAATTTGTTTCCCGCATAGAGTATGTGTTAGCAGCATGATGCGTTTTACATTTGTAATTAATTTTGAACTGACAAAGAAGGTAGGAAAAATTATCCTGTAAATAAAAGTAATGAATGCAAGTATTTAAACAAAAGGTCCTGGTAATTTCCAGCAACTTAAAAAGAAAGAAAAAACTCAATCTGCTCTTTTAAACTAAAAATACCAAGATATCTTTTGTTCCTGCTTCATGACATGATGAAGATTTTGAAATTCTAGTACTAAAAAGGATAATAAATGACAGGTAGGCACACTACATTGAATCTGTGAGTAAGAAACTGTTTACTTCTCAATAAAATTAATAATACCAGTTTAACTATACACGACTAATTGGCTAGTTCACACAAAGTTTATCAGAAAATCATTTCTGTAGATATAAATTCCTACCCATGATGAAACTAAATATTTTGCTACTCATAGCACTTTAAAATGATAGAGAGCTTGAAATTAAATTACACTAAATGCCTTTATATTTATTCGGCATTAAACCTTATTTTCCTTACTGTCATCCTGCCAGCGTGATATCATCGGAGTTGAAGAGGGATGCTAATGCTATTTATATTACACTGCACTGTCCTCTAATTGACCTTGTTTGTGCAATGGAATGGCTGCTTTTCTCAAGCTGCCAGCCCTTTATTGCAGCATTTTGACCATGCACTAGTGGCTCTTTGTGCTGCTGCTGAGTTCAAGAATCAATACTGGATTCCCTACAGCCAATAAAGGCAGCTGACAGCATGAATTAACTGAGTGTGGCCAGTTGCATGGAGGGCCATTGTCTTTAAGGAAAATCTGGATGTGATTACCAGCCTCCATCTCTGAGTGAAGGTTTTAATGCAAAGTGCGAGGTTGCTGTAATTTAATTTTGGCCTGCTGCTCTGACACACTCCCCTTTGCCACTGCTTCATGGAATCCAAGCTATTAATGGCTGCAAACCAAAACACATATGGAGACAAAGGCAAATACTCACTGTCATACAATAGCAGCGATTTCACCTGGCTTGACCATTCTTTCCTCATAGCATTCTTATAGCAGATTCTGTTTCTTCAAACCAGTCTTCCCACTATAGGAATAAGTCAAACCAAAGTTAAAAATTAAATGTGCTGTGACCTATACATAACTGAAGTTTTTGTATGTGGCAGGGTTGAAAAATCTGCACAAAAAACTCATTGCCTTTGATTAGACTATCAAAATTATGGAAAAATGCATTAATACTTCCTTATCTCCCACCCTTTGTAAGATGATTTTCACGCCCTCTACTCCAAGAAAAATATTTTCCCCTGAAACAAAATCCAATTGATTCTATTCAGTCTTTATGTTCTTAATAGCATTTGACATTGAACACTTCCTTCTTCACAAAACATTCACATTTCTTGGGTTCTGGTTCCTTTGATCATGTCTCCTCAGAGTTGGTGTTCCTTGCACTTTATCCTAGGCCTTATTTTTGCCTCACTTTAATTTGCCCTCCTCCATGTAAAACCTCATCCTTTTTCATACCTGCAGTTATTTTTAATTTCCACGTATTGAGTCCCAAATCTTCATCTCCAGCTCAGACCCATTAATAAGTTTGACTGGGCCAGGCTTGGTGGCTCATGCCTGTAATCCCAGCATGTTGGGAGGCCAAGGCGGGTGGATCAAGAGGTCAGGAGTTCGAGACTAGCCTGACCAACATGGTGAAACCCCGTCTCTTCTAAAAATACAAAAATTAGCCAAGCGTGGTGGTGGGCGCCTGTAATCCCAGCTACTCAGCAGGCTAAGGCAGGAGAATTGCTTGAACCCAGGAGGCAGAGGTTGTGGTGAACCAAGATTGTACCACTGCACTCCAGCCTGGGCCACAGAGCAAGACTCCGTCTCAAAAAAAAAAAAAAGTTTGGCCATCCCATCAGTGTTTTGAGCTCCACATACCTCAAACTGAATGCATCGTCTCCTGTTGGGTTTTCCACTTCAGTAAATTGCCATCTGTTACATATGCAGGAACATGGAGCTTACCTTTGAATCATCTCTTTTCTTTACTGTCATACTCATTACTTATCAAGTCTTGTTAATCTACTCCTTAATCTCTCCATTTATCTGTCCACTAATCTCCATCACTTTTTCTCCCCTAACACTAGTCAGGCACTCCATGTCTTCTTGCCTTCAAGGCCTTCCTAGCCAGCATACCTGATCCCAGGGTTGGCCCTGCCTCCACCACTGAAATCTCCACCCTAAAACTAACCTTGTCTTTCTAAAAATAAAATCTATTCACTTTTCTTTTCTGCTTACAACATTTCAACTACTTCACACTACGACTTTGCCTCTTCAGCTTTACGTTTTACAGTGTTTTCTCTTTTCCTCCTTGCCAATGACATATATATACATATTTGTTCTGCTGTCACTAACTCAGTGATTTTAATACAAGGACATGAACCACAGCAGAGACTTAGTTTGTAACCGGAACAAAGGAAAGCACCCATTAGACACTTGACGGCAATCATGAATCTCTATGGGTTGCAGCTATGCCTAAGCTTCCACGAGTATGTTAGACAAAAGAAAAATCCACAGAATAACAAACTGGGATTTATGTAAGCCTTTAAAAGGGGAAATGACATGTCATTTCTTTCTTTATCAAAAGACCTATATTTCTGAGAGAATTTTGGTATTGAAAACATCAGTTCTGTTCATAACAGGCAATGTTCCTCGTTGAAATTAATTCAAGCAGAGTTATTCAAGGGACAGTGTATTATATACAAACCATTTAACTTGAGCTTTAAAACGATTTTTCATGTCTGAGAATTATCAAGAAGATACCAGTTTGGATCAACACTTTCCATAAACTGGAACAAAACCTGTGGTTTTAAAGGCTGTGATCTTAAATGCAAGCAATTTGGGAGACTCTTAAAGGCACATTGTCTGAACTATTCCTACTCTCACATTTTGTTGCTATCATTAATTTTTTTAGGAATATTTTATTATATTTTCATCATTCCCAAAATGAACATCGGGGCCATAAAAAACAAGAATTAAAATATGTAGTTATTACATTCCCACTTCTGGAAAGGCTGAAATGATGATAGTCATGATACAGCTACCTCAGCTGATTTCTTGACTGTGTAGACATAAGCTAAGAAGTAGGTGTGTTCAGCTTCCAACCATCATGTGATGGTCCTCCTTGAATCCATGAAGCAAAGGTGTGTGTCATTACCCTATCTTTTCTCCCTACCAGTTCTCTCTTTTTTTCATCGCATTTTCTTCCCTGGCCAGAGAATCTTCAAGGATTTATGGCTTGGCAGCTCATCATCGTTTGAGTGGTCTACTGAGAATAGAAGAGAGAGGTAAAACAGGAAGCACACACAATTCCCTGTCCTTCTGCCTGCATCTCAAAGTCATAGCTTGGAGGGGGATTCTGAGGCTACCCCCATAGAGCTCAGGTTGCTGCTCATTATAATGTACGATGAGATATTGAGCAGGGGTGGGAGGGCCACTTAGTGATTCACAGATACAGTCACTTTGCCGTCAGTAGAAGAGGAAACCGGCCCAAGGAGGAATCACCAAGTACATATGCAATAAGCCACATCCCAAGTCCACCCTCTCCTATGCTGTCAGGAGCCTGGGGGTATTGAAGTGTGGCAACTAGCTCCCGACAACAGCACTGGGAAAAGGACGCACACATGAAGGAGACAATGTCTTGCTCTCTCCATACTCAGACAGACACACTTGTGTGGCCATCCCCAAGACTTCAGATTGATTAATTAAGCCAATTAAGTATCTTTACCATCAATCTATCTTAACTAAAACAATTCTTCTGAGTAGCAAGATAATTTTTACCTAGTTTCCTTCATCAAAAGCAATATTCTTCAGATAAGACCTGCCTAAAAATATATTTCATATGGTCATCGTATGTTCTACCTTCCTGAAATAACCCTACAATTTTAACAAGAATTGTAATGGCCTGGTCTCTTAGCCTGCTAAGAAAGCAGTGGTCCTCACTTCCTTAACACTGCAGGTTTGGATGGGGGATGGGAGAGGTGGAGAACCATTCATCAAAGTCCTCACTATGGATATGCCTTCCAGACTTGCTGTACATCCAAACCTGAAACTATGTCTCCCCTTTCTCTTTTTGGAAATGTGCAAATTTTTTGTTTATCTTTTCCCCCACTTTTGTCTCCATCATAAAAGTGATAATTCTATTAATACGCCAATTTCACAGCTTTTTGTCTTTCAGTCCAAGCCTCTGAGTCAATCATCTGGCCACAGCAAAAGACCAGGGAGCCGTCTGGATATTCTTGATATATGAGAAGCCTACATGGCATCAGCTGGGAAAACTGCAGTCAACATTGGAATAATCAAAAGTGACCACATGCAATAATAGTCTGTGTGACAGTGAAGAGGGGACACCAGGAGGCAGGTGTTCCATATGACAGAGGATCAATACTCCTGTTGAGGAGATAAGATAGATTCCAAATGGAAAATAAACTCATGGAGAATACGAACAGGAAGACAAGAGAAGGGGAGGGAAAGTGAGACAAGTCTGCAGGAAACAACACAACAAAGAGAATGTGGGGATGTGTGCAAGGCCCACAGCTGACGGGCTGCTGAAAACTGACTGAGTGTAGGATAGGACAGTTAATATGAATTTGCTTCTGTGACAAGGAAAAGGGACAATGAGTGCATTCAGAAGTTCGAGCTACACAAATTAGCTAGGATCTTCTACATTCTAATTTAACATGCTTGCAGAAAAATTTCATCATTTGTAAGATGTGTTGACAGCCTCAAAAACTTGATTTTGTTTAGCTAGGCCTAGTTTTCAGCAACAAAACAAGGATACCCCATATTTTATTTCTTTTGAAAATATATTTCAATGAAAAGGGAGATGGATAGAGGTAAACCTAATTTGCATTATTTAGTTCAAAAGAAATGTTGCTTTGATGCCACTGTGTATATTTGCAGTGCTTCCTTTCTCTCTTGGGAGCTGGTGTGTATTAACATTCCATTCCTCTTTTTCATTATTGCTATCACATAAATTAAAACACACACACACACACACACACACACAAAGGATTAATTGATAAAGCCATAACAGCAACCTTCAATATGAGAACTTCCTCCAGAAATTCAGTGCTACACATAAATAAAACTATGCAGGCAAATGTTAAATAAAATTTCATTCCATTAAAAAGAAGAAAACATCGGAATTTCCTGACTCTCTATTTCTATCATGGGCTCTGTGAATCTGTGCTTTCAAGGTGTCACATTATTCTGTAGTCAGGCCTGGGAATATTTCAGATTTCATGCAAATAGTGAAACATTGCGTGATCTACAGCATCATCTTGATTTTGTTCTTTTATTCTTTACAAGTGAAGCTCTCAATGCTTTGTTGTTCCTATGCCAGGGGAGTAGCAGAGCATTTCATTTTCCAATGGCTTGTGAAAACACAGAGGGAGGATTTTTCTCCCACCCCCTGAAAGCCTAGGTGGATATTAGAAGTCAAGGGCTGTGATCTTCCTAAAGAAACAGCTTTATAAACCTCTAGCTATTCCTGCAATGCAGCAGATGTGTGGGCTGCTGCCAAGCTCCAGCTCACTCTGGAAAACGCTGACATGAGGGCTGCAACTCTGCAAGGAACCAAGGAATGTTTACACAGAGCCCTTAGGGTCGATCAGATGTTCTCCTTGGAGCGCCCTTCCAACTTGTGTCTTTCCCCCTGCACCTCCACATGCTCACATGCTCTTGCTTTCCGGAATTTGCTTGCTCTGCCTTGATTATGAACTCCATGAGGGCAGGTCTGTGTGTGCCTCTCACAGTGATCACAAAGTCGGAATGCTACAACTACCTGCTGGGTGACTAAATGAAATAAATAACCTTGAAGAAGCCTCTTAAAAGCAAAATCACTTCCTGAATTTGCCAGGTAGCCCTGTGTCCCTAAAGGAGGACATAAAATTGAGAACAGCCACTTTCCCATCTGCCTAGAATGGAAGGAAAGCCAATGTGCCCACGTTTCCCTGTTGCCGGGCTCCTTCATGGCTTCCTGTGAACCATTTGGAGCACTCAGCCTGTGTTTCTCAACACAGCTCTCAGTTGCATGCTGGCCTGTGCTGGTCTTTGTTTCCTGACCAGAATTTCTTTGCAGCTAAGGATAAACCTTAGCAGTCGTGTGAGCAGCTTGTACATCTCTCATCCTAACCAGTGAGTGCGATGCTGCTTACCAAGCTGAAATCACAGTTGAGCTTTTTCCTCTTGACCCTGTTATTTTAATATTTGGCGTGTAATCAAAAGTAGAAACGATACCTGGATTGTTACAGCTCCCCTCACTCCAGGCCTGATATAAATGGCCCGGGGAGACTGTGTGCCCCTCCTACTATTCCCTTCCTCCTGCTTCCCCAGTGACCGCCTGCCCAGCTGAAAATGTGACAATGCTTGATTCATGGCTGAGTCGTTCTAACGAATAGGGCTTTTGCTGTGGTCTGCACATCTGCTGTATCCTAAGAAGAGCCCACGTTTTATCAAGTCTTTCCCTGAGGAAGATCACAAACCACTTTATGCACAATCATCTCTTCATTCAGCTCCGTCACTTGGGAAGTGAAGACCACAGGGAGCCTTAGATGAAGAGGCTGTAATAACTAACTAAAACTCTGGCTGGTACGTTGAGGGTTACTCCGTCCTCCAACAGAACATGCCATATGTTCCTCTGTAAGCACAAGTAACTGAATCCTTGAATTTATTCTTTATCTGAAAGATAGTTAAAATGAGTTGTCAAACACTTTTGGTTCAGTATCATATTCAAGACTTTTTTTTTTTTCAAATGCTGTTGGGATAATTAGGACATTCTTAAGTATCTTTAATCTACTTATCTATTGAGTAAGTTTTCAAATTTAACTGTCAGAGCCAATCAAGGAAGATATCTAATATAAAAATGCCTTCAATCATTAAACTATGCATTTAATACCCAGAGCACTTAGATAAACATTTTTGTCTGGGGCAGGTGAACAATGGCTACAGTCCTCCCCACGTTGACAAACATGTGAACATGCATGCATATACACTGATGTGCACACATGTGCATGCACGCAAAAATATTTTTAACTTTCTAAAAATCGCTGCAAACTCTTATTTTATGTCACAGGCTACAGTGTATGTAAACTGAGAATAAAGTTCTTTGTGGTTTAGTAATGAGTTAAACAAAAAGAATCAGTTTTCTTTTTGCTCAAACCCCAGCCTCTGTTTGTTCATCCAGTGTGGGTTTGCAGTGACCTCTGCTTCCCAAAGTCTTAATTATGTAATCTCATTCTCTGTGAACCACCTGTGAGAACCTCACTATGGGGACGCTAAGACTTTGTCAAGCATGTTTAAAAAGGAAACTTATTTTTCACTCCTTTGAGGCTATCAAAGATTAAAAAGGAGTGCTTTTCTGTGTTTGAATGTATGATCCTGGAGATAATTCACTTAGCCAGATAACGAAGCTTTTCTGATTTGACTTCTACGTGTGCTTACTGTTCACTTGAACCCAACCACCTGCTGTCATATACAAATTAGTAACATGGGATTTTTTTCTTTCTGTTCCTTAATTCATCAAATCCCATCATGATTCCTGAAAAAATAATATTCTAAGAAAAAATTTTGGAAAATGTCTGCTTACCTCTCTTTTATTGAACAGAGAGCAACAAACGACTTAGCGTGAACGAGGGACTTGTGACAGAAAATGTGGCTTTATACTAAGTTATTCACAATCTGGGTAACAAAATGCACCCCGGATGAAATTTATTTTTTAGAAAAGTAGATGATTTAATTCATGCTTCAAATTATATGAGCATGTCCAGGCACCTTGTCCAGCCACCTGGAAAGGCTTTTGGAGTCCATAAAATTTATTTTCCTTCACTTCTAAACATCGATTATTTTTCTCATCTATGCCTTTAAAGGGAAAAGGAAACAAATAAACAAAAACAAAAATTACTAAAGCAAGAATGTAACAAACGGGTCCCTAAACAGGAATGCTATGGAAAGCAACTCTTCACATTTACTTCCTTTCTTTTCTTATGTGGGGAAAAAAAAAAAAAGAAAACAAGTTGAAGATATTTTCACTTGAATGCCACAAAAAGACTTGTATTCTCAGAATTATCAAAATGATTTTGTGTTCTCAGAAGTATCAAACAATTCATAGAAAATCTACTAACCTGCTAGTAATGATGATCTCAGAGTGAAAAAGCGACAACTGAGGGGAAACTTTTCTGATTAAAAATGTCAGTGAAGAAGAACAAGGAGACCAAATGGCCTATACATCTTACAGCCAGATTTTTAAAATAATAATTTAGCAACCTTGATCTCCAGAGTTTTGCCTTTCTATTCTAAATGCATTGTATGTATTTTCATTTAATCTTCCTTTTTCGTGAGGTTTAAGTTAAATTTCTGATATAAAACTGCTGAACTGTACAAATGACATTTGTTTGATTAATGTCTCTCACCAGGCAGGGACTCTGTGACCTCTGCATATTTCTGTCAGGTATCATTTAGGTTACAGTTAAATTTGGATTAGGATCAAGGAGAGACTCAATTTCACTGTGACGATGAGTCCCATTTGCAGATAATTAGTGTGAACTAATTTTTCATATGTATGGGATGCCATGATAAAAGGGGGAGAAAGAACAGTGAAAACTCAGAGCAAATTTTATTTCTGAAATAAAATACAGTACATTTTCAATAATTCTCTGTCATGCTCACCTATTTGAAATTTATTTATTTCATTATTTACCATATTGTATGTTATTTAGTGGCCCATATTAAACCAATTTAGATTGTTGTTGGAGAAAACTGGGTTAATAAGTTAGATTACCACAATTATTATTTCTCAAATATAATATATTCAATTAGTAGCTAATATAGACAGTTATAGTAAGATTATAGTTATAATCTCTCCTTTACTTGTTAGGAATGTATTTAGCTGCAAGTAACAAAGCATTCAACTATAATATTTGAACAAAATAGTTTTGTTCCACACACACAAAAAAAGTCAAAATGTAGACTGTTATTCGTGTGTCTTCAACGGCTCCATGATGCCAGTCCCAACATCTTCGTCCATCACCTCATGGTCACAAAGCAGCTGCATAGCTCCAGGTACTACATCTGCATTTAAAGCAAGGAAAGAAGTAGGAAGTGGTAGCCAGACATACCTGGGCGTTTTAATCAGAAACAGAAAAGCTTTTCTGGAAACAATGTTAGTAGACTTCTCAGCTTCCATTGGCAGAACTGAGACGTGCAGCCACCCCTCAAGACTGAGAAGACAAAGAAAATTATTATCACCATTGGCTATGACCAATTGTGATCTATATCGGATCAAGGGTGGCAAAGTACATTATCATTCTCAACAAATGTGGGGATCTGTTGGAAAGAAAGAAGGGAGATAGGATGTTGAGCAAGGAATAAAATTGCCTGTCCTACAGTCATAAACAGAAATCAGTGATTTACTCACTCATTGCCAAAATCTGCAACCTGACATACAGGCTTCAATCTTCAAATTCAAAGTACTTATCTCACTGATAAGTCAAGCACATCATCTTGGCATGGAAAGAAGGGTGCTTCCTACTGATTTCCATGGGGTTCTTAATATTTATCATAAGAACTGAGGCTATATGACAGCAAAACTTAATTGATGTAATTTTCTTATTTTTCCACCATCATTTGAAAAGAGCAGTAAGGTGTAAAGCAGTAAGGTGCAGATTGTTGGCTTTGCTGTATAGTGCCCAGGTCATTGTCAATGGCTGTTAATCGAGTTGACAGAACTTAATGGGAAATTCATAGACACTGCATAAAACGAATCTGGGCTTGCGTCGGTTTCTTCTCTTCCTTTCTACCTGATCATTGGTAGGTTACTCACCCTCTTTCTTCCTCATCTTTCTTGTCTGTGCATGAGCATAATCATCCCTAACTTGTACAGAGGCCTCAAGGATGGAATGGATAAGGTAGACGAGCATTCGGGATGCATCCTGGTGTACTCTTGTGTTTCTCTCACTCAAAATGGAACTTACCGTGTGAGCCAACCCAGAACTAAGGAGAACTTCTGTCTCTCGTAGGATTTCAGTGCTGTTTTTCAATCTTTTCTATAAGTGTACAGATAAATCCCTTCATTTCCTATGTTACAAAAACACTTTTCTTTTACTGAGATAAAGAATTGATTGAAACCCTTCCAAGTTTAAATCCATAGTCCTAGAAAGTAGAAAACAGCCTTGACAATTCTTATACCTTAGAGTTTGGAAGTTTATAAAAACATATATCTCAGTTGCCAGAGATGAAGGAGGGGAAGTAAGTTACTGTAAAGGAGAAAGTGAGCAGGTTCTTAAATTGCAGTCATCTTTCCAGGCTGTGTAAGATCTTTCTGTTCTGACATCTTCAGCCCTCATTAAAGCTGCCAATTTCTCCCTTCTCTCATCTCTTTCTTTCTCTCAGCTTATTTTATAACCAATCTAACTTATCAGGATTTAAATGATTTAATATATGTTATTTGCTTCCTCAGTTTTAAAAATGGGTAATAATAACACCTTTTTCTGTGAATTCTGTGGGGCAGGGAGGGAAATAAATAAGGCAGATAATGTAGGTAAAAGTACCTAGCACAGTCCTGAACTCATTTTCATTTCTTCATATATGTGTGTGTGTGTGTGAGTGTGTGTGTGTGTTTGCTGACTACTTACTCATCATAACTTTTCAGAGTAATTTTCATCATTCTTTGAATAGTTTAGGGGTTGCTATAAATTTCCAACTTTTTCCATTTTATTCATTATAGTCTTTCAGAAATCTTCCCGAGGGATATAAGGTACCAACAGATGCTCTGCCTACACTGAATAAACATTTCTAAACCATTACATTTATTTTTAAAATCTTTTTTTATCTATCTGTAAAATTTTGTCTACAACAAAGACTGCTAAAGTTAAATCAATGGGGAATAGACTTGATGCGACTTTTGTCTAGAAGCATCTCCTAAAAACAGCAAAAGCTACTTCTCTACAGGAAAGTTGTGATGAAAAGACTTGCAGGGCAGAACTGATTCTCATATTAAAAAACTAACACCCTGCATGCACCAGTAATTCCTTCCCAAACATTCATTTTATGATGGGTAGACACAGTCTTAATGGCAAGTTAAAACTATATTTGAGGGATTGTTTTTGAAAATTGGAGGCACATTAGGCATGAATCTCATTTATGTAGAACTAGAAAGAACAGCTATGCTACTTACAAAGCATTAGAACAAAATGCGTATCATAAATAAAATAAAAAGTCAGACTTGGGGTTTTATGGCTAAATTGATTATGCTGATTTGCGTACCTTTTCTTTCTGGTTCTCAAAAATATTTAAGTAATAAAGTTTTAATTGCTATATGTACCAATTAAGAGTTCTAAGCAAAATCTTTCCAGGCAAATAATAAATGACTCAAACCTATAAATAAAATGGAAATAGGCTAAAATAGCAATGATAGACTGTATATACAAATGATCACACTGGGGCTTCCCTGCAGAAGAAAAGAAAAACCCCCCTCCTTTCCCCATCACCATTTTTTTATGCAGCAAGGGAAAAGGCAGCGTTAGCAAACAAAAATTGCTTTTCACTTTGCCAACAAGATAAATAGAATGAAATTTCAATGAAAATGACTGGAAAAATGTACATGATTGATGCTAAATTTGCAAAAATTCCAAAGATATGGGTACAGTTTGTCATAAAAATGATGTCAAAATCTTTTTGTTTTGTCAGAAAAATTATGCAAAGAAAAAAATGCCAATTTTCCTCCTCCAGCTCTAGTCCTTGCCTATTCTAGAATCTGTTTGCTTTTCGAAGAGACAGGAATATTTTTACTTTAAAATCTTTTATGTCACTAATCACTAAGAACATGTAGCAGACATGTTTCTGTGGGAGCTTTCATGATGATAATGGGCCTGCAGCTGTCCCTCACCGCATCAGGGGTGCACCAAGGGAGAAACCACACATGAAAGCCCTCCGCAAACTTCAAAATGGCCCCAGAATGTTCGTTATCCTTATTAGCTCAACGTTGAGTTAGATACATTCAAATACTGTTTGTGGAACAGAAAATGGGATTCTAAACTCTGAATCAAAGGGAAATTAGATATCCTCAGAAGTGAGGATGGAAGATAAGAAAAACAAACATGATTTGACTAAGATTTGTAGATTAGGCCTATACTCAGTTCTTATCCATTATAACAACAGTAACTAATTTTTTTTATTATAAATCAGAAGAGCACAGACTATGGTATGTCTGAAACGTCTCTGAATGTCCAGCCCTTAAAATGTAGGAAATCTAGCACAGGAGGTCTATAAACACGTTTTCAAGAAATGAATGAATGTCTATTAATGAGCCAGGCATAAGACTGGATTCTTTACTTGCAATATCTTATTTAATCCTTACTTGAAAATATAAAATAGGCTTGATGCTCAATTTTTTATTAAAAAAAAAAAACCCTGAATCTTGGAAAGGTGCTGGCTAATGTGCCAGGCACTGTTCTAATTATTTGACATAATTGTATCATTTAACTTACACTGCAATTCCATGGGGTGAGCTCTAATATCCTCATTAAACAAAAAGAAAACTCACACAGAAAGAAGTAAAACTACTTGCCCAGCAAAGAGGGTCACTAAACAGGATTTTAATCCTGGCAATCCACCCTCAGAGACCTCACCCCTAATGTTAATACCATGCTGCTTGCCCTGTTGCACACACAGCAAGAATGTGATAGAAACAGGATGCTGTGTTATGTACAACCCTTCTTGACTCTAAAGCATGATTTCTTTCCATTCCATCCCCAGAAGAGCATTTCAAAAAATTCCTAAAATAGAATGTTGAAGCAAAAGAAAGTTGCAGGATTGGGAAATCTCTGTAGAAAAAACTGAAGTCGATAACCTCAGGGGTCAGTTTTGCTAAAGGTGCTAAGGAGCCAAACAGGCAAACAGGGTTGAAATGAAGGAAGTTTACCAGACCGAGAAGAGGGTCTGCATTCCATCATTTAGCAGCAGATGACATTGAGTTTATTAATGCAATTGGTCTAAGAGAGAATTAAGAACAAGAGCAAAACAAATGCTTTACAACTCAATTTTTATACCTGTGTAAGCTAAATATATGAAGTTAGAAAGATGCCACTGTTAGAGAAGGCAGTGTGGTTTAATTCTTGTATAGGAACTATTAGCTTTATTTGAAAATCAGGTATAGCATGTCTTATTTGGTAGGAAAGAGCATTTGATGTTCAGTTTCTTTTAATTTAAAGGCCTTTCTGGAAATCAACTACAATCTTCAGTTGAGCCATAGTGTTGCCTATCCCTAAAAATAAATAAATACAGATGGCACTAGACCAAAGGTCATTACAAATGTAATCATTTAGTTTTCAAATCAGAAACAAAGTTCTTTTAAAAAATCAAAAAAAAATCATAACAATGAAATGGACTTCAGAAACACAATTAATTCAGCCTCATGTCTTTAAGCCCTATTTCCTCTAAACTTCTTTGAACTAGTACAACTGCAAATTCCCTCAATCGACTAGTCCATTGAATACTGATTGTAACAATAACATTTGCGAACTATACTATGTGCCAGGTACAGCATTACTTAAAATGAAAACAAGAGGAGTACAAAACCGCATGTATACTTTTTACATGATTCACATATTATTAAAATTTTACCCAAATGCTTCATTTTCTGTGTGACAGACAGATTAGATAGATGATAGATAGATAGATAGATAGATAGATAGATAGATAGATAGATAGATAGATAGATAGATTAGATAGATGATAGATAGATTAGATAGATAGATAGATAGATAGATAGATAGATAGATAGATAGATAGATAGATAGATAGATAGATAGGTAGGTAGAGTAGGTAAGTAGGTAGGTAGATAGGTAGGTGGATTTCCACCACCTTTGTTTGTCTGTTATGACATAGACAAATTTGAAGAAAATAGCCTCTTTTTACCCATTGAGATATTCATTTTAGGTTTGCCTGATGTTTCCTCATGAATAAATTCGGTTCACGGATTCCAGGCTGGAGTGATGCATAAGTGATGTTGTGTCCTTCTCAAGTGTTCATACCTGGAGGCCCATGAAGTCATGCACCCTTCATTGGTGATGTTAGTTTGTATCACATAGTCAAGCTTTGTACTATTTCACCATTATATGATTACTATTAGGTAAAAACTACATTGTATAGAATTGTAAAGAACTATGTAATTTATATGGTTATATTACAAAAACTATGTGCAACGTCTATAATTATATATAACTATTATATTCTATATATACCTACCACAGAGTTACTATCCTATCAGTACTACTTTTTCTTTTATAACTATAAGAAATCTGTAGGGACACACTTTAATGTCATGTAAATATCTTGCTCTTCATCAACATTTCTCTCTGGATTGATAATTCTTTTTGAATCCAATCCTTAGTATGAGGCTGCAAAATATTGATTTTCTAACTGCAGTACTTCCTCCATATTTAACAGCAGGCACTTGGGATTCTACTGTAGGTAAGAGATCTCCCTTTTTTCCCACTTATTTGTTTATCTCTATTTTTGGCAAGGACTCACAAATTCTTATTTTTTCAGTAGTTTATTACTCTAATTGTCTTGGTGCTCGGATTTCTTAGATGTGGCCAGTGGGAACCGCTTCAAGCTGTTTCTGTGTCTGTGTAATATATCTCATTCTCTCTCTCTGTCTCTCTTTTAGAATTTTCACACTTTGTGGAACAACAAGGTATTCCCGGCTCACCTTGTGTCTACCCCTGCCTCAGCCACAGAATCAGCATTTTGTTAAGGAGTCCTAATTCCTTTCTGCAGGGAATAGTATTAGCGACTAGGATCTAGTTTCTACTACGATAAACTTCATTTTCAGTTGTTTATCATTCCTTAATGTAGATTTTTAAAAAATTAGAGATGTCAGGCGTCTTCCACCAATTAGACCATCAACTCTTTCCCATGTGTGTCATATTTTAGTGGGACCTTGAAGAAGCTATAGGAGGGTAAAGAAAGAGGAGGTAACAGAGATGGGAAAATAATAAAGAGCTCTCTGAATTCCATATCTGACTTTTTCAGGAAAATTCTCACTTCTGAACATCAAAAAGTCATTTAATAAGCCCTAAGCTACATGTTTTATGGAGAAATTTCATCCCAGTTTGTTTCTGTTCTGTAATTTTTATTATCATTTCTTAGTGTTTACTCAGGGGAAACTAGTTCTATACGATTCTCTTTATAAAAAAAAAAAAAGCATTGTGATCAAATAAGTTTTGACAATAAGCTTACCAAACCCCCCCACATAAATTCACAGCACACATTAGCAAGTTTTAAAGGCACTGATAAATCCTGTATTAGAGACACAACTGGTTAACTTTTATCCAATATTCCCACGCTTTCTTGAATCTCCCTAGTAACATCTGCCATCAACCTTCAGAGCATTATTTAGAAATGCTAATTTGTATATTTGAAGGTAGTAGTAAATTGCCTTAAAGTAATTCTCTTCCATCATTTAATCTTCCACAATCCTCAGAGCATCTCTCTATTGCAGCTTTTAGTAAATTGCTGTGTAACCAGTTATTTGCTTATCAAACATTTCTATTTGACAGAAACATCCTAAAAAAAAAAAAAATTTGTTAATTGCCTTTTTTTTTTTTTTTTTTTGAGACAGGGTCTCACTCCATCGCCCAGGGTGAAGGGCAGTGGTGCAATCACGGCTCACCACAGCCTCAACTCAGGCTCAGGTGATCCTCCTTTCTCAGCCTCCTAAGTAGCTGGGACTATAGGCATACACCACAATGCCCGGCTAAAGTTTTTGTATTTTTTGTTGAGGCAGGGTTTCACCATGTTTCCCAGGCTTGTCTCAAATACCTGAGCTCAAACAATCCACCCTCCTCTGCCTCCCAAAGTGCTGGGATTACAGGAGTGAGCCACCACACCCAGCCTTTTATGTCATTTCTGCTACAGTAGTTAGTATTTAGCAGGCATTCAAAAAATGTGGTTAAATTAAAATATTAAATTTCCAAAAAGATAAATTCTTTTAAAATTTACCTTAGTTCAGGGGTTGTTCTTTTATCCTTGAAGAATAGGTGCCCAGTTTGGAAAGCAAAGGAAAATAGAAAAATTAGTACTGAGAGTTCTTTTAATCACTTAGAGCAATGACATTGTTAAGTGATGGGCATGGCCTCCACCTCTGTGTGGCCCATGACTACATTGAATCCAGTGTGCAGAGCAATTTTTTCATCCCTCCCTGTGTCCTTTCACGCCCTACTAGGTGCTACAGTTTCAGTGGTAAATTAGACAGGATTCCTTATCTCATGGAGCTAAACGTTCTGGTGGGTGAAAACAAATAAAAAGGAAATAAGTAAAGAAACAAGCCAGATAAACCTACAGAGCTCTGAACACTTTGAAGATGATAAAACAACCTAATAAGCTAACAGGTAGAGTGAATGGGGCTAAAACTTCAAGGATGAGAAGAAGTCAACGCTATGAAAATCTGGGAGCTGAGAATCTCAGAAATGGAGACCAGTAAGTGCAAAGGCCCTGAGGCAGGAAGTGAGTGGAGAGCAGAGTATGACAAGTAGCCAGTGAGGCACGGGCACCATATGATTTTCAATCACTGCTGCGGGGAGACGCTAGTCTTTGCAGTAATCTGTGAGAGAGGCATGGGATGAGAGAGTAAATGATAAAGAAAGATCTGAGAGCTATGAACAGCAGTAAAGAAATTCTGCAAGGTTTTAAAGGGACGTGATTGGTGGTAATATTCAGGATCTAAGTGAGCAATGCAGTGAGGGAACTGCTGCTGCCTTAGCTGTTTAAGCCTCTAAATCTTTTACTTTTCGCTTTGTGTCTGTGTCTCCTGCGAATGTGCTTTCTTCTGGGTTTGCCTCCTCCAACCCACCAGCTGGTGAGGTCCCTCTCTTTTTTTCTATTTTTGTTCTCCCTCTTCTCTCTTTGCCTTTGCTTGTTTTTTTCTGTGGGTCTCAGCTTCCCATTTAACTTGTCTTTTACAAATCTTTTACTTTATTTTAATTTATTTTACAAATCTTCACTAAATAACTTCTATAGTCAGTCACTCTTCCGAGTACCTGAAGGAGATGCTAAGATAAATTAGCTTTAGTGAGCCCTGCCTTCAAGGAACTTGTTGGTTTCTATGGGAGACAGATTAGCACATGATTGCAATACGGTCTGTGCTATATAGAGGCGTCTATTCACTGTTGGCCTCTTAGCACCATACTCTTTCCCTCTTTGCCTTAAGCAATTGTAATATAGCAAGAGTCACTTGATAGTTCTGCTTTTAGCTCTCTGTCCTGAAATCTATTTTACATGCTGTCTTAAAATCAATCTCCCTGAAACACTACTGTTGTAATATTCTAAGTCAAAGTATACCTCCAAAAATGAAACTAAAGGCAATATGGACCCCTAGATAAGATCCTGGAACAGAAAAAGAGTATGTTGGTGAAAAGAAAAGAGAAGAAAGAAAGAAAGAAACAAAGAAAGAAAGGAAGGAAAGAAAGAAAGAGAAAGAGAGAGAGGGTGGGAGGGAGGGAAGGAAGGAAGGAAGGAAGGAAGGAAGGAAGGAGATGAGAAAATCAAAGGGGTCTGCAGATTAGTGAATGCTATGAACAAATGTTCACTTCCTAGCCTTCATTCATTGTCCTATGATTTCATAACATGTTAACATAAGGAGAAGCAAGGTGAGAAGTATGCAAGGACACACTGCATAATCTTTGCAGCTTTTTCATTTGTCTAATATTTATTGAAAATATTAGTTAAATATTAATTAACTAATGTTTTAAAATAAGAAGGAACACCTATCATTTACAAATGTTCAGCGACAGAAGGAAACAACATGTTGTTTTTAAGAGCATTATTCTTAGAGTAGAAAGCCTAAAAGAACCCAAAGATCAAACAGAAAAACATCAGCCAAAAAAGTATTCATACAATAGAATTCAGTGCAGCAAAAATGAGTGGCCTGCATCTTCACCCATCAATGCAGACGGATCTCATCGATGAGCTTAGAGCCAAAGAAGCAAACCAGAGAAATGCATGTGGTGTGAGCTCCTTTGTCTTAAGTCCAAGAGCAGGCAAAACTACGTAAAATACCATGTAGAGACATGTCCATGAGTGGTAGAAATATGAGGAAAAGCCCGAGGTAATAACCACAGAAGTCAGACTAGGCTACCTCTGGTGAACAAGGTGGACACACAAAACAGAAGGAGCTCTAAGATTCGGGCCGTCCTCTTGGCCTGCTGGTGCACATATGTGTATCTGTTTATTATCATTCTTTCTTGTACATACACATTTTATTATCTGCCTAAATGTGTATTGTGTCTAATGGTGTAAAGTGAATACATAAATCATGTATCATTCAAAAATAAATGCACGCTCCAATACTAGCAAGCTGTGTGACTATGAGCAAGTTACTTTTCTTGCGTATTTCTTACTGATTGCCATGAAGATTAAACAAAATAATGTATAAAAACACTTAATGATGCCTGGTCCATAGTGAACACCCAATAAATGCTAGTGTTAAAAATTTTTCTTTTGATAATAATAAAGAGATAAGAAAGAGGCTTCTCAAGCCAGAGTAAATCATCTTTTAAAATGATTTTTGCTACTATTGTTATTACAGTGTTTGGATTTAGTAGAGACAAGGTTTCACTGTGTTAGCCATGATAGTCTTGATCTCCTGACGTCGTGATCCACCTGCCTCAGTCTCCCAAAGTTGTGGGATTATAGGCGTGAGCCACCATGCCCAGTTGATATTTATTTCTTTAGATGATTCCACTACAGGCAGTCAGTGGGTCACATTTAGAGAAATAGGTCTGTAAAGCAACATTGTCCCACAGATATAGGACGCAAGTGTTTTTAAATGTAGGGTTTTTTTAATTATTATTCAAGCACAGTAAAGCCAACAGATCAGAAGACAACTGTCATTGAAAAGATAGCTTATTATACTCAGAGATCCCACAAGGAGAGGCTACATGGGTAAGAGTGGGCTAGTCGGAGGCAGAGGGAGCAAAGGGAAAGTGTGAGCAAGAATCTTTACTGTGGTTTCTGCAGGAAGGTTACTTACTCTGCAGTGAGGCAGAGTAAGAGGCTTGGGACTGACTAGTCTGAATAATTATAGCAGGTTCTGGGGCACAGGGACTGTCACTAGTTTTCTAGTACCTGCCCCTGGAGTGATTAGGACAGAGGGATAGAGGCCCAGAGTGTAAGAGCCCAATAAAGAGATGGCTATGGCTACAGTGGATTGATTGCTATGCACGTGAAAAATGTCTTGGAAGTGAATCCTTTACTATAGGAATTGGCTAGTCCTGGGAGGGGCAGGGTCCTCAAGGTCACTGAGCCTTCAAGATGCTAAAGCATCAGATAAAGAAACTAGAAAATGTGGTTATTATGGCCAGTCATTTATGTAACTTTTAATTTTCTAGGAGCCATTTTGTCAAAGTAAAAAAATAATTTTAACGAACTATTTTAAGACCATATATGCAAGATCATATTATTTCAACATATAATTGATATTAAAATTATTGAGATATTTTCTGTTTAAAAAATACATTTTAACACTACATCCTTGAAATCCAGTGTGTATGCTACCCTTAAAGCATGTATCAATTTGGACTAGATGCATGTGGCTAGTGCTACTGTTTTGGACAGTGCAGAACTAGAGAACCATGGAAAAATTCATTGGGGTTGATGGAGACTTAAGAGAAATCTGAGCATCTGTTTGGTGGTGGCAGCCATGTGGCTCATTAAAGTAATCTCTGTCCTCTCACCCTCTGACCCCACCCCAGCATATCATCAGCACTGCTCTTGTCTTTTTCCTGCACCCTCCCCCTTCTCCACCTCATTACCATGTCCCCATTTCCCTGTCATCTCCTCAGTCCCTGTGTCTCCCTATTAGTGGTCTCTCCTGGGTTAGACAAAGGAAAGATGCTACAATGGCTTTTCCCCAGTTACTATCATAGAAATCACTGTTCCTGGGGAAGGGGCTGCAGAGTGACCTTGGTTGAGAGAGGGGTGCTGCGGGAGCTTCCTGGAATGGCTTAAGGTGCCAAAAAACAAAAGTGAAAAAATATAATAAGGAGTCGTTGTGTCTAGTGCTGTAAGCACAAGCAATACTTACCCAACAACAGAATTTCTTGGTGATTTGGATATAAAGAAGGAAAGCAGATTTGTTTTTGTGATTGGTATTGCAATGTATACATCAGCTAAAGGATCACAATGTCAATTTATATTATATTAAAGAGCAAAACAAAAAAATAAGTAGTTGGCTAGTCTGAAGAAATAATAACTTAATGAGATCACGTCTGCTTTTTGTTTTAATGTGATACGTTTTTGCCTCTGATCATTTGCACATTTACCAGCTCTCTTGGTGAGATTTAAGACAATTCAAGCAGTTTTAATGCCCAAATCAACAATGCCCAAGCCAGAGCCACATGACAAGCTAAGTTCCCCATATAGCGTTCCGTTGGTTCCAAGCTCGCTCGTCCTTGATCTCTATTTTTAAGGTGTAAATCTGGCACACAGAAAAGTGAGAAATATGTAGCTTTGTCCTGAGCCAGGAATCCTGTGAATATATCCCAGGCCAGAGAATCCACAGAGCTCAGCACAAACCCTGTGACCTGAGAGATGCTCCCGTCTTCCCTGTGTCTCCCATAAATGTTGTTGACTACTGAACTTCACAGAAAATGCTCGCAACAGCAAATTTTCCAGGACTGAGAATTTAGGCCTACCTCTTAAAGTCTCATAAAAGATTAATAAAAATCTGGCAGTGTATGGTAATTAACAATGTAACTTGCGTAGCATGCGGAAAAAATTTCTGGTTTGTATTGTTATTGTCAATCAAGTCACCCCTCGTGAATATCTCTTATAAAATTCCCTGAAAGGACAGGATGAACTTGAACTTTAAATGATCTAGAAATTAATGAATCGCTTTTTCTTATAAAGTGTGGCTTAAACGCACACATTAGCTATGTTAAAATGGAAAACAAAACAATATGTCTGAGTTCTCAGCCTCAATTACTCAAGTGACAGAGAACAGGAATCTTTAAAAGATTTCTCAGAAATGGTCCACCTTCAAGATTTCAAGTGAAATCACTAGCCTATCTTCAGAACACAAGTTTGCACTAGCAGAATATCTGTCTGATAAAAGGCCACAACCTAGTACAAGATAATCATTAGGGAGACATTATTATTATTTTGCTAATTAGTAAAAAATCATTGGATTTCCCGTAGCTTCTTCCTGCTGAGCAATCATTTGATCTTGCTTATGTTGACAAACACGCACGTCATCAATTCTGACTCATTTATCATTTGACAGGGACAGTGTTTGCTTCTTTGTGTGTGAAGAAAGGAAAATTTAGGGTAAGCAAACAGGCAACAGGAATCAAGCAATAACTCAAACTCATTTTCTTTCTTAAAAACAAATAAATAGAGAGAGAGGTAAATGAACGAAATAGGCGCAATGCCTTGTTTTTTTAAACAAACTGGCTTTTATGTGCTTCGGCCAGTGCTAACATAGATGTCATATTCTTTAAGAAAAAAATAAATCAGAAAGTGAGGAATTTTTGTGTCTTTAATATTGTGAGAGGAAGCATTTGATAACCTTATAAAAGACTAAAAAGTCTTATTAAATAGTTAGAATTTGGGGGTGTTCTTCTTTCTGTTTGAATTAATAAATTGAACATGCATTTGGCTAGAGAAAAGATAAAAAGGACCTTCTCCTTGCTTCTCCTTGGTTAAAATGTAAGAAAAACGTTACATTCTGTGTAAAACAGACTTTCAAATTCAGTGTGACGATCATTTGAAATTCCAATCAGGCTGCTTAGATTCTGTTGCTAAAAAAAAAAAAATCAGTAACTAAAATAAGGTGTCTAATAACTACTTTGGGAAAGATACATTTGCTTCCATTGCTTCTGTTGAAGAATACATCAGATGGATTTGGCAAAATTTTGTGGCTTGGGCAGCTCTGGCAACTTAAGAGGAGCAAACGCTTGGTTGACTGATAGTGGAGAAATCGTCATTATGATAACATAAAGAAGTCTATTGAAGGGTTTCAAGAAAGAGGGCATCTGTATGTGGATAAAATGGCAAGTCAACAGTCAGGAGAGCGGGGAGCCATATATGTTCCAGCTTAGAATAAACTGGGGAGATTAGCCAAATGTTTAAAGTGAAGAGCTGTACTGAGAACCTAATGTTCCCAAATAGCCTACTGGTTCTATGTTCCCTGTAATCTAGGGTGGATTAAAACTTTACTTTCTTTATCTGCAAAGTAAAATCGCATTGTCATTTCACCCAAATATGGAGATTTAGCTTTAGATGGACCCAAAATTCTTAAAAATGCCAGTGCAGTGGCTCCTCCATGAATACTGAAAACAATCTTAGATCAAAGATCAAATAGCTCCTGAGATGTGAGAAACACAAGTCAAGGGAAATTCTCTGTGCCCTTAAGTTTGCTTTTAAAGTGTATCTTCAGTGATACCAATACAATAAATCTCCCTTTATGTAAATTCCTTCTAATTTTACTAAAGTTTGTTCAAGAAAGTCACTTGTGAGTATGATTTTGTATTGAGAAAACAGGACCAAACTGCACTTTTAAAACAACTTCCCTCCTGCTCTAAAATTAATATTTTACAGCTTATTTTTGCTATGCACTTGTTAAGTATGAAGCATTCAGCATTCAATAATTTCAACTTTCTTCAATGGCATCCCAACAAATATTAAATTTTTCATGAAACAAGAAAAAATAAAAGAAAAAATAATAGTTCACAGGTAATTTGCATGGCAATTTTCAAAAGGTTGAATATGCTACTGCGCTTTTACACAGGAATTTTAAAACGTGAGATTTTTTTTAATTCGTGTGATATTGACATCTGTGGAATTCAGGTGGCCTGGATGTCATGGCTTAAGTTAGAAAATAGTTACTAGCTAAAAAGAAAAAAAAAGTTAAATTATGTTGCTATGTAAACTTCATTTAAAGTGGTTTTTAAGCCATTTTAATAAATGAAAGCAAATTTACCATAATGAAAGATTAAGCAAAAACAAAAAATCCTTTCTTTTATTTACGTAATTGTATCTCCAGAGGATGCTGAGTATTTAGGTACCACTTACGTGCCATCTTACGTGCTTTCAATTTTTGTTGAATGATGGGAATGAGCTTACCACAGTATTTGTACATGCTTTATTTCTACCCCAAAATTTTGCAAGATAAAGCAGTGCCAGGGTCCTTATCTCCCTAGGTGCCTCTCTGGGACACATGTTTTTTAGCCCATGTTTTTACAGATAAGATCAACTCCTTAAGAATAAGATGCTTTCTTCAGAATGTTTGACAATTTTACAGAGAAAAATTCATATTTTATTCACTATTTGCCAAAAAATAAAATAAAATACTTGTTCTCATATTAAATGGATGCATGATATTAGCAAACAGAACATTCAAGGCTTAACTCAAATGATTAAAAACTGTAGCTGTCTCATTAATATAGGATTTTAAGGTAATGGCACAACGGCTCATTGGTTCTTTGTGTGAATAATGTGATCAAACGAAAGGGGGAGGGGAGGAAGGCTAAAAGACTATGGAATCATGAGAGCTTATTTCCATTGCCCAAGAGGAAAATATATAGAATAGATTCTCCCCTCCCCTTTCTGTTCTCCGTGACAATGATTTTGAAATGTTGAAATATACCTTTTCAGGCTAGTGTTTGTCAATATTGACAGCTGAAGGAAAAACCAAACAAACAATATGCTTATTAACTTGGATTATTAACAATAGACCACCTAATTCTTTACCACTTGAAATTATAAAGGTTATTTTGATTTTGATTATAACTGGTGTATGAGTCTCCAGGTATGATGAGAAATAAGAGCCACCGTCAAACACACACACACACACACACACACACACACATTCTGATCTACTGCCTTTAGTTTGTTATCTATCAACACATAATTTCATGTTTCCTCATTTGAGTAGCATCTTTGTTCCAAACCTAGGAAATTATTTCACAGACAATACCAGTTAGGTCCCATCACAATCATTTTCCTACTAGGAAATAGCCCATTTTCCAGATCCAAAAGAGAAATCACAGAGAAAAATGATTTTCCAAACAAAAGTAAAAGCGATTTTTTAAATATAACTTCTTACTCATTATTTTTTCCCCAAGTTTTTACACCATTTCTTATCTCTCTCAAGAGTGCTAAAAATCTACACGCATGCAATAGAGACTTCAAATCATGTTATATGACCATTGAGTTTGTTGTGTAAGAAAAAAGAAGCATACCACATCCATTTAAAGTAATAATTTTATGCTTTGTCAGCATGTCATGTACTATCAAAATTATGGACAAATACCCAGATTAGTTTGTTCAACAGTAGGGTATCACTGCTTACAATATAAGGTTTTGGGGGTTTTGTTTTTTCTTTTTTTGTGTTCCAAATCCTATAAAATAGAGAAAAAAATAAAAGAAATATAAGAGATGTATAGACATAGTGTGTAATCTGAGTTTTTAAAGAGGCAGTTTATGACATAAATATAACAAGTGTTTTCTAGAAATATTGGCTCAAAAAAAACCCAAGTTAGTTTTAAGTAGACAGTGGAAAAATTAAAAGGCATCGTGGCTGACTATATTTCTCCCACTGCAGATGTATTTTTAGGGTTAAGTGGGCAGCTAGAAAGCCTCCTGCAATCTCAGCATTCTGGAAGGCAGTATACTCCAGGCCTTGGGTGGTTCTCCCCAAGCTTGATCTCTGCCATTGCTTTGCCCTGCCTCCCTGTGTCCAATGTCAAAATCACATGCAGGAAACAGAAGAAAGCCCTCTGCTTCAGCAGTCTTTGTGAGTGATGGTGACACACCAGGGCAATGGCAAAAGTGCTGGGGAAAGGGTGCTATCTCCCATCACTGGCAATTATCAAAGAGGCCCCCTGAATTCTGCTCTCAATCCCAGTCTCTTGGAAGGAGCTTCTCTGGAGAACAGGGAACAATTTCATCTTGAGATTTCTATACTATACATTTTTAGCCTTCTTTTCATAAGGTCTAGAAAAATACCATCTCATATTTATTTCTAGTGAATGTCACAAATGTGTTCTCAGACTAAAAAATATTCTTTTCAAGAGAGGATGCAAAAATCCCAAAGCTGACAGCTAATATTTCTGTTCCATTTTAATTAAATGCCTAAAACCCTAAAGGCATCTGCAGTATTCATTCCAAGAGTTATTTATCTAGATAAACTGTGTATTAGTGTAGGTGAGAGATTATCATTTTATCACATTTTATAAATTATACGTGGTTACATGCCTGCATATCAGAATCTCCATTACCAGCACACATGGTAGTTGTTAAAGAACAGAAGACAGCACTTTGTTTTTTATAAAACAGTTTTTAGAAATATGCAGTGCCACATTTTATTTACAATATAGGTCAGGTACATAATTCTGCTGTGTAGAGGTGTAGCTGGATAATGATGTTGTATCTCACATACCTAAACAGGCTTACCATTGCTAAAAGAGGGCGTATGCTTAAATTTCATGATAAGGAATCAAATGTATTTTCTCATCCTGCAAACATTCCTAAAGGCAGATAGTGCTGTGGCCTCCCCTGTAAGCAATGCAGCAGGTGTCTGCATATCTGCGTAAGATGCTGCAGTGTGTTGAAGTGCTTGAATCATTTTCAGAACGAGGGCGCATTCATGATTGGTCCAATTGAACACTGCAGTTGCTTGATATTACATAAAAGGTTGATGTTGAAGCATATGGATTGGATAATAATCAGAGTTGTTCTGACATGGTCTATTTAATAATTCAAAAAGGAAAATTTGAAAATGATTCTGCACAAAACTGCAGCACCCGGTCGCCACTTTATTTATATCAATGCTCTTTGTGTAGTTTTTGAGCTGTGCAGATTGCCTGTTTGATGTAGTTATTTTTCTAAAACATCAATATTCCAAATCACCATCAGCAAACAATCAGATGCATCAGTTGTCATTATGGAAAAGTTGAAATGTTCAGCTTCTTTATACACTAACGTAGCGAAAACCAACCTATAGGGAAACCACCTTTATGAATATATCCAAAATGCAACCTAGGATAGAGGTAAAAGCTGCGTGAATTTGCTTAGTTAACTTGAAAAAGGTCCTTATTGGTAACATTCAGATGTGGTCAGAATGTTTCTATTTAATAGATCCTTCATATTGAGTCACTTGAAAAATACAGGGAAAAACAAAAACATGAGTAGTTGGATTAGTGATTGTTAACCTCCACTCAGGTGAGCACCAAGTAAGGCTGTTTCAATTACTTGGAAATACGAGCCAGATGTTCATGGTTCCCTAAGTTGAGTTCAAACCCTTAAAAGGATTCCAAGTAAAATAAGAGCAGGACAAGTTGATGTCCTCATTTCCAACTGCTAGCTCTCCCAACTATGCTTAGGACTTTTACCGGGGGGGTGGGGGGTCCTCAACGGTTACCCTTTTGGCTCCCATAATGCCACTGTCCTCTCACTGTCTGTGGACCTCATTTCCCACACCTGTGACATGGAAATCCTGCTGCAATATAGCATAAGCGTCCTGTCTGACTACTCTAACCAAAGAGATGATTCAGATGCCCTGGGGAGTTTTTTTAATACGCTTTGTAAATACTAAATAGTATCAATAATTTAAGTTATCAAAAGCAAAGCCTATCATTATTGAAGGGCAGAAAAAATATTATTGTCTTACATTAAACTTGCATACTTATGTTTTTCATCCTGAAAATTAATCACAACCTCCAGCCCCTTCACACACGTGCAAGTTCACAACACATAAAAGCAAATAAGATTTTGACACCATGAACTAAGGCAGATCACGTGCTGCAATAACCATGTGTCATTTTATATGCTGAATTTGCTTCCTAATGTTTTTTCTCATTAAAAAAATTATCTGAAAGATTTTAATCTTGGAGAAAAGCTGCAGTCTTTACTATGTCTTCTATTCTTTTGTACTTCATCCTGGTAAGAATTGATTCATGAAATGCTGACACACAGCTAGTCCCAGAATGAACTCGTTTCAATAGACACGACCCTTACCTCTTGGCTGTAACATCAAAATGTATTCATCAAACCTCTGGTTGTCAAAGGTATTGTTTTTCAATGTACAAAATAATTTTAAGATCATTTTCTCTTTTCTGTAAATGAACGTAAGCGAGACAGATGACAATCAGTATACAAGGGACTTCTAAACTGAAAACAAAACAAGTGAATCAATACGAAGATAGTAAAATTAAGATCATGCACACTCAAACAATCTACATTTCCTGGCCTAAAAGTTCTTGATTCCAATACCCAAACTACTCATAATCCATAGCTAATGTTAGCAGCTACAACCAAGATTTGAGATGAGGCAGTATGAGGTGGAATGCCATTTAACTTTTCCCAGTTACCCTCACTGTAAATAATGAATAAATATATCTAGTTTACATGCAGCATGAGTAAGTTTCAAAGCATCCTGTAGGAACTCTCAGTGAAAAGAGGTTAAATCCTGACTTCTTAATAAAAGCAAACACTTTTCCTTACAAGTTCTTCCCACCATGATAAAACAGTTTCAAGATGCTCCATTACCTCAATGCAAAGTTGGACTTGGATTTTCTGAAGAACACTCCGGGTGGATTTAATAGATAAGAAAGCTAGGGACATGCAGCATTAAGATCAATTAAGTTGGCCTGGGACCTAAAATCATAAGCTCTACCTTTCCCTCCTGATCAAAACCTTTTACTCCTGCCAAAGAGAATATAATCAAGTGGCAAAATGTAAGTTCATAAACCAGGAAAAGACCACTACACCTACATGCAGGAGACCTTTATTCCAGGATCTGGATCCAAATATTTAGATACTAACAGGAGTGACTAATAACATTCTTTACCTCAATCTGTACTATTCCCTGGCCATGCTGAGATCACTTTTAATTTCTCTGTTCATCTCCCAAATGAATAAAACAAAGGCATAAAGGCCTGCACTGGCTTATTTTATATATGCAATCTAATTTCATCCCAACAAGTACTTTATGAGTTAAGAGTCATTCATCCCATTTTATCAATGTTGAGCCTGAAGCCTAGATAAGTTAAATAACCTACCCAGGGTCAGATATCTGCCAAAGTGGCAAAGCTGAATTTTAAACCTTGGGCTTTAGAATACAAATGTGATGACTCGTCCCCAAACCAAACAATAGATAATAAATGAGTAATACACATATCATAAACCTGGGTAACCAGCATCCTCTGGTTATATACAGGACAGTCCACTCAGTTATCTGTAATTATTGATTTTAATAATGATTAATAAGGACAATCATACTGTCAATTGTGATTCATAGAATTGAGTCCATGACATAAAATATTAATAACAGGAATATAATGGAAGAGATAGGAGTTAGTCATAGGCTTTCTAAACCAACCTCCCCCAAGACAAAAGTCAAAAACATGGACATTATTTAATGACACCCCAGTATTTTTCTGTAGAAGCCTATCTCAGGGGTGGGGCTATTTTCCCTTCTCCCTAGAATACTTGTACTATTTGTAGCCTGGTTTCTAAAGGGAGAAATTCCGATATTGTTTTTTTCCCCTATAAAGATTCATCTCATGTCTTACCACTTCCAGGCCAAGGAGAAACTTCTGAGCAGGCTTGTGAAATACTTTTCAATCCTCTAGCAACAACAGTACACAGCCACTAAAAGTAAATCTCAATGCATTCAACACATACATCCCAGAAATTTCAATAAAATATGCTTTTTTAAAAAACTGAGCAATTTTATATTTATTGGAACATATAACTAAAGAAAAAACATTGGTGAATGCTTTCACAACTTCAAGCACTATTTTACAAAGTTAATGGAAAGGACATAATTTAGAGTGAGAAGGCCTGGATTCAAGGTCTGCTTTTGCCACTTACTACATATTAGCCTTTAGCAAGCCACTGTCGATGGGCTCATCTTTACTATGAGAATGACACCTTTTTCACAGGATTGCTTTGAGGATTTATTAAGACGATTCACGTGAAAGTGCATTGTAAACTAAAACTATGCTGTGCAATATAAATTATTATCAATATTTCCTAATTTAACACTTTGTAAACTCAGACATTTTTGTAACTATTTCCTCATAGAAATATCTAATACCTTTTAAAAATGAAATCAAGTACCCTAAAGATAACAAAATAAAATAAAATGAAGACGTCTTGTCTGACATCACTTCCCACCTCAATCTAAACTGGAGCCCTGTTATACTTCTTGCAATTTATCTTTACAGTACTTATTGAAGACTCTAAAAAAATGATTTATGAACTATTGGATTGGGCCTCCAAATTTCTAGCCTGTGAGAATCCCGAGTATTCCTCATACTTTCTACTAATCCCAGATCAAACAAACATCACAGCCTGCCAGTTCCCCTGTGCCATCTTGCTTTAATCTCCCACTGACCTGGGCACAAAAGGTAACTCTGTTCTAGTTTCTCCATAGAAGATTCACCATACCTAGGTTTTCCTAATTTTGAAGAATCACAGAGTCCCCACTTTATTTTTTTTTCTGCCACCCTTCTCCTTCTTTCTATATAGGACAATTAGTGAACCCCTTTTTTGGTTTTCAATGAATGGATTCACCCATACTCAGCACCTTCAGTATCTCCATTCCCACACTCCCCCAAATTTCTTTTTGGTATTTTTCCAAATAATTACGATTCCATTCATAGAATAATTTCTATTGTCAGTTATTAATATGACCTGTTCTCTTCTCGTTACATTCATATTTATTTGTGTAGCTATTTCTTGACAGACTCTCCATCTAGACTCCAGTTCCATGAAAGATCATGTCTGTTTTGCTCATCACCAAATTTCTAGCACCTATATTTAAATGCTCAGTAAACACACGTTGTTTGAAATTAATAAGTATTAATAAGAATGAATAGTATCTAAAGGGATAATAGAAAAGCAGAATATAATGCAGATAATTGTAGATTTACACTGATTTTCAATGAAGTTTTCTTTAGGTGCCTGTGTTTGAAAAGTTGTTTTCTCCCCATTTCTACCCTTCTTGCAAAAGAAGGAAGAAAAGAAGGAAGAAGAGGGAGAGGAGAAACAAACAGAATAATGGTCAATATTTTGATCGGATTAAATCTGTTAATGACGTATCTACTATTTTCTTCAGAGAATTGTTAAATGGCATTTCTAGTTACTGTATTTAGGTAGTCAGTCAATGAATAGACATCTTGATTGATACACATTAGTAACAAAAGACACTGAAAAAATAATAAAACAATTTTTAATGTGCTGGAAATTCTGAAAATATATTCAGATACTTTTATCATTTTGTGTTAAGCTTTAACAACTAGAAATGCTATTGATTGCACTGAATATGGAATTCAATAAAATCCTTTCTAATCCCTGTTAGGTTTTAAAGAACTTCTCAATTCCTGTTTGGAATTAAATCAAAATCTAGATCGGGTGGTGTATGTCCTTTTTCTATATACAATAAAGAAACATACCAAATGGCACAATAGACTTTAATATTATGGGGAAACGCATCTGCCATTTGGTCTACTTTCATTCTGATGAAATGGTTTGGGGTCAGCGCACAGTTGCAGCTCCTAAATGCAAATCACTGCATGATCCCAGCACATGGAATTACATCAGCGCTTTTGATGAGAGAACAGAATCAATACAGAGGTCAAAAGTGCACAATTGGGAGGAGAGCGGCAATCAGGCACAGGGATTCCCCAAGATTACAATTCCCCTGATGAGATGGCACAGTTGCAAGAGCTTTCTTAATGTGGAAGGGCTACCTACCCACCACGCAAAGGACTCGCCGGCAGAGGGTTTATCTCTACCCACACTCATCTCTGCGCTGATTTGATTGGATTATGTTGCAAAGTTTGCCAACAAAATGCTGACATATAAGACAAAACTTTCACAAAATCAATACCAAATAATTGCCCAGGCCATGCTAAAAGATAAACTTATCCTGCATATTATGTATCTTCAGTTCTAGAGTGGGTTAGCCAGTAGTCCAGGGAACTAAGCTGTTCTTACTGTGCATAATATACCTTTATATATCAGCAGGCAGCACAAATCATTTCCTTCCCTGCTGCTCAATACCCAGTGATTCCATCTCTTCTATATTCATTTTTTGTACCAGATTGATGCCCTTAAATGCTATGCTGCTGTCAGTTCTTGGATATTCCTTACCTGGCAGCCAAAGGGAGTGCTTACAAATGACTCTCTTGTCCCCACAGTAAATGTCTCACAGTGTTGGTGTAGTTAGATAATTTTAAGAAATAGACCGCAATATCTACCATACTGTATTTTCCATAAATTCTGTCCTACAGAATGCACTCCTCAATTTATTTTTATACTGAATGGATCAGTGATGAAGTGAAACAGATATCAAAGGCCCTTTGTTATTGCAATGTTACAGTAAAATGATTTCTGTATCAAGCAATAATAAAAAGCAAGGTTTCAAACCAATTATAAATGTAACATATATGATTTCTTATATTTCAGTGGCCAGACCTGTTCTATTACATAAATTTAAGCAAGAAGTATAAAATCCCTCACATTCCTAAATTTAATTTTCCCCTCCCCCATTAAGAAGGGAAAAAATACCTTTTGGGTCATAGCTGTGTGTCTTCTGTATTATTGGTTCCAAAAAAATGATTTCAAGCTTAGACAACAAAGCAATGACTTAGGAAAAAGTGGTTCAGTTGCCAAATGTATGAACTCGTAATTCCTATTCCACACACTGTTTTTTTTGTTATTGTGTTAAGAAAAATAGATAGCTGAAAATATTTTGAGAAAAATAACAGACATGCCTGTTCAAAACTATTCTGATGCTAAATTCTTGCCAACCTTGTTCATGTCAAAGATATCATATTTCCATTTATAGAAAAATTTACCATATAATATAATTTGAAGATACAGGCATAGAATGGGGGTGGGGGGAAAGCCAGGAATCAAGAAAATATGTCAAGGTATTTCAGCATGAAATTGACTTGAACAAGAAAAAATGGTGGGGGTTATAATAGCTGATGCTGAAATGCATATTCTCCTCCTTAAGAATACATTAATTTTACGTAATTGTTTCTTTTGCACTTTATGACAGAAACAAAGACCCTGTTAACATTAGTCCAGCTTCATCTTTAATCACATTAATTCAGTAACATGTTGTAATTGGAAGATGAAAGCCTCCTGCTTTATTTACATAAATATAAGCAATAAATGAATGAGCAATTCTTGAATTGGACCAAATCAATACACACTATATTGTCACATTGACCTCAGTAGTATTGAGGTCAATAAATGTGCGAATCCACAGAATAATTTTCCATCAAAACCAGAGTCAAATCTGCAAGACTCCAGGGATGTTTCCACCACTTTTTTATCTACTAGTCTGAGGCTAACTGATGAATGAGTGACAATGTGAAATAGATGGAATGCCAGTATTTGGAATGCAGAAAAAAGATCAGCCTTGGTGATCCCTTTGGCTGATATCTAGCATATATTGTTGGATACAGCTGATAAGGGTTAGTTAAGATGCTCTTACTCACCAAATAAGTGAACCACAAACGGAAACGCTCACTGACTTTTCAGCCTAGCATACTGATGTGAAGACCAAGAATGTAATTTTGGTCTGGAAACCTGGCACAGTTAAGACCTAGTATCTAAAGCAACTCATTGGAATTTTCCGTTTGCCACCAAATTGTGCTTTTCTGCCAGGATATTGCAAACTTGTGAAGAATTCGTGTGTTTCTTGTCCTTATTAATAACTCACGATGCAATCAATTACTTAACATTATCTTGAACTGCATTAAGAAATTGAACCAGCCTAAGGTTATGGAGAGACAAAAACTACAACAAATCCAGCAGCTTATTGGAAAAGAAAGGCAAGATTACTCTTATACAACTAAATCAAGATTACTTTTATATAGCAAATCATAAGCTGCTATCAAAACTAGGCTAACTACAATAACCAAATGAAAATAAAATAAAATAAAATAAACAAAAATGTATCGACTATCTACAAATTCAGACTATTCATTAAAATCGAGTTTCAGGATCATTTACTCTTTGAAGGCAATTTATCATCTGATGGCAGATTAACAAAATGATAATACTGGCCAGATTGAAAAGATTCATGGGAAAACACCCCCCGTCCCAAAAAAAGACAATGCATTAGCAAAGACTGTTTTGCTATCTTATCCCTGAGGCAACTTGAAAAAGAGTTCACCTTTGAAAGATAAAAAATAATCCATATTAAGGGGAAAATATGGTCTCCATTTCTAACTATATAAAACCTAAGAATTAAAGTTTAGTTTCAAAACAAGATGGCATGTGGAAGTGTTCAAAGAAAAGTGTTTTCCATGAAGAATTTTTTAAAATATACACTTTTGAAACATGCTTTTAAATGTACACAGGATATATAAAATATTAAGAAGTTACAGTGAATTGTTAGATAGGATATGGAATTGTGATTTTTTTTTATTTTTTAGGGTACACATTACAATTATAGGAAAATGTTTGACATCTGAAATTTGCTTTGAAAGAATCCAGACAGAGAGAAAAATGAGAAGCTGTGTTTATGAAACAAGGTTAACCACGAGTTGATAACTGTTAAGGCTGGTTGATGGAGCCTTGAGGCGAGTTCATTATACTCTTCTCTCTACTTGGGTACATGCTTGAAAAATTGTATGATATCATTTGTATATGTACATACACATATGTTTTAAATATGTATAAATCATAACTATGTATGTATATATGTTTGTGATTTGTATGTGTGTGTATACATTTGTTTATATGTATATAATACACATTCACATTGATAAGACCTTGAAGTAAGTTTATCTCTACCCAACACTGGACTTCAACTTTTTCTGATGAAAGTCTTAATGTTTGTCATCATTGCTGAGATGGTTTCACGAGTAATTCATTCTATATCCACCATATGTCAGACCTTGTGTTAGGGGATCACTGAGGAGGCCACTGCCTTCATGGAGCTTACATTCTAGAGGAGGAGACAGACATTTATCAAGCATACAAATGAATAAGCAAAATAAGTGCAGAATGTGATCAAAGGTTTGAGGAAAATAAACAGAGAAATAAGATAGAAAGAAACTACAGAAAGCCACTTGAAGGAAAGTAGTCAGAGTTTCTCTTTATGAAGGTGACACTGGAGCCAAACCCTGAACAATGAAAACGAGCCACCATTAAGATCTCGGAAAATGTGTAAGTTAGCTGGATGAGCTTAAGCAATGATCTCAAGATGGAAATAAACATGATATGTTCAAGGAACCAAAGAAAATTTTGCTGGAACATAGTACTGGACTGATCACAACTGGTGATAGATTACGTATAAAACATGAGGAAAATAGCATGAAGTTTCATCCTTATTTGACAAATGTATCTTTATATTAGTGCTTTACAGATAGATATAGATACATTAACATATTACTTACTACAAATATATATTTCACATCCTACATATGAAATATATACTATACTTTCAAAATACATTTTTAATGTTCAACATTACCAATCATTAGAAAATGTAATTCAAAACCATAATGAGATATCGCCTCACACCAGTCAAAATGTCTATTTTTAAAAAGTCAAAAAATAATAGAAGTTGGCAAGGCTGCAGAGAAAAAGGAATGCTTATACACTGTTGTCAGGAATGCAAATTAGTTCAGCCACTGTGGAAAGCAGGTTGGAGATTTCTCAGAGAACTTAAAACAGAACTAACATTCAGCCCAGCAATCCCATTCCTAGGTACATACCCAAAGGAAAATAAATACGTGCACTTGTATGTTCATTGCAGTGCTATTCACAATAGCAAAGACATGCAATCAATCTAGGTGCTCATTCATGGTGGATTGGATAAAGAAATTGTGGTACATATATACCATGGAATACTATGTAGCCATAAAAAAGGTCGTGTTCTTTGCAGCAACATGGATGCAGCTGGAGGTCATTATTCTATGCAAATAATGAGAGAAACCCAAATACTAAATACTTGTGCTCATAAGTGAGAGCTAAACCTTGGGTATACATGGACACAAAGATAGGAACAATAAACAATGAGAACTATTAGAGTGGGGAGGGAGAGATGGTGGCAGGGGTTGAAAATCTACCTGTTGGGTACTATGCTTAGTACCTGGTGATGAGACCAGTGCTATCCCACAGCGTCACACAAAATACCAATGTAACAAATCTGCACATGTATAATTTGAACCTAAAAGTTAAATAAAATAAAAAACATATTTATTTTTACAAAGGCAATACAGTCTCATTGAAGAAAAGTTAGAAAGCAAGCAAAAAGAGAAAATTAAAATGTAACCTCCCTAATCTCATTACCCAGAGAAACTCATAATTACCATATTATTTTTCAATACTTTTCTCCCATTGTTATGCTCAGACTGTGTGTGTGTGTGTGTGTATATATATATATCTCCATTCTAATTTGATTTATTTCACTTAATATGATGTGAATAGCTTTCCATTTAAACTATTCATTACACATTGCATTGTTTGGATAATTTATTTAACGCATTCTCTAACGTTTGGCATGTAGATTATTTACATTTTCACTATTATAAATAACACTGAGATGAACACTTAGAGAAAACTCTACATATATCCTTAACCACTTCCTTGGTATACAGTCTTTAAAGTTAAATGGCTGAGCCAAACACTTGCCTTGCATTGTTCAAGGCAAGTGCTTACTTTTGCTGGAGGAAATATGCTTTGCTAGAAGATAATTGCCTCCAGTTTCCTCAAAACTTCTTCATGCTATATATCATTCTAGATCTTTCAACTTCTACTGCCTGCTGGCCTGTCTTTACATAAAAATAATTTCCCCAAAATGGCATTTAAGTACAAATTCACAGAAACGAATCTTGATATTTCTTTTAATAAGATGTACTGAATGCATCCTTCACCTAAAGTGAAGGATGTATACAAATGTATATACATCTAAAAATGGGGAGAGGCTCCTCAAAATCAGGGCCTTTGTTTTATTGACTCTTTTTCCCAAGATAAAAGTGCCTAGCACAAAGCATTACTAGAAATATTTGTTGAATGGGTGATTAACAAGTAAATGGATGACTAGATTTTGTGATACAAATCCTTTTTGTATTTATAGAGTATGAGGATTGATTTTCAAATATGGGATTTCAGGTTAAATTAATATATGTAAAAACCATTTGTCTCTTCTTCTATCACAGCACAAGATTCAGCAGCATATATAAACCTTCTACAGTTATTTTTCTTTTTAAAACTCTTTAAATGTACTAACCTATGCTTACTCTTTTGTGCTTATCTAAGTATTCTCTATAAAAGTATCAATCATTATTGTACAAAGTTAACTTGTCCAAAATTGCTGTTCTATTGCTTCAACAATTTATTTTGAAATTGAAAACATTCCCTCAAATATCGTTTGCTATAAACCATTTGACCTGTTAAGCAGAAAATAATTCTTTCTTAATTTCAAGTTGAAGTTTTTTAAATAAGTAAGGTTAAAAAAACTCCCTATTACTACTTTTTCTCAAAATTTCGGGTCACATTCACAATAAGAATGAAAGCAAATCGTCCAGTTTTCTATTGGAATTGTTTGTACAGACTTTTTGAAAGACTTTTAATTATTTGTATAGACTTTGTCTAATTATTTGATGGTTTCTTAAGTAAAAGTGTTATCTTGTTTAAAGACAAATCCTCTGCACTTCAGAGCAGTTGTTTTGATTTGTTTTGCTTTGGAAGGTTCTTCATCACTTTCTGATTTTAAGTCCATATGCACACACTTGATCTCTTATCAATTTATACCAACCTATTATTCTCCTCCACCCTTCTCAGTTTATGAAAAGTGCCCTCCAAAATGTCTTTGCTTAGAATGGAGTGTGATATTGCCTTCTCTTGGGAATCTTTGTTCTCAGCCCAGAACTACCCAATTTTCCAACTGTGAAAGCTACTTTGGTTTGCCATTTTAAAGTCAATGCATTTCTCTGTCCCCCATTTTAAAATTATGAATGCCATCTCATTTGTAATTCGTGTTTCCAAAGTTTCTCAGCCCAAAACTAAAGAATGCAAAAAAGGCATGTCATATCACTCTTTGTAGTTGAAGGTACAACGTTATTATTATATTTATAAATGTGGCTAACCTTTGAAGTTTGGCCTTCTGTCTTTTGTATAGTTAGCTCCAGATGGTAGATTTAGAGTTCAGTCCACCACCATCACCAAGAATGTTCATGTCTCTAAATACTGCTGTATGACCTTAGGGAAAACCTGTCCAACCTCTCCTGTCCAGGTCACAAGGAAGGCTTCTTTGACTCCTGAAGGAAATGGCAGTCACTGGTTCTTTGTGCTATAGGGGCAGCCATCTATGAGGTTTGCTGATCTTGATAGCACTGCCTCTTTTCTATGATGACATTGCCTTTGGAGGAGAATCCTCTCTGCCTGCTTCCACTCCACACGCTCTTCCAAAGGGGATGTCATCGTAGAATTTACACTGCTGGAACTTATACCACTCCTTCAGCAGCTCCTGATATAGGCCTGGGGAACTGGCATATTCCATGCTCACGGCCTTGGTGATTGGTTCAGGAAAGGGCATAAGATCTACAAAAAGGCCAACATGAATTATATCAGGGACTTTTACTGGAGCTGATGAGTAAGATCTGTCTTCTTTTACTGAGGTTGCTAAATGGAGAATGATAACATCCTGGAGCTGCTGGAAGATTTGCTATAATGAGTGGTCACCGGATCAAGAAGCCAAGACAGAGGAAAGATGAACTGAGAAGGAGAAACAGCGATGAAGAGCTGGAGCAGGAGACACAGGAAGACAGAGAGGCAGAGAGAGACCAGAAGCTGGCTTGCTTCACTGCCTGAATCCTGTTACACTTCTCTACTCACACTGCCATTATCTGTACGCAGGTTCATATCGTACACTGCACCATGAGCTCCTTAAGGGTATCACTCATCCTCATTGGGGTTTTGGATTTTTTTCACATGTCTCTTAATAGGTTCCCTTCTATGAACCATAAAACACATACGCTGTGATTTTATGACTATTTTTAAAATTTGTCCAGGATGGTATATACCTAATATCATTCTAGATATATAGGAATAAAATTAATTCATTACACACAATGGATGCCAAAGGACATTCAGACTTGATTTGCTCACAGACCTTACTCCTTTGAAAAATTTTAATTATTCACTGTCTTTTCTAATGAGTTTTGTACTTTCATATATAAAATATTTTCATTTTCCCCTTGTTACCCAGATCTCACTTCCATACTCTAGACCTTGGTAGATGTATCCAATTGGTTCATCAAATCCTATATTACAAACACAAGCTCATGATACTTTTCCCTGAAAGTGTTCCTCTCTGGATTTCCCAGCTCAGTCAATGTTAACAGAAAGTGGGCAATCATTTTAGACTACTTCCTTATCCTAAACACCTTAACAGTACTTACTCTTTCAAACTTCCCTGACGTTTCTTAAATATATACTTCCAATTCAATTTCTATCGCCTGTGCCTGAGTTGAGCTCATTATTTCATGTGTAAACTATTTCAAACATCTTCTAAATGTAAATGCTTTTCCTGCTTCCAGACTCTATTCCTTCACATCCATCCTTCACAGCACTACGAAGACCATCTCTCTAAAATACAACTCTTAGCTTGTATTCTTATCTCCTCCAACTCTGTCTGAGCCACAGTTAAGATTCAAACCAGATTTACCTGTTCCAAAACCTACCTACCTCTGTGTACCGTGCTACAGCTCTTGAGTATATTTAGAACAAAAGTTTTCAAACTATTTTTTCAGCTGTGGAGTCCTGCTTTTAAAAGAAAAAAGAAAAGAAAAATCATGGGCAAGTCAAAATGGAAAATACAAATTAGAGTCAATCTAGCTAAAACCTGGGGTAAAAAAAAACCTAGAAACCATGACTGTCAGTCTGTTTATGACATCCCTACACCTGCACAAGCTATTGTTTGCAAATCACTGACCCATGTTACAGATGAGAAAACTGAGGCCTGTCAAGATTCATTGCCCTGCCCTGTCATCATTGCTCACTGGGGTTATCTTTCCACTCTATCAATCAGTCTCCCTAAAAGATCACATATAAACTATGATTTTGAAAAACTTAAAAGTGTTCATAAACAAGGGGAATTATTTTTTAATTGAAACTGCTGAAAATGTTTTAATAAAGCAGATAATTATTTGCTATTTTCATATATTCACCCCTTTGATTCATGTGTTTCAGAAGTTGGATTGGCACTTACCAAATTTTTCTATAGTCTACATTTCACTATCACTTGATCTAACTAGAATTTGCTGCTACATCACACCTCTCTGTGACAGCCTTCCTATTTGTGATGAGATTATTTGGCTTCTGTCTATTTTATTTTATTTCTCATGGGTAAGTATCATTGAAAAAGCAGAATTTGTTCATGGCCTTTACCTCTGTCTCCTTTGAATCAGTGTGATCATTTTCATGACTTACCAGAGCTTTATCCAAACTCAACTAATTCTACTAGGCAGGTTGTATTTCATTGCATAAATCTAAAATGACCAAAAGTTTGCATAAACTACAGTTCCCCATAAGACTTCAAACAAATTATGTGTGTGTATAGAGATCGATTTTTCCACCCTGTCTCTTTGCCTCTTGAAATTTATTTTATATGCAGAGCTGTTCCATGTTGAAAATGATTTCTGTGCACTAAATGGTGATGATGGTGCATGAGATATATAATGCAAATGCTGGACAATTGTGGTCCATGTGGAGGAGAAATGAGTGGAGGAGAACCTAGCAGAAACACAGGACCTAGAACAACAACAACAAAAAACAAAAGGAAGTGAGAACCGATAAGCCAGGAATATTAGGAACAGGCTGCTTAGGAGGCAGGAATAATGTCCAGGAACCTCAGACCCAGAGTGAGAGCATGAGTGAGGAAGAAGTTCAAGGTGTGACGCTGGGTTAGGTTAACCATGTGAGAGAAATACCTTGGCAATGAAGATGTGATGAGGCCTGTCTTTGATATGTAGCACTCCATGGGTTGCCAATGCAGGTTTTGGTCAATATAAATGGCTAGGCATCTGTTTCCTCACCATCCTTACTCTTCCAGGGCTGTGCTTCTGAAGCTGTGGCTTGGGTCAGATGGGACCACTCATTCAGACTTGGCTATGACTGCAAAGTCACAACATTCTTAGGTGAAATTACATTTCCAAATGTTATTTTTCTTTCATTAAAATAATGTTTCATTTCAACCTTGGGTTCTGAAGAAATTTTCCAAAGTTATTTTCCTCACCCCCACCACACTCAAAAGCAATTTGGTATATATTCTGTTTCCATTTAAAACGCTGTATATCACAGTATCATTTTCCCCTAAAATTGCCTCTAGTGAAAGATATCTATCTTCTTCCTTACACTATTAGTTGGAGGACAATTGTAACATATTTTTCCCCATTACCAACATTAGCCATAATACCCCTGGAGTTAAGCATACAGAAGGTGCTGCGATACAGAATACAAAGACTGTCTGCACTTCAGTGTCTTCGGTGTTAGAAACTCCCAAGCAGGAAGCTGCAATCTGAGAGTCTGATTTTTGTGGCAGCTTCTTCACAACCCCTCAGAAATGACTGGTCACTGAACCTATTTCAAAACTCAATGGGGCAGGAGAGGATTAATTTAGCCTGGGTATTCAGAATAGTCCTTGATAATGCACTGCTCCATATTTCTTATACAAAATGCTCTCATACCCAGAATTAAACTAAAAACCCATTGAAGGAAAGAAATCCCTTCCCAGTGTTAGTACAACACAGGAAATCAATATATTTCCTTGAATCAAGTTTTAAATTAATTCATCTTGTTTTTTAAGATCTACCAAAATTAAATGAAAGAGAAATCCAAGCTATAATTTAATCCAAGAGGAAATCTTCAACTTTTTTTAACCAACAAAAGAGCATTTCAGAAAGAGGCTTGTTACTAATTATATTTTGCTGACATATGCCAATTATATTCAGCAATATTGTTCTCCCAGCCTGTTGGGTCACGTAACAGCCTGAGAGAACAATGATGCTGAATTAACGATTGCAATGAAAGCTTTCAAGAATCTCTTACTCAATTAGATGCTGACAAATCTACCTGTAAGTCATAAAAAGTTTATGAAATTTAAATAGTTTTATAATGTACATGTACTTCACATAGTTAACACAGCCCTGAGAGATGAAGTCCATGTTTTTACATTCATAACGTTTCTTTTTTTAAGTGACTTAGTAATTGAGGATCTTTTAGTTATTTCATCACATTATGTATATATTCAGTCATCTCTGCAAGTTATTTTAAACTGATGTAGAAAATGTAATTTAACAACTCAATGGCCT
Organism: Aotus nancymaae; assembly: GCF_030222135.1. Classification (NCBI taxonomy): domain Eukaryota; kingdom Metazoa; phylum Chordata; class Mammalia; order Primates; family Aotidae; genus Aotus; species Aotus nancymaae. Next base: position 14,371,841 of record NW_026988450.1, on the reverse strand, counting down.
TCCAATGGTGTCCAGTTGTTTTATGATAATTGGCAGATTGCTTAACCTTCAGATGTCTTGTGGTGATAGATGCTGAAGAAAAATTAACCACGAAATACTGCAATTAAACCAAAAGGTAAATGTTTTTAGTCATTCATGACATTCATGATGGAAAAAAAGGAGAATGTCTTCATAGCCATTGTGCAGACAGAAAAGTAGAGATACGGAGCCAGGATCCATGATAAAGGTATCACATAGGAAGTCTTACACACGCTGAAAAGGGCTCCCAGGATTTTTCTGGATTTGATGTTGATCTTGCTCTTTCAGTGATAAGTTCAAAGAGCACTCAAACCTTGAGAACACAGAGTGACAAAAATCTTAAAGAATACAAGATAATGATCTTAAATCCCTATATTTTACTCCTTTGACTGATTGATTAATAAATATTATATATATATGTATTTATATACAAATATAAATGGTAAACTCCTTGAAAACAAGAACTGGATTTAGCATGCTCAAGTTACCAACAGCAAAAACTACCATCTTTATTTGAAGTGAGCTTTAGTAATTCTGTGTGGAAAAGATTCCGGTGGATTTCTGGTACTTGGCCTATATGGTCTAAATTTATTTAGCATAAAAATAATGTCTTAGCAAGCCAGATTCTTATCTTCCTTAAAATTTTATCTTTTAATTATTTTTATTTTAATATTACCAAAATTAACCACCTTTCAAATAATTTTTTATGTAACAAGATATACGTCTTAGACAAAAATTATTAGAGTGATATTTTATATAAAGTATTCAAAATAGGGTGGGATTCATTTCTAATGCACTCTTGAGTGGCACCAGGAGGAACCGATGATTTAATATGAAGCTTAGGGAAGTCCAGGATAGTGATATTGTTTTTTTTCAAAATAAGAATTTCTACACGCTTCTCAGTTTGACAAGCTCTTGTAAGTTTTCCTTGATATTTCGTATTTTTAAAAATTTGTTAAAAGTCAAGACCAACTGAGATTTTCTTTCTATAACCATTTCCTAAAAGAGAGATTCTGGTTACCAGTTCAGAAGTTAATTAGAACGTTTACGTGGGTTGTGGGTACCCTACACTTGGTCTCATTTACATGCTCTCTCTTTGACGCTGGTAGACAGGAATAGCTTATGGAACTTTACTTGATTTTGCATCATGACCTTGACCTCTAAGGTTTTAGAAAAGCGCTTCTTGCCTGTGCAAGGCAGCCATTGTTCTAGCAGTTCTTTCTTTTGGCTTGAGAAGACATGAGGTCCTGAGATATGGTTCCTTCTCTGATCCAGTATCTTTGGCTTTTTCTCCTGAAATTAGCTTGTGCTGACTTCCATATTTGCAGTATCATTCATTCTTTTTTGCTCTTTCCTCTCTCATTCCCTCCCTTTTCCTCTTACATGCACATACACACACGCGCGCAAACACACACACACACAGAAAAATCTATATGTGTCAGACATTCAGCAAGGGAAAGACAAAGGCACTGAGTTAATTACCCATCATTTACTGCTGCTGAGAAGAGCAGATGGCAGCAGACGATATGTAAATGGCAAGGGGCAGTGAATTATTCGATTTTTTTAGATTAATCGTCGATGACAAAGGAAGTGATTACAGGCTGTGACATTTATACAAATGTATAAAGTACATCACACTAAAAAATAGAGCTTAATATTATTATGAGGATGTCAGGCATATGAACACTATTGTCACAATACAAAGCAACAAATTTTACAATAACCCAAAAATCTGCTATCTCTTTGCCTTAAAACTTTAGTGAGCCCCAGAATCTGAAAAAAAGGATGAACCTAGGTCTATATAGCGTGAAATAGTCTCCACAAACCTAACCAAATCAAATAAGGTACAAAATATAGGGGATACATCATACAGTAGAAAAGTGTTTATAGGAACACAAAACAAAACCGTATTGTTTGCTTACAACAGATCTGGTACCATATCAGTGAGTAGACTGTAAAACAGAAAAGGTGCTAATAAAATACAGGCAAGAAACAGAAGATAAAATTAAAAGTGATGGTTGGCTGTGGCCCATTTAGATGGTGTGGAGGAAGAAAAAATTAAAAGGGAAAAAAAAAGGATTATGCTCCTATTACATCAAAATATTACTCTACCAGACACACACACAGAAAATTGCCAGTGACTTTCAAGGTCAAAATGAAGACATTTCTGGCCAAGCTTCCCTTCTATGTAATATACAGATATGTATAAACATGAGCCCAAGAGCACAGACATGTGTCTCACACACACATGCACACACACACACACATGCACACACACACACCCGTCATCCCTTTCCAGGAGGGAAGCACAGTAGCTTGTATTTTCAGTGGCTTTAATAATTAATTGGTACATGAGCAAATCAGATGCTTTCCCTGGAAGATCAGAGAAACTGCCCCATCATCAAAATGTTTTCAACCACCCCATTATTAAATCTATATGGTGCTAATATTATTAAAAAGAGAGGGAGTCATTGAGCCACATGTTTACTCCCTGAAAGCATTTCAGCCACTGCAGTTCTGAGGCTGCCCTTCTAATGAGAGCTTAGCTCCAAATATCAGCCTAGAGAAAGGGGGAAAATTTAGGGCACATTTATTTATACTCTTCAGAAATACTTTCAAAACATGCAAGGGAAAACATCACCAAAATTACTGCTGAGTACTTCACGATTATGCATTTTTTGTTGACAATAGGGCCACCGGTGCCTGAGAGAGAGAGAGGGGGAGAGAGAGAGAGAGAGAGAGAGAGAGGAAAGAGGAGAGGAGAGATCACCGAGTATGATGGGGTGGGAGCTGGAGTGGGGGAGGGGCATTATTAGTCAGCAGCAGCAGCAGCAGCACTAGATAGGGCATTTAAGTATGGCAATCCATTTTGAACGAACGTGGGTTCAGGAATAAAGTGCAGGCAGAACCAATCTGCCCTGAAGAAAAGAAAAGCATAAAATATTGCACAAAGACAGGAGAATTTCCAGGGTGGCTTTAACAGCAACCCAAACTGGCAGGTGCACAAAGCAAACCATTACCTTTGTGTGCTAGTTTTAGAAAATATTATTGTTTTTTTCTTATTTTCTTCATATAACCATAAAAGCAATACTCACAGATGTAAATAATGCTGACTTGTGCCTTGGCCCAGAATCGATGTACTAGACCCCAAATTCGATGGGGTGTAGTACTTATGACTACTTTTAAAAAAAAATTTTACCTATAGATACATGTTGTTGACATTATATAATAGTGGGCTTTGATATAGATATGTTATTTTTAATCAAAATTGAGTTCTAAATGTGTCTATATTATCTTTACTCAGAATTTCACATAGTTTTCAATGTAATCATCTCTTGAATTAAAAAATTAAAATATCGATGAAGGTTAACTTCCACCTGGACAAAGTTATGAAAATATCTGGATGCCACAGCCAAAAACAAGGCAATCATTTTAGCAAAGGATACTGTTTAGATGTAGTTCATATGCATTCTGTCCTCTGCACTTTCAGCTCCTGGACAAAAGGCACAGTGCTATGTCTTTAAGTTCATCATTGATGAGTAAAAACAAATCAAATAAAATAATTCTCTCTACTTGTAAAGAGGAAAATATTCTGGAAGAATTTACAAGTAAGAATTCCAGAAATACATGTAAAATCTTACAATATGAAAATAGCAGCTCTATGAAGCCAAAGTTGTTTACTGCTACTAAATCTTTATTAGGAAATCATCAAAAGTCATAATTCATGCTCCAGATAGTTTAAACAAAATGAAATGAAACTTAGAAAAGATATTTTCCCTAAGTAAAATTATGTCAAAAAACAACCTTTATGTATGTTTAAAAATAACTTATAGAACTGTAAATATTTTGGTTCAAATCTTCTTTGGATCTTATTAGAGATAGCTCTTTCACGATTCATAAAAAAAGAAAACAAAAGACAAGTAGAAATATACAAGAAATGCTAATCACACTCCATACGAACACCCAGGCTGCAATTGTGTTTTAAGTATTCTGTCTTTGTCAAATGTTTTGCAAATAAAAAAATCATTGAAAATGATTTTATACACAATCAAACCAAATTTTGTCTGCTTGATAACAGATCATAGTAGATCATGTTTATATGTTATAAACATACTATTCAAAATGAACAAGAAATTTGTGGACTAATATTGTCAAATCGAAGAATCAAATTTGATAAAAGCAAAATTTTAGATCAAAGCCATTATATCAAAAATAACTATGTTAATTTATTGAAAAAATATAGATTATAAATACCAAATAAATTAATATAGCATTAGTTAAATATATACAATGTACTTGGATATAAATATATAAAGTACATTTACTAGCATTATATATTATGATTATATGCATTGCATATTTATATACTAATGGTTTATCCAGAATAACAAATTATAGTCTGCATTTGTATTCAAGAACATCTATAAGCAAACATTCTGGTTGTAAATACAAGCATTTATTAAGATGTCAGTGTTTCTAAATGACACAGTATTTAAAAAATGTAATTTTGGAATTTTTAGGTAAGTATATTTTAGAAAATATGTCCAAACTTCAAAAATATTTATTTAAATAGAATATTAGTTGTGCCATTAAAGCATCTCTACGCCAAATGAAATAAACATTTTCAAATAGACATAATAAGATGGGTTAAAATTTTTAAAATCTGTCTGCTTATCAAATGCTTTGAGCCCATGCATTTCAAAGAACACTGAAAAAGATCAGATATAGTGTAGCATTTCTTAAAATCGGGAGACAAAGATCTAGAGTCCAAAAGTAATTTATTGCTTTAGTTTATTATTTACTTTGCTTGAATGTATATATTGTAAGCCTTTATAATCTGAAAATAGAATTTAAAAACTAGGCCTAACATGAAAAAGTAAGCTTTGTGGCAGGCATAGGTAACAAAATATATTGCATGTCAGTTTTTCTTATGGTTTTGTGCTTTACTTTTTAAATAGTATCACTTCTTTTGTAAAATATTTTAGTAACATTTTGCATTGTGCATGTATGCAAACATATATTTCGTGTATTAAATATTTACAATGCATTTTATGTACATAATACATCTGCTTATACCAACACTAAATTATTTGCCAACAGCAAAGATAAAATGTCTCCAAGAAGGGAATGAATGCGGTAGCTCCTTTTTTTCCTTTTAAATGTAACTGAATGAGGTAATATTAATAGTACTTTAAAGCATGGATTATCTCTCATTTGCCTACTTTCTTATTTATAGATGGTAAAATATATTTTGTCTTTTGAAAAGAACATCAATTCAAAGAATTATGAAATTCTGTCTTGTAAGGGTAGATCTTACATTTCATCTTTGGATGATTCTTCCAGTTCAACTCATCTGACTCCATTTTTATCAGTTCTATTTTTAAGTATAATGCAGAATTTACTATAGCAACCTAAACCCAAGCAGTTTTCTCTCACTTTCTTTCTTGATCTAAATCAAACCCATAGGGCCCTCTGTTGGAAGGATTTCAGATTGCATTGCATTGTTTTTACGTGCAGCACAGAAAATGCAATGCTAACGTTTTTTTTTCATTTTAGAAGGCAAAGAGCACCAAGTTACATGTGGCTTCCCAACACAGCAGAAAACATTGCATGCCAAAATAATAAAATATATAAGCACATGATATCTTTGCTCCAGAAACTCTAATCCTTGCATTCGTCCAAAGAATGATGTTAAAGTGGCAAATTTTATTGCACGGCATCCGTCAGTCAGTAAAACACACTGGGTGCTGTTTTCACAGAAGGGAATTAATACGGGCATCTTTTGCTTTAACCTGTAAGAGTGACCTAGAGACAGAAAATATACTCATTTGACAAGTTATCATTTAAATCGGTTCTACAAGCTTTTAAAGTGTTAAAATATGTATATATTCATTCACAACAACAATATTTTCTTACATTTAAAAATCAACAATCTAAAAAAGAAGGACTCCTGAACTTTTAAGAGTTACTTGCAAAAATATGAAGCTCTTTTAACAGATTTTTAATATCAAATTGGAAGGAAGACTGTTGGCATACCAGGGTGCCACCTTTCTTGGTCAGCTCCTTCTTCCCATATGTTGCAAACATCCCTCTGGGTCTCCTGCAGGTTTCTTCAGAGTATCCAGACTCCTATTTGGTCTCAACAGTGGCAGGGTTCTTAACACTTCCCACCATCCTTATGGCTGCCTACCCTAAGCTTCGGCCTCATCTCAGAGAACTATCTTCACTGACCTCACATAGTCAGTTTGTGGAGGCACTGCCTCCACAAACACAAACATGACATGTTTCACTTCATTTTTTTATAAAAATCAGTGTTGTTCTACAAACTAATGACTATTACTTGTCTGCAGGATATAGCTGAGTTCTTGGCTGGGTGAAGAAGCCTCTTTGTTCACACTGAGTAACTAGTGAAGAATACATTTTCTTCATGAATGTTCTCTCTTGGTGCATGTAGCAGACTGCCAGATTTGGAAAACTCTAAAAGATTACCCAACAATTTATAGACTCCTCCATCAGATGAAAATGCATATTTCAATTATATTTTTGGCAAGTTTTGATGGGTCATCCATCCAAAAAAACAGGAAAAGAAAAAAGTACGTGCATGCCAGCTTGTCTTCTCCCAAGATTCTTAGCTTATAGGATATAGATTTAAAAAGTAGAACTAATTCACCTCCAAAAAGGCTTTCTTTTTAGCCCCAGGCAAAGGGCATTAGGTCTATTTTTAAAAAGATGCAATTATCCCATATTATGTAAGAAGATATCAGAAAGTAGGCCTTAGAAACCTTCTCTACATGAAAGGAAATGCTGATCTTCTTATTCCTAAGCCAAACTAGAGCTTTTCTTTAGCACTCATCTCAGCATACCTAGTCTCCAATAAACCTAGCTGAAAGTTTATATAATGCATATTTTGAGGGACTGAAAGAGGAAACATAAGCCGGGAGAACAAAACTTAGGCAGTGATGAAATAAGCAACAGCTTATTTCAGTGTCCCAGTGTTATCTAAGTTTGTCTAAGACCATTACTATTTAAGCTTCTTCCTTATCTTTGTCAGCTCTGAATTAAAACAAAGCAATAATGTTTCAGGATTCATGCCCCTCACTAAGATTCACTGATGGAAGAATTCTTCAAAGAGCTATGGGTGTTCCCCCTCCACTGATGATAGGTGATGGGTTCCTGATGCCCTCACTTTATGGGTCATATTAATAGTCCTAGGTGTCTGGATTAATGTTCATTAGAAACACCACCATGTAGGCACTAAGGTTTTATCCAGTATCCTTACATTCCATAATTCTCTAAGTCATGGAAAGAACAAATATATCTTTGTCTAGCAAGCTATCAGGAGAATTCTTTTACTAGCCATGTGAGACCAAGGGTTTAAACTAGGGTAGAATGCACAGAGCCAATCTTCCTGCCTCTAAACTCTCTCTCCAAGCCATTCTGGCTTTTTGTCAAGTTGATCTCAAGTTTATTCTTCAGGTTACTCCTCTTTTTAAAATTCTCTGTGACACAAGGTCAAGGACATAATCCTTTACTTGGTATATAAGGTCAGATAAAATGACAAGTAAAGTGTAAGATGGCCATATAAATTTGAATTTCAGATAAAAGACAATTTTATTTTGTGTTAAGTGTGACCATGAAGCATTTGGTTTCATAGACTAAAACATTATTTGTTGTTTATCTGAAACTCACATTTAAGTGGGCATGTAAATTTTTATTTGATAGCTCTGGCAAAGACTCCCAGTCCCAACATCTCTCATCAGCTTCCTCTCCTACTGTTGCAGAACAAACCCTCCACTCTAGCCACAACTGCGGCCGCCATGTTCCTCACATTCCCGCACTTTCCTGATCCCAGTGTTACTTCTGTGTTCCTTCTGTCCAGGAGGCCCTCCTTTCTTCTACTAAAGCTCTGCTCATCTTGAAGATTGAATTCGAACTGCATCACTTTTATGCTTTTTAAAAATCATTCCATAGTCAATTTCTATAACATATTGTCTTTCACATAAATATAATTGTCTCCTGCCTTCTGGCTTATCACCCATAGCTAGTCTTCAAATTTTGTTTAAATCCTGGATTAGGTTTTACCTTTTCTCATACTTAGATCTCACATCCCATACAGTTTATAATCCCCATGTGGTAGGGTTGTTATTTATCTTGTATGCTTGCACATTGACCACAGAAAGCAGAATATAGTTTCAGAAAAAGAAGTAAAAGTGAAAACTGATGTTAGGAAAGGCCTACAATATGCTGGAAGTTTTACATGTTATTTATTTCATCCTTATAGCAAACTAACAATATCTTCACTTTACAGCTGAAGAAACCAAAGCTCAGAAGAGTTAAGCAACTTGCCTAAGATAACAGTAATAGAGGCAGAATTCGAACCCAGGCCTGACTTGAGTAAACACTGTGCCACCCTCTCCATTAATGCTGTTGTCAGCTATTGCTGCAGCAGCCACCATTAAGTTTTTAACATTGGTGTGGAAGTCTCAGGAAATGAAAAATCTAGGCCAGGCAGCTGAGGTCAAGTAGGCAACTAAGGAAGTTTGTAGGAAGCACAGATTGCAGCTGGGGCATACTCTGCCACCTTGGGAAAAGCAAGAACAGCTGGGACAGCAGAAGAGACAAACCCACTGCATGGGGTGAAGAAAATTAAGTGGAGCAGGAGTGGAGCTGACTCCACATTTCTTGATAACTGAATGTTTACAAGCAAACAGCAGTACAGAGCCAGCCCAGGCAGAGAGGCTGGCCTCACACTTTCCCTGTGGTCTGAGGCAGTGGGGGTCTTGCTGCAGAACATGGTGGCTTGGAGAAAGGAGGAAAGGAGAGAAGCAGCAAGCAAAGCTGAAAGCTGAATTCCCAGCAGAAGCTAGGCATTTGTGTACCGTAATTGCCAGTAGGTCAGTAGATTCTTAAACAGCATGAAGGCCCCCAAAAGGTCAGTGAACATTTTAAAAATTTCAGTGCACATTTGTGCACCACTGCATGCTTTGCTGTTTTTCAGCTCCAAGCTCCGCAAGGGATAAATGTGATCATTTTAAGGTCTGGAAGCCTCACCCTACCTTATGGAAAATACAACCTACTAAAGAAAGACACTTTATTTCACCCTTCTAGCCTTTTGGAAGACTTCTCTAGTGATAAATTTTATTTATGCCTCCCTACTGTTCAGAGACCTCTGCAGTCAGCAGGAATGAGATAGCACAGAGGAGCTGGATTTTCTCCCTCTAACATTTGTGGGTTTATGTCATGGAGACCTATTATTTTAACATATTTTGTGTAGTTAAATGTGAAACACTTGGAAGAGAGAACATTCCAGAGAACACTTTACCTGCCCATTTAATAGCATCAGTAGCTAAGACTAAAAGCAAACTGTGGTGGTCAGGCTAAGCAATGATGCCCCACAATGCCAAAGATATTATTATAAACTCAGGATCAATAGAAATTACAAAGCAGTGTTGCTTTTATTTTTAACTTTAACCTTTGAGAAAAATCAAGGCTTCAGAATATTGAATTGGATCAGCACATCAGTGATTGCAGACACAGATACAATTAGGGAATATGGATGCAGCCAAACAATTATAAATCTTTTTAGTAAAGTGCCTTGGTATCCTATCCACTGTGGATATTCACACAAATAAAGCATCCCATCGTACAGAGCTTCTTTTATTTTAATGTATATCAAAGTGCATTTCCAGCTCAAATTTATGGAATACTCCATTTTACATATTAAAAAACTAAAATCAAGCAGTTTATAAACCTTAGATGCTGATTAACCTATTAGTTGTTTAGCCAAGATGAGTGGCTAAAATGGAATTAAATATATGAGGTATTATTAATGTCACACGATGTAAAATCTGTAAAATTTCAGCCAACTAAAATACCCTCTACGATTGACAAAAGCTTGGTGCATTAGAGACCCCTATTCAGCCATAAGGCTGCAATATCCCTTCTAAGGACCATTTGATTTCTGAAGCACCTGCCATCTGTACCCTATGATCTTGAATCCTTTCCTTCTGAGGTTGCTTTTCTGCTTTCTTGTCACTATTTCCAATGACCCAAAAATTCAAACTTGAAGGATGGATATAGGATATTTTGGAGGTAGGACAAAAGTGAATAGAAGTGATACGAAGCCAAGCTCCTTGGATAAAAATTCAGTTTATCTCTTTTAGAAGCAAGATAAATCCTTCAGACATTCCAAGGGCACACAGATATACTGAAATATGAAATCTTGCTAATAAATGAAAGCAGTTGAATGACCATGCTGGCTGGCAAACAGCCACCAGAGGTAAAGTGATTTTCTTTGAGCTAAATTGTGAGTCAGGTGCTCTTGCTCTCTGTCAGTATACACACAGACACAGACACACACTCACAGAAGCACATGAACACACAGACACACACACACAGATGCACAATACACAGACATACACAAATACACAGACCACACAAATGTGCACTCTTGGTGTGTGCACACTACTAAGGTCAGATCAAAGAATCCAAGGGTAGAGAAAATTCATTCTTTTGCTCTTACAAGTAAATATATGGTTGTGAATTATAAATATCATAAAAGTTATATCTGTAGGACTCAGGGGCAAGAAGGCCTACAGAAGACCATACTTGTTTAATATGCTGTCTTCATACACATGAAGAGGGTAAAAGTAGGGCCTTTAAGTGAAGATGAAAGGCAGCAGTGTTGTTTATCCTACAGAAGAGCAGGTTAAGAGGTGATCTGATTACTAGTTTCAAGTACACAAAGGGCATTTTTATGATGGTGATGGTGATTGATTGCTCTCCATATTGGCAGAAGACCTGACAGGAAGAAATGGGCCTAAAGATAGAGTTCAGTTAAACATAAAGAAAAAATGTGTTCAACTTCAGGTCGATAAAAGACAAAAATGGCTGGCAGAGAGTGTGAAGAGTTCATTCGTGGAGCTCTTTAGAAGAAAATAAACAGTTAATTTCCTGGTGTCTAAAATGAGATGCCTGCTGAAAAGAACCTGCCCAATGACCACTTATTACTTGCTTTAGGTTGATGGATAGGAAATGAGAATAGAATGTGGAAATGAAATGCTATGAAAATTATATTATAATACCTCCAGTATTTCTGATGTAATTGGTACTCATTTAACAACATCAAAACAATTTCTAGGAGTTTCAACACTGAGCTCAGTTTTGTTACTTGCCCTATCGGCTGCATTTGACATAGCTTATCACCCCACCTACTTGAAATTTACCCTTTCCTGGACTGCTGGAATGCCTCTTTTGTGGTTCTCATTTTACTGCATAGGCACTCCTTTTCTACCACCTCAGCATCTAAATGTTGACATACTCAGGCTCAGTTCTTAGACCTCTTCTTTTCTCTGGCTTTAATCACTTCATAGATTATTCCATCTAGTCTTGTGGCTTCCAATTTCACATTTCACTGATATTTTGAAAATTCTGAAGTTTATATCTCCAGCCTGAACTTCTTCCGTGAATAACAAATTCCTATATCCAACTGTCTATTCTATACCTCCTATTGGATCTCTAATAGAAAGATAGCTAAAAAAATTAAGCTCCCAATTTTCTTCCACCCACATCACCAAAGTTGTCCATCTCATCATCTTTGTCATCTCTCTAAATGGCCACTCCCTTTTTTCAGTTGCTCAGGCCCAAGATTTTAGAGTCATTCTCAAAAACACTCTTGCTTCCCACTCCACATTTAATCCACAGCCAATTCTGTCAGTTTGACTCTCAAGATATATATATAATTTAAGCCTGTTCACTACTATCACCCTGCTTCCATCATTTCTTTCTTCCATTATTACAGTCTTCAATTATCTCTCTGCTTTCACCCTTCTCATCCTATGTAGTACAAGGTGATATTTTAAATAATTTTTAATAAGGGTGACATCAGAAAATGGTGGAATCATTTTCTACCATCATCTCCCCACAGTGCACCTATATTGATAGGCAGAAGTCTAGTGGAGAAGTACCAGCACACTACTGAAGCAAAAAAATCCAAGAATGCACATACTGAAGTGGAAAAAAAAAAAAGAAAAACCTTTTCACTTGACTCATCACCCCGCTCCAAGGTGACATAACTCAATGCCAAGAAAGACACCCACATCCTTGACCCGAGAGTCCTTTCACAGGGGAAAGTGAGTGTAGTGAGTCTTTCTTTCCCCCAGTAATGCAAGATGTTGCCAAAGAAGCCTACCTCTTTCTGGTCTTACCAAAAGAACTAAGGGTATTCACACAGCTGAATGGCTAGGAGAAGCTGAGAGCAAAGAACAGAGGCAAGGACTCACAGCAATTAGGACTCAAAACTCACCAAAGGGCTGCCTATCCTACTAAATGCTTGACAGACTCAAGCAAGAGGACTCTCCGCAAGGTGCTTGAAATTCCTCACCTACAGACTCCCTTATCAACTGACACACAGATGACTCCAATGCTCCATGTATCTCCCCTTCCCCTTCCATGTCCTCTTTATGGCTAGCTCCCTTCATGTGCCCCCCAGGCATCAAGCATGAGCATTTGCATGTGGCTCACAAGCACCTGTGGTCATCAAGCTCAACCCCATAGAATTAGAAGAAGGCACACAAACTCGAACATGTTTGGTCACCTCCTGACTCCATCCCACCAGGGAAAACAAACAGGAGACTGATCATCCAGCTAGGCCTTATAGGATTGAGAGAACCTAAAGAGTTATCCTCCAAGAAGAAACAAGAGGTGTGGAGTGGGTACATCCACAGAAACAGTCTGAGAGGGCCTCAGAATCTCTAGTCTGGTTGGCAGGTGAAGGTAGTTCTTTCCTTAAATCAGTCAGAAAAATTAGAAGTTATTGCTTCTTCAAATCTAAAGACAACAACATAGGACATCAAAAAACATTAAAAATCAAAGAACCATGTTTCCATGACACCACCAAAGGAAAACAATAATTTTTCAGTAACTGACCCCACAGAAATGGAGATCTATGAATTGCTTAACAAAGAATTCAAAATAATTGTTTTAGGGAGGTTCATTGAGCTACAAGAGAACGAAAAAAGGACAACTTAACAAAATTGGAAAAATAATATGTGAACAGAATTAGAAGTTAAAGATAGAAATCATTTAAATAAAACAAGTTCTGGAACTGAAGAAAATATAAATGAAATGAAAAATGCAATAAAAAGTTTCAGACTTCATCAAGGAGAATGTAACCTATGAACTCAAAGACAGATTATTTGAAATTATTCAGTCGGGAGAAAAAAATAATGAAAAAAATAAAGAAAGCTTATAGAATTTATTTATAGGGCTTCATGGAGGAAAATAACATATGCAGTATGGAGGTTCCAGAGGAGAATACGAAAAGAGAGGGACAGAAAGTTTAATTTAATAAAGAATGGCTTCAAACTTGCTAACCTTGAATATATGAATATCCATGTATACGAAACTGTAAGACTCCAAAAAGATTCAATCCAAAGAAAACTTTATTTAGACATACTATAGTCAAATTGTCAAAAATCAAAGAAAGATAATTTTGAAAGCAGCAAGAGAAAGACTTTTCATACGCAAGAGAAGCTTCATTGGACTATTAGCAGATTTGTCAGCAGAAACCTTGCAGGCCAAGAGAAAGTAGAATGGCACATTCAAACTGCTGAAAGAAAAATTTGCCACTAAAAATACTTTATTTAGCACAGCTGTTCTTCAGAAATGAAGGAGAGATAAATATTTTCCAAGACAAACAAAAGCTGAGGAAGTTTGTCACCACTAGACTTGCCTTACAAGAGATTCAAGTGCTTCAAGCTAAATGAAAAATGCAAATTAGTAACATGAAAATACATGAAAGTATAAAATTCAGTGATGTAGTATTTAGTCAAATTCAGAACACTTTAACACTATAATAGTGGTGTGTAAATAATTTTTAACCCTTATAAAGTTTAAAAGATAAAAATAATGAAAGTAACCATAACTAAACACATTGTTAATGGATGCACAATATAAAATGAATTATGACATCAAAAACTAAAATGTGGAATAGAGAAGAAGTAAAAATGTAGTTTTTGTATTCAATTGAAGCTAAGTTGCTATCAGTTTAAATTTTACTATTATAACTGTAAGATGTTTTATGTAAGCCCATGGTAATAACAAAGAAAAATCCTACAGTAGATACACAAAAGATAAAGAAGAAGGAATCAAAGCATTCCACTGTAGAAAATAATCAAATTACAAAGGAAAATAGCAAGAATGGAAGAAGGGAACTACAAAACAGAAAACTATTAACAAAATGTAACAGTAAATCATTGCCTATCAATAATTACTTTAAATATAAATGAAATAAATTCTCCAGTCAAGAGACAGAGAGTAGCTGAATGGATAGAAAACCAAGATCCAACTCTGTGCTTTCTATGAGAGACTTACTTTAGCTAAGGACACACATAGGCTGAAAGTGAAAGGATTGGAAAAGATATTCCATGCAAGTAGAAACCAGTTGAGAGCAGGAGTAGTAATATTTCTATCAGGAAAAAGAAATAGCCTTTAATTCTAAAGCTCTCAAGAGATAAAGAAGGTCAACTTATGAAGAGGCATTGAAAGAGGTCAACTTATGAAGAGGATCTAACATTTGTAAATATATTGCCCTCAACACTGGAACAGCTAATTATATAAAAGAAGTAATAAGGTATCTGAAGGAAGAAATTAACAGAAAAACAATAATAGTAGGGGATTTCAATAACCTACCTTCAATAATGAATGGGTAATCCAGATAGAAAATCAATAAGAAAATATTCAACTTGAACTCCCCTTTAGAGAAAATGGACCAAAAGGCCTATATGGAATATTCCATCCATCAGCAGAAGAATACACATTCTTGTACAGCACATAAGAAACATTCCCCAGAATATATAATATTAAGACAAACTAAATCTTAATAAGCTTAAGAAGACTGAAATCATATCAAGTATATTTTCTGATCATAATGATATGAAATTAGAAATCAGTAACAGGAAGAAAACTGAAAATTTTACAAATATATAGAAATGAAATGTGTTCCTTTGCAAACAATGGCTCAAATAGTAAATCAAAAGGCAAATCTAAAAATATTGTAAGACAAATGAATATGGAAGCACAACATGTCAAAACTCATACAGCAAAAGCATTTCTAAAAGAAAAGCTTATAGCAATAAATGAAAACATGAAGAAAAAATATATATCAAATAAACAAATTTACACCTCAAAGAAGTAGATGAAAAGAACAAACTAGACCCAAAGTGAGCAGACAGAGGAAATAATGAAGAACAGTATAGAAATAAATAAAATAGAGATGAGAAAAACAGTAGAAAATCTCAATGAATGTAAGAGTTCATTTATTTGAAAAGATAAAGAAAACTGGCAGATCTCTAGCTAAAACTGAGTAAAAAGAGGGAAGACTCAAAAGATCAGAATTTAAAAAGGAGAGATTACAACTGATAGCACAGAAATACAGAGAATTATAAGAGACTAAGGACAATTATGTGCAAACAAATTGGACAACCTAGAAAAAATGGATAAATTTCTAGAAACATACAACCTACCAAGACTGAATCATGAAGAAATAGGAAACCTGAGCAAATTAATAATAAGTAAGGAAATCAAATCAGCAATTAAATATCTGTCAATGAAGAAAAGTCCAGGGGCAGATTGCTTTACTGTTGAATTCTACCAAATATTTAAAGAACAATGAATATCAATTATTTTCAAACTCTTCCCATGAATTGAAGAGGAGGGAACATTTTTAAAATTATTTTAGGAAGTTAGCAATACCTTGATACTAAAGCCAGAAAGTCACAATATAAGAAGATAAATTTATGGGCCAATATCCCTGTTGAACATAGTTGCAAAAATTCCCCCAAAATACTAGCAAAGCAAATTCAAGAGTGCATTAAAAAAATTTTACCCTTTGAGCATGTCGGATTTATTCCTGGGATGAAAGGATGGTTTAACATATGCAAATCCATACATATAATACACAATACTAACAGAATGAAAGACAAAAAAAAAAATGCTCATCTCAATAGATGTAGAAAAAGCATTTCACAAATCCAATCTTTTATGATAAAAAAACTATTAACATATTAGGTATAGAATAAACATACTTCAACATAGTAAAGGCCATATATGACAAGCTAACAGCTCACATTATACTCAATGGTGAAAGACTGAAAGGTTTTCCTCTAGGATCAGAAACAAAACAGGATGCCCACTCACCACTTCTATTCAACATAGTACTGGAAGTCCTAGTCAAAGCAATTAGGCAAGAAAAAAGAATAAATGCATCCACATAGAGAAAGAGGAAGCAAAATTTTCTCTGTATGCAGATGACACTATCTTACATATTGAAAACCCTAAAAACTGTAAAAAACTATTATAACTAATAAACACATTCAGTAAAGTTACAGGATCCAAAATCAACATACAAAAATCAGCTGTGTTTCTATATTCAATAAATATTTGAAACATATTTTTCTTTAAAAAGTCCCATTTACAACAATGTCAAAAAGAGTGAGATAACAAAGAATAAATTTAACAAAGGAGGTGAAAGATCTGTACACGGAAAACTGTAAAACATTGATGAAAGAATTTGAAGAAGACACAAATAAATGGAAAGATGTCCTATGTTCCTGGACTGGAATAATTAAAATTGTTAAGATGTCCATACTACCCAAAGCAATCTACAGATTGAAGGCAATCTCTGTTAAAATTTCAATGATGTTTTTTATACAGAAACAAAAAAAGTAGTCTTAAAAATTGTATGGAAGCATAAAATTTACATGGAACCACAAGATCAAAAAGACAGGCAAAGCAATCTTGAGAAAGAACAACGCTACCCTCACTCACCGCCAACAACCTGCCTCGTCGCAGGCATGCCTTGCCACCACCCTACAGAAATGCTTTGTACCCACAGTCTTTCACCAGATGAGATCAGTGTCTAGGTGTATTATTAGTCTTTTCTTGTATTGCTACAAAGAGCTACCAGAGACTTAAACATGAGACTTGAAACCATGTATTCCTAGAAGAAGTCATAGGGAAAAAGCCCCTTAGCATTGGTTAGGGCAATGAGTTTTTGCTTATGAAACCAAAGCACAGGAACAAAGTCAAAACTAAACAAGTGGAACTACATTAAATTTAAATGTTTCTGCACAGCAAAGGAAATAATCGACAAAATGAAAAGACAATCTCCATAATGAGAGATTATTTGTAAATTATATGTGCGCATGTGTGTGTGTGTGTGTGTGTGATAAAGGGCTTGATATCCAAAATATAGAAGAAACTCAATCACACAAACACAAAAAAACACACACAAGCAAAGGACCTGAATCTTTTCCCGATAGACATACAAGTGGACAGCAAGTATATGAAAAGGTACTCAACATCAATAATCATCAGAGAAATGCAAATCAAAACCAAAGTAAAATATTATTTTATACCTGTTAAGATGGCTATCATCAAAACAAGTCAAAAGATAACAGTGTTGCAGAGGATGTGGAAAATGGAAACCCTTGTACACTGTCGTAGAAATGTAAATTGGTACAGCTATTATAAAAAGCAGTATGAAGCTTCCTCAAAAAATTAAAAACAGAATTATCACATGATCCAGCAATCCCACTTGTGGGTATGTATCCAAAGGAAATGAAATTACTAGCTCATTAACCATGTATGGTGATGGGTATATTAAGCAATGTGTTTGTGATAATTATTTCACAGTCTGTGTATATACATATAAGTATATACACATATTATTATCATGTGTATCTTGAATATATATTATTTATCAATTATAACTCAATAGAGCTGAAAAATTTTCAGAAAAAATGTCAAAGAGATATCTAAATTTCCAACTTAATTGCAACATTATTCACAATAGCCAAGATATGGAAACAACCGAGGTGCTCATTGATAAATGAATAGATAGGAAAATGTAGTGTGTGTATATGTATACACACATATGCAATGCAGTATTATTCAACCTTAAAAAAGAAGGAAGTCCCGCCATTTTCTATAACATGGATGAACCTGGAGGACCTTATGCTAAGTTAAATAAGCCCAGACACAGAGAGACAAGTACTGTATGACATCACTTATGTGGAATCTAAAAAAGTTAAAATAGAAACCGAGTAGAATGTTGGTTACCAAAGGTTATGGGTGGGGAAAATGAGGAAATGTCTGTCAAAGAATACAAACTTTCAGTTAAAAATAAGTTCTGGGGATCTAATGTACAGCTTGGTAACAGTATTGATTTCAAGTATTATTATAAGTAATACAGTCAATTGGCATGATTGAAGTAATCTGTTCACAATGAATACTTACATAGCATTGTATACCTCAGATATACACAGTTTTCCTTTTTTAATCAGACTTCAATAAAGCTTGAAAACAAATTTAATGTGTTGGCTCATATTACCCTTCTGTTGAAATTTTTCACTGCCTTCCAACTCATTCAGAGAAAAATCAACGTCCTTATTTGCTGTTATTTCTGGCAGCTCACAAAGACAAAGGTGATTGGGCCTCTCTAGTCTCATATCCTGTTATTCTTTACCTCATTCACCGTCTCCAGGCATGACAGCTTTCTTACTAATCTTTGTTTATGCCAAACATGCTCTTACCTCAGAGCATTTGCATTTGCCTGGAAATTTCTCAGATATATGTGTGGTTTGCTTCCTTCCTTCGAATCATTGCTCAGAAGACACTTTAGTAGTGAAACCTTCCCTGACAAACCATTATAAAATGGTAATCCTTCCTAGACCTGTGCCAGAACCCTCCCTTTTTCTTTTCCCCCTACTCAGTTATTCTCTATATCTGGGGTGACCATATAATTTACTATCCAAAGAGACATTTTATGCAGTGAAAGGAGGCACTATAAATAATTACTATAGGTGACATACAATCTGAGACTTTTCCAGGCAAACTAGGAATATGGTGCATTTTACCTATCCATAGTACTTATCATGACCTACCATGCAACTTATTTACACATTGGTCTGTTTATTCTTTGTATCTCTTCAGTAGAACATAAACTCCAGGAAGTCAGGAATTTTTTGTTCATAATTTTATCTTCAATACCTAAAAGGCAACTGGCCAAAGTAGATGCTGAATAATTTGTTGAATGAATAGGAGGCTGAATTAATCACTATGTTCTGTACTTAACTGAGTCTATCTAAAAATTACAGGCAATAATAATAATAAAAAAAATTAGCCAAAATTTGGAAATGCTTACTAAGTATGTGTCAGGCACTATGATGCCTAATTTATACACATTGTCATTTAAAACTTACAACTATTCTCTTAGCCTCACGTTACAGACTGAAAGATAACATTCAAAGAGGTGAATGATCTGCCTATGTTTACACAGCTAGAAAGTGCTAGAGTTGGTGTTTGGACTCAAGTCCCTTAGACTCTGGCACGTTTTCAAAGGTCACATCTATGACCTATCACAGTCTCTCTACTTCTAGTCTGTCTCCAGCGAGGCTCACCTATGTCCTCAGGCATCTTTCTAAGACATGCATGCCCCCTTAACCTTTCATGCCTTCCTACTGCTTTCCAAAGGAAGCTCAGACTCTTCAGCCTGGCCATCAAAGGCCCTTGTGGTAGAGGGGTCTGACTGGCCTCTCATACCTCTCCAGCTGCTGCTCCACCTACAGTGCCCCACACCTGCCTCATCTCACCCAAGAGTCCTAGCAGCTGCAGTTCTTGATGTTCTTACCGTTCCTTAACCAGGATTTGTTTCCATCTTCATTCCTTTGTAGAAGCCCCTCCCCATAGCAGTTTCCTCCCTTCTTTCTTGAATCTGTCAAAATCTGACCCTACAGGTACCATAATATTTCTCAGATTCCCCTAACTAAAGTCAAATTCTCTCTCTCCCTAGTGCTAGAATACTTAGTTTAACTCGGTGGTTGATTATACCATGCTTTATTAAAGTTATTTACATGTGATTACTAGAGATTCAGGGAAGATAAAAGCCAACCCTACTTCCTCACTATATCCTTGCAGGACCTCACATAGCACTTGGATGATAGGAGGACCTAAAATAGTATTGATTTTGCTGGATGTGTTGTGCATGGATTGTTTAAGAAGCAGTTGGAGATGCAGAACTGAAGCTCAATATAGAAACTGTAAAACATTCATGTGTAAATGAAAAATACATGTATAAGTGAAACAGAATTTTAAGAAAACAAGTGAGAAAAGCTTTAAGAAATGCCTCATTTAGAGGCTAGAGGAGTAAAAAGTGTGAGTAATTCTGAAAAATGATTTGGTATTCATAATCCTATGTAATATGTAAATACATACAAGATTACATAGAATTGAATGAATAAATTACATAATGATAGAAATTCCCTCCTTTTTTACTGACATACCTAGGTCTGATTTCTTGGTCTTCATCATTTAATCTTCCCATAGAGTTAGATCTCAGAGCAGACCCTCCGGAGCATCTGCATTCACATAGAAGAAACATATACACTATTACATGTAGCTCTATATCAGTTTAAGGGGAAAACTATGTATTTGTTCAGTGAAATCATTTCTTTAAGCTATTATACAAATTTGCTTGGTTCACACACCTATTTTTGTGGACAAAGAGGCTAAATCTACAACAAATTAAAAATGAAAATTTAAATAAAAGTTTTAAATGCAATCCCATCCAATTAGTTTATAAATATAAAAATAAAATAATAGTGGTCACTGACACATGTGTAGCTTTATATATAGGTTTGGGGTAGGTTACAAAAATCTTGCAAGTGAATAGATTTTTATTCGCAACTTATCTGCAGATAAAACATGAGAATAATTTTTAAATTGCAAAAAACAGACAGTATAAATCTTCATTATACCAGATCACTAGACAAAGTTTCCAAGGACAATAAACCACTTTCAGCCTGACTTACACCAATACCTAAACTATAAATTACTGCACAGGCTATTATATCACTGAGTTAGTCTGTCCTCTTGCAAGGTTACTGTTAAAGTATTGTCCCACTGATCAAGCGAGGTTTAAAGTGGGAAATGTGTGTGTTAGAGCAGGTTGTTAAAAGGTATGTTCAGGTAATGCCTTCATGGCATTATCATCACAAGCACAGCCAGTGCTTTTCTGGTGTTTCTGTGAAGACCTCATCGCCTGCCTTTTGTTCTGTGCCTTGCTTTCATTAGGAAGCCTAAAGCAGCATCTCCCAGGTGTGTTGCCTGTACAAAGGGCATTCATTCTACCACTGCCCAGGCATTAAAGATAAAGAGACCAAATTACAGTTGGAGCTGTATTCGTGGATAAATGAGGCAGAGAGAAGGCGATTCTACTGTGCTTTCTGGGTAATCCTACCATTAATTCCTGAGTTGCCTGTACAGAAGTTCTAGCCAAGAGAAAAATAGATCATTGCATTTCTTTGCTTTGAGAGACAATAAGCAACCCCATGAATGTGCGGCTTCATTCTGTATAGAGGAGAGCGCTTTAAAATGCTGATTTCCCAAGCCAGTGCAGCAGTGATGCTATTTAAAAATACACGTGTATGGTGGATATTATGGGGTAGGACAATCTACACTTTCCCCTACCCGGGAACATTCAACATAGTTTCCACCAGAATGAAAGAGATCAATTAATAACAAAAGCCACCCTGTAGTGAATGCTTACAATAGCCCATCCTCTGTTCTGAGTGCTTTGTATTTATTAACCCATTTAACCCTAATTCTGCTATTATCATCTCCCATTTTACAGCAAAGGAAAACTGAGACACAGCATGATTATAAAAATGACCCTGGGTTCCATAGTGAATGGCAGAGCTGAGATTCAGAATGCAGATAATCTAACACTACAGCCTACCTCCTTAGCAATTTTACACCCAAGATATTATGTCTCTTACTTAATTTCATTTTCATTAAAATTCTGAATGTTAATCTATAATCCTAGCTATTATTTTCTTTTTAATAAACCATTTACGACCCCACTCCTTCTTAAAAGGTTATTTGAATTGTTACCTAGATCTGTAGTGAGGCAGCGTGATACTTTTAAAACTTATTCAACTTGTAAAAAGACTGAAGGACACAAAACTTGCCAGCAGCCTTCCAAACTTCAGGAAAAATGGGTGAAAGAGGTAGAGGAAGAGGAGGAAAATTTTTAAAAGGTGCTAATATTTACTGACTGACTCAACAAAATTAGGTAAAGATGGTCAAGACTGTATTTGCTTTGTAAATTTGCCATGATCAGATTTACAAAGTACTACAGACTGGGTGGCTTAAGCAACAAAAATATGTTGTCTCTGGAGGTCCAAAGTCCACAATTAAGGTGCCAGCAGGTCTGGCTCCTTCTAAAGGCTGTGAGGGAAGCATCCATTCCTGGCCTCTCTACCTGGTTTGCAGGTGGCATCTTCTCCCTGTCTTTGTTCCCATTGTCTTCTCTCTGTGCACATCTCTGTGCCCAACTTTTCATTTTGCAAAAGAGCATTAACCATATTGGATTGGGGCTCACCCTAATGACTCTTTTTTTTAATTTTATTACCCCTGTAAAGATTCTATCTCAAAATAAAGTCACATTTCTAGGTTCTGAAGATTAGCCATCAACATATGAATTTGGGGGACACAATTCGTAAAAAAGGTCACAAGCTACTAAGAGGTAAGCTGGGATTCTAATTCAAGTGTATCTGATGCCAGGAGATGTTCTGTGCATTATCATGCTGTCTTGCGCTTAAAGATCTGTAACAAATTTCCAACACCAATTACTGAGACCCTTAGTAATCAACACGAGGCTCCAAACTGGTAAAAACTTCCAAAAGATTTTTTTTTTCTGAATGTAGACATCTGCTATTTCTGTCTCTCCAGCATCCCTTTCCTCCCATTGGAAATAGGGCCCTGTTTCCTTCCATTGGGAATCTGCCCTTCCTCCACTATCCATTCTGGAGGGCTGTAAGCCTCAGTGCCTCCCCAAAACCCCAGACACATCATCTTTTAATGAGCACCTCTTTCCTTTGGGTCTGAGGGTTGTAAACATGTTGACTCCTGATTCCCCAAAGGTAATTTCCTCAGCACATGGAGAAACCTGAAATAAACCCCACACATAAAAACAAAGTAGAGAGACGGAGATGCGCAAACAGGCAGAACAGACCAACAGACTAAAGTGCTCTGGTTTTATCTACTCTGAGGCTAAATCTACCCTGACTTTGCATGAATTGCTTATATGAGTCAATAAATGATTCCTTTCTTTTTTTGTTTTTTCTCAAATGAGTTTGAGGAATGCTTTACTCACTTGCTATCAATATTGGTTGGAAATGAAGAAATCCTGTATCTTACTTTTAAATATGTAACTGCACCACAGAATTTATAATGCATGAGGTACCATGATATGAGGAATCATTTCAGAAGTAGAATTCATATAGTCCGATTTCAGAAACTAAGTGTTTAGAAAGGCCATAAACTCTGTTTTCCATTTGCACCATAATCATTTTGACTCATAATTTCACACAGTAACCTCTGGGGCAAACCATCAAGATGGTTAATTCATCTTAACATGAAAAAGTGAAAATTAATAAAAGTAAATATGTGGCTTACTATCAAACTGCTGTTACTAAAGGAGACATTTTCTATCTCATCTTTACAAATCATTTTTTAGACCAGAGATGCAAACTATTCTAGATAACATTTTAAATAAAACTATATTGCTTTCTCTGAAATAAAAAATTCAGACCACGTTGCCAAATACAATACAACAAATATTCATTATATAAACATCTTTATTACCTAGTCATATTTTCCTGCATTAATCTTAAGCTTATTTACCAGGCTCATGCTTTAAAAATTAGTCTTATAATCCATATCTTAGCAAATAAAATCAGTAATATTTTCTAGAGTAATAGCATCCTCCTCAAAAGCAAAAAGAAAACCAATGGCTAGGAAACACCAACTTTAAAAAGTTAAGATTTCTGAGAAGAAATTTTGTATCTCTAATATAGGAATACTTTATATTATATGTGTCACATATCTTCTCTCAGGTATATTCCTCTTGCCAGTGTCATATTTTTAAAAATTAATAAATTTAATAATATATGCATACTATGTGCAAAATGTTGTCAGAATGTTTTATCCGTTTCAAGGCAGTTTATATTCTAATGATTAAGAGAATACCATATATCAGTCAAAGATCATTGATTTTTTATATTCCTAGAATGACGTATACTGTCAGAGTTCAATAAATATTCATGTAATGGCTACATTCATATAATAGATCATCTTTAATAGAAACATACACTGAAGTTCTATAGAATAAATAATTCTAGCATATTATATATACAGATGCTCCTTGACTTGCCATCAGGTTATATCCTGAAAAATCCATCCTACATTGAAAATATTGTAATTCAAAACTTTATTTGTGAATGTACCAAGCATCATAGCTTAGCCTAGCCTATGTTAAGCATGATCAGAGCACCTACAGTAGCCTACAGTTGGGTAAAATCATCTGGCAATACAGTACACACACTGTGGAGTACTGGCCATTCACCCTCATGATTGCATGGCTGACTGGGGGCTACCTAGCATCATGAGACAGTATCATACCATATATTGCTAGCCCAGGAAAGTACCAAAATTTAAAATTCAAAGTACAGTTTCTACTGAATGCATATAATATTGCACCACTGTAAAGACAAAAAAATATAATTTGAACCATTTTAAGTAGAGGGCTATTTGTTCATAAATAAAGATATAGATATGGACAAACACTGCAGACATAAGCATGGATGCAGACATGCATGTAAACATAAGCACAGATATAGACATGCATGCAGACATGTAAATGCAGATACAGAGATAGAGAAACATTTATACATATGTTAAATGTACTAGGTATTTCTAGTTTTCTGCATGAAATAAACATCTGTTATTTCTGTCTCTTCAGCATCTCTTTCCACCCACTGGAGATAGCACTTCATTACCTTCCATTGGGAAACTGACTTTCCCTGACCACACATTCTGGTGGGCTGCAAATCACAGCACCTCCTTCCACAGCAGAAGAAGGGTAGACTCATAACCTCTCAACTGAGGTCTTTCTCTTGTGTCTGAGGGTTGTAAAGATGTATCCCCAGATGTCACAAATGTAATATCCTCACCACATGAAGAATTCAGAAGCCTGAGGTTTTGAACAATACACAGAAGCCAGGTCAAAAGACTGAAAGATAGATGGACAGGTATAAATATGAAAGTGGCCTCAGCTCCATTACATTTATCTGTTACATATCCTAGACTGTAGCCAAAACTAGGAAAGATGAGAGAGAGGTGACATTTGCAATTGCCAAAAAGGCACTTGAGCCTTACATGAAAGAACAGATGGTTTTCCCAAAACCTGGATTCAAGAGTCTTCTGTGAAGAATGGAAGCTATTAAACATTGAAATGGAAGACCGTAGAATTTTTTTCCCAGAAAATCTTTACATTTAAAAATAGGCCGGGTGTGGTGGCTCATGCCTGTAATCCTGGAAATTTGGGAGGCCGAGGTGAGTGAATCACCTGAAGTCAGGAGTTCAGAAGCAGCCTGGTCAACATGGTGAAACCCCGTCTATACTAAAAATACAAAAATGATCTGGGCATAGTGGCGAGTGCCTCTAATCCCAGCTACTCAGGAGGCTGAGGCAAGAGAATTGCTTGAGCTCAGGAAGCAGAGGTTGCAATAGCTACCATCTCACCATTGCACTCCAACGTGTGAGAAAAGAGTAAAACTCTGTCTCAAAAAAAAAAAAAAAAGAAGAAGAAGAAAGTCTTTAAATAAAAATAGATTCTGTACTGCACAGGTGATTTATGTCTCAATTTTTTCAAGATCCGTTTTTCTCCACTAGACATTAGAGAAAATAGGGAACAAGGTATAAAAACAGAACTTAAAACTGTAAGGATAGGATAGCTGGGGCAAGGCCAGATATGCAGAGGACCTACACACATTTTTTCCTTCAGTGTACTCTCTATGAGAATCCGCATTCACACCTATCACACATTTTTTGCTGTTTCTCCTGAAGGACAATGAGATATAGGTGCAACTAGCTTAAAAATAAGATTAATGACCATGTGAATATCTACTGTGCAAAATGAGGGAGCAGAATTGATTTTTTAACAACAGCAACAAAAATCTTTAGCAATTGATATTGGCTAGATCTAGACAGGAAGGAGAATAAAACTTAGACAATTCACACAGACCCTCTGGAATAACTCAAGTATTCAAGTAATTTAGAAAGAACTCCCATCTGTGGAAAACCCCTAGACAGTCTCTGAAAATAACATACTCATTGAGACTGCGAGCCTTCATTGTATGAATTCAAGGAAATTCAATAAAATGCTGGTGGTTGTGCCTTTTATATCAAATGGAGTCAAATAGAAAAATAATTGCTCAGAGCTCAGTTATTTTATGCAAGCTCATTCTCATCCCCAACTCCTTAATGCTCAGTAAATTGTCCAAGTGGGCAATCAGAATACAATTTAATTTTACCAATAATTGCTGTGGTTTGCTATACTTTTAAAAAGTTAAGACATATTAAAGGAACCTAAGGATATATATCTTCAAAATGTTTAAGTATAATATGAGTTATAATTTTCAGTACTTAGTATTTTAAAAAATAATGTTTCTAGTGGCTACACAGTTCTTCAAGGGAGCCATTTACTAACTCCCTCTTCTGCCACATCTATCGATTTATTCCCAGCACACTAGAGAAGAGGTCCTCAATCTGATTCAGTTGACTTTCAGGGGCAATCATCCCTAAACAAACTCCCAACTTCAAACACAAAAATTACCAGAAAGAATAGACTCAGTCTCACAAAGACACCAAAAGTATAGCATCTGTAAAATATTCACTTATTCCAAAAACCAATAACATTATTTTCACATCATAAAGAGCTGCACTGTCAAAAATAAAGAAATTCTTAGAATCAAGAATATTATTTAGGACACAACTTTAAGAACTTTCTTTACACATGAGAAACATAGAAATATCCTTCAAATTATAGAGGCCATATAAAAATACCACTTTTAATGTTACCATATACATTGTAGGCTGATTTAAAAACAATGGTCATATTACTGTTTTTCAAATAAATATTCATCTGAAATATTTCAAATGAATGGTTCCAGTCACACTACTACTTTTCGGATAAATATATTTTGCTTATTTTTTCATCTCACTATACTTTAAGATGAAAATATGTAGAAGCAGTAAATAAAACTAACTCATTAGATTTTAAAAGGTAGTGTAAAATATTCCCATCAAAGAATCAAGAATCAAAGGCAGAACTAAAATCCCTAAGATAATTGTCATAAAATTATTTTACTATGTTAATAAGCTTCCTTTCTTTCTTTTCTTTTCTTTTTTTTTTTTTTTTTTTTTGATAGAGTCTCAATCTGTAGCCCAGGCTGGAGTTGGAGTGCAGTGGCACGATCTCAGCTCAAGGCAACCTCCGCCTCCTGGGTCCAGGTTCAAGCATTTCTCCTACCTCAGCCTCCCAAGTAGACTGGATTAAAAGCATGAGCCACCATGCCCAGTTAATTTTTGTATTTTTTAGTAGTAATGGGGTTTCACCATGTTGGCCAGTCTGCTCTTGAACTCCTGACCTCATGATCCACCTGTCTCAGCCTCCCAAAGTGCTGGGATTACAGGCATGAGCCACCACACCCCACCAATAAGCTTTCTTTCTAAACAATTTTTAAACACCCTTCTAAAACAAATAGCATCAGAATCATTTTCAAATATCCACTAAATTTTAGCAATACTGTTAAGAATTTAAGAAAGCTTGAATGTTCTTAAGTAACTATTAGTATTTGAAGGAAGTTTTATCTTTACTTTCAGGTCAAACAGACATATTTCAGCTCAAAATATGAACATCAAATGTTGATGCCAGGAATAAACAGATAGCTCCTCTCTTGAAACTCCTTCACTGTCCCTGCCACAGAGGTCAGAAGTGGCGTTACTATTCATGTGGACAGCGGGGCTCTGGATCTGATCTGAAACAGTCCTTTCGACCATTAGGTGCCCAATGCTGAAAATAAATAGCAGAGCAATAAGATAAAAGGCGAATCCACCTACTGGCCTCTAAATGCCCTGAACGTACATAGTCAGCCAGCCCACCTCTCCCAAGAGAGCAACTGGCACCTCCTACCACTTCAGAAATCACAACCCCGGATCCTCAGACTTCACAAAAGTAAGCCTCAGGGTGGGCTCCTAGCCACCCATGAATTTATCTCAAAAATTTCCACAAGGACAAATCATTTCACAACACAACACAGAACACCCGCCTGTAAAAGTCTCATTCAATCAGGTCTATCTCCAGATATTAAGATTAAGTTTAAATAATGGTATAAAATATAGCATAACAGGGCTCAAACAAGACAAAAGTCTATTACTATCTCAGGCAAACAAAGTCTGGGAAGTTCGAGACCAGTAAGTGAATTCGCCTTCTATCGTATTGTTCTGCTATTTATTTTCAGCATTGACTTCACCTAATGGTCAGAAAGGGCTGGTTCAGATCAGATGCAGCCCTGATGTCCACATCCTATTCAGGAAGAAAGAAGAACATTTTTTAAAAGTTTTGGCCCAAAATCACGAGAACACTTTATGCAAGTCATATGACATTTCTGCTTACATCTTACTGGCCAAAATATAGTCGTTTGGTCACACCTACCAAAGAGTCTTGGAAATGTAGTTTTTATTGAAGGTAGCCAATTAAAAATCAGGGAAGTAAACAGATAATTTTTTTAAAAAAAATAACTAATATTGGGGTAAAATTAGCAGTTTCTCACACTGTCCTCTCCTAAAGCCCTTGGAAATTTAAAAAGTTAGATGGTGTTATCACACAGTCAAATAACAAAAGCCAACTTAGAAAACATAAAGATGAGAAAGATAATAAATACAAGAACTTTAGGTTTCTCGATTGGACATCACACTACAGTATGAAATTGTCTTTAAATTGGACCAGACGCAGTGGATCCCGCCCATAATTCTAGCACTTTGGGAGGCTGAGGCATGAGGATTGCTTGAGCCCAGGAGTTTAGGAACTGCCTGGGCAACACAGGGAGATGCTATCTTTAATAAAAAATTAGTTAATAAAAAATTAGCCGAGCATGGTGGTGTGTGCCTGTAGTCTCAGATACTTGGGAGGCTGAGGTGGGAGGATCAATTGACCCTGGGAGGTCAAGGGTACAATGAGCCATAATCACACCACTATACTCCAGCCTGGGTGACAGAGAAAGACCGTGTTTCCCTACTAAAAAACTGTCTTTAAATAAACATAAAATCTGTAAAAATCTATTGTGATACTTTATAAAACAAAAATTTTTCATGAGTAAAGCTCCGCTAGGTTTTTGTGAGTAGAACAGATCTCTAAAAATTGCGTATCTAAAAAATCAAAGATTATACACTGTTAGAAAAGACCCAACCAGGACTAGTCTTATAATTGAGAATAAGAAATTTTTATAGTTTATTGATTTGAATATCAACTTAAGATGTGAGACAGTTAATGACAATGTGTTTAAGGAGCATTATTATTATTATTATTATTATTTTTTGGCATTCCAACCTTACAGTTTGGCTTTCATTAAAAAAACAGACTCTTTAAAAGTCAATCACTTGGGCAAAAATCTGAAACAGAACACAATATTAATGGCTTATGAGAAAATTATTATAATTTTGCCTATTCAGGTATGTTCTCAAATTCACAGTTGAGAAGACTGAGACCAAAATTAACATAAGCTAAAATAAATACATATTAAAATATTAACCTGGTTGAAATGTTAATACCATCTAAAGTCAGGAGCTTTCTAGTTAGAATTTTCACTTAATAGTCCAACTTTACTTACTTCTGGTAAATACCATCCTAAGATATAACTTCTGCTATCCTCCCATTTGTGCCTCGAATCCTCAATCTAACAAACAAATACTCTTAGAAATAATAATAAAAGAACTCATGGAGGTATATATTTGGAAACTTTGATTTTAAAAAATGACATTTTTGTGTGCATGACCAATTTCAATTTCTACACTTTGGAAAGAGAAGAATGGAATTCACAGAAGCATTAGGAATCCAACCTCAAGCCAAACTGGAGTCACAGTAGATCAAGACACGGCAAAACAACATACTCAAAATAGATAACAGGCAAGAATGAGAAGCCACAATGAGCACTCTTTGAGTCCTTTAAAAGAAGGAGTGCAGGGATTTTAGTGCTGGTATCAGTCCTTCAAGCACCAGGATAACTGTGTTGAGAGAACTTTAATTTTTTAGCTGTTTGTTTTGTTTCTACATTCCTATTAATCAGTGAACACTTCTGGTTGACTGCTGCTAAAGTTGACTCACTCACTCATTTGTTCCTCCAACCAATACATAATGAGCATCTATAATTCTAGTCCCCAGGAAAACAACATGAAGGAAACACGCTGTCCTTGTCTCTGTGCAAATCACAGTCTATGTGTGTGTGTGTTTGTGTGTGTATGCACATGTATGCACAATCATTCAAAATATTAGAGAGTAAATTGACATGAGTATTAACTGTACTATATAAAGGAAATTATAGGAGCTATATCTCCATTAAAAGGGCACTTACTCCAGATTTGGTAATGGTGGTGGTGGGATAGGAGAAAAGGAACAGCAAAGACTTCACAAAACAAGTGATATCTCATCTGAGACCAGAAAGGCAAATAGAAATAACTGATAAAAAAGAGAAGAAAATAGTGCTTCGGCTTGAATGAAGAGACAGAATTTGCAATAAATGTATGGTCTGGTTTTTCAACTGATCAATAGGACCATTTACCTCAGCTACCGATAGCCAAACAATGTAGGCACTATCTTCATTCATTCAATGGATATTTTCTGAACCGCCCCCTGCCACCCACTATGCTGGGAGCTGTTCTGGGCAGTGGGTGAGCAGAAGAAGGAAGAGGAGATGTTATACAAGAGGTTGAAGGGTGAAATTATACCTGGAAGCAAGGTAAGGACTTGCAGCCTCAAAGCATATTCTGTCTCTCAAATGTTTTTGTTGACCTTGAAAGTCCTTATGACTTTAAGTCTTATACATTAAACATTTATTCAAGGATGAAAGTATTTTGTGCTGTTCCTTAGAGTCACCAGGTCATATCAACATCCCATGCCTCAAGAGGCAGGCTGCTGTACTTGTTAAATACGGACTTGGGAGTCAGATTGCTTGGTCCAAAACTTCACTCTGCTATTTATCAGTTATGTGAGAGAAACAAAGGTACTTAACCTCTCTGGAATTCAGTTTTCCCATCTATAAAATGAGAGGAACAATAATCATGTCTACCTCATGCAGTGGTTTGGGAATTAAATGAGTTAATACGTGAAAAGCACTTTAGAACAGTGTCTGCTACACTGTCAGCAGTCAGTAAGGGTTGCATATTATTACGGCAAAAATTTCAGGATAATCATACTGGAGTTCAATTCACTCTATGTTACTCTGAATAATAGCATTCTGTCAGTCTCGGTGCTTTTATATAACCTTAGACAAGTCACTTAAACATCATTAGCCCAAGTTTCCTCCTCTGCAAAGTGGGGGCAATAATACCAGCCTCATAAGATTGTCTTGAAGGTTAAATGAAATAGCGGATTGAAGGGCTTGTAGGCTGCAAATTGCTATGCAATTGTTGCTTGTTGTTATTATCTTGCTCTTTTTAACCCTCGTACCCAAATTGGTAAGTGCCTCTCCTTAGGAGGAAGACAAAAAAGAACACACGCACATGACTTTGACATCATGTTTCCTGTTCTCTAGATAGTATTTAATGGATAAAAACGAATGCATCCTAATTGAGACTGGAAACTAACGTGACATCAAGTTGTACATTCAAAATATTACAGATCTTCCATGAGGAAGAACACCTGAAGTAACATCTCTTCAGCTTCTGCTTTTGGCAAATACTGCATTCTGTCCTATACGAATTCACATCTATGTTTTTTCTTCAAGCAGCATTTGGACAACTAAGAAATCTATGTACCAGTAGCTCCTTTTCTAGGGGCTTCATGTGAGCCTCACCTTGGGCCCCACCTGAGTGCCTTTCATATGCTGCTGTGTCACAAGGCAGCTCGTTTTGCCTTCCCTTTTATAACTCATCCCAAACAGGGACAGTTGAGGAAGAGAGGGTTGGCCTGATGGGCCTGGACATTGACTAAGATTCATTTCACTTCCTCATATATTCTTTGAACATCAATGATGTGTCTGACATTGTATTAGCCTCTACGAGGTTCATAAAAATGAAACTGGTAAGACCCCAAACCCCAAGGGAATCACAGACTCTAGTGGGAAAAATGGACAAGAACACAAATTATACAAGTCATGATGTGAAATCAGTGCTAAAATAAAAGTGTCAATGAGGAAGTATGGAGGCTCAGAGATAGTAGTAACTTAGTATGACTAGATGGGTGAGGACAAGGCAATTAAAACGTGTTTCTGGCTTCACAGAAGAGATGACATCTCAGGGGAGACTTGAAGAATGAGTGGATTTCTCAAGTCGAGAAGTCAACAGGGAAGAATG
The DNA here is from genome assembly GCF_030222135.1 of Aotus nancymaae. Lineage (NCBI taxonomy): Eukaryota > Metazoa > Chordata > Mammalia > Primates > Aotidae > Aotus > Aotus nancymaae. The sequence goes on along the minus strand of NW_026988450.1, from coordinate 14,339,351 downwards.
GGAACAAGAGAAATAGTGGCACAGAAACGTGGAGGGGCAGCTTGGTGTTCTCAAAACAGGGAGGAGAACAGGGGGATTGGGACATGGAATCTGTGATGGGGGACATGAAGGAGGAAGAAAATTACAGCTAAGAAATAAGTCAGGCCCAAAACATCAAAAACTGTATAGAAGGTCATAGTAAGAAGGCAGGATATTAATTTCTGGGTAAATTTTGGACCAGTTGAATAGATGACATGAACACATCTCTGCATTTTAAAAGCAGAATTCTTTTATTCTGGACAAGAAGGACCATGGATTCATTCTCTTCTAGAGAGGAGTCAGCAATAGGAAATAGCATGCTGTGAGCTTACTAGATTGTCAGATACCTGCAAGCAGGGTGTGCCCAAATGCTGCAGTACAGACACTGCAGGACGAAGGATCTGCTGCAAAACACAAAAATCATACTGCTCACTTTCAAGGGACAGTGTTATTACTCAGAAAACTGCTGGCTTAAAGACACTTGATTCTATGATTACACACTAATATGATTTGCTTTCTCTGGTATATGTGTATATGTGTGTACTCAGTCATATTTATAAAGGAAGGCTGTGGTTGCATTTGAGTATTTCATTCTTTCAATTTTGGGTGAAGTATTTGTATAAAATGAAAATAATTAATTTCAAATGCCTCATTCCCCAAGGAGGAAGGCCAGCTTCCTCCAATCAGACCCAAGGGAGTAGTGGCTCCATCACTGCATTTAATAGTTTATATTGTGCTTTCCCCCGCCCATCTCACCCTCAAGAAGCTCTGAATTTGCTTGTGATTTCCTGCCATCTATTCCCCAGGATTTCTTCCCAAAGGAACACATAGAAAGTGGGGCAGGATGATAGGCAAGAAGCAGATTGCTGAACTGGCTCATTCCACAGCTGTCTTTTTTTTTTTTTTTTTTTTTTGAGTAGTTTAGACAAGGGAAAAAAGAAGGCTGCTACAAACTAAACCAATACACAGCTTTTTATAATCCTCTGTCAGACTCTCTTCAAAAACAGGCAAAAATTAAGGTCCCAGTGATTTCAATTGAGCCTGAGTTAGATAGGCAGATGCTGCATGATCAATGGTGTTTTAAGGATTCTACTTTGAATTTAGAGCATCAGTATAAAGGTTGCCTCTCCCAGTAATCAATGTCATTTTCAAGTTTATCCTATTCATTTTTAAAATATGGAGAGTAGGAATTACTGTAATGCCTGCTTTCCACACTAGGAAACCATGTCCCTAGAAGATGTGCCAGTCGGTGGAAGAATGGTAATTGGTAACTGGTATTTCTTACACAATCCCTTTCCATTTTGTCTTTAAAAAATTCACAAATCCAGAGAAGTAAGTAATCTGCATGGTCTTAATCCACTATAAGATGAACAAATATTTATCGAGCAGCTACTATTCGGAATTCAGGAAGAAACAACCCAGTATTTTTAAAAGCCACCACATTTCAGGAACTTGTATTCTAGATCGAGAAAGAAAACATAAATTTAGGAAGACACAAGAGCTAAATAACTGTGTGTGCAGATAAAAATGCCTCCAGGGCCTTCTTTCAGGTTTTCCTAATCACTCACAAGGATTATTTTAGAAGCCTCCCTAGCAGTCTCTGGGCTATCAATATGCCTGCACACTGATACAGAGTGATCTTCCCATAAAACAAAGCTGGTTGTGTTTCTTCCATGTTTTACAATACCTACTGTTTCTCTACTTACTGAAGTTCTGAGGCCAGATTGCTAAGCTTTCTGAGAGTGTGCTTCACAGTCTGACTCCTGTTTATGTCCACAGCTTCAATCCTATATTAGTTTTTGTTGTTGCTGCAACTTGTTACCACAAACTTAGGGTCTTAAAACAACACAAATTTATCACCTTGCCATTTGTTCTGGAGGTGAGAATCTGATGCGTTTCACTGGGATAAAATCAAGGTATCAGAAGGGCTGAGTTCCTTTCTGCAGGCTCTAGGGAAGAATTTGTTTCTTTGCCATTTTCAGTTTCTAAAAGCTGCTGCATTCCTTGGCACATGGCCCCCTTCTCCATCTTCAAAGTCAGTAACTACGGTAGTCTTTCCCGCACCAAATTATTCTGACGTTGATGCTTCTGCCTCTCTCTTCCACTTCCAAGGCCCATGAGTATTACATGGGATTCATCTGGCAAGTCCAGCATGTTCTCTGCATCTCAAGGCTAGATGATTAGCAGGCTTCCTTACATCTGCTACCTTCATTCTCCCTCGTCATGTAACATAAGCATATTCACAGTTGCCAGGGATTAGAACGCAGACATCTTTGGTGGCCATTATCCGGCCTACCCTCACCTCCCACTCTTTTCCCTGGTGCCTGCACATTTTTGCCACAGTGAATAGACCCTACTGTTGACACAGCAGATTTTTATATCTCTGTGATTTTCTTGGATACTCCCTCTATCTGAAATGCAGTTCCTTCTTTCCTTGTCAAACAACCTCACAGTTTCCCTTCAGCAATAATTCTATAATGAAAATTTCCTCACAATTTTCCCAGGCGAATCTCTCCTTGAACAGCAATTCAAGTAATTCCGTTATCTTATAGCACAAGTACTGTGTGCCATAAGAGAAGCTAAGCGGGAGACAGTTTGGAATGGAGGGTTCGGGAAATTCCGTTCTGATGAAGTGACATCTGACCTGAGACCTAAAGGAGTTAGCCAGGCAAAGGAAACACAGCAAGTGTAGCAGCCAGAGGCACAGAGGCTGATGCAATAGACAAACCATGGGGAGGCCAACAGGAGAGGTGGACCTGGCCAGAGAGTGGCTGAGAGATGAGAAACACAGCTTGACATGCAGGCTGGGGCTGGAACACTTCCAGGAGTTTGCACATTGTTTGGTCATTGATGAGATGTCATTTTCATGGATTCATGGGACAAATTTAATCCTTTTGAGGTTTTTAAAAATTCACTCTATATTGTGTGAACAATGAATCAGAAGTATGCAAATAGGGAGAAGAAATGGTAAGCAAGAGTTATCTGGAGGAAGCGGGTGGGCACAGGTTGAAGCAAGAGACAGAGATATTTGAGTGGCCTTTTAGGGCCAGCTTACTAAAGAAACGTAGTAAAACTTCTGGGCCATGTTAAGTACATATTTGAAATGGTATCGATATAATCGAAGGAAAACCTGTCCGTCCAGCTTATAATTTTCACCAGCAACAATCAACTGCTCCGATGTAGCCACAGGGGAGACAGATGGTTGAATTTATCCTGGTTTGGGGTTTTGCCAAGAAATATTGTGGAAGAAAAATATGGTGGATAAAAACAGGGGCAAAGCAATTGAGGACTTTTAGAAGGAAGTGATTCTAATTCCACTGAATCCCCACTGGAAAAGAGGAAGGTGGAGCCAGGAGAAAATGTAAAGAAAATTAGATGGTAGAAATCTGTGAATTGATGCTGCTAGGGTGTATTTCAACCAGTGAAGGAAAAAAAAAAACTGATGGAAGAAAATGGGCCATTTTATTTTGTTTTTTGTTTTTTGTTTTTAAAGGTAGTGTGGTTCTGATTATGACAAGATCCAGAAGGTGACCATGGGGTAAGATGGCTGAGATTTAACCTAGAGAAGAATCACTAAGGATAAGCAGTCAAGGAACTGAGAGGTCAGTGTGTGGGAGAGGTAATCTCTGTGGCTGTTTGTGGGATCCAGAACTCATAATAAATGAGGAGTTGGTTACCGGGAGATTAGCAGATCCTACAATGAGGAGAGACAAATGGTTTTACCATACAGTATAAAGTTAAAAAGGGTAGGATGGAGTCATATGTTTTTATAAGATAGAATTCCTAGTCCATTTTGTGTTGCTACAACAAAAATTTATAAAGAACAAGTATTTATTTCTTATTCTGGATGCTGGGAAGTCCAAGACTAAGAGGCCCACATCTGGTGAAGACCTTCCTAATGCATCATCCCGTGGTGAAAGGCAGAAAGTCAAGAGAGGGCAAGAAGGTTGGAGGAAAAAAGGTCTGAATTTGTCCTTTAATTTAAAAGGAATCCACTCCTGAGATAATGATATTAATCCATTCGTGAGGGTAGAGCCCTCATGGCTCAGTCACCTCTTATTAGGCCTTATATCTGTTGCATCAGAGATTATGTTTCCAACACATGAGTTTTGAGGACACATTCAAACCATAGTGATGGAGCATAAATAATGAGCTGATTTTGGCAATGGGGATGGAGGAGGACACTGACTTCAAACCCCGACCTTGAGTTGCTATGCCGTGAGAAAATAAAAAGTGAACGCCTGAGAAGAAAGCCATGTACTTTTGAAATAGCTGGTTGCCAACGAAGGATTTAGGAGGAAGAGATAACATTCAGAGAAGAATTTGGAAATAGAGCAAATGCTGCATAGCATGGAGCAAGAATTTCTGAAGGAATATGGTAAGATTTCAGGATAAGAAGAGAGAGAGGATTGGATCGGATCAGAATTATGGAGTAGGAAGAGGCTACGTTTGAATAATAAGGCTTATCTATTTATATGCCTGCCTTTACCACTAGATAGTGAATGTTGAGCAAGAATTTTGTCTTATTTCTTTCTACATTTTAGAATAATACTTGACCTATTAGGTTCTCCATAAATGTATGATTTTCAAATGATAAATACAGGATACAGATGCTTTTTGACATATGGTGGGGTTACATCTGGATAAACCCATCATAAGTCAAGAAATTCAAGACTTAACCTTGTTGTAAGACAAGAAACATACAGAGTAATTTATCTATCACTTTTCTACCATCATAAAGTCAAAAAATTTTAGGATGAACCATCATTAATCAGAAAACATCTGTATTAACTGCATGACATTCAGAGGAAGTAATCTCTATAGCTCCAAAAGGCTATGGAAGTAGTGCATATGTGCTGCATGAGTTTGAGCAAGAATGCAACTAAATTAAACAATATGAGAAAAACTTTTGAGTGAAGAGCATCTGGGATCAAATTTAAAAAGACATTCTATGGTCATTTTGATCTAATTTAAGAAGCAAAGTTATTCAAGACTTAAGCTGAAATTTCTACATATTTGATGAAAGAGGGGTGGGAAACACTTAGCAAATGCAAAATCTAAAATCATCTGAAGTAGTACCTTCTTCCTTGGAGACTAGGTTAGAAAGATGTGTGGATTTACTACCTTTCCCAACCTGGAAAGGTTAAATATAGTACCCTCAGTTTATTTCATCATCACTCCTAAGATCACCAGAAGGTTTATGTCAAAGTGAGTTTCCTTCACCACCAATGAAGTTCAAGATAGTCAACGCCTCCGTGGGGTTATAGCTTCTCTGCTTCCTAAGACCTAACATAACATTTTGCTCATGACAATTCATAGTGACTCACTGATCTCAGGGGTGGGTCACATAAAAGATAAAAAAGAAAATGTCACTTGTTCGATTAATACAAGAGAGGAGTGCCAACAGATAATTTGGCAAACTGTTAAATGTCACAGCGATATTTCAAAGGGAACTGGCATTAATACTGTGACCCGCAGTTACATAGACTCCGTGAAATGACTCTTCCTTGTGTCCACACAACTCTAAATCGATGTGTCTGCCCTCAAGGTGTTTTTGATCTACTGTGGGAGAAAACACTAACACAAATAATAATGACAAGCTCTTAAATAGCAAAGTATAGGAAATGGGTGATCTACTATAGTGGGGAAAAAAAAAAGACTAAACTCACAATCAAAGGACCTAAGAGCAGGTCTTGCTCTTTGAACTTGGTCTTAACCAATACACACTTGGCATTTCATCTTCAAAATTAAACAGCTACATGGAATTTCTAAGCTCCCAAGTTCTATTATTTTGAATGTATATTAATAAAGAAAACAATATTCTTTAGGAATTTTTGGAGAAGCAGAGGTATCAGAGCTACATTGAGCTAGTGGAAAAAATATATTCAGGAAAGTCCTTAAGAAATGTATTTGAAGAGTAGGGGCTGGTTGGAGGGAGCATCGGAAGGGTTCATATGAGAAGTTACGCATAAGCAAAGACTGGAAGCCCCAGAAAACTTGTGTGCAGAAAAAGTAGGTAGATTTATATCTGGAATGATCTGTGCAACCTGAAAAAGAGTGGAAGAGGATTCATGTGAAAAACATAATAGACTGTATTATAACTAATTCTGGAGTTTAAGTTGATTTTAGTTTAAGTTTATTTAGAGTTTAAGTTGATTTTAGAAGCATTTGGGAGCCACTGTTCATTTTTGAGAAAGGACATGACTCAATTGAAAACCTATCAAGGATGAGAGAAGCAGAAGCCCATTGGAGAATCTCTGAGGCAGGACAGAGACTCCTTCTTGCATCTGGCCTTGAGTGTCTCTATCACCTCCTTCAGTAAGGCAACCCTCCTGGGGAGTAAACCACAGTGGGAGAAAGTGACTTTGCCCAAGGTCACAGGCTGGGATTCTAGCTTCCTGCCACCTGGACTGCTGCTCTTTTCAAGTAAACCCTGCCCCCTGCCACTTTCCTCACTGAGGCTTCCCCCTACCCCTTTGTTTCCACATCTCCAAGAATAGAATGTATCTAAATTTCATGGGTGCTGCATCCTAAGTGATCCAAATAAAGGGTTTGAAAATGCGTGCATATCACAGCTGAAAAGTGTGGTGTGTCGCCGGAAATAATAGAAGGAGAAAGGCAAGAAAGGTCCTATCTTCTCTCTTTTCCCCTGGAGCCTAACAGAAAACTAACAGGGAGTTGGGGGAGGAGAGAGGGTGAAGTCTGCAGTTGTCTTGCTGTGCTCAATTAGTATTCTAGCCACACACTGTCCCATCAGGGGAAAATGCTTCCCGCACACACGTGTTCAGGATATCAGTGTGATGGATCTGAGCGAGAGCCTCTCCAAACACAGTGACCATCTGCTAGGCAAAACATAGGGATCTGACAAGCAGAAGCCATTCAGACCCGTTGTTGGGCCACATTATTACATATTTGACAAGGGTAATGAGGGGCTGTCATTAACCTTACATGACAGTTGCTACAATGACACACTAAAGCAAGGACAAAGAGCTGAACTCAGTAAAAAGGCACCTACTTCCCATTTAACCCTGGAATTATGTGACGCCATTATTCCTGACGGAGGCTGGCAGGCCTGGGGTTAATTTCCATTTCTGTGTCTGCTTGTTCTCTTTTTAAAATGTACCCCTCGTATGGCTAAGGAAACTGTTGGGAAGGCACTGCATTATTTATCACAACACACTGCGATAGATGCAAGAACAGAAAGGGTCTCCTGGAGAAATGAACAAACACATATTTCACAAGCCCCAGTGATGGCCTGAAATGAGGCATCTGAATTGTCTATGATATTTAAGGCAACCGTTACCCAAGTAGAATGTTTCTTGGAATTTTCCACTGGATTTTTATCAAATTTCAAGGAATAGGGATGTTTTGGAATGAGTGTATAGTTACTCTGACTTTTTCAGGCCGTTGGCAAATCTAGGGAGGAAAAAGTTCATAGTTTTGACAATGAAACCTTTAGTTCTGGAATCTAATTTTGTGGACTATATTGCTGGAAAGATCCTAAAGAGCATCCATGCTTTTGCTTTGTTTTACAGAAGGGGCAGCCACATCATGAGAGGGTCAGGCACTCCCATAGCCATCAGCCCATAGAGCTACATAGGAGGTGGCCAACGGCCCCCAGGATTGTTTGACATCCCATAACCCTGTGTTCTCTCGGCTTCCACTGATCATGCAACTTTCCTTATCAAAAGAAAACGGTCTTTTATTTCCCATCTAATCATTTAAATCTGGCATTCCTCTGAAAAAATATGGCTGCACAAGTGTAGTTTGTAATGCTATCGTTCATGATAGTTTTGCATCCTACTTTTGAAAGCTGGTTTTGCATACTTTGGCCACTCAAAGTGTTTCTCCTCAGTACCTTCTGCCTCCCTGATGTCATAGAGCCACGAAAATGTTGACAGCCAATCAAGATGCTTTGTTTTACGTGAAGACACTGTAATCAAGATGGCCCAAGCCATACACTTCAGTAGAAAATGAAAAGATCTGTTTTGGGTAAAAACTCTTGAAGCCCACATTTATTTGCACTTGGGTACCACCTGTCTAAATATGACAGTGTCACAGTATCATTTTCAAAGAGTCTAGTATCTAGTCATTTTGATCTAGAGTTTGATCTCTCATTTCTGTCATATGTTCAAAGTAGAAAGACTGATGACTTAGTTTTTATGCAAGGTGCCTGACTTTTATCTGGCTCACACCTGAGGCAATGCAATTGGTGGGCCTGTGGCTGTGATGGGGGGTCTAGAGCCTTGTTCTGTCACTCAGATGGCATGAGACAAATGCCAAATTTCTCTTGGCCTAATTTCCTCAGCTGGAGTGAGAGGATTGGAGCTGATACTGCTAAAGGCCACTAGCTCTGTTTTGGCCAATAACTTCCAAGTTCACAGCAAAGGGTTTTGCTGGTTTTCCAGAAAGAATCATCACCTCTTTCTGAATATAATTAGCTCAGTCCATGAATGAGTATAGATGATCTGGGACCTAGGTACAAAAGAAAATGGGGAAGTCAAAAGGTAAGGGTGCTCCACACCCCTGAGATTCACGTGCATCTCACATAAGAACATACATGCACCAGGAAGCAAGCTAAGTCAGTCAAACACATGGAGAGTGGGAGTGGGCTGTTGCAGAACTGGAATATTCCAGCAGAGATAGGCCTGGGGTAGAGGCCAGAAAAAGAAATCACTGTAGAAGGCATTTCTGTGTAATCTCATACTCCTCTTATCTGCTGTGTAGGGCTCAATAAGCCAGCTAGTGAATGTATGAAAATTTTAATATAAAAAATACAAAGGTCTTAGAAAACCCAAACTTTCTGTTTTTCTACATACCAAAGTTAGTAACAGCAGAGCATCATATCTTCATCAAAAATCACCAGTTAAAAGTAGAAAGATGTTTATGAAAAAAGACAAGAAAAGGGAAAAATCCAGAATAAGCCTCTCTTTACATCAAGGAAAGAAAATACTTAGATTTGACCTTGAAAGTTTGTTCCTATGCTAATATCTCCTTAAGCTAACCTGATGGCTACATTCCTGGTAAGAACTTCGACTCACTTAATTATTATGACCACCGATTTATCATAATTTCCTTCTGTGGAATTGTGACAGAAGGCTTGCCCACAACTGCAATTTAAAAATCAAAAGGATATCATTTTAAGACACTATGAATTTAAACTCAGAACATGATTTAAAATCTAAGATGTATTGGTTACAGATAAAAGTGTTAATTTTTACTACAAATAACAATTGCTTTCACTATCAATTAGTAATTCCGTACAGTCAAACAAAGAAGTGGCAGGTAGAACAGGCTAGGATAATGTCTCATTTAGAAAACCAGTCCAGCTGAGCCTAACTTTTAATCTCCTATACAGGTGTTTAAGAGTCTTCAACTTAATTTCCTGAACTAAACTGTCAATTTAAAAGTATTACCTGACAGCCCATAAAACAGAGTAACAATTTTCTATATAAAATATTTATAAAGAAAAATTATAATACCCTAGGACAATATTATAATGAAGTTTAGCTAGCACACTTAAATATGTATACATATATACTACACAATTTGACTCACATATTCCAATTATATGTGTTGCCTACTGTATATAAACAATTCATGCATTAAAAATCTCTTCACTATATTCCATATGTTAAATGGGACAAACGTTATTCTCATACTTTGCAAGTGTCAAATAAAAACAAATCTGGACTTAGGTAAGGAAGGAATTTATTCCAAAGTCTACTGCAGTAGGGAGAATGCTTCAACCATAGTATCTGCAAGCTTCTCCAAAGTCAAGCAGAAAGAGAGGAACAAACGAGGGTAGCAAGAATTGAGCGTAGGGAAGTGGGTGGACAGATGGCATGATTAGAGAGTTGACCAGGAAACCTCCTTCTCTGTGGTCAGTCAGTTGTCAGGCAGGTCCTGAAGCGGGGGCTGATCCACATTCCAAAGTTCATTTAGATTCAAGGGCAGGTCAAGGGCCAGGGGTCTGTGCACAGTGGAGAAGTTTGACTAAAGTTTGGTCAAGTAAAGTTGATGTTTATCTTGTCCAGATTGGTCAGTGGAGACAAACACTTCAGCTAATTATTTATAAGGCAAAGAATGAGAATTTAGATAGGCTGTGTCTAGCCTTGTCATAGGTAAACAAGGGTGTTATTTCTTATGTTATCCAAGTCATATGGAGAAGGGTGGGCCTTTGTAGTAAGCAAAAACAAAAGGATGGAGAGATTTTCTTTTTCCTTTTTCATTTTTATCTGTGGTAAAATACGCACAACATATATCATCTTAACCTCTTGCATGTGCACAGTTCAGTAATATTAAGTATATTTGCAGGGAGATGATTATGCAACCAGTCCCCAGAACTCTTTTCCTATTGCAAATGTGAAGCTGTATGCCAATTAGCCAATGGCTTATTTTACTTCACATAATATCTTCAAGGTTCATGCATGTTGTAGTGTCACAGGATCCTTGGGGTGTCACTTCACCAGCTGGAAACCTCTGTGGCCAGGGGCGCCTTCTGTGTGAATATTGCTTACACTCACTGGGCTCACTCTGCTCACTTGGCCTGGCGGGATGAGCTCAGCTCATGCTACCGGCCTGGATCCTACATCTGCCAAGGGTGAGCAAGGTGCAGAGCAGTAAGGGGTATGTGGGTGAAGAAGTGCAGGGTCCAGTCACTGCACATATCCAGGCACACTGGCTGCTGTGGTGGGGCAGGCAACTCCAGGCGCCAGCACAGGTGCCAGCTCTGGGCAAGGTTGCAGCTGAACCACATGTACTGAATGCAGCTTCTGCTGTGGGCTCCCACCTCTGGACAAGAGGAACGCAGTGGCATCTGGAACTGCAGAGCCCCAAAGAGGGTGTCACAGTCCTGGCTTGAGGAGCCCCTAGGTCTGCCATAGTTCTTCTCTCCTTCGCATCACGCACATCGTGACAAGTGAGGGAGCATGTTTCAGCCCTGTTTGTGGTACAGCTCTTTTAGTCCCACCATTCTGCAGTCCCAAGTTTTTGTCCCGTATCCAGGAATAATGAGGTACATGGATGACTGGAGGGTGAGCATAAATGACTTATAGTAACCTAGAATTCTCTTTTATAACATCAAATGTTTTAAACCTTTAGCATATTGGATAGGCTTCCCAAAGTCAACTTTCAGCTTCAAAATTATCTTTTCTGACCCATAACTTTGAGATGCTACAGAGGGCCTCTGAAGCATCCAAAAGAGAGGTAAACAGGATTATTTGACATGTTCAATTACATGGGATTGTAAAAATAAAAATAAGATTTAATCTTCTTCAGGTTATATTTTAGTGAATAATACTAACATATGTTTCAAACTTGTATGGGATTTCTAAAATTCAAATGTGTGAGTACATACTATGGATCATAATTAGGGTTATTATGTTAAGTTATTGTAAACCACAGAAATAACCAAGTTTCTCTGTCAATTGTGTTTTTGACTGTGACTACCCTAAGACTTTTTGTCATTAACAGACAATTGTCTTGTTTTGATCCTCTTCAAAAGATAGTTTACCATCAGCTATAGGACTTTGACAGATGCTCATTAGTTGTTTTTAAGTATTTGTCTGCATTTTAGACAAACCCTGCTCATTCCTGTGAGCCAATCAGTGATCTCTGACTTCAATTCAGAAGAAACAAAAGGGATAGGTAATGTAAAAATCTGGACAATTATCCTGCAAACCCTGCCAGGCAATGGGGGTAAATAGGGTGCCCACAACCCAGAGGTTTCTTTTCTGGGAGAATAAGACCAAGGAATTATCTGCCCCTAAACAGTTATTTCTTTTTTTAAAGTTTAACTACCTTCACAGAAGATTTAATTCCTTTCACGAGGGTGAAACAGCTCTAGTCACAACACAGTTTTCAGAATGATTCGTTTATTTTCCTTCTTATTTCTGTCATATTTGGCACTAGATTTTTTCCTTTACATATTTAACCTTCCTGTACAATTTGTATCTTGTCATCAAGAGGCCATCAAACTCCAAGCAGTCATGTAACTGGAGCCTCGGACAATGGTTCCCTTTCTACCAGGGACCCTTAAATAAGCCTCTGAGAAAGAGTGTAAAGCCATTTTCCTTAAAACAATGTCCCTTGTGAGCATGAAAAGGTTAAGAATGGTCATTATCCCTATTCTAATGGTAGCTAGATGTACCTGTTTACAGGGGGCATTGATGGCAGTGGTGGCCTGTCTGGAGTGACCACTGCCAAGATGCTGGTTGCATGTTCCATGGAGCAAGCAGGAGCTGGGAACAGTCAGGAGCCCTGTCCCCTTCTTAGGTGGCAGGGTGGGAGCCCCACCCTCCTGGATGCAGCTGCAGTCACCCAGCTGCAGCTGCAAACCCAGGCATCCCTGCACTCTTTGGGTCCCAGTAATACCCCTGCCCCCAAAGGCTTGAAAGTGTCTGCTCCCTTTGCCTGGCCTCTCCCCACTCCTGGCATCTGCTCCAATTTTGGAGCAAAGTTGAGGCCAAGCCTGGGTGCTGTTGTGATCCGACTGGGTGTGCACACACTCAGGGCAGTACAGACATGCCAGCCTCATGCCACCTTGGCTCCCTTAGGGCTTTGGGCATCAAGAGCATGAAAGGGAGGCTAAGGGGGTGCTGAGTGCAGCTCAGCATGGGCCTGCAAAGACTCCTCAGCACAAACAGCCTGGGCATTATGGGCACCATGGATGGCAGGCTGAGATGGCAGGAGGTAGACAGGCTCCTGGGTGAAAAGTGGCAGGTCCCCAGCAAAGCCCCACTTTCAAGCCAGGGATGGCCTGAAGCCTGGGGGCTGGGCTGTCAGTTCCACAGACAGGAGTGAGAGCTTATGGTGGTTTTTCTGTGCCCACCTATGGCCACCATGGATCGGTCAGCAGGCACTTCCTCCCCTCCAAAGCCCATAAAAACCCTGGATTCAGCCAGACCTGAGCAGATGATGGGTGACCTGTCTGTGGACAGGAGTTATCCACTCCGGGTCTCTTCTCCACTGAAAGTTATACAGACTTTGGGATGACCTGCCTGCAGAAAGGAGTTACCCATTTTGGGTCTCCTGAGAGCTGTTCTGTCACTCAATGAAGCTCTTCTTTGCCTTGCTCACTCTCCAATTGTCTACATACCTCATTCTTCTTGGATGTGGGACAAGAACTCTGGACCTGCCATTTGGTGGGACTGAAACAGCTGTAACACAGAGCTGAAACATGCCATCACCACCCCATTCCCTGCTCACCACCCCATTCCCTGCTCACCACATTGCAGCCACAAGAAGAAAAGAATAGCTGTGGCCCTTTGGGGAGTCTATACCTAGGGGTTCTCTAAGTCAGGGCTGTGGGCTATGTCACCCTCTTTAGGGGATCTGCAATTCCTAGGATCTCCAAACTTCTGATGCCACCACATTCCTCTCATCCAGATGTGGGTGTCCACAGAAGAAGCTCCATGAAGTACTTCTGGTCCAGCTACAGTCTTGCATGGAGACAGCACTTGGAACTGCCTGCTCTGCCACAGTAGACAGCATGCCTGCCTGTGCGCAGTGGCCAGACCCCATGGTAGCTCACCTACACACCCCTTACTTCTCCATGCCTGGCTTGCCTTTGGCAGGTGGGGGATCCTAGCCAGTATCGTGAGCCGAGTGTAGCCTGTGGGTGGAGTGGGCGGAACAAGCCCAGAGGGAGTGAGCAATACTTAGGCAGAAGGCTCCACAGGCCACAGAGGTTTCTAGCTGGTGAAGCAATACCCCAAGGATCCCATGTCACCTGGCTTGAAGGTGGGGCTTCACGGGGACTCGCCCCTTTCTGCCCAGGAGCCTGTCTGCCTCCTGCCACCATCTATCATGTCATCCATGGCACCCAGCATGTTCCTGCCGAGGAATAGGCCTGTGCTGAGCCACCCTCAGCTCTCACTCAGCCTCCCTCCTGTGTGCATCTGTGTCCAAAGTCCAGAGGGTGCTGAAGCAGCAGGGGGCAAGCATGTCAGCACTGCCCCAAGTACACGCACACCCAGCTGGGTTGTGACAGTACCCAACCTCAGCCTCAACTTTGTTCCATGATCAGAGTGGGGCTGGGAGTGGGGAGAGGCCAGGCAATGGGAGCAGGCACTTCCAAGCTGTGGGGGAGAAGGGCTTCCTGGGCCTCTGAGAGTGCAGAGATGCCTGGGTCTGCAGACATGGCTAAATGGCTGCATCTGTGGCTGAGAAGGCAGGACTCCTGCTCTGCCAACTTGGAAGCGGGTGGGGATCCTGCCTGTTCTCAGCTCCCACTGGCTCCATGGAGCACACAGCCCTGACCGCACCTCCCCTGCTGCAGCCAGTGTCTTTGCAGCAGCCTCTTCAGATGTGCCAGAATTTCTTATTAAGGCTACATATTATTTCATTGTATGTATATACCACATTTTATTTATCCATTCACTCATCAATGAACACATCAGTTGCTTCCACATTTTGCCTGTTATGAATAATGCTGCTATGAACATGGATGCACAAATATTTATTGGAAACGCTGCTTTCAATTCTTCTGGTATGCACTCAATTCTTTTGAAATTGCTGAATCATATGGTAATTATCTATGTTTAATTTTTTGAGGAACCTCCATAATCTTTTCCACAGTGCCTAGACCACCAGCAGTGCACAATGATTCTGTTACAAGCAACCAGAGCCTGACACTACTTAAAACCTTTTAAGGAACTAATACAATAGGGAAAAAGAGTCCTCAGTATAGAGCTAGGCTTGATACAGAATATGGCATGGACAAGTAGGAGTTTCCAGCCAAGGAGCAGCATGAGGCTCCGTGGATGGAAAATTACTAAGAGGAAACGTCAAGGGTAAAGGAGAATCCAGATAAACCAATTTGACAGGATTCTTGATAAAATTAGGGCAGGGTAGGTCCAGATATAATGTGAGGGATGGTGGGAGATGAATAATTTAATCAAATATCAAAAGTGATTACATATTGAGGGTGATCAGATACCAAGGAAGGGATTCTTGCTCAACTGACAGCAAGATTCTTGCTAAAACTGGGTGATGCAAAGATGAACACAGAAACCCAAAGTCTAGACCTATTTGGGAAGATCAGACTTTGGGAAACCTACCTAAAGTCTGGTCAAGAAGTTTCTTTGTCAGTTTCACTTTGTCAGCATGCTCACCAACACATATATTACTTTCTGGTTTTTTGACAGTAGCCATACTAATAGATGGGAGGTGGCATCTCACTGTCATTTTGATTTTTATTTCCCAGGTGATTAATGATGTTGAATCCTTTTTCAGGGACTTGTTGCCATTTGCATATCTTTTTAGGAGAAATGTCTACTCAAGTCTTTTGTCATTTCTTAATTCGATTGTTTGGTTTTTTCATTGTTGGGTTGTAGGAGTTCTTTACACATCCCAGTTATCAATCCCTTATTAGATATATTATTTGCAAATATTTTCTTTCATTCCACAGCTTGCCTCTTTACTCTGTCAACTGTGTCCTTTGATGTGGTTTTTAATTTTCATGAAGTCTCATTCATTTCTGCTTTTGTTGCTTATGCTTTTACTGTCATAAGGGCTAGGGGGCTTTTTTAACTGTCACTATCTTCCGGGAGCACAAGGCTCAAGTAAAGTTCAGCAACGTAAAGAATAATGTACATTCTTAACTGTTATCATCAATTATTATAAAAAAATATGTAGCAGAAAATCTGAAACCCCTTACCATAATCTTAATATTCCAAGAGTAGGGTGGCATGGTTCACTGCAGTCCACTGTGAAGAATCCAGGAAAGCATGTAGAATGGCTCTCCTGTTATCCAGCACAAGTCCCTAATGCAATCCAGGCAGAGGATGGCATCTGGGAGGGGAAGGAGGGAATGAACTAATAGAGCTGGACCTTCTCCCTCCTGGGTCCTCCTGAGGGGAAGTGGCCTTTCTTTCTCAAATCTGTACTGTCCATGGGTCAATCATAGCTGAATCCTTCTTCAGGAAGTCTCCACTTCCCAGGAGTCCTTGTCTTGGCCTCTGTTCCCCACCTCCCACTTCCAGACCCCACCCTCATCTCTCCTCCTTCCTGGGCCTGCAATTATTTCCTTCCACATGTCCTACCCACATGCATGAAGCTCTGGGGTACTTTTTGTCCTTTCTACAAAGTGCAGAATAAACAAAGTAAAGCCACCCTAACCAAAGGCCCAGAGGATACAGTTTGGCAGTGTTTCCACCCAAATTTCATCTTGAATTGTAGCTCCCAAAATTCCCATGTGTCATGAGAGAGACCCAGTGGGAGGTAATTGAATCATAAGGGCAGGTTTTTCTCATGCTGTTCTCATAAGTGAGTAAGTCTCAAGAGATCTGATGGTTTCATAAAGGGCAGTTCCCTTTTATACGCTGTCTTGGCTGCTGCCACGTAAGATGTGGCTTTGTTCTTTTGCCTTCTGCCATGATTGTGAGGCCCTCCCAGTCATGTGGAACTGTGAGTTCATTAAACCTCTTTCCTTTATAAATTATCCAGTCTCGGGTATTTCTTCATAGCAATATAAAAATGAAATAATACACAGCTCCACAGTATTTCATTGTGACTGTCTTATTTGGTTAACCAGGTACTTACTGATCAACATTTACACCATCTTTACTCTTTTGTTATTGTGAGGCTATTGTTAACTTCAGACCCACAGTCTTAGGAACACATGAAAATATGTCTGTAGAGTGAATTATTAGAGATAAAATTGTCTTGTCAAAAGTAGATGCATTTAAAATTTGGATAGTATCAAATTGCCCTTGAAAACCATCATATCTATTTATCAATTTGTAGTTCTACCGAGTGTATGAGTGTGAATATTGTCCCGCCCTTTGTCAACACAGTGTACATTTGTGATCCTCACAAATCTGATGTAAAAGGCATCTCCTAGATTTATTTTTATTCTAAGTGAGACAGAGCCAAAATATTTATAAAATATTCATACTACTCTCTATGAACTGTTTCCAGCACATTTTAAAATTAGGTTCATTATTATTGATTTGAAGGAATTGTTTACATTATTTTTAAAGTTAGGCTTAAAAGTTCTATGTCACAGATATTACAAATATATTTCCCAGTCTGACTTGTTATCGTCTTTGTTCAGGAACTCTGTTTTTAACTTTATGTAATCATTATTCTATTCTTTAAACTCATAGCTTCTATGTTTTTAAAATCTATTTTAGAAAGAAAAATCATTTTCATTTCATTACTATAACAAATATATTCTTCTATTTTTTTCTTTTCTTTATTATTTATTTATTTAGAGACAGGGTCTAGCTCTGTCACCCAGGCTGGAGTGCACTGATGCAATGATAGCTCACCTCACGCTCAAATTCCTGGGCTCAAGTGATCCTACCACCTCCTCTTCCCAAGTAGCTGAAACTAGAATCATGAGCCACCATGCCCAACTAATTTCTTTTAATGTACAGACAGAGTCTTGCTATGTTGCTCAGGCTGGTCTTGAACTCTTAGCCTCAAATAATCCTCCCCCCTCAGCTTCCCAAAGTGCTGAGATTACAGGTGTAAGCCACTGCAGACAGCCCCATTTTCTTCAAACATTTTTACAGAATTGTGTACATAAAAGCAGGATGAAAAATAGGTTTAATTTTAACATTTAAATTGTTGACAAATCTGGAATTTATTTTACGAAAATGAATGAAGTCAAAATCTAGATTTTTTTCTGCCTCAATGGCAACTGATTGAAATCTCAATTGTATCAGATTCTAAATTGTCTTGTGCATCTATTCTGTATCTCAGTATGGTTCCATGAGTCTGACTATTTTATATGATAGTATAAAAACTATTGTATTAATATAGTCTTATATTTGACAGATTTAGCACAACCTCACATTTACTTTCTACTTAGGAAATCCATTTCCCTAGGGGGAAAATAAAGGTGAACAGGCAGAGAGCAGAAGATTTTTAGAGCTGTTAAGCTGTTCTGCAAGATGCTGTAATGGTGAATACATGTCATTATACATTTGTCCGAACCCATAGAATATGCACACCAAGAGTGAGCCCTAATATAAACTGTAGACTCTGGATGATAATGATATGTCCGTGCAGGTTTATCAATAGCAAATGTACCACTCTGGGGGGGAAATGTTGATAACTGTGGAGGCTGTGCATGTGTGAGGGCAGGGAGTATTTGGGAAACCTCTGTACCTTCCCTTCAATTTTGTTGTGAACTTGCAACTGCCCTAAAAAATAATGCCTATTTGTTTAAAGCAACAAAGTATTAGATATTCAATTTTAATGCCATTAGAGTTTGTTTTTGAAGAAGGCTTATTTGAGAGAAAAAGTTAAAATACCTTACTTCCAGCCAGGAGCAGTGCCTCACACCTGTAATACTAGCACTTTGGAAGGCCAAGGTGGATGGATCATGAGGTCAGGAGATCGAAACCATCCTGGCTAACACAGTGAAACCCCGTCTCTACTAAAAATACAAAAAATTAGCTGGGCATTGTGGCATGTACCTGTAATCCCACCTACTCAGGAGGCTGAGGCAGGAGAATCACTTGAACCCCGGGAAGTGGAGGTTGCTGTGAGTGGAGATTGCACCACTGCACTCCAGCCTGGGTAACACAGTGAAACTCCAACTCCAAAAAAAAAAACTTATTTCTGCTTTTGCTATTCTTTAACGAGTTTTAGACCGAACTTGACTAGTTCCAAAAAAAATCCAAAATTAATGTCTTATTACTGTGATTCTGCTAAATTTATGTTAATTTAGAAAAAAATATACATCTTTATCATACTGAGTTTTCTTATTCAAGAACAAATTATAACTTACCATTTATTCAAGTTTTTATTTAAATGCCTAAACAGAGTTTTTAAAAAATTTTATAGGGCTGCATATTTCCTGTTAAGTTTATAACCAAGTATTTTGTCTTCATGCATGATAATATAAGAAGAATATTTTCTTTATATTGTCTCACTTGGTGTCTGGGCTCTGAAAAGCTATTGATTTTTATGCTAAAGGGGTGTCTAGCCACATTAATAATTTCCTTCATTGTTTCTAATTGAATTTGAGATGATTAACTCAAGCTGTCAAGAACTACAATAACATCATCTATAAGTAATTATAATTTCGACTCTTCATTTGCAATTTTTGTACCTCTGATTCTTTTACCTCTTCAAATTGTGTTAGCTGATACTTCCTAAAAAAGTCTTAAAAACATCAATATATTTGTCTTTTAATAGGCTGCTGGATTCTATTTTCTAGTATCTTACATCAGACCTTTCAATCAATATTTAAAAGTGAGATTGGTGTATTTTCTTTTATTTCTTGACTTATTACAGATCTTTTTGTTGAGTTAAATCTTTCTTTACAGTGTGTTTTTATGAGTTTAGTCTTATATTTTAATGTATCATTTTTTTCTTTGGAGATTAGTACTATATGTGTTTGCTCCTTAAATATTTCTTCACTACGAAGCCATAAAAATACTCATTAATAGTTTTTCTTAAAAGTTATAAAATTTCGCCTTTCAGATTAAATTTTTTTAATCCATCAAGGGTTGACTTTAACCTTCAGTATGAGGCAGGAATCCAAGTTCTTTTTTTCCCTCAAATGGATAACTGATAATTTCACACCATTTATTAAATGGTCTTTTTCCTACTTATGTATGTCACATGTCCAAGATCCTCATATGTAACTAACACAGATCAGTTCTTCTAATACAATATTGAACAGAATTGGTGACAGGGAGCATCCTGGCTTTGTCCCTAATTTTAAAAAAAAGAATGCTTTTAACATAAGTCTATCAAAATCTAACAAAAAAGATTCATCAGAAAATCGGAATAAATACCTCTCCAATGAAAACATATGAATGACAACGAAGCACATGAAAAGATGATCAGCATCACAAATCATCCAGGAGATATAAATTAATACACAATGACATACCACTGTTTACCCACTAGAATGGCAAGTAACCATTTCACAGATTTGTTAAATGATGGGTGAATCACTTAGCTCTTGTTATTATTTATATTATTGCAGAAGTTTGGACTATAGAAGACAATAGGAAGAATCAAATAGAGATTCTGGCTGAGATGCAGTATGACCACAACTGACTTTTAAAAAGATAACCCAGCAACAATGTAAAGGAGGGATTGAGGTAGACTAATCCTAGGGATGCAGAAGCTGGAGAGAAGGAGCTGTTAGAAACGTTCCAAGGGACAGGAAGGAAAGCTTGAACCACGGCAGTGAAAATAGGAAGAACAGATTTCAAAGCTGTCCCTAGAGAAAATTGATAGAGTCCAGGATATGATTAGATGTAGGGTGTCAAGACTCCAGAATCAACCTATTGGTAGCAATGACCTAAAATATTGGATATTGAAATATACATCTCAAAATAGCAAAGTTACACAAATCACGTAACTCTCATATTTTGGAAAAAAATACTATTGTGATATAGTTCCAAACAATTTGGAAAATTCTTTTAAAAAAACTCAAATGTTTTTGTTTTGTTTTATCAAATGATAAACATGATTAAATCTATTATTTTTTTTTTATTTCTACTGTGTACCGCATGTGGCATGTACATTGTACATTTACAATATGAAATTGACATGTTGGCTCAGAATAAAATACATGAAGGGAAATTACAGGAAATAATTTCTCGGTTTAAACAGAAATGCCATTTGTGTGCAGATACCCTAAAAATGGAATAGAAATTTCATACATTTTGAGCAGAAGGACTAGATTTGGTTAGTGCATTTAACATCTCTTGGCAAGTTGAAAGAAAAATAAAACATCTTCCCTTAAATTTAATCTAAAAGACTGCACATGTGTTTTCATGACCAATAGCAGAAAAAAAAAACAAAAAACATTTTTTTATTTACCTTGGACTTTACCTCTAGTTCAAAATATTTGTTTCTGCCATATTGAGAAGGATCTTCTAAACTAAAGCAAATCTCTCTGACTCATTGGTCTTTGCCTCTTCTTAATATCTTCTTTGGTTCTGTGTAAACAAATATCACAGTAAGGGAAAAGTTAGAGTTAATATAATTCAGTACATTTTATAAACATTTGCTTGCACAGTCCAATTTGAAATATCTTTGCCCTGATTTATATTCAAAGGCAAAAGCATATTGAATTACAACCAGAGCTGCTTATCAAACTGTGCATCAGATAAGTTTACTTGAACTGCAGCTGCCCCAAGGCCATTACCTGGGGATCATCAGCAAACTTATCCCCAGATAGTTTGCATTTCTATTACTTGATAGCACCTGAATCTTTAGGACCACTGAGCTTCTTCCACCAGGTTTAAGCAAGAATCATGAAACACAAAATATCCTAGGTTAGTCTTCCGGAAACCACAGACTCCCATCTTCCTGTAGGGGAGTCAAACTGAGAACCAAATTCCCATGAAAATAATGTATAAGTGAGGATGTCTCTCCAAGACCAAAAGTGAGCTATTACAGTGAGTGGTGCATCACATATGAATGCCTTTGTCTCTCTCATTGACCAACTTTTTACTATTTAATGCATAATTAATGTTGAGGTCAGAGTTGTCACATTCTCTTACTTCCTGCTTTGCAGCTATTGGCTTTCCCAGTAGCAATTTAAACCAGTACATCAGCTTGAAGTGGTAGCACCTAATTTGGCAGAAGGGGAAGATTTCTGCGTCTATGGAAAATAAGCCCTAGAGGCATAAAAGCTTAATGTGCAACAAAAAGACCTGAATGTGACTGGATTTTTAACTTTAGGTTTGATACTTTATCTTTTCTAAGTCTCTCTTATAAATAAAAATTATTATGTCCCCCCACCATACACACAGAAATTTTGTGAAAAACAAGTTAAAAATTATGAAAGTATTTTGAAAATAGTAAAACCTTTGTAAAAGCAAGAGATGGCATAGAAGGCACTTCTCCAAAAGCAATGGCACCTTTGCACGCATTTTCAGACTTCAGACAGGTAACGAGACCAACTCTATTGACATGTGGTTTAAAAGAATCTCTCCATTTAAAAGAAGAGAACCATCAAGGGTGGCTGAACCTTATTTTCTGAGGGTAATTTTTAAAAATTTCATACTATAAAATAATGTGATAGGTAGAACAACTTCAGAAATAACCATATTTGCACAGTTACTCTATAGACATGCTTTCAAACATGTATTAAATTCACACGCTCACAGAATTCTGGATGATCATATTAGAATGAGAAAAATAATCATTGAGAACATTTACTGTAGATCCTTATTTTAAAGTGTTCTAAAAAATTCAAAGGTGTGTGTATGTATGTATATGTGAGAGAGAGAGAGAGACAGAGAGATTAAGAAAGAGAAATTTTAGGACTGCTGAGCTTCTACTACTAGTTTAGGTAACATACTGTTGTCCATCCTTAATTTCGTCTGCCAGACTTTCCAGAGGACTTCTATGTATTAATAGCATTGTTCCATATGTAATGCCCTATATAGGGATCACCTAAGTGAATGAAGCTATCCATCCAAGTGTTTTGAGATCCAAAGAAATAACTGTCCAGGTATTGATTTTATTTGCTAAGGAATTAATTTTGTCCATTTGAAAATTGCCATTATATGATTGCCCACTTTGGAATTTGTCCAGGATAGCAGTTGTCACAATTCATCGTCCTGCTCTTATGAAATCTGCCATCTATTTTGTTAATGAATAAAATAGGTCAAAACCCAGGCATTAGTTCAAATCTACATGCCAAGACTTCCAGTAATTCAGCATATTCTTTATATCCTCACTCAGGACCTTGCTTCTAGAATTCTCATCACCAGAACATGAGAGTATCAATCATATTAGCACACATTACTTTGACTATGATAATTTTAGAAAATAAAGTTTCCAGGGATCACAGTCTAGTGCTAAACCAGCAAAGCCTAGAAAAGAATGATATTGAGGTACCCAGTGAATCAAGACAGATTAATTGCTGTAGGATTTGACTGAGTCCTTGTCTTAGTTACACAATTCACCGTGTGACCTTTGAAAACCCAGTCTCCATATTTGTAAAAAGGAGATAGCATCTTTCCTAACTGCTTCAGAGAATGAGGAATATGTCTGAAAGCCCATCATAATCAGTAGAAACCTATCTATCCACAAGTAACATGTTAAAGGAAGATCATGGTAAAAGGTTTTTTGCCTGTTGGTATCTATTTGCAATTGTTGCTGTTTTGTTGCTTTTTAAAAAGCACATTAAGAAGTGCTTTTTGTCTGCAAATCTCTAGATGTGATAATTTCCCCATGCTCCATTCTTCACACTCTGTATGAACATTGCTCAATGTTTCTTCCCATGTTTTGTGAGAAAAACTTTCTGCTATAAATGTGAAAAATAGTGTAGGCTTGGGAGATGGAATGTTATCTCGATTGGGCTCCCTTGGATGGAGAAGTAGTCATCCTGAGCTAGTCAAACAACCAAATGCATAACCACTAGACTGCAGGTCCCGTGTTTTATTTGCAGCTGTGTCTCCAGCATCTAGAATAGTACCTGGCAGGGGGAAGGCTACATTTTTCTGAATCATATTCACACTGTTTTAACTAATGCCATTGGTGCATCCAACTAGAAAGGTCAAATGTGTTTTGCAAGCACATTTATAAGGCTCATCTCAAGGCTGCTGGCTTTATACCGTCTCAAGTCTGCTGAAACTCGGGGGTTCCTAAGCAAGCACACCAGCCACTAATCCATTTGATAAATGTCATCTATAATACATGTTTTTATGTTTTCATATATGTATGTAGCTATACATTATGATTTGATACTTAACGATCCTTAGGCATGAGAAAGGCAGTATGAAATGTCCATAACAGAATATCACAATAACTGGAAAATCTTAACAACTACTAAATAGGAAGAATTTTTAATTTCAAGCTTTATGGAGATCTTCCTGATTTGAATTTGAGTTTATTTTCCCCATCTCTTTAAGGAAATTGTGCCATAAATATAATGAAGTCTTTTGTGTTTGAGAATCTTATAATGCTTGAATGTTGTTATCCTGAATATTGGCTTTTATTGTATTGCAAAATAAAGAAAGAGTTTAGGTTCATTTTGTTTTGATCATAGAATGCACACTAAACATGCGTTTGAGAATAAATCCCTGTTACCAGCTTGTTTTATGGTATTTATCTTTTGTTTTAATACTGAAACTGTAGACTACAGAAAAACAAAATCTTCATTATGGGAAGTTCACTGAGATGATTTTAACAAGTACACGGTTTACTCAGCACACTTTTATAGCTCCATAACAATTTTTGTTTTCTCTGTTCTCTGTTTCCTCGGATTACAAACCACAGGGAAAAAAAGATCAGCCTCACCTCTACCATTTCTGTGTCACCACTTCTTCATTTAGAAGCTTCAGGGCTCTCTTATTAAGTTAGTATTAATGTAGCATCTTCACGGCTCTGGAAGGATCAGGATTCTTTATGAATATCCAAAAAAGACAACACAGTTTAGCTACAGAGTAAAAATTTGAATCTTACCTGAGATATTGCTGCTTTTGAAATACTCCGTGATACCAATGGCATGAACTGTCTGTGTCACCTCTGCCAAATCAGAAGAACATACACTTACTTTGTTTTTTAAAGACAGAGATATGGGTAGGAATATTGTCATTTTTACTTTCAAACTCAGATTAAAGTGTTATTACTATCTCTGTGGTTCACTCCAGTGATATCCTTGTTCAAACAGGTATAGCCCAATGAATCCAAAATAACTTATTTAATTGTCCCCTAGGTTGCCTGGAAATTTAGCCTCATACCTAATTTGTGACAGCCTCTTTGAACAATAGTGTGGAGTCTGAGTAACTAGGGAATTGGCAGTCTACCTTTGTAGACAAATGGGTTATTCCTTCTCCTGTTCTGAGTGAAGTCAGAACCAAAATTCATATTTGGACTGGTGAGCACAATAGATATAAGAAATTTTCATTAAGCAAAAGTGACACAAACAATTTCTTTTTTCTCACTGCGAACATTCTGGTCCAAGCCTTTATTATGCCGTGTTCAGATGCCCCCAAGCACCCTACCTGGCTGGTGTCCTCACCTGGGTCTCAGACCTCTGGTGTCCATGCTGTAGATCATTTATTCTGGTAGCACTTGTTGAATCCTTGATGAATGTGAGGGAGCTTAGGGATGCAGAGATTGTAAGACACAGTCATTGCTTCATGCTGATCATAGACCATAGGGGAAAGAAGAATGTGCTCATATTTTTCAAAGTGGATTTTGAAAACAAAGGAGGTAAAAAGAGAATTCCAGGGGAAGGCAAAGTGAGCTAAGGTACTAAGGCAGGAAAAGATAGGCCACATATGCAAAGAGTATAGTCACAAGGCCTCGAGCAGCCTATTGGTGGCAGAGAAACCTTGCTCCCACCTGACAGCACTGAGCAATGTCACAGTGCTGGTGCACGACTACACAGCGACAAGAACACAGTGCATTAAATGAACCCAGAGCAGCAGGTCAGGGCTGAGGCACAGTTATCTAACTGGTCAGAACCTCTTGCCGTAATGTTTAATATTGGCTATTTAACAAAATACGACTGGGACTACACAGCTGGGGTGTGGGAAATGCCCTACACCTGCCCCGTGAAACTGTAACCAGACAATTTAACTTCAAAATGCATTTCAAAATTTCTTGAGTTTCAAGGTATAACCTGGAAGCAAACTACGGAAGCCTTTTCTCTTAGCCTTAAAATAGACTCCACATCTTTCTCACTGTGTATACTCTCTTCACATTTATTTAACTGTATGCTAGAATCCAATTATGTGCCTTCTTGGAGGTTCCACGGACTAATCTTGAGGCATACAGACCAACCCTTGAGTCCCAGCTGTGAAGTACCAGCCGTTAGTTCAAAGTGGCTCGTTAACAACTCAGCTTTGTTGAGATGATACCAGCCCAAGATCCAGGTGGACAGGGACCCACAATAGTCACCAGAATAAGACACACAGACACTGTACTCAGCACAATTCTTGTATATCTTCCTTATCAAGTTTTCCTTTTTTAACTCCTTCCTTTCCCTCCCAAAAAAACTGAAGTTGTTACCTTGGATAAGAATGTGGCCACTTCTCCTTTGATAGTTTTGGTTAATAAGGTCACTTTCTTTCTACCAGATCTTGCTCTTGTTAATTGAACTCTGCAAGTAGTGCAGGATTAAACCTGCCTTCAACTGAAACTACATTCGGTTACAAAATCTCAGCTTGGAACACTTAGGGAAATTGATTTCCTGGGAGAGAAGAGAAGCAGCTCTGCGGAGTCCCCAGGTGGGCCATGATTCTTGTTCTAGTTTGTCTTCCTATATCCTTTTCTGTGGAACATATCCCATTTGCAGAGATTTTTGGAATCGTGTTAATGACCTTGTAGCAAACAGCAAATGGTCCTGATCGACTGTGCTTCTTCCCTGTCCCCACACCTTCTATACAAGCAAAATTAATAGTTATGTTCTTTCCCTTTTCTTAACAGTTTAACCACTGCTTAAGTATGTAGCAACCAGGATTGCCAATTTGTTTATGAGCCTTTTAGTCCCTAATAAAATGAGAGTGCCTCCAGGCCAGGGACCTGTTCTCTTCATTTCTTTATCCCCAGAGAACAGCACAGGGCCAGACACAGAGCTGCTGCACAACACATGTTATTAAATATATTGGCAATGGCACAGGTGGGTAGGAGATGGGACTCCACCAGGAATCCCATGGGAGACCCCACGGTCTCTGCTAAGGCATTTCTGGACCCAAGAAAAGGGATCTCAACTGTTCTTTACATATATTGCCTTATTTGATGTTTCAGTAATGCTTTACAGGAAGTATCAGTATTATATCCCTGGTACAGACAAAGAATCTGAGCCTCATAAAAATTAAGTAATTTGCCTAAGGTTTCTCATCAAGTAAATGGAGAGTCAGGACTGGAATGCAGCTCTGTGAGACATCAAATCCATGCCTTTAACCATTACTTCATATTTCAACATGAAGAATTTTAATTCATATCATGATGGTGGCAAGCAAGGTGAGTTAATTATCACCACGTGCCAGTGGGGATATCGTCTATGCAGATCTCACCAAGTATCAGAATTGATGTCTTCAGTTATAAATCAGTAAGTCTTAGTTGCGTACTTGTTTCCAATTGAAGTCTGACAGCAAGATCATTAGATGGACTCTAAATGCCTCTTCATACAAATTGGTCCCAGGGCAGCAAAGGAAACTCAATTTGTTCCTGCCTCCTTGCACATTTCCCATTGAATATGGCACCTCTGACAAAGCCCGTGGGTTGCGTTATGTATCCATACGGAATCATAGCTTCTTATGTAACAGGAACAAAGATATTAAAGTATAAACTTCCAAAGCCTTTGTCCTTACCCACCTCCTAAACAGAATTCTGTGTTTGTACTCCTGTGCTTTTGGGAGAAGGGGAAAAAAACTGAATTGATTGACTAAACAAGGAAGAAGAAGATGAGAGAGGCCAGGAGAGTGGGAGGAAGAGGTGTGTAGAAAGTGAGCAAAGGTTCTGAGCGAGAGATAGAGAAGAAAGATCTGGGAAGAACGACTAGCCCATTGAGTGAGATTTCAGTGGAGGAATTGCCTAACGAGGATATTGAAGAAGCTTTGGTATTGCGTTGAGAAATGTGACCCTTTCACAGCTTCCTCAAAGAGAAACTTACCACATTGTTCAAAATTTTGGGGGTGGAATGTGTCTTTTGTATGAGTCACCATGTTAAGATGGGACTTAAGACAGGTATAAGAGTCCACTCTTTACCTGGGTTTCACTTGTTTCTAACAGGAACCTTAGGAATCCCTCTCTCATATTTTTCTTTAGAGATGCAAATACTGATAAGTGGAAAAACTAGTCCAAGTCACACATATAGTCTGCTCTATTAGTTTGATGTGAATATGCATAAAGAACCTTGTTTCTAAAGGTACATAATTCACAAAATAATATACAAGTCATAATATAAATAGTAGGCAAATTTCCATTACATTGTGGTGGATTAAGTACACTCCACACTCTCCCACAAAACTTTAAAAGTGGTAGAAAGTATCTTTCAAAACATATTTAAATATAGAAATGTATTATATTTATATTCATATATAATTTTAATTATGTAAAATAAATTCTAACTATATAATCATTCATATATTTAAATTATATATAAACTAAGTGTGTGTGAAACAAGAATGGAAGCTCATAATGACTCAGAAACTGAAAAATAGAAAGAAGATAAAAAGCTGCAAAGAAAAGACATGGCCATATAGGAAAGCTGCCTCCCAAGACATGCCAAAAAAAATTCTGCTGCAAAGATACAGGAGCAACCCTGAGGGTGCTCTGTACTCAGAAGAGGTTGAAGCTCAAAGCAGGAAGTGTACCTGATGGGCGAAGAGTTGGATTATTCTTGAGAAAGCAGTCATGTGAGTCAGCTTCAGAACAGATGCCAACAACAGGCATGGCTGCCTCTAAGCAGAAACTGTGAGTGTCTTAACTTGGGATCAAGAGACAGGACAGAGTCTGGGTGGCCTGGCCACACATGGGAGGCACAAAGGGAACATGTGGCTGGAAGATCCTCACAGCCTTGGAGGCACAGACACTGCCACTTACCAGACCTCCAGAAGAGTACAAGAGATCCAGTTCATTCTCACAAGCCAAATGTACCACAGAGGTAGTAGGCAGCCCAAGCGGAAATGCCAGTACCATATGGTACCCAACAAGAATGTCCACATGAGAAATTTTAAAGAGTAAATTTTATAGATAAAGAGCAAAGAAGAAAAGGAAAAGATTGATAAGGTCAGAAGTAAGGTTAACATATAAAAGGAATCATAAGAGTTTCTCTACTTTTGTTAAATGTGGTTCATGTAACTTTGCAACAACCAACATAAAGTGTATTCGTTTCTCGGGCTACCCTGGTGGTGAATTTTATGTGTCAGCTTGACTGGGTTATGCATGCCCAGATAGCTGGCAAAGCATTATGTTGGAGGATCGGGGTTATCTTTGAGGGTGTCTCCAGAAGAGACTAGCATTTGATTGATCAGACTAAGTAAAGAAGATCCACCCTCACCAATGTGAGTGGACACGATCCAACTTCTGAGGGACTTAAGAGAGCAAAAAGGCAGAGGAAAGATGAATTTGCTCTCTCTTCTTGAACTAGAGCATCCATATTCTCCTGTCCACAAACATCAGATCTCCTGGTTCTCTAGCTTTTCAACTCACAATGAATTATACCACCAGTTTTCTGGTTCTCTAGCTTGCAGATGGCATAACATGGAACTTCTAGGTCTCCCTAATGGCATAAGCCAACTCTCATAATCTCTTTTATATGTCCATATACAGCCTGTTGGCTCTGTTTCTCTGGAGAACTCTAATATAACTACCACAACAAAGTACCATCGGCTGAGTAGTTTAAACAACAGAAATTTAATTTTCTCATAATCCTGGAGGCCAAAAGTCCAAGATCAACGTGTTAGCAAGGTTGGTTTTTTCTGAGGCTTCTCTCCCTGGCTTGTAAACGACTCTCTTCTCCCTGTCTTTACATGTTCTTCCTTCTGTGTATGTCTGTGCCCTAATTTTCTTATAAGGATAATTATATTGGATTAGGTCCACCTCAATGACATAATTTTAACTTAATTAAATATTTAAAAATCTTAACTCTAAATATAGCCACATTCTCAGATACCTGGAGTTAAGACTTCCACATAAAATTTTGAGGGGGCATAATTCAGGCTATAACATAAAAGCAGAAGCATAATTAATTATATGGTTCTCTATGTCCAAAATTCAAAAACAAATCAGACTCCCAGGAAAAGCAACCTTATTTGTGCTATGAAGAACTAAAAAAATACCCCACTTAGATTATCTGAAGGAGGTTACTAAGTAGCAAGATGAGCAATTACTTTAACAATATTCTTATAGCAAACGCAATGTATTTCATAGCACTGTTTCTTACAATACTCTTCAGTGTAAGCGGATGGCTGTCTTAGTCTCTTGTTTGCTGTTATAACAGAATATTACAGACTGACTAGACAATTTAAAAGGAACAGAAATTTATTTCTTCACAGTTCTGGAGGCTGGGAAGTCCGAGATTAAATCTCTAGCACTTTTTGAGGGCCTTACTGTCAAGTCATCTCATCTCATGGAATGCAAGAAGGCAAAAGAGGACAAGAGGGGCAAACTCACCCTTTTCTAAGGAACCCACTCCCATGATAACAGCACGAATTTATTCATGAGGGTGGTGTCCCCACGACACAAACATCTTCCATGAGGCCCCACCTCCCAATACCACTGTATTGGGGATGAAGTTTCTAACACATGAATTTTGTGGAACACATTCAAACCATACCAATGGCATAATGCCAAGATACAGTTTAAGAAAAGCATATCCACTTACATGATTCTTTGATTTCATCCCAGAATAAATTTTCAAGTATCTGAAAGATAAATTGCTTTCTTGAGACAAAACCTCCATAAATATTTTCCTCATTCTGCATTTCAGAAGTCTTGATAGACCCAAGTACAGTCTGATCATTATAGCTGGGTTAATGTATCCTTCTAACATAGCTTTGCTTCATGGTAAGAGCAGGTGCTTCTCACCTGTTCTGCTCTCAATAATAGACAGCAGCCCAAAAAACAGGCTTGAGACAACTGTGTATCTATCAATATACCATAGTCCCCCCTTATTCATGGTTTCACTTTCCACAGCTACCCATGGTAAACAAGAGTCTGAAAATACTAAATGGAAAATTCCAGAAAGAAACAATTCATAACTTTTAAATTCGGTGCCACTCCAAGTAGCATGATGAAATGTTGTTGCACCATCTCCTTTAGTCACACCCAAGATGTAAATCATTCCTTTGTCCAGCTTCTCCATCCTGTATGAGCTACCCACCCATTAGTCACTTAGTGGCATCTGTTATTAAATCACCTATCATGAATATCACAGTGCTTGAGTTTGAATCCCTTTATTTTATCCTTAATGGCCCTAGAGTGCAAAAGTAGTGAAGCCGGCAATTCGGATATGACAAAGAGAACCCATGCAGTATTTTCCTCGAGTGGAAAGGTGAAAGTTCTCAACTTGTTAAAAAAAAAAAAAATGTATGCTGAGGTTGCTAAGATCTGTGCTAAGAGCAAACTTTCTATTTATGAAATTGTGAAGGAAAAAGAAATTTATGCTACTTTCACTGCTGCAGCCCAAACTGCAAAATTACAGCCACAATACATGATAAGTGCTTAATTAAGATGGAAAAATATATGTGCTTCTCTTGTTTTTTGTTTATTAGCTAGTTCCTGTAAGCATTTCCACCAGAACTTGAGGCAAATCATAAGGAAGCTGTTTCTTTTAAAATACAAACCACCACCAAAAACTTAAAAGTACATACTGCTTAAGTATTTGGCTGTTTTTATTTTTTAAAGGGTGTCAACACCAAAAAAAAAAAATTAACATTGTATGAAGATGGAAAACAAGCACTTTCTGTTACTTTGTCTAAGGATTTAAATTACTGACTTGTGAAATCCAATTTGAAATGAACTTAACTACCGGCTTTCTCACTAGTAAAATTATATGGTTTATTTTAAATGTATACATATTGACCAATGGCCTCTCAAAAAGCACATTTTAGATACTGAAATAGAAGAAAAGAAAATGCATCTTCAAACATTTTTTGGAATCTCACCACATACACTCTGTTAGATTTGTGTATTGTAGGGTGTTTGTTTTTGTATTTTTGTATTGTATACGAACTTTTTTTAATGTGACAGTTAAACACATCTTTAAAAGCATAGTCACAGACAAAAAAAATACAATATAAAAATTTTTTTGAAAACTCCTACAATATTGTATTTGGAGGCAGCTTCAGACTGTTTTATTGGTGGTAACTGCTCGCTGAGCTCTTTTACTTGGTAATAACTTCAGAAAAGAAGCCTGTGTATATTCCTAACACTTTGTCCACTAGCATTTAAGTTTAGAATAAGCCCCAAGTAAAACAATGGAAATGTATATAGAACTCTTAGTTCTGACATGATTTAATTATATCACGATACATGAATTTAACTTACTTTAATGTAGGTAAACTATTTGTTTTTGTCCATTTTCCTATTTGTTAAAATAACATACCTCTCCTACATATTCTTTTCTTGACCCAAATGAAATATTAACCTAAGGTCAAGCTGGGAGAGAGAAATGACTGAGATGAATGTCTTTACTAAAATGCCAATAAATTTGTCAAACTCAAAAAAAAAAAAGATGGAAAAATAATTGAATCTGAGGGTAGAATACATGAACAAGAGCATGTTTCAACTGAGAGCAGTTGGTTTTAATACTATCCAGGGTTTCAGGCATCCACCGAGGGCCTTGGAATGTATCCCTTGCAGATAAGGGAAGTCTGCTATGTTATCAATGCCAAAGCAAAGATTAGAATTGTTTTCCCTGGCTATCCTGTACTCTCGTGGTTATCAAACTTGAGCATTGTGCAACAAGGCTTGTTAAAGATTTCAGGCCCCTCCCCAGAGTTTCTGGGTCAATAGTCCTGGGGTGGGACTCAAGATCTTTTATTCCTCAAAGATTTTATATTTTCCCACACTGCACTGCCTTAGTGGCTCCTGATCCACCCCTACTAACTAGCTGTTGGACCATGAGAAAGGTTATGTCTCTTCTTTCAGACTTATCTTCTTATCTGTAAGGTAGGGATGAAGGAAGCAGGTTTTTAACAGTGTGCCTGGGAGGATTAAAGAGCACAGAGGCAGGCAGAACCTTACTAGGATGCTCATGTCAGTGTTCTCTCCAGTGCACCTGACTGCTTAGCTTATTTTTTTTTTTTTGTATATAGCAGAATATTAAAGTAATACCTTTTCTCTCAGTTTTGACTGAAGTTCAGAAGACTGGGCATAGAATAATAGATGCAAAGGACCCTCTTCATGACAAAGCAGAATCTAGAATAACTATTGTGAACTGGTAAAGGCGTGCCTTCTGGAGTGATTCTGCACAAAATCCCTTTAAGGTTTTTAAAGTCTTGAGTTAAAAGACGAAGAAGTACAGTACCTGTGCAGCAGAATATTCTGAGGATCTGACAAAGTGATCTGTATGAGAAAGTGTGTGTCCCCATACTTTCCCCATTTAAGTATTCACCAAGATGAGGACACTTCAACTCTAGATCACAACAGTGCAGACCAAGCAAGGCATCTCAGGGTCTTTGTCTTGACTCTCTCCTCTGGCTCCAATCCTAGAAGAACCAGAGTCAGTCCTGAGAGGGGTTCATAGTAGGACAAAAAGAAGTGCCAGGCAGAGAATCTGAGAAGATTCCAACTGCCCAAAACTATGGGAACCCACCTCTTGGATAAGCGTGACCTGGATGTGAGACATGGAGGCAAGGGAGATCATTTTGAAGCTTTAAGATTGGATTGCCCTGCTGGATTTCAGACTTGCATGGGGCCTGTAGCCCTTTGTTTTGGCAAATTTCTCCCATTTGGAATGGCTGCACTTACCCAATACCTGTACCCCACTGTATCTAGGAAGTAACTAACTTGTTTTTGATTTTACAGGCTCATAGGTGGAAGGGACTTGCCTTGTCTCTGGTGAGACTTTAAACTGAGGATTTTGAGTTAATGCTGAAATGAGTTGAGACTTCAGGGCAGTGCTAGGATTGCATGATTGGTTTTGAAAAGTGAAGATATGAGATTTGGGAGGGCTGGGGATGGAATGACAGGGTTTGGCTCTGTGTCCCCAAGCAAATCTAATTTTGTAGCTCCCATAATTCTGTGTTGTGAGAGGGACCTGGTGGGAGATGATTCAACTATGGGGGTGAGTCTTTCCCATGCTGTTGTCATGATGGTGAGTGGGTCTCAGGAGATCTGATGGTTTTAAAAACAGTAATTGCCCTGCACAAACTCTCTTTGCCTGTCACTATCTATGTAAGATGTGACTTGCTCCTCCTTTCCTTCCGCCATGATTGTGAGGCTTCCCCAGCCAAGTGGAACTGTGAGTTCTTCATTTAACCTCTTTCCTTTGTAAATCGCCCAGTCTCAGGTATTTCTTTATCAGCAGCATGAAAACAGACTAATACATGAGCCCAAGTTCATTCCCCACTGCAGCTTCCTGAGTCTGCAGCACCTCAATCCGGAGGAGGAAAATAGCTTTAACTTCCAGTAAAGTTCTGAGTTGTCATTATAACAATAGACTAGGTAATTTTGCTACTAAAATAAGACTTCTTTTGTAATTAGAAATTACCAGAAGACTTGTTATTACCCTAAAGAATCCAGAAAAGCTAACAAGATTTCATCCAAGGGCAAGAAAGAAACAAACTTGCTAGTTCAATGGAACAGTGGAGACAAAAGTTGCTTTCAGGTTTCACCCTTAACGTTTTGGTCTTCTAAAACACAGGTACCATTTACGTGCATAAGCCTGTAAATCTTACATCACTGAACAGTATTTCTTCATTTTGAGGTTTTCTTTTCTCTCAACACACACCAGGTAAAAGAATGTATATCTCTTGGTGTCACTCTCAAGTAAAAGAGACATAGTCAGTTGAAGCAATCCTAAGTACCTTAAATACAGTGTCTTAAAGATGCATATTCTTCTAGGAACTATCTTGAAATACTACACAGACATGAAGAAATAAGCAAAATATGTTCTGCTTATAGTCAGTAAATATAAATGGCACTTTTTTTAAAGCTCTAAGAACTTTACCATAGTCTAGATCAATCAACTACTGTTTTCCAGGAAAAAAAATGCTTTGCTGATACTGGTTTATCTCCCAAGCCACAGCATTACTTGTTTTGATTAGCCATCCGTTATCCTAAGAGGTGCGCATCTGCAAAAAAGGATCTAAACATTTCAAATATATAAAGCAAAATTTACATTCACCTCCATCTTTTAAACTACTTTTTTTTTTTTTTTTTTACTATGTGAGAACTCGTGTAGGTAACACCATGAAGAAGTTAAACTATGAAAAGCTAGAATCTGGGCACACTCTGAATATTTTACAATAAGAATGTTCTTGGAATCTGATCATCACTACATTACTTATTGCTTGAGAATATTCTGAACTGCATTTTTTCTTTTGTTTCTCAAAGAATTTTGGTTGAAAAATCAAATTCTATTTGTTGATTTTAACAAAAAGCATCTGTTGTAGTTCTAGTTCACCTCCAAACTAAGACATATTTGTACAAAACATGACATATGCTTGTCTCGCTTTATGTAATTGAAAGCATTGCTTTTCCAGCAAAGAACCATTCACTGGACTACCAAAATCAGTTTACTGGACTTCTAAGGCAGTCCAACAAGATTCACACACATGCAACCAAAAGAAATAAAACAAAACAAAACAAAACAGAAAACAGTGATTCCTAAACTGAATGTGTGAATTTGGTATAGATTTAATAAATGTATACTCTATCACCTTGTAGAGAGCACCTCAACTTTACATCCAGAGTTTTCTGGTAATGAAAAACAATTCAAGGAATTCTTACTGCCACAAAATAAGTAAAAACTACATCTGTAAAGGGGCTTTCCATACTTTCTCCATGTAACTGGGACCTAATGCAATGTTCTATGACTACTCATTGTTGTAGCTTAATAAATATCACAGCCTCTTACATTACAAAGAATTATGGTAGGGGTCACAGTGATAAAAATAATAGAATTAAAAGCAGAATTCTGGTTACTGGTAATAAATTTTACCTCCAAAAATCTACTGATAAGTGCTGAATAACATAAAAAGACACATAAACATGCCAGAGCTCTATTTAAGTTTTGAATGTGACATTGCATGAAAAGGTGATTGTACGGCAGGCAACTTGGGCTCTAATCCTGACTCTGGCATCATCCACTGGCATCATCCACCCAGGACTGATTTTTTATTTCAGCCGAGCTTTAGTGTTAATACTAATGCCTTACCCATTGATCAAAGCTATTGAGAGAATCCAGCCAGTTAAGACATTGTGGAGTGAGGAAGGAAGGAAGGAGGGAAGGAGGGAAGGAAGGAAGGAAGGAAAGAAGAAAGGAAGGAAGGAAAGAAGGAGGGAGGGAAGGAAGGAAGGGAGGAAGTTAGAAAGGAGGGAAGGAGGGAAGAAAAAAAGGAGAGAGAAGGGAGGAAAGAAGGGAGTAAGGGAGGAGGAGAGGGAGGGAAAAGAGGGAGGGAGGGGGAGGGGGAGGAGAAAAGGAAGGAAGGTGGAAAGGAGGGAAAGAAGAAAGGAGGGAGAGAGAGAAGGGAGGGAGGAAGGGAGGGAGGGAAGAAGAGGCCTTTGGATGCAATCAGACTTGAGTTTGAAACCAGGATGTACCATTTCCAGGTCAAGACTTTGGCCAAGTCATGTGACCTCTCTGTGTCATTATTGCTTTGTCTAAAAAGTGGAGGTGGTGGTAAGGCAAGGTTTTCAGCATTGCTAAAGGGATTAAATGGCATAACATATGTCAAATTTTAGTATTTTATAGGTGCTCAATAACTGGCAGCTGAATTTATTAATCTATGTAAAAATGCTTCAAAAATATGAACTGCTTCGCAAATGCCAGTCATTAACACCGTGTAATATATTCATGTAATTAGGCAAAGAACTTCACTCAGGATAAAGGCACTGTTACACGGACTCTGCCAGACTACTTCTCTACTCTATCCTTTCCCATAAACTCTTTCTAGAAGGTCCACTTCTTATACGTTTTCTAAATTCATGATTCCTCTTAGTATTGACCCCTAAAACAACAATGTCTGGCACATATTTAACACCTCCTTTTACAGACAAAGATAACTATTCATTTAATAACAGTCTGTCATTATAAAAAGATATTTTCTCTCTCCAGCTGCTTCCCTCACAGGTTTCCAGTTCAGGGAAACCTCATTTCCAAGCCACAGTGTTGCTCATGCTGCACTTTTTCTGTATCTGTATTGCGGTTAACATAGACGTTCACAATCAAATGTTTATTTTTAAAATGAATTATATAAACTTAACCTGTATCTCAACCTGAAGCAGGAGCATAAATGATAATAACTTATGAACACTTTTAAGAATTACATCCTGCAGATGATGTTTAGAAGGGTCTGGAAAACACAAGCCTATGCCCTTCTCTGGACTGCCTATTACAGTACAGAGCATCTGCAGGTTTCCCTGTGCCGGTAAAACACTGGAAGGGGCAGCTTTTGTAATAGGATCATTGGCTAAAATGAAGTGAGTCAATCTGATCAATAGAAATTGCACATGCAGCAAAGAGCTCTTAATGGATCTTAATCTCCATTAGGCTGAGTTGGAGGAAGTTATAGGGGAAGCTGCATCACATTTCAGCCATTTATAGTAGCATCGTGGCCCATGAGCAGCTCTCAGGGAACAGGAGTATTCATCCCAGGGTGCTCTGGGACAATCATCAATGGGATGGTAAACTCTTGCATCACTAGTGTCCAGGAAATGCTCTGGGGGATGCTCTAGAGAATTGTTTCCAAGGCTTATGAAAATTTTAGCAGGAATTCATGGTGGGTCAACCAGAAGAACATTAGCACATGAAGCTTTTCTGTCATGTGTAATTAAATGTGGTTTAGAATCCCTTACATATGATTTATAAAACCAAAAGGAACAGTTCCAAGTTTTTTTTTTTTCCTACTGGAGACCAAGATAATGTGTGCTATGAGAGAACGACGAGGATCAGGTTTTCCGTAAGTAGGGATACTTTGCACATAACACATGGAAATATAAAAATCTAATGTTTGGATCCCTAGAATGTGAAACTAACTGCCTCTCAATTTAATATATAATAGGGAAAGCTCCATGTGGAAATTCAAAAGAAAAGGAAAATTGCACACAATTTAGAAGACTGCCCATTGTACATGCACTGGGAAATTACAACACAATATCTCGTAATTAATGCTGATTGAGTACTTTGATTTCAAAAATTATAAAGCATAATACATGGACATTGCATTATACATTCACACACTCCCTTCACAAAGTTCTTGATGTCAGAGACCAAAATAGAGTAGCCAATAGCAGATGCTGTCATTGCTTTTATTTCTTATTCTAAGTAGAACTTTATGATACAGATTCAAAAGTCCAAAATTAATCAAAATAAAACTGCATTGAGCTATGGCACGAACAATTTATCCCCAACGTTTGGGCTACTTAATTGGAAATGTGAGTGTTTTCTTCTCTATCATATTGATAATTTCAAATGTAGATGCATTCCTTTTCCATGATTTTGCAATACATCAACATTACTTACTTCTGTTATTACAGCACTTCATCATTACTTATCAAGAGAGTCCATTTTCATGTCTGACTTTTAACTCAATTGTAAGGCATCTGGCACATAGTTAATAAACAAATGAATTGCGAACCCCCTGAAAACCAAAATAGACCTTTTCATTGCTTTATGATTTTTGCCTAAGATAACGCTGACATAAAATAAAGCGCAATATATTTTTGTTGAGTAAATGCAAAAACAGTTAAGTTCTTTAACATACAATGATCCTTCTGTGAGGCATTTTTAAATACTACCTACTTTGTAAAGGTCTGAGAGGCTTTTTGACACATGTCAAAATATCACCTTGACATGAAAAACTAAAGTAGGAAAAAAAAAGCCAGATTTGTATATTTATCTGGGTCCTTCCACAATAGAAACTAGAATGACATCTATGAACTTTTCAGGTGTGCTACTTTATTGTCTTCAGTTATGAATTTTAAAAACTGAGTTATTAATTCTTGGATTTTTTTTTCCACTAGCAAATATGCTGGGAATGATGGAAAAACAA
Source organism: Aotus nancymaae (assembly GCF_030222135.1). Taxonomy (NCBI): domain Eukaryota; kingdom Metazoa; phylum Chordata; class Mammalia; order Primates; family Aotidae; genus Aotus; species Aotus nancymaae. The sequence continues at coordinate 14,300,724 of NW_026988450.1, read as the reverse complement.
GTAGCCAAATATGTATTATTCTTTTTGCAACTGAACGCAGAGAAGTAAGTGCTTTATGCAAATCAAGTACTGATGTCAGAAGCACTAATAATTTACATTTTTAATTATCTTACTCTCATCTAGTAATTGCTTCTACATCCATGGCATTTTGAAACAGAAAATCTTAGGTCAAGTGCCCAGCAAACCGTAGAAACTCAATATATATTTTTGAATGAATTAATTAATGGATCTTGTTCCAAATAAATAATGGAAGGAAATATGCAGCTTCCTTGCAGTATCACAGTACAAACAGTCTCTGATTTCCAACACATGAAATAGCCTTTCTTTCTGTTTCATAAATATCACTCTGAACTCTTAGGCTATCAGAATGCCTTAATCTGACTCTCAGAACTTACATCCATATATAATCATTTGGAAATTGAGAGTAGACAAGAGAGAAAGTGTTTTGGTAATAAAATTATTGATGGCATAAAATATTACTAATAATTTTATTTTAAATTATCTTGTTTATTACAAAAATATGAAGTTTGCCCAGCACTTTGGGAGGCCGAGGCGGGTGGATCACGAGGTCAAGAGATTGAGACCATCCTGGTCAACATGGTGAAACCCTGTCTCTACTAAAAATACAAAAAATTAGCTGGGCATGGTGGCACGTGCCTGTAATTCCAGCTACTCAGGAGGCTGAGGCAAGAGAATTGCTTGAACCCAGGAGGCGGAGGTTGCAGTAAGCTGAGATCATGCCACTGCACTCCAGCCTGGGTAACAAGAGCAAAACTCCGTCTCGAAAAAAAAATATGAAGTTTGAATAATGTAAGAATTTTCCAACTCAAATTAATCTACTCTACATGATTTGATAGTACTTAACTCATCCGTCTTTTGGGAGAAATATTTCCTATATATCATAGATTGGCTTAGATCAACTTTATTATACCATTACTTGAGAGAGGGGGTAAAAGAATTTGCCAATGTATATTTTGGCATAATAGTGTCTAAAGCCTAGCAAATGTAGATTTTATTTGATATCGCCAAAAGAGCCTTTTACCAACAATTTATTTTAGCAAAAATTCCTAGAGTGCAATAATTATAATTGACCCCAGTGGCAGTTTTGGGGCTCAGCTGTGAGGAGCAACCACGTGCAGGTTCTGAGACATTGTATGACTTGTGTGAAAGGAATCTGGAAGTGCTTGTCTATATGTTCTTATCAATGACTGGACGAGTCACTTTCCTCAGCCATTATGATCTCTGCATTTTGTAAGTTCCAGAAACTGGCCCACCTGGGAGCCTAGAACTCCAACTACTTTAAAATGTCTGATTAGTCACTAATATTGGAAAATATGGATCAGGCACAGTGGCTCTTCCCTGTAACGCAGCACTTTGGGAGGCTGAAGTCAATGGATCACTTGAGCCCAGGAGTTCAAGACCAGCCTGGGCAACATGGTAAAACCCCATCTCTACTAAAATAAATGAAAATACAAAAAATTGGCCAGGCATGGTGTTGTGCACCTGTAGTCCCAGCTATTCAAGAGATTGAGGTGAAAGGATTGTTGAGCCTGGGAAGTGGAGGCTGCAGAGTAAAATATGATCACATCAATGCACTCCAGCCTGGGTGACTGGAGAGACCCTGTCTCAAAAAAAAAAAAAAAAAAAAATTAGGAAATATGGTCCCAGGAGAAGATCTATCATGAAATCTCTTAAGAGTTTATTTTAAGTGAACTCTAATTTTTCAAAATTATGGATTCTAATTAGCTCTAGAGGCCCAATTCTCTCAGGATAAATGTAAAATAAGAGTTTGCCTTGTCTTCCTAAAAAATATTTTATTTATTTAAAACAATAAGCCTATTAGACTACTAGACTTTCTTCTCTAAATAACATAGCAGATTAATTTTAAACGAATTTTAAGACCTCATTTTTTTTCAAAAGCAATAATTTTATTAGGAGTAAGAGCATTTTAGGCATAATTTTCTCACTGTGATCAGTTTTATAGGGTGTTTTATCTCCATAAAATATCAAATCAAAGCAATTTAAAACCATTTATGGAATTCCCCAATCTATCACTGCAGCAATACTGTATATCAGTTATGAACATAGAGACTCTGGAGTCAGGCTGCCCTGATTTGAATCCAGTATTCTCTGTGTACTAGTTGTGTTAATTTCTCTGCTCTTCAGTTTCTCCTCCCATAAAGTGAGGATAATAATAAAAAGCTATACCTTCTGCATTTAGGGAACCTAAGATCAAATGAATTTATGTGTGTAAAGGCCTTAACACAATTCCCAGCAAACAATAAGAATTATTTGGAGTTTTTAATTGTTATTGGGAACAACAATGCCAATGGATATAAAATGTTGGACTGTCATGATATTAGAGACTACTGTACCTTGATATTAAAGTTAAAATACACTCAATTAAAGTAGTCTCATAACACATCTAAATGCCCATATAAATAATGTTAACCATGGTTGTGTCCTAATTCTCTGTCTTATTAATTTTACATCAAACAACTTGGTACATCTAATAAATACATTGAATACCGACTTAGCTGTCTCCCCCACACACATACATTACAGGAGAATATACTTCTTTTAAAAAATTCTGGTGACATGTTCTCATTCTTACATAAAATTGACCCACTTCCTAGTTACTTTCAGGAATAAAATCAAATTCATTAAATTGAAAGGCATTTCCCAAATTAAGTATATTTCAATTAACATCATCAATTTTAAGTTACTCCACACACAGTGCATCAGTTCTTTTGAATAGATAAGGAAATGCTTTTTATAGTTAATTTTATTCTGTCCAGCTAGTCAGGATGTACTTCTTTCTTGGACAAAATGGCCTGTTGGTAACAAAAGCCTTTAAGATTGTTTCATGCTAAAATGAATTCCTTCAGACTGTATGATACAGAAATCTAGGATCTCTGCCAAGTACTTGTGCAAGCGTGTGGGAGATTTAAAGCTTTTCTTTGGGAAAACCACTACTGTTACTACAGGTGTTCCCACTGTCCCTAACCGTGTTGTACACAGGACTTCTGCCTAGGAGGAAATAAGAACTGGCTGCTTAAGCAACCAAACGATAATATTTATTTGCTTTCTACACATTTGTAACATCAAACATATGGTCCTAGGTTAACCACAGAAGCCCCAAACACCTGCCCAAAGAAAGGGATCATGATCTAAATGTGAATGGTTGTGAGGTCAACCTCACAATGGTTGACTTAAAACCTGGTATTGAAGAGAATATCTAAATGGGCATGCTACCTCTCTACTCGACATTCGCTCAATTCCATCCCTATATTAATGCAGATCATCTAAAAGAAAATTACTCAGCTCTTGATGATATATTCAATATTCTGGTAAATTACAATTTTATGGTATGGCCTAAGCTTTTATAGGTCAAAAACTTTTTTGAATGCTGGTGTCACCTTTTGCAAAACCATAATTGGAAAAAAAAAGGTTTTCACATGTTATCTAATGTGCTTTAACAAAGTATACGTATAATGAAAGTATGCCTTTAATTTAGTTCTGGAAAAAGTTAATCTCTAATAATCTAATAATGTATATATTTTCTTTGATCAAACATGAGGGTGTTTCCCTTGTGCCGTAACTGTTAGGAAACAATGATATTGTTCATATGAAGTAGCAGTGCTGGGCACAGTAAGCACTCTTACTCTCTTGGTTCCCATTATTAGCTGTTATTAATCATTGTAATTGTATTTGAAGAGTCAAGTGATTTTTTTTCATCTATTGCTGTAGACAGTCTCTGTTCTAATTTTATACTTGATTATCCTGTTTTACATTATTTAATTGTATAAGCTACCTCAAAATATGCAAAGTATAAATTGAAATTAAATATTTTAAATCAAGTAAGAATCCAACATGGTATTTGTGATATGGATAATGGCAAATGAGTTTGTTCTAAACTTACAAATTAGAGCTGATAACAGAAGTATAAGTAAAACTGTGGCTAAGAAGTACAGTAATTTTTCTACCACAATGAGAATATTTGTGCAAATTTAATGTGTACCCACTTGTCTCACTTATAGTTAGACATAGTAAAGCCTCAGTAGGTCAAATTAATTGGGAGTTGTGGAAAAAGGCTAATCTAATGAATGAAAAGTTTGAACTATAGAATATATAATTAAGGTAGTATATTACTATTAAAAACATAAAAACAGAAATTAAGTCAGTCCAAATGGGAGGTGATAATAGGATGGACTCAGGCCACTCAGGGAATAGCAGGCCCAGCTCACAGGAAAGTTCCATGGAGCAGGGCATGGAGGGGCACAGGAGGCTGAGGTCCCTTGCTCTGAACTCTCAGAGGTGACTGCAGGAGGATGCAGTAACGCAGGGCTGCTTGGAACAGAAATGGAGGCATTGCCAGATTGCTAGAGTGGGCAGAGTCTCTACGCAAGCTGGAAACACCCTTTTTAAGACATTATATGAACTATTTATAATTTCGCTCTCTTTGCAGTCACTGTAAATAGTCTTGAAATCATGGACTATTGAAGCAGGAAGGAACCCCATGGACCATAAGGCCAGAACTTTCGCTTTGCAGCTGAGGAAACTGAAGTTCTGAAAGGTTACCCAAGGCCACACAGCTGGTCGGATAAACAGCCAATCCTTAATTCCAGGGCTTCTCATACTCAGTTCAATGCTCTATGCCCTGCCGTCCTAAAAGAAAGTGACCAATGCCCCTGTTTGTCTGAGACAATCCTGGTTATAAAATTGAACATCCCATGTCTCAGGAAACACTTCAGTTTTGGCCAAACAAGGGTGGTTAGTCACCTTAAAAGAGAAATGAGTTTATATCCATATAACTTTTGAAACAGTAGTTTCATGGCAAAAATTCGCCATGCAGTAGGCTGGCCAAAAGAATTTTGGAATAAAGAGCAGCCTTAACATTAAGAAGTGGTGTCTTTCTGACACTGCAGTAAGAGAGAGGAGTAAGAACCTCTTCATTTTCCAATCTCACCTGTGACTATTATACCTGACATTTGTCCCACATTATGTGATCAGTCCCTACCTTCCCCACCACCACAATATTAGGGCAGCCAGATCAGTGGCAAAATCTACAAGGGGTCTCCATTTCCTAAGACCAATTATAATCTGGAAAAATATTCCAAAAGAGAAAGTTAAAGTGGGATTTTAACTCCAGCCAATTTAGCTTCCCACCATTACCCCCACAAAAAGGTGTGGCTTGGCCCAGAGCATACCAAGATAACAAATGTACAAATTTTAGAAAAATTAAAACATCTGCTTCCTGCCAAAAAGTCATCAGAAAGCAGAAAGTATGCTCTTCTGGCCGGACATAGTGGCTCACATCTGTAATGCAAGCACTTTGGGAGGCTGAGGTGAGCCCAGGAGTTTGAGGTTGCAGTGAGCATTGGTTGCACCACTGCTGCCCTCCAGCCTGAGTGACAGAGTGAGACCCTGCCTAAAAAAAAAGAGGGAGTGGGGAGAGAGAGAGAGAGAAAAGTAAGCCCTTTTGAGCGTCTTAGTTGGAAAAAAACAGAAAAGAAAATGAATACAAATTCATGTTGCTTTCCTTGCGGAGGTGAGGGTAGGCAGAGAAAATATCTAGGAGACAAATGTCCTAGAGCACACAGCAGCAAGAGGCCCTTGTGTAAAGGACTGTGATTCCAACCTATGGTGTGGAGAGGGTTCTTTTGGGGCCTTCCTCCAGCTCAGCTTTGGCCTGGCCCTGACCTTCCCCATGAGTTATGCTGGTAGGCACTGTCCCTGACAGCCCAGCCTCCTCCTCCCAGTTACTGTCTTCATACAGCCACATCTCAGGCAGCCCAGAGGTGTTGGAGCCTCAGCTTCCAAACATCATGTGGATGGTATCAGGGAACTCAATTCCAAGGTAAGCTGCCCTGATCCTGTTTATTAAAACACTTTTAAATGCCTTCTGAGAAGAGAGGCAATGAGGGAAATACCATGGTGCTCTTGTTTCTGGACTCAACACTTCATACAAAAATATTCCTCTTTCTGAGAAGTAAATAGTTTGTTTATTCTTTGCAGGTTCTTCCCCTTTGATTTTATTTTGAAGGAGCTTAGAAAAAAGCGCTTTTTTCAATTCCATTCGCACTAGGGAAACAACAATACCTTATTGTATTACTTTATACTTTGCTCTTTTGCTTTTTTTAAAGACTCTTTTATTATAAATGGAGGTAAAAGGTATGGAATAAAGTCTTTTATATAAAAATTGCTTTTCTTAAAAAGTTTATGGTTCTTGACGTTAATAAAGGTGTTCCACATATGATGTGGCTTCCTGTAAATTTTCTTTTCTGAAAGCTAATGGACCCCTGCAAAACATCAAAGGTGTCAATGAGACTGGCTAAGAATAACATAAATTACAGCTAATGCACTTTCTGTGGATTGGAAAGATGAAATTATAATTTCAATTGGAAGCTTTCTCTGGCTCCATACCTCCAGATCCTAGTAAATCTCCCATTTGAACATCTGCACCTCTGAGGCTTCTTGATTAAATCAGAGCCCCAGAGGCTACCTGCCTTCCACTGGTTTTTCAGACTGACTTTTCCACTGAGTGCATAATATTATACACTTATATATCCTCAACGCTATTGGTTTAGTTTTATCTTGATGTTATCATTGTTTTATTTTGTTTCATTCTAGGAAATTTCTCTGGAAAAAAATGCTAGACTTAAAATGTGAAGACTTGGATTTGAACCCCCATTCTACCACTAATTGACTTAAACTTGAGCAATTTCTTAAGCCTCTCTGCATGTCGGTTTCCTAGATAGGAAACTGCAATAATGACACAATTATACAGGTTTCTTGGAAAATTACCATGGCACAGTGAAAGTGCTGACATGAAGTAGGTGCTCAGATATTTATGGGGTGCTTCTGAGGAACAATTATCTGAATATCAAATATTTTTTGTGCCTATCACCGTAATAAGAACCTCAAGCAGGACACAACACTAAGACCTTGACCTCAAATAGATTGCAATCTCATAACAGCGAGCCTCCATTGAGTACCTATTACGCAGCACGTGGTACACTAAGTACTTTAACATGCATTGTCTTAACCCTCATAACAACCCTGTGAGGTCAACATCATTACAGTCATTTTACAGGTGAGAAAAGCGAAGCTTAGAAAAGTTAAATATAATTCCCAATGTCACACAACTAACAAGTGGCAGACCCAGGTCTAGAGTATAGGTTTGTCTGTCTTCCTACTGCACTGCATACGATGTAAGCTGAGAAAGCTTTAATCACACATGTGTGCATGTGTACACACACACACACACACACCCCTAACTATATTCCAGATTGTTCCCCACTCTTATTCAGGACACAGAGGGTTAAAGAGATGATGACAAAATAGCAAAAACAGCTGGTTCCAAGGTGCTAGTTGCTCTTCTCTGATACCATTTTGTTTGTGCTCTGCAGCTGTACCAGAAAGTTTTTGTTCTCCCAAGAAAATACTAAACTGAAAAGATAATTGGTATTCAAGACACACATGTTTTCTACTAGCAAATAAGAAGAAAGCACAACAGTATTGAAGGATGCTGATTTTTTTGTGTTTTGCAATTCTGCATTTTCAAAAATGACATCTGTTCTGTGAGTGACTAAAAACTCTGGGGGAAGAATTTGTAAAAGGAAATAAAATTGTGTTTCTGAGCATTTTGCTCCTTACTGCCTTCAAATGATATTTGTTTAGTTGGCCCATTTTTCCAAAAACATTGTCAAGGCAGAAGTTTCCTGTTTCCTGCGCTTATTTATGACAGGTTTGAAATGGTGTTCCAGTGGCAAATATTTTAAAAGTTTCTTCTAGCACTCTTTTCCCATGTATCAAATCATCTTTTCTTTCCAGCACTCAAAAACATTGTGCCTTCTAGGAGCATAAATGAATTTAATGCATTACATTCATGTTGTGTGTTTCTAGAAAGAACTCAGAAGTATTTTACTGTCTTCGCTTTCCTAGGCTGCTCATTTTTTGCCGGTGCATCAACAAATAAAAAAGTTTAAGAGAGCCATTTCTTATTCAGCCCCATGTCTTTGATTTATCACTTCCTATTCCATAAATTTCCTGTCGCTGCTTCACACAAATAAAAAGACGTAGTAATTCATGTAGTTTGTCAGCCAAATTCCAGTTTTAGAGAAGAATAAATATTAACGAAGGTCATTCGAGGAAGTTCCCTCTGCAAATGGTGCAGTGTGAGGTTAGAACCCTCGCCCCTGCCACTATCAAATCTGTACCTGGCCATTCTGAAAGAATACCCTCTTAATTAAAAAAACACCACCACCCACACTCATAGCAGCTTCCAAGTTATAACTGACAGAATCAACGGTCTTCAAAGTAGGCACAAAACTCATATACTACAGGTATGGGTCTTTATCCTCTTGCTTTTGCCCAAAATTTATGGAGTCAGCCATCACGGAGAAATGAAATGTAATGAATCTTTGAGAACTTTCACAAGACAGAAATCTTGTAAGTTGTCCTAACAATTTAGTTCTCATTTATCTAGTACCACAAATCACAAACCTTAAGCCTTGTTTGCTCAATACTTGTTTCTCTAAATATATATATGTCATTTTCATTGTGATATCTTAGTGATGCACAGTTCAACTTTCTTTGAGTTTTAAGCATCGACCAGCCAAGTGCACCTGCCTTAGCATTTGCTTCTCTGCACAATTCTTCTGCCCTTTGGTATCCCTTGACTTTATGTCTCCTCTTTGGAAACACATAAGCAGAAGGTCCCAGACTGCTTCATATACCAGATGGTGCCACCATTACAAACCTGGAGAGACCAACGTCACAGAAGAGGCTACCCAGGGGGAAGAAAAAAGACCTCATTCTTGACTCACTTTTGGAGTCAAAGTTCTCACTGGCAAAGGCCAACAGAAGGCTATCACCAAACGCTGTTCACAGATAAAGAAATTTAAATGCAATTAATAAAAGTACCACACTTTCCAAAAACTCGTAAGCAGGAATTTGGCCATATGTGAAGATCTGTGATTGGAACCTAGACTAGGCATCACTCTACCTTCAGAACAGTTCCTAAGGTGTCCGGTGAGCTTGTTTGCATTACAAGATAACTATGCCAGCTCCTCACAGAGCTGACCTGCTGAGGAATCCCAGAACTACAAGCTCTGGTATAACCTGAAGGACCTGTTAGTACCAGTGGGGCAGGGCTGCACGTTTCAAATTCATTTTGAAGTCACAATTAATCATAAGAAATATCGAAAACAGGCACAGTGACTTCATCCATTATGCCCACGTCATGTCACATACAGCTTCATTCTTTAAAGATGTTTCAAGGCCATTTAGACAAATCTATGGCTTTAAATATTTTCATTTGCTTTTTTTGCTTCCCACTGTTTCCATCCCATTTGTTCCATTTTGAAAAATAAAACTATTTTCTTATATGTTGCCAGGAATTCCATTTATTTTCTTTCAAGAATTGTCTATTTATTCTTCATACTTATATACTGTCACTGTTTTCAATTTACTAATCTTTTTTCACCCTCCATTTTTATTGTGAACTATGAATGGCATGGTCTTTCCTCACCTTTTCAAATTTCACTGGAACCTCAAGATCCATTTATAAATCCCAAATCCTTCACACCTAGCCATTTGAGCTATCATGAGCTGATGTTGATCTCTTCACCTGGAAAATGTCCATAGCACAATGGCATACACCACCAGCATATTATTTTCAACTGGGTGTGCTACGTTGAACCAAGTAGAAACCATCTTCCACTAGCAGTAAGCACAGAATTAAGCACAAAATAAGCATCACATAAACTCTTCTCAAATTAAACACAATTAGCCGGAGAAAGATTAGAGGTATAGATAAGACCAAGAAATCTTCATTTATTCATATATTCATTCAACTGTTTATGAAGCATTTAAGCTTAGGAGAAACAAAGACATATGTCATCATCACTGTTCCCTAAAATATCTGTGGGAAGAATGCAAATATGAACAAATAAATGCCTTAATATGTCACTACAGACTCTTTGTAGAAATAATTTTAAAAAGCAGTAGGAGCACAATAGAGAACATGGCCAATTCTACCAGGATTTCAGACTGACTCCCTGAAGAAAGCAAGACTGTAGCTAGGTTTAAAAAAAAATGGGTACTTGTTCAACCTAATGGACAGAGAAAACGGATGAAAGAATGTTCTGGGCAAGAGAGCAGTTTGAACAAAGTCAGAATGAAATTTTAACAATCTGCAAAGATACTAATTCAGTAGGTCTAAGATAGAAACTGGAAATTAGCCTCTTCAGCAAGCATCCCATGGGTAAGTCTGATGCAGGTAGACCCAGAATCTCACTTTAAGAAACATTGCTCCACATTCTAGTTTTTAAAGGACTTGCTCAGAAATATTTGATTGTGGATAAAATGTCTCATTTGGCTTGGTGAGAAAGAGCAGCCACTTTCATTCAGATAGTACTTTCCTTTACAATCCTGCCTGAGTAAACCTTCCAAAATACTGAATGCAATCACGTTACCTCTTAGCTAATAATCCATCAGTGACAGCCCACTGCCCAGAGAATAACATCCAAGACTTTAGTAGAGCATTCCTGGACTCACATGAACTGACCTTCCCCCGACCCTCTCCTGTGGTCTCACTGCTCAAACTCTACCTTCCAATTATGCTAAAATCCATCCTTCTGCTTCTTATTGTTGTTAAGAATATTCAACTTTAAGATATACAGAAAGGGCTTTATTAAATAATGTTATTATTCTTATAGAAACATAGGATCAATTTAAGTATTAAGAGTGAAATCCCAGAGCATTTTCCTTCTGTCTGTGGAATGTTAAATTGTCTCACAAATATCATTCAGCCAAAAGAGTTCAAATCTGAAAGAATGTTTACAAATAGAGCATGAAATCATGAGAATGCAAAAGCAAAAAGCATCCTAATACCCTATTCCTAATAAATATATGTACACACACATATGCCCACACACCCATAGGCATTCATAGGCATACACAGCACACACACACATACACACACACACACGCACACACACACAGATGTCTCATACCACTGGAAGGCATCCTGGAATCTGTGCATCACCAAAATATTCAGTGATGAAGACATTTTCTTCCTGGCACATTAGAGAGAGAAACTGAGACCAGACAGCTAGTAAGATAAGACACACTCTCCCTTTAGGAGCACATGCTGCTTTGGCAAACACAAATATCACTCAGTCACATACACATGTACTCAAGCCTGTGCATAATTCTCTTGACAACTCCAACTTATAACATTAGCATATGAATGCTGAGGCTTACAGTGATATTCACCCACCAAATGGAGTTTATAATATAAATGCAATGAAAAGTATCTGAAAGATTACTCTTCACTCTGAATTGAGTCTGTCAGAGCTTGTATATGAAATATATGTAATATCAGTATAGAACCCACTGTAAATATATTCTTCCTGCATGCATCCATAGAGGAAAACTGAGATGGCGAGGACAGTACTAAATTCATACTTCCTTCCCAAATAATGCATGAAATAAATGGCTCCAATTTCTTAGCTTTATGTATGTGTATCTCCCCTTGTTTCCAATATTTCATGTGTATTAGTCCAAATGCGATTTTTTTCAAGGTCTTTCTGTCTTCATTTTATTTTTGTTAGATGTCTTTTTCCTAGCTGCAAAGAATTATTCACAATTCCAGGAAAAAGGTTTTACAAATGTATCCATAATCTACTCAAATAAAACTTGGGAATTATTACTGTATGTGATATGTCTTTCCCAGTAGATTATATACTCCTTAAAGGGAAAGATATTGATTTATTAATCTTTAAAGTCATGTCATCTTTTAAGTCATGTGCCTAAAGAAGCAACAATTTATTACGTCGCATGATTCTGTGAGTCTGTTAGGTGGCCTCTCTCAAGCCTTCACTTGGAATCGTTTTCGTGGCTCCATTCATCTAGAATAGTTGGCAGACTACTAGATTCTGGCTTCACTCAGGTACTGGCCATCAGCTGGGGTTGTTTGGTCCTCTTCCACATGGGCTCTTCTCCTCCAGTCACCTAGAAACCTTCCTACAGTTATCCAAGGGTGAATCTACAATGCATTGTAGGCACTTGATGAGTGTGTATTGTGAATGAATAAATGGATGAAGTCTACCAGGCTCTGGAAATAAAGTAAGCAACAGGAGAATGAATTCCTGACCTCATGCAATTTATAAAGAATAAATAAATGAGTAGTGAAAGAAAAATGATAGGCAGTTGGTTAGAACTTGCAGAGATAAGGCTTTAAAATCCAGGCACTTTTTTCTGTTAAGAGTTTGTACATTTTAAAATGACTTGTTTATTGGGGTTAAAGGACCCAAACCAGGATAATTTCAGGGACTAGAGTCAGAGTTGAAGCCCAAGAAGCTGGGGCAGGAGCTGAGATTTTCTGTTGAAGGCAACATGGGCTACAGAAACCAGGGGGATTTACTCAGTTTTGAATATGGGAGACACCAAACCAACTGTATGAGTCAAGGTTTGGCAGAAAACAGAAAGCATGCTAGGCAGGGAATTTGAGGAGAATTTAATGAAGAGATAGTATGCAGCAGTAGGGAAAAAATTAAAGAAAATAAAAGGAGATACTTAGATACCCAGAAATAAGCAAAAGCAGGAAGTCATTACTTAGACTTGAAACAACAAAAAGAAGAAATGTTTTTGCCAAAGCTAGATGAGAGCTGAAGCTGTGGGAAAGGTCACCCTTGAAAAGATACACAGTTGTGGAGGTAGCCACTGCCAGAAGAGCAATTCCAAAACACAGAAGTGGCAGAGCACCCCAACTTTCTCCCCCTGCCCTCTTACCTCCTACCTGCCTGCCATTGGTCAAGCCTAACCAGAAGCCAAGGGTGCACTGCACCCAATGTATCATGGGTTGGCTATGTTACTATTAAACCACTACAGAGCACTATATAAGGATTCAGTTGAAATTTGAGAGTTAAGGAAAACAATGGAATCACTAGTGAATTTGTGAACTTGATATGCCTACAGTTTATCTGATTATGGGTCTCCTATACGTAGTTGAAAATAAGAATCAAGTTCATGAAGGAAAAAATGCAGCTGAAGATAAAGATGTAGAAAGAATCAGTTTGAAAGAGTGAAGAGAAAATTGAAATGAGGAGGAAAATAGGAGATGTCACATAAATCTGAGACATGTCAGATGGAGCCCCTTGCTTCTTGGAGACTAGTGCTTACTTGGCGTCAGCCCCAGCCCACTCCTCAGCCACTGGAAGTCTGATGATTGCCTCATGATTCCTGCAGAACTCTGGGGATTGATGGAAACTTCTCTTGTATCATTCTTATAGTCTGTCTTGTTTCTTCCATACATCTTTCTGGGCATGCAGCTCAACCCTTTCCTCAGTTTCCACAAACACCTACTCATTTCAAATACTTCACTAGTTTTTAAAGAATTTACTCAAGATCTATATGCTCACTGGGATGAGAAACATCAGTCTCCTCCATCATCTTTTTCCTTCCACTCCTGTTTTTTAATCTCCTCTTTTCAGAGCATATACTCCAATCCAAGTTCCTCTAGGCAGACTAGCTTCTCCTTTCTTCTGAAATCTTAACACCAAGTAAGGCGATGGTGCTTATCTTCTACCAAACTCACCAGGCTCTTAGCCTGAGCACTAACATGGCCATTCTCTCCAGAAAGCAGACAAGGAGAGATCACATGCTGCCTTCACTATTATAATCCATCAGAGTTCTGTGGTTATACAGCTCACTCACTCCTGGTCAAATTCTGTCTCCTAAGATGTAACAAATCTCCAAAGTGAAAATCTAGCAAAACAGTAGTCTTGATAAAAAGCATTAGGCATATTCTCCAAGTGTATCTTATAAATAGTCTAATGCAGTTTCTTTAAAAAAGTATACCTAAGCTACCAGAAAATGTTGGGAATTTGGAAAGGCAAATTAAAAGGCCATGTGCTTCTTAAATTTATTTCCGGAACCCTCAAGTATGTAAATGAAGAAAGAAGTGAAAAACAGCAGGTCAGGTTCCCACTTCTATTGAAATGTTATCACAATTTAACATTCTAGAAAAGGGGCATGCCTGTGATATGCTAACAACTTCAAATCAGAAAATGTGTGAGTTTGCAGACATTGGGAAAAAACTCATTAAAGACTTGAACCTAAAAAATAAGTTCACTTTGGTCTCTCATGTAAACTAGAGCTTTCCTTATACTTGCTGATTTCCTGTTTTTATATGCGCCAGGAATTCTTCCTATAGTTTTGTCTTATTTTCTCCTTTAAGCCAAGAGTTATAATAGTTTTCTTCCTACATATTTTCTTTGTTTCCTTGCTAGTTTCTTTGATTTTTGCTTTTGTATTTTGAAAAAGAGAGATGTGATCTCCATAGCCACTGTTTGTTCATTCCCTACACTTCAACGCTCTGACAATTAGGATTTTAATGGTTTGGAAAACTACAATATAAGATATGATTTTGAAAACATTTCCATCAGGGTAGGAAGGCTGCCTCAGTCACAAAATTTTTTAAAATATCTTATTATTATGGGAAAGAGTGACACAAGAACAGAAAACCAAACACCGCATGTTCTCACTCATAAGTGGGTGTTGAACAATGAGAACACATGGACACAGGGAGGGTAACATCACATACTGGGGTCTATTGCAGTGGGGGGTGGGGGCGGCTAGGGAAAGGATAGCAGAGGCTGAGGAGACAGCAGAGGGATAACATTAGGAGAATAAATACCTAATGTAGGTGACGGGGGATGGTGGCAGCAAACTACCATGGCATGTGTATACCTATGTAACAATCCTGCAAAATCTGTACATGTACTCCAGAACTTAAAGTATAATTTTTTAAAAAATGAAAAAAAAAATTAGCCGGGCTTGGTGATATGTGCCTATATTCCCACTACTTGGAAGGTTGAGGCCAGAGAATCAAGCTTGAACCCGGGAGGCAGAGGTTGCAGTGAGCCGAGATCGCGCCACGGTATTCCAGCCTGGACGACAGAGCTAGACTCCATCTTAAAAAAAAACAGAAAACACCATTTCAACAGAATAAACAAAAATCTATATGGTAATCTAAAGTATGCATTTAAAACATTTGACAAAATTAAATTCCAAATAATTATATCAAATTTTAAATAAAATTTTAAAAAAGTTTTAGCAACTATAAATATGTGAAAAATGCATTTGCAAAAACCCAAAGATCATAACAGTGATAAAAGCTGAAAACTTTCTCTATGCAATAAAAAATGAGACAATAAAATGTTCTATCACTGCAGCTTAATGATTATCTGGAGGAATTAATTCATAAAATATAGCAAACAAAAGAAACAAAAACATAACAAGTAAAAAGAGAATAATAAAACTCTAATTATTTAATGAAAAATTATTGTAAATGTAGAAAATCCAAAAGAATATACAGATAAACTATAAGAATTCCTAATTTAATGAAAAAGGTCACTGGATAGTTCAATAAATAAAAATCAACCATATTTCTAAATATTAGTAATAAAATGAAATTTTAAAAGTGATAATTACATCAGCACCAAAATCATCAAATATCTAGCAATAAATTTAATAAAATGTGAGTAAAATATCTACAAAGAAAACTAAAAAACTTCACTGAGATAAAGAAGACCTCATTAATTGTGGGATAGACACAGATTGGAAGACTGCTATAACAGAAATGTCAATTTCCTCAAATTAATTCATAGATCTCATGAAACCCCAGTGAAAAACTCAGAGGAATCTTTATTTGGAAATTGACAAGCTGCTTCAAAATCTTCATGGAAATGCAAAAGCCTAACTATAGCAAAAATATTCTTGAATCAGAACAAAGTTGGAAGATTTTTATATTATCATATAGCTAGACTCATTATAAAGCTACAGTAACTAAACCGTTTGTGGTAATGGCACAAAGATAGACAAATAGAACAACAGAAAAAAAATAGAGAATATATAATTACATCTACCAATATACTCTGTACAAAAGTAACTAAATAGAGAGATGTTTTATGTTCATAAATAGGAAGACAATTTGTGATAAAATGCCACAACAATGCAATGAGGAAAGTATTGTCTTTTCAATAAATGATGCATGTCAATTTTATATCCATATGGGAGGAAATTAAGATTGGCCTTATCTCAGTTTACCCCCCAAAAATCAATTCCGGATTAGTAGTTCTAAATGAGAAAGGTAATAAGAAAAATATTCTACATGAACACACAAGATATTATCTTCATAACACTGAGGTAAGCAAAGGTTTCTGAAACGGGATACAAAAGATACTAAGACCCATATTGATAAATTTCTTTTTTATTTAAAAACTTTATGCATGAAAGGTACCACAAAGAGTGTAAAAAGATGAAGTATATTGTGAAAGAAGATATTTGCCATACAGATACCAAACAAAGGACTCATAACTAGAATATGTAAAGTACTCCTACAAATTATTTTTAAAAATAAGAGGTAACACAATTTATTTAATGTGAAAAACGACAACTGCCGTTTTATTTAAAGAGGAAACACAAATGGTTCATTATTAGCAACAAGAAAAATATTAATTTTTTGAAACAGTCTCGCTCTGTTGTTCAAGCTGGAGTATAGTGGTGCAATCTTGGCTCCCTGCAAACTCTACCTCCTAAAATCAAGCAATGGTCATGTCTCAGCCTCTCAAGAAGCTAGGCTTACAGTTATGCGTCACCATGCCTGCTAGTTTTTATATATTCAGTAAGATGGGGTTTCGTCATGTTGGTCAGGCTGGTCTCAAATGCCTGGCCTCAAGTGATCTACTTACCTCAGCCTCTCAATTGCTGGGATTACAGGTGTGAGCCACCACACCCAGCCCTGCAAAAAGAAAAATATTAATTAAAACCACATGACTCCTGGAACTAATAAACAATGAAAACAATGATAGCAATGTTGCAGGATACAAGGTAGTCTACAAAGTCAATTGCTTTCCTAAATATCAGCAAAAAACAAGTGGAATTTGAAATTAAAAACACATTAGCATTTATATTACCACCCACAAAAAATGAAATACTTAGCTTTAAATATAACAAAATATGTATGAGATCTATATAAGGAAAACTATAAAACTCTGATAAAAGATATACAAAAAGAATGAAATAAATGGATATTCTATGTTCATTAATAGGTAGACAATATTAACAAACTATTGGTTCTTTTTAACTCAAACTATAGATGTTGTAAAATTTCAATCAGAATCTCAGCAGGTTATCTTGTACATATCAACAAACTGACTTTAATGTTTATATGAGGAAGTAAAAGACCCAGAATAGCCAACTCAATAATGAATGAGAAGAAAAATGCTGGACGTTACTTGAATTCAAGACTTACTCCAAAGCTACAACAATCAACAGTGTGCTATTGGCAAAGGAATAGACAAATAAATTAATGGAATAGAATAAAGGGCTCAGAAATAGAACCACATAAATATCACCAACCAATATTTGGCAAAGAAGCAAAGGCAACACAATGGAGAGAAGATAGTCTTTTCAAAAAATGATCCTGACACCCACATGCAAAAAAATAGATCTAGACCCAGATGCTGCATTCTTCACAAAAATTAGTTCAAAACGTAACCAAATATAAAAGTTTAAAAGTGTTATATTTCTAGAAAAGAACAGGAAGAAAACTTAGATGACCTTCAGTATGGTGATGACTTTTTAGGTACAACATCAAAGGCACAATACATTAAAAATAATAATTGATATGGTGAACTTCATTCAAATTAAAAACTTTGGCTCTGTTAAAGACAATGTCAAGGGAATGAGAAGGAAGACACAGACTGGGGGAAAATATTTGCAAAAGAAACATAAAA
This sequence comes from Aotus nancymaae, assembly GCF_030222135.1. NCBI lineage: Eukaryota > Metazoa > Chordata > Mammalia > Primates > Aotidae > Aotus > Aotus nancymaae. Next base: position 14,282,914 of record NW_026988450.1, on the reverse strand, counting down.
GATTTTTCATCAAAATATATGAAGTACTCTTAAAACTCAACAATAGAAAATGTTACAATTAATTAAAACAAGGGTAAAAAAATGAATTGACACTTTACCAAAGAAGATATAAAAATAGAAAGTAACCATATAAGATGTTCAACATATGTTTTTGTGTAATTGCAGATTAGAACACCAATTGAGATACCACTACATACCCACTAGGATGGTTAAAATCCAGAACACAGACAACACCAAATGCTGGCAAGGATGTGGAACAACAGAAACTCTCTTTCATTGCTGGTGGGAATGAAAAATGTTATAGCCACTTTGTTTTTTACAAAACTAAACATAGTGTTACCATATGATCCAGAAATCATGCTCCATGGTATATATGCAAATGAATCCAAAATATACGTTCACACCAAAGCTTGAGCATAGCTGCTTATAGCAGCTTTATTCATAATCGCCAAAACATTGAAGCAAACAAGATGTCCTTTAGTAGATGAATGAAATAAACTGTGGTATATCTGGACAATGGAATATTATTCAGCACTAAAAAGAAATGAGCTATCAAGCTATAAAAAGACTCAGGGGAAACCTAAATGCATATTCCTAGGTTTTAAAAGCCAATTTTAAAAGACTACATACTGTATGATTCCAACTATATGTGATTCTGGAAAAGGGAAAACGCAGACACCAAAAGATCAGTGGTTGCCAGTGGTTAGGAAGAGTAGACAGATGAATAGACAGCGAACAGTTGATTTTTAGGGCAGTAAAATTATTCTGTATTACACTGCAATGATGAATACATGTTGTTATAAATTTCAAAAAATTTATAAAATTTCCAACAAGTAAATCCTAATGTACAGTGATAATAATGTGTCAATGTAAGTTCATCTCTTACAACAAATGTAAAACTGTGAAGCAAGACGTTGATAGTTGAGCAGGTTGTATACATGTGGAAGCAGGAATTATATGGGAATGCTATACTTGCAGTTCAATTGTGCTATGAATCTAAAACTACTCTAAAAAACAAATTTTATTATTAAAAAAATGAGATGTCAGCAAAAAGTGGCAGTAAGAACCTGTAAAATTTCTCTTCTCAATGAAAACTATAGAAAAAAATGGTTGGAACCAACTTTTTCAGAGCTCTGGAAATTAATCAAAGACTTGCAGCACAAACAGGGAATATTTATTCAAGGAAAAAAACGGTATATTGATAAGTAAAGTGAGTTTTGTTGTATTTTATCTTCTCTATCTTCGTATCTCTCTTCAGTCCTGCTGTAGTTTTGAACATCAATAGATCACAGTCATGGTAAAATAACCAGTAGTCTGGTACAGTCCATGGAGGAAGAAGAAAAAGGTTGGAGGCAATATAACGTTGTATTCCCAAAGAACTGTTACAATTTGTCATCTCTGGTGGTTCCCTAGAAGAACCCCCTCACAAAGTTGTCTTAATTTGACCTGACTTGACCAGCCTTTTTGCCAGGAGAATTTTCTAAAAACAAAGACAATTGAATGTTGTGGCATCTTAGGTGGTGAATAAGATGCAGCAAACCACAGACTAACAAAAAGATAAAAAGAAAAATCTTGGAAATGAGATGTCAAAAAGGGACTTTGATAAACTCTAACACATCCTTGGGAATCTAGAAGGCTATGTGAATATATAGAGCTGTGACATGCTCAGAACTGTACATATACTTGGGAGAGAGCTGAGAAGGTCCTAAGCTATCACTGCTGTCTAACCACGAGTTTCTCTGTAAGCAAAAAGTGAGGGCTAAGGAAGAGTTTTAAACTATCTGGCTGAGTGTTCAAGATATGCTTCAACCCAAGAAAAGAATCCCTCAGCAAAGACTGGAAGATATATTGGTTCCAGGCAACTAATGAAATCTCTGTCTAACTGCTAACTGACTACTAAGCTAACTGAACAGAGAATTCAGTGTCCATACACAAGGAATATAAACTTTACAGAATTAGTTCAGATAAGTCAGTAAACAACAAACAGCAACAACAGTAACAACAAGAACAGCAACCAATCACAACAACAAATTCTGAGGAGGGGGAAGAATCTGATTTCCAGAGTTATCACATTGTATTTTTAAAATCTCTAGGTTTAACAAATAATTATAAGACATTCAAAGACAGAAGAAAATATGTCCCATATGCAGGTGGAGAAAAAGTCAATAGAAACCTTTCCAGAAAATACCATATATTGGATTTAGAAGAAAAGACTTTAAATCAGCTATTTTAAATATTAAAAAAGAACTGTACAACTAAATGAAAGTATGAGAATACTATGTGACTAAATGTAGAGTATCAATAGATGGAAATAATAGAAGAAAGAACCAAATAGAAATTCTGAAAGGGTGTAATAAATAAAATTTATAAATCACTAGAGCATCTCAACAGCAGATTTGAGTAGGAGGAAGAAGGAATCAGTGAACTTGAAGATAGGTCAATTAAGATTATCCAATATGAGAAACAGAAAGAAAAAAAGGAAGAAAAATAAACAGAGTCTCAGATAACTGTTGGCCATCACCAAACATAACAACATATGCCTAATAGGAGCCACAGAAAGAGAAGAACAACAGAAAGAGTAAAAAAATATTTAAAGAAATAAGGACCACATAAACTTCCCAAATTTAATGAACAACGTAAATTTACATATCTAAGAAGCTAAACAAACTCCAAGTAGAAAAAACACAAGCAAATTTACAATTAGACACATCATAATCAAGCTATTGAAAGGCAAAAAAATCATCTCGAAAGAGGCAAAAAAAAAAAAAAAAGCAATTGATTACATACAAGGAATTCTTAATAAGATCAATAGCTGTTATCTCACCAGAAACCATGGAGGCCACAGAACAGTGGGGACTGTATGTTAAAAGTATGAAAAGGAAAAGACTGTCAACCAAGCAAAACTTAGTTAACGTGATAGCAAAACTATCTTTCAAAAATGAAAAAGAAATTTAGATATTCCTAGATTAACAAAAACTGAAAGAAGCAATTGCTAGCTGACCTACCCTATAAGAAATACTAAGAGCAATCTTTTAGGCTGCTATGAAAAGAGAGAGTAAAGAGTAATTCAAATCCACATGAAGAAATAGAGAGCACCAATAAATGTTTTTAAATAGGTAAATATGAATTAGTATAAATTTAATATTTGTAATATTTGTTCCTACCTGATTTAGAGGACAACTGCATATATCAAAAACCATAAATCTGTGTTTATAGGCATACAGTGTATAAAGATGAAACTTATTACAATAATAGTACAAAGATAGAGGAACAGAACTATATAAGAGCAAATTTTTGTATACTATTGAAAGTAGGCCAGACACAGTGACTCCAACCTTTAACCTCGGCACTTTGGGAGGCCAAGGCAGAGGAACAGTTGAGTACAGGAGTCCAAGACAAGCCTAGACAACATAATAAAACCCTGTCCCTACGAAAACTAAAAATTAGCTGGGTTCAGTGGTACATGCCTGTAGTCCCAGCTACTCAGGAGGCGAGGTGGGAGGATTGCTTGAGCCCAGGAATTTGAGGCTGCAGTGAGGCAGTGAGCCACAATTGTGTCACTGCACTCCAGCCTGGGTGACAGAAGAAGACTCCAAATCTGGGAAAAAAAGAAAAGAAAAAAAACTAGGCTGGCACAAAACTGAACTGGGTTGATATAAATTAAGATGTTAATTGTAATCCTTAGGGCAACCAGTAGGAAAATAACTCAAAATCATATAATAAAAGAAATGACAGGGGGGGACAGAGGGGGGGCGGGGAGTTGGGGAGGGATAGCATGGGGAGAAATGCCAGATATAGGTGAAGGGGAGGAAGGCAGCAAATCACACTGCCACGTATGCACCTATGCAACAACCTTGCATGATTTTCACATGTACCCCAAAACCTAAAATGCAATTAAAAAAAAAAAATAACCACTATGGAGAACAGTTTGGAAGTTCCTCAAAAAACTAAAAATTTAACTAGTGTATGACCCAGCAGTCCCACTGCTGAGGATATACCCAGAAGAAAGAAAATCACTATATTGAAAAGATATCTGGACTCTTTTTGTTTGTTGCAGCACTGTTTACAATAGCTAAGATTTGGAAGCAATGTAACTGTTCATTGACAGATAAATGGATAAAGAAAATGTGGTTCACACACAGAATGGAGTACTATTCAGCCATAAAAATAATGAGATTCAGTCATTTGCAACAACAGCGTTGGAAGTGGAGATGATTATGTTAAGTGAAATAAGCCATGAACAGAAAGCCAAACTTCACATGTTCTCCTTTATTTGTGGGATGATAAAATCAAAACAGTTAAACTGATTGGACATGGCGGGTAGAAGGATGGTTATCAGAGGCTGGGGATGGTAGTAGGGGGTTGGCGAAAAGTGGAGTTGGTTAATGGGTACAACAAAATAAAATAAATTAATAAGACCTATTATTTGATTGCACAACAGGTTGAGTATGGTCAATAATGACTTAATTGTACATTTTTAACTAACTTAAAGAGTGTAATTTGAATGGTTGTAACTGAAAGGATAACTGGTCAAGGCAATGTATACCCCATTGTCCATGATGTACTTATTTCACATTGCATCCTTGTCTCAAAAGACCTCAAGTACCCCATAAATATATACACCTATGTCCCCACCAAAATTAAAATTATTAAAAATAAAGAAATCGGAGATGACACAAATAAATGAAAAAAATCCATGCTCATGCATCAAAAGAACCAGTATCACTGAAATGGCCATACTTCCCAAACAATTTACAGATACATTGCTATTCATATCAAACTACCAATGACATTCTTCAAAGAACTAGAAAAAAGTATTTCAAAATTCATATAAAACCAAAAAAGAACCCAAATAACCAAGGCAATCCTAAGCAAAAAGAAAACTGGATGCATCACATTACCTGACTTCAAACTATACTAAAGGTCTACATTTAGGAAAACAGCTTGGTACTGATATAAAAACAGAACCATAGACCAATGAAACAGAAAAGAGAGCCCAGAAATAAGATCACACACCATCATCTGATCTTGGATAGATGACAAAAACAAGCAATAGGGAAAGGACTCTCTATTCGATAAATGGTGCTGGGATAACTGGCTAGCCATATGCAGATGATTAAAACTAGACTTTTTCCTTACACCTTATACAAGAATTAACTCAAGATAGATAAAAGACTTAAAGGTAAAACCCAAAACTCTAAAAACCCTGGAAGACAACTTATACAATACCATTCTGGACGTAAGAAGTGGCAAATATTTTATGACAAATACACCAAAAGCAATCATAACAATAACAAAATTGGTAAGTGGGATCTGACTGAACTAAAGAGCTTCTGCACAGCAAAAGAAACTATCAACAGTGTAAACAGACAAGCTACAGAATGGGAGAAAATGTTTGCAAACTATGCCACTGACAAAGGTCTAATATAGGGCATCTATAAGGAATTTAAACAAATTTACAAGAATATAACAAGCAACCTCATTTAAAAAGAGGGAAAAGGACATGAACAGTTTTCAAAAGAAGATATACATGTGGCCAAGAAGTGTATGGAAATAAAGCTCAATATCACTGATCACTGGAGAAATGCAAATCCAAACCACCTGAGATACTATCGCAAACCATTCAGAAAGGCTATTATTAAAATGCCTAAAAATAACAGATGCTGCCAAGGCTGTGGAGAAAAAGAAACACTTTATACACTGTTGGTAGAAGTATAAATTAGTTCGACCATTGTGGAAAGCAGTTTGGCGATTCCTCGAAGAGCTAGAAACAGAACTACCAGTCAATTCAGCAATCCCATTACTGGGTATGTACCCAAATGAATATAAATCATTCTACCATAAAGATATATGCACATGTATGTTCGTTATAGCACTATTTACAACAGCAAAGTAATCTAAATGCCCATCAATGGTAGACTGGATAAAGAAAATATGGTACATATACAGCATGGAATACTATACAACCATAAAAAAGAATGAGATCTTATCCTTTCCAGGATAGTGGATGGAGCTGGAGGCCATCATCCTTAGTGAAGTAACACAGAAACAGAAAACTAAATACCACATGTTCTCACTTATAAGTGGGAGCTAAATGATGAGAATACACAGACACAAAGAAGAGAACAACAGACACTGTGACATGCTTGAGAGTAGAGGTTGGGAAGAGGGAAAGAATCAGAAAAAATAACTATTGGATACTAGGCTTAGTACCTGCGTGATGAACTAATCTGTACAATAAACCCCTTTGACATGTTTACCCATATAACAAACCTTGACATGTACCCCTGAACTTAAAATAACATTTTTAAAAAACAGCAAAAAAAAAAAATAAATAAAATAATAAAATAAAATAAATGACAAAAGAATTAAAATGTTATGACAATAGTAGACTGGAAAATATATCTATTAACAAAAAAGAAGGTAGTAATGGAGGAATTAAACACACACACACAAAGGCATAAGATATATAGAATATAAACAGCAAAAGGGCAGAAGTTAGGCTTTTTTCTTATGAGCAATTACTTTAACGAAATTAGGTTAAAGCCTCCATTCAAAAAGCAGAATGGATTCTAAAAATGACCCAAATATGCTGTCTGTAAGAGACTCACTTTAAAGAACCAAATAGATTGAAAGTGAAAGAACAGAAAAATATTCTCTGCAAACAGTAAACCAAAACATAGTTGGAGTAGCTATATTACAATTAGATAAAATAGATTTCAAGACAAAAATTGTTGCAACAGATAGATAAAGGATATTATATGGGCCAGGCTCAGTGGCCCACACCTGTAATTCTAGCACCTTGGGAGGCCGAGGTGGGCTGATCACAAGGTCAACAGATTGAGACCATCCTGGTCAATATGATGAAACCACATCTCCACTAAAAATACAAAAATTAGCCAGGCGTGGAGGCACTCACCTGTAATCCCAGCTACTCAGGAGGCTGAGGCAGGAGAATTGCTTGAACATGGGAGGTGGGGGTTGCAGTGAGCCAAGATTACACCACTGCACTCTAGCCTGGTGACAGAGGGAGACTCCGTCTCAAAAAAAAAAGGAAAAGGATATAATATAATGATAAAAGGGTCAATCAATCAAGAAAATACAACAATTATAAATGTTATAAATGTATATGCATCTTACAGCAGTTCCCAAAATATATAAAGTAACAAATAACATAATTCAAGGGGGAGAAGTAAACATTTCAGCAGTAGTAGTGGAAGACTTTAATACTCCATTTTCAATAACAGATAAAATAACTAAACAAAAGGTCAATAATAAAATATAGAACTTTAACAATGCTGTATCCAATTATGCATACTGAAATTCAAAACAGAAATAGAAAGTCTGAATAGATTTAAAACCAGTAAAGAGATTAAAACAATAATTTAAAAAATAAATAAAAAGCCTACACAAAGTCAAATTTACTGGTGAATTCCACCAAATATTTAAAGAATAATTAATACTATCTTTTAACAAACTCGTCCAAAATATAGAATAGGAGAAAACACATCATAACTTATTTTATGAGTTTAGTATGTTCTGAAACCTAAAACAGACTAACCATTACAAGAAAAGAAAACTACGTAACAATAACCCTATGAATTCAGATGTAAAAAATCCCCAATAACATGTAAATCTAGAAATAGATAAATAGAAGTATACACCACAGCCCAGTGAGATTTATCCTAGAAATGTGAGGTTGGTTAAACATATGAAAATAAATCACTGTAATACACAATATTAATAGAATAAAGAACAAAAACCAAATGATCATCTCAATAGACACAGACAAAGCATTTTACAAAATCCAACACACTTTCATGACTAAAAACTGTCAACAAGTTAGCATTGGAACAAAACTTCCTTAATTTGTTAAAAGATATTGATATGGTTTGATTCTGTGTCCCCAAGCAAATCTTACCTCTAATTGTAATAACCCCCCTGTGTCATGGAAGGTACCCGGTGGGAGGTAATCCTTTTTCTATGCTGTTCTTGTGATAGTGAATAAGTCTTATGAAATCTGATGGTTTTATAAAGGCAAGTTCGCACATACCCTCTTGCCTGCTGCCATGTAAGATGTGACATTGTTCCTCCTTCAGCTGTGATTGTGAGGCCTTTCCAGCCATGTAAAACTGTAAGTCCGTTAAACCTCTTTCCTTTATAAATTACCCAGTCGTAGGTATGTCTTTATTACCAGTGTGAGAACAGACTAATACAGGCATCTACAGAAAATCTACAACTAATGCCAATATTAATGGTTAAAGACTGCAATCTCTCCTACTAAGATAAGGAACCAGACATGGCTAGCCTACCACTTACACATATCATTGTACTAGAAATGCTAGCCAAAGCAAATATACAAGTAAAAAAAATAAAATAAAGAATCCAGATCAGAAAGGAAAAAGTAAAATTATCTAGTGTAATCATGAAATTATACTGTATATAGAATATCTAAGAAATCTACCAATAAAAGCAAACAGTAGAAGTAAGTAATAAATGAATCTATAGCGGTTTCAGGACACAAAATAAATACACAAAAATCTATTGCACTTCTATACACTAGCACTGAATACTTGAAAATAATATTTAGAAAACAGTTCTATTTACAATAGTATCAAAAAAAGAAATAGAAATAAATTTAGCAAGGAAGTACAAATTTTGTACAATGAAAACCAAAAAACATTGTCAACAGAAATACTAAATATTTTGAGTAAAGTAATAAGAGAGTAAATAAGGGCAACTTTGATGTTGTTTGTACATTTTTATATGTTGATATAAATTGTTGTTGCACAGGTATATGTAATTTGTAAAATTTCATTCAGTTATATACTTTGGACATTTTATTGTATGTGTGTTATACTTCAATTTTAAAAGGATGCCCAAAATAAAGAACTAATGAAATCATATGGCATGATGGTTAATATTGCATGTCAATTTGATTGGATTGAAAGATACAAATACTGAAAGATACAATATTGAGTGTCAATTTGATCAGATTGAATGATTGTTTCTGGGTGTGTCTGTGAGAGTGTTGTCAAAGGAGATTAACATTGAGTCAGTAGACTAGGAGAGGCAGACCCACCCTCAATTTGAGTGGATATCATCTAACTAGCTGCCAGTGTGGCTAGAATAAAAAAGGCAGAAGACTGTGGAATGAGGAGACTTGCTGAGTTCCTGCATTCATCTTTCTCCCTCATCGGATGCTTCCTGCCCTCAAACAGCAGACTCCAAGTTCTTCAGCTTTTGGACTCGGATTTATACCTGTGATTTGCCAGGCACTCTTGGGCCTTCAGCCACAGACTGAAGCCAACAGCCTTCCCTACTTTTGAGGTTTTGGGACTTGGACTGTCTTCCTTGCTCCTCAGCTTGCAGATGGCCCATTGTGGGACTTCATCTTGTGATCGTGTGAGTCAATTCTCCTAATAAATTCCCCTTCATACTAATATATACATGTATCCTATGAGTTCTATCCCTTTCAAGAACCCTAATACATATGGTATTTTGTTTGCATTCCCATTATGAAAACTAATGCATTTAAAAAAAAAAAAAAAAGACAAGTATACTATAATGAAGATTACAACACTTACAGCAATTTTGAAATTGCCAGGAATATATATTAGGGAGATATTCTGGTTCTCATAAGGAAAAAAAAGGTAACATAAATAATTCATTTAGAATGGTAAATTGATCTATATCATAAATCAATAACATCTTGGTCGCTAGTACCATTCCCCACCAAATAGAAAGACAGCTCTTCAGTGATATGACTGACTGCAGGCCTGCAGTAGGGTAGTATGTAGGGAAAACTCTTGTGTTTCCTCTCTGCTCTCACACCGTAACAGTCATCAACATAGAAGAAGACTTCTGTTACCGTATATGTAGGACTGTTTTTCACAAACACCAAGCAGTGGACACCAGCTAGGTTTCCTCAAATTCACTTCCAACACTATCTACCAAGAGATAGTGTCAGATCCCACAGGTTGAGGGCTCAATCCCCAAGACTGATCCCCACACATGCCAGTCACAAGGGCAGGTCTCCAGAACTTCTGACCACCTGGCTTCAAGTTGGGATTCCCATGACTCTCTCTTTGGGGTCAATTAATTCAATTAATTTGCAGGAGGGGCTCATAAAACTCAGGGAAACACTTACATTTACTGGTTCATTATGGAAGCTATTGCAAAGGCTACAGATGAAGAGACGCATATGGCAAGGTATGGGGGAAGGGGTGGGGGCTTCCATCACCTCCCTGAGTGAGCCACCCTCCAGGAATCCTCATGTGTTCAGCTATCCAGAAGCTCTCTGAACTTGGTTCCCTTTTTTTATTTTTATTTTTATAAAGACCTTATGACCATCAACATTCCTTCCCCTAGGGTATAGGGTTGGACTCTTTCAGGAGAGGGTCTTAAGACCTCGAGTCCTACCTTAGAGCAGGTAAAAGGAGAGAAGAAGAAACGTAGTGGCCTGCCTCTGAGGCCTAACACATCCAACATTGTGACAAAAGACTAAAACAAGGACTATGGGAGTTATGAGCCAGGAACCATGATCAAAAACCAATGTATTTCATAGTAACACAAGTAGGAAGAAAATGAACCTGGAACTTCCTGTTATTCCTCAAATAAGTAAATGCTAAAACAACCAACAACTACAAAAACAATGAATGTCTCTTACAAGTGGAAAGGAGTTCCCACTGGCTAAATCTAGGGCAATTTAAACACGAAAATAAATATGACGGCAATTAATTATAGACCGATGAAAACACAGAAATTCGAGTCTGTACTAACAACAAATAGATAACTTACCAACTATTCGAATAAATACATAAACAGTGGAGAAGGGAGGGTTCTCACTTACAGTAAAATCCCTAGAGCCAATAGAAAAATATGATGGGAAAGGTGGAGGTGGAAAATCACCATTTAGTGCCATCAGGGTAAAGATCATTTTAAACAAGCATTACGAATGAGGGCAAAATGTAGGGAGGAAATTTGATGAGGACCAACAAAAACATTTGCATAATCTTAAAGTTTCTCCCTCAGACTCTGTAGTTGCAAGAGAAAATAATCATAACCATTCAGTAATAAACTGGATGAGATCATCAGTGATGCTTATTTTGATCAAAATTAATAATCACCGTTGACAAACAGATGGACATCCAACACGTACCTCCAGAAGTTATGTCCTCAGAGGAATACAGCATTTCTTCTGTTCCAACCTGGAATGCAAATATTGATTGTAATCATGAGGAAGTGTCAACATCCTGACATGAGAAACGTTGTGTTAAAAGGAAGGAAGTGATACTGAATTCTTGAAAAATGCCAATGTCATAAAAACATATTAAAAGCTGTGAAAATCCTTCCCAATTGAGGCGGGTTAAAGAAATAACAATTAGATGCAATATCTGATCCTAAATGAGATTCTTAAATAGAAAAAAATAAATGAGTAAAAACCATTTTTGAAGCACTTAACAAAATTGAAATATGGACATTAGATTAAATAAAATTATTACATCAATGTCAATTTTACTAAAATTGATAACAGTATCAGAGAGAGAGAATGAAGATAAATATTGAAGCAAATGGCATAACACATTCACAATAGGTAAATCTGGTTAAAGGGTATAGAGCCTTATATATACTATTTCTATTGTTGTAATTTATTTCCAAATAAGATGTTTTGAAAATTAAAAATCAAAATTAAGTCTGTAACAGTTGTGCTTACAACATAATTTAAATTAATTAAGGGACTCCATATTCCAAAAATGTGTTAAATATTCTTTTATTTAATCCTAAGAATGACATTTTCCAAGTAACTGAGCAGGCTTAGGAAAATCTGTTCTTGGTTCTATTTTTCTAAAAATTGTATTAAATTGGCCAGGTGCAGTGGTTCACACCTGTAATCCCAGCACTTTGGGAGGCTGAGGCAGGCAGATCACCTGAGGTCAGAAGTTGGAGACCAGGCTGGCCAACACCAAAAAAGCCTATCTCTACTAAAACTAGAAAAATTAACTGGGTGTAGTAGAGTGTGCCTGTAATTACAGCTACTCAGGAGCCTGAGATAGGAAAACTGCTTGAACCTGGGAGGCAGAGTTTGCAGTGAGCCGTGCCACTGCGCTCCAGCCTGGGAGACAGAGCAAGACTCCATCACAAAAGAAAAAAAAAAAATTAAATCTCTTGTTTAAGTAAATATAAGGAAAATTGATCAAAATTATTTGCATAAAAAATGTACTGAAAACACATATACACACAAAGGCTTACATGTATAGAAAATCACATATAAGTTTATTTAAGTAATAAATAGTTAAAAATAAATAAAATTTAGAAACCTTTTTCATGGCATAAGACTAGAAGATATATATGATAACTCATTTATAATTATCCTGATATTCTATAATGCTCAAACAAAAGCCTATAAGATAAAATTTAAATTTTATAAACATAAAATCCTGTATTTTGTTTGAATAACCAGTTTCATGTTTAGGAGAGGGGAACCAAATTTGAAATTAGACCTCATAAAAAATTTAGAAAGTCAAGTTGGCTACAAGTTTGTTAGGTACTAATGTTTATTAAACAAACATAGCTGTCACGAAATGTTACGAGAAAGTCTTAGATAGCATTTATAAAGTGTATCAGCTAGATCAAGAAAAGTAAAAATTTCCACTGTCACACACCAGAGTTGTTGATTCTGGGAAGGCACATATTAGAAAAGACAATGACAAACTCTGGAGTAACAACAGGATTAGAGGTCTAGAATCTAAAGCCAATCTTTTTCTTAACTTCTCTTCCTTCTCCTGCCCCCTCCCTCCTCCTCCTCCTCCTCCTCCCTCCCCTTCTCCTCCTCCTCATTTTCCTCCTCCTCCTCCTCCTTCTTCTTCTTGGATTATTTTTCTTTTTATTGTTGAATGGCAAGGGTTCCTCGTGTATTTTGGATACAAATTCTTTTTTTTAATCTTTTTAAAAATTTTTTATTTCCATAGTTTTTTGGGGAAGAGCTGGTATTTAATTACATAAATTATTTAGTGATTTGTAAGATTTTGGTGCACCCATCACCAAGAAATATACACTGAACCCCTTTTTTAAAAAAAATATCAAGCATCTGCAATGTGCATTGTCTAAGAATATTTAGAGTCAGGTGATCCTGTAGTCCCTGTCTTCAAGGAAAACTGTAGTTTTCTGGCATACTCCTCAACCACACTGTCCTCCTTCAGGCTCTGCCCCCTCACCCCTACTAGCAGGCACCATCTCACTCCAGGTTCTGCTCTCACCCTCTTTCTGCTTAGGTAAAGCTCAAAGAGTCTAGATGAGGATCAAGTCAACCCATCTGGTGCTGTGGCTATAACTCTTTACTGCCCAGGAATTAGGCTACCTCTAGGTAAAGTGATTAAGGCCCTAGAGTTCTTGCCTCTATGGAGTTTCTCTAAGGCTGATGTCTGTCTGTGAATATTTCTGTATTTTGAGAGATTGATTGCTACTCCTAAATTCTAACTCTGTCACTGGAGACTTCTGGGCTGATGTTACAAATCCCCTTGATAATGATCACTTGCTTGGCTCTCTGTTATTACCAGCACAGATATAGTGTCCTGGAAATCCTCCTATCTATCAGGATACCTCTTAGACCCCTTTGGCACTGGAAGTTTCTCTAGACCATTGCCTACCTAAAACTATACTCTTGAATTTGTCCCTGGGAACCCAGCTACATATATAAGCCTCTAAGTCACAGTGCCTTCTGTATCAGATATTTTCTTTGATTAAAAAAAAAAAGGTGCATCATTATACTAATAATTGCGGGACACTAAGAGAGAAGGAGAACAAGGCAAATTTCGATAATGGTTCTAACGGGAAAAATCAAAGTACTGCACAATTCTAAAGTAGCTTTCAACTGATCAAGGATTCAAAAAGTCATCTAAAAAGGAAGTGATACTTGATCTTCATTTTTCCATAACCCACAAACACAATAAAGCAGCCACACGATCAAGTCTACAAAACAGCCAGCTAACAACATGATGACAGGATCAAAAATTCACATATCAATACCAACCCTGAATATAAATTCTCTACTTGAAAGAAATAGAGTGGAAAGCTGAACACAAAGATAAGACTCAACTGTCTGCCATCTTCAGGAGACCTGTCTCACATGTAATGATACTCACAGGCTCAAAGTAAAAAGATGAAGGATCTACCATGCAAGCAGACAACAAAAAAGAGCAGGAGTCACAATTCTTATAACAGATAAAACAGACTTTAAATCAATAACAATCAAGAAGGACAAAGAAGGGCATTACATAATGATAAAGATTTCAATTCAACATGAAGACTTAACTATCCTAAATACATACAAACCCAACATTGGAACACTCAGATTCATTAAAAACAAATTTGTCTTGACCTACGAAAACACTTAGACAGTCACACAATAATAATGGGAGACTTCAACACCCCACTGACAGTGTTAGACAGATTATTAAGGCAGAAAATTAACAAAGAAATTCTAGACTTAAATTCAACACTAGACCAACTGGACCTAATAGACATCTACACCCAACACCCACAGGATATACATTCTTCTCATCTGCACACAGGACATATTCTAAGGTTGACCACATTCTCAACCATAAAGCAAGTCTCAATAAATTCAAAGCAATCGAAACATCCAAAGCACATTCTTGGAGCAGAGTGAATAAAAGTATAAGTCAATACCAAGAAGCTCTCTCAAAACTACACAAATACCTGAAAAGTAAACAACTTACTTCTGTCTTTGATGAACAATGAAATTAAGGCAGAAATAAAAAAATCTTTGCAATTAATAAAAATAGAGACACAACTTGTCAAAATCTTTGGGATGGAGCTAAAACAGTGTTAAGAGAAAAGTTTATAGCACTAAACACATTATTCATCAAGAAATTAAAAATATCTCAAATTAACAATCTTACACCACACCTAGAGGAAATAGAGAAAAAGAACAAATCAACCCCAAAGCTAGCAGAACAAAAGAAATAACTGAAATCAGAAAGGACTGAATGAAATTGAGATGAAAAATCCATTCACAAGATCCATGAGCCAAGCACGGTGGCTCACACCTTTAATCCCAGCACTTTGGGAGGCTGAGGTGGGTGGATCACTTGAGGTCAGGGGTTCAAGACCAGCCTGGCTGACATGGTAAAACTCCTTCTGTACTAAAAAGACAAATAAAATTAACTAGGCATAGCAGTATGTTCCTGTAATCTTCGCTACTCAGGAGTCTGAGGCAGGAGACTTGCTTGAACCTGGGAGGTAGTGGTTGCAAGGAACTGAGATTGCACCACAGCAGTTTAACCTGGGCGAACATATAGACCAATGAAACAGAATAGAGAACACAGAAATAAAACCACACACCTAAATCATCTGTTTAGCCTTGGCAACAGAGTGAGACCCCATCTCAAAAAAAGAAAGAAAGAAAAAGAAAAGAAAAAAAAAATTATGAAACCAAGAGTCAAGAGTTGGTTTCATGAAAAAATAAACGAGGCTGATAGATCACTAGATAAATTAACAACAACAAAAAAAAGATCCAAATGAGCACAATCAGAACAGACAAAGATGACACTGCAACTGATCCCACGGAAACACAGAAGATCCTCAGAGGCTGTTATGAACGCCTCTATGCACACAAATCAGGGTATCTAGAGGAAATGGATAAATTCATGTCAACACACAACCTCCCAGTATTGAACCAAGAAGAAAGTGAAAACCTGAACAGACTAACAATAAGTTCCAAAATTGAAGCAGTAATAAAAAATCTACCAACCAGAAAAAAAAAAAAAAACCTGGACCAGATGAATACATAGCTGAATTCTACCAGACATAAAATTCTTTATGGAAACTATTTCAAAATAACAAGGAGGGGACTCCTCCATAACTTGTTTTACAAAACTAGCATCCCTGTTGAACACAGACAAAAAAGTCAACAAAATACCAGTGAACTGACTCCAGCAACACATCAGAAAGTTAATTTGCCACAATAAAGTAGGCCTTATTCTTGAGATGCAAAGTTGGTACAACATACACAAATCAATAAACATGATTCACTCTATAAACAGAATTAAAAACCATATAATCATCTCAATAGATGCAGAAGCTTTCAATAAATCCAACATCCTGTCATGAATTAAAAAAATATCATCAACAGCCTAGGCATCAAAGGAACATACCTCAAAATAATAAGAGCAGTCTATGACAAACCCACAGCCAACATCATACTAAATGAGCAAAAGCTGGAATCATTCCCTTTGAGAACTGGAACAAGGCAAGGATGCCCACTTTCACCACTTCTATTCAACATAGTATTGGAAGTGTTTGCCAGAGCAATCAAACAAGAGAAAGATATAAAGGCATCCAAATAGGAAAAGAAGTCAAACTTGCTGTATTTGTGGATGATAGCATTCTATACATAGAAAATTCTAAAGACTCTGCCAAAAGTCTCCTAGAACTGATAAGCAACTTCACTGAAGTTTCAGGATACAGTATCAAATACAAAAATCAGTCACATTTCTATACACCAATAATATACTAGCTGAGAGCCAAATCAAGGACATCAATCCCATCTACAATAACCATACACACACACACACACACACACACACACACACACACACACACACACACACAAAGAAGGACTACAGCTAACCAACGGGATGAAAGATCTCTACAGGAAGAACTACAAAACACTTCTCAAAGAAATGATAGACAACACAAATAAATGAAAAAACATTCTATGCTCATGGATTAGAATAACCAATATCATTAAAATTGCCATACTGTCCAAAGCAATTCACAGATTTTATGCCATGTCTGTCAAACTTCTGTCGTTTTTCACAAAATGAAAAAATATTATAAAATTCATATAAAACAAAAGAAGAGCCCAGTTATCAAAAGCCATTCTAAGCAAATGGAACAAAGCCAGAGGCATCACATTACCTGATTTCAAACAACACTATAAAACTACAGTGAACAAAACAGCTTGGTACTAGTACAAAAACAAATATATAGACTAATGGAACAGAATAGAGACTACAGAAATAAAACCACACACCTAATTCATCTGATCTTTGACAAAGTTGATGCTAACAAACAATGGGGAAAGGATTCCCTTTTCAATACATGGTGCTGGAATAACTGGCTAGTCATATGCAGATATAGAGTAAGACCTCAAACTGTAACAATCCTAGAAGAAACCCTAAGAAATACTACTGTGGATATTGACTTTCTCAAAGAATTTATGGCTAACTCCCCAAAAGAAACTGCAACAAAAACAAAAATTGACAATCGGGACCTAAAGCTATGCACCAAACAAAAGTCTAATATCCAGAATCTATAAGGGATTTAAACAAGTTGACAAATAAAAACCAAATATCCCCTTTGAAAAATGGCCAAAGAACATGAACAGACACTTCTCATAAGAAGACATATCAGTAGCCAAAAAAAATATGAAAAAATGCTCATCATCACATCACATTAGAGAAATGTAAATCAAAATCACAAGATGCCATCTCATACCAATTAGAGTGACAACTATTAAGAAGTCAAAAAACAACAGATATTGGTCAGACTGCAAAGAAAAGGGAATGCTTATACACTGTTGGTGGGAATGTAAATTAGTTCAGCCACTGTGAAAACAATTTTAGAGATTTATTTGAAGAACTTACAACCACCATTCAACCCAGAAATCTCATTCCTGGGTTTACACCCAAAGGAAAATAAATTGCTCTACAAAAAAGACATATGTCATCATATGTTCATCACAGTACTATTCACAATAGCAAAGACATAGAATCAACCTAGGTGCCCATCATTGTTGGCTTGGATAAAGAAAATGTGGCACATATACACCATGGAATATTACAGTCATAAAAAAGAATGAAATCATGTCTTTTGCACAACATGGATGCAGCTGGAGGCCCTTATCTTAAGTGAATTGAAGTAGGAACAGAAAATCAAATACTACATGTTCTCACTTACAAGTGGAAGCTAAACTCTGAGTGTCCATGGAATAAAGATAGGAACAACAGACAGAGACTACTAGAGGGGTGAATGTACGAGGGAACTATAAGCTGAAAAATTACGTACTGGGTACTAGAATCACTTAATGCAAAAAATATACATAAATATCTTATATTCATAAGACCAATTCTGAGAGACAAACTTTAGAAAGCCATTTGTTAAAACAGGAGATGTCCAGGGCACAGTAACTAGGAAGGTGTGAAGAGGCAAAACAAGTTGTTATTACCTGTATGACAGGATTATCTGTACCCCAAATCTCAGCATCACTCAACATACCCATGTAACAAATCTGCACTTGTACCCTTGAATCTAAAATAAAAGTTGAAATTATTTTAAAAAAAAGAAATGTGGAAAAGCAAGGCTATTACAGAATACAAATAAAAGTTACAAATAAAAAACTAAATATTCGCTATTCATCAAGTAATGATTACTTATGAAATAAGTATTAAATATAATTACTTAATGAGAATGAAAAAAGTTACAAATGCACTTTACAAAGCTGACAAGTACCACAAATACCACAAAATCCAGAAAACCAACATAATATTTATATTAATTTATTATCTGACATACCTGTACCATACAATTTTCCTACAGTTTTTTGACTACAGACTCTTTAATTACTTATTTATATAACTGATTTTGTAATATTTTTCTAGAGAGAACAGAAAGATATTTTATGTTAATCTTAACACGGTTGATCAAGACGTGTTTTTCCTTATTTTTAGCATAGAACGTTTCCTTCGATTTCACAACTCATTACATGTAACGTCACATAAATTTTTAAAACTGTTGTAAAATTTGGAGAAACCGTTACTTTCTCATAAAAGATCTACTCACTGCTTGTAATACTGCTACACGTGTGTGTCCTAAAAACACAGAAAACCTTATAAATTCTATGTTGTGTAAGTGCATCCAAAAAAATGTATATGTTGTAACAATTTTGAGTACCATATTATCAAGTATGTATCTGATAATAGAGAGCTTCTGTTTTAACTAAGTGTCAATAAGAACAAAATCATTTACTACACTTGAAAAGGAATGATTGAAAGAACTTTCCACAGACCAGCTTCTGCCTCTGGGATCTGTTATATCAAAGCGCAGCCTCAGACCCTGTCATTATGTTTTAATGCTGGTAAGTAGGCCCAGAGAAAAGCAGAAAGATTTCTGGAACTTATTCCTGCACTGAGTGAGCTTGAAATAACTATACATAAATGACTACAAACCACATAATTATCCCACTGAATCCAAACTAAATATATTCCCAACTCAGCTCCATCCTTAGCTCAATTCCAAAAATGTCTACAGCTATTCCCAACATGGAGAAGAAAGCAAAGGTTAAGACAGAGTAGTAAAGTACAGTAAAGTTCTTGTTTTTGTAAAATTGTTTTACAAAATCTCATTTTTTTAAAGAAAATTATATAACCATATAAACACCTTGCTAAATCCCTCCTCGGGCCTTAAAGGAGCCATGTCAGAGAAGACCTTGAAGCCAGTGCTTCATTAGCTTCACAGTAAATACACACTGGCATCAAGGCATCTCCAAGCAGAGGAAATTGGCAGTTTCATCCTGAACATTTGGAGTCTCCTGCCCCATCTAGTAAACTATCAGCTTTATCTAATAGCTTGTTACACACCAATAGAAGCGTAAATGTAAAACAAGGAGGACTCACAGTCCCACTATATTCTTAAGACCAATTCTGAGAATCAAACTTTAGAAAGCCATTTGTTAAAACAGGAGATGTCCAGGGCACAGTAACTAGGAAGGTGTGAAAAGGCAAAACAAGAATAGTTGTTAGAACTTGAATATTTAAGAGATGTCAGAGACATCAAAGAGATGACCTAGGGAACAAATAAGACCTTCTGCAAAATATAAAAGTAAGTGTCATGCATATAATAAATTAGATTTGTTCTGGATTATTTGGAGCAGAAGAAGAACTGAGATGTGATTTGAAGACTTAATGCAAAAAATACACATAAAATATATTATTAATAATGTGTATTTGATTACATGTTCAAATGGTCATATTTTGCATAGTTTGTGTTAAATAACACATGAATTTTATGGTTTATTTTATGGTTTTGATTTGGCTTCTAGAAATTTTAAAAATACATTTATGGCATGTATTACATTGTTATTGGACAGCACTGATAAGGTTTCAGCCCCACTAAGATAATTCCCAAGTCCTCAAAGCCATTGCAATTTTACCAAAAGCTGAAGCAGCAAAGCAATTTTATATTTAGGCAGCTTTTACTTGAAATTCTCTTCTCTTAAATTTAATGCTTTTACTGTACCTGTTTCATTGGTGTCACTTGGTTTTTTTCTTCAATAAGGAAAATGAGCTTCTATATTGTTCAAAGAATAGCCCAATAAAGATCCATTACCGTCTCTTTACTCAATAGCAGTAGATGGGTCATAATGGTATGTCTGACATTAGCAGCTTTATACAGTGATTTTTTTTCCTATCAGCTACTTAATAAAACAAATTTCTATCACAGCATCTTTAAAATGTATAGCTGTCTTCAAAGACCTATTTTGAACTAAATATGTTATCAATCAAAATATTCATTAAAATTCGATGCAAGCTTACGTGAAGAGAGAGATTAAATCATTGAGGCATCTGGGCCTCTTATTCCACTAATGTGACCTCATTATATCGTAATTTGCTATTATAGAAATTTAATTTTCTGATACCATAGAATTACGAAGGGGCTTCACATTTCCTAGGTTTTCATCCACTCTAATTGCAAACTTTTTGATCATTTGCTGGTTGGGTTCTTGGATATTTTCTCGTCTTGGATTTATATTTCTGGCAGAATACAATGTGCAACCTAAGAAAGCAGGACCTCCTGATGCTGGAGATGATTTTAATCTCTAAAGGAGCTTGGAGACAGAGTTCTCTAATAAGACGAGGAAATATTTTGAATTGGTATTTCCTTTAGCCACCATCAATATATATGTGGATCTTGACATTGACATCTTCACACTCCATCACTTAACAGAATTCCCTTCCATAGATCTGTGAGGAAGTCAGAAACACAGAGAAGATTGCTTAGATTTCTCTGCTTACCTCACAGAGTTGTGAGGATCAAATAAAGTAATATGTCTGGCCAAGTAAATAAGTATCAAATAAATCCCCATTCCCTCTCTTTCTTCCCTCCCCAGTGCCTTAATCTAGTCATTTAACCCAACATGGTACTTGACTTTTTTCTGCCATTTCAGTAGAACCCAAGAAAAGCCAAAAGGAGAGATAGGACATTCTGAGTGTTAGGAGTCAGAAACCTGGTATTTAAAAACGTTAGTCTATTTTTAATATGAAGAGACAATTAACAAAATATCTCATTTCAGAAGAAAACTCAGAATTACATCTGAAAAACTTGCCACATTTAACTTATACGCCTCTATCCAACACTGCTCTCAATTACAACTAAATAGTCAGTCTTCTCATCTCTGGTATGTTTCCTCCTGTTAACTTCTCTCTTAAAAAAAAAAAAAAAAACTGCCAATGCAGTTGACGTGGCAAGGTCGAATTCTGACCAAATCCCAGAATCAGGGAGGCAGAAACACTCCTAGTTACTGTGTGGTGGGTCATTAATCAAGTGGCTTAGTTCTTAGTGATCACATAGGTAAAAACTCAGAAAGAACATGAGCTACCTGTGAGGTCAACAGCCTCCTAGCCTCCAGTTGCTATAACACTTCTCTTTTGTAACAGATGTTGGCTGTTATAAAAGAGAAGGAACCAGTGATTCCATTTTATGACTCTCCAATTAGATCTGCCATCTCTCTTTTTCCTTCCTCCCTGTGCCAGCTATATTGGCCTCCTTGTTCAGCTTCCACAGTCAGCTACCCTCTCCAGCAGGGCCTTTGCACGTTCTGTTCTCCAAGGCTAGAATGCTCTTCCTCCAGATTCCCATAGGGCTTACTCCCTCACACTCATCAAGCTGTTGCTCAATGATGACCTTTTCAGTAAAGCTTTCCCAATGACCCAATTGGAAAATAAAACTACCTGCCCAGTCCTTTCTATCCATTCCCCTGCTTATCTTCCTGGATGACACCATTCACCATCTGAGAAGCCCCATACTTCATGTATTTGTTTGTTACTGTCAGTCTCTCTGGTTTGAATGTGAGGTTCCCAAAGTAGAGACTTTGAAGAGCACTTTTGCTATCATGTCTCAAGCACCTACAAAAGTGTACAGAGTGATGATTAAGTGAATGAAGAGAGCATATATTAATGCGCTTTTGGCATTCTGTTGAAGTAATTCAAATAAGAGTTGGCCACACAAAGAACATTTTAAAGTCCATGCAGTACATAGTTTGGGTGACTTGATTTATATATACATGTCTATTTGTAAATATGAACACACTGCAGTCTAAATTTGTTGGATTGGTTGCTGTGCACATTCCTTAGCTCCAGAAAAAACAAATGGCTCTGAATTCACATTGCCTTCAGCACCACTCTGTGAGTAACAGATGACAGACTACTTTCCCGTTGTTTAATGTGAAAGAATGGAAAAAAAAAATACATAGAAACAAAAGCCATCTTAGAGTAAAAAGAAATTCCTAAGCTGGCTTGGCATAGCCGCCATTCACTGCAGCAGGATCACAGAAAAGCAGAGGAATTTCAGACTGCGGTGTGATGAACAGCTGCCAGTCCCACCCCGGCAACAACATCCAGGTCCGAACCCACAAAACCTCAGTTTTCGAAGATTCTATAACCAGCAGAGGAGGGCACTGTAAAAGGAAAATCAAATCCCTCAAAGCAAAATCATGCCACTTCTTCTCAGTACCCTCCAGTTTGTCCTTTACTATTATTTGAGATCAAGCTTCAATGCAAAAAGAAAAAAAAGAAGTAGACAATTCTTTGTGGATAACTTGCTGTTCAATAATCTGATAATTATTCATTTCAGCTTAAAGCATGCTTGTAAATATCATTTCAAATGAAGCACTGACTTGATTTTTAATCAATGAAGCTGGCATTTGTTGAAAAGCCTTTTTGAATAATTACCTTGCATTCTTATTACTAACGCGGATTTAACAGAAAATCAAAACAAACGATATTAATTACATCGCATCCTCATTATATATTAATAGGTTCAGAAACCAAACATTGAGTGTCTTATAGAGCCGGTGTAATATTTATATGGAGCTTTGTGATGGAAGCCAGCTTAATTCTAATGCATTCATTTTTGTGCTTTGACCTTCTGCGCTCTGAAACCATGAGTTTGTCTCAGGTAGGAGCACAGGTATCTGGCATTAATGATTTGAGATCACATCTGAGAACCCAGAATATCACAAGAAGTTGACTTTCTCATGCCAAGGGACATGCGTTGGCTGATTGATTAGTCACCACCTACCTTTAACTCAGACTTACAGTTAAAACATTTCCCTTTTTCTTGATGAATTTACAGCCGTAAGCAAAGGAATTCTATCATGTGACTGTGAATTGAGAGTTGCAATTGTCTGCATGTCTGCTAATAATTGGGCAGGTATGATCAGGAGCATGAAAATTATGACAGCATCACAGGAAAAGGGGTTTCTTCAGGTCTTCATCTCCTGGCTTGAGCATCACTTTTTTTTTTTTTTTTTTTGAGATGGAGTCTCACTTTGTCATCCAGGCTGGAGTGCAATGGCGTGATCTCGGCTCACTGCAACCTCCGCCTCCCGGGTGTAAGCGATTCTCCTGCCTCAGCCTCCCTAGTAGCTGAGATTACAGGTGCCTGCCACCACGCCTGTCTAATTTTTGTGTTTTCAGTAGAGATGGGCTTTCACCATCTTGGCCAGGCTGATCTCAAACTGCTGACCTCAGGTAGTCTGCCCACCTTGGCCTCCCAAAATGCTGGGATTACGGAAGTGTGTTATTCCTTAGCTCTGGCACCTTAGCTGTGATGGGAAACTAGCAGGTGGTTTCCTAGCTGCAGTACATTTTTAAGTTGCACAATACCTCTCAGCATCAATTTTCTCATCTATAAATTGGAAATAAAAACCCTAGTTGGTTGTTGTAAAGATTAAATACAGGGTTGTTAGAAAGATTAAATGAACTAATTTATATAAAGTACTAAGCAGAGTTCCTACTATGTACTAGGTGCTAAATAAATATCAGTTATTATTAGAATTATTATGATAAAAGGCCCCTTTCATGACCATGTAAATGCAATATGGGGGCCCCATTGTGAAAGTCTAATCAGAGTTACCTTTTCAACCTCTTCCTGCAGTCCACAATATCTCACTTACCTCTGGCTTACTGCAAAACACCAGCAGAAGCAGATTGGACAAATACAGAAAATTGATTAAGTCTAGACATAGAAGGTCTCCATACTGAAATACAGATCACAAACTAAGCAGTGAGACTTCACCAAGGTAGTTAGAATCCAGGCAGCATGGGCAGCCTTGAAGATGGCATTTGCAACATCTGAATCATCCAATCAGCAGAAGTTGAATGTGCATGTGCCAAGATCTGTTCTGGGAACTGAAGACTCAGCAGTGAACAAGCATACAAGTTCCTCTTAGCAAGCTTTTGTCCTAGTTGGGAGAGAAAAATTGGGTGGAATTGAAGGAAGTACAGAGATGATGCAGTGCCCTCCCTCCCAGGATGCCCTCAGAGCCTTTCCTGACTCCTCTGTGACCCGGTTGTGCATATCAGGCAGCACCAAAGAGCCATTTATTTGATTTTCTCACATAAATTCTCAATCTCCTCGTCCTCTCCAATCCCACTGACACTACACTCAGCCAGGTCTTTACCCTCGCTTGTTTTGGTTACTAGACTAGCTCCTTATCAGATCTACCTGCACTGAAATGCCCCTTTCTGCTTCATTTGAAAAACTTCTACTCAACCTTCATAACCCCAATTCACCTGCTCCATGGAGTCATGTTCAGAAACCTTCTCACTTCACATTCCAACACTGGCAAAACTAATTATACTCACTTCATAATTTCTTCTTGTTTCGTTTTATTGTTTTTATGTTTTTATTTATTTTCAGAGATGAGGTCATCTCACTATATTGCAGAGGCTGGACACTGAAATTCCTGAATTCAAGCCATCCTCCCACCTCAGCCTCCCATGTAGCTGGGACTATGAGCGCACACTGCCATGTCAGGCCACATAATTTATTAATTTAGTTAGGCTTCCAGAATATCACTGCTATACTGTAACTGAATCCATTTAGTCATTTGATAAATGGTTATTAAAATTTGTATCCTGGATGAGATGCTGTGGAAGTCACTGGAGGTGAAAGAGTGAATGAGACAGACTAAGCCCCCATCTCAGGGACCTGGCAATTCTATCTCCTCATCTTGAAGATGGAAGTCAAGTCTTGTCACCTGAGAGCTCTTGGCACATGGCCTGTGTTTGGGGTTCATTGAATGTCAGCCACATCACCATAATTTGATCCAGAGAGAAGAGGAAAAGCTGGCTTTGGCTAGGCCCAGCCCACCAGGTTCAATAACAGTATTAGGCAATTCCTCTACATCACCTAGTGCAGGGGAAGGTCTCTTCTTCCTTTCTCTAAAATGGAGAGGAGACAAATATACATCCTAGGAGAGTTCTCAGTGTTTACCCCTATATCCCACTGTTTTTAAATTATATGTGGAAAAAAACATCCAGTTCCCTTCACAGCAAGCCAACATTTTTGTAATCTCCGTTTTAAGGTAAAATCAGCCATTTTCTATCGCCCACAAATATTTTCTTTAACTGTTTTGCCAAAAAAACCTTAGTAATTTGAATAAAACAATTCCTAGATTTTCCCCTCAGGAGAATTGTTATTATCATAGCAGATTATATAAGCATACAGACTGAGAGATGATAACCAAGATCACAGGACTCTGCAAGGTTTAAAGTTGTTGCTCCTTCAATGTAATGGCTTCTAGATAATCAGTGTGACCGTCAGACACGAGAAAGAATGGGTGGTGCTGCTAAGGGAGGAGCTACTTTCAGGGATCTTATTATCAATAAGATGACTATTATTACTAAAATAAGGTATAATAAAGATGTCTTAGTCAGTTTGGGCTGCCCTACCAAAATACTCTAGACGGGGTGGTTTAAACAGCAGAAATGTATTTCACAGGGTTCTAGAGGTTGGAAGCCCAAGATCAAGGATGCAGCAGATCTGATGTCTGGTGAGGACCCTCTTCCTAGTGTGCAGATGGCTGTCTTTCTCCTTTCATCTTTCCTGGTGGAGACAGATAATTGTTCATGTCTCTTCTGATAAGTGTACTAATCCTATTCGTAAGGGCTCCACCCTCATAACCTAATTACCACCTAAAGACCCCACCTCCTAATACCATCACATTGTAGTTTTAGGCTTCGACAGATGAATTTTGGTGGAACACAAACAGCAAGCATTATTAAATAAGCATAGGAAATTATAGAAGAACCATGTAAAGTAAGAAGTTCAGCCCTAAATAAAACTTCAAAGTAGTAGAATAATAATGTCTTACGTTTTCACGTATATCATCTTCTGCCAGGCCATCAGTTAAATGAGTACCTGAACGGCTATCTGCCTTATCAGAACTGTGCTTTGGCATGATACCATGAACAAATATTGAGGGAATTTATAAAAACTAGGCCTTTGAACTTGCCTCTTCTATTTATTTTAGGATTAACGCCTTCATTTCGTGCATTTATTCAACATTGTTAATATCTATCATGTGCTAATCATTGTATCCTCCCTTGAGGAAACAGAATTTAAAGAATGATTATCCCTCCCTGTAAGGAGCTTATAGTTTCAACTGAAGACAAACAAGCAAACTCTCATAATCCAGGGTCACATGAGCTGTGCCAGAGTTAAGTGTTGAAGACTGTGATCTCTCAAGACAAGCACAGAGTTTGATGGGGGGACCAGGGAAGGCTTCCTGGGAGAGAAGTGAGCAGCATTAAGGGAAATCCAAAGAGGAGGTACCAGGACAGTGAAGGTACAAAGTCCTAAGAAAGCCTAAAGCACTTCAGAAGGTGACACATTGTTGATATGGGCATCCGGGGGAAGAAGTGATAGACAGAAGCAAGGGCTGCGGTTCCTGCATCACAGGGTTCCCCTTTACGAGGAGCCTTTGTTGAAGGTCAGTCTCAATGTCAGGTAAACACAGGCTCTACTGGGCCATGCTGGGAACATGACCAAGTCTGCACACTCTCCTCCATCAACAGTGCAGAGCACTATTGTTATGCTCTGTTCAGTACCTTGCCTATGTCTTAGAACAGAGCAGGCATTCAACAAATTTCAGTTGAATGAAATTTTAAGATAAACATTTGGGATATTGGCCCTGGTTTCATCTACTTTTTCAGCATTATATTTTTATCTGATGTTAGTATTTTTATCTTGAAAATCTTTGAAGAAAAGTGGATTATAAATAAGTTAGGTAAATGCATTTTTAAATACATCTTCTTGCTTTATTCTCACAATTCCATAGGTAAGTAAAAAACACTACTAAAGTGCCATTTTAAACATAACAAAAGTAAGATCTTGTGATTCTGTCCAAGGAGGAGTAACAAAGACCTGTTTTACCTGAAAGATTTCCCAGCCAGAACAACAAAAATTTTTAGACACTGGATATCAGGTAATAAAGGCTATAAATAAATCCCCGAAGTGCAGAAAGCAAATAAAAGGCCATCACTGTTCAAGGTACTTCCTCAAGAGAGGCTTCCAGGCCATGGAGAAGGGAAGGGGAGTCAGGCAGAACC
This sequence comes from Aotus nancymaae, assembly GCF_030222135.1. Taxonomy (NCBI): domain Eukaryota; kingdom Metazoa; phylum Chordata; class Mammalia; order Primates; family Aotidae; genus Aotus; species Aotus nancymaae. The sequence continues at coordinate 14,255,216 of NW_026988450.1, read as the reverse complement.
TAGTGGCTCCCTGAGGTAAACAGATGAAGGCGAGAGTCAAGGGAGTAAGTTTGAAGTTTGAAGAACAGAGTACTGGAGAGGAGAGAGTTGTGCAAAGAGAGAACTCCAGTGATCTGCAGAGGGGCTCCCCTGAGTATTCAGCAAAGCACTGATCAGCTCAAGCATGTGAGGAAAGTATGCTAGGCCAGAGGTAGAACCATCTGAGAGGATTAGAGGGAAGATTACCCACAGCTCACACAGAGCCAAGAATGGTGCCTTCCCATCCACCCTATCCCCACTTCCCCTGGTCATACTGGAAATCCTCATGATTCACAGGGCATTAAAGTTCTCTGAAGGGTCTTGTCTCAGAAATGGGATGAAATTAATGCTAGATTAATTACAGCTCTAGACACCTAATAAAGCTGAAAAGCAATACTTAAAAGGATCCCACCGAGTTTTAAATAACTTAAAGGCATCCCAGAATAAAGCCCAAGAAGATCTGTGGGACTAAAAACCTACTCAGGACTCAATAAGATAAAACTCATACCCTGTCAAAAATTATCAGACGTGAAAAAAAGCTAAAAAATACAATCGATAATGAGGAGAAAAATCAACAATTGAAGTGACCAAGAACTGACGTATGTTAGAGAATTAGCAGACAAGCACATGAAAATCAGTTCTTATAACTCTATTCCATATGTTCAAAAAACTAGAGGAATAAAGATATTGAAGATATACAAAAGAAAAGAAAAAGATCCAAATCCAACACCTGGAGGTGAAAACTACAATGTCCGAGATGAAAAATATACTGGATGAGATTCAGAGCAGATTTGAATGAGTATGAACAGACCACCAGTGAGGTCTGGAACACCTTCAAATGGCCCACTGGAGGGGTGGGACCAGCCTAATAAAATTGGAGTTCTCAAAGGAGAGGAAAGAGAGGAGGGGACAGAGAAAATATTTAGTTTCAATGAAATCAGCAAGAAACAGGGAGAAAACACCAAGGTATATCTTAAATTGCTAACGACAATGAAACAAAAACTCAGCATATCCCTAACTTCCTCTTCACTATATAACAAGTGGGTCCATTCACAATGGTCAGATTTTATTCATATGTTAAAAGGTTATAGAAATGGATTGGCAAGGAATAGACTGGGAGTGAAAGAGGGAGGAGAGGTAACTATCCAGGCATAAAGGCAGAGATGCAACCATGGAATCTTCAATAAAATTTTCTAACACTTCATGCACCTGATCAGTGTCACTGTGCTTCTGAGGGCAGTGAGAATGCCCAGTGACACAGAGCATGGAGCCAGCACTTTGGTTCAGGTCACTGTCTCACCTAATTTTTTTAGTCTGCCTTCTTCCTCTCAGCCCTTAATTTTTGACTTCTTGGGATTATTAGCTGGTCAGTGTTTTTCTTCTTATTCATTTTTAGTCACTGGATTTTCTCTTGCTCTGAAAAAAAAAAATGCCGTGTGTGGAGGGTGGGATATGTGTCATTTCCAAAGCTTGTAAGACAAAGATAATTATCAATTATTTTTCCTTTTGCTCATTTTGTATTTGTAAAGTAGAAATTCCAGCTACTGCTTCATTACTTATCATTCATACACTGGAAAATGTTCATTCATTATTTACCTGATGAGTATCCTTGTTCATTTGTTTTTTTCTTAAGGAATCTTTTCATTTCCTGGCTTGATTTTCCCTCTTTTTTATTTATTATATTTGCATCCTAAATAATAATTAAAAGAATTATTGGTAGAAATCTAAAATGATATTTATTATAAAATTAACTATGCTTTTAGGACTTTCTGGGCCTGCCCTCCCTCCCCGCTCCACATACACCTAAATATTGTTTTCACTGAAGTTAAAATTCTTAAAATATAACATATTTTATTCAACTAACCATTATTCTACCCTGTTATACACAAACATCAAGCTGGAGGATAGAAAAACAAGTAACATTGACACTTCCCGTAGAGTCCACAATCTAGAAGCAGAGTTAGGCAAAGCAAAACTAAACAAAATTCAGGTCAAACCATTCTAAGTGCTTCCTTATCAAGGGCTATTTTTCTGAATAGTTGGTTCAGATACAAACAACAACAACAACAAAACAAAAACTACAAGTTACAAAATTCTTGTTGTTTGTTCTAAATCAATTCAACATTAGTTGAGGCAGTATTCAGGCCTGGACTCATGAAATCCAACATGAATATATAATTTTAAATAGTACTCTTAAAGTTTTAGTCTTAGCTAGTATTATTGTATGTAGACATACAACAAAAATACGTAAAAATTATTAGGACTATATTAAGCTTATGAAACTTAAGTCCTGCTTTAAGTCAGTAGGCCAAGAAAAATGAGCATCTTATAGCCTGGAAGTTTTGACATCTGGAAACAAGCCTTACTCTAAGCAATACAGGTGCTACTTGTATATCTGCTTATCTTTTTCTAGTTACAAAATAATTGTTAAAAGTGGTTGTTTCTAACAAACATTATTATACATGTTTATGATACATTATTTATAGTGATGTATAGTCTTGACATAGATGTAGCTATGACCATGCAGGGAAAGATATGACAGTTTGCCATACAACTCCTTCTTGACCTCCTCACTTTCCTGAAAATTGCAAAGGCAAAATAAATAGCTGGAGTGTTGCACTAACTGAGTATAGAAAAAGATTAAGATGCCAAGGAGAGCTATTAAATTTATTTTATAATTATTTTTTTTCTTTCCAACTCTCTGGATCAGCCACAGCCAGATCGATCACACAGAAATCAAAAACCGTGGTTCAGATGACTGAGCAATCAGGGTAGCAGGTCTGCAGGTCCATTTGTCAGACTCAGCTGGACAAGGACACAGCCTGAAGGAGCTCAGTGGAAGAGTGAGCACAAGTTGTGTTCTCTGGCCTTGGCGAAGGAGGTAGAATGTCAAGGGGCAAATGGATGTCTGGGAGCAATGGGAAAAGAGAAGCACCTGAGCCTGGGAAAGGAGCCATGAACGGTGTACTGAGAGGTGCTGGGGACATTTGTGTGTTATTTCTGGAAGCTAGGAAAAAAAAAAAAAAAAGCTAGTTGCAGAAAAAATAGCTTTATTTCAGTTTCTGAACTGTTTTATAGTTGATTTCCATAGACAGCCTTTTTCCCCTCTGAACAATCCAGCATACATACTCTGAGGATCTTCTCCTTTCTATCCTAACAGCAGTGTTCACATCCTAACACTCCTACAGTTACAAGTGCTCTATGCTGCTTCATCATCTATGCCTCCTGTCTTTTCTTTGTTATGAATGCTCTGTTTAGCAAGACAGAAGATTCTTTCAAGAATTGGCAAAGGGATGGAAGTGGAGGAATGAGGGAAGGAAAAAGGGAGATTGGGAGGGGAGGAAATAGAAGGAGAATGAAAGGATACAGGAAGAAGCAGCAGGAAGGCGTGGTCTATGGTATCTTCATCGGTTTATTGTTGTTGCCTTTCTTTTTCTAGGTTGGCCTTGCTGATAGCTGCAGCCTAGGTAGGTGGTAGCCTGCTGCTGCTGCTGCTGCTTCAGGCGCTCTTCACCATTGTGATGCATTAATGAAGTGGCGCTGCCCCGTCAGACCTCATCAGCAGTCCTGTGCAGGCAGAATGAAATCACTCCTATTGACCCCCTGGCATATTTATAGGCTCTCTCTTTCTGCTGAGACTGGTGGTTATCACCTTCCCTTCTCCGTGTTGTGTTTATTCAGCAGCATGCTAAATCACACCCGGGCACAAGTGGAGCATTCATCAGAAACCACGAGCCCCTCTTTCAGTCTGCCAAACCTATCCAGTTACTAGGGCTGGAAGATACTGCACAATCCCTTCTGCCAGGCAAGTTCTCTTGTTTGCACCCTCTAAAAATAATACCTTCTGAGCGCTACACGCTTCCCCGTCCAATCTTCACATTGACTTTGAACTGGCAGAGCACTCATTTAGCCTTCATTGGCTTTGTCTCCAAGATCCCCCTTTTCTTCTTAAACAATGAGAAAGAGACGCTGCATTTCTTTCTGCAGGGGTTGGGGGAGGATGTGGGTAGATCCACTTCCCATTCTTCTCTCAGTTTTCTTGGCTACCTCTTCAGATGTGTGAGTTGTACAGTCAAGTTCTTCCAAAGGGCAGCGGCACTCTGGTCCCATGCTGCCCTCTGTCTTTCTATTTCTTACTAAAGATGTTACATATTTCTTTAACAAGTAAGCTGGAAGAAACTTAAAACTACTGGAAAAAAACTGTCACTTCAGTTGAAGTCCCGAGAGCTAGATCCAGACATTCCTTTAAAAGTTGACAGATGATGGTAAATTGTTTAAAAGTATGCATCTCTTTATATATATATATATAAATTTGTTAGGAATTTTTGGTTTTTACCAATATTTTTACATTTTCTATTTTTCTTAATGTATCCTGTTTTTTAGATTAGAAAAAGCAAAGATAAATAGTATTAGAGCTAAATGTGTGGCTTATTACAATGGAATATTTATAATATAGGGTTTTTTTTTTAATTATGAGAGATAGAGTTGTATAACAGCAACAAAACCTACTTGGGACTCAGAAAACCAGGATTCTTGTCCTAGCTTCTTTGACTCTAACTAGAATTGTGATCTTGTATGTCATTAATCACTCTGGGCTTTAGCTCCCTTATCTATGGTTCTCTCTAGAGCTAACACATCCATAACTACCAGCAGAGGACTGAACAAAGGGAACCAGACCAAATGATCATTTGATTAATAACCAAGCTATTTGTGAGACCTGGAACAAAGGTTTATTACTTCCCTTATCCCCAGAGACTAATGCATAATGCTGGTAAAGCCACAGGAGATACATACAAAGCATACGGAAGACACCTAGATTGAGCATCAATCAACCTTACAGGGTGTGCTGGTACATACTTAATGAGTTCTAAAAAAATTTTTTTAACTTATATGTAACCTTTGCCAATTTCTGTGCTGTAAATATCCTCCACTATGGTAAATTTCAAGCTACCAACTTGATTTCACTGATGGAAGGGCTAGAAAAAAAAAATGCTGAATAAACTCTTAGGAACTCATACAAGGGCACACCCCACCTCCTTCCAGAGATCCACTGGGCTTTGGATGGGGAATGGTAGAATTCCTTTGAGAGTCGGAGATATAAGATGAAGATGGTAGACTGCAAAAATGGGGTGCTTATCTTAATAGAGTTGCTTTGAGTACTTCTCAAAAATGTCATAGCAATATCCCTAACAACATTGAAAAAGGAGTGGGAGGTATCTTGATGCCTCCAATCTGCCTGGATATGTAATCCAAAGAAAACTTAGAAGAAAGTTTCTTTAAATTTTCAAGGTAAATTTAAAATGTAAACTTTGCATTCTATGTTGGGGCTATCTGGGATGATTTTAATACAAAAATAATATAAAAATAGTAATGTTTTATGAATTAAAAAAAAGGTTTTGTATACTTCTAGCATACCAACAGGTAATTTCAATAAAAGACTCTAAAGTCAAGCCACAACTTGAAGGATTTAGAATGGTTTTCCCCATAAAGGAAAGAAGAGAAGGAAGGGAGGAAAGAAGAGAGATGGGAAGGGAGGGAGGGAAGCAAAACAAAAACTATGGCATGGAAGGAGATGATTTGAAAAGTAGATGCCACAGCCGGGAAATTCTTGTTATGACTAAGCTCATCATCACCCTCCATGAGAAAAAAGGTTCCAAATTTCTGAGCTCACTGGCTCATTCAAAAACACTTTCTCATTTAAGTTATTGCCTATTTAGGAAAAATTTAAAGATCAACAGAAGAGGTATTATAAAGCCACCAAAATGGTTGTGTTAACAGGAGTAAGCTGAGAGACCACAATGATAGTGGGACTCAAAACAGATATACTGAATTGTGAGGAGATAAGATTTGGTTGAGAAGAAATTAATACCCTAATGCTATGAATATGCTTCGAGAGGGAAAGTGAGCACTGAGCTAGAGGCCCTGCTGTCTCTGTTGGAAAGGAAATATTTTAAATTATTTGTTAAGAATGGGTCAAAATTTTTCTGAATTGATGTTGGACCATTCACTTTAATCTCATAAATATTCATGACACATCTGTGAGCACAAAATCTCAAGTAGAACAGAAATTGGTGCAAGAAAAGGGACAGGCACAGGAAGTGTGGTCAAAAATAAAGATAAGATCATCACCCTAAAGAAGCTAAGGCCATAACAAGGGTTGACAAGCTGCTATCTAAAGTACTAGGAAGAATGACAGCTATAATAAAAGGTAAAAACACAGTGCTTGAGTAATAAAATCCAGTGGAGAATTAGGAAATGCACTGTGACCTGATTCTATTTCTATTCACTAATTCTTTTTTTTCTTGTAAGTGGTATATTTTGGTTATGCAGGAATAAGGTAGTCATTTTTATTTCAACCGGATACATCCAGCTTCACCACATTTTTTCTTTTCTCAAGTATCATTTAGCCATGAAAAAAAGAACTTTCTGTCTTACCAGCTAAGTCAAAAGGAGTTTACAAATAGCCTGCCCTTCTGAAGACCTTGCAGTTCAATTCTTGTTGATAAGCTCACAGAGTTGTGTGGTCTGAGAACTGTTTCATATACTTCCCAGTGCTGAAGTGAAGACTTTGCTTTCGAGTTCTTGCCATGAGTCTAGAAATATATATATGGAAAAAATATTTTTTCTACTGAGGGACATAATCCAGAAATTCACCTTAACAAAAACTGTTAATGTCCTATTGAAATTTTTTGTAATTTTAAATTATAAGAATGCAATTCCAGTATTTATTACTCAAAAATAGAGGAGCATATGGATGCTGCTAAAAACCAAAACTAAAAAGCAACCACCACGTGGTCCACAAGTTGTTTTACCTGGGAATTCTGTACGCTTCACATAACACCACCTATGCCACTCAAAGCCTGACACCTCATAGGAATTTAATAAGTTTGATCAGTCAGATGTACAGCTAAACACCTAACTATGTTGAAATTTCAGGCAATGGGATTTTTAGTTTTTTAATAACAATTTCTTGGCACCACAGCTAAAGGCCTGATTCCAACCCATCTCAGGATGTAAAGCCAGAGATAGATGGTTTATCACCCCTCTCAAAACTTCCCCTAAGGTAAGGTTGTGATGATTAATAAGTGAAATCCTGTAATACACTGAAACTGTCCTTAAGCACTATGTAAGTGTGAGCTTTTATTGTAGTCCTGTTGCAAACTGCAAGTCTATAGCTTTCTTTTCCCCTAGTTGTGTATTTCCTCAAACATGAACCCTGCTCTAGTTAGGCTACTAATGAAAGATTTGCTTATATTTGCAGGCTTTGCAAACTTCTGAAGAACAAAGTCTAACCATCCAACCAATATTTTAAAGAATGAGATTTGTGTTAACACTTAAAGACATTTTCCATGTTGATCTCATGAACCCCAAAAGAAGGATGAAAGAAGCATGGAACTAATGAACGTAGGGAATCTGTAACACTCCAAAACTGTTTAATGCAAAATTGTGATATTTTTGGTAGGAAATTTCCATTGCTTTCAACAAATTTGGGAAGGGACCCAAAAGATGACTAAAAGCATCTGCATTTAAACCAAAATATCATTGACCTTACAATTCAAATAGAGCTTAATTTGGGTATATTCTAATTTTTTTTCGTAAAACATACCCTGGTCTTCATGTGGTTGCCAATATTTTATGTTGTATGGAAATTATTATATTTATATATCTTAAATTTTAACTTTTAGTTAAACTATACAAACTATTGTCAAACCCTATCCTAAATTCTAATTTTATTTATACTATTTTGGACTTAATACTTACTACCATTTAGAATTCCTATGATATCACTTTAAACTTTAAATTTTTTAGAGAACCATCCCATGAAGATATATAGAAATAGTAGGAAAAACAGGGGCTTTGGCATAAAACAGACATTAGTCTGAACGCATCATTTTCATCCGAATGAGGGCTCTGAGGAATTCTTGGGGTGACGTAACACTTCAAATGCATGACCTGCAGACAGTGGAAATGCAAAGGTGATTTTCTTCCCTTTGCCTTCCCCTTAATCTTCTCTATCCCATAAGAAGTATTATTATTTTGAAAATAGCACTAAGTTAAAATCAGTGTAATCACCTCTGTTTTTATTCACTATATTCAGCAGCATAATTTACATAGAGAAAAAATAACTGGTAAAAGTAAGTAAACAGTCAGATTTTGATGTTTCTTTTAAATGCAATAATTTGTTCTATAATGTATTCATGTTCATAAAAATTTAAACTGTACATAGAAATACGATCAGAAACTGTTAGTGTATATTACTGAAAAATGACCATATTCTCAGACAATTATTTGTGTGCCCTGTGTGAAAATTTTTGCACATTTATTTGAAAAATTTTTTACATAAATTTATTTCCTTCTCATCGACTTTTTTTTAGAAACACACATTTGTTATAAAATCACTTTCAAAAAATTTTTTTATTGCATTTTAGGTTTTGGGGTACATGTGAAGAACATGCAAAATTGTTGCATAGGTGCACACGTGGCAGTGTGATTTGCTGCCTTCCTCCCCTTCACCTATATGTGGCATTTCTCCCCATGCTATCTCTCCCCAACTCCCCACCCCCCGCTGTCCCTCTTAAACATATTTTTAACACTCCAGTGTTGGATAATATACATGGGAAAGAATGCTAGTGATGCAAAGGCTTCATTTGTAGTCTTAAATTTAATCTTATCTCCTCAGAAACAAACTTTTAAAATTGTCTCATGGCTTGTATCTAAAAAGAAAAACTCATTATTTAAAAATTAAAAACTCAACAGCAGGCACTTCAGTAAGACAAGGAACAAAAACTGGTTTCTAATGACTGCAATGATACAGGTTTTTAGTTAGCCCAAAGGTAGAGTTCAGATGTCTGGTTTCTGATTACACAGACATTAGATTTATTGATGTTAAGAAATAGCTTGTCTGTGTCATTTACATTTAGGGATCTAGTAATAGCATTTTATTGCTACCTAAGACAGGACCTGCACGTGCATGTTTTTCCAATCTTACAATGAATGAGGATCTGAGTTAAGGCACCTGGAGAGCAAAGGAAAGGCTAATAAAGCATCTTATGGTGGTCCTCAAGGGACTAATAACTCCAGGTGGTCTTAGAAATTATGGAGAATATCCCATCAGGAGCTCTTGGGAGGAAGCCAGGGATATGCAGCTGGTACAGCGTTCAAGTCCTCTTCACAAGCCGCCTCAATACAGGCCCTTGTCACTCCTCGGGGCAGCCCTGCAGTGAGCAATAATTACATCACATTCTATAGATTATTTATCTCCAAGTAATTTCTCAAATGTTCCCGTTAAGTTATATTTTGAAAGCCACAACCAGCTAGGAAGAGACAATGAGAAGTGCAACTGGTAAGCAAGGGGACTAAATTAATCAGAGGCCACTGAGAACCCCTCACCCATCCCACCCCAGTCTTCTCTTTCCTTTCTCTGGCCTTCAGGGACAAAAGGCTTTGGAGGCTTTTAGAAATAAGAATGCAGAAGAATCAAGCAGGAGTCCTACTCAACTCCTACGTTCACACATTGAATTCTGGTTTTGTCCTTTAACAATTGTGTGTCCATTAGGTTATGTTTCTTTAGGTCTCAGCTTAATCTTCAGTGAAACAAGGAAAAGACCCAGTTTCTAGACTTAGGGCTGTTGATATGACTCAATGAGATAAAGCATAGAAGGTGCATGGACCAAATACCTATCCATGGTATGCACCCAAGAAATGATCACGTGAATAATTAGAAGTGATTTAGTAGCTTATCCCTGCCAGGCACTGCGTCAACTTTTTCAACCATCCTACAGGAAGCATCAAGGGGCTTGTAGTTGTATCCAAAATTCAGCCTTCAGAATCCACAACATCAAAATGCCTTCCAGTTCTGCCTTTCACTTATTCTTTGACCAGACAATTGTTGAGTACTTTTTCTCTGTCAAGCTACACATTTGAGTCTGGATATACAAAAACTTAACAAAATTATCTTTATATTTCACAATTGAATGATAAACATGTATACAACTTTAAACACTAACTGCAGAAAGGAATCATACAAATAGAGAAAAGATTATTAAAGAGGAACCTTATAAAAATTTTCTCACATGTGGATGTTTTTGTTTTAAAATGAATTTACTCCCATGTTTATTATTCTATGCTTTAATACATAACTCTGTAAGGGGCTATATTTTGCCAGCTCTACAAATGATGTTTACATTGGAACAAAGTGACAAATGACAGACCCAAGCAGTATCAATCAGTCCTAGATACTGTGATGCATCATTTCCAGCATTTCATAAGCTTGATAGGGTCCCTCAATTTTTATGGTAGGAAAATGATATGGAACTGGTAATAGGGCAACAACAGGAAGAAAAAGTTTCCTCCCACCCCACCCCTGCCAACACCAGCTTTTGAAAACAGTCACTGCTGAGGCCTCACAGTACTGACTCAGGTATCTGTGAAAATGGAAGTAGAAAAAAAAATTGGAGGTGGTACAGCTTTAAGAAAATACAAGGGAGGATTGGGAGAGAGAAACTGCTCCAGCCTTATCCCAGGTCAAAGTAAGTCCTCCATGCCTGCAGAAGGCTATCTGGGCTTCCACGACAGCTTCCCTCAACTCTGCGCAGAGGGAAGCTAAGGGCTCAGTCCAGAAGTTCAGCTCAACTTCAACTCTGAATATTCTTCTCAGCATGAGTTGATAATGAGGTACATATCTAATAAGTAGCCAGCGCTTAAAATCAAAAAGTACTTCAGCTTCGTTAAATGCTTATGATTGTGCAATATAAATGTTTACTCAGCACACAGCATAGAATTTATTCTCAGGGCAAGGCAATGACCTGCCAGGAATGACAAGATTTAAACTGTTTCTTAGGCTCAAATACTGTTTGCAAAATGCTTTAGAGGCTTCCTTATAAATGTAAGCTGGAAAGCCAAGATAAGCCTTTGTTTATAGCATCTGAAATCTTAGAAAATATTCTAGCCTGTGAATTATGAATTAGCAAGGTTTCATTATTTTCCCTGAAGGAAATGGGAGGCACTGGCCCTGCAGAAAACCCAAACAAGTTCTTGGAACTATGACATTAAAAAGCCTCTCAGTATTTACGGGGCTATATGTGGAAAGAGGTCAAGGCCTTGAAGAAGCACATCATTTAAAAGAAAAAAGCAGAGAGAACATCAGCATTTTCCTCTGAAAAGTCTACACTTTTCCCCTGGTAAAGGAGCAATTATCTGCATCACACAAGATGTAGCAATGTTCCACTTGCCCTTCTAGATACAGAAAATAAATATATTTCAATGTGAGGTCTATCTTCAGTATCCTTTCCCTGCCCTGTTTAGCACCTTCTGCCATCTCTTAGAACCCCCTAAGTTTCTAGTACTATTTTGATGCCTTAAAATCGGATATTTTCTCTCATCCCCTTCCTGTCCACACTTTCTTTTGTCCTAGTGTCCTATTTCAAACGAGTTCATAATACAGAGGAGAAATCCCTGCACTTGAGATTAGAGGTCCTGAGTTTGAGTGGTTTGAATTCATGGATGGGGTCCAAGCATTCTGATGTGAAGTTAGAGTTGAGAAGTAACTTGCTGTTAACTGATGGTAGTAATACTCAGCTAGAATGTCTCCTAATAAGCAAGTGGATAAACTCCTGCTTTTCATCAATATAAATTTATTGTGATTATAAGGAAGAAGTTTCTTAGGATGAATGTTTGGGCTCTATGGCAAGTTAGTGACAATCCAAATAACATTACCCTATGACACATTATTAATCAAACTATCAAAGATCAAAGACAAAAAGAGGATCCCGAAAGTAGCAAGAAAAAAAAACCACATATAAGGAAGTTCTTGTGAGGCTAGCAGAGGATTTTTCATCAGAGACCTTACAGGGCAGGAGAAAGTGGGATATTTTATAGTGCTGGAGGAACGAACTTCCAACCAAGAATACTGTATTTAACAAAGCTGTTCTTCAGAGATAAAGACTTTCCCAGCCAGATAAAAACTGAGGAAATTCTTCACCACTTGTAGATCTGTCTTACAAGAAATGCTAAGGAAAGTCTTCAAGCTGAAGAAAGGGCATCAATGAGTAATATAAAAGCATCTGAAAGTAAAAATCACTGTTAAAAGTAAATACAGTCAGCCTTTTGTATTTTGTGTTCCTCATTCGCAAATTCAACCAAGTGCTGATCAAAAACATAGTATTCATGTGATTCAGAATCCAGCAATACAGGACAATGTTTTGTACCCATGGGTTCTGCAGAATCACTCCAGGACTTGAGTATCCCTAGATTTTGGAACACACAGAAGGGTCGTGGAACAAATTTACTGCAGATTCGAAAGGATGACTATATGTAGTCAAATTCAAAATACTTTAATAATGTAACAATGTTATACAAATCATTTATATCTTTAGTATAAAAGTTAAAAGACAAAACTATTAAAACAGGAATTATTGATAATTTGTTAAGGGATATGCAATATAAAAAGATGTAAATTATGACATTAAAAATACAAAATGTGAGGAAGAGTGGAGTTGAAAGGTAGAATACTTTTAAAAACAAAGTTAAGTTGGTATCTTAGTTTTGTAACCGGGTGACAGGAGCAAGGCTGCGGGGGTCCCAAAGATGCTCACTGTTCCCGGATCAGATATGTTTTCCCAGGTGCTGGGGCCTCACTCACCCAGGAATGGGAGAGGGCCCTGGTGGTACAGTGAGCTCATTCAAGTAAATATTGGATCCAAAGAGCTTTGCAGAAAAGCAATTTATTAGGCAGAGAGAAGCTTCCATGCTGCTGTGGGAGGGGATCCCAGAGAGGGAACTCCATATAGGTAAGGGATTAGGGGGAATTTAACCCCAGAATTACTCCCATCCCATTCAAGTTCTCATCCAGTGAGAGGAGATTTTCAAAAACTCCTCTGGAGTGATTGATCTTTGTCTCTGATATTGGATTGGTTGCCTGGCCAGCAATTGAAATCTCCTCCCTTGGAGCTTTGGTGGGCTTTCTAAACAAAGAAAGCTCACCTGGGCTGTTTACCTTTCCTGTGCCAGGAAAGTTAGACAAAGAACTCTAGGTTTCCAGATGGGGAGGTGGATGGAGACATGGTGCTGGGAAGTTCTTGCCTTTGAAACCATGCCCCTTATGGACCCAGGAAGAGAAGTTCACATAGTCCCTCAGTTTCATGTTGCTATAATAGAATAACTGTGACTGGATCTTTTATAAAGAAAAACGCTTTATTTGTCTCATAGTTCTGCAGGCTGGGGAGCTCAAGATTATGGCTCTGGTTCTGGTGAGGGTTTTTGTGCTGCATCATAATATGGTAGAGAAGATCAAAGGGTATGTGGACATGTGCAATGAGAAGCATCCTGGCTTTTTAACAACCAACTCTTGCAAGTTGAGATGTGGGCCCTCTAGAAGAAGATGTTTTAGTCATTGGGGTAGATCCCTCATGAATGGCATAGTGCCACTTTCACCATAGTGAATTATTGCTCTGGCAAGACTGGATTAGTTAGAACTATGGCACTATGCAATTCATGAGGGATCTGCCCAACAACTAAATTATCTTCTAGAGGGCTCACCTCTCAACATAACCACATTGGGCATCAAACTTCAACAGGAATTTGGCTGAGAAAAAAAAACTCAACCCATATCAACACCATAGCAGTTGTTATCAGCTTAAAAATAACTTGTTATAACTGTAAGATGTTTTTGTAAGTCTCATGGTAACCACAAAGCAAAAACCTGTAATGTATGCAGTAAAAATAAATAGCAAAGAATCAAAATACAGTACTAGAAAAAAATCACTTAACCACCAAAGAAAAAGAGTAAGAGAAGAAGAAAGAAAAAAAAAAAGATCTCCAAAACAAATAGAAAATGAGTAAGAAAATGGCAATAGTAAGTCATTTCCTATCAATAATCACCTTGAATGTAAATGCATTAAATTCTGCAATTAAATTACGTAGAGTTGCTATGTGAGCTTTTTTTTTTTTAAATCCCAACTATATGCTGTCTAAAAGATACTCAATTCACTTATAAGGACACATATGGATTGAACATGAATGAATGGAAAAAAATATTTCACTCAAATTAAAACCAGAAGAAAACAAGGATAGCTATACTTATGTTAGATAAAATGAACTTTAAGTCCAAATCTGTAAAAAGAGAAAAATCAATAATAAAAAAGGCAAACAACCAAATAACAAATGAGCAAAGAATTAGAATAGACAATTCACAGGACAAGAATAACAAATGGTTTGTAAACATATGAAAGGACACATTTTTTAATAACAAAAAAGTAAATTAAAATAACACTTAAATATCTTTTCACAGTTCAGATGGTACAAATCCCAAAGTTTGGCAACACACTTTTGTTGAAAAAGGTATGGGGAACCAGACCCCTCTCACGTGGAGGGCAAATTAAATATCTGTGGTAGACAATTTAGCAGTTGCTGTCAAAATTACAAGCGGAATGTCATTCAACCTGATGGCTTCTCTTCTATAGACATACTTTCACACATACGAAAATATAAATGCACAAAGGTATTCATGCAACATTCTTTATTATAGTAAAATATTGAAAATAACCCAAATGTTTATCAAACAGTCCATTTTATTAAGTTATGGCTGAACTATACATTGGAGTATCTGGATGCTATAAAAGAAGATTGAGGAAATTTATGTACTAATATGTAATGATCTCTAAGGTAACAAATCAAAGTGCAATGTAGCTTATACATTATTGTATTTGTATTTTTTAAAAAGCAGAGGGAGTCACTGATTTTCCTTGTGACCTGAATTTTCAGTCTCAGAAGAGTCACTATAATGACTGCCAGGATTTTTTATTCAAAATTCCCTGTCCAAATGGGTAAACTGCTAAAATGAATCCACATGCAAGCAGCAACAAATGTTATGCATGATTCTAGGCAAGAACAGAGTGAGCTTCAATCATTTCTCAGATATTTTCTGGGAGGCATTGAGTCTCTGCTGATGTCTAATCAATTTCTATATATTGTCATCATCTTCCCCATTTCCCAGGTAAAAATACCTTCTAAAAGTAGGAAAGAAGAAAATATGTAAGCCTAAAAGATACAAAAAGCTTATACACAGGAAGAAAAGTTTGAAGTGATAAAGCATATTGAGAGAGGAGAGATCATAAAAGAAAGTATAATTTATAACCGACCCTGTAGAGTAGTGCTTCTCTAACTTTAATGTGCCTACCAAGCAGCAGGGAATCTCAGCAAAATGCAGATGCTGATTGAGTAGGTTTGAATTTGGGTCTGAGATTCTGCATTTCTGACAAACTCTTGGATGAATTCAATGCTTCTGATATGTAGATTGCATTTTAAAGCACAAACTTTGTTGTCATTGTATACTGCACGTAATGAATGTAATGAACTCGTGAATGAGCTCACTAAGTGTTAAATATTTAGGTTCTTCATGCAGATATCCTTGATATACAACAATTGGAGAAACACACTGTAGTTTTTGATTTCCTGGGAATATATTATTTTTACTTGAAAAATAATATATTATAAGCTTCAACTATCCCAAAACTTGCAATCCAACAGGTTTTCAGAAGTGTATATGTATGTGTATGTGTGTATTAACTTCTGTAGACATAAAATAACTCTGGAAGGCTTTGTAAAAATAATGAGAAATTTAACATGAGTGGATGAGAGCCTTGATTGGTAGGCATATTTCACTATATTTCCTTTTGTACCTTTTGAATTTAAGTCATGTGACTACATCATTTTTAAGCCATTTAAAATCCTCTCTTCTGAAACCGATGACCTCTTGAAGTAGGACAAAAAGGAAGAAGGACTTATGCACGTCTGAATCTATAGAAAGCTTTGCCAGGAAAAACATGGTGCTGAACTGACCTTGGCCTGTTTGCAATAATTTATACCTACACAGAAGCTAATAAGCATACAATGGCTATATCCTTAATAAATGAGAATTTTTTATTTTTTCAACAATGTTTTGAAAAATATTTATTAAAACTAAATATAAACAGGATTTTTAAATCACCTCACGAGGAAGAACTTACACTGAGAAGAGACAGTAGCCTATCTACCAACCTCTATTTAGGATGGATCCACAGAGGAAGCCATTTTAAGTATTTTCTTCCCATGGTTATGTCTATTCTGACAAGTCTATAACTAGGTTTATGCACCTAGTTATAGATTTGGAAATTTATACATTAATCATTTACTCTCTGCTATGATGGATGAAGATTTAGCTCACACTATTCCTCACCTCCTCCCACCATCCACCTAAAATAGTTATATCACTATGCATTTTAGGTTTTCCATTTGTTACACTCAAATGGTAAATCATATATTTTCATTGTTATTTCTTATTCCATCAATTGATGCATTATCTCTTGACTCCCCACTCTATGATGAGAACGTTCCTGCTCTTGCCCTTCCTTGTAGCTCACTCTCCACCTTTGGTCCTGCAAATATTGTCATCTGTATTTTATATTGCCAAGGGGATAACATTTATATTCTGTTCTTAATCATAAATACGCAGTCCACATTTCATCTTAAAAGTTTCATCTTAAAAGTTGAACATTGATATGATTTGGCTGTGTCCCCACCCAAATCTCAATTTGAATTGTAGTTCTTATAATTTTCACCTGTTGTGAGAGGGGTCCAGTGGGAGATAATTGAACTGTGGGAGCAATTCCCTTATACTGTTCTCATGGTAGTGCATAAGTCTCATGGTAGTGCATAAGTCTCATGGTGGTTTTATAAGGGGAAACCCCTTTTGTTCAACTCTCATTCCCTTTTTGCCTACCACCATATAAGACATGCCTTTCACCTTCCATCATTATTGTGAGGCCTCTCCAGCCACGTGAAACTGTGAGTTCATTATGCCTCTTTCTCTTTATAAATTATAAATTAAGAAGTCTCATGTATATTTTTATCAGCAGTTTGAAAACTGACTGCTACAAATATTTAAGGCAGTGTTACATAACTATGACCGTAAAATTACTGTTCAGTATGGTATAGCCAAATAGTATAATAAATGATTATATATTATTTCTTATACAGCTTTTTGTTTTTCCTGAAGTTCCTAATTAATTTCTCATCTTTCTTCCATTAACGTTTTAGTAATTTTAAGAACTCAGAATTTCCCCCTAATACTCTTGTTTTTCTTCTATAATATTGTCATATTTTTCCAGTCTCTTCCTTCCCAGACTCTTCTATTTTCTGCTGCAATCTGTACCACTGCCTGCTAACACAATTCTTTCCTTCAACTTTCCTTTGTTGCTCTACTGGGTTGTATCCCTGTCACCTGGTGGGTCTTTTGACTAGAGGGAAAGCTCTTGGCCAATACATCCCTCAGCTACTGCAAGGAGACACTGCTCAGCCTAACAAGAGATTGAGCTTCTTGAAGAAAAGAATATAAAAAGCCAAAAGACCATATTCTGTGCTCTTCTTTGAATGCCTGTAGAGTAGCAATCTGCCTTTTTGAGTTCTCTAAAATCATGACTCATATAAGGCAATTTGTAACTTGATTTTAATTTATTTATTTAACTCATGCCAGTTGTGATTCATTCTGTCTCATATTGAAATATTATACTTTATTTTTATTTCTGGGATTATTTGGCAGACATGAAGTAGAACCACTTTTTTTTTTACAATAAAGAGTGCTTAATTGTCAAAGAAGTTCAAATGTCATGCATAGACTAATGATTAAGATTTTACAGTATTTTATTAACGTACTCGGATTCTCTTTCCTATATAATGATCTATTCTTTTAGAGTCTGCTTCTTGAGATGCTGTTAGATGAGGTAGGGAAGAAGGTGTATGATTACTCATCAACCAGATTCAGTTTTCTCTTTTTGACAAAGTATTATGTCATGGTTATGTACAGCTCTGATTTCATTTAAATATCTATGTGACAAATATTTTGCAGAGAAAAAAAAACACATGACGAGTAATGTGACTAATTCAGCACACATAATTTGTTAATGCAGTTAGTTCTGATTCAGAACTATGAAATTTTTAGAATTAATGAAATGCGTAAAGATAGACAGTCTAACTTTTACTTTTTTGGTAATGGTTCAATTTATACCAAACCCTAACTTTTTTATGCAGAGATGAATATCTTGAAGACATTTAATGTCCAAATGGCTTATTTTGTTCGTTTCCATTTTAAAACCAGACCTAGGAAATTTAATTTGTCTTCAGAGCTCATCGTCCTATCTTTTGCTTCTGCTTAGTGAATGTTTACTAAGTGTGTAGTGTTTATAGTTTCCTCCAATTTGCCAAGCACAGTGCTAGATTATCAAACAAATCAAAATAATTGAAATATATACCTCATTCCAAGTATCTGGTATATATAAAATATGCGAACTGTAAGATATAAAAAATGTGTAGATGAATCAAAAAAATATTTAAACCAGTTCACAGTCAGGATTACATTGTATGGCACAAATAAGTGTGTGGCACTTAGAGAAAGCTGAAGAAAGAAAAAAGAGAAACAAGGACTGGAATGCCCATTCAAGGCTTAATTAACAAAGATGTGATGATAGAGTTAATTTGAACATTTCAAACCAATTTATTGACTATGAAAGACAAGATTCTCCACTTCATCTGGAGCATTATTTAACTTCTTGGGTATGTTTTCTTTCGCCCTGTGTGAGGGGCATAAGATAAAAAGAGTAATGCTTGCTTTGAAAGTTGGCACAAAATGTCAACATTTTTGTGTATGTGTGTGATATTGAATAGTGTCTATGATTATAACTAAAAGCCATACTGGAAAAACTCTTTATTCTTTGCAAGTAACTTGAACTCAGAAGACATGACCACTTTAGAACGTGCATGAAAAGTACCTGATGACCAGCCTAAATGCAATGGAGCTCATCTTCCACATCTGTCTGGATAAGCTTACTTTCAACACCAGGCTCATAGCCAAGAATTTATGATGTAGAAATGTTTCACTTAATAACAAATATTTCCTGAAAAAAACTAAAAACTATGAAAAGCAGAAGTATTAAGTTGAACCATATTAAGCTGCTAGTTCTGTAGATCAAAGTATCAGAATTTTCTATGGTGCAATAGAGGATAAGACTTTTCCAACATGATTTTCCTGGTAGCCACTAATTATAGATCAGACTTGGCAAAGTAAATAAATAAACCTATAAAGGCTACTTTTACTAAAATTTAAGGTTAAGGATAGATACAGCATCTTTAAAGCAATCAAAATAGGCAAAACTTTTCTAAATTCTATGAACTTTCTTAAAGAAGAAACTAACTGAAGATGAAATCTCCTTGAAGAAGATTTCTTTGTGGATCTCTTGCATTGATCAAGAATCACTAGCTCAATAAAATGTGTATTTGCTTTTCTGTAGATTGATTCAATAGACAGTGCTTACATTAGACCCTTTTAGATTTTCATATAGGAAATAAGGCTAAGAAGGCAGAGGGAAAATGTTTTTCATTCTTGACCCAGAGCTCTTAGGACTAAGAAGAATAATATACTGAGGTCTATTCAGCCTTGGCTTCTCACAGATCATCACAACTAAGATGCCAATTAACACTGAATGTGACAGTGGCTTTTGTGACGTGGACAGCTGGCCACTCAAGGCTACACAAGGACCACCTGCTCATATAACATAGGCCACCAAACAGGCACCAGATGGTGACAACATTTGAATGTTATTACTACAGTCACTTTCACCTCAGCTCCATTTGAACTGGACATTAAAAGAAAGAGCTGTAAAATTCACATTTGATTTTTGGAACAATATGGTTCTCTCTAAATCTCACATGTATGACTTACTTGAAGCCAAAGAATCATTGCTGGGCATTGGTGGCCCAACAGAAGTTCTACATCATGTGGCAATTAGAAACAATTGGCTTAAGAAAGATATACCTGCTGAGATACCCGTATGGAAAGCTTGGAGAGAAGAAATGTAGAAAAATTAGCTATAGGAAAAGAATGAGGTGACAGATTTGGAAGTAAATGGAAAAGTAAAAAATGTTTTTCAGAAGAGGCAAATGTCAAAGCAGGAAAAGGAGCCAAGACATGCATATTTTTGGCACTGTATTCCAAGTTCTTGAAATTTTCTCCTGGCTATGATTGATAAGAAAGAACATTCTAGAAATTTTTAGACATGTTTATTATCCACAATAAAGGTGTACTTTTTTAATCAATATGCACTAGATGTTTAAGAGAACATTTGAGCTCAAATTGCCTCCCAAGATTGAACAAAGTGTTCTGTTAAATTGGCTAATGCCCAAAGCAATACAGAATAGTTATCAACTAAAGCTTATTCAACAATTCTTGATACATAGTTTATATTTTGGATGAAGAGGGATCCATGATTATTTCACAGGGAGAAAAAGACTTGATATATCCAAATCCTTAGTAAAGAAAATAACATTTCCAAAAGCCAGGGATGACATGTGAAAAAGACCAACAAATTATATAATAATCAAAAGCCCATAAAGATTTTACTAGCATAATTTATTCTGCATTATAGACTGATGTGGTCTCTACCCATCTATGAAAAGAAAAAAAAAAAAAAGCAGATTCCCATTTCCCTAACAATGTAGGTGAATCTTTTTGAGAACAGCAGCCAGATGTCCAATATGATTTCCTAAATTTCATAATACAACTAACTTAGCAGGTGGCCCTAAGTCTGTAAATCAAATTTTTAGGGCTTTGGGGGTCTCTCAGCTAGGAAAAAAAGGGGTCGGTATGAAAACAGTTCTGAATAAAGCTAGAACAGCAAAAGGAAAGAGCTGGAAAAAATATTGGTGAAATTTGACAAATGCATTTCTCAGCATTATGTCAAACATGTTTACTGAGCTGCACAATTAATAAAAAATATTCTGTACTAGAGTCCCTAATTATTATTCTACACAGGACAGAACACCTCTTCATTATCCCTTTTTGAATTGATTGTGTACATCAAACAGTCGAGATATAAATAAAATATGCCTGCATGCATAATACCCTCACATTAAAGCTGGAAGCAATTAACCTATGATTTTTCATTAATTAAATTAAAATAACCTTCTAAAAAATGTCTAAAACCATAACAGGTTTTTTAGTGTGTATTTTCCTACCAATGATGCAGAGAGGCTGTATACCAGATTTATAACAAATGCTGTTTTTTATTTTATCCTAGGCTTGTCTCTAATTTTCTCCTGAGGTTCCAGTCTCATTTAGCTAAACCCAATTACAACATCAGAGATTTGGGGTTTTCTTTTTTTCTATCTTTAAAAAAATACCTGTTCTCATCAAGATTTCATTATTATTATTAAACTGTCCAAGCATATTCTCCTTGAGCTGGATTCACATTATATAAGTGGAGTGCTGAAAAGTATTTGGTGAATATGCTGAATGTAGGCAGTTGAGCCACATAAATGGGACATCAGAAAGAAAGAATGGGCCTGAATATGGGGATCCCTAGCCAAGCTGGAAAGCTCTCCTACCTCCTCCTTGGGCTCCTTCCAATTCCTCCTTGACTTTTCTGATTCCCAGTCACCACAAGTTATTCATTCTTCTAGTATTCTCCCCTTTAAGAAGTGTTTTTATTTTAAAATCTACATAAAAGATAATATATATATTCTGAGGAACGTAACATTAATGCTAGAATTATTTTGTTTTGCTTTTCTCTAAACTCCCTCTCAGACCTGCTGAAATCCCACTATAGTAAGGGACCACATATTTACAGATTTCTCCCACCTAGAGTCAATTTTCCTTGGTAGACAATTAGGTGTTCAGATTTTTCTTAAGCATCATGTATTAATTGACTTGTCTTTTCCATATATATTCACTCTTTTTCTCCTATGCAGATAATCTCTTCCTGAAATATTGTATTGCTTCCTTTTTCTTTATTCCCACCACTATGGCCAAATATGGACACTGATTACTTTGCCTTTATACCTAAGTTCTCCCTCTGACTTGACTCATTGCCTCTAAATTATCCTTCTACAATGTGCACTATCCGTACTCTGACAACAAATCTTCCTACAGCCTTACTTTCCCCGTGACCCCCTCCTCATGGACCTACATCAGCATGATAGCAAACATTATCCATTACACATCTGACAAACATTGTCACCTTTCCCAACTCTTTCCTGCTAGGAGAGTTCTGAATTTTATATTCTAGTGCCAGAAGAGATTCTATAATCTTACTCCAAAAAATGGCCCCTCCTGCATTCTACGATGGCCTACACCAGTCAATGGCTAAGGAGTAGGCACTTGACCCAGTTCTGCCAATAAACTTTACAGTAAAGTCAGCGTGGACTTCCATCCCTGAATAAAATGATAGCACCTCATAAGGAGAAAAGATCATACTCCTACACCTTTCTCACAGCTTGAAATATTTCTATAAGCGTGTGATGCCTAGTACTATGCCAGTAGGTAAGAATAGATCAAAAGGACAAAAAACAAACAACTTTGAGTTCTTTATGACACCACTGAGTTGCTGAACTAAGGCTTCAAGACTTTTTATCAAAGAAGACTAAGAAATGCAAAGTTAATATATTTAACTAAAACAGATCAAAAGAAATTATTTGACTGTACAAAATGAATCTGCAAAAAGGCTATGCAAAGTATTATTTATTCACTATCCCAGGTTATCTATGTAAAGTATTATTTTTCACAGAAGGCCATGACTATGTCATGATAAATTATCACAGAAAGTTGATAACATATTACACAGAATGTAATGTCAGAGTACACACTATTTCCAATCCAACAAAGACATCTGAGAAATTTACTAAGCACATATTTAAACAATCAGAATTTGTCATGTGCATCCTCATAAGTCCCTGAAGAAGTACAGCCTGACAGGATACAATAGCATTGGAGATGCTATTATATAGTCAGTTCTAGGAATCAGATACCTTGATTCTCCAAGGCAGTTTTTACAAGAGCAGGTCAATGTCTTTTGTTTAAACCTTTATTTTAAAATGATAAGAGAGATTTGAGGAAGGATTTCCTTTTGGTTATAATATCTTGTAATGCTACATTAAGATAAATGCTATTTATACAAAGGTATCTTTTGATGAAAGGATTTTATAACAAACAAATCTTAAAATGATACATTAGTTTAATTTTTACTGCAGATCATCAATAGACAATATACTATGCACAAAAAATTATAATGCGTGCACAAAGAGATACAAAATAATGCAAATGAATTTTACAAATCTATACATAAGACTTTAGGTACTTCAAAGCAGTCAGCTTGTAAGGCTATATCCTTATTGTAATATGCTCTAATATACTCTTCATATGCATCCTTGATAGTGGCAAATCCTCAACCTTTAAGAATGGAATTATGTTTTTAAAAATGGTCATTACATTTAATGAAATTAATTTTACCTTTCCAAAAGTTTTGTTCTCCTCAAAGCCTTGTAGAACTCAAGTCTCCCTCATACCCTGGGTCCTGCAAGTCAGGCTATACCAATGTCACGTGGGTCACAGGACCCAGATTCCTTGCCATGACTCTTGTACATCAAAGGCCTTATTCCTTCAAATGAGGACTCTGGAACTCTCAAGAGTCCAAGAGCCCAATCCTTTATCATGCATAAAATGAAGGGCATTCCTATTGTGTGATGTAACTCATGGTCTTAAATCCGCAAATTCATGAGATCAACTCAGTTGTCTTGACTTCATTTCCAAAGGCTTACCTAATCTAATCTGTCTGGTACATCCCGACCTCCCACTATTGCTCTAGTGCTTTTACCCCATGATCTGCAGGGCTCATGCCTACACTTCACGAATATCCCTGAGAACTCAGGTCTCAATATCCTCAGTATATTATTTTCACACATTCTTCTCTTGTGTAACAGGCTTAGCAGCTTCTATTGATGCCCTTTCAGCATCTAGTTTATAAGGACCATGTCAGAAAGTGTGCTGAATATCACATCAGCCTTTGTGGTCATTCTTTATCTCAAACCACATAACTTCCTCCAGCAATGACTCTCAGAAATCATTCTTATTTTTATTCATACCATTCATTACATATTATCAGCCAAAACTTATGTAAATACTCCTTAAAAGGTACAAAAGTTTGGAAATAAAAGTACATATGATGGTTCTCATCATTCTCTGACATTAAACTGTAAGGTCAACATGTAAGCACTTTGTTTCCAAACTTGCATTCTATGAATAAATCTAGATAAACATTTTGATTTAGAATTGGTATCCCCCACCTCTCCAAATTCTCATTACTTACTATCCAAAAATTCAGTATACAAGATTCAGATGAAGTCATCTGAACTCACCGTTTGAGCTCTTGTCATTCAAATCCAGTACCAAATATTAATAGATTAAGGGCTGTCAAGTAATGTTTACTAGTCCAAAATTATAGAGCCATATGGAACACAACGACTCACAAGGTCTGCAAGACTTGATTAAAACAAGACTTAGTATGTTCGTATTTTTAATAAATAATGTGCATATGAGAAGTACGTAACGCAGATGACGGGGTGATGAATGCAGCAAACCATCATGGCACGTGTATACCTATGTAACAAACCTGCACCTTCTGCACATGTACCCCAGTGCTTAAAGCATAATAAAAAAAGAAAGAAAAAAAGAAAGAAAGAAAGAATGTGCATATGAAAGGAGGGTTGGTCAGCCATGAGAAAGCACAGATATGGGACAGACAAAGAGTAAACGTGCCTCAATATGTGCCTCAAACGTATCTCAACATGCTCCTCCTAAAAGAGAGGACACTTTAGCAAAAGCTTTAAGTATTTCTGTTCTATTTCAGTACAAAAATTGTTTTTAAATAGAGCACTATGCAGATCTATATACAGTACGTCCTTCTAGGATGTCAGACTCCAGCCATTCATTTTCTTCAAGCTATTTTACAACTCTTTGTAAGTTGAAAAGTGCACAAATGATGTCTTGTCCAGCAGAGTTTTTGTTGGTTTCCTTTCTCTTCAGCAGAAAGACTAGTTTTGCCTCTACTTGCAATTCAATTCCTTTATTCCAAATACATCTGCGATTTTTTACTTTTCTTTTCAACCAGTTATAACATTGGCCATGATGCTTCTTTGAATGAGTACAATGAATTCTGTAACATGTTCATTTTTAAATATTTATATCTGTATGAGTCAGGATTTCAACTTTTTCCTGAAAATTATCTTTCTTGACTACCTTAAGGCTATTTTAACATGGTGTGAAAGACTATTTAACTTAACTAATTTATCTTATTATGATTTGATGTTCAACAAGTATTTATTTGATTTTAATTGGCATTCTATGTTAATCTTCCTTTCCGAAGAGCAGGCAAATATAAATGTTTCAGTTCAGTGGCAGTTATATATTTTATTATAAACATCAAATAACTCAAGTCAAATCTAGATGATGAGCACACAAAACAGTTTTTAATAAAGATGAAATATGGGCAAATATTGTAGTATAAAGGAAGAACATGTGTTTTAGAATCAGACCTGGAATTAAATTTTAGCTGTGCCAGTTTATGCACTGCGTGACCTTGGGCCAGTCACTTGCTCTCTCAGAATCTGAGTTTACACACCAGCAAATACGGATACTAACACAGGATTATTGGAGAAATTTGCAATGACATGTTTCTAATCAAGATGTCAGCTGAGATCATCTTTTCCTTTTCATGCTGCAACCTCTGGAAAGTTCAGTCCCAAAGGTTCTATTGAGTCCCACTTCCACAGTCATCTCTCCTTCTAAATTATTATTTCTGCTAAATCTTTTATCTTTTTCACATCCTGCCTCTTGTATCTTCCTCTTTTCTCTAACTGTGTCACCCTAAAGGAAGCCCAGGCCCTTTTTTGTCTGATTTCCCCAAAGCACCAGCACTCACTCAAGCCTTCCTGCCTGGTAGACAGTAATAGAATACTAACAGACTTTAAAGTAAATACTAAAAATATTGAGGGCTGTTTTCTGCTCCCAACAAACTTTCCTACTAAAATGGCTTCCTCTCACACCCAACATTTTCCTTGTATCTCCCTCTCTGCTCCAAAACACCAAAATTTTTGTTGCTTTTTTTTTCAAAAATCAGTTTAATTACCTCTTATTTTCACTCCCAAGGACATTCTTGTTCTGCCCAGAGAGACTGTTTCTGAGAAGAATTTGGTGGTCAGCATTTAAAGTAATGTTATTTTCTCTTAGCTACCTTCCTAAAATTCCTGGAAGAACAGACATTCAATTAGTGGTAGTTATTATCATTATGTGTATAGATCCCCAAGGTAATGACCTTGAAATGCTATTCTCACTTGAATATATAAATTCTTTCATGTTTGTTAAAAAACTAGTTCCATTATTTTATGGTTATTCCCTACAAATTACCATTCCAGAGACCATGGAGAATAATTCAATGCTTTTGTTTTTAGAGTGCTGAAAAATAACTCACTATCATTACATTTTTAATTATATCCCAACAAAAAGACAGTTTTTTTCTTGTTTTGCTCCTAAAATTACTTCTTTTCTTGTGTAAAGCATATTCTGCTTTGGATTTGAGAAAACCACCCATCTGTGCCTCCTTGTAGGCTGCTGACACCATCCGCATGGCCAGGGTCTACAATGTGACCTAGGACTAGAAACAGCATGTTCTACTTGCAGAACTCAAGTATTGGTCAGCAATGGGCACATTACCAAAATCCATTGAATCATGCCAAATGGGACTTAATTCTAGGATGTTAGCAGCCACTTTTAGGAAGGCAGACCATCCAAACTGGAACTCTTATAAAAATCTTATCGTTGTCAAATAACGGGATAATTTGTCTGAGAACAAAACTAATATATCAGAAGGCTGCACTGAAAGCTTGAGAGAAATCTGATCTTTGTGACGTTCACATAAACTGTTCATCAAGCAATATTTGAAGCCAGGCCTATTCCTGGATTTTTCTTGTTGTTACATAGCAGAATAAGCTCCCTTTCTTTTAAGCCACCTTGGATTGAATTTTCTATCCCTCGTAACAGAGAACCCTGTGTGACAGACTCATTTCATCCAAATGGATTTAAATAAATTCAAAGAAACATATACAACCATCCAGATAAAAGTAAATAGAGGCATGGAGGCACACAATTAATAAATGAAAGAAATTAGAAAACATCATGTATAAACCAACTGTGTAAAACCGCATGCAATTAGTTTCCAGGGGAGAGGTCCAAACTCAGGACGTTTCTAATGGCTAATTAATTAATAGTTGTGAAATGCATAATGTCCATGAAATTAAATAAAATCAATTGAATAGAAGGGCCCCAGTGTCTTGGTTCAAGAGAGAAAATCTTTAATAGATCTTCATAGAAGGATATTACATGCATCGTGGAAGACAAGGTCCTCAGTGATAGACTCACCAAGAATAGACCAGTGAGCTTCATTTAACTGTTGCTTTGTAATAAAGCTCAACAAAAAGCCAAAGTAATGACATCAAGACACAATTCGGTAAGAGCAATTACATGAAAGACCCCAAGACTGTAATCTTATTACACAGCTCTCTGACAGCTAAGAGGCCAGGAT
This sequence comes from Aotus nancymaae, assembly GCF_030222135.1. Taxonomy (NCBI): domain Eukaryota; kingdom Metazoa; phylum Chordata; class Mammalia; order Primates; family Aotidae; genus Aotus; species Aotus nancymaae. The sequence continues at coordinate 14,227,761 of NW_026988450.1, read as the reverse complement.
TAGACTGTCTCTAGGTCAATGGTTCTCAAACTTTTTAGCAGTAGACATTTTTGTTCATGTGAAACTGTGTGTGGGGATGATCTGTTTGACTCCTGGCTGGGGAGTTCAGAGAACCCACTCATCAACAGACCCATCACGCCCCTTACCATCACTCTGCCGTGACAATTCCTGTGGAACACCAGGCCTCTGACAGTTTTTTTTTTTTTAAATCTATCCTACACCATAAGACAGGGTAAAACAAATTTTTAATAAAAAGAATATATTAATTTCAATTCAGAAATATTCCATGAATTGTATTTTTCTACATTTGAACTGTCAGAATTTCAAAGCAGAAAACTCAATTTCAAATTAGCTAACATTGAGAAAGGGCAGAACGTATATGTGTTAGTGATCAACTAAGTAGAGAACGGGATTTCATCTTTCACTTCTCCCATACTGCAGGAAAATAAATGAATTCCATCAGGATATGTTCCTGAATATCAGACTATCTATCTCTGAACAGAGATGCGTAAAGGTAGTACCTGAGAAGGAAAGCCACGGTTTCCTAAGGAAGCAGTTCTGGATTTATCCTGAGGCAAGGACAACTAGGCAATAAAGATCTGAGAATTCCGTGTTATAGAGCATATCCTAAATCACAGTATCTTGTAAACACTTCAAACAATATAGAACCTCTCAGCCTTCACAATTTGAAAAATGTAATTTCTTAGGGAACTCTTAAAAATACATTGCCTGAAAACACATCTTCACAAAATAAATGATTTGAGAAAAGATAATTGAATATAAGCCAATTAAACGTTGAAAGACATTTGCCAAAAGTGATCATTTGGGATCTAGATTTATTAAATGAGGCAGATTCCTCTTTTAAGACAGCTTGATAGCAAAATCAATTGTAACTTGAGACAGAAAACTCATATTATTGATGTAAAGAAAAATATTTATCTTTCGATTCTAAATAGTGTGAATCTATTTACTCCAGAAGCAGTTTTAAGTCATTATGATATCAGGAGAACAAAGAGGAAAATATATGCCTATTATCCACTAGCATATTTTCAGTGAGCCTATTAGCAAACCAGGAGTAGGCATCAACTATCTCATTTTGTGGGGAGGTTTTAGAATGCAGTTTCTTTGTGAATCTCTGTAATGAGTTCTTTATATTGGTTTTATATGGCTTAGCTTAGAAGTTGAAAACCTACAGTCCACAGACCAGACTCCTAAATAAATATTTTTTGAAACACAGCCACACCCATTTGTTTATGTTTTATCCACGCTGCTTTTGTGTTTCAATGGAAGATCTGAGTGACTGCAATAGAGACCTTATGAGAGTGAGACTATAGTATTTATTCTATACTCCTTTAAGAAAAAGTTTCTCTACTTTTGACTTGGTTAATAACTAGGAACTGCATCTGGGTCAAAGGCCAATAAAATATCAAAAAATGCTAAGTACTTTTCTTCACAAAGTTGTGATGTAAAGTCATGGGTGAAAATTGTCGATATTAACATGAGTAAAACCTAAAGCCAAGATGTTCATCATGTAGAACATTGGCCCAAGAAGCACACATTTAAAATCAGTTTGGAAGGAAACTAACAGCATTCAGAAGACATGCCTGGTTAACCAATGGACTTATAATGAAGGGCAAGGTAGAAGAATACTTTTTAAAAACTGAACAGATTAATCACTGGACTTATCAAGTGAAATAGAGAATATCTTGATAAGGATTGAATAATGGGTCTATGACATAGAATGAAGTCTATTACTTTTTAAAAACTACTAATAATCTACTGATTATTCTATGAGCCCATTCAGATGGAAAAATACAGAGCCTATAGTTTGCAAACTAACCATTTAAAAATCCAGGGAGCTGTAAGTCTTCAAGAGGAATTTTACTTTATTTGAGATCTTCAATTAGCTGTTCCAAGTGAACATTCACTATTTACATTACTAAAATCTGAAAAATATTTGGAGACTACAAAGTTCAAGCAGTTCTCCTCAAATCAAAGTAACCTCCTTTGTTGTACTTTATGAAGGTTTACCTAATCCATGTGTTTTCCTCAGAGATGTGAGAGCCATCATTCTCAGGAAAACTCAAGGCTTCGTGTGGATAGGAGAAATAAAAGAGAAAATTTCTGTAGAAGTGCCGAAAAAAGAAAGAATATGTGAAAGAAAAATAAACATGTTCCAAATAAGTGGAATAAAATATTTCTTAGCATAAATGTTACAGACCAAAGTAAACTTTCTCTCATTTGGAGAGAGATCCAAGATGGCTGATCACTAGCAGCTCGGGCACGTAGCTCCCAGTGAAAGCGCAGAGAACGAGAGGACGCCACACTTTCAGACGAATATTTGTAGCTCACGGACCAGGAGATTCCCAGCGGAGGAGCCCCACGGGTCGCCAGTGCGACTCTTGTGGCCGACGAGGGGGTTTTGCTGGCGCCTTAAAGCGGCAGTTCTTGGTGCAGAGTCCGGAGATTCCTGGGCAGAAAGGCACCATCAATCTTAACACCGCTGTCTTGGCCGGCGCAATGGATTGCTCAGTTTTCGGCGCTGGGAATCAAAAAGTTGGACGTCCGCTCAGAGACCTAGTTAGAAAGTCGGTAATTACAAAGACGACAGATGGATAAATATATAATCAAGGGAAGAAAGCAACCTAAAAAGGCAGAGAATACTGAAAATCAGAATGCCTCTCCCACTACAGGGGATCGCAATTCCTCATCAGTAACGGAACAAGGCTTAATGGAGAACGAGTGTGTTCCAGTAACAGAAGCAGGTTTCAAAACGTGGGTGATGAGAAACTTCTGTGAATTAAAAGAACTTGTTCTAACGCAATGCAAAGAAACTAAGAACCTTAAAAAAAGGTTTGACGAAATGCTAACAAGAATGGACAATTTAGAGAGGAATATAAGTGAATTGATGGAGCTGAAAAGCACCACACGAGAACTTCGCGAAGCATGCACAAGCTTAAACAGTCGAATTGATCAAGCAGAAGAAAGGATATCAGAAGTCGAGGACCAGCTCAGTGAAATGAAACGAGAAGACAAGATTGGAGAAAAAAGGATAAAAAGGAATGAGCAAAGTCTCCAGGAAATATGGGACTATGTGAAAAGACCTAATCTACGTTTGATAGGTGTACCTGAATGTGATGAAGAGAATGAATCCAAGTTGGAAAATACTCTTCAGGATATCATTCAGGAAAACTTTCCCAACCTAGCAAGGCAAGGTAATATTCAACTCCAGGTAATACAGAGAACACCACAAAGATATTCTTCAAGAAGACCAACCCCAAGGCACATAATTGCCAGATTTATTAGGGTTGAAATGAAGGAGAAAATACTAAGGGCAGCCAGAGAGAAAGGTCAGGTTACCCATAAAGGGAAATCTATCAGACTTACAGCAGATCTCTCAGCAGAAACCCTACAAGCCAGAAAAGAGTGGGGACCAATATTTAACATCCTTAAAGAAAAGAACTTTCAACCCAGAATTTCCTATCCAGCCAAACTAAGCTTTATGAGCGAAGGAAAAATTAAATCCTTTGCGAACAAACAAGCACTTAGAGAGTTCACCACCACCAGGCCTGCTTTACAAGAGCTTCTGAAAGAAGCACTATACATATAAAGGAACAACCAATATCAGCCTTTCCAAAAATATATCAAAAAGCAAAGAACATTAATACAGTGAAAAATTTACATCAACTAATGGGCAAAACAGCCAGCTAGCATCAAACGCCAGTATTAAAGTTATATATATTTTAATTGAATAAAAAGCCAAAACCCATCGGTATGCTGCATCCAGACCCATCTTACATGCAGCGATACACAAAGACTCAAAGAGAAGGAGGAAGATTTACCAACCAGAGAGTAAAAATAAACAAATAAACAAAAAGCAGGAGATGCAATTCTCGCCTCTGATAAAGTAGACTTTAAAGCAACAAAGATGAAAAGAGGCGAGGAATGACATTACATAATGGCAAAAGGATCAATGCAACAAGAAAAGCTAACGATTCTATAGATCAACGAGATAGAAAATTAACAAGGATATTCAGGATTTGAACTCAGACCCGGAACAAGTAAACTTAATAAACATTTATAGAACTCTCCACTTCAAATACACAAAACATACATTACCACCTCACACCTATTCCAAAAGTGACTATATAATTGGAAGTAAATCACTCCTCAGTAATCGCATAGCATTTCATAGGTTTAAATGAAATATTGGTTGGCTGTTTGTTTGTTATCTTCTTCCCTTATTCCTTCCTGACTACATCATTAAGTATAATTATCAGTATAAAAGAGGTTTTCAATACCCATTACTAAATTGCATTCTAGCCTGGGCAAGAAAGCAATACTCCCATTCTCTCTCCCTCTTTCTTTTCCTTTTTCCTCCTCCCCATTCTCTCTCTTTCTTTCTCTTCCTTTTCCTCCTCCCCATTCTCTCTCTCTCTCAAAAAAAAAAAAAAAAAAAAGATATGCACATTGTTTTTTAGAAGTAATACTATTGCATACTTAATTATATATAGTGTAAACATAACTTATATATGCACTGGAAAACCAAAAAATTTGTGTGACCCACTTGATTGCAATATTTGCTTTATTGAGATGGTCTGGAACAAACCCACAATATCTCCAAGGTATGCCTGTATTAGTTTTTCTCTGCTGTGTAACAAATTATCATAAACTTACTGGTTTAAAAACCACACAAATGTAACATCATTTCACAGTTTCTGTGGGTTAGGAGTCCAAGGACTGTTCTGCTGGTTCCTGTGCTCAAGATATACAATCAAGGTGAAGACCCGGGCTGCAGTCTCTCTGGAGCTTGGTGTCCTCTTCCAGTCTCATTCAGCCTGTTGGCAGAACTCAGTTCCTTGCAGCAACAGAACTCATAGCGGCTTCTATCTTTGAGGTCAGGAGGAAAGCATCTGCTTCAGCCTGAATCAAGAAGACTTCTGCCTCTGACCTCCAGATCTAGATATGATTAGTTCAAGTTCATGCAAGAGAATATCCTTTTTGATAAACTCAGAGTGAACTGATTAGGGACCTTAATTATATCTTTGTTATACAATGGAAAAAAAAAAAAAAAAAAAAAAAACTTTCTCTCATTTAAACCCTGAGAGAGCAGAGGTACCTGCCTGCCATCTCTGCTTGCCAAGTCAGAAACAAAGCTTGCCAATTGACATGCCTTAACCAGATTCACGAAGCCCAAAACAACTTTCCATTTGGAGCAGACCTCTGTTAAGGAAAAAGACTTGTGTAATGGCAGAAGAAATCAACACCAATTACCTATAGTAATCAACTTAGTCCCTTATAAGTGATTCTAAAATGAATTAATAGGAAGTTGCTCAGCATTGAGAAGTATCAACAATGTGAAAGAAAACAGAAAAGATAAGGAGACTGAATAAGTTTGAGTAAAACAAGATTATTTGGGGTAATGGAAGACAACTGTTTAAAAAATCTAAGATTAGATAAATTGATTAATTAATGAAAACTATGATACCCAGAAAACCAGACTGCCGTCTATAAACAAAAAGTGTAACAATCAAAAAACAAAAAAAAATTATAAAGTAAAAATATTATTGGAAAAAATCAATAGAAGTGTTGGGATAAATACTTAAGGTACTCTCCAAACATTTTAGCAAAAAAGACAAAAATTTTTTAAAATAGAGAATTGTGACTGTCATATAAGTTAAAAAAGAAGAAACTACAGGAAAATCATATGGGGGAAGTAATCAAAGTAGTCAAAGAAAATATTTTAGAGCTGAAGAAAATTACTAGAATAAACGGTATCAGAAAGATTATTGAAAAACCCTTATACCTAGACACAGTCCAGTAAAATCTAAGAAGAAAGGATACAGAGAAAATTCTAGAAGCATCTACAAAAAGAAAACAAAAATAACAAATAGTCATATTACTATCACATACTTCATTCAAAATAGTGCATGTTGAAAAGCAATGGAGCAATGTCTTCAACGTTCCAAGGGGGAGAAATCAGTATGACCCTAGAACTCTTCACATAACTAAACTGCTAATAACATGTGAGCACAAAATAAATGCATTTCTGACATGTAAAAACTTTGAAACGTTTTCACAGATACATTTTATGTAAAAAAAATTACTACAGGAGATAATTGAACAATATTCAAGTCAGTAACTCAAAAACACTGACAGCTGAATGTATCACACACACACACACACACACACACACAAGAACTTAGTGGGAAAATGACAAAATTTTGAAGCCACAGGAACACATTTCCTTTTCTATGGGTGATGGCTTACTGCTTTATTGGTCACTGAATAGTGGGTCCTCAGTGTTTAAAAGTAACCTAAAGACAAAATAGAATTCTTAACTATATTTATAATATTGAAGAAAAATATTAAAACTCTTGAAAATGTATAAATCAAATATAGAAATTTTTTCTCACTTTACATAGAGAAAATTGAAATATAATTATCTGAAGTCTGTTGGGGGGAAATAGGGGAGGGGACAGCGGGGCATGGGGAGTTGGGGAGAGATATCATGGGGAGAAATGCCAGATATAGGTGAAGGGGAGGAAGGCAGCAAATCACACTGCCACTTGTGTACCTATGCAACAATCTTGCATGTTCTTCACATGTACCCCAAAACCGAAAATACAATAAAAGAGAAAAGAAAAGAAAAGAAAGAAGAAAAAAAAATAGTCAAAAAAAAAAGGAAATAGGTTGAAAGATAATATTTAAAGTTATAAATGCACAAGAATAAATGATAGTATATTTATTAAAAATTATGGGTAGGGAGAAAGATTTAAGGGTGACAGAATTAAGTTAATGTCTCCTTTTGATACTGTGGTGTAAACAGATGTTGTTTAAATTTGCTAAATACAGAAAGAGACTTAAGATTTAAACCAGAAGAATTAACACCAGAAACTGTGAAAAGTGATTATATCTAAAAAGTGGGACTGCAGTTAAGTAATATCATAGGATATTTTTCATTTCATACTTTTTTGCGTTGTTTCAAATTTTTCTATGGGCATCTATTGCTGTAACAACATTAGCAATAATAAAGATAATTATTCCAAATGCTGACCAGGATATGGATTTCCAGTACCTCACTCAGTATATTCACCTATGAGAAACACAACCCCAGAATCTACAGTTATTCTAGCACCTCATTCACCATATTCACCTATAAGAAACACAATCCCAGAATCTACATTTACTCCCAGTTCTGAGTGTCAAACACAAGTCTTACCTCAAGATTTTATTTTACATTTTTAGAAGAAATGATACTCTTATAATTTAAATATGATAAGAACTCAGGCAGCAACTCCTGAGTTCCCTCTTTCTTGTTGCACCAGTAATTTCAGCAGTGTAGTTTTTAACTTGCCATTATTCTTTGTCAAGTCAAATATTAGAGCTTGTGAAGTGGAAGACACAGTTCCTCTCTTAAGACATTCAGTAGATCCTGGGACACCAAATAATTATCATAAAAATTCAAAAATCTCTCCAATAATTTTGCTCTTTTTAACCCTTTTCTCCCAATAGTATAATCAGGAGTACAAATAGGCCACAGGTTGAGGATAATCTGAGAGGAAATTGATCACCTTCTGCCTAGTCCAAAGAATCCTTCCTAAGCATGGCAGTAAGCAGAGAAGAGGTAATTATGGTTCTGTTTCTCAGATCAAATCTAGGGTTCCATTATGTGCTTTCATTCAGCAAGATCCTTTTCTTTTAGTGAAGAATTATTCATTCAGATTAATTCAATTTACCAAAGGAGAAGAGTTTCAGGGACGCAATCCTCTCCTCTGCAGTGTGTCCCAGAAGTGGCCCATAGAGCATGCCCCCAATCCAGTCATTTCACTATCCAGAGATAATTATCTCCACCATGGAAAGCCCACAATACATAACAGCTCAGATTATTAATATCAAGTCAGGCATCAAGTAGCTTATGTAAACCAAAAGTAACTTCTCCAGGAAAGGCTTCTAGATTTTCCTATGAGACCAAACACCAGGAAGTCCTGAGAATAAACAGAACGGCAATGGTTCGCTCACCTTTGTTTAACTCTGTTATTTTGCCCTTAAAACAAAAGGTTTGAAATCATAGGTAAAAAAAACATTGTCGTTAAAACTGATATAATATTGAAACCTATCAGGAAAGCTAATTCATCTAGATCTTTATTTTTGGAACCCCAATGAACCGCATTTCAAGAAAGGAATCTTAAGGAGTGGCAATTTTCAACAAATCTAATCATAAGAATGCAACCTTTCTTCTTAAGATTTGGTGGCTCAAACACTGCAGCGTTGTTGAGTGATCTGGCCCAAATAACAAGGCTCCCCAAGTTTATCAAACCCCGCATGGGATAATATACAGCCTTTTTATGTCATAATACCCAAATTAGAGTGTCTCATGGTGATTTGTACAGACGCCAGAAGAGAAACTTTCACACAGGAAAAGAGAAGTCAATAAATGAATGGAATTCGGGTAACAGTTACCCACAATAAATATAATTAGTGTATTTATCTAATTGTACTCTTAAGAATTGTGCATTTACTATACGTAAAGTTTATTTCAATTTAAGAAAAAAAGATAGAAATTGAGTCACCCTGAAGTTCTAAGCCTCCAGGAATTGGAAGGTATAGAAACTATTGCTTTTACACATAGCTATCCATGTATGTACAAGCAGCTCTTAAGGCCAGAGAATTTAATTCCAAATTTTAGAGCCATAGAGGCGCTACAGATTACACAGAGTTTCAACCAGTGATTAAATCTGGGGTAACAGCATCTGGAGGCTCAGCCTTAGCACTGAGGCGGGTCGGAGGGAAAAATTAAGCCAAGAGTAAAAATCCACGTTCTGAAAATAATAGTAGTAAAACACAACATTCCTGGACTGAAGGAAATAAAATTGAGAGGGGCATGCATGACTAGAAGGAAACCTCCAGAATTCTACTAATTCCAGATTCCTCAAATGGGTACAAACTGGTGACAATCTCAGGGTCACCTGTCATCGCATCAAAGTTTGACAGAGAAGGATGACCCACAGGAGCAGCCTTGCTGTGCCTGAGGATTGTTCTGTACCTGAAATGAGCTTCGGATCAGTTCTTGGACCAAGTCCACCTGGGCCCCTTTCACGAAGGCCAAGCTACCAGAGTCAACCACCACCCTTGCCCCACCCTATTCAAATACCCCGTTGTTGGGGTTGATAACTGTATCCAGTGAAAATTTGTATTGGAATCTGGAGCATCCACTTCCCTCCACCTGCAGCCTGAAGAATTCTGACCCTTCAGTGATTTCCAGAAGCCTCTGGACTCAGCTGTCCCTGAGGCGGATCTGCCCTTCGCCGGCCTCGGGGCTGGAGGATGTCCCTTTCCCACGCGTCCAGTATCCCAGGGAGGCCACAGGGAGCCTGCCCCTCGGCCACGGAGTGACTGTTCCCTGTGTCGCGGCCGTTAGGGGACAACCCCAGGGCGGCAGCCATCTTCCTCTGGCCTTAAGAACTGCTTGTACATATGTGGATAGCTATGTATAAAAGCTTCATTTTAAAGAAAAAAAAAAAGAAACTATTGCTTTATTTTCAGGCAGTTCTTACTTTGCACAGTTCCAATATGCATGAATTTCAGTTATCACAGGTTAGTTAAATCACAACAGTTTCCCAACAAGAGAGTTTAAATTTCACTTACAATCTATTAACAGAACAATTGCATGAAGCAGATACAAATATCTATGTAAATAACAGATGCACTGATAATCAGTGAACAATCACATCATTTGTTTCAAAATCTGTTGGTGACAGTCCAGGGGTATCTGAGGTTCAGTTCACACAGTGTGTAGTTGTGTTGCCTCCTGGTCTCTTGGAAATAAACTCATGTCACATTTCATGAAAATAGATACTCAAAAGAAAGAATTGGCCAACAAAGATGAAAGTGCAATGAAGCAACTAAAAGTGATGACAATGGAAGTAAAATTTAAATCAAACATACATAGCACATTAGACGAAGCTGATGGGAATGTTGACACCATAGCCATTCAAGAGAGTCTAGATATGCAGCCAGTGGAATTTGGTGAAGGTGAACAACTTACCAACATAAATAAACAAAGCATTTGTGACAAAAAAAGAAAAGAGGAAGATGTCATAGAGGAAGTGATGCCAGGAAAAATCTTCACATTAAAGGAAATCTCAGAAATATCTCACATTAAAAGCACAAAAGATAAACTGCTGAAAGCCAATCCAAACTTAGAAAAGAGTGTGACAAGTCACCAAGGAATAGAAAAGATACTCATTCTATATCTAAACTTATATGAGAAGAAGGCAAACACTGTTCAAATCATTTTTTATAATTTTTTTTACAAATATATAACGGAATTCAGTTCTCAATGTTTCTGATGTCTTAAATTATGGTTTTATAAATAAATATTAGTTTGGCCAGTTTTTTTTTTTCATTTTGCTATATACTTCCAACCTAAATTAAGAGAGTTTTAACGTTTTTAAGAACTGAGGACAACTGTAATTTTTCTCATTAGTTACTGAGATTGCTTTGCATGATGGATTCGGTTTGCATGATCTTTTTTTTTTGTCTGTCCCACACACCATGCAAAGACTGTCTCCTTAGACTGGATTGTTAGTGAACACTGAAAAGCCATTTTAGAGGGGAACAGGTTTCTTTGGGAAAAGAACCTCCCGATCATTTGAACCCTCTAAATGAATCATGTGAGAAGTCTAGTAGAAACGTTCATGAAGCTGGGAGAATCTACACTACAGCCATCAATCTGAATCAGATTACCTTTTACATTGTCTAATCTTTCCTTTGGAAAACAGTAGGAAGTATTTAAAAAGCCCAATCTCAGCTGCCTCTCTTGGCCCCAAGAGCTTTCTCAGGGAGCAGCAGAGCACTGGCTCAAAGGGCAAAAGGATATTTTGGGCAAAAGGATATTTTCTCCCTTCAGTAAGTATTGTCCCTTCTCCCATCAACAACTATTAATGCCTTATTTCTGTATTCTCATGGTAGCAGTTCTATCCTCTATCCCAGGCCTTATCTCCTCCTTATCCTCATCTCCAGTGAGACAGAGTTCCATCTGAATAAGAAAGATTGCTATCTGCCAGTGGGAGTCAACTAGGCTTCATTTCCCATAATCTAGAACTTGTTTTGAAGATGGCTCTTGTAGCACACCTATAGATTTTCCTCCAAGAATGTCTCCCAGGAAGCTCAACATTGCTTAAGGACATACTTGGCCAGAACAACACTAGGAGGGTCTTTCCTCAAATATCATCTCCTTTTGCCCTTCCACTCGTCATTCATACAATTTGGATTCTACTTAACTCAAGTCCAAATGTCTAATTCAAGTGGACACAGATTTGATTTTTAAAATATCTTTAAATTTACTGGATCTCTTTTATAAGCCCTATTGGTTGAGAAATATATGTGAGTCGGGGGTAGGGGGACAGTCAATAACTTAAAACTTCCTTCGGGTAAGTGCTCACTCTTCCATGTAAAGCTCAAAGATTTCTGTTTCCTTCTTCTGCTCCGTTACAAACCCATGTTTGAGTGTATGGGGGGGACGTGGCTTGAATGACCTGTCTGGGCAGAGTTAGATGGTCCAAAACTGTGTTTGGTGTCTTTCTGCTGTCACATGGGTCCTCACTGCCAATTTCTAATTTGATGCTGTAGAATCAGATGTGTACCGTAGTTCTCTCCCTCTCTCCCTCTCTCTCTCTCTCTCTCTCTCTCTCTCTCTCTCTCTCTCTCTCTCTCTCAGGTACCAGTGATCATCCCCAATCATTTGGTCCACTTCAACTCTCCCTGGCTCTGAAGATTCCGTGATTGCTGGATGTGACTTCCAATTAATCTTGATGCTGGTAGCATATTCTGCAATGCTTGACTTCAGGACAACACTCTCCAGAAAGACCTCAAATCTCCCTTGTTGAGAAGGTAGGTCCCATCCGAGACACATGAGAACCAATGTGGCCAAGATCTAATCTCAGAAACTCTGCTGCCCAATCAAGATGTCAAGTATGCTCTGCTGAAGCCAACCCCTCTGCTCTCCATATTCTCTGGTCTTATCCAGCACATACCTCCCTCACCTCTTCAACCCAGAAAAGAGAAACCAGAGTCCTGCCTCCCTTCAGTGATATGCTGTTTGGCATATCCCTGCACTATGTTGGAAATGCTCTGTTCAGGGCGTCTTCTAGGCTCTAGTGCCTAGAGTCTCGCAGACCCACCTAGGGAATCAGGTCACTTGCCACTAGCACTGATGTTTTCTACTTAAATGTGTCTACCTGAAAGTTTCTAGATTGTCACTCTCACATCAAGTGTTGGAATTGATTAAAACCCTAGTGTCTGCTTTACTCTCTCTTATCTGACTCCCTTTCACTTCTCTTCATCTCTCAGGTTAGGCTCAGTTTATTCTTCTACCGTAACATCCATCGACTAGGAGAGCAAGTTTCTTAGCCTAGAATTGCTAAAGGAAATTTTGTCTTCTCTACACTCAGGGTAGAAAATAAATGCTCACTGACTACCAGCTTTAGTTCTTAGTATACTAAGGCAGTCTCTACACAGAGCCTAGATTTTAAGACAGTCTTGTTGCAAATCCTCTTGGATATTAGCTGGTAACTATTAGTATCTTCTCTTTGTATTCTCATGATAGCAGTCCCAACCTCCATCTCAGGCCCTATCTCTTCTTTATCCTCATCTCCAGTGAGATGGAAGGTTCCATCGGAATAAGAAGATTAAGTCATGAAAATGCAAAAGAGAAGGGGATATTAATGTGCTTCAAATATTATTCCCCTTAATTAAAATAGGTGAGATAATAAGAAACACCCCCACACCAGGAATGCACAAACATCCCCATGCCAGGAGTGTGGCCCTGGAAAAAGTTCCAGCCCAGTAAGTCTCCTGAGAGGATCATGGCCTGGTACATATAACACTACAAAACAGGAGAATTCAAGTGAGGGCAGCCAGAGGGCAGTAAAAAGAGTTCAAGGTGATTGCCAGGTGCCCCTGTTAAGGATGTTTATCTCTGCTACTTCCACTCTGTCTAGCAACTATTATATAGCAAATCAAGAGAAAGACTACTTAAAATCTTTAAAATGTTTGAAATTAAAATTAAAATTTAAGAGTTACAGATAAAAAATAGAGGCTAAAAAGTAAGTTAAAAACTTGAAAAAAATCAAAAATTTAAAATAGACAAACAGAAATTTGCAAAAATAATTTGTTGCGCTGGGCTCTATCACCTAAATTCCCCCTTCAAAGCTTAAAGACTTTCTCTCCCAGCTCCAGTGAAGGTTTTTCTACTGACTTCTCAGGTAATTTCCCCCACTGAAGAGAGTCAATCCACCCTGAGACAGCTGCATTCACTGTGGAAACATAAATCATTGTGGGAAATAAAGGCCAGACCCTGTTATGCCAACTGGAGAAAGCCCTAATCAACCATTCTAGCTTCAGAGCTCCCAAGAGTATGATGAGACTTGATAAGATAGATGAGCTTCAGGCAACGCAATATTTAGGGATCCTTTAATAAAATTCGTAGGAGTACAATGTCTAAGATATTTTGGAAGATGTTCACGAAGAAAATAAATTATCACATCCCATGCTATCCACCACAAAGAAGAAAGCACTGTGAAAGATAAAACTATTTATGTTCTAGAGGCAACATGTTGCATCTGAGAATACTGCTCCCAATACCAGGTAGCACACAGAAGGCTACCAGCTTTGAGAGAGATTTAGAGCAGGGGAGGATTCTATTTTGAGCAGGTTTTAGCCTCAAGTGCTAGCAGCCCTGATGTTTAAGCCATACAGTGCATCCGTAGCAGCCATATCCTATGATGCTAGAGGTATCAGTTTTGGGGAAGGATACTGTGTGGAATTTATGACAAGACCCAATGGGAGAATTACAACACAGACCTCCAGGGATCTAGAGCACGACTATGCAATCTTCAGCAGAGAATGATGGATTATAGCAATCCATTGTAAAATGCAAGTGGTATCACTGGGATTAAGCATAAGCAGGAGAGAAGAGACAAAGCAGGCTGCATGAGCAGGTAACCTGGACCCCCATGTGCCTCATTGTTGCACCTGTACCCCTTCCTTTACTAACACATATGATTACATTTGTGGAAAGAATCAAAAAGAAAAAATAAAAAGTGCTGTTAATGAATAGGTCAGTTTGGTATTTGGGTTTGTTAAAGTGAACTAAAAATGGCCTGAGAAAGACTCCATACTTCTGTATTTGAGTTCTTATGGATAAACTATAACCTAACTTAATAAGTAGACAAGATTGAAAACCTAACTTACGAGTATGTGCCTGTAATAATAGTGAGTGCTGGCCAATTCCAGTAGCCATATTTCAACTACTCATACACTGTTGAGTGTTTAAACTGTATTCAAATAAGACAAATGTCAACCTGCAACCAACCCCATTGTTTCTCTATCTTACTTCCAATTTCTGTACATCACAGCTCTTTTTTTGTTTATAAATTTGTTCTGACCACAAGGCATCCCTGGAATCTTTCTGAATCTGCTGTGGTTCTGAGGGCTGCCCAATTCACAAATCATTCATTGCCCAATTAAACTTCTTTAAGTCAGCTGAAGTTTTTCTTTTAACAAGATTGTTTAGAAAGCTAAGTTTTCCCTCTATCAATGAGTAAAACTTTTTCTTTTTCGAAAGTTTTCAGCCATTATTTTGGCTAAATGAATATTTATCGTTACCTGGAATTGTGTTTCATAATATCAAGTGTTTTTAACCTTTAATATATTTGTAGGCTTCCCAAAATCAAATTTCAGCTTCCATATTATCTTTTTCTTTTTTTCATCTCTTTATAGAAAAAATAATTTATATGAAAGGGCTTTACAAATGAGTACTTTTTTATTTTATCTGTTTTTATTTCAATAGGTTTTTGGAGGACAGGTGATATGTGGTTACGTGAATAAGTTCTGTAGTGGTAATTTCTGAAGTTTAGGGGTACCCATCAACCAAGCAGGGTACACTGCACCCAATGTATAGTATTTTAACCTTCACCACCTCCCACGCTTTCCCTTGAGTCCCCAAAGTTTATTGTATCATTCTTATGCCTTTGCAACCTCATAGCTTAGTTCCCACTTATGAGTGAAAATATACGGTGTTTGGTTTTCCATTTCTGAGTTACTTCACTTAGAATAATGGTCCCCAGTTCCATCAAGGTTGCTGCAAATGTCATTATTTTGCTCCTTTGTATAGCTAAGTAGTATTTCATGGTATATATATATATATATATATATATACACACACACACACACACACACACACATATATAATGTGAGATTTAAATTTCATGGCGTATATATATATAATGTGAGATATAAATTCCATTTATATGTACATATATATGTATATCACATTTTTATATATCACATGTGATATATATATCACATTTTTTTATCCACTAGTGGATTGATGGGCATTTTGGCTGGTTTCATATTTTTGCAATTGCAAAATGTGCTGCTATAATACATGTGAAAATATCTTTTTCATATAATTACTTTTCCTCTGGATTGATACTCAGGAGTGGGATTGCTGGATCAGACGGTAGAGCTACTGGATCAAATGGTAGAGCTATGGAGATTAAGCCATCTCCATACTGTCTTCCATAGTGGTTGTACTAGTTTATATTCCCATCAACAATGTAAAAGTGTTCCCTTTTCACCACATCCATGCCAATATCAATTTTTTTTTTATTTTTTTAATATGGCCATTCTTAAGAAGTTGGTATTGCATTGTGGTTTTGATTTGCATTTCCCTACTAATTAGTGTTCAGCATTTTTCCATATGCTTCTTGACCATGTGCATATCTTCTTTTGAGAGTTGTGTATGCATGTCCTTAACCCACATTTGATGGGATTTTTTTTTCTTGATGATTTGTTAGAGTTCCTTGCAGATTCTGAACATTAGTCCTTTGTCGGATGTATAGACGGGGAAGGTTTTCTCCCATTCTGTGGGTTGTCTGTTTACTGATTGTTGTCTGTCCGTTGATTATTTCTTTTGCTGTGCAGAAGCTTTTTAATTTAATTAAGTCCCATCTATTTATCTTGGTTTTTGTTGCATTTGCTTTTGGGTTCTTGGTCATGAAGTCTTTGCCTAAGCCAGTGTCTAAAAGGGTTTTCAAATGTTATCTTCCAGAATTTTTATGGTTTCAGGTCTTAAATTTAAGCCTTTTATCTATCTTGAGTTGATTTTTGCACAAGGTGAGAGATGAGAATTCAGTTTCATTCTTCTACAAGTGGCTTGCCAATTATCCCAGCACCACTTATTGAATGTGGCGTCCTTTCCCCACTTTATGTTTTTGTTGGTTTCTCAAAGATCAGTCGACCATACGTATTTGGCTTTATTTCTGGGTTCTCTATTCTTGTTCCGTTGGTCTATATGCCTATTTTTATACCAGTACCGTGCTATTTTGGTGACTAGAGAAAAGGACCAAAAGGGGGGAATTGTTAGAGAACTAAAAATGCCCTGAGAAGGACTCCATAATTCTCTATTTGAGTCCTTGTGGATAAACTGTAACCTAACTTAATAAGTAGACAAGATTAAAAACCCAACTTAAGAGCATGCTCCTCTAACAACAACTGAGTCTTCACCAATCCAAACAGCCATACTTCAACCACTCATACATTGCTGAGTGTTCAAACTGTGTTCAAATAAGGCAAACACCAACCTGTAACCAATACAGCTGGTTCTGTACCTCATTTCTGATTTCTGTATGCCACTTCCCTTTTCTTGTTTATAAATTTGTTCTGACCATGAGATATCCCTGGAGCCTGTCTAAATCTGCTATGATTCTAAGGGCTGCCCAACTTGTAAATCATTCGTTGCTCAATTAAATGCCTTTAAATTTAATTGAGATGAAGTTTGTCCTTTAACAAGTTCAAGCTGAAAATGGACAGCAGCTGTCCTATACACTTACTTGAACTTTAAAGTGCTGAGAAGGAGTCCTTTAACTAGGCCTATTTTGAGGTGGTGCATTTGGTCAACCACTTCGAGTAGAAGAAAAAGTGGCCTGAAGTTAGCTCAGCATTTCTAAGAATTCATGGGCAATTGCAAATGCTTCAGCTGATTGGTCAGGTGCCTAGAAAGAAGTCTATCAGAACATCATGGGCTATAAAACTAGATTAGAGGCATGTGATGAACCAAACAGGAGACATGAAGTGTGCAGATCTCAATATTACATGTTCACATCACTAGAGAATATCCACCATGGAAGAGCCACCAAAAAGCCAACTGGACATAAAGACTCAGCAAATTGACACCAGTCAGCCTCTGACACAAGGGGTGTATGAAAGGAACAGCTGTGGAGGCAGAGATGGATGCTATTAATAGGCTCAAGGTCATTGGCTCCCACTTATCAAGGCTAATCTAGATTTTGCAGCTGCTGCATGTCTAGTCTGCCAGCAATAGATGCCAAGGCAGAGGCCCAACCATACCTTGAAAAGAACAACTAGTCACAAGGGTATCGAGTTGACTCTATTGGACCCCTTCTGTTCTAGAAGGTATTTTAGCAGGAATTGCCATATATTCTGGATATGGCTCAGTCTTTCCTTCCTACAGAGCCTCAGCTGAGGGCTTTGAGATTGTTTGTTTCACCAACACAGCATCTCATATAACATCACATCAGAGCAAGGAACCTGCTTGTCATCAAAGGACACATGACATGGTATCCCCTGTACCTATCCCATGCTACCTCTCCCTGAAGCTACTCGCTTGATTAATAGAGCAATAAAATAGCCTATTAAAGGCTCAGCTGAGGCACCAAATCCGAGATGATATCCAGTAAGGACAGTGCCATCCTCCAGAACACACTATAGACACTAAAACAATAACCATTATATGGCACTCTATCTCTGTTAAGAATATGTGGTATGGGTGTGGTGGCTCACTCCTGTAATTCCAGCACTTTGGGTGGCTGAGGAGGGCAGATCACGAGGTCAAGAGATGGAGACCATGCTCGTCAACATGGTGAAACACCATCTCTACTAAAAATACAAAAATTAGCTGGGCATGGTGGCACATGCCTGTAGTCCCAGCTACTCAGGAGGCTGAGGCAGGAGAATCAGTTGTACGAGGGAGGCGGAGGTTGCAGTGAGCTGAGATCATACCACTGCACTCCAGCCTGGTGTCAGAGTGAGAACCACCTCAAAAAAAAAAAAAAAAAAAAAACCAATAAGAATATATGGGTCTTGGAACCAAGGGGTAGAAGCAGGAGTGGTCATGCTTACCATCACTCCCAGGGCCACTTAGAAAATTTATGTTTCCTATCATCTTAACCCTTGAGCTCCATGCACTTACAGGTCATGGTTCCCAGAGAGATCTCACTTCTATGTGGGACACAGGAAGAGAATTTTAAGCTGCTGCTGCCATCTCATTTCAGACCCCTTGAGTCAAGAGAACAGCAAGCAAGAAGAATTGCCATCCTGGCAGAGGCAGTTGACTTAATGGGCATAGTAACCAGGGGCTAACATCCCTCAGAGAAAGGGTCTGTGACCTCCATGAGGTCAACCAATAAACCACCAATCATAAAAGTGGAAAGTTAGCAGAATCTAGAACAGATCATAAAGGAAGAAAATGAGTATTGGCTGTGGACTCAAGACCACATGTCTCAACAGAGCCACTACTTTTTCTTCTAAGTTTTTATAGTTTCTCCCAAGAAAAGAGATAATCAAACTCCCAGAGGAGCTGCTTCAAGAATATAAATAAGCCTAGTAGATATGACAGTATAGGGGTGAACAGCCTTGAGTACCATGTTATGAGCCACCCAGATCCCGCACTGAGGATTAGAGGGCTTGTTCCCCTAGCTTTGGGGATGGTTGTTGATGAACAGCTCCCAGCTGTGGACCCTCTAGGAGGAACTGCCTCAGTTGAAGAGAGACACATGCCCAAGGGCTTCCCAGGGTAGACTGAACTCCATAACTCACAGGCATGGAAGGTTTGAAGACCCAGCCACCCCCAACTTGGGGCAACTCCAAAGGGTCATCCCAAATTCTCTTCTAATCTCCTTTTTGGTGATTGTTACCCAGACATAAACCTGAAAGCTATCTTCTAGGCCTTTCTCTCCCAACCCCCAATATTCAATGAGTGATTTCCACGCCCCAAACCCTATACCAAGTGCTTTGCCCGCATAGCCTCCTTTACACTTCTCCTCTGAGACAGTGACTGATATTATGTCCACTTTATAGATAAGGGTAATCCCGTTTGGAGATATGAAGCAAGTTTTCAAGGTCACACAGCTAGTAAGTGAAGGAAACATTTACTTCTCTCTGCTCTAGAATCCACACTCAGCCAATTCCCTGTATAGTATCTCCACTTATCTGTGGTTCCATTTTCCTTGGTTTCAGGTGCCTATGGTCAAATACCATCTGAAAATATTAAAAAGAAAATTCTAGAAATACACAATGTATAAATTTTAAGTTGTGTACAATATGAGCACTGTGATGAAATCTCATGCCATCCCATTTTATCCTGCCTGGGACATGAATCAGCTCTTTGTCCAGCATCTCCGTATTGTAGATGCTATCTGCCCAGTAGTCATTTATAATTCATCTTGGTTATAAGATTGAACAAACATAGTATATATAGGGTTCAGTATCATGCATGGCTTCAGACATTTGCTGGGGGTCTTGAAACATAGCCCCCACAGATAAGGAAAGACTACGGTACTTTTTATTGCATCAGAAAAGCCAACATATCCCTATTTTCAATTTTGCAACCTCACCCAGTTATTTTTAGAGAGTAATATTACTTATCCAAAGGCAATTAAAAAAGAAATTCTGCTTGCCACAAGGAACAGAGAGGTTCATTCAAGTTACCTATGCATAGTTAACCTGGTACGTATGCTAACTAGCAGTGGAGACAGGGATCTCTCAGTGTCTAGAGACAGACATGCAGACAGCCTCTTGGAGAAGGGAACCAATTTAGGGACAAAATGGATGCTTACAATCCAAGCAGCTCCAAAAACCAACTTATCTCGATGCTTTCCAGCTGTACTTTGTTATGTTCACTGCACCAATGTTCATCAGTTGGCATGGCTCAGCTCTCTCTGTCTTTTCTTCTTCTTGAGTATCCCTTTCCACGTATACTTCTACTACTGAGTCCCTCTCCTCAAGATCA
Source organism: Aotus nancymaae (assembly GCF_030222135.1). Taxonomy (NCBI): domain Eukaryota; kingdom Metazoa; phylum Chordata; class Mammalia; order Primates; family Aotidae; genus Aotus; species Aotus nancymaae. The sequence continues at coordinate 14,207,666 of NW_026988450.1, read as the reverse complement.
AATTATTGAGGGTGATTGCCTGCCCTTCGGGAAGTTCCAGTTCAATAAAATGTGGGTAAGATAAAGGGAATAGAGGGAACTGGACACCATAGGTACAGGAAATGCCAGATATGCCCAAAGACTGCCTGGGAAAGGAGCCCTCAGCAGGTGATGGAGAGTAGGAGGAAGGCTGAGAACAAGGCAGGTCTTCTGAAGTTTGACCGTGTGGAAGATACATCAGGGACCGAGCTCATAGTGAGCTCCTTATCACTAGAGTAAGGCTTTTCCTCACCCATTACAAGAAATTCTATTTCTCCTTTTTTCTATCCTTAATGGTTGCTGCAGTTTCAAAGCATGATGTAGATAGGCCAGAACTTCAAATATGTTTCTTACGTAGGCTTAGAAATGTGACTGCTGAAAGGAACCATGGAGTTGCAAACTCTAACATTGGCCTCTATGGGAAATAAGGCGTTATGAAACAGTCTGTTTTCTTTACAGATTGCACTAAATATAATCAATATTAGAGGAATTATATGATCAGATTGTTGTTTTAGAAGGATAATTTCAACAATGGGGGTAAGGAGATGTAGCAGGGAGAGGGATGAAAGAGCAGTTAAGATGCCTTTCAATCGTTTAGATGAGAGAAGGTGAGGGTCTTACTAAAAAAAGGCAATGCACCAAGCACGCTGCCGAGGTATTTATGGTCGGGAGAAATTAAGATGCCGATGACAATGAGACAATGAGGTGAGGTGGAGTGGGTTGCAGGAGTAAGATGAGATTGATAAATTTAGGGATTTGAGCAGCTTTAGTTAAGGCAGGAAGTACAAGTGGAGCAGAGGATGGATGTTTTTGTGGGGAAAGGATTATGTATGACACATCTGATTTCGAACACATTGCATTTTAGTTTTCTTCAAGTGATTCATGTGGAACTTTCCAGAAGGACGTGAAAATCTGGATCTGGAGCTTAGAATACAGGTTGGAACTGGTCATATACATTTGGCAACATATGGTCTATTCTAGCCTTTCCACTTTGAATATTACTTTCAATAAAGAAAGCAAGCCAATGAGAATGTGCATGTCTGTCTTTCTGTGATCATCTGTCTCTAAAATAGAAGTTGACTCTTTTCTCTTAAGTCTTAAGACATACTGAATTACTGAGGAAAAAGAAAAAGCCAATCCCAAAAGATTACATACTAAATGATTTCATTTGTGTGACATTTTTGAAAAGGGAAGAAAATATAACATTTTGGCAACGGGGAGCAGATGAATAGCTTCCCGGGCCTCTTGAGAGGGCACTGAAGAAAAGCAGTAATGGTGATGAGAGGGCAAAATGAAGGAGTTCCATGGTGATAGAATTGCTGGGCACTTTGATTGTAGTGGTGACCCCAGGAACCTTCACATGTGGTAAAATTGTATGTAACTAAACACACGCACATTACTGCAAGAAAAATTGAAAAAATCAAAATTAAGATTGTTGGGTTGTATTAATGTTTATATCCTGGTTTGGGTATTATAATACAGTTTTCTGGTTTGTAATACTATAATATAATCTTCAAGAAGTTGCCATTAGGGGAAATTCAGTAAAGGGTATACTGGATCTCTATTATTTCTTACAATTGCATGTGAATTTAAAATTATCTCAAAATCAGTTACATTTTTTTAAATTTTGAGGCAAAATAATTTTTAAGTAAAAAAGTTTGTTTCCTCCCATGTGTTTTTTCCTTACCATTTCTCAATTTACTTCCCTGATTCAGGCAATGTTTGTGGCTAACTTGTCGAGACAATAGGGTTTGAAGAGAAAGGAATATACCACAAGTCTAGGAATAATTTTCCCTCATTGTGATAGAGTGGGGTGAGAGTTGAGAAAGAAAGAGAGATTGAAGAATCCTTAGATGGCATGAGACAATTGGGACAGAATAAGTGATATGTCAGCAAAGGTTCTTGTTACTGTGACACATTGCTTGAGGAACCAGGAGTTAAATGAACCAGGATCATGAGCTGTGGTCCACAGACTACCTGACCTTCTCTAAGGTGAGCACAACTCAGCCTTTCCCTAGGCTAGCTCCCCTAACCACCAGTGGCTGATGAGAGCATCCCTTGGTCAGCAGCCAGCACTATTACCAAGCAAAAGGGCTCACTGCCCAGTGCCCATAGAAACCAATACTATGGTACCAGTTTCTGAGAAAATAAAGGCCTTATTGTGAGATTGACCAGCATGGAAACAGGACGTACAGCCCAAATACATCATCACTCTTATCTGGGGTTTGGGGCAAGTTGTACGGGTTAGGGAAGTTTTATGGGTTAACCTGTATAAGTTGCTATACAGATGCACTGACAGAGCAGGTTTTGATTGGAAGAACTTCAAAGACCGTTTATGGTAAGGTATGGGGAGGGCTGTTCTCACCAGACATTCTTAGAAAACAGACCCTATGTTTTTAAAAGAGGTCAAAGTTTCCTGTGGATACTCTTACTGCTAAATTTACAACTTTTTAGATCTGTGCCTGCAAAATAACTGGGCATTCTGTTATCAACAGAATATGACCAGGCAAGACTGATCCGGTGGTTATAGCACCTTATCCAGTGACTATACAAAGTAATGCTTATCCATAACTTGGTATTTTCTTGTCCCTGTCCAAATTATCACTACAAAGTTCCAGCATATTTATAAACCCAAACAAAAGAGATGAATCCTGGAAGTCTGGTGAATAGTGGTACTTGAAGGAGATGTTCTTCTATCTATAATATTTAGGGACTGATGCTTAACAGGGCCAGCTTGGCAACCAGCCTTCCCACCCTCCTTGAACTGGTTCAGCCTAGCTTTAGTTCCTTTCTGTTTCTCAAGCAGTCATCTTATGCCTGTGGAAATTCTAGATTTTAGTTTTTCTATAATCTTTTAAGCCCATTTTGTTATTTAAGTCTAATTTTGAACGCAATATTAGTGGATCTTACAACATTAGAGATCCGCAGAGACCATTTTATGAAGCCACATTTATTTTTATATCTCTACATTTTCTAGTGCATTTGGGCTATATTTTGTTTTCTGAATTTTTATGTTTGGAGGGTCTACCTATCTTAAGCCACATTCTCCCCCATAAACACCTGCCAATTAACTATACTTTTCTTTGAATTTGTTTTGATTTGGGTTTTTTTCTCCAACAAAAATCTATATGTCTGATTATTCTGGGAATTATCTTATATTTTTCTTATTACAAAATCAGAGATGTCTTCCATTACTTCTGCATCACAAGCGAGTTCTTCTTTACTGGGAAGAATTAGCTCCAATGTTCTACATATTACAACTTCTCTCTTCTTGGAGAATAAAGTCTCATCAAAGCAATTGAAGAGTTTATCAAAGCCCTGCTTTTAGCAAAATAAGGCTTCCAGCAGATGTCTGGATAGTTGGAGTTTCCTATCACAACCAGATCATATTCCTGCACCTGTTTTATAATCTGTATGAGGAATGCATCCTTCCCTCCTCTCGCTGTCCAGTCATCCAAAGTAGTGACATCACATCTGTTTCCTTCTCAATTTACCCTCAACCAGATGTTCTCAACTGTGTTTCCAAAATCAGTTCATTAACTTTTTCTGGAAGAAACTTCTTAAAGACAGAAATACTTTCCAATTATTTCTATTTGATGTATTTCTTTTACCTGTTTATCTTTTACCTCTTTAATGTCATTTTCATTGCCTTTTATGGTATTGGTGATTTTTATTAGAACATGTGTATCCATTTGTGGTAAATTCTTCAGTTATTTCATTACTCCATGCAATAGCGTACAGGTGCCTGTAATCGCAGATGGTAATCATGATTGTCCTATCTGCTTCTCACCCTGAATGTAACTAAGTCCTTTCTTGTCTTAAAGGGAAAGCTATATCACAGCAGTAATTCTTGATGATATCAAAACTGTATAAAGTTCTCTGGGGACATTTTTGTCCTTTATCCTCAATTTTTACCATTCAGAGGCCTTTTCTAACAGGTCAGTGAGACTCTTGTTAAATATGTTTTTGTCTGTAAATTGCCCAATGAGTCATTATGGACTGAGTTATAAATGCTAAGAAAAATCATTCTTATATGAATCATTGTTCAACTTGTTTGGCAGTGAAGATGCAAATTTAAATAAGAGAGAAAATTCTCCCATTGCTCTTTGTGGCTCTAAGCAACTAATTCTGAAAGGAAAAATTGCATTATGTGGGTGAAGTGAATTTTTAAATAAAAATGTTTTCACTGTTTTTAGTTCCTCTCCCCCTGTTTTTCATTTTGAGACATGTTTTATGAGATGAGTAACATCACTGCACAAGCTCCTCACAGATGTTAATGATCCAGAATAATATTTTTGAGTATAATCTCTTAGTATAATACACTTACCTTCCTCATATTACTACAAAAGATACCCCTCCACTCCAAACCTTCTAGTTTAATGATGGCTTCCAGAACACAGGTGATTAGTAGAGTTTTGGTTATTTATATACTTGCTTTAAACAGTGTTAAACAAACAAACAAAAAAGTCTCTTCTGTTAGTACTGAGTCCCATAACGAATGTTTCTTTCAATCCTGTGATGCAGCAATAGGGGTGGCTGTTCTAAAATAAGAACATTGCTGATCCAGATACAGAACTGTTTGTTTCCAGAAAGAAGAGTCCCCCTGGTGGCCAATGTTTTCCTAAGACAGTCCTGGTAGCAACTACATAATGGGGAAGTTAGCAGCTCAAATAAACAAAGCCTGCAGTGGCCAGTGCATAACACCTTAGCTGTGCCAGTCACCTATTCTCAAGGAATATATGGCCAAGGCACAGCAGGAGAGAACAACAGAAAATAGGAATGTGCAGAGAACAGAAATAATGTAAACTTAACTTAAATTGCAGCGAATGAACGGCAAGGAAAACGTCAAAATCAACCATGTGGTGCAAGATAAAGAATGTAACTGTAGGAAATAGAAAAGTTGCAAGAGATTAAAGGCAAAAAGAAAAAAATAAAGAGTGCAAAAATACCAAGGTCACCAAGCCATAGTTGCCACTGATATTTCAAGCCTAAGATGGAAAAACTAACACAAGGATGAGCTTCCTGGGCCCTTAATGGCTCAGAATGATAGGAAATAAACTAAGTCAAGAAAGGTAGTTTCAATGAGAGAGGGGCAGGAACACAGCTGTCCAAACCAGAAGATCCAAAGAGATATGGTGCACATTGGCTTGGTGTAGAAGAACTCCAATCTCCATAGAAATTCAGTCTCTGAGGTGGGACAAAGCAATAGAATGTTGCAAACAGAAGTGAGACCATGGGTCTAAGAACTCTGTTCACTCATTTCATGACACCAAACAGCAAGTGTAATGGAAGGGAAATGCTCTATCCATATACAGAGAGGACTAGTCAAGAGATCAGCCCTCAAAACAGGACAATAGTTCCAATGGAGAAGTACAATATGAGTCAAGAATTGAGAGATGAGCAACATACCTTAGTGTTAGGAAAAACTGAAGACAGTGTACATGCCTAGAGCCCCTTAGGCACACTACAAAGATGACCTGAAAAGTGACTGCTTACAGGCTCTACATATAGGCGATATGCAAATTCCCTCAGCCTAGTGAGCCTGTAAAGTGAAGATGAATGAGAAATGGGTTAGGTGAGTCATCTGAGTCTGTAAGACCCTTGCAACAAGAGTGTGAAGGTGATAAAAGAGGACAGAAAGGGAGCAAGTTTGGCAAAAAGGAAACAATAAATTAGGGTGAAAAGACCAAGCTAGTGACCAAACTCTCTACAACTTGTCAGTTTCTCTTACAAATCTATTATCTTTACTCCAACTCATATTTTCCATATTGTTTTATTAATATGCATGGGAAAACTGGTAAAATCAGGAAGTAGTGTTCATAGGTAGTTAGTCATTTTGTAAGAAAATCACTACTTGTTAAAAATTCCAGATAAGAAGGCAAAATAGATATCATTTACCTCAAAGATAACCAAATAAGGGGCATCTACTTTCTTTAATAGTGACCTGGGAGACTCAAACCATCCTTAATTCTGAGGATGCTGAAAAAACTGAATCCCTGAATCCAAAAACTAGCAGGATATTAAGCAATTGCCAGGTGGTGACCCAGCATGCTAAGAACACAGCAAGGTGAGAAAGGCACTCAAGGCCACTTTTGTTGATTAAAAAGAGGAGCCTAAGGGATTGTGTTGAACTTTTGGTAAACTTCTAGGACTAAAGGTGAAAAGTCAAGGTCTTGATCTGCCAGGATGGCAACCTTGGTAAATAACCTTCCAACATACTTTGAGCCAAGGCTCTTAAAAACTGTATCCAGGCCGGGCGCGGTGGCTCGCGCTTATAATCCCAGCACTTTGGGAGGCCGAGGCGGGTGGATCACAAGGTCAAGAGATCGAGACCATCCTGGTCAACATGGTGAAACCCCGTCTCTACTAAAAATACAAAAAATTAGCTGGGTACGGTGGCGCATGCCTGTAATCCCAGCTACTCGGGAGGATGAGGCAGGAGAATTGCCTGAACCCCGGAGGCGGAAGTCGCGGTGAGCCGAGATCGCGCCATTGCACTCCAGCCTGGGCAACAAGAGTGAAACTCCGTCTCAGAAAAAAAAAACAAAAAAAACTGTATCCAAGTAGTAAATATTAATAGATTAAAATCAGCATTGAAAGAGTTTTAGAATATCTTCTTTCATCTGGATAGCCCAGGATATTTCATTCCTCAAACATGGATTAAGGTTATCTTGAAAGGTCAGCACATCCAGGCACCTGACAAGCAAGTAAAATTCACCTAAGGAGGAAGATAGCCTCATCCTTGTCCTCAAATTAGTTCTACAAATAATTTTTTAAACACAATGTCCAGCACAGAAAGGCAACCATACAGACAACACACACACACAAAGATGCAAGTAAACTGAAACATACCCACAGGAACAAAGGAAAACAGAACGATCAACAAGAACTTGAGATATTGGAAATAACCGGTATATGCTATAAAATAACTTGGTTTTCTGTGGTTAAAAAAGGGTAAACGACAAGCTTTAGTGATAGAGTATTTTTAACAGTAGATGAATGTAACAGTAGACTAGATCCAGGTGAAAAGATAATTAGTACTTTTGAAGGTACGTGAGAAAAAAATCCACATTTTAATATAGAGACAAAAGAATAAAAACTACAGAAAAGATGGTAAGAGATACCAAATATATTAAAAGCTTTCTAATAAATGTTTAAATGAAGTCTGTAATGGCTAGTTTTATGTGTCAGCATGGCTAGACTATAGTACCCAGTGACTCAAGCAAACACTAGATCTTGTTGGGAAGGTGTTTTGTAGCTGTGGGTAACATCTACAATCAGTTGACTGTGAGTAAAGGAGATTATTGTCAATAATGTGGGGGATCTCATCTAATCAGTTGAAAAACGCTAAAAGCAAAACTGAGATTTCCTTGAAGAAGAAAAAATTCTGCTTCAAGACTGTAGCATCAACTCCTACCTGATAATTTCCAGACTATTGGCCTGCCTTAAAGATTTCAAACTTGTCAGTTCTGACAATTGCATGAGCAAATTCCTTGAAATAAATTTCTCCCTTTCTCTCCCTGTATAAATATAGTATACATATATGATATTAATGTTAATTATTATTTATTATATAAAATAATGTTAGTGAGATTTAAAATATATTTTGAGAGAGAGCGAAGTTTACCAAATAAATGACAAAAGTTACACATGTGATCTAAGATTCCCACATTATCTGGGAGAAGAGAATAAATTTGAACTAAATCGGACTTTGATAAGTCACAGAGACTTGCTAATTTCTAGGAATAATCACTAAAAGAACAGAAAAAAAATATATAGATTTCTAAATTAATAAGGTAAAGAAAATTGAATTATTAAAATACTCAATTCAAGTGAAATAAGAAAAAAATCAGAGAAAAAGCAGATCAAATAAAACACAGAGAGGCAATTGGTAGAATTAAGCTAAATATATGAACGAATGGATTAAATACAATTAGATTATAAAGTTCCAACTAAAAGATAAACCCTGTTAGCCTATTTTTTAAAAAAACTAAAATACATGCATTAAAAGAGATATTTAAAACAAAAGACAAAAACATTTAAAGCAAAAGAATATATCAATGTATGTTATTCAAACATAAACCACTAAGAAACTGATGTAGCATATAAATACCATACAAAATAAAACTTAAGAAAAAAGGCACTAGGAAAGAAAAAGAAACTCCTTCATAAGGATAAAATGTCCAATTCACCAGGAAGATGTAATTCTAAATCACACTCACCTAATAATATAGCTCCAAAACAAAACAAAACATGACAGAAATGCACAGAGAAATTAATTCACAGTTACAATAGGGAATTGTAACACACCTCCCTTAGTATTTGAAAGAGAAATTAATCCATAGTTACAATAGGGAATTGTAACACACCTCCCTTAGTATTTGAAAGAAGCAGCAGACAAAAATCAGTAGAGGCTAGGTGTGGTGGCTCACACCTGTAATCCCAACACTTTGGGAGGCAGAGGCTGGCGGATCACTTGAGGTTAGAACTTCGAGACCAGCCTGGCCAACATGGTCTCTTTAGCAGAGACCAAACACTGTCTCTACTAAAAATACAAAAAATTAACTGGATGTGGTGGCATGCCCGTGATTCCAGCTACTCAAGAGGCTGGGACAGGAGAATCGCTTGAACCCAGGAGGCAGAGGCAGAGGTTGCGGTGAGCTGAGATTGCGCAATTGCACACCAGCCTGGGTGACAGAGTGAGACTCCATCTAAAGAAAAAAAATAGTAAAGATAAAGCAGATCTAAAGAACATAATTAACAAACCTGAAATCAGTGGACATGTAGAACGATCAGACTCAGTAACTGCAGAATATACTTTCTTTTCAAAAATGAATGAACTTGGTGAAGGGGAGGAAGGCAGCAAATCACACTGCCACGTATGCACCTATGCAACAATCTTGCATGTTCTTCACATGTACCCCAAAACCTAAAAAGCAATTAAAAAAAAAAGAAAAAAAAATCCCCCCCCAAAAAAATGAATGAACTTATTTTAGCAGTAACAATATATAGATCAAAAAGAATGTCTCAACAAATTTAAAAGAACTGAAATCTCAGAGTATATTTTCTGATTACAATGTAATTGTGCTAGAAATTGATAATCACAAGATAACTTTTAAAAATTCCCAATATGGTTAAATCTGAGAAATAATACATCCAACTAACCAACAGATCAAAGGAGAAATTAGAAAGATAGAAAGATTTGAACTGATGAATACAAAATTAGTATTTATTATGGAAGTGAGAATATACAGGATTTAGAAGAAACATATACTTAAATGCATATTTTAAAAAAGATGAAAGGCCTGAAATTTAATGAGCTAAGATTCCAGATCAGTAAGTTAGGAAAAAAATAAATAAATAAAGAGTGAATTAAGGCCTGGCATGGTGGCTCATGCCTGTAATCCCAGCACTTTGGGAGGCCGAGGCAGGCAGGTCACCTGAGGTCAGGAGTTCAAGACCAGTCTGACCAACAGAGAAACCGTCTCTACTGAAAATACAAAAATTAGCCCGGTATGTTGATGCATACCTGTAATCCCAGTTACTTGGGAGGCTGAGGTAGGAGAATCACCTGAACCCAGAAGGCAGAAGTTGAGGTGAGCCAAGATCCTGCCATTCCACTCCAGCCTGGACAACAAGAGTGAGACTCCATCTTAAAAAAAAAAAAGTGAATTAAATCCAGTGAATGGAAAATTAGGAAATAATAAAGGCACAACTATAAAATGTAACAAAAAAATACAAATGAGAACCCAAAAAAGCTTCATTTATAAGTGCTTTGAGAGACTGATCAAGGAGAGAAAAGAGAAAGCACACGCAATCAATACCAGGGAAGAAAAGGAAAAAACGTTGCGGTAGCTTCAGATATCAAAGATGGCGATAGGAGGAAAACACAAATGACATTATACAAAAAAAAAGGAAACATAGTAGAAATAGAAAAATTATTAGAAAAACATAACTTAGAAAGTGGACATAAAAATAAATAGAATTTAAAACATGCCCACAAAGAAACTGCAGGCCTAGATAGCTTTACTAGTGAGTTGTTCTAAATATTTAAGAAAGAAAGAAGACCAATCTTACAAGAAATCTTCCAGAGATCAGAAAAAGAGGATACATTTCAAGATAACCTTGGTACAAAACTTGAAGCAAAAAAAAAAAAAAAAAAAAAAAAAAAAAAAAAAAAATGGCAGGCCAATCTCACTTATGAACAGAGATTCAAATATCCCAAATAAAACATTATCAAATTAAATCCAGCTATACATAGAATTAATACAATGTGGCCAACTTTGATTTGCTCCAGGAATTCAAAGTTGTTTTAACATTAGAAAATCAATTGATGTAATTCAGCACATTTACTGAATATTATGATGACCTGGGCAGAGGCAGGAAAGATAACTGACAAAATTCAGCATCCTGTTGAGATAAATATTAGCAAACAACCTAGAAAATCAAGCATTATATTTAATGGTGAAACATTAAACATTTCTTTCTGAGACTGGGAATGGACAAAGATGACATCATTGCTTCTTTTCAACATTGTACTGAAGGCCCCAGGCATTACAGTAAGGAGAAACAGAATGAAAGGTAAAAGGATTAAAAAGAAGGAAGCCAAACTGTCAACACTCACAAATCATGTAGGCATATATAGAAAAATCTAAAAGATTCCATTAATCATTCAAATTAATGAAGATGCAGCAAGTTTACCTGATTCAAAAATCATTAGACAGCAATGAACTGTGCTGACAGTGTTCTATTTCTTTACTTGGGTAGTGGCTATATGCACACTGGCTTTGTAATTGTTGCTTAAGCTGTATTTGCATTGTGCATTTTTTTTTATTAACTCTTGTGCATCGCTAGGACCCTGAAGGTGTCATACTCTTTCTGACAGGACCTACCAGCTTGACGGAGAGGCAAGTGTATACAGCACTGGTCCCCTGAAAAGCAGCAGTACTTACACGTGAATGCTGAAAACCTCGCTTAATGGATACTTTTGATGTAACTCCATTTATGCTCACAATTTTGGCTCCATTCCATTCTTGTTTTACTGTTTAAGTTTCTGTTTAAAACAACAATTTTCTTTATATCATTTACAATAGACCCCACAAAAGTATGACAGAAGCTATTTTTCTATGGAAGCATACTATTTCTCTTCTAGAGATGTCACCTTGAAACAGACATTTACTTAACAATTCTACGTTACTAGCTTTCATTCAAAAACACCTGTATATTTTACCTCACCCTGCTGCACTGATCTATGCAGAGCCTTTCCTTGAAGAAAAGGGTCACTCAGAAAGAGTGATAAAAACCTGTATAACAAGTCATTGTCAATAAAACCGAAATGTTTCCTTAAAGGCAAAGTATAACAATTTCTTTTATCCTCTGGTCAATAGATAAAAATAAGTTGGATACCAACTTATGGGTATAAGCCAGTACTTCCTTCCTTTATTGTTAGTTGCTTTGAACATTGTTAAAAAAAAAAAGAAAAAAAAAAAGATAATACCCACTGGAAGCCCAAAGAGCCATTAGCAGAGGACAGCAGTCATAGCATCATCATCATTGAGCCTAAATGCAGAACAGAAAAGCAGTATCAGACCTCGTGTAGGGATACAGTTTAGAACTCTGGCAAAACTCCCATGCTCCTAGGGTACCTGTTTCCTCTTACAAAAACATCATGTCCTTTAAATGCCTGAACCACTTTTCATCTAAAATATACCATCCACTACTGCACAGTTACTGTATGTTCATTAGACATTGAAAACACAAACACTGACATTCTTTGCCTTACCTGTGATGGCATAAGAAAGCGTAAATGAGTCTGTCAAGTAACAAAAGGATTTTGTTAAATATCCCAAAACTAATCTGTTATTATTCTGCTTGTCAGGAGAAAAAAAAAATCAGAAAACACAAATTCATATCATTTTCTGTTAACCAACTAAAAATAGAGGGTAAAATGTAATTCCACTAGAAAAATGAATAAGTACTTGAAAGCCATTACATTCTATAAAGGTCTAGCTTTTGGAAACTGTAACCCTGTCATTAAATTATTTCCACAAATCCATTCACACAGTCATGTGCTGAGTCTAAGAGGAGGAGGAAAGATCATTTTTTTCCCCAAATTTGGTATCCAGCTTTCTAAAAAAAGACAAAGGCACATTTTATCATCCTGGAAAAAATGACTTCAGTGAAGCAGATAAAGTGTCTAATAAGGCCTAATTATCTCATGTTGTGATTCTTTTTAAATCACTTTTAACCTCAGGAAGAATTTTAATTATCTTGTATAATAAAGTCTTTCCTTATTTCACCCCCTGTAGGAGAAAAACATATTAAACCTTATTTTTGTCAAAAGATAAGAGCAGTATTAAGTTTAAATTGATGTCATTATGAAATATTTGATATCAGGATTACAAATTTCAACTTCAGTAATTATTCGATTGGTCACAAAAGGGTATCATTCCACTGCCAACTCCTAGCAAGAGGCCATCAGAGTTATCAGCATGCATGCGATACACCCGGGACAGTGGGGGGAAGAGAAAAATGTGTTCTTTCTATTCCAGTAGAGTCTTGTGAATCCAAGGTTAAATTATTGAAGCAGTTTGGGAGGTACTTTTTAATATGATTTTCAAAAAGTTTTCTCCTCATTATCAACTCTTTAATAAACACTTCAAAGTTTCTGTGAGCTTCTCCATTGGGAAAAATATTAATTCATGAGCCTTCTTCCCAAACATGCGCTCATTTCTCTCACTGGGATTCAAGAACTCAAGGAGGAAATGTTATGCAAGTGTCTGCATATAGAAAGACAAAGTTTTCCTTCCTCTTTTTTTCTCATTTCTCCTACAAAGGCATTCCCTTCATGCCTAGCACGTAACTTCCATCTTGCAGTAGGATTCTGGCATGAGGTGCAGCCTCTCCAACTCAGCAAGTGTCTCTGACACAAGGTACTAACCTGTCCTTCTCCTCTTCATTCCTGATCTATATAAAACAACAAAAATAGCATAGACTAGGTGCTAGGCATCGTAAGAAGCACTTTCCAATACATTCATTTCATTTAATCTTCACAGCTCTACCCCCATTTCCTAAAGAAGAAACTAATCCTTAGAAATGTTCAGTGGCTGCCCCAAGGTGATACAGTTGGCAGATGGTGAGATTTGAATGCATTTCTAAAGTTTGAAGACAGAACCCATTGATTTAACTCCCACAACAATTCCACAGTTTCATTCTGACAGAGAGGAAGTAACTGCTTTCACACCTTATAGAAGGATACCATTTGGATATGCATGATGCCCTGAAAAAGGATGGCATCTTTCATATATACCTGTCTTGATGTAGTTCACTTTGACTCTTGCCATAGAACTGCGTGTTGGTGAAACTTTAAAGCAGATCACTGGCATACTAAACTTCGTGTTAATACTCATGCTACAGAAGAATTAAATAGGCACAGGATTTAATTGAACCATATTTTATTTCAGAGAGCTCAAATTACTACAGAAGTCTTTATATTATTCTGCCAAATCAGGACAAATACAGTGTGTAGGGGACAGATAGGAAGATAGTGTCATGCATTTAAGGACCCCGGTGGCCATAGGCTCTAACATCGTGCAAGGAAATTGTGGGTGCCAACCTGCAGCCTGGAGCCCCGGAAAGAGTGGAGGACTGCAGGGGAGGGTTTGCTGGGTCAGGTGAAGAAGTGCCAAGAAAGAAAACAGCAAAGACTGAGTAAACAGCTAGCAAGTCTCAATTACTTTAGGTACACAGAGTAATACAAAGTAGATGCAATGATTTAAAATTTGAAGAGTTAGTTATGGGCATTTCTATGGCATGCACTAAAATTTCATTTTCTTTTTGTTTAATGTGATTATTTTTTTACTGTCTCTCAAATTGACTGTTGTTTAGTTTGTGTGTTGGTAAGTCCCTTTAAATCCTCTCTGGGGGGAAATGGGGAGTAGGCTATATACTTAGCTAATGAATATCCTGTGGGACCAAATAATAATCATGTTAACATGTGCTAATATTTATACATCATATATTATGTGCCAAGTACTATTCTAAGTATTTTACGAATACTGACTCATTCACTACAACCATATAGTATTAGTCTATTTATTATTCATGCATAAATAAAGCTGCTTTAAACTATGTTATATAGTTTCTATGGGAATGTTAAACCATTGATTCATGATCTTTTTTGAACTATTAATTTAATGAAGAAACTCTTTTTTATTATTATTATTATCAGTCAATGAAAAGGTAAACTTTGGCCAAGCTTACCTATATAAACAATTAAAATGCAGATTGCAGGGCATCTCTTCAAGAGTTAATGATTCAGTAGGTCTGGGATGGGGCCAAGAATTTTGTTGCTCCAAGTGAAATTAACGCCATTGATATAGATGAAGCAAAAAGACGGTATGGAAAGGCATGATAAAACTCTAAAAGATATTAACCCTTGGATTCTTAGGGAAATGCAAGAGAACAGGTTACAAGAGTGAATACTATTCTGATTTTTATCAGAACCATGGAAACAGTGTCACTGGATATTCATTGGAATATGATTTCCAAGGCCAAGCGTGGTGGCTCAACCTTGTAATCCCAGCACTTTGGGAGGCCGAGGCGGGCAGATCACAAGATCAGGAGTTCAAGACCAGCCTGGCCAAGATGGTGAAACCCCATCTCAACTAAAAACACAAAAAAATTAGCCGGGTGTGGTGGCACGGGGCTGTAGTCCCAGTTACTTGGGAGGCTGAGGCAGAAGAATCGCCTGAACCAAGGAGGCAGAGGTTGCAGTGAGCAGAGATCGTGCCACTGCACTCCAGCCTGGGCAACAGAATGAGACTCCATCTCAAAAAAAGAATATGGTTCCAAAAGTCATGGAAGCAGACGAGGCTGCAGCAGATGATGCCATATTGAGTTAGTCAATTTCCACAGAGTAAAGAGATGCTCTGTTCTGCTAGTGAGCTTGGTGAGACTTCCAAATCCCTTCTGAAAAGAAAACTTCAGGGGTTTTAAGGCAGCCTGATACTTAGAGCCACCTTATAATGGAGAAATGAGAGAGAATACAGGAAGAGATCTCACAGGCCAGGAGGAAGGGATGTCAAGATAATCAAGAGAGATGGACTCTCTAAAAACAAGAAGGAGGAGCACACTCCCCAGTCAACTGTCATAACCTACATAACCTACATGGGGTAGACAAAAGCAGAAGAAGAACACCATCCCTCAACTCTGGACCACGTCTGACTTTGTAATTTGAGAACAGGGCAGAACATGACAATGTGATGGATGCCCTATTCCTCTTCCTCTCTGAGTAATATTGCTTAGGATCTCTTAGTGCCAGAGGCAATTTCAGGGGCTCTGCAGAACATGATTGTATCTGAGGTCTTTTAAGTTCCAACTGTGAGATCAGTTTGTAGGACATTTTTCTAAAATGAATTGTTACATGTTTTGATCTCTGCTCCTGATTCTCACTGCCTTTGCTAGATTGGCTATTTTAAATCCCTACTTTAACCATGAATGAGCAACATGATTCTTTCATGCAGGGAAAGAGATTGCTATTGTTATATTCACAATTGATCTTTCCTATTTCTCCAAGATTGGGTTGGCTGGAAAAGGAATCACCTTCCCTCTCCTCTTCTTTCCTTCCACTGGAGAAGCAGTGAGAATACCCAAGTGTCACTGACAGCCACAGGGACTTGTGTACTATGGGAGTTCAAACATGTACAATTCCATTTAGGAAAGGCAATCGCTCTCTGAGTGTTGTTAAGCCATTAAGCATTTTTTATTATAAAGGAGGAAAGGCAGGACACCAGCTGAGAGAGGGCAAGGAGGAATTAGTCCATCCTAGCAATTCTGCCACTATTAGTTCGTTTAATCATTCAGCAAATCTTTATTAGAAATCTCTCTATACCACCACATTGCTGAACTCTGGAAGTAGATGGGGAAAAACAGCTGCACAGATCATTATCCTATATACATTATATTTCAGCAGGAAGACCAGATATTAAGCAACTAAATTCATTATTAACTAATTGTAATATCAATAAGGCCTGCGAAGCACCACAACAGTCCCAGAGCTGGTCTGGTCATGAGATCAGGGAAAGCTTCCCTTGATGAACTGACATAAGCAAGTCCCGAAAGATGAGTTGAGTTCTCTGATAAGAGGGTTTCAAGTATGGAAAAGACCTGTGGGGAGGCTCAAAGGTGGGAGCATATACCATACACTAGAGGGACTATCAGAGGACTGCTGGAAAGGTGGTGAAGAGGACAGAACATTCAGCAGGAGCTGGCATGCCTGGACAGTTCGTGTGGGGCAACTGTCACCGTGACAACAAATGAATGTAAAAAGTTCTCCAAGCATCAAGGACTTTGTCTAGAATAATCAAAGAGCCATCCGCCAATCCATCTTTTTGAATCCAAAGCATCTAGGGTACAGCTCAGCAGAAGAAGGTGCTCAATGAATGTAGGTTGAATAATGAATAAATTAATCAAAAACGTAAGCATGTGTATAAAATCTATCTTTCACACATTGGAGTCTGCTTTGGTCCATTTACTGCAATATTTCAAAATCATATAAGTATCTGAGTTCCTCGAGTTTGAAAAGACAGCCCAAAATAATTACTGTATCTGAACCACTGTGATCTCAAATTAATTCCTACTGCAGCATGTGCACTCTCATCCAGTCTTTTTGGTTTTCTGTCCAAATAAAATTAGGAGTATTTTCAAAGGGCATATTGGAGCTTTAATATCATATCAAATACTTGAAAATTTAATTAACAAGATCGAGAAGAGATGACAGTATCAGAAGCAGCTGAAAACAATATAAACAATGAAATGAAAGACTTTCTCATTGAAGAGGTCCCTTACATCCTTTGTTAGTTGTATTCCTAGGTATTTTATTCTCTTTGTAGCAATTGTGAATGGGAGTTCACTCATGATTTGGCTCTCTGTTAGTCTGTTATTGGCGTATAGAAATGCTTGTGATTTCTGCACATTGATTTATTGTGGAAGACAGTGTGGCGCTTCCTCAAGGACCCAGAAATAGAAATTCTATTTGACCCAGCAATCCCATTGATGAGTATATACCCAAAGGATTATAAATCATTCTATTATAAAGACACATGCACACGTATGTTTATAGCGGCACTGTTTACAATAGCAAAGACCTGGAACCAACCCAAATGCCCATCAACGATAGACTGGACAAGGAAAATGTGGCACATATGCACCATGGAATACTATGTAGCCATAAAAAATGATGAGTTTGTGTCCTTTGTAGGGACATGGATGACTCTGGAAACCATCATTCTCAGCAAACTGACACAAGAACAGAAAATCAAACACTGCATGTTCTCACTCATAGGAGGTTGTTGAACAATGGGAACACATGGACACAGGGAGGGGAGCATCACACACTGGGGTCTGTTGGGGTGGGCCAAGGGAGGGACAGCGGGGGGTGGGGAGTTTGAGGAGGGATAACATGGGGAGAAATGACAGATGTAGCTGATGAGGGGATGGAGGCAGCAAACCACATTGCCATGTGTGTACCTATGCAACAATCCTGCATGATCTGCACATGTACCCCAGAACCTAAAGTACAATAAAAAAAATTTTTTTAAAGACCTTCTCACTACAACATTCTTTCACTCTTCACACATTTTTCTCTTCCATTGCCATTTCTGAATGCATTTAGACAAAACTAGAGAAATTAAAATAACCTTTTAGACAGTAGATGCCTTTTCATTCATTCAAATTGCATTCATGTTTTTATTAATCTGTTCTTATCTACTGAGTTACTACCATATATGGGGCACTGTGCTAAATACTGGAGATGCAGAGATGAAGGCAACATGTTCTTTACTGTCGAGAGCATTAGGAGAAGTACATAGACGGTAAGTGTTAACGTGTCTTAGGTAGAGAAGCTGGCTTTGGGGACGGTGGAAACACCAAAGAAGGAACAGTCAGTTCTATCTTGGGTGGGACAGTGGGGAACCTGCTGCATTGAGGAAGATCCAGGCAGGAAAAGCTCACAGAAGAGCTGACATCTTCCTGAATCTTGAATGTATCCACCAAACAAACAAGGGACAGAGAGGTAGCATTCCAGGCAAAGGAAACAACCAGAGCAAATGCGTAGAGATGTGAGGCAGCTTGTAAAGTTCAAAGAGCTCATGGTTTGTTACAGAAGAGCACAAGTTCCGAGGTAGCACAGGAACGAGTCTGGTCATGGACACAGATCAATGGAAGGGTAGCTATTGAAGGACCCTAAGCAGGGGAATAATAAAGTCAAGAATTCTATTTCAAAAAAATTAATAACAGTGTTAAAAAATTGATTAGAAGGGATTTGAGACTAGCGGCAACTTTCTAATTGGTAGTGGAAAGTGATGAAGGTAGAACTGATAGAATTAAGATGGCTTCCTGAAAACCCATGTCTAAAATAAAAGGATAGTTATACACTTTTTATTTTTCTATTAACATATCAGTACCTTTGTACAAAATTGTTCAAAGCTCGAGTTGGCTCGAGTCAGGTACTTAACCCGTGCCCTAAGTTTGCCAAGGAGCTGAGACCCAGAGAAGGTAAGAGCTGAAGCGCTAAGCAGGGCAGAGCACCCCCAGGTGTCCTCAGTCTGGTCATTACTCCTCTCCCTTCATCCTTCCCCAATTGATTAATCAATTAATGTTCCGCTACCAAATAGCACCACTAGGATGCTATTTCAAGGAACTAAGCAAAAATTATTCATAACACAAATCACTTAATTTTGTATTTTTTGCATTTGTGTGTTTACATATTACATTGAGCCTGCCTAAAATTATTTTTTTTAAAAAACTGCCAACAAAGCTACCGTCTATGAGATGCAGAGACCTATGACCACTGTGAAAGAAAACAATCATTGACATTTATAACTGTAATTCACATTCCTCGTTAGTCTCCTCAGTGTGGTCATTCCAAGGGAGTCTCTCACTCTTTGAAAATTATAGGCCTGTGTTTGCAACCTAGCTCTGCCACTTGTTAGCTGGGTGATCTTTGTCAAGTCACTTAACCTCTCTATGCTGCAGTAAAATAGATGTAATAATAAAGCCTGTCTGATGAAGTTATGCAAGTCTTAAATGTGTGAATGCACTAAACTAGGTTCAGCACATATAGTGCTAACAATATACAGTGAAAACGGTTCAACTAGCCATGAGGTATATGAAATAGGATGCTAAAATTGACCAGGCCAATCTTTTATTATATGTCACCAAAGAGATTTATCTATAGTTGTTTGCAACCTTCCACGGTCAAGTTGCTTCACATGATCAAGTTAGATTTAAATGAGGTGATTCTCCTACTCTCCTCTTTTGCGATTATTTTCTTCTGGCTTTCTGACTTTTCAAGTATTATATTTTCTCATTAAAGAAATAATGATGTTCTATCATGCCACTAAACTTACTGAAAACATCGCAAACCCTGTGGAATATTTGCCAGTGATGCAGTTGAAGTTCTCCAAATAATGAGAAATCCATTCCTGCTTTTCTTGATCCTGTAGTCAAATGCTAATGTTTAGTCTTCCAACAATAGGTACCCTCTCATTCAACAATAAACACATACTAGGGACATAGTACGAGCAATGTAGAGACATTACCCATACTCAAGGGGATCACCATGATACAGGGGTTTATTCATTTCACCCTATCCATAGAGAATGAAACCAACCTGGACCCCATGGAGCATCAGGTATAGTGAGGGAGACAGATAATAAATAGGGAAAAAAAGAAGCACACAAGTTCAAACTGAGAAGAGGCTTGTGAAGGTAAAGAACAGGTTAAAATTATTCTACCACTCCCCACCCAAAGGGAGAAAATCTGTATAGATAGTGTGAGCATTACCAAACCGAACGTGGGTCTGCTCACCCAGCACAGTAAAGCCAAACACTGACATGAGCAGCAACAGAAAAAGGGATATTCATGCTCATGGTGCCAAGCGAGCAAGAAAGGCAGCTCACACTTCAGCCCCAACCTCCTTGATGGATTACAGGCAAGGACTTTTAAACACAGGCATACATTTCAGGAAAGCAGACGTTACAGGCAAAATTCCAAATTAATGTATGAAGGTCACACATTGGTTTGGCCCAAAACAGCAGGATATGTTGAAGTGGGGGCTTACAAGTCATTGGTGGATTCAGAGATTCTTTGATTTGCAATTGGTTGAGGAAGCGAAGCTTGGACTAAAAACTTAGGGTCAACAGAAGGGAATGTTACAGTTTGGCCTGTGGATGTGACTTCCTCCAGGCCTCTCAGGAAGAAATTTAGAGCAAAGAACAGATGTCAGAATTTGGTCCTCAGTTTCCCCTTATCTGAGGTTTACATGACAGTGGTTGGCATCTTCCATGTGATGGCGGTCTGGGTTGCTGAAAAACAACTGAGTTATACATGTCTAGATGTTATATCTAGTTTGTATAGAGAACCAAACATCTTGTGACTTTAATTTACTTGGGTGGTTATTGTTTAAGCTATTATTATCATCCTCTTGCTTATCAGGTTGGTCGTTTACTTCTCAAAGCTAGCCAAGCACCTTCAATTTTCCTTGAAAGGACCCAAGATTTTTTTTATTTTCATGCTTGGGAGGCCCAGCAGGTCCCTAAAAGGGGTCCCTATTCTATTTCATGAGCAGGGAAAGCCACAATGGGAAGGTAATGACTGGGCTGAGACAGGCTCAGAAGCAGGTGAAATGGTCATCCAAAGAACCAGGGAAAAATAGTCAAAGCAAAGGGAAGAGTATGAGTGAAGGTCCCACGATGGGAAAAACTTAACTGTGTCCAAATAGCAGAAAATAGCCCAGTGAGGCTGAAACAAAGGTAGGACGTACCAGGTGAGAATACAGAGGAGAGTAGAAGCTTAACATGTACGTTACAAGCCACCAACACAATGGGAGGTTATTAAAGGATTTTAAGAAGTGATGAACAATCTACATTTTTTTAAGTTTCTACTGGATACTGTATTGGGAATAGGCTGGAAGGCTGAACAGTAATATAGAGTTGGGGGAAGAGGATAGGCCATGACACAGCCCATCCAATAGAGTCCTGTAAAGGTCACTAGGAAGTGCCCTACCTTGGAGAGAATCAGAGGAATTCCGATCCACTTGGAAGCAGAATATAGGGTTTTCCTGCTGAAATAGAGCTGTAGGATGAGCAAAAGTGAAGAATCAAGGATGATGTTCGTGTTTAGTGAATAGAGATGAAAGTCTAGGGAGGAACTTTTCTCCCGAGGGAAAATCCATTCATTTTTTATTGGTCTTACACAGAGAGACCTTGCTATAATTACCTTACAGTAAATTAAATTCTAATGGAGTTACATATCAGTAATCTGGAAGACTGTTTTATGAGCTTCCCTGAAACATACTGAATTAAACGCAAGGGAGAGTTGCATTCATCCCTAGATCACTTTCCTCTCTGGACAAGAGGCATCTAGTATTAAATGTACTTGGCAGAGTAACCCTGGGAGTTAATAATACACCAAAGAAGTTTCACCTCTTCTCCCAGCTCCAGCTTTGCTTGGAATGAGCATGGGCTGCATAAGAATGCAGCTGAATCCTGAATGCAATTGGCCATAGAGCATGAGATGGACAGCCATCTTAGAATACCAGGTTACACTGGAATTGTGGTGCATTTTAGTGGTTTATGTGGTCCCCAAATTATTAATCTGACTGATATAAAGTGAAAGGGAAAGGCTAGTGTCAAATACTCCCCAAATGAATAGCCGAAGTCACTCATGGTATTTCAAATTCCCTTCACAAATGACTGGTTCAGGGATACGCACATGATGCAATCCTAGTCCTCAATTCAAAGTGAAAGAAAATCTGTTTGAGGGCGTTTAGGAATGTGTTTCTGTGTTCTTACAAAGAAACACCAGGAGAGGCAGTTCTTCCTTTGTCCCCTGGACTTTGTTGTATCTGGAACTGCTGCAGCCACCTTGCTTACAGTCTAAGAACGAAGCCAATTCACAAAGGTAGACAGAACCAAGAAAAGCACGCAATAGAACAGGAGCCTCTCTCCTTACCCTGGAGGCAGCCCTGTTCCTGAACTTCCTATCACATGAGATAATAAACCGTCGTATTGATAAGCCAGTTTGAGTATGTGTTTTCTCTTGCTAAAACTAAATATATTCTCACAAAAATAAGTCCCATGACTTAAAGAAATCATCAAATTACTGTATACTCAAATCCATGAAACACAAAATCCTCTTGAAGGTTCTACTATATTTTTAAATATTATATACACCCATTTTCTGAGAAATATGTATATTCTCTCAAGAGTTTATAAATATGAATCAAGATAATTAGAATAAGTTTACTAACAAGAAATATGTCAATTGTTATAATACTTTTCAATAATGTTTTCTATGGAATTGGAGAATAGTTTTTAAAGAGAAGTGAAGGAAATCCACAAGTTTCAGTTGTAAAAAACAGATGTGAAAATATAAAAGAACAAATTGAAAACTATCCTTTAGTAAATAACCCCCAAAAAACAGAAAAATAAAAGAATGTATGTTAAAGGTGGTTTTCTTTCTCTCTCTCCTGTCTCTTGATTTATGAGCTACTAAGTCAGATGAAAAGTAGAAACAGTACAATTGAAGTTAAGAGGGGAAAATTATTTGGAGGACACCTCTGAAGTTGTAAACAGCAGGGAATTGTTTGAGCATCAAAAATGTCTTTGGATGGCAGGTTATGCAGAAAAAGGACTTTGTGGGCTTTGTGGTCCCCAAATCCTGAAACAAGCAAGTTACAAGAGCCAGGAGAGATTAAGATGGATCACAAGATGAACAGAAGGTATTTTTTAAAAATCTCTTGTGCAAGTGAACACTGAGGGTCCTAGGAACAGAGAATGACCTGGACCAGAAGTATATCCTCGGTGGAAGAGAAACATGACTCTCTGTTTACATTGCTGCAAGTCACCGCACATCCCAAACCCACGCCTCACTAGCTACCTCTCCGTGAGGAAATTTTAGCTTGAGTTGTACAGCGCCTGGTCATTATAAGATTTTGTTATGATGAGGTAGTCTATATTTCTGGTCACTCAAAAACTGTCAGGCTAGGTCTAAAAATTATGATAGAATATTTTTGAAATAGTTAACCTCTCAAGAACATAAAATCTTCCAAAACTTTCATCTTCTAGGCAGTGAATTAAATAGGCCTCTGTTGTTTTCTTCTTGAGATTTAAAAAAAAAAAAATTCAGTTTATTTCTCTATTTCATACTATTTGTAGTAACTGCAATTTATTCTATTGGTAAATTATCCATTAAATGCCATCAAATGGACCCATATGAGTGCTCACATATGTAAAGATGTGGTTTATTGTAGCCTGAAATATGAATAGCATAGACTCATCTGGCAAATAGAGATATCTGATCTCTTAACCGAACTTTACAAAATTTCTCATTATAAAATGCCTGTAAATGCTGAGCTTCTAAGATAAATTTTTATAAAATTACTGATTTATAAGCCCTTATTTATATGATATGTCAATGCTGTCTCTCAACTACATCCACTCCAACACAGACAAGGCCTTTTATAATATATGTGTTTATATAATAAAACTTTCATTACCTATGCAATTGATTTTTTCCCTTTAAAAATGTTTAAACACAATTTAATTTTTCCCATGGTATAAACATACCTATAAATATGATCAAATAACCTAGGCCTTGAGAAATGTACCGATATCAGAGTATCTTGGTTTTTTCTTTGAAGTGATGGCAAGACAGTGCCTTATTGTGATAGGGCTTTCTCCAGGAAAAATAAAAATAAAAAATAAAAGTAGTGACAATCAACATGCAGAGTAGTTGTTCCCAGAGCTGGATATGAGACAAGACTTTGTCCAGGACTTCCCTCCTCTTTCTGGAAGGACATCTTGTTTCCAGTGACAGGCATGATGTGCCCCAACCTCTGGAAGGAAATGAAGAGTCGTTACTGTTGACCAGAGTTGGAAGTGACAGTGGCAGTCATACAAAGGAGTGGGGTTGGTGGGGAGGCCACCACCTAGAGTAGCAGTCAAGTCCTATAGCTTTCCAGAGGCATGGCACAGCCAGGCCACCGATCCTCTGCACCTAAGGTAGGAAGCATCCCGCAGCAGGCCAGCAAGGTAACCAAGAGTATCACAGGGAGGCCTGCTGTGCTCAACACAACACAGGCCCACCAGGGTCTTAGCAACTGAGGAAGCAGTGTGGCAACAGGTTGGGGAAGCTAGAGCAGAAGCTGCCAGCAGGTGTGTTAGGAAAGCCCTGTGAGGCTCCCCCTGTGAGGACACCTGTGCTGTGAGGACACCTGTGCTGTGAGGCCCCTCTCTGTGAGGACAGCTGTGAGGACACTGTTTGGTTTCCCTGTGAGGACACCTGTGAGGCCGCCTCTGTGAGAATCTTCCTGAGGCCACCCTCTGTGAGGAAACTCACAGAAATATTGGCAAACACATTGAACGACACCCATTCATATCAAATGAGCTAGAATGGGATTGTTTATATGGATTCAGGGCCTTTACTTGCCTTTCTTCTTTTCTGAAATGTTCTTCCAGACAAGGAAATAGCTTCCTTTCTCCCCTGCTTTGGATTAGAATATTACTTTATCAGGAAGTATAACCCCACCACGTTTCTTAACACAGTAACACACACACACACAGATCTAGTACCACCATTTTAATTCTTCCAATGCACTATTATCTTACATATCTGACATATTAAAAATTATTTTTATTATTTGACACTTTCCACTGGAAGCTCTGCAAAACAGATATTTATACCTGTTTAGTTTACAACTTTGTTCCTAGCACTTTGAGTAGTATCTGGCACATAATAAACATTCAATGATTATTTGTTGAGCAAGTGAAAAACTCTACCCCACATCACGGCCCTTTTTTTTGTCCTCCTCCCCGTCTCTGGCTTGGTCTGGCTGCTCCAATAGCCATGTCTTGAAACTTGCCATGATCCATAATCAGATGTCCCATGCCCACGTCTCTCTCCTCCCTTGCCTGTTCAACTTCTCCCACCATTCTGCAAACTATCAGGACTCCTTTACCATCTTCAAACCATCAAGCATATCCTTCAAACCCAACGTTTCACTTCTGTAGGCTTAGATTCCACAGGATATTGTTTCAATAGCACTTCTCAATGCTCTGTATTTTAGTTTTCTTGTCCTGCTAGACTGCAGCACTGAGTGACTCAGCTATTCCCTTCTCTGTGACTGCACCCTGTTGCTGAAGAGAGTTACACAAGAAAGCAGATTATGAGTGACTTGAATACTGTGGCCAACTCACTTAGGTCCTCAGAATTCCTCCTTGTATTTCTTCACTTTCATTAGACACCTCTCCTTCTAGTTTACAGAGAAAATAGAAACCATCAGGTAAGAAATCCTTTACCTTTTCAATAACAAACACATAGGCCTACCCATATTACATACATTCCATCAGCTTTCTTACCAACTTGAATCCCATTCTTACCTTCTGGGGAACTTACACCATCAACTATCCTTTGTATGTTTATCTTTTTCCTATGGTCTTGTATCCGTTTTCTAGGGCTACCAGAACAAAGTACCACAGACGAGGTGGCTTAAACAACTGAAAGTCATGGTCTCACAGTTCTGGGGGCTCAAGTCTGAAATCAAGGTTGTTGGTAAAATTAGTTCCCTCTTAGGGCTGTGAAAATGAATACATTCCATGCCTCTCACCTAACTTTCTGTGGAATGCTGGCAGTCTCTGGTATTCCTTGGCTTGCAAAAACATCACCCCAAACTCTGCCTTCATCTTCACATGGCATTTTCCATGGGAACATCTCTGTGTCCAAATTTCAGCTTTTCAAAAGAATACCAGTCATACTGGATTAGAACCCAACCTAAGCCAGTATTAGCTCATCTTAATTAATTACACTTGTAATGACCTTATTTCCAAATAGGTCACATTCTGAGGTACTGGGGGTTAGGACTTTGATATATGAAGACAGGGGGTCCAATTCAACCTATAACAGATCTGTAACCTCCCTATTGCCTTTTACCAATGCTCACAACTATGCCCTGAAAAAGGCTAATGAAGCCCACATTTCTTCCTAGATTCCCTGTGTCTGTCTCTACTCATCCTTTAACAGTAATTTTTTAAATTGTTTACTTTACCTGATGTCTCTATTTTTTTTTATTTCCCATTCTTTTCTTGATCCACTCCAAATAACTTTCTTACAGCTCCCACAAAGGTCAACAGTGGCCTTCTGCTGATAAAAACAGTGTTTATTATATTGTGTTTCACTTCTTTGGCCCCTTGAAGCATTTGACAACATCAAACAAGCCCATCTTCTTAAAATATTCTCTTCTACTGGGGACACAGTGATCATTGTTTTACTTTTCTCTTTCTACTGATTCTTTCACTCTCTTTGCAAACTAATCATCATCTGTGCAGCCTATAAGCAAGTCCACAATCCTTGCTCCTAAATCCTCTCCATTTTGCATGCTACACTCCCCTCCCAGGGGGTACCCTGCATGCCTATGGATTCAATTACCACTTAGAAGTTGATATCTTCAGCTCTCGTCTCTCCTCTCACTACCAGACCTGTAAATCCTACTCCCCATTTGCTTCTTTTCTTTTTTCTTGAGATGGAGTCTCGCTCTGTTGCCAGGCTGGAGTACAGTGGTGTGATCTTGGCTCACTTCAACCTCTACCTCTGGGGTTCAAGCGATTCTCCTGCCTCAGCCTCCCAAGTAGGTGGGACTACAGACATGTGCCACCAATCCCAGCTATTTTTTGTATTTTTAGTAGAGACAGGTTTCACCATGTTAGCTAGGATGGTCTCAGTCTCCTGACTTCGTGATCCACCTGCATAGGCCTCCCAAAGTGCTGAGATTACAGGCGTGAGCCACTGCGCCCAGCCCCATTTGCTTCTTATTGAAGGTTCTATACTTTCCTGAACCTCACATTACCAAAATTAAACATGAAATCCTTGCCCCATCACCACCATTAATAGAGCAGTCCTCCTCTTGTGTTTCTGACTGTAATAGGTTGAAATATAATGCAGACTTAGCCGGGCGTGGTGGCTCACGCCTGTAATCCCAGCACTTTGGGAGGCCAAGGCGAGTGGATCATGAGGTCAAGAGATCGAGACTATCCTGGTCAGCATGGTGAAACCCCATCTCTACTAAAAAAAAAAATACAAAAAATTAGCTGGGCATGGTGGTACGTGCCTGTAGTCCCAGCTACTCAGGAGGCTGAGGCAGGAGAATTGCCTAAACCCAGGAGGTAGAGGTTGCGGTGAGCCGAGATCGCGCCACTGCACTCCAGCCTGGGTAACGAGAGCGAAACTCCGTCTCAAAAAAAAAAAAAAAAAAAAAAAAAGAAATATAATGCAGACTTGACTGGAGGAACCATATACCAAAGTTGTTATATCTTCCTTTAACTTCATGTTGTTCTCCAATTAATTGGTTCTAAAAGAATGCATTAAGCACTTACAGTTGTGATTATTCAAAATGTAATTTATATCTCAGTTCTCACGCAAGAAATTACAATCTAATTGGCAAAGCTAACATTTGAAATAATTTAAAAGAATTAAAAACATTCTATAGCTGTTAATTTCTGTGTGTTCACTGTTAAGCATTTTACATGCAAAGTTTCACTGACTCTTTTAATAATTCTATAAGGTAATTTTATCTATTTACATTTTGCAAATAAGGACGCTAGGTTTGGAGAAATTAGTGACTCCCTCAAGATGACCTACAGAACAAATAATGAAGCCTTGTTTCACCCCAAATCAGAATCTGAGCCCTTATTCACACTGCTAAATTGTGATCCAGTTCCTAGTACATATTGAAGTCATCCAGAGAAAGTAGAAAACTGCATTTATCCTTGGTTTTGAGGAATTAGAGAAAGTATGGCTAGATAGAGAAGTGAACAAATCATGCTATCTGAGCAAGGTGTGGATTAAAATGACCCTGACATAAGAGAGAGACAGCAGCATCCATTTCAGCAGCCCAGAGGCCCTGTTGAGGACTATTATATAAAGGTGAGCATGTAAGCTAGGGTCATCGGATGGAGTTTCTTGAATGCCAGGCTGAGAAGTTAAAACTTGAAACTCTAAGCAATAGGAAGTCAATACTGAAAGCACACTGCTTTTGAAAAGAGTACAATAATACACTCTGGTTTTGCTTCCACTGTCCTTTGTGATAACACACAAATCTCTAATAGCCATTTTTGGTTCAGATGTACATTGAGCCATTAACTGTGAGAACATAAACTCTTCCTTCCTGGGTTAAAATTGATAATTTATGGGTAGGCACAATAATGTACTTCCAGCAACCAACACACATAAGTATGGTTAGAATTTTAAGAATAGATGTGAAGATGCTTGAGATTACACAATCGTTTGGAAAATGTGCTTCACCTGACCCAGTTATCTCCTCTTTTGTCACGCATCTTTTTCTCTGTCAAAGATCTATACCAGAAATTAACCTGAAGAATGAAATATAGGAATGACGCCATTGTTCTAGGAGATGATAATAATACATTCCTCATAACGACTGTTCAGATCAGTTCCAAAATGCCTTATTTTACAGCAGCATTGATGTGTCAAGAAATGGATTTGTTGACCCACAGGAAGGCTGAAGTCATTTATAGATTGAAAATACCTAAGATGGGACAGTTTGCTAAGAGCTCCTTGACTTACTATGAGGTTATATCCCAATAAACCCATTGTAAGTTGAACATATTGTAAGCTACCAAACGTCAGAGCTTAGCCTAGCTCACCTTGAATGTGCTCAGAACACACATTAGCCTACAGTTGGGCAAAATCATCTAAAAGCTTATTTTATAATAAAGTGTTTAATGTATAATGTAATTCATTGGATACTGCACTGAAAGTGAAAAACAGAACGATTGTATGAGTACTCAAAGTACAGTTTCTACTGAGTGTATGTCACTTTCAAACATGGTAAAGTCAGTAAATTGAAAGGGAAACCGTCGTAAGTCGGGGACCATCTGTATATGTAGCCAAACAGTCCCTAACTTCATGAAGCTTACAGTCTTTGGGAGAAGATAAACACTAACCAAATAACTACAAGTTCGAATTTATCTTGACAAGGACTTAAATAATTCGCTTCAATGTGACAGGTGAGATCGATTGAAATTTGTTTTGGTTTTGCATGCCATAGGCCCTATTATACAACGTTGGAATTCTTGTAGTACATGAGCTGTTTGCATAGGTCCTCAGGCAAGTTATTTAATTTTGCAAAGGTTCAGTTTCCTCATATGTAAAATGAGAGTATAATAACAAATGGGGATTTTGATGAGGATAAGTGAGGTAGCATGTGAAAATGCTTAGCATTATGCCTAATATGCAGTGAATATTAAAATATGTTAGCTATTGTTACTCTTCCAGAAGTGCCTCTTATGAATCTGCATCTTTCATGCTAGGGGATACAGAATCTGATTAGTCAAATAGTCTTATCTGCAGTAGTGTCAACAATGTTTTGTGCTAGCAATAAATGTTTACTAAACACCTCTTACAGGCAAATCATTGTATAATATTCTAAAGGTAGGGGAGGAAGATAGCGGCTTTTATTAATTAAGGGAAATAGCAATAAGGATGTCGAGTGACATAGCCATGGATATAGGAATGAGGTGGGAGGTGGACATGGTGAGTATGGCTGAGGATGGGCCAGCAAGAGGATGATGCACTTGGGAACACTGGGATGATGCGTATGTCATCAGCAGAGAACCTTATCTGGATCCAAAGACAAGAGCGGACGATCAAACAGGTAACATTTCAATTTCAACTCAGCTTCTTGGTGAGGAGAACATCCTAACCAATATTTTACTGAGTCAGCCTAAAGAAGAAAAACTTTAAAAGACACATGTTTTAGGAAACGTTTCTGTTGAAAACACTATGGGAGCGATCATACTAGCTGCTTGAAACCGACTTCAATACAAGATGCACGTGAGAGGTAAAAGACAGTCCTATGTCCCAAGTGGTTATGATTTCTTTATATCTCAGAGCTATGGTTTTAAAAGTTTCAATCTGAAAAACTTACATCCACACAAAAACCCACAAATGAATGTTTACAGCAGCTTTATGTAATTGCCCAAAACCTGAAATCAACACCCTTGAGTAAGTGAATAGAAAAGGGTGAAGACGAATGTGAAGATGAGTAAGTCAAGACATGAAGGGAGCTTAAATGCATATTGCTAAGTGGAAGAAGCCAATCTGAAATGGATAGATACTATAGTATTTCAACTATATGACATTCTAGAAAAGGAAAAACTAAGAAGACAGTACAAAGATCAGAAGTTTCCAGGGCTTTAATGGGAAGGAGGGATGAGTAGGTGAAGCACGGGGCATTTTAAGGCAGTGAAACTATTCTGCGTGATACTATAATAGTGGATACATGTCATGATAAATTTGTCAAAACCCACAGAACGTGCAACACCAAGAATGAACTCTAATGTAATCTGTGGACTTCAGCCAATAATGATGTGTCAACACTGGTTCATTCATTGTAACAAATGCCCCACTCTGGTGTGGGATGTTGAAACTAGTGGGGACAGCCGTGCATATGTGGGGCAGCAGTATATGGTAACTCTGTGTACTTTCCACCCAATTGTTCTGTAAACCTAAAACTGCTCAAACAGATAATGTCTATTAATTGAAAAAACAAAGTCTCGGTGGATAGACACTGTGTAGGCAGGTGATGAGTATGGAGTGAGGCTTGTTTTTCCTTGTTTACCCTTTCAACCTATTGGATTTTACATCCTGAGAGTATCACCTATACAGTATATAAATGGTTAAGAAATTAAAAGGTAAAAACAAAAATTCACATCAATTCATTTATAGTTTACAGGATGGTTTGACCTACAAGTTTCCTCCTTTACCACTGGTCTATTGTGGTAAAAAAAAAAATTTTTTACTTATCATATTTTCAATTTATGATGGGTTTATCAGAATGTAGCATCACTGTAAGTTGAGGAGCATTAGTAATTGAATACTTAGTCATATATATGCAAAACCTGCTTGGAATCCTGAAGCAGCTTTTAATTGTTAACCCATTTTATCACTCAGGGAACAGACACAAGCAGCCCATGAAATGCTTTGCCCCAGATCACACAGCAGTGTGCCAGGAGCACATCGATCTGACCAGGACCACATTTCCTATTTTTCCTTCTGTTATTTTGTAACATAGAAAGAATAACGGTTCCAAGGAAGTTCTAACCTGCTACAAAGGTCATACAGCCAGCACCACAGATTGTTTAAAATTAATAAACCTGGAACAAGCTAAGTGGTTTAGATACCTTTAACTCTTAGAAATTATAATTGACCTTTACACCTGATCACTGACCTCTGCATGGCAGTCAAGCCATATCATTCAGCCAGGTGAAAGGTTTAAAGGTAATTCCATCATACTTCCAACATTCCAATAACACAGCACAAGAATACACTCCCAGAAATTGAGAAGCTTTTTAGTTCAAGTTTCCAGATAAGGAAATCGATACTAGAAGTGAAGGTGAAGGGTAACAGTAATAGCTAATATTTACTGAGAACAATGTGAGAGCCTTTGTTCTAATCACTGTTCAAGTATTAGCTCATTCAACCCAAGCGCCCACCCTTAAGTGCAGCTATTGTTCCCATTTTATAGAACATACGCAGAGATTAAGTAACTTGTCAAGGTCAGCCAGAAATTGAATCAATCCATAAAACTCTGGCAAATTGCATCCACTTGGTAGAGAATGCATCTGCCTATACATCCTCCCATGCATTCAGATTTTAAAACAGAGGCCACAGCTATGAGCAGGGTTGTGTGACGTTGTGGCAGGGAAGCTCAGTGGTTGGAAGTATTCTTGGGAAACCGTCTGAGGATTTTGTTCATTTCAGAAGTCTAGTTTTCATGGAGCCTTAGAGTCTGCAAGGAGGTGCTAGTAGGGAATAGTCGTCATTGCCTTAGAAGCCGGGATCAGAATCTCAGGCACCAATTCCACGTGGGGGCACATCGTTACTGTGACCAGTGTGGCGCAGATTCTCAGGCCCCGTTCTCAGGGTTAATGGAGAAATCTTAGAAACCGGAGAATACTCCCCAGAGCGGTGATTCTCAAGGGTGTTCTCCAACCTGCAACCTCAGCCTCACCTGAGAACTTGTTAAAAATGCTCATTCTCAGCCACTAGCTCAGACATGCTAAATCGAAACTGAGCTCTGTGTTTGAACAAGGAAGTACTCTGAGTGATTTTGATCTATGCAGAAGTTTGAGAACTATTGTCCTTCGAGACCCCAATATTCCATCAGCGTCCTCTTTCCTGAGTGCCCTACCTGACAGCAATTGTCTGGGTATTCTTGGAAGCACTTGAGCTTTCTGCAGGACGCCCACCTGCGGCAATAGCGCATAAACAGAGTGAGGGTGCGAGGGAGGAGACCTAGGGCTCTGATTTCCATTCCCTGTTCTATTTTGAAAGAAAACAGAGAATGTTGATTTCTCTTCCTTTGAAAATGCCAAAGGCAAACGAAATCATCAAGATCCTTTTTGAAGGAAATGAATCACTGTGGAAAAATCAAACTTGGAGTGATTAATTCCACTGAAACCCCGAGTCACCCCAGGAGCCTTGGCCGTTTCTAGCATGGTAAAAATTCAGCTAAATCAAATAGACCCCAGTGCCTGTGTGAGCTGATTTTTGCCAAACCTCCCTCAGGCATCGTTTACAAACCCAGGACAGGAAATCTCGAGGAACCCTCAGAACCTTCCCTTTCTCCCTCTTCCGAGTAAACAGAACGTTAAGAGGACATGCAGGTGACTGTCCTATGGATCTCTTCCTCCTGCTCGGAATACAGGAAGCGGCGGATGCTTCTGCTGTGGAGTAAAGGAAATGGTTTCTGAAATCGCAGTTCCCGAGGATTGCGTTCTTCACACTCCCTCTTGTGGCTGCTCAGAGATAATGCAACCAGGAAAGGCCTTAGACTGCATGTTAATGCCACGCTTAACGGAATTAGAAATCTAAGAATACAGGATTTGAGAAGCTTGTCTTTCCATAAATTATGTTTGCCTTGGGCCTTGTGGAAATCTACACAGCTATTCGTTCTTGGAGGATTGTAAGTGCCTGTCCCAAATAAAGCTGTTTTGTAAAAAATGACGAATAAATATTAGCTTTTTGTTTAAAGAATTTAAAACAATTAAGAGGGCTGCAAGTACAGGGTATAACTGAATTACTGTTTGCTTCTTGCTGTGTTTACATAGGCAAAGCAAAGGACAAGAGAGAGTGTAGATCGTTTCTAGGATTATTCATTAGTAAAACCAAAAACAAGATGTAAAAGAAAAATATGTGGATATATGTATGTGTCGGCATTGTATATGTTCAGTGTATGTCCAGCACTGCACCCAGAACAAATTTCTTCCTACTGTTAGCAGGTTCTGAAATTTGGCATCCTCCACATGGCTATCCTACCCCGAGCAGGGAGAAGGTGCTGACTTCCTTGACTCCCCCAGGGGATATGGCACTGCCCTCCCCATAACCCTCCTTTCTTCACCTGAAAAGCATTTTCCCTTTCTCATTAACCTCTGAGAATGCAAAGCCTTCCCTATGATGTGTGTGAGTTTAGCATAGCTATATTCCTGCTGGCTTCTCTTCTAGGCTTTAGTAAAGAAACCTGCCTAAGGTTATAAGCTCCTAATAGAAAGAAACAGATCTAATTCACTATGCAGTGTCTAGCCAATCACCTCTACAAAATATATTAATGAAAGTTTCATAATGAGATTACATTAATTATTCAGTGTTTCTAATTGTCTAGAAACAAAAATGGATTGTCAGAAGGTAGGCAAAAATTTCAGGAACAAGGAAATGTAGGGATGGGTGCGGGGCTTACGAAGCATGTAGGACTTGATCCACAGCTTCCCAGCCTTGGCACTCACTGTTGACAATGGAGTGGGATGATTCTTTGTCGTGGGGGCTGTCCCGTGCACTGTAGGGTGGTCAGCAGCATTCCTGGACTCAACCAGCTACCTTCCAGTTGCACTGCCCCAAATCGTGACAACCAAAAATGTCTCCCAGCACTGCCAAATGTCCTCTGATGACAAAATCACTCCACTTATGAGCTATTGATTGAGGGGGACAGTGTTGGTAGTAGAATTGTTAAATATTGCAATGAGTAGACCACGCTGAGGTGGAAGAGGTCTGACTACGAGGCACCATGAGGTAGAACAGAAAGAATGGGCTTTGGAGTTAGTAAGACCAGGGTTTGAATCAAAGGATGGGACTATAGGCCTCTTTTTTTTTCTAAGCCTCCAGTTTTGTATGTGTAAAAATAATAATAATAGTATAACAATAGTAGTAGTAATAATAATGCTGTGGAGAAGTTAAATGAAATAAAGTATCTAAAGGATCTAGAACATTGCCTAGTTATATAACCACGTTGGTAGACATCACTGTCCTCTTCTCATCTCCAGAGGTCTCCAGAAATAAAATATAACTTCTTTGAGGTAGTTTAAAGGAGTCTTGGAGCCTGACCTTAGGTGTGTTGAAAAGAGCCCTGTGCTTGAGATTCCTGGTGAAGAATGTCACTCTCGCTTCCTTCGGAAAAACTGTTTCTGCATTGCAGGCTGTGCCCGTTCAGAACTACGTGCAGGGCAGGAATGTTAACTCTCCAGATGAGTGATCACTCTCCGGCAGCAAAGCAGATAAATTATATCTGTTCCAAAAATGGAAATACAGATAGCCCTTAAATGCCCACTTTGGTCTCTATTTTTCCAATCAGAAAAGTAAAAATCTTTCTTTTCAGATGTGGAGTAAAATTTATGTACTTTGTGTCAAAGAAATCTTCTTGGTAATTTTGATGCTGAAGAGATTTTTGCAATGTTATTTATGTCTGATATATGTCTCTTCTTGAAATAATGACTGTTGTGTGCTCAGATTAATCCTAAAATGTTTCATGGAAACATTATGTAACTCTGTAGAAACATCTTCATTGCCCCTACTGTTTATTACAATTTTAAGTAAACCACTTGCTTATATTTTATATAAGTTGCCTAAAAATAAAAAGACATATTAAAACTGATTTAAAATACCTGTAGATTAACAATCATGGCATTAGCAATTTATTCTTGAATTTCATCTGATTAAAGATTCATTCTCCTCTTCCCAGAATCCCTGTACTCTAAGCTGTTCACATTTCTGATTTTCCCCTTTCTCTCTAATGTTCAGGAGCCCTCATTTGAAAGTGGGGAGCCTGGTAAAGGATTAAACTCTCCATTTTTTAAGTCTTTTCCGTGTCATCACTCTTACCACAAATATTTTTTAGGTGGAACCATATGAAATTATGAATATTTGACTTTTTTGACCTACAAAAATGAGTTCATATGGTTCAAACTAAAACCCTTTTCCTTTCATTATGGAAATTCTACTCATCCAATGTCACTTTCTCTGTTTTCCACAATATTTCCCACAGCAAAATGATCTCCCCTGCCTAACGATACCACTTTGCAATAGAACTGTCGTTGGTCCTTGCTTACATGACTTTTGGAGGTGTTTGCTGTGAGAGAGCACAAACTGCAGGCTTTAGCCCAGCGATCTGGATTTGAATCCCATCTCTTCCACGTACTTGTTGGGTGACCTTGAGTGAGATATTTGGCCTCCTAAGTCTCAGTTTCCATATTCATTAAACAGTTGTGTTGAGCATCAGGATAATGTATTCAATATTTTACATAATGTCAACTACATAATAGGTGTTCAATAAAGGCGCACTTTCAAAAACAATTAGCAGTGGTAATGAACTTCTGAGGCCGCTCCTTATTCCTGCATCCTTTTGTGGTTCCTTCCATGCCAGTGGTGTCCAACACATAACAGAAACAGCAACAAAAATATAACAACTTTCTTTTATTAGGCACTTACTCTGCCTCATACTGTTCTAAATATTTTTCTTGCATTACCTTAGGTAATCCTCACAGCAATCCTATGAAGTGGATTCTGTTATCATTTTTAGAGGTGAATTAAGATGATCACTTTAGAGGTGAAATAAAGAGGGGTTAGATAAATGGACCATGGCCGCACCTATGAAGGATTCAACACTGGAACCAAGGCCATGTGACACTGGAATACATAATGTCCTAGATGTTTTAGGAAGGCCTCAAAGCATTTTTCCAACTTTAAAGAGTCATGATTCAAATATGATATTCTTTAAATATTGAGTGCTATTTTTATTTACAAAAATAATCACTCATCTCATTTTTTTCTTTGTCCCATTTACTGTCTAATATTTCATTTCAGTTTTAAGTAACTAGAGATTTTGTCAACACAGCTGGGCAGTACTAAATTGTGGTTAAACTTGATAGTTCAGTTCAGTTCAATAATTTATCTGATGTGTGCAAGGTACCAGGTGGGGCCCTCAATACATATTATAGGAATACCATATAGTCCTTGGTTCAAAGAATTCATAGTTGGACCATCTTAAAAAAATTGAACTTGAAATAATTAGAGATGATGACAAAGAAAATTCAAACATAACTGAATTTAAAGAATTTTTCCAAAAATATCACATAATTATTGCCCCTGTGTGCCCAGCTAGCACTTTGCAAAGTGCCAAGGGGGCTGAACGAGACCAATGTGACTCTTGACCACAAGGAATTTACAAGCCTGTGAAGATAGGAACACTCACATATGCAATCAGGTGATAATGCAAACCAACACATTCATTCCTTCAACAAACAGATTTAGAGGCAACTACCAGCCGAGCTCATGCAGAGAGCTGCACAAGGGTAAACAGGTTCGGGCTGGCTCTGTCCCATGAATTGTACAATTTAAAATACATGATAAATTTTGTGAGAAGGGAAAAAAAAAGTCTCACTGTTTAGAGAGTTTATTGAGGACCAATGTAATTGAAGAAGGCCTTTTAAACGAGGGTGGAATTTGCCTCTGGTCTTCCACGAAGCATGGTAAAATGCCATTTAGTACTTAATTCCCAAAGACAGCAATCAACAAGGGCATATGAGGATGGTATTATTAATTTCTTATTGATTGCAAAAGACTCCAGTGGAAAATAACTACACTAACAAAATATGTATTCATATTCGCATGAACCTTAACACTTTATCAAGCTTAATACTTCTATTTCATTTCCTAAAAGAACTATGGTAAAACTAACCTCAAATCTGAAAATGTTCTTTACAAAGATTCCTATAAAATAATGTTAAAAAAACCGAAGTCCTGCACTATAGTTAAAATTGAGGTGTTTTCCTTTCAATTCAAAAACCTCAATTTTCAGACCTTAATATCTTAGACTTTTCAATCACAGGCAGTGGGAAGTTGGTTACAGAGAATAGTTACTATAAAGAAGGAGATTGCTGATAGCATACTTCTGAAGTACAACTGCTGCCTGTCATCTTAAAATGGTTAAGTAAGCAATCCAAAGAAAAATATGTTGAGGGGTATATTGCTAACTCAATCGAGATGAAGATGTAGGTAGGTCAAACCATATTTTTTTATTTCCTTTAATACTAGTAGATAGTGTAAGATGCCCAGCAATTTTTCTTTTTCTATATAATGGTCTAGAAGAGCTTTTCACAATGTAATTTACATAGTATCAGGGATTATCTTTTTATCTGCAAACTAAACAAGATGAAATTATGTCGGCACAAGTCTCCACAGACAAGGTATGTCAAAAAGATAAATTACATAATTTATATTTGCATTCCTTTGCATTTTTAATATTGTTATATTCTTTGCATTTCTAATTATATTTGCATTTTAAATATTGAATTCATTTTTAATTTTGGTGGTAAAATGATGTGATATAATTAGGAATGGACGGACACGAGACACTTTCAGAACCTTTCCTTTTACTTTAACTGCAATCAGACTTTTTTTCCCGTGACACCCCCAACTACTCCCAAAGACCACTGTCATCAAACTAGGCTCTAGCTGATCATTGATTTGGTACATCTCAGTATTATTCACAATTATTCTTGCCCTGTTCTGTAAGCAGATTATACACCCCCACCCTTATGAAGCCTTCTAGGCAGAATATACCCTCTACCCCACTATTAAAGCCAGTTATGTCAATGAATGTTTTACAGATGTCAGCACAATCTCTTGTGCTCTTGCCCCCTGCCACAAGAATGCATGTCCCAGATAAGGGCCACTCCATCAGCCTAGGTCCAGAAATGAGAGCATACATGGAATGGACTTGCAGATGACCCACAGCAGACCTGCGGTCAACTCTCAGCCTTCATGTAATGTGGGAAAGAAGGATATGTGAATATTATACTCCACTAAAATTCTAAAGTTGTAACATAGCAAAATAGTTGACACAATTAGCAGTAGCTATTAGTCTATCATATTGTCATACTATATGCATGCTATAAAATTACTGGACAAAAATATTACTAGCCTGTCACAGACACATTGGACTTACCTTTTCTCCTTGTGACTGCATTATGTGTGATGATCTGAAATGGAGTGAAGACAGAAAAATAAGAAAATTCAAGAATGTACTACAGAGTGATCTTCTTCCTCTTAGAGCACCCACAGAAACCACTCATGGCTTCTCTGTCTGCATCCTCTCCATACAAATATATTCTCTAAGGCACTAGCCCCATATCACATACCTGCAGGTCAGCCTATAACAGGCTTTACCTCAGAAGCCAAAGATCTATAACTATGCAAGTATTTGTGTTGTATAATATGGAGCTGCACCAAGAAATTAAGTGGCAGACAATGCCCATGACTAAAGTGAGCCCTGGATCCCCTCCAAAAGCAGTCTCTATATCATAACCATCAACTGTGAAAACAGTATGTATTTTATATATTCTACCTAATTGCTGGGTAACTCTGTATTTTAAAATCTTAAGCTCCTAGTTTTAATCTATTTTGTCCCATCAGAGTACTTCCTTTTCTCAACTTTCTCGTTTACAAGGCCATTTTTATTTTTGCCTCACTCTGTACTGATGGTCCCTAATCTACTCAGTCAGTTCCTTCTCTTCTATGATGTCTATTTTCAGACACCTAGGAGATTGACAGCTCCTAGAAATACCACTCACCTAACTGCTTCTTCCCCCTTCTTTCATACTAGGGCATAAACTTTACTGTATCTTAAACACATCTTCCTAAATGCCTCACGACTATGATAAACTTGACATGCTTACAACTGACGGGATCTTGTCCAAGTTTTGTGCACTTGCCAATTTTACAGAAAGTGCTGAATTGACTGTGTGTGTATTTGTGTGTCTGTGCTTACATCAAAATGTTAACTACAGTTCTGTCTAGCTGTTGAGATATAGGTCATTATTTCTCCCTCCTCCTACCTTATCTTTCTTTTCTGTTTTTTCCTTTCTCTTCCTCTACCTCTCCCTCCTCCACTAATTCATACCTCATCTCTGGTTATAACATTTCAATACACTTCTAATGATGTTTTTACAATGGAAGTAGCTTACTTTCTGTTAGCATCCAAGTACCATGAAGCCCATAGCTGTCAGCACTTGAAAGTTTGATGCCTAGCAACTCAGCTACTCATTTTCATCTTCCATGTCAGTTTGGTGCAATGTTTGCTAAGCGAGAAGGTTTGCCAACTATAGCTACCTCACACTACTTAAGGTTATGATATGAAAATTTTCCCATCCAAACATGGACATCACCTGTGTTAAGTGGATATAGTATTGGAGACCCTAAAATAAATCTGTATCACCAAATGTAAAATGTAGGTATAACAATCAATAAACAACAGCTCTGTTAAGCCTCCCAAGATAATCCAAACTCACTGGATAACTGATGAGAAGGATGTGACAATTAGTGTTCACCTGAAAGTGACTTTCAAAAGTGTGTCAATGTCATCATACAGTCATTCATCCAGTATAATTATTGAACTCCTACCATGTGCTAGATGGGTTGTGAATGCTCTTTAGAATGAAACTTTTGGTAACTGATAAAGGGTATTCAAAGAGAAAGTTTGAGTGTATTCTTATGTCAAGGATACAACAAATATGACCAAAGGAAAGAATATTCCAGCTGCATACCACAATTAACCTGGTTCATTCGAAAAGGGAAGACCAGGCCAGGTACAGTGGCTCACACCTGTAATCCCAGACCTTTGGGAGGCTGAGGTGGGCAGATCATGAGGTCAGGAAATCAAGACCATCCTGGCTAACATGGTGAAATACTGTCTCTACTAAAAATGCAAAAGTTAGCTGTGCATGGTGCCATGTGCCTGTAGTCCCAGCTACTTGGGAGGCTGTGGCAGGAGAATCACTTGAACCTAGGAGGCAGAGGTTGCAGTGAGCCACAATCGCCCCACTGCACTCCACCCTGGGCAACAGAGCGAGACTCCATCTCAAAAAAGAAAAAAAAGGGAAGATCAAACAGACCAGTTTGGGCTGACAGTCTCCTTCAAGATAATACATCTCTCTTTATTCTGACTGAAGTCAGTAGGGGTTTCTTTTCAAAATGTAAATATCTGTATTAAAAGGACTTTTTTCTTGATAATATAGAATTGTTTTTAAAAAGGAAATTAATCATAGAGAGAGTGGAAGTTTCCTTATAATTCCAACCTCCAAATGTAAACACTGTTAACAATTTGCTCTATACTGGTAGACTTTCTCATTGTATTTATTAATACATTATTAATAAATATATAGTTCTTCACAATATGCATACTGTTCTATAATCTACCAAATAATCTGCTGACTTTTTAGGAAGCAAGCTTACTTCTTATGCAGCTGAAACAATAAATAAGCAATGTGGATATTTTGAGCCACTTAGCATCTCTCTTGGTAAAAATAAATACATTTACATTGTTATTTAAAAGATAAATTCAAAATCTAGAGTTTTATCTCCCCACAGGGAAATAATTTTTTAAAAAACTTTAAGGATCAATAGGGTAACAAGTGGCAAGTTCCAATTGCTCTCCCATCTAATAAAATAATAAAATCAAATTTTCTGAGAAGATTCTGTGAAAATGGCAAAGTAGAAAACATCAGGAATCTGTCTTCCACCTAGACAACAATTGCACTGGCAGAACATGTCTGATGTAACTATTTTGGAACCCTGTAGTTTATTGAAGGATTGAAATTTTCAAGGAACAAGATGATGTTTTAGTCTGTTCAGGCTGCAATAACAAAATACATTAGACGGGGTAACTTATCAAGAATAGAAATTTATATCTTATTGTTCTGGAGGCTGGTAAGTTCAAGATCAAGTCACCAATGGTATCTAGTCAGATCTGCTTCCTCATAAACCACACCTTTTTGCTGTATCCTCATACCGTAGAAGGGACAAAAAAGTTCTCTCAGGCCTCTTTTATAAGGGCACTAATAAATAAGGGAATTGGAAGCCCTCATGATTTAATCACCTCCTAAAAGTTCCACCTCTTAATACTAGTGCATTAGGTTTCATCATATGAATTTTGGGGGACACAAACATTCAGGTCATAGCAGATGATAATTACAGTTAGTTTTAGTCAATTTCACCAATTAGCACAGTAGCAGCAATTCATAACCAACCCCTATCTCTGGCAGGCAGCCATATGCATATTCTAAGAGCAGCCTGCATGTAGCTAGAGGGAGTCACTGCGCTCAAAAAGCACTCGGTTTTCCAAATATTAGAGATCTGATCTCTGATTACTGATTTTTGCTTCTAATGCTAATAAGGCAGCCATTGTTGTTATATCTCCTCTCATTATTTCAAGCCCATCTCCTTCAGG
Organism: Aotus nancymaae; assembly: GCF_030222135.1. Classification (NCBI taxonomy): domain Eukaryota; kingdom Metazoa; phylum Chordata; class Mammalia; order Primates; family Aotidae; genus Aotus; species Aotus nancymaae. The sequence goes on along the minus strand of NW_026988450.1, from coordinate 14,166,016 downwards.
CTGAAGTGAGTTTCAGAACACTTAAAGTGCTGGCACCCTCTTGCACTCTTCATTTTTCTCCTTTCCTTATTTGGGGAGCCAGACAGTAAAGACTAGGACATCCAAAAGTGTATTAATCCATTTTCACCACTGCTATGAAGAGTTACCTAAGAATGGATATTTTATAAAGAAAAGAGGTTTAGCCAGGCGCGGTGGCTCACGCCTGTAATCCTAGCACTTTGGGAGGCCGAGGCGGGTGGATCACGAGGTCAAGAGATCGAGACCATCCTGCTAAACCTAGTGAAACCCCGTCTCTACTAAAAATACAAAAAATTAGCTGGGCATGGTGGCACATGCCTGTAATCCCAGCTACTCAGGAGGCTGAAGCAGGAGAATTGCCTGAACCCAGGAGGCGGAGGTTGCAGTGAGCTGAGATCACGCCATTGCACTCCAGCCTGGATAATAAGAGCGAAACTCTGTCTCAAAAAAAGAAAAAAGAAAAGAGGTTTAATTGGATCACAGTTCAGCAGCCTTAACAGGAAGCATGACTGGGAGGCCTCAGGAAACTTAACAATCATGGTAGAAGGCAAAAGGGAAGCAAGCACCTTCTTCACACGGTGGCAGGAATGAGAGAGCAAGGGGGTAAGTGCCACACACTTTTAAATCATTAGATCTCTTGAGAACTAATTCACTATCATGAGAACAATTAGAAAAATATGGCCCCGTAATCCAATCACCTTCCACCAGGTCCCTCCCACAGCAGGCAGAGAACAGCCCTTTTGGCTACTTTCACTGGCTGGCATTGAATGTCTGTGGCTTTTCCAGGTGCATGGTGCAAACTGTCCATATATCTACCATTTTGGGGTCTGGAGGACAATGACCCTCTTCACACAGCTTCCTGACACAGTGCCCCAGTAGGGACTCTGTGTGGGGGCTCCAACACCATATTTCCCCTCCACACTGACCTAGCAGAGGTTTTTTATGAGGGTTCCAACCCTGTAGCAGACTTCTTCCTGGACATCCATGTGTCTGTACCCACAGGCCCAATATCATGTGGAAGCTGCCAAGGCTTGGGGTTTGTACCCTATGGAGCCACAGCCTGAGCTGTACCTTGACAGTTTTAGCCATTGCTGCAGCTGGAGTGGCTGGGACACAGGGCACCATGTCCTGAGGCCGCACAGAGCAATGGGGCCCTAGACCTGGCCAATGAAACCATTTTTCCCTTCTAGGTCTCTGGACCTGTGATGGGAGGGACTGCCATGAAGATATCTAAAACCCCCTGGAGACATTTTCCCCATTGTCTTGGCTATTAACATTTGGCTTCTCTTTACTTATGTCAGTTTCTGCAGGCAGCTTGAATTTCTTTCCCAAAAATGGACTATTCTTTTCTACCTTATGGTGAGGCTGCAAATTTTCCAAACTTGTACACTCTAGTTTTTTTTTAAATATAAATTTTCTTCACTTATGCAAATGAGCACAGAATTTTAGGAGCAGCCAGGCTACATCTTGAATGTTTTGCTGCTTAGAAATTTCTTCTGCTAGATGCTCTAAATTATCTCTCTCAAGTTCAAAGTTCCATAGATCCCTAGAGCAGGGTCATCGTGCCACTAGCCTCTTTGCTAAAGCATAGCAAGAGTGACCTTTGCTTCAGTTTCCAATAAGTTCCTCATCTTCATCTGAGACTCCCTCAGCCTGGACTTTATTTTTCATATCACTATCAGCTATTTGCTCACAACCATTCAACAAGTCTCTATGAAGTTCCAAACTTTCCACATCTTCCTGTCTTCTTCTCATACCTCCAAACTATTTCAAACTTTGCCCATTACCCAGTTACAAAGTCATTTTCCCATTTTCAGGTATCTTTATAGCAATGCCTCACTCCTGGTACCAATTTTTTGTATTAGTCTGTTTTCACACTGCTATAAGGAACTACCTGAGACTGAGTTATTTATAAAGAAAAGTAGTTTAATTGGGTCACAGTTCCACAGGCTTAATAGGAAGCATGACTGGAAGGCCTCAGGAAACTTACAGTCACAGTGGGAGGTGAAAGGAAAGCAAGCACCTTGTTCATGTGGTGCCAGGAGAGAGAAAGAGAGTAATCAGAGAAGTGCCACACACTTTTAAACTATCAGATATTGAGAGAACTCATTCACTATCATGAGAACAGCATGGGGAAATTTATCACCTTTATCCAATCACCTCCCACCAGTTCCCTCCGCCAACGTTGTGAATTAAAATTCAACATGAGATTTGGGTGGGGACGAGGAGCCAAAGCATATGAAAAAGCAACGGCATACATGGGGGAAATTATTAGATAACTGTAACTGCATACATGGGGGAAATAATTAGATAACTGCAACTATATACACGGGGGAAATTATTAGATAATTGCAACTGCATACACGGGGGAAATTATTAGATAACTGCAACTGCATACACGGGGGAAATTATTAGATAACTGCAACTGCATACACGGGGGAAATTATTAGATAACTGCAACTGCATACACGGGGGAAATTATTAGATAACTGCAACTGCATACACGGGGGAAATTATTAGATAACTGCAACTGCATACACGGGGGAAATTATTAGATAACTGCAACTGCATACACGGGGGAAATTATTAGATAACTGCAACTGCATACACGGGGGAAATTATTAGATAACTGCAACTGCATACACGGGGGAAATTATTAGATAACTGCAACTGCATACACGGGGGAAATTATTAGATAACTGCAACTGCATACACGGGGGAAATTATTAGATAACTGCAACTGCATACACGGGGGAAATTATTAGATAACTGCAACTGCATACACGGGGGAAATTATTAGATAACTGCAACTGCATACACGGGGGAAATTATTAGATAACTGCAACTGCATACACGGGGGAAATTATTAGATAACTGCAACTGCATACACGGGGGAAATTATTAGATAACTGCAACTGCATACACGGGGGAAATTATTAGATAACTGCAACTGCATACACGGGGGAAATTATTAGATAACTGCAACTGCATACACGGGGGAAATTATTAGATAACTGCAACTGCATACACGGGGGAAATTATTAGATAACTGTAACTGCATACACGGGGGAAATTATTAGATAACTGTAACTGCATACACGGGGGAAATTATTAGATAACTGCAACTACATACACGGGGGAAATTATTAGATAACTGCAACTGCATACACGGGGGAAATTATTAGATAACTGCAACTGCATACACGGGGGAAATTATTAGATAACTGTAACTGCATACACGGGGGAAATTATTAGATAACTGCAACTGCATACACGGGGGAAATTATTAGATAACTCTAACTGCATACATGGGGGAAATTATTAGATAACTGCAACTACATACACGGGGGAAATTATTAGATAACTGCAACTGCATACACGGGGGAAATTATTAGATAACTGTAACTGCATACACGGGGGAAATTATTAGATAACTGCAACTGCATACACGGGGGAAATTATTAGATAACTGCAACTGCATACACGGGGGAAATTATTAGATAACTGCAACTGCATACACGGGGGAAATTATTAGATAACTGTAACTGCATACACGGGGGAAATTATTAGATAACTGTAACTGCATACACGGGGGAAATTATTAGATAACTGCAACTGCATACACGGGGGAAATTATTAGATAACTGCAACTACATACACGGGGGAAATTATTAGATAACTGCAACTGCATACACGGGGGAAATTATTAGATAACTGCAACTGCATACACGGGGGAAATTATTAGATAACTGCAACTGCATACACGGGGGAAATTATTAGATAACTGCAACTGCATACACGGGGGAAATTATTAGATAACTGCAACTGCATACACGGGGGAAATTATTAGATAACTGCAACTGCATACACGGGGGAAATTATTAGATAACTGTAACTGCATACACGGGGGAAATTATTAGATAACTGCAACTGCATACACGGGGGAAATTATTAGATAACTGTAACTGCATACACGGGGGAAATTATTAGATAACTGCAACTGCATACACGGGGGAAATTATTAGATAACTGCAACTGCATACACGGGGGAAATTATTAGATAACTGCAACTGCATACACGGGGGAAATTATTAGATAACTGTAACTGCATACACGGGGGAAATTATTAGATAACTGCAACTGCATACACGGGGGAAATTATTAGATAACTGTAACTGCATACACGGGGGAAATTATTAGATAACTGCAACTGCATACACGGGGGAAATTATTAGATAACTGCAACTGCATACACGGGGGAAATTATTAGATAACTGCAACTGCATACACGGGGGAAATTATTAGATAACTGCAACTGCATACACGGGGGAAATTATTAGATAACTGCAACTGCATACACGGGGGAAATTATTAGATAACTGTAACTGCATACACGGGGGAAATTATTAGATAACTGTAACTGCATACACGGGGGAAATTATTAGATAACTGCAACTGCATACACGGGGGAAATTATTAGATAACTGTAACTGCATACACGGGGGAAATTATTAGATAACTGTAACTGCATACACGGGGGAAATTATTAGATAACTGCAACTGCATACACGGGGGAAATTATTAGATAACTGCAACTGCATACACGGGGGAAATTATTAGATAACTGCAACTGCATACACGGGGGAAATTATTAGATAACTGCAACTGCATACACGGGGGAAATTATTAGATAACTGCAACTGCATACACGGGGGAAATTATTAGATAACTGTAACTGCATACACGGGGGAAATTATTAGATAACTGTAACTGCATACACGGGGGAAATTATTAGATAACTGCAACTGCATATATGCGGGAAATTATTAGATAACTGCAACTGCATATATGCGGGAAATTATTAGATAACTGCAACCCTTATTTGCAAATCACACACCTGATAGGTAATTAATATCTGGGATACATAGAAAATTCCTAAAACTCAATAGCAATTACAATAAGAACTCATTTCAAAAATAGGAAAAAGACATGAATAGACATTTCTCCAAAAAAGACACACAAATGGCTAATAAGCTTCTGAAAATATGCTTGACATTACTAATCCTTAGGGAAATGCAAAACAAAACACCAATGAAATGCCACCTCACACAACTTAGGATGGCTACTATCAAAAGAACAAAAAATATCAAGTGTTAGTAAAGATGTGGAGTACTGGAATGCTTGTGCACCATTGGTGAATGTATAATGTCACAGTCCCTATGGAAAAGAAAATGGCTGCTTGTCAAAAAATTAAAAATAGGAATATTACATAATCCAACTTCTGAATGTAAACTCAAAAGAATTGAAAGCAGACTCGAACAGGTATTTGTACACCCATATTCATAGCAGCATTATTCACAACAGATAAAATGTGGATGCAACTTAAGTGTCCATTGACAGATGAATGCATAAGCAGAATGTTTGTGTGTGTTTGTGTGTGTGTGTGTGTGTGCATGTAATCAAAAATTATTCAGCCTTAAAAGGAAGGAAATTCTGACAGATGCTACAACATAGATGAAACTTGAGAAAATTATGCTATGTGAAATGTCAATCACAAAAGATATTTGTGATTGATTCCACTTAATATATATGATAGATGATTCCACTTAATGTATATGATATATGATTTCACTTAAATGAGGTATTTAGGGTAGTGAAAATCATAAAGAAAGAAGGCAGATGGTGGTTGCTAAGGTATGGTGAGGAGTGGGGTACGGGGAGTTATTATTTAATGCTGTAGAGTGTCAGTTTTACGAAAATTATTCTGGAAATGGATGGTGGTGTTCTGGAATGTTCTCGAAATAGATGCTTGCAGAACACTAGGAATATATTTTATACCACTGAATGATACACTTAAAAATTTTTAAGATGGTGTATTTTAAGTTACGAGTATTTTACAATTAAGAAAATGGAAACAAAATAAATTATCTAAATCCATAGTGTTGAGAACCAAGTCCTCTTATTGGAAATTGACTGTCACAGAAACAAAAGGAGGAGTCTGAGCCATGGGAACTCGAATGAGAAAGTCTTGACTTAGAGTTCATAATTAAAGACATCCTTCCCACCAAAACTACAGCTAAGGGGAAAGGCAATACAATTTCAATAACTTTCAAGGTTTGCAAGAGCAGAAATCATATTCTTTGACAGTTCTGAATAGAAGTTAAATCTTCACAATGAAAGAAATAAATATAACAATAAAGTGAAATTATATGATCATTTTCAGAATAAAAACATAAGGTAGTTCCCTCCTCTGATACTTTTAAGAATCACATATTTGCACATATATTACAATTTTGTGAGGAGGGTTTGGTTTACTGATTGTTTCACTTTAAGTAGTACCTGAAATGTTTTTTTTTTTTTTTTTTTTTTACTACATTGAACTTGTTTTTTATCAAAAAGAAAGAGTGACTGTCTTTTTAGGCTTACTTTAATCAATTTTTTAAAGTTCAAATGTCAAATTACTGGGGTAATTTTTCCAAACTTTTTTCAAATTTACGGTCTTCCAAAATGATTTTGAAAATGTAATATACGTTTTTATAAATGGGCTTTAAAAATCTAAACAACTTGTGTTTAGATCCCAGTTCTGCCAATCAATGTGACTATAAGCAGTCAATTTAGGGTCCTTGTGTCTAGGAGTTTTTTAACTTATAAAATGGATATATTTAGTAATATTCCATAAAATTATTAAAAAGATTAAATGAGATATTGTCTATGAAGTGTTTAAAACAATGTCTGATACAATAAGATAAAATTCTTGAATCTTGTGTAAATGTTTATTAATTAAAATAAACATATTTCAACTACTGGCAGGGTGCACAAACTGAGTGCTGGGTATTTAATAAATTCTACTGAGTGAATGTTAAGAAAACGCGTGCATTGGTAGGTAAGTGAAGTGTTATACAAAGTGGTGTGTCGATCATTTTCCACTTTCTCCGTGTAAGGTTAGAGCTCCCTTCTCAAAAATTCCTCAGCATTACATTCATGCTTTTATTATATAATTTTTTTTCTTTTTTTGAGATGGAGTCTCACTCTGTTGCCCAGGCTGGAGTGCAGTGGTGCAATCTTGGCTCACTGCAACCTCTGCCTCCCAGGTTCAAGCGATTCTTCTGCCTCAGCCTCCAGAATAACTGGGACAACAGGTGCACACAATGATGCCTGGTTAATTTTTGTATCTTTAGTAGAACAGGGTTTCACTATGTTAGCCAGGCTGGTCTCGAACTCCTGGCAACCTGAGGTAATCTGCCACCTTGGCCTCCCAAAATGCTGTGATTACAGGCATGCGCCACCGTGCCTGGCCTATTATATTTTAACCATAGAGTTCTCTATGGCCACAATTGTCTCTTGTTCAGATCTGTAACCTCGGACCCTGGCATGGTGTTTGAGGCTTAAGAAGTTCTCAATAAGTATTATTTGAATAACTGAATTTCAATTACTTAAATGAAAGATAAGACTCACTTGTAGCAGAACATTTGTCAGAATAATCACCTAGCCAAACTGACTGTTCCTGGGGAAGGAGAGACAGCCCTGAAAAACGCTAACATGGATAAATTTAAAGTAAGAAAGGTTCATAATTTGTGGCTCAATTATGCATTAAACAGTCAATTAATAAGTATCTTCTGTGTGGAAGGCACTGTACAAGATACAAAAATAAAAGAAAATAACATTTCCCTGCCCTAGAAGAGCTAATATTTGAGTAGAGAAACCAACATTTTTACATAAGTCCCTCAAAGTAAGATATGACAAATTCTTTATAATAAAGTTTCTTTTTTAAAAAAGAAAGAGAAAGAAAGAAAGAGAGAGAAGGAAGGAAGGAAGGAAGGAAGGAAGGAAGGAAGGAAGGAAGGAAGGAAGGAAGGAAGGGAGGGAAAAGAGGGAAAGAGGAAAAGAGGGGCCGGGCACAGTGGATCATGCCTGTAATCTCAGCACATTTGGTGGCCAAGGGAGGAAGATTGCTTGAGCTCAGGAGTTCAAGACAAGCCTGGGCAACATTGGAAAACCTGGATCTACTAAAAAAAGGGGGGGGCTGGGGAGAATTCTACCTAGTGCAATAAGGATGTGCATTCTAAGACAAAGGTGGGTGTTACAGGTGGGTAAGAGTTCAGTGAGGAAGGGGTGGATAAGGAAGAAGATGGAGAAAGGACATGTTAAAAAGAAGCAGAGCAAAACTACAGATAGAAGAAAATGCAAGATGCTTTTAGAAAAGTTCCAGCTTCTCAATTGTGTTTGTAATGTTTTTGAATGAATGATGTAGAAAAGCCAGAATAGTGGTGTACTGTCAAGAACTCTGAATGGCAGTCTGGACTTTGTTGACTTTAGGAAGATTTAGAAAAATTAATGTCGTATAGTTAAAATGAAGAATGGTTTGACAGCAGGAAGGAATAATGTGGTATCGTTAGAATGTGCAGAATGGTTTGAGAGCAGGAAGGAATCTAGTTTGAAAACTCAGGTTGAGATAATTAGTGCCAGAGCAAGGAATTGAAAGGAAGAGAAAAACCAATGAGAATAATCTGTAAGGTCAAATCGCTAATGCTTGCAACTGACTGAATATGAGAGATCAGTGAAGAGGAGGCAAAAGTGACTTTTCATCATTAGACAGTCAACCTTTGGTCAGCAGATGAGAAATCCTTTTCCTGTGACTCATGCATTATCAGACGTCTCTGATTTCCTGGAATTTTTGATGAAATTTCTAAATCTCTTAATGATAAATTTTAAACCACAATTTTTACTATTTTGCTTATGTAGTAGTATCTCTGTGACATTTTTTGGAGCAAAGAAAATTCTTTTCCAACTCCTGATATGAATCAGACCTAGTGTTACCACATTTGACTAATAGTTGCTCTCTGAGATATCTATTATCTGAATGCAATTTGTTGCCAATTTTTTTGTGCTAGATGGTAGTGAATGGCTGGATCCATGTTTTTCTTATAAGTAGGAAAACTTCTTGGTGAACTCATAAAAGGTAAGACGGGCCATCCCACCATACTGATCACAAGTTTCCAGGGCTTAATCCGTGTGCACACTGCTCACTGCAGCCACTGGGAGTAGATTCAGATGCATGGCAATTGGGGGGACTACATACCTAATTCACATCACCTAAAGCCACATCTCTGGGCCAGATTTCTCTCTTTAACTCTTCTCTTCAAAATCCAAATATGCATTTAGAAATCTTCACCTAGATGTCCCATCGGCACCTCAAATTCAACATAGCCAGAACAGAGTTCATTATCCTTTACCAAAAACCTACTTATCCTGTATCTCTTGACACTTGGGTCTCAGAGTCATGTTGTTCCCTCTATTCCTCTCGTTTTCTATGTCCAGTCCGTTAGGAAGCCACTGCTTGGCAAATTTTGTGACAGGACCCTCCTCTTCAGTTTAATTTTCTCGCTTTTTGCTTCAGTCCTATTTTGTCATTGTGGATGATGTCTGCAATCATCACTTGTCTAGGGTTTCTGCAACAGCTACAACAAGCCTCATGCCCTCCAGACTCAGCCCCGTCAAATCTACTTGCTGTATTACAACTAGAGTTATTTCTCTACAATGGAAATTTGAAAATTTGTTATCTTGCTTGAAACTCATCAATGGTTTCTAATTTCAAAATAAAGTCTAAACTCTTCACTCTAGTCCCCTGCGACAGCATGTATTATGTTACACAATGACTGGCTACTCTTTTATCTAAATCTTCCAACATAATGAAAGCTTCTAAACAGTTTTGGAATGAACAAATAAATAGCATATTGTATATTTTCATGACATTGAATTCACACACAAGAACATCATCAAATAAAAACAGTTTCTATTCTACAAAGGAAAAGAGTAAGACTCAGAGAGGATATTTAACTTGTTCAAATAACAGAGACAGTACTGACAGAAACTGGATTGAAAAGCAAATCTATCTAACCCCAAAACACTACAGCTCAATGCCCTTTCATATGGCCATAGGTTTGTACTCGTTTTCTGATTTTGTAGTAGGCCTAGGTGAGCCTATGATATACCTCTCATTGCTATTGTATATGTGCATATGTGTGCGTGTGTCATTAGATTACAAGCTATTCAAAAGCCGTATTCACCTTCACAGCCTCAGTGCCTAGCATAAAACCGTTTAGACATGGCTTTAGTGTGTTCTCAATGATTATTTACTGAATTAAATAAAATAGTGCAGTGGTGAAAATGATTTTGTTATTTAAGAAATAATGAAACTTAAACTAGTTATAAACATAAAGAAATTTTGAAGTACCATTTAAGTCGCACTATATATGAGATATATAGCATATAAAGAAAAAATATTTGCTATATGCATTTACCATTTGTAGCTCATGAATTTTAACTACTAAAGGAGACAATATATGTCTAAAAGCTTGGTGTTAGTAATAGCTCAGTGTTCTCAGGGTAAAATTTTCCAGTTAGATTATTAATAGGATTTCATTTTCCATTAGATTTGGATCGTCCTTGGCCAATGTTATTATTCAGTCTTTCATCTTGAAGTCTCTATACAGAAAAATTTATTTGGAATCATAACTCCCACCAATAATGAAAGCTTCCAGGGTGGGGGAAGTTGGTAAATTCTTAGGGAAATGATCTCCTAGGAGCCCTCCAGCTTTTGCTGAGGTGATCTTAACTCTGTATTGATCAGCTCTACTATTGAAATGAGTCCCAGAAGCCACACTTCCATGATAAAATTTGAAAGAGTAAGAGAACAAGATGGCGTTGTCTTTGTAGAAAGGAAATCACTGAAAAAAGGTTGGGAAAATTGGAGGTGTGTAGCCTAGTGAGATGTTTCAGGAGAGGGTCATTTCTGCATTCAAGTATATGTATGGTGTTTGTAAGATACACATACAGAATTGCCTGCTCCATGCCCTTTTTCTAGAAATTGGTCTTCTCTGTCCCCTTCTCTCACATGGTGGCAGCAGGAATGTTCATGTTCCTACGTGACAGAGCCCACAAGCATAGTAGATTTGTTCAGCAGTAGAGCTTCTTCCAACCAGAGCAATCACTGTCTTTTCCAGGAATTATGGAACAGAAAATAAAGGGAGGAGGGGGATAGAAGTCCTCTGGATGGCAGGATCAGAACGTAAAACTTGGGGAATATAGGTGATCATGCTTTCTGCTACATGAACTCTAGAAGAGGGAAAATGAGGAGAGAGGCAGAGAGTTGGGGAGCAGAGATAAACAGAAGCCAGGTTAAATCAACAATGAGGAACGTGGAAAGAATCTTGATTTTTGTTGTTGTTGTTGGAGTTTCGCTCGTTACCTAGGCTAGAGTGCAATGGCGCAATCTCAGCTCACCGCAACCTCCGCCTCCTGGGTTCAAGCAATTCTCCTACCTCAGCCTCCCGAGTAGCTGGGACTACAGACTGTGCCACCATGCCCAGCTAATTTTTATATTTTTAGTAGAGACAGGGTTTCACCATGTTGACCAGGATGGTCTCGATCTCTTGACCTAGTGATCCACCCACCTCGGCCTCCCAAAGTGCTGGGATTATAGGCGTGAGCCACCGCGCCCAGCCCAGAATCTTGATATTTTTGACTCCCTGATTCCAGGCCATTCCTAAGACCTAAGGGCATTTCTCTCCTTGGGTCCTAGAAGACAACTTGGCATTCTTATAATTAAATTCCCCTTTTTGCTGAGGCTAATTAAGGTAACGTTTTGGTTATTTATGAATGAAAAAGTCCATATGAATGTACTTGCTACACAGAAAAGAAACAGGAAACATTTCTTGTTTTCAAAGGAGGGAAACAAAGACAAATGTTATAGAAAGTTATACAAAGGTAAACCAGTGCAGTATATGGAAAAGCTGTATAAGAGGGAAATCCATAAGTGTTTCGCTATATGTGCTCCCTGTCCTTGGAAATATTAGAGGAGAGATAGAATCAGATAGACATGCAGTGAAGATTTCTTGTTCCTAGGGATTTCAGTGAGAAAACCTGTCAGGCTCCATCCAACTGTGATATTCCATGAGGTCATCTAAGGATAAATTTTCAATCACCTGCAGTTTCCCTGGTGCCTACCTCAAATATGAAACTGTGTTCTATCATCTGCCACTACTGGAGTGTTTCCACCCCGACCTCTAGTAGTTGAGCTCTACCCCGTCACCATTTAAAAAATTTAGTGATGAGAGTCAAAGGATGAGGAAAAAAAATTTTTTAACGTGATTGGTGAAATGGAATATAGCAACTATAAATGACAAGATGGTGATGAAAACTAGAAAGGTGTTGCTAACTTGATACTGGCAGACTAGTCTTGCAGGGGCAGTACAGGAGTTAGATAAGAAAGGGACTAGGGTATGAATGAAAAGTATGAGGTGGGGGCCAGGTGCAGTGGCTCACACCTGTAATCCCAGCACTTTGGGAGGACGAGGCGGGCGGATCATGATGTCAAGAGATAGAGATCATCCTGGTCAACATGGTAAAACCCCATCTCTACTAAAAATACAAAAATTAGCTGGGCATGGTGGCGTGCACCTGTAGTCCCAGCTACTTGGGAGGCTGAGGCAGGAGAATCTTGAACCCAGGAAGCAGAGGTTGCAGTGAGCTGAGATAGTGCCACTAAACTTCAGTTTGGTGATGTAAGGTCTGTTCTCGCTGAGGATGAAATGAAGAAACTGAGGCCAGCATGAAAATAATCCAATGCAAGGGGTTTTATTCAGGCTCCCGGACAAGGATCTGCGGCCCGACAGGAGGGGCCGGAGAAGTCACGCAGACTCATCTCAGGCACGGGATTTTATAGGGAGTGGAGGCGTCCGATTGGCTGTGGCCAAGGTGAGTGGGACAAAATGGAGGGGAGTGGGACCCGGATGAAACAAAATGAAGGGGAGTAGGACCCGGATGGTGGGGAGTGGGACCCAGATAGGACAAAATAGTAGGCAGGGAGTGGAGCCTGGATGGGACAAAATGGTATCAGGTATGTCCTGATGGGGTTTTTTCCCCCGGGCTCCCGGGGGGAGGAGTAGGCGTGTCTGAGCTCCCGGCAAGGGAAGGAGGCGTGTCTGAACTCCCCGCAAGGGGAGGGGGCGCGAGGGGAGGGGGCGTGTCCGAACACCCCGGGAGGCAGCCAGCCTTACAGGTGACAGAGTGAGACTCCATCTCAAGAAAAAAGAGACAAGTATGGGGGAGGCAGGAACTGAAGATAGCTGGGAGGCTCCACCAGCTTCATGACAGGATACCAAGTATTCCCAGCATATGGATAGTGCCGGGCACATAGAAGGAGCTCAGTGAAGTCACTAACTGGATGGATGGATGGATGGATGGATGGATGCATGAATGAAAAGATAAAGCAATAAAAAAATTCAGCCAAGAAAGTATGAGAGGAACCTAAGTAAAGAAATTAGAACGAACTTACAGAGCTCAGTTGAAAAACCATCTCTTTAAGGCTAGATTATGTGCATTGGATCTAATTTGCTATTCAAAGCTCCATTCACTTGGTTTCAGAAGTAATTGTTAAGTCTGACCACTAACATAGAGTCCTTACTGCCTTTCCAGACATCGAGTATATAAACTAAGGGATCCCCACCATAGCCACAAACAGATTCTTCATCACCGCAGCTCAGACTCCCTCCCTGAGAGCCTAAGACTTGAGCTAACCAATGTTACTTCTCTGCCCTTCAATCTGAAGCAGATTTTAAGTGGGAGAGGAATCTCTGAACTAAACAAGAGCTTTGAAAACAATTTTGATGGTTGGAAATAAATTAAGGTGCTTAAAATGCCCATTAAAGTCAGTGAAGAGCTTGAGTCATGCTGGCAACAATATAGAAATCAGACACTTTCGAATCTGAAAACTCTTGAGTTACGTAAGTGACCTGAGAGTGCTGGGAAGAGAAGCCTCAAAGTGCCTTGTTCAAATTCCTAACCAGAGCTCAGGTGCTATGAGGATTGGAGAATAACAAGCTGCTCCTTTCCGCAGCACCCTTTCTACTCTTCACACGTTCAAGCTGTTTAAGGGATTAAATTTCTTTTCCCTTTCTACTTTCAAACCCTTGTCTTTCAACTGTCTCTTTTCTTGCTTGGAAGTTTTGGTGCCCTGAATTCGATTTAACCACATGCATCAAACACTGAAGGCCGAGGGCAGAATAATTCCGTTAACCACGGACAGCAGCATACTAATCAAATGCTCTGAGTGGCCAAACTTTCCACATGCTGACTTAGCTTCCTACTCATTTCCTCCTTGATTTCTTCTTCTGATAATTAATCCACTTGTGTGATTAAAAACATCATGCTAAGTCTTAGGCCAGGCAGGCAAAATATTAGCTTCAGCATTGATGGGGAGCAAAAGGGAAGGTGTTATGGGGGCCAAGGATTTGGGGACCTAAAAGTTCACTGAAAAAATCACTGAGGTGAAGTGGATTAATTAATAGGAGAAAAAGAATACAAACTTATTTAGCATGCATACACAGGAGCCTTCAGAATGAAGACCCATCTTCCCAATGAGGTACAAAAGCTTATATACCATCTTCAGGTTACAGGAGTGGGGGCTTGGGCCCTGGTTAAATGGATATGGTAAGGGGAAGGAGAGGAATTCTGCTGAGAGGCAATAAATGATTACTAGGCAGAATGATTGGATCACAAAACAGAAATTAACTTGTAAATAGCTCTCTTTGGAATTTAAATGATCCTTGGAGACAGTCATTATCTTGAAAAAGGGCCTGTTCAGCTGCGGTTACATTTTTGATCTGAAATCTTTCCTGTAATGGATAATGAGGTAACAAGGAGACGAACAGGAACAATTGTTCTCCTTGGTGGGTCAGTCCTATCTTTCCATAGACAGAAGGAAAGTTTCTTCCAGGGCTTGCTGACCTCTAAGGGTTTTTACTTCACAATACTCATGATGCCAAGGAACCATATTTTGGGGTAAAATATTTAGATTTTTTTCAGTGTTTTATTTTTTCTTTTGTTGAATCCAATTTGTAAGAGGAGTAACATACAGAAGACACTTTAAAAGGAGCCCATATCTTTCAGTTTTATGCTTGGTGCTAGTAAAAGACTGACTCGTATACTCTGGGAGAAAGAATGACCCATTACAGTGTTACCAGCATAGCACATGCTTGTGCCACCTACATGGACCAGCATGTTCACCTAAAGATTGAGCTTTTTAAAAAGTTCCTAATGTGGCTATGTGAGTGTCCTGTCCTAGTCCCACATTAGTCCTGATCATGATTTTTATACCTAATACCACATCATTTTTATCCCATCCACTTCACCTTGTATTTATTTATTAATTCATAGCCAATTTTGTTTCAAAATTAATACAAAATCATTTTTAAACATGAATTTTCAGATTATTACCATATCCTGTGTCATAAGGTGAAAGTCCCTAGCTATTGACACCTTAATTCAGAAATCTCAGTAGCTTCACATAGTCAAATTTATTTCCAGCTCAGGTCCAGTTGGTGGCAGAGATAGAAGGCAAAATGTGCTCACATCCACACAGTCATCCAGGGACTCAGGCTCCCTCTGACTTGTTCTACTCTCCCTTGACACGTTGGGATCCTCTACTGTATCCTGGCATCCATGGAGAAAGAGATCACGAAGATTGCCCAGGAGGCTTTCATAGGCCAGTCCTGGAGGTGGTGTCTTCATTTCTGCCCACAAGCCACTTCCCATAGCTCATTTAAGTGGGCTCACTTGTTACAATGAAGGCTGGGATGTGTGTAGTAGCTGTGTGCTCAGGAGGAAAGAAAAATAGAATTGGAAAAAAACTAGCTAGCCTCTGCCATAATCTAGTTAATATTCAACATTTTTAAATACACGCTCTCTACCAATCACTGTGCCAAGCACCTGAAACTTATTACTTAAATAATTCTTTCAAAAAAACCCTAAAAGCTAGGTGTCATTATTATTATTACTATCTCATAAACAAGGCTTCTGAGGCTGAGGAGTTGAGTAATTTAACCGAAGTCATACTGTGATCCATGGCACACAGTGGGACTGGAGCCCAGGCAGCGTTCCTGGAGTAGTGTTCTGCAGCCACTGTCAAGACACCAGTGTCTTCAGCCACCTGCCCTCTTGTCTTCTTCTGTGGGGCTCCACACTTCAGCCCCAGGACCCTGGTGTCAGTTGCTTCCTAAGCCACCTCTTCCCATCTGATCTTGCCATGTCAACTGAATTGACTAGTTGTTGTTTCACTTCAAGACTTAAAATGTAATAACAGGTTTTTAGTATGAGCAGCTCCCTTCCCAATCTGCTTAGACTAGATCCTAAGCTCAGGTGATCCAGCTCTGCCTAATGGGGCAGGTATGATACATACATAGCCTGTGAATTCATTTGGGGAGAAAATAGCTTCTGAGCAGTTAGGCAACTACAGACATCATCCTCCATGGGCACATTCTATTTCCTACCTCCCTGTCTTTCTGCCGAGAACTTTGTAACTGCCGAAAGGGTTCTCCTTACCTGCTGCCTAGACAGAGCTGATTTATCAAGACAGAGGAATTGCAATAGAGAAAGAGTTGATACAGGAGTTAAAAAGGAATTGTTTAGGCAGATAGTGAGGGTAAGGAAGTCCTCAGTAAGATTTTTCTTTTAATAAAAAGCAGCCTCATAATCATTTTCTTTTCTAACAAAGAACAGCCTGTAAAATCGAGCTGCAGACATAGACAAGCAAAACTAGAAACTTGCATGGGTGAATGCCAGCAGCTGTGCCACTAAGAAAAGGCTACCTGAGGGCTAGGCATGTCCAACATGGTGGCTCTGTCTTCCCTTTTTCTTGCCAACCAGTGTTCAGTAGGGAGCAGACAACATGCTACTGGTCAGGTAAAGACCCCATTTGCATTGTAAGATTAGGGTGCAGCAGCCAGCTTCCCTGCATGCTATGTAAATGTCACACCTGGTCCAACCAATATTTGGGCCTTATGTAAATCAGACACTGCCTCCTCAAGCCTGTCTATAAAATGCTGTGTACTCCACCAGCTGGAAGAATCACTTGGGTGACCCCCTCTCTCTCTGCAGGAGAGAGGATTATTCTCTTTCCTCTCTTTCACCCGTTATGCCTCTGCCCTTAACCTCACTCCACGTGTGTCTGTGTCCTTGATTTCCTTGGCATGAAGTAACGAACCTCAGATATTACCCCAGACAACGACTTTGCTTCACAGTTTAATTCATGCAGAGCTGGCTGTACAGAAGACCGAAGTTTTATTATTACTCAAATTAGTCTCCCTGAGAATTCAGGAATCGGGAGTTTTTAAGGACAATTTGGTAGATAGGGAGTTGGGAAGTAGGGAATGCTGATTGTTCAGGTCAAAGAAGAAATTATAGGGGTCCAAGTGGGTTTTCCTTGATGTCTTCTGTTCCTCGGTAGGATTGTATAACTTGTTGAGCCTGTTACTGGTCTGGGTGGCATCAGTTGGTGCATGAGAATGCAAGATCTGCATAACATCTCTGTTAGGCACGTTCTGAATGAAGAGACCACCTAAGCAGGCTTTGTGTGAGCAACATGACTGTTTATTCACCTGAGTGCAAGTGGGCTGAGTCCAAAAAGAGAGTCAGCAGAGGGCAGTGGGATAGGAGTTGTTTTATAGGTTTGGGGTAGGCAGTGGAAAGTTATGGAAGTTACAGTTTAGGGCAGTTTTTGCAAGCCAGTGGGGGTGGAATGATGCAGGGGGAGGGGTTGTTACAAGGTCCAAGGTCCAGTGTCACAAGGTTGGCTTATCAGTTAAGGCAGGAACGGCTGAGGCAGGAACAATGGCAGAGCTAGCCATTCTTCTTTTCTGGGGATGTATGTGGGAGTCACAGGGGTCGCCATGGCTTGATCGTGGTGTGGCCCACGGTGCAGCCAGTTCAAAGAAACCTGGAATCTCAAGCACTGTTCTTAGGTTTTATAACAGTAATCCCAGGAGCAATTTGCGAAGGTTCAGAATCTTGCACCTTCTGGCTGCATGACTCCTCAGACATAATTTCCAATGTTGTAGCTAATTTGTTAGCCCTAAAAGGCAGAGTTGTCCCTGGGAAAGAAGGGGTTTTGTTTTAGGAAAGGGCTATTATCATCTTTGTTTCAAAGTTAAACTATAAACTAAATTTTTCCCAAAGTTAGTTCACCTGTGCCCAGGAGTGAACAAGGACAGCTTGGAGGTTAGAAGCAAGATGCAGTTGGCTAGGTCAGGTCTCTTTAACTGTCATAATTTTCTCAGTGTTATAATTTTTTGCAAAGGCAGTTTCAATATGTCCCTTCTCTGTATGATCTGGCTGTCAGAGATCAAAGTCCTCCCTCTGTTCTCTCTGTTTCTCTCTCTCTCTCTCTCTTTCTCTCTCACACACACATGCACACACACACCGAAAACCACAAACAAAAACAAACGAAAATTCCATCGGGGACTGGAGAGAAAGTCTGCATTATTTTTTTCATCCTCCACGTTTTTGGATGCATATGGATGACATAGGTGCATATGGATGACATAGGTGCAAATATGAAAAGTAATAGAAAAGGTGATAGAACAATATTAATTCTAACTGCTATGACTTAGGTATTCCGGAATGGTTCTTAAAATATTGCAAATGGTGTGGAACCAATGCTGAACAACAGACATTAGAGACAAAAGGAAAAAAGTGTTTGCAGCTTTTGAACTAATTCCCTGACTCCCATCCTCCTCCAAATAAAAACTGTGGAGCCTGAGGCCATGAGATTTCAAACCAGTTAAGTGAGCCTGGAGCGTCCTCCTAGGAGCTCTGAAATTCACTGCAGGCTCAAGAGAGCCCTTTAATGGATTCAGTTTTGGGACTCAAATGCAAAAGGTGAACTCAGATGGGGTTCTCTAGACCTTAAGCTGTTAAACAGGCAAGAACAAAAGCTCACCAAGAGCCTCTTTCAAACTGCTCTCAGCTGCAAAACATTTTCCCAAACAGACCTGCTTTTGGAGTAATAGACAAGGCTTCTCTGTTAAAAATTGAGGCAAGACTTTTTAGAAGCCTCACGTTGTTATGAAAAAGCACAAGTCTCATACAGTAAAATTTTTGTGATTCTCTTTATAACTTTAAAGGGAAAATGCTCTGGGTTACCAAAGCAGAATTTTAGATGGTTGTATTTCAGAAGGAAACCAGCAGTTATGCTTTAAGTAGACAACACTGTAATAAGGGCAGCTGATAACATAATTCACTGAAGGGAGGAAAAGACAGAAAAGGCAAACTTTCGGCAAACTATTAATAGTACTTTAGTAGAAATAATCATCCTGTGAGCCTAAATTACTGCTGCAGAAAGACTGAAGAAATTTTTTAAGTGAGGTCAAAGCCATTCTAACAGCCCTCTGATTTGTATTCAAGGGTCCCAGGAGTTGCTGATTGGGTTCCACTCTATGCCAAAGCAAGCTCATATTAGATCACCTCAGCGACAGGAGGTGCAGCAGATGAGGACTCTGAGTACAAATCTGCTCTATCACTCATGAGCTGAATGAGCTTTGGCCAGTCACTTTACCTCATCTGCCTGCATCTGTAAAAGGAGATATAATATTGCCTACAGCACGAGTCATTCTTGGCAAAACAGATATTTGTATGTTCCATGTGTGCTCCACTCCTTAACAGATGAAATTTAGCAGCAAAGTCTTAAAGAAAAGTGGCATGAAAGTGCTCTGGTTGGACTAAAACACAGCCAGCCCGGAGTCCTAGGATGCAAACAAAGAAAAGAGATTGGGGGACATCCAGATACTCTTGAAAACTGCTATTTGGCATGGATTAAAAAGCAACTTTTGAAGTTGATGATTAGGTCTTTTTTATGTCTGCATTTCCAGTGCCCAGAATATGGTAGAGATACTCCATTAATGCATGGAGAATGCATGCATACGTGAGTGAATGAATGAGCATCATCATCTTCTAAATATTTTGCCAAATTTTGCTTGGTTTGCAGTGGGCCTTTCTCTGGCCAGTCTGCTGGTAGACAAGACCAAGAACGTCCATCTGCTGTGGTTAAAGTTCAGCAAGACCTGTCGGAATGGCCAGAATACATTGGGCATCTTCAATCTGCTTCCTAAATTCTCCAGAATTCAAAAAGAAAAATGTCTGGCTATTTGAAGGAAGTATTGCCTGATAAACACTCAATTTTTAAAAAAATAAATAAAAAGATAACCAAACCTGTTTAATTAGTACCTGTGTGGGTATCCTTCCCTCCCCAGGCTCCTTTGCCCTGGGCAACATGAGGACACGTCTCTCATTATAGTCTGGAGCTGAGGGATCTGCTGAGTTGAGCTGAAAACAGGCTGCTTTTGTGGTGGCCCCTCCTCTGCAGCCACATGCCAAGAGAGATTCGCTGCAAAAACAGGAGAGCTGCAATGCAGTATTTTCCTTTGGAACTTTGAAGCTATATTAAAGATTTCAGACATACAATGAAAGCCTATTTGTTTTCAGTGTTCAAATGCAACAACTTAAATGGTAGCTGTTAAAGGAAGTAGATGAATTATAGTTAGCTCAGCAGCACTTTTTTGAGCTGGCTGGTCGTAATGGTATTTTTCTGAACTAAATTATTTTAGGACCCTTTGAAAATCATGTAGCTCTTCCCTAGAAAGGGCCTGCTGCTAATAAATGTAGCCCTTTAGTACCGTTGTGGGGAGTAGAGCTGGAGAGAACCGAGCTGTCTACTGAAAACAATCAGCCCTGAACCTTCCAGACCCAGGGAAAGAAAACTGAAAAAGGACCAGCAGGGAACTCATAGCAAAACAAAGGAAAATTTCAAGCTACCTCTCCTTTTTAAAGGTCATTTGTCTTACTCTTACTGATGGTAATCACAGGGATTCAGGTTTCTCACTGGAGACTTTTTCTTCTGTGCAATATTACTCCTGCGTCCTCTCCTGTTTCTGCACATTGTGTATCCAGGGTATGAATTACTGTCTAACACACTAGCACATTCTTTTTCTTTCCCTGTCTTGCCGGCACTTTCACATACATGCTGCTGAAAAAAAATTTCTGGTTTCAATATAATAAAAATCTGTCAACACCAACTAGTAGAATACATCTCAGTTGCCAATTCTGAAGTCTGACTTAATTCTCAGAAATCAGAAGAGAGTGAAGACTAAGAAGAACATCTGCAGTATTGGAGCTAAATGTCCTGGGTGACGTGTGAGAATGCTAGAGAAAGAAAATGCAGCATTCCTTATCCACTCATTTTCATTTAGTAGATTTTTATGGTGTGGTATGGAAAGTGGAATTTGGTGCTGCATTTTCGGAGGGTGATATTCACAACCAAGGTAAGAGCCCATTAATCCTCCTAACCCTCCTGCAAGATGAAGAGCCAGCAATACAAATGGCTTTATAAATATGGAAACAGAACACCAACAGGTTAAGAAATGTGGCCAAACTGCTTGTCACCTTAATGCAGAAAATAACACTGTGTGTGTGTGTGTGTGTGTGTGTGTGTGTGTGTGTGTGAGTGATGTTTGGATTTAGGTCTACTGTTCTATTATTTTGCTTTTTATCTTCAACTATTTTTGTTTCTCTTTTCATCCTTCCTTGCCCTTTCAAACTTATTCAAACATGTTTTAGTAGTCTGTTTTAATTCATTTCATTTTTGGATTTATTCCTTTGTATTTTGCATATTTACATAGATATGTCTGTGTGTATACATAAACATAAACTTTTTATAAGATCTTTCCCAGTATCTGCCAACTTCCAGAAATCCATACAATCTTATTAATGAGAGTGAGAATGAGTTAAAATGTCTTCAAGATAGTCAACCTTTATTTTCTTCCTTTCCAGCTAACATCATTTCCCCTCTCTGTCATCTCATAACTGGTTAAAAACCCCTAGATGGCTCATCATCAAATCATTAAGCCAGGTCTATGAAATTGCCACTTGGTTAGCTAACATTATCCTGCACTCAGAGGTGAGAATGTTGAATCTTTAATTGACCTGAACCTTTTCTGCAAGCAGCTAGACTCTTTCATTCCTGAACATTAGATCCCAACTCCTAGTCCAATAACTAATATCTTAAGAGGGAATTTTCACAAAAACAGAACGCTGCTTCAATAAGCTTTCCGCTCCTCTTCTTGTGAAATTGCTTCTGCAGTGGTATTTTTTGAATATCCTTCTCATTTACCCTACCTGAATTAATTCATCAGTATTCTATAAGAGCAGCTATATATGGGTATGAAAGAGAGTTTATACAGACCTTCACCCTGGGCACCCCTGAAATGCGGCCATTGTTTAAACCCACTAGCCTATCATAATATTGACAAGTTTATAGTTTTTGATGAGCAAGGTAATGACCATCTGAAATAATCACCTTGACTTCTCCCCATCCTTCAATTCTTTTAGCCTATTATTATAAGGCAAAAGCTATGAAATATCCTGAAAGGCACATAAGTCATCGGTAGAGAGATCATAGCAGAGTTCTGACTGAAGGAACACCGCCATCCACGTGCAGTGGTGATAGATCCCATGGGGGCATGATGAAGACACGCCCTCTCTAGTGGTCACGTGGACAAAACCCGTGCCTTTGCTCCACCATGTATTTGACTGCCTCCAGCAGCCTCGCATGGCGTGCCGCCCACCATTCCATCATCTCTGCTGATTTCGTGCTGTGCTCCACAGCACAAGTACCTGTGGTTGGAAGATGTCTGCCCGCTAGATGCAGTCCTCATTGTGCATAATAATTACTCAACGAAGTCAGATTGCTGGCCCCAGCCGTTCTCTTTCAAATACTTTCTGTGTGTCCCACAATAAATAAGAACGACAGCAACCACATATTCTGATTTTCCATCAGAGTCTAGGTTTAAGTTGCCCGTTACCAGCAGTACCTTCACACTTGTTAAAAAGGATATTCTGGCATTTGTACTGCAGGTTCAATATTGTGACTAACTCACGTTTGTGCTCTTAACCTTAAACTGATTTCTCGCTCCCTACATCCTGCCAGCTACTTTGGCTAAAAAGGCATGTTCATCTCAGGTTGAAGGAAGACAGGCCATCTAAGGTATACCGGATTACTGCCAAAGAAGGATCCAAATGAGCTGAATGAAAGCAAGACTATGGAAGGTAAACTACCAGGCATTTTTTCTGATGCAGAGCACTTCGAATGACTGAACATTTGTGAAATGTGGAGTAGAGCCTGCTCAGAGCTCACAGCGTTCTTCAGCCAACATGGAGAATTGACGTCCTTACGAGGGCTCACCTTTGGGAAAGGAAAATTAGGCCTGAAACATTCACCCCACAGCCACGGGGCCTTCTCGGTAACAAGGGAGAATGCCCAAGTGCCCTTATTCTGGTTGGAGGGAGAGAAGAGAGCCAGAGGGCAGGCGCACACAGCCTCATCAATGATCTCCAGAGGCCCAGCTGGGAGGTCTTCCTGGAGGTGGCAGGTGGAAGCTAATGCAAAAAGAGTGGCCTGAAACTTGGTCAGATGTGTGATACAGCTGAGAGTGTGGTGAGTGTATTATCCAAAGGCTAAATAAGCTTACTGACCTTTGTGGATAAGGAAAAGGAAAACTAGTGATTTTCCAGCCTTGTAAACTCTTCTAGGAACTTTTCCATCTCAAATTTATGGATGATTCTTAATCCTCCCTCAACCTTCAGGTTGATTCAAAAGTTATTTTTTTAATGTTCCAAGAAATGATAGTAGCTGTCCCTCCTATAGCAAAAGATTTCCACTAAGTTGTGAATTGCTCTCCTCAGCCCGCTCCCTCACCCTTGGAGATAAGCCAAAGCTCTTTACTTCAACATTCAGACAATGCTTGCTGCCAGCTGAAGGAAAGAAATGAAATGAACTTGAAAGGAAGAAAAAAGAAGCAGATCATTTTATTGGCATTGTAAAATTTTCAAACATTACATTTTGCACTTTATGATAAATGGTTTTGGGGTCCCATATAAACACATTTTTTCCTCCTGGGAAAATGGGTGTAACTTCCAATCTCTGCCTTAACACTCCTCTGAATCAACAGAGATGAAGGATTGATAAGTTTCCCATTTTTGTCGTTGCTATATTTGTTTTTGAAACAGAGTCTCAATCTGTTACCCAGGCTGGAGTGCAATGGCACAATCACGGCTCACTATAGCCTCCATCTTCCAGACTAAAGCATTCCTCTCGCTTTAGCCTCCTGAGTAGCTGGGATTACAGGCATGTACCATCACACCCAGTTAATTTTTAAAGTTTTTGTAGAGCTGGGGTCTCACTGGGTTGCCCAGGCTGGTCTCAAACTCCTAGACTCAAGTAATCCTCGAACCTTGGCCTCCCAAAGTGCTGAAATTACAGACATGAGCCACCACACACAGCTGAAATTCCCATTCATTTTCCTAAATTTTCTGTGCCTATGACTGTTGCTTTGAAGAAGAAATAGAAGACAGAATTTTAAAAAATGAATTGAGAAGAAAATGAGAGATAATACAGGAAGAGAGGAGAATTAGAGAAGAATGATTAAAAAGAGAAAATGAGAAAATGGATACATGGATTACAGTTTTTTCATTGAGGTATTGGCAAGAAAACCAGGGTTTTGTGTCCTGGACTTGAGGTTCTACTTTTCCAAGATAATTAAGGATTGTTCTCTAATTAGTTTCATAATACCATTGTTTGAGATTTTCTAAGATAAGAAAACCTGTAGAATTGAAGGAGATAGAAAAGATCTGAGCTTGGCTGGGCTCTGTAGCTCATGCCTGTAATCCCAACACTTTGGGAGGCCAATGCTGTTAGATCACCAGAGGTCAGGAGTTCAAGACCAACCTGGCCAACATGGTGAAATCCCGTCTCTACTAAAACCACAAAAATTAGCCAGGCATGGTGGCAGGCACTTATAATCTCAGCTACTGAGGAGGCCAAGACAGGATAATTGCTTGAACCTGGAAGCCTAAGGTTGCAGTGAGTTGAGATCATGCCATTGCACTCCAGCCTGTTGACAAGAGCAAAACTCCATCTCAATTAAAAAAAAAAAATGAATAAATAAATAAATGATCTTAGCTCAGAAAGAACTGAGTCCCCAAATGCTAGGGACAGGATCTCCCAAGAAGGACTTTGCTCTATGTACACAGCACTTTCAGGGCTTATAAGACTTCTAAGAAGGATCATTGCTAGGGTGCCTGAGGAGTTTAGGCAGTGAGTACTACCTGGGAACCTTGACAGATATTTCATGACTCCGTAAAAGGAAAATAGAAGTATGGGCCTTCAATGACAAGCAGACATTGTCAGAGACAAATGCCAATAGCCACCATAAAATCTAAAACCGAAACTAGACCCCTTCCCGATTGTTCTAGAGCAATGGTTCTCAACCAGGAGCAACTACCCTTCAATGGGATATTTGGCAATGACTAGAGATGATATTTATTGTTCCAGGTAGAGGAGAAGGGTTCTGCATTTCCCACATGAGCACCCGGATGACGCTTCTGGCACCTTGTGAGTAGAGGCTGGAATGCCGCTAAACACCCTCCAATGCACAGGACAGCTTCTCACAGCAAAGAATTATCTGGTCTAAAATGTCAGTAGTGTCAAGATTAAGAAATTACACTCTGGTCTAAGCAAGTTCTACTGATTTTGTTTCACCCTGAAGAAATAGGAAAAAGTGGGTCCCAAATGACTGAGGTTGAATTTTATGACAACTCTGTTGAGTAAACATCAAGCCATATTTGCTTTTTTTTAAATAAATGTATGGTGTGTTTGGAGCAAATGCATTTTGTTGGATAATAGTAATCTCCTTCCAGGCTGCTAAGAATCCTTCTAAGCATAACTTTCCCCAACATGTATTACAGCTTCTAGAGTTAGGGCAAAAATATGATTTTGAGAAAATGATCATGACTGTTTCACAGCTTCAGAGAATACTTAGAAATGGCTGCTGAGTGGAGGGATTAAACTCCGTATCTGGCCACTTGGATATGCTCCTTGGTCTGCTAACAAAGTAGTGGCCACATGCAGACACCCTGACCAGGCAATGCGGTTTTAAATCTCTAGAAAAATGAGTAAGATATTTGCTTTGCCCAAGTACAGCAGTGGTATATTTCAAAAATATCGACCAATCTCTAAGGAAGCAGAAATGCTCCTTTTGCTTTGCTCGCAAAAAATAGGTTTCCTGACATCCACATCTAGTGTTACCATGATAACCAGGACTCCTAGGAAGGGGAACAGAAAGAAAGCCTAAAAGCCCATCTGGTAACAGACAGCAGGTTGGCCATGGTCATAAGAGCCACCTCTCCAACATGCATCTGAATAATCCATTGGAGGTAGCCAGGAAGGTATTAACATGGGGCTCGCATATTACACTGAGGTATGCCTCGTTCTAATGTGGCTACTCAGACAGAGGCTGGGAAAAAGAATATGATTCTGAGGATTTAAAACATTGTGATTAAGTGGGGCCTGGACCAAATATTATTTAAAAATCAGTAAAATTAATGGATGCAGTTTTTTTATGCCTTAAGCACCATTGAGCAAATTTTTACGTATGTATTAAAATATAGGTCCATAGACATTAAAATACATGCAACAAACCATGGAAAACATGGAATAATCTGAAGAATAAAAGAGTAGTCAGGTATGAAAAATAAAATGGATATTTCATCGAATTGAAGATTTCATCTAGTTTCAGAAGAAAATTCTTTCATTTCGCTGCAATTTAATTTTGTTGTTTCTCTTTAGAGGATATAATAGTTGCTATTAAAAAATATATAAGAAAAACTTTGTTTCCATAGCACTTTTACATAGAAAGCATTACATAAAAAACATTTCCTTTCATAGAAGTGTTCTAAAATGCCCAAAATACTATTCCTCCAAAACACTTACTAAGTAGAGAAAGTAAACTGTAATTTAAACACCAAATAATGTGCTACTAAAAGAGCCACCCAATATTTAAAAACAAGCATCACTTTATAACAATTTAATGTATCTGAATGATTTAAACTCTAAGCTGTTTTGGACTATTAATCAAATTTTAATTCCTCTTCTCTAGTCTAACATGTCAAGTACCTGATGTAAAGAAAGAACATTAACTCAGATAAGAAAGAGGAAAACTATCTAACTATTAAAGTGATAGTATCATAATTTTTTAAAAGGATGCAAGTTAATTGATTCTTACATTTTATTTTCTTCTCAGAATTTAGTTCATCTTTATTCTTTTATGTTTTTGTAATATGACTATAGATTATGAATTAATCTGTTTAAACAGGATAGTATTTCACAGAAAATAGACATCCTCATGAATCCCAGAACTACTTACCAAGATGAAAGACCATGTTTAATAAAACAGTATTAAATTACTCTGCATTAGTAATTGCTCTGCTTCCTTCTTCCATCGAGAATGGTAATAAAGGAAGGATTCCTTATACCAATGTCCACTGCCATGTCAAAAACTGGGGCTATTGGCTTGATTTAAAATTTGGCTATAGGGCCTACCACTTCTAATTAAGATGACTAAAATCTTGATTTAGAAAAGAGAAAAAAATGTTTTAAAAAATACAGCATGTCCTAATCAAATAAGATAATTCAAAGGTTTTTATTTTGCCCATGGAAATGACTGCCAGTTGAGATATATAAAAGCAAATTTAATCAAGTTGATATAATATAATATATAATATATAGGAATAGACTTGAGCTGCATAATATAAAAAAAAGAAGCTCCCAGTGATTCAGGAATTCAACACATAATGAAGACTAGGTCAACAGAATCAATATCAGTAACTCCAGTCCTAAATGGGTATTTTTAAGGGTCTTAATTTTTTTTCAATGTAGCTGTTTATATTAATCAAACAAAGCAAATAAATAGTAAATTGTCAGTGTGACAATGACTACTTTTTTAGAAGCCAGAGACTTACAAAGCATAGTTAGAGAAGAGATGGGGTATGGAAACCTGCAGACACTTGGCAGTGTGCTCATACACACCTCAGGTGAGTGACCGAGGTACTCTGTCAATTCAGATTGGTTTTTTTTTGAGATGGAGTCTCGCTCTGTTGCCCAGTCTGGAATCCAGTGGCATGATCTCAGTTCACTGGAATACCCACCTCCCAGGTTCAAGGGATTCTCCTGCCTCACCTTCCTGAGAAGCTGGGACTGCAGGCGCATGCCACCACACCCAGCTAGTTTTTGTATTTTTAGTAGAGAGGTGGAGTTTCACCATGGTAGCCAGGCTGGTCTCGAACTCCTAACCTCAGGTGATCCACATGCCTCAGCCATATTTTTTTTTAATGTTGGGTTCACTCAGAGCTAGAAAGAATTTGAGGGTCACTCTCATTTTAATCATGGTGTGAATTTAGAGATCTGAAGGGAGAAACGTGATCCTAATATGAAAACATTGGATCTAGGGGTAATAGAGACTCCCAAGTTGGCTAAACTCCTGAAGGAAAACCTGGAAAGAATGAGACAAAAGACCACCTGAATCCCTAAAAAACTTGGAAAGAGTGAGACCAAAGATCACCTGAACCCCCAATCAGTCTAATAGCAGAACACCAGAGTATCTTAATAGACGGAAGCATGAAGTATAGAGCAACACTTGGGATAAATTTTTGCCAGGAATGTTTAACTTGATTCTAATCAAGACCTTAGTTCTAACTTCAAATTTATAGGAAATACAAGAGATAAAGTAACAAGTTAAATGATACTAGAAAAATCTAGAGTATGGGGCACTCTACGGAAAAACTAACCTGTTTATTTGAATAAATCAGTATCATCATTTCTTTAAAAAAAGGAAGAAATAGGCAGAAAAAAATAGCAAACTAAGAAAGAGTTTAAACATATAATAAGCAGATCTTTTTGAATTCTGGTTCAATGTAAAAGACATTTTGGGGACAACTGGAGAAACTGCGTGTGAAACAGGTATTCAAAAATAATAAAGATTTATTGATAATTTTGTTCAATGTGATATATGCTGGATACTTTAAAATGTTCCTGTGGCACATATACACCATGGAGTACTATGCAGCCATAAAAAACGATGAGTTCATGTCCTTTGTAGGGACATGGGTAAATCTGGAGACCATCATTTTCAGCAAACTGACACGAGATCAGAAAACCAAATACCGCCTGTTCTCACTCATAGGCGGGTGTTGAACAATAAGAACACATGAGCACAGGGAGGAGAACGTCACACATTGGGGTCTGTTGGGTGGGGGCTAAGGGAGGGACAGTTGGGAGGAGTGGGGAGGTTGGGGGGATAACACGGGGAGAAATGCCAGGCGGGGATGGAGACAGCAAACCACCTTGCCATGTATTTACCTATGCAACAATCCTGCATGATCTGCACATGTATGCCAGAACCTAAAGTGCAATTTTTAAAAAGTTCTGATTTTTGTTCTTATTTTCATATGTCATATGAAATAATTATGAAATCATATGATGTCTATAACTTATTTTAAAATATTTTAATAAAGATGGAGTCAACTTCCAGTAATGAAATTCGAATGAAATTATCATGAAAGCCCTCACAGATAACAGCTATAAAGTACTAAATAAAGTTAAAAATTTGAGTTTGAGACTATTCAGCCCATTACTCTGCCCAGCCCTCGTGGATATGGCTGCTAAACTGCAGGGGGAATAATAATAGCCTTATTAGCTGCAGGTGCCAGAGATGGCGTTCAGACTTGGAAAGCAACTATAGAAACTTAAGGGCGAAATCCTAGTAGCAACTAGAGCCTCAGAAAGAATGACATCAAATTCAGAACTGTCCAAATGCCTGGCTAGAAACTAAATTATGTATAAAAGGCCCTGGTGAAAACAGTGGTTAGAAATGAGAGAAATTTTTGTTTTTGAAATTTTAACAAAATCAGGATCCTAATTTGATACCCTTTTAACTGACGTTATTTCCCAACCACATATGGCTTAGCTGAAGAAGGCTGAAGCTGCATCATTCTGGAGAGTCAGAGCACAGAACTTAAAGTTGAAGAACACCGTACGTTGAGGAGGTGGGGAGGGGGCACGTGAATAAGAAGGATCCAAAGGAGAGGAGGGTGAGCCACGTCGAGGCCAAAATCTCTGGCTGGTTAAAAATCTTGTAGATATGGGAAAAACCATGAGGAATAGGTTAAAATGTTCTGTTCGGAATCTTTAAAAACAGCAGCTGTATGTAGAGCGAAGTCTGCAGTTTGAATCAAGCAAGTTCACTACATATCAGAACAAAAACTTAATAATACCCTAAAATTACTAGAGGTTCAATGAAATGGAAAACTATTCAAGAAAAATGGTAATCAATAGAAGCTGCCTCCAATTTGGGCCAGATGTTGAATTTAGCAAGTAAAGACATCAAAGAAGCTATTATAAATATGTTCAAAGAATTAACAGAAAATATACTGGATTAAAAGGAAATTAAAAGAAAATTTGCTAATAGTAATAAGAAATATCTGCAAAACAGTAGAACGTATTTTTTTCAAAATGATATAGAGCTGAAAAGTAAATAACTGAAATTTAAAATGGCTAAATGGGCTGAAGAGCAGACAGAAGACCAAAGAAAAGTAATTCATGTAATTGAAAGTCTATCCCTAGAAATTGCCCTGACTGAAAACGACAGAAAAAGTATTGATTAAAAAAACATACCTCAGAAAACTCTGGGAATAATATGAAGTGGTCTAAATAGGTATAATGAGAATCCCAGAATAGAGAAAAAAGGGAAGAAAAATTTTAAAATAGTGTCTTAAAATGTTCTAAATTTGTTGGAAAACATTAATTTATAGATCCCATAAATTTAATAAATCCTCATTCAAATAAACAAACAGAATATCATCCTTATGCATATCATAGTCAAACTCCTGAAAGCCAAAGATAACAAGAAAACATTTAAAACAGCCAGAGAAATATATATTACATACAGGAGAGCCACAACAAAATTAATGACTAATTCCTCATCAGAAACTATGCGAGCCAGAAGAAACTGAAAGGAAATGCTCAAAGTGCTAAAGGAAAAAACAAGCAAGAATTCTATAACCAGCAAAGCTATTATTTAAATTAAACAAAAAATAAACACTTTTAAATAAACAAAAACTGAGTGTTTACCCCATCGAGAATGGTTGTTATTAAAGAGTCAAAAAACAAGAGACCTTGGCATGGATGTGGTGAAAAGGGAATGTTTATACACTGGGAATGTAAATTAGTACAACTTAGATGAAAAATAGCATGGAGATTCATTAAAGAAGTAAAAGTAGGTCTACCATTTGATTCATTCAGCAACGCCACTACTGGGTATCTACCCAAAAGAAAAGAAGTCATTGTATCAAGAAGACATCTGCATGCATATGCTGATCACAACAAAATTCACAATTGATGGGATATGAAACCAACCTAAGTGCCATCAGTCAATGAGTGGATAAAGACAATGTAGTGTACAGGTGCCATGGAATACTACTCAGCCATTAAAAAGAATGAGGTTGGGCATGATGGCTCATGCTTATAATCCCAGCACTTTGAGAGGCCAAGACAAGTAGATCACTTGAGATCAGGAGTTCGAGACTAGCCTGGCCAACATGGAGAAATGCTATGGCTACTAAAATTACAAAAATTATCCAAGCATGGTGGTGCATGCCTGTAGTCCCAGCTACTTGGCAGGATGAGTCAGGAGAATCGCTTGAACCCAGGAGGCAGAGGTTGCAGTGAGCCGAGATCACGTCACTGAACTCTAGCCTGGGTGACAGAGCAAGACTCCATTTCAAAAAAAAAAAGAATTAAAATGTCTTGAAGCAACTTGGATAGAGTTGTGGAACACTATTCTAAGTGAAGTAACTCAGGAATGAAAAACCAAATAGCATATATTCGCATTTATGACGTATGAGTACACAAAGGCATAAAGAGTGGTATAGTAGACTTTGGAGACTCAGAAGAGGGGAAGGGAAAGTGGGGAGAGGAATGAGGAATAAAAAACTACACATTGGATACAATGTACACTACTTGTGTGACAAGTACACTAAAATATCAGAATTCACCACTATACAATTCACTCATGTAACCAAAACCTACTTGTGCCTCAAAGCTATTGAGAAAGGAAGGAATGAAGGAATGAAGGAGGGAAGGAGGGAAGGAGGGAAGGAGGGAAGGAGGGAAGGAGGGAAGGGAAGGAAGGAGAAAGAGAGAGAGAGAAAGAGAGAAAGAAAAAAAGAAAAGAGAGAGAAATATATAAATCCTTTTGGATAAGGACTCTACCCTCATGGCCCCATTTAACCTTAATTATTTCCATAAAGGCTGTATCTCCATGCACAGTCAAATTTGGAGTTAGTACTTCAACATTTCGAAGGAAACAAACATTCAAGCTGTAACCCATGTATATCATGTATATGTATCTTATCTCTCAATATAAACCTTTATATCAATTGAATCACATTGAACATAGTACTTGAAAAATATATGGGTAACTTTTTATGCCACTAAACATAAAAAATAACTGGTTACCACACACACACACACACACACACACACACACACACAGAAAATGATAGAGAACAAAACAAGTAACATCAATATAAAACAAATAGCAAAATGGCAGGCTGAAAACTACCTTTTCAGTAATTATATTAAATAGATCAAATACTCAAATCAAAAGGCAAAGATTGCCAGACTAGATATAAAAGCACAGCTCAACTCTTTGTTATCTACAAAGGGGTGCATTTTAAATACAAAAATATAAACACATTGAGAAAGCATAAGAGAGTTGAAGTGGCATATTAGATCAGACAACATAGACATCAAAAAGAGTAATATTGCTATGGACAATAAGAGAAGGTTCGATACATCAGGAAAATATAACAATTAAAAATATTTATGTGCCTAACAAGAGAGATTGAAAATATATGAAGAAATTACAGAACTAAAAAAGAAACAGACAAATCCAAATCATCATTAAGACTCTAACACACTCTTTTCAGTAATTTATAGAAAAACTAGATTAAAATATCTGTATGAATATAGAAGACCTGAATGACACTAACAACCATCTTCACCTAACTGACATTTTTAGAACACTATATTCAGAAACTGCAGAATACACACTTTTTGGAAGTGCACATAGAGCATTCACCAACATGGATCATATGCTGGGCCTTAACACAAGTCTCAATAGATCTCAAAATATTTAAATCTTACAGATCAACAGAATTAAATTAAAAGTGTGTGTGTGACACTAAGTCCCTCTCTGTCACCTAGACTGGAGTGCACTGGCATGATCTCTGCTCACTGCAACCTCCTCCTCTCAGGATCAAGTGATTCTCCTGCCTTAGCCTCCAGAATATCTGGGATTACAGGTGCCCGCCACCAGGCCCGGCTAATTTTTGTATTTTTAGTAGAGACAGGTTTACACTATGTTGGCCAGACTGGTCTCAAACTCCTGATCTCAAGTGATCCACCCACCTAGGCCTCCCTAGGAGCTGGGATTACAGGCATGAGCCATGGCTCCGGGTCCCAGCTCCTGTTCCCAATTCTTTGTTAGGCTAGTATTACATAACCACCTAAACCATGCTATCAAATTACAAGAAAAATAAAACGATAGACTAATATTTCCCAAAAACATAGACACAAAAATCCTTAACAAAAATTTGAGCAAATTCAGTAATATATAAAAGAATAATGCATCATCATTTACTAGGCTTTACCACAAAATCAAAACAACCATATAAACAGAATAATGAGGGAAAAAAAATAATCTCAGTATACAGGAATAAAATATTTGAATAAAGTTCGGCATCTACATATGATAAAAAAAATTCTCAAATTCTCAGCAAATTGGGATTAGAAGGGAACTTCTCAACATCTAAAAATAGATTAATATCTATTTTAAAAAAGGTAACTAATAGCATACATAATGGTAAAAGACAAAGCCTTTTTTGCTTTTCTCCTAAAGTTGGAACAATGTAAGTATGTCCACACTCATCACTTCTAGGCAATATTATACTGGAAGTCCTAGACATTGCAATAAGGGGGAAAAAAAAAAGGTAGGGAGGGGTGGGAATAAAAAGCAGACAGATTAAAAAACAACTGTCTTTGTTCATAGATTATGTAATCCTCTGTGGGAAAAATCCTAAGTAATCTACAACTAGAGCTAATAAATGAGTTTAGCACTGTCACAGAATACACTATACAAGCATTAATTGTATTTCTGTCTCCTGGCAATAAAAAATTAGAAGCTGCAATTTAAACAATAGTATAATTTACAATGCATCAAAAATTATAAAATATTTAAGAATAATTTTAGCCAAATATGTGTTATACTTTATCCACTGAAAACTACATAATAATTGCTGAGAAAATTAAAGAAGCCCTAAATATATGTATATCAATACTCTGTTCATTAATTACAAGACTCAATATTGTTAAAATGTCAAATCTATCCAAACTGATCAACACAATACCAGTCAAAATCCCAGTCAACTTTTTATAGAAATTGATAAACTGACTATAAAACTCTATACGGAACTGCAAGGAAACCACAGCAGCCAAATGATTTTGAAAAGGCAGGCCGGGCGCGGTGGCTCACGCCTATAATCCCAGCACTTTGAGAGGCCGAGGCGGGTGGATCACGAGGTCAAGAGATCGAGACCATCCTGGTCAACATGGTGAAACCCTGTCTCTACTAAAAATACAAAAAAAAAAAAAATTAGCTGGGCATGGTGGCGTGTGCCTGTAGTCCCAGCTACTCGGGAGGCTGAGGCAGGAGAATTGCTTGAACCCAGGAGGTGGAGATTGCGGTGAGCCGAGATCGCGCCATTGCACTCCAGCCTGGGTAACAAGAGCGAAACTCCGTCTCAAAAAAAAAAAAAAAAAAAAATGCTAAACAAAGCTGAGGACTTACACTACATGGTTTCAAACTCACTACAGAACTACAGAAACACAACAGTTGCAGTATTGGCATAAAACATAGATTTGTAGATTAATGGAACAGAATAGAAACTCCAGAAATATTTCTACATATATGTGGTAAATTAATTTTTTATAAAGATAACAAAATTATTATTGGAAATCTGAATTCAGACAAAATTTCTTTACTATTCTATCAGAAAACATAAACTACTAAAATTGATAATTTGGAATCCATTAAAATTAAAAACTTTTGCTCTTCAAAATCTACTATTAAGAAAATGAAAACACAAGCCACAGACTAGAAGAAAATATTTGCAAAAGACTTATCTGGTAAAGGACGTATCTCTAGCATACATAAAAATCCTTAAGATTAAATAATTATAGGACAAACAACCTGTTTTTTCAATGGACAAAGATTTAAACAGAAGCTTCACAAAAGGTGACATACAAATGGCAAATAGTCATACAAAAAGATGTTCAGTATAATTAATAATTAGAGCAATGCAAATTAAAACCACTTTGAGATACTACTACAGTCACCAGAATGACTGAAATAAAAACACACAATCAATTACTAGTTGAAAAACTGGAACTCTCAGTCACTGCTGGTGGGAATGCAAAGTGGTCACCTTCGAAAATAAATTGGTAGTTTTTTAAATAAAATTACACACTTGTAATACAACCCAGAATCCCATTTCTAGGTATTTACCCGAAATAAATGAAATGTAAATATCCACACAAAGACATGGGTACATATGTTCATAACAGCTTCATTCAGAGTAGCCAGAAACTGGGAAAAAAACGAAAGTCCATTCGCTACAGAATGGAAAACTTTAGTATATCCATACAATGGAGCATCAATACAAAATAAAAAGGAAAAATTATTGACATTTAATAACGTGTATGAATCTCAAAAGCATTATGTGAAGTGAAAGAAGCCAGACACAAAATACTACATACCTTATGATTCCACGTAAATGAAATTCTAGAAAAGATGAAACTATAGAATAAGAAGGTAAATCAGTGTTTTACTGGGGCTTCAGTGAAGGAAAGGAACTAACTACAAATGGCCATTAGAAAATTTTAGGATGATGAAGTGTTCTCTATCATGATTCTGATGCTTGTTGCCTGACTGTATGCATTTGTCAAGTCCTCTAAAAGTATCTGCCTCACACTGAGTGAGGAATTTTATTTTATGTAAATTATAACTCAATAAAAAATAAAAATAAACCTAAGGGTAATAAAATTCCATAAATTTTAAACATGTCATATATAAAGTAAAAATATTAATAAATACTAGTAAATTATTAAATCTAGATGATGCACATGAGGGATTTATTATACTCTCATATTTTTTCAATTTCTCTGCATTTTGCCAATTTTCTTTATAAAAATATTTTAAGAATGATTTTTTGTGTGTGAAAAGACATCTCTAAGTGAGCATCATTTTTATAATCTTAATAAAAAGGGGTTTTTTTAAACATTGATTATGGTCACCACCACACCTAGTGGGTCTTTGGAATGAGTTTATGACCCCAGCTGAGACTGAACTGACACGTCTTGAAGCTGCCCCCAATTTTCTTTAAAAGCAATCTCAGGAGTAAGAGAAAACCAAGTAGTAAAACCACTGGTGCTATTTTAATACAGTGAATAATTTCTTATTGACTCAGATTCCTTTTTTCCTTTTTTCTTTTTTAATGCAAAGTTTGGTTAAAAGATTTTTTCATGTTTTCTGTTCTTTATTTTTGATGACTTTTTTTTCAGCTTGACTACCCACAGGGATTTTATTTTTTCCTTTTCGGTTTCTTTTTTAATCGGTCGGTCATTTTATTTTTAGAAAATGAAGGTGTAAAAAAGAATATGTTCACTTCTCTCAGTCTCTGATGCAGCTCTGAGAAACTGGTGGAAGTAGAGAAAATACTAAGGCTGACAGCAATTATTAAGAGTCTTTGTTAAAAAAAATTCTGAAACTCTATGATATATTAAACACTCATTAAAATTAATGAGAATGATTTTACTCTTACCTGTGGAAAAAAAATTTAATGCATGATTTAGATTAAAAAATTTTAGTCTTGCAAGTGTTCTAAGTGTTAAGAAGTCTGGAGGGACCATATGAGAGAAAGTGAGAATACACAGAGCTGTATGAAAAAAATAAATTTGTTAAAAGTATGATGGGTAAGACAAATGACATCACAGTATTTCTGCTTCCCCCTTTCTACTACAATCATAAATTAACACTCAAGTGAAACATTCTTCTAGAAGTGTAAACAAAATCAATATTTTCCTCCTTGTCAAATACACAAAAACATATTTTCAAAGAAATAATTTTTCTAGTTATCTATCTGTCATAGTGGAAATGATCAATATTTGATATTGGGGAAATCATTTACTCTTGTTCATATTTTCAAGCAAGTAACTTTTCTTTCAAATGAAATTGAGCGTCATCTGAAGTGAGTCAAGCAGCAGCAGCTCTTGGCATCCTGCTGCATTGGTTTCTTCATAAGAAGATTTTCCTAAGAAACTTTTTTTCTTGGGCTTCAACAAGTAACATTGCAAAACATTGAGTATGTATGGTTCTAACAGAACAGCCTATAAAATCTATAAAGCAGAACTCATCACAGATCTTACAGTTTCCCCAAAAGCTGCAGTGGGACTCCCAGGTGGACCGTGATCCTGGCATGGCAGACCAAATTCTCTTGCATCCTGAAGCCAGTGATTTGACATTCAAAGTGAGGGTGCATTTCTGGCCCAATTTAGGGTTCATCTGGTTGATCTACTTCAACAATTCCATGCAAGCCCATATAACAGCCAAAGCCTCCTTAAAAAAAATCTAGAAAACTTGGCCAAGCATGGTGGCTCATGCCTATAATCTCAGCACTTTGGGAGGCTTAGGCGGGCTGATCACTTGAGGTCAGGAATTCGAGACCAGTCTAGCCAACATAGTGAAACTCCGTCTCTACTAAAAATACAAAAATTAGCTGGGTGTGGTGACAGGAAACTGCAATCCCAGCTACTGAGGAGATTGAGGCAGGAGAATAGCTTGAACCCAGGAGCCAGAGGTTGCAGTGAACTGAGATTGTACCACTACACTCCAGCATGGGTGACAGAGTGAGACTCTGTCTCAAAAAAAAACCTCTAGAAAACAAGTCATATTTTTTGATAATTTAGAGTCCATTCTATGATTGGGGGATTATTTTCTAAGGCCTCATTTTGCTTCCTTGTTCTTACACATACATTGGTTGCCTAGCTCTGCCCCAATTTAATTATGTACGTAAGGCTCAGACACTCATCAGTTTTCACTAAGCACATGCACACACAAGCAAAATGTGAAAAAAACAACTGAAGTAATTTCACTGAAGTTTCAGAAGTAGGAAGTATTAAAATGAAAAGTGCTTGTTACAAGCCCATCTTGCTTGATTCATTTTCCCTGTAGAATAACAGCAACTCTTCCTTTTTGTGCATTCAAGAACATTCCACAGAAATTCAGATCCTGTCAGGGTCTAACTTATTAGCTCAATCAATTTCCTAAACATTATTTTCTTCCAAATGAAAGAAAATAATTTTCTGACACAATTTTTTTTAGCTCGTTAGATGATGATTGTTCTCACAAAGAAAATAGGCTAATTCAGGCCCTTCTGTTTCTTATTTTTGCTCTAGATTTAGGTGAATTGACAATGAAAGCACCATAAATTAAATGCTTTATTTTCCATTATTTCTCAAAGGCATGTAGGAGTATATTTTATTTTTAAGCTTTTCAAACATGCATAGTATTTCTGTGTATATTTCCAAGGTTTGGGCTTATAAATTTGTATACAGAACGAAAATATTTACCCTTTTCCATTCTTTTCAATGCAATAGTGACACAGTATGTAACTTCCATGGCTCTCAGTAATTTGTTAATATATAAACAATGTTTCCATTTTGAATTAAAATTAATATTTTACCAAAGATGGTCTTTTCTGTTATAAATATTGTACTTGCACAACACATTGCATATACACACACACCGCTTATTCTAATATCAACCTCAATTCTAGGCTATTGCACTAACTAGTTGTGGTGGGTTGTTGTATTGGAAGTCCTGAAGACAACCCTCAGGCTAGATGATTGGATAAAGACTCACAGGACTCAGAAAAGCTGTTAAAAACACAGTTACAGTTTATTCTGGTGAGAAGATACATATTGAAATTAGCAAGGAGAAAAGGCATACTGGGCAGTGTCCAGGAGAAGCCTGACACAAGCTTCAGTTGTCCTTTCCCAGTGGAGTTATATGGACAGTGCATAATTCTCTCACTAACAAGTTGTGACAACACATGCTAATTTCTAAGTGTTGTGAACCAGGTAAGCTCACCCAAGCCTTGGTGTCCAGAGATTTTATTAGGGGATCAGTCACATAGGCAGGCGACACCCACATAATTGACCTTAGCTACTCCATTTCTAGGCCCCCACTGACAAGAGGTCAAGCAGAGCATAACCCATGGCCTCAAGCATATAAAAATGGGCATTCATCATAAATTGTATTGTTGGCATGAACTATCTGGTGTGGTTGAAGACCTTACAGAGAAACTTATCAGGTAGGATACTCTATAGACTCAGACGTCTGTGTTAGAGACTAGGCCAAAAGCCAGTCCTAAAGGCATTGAGAATGTGCAGAATTTGAGCAACCTGGGCCTGCTGAGTTAACCCTTTCCTAAACAACTGAATAGTAGTCCCCAAAGATATCCACATCCTAATTTTTGAGATCTGTGAATCTTACCTTATATGGCAAAAGGGACTTTGTGGATGTGATTAAATTAAGAATATTGAGATTATCCAGGATTATTTGGGTGGGTTCTAATCCAAGGGTATTTTATAAGAGGGAGTAGAGGGATCCTTTATCCAGTGAACTTGGAGAAATCATGCATCAGAATTAGAAGCTGATGACCCTGGTCCAGAACCAGACAGAGGGCTATATGAAAACTAAATCAAGATGTGAAGCTGCTGTTCTTGGAGAGGAAGGAGACTTGGGCCAAGTGATGCAAAGAATGCAGCTAGAAAAGACAAGGGAAAGCATCCCCCTGCAGCCCCTAGAAAGAGGAAGTCCCAACTAACCCTTAATTTCAGTTCAGTGAAACTGATTTCAGACTTCTGATCTCCAGAACTGTAAGAGAGTAAATGTGTCTTGTTTAAGCCACGTAGTTTCTGGCAATTTGTTACAGCAGCCATAAGAAACTAATACACTTGGGGATAAAACCACGTAATGAGATCACTTTGGCATTTCAATTACTAAATCTTCTTGGAAGTCACCCTTTCATTTCATTCAGAGTGAACAGTTAAGCAAGATGTCAGTATATACATGAACACACATGCACACATTTAATATGCAAATGATCGTAAGTACAAAACATTTCAAGAATTTGAAAGCCTAAAGAAATAGCAGGCAAGTTACCCTAAACCAGATGGCTAACTAATGGATTCAGCAGTTGTCCTATAAGGATATTAAATTCAAATATCAAAAGCTGTAATATCCTGAGTACTGTGACTTGAATATAAAAAATAATTGCTAACATGGAAATTTCAAAAAGCAAACTGGCATCCTATGAAGGGTAAGATAATCAAATGGCATGGGAAATATCAATGAACTTGACTGTGTTCCTGGTGGGAATTTC
This sequence comes from Aotus nancymaae, assembly GCF_030222135.1. Lineage (NCBI taxonomy): Eukaryota > Metazoa > Chordata > Mammalia > Primates > Aotidae > Aotus > Aotus nancymaae. The sequence continues at coordinate 14,125,714 of NW_026988450.1, read as the reverse complement.
CATATTCTATAGTAAACCTTAAGTCTACTCAAAATATCATATTTCCTGTTTTTAATGATGGTAAGATGATCACATTCTGCCACTGATGACTTGCCCAGCTTCAGGTAACATACATATTTACTCCTCTTTGAGTGCAGAGAAGATGCTTTCCGATTGTAATTTACATACACGTATTTTAGCCATTAGATCAGAACAGGTTTTTTCCTTCCAAGTACACTGGTAAATATTGAGTCTTCTCACTGAAATTTATCTATTATCATGTTCATTTTTACAGTTTATTAGTCTCCCTCCTATTCATAGCCTAAGCCAGTAGAACTATCACATAACAAGGATGATTTTCCTGAGCTCTAGTTTTGTGATAAAGTTAAGGTTGTCAACTATGAATTTTTAAAATTAAATTAAAATAATTTTAAATGGGAAGGAGGGAAGTCTATCCACTCTTTCCCATTTTTAATGTTTGACACTGTGCTCTGTAAACTGATTTTCATAGTATACTATGCATATTACACAATTAAATATTGACTTCTGAATCATCAGACTAAATTCTGTGCAATATAACTCTAGAATATATCATATTGTATTAAGTTGTTTGAAAATTGATAGGCTATTTATGGATTATATTTAAATAATAAATAAACCAGAATATTTATTTTCTCAGAACAGCCCAACGTGTGATCATTCACAAATGGTCAACATTTAGTTACATCTACATGTTGTTAAACTTTAATAAACGTCCGCCCTTTATCAGGAAGTTTATGACCATTTTTGTCAGAATAGACCTCAGTCTTCATTAATCTCACTTTATTGAAACTTTATTTAATAAACTAGGAAACAAAGGCAATGAGAAATTGCAGTTTAACCAATGTCCCTAGTAAGTTACTAGCAGAGTCTAAAAATGGTTATAAAGTTTAACAAAGATACTTACACGTATTCCCAATTTACCACAAAATGTTTAAGAACATATTTCTCATTGAATACTCATAAAATAATCAGTATTCATGTTTTTCCCCCTACTAAAAGATCAGAGAAGTTTTAACCATCTGGACAAGTTCATATTTATAAGAGTGACTCACTGACAACTGCATCAGATCTATAAGTCTAAATTGAAGAGAAATGTTAATATTTGACAGTGAAAACGAAGATATCCAATAAGTAATTTGGTTCTGAAAAAGTTTTTCCAATTATAATCAAAAATATCAGATTTCCTCAGTCATTTGAAAGGCTGGAGCTTTAAGGCCTAGCCAGAGGTCATGACAGCCTGTGATCCCGTCTGTGCTGGTAATGGGCTCTGGATATCACCGGGAAAAGCAGCTCCCCTCAGAGTCCAGCTGGCAGCTCTAACAACTCAGGCACATAGGGCCATTTCTACTGTCATTTCCATGGAAACCACTGGTAGCATAGCTTAGCTAACCGAGAACCAGGTGTGATGCCTCTCAGCTAACTGCATGGAAGTTCAATCTCTGATGCACAAAACGAGGATCAAGTATTTACATAAAAACCAATATCCTATACATTGACCAAGACCCAGGTGAAGATTTTACAAAATTAAATTAGTGTGAGGGTGGCCCAAGGCCTCCCTTCCCCACTGAGTAATAGATGCCTATTTGCATATTACTGTCCACCCCAGAGGCCAGGGCTTCCCAACAGCAAAAGTAGTAAAGCCTTTGGTGGTTTATGTGCTTTCGTGTATGAATGTAACAGCTCACCTTTACTTATGGCTTTCTACCAAGGAGACCAGGTAATAGCACAGTTTCTTACTTCAGTTCTTTCTTTTCTTTTTTTTTTTGAGATGGAGTCTAGCTCTGTTGCCCAGGCTGGAGTGCCATGGCGTGACCTCAGCTCACAGCAACCTCCACCTCCTGGGTTCAAGCGATTCTTCCTTCCTCAGCCTCCCAAATAGCTGGGATTACAGACACCTATCACCACACCTGGCTCTAATTTCTGTATTTTTAGTAGAGACAGGGTTTCACCATGTTGGCCAGCTGGTCTGGAACTCCTGACCTTGTATGATTGACCTGCCTCAGCCTCCCAAAGTGCTGGAATTACAGGCCTGAGCAACTGTGCCCAACCCTTACTTCAGTTCTAAGAGTGCTCTTACCCCCTTATATTGTAAAATTATTTAACATTTTAAAATAACTTTCTATTTGCATTAATGTCTCTTACTTCAAGTGAACAAAGAGAGAGTTCCCAGTTTGTCATACTAAAGTACTTACATAAATTTGCAGTCCTTAGGTATGTACAACTTGATACAGATACAAAGAGGACTAGGAAAATTCACACCTACATCACGATCACTTCAGAGGACTGTGTCATCCTAAAAGTACTTACCGAACACCTACTGTGTGCCATGCTCTATAGTGAATGCTAAGGATCTAGTGGGAGCAAGGCAAACACGAGCCCTGTCTTCACAGAGCTTGCAGCCTGGGATGTTCCATATAGGGTGATCAAAACCTTGTAATTACTGGGCAAAAATTCAGAGAAGCAGTCATGTGGGTAGAAGAAGTCTTTGCTAGCTGGAGTAATACTCATCTAAGGTAGTTGCCTTTCTAGTTAGCCAATGAAACATGAATGGCTAGGGGACATAATGTTGGCTGTTAGTAAAAAAATAAACAAAGTCTGAAATCTCAGCTCCTGACTTACCTCACAGGAAGGGGTGAGAGTGCTGTGTTCCATGACGTTCCTCGGGATCTAGGCTACTTCCAGCTTGCGGCCCCACACTCCTCCAGGTCCCTGGAATTTTTATCCATTCGGTGAGTAAAGAAAGCAGGAGGATTATGGATGAGAAGATTTTACAGACCAGGTGTGGGATTTGGACACGCGACTTCTGTTCACATTCCATTGGACAGAGCTCGGCCACACTTAACTGCACTGAAATCCAAGAAGTATCACCCAGCAGTATACCCAGGGGATGAACAGAACACCCACACCAGGTCCTCCCAGCTGTCTATATCCACCAGCTCACAGGAAAAGAGAGCAAAGAAAGCAGGAGATAATTTTTATGAGCTAGAACTAGACAGGGAACATATGACCTCCTCACATTCCACTGCCAGAACTCAGTTTCCCAGCCACACTTCGCTGTCACGGACCCTGCAAGTTTGAACGTGGGTGTGCACTCAGGAGTAAAACACTGTGGTCTCGGGGATTCCCTTCCGTACCTAACCCGGGCTCCTTTTCAATCATAGCAAGACAAAGAAGGAAAGTGTGCCCTTATTTATGTGCATTCCTTTAGCTGCCCCATGTAATTTATTTTTTCTTTTAGCAATGTCCTTGACATTCATTTTTTTCACCTATTTTAAATGAGAAATTAGAAGACTCAAAAGGTAAAATGTGAGTAGTCCAGAGTCAGATAGCTAACCAAAAAAAACTTGCCACTACATTTCCGGTCTCCTGATTCGTAGTACGTTTAGTTTATTTTCATTAAATACATGCTGTGCATTTAGCACTGAGTTAAATACTTTGGGGATAAGAAATAAATAAAGACCTAATATTCATCCCAAGAAACTTTAGATTTTTTTTAAATTTTTATTTTGGTGACAGAGTCTCACTCTGTCACCCAGGCTGGAGTGCAGTGACATGATATCAGCTCACTGAAACCTCCACCGTCCAGGCTCAAGCAATTCTCCTGCCTCAGCCTCCTGAGTAGCTAGGATTACAGGCATGTGCCACCACACCCTGATAATGTTTGTATTTTTAGTAGGTTGAGGTTTCACCATGTTGGCCAGGCTGGTCTCAAACTCCCGACCTCAGGTGATCCTCCTGCCTCGACTTCCCAAAGTGCTGAGATTACAGGCGTGAGCCACTGTGCCTGGCCTAGATTTATTCCTGAGAAATAAAATATCTGCATAAAACAAATGCACACACTTAATTGCTACTTAGAGGAAAATGCACGCAATGTATTGCACGGAACGTGATGCCAGCCTCTGAACGTGCACTCCAGGAAGGTGTGAAAACAAGAAAGATCTGTGCAGAGCATAATGCCTGGAAAGAACTTTGTGCAGTTCAATCTTGAAGAGCAGGAGAAAGAGGAAGAACATTTTGGAGACGACACCTTGTGGAGGGAGGAAAGCATGAGCACAATTCTGCTCTGAACACAACGAGGAGGTAAGTGTGGCTGAGAAGAGAATTGGGACCGGGAACAGTGGAAGTGAGAGACAGAACCTAGGGACCCTGCAGTAGGTGGCTCTGAAATCATAAGCAGTTACTTAACCACAGTAGGCACTTGAACTGGCCGTAGCATGCCTGTCCAAGTGTTTAAGAGGAAAGAGATGGACCTTTATAGAAACCAAGGAAAAAAAGTATAGGGAATTAGGCTGTAGTCATGCAAGAGAATTTGTATGAAGAAAGCGTGGGAAAGGAGAAGACATCATCTGACCACAGGATCTCACATTTATGAAACCACATATACAAAATGTTAAGATGTTACAAGATAAATGCTGACTGCAGTAATTTAGACTGACATGCCTACATGGTGGCTTACTTATAGTAAATCTATGCATTCCTGTCTTGTCTACATTTTTACTGTAAAGGGAAATTATATAACCACTTAAATAAGACGCTGTGCTCTGCCCTCAAAACAATAATTTTTTGGCAAAGATATTAAGTAAAGCCACAAGCCTATTAAGAAATGCAAGATTATACACATTATCTCCTACAGGCAGGCAGTGATGTTTGTAATACACTAAAGACATATCTTCTCAAAAGAAACAGATGTTCTTAGTTGACAATAGAAATGTCAGCAGAATCATACAGAATGTTCTCATCGTTTAGCCTATTTGTTTATTTATATACTGCCTTTGCTAAAAAAAAAAAAAAATAGACAAGCTTACAGAGATAAAATAAAGCAAGATAAATTTAAAAAGGTGATGGAACCAGGTCAAAAGAATAATAAAAGTAGAAAACATAAGATATAGCCATGAGTAATGTTGGTGTATTTTAAAACAACAATAACAATGAGATAACGCCCTTCACTGATTAGAAGTGAATCCACTGGGAGGCCGAGGCGGGTAGATCACAAGGTCAAGAGATCAAGACCATCCTGGCCAACATGGTGAAACCCCGTCTCTACTAAAAGAATACAAAAATTATCTGGGCATGGAGGCGCGTGCCTGTAGTCCCAGCTACTCGGGAGGCTGAGGCGGGAGAATTGCTTGAACCCAGGAGGCAGAGGTTGCAGTGAGCTGAGATTGTGCCATTGCACTCCAGCCTGGCGACAAAGCCAGACTCTGTCTCAGAAAAAAAAAGAAAAAAAAAAAGTGAATCCAAAATTTGATTCTCCATTTTCTGCCCAAAGCAAAATTGTTTATATGATTTTAAATGGCTTGTTTGTAACCATAAAACAAGCCATTTACTCAGAAGGGAAAAAAGCCATTCCTGGATCTAAGATCCCAAAACATTTCCTCTTGAGGACTCTCAAAAAAAAGAGGGAAAATGTGATCTGTTGTGATGGTCAGTACTCTTTCAGCTGCAAATGAGAGAAAGCCCAACTCAAACTGGCTTAAACAGAAAAGGGAATTTATTGACTCATGTAACTAAAAATGTGTACACTAAAAAAATTAAAAATTAAGTTCTTAATCTATGATTTCAGGTATTGCCAATGCAGGCACTCACAGACTGTTGTCAGGAATCTCTCCCCAGATCTGAGTGCTGCCTTTCCTTTTGGGGGCTTATATTAGTCAGGGTTCCTAGAGAGATAGAGCTAATAGGATAGATAGCTATATAAAGGGGAGTTTATGAAGGAGCATTAACTCACGCAATCACAAGGTCCCAAAATAGGTCATCTGAAAGCTGAGGAGCAAGGAGACCAGTTTGAGTCCCAAAGCTGAAGAACTTGGAGTCCGATGTTTGAAGGCAGGAAACATCCAGCACAGGAGAAAGATGTAGGCTGGGAGGCGAAGCCAGTCTAGTCTCTTTATGTTTTTCTGCCTGCTTTATATTCTGGCCATGCTGGCAGCTGATCAGGTGGTGCCCACTCAGATTAGGAGTGGGTCTGTCTTTCCCAGTCGCCTGACTCAAATGTTCGTCTCCTTTAACAACACCCTCACAGACACATCTAGGAGCAATACTTTGCATTCGTCTGTCCAATCAAGTTGAGACTTAGTATTAACCATCACAAGTCCACCCCTTGTCAACTCGAACTCACACACAACTTCTGAGATCATACATAATACTAAGACAGTAATAAGATCATAATTATGCCTAACATAATACAGCACAACCGGAAATGCTCCAATCCTCAACCCAAATGCTATTATATAAAGTTAACAATACTTAAATGCTGATACTAAGTCAATAAATCTTATGTCACATGATAACGGAAAAAGGAAATAAAATGAAAATATTTTCTTAGTACAAGTGTGTACATGCACAAACATGTTTTTAACAAAAGAAGGAGGAAATATGACAATTACAGTCCTCATTTCTGCAGCTCGTCATGTGGTCATACTGGTATTGATGACTACCTTCTTCTCCATGAAGACACAGCAAATGACAATGCCTGAGGGCAGCCCCATTGACTGTGAAGGAAAATAGCAGAATTTCCTTGGAGACCTCTTACAAGTCATGTCAGAGCACTTAGGGCTTCTTATATCTTCTGGAGAACTGGAGAGAACCCACAGAGAACACCGAATGAACTTCTTACGCAACTGAGTGAGGTATTGCCAATGTGGTGGACGGTGAGGGCAGGAGCCCATATTTTCAACAAGCTTTCCCGGAGGTTGTACTAAACAAAGAAAGTTGGGAGCCACAGTTCCAGCTATTTGATCACTAACGTCCCTTACAGCTCCAAAATTCCATGACCCTATGTGTTCTTTTGCATAAAGAGGTGTCCATGGATGGAGAAAGGTTTAAGGATGGAGAAACTTGGGTGCAGAGCATGTTGGTCGGCAGAGGAATTTATGAACATAAAGCTGCCTTACCAGGGCATAGGCCCAACGTAGGAATTCTAATTTGCTCATCTATTATTATTACTCTCACCAAAAATTAAAGAAAACTTTCATTCAGGAAATGGCACGTGCTTCCTAAATGGTGTGATGGCAATGGCCACGGTTGGCTACCCAGCATGCATTTTCCCCTCCTGGTAGCACCCTGAGTTGCTTTCAGGACTTTCTCTTTCCCCTGTGGTTGTAGCCTCAGAATGCGGACTAGGCTATTTTGACAAGAGCTCACTTAAACAAGGTAAGCTTCTCTCACAACATTCAAAGTGGTCCTCAGTCCCGAGGGGCAGCCCAAAAGTGTTGGGCACACAGGTTCCTTCCACGCTTTTTTCTTTGCCATCCTTAAGGTATGGCCTTTGTCCATGAGGTCAAGGATGTCCTTCATAATCTTTATTTTTCACTACAAAAAAAAAATGAGAAAAGGGAAATATAAGTACCTTTCCTTTTAAGGGTACAATCTAGAAGTTGCATAAGCCATTTTTGCTCATTTGGTTCCATTGACTAGATTTAAGATACACATACTTCTGGGTGAGGGAGGCTGGAAAAATGGAGTGTGTAGCTCCACTAAAACTTTTATTACTAAAAATGAGGAAAGCAGACAGTGGGTAAATAGTAGCTGTATTAGGTTGTTTTGCTTCCCTATAAACATACATACAGGAAGCTGGGTAATTTATAAAGAAAAGAAGTTTAATTGGTTCATGGTTCAGTAGGCTGTACCAGAAGCACAGCATTGGTATCTTCTCGGCTTCTGGTGAGGCCTCAGGGAGCTTATATTCATGGTGGAAGGTAAAGTGGGAGCAGCACGTCACATGATGAGAGTAGGAACAAGAGAGAAAGGAGGAAGAATCACACACTTTTAAACAACCATATCGTGAGAGAACTCACTCACTATCATGAGGACAGCACTAAGACGTTCATGAGTCAGCCACTCCCATGACCCAAACACCAGGCCCCACCACCAACACTGGGAATGACACTTCAACATGAGATTTGGAGGGTACAAACATCCAAACTATATCAGTAATAGTCTCTGCCACAAAGGATACATCCCTAGCACCTGCTCCCAATTAGAAAGGCCGAAGAGCCTCCATCTTCCTTTCACAACACCGATATAACCAGGGGTGGGCATGTAACTAAGCATGGCCAATGGGAGGCTCTTTTCCAGGGCTCTGAATACTGAGTGAATGAGGCAAGGATGGAAAGTAGCATCAGAAGGCATGTATTGTAGTGCTGCTGTGATGAACCATTGCTGCTAGGACAGTGTTGCCATGCTTCCTTTCCCTAGCTCCTGGAACTCTGTGGCCTCCAATGGGTTCTCAAGCCTGGTCTCACAGTCTCCTATTGATATTATACCCCCATTCCACCCCATCTACTTTCCAGACATCTTTCCAATACATTTTCTTTTGCTTTAGTTGGCTAAATTCTATATGCATTGCTCTCAGTGAAGACCGCTGTCTTAGTCTGTTTTCTCTTGCTGTAACAGAATGCAACAGACTAGGTAATTTATAAGGAAAACAAGTTTATTTCTTACAGTCTGGAGACTCGGAAGTCCAAGATCAAGGAGCTGCATCTGATGAAGGCCTTCTTAATATGTCATAACATGGCAGAAGGTACAACATGGCAAGAGGGCAAGAGCACGTCAGCTCGGTTCCTTCCTCCTCTTTTTATAAAGCCATGAGTCTCATCATGGAGGCCCCACTCTTATCTAATGACCTTATCTAATCCTAATTACCTCTCATAGGTCCTACCTCCAAATATCATCAATATATAAATTTGAGGAATGTTTCCAACACATGAAATTTAGAAGACACATTCTCATCATAGCAAATCTGATTTAGCCTCAGTCTAGGGAAATGAAAAGAAACTTAAAACCAAGAAGTTGGATAAACCCTAGTATGCTCTCAGCCTCATGCCACAGTGGAGCCTTGGGATTATATCACTGTGGCTCCCTGTTTACAGTGATCTAGAGCCCTCTCTAGAATTTGTCATTCTCATTGCATTCTTCATCTATCTTAGTTATCTATTGCTGCATAACCAATAACCCCCAAAATTGAGCATTTAAAGCAATAAGCATTTACTATCTCACAGTCTGAAATCTGAGAGTCACCTAGCTGATTTCTCTGGCTCATGAGGAGACTGTCAAACTGTCAGCAAAGGCTGTGATCTTATTTGGATGCACAGTTGGGGCTTGAGGGGAGGGACACAGATCTGTGTCCACTTGCTTTCAGAGGATGCTGGCAAGCCCTGGTCTTCCTCATGTGCGCCTCTCCACGGGGCTGCTTACAACATGGTGGCTGTTTTCTCCCAGGGGGGAGTTCTAAGAAAGAACAAGAGAAAGCACCCAAGATGAAACTCATAATCTTTTACAGCCTAATCTTGGAAGAGACATCCTTTTATTTCTGCCGTATCCTATTTGTTACAGTGAGTCACTAAATCTAGCTCACACTCAGGAGGAAAAGATCACATAAGGGCATAGGTACCAGAAGGCAGCGTTCACCGGGCCATCAGACGCCAGGCGGCCACACCGTAACGCTCATCCATCATGAATCAGCGAATCACAGTCCAGGGAGGAGGATGAAGGGTAAAGCCTACCTAAAAGCATAATTTCATTTTAAATGAAATGGCCTAAATACATTTGTGACTATTTTGCTTTCAAAATATCAGGCAGCAATTGTCAGGAAGAACCCACCATTGCCATTTTTTTTTTTTTAACTGTACTATAATTTACATCACACTGCTACAGCTGCTATTTTATATGACATTTCCAAGGATATTTTAAATGATGCTAAAAAAGACAGTTATATCAATTTCTAGTATTTTATTATTATTATTAACAATAACAACCAGATGAGCAAAAAGTGGTAATATGTCCCTATCCCATTTATCTTATTTTAGTCCTCTGTTAGGATTTCTTTAGCTGCCATTGTAGCTTTCAAAAAGATAGTTCAATTACTGAAGTACTACCCATTAAATTAGAAATGATAGGTTTGCCAAAGAAATAAGCTATTATTTAGAAGTAAAAAGCATAGGCAACGACACTGCTAACCCTCAATGAATTTCCAGAAGGCTTAATGCCATTTCAAAGCCACTGTGAACAACAAAACTAAGTTGATGCTTTTGAAATCTAACAAATTGTTAAGGCACAAAATGACAATACCTGTAAATAGCTAGGATTTCTCAATTATCTAATAAAAGATCTCATGTGCAAACAAAGTAATGTGTAAGCATCCATGTGCCAGTTGTTCAAGCCTTGGAGTCCTCTGTGACTTTTCATTGTTCCCCACGGAACAAGTGTGAATCTTCCCTGGGGGTTTACCTCTCAGGACGATGGTAAGCAGGGAGAACTCATGCAGGGTCAAAAAGTTTTATTTCAACAATGAAAGGAAAGGAAACATTATTAGCAGGGTGCCCAGATTTCTCTTTACTAATCACATTGTCTCATTCAATCCAATCTTAAACATCACTTTCCTCAAGGAAAACTTTCCTGACCACTGTCTCTAATGGATCTCAGGCACCCTTTTCCCATTTTTCTTTGCCACACACACTATTCATTTCCTTCATAGCACATATTTTATTTTTAATTGTGCACTTCTTTGTTCCCTTATATGTACACCATCCTCAACTTCAAGCTTCATCACAGTAGTGTCTCACTACACCATGAGACAGTGCAGCAGATGGGCTGAGCACACACTTCTGAAGCCAAGCTGCCTGGGTTCCAGTCCTGAGTCCTGGGTAACAGAAATCACCAACTATGTGACCTACGCAAGTTTCCTAACCTCTTCAGGCCTCACTCTTGTCATCTGTAAAACGGTAATCAAAGTAGCACTCCCACTGCCTTTTTTATGAGGATTAAGTCAAAAACTGTATATTAGTTATCAATGAATGCCTAGCTTTGGTCTCAATAAACGTATGTTTAGGAATAAATTCAACTCGCACAATAGTTCTACCAAATAGACATCATTGCTAAGTCTACACATGCAGAGCCCAATCCTCAGAAGCCAGCTAAAATCACACACTAGTCAGTCAGTCAGTCCTGGTAGTCCTAGATCACACACGCTAACTCCAAGCAATCTATAATCCCTGGGTCAAATTATCTAGTTTTGTGTTACCTGTGATGTTATTCTTTATTGTTTTCTACCCTTTAGTGAAGTTTTCCAGATTTAAATTAACTACGTTATAGGATATTAAAGAAAATATCTCCACAAGCTGGACTGACTGACTTATTATAAAGACTTGGCAGTTTCCTTTCAATAGTGTTTGCTAATTTTCACAAGAATCCTGCTAAAAAGGCACCAAGATCCTCATTTAACAAAAGAAGTATTGCGGAGGGGCTGAGTAACTGCCTCCTTCCTTCAGCACAGTTGTGTAGCAGGGTTCCAAATTGCAGTGGTTCCATCAGTGAGTTCTGGAAGCACATCCCCGCAGCTCTGAATCCTGGTCTGCTCACTTAAATATCTCTGATTTAGCTTCCTAATCTAGAGAAAAGAAAAGGTAATAACTGGCTCATTGAGTTGTTGTATAATATAAAAGACGTCCGTACATGGAAAGTTCCTAACATATTTCCCAGCTCATAATGTGTTCAATCTTGATAAATGCCAGTGCTGATGGTAGTGCTGGTGGTGGTAGGTGGTAACTGGTAGCAGCATTTCCAGCATGTATACAATAATCTTTGAAGAATGAGCTGTCCAGGTGGACAAGGAGAAGGTAGATGAAAAGCCATTCTTACAGAAGATATAGTCTATGAAGGCATGCAACAGGATGGCATGTTTGAGCAACATGACTCCAGGAGAGGCATGGCGTCAGATGAAGAGAGAAAGGTATAAAAGACTGGGTTTGTTATGAAACAAAGTTTTACGTGGAAAATTTGCAGATTTGCATTTAAGTCCAAATGTACTGAGCTCTCAGGGTTGAATCAGAAGAGAGAGTCATGAAGACCAGGACACAGTCAACAGTGAACACCTTAATTGAGGCTGGGTTTGCAAACAGCAAGAAGGCACACAATTTAAACTTTTGGGAAACAGACTTGACAGGATATGGCTGTGGCTTGAGGGATCTAGAAAGCGAAGAGGCTAGGATCTTATATGTCTAGCATGGGTGACTACATAGATGATCCAACTATTAAGAAAGACATTCAGAAGGAACACCAGGCTTCAAGGTGAGGCAGAAAATGAAAAATTTTGTCAATGAATTCAAATCCCTTAGAGTAAAAATTCATCAGACAGCTAAATCTTATAGGACAAGAGATCAAAAAGTGGGTAGATACATATCTTCTTGTGTTTTTACTGAAACAACATGACTTAATGGTCTCCGGGATAGGACTCCTGGGTTATTTTATAACCTAGTTCCTGGGCATGGTTTCTTTCCCCCAGAATTATGTCTGAGTGTTAGGTTCTGAGACAGGTGCTGTTTCTTCACTTGAACAGCAGAGGAGCTAGTTGGCTCTTATTTAGAACCACGATGTGAGAAAAGGGAGAATGTTTAAACAGTAATCAGTAGTATAAAACTCAGCATGGGCCAGGCATGGTGGCTCACGCCTGTAATCCAGTACTTTAGGAGGCTGAGGCAGGAGGATCACTTGAGCTCAGAAGTTCAAGACCAGCCTGGGAAATAGAGTGAGACTTCTTCTCTATTTTTAATTTAAAGGAAAATAAAATAAAATAAAATAAAACTAAGCATGAATATAGGTACCTGGACAAGAGACGCTATCTCACTCCAACCCCACACATGCATATGCTGAGTGGAAACCAGGCAGACCTGTCTGATCAATTCAAGTTGCTATTTCTCTGCCCCAATGCTCCCGATTTTAATTTGCTGAGTGAATATAAGCTACATATAAGTTAAATATGTAATCTGAGTTCTCTATAAAGATTTGATCAGTCTTCAATGGATAACTGAGTTAATGAATGAGAAAACCTTCTGAGCTTCACAAGCTTTCTCATGCGTGCCCCAATGGAAGTAATACTGTATGTAAATGAGATGTATGTAAAAAAAGTAAAAAAGTATGTAAAAAAGGTAATACTGTATGTAAAAAAGATAATACTGTATGTAAATGTAAATTGAGAAAATGGAGTCGTGAACCAATGGTCTTCAAATTTTCTTGTGTGCTTACTTCTTGAAGGAATTTTCAAAGCCCACAAGCTCTTTGTATATTTTTAAGTTGATAACAAAAAAGTTTTCAACAAATTTTAAACAGTTGCAAAATGTATAATTTATAGGATGCTGTCAGTAATGATTTTTTAAGATAAAACTATGAGTTGACTCTTTTAAATATATGCAGTGGAATTTAATACTGATGATTTTGACAAATCCTTATTCATTTCTTAAGTATCCACTAATGGCTGGGCACTGTGGCTCATGCCTATAATCCCAGCACTTGAGAGGCCAAAGCAGGTGATTCACTTGAGCCCAGGAGTCTGATACCAGCCTGGCTAACATGGCTAATCCCTCACCCCATTGTCTGTACTAAAAATACAAAAATTACCTGGGTGTGGTGGCACACATCTGTGATCCCAGCTACTTGGGAGGCTGAGGCAGGAGAACTGCTTTAACCTGGGAGGCAGAGGTTGCAGTGAGTCGAGATCACACCACTGTACTCCAGCCTGGGCAATAGAGCAAGACTCCATCTCAAAAGTAAAAATAAAAATAAAATACCCACTAACAAGCTCTCCTTTAACAGTGAAAATTCTTACATTATTCCTTTTTTGCTCCTTATATACTTATTTCCATTCTACTTTCCTATCATAATTCTGTCTTAATGTAACATATTTGTGCTTAATGGTATTTTTATTATTCTATCATAGTTTTCTATTAAAAAATACGTATGTAAATTAAAATCAAACTTTATTATTTCTGTAACTATACAATTATGAGTGTTAAAGATATTTTTCTTTCAGAATGTTATCAATTTAAACATTACTATTGATTACAAACGATCAAAGCAATGTAAAATACATTAAGTATGTTGATTAAATATCATTTAACATAACAAATAACTATTTGTTGTTATTGTTGCAGTACAAATTACCAAAACTTCAGCAGCTTAAAACAACACTTGTTTGTTGTCTCGCTGTTCTGTGGGTCAGAAGTCTCATTCTTCTCAGTCTGCTCAGTTTTGCAAGCAAAAATGAAGTGTTAGCAGGATTGAGTTCCCTTCTGGAAGCTTGAGGGGAGAATCCACTTCCAGGCTCGTTCAAGTTGCCGGCAGAATTCAGTTTCACACAGCTGTAGGAAGGCAGTCCTCTTTCCTTGTTGGTCTTGGCTGGAAACCACTCTTAACTTCTCGCACCTGCCCTCTGGTCCTTGCAGGCAGTCTCAGGACCAGCAAGGGCACAACATACCCCTCTCACTCCACGTCTCTCCTTCATCTTCTGCTGCTGCATCTCTCAGAGTGATGCTTCTGCTCTTACAGACTCATGTGACTACACTGGGTCCACCATAATTCAAGATAATCTTTCTGTTTTAAGGTCAGCTGACCCATCAGTTGATTGGTAAATTTGATTCTGCAAAGTTTTTTCACAGCAGTGCCAAGATCCATGTTTGACTGAATAACCAGGGGTCAGGAATCCCGGGGAAACATCTTTAGAATTCTGCCAACCACAGTAATCTGTTATTAGAAAAACAGCTTTTAATGAGATATATGAGGCATTTTAAAAAAATTAGTCCATGTGTCTGTGGGTGAATATTATTCACTGCCAAGATGAGCCACATTTTTAAAGATGATATTTCTGTTCTTCATTTTCAAATATGTAAGTGCTGAGGAACTTTGTTCACATAAATAAGTAGATGGGCATAGAAGGAGTTCTGTTATAGCAACATAGCTGGTCTGTAAACACCTTCTAGATTATTCTCAAAAGTATCGGCCTGGCATGGTGGCTCACGCCTGTAATCCCAGCACTTTGGGAGGCCAAGGCAGGTGCATCATGAGGTCAAGAGTTCAAGACCAGCCTAGCCAAGATGGTAAAACCCAGTCTCTACTAAAAATAAAAAAAATTAGCTGGACTTGGTGGCAGGTACCTGTAATCCCAGCTACTCAGGAGGCTGAAGAAGAGAATTGCTTGAATCCAGGAGGTGGAGGTTGCAGTGAGCCAAGATCATACCACTGTACTCCAGCCCGGGTGACAGAGCGAGACTTTGCCTCAAAAAAAAAAAAAAAGTATCATAAAGTGATCTATCATTTGAAATCCTTTTTTGTTTAATGATTCATCAACTAAAAAGACACTGAGGTGCACTGGAACCGAATCATTTTCTGAAAAAGACAAAAAAAAAGAGAAGATAAGATAAAAGACACTGAGGCTGTCCTGCAATTCTGTTGAAAACAAATAATTAAAAGCCATCTGACATGCAACAGGATTATTTACCCAAGCATCTCATTCCAAATTTCTGGAACACACATTAGTTCTTCCTTCTCCATGGACCCCAGCAGATGCCTGAAGCAGTGGATAGCACAAAAGCCTTATGTGTACTATGTTTCTTCTATACATACATACCGATGATAAAGTTAATTTACAAAATAGAACAAATTGAAACAATATACTATAAGAAAAAATAAATGAATATGGTCTCTTTCTCTCGAAATATAGTAAAGTTTTCAGACTGTAGCTGATGACAGGTAAGTGAAACTATGAAAAGAGAAACAGTGGATAAGAAGAGACTATTATATGCCAAAAAGTCTGTACCCATGCTCATTATTCTTTCATTTATGAAAACAATTAAAGATTTTTGGAGGCACAAATAAGTTTGGAAAAAAAGAAATTTTTTTCCCCATGAGCAACCAAAACCTCTGCTCTACAGAGTAAAGGTCCAAGGCTTCAATTATACATTCAGTAACAAGAAAAGATTCAGAAGTGGTTTAATCACAAAATCTACATTAACTTAAAATAAAAAGGACTTTTTTTCAGATTGGCAACAATAACAATAATAAACAGACATCCTCAATACCCCTCAAAACTTAAAAAGGGGCCGGGCGCGGTGGCTCACACCTGTAATCCCAGCACTTTGGGAGGCCAAGGCAGGCAGATCACCTGAGGTCGGGAGTTTGAGACCAGCCTGACCAATGTGCAGAAACCCCATCTCTACTAAAAATACAAAATTAGCCAGATGTGTTGGCACATGCCTGTAATACCAGCTACTTTAGGGCTGAGGCAGAAGAGTCGCTTGAACCCGGGAGGCAGTCGTTCCAGTGTTCCAAGATCACATCATTGCACTACATCTCAAAAAAAAAAAAAAACGAGAAGAGGAATACCTGTAAAAGAATATCTAGTCTTGTGGGCTAATAGGTTATTTCAAAAGAAATTTTGAGAACAACTTGCAGGACCAAGATAAACTGTTTGGAATTATGCACGATCTATGTTATCATATCAACCTCCATAATGCATCTTGAGAGGCCACAAAGTATAAAACCAAGGCCAAAGTTCTTCTCTTAGCCCACCTTACACCTTACCTGTTGCCATCTCAAAAATAATCCTTATGCCAGTTATCAATTTATTGCCTCATCTCCAAAATCACCCTTCATTGCCTGCTCTGCAAAAATGGATCTGGACGCTTAAATTTGTTTTTGTTTGCCAGTTGGCACAATATTAAACGTCAGTAGGGGACACTGAAGAGACATCACAGGAAGGAGTCATTTTCTTCCCAGGTGTGCTTTCCCAGAAGGCTCCTGGAAGCCAGCAGCTTCTGTTTGCACTCCCTCGCCAGGAGGCTTTGTGCAGGGCACCTCCTCTGAGACACCTCCTCATCAACAGCTTAGAGGGTATACTTCCAGCAACTTCCACCAGAGCAGGATCACAGCAACTTTCCTGCCATTCTGTGACTCACAGCCACGCCTTCTACACCAAGGACTCGATCTGTACCTGGGGAACAGGGAGAGAGTTTTCTTCTTGGGTACCCTGTCCCAGCCTAGGAATAGGGTTGCTTCATATATCTGTTATTCCCGTATTCTTTGCCATTCTCTTTACTTCCTCCTAGCTAATCCCATGTAACTCCAACTCAGTGTTATAATTAATACTTCTTCACATTAAACTTTCCCTGTGCAAATTTCTGCATGGTGCCTGTTTCCTAGTTAGACCCTGACACCACCCTAAAATCAGACACTTCCAAGGTGACTTGCCTTAGCTCAGCTAACATAGGTATGTCTCTTTAAGACTCACATGGAGGGAAATTTTTTAAAAATGTCATAGTTTCTCTTGTAATAGATCACTTTGAGACAAATTAATATTATTTTAGCAAATTCCCTTATGATACAGAATGAATAATCCTAATTCATTTAACCTTTCTTCACAAACTCCTATTTCAATCATTCAGCATACTTTTCACTGGCCTTTTGGGATCTCCTAAATGTGACGAGGGGATGTATGATCTCAGACAGACTTCCAGACATGCTGCTGTGCACTTCTGTTATAATAGTTACATTTTCACAAATCAAGAAAAGTGAGAAACATGCCGACACAAAGGTAAAATTATTTAAATAGGTGGAAAAGACACTCTTGTTTCATCTTTCTTTACTAAAGATGGAATTGTGGAAAGCAGAAGAGAAAAGAAGGAAAACCACAGACTGTTAGGCAACTTAATCAAAACTAGAAAAGAAGCTGGTGATGTCCAAATAATAAAATAACAGCATAGAATTGTGAACAAGGCATTTATGGAGCTTTTAATTCTAACCTCAGACTTCTAAAAAGATTTCTAGTTGCCCTGAAGATTATCTGATGGAGCCTAAGGTACATATTAACCCATCATTTGAATTAATCCTGCTTTTGCTATTGTCTTCTGAAATGAGCCCAGATAATTTTTCTATCCGTCAAGGTCATTTTCTGTGGCAAGGGCAATAGAATTCTGCAGCCAATGTAAGTTGATTCAGCAGCTGTAATAACATGAAGCCATCTGCAGCCCTACATTTAGTATGCAAATGAAAGAAAGCAAAGGTCTAGCATTAGATGCAAGATCTTAAATTCTGTATTTCTTCTCTCTGGCTTTCTATCTGTTTACTTCCAGTAACATCTGATTCATGCTTTCCTACATCAAATAGTTATTGAGCATCTGAGGATACAGACATGAGCTGGAATAACAGGAGAACGCTACTCTGGCCACTTGACATTTTCCTATTCTACCTAGACTACCAACCTTCTTTTAAATTTATTTGCCTCCCTTAAAAGCCAGGACCAGCCAGTTGTTTACTTCCTCATTTCCCACTTCCAGGCTGTGAAGCACTGTGACTGTCCCAGTGTCTCTGATGATCCTCCAGCCCCAAGCCCATTCCCATGCCAGCAGCTCCCAGCACTTGACTGTGACTCACTCGGTTTTGTGGAAACTGGGGTCACACACCATTAAACCCTTCAACCTTCCTTCTTTCCTCCTCAACATTTATCCTGACTTGTTCGCATTTTTTCAAATTCCTTTTTATCTGATCAGTGACACCTATCTGAGAAAATATTCCTAACATTTTTCAAATTTGTGCTCTGAATGTTTCTCTATAATTCCTCCCTGATGCAAGCCCTAATCAGCCCTCATTGGAAAAATGGCAATATGTTCATTGATATCTTGTATTGGTCAGTATGTTTAGCTGCAAGCAAGAGAATCTTCATGTTCTGGTTAGCTTGCAGAATCTGCAGAAGGGCCAGGGATCAAGCTCTGGACCTATGCATCCAGGAACAATGTCCAACCCTACCCTAGGGGCTGCTCAGTGAAAGCTCCAGTGCTACCACCTCCTGGCATCTGGGAGGATGGAGGCAGGGCCAGAGACTCTGCCACAGCTGCTTCCAAAGAACCAGATATGACTGTCTCCGTACTTGCCACAAGAGCTGCTTTCCCACAGTTAGCCAACTCCTGTCGTGGCTCAGTTCCAAATGCAAGTCTTGCACAGGTGCATCTGAATGGTGTAACTGAGATCACACACCTGTACTCTAGCTTCAAGGGAGCCTAGGAATATGAGTTTCCTGAATTAAAGATTGGAAAGGTAAAATTCATAGTGTAGGATACTCATGAAATGTAGAAAGTATTCAATGTTTGGCTGCCACAGAAACAGAAGACCACTAAATATACCCCTTCAATCCATATTCTAATATAAAATATAATTATTTTACTACTATTTTAAAAAATATTTGTATGGATTCCCTTTTATCCAAAGATTAATGTAAGCTGCTAAAATAATATATGAGCTTTCGGATGGCTTTGTCTTCTTTTCTTCTGTTCATTTCCGATTATTTCATTCTTCTAGAAAACTAAAACATTATAAATTTTTTTTTTTTTTGAGATGGAGTCTAGCTCTGTTGCCAGGCTGGAGTGCAGTGGCATGATCTCGGCTCACTGCAACCTCCACCTCCCGAGTTCAAAGGATTCTCCTGCCTCAGTATCCCAAGTAGCTGGGATTACAGGCACGTGCTGCCACACCCTTCTAATTTTTGTATTTTTAGTAGAGACAGGATTTTGCCATGTTGGCCAGGATGGTCTCGATCTCCTGACCTCATGATCCACCCACTTTGGCCTCCCAGAGGTCTGAGATTACAGACGTGAGCCACTGCGCCCGGCTATAAGATTCTTCTTAACCCCACTGGTGGTTCATGACTCTCTGTCCTTGTATGTGCTTGTTTTCCTGCATAGAGTGTTCTTTCCCCTTCAAATATCTTCTTAGAGCATATATTGCATGCCAATCTGTGGACTATGCACTAGACAAACAAAAATTAATAATCAGTTCCCACCTCAAGGGGTTTAGCGGGATGAGAGAGATACATAAGCAAACGGTATGAAAACACAAAGCTACTCCTGGGATAGAGTGGTGCTGTTGGGCGATCTGATAGATCCCTGTCCAGAGAACTATGTAGACTTAGATAAGGGGGTTAATCACTTCTCTTTGGAATGGTGAGAGTCAGGAAAGGTGTGGCAGGATAATATTTTCAAATATTAATAGTTGGAGACTTTTTGCTACCTGATATTTCCCTCTCGTTCTTTTCCATGTCAACGGAAGTACCTTATAAGCTTTATGGTCTTTCTCATTCAAAACTCTAAGCCCTTAGGATCAATTTCACAACCCAGAAGGGCATGATGTGTGTGCACTCTACAGACTTGATTTGTTTGGCTCAAGCACTATTTTTATTCATGTAGAATTAGTTGCCAACACACATGAAAAGTTTAACAATTTCATGTAAGACTCTAAATTTTCAGCTTCTCTTGAAAAATCTGGAACTTCTGCAAACGCAAACTTTCGGTTTACAAGTTTCATGGCATCCATCAGCTGGAGCTGCGTAGTGGCTGCACCTTTAAACACACCCAGTCCCCACCACTCCCTTTTGTCTCCTACACTCCCCGGTTTCACCCTTCTACATTAACTACCTTACCCCAGTAGGCATTTTAAGTTTCAACATATGCCTTAGAATAACTGAGGTGGTTTTTAGAGGAGCTAAATGTGAGAAGAGGATTCTGGAATATAGATAAATATCAGTAAGACTAGGACTTCTCACCCATCATAGAAAGCAGTGTTGCCTGTCTAGGAGTGGAACAGGATGGCAGTCTGTGGATCTGAGAGCAGTGAGAATGCAGCCCACCTTCATGGCCATATTGTTTCAGAGATACTGAAAAGCCTCCAGTGATGCATGATTGCTTATGAGTCTATAGTCAGAAAGCACTGAGTACCTGACCAAAACCTCTTAGAGCTGCTGAGGCTATCAGGAAAAGGACACAGATTCTTGTGAGCAACCCGGGTAACTAGGTTTGAAGATGAAGGAAAATATTTTTTTTCTTTAATTTTATTAAACAAGCATTTATATAGCACATATTATTTGGCAGCCCTTTTCCAATTACTTTATCAATATTAAGTTATTTAATCTTCATAACAACATAGCGAACTAGGTACTATTGCTATTCCAATTGTCAAATGGAGAGGCTGAGGCATGAGGAAGTGAAAAGAGTTGCCCAAGATCACACAAGTAATGAGAGACGCAGCTGAGATGCCACCCCAGGCAACTTCTCCAGCGCTCCTGCTCTTCCCACAACCTGGTGCTACCTCTTAAGGGAGGGGGATAGCCAGGCTCAGTCCTGGGAAGGCCGGAAGGGACAGAGTGTAGGGTGCAGCCAAGAACAAACATTAGACAGAGGGAAGCTTGCCTCCTCCCCCGTAATAAGAGGAACAGAGAAGGGGGAAGAAATGCAGGTTAGGACCACGAGGAGTTTTTCTTTCTTAAAATAATAATTTCAACTTTTATTTTAGATTCGGGGGTAAATGTGTAGCTTTGTTATATGGGTCTATTGTGTAACACTGAGGTGTGGGGTATTAATGATCCCATTACCCAAGTACTAAACATAGTACTCAATTGGGAGTTTTTCAGCCCTTGTCCCCCTCCCCTTCTCCCCTCCCAGTAGATTTCAATGTCTGTTGTTCCCATCTTTATGTCCACGAGTATCTAATGTTTAGCTCCCACTTATAAGTGAGAACATTCAGTATTTGGTTTTCTGTTCCTGCATGAATTTGCTTAAGATAATGGCCTCCAGTTACATTGATGTTGCAGCAAAGGATGTGACTTCATTCTTTTTTATGGCTGCATAGTACCCCATGGT
The DNA here is from genome assembly GCF_030222135.1 of Aotus nancymaae. NCBI lineage: Eukaryota > Metazoa > Chordata > Mammalia > Primates > Aotidae > Aotus > Aotus nancymaae. The sequence goes on along the minus strand of NW_026988450.1, from coordinate 14,104,241 downwards.
GTCTCTGTACCACATTTTCTTTATTCAATCCACCATTGATGGGTACCTAGGTTGACTCCACATCTTTGCTCTTGTGACTCAGGAGCGATGAGCGTATGAGTGCATGTGTTTTTTGCTTGTTTGTTTCTGTTTTTTTGTAGAACGATTTATTTTTCTCGGGGTACATATCCAGTAATGGAATTGCTGGGCCACATGGTGGTTCTGGTTTTAGTTCTTTGAGGAATCTCCAAACTGCTTTCCACAGAGGCTGAACTAATTTATACTCCCACCAACAGCATATGCATTCCCCGTTTCCACAGCCATGAAGAGTTTCTCATGTGGTGACTTCTATTTCTTTTTCTCTAAAGTAAGAGATAGCACTGTTTGCTGAGATGAAGGTAGAGGCAGAAGAAGCATAATTTGGGGAAGAGTAGAAAATGTTTAGCCGCTGTGAACAACAGGACAGCTGGCCAGAGAAATCCATGGGCCTGGTTACCTGTGTGGAGAAACCACCTGAAGCTGGGAACTGCCTATTCATGGTGATTGCCATCAAAGCTGGCAGCACAGTCTGCAGGGCCAAGTGCAAAATGAAAATGTGGGGCTCCCTGTTCAAAAAGCAGGACAAAGGGGGCCACTAAAGATAGCAAAATAAACGATTTTTTTATTTCTACATAATCTCTCTTGTCTTGTCCTGATGTTTGCTATATGCTATGTAATGTCACCCTCTCTCCCTCCAGCAGGGAGATACTCTTTGGGTGAGTGTGGAACTTCACAGGCCCAGAGCCTCTGACTCCATGTGTGTGCTTGCTTGCGTGTATGTATGTGTGCATGCGCATGCATGTGTCCCACCAACTAATGGGTTTCCCTTCCACCAGCCTCAGGATCAATATCCCTTCCCACAGACCCATTCCAACCTACAGCAGTTGGGCGCCCCCAGGAGGATGGACCCTATACATGGAAAAGCACTGGGCATCTGGATGGCAGGTGGGGAAGGGGCCCCACCACCTGAGTCACTAGCAGGTGTTGCATTGCAGCCAGCCCGGGAAGACAGCCACAGCCACTCCCCACCCCAGACATGGCAGGCACTGGCGCCAACTTCTGGGGGCAGAACAGAGGACAAGGTGGGGAGTGGGAGTGGGAAGCAGGAAACGGGGAGGCCATTAGTACAAATCACAGCAGCCCCTCAGGAAAGGGGCTTTTAGATTCTAGCACTCTAACCAAAACATCTGCTGCCTCCCTAACTAGGGAGTGCAGTCATTCAGGCCTGGGGCTCCTTTCACCAGGATGAGCTCCCCAGAAGAAATCTCAGGCTCCAGTGAACATTTAACAACACATTTTCCATCAAGAACAGGTACACAGACACAGACACACCAAAATCCAAATGGAAGATCGTTTCCTGCCTAATTTGAAAAATAGATTATTTAACCAGAGAAAAGAGAACTTGTGTAGTCTTAGCATCCAAATAGTTATGGCACTTCAGAGATGCTTGTGTTTAAGGAACATTTTCTAATCCAATCCTTGCTGCCTAATTCACACATCTCAATAATTTTTTGTCTTCTTAATTAGGTACTTCAACTTGTGGCCATCGACTCATGTGCAGAGCAAACATCTTGCTCCCCCAAATTAAGGTGAAAAAAAGCCTGTGGATTTATTCTCTTCTGGAAAGATCAGGTGCTAAGTAACCTGCTTTTGCTAATCCATGTCTCAGATAGATCTACCTGTGAAGTTCCTATCCTACTCCAACAGTGAACATTTCAAATTTACTTTATAGAATCAACTTTCATTCTCAGATGGTTTTGATAAACCTGAATCAATACTAGTTTCAACTGGGAAGAAAATTTCTTTAAATGAGACAAACTTTTGGAGCATTCTCAAATAAAATCAGTTTACAACATACTAATAACTAAAAAAGTCCCTGTTCAAGAGGAAACTTCTGATCAAATACTCTTGGAAGATTCTGCCCAATTTGAAAATCTCTCTGAAACATTAGGGAAGGATTGAAAAGTTAAAAGACCATTCTACCATCATGTCATCTCATGCTTTCTCTGTGGAGGCTTAAAACAGATACAGAAGGATTTAGGATGTCATATTTCTCTTTGAAATTGGCAGTAAAAAATTAGTAGTTATGCAATTTAAACAAAAAAAATAGCTTTAAAAATTATAGGCCCTTCCAAAGTTGATTGAATTTGTAGAAAAATGTGTATCTTTTTATTGCCTCTGAACTCAAGGAAACTGAACTGAATGAATGCCTACATTGAACCAAGAATAGCGGTCATTTAAACTATGTGAAATAGTGCTGATTTTCATGACTCTTAACTAAAAATTCATTTCCCTCACTCTTAAGCCTAAATCACATTCAATTCTATTACTGTGTGGAATGATTGTGACTTAAAGACTTTTATAATCTAACTTTTGCTGATGACCTATATGCTCTAAAAAGCTGAGCTGCCTTTTCCCTAAGAGAAATGGCAGTGGGGTTAATCCAGCTTATTTGAAGGGCTGCTAACACCCCACCCCATCCATCTTGACTTAATGCAGACCAGAGGTATAAGCATTATTCTTAGAACCTTTGAACTGGGTGAGGCTATAGAGATCATCTAGTACAATGTCCCATTTGCTTCATGGATTTCATATACTTGCAAATGAATAATTCTTTTTCCAAATGTGTGACAACGTACAAAAAATAACCTCAGAGAACCAGAGGTGCATGACTGGATATGCAGAAATGGTAAGCATCTTCCATATTAGCACATAGGTGGAAAGAAATCACTTCTATTTTTGACAAATTTTAAGGAAATCACTCCTAATTGATGATTAAACTTTAAATACTAAATTTTATCCAAGTAAAATCAATATTTCTTACAGAGATATTGTATATGTATATACATATACATATAGAGTGTATATATATATAGCTATATATATGTATATCTCATCAGGTAAAAGATACAGACTAATATGAGTTCACACAAATATTTCTCCCAGAGAATAATAAGGAAAAAAAATACCTATTCCCTTCTTAGAGGAAAAATGCTTGATTTTAAATAGTGTTCATGTTATAATTGTTATAGTAATTTCTCCCTTTTCAATACATAAAATGGCAAATACTGGAGAATTTTTAAATGCTCAAAATAGAATCTCAATAGATCATATCCCCAAACAAGTCCACAGTTTGGGGCAGTTGATTATTCTTCTCCCCAGAACACTGTCTCCATTTGCCTTGCTGGACACCACACTCACCTGGTTGTCCCTCTACCCACTGGGTGCCTCTGCTCAGTGCCCTTTGCTAGTCTTTCCTCATATTCCCAACTTCACATCATCATTGAAGTTACCCAGGACTCTTTTCTGTGCTTCTTCTCTTCTCCACTTATTTCCCCAGTAATTCTATCCAAGCTGATGGCTTTAAACACCATCTATTTATTATGAATTCTAAATTTATATAATATCTCCATCCCAGAACTCTACTTTCAACTTCAGAGTCACGTATTCAACTACCAACTTGACATCTCCATTTGAATGTCCAGTAGGCAACTCAAATGTAACATACACACAACTGAGCCTTAAACCTTCTTTGTCTTGAATCATTCCCATCTAAGTTATTGGCAACGCTATCCTTCCAGACATGAGGTAAAGACCTTGGAATTGCCTCCAGCTTCTTTCTTTCTCTAATAGCTCAGATCCAGGCTGTCAGCAAAATCTATTGACTCAACTTTGCAATAAATACAGAATTCAACCACATCTCACCATGTACATCACTCCCACTTTCATCCAATCCACCATAAACTCTGCCTGGGTTATTTCAACATCTGCCAGAAGGGTCTCTCTGCTTCTAACAATTCTTAATTCTGCAACCAAAATTATCCTTTTAGTCTTACCTAGTCTTGCTAATCTGTGTCCCAAGTATCTATTTGTGAAGTTCCCATCCTACTCCAATAGTAAATACTTCAAATTTACTGAAGTCAGATTATATTTTACCTCTGCTCAAACCCCTCAAGTGGCTTCCCACTTCACTCAGAATAAGCCATATTTTTACAATGGTCCATGAGATTTCGCATGATTTGTATGAACTTAGGTATACACACACTCATACACAACACACACACACACACACACAGACAAACACACACACGCACATGCCGTTAACTCTCTGATCTAATCTCCTACTCTTCTCCTTTTTCTGCTCTTTTCTATACTTGCCTCCTGGCTGAGTCCCAAAGACTCAAGATATCCTCCTGTTTCCAGGGAACTTTCACTAGCTGTTCCTTCTGCTCTTTCTTCAATAGTCACAAAACTCCCTTACTTCCTTTGCTCAAATATCACATTCTTATGTCTGTCCTGATCAATCTATTTAAAGTCCAGTAGCACCTGTTTCCCAGAACTCACTAACCACCAGCTATGGCCTGAATGTTGGTGTCCACCCAAATTTCATATGTTGAAACCTAATCATCAACATAATATTTTTAGGAAATGGAGCCTTTAGGAGTTATTTATGTGATGAGGGCAGAGCTCTCTCACGAATCAGGTTTGTGCCCTTATAAAAGAGGCCCCAGAGAACAGCCCTGACCTCTTCCATCACTTGAGGACAAAAATAAAGCACCGTCTTGGAACCAGGAGGCAGGCCCTCATTAGACCGAATTATTGACATCTCGATCTTGAACTTCCCAGCCTCCAGAACACTGAGAAATAAATTTCTGTTGTTTATAACTCACCCAGTCTTTGTTATTTTATTACAGCAGCCAAGTTGACGAAGATTACTTCTCTCTTTCTTTCTTTCTTTCTTTCCTTTACCATTTATCAGTTTTAAATATATTTTGTAAATTGCCTATTGAGTTTATTCATTTTCTTTTTTGCCCATTAGAATGCAAGCTTCATGAGGACAGGGATTATCTGCTCTGTTTACAGGTATTTCTCTAACACCAAGGCCAGTACCTAGCAGGACTCAATAAATGATTGTTGAAGTAAATTCAAATATAAACTTTAAGCAGCTAATATAGTGTGAAATAACTCTAACTCTTGGGTAAATTTTATGTTCTTAAAGTGATGCTTTTAAAATTATAATCCTTAATTTTTACACTTTTAAATATTCTAAAAATCCTTTCAGCTACAAACTAGGAAAAAAAGATATACGATAAAGACAAGTTCAAATGGTGAATATATTTTTCTAATTTACTTTGGTTCGATTTTTTATCTTTATAGAAGCCAATGAATTGATTTTTTTCTGACCTTGGACAGAATTTTATATATCAGCTACAAGCCTTTTCTAGCCTTAAAAAGTTACCTTCCCATTAAAGAAAAAGATATAGAAATAAAGGGTGACTTGCTCTAAAGCTATAATTTGATTAAAATACAGCCATAAAGATCAATAGAGTTAATATGGATTTGCAGACTGTATTCCAGAAATCTGTCTGCCAATCAGTCTAATGGAATTACTGTTATCTTACTGAGATCCTACTGAATATTTGAGCTCAAATATTCATAAAGACTGCTGTGCTGTTATCTAAAAAACAATTATAAAGTATTTGGTTATTACATCTACCACCTGATATTAAGGAACCAAGATCAATAAGATTTTACAGTCTGTCTCTCTCACATACACAAAGGCATGTCCACAAGGCACAAACACAAATAGGCTAAAATCTTTTACCACAAAAGGAAAATATTTAATTCCATTTTTGAAGAGTAAAGACCAGAAAATAAATTACACATTTAAATTCAGAAAGATAATTAGAGAAGTAGAACGGAACCTTTATCTGATTTTCAATCTAATGCTCGGTCCATGATTAGAAAAAGCATTGTTCTTTCAAGAACAATATAAATAATGGACTATGCCAACTATGCCAGAGAGAACGCAACACTGCTCCCACTACGTGAGCCATCATCCACTCACAGCTCACAAACACAGTGGTAACACAATCATAAAACTGTGAAAAGCTGGGTGGCAGGTAAGAGAGTTTCTGGAGAATTCGAAAGCAGGAATCCAAAAGAGCTGATGCTTTTTTCATAGCTGAAGAGAACTTTTTGGATAATGTCAAATCTATACCACTAAAAAAAAAGAAAGGACGCACATAGACCAATCTTCTCCCCTACAAGACATTGAAAGTAATGACCCTCAAGGAACAGACTGGTATTACTACTTCAGTGGGTTTCACCAAAAAAGAACATTGAAAGAGAGAAAATGTCCTTATTTTCTTACATCATAGCTGAGCTAACACAAAGGATCAGGTTATCAAGACTCACAAGATTCAGGGCTCTTACCTAGCATGAAGCCTACTAATTTAAGCCTGAGAATGTAAGTGACTAAGATGCACGGACACAGACAAAAGGCATTTGATGTTTCATGAGCAGCTCTCCAGGTGCTTATTTTTTGTCTCAGTTGCACCTCTGGCCCAGACAATGGACACTTCACCTGCTCTCCAGGTGAGGTACAGTTTTCTCTCATAGCAGGGGGCATTTTAGGTTAGGAAACATCTCTGAATTATTTCCAGAAAGCTATGTCTGAGACATTTTCTTGGAAGCTATGTCCTATAAATCCATAGATTCCGAGTTTATTTGCTGTACACATTTTAAACCAGAGACATCTTACTAAAACATTCCACAGAGGATGACTCCCCTCCTGTAAATTATCACTAGTTATGCTGGTTACTGACATGGTCACAAGGACACTGTACCTGGCCCTCTGTCTTGTCTCCTTGTTGGGTATGTAAACCATCTCCCCATAAAGGGAAAGGAACAGATCACAGGCCTTCTTCTTCTGGTGCTGATCTGTGAATTAGCAGAAAAGAAATAGCAGTAACTATTACTATGGAAATATAGTTAATAATCATCTAATACTTAGTTTGAACCTTTTAAGCAAATATAGACAAAGTATCTAAAAATTCTTGCAATTAGTAGACAAGTTTTGATATAAGGAAGAAACTTTCCAAAATCAACAAATTTGAAGTAACATGATGGATCAGGAAACAACACTTCAAAAGACAACAAAACACATGATCTTGATAAAATCAACATGGAGAGAATGTCTTTAGTGCTATATGCTATTGGTAGTTGTTGTCCACAAAATTAGGCTTAAATTAAACATGTATTAAATTGTGTTTATTGTATGGGCACTGTTTTTCTCAAGAAGTCTCATTGCTATTAAAATGGTTCAAATTTAGTGGTTCCTTCCTGGAACTGTTAAACAGAATCAGATGGTGTACCAAAACATTTGCAGTGTCAAGATGATTTTTAAAAGCTGGTTTTAAAAAATTATGCTGTGTTGCTGCTGGAATTATTTTTATAAAGTTCTCTCAGGTACCATAAAGAGCAAATTAAACACGCAAGGTCTTTGCTCTCAAGAAAATTACAGCTTAAAAGAGTCAACAAACTGAGATATTAGCAAAATGACTGTTTCTACTCTGACCCAGCTGCACTGACAGATGTCATTAAAACAAATGATTAGACCACAGAAGGATGTGCTCTTCATAGATAATGGAGACCTAAATCCTGTCTTTACTACTATCTGTTGGGTCCTTGTACACCACGTCCTTTTTCTGCATCTCAATTTTATTATCCATGAAATAACAAACTTTGGATTAGATGATGCTCAGTCTGTTTAAAGTCTAAGTTTACGGCAGTAACACTAAAGTAAATAGGTAAAGAAAGTTGGGATTAATGATACTGGTATTATGGAAGTGTCATTAAGTCCCAGGAACTGAGTGCTGCACCATGTGGATTTTGTTTAAAAAAAAGAAACATATTGTTTCATTTATTGCATATCATATGCATGAAGAAAGGACTAGAAATGTCTTGGCTCTGGTGCTTCTGTAAGTATAATATGACTGTGGCTCATATTTTGGTCTGTAGTTATTGTAAGGCCATGAGCCCCGACCTTAGCCTTGTACTCAGCAGGCTGTTTAAGTAAAGTATTATAATAAGTTTTATACTTTCAGTTAAGTCAAGTTTTTTAAATATGGCTTGTCTGCCAAAAAAGCAAAAAGTATTTCAAAGTCTTAAAAGAAACATTCAAAAATATTAGAGAATACTTCCATATGCTCTGGTCAAAGTAACTCCCAAAAGGAGGCAAAAGTCAAACTAATTTTGTGAACATTTAAAGGTTTGCTGTTAGTGTACTCCCCTTTGTAGGGTATGGGGAAGACCAGGGGTCTGTGTGCTCTTCCCAACCTTTACCATCATGAAAGAGAACCTTGCTGAGGAGCTAAGATGCTAAACCTTAGCCTAAGCTAATGGCAGAAGTTATGTAATTTTTTTTTTTACTTTAAAAATAAAGAGATGGGACAAAAATTCAGTTTAAGTCTTTTTTAAAAACACCTTATAATGGCAGAAACATTTGAATTTCTTAACTGGTGCACAAGACAGAGGAAGAAAGCAAGATGGGTAGAGATTTAAATTCAATTCTTTTTTTCTATTGTCTGAGACTACAGCATCAACAACTGGCAATTGAGAGAAGAGATACATCATTATACTTATTTATAGCATTAACTACTTTACATTCATCCACACAAGTGAAACTGTAAAAAAAAATTATAAAGGGAGTGTGTGGTTCTTTCATTAGCTTGTCTGTAATACTGGATTGGTCCATAAATTAATGTGTATAAGAGGATGGGGGAAAAAAGGATTCAAAGCTCTGCCATTCTAATTACAGCTCTTTAAATATCAAAAGACACAAAGAAAGATTCTTTTTGAAAAGCCTAGCGACTCTCTTGGCAAGACACTATTAATTACTTGCATAAATCTGCAGTTTGTACAGCCAGAGTTATGGGTGACATTATTACATTATCTAAGCTTTTAACAGTCCCTGTTGGTCTCAGTGTGTTTCTTTTTAAACTCTCGTTTACCAAGCAATCCCTCTGTAAACTTCAGCTTCCTGCTCAGAGGGAATGAGCAGAGCTCTGAGACAACAGGTACCTTTGAGCCACTCATATTATCTACAACTTACACAATTCAATTAGAGAAACTGTACCATGTGAATTATTAAATTAGGCTGGAGATTGCCATGAGCAGTAATAATATCACACTCTTATTTAAAAACAACACATATAGCTTCCATAAATAAACTGTTTATAAACAAACCACATGGGCAAATAGAAAATACAAAGTAGGCCCCCATCTAAATTAATAGGTAAAGCCCCAGAGAAATGACATCTAGAGAAATAATTATAGCTTCGAAAACATTTGCCTCCAAATTCCTAACTTTTATGTTTACACTTAATCAGAATTTCTCTTTTGAACATCCATTGCATAGAAAAGTTAACAGAATTAAAATCTGGCCCATGGCTCTATATTTTGCAATAAATACATACTCTAGAGAACATTCTCCAAGCTGCTTTGGAGGACAAAGATATCAAGTGTGCTGCTTGATAAAATGAAAACCTAAATTCAAAGCAGCAAATGTGTCCCCTGCTGTGCCCAAGTGCCAACTTCCAGCTTTAATCATGCACCAGAACCTTTTGCAAAATTTTTAAAAAGGGAAACAGATTTATGACCAAGCTGGATTTGTCCGCATCATCTATTTGGGGAGAAAGAAGCAGGCAAAGCAGGCAACAGGTCAAAACTTAAACTGCCTGAAGGCCCCAATGCAAGGAGGAAGTGATAGGTGCTCTTTTTCATGGGCTCCCCATTGCAAAACCAAAGCTTAAGCTTACCTCCAGTCAGACCCTTGTAATGACTATGAGCGTCAAAGACTCAAAGACTGATCCAAGGCAATTCTACTCTCACAGAGGGTAAACCTGATGTGATATCATTTAATAATACAAGTTGATGTGTTCCTCCTAATTGGCCAACAAGCCCATCAATTAAACGGCTTGGCCAATAGCCCAGTTCTATTGACATCATGAAACTTGATCATGTTATAAAATGGAACTGCTCCTTTGAACCTTCTCAGTCTTTTCTGCTTTTAATCACATAGATAAACACGGGAATATTTTGAAGTTTGGAGTTATAGAGGTAAAGTCAAGAGTGTTCAGGTATATGTGTTAGTAGATAAATCTAGGTGAGTATAGATTTAATCAACAATAGAGATTACAAGATTAAAACAGGTGCCATTTTAAGCAGATGCCTATATATTTGTTAATAACTTGCTGGGAACTATTCTCTCTAGCAAAGATATGAAGTCAACCTAAATGTCCATCAACAGATGAATGGATAAAGAAAATGTAGTACAGGCTGGGCATGTTGGGTCATGCTTGTAATCCCAGAGTTTTGGGAAGCCAAGACAGGAGGATCACTTGAGCTCAGGAGTTCCAGACAGCCTGGGAAACATAGCAAGATCCTGTCTCTACAAAATGAAAGAAGAAAGGAAGGAAGGAAGGAAGGAAGGAGGGAGGGAGGGAGGCCAGTATATATATACACACACACATATAGAGAGAGCAACATGGATGGACCTGGGGGTCATTATGTTAAGTGAAATAAGCCTCGCACAGAAAGACAAATATCATGTTTTCTTACTCATATGTGGGAACTAAAAAAGCTGATCTCATGAATATAGAGAGTATAATGATACATACTAGAGCAGCACTCCCCAGCCTTTTTGGCACCAGGAACCAGTTTTGTGGAACACAGTTTTTCCACAGACCAGTGGGGGCAGGGATGGTTTGGGGGATGATTCAAGCGCATTACATTTATTGTGCACTTTACTTCTGTTATTATTACATTGTAATACATAATGAAATAATTGTACAACTCACCATAATGTAGAATCAGCAGAAGCCCTGAGCTTGTTTTGTGCTCTGGGGAAATCTGGGATGATGCAAGGCAGTGACAGGTGATCATGCATCAGATTTTTATAAGGAGTGAGCAACCTAGATTCCTCACATGCACAGTTCACAGTAGGGTTTGTGCTGTTTCTACAGGAAACAGAGCTCAGGTAGTAATGCTCATTCACCCACTGCTCACCTCCTGCTGTGCAGCCCAGTTCCTAACAGAACATCAACCAGTGCCGGTCCACGGCCTGGGGATTGGGTCCCCCTGTAATAGAGGCTGAGAAGGGTGCAGAGGCGGGGACAGTGAAGGCAAGCTGATTAATACATGCGAACATCTGGTTAGATAAAAGGAATAAGTTCTAATCAGAAAAAGGAATAAGAAGTGCTGACGTTTGATAGTAGAGTAGGATGACTATAGTTAATGGCAGCATATTGTATATTTCGAGATAGTTAGAAGAGAGGACTTGAAATGTTCCCAACACATACAAATGATATGTGATATATCTCAGGGTGATAGATATCCTAAAAACTTTGACTTGATTGTTACACATTCTATGCATATAACAAAATATCACATGGACCTCATAAATATGTATAAATATTATCTATCAATTAAAGAAAGAAGTCACTGACAGTGCCCAATGCCTCCTGGAGAAAGACTGCAAAACGTTCCAGCTAAAAGATATTCTGTCAATGTGCTGAAGCAACTCCTTTATTTCACTGATAAGGAAATAATTAGGGAAGGTGCATGGTTTTTTCAAACGTTCACAAATAATTGGTAGTAGAGCTACAATTCAAACTCAGAATTATCTCGTACTCAAGGAGCCTTCTGCTATTATGCTGAGAGTACAAAGAGATCCTTAAATTTAGCAACTGTTTTTTATCATGGTGGCCATGACTAGCTAAGTAAATATAAAAAGAAAAGAAGACATCAAAGTTCAAGCAATAAAAACAAACATATTGTGTGGTGGAAAATATTTTATTTTATTTTATTTTATTTATTTATTTATTGGAGACAAAGTCTTGCCCTGTCACCCAGTCTGGAGTGCAGTGGCATCATCTCTGCTCACTGCAGCCTCAAACTCCTGGGCTCGAGGGATCCTCCCACCTCAGCCCCCAAGTAGCTGGGACTAAAGTAGTGTGCCACCATACCTGGCTAATATTTTTGTATTTTTTTGTAGAGACAGGGTTTTAGCATGTTGCCCAAGCTGGTCTAGATCTGCTGAGCTCAGGCAATCTGCCCTCCTCCGCCTCCCAAAATGCTGGGTTTACAGATGTGAGCCACTGCTTGCGTGGAGGACATTTTAAAGACTGTCTAGAAAAAGAAGTAAGCATCACAAACTGGATCATGTCACTTTCTTACATTTCAATAACATAGTTATTGCTCCTATAAGTTTGGGTTCAAACTCTACCCTGGCCTTCCATGTTCTGCCACAGCCTTCTCTCCAGTCTGCTCACATGACCTTCTCCTTCAGCTTCTGCATTCCCAGGCCATCAGATTTCTTCTAGCTGGCAGTGGTAGCATATTATCATCTTCCTCCCTAGATCGTTTATCCTTGAAATCATATAGGTAAAAATGCTTGGAATATTTTCAGGATGTAAACCACTATTAAAATGTGAGGTATTTCTTCCTTGAGAAGACTTTAAAAGTTTGCAGAAAAATGGATTTAAAATATAAAAATAAAAACTTTATTTCTCACCATAAGCTTTAGCAAAGTCAAGACACTTTTTTTTTACAACTTTCATTTTAAGTTCAGGAGTACATGTGCAAGATGTGCAGGTTTGTTATATAGGTAAAGGTTTTTTGCACAGATAACCCCATCACTTACGTATTAAGCCCAGCATCCATTAGCTATTCTTCCTGATACTATCCATCCCCCCACATCCCCCTTCAACAGACCCCAGTGTCTGTTGTTCCCTATCATGTGTCCATGTGTTCTCATCATTCAACTCCCACTTATAAGTGAGAATATCTGTTGTTTGGTTTTCTATTCCTGTGTTACTTTGCTGAGGATAAATGGCTTCCAACTCCATCATGTCCCTGCAACGGACATGATCTCATTCCTTTTTAGGGCAGCATAGTATTCTGTGGTGTATATGTACTACATTTTCTTTATCCAGTCCATCATTGGTGGGCATTTAGGATGATTCCATGTCTTTGCTATTGTGAACAGTGCTGCAATGAACATACATGTACATGTATCTTTATAACAAAATTATTTCTATTCCTTCGGGTATATACACATTACTGGGTCAAGACACTTTTGTAAGTGATGATACTGGCTATTTAGTCCATCCCTAAAGAACTGAGGGTCCTGGGAATTTAACCATGTCAATGCACTTTCTTACATTATTAACCAAATGAAAATAGGTATCTTTTAAAGAATTTTTTTTTTTAAGATTAGGAAACAAAAAGAAGTCAGAAGGAGCCAAATCAGGACTGTAAGGTGGATCTAATGACTTCCCAATGAAACTCTCGTGGCTCTTGTTTGATGAGAGGAATGAGCAGGAGCACTGTTGTGGTTAAGGACTCTTAGGTGAAGCTTTTTTCTGCTAAAGCTTTGGCTTTCTCTAAACACTCTCATAATAAACAGATGCCATTTTCCTTTGGCCCTCCAAAAAGTCAATATAAACTTTTTGTAAAGCATCAATGATTTCATCATTCTTCCAACCAAGTTTTACCATAAAATTGATGTTTGTTCTTGCTTTGATTTTAGCAAAATTCATGTTTCTCTGATAGGGGCCATTTTCAAACTGATGTCATATCCTTCTTAATGCCTCAAACTAGAGCCTATTCAGATATATTATAGTAAGTTAGTATGGGTCTGTTTTGGTGTGAAAAATTTTTGAAATTCATGCATAACTTTTTCATAATAATCATATTCCATAAACTTTTTGATAACCCCTCATATTTATTTCCTAAATAAAGCATTTGGAATTTGATTTTTACACACAATTTTTCAGGGAGATATTTACGGCCTAAAGATGCATGCACTGTATTGCACTATGACGTCTAGATGAGCGAGGTACCTTGAAACGCACTACTTTCACCATCTCTCACCCAGCTCCTGCACTAACCAACTGAGAATTCTTAACTCTAACTCCTATTAAAGAAAAAGAAGGTTATTTCTTGTCCAGTAAGCAAAAAGAAATAGGTATGAACTGTTCTCCTCTATTTTCCCATCCTTGGCTGTGGGGCAGAGTACTCTCAGTCACACAGTCATCCTCTGAGGACAAATAAGTGTGATGACAAATATGATGTCATTGGTCCACCTCCAAACATGATTTGATGGATTGAGCTGAATTTCTGCCAAGGATCCACTCCAGGAATTGCAGAAGGTGTCTTGGGCATTATCCAAACAGAAAGCAAGGGCCAGCCACATCTTGAAGCCTGAAGGAGACTTAGTTCTCCTCCATTGGTTCCCACCTGCTCTTTACCTTCAGAGTGAAGCATGCTCCCAAATGCTATGCAATCAGAAGGTGGACTTACTTCACATATATGTATATACAAACATGTATATACACACATACACATTTATTAGTGTATGGTGTGTAGGTGAAAGGATTAGCTGCTTTATCTTGCTGGAGGTGCCATGTGAATTAAAGCATTTTAATGGCCAGGTCATGCTGTCCCGTATAGCATTATTTCTGCTTGATTTATTTTAAAAACCAACATAATTAGTATCTTAAACTAAGCATTTCATTTGTTCATGTATTCAGGTTCTGAGGAAGGTGTCTGTGTGTGTGTGTGTATGTGTGTGTATGATATATCCCACAAAGTCTCTATACTAATAAAATTTACATCCTATTGAGAGAGTCAGAGAGTAAGTAAATACATGTCAAAAGTGGTAAGTGCTAAAGAGAAGAAAAAAGCAGAATAAGAGGAAGATGACGGGGCTGAGGGATGGAGGGCCAGATTGAATGGATGGTGGTCAGCGAAGACCTGGAGGATAACCAATTCTGGGCAGAGACTCTGTGATGAAGCAATTCATGCAAATATCTGTGGAAGTGACAGCCCTTATACAGAAACAAGAAGTGCAGTTGCTCAATATGGAAGGTTGTCATATTAACTCTTTCTTTCTTTCTCTCCTTCCTTCCTTCCTTCTTTCTTTTTCTTTCTTTCTTTCTTTTTTGAGACAGAGTCTCGCTCCGTCACCCAGGCTGGAGTGCAATGGCACAATCTTGTCTCACTGCAATCTCCACCTCCTGGGTTCAAGCGATTCTCCTGCCTCAGACTCCCAAGTAGCTAAGATTACAGGTGCGCACCACCACGCCCAGCTAATTTTGTGTTTTTAATAGAGATGGGGTTTCACCATGTTGGCCAGGCTGGTCTGAAACTCCTGACCTCAAGTGATCCACCCACCTGAGCCTCCCAAAGGCATAAGCCACTGCACCCGGCTTGCTGTAGGTTCTTATTTTATGAATTTTTGATGGTCTAGCATCTGGGGACTTGCTGGATCCTGGAGAGACCACCCCTCCCAGGGCAAGCTAGTACCTAGAGACAGCAATACTTTACACATGCAAATCAACCAATCTAAAGCCAATACTTCCAGCCACCTTGTTTATTGAGCTCCTACACTGAGGGCCAGTATTCCCATGTCCCAATCACCCCAGGGCCATGTATCAGACAATTAGAGACAGCCTCTTTACCCTACAACCTGCGGAAATCATTCAGACTGGTCCATCCTAAGTCTGGTTACTCTGTCTTGCCTTGCCTTTCCCCAAGGAAATCGCAGTAAAAGCTTTTGCCCATGCCTCACCTCACTCCTTTGCCTCCTGACTGACACTGGTTCCTCCCCTTGTGGCCCAGCATGGCTTACAATGCCTCCTGCTTCTAGGAAACCATGAATAAAAACTTTTTCCTTCATAGGAATCATTTCTGTGTCTATAAGTCATGTCATACCTGTTTAAAACAAATACTGGGTATATTTTTAAATGCATGCCTGGTATATCCAAGGAGTAGCAAGAAGGTCAGTTTGGCTGGAACAGAGTGAAGAGATGAGACAAGAGAGGGAAACAATGGGCCAGCCCATGTAGACACCTACAAGGATTGACTGTTAATCTGAGCAAAACAAACAGCCACTGAGCATTTCAGAAGAGAAGAATGACATGACTTGATCCACTTTTCAACAAGAACAATCTGGCCACTATGTTGATGACAGACTGAAGAGTGGCAATGGAGAAGCACAGAAATAACTTGGGAGCTTATTACAATAATCTGTGCAAGAGATGCTGGTGGACTTGACCAGGGTGGTGTGGGGGGAGGTGGCAAGCAATGGTTAAGTTCTGGATACAAAGTCTTATGAAGGTGAAGTCAATGTGATTTGCTGATGAGCTGATGTGTTGTGAGAGAGAACAATCATAGATTACTGTAAGGTTTTGGGGCATGTGAAACTATAAAAATGTGGTTACCACTTACTGACACAGCAAAACTGCAAGACGAACATACCAGGGATGGAGGGTAGATTGGAAAGCAGGAATTAAGTTTGGAACATGTTAAATTTGAGATGCCTATTACATATCATTAATTTTATGATTATAGCAAGCAGGAATAGGTAGAAGTAGATCTTGAAGGATAATGAAGCAAGCTTCCATGTTGGAGAAGCTTGTATGGCAAGGAACTGTGGGTGGCCTTTAGGCAGGAACCAGCCAGGAACTAAGGCCCTGATTGCAGCAACCCAAAAGAACTGAATCCTGCCATCAATCATGTGAGCTTGGATGCACGTCCTTCCTCAGTCAGGCCTTCTGATGAAACGTTAGTCTCTGCTGACGCTTTATTGCAACCTTGTGAAAAACCCTAAATTAGAGGACTCAGTAATGTTATGCACAGATTTCTGACCCACAGAAACTGTAAGATAATAAATGTATATTGCCTTAAGCTGTAAATTTGGTGGCCAATTTGTTTTGCAGCAACATATAGCTGACACAAGGTAATCAGAATGAATGTAGATGGAAAACAAAATTGGGGTTGGGCCCTGGGTCACACCATTGTTTAGAAGTCAGTAAGATAAAGAAGAGCATGTAAAGAAAACTGACACCTGCCAGTGAAGAAGGGGAAATCAAAGACTGCACAATACAGGGTTGAAGAAGGAGGAGAAAGTTATCAACTGGTCAAGTGCCCTTGATAGGCCAAACATAGATGAGGACTGAGAATTTGTCATTGAAGTCAACAACGTTGAAGTCATTCACACAATGACACTAAGACCAGCAGGGTAAAAAAAAAAAAATTCTACACTTTAACTTCTTTTATAAAGATAGCCCAAATTTTATAAACAAGGATTCCTTGAAGAAAGATAGAGTTCTACCTACTTCTACTTGATGTAGTAATTTTAACACTGGAGAAAAATTTAGATTTTCAGCTTCAAGTATATCTCCCATAGATAAACACAATGAGCTACGTGAACTATCCAAGGTCATATAGCTAACAGAATAGTTAGGAACTGAAATGAGTCTAAAGTTTCTTGACCTACTGCTCTTTCTTCTACATCACACTACCACTCTGGTTTCCTACTTCAAGGTCAACAATTAAATATTCTGAAAAGCTGTATAGCAGTATTAAATACAGTTATGCACCACAAAATGATGTTTCAGGCAATGATGGGCCACATATACAATGATGGTCCCATAAGACTATCATATCATATTTTTACTGAACCTTTTCTATTTTTAGATGTGTTTAGATAGCAAATACCATTGTGTTATAGTTGCCTGCAGTATTCAGGACAGTAATAGATTTTTAGCCTAGGAGCAATGGACTATACCATATAACCTAGGTGAGTAGTAATCTAGACTGCCTAGATTTGTATATGTACTCTCTATGAGGTGCACGATGATTAAATCACTAAAAATGCATTTCTCAGGACTTATCTCTGTCATTAATGACACGTGACCATATAGCTCACTTTTTGTACCTGAAGCCTGATGCATGTTGTGCTTTTCCTGATTAAAAAATTTGTAAAAATCTTATTAAGGGCAAGGTTATAGGAGAATGTTTAAACTACTGAAAGGGTCCACATGTAAAAAAACAGGAGACACTCATATGCGAGGTCCCAGAATTTAATTTTGAAGCTCAATAAAGCAAATAAGATCCTGTTAGAACATCTGCCAATCACTGTACTACTTTAAAGAATGAGCTACAAAGTTCATCATTAACATGTAAAATCACTTACTTCATAAGACCTTCCAGCTTTCTTTGCCTTTAAATGTAAGCTCATGGATCTTATTGGTCTTGCTCACTTCTGTATCTCAGGGCATGTAATAGTCCCTGGGAATTAGCAGGAAGTACAATATGTTTGTTGGATGAATGAATGTTTGAACTCAGACTCAAACGACCTAACTGGAGGCATGAAAAGCAGAAGGAAGAGCCTGAACACAGGCCTGGAAGCATAAGAACACCTGCCTTACTAGGAGATACAAAGAGGCCTGGGTCCCTGGACAGAGAATGGTCAATAGAGAGTGGTGGGAAAAACAATTTGTGTAGTTGAGTGGAGTGAATCTGCATAGACCTTGAGTGACAGATGAAGAAGTCTGAGGTCTGGCCTCCATTCTTAAAGTTCAGGGGAGCCATTGAAAAATAATGATAAGGAGAATAATAAGCATAACAAGGCCTGGAGTTTACAAAGGACTTGAACTTGAGGGTGGATGAAAAGCTGAGACTGAGATAGAAAGCGGGAAGATTCATTGGTTTGTTTTGGATTCATTCAACAAAAAAAAAGATGCCACCATATACTTGAGCTAGAACAGTGATCAAGTATTGTCCTCAAGGAACTAACAATCCAGTGGGGACACAGATGCGTCACAGACCATGGTAGCACAGCATAGTAAGTGTAACAAATGGAGTGAATACAGAACATGGGTGATGCAAAAAGAAAGAGGTTCTGAGCTCAGATTTTATTGCAGGTGACATCTACCCTTGATGCCAGAGACATGTGAGAAGCATCAGTAATCAGGAGGGTAGCCCAGGAAGCGGGAGACACATAGTCCAGAGATAGCAAGGTCTGCTGGAAGAAGCGAGCATTCAATGAGAAGAAAAAGCAAGAAGGCAGTCAAGGCATTCAAACCATAACCTCATAAATCCACGTGAGTGTGAGTGCAAGTCGGGAGGGGATGGAATAGCTCCAGAAACCCATTAGTTTCCTTCAGGCCACTTCCTAGTCTGTATCTTGCATTCCCATCCCCCTCCTGTGCCCACCACCAGGGAGCCATTATTCTACCTCCTTCACTGTAGACTAATTTTGCCTATCTTAAATCTCATCTAAGTGCCTCAATTTTTAAAAATCTGAGTAGTAGCTGCACAGGTGTCTATACAGAAATCAAGCCACATATTTAATATTTGTGCACTTTACAATAGGCATAGTACACCCCAATTTTCAAAGTGGAGAGAGGAAAGGGAACATCAAAGATGACTCCCACTTTGTGTCCCTCAAAGTTTCCAGCAGGCACTGGTTTCACGAGATGAGATTACATTTTTTAAAGGGTCCCACGTTCAAATAAGCTTGGGAGATGCTAGGTTAAATTGAGTTAAAGCCACTCATTCTGCAAGTCTTCTCTGAGCTTTTGCTACATTGGGAAGAGTTGGGAATCTCCAAAGGAATGATAAATATCCACTTTCTCAGACTGTTCCTTTCCCAGTCTCTCTTAGGACTCAAATATTAAAGAACTCAACGTTGGAAAAGTTTTCCAGCCTCAACACTGTGGGAAATGGATTATGTTCATCCCGAGAAATAATTTTCTCAGACAAATTGAATGTGAGGTGCCAGTGGGTAAATCCATCAGGCATTAAGTCTCCAGCAGGCTGAAATGCAGGAAAGGCCTTCCAAGCGGGATCAGGCCTGGGGATATACTTGAACTCTCTGACATATGGTTGGTGTCTGAAAATCTGTAGATAGACATGGATTACATCCCCCCAAAAAGAGGCATTGTATGAGATGTTCCTGGGGCCCAGGAGGTAGCTGGGTGGAGGGAAAGGAACCATGAAAGTGATAAATAAAGAAGTTATGGGATAACGGTGCTCCTTCTTGGGGCAACAATACAGGCTGGATGCCTTCAACCATATTTCTTTCCCATCTTAAGACTTTTGCTCAATGTTCATATCAACAGCCAGCACTCAGAGCTCTTAAATGTCTTTAGAATTCTATCATAGGTCAGATGACAGGATTCGTTTAAGTTGCTAAGAAGAGAAGCTTAGTCCAAAATACGACACTCACTTTCTGGAAGAGTTTACAAATTTTGAATAAACACATGGTTCTGAAATAAAAACACTTCTGCCGGTCTAAAAATTGGTTAAAAAAGAAGAAGAAGAAAAGGGGCAATATGAGTGTGGTTTGCTTATATTTTGTACTCTAAAGAGGCAAAGGAATCTTCAAATGTGTAAGCGTTTTCAAATGTTGATGACATTAAACGTTTCATATAGCTAATATTATTTTAGTACTACTTGATAAATATAGTTATGCCAATAGTTTGCTTTCATTTGCATTTCAAAGCAAATATATAAAGATTTGCACATAAAATATAGCAAAGATGGGTTGAATATGAAGTTCAATGTTAAAAGAGAAAAAAAATCTAGTCAAAAAGAGGCACCAGTGATGTGAAAAAAAGTTCTAATATTTTATGAAAAAGTTATAAAAATACAATTTTGTAATATCAAAGAGACAACCAATAAAGATCTTGTTTCTTCCATCTGACTAATCTGGGAGCAGCAGAGAATGTCGTTCATTTTAACCATCTTTAAAAAATGATCTTATAATATTGCCATCTGTTGGCATATGACAGATACAGCATTCCAGTGATGCAAATAATGAAGTAAAAATACAGAAAATTAAAGGGACAGATGTAAAAAGCTCACATACTCATTTGGCTTAGCATTTCACATCTGTTCTCTCCAAAGCCTTCCCAGTAACACAAATCTAATTCCCGGATCCAGTATCTTGAAATGATGCGATGCAGCAGGCAGCGTATCTATGAGTTGCTGAAGATCCATCCCTTTCAGCACATTACGTGTTTTCTCATCAATATTGGAAATCTTCTATTCAAAACTCGGTTTCTGTTACCAAGGGAGAATCCACATAGGTGTACATAATACTGCACTTTATTTATTCATGCTTCTAAAAAATTGCCTCATAGGGATTTGAAATTAACTGTGACAAGAAACACGTGAATATGGTCATCTGTATATTCTACATACCCTTCTAATATTATCCACCTTTTTGACTGGCAAAGAGATGAAAAATTGTACAAATATTAACCAATTCCTGCACAGTGTATAAATGTATTGATTTAAACCTCAAAACTTTTTTTTACACTTTTAAAATTTTGTACTCAGGAGTCTGAGGCTGGAAGATCACTTGAGCCCAGGAGATCGATGTAGCAGTGAGCCATGATCACGCCCCTCCAGCCTGGATGACTGAGCAAGGCCCAGTCTCTAAAAAACTAAAATAATATTTTGTACCATGTGAATATATTGCCTATTTAAAAAACACAGTTAAAAATGTAATGAAATACATATTTAATTATTTCACACTTGACACACACTTGCTGCAACCAAACCCTTTCTGTGCACCTTTCTGTTGTCAAGGTAGCATTATGAAGACCAACATTGTGAAGATCAGTGTCTCCCTGAGGCCCTCAGACAACTGGGAGTCCTAATTGTATTCTTGATAGCATGAGGATTCTTAGCAAAATATTTAAAGTTGATGTCTCTGGCCAGGCACAGTGGCTCACACCTGTAATCCCAGAACTATGGAGGCTGAGGCGGGTGGATCACCTGAGCTCACGAGTTTGAGACCAGAGTAGCCAAGATGGCGAAACCCCATTTCTACTAAAAATACAAAAATTAGCCAGGCATGGCAGCATGTGCCTGTAATCCCAGCTACTTGGGAGGCTGAGGCTGGAGAATCACCGGAACCCGGGAGGCAGAAGTTGCAGTGAGCCGAGATTACCATTGCAGTCCAGTTCGGGTGACAGAGCAAGACTCCATCTCAAAAAATAAAAATAAAAAAATTAAGTTGGTGTCTCTATTAAACTAACGGCCTTTTAAAAAGGAATAAAAGCATGTTTTCAATCAATGGATAACAATCTTAATAGGACCAACTTAATAGGACCAAGAAATGCTTTTTCCTTTAAAAAGGTCTATTACTTAAATTTGAGAACATTGGTAAAGTGCCTGCCTCAGCATTTGTTTTTATGAAAGTGTTGGCACCCAGTGGCACTGTATCTAAGGCTAATGTAAAATCAACAAAAGTGAATTTAATATGGAAATCCTGCTTTTCAGCCAAACGAAGTCCCAATGACATCAGAGGCCGCAAGACAAAAGGCCTTGCAGTAGTTCACATGAAGAAAAGTGGCAGGAGAATTGGATATGGCAGGGCGGGGAGTACAAGAGTCACGCTAATCTCAAAAGCTCTTTTGCCTTTGGTAGTCAGCACCATATTCAGCCTGCAGCAAACAGGAAATCAACATCTCCCTCCTACACTATCAAAAATATACTTACATTTTTCAGCTTATGCAAATATCAATATTTAACAAAATAGTTTACGTCCGTAAGAAAGGCCCAAGAATTTTTTTTCCTCAAAGGGATTAATACATTACTTTAGCTTGAGAAAAACTTGTATCAAAGTTAAGGCCACAATGTTAAGACCTACTGGCCTGGGTTTTCTCAGGCTCTGGCTCTTACCAGCTGTTCGGCACGAGGTAAATTATTCAATTACTGGACTAAAAACGCTGCAATCGGGGCAGCACTTCTTACTGACCCTCTAAAGCTGTGTCTTCATGGCAATGTGGAAAAAGAAAAAACAACCTGGTGCTTGTCAGGAAGAAAAAATAGATAATGTTTACAAAAGATGTACCACAGGCCAGGTGTGGTGTGATGACTCACGTCTGTAATCCCAACACTTTGGGAGGCTGAGGCAGGTGGATAGCTTGAGCTCAGAAGTTTGAGACCAGCCTGGGCAACATGATGAGACCCCCCCCATCTCTACTAAAAGTACAAAAATAATAATGCAGCATGGTGGCACATGCCTATGGTCCCAGCTACTCGGGAGGCTGAGGTGGGAGGATCCCTTGAACCTGGGGGATGGGGGGGGCGAGGGGTGGTGGTGGAGGTTTCAGTGAGCTAAGATTGCACCACTGCACTCCAGATTGAGCAACAGAGTGAGACCCTGTCTCAAAAAAAAAACGACATAGCACAGAGCCTAGCCCAAAACATAAACTCCCTATTTGTTCATTATTTTTATTATTCACCCCTCACAATAACACTTCAAGGTAGAAGTTATTGAGCCCATTTCATAGGTGAGAAAACTGAGACTCAGGATTTCCAGTAACAATTACACAGACAGAAACTGAAAAAGATACAATATAAGGCTCAATCTGGCTGACTCTGAAGCCTGTAATCTTTCCACTGTACCACAGTGCTCCTAAAAAAGAAGCCCAAGAACTCTCATTTCTGTAGTTGAAGATACACCTGCCTAGCCATTGGCCAGAACCTCCAACTACAGCTTCCTCTCCTCTGTTTCTAGAAGCTGGGGTAATCGAAGCAGCCCTTCTGACAATAGTGATTAAGGTATCAGTGGGCCAGCTGTGGTGGCCATGCCTATAATCCCAGCACCTTGGGTAGCCAAGGTGGGTGAATGCTTGAGGCCAGAAGTTCAAGATCAGCCTGGGCAACATGGTGAACTTCTATCCCTACAAAAAATACAAAAAATGAACTGGGTGTGGTGGCATGCATGTGTGATCCCAGCTACTCGAGAGGCTGAATAGGGAGGATCACTTGAGCCAGGAGGTTAATGCTGCAGTGAACTCAGATCATGCCACTGCACTCCAGCCTGGGTGACAGAGCCAGACCCTATCCAAAAAAAAAGAAGTATTACAGATGATCTTCACAGGAGCAGCTTCCCTAAACAAAGCAGAGGCAACTACTTGCAAATGAGACAAAACTCTTCTACTCCACCTCCTACTCAGCCTCCTTGAGCTACAGGAAGCCATGAGCAGAAAGTGTCAATGCCGCATCCAACTGAAGGGAATTTCAATTGTCTGGGCTATGAAAGGGGTTAAGGTAAACAGGTATGAACAGTCAATATTATGTTTCCTTTCTCCTGCCAGAGAATTTTCTGATTATGTATTACAATTAGCATCTGTTGATAACAAAAGTAAAAATAAATATTCATGGGTTTTTTTTTTTATTTCATGGAGAAACCTCTTCTATACTTTGATGTGCCCTCAAAAAACTAAGGAAGCAAATAGATGAAGAGTTGAGTATATAATGAATGTGGTGGCTCACTTCGCAGACTTTACACTGTCTTCACCACACAACAGGGAAATAAAATTCTCTAGACTATCAAATGTGACAAGTCTGCAGTGACAGTCAATCCTTTTTATTTCTTGTCATTAAATGTGCTCTGCATCAGTATAATATGTAATAATTGTCCATGAAATGGATG
Organism: Aotus nancymaae; assembly: GCF_030222135.1. Lineage (NCBI taxonomy): Eukaryota > Metazoa > Chordata > Mammalia > Primates > Aotidae > Aotus > Aotus nancymaae. Next base: position 14,080,132 of record NW_026988450.1, on the reverse strand, counting down.
CCTTTAGAGCGACTTACTTTCAGTGAACAGGAAATAATAGAGATTTGCAATGAGGAGGTATTAGCAGTGGTGAGGAGGAGGAGGATGAGACAGTATTATTAAATGTTATTTGAAACATTATTATTTAAATATTATTTTAAATCTCTGATTTCAAAGCACTAAAGGCAGACTATAAAAAAGTCTTGACCATAATCAGTGGGCAAGAATTCTACAGCCACTCTTTTTTTTGAGACGGAGTTTCACTCTTGTTGCCCAGGATGGAGTGCAGTGGCATGATCTCAGCTCACTGCCATCTCTGCCTCCCAGGTTCAAGCAATTCTCCTGCCTCAGCCTCCTGAGTAGCTGGGATTGCAGGCTCGTGCCACCATGCCCGGCTAATTTTTGTATTTGTAGTAGAGACGGGGTTTCACCATGTTGGCCAGGATGGTCTCAATCTCTTGACCTCATGATCCACCGGCCTCGGCTTCCCAAAGTGCTGGCATTACAGGCCCAAGCCACTGTACCCAGCCTCCACAGCCATTTTTAAAATAAACCCTTGGAACCTTGTCATTTATCCTCATCCAATTTCTGTAGGATTCCTATTAGCGGCAGGAGTCACAAGATGGATTAAGAGGCTTACACGGCAAACACTCATTTTAGTCTTTGTTCCCATTGCCACATGGAGACACAGAGGCAGGGCACCGTGACAAGGCCCATGCAAGGAACCCTTACCCTGATGGCGTCCTACTTTCATGCATAGTGCCAGGTTCAGCTTCTTAAAAACACATTTGACCAGTATTTACGTGAGCCTATGTCATGCTAGGGACTACTAAAGGCATGTGAAGGATACAAGCCCCAAGGAACTTACAGTCGGCTGAACTGGCCTCTGCAACCGAGCGTAGTGTGTGAGGCAGTAGGATTAAGTATGAGGTTCTGTGCTAGCACATAGGACAGGTTCCTAATCCAGTCACCGAGGGTCAAGAAAAGAGGTCCCAAATGAAGCGCCATCAAAACTGGGACCTGAAGGTTGGATAGGTGACATCCAGGTCCGGCAGAGTCAAAAGGAAGAGTGTTTTGGGCAAAGGGAACACCACGCACAAAACACAAAGGTGAGAGAGACAGCATCCTGTATTTGACAAACGGTAAGTGACTCAGGATGCCTGGAGGGAGGAGTAGGAGGGAGTGGGGAGAAGTGAAGCCTATGGGCTAAGAAATGGCAAAAAAAAAAAAAAAAAAGTACAACCTTGAAAGCCTAACCAAGGAATTTGGTTTTGGTCTGAGGCTGATGGTTAGCTATCAAAATGTTTTAAGAAGGAAAGTCACACAAGCAGACCAAAGATTCACAAAATATCATTCTGCAAGTGAGAATAGAATAGAAGGAGGTAAAAATGAGGACCTATTGCAACTGGGAGATAGATGGAAAATCTGTGAGAAAGGGTGGTCTGCATTAAAGCACAGCACAGTGACTGGTACACAGGAAATGGAGAATGAATACATGGTAAATACTACTAACACTAATAATGACGTGATGGCAGAAAAGGATGGATGAGGTATATGAAGAAGAGGAGGGCATGTGCCTCATGGTTATTTTACTGAAGGTGATGAGAAAGCAGCAGCAGTCAAGGATGTCATGGTCTTTCTGACTCAAGCAACTAAATGTATGTCTGTGCTGGTCACTGCCATGGAGACATGGAAGAGAAACAGGTTGGAGGGTCACAGATTAGGAGGTTGAATCTATTTGGAGACATGTTTTGCTCAAGATGGCAGTGCATATCTCACAGCTTATTTTTTCCATTCCTCTCTCTCTTTTAAAAAGTTCACCACTTTCACCATTTAAACTATGAAGTTCAATGAATTTTAGTACGTTCAAGATGCTATGCAAATATCACCACTATCTAATTCCAGAACGTTTTCATCAGTCCAAAAAGAAACCCTGTATCTATTAAGCATTCACTCCCATCCTCCCCTCCTCCCCATTCCTCTGAAAACCACTAGTCTGTTCTCTGTTTATGGGCTTGCTATTCTAGATAGTTCATTTGAATGTAACCACAAACAATAATATGTGATATAATCCAAACAATGGAATATTATTCAGCCATGGGCAGGAATAAAATACACACTACAACATGTATGAAACTCAAAAACATAATGCTAAGTGAAAAAAGCTGAACACGAAAGGCCACCTGCTGAGAGTGATTCCGTTTATGTGAAACATCCAAAATGGGCAAATCCATAAAAACAGAAAGCAGCTTTGTGGTTGCCAGGAGCCATGGAGAGGGGCGAACAGGAAGTGATTGCTTAAGGATATAGGGTTTCTCTTTGGAGTGATGAAAAAATTTTGGAACGGTATACTGGTTGCACAGCATTGCAGAGGTACTTAATGACACCAAACTGTACACTTTAAAATGGTAAATTTGGCCAGATGCAGTGGCTCGCGTTTGTAATCCCAGCACTTTGGGAGGTGGAGGCAGGCGGATCACCTGAGGTTAGGGGTTCAAGACCAGCCTGGCCAACATGGTAAAACCCCATCTCTACTAAAAATACAAAAATTAGATGAACGTGGTGGTGGAGTCCTGTAATCCTAACTATTCAGGGGTCTGAGGCAGGAAGAATTGCTTGAATCTGGGAGAAGGAGGTTGCAGTGAGCCAAGATTGTGCCACTACACTCTAACCTGGGCGACAGAGTGAGACTCTGTCTCAAAAAGAAAATGAAAAAGTAAATTTATCTTACATGTATTTTACCACAATAAAAGAAAAACAAAAAGACAGAAGTGCTGATACAGCCCCTCTTTTCTTTGAAGAGTAGTGTTTCCACCTTTGAAGGGAGTAAGAACTCTCTAGTGATCATCACAGGTTCTGGAGTCCAACTGTCTAGATTTGAATTATTGTTTCTCCTCTTAATATATGTGTGAATTTGCACATCTATTACTCAATTTTTCTAACTCAGTCTTTGTCTATAAAATGGAAATAACAACAGTACCTGCATAGGAAGTTATTGCAAAGGTTTTACCAAATAATAAATATACATGTTGAGTATGGTGCCTGCCGCACACACACAAAAAAATGTATTCAACAATGTGGTTACCTTTAAAATTATCATTTTTGTTGTTATTGTTATTATGTGACTACAGTGATTGGTCTTCAGAATAAGCACATGTAGTATGGGCCAGGAGGGACTTTCCTAGGTATTTCTGAAATGGAGCTAAAGACAAGCACTCTTATCCTCTCATATCATGGAGCTCTGTGATAGGAGCTCTGACCCACCAGTCATTGTCCTAGAGTCAATACACCAATAGAAGCCAGGGCAAGTGATTGTGGCCAGGTCCAATGCTCTAGCGTTCCTGTTAGAAACAAGGTCTTGCAGTTGTAAGGAAAAACGAGCACTTAGACAAAGGACTTCTCAGCAAAGCAAATTTACCTCTACACAGAAGGGTGCTTACTGCATGGCTGGTTGCCACAACAAAGGCGCCTAGAAGTTTTTATTTCTAACGTGACTCCTGACTCTGTGTCCTTTCTTCATTAGCTGGAGTCAAAATGCACAATCTAAACTAGACTTGACTGGCTAAACATTTGAACTTTCTTAGATAAAGTGGACACATGATGGGAGAGAGAGAGGAGGAGGAAGGGTCGTCTGAAGCGAACTAGAGAGCCAGTCTTTTCTTAAATAAGGAAAGGAATGTGAGCTGGTGCTGATAATGCTACTGGTGCCGTGGCATGCCTGGGCATGTAGTAAAGTTAGAAAGAAGAAAAGGGGAAGAAAGTTGGGGGTGGGTATTGGGACTTAAAGAATGAAAGGTTGAGCAGGCTGTTTGAAGGGAAACTTTACCATCTCTCACACTTCCCAGTGCCAGGTGCCCATGATTTGGTCACATAATGCAATGACTTCCCCATTTTAGCCTTAGTGAATTCAGATTTTATTTTTGTTTCAATGTTAATTTGAACCAAAGAGTGCGCAATAGTATAACTGTTCCATGTAAGACCAACGGTGCATTGAAGTATAGATGTTCAGCACACAGCTGGCTGCATACATGGATTCAAAAGTAAAATCTGGGGTAAAAACATGAGGATAGGAGCCCTTAGCCTACAAAAAGTAACAAACCTGCCAGAGTAAATAAGATACATAGAGAGACAGCATAGAATGGACCAAATTTCAGGGAACAGAAATATCTAATGCATAGACAGAGAAAGGCAAGCTAAAAACGAGACGGGAAAGCTAAGCAGAAAGGAAGGAGAAAAGCCAAGTGATTAATATAAAATATTAATAACAGAAGCCAACTGAATAAAATGTTTTTAGAGGAACTGGTCAACAGTCAGTCACTGAAGAGAAACCAAGTGTAAAAAGAGGACCCAAATTGTCCTTTGGATTTGCTAAAAAGAGACCACCAGTCTCTTGCATAAAAACCATCTCATGAGGGATGGGGAAGACCATGGCTGGGAAGGAAGTGGGAACGGGCACAGCTTCGGGGTTATCACTCTGATTCCAACACTAGCTGTGCAGCTTTGGACAAGTGTTGGCCTTTACTGAGTCTAGGTTTCATTATTCATGAATGTGCAAAAGAGAACTGAGATTACAGTAACTGAAGGCTGCACGTAAAGCTCACCTTTTACAAAGGTCAGAATAAATATTAATGTGAACTGGCAAGGGTAGCAAACCCACCCAAGGACCTTTCAGGAATTACCCCGAAGCCTCCGGAATCCATTTTGCGTAGGTGCAAGTAGGCTTCCTTAAAAAAATAATGATGATGAGGTCTTTGGGATTTGTGGACTTTGAGATTTGTGGAACTTCAGTGACCCTGCACTGCAAATGCCATAAACCCCTGGATGGGAACAAAGGAAGGAGGGGTAAGTCCTAAGTCTTCTAGTCATGGATAGCGTGATGTGCACCCCCCAGACACCTTATGTAGGACTGAAGCCCTCACAGCCCAGTACTGAGGACTTTGGTGACAGACGGTGCTCAGCTATAACCCAACCCAAAATTAGCCTCAGTCAGAGTCACGTGGCCAAGATCACGCCCCACCCGCCCCAGGGCAGACTGCATCCAATCATCCAATAGACGTCTGGCCAGTGTGGCTCAAAGGCCAAAGGGCTGTCCCTGTCCAGAGGCCCTCAGTCCAGGGAAAGCTGTGCTGAGCTGGCATCACAGTCCACCTCCACGGCCCCGTTTAGCTACATTCACGCCCCTGCAGGTGCGTGCTGTGACACCAGCCCCAGGGAACCTTCGCACACAAATCTCCATCCCAGAGTTTGTTTCCTAGGAATCCCAACTAAGACACCTACACTTGAAAAGTTGATGCTGAAAGAGAAGGAAAGGTAGGCAGACAGGAATTAGGAGCTAGTTAGCTCTGACTCTGTCCCCAAATTTTCAGAAGCATCAAAAAGGATAACTTGTAAGTGGTGTTTTTCAAGTGCTCCCTGGAACACGCTCTGAAGAGACTTAAAACCTGAAAACCCAGCAACCCTCTGTAGAACGACACTAAATTTGTAAAGTGAAGGAGAGAGTCTTGCCCCAGCTTGGCCCTGGTTGGAGCCCCAAATCTGTAGTGTCAACAGTGGCAGTGGTGGTGACAGTAGAGTCATTTTAACAGTCACCAAGAACAGGAGAGCTGCCCAGGGGTCAAGCAGGGGCGGTGGGGAGAGCAGGTGAGGTCTGAGGCCGAAGGAACATGGTGAAACCTGTGTCCACCCACGGCACAGATGCTAAAGCAGTTTTCCTGCACGCCTGCACCCAGATCCATCTACGGCAAATGAGGATAATGCCAACACAGAGTAATACTTACAGGACAGGAAAGTGAACTGCACAAAGCCAAGGCAGCCTGCTTCTACTCATAAATTCCATTAAAATATATATGTATATATCGGTTCATTATCCTAAATTATTGAAAAACGATTTACTTTTCACTTCGGTCTCTAAGACCAAAAAAAACACCAAAACTTTTCAAAGTCCTCTTTCCTGTCCATCATTCTTCCACCCTACGGACTCTCCTCTATTCAGGTTTTCTTAGATTCAACTCATTCCTTGTCTCTCCTGCCCCTTCATCTTTTCTCTGTCATTTTTTCCTGCCAGTGGCTCAGTAACTTCAGATGTACCGCTCCACACCCTCTCGTGCTGCTTCAGGGGGTGGGGGTGTGTCTGTGCTGAGAGAAAGACACTTTACCTCTTGCCCCCATGCACAGGACACAATGCCCTGGCCTTTTACTCCCCGTGACATGAGCTCCTTTCTTGTGGAACAAGGGCAGCTTCTTTGCTTTCATTCCTGTCATACTAAATTTATTACATTTAGAGACTGTCCTTTATTTCAGGACATCCTCCCTGCCTTTGAGTGTTGGGATGTCATGCCTTTGACAAAATAATGGTAACAGTAAGTGGTAGATATTTTGGTGTTTCTTTTTCATCTATTTTACTAAATAAAACATTTGCCGTATATCAGCTCTCAAAACTTTCCTTAAATTTTACAAGTCCTAAAGTCTGGGAATCATTACAGAAGGACAATATACAAAGACAGACTACAAAGCAGGGAGGAGGAAGCATTTAGGACCATCGGTCTCCAATAATTTGATATCTGCTATCACTCTTGGAAGATGAATTTGAGGAGAGGCCAGGAGCAGTGGCTCATGCCTGTAATCCCAGCACTTTGGGAGGCCAAGTCAGGTGAGTCACTTGAGGTCAGGAGTTTGAGACCAGCCTGGCTAACATGACAAAAATTCTCTTCTCTACTAAAAATACAAAAAGTAGCCAGCTGTGGTGGTGCACAAACTTCCGAGAGTTTGGGACAAAGGTGATCTTCCATGAAATTATGCATCTATTTTCCTGTATGTATTTCCCAGCTACTCGGGAGCCTGAGACAGGAGAATTGCTTAAACCCAAGAGACTGAGGTTGCAGTGAGCCAAGATCTCACCATTGCATTCCAATCTGGGAAACAGAGACAGACTCCATCTCTTAAAAAACAAGAACAAACAAACAAAAAAAAAAAACAGAAGAATTTGAGAAGAGGTTGGAAAAGAAAAGGAAAGGAACAACAAGGTTTAGTAACACACCAGTCAATACGTGAGGGCTCTTTACATGCATGATTATAGGTAGGCATTATCAATGGTACTGACGATAGAACTGAGTTTCAGGGAGATTAAAGAAATAGGTCAAAACCACTCAGCAGGAGGGTGGCATAGCTGGAGATAGTTGGGGCAGCCCCACAGCAGTGGCAGGACATTAGCAGTTGATTTTAGAGACAACAGGATGAATGGTTGAGTCCTAGGGTCAGTGTAGGACCCCCAGACATAGGGTGGGAGAAAGCCTGCCTCATTCCCTAAGGATAGACAGGTACATTCTCCTGAAATAGAAATCATTTGAAGAGCCTCAGAGTTGGAGCCAAGCAAATAAAAGATGATTACCTTCAACCTCACTAAATTGCCGCTCATCACACGTCTACACATATCCACACAGAGGGTCATACAGAAGTTTAATTCCCCATCCACCAACTGCTTCTGCTGTGATCTCAACAACAGAACTTTGCCTCAAGTTATCAATAGTTTTTTTCTTTCTTTCTTTTTAACTGAGCTAACTCTACCAGTGCGTCCTGACAGTATAATTAACACTAGCCCGGGGAGAGGAATTGTTCGGCATTAAAAAAATAAGTATTGTAGACAGATACTTTTAGATCTTCTCGCATGGCTGAGGAAGAATCAGTACACAGAGCGTGAAGTCAAGAGAAGTCAAAGAACAAAAGAAAAAGAATGCTAATGAATTCTCAGATGTGTTGGAAACCTGTTAAGTCCTAGGTTTGACACTAGACGTGGAGTTAAGTGATTTTTAATTTTTTTAAATTGTAATTTTAAAATTGAATATAATCCAAGGATGCTGTCTGTCACTTTACAAAACCTCACTAATGGTTACACATGAGGGACATATTAACTTTCACCAAAGGGATTCCCCTAGGAATCAGTCTTCCAACAGTTTGGGACAAAGGTGATCTTCCATGAAATTATGCATCTATTTTCCTGTACGTATTTCTAACTGTGCCACTTACGTTTGTCAGGAGGGCCACATTGCAAAGTCATGAGGTTTTGGAGGTAGATAGGGAGGTTATCTAGTTTAATATCTCAGTTTAAAAAGCAAGGAAAGAGGCATATTACAGTCCAACAACTATGACATCAGTGACAACCTTAGGATAAAAAACAGGCCATGTGGATCTTGATCCAAACCCGTTCTATCTCATCACTGGACAATTACAGGGTTCAGGAGTCCCCCCTTGAGACAAGAATCCCCAACTCTCATCTTTCAGATTGTCTTGTGAGTTTAGTGATAATAAAATGCTGTCTTTCATGAATCAGCAATTTCTTTTTTTTTTTTTTTTTTTTTTGAGATGGAGTTTCGCTCTCGTTACCCAGGCTGGAGCGTAATGGCGCGATCTTGGCTCACCGCAACCTTCGCCTCCTGGGTTCAGGCAATTCTCCTGCCTCAGCCTCCTGAGTAGCTGGGATTACAGGCACGCGCCACCATGCCCAGCTAATTTTTTTGTATTAGTAGAGACGGGGTTTCACAATGTTGACCAGGATGGTCTCGATCTCTTGACCTCGTGATCCACTCGCCTCGGCCTCCCAAAGTGCTGGGATTACAGGCGTGAGCCACCGTGCCCGGCCAGCAATTTCTTAATTAAACACAACGGCATTGTCCCCAAACAATCGTCTCGGAAAGTAAGAATTAGAGAAGTATTTCCTGGACTAATTCTCTGAGAAGTTTCTAATTTATATATAAATTAGTCTACTAGCTTTTAATGTAAAATAAGATAATGTATAGGAAAATGCATGGTCAACTATTTAGAACTCTTTAAATGTGATATGGTTGTTGTTATTATTATTACTTTCACTATTACCATATTTGAATGTGGTGCTGTGTTGAGACATAGAGCAAAATAAACACTAATTTAGGCTAGCTGAGAGAGAACCATCTAAATCAGACTCCGTGTTATTAAAATGTACTGTTGGCATGGCTAAGTCCATGGTCTGACTTAACATTACTGCTAACAAAGTACAACCACACACGGGTTTTTGTCGGTCCTGCTACAGGATAAGAAACATTTGTATGTGAAATTGCACGTGTGTGCTATGACTAATGTGCTAGATTCTTTAAAAAGAAATGTATTACCTTAATTATTATAAATATGTCTATATATTAAAACCTCTTGAATTCAGGTTTCCAATAATGCAGAGCTCAAACTCATTTTCTCTTTGTCAAAATGAAATGCACCTTTTCTTTCAAGATAATGTAAATGTATATTTCAGTACAGCACAAGCTGAATTAATGAAATTTAAGTATCTGGTCTCTGGAAGGTAATTCCATTTGAGTCTTTCAAAATCCTACATTGCTGCCATCTGGTGGCCAAATGTAGTTCTCTACTTTTTTTTTTTAATTACAATGACTTCTTGAAAATAACAATGTAAACTCTATCAGTATGTGCCTACTGTTGCAAATTTAAATGTATTGCCATAAAGAAAATGCAAGTACATAATTAAAATAATTACCTGCAAAGCAAGTATGTTTATATTAGTATTTATACCTAAAGAAATTCTTTACTTGGATATGTTCTATAGTGGGTTATTAATTACACATAGAACGAGGTCCCTGCGTGGTGAATACAAGCCCCAAACAAGGAGGAATCATCTTTGCTAATCAGACTTTATGTATTTTGTTAGTATACCATAGAGTTTAACAGTTTGTGGATTTTAGAGTCTTGTGGCCATGGGTCCAAGGTACATAAGGCTCTACTACTTATTAGCTAAGTGACTTTTGGCAAGTTACCTAATTGCTCTGTACTTCCTCTCCTCATCTGGAAAAATGAGAATAATTATGCTGACTTCTCAAATTTATTGTGAGGTTTAACTACACATGTATATAAAGAGTCTGACAGTAAGCATAGAATTAATAATAGCAATTACCAGCATTTCTGTACTAAACAGCAATATAGATTAGACGCAAGGAGACTGTACAGTTGGTATCTTTTCCCTAACCCTGAATTTTCAGTTAACTTGTACCAAGAGTGCAAATCAATCATCTTCTTTCTACCTTTCCCATGTAAACATTTAGGAAGAATTGGTAACTATTCTAACCATGAGTATTGTCTCTTGAAAAGCAAAATATTTGTCTTAGTCCATTTTGGGTTACTGTAACAGAATCCCACAGACTGAGTAATTTATAAAGAAAAGAAAGTTATTTTTTATAGTTCTGGAGACTGGAAAGTCTAAGGTAGAGGGCCACCTCTGGTGAGGGCAATAGAGCACAAGAGAGCAAGAGCAGGACAGGGCTGAACTCACTTTTACAACAAAGCCACCCTCATGATGATATCCATCTATTCATGAGCCCTCATGACCTAATCACCTCTTAATAGGCCCCACCTCTCAACACCATCACATTCAGGATTAAAGAACTTTGGGGGACACATTTGATCTGTAGTAATATTTCTTGGTATTTTCAAAATAGCCAAGACTGTAAGAAATTTATACTCAAACATAGGGAGAATGGGAAATAGGCACTGAATTAAATCTATGCCTTTAAATCAGCCGTCCCCAACCTTTTTTGGCACCAGAGCCCAGTTTTGTGGAAGGCAATTTTTCCACAGGGAGTGGGGGAGGTTTCGGGATGAAACTGTTCCTTCTCAGATACTCAAGCATTAGTTAGGTTATCTCATAAGGAGCACACAACCTAGATCCCTCACATGCGCAGTTCACAATAGGGTTCAGGCTCCTATGAGAATCTAATGCTGCTGCTGATCTGACAAGAGGCAGAGCTCAGGTAATGTTTGCTGGACTGCCACTCACCTCCTGCTGTGCAGCCCAGTTCCTAACAGGCCACAGACTGGTACTCACCCACAACCGGGGGTCTTGGGGAGTCCTGCTTTAAATGACTGATTTAAAGGGCAAAGTAGAGACAGTGACATAATTTACAGGTGTTTTCTGATTCTGATAATTCTCTACCTTTCTGGGCATTCCAAACTAGAAGCAGGTGTTATCTAGACAGTCGGTTGCTACCCCCTGCTAATCCCTAAAAGAGGTAATTTGCCACCCAGGAACTAACATAGACTCCTCAGAAACTGTTTCATACACTCTGGTTTCCCAAAGGACTTGACTCAGATGCTTACCCTTAAATTGGTCTGTATTAGGATATTTTCCAGCAGGAAAAGAGCATGAGAAGTTTAATCTTACTGACATGACACACTCCAGGTGACCACAGAATCCACCCAGAACAGTCCGGCAAGACTTGAGCCCCCAAATCCACAAGTTAATAACATTCATTAAGTGCTGCATGTATGCTTGTGTTGACTACTGTGCTAGATAATAAAGATTGGTCAGTAATAAATCAAGACAATGTCTATTTTTAAGGAAAATAAGGCAGGCTGGGAGAGTCCAACAGTAACAAGAAAAGTATGATAAAACATCATATTATAGTTATAATACAGAGAGGGTACGTGGTTATGTGCAACATGAAGAAGGATAAGATCAGAGTATACCAATTGGCATGATTTTATTGCCTGAGTGTTTCCTACTCACGATAAACATGATTATCAGGTACTCGGTACATCTACCACATAATTCATCCCTTATCTATATTTGGCCCCACAAAAATTGAATAGCTGAATCACTTAAAGTGTCCTTTATTAATCACCAGTTACTATGAACATGGAGCCTCTGAAACAATTCAGTGTAACATTCTTGTTCTATGGGCATATAAACAGAAATTGGTTTATAAATTTGAGTTAATAAGCTTGAAAACAAACTAGAGAGAAATTAATGTACAGTTCGGGTTTGTCATAATCAACCTCCAGATATAAGAGTCTAGACAGGCAATAATAAAGATTAACAATCTTATCAGGATTATGAGGCAGCAAATTATTGAAAAATATATCTATGATTTATTATCATCATCAAAAGAACTATTCCAGAGCCACAGAAAATGTGAGTCAAATTCCAGAAGAGACAGAGGCCATTGTTAATCCCTAAGATGACTTGTATCTTGGTATCTCAAAATTATTAGAAAATGCAATGAAGAAATTAATTTTGCCTATCTCGGAAAAAAGGACATCATGTCAAATTATTAGTACACATTTATAAGAGCTGAACCACATCAGACCACATCATGTCTTTTAACAGAACTGAATGAGAACACAGGAACAGCAGGCTAATGATAACCTATTTAGATTTTAACAACGCACTCAACGCTGCTTTATGATGAAAATCCATGAGAAGTCTGTAGATATGTAGATAAAGGAGCTAACATTGACATAGTAATTAAATAATTGGTTTCTAGAAAGCTTGGATAAATAACAGTGCTGTTATCTGTTATATTTCTTCTTGGGTTCAAAATGGCAATACAGGGATTTTTTATGTGTCCCAACTTTGTAAATTAAAAGATCTGTCTCAGAGCACATAAACTCTGAGAGCATGTGATGCATCAAAGAAAAGATAGAGTGGAGAAATAGAGGGGCATTGACAGAAACCTCTGAAGGTGGCACAGAGAATTCAGAAAAGTCAGGTTGAAAGGAGAATCAGCATCTTGGTTCGCTATCGTTTTGTCATGTCCTTCAGGACACCACGAAGTCAAATAAATATTCTGAGTTTGTTCCTTTAGCCAATCATGTTCCTCATTCGCAATGACTGAAACCATATTTTCCCCTCTGATCTAGGTAGGATAGGGGTTTTGCATGTTTTGTCAACTGCTATATTCCTAGTTCTTAGAAAAGTGCTTCATAAATAGTTGTTGAATGAATAGTAAATATGTTCATATGCTCACTGAAATTATCTACCTGTTGGATACAATGTATTATCAATAGCTTTTCTCTGTGGTAATAATAAACACTTACAAATGCAAATGGAAGACTATTCCTTTCACATAAATGATAAGAACTATAGCATAGTAACAATACAAACACAGCACATATATGAAGAACAGTGTATATCTTGTCAGAAGACATAAAACAAAATTGGAACAAACCCAAAGATGTATCATTTTTGAATGGGAAGATAATAATAAAAATGTCATTTTTCCCAAAAGTAATATGTAAATCAATGCAATTCTAATTAGTATCCCAAAAGAATCTTTTTTTTTTTTTTTTCCAAAAGAATCTTTTATCTCAATACAGCAATCTTAAGTTTCATGTGAAGAGTAAATATCCAGAATAGCCCAAAAAAAGTATTTTAAAATCTTTAATGACAATGAGAGATAGACTATAAAGCCACTGTAATACAGTTGTTGTGTTCACATGAAAATAAATTAAAAATAATAAATCAGTGGAATAAACTACATCACTCAAAAATAAATAGACCTAAGTATATATGTGGCAAAGGGGTGTGCTAATTTTCCCTTTTAAACCATTTTTACTGATGCATAAGAGATGTACATAGTTTTGGAGTACGTCTGATAATTTAACACATTCATCTCATTTGTAAAGTTTAAATCAGTGTACTTGGGATATCTCACTTAAATTTTTGTCTCTACTTTATGCTAGAATCATTCAAATTATTCTCTTTTAACTATTTTGAAATATATATTAAGATTAATTTACATCATGAAGTATGCATCTCTTAAAATGAGTTTGAATTTTACTAGATACTTGGAGAGATTTTCTTGAAGTTTCTTTGTGAAAAAGAAAATGGAGAGGAGTAGAAATAACATAATCTCATTTTTTAAAACAACTGAAAAATTGCCTCTATCTGTATAGTTGTGCATATATGACTGTGCGTCTATATATATGTGTGTGTGCGTGTATATATATATAGCTTATTTGTAATTATAGAGCATGAAGAAAAGCAGATTCATAAGAGGTAAGGCCTGTTAGATTTGGAAAAGAGGAAAGGAGAGTGGCAAAAAGAAGCAAACAAAGATAAAGAAATTATAGCCCTAAAAAATTTATGATACAATTCCATTTAAGCATTTATGTAAATGTACATGCGTTTGTGTGTTTGTGTGCATATATATAACTTATAATAAAGAAAAATTTTAAATAAACGTAAAAAATATAAAAAGAGAAAAGAAATAAAAAGACAGAGGTGGAAAGGGTGACAGGGAGAGACAGAGAAAGAGAGAAATTGACAGTGGCTTTGGCAATCAGCCTTTTCAGACTCACATCACATCAGCTGACTACTTCATTTGCTAGTCACTTAAGATTCAACATTGATAGCTTTCTCTGATATATCACAGAGCTAGGCATGGTGGCATTTGCCTGTACAGTCCCAGCTACTTGGGAGGCTAAGATGGGAGGGTCACTTGAACCTAGGGCTTTAAATTCAGCCTAGGCAAAGTGAGACTCTGTCTCTGCAATACATACACACACACACACACACACACACACACACTTATATGTATATAATAATATCAAATACTTAAACAACTTTAGTTCAAAATATGAGGACATTTTTAGTTTTGTAATTTTTCTTTTCTTTTTCCTTTCCTTGTTCTTTTCCCTCTTTTAGAAGCAGAAATAACCCATTGCCAATGCTGATTATCAAACACACAGCTCAGAACATTCCTAACTGCTTGAAAATCTTTTAAGCTGATATGTCTACCAACTGATTTTCTAAGCATTTTATAGTGTATATGAAATCTTAGATAATCTGTTAAGGGAGAGGTTTCTCCTAAAAGTAAAGTAGTTCAATGTCAAAAAAGCTTACTTTTGTAAAACAACAACAAAAGCTTCAATATCTCCTAAGTTACAAACGACTAGATGTTACATTTCCAACACAGAAAGAACGATTTTTAAAACACCTTAATAAATCTCAGTAATTGTTAGAACACCATGAAGACAAGCAGAAAAAAAAAGAAGGATATCAATTTCTCAAAAGATCAAGGTCAATGGAATTGGTTTCAGCAACCATTCAACAATTTATAATGAAATCAAACTTGTCACCAAATATCTTAGGAAAGTAATTACAATGGACATACTTTGAGGCTATGGGTTAGCATAAGATGTCACCAGGGAATTAAGAATGATGACAACGTTAAAGATTTAGAGAACAATGGATGAGAAATAAGAATACTGTGGAAAGAGGTTTTAATACAGACAGCAAGTCTGTAGAGCAAAATTAATATAAAACTTGAATTCAGTTTAGTATCAGCCAAATAATCTATATCCTTTAAAATTTTACATTCAACCTTCAACTAGTCATTCATTCAACCTGCCTCCCTCATCCTTTCCTGCTTTAGAAACAGAGGACTGACCCTGAAATACCTTGATTAATAATAATCTCAGCTTATTTTTTGTTGAGTCCCTACTCTGTAAAAGATATTCTTAATATGTAATTTCATTTTAGCATAGTTGCAATTTTATGAAACAGGTATTTATTTCACTATTTTAAGATGAAAAGACTGAGGCATGGGGTGATGCAATGAATATGACCAATGTCAAATGGGAGAACAGGGATTCACAGTCATAGATAAGTTCAAAATCTGAGCTTTTTCTGTTCCACTGCCATGAGTCTCTTGTTACGTCAATCGGCCACAGGGATGGCTTAACATGTAACAAACTGTCACATCCACAGCTAACTAGCTTCGAGTCACCAACTCATAAAATTTGGAAGTGTGCCCCTGCCCAAATCTCATATTGAAATATAATCCCCAATGTTGGAGGTGGGGCCTGGTGGGAGGTAATTGGATCATAAGGGCAGATTTTTCATGAATGATTTAGCACCATCCCTCTTGGAACTGTCTTGATGATAGTGAATGTGTTCTCGTGAGATCTGGTCATTTAAAAGTGTGTGTGGCTGAACGTGGTGGCTCTGGCTGGGCACAGTGGCTCACACCTGTAATCCTATCACTTGGGGAGGCTGAGATGCACAGATCACCTCATGTCAGGAATTCAAGACCAGCCTGGTCAACATAGTGAAACCTCCTCTCTACTAAAAATACAGAAATAAGCTGGGCATGATGGTGGGTGCCTATAATCCCAGCTATTCAGAAGACTGAGGCAGGAGAACTGCTTGAACCCAGGAGGGGGAGGTTGCAGTGAGCCAAGATCATGCTACTGCACTCCAGCCTGGGCAACACAGCAAAACTCCATCTTAAAAAAGAAAAAAAGAAGGAACTGTGTGACACCTCCCCTCTTGCTCTTCTTGCTCCTGCTTTCACCATGTGATGTACCTGCTCCCCCTTCTCCTTCTATCACGATTGGAAGCTTCCTGAGGCCTCCCCAGAAACAGACACTACTATGCTTCCTGTACAGCCTATAAAACTGTAAGCCAATTAAATATCTTCTTGTAAATTGCTCAGTCTCAGGCATTTCTTTACAGTAATGTGAGAATAGACTAATACATCGACTCAGCAATATTCACAGTAGGCCACTGTTATTAATTGATTCAACATCAGCAAGACAGGTCAAAAGCTACCCACCCCCATGAACCTCATCTTTCTTAAGCACTTATCCAGTGGAAGACACCTAGTCTACTTCCCCCATCAGTGTACATTGTACACCCCACCATCATCAACATCCCAAACTCCCAGAACTCAATAAGCAAGTGACCTCCAGAAATTAGTCATAACCCAACTGCATATCCTCTTTTCTTGGGAAACATACACATTTGTCCTCCTAAACTTATAAAATCTCATGAGGAGAAGAATATTAAAGGCTAATGGGTCATTAAAATAATGCTCTAGAATCTTATCCCTGAGAACATCATGGGCTAAGGCACTTAGAGACTCTTAACCTAGAGGTCTCTAGTCCAGCACTTTCATTTTGCAGCTAAGAAAATGTTCCTGTTCCAAATGGAAAAAAGATGGCCAAAACAAAGGGGCCATGGGCCCCATGCAAGTTCAAAACCCAGCAGGACAGTCAATAAATCTTAAACCTGTAAAATGATATCCTAGGCTGGGTGCAATGGCTCACGGCTGTAATCTCAGCACTTTGGGGGGCCTAGGCAGGTGGGTCACCTGAGGTCAGTAGTTCAAGACCAGCCTGACCAACACGGAAAAAAACCATCTCTACTGAAAAAACAAAAATTAGCCAGGCATGGTGTCAGACACCTGTAATCCCAGCTATTCAGCAGATTGAGTAGAATCTCTTGAACCCAAGAGGCAGAGGTTGCAGTGAGCTGAGGTCACAACACTGCACTCCAGCTTGGGTGGCAGAGTAAGACTCCAACTCGAAAGAAAGAAAGAAAAGAAAAGTAAGAGAGAAAGAGAGAGAGGAAAGAGAGAAAGAGAGAGGAAGGAAGGAAGAAAATAAAAGCTCTCCTTTGACTCCTTTTGTCACATCCAGGGCTCACTGATGCAAAAGCTGGGTTCCCAAGGCCTTGAGCAGCTCCACCCCTGAGGCTCTGCAGAGGCTCTGCAGGTACAGTCCCTGCAGCTGTTTTCACAGGCTGGCATTGAGTGCCTGTAGCTTTTCCAGGCTCACGGTGCAAGTTGTCAGTGTATCTACCATTCTGGGATCTGGAGAATGGTGGCCCTCTTCCCACAGCTCCATTAGGCAGTGCCCCAGTGGGGACTCCGTGTTGGGGCTCCAACCCCACATTTCCCTTCAGCACTGCCTAGCAGAGGTTCTCTATGAGGGCTCCACCCCTGCAGCAAATTTCTGCCTGGACATTTAGGCATTTCCATAAATCCTCTGAAATATAGGTGGAGGTTCCCACACCTCAGTTCTTGACTTCTGTGCTCCCACAAGATCAGCACAATGTGAAAGCCACCAAGACTTGGGGCCTGCACTCTCTGAAGCAATGGTCTGAGCTGTACCTTGGCCTCTATTAGCCATGGCTGAAGCTGAAGCAGCTGGGATGCAGAGGGCCAAGTCCCAAGGCTGCACAAAGTAGCAGGGTCTTGGGCCCCACCCACAAAACCATTTTTTCCTCCTAGGCCTCCAGGCCTATGATAGGAAGGGCTGCCATGAAGGTCTCTGACATGCCCTCAAGACATTTTCCCCATTGTCTTGGCTTTAACATTCAGCTCCTTGGTACTTACGCAAATTTCTGCAGCAGACTTGGATTCCTCCCTAGAAAATGTTTTTTTTTTCTTTTCTACCACATGATTAGGCTGCAAATTTCCCAAACCTTTATGTTCTGCCTCCCTTTTAAATGTAAGTTCCAATTTCCAACCATCTCTTTGTGAATTCATATAATGGAACACTTTCAGAATAAACCAGGTCATGTCTTAAATGCTTTGCTGCTTAGAAATGTCTTCCACTAGATACCCTAAATCATCTCTCTCAAGTCTAAAGTTCCACAAATCTCTAGGGCAGGGGCAAAATGTTGCCAGTCTCTTTGCTAAAGCATAGCATGAGTGACCTTTACTCCAGTTTCCAATATGTTTCTCATCTCCATCTGAGATCACCTCAGCCTGGAATTCATTGTCCATATCACTATCAGCATTCTGGTCAAAAACATCCAAAAAGTCTCTAGGAAGTTCGAAATTTTTCCACATCTTTCTGTCTTCTAAGCCCTCTGAATTGTTCCAACCTCTGCCTGTTACCCAATTCCAAAGTTGCTTCCACTTTCAGGTTATTATTATAGGAGTATCCCAGTCTGCCAGTACCAATGCTCCGTATTAGTTCATTTTCACACTGCTATAAAGAATACCTGAGACTGGGTAATTTATTAAGAAAAGATATTTAATTGACTCACAGTTCCAAATGGGTGGGGAGGCCTCAGGAAACTTACAAATCATGGCAGAAGGTGAAAGGGGAAGCAAGACACATCTTACATGGTAGCAGGAGAGGAAGGAAGAGCAAGGAAGTACCACACCTCAAAATCATCAGCTCTTGTGAGAACTCACTCACTATTAGTAGAATAGCATGGGGAAAACTGCCCCCATGATCCAATTACCTACCATCAGGTCCCTCCTTCGACATGTGGGAATTACAATTTGAGAAGAGACTTGGGTGGGGACAGAGAGTCAAACCACGTCATCTCCTGTAAAAAGTCTTCCTCCCTTTTCTAGGAACAATTACTGGACTCCTTCTCCTCCTCTGGACTATCTTTGTACCTGTGTCAGTTATTGAAATATCCATGTTATATTTTAATACTTTCTTTCATATCAGTCTTCTCTCTCTTCTCCCAAGTACTGAGTTCCTTGAAAGCAAATGGGGATGGTGTCTTATTCATAGTAACAGTTCTTGCATTTAGTGCAACAGCAAGGGCAAAATAGATTCTCCATACCTGTATGATGAAGAAATGAATGGCCTGCCTGAGCTTATACAGTAAATTGGTTACAAAACCAAAGGTCTTTAGCTTCCTGATTCTCTGCCCCAGGTATTTATCTCTCTATTCTGCTGCTCATTGGAGAAAGGGGCCACAATATGCCAGTGTTGAAAAACTATAGAGCAGCCTCAAAAAACTTAATAGAAAGAGTTACAAAGCACTGATTTAAGGGTAACTTCAATAAGTAAGAAAATTCTACACAGTACTCTAGAGCTAAAGAAGAGTCCTCAAGGAAAGAAAAACACTGGACAGGTCCCCTTCCCAAGGTTCAGGTTCAGTCCTCATTGGAGATGTTGTTGTTGCAATCTACTAGCTGACAGAGAATTTGCTGGTCCACAGTCTAAGGCAGGCAGGAAGCAACCCTGTGTGGTTCAGGCAAGCTGTAGCTGATGGGCAGACACACAGGCCTGCAAAAGGAGTGCGAGAGCATCAATTTAGGAAAGAGGTCTGGAGGGCCCAGTGACTGTGTTAGGAGAGTTTTTGGAGACAAACCTGGGATTCAGGGAGTAGAAAAGCAGAGGGAGTTATTGGGGTTCCGTGTGGGCAGGGTGCCTATAGTGCAGTGTCTGTGACCATCAGGCTAGGCCAGGGCTGCAGGGTCACACACTCCTTTTGCAGGCCTGTGTGTCTGCCCATCAGCTACAGCTTGCCTGAACCATACAGGCTTGCTTCCTGCCTGTCTTAGGACTGTGGACCAGCAATGCAGGTACTATGCATTCTGGACTCATGGCTGGGGCAGACCACCATTGAAGTTCTCTCCCCTAGTGCAGCCAGCAGAAACAACAGGAAAAGACCTTTCCTCCTGGAGTGTCCTTCCCCACCCTTTATGAGAAAGCTTAACATCATATTCACTGTCAGGAAGAAATGTGTAAAGGCAGTCTGTCCATTATAGCAGAGCAGGTATTAAAATATGAATTTGGAGCTGACAGGCAATAAATTTATAACTGGCACAAAGCCTAAATGGAAATCTAAAGATGTAATAACTGCTTATGCTGACTCTGTTAAAGTCAGTTAAAATGCCAGTCAAAAGTTAACAAGACTTCACCACTATGCAATATATGCATGTAAAAAATCTATACATATATATATATTTTTTTTTTGAGAGGGCGTTTTGCTCTTGTTACCCAGGCTGGAGTGCAATGGCGCGATCTCGGCTCACTGCAACCTCTGCCTCCTGGGTTCAGGCAATTATCCTGCCTCAGCCTCCTGAGTAGCTGGAATTACAGCACGCGCCACCATGCCCAGCTAATTTTTTGTATTAGTAGAGACAGGGTTTCACCATGTTGACCAAGATGGTCTCAATCTCTTGACCTCGTGACCCACCCGCCTCGGCCTCCCAAAGTGCTGGGATTACAGGCTTGAGCCGCCATATTCTTAAAAAATCTATTTCTTAAAAAATTTCTTAATTTCTTAAGAAATTAAGAAATACATTCTTAAAAAATTTAATTGAAGTGGAAAAACAGGGTTGATCTGAATAATAATGATATAATACAGATAAAGATGTAGCACAAAATGGACTTTTAATTAATATTTTTATCCAACCCCCTTAATACTGTTATAAAATTATGCTGTATTAGTTCTCTATTTCTGTGTAACAAATTACCCCAAAATTTAGCTTAATACAATGTACATTTATTTTCCCATTGTTTCTATGCATCAAGAATTGAGGCTCAGCCTAGCTGAGTCCTCTGTGTCAGAATCTCTCAAAAGGCTTCAATCAAGGTGTCATCAAGGGCTATTTTCTCACGTTAAGGCTTTGTTGGAGAAGGATTTGCTTTCAAGCTCACTGAGGTAACTGTTGACAGGATTTAGTCCCTCAAGAACTGCTAGACCAAGGGTCTCAGTTCTTTGATGGTGTTGACTGGAGTTTATCTTCAGCCCCTCCAGTTTGTTCCACCAGAGCAAGCACATGAGAGCAGCAAAGAGAATGCAAACAAGACAGACGCCACTGATTTTCCAAAGTTAATTTCATCATCTTTGCCATGTTTCACTCACCAGAAACATGCCATCAAGTCCAGCTCACACGTATGGGGAGGAGGTTCCACAAGGACAGGTATACCAAGAGGTAGGATTATTGCAAGCCCTGGCAGAAGCTGTCTGTCATGTTGGCTTTTGCTCTTCATTTGTTACTGTTTCTCCTTAAAAGATAAATGAATACATGAAATTGTAATCGTTTCAAAAGCTTTATTGGAAACCTAAAAATGTTCTTTTGGTGAGGTTAGAGGTGGCAGTGCTGATGGCAATCCTGTGATCCCAGTACTTTGGGAGGCCAAGGCAGGAGGATTGCTTGAGCCCAGTAATTTGAGACCAGCTTGGGCAACATAGCGAGACCTTGTCTCTACAAAAAAATTAAAAATTAGCCAGGGGAAAAATGGCAGATAGGAGGCAGGATTAACTTGCAGCTCCCACTCAGATGAACAAAGAAGGCTGTGGAGACTGAAATCATGAACTTTTGCTCCAAGAACTATCACAGGAGCATACCAGTATATCCAAGAGAATCCGTAGGCCCTCTGAAGGAGATATTGGCACTGCAGGCTCCATGGGACAGCCAAGGAACTGTAAGCCGGCTTGCTTTCTTAGTTTGGAGGTTTTTTGCCTGTGTCAAGTTCCCAGCATGCTAATTATCTGCCTGGAAATAAACTTGACACTGTTGAGGGGGCACCGTCGGAGTGAGACCGGCCTTTTGGGCTGTGGGCTGCATGGGAGCTGGGTGAGGCCTGTGGCTGCTGGCTTTCCCCACTTTCCTGGTGACCTGTGTGACACAGCAGAAGCAGCTATACTCCCCCTGGGAACACAACTTTATTTGCATAGGAACCACATCCCCATGCCCTACAGCAGCTGCAGCAAGCCCCACCCAAGGAGAGTCTGAGCAAAGACACACCTAATTCTGCCCCCACCTTATGGGTCTTTCTTTATCCACCTTGATAGCCAAAAAAAAAAAAAAACAATCTCTTGGGAGCTATATGGCCCCACCCACCATCTATCTGACCCTCCCTATGTAACTGCAGCTGGTGAGTTCTTGAAAGTGCCACCTCCTGGCTAGAGGCCAACCAACACAAAACCAGCACACTTTACAAAAATACAACTAAGGACCCTCACAGAGTCCACTTCACTCCCCCGCTACCTCCACTGTAACAGGTGCTGGTATTCACGACTGAGAGACTTGAAGATGAATCACATCACAGGACTCTTTGCAGACACTCCACAGTACCAGCCTGGTGCCTGGTAGCTCCACTGGGTAGCTAGATCCATTAGAGAAATAACAATCACTGCAATTCAGCTCTCAGGAAGACGCATCCCTAGGGGAAACAGTAGAGAGCACTACATCAAGGGAGCACCCCATGGGACAAAAGAATCTGAACAGCAGCCCTTTAGCCCCAGATCTTCCCTCTGACATAGTCACCCCAAATGAGAAGAAACCAGAAAAACAATTCTAGTAATATGACAAAGCAAAGTTCTTTAACACCCCCAAAAGATCACACTAGCTCATCAACAATGGATCTAAACCAAGACAAAAATCTCTGAATTGCCAGAAAAAAAATTCAGAAGGTCAACTATTAAGCCAATCAAGGAGGCACTAGAGAAAGGTGAAGTCAAACTTAATGAAAAAAAAAAAAGATATAGGATATGAATTTAAAAATCACCAGTGAAATAGATAGCATATATTTTAAAAAGTCATGACTTCTGGAAATGAAGGATACACTTAGAGAATTGCAAAGTGCACTGGAAAGTCTCAGCAGTAGAATCAAACAAGTAGAAGAAAGAACTTTGGAGCCCTAAGCCAAGGGTTTTTAATTAACCCAATCCAACAAAGACAAAGAAAAGAAAATCATAAAAAACGAACAAAGATTCCAAGATGTTTGGAGTTATGTCAAACAATCAGACCTAAGAATAATTGGTTTTCCCAAGGAAGAAGAGAAATCTAAAAGTTTGGAAAACATATTTGAGGGAATAATCAAGGAAATCTTCCCTGGCCTTGCTAAAAACTTAGACATTCAAATACAAGAAGCTCAAAGAACACCTGGGAAATTCATCAGAAAAAGATTATCACCTAGGCACACAGTTATCAGTTATCTAAAGTCAAGACAAAGGAAAGAATCTTAAGAGCTACAAGTACCAGGTACAAAGGAAAACCTATCAGATTAACAGCAGATTTCTCAGAGAAACTCTACAAGATAGAAGGGATTGGGGTCCTATCTTTAGCCTCCTAAGTAAAACAATTATCAGCCAAGAATTTTGTATCCAGTGAAACTAAGCTTCAAAAATGAAGGAAAGATACAGTCTTTTTCAGAAAAACAAATGCTGAGAGAATTCACTACTACCAAGCCAGCACTAGAAGAACTGCTAAAAGGAGCTCTAAATCTCAAAACAAATCTTCAAAATACACCAAAATAGAACCTCCTTAAGGCATAAATCTCACAGGAACTATAAAACAACAACACAATAAAAAAAATCCTACAATATTCAGGCAACAAATAGCAAAATGAATACAATAATATCTTACAGCTCAATACTGATGTTGAATATAAATGGCCTAAACACTCCACTTAAAAGATACAGAATGGCAGGATGGATAAGAATTCACCAACCAAGTATCTGTTGTCATCAAGAGACTTACCCAACATATAAGGACTCACATAAACTTAAGGTAAAAGGGTAGGAAAAATATTTGAGGCAAATGGACAGCAAAAGTGAGCAGAAATAGCTATTCTTAGACAAAACAAACTTTAAAGCAACAGTCATTAAAAAAGATAAAGAGGGGCATTATATAATGACAAAAGGACTAGTTCAACAAGGAAATATCACAGCCTTAAGTCTGTATGCATCTAACACTGGAGCTCCCAAATTTATAAAACAATTACTACGAGACCTAAGAAATGAGATAGACAGCAACACAACCATAATGGGGGAACAGTACTCCACTGAAAGCACTAGGCAGGTCATCAAGAGAGAAAGTCAACAAACGATGGATTTAAACTAAACCCTAGAACAAATGGATTTAACAGATATTTGTAGAACATTCTACCCAACAACTGCAGAATATACACTCTATTCATCACCACATAGAACATTCTGAAAGATAGACCATATGACAGGTCATAAAACAAGTCTCAACAAATTTAAGAAAATTGAAATTATAGCAGGTATTCTCTCAGATCACAGTGGAATAAAATCAGAAATCAACACCAAAAGGAACCCTCAAAACCATGTGAATACATGGAAATTAAATATCCAGCTCCTGAATGACTGTTGGGCCAACAATGAAATCAAGATGGAAATTTAAAAACTATTTGAACTGAATTATAAAAATGACACAACCTATGAAAACCTCTGTGACACAGCAAAGGCGGTGCTAAGAGGAAATTTCATAGCATTAAATGCCTACATAAAAGAGTCTGAAAGAGCATAAATGGACAATCTAAGGTTGCACTTCAAAGAGCTAGAGAAGCAAGAACAAACCAAACCCAAACCCAGCAGAAGAAAAGAAATAACCAAGATCAGAGCTAAATGAAATTGAAACAAACAATAATAAATAAACCTTTTGATAGGTTGTATCATTTTTATCATTCAGTTCAAAACAAACAAACAAAAATCCAAAAGATAAAAAAACAAAAAGCTGTTTCTTTGTAAAGATAAATGAAATTGATAGATGATCGGTGAGATTAAACAAGAAAAGAACAGAGAAAATCCAAGTAAGCTCAATTAGAAATGAAACAGGAGATATCACAACCAATACCACAGAAATACAAAAGAAAATTCAAGGTTACTATGAACACCTTTACATGCATAAACTAGAAAACCTAGAGGAGATGGATAAATTCCTGGAAATATACAACCCTTCTAGATTAAACCAGGAAGAAATAGAAACTCTGAACAGACCAATAACAAGCAGGAAGATTGAAATGGTAATTAAAAAGTTACCAATAAAAAAAAGTCCAAGACCTGATGGGTTCATAGCTGAATTCTATCAGACAAAGAAAACTTGGTACCACTCCTATTGATATTATTGCAAAAGGCAGAGAAAGAGGGAATTCTCCCTAGATTGTTCTGTTTCCTCAGTATCACCCTAATACCAAAACCAGGAAAGGACATAACAAAAAAAAAAAAAAGAAGAAGAAGAAGAAGAAGAAGAAAACTACAGATCAATATTTCTGATGAACATAGATGCAAAAATCCTCAACAAAATACCAGCTAACAGAATCCAACAGCATATCAAAAAGACAATCCACCATGATCAAGTGGGTTTCATACCAGGGATTCAGGGATGGTTTAACATACACAAGTCAATAAATGAGATAAACCTCATAAACAGAATTAAAACAAACATCACACGATCATCTCAACAGATGCAGAAAAGCATTTGACAAAATCCAGTTTCCCTTTATGATTAAAACCCTCAACAAAATCAGCATAGAAGGATATGCGTTAAAGTAATAAAAGCCATCTACAACAAACCCACAGCCAACATTATACTGAATGGGGAAAAGTTGGAAGTGTTGCCCCTGAGAACTGGAACAAGACAAGAATGACCACTTTCACCACTTCTATTCAACATAGAACTGGAAGTCCTAGCCAGAGCAATCAGACGAGAGAAAGAAGTAAAGGGCATCCAAACTGGTAAAGATGGAATCAAACTGTCACTATTTGCTAATAACATAATTGTATACTTAGAAAACCCTAAAGACTCATGCAAAAAGCTCCTAGAACCAAAAAAAAAAAAATTCAGCAAAATTTCCAGATATGAAATTAATGTACACAAATCAGTAGCCCTGCTATATACCAACAGTGACCAAGCTGGATCAAATGGAGAACTCAACTCCTTTTACAATAGCTGCAAAACAAATGAAATACTTAGGAATATCTTTAACCAAGGAGGTGAAAGACCTCTACAAAGAAGACTACAAAAGACTGCTGTGAGAAACCATAGATGGCACAAACAGATGGAAACACATCCCATGCTCATGGATGCTTAGAATCAATCTTGTGAACTTATCATACTGCCAAAAGCAATCTATAAATTCAATGCAATTTCCATCAAAATACCACCAGCAGCTGGGCATGGTGGCTTACACCTGTAATCCCAGCACTTTGGGAGGCTGAGGCAGGCAGACCACTTGAGGTCAGGAGTGCAAGACCAGCCTGGCCAACATGATGAAACCTCGTCTCTACTAAAAATACAAAAATTAGCCGGGTGTGATAGCATGTGCCTATAATCCCAACTATCCTGGAGACTGAGGCAGAAGAGTCATTTCAACCCAGGAGGCAGAGGTTGCAGTGAGCTAAGATTGCACCACTGCACTCCAGCCCACCACTGTACTACTGCACTCCAAACAAACAAGCAAAAATTACCACCATTATTATTCACAGAACTAGAAAAAACAATCCCTAAATTCATATGAAACAAAAAATAGCCTGCAAGGCCAAGGCAATTTTAAGCAAAAAGAACAAAACTGGAGGCATTACATTACTTGTGTTTATGCTACAAAGCCATAGTCACCAAAACAGCATGGTACTGGTATAAAAATAGGCATATAGACCAATGGAACAAAATAGAGAACCCAGAAATAAAACCAAATACACTTGGCTTTGATCAGTAAGCTGATCTTTGACAAAGCAAACAAAAACATAAAATAGGGAAAGGACACCCTGTTCAACAAATGGTGCTGGCGACAATTGCTTGAACTTGGGAGGCAGAGGTTGCAGTGAGCTGAGATCACATCCCTGCACTCCAGCCTGGGTGACAGAGTGAGACTCTGTCTCAAAGTTAAAAAAAGTATTGTACTGGGAAAATTGGCAACCACATGTAAAAGAATTAAACTGGATCTTCATCTTTCACCTTATACAAAAATCAACTCAAGATGGATCAAAGACTTAAATCTAAGACCTGAAACCATAAAGATTCTAGAAGAAAATATCGGAAAAACTCTTCTAGACATTGGCTGAGGCAAAGACTTCATGGCCAAGAACCCAAAAGCAAATACAACAAAAACAAAGATAAATAGATGGAACTTAGTTAAACTAAAAAGCTTTTGCACAGCAAAAGAAATAATCAGCAGAATAAACAGACAACCCACACAATCTATAGATCTGACGAAGGACTAATATCCAGAATCTAAAAGGAATACCAACAAATCAGCAAGAAAAGAACAGTCTTATCAAAAAGTAGGCTAACAACATAAATAAACAATTCTCAAAAGAAGATGTACAAATGGCTAACAAACAAATGAAAAAATGTTCAACATTACTAATTACCCAGGAGATGCAAATCAAAACCACAATGCAATACCACCTCACTGCTGCAAGAATGGCCATAACCAGAAAATCAAAAAGTAAGAGATGTTGGCATGGATGCAGTGAAAAGGGAACACTTTGACACGGCTGATGGGAATGTAAACTAGTACAATCACTATGGAAAACATTGTGGATATTTTTTAAAGAACTAAAAGTAGCTCCACATTTGATCCAACAATCTTACTCTTGGGCATGTACCCAAAGGAAAAGAAGTCATTATGCAAAAAAGATACTTGCACACACATATTTATAGCAGCACAATTCATAATTTCAAAAGTATGGAACCAGCCCAAATGCCCATCAATCGACAAATGGATAAATAAAAGTGGCATATATTAACATAAACCGTGGAATACTACCCAGCCACAAAAAGGAATGAAATAATGGCATTTGCAGCAACCTAGATGGAATAGGAGACCATTATTCTAGGTGAAGTAACTTGAGAATGGAAAACCAAACATCGTATGTTCTCACTCATAAGTAGGAGTTAGGCTATAAGGACAGCATTATAATGACACAATGGACTTCGGGGACTCAGGAGAAAGGGTAGGAGGAGAGTGAGGGATAAAAGACCACACAAAGGGCACAGTGTATACTGCTCAGGTGATGGGTGCACCAAAATCTCAGCAATCACCACTAAAGAACTTATCCATGTAACCAAACACCACCTGTTCCCCAAAAACCTATTGAAATAAAAAAGCAAAATTAAAATTAAACAAATGAACTTCAAAAGTCTTTGATCACGTGAGATGTGAATAGAACCAATAGCATTAAAAAAAAGATTCACAACTGATCCATAGGCTACCACTCAAAGTTAAACTAGTCATATTTAAGTTCTTTCTCAAAAGGTTGATTTGGCATTCTGTATTTATAGCTACCCAATATAATTGACTACAAAGCACTGTTATTACGGTTAAAGGGTATTTATTAAGCCTTCCGTTACACCCATCCCTGTGTATGCACATAGAGGGGTCTTACTTTCTAGCAGTTCACATTCTAAAAGATATAACTTTGGTATGACTTAACACAGGTACAGCAGCAGGGCAGACATCTTCCATTATGCTTCCTTATCTACTCATAACACCCTTCCAGAGTCAATAGCTATTCAGAAAATTATACACATGATAAATATTAATTCAACAAATACTATTAAATCCTGTTGCATACCAGAAGTTACACTAAACCCTTGGAAAACAGTAACAAATAAGACAAGAAATATTCTTCCCTGACAGGACCTTACTCTGTACTGGGAGAGCTGGACAATAAATATTTTTAAAAATAAATAATATAATTACAGGTTGTGATAAGTGCTACCAGGGAAATCAACATGGTTATGCAATATCTGAGAGAGGTTAACCTCTGTAGGGTGGCCGAGAAAGACCTTTGTGACAAGGTGATATTTTATCTGAGGTCTAAAGAATGAAAATGCACTAGACTTCCTGAAGCCCAGAGAAAAACCCAGAGAGAAAGGTAAGTACAAAGATGTTTTGTGGCAAAGAATTTGAATGACTACAAAAAAGAAGAGGAGATGGTGCACCTGATGCACAAAGATGATGAAGGAGAGAACATGAAATGAGCTCAGGGAAGCAGGCAGCGGTCCAAGCATCCAGGAACCTTGCAGGCCAGAGAAAACATTCTAAGAACAGACAAGATAGTGGAAACTGGTGTATATTTTTTAAATCTCCCTGGTTTCTGTGTGTGAATGGATGGGTGCATAAACTCAAGAGAAAGTTGTAGGGACTGTGAGGAAGCTGTCCCAGGTGGACAGGTCCCAGACGAGGGCAGCTTGAATTAGACTAGTGGCAGTGGAAATGGAAAGAAGTGAGGGATATCAAGAAATATGTCTGAGGAGTTAGATGTGAATAGTGAAGGAAAAGGAGGAATCAAGACGAGCCTCCTAAGTTGGAAGGCTGAGATTTTGGAAAGACTGAGCAGAAAAGAATTTTGGAGAGAGCAGGGGGCAGCGTTGAAGATGTTTGCAGTAGGATTTACAAGGTTGTTGCTCAAGAGACAGAACTGGGCTGGAAATATCAATTCTAAAGTAATCGGCAAACCCATGGCATTTCAAACCATGAGAGCAGATGAGATACCTGTGGAGAGATTGTGGATGGAGAAGAAAAGAATGTCCAGGAGCAAGCCTGAGGGTGTGGAAATAGACACTGGGTAGAGGAGGAAGAAGAATTAGCAGTGGAGGTTATGTAGGAGGAACGTCGGGTAGGTGGAAAACCAGGAGGTGATGTCAGGGAACCCAGGAGAGGAGAGCATTTTAAGAAAAGGTGCTGGCGTCAAATGCTGCTGATCTAAACACTGAGAAATTGTCCCTCATATTCGGCAGGGTAGAGGCTGTAATGACGTTGACATAGAAAGCTGGAGTGGAGTGGCAGAGTGGTGCCTACACAGCGCTCACTGTTTAATTCCAGGCTAGAGGTGGGGTTGTTTTCCAGCTCTCACTTGAGTGAGGCCTGCAGAGTCGAACTCTGTCCCGCCTCTAGGGGTGAGGCTCTGCATTGCAGTAGATTAGGGCAGCTCCTTATTCCATTTCCCCTCCACAGCTAATCCTGGCCTCTGTCCAAAGGTTCACTCTCAAATAGGAAAAGCAAATTAATTCTCCTTCTCTCTCTGTGTGTCTCTCTCCCTAACTTGCATAATGTGAGGATCCAAGTTTCCCATTTCCTAATCTCCCTTCTCCTCCATCACCCTTCCCTTCATTAATTTTACTATACAGCTGTCACTGCTAATTTTTCTTCATCAGGATTTTGACCACAGATGAATTATCTAACCGGTTTTTATATTTCCTCAACCTCCATTTGCAACTTGGGCAGACAAGCTTGAACTACTTAGTGTAGTCTTGGGAGATATTAAAGAGCATCTTTAAGGTCATTTGTTTGGAATATTCCACACTTGCACATATGAACTACTTGGAGACTGTAATCCAGTTTACCTTTGCACCCAAACTGTGGCTCTTGTTGCAAACCCTGGTGTTTTTTGGTTTTGGAGGGTTTTTTGTTTGTTTGTGTTTGTTTTTGCTTTTGAGATGGAGTTTTGCTCTTGTCACCCAGACTGAAGTGCAATGGTGCAATCTCAGCTCACTGCAACCTCTGCCTCCCGGGTTCAAGTGATTCTCCTGCCTCAGCCTCTCGAGTAGCTGGGATTACAGGCAGGTGCCACCACAACCAGCTAATTTTGTGATTTTAGTAGAGACTAGGTCTCTCCATGCTGGTCAGGCTGGTCTCAAACTTCCCACCTCAGGTGATCTGCCCGCCTCAGCCTCCCAAAGTGCTGGGATTATAGGCATGAGCCACTGCGCCTGGGCCAAACTCTGGTCTTAAAAATGCTTCATCCATTCCATGCAAATTCAACTTTATTTTCAGAGTTAGGGGCATGAAACAGATTATTGTCACCATTATTGGAAATGTGTGTAACTCTTCAGAACTGCAAAATGATGTACTAATGTAAGAAAGAAGATCATTTTAATTCAGAGTCTGAGGAGGGCTGTCACAACAGGAAAATCAGTTATTCACTGTGTCTCCTTCAAGAAACTTACTAATGACACTTCTAATAAGAATAATCACAAATGTTTCTCCCTGCTTCTCTGGGAAATCATTCCTAAACTCTCAAGTCAGTGGGGAGAAACTGCTTAAAAGGCTAGTTTGATATCTAAATTATTCTAATTTACCCTTTCCCTCAAATATGGGAACTTAAGCCTGCTCCAGTAACACATATTAATGTCACATTTTCTGTCATCCAGTTTTAGGTACATTTAAGTAAAACTAATATTCACTTATTTTCCAGCTGCTTGTAACAAAATTTAAAAAAATTCTGTGGACTTAGGGCAGTATTGAAACTTTAACGAGGTAGAAATTTCTGTTTTGGTCACATTGCCTTCCATTAACATAGCTCTTGTGCTCATTGTTACAATTACAGACTGCTGAAGAAATTTGACTATTAAAAGGAAAAATGAATAAATCATTGGATAATATACACACATATATATACACAGGCACACCTCATTTTATTGCACTTCACTTTATTGCACTTTGCAGACATTGATTTTTCACAAATTGAAGGTTTGTAGCAATCCTGCATTGAGCATGTCTATCAGCACATTTTTCCAAAAGCATGTGCTTGCTTTGGGTCTCTGTGTCACATTTTAGCAATCCTCACAATATTTCTAACTTTATTATTATTTTATTACTACATCTGTTATGGTGCTCTGTGGTCAACAAGCTTTGATGTTACTATTGTAATTGTTTTGGGGCTCCAGAAACCCTACTCATGTAAGACAGTGAACTTAATGGATAAATGTGTGGATTCTGGCTGCTCTACTGACTGGCCATTATCCAATCTCTCTTCTGCTTCTCAGACCTCCCTACTCCCTGAGACACAACAGTGTTGAAGCTAGGCCAATTAATAACTCAACAATGGCTTCTAAGTGTTCAGGTTAGAGGAAGTGTTGCACATCTTTCACTTTAAATCAAAGCTAAAAATGTTTAAGCATTTCCACTGCACAGAAAAAATACTCCTTCTAAAATATTACTGCTCGATGGCAATGCACCTGGTCACTCAAGAGCTCTCATGGAAGTGTACAAGGAGATGAATGTTGTTTTCATCCCTGCTAACACAATATCCATTCTGCAGCCCATGAATCAAGGAGGAATTTTGACTTTCAAGTATTATTATTTTAGAAATGCAAATCATAAGGCTATAGCTGCCATAGACAGTGATTTCTCTGCTATATCTGGGCATCTGGGCAAAGTTAATTGAAAGCCTTCTAAAAAGAATTCACCATTCTACAGGCCATTGAGAATATTCATGGTTCATGGGAGGACGTCAAAATATCCACATTAACAGGAGTTTGGAAGAAGTTGATTCCAGATTTCATGATTGACTTTGAAGGGTTTAAGATTTCAGTGGAAGAAGTAACTGCAAATGTAGTAAAAATAGCAAGAGAACTAGAACTAGAAGTGGAGCCTGAATCTCAAAAAAACAAAAATAAAAAACACACACAAAAAAGGAGTGGAACCTGAAGATGTAACTGAATTGCTGCAATCTCATGATAAAACATGAACAGATGAGAAGTTACTTCTTATGGAGGAGCAATGAAAGTGGTTTCTTAAGATGAAGTCGGGTTGGGCACGGTGGCTCACGCCTGTAATCCCAGCACTTTGGGAGGCCAAGGTGGGTGGATCACCTGAAGTCAGGAGTTCAAGACCAGCCTGACCAACATGGTGAAACCCTGCCTCTAAAAAAAAAAAAAAAAAAAAAAAAAAAAAAATGAAGTCTACTCCTAGTGAAGATGCTGTGAACATTATTGAAACATCAACAAAGGATTAACAATATTACATAAACTTAGTTGATAAAGCAGGTGCAAGGTTTGAGATAATTGACCACTTTTGAAGAAGTTCTACTGTGGATACGATGCTATCAAACAGCATCACATGCTACAAAAAAGTCTTTCATGAAAGGAAGAGTCCACCAATGCAGCAAACTTCATTGCTGTGTTATTTTAAGAAATTTCCACAGCCACCCCAATCTTCAGCAACCATCACCCTGATCGGTCAGCATCCATCAACACCAAGTCAAGGCCCTTGCTGAGCAAAAAGATGTACTCACTGAACACTCAACTAAATGTGAGCATTTTTTAGCAAAAAATGTTTTTTAATTAAGGTATGTATATGGGTTTTTAAACATAATGCTATTGCACACTTAATAGACTACAGTATAGCATATAATATTTATATACACTGGGAAACTAAAAAAATCATGTGACTCACTTTATTGTGATATTTGCTTTATTAAGGTGGTCCGGAACCAAACTTAACAATATCTCCAAGATTTGCCTGCTAAAGAAAGAGAGACTGGCCAGGCATGGTGGCTCACACCTATAATCCCAGCACTTTAGGAGGTCAAGATAAGAGAAGCTCTTGAGGCCAGAAGGCCAGAAGGATCACTTGAGACGACTGGATAGCCAGACTCCATCTTTATAAGACATTAAAAAAAGCAATTAGCCAAGTGTGGTGGTGTGCACCTATAGTCCCAGCCTCAGGAGGCTAAGGCAGGAGAATCACTTAAGCCCAGGAGTTCGAGGCTTTAGCTATGATCACACCACTGCCCTCCAGCCTGGGTAACAGGGCAAGATCCAGTCTATAAAAGAGAGAGAAATCACTACATAGTGTTAAATTAAAAGTCACATATCATTTAAAATCTTCTCGCTAAATAGTATTCCATAAGTAGCAGAGATCCAGAACACCAAAGAGGATCGGGTCATTGGGACTGGTAAAACTTAGGTGTTGCGAACAAAGTTCTGAAAGTAACTCTTTCCTAATCAGGCAAGCAGGCACATTAAAAAACAATCTGTGAGAAAAATGTGCCTTTTTTGCATTTTATCAACTATGGAAGAAACATCAAGGACTTGCCACACATCTATTAGCTGGACACTATGAGATTTCACTTGCCCTACTTTGAAAAGGCTCCCATTGTCCCTTCTTCCCTTGCACTTTTTTATGCTTGTAGATACAAATAATCTCTATTACTTTTATGTTACCATCGTTCAAATTGAAACACTAATTCCATTGTATTATCTTATTTTTCTATATTCCTATCTTCTATTCGTCAGCCGTCTAAAATGGTAAAAATGTTATCAAATGAAGAACAATGAGAATTCTTTTTTTTTTTTTTTTTTTGAGACAGAGTTTCGCTCTTGTTACCCAGGCTGGAATGCAATGGCACGATCCTGGCTCACCGTAACCTCTGCCTCCTGGGTTCAAGCAATTCTCCTGCCTCAGCCTCCCGAGTAGCTGGGATTACAGGCACGCACCACCATGCTCGGGTAATTTTTTATATGTTTAGTAGAGACGGGGTTTCACCATGTTGACCAGGATGGTCTCGATCTCTTGACCTCGTGATCCACCCGCTTCGGCCTCCCAAAGTGCTGGGATTATAGGCGTGAGCCACCGTGCCTGGCCAGAACAATGGGAATTCTTAAGCACTGCTGGCAGGAGTGTAAATGATTATAAGAACCTCTGAAAACAATTTGATGAATTCTAGTCTAGCTGAAAACTGTCATACCCTAAGACTCAGTAATTTCATTCCTAGATATGTTCCCTAGAGAAAACCTTTGCACATTTCCATGTAGATATGCACAAGAATGTTTGAAGCATTGCAACTCTAATAACAAAATAATATAAACAACTTAAATATCCATTGATTTAAAAAATGGATTAAAAATTACAATGTATTCGTATACTGGGATACTATGTGAAAGTAGAAATTAATGGATTACAGCTACATGTATCAACATGAATGAATCTCACAAACAAATCTGAATAACAGGCCAGCATGGAGGCTCAAGCCTGTAATCCCGACACTTTGAGAGGCTGAGGCAGGCGGATCACTTGAGGTCAGGAGTTCAGGACCAGCCTGGCAAACATGGCAAAACTCCACCTCCACTAGAAATACAAAAATTAGCCCAGCGTGGTGGCATGCTTCGGTAGTCCCAGCTACTCAGGAGGCTGAGGCAAGAGTAGCACTTAAACTAGGGAGGCAGAGGTTGCAGTGAGCCAAGATTGCGCCACTGCACTCCAGCCTGGGCAACAGAAGGAAATTCCATCTCAAATAATAAGTAAATAAATAAATCTGAACAACAAAAAACAAGTTACAGAAGGAAAACGCCATATAATGTTATTTACATAAAGCTTACCGATATGTAAAACAAGGAAGTGCCCAAAGAGATTATTAATTTGACCTGATCACATGGCATGTAACTACAGAAGTGGAATTTGAATAAAAATCTGTCTAAAATCAAATGTTATGCACTTTCCACAACACATTCATTGTCTTCACCGATTTTTCTTTGTGGAAGCAACCTTTCTGTTATCTAAGGCCTATGGCTCACTCCACCCCTTAACTCTAGAGATACACACATCATCTATAGCTAACCAATCAGAAAAGTCTATACTCTCAGCACAATAATAGATGCTAAGGAGAACAGGTGGCAGAGCTAGGTAAATGAAACATAATCCAGGGACGGTTACAAAATTGTTGAGAAAGACACCTACCTATTTATGGGGTTTGCTTAAATAATAGAAGACAGTTAAATTAGGTGTTGCAAGTTGCTTTGGTGTCTAGAATGGAATTGTTATGCTTTCGGGATGTAAACCCAGACCACTGGTAGCCATCTTTCTTACCACTTAAGGGGAATCCACTAGAGAATGAAAACCACACAAAGTAAAAAATAGACAAATGATGAAAAGAGATATATCCCTAACAAGACTAGTGTAGACCTGGACTTTTCACTAAGTGATCCATAAATTTCCTTTTCATTAGTTCAGCTTCACATAGGTTTCTGTCACTAGCAGCCAAAGTGTCCTAATACATTAGTCTATTTTATTATATTCTTTCATATAACTGTTGTCTTTTCATCATATGTTTATGGGTAATTATTCATTTACTTAAATGTATTTTGATGACTATCTTTCTTTCCAAAAGTTAGATTGATTAAAGCAAGAATCATGTCTTGTTTTGCTCACCATAGTAGTGTCAGTATTGCCCAGAACAACCAATAGGTGCCCATATATATATATATATATATATATATATATATATATATATATTTTTTTTTTTTTTTTTTTTTTTTGAGATAGAGTCTCTCTCTCTATTGCCCAGGCTGAAGTGCAGTCGCCATGATCTCAGCTCACTGCAACCTCTACCTTCTGTGTTCAAGAGATTCTCATGCCCCAGCCTCCCGAGTAGCTGGGATTTCAGGAGCCTGCCACCACATCCAGCTAATTTTTGTATTTTTAGCAGAGGCAGGGTTTCACCATGTTGGCCAGGGCCAGGCTGGTCTTTAACTCCCATCCTCAAGTGATCCTCCCATCTCGGCCATCCAAAGTGCTGGGATTACAAACATGAGCCACAGTGCCCAACCCTATATATTTGTTGAATAAATAAAAAAGCAAGAAAACATAGAGCTCTCACTTCTTGTATTCATGGAAGAAGCTCAATAGCAGAGTAAAGTCACACCAACTATCTATGGTAATCCACCTGGTCCATCATTCTTAAGCAGAAATTACCAACCAAGGGTCTCCAGATATTTGGAGAAAACATTTCAGATATTTGGAGAATAGGCTCTTGGCTCCAGGATGACCCACAGACACCGAAATTCATGGATGCTCAAGTTTCTAATGTAAAATGCCATAGTGTTTGCATATAGCTACACACAGTGTTTGCATATAACCACACACATCCTCTTATATACTTTAAGTCACCTCTAGATTACTTAGAATAACAAATAACAATGCCTACATGTCACTTCATTTATGTGGATTCAATGTAACACTCAGCATATTGCAAATCAAGTTTTGTTTTTTGGGACTTTGTGAAAAATTTTTTTCCAAATACTTTCCATACCCAGTTGGTTGAATCCATGAATGTGGAATCCGCAGATACAGACACCTGACTGTAGTGGATGAAAAAAACCTATCATCAAAATGGAAAACTTGAAAACAAAGAAAAGATTTTGATAAAAGAAAAAAGAGACATGGAAGTTCATTTCAGAAGCTTCAAATCAACTAATATAAAATCCAGTAAGAGAGAATAGGTAAAATAAGGGTGAAAAATAATCAAATAAATACAAGAATAGAATATTGCAAAAGTAAAGAATGGCACAAATCCTTTTCAGAAGTACCCAGCACCATGAATTTAAAAAGATCCATATGAACACATATTGTGGAACCTAGGTACCAAAGAAAATGCTACAAAGGAAGAAGTTTCAGATTGACAATGGAGTTTTTACCAGTAACACTAGATTAGCTGTAGTCCCAGCCACTTAGGAGGCTTGTATGGGAGGATCTCTTGAACCCAGGAGATCTGGGCTGTGTGTGCTATGCTAATCAGATGCTCACACTAAGTTCAGCATAAATATGATGACCTCCAGGGAATGAAGGACCACTAGGTTGCCTTAGAAGGGGGGCACTGGTCCAGTCTGGAAACCAAGTGAGTCAAAACTCTCATGCTCATCACTAGTGGGATAGCACCTGGGAATGCTCACTGCACTCCAATCTGGGCAACAAAGCAAAATCCCATTGCTAAAAAAAACCAATCCAAACCAAAACAAGCAACCAAAAAACATTAGATTTAGGAAGAAAACAAAGCAATGGTTTAAAATTCTGACAGGAAAATAATTTTGAATCTAAAATGCTACAACCTTTTAGAATATCAGCAGGTGTAATTATAAATAATTTTTCACATGTGCAAAGGCTCAGAAACTTTACCTGTACTTATCCTTTATAAAAAAAAGGATTTCAGACTTGCTTGGGGCCTGTAGCCCCTTTGTTTTGGACAATTTCTCCCATTTGGAATGGCTGTATTTATCCAATGCCTGTACCTCCATTGTATTTAGGAAGCAACTAATTTGCTTTTGATTTTACAGGCTCATTGGTGGAAGAGACTTGCCTTGTCTCAGATGAGACATTGGACTGTGAACTTTTGAGTTAATGCTGAAATGAGTTTGGGGGGACTGTCAGGAAGGCATGATTGGTTTGGAAATGAGAGGACACGAGATTTGGGAGGGACCCGGGGCAGAATGATATGATTGGCTTTGTTCCCACTGAAATCACATCATGAATTCCCACAAGTTGTGAGAGGAACTTGGTGAGAAGTAATTGAATCATGGGGGAGATCTTTCCCATGCTGTTATCGTGAATTAAGTCCCATGAGATGTGATGGTTTTGAAAAATGGGAGTCTCCCTGCATGAGCTCTCTCTTTGCCTGCCACCATCCACGCGAGATGGGACTTGCTCCTCCTTGCCTTCCACCATGATTGTGAGGTTTCTCCAGCCACATGAAACTGTAAGTCCAATTAAACCCCTTTCTTTTGTAAATTGCCTGGTCTCGGATATGTCTTTATCAGCAGCATGAAAACGGACTAATGCACTTTCTATATATTCGTTATTCATTTTTCACAATGTTTATCTTTTAAGGAATTTATCCATTCCATCTAAGTTATCAAATATATGGGCATAAAGATGATAATATTTCTTTATTATATATACATATAATATACATTTAACATTTATAGGGTCTGTAGTGACAACTCCTCTTTCATTCTCCTGGTTTTGGTTATTTGGGCATTTGTCTTCTTATTACTCATCCTGTGTAGCTAGATGTGTATTAATTTTGTTTATATTTACAAATAACTGCCTTTTGGGTTCTTTGATTTTCTCAACTGTTTGTTTTCTATTGCATTGATTCCCATTTCTCCCATTATTATTTCCTTCCTTCTTTTTACTTGTTTATTTTTCTTGCCTCTTAAAGTGGAAGCTGAGATCATTGACTTTAAACATATCTTCTTTACTAATATAAGCACTTAAAACTATAAAATTTCCTCTACGGCACTTGTCTAGTTTCATTTTAGTTTCATTTTATAAATTTTAATAGGTTTTGTTTTTTGTAACATTCAATTCAAAGTGTTTTATAGCTTTCCTTTTGATGTCATCTTTGGACCATGGGTCATTAGAAGAATGAGGCTTAATTGTCAAATATTTGGAGATTTTCCAGATTTTTTCTTGTTCTCTATATGGTTTAAATCCTCCCAGATTTTTGCGTATTTCTTTATGATCTAGGATGTGACCTATCTTGAATGTCCTATGTGAACTTTAAAAAATGTGTATTATGCTGTTGTTAGAAGTAGAGTTTTATAAATATAAATTAGGTTAAGTTGGTTGATAGTGCTCCCAAAGTTTTCTATATCCTTAATAATTTTTTTGTTTTCTTGTTCTCAGTTACTGAAAGAAGATGGTATTGAGAGTCTAAGAGTAATCATGAATCCATCTATTTATTTTTCCAGTTCTGACAGTTATTGCTTTGTTTATTTTTAGGTCTCTGTCAATTTTTTCATAAATTGACAGTTTTATCATTAAGAAATTTATTTATCTGTTATTATTCCTTGCCCTGAGTGTACTTTGGTTTTAATATAGCCAACCCAGATATCCCTACACTTCACGTTTTCATGCCACATTTTTTTCCATTTTTTAAAACCCATCTGTGTCTTTACATAATACAAACTAAGCCTAGAATAAATACTACTCTAATTGGCCCTAATATATCTTAATAGCAAGCCTCAAAAAAATCAAACTATAGTTTAGATGCCAAGCAGCCTGTCAAAATAAAATTCAATTTTTTTTTTTTTTTTTTTTTTTTTTTTTTTTTTTTGAGACGGAGTTTCGCTCTTGTTACCCAGGCTGGAGTGCAATGGCGTGATCTCGGCTCACCGTGACCTCCGCCTCCTGGGTTCAAGCAATTCTCCTGCCTCAGCCTCCCAAGTAGCTGGGATTACAGGCATGCGCCACCATGCCCAGCTAATTTTTTGTATTTTTAGTAGAGACGGGGTTTCACCATGTTGACCAGGATGGTCTTGATCTCTTGACTTTGTGATCCACCCGCTTCGGCCTCCCAAAGTGCTGGGATTACAGGTGTGAGCCACCGCGCCCAGCGTAAAATTCAAATATTTTTTAAAGGAAGACAACAACCAGGAACTCAAGCAGCTAAAATGCCAACTAAAAATTACCAGACATGCTAAGGATCAAGAAATGTGACCTCTAATTAGGAGAAAAGACAGCCAATAAAAACAGACCCAGGAAATAATGGCAACAATGAAATTAATGTATAAGGGCAAATTCGGGTAGTGATGCTGCCTGTATAAGCTGTGCTAGCCTGATCAGCCATATTGCTTTATTTAGTCTTATCTCAGTATGGACCCTTCCCAAGAGTATTCATATGAATTATATAAATGCCCCATCTGGCTGTAGCAATGCCTTTCCAGAGCCCACAGCCTCACAGAGACATGTCTTTAACATACCAGTCAGTCATCACCCAGGTATTCAACCAGATAGTTATGCTGTTAGTCATAGCTCAAGAGTCAGTAAAAATAAAACATATATGGCCCTTAGGAATATTGTCTAGAGTAACAGTGGCTTTGAATTTAGGCCACTGTGCTGCTGCCGTTATGATAGTCAGTTTTCCAAATTTGCCTTAGGTCTAGACAGCTGCTGCCATCCAAGAGATACTATTAGTTTTAAATTTGGCTCAGCCATCAGGAAACCTGTCACTCTTTGCCAAAGGCTGTAATGAGCATAGTTATTAGCAATAGAGATCTGTAGTTCAAAGAGATCCTACAGTTTAGACACCTCCCAGAGTAGGGCTGCTGAAACAGCCAGTTGCACTGCCTCTATCTCTGTTTACTGCTGAGATCCCCAGTGAAATATGCTAGTATTTTCTGGTCACTTTATGGTTTTAAGTCCAATTAAACCTCTTTAAATTTCCCAGTCTTGGGTATGTCTTTATTAGCAGCATGAAAACAGACTAATACATTTTCTATATATTCTTTATTCATTTTCACTCAAAATTTTTTCCTCATATTTTCTCAAAATGCCTAAATGAGGTGTGCTGTAGATTGAATGTTTACATCTCCCTAAAATTTCTATGTCTAAATTGAATCCCCAGTGATGGTGTTTGGAGATTGGGCCTTTGGGAGATAATTAAGACATGAGCGAAGATTCTCTCATGAGTGGGATTAATGTCCCTATAAAAGATGCCAGAGAAATCCCTTGCCCCTTTCACCATATGAGAACAGAGCAAGAAGACAGTCATCTGTGAACCAGGAAGAGCCCTCACCAGACATTGATCGGCAAGTATCTTATTTTTGGACTTCCCAGCCCCCAGAACTGTGAGAAATAAATGTTTGTTTGTTGTTTACAGTCTATGGTATTCTGTTATAGCAGCCTTAATAAACTAAGACAAGATGATACTGTCTCCAATATTCAAATAATCAAATGAATTGCTAAGCTCCCTTTTTGGTAGTGAGGGCTAGAAGGAAACGCTCCCTTTACTGTCCCAGTGGCCAGGTTTTGAGACTCATGACACATTGCTTCCAAGAAACTGGCTGTTCCCTGAATCTTATCAGAATTAACAAAACATCCTGGGCTTTCATGTGAGTTAGGGCATACTCTAAATAAGTTGTCACTTTTTTTAAATCGGGGTGTGTATTAGGGTTTTCTAGAGAGACAGAACTAATAGGATGTATGTATATATGAAAGGGAGTTTATGAAGAATTGACTCAGAGTCACAAGGTAAAGTCCCACAACAGGCTGTCTGCAAGTTGAAGAGCAAGGATGCCAGTGGGGGATCAGTTCCAGTCCCCAAACCTCAAAGTAGAGAGGCTGACAGTACAGCTTTCGGTATGTGGCCAAAGGCCCAAGAACCCCTGCCAAACAACTAGTGTAAGTCCAGGCGCCCAAAAGCTGAAAAACTTGAAGTTCAAGGGCAGGAAACACCTAGCATAGGAGAAAGATGACAGCTGGAAGATTCAGCCAGTCTAGTCCTTCCATGTTCTTCTGCCTGCTTTCTCCTAGCCTTGCTGGCAACTGATGAGATGGTGCCCACCCAGACTGAGGGTAGGTCTGCTTCTCACAGTCCACTGACTCAAATGTTAATCTCCTTTGGCAGCACACTCACAGACACACCCAGGAACAATACTTTGCATCATTCAATCCAACCGAGTTGGCAATCAATGTTAACCATCCTAGGTGGGGAGACTCTAAGATAGTCTCCAATAATCACCGCCTCCTGGTATTCCCAGGCTTATATGATCCTGCCCTTGCTTCTAACCAATAGAATGCCTCAACATTCAGATGTCGATTCATAATTAGATTACATAAGAGTGTGATTTCTATCTTGCTAGCAACCTCTCTCCTTTGCTGGCTTCAAGAAGCAAGTTGCTCTGTGGAGAGGCCCTCCAGGCAAGGAACTGAGGATGGGGCCTTCAGCAAACAACCAGCAAGGAACTGAGGTCCTCAGTTCAAGAATCTCTGAGGAACAAAACCCTACCAATAATCATGTAAGCTTAGTAGCAGATCCTTTCCCAGACTTTTACTGAAGCCCTCAGCCTTGGTGGGTACCTTGATTGCAGTCTCATGAGAGACCCACCTAAGCCATGCCAGATTCCTGACACAAAGAAATTGTGAGGTAGTAAATGTGCTATTCTAAGTTTTTAAGTTGTAGTAATTTGTTACCCAGAAATAAATATAGGTCCTGACTGCATAATGACATGCAGTGGAACTAAACTCCCTGAGGAAAAGGGGTTTGTTTCGTGTTTCCTACCACCTATTGGTGAGTGTGAAAATTCTCATACTCCTGTTGCACTTCCATAAAAATGCACTGAAGCCCTAACCAGGTAAACGC
This sequence comes from Aotus nancymaae, assembly GCF_030222135.1. Classification (NCBI taxonomy): domain Eukaryota; kingdom Metazoa; phylum Chordata; class Mammalia; order Primates; family Aotidae; genus Aotus; species Aotus nancymaae. The sequence goes on along the minus strand of NW_026988450.1, from coordinate 14,037,456 downwards.
TACTGATTTTGATCTCTTTGTGCATAAAAAAGGATTTAAACAAAAAGGCATTTGCAATGTCCAAGATGACATTCCAGGTGCCAACAGTTTTGATACACAATTTCTGAAATAGCAGGAATATAACAACTGAATTCAATAGCAATAATCTACTGTAATGGAAACCTCCAGCTCCTATCAGCCTGTCCACTGGCCACATTGAACTACTGTAATGAATTGCATCTGTCAATACCCCTGCTGTCTTGAAGTCCTTAATTATGGCTTTGTGTTCCTTTTCTCCTCCTGTAATTATGTAACCAGTTGTTAGTTTTTTGGGTTTTCTTAATTAGAGTATATAGGAGTTTGGCTATTTCATCATATTTGGAAATTCACAATTGGCAGAAACCAGCTATTCTTAAGAATCCCCACAACTTTTTAAGGTCTTTGGATGGGGGAAGGCCAATATGGGTTGGAGACATTCTTTATTAAGAGCCAAAGTGCCCTTAGACAAGCCCTAGGTATTTTACCTCTTGCCTACAAGTTGGGCTTTGGTTTGAAAACCTTATATCCGCAGGTGGCAAGAAAGTTTAGGAAGTCCTGGGTGGCCTGCTGACACTGGGTTTTCAAGTTTGCAATTAAAAGTAAGTCATTCATATATTGAAGAACCAGGGTACGTAGATGTGAAAAATTACTAATGTCCTCAGCTAGAGCCTGGCTAAACAAGTGGGGGCTATCTCGAAAACCCTGGGGTAACAGGGCTTTAACTTCCAGGACAGGAAATTAAAACGGAGAAGGCTGCGCCAGTTTCCAGATTAACCTCCTGGCCCTATATGGCTAGCTTTACCCAGGGCTCGGTGAGGGTGATGGCTTGTGCTGGCACTTGCCCTGGGTACCCTCAGTCCTGCTGTTGGGTTATCTGGTTAGCCACCTCAGGCCCTGGAACCTTTGTCCCCTGGGACAGTGTGCCTTTTAGTGATCCCCTTGGCACAGTGGGCAAGGACGAGGTGGTGGTCCATTTTTCTGGGGACAATTTCTTATAAAGTGTCCCATTAGACCATAGGGGTAGCAAGTTTGCCAGACTGGCGGCTAACCTAAGCCTTTTTTTCTTCTGAGCCTCTTGGATCTGCTTGCCTGAAGGCCATGACTAGGGCTGTGGCTTTTCTCTGGTTTCTCCTGTTTTGTTTTTTTGTTTGTTTGTTTCTCCTGGTCTCTATTATAAAACACCGAGGTTGCTAGATTCAGTAATGATTCTAGGTTATGTTCTGGCCCCCGGGCCAGCTTCTGGAGCTTTCTCCTAATGTCTGCTGCTGATTGCATAATAAATTTGCCCTTTAGTATTAACTGTCTCTCAATGGAGTCTGGCGACAGGGCAGTATACTTCCTTAAGGCCTACCGTAACTGCTCAAGGAAGGCCTGTAGGGGGCAGAGTTGGGGCGCCCCAGTAGCTTGAGGTGCCTGGACCGCTTTGGCCTTCCCTGATTCCTCTTGGGTTACAGAAGCTGAGGAGACTTGGTTAGCTTTGGTGGAGGGAGGAGCTACAGGGAGTTCTAAATGTGGGGGCAGTCCTGCTAGAAGATGCTTCTGGCATCTGGTACTGCAACAATGTGATAAGGTGATGATTCATCCAGGTGAGTGAAATACATGTCAGAAATAGATCCTGTAAAAATGCAGTGCTGCCTGTCTCGCTTAGTCCCTTTCAGCCACAAGTATGCTTGGTTTTAGCTTTTCTGTTTGACACTGCTTTTTATCAGCAACGGGAGATGTGTTGTTTTTGTCTGTTTTAAAGCTTAACCTAACCCTTTCCCTTTCTGTGAATTAAAGATCTAAATATCTAAGATTGTTATCTCAGGAAATGAGTCAGTGAAAATGTGTTTGCATAAAATGACAATAGTAAAATCTGTTCTTAATGAGATGCATTGTTCTAGCAAGAGGTTAGACGATTCTCCTGTATTTCCTCTACTAAACCTTTGCCAATCAAGTCAACATGCCAATTCTAAGCCTGGTAGCAAGTACTTTCTAAAGTACTTCAAAGTGTATCTCCAATAAGACTATTTGGGTTTCCATGTCATGCCCTCCATTGGCAAAGTATAGCTTGAATCTGCCTGCCCTGTGATCATTTAACCAACAGAATGCAATGGAAGTGACATATGCCTAAGTGGCTCAAAGCGGTAAGACGTCTGGCAGCTTCTAGTTTTGCAGTTTTGGGAAACCTGAGTGGCCATATAAAAAAATCTAGCTTCTCTGTTGGAGAGACCACATGACTACATGGAGGTCAATACTGAGCTATCCCATTGTCCAAGGAAAGCTCAGTCTCATCCCCTCTTAACTACAACCAAGTGAGAAACCCAGCAGAATTTCCCTGCTGATCTCAGTCAAACTATACAAGTGTGAGAGATAATAAAATGATTGTTTTCTTAAGTGCCTATAGTTTTGTTGTGGTTTGTTACATCGCAGGAGAAACCAAAACAGAAATTGTTTCTTGGAAGAGGGAGTGCTGCTGTAACAAAAAGCTATTACATTGAGGGTTTGACTTTGGGATAGGTAGAAGCTGGAAGGGACTCGAGGACATTGTTAGGGAAGCCTGTTAGGACAGGAAGGAACTTATCATTAGGAGAAAAGGTGATTCATGTTACCTATGACAGAAAGCTTGGTAGAAAGTTGAAAACATGGAAAATAGAAAATATATCTAATGCATATATTCACTATACTCCACTGAACAACCTGTTAAGAATGGATCAATGTTCCTATTAGCAAAGTGAGGAAATCCCAACTAAAGGAACTTAAATGTCTTTGTCCAGTATCACACCTGGCAAGTCGCAAATAGATACTTTAGACACAGTCTAGCTAAAGGGATTTTCAGGTGAAACAAAAAGTACCAATGGATTTATTTTGGCTGCACATGAAAAAATAGAGATAAACTAAAGAAGAAACAGTTTAGTTTTTGAGCAGAGCCTGAAGGAAACATTTCTAAGCAGGAAGCTGTTAGACACTTGGCTGGTGTGTCTATATGAAAAGAAAATGAGGAAGGTTATGCTGTTGGATGTGAATGGCAGCAACTAGGCCTTCTCATATGTGATTCCATGCCTCAAGCCATTACACAGACTGTTCAATTGGAGTAGAATCAGGCTTCAAAGAAAGGGTTTGGAAATCTGTTTCCATGGTCCTCTGGTTGTACTAATGTACTCATGGCCAACTCGTGGAGACTTTTTCTGGGCCATACAATCCAGAAAACACTAGGGAATATGATACCACAGCACAAGAGCTATAGCTTCTCCAGGCTGGCTGCACAATGGAGAAAATGGCAACTCCAGAAACGACCTCTGTACCAAAATCTGCCCCTAAATGTGGGGAACATTAACTTTATTGTTGGTAGCTGGAATCACTGTGCCAAGAACCTGTGAATGATTGATTACCCAGGATAAAGACTGACACACCCTGCAAACAAGTCAGTATCTCTGCAATATGAGACAAAACAAAAGATAGGAATAAAAACATACTCCCTTCAAAGGAACCTGGTGACAAGGTGATAGGGATCCCAAGGAAGAGACTAATGGGGTTGGCACTTGGCGTAATTTGGTCAAGATATTAACTGGGGTAGGAGGGCTTCAGCAGGCAGTTTTCCACCCACTTGAAACAGAAAGTGCGTCTTTAAAATCAGATTCTTCCATAATGATCAACCTCCAACCACTGGAGAAAAGAAATCAAGAGTCTGCCTGACCTTTGCTTCTGTATCCTGACTTGACAGCCTATGAGAGGAAGATACACTAAGGGTTGGACCAAGATCCCGATCCTAGAAGTTACTGAAAATCTTGCATTCTATTCAGGGTACAATGGGATAGGATCAGCATACAATTCCTTTTTACTTTTTTTTTCTTGAGATGGTGTCTCACTCTGTCACCCAGGCTGGAGTGTTGTGGCACAATCTCAGGTCACTGCGACCTCTGCCTCCCGGGTTCAAGCAATTCTTCTGCTTCACCCTCCCAAGTAGCTGGGATTACAGGCGCCCACCATGATGCCCAGCTAATTTTTGTATTTTTAATAGAGATGGGGTTTCACCATATTGGCCAGGTTGGTCCTGACCTCGTGATCCGCCTGCCTCGGCCTCTGGGATTACAGGCGTCAGTCACTGCATTCAGCCAGCACAGGATACAGGTCATACAGACCTTGCTGATCAAACAGGTTGCAGTAAAAAAGCCAGCCAAGACCCAGCAAAACCAACATGACAAGCGTGACCTCTGGGCTACTACACTCCTACCAGTGCCATGGCAGTTTAAAATGCCATGGCAATGTTAGGAAGTTACCCTATATGGTCTAAAAAGGGGAGGCATGAATAATCTACCCCTTGTTTAGCATATAATCAAGAAATAACCATAAAAATGGGCAACCAGCAGCTGCTCTGTCTATGGAGTAGCCATTCTTTTATTCCTGTATTTTCCTAATAAACTTGCTTTCACTTTATGAATTCTGAATTCTTTTTTGCATGAGATCCAAGAACCCTCTCTTGGGGTCTGGATCTGGACCACTTTCCGGTAATATTACCTCTAATTGAGCACCTACATTTGCCTGTTGTCATATAATGACACTTTGCATAAATTCACTCTGCTCCTAAACAATTGTGCAAGATTAACATCAATATTCCTACTCTCAAGGTAAAGAAACTGAGGCTAAAGGAGATTAAACTTCCTGTGTAATATCACACAATGCGTAAAGGCTGAGTCATACTTTAACTCAGTTTTATCTGACATCAAAGTTCCTCCTGGTTCTACTACATTAAGCTGGCTCCAGTAGAGGATTATAAGTCAGTGTCCACAAAGGAAGACCACCTAAACCAGACCAGTGGAAATATGTACCATGAAAGGCTTCAGGGAGACACTGATGCTGAAACCAAATCTCAGTATTTATCCATTTAAATTTATTTATGAACTACAGTTCAAACTAAAGAAAGATACAAGGCAAAAAGTAAAACCTCTTCTCTGTCCTCCCTCACAGCCAGCTAGTCTAGCAACATACGTCAGAGGTAACCAATGTTAGGAATATTTTATACATATTTCCATTTTCTCTACCTACAAAATCCTTTCAAAATTTGATTTAAATTTAAATTATGTATTAAAATCAAATGCAAAACTTATATTTCAATTGCATATTAAATTTTAAAACTCACTGTACAGACCATTATTTGATTTTTTTTTTTTTGAGACAGAGTCTCACTGTCGCCAGGCGCCAGGCTGGAGTGCAGTGGCGCGATCTCGGCTCACTGCAACCTCTACCTCCCAGGTTCAAGCAATTCTCCTGCCTCAGCCTCCCGGGTAGCTGGGGACTACAGGAGCACGTCACCATGTCCAGCTAATTTTTGTATTTTTTTTTTTTTTAGTAGAGACGGGGTTTCACCATGTTGGCCAGGATGGTCTCAATCTCTTGACCTCAAGATCTGCCTGCTTCGGCCTCCCAAAGTGCTGGGATTACAGGCATAAGCCACCGCGCCCAGCCCATTATTTGATTTTTAAGAAAATGCATTAACATATTCCCACATTAGCATCAACGGTTATATAGCATTTCATTGTACTGAAGTTTCACAATTTTTAAATGAACAGATTCATTCCTATTTTTTCAATTTGCAAGTACAAATAACACCAAAAGTAGTATCCCCGTGAACCCACACATTTTCCATGCAGTTGTAAACAAAAGGACAAATTCCAAGAAGAGGAATTCAGAGTTGTGTTTAATAAATTACAACGATGGCTAATGTGTGGAGGATGGACTTGGAGTGAGTAGAATTCTGAGGCTGAAGGACCAGTTAGAAAGCATAACTGTGGGTGGGACAAGGAGAGACAAAAATATCAAGAGCAGAAGTGGGCTGTACACAAGAAATGTGGCATCAAGATTGTGGAAAAAGGCCTGAAACAAACCTTTCACTTCTCTCTCCCTAACCACCACCCACCTGTACATCACACACACACACACACACACACACACCCCTAGTCTAAGTACAATCCTCCTAATGAGTACTCTTCATAACATGCTTAGAATTTTAACCCTTTTAACTCTCATAATCCACTTCCTATAATGGAGGGCAGGGCAAAAGATTTTAGGAGACCTAGACTTTTTTAGACCCAGCAGAGATCTCCAGGGAGCCTATGAAAACAGTTAGAGACAATGCCCTGTAAAGCAGCTGATCTTGGAAGTTCCAGATTTACACTAATGAAATAAACACATTTCTAAAATTACAATGGAAATATTATTTTTCTTATACCAACTACCTTTATAGGAGTGATGGGGGTAATTAACAGAATTTAAGTGGGGGCAGATAGAAAAAGAAAAGCCTCTTCTTATGCCAACCTCACACTCCATATACATTATCCAGTATGATAAAACGTTTCCTGCTGATTGATAAGTGAGATGAGAAAGACTAAGTCAAAACATTATATATATATTTTTTTATTTTAAAAAAAGCAAAAACCAACACAACACAAAATGTAATCAAATTCTAATAGCTCCCTCTGCTGTCCTTTCTTGTAATTTTTTGTTTGTTTAAATTTTTTTTAAATTATTCAACTAGGAGCCACATTAAGCTGGGTGGTATAGAAGAATAGTTGATGAAATGCTTACCACTCTAAAAGTGGAGGCATCACTCCTGTATTATGACTAATGACCATTTTCTGGTTAATTTTTTATTTCTATATGGTAGGTATAGGGAGATTTAGAGTGATTAGATTTCTGAAAAGTGCTATATATACTTTAATAACAAGGAAACATCAACCTCTAAAAACCAGACTAATTTTTAAAAATAAAACTTCTAAGTTTCACCTGTCTAGACAATCTCAGGCATGTGAAAGCTGAAAAGCCAATGGCTTTGAGAAGGATCTAGAGGATCTACAGTTGAATACAGAAAAAGCACTAGCAAATTCAGAGAAAAAAAAGCAAGTTCTACATGAGGACAGCCAGAACTCCTAGAAAAAAAAAGGGGCCAGAGCAAAAGCTAACACACAATGAAGGCTTCAAGATGGGCTGGGCAGGCTGAGTGTAGTGGCTTACGCATGTAATCCCAGCACTTTGGGAGGCCTAGGTGGGTAGGTCACCTGTGGTCAGGAGTTTGAGAGAAGCCTGGCCAACATGGTGAAACTCCATCTCTACTAAAAATGCAAAATTAGCCGAGTGTGGTGGTACACACCTATAATCCCAGGTGGGAGGCTGAGGCAGGAGAATGGCCTAAACCCGGGAGGCGGAGATTGCATTGAGCCAAGATCATGCCACTGCACTGGTTCACGGTTGTAATCCCTGAACTTTGAGAGGTCAAGGTGGGCAGATCACTTGAAGTCATGAGTTCAAGACCAGCCTGGCCTACAGGCTGAAACTGTCTCTACCAAAAATACAAAAATTAGCCAGGCATGGTGGTGCACACTCAACTACTAGGGAGGCTGAGGCAGAAGAATTGCTCAAGTCCAGGAGGCAGAGGTTGTAATGAGCTGAGATAGCACCACTGCACTCCAGTCTGGGTGACAGAGCAAGACTTGTCTCAAAAAAAAAAAAAAAAAGATGTCATGCAGTGTGCATTTTTGTTTAATTCTCCAAACAATTCTGAGTAAGGATGTTTCCCATTTTACAAACAAGAAAACTGATAAGAGGCACTTAATTATTAGGTCAGTTAACAACTAAGTACCAGTTAAGTAAGTATTCCTTATTTGAATGTTAAAGACCAGAGTGTTTCACATATCCAATTTTTTTGGACTTTGGAAGATTTGCATTATATTTACCAGGTGAGCATCCCTAATCCAAAAATCCAAAATCTGAAAGGCTCCAGTAAGCATTTCCTTTGAGTGGCATGTGAGCACTCAAAAAGTTTCTAAGGCTGGCCACACGGGCTCACGCCTGTAATCCCAGCACTTCAGAAGGCCGAGGTGGGTACATCACCTGAGGTCAGGAGTTCATTACCAGCCTGACCAACATGGAGAAACCCTGTCTCTACTGAAAATACAAAATTAGCCAGATATGGTGGCGAATGCCTGGAATCCCAGCTACTCATGAGGCTGAGGCAGGAGAATCGCTTGAACCCAGGAGGCAGAGGTTGTGCTGAGCCAACATAGTGCCATTGCACTCCAGCCTGGGCAAAAAGAGCAAAACTCCGCCTCAAAAAAAAAAAAAAAAAAAGTTTCTGATTTTGGATTTTCAGATTAGGGATTCTCAACCTGCAGTAGGTCAGGGGCACAGATTTAGATGAGCCCGACATTGAAGTGGGAACTAGAAAACCAGGGCTCTTACAAAGCCCTCATTCTTTCACTCACTCGGGTGAGTTACAGCCTTTCAGGCTATTTCTTCATCTATAAACAGAAGATGAGATTAAATGACCCGAAGAGGTCCTTTCTAGCACTCTATGATCTCAGGTAAATCACACTTTATCCCTCCCCTTATCTGACACAGAAAAAATCTAGTTTAAATGAGAGTCAAAGGTAAGAAAACAAGGAATGAAGGGAGGGAGTGAAAGAAGGCAGCTTCACAAGAACAGCCAAATCGATTATTTGTGAAAGTGGAAGTGCGGATATTATTAAGCAGTCAACTTTCCACTTGATAAGAAAAATGAAAGTCAACATGGCTTTTTTTTCAAGCAGTTACTAGTATCACCAGTTTCACAGACTGACTTCTGGCTCCCTAGCAATGAAGGCTATCATTGCAGCATCAACAGTATTCAAGCTCATTCGTCACAACTTTGAGCTTGGAGGATAGTCAATGACTATCAGTCAATCAGTAGCTGTTAAGGATGCTACATGCCAAGCAGTGTCTACAGCAATAAAGACAGTCTCTTCTCTCATGAATATCAGTTTATAGAATAAAGATAAAGCCATACACAAATTAACTTAGGTAATTTCTATGAAGTAAATAGAGGATAAGAAAATAGAGGACAAGGTTACTATTTTAGACAGTGATCAAGGACACACTAACAAAGTGTCATTTTAGCATACCCACGTAGAAGAGAGGAAACATCTGACACAAGCAGAGAGGACAAAAAAACCCTGAAGTAGAAATGCACATGAAAGTCTGTGGGAAGACAAGGAAGCCAGTGTGGCTGGAGCACAATGACAAGGCAGAAGACGGTGTGAGCTGACACCTGAGAGAGTCCGGGCTGGTTAAAAACAGAAGAGTGCTGCGTTGGACAGAGGAAACACAGTGAAGTGGAGAAGAGGAATCAATGATTTCTCCTCTGCTTTTGTTACCTCTACCTTTGCATGGAGTTTGAGGAGTTAATAAATTAGTGGTACTGAAAGTAGAGCAGAGGAAAAAAAGGAAGCTTTTTTTCTCTGGGAGAGTTGGGGTAGAATAGACAAGAAAACTGAGGTTAAACAAAACATTTCCCTTCAGATACACAAAGTCTTCACAAAAATCCATTAAAATAACAAATCCATATAAATTTATGGCACAAACAAAATTCAAGGCTAATTCTGATTGTAAAATTACTCATTATTTTTATAGACAATGAATCATCAGATAATGATACGAAGCTAAAGAAAAAAATTCACTGATAACTAAAGGCTATGACTCAATAGACTGCATGTAGTAGATACATTCCTTGTTAGGAGAATGTGATTTTATGTTAATAAGATGAAGGAAAGAGACTGGTGTGTGTCTGTAGGAAGGTGGGCAGGCCTGTAAATGGCAGAGTTGCCCCAAGACAGGGCTGCTCAAGTGATACAACAGAACCTCTTGGGAACACCCATTCACATAGAGGAGCTTGAACTGCAAAACCGTCCATCACCAAGGACATCTGCAATGCCAAATTTATATTCGTGATAATATTAAGACTTTTTCATTCGTATTCTCTTTCATGTGCATAGTGCTTTCCAGAGGCTTCCATGACAAGAGATATCACAACTGAATGCAGAAGCAGAGATGTAAATCCAGCTGCTTTCTATTACGTGAAACGATGCTTTAAAACTTTTCAGCTTTGATTTCCAATATGGGAAATATCAATGAACACAAGCCACGTGAACAAAAAAGGGTTTCTCAACAATTTGTATTTAAAGGAGTCCTGAGAGTAAGTTATGCTGCCCAACCTGTTAATAAATGTAAGATTATATATAATGTTGCAAAATAATATTGCAAACTTGACACTAATAATTTTACTATTAATTATCAGCAGCATACATTATCGTGAGATACCTGGGGAAGTAGATCTGAATCAAAACCACTTAAGAACCACTTAGGTGGTAAATGCTAATTTGTCTATGGTGGGTCTGTGCGACACTCCTGAATTGTGCTTTGAAAAAGATGCAAAATGATGAAACACCTGAAGTTTTCCTTGAAAACGGCAAAAGCTGTGACTTATTTGTGGAGCAGTTTTTTCACCGAACTATAAGAATGAACTAAAAGGGAAAGAGTGGTGGCTGTGGTTTCTATGTGAATAAAACTTGACAATTTCTTTTTCAAATGTGAGCCTTTGTTAAAAAGCTGTTCAAAATGTCTTCTGTAAAATCTTTTTTATCTGCTTGCCTATGAAAACCAACACTGATTCAAGTGATTTATTTCTACATATATATGCTATTTTCTTTTTTTAACTTATGACTTGTCAAATATTGCCTGGAAAATAACAAGAAATTAAAACAAGGCTACATAATTCTAAGATAGACAGGCATTTAATAGCTAACTGCCTCTTCCTCGGGCATTTTTTTTTTTTCTCATTAAAAGGGGGTATTATGGAGGGAAAAAAGTTTACACAAGCTCTCAGAACCAAAATGTGCCCTTCTAAAAGAAGTGGTTTACTCATGGCAATTCCCAAGACCTGACATGGTTTCAGTGGCTTTAAATTTAGATACCAAGGCTGGGTGAGATGGTAGATGGCCTGTAATCCCAGGCCTTGGGAGGGTGAGGCGGGCCGATCAATTGAGGTCAGCAGTCCAAGACCAGCCCATGCAACATAGCAAAACCCCTTCTCTACTGAAATACAAAAAAAATTAACTGGACGTGGTGACACGGACCTGTAGTCTCAGCTACTCAGGAGGCTGAGGTGAAAGGATCGCTTGATCCTGGGGAGGTGCACGTTGCAGTGAGCCAAGATCGCACACTGCATTCCAGCATGGGTGTCAGAGCCAGACCCTGTCTAGAATTAATCAATTAATTAATTTAGATACCAAGACTTGATGTTGGGTGCATTTCTTCTCTCCAAACAGTTCTTACAGTTTAGACACTTAATTATGTGCTAGCACATTATATTTTCTAAGTGGCATGAATACTTTTTATTACGTTTATTTACAAAGATATCATAACAGCTTATTATTACATATGTTCACATGCAGCCACATGCAGAAGATGTTCAACTTGTTTAATGCAGAGGAAAAATGTTTTTTGGACTTTAAATGATACAAACCTACCTTAAAAATTTAAATTAAAACAGACATTTTAATTCAATTATTTGATATAGGTCCAAGACTTTTTCTTTAAATAAGTCTGTTATTTTGATTCCTTAATACTTTTCTTCTATGAAGCACACCTTCAGAGAAGGATATACTTATGTATCCTCTAATTTCTCAGTGGAATGAGAAGTGAAAAAACACTTAGAAATTAAATAAAAACTTCTACATTTTTGTGATTGTCCCACAGCTTTTAATAGTTCTCATCCACCTAATCAGACAACTCACCTTTACCAGGTGTTTCCAAAGTAGTCAACTTAGTTTTCTTAGAAACAACTCTTTTTCAGTCACATTTTATCAACTTACATATTTAAATTTCCTAATAAAACAAGTATAACTGGAATCAACAAATTCAGAAAGAACCACAAATAACTCTAGGAAGGCATACAAACAAGAGCAAACTAGAAAATAGCTGAGATTCAAGTACCAATTGTAATCTCAGCACTGGCTGCTTTCCAGAGGACACCAAGTCACTTAACCCAGCAAAGTAGTAATAACAATATATTTGTTGAGATAGTAACTTTAATATTAGCATGCAACAGCATTATACTGGAGCTAACTTTCATATTTCATGTGTAAACTTTAAGATGTAATCTTCCTTTTGAGTATTTACTAGAATAGAATTGCCATCTAAGTTTGTGTATAACAAATACCTCTTCCTTTTAAAGTTGCACAACTTCACTGAGGAAATATGGAAGTTACACATCTGCATTAGTGTTTCCACCATTCTGAAATGATACCAAACAGACAAAATGAAGTGTTTACAATTTACTTATATATTTAAATGACATTAAATATCAAGGGGCATTTGTAATAAGCAAATCAAAATACATCTTCTTTATCCAATTTTCATTTTTGGTTTAATTTTCTTCTATTGTTTATAGGTTTTCTTACCATTATTCCCCCATGTTTGCTTTCCTTTTAATCTAATTCACCTTTGGTTCTGCCATCTGCTCTAGCAGGATAAGCTCTATGCTGCTATATTTTACTTGGAAAAGCCATGGCCGTCATTGAAAACACTGGAAATCAAAAGTAGCAAAAACAAAAGATAAGCTATAATTTAACAAAGCTTTATTCATACAGTGGTTGTTCTCAGGATCTCAATGATGTAACTCTACAAATTGAAAGTAATTAACTTTGACTACAACCTCTAAGCTGCTAGAAGCAGTAAAGACTATGCAAAAAAATCTTCAATAGCAATCAATAAATTCTAAATTCTCCCAAAGAAACAAAAGATAGTTAACAAGTAAATTGAAAGGGGTCCAAGGATCATACTAAACACTTGATAATCACCTCATTTAACCCTTCTGGAATAGGTTCTATTATCATTCTTTTATATTTTTTAATTGACCAGAAAATTGAGGCTTACAGGTAGTTAAGAAGTGGGCCTAGGATTCCAGGACAGATCAATCTGTCTCTTAAAGTCCGAGGTCTTGACCATTATATTACAGAGCAGGCTCAAAAGTATTTCAAAAGAATTCGATCAAAAAGCAGATGCCAAACTATTTTTAGAGTATTTTTTTCTAAGGGAATACGCCATTCTAACCACAACCATAATAAATTATCGTTTTTCTCCCCCAGCTAAATCTGAATGCCTATTTCTACCTGTAAGATCAAGATATTTTGCTTTCATCTAAATATTCTCTATGACTACTTCAATCCCTTTATTATACACACAATTAGAATTCAAGGAATACTTATAAGTAAGTCTTCGTTACAATTCTTCCAATATCCAACTGTCATGTTGAAAATCAGGGGAAAATCGGGTAGAGGATGTTTTAAAAACATATAGGAAAAAAAATGTATTGGCACACAAGCCTGCTGAGACACGGACAAAAGGTATGAAGACAGATTCCTGTCTTCCCCACTGAAACAACCAGGATAAGAGAGACCATAATGTCCTATTCAAATGTGGGCTGTGACTTCCTTCCAAAGAGCGCAGTACAGAAAGGAGGTGGGTGGGGGGAAGTGGAGAAATCTAACCAACTCTACTTCAGCCAGATGATCAAGGTCCAACACCAACAGTCATAAAAAGTTGGTGGCATGTATCTTTGATCTGATGCAATGGAAATGGCACTTTACTAACATCGTTTCCTCACCATGTTAGTATGTTCTGGTGCAGATAGGAGCTTAAAAAAATTATCTGAGTATGTCTCAACACAATAAAGGTCATCAAAAACAAGAATGAGAAACAATCACAGCTAATAGGAACCCAAGGACACATGACAGCTAAAGGTGACTGCAGTATCCTTGATGAAATCCCAAACCAGAAAACAAGTATTAGATAAAAACAGGAATTCTGCAAAAGCACACATTTTAGTTAGTGATAATGTATACTGGGGCTCATTCATTTGTAAGATGTTAATAGTGCTGAGTGCAGAGTGCTAGGAACTCTGTGTATGGTCTTTGCAATTTTTCTGTAAAACTTTACTAAAAAATAAGGTCTATTTTAACAACACAAATAAAATATGAAATGGCAGAATGTAAAAAACAGCTCAAATTTCTTTGGGACACATATTTTCTTGTTTCTCTTTACTAACACTTGGAAAAGATGAAAATTTTGTACCACTGGATCATAATTCCCTGAAAGTGGCAGTCATATTTGATCAGTTCCAACCAATAAATATTTTCTGGGCTATTCATGACATATACTTTGAATAAAATAAAGGATGATTATTAAAAATCATACTGGCCAGGTGCAGTGGTTCATGCCTATAATCCCAGCACTTTCTGAGGCAGGAAGATCACTTGAAGCCCAGAGTTCAAAACAAGCCAGGGCAGCCAAAGGAGACCCTATTTCTTAAAAAACCAAGTAACATCCTATTTGGAAACCAACATGTGTTATATATGAATATATATAGCATCACTTTAAAAATAATTCACCAGTGCTAGAATAAAGCATAGCCCACAAAACTACCTATTTAAATTATAAAATATCGAACAGCAAGGAACTTTAGATGCTTTCTACTCCAACCTCCTGATTTTATTAATATGGATACTAAAAATAAACGATTTGATCAGTGTTGAGGCTACTTGTTAGAAATAACTAGGTCTGGTCTTTCAACTCCCAATACTACAATCTTCCCCCAGACAGTAATTCCACTCTGGTTATAGACGGGTCTCTTAGAAATATCTAATACTGTTTTAAGAAACATTCTAGTATCTAAATCTTTAGGTGTGTTCTATGAAGGAACAAGTAGGGTGGCAGAAAAAAGTGGGGAATGCTCCAGTAACCTTGCATTCATAACCTTCCTCAAAGCACTAAGCTTTGCAAAAACAATTTTTCACTTACATTTAGTCCTAATGTTATACAGGTAACTAAAATTATAAAGGTAACACATTCTGTTTGGTGCACTATTTAAATAGCCTATATTTAAACTGCTAGTACTACATACGGGAGAGAGAGAGAGAAAGAGTTCTTTTTCTCACTGTTGCACCAAGAGAAATGAGAAAATAATACATCAAGATTATGCAATGGCAAGTACTGTGATTAGAAAGCAAAGATAACTGAATTTGCCAGTTAACTTCTGACTTCAAGAATACGTTGGTTCATAGACTAGAATGATTAAATCCAGTATCACTAAAGCCAAGCCAAATTAGGCCCCAACTATGACTGATTGGCCTCGATTTTAATATGCTGATGAGACATATACCCTTGTTCTCTCTAGACAACCAGTAGTAAAAGGGAGGATTCTGATGCTGCTGCTGCAGGGTAGGCAACTATAGTGATAGTGATTCTTTAAGCTTGTGTCCAGGTCACAGACCAGCAGTGTTACAGGAAGCCTGCTGGTTTTGACAACACAAAACAATTCTGTAGCTTTCCTATCTCAACAAATAACCTTAGAGAGCACAGCAATAATCAGTGCATCATCCACAGTCACCATGATCCTAGCCACAAAAACTCCCAAAGGGTACTGTAGACAATGTTAGAAAAGCATTCCTTGGTACCAAGAATGGGGGATTAGGATTATTAGCTGCTGCCACTATTTCCTCCTGCTACAAAAATAAACAGGTCTTCTCTTTCTCTTTTGCTCTAGGCTTAGGTTTAAAAGCATGTAAGTCAATAAGCTCCTTGGAATGGATAAGAAATAGGGTAAACGGTTATGCTCCCTCTGTTTAATTCCTCTACTTAAACAGTCAACTAGAAGGAGTGATATAATCTATTTGTATGTGAAAGGTATGTCAATCAGGAAATCCATAACAGAGTAGGCAAAAATGTTAACGTTTTCTGGCAAGCAATACATATTTATGAAGATAAAATGGAAAGAACACAGATAGGAGTGAACAATTTTTATTGAAACCCTCAAAGATTAAAGAGGACCAAATGGTGAGTTTGGGTACCATAACAGAAAATCTCACCTAACTGTACCATCATTCACAGGAATGAACAAACCCAAACACGACAAAATTCAAATTCTTGTGTAATTGCTACAAGTGAATGTAAATGAACTAATCATTTTATCATAACCTTCCTTTAATCATACGAAAAAGGGAATTTACATGGCATAACAAAAGATATGCAAAACTTAATGAAAACACAATTCTCTTAAATTTCTTAAACTTATTTTTAAAGGATGCAGAATGCACTTGAAATGATTAAATGACTTAAGCTGATTCTTTTTTTTTTTATTGCAAACTGTTTTAACATCAGCTTAACTCCCATGCATGGTATTCAAAAAGAACACAGCTTTCAAATTAGAAAGATCACTTAAATTAAAAAGAGAAATTAAGTACTAAAATTAGGAAAAGGTTGGGTTTCTTTTGAAAGGAATCTTCAAGTACCAATATGTATAGAGAAATACTAATTTGGTTACAGTTTCCTCCTTACTGTTAAATATACAAACTATAATACCTTTCAAAATAAAATACCCACATAAAATTGCTTTAATAAGAAATATTCAAGCCAGAACTCGAAAAAAACATTAAGAAATTTGCTGGGCCAATAATGTCTTAATTTGTGATCAAACATTTGATGATGTGCCTCTTCTTGTAGCCCCCAGGCTCTCTCCCTTTTGGTCCCCATAGTTAAGAGACATTCAGTTGGTTGTGCTTGAGACAACCTGTAATAATTTCATTTAGAGGAAAAATATTTTGCAGTATAATGACAGACCAAGAAGGAAGAGAAGGTGGGTGCTCTGGAGAAAACTTATATGAGAAAAACACAAAATTATCACTTGAAAAGAAAAATGGTGTTTTTTTTTTTTTCCCAAAGGAATGCTGCACCCATTTCACTTAAGATTAGAAATCCAGGTTAAAGGCACTGGGATGTACTCCTCACCATGAATAGACTCTCAATTACATTTATTTCACATGTCTGAGTCTATTGCAGTCAGTCTGCTTGCTGAGTGCTTCCAAGACACTCTTACATAAAAACCTAATGTAAATTAAACGTTTGAAACCGTTTATAATGTAACTAGTTTTATAAAAATATCCAGAGTTGCTAATAAAGCACCAAGAAAAAAGAGAACCTCAGGGGGAGGACTCAGATCCTTCCTACAAGGTCGCCCTTTTATAGTATTCTCTAATAGGACCTCCAGAATGACGACAGTCATCTTTGACATGTCCTACCTATGTAATTTCAGGGATGTAGAACATTGCTGTGGTGACTATACCCAAATGCCACTTTTCATTATAAATAGTTAAGAGACATGTTACAAGATTTCATGGCTTACTCTTAAAAAGGTAAAATAGGTGCAATTTTCCTTTAAGAAAGTCTTTATTTTATAATATACCATTAATATTTTGATGTTCCCTTCAGTAAACACTGATATAACTATACTGGGACTACCGAAGAACTGTGTAGTAGCTATGGTTATCTACAAATACTGTATTTTTTCACTTGAATACAGTATTTGCACATTTTAAAAAAAACATTGTACAAAACAAAATTTTATAAATGAAAGCCTCAAAGAAATATCCATCACTAGGTTTTTGAGCTAAAGTGACCAAAGACCATAGTAAATGAAAACATTTCTAAACATGATGTAAACATAAATGAAGTAATGCAAAACATCAAGGTATTCAAATCTACTGTATTGCTATTTTCACCCTTAATGTATCTGTCTACATAGCTTTCTCCTTTTGAAATAGTAATACCTGGGGCAGTACATTATTTTCATAACCTTATGCCATCAAATCAATTAATACAGATGCTTGACACATTTAATTACACAAAATCAATTTGCTTCAAGATACAAAATTAATGTTGATATGTAATTAATGAAAAAAATAAGATGTTAAAAAGATAACTATAAGAATATCCAGATATATGCTGTATTCCCACTTATATAGATCTGATCAATAAAACATCAACACATTCACTTAGATACTGATTTAATCCATGGATCAAGGCCATATTTTCAAAGTATTTTAAGGATGCCAGGACACTGCAAAAGCTGGAGAAAAGAGCTGAGGAACAATATATGCTTGCTAAACAAGAACTATGTTTATTTAGCTAGTGAATACCTAGAGTAATAAATTTTTACTTCATGATAGCAATCAGGCTCGCAAACACCCAGAAATAGGAATTAAGGGTTTTAAATGTAGTTATAAAGGTCATAAAAAGTCTGATTAGACTGAGGTACATTTACTCAAAATTTTGAGATTCATTAAGTGGTAGCAAACAAAATAATTCCTCAGACAAATGCACATTTTTCAGTATACATATTAATGGGGGGAGGAGGGAAGAAGAATGTGCATTAACTGGTGAAATCCACCAAGCTGCATATCAATATTCTGTTACACCAAACAGTTTGAAGACAAGGGAAATGTTCTAATATAATTTCAGATTATGTTTCATTTGGCTAAAATAGAGCTTAAGGTTGCTTTGCCATATTAAAAGTTTACTACAATAATTTTTCACATAAACATTTAGACTTGAACTCCAGGACTAAATATGGCATGATTATTTTGCTTTTAATCTGTCAAATAGCTAAAAATCGACAATTTAAAAACTACAACAAAGAAAAAGTTGAAGCAGTGTGACTCTTACATCATTGAACCACTTCTAATGGTTAACTGTTAGTATTTAACAAATTCAAAGAGTTAATGAATCCTTGCATTCATTCAGTCTTCTGTGCCTTAGCTAGGATGCATAATTACAAAAGACAGCAGATACTGGTAAAAGATTCAGGACAGAAAGTGCTTGACGAAGTTACAGTTCTCAAGTGTGTTTGGTGAGAGTATAAGGGCAGATGCGATGATGAAAACCATTACAAGAGTCAATTTTGTGTTAAAGTGTTCAAAGATGTCACCTTAAGCAGAAAAAAAGCTTTAATAACGTCTTCTTTGACTTATTAGGCATTTCCAGAGTCTACATCATTAGTGTTGTAATTGTAACAAGACATCTCCATACGATTATTGTTTGTTTCTATTTCTCTCCTGAAAGAAAAACAGAAAGAATTATGATGAAAAACTCACATTGTTTAAAGATTTAAACTATATTCATACATAATGTAAATCATCTCCATATAAAATTCAAATGTAATTCAAATACAATTCAAGTAATTCAAAACAATTGACAATTACCTCTATATACCATAGTGAGATTACTTCCAAAAAACACTTTAAATAAAGAACTCTCAAACACAAAGACCTATTATTTCAGGAGAGTATAGATCCTCTCCACATCCCTACCATCCCACAGGATTTTGTTTATGGTGAGAATATAACGTCTTTTCAGTCCTTTCAATGAGTTTTTGATCTTGAGGTGTCAAACAGACTAAAAACTATTGGCTGAGGTAGAAGAAGGAGAAAAAGGTTAAAAGTTGCATTAAATTGTAGTACAATTGAATTCAATGAAAATTTCAAATTAATAAAAAAAAAATACTTTGAATCACAAATTTCCTCTGTATCTTACACTCTCATTCAGCACCTATAACATTTCACATTAAAAAGTAAGATAAGGCCATGCGCCATGGCTCATGACTATAATCCCAGCACTTTGGAAGGCCGAGGCAGTTGGATCACCTGAGGTCAGGAGTTCAAGATCAGCCTGACCAACATGATGAACCCTGTTCTCTACTAAAAATACAAAAATAAGCTGGACATGGTGGTAGATGCCTGTAATCCCAGCTACTAGGGAGGCTGAGGCACGAGAATTGCTTGAACCCAGCAGGCAGAGGTTGGCGTGAGCCGAGATCACGCCACTGCACTCCAGCCTGGGCAACAAGAGCAAAACTCCATCTCAAAGAAAAAAAAAAAGTAAGATGAGTATTAGACAAATTCAGCTGAATGCTAGCTAACGACATAATTGAGAGAAAAATTATAATTCCTATTTTAGAAAGCAAAAACTACTTGAACAAAAGTTAAACCGAATTAATGTTTATTAGTAACCAAGTATTTATCTATAACACTTCTGATAAAAAAAAAAAGACTAGCATTGTACATGCCTATTAACTGAACACATCAAGTAGTCTGTACAACCTTGATTTAATGTGTAACTTAGTGGTTCTAAAACAAGTATCAGAGTCACTTACCTGGATGGCACATCTGGGCCCCAGAGCTCTGAAGTAGAACCTGAGAATCTGAATTTCTAACAAGTTCAAAGGTGATTCTGGACTGCTGGCCCAGACACCACATTTTGAAAACCACTGGTGTCTAATACATTATAAGACTCTTACTTTGCTTTTGCTACTCTTTTTATTTTTGTAAATGAGTAAAACATGTTCTATAATAAATACAAATCATATTTTACAAGTGGTCAATTTAGTTTTCCATCCTCTGTGACACCACCTAAAAACTGTATTTTAAATTTCAAAGAGAACCTCAGTTCTCCTTGTTACTAAAAGTCCTTTCTTTTTCATTTTAATACATTCCTGGAACTTGAAGAGCATTATTTCATACATAAAGCTATTAAAAGAAATGTCCTACTACTACATAACTATAAAAGAAACTATTTCATAGACTAATGAGTATCAGTGAGATACACTGAAATGAAAGATTAAAATAACAAAAACAGACACAGCTAGCAAGATTAAGCACGTTTCAAAAGAGTAAACAAAAACAAAAATCTCACAATATCAGCAAAGGAAGAAACGATAAAACAAGAATTTGGTACCATGAAGCTGTAGTCTGATTTTACAAAGGTCCTAAAACATTTCACAAACCAGTTGAAACATAAAGAAAGAAAGTTTAATTCACTGCTGAAGGAAACAAATAGCTTTGAATGAGCAATTTGGAAGCACACTCTAGTTAGCTAGATATGAAATATATAGAGAAATGAAGTAAAAAGATGTGAGGGTATACTGCTCATTCTCCCCAGACCAAAACTTAAGAAATTTCTCAACTCCATGAAGAGTCCTAGAAACCACAGGAAAAAAAATGCAACTCTTTTTAAGGATAAGTTAGACAAAGACTGGTTTAACGCAAGTGAGATGATCAGATATAACAATGAGGACCATTTGTTATGCTGTTTCAATTTGAATACTAATCAACTATGTACTGTAACTAAATCACTAACATATATAGATTACATATATAATACAACTATATACATAATTTATAACTTCCAACTCAATGGACAAGGGGAGAATAAAGGAAATGCCCCAAAAGGACAGAAAAGGAAGAATGAGTTTGAAAAATCTAGATTAGAAAACACAAAATAAGACGGTAGAAATGAACATTTATATCATTTACAAATTTAAACTAGGAGTCACGATAAATGCAGAGTCATCAATGAAACCAGGTATCAGCTAAGAAAACTTTAAAATCCTGTTATACATGATTTATAAGAAATAAACCTAAAACATAAGGAAACAGAAGTTAAGATTAGTGAAGACATACAACACCACAAAGCAAATGAAAAGACTCATACGACTATACTAATATCAGACGGTGGACTTAAGCCAAAACCCACTGTTGGAGACAAAATGTTCACCACATGCTGTATAACAGTTTTTGAAAAGCTATGACAATACTAAACTAAAACTACAATTTTAAATATATTAATAAGTTGTCTAGTACAAGAGGAAGCTGACAAATTTCTAAGACAGCACAAAAACAACACATTTACACATTAGTAAAAATACAGATTGAGTACATGGAATACAGAAAACTGAGACAAATTATTACAAGCTACACATCCTACCCAAGGTACACAATGAGC
This sequence comes from Aotus nancymaae, assembly GCF_030222135.1. NCBI lineage: Eukaryota > Metazoa > Chordata > Mammalia > Primates > Aotidae > Aotus > Aotus nancymaae. Next base: position 14,015,979 of record NW_026988450.1, on the reverse strand, counting down.
AACTATCAAGTGAATCTTAAGAAATGGCAAAGAATTAGTATCATACAGATCACATTTTCTGACATAAATTTTGGAAACAAAACAGGTAACAGGGCTGGGCGCGGTGGCTCACGCCTGTAATCCCAGCACTTTGGGAGGCCGAGGCGGGTGGATCACGAGGTCAAGAGATCGAGACCATCCTGGTCAACATGGCGAAACCCCGTCTCTACTAAAAATACAAAAAATTAGCTGAGCACAGTGGTGCGCGCCTGTAATCCCAGCTACTCAGGAAGCTGAGGCAGGAGAATTGCCTGAACCCAGGAGGTGGAGGTTGAAGTGAGCCGAGATCGCACCACTGCACTCCAGCCTGGGTAACAAGAGTGAAACTTCGTCTCAAAAAACAAAAAACAAAAAACAGGTAACAAGGAAAAACCCAAGTTTGGAAATTCTAAAACATTAAAGTCTCCAAAAACACCATAATGGAAATTAAAAAAAAAAAAAAGTTAAAAAAGAAAAATTAAAAGCCTGTGTTTTAGAAGGGAAAAAAAAAAACAATAGAAAAGTCTCCGAAATGGCTCATTTTTTAAAAATGAAGTCTTGATACAAAGACTTATTAATATTATTAGTAAATGAAAATGTTAACAAGCCAATATGTCGATAAATCTGAATGGTTAAGACAAAATTAACAACTTTAAAAAGGTGAAGTTAGTAAGAAGTGCTTGGATTCATTACACATTTGAAAGCAAAGCCATCAAGACTTACTAATGGATTAGATAAGGGGTTGGAAAGAACGAATATCAAGGAGGAGTCCAGAACTTTTGGCCGAAACAACTGAAAAGAGAGTGGTATCATACCCTCTCCTCTACTAAGACAAAGTTTGGAGCAGGCAAAAAAACATGAGTTACATTAAATTTAGGCTGCTTATGAGACAACTAAAGATGTCAAATAGGCAACTGGACACATGAGTTTGCAGACAGGAGAAAAATGTCCAAATGGAATACAAATTTCAAAGTCCTCTGTGCATGGTAAAAGTCCATCAACGGAACTCAAGTCCTCTAAAAGTTTATGATACATTTTCTAAGAACCTCTGCTTTAAGACCAAAAAAAAAAAAACCCACATTTATATTACCAAGATGGACTGTTCCCAAAAGTGTTACTATTAAAATATTTTAATATAATTATCTATGTACTATCAGCTACAGACCACTAAAAATGTGAGACTAAGAAATAATGAGCAGCTGGGCACAGTGGCTCACACCTGTAATCCCAGCACTTTGGGAAGTCAAGGTGGGTAGATCACCTGAGGTCAGGAGTTCAAGATCCGCCTGGCCAACATGAGGAAACCCTGTCTTTACTAAAAATACAAAAATCAGCTGGGCATGCTGGCACACACCTGTAATCCCAGCTACTCAGGAAGCTGAAGCAGGAGAATTGCTTGAACCCACAAAGGTGGAGGTTGCAGTGAGCCAAGACTGCACCACTGCACTCCAGCCAGGCAACAGAGCCAGACTCTGTCTCAAAAAAAAAACAAGAAAGAAAGAAATGATGAGCTATCAGTGATATTACTAACTTTCCATGTTATTATATAATAAGGTATTACACATTTATCACATCATAATTACATGTACTGGTTATTACATAATGAGGTATTACATAGTTAACATAATTACATGTACTGGCGTGTTGCTGGAAAGTAACTCAGGGATAAAGGAAACTCGAATTACACAAAAATAGCCATACACCTGGAGAAGGACTAAGCCCCTAGGTATAGTTTTAGACACTTGAGACAGATTCTGAAATTTGAGGGCTGAATCTCTTGAGGAAAACTGAGTGGTACAGGGCTTCCTCTCTACCCTGAACTTAGGAAATACACTGGAGACCAGCATAGGATTCTAGAGTGAAGATCAGAATTTGGCATATGGAAATGAGCCCAGAAAGAAGTTTACTGCCAACTCCTGTCTTTTTCACAGAGGTTAACACATGAGCTAAGACTTCCCTTATCTTCAAACTAGGAAAGAGCCTGAAAACAAAGACCTTCTTCAATGTCCTAAGTGGAGCCTACTGCATGCCCTTAACAAGACAAAACAGATAAATGACTTATTTTCCTTGTAATCTTCTATAGGTTTATCACTATTAGCAATACTTCAGTAACCAGATCTGAGCCTAAATGAGCCACAAGGGAAAAAGTAACTGTGTATCTAAGGCCACAGCATTCAAAAGAAAAAGAAAAAGAGACACTGAGAACCTAAGTAACAATAAAAGAAGACAGTGAACATCCAAAAAAAGAGAGAAAGCAATCAGATATTTGATATAAAATGCAACAAACACACACAAAAAATTTGTAGCTTAGAATCTTGATTTTCAAATTCAAAAATTCAGTAGATAAATTAAGGGAGAAATGGTCACTGCCTCATTGTGGAGTAGAATATTAAACCCAAGAAATACCTCACATCACAGAGCAGGAAGAAAGAAACGGAAAGCACAGGCCGGGCGTGGTGGCTCACGCCTGTAATCCAAGCACTTTGGAGGCCAAGGCGGGCGGATCACCTGAGGTCGGAAGTTCAAGACCAGCCTGACCAACATGGTGAAAACTCATCTTAAAGAAAGAAAGAAAGAAAGAAACGGAAAGCACAAAGAAAAAGAATAAGAACAGAATAGATCTAAGACAAAAATGAATATTCCAGAAGTAGAAAAAACAACAACAGAAGGGTGATAACAAATTTCACAGTCTTTGATATTCCTCTGCAGTAAGGTGAGGCTTGATTTCCTCCTCCTGAGTGTAGGCTGCACAGTGCAAGACTTGCCTCTAGGAACAGAGAATACAAACGGGAAAACAGAACATTTTATGGTGGAGAAACATAGCAGACACCACTTTATGCAAAAGTTAAGATCACTAGTAATAAGTTATATATGATAAGATGAAGAGGACACATCACTTCTGTGGTACACATTTCAAAAATCCATAATCCCAGTCGAATCAGAAAATATCAGCCAAACCGAAACTGAGGGCTCTCTTACAAAATACGTGACAAGTACTCTTTAAAAATGTAATAGGAAACAAAGCAAGACAGAGAAACTGTAACAGCTTATAGGAGAGTAAGAAAGACATAACAACTAAATGCAATGTTAGTATCCAGCCTAGATCTATACATAGAAGACAGAAAACTGTGAAAATCTGGAAAACCTCTGTAATTTATTTAACAATAATATTGCACCAATGTTCACTTCTTAGTTTAAATAAATGTACTATGATTATGTGTTAATATTAAAGAAAATGAATAAAGAATATACAGAAATTCTCTGTAATCTCTGAAACATTTAAAGTTTTAAAAAATATCACTAAATTTAGAAAACTACAACTTGCCTACAACTACCAAATAACAAATATCATATTGCAGAAATATGAATATATATGTGTGTATATATATTATACAAGGTATTATTATTTTGTTGGTCGTCCTGCTTATCTTTATTGTTTATAAGGATTAAAAGTGTTACTGAAATTTCACCCAAAAGTTAAAGTCAGGGAATATATCTGACTGCATTATTTATTTTTTTTTTTTGAGACGGAGTTTCACTCATCACCCAGGCTGGAGTGCAGTAGCACGATCTCAGCTCACTGCAACCTCTGCCTCCCGGGTTCAAGCGACTCTCGTGCCTCAAGCCTCTCGAGTAGCTGGAATCACAAGTGCCTGCCACCACGCCCAGCTAATGTTTGTATTTTTAGTAGAGACAGGGTTTCACCATGTTGGCCACACTGGTCTCAAACTCCTGATCTCAGGTGATCTGCCCGCCTTAGCCACCCAAAAGGCTGACATTACAGGCATGAGTCACCATGCCCAGCAGACTGCATTTTAAAATTAATAAAAGAAAAAAATGGCCAGGTGCAGTGGCTCACGCCTGTAATCCTAGCAGTTTGGGAGGCCGAGGTGGGTGGATCACCTGAGGTCAGGAGTTCAAGACCAGCCTGGCCATCATGGTGAAACCCATTTTTAAAAAAAGAAAGAAAAAAAGAAAAAAGTACAGTGTGCATGTTTCAAGAGAAAGACAATGTTCATAAACAATGAAGTTAAAACATCCAATAAATTCAATTATTTAGGAAAATTAATGACTTATCAGCAATGAAATCTGCATAGGTGGCTGATAGGTCTAAAAAATTTCATGCTAAAGAGTAGAACAAGGGCCAGGTGCAGTGGCTCAACCCTGTAATCCCAGCTCTTTGGGAGGCCAAGACAGGTGGCTCACCTAAGGTCAGGAGTTCAAGACCATCCTGAACAACATGGTGAAACCCCTTCTCTACTAAAAATACAAAAAAATTAGCCGGGTATAGTGGTGGGGGCCTGTAATCCCAGCTACTCAGGAGACTGAGGCAGGAGAATCACTTGAACCTGGGAGCCAGAGGTTGCAGTGGGCCAAGATCACACCACTGTACTCCAGCCTGGGCAACAAGAATGAGACTCCATCTCAAAAGAAAAAAAGACTACAACAAGAACAGTAACAGCTAAAACCCTAGCTGCTCAAAAGCCTGCACATATGTCCATCTTTAAAGTGCTATAATACTTAGATAAGCTTCTAGCATCCAGTGTCCCAAGAACAGGATGGATCCTTCAGCATTAAAAAAGCAAAAGAGGCTGGGAGCGGTGGCTCATGCCTGTAATCCCAGCACTTTGGGAGGCCAAGGCAGGTGGATCACGAGGTCAAGAGATCGAGACCATCCTGGTCAACATGGTGAAACCCCGTCTCTACTAAAAAATACAAAAATTAGCTGGGTGTGGTGGTGAACGCCTGTAGTTCCAGCTACTCGGGAGGCTGAGACAGAAGAATTGCTTGAACCCAGGAGGCGGAGATTGCAGTGAGCCGAGATTGTGCCACTATACTCCAGTCTGGTGACAGAGCCAGACTCCGTCTCAAAAAAAAAAAGCAAAAGACAAAATTATAAAGGAAACAAACCAATTCTACACTGTAAAACTAATTTCAAAACTATATAGTCATCAGGGGAAAGAACAATGATAATGTTTTGGGGATGGAGGGGTTTTCTGTGTTTGGAAATCAATGCTTCAAATTTCTTAAACTTACATTTACATTTTAATGAGGTTCTAGAATTACAAAATTCTCCAGAGAGGAAATAAACCTCTAAGTAGATTGAGTTCTACAAAGTAAGGGTTATTTATCTTTGGTGGCTTACTGGAACCCTTTATTATTTATCTGTTGAATGAGGGAACACAGTTAAGAAAAGAACTTACAGGATCTAAATACATGGTGACATAGGTTTAATAGAATATAAGATGTATGCTGGGAGAAATCTAAGGAAAAATGACCTGGTAAAGAGGCTTTAAAAGCCAAGCAAAAGGAATGGATATGTGATTCTATTTGGGATGCCAAATGTTGGGCTCTTTTTGAGCAAATAAAAACAATTATTATATTCTAGACTGTCTTTCACATGCAGAATTGTTCACTAATAGCTTGCATAGCCTAGTTCTCTAATTGTAGATTTTTACTATGCTTTTTTCTATTCCCTCACATTATTTGTAATTCAGCAGAAAGCACATCAAGCGTGTCAAATACAGACAATACTAGCGCTGAATCATCTTTCAATAAATTCAGTTTTCTGCCAAGAGACAGAAGTCAATTTCACTCAGAAATTAGAGTGCAATGTAAACTTTGGTGAGGATTCTCTACAATGAAAATGATTAATTCAACATCTGGTAAGTTATATCTATTAAATAGAAACCAACAATAAGTACAATTTTATGCATATAATGTTACTTATGCTAACTAACAAAATGAAGAAATAGTAAAATAAAGGTTTTACTGGCATTCACATAATTTCCTATGTAACTGAAAACATAATGTAAATATTTATTTATTTATTTATTTTAATTCTAAATACAGAGACAGGGTCTCACTATGTTGGCCATCAAGGTCTAGAACTCCTGGCCTCAAGGGATCCTCCCGCCTTGCTTTCCCAAAATCATGGGATCACAGGCATGAGTCACCACACCTGGCTGTAAATCTCTATATAAACACATGTAATGGCTAAGATACTTCTGTTACTCTTTGCAATCCTTGTTTGATTGATGGCTTAGATAGTTCTAAAGTGACTCTTCAGCATATCTAATTTGTATGTAACTTCCTTACTTAAAAACTTTAAAAATGATGCCTCAATACTATCAGACTTTAGCTCCTTGAAGACAGAAATTTTCTTAATGAGCTCTATCCCTTAAGTGTCTAGCATGTTCAAAAATGCCTGCTGAATAAAGATTTCTTCAACTTGTGATTTATCTTTCCAACTTTATTTCTTTTTCTGTACTGTCTCCCCTTCCTAAGTCTTAGCTATTAGATTATTTCAACATATCACATTACCCTAGGCTTTAAATGCCTGTCTTGACTTTATTAGGAAATCCTACATATTATCATTCAAGGCCCATCTTAAAAATTCCACTTGACTCCTTGAAAACTCCCAATCAAAATTATATTTGCTAGGGATAAAGAAAAAAATTTTTAATTGAAAAATTAATTTTAATTTAACCTAATTTTTCAGTTTACAAATAAAAATTTGAAGACCTGATAATTATAATAAATACTGCCAGACCACCACAAATACAAATCAGGTACCATGATTTGATACAACCATATATATGGTCCACCCATAAAAAGGATGAAAAGAGTTGTGGCAGGTAGTACCACAATGGTTTCTACATCTAGGTCTTCACACCCTTGTAAAATCCCCTCCCAAGTGTGGCCTGGACCCAATGAGTAGACTCGCTTCTAATTAACAGAATTCAGCAGGGGTTCAATCCCCAGTATCTAAAAGAACAAAATAGAAAAATGAAAGAAATTTAAAAATTAAAAATAAATTTAAAAATTAAAATTAAAAGAAATAAATTTAATTTTTTTTTTAAAATCAGCAGAGGCAGACAGGATGTCATTTCTGTAATTAAGTTACAAAAGACTGTGACTTCTGTCCTGCTAGCTATTGCCTCCTCAGCTTACTCTATTGCGCTCTCAGCTTGCTCTCTTTGATGAAGCAAGCCCTCCTGTGGGAAAGTCACATGTGGCAAGGAACAGAGTATTGGCAACCTCTGGCATACAGCTAACAGGAACCAAGGCTCTTAGTCCAACAACCCTTGAGAAACTGAATTCTGCCAAAAATCACATGAGTATTGAAGCAGATCCTTCACCAGCCAAGTATCCACAATGAGACCTCAAGCCTAGCCTTGACTGCAGCCTTGTGAGAGACCCTAAAGCTGAGGACCCAGAAAAGCTGTGTCCAGATTTCTGGCACGCAAAAATTGTAAACTGTATGTTGTTTTGGAGAAATTTGTTAGGCAGTCAGTTATAAGTAACTATGAGAGTAATTCACAACAGACCAAACACTATCCCTACTATAGAGAATGGAACTGTGACATCCTTCCCTAACTTCAACAATATTCATTGTATGAGTAGGGTAAAATATCAAACAGATTTTTATAGATTAAAAAAAAGTCAGTTAAGCACCTCAAATGACCCTTATGGAAGAACAGGGTCATTTGAGGTACTTAACTGACTTTCTTCAGCAGCTGCAGCTCTCTTTTCATGAAATAATATTTTCTTCCTTGGACATACATATTTTAAATTAAGAAATTACATGTCAAGATTAAAATAAACTACTAAAAAGAAATAATTAAATAATTTAAATTACTCTAGAAACAAGAAATTTCATATCCACCTAAAGTTAAATATATATGCTACTTATCACGTATTTGCTGAAGAAAAAGATAAAAACAGCTGACTCTTTAACACTATTGGTTTGAACTGCAGGAGTCCACTTATAATTTGGATTATTTCAACCAAAGACACAAAAAATTCAGTTTTCAAGGGATATAAAACCTGCCTATATGGAGTGAGGGATGACTGCAGAACTTGAGTACGTGCAGATTTTGGTATTCATGGGGGTCCTGGAACAATCCCTTGTATATACCAAGAAATAACTGTAAATAAAATTCTGTCCAATTTAATGATGACTTCACAATTAAAGAATGGAAGAAGTATCTCCCAAAGATCTATGATTAACGATAAACTACTGATAGTTGATCCACCAAAAACTCATGAAATTCCTTATTTCTAGCATTGAAACATAACTACTATTAATAGTCTGAGAAAAAACTAAAAACAAAGCAATATATAATGCTAACTGAAGCACTCCCTTTCCATTCTGACTCATAAAAAAAATATCAAGTTCAGAATAGAGTAATACTGCAGTAAAAACTCAATCATCTTGACTATTCAAAATATCACTCAGTATTTTTATCAAGGAATTATTTACTTAAATATGTTACATAAAAGTTTATTGTATCAAATGTGTTACATCCTGGGCCCAAAAGTACTTTCTAGAAAAACATTCTTCAAATTTTACAGTGATCAAAGGAAAAGTAGATTTTATATACTAAACTTGTTTCTGTTAATTATAATCAACTTTTTCAGCAACAGAGAACTATAACCATATGAAAAATTTACCAAAGGGTAACAGAATAGACTTCAACCCACATTATTAAAAACAAATATAGAACTGCCAGGGATATGCTTGCTGTTGCCATAGGTATAATTATTTTTGAAGTAATTTCCTCTATGTTAACACAAAGTTGAGACTCTGAGATAGACCTAACATCATCTCATAATAAATGAAGTTATTCTAAATATAAAAAAAAATTGTATCATGCACTAAAATTAAAAACTGCATCAGGCACGAAAACCTGGTCTTTGGAAATGCCCAGTCCGGCTGGGTACAGTGGTTCACGTTCATAACCCCAGTACTTTGGAAGGCCTATGTGGGCGGATCACCTAAGTCAGGAGTCTGAGACCAGCCTGGCCAACATGGTGAAACCCCATCTCTGCTAAAAACACAAACATCAGCCAGGCGTGGTGGTGCACACGTGCAGTCCCAGCCACTCAGGAGGCTAAGGCACGAGAATTGCTTGAACCTGGAAGGTGGAGACTGCAGTGAGCTAAGATCACACCACTGTATTCCAGCCTGGGCCAGTGATATTCTGTATCAAAAAAAATTAAAAGAAAAGAAAGAAATGCCAAACTATGTAACAGCATAAATAACTAAAATACACAGAAAATTCTAGAATTCTAGAGATTTTATTACAATTATGCCTTGCTTATTTCTGTATAAACTGCAGGGTTCCATCTCTTTCTAGGGGAGTAGATAAATGCCACGATATTTCAAAGTTTATCTCAATGTTAAAGGCAAGTGAAAACATTAACTATTCCTATGTGGAATTAAAACAGCAACTGAACCAAAAATAGTCTCAGATTATGTTTCCTGATTAATGAAGATTTACAAGAATGAAGGAATATAGGGAAATTTAAATGACTCACATTTCCTACAACAATGGAAAATTTTCAAAAGAAAGAATTACCTCAATAGTCAAAAGTAGATTCTACTGCTATGCAGATTATTTGAATTTATACTAGACAAATATACTCAGGATTTTTATTAGTGCTTATTATTTTCCTTTTATTTTCAGATCCTCTGAGGGGTTGCTATTATAAATTTAAATAGCATACTAATACAAAAATTGCTTATCAATTCAGATGCTATCGATTCCCACTGTAGATGAGTAATTTATCATATCACAGTGAATATGGTATATCCCACTTCTCTTCCCCCTCCCATACTAGAAGCCACATTATTTTTAATTATTCCAGTGGCTGCACTAACAATTTTCAATAATATGCTTAAGGTACTCTTCCTTGATGTATCTTTAAACAATTATGGTATGTCAGAAAGATTAAAAAGTAAGTGATTTACTCTTCCTTTTGCCTCTTCTCATTCCCTCTCATAACATTCTGTTCTAAATAGAATTCAATCTTTCATATCCTACTGTCCATTTCTACAAATGAAAAAACCAACAGACAGCATTTTATATAACTTCAACGATCAACTAACACAGCAATTACACCTACAAAGGAAAAATCCTACAGACATTCATACTTTGCAAACGGGAAGAAATTTTTTTTTTTTTAAAAAGAGATGGGGTCACGCTATGTTGCCCAGGCTGGAGTGCAGTGCCTATTCACAGGTGTGATCCCACTACTGATCAGCACAGGAGTTTTGACCTGCTCCGCTTCCAAACTGGGCCTGTGTACCCCTCGTTAGGCAACCTGGTGTTCCCCCGCTCCCGGGAGGTCACCATATTGATGCTGAACTTAGTGCGGACATGCAATTGGTGTAGCACACTACAGCCCAGAACTCCTTGGCTCAAGGGATCCTCCCACCTCAGCCTCAACTATCCGGGACTACAAGTACCTCCCACTGTGCCCAGCGGGAAGAGATTCTTCAAAGAATTTACACATTTAACAAATGTCTACATTCTTCAAAGAATTTACACATTTAACAAATGTCTACTTAAAACCTATTGTGTGCCAAGCATTCTTCTAGGTACTAGGGATTCAGCAGAGAATAAAGCCAATCCTGCTCTTTCAGAGGTTATGTTACAACATGACAAAGACTATCTAGAAATTTTTATTTCTTTTTAGCTTCTTTCAATTCTTCAAAGTCAGTGGTGCCCAACCAAGGGCCCACTTTGTGGCTTGAAGAACCATAATGCCAATTAAGTAGGCAAGTGACATTGCCAAAAGTTCTGATTCTCTACAAACAATGTCAACCTGTGTGACGCAAAATGCACATAGGGTCCCTGCTGAGAGATATTTGTTCTAATATAACCAGGTGCTAGGGGGTGTTGTTTCTTCTTGAATTCTTTTTCATTCTGCTCAAACACTTTAAGTATGGTTTTCATGAAGAGTATGTGGCTAAGCTCTTTTGAGACGGAGTTTCCCTCGTTACCCAGGCTGGAGTGCAATGGCGCGATCTCGGCTCACCACAACCTCTGCCTCCTGGGTTCAAGCAATTCTCCTGCCTCAGCCTCCCGAGTAGCTGGGACTACAGGCGTGCGCCACCATGCCCAGCTAATTTTTGTATTTTTAGTAGAGACGGGGTTTCACCTTGTTGACCAGGATGGTCTCGATTTCTTGATCTCGTGATCCACCTGCCGCGGCCTCCCAAAGTGCTGGGATTATAGGCGTGAGCCACCCCGCCCGGCCCCTGCTAAGCTCTTTTAAGTCTAAATTTCTTTTACTCCCCGCATCCTCCAGCCCACCTCACTGATATAATTAAACACTCATCTTTACAGGTAAAATTACAGATGCCACTCCTCTCCACCCTCCTCAACCCAAAAATAAGATTTTAAATTGGAATGACTGATTCTCCTTTCTTTGTAGGTAATTTGTCTTTTACTCAGAAAGTTTTTAATATTTTCTCTTTATCCTATTTTTTGTTTTGTTTTGTTTTGACATGGAGTCTCACTCTGTTGCCCAGGCTGCAGTGCAGTGGTGCAATCTTGGCTCACTGCAACTTCACCTCCTAGATTCAAGCAATTCTCCTGCCTCAGTCAATTGAGTAGCTGGGATTACAGGCTCCTGCCAGCACACCTGGCTAATTTTCATATTTTTAGTAGAGATGGGGTTTCACCATGTTGGCCAGGCTGGTATCGAACTCCTGACCTCAAATGATCTGCCCACCTAGGCCTCCCAAAGTGCTGGGATTACAAGCATGAGCCACCGCGCAGGGCCTTTAATTTTTTTGAGAGACAGCCTTATGTTGCCCAAGTTGAAGTGCAGTGGCAAAATCACAGCTTACTGCAGCCTCAACTTCCCAGGCTCAAGCAATACTCCCATCTCAGCCTCCCAAGTAGCTGGGAATACTGGCACTTGCCACCACTTGGTTAACTTTTAAATTTTTTGAAAGGGCCAGGTGTGGTGACTCATGTCTGTAATCCCAGAACCTTGGGAGGCCAAGGCAGGCAGATCGCTTGAGTCTGTAAGTTCTAGACCAACCAGGGCAACATGGCAAAACCCTGTCTCTACAAAAAATAGAAAAAAAAATTAGGTGTGTATGGTGACGCATATCAGTAGTAACAGGTACTTGGGAGACTGAGGTGGAAGAATCACCTAATCTTGGGAAGTCGAGGCTGCAGTGAATTACGATCGCACCACTGCACTCCAGCCTGGACAATGGGAGTGACACCCTGTCGTTTGCACGCACATACACACAAAAATTTGTAAATACAGGGTCTCACTATGTTGCCCAGGCTAGCCTCAAACTCCTGGGCTCATGCAATCCTCCTGCCTTGGCCTCCCCAAAGTGCTGGGATTACAGCCCATTCCATCTGAAAACATTTATCTGTTTTTATTAAACATTTCTCCTTTTGATTATTGTTTCCTGTATTCTTTTAACACTTTTTTAAATACTGGAGCACCTCTATTTCTATCAATTTTTCCCATTCTGTATTTTCATCTCTATTGCTGCACATTCAAAATTTTTCTCTAATCTGAAGTTTCAGATCATCAACTGGATCTAAAACATGCCATTTTATTAATCTGGTTACTCAGATTTTAAAATTCTGATAATTATGTTTCTAATTTCCAAAAACACTTTCTGGTTTTCTGTTCTTTTTACATAGGAATCCTTCCTAATGACACATATCACAATTTTGCTTTATATTTTTAATTATCTTCCATTCCCTGAATTGCTACTTCTTTGAATGGGTTTGAACTGGTTATTCATTCATCAAGCTTGATTTGACTCAAATATATCAAGATTATGGTTTCAAATGTAATACAAATACTAACTAGCATGGATTTCTCCTACAATTTGAAGCTCCACCAATACCCTTCACTCTAAAATAGAGGGCTTGACATTCCAAGTTTTATATAAGCAGACAGGATATGACAGGTTGGCTACTCCACAGGAAGAGACTTGCTGGCTGGCAAAGCAAGCTGAGGAACTCCTCTTGCCAAAATAATCAGTCAATAACAAATATCTAGCAATGACAAGAGATGAAATTAGCTTTTTTAAGTCCTTGTTTGTTGTCATAATCAGGCTCAAGAATTTAAAGAAAAACATGAACATAGAAAGGAAATGAAAGAAAGATACAGTAACTATGGACCTCAATGTAAATTTTAGTTAAAATCTCCACCAAACTTGGGGAAGGCAGGCTAGTATAACCCTTCTAAACTTGTTATTATTCAAACTTGTTGTAACCGAGTTAGATCCTTTACCTGATCCTAGACTGGATTCTCTACCAGAAGAAATAAGCAACTCCATGCACCATCGGACAGAATATTATGATTATGCAAGATATATCCTTATTTTTTCCTATAGGAAAAAAACTATAGTTTTCTGGGGAAAAAGTATGGAATTTATTCTCAAGTGGTTCAAAAAGAACCATAAAGCAAATGGGAAGCATGTTAATAATAAGTGAATCTGGATAAAAGGTATGAATGTTTCACATACTCTTATTACCCAAAAAAAGTTTATTTTTTAATTTTAGTTTTAGTTTTTTTTTTGTTTTTTTTTTGAGACAGTTTCGCTCTTGTTGCCCAAGCTGCATTGCAATGGCACAATCTCGGCTCACTGCAACCTCCACCACCCAGGTTCAAGTGATTCTCCTACCTCAGCCTCCTAAGTAGCCAGGATTACAGGCGCATACCACCACGCCTGGCTAACTTTTTGTATTTTTATGAGAAATGGGGTTTCGTCATGTTAGTGAGGCTCGTCTTGAACTCCTGACCTCAGGTGATCCATATGCATTGGCCTCCCAAAGTGCTGGGATTACAGGCGTGAGCCACCACACCCAGCCTTCTCCAAAAAGTTTATTTACAACCGAAAAGATGAAGCAAAAGTATAGTTACCAATACTTTTGCATTTAACTATAGTTTTTAACTCTTCTAATCTATTATCTCAGCACCAATGTATTTGGCCATTTTCCTAATGATGAACATTTGAACTGTTGTCATTTTTTTTTTTTTTTTTGAGACGGAGTTTCGCTCTTGTTACCCAGGCTGGAGTGTAATGGCGCGATCTCGGCTCACCGCAACCTCCGCCTCCTGGGTTCAGGCAATTCTCCTGCCTCAGCCTCCTGAGTAGCTGGGATTACAGGCACGCACCACCATGCCCAGCTAATTTTTTGTATTTTTAGTAGAGACGGGGTTTCATCATGTTGATCAGGATGGTCTCTATCTCTTGACCTCGTGATCCACCCGCCTCGGCCTCCCAAAGTGCTGGGATTACAGGCATGAGCCACCGTGCCTAGCCCGTCATTATTTTTTTAACTATTGATTGCTCCTAACATTCTTATACATGTTTTCTGGGTAATTGGGAAGTTTCTATTAGATAAGTATTCCAGAAAGTAACTGATGAATTATAAAGTAGATGTATGTTCAACTTTACAGGAAAATACAAAACTGCTTCTTTAAGTGACTTTATCAATTTCTACTCCCATTTGCAACTGTGTAAGAAATCTTGTTGATCTATAATCTTTCTAATACTTGATACTGTCAAACTTCTTAATTTTGCCAAATGAACGGATATAAAATATTCTCACAGTAGTCCTGACCCGTATTTCCCTCATTTTTAGAAAGCCTTTATATTCTTATTAGCTACATGTTTTTCCTCTCATTAAATGCCTATTCACATCTTTGACTATTTTTCTATTAGGTTACCTTTTCTTAAATTAATTCACAGAAAATTATATATATATATTTAAATATATTCACTTATTTTAGAGATGAGTTCTCACTGTGCTACGCAGGCTGGTCTCAAACTCCTGGGCTGAAGCAATCCTCCTGCCTCAGCCTCCTGAGCAGCTGTAAATACAGGCATGTACCACCACACCAGCTTACCTACTCTTGACAGGAATCTTTAGTCAGTTATGTTCAAATTTTTTTTAATCTTTTAAAACACTTCTTCTGTTTTTTTTTTTTTTTTTTTTTTTTTGACCGAGTCTAGCTCTGTCACCCAGGCTGGAGGGCAGTGATGCAATTTCAGCTCACTGCAATCTACACATCCAGGGTTTAGCAATTATCCTGCCTCAGCTTCCCAAGTAGCTGAGACTACAGGTGCGCACCACCACACCTGGCTAATTTTTGTGGTTTTAGTAGAGACAGAGTTTCACCATATTGGCCAGGCTGGTATCAAATTCCTGACTTCAAGTGATCTTCACGTCTGAGGCTCCCAAAATGTTGGGATTACAGACATGAGCCACCACACCCAGCCAGGCCTCTTAAACTTTCTTTAAAGCATCTTTTGATAAACAGATTTCAATCTAACCAAATTTACCAATCTCTTAAAATTAGTGCTGCCTGTGTCTTGTTTAAGAAACCCAACCTTGGGCCGGGCGCGGTGGCTCACGCCTGTAATCCCAGCACTTTGGGAGGCCGAGGCAGGTGGATCACGAGGTCAAGAGATCAAGACCATCCTGGTCAACATGGTGAAACCCAGTCTCTACTAAAAATACAAAAAATTAGCTGGGCATGGTGGCGCGTGCCTGTAATCCCAGCTACTCAGGAGGCTGAGGCAAGAGAATTGCCTGAACCCAGAAGGCGGAGGTTGCGGTGAGCCGAGATCGTGCCATTGCACTCCAGCCTGGGTAACGAGAGCGAAACTCCATCTCAAAAAAAAAGAAACCCAACCTTTACCCAAGGTCTCCAAGATACGCACCTGGGGATACAGTACATCCACATATCAGAAGCTTTGAGAAATTTCAGCTAAATATATGACAGATGAGTCTATATTAAAACTGGACACTAATAATGACTTGCAAATGAGAAATTTCAGCTAAATATATGACAGATGAGTCTATATTAAAACTGGACACTAATAATGACTTGCAAATACTTGTATTAAAAAAAAATAGAGGCATAAGGAGTAAAAAAAAAAAAAAATCCTAGCAAAATACCACGAATTTGTTCTTTCAACGAAATCAAGAAGGACCTAGAATAGACAGGCAGCACATTCTCCCTTCATTACTGAAATGACAAAAGTATTTGAAAGCACTTATGCTGGGAAGCCCAAATGCAAGCACAAGTGTATCGAAGAGAAAATCTACAAATGAAAATCTACAAATTCTGCCTGTACAAGGGCTAAAAGCACAAAGAAAAAATTGGACAAAAACACACGGTACCGTATACACTAACCAGCTAACAAGCAAGGAAAACTGGTTCGTAACATAGCAGTTTCAAACTTAAGAATTTCTTAAGTCAAATGCCTAGCACAATTCATTATACTGGCTTTCCCTTTTAAAATCTCCACTGGTGAATCACTTAACTGGTAAAATCAACTTACAGCATGACTCTCCCATCTCCACATTTGCAGAGGAAAGGGTATAAGCAACTAGCACCCAGTAATGAAAGAAATGGGGTGAGGGAGGGTAAAAGCAGCTATTTTGAAGCAAATAACTGAACTGAACGATCCTCTTCCTGGTTCAATGACTAAATGGAGAAAGCCCAAAAGAGAGTACTGAAGCCTCCCCTCAATCACAAAAGACACAACAAAATTACGAGTCCAGATGAGTGGCTGCCAGGGCTTAGGCACGGGTGAAGGATGGAAAAATAAAAGCCTAGTATGTAAGGGAGGGTTCTGGGGATGATGAAACTGTTCTGTATCCTAACTGACATGGTGGTTACACAAATCTACATGTTAAAATTCACAGAGCTGTACACGCCTCAAAAATGAATTTTACTGTATGATTTAAAAATAAACATATTTTAAGTATACACAAATTCTTATAGGAGGAGCCTTATTTACATTACCCCCAAATGAGAAACACCCTAAATATCCTTCAAATGATGAATGAACACAGTGGTCCATCCACATAATATAAAACTTAACTAGTAATAAAAAGGAACAAAGAATTGAGCTATACAATGACATAGATGAACTGCAAAGATACCACACTGAGTAAAAGATACAAGTCTTAAAAGATGATATAGTACGTAATTCCAATTACGACAACATGGAAAATGTCTTATAGGGACAAAGAACCAATCAGAGGTTCAGTAATAAGAGGGAGAGAGAGGGCTTGACTAAAAACAGACAGGTCAAGGAAATTTACAATTTTATTATATTTTTTAGAAGAAAAAATATATAAAGTATGTTTCTAAAAATAATAAGTACAGAAAGCAGACATAAGTTTTAAATACAGTTCTTAGTGCACAATAAAATTAAGATGAACTCTAGGATCAACGGATTCAATTAAGAAAACTGAGTTAAGAGGGAGAGCTGAATGTGCTAACAGAAGCAAACAAATACTATCACTGAAGAATGCAAAACCTCACAAATCACAGAAACAACACAAATCAAATGCACATGAAAAATAAGACAGGCCAGGCGTGGTGGCTCATGCCTGTAATACCAGCACTTTGGGAGGCCGAGGCGGGCGGATCACGAGGTCAAGAGATCGAGACCATCCTGATCAACATGATGAAACCCCGACTCTACTAAAAATACAAAAAATTAGCTGGGCATGGTGGCGTGTGCCTGTAATCCCAGCTACTCGGGAGGCTGAGGCAGGAGAATTGCCTGAACCCAAGAGGCAGAGGTTGCGGTGAGCCAAGATCGTGCCATTGCACTCCAGCCTGGGTAACAAGAGCGAAACTCCGTCTCAAAAAAAATAAATAAATTAAAAAAATAAGACAGCAGGAAAATTCAAATCAAACAAATGAAGAGAAAAAGTATCAAGAACCAACAGCACTCAAAGACAAGGATGCAACATAATTTGTTGACATTAATAGAAAAAAGTGTCCTTCAGACAAAGAATTAAAGAAAACAATATTCATATTGTACATGTTTCACATTTACATTCATAACGTAAAAATAAAGAAAACTGTTTTGTGCACACACCAGAAAAACAGCTATTTACAAACAAAAAACACAGGCTGGCCTCAGACTTTTTCATAATATAAAACCATATGACTATAAAGCAAACCTATTTATAGTACTTTAAGTGAAAAGGCTGTTGACTAGAAAGAATTCTATACCCAGCTAAATGGTTGTTTACATATTCTGACCAAAGACATTTTATGGATCTGAAAGCCCAATAAAAAAATCAGATTCAAAATAGAGCTGTCGAAGGTGCATTAAAAAGTATGGCAGCAATCTGACAAAAGAAAAACTTCAGCCAAATTAAATTTAAAGGAGACTAATTGAGCAATGAATGTGATTCACGAATCACAGAGCCAGCCAGAGTAGGCTCTGACACTCCAGCGCAGCCCTGTGGTGGAAAATTTATGGACAGAAAAAAGAAAGTGATGAACAGAAAAAGGAAAGTGATGTACGGAAAATGGAAGTGAGGTAAACAGCTAGACTGCTTACAGGTTGGCATTTGCCTTATTTGAACAGCTGGCTACATTTGATTCAGCCAAAACTTGGTGATTGGCACACAAGAATAGGCTACGGTCTGTTTACACCTCCACTTGTTATAGTTCACCATGTACAGAAAAACCTTTAGGCTGGACTTTAAGGAGGCAGCTTTAGGACAAACTTGATTTAACAAAACAATGAAACAATATAAGCGTAAAATTGAAGTTTAAATCACTGTTGCCTATATGGCTACGATATACACCATAATATAGCTACAATACATACCGGTCATTAAAAAGTTTCTGAAACAGCTACATAATATTACATACCAAATACATTATAACAAAACTAGGATTAAATTTTCAGGTTGGATAGGGAAAAAAAAGACATACAAGGCTAGTGGTGGATGAAAGAAAAGTTGGTATTTCCTTGCCACGTATCTTTTCTCCCAAGTAATCTCATCTCACTTCCATGTTATTAACTGTTTAAGAACAAAAGGCCCCCAAATCTGTGACTCCGACATCTAACTGCCTAATCAGAGATTTTGCTGCCTATATTTCTAAAAGGTATCTTAAAATCATACAACCCAAAAATGAAGTCTTAACTTGCATCCCATCTTTCATGCACCAAATCATTTCTCCTGATGCACTATTTGTAATGGCAGTTACAATATGACCACTTACATGACAGCTAAACTGAAAAATTCAGTAGCTACTTTTGATCCCATTTCTCTTATTTCCCACATTTAAGTGGGAGAAAACACAATTTAGCAACCCATCTAAAAAGTTTCAGCAGAGTCTTAAAGTCATTTGTACTAATTTCTCCAAAGCAAACTTCTCCCAAAGTTTTTTTTTGAGACGGAGTTTCGCTCTTGTTACCCAGGCTGGAGTGCAATGGCCCGATCTCGGCTCACCGCAACCTCCGCCTCCTGGGTTCAGGCAATTCTCCTGCCTCAGCCTCTCGAGTAGCTGGGATTACAGGCACGCGCCACCATGCCCAGCTAATTTTTTGTATTTTTAGTAGAGACGGGGTTTCACCATGTTGACCAGAATGGTCTCGATCTCTTGACCTTGTGATCCGCCCGCCTCGGCCTTCCAAAGTGCTGGGATTACAGGTGTGAGCCACCGCGCCCAGCCTGCAAAGTTTCTAACAATTCAACACAGTAATCAATCACTAGCACCAGAATCACCTGAGGTGTTTATATTTAAAAAATACACTACAAGGTCCTTTATCAAAATGTCAAGGGATGGGTCTCAAGAGTCTGCAATTTCAATAAACACCCCAATTAATACTTATGTGCCTTAAGGTTTGGAAATTACTGCTCTAAGATCATTATTCCAACACCTTCCTCCCCCGCCCCCACCCCCGCCAGGAATGTTGAGGCACTTCCCTCTGCTACACACAACCAAGATGACAAGATATTTAGCTTCACACACAGAAACAAATAACTGATATTTTACATACAGAGTTAAATTACCTCTTTATCTTAATGTCTACATAGGAACAAGTATTCCATAAGAACATCTTTTCCATAGTAACAAGCATTATTTATTGGAGGAGCTTCAAACTTTACTAAATTAGAACTACTAAGTTTCAAAAGAAATTTAAATGTATTCCCTATGGAAAAGCCCATACATTTTCTCTTTCTACATAATATAGGACCCCAATTTTATGTTACAGTTTGGAACAGAAAACAGTCCCCACTTGGCCTTATTCTTATGGCTCCTGTGATCAAAGTCTGGCTAATATTTGGGGAGCTGATCCCCATATGGGCTACTCGATAGGATATTTTTAAAAAACAAAAATAAAAAAACCTCTGGCCAATATAATGGAAAGATAATCAGCATGTTTTATTTCAGGAATGTCTTCCTCAGTCTTACAGAGGGTATATAACAGAATTAGGAATCAAATTCTGCAGAGACTAAATTTTGTACAAGTGTTTAACATAAAAATACTTGAAGAGTTTGTTTTAAAAAATCTATTTTATTTCTCACATACACATTAGAGTAAAACATTTATTTAAAAGTTGTTTCATTCAGCAGAACATTTTCCTGAGTGATATAAATTTAAAAAAACAAAAGTTGTTTAAGCTGGGTGCAGTGGCTCATGCCTGTAATCCTAACATTTTTGGAGGCTGAGGGGTGGGGACAGGTCCCTTGAGCTCAGGAGACCAGCCTGGGCAACATGGCAAAACCCCATCTACAAAAAACACAAAAATTAGCTGGGCGTGGATCACTTGAGCCCAGGAGAACAAGGCTGCAGTGAGTCATGTTCACATCAGTACATGCCAGCCTGGGCAAGAGAGACCCTGTCTCAAAAAAATAAGATATAAAATAAATAAAAATTGTTCAAGTTCCATTTTCAGTGGCCCATGTCTGTAGTCCCAGCTACTTGGGAGTCTGAGGCAGGAGGATTGCTCGGGGCTCGGAATTTGAGGCTGTATGCCATGACTGCACCTGTGAATAGCCACTGGACTCCAGCCTGGGCACCACAGCACAATGTCATCTCAAAAAAAAAAGTTGTTTGGTTCAAACTCTAAACACATTTTCTCCTATGTTAGTATGATTAATAATATTAATGATTAGAGCCCCTGGTTAGCTCATAAAGTCTGTTTAATTACAAATGCAAAATTCATTCAGCTTCGATAAACATCGAGGCCCAATGGCCTTTATCATCTAGGGAGTATGAAGAATGAGCAAGAAGCAAATTCAGTGTAAGAGTTACCCTGGGGAGGCAGAGGTTGCAGTGAGCCGAGATCGCGCCATTGCACTCCAGCCTGGGTAACAAGAGCGAAACTCCGTCTCAAAAAAAAAAAAAAACAAAGAAAAAAAAAAAAGAGTTACCCTGGGGAAGAAAGCAGAAATGGTTCGTATATGGCACACACAGATGCCTTCAAGTGTGTTTGTAGAGTTGTTTCTTAAGTAGTTGGTTTCTTTCACAGAAAGTTCTTAAACTCAGAATACTGAGGCATTAAAGAATACCCATCCATGTACCCCACCAGCAATACAAGGACCCCAGACAAAACAATTACTATATTCTTACCCTACGCATGGCTTCCTCCTCTTCTTGACGCTTTTCGTAATGTGCAAAGTCATCAAAGATTGAGGTGGTATGCTTGAAAGTAGCAATTATTTTAAGCACTTGCTTAGCTTTTTCTAGGGGTACCTCTTGAGTGTCCCTTGAATTGGTAACCGGTTTGTTGTCATTATTTTCTAAGCGAATATGCCGTAATTGGTTATTGGGAACATCTTTGACAAAGATCCATTTAACTTCAAATTTGCCCTTCCACTTATCCTGAGACCAGACACCAGCATACGCATTATAGTCCACAACAGACTTCATTTCAGCCACTCCACAAAAATGTCCACTGCCATTCACACTGAAGAGTAAATAGAGTGGGCCTTTCCCATTCAGGGAACGGTAAGCTGCATCCAAACGCTTATTACCATGCTCAGTACTACACCAGATAGAGTATTTAATGGAACGATGTATGTCATCCTCAGAGTAGCTTTTAATTATAAACACACGTCCATTCTTCAGATTCCAATCAAAGTCTTTGGGATTATAGTTGTTTATGGCCTTTAGCTTTTCCAGCACAGGATGCACTTCTACACTAGAAGGTGAAGCACTGACAGGTACAACACCTAAACCAAAGTTTTCACTGCCCGCTCCATTGTTCTGGTTGAAGCCTGCTCCCCTGTTCCGAGGAGCTACCCAGCGATTCTGCAGCTGCTGCTGTTGAGGCTGCACTTGGTGAGGCTGGGCCTGTGGCTGAGGTCCTTGTTGCTGCTGTGGTTGTGGTGGTTGAGGCTGCTGTTGAGGCAGTTGGCTTTGCACCAATGGTGGTGGTTGAATTAATGGCTGAGGCTGCTGGATTATAGTTTGAGGAGGCAGAACTGGTTGGGTTGGTGGAGCCTTTACCACTGACCCTTTTTCATCCCAAGTTCCAATATTCATGTTGTGTTTTATAGGAGGTGGTGGAACAGCAGAACCCCCAATTCCCACATTGCCCTTGGGTTTAAGTTTCGGTTGAGGTTTGGCAGGCTTTCTGGCAATCGCAGCCCAGGAGGTTGGTTTAGGTGCTGCACTACTAACTGGGGGCACACTATTGGCTGCAATGCTAGTCATACCACTGCTGCTCAAAGCTGTACCTACAGTTTTTGTCACTGCAGCTGTCAAGTCACCACCAATTTTCAGTCCAGTCATGCCCTGCTCAATACTGCTAATGCCAGGCACCTTACTCAAAGTATCATTGCCAAATCCAGCCTGTCCATCAGTAATAGCTCTCCCAAGAGAACTAGGTGGATAGCCATAACTGCTACTATAAGCAGAACTTTGTGTTGATTGTCCCTGAGATCCACTTGTCCCCCATGTAGAGAAATCAGCATTACCAGGAAAAAAGTTAAATCCATGTTGACCAAGAAATGGAGGGGTATTTCCTAATGCCCCAGGTTGACTAAACACACCA
The DNA here is from genome assembly GCF_030222135.1 of Aotus nancymaae. Classification (NCBI taxonomy): domain Eukaryota; kingdom Metazoa; phylum Chordata; class Mammalia; order Primates; family Aotidae; genus Aotus; species Aotus nancymaae. Next base: position 13,993,348 of record NW_026988450.1, on the reverse strand, counting down.
TCTGGTATATAGTGATGTTCTCCATTACTCATTTGTCCATAGGTTGTCAGATATGGCATAGGCTGGTCTCCAGCCGTGGACCACGCTGCTTCCCCAAGAGAATATGGAAATCCAATGGATGGAGCATAGTAACTAGGCATGTATGGATCTGACATTGGTGGATAGCTGTTACTCTGCAAAACAAAATATCATAATCAGTAGCGAAATGTCCTCTTAAGAGGGCAAAAAAAGACATCTGAAAGACTGAAATCAAAAAGTTATAAGTAAATGAAAAAAAAGATGTACCTATTCTAGATTTAAAAAATTAAAATTTCAAATTTGATTTTATATAACAGAAAAATTTGCTGATGAGTATTCACATCTTTAAACATTTCTTACAAAATAACCTATAGGGCTTTTATCAGGGATGAGAGTCGGGTATGAGTATTATTTTTTTGTTTGAAGAGCCACGTCCTCTGGCACAATTTAAAAATACTGTAATTTCTACAGAAGGCTAATATATAAACTTTGTGAACACAAAATTGCCATTTACACAGCCTGCTGTACTTTAACCAATCAATGTATTCAATCACTTACATGCAAGGATTAAATAAACTAGAAAACTGCGTCAAATAGCCAAGGAATTAAATTACAGCTTATCTATATGATACGGCCAGTTCAGCCATTAGATTTTGTACTTCCATTAAGGAAAAAGTGGAGAAATGCTCACATTCTGAGAAGATTCAAGATGTCTATAGCATGATCCAAATTTATTTCTGTTTTGCTTTGTCTTGTTCATTTCAAAAAAGAAATAAATTCCTTATCATAGTTTCTTATTGGTGGAATGACATGTTTTTTCTTTATACTCACCTTTCCCCCAAATTTGACACAATAAACCTGTATTAGACATTTTTTAATTGATAGTTCATGTAAATTTTCCAGAATTATTGCAATTAAATCAACCTTCATTATACCCATCATTTAGTGAAGTGCCAAAAATCAAGGCACCAAATTTTATTAAAGGAAAAAAAAAGCTCAAATTTGTTACTAGACAATATAAAAATAAAATACTTTAAAGTATTTTAAATACTTATTTCCTTTGAATAAGTTTCTTATGCAAAAAAAAGTCTAAAACTAGATTTTCGATTTTTGATTTAGGTGCGCTTTTATTCTTCTTTATTTTTGAAACAGTCTCACTCTGTGGCTCAAGCAGAAATGCAGCAGCGCGATCTCAGCTCACTGCAACATCCAACACCTGAGGCTCGAGCAATCCTCCCATCTCAGCTCCCAGAGTAACTGGGACAACAGGTGTCCACCACCATACTCATTAATTTTTTGTATTTTCTGTAGAGATGAGGATTTCACCATGTTGCCCAGACTGGTCTTGAACTCCTGGGCTCAAGCAATCTTCCTGCCTCAGCCACCCAAAGTGTGATTTAGGTGTGATTTTAAAGCACTGTACAGAGCTTCATAATTTGTAGAATTATGCAAAGTGAAAAAAATTCACTAATATTGTCAGTACAACTGGTATTACCTTTCAAGGGTCAATACTATTTTGAGGGTTGATTATTTAATTTATATAGACATTTTTATTCAAAGTTCCTTGGAGTAAAGTTCTTAACCCATTTCTTCTGTTGTTACACTCTTGCCACTATTTTGTGGCTGCTTTTCCATTTATGAATGTGACAATAACATCATAGATCCTACCTGGAACTAATTTTAAATAAACTATTTTTGAAAATGCTTATCATTGAAAATAGATGCTTTATTACTAAGCTACTTGTTTTACTATTAAGTTACCCGTGGTCTACCTATCCAACTCGTGACTATCGACTGTCTGTAAGAAAGTTAACTTAACATAATTCTCTCTGGAAATCATTTTCTGATATGACTAAAATAACTTAAGAACTAAATATAATGTAACAGAGGTTACATTTAAATTATTAATTCTGTCAAAAGATTTACTGGCTATTGCCAGTAAAGCTTGGACTTAAAAACCAAAAAACTCACCTCTCACTTTTTAAAAGAAAATCACAAAACCATTTTTCAAATACACTGGATGTTGAGTGTATTTTACAGTACAGTCCTTGGCAGACTATGTTGCTTTTTTATTTGTATCATTTTTTATTGTTGTATTGTTATTTGCTTTTCCAACACATCAGCCCTTCCTATCAGTGGGTTCTACGTCTGTAGATTTAACCATTCACAGATTGAAAATAGGCAAAAGAAATGAATAATTCCATCTGTATTGAACACATACAGACATTTTGTCATTATTACCTAAACAATATAGTATAACCATATACAGATCATTTTACACTGTATTCAGTATTATAAGTAACCCAGAGATGATATAAAGTATACAGGAGGATGCGCATAGGTTACATGCAACTACTATACCACTTTATATAAGGTTCTTGAGCATCCGCAGATTTCGTTATCCATAGGGGTTCTGAAACCAATCTTCCACAGATACCTAGAAATGACTATTTTTGATCCACAACTGACTGAATCCATAAACATAGGCACTGCAGATACAGAGGGCTGACTGTATTTAAAATTGGAAAATTCATGTGTTACTATTTACTCACTGAATGCATTCTTCAGCTATAATGGATAATTAGTAACTATAATTGCAAATATAGTCAAAGAATGCCCACAATATTCACATTAAAGAAACTAACAGCATTTTAAAAACTGCAACAGTAGCACCTTACAGAAATCAACACTGAAAGCACTGACTGCTATATTTAAATACATCTATAAGGAAAAGCCCGAGGAAGTTCAAACACACCAACAATAGTTTTTAAAGAAAAAAATCTTGACAAAATTAATGAGTAAATTTTGGAAGCTATGAAGATGATACACACAAATGTATATAATCATTAAAGTATCTTCTAAAAATAAAAAGTACTCATAGTGCTTCATGCTGACACAGTCATTGTGATATAAAACTCTCAAAAGTTTAATAAAAATGAGCAAAGTTCATCTAGTACTGATTAAAAGATAAAACTGGGCCAGGCACGGTGGCTCATGCCTGTAATCCCAGCACCGTGGGAGGCAGAGGCAGGCAAATCACCTGAGATCTGGAGTTCGAGACCAGACTAGCCAAAATGGTGAAACCCCATCTCTACCAAAAATACAAAAATTAGCGAGGCATGAAGACACACGCCTGTAATCCCAGCTACTTGGGAGGCTAAGTAAGACAGAATCACTTGAACCTAGGAGGTGGAAGTTGCAGTGAGCTGAGATCGTACTACTGCACTCCAGCCTGGGTAGCAAACAAGACTCTGTCTCAGAAAAAAATTTAAAAAGATAAAACTGTGTACTGTCTTCCTCTTTTTTTAAACAGTTAAACATATCCTTTATTTATAATTTTAACTATTTATTTCCACCTTTATCAAATGCATACATTGTAAAAAAACACTGATACAAGATATTCATTGTAAAAGAAAATCTACAGTTAAATGGAAGACAAATAATACACGGAAGTGGGTAAATCCAACCCAGAGATGAGTAGAAGAGGTGGGCTGAATATGGAGGTAATTGGTTTCCAAGTTTTAATTTTGATTGTTGGCAATGAAATTCAGATTCAGTAGTCTTTATATGGATGTGGGAGTACAAAAGCAGACCAAGTAGCAAGTTTTTATGCTAATTCTTTATAATAAAGCATCCACAAAATTATACTCAAAATTTATACTGAATATTCTTATTTCACCATGACAAATGCTGAATTCTACACAACAGTTACACATCAAGTTCTTAATGTCTACATCCATAGTGTAATTCAAGGGTCAGCAAACTAAGAGGCCAACAAGTAAATCAAGACATGTTCAGGGCCGGGTGCAGTGGCTCACGCCTGTAATCCCAACACTTTGGGAGGCTGAGGCGGGTGGATCACGAGGTCAAGAGATCGAGACCATCCTTGTCAACATCGTGAAACCCCATCTCTACTAAAGACACAAAAAATTAGATGGGCATGGTGGCGCGTGCCTGTAATCCCAGTTACTGAGGAGGCAGAGGCAGGAGAATTGCCTGAACCCAGGAGGCGGAGGTTGCGGTGAGCCAAGATCGCGCCATTGCACTCCAGCCTGGGTAACAAGAGCGAAACTCCATCTCAAAAAAAAAAAAAAAAAAAAAAAAAACAGCCATGTTCAGTCTCTGTCACATATTTGGGTTTTTTTCTTTTAACAACTCTTTTAAAAGCTGTTAGCTTAAAGCCAGGCATAGTGGTTTGCGCTTGTAATCCCAGTTACTCAGGAGGCTGGAAAAGGAGGATCAATTGGGTCCAGGAGTTCGAGACCAGAGTGCACCAGAGACTATCTTATAAAAAAAAAAAAGTAGCCAGGCATGGTGATGCACGCCTGCAGTCTCAGTTATTTGGGAGGTGAAGTGGGAGGATCACTTGAGCCCAGGAGTTCAAGGCTACAGTGAACTATGATCACACCACTGCACTCCAAAGTAGGCTATAGAGCAAGACTCTCTTCTCTTAAAAAACAGTAACAACAAAAACCACACATAAACAAACAAAAAAAAATTGAAGTGCTTCAAACTCCTGAAGTGACTTCTAACTTAACAACAAAAAGTTAAGAGATGTTCACTAATTTTAATGCTTGCATTATGCTATGTACTTTCTCCTATTATTATAATTTTCAAAAAGCATAATTTATGCATATTTAATCATAAGAATGTCATAAGAAAAATGTTATGTATAATATTCAATCTCATTATTTCACCAACCATAATTCTTCATTCTTTAATTCTATTAGATAACCTAATCCATCCATCCACTTAATAAATAAATAATGAATGTTATATGTGCCAGATACCATGCTGGTTACTGGAGACAAAAAATAAAGAACACGGTCTCCAACTGGGAGCACTTCACAGGTATAGTAAAGACTTACTTATCCTATAATGTGATAGCTACTCTATCTGAAGGACAAAGAAAGCAAAACAAAACACTTCTTAAGTACAAAGAAGAGAGAGTAAGTAACCGGAAAATCAGAAAAGACTTCCTGAAGGAAGTGCCTAGGAGTGTGTACACATGTTTGTATAAGACATACATACAAAAATTGAGATCATAAAAGAAATATTAAGAAAATACTTTATATTTTCATAAAATAATCCTAAGTTATATTTTGCCAATCAGATGGAGAAGGTTGGCAAAAGATGCGCTAGAAAGGGAAGCTGAACCACTTTAAGAACATTTATATAATAAATGCATCCACTGTTGAGATGCCATAGTAATTCTTTAATATTAGAGTAACACAATCAGACTTGGATTTTAGGACTGCTTAGTGGCAGTACAGAATTACTAGTTAGAAAATCATTTGAATCTTGCCCAAGCTTATAAACTGATAGGCCAAAAAAAAAAAAAAATCATTTGAATAGGCAGAAATAATGAATACCTTAACTAAGGGCAGTGATGAAAAGGGCAGAAAAATGACAATTTAATTTTCTCTGATAAAGACAGCTAAGAATTTACTTTCCCAAACACACAAGCAGACAAACTCAACTTAGTTTTCCAAATTATTTTTCAAATTTATATGCACAAATTACATGGCATACTTAACAGTGCCAATTAAAATCTAAATTTTCCAATCAATTTAGTCATAAAATTATTCTGAAGAACTATAAAGAACTAATTTTAAGAATTAAGGACTGACATTTGGCCGGGCACAGTGGCCCAAGCCTGTAATCCCAGCACTTTGGGAGGCCGAGGCGAGTGGATCACGAGGTCAAGAGATCGAGACCATCCTGGTCAACATGGTGAAACCCCGTCTCTACTAATACAAAAAATTAGCTGGGCATGGTGGCACATGCCTGTAATCCCAGCTACTCAGGAGGCTGAGGCAGGAGAATTGCCTGAACCCAGGAGGCGGAGGTTGCGGTGAGCCGAGATTGCGTCATTGCACTCCAACCTGGGTAACAAGAGCGAAACTCCATCTCAAAAAAAAAAAAAGGACTGACATTTACTTTCAAAATTACAATAAACATTCCCTCAGAAAATGAACACTATAAAATAGAAGAAATATGCTGTCACAGAAGCAGAAAGGCAAACAACTTGCTTTACAGTATCCTTGGGTCTCATAAGAACTAGATCTAAGTATACAAAACAATTTAATTCAGTAGCCAAAGACATTAAACACCTTTTCCATGAAAAGATTTTTATCATTTATAATTGTAAAATCAGATAAATGAATTTAATTTTAAAAACATACTGTGTACATAGTTGAAATTTTAATAAGTTAATTATTTCACCCATGTCAGTGTACAAGGACCTTACTAGTTATATAACTTTAAATCTGCCAATAACTTCTTGAGCTCTTTCGCCAATAAATCCAGTTTTCACTAATCTGTTATAACAGTACTATTCAAAAGGTCCAAACATTTTTAATTTTCTAACTAGGTAATTAGGAGTAACTTAAATTCTCATACAACTTACCTTTAAGATTCCAGGTAATTTTCAATTTTTTTCTAGAATAAACCCAGCTTTCAATATTCTACAGTATTAATCCTCTTTAAAATGTAAATATGTGTCTTGTTAGAGATCATTATTTTTAATATTAAAGAAAGATGACTGCTGAAAATCTATTTAGTACTGCAAAGAGAAGCAGAATAGGCCTTACTAGAATCAAATTTTACAACTTCTCTTCAAACAGGATACAAATATGTTGATTCAAATATCATGAGTTAAAACAAATCTTTTTTTTTTTTTTTTGAAAAAACTCATGACTACTTTTGTGCCAAAACAAATCTTTTTTTTTTTTTTGGAGACAGTTTCGCTCTTGTTACCCAGGCTGGAGTGCGAGGGCGCAATCTCGGCTCACTGCAACCTCCGCCTCCTGGGTTCAGGCAATTCTCCTGCCTCAGCCTCCTGAGTAGCTGGGATTACAGGCACGCGCCACCATGTCCAGCTAATTTTTTTTTGTATTAGTAGAGACGGGGTTTCAGCGTGTTGACCAGGATGGTCTCGATCTCTTGACCTCGTGATCCACCCGCCTCAGCCTCCCAAAGTGCTGGGATTACAGGCTTGAGCCACCGCGCCCGGCTCAAAACAAATCTTTTAAAACACTAAAACAAATCTTTTGCAAATGGTTTCACCCCAACGTAAGCAGCAATGATGCAGATGAAAGAATTCATTTGGGTTCCCTAAGGTAAATGCCTTTATATTCTTTAAAAAGTAATGGTTTCCCAACCACTTTTTAAAACTTTTTTTTTATTTTTTATTTTTTACATGTAAAGTCTTATGCGAAATTCCAATATATAGTACAGAAAAAATGCAAAGCACAGCTCTGGTTGCTACACTGGTGGGATTCAAAGATCCTCCGCTGGTTTTCCCTAGGAAGATCCTAAAGTGCCTCTATGGAGTACCAGAAACCCTCGTGACAAAAAGTTTTCCTCCAACAGAAACCTTTCTATGTCCTTGTAACAAATAATGAAGAACTAACTGTAAAATATCTGTTAACAAGTAAAACATGTAAAAAAATTACTTCAGGTAGCAACTGCAAAACTGTCTTTTACACTTCACTGAAACGCCTTAAAGAGTTTGAAAGGCTGGGTGCAGTGTTCCATGCCTGAAATCCCAGCACTTTGGGAGGCTGAGGCAGGCGGATCACTTGAGGTCAGGAGCTCAAGACCAGCGTGGCCAACATGGTGAAACCTCACCTCTCCTAAAAATACAAAAATTAACCACGTGTGGTGGCACGTATCCCAGCTACTTCAGAGGCTAAGGCAGGAGAATTTCTTGAACCTGGGAGACAGGTTGCAGTGAGCCAAGATCATGCCATGGCATTCCACCCTGGGTGACAGTGCGAGACTCCATTACAAAAAAAAGTTTGAATAAGTCAGGTTTTTTGAAACTGTATCTTCATCTTAAGAACTTCATTTTCAATTATAATTTATAAACTATGAAATCAAGTAGCAAAAAACAAAAAAAAAAAAAACAGTTCAACTGTTTAGCCCAAAAAAATTTCTCAAACCTATCTAATCATGGAGATCTTTTGGAAGGAATATTTACTACACCTCCTAATATTAAAATTTCTCAGGCAGGCGCGGTGGCTCACGCCTGTAATCCCAGCACTTTGGGAGGCCAAGGTGGGTGGATCACTTGAGGCCAGGAGTTTGAGACCAGCCTGGCCAACATGGTAAAACCCCGTTTCTATTTAAAAAAAAAAAACTTCTCAGAAAAGTTGGAAAATACTGCATGTTAACTGAGGTTACTTTATGAGCCAGAATACAATAAAAGTAAACTTCTTTTAAAACTTGCACTATGGCCAGGCGCGGTGGCTCACGCCTGTAATCCAAGCACTTTGGAGGCCAGGGCGGGCGGATCACCTGAGGTCGGGAGTTCAAGACCAGCCTGACCAACATGGTGAAACCCCGTCTTAAAAAAAAAATAACCTGCACTACATTTCACAACGAATGATCTACTTTCATAAACTATAGGTGGAAAAGTAAATTTGTTAAGATCATAAAAGTTTTTTTCTGCCAGGTGCGGTGGCTCACACCTGTAATCCCAGCACTTTGGGAGGCCGAGGTGGGCGGATCACCTGAGGTCAGGAGTTCGAGACCAGCCTGGCCAACATGGAGAAACCCCATCTCTATTATTTAAAAAAAAAAAAAAAAAGTTTTTTTCGTTTCCATTTATTTCTTCTTTTCCAATGTATGCTAGAAATGTAGCTCAACAGATAGGAAGGGGTGGTTAATGTGAAGTAAACAAGAGGTAGATGAGGTTGAACACAATCATCTCTCTCCATAGTCCTAAAAATAATCCTGGATCCCACAAATTTTCCCTGTAACTCTACTGTTCAAACTGTTCAATTCTGTAGTCATATTTGGTTGCTTGTTCTTTCAGTTTCAAAAATCTAGGTTAAAATATTAGTATATTTTTCATTTTCTCCATATATGCACAGTTTTCCAATTTATCCTTCAAATTTATATGCACAAATTAATTGGCATCTTTAACAGTGCCAATTAAAATGTGAATTTTCCGCTGAGTGCAGTGGCTCACACCCATAATCCCAACACTTTGGGAGGCTGAGGTGGGCAGATTACTTGAGGTCAGGAGTTCAAGACCAGCCTGGCCAACATGGTGAGACTCCATCTCTACTAAAAATATAAAAATTAGCCAGGCGTGGTGTCATGTGCCTGTAATCCCAACTACTTGAAAGGTAAAGGCAGAAGAATCACTTGAGCAGGGGAGGCAGAGGTTGGAATGAACCGAGACCATGCCACTGCACTCCAGCCTGGGCAACAAAACAAGACTCTGTCTCAAAAAAAAAAAATTTTTTTTTTTTTGAAGACAGGTTTTCACCATATTGGTCAGGCTGGTCTCGAACTCCTGACCTCAGGTGATCCGCCTGCCTCAGCCTCCCAAAGTGCTGGGATTACAAGCGTGAGCCACCGCGCCCAGCATCAAAAATTTTTTTTACAATCTGAATTTTCCAGTCAAATTAATCATAAAATTATTCCAAAGAACTACAGAACTGATTTTAAGACCTGAAGTTCTTGAGCATTTTTTGCTTTTTAAAAGCAAAACAAAAACAGTTTCATTACAGAATGTTCTCCCTAAAAAACTGGTTAATACTGAAAAATTCATTTTTTAAATTTATTTCTACCAGTGGCATATTTTTAATAGCAGGCAGAAAGAGATGCAGAAATGGCATACAGATACCTAATACCACTGTTCTTCGATGTTTAAATTGAAATTATACTTGTACACAAATACACAAGGCCACCAGTTACTTGATTTGATAAAATTATCCATGTCTCCAAATATACAAATTTCTAGCTAATTAAGTCTTTTAATTAGCTTAAGCTATGAAGATATAGCAGTGAGATTAAAAAATTAAATTCCTTCAACACACACACACAAAATCTAACCATAATAAATACACATAATGGTCACCTGCAAATCTTTATTTTATATTTCATAACCTAGTTTCAGGTGCCTATACTTTCTGAAGGAGAACTCTCCTGTGCCATAAACCTGCAACTGCTACTCACTACTCACTACTATGCAGGTACACAAGAAGTAATCCATGTTGTGGTGAATCTCATTAAATTAAATAATCTATTTAAAAAATCAATTAATACTTATAAGTTTAATTTCCTAAAATCTGAAACTGTCAGAAGACTTACCTGATTTGTCTGGCTACTTAAGTATGGCTCAAAATCATCATCATTTACAGCATCTTTTTGATGAATCGAACCGTTTTGTACTGAAACTAAAAAATATGTTTGTATTAGAAGTGTTGCAGTTATCTTTATGAAACTCATAGTGCAACCTAATGTTTTTAGTAGTTTTCAAGCCAAAAAAAGTAATCAGAAAAATAATACTGAGTTATTTTCTTTTTAAGGACCCTCTTAAGGATAAACTCTATTTTAGATACAAATATTTATGTGCCACAAAAATTTAGAAGTCTTTTGATATATAAGCCCAAGATTACATAAACAAAAGCCATATATACACTTCCTCTTATCAAAAACTTTAAGTAAATATCCCAATTTCAACACTGTAGTGAGTTAACTGTTATATAAAGATGTTGGAAAGAGTTCCCTAATGCTTTATTTGAATCTAAAATAACTAATTCAAGTAGTGTTGTAGGCAATAAAAAAGATTTCTGAATGTTCTCTACCTTTGTTTAAATCTACAAATTATTTAATCTAATAAATAGTGAAATAACTATTTTTGATCTAATGTTACAGTAAACATCTTAAATGTCTCCAGTACAGTTTAGGCTATAAATTAACTTGAAACAATTCACAATGAACAGACTTACAATTATGATATATCTGAATAGGGCTTTAATTCTAACCCCCCAAAAATGAAGACCTTCACATGAAACTATAAATAAAATTAAGACACAAAAGACAACCATAATTATTCTTGCAACACATGAGAAAACAAGTCAGAGAATAATTTTGTTCAAAGGTCATCTCCATAAACACTTTAAAGGTGTTACTCTCTGGATGCTGTTTCACAGTGCTTTTGAGCAGACTCCAGAAGTAAGGTCCTGAATTTGTATCTCAAATCCAACACTGAGGAGATGATCTCCAGTTAGGGATTTAACCTTTCTAACCCTTGACTGTTTCTCTGTTCCAGAAGATTATTGATTGTGCCTGTCTCATCTCATCTGAATATTAAATGGCAGCACTAGATAATCTTAGATATTATCCCATTATGTATTACAAGATCCAAATAGGACTAAAAATGACTTTTGATCCATTTAAACAGAAGTGTTACTAGACTAATATTTGATGGGGTGGCACTATGTAAATATACTATTCTATACGGCTGTCCACAAATTAGAAACAAAAAGAACTCACTATCTAAAGATTTACTGCTCAAAGATGATACAACATCACCAAATTTTATGAAGTTCAGGGGGTGATGGGTTTAAGTTGTATGCCTCTGTAACACTGCAACATTTTTATTATCCCTAAATTTTCCCATGAGAGTACAGCACCTAAAATGTAGTATGAGTTAACAGTGGCTTAGGAGCAAATATATGCAAAATCCCTAAATATTCTGCCATCCAATAAGTAGCAAAGATCACTCAAAGATATAATGCTACTGTGTGAAGCCTTCAAAGTAGACTTCTTCTTATACCACATTGCCCCTCAGAAGCCACAAGAGCAACCTGAAAGTCAACTTGATCCTGGCTCCATTAAGGTAATTTAACTACGTCTGATTAAGGACTGCATCAGAACTAGGGTTCAGCTAAATGTGCTCCACAGAATTTAAATATGTAATAGCCACTAGAAACCAAAATAAAGAGCGTGCCTTAGGTTACTTCTAGTGCCATTTTAAGGCTTGGTTAATCATTTCAGGCCAAGAGATTCTAACATACCTGTTCCTCTGACACTGGCTTTACTGCTCCTAAATCAAAGGTAGTTATGCATGGTCTATTACTTCTTGAAAAAAATTCTTTACTATTACACTCGTACATATAGTCAATGTTTGAAACAGCTAGCAACTTAAAAATTATGACTATATATCTCTCGTATCCACCAGATTCTCAAAAATCTAGTCCATACAGATACAAAAAGGGCCAGGCCAGGAGCTCGAGGCCAGGCCTGGGCAACAAAGGGAGATTCCACCTCTACGAAAAATGTTTAGAAACTAACCAGGTATGGCGTCATGTGCCTGCAGTCCTAATTACTCAGGAGTCTAAGAAGGATCACTTGAGCCCAGGCATTCCAGGTTACACTGAGCTATGACTATGCCACTGCACACCAGCCTGGGCTACAGAGCAAGACCCTATCTTTATTTACCAAAAAAAAAAAAAAAAAAGTACTCAAAATTTATCTGAATATATATTATACTGTTATTCTTACTTATTTCTTCTGTTCTATTCTTTCTCTTCTAAGAGGCTGGGCCTGAGAACAACTCGTACACTATCATAAATACAGTCCGCAGTCATTTTTAAATGATGCATAAATGTCTACAAAGTCTTACAGTACAAGAAGTCAATTTACTTAAAAAATGTTTAATTAAAAGTACTTCACATATACTGACAAGCAATTTGCATTAGACTCCAAATAAAATAGTAATTCGTCCTTGTAAGTTTCACAATTGTATCTTTAAGAAAACTGTCTTAAAGACGTTAATTTTTGAATATTACTTAATGACAAGCTAACATCTTGAAGTCTAAAAGCCATTAAATAGAAATGAAATCCAAGCTAGTTCCATAGTCTGTAAAAGTTCTTCAGGGGGAAAAAAGAACAGATGACTTACATGATTCTTCGCCTGTTTCCTCTGCTCTATGAAACAGAGTCAAATCAAGATAGAACATGGGCCTTAGGAGCCAGGTGATTCTTTGCTCTGGTCCTGACTACATCAAGTTAGGAAAGTCAACAGATCTGTGCATCATGTTTCCCCACCTACAAAAACAGTGACAATACCATATACCCTCTATCTCCTTACAAGAATGTTGTGAGGATAAAATGAAGCCTAAAATAATGACAGTAAAGTGCTTTGAAATCATTTCTCGGGAGGATGAGGAAAGAACACAACAGAATATTGCCAAAATATGTAAGGCATTTTCCACTACTTTTCTGAAAATTAAAACTTAGCCAAATTTAACCTATATAGTTGTATAAAACAATGCACATGTCGCTCTGTTGGAAGAGAGTAGAGAGGAGGAAAAACATAGATCCTGTTCCACGAGTTTGCTATTTATAAACTAAGGAAGATGAGAAAGGAGGCAGTAAGGCCTAAGACTAGAAGTATGGCATCTGACACTTCCACCCATAGTACTCACAAGTAAAAGCACAGCACACCTTTACTCCAATAAGCAAAAATTCTACTTGTTAATAAAAAAAAAATAGAATACTTAGTGTTAAAATTATGAAAAAAAAAAATTATGAACCAAAAGACAAATAAATCCCCTTAAATTTCTACTATCCTTTCATACTACTCTTGCCAAGGATAATAAGGAGTTCTGATATTTAACATAAGGACAATCTATTAATTAATAAACAATGTGAATTCATAAAACCTAGAAATATTACTTATTCTACAAAAACATTTTTGCCTTATTGAAGACACTTATTTAGAATCCCTTTGCCTTCCGTAATGAATTAAGTCATCAAGGATATATAGAAAATCAAAGACACTCAAACTAGGTGTTAGGCTAATGCTGTCAACTAAAGACAATTCAGTAAAGAAACACAGAATCTCTGAAATTAGAGTAAGTTGACTGAAAAGGATTATTTGTTCAAAACTTTGACACCAACTTCTCAAGGACATACTATTTTTCGTAAGCTTGATAAGTTCTGAATTCAAGATTACTCATATTTAGAATACTGAGCTTGTAGTCCAAGAAAAATAGCTTCATAAAAGTAAACAGAAATGTAAAACAATTTTACTAGCTGGAATCAAGCTAAGGCAGAATAGTTTTTCTCAAATACACACATAGCTACTTATACCAGGTTCACTGGTGGTGTTGCCTTTGCCTTGTAATTCTCCCTGCAGAGGCATAAAAATACAAGTAATGTATATGTGTATTTGTGCACATCTGCCATTTTTAAGGAACTTAAATAATTAGCTATATTTTCAGGCCAGTAGCAGTTTTTCCCTCCTGCCAAGGCTCTATGCAAGGGAGTTTTCCTGCACCTTAAAAATAAAGTGTGGAAGGTGAAAAGAAATCCAGCAAATATAATTGCTACCAGAGGGATGAACTATTGTTAATTACAAGAAACCTCACAACATACCATAGGAATGACTAGAGTTATTACTTTTATTTTATAGAGGGGAGATTCTGACAAATAGGTAGAATGTTCGCAAGCTCACTTGGCAAGTCAGTAGCCAAAGGCAGTATTAGAACTCAAGACTCTAAGGAATCCCAATCCATCATTCTAACTTAGGATGAAATTACTGAACAATAAGGAGGAAAGAAAGAAAATTTCTTAAGAATAAAGAACTATCAAAATAAACACTTTGTGTATGTGTCTGAATACACTTAATAGAAGTGATACCAATGGATAAAAAAATTTTAAGTAACCCAAAAATACTTATTTACAAACTGTGGATATATTATGTAGTTTACAGATAAATCTAACATGAAAGATGCCACCAGTGCCTACCTAAGTGAAATGACCACTCATAAATCAAACTTATTTTACTCACAATGCTGTAGAGGCTCTACTTTGTTTTATCAAACAAGTTAAGTACTTCACAGAACTTGTGTACTTACCTTAAAGCAGGTAACACAAAACATTTAGCATTTCAAACAGCCTTGCAAAGTGCCACCTCCCCACAGATCTAGGATAAAATAATTTATGCTAGGCAATAATGACCACAATTTCACAATCTCCAAGTCTATATACTTTCTAATGGGTAGACTAACAAAAAAAGAAATTAATGGATCATTCTTTTTAAAATTCAAATTTTTAAAAACTCATTTAAAATAAATCAATATCCAGTTTTATTTCAGGTTTACACTTACAACACACAAAAAAATTCTAGAAATGAAATGTTAAAAATTAAAATGTTTAAATGTTTATATACTGCAAGAAAACATCTTTAATAAAAACAAAACAATAAATTTGCTACCTAATATGGTGGTATGTAGCTAGTATGTACAAATTCTACAATTCAAAGGAAATTAACTAATCTACATATCCAAAACTTATTATTTTAAATTAACCAAATTTGCAATAGCAAATAAATACCCTAACAAGAATTTAAAGGGCACCAAAGACAATCTACATCTAAAAGGCTATTACAGATCTTAATTTCTAACACTGTGTTACTGAAATCAACAGAAAGCATAATTCTAGTGTAATTTCAAGCACTACAAAATGTTATAAATATATAATTTGCTCTGATGTTATTTAATTGGCACTATCCCAAGAAAGCAGTTATTGTTCTATACTTAACTAAATGTCACATGACTAATGTCATAATGTTTCAGTCAGCTGACTGCACTGTTCCATATTAATAAATACAAAACACACTTTTAAAAAAACACTTTATTTTCAACGGTACATTTACAAATCATAAAATCTTGGAAGAAATGTCACAAATTATTTTCTTCTCAGTCCTTTATAAAATACTATCTTGAGTCACACCTTGCCATCAGGACTACATAGCAAGATGGCATGCCTACTTAGTACTAATTTCTCTCATATTGTTGCCTCATTGCAACTGACTTGAACAGAATCAGTGATTAATAGTACAATTTTCATTCATGTGATGGAATATTATGTATAGTTCCATTTTCCAGTGTAATCCAGACATGTCAAACAAAATGTCCACTTTAAGAAGACACTTATCTACATACATATGTGGAAATTTTTGTGGCATTAGTTACATAACACAGATAAACTGGAGAAATATCACTAGGTTCACACCAATACCTCTCAACTGACATACACCTAAGAAAACTATTTCTTTTACTACTTTAGTTTCTATAAAGTGGTTTCAAAGGAACGAACTACCAAAGTTCTAGATACAACCTGGCTACATTAGCCGTGAGTATTGTCTCTAATCCTACATTTTTTCCCAAGAGGGGGCAAAAACAAACAAAAAGCCCTCACAGAGTTTAAAAGTTACATTAAGGCAACACTGAGCAGTAAGAAAAAAAAAATTCCAAACTCACCTTTATTTCCTTGCCCTTTAGGTCTCTGTGTAGCAAGACGAAAGATGCGGTTAAAAAAAAAAAGAGAGAGAGAAAAAGGAAGAGAGAAAGAGTGTTAATCAAAGACATTATCAAAGACAAGTTATTTTAGACTATCCGCGTAGGAGTAAAAACCCACCATATCCTCCACAGCCACCAATTTCCCAACCACCCCCAGCCTTTAAACCTCCCACCCGCCACTCGAAATCCGTCTCCCAGAGCTCGCCCGGTCTCAACCCCATGTCTGTCGCCCTCAGGATGTGTCCTAAGGCCCCTAAGAGCGGTCCTTGCTCCCACACACCGCGGCACCGAGCCCGCCCGCCAGCACGCCCCGGGGCCAGGGCGCACGCCCCGGCCCAGGCAGCTGCACCGCAGCAACTTGCGCCGGGGCACCGTTATGGGGCCGGCAGCGGCGGCAACGGGGAGGAGCCGAAGCCCCGCGCGAGGGTGGAGCTCCGGGGCTCGGGCCTTTGCCGAGCCTGCGGCCTCTGCTCCCTCACCTGATCCACGCTAGTGGCTGACATTCTTCACCGCAACCCGAGAGCCGCCGCCGCCGCTGCCTGGGCCTCTCCCCGTGCACTCACAGCAGTTGGCTGTCGCCCTTGGCCGAGTGATTGTTCCAGCCGCCGCCGCTGCCGCCGCTCGCTGAGAGCCCAAAATGAGGGCCTCGCGCTCGGGAGTCGGAGGAAGAGGCCCGTCTTTTCCGCTTACACGCTCCTCTTCCCCCTCTCGCTCTCCGCTTCTCGGGTCCACAATGGCGGACAGACTCCCTAGTCTCACTTCCGCTCCGAGCCTCCCTGACCTTCCGCTCTCCACTCTGACGTCCGCGCTCACCTCGCTCTTCTTCCCCCACCCTCCCGCCACCGACCTTGGCTCCGCCTCCGCACCTCCACGTCACCGGAGACGGGACCCGCGCTGACTGCCCGTGGGCGCATGCGTCCTGGAGGGAGCGGTTGGGGCGCCGGCGAGCGCCAATCTCCAGCGTCTCTTCTCCGGTTTCCTGCTGTCCCGCTCCGAGGCAACAGGGCTCGGGCAGAGAGGCGTCAGCTGGAAGGCTGGTCAGAGCCGGATTTTGTCGCACTCTGCTCAGGAAGATGGCCGAGGCGGTGGCTGGCAGAGATGGTAGAGCTTGGCTGAAGGCCCGGCGGCCGGCGGCGCCCTCCTGTAAGCGGACTGGACGGAGGCAGGAAGATCCCGCAGAGCGGGCCGGGCCTAGCGGGAGCCTGCGGAGGCCGCCAGAAGCCGCGGGCACAGCTAGCTGACTCATCAACCCTCGGGACAGAGTTGCTGCGTCCCTACAAGCCTGCACGTGCAGCAAAAGTGGCGGGTTCGAGCTGTGGTACTCAGACATGCCCAAGCAGACAGGAGCACCGGCGCAGGTTCAGTCTCTTCAAACCCTGTGCAGCCGTAATCTCTGGAGTCAGAGTTCGCCGCCCAATTCATGGATTTGTGCTTTGAACCCGCTCTGATTTTTTCGAATGAACAAAGCTGCTTGGGATACTTAAGTGTAGTTGCAGAATGTGTTTTCGGCCCTAAAGAGAGAGAACGTTTCCATCGAAAAAGTTACTTTTCCACGTATTGGCAAAGCCAAAGGATGCCAATTTGCCAACATGTTGACATTTTTATTGCAATATCTACAATAAAGGCAAAGATTCCTTGTCTTTCAGTGATACGCACTCCATGGAAGGAAATAATTTAAGTGACCAAACACTTTCTGTACTTCAAAACCATCAAATAAGTGATCATTTAGAAAGTATAATTGTCGAATCATAAGATTAATGTTGTAGTTTACAGTGGAACAGTATTTTAGAAGCACTGAATAATAGAAAAACTTGAGAGACCACTTTTCGTGTAAATCACCAAGAGGCATTTCTAAGTTCTAGTCAGCCAGTTTCCCTTGCCCTCCCATTAATTGCCACAGGTCCCAACCTGAGCACCCTTGAATTTCCCAAGACTCCCCACGCCTTTTCTGCTGTTGCTCTCAATGTCTCCCATCCTTCATTCCCAAACAGACCATTTTCGTTTTAATGAGTTTGCTGGTACATGCTATGAGCCAGGAACTTGAGAGAGAATATCCAAGAGGAGGCTTATGAAATCTTGCAAGACTTCACTTTGATCCTTAGTATCATGGCTTTGGAACCCAATCAATCTGAGTTTGAATTCTACATGGAGCAAGAATTTGTGGTATAACGTTGGTAAAGGCACTGAAACTTTCTATGCCTTAGCTTCCTCATGGGTAAAATTAGGTCCTATGTGTACAGTTCCTGATGCAAGAGTAAGCTTTCAACAAATTGTGGCTATATACAGCTAGTGAATTGCTTCTTTGCTAAAAGATTCCCAGAAATAGTAATTGCTTACATTTATTGAGAAGACATTATATGCCAGGCACTGTGATAATCATTTTAATTCCCACAGCATCCTTGTAGAAGTGCCATTATAAAAACTGACACAGTGAGGTTAGGAAACATGCCACAAATAACAACTAGTTACTATGAGAGTCAGGATTTGAACTCAGGCAGTTTGGCTCCCAAGTGCCTACTCTAATAACTACCATGTAATATTGCCTAATGACATAATATTACAAGCTTCTCTTCTCTTTCATTTCTTCTCAACAAACTTCTTCCTTCTTTATGGCTTTTCTTCCTGGCAATGAGTTCTGAACCTGCTGAATGTAGTGCTAACTATCCTCAGATATAAACCTGTTTAATTTAATATTAACGGACTTTTGAAATACATGTGGGGACTACCTAAAACCATCTCCAATGCCTCCAGGAGTGTATTAGATGAAGACATACCCGAGACTGAGAAGAAAAAGAGTTTTAATTGGACTTACGGTTCCACATGGCTGGGGAGGTCTCAGAATCATGGCAGGAGGCAAAGGCACTTCTTAACATGGCGGCAAGAGAAAATGAAGAAGCAAAGTTGGGAAACCCCTGATAAACCCATCAGATCTCATGAGACTTAATTCACTATCATGAGAATAGCACAGGAAAGATCAGCCCCATGATTCAATTACCTCCCCCTGGGTCTCTCCCACAATATGTGGAAATTCTTGGAGACAAAATTCAAATTGAGATTTGGGTGAGGATGTAGTCAAACTATATCATTCTGCCCTGGCCCCTCCAATTCTCATTTTCTCATATTTAAAAACCAATCATGCCTCCCCAACAGTCTCCCAAAGTCTTAACTCATTTTAGCATTAACCCGAAAGTATATAGTCCAAAGTCTCATCTGAGACAAGGCAAGTCCCTTCAGCCTATGAGCCTATAAAATCAAAAGCAAGCTAGCTACTTCCTAGATACAATGAGGGTACAGGTATTGGGTAAATACGGCCATTCCAAATGGGAGAAATTGGCCAAAACAAAGGGGTTACAGGACCCATGCAAAGGGCAGTCAAATTTTAAATCTCCAAAATGATCCCCTTTGACTCCCGGTCTCACATCTAGGTCAGGCTGATGCAAGAGGTGGGTTCCCATGGTCTTTGGCAAGGAGGATGGAGAGGATATTTTGAAAAATGCTGCCATAGAACCTAGATTCTAAATAAAAATGCACTCTTGCCGGGCACGGTGGCTCATGCCTGTAATCCCAACACTTTGGGAGGATCACCTGAGATCGGGAGTTCAAGACCAGCCTGACCAACATGGAGAAATCCCGTCTCTACTAAAAATACAAAATTACCTAGGTGTGTGGCACATGCCTGTAACCCCAGCTACTTGGGGAGGCTGAGGCAGGAGAATTGTTTGAACCCGGGAGGTGGAGGTTGCGGAGAGCTGATATAGCACCATTGCACTACAGCCTGGGTAACAAGAGCAAAATTCCATCTCAAAAAAAAAAAAAAAAAAAATGCACTCTTCTACAGAGCCGCCTGGAGCACACAGCACAGCGCAAAGTTGAGGGCAGGCTGGATTTAAGGCCCATTTTCCCTCGGACAACCTTGGCATTTGTGTATGTGTGTGTGTATTGTTGTTTGTTGTTTTGTTGTTTAATTATAGAGACATGGTCTTACTATGTTGCCCAGGCTGGTCTCCAAGTCCTGGGCTCAAGGGATCCTCCCACCTCGGCCTCCCAAAGTGCTGAAATTATAGACAGTGAAGTTCCATTCTGCACAACTGTAACTTCCATATGATTACTTGTATCAATTCAAATTAGGTTCAGCTGCAAGTGGTATCAAGTTCAAGACAGGAGCTGAAGATAGAAATCTCTTTTTCAGGGGCCGGGCACGGTGGCTCACGCCTATAATCCCAGCACTTTGGGAGACTGAGGCAGGTGGATCACGAGGTCAAGAGATCGAGACCATCCTGGTCAATAAGGTGAAACCCCGTCTCTACTAAAAAATACAAAAATTAGCTGGGCATGGTGGCGCACGCCTGTAGTCCCAGCTACTCAGGAGGCTGAGGCAGGAGAATTGCTTGAACCCAGGAGGCGGAGGTTGCGGTGAGCTGAGATTGCGCCATTGCACTCCAGCTTGGGTAACAAGAGCGAAACTCTGTCTCAAAAAAAAAAAAAAGAAATCTCTTTTTCTCATACAGCAGCAGTCTCTAGATAGTCCAGAACTTGAGTTGCCATTGTTTCAGATATTCAGATTTCTTCTAGTCTGTTGCTCCACTATCCTCATTGTGATACCTCTACCTGTGGTCCTTGATGGCTGCTCGGATTCCAGCAATCATAATCACATACCCACCAGCAGAAAAACAAGGTTAAGAAAGCACATTGCTCTCCTTTAAGGACATGCTGTCGAAATTGCATTTTCCATTTGTATTAGTCTGGTTTTTTTTTTTTTTTTTTTTTTGAGACGGAGTTTCGCTCTTGTTACCCAGGCTGTAGCGCAATGGCGCGATCTCAGCTCACCACAACCTCGGCCTCCTGGGTTCAAGCAATTCTCCTGCCTCAGCCTCCTGAGTAGCTGGGATTACAGGCACGCGCCACCATGCCCAGCTAATTTTTTGTATTTTTTTAGTAGAGACGGGGTTTCACCATGTTGACCAGGATGGTCTCGATCTCTTGACCTCGTGATCCACCCACCTCAGCCTCCCAAAGTGCTGGGATTACAGGCGTGAGCCACTGCGCCCGGCCTGACTGTGAAACTTATAAAGAAAAGAGGTTTAGTTGACTCACAGTTCTGCAGGCTATTCAGGAAGCATGGTGCCAGCATCTGCTTGGCTCCTGGTGAGGCCTCAGAAAGCTTACAATCATGGCAGAAGGCAAAGGGGGAGCTCACTTACACATAGTGAGAATGGACGCAAGAGTGAGGTGGGGAAGGTGCCATACACTTTTAAATAACCAGATCTCCTGTAAACTCAGAGAAAGAACTCACTCATCACCAAGGGAATGGTGCTAAACCATTCATGAAAGGTCTGTTCCAATGATCCAAATGCTTCTCCCCCCTCAACATTGGGGATTACATTTAATTGTGAAATTTGGAGAGGAAAAACATCCAAACTATATCGCCATTTCTGGCTACTTCCTACTAACTAAAACATAGTTTCTTACAAGTACTTAGTTAAGTGAAAGCTGGAAAATATATTCTGAGGGGCCATGTGTTGAGTTAAAAATGAGGGAGCTTACCACTAAAAAAGAAGGGGAAAGTGGATGGAGAGATACTTAGTAATAAACTCTGTGCCTAGTAATTTCCCAGATTCGCTTCTTTAACTAGCAGCACTTAAACTTATCTTTGCGTATTATCAGTGTTTAAGCCAAAATTTCTAAGGCTTTCTGTCATC
The DNA here is from genome assembly GCF_030222135.1 of Aotus nancymaae. Classification (NCBI taxonomy): domain Eukaryota; kingdom Metazoa; phylum Chordata; class Mammalia; order Primates; family Aotidae; genus Aotus; species Aotus nancymaae. The sequence goes on along the minus strand of NW_026988450.1, from coordinate 13,971,519 downwards.
TTTAAATAACACAATACGTGAACTAAGTGTAGAAAATTTAACTTGAGGATCGATTGATACTTTTTTTTTTTTTTTTTTTTTTTTGAGACGGAGTTTCGCTCTTGTTACCCAGGCTGGAGTGCAATGGCGCGATCTCGGCTCACCGCAACCTCCGCCTCCTGGGTTCAGGCAATTCTCCTGCCTCAGCCTCCTGAGTAGCTGGGATTACAGGCACGCGCCACCATGCCCAGCTAATTTTTTGTATTTTTAGTAGAGACGGGGTTTCACCATGTTGACCAGGATGGTCTCGATCTCTTGACCTTGTGATCTGCCCGCCTCGGCCTCCCAAAGTGCTGGGATTACAGGCGTGAGCCACCGCGCCCGGAGCATACAGCTTCCTAAACACACTGCGCATGCTCACCTCCCAAGGGTTAGGAAGGCACTACGCATGCGGGTGGCCCACACTAAAGGAAGAATCATAGGAAAGGGGTGAGCCTATAAAGTCCTAGGATCAAAGTTAAACATCACACTCAACCTAGGTGCCCAGTTGGGACTCTTCAAGTGTACCTTCATTTCTTTCCTGTTCTAAAACCTTTTTCTTTCTTTCTTTCTTTCTCTTTTTCTTTCTTTCTTTCAGCTGGAGTGCAGTGGCCCGATTTCCACTCACTGCAACCTTTGCCTCCTGGGCTCAGGTGATTCTTCTGTCTCAGCCTCTTGATTAGCTGGGACTACAGGTAAGTGCCACTATGCCCCACTAATTTTTTTTTTCAAGTAGAGACATTGTTTTGCCATATTTGCTAAGCTGGTCTCAAACTTGTAATCTCAGCTGACCCACCCACCACCCACCTCGATGTCCCAGAGTGCTGAGATTACAGGCATGAGCCACCACACCCAGCTCTGTTCTAAGCCTTTTCAAATAAATTTTCGCCCCTGCTCTGAAGCTTGCCTCAGTCTCTTTTCCTGCCTCACGTCCCTTGATTGACTTCCTTCTGAGGAAACAAGAATTGAGGTTGCTGCAGACCTCTGTGGATTCACCACTGGCAGCTAGGATACCTTCCACCAGTAACAGAAATGCTTTTAACTTTTCCCCATTCACTATGATATTGGCGGTGAGTTTGTCATGGATGGCTTTTATTATTTTGATATTCCTTCTTTACTTTCTTAATAAACTTGCTTTCACTTTACTCTGTCAGCCTGCTTTTGAACTCTTTCTGGCATGAAGCCAAGAACCCACTAATCCTCCCAGGCTGAGCCCCAATTTGTGAGTTCACCCTGCCACAGGAGGACAGTACCAGAAGGAGACACACCTTTCTCATCACATCATATATCAGACACGACATCAGTAGGTATGTATTGCTGATGTTCCTCTGATCATTTGGTTAAGATGTCTGCCAGATTTTTCCATGGCAAAGTTAGTAATTTTTCCTTAAGATGAGTCATTAAATCCAGCCCACACTTAAAAGGAAGAGAATTAAAACTCCGCCCCTTTAGTGAGAGAGTACTTAAATACATTATTTAAAATTCATATGTAAGTAAGGCTTGCCCCTTCTCCCCTATTTATTTATTCTTTTCTTTTCTTTTTTTTTGAGACAGGGTCTCACTCTATCACCCAGGCTGAAGTGCAGTGAAGCGATCTCTGCTCATTGCAACCTCCATCTCCCAGGTTCAAGCAGTTCTCCTGCCTCAACCTCCAGAGTAGCTGGGAGTACAGGCGGCTGCCACTGCGCCCAGCTAATTTTTGTATTTTTAGTAGAGACAGGTTTTCACCATGTTGGCCAGGGTGGTCTTGAACTCCTGGCCTCAAGGGATCCATCCGCCTTGGCCTCCCAAAGTGTTGAGATTACAAGCATCAGCCACCACTCCCGGCCTCCCTGATTTATTTATATTACTATGGACTATGAACCCAAAATGTGTGAGACAGGTCTTACTCTACTTAAAAAGTTTATTGGCAGGGAGTGGTGGCTCATGCCTGTAATCCTAACACTTTAGGAGGCCGAGGCAGGCAGATCACTTGAGGTCAGGAGTTCAAGACCAGCCTGGCCAACATGGTGAAACTCTGTCTTTAAAAAAAAAAAAAGTTTATTTTGCCAAGGTTAAGGATACATCCATGGCATGGCCTCAAGAGGTCCTGGTGACATGTGCCCAAAGTGGTCAGGGCACAGCTTGGTTTTATACATCTTAGAGAGACATGAGACATTGATCAATATATGTAAGATGCACATTGGTTCAGTCTAGAAAGTTGGAACAACTGGAAGTGGGGAGGGGGCTTCCAGATCATAGTGATGAGGAAGGACCCCCTCCTCCCGAGCATCTAAGGCCATTTCCCCTTTAGCCTTCTACATTGCATCTCAAAAGGAGAAGTTAAAAGTCAGCCAGAGGAGGGACCAGTTGGAGCTGCTGTTCAGGTCTAAAGGATTAAACCCTCTTCTGCTAACCACAACCGTATCTATAGATCACGGACAAGGTATGGAGAAATTTTCCCTGGAAGGCATTGTTCTTGCTCAACTGCTCAGACCCCCACCTAGTCACGTACCCCACACTCTCGACCCTCTCACATGTGCACCTCTCAGACTGTAAGCCTTTAAAAGGGCCAAGGTTTTCTTTGTCGGAGAGTTCAGTTGTTGAGGCATCTATGCCGCAGCAGCTCCGGGTCAAATAAAATTACCACTTCCTTCTCTCTTCAGTGTTCGAGAGGTTTGTTTGCGACTCTCTTGCTTCATTATTTGGTTCCCTGACCAGGAAGCAAGTTTCGGTTATCGGATAGCTGGCACAGCCTCCCAGGTGGTTTTGCCTTGCCCTGCAGTGCATCCCTGCGGGGGACTCCAGCCCACTTGGGTGATGCAAGTCCTGAGCACACTCCCAGGTAGGCATTGGCCCCAGTGGAATGCCTCGCCAGAGCAAAGCAGGGTAGGCCCCCGCAGCGGATCCACCCAGTGGCTGAACACAGAGAAGGAACTGGTGGCTGAAGTGTCCAGATGACAGAAACAGTAGGACTGGTCCTGGGAAACTTGCCCACTTCTTTAGGTGGAAGCGTGGTCTGATCAACCACATGTGCCAGATTTGGCACTTTTGAACTCGTCTCTCTCTCTCTCTCTCTCTCTCTCTCTCTGTAACTAAACTTGGAAGTCCTGCCTTTGGTTTTGGGTAGTGGGAGGTGTATAATTGTGTGAGTGATTGGAGGGGTCCATTTGGACTCACCAGCCCTGAAATGTGGGAGCGGCAAGTCCGTTAGAGGAAACTGTAAGCTCTGAGTGAATTGTGAGGCCAGCTGGGATTAGGAGTGACCCGCATTCGGCTAGAAGGAGGTGCACTTGCAATCTAGGTATTGTAGGGGGAGCAACAAACTCTCCAATGCCACGCTGCATCTGAAACACTCCTGAGAGGGAGACTGTCCTACCGGCCTGAAGCGAAAGTGAAAGAGAGTGTGTCGCACTGTGCAGGGCAGGAGAAACTGAGGGTGGAGTAAGACTCTCTTTACTGCCTGTGAGTGCTGTTTTCTGTGCAAAAAAAACCATGGGTCACACTCATAGCAAGACTACCCCTCTGGGGACCATGCTGAAAAATTTCAAGAGGGGATTTAGCAGAGATTATGGAGTGACGATGACACCAGGAAAGCTGAGGCCCTTATATGAGGTAGACTGGCCAGTATTTGGGGTGGATTGGCCCTCAGAGGGAAGCTTAGACAGGTCTCTTGTCTCCAAAGTATGGCATAAGGTACACGCAAGCCAGGACACCCTGATCAATTTCCATATATAGATTCATGGCTGCAGCTAGTTCTAAACCCCCTACAGTGGCTAAGAGGACAGGCAGCAACTGTACTGATGGCAAAGGGCAGGCAGCCAGGGAAAAACCCTGATCCACCCACCGAGGGACACAGACTCCTAAGGTCCTGACAGATCCAATGGAAGAAAAGCCTTTGCCAATGATACCTCCTCCTTATCAGGAGGAAGGAGTCCTTGCCCCTGGGCCTGAAACCTCAGCACCTCCGGTAGAATTGCACACCCCTAAACCACCCAGGGTAGAAAAGAAAGAATGCGGAGGGACTCCTCCCTTACCCACCCACCTCCTGGGAGGAACTCTCCCTCTAGCAGCCTGTCTGTGACCCAAGGCAGGGGTGCAGATGCCTTTAAGAGAGCAGAGGTATACGGGAGTGGATGAGGATGGCCACATCGTGAAAAGATGTGTTTTCACGTACCTGCCGTTCACCTCAGCTGACCTTATCAACTAGAAAAATAGCACCCTGTCTTATACCAAGGTGCCACAAGCTCTCATTGACCTACTGCAAACTATTGTCCAGACTCATAACCCCACTTGGGCTGACTGCCACCAGCTGCCTATGTATCTTTTTAACACTGATGAAAGGTGGAGAGTACTCCAAGCTGCTTCCAAATGGTTGGAGGAGTATGTTCCAGCAGATTACCAGAACCCCAAGAGTATCTCAGGGCCCAGCTGCCGGGGAATTACCCCCAGTGGGATCCAAATACCCTAGAGGGCATGCAAAGGTTAATCCGGTACAAAGAGGCCTTCCTGGAAGGACTGAAAAAGGGAGCACAGAAAGCTACAAACATCAATAAAGTCTTTGAGGTTATTCAAGGGAAAGAGGAAAGCCCAGCACAGTTCTATGAAAGGCTATGAGAAGCCTATTGCATGTATACTCCTTTCAATCCTGAGTCCCGAAAACCAACACATGGTGAATATGGCATTAGTCAGTCAGTGTGCAGAAGACATTGGGAGAAAGCTACAGAAGTAGGCAGGATATTTGTGAACAGAGATGCAGTAAGCCATAAAGAAAGTCATAGAGAAAACAAGTGTCAAGCTCGGCAAAGCACCGACTTGATAGCTGCCACTATTAGAGGAGCACCCCCAAAAGGGCGTGGAAAGGGGGGCTCCTGGAAGGCTACTCAGTATAACCGCCAGCACCTGCAGCATAACCAGTGTGTTTACTGTGAGGAAGTGGGACACTGGAAGGACAAGTGCCCCCAGTTGAGAGGAAAACAGGGAGATCTTAAGCGTGAGGCTTCAGATGAAAGTGAAGGAGCTCTGTTCAACCTAATGGAAGGGCCACTGGACTGAAGGGGACAGGGCTCAATTGCCACCAAAGAGCCCATGGTCAGGATGACAGTGGGGGGCAAGGACATTGATTTCTTGGTTGACAGCGGGGCGGAGCACTCAGTGGTGACACAACCATGGCCCCTTTGTCCAGCAAGACAATTGACATAATTGGGGCAACTGGAATTTTGGAAAAGCAGGCTTTTTGCCCATCACAGACCTGTTTGGTGGGAGGCCATGAGATTATACATCAGTTCTTGTACTGCTGGATTGTCCCCTATCCCTCTTGTGGAGAGACTTGCCAAGCAAACTAAGAGCTACTATCACCTTTACTGATAAGGGCTCCCTGCAGCTAAAACTGCCTCAGGCAGGGATCATCATGGCTCATGCAATCCCTCCAGAGGAGGAGTGAGGACTCTTCTTGACTGAACCAGGATGAGAATTAACCCCTACTCTAGCCAAGAGATGGCCACGGGTGTGGGCAGAGGACAACCCCTCAGGGCTGGCAGTAAACCAAGCCCTGGTGGTTATCGAAGTAAAGCCAGGGGCATTACCCGTCAGACAGAGACAGTGCCCAGTCCCAAGGGAAGCTCTTGAAGGCATCCAAGTCTATCTCAGACGCCTGAAGGCTTATGGAATTATAGTTCCTTCCCAGTCTCCATGGAACACCCCCTTCTGCCTGTTCCTGAACCAGGAACCAAAGACTAGAGGCCAGTGCAGGACTTGCATTTGGTTAATCAGGCTACAGTGACTTTGCAGCCATCTGTACCCAGCCTGTACATGCTGTTGGGATTATTGCCAGTGGAGGATAGTTGGTTCACCTGCTTGGACTTAAAGGATGCTTTCCTTAGTATTAGACTGTCTTCGTAGAGTCTGAAACTATTTGCTTTTCAATGAAAAATCCAGAAACAGGTGTAACCACCTAGTACACCTGGACCTGGCTACCCCAGGGGTTCGAGAACTCACCATTTTTGGGGAGGCACTAGCCCGTGACCTCCAGAAGTTTCCTGCTAAGGACTTAGGCTGTGTGTTGCTCCAATATGCTGATAACCTTTTATTGGGACAACCCACAGCAGTCGGGTGCGGAAAAGGAACAGATGCCTTACCTTGGCACCTGGAGGATTGTGGGTATAAAGTGTCTGAAAGAAAAGCCCAGATTTGCTGACAGCAAGTGTGATATCTAGGGTTCACCATCTGGCAGGGAGAGCACAGCCTAGGAGCAGAGAGGAAACAAATCATTTGCAATCTGCCAGAACCCGAGACTACGAGGCAGTTGAGGGAGTTCCTGAAGAGCTGTGGGTTTCTGTAGATTGTGGATTCCAAACTTTGCAGTACTGGCAAAACCCCTATATGAAGTTACTAGGGGGAACACAAGGAACCCCTTGAATGGGGATCCCAGTGTGCTATAGCTGGCCTGGAGCCAGAACCTGAGCAATGCCATTTTATATGACAAAGATGAATCTCCAAAAATGAGTTGTAATAACTGCCCCATTCTCTTTGCAATAACTGCTGACTTGGTTTCTGTAAATAAGACTGCTAATCTGCTCTGGATAATGTCCACCAGGTGAAGTTGTTTACCTTTCTCATCAGTAACTGACAGAATTACTGGCCTTTGCTTATCAGAATGCGCAGCCCAAGCTAATCTCATCTTGGCCCCTGTGAACTAAGATCTGTAAATTCCACTGCTACCCAGATAATGTGTAAACTAATGTTTGTCTTGACTTTTGTGAATCATTTATGTAGCAATTAGAGTGACAATAAGCCCCAGAGCCCTCGGAATGTCCGGAGGCCCCAGCCCCGTCCCTGCCCAGGAGATGATTTACAGAATCCACCAGCCCTCGGAATGTCTGGAGCCCGTTGATCCCCCTCCCCGCTCCTCAACCCCACTTCCAAGGTGGTCTTTCAGGTATAAAAAGCCTTGACACTCTCCCCTCGGGGCCGCGGGTTAGAGAGACGTGAGTCCTCCGCGGTCGCCGGCAATAAAGACCCTGCAATTTGGCATACTTTTGTCTTGGTGAATTATTTTAATCTCGCATCCCAATACTACACCAGGAGCAGCAGGCCTTTCAGGAACTAAAAGTGAAATTTGTCAGCCCCAGCTTTGGGGTTACCTGATTTAACAAAGCCCTTCACATTGTATGTGTCAGAAAGAGAAAAAATGGTAGTTGGAGTTCTGGCCGGGCGCGGTGGCTCAAGCCTGTAATCCCAGCACTTTGGGAGGCCGAGGTGGGTGGATCACGAGGTCAAGAGATCAAGACCATCCTGGTCAACATGGTGAAACCCCGTCTCTACTAATACAAAAAATTAGCTGGGCATGGTGGCGCATGCCTGTAATCCCAGCTACTCAGGAGGCTGAGGCAGGAGAATTGCCTGAACCCAGGAGGCGGAGGTTGCAGTGAGCCGAGATCGCACCATTGCACTCCAGCCTGGGTAACAAGAGCGAAACTCCGTCTCAAAAAAAAAAAAAAAAAGAGTAAAAAAAAAGAGGAGTTCTAACATAAACAGCAGGGCCTTGGCCCAGGCCTGTAGCTATTTTACTTAGGTATACAATGGGAGGCAGATTTGCCCTACAGCTTGACTCTTCCCTTTGGCTTAGTGAATTTGGGGTCCAAAGATATATTTTCCTTTCACAGGACTTAGAGATACTTGTTTTATATTTGTTTTATTCCTTGGGTGATAATCCAGTACAGTCATTACTTATTTTGTTGCTCAAATTCTTCTTCTTTTTTTTTTTAAACACGGGGTTTCACCCTGTTGGTCAGGTTGATCTTGAACTCCCGACCTCAGGTGATCCGCTCGCCTTGGCCTCCAAAGTGCTTGGATTACAGGCGTGAGCCACTGTGCCCGGCCTCAAGTTATTCTTGTTTTAACCTTTTGAAGATCAGGTTGGTTCTTGTGTCCTTTTAACATGTCCCCAGCCACAACTTTTTTTTTTGGTAGCACTTCACTTTTGAGAATAACTTTCTTATTCATCGTCAGCTTACTACAGGAAAATTTACAATGACAAAAAACGGTGGGTGTGGTGCTGTGGCTCATGCCTGTAATCCACTTTAGGAGGCTGAGGCAGGCAGATCTCTTCAGGTCAGGAATTTGAGACCAGCCTGGGCAATGTGGTGAAATCCTATCTCTACAACAAATACAAAAATTAGCTGGGCATGATGGCATGCACCTATAGTCCCTGCTACTCGAGAGGCTAAGGTGGAAAGATCACTTGAGCCCAGGAAGTTGAAGCTGCAGTGAGCTGTTTGTACCACTATGCTCCAGCCTGGGCAACAAAGTGAGACCTTGTCTCAAAGAAAAGAAAAAAAAAGGGCAGCAGGAATTATTTCCCGGAATAAGAGCATCAGCAACACAAGGGAGTTAATTGGAAATGAAGATTATCTAGGTCCCCACCCCATAGTTACTAAATCAGAAATTTGGGTTGGGTCACAACAATTTGTTTTAACAAGCTCTGCTCATAATTCTGATGCACACTAAAGTTTTAGAAGCACTGCTCTAAAATTACCTCAAAGATGCAGCTCAAAAATCTATCCAGGCCGGGCACGGTGGCTCATGCCTGTAATCCCAGCACTTTGGGAGGCCAAGGCAGGCGGATCATGAGGTCAAGAGATGGAGACCATCCTTGTCAACATGGTGAAACCCCGTCTCTACTTAAAATACAAAAAGTAGCTGAGCGTAGTGGCATGTGCCTGTAGTCCCAGCTACTCAGGAAGCTGAGGAAGGAGAATTGCTTGAACCCAGGAGGTGGAGGTTGCAGTGAGCTGAGATCATGCCACTGCACTCCAGCCCGGCACCTGGTGACAGAGCAAGACTCTGTCTCAAAAAAAAACCAAAAAAAAAACCTGTCCAAAGAACAATTTAATTCCGTTATTACCCCTGATGAAAATATTTCTAAAGAACGGCTGGTTATTTGCATTAAAAATAATGCAGACAAAGAGATATTTTACCAAAGAGAATATACAGATATCATATAAAAACCATGAGTATATCCAACATATCTAGCTATTAGAGAAATGCAAATTAAAACCATGGTAAGATATCATTAACCACCTATTAGAATGGCTAAAATAAAAAAAGAGTAAGAGCACCAAATGCTCGTGAAGTTGTAGAGAAACTATGTCACTTACATGTCTCTGATGGGATTGTAAACTGAGACAGTCACTATGGAAAACTAACAATTTCATATAAAACTATATATACAACCATATGAACAAATCGTTGCACTTTGGGGCACTTATGAAGCCGTCATTGCAAAATTGTAACTGAGACAGTGAAAGAGATCTGAACAACCAAGTCTATTTTGCTTCTAATCTCCAAGTTATGCTTTTTCATCCCTGGGCATAGGTTAAACTAACTTCATGAGAAACTTATAGTTTAAAACAAAGACGACCATAAAAGCCCTTTCCCAAAACAAACCTCCTTCTTGTCTGGGGATTAGACTGCCTTTGTAGGACTGCCTTTGTAGGACTAATTAGTCACAAAATTAGAAATTATGGTTTCAGAGTCATGCAGCTGGAGGATAGCATCATTATTGTAAAACTTAAGATCAGTGTCTGAGATATTTTGCAGCCCCTGCACTTCACGAATCAACTGGCACTGTCCGAGGTGTTTGAACCAGAAAAACTCCATCTTGAAGAGGGGCTGGGTAAAATAAGCCTGAGACCTACTGGGCTGCATTCCCAGGAGGCCAGGCACTCTAAGTCACAGGATGAGATAGGAGGTCAGCACAAAGTACAGGTCATAAAGACCTTGTTGATAAAAGGATGAGACAAAGAAACTGGTCAAAACCCACCAAAGCCAAGATGGTGACAAAAGTGACCGCTGACCATTCTCACTGCTCATTAAACACTAATTATGATGCATTTGCATGCTAAAACACACTCCTACTGGTGCCATGACCATTTACAAGTGTCATGGCAATGCCAGGAAGTTGCCCTATATAGTCAAAAAGGAGGAGGAACCCTCAGTTTTGGATATTGCCCACCCTTTTCCTGGAAAACTCCTGAATAATCCACCCTTGTTTAGCATAAAATCAAGAAATAACAATTAAAATAGTCAAACAGCAGCCCTTGGGGCTGCTCTGCCTATGGAGTAGCCATTCCTTAATTCTTTTATTTTCTTAATAAACTTGCTTTCACTTTATGGATTAGCCTCAAATTGTTTCATGGGCAAGATCAAAGAACCCTCCCTTGGTGTCTGGATCAGGATCCCCTTCCAGTAACAGCACCACACAGACTGATAAACTGGCTCATCTGATCTTGTGACGCACCCCCCCACCACCAAGGAACTGACTCAGTTGTCTCCAGTCCAATGAATTAGCATTCCTCACCTGCTGGCTGTCCCCAGTAACAGCACCTTCCAGTAACAGCACCACACAGACTGATAAACTGGCTCATCTGATCTTGTGACACACCCCCCCCACCACCAAGGAACTGACTCAGTTGTCTCCAATCCAATGAATTAGCATTCCTCACCTGCTGGCTGTCCCCAGCCCAGCAAGTTATCCTTAAAAACTCTGATCCCTGAATGCTTGGGGAGACTGATCTGGGTAACAATAAAGCTCCAGTCTCCTGCACAGCTGGCTCTGTGTGAATCACACTTTCTCTACTGCAATTCCTCTGTCTTGATAAATCAGCTTTGTCTAGGTGAAGCAGGAGTGGCCGCAAACAAACCTCTCGAACACCGAACAGGGAAGGAAGTGGTGATTTATTCAGCCGGGAGCTTCGGCGGGTTAAAAATACCTTAACAACTGAGCTCCTCGACAAAGAAAATTCTTGCCCTTTTAAAGTCTTACAATTCCGGAAATTACATGTAAAAGGGTCTTGATCCATGAAGTAGATGTGGGGTATGTGACTAGGTGGGGGTTTTATCGTGTTTGCACACAAAAAAAATGCCTTCCGAAAAGATTCCTTCATATCATGCCTGCAATCAAAGGAATGTCATTAAGGGTGGTGCCCGGTCTGCCAACCTTTACTTCTCCTATTGAAATGCAATGTAGAAGTCTAGGGGTAAGGGGTCTTAGAAGCTTAAGAGAGTTAAGGGTCTCCTTCCTCATAGGCAGCAGACAAGGTGAGCCCATTGGGCAGTTACACTTATCCCAGAGAAGTGAAAATTCATTGTGCCCAGCTAAATAATAGTCCCATAATGATGTACACATCCTAATCCACATAATTTGGGAATACACAACTTTACATGGCAGAAGGCTTTTTGCAGATATGGTTACATTAGCTGGATTTACGAAGCCAAGAGCAAGAAATGCCAGCAACCTCTAGAAGAAGACAGAGAACGATTTTTTTTTCCCTAGAGCCTCCAGAACAAAGGCAGACCCATGACCTCCATAAGTGTAAGATAATAAGTTCATGCTGTTTTTTTTTTTTTTTTTTTTTTTTTTTGAGACGGAGTTTCACTCTTGTTACCCAGGCTGGAGTGCAATGGCGTGATCTCGGCTCACCACAACCTCCGCCTCCTGGGTTCAGGCAATTCTCCTGCCTCAGCCTCCTGAGTAACTGGGATTACAGGCACGCGCCACCTTGCTCAGCTAATTTTTTGTATTTTTTTTTTTTTTCCAGACAGAGTCTTGCTCTGTCTCCAGGCTGGAGTGCAGTGGCACAATCTCAGCTCACTGCAACCTCCACCTCCTGGGTTCAAGCGATTCTTCCACCTCAGCCTCCCGAGTAGCTGGAACTACAGGCGCTTGCCACCACACCTGGCTAATTTTTTTTTTTTTGTATTTTTTAGTAGAGACAGTATTTCATCATGGTGAGGATGGTCTCCATCTCTTGACCTCGTGATCCGCCCGCCTCGGCCTCCCAAAGTGCTGGGATTACAGGCGTGAGCCACTGTGCCCGGCCATACCTTCTCCTTATACTCCCTCCCTCATGAACCACCATTAGGTTTTCTTTCCTAAGAATTAAGTAGAAACCAGCCCTTTGGAAAGACTCATTCCACCCTGATATCAACCAGCTGCCTGATGCTGCCCCTCCTTTTTTTTTTTTTTTTTTTTTTTTTAAGACGTGGTTTCACCATGTTGGTCAGGCTGGTCTTGAACTCCCGACCTCAGATGATCCACCCGCCTTGACCTCCAAAGGGCTTGGATTACAGGCGTGAGCCACCACACCTGGCCATGACCCTCCCTTTTGAAGTTTCAACAAATTAACCAACCAGCATTCTTTACTGAGAAAGACCACTGACCTTGGTGTCGTTCTGGCCAGTCTACAGAGGATGCACAGTGAGGGTTTTTGTTTTCACTGTTTTTATTAAGACAGGATCTCACCCTCTCACTCAGGCTGGAGTGCAGTAAATGATAGTAGCTCACTGCAGCCTCCACCTCCCTGGTTCAGGCAATCCTTCCACCTTAGCCTCCCAAGTAGCTGGCATCACAGGAACGCCCCACTACACCCAGCTAATTATTTTTATTTTTTGTAGAGAGGGTTTTGCCATGTTGCCAAGGATGGTCTTGATCTCCTGGGCTCAAGCTATCCACTTGCTTCAGCCTCCCAAAGTGCTGGGATTACAGGCATGAATCACTGTACCCAACTCATTGAGGCTGTGTCCTCTGCTTCACCTTTTGATGTTGGAGGGCCAAAAATTCTCCCCTCAGATTGTTATGGCCTCGGTGGTTTTTTTTTTTTTGGAGACAGAGTTTCGCTCTTGTTACCCAGGCTGGAGTTCAATGGTGCGATCTCGGCTCACCGCAACCTCCGCCTCCTGGGTCCAGGCAATTCTCCTGCCTCAGCCTCCTGAGTAGCTGGGATTACAGGCATGCGCCACCATGCCCAGCTAATTTTTTTTTTTGTATTTTTAGTAGAGACGGGGTTCCACCATGTTGACAAGGATGGTCTCGATCTCTTGACCTCGTGATCCACTCGCCTCAGCCTCCCAAAGTGCTGGGATTACAGGCTTGAGCCACCGTGCCCGGCCGACAAGTACTCTTGAATATAGGTTTCTGCTAACTTTGGTGGTCATACCACTGGACAAGGTTAAAAACTTCCAGATCTCTAATTAAAAGCTGATGTATTCACAGATTGCTAGCCCAACATCAAACAAAACAAGTATTCATTATATCGGACTAAACTGATAAAAGACTGATATAGGCTGGGCACGGTGGCTCAAGCCTATAATCCCAGCACTTTGGGAGGCCAAGGTGGGTGGATCACGAGGTCAAGAGATCAAGACCATCCTGGTCAACAAGGTGAAACCCCGTCTCTACTAAAAATACAAAAATTAGCTGGGCATGGTGGTACACGCCTGTAGTCCCAGCTACTCAGGAGGCTGAGGCAGGAGAATTGCTTGAACCCAGGAGGCGGAGGTTGCAGTGAGCCGAGATCGTGCCATTGCACTCCAGCCTGGGTAACAAGAGCGAAACTCCGTCTCAAAAAAAAAAAAAAGACTGATATAATGGTTTGTGACTTTTTTTTTCCTGAAACCCTGATGATTCCTTTTTTAATTATTATTTTTATATTTTGAGATGGAGTCTCACTCTGTCACCCAGGCTGGAGTGCTGTGGTACAATCTCAGCTCATTGCAACCTCTGCCTCCTGGGTTCAAGTGATTCTTCTGCCTCAGCCTCCAGAGTAGCTGGGACTACAGGCATGCACCACCACACCCAGCTAATATTTTTAATTTTATTAGAGGTGGGGTTTCACTATGTTGACCAGGTTGGTCTCAAACTCCTGACTTCAGGTGATCCTCTCGCCTCAGCCTCTCAAAGTGCTGGGATTACAGGCATGAGCTACTGCGCCTGGCCCTTTAATTTTTTTTTAAGAGACAAAAACCACCTCTGATTTTCTCTACTGTTCTAATTTTCCTTTCCTTTTTCCGTTTAACTTTAAAAGTATTTTCCTTAGAAATTGTGTCTAATTATGTTTTCCAGGTGGGACTAAAACTGCTAGGTCAAGAGATCCTCCCACCTCAGCTCCAGAGTAGCTGAGAGCACAGACGAGTGCCACCACACCAGGCCTTCTTTTTACATTTTGTTTTCCAGAGTCAATAAATCTTTTTATATTTTTCTTTTGAGTCATGTATAGCTTACATTAATTGGGTAAAATATACTTTTGTGAGGAAAATTGAAACATTTACCTTTCTCTCTACCTGATTTCTCCGGAATTTAAAAACTATTAATGAGGATTATTTTATGGCACCATAGTTATTTGCATAAATTCAATAAGATTATGTTTTCTTTTGTAGCAGGACATTGGAGACACTGGTTATTTTACCAAGGCTTTGACTGGAATGCCATATTTTCAGTTATGAGTAGACTGCTTGAGGAATTGATGTTGTCTTTATAGCGCTGATAAAAAACCCCTAGCATTTTGTCGGGGTGAAGCGGTCATTGGGCTGTGCTAGGATCCGTCGCTGTCTAGATGTCCCTGTTGGCCTTCCCAGCAGCGGCCTAGTGGAAAAGTAAAAGATGTTTGAATATACTCGGTAACCAAAGATGAGAACAATGAGCCCATGAAATACCATTGGAAGATGATGGGACGGTGCTGCTGTCCACAGTTACAGCCCAGGGGCGTGTGGGCTTAGCTACAGAAATCCAGTGTCTCAATCTATGAGAGGTGTCCGGCTGGTAGAAGGAATTCTGCATGCCCTTAATGCTGGCTGGGGCAATCTGGTGTATGTTTTCAACTATCCCAAAGACAACAAAAGGAAAATGGATGAGACAGATGCTTCATCAGCAGTGAAAGTGAAAAGAGCAGTCCAGAAAACATCGGATTTAATAGTGTTGGGTCTCCCATGGAAAACAACTGAACAGGATCTGAAAGAATATTTTAGTACCTTTGGAGAAGTTCTTATGGTGCAGGTTGAGAAAGATATTAAGACTGGTCATTCGCCGGGCGCGGTGGCTCACACCTGTAATCCCAGCACTTTGGGAGGCCGAGGCGGGTGGATCACGAGGTCAGGAGATCGAGACCATCCTTGTCAACATCGTGAAACCCCATCTCTACTAAAGATACAAAAAATTAGATGGGCATGGTGGCACGTGCCTGTAATCCCAGCTACTCAGGAGGCTGAGGCAGGAGAAATGCCTGAACCCAGGAGGCGAAGGTTGCTGTGAGCCGAGATCGCGCCATTGCACTCCAGCCTGGGTAACAAGAGCGAAACTCCGTCTCCAAAAAAAAAAAAAAAAAAAAAAAAAAAAAGACTGGTCATTCAAAGGGGTTTGGCTTTGTTCAGTTCACAGAATATGAAACACAGGTGAAAATAATGTCAGAGCGACACATGATAGATGGACGACAGTGTGATCGTAAACTTCCTAATTCTAAGCAAAGCCGAGATGAGCCTTTGAGAAGCAGAAAACTGTGAGGTGCTGCGCTGAGGACATGACTGCCGATGAGCTGTGGCAGTGCAGCGAAGTGGTGGATGTCGTCATCCCCAAGCCTTTCAGAGCCTTTGCCTTTGTTACATTCACAGATGATCAGGTTGCACAATCTCTCTGTGGGGAGGACTTGATCGTTAAAGGAATCAGCATTCATATATCCAATACCAAAACTAAGCACAACAGCAGGAGACAACAGCAATAGACAGAAAGAAGTGGAAGATTTGATGGCAATCCAGGTGGCTTTGGGAATCAGGGTGGATTTGGCAATATTAGAGGGAGTGGAGCTGGTTTGGGAAACAAGGTAGTAATATGGGTGGTGGGATGAACTTTGGTGCATTCAGCATTAATTCAGCCATGATGGCTACAGTCCAGGCAGTGCTACAGAGCAGTTGGGGTATCATGGGCATGTTAGCCAGCCAGCAGAACCAGTCAGGCCCATCGGGTAATAACCAAAGCCAAGGCAACACGCAGAGGGAGCCAAACTAGGCCTTCGATTCTGCAAATAACTCTTATAGTGGTTCTAATTCTGGTGCAGCAATTGGTTGGGGATCAGCATCAAATGCTCGGTCGGGCAGGGGTTTTAATGGAGGCTTCAGCTCGAGCATGGATTCTAAGTCTTCTGGTTGGGGAATGTGGACAGTGGGGTTGTGGTTACTTTCTACAGAATGGTGGGAATTCTAATTTTTCTAAACTCATGGTAAGTATATTGTAAATTACGTGTGTACTAAGAATTTTCATAATTGGTTTTCAATGTGTAGTACGTTCAGCAGAATTTTTGACATTTTTCTTTAGAAAAAGGAAGAGCTAAAGGAATTTTATAAGTTTTGTTACATAAAATGTTGAAATACTCTGAGTGGTTGAAAGTGAACTGCTTTTTGCCTGATTGGTAAACCAGCACACTACAATTGATATCAAAAGGTTTCTCCTGTAATATTTTATCCCTGGACTTGTCAAGTGAATTCTTTGCATGTTCAAAATGGAAACCATTGATTAGAACTACATTTGTTACTCCTTGTTTTAATTTGGACACCATCATATGGATTTTTTTTCCTTAAGAAAGTCTCCTTTTGGGAGATTATGGTGTCACAGTATTTGGTTCTTTTGTTTTTGTTTTTGTTTTTTTTTTTTTTGAGACGGAGTTTTGCTCTTGTTACCCAGGCTGGAGTGCAATGGCGCAATCTCGGCTCACCGCAACCTCCGCCTCCCGGGTTCAGGCAATTCTCCTGCCTCAGCCTCCTGAGTAGCTGGGATTACAGGCACGCGCCACCGTGCCCAGCTAATTTTTTGTATTTTTTAGTAGAGACGGGGTTTCACTGTGTTGACCAGGATGGTCTCGATCTCTTGACCTCATGATCCACCCGCCTCGGCCTCCCAAAGTGCTGGGATTACAGGCTTGAGCCACCGCGCCCGGCCCCGGTTCTTTTGTTTTTTAACACTTGTCTCCTGTCATATACATCAGCCCCTTTGTCAACTGCTGTGAATGCTGTATGGTGTGTATTCTCTTCTGTTACTGATAGGTTTAAGTGTGGTAATGTGAACTGAAGCTGATGGGTTGATAACATGGGCTGAGCTCGTGGTGTGCTCTGCAGGGGTACTTGGAAGTGGAGTTCACCAGTGAGCTCAGGTGTCTCAAAGAAGTGTGGAAGTTCTAATGTCTGTTAGTCACCCATAAGAATGATATTTGCTGCAGTTCTGTGTCCTGTGCTTGGATGCTTATTATAAGAATCGTCAATGTTGGAAATTCTTTTTTTTTTTTTTGCGACGGAGTTTCGCTCTTGTTACCCAGGCTGGAGTGCAATGGCGCGATCTCGGCTCACAGCAACCTCCGCCTCCTGGGTTCAGGCAATTCTCCTGCCTCTGCCTCCTGAGTAGCTGGGATTACAGGCATGCGCCACCATGCCCAGCTAATTTTTTGTATTTTTAGTAGAGATGAGGTTTCACCATGTTGACCAGGATGGTCTCAATCTCTTGACCTCGTGATCCACCCACCTCGGCCTCCCAAAGTGCTGGGATTACAGGCATGAGCCACCGCTCCCAGCCCGAATGTTGGAAATTCTTAAATGAAACTGATTTGAATAAAAAGCCCCTTGGAAAGACTGGCCTGGGACATTGTCTATGCTCTTCTTTCACAAGATTCCTGACCTATGGTAAGTGAAGAATGTTACTTTTTTTCTTTCTTTCTTTTTTTTTTTTTTTTTTTATAAAGACGGGGTTTCACCATGTTGGTCAGACTGGTCTTGAACCCCTGACCTCAGGTGATCCGCTCGCCTTGGCCTCCAAAGTGCTTGGATTACAGGCATGAGCCACCGCACCCAGCCAAGAATGTTACTTTCTCACAGGCCTAGGAAACTCAAGATATTTTGGAACTTCAGGAAGAGAAGAAATTCACCTGCATTACAGGCACAGTCTGATGGTGAATTCTTGGCTTGGCTTCCTAGCCTTGAGAAGTTTTAAAAAATCAAATCTGATCCGGTGCCCCACCAAAAAAAAAAAAAAAGAAAAAAGAAAAAGAAAAAATTAAATCTGAATGGGGCATGTGGTTTACACCTGTAATCCCAGCACTTTGGGATGCTAAGGCAGTAGGATTGCTTGAGGCCAGAAGTTCAAGACCACCCTGGCCAACACAGTAAGACCCCATCTGTACTGAAAAATAAATAAGCGAGTTGTGGTGGCTCACGCCTGTAATCCCAGCATTTTGGGACGCTGATGCAGGTAGATCGCTCAAGGCCAGAAGTTCAAGAGGAGCCTGGCCAGTATGGTGAAACCTGTCTCTAGTAAAAATATAAAAGTTAGCTGGGCGTGGTGGTGCATGCCTGTAATCCCAGCTACTCGGGAGGCTGAGGCAGGAAAATCCCTTGAACTTGGAAGGCAGAGGTTGCAGTGAACCGAGATTGCACCACCATACTCCAGCCTGGGTGCAGTGGCACAATCTCAGCTCCAGCCTTGGTGACAGAGTGAAATTATGTCTCAAAAAATAAAAATACAAATAAATAAACAAATAGAAAAATTTCGGATCTGAAAATCTTTATTTAAAAGTTCCAGCAGCCAGGTGTGGTGACTCATGCCTGTAATCCCAGCACTTTGGAAGGCTGAGGCGGGCGGATCACTTGAGGTCAGGAGTTCAAGACCAGCCCAGGCAATATGGTGAAACCCTGTCTCTACTAAAAGTACAAATTTTAAAAAATTAGCCAGGCGTGGTGGTGGGCACCTGTAATCCAAGATACTCAGGAGGCCGAGGCAGGCGAATTGCTTAAAACCAGGAGGCGGAAGTTACAGTGAGCTGAGATCACGCCACTGCACTCTAGCCTGGGTGACAAAACGAGTCTCTCTGTCTCCCTCCCCCCCAAAAAAGTAGAATGAGGGCAGTAACAAATGGTTATATTTTATTTTACACATGCACACACACACATACACACACACACACTCTTTTGAGACAGGATCTCCCTCTCACCCAGGCTGGACTGCAATGATGCAATTACAGCTCACTGTAGCCTCTACCTTTCAGTACTCAAGGTAATCCTGCCACCTCAGCCTCCCAAGTAGCTGGGATTACAGGCTTGCGCCACCACGCCTAGTTAATTTTTGTAGTTTTTGGTAGAGATGGGGTTTCAACATGTTGCTCAGGCTCTAGTCTTGAACTCCTGGACAAAAGTGATCTACCCACCTTGGCTTCTCAAGTGCTGAGATTACAGTTGTGAACCACCATGAAGAGCCTATTTCACCATATATATATATATATATATATATATATATATATATATATATTTTTTTTTTTTTTTTTTTTTAGATGGAGTTTTGCTCTTGTCGCCCAGGGCTGGAGTGCAATAGCAAGATCTTGGCTCACTGCAACCTCCACCTCCCAGGTTCAAGTGATTCTCTTACCTCAGCCTCCCAAGTAGCTGGGATGACAGGCACCTGCCACCACGCTCAGCTAATTTTGTATTATTAATAGAGATGGGGTTTCACTATGTTGCCCAGGCTAGTCTCGAAACACCGACCTCAGGTGATCCCCCCCTCAGCCTCCCAAAGTGCTGGGATTACAGGCGTGAGCCACTGCGCCCGACCTATTTCACTATATTTTTGAATGTTTAATGTTATTTTAAAAATTTTAATGTTACATGAAAAGAAATCTAATCAGAATGATTCCAATCTTTGAATTTATACATAAAAAGACTGAGAAAAATAAAATGTTAATTCAGTATTAATTTATGTGGTTGTTTTTTCCTGTAACTTTTCCAGATTCCAAATTTTCTACTCTTATAATTTAAAAAAGTTAACAAGTATTTAATGTGTAAAGTAGACAAGGTTGAAATAATACTGTAGGGCTAAGGGCCCTGTAGGGTCCTGGAGTGTCCTTTATGCTGTGCTGAGGCGCAGGATCGGAGAAATAAAGAGACAGGACATAGAAGTACAATGAAATTGCAGCTGGGCTCAAGGGGGCCACGCCATGTATAAGTGGAGACAGGTGAGGCCCCGAATGTCCAGAAGTGTCTGTATTTACTGGGTATAGGTTAGAGGGCAGGGTAGTGAATGAAGTCATCCTCAAAGATAGTGATAGGGTTGTGAGCAACAAAATGAGGATCCACCCCCATTAGGTCACCTAGACTAGGAGGTGGGCCATGTGCAGTAAGGGGTCCACCCCCATTAGGTCACCAAGGCATGGAGGTGAGCGGTGCGCAGTGAAGAGGGTGCAGTGTGCAATACCTCTATCTATGGGCATGCTACTTCTAAGAATATCTATAGGAGGGTGCTTAAGTCTCACAGCAGTGACAGAGCTGTCAGGGTCTACTGCCACCTGCTGGCAGCTTCTAATGAGTTATCTAGGAGGATGCTTTTGAGCTAGCACAGTAACAAGTGCTGATAAAGTTCACAGTCACCAAGGTTCAATTACCCGGAGGGGTTTTAAGCCCTCGGATGCTCGAGGGATTGCCGGTCTGAGGATAGCCTGTCACAAGAACTGGACGTAAGGTCCTACAACTCCTTTATCAGGAGGAGTGGCTCTTTCACCAAGCCTGCCATATAGTGGGTATCTTTACGATACTGAACACTGCCGCCTGGGTCATGGATTCTTTTCCTGGTATAACTGTTTTTCCCTTAAATCATGCTCTGCACCGTGTCTGCTCCAGACATTCCTCTGACTATAAGCTGCTTATTCCTTAATTCATGCTCTGTACCATGTCTACCCTAGGCATTCCTGTGATTATGAACTAAGATATAGTTATGTGTGTATATATATATATATATATATATATATGGAAATAACTGAGTGGTAAGATCTTCTTTAGGCACTCATTCTAGGAACTAATATATGATTATATATAGAGGATTATATAAAGAGAAATAACTGAGTAGTAACACTATAAACTGATATTCTTCAGGCACTAATTCTATAAACTAATATATGATTATATATAAAGTATTATATAAAAGGAAATAACTGAGTAGTAACGCTATAACCTGAGATATTCTTCAGGCACTAACTGTGCCAGGATTCTGCTTAGCTCTCCTTCCTCGGTGCCTATGTGGGGGGTTACCCTCAAATACAATATCTGGGATTTGTGTAAAATGCAAGGAGGAGAGAAGAAATTAGAGGGTTAAAGAGAAAACAAGGTTGACTGAGTTGGTAATTTTTGAGGCTGGGTGACGATAGGGCATTAGGGTTTCATTTTACTGTTCCCTTATCTATTTGAAATTTTTCATAATAAAAATTTTTAAAAGAAGAATTAGCTTATACAAACAAATGTACTATAGATTTTTGTTATCTACAGTAGTTTTATAAAGTCAACTCAAACATTGAATTAGAGATTATGAAGCCATTGATCCTGGGCATAATATAGGGTTAGGTTCCCTCAAGCCCCTGGCCACAACATTCTTATCAAGGGATAATCGGGTAACCTTGTTTTATTCCCGTTTCTGTTGAAAGATACCTTATTTATTTATTTATTTATTTATTTATTTATTTTATTTATTTTTTTATTTGAAAGATACCTTATTTAATACAAACTGTTGATTCATTAACATTGAACTCACAGCCAAAACACTATAACCACTGCCTGAAGGAGATTTGTTTAACGTACTTAATTTTCTTTATAAGACACATTGTAGCTTTTCACTTAGGAACACTGGGCAGCACTTCAAAACTACACTTGGGAGCCATTTCAGACAACAAAATCACCAAGAAAAAGTACAAAAATGTAAAAAACGTGGCACTAAGAAGATCACAAACAGGAAACTTGTTTACAGTGTAAGAACTAAAAGAAGGCAGAGCATCACCTGGTGTAAGTTCAGCTGCTAAGAAAATGTGCCTCCTCCAGCAATGCAATTCTTATTTCTATTCTGTGCATGTATATGTCTGTGACCATGAAAGCACTGGAGTGTTGATTTTGGGGTTACAAATAATTTTCTTTTTTAGAGGTAGAGGGTTGGGAGGGTTCTCCATGTTGACCAGGCTGGTCACGAACTCCTGGCATCAAGTCATCCTCCTGCCTTGGGTTCCCAAGGTTCTAGGATTGCAGGTGTTGAGGCACCATGCCTGGCCTATAAATAAATTTTAGCCGGGTGCGGTGGCTCACGCCTGTAATCCCAGCACTTTGAGAGGCCAAGGCGGGTGGATCACGAGGTCAAGAGATCGAGACCATCCTGGTCAACGTGGTGAAACCCCACCTCTACTAAAAATACAAAAAATTAGCTGGGCATGGTGGTGCGTGCCTGTAATCCCAGCTACTCAGGAGGCAGAGGCAGGAGAATTGCCTGAACCCAGGAGGCAGATGTTGCAGTGAGCCGAGATCGTGCCATTGCACTCCAGCCTGGGTAACAAGAGCGAAACTCCGTCTCAAAATAAATAAATTAAATAAATAAATAAATTTTAATGAGTGGACATATTTGCAAATACAGAATCTGCAAATAATGAAGACTGACTGTATTTAAAGTAACAAGCATAGTGATTGACACATTGTGATAACTAAGTTTTCCTTCTTGTTGTAGACTATGATACTGAATTATTAAATAAAATTTATAGGAGTACTGTAGTTCTCTGAGTTAAATATATTAGAAAGCAATGTATAGATTAAACAGATATGTCATTTGTAGCTGATTAAAAGTGGTGATTGGGTCATAGAAAGTTGGACATAATCGCCTGGTGTGGTGGCGCGTGCCTGTAGTCCCAGCTACTCGGGAGGCTGAGGTGGGAGGATCGCTTGAGCCCAGGAGTTCTGGGCTGTAGTGTGCTATGCCGATCCAATGTCCGCACTAAGCTCGGCATCAACATGGTGACCTCCTGGGACCGGGGGACCACCGGGTTGCCTAAGGAGGGGTGAACCAGCCCAGGTCAGAAACGGAGCAGGTCAAAACTCCCGTGCTAATCAGTAGTGGGATTGCGCCTGTGAATAGCCACTGCGCTCCAGCCTGGGCAACGTAGCAAGACCCCGTTTCTAAAAAAAAAAAAAAAAAAGAAGAAGAAGAAGAAAGTTGGACATAATCTCGTAGCCTATGAGAAAACCAGCTTTAACACGAATGTTTTAAAATTAGAGTTTTTTGGCTGGGTGTGGTGTTACAAGCCTGTAATTCCAGCTACTTGGGAGGCTGATGCGGGAGAATCTCTTGAAACCAGAAGGTGGAGGTTGCAGTGAGTCAAGATTTTTTTTTTTTTTTTTTGAGACGGAGTTTCGCTCTTGTTACCCAGGCTGGGGTACAATGGCGCGATCTTGGCTCACCGCAACCTCCGCCTCCTGGGTTCAGGCAATTCTCCTGCATCAGTCTCCTGAGTAGCTGGGATTACAGGCACGCGCCACCATGCCCAGCTAATTTTTTGTATTTTTAGTAGAGACGGGGTTTCACCATGTTGACCAGGATGGTCTCGATCTCTTGACCTCGTGATCCACCCGCCTCGGCCTCCCAAAGTGCTGGGATTACAGGCGTGAGCCACCGTGCCGGGCCCTGAGTCAAGATTGTGTCACTGCACTCCAGTCTGGGTGACAGAGTGAGACCTTGTCTCTAAATAAATAAATAAATAAAATAACAAAATACTATATTGGACAAACCATGAGATTAGAATTCTATTAAGAGGCAGTGAAAAATAGTGAGAATGCATGGATTTTTCACTTTTACAACTTACTTTGAATCCTGGCCAAAGTACCCAATAACTGTATGGCTTTAAGTAAGTTAGTTAATGCTTCCTCAGTTTCCATACTTCTATGTTTTATTCTTAAATTATTTATTTAGGTATTTTTAAGAGAAAGGTTCTCTCTCTCTCTCCCAGGCTGGAATTTAGTGGTGCGACCACAGCTCACGATAGACTCAAACTCCTGGGCTTAAGAGATCTTTCTGCCTTAGCCTCCCAAAGTGCCGGGATTACAATCCTGAGCCACAGCAACAGGCCAGTTTCTTAATTTAAAAAATGGAATCATGATGCCCATCTCACAGGGTTGCTGTGAGTCTTGTGCCCAGTACCTGAGGCCCAGCTGGGACTCACCCAATGGCAGCTCTCCTTGATGCCTGGGGATGTGCTCTACAACAGCAGGGTAATTGCACTTTACCCCATTCTCACACTTTCAATATGCAAATAATCTTAAAATTCCTCCTTACAGACCCATCGGGAATATTTCATTCAGGAGTTACAATTATACTTATCATGCAGGATCCTGATTTTGCAATATTTATCGGTCTCTTTCCAAACCCCCTCTTCTCCTTTCTCCACATTTTCCTTTTGCTTCTTGATCCTTTTTTCATATTTAAGCAGCAGCTGAACTCTTCTGTTTATACTCAGGGAAACGATGTGGCTACAGAAAAAATAAAAAGCTTGGGGCAGTTTATTCCTGGCTTTCGAGTTTTAAAAGCAGAGACTTACAGATAAAAAGAAGAAATTTGGCCAGGTGCGGTGGCTCACGCCTGTAATCCGAGGCCGAGGTGGGTGGATCACAAGGTCAAGAGATCGAGACCATCCTGGTCAACATGGTGAAACCCCGCCTCTACTAAAAATACAAAAAATTAGCTGGGCACGGTGGCGCGTGCCTGTAATCCCAGCTACTCAGGAGGCTGAGGCAGGAGAATTGCCTGAACCCAGGAGGCGGAGGTTGCGGTGAGCTGAGATCGCGCCATTGCACTCCAGCCTGGGTAACAAGAGCGAAACTCCGTCTCAAAAAAAAAAAAGAAGAAGAAACTGATGAATAGACAGAAGAATTGGAAGATATCAGAAAGAATACAGCTCTTCCTCTTCCACATCCCTATACACCCTTTGCAAACAAGAATCCCCAAGGTTGAGAGGAGTTTGAAGAGACGGAGAGGAGAGGCGTGGGAGGGCCCGAGAGAAATAAGTTGCACCTGCTGAGCTCCAGAGAGCACTGCCCCATGTGGGGGCTAGAGGTCCATACCACTTCCTTACTTCCGAAGTGTCACTTCTAGGGCAGATTCCAGCAAGGTGCCCAGACTCACCAGAAGCAGCTGTGAGGTGTGTACGCACAGGTGCAGTTTCAGCCTCAGAGGAGTTGCCCTGAGTCAGGTTGCAGGACCGGGGTAACCGAATGGGACCCATGGATCCAATAATGGAGAGCAGAAGAGACCCTGGCTCAGTGGAGTCTGGAATAGGAACAAAGATTTCTCCAGAGAAATCTTGGACGAATTCAAAATGGCCAAATGAGGAAGGGTTATCTCAAGTGACTGAAGGGACAGGTGACAGAGAAGATAAAAGAGCTTCATTTTAGTAGTACTTTGGCTCCATACAGTCACGAGAGGAAAAAGAGAGAAAGACATGGAATTGACCGACACAAAACTACCAGCCTTGTAAAATGATGGCTTGAAATAGAAATAAAGTGGAATTGTAGAAATCAAGTTATATTTCTTGCACATCTGAATTTGTAGATGGAGGTTCTGGCTTAATATGCCTGTTTTATATTTTCAACATATAAAGCTCAATTCGATTTATTTAATATTTACCGCATGCCCATCATATTCCAGGCAGTGTCCTTGCTCAAGTTATTATTATAATCCAGTGGGAGGCAGGTACTAAAAAATCATTACAAGTCAAATAAATGTTAGCAAAAGGAAGTACGTGGGAGCATGTGGCAAAAGTATTTAAACCTTGTAATAGAATGGTAAGTGCCTTCTTGAAGAAAATTGATAAATTGAGAAAATTATTAAGTTTAAGTTAAAACATAAAAAATAAGAATACCCAAGGCAAAATGCAGAAGGAGAAGAGTAGTAGAGGGAAGGGAGGGAAGAACTTGTTTCAGAATTGAAAGAATGGAATCAGTTATGGGTAGAGCAGAGAGGGCAAAGGGAAGAATATTAGCGGCTAGGGCTCAAAAAAATTTTGGATTTTTATTATATTATTTCTTTGCTAGGTAAGTTGGCTGCAAAACAAGGTAAATCTACTATTTAGGTATAAAACAGGGAGAAAGGTGTAGTAATTATTTAAAATAGCATTCTATCATAATGTTCCAAATTAACTTGCAATGAGAGTTTCAGAGAAAAAATATTTTCACTCCTACACTCTGTGCCTATCTCTAGACTGTATCTGTAGCTTTACATGGTTTCCAGATGGGGATGTGCTGAAGGTTTTAAAGACTGGGTACTCCTGTAATTATGTCACTATCTTTTACAACAATGGATGGTGTTTACAAGTAGAAATGAATTTAGAACTTTAAACCACTTCTATTGGAACTCATTGTATTTCAAATGTTTCTTTCAATCAGAATATGATAATTTGTTTTACTTCTGGGTTAATAGTATCCAACAATCTATTTATTGCATTATATCTGTGTAGGCTGGCAATTTAGAATTTAAAATGCTTTATTCCACTAAACTAATATAAATGGTGGCCTATACAAGGATATGCATCCTGTAATGTTGCTGAAATGATTGATTCTGCTTGAATTTATTTATTTATTCTTGACATTTGATTGTCATTGCTTCATGTGAGATCCATCCTCAAGATCCATCCTCTTCTTCTGTTATTTCTGTTCTTTTTTCTCTGCATTCCACAAAGTGTTAATTTACTAAGTCTGCTCTATTTTACTTCTAAGTATCACTCCAATATGTCACTTTCTCACCATTCCCACTGCTATTTCTTGAGTTCTACCTCTCATTATTTCTCACTTTGACTCATGCCTCTGGACTACTTTATAGCCATCAGCATTTCTTCACCCCGTTGCTGAGTTTTCAGATCTTGTTGACATACTTTTCTACTTAAAACCCTTCATGGTTCCTCTTAACTTAGAGTAGTTGTCTTCAAATTTCACTGAACCCATATCCATACCAAGAAAACAATTTTAAAAATTCAATGTAGCCTAATTTAGTTTTTGTAATTTACATATTTGTATTACTGTACTAATATTAGGTCTAATATAGATTGCATCATAAGAAGACATTTAGTTGCTAAAAATAGGAACTAAAAATAAATGAAAATTATAATTTTTCCTTGCTTCACAGTACCTGTATTAAGCACACCCACTCTGTAAACGTGTCTTCTCATGTTCTTCCTCCTAGCTACCATCAACTCACATGCATATATATTCCTACATTTTTTTCTTCAAATTAAAATTTTCTCTTTTCTTTTTCCTTTTAAGACAGGATCTCACTTTGTCACCCAGGCTGGAGTGCAGTGTCATGGTCTTGGTTGGCTTACTGCAACCTCGGCCTCCCAGGCTCAAGTGATCCTCTCGCTTTGGCCTCCTGAGGAGCTGGGACTATAAGCATGTACCCCGGCTTTTATTTATTTATTTATTTATTTATTTATTTATTTACTGTAGAGCCAGGGTTTCACTATGTTGCCCAGGCTGGTCTCAGACTCCTGAGCTCAAGTGATCTGCTCGTTTTGGCCTCCCAAAGTGCCGGGATTACAGGCATGGTGCGCTGTGCCGGGCCTATATTCCTATTAGATTGGTGCAAAAGTAATGGCGGCTTTCAGCGTTACTTAATGACACTTTGTAGCCACTAGAAAGCATTTAAAATTCCCAGTGTTGTACTGTTATTTTCTCTTTTTGCACAGGTTGTTCTCTCCACCTGGAAATTCTTTCACACTCCCATTCTCCCCAGCCACTTCTTTGCCTAATGAATGCTCATCCTTCAGGGCTCATTTCTATTACTATCATCAAGGATAACTTTCTTGATCCTTTATCCAAGCGTGGATACCTTTCTGTGTATCTCAGGAGCATTCGGGAAATCCTTTATGTTGCCTGTGTCCCTTAAAGCTCCTTGAAGATAGGGATAAGGTATTTCATCTTTGGGAGCTAAATGATAAGAACTTATGAACACGAAGGAAACGACAGACACGGGGCCTCCTTGCGGGTGGAGGGTGGGAGGAGGGAGAGGAGCAGAAAAGATAACTATTGGGTACTGGGCTTAATATCTGGGTGAATAAATAATATGCACAACAAACCCCTGTGACATGTGTTTACCTATGCAATGAACCTTCACATGTACTCCCAAACCTAAAACTGAAAAAAAATTAAGGTATTTTATTTTTAATATCATCATTGGCTAGTATAGTACTCATAATGAAACATTACTATTTGGCTGAAAATAATTTGGCCACAGGTATTTGAAGTGAAGCAAGCTGGTCAACATGTCATTGGGGTCACGAGGATGGTTTTGTAATGTTTTATGCATCTTTAAGCTTTTTTTGCCTATTTTTCTGTCCCCTTCTTCCCGTGGCAGGGTTGTACTTAAAAAACAAAGCAAACTAGATTTAATGTACAAAGGAATTGTACTTTTTAATACTAATTTATTTTCACCTAATTTTTTTTTTTTTTCACATGTACAGCATTTGTTTGTAGGGAGGCCACAAGCTTCATGCCTGTCATCACAATGACTCCAGATTCCTGCTGGGTGTGTTACAAACAGAGGAGCCATTCTTCAGGCCCCCTGTATTTTCACCTAATTTTAACTGCTCTTCACTGTCATTTCAAAAATTTGGGGTAATCTACATGTACAATAACTGATAAATTGCAAAAGAGTATGTGTGACATGAAGTTGTAGAAAAAGGACACATATTCTTTATATAATAGAATATTGAAGGATATAATCTAAGGTATTAGTAATCCCATTTCATTACAAAAAATAGATTTGCATTATTAAAATTTCCTGCTCCTTAGAGAAAATCAGAAACCAAAACCAAGCAAATGAATAAAAGAACAGTCAAATTTTGGTGATTTAGGGACAACTGCCTCAAGAGAAAGAATGGGGAAAAAGAAGATTTGTATATGAATTGAGGATTAGTGACTAGATTAAGAAAAGGTTACTCTTTTTTTTTTTTTTTTTTTTTAAGACGGAGTTTCACCATGTTGGTCAGGCTGGTCCTGAACTCCTGACCTCATGTGATCCACCAGGCTTGGCCTCGGCCTCCAAAGTGCTTGGATTACAGGCGTGAGCCACCACGTCCAGCCGAAAAGGTACTCTTGATAAGATTTTTGGAGGATTTATTTCAAGCTACCCCTCCAAGTTTAGTACCAAATTCATTCAATATTGAATTCATTCTATTGAATGAATTTGATGCTAATCTTGGAGGGGTAGCTTGAAATAAATAAGGAATTCTTTTGAAGGATAGTAAAAATGCCTATGGCACAACTTTGCTGAGGGTGCCTGTTGTCGTAGTGCTCAGTTTTAACTAAACTGATCTTCATACCTCAGATTAAAGCACAATTTGTTTATTTTATTCACCTACCCTGAATCTGGATGAATTAAGCATACATTCCTGAATCTAAATTCTAGACTTATTTTCTTCTACTTTTCTAGCCAAATAATGTCCCTACGGCTTCTGCTAAATTCTTCCCTTTCTTAATCTAGACACTAATCCTCACTTCATATATATACCTTCTCTTGACTTTGTGTCTAGGCACAAGTTATTTCATAGAAACGTTACCACCAATCATTGTGTACTGAAACGTGTTCACCTTTCAAAGCTCACCTAAAATGCTTCCTTCCCCATGAAGTCTTCACTTCCCACCCTACGCCTACTACTCAGCTACAAGGAGACTGTTTCTTTCAACTCTCCATGGTACTTTGTATTTTTCTGATGGCCTCTAAATTCTGATAGTTTAGGAAGGGGGCAGAGAGGTGAATTTGCAATGTGTGAATTTACAATGTGAAATTCTTTGTAAACTGAAAAGCATTTTAGAAATATATGATGTTACCATTTTCTAATCCTCAGAATTATGTTCTGAGCTCCTTTAGGGCAGACATAATACTTTATTCAACTTTTTGTCCAGATTGCCTAACGTAATGTCCAACACATTCTTTGCTGACTATGAATGACGATAGGATATTCATCTTCCCCATTGAGTTTGTGAGGTGTTGGTGTATAAGATTTATTTCCAGGTATCATGCTCAAATGTCTACTCTTTGATGGATAGGTAACAAGAAGTTGTCTTGGTCCTTTAGATCTGGGGCAGTTTATGGATGTGTGCTTGGTGTGGGTGAAGGATTTGTAGTGTAACACTTCTATAATGCCCTTAGAATAGACATCACATTCTAAGGGCATTATAGAAAGCATTACACTGTCTGCATAACCCAAATAAGAGGTTGATCAGCTTGCTTTTCTCCAAAAGGGGTTTCTATAATGCTTTTAGAATAGAAGGAGAGCAGACATGCTTCTCTGAGTGGCACATTTCAGGACACCTGCATTCACTCTGGAATATCTGCTGTGCGTTGTCTCTTGCCTCAGAACTTGTTTTATGGTGCCACCAGGATTTTCCCCCTGCCTCTAGGAGTCTGAAAAGGTAACAATTTCCTTTCACACCAATATTTTAGATGAACTTGCCCTTTATGGCCATTGTGAACAAGAGGAACTCAACATAAAATGAAGAAGCCTGGCTCTTTCATTCTACTGCTATTTCTGGACCACTTGCCAAATGACAAAAATTTTCATCTTTAAAAAGTGAGTTCTCAGAGTGGGAAGGTTGAGACAAATCACTATTAGATACAGAATTATATTGTTAGACAGATTCATTCATCAGAAAATTTCTTTTATAAATGTGCATTCATTCATGCACACATATTTACAGAAACATGTTTGTTTCTGCACAGACCATTCCTTTCAGTTCAGTACCCATTTATTGTAGCCTTAATTAGTGCCAGACACCATACTAGCTCCTGAGCACGGAGAGTTGTATGAATTGCAGCCCTTGTCTTATGGAACTTAGATAAACCCTCCAATATGCCTAAGAGTTCACAGGGAATTGGGGAAGACCAATAATTTTAATTCACTATGAAATGTGGGGCAGCAGTCACAAAGTATAGCAGTTGTTCATAGGAAAACAATCTTATCACCATCTACAAGAGCCAAGGAAAGTTTCACAAAGGTGGTAAACGTTTTGAAGGACAAGTAGGGGTTCACCAAGCCCAGAGGTGTAAAATTGCGTGGTAGTTTTGGGGTCCTATAGTAGTAATGTATTTGAGAGGATATGTGAGATAATCAATTAGAGTACCAGGTTATATATTAGAGCTTCTATTTAAACAGAAATACTAGTTAAATCCGTGCTTAGAGGCTATTTCACTGTCAGATTAGCAAAACTCCATAAATTCTACACATTCTTTTTTTCTTTTTGAGACAGCATCTCACTTTGTCACCCAGGCTAGACTGCAATGGTGTGATCATAGCTCACTATAACCTCAAAATCCTGGGCTCAAGCAATGCTCCCACTTTAGCTTTTCAAGTAGCTGGGACTACAAGCATGTGCCACCATAGTGACCTAATTTTTGAATTTTTTTGTAGAGATGGAGTCTCATTATGTTGCTCAGGCTTCTACACACTCTTTTGATCACTCTCTACACTGCTGGTAGGAATGTAAATTAATACAGCCCCTAAGGAAGGCAATTTTGAAATATCTACCAAAATGACAAACACACATGTCCTCAGACCCAATAATCTCCCTTCAAATAACTTATCATATATATATATGTGTGTGTGTGTGTGTATATACACACATACATATGTATATATTCACACACACACATACATATTTGTATGCTTGTAAAATTATGTGGGTGATATAGGTTATTCATTCTAGCATCATTTGTAATACTATTGAGATTTATCCACGTTATGCGTGTACCAGCACTCATTTCTTTTTCTTGCTGAATGGTATTCCATTATAAAGAGGTTTATCCATTGTTTTTCCATGTTTATGCACAATCTGTTTATTCATTTAACAATAGATGGATATTTGTTTTCCCCAAATGTCGTCTATTATGAATAAATATTCACCTCTAGCTCTTTATGGTGTTTTGATTTCTCTCAATTGCCTTCTTATCGACTTGTGAGGGTTCTTTACATATCCCATATACGTGTCCTTCATCAGATATGCGGTTTGGAAATAATTACTCCCAGTCTGGGGCTTTCTTTTTTTCTTTTGGTTTTGAAATGATGTCTCACTCTGTCGCCCACGCTGGAGTGCAGTGGGCAATCTCAGCTCGCTGCAAACTCTGCCCCCCGGATTCGAGGGATTCTCCTGCCTCAGTCTCCTGAGTAGCTGGAACTACAGGCGCAAGCGACCACCCCCGGCTAATTTTTGTAGTTTTAGTAGAGACGCGGTTTCACCATGTTGGCCAAGATGGTCTCGATCTCCTGACCTTGTAATCCACCTGCTTCGACCTCCCAAAGTGCTGGGACTACAGACGTGAGCCACCGTGCCCGGCATTTTTCTTTCTTCCTTTCCTTTCCCCTTCCCTCCCCTCCCCTTCCTTTCTTTCTTTTTTTTTTTTTTTTTTCTTTCTTTTCTTTACTTTTGATGGAGTTTCGCTCTTGTTGCCCAGGCTGGAGCGCAATGGCGTGATCCCGGCTCACTGTAACCTCTGCCTCCTGGGTTCAAGCGATTCTCCTGTCTCAGCCTCCCAAGTAGCTGGGACTACAGGAATCCGTCACCATGCCTGGGTATTTTTTTTTTTTTTTCTTTTTCATAGTAGTTCTTTAAAGACCAGAAGTGTTCAATTTTTATTAAGTCCAATTTATCAATTTTTTTTTTTTTGGTTCACGCTTACTGTATCCAATCTAATAAATGTTTGCCTTAAGCAAGATCACAAAGACTTTCTTCTATGTTTTCTTACAGAAGTTTATAGTTTGTGTTCTAACATTTAGAGATGTTACTTATTTGAATTTAATTACTTATACATAGTATGTACATGTTAATTTCCAATAAAAATTTTAAAAAGATTTCCAACTTTGCTGACCTTTATTTGGTAAGTATTGTCAAATTAGTATGACTCCACCTAGTGGATATCTAAAAACACACATTTTATTTGTCAGTTCATATGACATTTTAAATACAAATACAAAAGTTGTTTTTTTTCCAAAAAAGAAACGAGTATTTTGACAACAAATGTTTTAAAAATCATTATATAATTTTATTTTTGAAATAAACATACCACCTATACAAATTCTTATATCTCCACACACTTAGAAAACTTAGAAACAATTTTTTAAACATATTCTAAAGTCTTTCACTTTAAAATAAAAAGTAGGGGTTCACCGATCTCACTCAAGTGCTTGAGTGAGATTCCAACACTGTTATAGATTTGAAAATACAGCACCTTCTGGTTACCTGTCAAGAGCAGCTAATTGACATTAGGAAAAGTGGAAATTGAATAGGTATATGAAGTTGAATAACAAGTATTGGATCTACTTTTTTTGTGAGGTATCTTTTTAAAATATAGCTGAGTATCAAATAAGCTGAACTTGCAATTCAACTTTTTTATTGTATTGAAAAGTGACCACTCAAAATTTTTTAAAATGATTATGCATATGAACTTAGTACTCAACAAAAATGTTAATAGTAAGAGCAAATAGTATCTTTATACCATTAGTAAAACAAAATAATTTTAAATTGTTTATTTCTTCTTTATATCATACCCCAAAATGCTTGTGTATATTTTATAATATATGTAATTTATAAGCATTTAGTACATAATAATTAGATATATCTTTAGTCCCAGAACTTTGGGAGGTCAAGTCAAAAGTATTCCTTGAGGTTAGGAGTTTGAGACCAGCCTGGGCATCATAGCTAGATCCCATCTCTACAAAAAATTTTAAAATAAAATATTAGCCAAGGATGGTGGTGCACATCTGTTGTCTCAGCTATTCCAGAGGCTGAAATGGGGAGATCACATGAGCCCAGGAGTTTGAGGTTACAGAGAGCTATGATGATACCATTGCACTCCAGCCTGGGCAGCAGAGTGAGACTCTATCTCTTAAAAACAAAAAGAAAAAGAAAAATTTCCAAGCTTAGCAATTAGAAGAATGGTGATATCATAGACAGATATATGAACATATTAAAAAGATGCCAGTTTGTGATGGGAGAATGGTGAACTCAGTTGCAAAAGTTAAATTTGAAGTCACTTCGGTAAGGTAGTTATTATTTTTCTCTACATTTTTGCTAAAAAAAAAACAGAATGAGGAAAAAGGGGTTGATATCTTTAATGGATAAAGGTCATGTACAAATCAGTAGGAAAAAAAATTTTTCAATGAAAATGGGCAAAGACAATAGCTAAGAATTCATCAAAGAAAACACCCAAATGACCAATAAACACATGAGAAATGTTCAACCTCATAAATAATTTATGAAATGTGAAATTAAAAAAATAATAACTTGTAAAGATGATTAGCATAGGCTTTAGCAGAATTATGTTGCTTCTTTGGAGAAATGATTGTTTTATATAATTAAACTTGAGTGCACTTAGAATAGACTTAGAATCGCTGACTGACGATTCTGACAGGGAGCACAGCAGAGTGATGCCACAGGACAGTGGGCCAGGAATGCTCTGAGAGGAGCTGACAGTTGGAGGAATTAATAGTGACTACACCAAGTGGAGAAGGTCATCTTTCCCAGCATATCTGGAGAAGTTAAGAAAGCACCAGACAAATAAAAAAGTATTTTGCAAATACTTTTCTGCCAAAAGTTGCAGAATCTTAGGCACATCAATACAGAACATAAAGTTTGTCACGTGCACTCCAGTATCCAAGAAATGGAGAAGTGTTGTTTGAATATCTAAAAGGATGACCTAGGAATTCAGAAGAGAAAAACAGGTCCCTTTAAAGCATAATCATCAGGGGAAATAGAATTCCTCCAACTCCATTTGGAATCTACAGAAAAAATTGAGGAAAAACACAATGATGAAGGAACTTCCTTTCACGAGCTTCAGGACTTGTAGTGCATTTTACGGCAAGTCTTCATCTTGATGAAGATTAACGCAGCCAGCTAGTTTTCTTCTCGGCATACTGCTGATTCTTTAGATGTCTTTAGTGGCTACCTCCTATTCTAACTGAATGAAGCTTAGAAATCTAGGAGCGCCTCCTCCTTTTGCAGGCTGAAATTTTGGAGGCCCAGCTACCATGCTATGTAGAGTGGACTTTCAGGGCCTCAAGCGCTTGTTCATCTACATTTTAGAAAGAAATAAAAAAAAACTATAAGTAGATTCTGGATCTGACCTTCAGCATACATACTTCTTTGGATCATCTATCTCCTTGGAGAACTAGTGGCCTTCATTCAGATGTAATTTTTTGTTAGTTTTCTCAGTTTCCGCCATGGATGTCAGACCTGTGAATTGTCTGATAACACACACAAGTCTATTTAAGTGACAGCAGAGAAAATCTGCAGTTTCAGTAACCATCAAGCATTACATATCAATTAGTTGGTTGCTGAGATGTTATCAATATCTTAGCTGAGTGAGAGAAGTCATGTTCTGGGAAGACTGGCAGAGAATTTATACTTTGTGCTGGTGGCTGCGGTATGCTGCCCAGACCTGGCCCTTCAGAATTGATAAACTCATTTTCCCAGCTGCTACACTGTTGGCTACTGATGTCTCACAGTTGCTCTTCAGAAATCGCAGAAAGATTTCAGAAACAGCAGAAGGAGGCTGACTTAGCTAAGGTCATACCCCACTCCCTGGAGACAGCTTCCGTTCAGTTACTGGTTGGTATGAGGACACAGTGGTTTTCTTTCCTTCCTTTCTGAAAGGCGATCCAGCTCCAGAGCTCTCTCTGGGATTGACTGAAGCCTCTCCAGCAGCTGCATCATAGTTTAACTTCTGCCCAGTTTACTTCCCTGGCTCCCCTAGAGGTGCTCCTCCTGAGCGCATGCCCTAATAAACTCCCTGTGTGTGGATCGCCATCTCAGACGCTATTTCCAGAAAGCCTGAACTAAGATGTACTCTGAGTATTCTTTTAGATATTGTAAACTTAACATCTGGGTCTAGCTGGATCGTAAGAGAGGTGGCTTTCTTGGTAGCTTACTATTGATCACCATAAAACCGCTTACTTTTAATTTGCTTTAAGGAGTTACCTCTGCCTTTGTGAAGTGATTCCTTAAAGAACAGCCTGTCTGGCACAGGCTGGGAAGTTGTGGGAAGTTACAGTGGCTTACACCTGTAATTGTAGCACTTTGGGAGGCCAAAGTGGGAGAAGTGCTTGAGGACGGGAGTTCAAGACTAACCTAAGCAACATAGTGAGGCACCTCCCCACCCACCTGCCCATCTCTAAAAATAAAAATTAAAAAAAAAAAATTAGCCAACTGGCAATGGTGCATGCCTGTAGTCCCAGGTACTCAGGAGGCTGAGGTGCAAGGATCTTTTGACTCCAGACGTTTGAGGGTATAGTGAGCTGTGATTGTACCATTGCACTCCAGCCTCCGTGACAGAAAGATACTCTATCTCTAAGAAAGAAAAAAGTTATAATTGCTACTCTAAACTGGCTATTGTTCCTACAATTTCATTTCTTTTATAAAAATTTTAAAAAAATTGGTCACTATTTCTACAATTTCATTTCTGCATTGGCTGCATGCAAAGATGTATAAATACAGATGATGATCATAACAGTTTAGAAATAAGAAAATAATGGAAACTATGAATATTCACCACATATACATTAGCTAAAATTTAAAAACATATGTAACAATATATTCATATTGTTAAATTGTTTAATCTCACTTTTTAAATGCCCTAAGTATGTTCATGAGTGAAGACAAATATTGTCATGAAGGATCATGACATTAGATGTATAGTAATCAAATACATAGAGGTAAAAGCTGAAACCACGTTATTCTCACAACTTCATAAAATGGTATGCATTTTACTCATTTTATTTATTTTTTAGAGACAAGGTCTCACTCTGTCACCCAGGCTGGAGTGCAGTGGCACGATCGTAGCTCACTGTAGCGTGGATCTCCTGGGCTGAAGCAATCCTCCCACTTCAGCCTGCTGAGTGGC
Organism: Aotus nancymaae; assembly: GCF_030222135.1. NCBI lineage: Eukaryota > Metazoa > Chordata > Mammalia > Primates > Aotidae > Aotus > Aotus nancymaae. The sequence continues at coordinate 13,934,981 of NW_026988450.1, read as the reverse complement.
TGGGACTTCAGGCCCATGCCACTGTGCCCAGTTCTCACTTTTATTTAATTTTAGATAGATATTATGTTAATAAAACATGCGTGCTACAAAAATTTAGCATTTTATCATTTATTATTTATACTTTTTTATTTTGTAAAAGACATAAGATGGGCAAGTTTCAATATATAGCTAGAATAAAATAGGAGTTTTACAAATATAAAGTTGCTTCCAATTTTTATTTATTTATTTATTTTTTTGGATGGGATTTTACAATGTTACCCAAGCTGGACTCCTAACTCTTGGGCTCAAATGATCCTTCCTCCTCAGCCTCATAAATAGTTCAGACTACAGTCCTTCTCATTTTTAAATGGAGCATATTTATTTCCTTGATCACTTTAGGAAGTGTAGTTTACATTGAGCTGACTTTAAAATGAACTCAATTCACTTTACATTTTTCCTTGTTTGAAAGACTGACAAGAAAAATCCAATTTATTTCTCAAAATTTCCACTAGGTGGTGCTCAAGTGAAATTAATTAATTGCCTTTTAAAAAATCCACTAGTTCTGAAATTTTGATCTCATTTTGGTGTTCAAGGTGTCTTTCATTTCCCCCACTCAGTCTCTTCATTGTGTTACTGCTGATAAACCAAAGCAGATCAACTTGTTGCAAGTCTAGAGCTGATTTAATGCAACATTAAATATTATGGAAAACTAACTGACATGCTACATGACAAACAAGCAATAATCTATTAAAAACATTTAAAATACATAATTCTGACCCTTATAACTGTGAGGTCCTTGGAAATAACAGGCAGTACCTGGACCATACTTTGTGAGCCATTAATTTATAATATAGTACTTTAAGATATTTGGATAAGTAATTTTCTAGTTACCAGTACTCAACTTTCAGATATTCAGCTAAAGTAATAAAAAACTATGGCACACTCCTGATCACATGCCTTTATGTGGCATCATTACCTGTGGTATTTAGAGGAGTCTGCAAAAATGGTAACTTACAATCTTCTTCCTCAGTACTATGGCCAGAGGTCCTTTATCAATGAGGGTCAATAAGTTTCCCCCTTTGCTGTATGTTCGTTCCCCAGTGATCTCTCTGGCTCATGATGGCAGATATCACAAAATTACCTCATTGTAATACATGGTCTTCAGCTTTTTTCCTGGTTGCATTGTCAATAAATAAAAGTTAATTTTAACGGAATTAGTTGTAATTTTATGCCATTACACTGATTTAAAATAAAAAAATATGAAAGTTTATTACTTGTGAATAAATTTATGAAGTGTCTATAAAAGGCTTATGTGCCAGACTGAATAATGCTTCCTGAACATATGAGGAAACTTCAAAAAGTTTATAGAAAAATGGAGTTAAAAGATAAACATAAAACTATAAACTTTATTTCTCAACATAACCTCCATCAAGGTCAAGAGATTTTTTTTGTAAGCAATGATACCAGCTGTTGCGTCCATTCCTAAAGAACCAAGAGTCTGGAGAATTTAATCACGTCAATGTAGTTTTTAAAATATGACTAACAGAAATGGGTTGAAAGGAGTAATCAGCACTCTATGGTAAATACCTAATGATTTCCCATCAAAAGGCTCACAGAGTTCCCCTTGTTTGATGAGAAGAATGAGCAGGAGCATTGTCATGGTGGTGAAGAACACTCTGATGAAGTTTTCTTGAGTGTTTTTCTGCTAAAGCTTTGGCTACATTTCTCAAAAATGCTCTCATAATAAGCAGATGTTACTGCTCTTCAGCCCTCCAGAAAATCAATAAGTAAAATGCTTTCGGCATCGTGATACACTGTTACTATGATTTTTACTCTTGACTAGACCCTTCCACCTCTTGGTGGCCATTGCTTTGATTGTGCTTTATCTTCAGGGTCATACTAGTAAAGCCCTGTTTTACTTCCTTCTACAATTCTTTCAAGAAATCCTTCACAATCTTGATCCCATTTGGTTAAAATTTCCACTGAAGCTCGTTCTTGTCTGCAGCAATGGTTTTGGCATCCATTGACTGGAAAGTTTGTTCACATTCATTTCTTCAGTCAGAATTGTGTGAATGAAATCAGTTGAGATGTCTATAGTGTTGGCTCTTGTTTGTCCTGTTAATTGTCAGTCCTCTTCAATTAGGGCATGAACAAAGTAAATTTTTTCCTGACAAAGTGATGTGGATGATCTGCCACTCAGGGCTTCATCTTCAACATTGTCCTGTCCCTTCTTAAAACAAGTATCAACTGTAACCTCTAATTCTTTTGAGGCATTGTCTCTGTAAGCTTTTATAAAGCATTAATGATTTCATTTTCTTTCACCTAAGCTTCACCACCAATTTGATGTTTGTTCTTGTGTTAATTTTAGCAGATGTCATGTTACTATGATAGGGGCTTTTCTCAAACTGATGTCTTATTCTTCTTAGTATCTTAAACCAGATTCTGTTTAGATATGTTGTAATAAAATATGAGTTTATTTTGGTGCAAAACAATTTAAAATCCATGCATAGTGTTTTCATAATATGAATTTTCCATGAGTTTTTTGAAGACCTCTCCTATTTATGTCTTATTCCCTGGAACCTGTAAATGTTACCTTGTATGGCAAAATACACTTTATGGATATGATTAAATTAGGGATCTTGAGATGGAGAGACTCTCCTGGATTATCTAGGTGTGCCTGATGTAATTACGGAACTCATTATAAGAGAGATACAGGAGGAATCAAAAGTTAGACAAGGTAATTTGATGACAGAAGTAGATGAGTAGAGACGACATACTTTGAAGAAGAAAGAAGAAGCCACAAGCTAAAGAATACAGGTAAGGCCAGGCACGGAGGCTCATGCCTATAATCCCAGCACTTTGGGAGGCTGAAGCGGGGGGATTGCCTGAGCTCAGCAGTTTGAGACCAGCCTGGGCAACACTGTGAAACCCCATCTCTACCAAAATGCAAAAAATTAGCCAGGCGTGGTGGTGTGCGCCTGTAGTCCCAGCTACTTGGGAGGCTGAGGCAGGAGAATCACAAGAATCCAGGAGGCAGAGGTTGCAGTGAGCCGAGATCACGCCACTGCACTTCAGCCTGGGAGACAGAGCCAGACTCTATCTCAAAAAAAAAAAAAAAGAAAAAGAAATTAGCCTGGTGTGGTGGCCCAGCTACTTAGGAGGGTGAGGCACGAGAATCACTTGAACCCAGGGGGCAAAGGTTGCAGTGAGCCAAGATCGTGCCACTGCAGTCCAGCTTGGGTGACAGAGCAAGACTCAGTCTCAAAACAAACAATCAAAGAATACAGGCTAGAAGTTGAAAATTCAAGGAAATGAATTCTCCATTGAGATCCTCCAGAACAAACCCAACCTATAAACACCTCAACTTTAACCATATAAAACTAATTTTGGACTTCCATTCTCCAAAATTGTAAAATAATACATTTGTGTTGTCTTTCAGAGACAGGGTCTCACTGTGTTGCCCAGCCTGGAGTGCAGTGGCTATTCACAGGCCTGATCATAGCACACTACATCCTCAAACACTTAGTCCCAAACAATTCTCCTACCTCGGCTTTCTGAGTAGCTGGGCCTACAGGCACATGTCACTGCACCTGGCTAAATTTGTGTTATTTTAAGTTACTAAATTTGGCAATTTATTACAATAGCAACAGAAAATTAATTTAGTTGCATATCAGATCCTCATACCCGTTAATATAACACTGCTGCATCTATTTCAGATTCATAACTTGCCTATTTTATTGAAATATAAACATTGTGATTCATTGGAAATATATGGGTTACTTTTGGTGGATTTATTAACTAATTCGATTTTACCGGAAGAAGGTTTATCAACATCTCTAATAATCAAGATCTCTAATAATGTTTATACTCTTTGATTCAGTGAATCTAGATATCTAAGGAAAAATCTGATTTTTAAAACATACTACAAGGCTACAGTAATTAATACAGTGTGGTACTGGCAAAAGGATAGACATATATACATCTTTGAACTGGAATTGAGAGCCTAGAAATAAACACTTTCATTGACAGTTGATTTCAACATGGGTACCAAGACTGTTCAATGGGGAAAAATAATATTTTCAACAAATAATGTTGGGGCAACCGAATATTCACATGTAAAAGCATAAAGTTTGATCCCTCCCTCACACTTAATACACAAAATTAAGTCAAATGTAAAAGCTAAACTTAAAAGACCTAAACCTAAATGTAAAAGCTAAACTTAGAAAACATAAGGAAAAAAATGTAAGAGTAAATTTTCATGATTTAGGTACAGACAAAGCCTTCTTAGATGTGACACCTACAGCACAAGTGACAAAACAATAAAGTAAATTGAATTTCATCAAAATTAAAAATTTCATGCTTCAAATGACACAAGCAAGAAGGTAAAATGACAACTCAGAGAATGGGAGAAAATATTTACAAGTCATGTTTCTGATAAGGAATTTACATCTAGAATATATAAAGAACTCTTACAACTCAATAATAAAAAGACAGATAATTCAATTTAAAAATGGGAAAAGGATATAAAATATTTCTTCAAAGAAGAGATACAAATGTCCAATAAGTATGTGAAAATATATTCAACATTATTAGACGTCAGGGAAATGAAAATCAAAATCATAATTAGATACCATTTCACACCTGTTAGTATGGCTATAATGAAAAAGTCAGGTAATAACAAGTGTTGATGACGATGTTGAGAAGTCAGAATCTTCATACATTGCTGGTGAGAATATGAAATATTTCGCCTACCTTTGAAAACAGCCTGATAGTTCCTGAAAAGGTTACACGTAAAGTTATCGTAAGATGTAAGCATGAAGTAACATCAACAGCAGTTAGATGGGAATCTTTTTGCTCTTTCTTATCTTTCATCCTTCAGCCCTCTTCTCCTGGTCCATTTAAACCCTGCAAGGGCCATGAAGAAGATTGTGTCAAATGAGTGAAATTGTCAGTTTATTCTCCTTTTCTAACTGCAGAAAGCCCAAGCTGGTCAAGGGCAATTTTATTTTATTTTTTAATGTTATTATTTATGCTCTATACATTCAGAGAAACTTTTCTTATAACAAACTATAGAAATGATCCCTGAAAGTCTTTCAGGTGATAATTTAAATTAAATTCATTGTTGTGGTTATTACATAGGAATAAACACTGTAATTTCTAAGTCGAGGCTATTTTGCTAAAAGTAAGTGATCATAGGAATGATTTTTAAAAAATCTTCCAGGGGTAGGGAAGGAATTTCTTCCAACAGACAGATTGTAAAGCCACAGTAGGACCCCAAAATAAAGTTTCCTTCTGATTAACTTCCATGGGTCCTGCTTATTCAATGTGGTTACATATTAACTTTTAAATTATAAATTTATTTTTGGCCGGGCGTGGTGGCTCACGCCTGCAATCCAAGCACTTTGGAAGCCAAGGCGAGTGGATCACCTGAGGTCGGGAGTTCAAGACCAGCCTGGCCAACATGGTGAAACCCTGTCTTTAAAATAAATAAATAAATAATAAATTTATTTTTATAAAATAATATTTTTATAAAACAATGGGCATGCCACATTATAGAAATAAACTTATAATAGAAAAAAAGTGAGATATAATTCACATATATAATAATTCATCCATTTAAAGTGTACATCTCAATGTCTTTTAGAATTTTAGTATGCTCATAGAATTATGCAACCATCCCACAGTCCATTTTTTGACAGATGTTTAATACTGACTCTTTCTCTCGGTCTCCATGATATAGGTCAGGAATTCTCAACCTCAGCACTCTTGCCATTTGGGCTAGATAATCGTTGTCTTGTATGGGATGTTAAACACCATATCTGGCCTCTACCCAAGAGTGTAACACTCCTATCAGTTGTGACAACCAAAAATATCTTTGGACATTATCAAATGTCCCCAAAGGCGCAAAATAACTCCTGGTTGAGAAACCACAGTTATAGATGATGTATTTTCCAACAGCTGAACTCTGCCCCCTCAACTCCTGTTTTCTGTTTGTGGTCTGTAGAAGACACAGTTCTGCCCACAACATGGTCTATTTCCTTCAGACTTTTTTTGAAACCTGATCCCTCCAGCCAGCTTCCTTTGGATGGAATTTAAGGCAGCACCAGCCTAGCTCTTTTTACAAGTGTACTCCAAATCTTATTCAGGGGGAAGCACTCAGCATTGTTTTACCCTAACAAGCTCTGAGAGTGGCGACACTTGGCTTCCCTCCTCTCCTTTTGCCATAAAGCAGCTCACCAGCAGGCCTCTGCCAGGCATGTTTTCCAATCAAGAATTAGATGCTGGTCTACTACATCCCCAGAATTACAGGGAATCATATTAGCCCTCAGAGTGACCTCACTGAGGGCCAACTCTCTTGATGCAAGAAGAAAGAGAGAAAGCCTTTCTTTTCCCACGGGGACTCAGCTTGAATCTCTCTGGAGAACTCCTCTTTATAAATCTTCCCTTCACCTCCACTTTTGACCCCTTTATATCCTAGATGAGGATAAGGTATTCACAAGTTGTGAGCAAGTTTTCAGACAATCATTTTGATATTTTTACAGAGCAGTTTGTCTTACAAATCACATTGGTGTCTGATATCTAAATACCTTAAGGTCTAGAAAACTTCCATTTTATCATTCTGTTCCAAGTTTAACAATGTTGTGAATGGTTAAGTAATTTACAGTGTATGTCATTTAATAGAATATCATGCAATTATTAAAGCTACCCTATGAAGAAATACAACAATTTGTTGGTTAAAGAAAAAGTTGTAAAATGTTTTGACCTTATCATTTTATTTTTATTTTTGACATAGGGTCTCACTCTGTCAGCCAGGCTGGAGTGCAGTGGCATGATCATGGTTTACTGCAGCCTCGAACTCTGACTGCAAGTGATTCTCTCACCTCAGCCCCTGAGTGGCTAGGACTACAGGCATACACCACTATGCATGCCCAGCTAATTTTTTGATTTTTGTTTTGTAGAGATGGGATCTCACAATGTTGCCCAGGCTGGTGTCAAACAGTCCTCCTGTCTCAGCCTCCTAAAGTGCTGGGATTACAGGTGTGAGCCACTGTGCCTGCCCTACCTTATCATTTAATATTTAAAAGCATGTATGTTAGACCAAAAGAAGGAAATATGCTGAATTAGTATTTGTGACAATCTCTAGATGGCAGGATTATTTTCTTTTTAATAATTTTATGTTCTCAAACTTTCCACTATAAGCATGTAATTTCTAACAGAAAAAAAAGGTATTGTATGATAATAAAATGAAATTTGGTCATAATTACATTCTCTTCCTCTTTCAATTTAAGTATTGTTAAAACTTAGGTACAGTTCGACTTCCAGGAAATCTAATTTACTTCTTCGTTGGAAAGCTTCCTGTTGCCTCAGGAACAATCCAAACCTCTTGGCAGGGCATTCCAGGCTCTCATCAGTCGGCCTTTGGTCTGCCACCTGCCTCTTTGCTCTCAGTCCCTATGCCCACCTCTCCCTTCGGTGCTTGGATATGTATTTTTGGGCTGAGAGCCTTGCAAACTTTATTTCTCAGACTCCTTTGCTAGTTGGCTTCTGGTCAACTTCTTTGCTACCATTGAAAAGATAGTGGGAGATTAGAAGATGGGGGGAAAGGAAGAGGAATGCATCCTTCATTGTGTCAATATTCTTTCAGAAGCAGCCAGCTATGGAAAAGTGTCTTTAACTGTCTCATTATCCAATAGGTGCAGCCTCTTCTTCAGTTCAGCATCAGCACTCAGGTCCTGCTCGTGGACCAAGCACCTGCTAGGGGCCTCTTCCCTATGATCCTAGCAGTGCTCTGTGGTGGTACCTCCACCTTTCAGTGGATCCAACACCAGCTCAAGAGCTCTTCCTCTGTGGTCCCAAGCACCAGCCCAGGTGGCATCTCCTCTACATTTCTGGTCTCTGGTGACACCAACTCTTCCCATTATTCTTCCAGTTGTGTACATGGTAGGTGATTTCTGACATTACTAATCTTTGTATTTCATCACTTTATTCTTTTTACTTTCTCTGCCCTTCCACTACCTGTGCAAGCAATAATCTGCATTATCTTTCTGTTACTAGAAATGCCTTATGTCTGTTTTCCTAGTTGGCTGTTGACATCACACATCACATCTGCTTAAATATCACTGGCCAGAATTCAGGCACATGTCCCACCCAATTGCAAGAGGAGGGTGCACTGGGAAATGTGGTCTAGCTGCCTGTCCAGCAAGGAAAACACAGATACAGGTAGTACCAGTCGTGTCTTCCACAGTGCCTAATGAAGCGCATAGTAAGTTGACCGTAATGCAAATGTAGATGATTAGGAATGCTTTTTTTAAAGAATATAATTGTCTAAAGAAAATCTAGGTATAGATTTTCAAAGACTTGAAATGAGTTGATTTTTCTTCTTTTTTACTTTTTCTCTTTTGACAGGGTGTCACTGTATTGCCCAGGCTGGAGTGCAGAGGTGTGATCTTGGTTCACTGCAGCCTCAACCCCCTGGGCTCAACCCACGGTCCTCCTGGGCTCAGGCCATGAGCCTCCTAGTCCTCTTGTGAATGACACAGCTTGGTCAGCTCTCCTGGAGCTGAAGCAAGAGGATGCTCCCTCTCCTGCTTGTTACATTCAGTTAGGGGAATCTTACAACAGAGACTTCAGCCTTAACTTTTAAATATTTAGCGAGAACTCTGAGTTTACCACTCCTGCAATGAGCATGTTTGTGTGTCGGCCTGTATATTCTTGCCCAACAATTTCCTCAAAATAAATCTTTGGGTCAAATTGCATGCACTTTTTCCCCAGAGTATTTGAATACAAATTGCCTAACAATCTGCCAAACTATCCCCCAACACTCTGTGGTGTATTGTTCTGTGTAAGTATCAGTTTCCTACAATCATGTTGATCTTCTCAACAATCATGTTGATCTTTAATCTTCATTTAACCAATTCTAATCTGATATATTAAAAATAGTGTTTCTGGCCAGGTGTTGTGGCTCATACCTGTAATCCCAACACTTTGGGAGGTTAAGGCAGGTGGATCACCCGAGCTCAGGAGATCGAGACTAGCCTGGTCAACATGGCAAAATCCCGTCTCTAGTAAAAAAAAAAAAAGAAAAAAGAAAAAAGTATTTCTTTGTTTTATTTCTTTGATTATAATTTATGCAAGCTTCTTAAAGGTATAAAAATGCATTATGGAAACATTTAAATCAGGAATATACCAAATTTTTGTGTACAAACTTAAGCAAATTAAGTATAAACTTAAGCAAATACTGTTTTGAAGTATTATTTGAATCTGGCTAATAGGATGAAAGTTAATTTGTGTAGCTGATCGTCAAAACTAACTCAAAGGGCAAGGTTAAGTAAGCACATGCCGGCGTTGGCCTTTGGACATTTACAACACTGGGTAGCCAACTCCTTTAGTACACTACCGTAAAAAAAAGTAGGTTACCACTGAATAAACAGACTACAGATGCCGGGCTGCCTCATTCTTTTTAAAAACTCTGCCTTCAGATACTTATTCCTATTCCCAGACTGTGAGGATCTACACAAATGACTTTCATGTAACAGAGTAATTATGTGTTAGCATTTGTCTCTGAAACCAGACAAATTGGCATTTTTCATATTCTTAATCTGATGTTAAATTATAATTGTAACACAGAAAATAGCTTCCCTCATATAAAATTCCTTTCTCAGTTATCACTCTGCTGCTGTCATCCTTGCTTGGAGTTGGGCATCACTTGGGAAGAGGGCTTTTCTTAGTGGGAATTCTGCATACTACATGCCAAGTAGATATGGCTATTTAGGTTTGTTTTGCTTTTATACCATATAGAAACTCTTTCATGACAAAGAAGATTTTTATACTTTCTAGCAGATATAATATTAGCCATATTAATGTTATCATTTAGGATATTACAGGAGAAAAAGCAAATTTTAGGTTGATAGACTCAGAATATTTTAGATTATAACGTTTATACCTAAGAAAGTGTCTAGTCCAATTCCTCTTCTTTTTTAGATAAGGATAACAGATTGAATAATTTTCTGTCACTTAAGTTTTGAAACAAGCTGTTTTAGCTTGGTGATTCCAGAATAAAGTTTCAGATGGTCTTGCAATGACTGTGACATAGAAATCTCTTACCCATGTGTTTCCTGTTTCCCATGCTGTCAGTGGCCTTCGAGTTCCCTAGACCTCATTTATGCCATGAATACTAGCATGACTTTTATCCATGAAACAGGAGGAATTAGTCAAGCTCACCCGTGCTGTGCCTTTTAACTTCCTTTAGTGTCTGCCCTGGATCCCTCAGATCTAGTTTTCTTTCCTAAGGCTTTGACTTGAAGCTTGGAACTGAGTTTGGGACAAAAATGCGTCTCAGCGGTTGCATGGACTCTTTATTATAAGCCAAATGCTAAGGCAAAGCTGTGGAATAGAGTCTTCCTCCAACAAGGGAGAGAAAAGAATGTCTTGTGTCACACCCAGATAACTGGTAGCTAGAGTGATGCATGCCAAGTTTCGGGTGTATGGAGCTTGGCTTTGGTTAGTTCCCTTGGTCTTACTTTCCCAAAAAGGAAACCTCTGGATTATCGGCACCCTGTTTATTCTCATCACTTGGCAGGATTTGCAGGACGATTGCTGAGAACTAGAATATTGATACAGATTTTTACAGTACTCATCCCTTTTGTTCCTTCTGAGCTGCAGTCAGAGATCACTGGTTGATTCACAGGAATAAGCAGGGTTAGTCTAAAATGTAGGCAAAAACTTAATAACAACTAATGAGTATAGAATTTAATGACAAATTTATAAACCCTGAAACACAATTTCTCTCTCTCCGGTCCTCATGTTTGTTAAAAATAAATTATAATAGGACTGAGTTGTTTGCAAAATAACCTTTCGTCTTATACTTGGCCTGATTATTTTCATAAAGTGCAGCAAGAATGATTATTTCAACATAGGCTTTTAAAACTCGCTTTCATGGAACTCTGTTCTACAAAGAGTCTCAGACAGGACTTTCTAAAGCCGCACCCAGCCATAAGTTTGTACCCTCAAATACTTGTGAGTTGGGTAAACTTCTCTCTTCTTGAGGTCCCAAGAACATGGGGTTCCTGGGCCTGTTAAAAGTATCATTCTTTATTTTATTTTTTTATACTGAGACAGAGTCTCACTCTGGAGTGCAGTGGCATGATACTGGCTCAATGCAACCTCTGCCTCTTGGGTTCAAGCAATTCTTGTGCCTCAGCTTCCTGAGTAGCAGGGACTGCAGGTGTGCACCACCACGCCTGGCTAATTTTTGTATTTTTTAGTAAAGACGGAATTTCTCCACATTAGCCAGGCTGGTCTCAAACTCCTGGTCTCAAGTGATCTGCTCGCCTCGGCCTCCCGTAGTGTTGGGATTATAGGCATGAACCAGCATGCCCAGCCAGAAAGTGACATTCTTGACTCGCTCATTCTTTACTTGCAGGTTAGGAACCCTGTACGGGGACTGTGTAGACAAGGCCAGTTTTTCTCAAGGGGCTTTTATTGGCTCTGCAAGTCAAGCTTGACTTCTTAAAGGGAAGCATACCCTTCCAGCCAATCCTGGGAAAAAAGAAAAGACAGTCTCTGCATTTGCGTCCTTTTGCAAAAGGAAATGGATTTTTATTGTACTGATGCAAACAACTGTATTGCCATAAATTAAGAACACTCACAGCTAGTGTCCAAATTCTGGAGAAGCCAGGCAGAGAAAGAGAAACAAATATGCTCCAAATTTTGTTCACAAGAGTATACCTTACTCACTCATTAAAAGTCATAAATAGCTCAAAATCACTTTCTTTGACTCTGAATAACAAAACAAGGATCAGCAATGTTCCAAGCAAAAGTCAAAAAATATTACTTTAGTTTTCTATTCGTTCAGTCCATTCTGTTAACTCTTGTTCTGTTTGATATTTGTCAACATTTCAGCTCTTTGTGAGTCCTGTACGTTTTTCCTTTATTCCAAGGTTACAATGTCCAAAGTTATTAGAAACCTGCATTTAAGAGCACCTGTCAAAGTCCTACAGCTGATTATAGATCATCTTTTGAAAAGGATCAAAACAAGACAATTGTCTGTGAATAACAAACTGTCCAGCGGAGTTATAGTTGGAAACATGATTGACAAAGAAATTTGGTTATCTCCATGGTTTATAATAACTTAACATAACTACCTTTATACCTTCATTGTGATTGATAGCATTTAATCACCTTTTCTCATGTCCTCATATGGGCCATGAAAATAATGCAACATTTTTTTATTTACAGTTCAGCTAAAATCTGGGTTCTTCTGTCACAACGAGGAAAAATTAGGCATGTGGACACATTGAAAGGTGAAGAGAGTGGAATTTATTTATTTATTTTCATTTTATGTTTTTTTTTTTTGAGATAGGGTTTTGCTCTTGTTGCCCAGGCTGGGGTACAATGTTGCAATCTTGACTCACCGCAACCTCCGCCTCCGGGGTTCAAGTGGTTCTCCTGCCTCAGCCTCCTGAGTAGCTGGGATTACAGGCATGAGCCATCATGCCTGGCTAATTTTGTATTTTTAGTAGACGGGGTTTCTCCATGTTGGTCAGGCTGGTCTTGAACTCTTGACCTCAGGTGATCTGCCCACTTTGGCCTCTCAAAAGTGCTGGGATTACAGGCATGAGCCACTGTGCTTGGCAAGAGTGGAATTTATTAAAAGAAAGTTCCCAGTTGAAAAAGGGGGTCCTGCCAACAGGCTCCCACCTCACAGATTAAATACCAGGCCACCACACACAAGCTGAAGAGACCAGGCTCCTCTCCCCTCCATAAGGTGTGAATTCCCAGTGGCTCCACCCCATTCTCCCAGTGTGCAGGTGGACCCCTAGTCTGAGCCATTTCACAGTCATTTATTTTCCTTAGTGCACATGTGTTAAGGGACAGAATTTTGCACCATGGGCATGTTTGGGGAAGCCCCCTTTGACCAATAACCTGGGGGGCATTTGGCTGTCTCCTGTCTCTATAACGTTTTCCACACAATTATCATCCCCTGTGGCATCAAAATTCAGGGTTTGTTAAAACAGTCCATGAAGGCACTAAGCCTCATTGGTTCTGAACTCTAAACCAGCTTTGCAATTAAGTAAAACTACCATATCTTGACTTTGGGAATGTTGCACGCTACATCTGATTCACCAACTCCCTCACCTCTTCCCCATGAAGAGGTGGTTGGCAAGGATTAAAAGATTGTACCAATTAAAGCCTTAATGGAAAACAATGTGTCAGAGATAATTCAGCCGCTGATCTGATGATGACATTGAACCACTTACATCAGGGAGAGGCAGTAATATGTTCTCATAGAAAAGTTACACATTTCACATATAAATTGGCTTTCCTTACCAAAGTAGCTTCAGAAACACCATTGGGGTAGACTTACAGATGTCATCACTGCAGTATCCCATACATCATTGCCTCAGACTGCAGAATTTATTTTATGGCATAGTAGGCATACTGAAGAGCTCATTCCAACAAAATCCACTGGGCTTGCCAGCTTCCTTACCACCTAGACACAGTTGATTGACTTAGAATCAACTAAAGATTGACAATGAACCAACCTAAGACTCAGTTATGGTGCCACCTGGGAGAAAACATCCTGCAAGATTTATAATTTGCTTTAGAGGCTATCAATATACCTTAAACACATGGCCAATATATGGCGCAGAAACACTATGGCATAAGGCAAGGGTCAGGAAACTATATATAAAAGTGACCATGTGTCTCTTACTATTACATCTAATAACATACTTACTAAAAGTTTTGTTTGCTGTACCAAAAAGCTTTGATTCAGAAAGTTTAGAGGTCCTAGTGCCCAAAAGAATAATTTTGCTAGAGAATACAGTTATGGCTGTAATAAATTAGAAACTGAAACTGTCACATAGCCATTTACAGCTTCTCTTACCACTGAAATGACCTTCAGGAAAAAGGAGTCGTGGTGCTAGCCGAATTCATTGATCTGAATTCCTAAGGAGAAATTGGGTTTCAACTACAGAAGAGGGGCAAGAAAGACCATGTTTGCAACCCAAGGAATTCACCCAAAAGTTCTATGTTGTGTGGTAATTATTAAGAAAAACTACATTAACCCCACAAAGTCAGGATGACCAAGGACTCAGAGCTTACGAAACACAGGTTTGGGTTATCCCATCAGATAGACTCTGCCCCACTGGTAGAGATTATGAGAACCATGAATAAGAACTGAAGATGAGATTTTCCTCTCATCTTGTTTTAAGTTTTTGAGAGCTTGACTTGTGACCAAGTGGGAGCACTGTCATTGTGGGTGTGATTTTCAGGTCAAGTCCTGTAGCCCCATCTGAAAAGACTGAAACCCAAGACACACAAATTTAAGCAGCACACTTTTTGTTCAAATATGTCAAGCTCTTAGGAGAGTTTGTCTTAATAAAAAGTCCCATCCATAAGGGGCTTTTGTCATGTTAACCTTTGTTGCCTCGTTAGTGCTGGCAATGTGCAATCCCAGAAGAAGCTACCCCATGTCATAGATTAACAGGTCTGTCAACAATATCCACAGATTTGTGGGATATTGGCAGCACTGTATTGCGCAAACGCTATGATTTTCTTTTCTCCCTGAGACTTCAGCAGGGCAAACACCATTCATAGCCGTCTGTGGCAACAAGTATTTTACTTTCTCAGCCTGTTCCTAGGAGTGAATTTTTCTTTTTCTTTCTTTCTTTTTTTTTTTGAGAAGGAGGAGAATAATTGAGATTGTCTTTTCTATGCTCTCTTCAAGAAACATCTTTTGCTTATACAATAAAAGCTTATTCTAGGCCGAGCGCGGTGGCTCACGCCTGTAATCCCAGCACTTTGGGAGGCCGAGGCGGGTGGATCACAAGGTCAAGAGATCGAGACCATCCTGGTCAACACGGTGAAACCCCGTCTCTACTAATACAAAAAAAATTATCTGGGCATGGTGGCGCGTGCCTGTAATCCCAGCTACTCAGGAGGCTGAGACAGGAGAATTGCCTGAACCCAGGAGGCAGAGGTTGCTGTGAGCCGAGATCGCGCCATTGCACTCCAGCCTGTAACAAGAGCGAAACTCGGTCTCAAAAAAAAAAAAAAAAAAAAAAAAAAAAGCTTATTCTAAATCTGGAAAATTACCTCCTGAGCTTTTCATGAAGAGACTTATTGGATTGAGTTGCTACTAGTACAAGTATACCATTGGAAATTTATACTTCCAAAAGGGTAGTTTTTGGGATACCGTTTTGTTACTGATCTTTTTCCCTTCCAAGGACAGGTTTTGATTTCCTGTCTTCTGTCTCTGAGGGAACATGAGGCTTTCGGGCCTTTGTATGTAGACGGTCAGCTAAGAAACTGAGATGCTAGAGAATATGACTGGACAGAAACATGGGTTATTCCCTGTTTAAGGCTAGCAAAACTTTCCTTTCTTTGAACCATCTTTGTTGTGATCCTGGATCTTGTGAAAACTGCTTTGCAACTCTTTGGAGCAGTCTAGGGCATCCTTAGTTCCAGTAATAACCTTGGTTAAGGCCTATTGATTTTAGTGAATCACTTGGAAAGTTTTGGTTTAACAGAAAAAAAAAAGTTTAAAAGCCAAGAATATTGGCTGTTTGTGCGGGCTGAAATCCGATAAGAGATTTGAAAACAATTTCAAAAAAATTTTAAAGACCTCTAAGGTCAGAAGCCAGTTATTAACTAAAAGCTGATAACAAGCTATAATAATTTTTTAAGGTCTTTCTACTTTTTTCTTTTGGGCCCTGTTTCTGGGAAGTTTCTTCAGTTAACTGAACTCCTTTTTTAATAAGGTGTTAATCGCAGAGGGATTAGTCCCTCTGTTTGCTTTCTTTCTTGTTGGCATGTTTCTTTAATGAGAAAAATGCAAAACTTCATTTGCCTTTGGAAAGCTTAAAATCTTTCCCAACTGACTCCTCTAAGATGCATTCTTCCATTTACTTCCACTTTGGCTTCTCCTTCCTTTGCCACATGAAGAAATCTAGAGATTTCTAGCAGCCCTGAGACCCCTTGAAGAACCCTGAAAAAGATGCCACACGCTTCCTTTTTAAGGTCTTCTGTCTTCCTTGTGGAGTCACAAGAGTTATGAACAGGTTCTTCTCAGGTCTAAAGCTCTGCTTTCTTTTGCATTGAGTTTCAGCATTGATTTTCTCTCTCTCTCTTCCCTTCTTCCTTTCTTTCTTGAACTCCTGACCTCAGGTGATCCGCCCACCTTGGCCTCCAAAGTGCTTGGATTACAGGCATGAGCCACCACGCCTGGCCTTCTTCCTTTCTTTCTTTCTCCCTCTTTCTCTTTCTTTCTCTCTGTCTTTCTTTCTTTCTCTTTCCTTCCTTCCTTTTCTCTTTTCTTTTTCTCTCTCTTTTTTCCCTCCTTTCTCCCTTCTCTTCCCCTCCCTCCCTCCCTCCCTCCTTTCCTTCCTTCCTTCCTTCTCCAGGATACATATGCAGAGTGTGCAGGTTTGTTACACAGGTATACATGGTCCGTGGTGGTTTGCTTCACCCATCAACCCAACATCAAGGTTTTAAGCTCCACATACATTAGGTATTTGTCCTAATGCTCTCCTTCCCCTGGCCCCCCTCCCCCACCAAAAGCCCTGGTATGTGTTGTTTCCCTCCCTGTGTCCATGTGTTCTCATTGCTCAACTCCCACTTATGAGTGAGAACGTAGGGTGTTTGGTTTTCTGTTCCTATGTTAGTTTGCTAAGGATGATGGCTTCCAGCTTCATTCGTGTCCCTGAAAAGGACATGATTTCATTCTTTTTGTGGCTGCATAGTATTCCATGGTGTATATATACCCCATTTTCTTTATTCAGTCTATCATTGATGGGCATTTGGGTTGGTTTCATGTCTTTGCTATTGTAAATAGTGCTGCAGTAAACATATGTACGTGTGTCTTTATAGTAGAATGATTTATATTCCTTTGGGTATACACCTAGTAATGGGATTGCTGGGTCAAATGGTATTTCTGGTTCTAGATCCTTGAGGAATCACACACTGTTAATTTACAATCTCACTAACTGTGCAAGAGCATTCCTGTTTCTCTGCAGCCTCGTCAGCATCTATTGTTCCTTGACTTTTTAGTAATCGCCATTCTGACTGGCATGAGATGGTATCTTATTGTGGTTTTGATTTTCATTTCTCTAATGATCAGTAATGATCTTTTTTTCATGTTTGTTGACACCTCAATGTCTTCTTTGGAGAAGTGTCTGCTCATATCCTTTGCCCACTTTTTGATGGGGTTGTTTGTTTTTTTCTCGTAAATTTATTTAAGTTCTTTGCAGATTCTGGATATTAGACCTTTGTCAGATGAGTAGATTGCAAAAATGTTCTCCCCTTCTGTAGGCTGCCTGTTCACTCTGATGATAGTTTTTTTGTTTGTTTGTTTGTTTCTTCTGCTGTGCAGAAGCTCTTTAGTTCAATTAGATTCCATTTGTCAGTTTGGCTTTTGTTGCAATTGCTTTTTGTGTTTTAGTCGGGAAGTCTTTGCCCGTGCCTAAGTGCTGAATGGTATTGCCTAGGTTTTCTTCTAGGGTTTTTACGGTTTGGGGTTTTACATTTAAGTCTTTAATCCATATTGAGTTCCATGATCTTTTTGGCTCTGGGGGTACTAGGGGTTACTGTGTTCTGTGAGAAAGCACTTGGCTAGTGTGTGCTCAATAGCTACCGGGTCACTGGCAAAGGAAGCAGTTTGGAGGCATCTGAGAGCAGTTGCAGTAAACGGTTGTTACTGCAGGGGGCTGTTCATTTCTTTGTGCATTTAGAGGGGAGAAAAGCACAATTTAAACACTTTGAGGCTGTGGAAACATTTGCCTTCAAGGGTGATAAGACTCCCATTGGAGATAGGCTGATCAGAGAGTGAGCTGATGGATGTTGGGTCACCCACTAGCATCATGAAATATCTTTTGAGATGAAGCATTGCATAGTCCATTCTCAAAGCATTTTCCTCTTTTTTTGAGGACCTACACTGGGAACAACATAGATATTATATACCTTTTCATGTGATGCACCTCATGAAACATTCTCTCCAAAGTAAGATTGAATCTAAATCTAACCAAACCTCTAAATCTAACTATTCTTTACCAGAAATGCACGGAAAAGAAAAGCAATTTAATTCTGTCAGTAAGAAGTGATCAGAAAAATCCAGAAGATGGTAAATTCTAAACACAATTGACTTGTTAATGCTGACAAATTAATAGCATTTAAAAAAGAAGGAGGCTATCCTTGACACTTATGCACAGCAACCAAATGCAATGTATGAACTGTATGTGAAGCCTAATTTGAAGAACTTAGATATTTTTGAGATAATCAAGGAGTTTCGAATATAGACTGGGTATTGGATAATATTGGGGAATAGTTGCTAATTTTTTAAGGGTAAAAAGCGGTATTGTGATGTAAAAATTTATTTTGTAGTATTTACAAGTAAAAGAGTATGATATGTGGGTATTTCTTTAAAATATTTCAGCTTATTAAAGAAGTAGGGGAGGTGAATGAAACAAGATTGGCAAAATACCATTGATTACTGAAGCAGGCTGTGCATTGGCATTCGTTACTATTATTTTTACATATGTTCAAGATGTTCCACAGTAAATATTATTTTATAAATCTTACAGAGAGTTTCCCAAGTGATGTGGGGTAATATCTGTGCTTCAGTGGAAAATTATGCATTACGTAGACTCTAGATGGTACCTCTTGCATTACGGGATTCTCATTCTATCAAAGCTATTTTACAATTCTACGATCTGTGGATAACTGATAGCAATGGCAAATGATTCTTGTCTGAGAATATGCTAATTCTGTCCTGCCTGGAGTTTTGATTGACCTCTCTCCCTCACTGTGAAAGAAGTTAGTTTCGCCTCCATTTGCACTTTCCTTTCAACATCCTTTACTCCATGTAAATGTGTTTTTTTTTTCACTTCTTTGAACTTGTAATAACATCTGCCTCATTTCCTCCTTCCCAGTTGAATAAAATCTTTAACACATGTTCATTTTTATACATGTATAAGCGTCATAATTTTATGTTTTTTTGAAAATGTTATCTTTTAACAGTGACAAATATTGGTCTTTTCTGTGAAGCTGAAAGTAAAACAAATTGGTATACTTATGAATTATTATGTTAATAAATAACTAAAGGTTAAATAATTTCAGACTAAATCGTAAGGTAGCTACAAAAGTCAACTAACCTTTCCTTTCAGTTTTGTTTCTATTTCCTCATACTATTAGTTCCAGAGACCCCTATGGAATCTTTCAACCAGAGACCTGGATGCATTTTCGGTAAACACAAGAGCTCACCAGAGTAAAATATGGGCATAGAATATTTGAAAACACGTCAAAACAAAAATAAAGTAACATCTTTTGAAAACTTATGCCAAGAATTCTAAAATTTTTGTATAAATCCAAGATAACATTGTTGAAAGACAGAGGCACGATCTGTGTAAATTACTCCCAAAGTAATCAAGTTTTAGTGTAATATTTTCACCTTATATGTCTGCCCCATCAATTCTTCAATTTTTTTCTCTCTTTCCCTTAATGGTGCAATCTTTTCTACCACTGGACTAACTGCTGAGATTGGCATTGCTTCCCACTTGAGTTACAGATGTCCACCTCTCCCACTGCCATCTCTCGGGTATTTAGGAGCCACCTCTCACTGCCATCTGGGCTCCATGTTGGCTTCATTTTCACTGAGTTTAATGGCAATGAATGAATCAATCAATATTGTTGATTTCTTAGAAGAGTTTCACAGATGCAGAAATAATAGATTTATCAGCTCTAAAAAGGGATACTACAGTGAAGGAAACCAAAAATATGCCACTGCACAGAATACTCCTTTGGTTTATTTTGAGATGGCTATTCAGAGGAACTGTCAGCACAAGAATAGCCCTGAAATCCTAGGCAGTGTGGGTAGTGTTCCTCTGTGTTCTCACAGCACGGTCTGTCTCCACACTTGTTTTGTACACTTGTCACACTGACTTGTAAACCTTTATTCCAATAGCTTCTGTCTCACTCTGAATATAAGCCAAAGCTAGGGATCTTTTGTCCCACGTATAGTTGCTTTCTGATTGGACTGGGATTATTTATTTTAATGCTTCCCATCTTCCTTAGAGTAGAAGCCAAAGTCCACAGCCCTCCAATCCCAGATACCCCTGGGCCAGCTCGCTCACCTCACTCAGGTGTTTATTCCAACGTCACTGTAGGTGTTGCCCACGGTTTGGCTTTGCTTCCCCGTAGCATCGACTGCCGTCTCTTATATCATATTATTTACTGATTTATCTTGTTGATCGTCCATTCTCTCCCCTAAAAGAATGAAAACTCCTTGAAAGCAAGAGTTGTGTGTCTGTTGTGGTTACAGGAGTGCCCTCAGGACCTAGAGCAGGGTCTGGACACGGTAACCACGCAATCACTCTTCTTTTAATGAATGAAATGGCAGTCCCTTTCTCCACTCTCTGAGCTTCTTAAAAGCAAAGATTTGGTTTAATTAGTTTTTTTCTGAGTCCAGTATTTACCTGGAGCATAGTATGCATTTAATAAGAAATAGGGGTGGGTGTGGTGGCTCACGTCTGTAATCCCAGCACTTTGGGAAGCCGAGGCAGGTGGATCACCTGAGGTTGGGAGTTCAAGATCAGCCTGACAAACATGGAGAAACCCTGTCTCTTAAAAAAAAAAAAGTTGAAAAAAGAAAAAGAAAAAAAAGAAATGGTTTCATGGATTCTCTCTTGGGAAGACAAGTCAATTCTAGGCTAGTTCCAATATGTAGAAATCAAGAAAAGGGCAATGGAACAGCTTTTCAAGTTCTCGCATTATTTCCCTGCTTCATCTTCATTCTCATAGACACAATCATATAAGGGCTTTGGACTGTCCTTTTTAGCATTAGACATGATTAAAGTTTAGTGCTGGTGGAGTGTACCAGTGTAAGTTTATGTTGTTAAAAATATTTGAAGGCCAGTCATGGTGGCTCAGGCATGTAATCCCAACATTTTGGGAGGCCCAGGCAGGAGGATCACTTGAGCCCAGGAGTTGGAGGCTGCTGTGAGCCTTGATCAGACTGCTGCACTCCAGCGTGGGTGACAGTGAGACCCTTTCCCTAAATAAGTAAATAATAAATTAAGAAAATATATAAATATAAATATTGGTGGGGGGAGGGGGCAGGGCACGTGCCAGTCGTTTATTTGTGTCAGTAACAGGGGCTGGTGCCAGAATCTGAGAAGTTTTCCCAGATCGGGAGGAGGGGAAGAGCGGTGAGGCTGCTAAGGAGGCGTTGTGGAATGCGTGTTTTAGGACGCAGGCTGTGAACTAGTGAGAGACGGGCAGGGGGAGGGGGGCGGGTCATCAGTCTGGAATAGGTTGGAAGGAGACGGGAGAGGGGTCAGTAGCGCGTCTGCCAGGGGCAATTAAAGGGTCGTTCTAAGGCTCCTTTCAGCTCCCACATCGCAAGAAGGAAGAAAGGATGGAAGAAAGAGAGAGGGAGGAAGGAAAAAGAAAAACAAGGTTCTCTGGCAGATGGTAGAAAACGTCCCAGCTAACTTTGACATCGTGCCCTCGGTGTTGAACACCAGCGGCTTCCCTCGCTGGGAAAAGGCGGGGATCCTAGCTAAAGCTGTAAACAGGTGGTTTGCACCCGTGGGGACACTATGCGGTTTCCTTTAAGAGGCAGCTCTGCCCGCCGCAGGTCGGGTGCGCGAGGCCCGAGGCTGCCCTGCCAGGCTGGAGGGTGGTTGTGCGCGGGGCAGCGGCCGCGGAGGCGGGGCCGGGGGTGGCGCGGGGAGCGCGCTTTTCCCGGGCGCCGGGGTAGCTGCGGCCGCAGCGGCGGCGGCGGCGGGCATGGCAGAGGCGCGGTCCCGGCCCTCGGCGGGGCAGCAGCTCAACGCGCTGCCGGACCACTCGCCGCTGCTGCAGCCCGGCCTGGCGGAGCTGCGGCGCCGGGCCCGGGAAGTCGGCGTCCCGCTCGCGCCGCTGCCGCTCACCGACTCCTTCCTGCTGCGGTTCCTGCGCGCCCGGGATTTCGATCTGGACCTGGCCTGGCGGGTAAGCGTGCGTGCACCGGGCGCTCGGCAGCGCGCACCCCGGTCCCCAGCCCCACGACCCGGATTCCGGACCCCTGCCGAAGCCCAAGGTGCAGGCAGGACCCTGGCGAGGAACGCGCCCCTAGCCACCCGGCGTGGGCGCTGTGGCTGCAGGTGTTCCGAGAATCCAGCGCTGGTCCTTCCAGTTTCTCTGGGTCATGGAAACGAGAAACCTAGAAAGTGTAGGAGCCTTGGGATAATGGCCCTTTTGATCTCAGGCATGGGAACTCCTGCCCTAGATGAGTCTCCTGAACCTGCGAAGTTTAGAGGAAATGCCTTCCTCTCCCTGGAGGAAAGCCTGTGTTACAAAACAAAGTAACCCCTTAGAAGTTGGAAGCTCAGACTTATCACATGTGACCAGATTAACTCCGCTTGGCGGGGAACATGAAATTGCTGGTAAAACTGGAGTGCTGAAGCCACATAGTAGCAACATGGTAATATTAATAGTAATACTTAAGTGTAAAGACAGTAAAGCAACCCAGTATACTTGGAGTCCTGGGTGTAGTCGCGGCAGTTCTTTTGTGTCTCCAGGTACGTTACAGCCCTTTGAAAGAAGGGATGATGGAAAGATAGGAATCAGAAAGAGGGACGAGACCTTGAGTTCTAACGCTTTAGGTTCAGCGCCCTTATCTGTTAAATAAAGATGGAAATACCTGCCTCACTGATTGGTTGGGAGATTGAACATTAACCAGTTTAACAGAACAAGCTGTACCGAGCACAGTGCCTGGCACATAGTTAAGATTCAGCAGTTGGACCAGATCTAGCCCTTTCTCTAAGTGGCTTGCTCAGTGTCACACAGCTGCCTAGCAGGAAAGATATTATAGTGCAGAATTCCAGTGTGTCTCAATGGGAAGTTTTTGAGGGTTTCTCTTGTTTGTTTGTTTTAGAGTGAAAGCAAGTTTATTAAGAACGTAAAGAAACGAAAGAATGGCTACTCCATAGAGGCAGAGCAGCCTGAGGTTGTTTTTAACTTAAGTAAAATTATGGTTAAAATAATCTAGATAACAATAAAATCCTTAAATATGCAAAGTAAGTTTCTAACGGTAACTTTCTTTTTTCTTTTATCTTTTTTTGTTCGCTTGTTTTTGAGACGGAGTTTCCCTCTTGTCGCCCAGGCTGGAGTGCTGTGGCTAGATCTCGGCTCACTGCAACCTCCAGCTCCCGGGTTCAAGTGCTTCTCCTGCCTCAGCCTCCTAAGTAGCTGAGATTACAGGCGTGCACCACCATGCCTGGCTAACTTTTGTGTATTTTTAGTAGAGATGGGGCTTCACTATGTCGATCAAGCTGATCTCGAACTCCCGACCTCGTGATCTACCCTCCTTGGCCTCCTGAATTGCTGGGATTACAGGTGTGAGCCACCGTTCCCGGCCTCTAACAGTAACTTTCTAAGAGAAAAAAGCTCCCTACCCCAAACCTTGGTTTGTCAGTTACATACTCAGAGGCTGCTTACTGTTACTCGTTTCTTGTTTATCTTTTTAGACGGTCTGTGCTTTCACAAGGATGTTTGTGTGTGATCTCTATTTTGCCTTTCTTACCTGTCTTTGGACTGGGAGCATCCTATATCAACTGGTGTACATCTATCTTACTCTTTATTGGGCTGCTGTTATTCTACTGGATGGATATATTAGACTATATTAAAATTTATCTAACCTGATACTGGACTTAGGTCTTATTGCTGTTCATACCTTCATTCAACAATTATTTTTTGGACTCTACAATTTGCCTAGTCGTACACAAGATGCAGTCAACAAGGCGGCTGTGGTTTCCTCCCTCACTGACTGGCATTCTTCATATCCTCATACTTTGTGCATAACTAGGAATATAACCTTCTAGGATAAATTCAACCGGTGAAATTGCTGGATGAAGTTAGATGTGTATTTTTCAGTGGTGAGGAATATAACAAACTGTCATCCAAAGAGTCTTCCAAAGGTTGCAGTAGCTCAGGCCTGCAATCCTAGCACTTTGGGAGGCTGACAAGGGCAGATCAATTGAGCTCAGGAGTTCATGATCAGCTTGTGCAATGTAGTGAAACCTCATCTCTACAAAAAATACAAAAATTAGCCAGGTGTGGTGGCACATGCATGTAATCCCAGCTACTCGGGAGGCTGAGATGAGAGAATCGCTTGAACCCAGGAGGCGGAGGTTTAAGAGCCTCTGTTCTCAAATACACTGCAATTGTGCATGATAGTGATTTGTGCCTCTTTACAGAAGTCATTTTTTCAAGTGGGTGGATCCAGTTGGTTTATTCATGCTTTAATTTATTCTTTCATTCAACATGTGTTGTTATCTCCTGGGTGTGCAGCACTCTGCAATAAGTAACTTGTCTGAAATTATGTCGCTATTAAGTGTTAAAGCACGGGTTTGAGCTTGGGTGGAGCTCAGGAGAGAGCCTGCGCTCTCAAATACACTGCACTTGCCTCTTCTGTTTAAAACAACAAACACAAAAAAACAGCTAAGTATTCACTTCTCTGTCTGAGATTGTGCCACTCACTGCATGCCAGCCTGGGCAACAGAGTGAGGCCCTATCTCAAAAAAAAAAAAAAAAAATATATATATATATATATATATATATATATATATATATATATCACTCATCACTCTGATATGACATGATCTTGCCTTTTCCTCCATAACCCACACTGTATTATCAAATGTGATTTGTGTATCAACCTGCTAGAAGAGAAATAGTTTTTCATTGTTATTATAATATCCATTTGTTTAATTATGTGTGATTAATAATCTTTTATATACACTTAAAATTTCAAAATTTCTTTACAGTTAACTGAAAATGGCCTTTTTTTCGCTTTTGTGCATTTTTATTACCGAGTTATAAAAGATTTTTATGCATTTTAGGCCTTCTTATATATTTTAGACCTTTGTCCTTGATTTTTGTCTGTGTTATAATATTATTTATACTATTTTTTTCTGTGCAGAATTTTAAATTTTAATGTAATCAAATGTGTTGATTTTATTAGTCTTTGATTGCCTCTGGGTTTTACAAGCTCTTCTCTTATCCAGAATTTTTTCTAGTTGTTTATGCCTTCTCTTTTTTATGTTGAAGTCTTGGAATTGAGATTTGTTTTTATGTTAGGAGTGAAATAAGTATCCAGCTTTATTTATTTTCATTATGTTAAATGCTATATATGTATCCCAATATCATAAGTAATCAACTAATATGTACTTAGTAACTACTGAATATAAAAACACAATCTCAGGTCCTATGAAGAATGAAGTTTAAATGAGGCATTAAACATATATATGTATAGAGATAACTAACAATGAAACATGTTTCATTTACTGATTTCATTTTAACTGCTTTTAAGAAAGTAACATCTGGCCGGGCACGGTGGCTCATGCCTGTAACCCCAGCACTTTGGGAGGCCAAGAAGGGCAGATCACCTGAGGTTGGGAGTTTGAGACCAGCCTGACCAACATGGAGAAACCCTGTCTCTACTAAAAATACAAAAGTAGCCAGGCATGGTGGCACATGCCTGTAATCCCAGCTTCTTGGGAGGCTGAGACGGGAGAATCGCTTGAACCAGGGAGGTGGTTCTCAGCAATGGGCTGAGATCGTCCCATTGCACTCCAGCCTGGGCAACAAGAGTGAAACTCCATCTCAATAAATAAATAACAGCTAAATAGAAAAATAAAATTTACCCTCAGCCTCTGTGACATATGTATTTTTTTCTGTATTCCTTAAATAAGGAATTGTTTTCATTGCACCATGCCCTTGAGGAATTGACTAGCAGGACTGTGTCTAAATCCACCGGATAGAAATCAAGTTTCTGTCTGTGAACTCTTTGTCTTGCTTTCCTGCCAACTGGAAAGGAAAAGGAAAGGGTAAGAGTGCAAAACCGTTGTTTTCATTCTCCTCTGCAATAGCACTTAATTCAACTCTAACTTCTTCATTCATAATATGGAAGCCCTATAGGTTTTGTGTAACGAAAGCTTGATAACTGCCTCAGTCACAATGAAATTTCTCATTATTCTCGTTTTTGTATTTGAAGTTACAGTGAATTAATAAGGTTTTATCATATAATCCTAATAGCTAATGTGCTTAAGGAATGTAAGGTACTTTGGTAAGTAGGGTTTCCATGGATTATCTTTTATTATTTTCTCATTTTAGAAGAAACAGATATAAAGAGTAGGTAACTTGTCTGAAATTATGT
This sequence comes from Aotus nancymaae, assembly GCF_030222135.1. Taxonomy (NCBI): domain Eukaryota; kingdom Metazoa; phylum Chordata; class Mammalia; order Primates; family Aotidae; genus Aotus; species Aotus nancymaae. The sequence goes on along the minus strand of NW_026988450.1, from coordinate 13,908,805 downwards.
AGCTGTTAAATGCTGAAGCAGGGATTTGAACTTGGGTGGGGCTCAGGAGAGAGCCTGTGTTCTCAAATACACTGCACTTGCCTCTTCTGTTTAAAACAACAAACATAAAAAACAGCTAAGCATTTACTTTTCTGTCTGTTCTACATACTCCCTTGAATCCCTTCTATCAAGTGATAGCCCAGTTCCTTATACTTTTGTTCTATGTGATAAGGTTTTCATCCTTTAATTATCTTTACGGTTTTCCCAAAGCTTTCAAAACTCCATAGATTCTCCCTGCTAATTTCTCTCTCTTTTTTTTTTTTTTTTTTTTTTTTGGTGTTGCTGGGGACGAAGTTTCGCTCGTTACCCAGGCTGGAGTGCAATGGCGCGATCTCGGCTCACCGCAACCTCCGCCTCCTGGGTTCAGGCAATTCTTCTGCCTCAGCCTCCTGAGTAGCTGGGACTACAGGCACGCGCCACCGTGCCCAGCTAATTTTTTATATTTTTAGTAGAGACGGGGTTTCACCATGTTAACCAGGATGGTCTCGATCTCTTGACCTCGTGATCCACCCGCCTCGGCCTCCCAAAGTGCTGGGATTACAGGCGTGAGTCACCGCGCCCGGCTTAATTTCTCTCTAAATGCAGCTTCTTTTGTAAAATTGATCATATCGTGTGTCCATTTAGGTTTCTACTCTGCTCCTGATAGTTATAGCTCTTGAACAAATGTGTAATTTCTCAGAGCTTTACTTTTCTTACCCTAATAATGCCGTAACAGTAGCTCCTTCTCAGGGTGGTTGTGAGGAGGAATTCAAATGAGAGCATCAGACCCTGTAAGAGTGCTACAAATATGATGTTTCTTATTTTGTTTCAAAGTACATGAAACATGTAAGAAGAAACCGACTCTATTTCAAAACATAGTTAACCCGTAACGCGTTAAATGTTTATTTACTTCTAATGTTTGCAGAACAGCCACCTTCCAATAATGAGTATTTTTCGCCACTTTTTTATTGTTGTGTGGACATAGGATGATTTGCTTGAGAATTGCTCGGTAGCAGTTTATTTACATAATTTATTTAGAACAATTGTACTGCGAATCTATCTATCAGTGGAAAAGTAATGACCAAAGATCCAGGTTTAGATCTTTCAGTTTGCAAAAATTGTGCATGATAGTGATTTGTGCCTCTTTACAGAAGTCATTTTTTCAAGTGTGTGGATCCAGTTGGTTTATTCATGCCTTAATTTATTCTTTCATTCAACACGTGCTGTCATCTCCTGGGTGTGCAGCACGCTGCAGAGATGAATAAGCTGAGCACCCTGCCACTATTACCTAAATGATCCCTTCTAATGAAGCCACTACTTCTATCATTCCACAGGAAAAAAAAAGATTATTTCTATATAGTTACTAATTGGAATAAAAAAGACTTTTCGTGTCTGAGGAAACTATCAGAAAAGTAAAAAGCACTGTACGATACTATTAACAGTTATTCTGGTACCCCTAAGACTGGAGGAGGAAGATAAATTCACCTTAGAGAGTGCAATGAAGATATTAGGATCCACAATGTGCCTGTTGTTCTCATTGCTTTTGAAAACTGCTATTTAGGTCAGCAATTATTTCTTTGTTGGCAAATTGACTTTTTTCTTTCTTCTCTCTTGCATTTAACTCTTAGCAACATTCTCTCTCTTTTTAAAATTAAGAAAGGTTTATTAAATACAGAAATGAAAGAGAGGGAGACAGAGAGAGAAAGAGAGGGAGATAAATCAGAAATGGAGGTGATGGGGAGCAGAGCAGCACGGATGGCGCTGCCCTCCCTCCCGTGTACTAGCGCTGGTTCTCCCGAGGTCCACTCAGTTTCTCTCTTCCTCCAGCCATTCCCAGCCATTGACATTTCCAAGGCTCGGCATTTCCCTCTCTAGTTTTTGTCATTTGTAGTTTCTCCTCCAGATCATTACTATTTTTGAGGTTTTAGTTACTTTGCTTATTCCAATGACTCTCAAATATAAAATCTGTCCTTTTCTCTGCACTGCAGTCTCACATTGTTAATAGGTCTCTTTAAACTCAAATCAAATATATTGTAACTTGTGAAAAATTAAGAGTGCCAAACATCATAAAAAGGAAAATTAAAATAGAAACATAATAATTTTTAAATACAAAATTTGCTTTACTATTTTCCACAATATGCTGACAGTGTTTATATTATTTGCATATGTGATTAGCCATTTCTGGTGGTTCTTTTGGAAGGAAAGAAAGTAGGACTCTTTCAAACCATATTTTGACAAGATCCAATATCCAAGTGTTGCTCCTGGGCTCTTCTGACTCATTTGATTGATTTCTATACTTCCTTATTTCAAAAAATGCTAAAGGTGATGTTTCCGTTCTCTATTGCTGATTGACAAGTCACTCCAAGAATTAGTGGCCTAAAACACGATGATTTATTTGTTTTTGAATCATCAGTTTAGGCAGGGCTCAGTGGGAGTGGTTCATCTCTGTTCCACATGGCATCAGATGGGAACTTGGCTGAGGTCACACTATCGAGGACGGCCTCTTAACCTCCAGGCCTCTCTCCGCATGAATTGCTATCATTCAGTAACCTCACTGGATGGTGTCTGGATCCCAAACAGTAAATTCAGACGGTACCAGGCCTTTTAAAGCTTGGTCCACCCAATGTTACTTCTGCCACATGATATTAGATCAAAGCAAGTTGGAAGGCCAGCCTAAATTCAAGGGGAGGGAAGCAAATAGATGCCACCTCTTAATAGGAAGAATGGTGCATGTATATCAGGAGGGGAGGGATTGGTGGCTGTCTTTGGAGAGCATCTACCATGGGTGGTGAATGAAAATGGCTCATCTCTGAATTTGTGATTAACCCCTGTTACCTCTGATCCTTGATAAAGGGAACTTTCAGTTTTCACAGCTAAAAAGATACCCCATATTAAACTCTTGATATTATGGACGTCAAAGTTTATACACAATACCAAAGCTTTCCTTCCATTTTTACAAATTCCTTACCATGTAAGTCATTTGTGGACAATTTTAATTTTATTTTTCAGTTACTAAAAAACTACTATAAATGGAGAGCAGAATGTCCAGAAATAAGTGCAGATCTACACCCTAGAAGTATTATTGGCCTTCTAAAGGCTGGCTACCATGGAGTCCTGAGATCCAGGGATCCCACTGGCAGCAAAGTTCTTATTTACAGAATCGGTAAGTCATACACAGCTCTTCTTTTTTTCTCGTCTCTTCCACTTCAGTTCTATTCTCTCTCCTCTTCCCTCTTTCTTCCATTTTTTCCTTGAATACCACATAGAAAGCTTCAATATGTTCATCTTTAGGAATTTGGGCTTTAATTTAAAATTTTGGGTTTTAACTTGGGTTTAATTTGGGTCTTAATGTCCCTGAAATATAATAATACTTTGGCAGTTGTGAGAAAATAAACAGATATAAGTGAAAATCCTAGTTTCATTCTTCCACAGCCAACTGTACAAGATAAGAAGAAAGGAAAATAGCGAAGATAAATAGTATGTGAATATTTTTTTAAAATCATGGAAAAGTGTTTCAAAAATGCTTTGTAGGAAGTACAAATAAGAATTCTGAACTCTTGGCGGGGCATGGTGGCTCACGCCTGTAATCTCAGTACTTTGGGAGGATGAAGAGTGGATCACCTGAGGTCAGGAATTGAAGACCAGCCTGGCCAACATGGTGAAAGCCTGTCTCCATTAAAAATACAAAAATTATCTGGGTGTAGTGGTGCATGCCTGTATCTCAGCTACTAGGGAGGCCAAGGCAGGAGAATCACGTGAACCTGGGAGGTGGAGGTTGCAGTGAGCCGAGATTGCACCTTTACACTCCAGCCTGGGCAAAAGAGCAAGAGTCCATCTCAAAAAAAAAAAAAAAAAAAAAAAAAACAAAGAATCTGGACTATAATGATGTAAACACCATGAGATTGTGGATTTTATCTGTTCTGTTTACTGGTGTATCGCAAGCACTGAAAACACGGCCTGCTACTTGGTAGTCACTAAATATTTGTGGAATGAGTGAGTGAATGACTAGTTCAAAAATGCCCCAGGTCGAGGAGCAAGAGGCTCATTCCCTTGGATGGAAGAGGATGCAGAGGAAAGGCAACTCCCCTGGGAGCTGTTGCAGACACTGTATTCCATCACCTCCTGTTTCTTCTCACTGCATCTTCTTTTTATGTATTAGGGGTTGCTAGTGTTTCTTGTAGATTGATGTCTTAGTCTATTCAGACCATTATAACAAAATGCCATAGACCGGGTGGATTATGAAAACAGAAGTTTTTTTTCTCACAGTTCTGGAGGCTGGGAAGTCCAAGATTAAGGCAATGGCAGATTTGGTGTCTATTGAGGGCCTGCTACCTGGTTCCTAGGTGACATCTCTCACTTTAACCTCACATATTGGAAGGGAAAAGGGGTCTCCCTTGGGACTCATAAGGGCACTAATCCCAATCATGAGGGTTCCATCCTTATGACCTTATAATCTCACAAAGGCCCCACATCTTACTACCATCACTTTGGGAGTTAGGATTTCAGCATATGACTGTTGAGGGGATGCAAACACTCAGACAATAGCAGTTGGTGACCTATAACTTCTGCCTTCCTCAGACCTGCGTGTGATTAAAAATGGCAGGCACAGAAGAAGAATTCACACTATTCCCAGAATCTCTCATGGCCTAGTTGGAAGGACAAAGATAAACCAACATTTTATGCACAGAATGTTTGAATTACAATCTTACAGAAACATCTACATCTTTAAAGATTTAAAATATTTACATGTTTGCATTTCTTGCCTGTTTATAGATAAGATACCTGCCTATAACTCATCTGCTTGCTAGATTGCAAGAAGATACTGTATTTAATTTTTGAAAGGATATTGGAAAATCGAGTAAAATGATTTGAGTTTTTTCCCCCCAGCTTAAGTGTCAAATAAAATTGAGTTAATCATGAAATCCCATCTATAAAACAGACGTCACTATCTTTCTGTTCTTTCATTCCTGCACCAGTGTCAGAGGAAATTGAATGAGCTCATAGCAATGAAGTTCCTTGAGCTTCTTAGGGTTAGGCTTGCCAGATTTAACAAAGTACTAATGTTTTATTTAGGAAATAAACTTATATGCTATTAAAATAAAGGATACCCAGTTACATTTGAATTTCAGATGAACAAATAGTTTTTTAAAGTATGCATACGGCATTCTTATGTTAAAAATTATATCCTGGTTATCTGAAATTCAACCTTATTTGAGCCGGGCGCGGTGGCTCATGCCTGTAATCCCAGCACTTTGGGAGGCCGAGGCGGGTGGGTCATGAGGCCAAGAGATCGAGACCATCCTGGTCAACATGGTGAAACCCTGTCTCTACTAAAAATACAAAAAATTAGCTGGGCATGGTGGTGCATGCCTGTAATCCCAGCTACTCAGGAGGCTGAGGCAGGAGAATTGCCTGAACCCAGGAGGTGGAGGTTGCGATGAGCCGAGATCACGCCATTGCACTCCAGCCTGGGTAACAAGAGCGAAACTCCATCTCAAAAAAAAAAAAAAAAAAAAAAACCTTATTTGAGTGTTGTATATTTTACCTGACCACTCTACTCAGGGGTCCAAGAAACATAAAACTGAAACCTTCAGCCAATTCCTTCTGTAAATGTCTTGGCTTTGCATTGCCTGGCTAGATTTTATTGTTTCTAGTTTGTTCATAAACTGACTGAGCCAGGTGAAGTAATAAAAATGACACCTTGATAGTCAGAAGCAGATGTGCAGCTTCGATCATAAATACCTTAACACTGAACCAGTAGGGATATTTTCTGGGCCTCATGTAGTGCATTAATTTAGAAGTACATTGTTTAACTCAAGAGATCTGAAAATCCAGAAAACATGTAGTTTAGTGATAGTCTCAAACAGGAAAACATGTTGCAAATCTCCTGTATGTTATGTTATTCGGGGATGAAAGGGAGAAACTCAGAAAGTTTTATGAGTAAAATGAAAACTTTTCTAAATTTAATTGAATTAATGGGAGGAGCTAAAGAAGGAAATCTGTGGTGGAGCTTTTTGGTAGAACTTTAGCATAACCATCTCTTTGCAGTAAAAGCAATGAGAAAATGCACGCAGCCTTTTCCTCCATGCAGGCTGGGCAACCCAAGGTAAAGGTAAGTTGTGACCTTTATCAGCCAACAGGCTGGAGGATATAATTACAGCAGCAAAAGTAAAATTTAAGAGTGAGTGTGAAGTTTTGACTGTGGCTTAGTACTTGTGAATACAGGTTCTGGAGCATGTGGCCTGGATTGGAATCTCAGCTCTGCTACATTCTAGCTGTGTGAAACACTATGTAGCTCTGACTGTGTTTTCTCATCTGTAAAATGGACATAGTGAAAAGCTATCATGTAGGATTACTGTAAGCATTAAGTCAATCAATCAGTTTGTCTATCTAAAATATAACAAGAGCATTACCTGGTACATAGAAGCACTCAGTGAATGTTAAGTAGGTACTGGAGAAGGAATTAAAAATATAAAGTATATTTTTCTTTTGCCTCAATGGAGCTTAAATTCTAGCCAGCACTATTCAGTAGAACTTTCTATGATGATGAAACTGTTCTACAATGGCCACTAGCTTCATGTGACTATTGAGCACTTGAAATGTGACTACTGCAACTAAGAAACAGACTTTTTTTTTTTTTTTTAAGCTAGGGTCTTACTCTGCCACCTAGGCTAGAGTGCAGAGGCACAATCATAGCTCACTGCAGTCTTGAACTTACTGGGCTCAAGTGATCCTCCTGCCTCGGCTTCTGGAGTAGCTGGGACAAGAGGCATGTGCTACCATATCCAGCCAGTTTTTTTATTTTTATTTTTTAGAGATGGAGTCTCACCATGTTGCCCAAGAAGGTCTCACTCCTGGCCTCAAGCAATCCTCCCACCTCAGACTCATAAAGTGCTGGGATTATAGGCATGAACCACTGTACTCAGTCAAACTGAATTTTAAATTTGAATGGCCACACATGGCTAATGGCTATCATGTTAGACAGTGTAGGTCAAACGATTATGTTGGTTGGCTCAGAAATTAGGTCATTAACTATTTTTTTGATTGTCAAACTTATTTGTTCTGCTGGTTTTTAAATCATTATAGTATTCAGCCAATGTCTGAAGTTAGTATAGTATTTTTTTATCTAGGTTATTCATGGGTTGATTATTCACATTCTTATGAGAAGTCTGAGGCTCTTTTTTTTTTTTTTTTTTTGGAGGCAGAGTCTTGTTCTGTTGCCCAGGCTAGAGAGCAGTGGTACCATCTTGGCTTGCTGCAACCTCCACCTCCTGGGTTCAAGTGATTCTCCTACCTCAGCTTCCTGAGTAGCTGGGACTACAGGCATGTGCCACTATGCCCAGCAACTTTTTGTATTTTTAGTAGAGACGAGGTTTCACCACGTTGGCCAGGCTGGTCTCGAACACGTGGTCTCAAGCGATCTGTCCACCTTGGCCTCCCGAAGTGCTGGAATTATAGGCATGAGCCACCACGCCCAGCCAGAAAGCTGAGGCTTTTAAAAAACAATAACGCACCTTCTAAAGGATCCATTAATATGAAAGAAAATAAAAATTAAAAAAAATAGCAATCCCATTGTGCCTTCTTAGGAATATTTCTGTTTCTTCTTTCTTTTTCTAGATCTTCTCTTTTCCCTTGCTACGACATGTTACCAGTTAACATTTAAATCTATTAAGCGCCAGCCACCAAAAACAAAACAAAAACTCTCCTGGGTTCCACAAAACCCTCCGTCCTCCATTACATCCATCTCCCCTCTCTTCTCGTTCTCAGCCAGACTCCTTTTGTTGGTGATGGCCACCATCTACATTTTCTCACAGTTCCCCCTCAGCCCACCCTGGTCTGATTTTACTCCCATCCCTGCTGAAATGAACGTAACCAACTTTCTTTTCACCACATATAATGGATATGTTTAGTCCTATTTCACCTAACCTCTCAACACAGTGAACCGCTTTCCTCTTTCTCAAAAAAATCCTCCTCCCTTGGCTTCTCTGATGCCGTGTTCTCCTGGTGTTTTCCTCTGACATCACTGGCTGCTCCTCCTTAATCTCTTTTTCTGGCATCTCCTCTTCTACTCATCTTTTAAACTCTGAAATCTTAGGACATTGCCCTCAGCCTCCTCTTTTTATGCTACTTTATCTCTCTGCTTTGATAGCAAAAAACATAGCTCTGAGACAGTCCCTGTTGTGGATCGTCATATAAGCACAAACAATCCCCATATTTGTATCTTCACTCCTATCTTTTCCTTGAGGATCCAGACCCACACAACTAGCTCCTATTCCAGCTGCACCCAGTTAGATGTCTCACAGTCACCATTTTAACATGTCCACACTTATGACCTTTTCCACCCAATACACGTCTCTTATCTCAGTAAATTGTTAAATGTGCACCACGGAATAGTACGCAGCCATAAAACGAATGAAATTTTGTCCTTTGCAGTAACATGGATACAGTTGGAGGCTATTATCTTAAGTGAATTAAGACAGGAACAGAAAACCAAAAACCACACATTATCACTAAGTAGGAGCTAAATGCTGGGTGTTTATGGTGTAAAGATGGGAACAGTAGATACTGGAGATGACTAGAGAGGAGAGGGAGGGAGGGGCGTAAGGGTCAAAAAACTAACTGTTGGACGCTATGCTCACATACCTGGGTGGCAGGATCATTTATACCTGAAACCTCAGCATCATGCAGCATACCCAGGTAGCAAACCTGCAAGTGCACCCCTGAATCTAAAAGCAGAAAATAAATAAATAAATGGTGCTCCCATTCTATCCAGTTCCCCATGCCAGAAACTTTGTGTTTTTTTTTTTTTTTTTTTGAAAATTTACTACTACTTAGTTATGAATCTTTTTTTTTTTCTTTTTCATTCATCCTGTTAGGCACTTCAGTCTGAAGACTTACATGTTTTTTCAGCTTTGGAGAACTTTTCTCTATTGCTACAATTCCTCTCTGCTCTGTTCTCTGTCACTGCCTTCTAGAAGTTTTATCAGTTGGATATTGAAACTCCTGGATCCAGCTGCATTTGTTTCTTAACTTTTTATTCATACATGTCAACTCTTGGCTGTTTTGCGCCAAATTTGAGAGAATTCTTCCACGCGATCTTCCAAACCATTATTCCCTGATTGGCTCTGTCTTTTCTAGCACTTATTCCATCAAATTTTTTGTTTTTAATTATCTTTTTATTTCTAAGATTTCAACTGATTCTTTTTAATAATAGCCTTTTCTTATAATAATGGCCTACAGTATTCTCCCCACGCCCTGCTGGAATTATGCTTCTTTAAAAAAATTCTTTAAACTATTTTTTTACAGACAGGTTCTTGCTATGTTGACCTGATTGGACCCGAACTCCTTGAATTCAGTGTCCCCCTTGTCCCCACTTCAGCCTGCCAAGTAGCTGGAATCACAGGAACCTACCACTGCACCTGCACCTGGCTTCTATTATGTTATTTTGCTGTCTCCTGCTTTCTCATTTTCTCAAGTTGTTGCCTTTGCCTGTTGAGTTTTGTTTACCTCTCTCTCTGGGTATGTGTGTGTTTAATATTATAATTCTTAAGGAATAGATGTCTTTTAAAAAAGATTATCTGCTTGTCCATCCATTACTGTCATTTCTGCATGGCGTGGCCTGTTCCAGGGATGGTGGGGAGGGGTGAGAGGAGTGGACAAGAATCTCAGTAACTCCTCTCTCTTAGCACAGGTACCCTGTGTTTTTCTTTGGTGTGGGCAGCTACTTAAGTGCTTCTCTGGCTCTTCTTTCCCGAGCCCTCACTTCTGTTCTAGCCTGCAGGGACATGAGTCTGCTATGTGCTACTTACCACTGGAAGGCTGTTGAAGAATCAACTTGCCTATCTGTTCCTCACGGATTTCCCTTAGCAACTTCTTTAGTTACTGTGGGGTCTTAATTGCTCTTTATAATCCAGGCCCTTGCTTTTCCCATTTCCAACACCTCTGAGCTTGGAGCATACACAATGGCATTCCCATCTTTGTGTGAGGTTGTGACTTCATCTTGCAGTCAAATTCAGCCTGCATCCAATCCTTTCCCCCCATACTCTTAAAAAGCCATTCTTTGCTAGGAATTTGAGGAGGGAGGGAGAAGCAGGCACATGCTCTTGGACCGCAGTTGGATTATTCAATTCATGACCTTCATACATGTTTCTATTTCAACTGATCTTTTAAGTCTAAAATGAATTAGTCTCCCTTTGGGAATCTGTCTAATTTTTTACACAATGCTAAGATATGATATGCTTTATTTTTTTAGCACACTGGGACCCCAAAGTTTTTACAGCTTATGATGTATTTCGAGTAAGTCTAATCACATCCGAGCTTATTGTACAGGAGGTAGAAACTCAGCGGAATGGAATCAAGGCTATCTTTGATCTGGAAGGCTGGCAGTTTTCTCATGCTTTTCAAATCACTCCATCCGTAGCCAAGAAGATTGCTGCTGTACTTACGGTAAATGTATATTTTAACTGTCAGGCATAATACTTCCAAATTACAGTTTTAAATTTTGTTATATGTTATACAAAGAGGAGCAAAAGTACATTTATTAGAAATTTAAATACAATTTTGGAAATGATATGTAGAATTCAATAATGCTAAAAGGAAGTAGAGTATTACTAGTTCATAAAAGAAAAATGTTGCAACAGACTGCAAAAATATGTTCAAATTAGTAACAAGAAGATTTATGCATCTTTACAATATGTGGTGACTTTATATTTTTGTCATTAAGAGCTATTTTCCTAAATTAAAAAATTGATTTAAAAATATGTAGCAATGGCACAATAAAATGTCACATAATTCTTCATAGGTGTACATTGACACTTTTTTTAATAAATCAAAAGATTTTTAAAGTGATCATCATCTTTGACCCAGTAATTCTATTTCTGGGAAACTAGCTAAGGAATAATCTTTAATATATTAAAGATTGCATGTAATAAGAATAGCTTACTATGTGCCAGGTACTTTGCTAAGTGTTTCAAATGCATTAAGTTTTAATGTCCACAGTGAGCCTATGACATATGACTATTGTATTTTCCCACTTTACAATTAATAAACTATATCCAAGAAGTGACATAGCAATGCCCAGGTACACACAGTTTGTCAGTAGTGAAGTGAGAATTCCAGCCCAGGTCACCTGAATGTAAAAGTTGTGCTTATAACCACCACTCCTCCTATACATAAGGACAGTTACTGCATCATCTATTTCACTAAAAAAAAAAGAAAAAAAAATGGTTTATTAGTCCAGAAGATAGAAAAATGGTTACTCAAACAATGGGACATTCGTTTGATGGATTCTTGCAACAATAATAAAACATGTTATTTGCAAAAACTGTATTATATCCGTGGAACACAACAGAATGAAAATTATTTAGACAGCATATTAGCAACTATGTTTCAAAGAAAATTATGCATAGAAGGAACCTGGAAAGACAATTCCCAAATTAACAATACATCTCTGAAAGTGATGCATGGAAACAATAAAATAGCTTCACATAAAAGAACCTTGGAATGAAAGGTCTCTGTATTAATAATACAACTTTTAGGTAGGAAAACTATTCTTTTTCTTCAACTCTTAACTTTTTAAACTTTCTGAATAAGCCTATATTAGTTTGATGCTAAAGACATATACCAGTGTCAAAGTTTATAAGTGTGTGTTTATTGTGCTAGTCTTTAATATTTGTGGATTTTTTTCTCAAAATAAACATTTTTGGGAAAAAACTTTAATATAAATTTCTAAATGACTCATTGGTTCATTAGAACATCTGTATGTGATTGAGAAAGGATTTTCTGGTGAAAATGTGCAGATATTTCATAAAATACTTTGCCTAATCTATGAGGATAAACCTTTTTAGAGATCTTTTCTTAACCTAGTGATAGTGAACTGTAAGCCAGGCTTTTGTGTTGATGGAATAAATAATTTTGAAGATAAAATCACGCTTTAGCTACTTCGGTAAGTTTAGCAAGTGTTCAAAGAAGAGACTTATCATTAGGTATAGGTCTGTAATATTTGTGTTTTGTTATTAAGTTTTTTTTTAATTTTCAAAAGGATTCATTTCCATTGAAAGTTCGTGGCATCCATTTGATAAATGAACCAGTAATTTTCCATGCTGTCTTTTCCATGATCAAACCATTCCTGACTGAAAAAATTAAGGAACGGGTAAGTAAAACATGCAAGTCTGTGTCCGTCTACACCAGACATTCTGACCCTTTTTTCTTTAAGGATTGTTTTATCATCTTTCCTTGTAGCTGCCCATCTATATCATTAGCCCAATATTTTGAATATTTATCTAACAAGTCAACTACTTTTCTAAATTAAAACTTACTTTTAATTTGGAAAAATCAAGTATATTGGTTGTAAGACTGTAGGGTAACTGGGCTTTTCATACATTGCTAGTTGGAGTGCATAGTGGTATATTCCCATAGAGGGCAGTGTGGCAAAGTCATCAAAATCACCATCTTGAATTACCTGTAGATAAACAAAATTACATAAACTAGAGGAGCCACTGCAGCAGAAGACTGAAAACCAGTAAGTGTTCACTATTAGGGCATTGGTTAAATAAACAGCTACACAACAACAGAAAACAACAAGATTGCAGGATGTTTTGTGAACTGAAACAAACTGAAATAAACAAAATGTGGAATAGGGTTTATGGCATGCTACCTTTTGTATACAAAAGGGAGAAATAAGAATATATTTCATAAATTTACATGAAAATATATACAAAAAATAATATAAGTGGATGTCTATAGGGAACAAGAGAAGAGGTGTGAACTACAGTAGATGAGAATAGGTTTGGGAGCAAGCTCTCTTACTGTGTATCTTTTATCTTGCTTTGATTCTTAACCATGTGAATTTACTATTAATGTAAATAAAAATACACATTTTTCTTAAACAGTGAAATGTAATTAACACTTTCAGTGTAACTGAAAACCACAGTAACTGAGGTATGTGACTTAATATCATGCTAGTTAGAGCAAAGACACTGGATTTTCTTTTTTAACCTACCCTATGGAGGCTTATCTCAGAAAAAAACATCTCATATCTCTTAGAGTTTTTGAAAGGTTGAAAATAGAGTCTGCATTCTCAAGAATGGCAACCATTCTTCTAAATTAATATGTGAAGGAGAATTTTTAGAGCATCTATTTAGACAAACACTGGCATCATCTAATGCCTTGAACACAAAACAGTTTGTAAAGGCTTTAACAATTTAAATCTAAAAAATTATTGAAATGTCAACAGTGATAATATGAACTGTAATAGCACATTTGGAATTTTAGAAACAACATTCTTTCTTATTAAGGAAATATAACATACCTGGTCAGAAAGTTATGACCCTCAAGCTTCTTTAGAAGTTATCCAGTGAATATTTCTGTTTGTCTTCAAAAACCTTCCTTAAATTGCCTGCTTTAGCAAAGATGGACACTTTCAGCTACTGTTTATTCTAATATTTTTAAACAAGTCAATTTTTTTGTTTGTTTATTTTTTTCTCTCTTCAGTGTAACTTGATAATAAATAGTTGACTATCCTCTGTTTAACTCCTAAAGATATAAAAATAAGTATTTCTATTTTGGGCTAAATTTTAGACAAAAACAAAACAAGAATAAACAACCTAACAAATAAGAGAATATGGAGAAAAAAGAAAGAAAAGTAAAAAGTTGAGAAGTTAGAGGAAGGAGGTCAATGAAAGTTAGTTGATGTGAGACAGACTTGCCAAAATAGGGAGAACAAAACTGATCCAGCCACTTTTATCTTTTTCAACTTTTTGGCAATGCCCCATACATTTTCTTACTTTGCCCCTTCCTGAGGAGATAGAATTTCTTCTCAATTAGCTGATGATATTTTACATATTTCAGAAAAAATTAAAGATTGGCTTTCTGAGTTTCCTAAGTGAGTATAGGAAACTCATTTCATCCATCAAGCCTCATATGCTAGCACATAGTAGTTGCTTATTAAATGATTGTTGAATGCACAGGGCAACATTTTGCCCTAGAAAGTGGGAAAACGTTATTTATTTTAGCAAGTGTGCTTTTGGTTCAAGTATCTATGGCTTTGTCTTAACTTTATGGCATTCTATGATCAATTTTTATAGTTTAAAATATTTGAAAAGTTAAGGTTCTCAACCATCAGAATTGTCTCAATATTTAAAAAAAATTTGCCTTTTATACTCTTTCTTTTTTTTTTGAGACAGGGTATCACTTTGTTACCCAGGCTACAGTGCAGTGGCACAATCTCGGCTCACTGCAACCTCTGTCTCCTGGATTCAAGCAATTCTCCCTGCCTCAGCCTCCAAGTAGCCAGGACTACAGGCCCCCACCAGCACGCCTAGCTAATTTTTGTATTTTTTGTACCAGCCATGTTGCCCAGGCTGGTGTTGAACTCCTGAGCTCAAGCAATCCATCTGCCTTGGCCTCCCTGAGTGCTGGGATTACAGGTGTAAGCCACCGAACCCGGCTGTTTCTTAACTTTATACTAGCCAACAATATCCATCAACTGCACCATATAAATTGTTTCTCATAGACCTAATTGTGTGCACAGATATATGCTTTTACTTAATATGAATTAATTCCAGCTAGTACATTTTTATCATCATAGAATAGTCCCAAGATAATAGTTTAGTAAGAATCACTTGCACGTCAGGGAACAGAATTTGTAAAATAACTTTATTTAGTCTTTAAAAATTTACTTTTGAAGAGGAAAATAACTTTTTTAAAAATAATGCAAATCCAAGAAACAGTAAGATTATTAGATCCACAGTAACACAACCTAAACGTAAGTAAAATTATTAGATTCATAATCAGAGGAATAAAGGATGTAGTATCTATTTATACTCTCCAATTTCCGAAGTTATTAGACTGCCTTGTTTTATGAGGTTGATTTTCCTGGAAATGCATCTAATGAGGATTCCTTCTAAAACATTTTGGCTATTTCAGATTCACATGCATGGGAACAACTACAAACAAAGCTTGCTTCAGCATTTCCCAGGTATTCTTCCTCTGGAATATGGTGGTGAAGAATTCTCCATGGAGGACATTTGTCAGGAATGGACAAATTTTATAATGAAGTCTGAAGGTTATCTCAGCAGCATTTCTGAGAGCATTCAGTGAGATGTTATTTCATGTGAATGGCTTCCTAATTAAAAATACATGAGTGATATCCTACCTGGTTAAATGAATGAAAGAAAAGGAGCAAATCTTTTAAACTAATGCTTGTCTGATCTTTAAAAATGTAGAAATCTTCTGACATGAGCAACCCTCTGTTTACTATGGGCATTTGGAAAGATTTTTTTACTTTTTAAATGCTTCCTTTTCTCTACTTTTGAAGTAATTAAATGTCGGTACACCTTAAGAGCATAAAAATTGGCGATGTTATACTTGAAGAAAACATGAAAGTTATTACTAAAGTAGCTGTTCATGTGCATCTTTGTATGTTTCTAGAAAATTATATTTTAAACAAGTTCTCTGATTATACTGATTTAGAAATAAATTTAGAAATATGCCACTTAAAATATTAGCACAAATCAGCTGATGATAAAAAATTAACACTTACTTTAAGTGAATGTCAGATTACATTATAATTCATTATAATTAAAATCTGAATATAGTTTCATAGTTATTTCTGTGGGCCAGCAAGACATTTCATCTCAGGGAAATTTTATTTTACTTTAGTACATTCACACGATAGAGACTTTTTTTTTTTTTTTTTTTTTCTGGCAGAGTCTGGCTCTATTGCCCAGACTGGAGTACAGTGGTGCAATCTTGGCTCACTGCAGCCTCTGCTGGGATTACAGGTGCGCACCACCACAACTGGCTAAGTTTTGTATTTTTTATAGTGTCAGGGTTTAGCCATGTTGGCCAAGCTGGTCTCAAACTCCTGAATTCCAGTAATTTGCCTGCTTTGGCCTCCCAAAGTACTGGGAATACAGTTGTGACCATCGAGTCGGGCCACGATAGAAACTTTTAGTTAAGGAGTATATATGCCGTACTACTGCATGTAGCAGCTTTAGTTCTCTATGAAATCATTCATGTTGATGTAATTGATTAACAAAAATAATTTAGAAAATACATCAGGCACAGTTGATGGCTTCTCAATACCTGTTTTGCTTTTTTAAACAAATCAAGAATGTAATTTTAACTTTTGCTTATGGTTATTCTTATGACTACATAGAAAGGGATGGAATCATATTTAGTTGTCTTATACATGGACTGTTTTTAGTTAACAATAATGTAATGTAACTAGATCAAGGAAAGGAAATGTTTACATTTTAAAAAACTACTGTCAATTACAGCTGTTATTCTTCAGATTATCCATAAAATAATATGAGTTTGGTTATTATAACAGAATATTCTAACCAAATCCTGAAAGTCTTATTAACTTAAAAAACATCTCGTAAAGGCTGGGCATGGTGGCTCACACCTGTTATCCCAGCACTTTGGGAGGCTGAGGCTGGATGATAACTTGAGCGCAGGAGTTCTAGACCAGTCTGGGCAACACAGGGAGACCCTGTCTCTATTTCAAAAAATAAAAATAAAAATAACTGGTAAGGATGTACTGTTTGCACTGCAGTTTGTAACATTTCATTTATTAAGAAAGATATCATCTCAGCTTTCATATTCAACATAGCTCTCAATTTATGACATAATTTTTATACTTAGTATTTTATCATTTCTTAATTTTATTATAAACTTGAAAATGAAAGAATATGGGGTCCAAAATCTGTTGAACATTTGTTCAGCTAGTTAGGATTTCTACATTAATCATATGAATTAATAGTACCTTTATGCAAGGATATATGAAGGGTGTTTTTCTTTATAAGAAAATTAGTTTAATCAGGTGAGCTGATACTTATGATTGTACATATTTCTATGATAAAATTGAGAGTGACTGTGGATGTTCTTTAGAGAACATGTTTTGATTTTGACTTAGCATTGGGAAGCTAACAACATTATAATTTTTATTAAAAAATTAGACTTTTCCAGTTTTCTAAAATACACTTTGAGATCTTTTAAAATAAAAGCATACTATTTACAATTGTATAATTTAAAATAATAAAAGAACAAAACCACTTTAAAAGAATAAACAGTATCAATAACAAAAAACCTCTGGCTTACCCAACTTTTGTTCTTAGAAGTTTTATATCACCAGTTCCACTTCATTTATTTTTGGCTATTTCAAACATTTTCTTATGACTGTGTAGAGGAGTGATTAGTTTAGTAACTAGATAAAGGATAACATTTTAAAATGTCTTTTAAATGTGGTTTACAGGTGATAGAATCAATGGTAAATAGAATTAAGATAAGTCAATTAATTTAAATATATTTTATAATGGAACTTTGAAATGTTTATAAATGAAGCAATTCACTGAAGAACATTGAAAGAAAATTGAAATGAATGGGCAAATTAATAAAGTGTCAAAGCAAATAATTGTCTAATTGTCTATGTTACTTTACTGTGATTATACTAGAAGTGCCTTTTAAAAGTTTAACTGTATTATGTGCTCATTGTGTTACTGAACTGCACAATAATTTATTTGTTTTAATATTGTTTGAAAGAAAATAAACATCTTTCACATAAAACATAATATACAAGGCTTTTGTAAATTTTAAAATATAAATATGAAGCATTCTTTTTCAAAATCTGCTTTTCCTCACAGAAAAAAAGTTAAAAACAATCTTAGCACATTTAGTTTTCCATTACACAAGTGTCATTTTTTTCTTTGTCAGTTTAATGACAGGCTGGTATTCCCAGCTGCTTAGTTCAATACCATCTTTCTCTAATGTCTTCTGCCATACATAAAGGAGACCACAAACTAATTATTAAGCCATGGATAGTCAAGAAGTTAAAAGTTTTAAGTGAAAAATGCCATAGTGTGCCACTTAATCATATAATTTTATTTTCTTTGTATAGTTTATTTTGATTTATTATATTTATATTTAATTTTATTTTCTTGTTATATTTTCTTTTTTTTTTAGAGCAGTTTTAGGTTCTCAGCAAAATTGAACACATGCAAGATAGATCTATTTAATTTTGAAACAATATGCTATTAGCCTAGATCATGATTTCTTTTGTCAAACTAGATTTTTCTTATAGAAATAGCACTGAAGTCCTATTGCAAATATCTTTGCCAATCACCTAAATTAAGACGATAGATCATAGAACAGGTTAGATATATAACGAAGAACTCCAGCCAGTCAGTCAGATGGTATTGCGTGAAACACTCCTTACTGGCCTTATATATTGAATTTTGCCATACCTAGATGCTGTGGAGGAACTAGAAATGAAAGCAATAAAATTAATATTGGCAGTGGTACAACCCTATGACTTTTCTGGTTAGTAAAGACATATACCATTCTCTTCCCACACCCATACCTAGCACTCAACTGATTGTTCTCTTCTCTCTCTGAGGCAATCATATTAATCTGTTAAATATCTGCTTTTGATAACACTGTAGACTGAGTTAAGTACTATAGTAAATAGGAAAATTAATCATACCTAGGAGAAGGAAAAATATATTCCAATGGCTAGTTGAAGTGCAATATATTGTAAGGGCCATAAAGTGATTCTAATAAAGTGCTTAGGGAGTTTAACAGAAGGAAAGATAATTTTCACATGGGATCCTGAGGATGTGTCTTTAAAGAGGTATTATTTGAAGCAAAGCCCTTAAGATAGCAATGAAAACTGAGGAGAAGAAGGACACTTAAAGACAATAAATAGTATTAGCAAAGACTTAGAGATCAGAAAGAGTAAGGCATGTCTGAGAAACGGTAAATAGACCTGTATTTTTATGGCGTGAGTTGTAATGTCTTCTTTTTCATTTATGGTATTTATTTGGGTTTTCTCTTTTGTTCTTAGTCTAGCTAATGTTTTGTCAGTTTTGTTTACCTTTTCAAAAAGCCAACTTCTCGTTTCATTGATGTTTTGTATTTTTTTGTTCTCTATTTCATTTATTTCTGCTCTGATTTTTATTATTTCTTTCTTTCTACTAATTTTAAGTTTTGTTTATTGTTGCTTTTCTAGTTCTTTAGGGTGCATCATTGGGTTATTTATTTGATATTTAAAGGGACAGATAGACGCCATATAGTAATAGTTGGGGACTTATTGGACCGATTATCTAGACAGAAAATCAACAAGAAACATGGGATTTATGCTGCACTTTAGAGCAAATGGTCTTAATAGACATATACAGAACACATCATTCAACAGCTGCAGAATATATATTCTGATCAGCATATAGAACTTTTTCCAGGATAGACCATATGTTAGGCCACATGACAAGTCTCAATAAATTTTTAAAAATCACACTAAGTCTCTTTTCATCCCACAATGGAACAAAACTAGAAATCAATCACAAAAAAAAAATCCTTTGGAAACTGACAAATACATGGAAATTAAACAACATGTTCCTGAATGACCTATGGGTTAATGAAGAAATTAAGAAGGATATTTAAAAATTTCTTGAAACAAATGAAAATAGAAACACAACATACCAAAATCTGTGAGATACAGCAAAAGTAGTACCAACAGGGAAATTTAGAAGCAGAAATACCTACATCAAAAAAGCTCTCTATTTTTGGAGGAAAGGGGTAAGTGCAGGAGAGTGGTTTGTTTGCCTAGAAAGATCTATGTGAATTAAATTATAAGCAGCCTTGAACACCAGCTGAAGGGCACTAAGGTGTATGAATTACTTATGTGCCAGGGACTATATTAGATATACACACATGACATCATTTCATCTTTGCAAACAAACAAACAAACAAAAAAAGGTAAAGTGGCATTAGACCCATTTGCACATCCCTTGCTCAGAATCACGGAGCTTTGTAAGGCAGAATCAGGCTGAACTCAGCTCACCTGGCTACAAAGTCCACCTATTCCACAACACTACCATGGTCCTGTTAGACCAGATTCTGCAGACCATGGAGATCAGTGGCCATCAGATTCTAACAGACCATGGAGATCAGTGGCCATCAGATTCTATCAGTCTTGTCTGGAAATGTCTGACCCTGATCCATCTCTGAGGCTTATCATCTTTCATCTAATCTTCTGCAATAGCTTCCTCTTGGACTACAGGTTTTTCATTGTTCCTCCCTTTACTCATCCTTTCCATGCTGCCTGACTTATCTTTCTGTAAGATTTCATTTCCTGATCTTTAAGGGAGCAGCACTGTAAGCAGGGTAAACTGCTAATTGGCACCCACGGCCCTTTACACCCAGGCCCAACCTGTTTTTTGACTCTCACATTGTAGGACTCCTGACTCCACCTATACTCCAGGCACACCAACCTTTTCACCACAGTGATAATATCATCCCTTTCATACAAGACGCATCATAATTGGCAGAAAGGAGTGGAGGAAT
The DNA here is from genome assembly GCF_030222135.1 of Aotus nancymaae. Classification (NCBI taxonomy): domain Eukaryota; kingdom Metazoa; phylum Chordata; class Mammalia; order Primates; family Aotidae; genus Aotus; species Aotus nancymaae. Next base: position 13,888,444 of record NW_026988450.1, on the reverse strand, counting down.
GAGGTGGAAGGGAAGTGAGGTATATATTGGACTCTGAACCTTTGTTGTTTGTTTTCTCTGCTTGATGCCCTTGTTCTATCTACTTATATAGAGATATAAGTCCTGCCCCCTTGTCCCCTCTGTGAAACATTCTCTAACCATCCTCAGTAAGAATTCTTTGCTCTCACTTATGTGTTCTCCTGTTTGAACTTACAGGTGGTTACCTGCCTCTTTCCCTTCTAGAAAGTATTCTTAAATGCAAACACTGTCTTTTCATCCTTGTATAACCAGTAATCTAACTAGTGTCTAGCACAAGGTCAATACTCACAGTACAGATATGACACAGGCATATTTCTTGTTGCAAGGGTAGATGACAGCCGTCAGTGGGGACAGCTACAGGTCATATGTAGTGCAAGGCTTCCTTGCACTATGCAAAACAGAATATCATTTACTGGGAAGTTGCGCTGACCTCAGCAACCTCCCCAGAAGCCCTTAGACTTGACCTTCTCCCTCTGCTTTTTCCCTCTCATTCTAAATGTTAGCTGTCTTACAATAAGTTCTAACCCACTAGTCTTTATTTCCATCTCAAACTTCACTCCAATGTCTTTAAGTATCTTAACAAATAATAGGTTTTATTTTTAATTTATTTTGAACTTTAATTCTTTTAATATCATATATATTCATACATACTTTATAGGCTGCTCCCTATGGGGTTGTTCAGGAGAATGGTTAACTGTTGTTAAATAAAACCCTGTTGCCATTTGGCTTTCATGTGTGACTCTCTCTCTGGCCAACAAGAAAACACATGCTGCTGCTGTGTTGAGCTCTTTTGGTGGGTTTCCCACAGCAGAGCTTTGCTGTACCCTACATTCCTCTCTTTCTTAGAGCATCATGCACTTGGGAAGATGTGGGAGTCTGAGATGGGAATGGTCAGGCATAGTCCCCACTTGTACCTGCTCAGTCTCATCCACTTATGACTCAGGCCAGCCTCAATTGAGGAACTTCAGTCCATCAGTCACATCTGAAAGTGTCTGAGCCCCAATATTACCTGAATTTAGAAAGTAAATGAGCCCTTCTCAGTTCAATGGTGATTGTCAACACTCAATATTTTCTCCAAACCCTTGCCCACAAGGGACATAACATCATTAAACCCGACATAAAATTAACAGCCCTCAAGTGCCTAAGACATCATATCTCCTTTAAAGGACACACTTTATCTCCTGAAAGAATTAACATTATCATCAATTTCCCTTTCCCAAAAGCCAAAAGATAACTCTGACTGTTTCTAGAATACATTGGCTGTTGCCAAAACTGGATGCTTTTTTGCTACTGCTTATTCCTTAGAATGATAACTAAATAGACTGTTCCAAAGCCCCTTAATTGGGCTTCTGTGTCTGCATTTCAAAGCCTCAAGCCCTCTGTATCGCTTCCCTTACTGCTAGATGCCCCAATTACTCATTAACCTTTCCCTTTTTACACAAAAGGGATGGATATACTTCAGGAGTCCTCAACCAAATCATAGCTCTCTTCCTCACCACCAAGACTGCTGCAATGTGGGAGTTCAGTCAGGGTGGTGGCAAAAATATTAAGGGAAAAATATTAGCAAAAGTTATAGAATATAATCACAAACCTTGGAAGGCCAAGAAGTCTGCATAGTTTTAGTAGAAGTTTCAGCTGAGGGCAGCCTTATCCCCTTTACCTTTAGTTGATAAGAAAAGCAAATAGCTAGAGACTTTGGGGGAGTTTATCTGAACAACTTATTTATTCATGTGGTCCTATAAACTAACCTTTAATCATTCCTGATGTCTCTCTCTTGGGGGAAGGTCTACCAAAGATATTACCCACTAATGGTGTTTGCTGTAGGCCCCAGAATCTATCCTTTAATCCCCACACTCTAGTCGTGTTGACCCAAAGTCTTTTTCATTTAATGTGTGCTGAATAAAGGCTGGCTGGCGAGGCCAACATGTCAGGGCTGTCTCCTCAAGTGTCTGTGGCTGGCCCGGACACCCCAGCATGCTCATATACTGAATATAGTGTCTGAGTGAATTTATTCATCTATCGTTGAGTCAGGGTCTGCAGGACAGACCCCCACAGGGGGTGACCCTGACACTGCAAGACTACAAAGAGTACAACCTTAGGTTCACATTTTATAATTAAAAGAATACAAGCCTTCAAATAAAATTCAACCCAACAAGAAACATTAAAATGGAAGTCTTTCAAGAGCCTCTAGAAGGAGATGATGACGTGAGGTAGACTGCTTTCCTAAGACAACTGCATGATGCCATCAGGTGGCTGACTTCTACCCAAGACACCAGAACAAGATCCCCTATGAGTCCTATTTTTAATTCCCTCCATATTCTCCCTTTGTGTCCTTCTCATTATCCTCATTATCCTTTTGCATTCATAAGTACAAAAACTTTCTGAGACAGGCCTGCTCTTTTCCTTTTTGCCCTCCCTACCCTTTCTTTCTTCTCTATTCCCTATTTGCCTACCTTCAGAAAGGATGCTGAAAATTTTTGGATGGGTTGTACTGAAGAGACTACTCAATCTTAAAATATTTCTTAAAAGTATTGCTTTTGGACGGGCATGGTGGCTCACGTCTGTAATCCCAGCACTTTGGGAGGCTAAGGCAGGCAGATCACGAGGTCAGGAGATTGAGAACATCCTGGCGAACATGGTGACACCCCGTCTCTACTAAAAATACAAAAATTAGCCAGGCAGGTTGGCAGATGCCTGTTGTCCCATCTACTTGGGAGGCTGAGGCAGGAGAATCACTTGAACATGGGAGGCAGAGGTTGCAGTGAGCCAAGATCACGCCACTGCACTCCAGCCTGGTGACAGAGCCAGACTCCATCTTAAAAAAAAAAAAAGTACTGCTTTTATTCATCCTTTTCTGTCTTGGATCAACCACCTGATATAGTTTGAATCTGTGTTCCCACCAAATTTCATGTTGAATTGTAGTCCCCAGTGTTGGGAGGTAGGACCTGATGGGAGGTGGTTGGATCATTGGAGGGGACTTCTTGTGAACAGTTTAGTATCATTCCCTTGGTGCTGCTCTTGTGATAGTGAGTGAGTTTTCATGATATCTGGTTGTTTAAAAATGTGCAGCATCTGTGCCCTAACTCTCTCTTGTTCCTGTTCCTGCCATGTGAGATGCTTCACTCCTTTTTTACCGTTCACCATGATTGTAAGCTTCCTGAGGCCTCCCCAGAAGCAGAATCTGCTGTCCTTCCTGTACAGCCAGCAGAACTGTGAGCCAATTAAAACTCTTTTCTTTATAAATTGCCCAGGCTCAGTTATTTCTTCATAGCAGTGCAAGACTTGACTAATACACCATCTTCCCCCAAATTACTCTTCTCATTTTTAAAATCTTCACAGATATTGATTTAGCTATTTTCCTCTGCACAATGTTAGGAAATTCTTCCTATATATTAATCACACAAGAATCCAAATCAAATCTGAACCACTTTTGTAAAATGTCATTTTTATTTCTCTCTCAATTTTACAGACAGCAATGTTCTGCGCTCTAGTTTTTGACTTTATATCATTTACTCTGTCAACTCTGATGACAGTACTTGTAACTATTAATCATTTTCCTGCAGAAAATACAATGTTATATGAAATAAGTTCAACATAGGGAATTGCCATGGAGACACTAAAGATTTAGATATAGAAAAGTTCCAATCAAGTTATTTCTCTTATAGCCATACCCTTTCCTTAACCTAGTATAGTGAAAGAGAATTGCTCCCACTTCACTTGGTTAGCCACAAGTGAAACTTATGGAAGAGGAAACTACTGGTGTCTCCTAGAACACTGGACAGGCTCGTGTTATTTAGTCAATCTTGTCAATCCCTACCATATATGTAGCTCAACTACCTTCTTAAACTATTTAAATTCCTCTCTGTCCCTCTCAATGACCATCATTGGTCTTGATAATGCACTAGTAACTGTGCCTCCTGAAAATGTAGAGGTTGACACCAAAATATTACTTCATTCTTTCTTTCACTGCTAGATCTGAGACACCCTTGAAAAAGAAGCTGAAATATTAGTAGGGAATCTCCAGAACTTAAAGCTGCATTTGTTCACATTTAGGTCACTTATTTTGCCTGGAGCAGCTACAGTATGGGATACTCAGAGTGAAGAGAAACTCTCACATCTTCCATGCTCTAATGCACTGCAAACAACCAAATAAATAACTTCATTCTTCCCCTGCTGGAATTTCAAAAGACTCAACATACAGAGCTCCACCGCTGACTGGCATTCAATATGACCTTGGCATCTAGAGGTGAGACATGCTTTGTTTGGAAGTAGTTGCTGCATGATTATTATCCAAAATGTCTCTGACCTTTACATCATAAATGAGAATATTCAGTTGCTAATGAGAAAATGTATGCTGCTGCCAACACAGTCCTAACTCAATCAAAAAAGACCTGATCACATCTATTTCCTGGAATCCACTAGATTGGTTTCTTCCTGGCCTCAAGTCTTGATTTTCCTTCTTAACACACCTCTCACAGCTATTTTTCTGCTTTTGCTTATCAGGGTCCCGCTGATTAAATGCCTTGTCTCCAGAACCTCTCTCAGCTCTAGATCACCATCAGAGAATAATACAGGCATACCTCAAAGACATTGTGGGTTTGGTTCCAGACCACCTCAATAAAGCAAATATTGCAATAAACCAAGTCACAAATGTTTTTTGGTTTCCCAGTACATATGAAAGTTTTGTTTATACTCTACTGTACTTTTTATGTGTGCAATTGCAGTGTCTAAAAAAACCCAATGTATACATCTTTAAAATACTTTATTTAAAAAATATGCTAATGATCATCTGAGACTTCAACAAATTGTATCTTTTTGCTAGTCAAAGGTCTTGCCTCAGTGTTCATGGCTGTTGACTTGATCAAAGTAGTGGTTGCTGAAGGTCGAGGTGGCTGTGGCAATTTTTTAAAATACAATTACAATGAAGTTGGCTGCATCAATTACTTCTTTACAAAACATTTCTCTATAGCATATGATGCTTTTTGGTAGCATTTTACCCGCAATAGAACTTCTTTCAAAATTGGAGTCAATCCTGTCAAACTTGGCAGTTGCTTTACCCATTAAGTTTATGCAATATTCTAAATCCTTTGTTGTCATTTCAACAATCTTCACTGCAACCTCTCATCCAATCAAGTTTCATCATGAGATTGCAGCAATTCAGTCACATCTTCAGGCTCAACTTCTAATTCTAGTTATCTTGCTACTTCTACCACATGGGCAGTTACTACCTCCACTGAAATCTTAAACCACTCAAAATCATCCATGAGGGTTGGAATCAACTTTTGATATTTTGCCCTCGCCCCATGAATCGGGAATAGTTTTTTTTTTTTATGGAATCTTGCTCTGTCACCCAGGCTGGAGTGTAGTAGCATGATCTTGGCTCACTGCAACACTCCTGGGTTCAAGTGATTCTCCTGCCTCAGCCTCCAGGTAGCTGGGATTATAGACATGCACCACCATGCCCAGCTAACTTTTGTGTATTTTTGGTAGAGATAGGGTTCCATCATGTTGGCCAGGCTGGTTTCGAACTCCTGACCTCAAGTGATCCATCCACCTCAGCCTCCCAAACTGCTAGGATTACAGGTGTGAGCCACCATGCCTGGCCAGGAACAGTCTTAATGGCGTCTAAAATGTTGAATTTTTTCAACTTACTTTTCCTAGATCCACTGGATGAAGCACCCCCTATGGTAGCCATAGGTTTATGAAATATATTTTTTTCTTTTCCTTTTTTTCTTGAGACAGACTTTCACTCTGTTGCTGAGGCTGGAGTGTGGTGGTGTGATCTCAGCTCACTGCAACCTTCACCTACTAAGTTCAAGCGATTCTCCTGCCTCAGCCTACTGCATAACTGGGATTACAGGTGTGCACCACCACACCCAGCCTAAAATATCTTCCTTAAATAAAAAGATTTGAAAGTCAAAATTACTCCTTGATCCATGGGTTGCAGAATGGAGCCCATGGAGCTCATGGAGCCCACTTAGGTATTAAGTCTGGTAGTGGATAAACTTTCTGATGTGCTGCTGGATTTGGTTTGCCGGTATATTGTTGAGAAGTTTTGCATGGACGTTCATCAAGGATATTGGCCTGAAGTTTTTTGTTGTTGTTGTGTCTCTGCAGGTTTTGGTATCAAGATGATGCTGGCTTCATAGAATGAATTAGGAAGGAGTCCCTCCCCCTCAGTATTTTGGAATAGTCTCAGCAGGAATGATCCCAGCTCTTCTTTGTATATCTGGTAGGATTCAGCTGTGAATCTATCTGGTCCTGGGCTTTATTTATTTACTTATTTTTTTGGTTGGTAGGCTATTTATTACTGATTCAATTTCAGACTTCATTATTGATCTGTTCAGGGATTCAGTTTCTTCCTGGTTCAGTCTTGGGAAGGTGTATGTGCCCAGGAATTTACTCATTTCTTCTAGATCTTCTAGTTTATATCCACAGAGGTGCTTATAATATTCTCTGATGGTGGTTGTATTTCTTTGGGTCAGTGGTAATATCTCCATTGTTATTTCTGATTGTGTTAATTTGGATATACTTTCTTTTCTTCTTTAATAGTCTAGCTAGTAGTTCATCTATTTTATTAATTTTTCCAAAAACCATCTCCTGAATTCATTGATCTTTTTAATGGTTTTTGTATTTCAGTCTCCTTCAGTTAATCTCTGATTTTGGTTGTTTCTTGTCTTCAAGTTTGAGGTTGGGTTCAAGTTTGAGGTTGGTTCTCTAGCTCTTTTATTAGGTTGGTGAAAATGTAATTGCAGTTCTTGCATTGTTGGAATTTGCTGTTTGATATTGGAATACATTCTTAAATAAATGTAGTTATGTTATACATTGTTCTAATGCACATTAAAATTTAGACCCTTACCTCTCACCATGTACAAAAATCAACTAAAGTAAATTAAGCACTTAAATATAAGACCTGAAACTATAAAATGACTAGAAGAAAACATAAGGGAAAAGCTTCATGACATTGGTCATTTACATTTAATATTTTACTGTTACAAAAAGATCCTCCAAAGAGCATATTTCTTTGGTCACATGTGCATACATTAATCTAGGTACATACTTATATCCCAAAAGTACTGGTTTACAGAATATGTAATATCTTTACCAGATATTGCTTAATTGTTTTCAAAAATAGTTATAATAATTACAGTTCCACCAGAAATGCAGAGAACTCACATTTTACTACATCCTTGACTTACATTTTTGTCAATTTATGGAAACCTGCTTCCAAAGCCCAAGGAAGCTCGGAGACCAAAGAGGCTGACAAATCCAATCTCTCAGAAAGAAACAATAGAGACAAACAGAAGCAACCCCTGTACTTGCCCTCCAGAAAGTATTATTTATCTAGCAAGCTTTTAAGGTAAAGACAAGTGCAACTGGTTAGCTCTTAAACTATTGTGACCACTGGGGACGTTAGATAAGCATCTTTATGAGGGGTTATGAAGTTATGAGCATTGGTTAAAGACCTTTGCTGCAGAACACCCTGGTGTGCAGGGGTCTAACATCAGTCCTCATGATAGTTTTGCTTCAAATGGTGTCACTCTTGCCAGGAAACAGGCTGTTTTTCTACACAGTCTAATGGATGTGAAATATTACTTTAACTTGCATTTTTCTGATGACTACAGAAAGTTTGGCTTGCTTTTCATATTTTTTCCATTTTTCTATTGTGTCATTGTTCTTTGTAAATTTTAGAAATACTTAAGTCTATGTTTTATAATTATATTTTCCAAGATTGTGCTTTAACTTTAATTTTCTTCAAGTTATATACTCAATTTTTAATTAACTTTTTTCATGTTTTATGAAACTCTTCTGACAGCCAAAGTTATGAACATATATTTCTATATTTTCTTGTCAAAGTATAACATTTTGCCTTTCATATTTACAAATTCACTTTACCTGTTTATTTTTGTGTGCAATGCCAGGTTAAAAAAAAATTTCTATGTGGAAAGTCAATTATTCTGGCACCACAAATTCATATTTACAAGGCTACTTGTCTATTTAATCATGCTCAAAACCAGCTCGGCCCTTTCATGTCTTTCATCACATCCTTTATTGCTTACCTCTCACCACACCCTTCTACAATAGCGTTATTTTCTTGTTAAACCAGATTATTCACTGCATTTACTCTTCTTGCAATATGCTAAAACTGTTCATGCTTTCTCTACGAGTCACGTTTTTGCCTTTAAGGAAAATTACTAAATTTAAATCTCTTGTGAAAAAGACATTGGCTAATGTATGTTTTCACCCTTAATACTGAGCATTGATGTAGTAGGTTTTCAAATATTGTTTTATTCTGAATTTAAGTTGGCCCTTATAGACGGGAACTTTCACCTAGTACAAGCTATATATCCATATATTTAGGAACAATCACAGCAATTTTAAGGACTAGGAACCAGTCATCATTTCTGCCCCTGTGGACAGGCTACTTAGTGGTCTCGGTGGGCGGTGCTGACAGCGGTTGATCAGGGGAGGCTGATGCTCTGCAGCCGTGCCTGGGCGTGCCCGCTTCGCAGGAGACGCCGGGAGTAGACGCAGTTCTGAGCCGTGCGGGTGTTCACATCGCCGTCCTGTCTTCTTCACTTCCCACAGATGCCCGGACCCCCAAAATAGCAAGACGTGGACATTCACATTCGGAGGCACAACCGCACCGCCTGCTTGAAGGTCGGGGCCCAGCATTCCCAGAGACAGGGCCCCGACCTTCAAGCAGGCGGTGCGGTTGGCGCCCAGTTCTCAGGCGCCTTCTAGAATCCCCCCGGCCTCCCCGCTGCCGGGTTACCACACTCGGCCGGGGACACCCAAGCTCTCCTCTCAAGGACCCGGGTTGGCTGGCCCAGTTTTGTACGGGTGACTGAAGGCCACGTCGGCATAACAGTTGAAAGGGAAGGACACGGAGACCACCCCGTACCCGTCCCAGGAATTTACAGTTTCTGCTTAGGCGGCCTATGGGGATCACGGTTGCGGAGCGTGGGCAGAGCGACGGGGCGGGCGCGCCGCGCAGGCCACACTCGCAGAGCCGCCCACCACCGCCACAAGGCCGCCTAGCGCGCGCCTGGACTGCATTTCCCATAGGCCCGTGCGGCGCAGCACCGCCCATCCGGGCCCCACGCAAGTGCGCGGTCGCCAGGTGTCCTGGCTGCAGCCCTCGCCCGCCCAGAGAGCTTTTGAAAGGCGGCGGGAGGCGGCGAGTGCCATGGCGAGCCTGGGCCGCCTGCTGTGCTTGCTGGACCTGCTCCTCTGCGGGGCGGCGAGCCTCGGGCTGTCCGGACCCTACGGCGACACCGCCAAGAAGCCCATCATCGGTAAGGAGGCTGTGCGGGGCCGCGGCAGGCTGGGAGGGGCTGGATGTCGGCGCTGGTCGCCTTCTGCCGCCGCGCTCCAGCTGGCACGTCCCGTCGGGGAAAACCCCGATGTGTGCCTTCCCTTTTGGTGCGGGGAAGAACCCGGCCTGGGTACCATTTGGGTCGTACTGAAATGTACGTGGTTCAGGTGCCTCGTTCATTCCTTTAGACTCATACGGCTTTTAAAGATGGGAGGGAGGGGGTGCACTGTGAAGAATGCTGCGGATTTTCTTTTTTGTACACAGCTAGGAATTTCTACTAAAAGAAAACATTTCTTTTTCGCACATAGTTGGGGATTTTTACTCATTTACATCTACAAATGCTGTACATGCATTATATTTGTTAAAACGTCTCGGGTTGAGGGCGTATTTAAGATACCAGTATATTATAATATAAAATCAAGAAATTAAGGTGTAACTTGGATTTTGTCATGTCCATAGCAGAGGACAGCAGTGGCTAATAACCTAATGTCGGTTCTATTTGGTGTTAAAATGAAGCACACAGTTTTTCGTTTCCAACACATTTGTGTTTTAAAGAGATAGTAAAATCAGTTTGTGTTACCAAAACACATATTTGAGACAGACTCAGGGAAAGCTACCTAGGAGAAATCATCCTGGGGTTAAAATTTGCCAAAAGAAATTTGTGTATGGACATTAACATTAGTTTTATTTTGGCTGTAGGATTATGCCTTTCATACTATTTTTTTCTTCTTCTACGAAGATGATTACCGTATTCTGTAACTCAACAGAAAGTAGATGAATGTTTTTTATATGGGTAGTGCCCAATTTTCAAATGGGTTGCTTACTAATATTTGGAACTTATTTCATAGCTGTTTAACATGGTGATTTGATTCTCGACGAACTAACCAAAACTATAATTAATGTAACAGGTTGCATATTTTGCGTCCAGAGAACAGAAAAACAAAAAACAAACAAACAAAACAGAGGGGCTCTTTATCCCTTTCCTAGAACCCGGGGTAGTCCTGTGTCATATATTTTAAAAAGGGACTTTGGTTGTGGTCACTGAGATCAGTTAACACAAAATTGTTAACTGAGTACCTATTATGTGCACAGTCTTGCCCAAGGAAGTGCAGAGGATTAAAAGATGACAAGGAAGCCACAAAAGTTGTGAGATGGCCTTAAAGTGTGGGTGGAATTTTGGTCACATTTTGAGGGACAGGGAGTACAGGCTGAGCTCTTTTCCCAGGGATGGGAAAAGTGAGTATGCGTGGGCCGAGGGGAGCGGGGGTTGTTGTTGGAACTCACTCTCATGTACTTCTGTTTCTGGTATCCTTGTACTCCCATGATGCCCCATGTCTCCTCTGTGATACCTCACCCCATGTACCCTGTACCACTCCATTTCCTATGACACTCCTAGTTCTTCGTTCCCTAGCCAAATGTTATATTCCTTAGTGAAGATGATCTTACCTACCAGCAAGGAGAAAAAGTCTTATAAACAAATTTTGGCGTTTGACATGTTACCTGAATACCTGGTGAATGCCAATTGTAAGAAGCTGGGAATACAAAAGTGAGTAATACAGACAGCTGCTCTTCTTGTCAGGTGGCCTACAGAGACACTGAAAGTGTTCCAGATGCTGAGGTGCTGAATAGGAGTAGGCACAGGTACTCACTCTACAGACGTGTTTTGATGTAGACTGGTTGTTGTACTGTGCTGGGGCTGGGTTTCACTGATAAAAGGAGGCCAGAGAGATGGGTGGGGCAGAGCACACAGGGTCTTACAGACTTTATTAAAGTTTAGGGACCCACTGAGGTAGTTAAACAAGGTGGTGACACCTGCTTGCTGATTTATCTCTCCCTGATCTCATTTCCTATTGCGTTCTGCCTTCACTCACCTCGTTCTAATATGGATTCTTTGCAGCATGACAGGCACATTCCTGACTCCTGGCCTTTACACTTGCTTTTCCTTTGTCGTGGATTGCTCTTTTCCCAGATACATGAATATGGTTTACTCTCTTACCTCTCTGAGGTCCTGGCTCAAATGTCATGTTTTACCTTCTCAGGGAGGACTTGCCTGGCCACTGTGTTGAAGAGACTGTCCTCTCCTCCATAGATGGGATCTCCTTCCCTCCTTCTTTCCCTCCTTAGTGCTTAGGATGAGCCATCACTCTATATATTGTGCCTTTTTGTCTTGTTTATTGTTCATCCTCTCTCCCCTCCCTGCTATATTCTCGAATTAGTGCACACAGGGCAGGGGTTTTTGTTTGGTTCACTCATAGTTGTGTGTCCTCAGCACCTAGTTCGTTGCCTGGCATGTGGTATGATTCAACAGTATATATTGAATGACTGTAGGAATAGGAATGGTGATATGATCCAATTTGCTTCTATGTGGACAGCTGCTTGGTGCTTGGGGGAGCTCTTAAGAAAAGATGTAGCAAGACCTTCTTAGAGTCTATTATAATAGTGTGGTGGGGAGAGGAGAGATATTGATAACTTGGGCTAAGATAATGTTGGAGAGATGTGGATGGAAGATATTTTCACTCCTTCGCTTCATTGTCAGGGAATTGTGGATCTGTGAGTATGTGTGGGAAAGGAGTGGCGGCCTTGTAGATTTAAGGATCTGTATTCTTGAGATGGATTCTAGGTGTACAGTTGTGTGAAGGCTGCAAGTGCTACTGTAAGCCTTCTTTGGGGGCTTATTTGGCCTCCCTGATGCAGTGTGGGAAAGATCTACTTGAAACTAAGATCAGCCTCCCGTGTCTTTCCCACAGCCTTTAGATGGACGCACAGGAGAAACTTCCTGTTTAATTCTGTGAAATGAAGTAATAAAATATATTTTTTGCTGTGATATATTTCAGTTTCTGAGCAAGAAGAAAAGAAACTTGCTTGAACTAAACTATTTTTTTGTTATTAGGAGTATTAATGCAAAAATGCCGTAATAAAGTCATGAAAAACTATGGAAGATACTATATTGCTGCATCCTATGTAAAGTATCTGGAGTCTGCAGGTGCAAGAGTTGTACCAGTAAGGTATGATCTAGTGTTTTTTTTATTTTGTATAAAAAATTGCTGCATATGTCTGGGTGCAGTGACTCATGCCTGTAATCCCAGCACTTTGGGATGCTGAGGTGGGTGGACCACCTGAGGTCAGGAGTTCAAGACCAGCCTGGCCTACCTGGTGAAACCCCATCTCTACTAAAAATACAAAAATTAGCCAGGTGTGGTGGTGCACACCTGTAATCTGAGCTACTGGGGAGGCAGAAGCAGGAGAATCGTTTGAACCAGGGAGGTGGAGGTTGCAGTGAGTTGAGATCACACCACTTCCCTCCAGTTTGGGCGACAGAGTGAGACTGCGTCTAAAAAAACAAAAATAATTACTGCATAATATCTGTAAAATTTGTACTTTCTCTCTTATGATTACAGTGTTTAAATGCAGTAACATTGCATCTGATTTTAGCCAGATGCTTGTTGCTTAGCGTCTCTCTTGGAATTGTTTAATGTGGGAAGCTGTGTGTTACCTGTAACGTCATTAGAGGTACTGTATGTCGTATGCATTAGCATCAAGAATGAAATGATAGTTTTCTTTACTCCAGAAAAATTGGTCCTCACAGACACTATGAAGGTAATGGAGTAAAATAATCTAAAATTTATGGAAACTCAGAGGGGGAGAGGGTGGTTGAGGGGTGAGGGATAAAAAACTACATATTGGGTAGAGTGTACATTACTTGGGTGACTGGTACATTGAAATTTTAGACTTCACCACTGAAAAATTCATCCATGTAACCCAAAACCATTTTTACCCCGAAGGCTATTGAAATAAAAAAAATATTTAAAAATGAATCTACAATTTAGCCAGCTTTCTTTCATAATATTAGGATAAGAGAACATTTAGGGAATGAAGGAGGTTTTTAGAAGATGACTTTTAAAATACCTTCACACTCTACTTTAAAAATTTTTAAATTACTATTGCATTAGTGATGCTTCAGTGTAGACTATAGGTATTGTGCTTTTAAAGGCGCCACATTATTTTGTGATAAAATGTTCCTATAAGAATAAAATGATTCGGCTGGGCGTGGTGGCTCACACCTATAATCCCAGCACTTTGGGAGGCCGAGGTGGGTGGATCACAAGGTCAAGAGATCGAGATCATCCTGGTCAACATGGTGAAACCCCATTTCTACTAAAAATACAAAAATTAGCTATGCCACCATGCCTGTAGTCCCAGGTACTTGGGAGGCTGAGACAGGAGAATTGCTTGAACTCAGGAGGCAGAGGTTGTGGTGAGCTGAGATCACGCCATTCCACTCCAGCCTGGGTAACAAGAGTGAAACTCTGTCTCAAAATAAAAAATAAATAAATTTAAAAAAAGATTCATCTCATATTTTCATTTAGAACTGAATTCTTTCCATATTTTTCATTTGGAAGGAGCTAACAACCCAAATTTTGTAAGTATTTATAACATCTTGTCAGCTAAAATTAATGTATGTTAGAATCTTTCAGCACCCTCATCTAATCCATTTTAAGTGATTTCACAACACATTATTCTGTACAATCTGTTTTTATAAATAATTCCTCATCAAAAATTATAACAAAAGTTCTGTTCAAATGTTATTACATTTAATAATAAAATGCAAATATTACAATTTAGAGACTTGTACCACAAAATGGTTTTAGGTTTCGATTTATAAGAATTGTCTTCTCTCATGATCTTTTACATTTAAATTAACTGTTTCTACACCAAGATTATCATTCGCTTTTGATATTAGTCTTTCATATTTTAGTAGCATATCTAATTTTTCAAATGAAATTTTATTTGGAACCCATACAACACCAGAGTATTAGAGCTGAGGAAGAGGCTCCAGACAGTCTTCTGCACAGTGTTTCAGAGTTTTCATCAAGAAAGCTTTTTAATGCAAGCTGTTCTTCTAGGATGTTAGTGCTGACAGTGTGGGTGGGAGATAAGAGGGACCAACAACAGGTAGAGCAGCTATGAAAAAGAACAAAATCATGTGCTTTGCTGCAATGTGGATGCAGCTGGAGGCCATTGTCTCAAGTCACTTAATGCAGGTCCAGAAAACCAAATACCACATGTTCTCACTTAAGTGGAAGCTAAACACTGAGTACACATAAACCCAAAGAGGGCAGCAATGGATGCTGGGGGCTACTAAACGGAGAAGGGGATAAGGGCTGAAAAACTACCTATTGGATACTGTGCTCACTATCTACATGACAGGATCATTTGTACCCCAAACCTCAGCATCACACATATACCCATGTAACAAATCTGCACACATACCCTCTGAATCTGAAATAAAAGTTGAAATTTTACAAAATAAATGAAGTAAAATCATAAATGAAAGAGGAGACATTACAACTAATGCTACAGAAATAAAAAGGTTCATAAAAGACTACTTATAAGAAACTATATGCCAACAAAGTGTGTAACCTAGAAGAAACGAATAAATTATTAGAATCATAGTCTACTAAGACTGAATCATAAAAAAATAGGAAACAAGCCTATCATTGGTGAAGAGATTGAATTGGTAATCAACAGCCTCTCAACACAGAAAAGCCCAAGACCAACTGGCTTCACTGGTGAATTCTACCAAACGTCTAAAGCAGAATTAATAACAGTCTTCTCAAACTCATCCAAAAAATTGAAGATAGTACAATTCCAAGAATGAACTCCATTGTAGACTAGGATTTGGGCAAATATGATGTGTCAGTGTATTTTTATCAAATGTTACAGTGTACCACCCAAGATGTTAATGGAGGAAGCTATGCATGTTTTGGGGTAGGGGTTATATAGAAAATCCTTAATCTTCCCTTAATTTTGCTGTGAACCTGAAATGACTCTAAAAAACAAAGTCTTTAAAAAAAACACACAGAATGCCTAAAGGCAAGTAGACCAGTTTAGAGATGGTTGCAGTAGGCTAGGTGTGAAGTGTTGAGGGCTTAGCTTAGACCGGTGGTGTGGGATTGATAGGTAAGTGTTGTTAAAAAAAAAAAAAAAAAAATCACCAATATGTGATGACTAATAAAAGGACACAGGGAAGAAGAAATAGATGAGGATGATGGAAGTTTTGAAATCATGGGAGTTTTGAAACTGGATGACTTTGCAGAATATTAGTATTTATGAGAGAGGCTGAGAACATGACTGTCAGCATGTAAGTTAATTTCCAGCTTGGTTTCTCAGAGTTCATTTAAGGTATATTGTTTGAATCATGCAATCCTGTTGAAATGGTGTAATACAAGGGGCTAAGTTCATGGACTAGCCTGCGAAGGATTACCTGATGCAAGATAAGTTTGAAATGATCATGATGTTGTTAGGTTCATTTCTGAATTTTGGATACTGGGAGTCGACGTCTGTGGTTTAGAAGTGAAAAGAAAGAGGTGGGAGAGTTAGGAAACATTCTGAAATAGGTCAAGAAATTTATCTTTGGTTTCCTTCCACCTTCTTTTCGCTGCCTTCTCTCTCAGGTGCTTGGTGCTCTCAGGTTGTCATAAATTCCCAGTGTGGGACTAGCAGAAAACAGAATGTCCTGCTTCCTTAGAGGTAGCATACAGCAGTCCATGGACTGCTGCTTTTGATTTTAAAACATGTTTTGTTCACACAGCATTTTAAAACACAAATCAGGCTGGGTGCAGTGGCTCACATCTGTTATTCCAGCACTTTGAGAGGCTGAGGTGGGAAGATCGCTTAAGCTCATGAGTTCAAGACCAGCTTGGGCAACATGGCAAAACCCCTGTCTACAAAAAGCTTTTTTTTTAAATGAGCCAGGCATGGTGGCATGCACCTATGGCCTCAGCTACTCAGGAGGTTGAGGTGGGAGGATCATTGAGCCAAGGAGGTAGAGGTTGCAGTGAGCTGAGATGTACTGCACTCCAGCCTGGGCTACAGAACTGGACTATGTCTCAAAAAAACCCCGAGGACTACAAATCAGACTTCATAAGAGTCTGAATTGTTAGTTCTTTTGAAGACAGTTATCTAGATTGGGTTTAAATGGGGCGAACACTCCCTATTGGCAACAATGTCTACCATCCTTTTCATGCTGCTAAAACTTTGTGTCATTTGCCATCATCATCAGGGTGAAGCCATGTTTTAATAGTTAAGGGGAGAGTAAACTGTTTCTCATGCCTTGTTGAAAGGGGCTTTTGTTTCAAGAAATGTCTGACAACATGCAACTAACAGCTGTATTCAAAAAGTGTACCTTTGCCTGTTTTGTCTGCCAGGGCCCCAATGTACCAGAGTTGTAACCTGGCACACTCCTTCCCCTGTGACGATTAGGCCCCTTGATAGTGGTAAGTGGGGACCAAAACTATAGTCATGGACAGTGTGGGAGCCATTTATTTAGAATTAATCCAATGACTGAAACTAGCTTGTACCACTAGCTGGCAGGAGTCCTTGGAGTGCAGCTGGGTGATCTAAATCCATTTTGGTCCCTGATTGTGGTGGTTGCCCATTCTAGTTTAAATATCCATGGGAATAGTTCTGGGTCCTGACTGGTTGGTTCCTTTTTGTTACCACAATCTGGGGAGATTAGACTGGCAGAATACTGGGAACATGCAGATTCATATTTCACCTCCCTATAGCTTTCCAAAGCAGGGCTACCTGTCAGTGTTTTCTCCTCTTAAGATCATGTTAAGCATTGTCCTGGTATCACCCATTGCTTTGTGGCTCTCTGCCAGGAAGGGATTACTATGAACTTGTGAATAACAGACGTGGACTTGCACAGCTGGTTTGGACTTAGAGTAGATCCCAAAGTTGTTTGCTGACAAAGCACAGCCTGAATTCTGGATATCACAGGTGTTTAGTTAGTAATGGGTGTGAGGGAACTTACCTCCCTTTAAAACTTCTTTGGGGGCAGAAATGGACTAGTTGACATCTAATTGTAAGTCTGCTTCTTTTAGGCAGGTTGAGAGGGCAGGTACCATTTATTCTCTCACAGGAACAGAAGGCTGCTAAATGTGGGAAAGTTCTTGAAAGGATTTCACCCATTCGATACTCTCTTCCCTGTTGTTTGTTGCATTTTATTGAAATTTTGGGAGAGCAAATATCTTACTGTGACTTAGTAAATGTTGTTGCCATATGTCACAGATTAATCCCATCTTTTTTTTCTGGAGAAAGGGAATAAAGTCACGAATAGCACAGCAATTGTTAGGAGGCTCTTAAGGGGTGTTTGATCAAGGGTCTTTCAGAGTGATTACCTGGGCAGTTAGGCCTGTCTGCAGTGATCTCTCTGTAGTCCATCAGTTCAGACTAGATCTGAACCATCTTGACTTTGGAATGCACAGTAGTCCCCAGACGGTTGCAACTAGTTTGTTGGGGTGAAATGAAGCAGAGACTTGGCATTTATTTATATTGTTTTCAATCTGCCTGTAGTTAAATAGACATGATAATAAAGTTCTTTAAAAGAGTCTCTGTATAAAACTAATGGACAGGGAAAATGTGGCACATATACACCATGGAATATTATGCAGCCATCAAAAACGATGAGTTTGCATCCTTTGTAGGGACATGGATGAACCTGGAAACCATCATTCTCAGCAAACTGACACAAGAACACAAAATCAAACACCGCACGTTCTCACTCATATGCGGGTGTTGAACAATGAGGACACAGGGACACAGGGAGGGGAGCACTATACACTGGGGTCTGTTGGGGGGAAATAGGGGAGGGACAGAGGGGGGTGGGGAGTTGGGGAGAGATAGCATAGGAGAAATGCCAGATAAAGGTGAAGGGGAGGAAGGCAGCAAATCACACTGCCACGTGTGTACCTATGCAACAATCTTACATGTTCTTCACATGTACCCCAAAACCTAAAATGCAATTAAAAAAAAAAAAAACTACTGAGTATCCTTACATTTCTTTTAGTAGTTCTTGGTTAGTAGAGAAATT
The DNA here is from genome assembly GCF_030222135.1 of Aotus nancymaae. Lineage (NCBI taxonomy): Eukaryota > Metazoa > Chordata > Mammalia > Primates > Aotidae > Aotus > Aotus nancymaae. Next base: position 13,870,232 of record NW_026988450.1, on the reverse strand, counting down.
ACTGGTGCCCAAATCTCACGGTCTTTAATGCTTTGCATACTAACACATACTTCACAATATTAAATTACATTAGGCCACAAAAAAACATATTTACTTTTCTCATTAGCAAAACTAGGATAGAATTATGTGGCTTTCAAGTGGTTTGCAAAAATGCCTCTAGGAAAGTAGAGAGGTAATATTGTCTAGTAATTAAAAAGTATTTTGCCTTTGGCTTTTTAAAAGTAATGTGGTGACTTTATTTAGAGGTTTACTTCCAAGTTGCACAAATACAACAGTAACTGTTTTTATTGTTTTCAGGCTGGATCTTACAGAGAAAGAGTATGAAATACTTTTCAAATCTATTAATGGGTAAGTTGACAGCACTGGTTTGATACAGTGTATGAGTGGTCTACATATATGTCTGCTTTTGTAAAAGAAACTGTATAAATATTATACATGTTTCTATGTAACTATCTTAGAGTGGTATAACATTAGTTTTCTGAGTTCTTTTATAGGATAGATTTTCTTGAGAGATGTGAAAATCCTTCAAAAGAGGAAGAGGCAGGTTAGGAAATGTGTAATTGTTACATGGTAGACACATACAATTTTTTTAATGAGTGACATATATCTTCATTCTTTTAATGCTCATCTTAAATGTTTTGAAGCTACCTTGAATGGCATGCATACTGCTTGCATATGGGGTTTGTAAGTCCAGAGTCTGAGGATGTTGATTTTTTTTCATGTAAATTGAAAAAAAATGTTCTATCCTCTAGCTTCACCATAAAAGATATGTTAGCTCTCAGAGAATGAAAAAATGAAAAAAAATGTTTGCCGTTACCATTACTCTTACTTTTAGGAAAGAAGGCTAGTTACAGCAATCAAAAACATTTAATTACCAAGTTGGCAGAGGTCAGAAAATTTGCTTATAACAGGGTCTGTGAGGAAACAAGTATGCTCATAATTCATTAGAGGAAATGTAAATCATGTAGTCTGTTTTGGGGCAGTATTGCAATACCTATTGAAATTAGAAGCACATACAGTCTTTGACCTGGGAACTTGAGGAGGAATTTTATTTTATAAATATATTTCCACCTTGCATGAAGACTTAGACCCAAATAAATGCACTGTATTAGTAATATTGTCTGACAGTCACCCAGTAGTCCATCAGATGGAAGTTGGTTAAATAAAACAGACTACGTACATTTACTAGAATACGATACAGGAATTAAAAAAAATGTAGCTATGTATAGATGCTGACTTGGATCACCATTGTTCTATGAACAATACAATAGTGTTATTTGAAAAAGGCAAGGCATGTAATGGTGTGTATAGCATACACCCTGTTTGCTTTCTGTTAAAGGTAGAGGTGAGGAGATAACGCATATTTCTACCAAATCAACGCAACAGATTTTAATGGCAGTAGTTTCTGATTGGGAGTAGAGTGGGAAGAAGTATTTTACTGTGAAACATTTTTTAAAAAGAGCTTTATTATTATTTTTACTTCTAAACCTATGCTAATTTATTGTTTCTTATAAAAAGCCATGTTTAGAAAATTATTTACCTTCAGTTTGGTTCAATAAATATTTCCTGTAAAATCGGTTCAATTTAGTAAAACATTTACAACGCCCAGTACGTGCTGTGTGCAAGGTACTTTGGCATGGACAAAGATCGTTAAGTCCAGACTAGAATATAATAGTAGAACCTTGAATATAGACTTTTTGAATCACTTCATTTCCTTCCCACCCCCTCCCCAGTTGCATTCCTGTTTGGAAAAGAATCTGAAATGAAGTAGCAGTGTAGATAGGCGTACGTACTTACGGGAGCTAGCCTGTCCAGATGCTCAGTGTATCTTCATGCAAACCAGCAAAAGGAGTCCATTTTCTATCTTCTTCGCCTGTTTTCTGCATTGCCTCTAATTCTCACTCCTGTAGGCTCCGTTTCTCTCCCATGTGGTCACTGAAAGCTCACTCCAAAGTGGGTAAATTGGGAGCCTTATTTATATCTCTGAGTGTCACCAGAAAATGAGCAGTATTCTAATGCGACTTCTAAAGTACCTTTATTGAGTCTCTTTTATGCAGTGGACTCCATAGTATTTTGCAGGGGAATACAGAGATGAACAGACAGAGCCATGCTTTAAGGAGATTGTCATATAGGAGGAACAGTCAGGTTTAGCTGCATGAAAGGACTTTGGGGTTAGACATACCAGATTTGGTCAGAGGCAGCTTTTTAAATACTAAGTTAATGTCTGCAAGCTGGAGACCTGGGATGCAAAACATAAAAATTAAAAAAAAAAAACAACTGAGTTAGTGGAAAGAGAGAACTGCTGATGAGTCTTCACTAAGCCACTTTTGATTGTGGGAGTTTTTGCTTGGTTTTGTGGCAGATGTTCTTCCACACAGATGTTTATATGTTTTCTGCCAGACTCTGTGTTCTTCCTGACAGCAAAAAGCACTCATGTTTGTCTTTCCAGGCTAGCCCTGAGCCTGGCTCATGGAAGAAACAGAATATCTTTCTTGAATAACAACAATCTCTCAAGTGATATTTCACATATCTCAAACTCTTATTTAAATATTTTCAAAATTTTAGTATGTTTAATTGTTTAATCTTATTTTTGTTACCTCTTTTAATATCATTGGTTCTTTCAAGACCTTGCTATAAATTTTAAATTTAAAGTTTAATTTTAAAAGTTGGCATAAAAACATGGTAAAATATTTTTCTATATTTTACCTGTATGAGTAGGTAAAATAATATCAAATATTTATGACTGCCTTCTTTTCCTATACTTTTTCTAGAATCATAATTATGTTTCTTGAAAAAAGTGTTCTAATACTGTGCCTATATCTGAAGAGACCTAGGGTGATAAGAATTAAATGCTTACAGATATTTAATTCTAGCTTAAATATATTTTTATGACCAGCTTGTTCTTTACAGTTAAAATAAATTATTTGTGAGCTAAAACCTAACCACAATTATGGACCTGCAATTCATTTGGGATCACTGATCACCTTCATTTAACCTGGCTCTACGTGGAATTTTGTCTGTCCTTGATTTCTAGCTCTGTGTACTCTTGCCCCTCTCCTACTTATTTACTTTTAGTTCTTTCACACTCTATTTCATTAAATAAACGTATTGAAGAAGTTTTGGGAAAATATGCACTAAAGTGCTGTCGTTTCTGAATGGCTAGGATTCTAAATACTTTCTATTTTCTTTCTTGCTTTACTTTTCTAATTTTCTTCAAGGATCTTACTGCTTATGTAATAAGAAAAATTGTTTTAAAATAAAAAGATTGTTTTCTGTGTGTATAGTATGGGTTGGGGGTGGCAAAATAGACCCTATTTGATTTATGCGATATTGTTTCAGAATCCTTTTCCCTGGAGGAAGTGTTGACCTCGAGCGCTCAGATTATGCTGAGGTGGCCAAAATATTTTACAACTTCTCCATACAGGTAAATATCAGTTATTGATTATTATTCCAGATGGGTTTTTGTAAGTTTTTGTAAGAATAGTTCATTTTTTAACAGATGGAAATGCTTCCTTCACAATTACCCTTGACCTTATCACACCTTTAACTTAGAGGCACCTATTCTTGGCTGTTCCTGCCTATTTCCCATGTGCTTCATCTAATCCTGGGCTTCCAGAGACTCTCAGAGCCCTGCTGACTGGCCCTCTCTTGATGCTTGTTAATGTGAATCATGTCCTCATATGGTGTAGTCATTCTGATGTCTCTCTCTGTCCTCTTTTTTTTATATGGGCATTGTTTCTATGTTGTTAATTCTCACCTCTTCTTGAAATCTGTTCTTTCCAACTCATTCAATCCTATTTGACCTTTCTTCACAGTTACCATAGACTCCGTATTCATTTACCAAGCTGAGCCTCCTAGCCTCTGACTCCTCCTTTGTAGTGTTCACAGTTGGACTGCCTTTGTACCATAGCTCAGACCCTTACTGTTTCTCTCCTCAACTATTAACAGTGATTTTTAAATTAATCTTGCTGGCCCTAGTATCTTACCAATCCCCCCTTAAATCTTCCCCTAAATAACCATTTTTAGCCTTTGAAATACTTGTTTCAAACTTTTAGTAGCTAAGCTCAATCGTCTTTAGGCTTTTATAGTCTTTCAGTCAAGATATACAGTGTGTCCACAGCTCATGGTTTCCACCCTATGTGGGAGTTTGGTCTGAAGAGAGATTAAGTCTACTTATGGATCCTGGAGAATTCTTCAGAAATCCATGGGTAACTCAGGTACCTGTTTAGTAATGACAAAAGATATGGCTAATTTTTATTTTGAGAAGTTTGAATAAACTTAGTTTTCTCTTTTCCATTTGCAAAGAGTTTTGATGCTGGAGACTATTTTCCTGTGTGGGGCACATGCCTAGGATTTGAAGAACTTTCAGTACTGGTTAGTGGAGAGTATTTATTAACTGTCACAGATACTGTTGACGTGGCAATGCCGCTGAACTTCACTGGAGGTAAGAGTCCTCTTTTCAACCCTCTAAAAAATATTTGCTGGGCTGGGTTAGTAAGTAGCAAATATGAAAGTAAAAGTGCTTATTTTTATTTTCTTTTTAGCCTTTTCCCTGAAGAAAAAATGCTTATAACCTTAGCATTTGAATTATTTACACAGGTGGAAGATGTGAATGACCATCCTTGTACTCATTTATGAGGATGACTTAAGGAATTGTGAATTTTAATAACTCATTGCTTCTAGTGATATCAGGACTATGTGTCCTGATTAAGAGGTCAGATTAAGAACTCTGAAATTGAATCTGGTTTTGAGTTATAACTTTCTCACTTTGACCTTGAGGAATCATTTTACCTCTCTGAGGTTCACTATCCTCATTTGCAAAAGAGTCTAACCCTTTGGGTTTTTTTGAGAGAATTAAATAAGATGATGTTTTCTAGTCCCTGTGCTAAGTACTATATATATATAATTAATATATAAAATTAACATATATATATATTTGAGACAGAGTCTCACTCTGTCATCCAGAGTGGAGTGCTGTGGCACGATCTCTGCTTACTGCAACCTCCCACTCCAGGGCTTAAGAAATTCTCCTGCCTCAGCCTCCTGAGTAGCTGGGACTACAGGAGTGCCACCACACTTGGCTGATTTTTGTACTTTAGTAGAGACAAGCTTTTACCACGTTGACCAGGTTGGTCTCAAACTGCTGACCTCAGGTGATCTTGTGGGCCTCCCACAGTGCTGAGATTACAGGCTTGAGCCACTGGGAAGTGCTGTATTTACTCAGCAATCAGGAACTCCAGTGAGTTTTGGTGTCCAGAGTTTTTGTTGGAGCATTATTATGAAAGTATAATTGATTGAGTCATTGGCTTTGTGATTGAACTCAATCTCTAGCCCCTCTTTCATTCTTGGAGATTGATTGGGCTGGCTCAAAGTTTCAACCTTCTAATCATGAAGTTAGTTTTTCTGATGATTAGTCCTCATCCTGAAATAATTGAGGGACCCACCTTGAGTTAACACATTAGCATATGAAAAATACTTTTATCACTCTGGGAATTCCAAGGGTTTTAGAAGCTTCCCGTCAGGAACCCAGGACAAAGACCAGATAGATTCTTAATGATACCACTCTGTCTAACTAGATAATGATTATTGTAGGTTACTTGATCTCTGAATGCTCAGACTTGAAGCCACTAGCTATTTCTATTCTCATAAGGATTTTGCAAGGAAAGTAGCAGTCATACATAAAACTTATAGAATGCTTTATGCTTTTGAAGGCTCTTTCTTCCATTGTCTCACTTAATCATTGCAAAAGCCTTGTGGGAAGTACATATATTAGGTCAGAGTACTTTGGTTGTGTGTTGCCGGAACCCAGTTTATACAGAAAAGGCATGTTTCAAGGTGCTGTGGTTTTCATGGAAGTCTCTAGCAAGAATAAGGGGTCTGGTTTGAAACAGCTGGTACTGTCGCCTTGAAAACATCAGTTTCTTTTTTTCAAAATCTGTTTGCTGGTATTTGAGTCTGTGCATCTGACTATAGAGCCTTCAGAGTTGACCACTAAGATATATTGCTTTTTGATCTGTTTACTGAGGGCTTGGTTATGTTCTTTTCTACATTGTTGGTATTTTTATTTGTCTGTCTCAGATATGTTGAAAGTTTTGGATCCTTTCCTGGGCAATTAAGTATACTCATGGAAAATTTTAACTTTTTCAGAATTGTCTGTGGAACTCTAGTTAAGATTCTCTGCCTGTTCTATAGCTAGCTTGCCAATATTCATAGATCAGAAGAATTTTACTTATTTATGTTAAAATTCCAGAAGAAAGCTACTTATATCTGGAGCATATTTGAGTTTATGTTAAACACATTTGTGTGCTTCATTGGAATATTTCTATGGAAATGATGTGTTTTGCTTATCCTTTAGTCATCTTGATTATGGTCTTTATAATGGCTTCTCTTTGGGTACAAATAAGTGACTTCAGTGGATTGTAGTTTTTGGTTTAAATTATTTCTCTTGTACTTAAATTATTTCAGGTCACTTGCAGAGCAGAATGTTCCAGAATTTTCCTGCTGACTTGTTTCTGTCATTAGCAGTAGAACCTCTGACTGCCAATTTCCATAAGTGGAGCCTCTCCATGAAGGTATCACACTAATTATACAACAAAATTAATACGTTTTGAATAACTGCCAAAGTAACTATTTTATTTTCATACTCTAGAATTTTACGAAGAATGAAAATTTAAAGAAATTTTTCAATGTCTTAACTACAAATACAGATGGCGACATTGAGTTTATTTCAACAATGGAAGGTAATCATTATCGCATGTATACTTTATTTGACTTACTAATTTTATATTTTTAAATTTTGATTTTATATGTCACTTATGAATAAAATCATGTTACTTTGGGGCCTGAAGATGGAAGTTAGGGCATTTTGGGAGACAGGAGACTTGTTTTGTCCATGTTTCAAATTAATTGCAGTTTTCCTGGGTATTTTCCTGAATGGGGTGGTGAAGAAGAAAAAAGAATAAAGGGTGCGGGGATGAAGAAAGAAATGAAGAAAATGACTTCTGTTTTTAGCAATATTGAAGATTAAATACCTTGACGGGCTGTCCTCCGGCCAACAACAAAGCAAATGTGGGTGATATAGAAAAATGTATTAAATACGTTGATGAAATAGCAAGGAAATAAAGATACTCAGGTCCAAAATTTTAAGGGTTGAGTGGAATATTTAAACCAGTATTATTATTGAATCAGGAGAACTTGAGACAATGTCAGGACCCTCTATATAAATAGTATCTCATGGAGCAGGACCTGGAAAACTATGCCTGCAATATAAGGGTGAACTCAAAATATACCTAGAATCCTGCCTACAGAATTGCAAGGAAAATTGCCCATCCTGAGCCTTGGCACTAAGGGAGTGGGGTAGGGGCAGTGAATATGGCTTGGAGTGTTCATAATGATGGGCTGTTCTCCTAGTATAGCCAGCATTATACTAACTGGGAAGTTGGACAAATCTTAAGGCAAGAATTTTGTATAATGTTGTCTCAGACTGGTAATGCCCTTACTTGTGAGGCTGAAGCAAATATAAATAATTATCTTAAGAGGACTAGACGTTCATCCCAGGCTTCAAGGAGTTTCCATATATGAAGTTGGAAGGAATGTGAGCACTTCATAGCCAAAATACTACTAATGTACAATCAAGCAATGTACTATGAGTGAGAACTTGCAGAAATAACAGATGTGGAAGCAGACCTGCACAAATGGTAGATATTAGTATTATGAGATAAATTATAATATATTTTAAGTTTTAAATAAGAATGCTTGAAAATATAGGCATGAAATAATCAGATTTGAAAAAAACAAATTTAGCTATTAGAAATTAAAATTGAGGCCAGGTGCGGTGGCTCACGCCTGTAATCCCAGCACTTTGGGAGGCCGAGGCAGATCACCTGAAATCAGAAGTTCAAGACCAACCTGGCCAACATGGTGAAACCCTGTCTCTGCTAAAAATAAAAAATAAATAAATTAATTAAAAAGCTGAGTATGGTGGTGCGTGCCTGTAGTCCCAGCTACTTGGAGTGAGCTGAGATTGTGCCACTGCACTGCAGCTTGGATGACAGAGCGAGACTCTGTTTAAAAAAAAAAAAAAAGAAATTATAATTGAATTAACCAAAAGATTAGACATAGTTGAGGAGAGATTAATGAGCTAGATTGGAAGATAGATGTGAAGGAAGCATTCGGAATCCAATGTCCATCCAGACATGTAAATGTAAATATCAGATGTGTTGGAATAAAGGTTAGAATCTGGAGGATAAAGTGATTTTGAAGGAATGGGAAAAAGTAGGACAGAGACAGACTCTTTTTCCATATTAAAAAAAAAAAATTTCAGATGGATAAAAGACCTAAGGAGAAAGGCACACTACAATGGTTTTAGAAGAAATAAAGGAGAATGTCTTTATGATCTTGTTTAAGGGAAGGAGCAACAAAATAGAAACAAACCATAAACGGAAAGGTTGATGAATTCAATGAAATGAAGAAGTTGTGTTCATGAAAAAGAAAATTACACGGAGAAGAAAAGGAAATATTTGCAATACACATAATTGACAAAGGATATGTGTCCAACTTATATAAAGTAAAACTATGATTTAAGAAGAAAAGATAGATTATTAAAAATGGATACAAGGGCTGGGTGTGGTGGCTGACACCTGTATCCCAGCACTTTCGGAGGCCAAGGTGGGCAGATCACTTGAGGTCAGGAGTTGGAGACCAGCCGGGACAACATGGTGAAACCCCATCTCTACTAAAAATACAAAATTTAGCCAGGCGTGGTGGTGCATGCCTATAATCCCAGCTACTCGGGAGGCTGAGGCAGGAGAATTGTGTGAACCTAGGGGATGGAGGTTTCAGTGAGCCGATACTGCACCACTGCACTCCAGCCTTAGGGACAGAGCAAGACTCCACCTCACATAACACACACACACACAAAAAAAAAAAAAAAAAAAAGGATACGAAATTTGAATAGGTACCATACAAAAGAAACTTGATTGTCCTATCTGCTTATGGGTTGGTGAGATAAGTTGCTCAGTGTAATTACTGATCGGGGAATGCAAATGGAAACCAAAGTAAAAAACCATTTTATACCCACCAGATTGGCAGAATTAAGAAGTCTGCTGATAACTAGTGTTACCCAGGATGTGGCACAGCGGGTGCTCTCATGCACTGATGATTGGAAAACATTTTGGCCTTTCTTAGTAAAATCAAACATTTTCCAGTTTTGTTACTTGGCAATTTTATTCATTGGTTAAAAAAATACCTTAATGAAATAATTTCATATACATAGAAATGTACGTGACGTTATGTTCATACAAGCAAAAAAATGGGAAACGACCCAGAAGTCCAACAGTGCAAGGATAAGTAATACTATACAGCTATGAAAATCAGTGAGCATACCTGCATGTACGAACGAATGAATCATGAGGACAGTTTTGAGTTAAAGAAGCAGGTCACAAAGAAATATATGCTGTATGTTTTCATTTATATGATGATTAAAATTTGGCAGAAAAAGAAACAATGTATTGTTTAGTGGTAAATCTAAGGAAAGGATGGAGTGATGAACAATTATGAGAGTCATTCTCACTGGGCTGAAGGTTTGGGAGGGACCATGGAAGGGCTTTGGAAGTATTAGTCATGTTTCTTCCTCCCAATCCAGTGTACCTTGCTACATCAGCAGCATTAACCATCTGCCAAAAACCCATCTTCCAGCCAGCCACTCATGATCACTGAAGTACCAGTCTGATGGTATTGCTTGAACAGAACTCCTCAGTGGCTCTTCTGCATTGGAGGATGAAGTCTGGATTTCCCAGCTCATTTCCTCCATGCCCTCTCCCTGCCTTCACCTCTGGCTGGTGCCCTGCACGACCTGTTTGGTACACACAGCCCTGCCACAGAGCCATGCTTCTTGCCTCTGCACTGCTTCTCCTGTGCTTTCCTCTTTGAAAAGCTCCCCCTTTCTCTCATTCCTTTCTCCTGATGAACTCATAGCCATCTTGAAAAACCCAGGCCACTTGCCATCCCTAGAGGCCTTCTCTCCCATTATTCCTCCTCTCCACATCCTTGGTGCTTTGTGCTACGTGGGAATGTTTCTTAATACATGTATTTGCTCGTGTTCTGTCATCCCTCTAGACTAAGAGCTCGTTGAGATCAGCAACTGTGTCTTAATTCTCCTTTGTGTTTCCAGGGCTTTATGTAAACCTCACAGATGTTGAATGAATGCCTAATTATTTAAATGAAAGAACATTGAGTTGGAAGTTGGGGAATCAGGTTCCATGTTCTGCTTTTGACTGGGCCATCCCAGGATCGTTTGAAAAATTTCTCATACCTCCAAGATAAGAACACTTGAGATGCTTTATTATTTGCATATTTTCTTTCCACTTTTGATACTTTTGTTCTAAATCAGTGAGGCAGGGCATGATTCCTAGTTTTCAGGGAACTGCACTGGTCTTTTAGTAATGCAGTTTACTAAAGAAGAGGAAATCCCACTTGCTACTGAATGTCAGTGACTTCAAAAAGTTTGTGGGAAAAATGGAATTAAAATATGAAAATAAAAACTATCAACTTTATTTCTGAAAATAAGCTCTATCAAGTTCAAGACACTTTTGCCCATGATGATACCAACCTTTTAGTCCATCCCTAAAGAACTGATGGTCCTGTGAATTTAACCATGTCAAATGCAGTCTTTTTTACATTATTAACAGAAATGAATGCCCTACAAAGATTTTTTAAGATTAGGAAATAAGAAGTCAGAAGGAGCCAAATCAGGACCATAAGGTCCTAATGGTTTCCCATTAAAACGCTCACTAAATAGCCATTGTTGAATAAAAGGAATGAGCAGGAACATTGTCATGGTGGAGAAGGACTCTGGTGAAGCTTTCTTGGAAGTTTATCTGCTAAAGCTTTGTCTGACTTTCTAAAAACACATAAAAAGCAAATGTTACTCTTCTTTGGTTCTCCAGAAAATCAAGAAGCAAAATGCCTTGGAGCATCCAGAAAAAATCATTATGACGTTTGCTCTTGACCAGTCCACTTTGGCTTTGACTGGACACTTTCACCTCTCAGTAACCATTGCGTTGATTGTGTTTTCAGGTTCATACTGATAAAGCTATGCTTCATCTGCAGTGGCAGTTCTTCAAAGTAATGCTCTAGGATCTTGACCTCACCCGTTAAAAATGTACATTGAAAGCTCTGCTCTTGTGTGCACCTGATCTGGGTGCAATGGTTTTGGCACCCATTGAGTGGAAAGTTTGCTCAACTTTAATTTTTCAGTTAGGATTGTGTAAGTTGAGATGACCATAGTGTTGGCTATTGGTTCTGCTGTTTATTGTCGGTCTTCTTCAATTAGGACAGGAACAAGATACATATTTTCCTGGCAAATGGATGTGAATAGTCTGCCCTGAGGGCTTCAACATTGTCTTACTCCATCTTAAAATGAGTTATCCATTTGTAAACTGCTGACTTCTTTGGGGCATTATCCCCATAATCTTTGCATAAAGTGTCAGTGATTTCACTATTCTTCCATCCATGCTTCACCTTAAATTTGCTATTTGTTGTGTCTTCAATTTTAGCAAAATTCATATTGCTGTTACAGGGGTTCTTTTCAAACTGATGTCTTATCCTTCTTAGTGCCTCATACTCAATCCTGTTCATACAAGTTAGTGCAATTTTATTTTGGTGCCAAAAAATTTTGAAATTTCTGCATAATACACATTTTCCATGAGCTTTTTGAAGACTTCTCATATATATGTATATGTACATCTCTCTTTCTGTCTCTGAGTCTATTAGATATAAACCCTTATTATGATTTGAGACTTTTTTTGTTCTCAGTGCTTTTCATGCATTGGACAAATACCCTACAAGATCTGCCTTTCAGTTAACTGTGTGTAACAGTTAATTTCCTACTCCCCTAGCCTGTGGGTCTCTTTCTTGTAGCTTCACATGTAGTCCCAGAACAGAGAGAAAGGGCAGTGTCACAGGGAAGTGGGGGAGGCAGGGAGCTGAGTACCTGGAGTTGCATGAGGCAGGTGTTTCTTCTCATGAACACCCACAAAGCTGGGATAAAATAAAATGTTTCCCTTCTGTGGCCTGCTGTTTAGTCAGAAAGCTTGCTGAGATGAGAACAGTCAGTGCTTATACCCCTACATATCTCTTATTCCATTAATTCTCTTCATTTCTCCAAGTACTTTCTGATGGTATTCATGGTTACAATTCCAAAGCAAAAAGTAACAGGGGAGATTTTATTTATTTTTCACATCAAAATGAGGAATGGCATGTCTGAAGAAGAGATAAATACGTGCGTTTTTCTGAAAGTAACTATTATACATAGTCACATTTTTTTGAATTGTGGAATTGTTCACGTGTATGTAAAAGTAGAGTAATATGACCCCTGGGTGTCTATGTATCACCTTCAACAATTGTCAACAGTTCTGTGTCCCTTCTTGTTTCATGTCAACTTTTAAACTTTTTAAAAGTATTTAAAAAATTTATACCACAAAGTCATCAGTCATTCCATAGACTGATAGAGAGACACAGTTTAGGCTGGGACAGACTGGCTTGTGTGGAAGGTCACCAGAAGGGCTGCCGTAGTTCATTCTCATATGAATAAGTCATTATGGGAGGAGGGGAAAGCATGCTGTGAGACGGGGGAGAAAGAGGCCCATTGTGGAAGAAACTTGTATCACCAATAAAACGTGCACCTGACTTTTGGAAGGGGATAGATTCCTCAGCTCAGCTTTTACTGCGTTATGAGTATCTCGAAAAGCAAATTGTACTACAGATTGTAAAAGGTTGCTAATCAGTGAAATGTGTTACTGGGAACTTTCACATTGAGTGTGAATGGATATTATTTTGTGTCTGAGAGAATATGTACAATTTTACGTTGTGTTCTATTGTGAGTTATAAAATGTTTTACGTAAGACATAAACCAATTTCATTATAAGTAACATCTTAAACCATTCTTAGTAGTTACTGATTTGCGTTCTTCCCACAGGATATAAATATCCAGTATATGGTGTCCAGTGGCATCCAGAGAAAGCACCTTATGAGTGGAAGAAATCAGATGGCATTTCCCATGCACCTAAAGCTGTGAAAACTGCATTTTATTTAGCAGAGTTCTTTGTTAATGAAGGTAATATGAGGGTACATAATTTTGTCATTCTGGGGTAGTTTTGAAGGAAATTGCCCTCATCTGAACTTTTGCCTACCTTTTTGCTGTATAAATGTTTTGTAAGTGCTGTAGGTTTAACTTTAAAGAATAATAAAAATGTTAAATGATGTGGAAGCCCTGAACTTGAGATATTAGGTATTCTCATGAAACCAGGCCAGTTACTTCAATTAACAGCATCATACATGCTTGAGTGTGCAGAATTCTTGAACAACAGTAGGAAGAATATTGAGGGTTTTTTCTTTCTTTCTTTTTCTTTGGTGTTTTTGTTTTGTTTTTTGACAGGGTCTTGCTCTGTCGCTCAGGCTGGAAGGCAGTGGTGTGATCATAGCTTATTGCAGCCTCAAACTCCTGGGCTCAGGGGATCCTCCTGCCTCAGCATCCTGAGTAGTGAGACTACAGGTGCACACTACCACACCTAGCTCTTTCTTCTTGGATAGTTTTTATTTGGATTTTCCCCCTTATTCTCCATTTTATAGAAGAATGCTTTAATTATAACAGTCTCTGAGAATTAGATGTTGCTTTTCCAAGACAAGGATACAGATTGAACATATGCCCACCAGGTTGTGATTTTAAGGCTACTTGTCTATAGACATTAGCATACTGGAGAAAGCTAATAAACTCTGCCTGCTTTTTGGTGATGAAAACACAGACATATTCATGCTGTGTTCTGTTTGTGGGCAAAATAGAGAATTTGGTTGCAGAAGCTTATTTCTTAGTTGAGCATTATAGGTCCAGTAAGTCTTACGACTTTAAGCAAAACTTCCCTTCCCCTTCCCTCCCCCTTTCCCTTCCCTTCCCCTTCCCTTCCCCTTCCCATCCCTCTTCCCTTCCCTCCCCCTCCCCCTCCCCTTCCCCTTTCCCTTCCCTCTTCCCTTCCCTTCCCACTTCCCTTCCCTTTTCCTTCCTCCCCCCTTCCCTTCCCCCTTCCCTTCCCTTCCCCCTCCTCTTCCCTTCCCTTCCCCCTTCTCTTCCCTTCCCCTTCCTTTTCTTTCCCTTCCCCTTCCCTTCCCCCTTCCATTCCCTTCCCTTTCCCCTTTCCTTTCCTTCCCTTCTCCCTTCCCTTCCTCCTTCCCTTCCCTTCCCCCTTCCCTTCCCTTTCCTTCCCTTCCCTTCTCCTTCCCTTTCCTTCCCTTCCCCCTTCCCTTCTGCCTTTCCTTCCCTTCCCATCTCTCCCTTCTTCTCTCCCTCTCACTCTTTTTTTGGAAAGCAAGTTTATTAGAGAAGTAAAGAAATAAAAAGGATGGCTGCTCTATAGGCAGAGCAGTTGCATTTTTCTTCTTGTTTGTATTTTCCCACTTAATAATACTGATTAGAGGAAGAAATATTAAAAAGTAGTCTCTTGAAGATTTTATTATCTGATCTTTTTAAAAATTAACTTTTTTTTTCTTGCAGCTCGGAAAAACAACCATCATTTTAGATCTGAATCTGAAGAGGAGAAGTCACTGATTTATCAGTTCAGTCCAATTTATACTGGAAATATTTCTTCATTTCAGCAATGTTACATATTTGATTGAAAGTATTCAATTTGTTAACAGAGCAACTTTGAATAATTCCATGATTAAACTGTTAGAATAACTTGCTACTCATGGCAAGATTGGGATGGCACCGAATCTTTTCTATAATGTGACTGGCTCTGATTCTTAATTCAGTATGTTTCATAACTAAACAGTGAGACATAAATAATCAGTGTTTTTCATGGAAAAGCTTTCTTATATCTGAAGATTGGAAAAAAATAAATTTACTGAAATACAGATATTTTTTCTAATTGATTTGCTTTGGAAACAAATACCATCCCCTACCCACCCACCCCATCCTCCTGCTGAAAAAGAAAAGAATCTTAAAATCTTATCACTTGTTCATTGTGATATCTCTCTTTTGGGTCTTAGGAGTATTTGTGTGTGTGTGTGTGTGTAGGTATGTGTGTGTATCTACTTTTCTGCCATGCTAACTTCACATTTAAAGTATACACATCCTGAAAGCAGAGTCCGTGTCTTGAACTTTTTATCTTTCACAATACTTAGCACAGTAGGCCCTCAGTAAGCAATTGTCACTACTTGTAAGTTTTTTCCCCTGGAAAATAATTAAAAAGCTGTCATACATTTATTTTGGTATATTTTGATGTATTTTTCAATTTGTGCTACTCTCCTCCACCTCTCACCATCCCATATAACCCTCAGAAGTATGAAATTCAGGGACCCCTTGAGGACACCAAGCTGCTAGAAGAGAGAGAGGGTGTGCTAAGCTATGTCTAGTAAATGGTGTTTATGCATCTGTTCTCTGTGGGCTTCCAGAGCTTCTGCTAGAGAAGGGGAAAGAGAAACTGATTGGGAATGATGTTGGAGGGCATCGTGGATGATTCCACATGCAATGAGAGGAACCGTCACCTGCAGACGCTGAGCTAAGCCATCATCTTCGGGCAGCGAGGACAAACAGCACATAGAAAGTGGAAGAGATTAATACATTTAATTAACCAAGAAAGAATTTTACTAGAAATACAGCAGATTTAGTTTTCTGTCTGTGAACATGCAGATTCTTTGTTGAGTCTTATTGTTGAATGTGCCTGGCCAAGTTTTTATCTCCCACCACTAGAAAAAGGTAGCGGTACTATTACTGCTCACAGTGCCAGGGTTCTTCCCAACCCATTTGTTTTGAAACCATGTAGATCTGCTTGTCTCTGCATTTCCCAAGAACAACTTTATCCTGACTCTAGTTACTCCTGATGCTGCATTCTCCATCCTTTTGCCCTGCATGCTGGCTTCCAAAGATTCTTACTGTGCTTCACAGATGACGACCACAAATGCAAGAAAATGTGTTTCTGCTCATGTTCAGCTTGTTTTTCCCACTGTATTATTATTTTTTTTTTTTTGAAGACCTTATTTGCTAGAAATCACTTTATTCCAAGAATGGAATCTCTTTCAAAGCTGACCACACCCTTGACTTCTGCCCAGCACCACCAGCAGGAAAGGCAGGCCGGGGCTTGAGGGCAAGTGAGGAGAGCAGTGCTGTTCAGAAGCTGGGTGTCACTACAGCAGGAGAGGACGTTGCTTAGAGGTGCCTGTTGAAGTTGCTGGGTAGCAGTCTGGAAAGCTCTTAGAGATGGGCGGCCACTCCTGGAGGACTGTCTGACACATGGGGAGCCTTGGGAGGAGGAGAGGTCACAGCCCTCTTTGTCAGCAGGGGAGGGCAGACGCTGAAAGAGTGACTGAGGGAGCAGGTGTGGATTAGAACGAGGAATAAGAAGAAAGACAGAATCAGGAAGGACTGGGTGGGTATGGAAGAGACAGCTAGTGTGTACCTTCCCCAGCCAAAGCCGATTTCCATTTCCAAGGGTTTTTGGAGGGTGATTGCCAAAGCTCTTACCTCCGGCATTTCCAATTCTCTTGCCTGTATGGAATATCCCAAATGGAGTAGAAACACTGGGCTTCAAGGGCAGGCCCCGCTCTCATTTCTGTTGAGCCAGATGTTTCTGAGGGCCCACAACTTCTTGTATCTTGAGGGCTGGCACAAGATACTTTATGAGGAGATGTTGTGTGTCTCCGTTTCCACGTAGCAGAGTAGGGAAATCCTCAAAACCTTGTGAGTAGGCCGAATCTGTTGTTGCACAGATGGTCCTGTGAGAGTCCTCACACCCGGGGCCTGGCGCACAGAATGCCTGCATCCCCTTCCCTCATCTTCCCTCCCTCCATGGCAATAATTAAGCAGCCCTACCTACATGCTGGGTCTTTCCGTTTTTATCCAATTGCAAGAAATATTTAAGAATTTTCTCCTATGGGAAGAATTAAGCAAAAAAGGTCTTTCACTCTTCAGAAACAGCTTTGTTGTTTGCTTGGGATTTTATTTCATTTAAACAAATTTGTTTCAGACATGGATAAATTTTTTTGCCACATAGCATTTTCATTCTTTTTTTGAAATGGAGTGCTGTTCTGTCACCCCAGGCTGGAGTGCGGTGGCATGATCTCAGCTCACTGCAATCTCCACCTCCTGGATTCAAGTGATTCTCCGGCCTCAGGCTTCCAAGTAGCTGGGATTACAGGCATGCACCACCACATCTGGCTAATTTTTGTATTTTTGATAGAGACATGATTTCACCATGTTGCTCAGGCTGGTCTCAAACCCCTGACTTTAAGTGACCTGCCCACCTCAGCCTCCTAAAGTGCTGAGATTACAGGTGTGAGCCACTGTGCCCAGCATTTTCATTCTATTAGTTAAAAATTAACGGGTTCTCTAGAGATGGTCCCACCCCATATCCTGGGGGAAGGAAGCTTCCATTAAAGCCCAAGAGGACTGAGTTTGTAGAGCTTCTGGATAGCTGAACACAGGGAGGTTCCTGCAGGGTGGCACGCCCAGGGAAGGCACGGAAGCTCTGTGTCCCTTCCCCTGTACCTCACCCTATGTGTCTCTTCATCTGGGTCCTTTGTAATGCCCTTTATAATAAACCTGTAAACATTAAAAAAGAAAAACTGGAGGTGTTTTGCAGTAATGTATTAGAAACACTAGATGTCAGGAGAGAACAAGCTAACCTAATGTTTAACTGGTTGTGTTTGCATTCAATTATTTAGAATAGTAGATTTTAGGAAACTGTTAGAAACCTAAGGAACATTTATGAGTAAATTATATTTATTAAATATTGCATTTAATTTATTTAAATATAAACATAAACATAGACTTATACCCAATACTGAATATTTTCCACTCTGATCTATGAGGAGGCCCTGAAGACTCGATAGAAAGAAACACTTTAAGCATCTATTAAGGGCCAGGTGCTACTTTGCACATAAATCTGTGGATTGTACATAAAATTCCAATTCCTTTTCCCTGATGCTTAACTGGCCAAAATCTAGACTGGCAGAGTGTTTTTCAGGGTGATTGAAGAAAGAACCAACACATCTCTCATTACATGAGAGATGCTTCTGGGGAGGCCTGCAGGGAAGGCACCGAATCAATCAAGCATTCCTTGATCATTTCTAAGGATGTGGGCAGGAGAAGTGCTTCAAACAAACGTGAACTTGGTTTGTATTTTTTTCCATAGAGTACGTAAGAGTACAACATAATGTACTCTAAATCTTGTCATAGTTTCCCCTCCAAATTGAAGGGAAACTTTCTAATCATTAGTTTTCCTGTTGAACTTGTTCCTTTTTGCATAAATTTTGCATCCTTTTAGGCTTCCAGTTCTCTGACATTTATTATAATTTCTCGTAATCTTAATTTAGAGCCAGTTTGTCTCATAGTCTAGATACTCTTTCGAATTTTACAATACCGCTGAAACATCTTTTGCTATAGGTCAGCATTCAAGTTAATCCTAGAAGTTTTTCAGAGAGAAACTCAAGGGTTTGAGGGAATTAGAGAAGCTCAGAATGGGAGAGAATTTAGATTATTACATTGGGAAGTGGGAAGACTGTATTTCCATTAATGAAGCCTACATAGTATTTGTTTTACACCAGCCATATCAGTCCTGGATTACAATGAACTGTTCACAAACTAAAAATCGCAACTCTGTCTTTGCCAGTTTGTATGTCATACCTTCCATCCAGCTTTCCAGCGGAGAAGAGTGGACAGGTGCACCAGAAGTCAGGATGCTGAGGGTCGCTTGATTTGTGCCATTTGCTAACTGTGTAACCTCAGCAAAGCATACATTCACTTAGCCATGAAAGTCTCTATTTATACTCCACATACTTAGGGTCCTTTAAAATGGTCCTTCGTTTTTAAACCAAGAGAATATGTTTTTTCATTTATAGTCTCTGATAATCTAAAAAATTATTCCATATACTTTCAGTAAAATTAAATAATTTGCACAATAAAAGTGTTCAATGTGAGCAGTTAGAATAGTGATTTTACTTTCCCAATAGTTAAAACTATCCTTTTTCAGTTTTGTAAAATGAAGTGAGGATGGGAATTTGCATTTTTTTCCTTCTCTAGTCAAAAGAATCTAAATTACTTGGTTCCTCTTTGCTAGTCTCTACCCAAGGACAAAGGAGCTAACAAATAATGTATGTGAATTTGTTAGTATAATTAAATATAATGATTGGCTCCAATTTAGAGGGAAAATAGCCACATAAAACAAGATTTGAACTGTCTTAGAATAGACTTTAGAACAATAACAATGTAACAATGATAATAAAAAAATTGAATTAAGGAAGTTCTTTTGTTATTTCCTCTTGGCCTAGTTTCACACCGTTGCCAATACCGTTTGGGTTCTGCTCCTTTACTTAACTGGATCAAAAGCACATTTCTTCACTGCTGCAGGGCTGCCAGGGCGGCTGGGCCTTTACCCTTTGGGAGGATTGGATTGCCCTGCCGAGTGACTAAACTCAGCAGGCTAGGATTGGTCAGCATAGGAGGTGGGCTGAGGGTGCAGACAGGTCAGGAATTCTATCTGACATGGTCCGAAGTGGGGCAGGGAAGTAGATCCAAGCCAGTCTACCCGGGGAATCAAAGTGCAAAAGCCAAAAGGACCAGAGCAATTTAGTAACTGGACAACGGAGCCTGGAATTAGGAACTGAACTGAAGAAAGCGTGACACTCACAGGTTCCCACAAGCCGAGAGTCCAGGACCAGTGTCCCAGTGTCTGGTGGAGATCACAACTTTATGGTGTTCAGGAGGGTGACTAGGGGCTTCTCTCTCTGTCTTGGAGATGCAGTATCAAGAATTACACTTTCAAAAATTTTCAGTGACTGTAAGACATTCCCTCTGTAAAAGCTACCAGCACTCGCCTCCTTCGGGCAGGAAGGGTGGTTTCTTTAAAGCCAACACAGACTGACGGGTAACCCTGCTTCTCCCAGCGCTCAGGTGTAGGCTCCCCGTAGAGGCCTCCTGGGTTAGAATTGCTCTGGGTCACCGCCACTGCATACCCCAGACCTCTTCTCTTCCATGTTCTCCCTGGTCTCTCCCGCAGAGGGGGTTTGATATTCAGGATTTTTTTTCTTATCCAGCACCCTTAGATAGGTGGGTCTTTGGGGTGATTTGCCTGGCTTTGTAATTAACTGAGTGATGTACAGGTTCAGGCTGCAGCCCCAGCCTCGGCCTCAGCTGCGCCAGTGTCTGCTGCTTTGTGGTCAAAACATGACAGGAGCAGAACGTTACCACATGTGGGGAAGACTGAGTGCCCAGCCCAGCATTCACTGCGTAAGTTTAATTCAGGCAGAAGTCGTGAGAGACCTCATTTTGGCCTTGTGCTTAAGCAATGTAGCTTTAAAGAACCAGAAAACTGGCCAGGCATGGGGGCTCATGCCTTTAATCCCAAGACTTTCAGAGGCTGAGGCACAAAGATCACTTGAGCCCAGGAGTTTGAGACCAGCCTGAGCAATACAGAGACCCTGTCTCTATTTAAAAAGAAAAAAAAAGAAAAGAAAGTGATGACCGTGTTTGAATCCTTTCCTATATGTACAGGAAAAAGAGAAACGCTGAAGGACTAAGCTTCCTCCGAGCCCCTAATACCTGCACAAGGACAAGCCCCAGAAGAGTACTTGTTCCCCTTTTCCTTGAACTTTGGTTTAAAAGCCTTCTCAAGATGAGGTCCACTGCAGTGGCCTAATGTTGCTGCAGCTTCCTGGATCTGGACCTCACTGCCTTCCTCACGATACCCTCAGGGTACCTACCGCTCCCCTGGCTGACAGGAACCTCGTTTGCAGTGTCTATCAGGCTCAGTTCCGTGTTCATCTAATCCTCCCACAGGACGGGGTTTCAGGTCCAGATTGGGGGAGTGCTAATCTCAGGACATCAAGCTGTTTCAGAAGCCCTTGTTGTGCAACAACTCCATCTTCTCCTAGTTCAGTGGTTTAAAATAACAATTTTATGGCCAGGCATGGTGGATCACTCCTGTAATCCCAGCACTTTGGGAGGCCGAGGTGGGAGGATCACGAGGTCAGGAGATCGAGACCATCCTGGCCAACATGGTGAAACCCTGTCTCTACTAAAACTACAAAAATTAGCTGGGTATGGTGACGCAGGCCTGTAATCCCAGCTACTTGGGAGGCTGAGGCACAAGAATTGCTTGAATCCAGGAGGCACAAGTTACAGTGAGCCCAGATCGAGCCACTGCACTCCAGCCTGGGAGATAGAGTGAGACTCTGTCTCAAAACAAACAAACAAACAAACAAATAAATAACAATTTTATTTGGCTCCTGATGCTGTGGTCCACTGGGCAGTCCTTGTTGTCTGGGCAGGTAAGCAGACAGACAACCATGTGTCCTTCCTGACCAAGATCCTCCCACGATAAGCACATGAGATGCTGAAAGCATCCAGAGAAATTAATCCACTTTTGTATCCATGAGCTGTCGTTGTCCAAGTGTTGAACCAGTTAGAAACCATGGCCCCCTGAAAACAGAGACAAGACTGCTCAAATTTGCCAGCTTGGATGGAGGCTGACAGTCTGCCCACGAGACCCTTCTAAAATGTAGATTTTATTTTTTACTTAGGTATGGTGAAGCCAACAGATCCGGAGACAATTGCCATCAAAATGATAGTTTATTACAGTTGCCAGGAGGAGGGGAGCAGGTCAGTCACCCACGCAGGCCACAGAAGGGGCGCTGAGGTCGGTTGTAGGAGCAGAGAGTGAGTGGAGCCACCGCCAGAAAGAGGCTTTTTGTGGTGTTTGCAGGAAGGAGTGGGGAGGCAGGGTAAGCAGGCTAAGCAACTTTGAGATTGGCTGGCTTGCATAACCCGATGCATAACTGCCTGCGCCTGAGGCGATTAGGACAGGGGAATAGTGTCCCCCAGGGCAAGAACTCATTAAGCAGGGGGCTGGGAGCCCGCTCTGAACTGGTTAGTTCGCTTACGAAAGGCACCATCAGAAGAGGGCTTGTTACTTTTAAGAATCAGCTGACCCTGGGAAAAGCAGCGCCCCGCCTCCCCCCACAGGCTCTCCTCCCCCTCAGGAAGCCTCTCAGGTCAAAGCATCCGATATTGAAGCAAGAAAACATTACCTGCGAATAAACGAAGAGGAGTACATTATTGTTTCTCTCATTTCTTTGATGGCTAGTGGTAATAAATGAGCTCAGTACTTTTTTTTATTTCTTTATTAATTTTTTAGAGACAAGGTCTCTTGGTATTGCCCAGGCTGGAATGCAGCAGCTATTCATGGGCATAATCATAGTACAGCCTCCAACTTCTGAGCTCAAGCAGTCCTCCTGCCTCAGCCTCCCCAACAGCTGGGACTATAGGCACATACCACCACACTAGGCTCAATATTTGTTTTATCTATATTGCGAATTAACTATTCATTTCTTTTACCTTTAATTAGTTTCTTAATGTTTATCTTATTTGGTATACAGTTCTTTTTTTCTTTTGATATGTAGTTCTTATTTTATTTCATTTTTATTTTACCCTACTTTCAAGCTAACAAGTTAGGTATATAGTTCTTTACATAACATTATTAATTCTTATTTGTCATCTTTATAGAAAATGTTTTTATCTCAGTCTTCTTTGACTTTATTTCTTCCTTTTTCCTTAACATAAAGAAATTTTTCTTCTTATGTAGCCAAATTTTTAGATTTTCTTTCAATGTTCGTTTATCTCTTTCTTTAACCCCAGAGAGTATTTCCCTCTTTTAGGCTGGGTGCGGTGGCTCACGCCTGTAATCCCAGCACTTTGGGAGGCCGAGGAGGGCGGATCAGGAGATCAGGAGCTCCAGATCATCCTGGCCAACATGGCGAAACCCCGTCTCTACTAA
Source organism: Aotus nancymaae (assembly GCF_030222135.1). NCBI lineage: Eukaryota > Metazoa > Chordata > Mammalia > Primates > Aotidae > Aotus > Aotus nancymaae. Next base: position 13,847,412 of record NW_026988450.1, on the reverse strand, counting down.
AAATACAACAACAACAACAAAATTAGCTGGGCGTGGCGGCGTGTGCCTGTAGTCCCAGCTACTTGGGAGCCTGAGACAGGAGAATTGCTTGAACCAGGGGGGTAGAGGTTGCAGTGAGCCGTGATCGCGCCACTGCAGTTCAGCCTGGCTGGTGACAGAGCGAGACCCTGTCTCAAAAAAAATAATAATAAAAGAAAGTATTTCCCTTTTTTTAATTTTTTTAATTTTTTTTTCTGATTTTCTATGGTATAATTTTTTAACCCTATGACTCAACCACAGTTGATTTTGGAGTATGAAGTGAAGTTAGTAGCTAATTTTTTGTTCCATATTTACAACCAGTTTTTCCAGAATCGTTGTCAAATAATCTCTTTTTCCAGTTATTCATGGTGCTGTCTGTAGGATATAATGAATTACTGTAAACGCTGTTGTCTGTTTTCTGCCATCGATTTTGTTTCATTAATTTATGATTATTCTTATGTCAATATCTCTTATTTAATTTACAATATATTTGTAACATATTTTAATATAGGACTGACCCTCCCTTATTGGTTTTCTTTTAAAGAATTAGTTTTGATATCCTTTCCAATTTATATGTTAAGATGAATTTTAGGATTATTTTTTAAAAATCTCCCCTTTCCCCCACAACATGATTTTATTGGGAATACAACAAGCCTATGTATTGATTTGAGAAGAACCCATATCTTTACAATGTTTAGTGTTCTTTTTTGATATGGCAATATACAAAGTGTCTTTTATATCTCCTAGTTCAGCTAAGTAGTTTTATATATGGTATATTTCTCATTGGATTAGTTATTTCATTATCTGTTGGTATTTCTCAATGAAATTAATTTGTTTACTACCTTAAATAGAAAGTTTTAAACATACACCCCTTGAACCTATCAAAATAGTATCTCTATAAATTTTTAACAGGTTTTTTTAGGGTTTAGGAGTGGGGAGTTTGTTTACTAACATTCCACTGATGTGTTTGTCTGCGAATTTTGTACCTGTTCTTTTTATCCAGCCATTAATTAATTCTTGCAACTTTTTAATTGATTCCTAAGGAATTATTATGTTATATATATTTGTACATAAATATATAATTACATGTTGTACATAAATATAATACATTAGAATTATTAATTTATGCTTTTGTACATATGAATATTTCCATATTTTATATAATGGATTTTTTCAGAAATAAAGAATTGATTGTGCACATTAAATTAAGAGGAGGCTGAATCATTCTGACAGTGAAATAGTACAATTGAAGTAGCCTGGTTAAGGTTTACAGACTTCTTCTGTTTTACATGAATAAAAGCATTCCAAGAGGAATGAAGTTTTCTGGAAGGCATGATCCCGAACCAGCCATTTACATGTAGGATCAGTTGTGTGCTTTATTACTGCTCTGCTACTACAATTAAGCTTTTACCTTTTCTTTGCTTTCAAACAGAAAGACCTGACAAACTATGAAGTGCCTCAGGGTGCCCAGAAACTACACAAATGCTGCCCTCCTGTTGAACTGTACCTTAAGGCGAGAACTGATGCTGAGCTAATGAGAGTGTATCAAGGTATTACCAGTTCAGGTCTCATCACTTCTAATTAGGTCTTCCCGAATTCTGTGAACCTAGCCAAGACTCTGGCTTGGGTCATTTTAATGTGTTTCCTTTTTAAAGCCTGGCTGCTAATTTGGATTTTCTTTTTTCTGTAGGATTTCCTGAATCATTATGACTTAAAAGTCACTTATTTTGCCTTTTATAATGGAAACTCTTTATTTTGAAATAATTTTAGTCTTATAGAAAAATTGCAAATATTATACAAAGAATTCCAATGTGCCCTTCACTCACACCCAAATGTTAACATTTTACACATTTGCATTATTATTGTCTTTCTCTCCTATTCTCTGTTCTCTGTGTTTGTGTGTGGTGTGTGTGTATATTCACTGACACATATATACATACTATTTTTAACCACCTGAGACACCTGAGATTAAATTGCAGATGTGTTGCCTTTTATTCCTAAATACTTTAGTGTATATTTCCTAAAAACAAGAACATTCTCTTATATAATATTGCATAATTATCAACATCAACAGACCTTATTAAAATTTTACACATTGTCCTGACATTGTCTTCTATGCAAATAAAAATGTATTTTCGGGTCTAGAATCCAATTCAGAATCACAAGTTGCATTTAATTGTCACGTCTTCTTAGTCTTTAATCTGCTCCTCCGTTTTTGTCTTTTGTGACTTTGACATTTGTGAAAGACTACAGGCCAGCTATTTTGTAGAAGCTTTCTCTTAATTATCAATCTTCAACTAATTCCAGACGCGTGACTTTTAACTTGCAATTGAACTCCCAGATTATCTTAACTTTTCCATGTCTAATCTGAAAACATTCATCTCCAAATTATTGTTAAAGAACTCAAACATGCAAGGGCAGAAACAGGGGAAGGGAATTGACATTTGCTGAGCACTTGCAAAGCCCCGGTACAGGGCAGTTGATAAATATTTAATTAGCACATCCTCTTGTAACTTGTTATTCTTATTGCTACTACCACCCTAATTTTGCAAATGAGAAAACAGATGCTCAGAGACTGTGACCTGCCTATAGCTACACAGTTGGAGATAGGACATTTTGTAATTCAAATCTTCCCCTTCGCCACACTCCTCTGAAAGGATCCTTGACATTTACCTTGGCCCTCTCTGATGCTTGGCTCTGTATAGACTGACTTTTACAGGCTCTTCTAGCCTTCCATGGAGTTCACTAATTTAATACCCTTCTTCTGCACTGGACTGGGAGTTAGCTCTTGAGGTGGAAGAACCATAAGTTGTTTACTTTGTTGCCTCTGTGCCTAACTCCAAGCCTGGAACTTAAACTGTATTTCTTGAAGGAAAGCATTTGAGTTTATAAAGTCTAAGGAATAAGTAGTACATCCTGTGCCTGTGGTCCATATCCAGGACCAGAGCCTCTACCTAAGCTCTGGAGCTGTCCCTGTGCCTTGTGTACAGCGTGAGCCTCAGCACCACCCAGGGCACAGGACCCCAGTTGGCTCCCCGTGGTGAGCTCCAGCCTGGTGCTTTGACACCATTGTTTGAGATTTTAGATTTAAAACATTAAAAAAAAATTCACCTTGTAAACCAGAAAGAAATGTTGAATCATTGTCAAGAGGTGAAAGAGATCAAGGACCATCTTTCATTATTTTTCTCACTGGTGAAATTTTGTGAAACAAATGGGAGAAATGTCACCGCTCCTAGGAAATTCAAGTCTTTTTTTCTTTGATATTTGCCTGTTCTATTTAAGTGCCACCCAGTAGAAGTATACATGGTTAAGTGTTCATGTACATGCTTTCCACTCATCTATGTACGTAGGCTGCTGAGAGCAGGATAATATCGAGAGCCAAACTGAATGTGAGTTGGAACCATAATCCTTAGGTGAATAAATATCTGACTGAAAAGGGAAAGTCAGTGGATACCATCAGATATGCATTTAATTTCTCAAATTTCTCAAACTCCACTTTGCACAATCAGCAAAAATGATAAAAAACACTGCATTTTGTGTATAAATGACCCTAAATGCAAACCAATTCTTTCATTTGGTGTTATCTGAGGAAGACCAAGCTGGTTTTGGCACTGCCATAAGCTGCACCATCTGAATACACTTTCCTAGTTTGTTTCCTTCTTCATTCTCCTTGGTAACTGCTTCCTACACTTCCTGTCAAATCTCCAACACCTTTCTTCTCTCCTCACTGTAACCTGATGAACTTCCTCCTGTTAGCTCAGAAATGTTGAAAAGGATTAGAAGAGAACTAATAAGCCCCACTGTTCAGTGCTCCCCCAACTTCATCTGTACACATATTCTCTCCCTCCCCTACCTGAAGCTCTGGCCAGTCACTCATTGTCATTTGAGACCAGCTCCTCTACTGTGCACTAGATCCTTTCCCTGTTCTACTACCCAGGGGCATCACACTAGCAAATGGCCCCCTCCTCCTACATCATCGACATTCACAATCTCTCCAGACTCATTCCATCAGTCACACATGCTATAGTACCTCCTACCTTTAAAAGTTCTCTGTTGACTCCGCACACTCTCTCATCATCTCCTTAATTTGCTGTACACCTTTATAATAATCCTTCTCGAAAGAGTCATCTATACTTGATGACTCTCATTTCTCCCCTCCTATCCTCTCTCAAATCTATTCCACAGGACTTTGGTGTTTTCATTCCTGTGCTTCATAGAAATTGCTCTTGTCAAGGTTACCAATGAACTCCAGGTGGCTTAATCCAATGTCCCGAATTCTCACGTAACTTTATCAGTCATTTGTTGTAGTGGTCCCTCTTTGCTTCTGGAAACACTTTGGTACTAGGAAGACATGCTCCTTAAATTTTTTTTCTTATTAATATTATTTTTAATTGTAAAATTATAATTGTATACATTTATGGAGTACAATGTGATCTTTCGATACACGTATACAATGTGGAATGATTAAACTCAGTTAAGTAACATATCCATCATCTCATTTACTTATCATTTTTTATAGTGAGGCATCTGAAATTTACTCTCTGAGCTATTTTGAAATATATCATACACTATTATTGGCTATAGTCACCTGCTGTAGCATAGATTTCAAAAACTTATTCTTCACCCCTGTAATACCAGTACTTTGGGAGACTGAGGCAGGTAGATATCTTACGTCCAGGAGTTTGAAACCAGTCTGGGCAACATGGCAAAACCCCATTTCTACTAAAATAGAAAAGTGAGCCAGGTGTGGTGGCACGCACCTGTAGTCCCAGCTACTTGGGAGACTGAGGTGGGAGGATCGCTTGAATCTGGGAGGTGGAGGTTGCAGTGAGCCGAGATTGTACCACTGCACTCCAGCCTGGATGATGTCCTTAAGCTTCATTCATGTTGTCACAAACGACAGAATTTCCTTCATTTTTAAGGCTGAATAGTATTCCATTGTGTATATATACCACATTTTCTGTATCCATTCATTCATTAACGAACAATTAGGTTGAGTCCGTATCTTGGCTACTGTGAATAATGCTGCAGTAAACATGAGAGTGCAGATATCTTTTCAACATATGTATTTCAATTCTTTTGAATATATATCAAGAAGTAGAATTGCTGGATTATATGGTGGTTCTATTTTTAGTCTTTTGAGGCACCTCCATACTATTTTCCATTATAGCTGTACTAATGTGCAGTCCTGCTAACAGTTTACAAGGGGTCCCTTTTCTCTACATTCTCACCAACACCACAAATAAACTCATACATTTACAGTCAATTCATTTTTGACAAAGGTGCCAAGAACATACAATGGGGAAAGGGCAGTCTCTTCAATAGATGGTGCTGGGAAAATCAGATACTCACATTCAGAAGAATGAAACTGGATCTCCATCTCACATCATATTAAAAAATCATCTCAAAATGGATTGAAGACTTAAATAGTAGACCTGAAACTGTAAAACTACTAGAAGAATATATGGGGGGAAGCTTCACAACAATGCTCTGGGCAATAATTTTTTACATGGGATCCCAAAAGCACAGGCAACAAAAGCAAAAATCGTCAAATGGGATTTCATTAAACTCAAAAGCTTCAGCAAAGCAAAGGAAGCAATTAACAAAGTGAAGAGATAAGTCACAAAGTGAAAGAAAATATCTGCAAACCATATAATATAGTTTGGATAGTTGTCCCCTCCAAATCTCATGTTGAAATGTCATCCCCATTGTTACGGGTGGGAGATAGCGGGAGGTGTTTGCGTCATGAGGGTGGATCCCTTATAAACGGCTTGATGTGCTCCCCACAGAAATGAGTGAGTTCTCAAAGTTCACATGAGACCTGGTTGTTAAAAAAGCATGGTGTCTTTTTTGCTTCCACTCTTGCTATGTGATGTGTCTGCTACTGCTTTGCCTTCCATTATGAGTAAAAGCTTCCTGAGTCCTCTCCAAAAGCTGAGCAGGTGCCAGCACCACAGATTGTACACCCTGCAAAATTGTGAGCCAGATAATCAATGATCTTTTCTTCCTGAATTACCCAGCCTTGAGTTTTCCTTTATAACAGTGCAAAACAGACTGACACACCATACATCTGATAAAGGATTAATATTCAAAATATACAAGGACCCCAAAAATGTCAATAACAAGAAAATCTACAACCCAATTAAAAAATGAGCAAAGGACCTGCACTGAAGTTTCTCAAAAGAAGACATACAAAAGGCTATCAGGTTCATGAAAAAATGCTCAAAGTCACTAATTATTAGGGAAATGCAAATTAAAACCACAATGAGATATCACCTCATACCTGTTAGAACGGAAGACACACTCTTTTTATTCTCTTCTGATCTCATTAACTGCTAGTTTTTAGCCTTAGTTGGTTTATCAAGCAGAAAATTTCATCTTTCAAGTTATCACTGAAAGCCAAATGGACCAATCAGCATAATGAAAGGAAAAAATACACATGAAAATCATCCTCAAGAAAACTGGATGACGGAAAATCTTCCCAAATCACAGAATTCAGGTATATCAGCCAAACCTGGGCCAGCAACAGGACTGGGGAGGGATCAGTAGTTGTTAGTGCAAGTGATAGGAAAATGAAAAGCAGCTGGGTGCGGTGGCGCACGCCTGTAATTGCAGCACTTTGGTAGGCCGAGGAGGGTGGATCACTTGAGGTCAGGGGTTCGAAACTAGCCTGTCTTTACTAAAAATACAAAAATTATCTGGGAGTTGTGGTGCATGCCTATAATCACAACTACTTGGGAGGCTGAGGCACGAGAATCAGTTGAACCCAGGAGGCAGAGGTTGCAGTGAGCTGAAATCTCTCCACTGCACTTCAGTCTAGGTGACAGAGTGAGACTCCATCCGTCCCCACCCCTAAAAAAAAAAAGAAAAAAAAAAGCAAATATAACAAGCCCTACAAGTTGTAAAATTGGAATATCACTAAAACCAGAGAAACAAAACCCACATATGTTCCTAAACATAGAAGAGCCACCCTGAGTGGGACCAAAGTACCTGGATATGAGAACAACTGCTGAATAGAAGTCCTCACATGGTTCCAAGATGCAAGTGAGTACAGAAAACTGTGTGCAACTGCGGAGAATCATAGAAACCAAATTGAATTGAACAGGAACCCTGAGGCAAAGAGAGAGAAGGTTCAGGGAGTGGCTGCTGGGTGGGAGAGGAAGTCAGGGAAAGTGGATTCCAGAAAGTGCTATCAAAGCTGAGTGCAAACAGGGCCCCAGGCAGAAAACCTTCCTGAACCATGTTCATTCTTCCATTCTTATTTTAAAAAATTCCACCAACTTGTTGGAGAGATTGTGGCAGTTTTCCTGTGGAATGCTGATTTTGTTTGCTCTCTCATAGTGTCATCTTACTTTACCAACAACATTTTCTGTAAACTGGAAAGTTGGAAGCAGGTTTGAATCTTTGGCAGAAATACTATGCATTAGTGCTGGATGGGTATAGCATCCTACATCACATCAGAAAGGACCTAAGGTATGATATCCTACTTTGAATGGTGGGAAGACTGATTAGTATATCCAGGGGTAACAGGCTGATTTTTCCACTGTGAATATCTGGTCTTAGTCTGTTTGAGATGCTATAACAAAATACCATGCAGACTGGGTGATTTATAAAGAACAGAAATGTATTTCTCGTAGTTCTGGAGACTGGAAAGTCCAAGATGAAAGTCCTGGAAGGGCTAATGTCTGATGAGGGCCTTATTACTGCATCCTCACATGTCAGAAAACTGCAAGGGCAAAAAAGGACTGCGTGGAGCGTCTTTTATAAAGGCCTGGATCCCATTCACAAGGGCTTTACCCTAATGATGTAATCACCTCCTAAAGGCCCCACCTTTTAATACAGTCACATTGGTGATTAAGTTTTAACACCTGAATTCTGGGGGACAGTCACACCATAACAGACATCTGTCAACTAACTCATCTGACTGGTGACCACGGGATTCTGGTGACCACAAAATCCAGTCACCTCTACACACTCTTGCCATTACTGATGTGGTGGAAACCACCACCAAGTCTCACCTGGAGTACTGCCACAGTCTACTTACCTGCTGCCTGATTTTCTTTTTTTTCTTCTTTTCTCCCTACATCCCCTGGGAAGCTGCATCACCCTCAGCAGGTCAGGTGGCCACAGCAGTATTTCTCTGGCAGATGAAAAAGAAACACCTGTCTGGGGCTGCAGCCAGGTGCAGAGTGAGTCTGTGACCTGTTGCCTGTTCCTGCGATTGCTCCCCAATTATCCCTTCTTAATAAAGGAGTCAGAGAGATCCTTCAAAAACCCGAGTCCCATCATGTTACTTCTCTGTGCCAAACTCTCCAACAGATTCCTAACTCACTCACAGTTAACAGTGAACTGCATGCATTGGCCTCTGAGGCCTCAGTGATCTGGCCCCTGCTGCCACTTTCAGCTCATCTCCAGCCACCCTGCCCTTCCTCACTCAATGTCCATGTCCTGGCCTTCCTTCCAGTCCTGACTTAAACATTACTTTCCCAACGAGGCTTTTTCTGACCACCTTCCTGCAATAACTCTTGTCTTGGTTGGCCCAGTGGCTCTCTTCCTCTGCTTTATTTGTCTCCACTGGACATGAAACTATCCAAAGGAATTTTATTTACTTGCTCACATAACTGTTTTCTGCTGCCTTACCTAGAATGTAATTTATATGAAGACTGGGACTTCATTTTGTCCCCCATCACTATCTGTGTGTGGCTGGTGCCACTTAGATAACTGATGAAGGACTGTGCATTCAACACCAGAGAAACTCCTGACCTGGCCGAACGTGAGTAAACAATCAGGTTTGTGGACGCTGCACTTGAGAGGTGAATCACAGCATGTATCATGGAAATTTTGACTACACTTAGCTTTTGCTTTATGCACTCATTTTAAAATTTGATCCTCTGACTAAAATTTGACACCATTATAGAAGACGGTGTCCATATGGCCTCTTTCATAAAATAAATGACGAGAACTTGGAGACCCAAGAGGGTATAAGCCTTCTGACCACAAACAGCAAATGAGTGCTGATGTCAATGGCCCAAACACGAAATATACTGGAAAAAATGTGCTGGACTCATAGTCTAAATTTTAATAATTCAACCCAAATAAGGTGAGACTTTCTTGCTTCCAACTCAGACCTCATGTCAACCCAGCACCAAACACAGAAAATCCCGTAAATCTGACTCCAAAAAGTCCTAAGGAGTAATGAAAGTCTTTAGTTGAACTTTTTATTTTTATGAGGTTCTGGAGTATGGGCATTGTCAAAAATATGCTAAAATTTACTAACACACTCACTAGACATTGTTCCTCCTCCTCCTTTTTTTTTTCTAAGAGTTCATTTATTTAGTAAACTGAAAGTTAATAATGGCCCTAATTAAACACTTTACTTCTCCCATTATAGAGCAAAGTAAGAATTAAAACATGTCAATCCCTGTTAAGTGAATTATGCAGAATGATGTAAGTTACAGCTGGTGGATCTGAACATTGACCGTGAAAACCCAGGCTTTTCTCACTCCATTACACCTCACTACTACAGAGGTGACCTCCAAGGGAATCGTGAGTTCCAAATCCTCAATTTGTTTTTCTTTATCACTTTTATTTAGGTGTCTTGTGTATTATTGACCTTCGCACTTTTTAATTAAAATGAACCCAAAATTTGTTTATTTCTGTTCACCTCTTCATTCTTACTGCTGTGATTTTAAAATCTCCCCATTTCTGTTTTTTTTTCAGAAGTTAATCCAAATACATTCCTATTATCACGTGACTGTCCTTATTATCCCTTTCCATCTACAATTTACAAATTTTATTCGGAGCTTAATTTTGAGAAATGTGCCAGAAGCAATTTTTTTCCAAAGCCAGGGGTGGGGGTGGGGAATTTTTTCTTAGTATTTCTTTCAGTGAATAGTTCTATTGCCTCCCAAGCTGTTCTTCGTAAGATGCCTCAGGGAGAACCTCTGCTAAGGCAGTGTGGAAAGTTGGAGCCCCCACTGGGGAACTACCTAGTGGAACTGTGAGAAGAGGGCCACCATCTTCCAGACCCCAGAATGGTAGATCCACTGACAGCTTGCACCATGTGCCTGGAAAAGCTGCAGGCACTGAACACCAGCCTGTGAAAGCAGCTGCAGAGGCTGTACCCTGCAGAGCTAGAGGAGGAGCTGCCCAAGGCAACGGGAGCCCCACCCTTTCCATCAGCGTGCCCTGGATGTGAGACAAGGAGATCATTTCGGACCTTTAAGATTTAATGACTGCCCCACTGGGTTTTGGACTTGCATGGGGCCTGTGTTTCCTTTGTTTTGGTCAATTTCTCCCATTTGGAATAGGAACATTTACCCAATACTTCTATGCCCATTGTATTTTGGAACTAAGTAAGTTGCTTTTGATTTTATAGGCTCATAGGTGGAAGAAACTTGCATTGTTTCAGATGATACTTTGGACTTGGACTTTTGTTTTAATGCTGAAATGAGTTAAGACTTTGGGGGACTGTTGGGAAGACATGATTGGTTTTGAAATGTGAAAAGGACATGAGATTTGGAAGGAGCCGGGGCAGAATGATATGGTTTGTCTGTGTCCTTACCCAAATCTCATCTTGAATTGTAATCCCCAAGTGTCGAGGGAGGTGATTGGATCATGGGGGTGGTTTTTGCCATGCTGTTCTCATAATAGTGATGGAGCTCTCACGTGATCTGATGGTCTTAAAAGTGACAGCTTTCCGTTGCACACTCTCTCTTCTGCCACCAGGTAAGTTGTGCCTTGATTCCCTTTCACCTTCTGTCATGATTGTAAGTTTTCTGAGGTCTCCCCAGCCATGCAGAACTATGAGTTAATCAAACCTCTTCCCTTTATAAATTACCCAGTTTCAGGTAGTATCTTTTTAGCAGTGTGAAAACAGACCAATACAGACAGCTTCTAGCAATTTCATATCACTTTTATGTTCAATAGGAATGTTTATAACATAGGTCAACTTGGATATCATGTTAGATAGAAGGTATGAACCAGTGGTTCTCAGTCTGAAGACTGCATAAGAATCACCTACAGAGTTTGTTCACAGACTATTGGGCCCACCCAAGAGTTTCTGATTCAGTCTGAGGTAAGCCTGAGAATTTGCATTTCTAATAAGTTCCCAGGTGATGCTGATGCTGCTAATTTGGGTTCCACTTTTTGGGATACTATTATAATTATTCTAATATTTTAAATATTTTTGGCTTTATGGAATTATAATTGATGTATAGGAATTGTATATATCTATGGTAAACAGCATGATGTTTTGATATACATATAAATTCTGAATTGATTGTCCACTTTTCTTAAAGTTGCTTATGTCCCTCTAACCTCTTTTTCTTCCTACCTCTCTAAACTCCCAACCTACCTTTCCTTCTTCCTCCTCGTGTTTCCCATTTCCTTCATCTTCCTTCTACCACTTATCTCTATGACATTTCTGATATAGGTCAGTTCAGCTTTTCTCTGTTTTTAGTTCTGCAACAACCCCAGTCCCAGCTCAGCACAACAGAGACAGAACAGTGTGAACAAAGGTCCTCCCTTCCCTCTCAGGAACCAGTTGAGCAGCCCCTACTGTAGCATTCATCTATACCACAGTGTGGATTCTCACTCTTCTACTGTCTTGCTTCTTAGCCTTGTTTAATTCCCTAGCCCTTACCCTGCAGCCATTTTGAATAAACTCTTGTAAAGTACAGAGGACAGACGTCTGAAATACTCACTTCTCACCATGAATCGTGCAACAGGATGTGCCTCTGCCACGCCCATCTAATTTGTGGTTTATTTGCTTAATATTAAAATGCTCTCAGATATACATAAGCCATCTGCTTTTCCTCCAGATTCATTGAGCCCTGATGCATTAAGCATCTGTAGAGCTATTTCATTTTATGTCATTAAGGATGGGAATGTGCAAATGTAAATACCAATTGGAAAGCTTGAGTAGTTTTTCAAATTTTTCAATCATGCTGTTTACTATATTATTATTCTGGATTAGTCAACTTTAGGTACAATTTCACAGTATCATCAAAGTCCTATTCCAATATTTAGATCCCAAATGACAAATTTAATGGCCTTAGTTAACACCCCAATGATGTAGGCTTAATTTTATGGTTCACCTATTTTTGCTATTTACTTTCCTGAGCTTGAGCCAAGCTGAAACGATTATAGGAGAGCAGAGTTCAATTTTCCATGAAAGAAAATGCTTCCTTCCTTGTAAAGGGAAAACCTAGATTTTCCTAAGACACCTGAAAGGACTCTCCAGATGGAGATGGAGGAAATGTAGGTTACATGGCTCCTACTCTTCTCTCAGATAATGCCTTAGTCAAATTCCCTTCAAGGAGATGCTGCTTCCCTGGAATGTTCCAGTTCAAGTGAGGAGCTGAAACTCTGCTCTCAGTAGCCTTTGACACTGCTGGTTGAAGACCATAACATTTAATGAATGAATGAATGAACTTGAATTTTCCTAAATAGGTTATATGAGGAAAGACTAAAATGTCTCCTTCCTTGGTCTATGGCACCCGGCCACTCAGTCCTTTTTCCCAGAGATGACCAGTGCAACTGATTTCTTTTACATCCTTCCGGAGACTTAGACAAATCATCATACAATCCCTTCCCCCGCTTTTCACAAACATAGTGGCATACTGCACCCACTTCTGCATGTGGCTTTTCCCCTTACCCTGTCTTGGAAATACTCCAGCATACAGTCTTATTCGTTCTTTTCTGATGCTGCATAATGACCCATGGCATTATTCCATAAATTATGTAAGCAGTTTTCCACTGGTAGGCATTTGGGTTATTCTAATCTTTTCTTACTACCAGAATGCTTCAGTGAAAACAATGAATGACTTTTTTACACAAATGTGGGTACATCTGCAGGACAACTTTCTAAAAATTTCTAGGTCAAAGGGTATGTGCATTTTTAATGTTAACACATGGTGCCAAATTTACACTAATAATATTCCAATTTACAGTCTTCCCAAAGTAATGAATGCGTTTAAAGAGTTTGCAAAAGGCTCTGGAATAATGTAAGGGCATTAAACCAGTGACCTGAAGTTAGATAAGATGGTTTATAAGCTATGGCATATGCTTCTTTCATTTGCACTTTTATTCCTGGCTCTCAACTTATTTTAACAGAGCAGAAATTACCTCAATGAGACAAGGTAGTTACTTCCACCCCCTTATCTACCTCACTCTTTTTCATTTCTCTAAGTCACAAAGTAACATAGGCTGCCTTAGGTGATGCAGCTCAAGGAATAGAAGTTACCAGGACTCTTTTAGCATTGTTAGTATTATAGTATTTTTTTCATCTCCATCCTCCCAACCCCAACATCTGGTCCAACCAAACAAATGCCAGAGACCAAGCACAAGAGTGAGTGGGTAGCAAAAAGACTGAAGAGACCAAGGGGCCATGGAAGGCTGAAAAAGAGACAGGACAGGTGAGAGATTTCTCTACTGCCAGGAGAAGGGGTCCATATGGTGCCCTAGAGAATAATGTTGTGGGTAGCATTATTTACTCTCCTAGCTGACATTATTTTTGTAAGATGCACAGAGGATAAAGATTAAGACAGTCCCTATTATTCTATGGAAACTTAAAGTTTGAGTACGTTTTCTTTTTTTCTAATTTTCTTAAATGTTGGTAAAATCCTAATACATCAAATATACATTACAATGAAAAAAATACTAAAGGAAACTGTCTGTAATAAAATGTTGTGTGGCAGTGTTTGCTATGTGTTCACCATATTCTATTTCTTTTCCTTTTTGGGTCAGAGCTAGACCCTGTTTTTCTGCTTTCCTTGCTGTCTGGTGAGGTACTGTGATTATGTTTTGGCCTGAGGAATGTGAGCAGAAAGAGGTAATGTGAACCACTTCCAGGCCTGGCCTCTAAAAAAATCCCCATGCAATCACTCCTACTTTCACTCTTTTTTCTTTTGTACCTACAGGCAAAACAAAACAAAACAAAACAAAACCTTCGGGGTCCTAGGCTTTCACAAAACCAGAACACAGAATGAGACTCGTTCCCTGAATCTGCTTGGAGGAGAGCTACTCAAGAAAGCTTGTTTTATGCTTTCATTAACATGACGATGTTAGTTATCTTTTCGGATTGGCCTCTGCTGACAGATTGCCGTTATGCACAAAGGCAAGTATAGGATTCAACTTTGTTACATAGCTTTCCCCAACTTAAAAAAAAATCCTGCCTTTCACTAGCAAAGGGATTCGATAATTCTTTCTGAAAGTGAAGTGAAAAACAAAATTGCTAGAATATATTTTTGAGTGTATTAAACTCTATACTGGTGACCTCCAGCCCTTGGCTACATGAACAACTTGATCTATGGCATGGGCAGGGGAAGAGAAGAAAAGGGAAAGTTGAAAGGAGTGAGATGGGTGAGGGAACACTAACATTTGGAGGCGTCTTATCAATATGTCACCGCCTGTGTTGTCTGTTTTCCCTAGCAACCCAATGGGACAGGAGTCAGACTCTCTTTATATAAAGGCAAGAAAACTCGGGCTCTGGGAAGCTTCACTGATACAAAAATATGGAATAAATGAATAGTAGCATTGGCACTAAAGTAACATAGAGAGGGGCATACCCAAGTATAAGAAATACAGAGAGACCAGAGATACAGAAAGGAAAGGTAAAGAAGAATAGAGAAGTGGCCGGGCGCAGTGGCTCACCCCTGTAATCCCAGCACTTTGGGAGGCTGAGGCGGGCAGGTCACTTGAGGTTAGGAGTTTGAGGCCAGTCTGGCCAACATGGTGAAACTTCGTCTCTACTAAAAACACAAAAATTAGCTGTGTGTGGTGGCACATACCTGTAATTCCAGCTAGTCAGGAGGCTGAGACAGAGAATCACTTGAACCTGGGAGATGAAGGTTGCAGTGAGTCGAGGTTGTGCTACTGCACTCCAGCCTGCGCAACAAAGCAAGACTCTGTCTAAAAAAAAAAAAAGTAAAGAGAAGAAAGGGGAGGAGCGACGGGAACAGCAGTGCTGGATGTGGGCCAGGGGTCTCAGTGATACCTCAACTCTATATACTGGCCCCTCTTTTTTCTAAACATGTTTGCTCTGTACCAATGCCTGCAACTCAAGGAAATTGCTTGAGCTGGTTTTTATTCTCCAGGACACTTTGTCCCTTAAAGATGCGTTCAGCTAAAGAGTTCTAAAAGGATTGCATTAGCTGGAAATATCCAGTCTTCTTTTATTTTTCATCGCCAAAATGACAAAGACAGAATCAAGCACAATTAGTGCTGATATCTCAGCTCATGTAAGTCTTCATTAGAGCCCTTTAATGTAACCATTTAAAGAGACATCTGCTTTTTGGAAAAACAGTTTTTGAAAGCAAACTTAATGAAGTCATTTCTACATAATCTGGAAGCAAAAATGTCTTGTGTGATTGAATTTCCTTTTCCTACATATTGACTAATGTCAGATTATTACGTGTCAGTGAGCTGAACAAGCACACACTTTGCTCTGCATTGGTGTCTGTGTATTCTCAAAGGATTAAGACAGCAAAAGCTGGGAGGAATGACATTAAATTTAACTTCTACTCAAGCAGAGGAAGAGTGCAGCGTCCTTGTTCTTTGCCAGCGGTTCTGGTTTTTAAAGATACATGCAGTTCATAGTATTTGCTGGTATTTTTAACCCAATGAGGTAGCATTGAGGTGATTAGGTTTACCCACTGCTACTTAACACCTTATACCCTCTTATGGTTTCCTAGTGAGTAAAACCTCAACTTCTTGCCTTGACCTACAAGGCTCTGAATAATCCATCTATGTCCTACCTCCCACCTGTCCAGTCTCAAGCCTCTCTACTAAACTTATTGGGCTCAACCCCAGAGGGCTTCTCTCAGGTTCCCTGAACATTGTTCACCTCTTTCAAATCTCATGGCCTTTGCACTTGCTCTTTTCTCAGATTGGAAGGCATCTCTTGAGGTTCTCTGCATCACTGACTCCTTGTTCTTCGGGTCTCAGCTCAGATGCTGCTTCTTCAAAGAGGTGTTTTATGGCCACCCTATTGAAGGCAGGGCCCCATGATCTCACATCTTTTCCCCTCTAGCACATCGTTCTGTTAATTTTTGTAAAAAATGCTTTTCTGGTTCTGTTCATTTTTTGTGGCACTATAATGTAGATTTATTTTAATTAATTTACTTTTGTTACAAGTTTACAATGAGAAAAGATCTAGTTGGTCCCTCAATGAGTAATTAGGACCCTTTGAATGTATCAGTTGTATCTGTTTGGCACAAGGTGAGCTCCAGAGCCAAGGCCAGAGCCTGGCACGTTATAGAAGTTCAATAACTACTTGTTGAAAGATTGAATAAATAAAACTGTTGGTATAATAAGATTATGGCTTTTGGTGAGCTTGGAGGATCTTAGAGGAAGAGAGAGGTGGTACAACACTGAAAATGGGAAATTCACATTAAAATTATCAAAAAGTAAAAGAAATTAGATTTCACAAATCACAAATTGGTGAATTTAGTGGAAATTCCAGGTAAGATGCTAAGATAATTTGTAACATTTTATAAAAACCAATGGCAATCTTTAGGAATCAATATAAATTCTCAAAGAGCACCACAAGTAAGAAAAACTATGTTTTTCACAAGATGTGTATATTTGATTGCACTAGAAAGACGAGGAAGACGTTGAATCTGGGGTTTAGAATGGCACTCTATCTAAAGTAATGCATCATCTCAGTTCTTAGGAAGCACATGAGGCCTGATTGATGTGACAATTTTGCAATAATCTCTTACTAACTCTTGCTCTATTTAATACTTTACAGTGTCTGGATAAAAAGATGTTTGCATACTTGTAGATCACATGAATGTGAGAAGAATAACCAATATGTTGATTTTTAAAGTATCAACATTTGAATTGATCTTATCAGATTGAAATGACTTGCTGAATTGAACAAAATTAGGTTTAATAAAAGTCAGTATAAGTGCCTGAAATCAAGTCTAAAAGATTCATTGAGCAGACACAAGATGGGGAATTTTTGCTTAACAATTACGTTTGTGTGTGTATATGTCATGAGGTGGGGGAAAATAACCTTATGGTTCTAGGTTAGAAAGATTTGATGAGAATGAACAAGGTAATATGATTGCCAAAAAAGCTAATTTGATTCCTATTTACAAAGTACTCAGAGAATTCATGATGTCGTAGGTGTACATAGGGTTCAATATCTAATAACGGAAGTAATATTAAATTTCTTAGCATGTAGAAAGATCAATTCTACCTAGGAGAACCAACATCTTCCACACAGCAAATGTTCAATAATTATATATGCATATATTTTTCTTTTTATTAATTTTTGTTTTTGAGACAGAGTCTCCTTCTGTCTCCCAGGTTGGAGTGCAGGGCATGATTTCAGCTCACGGCAAGCTCTGTGATACGGTTTGGCTGTGTCCCCACCCAAATTTCATTTTGGATTGTAGCTCCCATAATTCCCATGTGTTGTGGGAGGGACCCAGTGTAAGGTTATAGAATCATGGGGGTGGGTCTTTTGCGTGCTGTTCTCATGATAGTGAATATGTCCCATGAGATCTGATGGGTTTGTAAAGGGGAGTTCCCCTACAGAAGCTCTTTTCCCTGACACCATGTAAGACGTGATTTTGCTTCTCCTTTGCCTGTTGTCGTGATTATGAGGTCTCCCCAGCCATGTGGAACTGTGAGTCCATTAAACTTCATACTCTTTATAAATTACCCAGTCTTGGGTATGTCTTTATTAGTAGAGTGAGAACAGATTAAAATAGGAAATTGGTACCAGGTAGTGGGGCATTGCTATAAAGATACCTGAAAATGTGGAAGTGACTTTGAAACTGGGTAACAGGCAGAGGTTTGAACAGTTTGGAAGACTCAGGAGAACAAAGGAAGATGTGTGAAAGTTTTGAACTTCCTAGAGATTTGCTGAATGTCTTTGACCAAAATGCTGAATGTCTGAATGTCTTTGACCAGGGCATGTCAGAGATCTTCACAGCAACCCCTCCCATCATAGGCCCAGAGGCCTAGGAGGAAAAATTGGTTTCCTGGGCTGGGCCCAGTGCCCCCCTGCTGTGTGCAGCCTAGGGACTTGGGGCCTTGCCTACCAGCTGCTCCAGCCTTGGCTAAAAGGGGCTAAGGTAGCTCAGACCATGGCTTCAGAGGGTGCAAGCCCCAAGCCTTGGCAGCTTCTATGTGGTGTTGAGCCTGCTGATGTATAGACGTCAAGAATTAAGGTTTGGAAACCTCCACCTAGTTTTCAGAGGATGTATGGAAACATCTGGACGTCCAGGTAGATGTGTGCTGCAGGGGCAGAGCCCTCATGGAGAAACTCTGCTAGGGCAGTGGAGAAGTGAAATGTGGGGGTGGAGCCCCCACACAGAGTCCCCACTGAGGCACTACCTAGTGGAGTTGTGAGAAGAGGGCCACCATCCTCCAGACCCCAGAATGGTAGATCCACTGACAGGTTGCTCTGTGCATCTGGAAAAACCACAGACTCTCAATGCCAGCCTGTGAAAGCAGCAGGGAGGGCTTTGTACCCTGCAAAGCCACAGGAGTGGAGCTGCCCAAGGCTGTGGGAGCCCACCTCTTGTATCAGCATGACCTGGATGTGAGACATGGAGTCAGAGTAGATCATTTTGGAAATTCAAGGTTTAATGACTGCCCTATTGCATTCCAGACTTGCATGGAGTCTACAGCACTTTTGTTTTTGCCAATTTCTCCAATTTGGAACAGTGTATTTACCCAGTGCCTATACCCCCATTGTATCTAGAACATAACTAACTTGCTTTTGACTTTTACAGACTCATAGGAAGAAGGGACTTGCATTGTCTCAGACGAGACTTTGGTGTTGGGCTTGTATGTTAATGCTGGAAAGAGTTAACACTTTGGGGGACTGCTGGGAAGGCATGATTGTGTTTTGAAATGTGAGGACATGAGATTTGGGAGGAACCAGGGGAAGAATGATATGGTTTGACTGTGTCCCCACCCAAATCTCGTCTTCAACTGTAGCTCCCATAATTCCCACGTGTTGTTAGAAGGGACCCAGTGGGAGGTTATTGAATCATGGGGACAGGTCTTTCGTGTGGTGTGCTCATGATAGTGAATAAATCTCATGATATCTGATGGTTTTGTAAGGGGGAGTTTCCCTGCACATGCTCTCTTCCCTGCTGCCATGTAAGACATGACTTTGCTTCTCCTTTGCCTTCTGTCATGATTGTAAGGCCTCCTCAGTCATGTGGAACTGTGAGTCCATTAAACCATTTATTTTTTATAAATTACCCAGTTTGAGGTATATCTTTATTAGCAGTGTGAAAACGGCCTAATATAATCCACCTCCTGAATTCAAGTGGATTCAGCCTAATATAACCCACCTCCTGATTCTCGTGTTTCAGCCTCCCAAGTAGCTCTGAATCTCCCAAGAATGAAATAATTCTTGTGCCTCAGCCTCCCAAGTAGAATTACAGGCATGTGCCACCAGACCAGGCTGATTTTTTTTTTTTTTTTTTGTATTTTTAGTAGAGATGGGGTTTTGTCATGTTGGCCAGGCTAATCTTAAATTCCTGAACTCAAGTGATTCAGCCGCCTCAGCCTCCCAAAGTGCTGGGATTGCAGGCATGAGCTACCACGCCCAGCCCAGTGAGTACACTTTTAGTAGGACATAATTGAACTTAGGTCTTAAAAAATGTGAAAATATGTCTAGCATTCCAGAGGATATAAGTGTTATGCTCTGAAATCATATAAACATAAAAGAGCAAGGGCAATGTTTGGACAAGAGCCAGAAAGAAACACACTGTGTATAAGAGACAAAGCTGATAATCCATTTTGGGTCAGATAATGAATTAGTTTGCATATCAAGATGAGAAATTTGAAACTGAGTCTTTATGTCAAGATTTTAAGCAGGGTGAAAAAACAAGGTTCAGATTTGTTATTTTAGAAATACAATATTGAAAGCATAGTTTTGGGGGATGAAGGGTCTAAAGCCTCCATGAAGAGGCTATTAAATAAAGAGAACTATAATGAATGCAATGGCAGTGGGATTGCAGAAGAGGAGCAAAGAGATGATTAAGTTATTTTGACACAGGCAAAAGATGAAAGAGAAGGAAAAGAATATATACCAGCCTGTAGTTTAAATTGTAGCTATGATTAGATTACAGGAACATCTAATATGTAGCATGCCAGATGTCATTCACTTCAGTAGGGAGGGCACCATGTTTGAGAGCCTGAAGAAAAGACCTGAAGCCAGTGAACGAGACATAGGGTTTATTGAAGGAACTTACATATGGGGCAGTCCAGTGGTAGTGGGCTGGAGAGGAGAACTGCAATCACTTGTAAAAAGCATGCGGTTTATATGTGTTTTCACTTATCACCCTTCTGCTAACCTCCACTTGGCAGCCTTCATTTAACCCAAAACGAAGGGCCTCAATCTCCTGCATGGGCTGCATTCCACAGGATGGACTAGGGGCTCAGATGTTCCTCGTAGGTAAGGGATGAATCTCCAAGTTGACCACTCCTGGATTCCTTAGCACAGATCAACAAATATACATTATTCTTAAGCCATAGGGTCATTCTTAGGACATGCTTAAATTAAGTTGTTGCTATGAAGTGTGTTTGCCATACAATATAATTTCCATTTGTCCAATGAGGCATAGGAATTCAAATGCTCATCCGAGGGAAGAGACAGTCGTATCAGCAATGTAAACTTTTCTTCTCAAAATTTGGCTTGTAAGTAGATAGGCACTCTGAGACTAGGCTATATTTCAATTCTGATAAATGGAAATTGAAAGAACATAAATTTTTATGTTGTTGTGCTTTTATCTCTAAGAGTAGAATCTGCAATATGTCACTAAAACAAGCCTCCTTGCCTCTTCTAAATAAAGTTGTAGAACTACAGAAAAATTGCAATAGAAGTACAGAAAGTTCCTATAAAACTTAACCCCCTCCTTTTCTCTTCTGTGATGAATGCACTGTGAGGTGCTAGCGATTGGTTCAAGACAAATTCATTCACTGTTTTTGAGAAAGTCTGATCTGGAGATGGAATCCCAGTGCAGATGATTCAGGTCAGATGTTAAATGTTCTGTCAAATAATGTAAAGAATACAATGTTGTTTTAAATAATCTTTGTGGAGATTACAGAACTCTCATGTTAAAGGGATTTTACTCCCTGGCTGGGCTGTAGTGGAGGATGTTTTGGTGATCTGACACAGAGGCAATGGAGAAGTCAAAGGTGGGCAGATCTCTTTGGGAACAAGAAGAGAGAGACTAGTGGAGACCAGTCTGTGAAGGTGGATTCAGAATGGCTCTAGACCCACTGGTACCTGAGACCTATTTTAAGCTATTCTTTTCTGGAGTATATTTACCACAAAGCCATAGTAACATTTGTTAGCTACAAAGGTTTGTTTCAACTTCGCTTGCAGAATCAAAAGAGAAGCCGAATTCCTGTTTTGGGAAGAGGCAGTGTGGAGTGAGTGGCAGAGACGAGACGTAATTGGAGTCAGGGGCACTGGTGGGGAAGCCCAGAGCGCCTATCTGCAGTGGGCAGTGGCGTCACCTGGGTGTACTTGCAGGGCATTCACACCCTCTCCAGGGTTGCTCATAAAGTGTTTTGTGGGGGACCAGGTTTCCTATAAGCATGTAGCTTAAGACTTTTATTTGTATATGAAATAGAGGGATAATTCTCCAAAATCTGAAGAATTCAGGAACATTCAAGATGCATGTCGTTTCTAAGTTTACTACAAGAAATATATACTATAGTGAGAAAACTGTATTAAAAACAGTCAGTAGTCATCTTCTACTTCAATGTACATTTTTATTCGTAGTTGAAAAGGATAGTCTATTACTGCTAACTTATTGTAGATTTACTCAGAATCAAAAGGTCCAGAGAGACATAAAAAATGTATGTAGTTTCTATTAAATAACACTTTCTGATCACTTTCAAATATGAGTATAATATACAGGTATTATATGCACAAAAAATGTAAAAATTAATTGAGAAACCAAGTCTTGTTACCAGTTTGTATAAGAAAAAAGACATTTATATTTTCACAGGCTACCAACATTATATAGGATAGCTCCTGATAGGCTTTGACTTTTTCAATTAATTCATCTGGTAGCTCAAACATCTGTAGAAAAGAAGCTAATATACAGTGAAGTCACTACACAGTGTTATGGGACAGTAGAAATTCATATTAGTACAAAATATCATTCAAGATTTTTACATTGAATTCGTGTCAAGATTGAGAGATATCTTTATTGGCAAGCAATCTAAGAATTATTTGAAGATTGAGAGATTTTAAAAAAATGATTTCTGCTGGTAAAAGTGTTAAAGATTAAAAACATGTAGTAGAAATAGACAGAAGGTACGATGTTCTTGTATTTCTGTTCCTCTTACCAGCAACCCGTGCCTTTGAAATATAATAAAATGCTTTAGGTACTTCCAATATTTTCCATAAGATGGCAGAGTTGGTATTGTGAACGTGAGTGCAAGCTCAACGTTAGTTCTGTCAGTCACAGCAACAAAAAGGCTTAGAGTCATTCTCACCACTTAAACATTGCTATCGTGCTTTCAATAATAATAATCATCAACATAATAATAAAGCAATAATATCTAGTTTTTGAAAACAATGACGAAAAACCCAAATATGTGTCAATCTGCAATTACACCATGGTTACGCAGGCACTCCCTTTGAGCATTGCTTTTGGTCTTTTACTGAGTTTCCTTAGTTGCCTGTTCTGTTAAGTTTTATTTAAACACTAACTAGTCAAACTAGGTCCAATGTCACCACTCTCAGATCACCATACATGTAACAAGAAAACATCTGTTGGTATCACTGAAGCATGCAGTGGTGGTCATAAATGTTTTTGATTGTTAGGAGCTGTAGGCATGCTCTTTCAATGAAAATTTAGTGGTCTGGTTTGTTTAAAATGGGTGACTCATGGACACAGGAAGGGTAGCATCACACACTGGGGTCTGTGGGGGGTAACTGGGGAGGGACAGCAGGGGGTGGGGAGGTGGGGAGGGATAACATGGGGAGAAATGCCAGATATAGGTGTTGGGGAGGAAGGCAGCAAACCACATTGCTGTGTATGTACCTATGCAACAATCCTGCATGTTCTTCACATGTACCCCAAAACCTAAAATGCACTAAAAAATATATATATATTAAAATTTAAAAAATAAAAAAAATAAAATGGGTGACTGCAGTTCTGAAATCTGTAAGTCAGGTCCTGAGCAAGAGGTGGGGCTTGTTTTGTCCATTTACTCCTTCATCCAGAGCTATAACTACCCAATGAAAGGGGCGGTCTAGCAGGACTTCAGTATCACAGCACGAACAGGTGTTGGTTGCAGAGAGCAAACACAAAGAAAGTAAATCATTGACCATGTGAAATCTACACTAGGATTTCTCTCCTAAACTCCCTAAATTAAAAATGTGAATTCGATTTGTTTTTATCACTTCCCAAGCTTTTTGCACAAAACAGATGCTCCTCTAAGTGTTTGTCAAGTGCTTAGGGAGACAGAAGAGGGTTGCAAATGGGCTCTCCTTCATCCTGGGATCGCTGGGGCTCCAAATCTGGAAGAAAAGCACCGGCACCTCCCATCAGGACCCGGCTTGTGCAGAGCACGATTGGACATTTTCTCAGGGTCTTGAGGGTTAATACACTTCTTCACCACTCGACTGGGAGCTCTCTGTGGGTAGAATCTGTTTTTTTTTTTTCTTTATATTTCTAGTGTCTGCACAGTGCCCCACATGCAGTAGGTACTCAGCAGGGGTGTTTTCAAAGAAGGAAGCAGCAATCATAACTTGCCCCCAAGTGGATACTGGTAGGTAGTGTGATGCTGTCTCACCTAGGGAGCTGGTTAGTCAGTAGCATCTTGTGGGTGTTGTCAGTTTTACATACCAGAGAGCAAATCAGACTTATCCATGAAAGAAGAATAAACGTGTCTCAGTTTGATATAAGCTCTACTATCAACAGAGAGATTTCCTTTTACAGAATGCTCAGAGACCAAGAATGTGACGGGAAGCAAATTTGTTTTGAGTGTGGGCAAGATCTTGTGGAGGATGACTATTTCCCAAAGCGAAAGCATGCCACACCCATGCTTGCTATAAATGTTTCTCTTTTCTGTGAAATATCCCTGGGATTTTGATAACTTTGGAGCAACAACAAAAAAAATCAGGGCATTTGGCTAGAAGAGACAATTTGGCAACAGCTAGGTAAAGGAAAATTTATCAAAGGGAAAAATTCTAGAGAACTTCATGTCTGGGTCCACAATCTTGAAAATCTATTGATTTTTTCCAGAGATAACATCTCACTATACCATGGCTCCTCTTCAGAACATTCATGGTGCATATCTGCAGAACTACTGATGCTTTGCCCTTTTAGCCATTTTGGAAGGAGAGGCATTTTGGGAGACTCTCTCTAAAATATAGTTTACACCAACCTAATTATTTAAGAAGACCATAATGAGTGTGGGGCCGCTACACATCATTGTGAGGTTATGCAAGAAACAGCAATGCCACATTGAAAAGCCTCCCATTCAAATTGTAGACATTGAAGATATATATGATTATCAGAAAAAGTTTTCCAGCAGATGAAAGTAAGGTATATTATTTAAATAAAAGTCAATAATTCATAATTTCAGGACAGATGAAGGGAAAATATCTGGAGAAAAGGATATTTGTTCTTAATTCACACAAATGAATTTTTACATTAGTCTGAATTCATCATAATATAAATGAAATGCTGTTTTGTAAAGCAATACAGTGCTGCCTGGAGGCTCTTACCTTAATTATCCCCATAAAACTATGGTTTAGATTTTTATATGAGTTTTCTGTATCTATTCCTTTAGGTAGAGATAGTGTGTTTAATTATTGTCACTGTTTCTGCTTATTTTACATAATATCTACTATACCTTTCTCATTTTCTGCTTTTAATCTGTTATGTGCTTGAAAATTATTTCACTAAGGTAATTTGAATTGTGTATCAGTTAAGAGTAGATAGGTTTTAAATGAAGAGTTGGAGAACTTTCCTATAAATAAAACTCAGGAGTTTTAGAGTATGGATTTTATAAAATCTTTTGGGATAGAGATTTGTTTTTTGGTTTTTAGTTCTGTTGTGGATACATGAGATTGCCAGGCAGCAGAGTTCTTGTCACATATAGGAAGTCTCAGAAGAATTTGAAAGGTAAGCTCACCCGAGAAGACCATTTTTGTCTTTTTTTTTTCCTCCAATGGGAGAAATTCCTTAGTGTTTTCACATCACAAGTTCTCAGTGTGAGTTCTCACCCTTAAGTTCCTAACAGGGGATGAGAAAGAGTTTGTTAGTCTGTGTCAGGCATTTTGCTTTAGAAACTGAAATGGATATTAATTCCTTTCACTTCAGAGTTCCCCTCAAGGAGGTAAAAGTATTTTGAAGTGTTAACATCCAAATTTTCTTTGAGTTATTCAGGATTAAAATGGAATATCTATGCCTTTAAAAGAAAATGAGACATATTCTTATTTTATCATGGGTGCTACTAATACTCTGGCTTTCTAATAACATCTGTCATCTAGCATCATAGATTTGAAGGGACCCTTTAATGAAAACTCCATTTTCTTAAAGGTTGTAATTATTATGTAGCACTATTTTTATAGATGTGGAAATAAGAGGCTTAGGAATAATAGAATCAAGGAAGGTTGTAGATGGCCATGAGTACTGAACAAATGAAGAAAGAATAAAACAGGACCAGGAGTTCTTTTCAACCCTACCCTGAAACCACTGCCCAAACTTCCTTTTTGACAAATATTAACAGGACCAATGCAATTTAAGCTCTGAGACTTCAGACCAAAGACTTCGTGGGCCTAGGATCATAAAGAGAACTTTACAGATGGCCAAGTGATTTTGACTTCTGGCTTCTGGGTAAACCTTAGATAATTTGAGTTCCATAATCAATGGCTTTTCTCTGTGTTATTAAAAATTCTAAAACCAACCGATTTTTAAAATCCATGACATTAAACAAGTGGCTTAAAATGATAAATAGAATTAATGAGCTTTGCTTGTGCCATAGAAACAAATTAAGCATGCCATACAAATTGCCCAAAATTCCATTCTTTACAGGTATTTCACTTGGTGCTCCATACATTATGTTTTGCCTAAAAATATCATGCACGGAAAATATTTTTTCTGGTTTAGATACATGTCAAAAATAAAAAGCTATATAATAATGTAAATATTAAAAGATATTGGTAGAAGAAATGGGTTAAATATTATGGTTTGTAATAACAAAACCCCTGGACAATGCAAAGAAAAGGCTGCACAACACAATGCAAGTTTTAATGAAGGAACCAGAAAGCTAATCACCATTTATGTATGTCATACTCTTATTTGTATTATTATTATATGAATTCAGTAGGAACAGTTGCAATGATTATGCTTGGTTTCACATTAGATAGATGGTTCTAATATATTATTTTATAAAACTACATTGCATGACTGGTATTTGAGGTTAAAAATAGGTTTGAGAAACCAGAAGAAGAGAGCAATCCCCTTTAAAAAGATATGTCAAAGAAATGAAACTACGTGAGGAAGTTAAAAAGTGACATTAAGCACTGATTTGCAAAATCAGTTCTGTAGGAACAAATTTTTAGAAGACACTGACATTCAGCAGTTAAAAGAAAGCTATTTTCATGTTTGATGAAAAATTATCAGGAGGCTTGTCTAGGGTATGTGGAATTACATTTAAACCAAGAGTAAAGAAAAAACATGGCAGCCAAGACTGAGCTCTTTTGTCTTTTGTGAAGCAAAGAACAGTGATCTGAAGTCTAGAATTTCTTATTTGCCTGGAGAAGACAAAGGTAAAGATGAATATAAAGCAAAGACAAGACAAAAGCAAGACAAAGACTCACTGGAAGGTGGCTTTCTGATGCTCAGATCCAAGCAGAGGAAAGGCAAAGAGTGGCGAAGCCAATAGCAGGTGCCTTTCTTTAGCTCCCCTGCAGCCTTGATTAGCAGGGCCAGAACAAGCTCAGGAAAAAAGACGTTGAATTGTAGCCAACGACAAAGTCCTGGTTTAGTCAGGACTTGTTACAGCTGATGGCCACCAAGTGGAGAGGAAAGAAGACTAGATGGAGAACTTGCATGGAGCCCCAGTGGGATGGGACACAAAGCAAAAGCCACCGTAACTAGCAACCTCGGTCTCCTCATCTGTAAATGGGGCAAATGGAATTGCTGGCATCCCTTTCAATGCTAAAATTGTATTATATGGAGAAAATGCCACAGTGTATTAGACATCTTATTTCTTTCAACTTTCACTCCCCAAAATAATAATTTACCACTTAGAATTTAAAGAAATGGGGCATATGGCACATTTTAGCAATGTGATTATTTAGAAAAGGGTACACTCAGCTGTTGAAGTTTGATTGTGGATATGTGTGTACGTGAATAAGTCATCCAATCTTGTTTAAATCATCAGTGACAGCTGCCAGATTTGCAAACACTAGGTATTAGGAGAACATAACACTTTTTGGTGACTTCATGGGATATTGCTTAATAAGCAGTACCTGGAAGATGTCTCTGTTTCTGTTTCTCTGTCTCTTTGTCTCTGTTTCTGTCTCTCTCTGTCTTTCTCACACACACACACACACACACACACACACACACACACACAGACTCAGCCTATGAAGAATATACAATACAATATAATTACAGATTCTGGGGCAAGATGGCCAAATAGGAACAGCTCCCATTTGTAACTGCCAGCAAGACCAATGCAGAAGGCAGGTGATTTCTGCATTTTCAGCTGAGGTACCTGGTTCATCTCACTGGGACTAGTTAGACAGTGGGTACAGCCCACGAATGGCGAGCAGAAGCAGGGTGGGGTATCGCCTCATCCAGGAAGTGCAAGGGGTCAAGGAACTCCTTCCCCTAGCCAAGGGAAGCTGTGAGGGATCATGCTGTGAGGGACAGTGTACTCCAGCCCAGATACTATGCTTTTCCCATGGTCTTTACAATCCACAGACCAGGAAATTCCCTCAGCTGCCTATACTGCCAGAGCCCTGGGTTTCAAGCACAAAACTGGGTGGCTGTTTGGGCAGACACCGAGATAGCTGAAGGAGATTCTTTTTGTATCCCAGTGGCACCTGGAATGCTAGCAAGACAGAACTATTCACTCCCCTGGAAAGGGGGCTGAAGCCAGGGAGCCAGGTGGTCTTGGTCAGCAGATCCCACCCCCATGGAGCCCAGCAATGTAAGATCCACAGGCTTGAAATTCTCTCTACCAGCACAGCAGTCTGAAGTCGACCTGGGATGCTCAAGCTTAGTTGGGGGAGGGGCATCCACCATTACTAAGGCTTGAGTAGCCAATTTTCCCCTCATATTGTAAACAAAGCCCCTGGGACATTCCGTCTGGGCAGAGCCCACTGAAGTGCCACAAAGCTGCTGTAGTCAGACTGCCTCTCTAGATTCCTCTTCTCTGGTCAGGGCATCTCTGAAAGAAAGGCAGCAGCCCCAGTCAGGGGCTTATCGATAAAACTTCCATCTTTCTGGGACAGAGTGCCTGAGGGAAGGGGAGGCTGTGGGCGCAGCTTCAGCAGACTTAAATGTTCCTGCCTGCCACTTCTGAGGAGAGCAGTAGATCTCCCAGCACAGCACTCCAGCTCTGCTAAGGGACAGACTGCCTTCTCAAATAGGTCCCTGACCCCCATGCCACCTGTCAGGGAGACACCTCATACAGGAGAGCTCCAGCTGGCATGAAGTTTTCATCTAGGATGAAGTTTTCAGAGGTAGAAGTAGGCAGGCAGCAATTTTTGCTGTTCTGCAGCCTCTGCTGGTGATACCCAGGCAAACAGGGTCTGGAGTGAACCCCCAGCAAACTCCAACAGACCTGCAGAAGAGATGCCTGACTGTTAGAAGGAAAACTAACAAACAGAAAGCAATAACATCAACATCAACAAAAAGGATGCACACAAAGACTCCATCTGAAGGTCACCAACAGCTAGGACCAAAGGCAGATAAATCCATGAAGATGAGGAAAAAACAGTGCAATAAGGCTGAAAATTCCAAAAACCAGAATACCTCTTCTTTTCCAGCAAGGGAACAAAACTGGACAGAGAATGAGTTTGCTGAATTGACAGAAGTAGGCTTCAGAAGGTGGATAATAACAAACTCCTCCAAGCTAAAGGAGCATGTTCTAACTCAATGTAAGCAAGCTAAGAACCTTGAAAAAAGGTTAGAGGAATTGCTAACTAGAATAAACTGTTTAAAGAAGAACATAAATGACCTGATGGAGCTGAAAAACACAGCACGAGAACTTCATGAAATATACACAAGTATCAATAGCTGAATCGATCAAGTGGAAGAAAGGATATCAGAGATTGAAAATCAACTTAATTAAATAAAGCATAAAGACAAGATTAGAGAAAAAATAATGAAAAACAATGAACAAAGCCTCCAAGAAATATGGGACTATGTGAAAAGACCAAACCTACATTTGACTGGTGTACCTGAAAGTTACAAGGAGAACGAAACCAAGTTGGAAAACACACTTTAGGATATTATCCAGGAGAACTTCCCCGACTTAGAAAGACAGGTCAACATTCAAATTCAGGAAAAAAAGAGAACACCACAAAGATACTCCTCAAGAAGAGCAACACCAAGACACATAATCATCAGATTCACGAAGTTTGAAATGACGGAAAAAAACGTTAAGTGCAGCCAGAGTGTTACCCACGAAGGGAAACCTATTGGACTAACAGCATATCTCTTTGCAGAAACTCTACAAGCCAGAAGAGATTGGGGGCCAATATTCAACACTCTTAAAGAAAAGAATTTTCAACCCAGAATTTCATATTCAGCTAAGCTAAGCTTCATAGGTAAAGGAGAAATAAAATCCTTTACAGAAAAGCAAATGCTGAGGAATTTGGTCATCAGCAGGCCTGCCTTACAAGAGCTACTGAAGGAAGCACTAAATATGGAAAGGAAAACCCTGGTACCAGTCACTGCAAAAACAAACCACAATGTAAAGACCTTTGACACTATGAAAAACTGCATCAATCAATGGGCAAAAGAACCAGCTAGTATCATAATGACAGGATCATATTCACACATAACAATACTAACCTTAAATGTAAATGGGCTAACTGCCCTAATTAAAAGGCACAGACTGGTAAATTGGATAAAAAGTCAAGATCCATTGTGTGCTGTATTCAGGAAACCCATCTCTTGTGCAAAGACACACATAGGCTCAAAGTAAAAGGATGGAGGAATATTTACCAAGTAAATGGAAAGCAAAAAAAAAAAAAAAAAAAAAGGGAAAAAAAAGAAAAGCAGGGATCTGAATCCTAGTCTCTGATAAAGTTTAAACCTACAAAGATAAAATAAGATGAAGGGCATTACATAATAGTAAAGGAATCAATACAACAAGAAGAGCAAACTCTCCTAAATATATATGCACCCAATACAAGAGCACCCAGATTCATAAAGTAAGTTCTTAGAGACCTAAAAAGAGACTTAGATTCCCACACAATAATAGTGGGAGACTTTAACACCCCACTGTCAATATTACACAGATCAACATGACAGAAAATTAACAAGGATATCTAGGACTTGAACTTCAGCTCTGGACCAAGCAGACCTATTAAACATCTACAGAACTCTCCACCCCAAACCAAGAGAAGATACATTCTCCTCAGCACCACATAGAACTTATTCTAAGATCGACCACATAATTGGAGGTAAAACACTCCTCAGCAAAGCCAAAAGAATGGAAATCATAACGAATAGTCTCTCAGACCACAGCGCAATCAAATTAGAACTCAGGATTAAGAAACTCACTCAAAATTGCACAACTACATGGAAACTGAACAACCTGCTTCTAAATGACTACTGGGTAAATAATGAAAATAAGGCAGAAATAAATAAGTTATTTGAAACCAATGAGAACAAAGACATAACCTATCAGAATCTCTGGGACACAGCTAAAGCAGTGTTTAGAGGGGAAATTATAGCACTAAATGCCCACAGGAGAAAGTGAGAAAGATCTAAAATGGACACCCTAAGATCAAAATTAAAAGAACTAGAGAAACAAGAGCAAACAAATACAAAAGGCTACCAGAACACAAGAAATAACTAAGATCAGAGTAGAACTGAAGGAGATAGAGATAAGAAAAACATTTCAAAAAATTAGTGAATGCAGGAGCTGGCTTTTTGAGAAGATTAACAAAATAGATAGCTAGCTAGACCCATAAAAAAGAAAAGAGAGAAGAATCAAATAGACACAGTAAAAAATGATAAAGAGGAGATCACCACTGATCCCACAGAAATCTAAACTACCATCAGAGACTACTATAAACAGCTATATGCAAATAAACTAGAAAATCTAGTAGAAATGGATTTCCTAGACACATATACACTCCCAAGACTAAATCAGGAAGAAGTCGAATCCCTGAATAGACCAATAACAAGTTCTGAAATTGAGGCAGCAATTAATACCCTACCAAAAAAAAAAAAAAAAAGCCCAATACCAGATGGACTCACAGCCAAATTCTACCATAGGTACAGGGAGGAGCTGGTACTATTTCTTCTAAAATAATTCCAAACAATAGGAAAAGAGAGACTCCTCCCTATCTCATTTTATGAGGCCAGCATCATCCTGATACCAAAATTTGGCAAAGATACAACAAAAAAAGAAAATTTTAGGCCAATATCCCTGATGAACATTGATGCAAAAATCCTCAATAAAATACTGGCAAACTGAATCCAGCAGCACATTAAAAAACTTATCCACCATGACCAAGTTGGTTTCATCCCTGGGATGCAAGGCTGGTTCAACACACACAAATCAATAAACGTAATCCATCACAGAACCAATGACAAAAACCACATGCTTATCTCAATAGATACAGAAAAGGCCTTCAATAAAATTCAACACCCTTTTATGCTAAAAAACATTCAATAAACTAGGTATTGATGGAACATATTTCAAAATAATAAGAGCTGTTTGTGACAAAACCACAGCCTCATACTGACTGGGCAAAAGCTGGAAGCATTCCCTTTGAAAAGTGGCACAAGACAAAGATATCCTCTCTCACCACTCCTATTCCACATAGTATTGGAAGTGCTGGCCACGGCAATCAGGCAAGGGAAAGAAAGAAAGCATATTCAAATTACCTCTGTTTGCAGATGACATGATTATATATATTTAGAAAACCCCATCATCTTAGTCCAAAAACTCCGTAAGCTGATAAGCAACTTCAGCAAAGCCTCAGGATACAAAATCAATGTACAAAATCACAAGCATTTTTATACACAATAATAGACAACCAGAGAGCCAAATCATGAGCAAACTCCCATTCACAATTGCTACAAAGAGAATAAAATACCTAGGAATACAACTTACAAGAACTGTGAAGGACCTGTTCAAGGAGAACTACAAACCACTGCTTAAAAAAATAAGAGGGGACACAAATAAATGGAAAAACATTCCATGTTCATGGATAGGAAGAATAACATCGTGAAAATGGCCATACTGCCCAAAGTAATTTATAGATTCAATGCTATCCCCATCAAGCTACCATTGAATTTCTTCATGGAATTGGAAAAAAACTGCTTTAAATTTCATATGGAATGGAAAAAAGAGCCTGTATGCCAAGACAATCCTAAGCAAAAAGAACAAAGCTGGAGGCATCATGCTATCTGACTTCAAACTATAATACAAGGCTACAGTAACCAAAACAGCATGGTACTTGTACTGAAACAGTTATGTAGACCAATGGAACAAAACAGAGGCCTAAGAAATAATGCCACACATCTACAACCATCTGATCTTTGACAAACCTGACAAAAACAAGCAATGGGAAAAGGATTCCCTATTTAATAAATGGTGTTGGGAAAACTGGCTAGCCATGTGTAGAAAACTGAAACGGGACCCCTTCCTTACACCTTAAACAAAAATTAACTCAAAATGGATTAAAGACTTAAATGTAAGATTTAAAACCATAAAAACCCTAGGAAACAACTTAGGCAGTACCATTCAGGCCATAGGCATGGACAAAGACTTTATGACTAAAACAGCAAAAGCAATGGCAACAAAAGTCAAAATTGACAAATGGAATTTAATTAAACTAAAAAGCTTCTGTAAAGCAAACAAACAAACAAACAAAAAAACACAAAACACACACACACACAAACCAAAAAACAAAAACCAAAACAAAAAACCCCCCAAAAACCAAAAAACTATCATCACACTGAACAGGCGACCTGAAGAATGGGAGAAAATTTTTTTGCAATGTATTCACCTGACAAAGGGCTAATATCCAGAATCTACAAGGAACCTAAATAAATTTACAAGAAAAAAAAACCCCATTGAAAAGTGGACAAAGGATGTGAACAGACACTTCTAAAAAGAAGACATTTCTGTGGCCAACAAACATATGAAAAAAACTCATCATGATTGGTCATTAGAGAAATGCAAATAAAAACCACAATGAGATACCGTCTCATGCCAGTTAGAATGGTGATCATTAAAAAGTTAGGAAAGAGCAGATGCTGGAGAAGATGTGGAGAAATAGAAACACTTTTACACTGTTGGTGGGAGTGTAAATTAGTTCAACCATTGTGGAAGACAGTGTAATGATTCCTCAAGGATCTAGAACTAGAAATACCATTTGATCCAGCAATCCTATTACTGGGTATATACCCAAAGGATTATAAATCATTCTACTATAAAGACACAGGCACTCATATGTTTATTGCAGCACTATTCACAATAGCAAAGGCTTGGAACCAACTCAAATGCCCACCAGTGTTAGACTGGGTAAAGAAAATGTGGCACATATACACCATAGAATACTAAGCAGCCATAAAAAAGGATGAGTGCATGTCCTTTGCAGGGATATGGATGAAGCTGGAAGCCATAATTCTCAGCAAAGTAATACAGGAACAGAAAACCAAACACTGCATGTTCTCACTCATAAGTGGGAGTTGAACAATGAGAACATATCGTCACAGGGAGGGGAATATCACACACTGCCCTGTCAGGGGATGGGGGGACAAGGTGAGGGATAATATTAGAGAAATACCTAATGTAGATGACGAGTTGACAGGTGCAGCAAACCACCATGGCACAACTATTTCTGTGTAACAAACCTGTACATTCTGCACATGTATCCCAGAACTTTAAGTATATATCTAAAAAAAGAAGGTAAATAAATCATGGATATTGATGTGTAATACTCAAGATCCGCATAGGAATTTTGGGGTGGATTTATTCACCACTGTCTCAAGCGTATAATCTGCCTTCACAAATGTCAACTGAGCAGCATGTAAGTTGACAATGAACTTGATATTGACAGAGAGACAAGAAAATCTTGGAAAGTTTAATTATTGACATTAGTTTCATTTTTCTGTTTGAAAAAATAGAAAGATAAAAGACTAGCATTTGGTGTATCTGCACACTTAATCTGGTGGTTAAAAATAAAAATAAAAAGTCATATTTTGCTCCCCCCAAATATATATATTAAATACAAAAAATTTTATGAATTCCCTCAATTGTATTTTTTTGGACAATTTAAATACTCATTCCACTGTAGCCAATATTATGTTCTTGAAGAAAAATAGGTGAAGGGAAAAACAGATCCAGCTTTTACTGAGAGAAAAGAAAAGAGCATATACTTCTTATTTATCACTCCTACCCTTCACTTCCTAAGCACTGATATCTATTATGTACTTGTTAAGCTGAATAGCAAGAAAATAATACTACTACTACTAATCAATTAGGAAGAGAAGGCCCTACCAAAATAAAATAGCTAAGTGTTATGACCATAGAAGAATTAATTTATTGTGGCAGGACAATGAGGACCAAGCAAAATGTTAGATTGGCTCTAAATTTTAAATTCAATTTTAGAGAAGAAAAGCTAAACCACTCTGCAAAATTATGGGAAACATAGAAGGATTTAGTGCCATAGATTTATTTTCATTTCTTTCTAACAACAAAGACAAGATAAGGAAACAAGATGAGGCAGAAATTCTCATTTCACAGACTTGATGATTAAATTTCTCACAGAACTGAAGAATATATATACATTTTTCCTAGAATGTATTGTAATTAAAATACTATAAATGAAAACACTGTTCCAAGAAATCATATCAATTAGTTTGAACTGTGTGACTGAAATTGCTAAGTATTAGTTTATTTTCCTTTTCTTACTAATAAATGAAGCCTCCCTCCTCCTTTTTTTTTTTTTTTTTTTTGACAAGGTGTGGCTCTATCTCCCAGGCTGGAGTGCAGTGGCATGATCTCTGCTCATGGCAACCTCCATCTCCCAGGCTCAAACAATCCTCCCGCTTCAGCCTCCCAGATAGCTGGGACTACAGGCACACACCACCACACCTAGCTAATTTTTGTATTTTTTGTAGATATGGGGTTTACCATGTTTCTCAGCCTGATCTTGAACTCGTGAGCTCAAGTGATCTGCACACCCTTGCCTTCCAAATTGCTGGAATTACAGGAATAAGCCACTATGCCCAGCAAATCTCCTAATTTTTAGTTAAGTATAAAGTCATTAAGAATAGAGACTGTGATACCCAGCTTTCTTTGCGTCAAATTTGGGGATGGACCAAGTTTTGGCTAATGAGATGTAAGGAGAAGTAGTGTGTGTACTTCTGAGTCATGTCCTTAATGGAAAAAAGCACTCCTTTTTGTTCCTTTTCCACCTCCAAGGCCAGAATGCAAAAGCAATGGCTGGAGCTTCAGCAGCCATTTTGAGTCATGTTATGGTCTTGAAAATGGCGGCCACAGAGGATGAAGCAACAAGAGAGGAGTCTTGGTCCTCGTCTCTAGGGAAATCACATCCAGCTCTTCGCTAACTGTCTCCAGAATTTTGAAATAAAAAGAGAAATAGACCCCTATCTTATTTAATCCATTGTCATTTTTCTTTTTCTGTCACTTGTAGGTAAGTCTAATTCTAACTAATATAGACTGATAAAGTTGTCTGTCAAAGCAAATTCTATGAGGACTGGATGGATTATTGGTTTCTTCAAACTGTTTCTTACTAGGTCTGAAGAGGAAGGGAAAAACATGCCTTTACATGAATGTTTGTAGTCAATCAAAGAAATAAGAACAAAACTCTGAGTTAAGAATTGACACTGTTCAAATCCCAGTTAGGTAGACTTTCAACTTTGGACTCTTTCTTCCTGTCTCCCTATCCATTCCTTTTCTTTCTCTTTCTCTTCCTCACCTTCTCTCCATTCCCCTCTCCCTTTCTTTCTACCGTCTATTCTTTTCTTCTTTTTACTTAACTTAGCTCTCAAGTTCCCGCTAAAGCATATTTTGGATTCTTCAAATATTTCGATTTTTAAAAATGTTTAGCATTTAACATGATTCTTACCCTTTATATGTATGCAAGTTCAAGCAAGATGATTCATTTTTTGCCTGCTACCAAATTTTTCTACAAATACCAATATTTAAAAAGCTATATCCACCTTCGATAATTGGCATTTTTCTTTTTAGTCGTCAATAAGAAACTAAACTTTTTTCAGATGAAAAAGATGTTACCCACAAATTTTGAATTTTTTGATAATTCCATTTTTTGAGAATTCTTTATTGATAAATACATTTTTCTAATAATTAAAATATAACTGCTTCTTTTCTCTTTCTCTCTCTCGCGCTCTCTCTTTTTTTTTTTTAGAGACAGGCTCTTGCTCTGTTGCCCAGGCTGGAGTGCAGTAGTGCACTCACTGCAGCCTCTAATTCCTGGGCTCAAGTAATCTTCCCTCAACCCTCCAAGTGGCTGGGACCATAGGTACATGCCACCACACTTGGCTAATTTAAAGTGTTTTTTGTTGTTGTTGTTGTTTGTTTTTCATTTTGTAGAGATAGAGTCTCACTATTTTGCCCAAGCTGTTCTTGAACTCCTGGCCTCAAGTGATCCTCTCACCTCAATTTCCCAAAGCTTTGGGATTACAGGCATGAGCCACTGTGTCTGGTCGTCTGTTCCCTTTCTAAATTGTTCACTATAAAGGGAACAGATGACCAGACACGGTGTCAGTTCACTTTTGGGCATAGTATCCTTGAGTTGTGGGCTTATTTATCACAAATATTTCAGCGCGGTTCTTAGACACTTCAACAGACTTTCTATCAAACAAAGGTTATGAATAACTTTTAAATTAGAAGGAAATAAAAACCCAGGCATTCAAGGTGTTATAGTTTTAATAAATCAATTGTTTATATTTTTCTACTTAATTCAGCTATACTTTGAAAGAAAGTATCTTAGGCGAAAATGTCGTTAGAACATTTGCATTCTAATCAACTATAAAATTTATCCGAGTTACATATTGAAGCAACTCAGAAAAAATAAGTTAGTATTTGCTTAAAAAAAATTAGCCAGGATAGTCCATATTTGGGGACACCATTTATTTTTAAATTAGGGATGAAATGAAGATCTCTTCATTCTTGGCAAGATTCCTTTTAATTTGCTAAGATTGAAAAGATAAATTTTTCCTTCTCAATTTAGCAAAGAGTCACGATGGTTTTCATCAGATTTGCAATGTACATTTTAGCTGGTTTTAATGAAGACAAATTCTTCTCAATCAGGAGTGTCCTATTCATTAAGTGAGACAGAAGGCAGCCTTGCCGTATTTTGTTAGAGCCAGCCTCTTGAAACTGGTTGCCTCCCTTATTCAGATCTATAGGAATAGTATGGTTTATTTTTCTGAAGGAAAAAATCAAAGAAGTCAGTATTTTGCTAGGGCAAAGTGTCAAGTTGTCTTCAAACAAATGAGCCAACCACCTCCCAGATTTGAAGTGGTAAAAACGTGTGTTTTCATTTGAGGGACACATACCCTCACATTATGTGGCAGGTGGAAGGCCAAGATACTTGTGGACATACACATTTAGAGATTTTCCCAAGAGACTTTTGAGATTTCTCTGATATGTGCTGTTCCACACCCCAAGACATTTTGTGTCCTTTGGTAATTTTCTAACCCTCCCTGTAACTCCCCTACTTAGATATTGCTGGTTTTGAAACATGACCAGAAGCTCAAATAAAGAAAAACCAAGCTGGAAAGCATCCCAGCTTCCTGCAGTGCTGCACAAGGTCAGCAGAAGACACTTGAGAAAGTGCATCATTCACACAAGATAGAAGGCATGGCCTGCGGAAGGGCTGGCCAAAGTTTACAAGACTCAGTGCTGAGGTGGCTCCAAGAGGAAAAACACTGGCTTTAAATGTTCACCTCTCCGTTCCAGTCAGCACTAGATGCTAAAGAGCAGTGGATGTCCTATCTTCAGTTTTGCCAGGGCCACTTCTGAGGAGAGCTCTTGAATCTAGAGTTGCATCATCTCTTAAGATAGTGAAGATTCTGGCTAAGGGATGCATTCATTTTCCCTTACTCTGACCAGACACACAATTGCGTATGGAGAAGCTGAGGTTTGGCAAGAACATACAGTGTATGTAGTGATCACGTCTTTGCTGAGAACCCTGCTGGATATGCACAATGCAGAGTGCATTCTCTAAGACAGGAGGCAAAAGCAAGAACTGCAAGCGTTCCTTTCCATGGAACAATCACTGGGATAGTACTGCACTGGAGCTACCCAGATTAACGGGTAACTGCTGAGTATTACTGTACAACTCTGCACTTCTTTTTTTCCTTTCGTCTTACAGAAGCATATCCCCCAAAGAGTAGCCCAGAAGATGAGAGGCAGGGAGAAGAAAAGAGAGAAGAGGAGGTGGGAGATCAATCTAACTTGTTTCTGATGAGTGGCTAATTTTCCAGAACGCTAGGACGATCTTTATGGATTACTGTGGTTGGGGACTGAAAGAGTTATAACTTCATATTTAAGTAAAGAAAGATGAAAAATGAAAACATATATACCATATTAAATAGTCACAGATCACTAATGTAAGGATTTTCTCCTCAAAGCTGTTATCTGCACTTAGACAAAGTTCAGGACTCTGCAGTGCCTACTAGAAGTATGTACAAATTCATCTAAAGACAAAATAGAAACAAAGTTTAGTACGGTACTGTTTTGTGAAATGTTAACCATGTTTTTTGTGTGTGTATGTGTGGGGCTAATTAAGTGACAGCTTAAAATATTTCAATACTCCTTTTATCCTTCTGTTTTACTGATTCTCTACAGTTTTGACTTTATCAGCTTTTTCAATAATCATAACAATGCTAACAATAATTATTAGCATTATGAAACTTGAATAAAACAGTTATTTTTAAATTAAAGCACTTTTTAGTTTATTTCAAATTATTTAAACTTGGGCAACATTTTTCCCAGCTGCTTTTTAGGAAACAGAAGAGGTAGTTGTTTCCTGGGCTCTTCATAGTGCTTGAGTGGAAAGCAGACGGGATACAGAGGAGTGATTTGACTTTATTAATAATAATCCCCTCCTTTGATCGTGGAGTGCTTCACCATGTACTGAGAATTTTTTTACATTTTCTGTTAAATTCTCACCTCACCTTTGGGAGGTAGGGATCATAGTTCCACTTCATAGATGAGGAAAACTCCAGTGCAGAGATGTCAAACACTGTCCGAGAACACAGTGATGGATGGGGCCCAAACCCCAACTTTTG
Source organism: Aotus nancymaae (assembly GCF_030222135.1). Lineage (NCBI taxonomy): Eukaryota > Metazoa > Chordata > Mammalia > Primates > Aotidae > Aotus > Aotus nancymaae. The sequence continues at coordinate 13,807,897 of NW_026988450.1, read as the reverse complement.
CTCCCACATTCTCTGTCCCTTGGCCATGGCTTTTGCTCCTGTGTACAGATATAGGCTCTGGACAAGTTCACCAAACCCCCTAGGCTTCAGCCCCCTCATCTGCAGAATGGTGGCTTGGATTCTACCATCTTCAAGGGCCCTGCCAGCTTTTCTTCATTTTGAATTTGGAATTATTAAGTAGAATGAGTGACAGGAGTTTGTGGGTACTAACAGATTAAAGGGATATAATCTGGAAGCTAGGGAGTAAATTAGGCCTCCAAATGGCTCACTGTGGTTGTCATGAGCTTGGAGGAATGAAGGCAAACTTTGCCACATTAAGCTCTGATTTTTAAGAGTCTCATGAAACCTATAGGCTCCAAAAGTAGAACAAGAAAAAAAAAGACTTTTACACACATACAAACATTTGTAACAGTTTTAGGTGGTTTATAGACTGACTTCTTATTGATGCGTGGACTGAGTTAATAACCACGTATGCACAACTTTCTGACCCATAGGGAGCTTCACTGCGGTTGTTACACAAAGTGAGCAAAACTTATTTTCATTTAAAAAACAGTGATTGAGAAGTGTGAGCAAAAGCGATGTGAAAAGAGTATATATTTTATATTGAGAACAGACAAAATTATCAGTGATGATGAAAATTAGCACAGTGGTTGTCTATAAGAATGTAAGCATTGCCTGAAAGAGGGCATAAGGGAATTTTCTAAACTGACAGAAATGTTTTGCATTTTGATTGAGACTTTGGTTACATGAGTGTGTAATCAAAGCTAATCAAATTGTACCATCAATATTTGTGCATTTTACCATATGTATATACATTTTATGCCAATTAAAAAAACACAACTGTGATGCGTTTTCAAGATAGTCCTTCCTATATCATTTTCTTGGTTATTGGGCTGGGGTAGGAGAAAGAAAGCCTAATCTTGCTCAAACATAAATGTCTCCTTTAGAAGTATTGATAGAGCATGCCGCAGCATTTTAATGCTTGTTTTGAATATCCCAAGAGCAAAGTTCTTGACTGGAGGTCTATGGTTGTGATTTCTGTTCCACAAGCCCATGAGCTGTATGTTTAGGTCTGACACCAGTGTCAGGAGTGGAATAATGAGTAGAAAATACGGACCTCAGAGACAACCATATTCCCTCCAAAGGAGAAAGGGGTTCTACTAATCATTTTACTTTTCTATGTGCCCACAATATGTATGTATATGTATGTGTGTGTGTATATATATTGTTTTTCAGAATACAGGAAGAACAAGATATGCACGAATCTGAAAATTTAGATTGCTTAATATTGTTCTGGGTTTTAAGAATTCAAGAACAAAAGAGGACTTCATGTTTTGGTGTGTGGACCAATATTCAATCTGAAAGCTGGATCCGTTACTTGTACCCATTTATCAGCTGGTACAGGGTCTACCTTGGTGGCTGATAACCACAGGTAATGTCTGCTAAAACAAATTCATCAGGCCTAGAATAACTTCAATGGTCAGCAGTGCTGACTTAACATCTCCATGACACACACTGAGATTTCTCTTAGAATTGACTGTAGAAAGAAGATTTTCAGAGATTTGCTTTTTCATTTTGCATGCCTCACAGTAAATATTGTTAAAAATTTAAAACCAAATTGTTTTTTCTTTTTCTTTTCTTTCTTTCTTTCTTTTTTTTTTTTTGCAATTTATAAGTGTTCCTATAAGAAGAAAATGACTAAAAAAATACCCACCCAAGTACCTAAAACTCATCTAGAGAACAATGCTAATAATACAAAGGCTATGACCGAAGAACTCCATGATTCGTGGGAAAGCTGGGAAGCACAGTTCAGCCCGTGGAAGGAACGTGAGGCAGGTCGGATGCACAGAGGCTCGCTGTCAGTCACTGGTGCTTTGCTCCCTAAGTCAAGTTCAGCAGCCGCATTTCTGGTTCAATGTCATTACTTATTTCGACCTAAAACAGAAAATAGGAATTGCTTTCAAGAACTTGATAGTTGACAACGAAATAACTTTTATATTCATCCAGGCCTTTTGAAATGCAAAATAGCTCCTGGGTGCACCTGGTGCTGTCTGACTGTAACAAGAAGAAGGTTAGAGACTTGGGCCCTCCCGCTTTTCAGATTAGGGTGTGGTAACTGGGCATCGTCATCAGAGTGCAGAATGATTTTCTGAGAGAAGTGGCAACCACACAGCAATTGTGGTGTGATGTGACATTGTCGCCATTGCTTTTCTTAAGGGTAAAGATATCAGGGTAGTGTTGTGTCCCCAAACTGCTAGATATTTGCACAGCCTGTCCTTTCTACAGCATGCTGGCAGTGAAGTGCTCAAGATCATCCTACTCTCGCTTTCATAACACTCAACCATTGACCTATGTCCCTTACACACATCCCATCCTGCAATGACTACTTTTATGTGTCAGCTTGGCCAGGCCGTGGTGTTCAGATGTTTGGTAAAACTTCAGTTTAACTCTCACTGTAAAGGTGGTTTTTTCAAATTATTTTTTTAAAAAAGAGATTAACGTGTGAATCAGTAGACTTTGAGTAAAGCAGATTGTTCTCCATAATGTGGGTGGGCCTCATGCAATCAGTGTAAGGCCTTAAGAGAAAAGACTGAGGTCTCCCGAGGAAGACGAATTTCTGCCTCCATACTGTCTTTGGACTTGAGCTGCATCTCTTCTCCGGGTCTCCAGTCTGCCAGCCCCCAGATGCACACACGTGCAGGGATAAACACTCTCTCTCTCTCTCTCTCTCTCTCTCTCTCTCTCTCTCTCTCTCTCTCTCTCTCTCCTGGTTCTGTTTCTCCAGAGAATCCTGACTCATACCCATTCCCATCTCCAACACTGTTGTCTCCATGCTTTTGAAAAAGACTCTGCTTATTCTGTCCTAGGCGGTAAGCCTTTGGAATGTGAGTGTATCAGCTTCTGCATCTTTGCACAATATCAACCTCAGCACAGTAGCTACTACATAGTTGGCACTTCATAAACGCCTGTTAAACGCTTTTGCTCTCACTGTTTCTCTCCTATAAAAAGTCTTAGCTAATCCAAACCCTACTCACCTTTGAAGGTTTGGCTGAAATTTCTTCTCTGTGAAGAAGGCTTCCACTTCTTCCTTAGCCATTTTGCTTTCTCATCCTGCTAAGAGCAACTCTCAGGCTATCAGCTCCTCCCCATGTGCAGCTAGTGGCATCCAGGCTTCACAGTTAATTACTTCACCCAGGCATGCAAGTTTTCTCCCTTCAACTCAATTATAAGCATCATTCCAACAGACTGTGTTTCACACTCATTTCATTACCCCATCTAGCAACTTCTTTTCTTCTACCTCAGTTTGATGACTTCATGGCTTGGAGTGAACTCTTCAGTTATAATTGCTCTTGCTTTCATAACAAGAGAATGGCTGAAAAATTTCCCCATTTTCCAGTTTTACTCTTTGGTTGCCACTCTTCTCGCTGTACAGCAGGAAGAAAATGACTAAAAAAATACCCACTCAAGCGCCTAGAACTCATCTAGAGAACAACTCCCGCCTACACACCTCAGGAATGGGAATCCTCCAGTCCTCTCCTGTCCCCCGTCACATTTCCCCTGCTCATCTATTTCTCTACAATCTTAATGACAGCCTCAATGTCTACCTTTTCTACATCTTGGCATTTTAACAGGGATTTAAACTGAAAGAGAAAGGGATGGGATTATAATGGTGAAATTGTATAGTTTTACGCCATCTTTGCGTTAGAAGGAATTTTCAAGGTTCATTTATCCATCCAACACACGAATAGCATCGAGAGTGAGGACAAGGCAACAGGAGAAGGTGTTTTTGTTTGTTAGCAGTAGTGTCAGTGAGGGTTTGGGGGAACTTCCAGGTATCCATTACATTTATCTTTAACACCAGCTCTGCCTCTAGTTAGTATTTTCTGTTTCTGGGCTTTAGCAACGTGGATCAGTGAAGTAGCAAAACGGGCTAAGCCAGTTCCTATGATGTCAGGTAGGAATTCTGGAATTGTTCCTTCAGGAGCTGGGAAACATGTCTGTGAGCTTTTGCAAAAGACAGTGAGGCAACTCCAACAGCAGGCATCGAAAGGAAAACCTATTGGCAACCCTGCATTATGTTTTATTAACAGATTGACTTTTAAAAATATCAAACAGACACAAAAGTAGACAGAATAGTATTATGAATCTGTATGCATTCATCGCTCAGATTCAACTAAAATGAAAGTTATGCTATTAAAGTTTCACCTATCAACCAGCACACCCCCACCTTTTTGACTGGAGTATTTAATATCAAATTTCAGCTATTATGTCCCTTCATTCATATGTCTATGCATTCTCCAACTCAAGTGATTCTTAACCAGTTGACACTTGCCAGTATCTGAAGACAGTAATGGCTGTCACAGTTTGGCAGAGAATGGTGTTATTGGCATCTATAGTAGGATCATGCCAAGATGCAGTTAAATATCCCACAGTGGCACAGACCCACTGCAAAGAATTACCTTGTCCAAAGTCAAAAGTGCAGAAGTTGGAAGAACTTGCTCAACTGGTAAGAATTTCTTTCCTTCTTTTTACCTATTCTTTTTACCTATTCATGATAATTTCTTAGTATCATTTAATACCCAGCCCATACTCGCTTTCTCCAATCATCTAGAAATACCTCATCACAATTGGTTTGTTGAAATTATACCTTATATGTATTGCAACATCACTACAAAGTGCCTATATTTATAATTTTCACTAGTCACAAGGTAAATATAAAACTGATTCATTAAAAATCTTTCATAAGAATTCAAAAGACATACAATTTTGTGAAATGCAGTATTTTTACTTAAGTGCCTTTTTTCTTTCTATTTCCACCCCCAGTCTGTTATTTTTTAAACCAGTTGATACATTAGTGGTTTCTTGGGGAATGATTATTACTTACACATTTTCTATGTAGTAAACATGCATACGTATGTGTGTGGGTGTGTATCCGACTACTTTGTTGGAGTAATTCCTATGGTTTGAAACTGCCTGGGCCAAGTTTATGTAAAAATCTACATGTTTGAGTAAACTCCCTATGACTAGAGTAGAGTAAGTTTCCCCAGTATTTGAGAATTCCTCTTTTCCTAAAGCTGTACAAACCAATATTTGTAAGCATTGATAATGTAATTTATAATGAAATTTCTTTCTTAGCTATTACTGTTAACCACATCATCTTCATATAGCCTTACAACTCATTTGTGCTATTCCATTTTCCTCTGTTCCTTTTATTTTCACTTTCCTTGTAATGTTATTCTCTTTATACTGATTTCTGAAGAGTTCATTTATGATAAAAGATGTTAACAGTTTGTCAGGAATTGCAAATATGTTTTTTGCTATTCATTTTACTGTGATGTTTTATCTTTGGGTTATACAGAAGTTGTGTATTGAAATATAATATAATTCTGTTTAAAAAATTTTTTAAACTAAGCAAACCATATATACATGATGTGTTTGACTACTGTGTTTCTTTTAATCAATATCAGTTTCCCTTTCTTCCTTCTTTGTTTTTCTTTATTTCCCCTATACTATTTCCCACATGCTAGATTTGGCTGATATTCTGCTATTCTTGTATTTTGTAAAGTATCAGTCCAGGGTCAGGCTTGACTTTATGGCAAGGCACTTTATAGGTGGTGCTGTGCACTTCTTATTGTAGCACATCTGGGGACACGTAATGTCTGGTTGTTCTACTGTTTTTTTTTTTTTTTTTTTTTGGGACAGAGTCTCACTCTATCATCCAGGCTGGAGTGCAGTAGGACAATCTCCGCTCACTGCAACCTCTGCCTTCAGGTTCAAGTGATTTTCCTGCCTCAGCCTCCTGAGTTGCTGGGGACTACAGGCATGCACCACCACACCTGGCTAATTTTTTTAGTTTTTGGTGTAGACAGGTCTTCATCATGTTGCCAGTCTTGAACTGAACTCCGGATCCCAAGTGATCTTGGCCTCTCAGAATGCTGGGGTCACAGGCATGAGCCACCACACCCTGCCTGGTTGTCCCACTTTCAGTGATGCTATGATTGATCAATAGGTCTGCATAGAATACTTCGACTTGAGATCCTTGAGATCATCTCTCTCTCTTTTTTCCTTTCTCTCTATCTCTTTTTGCAGATATTTGTAGATATGCTTGAAGTTACTTAAGGGTAACTGTCCTCAAGCCAGAATAGAATCAAGTGTTTCTTCTGATAGAACTGTAAATGTTTCTTTTTCTATTGCTTTTCTAATCACTTCTGTGTGTATGTGTGTGCGCTTTTTTCCCTTGTGTATTGTGTAATCTTTCCTGTATATCTTTTCCCAGAATTTATCATAATATGGAGATTATATTTTTTGATGTCAATATGAAGTGCAAAATATGTGTATTTAACATAAAATTTGGTTTATATCATTGCCTTTAATTTTAAAGTCAGAGGACAGTTTCTCTTGGAAACAGGACAAAATGACATGATTTTTATTTATGTTCTTGTTGATTTTTCTCGGGGGGTGGTGGTGGACTGTGTCTCCACAGCACTGCATCAATTGATTCTCTTGCCATTGGCATCAATGGCAAATACCCAGAAAAGTTCCGAGAAAGTCAGGAATTGATATTCTCCCTGGAGGACACTATTCAGATATGGGCTTTCTGATTTTGGAAAAAGGCTTTATGTGCTTCACAAGGAAGCATGAGAATCAGGCTCCACAAATTTTAGGGGCAGAGCATTAAGTCACATGTCAAAGGAAACGATCTCTGTGTTCCCAGTGAGAATAGGGCGGATGACTGGCCACTCACTGGCCACCGGTCACAGCAAACCCTCTTGCATGTTGCCATTTGCACTCTTGGTGGCATCATTCCTTCCTAACAAAGGCAAAGGTGCACAAACTGGATACTACAGTGATAAGTCTGAACTGCATAAGCCATATAAACACAGCCATTTCACTGCTACATGGCCAAATAACTACACATCAGGATGTGTTCTTACAGTAGTCCCTGACATGGTATACCATTGTTATGATGCATCAAAAAGTTATTACTGTCAGTGACAAAAGGAAAGAGGTCCAAAGTTAGAAGAACAATGAGCCCTAAATGTCACTGCATTTGTGCTAAGTAAGGCAGGCACACAGGGAAGCCCATCTTTCCTTCGGGACAACTAAGAAGGTGCTGAGTGCATTACAGATGCAGTGCTCTTGAGACAGCACAGGAGAGTTAATGCCTCTGTTAAGTCTCTTCCTTTCCAGGGACTGATGGTGAGCCTCAGGGAATAGACCTCCAGGCTCAGTAGTGCGAACAGTGAGACAGCCATTGATATGAGTGGATCACAGTCACGTTACTCTGCATGCCACAGGGGACAGACAGCATGCAGAATTTTACATATCTCAGTGTTGCGCTCTATCTGGATAAATATAAGATGTGAAGGCTAATCAAGGACAAATGAAAACAGTATCGAGACAGAGTTATTCTATTTCTCTTCAGGTGCCTCCAGCTGCAGTTTGCTAGCACATGGCTGGTGATTGTTGGTTTTTAAATCAAGGTTTGAAAGCACATCACTCTACCTTCCCAACTCCTACACACACACACACACACACACACACACACACACACACAAGCACACACATACCCTGCTTTGTCCTATTAGCTGGTGCTTAATCTACATGCTATAAATGCAAAATGGCCTGATCCCAACTTACATATGGGAGAAGTAATACAAAACAGCTGTTCTCAGGAAAGAGCAGAGAGAAGTGACCACCTCTGCATCTGTCCTCCAGCCTGATCATCAGAAGCGGGTTTCCTGTGTACTTGGACTATCAGAGACAGAGAACAGGCAGTCAAAGTACCTGTGGAGATGGCTGCAGGGCTACCCTGAAATAGGGATTAGCCTTGGCTGTGTCTAGTACTTAGTTGCAATAGCAGCCACTCAATCCACAGTGGCCACACAGCATGTAGCAATTTCTGTGAAGAAAAATTAGCCTCCAGCAAAGGCAATCAGACAAGTTAAGATACCAAAGAAAAGTCAGGTTCTCATTTGGAAGCCTTAGAAAAAGATTTGCTGAAAGTTATGGAGGAATCTCAGGTCAGCTCTTCTCAAGTCTTTCTTAACTGCAGTCATAGGCATCATCCTCATGGAAATTTCTGACACAATCAGATCCAGCTCTACCACTGTTGTAGAAGTCGGTTCTGGAATTCCAGTTGCTGTCCTTCTTTGATTAACTGCCTTGTTCTAATTATTTTTATGTGAAGAATTACTGCTACATGGAGCTTAATCTTCCTGGTACCAAGTTGCTAACCATTTGGATGGAAATATACAAGTCATGATTTTGACAAACTTCAATTCAGTTGCTCACTATGATGTTTCTCTGAAATTCCATATCACTTCGATAGTTGCATATGTTTATGCCTTGCTATTTTTCTCCCAGAGGGGTAAATCTGCTTTAGTTAACCCTCTTCTCTTGGTGTTACTGCTGCCCCTACTATAAGCTGATGTGTAGATGTCCTCTTCAAAGCCACTGCTGACCACTGGGCTCTGCGATCTTATGATAAGAGCAGTCTTTATTCTTTCCTTTCATGGGAGGTGCTGTCAGTGAGTGGGGGCAGTGACGGAGTGAAGACTCCGTGGCAGTTATGGTGAGAGTTACACCGCTCCCACTGGTAGTTGTGGTAAGATATTGAACCCCAGCATAAATTGCCCCGACCTGTGTGTCACATGTCCCCAAGCCAGACCCAGATAACCACCACCGAAGCATCTCAATAGCTTTAGACATAATGGTGGAGCCATGGCTGCTGAAGGTCTTGTAGTGTCCTCGCCAGGAGCTGTCGACTCCTGCTCTGCTTACGCCTCTGCTTTCTAGCCGTTCACTCCCTTTATATGAGAACTATGGCAAACACCAGATTAGAGAGTCATGAGCTTCAGCTTTGTCTTCTGTAGAATGGCCAAGCGAATCAGCCTCCGTGCTGGGGATGCCTGGTTTCTTCTGCTGCTTTTTTTCCCCCTTAAAGTCTTAAATTTTTAAGAGCAGTTTTAGGTTCACAGCAAAATTGAGAGGAAGGTACAGAGATTTTCCATATACTTCCTGCCCCTGCCCCTGCCCTTGCACAGCCTCTTCAATTATCAGCATTCCCCACCAGCGTGTTTCATGTATTACAACTGATGAACCTACATGGATATAGCCACCCGAAGACCATCACTTACATAAGGATTCGCTCTTGGTGTTGTACATTCCATGAGGTGGGATAAATGTATGCTGTAATGTGTCCATTATTCCAGTGTCATACAGAGAAGTTCTATTGTTCTAAAAATCCTCTGCTCTGCCTATTCATGTCTCCCCTCCCCCAACTCTAGATCGATTTAGTGTGTCCATAGTTTTGCCTTTTTCAAAATGCCATGTAGTTGGAATTATATAGTATGTAGCTTTTTCAGTCTGACTTCTTTACTTAATAACATGCATTTAAATCTCCTCCATTCTTTTCATGATGCGATAGCTCATTTCTTTTTAGCACCAAATTATCCATGGTATGGATGTCCCAGAGTTCATCCATTCAGCCATGGTGGACATCTTGGTTCTTCGTTAAGGTTTTGCAATTATGAATAAAGCTGCTATAAATATCTGTGTGTAGATTTTTGTGTGAACCAAAGAGTTCGGTATTTTGTAAATACCAAGGAGCTCGATTGCTAGATCTTATGGTAAAAGTATACCTAGTTTTGTAAGAAACTGCCAAAGTATCTTCCAATGTAGTTATATTTATTCTGCTTTTGATAAATTTTGTGCCATCTTTTCAAAGTAGCTCAACTGTTATTTCCCAGGGAAGCCTTTCCTCACCAAGCAAGAATTAACCATTCCCCCTCCTGCATAAAATTTCCTTGGGAATATTGTTTTGCTTCTACCCTTTCTTTGTAGATCTCTCCTCCTAGATCATTGGCTGCTGAAGGTCAAAGCTCAAGTATTATTCATCTTTATATCCCTAGCACTCAGGATGTGCCTGGTTTGCTCAGTGTAGGCAATCAATCAGTGATTGTAAAGTGAACTAAACTGACTGATGTAATCAGTGGGCGTTGACAGCTTGATATCATTACTTTAAAAAGAAAGAAACAAAACATGAAAGACCAAATCCGTATGTGAACCACCTTACCCCTATCCCAACCCCACTTCCTGTATACACATGCACATACAATTTGACTGTGGGCAGTTTGAAAGGTGCATGTTGTGATTATGAGCAGCGACACTCTCAAACATGAGAATTAAGGCTTCCTGTACAATTCTGCAGTATTACGTAGAATAGGCTGTTGGCTGGAAACTATCCATATGGAGTTCAAAGCTACCTGTTCACATACATGTGCTTGAGAATATGCTAAGGATTCTTCTGATCCCCTTAATAAAGTGGCTTCCTCACAAAACCTGACCTTGTACTTCATGGAGATAAAAGAGGCTTAATGAAAGTCAAAGGAAGCTTTCATTTCCCTCTCTAGCAATTTCACACAGAAGGTTGGAAACTTCACACTACCCAGCAACAGCTTTTCCTTCCAGCTGTTGCTGGATAGTGATATGGCATCATTGGGTTCAGTGGAATTTAATATAACGGCCTTATTAAAAGAAATCAAGTAAACTGATAGAGGCAGACTGGATAAATGCTGCAATATTTGCACACTGGTGGAGAGTACAGATACTGACCTCTTAAATTGTTTCATGCACAATGATTTCAATTCAGGCTTAGTTTGATATTTCAGATTTTTGCTTCCTTCATGGTTGAAAGGCATTCCATATTCATCTGACATGATAATATGCATAATCTGTCAAAGCAGAAGCTTGTTCTATTGCTTTCTGTAGAGAATAGCTTGTAGTTTAGGCTATGTTCAGCTATCCACTGCTAGGTCAGCAGTGAACAGGGATGCTGAGAAAACCCTTCGAGCAGAGAGTGGAGTTGATCAAAGCCTTTTAGGTGATCTTAAAAGCATGTTTCGGTGTTCTTGATTCACAGAGATGGAAGTGACTTTAGAGAACATAAGTGGAAGTCACCTGCCTCTAGGTCATGCCACAGAACACCCTTTTGAGGTACATAGGTACATGGGAGTCCAGTTTTTAAAAGTTATTTAAGAAGAAAATTCCATTATCAGCATTTATCAAAAGCAGTTTTTAATAACTTTCCCTAATAGAAAGATCTCTCTTACATTGCCGCATTTTTCATATTGCAATTTCTCTGCTGAGTTTTTTTTTTTGCACAGTGGAGATGAAAGAAACCATTCATCATCCTCTTATCACATAACAAATATATAAAGACTCTCCAAGTCACCATTAGGCATTGTCTTAGTTCTTTTCTCACTTCCAGTGCACTAATCATCTTGATTATTGTCACAATCCCTGACAAGTTTCCCAAATCTACAAATATCGACTTTCGGAGCATATCATTTATGAGCACTCAGTGGTATGAATAATGAGGCGGTGACTGCTTGGTTCTGGAATGTTATATAGGGTGAATGTTTTTTCCAAATTGGATTTGCTTTAAGAAACCAAAATTTATTTAAACATCTATCATATGACAGGCACAGGGCTGGTTTCTGTTGCCTGTGAGCTATGTTACTTTAGATCATTTTGTCAGGATAAAGTTAATTTAAGCTGGAGAGGTAGAGGAGTCAGTGTAGCCTTCTCAGAGCTTCAATCCTCACAGACGCTGGGTGTGGGGGCTGCATATTTGGGGTAGAACCACTGTGGCAAAGAGGCAACAGGTGAAGCTTTTCACACGTATTTGTTATACAAGTGACTATTTTACATAATTTCTTCTATCACCATGGAATTACAGGACACCGAGCTGAAAGAACATAAGATCCTCTGAGCAAGTCCATCATATCAGGTTGGGTGACACTTTGCCACCCAGGAAAGATCTCAGCTCCACAACTCACTAATAGTGGGACTTCGAGAAAGTTGCCTAACCTCTATGAACCTCAGTTTTCTTATTTATAAAATGGGAATATTAATTAGTACATTGCAGTGTTTTCATGAACATTAAGTGAGATAATATACGCAAAGTGATTAGTGTATGATAGCCTTATTAATTTATACAGTTGTATATGTGATAGTTGGAATTTTCTAGGAATGGAGTCACTGTATCTATTTCCACGTTTCCTAGTATTTTATTAATCAGTGACTAAGATTTCTTTCTTGTACTCAACTGAAATCTAAGCAGTTTTAGGTGGTTTGGTTTTTGTTGAGTTCCTTCCATGTCCTCTAGGAACATAGAAAACTTGTTCCTGAACTTGTTAGTCAAAGGTTTGAGTACTGGGAACAGTAACAGGCAACTTTACCTAAACCACACACACATTGTCTTAATCTATTTTCCCCCCTGTGAAACCATAGTATGGTGATAGAACAAGTCTCAGAGACACTGAGGAAGGCACCTGGACCTCACATGGAGGGCCTGGATTCACTGCAGCTCTTTCTTTCCTTTTTACTTTGCTGTGCTGCCCCAGGACACATATTCAGTCTTCATTCCTGCAGGTTAAATAATCTCATTCAAAAAAAAAAAAATTTGGTAACCAACTATTGATAAGGGGAATAAGATAAAATTATGGTATTTGAAATATAAATCATGTCACCAGCTTCAAATCCTTTTTGGAATGAATAATAATAATGATGATGTTGGGTTACATGTGAAAGGTGTGTTTTAAATATGAGAGAAAAATCAAACCAATTATTATTAGTAGTAGGTTCAAATCATATCACGTTTGGTTAGTTTTGGCTGAGTTAGAAGGATTAATATTTTCCATGTCATCACACCTTTACTTACTGGTTTAACAGGCTTTAACTCAACATGATCCTGGTAGTAGGAGTGGGTATCAAGTCCACCTATGAAATCAACTGAAAATATAACATAGGCTAATATGAATAAGTGTGTAAAAATACACATAATACTAAATGTTTAAAATAGAATATATAAGAGCAAAGTTAATAAAAGTATCCATTCACCATAAAATGAAAAAATGTTTAGTAAAAAGGATACTAAAAATATTGTCAATGAGCCAAAAAGGGAGAATTTAAGAAACACAAATGGATTCCTACGGCCTGAAAAATAAGTTGTCATTGGTTTCAGTAAGAAATGAAGTAATATTAAAAAGTATGAAATTTTAAATAATGTGTTTGTCCTTAGGCATACAGACATGCCCTTTCTCCCTATATATCGAAAGATATACTGTCTCCTCTTGTTGCCAGAATCCTTTTTTCCTTAAGAATATGTTTTGCATATTCTTATGTTTGCATTTGAGAAGCCAGATAATCTATCTCCATGCCTCTGTCCCCAAGCCACCTCCAAGAAATAGGCATCTGCCTTTTGCAAATGTTTCATTTCCTCCCTAATGGCAGAGTAAGTGGCTGTCTGTATAGACTCCTCGTCTATGTAATATTCTTTCCAGTTTCTTTTGGTTTTATCAAAGCCTCAATCTTTTCTTCTCCCAATTCTAATGTACATGTATTATCTTTGTTTCTCCTGTTTCATAGTCCATTAAAGATACTATTTACTTTAAACCAAGATTTGGTTGTATTATAGCACTCTAATGTTAACAGACATATAGGTATGGATGGAGGAAAACTGAACTCTCGGGAGTGTGTGTGTGTGTGTGTGTGTGTGTGTGTGTGTGCATGTGTAAATGCCAAGCAAGTTTGCTAAGTGGAGGATATGCATAGTATATTTTAGCCCAATATTTTCCCAGATACTGTAATTTTGCCTCCATATAGAGTATCTTTTTTTTGGTAAAAATTTTATAAGACAAAACCCATAAATTGTATCTATTTATGATTCTTTTTACCAAATATAGATGCTACAAAATTTTAAGCCTTCTCAAATCAACTTCTGTTCCTTCCGGTGCAGAAAGTATAGTTGTTCAATTAAAAACTGGGGCTCCATTCTGAAATGTCTTTTCTCAAGTCAAGATATCTCAAAGGGAAATTATAAAATTAAAAAATCAAATCTTGTGCAACATTTTGAGTTCTCATTTCGTCTTCTTTTGCTTCTGTGAGAATATAGTTCAATGTTTTCTGTAAGCTTTTAATTACTGCAATTTACTAAGAGCTTTGAAAGTTTTTTTTGGAGGGGCATGCTTTGGTTTGTTGAATAATCAGTTTAAGTTTTTCAGTTGATCTTGAATGTAATGCAGCTAAAATGTAGACGATTCATTTAGAAAAATATTCATGGCCATTGTGAGAAACTTAGGTTGATTTACAAAGTAGTTCTTTAAAAGCTGAGAAACTCATAACTCAGACTGACGAAGGGAAGGAAAGAGAGAAAATGTATTCTTTTATTCTGAAGTTCTTTTTGTTTTCAACATCGGCCTCATCACAAAATATTCTATTTTATTGACTCTAAATGTGTGTGTGTATACATGTATATATCAATTTTGAAAACACTTAGAATTTCTGTTTTCATTGGTAAAATAGTGTGGCTTTATTAGGATGCGGTTGTAAGTTTCCTGCACATTTGAATTCCAAATACGATTCTGCTTCACATATTTTTTAACTTAGTAAGAATATTTTTGTTGTTTTTTTACCCTTATGTTGTACTTCATAAAATTTGTATTGCACTATTTCCACAAAATCAAGAAATTTATCTTTAATATTTACTTCTTAATTAGATTATAACAGGATTTAAAATAATATCAGAGGTTTACATTGGACAGAATGAACATCTAAAAGGCTTATGCTGGACGGGCGCAGTGGCTCACGCCTGTAATGTTGGCACTTTGGGAGGCCAAGAGTTTGAGACCAGCCTGGTCAACATGGTGAAACCCCATCTCTATTAAAAATTAAAAAATTAGCTGGGTGTGGTGGCACATGTTTGTAATCCCAGCTACTCGGAGGCTGAGGCAGAATTGCTTGAACCTGGGAGAAGGAGGCTGCAGTAAGCCGAGATCATGCCACTGCACTCTAGCCTTGGGGACAGAGGGTGACTGTTTCCAAAAATAAAAATAAAATAAATAAAAATAAAATAAATAAAAAATAAAAAGAGGCTTATGCTAGGCCAGGTGCAGTGGCTCATGCCTGTAATCCCAGCACTTTGGGAGGCCAAGGCAGGCAGATTGCTTGAGCTCAGGAGTTTGAGACCAGCTGGGCAACAATGGCAAAACCCCGTCCCTATTAAAAAAAAAATTCAAAAATTAGCTGGGTGTGGTGGCTTGTGCCTATAGTCCCAGCTACTTGGGAGGCTGAAATAGGATGGTTTGAGCCCAGACGGCAGAGGTGGAGGTTACAGTGAGCCCAGATTGTGCCACTGTACGCCAAGCTGGGAGACAAAGCCAGATCTTGTCTTCAAAAAAAAAAAATTAAAAGGCTTAGGCTACTTCTATGAATTGAATTTAAAAAATTAAAATTATTTACATAAATTAATTTTCTGTTGAAAGTA
This sequence comes from Aotus nancymaae, assembly GCF_030222135.1. Classification (NCBI taxonomy): domain Eukaryota; kingdom Metazoa; phylum Chordata; class Mammalia; order Primates; family Aotidae; genus Aotus; species Aotus nancymaae. Next base: position 13,792,566 of record NW_026988450.1, on the reverse strand, counting down.
TCTGGTGAGCTAATATAATACCAGTATTATAAACTGGCTTATACGACTGGTGTCGCTGTTTTAACTCTGACAAATTCTTCTCCTCCTAATGTGTCCGTGCATTAACCAACACATCCAGGTGCTCTCCACTGACTCTACTATGGTGGGAAGAGTTGCTGGTAGGAGCTGTAGCTTGCAGTGCCTCTCCCACGTCCACCTGAGACTGGAAGGGGTTAGTCATCTCTACTACTCCTGTCCAAGTAGGAGTGATCTTTATCAGTGATCAGGTTGCATACTGCCCTTGAAAGGAAGGTGCTAGTTATGTTGTGCCTTTTAAGTATTGGAGAAAAGAGAGTGGTATTGTTGGTTTTCTTACAGATTTAACCACACAGCAAGAAGATAATTCTAAAAAAAAAAAAAAAGGATTCTGTTTGTTGCTTATGCATCTCACATACCTTGATGAAACTGTGGTAGAAATGGAAAGAATTGTCTATATGCCCATTCTCGATTTTCCTAATACAACTATTAACAGTAATATTTCATTTGAAAACTAAAAAATGTAGGACAAAGTCTAAACCAGATAAAGTGCTAGGGCAACTTGTGTAAGCAAGGACTGTTTTAAGCAAATTAAGACATCCGGTCCCTGCAGTCAATGGCACTATAAATCAGCTACAACTTTTCTATGTTTTTTCTTTTTTTTTAATTGTTATTTGTTTTTTAAATTTCTTTTTAAATTATTTGTTTTTTGGCTATACCTTCTCTACATATCAGAAACTTAGCGTGATGTAAGTGTTGTAAACTCAAGAAATAGAATATCACATATAGGTAAAACTTAAATTATCGAGATTCTAGAACTAGACAAGACTACAAAAAATTTAACTATTTAGAAGGAATCATTGAAAAGTAGGTAATAAAGAAACTGAAATATCAAGAATTCCTCATGGATGGGACAGAACAATGAGGTTTTTTGGCTACAGAAGCCACCAAGTCCACAAGATGAGGATATTTTCATGTTAAAAATAGTTTGTCACAAGCCCATTCAAAAATGGGCGAAGGATATGAACAGATACTTTACAAAAGAAGACATACATGAGGCCAACAAGCATATGAAAAAATGCTCATCATCACTGGTCATTAGAGAAATGCAAATCAAAACTACACTGGGATACCATCTCACGCCAGTTAGAATGGCGATCATTAAAAAATCTGGAGACAACAGATACTGGAGAGGATGTGGAGAAATAGGAACACTTTTACACTGTTGGTGGGAGTGTAAATTAGTTCAACCATTGTGGAAGACAGTGTGGCGATTCCTCAAGGACCTAGAAATAGAAATTCCATTTGACCCAGCAATCCCATTACTGGGTATATATCCAAAGGATTATAAATCGTTCTACTATAAGGACACATGCACACGAATGTTCATTGCAGCACAGTTTACAATAGCAAAGACCCGGAACCAACCCAAATGCCCATCGATGATAGACTGGACAGGAAAAATGTGGCACATATACACCATGGAATATTATGCAGCCATCAAAAACGATGAGTTCGCGTCCTTTGTAGGGACATGGACAAATCTGGAAACCATCATTCTCAGCAAACTGACACAAGAACACAAAATCAAACATCGCATGTTCTCACTCATAGACGGGTATTGAACAATGGGAACATGTGGACACAGGGAGGGGAGCACTATACACTGGGGTCCGTTGGGGGGAGTGGGGGGACAGCGGGGGGTGGGGAGTTGGGGAGAGATAGCATGGGGAGAAATGCCAGATATAGGTGAAGGGGAGGAAGGCAGCAAATCACACTGCCACATATGCACCTATGCAACAACCTTGCATGTTTTTCACATGTACCCCAAAACCTAAAATGCAATTAAAAAAATAGTTTGTCATGCATGCATCAATGCTTTCCATTTGCTAGAGTGAGATGAGAGTTCAAGTAAAAGAATAAGTTAAAGCGTACACAGAGGGAGGGTTTAAAGACTCTGAAAGCTTTTTAAAATGAGGTCAAGTGCTTCAAAAATGAAGAAATTTTAAAAATAGAAGACTTAACAAAAGATTTGAAAACAAGTCTTTAGGAAAGACCTTTAGTTTTTAATTACATTTGGGGAAAGGCAGTCATATTACACTGATCAGAAAGTAAAGCAACACTGCATTTTAAAATTCACTTTCTTGAAAAAGGAGAAAAGAAGACGCAGAATTAAGTACTTTCTTCAGTGGAAATAAGGGGGTAAATTTCAATGAAACACAAAAAGAAATAGAAAAGGCATGGACAGGTTTTCAAAAGTATTAGAAAAGGAAGGTTGGAATAAAAACATTCAAGGAAATCTGCAGTTACAACAGCAAGAATGCTATACAGGGATCTTCAGCCAAAGAGATGGAGAAATAGAAGGAAGCACCAGGGCACAGCTTGCTGGGAGCCTGCAGGACAGTGAAATTGAGTTCTGTGTACTTTGATTATTAGGTCCTGGAAGTGAAAAATAAATTTTAGAAAAAAAATCAACATAATTAAGAGTTGGCATCAACTGTCCCGAAAAGTCAGCCACACAGAGGGTGGCTCTCTACACCCATTCTCAGAACCTGAGGTGTTACCATCAAAGATCCCCTGGGGACAGCCTGCAGCCAGGAAACCCCTTTGTTTGCAGTCCTTTCAGATCTTCTTTCTGTGCCAACTTCCAGCAGCACAACCAATCAACTTCTTGGAAGAAATAATATTACTTGTAACAGAATATAATTGTGGTTACTCACTCTAGCCACCACCAATTCCTGACAAGGATTCTCACAGAATGGAAGGAATTACAGAGCTACTTTAGATTTATAGCAGCATCCTACTGTACAAATACAGACTTGTATTCTACTTGTAAAAAATACACAACCAATAGCAACTTTTCTATTTGTCTATAGGACACTGGATCATAAGCGAAGTTTCCATTAGATAATTTAATGTTACTGATTCAGTTCCCCACTCAGCCATGGCAAACCTGATTGACTTTATGCAGAATCAAAGGAGAACTCAAGGCAACTGTTTCTCCATTCAGTGCAGCTGTTCAGGAGACACCATGTGCAAGGTGGCTGGCTGTCAACCCAGTAGCCTCCTATGAGAAATAATTCACTACATGTCACGTGAAGTTGAAGATGTAGCCCTTTGGGGGCTCTGGGGAGAGTCACCTCAGCTCTGAGAAATTTCTTGTGCTTCTCAGAGGCAGTCTAAGTGCTAATGTTTCCCTTCTCTTATGGAAATGCTTGGTGCTTATTGTAAATCCAGAATTGATACTTGGATCCTCCTCTGCGGGCTGGAGTCTACTTTCCTGTACGTTTATGCACCTCTCTTTGGATTTTCAAGATTCTGCTGAGCTACAGCTCAGAACATAGGCATGAAGATGTGAATTAACACTGTTAGATGAAGAAAAAGAGGTTGGAACTGGGCAAATAGGAGCAAGATCTTTTATTTCTAGACATCACATTAGTAATGCCTTTGGTTTGATTAAAGTATGGCAACTTGACACAATTTAAAGTTTAACTTATTTTTCGTGTCTGATCTTAAACATATTTTCAAATTTGATAAGTACTTTGCTTTTATCTTTGAAAAGATACTTTTAAGTCGTAAAACACTTCTGATACACAGAAAAATGTAGACTATAAAATAACAGATGTCTGTGTTTCCACTTTAGGATTAAATACTTTTTGCTATATTTTCTTCAAATTTCTTTTTATTTAAGAAATGCCAAGTCACAGATACAGATAAAACCCTCTCCTTATCCTCTTGACTTGATTTTATATATCAGGCAGATCTTGTTTTGAATTCCAGCTCTACATTTATTAGCTTTGTAACTGTGGGCAAATTATTTAACCTCTAAGTAGCAGTTGCTCAAATGGGCAAGCTGCTTGCTCTGGTTATCTATTGCTATATAGCAAACAACCGTGTAACAGTGTCTTAAAACAATAATCACCTTTTGATTTGCTCGTGAATTGGCATATCTAAGCAGAGCCTAGCAGGAAAGGTTTGTTTTTGCTCCATGCAGTGTTAGTTGGGGCACTGGAGGCTGCAGGAGCAGCTTCTGAGGTGGTGCATTCACATGGCAGGCAAGTCAGGACTGGCTGTTGGCTGTTTGCTCAGCTGGGGCTGCGGGCTAGAGACCTTGCTGGTCTCCACAAGGGCTCCTTTATGTGGCCTGGGCTTCCTTGCAAAATGGTAGTTTAGTTCAAGGGCTAGTGACCACATAGAGCCAGGCAAAAGCTGTGTCGCCTTCTATGATCTGGCTTGAAAAGTCACTCAGAGCCATTTCCACCAAACTTGATTCGTCAGGACAGCTGCCAAGCCTGCCTGGGCTTAAGAGGCAGGAACAGTAACTCTACTTCTTGATGGGAAAGACAGGAAATATTATTGTGACCATTATTAGAAATTAAATTCTTCTACAATGGCTAATACTATTAATGACTTCCAGTGGGTTTACTATGAAGATTGATAAGAAAAATGTATATTATATTCACGATAGTGCCTGGTCAGCCCTTGGTAGGCATGCAAATATATTAGTTTAATTCTTTTTCTTCACTAGCATGAAAATTTTTAATCTTTAATAGTTTTTTTCCCCAAAGCAGATGTCATGGGACTGCGGATGTCTTAGACACTCGGCAACTATTTGCTGCTTCAGTAAAGGAGGGGAAGGGTTAATTGTAAGGTTTTGAGCACAGTCATGGCTCTTATTATCTTTAGGATCACAAATCTCTTTCATAATCTTATAAAACTTGAGGAACCTCTTTGTAAAAAAGTGAACACTTCAATCTCCATTAAATGATTTTCATATTATTTCATGGGGTTCACAGCCCACTGTATTTATGGACTCCAGGTTAAGAGCCTCAGATTGAGACTTTTGCCTTTAACTTTGATACACTTAAAGTGAAAACATGCCATTTCCAGTGAACTCAAGCTGTCATTTCTGTAGTCACCAAATAATTAATCAGAAGGTAGGCGTTCCGTTTCGCTCCAGCTCTGTTGCACACTGCCTTGTCACTGAATTTAGGAGCACAGAGACCCTATAACAATGTGTTTAGCTCAGAGAAAAGACAAGACTCAGGAAGCTGAGGGGCAATTAACACATTTATTCTGAGCTTGCTTTCTGGTCCATCATTGTTCCCGCTATATAGATTAGTCTATTCTAATCAGCATTTATTTTACAAGTTGTCAAGTCCAGCAATAACGTCTCAAAGAAACATTTGAAGAACTCAAATATGGGGGCCATTACATTGTGATTTGTTTGTTCTGTGATATAAATTTATAAAGAAAAAACTGGGGAAGAGGCTTGACATCAATTTAGTTCACACAGAGAGGCCCTTAAAAGACTGCAGAGAAGAATTTGCAGCACCCCACCAGTAATGAGTGCTTTTAGGAGAGCCTAGTTATTTCAGAGGTAGCTGGCAGCCAAACCCTGCTGGTGTTACTGGAGAATGAGCTATTCTGCAGTGTCACTAATCTGTTACTGTATCCTGTCTGAAGAATCTGAGCATTCAGTAGGCATGGCCTGCTGTGCCAAAACACAGGCCACAGTTGGGGCTGTTTATGGTATATCTAGTGGCCGCCAAGGCACCGTGATGGGTCAGCGGGGCACAGTGGACTTGACAGTGCATTAAACCATTGCTTATGTCCCGGGGGTGGTTGGGGCTGTGGTACCACCTACCTGAAATAATTTTGTGACCCTGAAGAGCTGTCCAAGCAGGCAGATGATGACCAAGTGCCAGCTTTATGACTATTTATGGTTGTTCTCTTTATGCTTCAGGAAGTTTAAAATCTCCTCCACCCTTTGGAAGGCAGGTGAAATTGAAGAGAAGCACATGGGACCAATGAAATGCTCAATGCTAAGCCAGTTCCAACTGGAAGAATAGAGTATGTAGTTCCAGAGGCTGCACTGTCCAGATCAGAGTTTTCCAATTTTTTTTTAACTCTTTCTACTCAGAACTATTATGCAAAATGAACTCTTCCCATCTATCTTGTCCCCCTCAGTCTCACGTACTGATGTGAAGAAATGATAGAGTTCAATTTTCCTTGATGGCAACTTGTTCTGGCAAACACTGAGGGCAATCCCTAAGAGTTTGGGGGGGGTCTGGAAGCCTCCCCTGCTCTGTCTGGGATCCTCATTCTTCCTCATTCTGGGGAGTGAGAAGGGAGGCAATAAGAGACCAGTCATCTTCAAACAGGAGAAGGTGTGTCCCAAGTGAATGTAAGACCTCCCAAATGGTGTGTGGACATGCAGAGTGTTCAATTTCAAGAGTCTCAATTCCAAAATTTATGTGTTTTTGAAAAAGTATGGCCATTCTGGATCTTGCTTCTCTCATTCCCTTCCATAATCATCTTCTTTCCACTTTGCAGGGACAGACATTTATCTCAGCCATTTGGAATCTTACCTTGGTGCATCATCCTGGGAGAACAAGCCTTCATGTCACCAAGCAAAATGCTAGTTTTAATTTTGTATGATGATGTTAATAAAGTAATAGCCACTAATCAAAATGTACCTCTTTTTCAATCTTTTGCTTCCAAAACAATTGAAGAAGAACCTCATCAGCTAGTAGTACTTTAAAAATAACTTTAGATGATAGATCACTATGTATTTTGGGGCACATATCTCAGCCTCTTTATCTACAGGGTCAACCTTATGCACATGTTCTATCTCCATCCCTGCTTTATTTTTTTCTCTTTTATACTTATCGATATTTACTATGCTACATTGTACATTTTGCTTAAAAAATTCATTCATTGTCAGACTGCCTCGTTACAAGTTAAGCTTTATAAGGCAAAAATTTTTGTCTGATCTTATGTGTTTTGTTCCCTGCTATAGCCCCCAAACCTAGAACAGTGTCTAGTACAAAGCAGGTCCTAAAAAATACTTGGGGAAGGAAGGAATTTTAAAAAATGGAGCGACGTTGTTAGAGGAAATTTCTTCCCATTCGCATATTCTTTCTGTGTACAAGGTTTCTATAAATAAGTACTAGCACCAAATATTGGAAGTATCTGAGGTAGCCTATTATTCTAGCAATAACTAATATTCATCCTTGAAGACATGAACTGATTGAAACAAAACTGCTCCATCCGTTTTATTAAGAGTTGCTTTTCCAATAACTATTTTATTTTATGTTTAGGACTTATTAATCAAGGTTTGTAATACATTTATGTTTACTCAATCATGTTGATGGTCAATAATTGCAATTATATTCCCATCTAAAGAAGAAAGTAAACACTTAAAAATTTTCTGTTTACAGGGAAAATTAAATTTTTGTTCAGGGGAATAAATCTGAAAAGATTTGCAAGCCACTACACTGAATTAGGTAAAATGTAATTGAGATAAATTAACTATGTCTAAATAAATGAAAGAATATAAAAGATTAATGGATTGTGAAACTAAATATTATAGAGACACCATTTGATTTGTGGAGCAATCAATCTATGAATTCAAAGCAAGCCCCATAAGAATTTCAGCAGTTTAATAAAAATGTTGATTTCTAAAATTTATGCGAAAAGGCAAAGGCTCAAGATTATTTGAAAAAATCTTGAAGAAGAACAAAGTTGAAGAACTTATACTACCAGATGCCAAGACTTTTTTCCAAGTTAATTACAGTAATTAAGAGAGTATGCTACTACATAAGAAAAGACAATGGGTAAATGAAGCATAATAGAGTTAAAAAATAGATCTACTTGATTTATGACAAATGTGCTCTCACAGGAGAACAGGGAAATCATAGTTTTACATATATGTTTCAATAGTTTTCTTGGGGAACAGGTGGCATTTGATTACATGGATAAGGTCTTTAGTGATGACTTCTGAGATTTTGGTGCACCCATCACCTGGGCAGTATACACTGTACCCAATGTGTAGTCATTTATCCCTCACCCACTCCCATCCTTCCCCCAGTCCTCAAAGTCCATTATATCATTCATATATATATATATATATATATATATATATATATATATATATATGTATACACGCACACACACACACACATAAATATATGCCACATTTTCTTTATGCACTTGTTGACTGATGGGTATTTGGACTGGTTTAATATTTTTGCAATTGTGAGTTGTGCTGTTATGCACATGCATATGCAAGTGTCTTTTTTGTGTAATGGCTTTTCCTCTGGGTAGATACCCAGGAGTGGGATTGCTGGATCAAATGGTAGACCTACTTTTAGTTCTTTAAGGAATCTTTACACTGTTTTCCATAGTGGTTGTACTAGTTTATATTCTCATCAACAGTGTAAAAGCGTTCCCTTTTCATCATATTCATGCCAGCATCTATTTTTTCTTGATTTTTAAATTATGGACACTCTTGCAAGGGTAATGTGGTATCACATTGCAGTTTTAATTTGCGTTTCCCTGATAATTAGTGAGGTTGAGCATTTTTTCATATGTTTGCTGCCAATTTGTATATCTTCTTTTTAGAATTGCCCATTCATGTCCTTAGCCCACTTTTTGATGGGATTTATTTTTTTTGTCCGGCTGATTAGTTTGAGTTCCTTGTAGATTTTGGATATTAGTCCTTTGTCAGATGCATAATTTGTAAAGATTTTCTTCAACTCTGTGGTTGTCTGCGTCTTCTGCTAATCATTTCCTTTGCTGTGCAGAAGCTTTGTAGTTTAATTAAGTCCCATCTATTTATCTTAGTTTTTGTTGTATTTACTTTTGGGTTCCTGGTCATGAAGTCTTTGCCTAAGCCAATGTCTAGAAGGGGTTTTCTAATACCTTCTAGAATTTCTATGGTTTCAGGTCTTAGATTTAAGTCTTTGATTCATCTTGGGTTGCTTTTTATACATATATGGTAAAAGACAAGGATCCAGTTTCATTCTTCTATGTGTGGCTTGCCAATTATTACAGACCATTTATTAAATACGATGTCTTTTCCCCACTTTATGTTTTTGTTTGCTTTGTTGAAGATTAGTTGGCTGTAAATATTTGGCCTTATTTCTGTGTTCTCTATTCTGTCCCATTGGTCTATGTGCCCATTTTTATATAAGTGTAGTGCTGTTTTAGTGACTATAGCCCTGTATCATTGTTTGAAGTCAGGTAATGTAATGCTTCCAGATTTGTTCATTTTGCTCAGTCTCACTTTGGTTAGTGAGCTCTTTTTTTGGTTCCATATGAATTTCAGACATTTTTTTTTAGTCCTGTGAAGAATGATGATGATATTGTGATGGGAATTGCATTGAATTTGTAGATCGCTTTTGGCAGTATGGTCATTTCACAATATTGATACTATACATCCATGAGCATGGGATGTGTTTCCATTTGTGTTGTCTATGATTTCTTTCAGCAGTGTTTTGTAGTTTTCCTTGTAGAATTCTTTCACCTCCTTGGTTAGATATATATACATATACATATGTATATATAGCAGCTATTGTAAAAAGGGATTGAGTTCTTATTTGAGCCCCACCTTCATTGCTGTTGGTGTATAGCAGTGCTACTGACTTGTGTACATTAATTTTGTATCCTGAAACTTTACTGAATTTATCAGTTCTATGATTTTTTTTGGATTAGTCTGTAGGGTTTTCCAGGTATATGATCATATTGTTGGTGAACAGTGACAGTTTAACTTTCTCTTTACTAATTTGGATGCCCTTTATTTATTTCTCTTCTCTGATTGCTCTGGCTAAGACTTCCACTACTATGCTGAATACAAGTTGTGAAAGTGGGCATCCTTGTCTTGCTCCAGTTCTCATGGGGAATGCTTTCAGCATTTCCCCATTCAGCATAGTACTGGCTGTGGGATTGTAATAGATGGCTTTTATGATCTTAAGGTATGTCTTTTCTATGCCAATTTTGCTGAGAATTTTAATCATAAAGAGGTGCTGGATTTTGCCAAATGCTTTTTCTGTGTCTAGTGAAATGATCATGCAATTTTTGTTTTTAATTCTATTTATGTGGTGTATCACATTTATTGACTTGCATATGCTAAACCATCCTTACATCCCTGGTATAAAACCTATTTGATTATGGTAGATTATCTTTTTGATATGCTGTTTGATTTTGCTAGCTAGTATTTTGTTGAGGATTTTTGCATCTGTGTTCATCAGTGATATTGGTCTTTAGTTTTTGTTGTTGTTGTTGTTGTATCTTTTCCTGGTTTGGGTATTATGGTACTAGTGGCTTCATAGAACGATTTAGGAAGAATTCCCTCTTTCTCTATCTTGTGGAGTAGTGTTAATAGGATTGGTACCAATTCTTTGAATGTCTGCTAGGATTCAGCTATGAATCCATCTGGTCGTGGACTTTTTATTTTGGTTGGTAATTTTTTTTTTAAATTACAATTTCAGTCTTGTTATTAGTCTGCTCAGAGTTTCTATTTCTTTCTGGTTTAATCTAGGAGAGTTGCATATTTCCAGGAATTTTCCCATCTCCCCTAGGTTTTCTAGTTTGTACACAAAAAGCTGTTCATAGTAACCTTGAATAATATTATTCTCTGTTATTCTTTGAAATCTCTCCCATTCTGTTTCTATTTGAGCTTATTTGGATCTTCTCTCTTTTCTTGGTTAATATTGCTAATGGTCTATCAGTCTTATTTATCTTTTCAGAGAACCAGCTTTTTGTTTCATTTATCTTTTGTGGGTTTTTTTTTTTTTTTAATACATTTGGTTCTGCTCTGATCTTTTTTGTTTCTTTTCTTCTGCAGCATTTGGGTCTGGTCTGTTCTTGTTTCTCTAGTTCCTGGAGGTGTGACCTGACTGTCTGTTTGTGCTCTTTCAGACTTTTTGATGTAGACATTTAATACCATGAACTTTCCTTTTAGCATCACTTTTGCTGTATCCCAGAGGCTTTGATAGGTTGTGTTACTATTATTGTACCATTCAAATAATTTTTAAGTTTCCATTTTGATTTCATTGTTGACCCAGCAATCATTCAGGAGCAGATTATTTAATTTCCATATATTTGCAGGGTTTTGAGGGTTCCTTTGGCTCAAATTGGATAAAGTTGATATCCAATTTTATTCCACTGTGGTCTGAGAAAGTGCCCGATATAATTTCAATTTTCTTAAATTTGTTGAGACTTGTTTTGTGGACTATCTTATGGTCTACCTTGGAGAATGCTCCATGTGCTTATTAATAGAATGTATATTCTGCAGTTGTTGTGTAGAATGTTTTGTAAATATCTGTTAAGTTCATTTGTTCCCAGGGTATAGTTTAAGTTCACTGTTTCTTTGCTGACTTTCTGTCTATATGACTTATCCGGTGCTGTCTGTGGAGTATTGATGTCCCCCACTATTATTGTGTTGCTGTCTATCTCATTTCTTAGGTTTAGTAGTTATTATTTTATAAATTTGAAAGCTCCAGTGTTAGATGCATATATATTTAGGAATGTAATATTTTTCTGTTGGACTAGTCCTTTTATCGTAATATAATGTCCCTGTATGTCTTTTTAAACTGTTGTCACTTTAAAGTTTGTTTTGTCTGATACAAGAATAGCTACTCCTGTTCACTTTTGGTGACCATTTGCATAGAATATCTCTTTTCACCTCTTTACCTTAAGTTTATGTGAGTCCTTATGTGTTAGGTGAATCTCTTGAAGACAGCAGAGACTTGGTGGGTAAATTGTTATCCATTCTGCCATCTGTATCTTTTATGTGGAGAATTCAGGCTATTTACATTCAACATTAGTATTGAGATCTTAGGTGCTATTCTATTCATCATGCTAGTTGTTGCCTGAGTATCTTGCTTTTTAGACAAATTTTTATCATTATTTTATAGGTCCTGTTAGATTTATGCTTTCAGGAGGCTCTATTTTGGTGTACTTTGAGGTTTTGTTTCAAAATTTAGTGCTTCTTTGGACAGATCTTATAGTGCTGGCTTGGTAGTGACAAATTCAGCATTTGTTTGTCTGAAAAAGACTATATCTTTTCTTCATTTATAAAGCTTAGTTTTGCTAGATACAAAATTCTTGGTTGATAAGTGTTTTGTTTAAGGAGACTAAAGATAGGACCCCACTCCCTTCTAGCTTGTAGGGTTTCTGCTGAGAAATCTGCTGTTAAACTGATAGGGTTTCCTTTACAGGTTACCTGACGCTTTTGCCTCACAGCTTTTAATATTCTTTCCTTTGTGTTGACTTTAGATAACCTGATGACTATGTGCCTAGGCAATTATCTTTTTGCAATGAATTTTCTGGGTGTTCTATGAGCTTTTGTATTTGCAAGTCTGGATCTGTAGTAGGGCTAGAAAAGTTTTCCTTGCTTATTCCCTGAAATATGTTTTCCAAACTTAGATTTAGCTTCTTCTAATTATTCTTAGGTTTGGTTGTTTAACATTATCCCACACTTCTTGGAGGCTTGGTAATTTATTTTCTAACTTTTTTTCCTTTGTCTTTGCTAGATTGGGTTAATGCGAAAGCCTTGCCTTTGAGCTCTGAAGTTCTTTCTTCTACTTGTTTGATTTTATTGCTGAAACTTTCCAGTGTATTTTGCATTTCACTAAGTGTGTCCTTTATTTTCAGAAATCGTGATTGTTTTTAAATTTATGCTATTTCTCTGGGGATTTTTCTGTCCATAACCAGTAACATTTAAAAAATTTCTTTAAGTTGGACTTCACCTTTCTCTGATGCCTCCTTGAATAGCCTAATAATCGACTTTCTGAATTCCTTTCTGGCAATGCAGAGATTTCTTGTTGGTTTGGATCCATTGCTGGTGAGCTAGTGTGACCTTTTGGGGGTGATGAAGAACCTTGTTTTTTCATATTACCAGAATTGTTTGTCTGGTTCTTTCTCATTTGGGTAGACGATGTCAGAGGGAAGATCTGGGGCTTAAGGTCTGCTGTTCAGATTCTTTTGTTTCATGGGGTGCTCCCTTGATGTGGTGCTCTCCCCTTTCCTCTAGGGATAGAGCTTCCTAAGAGCCTGACTACAGTGATTGTTATTTCTCTTTGGGTCTGGCCACCCAACAGAGCTACCAGGCTCTGGGCTGGTACTGGGGAGTGTCTGCAAAGAGTCCCGTGATAGGAAGTGTCTTCAGGTTGCTCAGCCATGGTTACTAGGAACTACTCCAGTGGAGGTAGCAGAGGAGTTATCAGGGGAGTTAAGGTCTCTCTGTGTGGGACCTTGGTGGTTGATTTGTTTAGTGCACTACTTTTCTTGAATGCTGGTTGTGCTGACAGTAAAGTTGTCACATGGAGAGACTCAGGACCTCTGGTTAGCTCTAACTATTACAGGTGGTGAAATTAGCTGTTGTTTTCTCCTTTCTTGTGGCCATGTTGTTCTTTTATGAGTTGGTCTTGGTTAGCCTCCAGCTAGAGGTGATGCTTTTTTTTTTTTTTGAGACAGAGTTTCGCTCTCGTTACCCAGGCTGGAGTGCAATGGCGCGATCTTGGCTCACCGCAACCTCCACATTCTGGGTTCAGGCAATTCTCCTGCCTCAGCCTCCTGAGTAGCTGGGATTACAGGCATGCACCACCATGCCCAGCTAATTTTTTGTATTAGTAGAGACGGGGTTTCACCATGTTGACCAGGATGGTCTCGATCTCTTGACCTCGTGATCCACCCGCCTCGGCCTCCCAAAGTGCTGGGATTACAGGCTTGAGCCACCACGCCCGGCCGAGGTGATGCTTTTAAAAGAGCATCAGCTGTGGTAGTATAGAGCGAATACAACCATCCTCTAGGATCACCTGGAGGAGTACTCAGCTTTCTTAGGTTGAGGGCTGGGCCATTAGAGCTCCCAGGTGATTATGTCTTTTGTCTTTGGCTACCAGGGCGGGTAGAAAAAGACCATCAGGAGGGGTCAGGGTTAGGCATGTCTGAGCTCGGACTCTCTTTGGGCAGGGCTTGCAGTGGCTGCTGTGGGGTATGGGGGTGTGGTTCTCAGGCCAATGGAGTTATGTTCCCAGGGAAATTATGGCTGTCTCTGCTGTGTCATACAGGTTGCCAGGGTAGTGGGAGAAAGCCAGCAATGATAAGCCTCAATCAGCTCTCATGCAGCCAGAAAGGTGAGTCTCACTCCCACTGTACCCCAACAATAGCACCAAGTTTATTTATTTCCAGGCAGCTAGTGAGCAGGGCTGAGAACTTGTCCCAGGCTACAAGCCTCCCTGCTGAGAAAGCGAGCAGGGCTTTCAGGCTTCACCCCTCCCTGCCTGCTGAGGCTTCTGTGGTTGTACCTGTACTTCCCTTTTTCCCTCCCCCAACTCCGGATTCTGTTCAGGAAAATGCACATTCGGTTGAAATTGTTACAAAGTTCAGCTGGAAGTTTCTTTTCCCAGTGATTTTTCCACAATTCCACTGGCAGCCCTCCCCAAGGCCCCCTGAGAAATAAAGAAATGGCTTCGCTGGTATTCCGTGGGGGCCAGGAGTCCCTACAGGGCTCTTCCTGTGCTGCTTCTACTTTTATATTTCGCTAAGGTCTCTAAATTCGTTTCGGCTCCAGGTATTGTTAAATTCTTCTCCCGTGATCTGAATTTTCAAGTTCCCCAGTGAGAATGTGTGTTTGGAAACAGACATTTCCCCTCTCACTTTGGACACCCACAATTTTTCAGCTGTTTCATGGCGTATGCAGGGGCAAGCCACTTCTTTCCAATGTTTTGTGAATTCTTTCAGTTTTCCTGATATGTTCCTGCAGTAGTTCTTGGAGCAAAAGTTTATGATGTGAATCTCCACGTGCCGTTCTGTCCATTTCAGTGGGAGTTACAAGTTAGTTCTGACTACTCTTTGCCATTTTATTTGCAGTGTGATAAAGGATAGTTTTTTAAGTGAAACGTTTTTGGTCAACTGAATAGATATGTGGAGGAAATAAAGAATATTGTTTTGTACCTCACATGACATGTAAAAATCAATAAATCACAATGTAAGATGCTTAATATATAATATAATATAATATATATAATATATAATATAATACAGAAGAATATATTCATGGGACTTGGTTTAGGCAAAGTCCTAAAAGGTATGAAAAGGTACTAACCACAGAATTTCTTACTTTAAGATTACTAACTGAACTATACAAATGAAGAACTTTTGTTCATGAAAAGATAGCATTGAGAGTGGAGTTTCAATCTGCAAGAATTTATTTACTGTAGAAATATATAATAAGTCAAGAAAAAGTTTTTTTACAGAATAAACATATGACATTAGGACAGAATTTTATGGGGGAAGTGGAATGTAGAAAATGTACAAAAATAAGATGGAATGGTTTAAAATTTCAACTGTTAATTAAAGTTTGTTCAGGGACATTAAAATTGATGATGATGAGTATTAAATCACTATAGCATTTAGATTCCATGGGATACTTTCAAAACAGTAATGTCTTTGTTTTTATTATTAAAAATTATAGTGATTTTGTATGATGTTAATTTATCTAAGCTGGAATTAAGTGTCCTGGAATTTTCTTCTGTATATGCTTCTGAGTTAGGGTTGACAATATAGACATTTGTGAGATTATGGAAGAGAAGTGAAATAGCAGTTCTGATGCTCAGGAAGTTGGTATCGAGTCCCAGGCTTCACTGTAATTCACATGTGGAGTGCTGACAGCTAAAAGCAAGACATGCTTGACAACTGAGACCACAATGGGGGTGGGTCCCTTACACAGCTCAGTGTATGCCAACAGGAATGATGGGAAAGGAAGTAGATATCTACTCCTACTCCTCACAGCCCACACCACCACATCAACCCTGACTTCAGAATCAGTCCCTGTGCTTGTGCTTGATGTGGCTACGAAATCACTGAGATGGTGGAGTTCTTCTGCAAGCCACTACCATGAGGAAGAAGCCTTAAGTCTGGTTGGAAAATAGTGGTGGTTACATTTTTAGTTTTTTAAAAATCATACCCACAACATTGGGTCATATTCTCTTACATTGTATCAAGTCAGACTTTAACAATGGTATATTCTTCTATTTAATAATTTCATTGGATAGCCATATATAATTTTGCAGCTATTAAAATTAAACACGGTTTTGTTTTTTAATTTTTTTTGTTTTTAGAATTTTTTGGTATTTGAATTGTATTCTGAAATTCTGTTATTCTAATGGTAAGTTTCACATATTGAATATTCTGTGCTGAGGCAATTGATTTGAGAGATTATTGAGTGTAATTATTGAGAGATAATATTGAGTTCTATTACGTGTGCCTCCTCATATCCACTCAAATTTTAGTGGGCTAGTCCATTATTTTCTCTGTATTGTGCCAGTACTTTGTTATCACTAATATATTTAAATATGAATATTCCAGTTTTAATCTACTGAGTGACTAATGTCTCTCTCTCTCTCTCTCTCTCTCTCTCTCTCTCTCTCTCTTTTAACCTATTGATTGTTTTCACCTATTTATTGTTAACAAAATTCTGGAAGGAAAGGCATTACTGCATTTTGGAATGCATTTGGACTTTGGCACCCAAAATATCTGGATTAAATATTAGTTGCGGTTCTTATATGCTATGTGACAAACAAAAATCGTAGTTTACTCATCTGTAAAATGAGGACAATGGCTGCCTCACAGGGTGTCATTATTTTACACAAGATAATGGCCATGGAGTGCCAGCACACAGAAAGCATACAGTAATCAGCAAGCTGTTACCAACTTATTTAAACATTTATCTTGTTTTGACAATACGCTCCCATCGACTGTTATTTCCAAAATTTCAAAAGCTATGTCGAGTGTAGGATTGCATAATGATTTGTAAGAATTCTAACATTCTCTCCTCTCTATCCCCCAAACAGTGTTGTGTCTTTGTGGAACTTGCACGAACATGTATTTGTTTGGATTTCCTCATTTAAAAAGAGCAGCTAGTTTGGAAGGGAAAATTGATTAGTGTGCCACATTTTGAGGACTAATGGTTTTATCTTCTATGACTTGTCTTTATTACGGAAAGGAAGCTTGTCTGCATAACAATGTCTCTTAGGAAAAAAAAAAAGAAAACTCAGTGGAGGCAGAATTTATGAGTTTGACCGTCACGTGGAAGTGCTGTCTTTCCTTCTCTCCAGGGCTGCTGCTGAATAGTCCATGGGCAGGTTAGCACCTGGTGCTTAGGGCAATCCTGCTCACCTTTCCTTTAGCTTTTGACTGGCTATACTTTTATTGTCTACCCCCTTTTTCCCCAGTAGCACGAACCATGAGGGAAGATCTCTCTCCTGTGGTATTATTTCAAGTCACTCCAAGAGAGTCTTTGAAAATAACATCTCCTTTGAGTAAGGTACCCAAAGTGGCTTTTCCCAGTTTTCAGTGTTATTCCTTTAGATGCAGTGATATGCTTATTCTGGTTATTCTGTGAGGAACCCCTGGACTGTGCTTGCTTTAGAATTTTGTTTTCGATTCTCGAGTCAGGAAACCAGGCTGTCGAGTCCCTATAGCGGTGCATTTACTATTGCTGCAGCTTCTGTCATTGCTTTTTGTTGCAAGAGTTGAATATTTATAAAGATGTCTATAACACACCAGCTCTCACCTTCCCAGCCCTCCCCTAATGTATATACACCTTTTAGTGTTGGTTTTCTCACATTTGGAAAAAGTAAGTAATTTTTCTTACTTTAGTCTGCATTTTTTTTTTTTTTTAAGATACAGGGTCTTGTTTTGTTGTCCAGGCTGGAGTGCAATGGCACCATCATGGCTCACTGCAGCCTCAACCTCCTGGGCTCAAGCGATCCTCCCATCTCAGCCTCCCAAGCAGCAGGCACCAGCATACCCTGCTATTTTTCTTTCTTTCTCTTTTTTTAGAGACAGGGTCTCACCACGTTGCCCAGGTTGGTCTCAAACTTCTGGCCTCAAGAGATCTTCCCACCTTGGCCTCCCAAACTGCTGGGATGACAGATGCATGATGCATGTCACCACACAAGGCTTTATCAGTATCTTTAATAGTACATTTTCTCTTATTTTAAGAGTTACTCAACTCTTTTTAAAGACACACACACATTGTGCTGTCTTTCTCTGTAGTAGTATGCCCTTAATCCTTCGTTAATCATAGTCAAGAGCTCAATAACTGCATGGAGTGGTTGCTTTGGCCTTACTGAAGCCCCTTTCAAAGTTTTTGTAGTTTTTCAATTACTGTCTGTTCAGATTCACTGGTGGCTGAGGCCTTTGTGTTAGTATTGCTGGGCTTATTTGGAGGAATATTTTATTCAGGAGGAAACAAGATTGGAAAAAAATCTTGAAAACAGCTACCTTTTCTATTTTTGGAGCTATTCGACATTTTTATTTGTCTGTACTTCTGCTTTTGTTCCTACTGTGAATCAAGATCTTTGGAATTAGATGTTTGTCATACTCAGTGCTGACAATTTCTTCCCATTTAAAATTTTTCTTATAGTGTATAATATTTACATAATGGAATAATGAATTTCTAAACTCTTTGGAGTAAATGAAGCAGAATAGAATGGCTGAAAGAAAAAATCATGGTCAAGAGGTATGAGGCTTAAAACAATCCTGAGAATTTGTCTAAACAGTTTTAGACAAATTCTTTTCCTATGTAATGCATTTTTTTCTTAGTTATCCAGTTTTCCCCCAATATATTTTATCATTCTTATTTAAGTCTAGCAAATGTTTTACTTTGCTCTGCAAATCAAGTAACAAATTCTTACGGGCACTGAAGTCTCTCTATAGTTCCTTTCTGCTGTCTACTTTCACAATTTTGGACATTTCCCTTCTGAAATACTTTCTTTTTTTTATAGCTCCGATTACTTTGGTTTCTGTCTTTCCTAGGACAATCTCCATTGAAATACCATTTTCTCACTGAGATCTCTTTTATAAATCCTTTTCCCTTTCTATGAATTACTGTTCAAAGAAAATTGAATTTGATCATATCATTCCCAAGATTTAATCCATTCAGTGCTCCACACCATCTAGCAGAGCATCTGCAATGGTGTGACCTGAGTGGGTACAGATATGACAAGCTATCAATTCCCTCATTCACTGGTGTGTGTGTGTGTGTGTGTGTGTGTGTGTGTGTGTGTGTGTATTCATTGAGTAAGGCATGGGGTAGCTAGCCTTCTGGGCCAGACATTCCTTGGTGGGAGATGGCTAGTTTATTTAGCACTGAATGCCTATAAATGTTGGCATTCTCCAGCCAGTGTCTGTAATCCCAGTACTTTGGGAGGCTGAGGTGGGAGAATCACTTGGGCTTAGGAGTTCGAGGCTGCAGTGAGCTATGATTGTGCCACTGCACTCCAGCATGGGTGACAGAGAGAGACCCTGTCTCTAAAAGAATAAAATTTAAAAAGAGGCATTCTCTATGAATGCCAAGTATGAAATAGGTTGAAAAATCACTAGTGTAAACAGAATCCAAGGTCCCTCAAGGACTGATCCACCATTCATTTTGTGAACTGAACATACCCAGCAACTTATGACTTCCCAATTGATCCAGATTTTCCACAGATATTCCTATATTTTATAGTGTTTCTAAGCCTTTGTGGCTTAGGACATACTTTCTCTGGTATCTCAAATGTCTTTCCTTTGTTCTCTTCCTGATGATGTGGTATTTTTCACGATACCATACTATATGCTCTGAGGAGCCACTATATGCTCTGAGACCATACTATATGCTCTGAGCAGTCTCTATGTATAACTTGAGGCACAGCCCCTGCTTAAGTTTTCTGTATCTGTTTCACTTTATACAGGCCATTATCTGCATTTCTCACTTCTGTAATTATTTGCCTACCTTAGTCACTTATTAGAATGTAAGATCTCCTGGGAGATCAAATTTTATTCATCTCTGTATTCTTGTGGTCTGACTCACAGAAATCTCTCAATAATTGCTTCTTGAATGAGTGAATCAATTAATAAGTAAAAAATTAGTTATTTAAGCTTGTTTATTTTTGCTTTTTTATTAAGACAATATTTGAAAGACTCAAAAATAATATTAATCATAAAGTGAATTCATGTTTGCAGGTTAAGTGTTTAAGGGATTATAAGTCTAAAATTAAACAAAAATATGTTGCATCTGGACTATAAATGCTTTTGGATATGAACAGTTCAGTGACCTCAGAACAAGAGAAGATATGAGAGAAATACAGCCGATCAAATATTTCAATCACAGGAGTTAGCAACCTACCTAAAATATGGAAGGAATAAAGGATTCTGTCAGGCAATATGATTAAAAGAAGCAAATGGAATGTCAACAAAGTGTCTGTCAAACCATATGAAAAGATGTTAAAATGTTTTAAAGGGCTAACAAGCATTAAACCAATCAAAATGAGACTCTTAGTAGGAATAAAGTCTTCTGTGTATTCAAATCTAATGTCCTTTGAGTCCTGTAGTTGTGGGCTGCTAGATTAGTTAAATTTGAAAGGTATGGAATGAGATTTTCTCTTGTTCCAACAACTACTAAAGAAAAGCTCTTTAAATTCATTAGTAGTAAGCTATAGAATCTCCTTAGAATTTGAGTCTTGCTTCCCAGGGGAGAATTCCTGAACATATAGAAATCTTAAGTTGTTTGAGATGCTTACTTATTGGAGAAGTGTATTTCTAACACATGAAATTAACTATAGAGAAAACAAAATAAGCTAATCCCATATAGTGTTAATGCTATTTCAGAAAATACAGGTTAGGATTTTGTAATCATTGGGATGATCTGTGTCTACTTGGTATATAAATCTTTTTAGTTCTTAAGATAATCAGATGGATTGTATTAGATTTGATAGATTCACTCAGTAAAATCAATTCAAAATTTTAATTAATTGATTTTATATTGTGATTTTAGGTTGAAAAACATGACAATTTTTTATTAAATTTGTGTAATGCTAAAAACAACTTGAGATTTAATTTATAGATGAGCTTATTTTATTAGATTTGCTGGATTAGCTTAAAAACCAGTGAATGTTTTATTAGGACAAATATTTGAAAGATTTCAAAAAATGATAATTACAATGAATTCATGTTCAATGTTTAAGGAAATTTAAGTTATAAATGGAACAGATTATTTAAAGGAATGTAGACTATTGAATTTAAATAGGTCGAATAGTAATTGAGGTTTCAGTAGAATATTATTCAACCTTAAAAAGGACGAAATTCTGATACATGCTACAGTATGGATGAACCTTGAAAACCTTGTTGGATATTAAGTAAACCATACACAAAAGAACAAATATTGTGTAATTTCATTTACATGAGGTAGCTAGAATAGACAAATTCACAGAGATAAAAGGTAGGATAGAGGTTACTAGAGACTGGAGGGAGGAGAGGATGGAACGTTGTTGAATGGCTTCAGAGATTCTGTTTAGGATGAAGAAAACGTTCTGGAAATGGTAGTGATGGTGGTCGTACAACATTGTGAACATACCTAACGCCACTGAGTTATAACACTTAAAAATATTGAAATGGTTAATATTATGTATTTTGACACAATGAAAATAAACCCTCTTCTAATGTGCTCATTAACACCTACTAGATGTATAAGCAGAATACTAAAAGTTCTATATAGCATCCAGAGCGGGTGTGTCCAATTGTTTGGCTTCCCTGGGCCACATTGGAAGAAGACTTGTGTTGGGCCACACATAAAATACACTAACACTTATGATAGCTGATAAACCAAAAGAAAATCGCAAAACAATCTCATAAAGTTTTAAGAAAGTTTACAAATTTGTGTTGGGCTGCATTTAAAGTCATCCTGGGCTGCATGTGACTTGTGGCCTGTGGGTTAGATAAGCTTGATTTAGAGCTTAAAAAACAAACAAAAGAGGTTTTAAAAAATTTGTTGCTTTAAAAAAATTGTGTAATGATTTAAAACTCTGAGTAGATATAAATAGAATTTCTGGGCAGAGAAGCCTCCCTCATGAAAATGCACAAAGTCCTAGAGATGCTTTGGTCTTCACCTGTTTCTCTGCAATTTTTTTGTCTTAGGAGGAAAACACAGTCAGAATGACACCTTGGCTTTGACTTTAGGACTAGTAACTAAGAGTGTTTATTTTCCTTAAGTAAAAAAGAAATAGATTTAATTTACTTTTTCAAATAAGCATGTAGGTGAGTAAATAGCAAATGAGGCAAATATAGAGCAAAGGAGAAGAAAATACAACTCAGGTCCAACCTGTGTATTTTTTCTCATAATATGCAAAAACACAGTAATTTTTTAAAAAAATCTTTTACACAGAGCCCTCCCTCTCAATATGGAATTTACAGTGAAGTCTCTGGGAAAATCTGCCCTTTAATTCACTACTCTTTTGAGAGCCAGCAGGTCAGGGAAGCCCAGATCATCTCTTTGACCATTTGGTATGACGCTGCTTCAGAAGTCAAGCCCTTTGTTTGGCTGGAAGCCTTTCCAGGAAATGACTCCCTATGCGCTTACTAATCCTTCTGCCAGGAATGCTTTCCTGGCCTTTGCCTCCCAGCTCCTTTTCATCCTTAGGTTTCAATCTAAATGTCGTCTTCTCAAAGAGAGCTTCCCAGGCATGCTGCAGGCACTCCTGTGTTTGCTAAGTGCCTGATAGGCTGGACTCCTGACTCTTCCTTGAATAACAGAACTCCTGCCTGTTTCTACTCAGAGTCTCCTTGTCTGGGAAGGAGGCTTTCTCTGACAGACCCTCTCAGGTGCTCCTCAGTGTCTTATGCCTCAAAGGCACTTACCACCTGCTCCTCAAGTTATGGGGTCAACTTTCCTCTAAGCAACACTCAGCGATCCAGACCCCTTTGATACTGTGGCTCCGGCATTTGAAACGTGTGGCTTCTAAAGCTTCAGTGCTGGTCTACGTCCAGCAGGAAGAAAGTATAAGAGCATGAAGAATCACATGTGGAAGTTATTTAGGGGCCAGGACTGGAACCCACGTCTAGAATTCAATTTGATGGGGAACCTAACTGCCTGGAGGCTGGGATAGATGGTACAGGTGGGTGCTTGGGAGTAGAACAAACGAATGGACTTAGTGAATAGTCAGCCAGTCTCTGACACAAGCTTGTATATAGCTGTCACGGCATCACTGAAGGTGGCATTAAATGAATAAGGGTTGGGAAACAGGAGTTGTACAGTTGATTGAACTGTGACAAAGAAAGATGTCCTCAGAAGATACCACTAAATTTAATATAGATTTTCTGTACTTACAATCAGAAAGAAAGAGAGAGAGAAAGAAAGAGAAAGAGACAGAGGGAGGGAGGGAGGGAGGGAGGAAGAGAGAGAGAAAGAGAAAGACCTGTTTCTTTTTTTTTTTGGAGACAGAGTTTCGTTTTTGTTAGCCAGGCTGGAGTGCAATGGCATGATCTCAGCTGACCGCAACCTCCGCCTCCTGGGTTCGAGCAATTCTCCTGCCTCAACCTCCTGAGTAGCTGGGACTACAGGTGCGTGCCACCATGCCCAGCTAATTTTTTATATTTTTAGTAGAGACGGGGTTTCACCATGTTGACCAGGATGGTCTCGATCTCTTGACTTCGTGATCCACCTGCCTTGGCCTCCCAAAGTGCTCAGATTACAGGCATGAACCACCGCGCCTGGCAGACCTGTTTCTTTCTATGAGGAATAGTGTGGATAAAATGGAAGTATTAGTTTGTTATAACTTAGATATAATTTGTAATTAATTTACTTTGTGTCTTTTACAATTTAGGAGAGACAAATGCTTTTACCAAATGTTCCCTATTTTTTTCATACTGACATTCAAGGCATATGAATACTCCCCAATATCTCCTTTAGGTGCCAGTTTCAAATATTGTTCCCAGAAAGAACACTAAATTATTATTTTTTTCTTAGTAAAGTACATGGTGTAGAGAACATGAAGATGAGTGTTCCTTATACACCCTTTATTGCTGGTTACTTGTATGATACCTCTTTTAAGGAATTGTAAAATCAGATATCCATTAAATCTTAAATAGTTGGTCCAAGACTATAGCTCTTAAAAATATTATATGCCATTTTGTTATTTAAAAGAATAACTACCTCTTCTATTGTCTGATCTTACTTTAAATGTTTCTGTTTTATTGGCTGGTCCTACTTAAAATGCTTTACTATAACAGTGTGAATGTTAACATAAGCTCTAACTATAATGGTTAGTTAATATTTTAAGGACTTAATGACAGATCATTATTCCAAAAGTAGCTTGAACAAGTTCTTCAAAACTGGTTACCTGTGTCTGCATCAGAAATATGCTTACTCTGCATTGGTATATTGAAAGTACTGAGGCATAATAGATGTACATAGTTTTGGGACATGTGATCATTTAATACATTTATATAATTTGTAAAGATCAAAGCAGTGTACTTGGGATATCCATCACTTAAATATTTGTCTTTATGGTAGAAACACTCAAAGTATTCTCATCTAGCTGTTTCACAAAGTACAATGGATATTGTAAATTATAGTCACCCTACTATTGAACACTAGGTATTAAAAATAATTTTTAATTGGTAAAATATGTGCTGTTTAAGAGATGGGATTTTCTGGAAATCCAGGAGAGAAAGTTTTCAAGGAAGGAGAAGTCAATAGCAGCCAAAGCTGTCAATCATGATAAGATCCAAGGCAACTTGACAATTAGGAGGTCCCTTCTGGCCTCTGAGATAGCATCTTCAGTGATAACTCAGGAGGCATGAGAGTGAGTGGGAGGGGACTGAGGAAGGGAGTGCTGTCAGTCTCTGCCACTTTGCAGAAAAGTTGGGATGTGGAAGGAAGTAGCATGAGAGACAGGAAAGTTAAATTTATGCCAGATGGAGTCAAGGGTGAGTTCTTTTTTCTTTTTCTGGTTTATGTGACTTTGTTTATAAGCTGAAGGGAAAAGACCTAGTAGAGGAAGAAGCTGGGCAGAGGGAGTAAAGTTGTGGGGGAGACAGAAAGAAAAAAAATAATGAAGAGAGCAAGGTGCTCAAATAGGAGGGTGTGATGGACACAGAAGCCATGAAAGCCACAGGAGAGAGCGAAGCCTGCTTCTTCTGTCAGGAAGCTGATGATCATAAATGGATACAGACAGATCTGACAGAGAGCGAGCCTGGGAACTTGAGGAAATCATGCCCACTGCTTTTATTTTTTGTGTCACAAAGTCTTAGTAATCGAGTTTTAATGCTAAGGGTGCAGGGCAGAGGAGGAGAAAGCTGCCGGGAGTCACATGGCCTCTTTGGGCCTCAATGGTTCATTTAAAAAATGAGGATAGAAACTCTAAGTTCTCTAAAATGAGGGTAGGATGCTCTGCAGCACCGACAGCTCAAATAATGAACTTTAGGGGACCTGGAGAAACATTGATCATCACACCTTAAAATCACCCCCACCCGAAAGCACCATTTATAGAACTGCAGTGTTAGAGCTACAAGGTGACTTGCAGATACCCAAAGAAGTGATGTGATTTAGCAATGGTCACAGAGCTAGATACTGGCAGTTAGGACCACCATCACTGAAGTCATTTCTGACTTCCGGTTTCAAGCAGAAATGTAGAACTCTTGCTGGGGTGCATGGGGTGCAGGAGTTGTCTGCTTGCTGGTCTCAAGTTTTTGGCCAAACAGGCCACACTTTCTCTCCAGAAAATTTCCAGATGATATAAATGCATAATATAGGGCCATGCCTTTTCTCTGGAAAATTGTTAAGTATATAAGTGCACAAATACCTTATCATGAATCAATCTTTTTTTTTTTTTTTTTTCTGTAGTACAGGGAATGGGAAGTTTAAATTTTCTTAGGGAGTGAGGAAAAAGGTATGAGAAATAATGTGAAGACAAGCACCTTCTACACTGTGTATTTTGTAGAACTTTATTTCCTATGATGTTCCATACACTGAAGCAGGTTCTGAGATCCTAGGGTAGATAAGCCATGATCTCCACCTTTTCTGAGTGGGGGATGCAATTAATTAACAAGTAAGTTGGGTGCAGGTTCAGAGACACACTCAGGGTGTACTGAGGCATGGGGAAGAGGGTACTTGTGAGAAGAATGTTAAAGACCATGTAGGAATCTTTAGTTATTTGAAGGGAGATGCTATAGTCTGAATGTTTATTTCCCTTCCCACTCCCACCAATTTATTTGTTGAAACCTAATCTCCAACGTGACGGTGTTAGTAGGTGAGGCCTTTGGGAAGTGATTAGGTCACTCATGAATGGGTTAGTGCCCTTATAAAGGAGACCTCAGAGAGCTGCCTTGCCAGATTCCACATGTGAGAGCACAGGAAGAAGATAGTCATTTATGAACAGAGAAGCAGATCCTCACCAGACACCAAGTCTGCTGGTACCTTGATCTTAAACTTTTCAGCACAGAACTCTGTGAAATAACTTCCTGTTATTTATAAGCTACCCAGCCTATGGCATTCTCTTATAGCAGGCCAGAAGAACTAAGATGGGAGATGAAGATATCTCATCTGGTGACTGATTGGGTGTGGACAGTAAGGGAAGAGTCAGGGAATACAAGGAATATGCCCAAACTTTTCAGCTGATGTGAAGAGCTGTCATTTACATAAACGGAGATAGAGACTAGAAAAGGAAGAACCTTCTCCCTGATCTCTGCCAATGGAAACCCTAAGCATCTTACTGAGTCCATTTTGTTCATGCATTGACTCATTCATTTAATATTCATTCACTGAAAATTGTATAGGGTTCTCATTAAGTTAGGAAAGGGGGTCAGCCCTGGCGAATATCATGACTTTAAAAAATTACAGTTGTGTTAAATGATGCCAAGGAAAAAGCACAGTGTGCAGTTAAAGCATCTCGCAATTTATCATCAGTATCTTAAGCTAACCCAGAGAGGATGGGAGGGAAGTGGTCAAATTTGGCAAGAGACAGTTAAGCTAAAATCTCAAGGGCATATATACATTAGTGGGTCAACAGAGGGAGGAGGCCTCTCTCAAAAGTCCGGGTGTAAAAGCGCTTGGTGGATTCAGGAAAACAAATGTGGCTGGAGGTGCGTAAGGGAGGAGAGTAGGATTTATCGCTGTAGGTGGTTCCTAGTCAGGCTAAATTATAATCAGGAGTCCTGGCTGAAGGAGATAGGTAATCATCTAGGTTCTACTTCACTGTGAGTTTAGTGCTAACCTTGGATCTGCTTCTGGTGAGAGGGGAGATCCCCTTGCCTCCTTCACTTTTACCTCTTCCTCCCTCTTCCAAATGGGAAGGAGAGTGAAGAAGGAAAAATAAAATATAAAATACCGAAGAGCTGGGAAAATGACTCCCTCTTTAGTTCCTAGCATCTCTGCTATCTGTTAACCTTGAAAGAGTTGCAAATAAATGCTATCTCTGCCAGCTGGAGCCTGACACTAGTTCATGTCCCATGTCTCCACAGACCAGGCTCCCTCCTGGAAACACCTCTGCCAATAAACAGCTTGTTTCTTTTGTCTTGTCTCTGTAAGGCCCCCTCCCTTGCTGGTCCCCGCTCACACTGCATATGAATTAGCAAATCAATGAAGCCAAAAGATTGTAAGGTTGGACGTCCAGCAAATGGACAATGACATAGTTCAGCCTGTTTCCCCTTTAGCATTGTAAGCCTATAAAAGGGGAGAGAAGCTGCAGCTTGAGGAGCTTGGTGAATGAGGCTGTAGACCCCCCACAGCTCCTGACCGAATAAAAAGCCACTTCCTTCCACAGTTTGGGTGTTCGAGCCATTTGTTCCCTGCTGCTCCTGCTACACTGGTATAGGGGCTTCTCTATCTTTCCCCTGTGGGGAGTCCCCACTTGGTTTGTTGGTTTGGGTATTTGAGTGCTTATGATATTTCTTGAGAGAGAATCTGTATCAAAAACCTATTTAAGAGCTGGAATCTTGTCATCCAACCAGAGCACTGTAGCTGGGATCCTGTTCTGTGCTGCCTGAACTTCCCATGTGTGGGGTGGTCTAAGTTACCACCCTGCTGGTCCCCACTCTTTGACAGCAACTCTGTCCCCTTCAGCATATGTTGCAGATGAGTTTACTCCTAAACGCCTGCCTTATTCTGTGAGTGCATCCCTTTCAAGTAAGTCCCTGTTTTCTCAGGGATGTCTTGTCCAGGACTTTACAAAATCAAGCTCTTGTTCTGACGTGGTACAGTGGAGGTTTATTTTATCTCCTATATCTTGGCTTTCAAAATTACTAAAACTGTATCTAATTGTATCAAAAATGTAGGACTTCTACTTGCCTCACATACATATTTGCAAGTGCCTTGGACATATCACTAAATTCAAAACATAAAGCAGTATCATTTCATCAAATTTTAGAACCTTTGGGTTTTGAAAATGACTGTAAAACTGAGTTGTTGGGCCCAGAAAATTTATTTAACAATATATACTCAACAAATATTTATTTCTCTCATGTTTTTTTGAGACAAGGTCTTACTCTGTCACCCAGTCTGGAGTGCAGTGGCAGCATCTCAGCTCACTGAAACCTGGGGCCTCCATCCCACCAACCCTCACCCCCCATCCTGAGCTCAAGTGATCCTCCCACCTCAGCCTCCCTAGTAGCTAAGACCACAGGTGAACACCACCATGCCTGGCTATGTTTTTGTATTTTTGGTAGAGATCGGGTCTCACCATGTTGCCCAGGCTGCCCTTGAATTCCTGAGCTCAAGAGAGTTGCCTGCCTCGGTCTTGCAAAGTGCTGGGATTACAGGCTTGAGCCGTCATACCCGGTCAACAAATATTTCTTTATTGAATTCTACATGCAAGGCATTTCTAAACTACAGGGTTACAGTGGGGAGCAAAACAAAGATTCTACCCTCATAGATCTGTGCTAGTGGCAGGATTAACTAGTCATTGTGTAGCTATTCGGCAGAGCCATCTCAGCAAATTAGGAAAATGTTTCAGGAACTAAATCTGGGCTCTAGTGAGGCTGATGGAGAAAGATTAACCTTTAGGACAGTTACATGCAACCAACTAGATAGTTATCAAAAAAGAAAATTATGCACTATGAGAATGAGTACATTCTTAATGGCTTATTAGGCAAACATGGTTGCTTCTTTGAAATGTTTACTGTGACTTCAGGATCGCCCTTACCTAGCCTTGCACATTTCTCCATTTTTGACTCACAACATTCTCCTCTCCTCTCACCTTCAAATACCCATACACTGCTAGGGGTGCTAAACAATGAGCTGGTTTTCTGCTCTGAAGATCTTCCAGGCCTCTGTTTATTCCTTCCCCTGGTGTCTAGCCTTGTGATCATTTTACTTCTCTGAGGCTTCCATACATTATAAGGGGGAAAGGAAATTCATAAATTAACATTCAAACTAGTCTTTTTTTCCTACCATTAGTTTCTTTCATAAATTCTTAGGTGAAGATAGGATTTAAAAAAATTTCTACATACACTATTGCTATGGAAATATCACTTCATTTTCTCAGAAAGAATTCATGGGCAGACAGGTGAATACATGAACATTAGCCAGCAGGAAGCTTCAAGGACAGTAGAGTGATGAAATGTTTTTCTGGTAGTTATGCTTCCTTCCAATAAAAAGTTCCCCAAAAGTATAACAGCAAGGGTCAAATGCTTATATAAATAACTATTTAGAGCTTTTTAATGTAAAATATTGAATCCATATCTGAGGGGTTCATATCCTTTTTAAAAACTGCTAGGGTTTTCAATATACTTCTCTCTCTCATCATTCAACATATTCAAGCCAGACTAGCCTTTGTGAGCCCAAATAAATGTGCTAGCTGCAATTTGCAGCCTAATATTAGAAGGAGTAATGCTAGCAACAGACCCTCTGAAAAAGCCTGGCACTATTTATACAAGCAAAATACTATTTTTCAGCATGTTTTGCCTTATCTCCATACTTCTCTAATTAAAAACATTCTTTCTAGAAAGTGTAACAAGGTAGTAACAAATCCACAAGTTCATTTTCAGCAAAGGATTCCCAAACAAGATGTTGACAGATTTTTATCATTATTATTCCAGAGATCTAGTCTTATGAAAGTGTTCATGGAGATTGATAGATAGATGTATATAAAAGTAATGAAAAATGGAAGAAAGAGATATAACTAGGCTTTTTTATTAGAATGAATGATGGAAAGCACTGACCCCACCTAGCACTCTGCCTTTTGTGAGCTTTTTATTTCATTGTCTTTGACCTGCAATCATAATCTTGATAAGAAATAGTTAATAAAAGAGACTGAGAGGTAACTAAGAAGATGGGTGGCTAGAAATAAATGTTTTCTCAATTATTTATTACCCTTCGGAAATATCTGTCTGAAATGTTGGTCCCATATATCCACTTTAACAGTGCGGAGGAGGGAAGTGGTAGCTGTTATTAATTTTTAAGGCTGGCTGGCAGCTTTCAGTTCAAGAACAAGGCTTAACTTTGTGTTTTGAATAATGCAGAAATTTTCATTAGTTAGAATCAAAATTATAAATGATATATTGCCTGCCAAAAAATTGACATTATATTTGAAGTTCTCTTTTAGAATAAGCTTTCCAGAAGTGCACTTAGACAAATTGGTAAGCTACCAGTATTGTTTACTTATTTCATGTATAAGTTTTGGAAAAACCATTCAAAGAACATGTCTTCCTGACTTGAGGGTTGGTAATGTCGTATCCAAGTGGCAGTTCCTTATTGCACCTAAAAGCTAAGTGTTGGCACAAATAGTAATTACTAGTGTATGAGATCATTGGAATTGGTTTCAGATATTACTTTTTGCTCACATCTGCCTTCTGAAGACCCTGGGACAATTTAATTACCTCTGCACTTTTGATTCCTAATTCTTTCAATAAAAAATATAAAATTACCCTCAATTGAGAACTATCAGACTAAAACATTTGTAACTGCTTTCCATTGTCATCTCTCTTCCAGCAGATTATCATGTTAAGTTAGTCTTGGGCATATATACTCATATATACTTTGTTTTGAGCACCCAAGGCTCGTTTTGACTAGAAGTCAATTTGAATTTATGACAACACAAGTACTATGTCCAAATGTCTCTCGGTAACGTAATGTATGGCTCTAATAACAAACAGTAGAATTAAACCACTAATAGAATAGTCTCCTAGCAGCTGCTTCAATCCCAGTTTGAAGGGCATTGAAATAGCTGATTCAGAGATTTCTATAGAGAAACTTAAGCTAATTAAGGACATCAAAGTCAATGGAATGACAATATCTGCCAGTGAGCAATACAATTTATATACATTGAAAAGAAGGCTAAAAGAAGGTTAAAAAAAAGTATCCATTTAGATGAGTCTTTTATTTTGCATGCCATTTTGCATTTCCCAGCTTCGCTTAAATCACAAGTCTCACAGAAAAGACTTTCATATATTTATCACACTAGATAATAGAAGACTATTGATTAATCTGCCTTTTCTCCCGCAGTAAGGTGCAACTGAACACTGGTGTCTTTTCAGAGTCTTTGACCAGTTCAGTGTGGAGGAAAAGAAAGAGGACTGTTTTTGGTGGTTGTTGTTTGATAACTACTCAAAAGTGGTTACTGCTTTATAAGAGATTCAGGTGGTACTTATCAATTTATTAATTTTTTTTGAATTTACTCAGCTCAAAGTCCAATAACTTCTAGGTTGAAATTCTAGTTAATATTGTTCACACTCAACCAACCATTTTTGGCTGTGCAGCCTGTCTTAGCTGTGGGTTGGAAACATGCTGCTCTTCTTCTGTGTATTAACTTCATCAGGTTGTAGAACTACTAAAAAACTCCTAAACTTAGGTTTTTTGAAGTTAACCTCAAAGTGAAAGTGTGGTCATTAGAACTGCACTTGTCAAGTGACAGAAACTTTTTGTCTTATGTAGCATTAAAAAAGCAAACAAACAAAAACCCGAGTAAGCATTAAAGACATGATGCAATTTGTCTGCATGTTTTCACTGCCTGATACGTTAAACCTCAGGGTCTGAGATTTAGTCAAATAAATTGAGATAGACCCCATTAGAGTCTGGATTCCAATTCAAATATCATGTACCAACCATCTATTTGATGGGAAGCATTCATCAGACCCCTTTGAGACTGTGTTCTGGAAGGAAGTTTTAATGGCTAGCTACTTTGCTTTATCTTGGTGCAAATTCAAACAGTGACTGCAATGCAGTCTCTTGTTTGGTAAGGTGTGATTTCTTTATCTAAAATAATTTATTTTTTAAAAGTAAATTAAAATTTTCTTTGATATTACATGAATCCCTAATAGAGTTGTACCAGGAAGTGCCTTATACATTAGCAGGGGCTCAGTGAAGGCCGTTTGTTGACTTACGTTGCTAAAGCTCTATCATATAACTTCAGGTCATAATATTAATATATATTTTTTCTTTGGGTGTTCTGCTAAAACATGATTTAGCTTTTAGACATTCCATTCATTTTTTAAGCACCTCTTGTAGTTCTCTTTTGCATCTCACCTGGAAGGTTGTAAGTTTTTGTTTTCGTCATTGCATTTTATATAGTTTATATACATATAGATTTTTTCTAATGTAATGTATTATGTCTTGATATCATTACTGTTACTTAGACTTCAAAATTTTGCCACCAGCATATGTAAAATTGGTAATAGATAAAGCAACCATTGATTGCCTGGTTGGCATAATGGTTAGGTGTCTGATGAAAAGTTGCTAAGATACGATATGACGGCAGCCCTTGAGCTTCTGAGTCTCTGTGCGAGCTCTCACAAATTGAGAGTTTCAATATGTAGCGTCACCTTATTTGTGTGCGGTTCAGTCTGTCAACTTTTGACTGTAACTTTAGTATGCTGATTTCAATCATTGTAGACTCCAAATATAAAAGATTTCATAGCCATGTAATGATTAGTTTTGGAAGCTGTATCTCATTCAAAAGGATCCCACAGGGAGAGAGAGAACAGTACTTACATGTGTCTTCTTCTTCCATGGAAATACTGATCACATAACAGGCACACACAAAACCCACCAACTGCAAAAAAGAAAAAATGGGTACCTTAAGAATCGATTCCAAGTTTCCATAATTGAAGAGCCAATATAATCTAATAAAGATAAAAATTTATGAGCAACTTTTAAGAATTTGCAGTAGGAAAAACTCTTTTAAAATGATAGCTGTGGTTTTAAGAGTCTTTTCATTTCTATGTAGCCTTACTAGCTTTCTAAAAAGTACACAGAAATGGGGGAAAACCAATTTTTAGGTATTTCACTTAGATTTTGATTTGGGGCTTGCAGTTCTTATATGTTATAGTCAGCAAAGATTAAGAAATCCATTTTAAAGTTCTAATTTTTTTTTCTGACGGTTGAGCATTTTGTACTAGCACTCATTAACTATAACTATTTTAATATTTAAAAGCTACAGAGAGAATCAAAATATGTTGTGTGTATAGTACTTCTTTTTTTTTTTTGAGACGGAGTTTCACTCTTATTACCCAGGCTGGAGTGCAATGGCGTGATCTCTGCTCACTGCAACCTCCGCCTCCTGGGTTCAAGCAATTCTCCTGCCTCAGCCTCCCGAGTAACTGGGACTACAGGCACGCGCCACCATGCCCAGCTAATTTTTTGTATTTTTAGTAGAGACGGGGTTTCACCATGTTGACCAGGATGGTCTTGATCTCTTGACCCCGTGATCCACCCGCCTCGGCCTCCCAAAGTGCTGGGATTATAGGCGTGAGCCACCGCGCCCGGCCACATGTTGTGTATAAATTAAATACCAATCATCTACTTAATTATTTAAAATGCTCTAGGAATGTAAATCATATTTAGATACTAAATTGCTTTGTTAATCATATCACAAGAAAACAAATTAACTTATTGGTGATTTGGTAGTGTTAAAATAGAAGAGATAATTTATACTTTTAATACTAGTAGTTCAAAGAATAAATGCAGGTGTAGAATTTAACCTCTGAATTTATGATGCTAAGAGGACGATTTTTATTTCATGGAGCCAAAGACACTGCAATTCCTAGAGGACAAAATTGTCAATGAATCTAGTCTAGTCTAAAAATACTTACTATAAGCACTTTGATAGGTATGAAAAATAGATACTTGATAGTTGTTAGTTTCTCTTCTTGCCTTTGTCAACATTTGTTTCCACCCTTTACTCCCATTATAAAATAACAGTGGGAAAATAAACTTTTCCTCGTAGTCCTAGTGTCAAAGGCTGATGTTTCCAATGCAGAGAACAAGATATCTGGGGCTTTTGACTACCCATGTGAATTAGGACCCTGAGCTTGTAATCCTTCTCTAGAATGTCTAAATAAAGCCCAAGAAGCTCTGAGGGGGTGAGAGGTTAGGGAAAAGGTTAGCGTGAGGTCTTAGGAGAAGGGCTTCCAGAGAAATCTGCCAGGGTGATGATGGCTTTTCCCACCCAGCAGGCACCTCATCTCACCTCAAGCCAAGTGAGGGGGTGCTTCAGAAAGCACTCGGGGAGTTTAACATTTCTTACATTTTGGGAAACATGGGGGCTTGGCACCTGACTCACGCTTGAAAGAGTCAAAAGGCAAGAGGCTGTGTCTAGAGGGGCTTTTGGTTATAGTGTGTGGAGACAGGATTGGGCAGGATTGGCAGGGCAGGATGTGTATGTGGGCCCTTAGTCTGGGGTTAAGGCCTCTGGAGAGAGTTTCCTGTGCTGTTCTGGAGTTGGAGCCACCGCAGAGGACTTCTTGGCAGGGCTAGGTGACCTCAGGATGATGGTACCTTGGCTATAGAAGGCAAGTAGGGGTGCAAAGTGGCAAAACATGGAGGCTGATCATCCAAGAAACAGGTAGGGATCCCATAGGAGAGGCAGGGTGGATTCTGAAGAACCCCTAAAGACACCCCACAAGAAGAAGCATCAGCATGTGGGAGATGTCACACCCAGAGAGTATCCCTGCCAGATTACAATGGAGCCCTTCATGCTAACACCTTGTTCCCTACTTTTCTCCCATCGTTTCTCCTTCTACTTCATCCCTACAATAAAGCAGTGAGAGAAGTGGCGTGAGAAGAGGAGGAAGCAGTGCCGTGTTTCTTCCCCTCTGCAAGTCTGCAAGTTGAAATCAGACCCAAGCTCAGGAGGAGTTTTTAAGTGGATGAGAATTTTCAACGACCTGGACTAGGTATTTAATATCTCTGAGGGACTAAGACAGCTGTAAGGTCTGCTTGAAATATGAGCCAAAGGATGAGCTAGAACAAAGCCATAATGTGTACTTGAAGGGGCAGTGAGAGAACAAACAAAATTGCCTTTTGGCTGTATTCTACCAACCCATTCAGTAAACCAGTTACACAGAGAAGCAGGAAATGGCCCCTAATCCCATCACTAATAACTTTACAATAGATTTCCTTCCAATCTTTCTCTCTTGTAGTTGCTACATATCACTTACACTCTTAGGACTCTAGTACTCTTCATAAGCTTGATTATTAATGACTACATAAATTTGTATCATTTAAATATATTGCAATGTATTAAGGTAATGTTCTATTATTGAAAGTTGTTTTCAAGTTATAAATAATATTATGAAAAATATTAATGCTTTTCCTAAATTTTCAATGATCTGATTCTCAGAGGTAAAATTATTATTGCAGAAGTGCCACTGAATATTTTTATGACTTTTTTTTACACATTATTGGTTTTCAGAAAATTTGTATCATCTATCCTACCACAGCAGTGACTGATGATGCTTGCTTTTCCATATCCATAGAATAGTTCCACTTAAAAATGCATGCCAAGAAAATAAACAAAATGACATTTCTTCAGTTATTCATTTTTACAATAGTTTTCTTTCATCTGACAGATTTTCATATTTTATTAGCCATTTATGTTTTTTATTTTGTGAATTATCTCAAAAGTTCTTTGCCCATTTATTAACTTGATATTATTTTCGTTAATTTATATGAGGTCTTATGGGGGAAAGCCTTTGCTATATTTGTTGCAAAGTTTTGTTTCTTTATGTTAGCCTGTGCTAGTGATGGTTTCATAATGTCAGGAGATTTTCTTACTAAACCGTATGTTAGAAGGCATCTGCCAACAAACAACTTTCTAGTTCTCGGTGGGTTCTCCTTTAGGGGTATGTGTGTATACGTGTATACCTGCAGGCATACATATTTGTAAATCAAGGCCTCTCTTGCATTAGTTTTCTGTTGCTGCTGTAAGAGATTGATGCAAACTTAGTGGCTTAAAACAACACAAATCTTACAGTTCTGAAGGTCAGATGTCTGAAATGGGCCTTACAAGGCTAAAATCAAGGTGTCAGTGGGCTGTACTCCTGCAAGATCTAGCAGACTCTGTTTCCTTGCCTTTTTCAGCTTCTAGAGGATGCCTGCATTCCTTAGCTTATGGTCTTGTCCTCCATCTTAAAGGCCAGCACCATTGGGCTGATTCCGTCTTAAGCTGTCATCTCTTTGGTTTGTCCTCCCCTGCCTTCCTGTCCTACTGTAAAGGATGCTGGACACACCTGGACAATTTAGGATAACCCCTCCATGTTAAGGTCACATGATTGTCACTCATTTCATCTGCAATCTTAATTCATTCTCCTTTGCCATGTGCAGTGATTTATTCACAAGTTCCAGAGATAAGGATGCGGAAATATTTGGGGAACTGTTATTCTGCCTATCACATCTGTGAACTCATAGACTCACAGCGGGTTCTGCACAATGTAGACTACAGTGGAGATGGAGAAATGATACTGAGAAAATTACTTAAGTTTTACACAGGAACAGAAAACCAAACACTACATGTCCTCACTCATAAGTGGGAGTTGAACAATGAGAACACATGGACACAGGGAGGGGAAAACTACGATCATCAATTTGGTGTTTGTGCATGTAGTCCATGTTTTTCCATCCTACCTACAAATATATATCCTAAAAGCAGAACATAATTATTTTATTTATTTAACTTTTATTTTAGGTTTGGGGTTACATGTGAAGGTTTGTTACACAGGCAAACACATGTCATGGGGGTTTGTTGTACAGATTATTTCATCACACAGGTATGAAGTCCAGTACCCAAGAGTTATCTTTTCTGCTCCTCTTCTTCCTCCCACCCTCTAGCCTCAAGTAGACCCCTATTGTTTCCCTCTTTGTGTTCATAAATTCTTATCATTTAGTTCTCATTCATAAGTGAGAGCATGTGGTATTTGATTTTCTGTTCCTGCATTAGTTTGGTAAGGAAAATAGCCCCCAGCTCCATCCATTTTCCCACAAAAGACATGATCTCATTATTTTTTATGGCTGCAAAGTATTCCATGGTGTACAGGTACCACATTTTTTAAATCCAGTCTATAATTGATGGGCATTTGGGTTGATTCCATGTTTTTGCTATTGCAAATAGTGCAGCAGTGAACATAGGCATGCATGTCTCTTTATAATAGAGTGATTTATATTCTTTTGGTTATATACCCAGCAATAGGATTGCTGGGTTGCATGGTAGTTCTACTTTTAGCTCTTTGAGAAATTGCCACACTGATTTCCACAATGGTTGACCTAATTTACACTCCCATCAAAAGTGTATAAGCAGAACATACTTATTTTAAATAGCACATTTAAAACAGTTTTCTTGACAATTTCAAATTCTGGGGGTATTGTCTTTTCACTTTAATTAGATCATTGTTGTTTTTATTTTGCATTGTACCTGACAGGGAGCTTTTACTAAGAGGAGGACACGCATCAACTCTGCCATTAAAAAAATTCATACGTGTCCATAATTAATGTTATCTTTAATCCATGGATTCTTGCAAGAAATTGTCTATGCCACTTGAAATTTTGTGAACATTAGTTTTCTTAAAAACAGATAATATAATCTGTGGATCTACTGAACTCTGCACAAAGATTGTAATTCATCTCAATATACCCAATATGAAAGACATTGC
Source organism: Aotus nancymaae (assembly GCF_030222135.1). Taxonomy (NCBI): domain Eukaryota; kingdom Metazoa; phylum Chordata; class Mammalia; order Primates; family Aotidae; genus Aotus; species Aotus nancymaae. The sequence continues at coordinate 13,755,087 of NW_026988450.1, read as the reverse complement.
TAACTGCATCATACTGTGGAGGTTTGCTCCCCCACAGGCTACTGCTAGCATAGTCACACATCACATAACGTTTCTGTCAGTGACGAACCACTTAAATAATGGTGTTCTCATGAAATTATAATAGAGCTGAAAAATTTCTATTGACATTGTAGCTGTTGGTGACATCATAGCACATGCAATACTGACATATTTGTGCTAATGCTATTGTAAAGAAACCTACTGTGCTGCCAGTCATATAAAAGCACAGCACATACAAATACGTATAGTATATAATACTTGATATTGCTAGTAAACAATGATGCTACTGGTTTGTGTATTTATACTATACTTCTTTCTGTAGAGTATACTCCTTCTACCTAAAAAAATGTTGAATGCAAAACATAAAAATTTCCTGCGAAAAAATACAATTTTATTTTATATTATAAAGAGTTCTTAGAGGCTACCTATATTTTTATTCTTAAATGTATGATAAATCAGATATTGTTAAAAGCTAATGTTCCTTAGGTTTTTAGGTAAAAATAAATAGAAAAAGAATCTGCAACATTTCATTCCCATGCTTCCACAGATTATCCTGAGTACCCCTTTTGATACATGCATTCTCTGTTGTTATCTTGTGTACCTCTTTGAATTCATTACTTTGGAGAACTTACTTCGAAGATAATCTTTTAGCTTGAGAAACAGTTCAATAAGTTTGGGTGACATGAGTTCTAGTGAGTAAACATTGATAAATCAGATTTCTTTTGAACCCTAAAAAGCTAGACCAAGCTGCAGCCAGGCAGATCAAGACTCTCTTCCTATCCATTGTGACTAAAATGACTGACACTCTGGTTTTCTTTCAGTGGCACTGCAAGGAAGGAGAAGAATAGTAACAGAATGAAGGAATCAGGCTGCAATGGAAAATTTCTGAATGAGTTCTGTTGGTTTGCATACAGACAAATTTAGACGATGCATTGCAAATTCTATGTTGGAAATTGCTTATTGGATAGTCAGCTTATAGTTGCTTGATAGTTTTTGTATTCCAATGATCATTCCTCCACCACAAACTCAGGTAAGTTAAATCTCACAAATCATTTTTTTTTTATCTATATAGGTGAGAGGTAAGCAAAGATATATCAAAATGTTTTGATAGAGTACTATGGGACTTTTCTAGTGTAAAGCTAAAGTCTTCATGATAGCTCAATGCCACAATAAATATTATTTTGTAATGTTCTAATATATCCCCCCCTTAAAAAATATAATACTTCTACCCACACCTTTATATTTACTTAAAGTAAGGTGAATTATTATTTAGTCTTTTTTGATGCTTTTAATATGAAAATGATGCCTAAAGTATATGTTAGCATATTGTTAGCCCATTTGACAGGAAATATGTATTTTGGTGTTTTCTAATATTGGCTCATTCAATCTGTCATGCTGGGGGCCATCAGCTTTTATTGGTTGGCCTATCAGCATTTACTGGTTGATCCATTGGCGTTTACTGGAAGAAAGGCCAGAGGATTGATGAGAAGGTCTCTTGAGAACAAATTCAGTCATGCTGATACACTGTTTTCACATATCAATAGGTAGAGTTAATTTGATGGAGTTGAGCCTGGAAATCCAACAGGAGACCAATTTCCCATAAAAAAAAAAAAATCCTATCCTGATGAAAGAATCTTGACCTGAAACTAAGTTTATACCACCCTCTACTAGATTATATTTCCACAGTTGTAAGAGGCCTGGAAAGTATTAACTGTTAGTAGTTGAATCACATATTATTTTGTTACATATTCAAACATTTAAGGATCAAAATCTAGGTACCCGCTAAGAAATCTTTATAATATAAAATAAAATTATATTTTTTGCAGGAAATTTTTATGTGATTGTAATGCACATTTTCTTCTAGGCTAAAAAGAAAGATGTTGACCAGATGACTAACACTGGAAAATAAATGCAAGCTTTGCAGTCTTGATTTTATCATTAAAGTAAGTACAGTTGAAATTCAAAGACAGGTTTGGAAGCAGGATGAGACATTGATCAAGTTAGAAGGAATGCATGAGAAGATGATTATAGATGAATTTTTATGAAGGCAAAAGAGAGTAAGCTCTTTGGATAATTTTTTCAGAAATATGTGTTTACTTATGTTCTTTGTAACTTTTACTTCTTTCTTATAGTTTTAAGACCGTGGATTATTCCAAAAATATTGGTTTAGGGAGGGATAACATGGGGAGAAATGTCAGATATAGGTGATGGGGAGGAAGGCAGCAAACCACATTGCCATGTATGTACCTATGCAACAATCTTGCATGTTCTTCACATGTACCCCAAAACCTAAAACACAATAAAATATATATTAAAATAAAAAGAAAGAAAATAGTCCAACGTACATACATACACACACACAAAATACTGGTTTAACTGCATTTTCTGAAAAGATTCAGTGTCTATGTGCTAAAGAGTACTGGTCAATATATTTATTTTTCCGTTTCCAAATAACTAGTCTTTTGATGGGCAGAAGTAAAGTCAGGTTCTTAATATAGCAGCATGTTATGTCTCCCTATCCAGTGAATATTTTCTTACTGATAAATGTGGGTGTGCACAGTTTTAAAAGAACAGAGCAATGTATAGCAAGAAAAACATTTGTCAGATCTAACTATTCACTAATGGACCTTAATATTTTCTTGACAGATGACATAAAGAATTTTTGGCCAGGCAATTGAGATAGACAGTACCATTAGCTGAAAACAATAAGACAATGACATGCCATGCTAGAAATATTAAATCATTCTCCAAGTCCTCAGACAGAATTTGCCAACCATAATCTCAATATTATTACAAATGAATTAATTAAAACATTTCCTTTTACTTTTGCTTTATTGATGGACACTCTCATAAAATATTTACTCCAAAAATTGCTTTTGCTATTGTGATTAACCAAACTGCTGCTTAATTAATAATGTTACCCTCATGAGAAACTGTCTAGACATCATGTTAATCAGCAATTTGTAGATGGCTGACTGTTGTGTAGTTCTTGATTTCCCAGAATTTGAATTTAAATAGTCCTTGTGGCTTTCTGCTTGTCTACAAGAAATGGAAAATGCATTCTTGCCAATGAAAACACACACAAAGTAAATAACATCAGCATAGCAATCATGATTATCTCTGCTTTTAATAAAGTTTTGAAAAGAGTCATTCATTTTAAAGACACCTTTTTGCCTCTCTCACTAACGTTATCCATTTTTGTAGTTATATAATTTAAAATGACTTTCTTCTCTATATTGTAAATTCTGACAGCATACATTTCATCTTTTTAAATATAGTTAATGAATGCAAATGACATAAAACTACATTCTAACTCCACTTTTTGTGTAAGAGATTGATTAGTTTTTGCAAATAGAATTTGTATGTGGGGTTGGTTTGTTTTGACCTGTAGGCATTGTATAATAATCAACTAGATTAGGTTTCACTCCTGTAGACACTAGGAAAATAACCATTGGCTGTGTGTCCTGCTAATTGTGAATCTTATTAAGAATGAACTAAAAAATTGAGTCACACCTGAAATCATGTGTCTTTGGTGGCCACTTTTAGGTGAAATAGATGGAGGAAAAAAGCTCATCCAGGGAACTCAGAGAAGAGAGGCATTCGACGAGAGGATTGCTGAACTTGAAGAAAGCCTGTGGGGTCCTTGAAAAACATAACTCCCCAGTCACTCTCCTAAGTTTCCCCACATTCACACTAACATTGAAGCCTTAAAGCTTAAGAGAATCCTTAAGGAATGATAGAAGTTTCTCTGTATAATATTTAATATTTAATACATGGTATATTAGTCTGTTCTCATGCTACTCACCCTGTTCTCACATCTCTGCATGCACAAACACTCTCATTCTTTAAGCCCAGTTGTAAATGTCACTTTCTTTGATTTCTTTAGTTGATCCATCTCTAGTCTGAATAGTCTCTGCACTTTGTTCTTATATCTGTAATGGTAGCTTCAAGATACTGCTTTGTATCACAGCGTTGTGTCCATTTGTTATCTTCTAAGCAGGTTCTGGATGGCAGGAACTACCCTCTGAGAGACCTGATGCAAAGGTCATGTCCTCTGAGAGTCCTGCCCTAGTTCCATCAGGGAGAGTATCTACTTCTTCCTCTACTTTGACACATCATCATACTCCTCAGATAAGGCACATTTCGCATGGTAATTATACTTATTTACATGTTTGTCTCTACTATGAAGCTCTTTCAGGATGAGAGCTTTTTCTCAATTCAACTTTACATTTCTAACGCTTAGCACTTTGCCTGCGAAGAAGAATGTATTCATCAAATGTTTCTGAATGAATAAATGATGAGAAGAATTGCATTGCAAAGTGAGATAAAGGAGGGAAACAAGGATGTCTGAAATACAGTGGATGAATTTCAGAACTCCAGCATGGTAGCAATCCTGAAGTTCCCTCATGTGTCACCATGTTGCTCAGTCACTGTAAAACGCCAGCTCTGCTCGTGTGCATCAGAGGTATTGCCATGATTCAGTAAGTTCTCCAGATTTTTGCTGCTGTGCTTTGATATTGTGTGGATCATGCACCAAACATGAGAACAAGCCAATGATTATATAATACCATCTTTAACAAAAGAATGAAACATAAACATTTAGAGAGAAAAAGGATATTAGAGTCTTTTCATTTATGAGTTAACTTCGGTTGATGTTACATGAAACCAAACATGAATATTAAAAGTAGTTATGGATATTTCAGAATACATGCTGCTTTTTTTTCACTGGGGAGAGAGAAATAATATGACAGGATAAGACCTTTCCAGCCACTGTGTTGAACTGATACAGCGGTTTTCATCAGGCAGGTAGTGTTCCAAGCCTCATAGCAAGCCTGAATTCAGCATACCCTCTTGCCTAAGTCAGGATGATAGACAATGAGATGTCCAGATGCATAACATGTGGCTACTCGAGTGGGCTGGGGGCTCGGCTTTGTCCTAGGGCTCACCCTCAGCTTTGGGTTGGACAGTGATATGGCTTGGCTCTGTGTCCCTACCCAAGTCTCACCTTGAATTGTAATAATCCCCATGTGTCAAGGGTGGGACCAGGTGGAGATTATTGAATCATTAGGGCTGTTTCCCCACATGATAGTGAGTGAGTTCTCATGAGATCTGATGATTTTATAAAGGGGTTCCCCCTTCTCTCAGCACTCATTCTCACTCCTGCCACCCTGTGGAGAGGTGTCTTCTGCCATGATTGTAAGTTTCCTGAGGCCTTCCCAGCCATGCTGAACTGTGAATCAATTAAACCTCTTTCCTTTGTAAATTACCCAGTCTAGGGTATTTCTTCATGGAGCGTGAGAACAGATTAATACAGACAGCCTGTTTATCCTTCCTTATTCTAGAGGGCTTATCAAAAAACTTTGAGACTGAAGAAGAGGCAGTAGGTGGACAGTTTCATCTCACCATGATTAGTGGCCACATTTCTTTTTCTATGGCTCCCGAGAGGGCCTTTTTGTGCAACTGTTACCCAGGCCCATCTGTGCTCTCTCATGTGCCTAGCAGAAGTCTAGGCTCTTAGGATCCTCAGGGGAAGAAGTCTTAGGAGGAACTGGCCTCTTATTTATTTGGATCACTCTGGGGAGAGTGTGACTCCCAGTAAAACCTAATATGTTTGTTTTTAATCAAGCTTCTCTTACTGTTCCTTCAGGAATCCAGAATTAGAGCTGTGTCTTTGATGGCAGTGTCCTATGCCAAGTGAAGCCTGAAATTATGTGAAGACATTTGGTTCACTCTCCTAAGAGTCCCACTGGCACCCTGGACTCCAAATGAATCAATGAATATGGAAATAAGTTGTTTTCTCCACGATGACCATAAAAATGCACAACAGCAACAGCATCACATTTATTCAAGCTTTGGGGATTTACTGCCCTTATGTGTATGGCAAACACTTGTGGAGACAGTGTCAAAATGGAAAACAAATGATTTGCTGGCCTCTAGCAAGGAAGATAAGACTTTCAATGACATACCTCTGTGATGCAGACACTCTGCACACACCAGCTCAGCAATATCATGGAGGACACCAGTGTTACCCTGACTCACAAAGAACCTTGTTCCCAGATAATGCATTTCTGGTGGTAAGGCCATAAGGAATAAGAACATTGTCCAATATTTTTTTTTTTATAAAAGTGCCTATTTAAGTAGATTATTTCATCTAGGATTTTTCTAAGCGTCTCTTGCCAAATTCAATAATTCTTCAATGGTATTATGTGAGTAGTTTAACAGGGTCATTATATCTGAGTGTCATAAGGTCATATGAAGAAAAATATTTCTATCATGGAAAAATTTCATCTAATCTTTACCCATTTACAACCCAAAATGTAAACTAAAATAGAATTGATAAATGTGTCAGATGACTATAAGTATATTTTGAGGATTATTTTTGTGAGAGTTGTTTTTGTTGTGTCAGATTGTGACAGGTAAGGTCTTGGGTTGAGTTGAGTATACATTTCTTTGTGGCTATAGGGAATAATAAATTATCCAGGTTACAATGAGCTTTGTTTCCTCCATGCCTGACCATTTAAATGCAGTCAGACCCAAGAAATTGGATTAAAAGTTGAGCTCAGGTGGGAGCCCTTAGCCTGTGTCTATTCAGGCTGACCTCAGACGTGCTTATTCAACCTCTGTCCCATATTCCCATCTTGAGCTATTGACTTCAACCTCTAGGTACTCAAAATCCTTGTTCTTACGACTCATTTTGAATCTGGTTTCTGGCTTACTACAGCATTTGGACTCTTTTTGTGCCCCTGCTATTTTGGGGCACACTTTGCATTTAAGGAAACATTTTTGCCTATGGATCCTCAGATACAGATTTCCACATAACCCAGCAAATAGGTGTTTATCTCCAGGTTGAATGCATTGAGAGCTGAGGTCCCCAGAGCAGCCACTGGGAGGCAGTGGATGGCAGAGCAGCCTATGCTTAGGCAGTCGGGCACCACCCCCCAGGCATACAGACTGGCATGTCCACCTCCTGCCTGTCTGTTTCTCACCGAGCAGCTGACATAGCCAGTAAGGAGCTACTGAGGGTGTGTTTTTGAAAATGGCAATGTCTGGAACTCTGTGTTGCACATGCTGCTCCTGCCATCCAGTGAGTCACGGTAAACTCAGTAGACTGTTCAGCCCCTCGATGCAGATAAAGTCACATGTAGAAATATAGAGTTTATAGTTCTTAGGAGAATCTAAGAGAAAGACAGGCATTCCTCTATTCATATGTGTCTGTGGAGGTTGAGAGATGTTTTGTGATAGGGAAATCTGCTTTTCTAGAATTAAATGATGTTTCATGGCTTTCCGAACTTGCAGGACATATGTAAAAATCCTACGTAGTGAAATGTGGCAGATGCTGTGATCCACGTGGCTGAATCAGCAGATGAAGTCCACGACACCTAATTCTACTGCCTTGCACAGTAGTCAAAATTGGACTGATGATGCCATAGGTCCAGCTCTAAGAAGGCCTCAGGGTGTTCTATGTGAGAAACTGGACTCAACTGGCCTCAGCTTTCTCTCTCTCTCTCTTTTTTTCTTAAGATAGTGGGTCTTGCCATATTTTCCAGGCTAACCTTGAACTCCTGAACTCAAGTGATCCTCCTGCCTCAGCTTCCTAAGTGGTAAGTAGCTAAGACTGGAGGTCCACACCACTGCTCCCAGCTCAGTACCATCTTTTGTAACTGATAGACCTTAGAGTGAAGCCCATTGTGTAGCCTAGGACCTGCCCATCCTCCATTATTGCTGCAACTGATCACATACTCTGCACTCCAGGATCAAGGGTGGGAGAGGATCCCATGTCACTGACTATTGGGCCACCCCTGCGGTCTCAGTAAAATGGACACTGAGTACCACCACATTTCCTGTATTGTGCTCCTACATCCTCCTTGAATCTGAGATTCTGTGTCTCTTCTCTCCTGACCACTGGAAATACTTCACCTCTGTTCTCAGGACCAGTACTGTTCTTGAGTGGCAGGGATTCAAGGAGTTCAATCTGACACTTGGGGAATCAACAGGAGACCACTCTTGCCAACAGTGTTGCTCTGATGTACCCAGGTCTCAGAATGGGTTTCAGCCATGTTCCTGGGATCCAAACCTCACCTTACAGTTGATGGTTACGGTGGTCAAGAGTCCAGCTTTGTGGTCAGAGAGATCTTAGTTAAAATTTTGTCTTTGCCACAACTACTAGGGTGAGCCTTGGGTAAGGTAGTCAACCTCACTGAGCCTCTGTTTCTAATCTGTAAAATAGGTAGAATCATACTACTTCATCAATTATCATGAGAATTGTCAAGATAATGGATATCTAGTGCTTAGCACAGGGTTTAGTTGGACGCTATTCTGAACACTATATGTACATTAATGAAACATGATTGCATTCTTTTTTATGGCTGGGTAGTATTTCCTGGTGTGCATATACCCAGTTTTCTTTATCCACTCTTCAGTTGATGGGCACTTAGGTTAGTTCATATCTTTGCAATTGTGAATTATGCTGTGATAAAAATATGCATGCTCTTGTTGTTTTGATATAATTGATTTCTTTTCCTTGGAGTCCCATTTTCTTATTGCCCAAATTAAGAGTTCTGAAATGTCTTTGGAACAGTCCTAGAACGATATTAATGTGATATTTCCCTTCAAATACTTGCATCTGGTTTTGGTCCAGCAGATTCATTATTATTGCAATGTAATTGATTGCTAAATGCTTTGGTGAAATTCAGGTGCACTTGAATTTACACATTGAGGTGCATGTGTCTTAGCTTGTTTTGTATTTTGTGTTGCTATAACAGAATGCCTGAGACTAGGTAGTTTGTAAAGAAAATATATTAATTTGCCTCACAATTCTGATGGCTGAAATGTTCAAAATTGGGCATCTGCATCTGGAGGGGGCCTTAGGCTACGTCAACTTGTGGCAGAAAGCAGAAGAGAAGCTGGGTGTGCAAATAGATTGCATGGAGGGAGAGGAAGTAAGAGAATGAAACCAAGGAAGCCAGACTTTAACAACCTCTTCTCTCAGGAATTAATTCATTACCATGAGAGTGAGAAGTCACTCACTCCCAAAGGAGAGCGCTAGCCTATTAATCAGGGGTCTGCCCCCACTGACTCGAACACCTTCCGCTAGGACTCACCTCCCAGTATTGCCATGTTGAGGAGCAAATTTCAACATGAGTTTTGGCAGGGACAAAACAAACCATAACACCTTGGATTACAGCATACTTGAATCCCAGCATAGCCTAGTAACTATGTCTAAAAGTGAAGTGAGGTTAACTCATTAGGGCTTACCCTTAGGGTGTCTATGTTGACTTTTAGGGGTTCTAACATGTTTGTTACTTAGAGTACTTAGTATGTTTAATGATCTGTTCCATTCTGGGGTGGGGAAGGGATGTTGTGGAGTTTTCTGCCCTATTATCTTTGAATTCACTTTTTAGGAAAAAATAAGAAAACTACCCTGGGAGCAATCTTGTTTGGCTGCTGCTGATGAAGCCAGTTGTGTGATTTCTGGAAGACAGGGATGAGTTCTGGGTTGCACGAGCCACACTCAAGCTGTTATGATGTAAATATTTCAAGTACGATGTGCTACCAGTGCTGGTGAGCGAGCTGGGCTATGTGTGCTCACAGGAGTAGCTGTGTTTCCATGGTGACAGAGCTGGCTCTCAGCAGCCTTGGTTGTCCCAGAGCCAGCCCCTTTGGGGAAGACATCGCCAGCCCAACTGCCAACATCCATCAGGTGAAGCATGTTCATATTTAAGCAAATTCCAGAAAGGTATTCTGAAAGGAATTTTCGAGGTTGGAATATTATTATTCATTTGGGCTGAAATAAAATAGTTTAAAAACCAGTGACATTTTTAGGTGTTTTAAAGATCTAACTTATAGTTTTGTTAAAAAAAAAAAAACCTCCTTGCAGACATACTGTATCCCACAAAAATCCTAAAATAAAAAATAATTTTTTTTGTAGCTGTGAGTAAAAATAAATGGCACATCTGCTTCTATTTCAGGTGTTCAAAATGCAAATTATTGCCCAGCTACTCAGGAGGCTCAGGCAGGAGGATTACTTGAGTCCAGGAGTTAGAGGCTGCAGTGAGCTATGATTATGGCACTTATGCACTTAAGTCTGGGTGACAGAGCAAGAGCCCATCTCTCAAATAAATAAATAAGCTAATAGTTTTCTGTTTCAGTTCTGCTTTATTACTTATCAGACTGAAACTGTTCTGCCGCATGGACCAAACTAGGAGGAAGACATTAGGGTTGGTTCAGTGATAATTAGAACTTGGCCTCCCTGCTGTGTCCTGAGAGGTAGAAACTATATGGGAATAAGCATTAGTGCCATGTAAACTCAGTGGAGAGAATGGTGTTCAATGAGCTTTAAAGACCTTAAAATGGCATTTGAGATTGCCCCAGGCTATCTCTCTCAGAATCACAGTTTCTACCAAATCTGGTAGTTTTCTGCTTTTCTGTATGTTGGGAGCTGACCTGAGAGAATGCTCTCATTCATTATAGAGAATATCTGAACGGGCATGTCTTACACTACTGTTACTCTGGTAATGATCTGACGCTTCGAGACAGATTATATCTCTTTTTATATTATGATGCATATTTACATTTCATTAGAAAGAGTTATGTTACGTTGGTAACTATATTTTAAGGTATTTGCCTGGTACTTAATTCTATGTCTGTGATAATTTAACTGTCACAACATCTTTGTGAGGTGAGTAGAGTTGGCCTTCCGTGTCACGGGTTCCACATCCATGATTTCAACAGCCAATGTAGGTAGGCCTATGATAGTTGTGTCTGTACTGATCATGTACAGACTTTTTTCTTGTCATTATTCCCAAAACAATACAAAAAATGGTATGTAACAACCACTTACATACCATTTACATTGTTATTAGGTACTATATGGGGTGATTTGAAGTATGTGGGGGGATATGTGTAGGTTATATGCAAATACCCCCCATTTTAAATAAGGAACTTGAGCATTCATGAATTTTGGTATCATTGAGGAGTCCTAGAACCAATCTTTCATGGATACTGAGGAATAACTGTATTATGTCTCTTTTGTGGATGAGTAACTCAAGGATCAGAATACCTTGTTTTAGATCTTGTAGCTAGTCAATAGTGAAATCAGGAATCAAATAGAAATCGTTAGTCTCCAAGTCCTTTGCCTTTAACACAGTTCAAGCTATCTCCACATTCACCAGGAAAGATTCAAAAAGTTGAAGTTTGTTACATTAGAGATTCCCCATGATGGAGGGTGACTTCCTGCTGCCCTCTTGACAGCCCCCAGGGGCTCATTCATGCCTTCCCATTAATGACCACACCAAGCCCCAACCCTGAATCAAGCCAGTTTCTGCCATCTTTGCTCAGCTCTTGCTTCACCAAGTAGAGCAGAGCCACAATGCTCAGGCTCTCCAAATGAGAACCAGCTAATTTTAACTTCTGCATCTTCAACTTTGGCCTTCCTCTCTGTTCTCAAGCTCACCCTCAGCCTCAGCCTAGACTGTGCTGTCAGCCTTGTTTCCAGGACTTGGCAAATCCTGTCTTCATCTCTAGGCATGGTCTCGGGGACTCTTCTAGATGTCAAGTTCTGAAGGCCACTATGTTACTTTAAACCCATTTATTTTATTCATTCATGGTTTCCCATCTCTTTAAATGAAAAAAAAAAAAAAAAAAAAAAAGCCAACAGATTGGTTTCCATAAGCTTTTCCTACAATACTAATCTGTGATTCTATGAAAGTCCTAAATGTAATACAAAATACTATCTGTTCTATTACTTTATTGAGTGTAAGACTATATAGGTGAATCAATCTGCAGACACACTTGATTGTATTTTGTATCTACATTTATTCCTTCATTCCTTCTTGTCGTATCTGAGAAGTACTCCTTCTTTAAGACAATATCTGCAGTGTTCCTTCATTATCTTCACTCTCAAAGATTTTTCTGTTGCTCTCTTGAGTTTGTCTTCAATATGTCTTTGCACAGACTCTTTTCCTTCTGCCTTCAGAAATGTGTAATTTTCCCTTATCTTACAAAAATGTCATTTGATTCTCTTACATCTTATAGCTTCTTCCTTCTACCCATAAATGTCTGAAGTGAATGTTATCAGCTGCCTCTTCTCCTCTGCTTTTCATTCCTTGTTTAATTCATTGCAATCTGCCTTCTGGCCCTACTTTTCTGCCGAGATTGCTCTCTTAAAGGTTAACAGTCTACATTTTGTCAAATCTAATGGCCTTTTTATCCATCCAAATTCACAAAGTGTTGACATTAGGACCCAACTAGACTGCAATTATTAGGTTCTGCTAAGCTTGCCTATCTCCATCCCAGCTAGAGCTGCTTAACCAACCTCTGCATTTCAGCCTGGCCCCAGCACCTAGAAGCAGTTCTTGCTGTGCTAACAGTGGACTTAAAAAAATGGTGGGACAAAGAACAAGTTATGCCTTAATGCCTCATGATCTTTTGGGCATTAGGCTGATTTCACCCTTGGGTAAAAGAGAAACATCAGAGATGCTCTAAGCTTGGCATAAACTTAGGGTGGAAAAAAATCTGCCTGAGATCTGGGAGACAGAACTGATGCCAAAAAACTTTCAGAGGGTGTAAAACTCAGTCCTTATCCTGGTTATGGTTACCAGCCAAGTGCTATGGACTGGATGCTTCTGTCCCCTCAGAATGTACATGTTGAAACTCTAATCCTTAAGGTGATGGTATTAGGAAGGGAGGCTTTTGGGAGGCTTTTGGGGGTAGAGCCCCCATGATGACAGTGCCCCAATAAGAAGAGACAGGAGACAGCTTGGTCTCTTTTTGTCTCTCTTCCCTACCACATGAGGCTACAGACAGAAGGCATCCAACTGTGAACCAAGAGGAGGGCCCTCACCAGAACCCAACTATGCTGGCACCCTGATCTTGGACTTCCTGTCCTCCAGAATTGTGACGAATCCATTTCTATTGTTTAAGCCACTCAGTCTATGGTGCTCTGTTATAGCAGACCAAATTGACTAAGACATCAGTGTTATCCTGATTCAATAAAGCAAAATAACAACAACAACAACAACAGCAAAAACCCCAGGATTTAGGCTTCAGGAGGGTGATAAATTCTCAGAGTTGTTGGTTTTAATGATTAAAAACAAGTGAGGCTCATTTGAGAAGAGTCAAAGAAACTAGAAGGACAGCTCCATAAGAAAAGGGAGGATAAAACCAGGGAGTCAGCGGGAGTTGAATGCTACTTTTCTTCCAGTTTTGCGGAGAGGGAGTGAGGATAGGAGGAAGGACTCCAGCCCACGACATTAGGGAAGAAGGACCAGAACTTCTGACTACTAGCACAATCAGAACTAGATGAGCGAGTTTACAGCTTGATGCTCAAACTGGTGCTGCTTTACTCTAGGGTTCTCACAGATACCCCACCTAGAATATGGAATTACTACCAGACCCTAACAGCTAGTTGGCTCCTAATAGACTCCCAAACTTTGCGGTCACTAATCTGGGATCTTAGAAGGCTGAGTGTGTGTACTGCTTCTCAAACTGAAATCTTCATCCACACTACCTAAGATCTTGTTAAACTATATAAATCCTAATTCAGTAGATTTGAGGAAGAGGCTGAAATTCTGTATTTCTAGTAGACTCTGAAAGCTTTTAGGTAGCAGTGATCTTACTGGTTTGTAGACTGCTCCTCTTTGCATAGCAAGGAGTAAAGGAAGCAATTGTTATTATGAGCTGCTGAGGAAGGGCAGAGCCTGTCCTTTAGAGGAATCAGCCCTGGGCTTGGACCTTTGGTTTTTGTGCCACTGAAATCTAATGAATATGGAGGATAGAGTCAAAAGCAGTGTGACTGTGTTGGTAAGCTACCATTTGTTTAAAAGATGTGAAGGAAGAGAATACATACACGTATAGGCTATTGTAGGTTGCTAGTTGCCTATTCAATATCCCTTCTTCCTTTATTCTTTATCAACAGAACCCATATGTTTGGGACTTGCAAAGTATCCAGCTTAAAACCTACTGATTTGGCCTAAAAGCCTGAACAATCAGATGTGACGTGGGATTTTCAAGAAAGCTCTTTAAAGGGAGCTGACTGCTGGGAGTCATATCCTTTTGTTCTTCCTTCTTCTTGCCTGGAATATTGATGTGATAGATTTCACTCTAGCAATTATGTTGTGCTCATGAGGTGACTTTAAGGATAAAAACTATATTTTGAGAATAATGACCAAGAAAGTTTAAAAATACCTGAGTCTCTGATATTTACCAGCTTAGTGTGCCTGCCTCCAGACCTCTTTCACGTGAGAGAAAAACACATCTATACCTTCTAAATGACTTCTATTTGGGCTCTTTTATATGCTTAATTCAGTGACTAAGTGATACTTATATGTATTTAGTATTTCTGGTAGTTTATCCTAAGAACTGATAGCAGCTGTTGCCTCTGGAGAGGGGAACTATGCCCTGGTTTAATGGCTGCGAGAAAAATTAAAATTTTGTAGTATGTCCTTCTGTCTAGTTTGGAATTTTAATTCCAAGAAGATAATATAAAAAAGCCCACAAAAATAATAATTAAACAATAACAACAAAACATAAACAAAAGACTGAACAAGTGAAACCAAAACAATAATAATGTAGAAATCTTGAGTTCCTCTTGATTATTCAAGAAAAAGATAATTTTGAATTTTTAATTCCTATATTCACATCCTTTCAGTGATACTTTCTTTTCATTAAAGTTGAAAGTGGACCCAGCTGCATTATATGAGTTTAATCAGGTATTTGTACATGAATGGAAATTAGCACGTATAATTGACATTCACCTCAACTCTAATTTTCTGTCTTGCCTACTGGATAAATTTATATCAGGATCACTATATAAAAAACCAAAACTCCAGCATTTTTGTCACTGAGATCAGCTGTCTAAGATTTCAAATTTATATTCATGATTGATAATAAATGAGGAGGAAGAATATGTTTTGAAAGTGTCATTGTTTTTTAGATCTTGATACAATTCAGTTAATCTATTATGTGGCATCCTGGGTTTTCAGTGGTAGCATTATTTTATGTGGGAGGCACACGTCTTTACATATGATCAACATGTAATTAATTAAGATTGTTTAAGAATTTTCTGCTAGTACAAACATCTCCATCTGCCTTTCAAGGCTCTGTTTTGCAGAAAACTCAATCTTCTGTCTCCTCTAGCCAGGAAAACATTCTCTATGATATAGAAACATTTCATACTTTCCTATCATTCCAACCATTTGATCATGGATATTTCCAGGGTCTGGATATTGGCCTCACTTTTTACCTTCCCAGTTATATATCCTTGTGTGTACATAGTTATGTGCACATGTGTATACACACACACACACACACACACACACACACACATAAACATTCAAGGAGTAGCTAAAACTCTGCAGTAAACATCACAGGCTTTTTCTGAATTCTCCAGGCAACACTGAATCTCTGGAACAAATATATTACACTGGTGTCTTTAGTCTATGTCCAGCCCTTAGCCCATATTTCATTTGGATCATATCTTGTTTCCTTAAAATGTTAAGATGGTCGTCAAAAGGGAACTATTATTTTGGAAGGTCATTTTGGAAGATTTCACATAAAAATTCAAGTTTCTTATTTCTCTTAAAATATTAGAGGAAAAATTGGACCTAAATTCTGTATATCAACAGTCCACACAAACTGTATGGCTGCTACTCCTTGAAACAGAGCAGTCACATTTTCTAGAGTCCTCACACTTTGCTGCCTGGCCACCGAGCCATTTGAGTGTCTCCCCTTAGTGTAATGACATGGAGGAGCCTTGACCTGGACGGAAAAGCATGGATGGGAGGTGAGGTGAGCAAGCTACCCTGAGCCCAACCTTCTATGCACAAATTTGTAGGTCTCTGCATTTGTCTGGAGAAGTTGATTCAGTGACATTTAGAACCATGCCCTTCTTGGTACAGAGCTGTGCACTATCTATAGATATGTGCAAAAAAAATGATACAATGTATTTTCCTCTTATTAAACTACGTTTTTATACTTATATACATTTTTGAGATGGAATAGAGCCTATTGAGTTAAAGGATCCCTCCCCTATCCCTTTGTTTTTTAGGTCAGGAATTGACCTGCAGAAGAAGCTATCACCACCAACGAATTTCATTGCCATTTCTTAACTTGTTTACGCAGGTGGGTCTGACCCTTCCAAATTAATGACAGATTCTCAGAGGAACAAGTATCATTTTCTTTTATTTGTTTGTTAGAAGCTAATAGAAGACTGTGTGAATAAACAATGACCTAAACAATTTGTTACCAAATTAAACAACTGAGATTATGACATGAGAGTAGCTTTCTTTCTAATCTTCATATTTAAGAGTTCCTGTTCTTCATATTTGAATTTATTACTGAACCAGAGTAACAAACCTCATTTTGTTTATTTATTTATTTCCAAAATATGTTTTTATCTATATTTTCAAACATATGATTTAAGCATTTGACTAGGGGACTATAATCACAGCCTGGAAAATATAACGGTATATCTAACTCATACGTCATTTGATTGAGAAACATCTTCTCACATCAGTTAATGAGATGACAATTTTAAAAATGTCTGCCTTTTTCTCCACATGTTGCTAATGTGAAGTGAAGTATCTAAGACTATGATGGAAGCAGATTTAGAAAGAGATTTTGCAGATGTCAATTGAAATGTTAACCTATGTTAGGCTCTGACTATGAAATAATATTATCTATAGGACAATATTCCTTTCTTTCCTCTTTATTTCTGTTTATTTTTTTCTAATTCTGAAAGATTTTATATTATATAATACATGCAGATATCTCTACTTAGAAAAGTAATTAAATGGTTGTATAAAAAGGAGTAAGTATGTTTAATTCTTGATAAAATGAATTAAGGTAGCCTAAGGAATCTATTATAACCCCATGTCACCCATCTTCATGAGCCCCAATTTTGTTGTCTATGCTGTTGCTACCAATTCTAATCCTACATATAGAAGGAATGTAAGCCTTATTCAACCAGTGATGGATTCTCAAATAATTTTCAGCAGGGATTTTCTGACATCCTTCCTTTAGTCTCATCATTCAACTAGTTTTATTGTGTGAAGATGGAAAAGAGAAAGCAAGAGGGAAGACAAGGAAGAGGAGAAAGAGGATGAAGAGAAAAGAAGAAGAAAGAAGGAAAAAGCCACATTCTTAAGGCTGAAGCCATATCTTGTGGCTTTGGATGGATTTTATCTACATCTTAGAAATAGTAAAATTACCATGTGAATTGGTAAATAAGGAAGGAATTCTGTCTCTGTTCAAAAGACTAACTAGAAGTAGCATTTTAATAGTTAATAGTAAAGTCAACCTGGCTCTATTTGTCCCCCACACAGTGACACTTGCTGTATTAGTCAGGGTTCTCTAGAGGGACACAACTAACAGGATAGTTGTCTGAAGATGTATGTCTGAAGGAGAGTTTATTAGGAGAATTGACACACACACACACAATGTGAAGTCCCACAATAGGCTGTCTGCAAGCTGAGGAGCAAGAAAGCCCCACTTCAAAAGAAATAAGGAGTTGCTGTAACAGTTATTGACAGAGCAGACTTCAGAGAAAGAAAAATTGTCAAAGATAAAGTTGGACATTAGGTCAATTTCCCAGGAAAACACAAAAATCCTTAATGTGTATGGGCCTAAGAAAAGA
This sequence comes from Aotus nancymaae, assembly GCF_030222135.1. Lineage (NCBI taxonomy): Eukaryota > Metazoa > Chordata > Mammalia > Primates > Aotidae > Aotus > Aotus nancymaae. The sequence continues at coordinate 13,737,437 of NW_026988450.1, read as the reverse complement.
GCATCAACAGACTGGGCATGGTGGCTCACACCTGTAATCCCAGCACTTTGGGAGGCCCAGGTGAGCAGATCACAAGGTCAGAAGATCGAGACTATCCTGGCTAACATGGTGAAACCCCATCTCTTCTAAAAATACACAAAAAAATTAGCTGGGCATAGTGGCACGCACCTGTAGTCCCAGCTACTTGGGAGGCTGAGGCAGGAGAATTGTTGAAACCCAGGAAGTGGAGGTTGCAGTCAGCTGAGATTGTGCCACTGCACTCCAGCCTGAGCAACAGAGTGGGACTCCATCTCAAAAAAAAAAAAGCATCAACATATGTAAGGCAAAAACTGATAGAAGAGCAAAGAGAAATAGAAAAATCCACTATCGTACCTGGAGACTTCAATGTCCCTGTTCAGAAATGGACAGATCCAGCAGGAGGGGACCTGAACAGCGAAGAGTCCAGTTGGATGCTCCTGCATTTGCACTTTCAGCTGTACTGTTATGAACAGACCTCAATTGTTGTGCATGAGGTTTACATACCCTAGATATCATTGGGGTCTCCTTATTTCTCAGAGGTTTAGAGTACTTGGGTCAAACCAATGAGTCCTAAGTCCTCCCCAAGACTTCAGCAAATTCCTTGCCCTACATCTCACCAGAGGTCTCTGTCATGAATTTGTGGATACAAATATGCCCTAGTCATGCATTGCTTAACAACAGGGATACCTTCTGTGAATGGCATCATCAGGTGATTTTCACCATGTAGACATCATGAAGTGTACTTACACACACCTAGGTGGTGTAGCCAACTATACACCTAGGCTATACGGTATAAGCTATTGCTTCCAGGCTACAAACATTTACAGCAAGTTACTGTGCTCAATACTGTAGGCAGTTGGAGCACAATGGTATTTCTGTAACAAAACTTACGTAAACATAGAAAAGTAAAATATAGCAGTATAATCTCATTGAACCGCCGTTGTATATGTGGTTTGTCATTAACCAAAATGTCCTTCTGCAATGCATGACTATGTTTCAAATTCCTACGTGGATTCCATTTATGTTTTTCTAAAGTTAATTATTATTAATTTCCCTTCTAAATTAATTTGCCTCCTGAATATAGCATAGCTGAGGCATTCTAGATTGGTCAGATCTCTGATTCCTCATCATTTTCCACAAGTAAACTGGTGAAAATGGCAATTTTACTGAAGATAGGAAAAGTTAAGGGAGGGATCCCATAGGTATCTTCTGCCGCCTTTAACTGTTCCATGCCCTGCCCCCTTCCCAAAGTCCAAATTCCTCTACTGCCACATTCTTCCTTGGGCTTGGCCCCCAGAAGGGCATCCCACAAACTAACTTCAGCTGTTTGCAGCCCCAGCCCCAGCGTCTGCCTTTCTTTTGCCAGTGATGGCTGGGAAGTAACATTTTCTTCACCTTATTGTGTTTATTTGCTGAGCTCCACCTGGCCACTGCTTGAAAGAGTAAAAGTATACCATAAGGGTCAGGTGTGTTTTCTGTTGTCTCTGCTGTATGGAAGCATTACAAAGCAGGGGGCTGTACCTGAAAGGTTCTCTCTGAAGAAATTTGTTAAACACAGAGGGAAATAAAATCACTACTTGGAAAAGATCTCCCATGCACTCCCATGTTCACTGCAGCATTATTCAGAATAGTCAAGATATTAAAGCAACCTAAGTATTCATCAACAGATAAGTAATGCTAGTGTATGTACACAATGGAATACTATTCAGCCTTAAAAAAGAAGAAAATCCTGTCATTTCAGACGAGGGTAAGCCTGCAGGACATTATGCTAAGTGATGCAGGTCAAACACAGAAAGACAAATAATACATGATCTTACTCACACGTGAATCTAAAAAAGTGGAACTTATAGAAACAGGAAGTGGAAGGGTGATTACCAGGGACTGTGGGGGGCGGTGAGGGAAATGGGGAGATGTTGGTCAAAGGGCACAAATGTATAGTTATAAAGTGAATAAGTTCTGGATACTTAATATGTATAGCATGATGACTACAGTTAATAATATTGTCCACTTGAAATTTGCTAAGAGAGTAGATCTTGTGTTCTCATCACACACACACACACACACACACACACAGACACACACAAGTGGTAACCATGTGAGGGGATAGATATGTTTTTTTGTTTTTGTTTTTGTTTTTGAGATGGAGTCTCACTCTGTCACCCAGGCTGGAGTGCAGTGGTGTGATCTCGGCCCCTGCAACCTCTGCCTCCTGGGTTCAAGCGTTTCTCCTGCCTCAGCCACCTGAATAGCTGGAATTACAGGTGTACAACCCCATGCCTGGCTAATTTTTTGGTATTTTTAGTAGAGATGGGGTTTCACCATGTTGTCCAGGCTGGTCTCAAACTCCTGATCTCAGGTGATGTGCCCACCTCGGCCTCCCAAAGTGCTGGGATTACAGGCCTAAGCTGCTGCGCCCTGCCTGGGTGTGTTAATAGCTTAGATGTGTCAGTCATTTTGTAGTGTGTACAAATATCAAAACATCACATTGTAACCTTGAATATATACAATTTTTGTCTGTCAATTTTACATCAATAAACCTGAAAAAGTCAGTCTTTGAGTCCGGTTTTCCTAATAGGATCTTTCTTGTGCTAAAGAAGAGAAATCTAAAAATAAACTTTTTCCTTGAACCACTTTTCTAAAGCTAAACAGTAAGAGTAGACGGCTTCATTTAGTGATTTCCATTCTCTCTCATCTCTAATGCACATCTATTTCTTTAAAAGTCCTTGTATTAGCCAGAGGTCTCCAGAGGAACAGACACAATAGGATATATGTATATACAAAAGAAAGTTTATTAGGGAGACTTGGCTCCTACAATTATAAGGCAAAGTCCCACAATAGGCTGTCTGCAAACTGGAGAAGAAGAGCCTGGAGTGGCTCAGTCCAAATCCAAAAGCCTCAAAACAAGGGGGCTGACAGTGCTGCCCTCAGTCTGAGGCCAAAGGCCTGGGAGCCCCACCCACCCCCACAAGAGGCCACTGGTGCATGGCCCAGAGTCGAAGGGCAAGAGGAGAGGAATCGAGTGTCCAGCACGGGGGAGAGAGAGAGAGAGCGAGAGCAAGAAGACCCAGCAAGCTGCTTATCTGCCTTCTTCCTCCTGCTTTGATCTAGCCGCACTGAGAGCCAATTTGATGGAGTCCACTGAGTTGATTTCTCTGGCTAGATATCACTAATCTTCTTCTAACCTAATTGGCCTATTGGAGAAACATCTCTATAAAACAATTTTCTTTTCTCCTAATATTTCATCTTTCAAATATTTCAAAAGCAAACTAAACACAGGAATAGAAAACCAAACACCGCATGTTCTCACTCGTAAGTGGGAGTTGAACAATGAGAACACACGAACACAGGAAGGTGAACATCCCATAACAGTGCATGTCTGGGGGTTGAGGGGAAGAAGGGAGAGAGCATTAGGACAAATACTTAATGCATGAGGGGCTTAAAACCTAGATGACAGGTTGATAGGTGCAGCAAACCACCATGGCACATGCATACGTGTGTAACAAACCTGCATGTTCAGCATGCGTATTCCAGAACTTAAAGCAAAAATATTTAAAAAAGTTACAAATGCCTTTTCTTTTAAATCAGCATTTCTTTTCTACGGCGCTCTTAGCCGAGGTCATTTCAGAGGACATATCAACAACTCACCCCCTCTCCGCGTAGTTGTGGTTATCAGGTCCATTCCCACCAGCAGAGTCTACTGTTGGAAGAAAACTAAGGAGCAAGGAGAAAAGATCTAATGCTTCAGTTTTTTTTCTCTTTTCTTCTCTGTCTCCACTGTGAACAACAGCGAACAAGGCCTGAATACTAATTCAGAAGTCTTCATCCTGCTGTAGATCCATCACTTGCAGTCTATCGGCAGGTTGTCGAAATACTGGACATGATGTTCTCATAAGGTAGGGCCTCCGATGCCTGCCCTCTCAGTCAACATTCATGCCAGTATTTGGAACTGAGCTTATCAGGGTTTATAAATGTTGAATGCATGCAATTTTCCCTCACTAAGTTTTTCAGGATATGAGAATAGAGTAATGGTTTTCAAAAGTAAGCATTCACATGCATGATAATGCCGGCATTATCACAACAGGGTCCCAAAGCACAGGGCACACTGTTCAGTACATTGGATGAATCAAAGTTACAGCACCACGGGTATCATCATTATTTTATGTCTGAAGCTGAACCAGGTCGAGGGTTAATCCAAGCAAAAATTCTCCTTTGTCTAAAACTTCTCCTTTGTCTAAAACTTCTTGCTACTTCAAGTATAAATTGTTTCTGCCTGAATTATTCAGATAAAGGCCTCCTTGGTCCATTTACTTTTGCTAGCATAGACCTAGTTTATAATAGAAGCAAATACCAGGTCACAAGAAAAAAAAATGGAAATGAGCTAAGAATAAAGAAGAAAACATGAAAAGAAAAAGAAATACTCTACCATGGTATGATGAAATGATTTTTGCTTCCATTAAAGTTTAAAGTTCTTATGCCTCACCACACAGGATTATTTAAAGCTATTATAAAGCTTAAGTGTTCATAATTTGGCTTTTTATTCTAATGAGAACATCTGCTTCCTTTTCTAACAGTCATACTTCTCTTTCTTTTCCTTTAAAGATGTTTTTCAAACTCCAAACACCCTGGTCTCTTAATGCATTCTAGTCAGATCCAGTACATTCTTTGCAGAATGACATGAGAATCTCGAACAGTTTCCTGTCCATTTAATGATTCAGTTGTTGATTTGCTGATATGTTTTAAAGCCATTTATTCTTATACAGCTGGATGTACTGCATTGCTTTGTGTATGTGTTTGTGAATATTTTCGGTGTAAATATACTCATACACATAAAACCAAGGATCTATTTCATTTTGGATCATGGCTCGATCAAAGAGAAGCTTTTTATTCTTTGTTTTTAGACTGCCAGTGAAGGGTAGTTATGAAAAATATGTCATGTGCTGCTTTAAATATCTAGGTTAAATGCTAGGCTATTGGATTCATCATCATCAGCTAATGTTTCTGCTACTGGGCAGTGCGTTTTAGTATGAAATTTATTGTGGAACCTCACTACTCCTATCCTCTGAGGTTGACTGTGTGGTCACAGGCTTGCTGAGAAGAGAGCAGTCATGGATTAGTGGAGGCAGTTGGTTCCTCTTTGCATAAGTGTTTTGAGCTATGACAGATATTGGTAAATCAATTCTCAGTTATCTCCATCTATCTCTTATTTTCTTTCGCTGGACTTTCCAGTGTGTGTTTTTTTGGTTTCATTCTCAGTACATTTATCAGTAAAAATAATGATTACACTGAGTATCATGTATTGATTATACACTGTGCTTGGCACTATGTTGACGGCTTTACACATGATCTCATTCAATACTTTAAACAATCTTATGAAGAAGTTACTACCATTTTCAATTTGTAAAGAAGAAATTGAGACATGAGAAGACTAATGAAATTGCCTAATATGACACAATGTAAAAGTGAAATGTCAGAATTCTAACTCAGATGCGTATGACTCTAGATCATGTTTTTAATCATTCAGGTGCTCTTCCTGCTTCTTGAATACAAAAAATCAATACCCTATAATTACTCTCGCTTCACCCTTTTTTTCCTGGGGAAAAAAAACCCAAACTCGTTAATTTTTAAGACAACTGCAACACCTCGAACAATAGATTATTGTTACAATACTTGTTAGCTTTTCAGAATCTAGTTATTGCAAAGGTGTATGGATAAATGTTAATGGAAAAGTAAAAAATGAGGCCCCTTAATGAATGTAAAATTTAAAATAAACAGACATTCAATTCATTGGCTTCTAAAATTGGCTACATGTATGTTACATTCTAAAATTGTAACGCCTACGATGGTTTGTGTCCTGGATTCTACAATTAATTTTAAAGAAATGCATAAACAAAACTGTGTGCAACCTGCAAAGGGAAAATCATTTTCTCGACTTCATCTCATGGGAAGACAATGAAAAAGCTAGTAAAATTTGTTGTAGCCACACATAAAGCTACTTATGGAATGAATGTGATCACTGTTACCTTTGAGCTGTGAGGAGTACTCTGCCCACTGCACTGCAAATTGTATATACCATAGCTTGAGTTCTAGACAAGCATGATCATGCTTTTCCAAAAATACATGTAATTTTTCATTACACACAATGAACATGTTTCTCTTGTCCAATTTAATCTAGTAGAGCTTAATTTACAGTGCCCAGAGGAGGCAACATGACATGACATTGAGCCATCACCTTTTTTTTTGTGATGAAGTTTCGCTCCTGTTGCCCAAGCTGAAGTGGAATGGTGTGATCTCGGCTCATTGCAACCTCTGCCTTTTGGGTTCTAGTGATTCTCTTGCCTCAGCCTCCCGAGTAGCTGGAATTACAGGTGCACGTCACCACACTAGGCTAATTTTTTGTATTTTTAATAGAAACGGGGTTTCACCAGGCTGGTCTCGAAGTCCTGACCTAAGGTGATCTGCCCACCTCTCCCTTCCAAAGTGCTGGGATTAGAGGCATGAGCCACCACAGCCGACCGAGCCATCACATTTTTAAAGGGAAATCGCTCTTTCTCTTTAAAAGTACTTCAAAAAATATGCAAAAATACAAATGGGAATGCTAAATTATAATGCATATTTTAGAAAGAAAAGCATATATTTTCTTCCTTTAAAGTGCCATATAGAGAATGACATCTTACAACCCAGAGCCACTTTGTTTACAATCCAAAGTGTAAGGACTGTTACGGAATGAAAAGTTTGCACAACTTCTTGGAGCAGTTAGTCTGCTACATACAACATAAGCTACAAAGCACTCAAAACTTGGTAGCTTTTCTGAAATCTGAGTCCCCTTCCCATATTTAATGATAATTAAAATTTACAGGGTGCATTTACATACACTATAATACAGGAATGATGTCTCTTTGCCAGAAGATAAAATTGTACGTTTCCTTGCTATTTCTTGTGTCCAAGGATTGTAAATTATATAGTATTCAGCTAAGATATTTCTTCATAAATAGTTACAAAACCTGCCAAGCCACAACGGGGAAAGTATTTTTCATTCAAAGAAATGACATTTGAATGTCACACAACACAAGAAACAATGCTTAGAAACATGTTATTTTTTCCAGAAGAAAGTGGTCAGTAAACTACTTAGCTGAAAACAAAAGACTCCCCTTCCCTAGGATCACAGCGCACAAAAGCAAAATGTCAAACAACAGTGCCTCAAAGCAAAATAAAGGTCTGAGGATGAGACCAGCTCACTTGTAATCCTGTTAAAGAATGGGAGTCACCATTTAGGTCCCATGTACTGGGAACATTTGCTAGCTCAGAATGCAACACTGGTAGAATTTGCTAAGAATTCAACCAAGGATGCTGAAGGCATTTGCCAACTGAGGCTCGTTTTTCTGGAACCATTTCTAACATCGGCATCAAGAAATCTGTAAACCGCAGCATCTTCATGGGGCCAGCTATACTTTTCCAGAAGTACATCAAAGAGGCTCCAGGGCTTCAGCTTCGTGATGTGTCGCAGGTCTCCTTTCTGGTGAAAAACTCCTTAAAATATTTCCTCAAAAACATAGCGTATTTTCGACGGACTTTCCTCAGCAGTTCAATGATCAATGCTGTGTGATTTCGTCTCTGGAATAGTCTTCCCAGAATGTGGTTCAAACAAATAATCTCCCATTGTCAGCTCAAAAGCCATACACGCCATGCTCCAGATGTCCGCACGGGTGCTGTACCCCGCTTCTATTGAGACGTCTATAGAGTGGTACTGATGCATCTGGATGTCTTCTGTGAGGTGCTTATGCACCCAACAATCATTTCCCAGGTCAGCAATTTTTACTCTAATTTTATCTGCATTTTGTGGATCCACAGGGGATTACCAACAAGTCAGCCACTGGGTTTTTGCTTTTGGCAAATCCCCAGTACTGGAGCTGGAACCGTCCTGCTTCTGTCATGGGATGGATTGCTTTGCTCTTGCTCAGTAAGTGGTGATCCCTCAGAAAGCACAGAGCCGCAGGCCACAGGTTCTAAGGATCCAGAGAACAATGAGGCAGAAAACTCTGGAAACTGAATTTTATGCTGTCCATTTGGCAAATCACCATTGAATTTTTCGTAGGAGCTGCTATTTGTGTAATCGCTTTCTACATTTGGTTCATCAAGATTATACTCCTCAGGATTTGGGCAGTCTTCTTTATCATCCTCTTCATCGTCCAGCTGCTGCTCCAGTAATAATGAGCCATTCTCAATGTGGCCATTGGTTTTAGGTGATTCTATCCACGTGGGGTCTATGTTCGCGAATTCCTGATCTACATCATCTTCATCTTTTTCAATGTTTTCTTCTCAGAGTCTTCTTTTTCTTCCTGGTACCCAGCTTCACCGTTGTCCTTTGTGGTCTGTGCCTCTACCGCCTCCTCTAATCCTGCTTTTAGTTCCACTTCTGGGTAGTAGTAGCCATCCGTGGGAGCGGCAGCGGCGCATGCGCAGTTCCCACCTCCTCCCGGCAGGCTGAGTGAGGGGAGGCTCCACTCCGGCGTCACCTCTTCCGCTTCCGCCATGTGGGAATGAGCTCCCGGAAAGTGCTGGCAGTCAGGCCCGAAAGCGGAGGCCATAAAGAGAGAAACATCTGGAAAAAGCCCGAGCCTCAAGAGAAAGCTCCTTCAGTTCCTCCTCTTCCTCCACAGCCACCACCGCCAACTTTGCCAGACCCCACACCCCCAGAGCCAGAGGAGGAGATCCTGGGATCAGATGATGAGGAGCAAGAGGACCATGGGGACTACTGCAAAGGTGACTATCATCCAGTGAAAATGGAGACCTCTTTAATGGCCAGTATCACGTTATTAGAAAGCTTGGATGGGGGCACTTCTCTACTGTCTGGCTGGGCTGGGATATGCAGGGGAAGATTTGTTGCAACGAAAGTTGTAAAAAGTGACCAGCATTATACAGAGACAGCCTTGGATGAAATAAAATTGCTCAAATGTGTTCGGGAAAGTGATCCCAGTGACCCAGACAAAGACATGGTGGTCCAGCTCATTGAGGACTTCAAGATTTCAGACATGAATGGGATACATGTCTGCATGGTCTTTGAAGTGCGCGTGGCCACCATCTCAAGTGGATCCTCAAGTCCAGCTCTCAAGGCCTCCCAGTATGTTGTGTGAAGAGTATCACTCAACAGGTTCTTCAAGGGCTAGATTATGTATGTAGTAAGTGCAAGATCATTCACACTGACATAAATCCGGAAAACATCTTGATGTGTGTGGATGATGCATGTGTGAGAAGAATGACAGCTAAGCCAATGAGTGGCAGAAAGCAGCTGCGCCTTCCTCCTTCAGGGTCTGCAGTGAGTATGACCCCACAGCAGGAACCTATGGGAAAAATACCTAAAAACAAAAAAACTGAAAAAGAAACAGAGGAGACAGGCTGAGTTATTGGAAAAATGCCTGTGGGAGATAGAAGAATTGGAGCGAGAAGGTGAAAGGAAAATAATAGAAGAAAACATCACCTCAGCTGCATCTTCCAATGAGCAGGATGGGAAATACCCTTTTCTTAACTTGAGAGATATATGATGCAGAGGATCAAAGCATCAATGTTCACACATAAATACGCACATGCATATACAGGCACATCCTTGCATGTACACGTGTGCTTACATGTCAACATATATTGCATACACATACACATATGCTATATATATGTGTATATACACACACACACACGCAGACACTTAAAACTGTGTCTTGTCACTCCTACATTGTGGAAAAATAAACCATTTTAAGCTCCTTTTAGATTTTTTGTAAAAAACAAAAACTGCTGTTTTTCTTAATCTGAGCCCTCAAAGCTATGCTTATGTTATCTAACTTCTCTGTGGAATATTCTTTTTTTTTTTTAGGTCTCTATGTTATTTCCTGAGTCTTTATTCTTTCCATTTCTTCAAGCATTGACTTGTATCCTATCTCTTCTAAAAGCTATAAATCATTCAATGTTATTTTTTCCAATTCCAAAACAATTTTCAGTGATCTTTAAAAACTCTTGAATCTATTTTATTTGGAACTAAGAATTTTTCATGATTTTCAGCACCCTTTTCATGAAGGAAGGAAAACTCAAATATAATACTAAATGTTAAATAATTTTTGTTCCTGAAAATGTCTTATTTTTCAATTGCACTCTTTATTTTAGTTTTTAAATATATGATTCTTTTCAAGAAGCCAGTTTCTTTAATCTTTTAAATTTGAAACATAAGTGCATTTTAATTTTTACTTTGTTTTACCTATACTCATTATTTTCTATGTGATATTGAAAATGTCATTGTTATGATCCCATTCATTGATTCCATATTATATTTTCTTCTTTTTTTTTTTTGTAAATTGCTAATTTCTTTCTAGAACTAACTGCTTTGCCCACTCCTATCTATATGAAATATTTCTTCTGTTTGACTGTGTTAACATGATGAATCGGATCTTCCATGTAAATGAGAAACCAAATCATATTTTTACTGCTTTAAAATACAGAGGGGCAGCTGTCTAGTTTTATTAATATTGTTTGTATAATTGAATTTCTGGTGGCAAATTCACTTTTTGGCAATCAGTCTCAATAGCCAAACTGAACCTTAGATCAAACAGACTGTTGTAAATAAAATATGTGAAAGTAGAAATTCAGTTAGGACAAGCACAGCTTTATAATGCAAGGAAACAATTGGAGCCCTAAATGCACCATATGGATATCAAGAGGGTCAATTTGTTTCACATGTGACACTTAAGAAAAAATGAAGAAATCACCTATGTCAGCTCCTTCATATACATCAAGATGAATCTGCCTTCTTTATATACTCATTCATTTAAAGTTATTTTAGAATGTGAAGATTAGGCTGCTGATTCAAACTTGTTCATGATTTAATTCTAAAATTATTCATACTCGCAAACATTAATTAAAGCCAAACTACTAATAAAAATAGCACTCTCATTTATTTGCAACAAATATGCAATATCTTAATATAATGAGAAATTACGAAATAGCATTACAGTTATATTATTTGGAAAGAATGAATATGTCGTCTCTTTTACAAGGCAATTACTAAGTTGACTCTATTCGAATAATGCAGTGAGTTTCCACAATATTCTGAAAATGATGCAGGCTGAAAAACTGAACTTCTTCATGACCAAAAAGAAATGCCCCATTCTGTGATCTTACTGTTGATTAACCCTGGCAGATGCACTTTTGGGTGGAGTAGAAGAGCAAATAATTCAAGTTAATTGTGAGGCAAGAAGAACTGGCATCCCAGCAGATGCATTGTGAAAATGGAGCTTTGACAAAGTCAACAAGATATGATGGGATGTGGCCTGGCATGGTTCCCAGCAAGTCCAAGGAGAGAGGTACATTCTACACTGTCAGAAGCAGAGTGCAAAGGCTCAGCAAGGAAGAGGCAGGGATATTAGCCTTGTTCCAGGAAAGGAGAAGATCAAGATGCAAGAGGGCAGAAGCCCAAGGTACGTGCCCCCAGATAGCTTTGAGGATAGTAGCTCGGAAAAAGATCTGAAGCAAATTTCTTTTCTTCAGAGGCAGCCCAGAAATGGACCTAACAATTTTTGAAACCCCTGCAAAAGGTTGATGACATTGTTCTACCAACTTTGTAGCCAGTGAGTCAAATGTATGTACAAGATAGACAACCAAATCCAGTTTCCACTCTCAAGGACCGTTCTACAGTTTACTGTTAAGTTACTTTGCATCTCTCAATGGATTTGCTTCCTGGCCTTAGAATGGTGTGGGGGGCAGAGGACAGTAAATGATGAAAAGCAACAAGGATGGAAATGAAGATTAATATGGAAAGGGACATCTGAAGGTAGAGGCTGGAAGTGCTTGAAGAAGCTGATCTGTCTTTTTCTCTGATGATGGCATAAATTAAAGATATGACTTCAAGTACCATCAGTTGTGCTAGAATGCTTGATTTGAAATGTGAATTTGTCCCAATATGATTGATATATTAGGAAACAATATGAATATAACCATTGGGGAAATTACGGAACAATGTGAACATAATGCAAATTTCACATTTGCTTAAGAGAGACAATAGGTGAACCCAGAACACTGCACCTAGCTAGACAAAGCTGTGTAGGAATGCGTAAAATGCACACATGGATGCAGACATCTACCAGCTACCTCAGTTCACTGCATGCATTATGAGCCACACCCATCCACACCTGGAGTTACAATATTCCATCAAATTTCAAAAACTTTTCTTCTACTTCACAGTAACTCTAGGCTGCAACCCTTCTCTTGTGAATTTCCACAAGTAAACTGCAGATCCTTTTCAAATAAAATACCCCATTTATTGTAGTTTATATGTGCCCCTTAACCACCTAATATGTATAAATATGTTATATCATTTTAATAGATCTTTATTTTTTTAATATGTTACTGATGAAGTATTTGAGTGTTGTTCCCCTGACCCATTTTTCCTTGTGTTTTTTATAGCATTATTTCTTAGGAACACATATGTCTCATTAAAGCAGAACTTATGGGATATTCAGTTTATCTGCTAATATGATTGGGATGGATTGCAAAGCATTTAGCAAAGGTATCTGTGATTGTGTTCTGGGATTCTGGTAGAAGAATGCTTCTGATCTATCCTTCTCAATGGCATGAATATAGATTTCTCAATAATCACAAAATAAGGATGCCTCCCCAGGGCTTTCATGAAGAAATTGATAGAAACCAATGTGCCTGAAGAGCAATGGAGACATAGCATGTGATTGTGAAGGAGAGGGACATTGGGAGTGTGGGGGGCTCCCTAATAATGGGTGCTCTTCTGGGGCTAACAGGTGTTCTCTACCTGCTTTTTGCTGCTTCAAGGTGAACAATATACTTTGCAGTCTTGCCAGAGTTTCAAGATGGACAAATTCTGTGTATGTATGTATGTAGCGGGCAATTGAATAGTTGAGTTCTTCAGGAATTAAAATGCAGAAAGTTTGGAACTGGCTTTCTGGCTCTGTGATTGAGAAGGTACTGGATCTGGCAGCTTGAGGAAAGAAGAGGACCAGTAAATAAATCTGTTCTTGGCTGACCTGTGCATGTCATTGATGTTCTGCTGGTCTGTGCTAATGGTCCAAGGGAGGTTTGGCTCCACCCAGGAAGTGACACCAACACTTTATGAGTTGATAATGAGGGCTTGATGGATAAAACCTTGTTTTCTCCAGTGATATAGTCAGACTCTGCAGAGTGATCCTCAGAGAGAGAGTTCCCTTACAACCCTTCCTTACATCTTATACAAAAATTAACTCAAGATGGATTAAAGTTTTAAACATAAGACCTAAAACTATAAACAACCTAGAAGAAAACCTAGGCAATACCATTCAGCACATAGGCATGGGCAAAGACTTCATGACTAAAACACCAAAAGCAATGGCAACAAAAGCCAAAATAGACAAATGGGATCTAATTAAAGAACTTCTGCACAGCAAAAGAAACTATCATTAGTGTGAACAGACAACCTACAGAATGTGAGAAAATTTTTGTAGTCTACCCATCTGACAAAGGGCTAATATTCTGAATCTACAAAGAACTTAAACAAATTTACAGAAAAAAAAAACCAAACAATCCCATTATAAAGTGGGTGAAGGACATGAACAAACACTTCTCAAAAGGAGATATGTATACAGCCTTCAAACATATGACCATTATCACTGATCATTCGAGAAATGCAAATAAAAACCACATTGAGATACCATCTCACCCCAGTTAGAATGGCAATCATTAAAAAGTCAGGAAACAACAGATGCTGGAGAGGATATGGAGAAATAGGAACACTTTTTTATTGTTGGTGGGAGTGTAAATGAGGTCAATCATTGTGGAAGGCAGTGTGGTAATTCCTCAAGGATCTAGAACTAGAAATATCATTTGACCCAGCAATCGCATTACTGGGTGTATACCCAAGGAATTATAAATCATTGTATTATAAAGACACATGCACGAGAAGCGCCTCAACAGGCAGACAAGTGACCTTATCAAGCAGGTCCCTGAGATCAGAGCCAGGTAAATCCACAAAGATGGGAAAAAACCAGTACAAAAAAGATGAAATCATCAAAGACCAGAATGCCTCATCTCCTTCAAGGGATCACCACTCCTTATCAACACAGGAACACAGCATGACTGAAAAAGAGTGCGATGAATTGACAGAAACAGGCTTTAGAAGGTGGGTAATAAATGGGATTATGTGAAAAGACCTAATCTGTGCTTGATCAGTCTACCTGAATGTGATGGGGAGAATGAATCCAAGCTGGAAAACATGCTCCAGGATATTATCTAGGAGAACTTCCCAAGCCTAGCAAGGCAGTCCAACATTCAAATCCAAGAAATATAGAGAACTCCACAAAAATATTCCTCAAAAAGAGCAACCCCAAGGCACATAATCATCAGATTCACCAGGGTTGAAATGAAGGAAAAAAATGCTAAGCACAGCCAGAGAGAAAGGACAGGTCACCCACAGAGGGAAGCCAATAAAGACTCACAGCAGATCTCTTGGCAGAAACCATTAAAAAAAAAAAGAAGAATAAAACCAGAAGAGAGTGGGGGCCAATATTCAACATCATTAAAGAAAAGAACTTTCAACCCAGAATCTCATATCCAGTCAAACTAAGATTCATAAGTGAAGGGGAAATAAAATCCTTTACAGACAAGCAATTACTGAGAGATTTCACCACCACCAGACCTACCTTACAAGAGCTCCTGAAAGAAACACTAAACATGGAAAGGAACAAGTATCATCCACTGCAAAATCACACCAAATGGCGAAGACCAAAAATGCAATGAAGAAACTGAGTCAACAAATGGGTGAGAAAACCAGCCAGTAACAAAATGGCAGGATCAAATTCACACAGAACAATATTAACATTGAATGTAAATGGCCTAAATGCCCCAATCAAAAGACACAGACTGGCATAAAAATGTCAAGACCTATCAGTGTGCTGTATTCAGGAAATCCATCTCATGTACAAAGACACATAGAGACTCAAAGAGATGAAAGAAGACTTACCAAGAAAATAGAGAACAAAAAAGAGTAGGGGTTGCCGTCCTAGTCTCTGACAAAATGGACTTCAAACCAATAAAGATCAAAAGAGATAAAGAAGGGCATTACATAATGATAAAATGATCAATCCAACAAGAAGAGCTAACTATCCTAAATATATATGCACTCAACACAGGAGCATCCAGATAGATAAAGCAAGTTCTTCATGACCTAAAAGGAGATTTACACTCCGACACAATAATAGTGGGAGACTTCAACACTCCACTGTCAATATTAGAGAAATGGAGATAGAAAATTAACAAGGACATCCAGGACTTGAATGCAGAGCTGGACCAAGCAGACCTAATAGACATATACAGAATGCTCCACCTCAAATCCACAGAATATACATTATTCTCAGTACCACACTGCACTTACTATAAAATTGACCACATAATTGGAAGCAAATCACTCCTCAGCAAATGTAAAAGAACAGAAATCATAACAGTCTGTCAGACCACAGCACAATCAGATCAGATATCAGGATTAAGAAACTCACTCAAATCTGCACAACTATGTGGAAACTGAACAACTTGCTCCTGAGTGTGGACTGGATAAACAATGAAATGAAGGCAGAAATAAAAATGTTCTTCAAAACCAATCAGAATGAAGACACAACTTACCAGAATCTCTGGGATACATTTAAAGCAGTGTCAAGAGGGAAATTTAGAGCAATAAATGCCCACATGAGAAGCAAGGAAATATCTAAAATTGACACCCTATCATCAAAATTGAAAGAGCTAGAGGAGCAAGATAAAAAAAAAACTCAAAAGCTAGAAGAAGACAAGAAGCAACTAAGATCAGAGCCAAACTGAAGGAGATAGAGACACAAAAAAACCCTTCAAAAAATCAATAAATCCAGGAGCTGGTTTTTTGAAAAGATCAACAAAATAGACTGCTAGCCAGATTAATAAAAAAGAAAAGAGAGAAGAATCAATAGATGCAATAAAAAATAATAAAGGGGACATCACCACTGATTCCACAGAAATACAAACTACCATCAGAGATTACTACAAACAACTCTATGCACACAAACCAGTAAATCTGGAAGAAATGGATAAATTCCTGGACACTTGCACTCTACCAAGACTAAATCAGGAAGAAGTGGAAACCCTGAATAGACCAATAACAAGGGCTGAAGTTGAGGCAGCAATAAATAGCCTACCAACCAAAAAAGTCCAGGTCCAGATGGGTTTACAGCTGAATCCTACCAGACATACAAAGAGGAGCTGGTTCCATTCCTTTTGAAACTATACCAAACAACACAAAAAGGGGAATCCTCCCCAACTTATTTTATGAGCCCAACATCATCCTAATGCCAAAACCCAGCAGAGACTCAACAAAGAAAGAAAACTTCAGGCCAAAATCCATGATGAACATAGGTGCAAAAATCTTCAATAAAATACTGACAAATCGAATGCAACAGCACATCAAAAAGATTATTCATCATGATCAAGTAGGCTTCATCCTAGGGATGCAAGGCTGGTTCAACATATGCAAGTCCATAAATGTAATCCATCACCTAAACAGAACTAAAGACAAAAACCACATGATTATCTCAAAGATGCAGAGATGGCCTTTGACAAAATTCAACAGCCCTTCATGCTAAAAACTCTCAATAAACTAGGTATCGACAGAATGTATCATAAAATAATAAAAGCTATTTATGACAAACCGACAGCCAATATTATACTGAATGGGCAAATCTGGAAACATTCCTTTTGAAATCAGGCACTAGACAAGGATGCCCTCTCTCATCACTCCTATTCAATATAGTATTGGAAGTTCTAGCCAGAGCAATTAGGCAAGAAAAAGAACCAAAGGGTATTCAGCTATGAAAGGCGGAAGTCAAACTGTCTCTATTTGCAGATGACATGATTGTATATTTAGAAGACCCCATCATCTCAGCCCAAAATCTCCTCAAACTGATAAGCACTTTCAGGAAAGTCTCAGGATACAAAATCAATGTGCAGAAATCACAAGAATTCCTATATACCAATAACGGACAAAGAGAGAGCCAAATCAAGAGTGAACTGCCATTCACAGTTGCTACAAAGAGAATAAAATACCTAGGAATACAACTAACAAAGGATGTAAAGGACCTCTTCAAGGAGAACTACAAACCACTGCTCAAAGAAATAAGACAGGACACAAACAGATGGAAAAACGTTCCATGCTCATGGTTAGGAAGAATCAATATTGTGAAAATGGCCATATTACCCAAAGTAATTTATAGATTCAATGCTATCCCCATCAAGCTACCAATGACCTTCTTCACAGAACTTGTAAAAAACACCTTAAACTTCATATGGAACCAAAAGAGAGCCCGCACAGCCAAGTCAATTCTAAGCAAAAAGAACAAAGCTGGAGACATCACACTACCTGACTTCAAACTATACTACAAGGCTACAGTAATCAAAACAGCAAGGTACTGGTACCAAAACAGACACATAGACCAATGGAACAGAACAGAGGCCTCAGAAGCAACACCACACATCTACAACCATCTGACCTTTGACAAACCTGACAAAATCAAGCAATGGGGAAAGGACTCCACGTTTAATAAATGGTGTTGGGAAAACTGGCTAGCAGTGTGCAGAAAGTAGAAACTGGACCCCTTCCTGTCACCTTACAGTAAAATTAACATCAGATGGATTAAAGATTTAAACATAAAACCTAACACCATAAAAACTCTAGAAGAAAATGTAGGCAAAACCATCCAGGACATAGGCATAGGCAAGGACTTCATGACTAAAACACCAAAAGCAATGGTGACAAAAGCCAAGATAGACAAATGGGATCTAATTAAACTTCAGAGCTTCTGTACAGCAAAAGAAACAATCATTAGAGTGAACTGGCAATCAACAGAATGGGAAAAAATTTTTGCAATCTACCCATCAGACAAAGGGCTGATATCCAGAATCTATAAAGAACTAAAACAGATTTACAAGAAAAATGCAAACAAACCCATTCAAAAATGGGCAAAGGATATGAACAGACACTTCTTAAAAGAAGACATATATGAGGCCAAAAAACATGAAAAAATGCTCTTCATCACTGGTCACTAGAGAAATGCAAATCAAAACCACATTGATATCATCTTACACCAGTTAGAATGGTGATCATTAAAAAATCTGGAGACAACAGATGCTGGAGAGGATATGCAGAAATAGGAACACTCTTACACTGTTGGTAGGAGTGTAAATTAGTTCAACCATTATGGAAGACAGTGTGGCAATTCCTAAAGAATCTAGAAATAGAAATTCCATTTGACCCAGCAATCCCATTACTGGGTATATACCCAAAGGACTATGAAGTGTTCTATTATAAAGAAACATGCACACGTATGTTCATTGTGGCCCTGTGTACAATAGCAAAGACCTGGAACCAACCCAAATGCCCACCAATGATAGACTGGATAAAGAAAATGTGGCACACATACACTGTGGAATACTATGCAGCCATAAAAAAGGATGAGTTCAGGTCCTTTGCAGGATGAGTTCATTTTCCATGCATGAAGCTGGAAACCCTCATTCTCAGCAAACTAACACAAGAACAGAAAACAAAACGACGAATGTTCTCACTCATAAGTGGGAGTTGAACAATGAGAACACACGGACACAGGGAGGGGAACATCACACAAAGGATCCTGTTAGGGGGTGGGGGACCTGGGGGAGGGATAGCATTAGAAGAAATATGTAATGTAGATGAGGGGGTGATGGATGTAGCCAACCACCATAGCACATGTATACCTGTGTAACAAACCTGCACGTTCTGCACATGTACCCCAGAACTTAAAGTACAATAAAAAAAAGAGAGTTCCCTTACAACCTCCACTCCCCAGCCGCACCCTGGGGACCTTACAGCCTTCCTGTGCTCCCTTAAAGGAGCTTCCCTCTGCAGTGCAGTAAGTCACAAGACTGGTTCCTTAAGATTGGAGTTAATATTAAATTGGTAAATGCAAAACTTAAATGATACTAGACCTCTGACAACTGCTAAAATATTTTATTGTTGCTTATCAGTTTTGTTGGAGCAGTGATTTTGTAAAGTATGTTTTATGCAGCTCAGAGCATTTTAGAGAAATGTCAAGAGAGAGAAAGGGAGATGAATGAAAGAGAAAGATTTCTAATAGAGAGAAGGCTTTTGGTCTCCCATCCCATTTTAAGGGAAGCAGTGTCATTTTTATGTTTTATAATTGAGATTTGTTATGGGTTGAAGTGTATTTCCCCCAGAAATACTGAAGTCCTAACCCCTGGTGCTTATGAAGACGGTCTTTGTAAAACACCAAATTAAAGTGAGGGCATTAGGGAGGATCCCAATGCAATATGTCTAGAATCCTTAGAAAAAGCAGCAATTTAGCCACAGAGACAGACACACACATACAGAGTACACCATGGAAACTGTAAGACAGAGATAGGGTGATAATTTCACAAACCAAGAAAAGCCAAAGATTGCTGTCAAACCACAGAAACTAGGAGAAAACCATGGAACAAATTCTCCCTCATAGTCCTATAGAGGAATCAATCCTCCAACACCTTGCTCTCAGACATCTGGCCTCCAGAACTGTAAGACAATACAGTTCTGTTGTTTAGACCACCTAATTGTAGTACTTCATTATGGCAGCCCTGGAAAACAAAAAATAAACCCCAACAACAACAAATGAATTCATGGTCAAATTTCATTTGAAAGACAAAGGAAAAAGAGTTCTTAGATGAAAAACATAAAAATTAGAGAATTAGAGACAGGTGGGTGAGATGAAGAAATGGGGGTGTTTCTAATACAGAGCTCCATTTGTTCCAAAGACATAGATGGACCTCTGTGTCCCAAGATTCTACCAAGGTAAAGTCAAACACATAGTTTCTCTGACACAGGTATCAGGTTGATGTTTTCATGGTGGGGCTGGTACTGTATAGTTTTTGATGTCAGGAAAGGAAGAATAACAATATCACCCAACATTCAGATTGTGTAATAGCCTAACGGAGTCATTCAGAAAAGTCTGAGCAGCCCTAATATGTGCTCAGTGTGGCCATAATAAAAGAATATTTTAACACTTTTCATGATTCTGGCCAATAGTGTGTTCTCAGGAATCCTTGTTTGGTGTAAACTATAGTTCACCTGTGCTAATACTGCAATTCTGGAGTCCAAGGGAAGGTAGCGGTTTTACATAATGATTTTATTTAACACCTGTTGCTTCTTGCACAGATGTGCATCCTTGCTTCTCCTGTTGACAAGGAGGAAAGACAATAGATGGGCAGATGGAGCATTTCTGTAGATTTCTTTCATTAAATTCTCCAAGGGATGACATCTTTGACTGATCATGAATACATGTACCTGGCAGAAGATCAATAGCTTAGGCAGCAGGGTAGAAGACAGGTGGGCTTTGGGCTTAAAAAGTCTAAATATTTCAAAGTCCTGGGATTTCTGTGTCAGGAACAGTACATTTTGTTTTCTTTTGTACTCCAGTTTGTGCCTACCTGAGGGAGGCTGATGGAAGTGATGATAAAAGCAACAGGGCTGACTTTGGCTTTCAGTGATGTCAAGGGATGCCAGGAAAGTCCCTGAGTCTCCAGAATCACAAGTTTGTGAGGGACTAGGTAGTATGCAGGACATATATCCCTGGTGACATTCAAAATTATTAGTGGGTCTGGAACCCCTTGGGGCATTGATCAAAATTCAGGTTGTCTTTGCATATTGAGTTCATGGCACTGTTATCCAGCTCAAGGAGTTACTGAGTCATGACACTATACTCTGTGTATGTGTGGCTAAGGCCAGCTCTCGAATAATGGACAGTGTCCTCATTGAACTAAAGTGGAACTTTCAGGATTCTCAGATAATGAGGTTTCCAATTCTGTCATGTGTGCCTTAACCTTCCTCAGTACCTGTGGGAGACATCATAACTGATCAAGGCACACAATTTATGCTGAGTCCAGAAGAGGACTGGGAATTTTACAAACATCTAGTTAGGCAGCCACTACCAGTAGATTAGTTGCCAAGCATGTTACATCTACTTGCCTTGGCTGTCTTAGGCCTTGAGTAAGCATTCAGCATAAGGCCTTCTGCCTGTCCTGAAATGGGTCAGATAGGTGGCTTAGTCCCAGAAAAGCTCCAGTGTCTCCATAGAGAAAAATTAGTCTGAGTAGAAACATCTAGATTCATTTCTAGACTATATGGTCTGGAGGCTATCTTATTCTTGGTTGTGAGTCATGTGCAAGAACACAAGTTGTCATGAACAAATGCTCCTAGTCACCACTTGCAACCCAAGGTCAAGAAGCTGGCCTCAGACCAATCTGCATATAGACAAATTCATCTGACAGCACTGCATCTGGACAAGTACCACCAACTATCTCTAATGCCTGTTCAGACCTCTTCAGGTACTGGTTTAGCAGGAGTAAGTGGGAGCAAGCTCTCTGCAGTGAGTTACAAACTCTCCTCAAGGCCTGTGGGCTGGGCTAGTCTCTTAGAAGGAGCCTTAGACCTAGTCCTTGATCACCTGTTAGCGCAAATTATCTGCAATGTTAAAATGGAACCAAGGGAGAAAAAAGCAAACTGGGAACTATGCTGCCTGGAATTTTGTGTACACAATCTCATTTATCTTTCCATCAGCCCCTTGAGTGGGTGGTATGATTTCATTTTACACAGAAGAAAGGTGATGGCTCAGAAGGATTGTGGACCCTGCCTGATGTCATAAGTAGGAAATGACAGAGGTGAGATTACATTTGGGTCTGCTCAGACGCTGCCCTTATTCCTTAAGACATCTGCTGCTACCATATCATGTGGCCTGTACTTGAAAGAAGCCACATCTTTCCTATCACATATTTGGCCTCTTCCAAATTTTATGTAGCTTCTCATTATTGTTTCAGGTCCCTACTCTACAGTCAGCATTTAAGCAGATTGATCAAGCACTATTGCCCACCTATCCAAGCTTAAATGCTACCATTAGTAATAATTCTGACATTTCTGAGGTCACTCCTTCTCCTCCCCTCAACATAGAGACACAGTCTGGCTCCACAATTCAAAATGAAAAAGCAAAATGGCAACAAATGTCAAGTGCAACAGTGATTCTTATAGACAAAGCACTAAGAGAGCAAAGCTATTAAAAATTTCATTCTCCTTTGCCCTTCCATTTACTGGGCTATATTTTCTTTATGCTACTAAAATCAGCAACATTGGAAGCAATATCTGTGACCACTACCTAAGACACAGACACTATCTCTATACGTGAAAATCTAGTAGAGTGAGACCCCAAAATAGCTTATTTAGTACTGGGGTTGGTAGCGAAGAGTGAGTAAATCTTGTAGTATTTACTATAAAGAATATAAGAAACTATAGCCAAATAAAAGCCCATTATCTTTGAAGCAATTTAAGCATACACACACACACACACACACACACACATGCACACACACACAATATATATGTATATATTTATTTGGTTTGGGTTAAAATGTTATTTATTTAATTTGCTTGAATAAAATTAGGCTACTTCCAAGAAGTATTTTTTTACTTAAAATAAGAGTGTAGAAAAAGTCACCTGGGTTACTAAGAATAGATAGGATGGCTGGTGCAGGAGCCCAGACAAGAGATGATGACAGCTCAGCCTAAGGTTGTGGTGGTCGAAGTAGAACAAGTAGATCTGGGTTACTTAGGAGATTAACAAGTGATAAGGCTTGGTTATGAACTGGAAACCACAGGGTGGGTAGTGAGGGAATCAAGTGGGTGTTAAAAATGAATTCTATTGAGAGGGCCAAGATGGCTGATTAAAAGCAGCTGTCATCTGTGACACTCACAGAGAGGATGGAAAGAGGTGAGTGGATACAACACCTTCAACTGAATTATTCAGCTACCCACATTGGGATTGATCAGGGAAACAACTCGACCCATGGAGAATGAAGAAAAGCAGGGTGGGGTGGTGGCCCACCTGGAGTGACACAGAGCCAAGGGAACCCCCACTTCCAGCCAAGAGAAGCAGTGAGTGATTGTGCGACCCTGGGAAACCACACTTCTCTCATGGATCTTTACAACCTGCAGATCAGGAGATCCCCTCATGAGCCCACACCACCAGGGCCTTGAGTCCGACACACAAAATTGTGTGGAGTTTTGGCAGAGAAGCTGCTCAGGCATGCACCTAGACCCAGGAGCTTTACATACTCCAGCCCTGGGATACCCAACAAAGTTGTCTGCAACCAGGCAATGCAAGATGTCCCTACGTACCCCTAGGAAGGGGGCTGAATTCAAGGAGCCAAGCAGCATTGATCTGTGGGTCCCACTTCCAGGGTACCTCACAAGACAACACCTACTGGCTTGGAATTCCAGCTAGCCCCCAGCAACAGGGTGGAGCCTGCCTGAGAAGAAATGGAGCCCTGGGGGTAGGGGCAGGCTGCCATATCTGCTGTTTGGTTGACTCAGCTGTTCCAGCCTGTGGACTTTGGTGAATCCAAATGGTCTGGATGAGGAACAGTTTCCCCAGTGCAGTATAGCTGCTTTGCTAGAATGTAGCCAGATTGCTTCTGTAAGCTGGAACTCAAGCCATTCCTCCTCACTGGACAGGACCTCCCAGCTGGACCTCCAGCTACCCCCACCTGCATATACTGTATGGACAGAGCTCTAATCTCTCCCTTGGATAGAATGCCTTGTGGGTGGGGCATGCTACTACCTTGGCTGTTCAGGCATCTTAGCCAGTCCAGCTCATGGGCCTTGGGGAGCCCAGACTGATCAGAGGCTGAAGAGATCCACAACACAGCACAGCTGCTCTATCAAAAAGCAGCCAGACTGCTGCTTTTAGCAGTTCCTAGATCACATTCCTCCTGAATGGGTGAAACCTCCCAAACAAGGTCCCCAGCCACCTCTTACAAGTGTGTTTGGCCTGGTGACTAGTCAGTACCCTCCTGGGATGGAGCTTTCAGAGGAAGGGGCAGGCTGCCGTCTTTGCTCTTTTGCAGGCTTCACTGACAATACCTCCAGATACAGGAAAAACTAAGGCAACTAGGGTATGGAGCAGACTGCCAGCAAACCACAACAGCCCTATGAAACAGTGGTCAGACTGTTAAAACAAAAAATAAACAGAAAACAACAGGAATAAGAAAAAACCCTGTGAGAACACCATCTAAAGGTTAGCAACCTCAAAGATCAAAGGTAGATAAGCCCACAAAGAGGAGAAAGAATCAACTAAAAAATGTTGGAAACTCAAAAAGCCAGTGTGCCCCCATTCTTCTAGATAACTGCAATGCTTCTACAGCAAGGTCTTAAAACTGGGCTGAGGCTGAGATGCTGAAATGACAGGAGTAGGCTTCAGAATGTGTATAAAAATGAACTTCATTGAGCTAAAGGAGCATGTTGTAACCCAATACAAAGAATCTAAAAATCATAATAAAACAATGCAGAACTTGACAGCCAAATAGCCAGTTTAGAGAGGAACATGATAGCACTGAAAAACACAAGAACTTTACAGTGCAATCACAAGTATTAATAGCAGAATAGACCAAATAGAAGAAAGAATTTCAGAGCTTGAAGACTGTCTTCCTGAAATAAGACTGGCAGACAAGAATAGATAAAAAATAATATAAGGGAATGAACAAAACCCTCCAAGAACTATGGGATTATGTAGAGACCAAATCTATGACTGATTGGGGTAAGTGCAAGATGGGGAGAATGGAACCAATTTGGAAAACATACTTCAGGATATCATTCAGGAGAACTTACTCAACCTGGCAAGACAGGCTAACATTCAAATTCAGGAAATGAAGAGAACTCCAGTAAGATACTCCATGAAAAGATCATCCCCAAGACACATAATCATCAGATTCTCTAAGGTTGAAATGAAATAAAAAATGTTAAGTTCAGCCAAAGAGAAAGGCCAGGTCACCTACAAAGGGAAGCCCATGAAAATAACAGTAAACCTCTCAGCAGAAACTCTACAGCCAGAAGAGATTGGGGACCAATATTCAACATTGTTAAAGAAAAGAATTTTTGGTCCAAGTTGGTAGCTTCCCTGCACCAAAGTGAGCAGTAGCCAACATGTCAGGGTGGGAGTCATATTACAAAACCATGGGAGATGAAGAAGCAGAAGAACAAGAAGAGAATCTTGAAGCAAGTGGAGACTATAAATATTCAGGAAGAGATGGTTTGATTTTTTTTTTGGTTGATGCCTCTAGGGCTATGTTTGATTCTCAGAGTGAAGATAAGTTGACTCCTTTGACATGAGCATTCAGTGTATCCGAAGTGTGTAGATCAGTAAGATTATAAGCAGTGATCAAGCTCTCTTGACAGTGATGTTCTATGATACTGAGAAAGCAAAGATCAGTGAATTTTAAAAATATTTACCTCTGGCAGGAGTAGGATAATCCAGGTACAAAACAAATTTTAGAGCTTGACCAGTTTAAGGGGCAGCAGAGACAAAAACATTTCCAAGACCTGATGGGCCACAAATCTGACTACTCACTCAGTGAAGTGCTGTGGGTCTGTGCCAACCTCTTTAGTGATGTCCAGTTCAAGATGAGTCATAAAAGGATCATCCTGTTCACCAATGAAGACAACCCCCATGGCAATGACAGTGCCAAAGCCAGCCAGGCCAGGACCAAAGCCGGTGATCTCTGAGAGACAGGCATCTTCCTTGACTTGATGTACCTGAAGAAACCTGGGGGCTTTGACATATCCTTGTTCTACAGATATATCAGCAGCATAGCAGAGGATGAAGACCTCAGGATTCACTTTGAGGAATCCAGCAAGCTAGAAGACCTGTTGCAGAAAGTTCATGCCAAGGAGACCAAGAAGTGAGCACTCAGCAGGTTAAAGCTGAAGCTCAACAAAGATATAGTGATCTCTGGGGGCATTTATAATCTGGTCCAGAAGGCTCTCAAGCCTCATCCAATAAAGCTCTGTCAGGAAACAAATGAACCAGCAAAAACCAAGACTCAGACATTTAATACAAATACAGGCAGTTTGCTTCTGCCTAGTGATACCAAGAGGTCTCAGATCTTATAGGAGTCTCAGATTATACTGGAGAAAGAGGAAACAGAAGAACTAAACTGGTTTGATAATCCAGGTTTGATGCTCGTTGGTTTCAAGCCCTTGGTATTGCTGAAGACGCACCATTACCTGAGGCCCTCCCTGTTCATGTACCCTGAGGAGTCTCTGGTGATTGGGAGCTCAACCCTGTTCGGTGCTTTGTTCATAAAGTGTTTGGTGAAGGAGGTTGGAGCATTGTGCAGATAAGCACCCTGCAGGAACATCCCCCCTCATATTTTGTGGCTTTGGTGCCATAGGAAG
The DNA here is from genome assembly GCF_030222135.1 of Aotus nancymaae. Lineage (NCBI taxonomy): Eukaryota > Metazoa > Chordata > Mammalia > Primates > Aotidae > Aotus > Aotus nancymaae. The sequence continues at coordinate 13,711,123 of NW_026988450.1, read as the reverse complement.
AGGAGTTGGATGACAGAAAATTCAGGTGACTCCTTCAGGCTTCCAGCTGGCCTTTTTACCCTTTGCTGATGTTAAAAGGAAGATGCCCTTTACTGAAAAAGTCATGGCAACTCCAGAGCAGGTGGATAAGATGAAGGCTATTATTCCAAAGCTCCGTTTCACATACAGAAGTGACAGCTTTGAGAATCTCGTGCTGCAGCAGCACTTCAAAAACCTGGAGGCCTTGATTTTGGATTTGATGGAGGCTGAACAAGCAGTGAACCTGACATTGCCCAAGGTTGAAGCAATGAATAAAAGACTGAGGTCCCTGGTGGATGAGTTTAAGGAGCTTGTTTACCCACCAGATTACAATCCTGAAGGGAAAGTTATCAAGATAAAACACAATAATAAAGGTTCCAGAAGCAAAAAGCCAAGGTGGAGTATTCAGAAGAGGAGCTGAAGACCCACATCAGCAAGGGCACACTAGGCAAGTTCACTGTGCCCATGCTGAAAGAGGCCTGCCAGGCATATGTGCTGAAGAGTTGGCTGAAGAAGCAGGAGCTGCTGGAAACCTTCACCAAGCACTTCCAGGACTGACCAGAGGTTGTATGTCCAGCTTCCCTTCCACACTATGGCCAGGCTGCCTGGCTTTGTTCTCAGCCAGTTAAAATGTGTTTCTCCTGAGCTAGGAAGAGTCTGCCTGACAGAAGTCGTATGGCTTTACGTTTTTGAGGTTTTCTGTTGCCATGGCGATGGTGTAGCCCTCCCACTTTGCTGTTCCGTAGTTTACCGCCAGAATAAAGAGCCCTAAGTTGGTACTAAAACAAAACGAAAAAGAAAAGAAAAGAATTTCCAACTCAAAATTTTATATCCAGCCAAACTAAGCTTCATAAGTGAAGGAGGAATAAGATCCTTTTCAGACAGGCAAATGCTAACCCAGGCAAATGCTGTCTCAATGATTTTCCTAATATGTCAGTGGAGTGTTAAAGCTCTGCCTTACAAGAGCTTCTGAAGGAAACACTAAATATGGAAAGGAAAAAACCGTTACCAGCCATTACAAAAACACACTGAAGTACACAGATTAGTGACACTATGAAGCAACCACATAAACAAGTCTGCAAAATAACCAGCTAGCATCATGATGACAGGAGAAATTCACACATAACAATGCTGACTTTAAATGTAAATGGACTACATGCCCCAATTAAGACACAGAATGGTGGTCTGGGTAAAGAATCAAGATCCATCTGTATGCTCTCTTCAAGAGAGCCATCTCACATGCAAAGACACACAGAGGCTCAAAATAAAGGGACAGAGGAAAATTTACCAAGTAAGTGGAGAACAGAAGAAAGCAGGGGTTGCAATCCAAGTTTCTGATAAGACAGACTGTAATCCAACAAAGATCAAAAAGACCCAAAAAAGGGCATTACATAATGGTAAAGATTTCAATCCAACAAGAAGAGCTATCTTAAATATATATGCACCCAACACAGGAGCACACAGATTTATAAAGCAAGTTCTTAGAGACTTTAGAAGAGACTTAGACTACTACACAATAAGAGTGGAAGACTTTAACACCCCACTGACAATTTAGGCAGATCACTGGGAAAGAAAATTAACAAAGATATTCAGAGTCTGAACTCAGCTCTGGATCAAGTTTACCTGATAGATAACTATGGAACTCTCCACCCCAAACAAAAGAATATATATTCTTCTCATCACCACATGGTACTTACGCTAAAATTGATCACATAATCATAAGTAAAACACTCTTCAGCAAATGCAAAAGAACTGAAATCCTAAGCAACAGTCTCTTGGACTATATAGTATTAGAACTCAAAATTAAGGAATTCACACAAAACCATACAATGACACTGAAATTGAACAACCTGCTCCTGAATGACTTTTGGGTAAATAGTGAGTTCATGTCAGAAATCAAGAAGTTCTTTGAAACTACTGAGAACAAAGATACAACGTACCAGAATGTCTGAGATGCAGCTAAAGCAGTGTTAAGAGGGAAATTTATGGCACTAAATACCCACATCAGAAAGCTAGATAGATCTCAAGTTAACAACCTAACATCACAGTTAAAAGAACTAGAGAACCAAGAGCATACAAACCTGACAGCTAGCAGAAATAACCAAGATCAGAGCTGAATTGAAGGAGACAGAGACACAAAAAAACCCTTCAAAAATCAATGAATCCAGAAGCTGCTTTTTTGGAGAAATTTAATAAAATAGAGAGACTGCTAGCTAGACTAATGAAGAAGAAAATAGAGAAGATTCAAATAAATGCAATTAGAAATGATATTACCACTCACCCTACAGACATTCAAACAACCGTCGGAGAATACTATAAACACTTCTATGCACATAAACTGGAAAATCTAGAAGAAATGGATACATTCCTGGCACGTACACTTTCCCAAGACTGAATCAGGAAGAAATTGAATCCCTGAATAGATCAATAGAGAGTTCTGAAACTGAGGCAGTATTAAATAGCCTACCAACCAAAAAAATAAAAATTAAAAAATTAAAAAAGCCCAGGACCAGATGGATTCACATCTGAATTATACCAAAGGTGCAGAGAATAGCTGGTACCATTCCCACTGAAACTATTCCAAAAAATGGAAAAGGAGGGACTCCTCCCTAACTCAAACTCTGAGGCCAGCATCATCCTGATACCAAAACCTGGCAGAGATCCAACATCAACAACAACAACAAAATTTTAGGCCAATTTCTTGGATGAACATTGATGCAAAAATCCTCAACAAAATACTGGCAAACTGAATCCAGCAGCACATCGAATAGCTTATCTACCACAATCAAGTATGATTCATCTCTAAGATGCATGGCTGGTTCAACATGCACAAAACAATAAATGTGACTCATCACACAAACAGAACTGAAGACAAAAGCCACATGATTATCTCAATAGATTTGGAAAAGACCTTTGATAAAATTCAACATCCCTTCATATTAAAAACTCCCAATAAACTAGGTATTGAAGGAACATACCTCAAAATAATAAGAGCCATATATGACATAGTGAATGGGCAAAACCTGGAAGCCTTCCCCTTGAAAACTGGCACAAGTCAAGTTTGCCCTCTCTCACCATTCCTATTCAATGCCTGGCAATGAAGCAAGAGAAAAAAAATAAAGCATATTCAAATAGGGCGAGAGGAAGTCAAACTATCCCTTTTTGCAGATGACATGATCCTATGTCTAGAAAATCCCATCATATCCAAAAGCTTCTTAAGCTAATAAGCAACTTCAGCAAAGTCTCAGGATACAAAATCAATGTGAAAAAATTGCTAACATTCCTATACACCCACAACAGGCAAGCTGAGATCCAAATCACAAATGAACTCCCATTTCACAATTGCCACAAAAAGAATAAAATACCTAGGAAAACAGCTAACAAGAGAAGTGATGGATCTTTTAAGGATAACTACAAACCACTGTTCAAAGAAATCAGAGAAGACACAAACAAATGGAAAAACATACCATGCTCATGGATAGAAAGAATCAATATCATGAAAATGGCCATACTGCCCAAAGCAATTTACAGATTCAATGCTACTTCCATTAAACTACCATTGACATTCTTCACAGAATTAGAAAGAAAAAGACTATTTTAAACTTCATAGAACCAGAAAAGAGCCAAAATAACCAAGGCAATCCTAAGCAAAAAGAATAAAGCTGGAGTCATCACGTTACCCAATTTCAAACTATACTATAAGGCTACAGTAACCAAAACAGCATGGTAGTAGCACAAGAGCAGACACATAGATCAAATGAACAGAATAGAGAACCCAGAAATAAGGCCACACACCTACAACCATCTGATCTTTGACAAACCACACAAAAACAAGCTATGGGGAAAAGATTCTCTATTTGATAAATGATGCTGGGAGAACTGGTTAGACATGTGCAGAAAATTAAAAGTGTATTCTTTCCTTACACTGTATACAAAAATCAACTCAAGATGGATTAAAGACTTAAATGTAAACCCCAAAACTATAAAAACTATAGAAGAGAACCTAGACAATGACATTAAGGACATAAGCATGGGCAAAGTTTCATGATGAAGATGCTAAAAGCAATTGCAACAAAAGCAAAAATTGACCAATGGGATCTGATTAAATTAAAGCGCTTTTGCACAGCAAAACAAACTATCAACAGAGTAAACACAACCTACAAAGTGGGAGAAAATTTTACACTCTATCCATCTGACAAAGGTCTAATATCCAGCATCTATAAAGAACTTAAATTTACAGGAGAAAACCAAACAATCCCATTAAAAAGCAGGCAAAGAACATGAACAGAGACTTCTCAAAGGAAGACATACAATCATATGAAAAAGTGCTCAACATCACTGACCATTAGAGAAATGCAAATCAAAACCACAATGAAATACCATCTCATGCCAGTCATAATGGCTATTTAAGAAGTCAAAAAACAAATGCTGGTGAGGTTGTGGGAAAAAGGAACACTTTTACACTGTTAGTGGGAGTGTAAATTAGTTCAACTATTGTGGAAGACAGTGTGGTGATTTCCCAAAGACTTAGCAGTAGAAATACCATTTGGCCCAGCAATCGAATTACTGGGTATATACCCAAAGGAATATAAGTCATTCTTGTATAAAGATACATGCATGTGTGTGTTCATTGCAGCACTATTCACAATGGCAAAGACATGGAATCAACCTAAATGCCTGAGATGGTTTGGTTGTGTCCCTTCCCAAATCTTACCTTGAATTGTAATAATCCCCAGATATCAAGGGCAGGGCCAGGTGGAGATAATTAAATTATGGAGGCAGTTTCTGACATACTGTTCTCATGGTAGTGAAAAAGTCTCAGAAGGTCTGGTGGTTTTATAAATGGGAGTTACCCTGTACAAGCTCTCTTGCCTGCCACTATGTAAGATGTGACTTTGCTCCTCATTCACCTTCTGTCATGATTGTGAGGCCTCCTCAGCCATGTGGTACTGTGAGTCAATTAAACCTCTTTTCTTTATAAATTACCCAGTCTTGGGTGTGTCTTTATTTGCAGCATGAAAACAGATAAACACAATGCCTATCAATGATAGACTGGATAAAGAAGATGTGGTACATATATATCACAGAAAAATATGCAGCCTTAAAAAGGAATGAGATCATGTTCTTTGCATGAACATGTATGGAACTGGAGGTCATTATCCTTAGCAAACTAATGCAGAAACCAAAAACCAAATACTGCATGTTCTGACTTATAAGTGGGAGCTGAATGATGAGAACACATGATCACGAGGGGGAGAATAACACACATGGTGCCTGTTGGGGGATGAGAGGAGGGAGAACAGCAGGAAGAATAGCTAATGAATGCTGGGCCTAATACCTGGGTGGCAGGATAATCTGCTCAGCAAACCATGATGGCACATATTTACATATGTAACAAAGCTGCACATTCTGCACATGTACTCCTGAACTTAAAATAAAAGTTGGAAATAAATAAAAACTAACTGGAAAAAGAAGATTCTACTTTTTAAAAGGGAACTAAACTTCCTTTTAACTTTGAAAAAAGAAAATTCTTCTGTCAAAGATTTTAGTTTCTACCTCTCTGTTATACATTCATCATTTACTGGACTGAAAACACATGGGCTTTCTTTCCTGCCCTCTACATGTTATGTTAGTGTTTTTGATCTTTATTCCTCTTTGATAGCTGTGTGATCATATATGAATTTTTAAAAATTCAAGCACTTACTGAGATTTTTCTATCTAGTGGGTAGCAATCAAGTTTTAGAAATTTGACATTCTGAATTAACTGTATAACTTCTAAAAAGATTGGGGTCTCTGGTTACTTCTATGTAGCTAAGAATCACAAAGCAGGTTTGTTTTTATTAAGTAAACCAATAGAATACAGAAAACAGGGTGAATGTTGTATTTAGTAAAATTATATTGAATCTGCTTGTAGGTTGAGTGTGTGGTGAACAAAAAGGATTGGTCAGAAGAAAGCTTGTCTTTTTCCTAGGCCACTCATTTTTTTCTTCTTTTCTGAATACACTGTTCAGTCCTTGCTTAAATAATGCCAGTTTCCTTTTGCTCCCAGTCCTGCCTGCCAGAATTTTGTGCCTGGTCAGCAGTCTGCATGTCTGTGTGGCCTACTATGTGAATGTCTGTTTGAAACTCTCTTTTATCTGATTTTATTTCAAATCTTCTGGGATAACTGTGATAAGCTAAAGTAATAAATGTATATGCTACATCAGTTATTTAGAGTTTTTAATCCTGACCCAATCCTCTTTTGTGATTCAGTATGGGTACTATTTCCGTCTGTTCTAGTTTACCACTCCTCCTGGACAGGACTCTCATTCAGATCCTGTGAGATGGTGGGGACAAGTGAGCAAGAGAAGCCCTTAATCTCTCTTTGTTAAACTTCTTGTTTGAGGAAAGATTGATGAGAGTTGGGGGAAAAATGTTTGATAAAAACAGGGCAAGGAGCCAACTCCGCTAGGTACAATATTTTTTTAAATCAATTTTCCAGCAGGTCAACGGATCTATATTATGAAAAAGATTTGTAAAACACAGAGCCAATGTAGGACCAAGAGAACTGGAAATAGGAAAGCATTGAAAGGATCCCTAACTTTGGACATCTGCATCTATATTAAACCTAAAATAAATCCAACACGATAGACTATTTCTTTTTAAATTTCTAGTGATGTCCAAATATGTTCTAGGTCTGGACAGTGGTTCTTTGATGATTTATGGTTGCATACAATGTAATTGGTAGGAAAAATGGGCATTATTCCATTCAAACTTCCTTTCAGATGTGGAGCATGAAGGTAAGTGAACGGGAGGGCACAGAGACCCAGGGGCCCTTTGTAGACGGTGTTTCCTCATTGGGTAATGGGAGTACGATTTGTGGAGTGTTGTGGATGCCATGATTCATCAACTGCCCAGGCTCATTGTTTCTGCCCACGGTAGACCTGGCAGTGAATTTATAGGAGGCCAAATGGGGACAGCCACCAAAATGAAACAAGCTCCTTTGACTAGGAAGTCTTTCTCATTCTTGTCTTTTGCCTTAATCTTTTTTTCATCTGGACTTCAGGCAGATCACATTAAATTCTAATGTATAGTATTTTGTATCAGAGAAACTAATATAGAACAACAAAACAAAGTGTTCCCATTAAGGCCCAGCTATCAATATCTGATAATGTTGAAGTCAAAAAGAATTAAAATTTTATCTCATGAGGCAATGGGGTGAGGATCCACTCTATTCTTGGGTAAAAAATAATGTTTTTCTTTTACCGTGATTTCATGTTTTGTCATAATTGATAACCTATAGCTTAATTAAGACTCCTAAATATAAGTGGTTAATCTGAAAATTTCTGAAGGAATCTGAAATCCCTACCATCTGCAGAAATAAATTGCCCTTTTTGGTTGGACATGTGTACAGAAGATATCGAAGGAGTTATTTTATTCTGTGGATGCTTTCACTTTTTATCTGGTTTAACCTTTGGTAACTCTGGAGAGTTCCCCCATTATACTTTCTATAAATAATGGAATCCTAAAATATTTAAATAGCTCAAGGCAGAAATGCAAATATGTTAAGTTGCCAAAAAACATTTCAGGCCAATGTTGCCCTGTCCCAGCAGTCAGGCCAATAACCTGTATGTTTGTGGCATTTAAGTTCATGGTGTAGCTTTTGCACTGGCAGCTACTGTTACTACCGTATTAATTTGTCATGCAAATAACCTTTTATAATGAAGTTGGGAAATGCCTCAAGTCAATTCTTAGTTATAGGATTTAGGATTCTTGGTATAAAGTTTTGGATCCTACTGACAAATGGGCTAGTTCTCAAACTATTTTACTTCTTGCATGGCATTTCATTTGTGCAGAAGGATTATATATGGGTACATACACCAGCAAAGGAAAGGAGTGAGGTTGCAGTGAAAAGCACTCCCTCTTAACAGCAGAAGTACCCTTCAGAAGGAGACAGCTCTCTTATTATAGATGAGAAAAAAGGCATGAAAAAGCACTCTATTAGTTCCCTATTGTTGCTGTGGTAAATCATCACAAATTTAGTCATTTAAAAAGCATAAATTTATTACCTTACAGTTCTAGAAGACAAAAGTTTAACATAAATGTCCCTAGGCCAAAATCAAGATGTGAGCAGGGGCCTGGCATGGTGACTCACACCTGTAATTCCAGCACTTTGGGAGGCCGAGGTGGGCTGATCACTTGAGGTCAGGAGTTCAAGACCAGCCTGGCCAACAAGGTGAAACCCTGTCTTTACTAAAAATATAAAAATTAGCCAGGTGTGGTGGCACGCACCTGTAGTCCCAGCTACTTGAGAAGCTGAGGCAGGAGAATCGCTTGAGCCCATAAGGCGGAGGTTGCAGTGAGCCAACATCATGTCACTGCACTCCAGCCTGGGTGACCGAACGAGACTCTGTCTCAAAAAAAAAAAAAAAAAAAAAAAGATGTCAGTAGAATACTGTTTTTCTGGAAACTCTAGGGGATAATCCATTCCCTTGCCTTTACCAGCTTCTAGAGGTCATCTGTATTTCTTGCCTCTGAGCCCACTTTAAACTCCAAAGTCAGCAACGACCAACAGCTGGCTGAATTCTGTCTCATCTGCATGACTCACTCACTACTGCCTCCCTCTTTCACTTGTAAAGACCCATGGTTTGCAAATATTTTTCTCATTGCATGAGTTGTCTCTTCACTTTGTTTATCATTTCTTTTGCTGTGCAGAAGCTTCTTAATTTGGTGCAATCCCATTTGTCTATTTGTGCTTTTGTTGCTCGAAATTTTGGGGTTACATCTAAAAAATCCTTGTCCAAACCAACGACATGGAGCTTTTCCCCTATGTTTTCTTCTAGCAGTTTTACAGCCTACTTTAAAGTCTTTAATCATTTTGAGTTTTTTTGGGGGGGTGGGTATAGAGCAAGGTAAGGGTCTAATTTCATTTTCTTCTAAATGTGGATAACTGGTTTTCCTAGAATCACTTATTAAATAGAGTGTTTTTTCTTCATTATAAGTTCTTGGCACTTTTGCAAAAAATCAATAGACCATGAGGGCATGAGTTTATTACCGAGCTTTCTGTCCTGTTCCATGGGTTGATGTGTCTGTTTTTATGCCAGTGCTATGCTGTTTTAATTATAATCACTTTTATAATATATTTTGAAGCCAGGTAGTATGATGGCTCCAGCTTTGTTCTTTTTGCTCAAGATTACTGTAGTTACCTGGGGTATCTTGTGGTTCCATAGAATTTTAGAATTGATTTTTCCACTTTTGAAAAATGACCTTGAAATTTTCATAGGGATTGCATTGAATCTGTAGATTATTTTTGGTAGAATGGATATTTTAACAATATTAATTCTTTCAGCACATGAACATGGAATACTTTTCCATTTATTTGGGTTTTCTTCAATTTCATTCACCAGTATTCTATAGTTTTCAGTATATAGGTATTTTACCTTCTTATTTAAATTTACATCTAAGTTTTTATTTTTTTCTGTTGCTATTGTAAATGGGATCATTTTCTTAACTTCGTTTTCAGATAGCTCATATATCTGGTAAGGGTTTAATATACAAAATATACAAGTAATTGAAATAACTCAATAGCAAGAAAACAAATAACCCAATTTAAAAGTGGGCAAAGGACCTAAAGAAACACTTCTCAAAAGAAATCATCCAAATGGCCAACAAGTTAATTAAAAAATAAACTAATCATCGGGAAAACATAGTTTAAAACCACAATGAGATATCTATTCATACTTGTTAGAATGGATTTTATCAAAAAGAGGAAAAATAACCACTGGAGATGATGTAGAGAAAAGGGAATGCTTGTACACTACTGGTGGTAATGTAAATGGTTCAGCCATTATGGAAACCAGTACAGAAGTTTCTCAAAAAACTAAAAATAGAACTACCACATAATCTAGCAATCCCACTACTGGATATTATAAGCAAAAATATTAAGTATGCCAAAGTGATATCTGCACTCCCATGTTCATTGCAGTGTTATTCACAGTAGCCAAGATATAGAATCAACTTGTCCATCAATAGTTGGATACAGAAAATACAGTACACAAAGTGAAATATTACTTATCCTTTAAAAAGATGAAATTCTGTCATTTGGGACAAGATGGATGAATATAGCAGATGTTATGCTAGTGAAACAAGCCATGCACAGAAAGATAAATACTACATGATCTCATTTATATGTGGACTCTAAAAAAGATTCGTCCATATAAGTGTAGAATAGAATGGTGGTTACCAGAGCCAGGGATGGGACGCTTGGGTGGGGAGGAGTGAGAAAATGTGGAGTTACTGTTGAAAGGATACACAGTTTCAGACCAGGCCACTAAGTAAGTCAATATCCTTTTGAGATGTCTATTTTTTTATGTGGAACTAGCAATTGGAGGATAATGTGGGTTAAGGAAGATGTATGCCAGAAATATATTTTTTCCTCCTAGTGATAACAGTAAGGCTGAGCTCACATTTACAAACATCATTTATTCATTCAAAAATATTTATTGAATGCCTACTAAGAGCAATGCTTTGGAGGGGATGTATGGGGATGTGAGTACATCAGCATGAAAAGACAATTTACTTCTATCCTCAATCTTGTTTACAATCTAGGGAAAAAAAACCCTGGAACTAATGTGTGATCTTGAATGTAGGGTAACATCTTATAAATGTCTTTGGCAGGCTGGGTGCGGTGGTTCACGCCTGCAATTTCAGCACTTTGGGAGGTCAAGGAGGAAAGATTGCTTGAGGCCAGGAGTTTGAGACCAGCCTGGGCAACACAGTAAGACCCTAACAAAATTTCTCTGAAAAACATGCCAAGAATGGTGGCACACACCTGTAGTACCAGCTGCTCAGGAGGCTAAGGCAGGAGGATTGCTTGAGCCCAGGAGCCCACAGTTATAGTGAACTATGATCACTCTACTGCACTCTAGCCTGGGTGACAGAGAGAGCCCATTTCTAAAAATAAATAAATAAAAAGAAAAAAATTTATTTCATCTAGTTTGAAACCAATTTCTGATTTCATCTATATGATCCATACAAAATCAAGAGGTTTCTAAAACAGATTTACTTCCTTTTATTCAGGATTTTACAAAGCTAAAATAATGCCGCTTCAAATACAGGTATCTTTTGTTTTTTCTACCAATTTTTAGGAGACATTTTAGGAAATCCAAATTTAGTTGATAGAGATAAAGGTGATTTCCATCTATTTCATTCTGTGGTGGTGTGAAAGTCTTTTTTTTTTTTTTTAATTTAGGCAAAAATCTCTAAAATCTTTAAATAGGACAGTCTGTCAGGCTTAGCAGATTTTAGGTTGGTTAAAAAAATTGAGCATGCATAAATCAATGAGATAAAGTTGATGATAGACAAGGAATTATTGTTGTTATGTCTTTAGAAGGAGGAAAGTAGTAGAGTCGAAAACAACATAAGAGAGAAACTGCATCACTGTCAGATTTCTACCTATTAGGGTGATGGTGGTGTGAGACAGGATTGGCTGTGTATAGGAAGGGAGATAAAATTATGTCTGAAACGTCTACAACCTTCAGTGCTGTGGAGTGGAGTCAAATCCCTACAATCCTTGTACTCAGGAGCAAGACGGGAGAAGACACTGGTGTGTATTACAATTTCTACCTGAGTTATCCAAAGCTAAAAAGTTAATAAAAATCACTCTTTTATTTTCTGTTAGAAGAGTCCAAGTTTTTCTGGTGATTCCCCAGAAACAAAAATATTATCTGGCACATTCACATTTTACTGGGATGATTGTAAATCAGCTTCTGAAATTCTAAAGAGTTTATTCTTTTAGATATAATTTTCAATTATTTTGTGGAAGTGAAGATACATAAGCAAATGGTGTTTTTTTCAGCTCTGATGCCTCAGAAATACAAAAGGCTTCCATAAATGGAGTCAATAACTCCCTCACCAACCAATATCCCCATCTGCTTGATCTGCAGGATAAATTTTCTCTGGCCGAAACTTATCTAGACATACATGGGAACAGAATAACATTTACATGTCAATTAATACAATTATAAAATAACTTGAGAGTTATTCTAGTTACACAATTTTACTTGTTCACATCTTCTATTTTTAATTAAAATTTCAGCAAATGCACAAATCTCTTTTCTAAATGTCTCACCTACCTCCTCTGGTGTTCAGAGAAGCACTTTGAACTGTGTATACACATGTGCACACACACACACACACACACACAGAGAGCGGCATTGTTCAAAGTGAGATACACACACACACATACACACACCTTTGCACACTTCTATGTTCTAGGACTTCAGTAATTCCTCTATATGAATTTTGTTTTCCTAAGTTTTTAAGCATTAAGAAGGTTTATCCTTAGTTTTATCATTCTTATCAGCATTAGGATGTACCTTGCAAATAATAAAATATACAGACTATACAACTAATTCAATTTTAACTCAACTTGGTCCCTCTAGATATCAACCCCCAAGTATATTGCAGCTTCCTATGATAGGATTCCTTTTGGTAGGGATATGTATTAACTCATGTTTAATTAAGATAAATCACCTTTGCAAATTCCAATTGTTTTTGTAATCAGAGACAAAGTAAATTAATTCAGAATCTTTTGTTCCTCAATAACCTCAAGGCATATTGCATTTAGAAAAAATGTGTGAATATTGTTTGATAGTGCATCTCATTTTGTCATATCTACTAGCTATCCAATGATTATTCCGTTACAAATCAGTAGACAAATGGGAAATGGGAAATACTGAGCTACAGCGTTGAAATAGAAACACCATGCCGTGGTCACCAGAACTGGCGCAATGTGTAGGCACTATAATAAAATGTCTTACACATTGTTTTCATATGAAGAATAAAAACTTTTCACCGAACAATTAAAAATTACTTTAAGATAACTCTAAAATCTTACTGGAATTTTCAGATGTAGGAAAATAATTCTTTGTGTTTCCTGATACCAACTGTGAGGGTGTTTCCTCTGACTCTGTGTTACTGAATTTCCACTCTATGGTTCAGCAGTTGTGATCATTATTAAATCATTCATCACTGATTTAAAAGAATCACGAAGCAATGCTTTAACCTGAAATGGAGATAGTGTTACCTTCCCTATCTATGAAGATACATAGAATCAATCAACTTCAAACATCTTAAATAAATTGTAAGTTTGTGAAGACAGAAAGAAGATAACATTCATTAAAAATAAATGCCAGTTCATTATACACAGTGTCATTTACAAGGCTCTGACACTGGAAAAGCTGGCTACTCCCTGGTAATGTTGTTTTTAGAAAACTAATAGTGGAATCTTGCAGGAATGTTAAGCAGAAGCAGGATGATGAGTCTAGTCTCTTCTGTGAGTGAAATTGACAGAAACTACATTTACTCCCTTTAATAATAAATGGACCTATCACACTTCAGCTTTCCAGGCAAACTCATTTTTTTGTTTATTAAAAGGTTTAGGTTTCACACTGACACAGAACAGAAAACCAAACACCACACGTTCTCACTTATAAGTGGGTGTTGAACAATGGGAACACATGGGCACAGGGTGGGGAACATCACGTACTGGGGCATGGGGGTTGGGGGGCTAGGGGAGGAAGAGCAGCAGGATGGGGGATTGGGGAGGGATAACATTAGGAGAAATATCTAATGTAGATGATGAGGCAATGGATGCAGTAAACCACCACCATGGCACGTGTATACCTATGTAACAAACCTGCACGATCTGCACATGTACCCCAGAACTTAAAGTATAATGAATAACTTAAAAAAAAAGGTCTAGGTTTTACTCTGCTCAACTCTTCCTACAGACATTTGCATCTTCAACTCTTTACTAGGCTAAATGTACTGGACCCTGAGTCCTGTTTCTTAATCATCTCTGGATGCTTGTTCTTGCCAGAGTCATCTCCAGCACGGACCTCATGAAGATCTTGAGGCCACCGGAGCCAAAGTATAAGAAGAAGACGCAGTGAGAAGTCCTCCACTCAGCTCCATCAGTGAGCCAGGCTGACTCATGCTGGCGACTTTGTCATCTACTATCATTACTGACAGAAAAACCACGTAATTCTACCTATTGTCTTTTGGTTTTGGTAAGTGGGAATCTTGAAGACAACCAGAAAAGGTCAGACAGACATTATGAAATTTTAAAAGTCTTGAAATTTGCAGATGAAATGTAGTATTATGTTTAGCACATTTATGAAATTTTCCCTATACATTTTACGGTCACAGGACACCAAACAAAATCTAAAATAAAAGGGTATGTTATACTAAAGCATTTAGGGTAGATGTGGGGTTTGAGTGGAAATTTTTTAAAAAAATAATTTTGACTTTTATTTTAGATTCAGGGGGTATATGTGCAGGTTTGTTGAATGAGTATATTTCATGATGCTGAGGTTTGGGGTATGAATGATCCCATCACCCAGGTAGTGAGGATAGCAACAAATAGGTAGATTTTCAGCTCTCACTCACCTCTCCCTCTGGTATTCCTCTAGTGTTTATTGTTTCCAATGAATGGTAGAAGGACTTATTTTCCTTTGGGTGTATACCCAGTAATGGCATTGCTGGGTCAAATGGTAGTTCTAAGTTCTGTGAGATGTTTCCAAACTGCTTTCCATAGAAGGTGATCTAATATATATTTCCACCAGCAGGGTATAAATGTTCCTTTTTCTTTGCAGCCTCACCAGCCTCTGTTGTTTTTTGACTTCTTAATCATGGCCATTGTGACTAGGGTAAGATGTATCTCATTGTGGTTTTGGTTTGCATTTCTCTGATGAGTAATGATATTGAGCATTTTTTCATGTATTTGTTGGCTGCTTGCAAGTCGTCTTTTGAAAAGTGTCTGTTCAAATCCTTTGCCCACTTTTTAATGGGGTTATTAGTTTTTCGCTTGTTGAATTATTTTTTTCTTGTTGAGTTGAATAAGTTTGCTATAGATTCTAGATATTAGATCTTTGTTGAATGCATAGTTTGCTAATATTTTCTCCCACTCTGTAGGTTGCCTGTTTACTCTCTTAACAGTATCTTTTGTTGTGCAGAAACTCTTTAGTTTAAGTAGGTCCCATTTGCAAATTTTTGTTTTTGTTGCAATTGCTTTTGAAAACTTAGTTATAAATTATTTGCTAAAGCCAATGTCCAGAATGGTGTTTCCCAGGTTTTCTTCCAAGATTTTTATAGGTTAAGGTCTTACCTATAAAATGTTTAATCAATTTTCAGTTAATTTTTGTATATGTGAAAGGTAGGGGTGCCCCCCATCAATTTTTTTGTAGTTTCAGTGAAACTAGTATCAGCTCTTCTTTGTACATCTTGTAGAACTTGGCTGTGAATTCATTTGGGGATTTTTTGGTTGGTAGGTTTTCTACCACTGATTCAATTTTGGAATTGGAAATTGGTCTGCTCAGCGTTATAATTTCTTCCCGATTCAATCTTGGGAGGTTGCGTGTTTTCAGGAATTGATCCATTTCCTCTGGATTTTCTGGTTTGTGTGCATAAAGGTGTTCATAATAGTCTTTGATAAGCTTTTGTATATTTCTGTGGGATTGATTGTGATGTCACCTTTGTCATTTCTGATTTTGCCTGTTAGGACTGTCTTTCTTTTTCGTTTGTTAATCTAGCTAGTGGTCTATCAATCTTGTTTATTATTTGAAAAAGTAAACTTTTGGTTTTGTTTATCTGTTGTATGGATTTGTGCATCTTAATTTTGTTCAGTTCTACTAGCTTTGGGGTTATTTTTATTCTTGTATTTGTGTGATGTTAGATCATTAATTTGAGATCTTTCTAATTTCTTGATGTAGGTTTTTCGTACTAAAAACTTTCCTCTTAACACTGCTTTTGTGGCATCTCAAAGAGTTTGGTATGTTGTGTCTCTGTTTTCATTTATTTCAAATATTTTTTTGATTTCTGCCTTAATTTTATTGTTTACCCAAAAGTCATTCAGGAGCAAGTTGTTTAATTTCCATGTAATTGTGTAGTTTTGAAAGATTTTCTTGGTATTGATTGCTACTTTTATCCTACTGTGGTCCAAAACAGTAATTGGTATGTTAAGTTTTTTTGAATTTATTGAGACTTCCCTTATGGCGGAGCATGTGGTCTATTATGGAATGTGCTTTGTGTGTAGATGAGAAGAATGTGTATTCTGTGGTTGATGGGTGAAATATTCTGTAGATCTCTCTTAAGTCCAATTGGTCAAGTGTCGAGTTTAAGTCCAGAATTTCTTTGGCAGTTTTGTGCCCCAGTGATCTGTCTAATGCTGATGGTGGGGTGTTGAAGTCCCTTGCTATGATTGTTTGTCTGTCTGAGTCTTTTCATAGGTCTAGAAGTATTGGTTTTATGAATCTGGGTGCTCCAATATTGGGTGCATATATATTTAGGATAGTTAAGGCATCTTGTTGAATTGAATTCTTTATCATTATGTAACAATGTTTTATGCGATATAAGAATAGCAACCCCTGCTCTTTTTGGTTTTCCTTCTGCATTATAGCTCTTTCTCCAACCCTTTACTTTGAGCCTATGAGTGCTCTTACATGTGAGTTGGGTCTCTTGAATACAGAAGACAGATGGGTTTTCTTTTTTATCCACCTGACCACTCTGTGCCTTTTAAGTGGGATGTTTAGCCAGTTTACATTCAAGGTCAATATTGATATGTGAAGTTTTGATCCTATTGTGAAGTCGTTCACTGTTCGTAGTTTCTATACATTAGTAGCTTTATAAAGTCTATGTGACATGTACCTAAGTGTGTTTTTTTTGTCATACTAGGTATTGTTCTTTTGTTTCTATGTTTAGAACATCCTTAGGGATTTTCTATAATACTTGTAGAATGATAATGAATTTTCTTAGTGATGGCTTTTCTGGAAAATATTTTATTTATCTCTCACTTATGAAGCTCAATTTGGTGGGATATAAAATTCTTGGTTGGAATTTTCTAAGAATGCTGAAAATAGGCCTCCAATCTCTTCTGACTTACATATTTTTTAGTGAGAAGTCTGCTGTTAGCCTGATGAGCTTCTCTTTGTACATAGTCTGATTTTTCTTATTTTTTTAAGCTGCCTTTAAGATTTTTCTTTATTGTTGACCTTAGACAGTATGGTGACTACATGCCTTGATGATACTTGCTTTGTATACTATCTCACAGATAGTTCTCTGGATTTCTTATGCCTGGATGTCTGCCCATCTAGCCAAATTAAGGAAATTTTATTGAATTATTCCCTGAAATATATTTTCCAGGTTTTTCTTCTCTCTCAGAAATTCAGATAATTTATAGTTTGTTAACTTTACATAATCTCATATTTCTTGAAGGGCTTGTTCATTAGATTTATTTATTTATTTTTCTATTTTTGGCTGACTGGGTTAGTTAGAGACTAGTCTTTGAGCTCTGAAATTCTTTCTTCTGTGTGGTCTAGTCTATTGATAAAACTTTCATTTGTATTTTGAAATTTCTTAAGTTTTTCAATTCCAAAAGCTCTGATTGATTTATTTTAAAGATATGTATCTGTTCCTTCATTTTCTGTATTGCTTTAGAAGTTTCTTGGTTTTGATTTCAATCTTGTCTTGGATCTCATTTGGGTGCCCTTACAATACAGGCTTTGAACTATTTATGTCATTTATGAATTTCCATTTTGATTAGGGAGGATTGCTGGAGGGCTAGCGTGATTCTTTGGTGTCATCACATTCAGATTTTTCATGATGCCATAATCCTTGTGTTCCACCTCCTCTGGAGATAGTGGCACTTCTATATTTTGTAATTTTTTTTTGTTTTTTTCTTTCTTCCCTTGTATTTGTATTTATTTATTTATTGTTTCTTTTCCCCTCTTTCCTAGGAGGTGTGACTGTAGAAAATCGTGGGTAGAGTCTTTGGGTTTTCTTCTACGCACTTCTGTCGGCAGGTCTTATACTGGGCTGTGTATTTCAACCTAGAGGCCAATAGATGGCGCTTATGGGTAAGCGTTCGCTGCAAATGGGTCTAGTATTTGACTATTATTTATTGAGAGAAGCTCTGTCTGTTGTCTCAAGCGATGGGCTGATCTGTGGAGTGTGTAGGGTAGTCTGAGCTTTTTACTTATCCCTGTAGGGAGGGTCCGAGATGGGTGGGACTGGACCAGGCAGGCCTGCTTGCAAGTCCACCAATGGCAGGCACAAGCTTCAGTGCTGAAGGGATGTCCAGTGGGAAGGCACTAAGCACTGAGAGGTGTGCCTACG
The DNA here is from genome assembly GCF_030222135.1 of Aotus nancymaae. NCBI lineage: Eukaryota > Metazoa > Chordata > Mammalia > Primates > Aotidae > Aotus > Aotus nancymaae. Next base: position 13,692,952 of record NW_026988450.1, on the reverse strand, counting down.
CATAGAACTGGGAATCCTCTTCTGCCGGAAGTGCTCTGCATTGGTGGTGGGGAGGTAAACTCCTAATCCTGGGCTTGGAACATGGAGGACCCTGCTGCACCACAGTCTCTGCACAGGAAGGATTGGGCAGCTCAGGCTGCTGACCCAGCTGTCCAAGTGCCCAGGCTTGGAGTGGAGAGGGTCCTGCTGCTCAGTGGAAGTTTTACGCTTTATTTCTGACAGGTTTTCGGAAATACAGCTACTTTTATAAAGTATATGCAGGTACTTTCAAAGTTGCACTATGCTGTGAGAGTGAACATACATTCAAAAATCAGAAAAAAATGATAATAGAGATAATATAAAGCAAAAATATTTAATTTAGCTTTAGAAAAATTTAAGGCAAATTATGTTAATTGGGCCCTTATAATGTGCAGGAGTCTAAATTAAGTATGTTTACATGTATTATCTTATTATTCAGTCCGTTGGTTAATGCTATTTACCATTTATATCAACCCTTGAGTTTACTATTACAACTCAGATTTAATCCTAGTACACTTCTGCTATATAAAGAGAAAAGTCTGGATTTTTTGTTTCTTAGTGGAAGAAAACAGTAATAATTAAATATGATTCATAAATACTGCATAAGTGGCCACCAAAAAGTCTATAGAAAATGTGCCAGGTGACTTTTAGCCCTGGTAAAAAATGAAAACAAAACCAGAAAATATTGGTTTCTGAAAGTATATCTAGAAATTTTTTATGTTCTGTCATGACTCTTAGACCCCTTTCATTTCTGCCTTTCAGAGACTACTTTGAGATCCTTGAGCTTGAAATATATGTACAGACAATAGAATTCTGGCTTCTCCTTTGATGCATGCTTTTGCTTTTTTAGTAACTAGAACACAATGGTTGTTTCTTCATTTTGTTCCTTTTCCACTTTATTTCAAAGTTAATTTGAAGCATATGTGGTAATTATTTTTTTCCCTCTCTCTCTTTCTCTCTTTCATTTTGGGATGTTAGGTGAAAGGAATACCTTACAAGAGTCTAGTTTAGGCACTAATAGCTCTAATGAATTAAAAAGTTTGTATTTATATAAAGAGAGGTGCTTATAGTTTTTAAATGACTTTTCTTTTAAATAGTTAGCTCTATCATCTATCTATCATCTGTCTATCTATCTATCTAGTTAACAAACAATAAAACAAATTTAGCCTTGCTAATCTTGCCTTCATGTTATCATTCTTATTTAATTTGTCAAAAATCATAAAATAATAGGACTTAAATATCCTATTAATATGACGTAGCTGTTTATGTCATACCATTTTTTTGCAATATTTCTGGTTTTGTTATCTCTTACTTTTCATGCCCATTTAGAATTTATCCTTTGCTAAGCTCTATTTTATCTTATAGAATAAGCCAACTTCAGGGACCTCTCTACCTGGTTTGCTTATGGTATTTTTTTTTTTTTTACTAAGTTTCTTCACCTTTTGTGGTATTGACATGTGACATCATTCTGGGGTCCAGCTACTTCCAATTAATCTTTTCAGTGTGACTGAAATGCTGGGGGTCAAACATTAGGACACAGAAGAACCAAGTGGGAAGCTTGTTAAAACTCTGAGTGTCTGGATCCCCAATTCAAGAGATTCTGGTGCATTAGGTCTGGCATTTTTCACAACACTTCAGATCATTCTGATTCGGGTTGCTGAGGTTGACACACTAAAAAACCTCTGCATAAGGCAATAACTCATGACTCTGAGGCCTACTTTTTCTTGAAGAACTGTTTAAGTTCTGTACTATCTATTACTATATAACAAAGATATCTATTATTATGTTATCTATCAACCAAGTTGACTATTACTGTATAATAAACCACAAACTTAGCAGCTTGAAACAACCCCAATAATTTATTTTGATTATGAATCCGCAATGTAGAAAGTGCTTGATGGGATGTCTCATCCCCATCCTTGTGGTGTCTGCAGGGGTGGTTTGACTGAGGCTAGATAGTTACTTCCAACATGCTCATTCACTCACATGTTTGGCAAGCTGGTACCGGCTGCTGGCTGGGAGCTCAGCCAGGAGTGTTAGTTTCTTTCTTCATGAGATTATCCATGGAGCTGCTCGGTTGGGCTTCCCCACAGCATGGTGGCTGAGTTCCAAGAGTGGGTGGTCTATGTCAAATGAGAAGCTTCTAGTCTCTTGAGTTCTGGCTCCCTAAATGGACATAGTAACATTTCTTCTGTATGCCATTTGTCAAAGCAATCACAGAGCTCTAACAGATTCAAAGAGTGGATATAAACTACTCCTGTCTCAATGGGAAAAGTGTCAAAAAATTTTTGGCTATTTATTATAGTAACCTAGTTGTTTCAGACTATGATCATCACTAAAAGGGAATTTAGAGGTAATCTAGTCTGTTGGTTCTTAAATTAATGTGAGTAACGACCCATGCAAGTGTAAAGAGAAAGCATTACAATTGGATTATTTTTTTAATTGTTATTTTTGTATATTATCATACAATAAAATGGATTTTTTTGGCGTATGTTTTACAGTTCTATGAACTTTAATATGTGTATAGATTTGTATAGCCATATTACAACTAGGCTCCAGACAGTTTTACCACCTCAAAGAACTGTCTCAGGTAATCTTTTATAATTATATTCTCACCTCACTTATAACCTCTGGCAAACATTGATTAATTTTATGTAACAATAGTTTTATCTTTTCTAGAATGTCAAAAAAAAGTGGAACAAAAAAGTATGTTGTCTTTTCAGACCAGCTCCTCACAATGTTATTGCATATATCAATAGATTGCAATAGTTTAAAAAAAATTTTTTTTTTTTACTACTGAGTAGCATTGTATTGTGTGAACATACCAGTTGGCTTATCTCTTCACCTGATGAAGGACATCTAGGTGGTTTCTAGCTTCCAGTTGTCACAAATAAAGCTGCTATGAACATACATGTGTAAAACTTTATTATATTTTATTTCATGCTTTTAAATTTTGTACTTGTGATCTGTGTTCTAAAATGTGCATAATACATTGGTGTAGCTCATACATGTAAACATAAATGCTTATAATTTACATATAACCATGTGCGAATACTTATTAACCGAATGTTTTTTAATGTTACTTATTAGAAATTGTATTGCTAATGGTTGAAGCTGGGTGATGGATACATGAGGCTTCATTACACTGTATTTTCTACGCTTATTTGTTTTAAAATTTAAAAAATATAATTTGTTTTAAAGTTTGTAGACCTCTACTGGTCTACCATATTCACGTGATAGAGACTTGAGGATAATGACGGGAGCAGTTAGCAGACAGACTTGCGAGCAGTTAGCAGAGAGACACACAGGTCTTCTGCCTCTTTCCAATGTGTCATGCTGACAACCAGGTGATTTAGGTGAAATAACAAATTACTTAAAAATTTCAAGTTAACTATATGTATTCTTTACATTTTAGCATTTGCTCTCCACATATTTGGAAGAATTGATGGATAATTTTAAAAAATCACGTTATGAGAGCAAATCAAGGTCAGTAACACTGCTCATGTCTAATCTGTAAGGCTATTTTTTCCCCTGGCACACTTGACACATAAACTGCAGAGAAGGCAAATTACTAGGCTTGTGAGAAATGGAAGTGAGGACTTCCATTTCTTTGCCTGGTATGTAAAGAGATCCTATGTTCTCTTAGCCTTTCGTTACTAATGTCAGCTAACAGGAAAGCACTGTATAAAGACTTTAGCACAGGTACAATTCTACAACATTGATGCAAAGCAATTTACTTTGTCAGAAACCATTACATGCCAGGCTCCTATCTCTTTATTGATAGCAGCCTTTTGGTTTCGGCTGGGAAATTGTTTATTTACTATTTACTGTTACTTATGTGTCTATTATTTTCCCTTGTAAAATGAAAATTAAACCACCCAGACCAGCTTAGTTTGGCTAAAACCTGCCAAAGAACAGAGTAATTTCCTGTCCACACTCTTAGACCTTGATAGCCCGTTCTGATAAAAGAAAAAGACTTTGAGACTAGGTATATAAAGTTGTACTTAAACCAGCAAAGGAGCCCAGATTTGCAACAAATGACTATAGTTCATTACAATTCAGCATGTCTCAGTTATTTAAGTTCTTATTTACTTACTCTATTTTCCCAGCTACAGTACAAGGAGAGCATTGTATTTTCAATAAATAATGTATAATTAATTAGCATTTCCAAAAGCATAGTACCCTTCGCATCTAATTGTCTTCTCCCTACCCAGACAGCAGGTACTAATGAGATCAGGTTTTTGTCTTGGAGCAATCAGTGCCTGTTATTTGGTAATTATGAAGTGCTTAGGGAGTGGAACTCAATTTCTCTGGGTTCATCCATTTAAAGTCAACCTTGTTACTATGGAATGGATAGAAGTATTTTACACGGGAAATCTTATTTAACAAAGTTAGAGAAAAGAGACTTTTGCTCTAAGGAAATTTTAATATGTACTGCCTAAGATAACTTAATAATTCTGAATTAAATAGAATATAGAATTCAGAAGAGATGTTGATCACATTTGTGAGCAGGGCTTGATCTGCCATTGTGATAAATACATAAGGCCTTACTCAAGCAAATTTAAATAAATAAAGTTCATTTTCTTGGACTAGATTTTTAAGAATACACACACACACACACACACACACACCCCACTTGTTACTCTTATGGTAAGATCAATTTTATTTATGCCTTTATGGCCTCAAATAGCCTTCTTGGTATTTTCAATGATCTACTGTTCTTTTAAGTTAGGAAATGAGGCTAAGGTAACATAGGTTACCTTAGTATCTCTTCAGGCAATTTTGAACATGATTATCAGAGATGAGCAGAGGAGGGTGTAGAGTCTATGACTTGATGATTAGGGGAGGAGGAGGCCTGAGCCAGGAGCAAGTATTGTAATATCAGAGTGAGGCACTTGTTATAACTCACCTTCAGGGATGCTATCGATGTGGCATGTAAAATATGTTTGTGAGTTTTCATGGCATGGCTGCGCTGTGCCCTTCCTTTCCTCTCTCCAGACTTCTCTATGACTAGTGGGGCTGTCTGAAGCTGACCAGCAGTTAGGGGCCATAAGCCAGAGGGCAGGGCCACAAGCCAGAGGGCAGGGCCACTCTGCCCTCTGTAGCAGCACCCCAGAGGGACCAAACTCTGTCACCCTATACTTGACAACAATACAATTTCCAAGCCTGGTTGCACTAAGGATTACCAGAGGAGTCTCTCACAGGTAGCTGTTTGTAACACATTTCATACCCAGTCAGTGCAGATCTCCAGAAGCTGAGACTCAGGAATATTTGAAAACATCTCTGGGTAATTTTGATTGTCAGTCAGGTTTAGGGACCATTGTTTCACTTAGTAGGTTTGGCTGGTTTAAATATAGCTATGCATAAAGATGACACACACACATGCACAGGCACAAATTTTCATAATCATTCAAGTCAGTAGTTCATCTAAACTAGTGACTCTTGTCTCATTATAGCACCTGGGCACTTTTGGAAACAGCTTATGGAGATCAGAGAGAACAAAAACATTTTCAATATTTTCAGTTTCTCCATAGTAGCTTAATTGGACACACACAATTTATTATGGATTTGCCCCAACCATTTGTTGAATCTATAGTAAAAGATACTTTTGATCTTCACCTAAATATGTCTAGTAAAACAGAATAGTTCATGGGAATCATAAGATCACTCAGCTTGATAAAGTTTGTCTATTACTTTGGTTAAAAAAAGTCTACTTTCTAACACGTACTTCCAAGTTTCCTTAAGTTTTGTTTTTTTTTTTTTTTTTTTTTTTTGAGACGGAGTTTCGCTCTTGTGACCCAGGCTGGAGTGCAATGGCGCCATCTGGGCTCACCGCAACCTCCGCCTCCTGGGTTCAGGCAATTCTCCTACCTCAGCCTCCTGAGTAGCTGGGATTACAGGCATGCGCCACCATGCCCGGCTAATTTTTTTTATTTTTAGTAGAGATGGGGTTTCACCACGTTGACCAGGATGGTCTCGATCTCTGGACCTCGTGATCCACCCGCCTCGGCCTCCCAAAGTGCTGGGATTACAGGCGTGAGCCACCGCGCCCGGCCTAAGTTTTGTTAAGACTAAACTTGTGAATGGTTTCATTTGTTGGGAGAGATAGTGTAAGGCAATGGGTGGGGTCCATGGACTTGCTCCTAAGCTTAAATCTTTGCTTTCTTTGCTAAGAGACCTCAAGAAAATCACAATTTCCTTTCTTGCCTGACCACTCCCCTGCAATTGAGATGCTTGATCAAGATCATCTCTAAAGTTTTTCTGGGTTCTACATTCTGTGATATGACAATTTTCACTTAAGTATTGTGTTGACCCTGTCCTGCTGGTTTTACCATTTAGATTGAGTGACATGACACCTCCAGGAGAAAGTAAATGACATGCGGCATCAGATGCCAACAGTAGTGCAGTATAGAACAGAAGGTGCTCAGATCACAAGGTGGATTAAAGAGTGGTAGATATAGAGTTTGTGGTAGAGTTAGGATGGGTCAGAGCCGTATAGAACAGGCTCTAAATAGGTGAACAAGAGTGGAGAGGACAATCAGCCTAAGTAGAAAGCATGGAAATTGTAATATACATGTGTTAGGTTTATGCTTCCATCTCCCATGAAGACTGGCTAAATTTCCTCCTCTGCATTTCCAAAGTACGTTGTGTCTATCATTGTTAGAGCATTCATCACTATTTGTGTGTGTGTGTGTGTGTGTGTGTGTGTGTGTGTGAGAGAGAGAGAGAGAGAGAGAGAAAGAGAGGGAGTTATTTTTTCCTCTTACACTGAAGAATCACATTACATTCACATTTATGTTGCCAAGACCCAGCAGATATCTTGCATCCAGTAGGTTGGGTACATTGTTGGATAAGAGGAACAATGAGAATACTGTGGAGGAGGTAAGGCAAGTGTAGTATGTGTTGTGGCATGCCACTCAAAGTCCCCATACAGGACCAAGTACTCATTCTCTCAGCTATTGAGAATATTGGTGGTTGATAGTTTGCAGCTCAGTCACTTCCACAAAATTACTCTCAGCTGAAGAAAGCTATCCAACCCAACATCATGTCCTCTACCCTGGAAGAGTCCATATCCAATGGCTGGTCAATGCAGGAGTATAAAATCTCAATCTCCTTCCCCCAAAGTGAATAATTTTGAAGGAATATCACAGGTCAAGTGCTGTCTTTGTAAAGATTGCATAGCAGTCCTAATCCTATTTCCACTACTTCCTCCAGGTGTTCTTTCATGCAAGGGCATATGACATTAAGTTTCTTGTATGCAACTTTCCACCTGTGAGCTTGTTTCTCATGGAATCCAATCGAAGACATCTGGTGTGGGAGTTTGATTTTGGATACTATAGAGAATAAGGTTGGAATGACACTGCCTTCAGCCCAAATGACTAGAAGGCCTTGCCCTTAGTCACCTGTCAGAAAATTTTTGCCCTAAATACACAAATCTCCAGAGATTATAATGGTAGAAGGTACTCCTACACTAGAGCTGTATAAGAGAAAGTGGCCATCTTGAAGTGGAAAGGGAGATTTGTGCCAGATTATGAAGGGCTTTCTTAATCATTCAGTTTTAATCTTCTCAAAGTAACATTCTTCTTTTGGTTGAAATCCAAGGGCCTTAGTATGATGCTAGGTTTTACAATGAATTACACAAAAATATCACTTTATAAAGACTATATTTGAATTTGCTATCAGTCTCCAACTTTATAACATCATTGAACTATATCCTGTGAGATTTTCTGTTCAGTGTTACAGGCAGTTTATCTGTATTAAACATTATGACATCAAGGAAGAAACATCTATGGTTTCCTTTGCTTTCATATATAGTCATCTGCTGCATAATGACATATTTGTCAATAATGGACTGAATATATGACAATGGTCCCATAAGATTTTAATGGAGCTAAAAAAGTCCTATTGCCTAGTGACATTGCAGTTGTCATAACCTCACAGTGTAATTACTTATTGTTTTGACAAATGTTTTAAATACTGTACACTTAGGCTACAGTGTTATAAAGTCTTCAGTAGTGTATAGTAATGTCCTAGGCCTTCACATTCGCTCACCACTCACCCACCGACCCACCCAGCACAACTTCTAGTCCTGCATGCTGGATTCATGCTAAGTGCTCTGTAGAGATGCACCATTTTAAATCTTTTATACCACATTTTTACTGTATCTGTTCTATGTTTAGATATATACATAATTACTAGTGTGTCACAATCGCCTACAGTAACATGCTTACAGGTTTGTAGCCTAGGAACAATAGGCTATGCCATATAGCCTAAGTGTGTAGTAGGCTATGCCATCTAGATGTGTGCAGGTACACTCTATGATGTTCACACAGGGACAAAATTGCCTAAGGATGCATTTCTCAGGATGTTTCCTTGTCATTAAGTGATGTATGACTGCATTTATTCACTGGCAAACATCTTCAGCAAAGGAAGTACCCTAGAGACTGCCCCTAGTACTCCTTAAGGAACACATAACAGTGTAAGTTGAATACTTAGCCTAAGAACGGCAAGTATAATGTAATATCAGTGACCTCTCACATCACTGCAGAAAATGAGAAACAGTTGAAAATTATGTTCTAAATTGGGTTCAAACATAATTGTTCCTTATATTGTCCTTACTTAGATCCTCCTGGATTAGTTAATTTAGGTATTTAGGTATTCTGGAATACTTTCATTTTAATACTTAATAAATCATGCAAAATCAGCATGCATGTTACATACATGCAAGTCAGACTATAAAGGTAAAATGCTTTAAAATTGATTAGTACGCAATTTACTTCACATTAATGTTCTTATTGAAACACTCATATTAAAGATTTCATCTGCTTTCATTTTTTGTATTTTTATCAATAGAATTTTTCTTTTGATGCCTTTTACTCAGACTCCTTCAAAGATTCTCTTCCATCCCAGTGAGTGGAAATAAATTATGCCCTGGCATCAAGAAGATAAAATCAGCAATAGAACAATCACTATAGATCAGTTGATGCCTTTTCCTTTTGACAATATGCTTCATTTTGATAACAGAAGGATTTTGCCACCTTGCTCAACCCAATTTTAACTTCACACTGGGTTGTAAACCAGTAATGAGAAAATGAATCTTCAAATTTGTGTCCTGGAGGGATTCTTTTTTTCCAGCCCTAATCTGTGGCTTTGGTCATCACCTTCTATAATGGCTTTTCCATAGCAAGGCTACAGGAACATTGCATCAAAAAGTATACCTTCTGGGGGGTTCCTTTTCTAATGTCCAGCAAATAAGAAATGTACTATTTTCCCAGTTTTCCCTTGCTAATAATTTAGTGTCATTTAGTAAAACTCACACTCATGGGCTTGTGAATGCCAGAACCTGACCCAGTAGTCTTCTCAGGAAACTCCCACCTGTCGTGTCTTTCAAATGACTTGGGTACAGAAGCTCAAAAAGGTCATTTTAGCAAGCTTGTAAGTCATTTTTTATCATCTAAACTAATGTTTAGGTTTCTTTGCAAAAGATGTAGATCAGGACACACAGGTATGTGTCTTTTACTTTTAGTATATGATTTAGAAATTGATGATCACTTTTAAAATAATGACACAGTTCAAAAAAGGAAGCAGAATTGTCTTCCAAATTCTGTTTCTTGCTCAAAGAGTTCCCCTCATTACACATGAAATTACCTATAATACTAATGGAAAGCACCAGCTAGGATTCAACTGCTCTTTCTCCTTCTTCTGAAAAGAAACAACATAAGCTTAAAAGAAAAGTTTCCCAGGAATGTTTGTTAAGGATAGAAAAGATATTTAAGTGTATGAGTGTTAAAACTGAACTTTGCTTTGGGAGGCCGAGGCGGGTGGATCACGAGGTCAAGAAATCGAGACCATCCTGGTCAACATGGTGAAACCCCGTCTCTACTAAAAATACAAAAAATTTGCTGGGCACGGTGGTGCGTGCCTGTAATCCCAGCTACTTGGGAGGCTGAGGCAGGAGAATTGCCTGAACCCAGGAGGCAGAGGTTGCGGTGAGCCGAGATCACGCCATTGCACTCCAGTCTGGGTAACAAGAGCGAAACTCCGTCTCAAAGAACAAAAAAAACAAAAAACTGAACTTTGGTATGGAGACAAGACCTCTGTCTTGATACTGAAAGAGGAAACAGAAAAATAAGCAAAGGATAAAATAAAATCCACCATTGTGTTTCTGTTTTAATAACGTGAAAATTTGCCACAGATTCTCATGTTTGGCAGGGAGATATTTGAGAGTTGGCTTTGCAGGTACAAAATAAAAGGAAACATTTGCCGTCAATAAAGAAGGGAAAGACATGATACCAAGGAATAATTGGCATCATTCTTACCTCAACTGTCATTTTATAAAACTCAAAAGCTAAAACCCTGTAGCTCATTGTTATAAGATACAAAGGTTTTGAATTTTGCAAGTGTCTCACGATAAAATGCAATCAGCATTAATTAAAATACTACTGCTTATAATTAAGCCCACGATAGGTTCGGGAGAATATAAACTACCAGGAAGCAAATACTACAAAGATAATTAAACAAAAATAAAAGCTTTGTAGACTCAGATTGCTTCAAATTACTTAGCTAAATATGCACATTCCTGTTTATGTTTGTTTACTTAGAGTTTCTTCTTCATGGATTCTTACAACTCCCTAATATGGCATTCTAACATAATCAAGCATTTCTTCATCTCACCTACTCCAAGAAGCTTTTCTGAAATTATCCCAGATAACATTTTCCTATGGTTCTCCTCATCTCTGCCCATTATTCTTTCAGCCTACAACTTCTTTCACATATTAGTTTGTTGGTTCACCAGAGTTTTGCCTTCAGTTTTCTTGTTCTACAATAGACAATATATTTTGCTTCAGCAAAGGACGGCTAACCCCCAGTCCTGAGTTCTGCCTGGTTGTCCTGTAGTGCTTCATGATTAACATGTCTAATACTGGGCTTATTATGTCCTCCCTCCCCAAAACTACTCTAAATTCTGTATTCTCACACTTGGTTAATGATGTTACCATCAAGTAATTTGTTTCTCTTCTTCCTACCTCTTACACTGAGCCTCCAAGTCTTAACTAAGTCAGTCTCAAACAAAGCATTTACTTCTATTCTCAATGCCATGATGTAGTTTAGAATTGTCTATTGTTTATACTATTAAAAAAGGTTCCTCACTGATGTCCCTGATGCCAGCTCATTCTCCCTTTATTGCATACTCCCTATCATTACCTGAGATACATAAAAAACAAACACAGCTCTGTTATTCCTTCATTGCAAATCTGCATTGGTTCTCTCTTGCCTATAGGGATTAAATACTAAAATTCTTTGTGAAGAAGAACTTGTTAGTTAGGAAATACTATTAGCCAAGTGGTTCCTAACTACCTTTCAGCTTCATATCCTCCCCATTCCCACCTTGGTTCCCAGTCTACCCTTGGCTCCAGTCAATATTGCAACATTTTCCTAATATATACTTTTCATTAAAAAATTAATACTGTTTTTCCTGCCTGGAATGATATTATTTTTCTTTCTTCATCCAGCATCCCCAGCTCCAAACCCTGTATATTTTACTTTATTTTTAAAAAGCGAAATGTATTTACTGAGACTATTTGAATTTTTTTTAAAAAAATTATTGTGCACTGTTTTGGAGAGAAGGTTTTAAAATCTTATCAGCTCATTCTCAGAGTCAAAAGTGTAGGCTTACAATTTCAGAGCTGATAAAGTCACTCACACATCAAATGGTAAAGAAGGCAGAGTGATCTTTTTTTCCCAGTAATTTCCCTGAAAAAGTTTTTATCTTCATCCAATGCACAGTGGAAACACAAATAACATCAATAAATTATTTTTATTCCTGATGCTATGGCTGGTACCTAACTGGAATACAGGAGACCATGACTGAGAATAAAATATTACTACCATGACTGAAAAAATTAATCAATGCTATCTATGATTCAGAATAAATTAAAATGAAGATTAGGCACTAAATAATCTGAAGCTGCTAGGTAAAGTGTTGATGATTATAGAATAAATTTTACTTCTTATTAGGGAAATTTCCAAACATAGAATTAGCACAGGGAGAATTCTTAATGAATTTCCGTTTACCTGTCAACCAAGTTCATGATTTCATCACTTTTTATTGATCATATGTCATTAATATTAACTCATTATTAACAATAATTTCTTACTATCCATCCAATTTATTTTCAAATTTCTTTGATTATACCATGAATGTCTTTTTTACAGTTGTTTTATTCAGATGATGACTATGTTACATCAAGTATCTTTTAATCTATAGCAATCCTCCCAACACGCTTTTCATTCATATCATTCATTTGTAAGAAATTAGGCCAGTTATCCCATGAAATTCCTCACATTCTGAAAAATCCCTACTTGCCCTTTATGATCTAGCCTGTATGTCCACTCTGGGATGCTGTAACTAAGTCACAAAAACAAATGTTCTCTGTTCTGTGTTCCTGCAGCACTTACTTCATATAATTAGCAGGTTATTTTGTAGTGGCTTACATATTTTTTCCTTTTCAATAGATTATAAGACCCTTGGAGAAAGAAATTCTATCTTATTCATCTTTGATATTCCAGGGCTTACTGTAGTGCTTGACACATAATTGGTGTTTCAAAAGCATTTGCTAAGTGAATGAATAAATGAATAAACATGAACAAATAAATGAACAAACAAGACACAAGGCAGATCATACTGGGAAAGAAAGTTGGCATAGAGTTATGATTACTGGGAAAGAAGATAAAGTAAAACTTAGTTAATGCTTTCCAGGCATCATGTACAGGGCTAAATGACTTTATATGGCGTATCATTTGTTTTTCCCCAGAACTGCCTAATTCTAGAATGAAAAATGATAAAAGCAACTATGATATTTGTATAATTACATAACCTTGGTTTTTAACCTTTTATATTTTGAAATAATTGCAATCTTACAGAAAGTTGTAAGCATAGAACATTGAATCCTGAGAACACTTCATTTAGCTTTTCCCTCTGTGACATCATATTACGCTGTAAATATCAAAACAAGGAATTGACATTGGTACAACACTAGTAATTATTATGGACCACATGCACTTTTCTCCAGCTTTTATATTAATTAACTGTGTTTGTGGGTATGTATAGCTAGGCAATTTGATAAAACTCTATCATAAAGTCACATAAAGTCACAAAGATAAAATGATATTTGTTTCAAGTAGTACCGTTCACATTCTAATATACCTCTTCTACTTCAAATATATAGCAATAAAATATTAAAAGAGACCATGCAAAAAGGTGTTGATGGGTTTAAAAGATGAGTTATATATACAATCAAAAACAGAAAAGAAACACAGAAATGGTGAGTGAAAATGAAACCTCAGACCTACTGGACTCTGGTCTGTGAGCCAGCAGTGGCTGTGACAGTTTTAATCTTTAGAGATAAATGTAGACAGTGATTTCCACAAAATACTAAGGACAGGCTTACTGAAGCCTGGAACTGAGGTGGAGGCACTCTTCTTATGTGGAAAAGGGGAGAATGGCTCTGTTTTTGCTGCCTGAAACTGTGGCTCCCAGAGGATCTGGGGAGATAGAACAAGCACTGATACCCACAGAACTAAACCAATCACCAAAATTATGGTGATTGGTTTGTGATAGCCACAATATCAGATGGGGAGAGCTCTGAAAAATCACTGTTAGACCTGTTCTCAACTGAAAGTCTGGAGTCAGTGAAGGTGGGAAGAGATTGGGAGCTGCCAAAATTCCAGACCAGAAAAAGGTGAATCTAGGAGGAAAAAGAGAGGAAAACAAAAACTTCCCACTCAAAATAAATTTAACAGCTAAAATGTAAAAAATACATGGAAAGCTCACAATATGAAGCTCTCTTAGTAAGAAAGTCAATAAAATCAACAACTAGAACACATATTTAAGTTTTAAAAAAATTATGGTTGTGACAAGAACTTTGTGCATTTTTAATTGGTCATCAAGATGGCTGACTAGAGGCATGGAATACTCACTTCCTCCACAAAGAAAGACCAAGACAACAAATAGATAAATACACATCAAATAGTATATCTAGGGGAGAACACTGGAATTCAGCAAAGAAGTGACAAAGACCCTCGGAGGCATAAAAACTCAGGATGGCAGCACAGAGAAGGAGGCAAAGCACTTGACTGGGAAATTGGCTTGGAGCCAAAAGGAGCTCCCCGCTGTGAGGAGAAGGTAAGCAGGAGATCCCCAGAAGTCTACATTCCCACCATGGATGCCTGCAATCCTTCCTACAGAAAAGCCCCACAACTCTTGCAGGTCTTGAGCCCAAACTAGGGAGCTGCCTGGAATCCGTGTGACTACATCTTTTAAGAGAGGAAATTCTGTGGAATTTCTGACACAGCTCCTGCAGTGTGGTGCCATTTTGAAAGTGGAGCCACCACCAGAATTCATCCTTCCCTGGGGCTTATTAGTCCCACCTCCACACAGTTGAAGTCCTGCTGACATCCCTCCACATCCACTCAGAGGCCTGAATTGTCTTGATACCAGCCGTACTCAATGGTGCAGCCCCGACTTCAGCACCTAAGCCCACATAGCACTCTACAACCTGGTAGCACAAGTGATCCAGCATAGTGGCAAGGCTTCCCTCAGAACAGAAGGATCTCATGTATGTACTTCCCAGAACAAAGAGCTGCCATGGCCAAACTCCCTCCAGGGGTAGAACTGCCAATGTATATACCCTTCAGTAGCCTGAGAACCAACACTTCTAGGGACAACTGTTGCCACCAGTAAGCCTAACTTCTCCAAGGCAGAGTTGCTGCATGCCTATATATACCCCAAGAACCTGAGAACTCGCCCACCTCAGCAAAGCCATACCACAGCCTTCACAATCACAGCCTAGGCCATGGGGGCACTTGTATACACCAATGACATTGATTACAGCTGAACAAATCATACAAAGACTACATTACTGCACCCACCAAGAACCAATGCCAAAGCACCATACCCAGCCACCATAGGACATATCTACAGGAAAAAGTATTTCCCTGAGAAAGTTACTCCATAAAATTGGAAGAAGTGACTGTTCCACCAAATTCACAAATGTCAATATAGGGACATAGAAAATATACAAAAGCAAGGAACTATGACATCTTCAAAGGAACACAATAACTCTTCAGTAATAGAAAAGGAAATCTATGAAATTTCTGAAAAGGAATTCAAATGATTATCTTAAGGAAACCCAGTGGGATGCAAGAGAGTACAGACAGATAATTCAACAAAATCAGGAAAACTGTTATGATCTCAATGAGAAATTCAACAAAGACTGATATGAAAAAGTATCAAACAGAAATCTTAGAACAGAAGAATTCAATGAATGAAATAAAATACAACGGAGAACTTCAACAATAGACTAGATCAAGCTGAATAAATAATTTATGAATTTAAAGACAGGTCTTTAGAAATAACCCAATTATTTTGATTTAAAAAGAAATAGAACATTAAAAGAACAATAAAAGTCTATGAGACATGTGTAACATAATTAAGTGAAAGAATGTTTGCCTTTTCCAGAAGAAGAGATTGGGGAAAAGCATTAAAAACCCATATAGCAAGATAACAGCTGAAAACTCCCCAAGTATTGGGAGAGGTCTGAACATCCATATATAGGAAGCTAAAAGATTTTCAAATAGATTCAATCCAAAGAAGTTCTCTCAGAGACACAGTATAGTCAAACTATCAAAAGTCAAAAACAAAGAAAAAAAAATGTAAAAACAGCAAGAGAAAAATATTAAGTCACATGTAACGGAATCTTTATCAGACTAACAACAGATTTCTTAGCAGAAACCTTACAGGCCTGGAATGAATGAGATGGTATATTCAAAGCACTAAAAGGCAAAGTTTTCAGGCAAGAATATTATTCATAGCAAGTCTATTTTTAAGAAATAAAATCTTTTCCAGACAAGCAAACACTGTGGGAACTCATCACCACTAGACTGGCTCTGCAATAAATGCTTAAGGGAGTTCTACATCTGGAGGCAAAAATACATTGTCTACTGTTATGAAAACATGCACGATTATAAAGTTTACTGGTAGAACAAATACGTGAAGTGAGAAAAAGGAATAAAATATTATCACTATAAGAAGACACCAAATCACAAACACAAACAGTAAGAGAGGAAGAAAGGAACAAAGAATATACAAAATAACCAAAAAGATAACTAACAAAGTAATAGAAGGAAGTCCTCACCTATCAGTAACAACTGTGAATGTAAATGGATTAAATTCTCTGATTAAAATATATAGATTGGCCAAACGGATTAAAAAAAAAAACTATATCTTGCCTACAAGAAGCTCACTGACCAATAAAGACACACACTGACTTAAAGTGAAAGCATTCTACAGATGCAGTGTAATACCATTATCAAAATACCAATGACTTTTTCACAGAGATAAAAAAAAAATCCTAAAAGATGTATGGAATCGCAAAAGACTCTGAATAGTTAAAGCAATCCTGAGTGCCAAGACAAAGCTGCAGGCATTTTATTAACTGAGTTCAAAATATACTACAGAGCTATAGTAACCAAAATCACATGGTACTGGCATAAAAACACATAGACCAATGGAATAGAATAGGGAACCCAGAAATAAATAAATCCTTGTATTTACATCCAACTGATTGTCAAAACAGGTGCCAAAAACATTTAATGGGGAAAGGATACATCTTCTTCAATAAATGGTGCTGGGAATATTGGATATCCATGTGGAGAAGATTGAGGACTTAGGCCTTCACTTAATAAACAAAACACTTATTAAAGGTACTACTTCAGCAACAAGAAAAATGATCCTGGAGGAAAGGTATATGTTACAAGAAAAGATGACAGACACAGAAACTGATAAGATGTGTCAATAATTTTAATAAACTATTGATTGTATTAGAAAGATCAGCCAAAATTTGTGTGTGTGTTTAAAGCAGGTAAAACAAAACTCTCAGAAACAATAACATGAGGCAGTTAAAGTGTGACGTTGTCTTATTCAGGGAGGAAAATAGCTACTGAATATATTTAGTTTTCATTAAGAAATGTATATATCTCTAGAAATTAAAAATTGAGTGTAGTAAAAAGCATACTGAATAGAAAGGAAGAAATAAAATTATTTTCATTTGCAGATGACATAGCTGTTTATAGAAAACAATTCTAAGAATTAAAAAAACCCTGCTAGAACTAATAAGTGAGTACAGCAAGGTTATAGAATAATATGCACAAAGTCATATATTAATAATGAACACATATTGCTATATACTAATGAAAACTAAAATGTAAACACAACATTTTTACAATCACCCCAAATAAAGTCAAATGCTTGGTAAATTTAACAAAACATGCACAGAATCATTATGCTGTAAATTATAAAACATCAGTAAAAGTAAGAAAAGTTCTAAATTAGTAAAGAGACAGCATGTTCATACATACATGACATGAGAATACTCAGGAAAGTAAAGGTATCGATTATCCCCAAACTGATCAATATAGTTGATGCAATATTTAACAAGATCCCAGCAAGGATTTCGTAGACATAAATAAGCTTCTTCTAAAATTTATATGAAAATGCACAGCCCCTAAAATATGTAAAACAATCCTGAAAAAAAAAATAAAGTGGGAAGAATTATTCAACCCAATATTAAGACCTACTGGATAGTTGTAGTTATCAGAGTGTGGTACTGATGAAGAGATTGATACGTAGAAGAGTGGAACAGAAAGGGGAATCCAGAAATAGATTCATACAAATATATTCAATTGATTATTGACAAAGGTACACAAGCAATTCAATGCAGAAAAATAGTCCTTTCACAAATTGTGTAGGAACTATTAGATATCCATAGGCAAAAATAAAGCTTGACCTAAATTTATTTGTTCAAAAATTCTTATTCAAAAATTTACTCAACATAAATCATGGACTTAAATGTAAAGTGTAAAACTATAAAAGCTTTAGGAAAGAAAAACATACAGGAAAAAGTATTTGGGGTCTGTAGCTAGGCAAAGACTTCTTAGACTTGATATCCATAGCATGGTCCATGGAAGGAAAAATGCTTTGGGAAATACCCCATTAAGAAGATGAAGAGAGAAGCAACAGACTTTGAGAAAATATTTACAAGCCACATATTCAACAAATAACTTGTCTCTAGAAAATACAAAGAACTGTCAAAATTCAATAGTAAGAAAAGCAAAAAAATCTAAATACAAAATTGACAAAAGACACAAATAGACATTTTACCGAAGGGGATATACCGATGGCAAATAAGCACACAAAACATTATTCTCCATTGTTAGCCACCAGAGAAATGCAAATTAAAACTACAATGCTATGTTACTATGTACTTATAAGAATGGTCAAAATTAAAAAAAAATGATAATAATGACAAATGCTGGCAAAGATGCTGAGAAACTAGATAACTCATATATTGCTGGTGGGGATGTACAATGGTGCAACTACTCTGGAAAATGGTTTAGCAAGTTATTTTAAAACTAAATGTGCAAATACTGTAGTAAACAGTAATTACACTGTGATAAATGGACCATTTATCACAGAAAAATGAAAACTTTTGCTCACATAAAAACCTTTTACATAAATGTTCATAACAGCTTTATTTGTAATGGCCCA
Source organism: Aotus nancymaae (assembly GCF_030222135.1). Classification (NCBI taxonomy): domain Eukaryota; kingdom Metazoa; phylum Chordata; class Mammalia; order Primates; family Aotidae; genus Aotus; species Aotus nancymaae. The sequence goes on along the minus strand of NW_026988450.1, from coordinate 13,674,330 downwards.
AGACTGTAAGCAACCTAGATGTCCTTTTACAGGCAATTTTTTAAACAAGCTATGGTATACCCATATCAAGGAATACTACTAGTAAAGTAATAAAAAGGAATGATTGATATATGAAAACACCCAGATGAATTTACAGGAAATTATTCTGCAGGAATAGGGCAGGGATTATCAGAGATCAAGGATGGAGGTGGGAGGGAAAGGAGACAGGAGATATAGTTATAAAAGAGCAACAGAAGGGAAATTTACTCAACATAAATTCATCAGCAACCCTGTGCTGATGAAATTGTTCAGTATCTTAGCTTTAATAATGTCAACATCCTGGTTGCAATATTGTACTACAGTTCAGTAAGATACAGTTACCATTGGGGAAAACAGAGTAAAAGTATACAAGCTCTTCCTTTATAATTTCCTACAGCTGTATGTGGATACACTTATATTTTTAAAAGCTTAACTTAAAGATTAGAAAGAAATTAAAAGTAATCGTTAATGGAAGAAAATATAGGTACTTTTTCAAGTGAGTAGCAAATACATATATACATATATACATACAGGCATATGTACATTAAGACCAAGAATATTTAAATTGCTATCAGTTTAACAGAAGTCAGGAAAAGAGAAGAAAGCAAGCAAAAAAAAAAAAAAAAAGAAAGAAAAAAAAGAAAAAATACCTTTCTACCTATATATGGGCAATCATACATACATAATATGGTAAATAAAACGTAAAAAGATCAAAGTTTGTCCAATAAATGGAAATGTCTTCAGCTCACCTATTAAAGGAGATATCTAGTTTGACTTTTACATTTTACAAATGAGAAAACTGAAGCCCATGGAGTCTAAATGACTTGTGGGTGTTCCCAAAGCAAATCAGATCAAGGGTCCAGACTGAAACCCAGACCATCTCATTCCCATGCTTGCATGCTGTAAATAAAAAACTTTTTTACCCGAGAAATGACCTACTCCTCCAAATATATCCCCTTAGACTTGCTGGCATGCCTTGTGATATCCTCAAATCATAAAAGAAGTGGAATGTGCCTGAAAACTGAATTACATTTTTCTCCAGCGCAAAGGCTCCTCTGTATTTCAAAGGTCATTTATTTTTCAATTTTGCCATTTTTCAATTTCTCAACATGTGGCTGAGGGAACTACCCAGAATCTAAAACTCATGAATATGATTACTCAAGCAAGTGGCTGAGTTCTTGACTCTCAGGCTTTGAAGCAGAGAGGCTTCCCAGTCCTCAGGGGGATGTTGGGGCTTCAAGGTCTGACTTCCACCTTGAACCCTGTGAGAAAGATTTCCTCATAAGCTGTGTGATTTTTAAATGAGAGTGATCAGTGCCTCTGATGTTAATTACAATTATTCTATCTTCTTTCACTGTCATAAAAATAAGTGAGGGGATGAAAATACATAATATTGACTCTAGAGGTAACTCTACTGGATTCAGAATTAGAAGACCTTGGTGACATCTGGTGAATGCCATTTCTCAGCTGTGTGATCAAGAGTCAATTATTTGACCACCTTGGGCTTCAGTTTCTTCATCTGTAAAGTGTAAAGATATTAAAACAATTTCCTAAGATTATGAGAATAAATGGGATAAATTTATAAAAATCTTTGGCTTGCAATATGCATTCAGTATATATATTTGTAATGGAATTTGAATTATTTTGATAAGCTAAGTGCAGTAGTAGTGTAATTACTTAACAACCTATACGATTGTTTTCCTATGAAACTGAGTCAAGTATTTTTTTCATACACACATTCTGTTGGGAATGCTTATCAACCTAGTGTGATTGATAACATCAGACAGCAACAATAGATACCAGATGAGGCGCTGAAGAAAACAGTGTTGGATTCGAAAAACTACTGAGTCGAACTACCGTTATGAGACTGAAAAAAAACATTCAGAGCAGTAAAGAACTACTAAAGAGCTGACAAGCTTTTGGTGGAAGAACTACTAAAGCATAAACTTCAGGAATAGGAAAATAAAGCCCAAAATGCTATGTTAGAAGAAATAGTGACCAAAGACATTGATAAGCATGTGGACACACCAAAGTAAAAACACTGGTTAAGGTGTGCTCCTAATAAATAAGGGAAACCTAAAAACTAGACAAAATTTACATGAAAAGTGGGTGAGGAATGATTGTAATAAAGCCTTTATTGTGTTCAAAAAGAGAAAAAATTTTAAATTAGTTTAAATTTTAAAAATTGAGTATATATGTCTTTCTAAAAATTGGAGAATAATTTTTTTATTAATAAATATTCCAGTATTCATTCTAAAAGATAGAGCCTATTTTTAACATAATTATAATCTCATTGTTTTACTTTAACATGAACAACAAATCCTTTTTATAAAATTGATTGATAAAATTATATATATCTATAATTACAGCCTGAGTTTTGAAATATATATATATATTGCATATGTAAGATTATAGGAGTAACTATTGCAAGATGAGAAATTGATAAATAATCCTTAACTAGCAGAAAGAAAATGAAGAGAGTAGGAAAGAAAGTTGATCAGTATCCATAAAAAGTAGGAAAGGAGAAGACTGAAAACAAGGGAAAAATATAGTAAATAGACACAAAAAAATTTTTAAATCTATAATCTACATGTAATTCCATATACCTTAATAGGATAAGCACATGAGGGGAAGGACACAACCCAACTTGAGGAGGAATGGAGAAAACAAAACGTAAGCATGCTTCAGTGCCATCAGTTGAGTTTACTAAACAAAAATAGCAAATGTTAACATTTGTTCAATTTGGATACAAGAGTAACTGAGGTATTTTTTGTTCACTTGAAATATATGATAATAAATATTGATAAATTTGAAATATTCACAAATGCATATGTGTTCAAATTAACAAAATCTATCCTTTATAGTAAAAAATTTAATAAACGAAATACTTGATATATAAAATAGTGAAAGAATAATATGTGTTTTAGGAAATATGCTAGTGTTGGACAGGGTCATCAGTGGACCATGTTGTTCATCACTACCTTTCATTGTACACTATCCTCTCTGCCCTGCAGAGGACAGGCATTGGTCCCCTGCTTGGTCTCATGTAGACAACTGGAAATAAGCAAGACATCTCTCTGGTAATTTTGTTTATTAAAGAAAAAGCATGGCTTTGATGAAATTCTCTATAGTGAATTTATAATAGAGAAAATCTCCAGAAGGTACAGGCTGTATATCTGCAGATCTACATGATGATTTCAGTTTTGTGTACTAGGAATTCCTCCTTTTAGAAATAGATCTGAGATTATAGTACAAAATTCAGCACTAGAAAGGAATTCCATCACAGCAGATAAGTAACAGGGTGGTAGGCTTGGTCTTTGGTCTTACTCCAGAGATCTAGCAAGCTTTGTACTAGAATAATTTGTATCACAAACAGTGTCTTGCAGAGGGTCTCACATGAATCCTCCTGTGAGTAATAATTGGTAGAATCAACTACTGGCATATACAAAATTATAATCATGTTGCATATGCAGTATCGCCAATTTAACTTTTATTTATTTATTTGTTTATTTCAATAAGTTTCTGGGGAACACGTGGTGTTTGATTACATGAATACATTCTTCAGTGGTGATTTATGAGATTTTTGTGCACCCATCACCTAAGCAGTATACACCGTACCCAGTTTGTAGTCTTTTATCCCTCATCCCCCTCCCAGCCTTTCCCCCTGAGTCCCTAAAGTCCATTGTTGTCATACTTATGCCTTTGCGTCCTCATATCTTAGCTCCAACTCATGAATAGGAGCGTACAATATTTGGTTTTCCATTCTTGAGTTACTTCACTTAGAGTAATAGCCTCCAATTCCACCCAGGTTGTTATGAATTGCCATTATTTTGTTCCTTTTTATGACTGACTAGTATTCCATGGTATATATATGCCACATTTTCTCTATCCACTCGTTGATGGATTGATGGGCATTTGGGCTGCTTCCATAGTTTTGCAATTGCAAATTGTGTTGCTATAAACACGCATGAGCAAGTATTTTTTTAAAATAATGACTTCTTTTTCTCGGGCAGTACCTGGCAGTGGGATTGCTGGGTCAAATGGTAGATCTACTTTTAGTTATTTAAGGAATCGCCATACTGTTTTTCATAGAGGTTGTACTAGTTCACCTTCTCACCAACAGTGTAAAAGTGTTTCCTTTTCACTGTATCCACATCAACATTTACTATTTTTTGTTTTTTTGATTATGACCATTCTTGCAGGAGTAAGATGGTATCACATTGTGGTTTTGATTTGGATTTCCCTGATAATTAGTGATGTTGAGCATTGTTCCATTTATTTGTTGGCCTTTTCCCTTGCTGATTCGAGTTCTTTGTAGAGTGTGGCTATTAGTACTTTGTCAGATATATAAATTGTGAAGATTTTCTCCCACTCTGTGGGTTGTCTGTTAACTCTGCTTATTTCTTTGAGTAGGAAATATGCTCCAAACATCATGACATTCTTTTGTGCAGACTGGTTCCTAGTTTATGCATCCCTCCTCACCACATTCATATTCTCTAGGTCCCCACATACAATTCCACTCCATTTCCAGTCCCAACATCCAGTTAAATGTTGATAAAGACAACATTTAACCAGCTCTAACTCTGACTTTGAAGGAGGCTCTCATGTGCTATTGGATCTTTAGCCCCCTTTGATGGCTACCTTGGTCCTCTGAGTCCCCATCTGGTCACTGCCTTGACTCCCAGGTCAGGGGCCCGTTTCTTCCAAATGCATTAGAGTCTAGTTCTTCCATCCCAATTAGTGGTTAGGACACTGCCTCTGGTAGCAATGTTTTCTTGGTATCTCCTTTCTTTCAACATTTTTGGTACTCTTTCTACTACCAAATTCTTAATTGCTATGTGTATTAGCATGCTAGGGATGCCGTAAAAACCAAAACAAACAACCCCCTCACCCCCAAAAAACACATCACCAACTGAGTGGCTTAAACAACAATAATTCATAATATCAGGAGGCCAGATGTCTGAGATCACGGTGTCACCAGCGACGTGGATGAAAGGAAACATTTTGAACTATTCACCAATCTTTGAACTATTAGACATAATTGTATTTTTATTTTTACTTTCTAATAGTGGAGCTGTAATTAAATCTTATCAACCCAACAGGAGATGCATAGTTTTACAGATCTGACAGAGTTGACCCCTGAACTCTGCAAGGTGCTGCAAAAACTGAGAAGTCCTCTTTTCTTACATGATGAGGGATTGTCCGTCCATCTTCACTTACAAGCTGTGTGACCTTGGGCACATTTTTTAACTTCTCCACGTGTCTCAGTTCTCACACCTGTAAAATGACTATAATAACACCTTCCTTATGGATCAATTTGAGAATTAAGTGAATTCATATTTGAAAAGCATTTCAGGAAGAATCTGTTCCAGGCCTAGCATCTGGCAGTTCATTAATTTGTGGCAGTGTAACTCCATTCTTCTCATGACATTCTCCCTGTGCGTGGGTCTGTCTGCAAATTTCCCCTTTTTATCATGACAATAGTCATATGGAATTAGGGGCTCACTCTACTCCACTATGACCTTATCTTAACTAATTACTATCTTCAGAAATCCCTTTCCGAGTAAGGTTACATACTGAGTCACTGAGGGTTAGGACTTCAACATGTGAATTTCTGGGGCCATACAATTTAGCCCATAACATTATAAGTGCTTTTGCTCATAACATTACGGTTGTTTTTAGCTTGTTTAGACATTGCTACTTACAATTTTTAAATTCATTTATTTGTTCATTTTTCCCACTAATATTTATTGGCAATCCACCATATATCAGACACTCTGCCAGACATGAGAAGAAACAAGTAAGGCCCTGCAAGCGGAATGAAGTCACTGTCTGGTAGGAGACACAGGTGAACAAGGAAAGGGCACTCCATTTTGCATTGTTCATCTCAAGTATAAAAAGGATGAGTCATCTTTTTCCCCAACATTGTTTTAACTGCTCATGATCTGCCAGATTTTGGTAGAATCATCCTTTTTAACTCACATGTGTACACATTTTCTAAAAGTGCCTGTTGCTAAATTCACCTATGACCAAGAAGTCTATCATATGGATTTCCATCATTTGTTATTTGCAGACTGCATTTTCCTGAACTTTGAGTGAATTAGAGAGCTCATTTATGTAAGTTATAGGGCCTGGAAAAAATCCATTTCGTATGTTCTTGTTTGGATACGAAAGTGATTTCTGTTAAAGAGCTGTAAGAAAAGAGTTTTCATCCTCCTGAGAAGAGATACTTCTGTGAAACAAAGAAATCCTGCCTTTTCTGGAGAATAGACTAAAGATGAAGTCAAATAACAAATACAGAAGAAACAATAGGTAGAAGATATTTTCATCCAATTCCTGTTATATCGCAGTGGGGTTATTGTTCTCTAAACAAATGGAATCAAAGAGCACTTCATGCTCTTTTTAAATAGCTGTAAAAGACTTATGAGATAAAGTCCACCTTTTTCAGGAGAACCAGCATGTTAGAATAAAATCACACTCAAAGTGCTAATGGACAGATCTCAGGATGGTGCCTTAACATTTTTGTTAAGCTCTATGTGTGTACATATTTGTTTGTGTGTGTGCATGTGTGAAACAAAAACTAGTATTCTTTCAGCATAAAAATCATGCTTCCCCTTTCTACCAAATTAAATTGCACAGTGCTCAGTATCCCGTACATACTTATTCCTCTGTACAGTACAAGATAGGTTAAGACTAGAGCCTAGGTGTAAACAATTCTTTGAGATCTAAGTGTCGTTATGAGAAAATATGCTCTGCAAATCCAGATCTCTGGATTCATTTAGTTATCAATGTCCTACATGTGAGGAATTCAGATTGGCTGTCTGCAATTAGATAAGTGCCAAGCATCGTGTATGCATTTGGGCAGTGTAATCATCTAGTCAAACTGAGCAGCCTTGAGTACCTGCAGAGATTGGAGGCCATATCTAGCATCCATTGCCGACATTTTTTTTTTGAGACATTGTCTCACTTTGTTGCTCAGGCTGGAGTTCAGTAATGTGATCTCAGTTCACTGCAACCTCTGCCTACTGGGTTCAAGCAATTCTCCTGCCTCAACCTCCCAAGTAGCTGAGATTACAGGCATGCACCACCATGCCCGGCTACTTTTTGTATTTTTAGTAGAGATGGGATTTCACTCTGTTAGCCAGGCTGGTTTCAAACTCCTGGCCTCAAGTGATCCACCCATCTTGGCCTCCCAAAGTGCTGGGATTACAGGTGTGAGTCACCCTGCCTGGCCCACTGCTGACTTTAAAATCACATCACAGATGAGAGACATTTAATTGGTGAGCCTCAAATGAAAAGTGAAGAATGGAAGGCAGTCTTTTTTTTAGCCAAATCAACACTTTTAAAAATGGTTTTTAAAAGGGTTTGAGGCTTGGTTGGGGTCTGGATATTTGGTGGAGTTACAAAGATTCGTAAATTGCAGAGTTAGGGTCATTTTATACATACACACACACACATACACATCTTATTTGAAACTGTGATTAATACATAGTAATTTCAACTGAAAACATGACTAGCTGATGTGGTTAAAGTGAGTTCATATAATATTGCTTTTCTGGGCCTAAGGATGCTTCAGGTGACTTAGATTAACAAGGGGAAAGGTGAAGAATATAATTCTGAACATTCACAATGTTCCAAGATACTAGCTATGTTATCTAATTAAATTTAGAAACTTATAAAGCGTTATTATGTTACTAATTCTCTCTTAATTCCATTTTAGAGCTAAAAAAAAAGACAAAATGAAGGCATTGAGAAGTTAAATACCTTCTAGCTAAAGGTTCTATAGCCAATAAATTCTGGAGCTGGGATCTAAACTTAAGGCTGCTTGATTCTAAGAGGGGTTGGTACCTTTTGCACTACACAGCACTGCTGCAAAATTCCTGCTTACAGTACTTCTCAACCTGGAGTCTACAGGCACCCAAGGGGCTTGTGGATGGAATCCAGAGACCCATGAACATGGTGGGGGAAAAAGTACATTTTTATTTTCACTAACCTCTAACTGAATTTTAACATTGATTTCAATAATAAATGTTGGTATAAACCTTAGACATATTAGTTCTTGGCTTTGTTTTGTATTACATTTGTAAGGGAGGAAAATAATCAGTACAAGTTTTAGTAGCAGACAAGGAAAAGTCAAGGGGGGACCTCCTTAGTGATAGCAATCCAGGTCAAACATATTTGAAGCTGCTAAATAAGCGGTACTCAGACTAGTCAGAGAATCAGAATCACCTTTAGTGTTGATTAATTACACAAATTCCTGGACCTTGCTCTCTACAGATTTTGATATGCCTGAGCTTGAGATAAATTGTGGTCGTCGGTACCGTTATATACAGACACAGGTACATGGTAAGTTCTCTAAAGGGGATGGAAAGATCATGGATGGATGGATGGCTAAATATTGGCATGAACAAGCTAGAAGAGGGAAAGGCAATAAAATAAGCAGCAGGAGCCAAGAGACAGCTAGAGCTGTGTTCTTCAGCTACACCCCCTCTCATTATCTCAGCCCTCACAGTCCATGTGTCAGGAAGCTATTCCACATTTCTACCACATCAGACTCTTCAATGCTAGAATACAAATTATATGCAGTATCACGGGGCTGTAGGCAACTACCAAGAAATCTGAAATTATTTGTAATCTTCTCCCAAATAAATAAGCAAAAAGTGTAGGAGGTGGAGAGGAAAGATCATGAGGCTAGAAGGAGGGCTGAGCTCAAACACATCGCTATTTCTCCTTCTCATCACCCTTATGTTTCCCTTCCCAGCTCCTCACCTCAAGAAACACTTCAATAGATTTGTAAGAACAGTATTTTATGTAGATTTGGTGGGGGGCGGGTATAGATTTTCCGCAGAGCAGCTTCAGAATCCAGGACTATTTTATAAGTACTGTTACTGAGCTCTGCTTTTCCCTGATGACATTTCATGTATTAATAGCGTTTATTAGTGATGGTTGAATGGATTTTTCCTATACTTATACACTACATAAGAAGTGAAAAAGGAGTTGTCTATGACATTTGTCTCATGCTTTATTTGATATTTATTGGAGCCAGACTAGAATCTGAACATGTTAAAAAAATCAGTTAATTATGAGGCCACTTATTACTAGTCAAGCCACCTTACTTACTGTAGAGAACCCAAATTAATAGGCTTCATGCGCAAAGGCTACTAATGGTGACAAACAGAAGGCATAAGAGGTGATAAGAAGAAGGATAAAAGCTATTGCTATGACTGAAGCACGTCTGGTCTAGTAGCCACTGACCTTGTAAGAGAGGCCTTTTATTTTAATGGCCAGAAAGCAGACATTCAAGCACATCCAATGTGAGTAGGTAGAAAAGAAATGACTGGCAACAATTGCTTATATGCTCAGATGCATTTAGTTAATAAAACAGGGCATCTTGCTGTTGTGACTTAGTGATTTTTCCCCCTTGGCTCAAATTCCAGCAATGTTAGGAATTAAATAATGTAGAAATATCAGGTTTGATGAAGATTATAGACATTCTGGGTAATGACATTTAGGATGCATATCTTAGATGTTCTTAGAGCTGAAACTTCAATGTTAAAGATTAAGTCCTCTTAGACCTTGAGAATCAACTCAGAGGCTTTCATGCCAAATTTACTGGGAGAAATAAGCAGAGCTGCTCAGCCTCAGTAGGCCTGCCCACCACAACCACTTCCGAGGGAAGTGGTCCCGTTCACCCTCCTACCACTATGTGGCCATGTTATTCCCACAGTCACAGATACTGGACCTACTGATAGGTAGCAGACTCAAAGAGAGACAGCCAGTTCATAAACTGGCCAGTAACCCACAGCCTAGTAATACGATGAGCTCCATCAATGAGACTCATCCTTTTAGGATTTCAATACAGGTTTGTACTGTTCTCAGCTGTTGAGAGCTGAAGCAAAAAGTTTTGATTTGGAGAAGAGCTTGGGGTGCCATGTCTATAGCGAGATAAAGGCATGAGGGAGCAGAAACCGCAGGTCAGAAACAGCAATTGATAGAGACAGAAAAGTGAAATCGATCTATAAGAAAACAGCAGTGCTGTGGGGAAGGCAGGGTGGGGATCATTTCTATCAGCTGAGTCCAACTCTTGTTCTTGGACTTTTGGAAGTGCTTTTTTTTAAAAAAGTTTCCCTCGGTAAACCTACTCACTACCTGAAAAACATTGAGTGGGCTTCCTTTTCACACAACCAAATGTGTTAGGTTAAACAAACTCACTTCAAAATGCCAAAGTTGAAGGTGACTTAAGACTCCACAGATGAATTGTAGTAGTTTGAATCTCTGAAACTCCAATAGTTGACTCTTTTGACCAACATAAAGGTTAATCTCGATGGCTCAACCTAACACTGTGCCCTATGTGTACCACCTCGGGCATTGACAGAGTAGGAAGCCCTCCATGGTTTAGTTCCCACCTACCCATTTTATTCTTCATCTTCCACCACTTTTCCTATTGAATCTTTACACTAAATCATTACACTCACCTGAACGTACCATGCTGTTTTATATCTTCATAAAATTGTTCTGTTCTCTCCTCACTGGAATATTATTCCCTGACTTTTTAACCTATAAATTCCTATTCATCTTTCAAGACTTATTCATGTGGCAGCTCATCTGTCAAATGTTCTCTGATGTCACCAGATCCCTTCCTCATCACTTTTCCTTGATACCTTGTTCCTCTAACTTTACGTTAGTGTGTATCACACTGAGCTATTCTTACTGTTGAAGGTCTGTCTTACCTACAGGGCTATGGGGTCCTTGAGAACAAGGACCATGTTTTATTCTTCTCTCCATTTTTGGCATAAGCAAGTACTCATTATGTGTGTGCTTTCAATTGACCCAAGGGCACACGGAACTTCAGAAAAAGATCTCGAACAACTCAAAAATTCAAAATTGAAAGGCAGTCATCATGCAGCAACATCACATTCGTTATTCTTCACCACTGACACGTGGCGAGAAATAAGGCTGGAAACTAAAATCAAACCCCAGTACTTTGAAACTGAAAGTACCAGATGCAACTTATATCCAATGTCTCCACTCAAATAATCATTGAACATGCTGCATGAATTATAGCCAAGAAAATGAATGGTCTGGCTTTTGAAATAACAGTCCAGGCTACAGTAATCAAAACAGCATGGTACTGGTACCAAAACAGAGATACAGACCAATGGAACAGAACAGAGGCATCGGAGGCGACACAACATATCTACAACCACCTGATCTTTGACAAACCTGAAAAAAACAAGCAATGGGGAAAGGATTCCCTGTTCAATAAGTGGTGTTGGGAAAACTGGCTAGCCATATGCAGAAAGCAGAAACTGGACCCCTTCCTGACACCTTACACTAAAATTGACTCCAGATGGATTAAAGACTTAAACATAAGACATAACACCATAAAAACACTAGAAGGAAACCTAGGCAAAACCATTCAGGACATAGGCGTAGGCAAGGACTTTATGACCAAAACACCAAAAGCATTGGCAACAAAAGCCAAAATAGACAAATGGGACCTAATCAAACTCCACAGCTTCTGCACAGAGAAACAAACAGTCAATAGAGTGAATCGGCAACCAACACAATGGGAAAAAAATCTTTGCAGCCTACCCGTCTGACAAAGGGCTGATATCCAGAATTTACAATGAACTAACAAAGATTTACAAGAAAAAAACAAACAAGCCCATTCAAAAATGGGCGAAGGATATGAACAGATATTTCACAAAAGAAGACATACATGAGGCCAACAAACATATGAAAAAATGCTCATCATCACTGGTCATTAGAGAAATGCAAATCAAAACTACATTGAGATACCATCTCACGCCAGTTAGAATGGCGATCATTAAAAAATCTGGAGAAAACAGATGCTGGAGAGGATGTGGAGAAATAGGAACACTTTTACACTGTTGGTGGGAGTGTAAATTAGTTCAACCACTGTGGAAAACAGTATGGCGATTCCTCAAGGACCTAGAAATAGAAATTCCATTTGACCCAGCAATCCCATTACTGGGCATATATCCAAAGGATTATAAATCGTTCTACTATAAGGACACATGCACATGAATGTTCATTGCAGCACAGTCTACAATAGCAAAGACCTGGAACCAGCCCAAATGCCCATCGATGATAGACTGGACAGGAAAAATGTGGCACATATACACCATGGAATATTATGCAGCCATTAAAAACGAGGAGTTCACATCCTTCGTAGGGACATGGATGAACCTGGAAACCATCATTCTCAGCAAACTGACACAAGAACACAAAATCAAACACCACATGTTCTCACTCATAGGCGGGTGTTGAACAAGGAGAACACATGGACACAAGGAGGGGAGCACTATACACGGGGGTCTGTTGGGGGGAGGGGGGATAGCAGGGGGGTGGGGAGTTGGGGAGGGATAGCATGGGGAGAAATGCCAGATATAGGTGAAGGGGAGGGAGGCAGCAAATCATACTGCCACGTATGCACCTATGCAACAATCTTGCATGTTTTTCACATGTACCCCAAAACCTAAAATGCAATAAAAAAATAAAATAAAATAAAATAAAATAAAACAAAAACAAACAAACAAAAAAAGAAATAACAGTCCAATTTCCTTGCGAATGTATACTTTCTCTTGTTGAAAGTTTGAGGATAGGTTAAATGAAGCTGCTACTTTATACTTAATCCATTGAAAATATTGGTTTGGAATGGACTCTGGTAGAGATGTTAACTTTTTTTAAGTTGATAAGTTAATACTGAGATTTACATTTTAGAGACATAGACAATAACTTTAAAAGGGGGAGCTATAGGAAGGGAGACCTGTTCAGGAACTGTTTCAAGTCTAAATTAAGGCAGTGGCTGCACAGATGCAGAAAGGAAGACAGGAAGAGATATTTAGGAGTATTCACAGTGAAGCCATCAGATTTTCATTTACATGGGTATGGTTGAAGATAAGAGGTCTCAGATCATTGTAATTTTTATTAGTATCCCTGGTCATGAATTTAACTAAAGAGGTGGTGATATCTGGAACTATGTGAGGTGATAAATATGTTAATTAGCTTGATTGTGATAATCATCTTACAATGCATGCTTATCAAAATATCATGTTGTATACCTTGAATATATACAATTTTTGTCAACCGCACCTCGATAAAGCCAAAAAAAATTGAACAATCAGCACAGAAACAAAAACAAAAATATATTAAATAATATTTACCTTTGGGTCTTTTGTCAATATAATGTTGTTAATTTTTCTGGAAACTGTTATGAAGATGGATAATAGTTTTTTCACAGAGAAGTTTTCAATTATTATATGAGTGAAAGTCAAAACACCTTAAAGTGAGCTAATTCTCACATGGAGGAAAGGAGTTTACACTGTTAGGAACACTTCAACATAATTGGTATCAATCAGGATATATGTGGAGTTTGTTGTAATGAAACTAGTGTAAGTAATTTATGTCTTGGTCTGCACATTGGAGAGTGCTTTTAGTTTTCAGGACCAAAGTCCAGAAAAATTCAACAATATTTAATAATATTGAGGATTGTGATTCTTACACCAGCCTGAGTCATTTAGTTGAACCTTTGAAAAAGCCCACATAACGAAATATTCTGAAATTATTGGTTAAATTTTAACTGGTTCTCAAATCAATACCAAGTGATTTGCAAAAATACTCACCTAGTTTGCTCTGGACAGAAAATGTGGTGTCATCATTGGCTCCCTTTTTTCTTTTCTTCCACTTCCCCACGTCTAGTCATACCCTAATAGCTGTTCATTTTGCGTTCTTTTTTTTTTTTTTTTTTTTTTTATGAAAGCTTCTTTTTATTTGAGAAAACATCAAACACACTACCAAAAAATTTACACCAAAACCCATAAACCCTGCTGTGGACATGACATTAAAACAGTACTTTTTTCCTCCAGATTTATCATATAGTATACATGGCAGATCATGAGTTGATTTAATAATTTCTTTTCTCAGAAGTAAAAGTCTCTTTGTCTTTAAAAGAAAGATACATTTATAATACTTGCAACTTTATTTTCCTGTCCAATTGAGTTCAGATAAGGATATTAAGAATGACTCATAAACTGTGGGATCAGCAATATGTACAGAGAAATTGTTTATGGGTAGCTTTTTGGGCATAAAGAAAAGTTGAACCTATTAAAGGTACTTGGAATGTGTTTCTCTGCTCAACAATATATAACATATATATATAATGTATATATGTTATATGTCTATATATGTTTTCTTGTTGGTCCTTCATCCTGCTGCCATGTGGAAGATTGCAAAAATGGCCATGGTACTTTGCAGCTTTCTCTGAAGGAGTGGAAACTATTTTCCCGTCCTTTGAATCTAGGTTGCCTTTGTAACTTAGTTTGACTGCTGGGATGCAGCAGAAGTGAGATTTGAGGAGTTTCAAGACTAGGACACAGAGGCCTTGAAGCTTCTGCTAATATACTCTCACTCATGAGACTGCCAGTAGAAAAAAATCCTATTCAGTCCTCACAATAAGAGAATTACTTAAGAGGTAGTTACTACCATTATCGCCACTTTAGAGGTGATGGATCTGGAACACAGAGAAGCTGAGCAACATGGCTGAGGCTATGGGGCTTGGTATTGGCCTCTTAGGATTTAAACCTAAGCATATTTAAACTTACCACTCACCCAGGCAGAGATAAATGCTCTGCTGACCAGGCCTAAGTTGAATCTCCTTGCTATCTGTGATGGGAGGATTATGCACTCATCACTGTAGGTAGCATTTATCAGAGTTGTAGTTATTTGTCTCAAAGCATCTTTCTCAATAGCTTTTAAGTGCAGTGAGGGCAAGACCACATCTGTCTTGTTTTCTGTGTATCCCCAGTCACTGGAAAAGTACTAGAAATACAGCAGATATTTAAGAGAGAATAATTATTTTCCTTTTGGAATTCTTGCTACACACACACACAGACACACACACACACACACACACACACACACACACAGCTCACTGCCTATTGGTATTCATCATCACACCAAGACAGCAAGAAAAAAAGGTGTATTGATGTACAGTTTTGAGAAATTCTCATAACTTTGAAAATAAGAGAATGATAGTATTTTTCCACTGAGTTTTGTTCTTTGCCCTGGTTACACAGGATGTTTGTAATTAAGTATCATGGTTAACTATTGGAGAAATTTTGGGTAGCAGGTTTTCTTCTTTTTCTTTACGTTTTTCTTATTTTTGACTATTTTCTTTGTTTTATTAATAGCTATTTTTTGTCTTTTCAATTTTTGTGCTTTTACTATTAGCTGCCTAAATCTTTCAGAGAGTAAACAGAATATGAAAATATCTGTAAAACTATAAGCGATGTTTTTGATATTTATTCACTTGACACATACAGCATATAAAATTGGAAATGAAATGTGTTTACTGCTTGAGGAATGCCATGCCTTTCAAGGAAAGCATCAGTTATTTCCCTCAAGCCACAATGAAGGATTAACACTATGTAATGTACACAGATACACAATCATCTCAAGAAAAGTATTTTCTTTCTTGTTTTTCTTCTACTGTTCTTGCATTTGTTGTACTCATAATGGATTGATCCCTGTTCCCAACCATTCAAGGTTAAGTCTGCTAATCTCTGGGTTTCCCATTGTCCTGCCTCGGGTTCAGGGTAGAGAGCAGCTGCGGGTTTGATAGCTCACCTACTGAAACATATGCTTACAATTGTCCTCCAGGAACAAGCACTGGTAACTGCATTCAAACTTCACAGGTGCCAAGTGCATTCCAGACGCTAACATATTAAGTAACCAAATCATCAGGGTTTCATACTTTACTGACATCATGGATGTTACAGACCTTGCTCAAAGGGCAAAAGCTTATGTTGCGTTTTTTATAGTTCAGCAATAAATATTTATGGGATTACTAGCCCATTGTAAATAGGATAACCAAATGCATTCTAATGCAAAACTACTGGCTGCTTATCTAGCCGTTTGACAGAATGCAATTACAAGACCAATTTTCTTTCTTGTGCCCTTCTGTTACTGTTTCCTGGATCACCCATTATGGACACGCTGTATGTGTTTTTTTCAACTTGGCTAGGTAATTCAACATGAATCCTTTTGTATGAGTAGATAAGTAGTGAAGTAGAATTCGACCACTCTACAAAGCAGGTGGCAATCCCTTAGGAGACAGGAGTGGGGCAGGGTTTTACTAGAAAGTCCTGATCATCCTCAAACTGTCCCTCCCTGCAATATGTAAAAACAAAAGGCACTTAATAAAAATACTACCCCAGATAGGATAAAAACAATTCAGTACTATACTGTTAACTATGTTATTCTTAGTCATTTATTTACTCCACAAATATTTATTTATAATCAGAAAGTTTAATTATGATTCCACATGTCTAGTGTAAGTAGCTCTGCAAGACCACTTGTCAGGGGAGTATCATCTATCTCTATTCCTTAGTCCCTCCATCCCCTTGGAGGGATTAAAACTCCTTTGCTGAGGTCGGGAGCACTTGAATTGAGTACTTTTTTCGTTTTGTTGCAGGGGGCAGGGGCATGAGGGTGGTAGTATGGAAGTAGGGATGGGAGAACCAGCTCCCCTCCAGAAAGCATGATTTGCTGTCTGCCACTTATTTGAGTAGTGGCCTTATGGGGAACACCTGGCTGACCACTTGTGAGGGTGCTCAGTTTGAGAGGCAGGGATTAGAAAGCCACTTTAGTTGCCTATCTAAAGCCATGCTCCTCAACTGGATTTGTGAGGAATAAGGCTCATATTCTCATTTCCATTTGTCTGTTTCCTGTGTCATTTTCCAGCTTATTTTTAAACTCAAAAAGAAAATAGGCAGATGCGGTGGCACATGCCTGTAACCCCAGCACTTTGGGAGGCTGATGTATTGTCTCTTAACAGCTCTCTAAAAAGATGGCAATATGCCTATTCATTGCAGTATTATTTTTAACACAAAAAAGCAGAGAAAGACTGTATTTCTGGGTGGTAGCTAATCTTGCATACCTGAAATGAATTCCCCTTGGTCATAGTATATAAAACTTTTTAAAACCAGTTTAATTAGATGTAATTTACATAGTATACAATTTACCAATTTAAAGTGATTTACCAATTCAGTGATTTTTAGTAAATCCACAGAGCTGTGCAACTATCACCACAATCTAATTTTAGACATTCACTTAATTGCCAAAAGAAACCCAATGCCCATTAATAGTCACTCTCCATTTCTCCCACTCCTCATCACCGCATCCCGTGTGTAAGTGACCACTGATCTACTTTCTGTTTCTACAAATTTGCCTGTTACATACATTTCATATAAATAGTACCATACAATATGTGGTCTTCTGTGAATGGTTTCTTTAACTTATAATGTTTTTGAGGGTCATCTACATTGAAGTGTATACTAGTGATTCATTTATTTTTATTTCTGAATAACATTTCATTGTACGAAAATTATTGAGTTAGACATTATGGCTTGGCTATTATAAGTTGCTGTGAACATTTGTGTACAAATTTTTGTGTGGACTTATGTTTTCATTTTCTTGAGTATATACTTGGAAGGGAAATTGCTGGTTTACATGGAAACTCTATATTTAATTTGTTGGGAAACTATCAGACTGTTTTTCAAAGCAGCTGCATCATGTTACACTTCGAACCAGAAGTGGATGAGGATTTTAATTTCTCTACATCTTCACCCACATTTATAACTGTCTGTCTTTCTAAATCATAGCCAAATTAGTAGGTGTGAAGTGACTATTTCATTGTGGTTTTCATTTGAAAATAAAACTTTTCATATGTTCCTGGATTTGGATTGTCAGTGTCTGAAAAAAGATTCATATATCTATGTTCACAAGAGATATCGGCCTGTAATTTTATTATTTTTGTGATGTCTTTATAAAACCACCAGATCTTGTGAGACTTATTTGCTATCATGAGAACAACACGGGAAAGACTTGCCCCCATGATTCAATTACCTTCCACCAGGTCCCTCCCACTGCACATGGGAGTTATGGAATTACAATTCAAGATGAGATTTGGATGGGGACATAGCCAAACCATATCAGCTATGCTGAGGAAAAATAACAAAACTGGAGGAATCACATTACCTGATTTCAAATTATATTGCAGAGCTACAGTAACCAAAACAACATGGTAGTAGCATAAAAACAGATACATAGATCAATGGAACAGAATAGAGAACCCAGAATTCAATCTATACATCTACAGTGAACTCATTTTTGACAAAGGTGCCAAGAACATAAATTGGGGAAAGGACGGTCTCTTCAATAAATGGTGCTGGGAAAACTGGAAACCCATATACAGAAGAATGAAATAAGACTCCAATCTCTCTCCATAAACAAACATCAGATCAAAGTGAATTTGAAACTTAAGTATAAGATCTCAAACCATTAAGCTACTAAAAGAAAGCATTGGGGAAACTCTCCAAGACATCAGACTGGGTCAAGGTTTCTTGAGTAATACTCCATAAACACAGGCAAGTAAAGCAAAAGTAGACAAATGGGATCACACCAAGTTAAAAAGCTTCTGCACAGCAAAGGAAACAATCAACAAAGAGACAATCCTCAGAAAGGGAGAAAATATTGGCAAACTATCTATCTGACATTTATATAATACTGGCAAACTATCTATCTAACCATTATCTGATTAATAGCCAGAATAAACAAGCAGCTCAGACAACTATATAGGAAAAAAATATAATAATCCAATTTAAAATAGGCAAAAATGCTAGATGCTCACACCTGTAATCCCAGCACTTTGGGAGGCCATGGCAGGTGGATCATGAGATCAGTAGTTCAAGACCAGCCTGGCTGATATGATGAAACCCTGTCTTCACTAAATATACAAAAATTAGCCAGGCCTGATGGCACACACCTGTATTCCCAGCTACTTGGGAGGTTGAGGGAGAAGAATTGCTTGAACCTGGAGGTGGAGGTTGCAGTGAGCAGAGATTGAGCCACTGTACTCCAGCTTGGGCAACAGAGCAAGGCTCTGTCTAAACAAAGAAAAAAATAGGCAAAAGATATGAATAGACATTTCTCAAATGAAGACTTACAAATAGCAAACAGATATATAAAGAGTTGCTCGACATCTCTGAACATCAGAGAAATACAAATCAAAACTTCAATGAGATATTATTTCACCCCAGTTAAAATAGCTTTTATCCAAAAGGAAGGCAACAAATGCTAGCAAGAGTGTGGAGAAAAGGGAACCCTT
Organism: Aotus nancymaae; assembly: GCF_030222135.1. NCBI lineage: Eukaryota > Metazoa > Chordata > Mammalia > Primates > Aotidae > Aotus > Aotus nancymaae. The sequence goes on along the minus strand of NW_026988450.1, from coordinate 13,655,120 downwards.
ATACGCTTTTGGTCAGAATGTAAATTAGTACAAACACTATGGAGAAGAGTTTGGAGGTTTCTCAAAAAACTATCAAAAGATATTTACACTCTTGTGTTTACTGCAGCACTAATCACAATAGCCAAGATATGGGAGCAACAAAAGTGTCCATCAACAGATAATTGGATAAAGAAAATGTAGTATATATGCACAATGGAGTACTATTCAGCCATAAAAAGTGAGATCCCGTCATTTGCAACAACATGGATTAAACCTGAAATCATTAAGTTAAGTGAAACAAGCCAGGCACACAGGAAGACAAACTTTGCACATTCTCACTTATTTGCGGGTAGTAAAATTTAAAACAATTGAATTTGTAGAGAGAGAGAAAGTAGAATAACAGTTACCAGAGGGTGAGAATAATAGTTGGGCGGAGGGGGGGGGTAGTGGGGATGTTTAATTACTACAACAATATAGTTAAACAGGATAAATAAAATCTAAATCTAGTATTTGATAGCATAACACAGTGGCTACAGTAAACAATAATTTACATTTTAAAATAACAAAAATAATAAAACTGGATTGTTTGTAACACAAAGAAAGTATAAATATATGAGGTGATGGATATCCCAACGTGATTATTATGCATTGTTTGCCTGTATCAAAGTATCTCCTATACCCAATAAACATACATACCTATTATGTTCCCATAAAAATAAAAAATAAACAAGACTTTCTCCTTGATTTTTAACATTTTGACTATGGCGAATCTAAGTGTGAAACTCCTTGTGTTTATGCTACTTGAGGTTTGTCAAGTTTCTTGAATCTTTAGATCATTTTTTATCACACATGTGATAAGCTATGGGTCATTTGTTCTTCAAAAACATTTTTTTATTACTTCCGCTCTCTCTCACCTCTCTTTCTGACACTTCAATTACATTTATGTTGTTATGTTTCATATTTTCCCCATATCTCTGAGGTTATGTTATTTGTTCTTTGTTATTTTTTTATCAGATTGAATAATTTCTGTTCTTCAACTGTAATGATTGTGCCATTTCAAATCTATTATTGAAATTATTTAGTGAATTTTTCATTTCAATTTATTGTAACTTTCAATTCTAGCATATCCATTAAAAAGTCCCTTTCTTCATTGGGGGTTTTCATTGTTGAGTTGTTGTCATTATATTTCTTCCATTATGAATTTATTCATTTATTTTTTGTGGAGATGGGATCCTGCTATGTTGCCCTGTTTGGTCTTCAACTCCTGGGCTCAAGTGATCCTCCCACCTTGGCCTCCCAAAGTGCTGGGGTTATAGGTGTGACCCACTGTGCCAAACCACTTCTATTATTTAAACATGATTCTTTTAATTTTGGACATTTTAATAATTAGGACTTTGAAGTCTTTGTCTGATAAATACAATATACAAGACCAATTAGAGACAGTACCTATTTGTTATTTTTTTCTCCCTCTGGAGTTTGAGTCACAGTTTCCTGTTTCTTTGCATGTCTCATTTTTTGCTGTTGTTGAAAACTGAGTATTTTAGATAATATACCACAACTTTGGGTTCTGCCTTCCTTACCCCCCACCCCTGCCTCCTGTTAGTTGTTCTTGAGTTTTTTTTGTGTTAAAATAACTTGTCTAGGTTTAATCTTGGCTTGTGGTCCCTGAATTCTCTGCTTATTTCTTTTTAAATTCTGCTTTTATTTTATTTTATTTTTATCCCAGGCTCTTGGAGGTCCCCTATATGTCTGCATAACTTAGTGACTGGTCAACGATTGGTTAGAGGTTTGCTCAAACACCTTGCTATGGACTGCATGTTTGTGTTCCCTCCAAATTTATAGTTTAAAATCCTAACTGTCAATGTGGTAGTATCCATGGATCCCTTATAAATGTTATTAGTACCCTTATAAGAAGAGATGTGAGAGATTTGTTTCTCTCTGTCTCCACCATGTGATGGTAGAATAAGAAGACACTCATCTGCAATTTAGGAAATAGGCCCGATCAGACACTGGATCTGCTGGTACCTTGATCTTAGATTTCCTAGCATCGAGAACTGTGAGAAATACAGGTTTGTTGTTTAAACTACTCAGTCTATAGTATTCTATTACAGCAGCCTGAACTGACTAAGACACACCTAAATCCAGTAAATCTCCTATCCTCCTAACCTGTGTGATGGCCACAAAGTACACTAAAAACTCAGGCAATTTATAGATTATCCCTGGATCTTCTATGCTCTCCAGGGCTTTCTTGCTTGGGACACAGTCACCCAATGAGCCAGGGATATTGCTTGGGCCCCCTCATTTCTCTTCTGCTAGATGTGCAGGCTCCTCCTAGTCTTGCGTAATGTAAAATAATCATGGGAGTAACATCCTAGCACTTTTGTCATATAACGTACTGAATCGTGGGATGGACATGTCATCTTTGTCATATTCTATTAGTTAGAAGCAAATCCCAGATGCTACTCACACTCAAGAGGAGGGTATTATGTAAGGGCATGAGTAGTACAAGGGGAGATTATTGAGTCACCTTTGGGTCCATCTACCTATAGAGAAAGTTAATTGGGGACCACAGTGTCTACATATTCTACAGTAGAAGATAAAAACGTACAAATTTAGAATCTTTTCAGAGGATTGTTGAATCTCCAAACTGCTTAGAGGGATTACCTATATACTCTTTTAATTGTCCAGGAATGGTCTAGAGATGAGACTTTAGAAACTTTGGGCTTAATGATATAGAGAAGGCTTATTGAATTAGGGAAAGAGAGGTACCATAAGATGCTGAAGATTATTGTAAGTGGAAGGAAGAAGCAAAATGACTTGTTGAAGGAATAGAGAGATGGGAGGAGAGCCCTGGCTTCTCGGACTGTCTCTGTCAAACCTTCTTAGGCTATGACTCTCTGATCAATGATTTTGGTAAAATTAGCTTGTCAATTCACTGGTGAATTTTTTGCATATTGAATTAACTGGGTTGAATGAACTGAGTTAACTAAATGTTTGGGGCATCACACAGACAGAACTTCAATTTGTGGCTGTTGACAGTAATTGAAACAAGACAATTGGGGAGGGGGGTGTTTGAATGGGTTCTGGAGTGTCTCAGCATGTATTGGTATTTTGAATTAGATTGATCAGAACACAATTTATTACTTCTTAAATTACATATCTGGATAATCGGGGCATATTATTTTATCCACAAATCCCAGATGCTCTAACTAGTGTCTGGTATAAAAATTTGAACTTGGCTTATTTACCTTTTTCATTAAGAACTTTCTTTGCAATAAAAAGTTTTCCCTAGTCCAGAAAATATTTTGTTTGATCACTAGACTAAAATGTAGATTTCAGAGATTAACGATCCAATTTAAGCTGAAATGACAAGAAATGAAAAAATACTTGGTTTTGGACAGATGGGTTTTTATTTTCAAGAGTGCCAATTGCCTGAAATAAAAGAAACTCAATTAAAAAGGCATAAGTTTTCATGGATGTCCACAACTTTGCAATGAAAATGCTTTGAATATATTATAATCACAGGCAACAGTATTTGAAACCATGGCTTTTTTTTTTCTTAAAAGACTTTAATTTTGTTTAATCATGAAAATAGGCATCAAGAACTAAAACTTGAAATCTTCATGACATATTTAAATAACAATCTGCTGCATTCCACCTTACTTGTTTGGATTGTTAAATTTAAGAAGGAAATTAAATTTCTTGGGTGTTTCATTAAAGACACTAGTGACATGAAAACCATTTCACCCTTTGTCAGCCCCAGTCTGTCTTAATGAAGCTCAGGTTGGAGTAGGTTATGTTGGAATAGACTGTTGTCTGCTGAGAATGAACTCAGAGCTGCTATTTCCTGTTGACAACTGTCCTTTTCTCATCCCAAAGTCCACATTCATTTCCCAGTGATAGAACTCAGAGCAAGGGCCGACATCCCTGATGAATGTTCTTAACTTCTGCATCTCTCCCAGTCAGACTCTTGGGGCCGAGTGAACTTCCTGAGTCTCAAGCAGAAGTCTCTACCTTGTCTGTAGCTTCACAAGAAGATGAAGCCTAGTTTATCATTAAGCACAGAAAGATTGTGGCTAACAAACCTGCAACTGTTGTTAATGTAAATAGGGGATCCTGCCAGCAGAGCAGGAGTCAAAATGTCTGTGATGGCCTATTTCATAAGATTGTGAGAGACAGGTTAGGTGGCAATCTTCCAGTAAGAAGTAAAAATAACTGAATATGTATGAGGAGTGGAAACTCCATGATACACAGGAGGCAGAACGAGTGCCAGTAGATGGAAGTTTCCAAAGTGATGGATTTTGAATGAAGGGGCACAAAATCATTTTTACACTTGGAGCAGTCTTGCCTTAGTTTTCTTATTTGTGAAATGGGGTTAATAATAACATTGCTAGGAACATCAAATGGTTAATAAAGCACTTAGAAAAATGCCTGTGTATAATAGTTGTCAGATTATTTTTTATTGTCTTCTGTGTTATTCTAATAACCAACAATCATCAGTGTAGGTCTATGTCAACATGTTTAAAATCTACCTGGTTTAGTGCTAGGCCAAAAGTAAGTCAATCATTGCTTGATGTTGATGACTACATTGGAAATAAAGCAAGCAAGAAAGATTCAAGTAACTTGCAAAGTAGTATCAAAACAATTCAGAAATAAATATTCTGAATTGATTTGATCAAATTTTAATTGTGTTTTTCAAGTATATTTTTAAAGTTATAATGAAATATTAGTTGAATGTTAACACTAATCTTATAGGAAGTCGTACTGAAGTGTAATATAAAATACTGTTTAATAGATGAAAAAATTTCATTTATGGTAATTATATATGCATACACACATAGAGACAGTTATATATTGACAATTTATATCTGTTACATATTTACTTGAATATGCTTTAAAGCATTATTTTATTCAATTAAATCTAATAGAATCATCTGCAGCATCAAGACAGATTTTGAGATTAATTAAGTTAATATAATTAACTTCTTATATAAAAGGTACTAGATTTTTGTTGACTCATCCTTTCTTACAACATAGCTCCTATACAAATATAAATTCTCACTCAATAGTCAAGAAAGAAAATCAAAACCGAGTTTACCACATCTGTTCAAGAAAGAAAGAGTCAAAATGAGAGCACACTTCTAGATTAGGGGCAGGTATATTCTGCTTAGGCAGGACCTTTCCACAATCTGAAAGTTAGAGGGGCTGAAGGAAGTACTAGCAGTTTGAGAAGGGGTTCCAGAATAAGAGAATGAAATCTTTTTATGAATTGTACACTCATGCTCTGATTTCCCTATTTGTTTTTCATCCAGTACCTGAACCTGACATAATTTCATATTCTCATGTAAGCAAAGAAAAATCTTCCAAAGCCCCACCTAAAAAAATTATCTGATAATTAGATTTTCCTTCTGATATTTAATTCCATTAACAAGAATGAGAACAGCTTTGTTTTCTTTGTTCAGTACCTGTAGGACATATAAATCTCATGATTTGAGGATTTTGACTTGTATAACATTGTCAGACAAAATTTTCCAATTGACTCTTTACAACTCTAGTATCTTTCCAAGGCATATATTTAAAAATACACAAACTTCAAGCCTGGGCAACGGAGTGAGACCCTGTATCTACAAAAAAAATAAAAGTATTGGCCAGGTTTATTGGCACACACTTGTAGTTCTAGCTATCTAGGAAGGTAAGGCAGGAGGATTGCTTGAGCCTAGGAGTTCAAGGCTGTAGTTACTCTGATCATGCCATTGCACTCCAGCTTGGGTAACGAAGTAAGACTCTGTCTCAAAAATACATTTATTTGTATATTACCTTTTATTCTATGTACTGAAAAAGTATCCTCAGTAAGTACAGCAGTTTTGAGATACATCAGAACCAAGATTAATGCCCTCTTCCCAACACTGACCACAGGACCTTGAACAAAATACTTATTTTCTTTATGACCCAGTTTTTTTCATATATAGAAATAATAAAGCCTACCTCACACTATTCTCAAGAAGATTCTAAAAATAGTATTTCAGAGAAAGATACCAGGCACATAGCATATGTTCAGTAAAGGGTAGCTGACGGAGCAGGGGCATTGACATCTTGGATAAGCACTGCCATTTTAAAGTTCCCCTTGATCAAAAACTGCCTAAATCCAACCCAAAGGGCATCAGCATAACTATAAACCACAAATGACATCTGCGACCAGAAACATTCCAACTCTAAGATAAACCCCTCCCTAACCAGAGACATACCAGCCTCTAGAGATAACCTCCCCAATAGGAGAGATGTCAGCTCCAAGGTAACCTTCTCTTTGGCCAGAGACATTACAACCCCACAATAAACTTCTCCACACAGAAACATTCCAAGCCTATGGTATGTTTTCTCGCCCCGAACAGCTAAATGCTGTTAGTGTCTAAGAGAGAATTTTCCTGACTGAAATCGGCCAGAAGCCCTTCTCAGGTTTATTCTCCCAAATAAACCTGTCTTTGACTGTGGAGCCACTTTTCATATTTCTTTCCTCTTTAACTCTTACAGTAGCTATGAATCTTCTTCTTATAATCATTGGCTTTAAAATCCATTACAGCCAAGCCTTACAACACAGTTCCCTGTTTATTTGGATTAGTTTAGCTCATTAATTAAAAGCTTTGTGTATCCTGAAGATTTTAATTGTTCATGTTTTATTGTCTGCGGGACTTCCTGATTGTCTTTGCTACTAAGTATTAATTGTGCATTGCAAATATTTTCTTGAATTTATGTAAATCAATTTTAAATGAAAGAGCTGTTTACATTAATCAATTTAAATAAAGAATACCACTTCCCTGTAGCTTTCTTGTTAGCAATTTTATTTTTAGTCAAATGTAAATTCTGATACCACACTAATTGCTTTAAGCCATTATGAAATGACAATCAATTTTGAATCACTGGAGTAGCCAGGTTTCCCAATCTGAGAAGGCATACCTCCTGCTTCTAGAGGATGTTTCTTTTAGGCTATGTAAGTTTTTTGATAGATCTAGAAATATTTCTCTAATTATTGAAAATATTTAACAAAATCTGTGTTTGTTCTGTACTTTTTATTCAAGTTGAAAAGAGGTAAAAGCTACCAGTGGAACAAAATCTCTGAACTCTTGTCATCTCAGTAAGCAGCAGTATCCTCTACCCTACGGCTCAAATCCAAAACCTAAGCCTCATCTTCTTTTTTCCTTTTCCTAACATACCACTTCCTCTCTTCCTGCAAGAACTGTTGTCTAGGCATTTGTATTTCCACTGGTACCACCCAAAGCCAAGCTACCATCTTCACTCACGTAGTCTACTGTGATAGCCTTGTTCTCTCCAATCCATTCTCTTGAGTAGTTCCAGAGTTGCTTTCCCTAATGCAGGCCATGCCATTCTTCTGGTTGAAATATGGTGACACCATCCCAATGTCTTAAATTCAAATTGTGTGTCACATCTTCTTTAACCTCTGCTTACTTCTCTAATTTCATCTTTAATCACTCTTTATTTGTTAAGCTCTACCCATGTGAATCTTTGTTTCCCTTGGAATATTCTTAGCTCCAGCCTTTAAATGACTTCATTTGTTTCTCAGCTCAAATGCTCCTTTTTTTTTTTTTTTGACAGAATTTTGCTCTTGTCAGCCAGGCTGGAGTGCAATGGCATGATCTTGGTTCACTGCACCCTCTGCCTCCCAGGTTCAAGCTATTTTCCTGCCTCAGGCTCCCAAGTAACTGGGATTACAGGTACCCACCACCACGCCTGGCTAATTTTTATATTTTTAGTAGAGATGGGGTTTCACCATGTTGGCCAAGCTGGTCTTGAACTCCTGACCTTAGGTGATCCACCCGCCTCGGTCAACCAAAGTGCTGGGATTACAGGCGTGAACTAACATGCCCAGCGATGCTACTTCCTAAGAGAAGTCTGCCTGGGAAACTCTGATAAATATTGACTAAACTAATTTGATTATTTACAATCATAATGTCTTTTATTGAGAGTAGATATTTAGAGAAAGTTAAGGGCCAAATTTTTCCTCTCCCACAACCTAGCTACCAGAAATCAAGCAAGTCTGAGTATAAACTCTGCCTTACACATACCGATGTTCATTAGCAAACAGCATAAAAACAGTCACAAAACCTAGTCTGCAAGCTTGATAATGTCCTAGCTCTACATTCTTTTGAGCAATATGAAAAGCTGCTTCTGACAATATTCCAGGAGAAGATGCAACCATACTTTGAGTTGGAGTCAGGCAATGAAGTCCTCAAATATCTGAACAAAGCACAGGGCCAGCAGTTCACTGCAATCAGATGCTCTGTGCATGCAAAGTAGCTAGGAATGCCTGAAGAATACAACCAGTCAATTTACATAACTTCGGATCCATTCATTTCACCAAGATAACATAGTTTCTAATACTCAGTGTACTAAGTAAACACTTCTTGATGTTGATCAGGAAATAGATGCTAAAAGCTTTTAGAAGCTGCCTATGATATGTGGGCTTCAGTTTAGAGTCTTTCAACTGTGAACTGCCCTTCTGATTCAGATACTGTAAGTGTGGACTGAGCCCGAGGGATCAACGCCTGCCCTCCCCCACCTCCCCAGGATACGCAGTAAACCCTGTATACATACACAGAAGATTATTTAAAGTAAATTACAGAGCACATAACACACACTGTCATTCCTTCGCAGCACAGTTTTCCTTCTTCCACGTGACTTTGAGTCTCTACAATTAGTTCACTTAGTTTTGCTTCTCTATGCATAAATGTCTCATATGGTAGTAATTATGCAATATACATTGTGAGCCTATTATGACCAAGGCAAGGTGCCAAGTGCCTTTGAGTAAAAAAAAAAAAGAAATGAAAATTAAAAAAAAAAATTCTCCTAGGACAAATGTACTAGAAGAAATAGGAAAAACAAATCAAAAGTAAGCAACAGTAGGATGCAGTAGATGTAAAGTGCTAAGCAATACCCGACATTACCCATTCAGAGTCAACGCCCCACCTTGCCAACAGGTGCAGAGGCTTCCTGTATCCCAGCATTGGTTAAGGTTCCTGATTGTCAGGATTAATTCTTTGACTCTCCTCCTTAAATTAGAATTAAACTAATTTATTATTTTTTATTATGTGATAGATTAAATGAAATGACTAAAGTTTACCTCCCAATGACTTTCTAATCATCATTTCCCTCTTTCTGCAGCATTACTGCAATTTCCCTTGTCACCCAGGCTCAAAACCTGAGTATTATCTTTGGGATTTTTCTTTCCATTGCTCTTATCCAGTTAATGACCATATTCTTTTGATTTGATCTCCATCCCATAAGTCTCTCTAGTTCCACATTCCTCATGCTATTCTAGCTCAGGCCTTCATAATCCTTCACCTATCGGCAGGGCTGTTCTGTCTCTAAATCTTCCCTGAACTCAAGTCTGCAGCTGCTACAAAGTTCATCTTCCTTAGGCACATTGCTAATCCTATTACTTCATTGATGAAGAGCATTCAATCGGTTTCTACCATTACTAAATTAAATATTGTTAAAATTTAGCGAGTTTTAACACTCAAGACAAATCCTCTATTTAGATCTCCAGAACAACCTATCCCTGAAGGTGCTCTATAATTAAATTAGTAAGGTATCATATTGAATAAGTTTTTATCAAAAATCCATTTATATCAAAAACTAAAATTCAGACAATAATCTTGAACTCCTGACCTCAGGTGATCCACCCACCTTGGCCTCCCAAAGTGCTAGGATTACAGGCGTGAGCCACCGCGCCTGGCCCTGAGACAATAATCTTGATGTGGTTATTATCCTATGGTAAAGAGAACGTAATTTAAAAAAAAAATTACTTTGTGTTTTTTTGCTTTATAGGCTATAGAAAGATGAATGTGATTAACTATGTCTTTACTGATAATACCAGAGTATTAGGGTTTGAGGAACCATTTGCGATTTGAGAATTTCCAGGGCCCATATACTAAGTGAAGAATCCCAAGTTTACTGTTACTTCTGAATAATGTGGAGATATGAAATAAACCATGTTCTCAATAATTCATATTGGGATTCTTGTGAATTCTTTTGGATAATTTTGTCTCTAATTTCCCTTTCCCAGTCAGTCATTGCAATGAGGACTATTCTGACTGAAAGAGCAAGAGAGGGGATTTCATTATCTCAAGTAGGTAACTAGGTTTAAAAAATATATATGTACCTAAAATATGTTAAGAGCAAGAAGAATGTCAAGATTCATCATGTGTCCACTCTGTCAACCCAGCTCTTTTGCCTAGCTGCTCTGTGGATGTAGATTCCCCTGCCTTTCATGGGAGTGCAGGCTGAACATCGTGTGTCCTTCACTCCTCTTGCCATCAGGGGACAAGTCTCAGTAATGTTTTTGGATCTATTCTTTGATTTATATTCCCATTGATACCTCATAACTTTTCTTTAAACTTTTCCAGTATTTCCAAAAATGTTTCTTTTAGATGATTGTTTGGAAATGCAGTTACGCTTTTAATTATAAAAATATTTTTAAAGTTTAATTTTGAAGTAATTTCAGATGTACCAAAAATTTGAAAAAATAACACAACAAATTTTTGTATATCTTTCACCCACATTCTTCAAATGTTGGCATCTTATACAGCCACAGTATAATTATAAAAAACAGGAAATTCACATTGGCACAATACTGTTACCTAATCCACAGACCTTATACAACTTTCAACAGTTATCTCATTGATGTCTGTTTTTTGTTCTTTGATTGCAAATTTTATTAGTTGTCATGTTTCCTTGGTTTCCTTTAATCTGGCAGAGTCTCTCACTCTTTGTTTTCCTTGAGCTTTTTTTTTTTGTTGTTAACAGCAGGATTTCTCAGGAATTTTAATATGCTAATTCACATAGTGAATCTTCAAGAAGTGATATAACATGATGCTAGTCAAACTCATGTCACTGTGAAGCCCTTCTTGAGGTTCAATTTCTGGGACAGGCATTTCCAGGATACTCTTGTTTCTGCCTATCTGATCCACCCTGCACATGCCATTCAGAATAGCCTCCTTCCTTCAGGATTCTGTATATGTCACTTACGTGTTTACAAGCTAAAACATAGCTCTTTATTTGACTTACTGCAAAGGCCCAAAGCCTTAACTTGACATTCAAGCCCCTTCATGATTATCCTCAACCTTTCTTTCCAGCTTTAGGCCACTACTTCTGTGCACTACTTACTTTGCTTAAGCCGAAGTGCACTGCACTCCTTATTCCCCTGATTTCTCATTTTTATTTCTTTGCTAATGCTGTTTCTTCTGTATAGAATTCCTTTTCCTTTCTTCCCATCCAAAAGTAAACCTCTTAGGTAGACGTTAAATATCACAACTTTCCTGGACACTACTTCCTTCTATGAATTCTCATGGCACTGAGAAATAAAGTTTAGAACTCTATTTTCTATCCCAAGTTTTGGCACTTTGATTGCCGGCCTCATCCTCCTTAGTAGACTGGAAGGTACAGCAGGTAGGACCATGTCAGTTCAACCTTTTTCAGTTGATCTCCATCCTTGCATCCCCAAGCTCTTGGCACAGTGCTCTTACAGAGTAGGGGCTTCTGAGTATGTTTCTCTGAATGAATGAAACTGCCTGTTTTCATTTAGAAAAAATATAAAAAGTGATATAAAATTTTCTTGATGAAATCTATGCAAAATTTGGTAATTTCAAGGAAGATGGAAATGTATTTGAATGAACTCTTGTTATTATAAAAAGCTACTTTTGTCAACCTAATAGTTACTCGAACCTAAGGCTAACGGTTAAAAATCTGCCAACATCTGAATAACATTGAATTATCCTAAGTAAAGCACCAATAAAATGAGCTTTCTTGCCTTTAATATTTCCATAAGCCCTCAGTCACAATGTTTGTCTTAATTATTAAAAAGATCTCAGATTTTCTATATTAATGGCTTTTGTGTTAGATATGATTTCTAATTAAGTTTTTCATTTCTGTGATGAAACAATATTTAAGTCTACCAAATGTCATAATGCACATGTGCCTTTAATAATCAATGTGTAGGAGATTATTTGAAACTAGTATGGCAGTAATAATTTACGAAGACCCACGAACATGTCTGTCTGGGGTAATCACGAGCATGAGGGCTCAAGAGACTGAGTTCTGTTGTTCAGCGATGGCATGGAATTTGTGACTGGGGTAACTGACTGACATACAGAAAAAAGAACTAATCATATGCATACTGTTATGAAGAATGTTATGGTATAAAAGGAATATAAGCTCTAAATGTTCATATGCTTTCAATTGTTAAAAGCCACAGATGCTGTGGACAAATGATAGATAACCATAATACTGGATTTATATAAGACCAGATATATGTGTAAAAGCTGTCAGTTGCTATCTGTAACCCAGATGTTTCCAGAAGATGGACATCTGACATTATGTAGATCAAATATACAGTGAATTGCCTAAATTCCTCTTAGAATTTATCAGTGGCAAGGTGAAGGCTATCTAAATTTAAACTTCAGTTCTGATAATTCTGCTAAATATTGTACATATGTCTGTGACAGGCACAGATATTAAAAGTAAACATATGATAGAATATTATTCAGCCATAAAAAAGGAAGTTCTGATACATGCTATGTGAGTGAACCTTAAAAATATGTGCTAAGTGAAAGAAGTCAAACTCAAAAGACCACATTATGTGGTTTCCTTTATATGACCTATCCAGCTCAGGTAAGTCTATAGAGACAGAAATTAGATTAGTAGTTGCTTAGAGCTGGGGAGGAAGAAGGCATAGGTTGTGGGAGTTGAGGGGTGGTGCTTTCTTTCCAAGATGATGACTATGCCTTAAAATTGACCATGGTGATGATTGCACATATCTGTGAATAGACTGAAAACTATTAAATTTACACTTTAAAATAATGAATTGCATGGTATGTTAATTATATTTCCATAAGTCTGAAAATAATGTATGCACATTTCACCAAGAGAGTATACTGCATAGATATGAATACAGAGAAAGAAATGACTTAAAATCACAGCTCACTAAATGGACAATTCCAAGCCCAAATAATTTGACTAACCAGGTGTACCCTGGCTTCTGAATACAAATGTTTGTGCCAAAACCCTCTGAATGTTTTTGGCATGGAAATTCTTCTCACACAACCATAAACCCCTCTCAATATTGTGATGATTCAATAAATGATTCTTTGGGTGAGTGTAACTTTAGATAAACTGCTGCTTTAGTTTTCTGAGGATGGAGCAGAATACAGAGACCAGAGATGTTGTTTGGGTAACAACTCAATCTAAATCTTTAATAGTTCCATCTAGTTCATAGAAGCAGCTCAAAATTTGGTATGGGCAGAAGCTATCCATTTTATATAAAAATATATTTTTCTGGGAAAAGGGTAGTTCTGGGAGGTGTTTGGGACAGGAGAGGTTGGTCATAATTTATTTCCTCTAACCAGCCCCTGGAAAGTCCTAGCAAGCAAAGAAGAGGAAGAAAAAAAGAGTCTATTATATTTATCATTTGACAAATGTTGAAATAATCCATTAAAAACAACAACCAGAAAGGCTCTTCTGTTGAGAGATGTTTTCAAGGGTGAAAGGAAACATTTTTAACTATTTGCCAATCTTTTAACTAGTCGACATAATTGTACCTTCATTTTTACCTTCTAATAGTGGAGCTGCAATTAAATCCCATCAGTCCAACAGGAGCTTTTCATCGGTTTACAGGGCTGACAAAGTTTACCCCAGAACTCTGCAAGGTGCTGTAAGGAGAAGTTCTCTTTTCTCACACGATGAGAAATTGTCTGCCTGGGTTTGAGGTCCACCTTCACTCACATGCTGTGGGATCTTGGGCACATTTTTTAACTTCTCCATATATCTCAGTTTTCACACCTGTAAAATGACTACACTAACACCACCCTCATGGGTGATTTTGAGAATTATGCGAGAATTATGTGAAAAGCACAGAGAGCAGCTCCAAGAGCATACTGAATAAATAAATGCATATATTAACACAAAAATTAAAAAATACTTTTAACTATATTTACACTTTTGGAGAGGTACAATTAGTAATTGGGACGTATTTCAAAATTTCGGTTTCACTTATCTTTTGACTTATAATCTTACACTCTGTGAGCATGTTACTGAAGCAGCAATAGTATTGTGTGCTCTGTCATTGTGCAATTTACTCCATAAACAGATGAATAGGTAGCTATGTAACCTTTGGGGAACAGAGATTCAACAGAATACCTTGTGGTCTAATGTTACTTTTTTCCCTTCTCTGTTGAGTTTTAATTTATCTTTAAGCTGAATGTGTCTGATATGAAGGGCAGAGAACAGTGATGAATGTTGATGTGAACAGAGATATAATGCAAAAGACGTAGGGATGATGGAAAACCAATTCTCACAGGACCCTAGCTCCAACCACAGTGACAACCTCCAAAGATGTTAAAGAATGAGATCTTTCACCTATTAGATATGAGGGAGAATATATTGACAATGAGGATTCAAGACCATATATGTGTAAAATTAGCTGCAAAGAGAAATCAATAAGGTGAGTTTTAAAAATCTTTTCCAAGTTTAGAGATTAGGATTTTTCTCTAGTTATAAAAGCTCCATTGTGTGTGTGTGTGTGTGTGTGTGTGTATGTGTCTACTAATCAACATGAGCATATAAATCCATGTTTGCCAGTAAATAACACTGAAAATTAAAAAGGGCCTTAAATTGCATATTGTTATTATTGACTTATTAACCCTAGAACTGGACAGTCCACTGAAATGAAATATTTTGTAGTAACTAAGATTTATGAGTGCCTCTAAATGATCAAATAAATATTATGAGATTTAGGATTGGTTGATAATTTAAGAAAAGCGACTATAATAGCTCTTCTCCTGTTCTGTACAAATCAAATCTAAAAATATGATAATTAAACTGTGTTATTTAAAATATCATACAATGTGTAAAAACATTTTTTTGGGAAGGCATTCTGCATCTTTTTGTATCTAAACTTTCTTCCTGGATTACCTACTTGAATGGTAAAAAGCCTTTTCATGTTTTATATATGGTCTTAAAAGTTTGCATAGTTATTGCTTTCTATTCATCAAGTTTGTGTACTATAAATTGTTATGCCATGTCTTTAATTGCATATATTTATACATATCCAGATTTGCTGTTATAAATAACATTGAAATGAACATAATGGAGGTAGCTGTTTCTTTCTGTTGAACTATTTTCTAAGAAAGTCCATTGAGCGGGGTTACAGGACCAAAAGATATGGGCATTTTAATAGTCTTTGAGACAAAGACTGCCTCTACCAATAAGTGAATTACAATTCTATGTAATATTATCTTTAAAAATTGCTAAATTAGTGAAAGCAATTTTTCAAAGTTAACTCACATGCATCACGTTACTATCAATAATTATATTTTATACCACATTGTTTATAATTTGGATGGTTTTCCCTTGTGTGAACACATTTGTTCATATTGTTCATTGAATTAATTGCTAAATTTTGATTGTTTTAGTACTAATGTAAATGAACTCATCGTGTATTATGAATAATGACCCTTTCCTTGCCACATGTGATACAAATATTAAAGTTGCTTTTTAATTTCAGTTTTGTAAGCTTTCATGTTTCAGATGTTCGGGTGCTAAATGAGTAAAATACAGCACTGTAGAATGACATTAATTGGTAATAGAGATTCTTTCAAGCAGAAATATTTTATTCATATTCTCTAGCAGAAAAAGGAACTGCTATACTTGTGTGTGTGTGTGTGTGCGTGTGTGTGTGTATTTTCTCTTTAAATCTGTAGTATTAAAGTCCCAGAGTAAGAATGTTGATTTAAAAATACCTA
Source organism: Aotus nancymaae (assembly GCF_030222135.1). Taxonomy (NCBI): domain Eukaryota; kingdom Metazoa; phylum Chordata; class Mammalia; order Primates; family Aotidae; genus Aotus; species Aotus nancymaae. The sequence continues at coordinate 13,639,332 of NW_026988450.1, read as the reverse complement.
AACTATAGTGCTCAAAATTTAACTAGACATAGTTTTTAATTTTCACCAGAAATTGTTTTGAAACCCCCCTTACTGGAAGCAAAGTGACTAATGCAGTCTAAACTTGTTAAAATAACTCTCGAAATAAAGAACATGTGGAAGAACAAACTCAAAAAGTTGCAACCTTGGAGCAGATTGACTATCCCTTTTCCTGTAGCTAGGAATCCTCACCAATCTAAACAAACAGCGTCTGCATCAGAAATAATTTGACAGTATGTTTTCTGGATGGTTTTTATCAAATGGTATAAAATAAAATCAAGACATAGCCTCATTAAATTATTTCCAATTTAAAAAATTACATACTTTGGGGTTGTATATCTAAAATTCAGAAAATATATACAGCAATTTACTCAGTAACTATGAAAGAGTGGCTGCTGTGAGTTCAGTACAGCTCTAGGTAATAGGGATATGGGATAAATAAGAAGTTAAAGTGTAGCTTTTAGGAGCATACTACTAGCTGCTGACAGCCTACTGAAATCTTTGTTCCACTTTATTCCATTGTAATAATTCTGAGATTTTTTTTTCACAAAAATATGAGAATATATTCAGTCCACCAAATACTCTTGTGGGGCATAGATAGAAAAGAATTCTGGGAAATCAGATTGAGGAAAATACATACATATTAAGTAAAAGTTCAGCTCTCCTAATAGGGATATATGATTGCTGTGTCCTATGAAGATCCCAGGAATTATGTACTCATGCAGGGAACGGGTGTCAGGTGTGAGAATTCAGTAGATGGAGTGCTACCAGAATGGAACACTTCGGCCTTCAAAAGAAGGACCAGTCTAATTAGGATAAGGACAAGCACAGAGCAATGTAATAATAACATTAGTAATAGCAATACAAAACTAATATTTATTGTGTGCTTCTGTGCTATGCACTGCACAGAACATTTTACTGACATTTCCTTAACTTCCCAGATGAAGCGCATCTTCATTCTGGCTCCTACATCTTCTCCATGCATTCACCCCTGCTGGTTTTTCTCAGTAGACTCCTTTTGTGTTCACCCATTTCAGACTTTGCAGTCTCTTGTTTGTTGATCATTTATTCATTCAAGAAATATTTATGTGCTATCATTGTGCTACCTACTGAAACCACAGACATGAATAAGTGAAAAAAGAACACGATTCTATCCTGCAAAGAGCTTTCCTTCCAGTAGATAGAACAGAGACTCGATGATTATAGTGCACTCAGGTGTCAGGGCAGCTAGCACAGCCTGAGTGAGTGAGGACCAGGAAATGCTCTCAGTAAGACACACACACACCACACACACCACACACACACACCACACACACACACCACACACACACCCCCACACACACCGCACACACACACCACACACACACCACACACACACACCACACACACCACACACACACCACACACACACACCGCACACACCACACACACACCACACACCACACACACACACCCCCCACACACCCCCCACACACACCCCACACACACCCCACACACACACCACACACACCACACACACCACACACACACCACACACACACACCACACACACACACCACACACACACACACACACACAGGTTTTTAGTATAACACTGTGTATAATAGTTGTATGACATATGATTATAATATGTAACACATACTATCTATATATTATACTAGCTATATTATATATACACATATATACATAGGTTATATATACATCTGAAGTTATTTTCATATTTGTAGAGTTAACAGTCCAAATGTCCATCAATATATGTAATAGGAGAGCATTAAAGAAACAATGATACATTGAGTGCTGATATGGAAATAGCTACAAAATAAATAATAATAAAAGGAAAGACTCAGAAGAGTGCATATCATATGCTAGCTTGTGTGGGGAGCGGATAAGAATATATAGTCGCATTTTCTTACGTTTGCATAAAGGCACTTTGGACTCATAGGCGCACACAAAAAAGAGTAAAACAGGATGCCTGTGGGAAAGTAGAGATGGGAGAACCAGGCATATGGGACCCAAACGTCGGGCAGAGGTTTTTTTGTACATTTTTATGTTTTCAAACAAAGTAAATGTATTAACTATTTAAAAAAACTAAATGACCATATCCTGAGGTGTTTTTGGGAAAGAAGTCTGCTAAGGGCCAGGTGGATGAGGAGCCCAGCTGGGGTAGGAGGGAGAAGGCACTTGAGGGAGAAACCATTCCATGCAGGCCGCTGCCTGAGGAAGACGCGGGGAAGGGTTCTTTTGCACGATGCCAGGAGGGGAGGGTGGGAGTCAGGCCGGCGCAGGTTGTGAGGATCTCCCTTGCACAGTAGGGAATTCCGATTTTACCCTGAACGTGACGAGTATCACTGAAGGGTGAGCAGAAGGAACATGACTGATTAGATTTGCGCTTTGTGGTCATCGTACAGGGAGGAGGCATGCATGACGTGTAGGGCAAAACTCAGTAGAGAAGATTATTTAGGAGGTTACTGGCCAGCTTCAGGTGAGAAGTGATGAGCATATGAGCAGAGACAGGGCAGTGGGCACTGAGCGGGGCACTCATCATCCCTCCGCCGGATTCTGCTTGTCTTTGACTTCTCCCCTCCAACGTGGATTGCATTTTGCTACTCCCTCCAGTACCGTCCACAACCTTTCTATGGATTCCCCGCGGATCTTCAACTTGGTGTTGCTGACAATTCACAGGAACTCTGCTTTAGGATTTGGTGACTTTAGGGCAACAAGAACCTTTTCTGGGCCTAACCCTTTCCCTCTCCTCAGCCTGAGCACCTGGGGAGGGGAGGAAGCAGGTGGCGTCCCCCGCCCTGGCGTGGCGCAGGGACGGGGGGCTGGCGAGAGCTGGGGGCCTCTGCACCCGGGCACAGGCGGTTGGGAGCAGGGATGCTCCCTGAGCCTGGAGCGACAGCCTCATAGGAGAACCCTGACCTTCGTCGCCTTTCTGAGTTCAGTTATTGTATTCGTTCCCTCAAGCATATACACAGTCTGTGGAATGCTTATGACAGAGGTGACTTTTCCAGTTCCAAGTTCCACTTACATGGGGCCCTTGCTCAGGCCACACTCACAGAGAAGCTATGTCTGTGGGCAAAGCACTCAAATACTTCCCTCTCATTTGGTGGAGAGCGGCTCCCTGAAATCACCTTCCTGGCCACATCCCTCGGCGCCTCTGTTAGGTTATACTAGACATTTCTATGTGTCCAGTAATTAAAGGGGTAACTCCCTCCAGCAGAGATACCGAGCCCCTGCCCCCCTTCTCCAAGCTGCCCCTCAGTTTACTTGGTTGACCACACCCCTTCAGATGTTAAATATTGTGACCATCACCCCTGATTTTGAGTAATAAAGTAAGCATTTCAGCACATATTGGCCAACAAGAAGGATTCTCCTAAATCAAATGTTTTAAAAGCACAGTTCTGGCCGGGCGCGGTGGCTCACACCTGTAATCTCAGCACTTTGGGAGGCCGGGGTCAGGAGTTTGAGACCAGCCTGGCCAAATGGTGTAACCCCTCCTCTACTAAAAATACAAAAAAATCAGCTGGACATGGTGGCGTGCGCCTGTAGTCCCAGCCACTCAGGAGGCTGAGGCAGGGGAATCACTTGAACTCGGGAGGCAGAGGTTGCAATGAGCCGAAACCATGCCATTGCACTCCAGCCTGGGCAACAAGAACGAAACTTTGTCTCAAAACACAAAACAAAACAAAAATTATAATAATTGTAAATGTAACCACATAAAATAAGTGACAAATACAAGAAATCCATACAAAAATCAATGACACCACTAACACATAATTGGATAGTTGTGAAACAATTTCATGATATATTTTAATACGAAAGCCTAAAATATTAAAAATCTTGTCTTGCAGGTGTATTACACAAGAAAAGTAAGGGAGAAGCCACTAATCTTTTATTTCTCAAAGGCTAAACAGTATAGAGCTATGTGTGCAGGGTGGTAGCTTTGAATGTTTGCTAAAATAACACATGGATAAATTCATTTATAAGTGACAAGTACTTTTAGGTGGCAACACATACAATTTATTCAGAATGCCCTTTAGGGAATGTTTTTATGTGACAGTCCAGCTCCTTATCAAATAAATAGTTGCTGTTCATTCGAACTGGAGTTACTATGGGGAAATGGCTATTGGATTCCACAGTGTTCTGCTGTATTATAAAGGACTGGCCATGCCATCACTACACAAAATGGTTTAGAAATTTGCTATAATTTTTTTTAAAGGAGAGTAATCTGTTCACATATGAAAGATTTTAGAAAAATATTTTCATTATTTAAGATAATTAATAAAAACTGTTAGTGTCTAGCATAGAGTAATAGAGTTATTTTATAACTTAAAACAGCCTACACATTTTTTAAAAGAAAATTTGCCTCCACATTGTTTCACAACAAAAATTTAAACATATATATTTTGCCACAATTTTATATGTAATGGCTACATTAAAGATCAGAGAATAAGGAAAGACTGGTAAGCATATATTGATGAGTGACTATATATTATATTTATACCTGTAAATATAATTGTAGAAACCTAGAATGATGAGATTTTTTATTACATGTCTGAAAGGAAATTCCTTGCCATCAAGGTGCAATCCCTGTTTTTTGAGTTCAGAGTCAAATTTGTCTGTCTTTGAACAAGAACCCTAAAAGATCTTTGATTTTTGTTTTATTCAGATCTTTATTCTTTCTAGAAGATTGTACTTCAAACATGCTCTAAAACATTTTTTTAAAACTTGAGACATGCAAATTAAAGAACAGTAACTAGTAGATTGAGTAAATGAGGTAAGACCACTACATTGGTGGCCCTAAAAAAGCCATGCCTCCTTGTCTTCTCACCTTGTGATAGCCCCGTCTCACAATGACTACAGGCTGGGTCATAGATTTGCTGTAGCCAATGAAACAATAGCAAGCGTTACTCAAGTAGAAGCTTGATAAATGGTCTCGTGGTGGCTTCTCCTTTTATTATCCAGCTACCTTGTTGCTTGAGAAACTGTCTATATTTTTTTTGCAGAAAGAGAAGCCATGTGCATGTGCAGGAGAATGGGGCCAACAGTCAGCACCAGAAATGTGAGTGAGGCCTCTTTGGACATTCTAGTCCTAGCAGAGCTGCAGATTGACAGGCTCACATCAGTGACCCTAGCCAATACTGTGTGGAGTTTTGAGGACCTTATCTAATACCACATAAAGCAGAAGAACTATCTGGCCAAGATGTGCCCAAATTCCTAATGCACAGAACTCTAAGTAATAAATTAATATTGTTTTATGTAATTGTATTTTGGAGTGGTTTGTTACATAGCAGTAGATAATCAATACAGTAAGTGATAGCAAAGATTTCTCAAAGATTTTTCTAGAATTAATTCCAAGCTACCTTCTTCATTGACATACCACTCAGATTTCTGTTGTCTATTTATTTACTATGGAGTGTGTGTCTCTTATTCCTACTAAGCTAACCAGTGAACAGAACTGAGATGGTTGGTTTATGTAAAGAGCAGCTTGAGAATGTCTTTACTGAATATTGACTCAAACTACATGGTAAGTCCTTTTTGGGTCTCAAAGGAACATTCTTGATGACATTATACATCCTTAAATTAATTCCACTCCTCATTGTGATCAAACTGTGAGTGGGGCAGCCTGGTGGAAGGAAATTTCTTTTAAGGAATTCCTGGCACACAAACCTTCTGTGGACTAATCACATAATTTCCTTCTTGTTTCTGTATATGGAATTGTATTCTAATGCCAGATTTTAGGCACTAAAATGCAAAGAGTCTCTGGTGGGATTCATTTTTTAAGAAACAAATATTTGAAATGTAAGGTTTATTAGACAGAATAAGCCATTGGCTCTCATCCTTCTTTTTCTGAAATTGAGGTGCATTAGTAGGAGAAGGCATTAGCAGAAGAGCCTGAGGTAGCTAAGAGAAAAGGGACCACTTCTGGTGGATTGTGATACAATTTCATTGAATGGTGTGAATTGTATCTCAAGTTAGAAATGCTTCTAAAAGATATAGGCATAGGCAAGGACCTCATGACTAAAATACCAAAAGCAATGGCAATAAAAGCCAAGATAGACAAATGAGATCTAATTAAACTCCAGAGCTTCTGTACAGCAAAAGAAACTATCATTAGAGCAAATCAGCAAACAACAGAACGGGAAAAAATTTTTGCAATCTACCCATCTGACAAAGGGCTGATATCCAGAATCTACAAAGAACTAAAACAAATTTACAAGAAAAAAAAAAAACCCATTCAAAAGTGGGCAAAGGATATGAACAGACACTTTTCAAAAGAAGACATATATGAGGCCAACAAACATATGAAAAAATGCTCATCATCATTGGTCATTAGAGAAATGCAAATCAAAACCACACTGAGATATCATCTCATGCCAGTTAGAATAGCAATCATCATTAAAAAATCTGGAGACGACAGATGCTGGAGAGGATGTGGAGAAATAGGAACGCTCTTACAGAGTTGGTGGGAGTGTAAATTAGTTAAACCATTGTGGAAGACAGTGTGGCTATTTCTCAAGGATCTAGAAATAGAAATTCCATTTGACCCAGCAATCTCATTACTGGGTATATACCCAAAGAACTATAAATCGTTCTACTATAAAGACACATGCACACGTATGTTCATTGCAGCCCTGTGTACAATAGCAAAGACCTGGAACCAACCCAAATGCCCACCAATGATAGACTGGACAAAGAAAATGTGGTACATATACACCATGGAATACTACGCAGCCATAAAAAATGATGAGTTCATGTCCTTTGTAGGGACTTGGATGAATCTAGAAACCATCATTCTTAGCAAACTGACACAAGAACAGAAAGCCAAACACCGTATGTTCTCACACATAGGTGGGTGTTGAACAAAGAATATGTGGACTCAGAGAGAGGAGCATCACACACTGGGGGCAGTTGGCAGGGGTATGGGAGAGACAGCGGGGATTGGGGAGGGAGGGAAGGGTGGGGAGGGATAACATGGGGAGAAATGCCAGGTATAGTATGCACCTAAAGTAAAATAAATAAATTAAAAAAAAAGAAAGAAAAAGAAATGCTTCTAAAAACAAAATGTCTAGTTACCAAGAGAAAAAAGGTGTAACCTGCCATCAGGTGTACTAGTGGTACCAAAATTGCTGCTATTTCTGTTGTTGAAAAGATGTTCTCTGTGTGTTTATCTGTGGCACTGTCTACCAGGGAGATGTGGAGAAAAAAACGCCAATAAAGAAGAGTTCTGATCAGAAAATGACACAAAATTGACACTTACAGAGAGTAGTATTTGGACGGCACTGTGGATGACCTCCAGGTACTGGAAGTCAACGATGCAGCCTGTGACAGAGACGTACGTGTAATCGTCCATCATGCCATGGGCTGAGGGAGGCAGCACTCTTCTGACACAGCCAGGCCCATGTTCTCTCCACCATGACCGATGGACAGAGATATTGAATGTCATTAGATCCGTGTCCTAGGTGGGAAGGAAACAAAAGAGCAAAACGAGACAATTGTATTACATCACATCTTTGACTTTGACCTTAGGAAGAATTCAGGGTGGATGAAATTGCTACAATGATTTCAATTTCACGTGAAAAGACAAAGCCATAAGTGGCTGCATGTATTATATGCCTAAACTATTGGGTTGTGATTATTCAAGGTGGAGATACAATCCTTCGATTAATATTAACATTTTAAGGGTAACACACATTAAACAAAATCCAGAGATGAGATCTTCCATATACTTTTATTTAAAAATAATTCCTACCTGGAAAGTTTTTGGCTGCATTTTCTTGTTGCTACATCATCGTGAATATCACTATCATGGGCAATATATTGTTGAATGCTTTATGGCATGGTAGCTGTTGTTCTAAGTGAATTTCACATATTATATTCTTGAATGTTCATGCAAGTATTTTTATTATCAACCTAATTTATAGCAGGCCGAATAATTTTCTCCACCAATGATACTTAGCTTCTATTCCCTGGAACTTGTGAATTTTACCTTACAGGGCAATAAAAGGACTGTGCAGATATGATTGAATTAAGGGTCATGAGATGGGGAGATTATAATGAATTATCTGACCGTACCTTAAATGAAATATTCTTAGAGAGTCAGAGAGAAATTAGACACAAGGAAGAGGAGGCAACGCCAATGTGACCATAGAAGCAGAGACTGGGATGTGGCAGCCAAGGATTGCTGCCAGCCATGGACAGTGGGAAGAAGCAAGGAAGAATTCTCCTCTAAAGCTTCAGAGACAGCATGGCCATGCCAAGACCTTGAATTCAGCTCAGTGAAGCTGATTTCAGACTTCTGGCCTTCAGAAGTGTGAGAGAATAAATTTCTGTGGTTTAAGCCATCAGTTTTGTGGTGATTTGTTGAAACAGTCAGGAAAAACTAATACAGGTGAGGAAAGTAAGTCACAGCGAGGTAACTTAATTTGTCCACGGTAGCACAGCTATTAGTGGTAGAGCTGAGATGTAATCCTGTGCAGTCTTTACTTTCAGCTATGATGTGGTATCCTATCTTACTTGTTGTCTTCCACCTCTGAAGTCCTGATCATTCCTTATACCCTCAAGAAAGCCAGGTCCTTCCTCTTCAGTTGTTTCAAGAAAATTGCACCACAGTCAATCACAAGAACAAAGAAGACAAACCTTAACTTTTATGTTTTAAAATATACTTTCAGAGCTCTTCATGGAAAAAAATAGTCTGGCTTTTGATCCTTAAGAGATGCCCTTTAGTATTTCTGGGGTGTTAACATATGAAGAACTAAAATAATAATGTTTTGGTCATAAACAATAGATTGAAAAGAACAGATTAGGAACCAGGGCTTTGACTTCTGAATAAATCAAAGACTGCAACCACCCATGTGGTTCAGGAAGAAGAAGAAGGAGTGATGGAGAGAGGCCAAAGCAGTCCCTGGGCCAGGATGCTGCTCTCCAGGGCAGCTGAGGACGCAGGAGCAGAGTCAGCTTTTGTTGATTTCCCAGCCTCCACTCCCTTTAAGAGTGAGCTCTGTCTTAGTGTCAGGGGACCATGTTGGAGCATGATTCATATGTGACCTTTGCTGAGAGGTCCAGAGGGTGCCCGCAGGCTATGCAGCATAACTGAGGCACATTTGCATTCCAAGGTTACTTTGAGGACAGTCTCCACTTCAGTGGCCAAGGATACTCCTAAATGCCTGAAATTGAGGTTGGAACTCTGAAAACTTAGAGGAAGCTAGTGAGAAATGGAAAGCCTTGAACTTACACATGGGTGGCACTGAAAGTAACCAGGTTGGAGCTCTCTGAAAAGGACAGTGGGGAAACCCTCCTTTTACACTGCTGTACATGGTAAGTGAATCACAAGGGTATTAAGATTCCCAGTGCATATCAGTAGGCAGGGTTGCTATACAGTTTTAAATTTTCCTCAGTTCAAGGAATTCAAAGTACCATTATAAGTACGCCTCAAATTATATCAATAATAAAACATGCTACACCTTTTTCCTTTTGGTTGTTGGTTTGCCATTCACTTACCTTCACAGTTATAGCACTTTATTGATAATAAAACATTTAGGTCATTTTTTTGGTTGTTGGTTTGCTACCTGCACCATTTGCAGTTATTCTCTGAAGGGAAAATATTATACAAAAATAATTGCTTCAACTACTGAACTGAGTTTAATGAAAGGCAATTTACCTGCATGCAAACTTCGGAGATGCACACTGATTGATCCCTTTTCTGGTCATCAGATTTAATTTCTTGCAGTTAGATTTACTCACTACAGAGGAACTATGTATTATTTCTCATCTTAATAGAATTCACTAGGTTCAGGATGAACTAGCATGATCTCGAAATTCATAGTGACTTCTATTGCTTAAGCATTCTTACCCAGTGACCTTTCCTATTGCAGACTGTAAGTTCCCTTCAGTATGACTTTAACTAAAATTTATATTATACAAATAAAACAAGAGTTGATTTATGAACTAATCATACATATTTGTTACACTCATAAAACCTTTCAGCATAGGTCTCACTAAATTTGTTGGAACTATAACATATTTATAAACGGTACTATTCCTTGCAGTGACTGTATTAAATTTGAATGAGAATATCAATAACGTCAAATTATACGTCAACTAACTTCTTAAGCTTTTGTTTGGGGGCTTAGAAAATGACACTCCAAAATATGATGATTTGGCATGCTGACTACTTTGAACCTGAAGGACAATGGAAGAGCCTCAGAAGCAAAATCTCGTTGTGACCTTCTTCTGCCCTTCTTTCTCCTGCTTTTCTTTCTCCCTAAGACAGGCTATAGAAACTAGAATTCCTCTTCTTTAAGAGAGATCATAGAACTAGAACCATTCTCCCCCACAGCCAGCCATAAAACCTAGAAATATTACTCTATCACCTGACTTTCTGTGTAAGAGCTAGGAATAAAGAAATTATCTGACCTACCTTGTCTTAAAAGTAGATCATAAGACTGTTACTCTGGAAAGATCTTACCCTATACCCAGGAAAAAGAAATGTCACACAGAGAAGCCAAGAAGAGTCTGAGAAGACAGGCCTTGTTGGGTTTCCATATTCAGTCTCTTACCATCAGGTCATGGTCTTTTGGTCCAGTTACATTTGTTTTTTATTTTTTGAGGGTCTCCTCTTGCCCAGGCTGGAGTGCAGTGGTAAGAACATTGCTCAATCCATTCTTGAACTCCTGGACTCAAGCCAATTCTCCTGCCTCCCACTCCTGAATAGCTAGGCCATCACCAGGACCATGAGCCACATGCCGGAGTCTGATCTCCAATCAAGACATAGAAATAGACAGTTTTTCCTGAATCTTTAAGTCTTCATTTCTGAAGGCTTAAAGTATTCAAGGTAAAACTTTGAATAAATCTCTAATGCTTTTCTCTTGTTAACCTCTCTTTTGTTTTAGGAGTGTGGACTAGGACCCTTTCAATGGGGAGGAAAAGTATCATACCCTTTCCAGTCCTACATTGTAAAATTTGATCTGAAGTTTGTGTCTGATTTCTGTCTCTTTCAGTACTAGATTTTAAACATTTTTTTTTTTTTTTTTTTTTTTTTTTTTTTTTTTTTTTGAGACGGAGTTTTGCTCTTGTTACTCAGGCTGGAGTGCAATGGCGCAATCTTGGCTCACTGTGACCTCCACCTCCTGGGCTCAGGGCAATTCTTCCTGCCTCAGCCTCCTGAGTAGCTGGGATTACAGGCACGCGCCACCATGCCCAGCTAATTTTTTGTATTTTTAGTAGAGACGGGGTTTCACCATGTTGACCAGGATGGTCTTGATCTCTTGACCTCGTGATCCACCCGCCATTTTAAACATTTTTTTAAAAAAACTTAGCACATGACAACTTAGTTTTCTATACAAGGCATATCAAAGGAAATATAACACAGAAAATAACATTTTATAAAGAAAAAGAAACACAAATCACTTTATTGTTGAAGCTTTTAGTTACCACATCAAAGAGTATAGTTTTGAAATATATGGGTGATATGGTTTGGCTGTGTCCCCCATCCAAATCTCATCTTGAATTGTAGTTCCCATAATCCCACATGTGGTGGAAAGGACCTATTGGAGGCAATTGAGTCATGGGGTTGGTTTTCCCCGTGCTATTCTAGTGATAGTGAGCAAGTTCTCATGAAATCTAATGGTCTTATAAGGGGCTTTCCCCTTTACTTGATTCTCTTTCTTTTCTCTCCTGTGAAAAAGGATGAGCGTGTTTCCCCTTCCACCCTGTTTGTAAGTTTCCTGAGGCCTCCCCAGCCATGCTGAACTGTGAGTCCATTAAACCACTTTCCTTTACAAATTACACTGTCTCTGGGATGCCTTCATTAGCAGTGTGACAAGAGACTAATGCAATGGGTTAATCTAAACCATAAGACAACAAAGTAATCTTAAAAATAATACTAGTAATGCAAATGCCATTTCTTTTACTTATTGGAAATAGACTATTGTGTGATGATTTGAGCATATCACAGCTAAGAAGGTTGACAACTGGTACAACCGGTGTCTATGCTTTTGCCTTTAAAGTTAAAAAGATATAAACAACGGTATTTGTATTTATGCAGGCATATGTGAAGGGTAGCAAGATATGCCACCCCAAAATGTGCAACTTCAGCACAAGGATTTTTTGGGTTAAAGACAACTGAGAAGAAGTAGATATAAACAAATCTCTCTGTCTTTTTCCCATTCACCTAAAAGCAAGACATAAATTTACAATGATGTCCCTTCCTTCTCTACCAGTAAAAACTAAAGTTAACTACCTGAAATTACTTTAGACTTTTGTTGTCCTGGAGAGGGCATCAGAGAAATCTACATAATGAACTTAACTGACTAGTTTTTATCTATTATAAATTTCCTATAACTGGCCTGCCCCATACTCTTACTTGTTTTCAGCTGAAGATGTTATTTAAGCCTGAATTCTAAGCCACCTCTTTAAGAATTAGTTATTTTATCCTGGATATCTTCCATACATATATGAGATATACATGTTAATAAACTTTTGCTTGTTTCTTGTTAATCTGCCTTTTGTTAAAAAGAGGCCCAGCTAAGAACTCAGAAGGGTGGAAAAAATATTTTTCCTGCCTTACATATGTGATTATCAGGGAATAATTTGTAGAATAAAGAAGAAAAAGGGCAAAGAGAAAACAGAAACCAGAAAATAAAACCAAGTAGGAGGGTTTGAGAGGTGTGAGGACAGCCTGGAGACACCATGTTATGGTTGTAGGGAAGGTACAATTTTACCTTTACCTTCTTGGAGTTTTTAGCTGGGCCTGAGAATTAAATCTACATAAGACAGATTAACAGGAGGGAAAAAGCATACAAATTTACTTAATTTCAGTTTTACAGGACATGGAGCTCTCATAAGGAAGTAAAAGCCCAAAGATGCAATTAGAGTTGACAACTTACATACTTACTTGGAAAAGGAGTGACACATTGTGAAAATGTGACAAAGCAAGGGGGCTTGGGTTGAGGTAGCTGATTATGGAGAAGTGGCTAGGAAGATAAGGGTTAGTTTAATACAGATTGTTGGCGCAGATTTCTTTTGGTCTCGACCCTTCAACTCTGGTGATAGGAAGGTCTTCCTTCTTCCAGTTGAAGGGGAGAGCACATTCCACATGGAAGTTTTATCTCCTGGTTTTAGGAAGGTTGGAGTGTCCTTCCTTCCTTCCTTCCTTCCTTCCTTCCTTCCTTCCTTCCTTCCTTCTTTCCTTCCTTTCTTTCTTCCTTCTCTCTCTTCTTTCTCTCTCTGTTTTCTTTCTTTCTTTCTCTCTTTTCTTTCTTTCTTTCTTTCTTTTTCTTTCTTTCTCTTTCTTTCTTTCCTTCTTCCTTCCTTCCTTCCTCCCTCCCTCCATCTTTCTTCCTTCCTTTCATCTTTCCTTCTTTCCTTATCTCTCTTTCTTTCTTCTCTTTCACTCATTCTTTTTTCTCTTTCTTCCTCTCCCCCCCCACTTTCCTTTTTTAACTCAAAATAGTCAATATGTCAGAATGGCGTATACTGGAGTGCTGTGTTCAGAACTTCAAGGAGAATAGAAAAGAGAATTTTAGGGAAGTTGGTAATGTTATAGACCCAAAGCCTCCTAGAAAGACAATTAAATTTTCTTATTAGTGGGACAATAGAGAACCTTACAAAATGCAATTCCAAGAGAGTACTGGGAATAAAAAACTGGATTACAAGGACTTACAGAAACAAAGAGGAGAAGATTTGGTGTATTCTTTTTTTCATAAAGGTTAGGAGTCAAGTTAGTAAGAACATTAGATGGTAGCTTTAAGGGTAGAGAAGAAGAAAAAGAAAAAGCACATGAGAACCAGGTGTGAGGTACATCTTTTATATTCACAGAGTTATGATGTAAAAGAAATGGTATCTGGCTTTCCTTAATATCTATTTAAGTAAGCATTAAATGTTTGAGCTCTTTTATTTTATTAGTGTGAATTTTAAACTTGTCCTCATATTCTACAAATATTTCAATTAAAAAATACACCCAGAATTATTTGAAATGTTAATTAACTATGTATATGCATATTCCTGCCCATATTTCATTCATATTAAGTGTAGTTGCTGTGTTAGAATCAGCTCATAGGTTAAAAAAATTCAATATTCACTTATTTACAGTATACCACCATACAATTTCTTATTAGTCAAGGAGTTAGTCTCTCTCTTATTATTCTTTGCTCTTTTAATCATCTCCTTTTTGGCATGTGTCTTCTTTAAATGTAATCCTTTCTATTTCTAGAAATTTACTCCTAACTTCTAACAATTTCATTTTTTGCCTTTTTTCCTTAGTTGCAGCTCAAAGAGTTACTGCATTCATTTTTATATAGCTATCTACTTTCTTTGTCTTATCACTTTTATTCCATCATAAGTCAGCCCATCTGTAAGTGAAAATGTGACTTTAAGGAGAAGTCCTCAACCCCCAACAGGCCCTGCTGTATGCCATTTCCCTCCCTGTGTGCATGTTTTCTCACTGTTCAACTCCCACTTATGAGTGAGAACATGAGGTGTTTGGTTTTCTGTTCCTGTGTTAGTTTGCTGAGAATGATGGTTTCCAGCTTCATCCATGTCCCCACAAAGGGCATGAACTCATCCTTTTTATTGCTGCATAGTATTCCACGTTGTATATGTGCCACATTTTCTTTATCCAGTCTATCACTGATGGACATTTCAAAAGCCGAAATTGGCAAATGGGATCTAATTAAACTTAAGAGCTTCTGCACAGCAAAAGAAACTAGCATCAGAGTAAACAGTCAACCTACAGAATGGGGAAAATAATTTGTAATCTATCCATCTGAAGGGCTAATATCAAGAATTTACAAGGAACTTACAAAAATTTATAAGAAACAAACAAACAACCCCATCAAAAAGTAGGTGCAGGATATAAACAGACACTTCTCAAAAGAAGACTTGTTTTTTTGTGTTTTGGAGACAGAGTTTTGCTCTGTTGCCAGTCTGGAGTGCAGTGTCACCAGCTTGCCTCACTGCAACATCTGCCTCCCAGGTTCAAGCAATTCTCCTGCCTCAGCCTCTCGAGTGGCTGGGATTACAGGGTCATGCCACCATGCCTCGCTAATTTTTGTATTTTAGTAGAGATGGGGTTTCACCATGTTGGCCAGGCTGGTCTTGAACTCCTGACCTCAGGTGATCCTCCTGTTTTGGCCTCCCAAGGGCTGGGATTACAGGCATAATCCACTGTACCCGACCAAAAGAAGACATTTATGCAGACAACAAACATATGAAAAAAAGCTCATCATCACTGGTCATTAGAGAAATGCAAATCAATACCACAATAAGATACCATCTCATACCAGTTAGAATGCTGATCATTAAAAAGTCAGGAAACAACAGATGCTAGAGAGGATGTGGAGAAATAGGTAAGTTTTCACACTGTTGGTGGCAGTGTAAATTAGTTCAACCATTGTAGAAGACAGTGTGGAGATTCTTCAAGGATCTAGAACCAGAAATACCATTTCACCCAGCAATCCCATACTGGGCACATACCCAAGGAATTATAAATCATTGTACTATAAACACACAAGCACTCATATGTTTATTGCAGCACTATCCACAATAGCAAAGACTTGGAACCAACCCAAAGGCCTATCAATGATAACTCATTTTAAGAAGAGACAAGACAATGTTGAAGATGAAGCACATACCAGCAGATCATTCACATCAATTTGCAAGGAAAAAAATTATCTTTGTGCCCTAATTGAAGAGGATTGATGATTAACAGCACATACATTAATCAACACCATAGATACCTCAATTCATTCTGCTAACACGATTCTGACTGAAAAATTAAAGATGAGCATATTTTCCACTTGATGACTGCCAAAACCATTGCACTCAGATCAGCTACAGACAAGAGCAGGGCTTTATTGGAAATTTTCAACAAGTGTGATTAAGATCCAGAAGGATTTCTTTGACTAATTGTCACAGGAGATAAAACATGGCTTTACCAGTGTGATTCTGAAGACAAAGCACAATCAAAGCAATGGCTAACAAGAGGAGGAAGTGGTCCAGTCGTCAACTGCAAAGGTCATGGCAACAGTCTTTCAGGCTGCTCAAGGCATTTTGCTTGTTGACTTTCTGGAGAGCCAAAGAACAATAGTATCTGCTTATTAGAAAAGTGATATGAGAAAGTCAGTCAAAGTTTTAGCAGAGAGACATCCAGGAAAGCTTCACCAGGGTCCTTCTCCAGCATGACAATGCTTCTGCTCATTCCTCTCATCAAACAAGGGCAATTTTGAGAGGTTGGCAGGAAAAAATGGCAGATAGGAGGCACACCTAACTTGCAGCTCACACTCAGATGGACTGATAGGTTTGTGGAGACTCACATCATGAACTTTTGCTCCAAGGGCTACAGAAGGAACATACCAAAAAGCCAAGAGAATCTACAGACTCTTTGGTGGAAGCGCATTGATGCTGCAGGCTCTGTGAGATGGCCAAAAAACTGTGAGTGCTCAATGGGTGAAAGAGGGATGTCTGCCCTCAAAGACACATTCTCACTGGGGAAACTGAAGGTCCAGATCATGGGAGAATTGGACCTTACCTGGAGCTGAGATGAACTTAGAGAGTTAAGGAAAATATAGGGCTAGAGGAAGCAGTGGGAAAAGCCCTGTGGGAACTCTCAGTCCCTAGGGAAGCCACTTAAGATGAAACTGTCTTGCTGGGGTCCTTTGTCTCCTTAGTCAAATTAGGGAAAGACCACAGGGAGAAGGAAACTTCCAGCTGAACTCTGTAACAATTTTGACCGAATGAGAAGTTTCCTGGACAGAATGTGGGGGAGAGAGTGGACCAGAATACAGACACAGCAACATGGCAAGTGGAGAGGTATGAAACTTGATAGCCCTGCTTGCTTTCTCAGTGGGGAAGCTGGTAGCCTGGGGCAAGTTCTAAGCCCTACCTACTGGCTGCCTGGAAATAAACTTGGTGCTGTTGCGGGGGCATGGTGGTGGTAGGAGTGAGTCTGGACTTTCAGGCTATGTGGGAGCTGGGTGAGGCCTGTCACTGCTGGCTTTCCCCCACTTCCTTGGCAACTTGTATGATGCAGCAGAGGCAGCCATAATCCTCCTTGGAATATAACTCCATTGGCCATAAATCCATACCCACATCCCCCACAGCAGCCACAGCAAGCCTTGCTCAAGGAGAGTCTGGGCTCAGACACATTTAACCCGTTCCCTACCTGAAGGTCTTTCTCTACCCACTCTGGTAGGCAAAAACAAAGGACATAATCTCTTGGGAGCTCTATGGTTCTGCCCAGCACCTGAGAAACTTATCCATGTGACCCTGGGCAAGCCTGTATCCTTCCTATACTACTGCAGCTGATGCTCTCTTGATATCTCTACTTCCTGGCTGGAGACCACCAAATACAAAACCAGAAAACTAAACAAAAATAAAACCAAGGTCTTTCGCAGAGTGCACTTCGCTCCCCTGCTACCTCCACCAGAGCTGGTGCTGGTATCCATGGCTTAAAGACCTGAGGACAAATCACATTACAGGACCCTTTGGAGATACTCCTCAGTACCATCCTGGATCCCAGCAGGCTCTGCTGGGAGCCTAGATCGAGGAGAAAAGTAACAATTACTGAAGTTCAGCTCTCAGGAATTCCCATTCCTAGGGTAAGGGGAATACCACCTCAAGAAATCATACCATGGGATGAAACAATCTGAGCAGCAACACTGAGCCCCAGATCTTCTCTCTGACATAGTCTACCCAAACAAGAAGGAACCAGAAAAACAATTCCGGTAATATGACAAAACAAGTTTCTTTAACACTTCCAAAAGATCACACTACTTCACTAGCAATGTATCCAAGAAGAAATCTCTGAATCACCAGAAAAATAATTCAGAAGGTCGATTATTAAGCTACTTAAGGAGGCACCGAAGAAAGGTAAATACCAACTTAAAGACCTTAAAAAAAGTTACAGAATATGAAAGAAAAAAATCTCCAGAGAAATAGATAATGTAAATAAAAAACGATCACAACTTCTGGAAATGAAGGACACACTCAGAGAAATGCAAAATACACTGGAGAGTCTCAGCAATAGAATTGAACAAGTAGAAGAAAGAACTTCAGAGCTCAAAGACAAGGTTTTTGAATTAACCCAATCCAGCAAAGACAAAGAACAGAGATTTTAAAAACTGAACAAAGCCTCCAACAAGTTTGGGATTATGTTAAATAATCAAACCCAAGAATAATTGGTGTTCCTGAGGAAGAAGAGAAATCTGAAAGTGTGGAAAACATATTTGAGGGAAGAATCAGGAAAACTTCCCTGACTTTGCTGGAGATCTAGACATTCAAATATAAGAAGCTCAAAGAACACCTGGGAAATTCATCGCAAAAAGATAAATCACCTAGGCACATAGTCATTAACATATATAATAAAGTCAAGACAAAGGAAAGAATCTTAAGAGCTGTGAGGCAAAAATATCAGGTAACCAGAAAGAAAAACCAATCAGATTCACAGCACATTTGTAAGCAGAAACCTCACAAGCCAGAGCCTTATCTTCAGCCTCCTTAAACAAAGTAATTATAAGTGATGAATTTTGTATACAGCAAAACAAAACTTCATAAGTAAAGGAAAGATGAAATTTTAGCAAATTGGCTTTCAGATGATAACCTGCCTCTTAGCTATTCTGGCTAAATTCACAGATATCAATATGTCTGACAGACTTCTTGGGATTTATCTGTCTTGCCTTTCAGCAGTTTTTGACGTTACTAACCCCTGACTTTTTCTCAAAACAATTCTTTTTTCCATGACTCTATGCTTTCTTGGTTTTTCTTATTCCTCTTGGAGCATTCAAACTGAGCTAAGATTTTAGGAAAAGGTAAAATTCCCTGAGAAGAAATTTTCCATAAGAAAGGGAATTCTGAATGAGTTCAAGCATATATTCAAACATTCCTTTCTAAAGTTATTTATCTTAAAACTAGATCTCTTAGGTTTTCCAAAGATTAAGGCTAAATAGTTCTAATAACCTCATAGTAAAAATTTGCCAAACTCCAAAGGAAAAAAAATTCTATGAAAAAGAGTCAACGGGAAATATGTAAACACAATTTACAATTTAAGAATCAGTAACTTTAGATTTTAGAATTATTAAATAAAAAGTTTTCTGTTTGTTTGTTTTTTGAGACACAGACTTGCTCTGCCGCCCAGGCTGGAGTGCAGAGACAGTCTTACTCAATGCAACCTCTGCCTCCTGGGCTCAGGTGATCTTGCCACCTCAGCCTACCAAGTAGCTGAGATACTACAGATGCGCACCAACACACTTGGATAATTTTTCAAGGCTTTTGTAGAGATCAATTCTCACAATATCACCCAGGTTGGTCTTGAACTCCTGGGCTCAAACAGCCCTCCTGCATCAGCTACTCAGAGTGATGGGATTACGGGTGTGAACCACTGCACTCAGCCCTTAAAATGCTGATAAAAATAAAAACTGGGATGAAAAATCACTAAAGGGAAGAGAATATTAAAATAAATAGGTGTGTTTAACAGTAAACTAAATAAAACTTCTAGAGATTAAAAACATAATTGAAGCAATAAATCAATAGATAGATAGGTTAAAAAGCAGATTAGAGGCCGGGCACGGTGGCTCATGCCTCTAATCCCAGCACTTTGGGAGGCCGAGGCGGGTGGATCACGAGGTCAAGAGATCGAGACCATCCTGGTCAACATGGTGAAACCTCGTCTCTACTAAAAATACAAAAATTAGCTGGGCATGGTAGCGCATGCCTGTAGCCTCAGCTACTTGGAAGGCTGAGGCAGGAGAATTGCTTGAACCCAGGAGGCGGAGGTTGCGGTGAGCCAAGATCACGCCATCGCACTCCAGCCTGGGTAAGAAGAGTGAAACTCTGTCTCAAAAAAAAAAAAAAAAAAAAAAAAAGCAGATTAGAGAGATTGAAGAGATTGTCAATGATTTGGAAGAAGACATATTTGAAGAGATCACCTTGAATTCAACACAAACAGACACATATACAGAAAACATGAAAGGCCAATAGGCATGGAGAACAGAATGAGAAGGTCTGATACACATCTGATCAGAGTTTGGAGGTGAGAATAAGAGAATTAGTAGAAGGCAATATTAGAAGAAAGTTCTTGATGAATTTTCAAACTTAATGAATGGTAGACATTTTCACATTCAGAGCACTACAGTTAAATAATAACATATGAGATAAAAACCAAGTTATTAAAATGAAGTCAAGAGAAAAACTTGCCTACAAAAGAATGTTTGATTAAGTGTGGTTGTCAACAGCAACATTGGAAGCAAGAACCTATTACTCTCTTGCCGTTTTAACTCAGAAATACACACACACACACATACACATATATATATTGTTGACATATGATGATGATGATGATGATGAAACAAAAGCATTTTCAGACAAATAAAATCTAGACTATTTACTATCAATGGAACTTCCTAAGTGTATTTCAGGAAGAAAGAAAGACCTAGAAGATGGGCAAATTCCTGTGAATATTACTTATGTGAGACAAATATAATGCCTAACTTATGAGGCAAAAACAGGGTGGAATTAAACATTGCTCATCAGTGCCATGCAAGATGAAAGGAAGGTGAGATTTTAGTATTGTTTAGGTGGAGGGTAGCAATAATGATTAATTTTAAATGAAAATGTGAGTTGTAAAAGTGTAAGGTAAAATTTTAATAGAATAAAAATAGAAATGAATATATGATTTTGAAGCAATAGAGAATAAATGAAAAATTTAAAATATAATGATAATGATGTCAGGAATGAAGAAAAATAGTATTAAAATCACAATGAATAGAAATAAAAAAGTTAGATGGTAGAAACAATGACATATATCAATAATCTCAATAAATATTTATTAGACTAATTCTACAACTCAAAATTTGAGCTATGTGTCATTTACAAGAGGCACATTTAAGCATATGGACACAAAAATATTGAAAGTAAGTGTATATAAAAAGATACACTAGACAAATATTACATACAACAAAGATATAAATGTGACATAATTGTACTACTATCAGACAAAACAGAGTGTATGAAAGAAAAACTGTGAAAACTGTGTGTATATAACACATTAGTGTCAATACATAGGAAGCAAAAATAAACAGAACTGTGTGGAGTAATTGTTAAGTCCACCATCAATATTTGTCAGATAAAACAAAAATATTAGGGATGCAGATTAAAACAAAATAACTAACAAGTTTGATCTAATGCATGCATATAGAACTCTGTGCCCCTAAATTAGAAAATATACATTTATACATGTATATAATTACACATGAAGTATTTATGAAAATTGTATTACATAGGTAGTGTGGACTGACAATAATACAACTGAAGTAAGAATCATTAGCAAAAAAGTATATAAAAGAATCCCACATTTAAAAACTTTTACATTTTGGTAAGAGTTCATTCACTGAGAAGAAATCAAAAGAAAAATGAGAAATATTTAAAACAAAAATAAATAATCCAATATGATCAGTAAAGTTTAATACAATTAACTCTATGCAAATCAACTTGAAAACTAGATACAATAAATAATTTTGTAGAAAAATATAATTAATGACACCTGTTGGGGCAGGTAAGACTTTTCTAAGTTTACTTAGTTATGACTTTTGAGTCATAATTGCAATACTCTTAAAAATAATCTAAATTATTAAAAATATTTTAAATTAAAAATATAACCCAAATGTACCCAATTGCATAACCGTCTGGTACTATATACACATAAAGAAAGCACTTAAAGTGGCTTTATGATATGGCATTTTGATTATACATTCTTAATTAGATGCATTCTATGGGTAAAAGGAATGACATCTCAAACCTCTCTCTGGAGTTACATTGTTCGTAGTTGTCTTATGTAGGGTTTCCTAGAAGCAGAATCTCAGACAGGAGATTTGGTGTAAGTGAATTTTTGAGGAAGTGCTCTTGAAGAAAAACTTGTGAGGGAGGGATGAAAAGAAACTGGATCTGATCTCAGGTAGTCTGTCCTTGATCCAAACTTCAGTAGAGGGCTCTGGATCTTAAACCATGACTAACTGATCTCCTCTTCCCCACCAAAGGACGCTGGCTTTAGTGGTTTCGGGGATAGCTTTTTGTACTTTTATGCCAGTCAGCTGTGGCCTGCCATCAGGGATGGGAGCCGGAGCTAACTTCCTAGGTAGAAAGGGCTCCCTTGGAGATATCAGCAGCCAATGACCACAGGACTGGTGAGAGGGCACATTGGCTTTGTCAAGGGGATGAAAACGGCACAAAAATGGTATTTCCCAATGTATTTATATCAGTTTGGTATTTTAAAATCATTTTCCTTGTATTGACGGTTAAAACCATAAGTAATCACATCAATGATTTCAGAAATAAAGATTTTCAGTGTAAAAGACAGTTATAAGATCAAAGAAAATAAGTGTAAATATCGTGATATTGAAATTAAACTGAAAATATCAAATTGCATTCATGATTAAAAATAATCGTATAGAATGTAGAGGGTGTGTGTGTATATCATGTAATCCCTGTTCACTGAAATGACTTGGAAACAATGTCGCTTCAGTATAGCAATGAGCACTCCAGTTTTGCTGTCTGATACCATTCCTCACTAAAAAGAGCCAGGGCTCTTCCCTGGAGAAATGCCCAGTCTAGGTGAGGTGCAAGGAAGAAACAAGGGGAGTGTAGGGTGTATTTTTGTACTTGAAAGCCCGAAAACTTTTACAAAGTCTTGAGTCACATTGAAAGGATGTAGGGGCCACTATGAAGACTCTATCATTGCCTAAAGTTGTAATAATTTGAG
Source organism: Aotus nancymaae (assembly GCF_030222135.1). Lineage (NCBI taxonomy): Eukaryota > Metazoa > Chordata > Mammalia > Primates > Aotidae > Aotus > Aotus nancymaae. The sequence goes on along the minus strand of NW_026988450.1, from coordinate 13,616,561 downwards.
TATCAAAAGGAATGATTTGAAGCCTACCAAAACACACTGAATCAGTGAATATTTATTATTACAAAATACTCAAAAAGAAAGGTAGAAAAGCTCAATTGTTAATCGTTTAAACAGCTATTAAAACAATACCTTACTTAAAAAATGAGTAATTAAAGGGAAAGAAGAATTTATTTTGCTTTTGCAGTAAGAATTGTATATCAAGATAATTGAGTTGATAAGGTAAAAGTCTTCATTATTGAACATGTGAGGCAAAAAATATAAAAAGAATGTAATAATTTTTTTAAAAACACAATCTTGCAAATTAAAATGAAATTATTTGATTCTTTTAGAATTAGTGGGCAGTTTTTAAAATAATTAAGTAAATGGTTAATTCATATAGCACCAAAGTACATAATACAGATTTCTTTTTTATGGCAAGTAATATTTATAGAAATAATATAAAAACATCTCATTTCAGAACTTGTAGAATGTACATTAAATGATATTTAGGGAAAATGTATAGCATTTAATATTTATAATAGAAAAGAAGAAAGAAAGACTGAAACTAATGAGCTGAGCACTCAGTTTAAAATTTTTTAAAGACTAACAAGACTAAAGATGTTAGAATAAAAGATTAATAGATTTACATTTCATTAACAAATATTTGTTATGTGCCTACTCTGTTCTGGGGTTTGGAATTAATCCATGAACAGAACAGGCAAGAATTTCTGCTCTAGTGGAGCTAAATTCTAGGAGGGCAATTTAGAATATAAATGTAACAAGAAACAAATTATATTTTGTGTTAGAAGATGAGAACTATCTTAAAAGAAAACAATAAGGGTATTAAAAGTACATGTAAGAGCAGAAAATAATTAAAAATCAAAAATATAAAGGATAAACAATGTACCAAGTAGGGTCTTAAAAATCCAATAAAATTAGCAACATTTGGTAAGTGATCAAACTTGATATTATTTGTTATTGTCCAAACGTGGCAAGTTGTTCACTCATATGCAGGAGAATGGCCAATCTTAGACAGAACAATGTGGCAGCATTTAGCAATTTAAAATGAGTATACATTATGATTCTGCAATTTACCTCTCTGCATTTATCCTTGTTTTGTCACACATCCACCCATACACACACATAGTAGTGTTCATAGCAGTGGTTTATTTTTACATTTAGATTGGAAGCAATCTAAATGTCTATCAAAAATTAATGAATTTGTATGAATGCAATCCATGCTATGTGAAGTAGAAATAAATTAAGTAGACCTACATATATATTGAAAAGTGTGATCTCTCAAACATAATGTTGACAAAAACAACTTATGGAAAAAAATATTGTGTCACTTCAGTTATACAAAGTTTAAAAGTTGAACAAATATACTATATGTCTCTTTCATTTCTAATATTTGTAACTTGTGTCCTCTCTCTTTTTTCCTTAGTCTGGCTAGAGGCTTATCAATTTTATTGATCTTTTTAAAAACTAGCTCTTGGTTTCATTGATTTTCTCTATTGATTTCCTGTTTTCAATTTCATTGATTTCTGATTTTATTTTTACTTCTCTTTTTTCTGCTTACTTTGGATTTACTTTGCTCTTCTTTTTCTAGTTTCCCAAGGTGCAAGCTTAGATTACCTTTCTTTTCTTACATACACATTCAGTACCATAAAATTCCATCTAATCGCTGCTTTCACTGCATCCCACAAAAATTTTGATAAGTTGTATTTGCTTCTTGTGTTATTTAGCCACTAGTATTATTTAATCTTCATGTATTTTGAAAATTTCCAGCTATCCTTCTGTTACTGATTTCCAGTTTAATCACACTGTGGTCTGAAAGCAGACTTTGTATAACTCCTTAACTTTCAAATTTTTAAGGTATGTTTCATGTCCTAGAATGTGGTCTGTATCGGTGAGTTCTAATATGAACTTGATAAGAATGTGTATTCTGCTGTTGTTGAGAGAGAGAGGAAAAGAATGAGAGAGAGGGGTGTGTGGGAGAGAGAGAGAGAGAGGAGACTCTATTTCTTTGAAAGAAAGTGAGAAACTTATGGAAGAGAACAATTGTCTCTGCCAGGTAATCCAGATAATTCTTCTGGATCTTATCTAAGACCACCAAAACAGTACCTCTATAAGTCTGAAAGAACCAGAGCATTACTGGGCTTCGGGTGCCCCATAATGCAGATATGGCTGCAGAGATGAGATCTAGAAAATAGTCTCAAAAGGGCATATCTGAAAGTTTTTGGCCTTAAAGTGAAGGTAGAGAAAGAGATTGAGGTTGAAAGTTTATTCAAAGGGATAGTAACAGAGAACTTCCCAACTCTAGAGAGCTATAAATATTCAAGTATAAGAAGGTTATAGAACATCAAGCAGAATTAACTCAAAGAAGACTACCTCAAGACATTTAATAATTAAACCCTTAAAAGGTCAAGGATGATAAAGAAAGAATCCTAAAGGAAGCAAAAGAAAAGAAAAATTATACAGTTGAGCTCCAATTCATCTGGCAGCAGATCTTTCAGTGGAAACTTTACAGGCCAGGAGAGATTGGCATGACATACTTAAAGCGCTGAAGGAAAAAAACTTTTATCCTAGCATAGTATATCTAGTGAAAATATTCTTCAAAGATGAAGAAGAAATATATACTTTTCTAGACAAACACAAGCTGAGGATTTCATCAACATCAGATCTTTCCTATAAGAAATGCTAAAGGGAGTTCTTCAATCTGAAAGAAAATGATGTCAATGAGCAATAAAAATAATCTGAATGTGTAACAATCACTGGTAATATTGAATACATAAAAAACACAGACTATTATAACACTGTAATTTTTGTGTTACTCATATCTTGAATAGAAAGACTAAAAGATAAACTGATAAAAAGTAGCAGCTACAACAACTTTTTAAGACACAGACAGTTCGATAAGATGTAAATAGAAATAAGAAAAAGTTTAAAAGTGGGTGGATGAAGTTAAAATATCAAATTTTTATTAATTTTCTCTTTGCTTATTTGTTAGTTTGCTTATGCAGTCAGTGTTGTTATTAGTGTAAAATAATGAGTTATAAGATATCATTCACAAGCCTTTGGTAACCTTATATCAAAAACATGCAACAAAAACACACATGCAAAAACAAGAAATTAAAACATACCATGAAAGAAAATAACCTTCACTAACAGGAAGGAAAGAAGGAAGGAAAGAAGAAAGAGAAGACAACAAAACAATCAGAAAACAAATATCAAAATGGCAGGAATAATTCCTTTTTTGTAAATAATAACATTGAGTGTAAGTGGACTGGACTCTCCAATCAAAAGACATACAGTGGCTGAATTAATAAACAAAAATAAAACCTGATAATCTTTTGCCTAGAAGAGATACACATCACTTTTAAAACACACATAGACTGAAGATAAAGGAATGACAAAAGATATTTCATGCAAATGGAAACCAAAAAAAGAGTAGCGGTAGCTATACGTATATCAGACAAAAGAAATTTCAAAGCAAAAACTATGAAAAGAGAAAAAGAAAGAAAGCCATTATATAATGATAAAGAGGTCAATTCAACAAGAGGATGTAACAATTGTAAATATATATGCACCCATCACTAGAGCACACAGATATGCAAAGCAAATATTATTAGAACTAAAGAGAGAAACAGACCTCAATAAAATAATACCTGAAGACTTCAGCACCCCACTTTCAGCACTGGACAGATCATCCAGACAGAAAATCAAGAACAAAACATCAGACTTCATTTGCACTATAGACCAAAGGGACCTAATAGATATTCACAGAACATTTCATCAAATGGCTGCAGACTGCACATTCTCTTCTTCAACAAATGAAATATTATCAAGGATAGACCATGTATGAAGCCATAAAACAAATCTTAAAAAATAAAAAAAATTGGAAATTATGTCAAGTATTTTCTCTGATTTCAATGGAACAAAACTAGAAATCAATAACAGATAAGTTTTGGAAATTTTACAAACAAGGAAATTGAAGAATATGCTCCTGCATAACCAGTGAGTTAAGGAATTAAGAAATTTAAACATTTCTTGAAACCAATTATAATGGAAAAACAACACACTAAAATCTATGAGATACAGTGAAAGCAGTACTAAAAGGAAATTTTATAGTTGTGAGCCCCTACATTAAAGACTTTTAGAAAGACTAATATCAAAATAAATAATATCAGAGATGATAAAGGAGACATTATAACTGATACCACATAAATTCAAAGGATCATTTTAGGCTGCTATGAGCAACTACATGGCAATAACTGGAAAATTTAGAAGAAATAGATACATTCCTAATCATATGCAACCTACCATGGTCGAACCATGAGGAAATCCACAACCTGAACAGATTAATATCAAGTAATGATATAGAAGTCATTATAAATATCTCCCAGCAAAGAAAAGCCCAGGACCCAATGGCTTCATTGATGAGTTTCATCAAACATTTAAAGAAAAATGAATACCAATTCTACTCAAACTATTCTAAAAAATAGTGAAGTAGGGAATACTTTCAAACTCATTTTATGAGGCCAGTATTACCCTAATATCAAAAACAAAGACTCATCCAAACAAGAAAAAGAAGGTCAATATCCTTAATGAACACTGATACAGAAATCTTCAACAAAATATTAGCAAATCAAATTCAACAACAAGTTAAATAATTGTTTATGCATGACCAAGTGGGATTTATCCCAAGGATGCAAAAATAGCTCAATATACACAAACCGAACCATGCAATAGATGATATCAATGGAATGAAGAACAAAAACCATGTGATCATTTTAATTGATGCTGAGAAAGCATTTGATAAAATTTAACATCCATCCAAGATAAAAATCTGCTAAAAATTGGGTAAAGAAGAAACATACATCAACATAAGAAAAGCCATATACTATAGGCTCACAGCTAGCATCATACTAAATGGAGATAAACTGAAAGTCTTTCTTGTAAGATCTGGAATACAACAAGGATGCCCACTTTCACCACTGAGCTAGCTAGAGCATAGGAAAAGAGAAAGAAACAAAGGACAACAAAATTGGCAAGGAAAAAGTCAAATTATCCTTTTCTGCAGATGATATAATCTTATATTTGAAAAAATTTAAAGACTCCACCATAAAGATATTAGAACTGATAAACAAATTCAGTAAAGTTGGATACAAAATTAGTATACAAAGTAAGTGGCATTTCTATATGCCAACAGCAAACAAACTGAAAAAGAAATCAAGAAAGTAATCCATTTATAGTAGCCCCAAATAAAATAAAATACCTTAGAATTAATTTAACCAAAGAAGTGAAATATCTATACAATAAAAATTATAAAACATTGAAAGAAACTGAAGAGAAGAAACAATGGAGAGATATGTCATGCTCATGCATTGGAAGAATCAATGTTGTTAAAAGGTCCATGCTAACCAAAGCAAGCTACAGATTCAATGCAATCCTTATTAAATATCAATGATATCCTTCACATAAATAGAAAAAACAATCATAAAATGTATATGGAACCACAAAAGACCCAGAATAGCCAAAGCTATTCTGAACAGAAAGAGCAAAATTGAAGGAATCACATTACCAGGCTTAAAATTATACTACAGAGCTATGGTAACCAAAACACCATGGTACTGGCAGACACATGGACCACTGAAATAAAATAAAGAACTCAGAAATAAATTCATACATCTACAGTGAACTCATTTTTTTACAAAGTTGCAAAGAACACACATTAAGGAAATAATAGTCTCTTTAACAAATGGTATTTGGAAAGCAGAATGAAACTAGACTCCTATCTGTCTGCATATAAAAAAATCACATCAAAATGGATTAAATACTTAAATGTAAGATCTCAAACAATAAAACTACGAAAAGGGGAAACTCTCCAGGATGTTGGGTTAGGAAAAGATTTCTTGACTAATACCCTACAAGCACAGGCAGCCAAAAAAAAAATGGACAATTGGGATCTCATCAAGTTAAAAAGCTTCTGCACAGCAAATGAAACAATCAACAGTTAAGAGACAACCCTCATAAAGCGTGAAAATATTTGGGAACTATCTATCTGATTAACAGCCAGAATATATAAAGTAGCTCAAACAGCTCTATTGGAAAAAAGCTAATAATCTGATTTAAAAATAGACAAAAGATCTGAATAGACATTTTTCAAAAGAAGACATACAAACAGAAAACACATATATCAATAAGTGCTCAACATCACTGATCATCAGAGAAATGCAAATAAAAACTACGATGAGATATCATCTCATTCCAGTTAAAATGGCTAATATCCAAAAGACAGGCAATAACAAATGCTGGTGATGGTGTAGAGAAACAGAAACCCTTGGACACTGTTGGTGGGCATGTAAATTATCACAACCAGTTTGGAGAACAGTTCAGAGGTTCCTCAAAAAAACAAAAACAAAAACAAAAGCTATCATATATGATCCAGCAATCCCATTGGTGGGTGTATACCCCCAAAAAAGGAAGTCAGTATATTGAAGAGATATCTGCACTGCCATGTTTATTGTAGCGCTCTTCACAATAGCCAAGATTTTGGAACAACAAAAGTGTCCATCAACAAAAGAATGGATGAAGGAAATGTAGTATGTATACACAATGGAGTACTATTCAGCCATAACCAAAGAATGAGATCCTGTCATTTGCAACACCATGGATGGATGTGAAGGTCATTATGTTAATAAAATAAGCCAGGTACAAAAAGACAAACTTCTCATGTTCTCACTTATTTGTGGGAGGTAAAAATTAAAGCTATGGAACTCATTGAGATGTAGAGTAGAATGATAGTTACCAGAGGCTGGAATGGGTAGTAGGGATGAAGTGGGGATGGTTCATGGTTACAAAAATATAGTTAGATAAAATGAATAAGAACTAGTATTTGATAGCAGAACAGGGTAACTACAGTCAACAAAATGTTGTTTTAAATGTACAAAAATAATTTTTGTACATTTAAAAATAACTAAAAGGGAATAATTGGATGATAACACAAAAAAAGGATCATGGTTGAGGTGATGGATATCTCATTTACTGTGAAGCATTTGATACATTGTTTGCCTGTATCAAAATATCGCATACACTTCATAAACATATGCATATACTATGTACCCAGAAAAATTAAAAATAAAAAATTTAAAAACGAAAAAGAAAAATAAGTATAGGGAGGATCAGCATACTTTCTTATGTATAATTAAAATAATTGAGACAGTATACCATACTACTAGGAAATGCATCATGGTTTAAAACCTAATTTCGTTCCTTCAGTTAACTTGTGCATGCCATTTGGTTCTGTTGCAAGGGAACAAACAAAAGTTCCCAGTTTCCTACTAATGATGCAAGAAATCATTAGTCCTATAACACAAAGTGATGTGAAAGAAGTCTACTTTTACTGCTGGACCACCTTGATGGAGTTCAGAGAAAGCACAGTAAGAAGTTAGCAAAAATCTGTAGTTTGCTAGAAAACACTTTCTTTTAAATGTCACGCTCCCCTTCTCTTATCTGTGATTATTTCTTAGTTGGGCATTCATTATCCATGTTTTCCTTTATGCTGCTTTGTCTACCTTTAAAGTGTGTCAGATCCATCAGCAGAATCAGATATGTCCCTGTGAAAACAGCCTTACGAAAGCTTCAAAGAATTTGAATACCTAAGACATTTAATAAGGGATGCTTCAAGTATTCTTTGTGACAATATAGTTTATATCCATGAGTATTGTGTGTTATTGCTCTATCTGAATATGCTAAGATTCAGCTACGGGTAATTTTTTTTAAAAAAGTGTACATTTCATTAGTAATCTATAAGTTTTAAACACCTGCAGTTTACTTGGTTAATTACTAAACCCATTCAACACATCTGGCTTTGTGTTAATCAGTAGTTATTTGATTAGGATGTTTTCCCTTTTATGCTAATTAGGACTTTGAGACTATAAAATTGTGCTACCTTTGTGCTTCATGTTTATACTAATGTGTTATATTTATAGTTTGGTGTACTTACAAGTCATGCATGCATATGCATGTATGCACGCATTTTACCTAATTTACACAACACAAATTTTTGTGTGTGTTTTTTGTTAAATTTGCCCCCTGGAAAGAATATGTGCTTATTTTTCAACTTAGGTAGAAAAAAGTTTCTTTTTTGAGAAAAATAATAAATGTTGTTTTAGTGTGATAGGGTTTTTTAAAGCCATATAATTATTTTAGTTTTTCTGTTTTTGAAACATAGCTGAATAAATAGAACAATATTGTTATTTTTGACTTATGGATGTGGTAGCTGATATGGTTTTGAATCATCTGCAAAATAAGGCTTTTTTCTTAATTACTTCCTTTGCTAATATAATTATGAAGGCTGGAAACAGGTCTGATTAATTATAAAGTTGAAGACAGTAAAACCTCTCTGGCAGGTTCTTATTTGTCACCACCAATCTCAAGTTGTTGACTGACCATCTTGGATGGCTGTAGGAGACAGCCTCTTGTGATCTGGAAGTTTCAGAGACCGTGATTCAAATACAGCTCCCTGGGTGGATTTTCACTGTAGCTGTCAGTTGTGTGTTAGCCCATTCTTGTTGCCTGAACTCTCCATTAGAGTTATGAGGGTTCCATACATACTTTGATGTGTCTATGTGGGGAGGAAGGATGCTATTCACTTGGCTATAGGGGATGGGAATAAACTGAGATGAAACCCCCATATCTGCCCACTGTAGCTACATTCATTTTGAGAATATTGTCTCTCTTCATGTCTCCATGGACTCCTTGATTTGATGGTAAGTAATCACACCAGTCTTGCAGGTTCTTCATGACAAAATTGCCTCTGTGCCCCTCACCTAAACAAATTACCAACCAAATAGTTCCTGAGTGTATAAAGTTCAATGGTCACAAAGGAGTTATCTAAATTATGAACATCATTTTGTATGATTACTATTTAATTTGTTGGGGGAAAGATAATGAGGGTTATTTCATTCTTCAAAATGTTTAAATTCATGGCTGAATCATGGTGGTATCTTTCCTAGTGTTTCAAGGATCTCAAGGGCTTCCAAGCCATTACTTAATACATTAGAAACTGAATGATTTCATTCTTACTGGCAATGACTAATTCCAACAATTTTAATTTCCTTAAATGAAGCAAAGCACTTTTAGCTTTTCTTTAATTAAAGTTGAATTTGAATTTTCCAAACAATATTTAAATTCTTTTAAATCTTCAGATCACGGGGAGCCCATTTTATCTATGAGACACTGGCATATTTCTGATTGTTCTCCTTATTGTTAGTGGCTAATCTTACAACATTTTTTTGTCCCCAAAATTTTACTTAGCTATACTTTCCATAAATATCTAGATGAATACACATATTCTTATCCAAGGTGGAAAAACTCTTTCATTTCACAGATCTGTCTCTAGGCATACAACTCTTCTATCATGAGGTAGGATTATTTCTACAGGGACACTTGCCAGGTGGAATCTTCAAGAGATGGTGAGTAGATTATTATTGCTACATGTTTCAAGGTGTCTGAAGTGACAACAGTTGAGGCCACAAGCATTGTCTATGTTCCACCCTATTTCCCTTTTAGATAACACACAGGAGTCTTCAAATGATGTGGGTTTCCTACTCATGAATGTAATAACCTTCCTATGTAGAGATCATTATAAATTGAAAAATCTCACTAGGTTACTTAGATCTCTGAGAATGAATGCATGTCTTTTTTCTTGCTCATGTCTACAACACAAAGGCAGTTTATATTCATTGTTCTCTACTCTAAGGACATTTGGCTAAAGAAGGACTTGTAGTGCACAAAGCCAGCAGTTGTACCACAGACCCAGTGAGTGAGGCTTAAAAAGCACAGTTTGGCTGGTGTTCTAATCATAGTCTAATCTTTAAAAGGAAAAAAAAAATCTCAGTTTGCATAGTAGGCTATTGGCTAAATTTTAAACTTGAATAAAAGGAGAATTGAAATAGTAGAATTTGTACTCTTTCTATATCCTTGAGGAGTTTAATTTTCATTTACCTGCTTAACATTCTCTAATTTCAGGCCAAGCGCAAAGGAGCAGTATTATAATACCCTAGGCAAGTTGCAAAAAAAATGTCAATTTAAAACTCCACATATTTTTCTTATATTTTTAGAATTGAGGCAGTTTTCAGCCAAGTATTATGTTATCCGGTATACTTGGCTCTATTTGGGGAAAGTTATATTTTAAATTTCCAGCTTCTATATGTAACCCTGATACAGGGATATTTTACTCCTGGACAGACTAGGCTACATAAAAAGTAATGGAATAGGGTAGCATGTGTGACATAAATTTTATAAGGGCAGAGATTTTCGTCGATATCACTTCTCCACTGTTTCACACTACCTCAGAAGCCAGTACATGCTCTTACATGGCTCTCTGTAAAGACCCATGAAGTAAGCAATGGGGGAGATGCATAATAGCAACTACGTGTAGTTCAGGTAAGTCTGGACTATAACTGCAAAAACTCCAAAGTACAGTTTAGTGAAAGGGTGCTGAAAACATACCGACCACCTATTCTATGAACAAGTTAATGGGCAAGTTAACTTGGAGAAGAACAATTTCCCTGTTATTCTCAACTCCTTTCCTTTGTCCAGGATCAAAATACTAGCTTCTTCTGGAGCCCTCCAACCAATGGAACCAATTTGCAGTAAGAGACCATATAATTTGATGGCTTGGGTCAGTCATCATTGTCTTTGGGGAATAGACTCTAGATAAAACGTTTTCAAGGATGAAAAAGGGAATAAATATTTCCATTGTTAGCTTAGTCAGAAAGGCTGGGCACAGCAGAAAAGAGAATTTTATAACATGCAATAAACCTGGAATTCATGGGTTGGATCCATGCATTATAAACAATTAACAAAAAACAAAATTCAAATTATGTAATGGTAATTCCATTGGGAATTTTGGCAGTTATTTAATGATTCATGGTATTGTTTGGACATTTATTTTACTCATGATTATGATTCTGCTCTGAAATTCAGAGGCTTGAAATATAATGTACCACACACAATGCATATTTATTTATTAACATTTAGAAATGAATATGTTACTTAATTTAATGTAAATGTATAAATGTGTTAAGGCCATCACCTCATCATAACATATCAGAAATCATTATTGAAAGCATTCTGGGCTATTTATATAATTATTCTCAATATTTAAAAAGGTTCTAAATTGTGATATATGAATTACAGCTTCTTATTTTTACAAATACATAATTTAGACATAATCCTACATAAAATGAGGGCTTTGTTAAGTGTCTGTATCTGAATTGTGAGAATTCCTGCATCTGATAGAAATGTGTGCAGAAGATTAGAGGGAATGTTAACCAACTTATGGCATTAGTGTTGGTGATAGTTGTGACTTATCTGTCAGGTAAAGTATAAGACAAATGGATTATTTGCTGACAGTTTGCGGTTCAGAACAAAGCCATATGCTCAGAAGAAAAAAACAGACAAAATCTCAGCTAATTACAGGACAATGATTTATAGGACTAGATCATGCCAGAACTTTGCAAAGCTTCTTATGGTGGATTAAAGTGTTGAGGCTAGTTCCCAAGAGAATGTAACCAGGGTTCTGGTCAACACGGCTTTAGCAGCAAGAACAGCGCCCATTTTTGGTAGGTTAGTTGCTTATGGTTCCCAATTTTTAATGAAGTAATGGGTCACAAAAGTTATGAGTGCCATCCTATGTCTAATAACTACCTGGAAAACGATTACAATATTCTACTCTTTTTGGACTTATGAGATGGGAGTGGCAGCAACAGTGCTTCCCCAGTGACATTTGTCTATTGTTCTTGTTCAGCTTTGGTCAGCAGTCGTGAGCCAGGTCATAGTCAACAGCACACCTGCTTTTTTCCACTAATGTGAGTTCTGCTTGGTAAAGAGAGTTCACCATGAACTCAGCATCTCAGTGCACCAAGAAAAGGAACCCTAGTCAATGGAGAAACTACCACTGACACAACTATATGTCTCCTTCTTAGTCTTTGGACCTTTCCATACCATAGTGTAATAATTTATCTTTTCATAGCCTGTATTGCCCATTGATTTTACATCTCTCAAGAGCTAGCAAGAAATCATCTGTTTATTTGTGATGCTGAGCACAGAGTCAGATATATGATGGGCAGTTGATAAATATTTATTGAATGAATTATTAACTCTTCAATAAAACAACATGTATATTTTAAAATAAAATGATCAATTTTTTATATTAAAAAGTTAAACATAAAATGTAAAGTATAGAAAAATAGAGAAAACTGGAATGAATATCTTAGAGTGAGGAAGTACATTATAAACAAAAAAGTAAAGAAATATAAACAGTTGAAAATAGATATAAATTTGCTTTAGATGACAGCCAATGAAAATTGACATTGGAATCAAGAATTGGTTGTTTTCTAGCCCGAGTTCTGCTAAACTACTTTGAAAAAATGGTTTTACCATAATTGAATATTTTCAACCATGTCTTAAAAAACAATATTCATATAAATAATACTGTGTTTACACAGATAAATTAGTTTAATAAATTAATGAAAATGATACATGAATTAAGCAAGATGAATTAAAATGTCTTGTAAAACTCATCAACAAAATTGATTTGACCATATTTCTTAGAATTTAGTCAGTTAACCTGGCGTACCTTAGGTTTGATTCTGGAAACAAAGTCCTGGGAATTACATAGTGCTAAATATGTACAGTTAACTTCACAGTGATATAATTAATGATCCTTCTGTTTATCACAGTCTTTATGGGACCCAGTGGAAGGTAATTGAATCATGGAGGCTGGTCTTTCCCATGCTATTCTCGTGATGGTGAATCAGTATCATGAGATCTGATGGGTTTATCAGGGTTTCCGCTTTTGCTTCCCCATACTCTCTTGCTGCCAACATGTAAGAAGTGCCTTTCACCCTCTGCCATGATTGTGAGACCTTCCTCAGCTACGTGAAACTGTAAGTCCAATTAAACCTCTTTCTTTTGTAAATTTCTGGGTCTCAGGTATGTCTTTATCAGCAGTATGAGAACAGATTAATACACCATACTAACCAAAAATTTTACCTATAGTTGAGGACCCTAAGAAATAACTTAAAGGCAGTCATGTTTTCGAAAAGCCATATACGTTATTCTTATACCTATAAGTTTTGCCATCTAATTCACCATCTCAAAGATTTTTTGGGGAAATATTGTCTAGCAAATTCAAAAGATTTGAAAATCTATTCATAATGTGTATTTTCTATAGTCATACTGAAACAGACATACATAACAAATAATAAAACTAAATACTTCTTTAATGAGAATCTCAGTATGTACATATATTAATACTGGACACTTTTAAACATTAATTTGACCAACTTAGAATTCAAAATTAGCACTTACTCAAATTAGCTGGATAATGATTATTCACTGCTTGCTATTGTAAATAAAACACCTTAATTACAATAAAGCACATAAGACACAATAAGACACACAACTTTGGTTTTATTCAAAGTCTCCTGTTACAATACCAGTCTTATAGATGGAAGTCACTAGTTGGTGAAACAAGGCATAAAGCATAAGCAGACATTAAAAAAAGTCACCTTCCAAATTTGAGAAGCTTAATATGTTACAGTTAATATCCTGATACTTCTAGGAAAGTGATTGAGTGAAGTAGTTCCAAAATATTAAAGAATATTTAAAATAGAAAACGAATATTCTTTCTATAAATAACTGACTATTCAGCAATACAAACAACATGATGACTTACTGAATTGTGGCTGCTTCACACGCTACTTTCTGGGTATAAAACTCTTTTCAGCTATACTTAAGCCCTTGTTTGCTGTAAAATTTGATGTGGCTTCTGGATCAAAAGCCCTTTCACTATAGTAATTTTTAAGGTGGAACTGAAACTATAATAATTCAGTCATTGATGTAGCCTCTTTAGTAATTTAAGGTATCAGACACATCTTCAGTAGCAAATGTTAATGTTTAGGTAAATTTTGGGCTTTTTTTTTTTTTTTTTTTTAAAGAGATGAGGTCTTGCTATGTTGCTCAGGCTAGTCTTGAACTCCTGGCCTCAAGTGATCTTCCCACCTCATCCTCACAAAGTACTGGGAATATAGATGTGAGCCACTGTGGCTGGCAGTTTGGATTTCTTGAGAGATGATTCCTAACATCTGTTAATCTCTAAGTTTTGTTTTGTTTTGTTTTCTCAGAATTCCAGTTTCCAGGTCAAAGGGAGCAACTCTCTATATGTCTATTTGTGTTCTGATGCTAGCTCTTTAAATAATATTAATCTCTCTGCCACAGATTCATGTATTTTTTAACGTACTTTAAAAATGAAGAACAAAAAGGATATAATGGCCCTTTAGGAAACATCCAATTCTGATCATTTTGTTAATGTTCTCATGAATATATGTTATATAAAGTTGCTCACTTTTATAACTAAGAAGTCAGTGTCATGGGTTAATGATCCACATAGCTTCTAATGTACAACTGTCATGAATCCATTATCAGAAAAGGCTAATGGAACACTCTAGCAGATAGATCAGAAATCTTGTAGGAGTAAATTAATCCTTATTCTTCACTGCTATATACAGTCTTACAGGTCAAAAGAACATTTACTCACACATATTATCTTATTTGTTTCTTAAAATCATTCTCTAAAGTCAGGATGACATGTATTATCATTTCCATTTGTTTATAGGGCCTGGCAGGGAAATATGGTGTCTTGGGTATCATTGACCAAAAAGGGCTGTGGAAAGGGGTGTCTTCTTTTTGGGAAGGCCATTGACTGTGCAGCTATAGGAGGGACACCCTGGAAGTAGAAAAGGAGGAAGACAATCTACACTCATCCAGTCAAAACAACTTTGAGTGATGTTCCAATTCTTAAATGAGGGATAAGTGTTTCAAGCAAATAACAGTTCCATGACAGAAAAGGAAGGCAAACTTGCTCCAACAATGCTGCCTTGCTCCCTATTCTCTGAACACCCCTGTACTAAGTGCCTTTATGTCATCTTCATAGCAGACGAAAAGGTTGTTGCAACCCTGCTCCTTTTATGCCTCCTCCCTGCGTGTCCTCATGCCTCAGAAAAGGTGACTCTACTCTCAGCTCCAGAGTGTCCCAAGTGTTGGTCTAAGGGTAAACCTATTATCCCATTAGGTGACTTCTTCAGGAATTGGCTTGAAACCCGACTCCCACTAGGCAGCAATTTAATTAAATCCAGATCTAAGACAGTGCCATAATTTCTTTTTGACATTGTCACAACAACACAATAAGAAAAACAATGACAACAACTAATTTATTTGTAGCACTTAAATGGGTCAGACACAGTTTTTAGCACTATATGTATCTCAACTTACTTAATCCTCACAGCACTCCATGGGGTAGATAATATCATTATGCTGACCTTGCAGATGAGGAAACTGAGGTACTGAGATATGAACCTTGGAACTGATGCAGTCTCTCTTTCCAGTCCTACACCAACACTGAAAGGTTGTCATTCTCAGTTACATTTGAATATATTTAGGCTCAGCAAGTTTAAATAGCTTGCTTTAATTGATAGCCCACAAGGAGCAGAGGAGCTAAACTGATATGGTAAAACAGAGACACGTAAAGAACCCAGGTTTTTAATGACATTATCACATTGACACTGGCTCTACTTCTGGACTTTGTAATGTGCACTTGATATGGTTTGGATTTGTGTCATCGCCCAAATCTCATGTTAAACTGTGATCTCCAAAGTTGGAAGAGAGGCTTTGTGGGAGTTTACTGGATCAGGGAGAGGACTTGCTTCTTGCTATTCTCGTGATAGTGAGTTCTCATGATATTTGGTTGTTTAAATGTGTAGCATCTCCTACTTCCCTCTCTCTCCTGCTGCTGTGTGATGATGTATCTGCTTCCATGTCACCTTTCACCATGATTGAAAGTCTCCTGAGGCCTCCCCAGCCATGCAAACTGCCTGCCTGCAGAACCTCTTTTCTTTAAAAAATTACACAGTCTCAGGTCTTTATAGCAGTGCAAGAATGGACTAAACAAACAGCACTGTTAATAGACTTAATGTTGGAGGCATTTGTGTCAAGAGTTTATGATACTTGTAGCATAAAGTTTTGCAAGTGATCCAAGCATCATATTTTAGCACAAGCTATGAATGAAGCTGCTGGTGTTTGAATTCTGGCCTTGTGATTTTTGGATCTTCTTCTTCATTTATAAAACAAGAATAATAACTCCTATTTCATACTTGTAGTGAGGCTCAAAGAGTGTAATATACATGAAACACTTAGAACAGTGCCCTAAAAATAGTTTGTATTCATTAAATATTAACTATTGTTAACACGATTACTTTATTCTTTTATTTTTTATATTAGGCCTTGGTATTTTTCTAATCTATAAAATGTGAGGAACAATAATGTATAGGGCTATACTGAGGATTAAATGGAGCAACCCATATAAAGTGTTTAGCAGATTTCCTGGCATTTAGAAAGTACTGAATAGATATTAACTGCTTTATTTCCAATTAAGTTTTAATTTTAATAAATTATATACATGTGATATAAAAGGTCAAAAAATACTAAAGATCTATAGCTAAGAAAAGCAGTCTTCTTTATTTTTTATTTTTATTTTTCTATTTTTGAGTTAGGTACCCTAGCATGTTATTTTAATTTTTAAAAATATCATATACAGTAAATATAATGCTTTCATCCTTTATTTAAAGATTTACACTTCAAAAAACTTAACTGAATATAAACCTTATACTTTAAAAAAATAAATCAGAACCAATTGCAATCTGTGAAACTGTTACAGAAAAAATGTCATTCTCTTGTACAAGAAATTGGTTTATTTCTGAAATAAAAAATGGAGATGTTCCATAAACTTGTATTGATTAAATATCCAAGCACAAAAATTAAATCTCTAATGTTATCCTTAAGGAAATATTATATTATCTGGATAAATTGAGTCTGATTGATCACAATCTAGTGGTTTTATATAATTCTGGTTGAAAAAAATATTAATAAAAGCAACCCGTTTCTAACCAAATTCCAAATATATTACAATTAGTTTTATAGCTTCCTCAGAAACCTAATGAGGTTTATACAGGAGCAATAAACTAAAACTCCATTTGTGTTATTAAATTTAGTAATGAATGTGAGAGTCTATATATCAAAGTTGTATTTAGTGACACATATAAACCATAGAAATGTTTACTTCAATCTGTTCTTGATTTGAGAAATAACAAGTCTCAGCATATAAAAATTTATTGGGGGGATACTTCTACTAATTGAGTGATGCCCAGTTTATAATAGACATGCTGTATAACAAAAGGTAAACATTAATCTTTGGTGTTTATGAGTGACATTGTGGTTAAATAAGTGTTTGTTGGATAGATAAGAAAACAGGGCTAGATAAAATGCTCACTCAAATTATTGTTAACTTTTTCCAATGTAGATTTTTTAAACTGATAGAATTATCTATATGTTGCATTATTGGAGGAGGAAAGAGACATTTAATTTTATTAATTTGTTAAAGGCATAAATCTGTAGTATGTGCAAAGGCTGTGGTTCTATGTTTTGGATGTGTTTAAAATATTCATTTATTCAATCCTACAAATACCAGGTTAGTGTCTACTATTAGTGTCTACTATGTGCAAGCTTTTGTCATGCACGATGAGAGTCAAAAATAAAAACTAAGAAGCTGACAGTGGATCCTGAGTGCGTGTGCACCCTGGAGGAAGCCCTGACCTCCCAGGGTCTCCCTGCTCCTTACTCAAACCTCAGTTGCAAGCAATCCCAAAAGGACCCACAGACCCTTTGAAGGAAGAAGACTGCTCCTGTAGGATCCGGGAGAAACCCCAAATACTGTGAGTGCTCCCACTGTGGAAGCGGTCTATGGAACACACACCCTCACTGGAGAAGCTGAAGTTCTGTTGGTGAGAGAAGTTTCTGACTTTACCTGGATCTGAGTCCATTTAGAAAGGTGAGCAAAATACAGTGGTAGAGGAAGCAGCAGAAACCCTAGGAACTTGCTGGGTCCCTTAGCAGGCCATTCCCGCCTGGCGCCACAGGGATCCATCAGAAGGGTGACCAGAGGAGCAGGGAGTAAAAGTCCACAAGGAAAAGGAAATACTTAGCTGAACTTTGTAACAATTTGAATGTGGTGAGAAACCTCCTGGTCAGAACTTGGGGGAGAGTGCAAATCCAGTGTGCAGACTCCACAGGCGAAGGAAGAACCAAACCCTTTTCTTTTGCGGCTGGGAGGCAGGTAGCCTGGCGCAAGTTTTCAAGCCCTCTGCCTGAAAGCACACTCAGGGTCATTGGCTGGGGGGTGCACAGTGGGAGTGAGAGAAGCTCTTCAGTTTGTGTGGGAGATGGGTGAGGCCTGTGACTGTCGGCTTTCCCCCACTTCCCTGATAACCTGCATGACTCAACAGAGGCAGCCATAATCCTCCTAGGTACACAAGTTCAGTGACATAAGAATCTCACCCTCATCCTCCACAGCAGCCACAGCATGACCCGTCCAAGGACAGTCTGAGCTTGGACACACCTAGCCCTGTCCCCCACCTGATGGTCCTTCTCTACTACCCTGGTAGCAAAAGACAAAGGGCATAAGTCTTGGGAGTTCTAGGGTCCTGCCCACTGCCAGTTCCTACCCATACTATCACAGCTGGTGCTCTCTGGAAGGTGCCACCTCCTGGCAAAAGACCAACCAGCACAAAAACAGAGCATCAAACCACCAAAACTAAGAATCCTCAGAGAGTCCACTGTACTTCTCACCACCTCAATCAGAACAGGCACTGGTATCCATGGCTCAGAGACCCATAGATGGTTCACAACACAGGGCTTTGTGCAGACGACCCCCAGTAATAGCCCAGAGCTGGGTAGACTCAATGGGTGACTAGACCCAGAAGAGAGACAACAATCACTGCAATGCAGCTCACAGGAAGCCACATCCATAGGCAAAGGGGAAGAGTGCTTCATCAAGGGAACACCTAGAGACCTGACATCCAAGTACAAGAAGCACAAAGAACACCTGGGAAATGAATCGCAAAAAGATCTTGGTTATCCAAAGTTGAGATAAAGGAAAGAATCTTAAGAGCTGTGAGACACAAGCACCAGGTAACTTATAAAGAAAAACCTATCAGATTAACTGCAGGTTTCTCAGCAGAAATCTCACAAGTTAGAAGGGATTGGGGCCCTATCTTCAGCTTTCTCAAACAAAACAATTACCAGCCAAGAATTTTGTATCCAGCAAAACTAAGCATCATATATGAAGGAAAGATAGTCTTTTCAAACAAACAAATGCTGAGAGAATTCACCATTACCAAGCCACCACTATAAGAAGTGCTAAAAGGAGCTCTGAATTCTTGAAACAAATCTTGAAAGCACATCAAAACAGAACCTCTTTAAAGCATAAATCACATAGGACCTATAAAACAAAAATGCAAGTTAAAAAACAAAAATAAATAAACAAAAAAAAAACAAAGTACATGGGCAACAGAGAGCATGATGAATAAAATGGTACCTCACATTTCAATACTATCATTGAATGTAAATGGCCTAAATGCTGCACTTAAAAGATGCAGCACTGCAGAATCAATAAGAACTCACCAACCAACTATCTTCTGCCTTTGGGAGTCTCACCTAACACATAAGGACTCACATAAACTTAAAGGGGGTGGAAAAAGGCATTTCATGCAAATGGACACCAAAAGTGAACAGGGGTACCTATTTTTACATTAGATAAAACAAAATTTAAAGCAACAGCAATTAAAAGAGATAAAGAGGGACATTATATAATGGTAAAGGGCCTTGTCCAACAGGAAAATATCACAATCCTAAACATATATGCACCTAACACTGGAGCTCCCAAATTTATAAAACAATTACTAATAAACCTAAGAAATGAGATGGACAGCAACAAATAAGAGTGGGAGATTTCAATACTCCACTGACAGTACTAGACAAGTCATCAAGACAGAAAGTCAACAATGAAACAATGATTTAAACTGTACCTTGGAACAAATGGACCTAGCAGATACATACAGAACATTTCATCCAACAACCACAGAATATACATTCTATTCAACAGCACATGGAACATTCTCCAAGATAGACAATATGATAGGCCATAAAATGAGCCTCAATACATTTAAGAGAATGGAAATTATATCAAGCACTCTCTCAGACCACAATGGAATAAAACTGGAAATCAACTCCAAAAGGAACCTTCAAAACCATGCAAATACATGGAAATTAAATAACCTGCTCCTGGATGAGCATTGGGTAAAAAACGAAATCAAGATAGAAATTTAAAAATTCTTCAAACTGAATGACAACAATGACACAACCTATCAAAACCTCTGGGATACAGCAAAGGTGGTGCTAAGTTGAAAATTCATAGCCCTAAACATCTACATCAAAAAGACTGAAAGAGCACAAACTGACATTCTAAGGTCAAAACTAAAGGAACTAGAGAAACAAAAACAAAATAAACCCAAACCCAGCAGAAGAAAGGAAATAATCAAGATCAGAGCAGAACTAAATGAAATTGAAACGAAAAAATACAAAAGATAAATAAGACAAAAGTTGGTTCTTTGAAAGATGAATAAAATTGAGAGACCATTAGCAAGATAAATATAGCAAGATAAACATAGATGCTAAAATCCTTAACAAAATACTAGCTAACTGAATCCAACAACATATCAAAAAGATAATCCACCATGATCCAGTGGATTTTATACCAGGGATGCAGGGATGGTTTAACACATGGAAATCAACAAATGTGATATACCACATAAACAGAATGAAAAACAAAAATCATGTGATCATCTCAATAGGTGCAGAAAAAGCATTCAACATAATTCAGCATTTCTTTATGATTATAATTCTCATCAAAATCTGCATACAAGGGACATATTTAATGTAATAAAAGTCATCTATGACAAACCCACAGCCAACATAATACTGAATGTGAAAAAGTTGAAAGCATTCCCTCTGGGAACTGGAACAAGACCAGAATGCTCACTGTCACCACTCCTCTTCAACATAGTACTGGAAGTCCCTCTCAGACAAGAGAAAAAAATAGAAGGCATCCAATTGGTAAAGAGGCAGCCAAACTGTCCTTATTTGCTGATGATATGATTGTTTACCTTGAAAACCCTAAGGACTCCTCCAGCAAGCTCCTAGAACTGATAAAAGAATTCGGCAGTTTCTGGAACAAGATTAGTGTATACAAATCAGTAGCTCTTCTGTATACCAATAGCAACCAAGTGGAGAATCAAATCAAGAACTCAACCCCTTTTACAATGCTGCAAAATAATAATAATAATAATAGTAATAATAAGAATTAGGAATATACCTAACCAAGGAATCGAAGGACCTCTACAAGGAAAACTACAAAACATTGCTGAAAGAAATCATAGACAACATGAACAAATGGAAACACATCCCATGCCTATGGGTGAGTGGAATCAATACTGTGAAAAAGACCATATTGACAAAAGCAATCTACAAATTTAATGCAATTCCCATCAAAATAACACCATCATTTCTCACAGTTTAGAAAAAAAAACAATTCTAAAATTTATGTGGAACCAAAAAGAGCCCACATAGCCAAAGCAATACTAAGAAAAAAGAATAAATCTGGAGGCATCACACTACCTGATTTCAAACTATACTATAAGGCCATAGTCACCAAAACAGCATAGTACTGGTATAAAAATAGGAACATAGACCAAAGAAACAGAATAGAGAACCCAGAAATAAACCCAAATTACATCCAACTGATCTTTGATGAAACAAACAAAAACGTAAAGTGGGGAAAGGATACCCTTTTCAACAAATGGTGCTGGGATAACTGCCTAGCAGCATGTAGGAGACTGAAACTGGATCCTCATCTCTCACCTTATACAAAAATCAACTTAAGATGGATTAAGGACTTAAATCTAAGACCTGACACTATAAAAATTCTAGAAGATAACATCAGAAAACCAGTCTAGATATTGCCTTAGGCAAAGACTTAATGACCAAGAACCCAAAAGCAAGTGCAATAAAAACAAAGATAAATAGCTGGGACCTAATTAAACTAAAGAGGTTTTGCATAGCAAAAGGAACAGTCAGCAGAGTAAACAGAAAACCCAAAGAGTGGGAGAAAAAACTTGACAATATATATATCTGAGAGAAGACTAATATTCAGAATCTACAAATGAACTCAAATCAGTAAGAAAAAAAAAATCCCATCAGAAAGTGGGCTAAGGACATGGATAGACAATTCTCAAATGAAGATATACAAATGGCCAACAAACATATGAAAAAATGCTCAACATCACTAATGATCAGGGAAATGTACATAAAAACCACAATGCGATACCACCTTATTCCAGTAAGAATGGCCATGATAAAGCAATCAATAAACAGTAGATGTTGGCGTGAGTGCGGTGAAGAGGGAACACTGCTACACTGCTGGTGGGAATGTAAACTTGTACAGCCACTATGGAAAACAGTGTGGAGATTCCTTAAATAACTAAAAGTAGAACTACCATTTTATTCAGCAATCCCACCACTGGGTATCTACCCAGGGGAAAAGGAGTCATTATTAAAAAAAGATACTTGCACCTGCATGTTTATAGCAGTACAATTCACAATTGCAAAATTGTGGAACCAACCCAAATGCCCATCAGTCAATGAGTGGATAAAAAAACTATGTTTTATATATATGTGTATATGTGTGTGTGTGTGTGTGTGTGTGTGTTTGTGTGTGTGTGTGTGTGTGTATATGATGGAATACTATACAACCATAAAAAGCATTTGCAGTGACCTGGATGAGATTGGAGACTATTATTCTAAGTGAAGTAACACAGGAATGGAAAAGCAAATGTCATATGTTCTCACTGATATGTGGGAACTAAGCTATGAGGATGCAAAGGCGTAAGAATGATACAATGAACTATGGGGACTTCGAGGGAAGAGTGAGAGGGGAGCAAGGGATGAAAGACTACAAATTTGGTGCAGCGTATACTGCTCGGGTGATGGGTGCACCAAAATCTCACAAATCACCACTAAAGAACTTACTCATGTAATCAAATACCACATGTATCCAATAATTTATGGAAAAATAAAAATAAATAAATAAAAATAAAAACCATGCCATTTTGGTCTTTCATTAAGATAGCGTAAATGATACACACAAAATGATAGCAAAGGGATGTACATTTTTAAATACATAACCCACAAGGATGGGGAAAACAGGAGAGGTAAAGAGCACAGTTTTGGAAGCTGTAAGCAAACAAATGGGAACTGACATCTGTAGAGAAGAGTAGGGACAAATCCAATTTACACTTGCTGGATCATTGAAAGTATCCATTACTTTTAGAGTGAAGTTCATGAGTGGTTCTGAACTCTGGCAGCTTAGGTAGAATCTGTCTGAGAACACATTATATATCTGAGGTCTTCTGCTCCTCACTGCTGCATATCCCTCCTCCCCCAAAAATCTGGAGATGTATTCACTAGAGAGGGAAAATAATATCTTGAGCTGGGGAATGCTACACACAGTTGTGTGTATGTACCATACTGACAAAATGGACATTTGTCATCAGATGTATACTGAATACTGAATGCAAACCACCCTAGCTCTTTCTTCTACTTGAATCTGACTTCTAGATTCCTTCCTCTAGATACAAACTGGAAGTCTTTCCTTGATAATTTGACCCACTCTAAAGCAGAAAAGATAAAGACAAAAACAATTGAGATTTCCCAATAAAATATTCACACAGGTCAATTTACATTGCAGCTCAGAGTTGAGAAGTCCTATCGTGTTTATCAGGAGCAATCAGATTTTAAATCTCTTACTCATAGAAATGCCTATAAAGTCAAAGATGAGAAAAATCTGAGGAAAGGCTCTTGACATAAAGATCAAAACAAACAAACAAACAACAAAACATGTAAGCAACTTGGAGGAAACATGTAGGAAGGAAAACCAAAACTAAGCTATTTGTAAAATGCAGAAACCATAAACAGGTTGCTTTAATGCAGATCACTCAAACAACAACAAAAATATATTTAATATCAGAAACATAAGTGCACGAGTGAAAAATGCAGTAGAAAGATTAGAAGACAAAGTTTTAATACGTTTCTCTGAAAGTGGAATAAAAAAGACAAACAAATGGAAAGTAGAAGAGAACAGTCAAGAAACAGAAGAACAGTCTAGAATACTCAATGTTTGAGTGATAAAAATCCCCATCAAAAGGTGAAGGACACAAAATACGAAAGGGGAAAAATTATCAACAAATAATTTAAGAAAAGTTTTCAAAAATATACGTAATGAATTTCCAGAGAGGACTGGCTAAATGTCCAGCATGAAATGTGTTGCCTGTAAAGAGCCCCGCTTCCACAGAACTCATCAATCGCTATGTCCAATGCTGTCTCTCTAAAGGGCTCTCATAATCCTTCAAACCAAATTATGATTCAGGATCTCTGTTCAGTTTGTCTTCTCATTAAACTCTCGGAGTTCCTTGAAATATGAAAGACTAAACTCTCAAATTCTTAGTGATAATTTCATTGAAAAATAATAAAGCAGTATAAAGTGAAAGAGAAGTTTATTCATAATCTCATTTATGCAACCTTTTAGAACATTCATATCCATATAAAAATATGGCGTACCTTTAGAACTATCAACTTTTATTAAAAAGATGTTTTATGGTTCTGAGTTGTGCCAGGTATTGTCAGTAAAACTGGGGGATTCTTAAAGCCTTTCATTCCATTTGACCAAATCATTGTTCTCAGCAACAAATGAGCCATTCAGTATGTTCTTAAGGACTTTCAGACACTTTGGCATTGGATTTAAAGTAAAACCCTTCCTAAAGAAAATACAAATAAGTAGCAACAATAATCATTGTTTAACTTCTTAGATTCCTTCTATTAATCATATATTCACTCAATAATTATTTAGTTATTACCTAATTTTGCAAGTTATGCTCTAGCTGCTAAGACTACCAAGAAAAGAAAGAAAATTCAGCTGGGCTCAGTGGTGCATAACCATAATTCCAGCATCTTTGGAGGCCAAGGTGGGCAGATCACGAGGTCAAGAGATCGAGAACATCCTGGCCAATATGGTGAAACCCAGTCTCTACTACAAATACAAAAATTATCTGGGTATGGTGGCATGTGCCTGTAGTCCCAGCTACTAGGGAGGCTGAGGCAGGAGAATCACTTGAACTGGGAGGCAGAGAGATTGCAGTGAGCCGAGATTATGCCACTGCACTCCAGCCTGGTGACAGAGTGAAACTCCATCTGAAAAGAAAGAAAAGAAAAGAGAATTCTTGGCCAAGACTGTGGTTTGACAAATATGCTCTGGTTCCTTCGTCAAACTGAATTGAAATGTAAATAAGAGTTTTAAGAAAAGTTTATAAGCTTGCAAGGAGGAATTCTGGCTTTTTGTTCCAGGTGGAAATCTAGAAGACTCTCTTTGAGATATCTGACCAGCAGGAGAGCAAAGCGAAATCTGTCATCTTACTAAGAAAGAGATTGCCAATAAGACTCACAGCTTGTGTTAAGAGCTTTGGAGCAATGCCTATCCCAACTTTTACATATGAGCCTACAACTAAGAATTGTCAGACATTTGAATAAAGCCACTGAAATGGGGAACCGAGACCACAACAAACAGGAAGAAACATACAAAGTACTTGAAAGAAACAGACACCTGAATGATGCAGATAGCTCCTTCTCTAGAAAAAAGGACTATTGTTCATATCTGCAGAAGGCCAAGATAAAATATTGTAACTATGGAGCAGGATTAAAATACTATAAGAAGGGAAAATTTAGGCAGGAAAAATGATCTTTTAGGTATGAAACATATTGTGATGTAAACAAAAATCTCATTTAGAAAGTTTAGGAAATAAAGTTAAAGAAATCTTCTAGAAGGTACATTTTTTTAAAAGATGAAAAATAAGAAAGAAAAGATAAGAACATGAAACATTCAACCAGGGAATATGGGTACTCAAATATGGATGTTCCTGAAATACAGAAGAAGGGAACCGAATGAGCAATAAAGTAATTTGAGACCATTTCTCAAATGAATTATCATAAGTTGCCATACTGAAAGAGTTTTTGGAGTACCCAGCACAGTGAATGAAAATGGACCAATATCAAATCAAATCATCCAGAAGTTTCAGAGTGTATGAACAGAGAGCAAATGCTACAAGCTGGCAGAGTAGGGTAACCAGTCATAAACAAAAGACTAAGATGTAAATTGGCTTTGATTTTCTCACCAGTGATACTGGGTTCTGAAGAATATGGGAAGAATATAGTGAAAAAAAATGATGTTATGCCCAGCATTTTACACCTAGACAAATAATAGACCAACTGCGAAGCTTAAATAAAAATGCATTAAACATAGAAGGCTCAACAAATGTATTTCGTGAGCCCACCAAGATATGCGCCACTAAATGAGAGAGAAAACCAAGAGAGAGGGAGACATGAATTACAGAAAGAAGGATATTAAGCACAGAGGGGAAGCAAAGGAAATCCCCAGGGTGTTTCTACAGGGAGATCTCTGAATGAGAGCTGGGCACACAGGTTAACAAATCCAGATTGTATTACCTCAAAAGATTTGAGGGAGTTTTCAAGAAATGAAATTGAGAATTAATTTCTAAGTGATTAATAATTAAACTGGAATAAAATTGGTTAAATAGCTGATATATCTAAATATTTTAAGATTTTTTAAGGCAATTTGTGGGGAGTTGGGGAAAAATTTAATGGTAAATACACTTTAAAAATCTAAATTAGAAAATTATACTGTTAAAATGAAAATGAGAATCTGCTTCAGAGAATATCTAGTGAAAAATGACTCCAAAACAGTGAATATCATGAGATTAAGCAATGCAATTACTTACTTAGCTGAGATTTTAGGTAATATACTTTTAATATATTAAAGTAATGAATGTATGTGCTGCTAGCAGGGTAGAGGTAATTAAATTTATTAGTGATGATATGGAATAATATTTCTCTGTCCCAACCCCCACCCATAGTGAGCTCCTTTGGAACATATTATTCTAATAGTGCTCATTCCCATGATGCTACGGAATGAAAGGAATGATATATTGGTGTAAATGTAGGCAATCATTAATGCTGACAATTTGATTCAGTACAGCATACTTCTCTATGGGTTTATTTTTAATTCTTCTATTATTATATGGCTTCATTGACGTTTACATTGACATGTTGTACATGTGGTCATAATATTTCTACAGGAGGAATCTTAAATTTAATCTAAAAATCCAAGTGAAACCAGACAAAATTTCCTAGAATAAAGTTCTGGCAAATAAATCTTTCATGTTTCTAAGTAGGTTCCACAATAGCAGAACTATTTGAAATAAAATTTTAAAACCATCCAGAATTTGTAAAAAATATATCTGTTAGTAGTGATAGCATGTTGGTTACATAATTTACAAGAGTGGTTAAAATATAGTGCTAGTCTCCAGCCTCTAAATTTCAAATTTTAAACCATCTAGAAAACCACATAAACAATGTTTACTTCAGTCATTGGTATTTACCCTTGGTGATACAAGTACAATAATTATTAAGTTGATCAGGAAACAAATTTTACACAGAGATTTTGTCTTTCTATAATATGTGCATAAGAATCTAATGTACATAAGAATCAACTTTAGAGATTGTAATAATCAAACATATGCTTCTTTAATTTCCATAATCTCAGTATTAAAATGTTTCCCCAATGCCTTTGACCCCATCTCAGTTTTTTTAAACATTATAATTGTGTATTGTCCTGTCTTAAACTGGATACTTTCGGATTGAAATCATACCAAAAATACTGGTTTAGAAGTTGTCTTTTTATGTCAAATATAATACACAGCTGACGTATTCAAATTCTTAGAATGAGTGTATGCCACTACAGAAGAATTAAGAATTACATAGATTTATTTGATACTATACATTTACTCAACTTTGAACATCCTTTGGTTGAAGGTCAAGTGTGAAGACACTGTGGGAACGGTCTATAATCCAGATATGAAGGCAAGAGTATAAAGAATTAAATCATCAAGTTACAAAGGATGGAAACGATATATAACGCACGCACACGCTCAGGTGGCTACTGTTACCCTCTGGGGTGCCCTAGCGGAATTCGAGGAAAAAGACTCCCCCAGTGGACAGATGCCGCACTGCACGTTCTGAGTACACTGGGGTACATGGAGCGCAGGTGAACTTCAGTGTCTGGAGTTAGTGCTTTGGAATTGCAGCAGAAATGTCAGTTCCAAATGGTCATGAAAGAGAAGCTTCAAGGAAGAGGTGGCATTTGGATTTTGAAGAGTATGCAGCTCCTCGGTTGGGAGAGAAGCTTGGGAAGTGTCTGTTTTTCCCTTGGGCTCGTTGCCAAATGATGGAAACAGGGTTCCAGAGCTAATTTGAATAGCTAAGGTGATTGTATCCTTCACATCATTTTTTTTCACATGTAATTCTGTTGGGTAGCACTGTAGTGACCCCATTTGCTCAATACCGAAAATAGGATTTTACTTTAATTTCAACATAAACTGAGCCCAGGAGGAACCGTAACTCACCTGTCTATGAGGATACTTCCTTGCTCAGTGTTTCACTGATGTCTTTCAGCTGTCTGGCCATTTTAAGGACCCCTTGTGCTTTCACAACCCATAAAACTTGTAATGACTAAATTTGAGATTTTTCTAATTGAGAGTTACAAAGCATGACTAAAGCCCTCAAGGCCACAGTAAACTGTTGGATACAGGCTGTGCATTTTTGACAAATGACTGGTCATGTGCAGTAAGGAGGGAACATCAGATGCTACACCAAACTCAGATTCCACTGGTCTGCTGCCATGTTTTCAAATGCCCAGATGGCCCAAACCTCACATCTAGTGCATTACAGTGGCATTATGAATCAAATTGAGAGAAAAGATTCTGGGGCCAAAAAGTGGTTATAGAACACTTACAACCTAAGCAACAAACAGGGATTAATAAAAGGTAAATCTGGCTGGATTTAATGCTGACCTTCAACAAAATAATTTACTTTTCAGCTATCACAGATGGGTTTACAGGAGAAATGACTCGCTATGTATAATTTTACAGCTAAGATAAAGGATCAAAATGCAAACATAATATTTAGAAATAATTTGTTTCTGGCCAAGAGCACCATGAAGCAGTTAAGGTATATAAACTAAATGGATGGAAGACAGTAGCGTAAAAATACAATATTTTTCAGTCTAGAAAATATGGTCTGATGATGATTTATTTTGCATAAATCAGAGAAAGTCTGCTTCTTCAAACTATGTTTGTTGAAGAATCAGTTAACTAGACAACACAAAACAGTTAATTTATTATCATTTTTAAATGGGCTTCTAAGGTAAATTTCTCTTTTTTTAACTGAGTAGCTTTGCTGCAGATCATGTATTTAATTAAGCTTTTTATACAGAACCTACTTTTGCATCTCCATTTTCTTTGCCAAAGGTGATGATTAATAGGTGATTCAAGGTTTAACTAATACATGTCTGCCAAATTGACCATTCTTATTGAATTAGGGGATGAATAGAAAAAGAGGTTATATTTCTGGGAATCTGCACTGCATTTCATAGTTCATAAGACACTTCCACATTTGAATGAAATTATCCTCAGGCAATTCTGGAAAATATTATTTCTACATTTTTTGGCTAAGGAAATTGCAATGCAGAGAGTTGTAACAACCTGACTGAAAGCACCAGTGTTTAAATACAACACGTGGAATCTGTATGGTCTTCAGGTCTTTGCCTCTTTATTTTACCCTGTGTAGCTTCTCTGAATTGTCAAGTACATTTGAACCTCCAAAACTGTCTGAGAGACTTCTTCCTACTCCCTACATTTTCCCAAGTTGACCATTTTTACATCATAGAGACATAACCTAAACTATCTAAAGTCATTCTGAATTTTAAAATCACCGTCAAGCAACTAAATAATTTTTTTTTAGAGACAAGGTCTTGCACTATTGCCCAGAGTGGAGTGCGGTGGTGCAATCATAGTTCACTGCAGCCTTGAACTCCTGGGCCCTAGTGCCCACTTTAGCTTACCCAGTAGCTAGAACTACAGGCATGTGCTACCACACCCAGCTAGATTTTTAAAAGAAATTTTTAGAGATGGAGTCTTACTGCATTGCCCATGCTGGTCTTGAACTCCCGGCCTCAAGTGATCCTCCTTCCTTGACCTCCAAAGCAATTAAATGATCAAATTTTCTTTAACAATCTTTTTCTAAAAATACTAAATTCTAAGTAATAATTCATAGGTTACTTGTTTTTTCATTCTGCATAGTAGATAAGTTTGAATAACATAAGATACTATGACTTTACCCTTCTGTGAGATTCTACTACAGACTACAGTTCAAGAGTTATCATAACCCCAGGAATGTTAATAACAGCCAAGCAAGTTTAAATATCTTCCTTTAACAACACCAAAGGAGAGGACAGGCATGAATAAACCATGGAAAGGCTTTTGAAGATCTAAAGTTCAATTAAGAGACCTCTTCTTTTCTCCCTCCTCATCACTGCCAAATGATAGAAAAGTAGGTGAAAGAGAAGCAGATATTTAGAAGCATTCAATATGCAAGGTTGCCCAATTAGCTACAGAAGCAATCATTTAATCAGATTTTCACAATATCAAAAGCAGTTTATTTCATTAGCACTAATTCCATTTTGAAGGGCAATGCCATTTAAAGATGTTTTTAATTGATCATCATTCAAGGTTTAATATAGATTCTCAATGTAATTGATTTAGAATTGAAAGTATAATTACAAAGAAATCTAGCAGTGTGCTTATAATAATGCAGCATATCATACTAATTTCCTTGAACTTGCTTGACCTTTTTTGAACAGCTTTTGTGTAGCTATATCAAATTAATTTCCTAGTTTTCAAAAAGTAGAAAGAAAAATTATGCAAACTATTGATATGAATCTTGAAAGAGATTTTAGAATAAATTATTAAGAGATAGCATGTAAATATCCCAAGGAAGGTCAGAAGAAAGCCAGTGTGTTTCTAATGATAATAGCACATCAGAATTTATTTCTGTGATAGGGTTAGTGGATGTAGAATGCAAAGAAATAATTGTCCAGGACAAGTTCTTAAATTGGAAAAATCTTAAACATTGTTCTTACTCTTAATATAGAAACATATGAAATTTCAAAAACAGGTAAGTAGCTCAATCACTACCTCAATAGTGCTTATTAGTGTGTTGATGTCAATCACAAGGGAGGTTTCTAGTGGATTGTTGCATGGTTATGTCTTCTCTATTATCCTTTTCAGCCTTTCCCCAATTACTTACATTTCTTAAATAACGAAATAACATACTCTCCCAAATTTGTAGTTGAAATTAACTTTATGATTCATGAATATGCTGAATCAAAATTGCACTGACATGATGTAGCCATGGGCTAAAATCTACCAAATTGTTATTTAGTTGGAAAAGAATAAGGTCCTACACTTGGTTGTACACAGTGAAGAATATGTAGCCTATTCTGAGGAATTAAATTTGGTAAGGACTCCATGGGAGTCATTAACATAGCCTCAAAAACATGATCTTAGGTCAAATAATAAAAGCAAAATATCTAGAGCAGGTGAGAGGATGTTTATGCTCTCTTGTGTTGCAGGGACCACAGCTGAAGTTTTTGTCTGATTCTGACAGCCAATCTGCAAGAAGAGATAGAGTAGGAGACTCAGATGACAGAGGAACCTGAACTTCTGTTGCATATGGGACAGTTCAAAGTCTATCATGCTTTACACATACTAAGCACTGGGTGGGACATGATAACTCTCTTCAAATATTCGAAGGTCTGTTATGTGGAAGTCAGGTTTAAGAAAAGTACTTGTACCTTTTTTTTTCTCATGGCATCACTACACTAAAATAATGCTTATTCCATTGATGCTGTTTGTAAAGAACGGGAACTTTTTCTCCCCATTTTTACTTTGTCCCTTCTATTTTTTTCTGTTTCCCACTTTGTACTGATTTAATCTGTTATTTTTAGATCCAATTTGTGATTACATTATTACATTATGTTTTCTCCTTCAATAATTGTTTTTGAAATGTGCATTATTTTTAAAAAGGTTAACAAAATGAAAAAGATTTAATTCTTTATTTTGTTGATATTGATATTCAGCCTTAATTATTTTATACTTTTCATTTTCATTTTATTTTGAGTCTTCTTTCGATTTGTTAGGAGAGTATATTTTTGAGTAATTTTTCAGGAATGGCAAATGTTTGCTCCTCTGACCATAAAATGTCCTTACATAAAAATTACATCTTTTGCAAAGAGAAAGCTACCTACTAGTCACTTGTAATCATTGCTCATCTCACTTAATGAGTATTAATTCATTTGTACAAAACATATTATTAAGAACTAGTATGTGACAGGCACCATTTTGAAATTAATCAACAAACATCAACTAAAATAGACAAAGATCCTTGCCCATCAAGAGCATATGTTCTAGAAGTTGGGAGATTCTAGAGGTTGGGAGGATGGGAGAGAAAAACAACAAAAATAAACATAAGTAAGCAAGTTATGAAGAATGTGAGAAAGTGACAAATATTATGTTAAAAGAGTTCATTGGAGGTGAAAGAAGTCTAAAATTTTAATTAAGGGATAATGAGGATAGTCTTATTGAGAAAGCAACACTTGAGAAAAATACTTGAAGAAGGGGAGGCTGAAAGCCGTAGGGATAAGTCATGGAAGAGAATCCCAGGCTAAGGAAACAGCACATGCAAAGGCCCTGAGGCAGAAGCAATCTCAGCAAAGGGACCACAAGGCAGCCAGTGTGGCTGGAACAGAGTAGGCAAGTAGTAAGACAGAGGATGAGGCTGGGAAGGTAGTAGGGAGGTGGGGAAGAGATGGCTCTGGAGATCATGTAGGGCTCTGTTGGCTGTTGAAAGGACTTGGCTCTTCCTCTAAGTGAAACAGGCAGTGTTGAGCAGGGGCTGCCATGGTCTGACCTACATTTTTAAAGGATTACTCTGGCTACAGTTTTGAAAATAAACTTTAGAGAGACAAGCATGAAAAAATTCAGCCCAAATCTCTTCTTTTTATTCCCAAGCAAAAAGGAAGCAATTTAATAGTGTCATTTTGCATTTATATATGTATTTTTGAGTCTTAGTAAGAAAAAAAGTAACAGAGCATATCAAAGACAAATCATTGAATTCTATGACTAGAAGAAATCTTGATAAATAATTTATTCCACCTTGCTTCAGTCAGATAGTATCCCCATAAACTAGTTCAGACATATGAATCTGCTTTATGTTAGAACACTTCTAGTAAAAGAAAGTTCACAGCTTCTTATAATCCACATTCCAAAGTCTCACAAATGTCTCTCAGAAATGTCTTCCTTACATTAAATTAGAATTATTCATTCTGTAAATTACAATTTATTCCTTGTTTCTTTTTTTAAAAAATGAGAACTTAAAGCAAAGAGTACTAAATGTAGAATCAAAGATGCAGAATTCTGATCACGTTGCATTCTAATAACACAGTGCAACCTTTGTCAAATGACTTTGTCTTTATGTATAACTTACTTAACAGATGCAGACCTTCCTATAGCTTCTAGGAAGGAATGAACTCTACAAGTCTGAGATATAATTAGAATCATTGTTGGTATTATTCTCTTCTCATTAGAAATGAAATATTAATCCAATCCTTGCTAGGATTTTAACTCAGCAAGATGGTGCATGTTGCCTATAGATATGAAATCTTCAGGGAGCATTAAGTCATTAATTCTGAGTCAGGGGAAAAAACACTCCAAATTCACCAAAATCTTTTAATCCAGATTTAGATTCATTCTTACTCCATTATAATGAATGACCTGAAAGGAAAAAATCCTGACAATAATTTAAAAGTTTAACAGAACAGTTCAGTATAGTTAACATAGATTCCCTTGAAAAATATACTTCAGACATTAAAACACAGTGATCAAATTAGATCTCACTGAGTGAAAATTAACAGAGGCCAATAAAAATTAAAAAGCAGAAGCTCAGTTTCCTAATATAAAGATTGTATATTTATTTATATAAAAATTTGTATATTTATTTTTGCTTTTATATATATACAGAAATAAATGTACTATATATGTGTGCGTATATATACAATATGTGTTTCTCTAAAAAAATGCTTTTTCATTTGGAGCATTCATTTTAAGGTGCTGGAAATAAACCATTCTAATTAAAATTTCTACTATTATATGGTTTACAATGTGAGAGAAAAGAAAATAGTGGAGATTACAGCTTTGACCATGACTACCTTCAGTGCTTTTAGACATATGTCACACAGTGAACAGTTCTGAGCCCTCACTGTCCCATGAGTTCTGCTTTCAAAACTCAGGAAAGTCCAAAAAAGCAACATGTCAGCAATAGCTTGAATTGTGCACAGCACAAAATCAATGCTTATCATCCCCCAAACCGAGTTATTCAGCTTCCCTCCTGCTTTCCCAAGGCTTGTTATTAAAATCATTCATTCTTGGCTCTGGGCTCAATTTTGGATTTATTGCCAATTACTCCTTTTGCCCTTTCAAACTCTTGCTGAGTATTGCGGATTCTGTTTTCAGAGATACCCAGTATTCTTTCTTGCTCCATACGCACTGACAATTTTCTGCCTCATTATTATTTTTACCTCATTATTATTATCACCAGCCAGGATTATCTCAATACCCGCTTAACTGATCTCATGGATATGGCTTTCTCTTTTATTCACTTTCCATGCTGTTTCTATACTTATTTTCTTAGGGTTTTGCTTCCATAATTTATTCATTGAATATCGCTAAACCATTGCCTGATGCCATGTACTGTGTTAGGTGTGGGTGATGAGAAAGTAAATAAGACTTGGTCTTTTCACCTGTAGAAATTGTAATTAAGCTTGGTACAAAGACATGCCATGAAATAACTGTAATACAGTATGATTGGTGAAACATTTTGAGTATGTACAAAGTGCTATGATAATATGGGGAAGGAGGGATCCAGGCTCAGGTGAGAGGATTAGAAAAGTCTTTAGAGAGGAGAGGGCAATATGAAACCTGCACAGTGAGGGATAGATGTGCTTGCACCAGGTAGACTCTACAGAAAAGCTAATTCTAGGCAAAGAGAACAATATTTACAGAGATATAGAGATATAAAATTTAGAAATTTTGAAAATCTCTACTTTTTCCAGGATTACTGATGTTTAGGATGTGAGTTAAGAAAGGCAGAATTGATCCAGAGAGTTTGGTCAGGGACTCCTCAAGGGTGGGTTTTTCTGGGGAAAGTTATATAATTTGAACTTTATTCCATATTTCACAGACAATAAAAACTATGAGATAATATTTGGTTTTTGTGAGATGACTTTGGAAAGTGTTCTAGTCATTTACGGGATGGGTCAGGAACTGACAGCAAGGCAATCAGGTAGTTTAGTTCAGGAATCCTGGTAAGCTATGATCAGGTCAGTCCAGGTAAGGGAAGCAATGACAGAAGACTAGGGAGAAAAAGCCTCATTCTAGAGTTGTGACATAGAGGAGGTTCTATTGGAATTGAGGGAGACATTCTGTCTCTTTCTTTGTCTGGTCAAGATTCTGAATCCACTTCCATATGATCTATTACTTTGGCTCCCACATATGACCGAGAACATGTGGTATTTTTCTTCTACGAATGGCTTATTTCACTTAACACAATGATCTCTATTTCCATCTATGTTGTAGCAAATCATAAGATTTCACTCTTTTTTATGGCTGAATGACATTCTATTGTGTGTATACACTATAGTTTAAAAAGTCTATTCCTCCATTGATGGACACAAGTTGAATCCATATCTTGACTATTGTCAATAGTGCTGCAATTACCAGAGGCTAGGAAGGGTAGCGGGGAGAGTAGATAAAGAGAAGATGGTTAATGGGGACAAAATACAACTAGATGGAAGGAATAAATTCCAGGAGTTAATAGTCTAGTAGAAAGACTATAGTTAACAATAATTTATTGTCCATCTCAAAATAGCTAGAAGAATTGGAATGTTCCCAACACACAAAAAAGCAAATGTTTGAAGTAACGTACATTGCAGTTACCCTTATTTGATCATTAGACATGGTATACACAAGTCAAAACATCACATGTATCCCCAAAAATAAGTATAATTATTATATATCAATAAAAATATGAATTCAATCTGTTAAGATTCATCCCACTTTTTTCTTTTTTGTTTTCTAGGATGATCAGATATAGCTCAAGTCATTATGTACTTCTGCATAAATGACATTTGCTCTTTTCCTAGAGTATATTGGTCTCATGTTTCCCTTAGGTTTGTGATATTTTTACTTGGATTCTTCAGAGCCTTAAGATTAGTTAGAGGTGCTTCAAGGGCTTTGCAGGAGGTGATTAGAAAGACTAGGATGGAGACCAGGGGCAAAGTTTGAGTACTTTTATCCATGCTTTAACAAAGCCAGTTCTTCTTGTATTTGTTTTATGTGTGAGGTTCCACATAAAATTTTGTTTTTAGAAAGCTGCTTAAATAACCCTTGCTCAAGGGAGTGAGCAGAACTTATGAAATTTCAGTGTTCATTGTGTGTATTGTTGTCAGACTTGGGGGAAGAGCCCAATTCACACTGTGCCAGGATGTAGATGGTCTGTTGCACTGACCATGGAGAAATGCTATATGCCATTTGACTGCAAGTCACAGGAAAACAAGATTTCTGAGTCTAGTGCATAAAATGGTCAAAAGTTACATTGAAAGGCATGCTTTTGCCAGTCTTTCAGAATAACACACCTGCCTCTTTTAATGAGCTGTATAATCTTAGGTTGTTGGCAGCAGATTATGGAATGCTTCAAAAAATATATTTTTTACTTATATATGACTTGGTCACAAAATCATTAAAACATCAATACAATAATCTTCCAAATAAAAAAGGTGAGGCAAATTATCTCTGTCCTTCCTACACAATTTGGAGAACCCACGGAGCCACAGCCACAGCCACAGCTCACAGAGCATTCATATACTGATAACATATTAGGAAATATAATTGACTCAGGACCTAAAGACTCAATGTAAGAAATGAGGGAGAGAGAGGATGTTCAGGTGTTTCCTGACTTTCTGACTTGTGTATTTGAATGGATAATAGTGATCTTTAACTAGGAGAATTCACAGGAGAATGAGGACCATAGAAGGTAAAATAAGGAAATTCTCTTTGAAATAAGTTAAGTTAGAACTGCAGATGTATATCCAGGATGCAGTTATATAAACAAGGCCACAGCTCAGCAGAATCTGGGAGGGCTATAGATCTGACAGCCATCAAATGACATTAGTGAGAATTAATGAAGTGGATGAAATTATTGAGGAGGAATTTTTGAACAACAAAAGGCTAAAGAGGGAATGTTGAATGGCCTCAAATTAAGGGAGGACAGAGGAAAAGAACTAATACAGTAAGAAATAAACATTAGAGAAATAATAAGTACACCAAGACAGCATAGTTATCATTGAATCCACAGAAAGGGGCAGTTTCCAGAATAAGAAAATGGAGATCAGTGATCAATGCTACAATACAAGAATTGCTATAATTCTTGGTTGCTTCAGCTGATCATAGATTCTTTAGTGTGGAATAGAAGGTCAACCTCAGTCTTATTTCTATTCCTCTTTCTCATAAATCCTGAGTGTTCTTCTATGCCTGCACACACAAAATCTTTGTTCTGGCGCAATTCTCTTTGCCCTTGCAATACAACTTTGAAGATCCTTCCTTCAAGAGACTGAGTGCATTTCTCCAGCTCCTGAATCTGGGCTGGCTTCTTCATTTTCTCTGACCAACAGAATGAGCAGTGTGAAGCCTGCCAGCTCAAGACGAGGCTTCAGGTGGCCTTGAGAACTGGCATTCTCCCTTGGGACCCGTCTTGACTGGAGAAAAAGCCCAGGGTGGCCTGCTAGAAGATTATGCAGAGAAGAGCCAAGATCACTATAGGCCAGCTAATAGCAGTACCATCTCCAAATATGTAAAAATGCTCAAAGATCAGCAGAGCTGCCTGCCTGACCTGAAGCTGACCATAGACACATGAATAATTTCAAGAAGAGTCCAGAAGACCTACTAGCTGGCTCTTAGATTCATGAGAAAAAACAATGGCTATTATTATTTTAGTCTACTATGTTTTAATGTGGCTCGTTTTGCAGCAATAGCTAACTGATACAGTATACCAGCTCATACCTCTTTACTTTCATGAAAGCTGCCTTGATAAATTTTGTTAGATAAAAAATTTAAAACAAAGTAGTTTCTTTCTTTTTTTTTTTTTTTATATAGGTGAGTGGCATGAGATGAGGTGACAGAGGAAGACAGGACCCAGAGCATTCAGGACTTAGCAGGCCTTATTCAGTATCTTAGAATTTAATATTCTCAAATATTCCATTTTTTTCTCACTTGGTTTAAAAAACAAAATCCAAAAACCAATAGCAACAGCATTGTAATTATGTTAAAAATTCTTGAATCTTGAGAAAATCAGAAATCTACTTGAAAATATTCAAGAATCTTCCATTTTCTCTAACTCAGGCAAACCCACTCAGGAGGGCACCCACCCTATCGCTCAGCCTCAACTTCCCCCACTCTGCTTGTTATCCGAGCCCTACATTTGGAACAGCGCCAGGATCAGACACGATGGAATGGCCCCGCATCTCTCCTCTTTCTCAGGTTACCTTCTACAGCACAGGCACTTAAGATCCTCCAAGCTTTCTTTCAAGTCCATCTCTCTACAATAACACCTGCTTCAGGACTGAAAGCACTTCTACAAAGTAGGAGATAACGGGTAATGCAAAATAAAGAAGGCTGCCTGCTACTTAGCTTCAAGAACGTCTTATAAGACAAACACTGAACTATGTACTTGAAACTGTGAAAAACTCTAAAATACATGAATGTTTTTAATGGCCTCTGAGAGTCGGACAACTTGATCCCGTGTTGTAGATGGCAGGGATTATAGCTCTGATATGCACTTGCATTATATCAGGGGAACAAATTGTTGTTTTCATAATTTATTCCTTGGCTTCTACAAAGGATCCAAAATATCAGGGCACATACTGGAAATTGGTAAAGAAGTTGCTATCTGTAGTGTCTCCTACCGCCGGTGCTGGAAGCAATGACAATGGCAATTGCCCTTGCATCCTTCCCTTGTAGATGCTGCGCGGTGACGCTCATGACTTTACAGTTTCCCAGAGGTTAGCTTATTCAGACAAACCCAATCTGCCGCCTCATCAGTGGAATGTTTTGCTCATGTGGCATGTGGGCAGTTCTCAGGGAAAACCTTAACGGCTCTGCAAACTGAGAAGTTGGCTAGGGGTGCCTCTGTCACAGGGCTCTAGCTCCCACCTACTTAGCCTCTGGAGAACCGTCTACTCTTCAGGGCAGTCAGCCAGACTGACTGAGGCAGAGACAGAAACTTCCACGGAGGTGCTAATGCTGAATACTTCATGCTTTTCAGTGATGAATTTGGAAAACTTCCCAGATTGCACATCTGCCGTAGCATAATAGCTTGTACTTTAGAGAATAAAGCTTTCAAAGGAGACAGTGAGAACAATCATATCTATTCACAGAGGGAGGGTGACATTTCTTCCTTCTTTCAGGGACAGTGCCTGCCCTGGAGTGGTAGTTGCTGGTGAATGTGTGTAGTCGGGAGGGGCCCAGGGGCACGGGGCCCTGCTGGAGGAAGCCCGGTGATTGGTGCATGGCCCCGCTGGGAGAAACCTCATGATGGTGCACCATATCTCTGGGTGGAGCCCTGTATTTGGTGCACAGCCTTGCTGGGAAACACTCCATGACTGGTGCATGGGCTCCTGGGAAACACCCTGTGATTAGCGCGCCATCCCACTGTCTCTTCTGAAGCAAGCTAATTCAGATGGGTGGGGTGGTCAAGAAGGGACCTGAACTTAGACACTCAGTAAGGTGAAGGAATCTTCTTTCCCTCTTATCTCCTTTCCTCAACATGTGCTATTTTTTCCTTTTTTTTTCTTTTTCTTTTGTTTACTACAGTGGTCAAATAGCCCAATGCCATGAACTTTCCTTGGTACCAGCTGAGGAAATTGAGATATGATGTAATTTTTCTTAGGGCTTATTCAGGTCCAACTGAGACTTTGTCAGTTTCTTTATTGGGAAACTCATCTAACTCAATGATTAAATCTCAAAATTTATATTTAAATTTATTTAATTCCAAGGTCAAAGAGATAAAGATATAGAAGAGGAAATTCAGATGGGGGCATAGGAATTCTGGACTATGTAGAATTATTATCTGAACATTCTTTAAAATGTGCTCTTCTAACATAAAGGCACGGTGAAATCCAAGGAGATCTATTTTACAAAGGAAGGGAAACAGTATTTCTGGAACAAGCACATCGTCCACTGAGGTTTTAAAACCTGATATATCAGTACAACTGTGGTTGTTAAAATGTAGATCAATGGGGTAAAGAGTGCAGATTCATTGTTTGGGGACTTCTGATGGGGTCAGTTCCAGGCATGCCTGAAATGCAAAATGTACAAGCAATCTCCACAATCTCCAATTGTGTCCTGAACAATTCACATGTGATCATGTTATGGAGTTCACACTTAGACTGCCCTTAGTGAAGATTGATGTGGTCTTCTTCTTTTTCATAATCATTATTATTATAGGAAGCATTATGCTTATGTTGCTTTATCTAATTCTTCTTAAAACCAGAAGCAAATGAACATTGTGATATAAAAGCAGACTGATGGCTTAAATACTAGAGTGTGCGGGAGGAAGGAGGAGAGATATGGTCTCTGGGTGCTGTGTTTATGAGCAGGAGTCCAGGGCAGCTAGAGAGAGTCAGCATAAGACTAGAGGTATTTAGTTCAGGTGTCTCCTTATAAAGGATGATACCCAAGCACTTTTTGTCACTTCGCAACAGCAGTAGGTCTAGTAATGAGGAGAAACTTAGAAACTCAATCTAGGTATAAGTAATTTTAAAAATAAGTTTCCAAAAGAAAATAAATTATAGTTTCTCTTAAAACTTATTTTCTCCCTCAACATTAAAGAAGCAAATATAATAGCAAATAAAAGCTGACAGGTAGAATGGGCAGACTATAAAAGGAGTACACACTTGCAGTTGTTATTTTACACGTTAAAAGGGACATAAATAACATGAAGAATTTAAAATATAAATTCTTTATTAGGTTTAAAGTTAATATAAAAAAAGATTTTTCAGCATTTCACATTGTGATAGGAAAAATTGAGCCATCACATAACCATGCTATCTGAAGAATATATGAAGACTTTGGAATGCTAATTCTTGATATAAGGAGATTCTGTAGGGGAGACAATAAATTATGCTTGTGTGTGTGTGTATGTTTGTGTCTGTGTGAAAGATTGAAAGTAGACTTTTTAATGTTTCCTTTGGTATGTGCTATCTCTGAGTAGACTTTTGCTTCACAGAACTTCTCACATTTGTAATTTAATGTTTATGCTGGATATACTATCTTTCCTTACACCCAGGTATAAATTTGTTTTATTCTCTGCTATATTACCAGGGTTTATTCCAAGGTTTGAAATAAGATAAATGCTCAATCAATGTTATATGAGTGAATGAAGGAATGAATGAATGATTTGGAATATTACTGGATGTTTTAGGGCACACAGACCTGTTTAGCAAAAGCCTACCACAATAAACAGTACACAGGTATTTATGTATATTGATTTCACTTAATCTTCCCAGTGAATTTGAAAGACAGATATCATCTGCACCATTTTATAGGTGAAGAAACTGAAGCTTCCAGAGACTATTTGAACCATCTCTGTCTGTTTAGATCCAAGGCCAATATTACTCCCATCAGCTTCTGTTACCCATAATGGAAACAGATGCTTACTCAATATAAGAATGTACTTTCTAAGAAGTCTAACGATTCTGGAAGGAATGCACTCTCTTAAGAGGAACTGAATTATTTGTCACTGAAATTATGGAGTCTGTTTGACCATCTGCCAGAAACATGTAACAGAGAAGATAAGAAAAGAGGTTGAATTTGGAAACCTCTGATGTTCCTCTCAACTTGAAAACTTTAATTTACTGTCTAGCCATATGCTGAAGTGGCAGAATAATATGGTTCTTCCTCTCTCTTGGTAGTTTCCCTTTTTTCTTTTCCTTTAAAAGCAGATGTTTGCTATTGTGCTTGTTGCCCCAGGAGAAGAATCTACAGAACAGCAATCAGAGAAAGCCTGCTAACTTTCAGCTTTCCAATCCAAAAGTCTAAACCTTCAAGGGAAGTTGAAAGCTTAGGGACACAGACAAAATATTTGAGAGAAAGATCAAAAGAGAGAGCATGGCTTTCTGACAAATTTGAAAAAGGTAATCTCGACTGGTGAATTAGAATTAGATGCATGAAATATGGAAAAGTTAATGGCAAGCAGAGTGTTTTTGATGCTGCAGAGAAAGAAGTGATTATACACTCATTTTTGGGTAGAGCCATG
Source organism: Aotus nancymaae (assembly GCF_030222135.1). Taxonomy (NCBI): domain Eukaryota; kingdom Metazoa; phylum Chordata; class Mammalia; order Primates; family Aotidae; genus Aotus; species Aotus nancymaae. Next base: position 13,574,174 of record NW_026988450.1, on the reverse strand, counting down.
TGTAAATAGGACTACTCAGAAAGGGGGATTGGAGGGCTTGGGAATACAAGAGAACATATCTGTTTTCAGGTAAAATCCTGAGCAGATAGAGGGACCCAGCAAAACATTGTCTGGAAGGAGTATCCAGGTAGAAACAGCCAGAGAGAGCATCAAATGACTCAAGGTTGAAAAGGTCACTCCCCACTCAGGGACCTTGGCCCCTTAGGACACTCCCAAACTTAGACACCACTCTGCAAAAAGCAGCAGACTCTGAAGGGAGAAGAATAGTGGAATAAGGGACTTGAAGATTTGTTCTGAAGCCTGAAGACTAACCAAACAACAGATTGAACATTTCATTTTTAACTCTTCACATTCCTGTGTTTTTCTTCTAGTTTTTTTTTTTCTAGTTGAAATGAAAACACAAATATTCCTCCAATAAGAATAGTTTAATTTATGTCCTGAACAATTCACATGTGATCATGTTATGGAGTTCACACTTAGATTGCACTTAGGATTGATGTGGTCTTCTTTTTCATAACCATTATTATCATAGGAAGCATTATGCTTATGTTGCTTTATCTAATTCTATTGTTTGATACAAGTAAATTAGAGCTCTTCACTAGATTAAATTGCATTTGTTACCTTCCCATTCTAAATATCTGTTAGCCTTGGGTAAACACCAATCCTGTCATACAGATAACATCTCTAAGGGATCTTGCAGTTTTTGTGGTAATTAACCCGTATGCTTGTGGTTGTTTACTTAATATATTCATATTGTTCTTTGTGTACAGGGAGATACAAAGCACAAGAAGTAATGGGCATTTGCTTATTAAAGTATACTTGTTAAAATGGATATTAGTTTTCAGTTTGAAGTAAGATGTAATTAAGTTGGGAGTGTTGTGGGCAATAAAAAATTGACAATGAAAAAAGTGGGGCTAACTTGCTTATTTTGAGAGGCCGTCTTCATCTGTTTTCCATTAATTATTCTAGTGTCAAATGTTTAAAAAAATACCTAGATTTGGAATCTTATATTAAGTTAAATCTTTCTGTTTCTCCCAGAAAATAATAGCTTGCTATAGTAAGAGTAGTAGTGAAGAGTATCTCTCTACTCCTTTCTCTAATAACATGTTTTTTTTTTTTTTTTTTTCCTGCAGGTTATACAGAGATTGTCATACTGGGTAGAGTTCTTTCTGAAGCTGACATCAAAAATGGAAGAGATTTAAATGGAAAAAATGTGTGAAAGATAAGGCACAGGAAAGCAGGAATAGGCAGGGAGAGTTTTCAGTACACAACATAGGTCTGACACGTTGTACAGGAGAGAGGGAAGGAGGAGATTTGGGTGTGAAGGGTTTAGATCACCTTACAGCTCTGAACAAAGACTAATGAAAAGCCTCAGATCAAAGATGGTCTGCTAAAGGAAGACCTCATTAGGCAGAAATAGTCTGGTTTGTGCTCTTGGTGTGATCAGTGATTTGTTAGGCACAAACTGGGGAGAATGTGGCCTTGGAGAGTAAGCCATGACAGGTCCTGAAGGACTGGTAGCTGCAAGCTGTCAACTAACTGACTTCTTCAATGCAGATTTTCTCTTGAAAGGAGATCTGAATGGCATATGACCATGGCTTCTATAATCACCATTATTTAATTTTTAAATGTAATTAATTCTTAAAATTTTGTGGATGCAGATATGGAGTCAGTTCATGAGGGTATCTTTGGAGAGAGAAAATAGGAAGGGGATGGCACTAGACATGCAGAAAAGAAGTACTTGGCCTAAATGATCTGCCAATTATCTGAGAACACTTTATCCAAAAGTCTTAATAGTTGCACTGTCAGAATGAGTCGTTTTCCCACACCACACTTGCTAGAGAAACTTAATTGGTCATATGCACACTTTTGCAGGTACTTTTTATATGGATTCTATTAACATCCCAATTAAACCTCTTAGGGCAAGCATTTGAATGCCACTGTGGCTATACATAGCAATGAAACTTAGAAAAAAATAAAATTCCCTACTTGATTAAAAGAATAAGCAAAGAAGAATTAATGTTCTTGAATTTGCTTTGTTAAAATGAAAGAAAAAGGGAAGTCCTAGTGATTCATTTAAAATGATTGTTATTGATTACGTTTCCAACAAGAATGAACCAAGCAGGTGGTTCAGAAGTAAAAAACTATAGCTTATTAGAATCACCTCCCTCAGTTGTGAGGAATGGAAAGATACTAAAAATGAAAAAAAGAGAGGATAGTTTACAAGCCAGTGACTAAAAATGAGGACTGAACCCTTTTACCATTATTTTTTTCTAAACCAAGTGACATAATAATAGAGACTAATCAGAAGATCTCACCCAAGTCCCAGTCTTCCTGAGTTCAGTTTGCTCCCTTGAGCTCCGGTAAGTTTAAACTATATATTCCCCAGAGAAAATATTAAAACCCTTTCCTACCTGCTGTTTTGTTATGAATCTCACCAATGTTAACCTAAGCCTGCTTGCGAGGAAAACCATTGCTGGAGGTAAGAGCCTTTAAAACAACTTGGCAACACTGTCTCCTGGAGCATTTGAACATGGGATGTTATGTGTATAGCAGGCATTTGCCTTCCTATGTGAGTCTCTTAGGACTATGTGAGCTCTTAGGGGCTTAAACAGAAACTTATCTTCTCAATATTTTGGAGGGTAGAAATTCAAGATAAGGAGTACACAGGGCTGGTTTCTTCTGAGGACCTCTCACCTTGGCTTATGGTTGGCCTTCTTCTGCTGTCTTCATATGGTCTTCCCTTTTACATGTCTGTGTCATAACCACCTTTTCTTATAAGTGCACCAATCATAGTGGATTAGAGCCCACCCCAATGACCTCATTCTAACTTAATTACCTCTTTAAAGATGTTATCTTTAAATACAGTCACATTCTGAACTACTGGATGTTAGGGCTTCAACATAGGATTTTGGGGCTACAAAATTCAGATTCATATCTGAGAACAGAAGTGTTAGTAGACCTATATTCTTTTCTCATGGATCTGACAGCTTTGAGCCAGCCATGCCCCGTCCAGTTTTGCAGAGAAGTGCTGTCTCAGCAGCACTGGCTTTACACCCCTCTAGTGCCAACATTCCCACTCCCCAAACACACTCAGATCCCCAAACACACTCAGACTAACAAGATGACCTGGAAAGAGATGAGGTACTGCTTTGTCAGGAGAACAGACTTTGTTAGGGTGTGGAAGGGGGCACTTTATTTTTCCAAATCCAAGGAAGGAAAATCTGAAAAGAATAACTCATTAGAGTTAGATATGCCTACAAGAAGAAGAAATTGACCATTCTTCCCTAGTTGGACGTCTGCATTGACACCAGAATTTCTGTGCTAGTGGAGTAGGGGAAGAGAACACTGGGGAGAGATGGCATGGTGGCTTCTTCCAGGCCAAGGTGAGTCTCATGCCACCTTCAACTTGAACGTTCTTGGGTTTCTAGTTTCTAATATGTAAGATGGAGTCTCAACATGCCTGTAGGCCTCAAGTTGATGGTGAATGTTTGATGAGATTGGTGGCTGCAGTCTGTATTTGAGAAGAAGGCAGGGTAGGGTTGCAGTGGGAATTAGGCAGAAGATGTGGCTAAATCTCACATGGAAGCACAATACTGGGGAGACTAGCTAAGAGTAAGCCTCGACTACCTGACAATACCCCATTCGTCCTTGTTAAACCATGTACCAGCCAGGTCAACAGTGAGCCTTCCAGACGGGGAATGGCCTCCTCATTCGGGGAGGCCTCTGAGAGCCTGCTTTACTTCATCTCTTTCATTTTTGCCAACATGTGGGCAATACATGTGAGAAAGAAGCTTGTGAAAGCCAGACCAAATCTCCTTTCATTCCATTTTCTGAGTGGTGGAGTAGAAAAAGAGTTGTGAAATGTTTATGAGAGTCTGAGTTTTAAGAACTCTAAGTGACTGTTTTAATAAATAAATGAAAGGCAAGATTATAGCTATAATTCTATTATTGAAGCTCACCCAGCAAGTGTGAAAGGTGAGATTCAACAGTGCACTTTGGGGCACTTACTGACAAATGATAACACAGTGTTATTTTTATACCCGAACACATTATGATTTCTCAATAAATCAGCTACGCCTTGCATATAAAGAGCTAATAATATCTCATTTCCTGCTGCATGAGAATATGACCTTTGGTAACTTCTTTGTATTGTTTTCCTGGTAACTTGATAAAGACATGTACCAACTGCATTATGAAGCAACAGTGAGTATCATTAAAAATTGACCCATAGTTGGAAATTACTACTTTGAAATTATAAATTGAAATTATCTATTATAAATGCTGGTGAGAAGCCATCATTTTTAGCTTTCTTGAGTAAGCACCATGTCCCCAATGGGGACTCTAGAAACTATGCCTATGGAAGTTTTGCAAAATATATTAATTTCTCTGGTGTATAAAGTTTTTAACCCAGTGCAACTCCTAGATGTATTTGGCGTAAAACTCATCTCAGGCCTAAACCACTCTATGGATTGCTTCAAGAACTCCTATGAAGAATATCCAACAGTGCCCTGCTGGTAAGTTCTGGACCATCTTAAATCCTGTGACTGGTACCAAGTGTGGCCTGTAACAGTCTTGAATTTGAATATTTGGTTAAACATAAGAAAACCTCTATGTGAATGTCACTCATATATAAAAGTAATTGAAAAACAATTCTGGCTATGACAGAGTGACAAAGAGAATATTTGTATGCACCACTGATATGGCTTGAACGTTTTCTTTAAAACTTATGTCAAAATTTAATTGCCATTGTGACAGGTATTTAGAAGTGTATTAAGAGGGGAGATCATTAAGTCGTTATTAGGTCCTAAGGGTTCTATACTTATAAATGGATTAATACCATTCTCACAAGAGTGGATTTGTTATTGTGAGTGAGCGCCTGATAAACGGATAAATTTGACCAAATTTTCTCTATATGTCTTTCATGTTCTCATGCCCTATCACCATGTTATAACACAACACCAAGGTCCTCACCAGATGCTGGTGCTATGCTCTTTGACTTCCCAGCCTCCAAAGCTGTGAGCCAAATAAATTTCTATTGTTTATAAATTACCAAATCTGTGATATTCTGTTGTAAAACAGCAGCAGACAGCGAAGACAAGCACTATGCAATAACTTTAGAATGTCCGTGAGGAATCAAATACACTGCTTAACAGGTCTCCAATCACTCCCAACGAAAACAGAAAATTCTCCATCCTCTCTTCAACTTCCCCAAACATACTTCAGCACCCACTTTATGTGAATTTCTAATCTTCCTGCTTGCTTTGTTTTCCTTGTTAATTGCTATTTTAAAATAAAAATTTCTAATATTTACTGAGAGCACTCTACATTCCAGGTGATTTTTCTTAAGAATATCAACATTATCTCATCTAATTCTCATAACAAATTGTAAGAAAGGTACTATGAGCTAGGATGATAATCCTCATTTTAAAAATTTTAATTTAATTTTATTTCCATAGGTTTTTGGGGAATAGGTGATGTTTGGTTACATAAGCAAGTTCTTTAGTAGTGATTTGGGAGATTTTGGTGCACCCATCATCCAAGCAGTATACACGCTACCCAATTTGCAGTCATTTACCTCTCACCTCTTTCCCACATTTTCCCCCAAGTCCTCAAAGTCCACTGTATCAGTCTTATGTTTTTGCATCTAGTAGCTTAATTCTCACTTTTGAGTGAGAACATATGATGTTTAGTTTTCCATTCCTGAGTTACTTCATTTAGAAATAAAACCCATTTGATCATGGTGGATTACCTTTTTGACTGTCTGTTGGATTCAATTTGCTAGTATTTTGTTAAGGACTTTTTTTTTTTTGCATCTATAGTCATCAGAGATATTGGTCTGTAGCTTCTTTTTTTGCTATGTCCTTTCCTATTTTGGGTATTAGGGTAATGCTGGCCTTACAGAATGATTTAGGATGGATGTCCTCTTTCTCTATCTTGTGAAATAGTGTCAATAGGATTGAAACCAATTCTTCATTGAATGTCTGATAGAATTCAGCTGTGAATCCATCTGGTCCTGGACTGTTTATTAGTTGGAAATGTTTTAATTACCACTTCAATCTCACTGCTTGTTACTGGTCTGTTCAGAGTTTCTAATTCTTCTGGGTTTTAGCTATGAGGGTTGTATTTCCAGAAATTTATCCATCTGCTCTAGCTTTTCTAGTCTATGCATACAAAGGTGTTCACAGGAAGCTTGAATGTTCTTTTGTATTTGTATGGTGTTGGTTGTACTACTACCTCTTGTTTCATTTCTAATTGAGCTTATCTGGATCTTCTCTCTTTTCTTAGTTAGTATTGCTAATGATCTATCAATTTTATTTATCTTTTCAAAAAACCAGTTTTTCGTTTCATTTATCTTTTGAATTTTTTTCTTCAATTTTACTTAGTTCTGCTCTGATCTTGGTTATTTATTTTCTTCTGCCGGCTTTGTATTTAGTTTGTTCTTATTTCTCTATGTGAGAAATAAGAAAACCTCTAGAGTTCCTTAAGGTGTAACCTTAAATTGTCTGTGCTCTTTCAGACATTTTGATGTAAGCATTTAAGGCTATGAACTTTCCTCTTAGCACAACCTTTGCTGTATCCCAGGTTTTGATAGGTTGTATCACTATTATTGTTCAGTTCAAATAATTTTTAATTTCCATCTTGATTTCATTGTTGACCCAATGATCATTCAGGAACAGGTTATTTAATTTCCATATATTTGCATGGTTTTGAAAGTTCATTTTGGAGTTGATTTCCAATTTTCTTAAATTTATTGAGACTTGTTTTGTGGCCCTATCATACGATCTATCTTGGAGAATGTTCCATATGACGATAAATAAAATGTATATTCTGCAGCTATTGAGTAGAATGATCTGTAAATATCTGTTAAGTCCATTTGTTTTAGGATATAGTTTAAATCTACTGTTTCTTCGTTGACTTTCTGTCTTGATGACCAGTCTAGTGCTGTCAGTGGAGTACTGAAGTCCTCCACTATTATTGTGTTGCTATCTCATTTCTTAGGACTAGTAGAAATTGTTTAGTTTCGGAGCTCCAGCACTAGGTGTATATATATTTAGGATTGTGACACTTTCTTGCTGGACAAGGCCTTTATCATTATATAATGTCCCTCTTTGTTTTTTTCTATTGCTGTTGCTTCAAAGTATATATTTTCTGATATAAGAATAGCTACTCCTGCTTGCTTTTGGTGTCCATTTGCATGGAATGTCTTTTCCACCCTTTTAACCTTAGTTTATGTGAGTCTTTATGTGTTAGGTGAGTCTCTGGAAGGCAGCAGATACTTGGTTGGTGAATTCTTATCCATTCTGCTATTTGGCATTTTTTTAAGTGTAGCATTTAGGCCATTTACATTCAAAGTTAGTATTGAGATATGAGGTACTATTCTATTCATCATGCTAGTTGTTGCCTGAATACCTTATTCTTCTCTTTACTGCGTCATTGTTTCTCAAGTCCTGTGAGATTTATGCTTTAAGAAAATTCTGTTTTGATGTATTTCAAGGATTTGTTTCAAGATTTAGAGTTCCTTTTAGCATTTCTTATAGTGCTGGCTTCATAGTGGCATATTCTCTCAGCATTTCTTTGTCTGAAAAACACTGTAACTATTCTTCATTTATGAAGCTTAGTTTCTCCGGATACAAAATCTTTGGCTCATAATTATTTTGTTTAAGGAAGCTGAAGATATGGCCCCAATCCCTTCTGGCTTAAAGGGTTTCTGCTGAGAAATCTGCTGTTAATCTAATAGGTTTCTCCTTTATAGGTTACCTAGCGCTTTGGCCTGACAGCTCTTAAGATTCTTATCTACGTCATGACTCTAGATAACATGGTGATGATACGCCTGGGCGATAATCTTTTTGCAATGAATTTCCCAGGTGTTCTTTGAGTTGCTTTTATTTTGATGTCTAGATCTCTATCAAGGCCAGGGAAGTTTTCCTTTATTATTCCCCAAAATATGTTTTCCAAACTTTCAGATTCCCCATCTTTGTCAAGAAGGCCAATTATTCTTAGATTTGGTAGTTGAACATAATCCCAAATTTCTTGAAGGCTTTGTTCATTTAAAAAAAATCTTTTTTCTTTGTCTTTTTTGGATTGGGTTATTTCTAAAACCTTGTCTTGGAGCTCTGAAGTTCTTTCTTCTGCTTGTTGGGTTCTATTGCTGAGACTCTCCAGTGCATTTTGCATTTCTCTAAGTATGGCCTCCATTTCCAGAAGTTGTGATTGTTCTTTATTTATGCTACCTATTTCACTGAAGACTTCTCCTCTGATATTTTATATATATTTTTTGATTTTATTAAACTGGACTTTGCTTTTCTCTGGTGCCTCATTGATTAGCTTAATAATTAAAATTCTGAATTCTTTTTCTGGCAAATCAGGGATTTCTTCTTGGTTTTAAGCCATTGCTGGTGAGCTAGTGTGATTTTTTGAGGATATTTTATAAACCTTGTTGTGTCATATTGCCAGAATTGTTTTTCTGGTTCCTTCTCAATTGAGCAGGTCATGTCAGAGGGAATATCTGGGGCTTGAAGACTGCTGTTTAGATTCTTTTGTCCCATGGGTTGCTCCCTAGATATAGGACTCTCCCTCTTTTCCTAGGTATGTGGCTTCCTGAAAGTCAAACTGTAGTGATTATTATTTCCGTTCTGCATCTAGCCACCCAGCGGGACCACCAGATTCCAGGCTGGTACTGGGGGGTGTCTGCATAGAGTCCTGTGATGTGAACCATCTTCCAGTCTCCAAACTATGAATAGCAACACTTGATTTGGTGCAGGTGGCAGGGGAATGAAATGAATTCTGTGAGGGTCCTCAGTTGTATTATTGTTGTTTATTGCACTAGTTTTGTGCTGGTTGGCCTCCTGTCAGGAGGTGATGCTTTCAAGGCAGCATCAGCTATGGTGGTATAAGGAGGATCAGGTGCTGGGCAGGGCCCTAGAACTCCCAAGAAAATATGGCTTTTGTCTTTAGCTACCAGGGTAGGTAGAGAAAGACCATCAGGTTGTGGCAGAGTTAGGTGTGTCTGAGCTCAGATTCTCCTTGGGTAGGGCTTGCCACAGCTGCTGTGAGGGATGAGGGTGTGGTTCTCAGGTCAATGGAGTTATGTTCCCAGGAGGATTATGGTTGCCTCTGCTGTGTCATGCAGGTTGCCAGGGAAGTGGAGGAAAGCTAGCAGTTATAGGCCTCACCCCAATCCCATTAAACTTAAAAGGCCGGTCTCACTCCCACATTGCAGCATCCCCTACCTCAACAGCACCAAGTTTGTTTCCAGGTAGTGGGTGAAGTGCCCCAGGCTACCAGCCTCCTGACTGAGAAAGCAAGCAGAGCTTTCAGGTTTCATGCCTCCCCACCTGCCCACATCTGCACTTCATATTCACCTCTTCCCCTGAGTTCTGTCCAAGTAACTGCAATCAGTTTGAATTATTACAAAGTTCGGCTGGAGGCTTACTTCTTCCTGTGGCTTTTCCCAGTTCCTCTGGCAGCCCTCCCCAAGGACCCCTGTGAGACAAGTCAGAAATGGCTTCCCTGGGGACTGAGAGAGCCCACAGGGCTCTTCCTGCTGCTTCCTCTACTCCTGTATTTTGCTCGGCTCTCTAAATCATCTCTGCTCCAGGTAAGTTCAAGTCCTTCTCCTGTAATCTGGACCTTCAGGTTTCCCAGTGAGGGTGTGTGTTCAAGAGGGAATGATCCCCCTTTCCTACTTTCACACCTTGGATACTCACAGTATTTGGGCTGTCTCTTCAGGTCCAGGAACAATCTGCTTCCTTCAGAGAGTTTGTGGATTCTCTTGGCTTTCCTGGTATGTTCCTGCAGTAGTTCTTAGAGCAAAATTTCATGATATGTCTCTACATGTTGCTCTGTCCATCTGAGTGGGAGCTGCAATTTAGTCCTGCCTCCTACCCATCATTTTCCCACTTTCTATCCCTTTGAAAACCTGGTTTCTTCTTTCCTCATTTGAAACTCCTAATTTCTCTAAGAAAGCAGATGCTTCAGAGACAGCCTACTGCTGAGAGCTGTTTTGAGCCTGATTCTGATAATCCTCATTTTAAAGACTAAGAAAAGTTTAAATAATTTCTCAAGATTATACAATTATAAAGTGGTATAACCAAGATTCAAGCATGGGAGGATATATAAAGTCATATTCTAATAACATAGAAGATCATTAGAATGACTTTCCCTTTAGTGATTTATATACATAAACTTATTTATTCAACAAACACGTAAAAATAACATAATTTTCTAATACTCTTTTATGAAACTCCGTCTCCCCTGCCTTCAACCCACCTCATTACTTTGAGTCATTTTACCTGTAAATACTTCAGTATGTATCTCTTTGATTAGGACATCATGCCATTATCAAATCTAGCAAAGTTAACAATTATTCTTTAAATTGTCTAATTCTCAATTCATATTAAACTTTTTATGATTGTGTTAGCAACAACAACAAAAAAAGAAACAAGATTGTCCTTAAAAGTAAAAAATAAAATTAATCATGCTAAAAAAAAAAAAAGAAAATAAATGGCCATATGATCTGTTTTTTCTTACACCATTCCAGAATAGTTTTATTGGTAAACTACAATCAGAAAAAGAAGAAAATTAAATTTGAAAGCCAATGTTTGTGAGAATAAAAGATAAATTAACCAAATATCAACTCTGTGTCTAGAACTCCCTAGAAAAGACAAAGACTTTCAAAGGAAGATTAAGTCCATGAAATGAATACTTTTTCTTTAGGAAGGAAAGGGGAATGTGAAAGCTCAATACAACCTCTCATTCAATAATCTTCCAAAATACATTTAATCTAAGACATCATTTAGTTTCACTGAGTTACAAACACAATTTTATTTATATTTATTAGACTTTAAGGTCTGGGGTACATGTGCAGAACATGCAGGTTTGTTACATAGGTATATACGTGCCATGGTGGTTTGCTGCATCCATCACCCTGTCATCTACATTAGGTATTTCTGCTAATGCTATCCCTCCCCTATTTCCCCAGCCCCTGCTATCCCTCCCCTAGAGCCCCACCCACCCCAGCAAGCCCCAGTGTGTGATGTTTTCCTCCCTGTGTCCATGTGTTCTCATTGTTCAACACCTACTTATGAGTGAGAACGTGTGGTGACAAACACAATTTCTAAATCATTAGCATTTTATCCACTTTTAAAATGGACATTCAGAGAAAGTACAGCTTATTGGGACAGGATTGGCATTGAGTATCTTGAATGGTTGTTCTCATCAAGTATGGTGATTCAGGTGTGGTGTGACATGATTCAAGATCAAGGGGCTAAATAGCCACCAAAATTGCTGTTCTACCTTATTAAAATAATTCTAATTTTAATTTCATACTACAAAAGTTTATGTTCAGTTGCTACTGTCTCATAAAAGTGTAGGAAATCTCATTCACTAAAAACAATTACTTGTCTTTATAACTTTACTGTACAGTATCAATCAATTACTATAATTGGAAGCAAAATTGGTTATGATTAAATAAAAATTGGCAAGGAAAAGTTATATAACTGAATGGATAATTATTTTTCCAAACAATTTAGTATAAAAGTTTGGTGAATTATGTTTGCAAAGAAGCATTAAAATGCACACACACACATACCCCTATACACACCAGCCATCAAAATTTTTAACTCAAATCACACATTACATTTTTCTTTACTAAATTTTAGAGATGAAGACATTAGAATACTCCATCATATAATATAAGAGTTCTATAGAGTATGTCCAAAGAAATAAAAAAAGTCACTTTTGTCCCATTTCTGATAACAGTATAGTGCTAAATTTCCTGGGATCTTGATGTTTTAATATATTTTAAACAGGGAAACAAAGTAAAAGAGAGAATCCTTTTTAAGTCATGAATGTGTCAACAATTATAGGATATTTTTTTACCATCTATATTAGTTTTCTATGCCTGCCATAACAAACTCACATAATATTAATAGTTTAAAACAACATAAATTTTCTATCTCACAGTTCTGCAGATAGGAAAACAGATGGTTTGAGCTGGAATTCTGCTTAGAGTCCCACAAAGCTAAAATCAACAAGTCAGCAGGGCTGTGTTTTTTTCCCGGAAGCTTTGAGAAGAATACACCTCCAAGCTCATTTCATTTGGTGGCACAATTCAGTTCCATGTGCTTGTAGGACGGAGTTCCAGGTTTCTTTGCTGACTGTTGGCTCAGGATGGCTCTAAGCTTCTAGAGGCTTCTGCATTCTCTGGTTCTAGGTCTTCTTCATCTTCAAAGTCAGCAATGATGGGTTAAGTCCCTCTCATCCTTTCAATCTGTCTGACCTTCCCTTCAGCCTCATCTTGCCAATCTGTCCTCCCAGCTGAAGACATTCTTTGCTTTTAAAGGTTCATGTGATTAGATAGTGCTCACCAGGATAATCTACAATAATCTGTCTCTTTAAGGTCCCTGAACTTTATTATACCTGCAAGATCTTTTTTTGCTGTGTGATATGGTTTGGATCTGTGTCCCTGCCCCAAATCTCATGTTGAATTGTAATCCCCAGTGTTGGAGGTAGGGCCTGGTGGGATGTGATTAGATCATTAGGTGGTTTCTCATGAATGGCTTAACACCACCCCTCTGCTCTTCTCATGATAGTGAATGCATTCTCATGAGATCTGGTGGTTTAAAACTGTGTAGCACCTCCCTGCTTTCTCTTCTTTTCGCTCTGGCCATGTAAGATGTGTCTTCTTCCCCTTCACCTTCTGTCATGACTCTCAGTTTCCTGACACCTCCCCAGAAGCAGAAGCTGCTATGCTTCCTATACAGCCTGTGGAACCGTGAGTCAATCAAATCTTTTTTCTTTATAAATTACCCAGTCTCAGATATTTATTTATAGCAGTTCAAGAATGGACTAATACACCATGCAGGGAAACACATTCACAAGTCCCAAGAATAAAGGTGTGGTCATCTTTGGAGGATCCATCTGCCTACTGTGCTGTTAAGAGTTGGACATTTTTTGTCCTATTGACTCTCACCTCTGCTAGATGCACCCTCTCACCTCCAACCACAAACTCTGGGTGTGTCTCCTAGGCTTTGTTTAGTTCTATATGTGAAGCATATAATGATTCTTGTCAGAAATAGCCTCAGTTTCCAAGGTTCCCATTCTTAGTGAATCCTCAAATCTACTCTTCTGCCAGTTTTTTGTTGCCCCTTTAATTCTGACAAATGACATCTTTGCTGCTTAGTCTGGATGTTGGAATATATGATTTTCTCTGTTCTCAAACCTGTCTGGGTTAAACAGCATGACTTTCAAACTTGTCAATCCCAATCTGGGATCTCTAATTGTCTTTCCGGAAGGTCTCTGGTTCTGGTCTGAATTACTCATCCCTTACCACAAGACACTGTTGCTCCTCTTTTCATATTTGTTAATAGCTACCACTTGGTATGGAATGTTACAAAAATGCCCTGTTTGTGTTCCAGCATTACTCACTAAAGATATGACACATTTATTAGCTAAGTTAGTATTCATGTGTTATGTGATAAATCACAACACAAACTCTAATGTTTTCGATACTCTATATACCTAGGTTAATAGAAAAAAATTTATAAAGCATGGATCAAGTATTTTCTATATATTTTTGATAAATTATTCAATGATAATATAGTTACACTGATAATATTAATATGTTTGAAATGACTGGCCTATAAAATATTAATCTTGGTTACATGGGCCATTTTAATGAACTGTATTAATATTGTAATGATCTAAGAATCTATTAGATAATTGGTTATTATGCAACCAATAAGAGTGGGAGACAACAAAATGTGGGTATTGGGTGGAATTGAGCAGTCCCTATCAAATCTCTTACTTGCCTCTTCTGAATACTGCATAATCTCCTAAGCTCAATCTACAATTTTTTAAAATGTCAACCCAGTGTAACTCACTGCAATACAAATAAGGCGGACATAGATTCTTCCTTCAAGGTGTTTACAGCCTGTTAGAGAAGGTAATTGGTACCTCAATGCCTGTTGGGTTACAGATACATAAATCTCATATAGCTCAGCCACAAAGTTAGAGATATTTTTAGCTTTTAAACCTTTGGTAATTTAATTTAACCCATAATATAGTATACTTTCAATATCTATCCTACTCTAAGCTAACAGGCATGTTCTTTGGAGTCAGACAGATCTGGGTATAAATTTCCATCTTTCCACTTGCTAACTACATATCTTTGAGCAAGTTACATAGTCTCTCTGAGCTTCTGTAAACTGAGAATCAATGTTACCTAGCTACCTCACAAGATTTTTGTGAATATCAAATGAAATACCCTTCATGCAGAAATCTAGCTCATTGCCTATCATGTGGGTGGGTACTTTAAATAAATAAAGTTAATATAAAGAATAATAGAGAAAACAATGTCAAATAAATTCCCTCTTTCTAATTTAAAAGCAAACTCAAAATAACAAGGTCCATATGTTACTACTAGAAGGCATAGTTGGCCTGGCTGTGGTCCATCTAAGACAGCAGGCAGATTTGATCAGCCTGAGATGACTGACAGGTCCACCTACTTTTATGAGGAACTTCTCATCAGGTCAGTGTGTCCTTCTGTGCCACCAGTATGCCATTGCCTGGTGGTCCTGAAAGTGTACCTTGTAGCTGTCAATGAGCAACAGAGGAGAACAACAGCTGCTGGTTTGGGTGTTCTTCCTTCCTAGTCCACATCAGAATCTTAAGAGTCCCTGGCCCTCAAAGCCCAGCATGGAACTTCCACAGGTGTCTGGCACATCACTAGTGTGGGTGGTTTAAACACAGTTGCTCTACTCTTACTAGTTCCCATCATCTGCATAAATCAGGCCACCATAAATTTCTCAAGCCTTAGTCAGAAGAAAAATGCATATATTCTGTCTGAATAGAAAGGTCATAAGAAAAAGCATTAACTTTGATTTGCAATAAATTATTCAATTATTTTGTGAATACCTATCATGGTGATTTGTAAATAGGGGTGTCTAGATAATGAAAAAAGGAGCAGAAATCTTTGATATTTGGCAACGTAATTGAATTGGCACAGGTTAAAGATCTTGCGACAGGTGGGAAAAAATCACTTCTAATTTTTACATCATCTTTCAGTCTACAAAGCTCTTTGGCATATATTAATGTGTGCAATAATCTTTTAAGATAGGTAGGTTACATATTCATAACCTTATTTTGCAGATGATCAAACTGAAACTTTGAAATATTAACATGAAAAATATAACTAACTTCCATGCTCCCAGACAAAAGCTGAGCAAAGCCTACACTGTTCCTTAGCACTTCAAGGAAGCTTACGCAGACACTTCCTGTGGATGCCTGTGTGTCCTACAGCTTAGCCTAAGATTTGGGGAGGAGAGTGTGGAGGGAAGAACTGGATGCCAGATCTGTCCCCAACTTTAATTATCCTTATCTGGAGGTTTTGTGATTGGTGCAGCAGAGCAAGACCATCTGTTCTTCTCTCTAAAGTAAGTAACAATTTTAAGGGATTCTTACAATCCTATTGTCTCTTCCCTTCAAATAGTCTCTCATTGGAATATCTTCTACAACTGAGCTCTTTCCCCATTTACAGAGATTTTTTTCTGGGCATCCCTACCTGATTGTCCACCTGGTACCACCTGATCATATCCCATCAATATCTACCCCTCCACATTTTAAGCAAATTTATAGCCAGGCACCAGACACTTTTAATTGCAATTAAGCAGTTAATTATTCACTTCTTTGCCATTTATTACGACTAGTGTTTCTAACAACAGTGATACTATTCTCTTGTCCCCACCCGAAAGCCGGATACTTGAAGTCATTCATTTAATTAATGCAAATTAGGGCAGTGCTAAGCACAAAGAGCTTCATTAGTAGAGGGATTTCGACACATGGACAAATAAGAACAGGATGGTGGATGTTTGCAAAAAGAGCATTGAGCCTGTGAAGAAAGTAACAGGTACATCTGCTTCTGATGAAATAAACAAGGACGCTGAGCTGTCTTTTGCATAAGTTCACCTGGCAGACAGGCAGCAGGCAGGAATTCCAAGTCTAGAGACAGCATGAGCCAAGGCCCAGGCCACAGAAGAGTCTGGCTTATTTGGGGAATTTTGAGTTCTTCCAGATGTCTGGATATGGCCAAAGCAATAGGTGGGTGTTCAGATCACAGGCATCTGTGTGTGTTTGCTAAATAGGGGGACATTATTCTGTAGCCCAGTACTTAGCCCTGGCTGCACAACTGCACAATAGAATCACATGGAGGGCTTTTAATAAATAAGCCCCCTCCCTGCCAACACAGCAACAAAATACTGATTTAATCCTTCCACTAGAAAGCAGAAATTATTTTGCATAGTTCTATAGGTAACTCACAGGTGATTTCTAGGTTTTAAATATGAGAGCAACACATTCAAATACAGTCATATGCTGCAGAATGATGTCAACAATGGACTGCATATACAACGGCGGTCCTATCAAATTATAATACCGAATTTTTACTGTACCTTTCCTGTTTGAATATGTTTAGATGCACAAATACTTACTATTGTGTTACAATTGCCTATAGTATTCAGTAGAGTAGCACACTGTACAGGTATGTAGCCTAGGAGAAACAGACTATACCATATAGCCTAAGTATGTAGTAGGCTCTACCATCTGAGTTTGTGTAAGTACACTCAATCATTACACAATGATGAAATTGCCTAACAACACATTTCTTAGAACATATCCCTGTCATTAAGAGATGCATGACTATAGTCCTGATGACACTATTTAATAATAAGAGAGATACGACCCTAGGTAGATATTCTGCAATTTACTTTGGCTCTTTCATCTCTTTGGTTCCTTCCTTTTTTATATTTAGCAAGCCATAAAGATTGTACCCTTGGTTTTCTTTAACTACTTCTCTCTTTTCTGCTTTTATGATGGTTTCTTTGTCATTACTGTACATTCTGCTTTATAGGGACTTATTTACTCTATGCATAGAAAAAATAAAATAAATAAATACTTTTCAATTAATTTAAAAATAATAAATTAAGAATTGTCTTTAGACATGAAGAAGTTTGCTTTTTAACAGTTTAATGAAAAATTGTGAGAAATACAAACTTGATCTTAATATTCTCAAATACTGGTTACATGTATAGATCACTGATGCTGGAATCAGGCAAATATGGAGTTGAATCCACCTCATCATTTACTAACTGTTTGACCTTGAGAAAGCTGATAGACCTTTTTGAACCTTAGTGTCTTTTTTTCTATAAAATCAGAGGGCTATTGCAATGTATAAATGAAATAATATAGGGCATGTGTTATAACCAGTAGACCAGTTGGGTATAATGGATATGCCACAAGTATTGCTTCCATTTGCATATATTAAATTATTTAACTCTATAAAAACTCTGTAACGTATGATGTTTGCATGGTATATAGGAGGAAAAAAATCAGATTTTTTTCTATAAGATCGACTGTATAGAATTAAACTTTAAATTGATACATAGTATGAATATATTTTAAAGAGATAGAGTAAATCCTAGACAAAAAAACTTAATTTACGATTTAAGTTCATCTAGAAAATAAAAGTCATTCAAGAAAAGGCATCAGCAGCCATAAAGCATAGGAATCGGGGAGGCAATGAGGCAGACATGATCAGTGTCTGTCTAAGCCTGTGCTTAACCAAGGATTCATCCACTCACATCTTGTAGACAAGGCGAGGGCATTTGACTCTAATGGCCTGATGTCACAAATATTTGAATTATAAAACAAGCCATGCCTCTTCTGGTTCCAAGTATAGTAAACATCCTTCTGATAATAATCTGGCTTTTCTTAGAGCTGGCAAGTATCTAGTCACTTTGAAAACTAGGATTTTTTATTTTATTGGATCAACTGGCTTTTTGAGTTCTGCATCAGAGTCTCATGAGTCCTATTAGTGAGGATTAGTGTTTCTTGGTTTAATACCTCTAGGGCACTCATGAGGCCAACATTCTGTGACATTCAGGAACAAGCCACAGTAAATAGTTTTCCCTGGCCGGGTTATATAACATTTTTCTGTTACTTCACACACCAAAGCTGATGCCCAAGGTTCACATGGGAGAACCTTGAACCACACATCTAGCTGTAGTTCTTGTTCCTAATTTACAATGGTAATACAATGGAGGTGACTGGACACTTGTTGGTTGCCTGAGCTGTGTAGTTTTCTGCGTTTCCCCCTTCCCAATAGCTTCTTTTCAGGATTCATGTGGTTTTAGAGAAGCTGAGGCCATTACTGCTCCAGAGATGGAACACATGATCTAGACAGGCTAATCAGCACATCTCAGCAATATGGCTACAATGGGTGGTTTGTGGTGGGCATGTGAGCTAATCCAGACCAGTCAAACCTACACCTTCCTCTTGGAGTTGTGAGACAAAGGTAAGTTAACTTCCTCTAGATGATATGTGGGTACAGCAGTCACATCTGGGACTGCTGAAGCCATTGTTTTCTATTATGTAGGAAGCTATCCTAAAGAAAATATCTTGGAAGAAGGAAAAATAAAACAAGAAAATCTAAAGAGGCAGAAACAGAACTCCAGTAATAGTTTAGTCCCAAGAATCAAACTATGCCTGAAGGCTGACTCATGTATCTCACACACACACACACACACACACACACACACAAATCTAATAATTTCTTTTGTATTATTTAAGTTTAGTTTAGTTTAGTTTTATACTACTTGGAAAACAAAGGGCATTTACCATTAATTTTTATTTCCTCATTTTAAAAATAAAAATCCAGGAAAGAATAAGTACAATTATAAAGTACACAGTTTCCTTGTATTAAATTCCCCAGAAAAATATATTTTCATTCTTTTAAAAGAATTCTAACACACTTTAAGCAACTTTCTGATGTCATGAAGAAGGGATGTTTATTGTGCTTACTTATCTCTATTCTCAATACAATCTTGGCACTAAATTTTTATTTTTAAGCATCTAAATCTGAAACTATTGTTTGTCAAGAACACCTGAAGGATATAACAGAATGTTCTTGGACATAAACAGGTTTTTTCAAAGTAAAACATTGTCAAGCAGGCTCTCAAAAAAAAAAAATCTCAATTCATCAAGGGAAGTAGGATAAGAGGTGGCCTGTTCTCATCTGGTCTCATCCTGGGAGATCTGTCTCCCACACAGACTTAAGAGTTTCAAATATGTGAGAATGAAGACAGCATGCTAAACCATTTCAAAAGTACTGAGAGACTTAAATAAAACAATAGGAATTTATGGGAAGCCACTCGATATAGCTTCTTTTGTACATAAAAATCTCTGTCATGCCACTGTTTCTTCACACAAGTCATGGTAAATGTTCAATTTTTGAGGACTGGAACAGACACCTCACTGAGTTTTGCATGTGTGTGTGTGCGTGTGTGTGTGTGCACGCGCGTGTGTGTATGTGTACTTTTGAATGTGTACATAAAAATAGGAAACAGAAATCCATGTCTATCCCCTAACTTGTTTTGGACCCCCATACCACAGGGATTTAAAACAAATCTGCCACCATTGCCTCTGTCAAGGCTTTACTTACCTCTTTTGAAGTCCCAGAAGAGAATTCCTTTTGGTCACCTGCTTACTCAGGAAGGAAAGACCCTGATCTCTTTTACCTTCTCTAGTGAGCACCTGAATTGCCCTCCCAAAGGGACCAGATGCAATGGTGAAAAGGGCCATTTACAAAAGAAAACTGGGGCCTATTAGGAAGAGACTACCCCCAGCCAACCAACACAACACACATTTTCACTACAGTATTTATAAATCCAGAGACCCTTAATTACATCCCTGCCTCTCCGGATAGAGAATACCAAAGGAGTTAACAGCATGGTAACTGCTTTCTTGGTTGTGTCAGAAGTCGTATTGGGTCAAGAAATGTATATCTCAAGGATAAAATGCCTACCCTCTTCAAGACACAGAGACTGGAGGCTGAGTAGAAGCAATTTTTCAAAGGAAATGTCTATGATTAGATGTTCTTTATATTTCAAGTAGAGGAAAATACCTGGGGATGGCCATGGATGTCCTGTTCTCCGATTTAAAGACATTGATTACTGTAGTCTTGTAGTATAGTTTGAAGTCCGGTAGTGTGATGCCTCCTACTTTGTTCTTTTTGTTTAGAATTGACTTGGCTATGCAGGCTCTCTTTTGGTTCCATATGAATTTTAAGGTGGTTTTTTCCAGTTCTGTGAAGAAGGTCTTTGGTAGCTTGATGGGGATAGCATTGAATCTGTAAATTACTTTGGGCAGTATGGCCATTTTAACGATATTGATTCTTCCTAACCATGAACATGGAATGTTTCTACAAGGCTACAGTAATCAAAACAGCATGGTACTGGTACCAAAACAGAGATATAGACCAATGGAACAGAACAGATGCCTCGGAGGCAACACAGCATGTCTACAACCATCCTATCTTTGACAAACCTGATAAAAACAAGCAATGGGGAAAGGATTCCCTGTTTAATAAATGGTGTTGGGAAAACTGGCTAGCCATATGCAGAAAGCAGAAACTGGACCCCTTCCTGACACCTTACACTAAAATTAACTCCAGATGGATTAAAGACTTAAACATAAGACCTAACACCATAAAAACCATAGAAGAAAATCTAGGCAAAACCATTCAGGACATAGGCATAGGCAAGGACTTCATGACCAAAACACCAAAAGCATTGGCAACAAAAGCCAAAATAGACAAATCACACTGCCATGTATGCACCTATGCAACAATCTTGCATGTTCTTCACATGTACCCCAAAACCTAAAATGCAATTTAAAAAAAGCCTAAAAATAAATAAATAAAAATAAAGACATTGAGCCCCTGAAACCACCCACATCATAAAAAATGGACCTCTTAAGAGAGAAGGGCTGATTTCTTTAATCCTTGAGCAAGAAATGGAGTGGAGTTTTTTTTTAAATAAGTCTTCATTCTCTATGTCTCTTCTTATCATCATTTTTTTTTTTTTTGGTTTATAGTATAGACTTGATTCTAATTGTGTTGTCTTTGCTAATCTGGATTATCTAAGACTAACTGAAAAACATGTACTTCATCCTTAGACTAAAACTTTTGTGGACAAAAACATTGAGAGTTTGCTTCCATTATAATCAAGAAGTACAAAACTGGTGGTAAGAAAAGAAAAGGAAAATATATCATTTTTAAAATCAAGTGACTCTCCAGTCAGTAGCTGATTTCCTTAACATGCACAAGAACACACAGAAAAGGAGGCGATCACACTTCCCTGTAGTGCAGCTATTTGTAAACGTAATGCACTCATGCAGTATCTAAATACTCAGTGGGTTTCTGACAGTCCCATCCATCACAACACAGCCCTCACCATGCTACTGCCTCCGATGAAGGATACAAAAGCACAGTCATTCAAACAAGCCAAACAGAAGAAAAAGGTGGATACATTATGAAAAATAAGGTGGATACATTATACACTTAGGTCTTTGACATAACTTTGCAATGAGTGTCTTTTGTACTGCTTTTTGTTGTGTAGTCATGATTGTACCTGCTAACATGGTTACACATTATGTACAAAGTCATTTGATAAAATACTTTTCCCCCAAATGAAAGAACAAAAGAATTTAGAAGATGTGTCATTTTTTAAGAGGTTTGCTCTGAGTCAAATATGAGTGACTACGGCCCAAGGCACAGTCTCAAGAGATCCTGAGACCATGTGCCCTGAAGATGTGTCATTTTGGTCCTCCTGGAAGCTGAGGCAAAGTTAGGAATGCAGGAGGTTTATTAGGGGTTAATGCCTGTGAAGGTAAAAAGGAAGAAAGCGGAATTGAGGAGAAAACGTCTTTGGATTGAAATGCAAATCTCATAAAGTTTGGGTCAACCGAACAGGGAGCTGTAAAGCAAGAATTGACCACTGGAGGAGTTCTGTGTTGGGCAGAAGTGGCTAAGGTTAACATCCCAGTCATGCTCAGTCATGGCCTGGGGACTCCCTGGAGTGAGTGAGGCTTTGCCTCAAAAGATGAGGCAACTCTTGCGTGAGACTATCAGCTTACAGTACTCCTTGATAATAAATGACCAGTGCCATCTTGAAGGAAAATCTGAGTGGTAGACCTTTCTGGCTACCATAGAACAGAAAATGGTTAGTCTAGGATTAGATACAGAACTAGTTGCACTGATTGAGGTCAAAAAATAAGTATCATTGATTTACTTTGTCATTGTTATGGTGGCTATCAAGGAGCACCAACCTAAATTTGTAGGCAGATTAAAGGAAAACTTGACAATTAGTTATAATAACTATTCTATTTTAAAAATGTATGAATTTACTATGAACTGATTAAAATTTAAAACACTATTTTAAAATTAAAGAATATTGATAGATAGATAGATAGATAGAAAGTATAAACTGATATCTCTCCTTCCCTCACCTTTCACAGGTTTATTTTTAAGCAAATTTTATAGGCATGTCAGTAGTCAGTGTGGTCTGGTGTTACGTTAGTAATTTTTATTCCAGACGTTTTATCATAGAAGACTGCACTGTGTGGAATCTTGAATAAGCATGTCTTGTCTAACATATCATTTAGGAAGACAGCATGCATGGTGTAATGGAAATAACTCTGGGCAGAAAGTTAGAAGGCTTCAGCACTGGTCTTGAATTTTCCTTTCATAGTTAATATCTAAATTCTAAATTCAAAGAATAATTTACTCTCTACTAAAAATTCCATTGTGGTTTTCATTTTTATCAGTATTGTCATAGACAATACCAAAAGTTTTTAAAGTCTTTAAGGATTTCCTTTCACTTACTCAACAAATATTTACTGAGTACAGAACTGATGTCAGGCCCAGTTCTACGCACTGGGGATGCAAAGCAAAGTCCATGCCTTATTGGAGTTTATAGTTTTGTGGGGAGGGCATCAAGAAAAAGAAATGCAATTTGTGATAGATACAAGTGCTGTGAAAAACAATGAAGCACACCAAGGAGGCAGAGAATGCCAGTCTGACTCCTCTCTCTCTCTCTCTCTCTCTCTCTCTCTCTCTCTCTCTCTCTCTCTCTCTGTGTGTGTGTGTGTGTGTGTGTGTGTGTCTGTGTGTGTGGTGGGGTCTGGATTTTGGTAGGGTGTTCAAGGGCATCTTTTAATAGAGAAGAGAATGATAGAGCCCAGATCTGTATTGTGTGAATGGGAAGACAGAGGAGATGTAGGGGTAGAAGGAACTGCAGTGGTAAAACCCTGAGGCAGGAATAGTTGAGATTTCTGGAGGAATGCCTTGAAAGTAAGTGTGGGTAGATGATTGTAAAATAGGCAAGTTGGAGAGGTGGGGTGCAAAGGCAGGGCAGATCATGTGAGGCTGTAAAGGCCAGGCATGGAGTTTGAAGTTCATGCTAAACTTAAAGGAAAGTTCCAAATATTTTTAGGTAGGATGGCTTGATCTGATTTACTTTCTAGAAAGCTCACTCTGGATGTAGTAAGGAAAGCACCAGCGGGGTGGCGGGCATGGAAGCTGGAGGCTAATTCAACAGCCCAGGTGATTGATAAGGATGGCTTAGACAGGGATGGTGGCAATGGTCTGGTCTGCTTCACAATACATTTGGAAGGTAGCATTGTCTTGAATTGAGGATGGATTGGGTATAGGATGTGAGGATAAGAGAAGGATAAGAATGACTCCTAATCTGAGCTACTGCATAAAGGGTGGAGCTCACCTATATGGGTCAGTCCTCATTTTTGGTTCTGCTAACGTAAACAATGAGTAGGAATTTCAAGACATGAAAATGGATGTGCTGTTCTGTGTTTTCTACTCACTAACAACACAGTACTTGACCTTTGATATGAGTTAAATTTTTTATATATCCCACAGGATCCTCTTTTGGGGAGATAGAGGGAATTTAGGCTATAATCGGGCATGTGCATCAGAGGACAAAAATGATTGGCAGTGATGACATTCAACCAAATCTAGCACCTCACTTGAAGTGGGTTTGATGAATAAGCCTCCTTTCCTTTGGTAAGAGGGCTGGAACAATTTTTAGATAAGGATTCCCTGTAGGACCTTGGTAGCATTAAAGTTCTATTTGATACCATAATGTAAAAATTATCTTTTTGAGAAAGGCACATAAATACAGTGTTAGGACTTCCTTTAGAACAATAACCCAGGACAGAACCAGCTACTGTGTAACCTGAGGTTAAAAGAATTTAGGAGACTTTCTTCAAGGTAAAGAATAAATAATTTACAGATACATAAGTTAGAATAAGAAATTATTTAGTATGAGGAAAAAAATCACAAAATGATAAATATTTAAAACTGATAAAACAACAAACATAACATGATATGCACAACATAATCTTCCTTTATACATGAAGTGCCTGACATCTCTCTGTAATGCTTTTTCATATTTTTTTTTGTTATATAGACTTTAATTGTCTTAACATAAAGTGATAATTATATAATCTCTATTAATATAACACCAGGTGCAATTGGGCTCTTCACTACTATTAGAAAAAAAAGCAAGTCTAGTTTTTAAATGCATAATTCACAAGTGGATACCTCCTCACTATACATATTCTTAATTAGAGATTATAAAACTAATTATGTACTCTGTGGTGTCTCCCTCTGAAGCTCCTGCAGATATTCTACATTCATCTTTATGACATCTTTGTAAGGTATGATCAAAAGATCAATAATTTTTCTCTAACAGAAAGAAGAAATGGAAAGTGGTTTGCCAAGGTCACTCATCATTAGTGCTGGAACTTGGTGGCATGAAGCCCAGGTCTCATGAATGTTGCTCCTGTGCTCAATCTGGGAAGTTATGTTGCCTCCCCAACCACATTGCTGCCTCAGGAGTGGCTCTAGGTAAGATAAGCAGCAGACATCCCCCTGAGCCATTCAGCAAGTGTATCAGTCTGTTTTCATGCTCCTGATAAAGATATACCAGAGACTGGGCAATATACAAAAGAAAGAGATTTAATGGAATTACAGTTGTGCATAGCTAGGGAAGCCTCACAATCATGGTGGAAGGCAAGGAGGAGCAAGTCACATCTTACACGGATGGCAGCAGGCAAGGAGAGAGCTTGTGCAAAGAAACTCCCCCTTATAGAACCATCAGCTCTTGTGAGACTTATTCACTATCAGGAGAAGAGCATGGGAAAGACCTGCCCCCATGATTCAATTACCTCCCACCAGGTCCCTCCCACAACACATGGGAATTCAAGATGAGATGTGGGTGGGGAGACAGCCACACCATATCAGCAAGCCAGAGAGGATGCAACCAACTGCATGATCAAACCTGTTCTCACTCTTCAACCAGAAAGCAGCATATATGAAATAGATTACACAACAGTCAAGAAGCAGTCTCCATCCAGTGCAACAGACCATGCTGGAGCACCTTTGTCTTATAAAGCCCTTGTTGTTACAATGATAGCAAAAGCAAAGGTGCTATGTCACATTAATGGCATAGTCAGTCACGTTAATCCCTTTAAAAATAAAAAGTTTAATATATGTAAGGCTCTAAGGTACTTCTCATGGATCATCCAATTTAATATTTACAGTAAATTATGAGGTATATATAATTACCCCGACATAGAACTGGCAAGTGGCAGAGTGAGGATCTAAACCCCACCCTGTCTTACTCCACCCTCCCATTGCTAGAGCAGGAGGCAGCAGGAAGGTGGGACATCACAAAGCAGGTCACCACCACTCATGAGGGTGGGAGAGATAGACTCAAGTAAATCACTCTTGGAGGCCAGCTCAGTAGGGAAGGGGAAGCAAAATGGAACAAATGTCCCTTGAGTTACCTCTTGGTGGTACTAATTTAACTTCGTGACCTTGGCATAGTCAAGCCCAGTAACAAAGTGATTCCATAGACATACAAATGATTTCTGACTAAAATGGGCACTTGGAGGGTGAAAAATAATGAATTTCCATATGGATGAGGGGATTATGGAACATGACTCTCCAGTGGACTGAGCTTCTTTCTCACTTTTTGTCACTGCTTTCTCCTCATCACTGATATATTTTAAGGGCCTTGAATAACTTCGTATTCCAGATATATACTCCGGTGTAAATATGCAGAACATTTTGACACTTAAAAATATGTCCATAGCCAAGTAGGACAGGTTGGAATTACAGTAGCCTGGAGGCATAAGGGAGAGAAAGGAGTGAGTAATACTTCACTCTCTGATGTTACAAGGAATAGTTTACCAGCCAATTGCTGCAGAGGGAGGATAAAATTACAAACCAAATCAACAAATGCATAAGCTAAAAAGCAAATAAATTATTTTAACACTATTTCAGAAACCCACATTTCATCACTGATAAATCACTGAGTAGAAGGGAAGCTATGAATACTGTACTTATTTTAAAGACTCAAAATATGACTCAATGTCTTCATGGAGTGATATATTTATTTATTCAAAAGTGAACCATCATAATATATGAATGGGTGGACCTCATTTACATATAATATGCCAGGCAGTAATAAATTAGAGCTATGAACACCTACTGCCTCAGTTCCCCGATGACAGCCTCAACTAATTTCTGCCTGATAAAGCAAACAAGTAAACAAAATGATTGTTCCAGTTTCCTAAAGAGTCTTGTACTGAATCCTCACCGCAAAATTAAATTTTGTCAAAGGCTTATGTGTCGTGTTTGTGATGCCCGCCTGACAGAGTGCTGCAGATGTAATAAGGATACTTAGTGCCTGGAGAGATTAAGAGATTGTTACAAGTTTACCCCAAAGCCAGTGTCAGAGAACTGGATCTTTATATAGCATGATTTCATGACTGTGTGAGAATATACTCTCAAAATGTTACACAGAGCACATTCAGTTTAATTCCAAAGCCAAACATAAGTGCTTGGGATTATCTATGCCTTGGCTGCCCTTCGTTAATGCAAATAATTAAAAGCTGAGGGTAAACACAAAGGCTCATGGACTGCTGAGATAAAGCGAGAGATCTGCACTCTCCTCAGCCATTCTGTTTTCTTTTGCCCTTTTGGTTATTTGGCTGTTTACTGAGCTCTCCCCATTTGCTCCACTAAATGCCTGTTGAAGGACAGGACAGGTAGTTTCATCCCCATCCTGTAAATGAGAAACTTCAGGCTCTGAGGGACATGCACTTTTCCAAGGTCATTTGGAAAAAAGCAAAAACCAGAATAGATTTTAGAGCTCCCATTTTGCAGCACAAGCTTTTTCTGCAATATCATCTCCATGGCATATTTTCCAGAATGCAACAAGTGTTTACTCAGAGCTCACTGC
Organism: Aotus nancymaae; assembly: GCF_030222135.1. Classification (NCBI taxonomy): domain Eukaryota; kingdom Metazoa; phylum Chordata; class Mammalia; order Primates; family Aotidae; genus Aotus; species Aotus nancymaae. Next base: position 13,547,013 of record NW_026988450.1, on the reverse strand, counting down.
ATGCATGAGACTATTTTAGGTACCACAGATAGAATGATGAACAACAAAAGGACCCAGCCTTTCTGAATACAAGAGATTGATAATGCAATATGTAAACCACAAAGTGTTATTCTTTTTTTTTTCCTTTCAACTTTTTACTCATAGGGGAAATTAATACAATTACAGGATGAACTTTGAACACAGAAGATGGTAAAAGAAGATTGCTTATGTATTTGTGAAAGTCCTGTTCTCCTGTTCTTGAGATTGGCTATGGGCACATGATGGGACATGATTTGCTTTTTAAATAAGGCATATGTAAAGTGGATCCAAATGAATATAATTAAATGTATAGACCAACCAGTCTATTAAAGTGAATATTATTAATACTGCATTATTTCAGTTTCTAAAATGGATTCTAACATCTTAAGAAGTTTTATTGCATACCTATGAAATATTTAAAAAACTATTTTGGGCAGTTGATAAATGATGGCAAATTTCAGATATACTCAGATATTTGCTTTGCAATGTAGAATTCCATATAGAGGCAGACATTTTAAAAAATACAACAGTCAAAATGTTTAAATACTGTTTCTAGCCTGAACAACATAGCCAAAAACAATGAGAGTTATAAATGAAATTAACTGTAACATAACCTCATCTACTGAAAATTGACCTTTCCAATATTTAGCTTAGAAAACACAAAGAATATCCTTTTGTTGAAAAATGATTCATTTCTCACAATAGATGTTTTCTAAATGTTCAATTATTTGGTGACATGTTAATTTAATAATCACTTCCATTGTGTTTTCTTGTTCATAAGTTTATCAGTCCTGAATAGCTAGAGGTAACATCAGAACACCATTACAGGTTTCTCTTTAAAAGAAGAAAACAGAGATTTGTGATCCAAGATGGCCAAATAGGAACAGCTCTGGAGTGCAGTTCCCAGCAAGAACACAGAGGGTGAGTGATCACATTTCCAAATGAGTTTTTACTGACCATAGACCAGGAGAATCCCAGGCTGAAAAGTGCCACAAGTCTCCAGCATGGTTGTTTCAGCTGGTGCTGTGCACAAAAACTCGCACAAATCTCGGTGGCCATTTCAACAGGCTCTGGAATGCCTGGGAGACAGAGTTGCCCATTGAACTGAAAAAAAAAGTGGGGCTGAAACAGGGAGCCAGGTGATCTGGCTCAGCGGGTCCCACCCCCAATGAAGACCAGCAATCTGAAATGCTCTGGATTTAAGAGTTTTGCAGCAAGGGCAGCTGGACCCAGGACAGTCCAGCTCAGTAGGGGGAAGGGTGTCAGCCATTACCAAGGCAGTCTGCCATTTCCAAGGCAGTCCATCATTACCGAGGCAGTCCACAATTACCGAGGCAGTCCACCATTACCAAGGCAATCTGCCTTTACAGAGTCTGACACTACCAAGGCAGTCCACCATTACTGAGGCAGACCACTATTACCAAGGCAGTTCTAACAGGAACTTCACACAGCAGCTGGGCAGAGCCCACAGCAGCTCAGTAATGCCTCTGCTGGCAGACTGTGGCTAGACTCCCACCTTGCTGGACAGGATATCTCTGAAAAAAGGCAGCAGCATGTCAGGAACTTATAAATAAAGCCCCACCTTCCCAGGACCTGAGAAAAAAGGCGTTTATGAGTTCTGCTGCAGCAGACTTAAACATAATTGCCCAAAAGCTCTAAATGGAACAATGGATCTCCCAGTTCAGCACTTGAGCTCCTATAAGGGACAGACTATCTCCTCAAGCAGCTCCCTGACCCCTGAGTATCCAAAGAGACACTCATAGAGGAGAGCTCAGGCCGACATCTGGCAGGTACCCTTCTGGGAAGAAGATAACAGAAGAAGAAACTGGCAGAAACCCTTACTTTTCTGCAGCCCCTGTGGGTGATCCCCAAGCAGGGTCTGGAGCGGACCTCCAGTAGTCCTGCAGCAGAGGGGCCTGACTGTTAGAAGGAAAAATAAGAAACAGAAAGAAATAACTTCATCATCAACAAAAAAGGATGTCCTCTCAGAGACCAAATCCAAAAGCCACCAACTACAAAGACCACAGGTAGATAAAGCCAATAAGATGGGAAGAAACCAGCACAAAAAGGATGAGAACACCAAAAACCAGAATACCTCTCCTGCTCCAAAGGATCACAACTCCTCACCAGCTAGGGATCAAAGATGGATGGAGAATGAATCTGATGAATTGACAGAAACAGGCTTCAGAAGGTGGGTAATAACAAACTTCTCATAGCTGAAAGAACATGTGCTAACCCAATGCAAAGAAACTAAGAACCTAGAAAAAAGGTTAGATGAGATGCTAACTAGAATAAACAGCTTAGAGAGGAATATAAACGACTTGATGGAGCTGAAAAACACAGCACAAGAACTTTGTGAAGCAAACACAACTTTCAATAGCCGAATTGACCAAGCAGAAGGAAGGATATCAGAGATTGAAGATCAACTCAATGAAATAAAATAAGAAGGCAAGAATAGAGAAAAAAGAGTGAAAAGAAATGAACAAAGCCTCCAAGAAATGTGGGATTATGTGAAAAGACCTAATCTACATTTGATAGGTGTACCTGAAAGTGACAGAGAGAATGAATCCAAGTTGGAAAACACTCTTCAGGATATTATCCAGGAGAAATTCCCCAACCTAGCAAGCCAGGCCACCATTCAAGTCCAGGAAATACAGAGAACACCACAAAGATAATCCTCAATAATAGCAACTCCGAGGCACATAACCATCAGATTCAACAGGGTTTAAATGAAGGGAAAAATGCTAAGGGCAGCCAGAGAGACAGGTCGTTTTACTCACAAAGGGAAGCCCATCAGACTCACAGTGGATCTCTCAGCAGAAACTATACAAGTCAGAAGAGAGTGGGGGCCAATATTCAACATCCTTAAAGAAAAGAATTTTCAATCTAGAATTTCATATCCAGCCCAACTAAGCTTCATAAGTGAAGGAGAAAGAAAATCCTTTATGGACAAGCAATTGCTGAGAGATTTCATCCCACCAGGCCTGCCTTACAAGAGTTCCTGAAAGAAGCACTAAACAAGGAAAGGAATGACCAGTACCAGCCACTCCAAAAATGTACCAAATGGTAAAGACCATTGACACAATGAAAAAAATGCATCAACTAACAGGCAAAACATCCAGCTAGCATCAAAATGGCAGGATCAAATTCACACATAACAATATTAACCTTAAGTGTAAACAGGCTAAATGCCCCAATCAGAAGACACAGACTGGCAAATTGGATAAAAAGTCAAAACCCATCAGTGTGCTGTATTCAGAAAACCCATCTCACATGCAAGGATACACATAGGCTCAAAATAAAGGGATGAAGGAAGATTTATCAAGCAAATGGAGAGAAAAAAAAAAAACCCAAACAAACAAAAAACAAACAAACAAACAAAAACCAGGAGTTGCAATCCTAGTCTCTGATAAAATGGACTTTAAACCAACAAAGATCAAAAGAGACAAAGAAAGGCATTACATAATGCTAAAAGGATCAATGCAACAAGAAGAGCTAACTATCCTAAATATATACGCACCCAATACAGGAACACCCAGATATATAAAGCAAGTTCTTAACAACCTTCAAAGAGACTTAGACTCCCATACAATAATAGTGGGAGACTTTAACACTCCACTGTCAATATTAGACAGATCATTGAGACAGAAAATTAACCAGGATATCCAGGACTTGAACTCAGATCTGGACCAAGCAAACCTAATAGACGTTTACAGAACTCTCCACCCCAAATCAACAGAATATACATTCTTCTCAGCACCACATCACACCTACTCTAAAATTGACCACATAATTGGAAGTAAATCACTCCTCAGCAAATGCAAAAGAACGGAAGTCTCTTAGACCACAGTGCAATCAAATTAGAGTTCAGGATTAAGAAACCAACTCAGAACTGCACAACTTTATTGAAACTGAACAATTGGCTCTTGAATGTTGACTGGTTAAACAATGAAATGAAGGCAGAAATAAAGATGTTCTTCAAAACCAACAAGAACAAGACACAATGTACCAGAAACTCTGGGACACATTTAAAGCAGTGTCTAGAGGAAAATTTATAGCAATAAATAAATAAATTTATAGCTTCTCCAAATGAGAAGTGAGGAAATATCTAAAATAGACACCCTATCATCAAAATTGAAAGAGTTAGAGGAGCTCATTCTCTTGTTTCATGGATAAAAGCCTCTTGTGTTTCATGTAAATGTGTGTGTGTGTGTGTGTAAATATGTGTGATAAATTTCTGAAAATCTTGTTTGCCTGAAAATGTCTTTATTATACCTTTATTTGATTGATAATTTGGTCTATACTTTAAATAAAAAATATTTTCTTTATAAAATTCAACTTTAGGTACACTACCATTGTCCTGTAGCTAGTGGCACCATTAAGAGATAAAATCATTCTAATTTTTGGTCTTTTGTAGTTGACCAGTGGATTTTTTTCTTTAGAAGCTTGTATTATCTTCTTATCACAACTGCTCTGAAATTTCACAGTGATGTGCTGTATAGCGGATTTATTTAAGCCACTGAAGCTTTTAAGTGTGACAACTTATGATCCATCTTAGGAGAGTTTCTTGAATTATTTTCTCCTTGCCTCTACTAGAACTTCTATTATTTAGATGTTGGATTTTCTTAACAATTCTTTTAACTTTTTTATCTTTTCTTTCTATTTTCCCTTTCTTTTCCTTCAAGTCTTTATGAGAAAAACATTTTTATTAACTCATTTATTATTTCTGCTATAATATTTCTTATTTTTATAAACTCAGTTGTAGTTTTTTTTGCATTATTTTAACCACCTTATTTTTTTGCCCATGTTGCAAAATATTCTCTTATTTCTAAGATGTTAATGATAGGAGTTCCCTAGACTTTTTTTTTTTCTCTCTAGTATCTCCTTTTTCTCGAAGTTTGTTTTATATCTGCTGTGTTTTGGTCACCATCCTTCATTTCTAAGGCTTTCTGTAAAAATATGTAATCTCTTGAATTATATTATTAAGAGTGAGGGATTAAAGCTGTGATTAGAACCTTTGAGTCCATAAAAAATGCTTGTCAATTTTGAGTTTCTCTCTAGGGTGATTAGGTTAACTGTAGTCCTAACCCATAACATCACAAGGTTTCTTGTTTTTGTAGGAGAACTTTGAAATAAGATCATACAGGTAACAAACTCCATCCTCCCGCTATAGAATAGTAGGGCTGATGGAGACTTTTTCATCATGAGCCAACCACATTTACTTCCAGACTCAGTGCAAAGTCTCTTCCTCTGTAGAACCTGCTTTGATGTCATCCTGCTCCCAAGATCCAAACAAAATTAATTGCATCCTCCTTGTTGCTTTCAGGACACTTGTATATTCCTTTATTTTTGAACTATCAGATTGTAATGACTCGTTTATGCATCCCCTTACATTTTTATGTCCTTGAAGTGAAGAGCTGGGTCTTTTTCCACTTTTCCACCCTAATACTTTGATGAGTACCTACTATGGACTGAATTGTGTCCCTTCTGCTCTCCCAAAACTCCTACATTGAACCCATCATGATGCGATGATATTTGGAGGTGGGGCCTTTGGGAAAGAATTAGCTTTAGATGAGATCATGATAGTGGGGCCCTTGTGATTAGATTAGTACCCTAATAAGAAGAGGAACCACAGAGTTTGCTCTGGTTTTCTCTCTCTCTCTTTCTCTCTCTCTCTCTCTCTCGATCTCTGCTACTTAAGAACACAGAAGGTGGCCCTCTGCAAGCCAGGAAGAGGGACGTCACCAGAATCTGCCCATGCTGGCACCCTAATCTCACACTTCTAGTCCCCAGGACTTTGGGAAAATAAATTTCTGTTACTTAAGCAACCCAGTTTATAGTACTTTGTTAAGGCAGCCTGAGCTGACTAACATAGTACCCAACACAGAGAAGACTCTAACAGTAATTCTGAATAAACCAAGGTGGGGCTATTGTCCTGAACACAAATTCATAATGACAATAGAGAATTTGGTTCAATGTGCCAAAAAGAAGAAAATCACATTCCCCCTTTTCCTGGTTCTGTTTTTTTTCAGGGTCTCATTATCAGTGCATAGTAGTTCAGAGCATGGCTTCAGGATCAGACCTGAGTTTTGACTTTGCTCTAACCCTTACTGGTAGAGGGACCATGGGCAAGTTCACAACTTGTCTGTGGCTCTGATTCCTCCTCTGTAAAAGAACAATACGTTTATATATTTACCTCAAAGCATTGTTTGGGGGATTAAAGATACAGTGCTTATTTTCACTAAAAAGTGTAGTTCTAAAGCTTTGGCATCCACATCATGTGCCAGGACAATTCTGACCAGCAACCAGCCAGCTGGTATATATTAGACTATTCCCAGTTTACCCCAAATAATCTTATTCCTCTTTAAAACCTCCTCAGAAATAGTTTTTGCTAATTGTCTGACTGAAAAGCAGACTACATGGACTTTGCTGTCTAATAAAGGACAGTGAGAATGAGAAACTTTTCTTATAATTAAAAAAACTGTTTTCTTTATTGTGAGAACAAATGGTTAATCACACCTATGTCAGCCAAGCCACAAGATAGTCAGTGTGGGGAAAGCCTTTGTGTAGTTTGTTAATTGGTCTAAATGCCAAATTCTCTTAAAAGTTGAGTGATTATTTTATTATTAAAGGACAAAAATTATTGAGATAATATATAAAGTATTGAATGACATTGTTGATCTGCCATAAAAATTGCCAGATAATAGTCCTCTTAAACTGCTATGATCTGAATGTTTATGACCTCTCAAAACTGATACATTGAAACCTAATTCCCAAGAGGATGAAATTTGGAAGTGGGGCCTTGGGGGCTGATTAGTTCAGGGGGATGGACTCCCTATGGGTTTAGTGCCTTTCTAGAATGTTGAGACCCTAGAAAGCTTTCTTGCCCCTTTTGCCATGTGTGTTAGGCCATTCTTGTGTTGCTGTGACCTGAGACTGGATAATTTATAATGAAAAAGAGGTTTATCTGGCTCATGGTTCTGCAGACTGTATGAGTATGGCTCCAGCATTTGCTTAGCTTTTGATGAGGTCCTCAGGAAGCTTACAGTCATGGCAGAAGGTGAGGCGAGGGCAGGCATGTCACAAGGCAAGAAGGGGAGCAAGGGAGGAGGGAGGTCCTAGACTTTTAACAACCAGAACCCATGTGAACTGAGTGAGAACTTACTTATCACCAAAGGGATGCTTCGAAACCATTCATGAGGGATCCAACCCCACAATCCAATCATCTCCCACCAGACCTCCACCTCCAACATTGGGAATCACATTTTAACATGATATTTGGAAGGGACACATGTCCAAACCATATCACCATGTGAGAACACAAAAAGTGCTATCTATGAACCAAAATTAGGCCCCCACCAGACACCAAATGTGCTGCTGCCTTGATCTGGGACTTCCAAGCCTCTAAAACAGCGGGATATATATTTCTGTTTATATTTCATGCAGTATGTGGTATTTTGTTATAACAGCTTGAATTGACTAAGACACAGAACCTCTAGGAGGAAGACAATGATCTGTCAATAAGATTTAATGAGATGAAGATTAGAAAGTAATGCAAATTGCTCCAGTATGAGACTTGAACATTTTTATTCCTGTTTGATTCCTTGGGTGTCTCTTTTTAGCAATCAAACAATATAAGGTGCTTAAGAACAATGTGGCACCTTTTTATCATGCAAATATGAATAAAAATTAAATTATAAGTTGAAGAAAATGAAAATGTATCAGCATTGTTCTGCAAAAAAAAAAAAAAAAAAAAATCCACTTTTCCTTGGAGAGAAATAATCTTGCAAATGCATCCTTTTATCTTTTCAAAGAAGATTTTTTAGGTACTCATGGAAAATAAAAGTTATACTCATACGGAGGTTTATTAAAAAATAAACATCTTATAGAGGGTCTCTGAATTTTTAAAACGGTTTGAAATGCTCAATTAAGATCCTGCAAAAAACAAAACAAAGGACTTCTTGCTAGAATGTCTTGCAATAAAAATTTATATTTTTCTCATAAAGAAAAGATTATTTCAGCCAATATAAAATGACTATTGTTTTTCTAGAATATTTTCAATGGTGCGCATGTCAATTGTATTTTTTATATATTTAAAAATATGGCATCAGATCTGACCTTTATTTCTATCCTCAACTATGCAATGAAATAATGACAATAGCATGGCAATGGCAGGCATCTAACAAGAGCCTGTGGGCTACCTGAGAGCTTAATGTCCACACATCATACTTTGGCCCTTAAGTAGTGATAAACAGAAATCTAGGACTCAATATCTACATGCTGTACATTGGTATGTAATTAGTTATAGAAAATGTATCTTTATTTGCCTTACTCATGAAATGAGATCCACTAAAAACCATCTCAACCGCAAAGAATGCGCAGTCAAGACGAATGAGAAAGAAAAACACAGAAGCATATACAACTAATAGCAATAAAGGCAGACAGTGTGTCCTTAGAAAACATAAATTAAATTCTCTAGGAGTATTTAGGAATGTGATTTTTCACTGCCTGCTTTAAGTGATGCTGGGACATTTAATCAGTTTGGGGATTATTGCTTGATGATAGATTGGAGCAAACGGTGCCTAGAGGCACCAAGACCAATTAGGGCATTGTTACTCTACTGCAAGGCAGAAGCAGGGAGCACCTGAATTCTAGAAAATAATTTGAGTAGGAAAGAAGAGTTGATAAGAGAAATGTGAAAAAATTGAGACTGTGATGACAGATTTATTGCAAATTCAAGTAAAGAGTTATGATGAAGCAAAGAATCTCATGGAATTGATAATAAACATATCTGCCTCCACAGTCACCAGAAGGACCAAACTTGGAATCAAAATGCAGTTTTTTTCAGCCATCAGAAAGAAACTGTAAAACTTCAGATTGAGTAATTCTTGTGGGCTGATCCTCGCTCAGGTAGGTGAGGAGTCTCAAATGAATCTATATTAAATAAAAGCCCACTGGTACAGGATTAAATACTGGGGAGAAATAGAAAAGTAAGATCAAGTCTATTTATTATCATGGGAATTTTGCAATTGTTTAAAATACTTGGGGTCTGTCTGGGCACTGGCAGCACTTGGAATCTTCCCCCAACCCCTGTCCAAAGTAGCACACCTGTTCCTTAGGTGAGGGACAGAGCAGGGTGGCTCTGAGATACCAACACTGTTTTCTGCTTTCTCCCAGAAGCACTCTAAACATTTAGTTCATTTTTATCCCTCCTTTACAAGTAGATAAAACTGTGTTTTAAGAGTTGAAGAAAGAAGATGAAGATGCAGTGAGAATGTCCCCAACTTCTGCCAGCAGCATTCCACTGACACCATCTTTGCTGATGGTTCCAATAACCTTTGCCATTATATCTAAGGGATGTTTTCTGCTTCTGTTGTAATAGGTGTCTTTGGGGTACAAATGACAGAAAAACAACTCAGCCTGGCTTAAGAAGAAAAAGGTTTTGTTCACAAAATTTAAATATATTCAGTCTTCAGTTCTTTACCAGTTGTTCCAGCACAATCCCTGGTATGGAGTTGGCCTGGTTAGATGAGGCCACCCCTGTGCTTGGGGGAGTCACTCATAATTTTTTGCACTTGGACAATGTACTGACCATGGGAATTATTGGGCAGAATTAACTCAACCCAAACTGAATAAACCATGAGTAGGCAAGGCATGGTTCCCCACAGGAAAACTAAAGTACCTTACTAGAATCACAGGAATCCACACATAGCCATTACGGTTTTTATTTTATTGGATTTGAAACTGGATTTTATTTTATTGGATTTTATTTTATTGGATTTAATGGATTATCATTTGACACTGATAATCCATTCTTGAAACACACCCTTTTATTTCAACCTTTGACATTATTTGTTTTCTCCCATGTCTCTTACCAATCCTTCTCAGGCTTCCTTTCAGGATAAACCTAACTCAGATTATGCATTATCCTGAATTGTTTCAGACCATCAACTGCTTACTCTAATTCCTTGCTAAAGAGAATCCACTGAGGCTCACATCATTGCACCACTCACTAAATTCCAGCTGCTGATGCCATTCATTGCTCCATCTCCCACCACCACCCCTGTTTCAGCCTCTTCCAGAGCGTATTGACTGAGCTGTGGCAAGACCTCCCTCAGGTTCATCATGGGGAGGGCATTAGAAGCCCCAGCACCCTGGCTACACCAGCCTGGACCCATGGAGGCTCTGGCTTCTCCAAGAGCTACCTAGAAGAATTAAGCCCTAGAATGGTTAAGAGACAAATGCTGATCAATGAGAGGCAAGAAAAGGGAAGGGGCTGGAAGACAAATTGTACATTCACCCTTTTGTCAAGGTGATTCATTCCATAATGTAAAGTTTCCCTGCATATGTCTCAGTGACTGAGCACCAGGCTGTGATTCCTGTGAAGCAATCTAGGTGATGTACTCCCATGTATTTACTTTCCTGTCTTTCCTACCTCACTTCGAGTTTTCTATTTCCTCTATCCTGCTATGGCATCCTTCATCACCCCCATAAGGTGTTAGCATGCAGCTTTGCTTCCAGCTTGCTTCTTAGGGAACATGGGCTAAGACACAGGATCACTTTGCTCTGCTCATCACACATTTATGGTGCTCTGTAGGGTTCTTCATAGATCATTTCTCCAAACACACATTCTTCTGGTGAGACACTACCTACTCCCTGGAATTCAAGCACCAGCTGTATTCTCATGACTCTCAGATCTCCATCTCCATCCCAGGTTCCAGTCTGGAGCTCCAGATCCACAGATCGATGTCTTACAGAACTTGGAAGACTCACAAGTATTGCCAACCCAATAGGCCCAAAACATATCCATTTGTTCAACTCAAACTGTCCTTCCCTTGATGTTTCTCTTCTTAGGGACTGCACTACCATGCACCCAGCTGTCTAAATCAGAAACTCAAGAATCACTTTGGTTCCTCACTCTTTCCTGCTTCTCATTCTATGCATCTTGTTTCTCACAGGTCTTGACAATCCCACCTCTAATCCACCCACCCGCATCCACTTCTTTCCACCTCCACTGCCACAACCAGTCCAAGCCATCCACCCACCTCACCTGCATTCCTTCAGTCCACTGTGCATGGAGGAGTTTCTTTGAAACATCAGTTTCAAAGACTCTTTCTTGTCTTCTTTAACAAAACTTACTCGGCCTTTTATGACCTATCCGCCTACTTTATCTCCAGGTTCACTTCTTTCAGGCTTCAGTGCTATCGAGTTTTTATTTTCTCTTGGATCCATGTTCTTTCTCACCTCTGAGTCTATGTAAGCTATTTCCTCTCCTTAAAACAGCCCTCCCTTCTCTCTACTTTGCTAACTTCTGCTCATCCTTCAGGTTTCCCTGTAGAATATCCCTTCATCCAGGAAACCTTTCTGGATCCCCACCCCTTTCCCGGTTGAGGTCAGTGATCCCTGCCAAACCCACACCACTCCTGTAGATTTGCTCTCACAGCACTTAAAGCACTTAATCAGAGATACTATTAAATTCTCCCTTCCATATAAGGCAAGTTCTCTGTCTACCTTGCTCATAATTGCTTTCCTCAGAACCTGATATAGTGATTGGCTTAGAGATTAGCCTAGTGGATGAACACCTTTATAAGTAATTCTGCAACTTTGCTTTTCACTTGTATCAAGTCCCAGAACATTCACTGTTTTCTCTCAAGAATTTTAGACAAATGTTGTATGCATTTATGCCTTTGTAGACTCTTAACAGCTTTGCTTACAGAATCACAAGGGATGGTATTGAAATAACTTCTAAGATGTGAGCTCCAAGGTGGAAGTTTTCATTGAATAGTTCTAGGAAATTACCACAGGTAGATGTGAATGCTATTGCTATTATGTATCTCAATGTTTATCGCCTTTCTGTCTTACATTCTAATATTTGGTGAAATATGAAGTGTAAAAGCCCACAGTCTTTAAGAATTGATTTCATAGCAAGTGAATATATTAAGAACTCATCTGAATTGCTTGCCAGAGGCTTGATGCTGGGAACTGGGGGCACAAGTCATCTTTTTGTTCACTGATGCATCTTGGAGCTGACATTCACTACCATTTCTTCCCATGGCTCTCTACCTTGGGGTTTTTATTTTGTGATTGGCCTGTTCTACTGTACCTTTAAAATATTTTCAGTCATCATTTTTTATTTTATTTGATAACGTTACCTTATGTGTTATATGCATGGTTTTCATAATAGTTTCTGCTCAGTTTACAGCTTATTATCTGTTGAGTAGAAGATGCCGATGGTGACTTTTAGGGTTACAAAATGTAATATGAACTCATGTTACAAATGAAAATTGTTTAATGGAATAGATTTGCAAAGTAATCAACTTTATGTAAAAGCTGAACCTGTTCAAAATGGATAAATACAATGGTTTATTATAAACATTAGAAACATAAAAATTAATTTTTACATTTGAGTTTTATGTTCAGAACAGGATATTATCGGTTCAAATAAGGACATATGTTATGTCTAAGCATATCGTCCTCTGTACTAGTTTTCTTTAGTATCTTAAATGACTTATTTGGAGTTGGGTGAGTAAATGAAAAGCCTCCATAAGCACAGATTCCAAACCCAACTCTCTGCTCCGTTTTGCAGTTTTGAATGTAAATGGATGCCTCCTACATTATTAGCAGGAGTAGATTACATCTCTAAAAATTCACTTTCTTAGTCTTATTTGACTTAAACCTCTTAATTGTGGTTGGTATGAGGGATGGGAGAATAAAACTGTCTAATGGACAAACACAAGACCAGAAATGTCCAGGCAGCAGAACATCTGCATCTGCTTTTTTTTTTTTAACAGAATGAGAGAAAATGCCATTTGATTTTTAGGCTATTGCAACTATTATATATATATAATGGCTATTATATATATATAATAGTCATTGCAATATAATAGCCCCATCTCCAAGATTTTGGTATGCATTTCAAAGTAGTAAGTTTTGAGATTCAATTATAAAATGTAAAACACATTTTGAAAGCAGTAATAGTTTTGGAAGGTAGAATAAAATTTCATAAGAATGGGTCCTTAGATTAACTAGAACATAGTTTTTGAAAACTGTTTTGTGGGCTAAGCAATTGAAAATTTGAATTTCTTGAAACTTGCTTTGTAAACTAAACAATGGAAAGTTTGAACCTCAGATGATTTGCATCACAAAATGGGACTGACTAGAGCAGTAGCTGAGGATGGAAGCCCCAGTATATGTTTAAATGCCCAAAACAAAGCTGGTCCTCAGCAGTAATGAGGCCTTTTACAAAATCCCTCCCAAAATTCTACTTAAGAGATCTTTGAGCTTTCAGATAATCCATCACTTCATGTACATTTGATTAATTTAAAAAATCTTCAATTCAGTGCTGTATCTGATTTTAAAAGGGGAGGGATTTAAAAGTTGTATGTTTGTGGTTGTCGTACAAGCAATCTTTTTACTTCTTGAGTACTTTAAGGATAGTTATCTTAATTCGTATTTAAATTAAACTTCAGCAAAACTGAGTACTCTCCCCACAGCTGTCTCTTTCCAAAAGCAGTATGACTCCATTACATTTATCACAGAGTGATAAATAAACTCTGTTATTCATATAGTATCTTGTAGGATTTTTCTCTATTTACAAACTGCAAAAATATAGTGTAAAAATTTGGGGTAAAAAGAAGTTTCTGTCCAAAGTAAAAATGTGATAGCTTCAAAGAATTGCAGATTTGGCTTTGCCCCAGAAATATCCTATTTTCCTGCTGTTCAACTCTGTGATCCAAATCTATTGAAGAGTGGTCTGCTATTAACAGCAACCTAAGCTCTATTCTTAAACCCTTTGGCTCCTCCTCCCCTGCTGGCTCTGAATTAGCATTGGAATCAGACCATCAAGAGACCACTGCGATTTGACTTAGGTGACTGATAACCTAATCAAGCAAAGTTAAAGACCTTTCCTACAAGTAATATTTGCTACATAATTCCCCTCTGGGTGTTCCTTTAATCTATCTAATGAGAAAATGCAACAAAGTTCACATTTTCCAGAGATAATATAGCTATGGATGGCCTGCCTGCATAAGAAACAACAGAGTATAATACAGATAACTGCACAAGCAATTAATTATGCAAACAAATTAATCAGCAACCAGTTATTACTCATCTGTTTTGTGCTTGACACTGTGCAAGTTGCTGTGGATTATGAAAACTAAAGACCTTCCAAACACATATTGCTTTTTGAGAAACCATTAAAAAAACAAAAGTATTAATAAAGAAAATACCAAAGTCAATGTTTATAATAAATAAGTCGCCACTAAGTACTTTTGGTCACAACCAAAATTAATATATACTTGTCTTTTCCAAAGGCTTCATTATGTGAATATCTGACTCACTTAATCTTTAAAAAGTTCCTAAAAGTAGGAGTTCTTAATTTCCAGAAAATCGTTGCTATAGGTATAGAGATAAATATGAGTAGACATATTAAATAGAGATTTGTTTAAAAAAACAGAGATTTGTTATTTGGGTAGTCTAAAAGTATCATTTTGAAAGACTTTTTTAAAAAAATCTCTTAGCCTTCCTTCAAAAAAAGATCTAGCTATAATTTTTAATCAGAATGTTGTACCTAATTTATTTGTATCTATCAGAGTCCCAAAAAGAGAGTGGCACACTGAAGGATATTTTGAGGTGACCTTTGTTTGGAAAGAGAATAATCATAAAGGCAATGAAAAGATTTATGGGAACTACAAAGAATGGTGCAAAAGCCTAGCAGCAGCAGGAGCAGTGAGGATATCATCCCTCCTAAAGCTGAAGGGACTAGGGGAGTGAGAATTTAGCCAGAAAGAATCGCGTAGAGCAATGGCATGAAGTCAAGGGACCCCAGCAGCCTGAAGTGGTTTCATAAAGAGTAAGCAAGGAGAATAAAATCCCTGGCTTCATCTTCCTCTTTCCCTTCCATTCATTACTGGGTCTCCTTACTTGCCAAAACCAACTGGAACCCAGAGAGCATGGGTGTCCTTTAGTAGAGTCCATGCACATGTAGTCTGAGCATGTAGGGGAAAGATAAGGGTGAAAGTCAAGTGAAAGATACCTGGCATTACAGTGAAAGAAATTTTGCCTCGCAATAATTACTGCATTAAAATATCAAGAGATCCAACCACTTACATAGAATTAAAACAACAAGAGATCCAACCACTTATATATAAGAACAGAAAAAGCTCTTAAGCAATAGAAAGGCATGCTTAGTCATGCTTGAAATGTTGATGGGAAAATTCCACTAGTACTGCTCTGCAACACTAGTCCCTTTACATTCTACATATGTAGAATGTACTTCCCAGATTAGGAAACCCTGCCACAAAGATAAGGATTAACAAGAAAAATGGAGAAAGTGTTTTTTTCAAATGACAATTGTGAGAAAAATACTGAAGATGGGTTTTTATCCAAAATCAGTCCTCCTCCCACCATCACTGCCTAACTTCTTGTTTCCCTGAGGAGCTTACAAACCTTATTAGCATGAGTCAATCATTCACTTTTTTTGTAAGGTCTTTAAACAGGAGTCAAACACTCTAGGAACACTCATAGTTGGAGGAAGTCACATTTGCAAGATTTTACATATTTCCACAAGGCAGGACATGTTATTCATATACTGTGAGCTGTTCCACAGCTTTAGAATATTAATCAAAGCCCCCAGAGTTAGTGAATCAACTGGCAATTCCTTTAGAAATGAATGTAGAACTGCCGTAAGTACATTTCTCTGCCTTTCTAGAATGGTGTTTATAAAGTGTTATAGGTAGAGGGGTCAACATAAAATGGCTTGCACAGCTCACCTTGTGGAACCTGACCTTAATGTTTCTGTGTTCTTATTCTTCATCTCCCCTCATTGGTCTCACTCTCGTGTGTGGAACAGAAGGACCCCACTCCCTCAGACACTGGAGGCATACCGACAGGCCCTGGGAGGCTTCTTTCTGCTGTACTATTTGCACCATCACTGTGCATCTTGTCTCTCTCAAATGAATTATTGACAAATGCCCAGGAAATTTAGTACCCCCCTGAACCAAACAAAGTAAGCCTGGAAGTCCATTTAGGCTCATCTAATAGTAGCTCTAAAGGACTAAGGATTCCTAGAGATGGAACACCAAATGCAGATAAGGAGAACATTCCCTGGGAGCATTATTGCTTGGTTTCGTTATTTTTTTCCGTGCAAGACACATCAGGCTGAAAGAGCTTCCAATTTCTCAGCAGTAAACTAATTAATATCTCCTTACTGCAGTTAACTTGTGGGATCAGAAAAGAGCAGAAACCACCTGGTCAAGTAAGGTTTGCAGAGACAGGAGGCTCATTTATTTGCATGTGCATTCTACTGCCCAGGCGCTGTATTTCCTCCACGTCTAGTTGATCCATTCATTAAGGGATGTCACTAGGAACTCTGAGCAGCCTCAGGGATGTTCTTCAAAGATGCCAGGCAATGGAAAGGATGAAAAGGTCTTTGGATGAGATATTGAACTTTATGTATTTGAGGCAAAGGTTTATTTCATACCTAGTTATGTGTGCTGTTAGATTTTGTTATTTAAAAATTGTTTTGTCAGCAGAGTCACAAACTTGAAACCATACCTTTGCAAAAAATAATGGATTCCCACTTTTCAGAGAAGCCTGATAGCTGCTGTTACATATGTGAAATGAAAAAAAATGATTTTCATGTAAAATAAGGAAGTTCATTTACTACAAAGAAGCAAAAATTCAACTTTCAAGCATTTGTAAGTGAGACACTATAGAGTTACAGAGTTAATCATAATAAAATGAATTTAGCTAACTATTATGTATTTTCAAATATCAATTTAACATCACTAATTACTATCATTATACAGTATGAACATAAGATTAATTGGGATTTCTGAGTTCTCTAATGAGGCTCTTTGTAGCACAATTTATACCAGTGACATGATTTTTTTGTTGTTTACAGTATCAGTATAAAATTAATTCAGTGCTCTATGTATGAAGAAATTCCTGACTAGAAAAAGAAGTTTCATCAATGAAAGTATTCCCACTAACATGCTCCCCTGGAGGTAGTTACAATACACAAACAAAAGATTATTTTCTATGAGACCTGTTTTTGTCTTGGCATTGCCATGAACACAAATTTTCAAGCTCAACATTGTTCAGATATTTGAATTTTAAAACATGCTCTTTACTATAATAAATTTCATCTTTTGAAGGTACAAGGAGAAATGTTATTGTTCATTTTACACCATTGTGAATAAAGTATACTAGGAAAATTCTGACAAGAGCTATTGATATGCATGTGTGCTTAAGGGTATGGGTATGTGTGTGTGGGTGTGTATGTGTGTGTGGAAATCTTCATAGGCTACCCTATTTCTATAATTTTTGGGAACACAAAAAATGACTATTTACCTTCTTTTGTTTATTTAATCTCTTCCTTTAACCATCATGAGACACTGATACAGAATATTTTGTGGATTACTGTATCACAGACTGTGAAATGAGTATTGTAAATAGGTTAATTATTAAGAGTTGGAAACTTGGCCTTCGCAAAGCACAATTCTCAACTTCAATGTATTTTTGAAAGTGTAAGAAGGAATAAAATCAGTTGTGTGTTTTCTCATTGCCACCTAGAATCATCTTCAGCCACCATCACTTTGATTCGAGTTTCTTATCACATGGCCCCATTCTGAACTTGGTGCAGACTGAACTTGTGTATGCAGCGTTGGTCTATTCTGTGTAGACAGGGCAAAGTCACCACTCAGATATTTTCTCTTGTATTTTCCCAAATTATAGTAAGGCTTCTGCTAAAATTCTGTCACTGATGAGTATCAGTAAAAGACAACAATATGGGAATATGATGAAACTTTCTGTCTTAGTCCATTTAGACTGCTATAACAAAATACCATAGTCTGGTGGCTTATAAACAACATAATTTATTTCTCACATATCTGAAGGCTAGAAAGTCCACGATCAAGGTTCAGGCAGATTTGATGTCTTGCGAGGCCTGCTTCCTGGTCATAGACAGCACCTTCTCATATGACAGAAGGGGTGAGGGAGCTCTCTCACAGCCTCTTTTATAAGGACACTAATCATAATCACCTTCCAAAGATTCCACCTCTTAATATCATCATCTTGGGGTTAGGCTCTCAACATACTAATTTGTGGGTGGGGGGGAGGGGAACAAATCTCCTGACCATAGCACTTTCCTAAGCAGTTTCCCAAAATAAATTCATTCAGGTGTGCTGTGCAGAAGGAATTTCCCAAGGTCACCAGCTGGAGGAAGAGAAGACCCTCCTTTAAGAAACACAAGATTTGACTTTGCAGTTGCCTTAGGCTTTCACAAATCAAGCCTTTTATCATCAGAATCTCTTCATATGTATATATGTTTCATACTACAAATTATGGGAAGCTCAGAGTCAAATATGATTGAAAGAAGTCACAACTAGACACTATCTCACGTACCATGGCATATATTTAGAGCATTTAGAATATTTTTCAGGTGTTTCCTCTGTGTGTTTTGTTTAATTTGATCTTTGATTTATTTTTGATCCTTTGGATACAATCCACACCCTCTCACGGTCCCTCCAGTGCTAACGTCTCTGCAGAGGTGCTCTGTTGTTTCCTCCCTCAAGTCCACTTTCTGGTAGTTGAGCCTACGCCCCTGAACCCCCAGATAAACTAGAATCCCCAGATGCTCTCTTGTCTGGTCTGAATGTTGAGCTTTTATATTTTGCTTCTCTGAGCTGACCTTATTAGCATGAGTCAATCATTCACTTTTTTTGTAAGGTCTTTAAACAGGAGTCAAACACTCTAGGAACACTCATAGTTGGAGGAAGTGACATTTCCAAGATTTTGCATATTTCCACAAGGCAGAACATGTTATTCTTATACTGTGTGCTGTTCCATAGCTTTAGAATATTAATCAAATATTCCTTTAAGACTGAATGAAGAACTGCCCCTATTGCCTGCATTAGTTGTACTCTATTAGATGCGAAGGGACAGAGAAGTGGGGAGGATACTAGAAATGACAGACACCTCTTGTAGGGATGCCTGCCTTCTTCACATTCTTTCCCCCTCCAAAAGCTAAGCAAAGGCCTAATGGGTTTCTAATAGGTGGGGTTCTGCCAGTGTCCCTGCTTGGGTGACAGACACAGAGGCCACCAATCAGGTGGCTGAAGTTGGAGGGGTCCATGGCAGACAGCGTGGCAGCTGTGCTCAAAGGTGAGCTGGACTTTTGCAAGATTTGTTCCCAAAAGGCCATGGGCACGATTTCACCAGGCATTTCATCGACCCCGCTGTGGCTCACTATTCCTCTCTTTATCTGTGGTGTCCCTCTCTTCTGCAGCCACTGGTGCCTACCCTGTGGGGCTGTTGTATAGATGAGAAATAATATATGCAGGGGCCTGGCACGGTAAACGTTGTTATTGTTACTATTGTGTTTCACTGCCCAGTGGCTTTTTTTCACTTCAAGAAACCATGTGACTTGACAAGTAAGTCAGAACCACAGATGTATATATGAAACCCTCATCCAAGAACAGATTACTGAGATAGTAAGTATTCAGAACCCTATGATGGTGAGAGACAGGGTTATCAATAATGATCTAAAAGAAATAGTCGTATGCAAAATAAGGTGAGGGTGAATCTTCAAAACTGGTTTTCTCATTTTCAAAATGTTCTGAAATGATAATGTTCATAACAGTCCTTCAAGGTGCAAATTAAGTTTTCCTCATGTTACAGATGTAGAAACTGAGGCTTAAAAGAGATTCAGTAACTCCCAATGATGCATCTCTTAGGTGGCAGTATAAGGATCTGTAGTCAGGAGTATCAGGCTCCCAAGGTCCTGCTCTAATCCCATACTTCACAGCCTCTACACACCCAAAACAAGGAACCATCAATCCACCCGGCTCTGCCTCTGCAACCAAGTGCCATTCTGCCTCCATTCCCAGGGCAAGCACTGCAGGATAAGACAGAGATGGGGCATTTCCCCTTGGCAGAAAAGAATATTTTAGAAGCATATTTTTATTAAATTTACTAAAAATCAGTGTATGAAATTACTCTTTCTGTGAGAAGCATGATCCTTCAGGAACACTTAAAGTGAATTCTTAATTAAAGACATTTGTACACACCTGTAATCCTAGCACTTTGGGAGGCCGAGGTGGGTAGATCATCTGAGGTCAGAAGTTCCAGACCAACCTAGCCAACATGGCGAAACCCCGTCTCTACTAAAAATAGAAAAATTAGCCAGGCATGGTGTCACACACTTGTAATCCCAACTACTCGGGAGGCTGAGGAATGAGAATCGCTTGACCCTGGGAGGTAGAGGCTGCAGTGAGCCGAGTTTGGGCCATTGCACTCCAACCTGAGTGACAGAGCAAGATTCCATCTCAAAAAAAAAAAAACACACATTAGTAAATTAACTGTCTTAGAAGCTTACTATTCAAATGTCTTTTCTACTTCAAACCCAGAGAAACTTTGTTTTCTGCTCAGATTTGAAGGAAGATAACCCTCCAAGGTTGATGATAATATCTGTAAAGCATATCTTGATATTTTTATTTCATACCCTAGTCCAGCATTTCTAAGTTATGTTCCCAGAAGGGTTAATAAGCACTTTAATTTTTTAAAACACAGAAATTCCATGTTAGCAGATTATATTAAAATATATAAATATCACGCTAGAAATATGGAGATAGATGTAAGAATCTACTAAATCGGCCGGGCGCGGTGGCTCAAGCCTGTAATCCCAGCACTTTGGGAGGCCGAGGCGGTGGATCACGAGGTCAAGAGATCGAGACCATCCTGGTCAACATGGTGAAACCCCGTCTCTACTAATACAAAAAATTAGCTGGGCACGGTGGCGCGTGACTGTAATCCCAGCTACTCAGGAGGCTGAGGCAGGAGAATTGCCTGAACCCAGGAGGCGGAGGTTGCGGTGAGCCGAGATCACGCCATTGCACTCCAGTCTGGGTATCAAGAGCGAAACTCCGTCTCAAAAAAAAAAAAAAAAGAATCTACTAAATCAACATAAGTGGTTGTTCTTATGTATGGGGTCACCTTCCTATAAGAAAGAGGGTCATATCTGATAAATGGAGACAGTCACTGAGAGACCACCTCATGAAGGAAGCACCAGGGTTCCCTTGGGTGTGACCTCCTTGCAGTATTTCCGAATTTGCCACGAGGAGCACTGTGCATGTCATTTCAGTGTTCGCTGGGCTATGGACACAGTGTTATAATTTTAATGTATGATATTATCCAGTGCCTAATCTGCATCAGACACTGTTATAGACCTGATGATTAAAGCATCAATAAGACACTGTACTCACTCTTAAGTGACTTAAAACCTAGTCAAGGAGGGCTTCAAACAAGGTGTGTGAGTTTAATGCAGAGATATTAAGATAGCCGTGCTGGGAGCTCTGAGGAGGAGATAAATTTTTAGCAGAAATAATTTCAGAAGAGGTGGTACTTGAATTTTGAAGACAATAATTTCATTAGGTATCAAGAGGAGTAGGATTGTTCTGGAGATGTGAAGAACAGAAGTCTCTGGGAGCTAACATAAGTTTGTAACAGATGGAGTGACAAATACATGTGGGAGATGGTCAAGATGAGAGGTGAAAATTTAGCAAAGACAAATTCATAAGGGACTCAGAGTATCTTGCTAAATATTTTGCTTTTCTTTCAAAAACTGTGAGAAGCCACTGAAGAGTGACAAATACAGAACTGACATGACCATATTTTCATCTTAGGAAGATTATTCTGACATCAGGACACTGTGGGTGTGGAAAGCAGGGAGGGTATGGGAAGATTTTTCATGTTGCAAGATTAGGTGATGGGTGAAGGACGGCATCCCTCACTGAGGTGAGAAATATCAGAGAAGTGGCAGGGTGGAGAGGGGATTGCAAGGTTAATCTCTGACATGTTAAGACTTTACAGAGAAATCATCAAGGAATATAGGCCCAGCTGAAAACACTGGTGGGGAGGTCAGGAACAACGTCCCTCTGGAGATGTGGGTTTTGGAAAGAGTTGTTGGGAGTATGGTCAAAAGTTTCTAATGCTGCAGAAAGTTCTATAAGAAGGAACCTGACAGTGGAGAAGTGTTGGCTTCAGTTGGCATGGAGAGGTCATTAGTGACCACTGAGAGAGCAGCTCCTTTGGAATGGCAAGAGCCCCTTTCTTTAAGTGGTAGATGGGAGGCTTGGAAATGAAAACAGCAAAAACAGATTTCTCTTTCCAGAAATTTGGCTCATAGAAGAGAGATACAGGATAAGAGCTGGAGGAAAGTTGCTTTTCTCTTAATATTAAAGAGGAAACTTGAGGCTTGTTTATATGGTGAAAAGAAAGATCTAGCAGTTAGGGGAGAAAAACACATGATGAAATATGTAATTTCTAGAGGGAGTTGAAGGTTTTGGGTGGAAGCAAATTTCTCTGAGTCTGACAGAGGGGGTGTTTTAACACAGAAAGAGAAGGTAAGCTGAGGAAATTCACAACTGATTGCATGTAATTTCGCTTTTGAAATAACAAGCAATGTCTGCAGAATTTGGGGTGATGAGAGTCTCGTGAGTGACTTGGGGAAAGCAATCAAGATGGAAGCACTGGAGTGGAGAGTGCGTGGTGTTCTGAACACACACCCCATCACGGTTTTCATCAAGCACATTTTGGCAATTTGCTGAATACACTTGGAAAATTTAGAAACACTTTTTTTTAAGGGTCAGATCTCCTGTCAGCCTAAGAACCAAAGCTTCCTGATTACCTGATTATGAAGTGCTACTTTTAATGAAGACTCTCAGTTCTCCAATACTAATTAGGTTAAATCCCATTATAATTGTCTGCTTTACAGCTTATACCTCATTTTATTGCAGAGCATTATTTGTGTTCAATGGGAAGAAAGGGCTCCATCCTACATATGTTTTTATAGTTCAGGTTCTACCTGTTGCTCAAACAATTTTCTCATGTATAGTAGTCTCCCTTTATCTGCAGGGGATGCATTCCAACACCTCCCGTGGATGCCAGAAACAGAGAGCAGTAATGAACTATATGTACTATGTCTTTTCTATACATACCTATGATAAAGTTTAATTTATAAATCAGGTATAGGAAGAGATTAACAATATTCTACTGATAAAATAGAACAATTATAATATATTACAAGAAAAGTCATGTGCATGTGGCCCCTCTCTCTCACTCTCTCTCTCACTCCAGATCTTACTGTACTTACTGTACTCAGCTATTTTCAGACTACATTTGACCACAGGCAAGTGGAACCATGGAAAGTAAAACCACAGATAACAAGGGACTACAGTAATTGCATTAGAATTATTAGTATGCACCTTTTAAAAAGTCCACAATGAATCCAACCTTTGAATACAAATCCTTATATAAGGTTTATACATTCATATGCCTAATGAAACAAATTTGAAATACTGTGATCAGCATTTTTCAGTCTAAAAAATACATATGTTAGCCCAAAATTCCTGGGTTCATCACAGTTCAACAATTATAATTTCTTAGAGTGATGATTTCATATTGAACCTTTTGTCTCCTTCAATTCCCTCAGAATCAACAGAAAACATCTATTTATCTACTTAGTCTATGTATGTCTTTGCGTGATAATAACACCTAGTATTTATGGAGTGCCTACTATGTGCCAATATTGTTCTTGGTGATTTTACTAGTATAATCTCATTTAATCATTCCCAAAATCTTCTGAAGTATGCTGCTATGGATGTATTATAACACCATGAAGGCAACAGCATTGTTTATTGTGGTCATTTCTGTACTTCTATTGCCTATAACAGTGCCTGGCATAGTAGGCATGCAAAATATATTTATTCAATAAATAAAACTCCATTTGACAGATGAAGAAACTGAGGCATAGAGCGACTAGTCAACTTATCTTATTCACTAGGGTTATGGTGCATATTAGATAAGAACATATAAGAAAATCATTCAAAATAGGGTAGTGGTGAGGATGAAATACATTCATACAAGCGAGGCGTTAAACAGCGGCTGGCACAGAGTCACCCTGTCCAGGTGATTTGCCAGCATTACTAGAATTATCTGATTACTTCCCATCAGGGACAGGCAAGACCTGATTCATTTCTCTAATGTCAGCCCCTGGGGCTATGTCTTACATTAATTAGGTAGCACACAGAAATGTTAGGAGGGAGAAAATGTTACAAATAGATATTTGAGAGCTTAGTGAATTCTTTGCTTTAATAAAAGTAAAATGAATTTCAGCTATATAGTCAATATTCATTCAACAAATATGTATCAAGGATGACTACATTACAGCTACTATGCTAGGTGTTCAGAATAAAATGTTGAAGAAATTAAAAAAAAGACAGTCTTTGCCTTCATAGAGGTTGCCATCCTGGGAGGGACATAGACACCAATATATGGGTTTAAAAAAAAGTCGTCCTGAATAGAAAATTGTCTAAAACCATTACTTATGCATGAGAAATCTATAAGAACTTCTTGATAAACTAGAACACAAATGAAAGTGATAACAGTGATTAAAAGCATGAGCTATGCAAAGACATTAAGAACATAGCATATGTATAGATTAGACATAAATAATACTGAGGGAAAAGGATAACTGCTTATTAATATTTGGAAGACAGTAACAAAACAGGCTAGAAGAATTACTTAAAATGATTTAGCATTGTATAAAAAGAAGCAACATTGTACAGTCAAGAAATGAAACATTTAGATTGGAAATGAAAAAAACTTAATGATAATACTCGTTAGATAATGGGATAATCCGTCAAGCAACTTCCTATTTTCAAACACAGGTGATGACAAAATGTGCAAAATTTGCTATGCAAACCATGGATAAACCCAGCGGGAAAACATTAGCACATCAATAATGCATTTTGTTGTGAAGCAACATATACAAGCACTTAATTCAGTGTAGAGATAATGACATTTTAGCAACTGACTGACATAAGCTTGGATGTGGGCCCGCTTTCCTCTCCAGGCCCATGCCTTACGTGACGTTTCCCAAAGCTGATGTGTGAGGTGGCTTTATAGGTTTCATCAAACCCTTTGACCTTTGTGGGCTTCAGCTTCCCGCTCCGTGAAGCAGTGTAATAATCCAAGTCACCATGAATGGAACGTAACTAGCATTTATAGATTTCCCATAGTGCTTCCGAAGGCCAGATGCCTTGACAGATGCGGGTGGCTGTGATGATAATGGACTCCATTTACTGAGTGCCCGGAAGAAGGCATGTTGGATGAAGAATCTTATTTAATCTTGATCATAGCCTTTGCAGTGGGTGCTGATGTTCTAAAGGATGAGGAAACCATGTCCCAGTTGAATTCAGGAACTTGCCTAAGGGCACATGGCCAGTAAGGGGTAGACCCAGTCTACTTCTGTCTCTAGTACCCTGCTACCTCCTACACATTGGTCTTTCCTTCAAACCACCATGAAACTAGCAACCTAAGATAACAAAAAGTGTATTTTCCAGTCTTCTATTTTACCAGGAAGTGATAACTTCTTCAAGAGAAAAGGAGGTGTTTAAACTTGAAAAGGGTTGTAAAAGGTAAGTTGTAATTACTGAAATCACCGTCAATCTCTCAGTCATCTCAATGAACAGTTTTATCAGGTCTTGCATAAGCCACATTTCAAAGCATGTGAAACTCGCAGAATTCTACCACCTTTCTCTCTGGACCCTTTCCCATCCCAGCTCCAGAGTACTTTATGCTCCAAGAAGTCTTATTCTTTACCCTTACCATAGCAGAGGGAAAGCTCCCATCACCCACCATCCCTGGTCCCAGCCAGGTCTATGAGAAAAGCAGCCTGACTGTGAAATAATTTATAACAGGCTGTAAATAAGCACTCAGACCCTCCCAGGACAGAAGCATTTGAATGATTGCATCAATATAGTAAATAATAGGTAGCACTTGCACAGGTCACCATTTGTTAAAAAGACATTTAATGACATTTAAATATATTTAATTTTGTGAGTGCTGCTATACATATTTCTCAAATAGAAAAATAAATTTTAGACAGATTTAAATTGTCACAATTTAAATTGTCACAGAGTTGTTTAGCTTTTAAGCGGTAGAGCCACAACTTGAAAACTGAACTTCTCATTCATAATTGTTTATTTTGTCCATTATATCTTCCAGTTGCCCCAAGGCGTTGGGAGAAAGAGGCAGGAGGCTTTTTTTGAGGAAGATGACTTTCTTCCTTTGTTCTTTCCTAGTTCTGGCTACCAGCGCATCCTTCCTTTGAGCTTGGCACGTACAAATCATGCAATTAGCAATTTGGAAAACACTTTTAAAAACTTGCTAAATTTCTCTGTATTTCACTAACATGTTACACAGATTTAATTGTTACATTTGGCAATGTAGAGACAAGAGTGATTGACTTACTGTCTGAAATTAGAACTTAGGTCCATGGGAAGGTGCATTCAGCAGAAGTGAATTATTATTTTGCTGTTATGTTTAAGGTGTGCTGGGTACTATTTTCCACACATATTATCTAATTTAATATTTATTATCACCCTAAGATAGAAAGTGCTATTATTATGTTCTTTTTATAGATTAAAACACTGAGGCACAGCTAAGTAACTTGGCTGAGAGTTAGCAGGTGAAGCTGGAATGCGAAGCCCAAGAGTCTGTCCCCGAAGCCCCGGCCTTTAGACATGTGTCATAATGCACTGTTGTATCTCATTCCTCCACCCGGGAAATGCTGCAGAGTTTAGTGTTGAATGGGACTTCTGGAACCAATTTCTGGATAGTCTGAAGACCACCATGACCTCATGCCTCTGAGGCTTTTTTAGTATCTGTGCCCAACAGGCCACACAATGTGTTTGCTCGGTAAGAATAATCTCTGGATTCTTGATTGATCTGAATTCAGCCTTCCCACTCACAGCACTTACTGAGCGCAGCATGAAACATGAGTTTATGTCAGGAGCAAATAAATCTTTCTTTGCTTTCCATCTGAATGGGGCTTTTCTCTATGAAAATCAATGGGAGTTGAATCGCTCTCAAGGGCCTGTCTGAGATAGGCTAATAGTAGAATCAATGGATACCCTTCCTAACTATTTTGATGACGGGAAGAATCTCCAAGTGGTCTCTTCACCCCAGTGAGGAGACAGTGTGTAGAAATTAATGAAAAGAGAAATGTCTCAGAGGCAAGAGAGTTCAAATATTAGCCTCTTCACAAATAAAGCACACGTGAAGTACAGAACTCATAAGCTATGGTCTTCATGCAAGTCTCTGTTTCCTTGATGCCACTGTTTCCTTAGTCAATTATGTTGTGTTAACACATGAAAAGTGCTTACAACGATGTTTGACATCACTGTAGTGACTGTTCAATAATTATTATTTGCCTTTCCTGCTCCGAGTCTCTTCTGTAGATAGTAAGAATGGTGGGAAAACAGTGGTTATGGCCTGAAAATAATCCCAACAAAAGAGACAGGAGGAGAAAATGGCAATTACCAATTCTTTCTCACTCTTCCACTCCTTTGCCACCTGTCTAATCCCATTAGGTTCCATTCTCAATCCTTATACAAACTGAAGTATTTTCTCTTTGGTGATGCACACAGTTAATTTCCCTGCCAGAGTTACTGTCACATTTATCAGAACCTGCTGAGGCAGGGAATGCTATGGTCCCCATTCGCAGATGAGAAACCTGAGGTTTGATGTTAAGCAAGCTACCTGGGTCACAAACTTGGTGAGTAGTGGAGACAGGACTCAAATGGATCAGAAATGTAGTTTCTGGTTTTACATAACTCAATGTAGCACAATGCTTAAGTAGATTTTGAGTCAGAAAAACCTGACTGGGAGTCTGGGTTTCTCTATTACTTAGCCATATGACTTTAGGCAAACTCTAGCTTCCTGATCTGTTACATGTAGATAATGGTGCCTATTCTGGGGGGCTCTTCTAACAATTAAATGTGATAGCATTTATGATAACACTTAAAGGCAGACTCGAAAAGAAGCTAAGACTAGCTTTCCCTTCCCCTACACCTTACTACTATATTACTAAAGGTCACTGTTCCTTTTAACCAGTATATAATGTCCATATTTCAACAAAAAATTATAATAACTACCAAAAGGCAAAAAATACAGTTTGAATAGGTTGAATAAGCATCACAGCCAGAATCAGATTTGGCAGGAATGTTGAAATTATCAGACCAGGAATTTTTTTTAAATGATGAATATGCTAAGAGCTTAATGAAAGAAGTAGAAAACATGCAAGAAGAGATAGACAATGTAAGAAGAGCAATGGAGGCCAGGCGTGGTGGCTCACGCCTGTAATCCCAGCACTTTGGGAGGCCGAGGCGGGTGGATCACGAGGTCAAGAGATCGAGACCATCCTGGTCAACATGGTGAAACCCCGTCTCTACTAATACAAAAAATTAGCTGGGCACGGTGGCGCGTGCCTGTAATCCCAGCTACTCAGGAGGCTGAGGCAGGAGAATTGCCTGAACCCAGGAGGCGGAGGTTGCGGTGAGCCGAGATCGCGCCATTGCACTCCAGCCTGGGTAACGAGCGAAACTCCGTCTCAAAAAAAAAAAAAAAAAAAAAAGAAGAGCAATGGAAATTCTAGGTTTAAAAAAAATTTCTTGTGATTAAAAGACTGACAGAAATGAAGGATGCTTTTATGGACTCATTAGTAGACTGGATACTGATGAGAAAATAATCTCTGAGTTTGAGAATATAAAAGAAGAAACTTCCAAAACTAAGAAGCAAGAAAGAAGAGATGGAACAACAACAACAAAAAGAAACACAGAACAAATCAGAGTGTCCCAGAACCATGGGACAACTACGAAAGCTATAGCATTTGCATAATGAGCACACCAAAGGAGAAGAAAAAGAAAAAGGAGCAGAAGCAATATTTGAAACAAAAATGACTGTGAATTTCCTAAAAATTAATGCAAGACACTAAACCACAGATCTAGGAAGCTCACAGAACTTCAACACATAAACACCAAACACAGAAACAAAATCTACAACTGGGTACATCATATTCAAACTACTGATAATCAAAGAGTTAAAAAACAGAAATAAAAGCTCATCTGTAGAGGAACAAATAATTACATCTGACTTCTGGAAAACCGTGAAAGTAAAAAAAGAGAGAGTGGAGTTAGATATTTGAAATGTTAAGAGAAAAAATTCCAACCTAGAATTCTGAGTCCTGTGAAATTTTCAGAGGAGTTTGAACCAGAGAAACTCCATCTTGAATACGAGTTGGGTAAAACAAGACTGAGACCTATTGGGCTGCATTACCAGGAGGTTAGATATTCTTAATCACAGGATGAGATAGGTTGGCACAAGACACAGATCACAAAGACCTTGCTGATAATAAAGCAAGTGGTAAAGAAGTCAACCAAAACCCACCAAAACCAAGATGGTGATGGAAGTAACCTCTGGTCATCCTCACTGCTCATTATACAATAATTATAATATATTAGCATGCTAAAAGACACTCCTGCCAGCACCATGAGAGTTTACAAATGCCATGGCAACCTCAGTAAGTTTCCCCATATGGTCTAAAAGGGAAGGAACCATCAGTTCTGGGAATTGGAAATTTCCAATTCGTCAGTTCTGGGAATCTGGAAAACTCAAGAATAATCCAACCCTTGTTTAGCATATAATCAAGAAAGAACTATAAGTATAATCAGTTGAGTAACTTACACCACTGCTGTGGCCATTCTTTTATTCCTTTTCTTTCTTAATAAACTTGCTTTCACTTTACTCTATGGACTCACCCAGAATGCTTTCTTGTGTGAGCTCCAAATATTTCTCTCTCAGCTTCTGGATTGGGACCTCCTTCTGGTAACAAAATAATCCTTCAAAGTTGGAGGAGAAAGAAAACCTTATACAAACAAAGATTCAGAGAAGTTGTGACCAGTAGACCTGCCTTACAAGAAGTTCTTTAGAAAGAAGGAGAATCATTTAAGCCAGACATTTGTATCTATATAAGAAAAGAAGAGCATCAGAGAATGAATAAGTGGAGGTAAAATAAAACTTTTATTTCTATTATTCTTAATTGATCTAATAGATAAAACAGTGTGTTCAGAATTATAATAGCAACAATAGATTCAAATATATACACACGTACAAGCATATGCTTATGTATGAGTGAAAGGAATGACAGTAATGATATAAGGGATAGGAAGGAGGAATTATTACTGTAAACAAATACTGTTTTATTTAAGACCATTTTATGTTTGCCTAGGAGGAAAATGCTACAGCGGTTATATATACAAATTTTGTTTATAGTGAAGAGTTTCGTGATCTTAGGTTGTTTATAGTATCCTTTTCTTGGCTGGTCAAAGACCTCTCCAACTTAAACAAATGAGGGGAGAGTAGTGAAGTGATTAATGTACATACTGAGCTAGACCTTTGAAGAACTGGCAAAAAAAATGTAGGCAGCCAGAAGGGTTTGTGATCCCTTTGAAGCTGATTCAAATGGACTGTAGTTTATTTGTACTCAATATGTTCAATCATGCCTCTTTTCTCCTGGACTCATTTCATCAGCAAATTTCTTGATTTCTGTCTCTCTCTCTCTCCCTCTCCCTCTCTCTCTCTCTCTCTCTCTCACACAGACACACACATACACACACACACACACACAAAGTTCTTCCCTTGTGACCATATTCATTCTATCCTGTATCAGTAATAAAAATACAATTTAATTAATTAACTCAAAATGGATTATGGACTTAAATATAAAACATAAATCTGTGAAACTTTCAGGAAAAAAGTAGGAGAAAATCTTCAGGATTTAGAGCCAGTAAAGAGTTTTTAGATTTGACATCAAAAGTACTATCTGTAGAAAGAAAATAAATTGGATCTTATCAAAATTAAAAAGATTTGCTCTGTGACAGAGCTGGTTAAGAGGATGAAAAAAGCTACACACTGGGAGAAAATAGTTGCAAACCATGTATCTGACAAAAGACTAGTATTTAAGTTATTTAAAGAACTCTCAACACTTCACAATAAAAAACCAAATCCAATTAGAAAATGGGAGAAAAATAGGAAGAGACATTTTACCAACAGCAAATAAGCACCTAAAAAGTTATTCAACAACATTAACCACTAAGGAAATGCAAATTAAAGCCACAATGAAATACTACACTACACACCTATTAAAATAATAATAGTAATAGCACCAAATGCTGGCAAGGATGTAGAGAAACTAGATCACTCACAAATTGATAGTAGGGATGTAAAATGATACAGTCATTCTAGAAAATAGTTTGGCTGTTTTATATAGAACTAAACACACAACTATTAAATGACCTAAAAATTACACACTTGGGCATTTATCACAGAGAAATGACAACTTAGGTTCACACAAAACCTGTATATAACGTTCATAGCAGTTACATTCACAATGGTCATAAGTTGGAAACAGCCCAGACATCCTTTGGTAACTGGTTAAACAAACCATGGCACATCTACCATGGAATACTACTCAGTAATAACAAGGAGTGATCTATTGATACATGTAACAACTTAGAGAAATTATAGAGAGTTATGCTGAATGAGAAGAGCTCATCCCTAAAGGCTATATACTATAAAATTTCATTTCTATAACATTCTTGAAATGCCAAAATTATAGACATGTAAGATGCATTCTTGGTTTCCAGGGGTTAAAAATGAAATGGCAGGAAATTACCTGTGATTATAGAAGGATAACTTGAAGGATCTCGTAGGAGGGAAATATTTTGTATCTTGACTATTCAATGCCAGTTTCCTAGTTATGATATTGCTATAGCTTTGACACATGTTACCATTGGGAGAAACTGGGTAAAGGGTACACAAGCTCTCTCTGTATTATACCTTACAATGGCATGCAGATTTGCAATAATCTCAAAATGAAGTTTAATTAAGACAGTTTTCAATTAATATTTATGACATAGGAAAATTTTTTTATTATATGAAAAAGTAAAATATGAAACTGCATTTTAAGTAATAAAAAATTTAAAGACAGTATATATCTATATTTATGCTGAGCTTAAGAAATGGGAGTACTAAAATGTTAGGTTTACCTTTCAACAATAAAATAAAGAAAAATAGATTTTTCTTTCTTCCTTACAATTAAATGTATTTTTCAGTTTTTAACAGTACATTCTTATATTACATTTATTGATAAAATCAGTCACAACAAAACAGAACTGCAGAGGTCATGTTCATCCATTCAACTCACAATTCAAAACTTCAGAACCTTTCCTAGCATGGTGTCAGAAGAAATGGCAATTTATTGAAAACCTGGATTTGATATTAAATAAATGATCCTTTCCTACTCTCCAGAATGATGACTTTTATAATTAATGAGCTAATTTAACTGCAAATCTTCTAGTCAGTAATATTAATTAAAAAGAAGACATGTAAATGACCTTCTGAAAAGGACTTATCTCTTAATTTGCCCACAAATGAGCACTTGCGATTACTTCTTAATCAATACCAGGAAGCCAGCTAGAATTAATACCAGGCCTCTTAGTTTCAGCCACTTTTAAGAGCACTCAGGATCACCACATTCAGACTCTTCAAGGCCAGCCCTATATTTTCCTCTAATTTACCTGACCTTTCAGGCAGTAAGTGAATTTCAGGGGTTTATAGGCTTGGCCTGAATAACTGACAACTTTCATTACTTTGATAATTGACCAAAAGCTTTGGGAAATGTCAGCCTTCCCTAGGTTATTGTTTAATATGTTAATAAGATCATTAACATGTTTCTTAGCTGAGAAAAGGACCTGATACATAAAGAAAGTTGTAGAAGGCTGGAGAGGGATGAATAAAAAAACTTTATTTTTATTTCTAGGAAAAAAGTAGAGTTCTTTCCAAACTACTTTTCTTTTGTGTTACATGTATCATAAACAGTGTCTAATAGGTTTCAAAGAATTGATACTTAAAGACAAAATGTACTTGCCTTGTTTGGGGAGGCCTGGGTCTAAATTAGCATATATTTGAAATTACTCCTGGATCTCTTAAATTGTTGGTTGAGGAAACTGCTAATCTACTTCTGTATTGATGGGGTTCAGGACACAGTACCCCCATATATGGCATATGGCATATTGGATCTGTTAAGCTGAGGGAATTTGAGAAACAGCATGTGGAGGAAGAACTTTCTGACCATCCCTCTAAGCAGGTCATAAAACCTAGGAAGGGCTTTCTGACCCTCCTGTGAAGGTCATAAGACCGTCATGTGAGAGGTGCCTGTTCTATACCTGGATAAAAGAAGCATCCTTATATCTGAAGACACAGGGACACAGAGAGGATAAAAATGAACAGGCCTTGCTAAGTCTCCCCGGTTTATTACCATGAGAACATACTTCTTTGTCCTATCATATTCTTTCACGACTATTCACACTTCAAACCTAGCATAAAAACACCCAGGTTTAACTGTTTCTTTGGGTCTTCATTTTCTTATGAAGACTCCTGTGTCTGGTAAAACTTATATGAAATAAATTTATGTGCTTTTCTCTTGTTAATCTTTCTTTTGTTACAGGGACCTAAATTTCTAAATTTGACTCTCCCATTAGCCAATGCACCTAAGATGAGTAGGAGGAAAAGATATTTTTCCTCCCTTACAGTATACAGCATATTCTTTCCCTTCACGAATAATGCTCAATTAATTCAGTTTCTCTTACAAGGGTGTTGATTGTTTTTTTGGACATCTTAACCTGCATTTCAATGATTTGTCAATAGTTAGGAAGATTCTTAAAACCACAACCATGTTCTTTCAGTGGTTTTACCAACACACATTAGCCGTTTCAGACCTGCATGCTTCCAGCTCCTCCTTAAGGTAAGTGACCTAGTACAGGATCAAGTTGAACTCAGCTAAAGTCAATGAACACTTGTATCATGTGACAAAATAGGTACCAATGAACCTGTAGTCCTAGCCACCACAGTGTTTTCACAGATGAAAGCAGGTGATTGCATCTTTACACAAAATCACCTGTTACACTGGTGATCCGATTTCTCTAAGTTGGAATCTGAGGCCTCCATACACCATTACCACCAAATCAGAATACTTAAACCAACAGCATCATGGTGGAAACAAATGTATGGTCTCTTCTCCTCTCCTCTCCTCTCCTTTCTTGTCCTGTCCTGTCTTGTCTTGTCTTTTCTTCCTTTTCTTTTTCTTTTTTTTTTGAGACAGAGTTTTGCCCTTGTCACCCAGGCTGGAGTGCAGTGGTGCGATCTAGGTTTACTGCAACCTCTTCCTCCTGGATTCAAGCAAGTCTCCCGCCTCAGCTTCCAGAGTAGCTGGGATTACAGGCGCCTGCCATCATACCTGGCTAATTTTTATATTTTTAGCAGACAGGGTTTCACCAGGTTGGCCAGGCTTGTCTTGAACTCCTGATCTCAGGTGATCTGCCTGTCTCAGTCTCCCAAAGTGCTGGTGTTACAGGCATGAGCCACCATGCCCAGCTTTCTTTCTCTATTCCTTCCTTCCTTCCTTCCTTCTTCTTTCTTTCTTTTTCTTTCTTTTATTTTCTCTCTCTCTTTCTTTTCTCTTAGTGGAGGGGAAAGCAATGCAAAATAAATAAATACATGGGAAAAGAAAAAACAGCCACCACAACTAATTGTCCACCACGAGCGAGGCAATCATGAGGGACTACAACAGTTTTCAGACAGAGTAGGATGAGACAGCAGCTTTGAACTGGCTTGACATTGTGATTCGACTTCCTCCCTTCACTCCCTGCTGGATGGACTCACGTAGCTCCTGGATCCTGATACGCTTATCCTGATAAGCTCCTGGATCCTGATAAATGCTTCCAACCCCAAACCTGAATCCCATCCCGGAAAACATCTATGGATGTGGGTGCTGATGTTCTAAATTTGACTCTCCCTTTAGCCACTCATTTTGTGTGTCTTCACTAGAGATTTTAATTTCTCAGAAACAGGACTTCCTCAACTACAGACTAGATGAATGATGCCATAAAGGACTAAATAGGGAATGTGAGTTGAGCTGCTGCGATCTGCAAGGTCCCTTGGCAGATGTTATGATAAACATCACCAAGGCATGCAGCACGTGGAACGACCCACATTTCAGATCCTAATGACAGAGCCATGAGAATACAATCTTTCAAGTAATTCAAGGCTAAAGCCTGTCTGAGGTCTGAAAATATGAATGTTGGTTTACAGTCTTTGATGCTTGAATTCACAGGATTACTATGCTAAGTCTTCCTATCACTTTGTATTATGTAGCTCTGGTGTCAGCTACTCGAACAGAGTATTGTTCAGTCATAAATCTCTCATGTCTCAGGCTTTCCTGCTGCTTAAATAAGACAGAACACTCCTCCTGGGAGAGGAGAGGAGGTATGAACACAGTAATATGTTTGTCCAGTTTTCTTTTTTTCCATTTGGTGTTTCTCTTACATACCAGAGACAGCTGTCAATAATGACTATAATCTTAGTCTTGGAGTGAGCACCCCAGGATTAGACACAACATTTTCCAGATATCATCTGGCTGACCAGGATTAAATTATTTACTTTCTATAAGCTTCCATTCTCTCTGTACAACAGGAGAAAGGGCACTTTTTGGGAGATTGATGTTAGGGGAAAGCAAGCTCCCTGAGTCGACGTGCCTGGTACCCAGTAGTCCTTCAAGCTGTTGCCTTCATTTCTTTTCACTTGGCTTTAAGCTCTTTGTGATAACATTCAATGTCTCCCTCATTCTGGTTTAACTTCGTCACCCAGTGTCAGAGTCCTTCCAAAAGCTCTTTTCTCAATGGGTTAGTAATTAAACATCTCATGATTAGTGTGGTCTAATAAAAATGTACATGTTTGTTTTTTGTCCCATTCTTGGCACAGAGCTTCTAAACCTTGGGATTTCCTGGGTGACAGGAGTGTCTTTTATTGTTAATAAGGAACTACTTTTGACCTTATCTGAGTGTGCTAGGCCATTCTCGCATTGCTATAAAGAAATATCTGAGACTCGGTAATTTATTAAGATAATAGGCTTAATTGGCTCACAGTTTTGCAGGCTGCAGAAGCATGGCACTGGCATCTGCTCAGCTTCTGAGGAGGCCACAGGGAACTTTTATTCATGGCCAAAGAAAAGTGGGAGCAGGTGCATCACATGGCAGGAGCAAGAATAAGGGAGAAGGAGGGGAAAGGTGCCACACACTTTAAACAACTGTATCTCCCAAGAAATCATTCACTATCATCAGGACGGCACCAAGGGGATGGTGCTAAACCATTCATGAGAAATCCTTCAAGACTCAAACACCCCCAGCAGACCCCACCTCCAACACTGGGGATTACATTCCACCATGAGATTTGGAGAGGACATCCAAACTGTATCACCAAGTTTCTGTTAATGAGGTGAACTTTGGGGACCGTCGGGCTGGATCTCTTCAAGATGGGAGGTGGTTGTTAAGGAACAACCAAATAGAGGGTTGGAACTTTCAGTCACTTAAGGGAACTTTCAGCCTCTCCTGAAGTTGGGGGAGAAGGGGACTGGAGATCGAATGAATCACCAGTGGACAATGATTTAATCAAGCATGCCTATGCAATGAAACTTAAAAAACAAACAAACAAACCTCTTGAACCCTGAGGTTCGGGAAGCTTTTGGGTTGGAACAAATCAACACATCAACCAATCAAAGTGCTGCCTGTGGTACACAGGCAAGAGGTCATGGAAACCTCACCCTCATATCTGGTCCTGGGCTTTCTTCTGTTTGCCTGCTCCTGAGTTGTATCCTTTGTAATAAACCAAAAATCTTCAGTAAAGTGCTTTCCAGGACTCTATGAGTCATCCTAGGGAGTTACCAAACCTAAGGAGTGGTCGACAGAACCCCTGAATTTTTAGTTGGCTGGACAGTAGTGTGAGTAGTCTGGGGACCCTGTTCACAGCTGTAATAAAGTTGGGGGGCTTATGGAACTGAGCCCTTAATCTGTGGGGTCTATGCTAACTCTAGGTAGTGTCAGAATTGAAGGGGGTTGTTGGACACCCATTTTGTGTTGGAGAATGGGTTAGATTCAGAAAAAAAACCCACGAAATTAGAATTTTCCCAATAATACAAATGTGGATTTTCACATAACCAATTCTCACTGAAATGAGAAGAATTTTAGGAGAGGTGGAGTACGATGGTGAAATAGAAAGCTCCACCGATCATCCCTTCAAGAACACCAAGTTAACAACTATCTAAACAGAGAGAAAAACCTTCATAAGAACCAAAAATCAGGTGAGCCCTCAACGTACCTGGTTTCAACTTAATATTGCTGAAACAGGCACGAAAGAGATTTAAAAAACAGTCCAGAATAGCAGATGCCACCCTTCCCTTATCCCTGGCGGCAGCAGCAGTGTGGTGCAGAGAGCATCTCTGGGCACTGGGGGACAACACAGCAATTGTGAATCATTGAACTCAGTGCCGTCTTGTTAGAGCAGAAAGGAAAACCAGACCAAACTCAGCTGATGCCCACTCATGGAGGAAGTATTTAAATCAGCCCTAGCCAGAAAGGATGTGCAGATCCCAGAGGTCAGAATTTGAGTGCCTGCAAACCTCCCTGCTGAGGGCTGCTACCCTCTGTGTCTCCAGGTAAACTTGAAATGCAGTCTAGGCCACAAGGACTGCAACTCTTAGGTGAACTAGGCCCAGAGAGAGTAGACGAGGGGGCATGGGACAAACTGAGACACCAGCTGGAGCAGCCAAAGGATTGCTGGCATCACTCTTCCCCTAACCCCACACTGCACAGCTCACCACTCCAAAAAAGATCCCTTCCTTTTGTTTGAGGAGAGGAGAGGGAAGACTGGGGAGGACGTTGTTTTGCATGTAGGAAACCAGCTCAGCCACAGCACAATAGGGCACTGGGCAGAGTCATGAGGCCCTACGTCCTAGAGACACCCTGTTGCCTTGAAGAAAAGGACCCAGTCCTGGCAGCATTCATCACCTGCTAACTAAAGAGCTGTTGGGCCCTGAATAACTAGCAGCAATGCCCAGGTACTTCCTTGAGTGCCTCAGGTGAACTGCTGAGACTTGCTGGCTTCAGGTGAGACAGCACATTATTAGCTGGGGTGACTGTGGAGCAAAACTCCTTCTGCTTGAGAAAAGCAGAGGGAAAAATAAAGGGGACTTTGTCTTGTACCTTAGGTACCAGCACAGCCTCAGGGTCACAGAGCGCCAAGCAAGCTGCTGGAGTCCCTGAATCCAGGAATTAACTGGAATAGCATTTCTGGACCTGCCCTGGGTCAGAGAAGAGTTTACTGCCCTGAAGGGTGAGTGCAGGGCCAGGAAGCATTCATGACAAGATGATTTAAAAGACCCTGGGTCTTACGGGAACATTAGAGGCAGTTTGGCAGTACTCCTCATGGGCCTGTGGCAGCAGTGGCTGTGAGGTGAGGCCCCTCTGCCTTTGGGAACAGGAGAGAAAAGTGGGAAGAACTACATCTTGTAGTTTGGATGCCAGCTCAGCCACAATATAATAGAACACCAGGTAGACTTCTAAGTTTTCTGACTCTAGTTCCTGACTCTCAGATGGAACTTCTGGACTCACCCTGGGCCTGGGGGAGCTTGCTACCCTGAAGGGAAGCTCACAAGCCTGGCTGGTTTTGCCAGTTGCTGATTGTAGATCCTCAGGGCCTTGAGTAAACATAGGCAGTAGCTAGGGAATGGTTACAGCAAGCCCTGGGTGAGACCCAGTGCTGTGCTGGCTTCGGGTCTGACCCAATAAAGTCATAGGAGTGATGGCCACAAAGTGCTTGTACCACTCCACCCCCAACTTCAGGTGGCTCAGAGCAGAGAGAGAGTCTCTGTATGTTTTGGAGAAAGTAAGGGATGAGAACAAGAGTATCTGGTCATTTTGAGAAATCTCCCAGATTTGATTCAGGACCAGCAAGGCAGTATTCCTATGGGTCTGCAAGAACCACAGAATTACTCAGCTTGTGCCACCAGCTTAGATCACAATACCTGTCTTTTTAAATATCTAGAAAGCCTCCCCAAGAAGGATGGCTGCAAATAAGCCCAGACAGTGAAGACTACAATAAATATCTAACTCCTCAATGCCCAGACACTGAAGAACATCTACTAGCATCAGTACCATGCAGAAAAATATAACCTTACCAAATAAATAATGTACCAGGGACCAATCCTGAAGAAATAGAGATGTATGACCTTTCAGACAGAAAAGTCAGAATAGCTGTGCTGAGGAAATTCAAATAAATTAAAGATAATGCATAAAAGGAATTCATAATTCTCTCAATAAATTTAACAAGGTGATCAAAATAATTTAAAAAATAAAGTAGAAATTCTGGAGATGAAAAATGCAATTGACATACCGAAGAATGCATCAGAATCCTTTAATAGCAGAATTGATCAAGCAGAAGTAATAATTAGTGAGGTTGAAGACAGGCTAATTGAAACTATGCAATCAGAAAAGAAAAATAAAAAACAATAAAACATGCCTAACAATCTAGAAAATGGCCTCAAAAGGGAAAATCTAAGAGTTATTGGTCTTAAAGAGCAGGTAGAGAAAGAGACATGAGTAGAAAGTTTACTCAAAGGGATAATAACAGAGAACTTCCCAAACCTAGAGAACAATATCAATATCCAAGTACACGAAGTACAGAACACAAAGATTTATCCCAGAGAAGACTACTTTAAGGCAATTAATATTAAAAGTCCCAAAGATCAAGGATAAAGAAAGGATTCTAAAAGCAGCAGGTGAAAAGAAACAAATAACATACAATGGAGCTCCAATATGTCTGGCGACAGACTTTTCAGTGAAAACCTTACGGGCTAGGAGAGAGTGGCAGGATATATTCAAAGTAATAACTTTTTCCCTAGAATAGTATATCCAATGCAAATATCCTTCAAACACGAAGGAGAAATGAAGATTTTCTCAGACAAACCAAAGCTGAGGGATTTCCTCAATAACAGCCTCTTCCTAGAAGAAAGGCTAAAGAGAGTACTAGAATCATAAAGAAAAGAACATTAATGAGCAATAATCACCTGAAGGTAAAAAACTCAGTGGCAATAATAAGTGCACAGAAAACATAGAATATTATAACACTGTAACTGTGGTATGTAAACTACTCTTAGTAGAAAGGCAGAACAATGAGCCAATCAAAAATAATAACCACAACTTTTCAAGACATAACAATTATAATAAGATATAAATAGATACAATAAAAAGTTAAAAAGGAAGGATACAAAGTTAAGGTATAGAGTTTTTATAAGCTTTCCTTTTGCTTGCTTGTTTGTTTATGCAAATAGCATTAAGTTGTTATCAAGTAAAAGGAATGGGTTATAAGATAGTATTTGCAAGCCTCATGGTAACCTCAAACCAAAAAACATACAATGGATACACAAAAAATAAAAAGGAAAAAACTAAATCATGTCACCAGAGAAAATTACCTTCAGTAGAGAAAGACAAGAAGAAAAGAAGGAAGGAAGAGGAGACCACAAAACAACCAACAACAAATAAACTGGCAAGAGTAAGTCCTTACTTATCAATAATAACAATAATAATAACATTGTATGTAAATGGGCTAAACTCTCTAATCAAAAGACACAGACTGACTTACAGGATTAAAATAAAAACACAATCCATTGATCTGTTGCCTACAAGAAACACACATCACTTATAAAGGCATACAAAGACTGAAAATAGATATTCCATGCCACGGAAACCAAAAAAGAGCAGGATTCATTATACTTATATCAGACAAAATATATTTCAAGACAAACACTATTGGGAGTGACAAAGAGCATATCTATGTAATGATAAAGAGCTCAATTCAGCAAGAGGATATAACAATTTTAATATATATGCACTCAACATAAGAGCACCCAGATATATAAAGGAAATATTATTAGAGCTAAAAAGAGAGATAGGCCCCAGCATAACAATAGCTGGAGTAAACATTTGCAAACTATCCATTTGACAAGGCATTAAAACCAGAATATGTAAGGAGCTCAAACAGATCTATAATAATAATTTAATAATCTGATCAAAAAATAGGCAAAATATTTGAATAGACATTTCTCAAATAAGACATGCAAATGGCAAATGGGCATATGAAAAGGTGTTTAGTGTGACTGATCATCGGAGAAATGAAAATCAAAACTAAAATGAGATATCATCTCACAATAGAAAAAGTGGCTTCTTTCCAAAAGACATGCTATAACAATTCCTAGCAGAAGTGTAAAGAAAAGAGAAACCTCATACGCTGTTGGTGGAAATGTAAATTAGTACAACCATTATGGAGCACAATTTGGAGGTGCCTCAAAAAACTAAAAATTGAGCTACCATATGATCCAGCAGTCTCACTTTTGGGTATATACTCAAAACAAAGAAAATGAGTATATCAAAGAGATGCCTGCACTCCTCCTACATTTGTTTAAAAGTGGGAAGATTTGAAAGCAGCCTAAGAGTCCATCAACAGATGAACAGATTTTAAAATGTGGTACATATACATAATAGAGTACTATTCAGCAATAAAAAAGGATGAGATCCAGTCATTTGCAACAGCATGGGTAGACCTGAAAGTCATCATATTAAGAGAAATAAGCCAGGCACAGAGAGACAAACATTGCATGTTATCATTTATGTGTGGAATCTAAAAATCAAAACAATTGAACATATGGACACAGAGAGTAGAATAATGATTACTAGAGCCTGGGAAGAGTAGTGGGAGGCTGGTGGGGGAAGTGGGGTTGGTTAATAGGTACAAACAATAGTTTAAAAAAATGACTAAGACCTAGTACTTGATAGCACATTAGGGTGACTATAGTCAATAATTGTACATTTTAAAATAACTTAAAGAATGTAACTGGATTTTTTAACTCAAAGCATAAATGCTTGAGGAGATGGATACCTCATTTTCTATGATGTGCTTATTTTATATTTCATGCCTGTATTAAATCATCTAATATATCTCATAAATATATAAATCTATATACCCACAAAAATTGTTTTAAAACAAATTAGAAGAATTTCAAGGTGAACGTATATAACTGGGTAGAATCGATTCTAAATTTCAAAAGTCTTTTCAATTTTATTCTCAGTGCTAAAAGCTATCTGGCTGATAACAGAAGCACGTATTCCATATTTAGTTTTTTTTCTGTCACTGAAATTTCAGAGGTATCTATTAGAAGTACATCAAATATTATGCCAAGAGTTTTTATTGGAGTCTAAAAATGTGGAGTGATTCTACTATAAAACTAAGAAAGGTAGTAGGCCTCACTTCAACAAACCTCTTCTGTATTCAGAGAAAACCATTAACAAAATCTTGGCATCCAGAAATAAGACATTTGGAGGGCAAGGACAACATATGATACAACAAAGCAGGAAACACAAGGGAAAGAGAAATAAGCAGTATGAAGTTATAGAGAATAGAAAGTAAGAAAATAAAGGGCTGGTTGAGAAGTGAGAGACAGGATATATTTTTAAAGCATCAAAAGTATACTCCTCACAAGGTCTCAGTTTTCTCATCTGTACATCAATTTTCTCTGATGTAATTATTTTTGCAATTTTACTGGTGAGAAAACTTTGAGTCTGAGACAACAGCACATGTAGCAGAGAGAGAATTTAAAGATTTCCCATGCACCACCTCTACTACCTACTATCACTATTTGCTCTGCTTTGAAATTGATTATTCAAACCAATTATTCAAACTGGTTATTCTCACTTTGGCCACTGCCACCCCCTCGGTCCAAGCCACTTTTTGTTTTTAGACAGAGTTTTGCTCTTGTTGCCCAGGCCGGAGTGCAGTGGCGCCATCTTGGCTACCTGTAGCCTCCACCCAATGGGTTTAAGCGATTCTCCTGAGTAGCTGGGATTACAGGCATGTGTCACCAAGCCCAGGTAACTTTGTATTTTTAGTAGAGACAGGGTTTTGCCATGTTGGTCAGGCTGGTCTCAAACTCCTGACCTCAGGTGATCTGTCTGCCTTGGCCTCCCAAAGTGCTGGGATTACAGGCATGAGCCACTGCACCCGGCTGTCACCTTTGTTTCTTACCTGGACCACCATGAT
The DNA here is from genome assembly GCF_030222135.1 of Aotus nancymaae. NCBI lineage: Eukaryota > Metazoa > Chordata > Mammalia > Primates > Aotidae > Aotus > Aotus nancymaae. The sequence goes on along the minus strand of NW_026988450.1, from coordinate 13,504,110 downwards.
AATTTCTTTGTGGATCATCTTGCTTTCACTCTTATCCCTACACACTGATTTCTGATCCTGTCAGTCCCCTATGCTCAGTAGCTGCCAATGGGTTTCCATTATACTGAGACCAAATCCAAATCCTTTCATGACATACATGAGGTTCCTGTAGTATCTTGCCATTGTCGTTTCTTCTGCTCTCCTCTAGTGGCTCACAGCATGCTAGAAACATGACGCAGCATCCCTTCAGTTCCTTGTGCATGCCAAACATGCTCCTATCTGGGAGACTTGGCATTCCCCCATATCTGTGCATGACTTGCTCCCTTTTGCCACCAAGGCCTCTCAACTGCTTCCATTCCCATGAAGTTACTCTCTATTCTTTTATTTCCCTTTATTTTCTTGTTATTTTCTTGATAGCACTTAATACAACAAGTTATTATAGTGTATATTTACTTATTTATATGTCTCTTTCACCAGAATAAAAGCTCTGTGAGAGCAAATTCTTTTTATCCCCCAGTCACATTCTCAGCCCCTACAAGAATACTTGGCAAACAGCAGATGCCCAATAAACTTGTTGAACAAATGTGTCTGATTCTAAATCCACACAAAAAAAATGTTAATGAAAGTTGGAACTCATTTTAAACAAAATCACTAAAAAGATTATATCTAATAAAATATGTAGAAAATAAATATTTTCCAGCAAGTACACAATGCCTTCAGCACATTTATAACAGCATTATTTCTCACTTTACATACCTGACAAAGTGTTTTTATGACTGCCGTCATGTTCTGTAAAGTACCTCGAGCTACTTGAGGGAAAATACAATATAAATGCAAACTAATAATAAACCAACTCTACATTTGGTGTAACAAAGGACATGAGGTTTTGGATGATTTAGTGAAAAATAAAGTAGGGAATTTCTAAAGGTAAAGAAATAGATCAAGTCGAAATCATTATAGTCTGATCTGAGCAGCAAGAGGCCTTAGAGAGTAAAGTTATCACAATTTAGACTTAGAGATTAATTTCCTGATGTTTGCAACAAAAGTCAAAGCTTACTATGTTGAAAACATTCTGTTAGGCTGCCACCATTATCATATTCTAATCTAACATTTAGTTAAACACTCAAACACAGAAAAACCATGATTTTGTTGTCTATAGCAGCTATCTCTAAATCATTGAACATTTTCCTCCTTATGAAAAGATATCTTAATTGTTCATTGTGGCACTGTTTACAATAGCAAAGACCTGGAACCAACCCAAATGTCCATCAGTGATAGACTGGACAAGGAAAATGTGGCACATATACACCATGGAATACTATGCAGCCATAAAAAACGATGAGTTCGTGTCCTTTGTAGGGACATGGATGAATCTGGAAACCATCATTCTCAGCAAACTGACACAAGAACAGAAAATCAAACACCACATGTTCTCACTTATAGGCTGGTGTTGAACAATAACACATAGACACAGGGAGGGGAGCATCACACACTGGGGTCTGATGGGGGTGACTAGGGGAGGGACAGCGAAGGGTAGGGAGGTTGGGGAGGGATAACATGGGGAAAAATGCCAGATATAGGTGACAGAGCGATGGAGGCAGCAAACCACATTGCTATGTATGTGCCTATGCAACCATCCTGCATGTTCTGCACATGTACCCCAGAACCTAAAGTGCAATAAAGTGTGCGTGTATGTGTGTATATATATATATATACCTTAATTTACATTAAAAATGCTATAAACAATGGGCAATAAAACTATATGATTTCATTGATTAGACCCTCCCAAAACCAAGACTATATAAATAATTTAAAACTTTCTTTTTGTAATAGTTATAAAAAATATTTGTTATTCGTATGATAAGAAAGTTAGAGTTTAAATTTACATGCTATAATTTCAGAAGCTTGCTGGTTGCATAAAAGAGTATTTTGGAAAAGTCGAATGTGATTTCTACTGCCATTCCAAATCTATGCTTCCCACACTCACAGGTAAAATAATACATATTTGCCCAGAGTGGTAAGGGTATTGTTTGCCATAGATGGCAAAGCGAGGGAAGACTGCTGAGCCACTTCAGAGCTGTGCCGGTTTTCAACACAATGTTTTAAAATTAGTCCATTCATATAAACTTTTATTTTATTGATTTTTTAAAATTAAGGAAACACCAAAAACTTTTGAGCAAGATCAGAATGATGGTCTAATACTAATCTCTATTATTAAACAGTTCGAATTTTGGCTTTTATGATCAATCTTTAGCAACTTAATGTTTCACCTTTAATACTTGACATAGGAGACCAAAACCAATTTATCAATGTTTTTCTCCTTTTGAGAAAAAGAAAAGTATGGGTAAGAATAATTAAAGCAAAATACAAGAACTGCCATCATTTTGTAAAGGAGCTTAAAGACTCAGCCAGGTGGGTAAATATAGAAAGAGTGAAAGATGAAGAAAGAAAGTATATCTCTTAGTTTTTAATTTTATTTTATTGCTAACAATGACACACATAGAAAGTCTTGATTTGTTTCTCATATTAAAAGCTAAACTCAATTTAAAAATATAGTTACATTGGCATATGTGATTTCAGATTAGGAATAATAATTAAAATTGGATTTGCAAGATTTCTGCTTGCTAGGAATCCTTGGAAAGTTAATAAATTAATGTAAATATTAAGAATAAATTTCAACATATATAAAAGGCCTATTATTGGTAACACTCAGAAAATGATCACTCATAGGTTATACTTTATCATGTTTAAATATGAGATGTGGCATTTTATAAATATTCTTTCAATAGAAATCATTCTTCAGGATACTCTATAGTTTCAAATTTCTCTGGGGGCCAAGGCTACCTTCATTTCACCTTTTTACAAATTCAAATATGAAAAAAAAAAAGAAAACATTCTTACTGACTTAATGCCAATAGGAAAAAGAACTGGAAAGAAATTACACTAATAAAAAGTGGATTTCCCTTTAATCATTTTCTTATGAGGTACTGCAACATAAATTCCTGGTGCAGGAAGAAAGTGACTATAACCCTCAGAATTGCACAGTAAAAAGAAATATATAGACAACATTTTTTTTCTAAGAAATAAAAGCTCATCACCATGTGTCATGAACGCCAAGTGCATTCAAGCACGGAGCAATGCGAAAGTGCTGAAAGTTCCCAAGGGAAGGTGCAGCGCCCTTCCATGACATTACCCATGTGTATACACATAGTTAGCACCAGCAGTGGGCGGTGCATTCAGGGATCTTCCAGAGCAGAAATATAGACATTCTCAGGGAAAACCAGTTCTTCATAAACTTTATAACCTCATTCCAAACTCCAGGTGTCAGTTTACAGCTTTCCAGATTGACATCTTAAATCAAGAATGTGTCACATGTGTACAGTAACTGGCCTAATCTTTTCTGTAAATTGTTGCCTGTGGTTTTCAGAAAACATAGCAAATTGCTGGCAGTTGATAATGTGTCTCCCTGTATGGCTGACTTCAGTTCTGCATGGTTAACAAATTAGTCTTCAATTATTCATGGAATCACCCAATGTCTAGGCTCTTCCTTCAGTCATTGATTTCAGGGACCAGTAGCCTCCCTGCCTTTTATACTGAACCAAAATTAATATAATGCTCTTGACATGCAACATTAATTGTATGTAGGAAATAATAACTACACCCATTGTCTCAGTAACTCAGTTAATGATGGGCACAGCTCACTACACAATCACTGCTTCTGATGTTCTACGCTGCTTTGAAGCAGGACAGAGTATCTTCCCAAACTAATACTAAATATGACTTGATGGCCTTAATATTTCAAATACACAGAGGAAGTGTTTTCTTCATTAATTCTATAATTACAGGACAAAAATAAGTGGTGAATTATATCTACAAACTGAAACATCAGATGGCCCATTTAAAAATGATGCCGTCAAACCATTGCACATTGTTCTGGAAACAGGGTCAAATCAAGTCCCTAGACAACTCAACCAAATTGAATTTCTGTTGCTAAAATAAGTATGGGGATATAGTGCTTGTTCTGAAAGGACTTCTTTACACCATTTTTATTTCAGCAGCATACTTTCTTAAGGGGATTTTGCAGGAAGGATATTTACCCTTCCTTGAAATACTTTTTGAATCAGTATTGACTCTAAGCTACATAGTGCAGTTGTGCAGTGAAACAGTTTTAGAGTTGAGGAGTATATTTGTCTATTTATGCTTAGGAAAATTAATTCCAGATAACCTCAAAAGGACCTCCAGTAGACTAGCATTGTTTTCCTAACTGTGCCCAAACTGATATTTCCAGGCCACTGATTGTTATAATTTGTAACTTGATACCTCTCTTGTTTAGAACATGTCCCTACAAGATCAGCTGTCAAGGATAGTGACCTTAGTCCTGATCCATGTAATCTTTGGATATTCTCTCTTTAATATGTGTTTGCCAAAGGAAAATCCGAGAAAAGAGGGTAAGATGGAAATGGGTGGATCAAAACACATTCATCATAAGGAATTTTTAAGAGTCGCAACTCAAAGAATTTTTCTCACTGAAGGTAGGTCATACCATATCTGTGAAGGTCAGTGTGTTATTTGCAGTAATGCTCTTTGCTCTTAATTCTATCTTCCTTAGGAAAGCTGTGATCCCTGGTTTAAAATATCAAAGTTTCTTCTCCTTCCATTATCATTATACTCACTACATTTTATTGTGAATATCCATTTAATAGAAAATTTGTTTCTATTAGAGTTGTTCCTCAGTATCCATGGGGCATTGATTCCAGGCCCCTGCAGGCACCAAAATCTGAGGGTGCTCAAGACTCTGATATAAAATAATCATAGTATTTGCACATGACCTATGCAAATACACAATTATTTTATATCATATACCTACCCTCCATATACTTTGTAATCTCTAAAATACATAATATGGTATAAATACTATGTAAATATTATGCTGCATTTTAAATTTTGTGTTTTTTTAATTTCTGTATTGTTACTTTTTATTGTTTTTTTTTTCCAAATGGTTTTGATCTGCAGTTGGTTGAAGGCATGGATGTGGAACCTGTAGATTCAGAGGGCAGACTGTATACCAAATATTTTATGGGGGCAATAACTGGATGTAGCACTAGTTCCTGGTACAGTGCTTTGAACCAAGTAAATACTAGATAGAATAGACTGTAGAATAATATATAATTAGTTAGGTACTAGTTTCAGTTGCGTATTTCAAACCCTCAAACAATGGCTTGAACACATTTTCTAATGTGAAAGAAATCTGGTCATGGGCAGCTCAGGGCTAGTCTCAAAGTGCCGCAGAGTCATTAGGCTCATTTTGCTTTCAGCTCTACTATTCTAATGCATGGTTGACATCCCCAAGGTCACCTTAGAACCTCCAGAAAGGAAGGCAGCCCCTGCTGACACCTTGATTTTGAGGTGTCATTAAGACCTACATCAGACTTCTGACCTACAGAAGAAATGCAAGATAAAAGATTTGTATTCTTTAAGTCACTAAGTTTGGGCGTGCTTCTAATTCATTAGCTCTTCAGCAGTCTTTCCAGAAGTTCCTCACAATCCTGCATGTATTGCAATGGTCAGAACTTAGATGACCATACATACTCCTATAGAGGCAAAGAAATAGAGCTTTTTAGCCCTGCTACCTGCGATGAAAGCAGGATTTTCCTAGACTTTTTGCCAGAAGAAGGGGAGATAGATTATGGATGATAACCAGAAACTTCTGCCATCATTTTTTTTAGTGAAATAATGATTAGCTGAATACACTTGAACATTTAGAAAATTAGGAAAATGATATAATTTTTACAAAAAGCTATACTTCCCATTTGTAAATTTTAACAAATGGATATTCTTTCTTTTTCTTTGAAGTTTGCTAAATTTCATTTAACTTTTGTCCTTCCCATCCAATTTTAATCCTAGAAATGTATGCTTTTAAATTTCTATACTTTTAGAAAATTAAGAATTAGTAATATTTGGGTTCCATAAATAAGTTCTCAGAGAGCTTGAGTCAAAGTGGCTTCTACAAAAATAAAGTAGAATTACATGTTAAAAGCTTTTTTTTTTTTCAGCTTCACTTGTTATTTGATTGTGAGATATTCCATCTGGTTTTTGTAGCAGGATCAAAGTTCCCAGAGAAAAGCTAACCTTTAAGGGAGCATAGACAGCTGGATGCTTCAGTGTGCTGATTTTAACATGCAAGCAATTACTACACACACAGCTGTGTACTGCATTTTTCCTATACTACTCTTATTCCTGAATTAGAAAGCAGGCAAATGTGAATCAATCCTGAGGGCTTTCAAAGGGCAAAGGCAATTCTAGCTTATTCTTATTATTAGACATTCGGATGCTTCCTCTTTTTAAATTCTGTCACCTCATTGCCTCCATTCAGTGGCCTCTACTGGGACCAGCCACTTCTGCCTCATTTCTGGACAATCTTCACTCTAGTAACTTTTTCACTATTTTCCTCTCTGTCAGTCCTCAGATGGGGCATGGAAGACTAGAATCTCTCCTGTTTCCTAACTCTCTTCCTGTGGCAGTTCTGTGCTGCAGCAGACCTTCCAGGCAGCCCTGCTGGGGGGCAGACACTGGCTTGTTAGGAGGTTCATACCAAAGGGCATCTTGTTACAAGGGTTTCTGTAGAAACTGCCATTCTGTTAGTGATTTCCAGAGAAAACAAAACCTGTCTCTCTTTCCACCTCTCTCAGCTTTGACACTAATCTGGCCAATTATTTTTCACATATTTCTTCATATGTTTGATTTAATTTTCTCACAATTCTTCCAACTTGCATTCTTAAACTTATCCTTTCTGAGCCAGGGATCCAGACTCTTGTGCTAAGGTAGCTTGTACAATATTGGACTTACAGGGCCTGCCATAACCAGAGGAACCACAAATCAGATGCACAGATACTTCTAGGGCCATCTGTGTGTAAGACACTAATTAAGTTCAATCTGAAGCCTCAGCCTATAATTCCTCATGCCATTATAGCATGTTAGCTCAGAAAGAAACTTTCTCTGTGCAAAAATAACTTTTTGAAATGATTAATATTATCTGTGATTTTTCCCTTCAACTGTCTACATGGAAAAATTTTATCCAACGCATTTAAATGACTTGCGTTTTGCCTCCGTAACATACTTGGAAGTAGTACTGAGTAATTGTTATCTTAGGCTCCTCTGCTCCTGCAGGGCACTTCGGCTTACTGTTCATCAATCATAATCTTGCCATGTGGTGGTTTTTATTTTATAAGGCTAACCAGTAGTACATACTGCTACTCTGGTTTTAAAAAGTAAATAAATGCAACAAAACATGTTTATCAGGGTTTCTTTTATAATTTGTGAGCTGCTGCAAATGTCACCAAACTGTGCAAATTCTTCATCATCAAGACTGCACTCTTAGTTGACATATCACAACACTAAGATTTTGCATTCAAAACAAATTAACATCACAAGAAAATCCAGAATCTTAATGGGACTTACAAGAATAATGGTTCTACACATTGTTCTTCTACAATGATCTTATTTTCAATTGACTGCATGAAAAATTCTGCAGCAGTGGCTTTAAATTGTCTTTAAAAACACAGAAAAGCATTTGAAAATAAGCTATGAAAGTGTGGTTTCTTCCCAGGAGCAAAATTCTCTTGATGATGAAGCTTCCATGAAAATTTAGCTCAGCAGTTGGAATCTACTCAGAATGGCAAATGTTATACAATCAGTGTCTTAACAGATTTTTCATGCATTAGAATAATTACAGACTCATTAAAAGTAAATATTGACTTATGGAAGTTAGTGGAAGAATGTGCCATGTTTGGAGATTGCAGAGGCCACTAGCAGTAACTGGAACAGACCAATGTCAATGTGACATCAGGATCCCTCACACCCTCCAGCATCAGCTTAAGGCTGGCTATGTAAGAAGACCCACTACCTCCTGTTTCTTCTCCCAGAGTAGAGTTGGGACCAGGGAGAGAGAGGTATGTCAAGGCCTAAAACAAGGTCAACTTTGGTAAGGGGAAAAGAATAGATCCGAATCAGACATGAAACAGACTTTTTATGATCAATGTTGTCATAGAATCTGTATACAATGTATTATGAAATGGGAAGAGGATTTGGGACAGAAGACTGGGGAAGCAGTTTATTCAAAGAAATGGAACCATTTCATGATTATTATCCCATGAGTTGAGACAGTAAACTAGATACACAGGTAAAATGTTTATCTTTACATATTGATCTCAGGTATATTTTCATCAGAAGAAGAAAAGATAAAATACAAAGAGCAAAGACATATTTCTGGGTAGTGTTTCAATTATATTTGCATAGACTTTGTTCAATAAGTGATTCTAATCATATAATAAGAAATACAGCTACTGTTGGTAAAATAATATATTCATATGCTCCTTGGTAAAAATGATTTGGACCCCCACGGAAAGGCATAATATTACAATACAAATTTCTGATTAAAAACTCCTAGTACTACCCAGGTTGCAGCAATTACTTAGTAGTTTAGGTTGTGGTTTATATATGTCATTGGCCTATAATGTAGCTTCAAATTGGCTTTTTAGGAGAAAGATTTTCAAAGTATTTGTATTTGATGAAATTCATGAAAAATATAAGACAGTTTAACCTTGCTTGTAATTTTCTTTATTGTGGAAAAGCTACAGGAGGAATCAAATTATCTCACTATGCAAAAGACACTGAGGACTGTATTTTCAGAGGTCATGTTCACTTAGACTCAAGCAAAAGGAAAAGATGTAGCTTAAATTTTTAGAACAGGAAACTCATTCTTATATTTACATTGTCTTGCTATTTTTTAAAAGAATATAATTGCTTAGCTTTGGAAAAAGATTTTGCAGGAACCAAACATAAAAATAAACATTTGCAGGCCTTTGGTTCTCATTTAGATTTAGTACCTGGCAGATTGTATACTAGCAGATTGTGATGATCCATCTTTTATAGATCCTTAATAACTGGGCAGATACTCTTAGCCACTACCACCACTATCAGTCAATATTACAGATGAAAGTATTCCTTTAGGTCAGCAGGATACATGCCTACTAATATATTAGTTCAGAACCTGAAATATTTTGATATTCTAGTGAAATGAGTATGTATCTTTCCCGAAGTGTCCATTGATACAGATATATATCCCATTTACTTTATGATATAGTATAGTGCATAGGATATCATTCTTGTAGTTCCAGAAGTGGGCATAGTTTGGCTGTGATTCTAGGATGCTACTTCTGTATAATTTGCCAGATACATTATTTCTGAATATAGATATTCTGTACCCTACCTTCATTCCTCTTTAAACATCACATTTTAAGATTCCTTTTGAAAAATGTTCAGGTAGAAAGATAACAAAAGGAAAAGATAAATGTGACTTAAAAACTCATTACTAGATTCAGTAGGTTGTATTTGTTTAAATAAAAAAGGAAAGACACCATATATCCTTGATTTAATTTCAAACTACCACCAGAAAAAGAACTCTATGAGATGCAAAAATATTTGAATGTTTATAAAAGACAGTGGATAGATTGCAAATAGCTGAGGAAAACTGAGAGTTCTGTTTCCTCTGCAATTGTTCATATACTGAACTCTGAATTGACTGTTGAAAATTTTCCTACTGGAAATAACCTGTCCAAAAGCTAAAGTTGATAGAAGAATCCAACCTTGAAGGAAAATGAATCTTGATCAAGAAAAAGAATTTTCCCAATAAGCGCAAAGGAACAGTTCAGGGTAGGTAATAAGAATGAGCCTTGCAAAGGAAGAACTATTTCACTGATGCTGCTTGGCTACTCAGGTGAACTATGCAACTGAAGATTTAAAAAGAAGACCCTCATGAATGATGGTGTCAGTTTAAGTCAAAAGAGGACAATAAGGTGCTATTATTGCCTTCTGGGAAAATGGCTTAAATTTCTCCACGAATCAAAATGCCTGCAAGTTAGAAAAAGCATAGCTGTTAAAACATGACATAGAGAATCAAATGAAGGTGAGTTTTCCTTCTGTGTAGGAAGCAACTTGCTATAATGGAAAATGAAGCAGGCTTGGGAAGGAAGCTTTAAGACATGGCATCTCAGTTTACTGCTATGTGCCTTGAGCAAGTTAGCCTCTCCTAGCTGAAGTTCTTCATTTATAAAATAAAGATACTAATGTCTACCTCTGAGGTAAGGATAAAACGGAATAAAAAGTGATAGAAATCCCCTGTGCTATATACGAAATCAGGAAGAGTTAGTCCATTTCCCTCCCCGTTCCCTGCCTATAAGTTTTTGGAAGGCCCCTGATCAAAGCTCATGAATAAGATAAAATGAATCTTTGTAGAATGTCTTTGCATTCATTTTTATGTCAAAGTTATGCTCATACACAGCTGTACGGATTCAGTATTCTATGAAAATGTAATGTATTGAAAATTCTCTAAGATTACTAACATGTAAGTACCACATCTTTTAAGAAAAGTCAATTAGGAGAAACATTAACCTAAATTTTCTACATAAAATGTAGCTAGAAATTTTCAAATAATTTTACATGTAAAATAATCAACAGATGCCATTAAGACAGATTGGACTAATTTATTTGGAATAAAAGTATTACAACTTGGGTTTTCAACATAACTTATTATTCAGTATCTTAAAGTATAGCAAATAAGATGGGTTTTCATATTTAATTCCAAATGTATTCCTAGGGAGGAAAAAATTATTTCAAGTCTTGTAACTTCCAAACAAGCAGTAATAACTTATTAATTGTGCCCTTGGTGATCTTAAAGTGTGGCATGAAAAGCAGCCTTGGAGACTTCCAAAGATGCTTAAAGTACTTCTCCGGGAAGCAGTGGGGACACCAGGAGAATCTGGCTGCAGATGTATATCAAAAAGCTATTTACATGTTGAAGGAAATGATTTAATTAATACTGTTACAGCTGTGAAGTTAATATGCAGCTCTGAGGTTCTATCACAAGGGACTCTTTCATATTTTTAAACAAGTCACTCAGTCCTACAATTTTTCTCTTTTACAGTTCTTGCATAGTAATAAATATGTCCCAAAGGTTTTCAGGATGAGAATCGTGATGTCTGTTAATTTCTCCAATAATAATAAAGATGATGATGTTGATAGCATTAATAAGAGCCACCATTTACTGAAACCTCACAATATGCCAAGATCATTTCTAAGCCCAGTATAGGTATTATCTAATTCTTTCAACAACCCGATACGATTATTGCTGTGGCTTTCCTCATTTTGTAGAATAGGAAATTGAGGCTGCAGAAGATTACACAAGTATAGACAGACACTTTTAGTTACCTACCCACAACCATTCCACACCCCACCATACATATACACATTCCTTTAAAACAATGCATCTATTACCTTCAAGTGCTGGAAGGCAGGGGGAGAACCAGAACATTCAAGCCCACAGTCATAAATGCCTGTTGCAGGGCAGGCTGTCAGATGAGACAAAAGCAAAGGGAATAGCTAGAGGCTGTGATCAAGAATCCCATAATAGGCAAGGGACATGATTGTTTATGCACATGAGAATATACACTACTAGCTGATAAGAATGGTTAAGGCATACTCTGTGGTGGCCATGGTTATCTCTCTTTTCTTGAGACTACCCTATTTTCTTTTGTATTAAAATTAGCTTTCTCCCAGTTGATGGAATCAGTGAGACCCCTAATCCTGAACCTTGTCTTCCCCTGGCAAAGAGACAGATGTTGATCCAGCTGGGATCATTACACCCTCCTTCTAAACATACCCTAGTAATTTAAATCGTCAGCAGGTGGACAACAGCTGGATCCTGTTTACACCTCAGCTGTGCCTTTCTGACAAGACTGTCAGTCCTCTGCACCTCCAGTGTCTACCTAAGCTCCTGGCTGTCTCAAACCCAATCCTTCTGCCTCCTGCTTCTGTTGTCCCTCCTACACAGTGTCCCTTCTAAAAGAATTAGCTAGAAATATGGAGAGAGGAGGCAGTTAGAGGCTGGCTAGGCAGCTAACAAGGGAGGGTCTCAGGAGAGAGAGCCTGCAGGAATGCATCTGCACTGCCCCTGTGGTGTAGGTAGCAGGTGGAAATGTGGTTAAGAACTTCCTCTTATTCCAAGATGTTTGCTCAGAAGGGACTGTCCCAATTTAGGTGAAGGCAAAATAAATCAACTAAATGCCCTTAACTTGACCCAGAGCCAAGTTTTGGGTCAAGTTAAATGCAATATTATTAACATTGTGGTTTTGCCCCCACCTGCCATCTGCAGGTTTCACTTAGGCACTCATGGGTAATAACTAAGATGGAGTCACTCTGGCCAACCCTAAGCATGCACAGATGCAACATCCACAGGGGGAATCTTTACTCCTCCCATTAAGGCAGAACACACAGAAGTCTTCCTTGTTTCTGGCACAGAAAAGACCCAGAACTCAGCCCCATTTCTGGCAATCCACTCTCGGAGCCCCTCTTGCTGTCGAGAGCTTTTCTGCTGCTTAATAAACCCTACTCTGCCTCACTCACTCTCCGGTGCTCGTGTGCCTTATACTTCTTGGTCATGGATCGAGAACTCGAACCTTGCTAAACTAAGGAGTAAGGAAACTGCAACAATAATTTCTGTCAAGTGACACCCAAGAATCTTAACACGACCTGTGATGACTAGTTTATAAGAAGTCTGATTTTTGAACTTTTAGTTCACATCATCTATGATTGATTCTGTTACTCAAAACTTTCCTCCTGAATTCTCTAACATAAATTTTTCTCAGTCTTTCCTAAATTAATTAAAAGTTAAATATAATGAATATCATAAAAAATCAAAACAAATCAGTGAAAAGTCTACTAAGTATATATTGTTTTGCCATTGGTCAGCTGTTGGTAAAATATCTATTCAGATTTTCATCTTGAACAATAAAGCAAAGTTATGCTCCAAAGAGACTAAAGCCTAATAACATCATTACTAAAGCACAAAATAAAAAAAGACAAAACCTATTAACAAAAAGTGAAAATAAAAGCTGATTATCGAGCACATTTGGAGATATTTAACTTTGATGAAATTTTTAAAAATTCTACTTTAAACAAAGAAATAAAATTTTTTTCCACCATGAAAATAGCCCCAAAAAACCCAAAATGATGAAACAGGTAAACTTGTGCTAATAACACTCTAGATACTCACATTTTGCAAATAATGGTATACTTTTTGGAGAGGAAATTTAGCAAAATGTATGAGGAGTCTTTAACATCTCCGTTAAAAAAAGAGCAGAAGAAAATTATTGATGCTTGATGTAATACTACACAAACATTAAAAATATTAGCCAAGACTTTAGTAACAACATGAAAATGTTATTCATTAAGCTTAATTATTAAAAAGTCAGAATGTCAATTTTTCTCTGTAGTATTATTTCAACAATAATAAGAAAAACAGAAAAGAAAAACCATAGAAACACAGCAGAAGGAGAATAAATTGGAATCAAAATATTCATGGCAATGGTCTTCAAATGTTTGAAGCAGAAGTAAAAAAAGGGAAGGAAAGGGAAGGGAGAAGGAAGGAAGGAAGGAAAAAGGAAGGAAAGAAAGCAAAGTCTCAAGTCACTGTCTATTTCCTGTAGAAAAAACAATTAGGCTTAATAATAACCACCACTTCAAAAAGTACTGAAATGTAATGGGGAATTTAAAAACAGTCTGTACTCTGACGGTAGATGCTTTTGCTATGTGATAGAGTGACATTTCTCATCTGCGTCACAGAGAGCTCATTGGTTGGGCCTTTGTAGATAAGAAAAGTGAGGATGCTTGCAAATAGCCTGGATTAGTGAGGGAAAGACAAAGGTAGAGCTGATTTGATTTGATCTATAAAAGAGCAAGAATTTTGATCTTAGCAAAAAGCCTGGGAGAGAAGAGAAGGGAAGATAAAGTCGTCACAAACAAGTCACTATGTGGAGTCCCTCTTGGCAGAATGGCTAATGAGCAATTTCCTGGAGAGATGGCCAAGGATTGCTAAAACATAGAGGTCAATTTGGTCAATTTAATTATTGTCTCTGAGGTGGTATCAGGATTATGTTAGCTCACCAAATTATTTGTGAAATAGTCCCTTCTACTGTATTTTCTGTAAGAGTTTGAGTAAGATTAGCATTATTTATTTCTTATGTTTGATAGAGTGATGCTGAGTAAAGACCTCCACCCTGACCCTCTTTTTGAAGGCCTGCAAAACTCCAAGCAGGGAAGTAAAGGAAACTCCCAAAATTTTTTAAAGAGAAATTCCAGGCATCTATCTAGCCCCAAAGATAATTAAGTAACTTGCTAAACAAGAAGATAATAGTAGCCTTAACAATAGTGAAGGGAGTTAAACCTCCAGTGATGTTTGCTTTCCCTACAGAAACTAAAGATCACATCTGAACAGATGTCCCTGAGTTGTCTTTCAGAGGCTTGGACACCCACTGGGGATCCCCACCCAACAGATCTGCTGGAACATAAAGCCCAGATTGGAGGGAGGTGAAGACTAAACTACTGTTGCCTTCTGTTCTAAGTTTTTTCCTTAGAGGCTTGGAGAAAGTTACTCCCCCTAGCAAGTTGACATTTTTCTACTAACTCCAAAATTTTTAAACAGAAAACTCTGTTTTCTTAACCAATTGCAAACCAATTGTTTCTGCTTTGATTTTCTTTTTTTGTAGAAAGATTTTTAATTATAAATTCATGGCTGTCAATATTGATTTTTAATTTTTTTCTATTAATTTTTAAATTTCTGTTGAATCTGTAGTTATGTCACTTCTTTCTTTAATGAATTGATCATTTGTAATGTTTCTTTTTTGGATCAACCTTACGACGTGCTTCTTGGTTTATTAATCTTTTCAAAGAACCAACTATAGGATGTTAGTCAAATTGTTCTTCTTAAGATGGAAGTGTATATCATTGATGTTTAACTTTTTTCTAATATCAGTTTAAAGCTACATTTCTTCCTCTAAATAATACTAGAAATTCATCCACAAATAAGTTTTTTTTGAACTATGTATTTTTCAATGTTCTTCTGAATTTCTTGTTTGATTTGTGATTTATTAACATTTATAAATTATTCTTATATTTGTGGTGGGAGAATATTATCTTTATTATTTCAGTCATTCAGCATTTATTGAGACTTGCTTATGGCCCAGAATACCATCTTGGTCATTGTTCAGCACACTAATAGAAAATTTATCTTGTAATTTTAAGTGTAATATCCTCTATATGGCAGACAAATTGTTTGATAGTGTTGTTCAAATATTTTATTTCTATTGAATTGTGCCTACTTTTTCTCTCAATAAGCAAGAATAGAGTATTAAACTCTCCCCCATGTTAATGGATTTGCCAATTTCCCCCTTTAATATTTCCAATTTTTACCTCATATATTCTAAAATTCAGTTATTTGATGTAGTTTTGAATTATTGTGTCTATTTAATACATTGACCCCGTTATCATTATAAAACATCTGTTTATCTCTATTCATACTCTTTATTTGAAGTCTACTTTTTTTCTGACATTAGTATGACCACAGAGGTTTTCTTCTGATTATTGTTTACATAGCATATATTTTCCATCTTTTTAATTTCCATACATATATGTGTTTATATTTAATATGTATCTCATATAAATAACACAAAGTATTGTCTTCTTAAAAATTCATTGTTCTAATCTCTGTCTTTAACTGGAGTGTTTAGTCTATTTACATTTCATATAATTATTGACATCATTGTATTTTAATCTACCATATCTTTATTTGTTTCTTATTTGTACCATCTTCTTTGGTTTCTTACTGTTTATGTTATTTTTATTTAGCTAGTTAGTTATACTGGTTACTCTATGAGAGTGGTTCTCAAACTTCTTGGCCTCAGCACCTGTCTATACTCTTGAATGTTAATGAGGATCCTAAACAGCTTTTGCTTATGTGGATTACATCTATCAGTATTTATCTTACTAGGAATTAAGATGATCTTTTTAAAACACAAGAGTACACAGCAATGTTAGCCTACCCAGCATTGTAAGAATCTCAGTTTCCAGGCACTCCAGCCCATGAGATTGCTCACTACCTTTCATGTGAGACAGGATGACTGTCACTCAATAAATGCAAACTGTTAGCAAAAGAACACCATAGCATACAAATGTACTATTTATGGGCCAGATCTGTCATTGGAATAACACCCAAATCCACAGAGATGTTGTGGAAGTTACTCTGGATCCCACTTTTAAAGAAAGAGTCACTATACCAGAATGTATATTTTGGACCAAGTTGACAGTATAGGGAGGTTTCTATTAATCTATCTGAATGAATAATTCCAAGAAATACATTCATGAACTAGCAGGAGAGAGAATCTAGAAAGTTAGTATACAAGCCAACTCATACGGAAAAGGAGTTTCTTACACAATCAAACCAATCTGGAAAAGTGGCTAAGTATTTGTGTTTGTCAAGGGTCCTTAACTCTGCTTTATTTTCCAAAATAGATTTCCTACAGATTGGAATTGAGGCTAAACTGTGGCTAACCAGGGAGATGTTACCAGTCTTTGAGGCAGTAAATAGGAGACCAACAGAAAATCTTTAAGATGTTCCTTTTGGGGTCATCTATCTTTTTAATGACCTAGACTACTTGATTGACTGCTTAATGGCAATTAAATAGGTAATAAAATAAATAACCAGGATGACTATGTCCATGTTTTCAACCTTGCACCCAAAGAAATGAGATAAAAACTTTTAGACGTGCACATGGATATTCAAAAAGCAGTTACAACAAGCAATTCACAAAAATTATCTTGAGCAGCAGTGGGAAATCAGAGTTATATGAAAAATATGACTGCTGATATTTACATATTTGTTTTATCACTTCACAGATTTGTTTTAAAGCTTACCTGAGTTACCATATGTCATGTGTATAACAAACATTGACTACCATTATTATGGGCAAAGCTGGTCTTACTAGTTTTCACCAAGACTCCATGGAGCCAAATGATTTGCTTCAGAGTTCACAGTTAATAAGTGCTAAAGACAAGATTTGAACTAAAGACTTATGATTCAAAATTCAGCCTTCTTTCCAAACACTATGATGCCAATTACATAGGACAAATTTCTTTGGTCTAATTTATCCCAAATTAGTTTATATAGAAGAAAAGATAGTAATTTCTACCCAGTGAAATAAAAAATTTAATTAAAATGACCATTCAAATCACAAGATACAAAATGCAACGGGTTGAAAATGTGCTTAGCATATTATTTGTAATTATTTTATTCATAAGATTTGCATTTGAAAATTATTTACTTCATAATCTGCATTTATAGAATATAACTGGGCATTAATTTAAGTATTTTTTTTTTCTGTCTTAGAAATTAATGGTGAACTACAGTTGATAGCGCAATTATTTAAGTTAGATGTTAGTCCAAATGTATGGAACTCAATTTTGGAAATATTACTTCTGGTTCCTGAATACATTTGCCAATGTGAGAAAATGGTGACAAGTTCTAATTACAGTTATTATAGTGGACAAAAAAAGAGTAATCACCTCTGGAGGCTCTGGAAAAAATCCTTCAGGGATTTTTGCTGCTTGGTTGAATCAAACATGTTTTGTTACCACATGAACTTCAACGGAACCTAATTCTAAAAGTATCCTTGCTGCTAAAGACACATTTTCTAAAATCTAAACCACAAGTACATTACTTAGAAAATCTGAGACTGACCATAAAACAGTAGAATAAGTTAGCATAAATGTATCTGATAATGCGAAGTTTTAAAGGATGACAGCTTTCTTCGGCTTTCTTATACTTTTTGGAATTAATACTGTTAAGTTTCCTCTCTAGAGTGAAAATTATGCTAGCTCAGACAAAACCTGTTTAAAAAACACAGCTAGAAACTTAAGTTGTTCTTACACTTGGGCGCTGAGACAGTTCTGTAGGAGGCATAATAAAATCACGTGCTGTGCTGACAGTTCTAGACAGGCAGAAATAACGTGTGCATCATTGCTCCATTAAGACAACTGTCTTCTGTGTGATTAAAATTTCAAAATAGGAATCACCACACTGATGCATTTACTTCTTAGTAAATGTGGGCTCTACTTACCTATATAAGGATTTCATTCTTTGGCAATTTTTTCCAGAATTAATATTCCAGCAAAGATAGAAACTTGCCGTTCGTGTCTGTTATGTTAACATCTTCATTAATCCCTTTTTCTACTTTAAATACAAGCATGTTCAAAACCATTTTCTACTTAACATTTAGGCCTGCAGTCACTATGACATTATGTCTTTTTAGAATGGACAAGAGGATACACTGGAAGTTGAGTCCCACTTCAGTATAACAAACTAAACCAGAAGGCAGTTGTTTTGAAGTTCCATTATATTAACATAATCCCAAGATGATTCTTTCCTAAAGGGTGCCTAAAGTCTTTTTTGAATAGTACTTCATTATTCTGTACCCACACACATATAAAATATACATATATGTGGATGTTGTCACAATACTTAGATGTGTACTCATTTTAAAGTGTATTTTAAAAGCATGATAAACTGACCTTAGAGAGTCCACCGACTTCCAAATAGAAGCAGATAATGAACACGTTCCAGGTGACCCAGAGGGCAGTCCACACTGTATACTAGATAGAAAGGTGGGAGGGAGAAAGAGAAGAAAAATGTGGAGATGAAAGGCATGTATATCAAATAAATCAATAATAAAAATGTCAATAGGTCTATCTTCTGGGAAGAAACAGACAGAAAGCACTCAGAAAAGAATGCTCTCTATGTGGTCCTCTAAGCTCTCCAGAAATTAAAAATCCAATAGTTTCTACTGTTTTCGGTAGATACCAATAAAGCTAGATT
This sequence comes from Aotus nancymaae, assembly GCF_030222135.1. Lineage (NCBI taxonomy): Eukaryota > Metazoa > Chordata > Mammalia > Primates > Aotidae > Aotus > Aotus nancymaae. The sequence continues at coordinate 13,485,371 of NW_026988450.1, read as the reverse complement.
TACTTTTAAAGTGCTTTGCTGGCTTGCAGGTACAAGTTAAACTCAAGTGTTGATTTGATTTCTGTTTTCTGAGTATTATCTTTTCTGAGGAACACAATTACGCAAATCATCCTGTGAGCTCTCTATCATCTTTAAGTTATAATATAAAACCATCACATTTTAAGAAATGTTTATTGAAACCTAGCACTGAGAGAAGACCATATTTGAAAATAAATGTGTGGAGTACAAAATTAACAAACTTTCATCTGTTGGACTATTTTATTAAGAGTAGAAGGTGTGCCTCTAATATGATCATATAACAATAAAAATATAATCTTATAAAAATAGTTTTAAATTAATAAATAGGATTAAGAATTAGAAAACAACAGATTTCCATATCTTCTAATCATATCCATTCAACAAATTTTAAACCTACGGGCCTTACTGATTAATTGATTTTATCAAGGTATTATGTATTAGGAAACACCTTCTCCCAGAGCATTAGTCAGTCTCAATTAAGGTAGTCCTAGATTGAGAGACTCACTGATAGAGAATCAATGATTGGACTAGGGCTCCCCTCATCCAGTCACTCTCTTATGCAGACAAGAAATTGAGGCCCAGAAAACTGACATACAGAACAGCTAGGATGACTGGGGATGGTACTTACTGTAGAACACAAATAACATACCAAATACATTAGTTTCCCTATTCATTTTATTTTATCACAAAAATGCATGAATTCTTAATGTCTTAGGTAGACTTATTAATTGAATTATTGCTATCCGTGATTACAATCATTGCATACTATTTTTAAATTGAAATATTGAAATCATTTCCTTGGCTTATTCTATGCTGTCAAATAATCAAATTATATATTTTAGACACTGTATAATATAGCCATGTTACTAATACAAACTTTATCAGAAGGCTTTAACTATTTATGAAATTTAATTTATATCATATATTAATTTTAACTATTTATGAAATTTAATTTATATTATATATTCTGTCGTTTATGAATATTTAAGGGCTTTCAAAATAATATCATGTAGTAGTGTAGTCCTATAATTTGTTACACTTAATGTTCCATAATATAACTGTTTTTCTGACAGAAGATTCACTTGCTATTTATTTCTTTAGGGATGGAGTTTCACTCTTGTTGCCCAGGCTGGAGGGCAACGGTGTGATCTCGGCTCACGGCAACCTCCACCTCACATGTTCAAGCCATTCTCCTGCCTCAGCCTCCCCAGTAGCTGGGATTATAAGCATGCACCACCCACTGCCCAGCTAATTTTGTATTTTTAGAAGAGACAGGGTTTCTCTATGTTGGTAAGTCTGGTCTCAAACTCCCGACCTCAGGTGATCCACCCGCCTCAGCCTTCCAAAGTGCTGGGATTATAGGAGTGAGCCACTGCACCAGGCCTGCTTTTGTTTTTAAGAAAAATACAATTAATTATGAGTTAAACCTCAAAATCACTGGAAATTTAGTTGGAAAACGTTAAAAAGTTAACATAAGTAAAAATATATAGTCAGATATTTGGTATATGCAGATATTGCTGATGTTGCAATATATGCTGTTCATAAAGTCTTCTAGTATGAGTGGACTTGGTAAATTTCAACTTTCAATAAGTTTTAAAGCTCTAACAAGGTGGCATCTAGTATCTGCTATCTTCCATTATAAATAGATCTAATTATAAGTATATTGAAATCAGAGAGCATTGCTAACCTCTAAATCATGAGAAAAAAGTCACTGGAAAAGGTTAGGGAAATAACATAAAATAAAGCAATATTAGAGTAAGGTAACAAACTAAATTAAAGAATTAAATAATGTATGTGACTTGCTTACAATAGCCAAATACAGAATAAATGCTTGACAAATGTTTGAGCTGCTCATGTGTCTTTTTTTCCCGTTTACTCTGCTAGAAAATGTTACAACAATGACTAAGCAAGAAACTTACTCTACTTTTTTATTATAAGTCTAGCATATTGCGCATAATATTATAGCAAATTGATTTGTAGATGAAAGAATGAATGAATGGCCTTTTTCATAATTAGAAAATACGCAAGCTCAGAAATTTAAAATAATTCATATTATAAACTAATTGCTCGATGTGGAAGAAATAGGCTGGAAGATGTCCATTTCCATTAAAAATTGCTGAAATATCCTTGTAAAACTAGAATATATTTAAGAAGTCAGATAGAATGCATAAACATTATTTTTCATTATTACAGGCTTTGTCTATGTGGATTTGGATTTTACATGTATATACTAAACATAAGCAAAGTAGAAGAGAGAGGGAGAGATTATGCAGAGAGTGATTTTTTTTCCTCATATTGAAAAGCCTTCTTTACTACAAGTATATTTAATCTACCTAAATATATGATGTAAGCCTGCTTTATAATAACCATAGGGTATTTTTTAAAAATGGAGAGTCTTACTTTTTAAATTATTGCTTCAGTTGAATTATAAATAAAATAATACATTTCAAAAAGATGATAGGGAGGATAGGCAGCCTCTTTGGTCATTGGTCATCCCAATACTTCCTGCCTAGCTAGATTTCTGTGACATATTTATATCTCTAGATCTCTCTTTTCTCTTACACCCATGATCAGATTTGTGTCTCAATTGCACAATAAGATACAGTTTATATAACAGTTTAAAAATAATAAATATGTATTATCTTTGTTCTCAGCAAAGAAACACAAATTTATTAGAAAAAACTTGTAAATGTATTAGAAGATATTACACAATATTGCTAAAACAAACAACACATGAATTCCATATTGTGGATGTCACACTAATTGTAAAATATAAAATATACTGTCATTCTAAAATAAATTGCCAATTATACAACAGATACGGATAAAAATTTGAGGCAAACTGGTAATTTGGTGAATTGATCATTTGACAAATTGCTTAATTGAGTGACGGATTATCTTGTCCTGAATCTATAAGCCTTTTACTAAAATCTTTTAGAATAAAGCCTACCCTGTAATGCTTAAGCATCCCAGTTCTGGAATCAAACTATCAGGTGTCAAATCCTAAGTCCAACACCAAATAGGTGATTAAATGATTATCCCTCTACCTTGGTTTAAGGGTGATGACTGAACGAAATGATCTAAGTGCTAAGTATAAAGTGTAAAGCACTTAGCATAGCACCAGAAACACAGAAAAAACCAGGATAATAACCCTGTTACTGTCAAAAACATAGGAACTGACAGTCGAGACAACTATGGCAAAAAGAAAGCAAATAAATGTCCTGAGGCTTCATAGCCAATAATCAGTGAAGAGGAATTTAAGTGTGATGTTTACCAATTGAATCAAAACCTAACACTCAACTCACGTTGAGCAGTGACTCCAGAATGAGATTTATGCTGACATAGTAGGACAATTTTGCTATACAACAATTCAGGTTAAAATGAGTTGTCCTTTGTAAATAAGCATTTGAACAAAAGTCCAAATAACGAATTTATGGACTTTTCAAATTTACTTGACCCTTTAAAATTTTTAAAGGCTGTTAAATTTTGTCAAAGGCCTTCTCTGCATCTATTGAGATAATCATGTGGTTTCTGTCTTTGGTTCTCCTTATGTGATGGATTATGTTTATAGATTTGAATATGTTGAACTGGACTTTCATCCCCAGGATGAAACTACTTGATCATGGATAGCTTTTTGATGTGCTGTTGCATTGGTTTGCCAGTATTTTATTGAAGATTTTTGCATCGATGTTCATCATGGATATTGGCCTGAAATTTTCTTTTTTAGTATCTCTGCCAGGTTTTGGTATCAGGATGATGTTGGTCTCATAAAATGAGTTAGGGAGTATTCCCTCTTTTAGTATTGTTTTGAATAGTTTCAGAAGGAATGATGCCAGTTCCTCTTTGTACGTTTGGTAGAATTCAGCTGTGAACCTGTCTGGACCTGGACTTTTCTTGGTTGGTAGACTATTAATTGCTGCCTCAGCAGCCCTTTATGCTAAAAATGCTCAATAAACTAGATATCAATGGGACGTATCTTAAAACAATAAAACAAACCCACAGCTAATATCATACTGAATGGGCAAAAACTGGAAGTGTTCCCTTTGAAAACTGGCACTAGACTAGGATGCCCTCTCTCACAACTCCTATTCAATATAGTATTGGAAATTCTAGCCAGAGCAATCAGACAAGAAAAAGAAATAAAGGGTATTCAGTTAGGAAAAGAAGAAGTCAAATTATTTCCATTTGCAGATGACATGATTGTATATTTAGAAGACCCCATCATCTCAGCCCCAAATCTCCTTAAGATGATAAGCAATTTCAGCTGAGTCTCAGGATACAAAATCAACAGGCAGAAATCACAAGCATTCCTATACATCAAAAACAGACAAACAGAGAGACAAATCATGAGTGAATTCCCATTCACAATTGCTATAAAGAGAATAAAATACCTAGGAATACAACTAACAAAGGATGTGAAGGACCTCTTCAAGTAGAACTATGAACTACTGCTCAAGGAAATAAGAGGACACAAACAGATGGAAAAACATTCCATGCTCATGGACAGGAAGAATCAATATCATGAAAATGGCCATACTGTCCAACGTAATTTATAGATTCAATGCTATCCCTATCAAGTTACCAATGGCCATCTTCACAGAACTAGAAAAAATGACCTTAAACTTCATATGGAACCAAAAAAGAACCTGCATACTCAGACAATCCTAAGCAAAAAGAAAAAAACTAGAGGCATCACACTACCTGACTTCAAACTATACTACAAGGCAACAGTAATCAAAACAGCATAGTACTGATACCAAAACAGAGTTATAGATCAATTGAACAGAACAGAGGCCTTGGAAGTAACACCCCACAACTACAACCATCTGATTTTTGACAAACCTGACAAAAACAAGCAATGGAGAAAGGATTCCCTATTTAATAAATAAATGGTGTTGGGAAAACTGGCTAGCCATGTGCAGAAAGCTGAAACTGGACCCCTTCCTTACACATTATACAAAAATTAACACCAGAGGGATTAAAGACTTAAACGTAAGACCTAACACCACAAAAACCTAGAAGAAAACCTAGGCAAAACCCATTCAGGACATAGGCCTAGGCAAGGACTTCATGACTAAAACACCAAAAGCATTAGCAACAAAAGCCAAAATAGACAAATGGGATCTAATTAATCTTAGGAGCTTCTGCACAGCAAAAGAAACAATCATTAGAGTGAACGGGCTACCAACAGAATGGGAAAAATTTTTTACAAGCTACCCATCTGACAAAGGGTATCTAGAATCTACAAAGAACTAAAACAAATTTACAAGGAAAAAATAACCTCATCAAAAAGTGGGTGAAGGATATGAACAGACATTTTTCAAAAGAAGACAGTTATGTAACCAACAAACAATTGAAAAAATGCTCATCATCACTGGTCATTAGAGAAATGCAGATCAAAACCACATTGAGATACCATCTCACCCCAGTTAGAACAGCACTCGTTAAAAAATCTGGAGACAACAGATGCTGGAGAGGATGTGGAGAAATAGAAACACTTTTACACTGTTGGTGGGAGTGTAAATTAGTTCAACCATTGTGGAAGATAGTGTGGCAATTCCTCAAGGATCTAGATATAGAAATTCCATTTGACTCAGTAATCCTATTACTAGTTATATACCCAAAGGATTATAAATCATTTTATTATAAAGACACATGCACACATATGTTCATTGTGGCACTGTTTACAATAGCAAAGACTTGGAACCAACTCCAATGCCCATCAATGATAGACTGGATAAAGAAAATGTGGCACATATACACCATGGAATACTATGTAGCCATAAAAAATGAGTTCATGTCCTTTGCAGGGACATTGATGAAGCTGGAAACCATCATTCTCAGTCAACTAACACAAGAACAGAAAACCAAACACCACATGCTCTCATTCATAAGTGAGTGTTGAACAATAAGAACACATGGGCACAGGGAGGAAAACATTACACACTGGGGTCTGTTGGGGGATGGGAGGGCTGGGGGAGCGATAGCAGGGGTGGGGAAACTGGGGAGGGATAACATTAGGAGAAATACCTAATGTAAGTGATGGGGGGTAGATGCAGCAAAACACCATGGCATGTGTATACCTAGGTAACAATCCTGCAAGATCTGCACGTGTACCTCAGAACTTAAAGTCTAATGAAAAAAAAAATTTAAGGCAGTTTTGAGCTCATTTTAATTTCAAGGTTAATCTTAATTCAAAAAATGTTTAACAAATTTGCTAATTCATCCTTATGTGAGTTAAAACCTGCTTGATTAAATTATCACCCATGAAATAACAAAGATTTAAGTAATTCTAGGGCAACAATCTTACTTTGAATTTTACAAGTAAAATAAAAATGAATATTTGACGGAGGAGTAAACAGATAGGAAATTATTTATTCTACAACAATGCCTTGTAACTGGTAAATATGATTTCACTGCTTCATATTGTTTATAGCCAATGAAGCACATAAGGCACATTCAAAACCCAAGGCTGAGCATGGTATTCTCATAATGCAGGGGCCCCAATCTCCAGGCTACAGACCAGCACTGCCTGAGCTCTCCCTCCTGTCAGATCAGCATGGCATTAGATTTTCATGGGAACACGACCCTACTGTGAACACCCATGTGAGGGATCTAGGCTGCGGCTACTTAGAAGAATCTAACTAATGCCTGATGATCTGAGGTGAAATACTTCCATCCCCAAACCATCCTGCCCAGCCTCTGGAAAAATTGTCTTCCACGAAACCAGTCCCTGGTGTCAAAAAGGTTGGGGATGGCTGCCCTAATGCACACATTCCACTTTAGCCAAATAAACTTTAATGAGCGAAGGAGTACTGTGTGGCAAGGTTGTTTCTGTATTCTAAAAGTAAACACAGAAATAGTAAATTGTACCTTAACAATGTAATAGCATCTGGAAGGGAATTACTGCTTTTTGATTCTGTGAATTGGGGAGGTTTTTCTAAAAGTTTTTGTGAAGAGGCCTCCTCAACTATAGTGGCAGGAGCTTGCAACATTGTATTTCTTAGGAAAAAAATAAGTCTTGAGGAGTAAGTCAGGTAGGTGCGAGTAGCACAGCACATACTATTTTATCATATAATTTCCTCAGCCAAGTTCAGGCTGAGATAAGCAAGGCAGTGCATTGTTGATATGTCCTGAGATTCAAAAATAATAAAAAAAAATCCTGTCCTGTCCATTCCATCTTATAAAATCCTTTCATCCAATAACATTTGATTCATTTATTGTTTGCTCCATCAAGTATGAAGCATATGTAATGGTCTGTACATACAGGAATAGGCCTAGAATACAGCAATAGATGGGCACAGTTCTGCCTTCCAAAAGTACACATTGTTGAATGGGGAGAGACAGGTAGGGAAGCAGTGATAGGTAGGGCAGGGTACTGGGGTAGAAAGTTACCGGGATTTACAGAAGTAGAAGGGAAAAGGCACTTTCCCTTGCATTCGGTGGTCAAGTAAGGCTTTTAAAAGGTGACTATTTAATTGAGGATTATTAAGGTTTTTCCAAAAGGATAGGGAGATTAAGGCATTCCAGGCAGAAGGTGTAGTATGTATTATCTGAAGAGGCAAGAGCAACATGTGGCCTTTGGAAAATACCAATCATTTGGCATGGCTGGCACAAGGTGGTCAAATGGGGAATGCAGGAGGTGCTGGAGAGGTAGATAAACAATTTTCATGAGATTTGATTTAGACTCTGAGAGTTTGGAAAAAACTATAGGCATTGGAAAGCTTGAGATTCATGGTCCTTTACCCAAAACAGTTTCATAGGGGTGATCAATTACCTAAATTCAACTGTGATGAACCCTGTTTTTCGTCCAAAATGGTAGTAAATTACCTGTGTTTTTGTAAAACTAAAGCTCTATTAAACTATCACAGCGAACATACATATTTTGTTAATCTCTGCATGAGAACTTAGCACATACCTGGTGCTCCAAAGTGTTTGTTAGTTTGAAATGGATTAAATTTAATTGAACTATCCGTGTGGTGGTTTCAGCCAATAAAGGAAGCCAACACTAAAAATAGCAGAAGCGATTTTAAGAGAAAATCCCTTGCAATCAAAAAGCTCTTTCCCCTCACAGTGAAAAGTCAGCATGGATTTCTGCTCCAGGACTCTGCTTCCTGCCACTGAAAAGCTGCCGCCTCTAATGGGACATATGCCACATTCATCTTCAGTTTTCTTTTTTATACCACAATTAATTCCAGGCCACCAGTTGTAGCTTCAAACCAAAGCATTTGTGACAACAACTCAAGAATGAATTAAAAAAAAAAAAACCTCAAATAACAACATGCCCTTTTTATAAAAGGCAGTGTTTGTGAACAGATTTCCCATACTCACAGATTAATGATTCTTTAGGTACTTTTATCAAACAGATAATTTATACCCATGTTAGAATACGAGGTAAGCCAGTTTCGTAGAGGTAACAGTATCTGACTGGGAGGCAGGCCACGATTACTTTCTATATCACAACTTATACTGACAATGGTAACATTATCATCTGGAATCTGGCAGTGAAAACAAAGCGCAGATGATGCTACAGCAGCTTTTTGAACCTAACAATCACAGGCCAGTACCCACCCAGTTCTGCTGCCTGTTACCACCTAGGCTCCTCGGGCTAGTCAGTCAACCTTTCTGACCTCTTTTCTCGTCTGGTAAATTAGATAGGCTGACATGTGCCCTGTAGGGTATTCGTGAGAATGAAACTGAATGATATGCTTGGTGTGGAGGGCTTTCCCAACAATTCATTGCTTTCTTTCTCTTCCCTTCCTGAGAGAGGATCTTGAATAAGAGATCAAATAAAATGAGAGAGCCTTGGTTGGCATAACCCATTAAAAGAGACCATCAAGATGAGCAAAACTGTGGATTGTTGGTCTTACTGATGCTTTTCTTTGAAGTTTCTGAAAGACCTAAAACTGCCTTCCTCTACACACAGGAGGAAAAAGGAGAGAAAGAAGCAAAGGAGAGGGTACCAGCAGAGAAGTGACAGCAGTTTCATCGTGGGTAGACTCTGTGAACTAGTAGGGCACTAGATAGGATAAATAATCAATAAATATGTATTGAGCACTCATTACATTCTATGCTCTCAAAGAATACTTTGCCTAGAAGACATAAACATGAACAAATTACAAAACATACTCAAGACACTCTACAGGTGAAGAAGCAGAGAGTGATTCCTGATTAAGGTGTGCATGAGATTATGGAAGGAGGCGTGCATGAGAAACTGAGAAAATGTTGCTAGACCAGGACACGAACTCCAGACAAAGCTACAGAGCACAGGGCTGGTGAGGCAGGTGCAGCAGGAGGCTCATGACACTGAGCTGTGCAGACTCTCAGCCCTTCTGGGTCTCCACACCTGGCTCAGGGCCTCCCCCAGGCCTTGCCCTGCTTCTGATCTCATTCCTCTTCACGGCCATTCCCCCACCTCTAGAGAGCCCCAGAACCTGCACCTCCTCACTCCTTACATGTTAGCACCTGCAGAGCAGGGCCTTTGACATTTGAATTCTTTCCTATTTTTCCAATCTTAGCACAGTATAGGTCCTCAATAGATGCTTAATGAATGAATCAGAACTGCTGTGAAAGTCCCTCTTCTATGGGCCTGTGATGCCTCCTGCCCAGACTCCCCTTCGCTCCCTTCATCCCTGGTGGACTCACTCTCATACTTGTACTGCATACCTCAACCTCATCTCCCTGTAGGGTGACTAACCACATTGCTCTGCTAATGTCAGATACCCCATTAGAAATCTCATGGCACAGTGTGCGTCTTCATATCACTTAACACAGTTGCAATTTAACATTTATGTGGATAATTGTTTGATAAAGGCACACTTCTCTTCACTGCACTGTAAGGTAAGCACCCAGGAAGACAGACAATATGTCTGTCTGTTTTTGCTCACCAGTATAGTCCACACCTAAAACAATGTCAAACACAGGGTAGAAGCTCAGTAAATAGCTTTTGAATTAGTAGTGAATGAAAAAAAGGGAGAACAAAAGTTAGAAAAGAAAGAAGTGAGTAAAGGAAAGAGGATGAGGAGAAAAAGGGAAGGAGGGAGGGAGGAAGGAAGGAAAGAAGGAAAGGAAAGGAAAGGAAAGGAAAGGAGGCAGGCGGCGGGGGGGAGGAAACAGGGAGGGAGGAAGGAAGGAAGGGAGAGAGAGAGGACAGAAGGAAGGAGGAAGGGAGGAAAGGAAGGAAGGAAGGAGGGAGGGAGGAAAGGAAGGAAGGAAGGAGGGAGGGAGGAAAGGAAGGAAGTAAAAAAGAATTGTGAGACATGAGTTAGGTCAAGTACATCAGGCAAGAATATTCTTAGATTTTATCGAGCTAAGGAGCCAGTGGCAGTTTTAAGCCAGTGATTTGAGAAAAGCACAAAGAGCAAACTGGAAGGGAGGAAGGCAGAAAATAAGAGGCAAAGTCCACCTATAGAAGAGAGACCGGAAAAGCCTCAACCAAGGCAGCAGTTGTGTGGATAGTGCATAGGGTTAACATTTAGTGGGTAAAATCAACAGAACCAGATGTCACTGGTATATACCTACAGTTTCATTCTCTGGAAGCCATCAATGGTTTCAAAGCCACCAGGCATTTTGTTTCTCAGCAGAATACCAACATCATAAAAAAAAAGTCTGTAATGAGTAAAAGTGCTCTATATTCATAGTAACAAACTGGAAGACATTTAGAATTCAATAATAGCTTGAGATTATGCATGATATGAAAGCATCTTAGGCTGCAAGTCCAACTCCATGAAATCCCCTTCTAGGAGATCATGTAGTTACTTAGCAGAGGCTATCTTTATGTATTTATTTTATTTTATTTGAGATAGGTTTCTCTCTGTTGCCCAGACTGGAGTACAGTGGCATGATCATGGCTCACTGCAGCCTTGATCTCCTGGGTTCAAGGGATCCTCCTGCCTCAGCTCCCCGAGTTGCTGGGACCACAGATGCCCCAGTGTTTGGCTAATTTTTGCACTTTTTGTAGACATGGGGTTTCTACAAAAAACCTCAGCTGCTCTTTAACTCCTGAGTTCAAACAAACCTCCTGCCTTGGTTTTTCAAAATGCTGGGACTACAGGCATGAGCCACCATGCCTGGCTGTGGTTTTCTCTAACAGAAGGAAAGTAAAGCAGAAATTGTCTAGTCCTTGCAGCAAATTAAAAGCCATCAAATGCTCCCAAGGCCATTTGAGTGTGGTCCATTCAGATACCTACATCTCTGTGAAATAGTGAAACATATCAAAAAGCCAAGTTTAAAAATCAAAATAGAGAATGGATGCATTTAACAGAGAAAAGTTATAACTTTATTATTTTCCATAGGTGGACTTAGATTATGACAAAATGGAAAGATGGCATGTTTTTAAGTCTATGATTTTCTTCTAGTGAGGCAATGTCAGTGTGTTCCAAGAAAACATACAGTAATTCTACTGAACACTGTATATTTATTCAGGCTCAATGAACATTTTATAGCATGTTACTCCAACTTACAATACTTACATATGCATATTATTCCTCACAACCTTCTCAAGTGTGTGGCCTACGGTATTGCCCTCTTTTTATATTATAGGAAAGATAACTAATTACTGTAAATAACTTCCATTAGATTGTGGGTCACAGCATACACCTCATTAAACATTTTACATTTTACACTCCCATAATGGAGTGTGTACTGACCACATTTTGGATTTACATTTCAAATTCATCTTGACAAATGAGAAACTATTCAATAACATCTAGTATGAAATACATGAGGGATGTGTATCAAATATCCATACGTACATGCACTTGTAATGCCCTAAGTCAATTAAAATTAAAATATATTATTGTTTTCAGTGATTAAACAATTATGCTAGATAGGTTTGCTTTTTGAAGTTAGTAACAAATGTCACTGAAAGTTATGATAAATTAATACATTGATAGTTAATATACATTGCATCTAACTTTTCTATAACCAAGAATATAAGCAGACCGCCTACTCTATCCAAAGAATATATCCAAGAATATAAGCAGACCTACTATATCCAAACTCTATTTTGAATTTCCCTATAAAACTTGAATTCCGTTACACTGTGAGTGAGACCACACCATCATACACTTATGAGCATGATGCTTTGATCTCACTGTACAACACTCATTATGTTATATTTTCCACATATAATTGCTTCTTAACAAAATTTAATATTTGAAGGCTATAAAAGCAAGGCCACATCATATCAGAAGGGGCCACTTAGAATTATTTTATTTATATTCTTGTAGAAATTTTGAATTATTTATATGAAGAGAAATGATAAAAATAAGACTTACCACCATGATGTATCGAGGTCTGTACTGAATGGTTCCAAACAAACCCAATATGACAACTATTATGTGTAGAAAATTTCCAAGAATAGGCGCCCACTGGAAACCAAGGAAGTCAAAGATCTGCCTCTCTAATGCTGAGAGCTACAACAAAAAAAGAAAGTTCATTAGCGTCTAATCCAAGCATCATGATACCATTTTAATCGTTATCTCACTGCTGGAGGAGTCTGCATATTCAATTTCAATCACACTTTTTGTCATGTTATTATTAGAATTTTCATTCTTATTGCGTGTGCTGTTTCATGCATTGTATTTCAGAAAGTACTAAGATAGCTTTGAGCATTATAACTTCAAGTATAAATAGATTTTGAATCTATCTGGAGAGTTAGAGGTACACCTCTTAAATCATTTTCTACAGTAGAAAATCCAGACAGATTTTTTATGTTTTAAGTTCATCATTTTTATTTTTATATTAAAAATTTATGTTTAATTATTAGGGGTATATAATAGGTAAATATATATTTATGGGGTACATGTGATATCTTGATATAGGCATACATATGTAATAATCACAGCAGAGTAATCAGAGTATCCACCACTTCAAACATTCCTCTTTTCTTTTTGTTAGAAACATTCCAATTCCACTCTTTTGTTTTAAAATATGTGATAAATTATTGTTGACTACAGTCAACCCATTGTGCTATCAAATACTGGATCTTACTTATTTTATCTACCTCTATTTTTGCGTTTGTTAACTATCCTCATTTTATCCTCTCCTCACACCCCTTCCCAGCCTGTGGTAATCATCATTCCACTCTCTATCTCCATGAGTTCAATTGTTTTAAATTTTTGCTCCAGAAAATAAGTGAGTACATGTGAACTTTATCTTTCTGTGACTTGGCTTATTTTATATCATTATTTTTAATAAAACGATTGGCTTAGTATAACATAATTGGATCAAAAACAAAGAACTCCAGGCTTGGGACACTAGAACCAGTATCATTTTGGCAAACAGACAAAAACAAAAACTTCTACCTATGCCTGCTTTCCTGTGTGAAATACACATTAGCCAAATCTGTTCTGTTTCCTTTCCTTTCCTTAGATTGCCAGTGCTGATAATGGGTAACCACCTGTTCAAAATGAAGCTTACTTATTTACTTACTCTGGGCTCAAGACCCTGATCTAAAGCTAGAGTTAAAACAACCCCTTCGAATCACATTTTACTGTGATCATATACCTAACAAGAAAATTCACCTTAGGTTAGATTGCATCCTTTTAGAATACCCAATAGAAACTATGAGGCCATTACAATTTTAGACATGCCACAGTTTATTATATTTGTATTACATACATCTACATTTTAAAACAATTATAAAATGTGTCAAGATACACACAACCATTTGTGATGAAACAAATGCATTTCCTATGGTCCAGTGAATACCAAAAATGTCATTATCATGCACTAACAGTATTTCTTGTATTCTACAGTAAAAAATTTTACAATTTCATCTATTTGGACATGAATCATTATACATTTCAGGTATTTTTCTAGATTTGTATTGATAAAACAGTAATTCTAATAAAATGATCCAGTGATTAGCCATACTGATGGAACTGGAAACTGCAGCTTTGAAATGAAAATGGCACCCTAGATAGTTTTCTAGTTATGTGGCAGGCGTATGGTTGAATAGCTTTAATTTCCTTGGACATAAAGAAATGTCCTCAATCCAGTAAGCTGAATTTACCTGGGTTAAGATTTGCCTTCAGCAAGCTGTGGAGGAAAAGGGAAGAGAGCGAATGCCTAAAGACAACCACATCAGGTCGACATTCATTTCATGGGTATTTCCTGATCATGGAGTGGTATGAATCAGGCTTCATTCAGGATTCATCTCCTGAATCCATCAATGTCCAGAAATGGCTAAAACGTAAAATATCAGAGCAAGGTAAGAAGCGGCACAGTGTTTTCAATCTCCTGCTTGTCTCTGCTTGTGACTCTAATTAGTCCCTAGGAACCTTTCCCTAAAAATCAGTTCCTCTCAACCTTTCTATGCAGCATTTTATTTATTGGTCCATCAGTGATATAAATATGTATTTTTTAAATGTCTAAACATAACTAAAATAACAAAAAAAAAAAAAGAAAGAAAGAAACACTGAAGAGCAGCTACGGGCAATTCATTCTGAAAAACAACACTAGTTTAAAGCAGTTGTGCATGACAAAAACCTTTAAAGTGAACTTTTCAAATAGAGAAAAACTCATTTTCTTTTCTGTCAGAAGATTCATGGAGAGCATTCTCTTTTACAATATTAAAGAAAACACAGGTAATGAAAGAGAAGCCAAATTAATGCCACTTATGAGACAACATGCATTTTACATTCAAGGCACTCTCTCTGTTTATTAATATTTATTTCCTGAAAACTTAAAAAATTAATTGAGGTGGGAAGAAATAAGAGCACAAATAAAAAAACATGAAAAACAGAGAGAGGAGCATATCGAGAATATGGAGAAGGGCAGCCATACCAACTATACAAACTGTGAAAACTAGATTTGAGTATTATACATTTAAAAAGCTAACTAACAACAGCAAAGACTTCAAAAATAAAATACCATTGTACTTTTCACTTAATTATTTCATCTAACTTCCATTTTAAGTTAATTAGCCATTTAGTTTACTGGCTAATATCTTCTCTCTAAATGTCAGAATCTCTTGAGAAACCACTTTTTGCCCTTGACTGTGTTGTTTATAATAATGACCCACAGACCTCAAATAAGATGAAATTATATCCAAGTTGCTTTGTTGAGTCAGAAAAAGGATGACTGTTCTTTAGAAATAGCTCTGTTAAAATGGCTCTAATCTGTGGTGTTCGGAAGATGCTGGCCTTGGTGGAGGTGGGGGTGGGCAGCAGGCATCTCTTCCCTATTCTACGGTCATGACCTCAAGTTGGGAACTTGATGTCTGCCATGATGGGAATATTTGCAAAATTGAAATCAGAAAATGCTGAAAATTAGAATTTGTTTGTATGTATGTTTCGAGAACCTATGTTAAACTTTTACCTGCACACCACTGAATATGACACCTAGAAAACAGTGGTTGTGATTCCAGAGAGCAGGGGAAGGAAGTCGCCAAATTATAATGTAGCATAAATACAAGGAAGGGTAGAGGGCTGAAAGAGGATATCTGCAGAGATGCCCAAGCAAACAGAATGAATGAGACCTCTACAGAACCTGAGTTTAAATAAAGGTAGAGAAATAAAGATAATATAAAGGCAGTAAGATGTTCCAGAGAAAGTGAAATCAACAGATCCAAAGAAAAATGCATCTTTTCCCCCATTTTTTGATTAGATTATTAGATATTTTTGATAGAGATGCTTGAGTTCCTTATATATTCTGGTTATTAACCCCTTGTCAGATGGATAGTTTGCAAATTTTTTCTCCCATTCTGTGGGTTGTCTCTTCACTTTGTTGGCTGTTTCCTATGCTGTGCAGAAGCTTTTTAATTTGATGTGATCCCATTTTTCAGTTTGTGGTTTGGTTGCCTGTGTTTGTGGGGTATTACTCAACAAATCTTTGTGCAGTCAAATGTCCTGGAGTTTTCCCAGTGTTCCATCCTAGAAGTTTTATAGTTTGAGGTCTTAGATTTAGGCCTTAAATCTATTTTAATTTAATTTTTGTATATGGCAAGAGATTGGAGTCCAGTTTCATTCTTCTGCATATGGATATTCAGTTTCCCCAGACCCATTTATTAAAAAGATTTTCATTTCCCTAATGTATGGCTTTGGCATCTTTGTCAAAAATGAGTTAACTGTAGATATAAGGATTTATTTCTGGGTTCTCTATGCTGTTCCATTGGTCTATGTGTCTGTTTTTTATGCCAGCATCATGCTGTTTCAGATACTATAGCTCTGTAGTATAATTTGAACTCAGGTATTGTGATTCCTTCAATTTTGTTATTTTTGTTAAGGACAGCTTTTGCTATTCTAGATCTTTTGTGATTTCATATAAATTTTAAGATTGTTTGTTCTATTTCTGTGAAGCATATCATTGGTATTTTGGTAGAGATTACATCACATCTGTGGATTGCCTTGGGTAGTGTGGACATTTTAACAATACTGATTCTTCTAATCCATAAACATGGAATATCTTTCCATTTTTGGTGTCCTCTTATAATTTCTTTCATCAGTGTTTTTATAGTTTTTGTTACAGAGATCTTACGGTTTTTTGGTTAATTCCTAGGCATTTATTTTTGTTCGTAGCTATTATAAATGAGATTACTTTCTGGGTTTCTTTTTTAGATTGCTTGCTGTTGGCATACAGAAATGCTACAGATTTTTGTATGTCGATTTTGTATCCTGCAACTTTACTAAATTTATTAGTTCTTATATTTTTGGTGGAGTCTTTAGGTTTTCCTAAATATAAAATCATATCATCTGCAAACAAGGCTAATTTGACTTCTTCCTTTCCAGTTTGGATGCCCTCTATTTCTTTCTCTTATCTGATTGCTCTAGTTCGTACTTCTGGTAGTATTCTGAATAACTGTAATGAAAGTGGGCATCCTTGTTGAGTTCCAGATTTTAGAGAAAAGACTTTCAGTTTCTCCCCATTCAATATGATATTAGCTGTGGGTCTGTTGTATATGGCTTTTATATATTGAAGTAATTACTTCTATATCCAGTTTTTTTAAAGGTTTTTATCCTGAAGGGATGTTGAATTTTATCAAATGCTTATTCAGCATTAATTGAAATGATCATATGGTTTTTGAGCTACTTCTCAAAAGAAGACATACAAATGGCCAACAGGTATATAAAAAGGTGCTCAACATTACTGATTGTCAGAAAAATGCAAACCAACTCTACAATAAGATATGATCTCACCCCAGTTAAAATGTCTTATGTCCAAAAGACAGGCAATAGCAAATGCTGGCGAGGATGTGGAGAAAAGGAAAACCTTGTACACTATTGGTGGAAGTGTAAATCATTACAAGCACTATGGAGAATGGTTTGAAGTTCCTCAAAAAACTAAAAATAGAACTACCATATGATCCAGCAATCCCACTTCTAGGTTTATACCTCAAAGAAAAAAAATCAGTATATCAAATGACATCTGTACTCCAATGTTTAATGCAGCACTATTCACAATAGCCAAGATTTGGAAGCAACCTCTGTCCTTAACAGATGAAAGGATAAAGAAAATGTGGCAAATATACACAATGGAGTACTATTTAACCATAAAAAGAATAAGACTCTGTCATTTGTTTCCTGTCATTTGCCAGAACATGGGTGGAACTAGAAATCATTATGTTAAGTGACATAAGCCAGGCACAGAAAGATAAACTTCACATGTTCTCACTTACTTGTGGAGCTAAACATTAAAACAACTGAACTCATGGAAACATAGAGCAGAATGATAGTTACCAGAGGCTGAGAAGGGTAATGGGAGTTGGAGGAAGTGGAGAGGTTAATGAGTACAAACAATAGAATGAACAAGGTCTAGTATTTGATAATATAATAGGTTGACTATAGTCAATAATAATTTAATTTTACATCTTAAAATAGCTAAAAAAGTATAATTAGATGGTTTGTAACACCAAGAATGAATGCTTGAGATGATGAAAACCCCATTTATCTTGATGTGATTATCACACATTGCATGCCTGTATCATAAAATCTCATGTACTTCATAAATATATACACCTACTATGTGCCCACAAAATTAAAAATTAAAAGCTTAAAAAGAATAAACAAAATAAAATAAAACTGGAAAAGCACAGATATTTAAACAAGAACAATGGAATTATTTCTGAAAGAAAGCTAAAGTAGGTAAAATTCTGTACACTATAAAGAATAGGATGAAAATAAATATCTTTTAATAAAAAGTTACAAAGTAAAGGCAATCAGGATCTTAATAAAAAGGAAGAAAGGAGGGCGGGAAAGAAAGAAGGTGGGGAGGAGGGAAGTAAGAAGGGGAAGAAACCAAATCAGATACATAAGGAAAGCATGGTTCAAAAAATACCAAAAAATTAAAATGGGACATGATTTTAATGTAAATCTGAAGAAACCATTGAAATAATCTTCTTGAGTGGCACAGCAAATGAAACATTGGAGCTGAAGTTGAGAAATGTAACCCTAGCTCATGAAAACCCTAGGTGCTGCATGAAAAATGTTCCACAGTCATTATAACTGTTGTATTAGACTATACCTTTAAGAATCAAATTGTTAAAAAAAATTGAGTCTTCAACATGGTTATTGAACAAAATATTCATGTTATTTGACCATATAAACTATATCTAAGAGAGGTTGGGATAGGCTGAATGTTATATGTATATATTCTGTATGTTATGGCAAGGAGGAAGGAGCACGTTTTGAAATACTTCCTACAGGGTCAGGTGTTTTCTTATGAGGCTCCAAGGTGAAATTAACATTTCCCATAAATCTATGAATCATTAGCCATACCCCACATTAGGCACCTATACTTCTGGTAACTCAATAAATGTCCCTGCTTGCTTATTTCATGCTCAAGCAATGCATATAGAGACAAATAGGAGTGCCTTTAAAACACAATGTTTCTTATTGACCCATTGGTATGATTTGACTCTGTGTCCCTATCAAATCTCATCTTGTAGCTCCCATAATTCCCAAATGTTGTGAGAGGAACCCAGTGGGAGATCACTGAATCATGGGGGCAGGTCTTTTCTGTGTTCTTTTCATGATAGTGAATAAGTCTCACAAGAACTGAAGGTTTTAAAAAGGGAATGTTCTCTACACAAGCTCTCTTCTCTTGTCTGCTGCCATATGAAATGTGCCTTTCACCTTCATCCATGATTGTGAGGCCTCCCCAGCCACGTGGAACTATAAATCCAATAAACTTTCCTTTATAAGTTGCCTAGTCTCAGGTATGTCGTTATCGGAAGTGTGAAAACTGACTAGTACAGTAAATTGGTACCAGTAGAGTCAGGCATTGCTGAAAATATACTCAAAAATGTGGAAGCAACTTTGAAACTGGGTAACACGCAGAGGTTGGAACAGCTTGGAGGGCTCAAAAGAAGATGGGAAAATGTGGGAAAGTTTGAAACACCCTGGAGACTTGTTGAAAGTTTGGAACTCCCTGGAGACTTGTTGAATGGCTTTGACAAAAATACTGATAGTGATATGAATAATAAGGTCCAGGCTAAGGTGGTCTCAGATGGAGATGTGGAATTTATTGGGAACTGGAGCAAAGGTGACTCTTGTTATGTTTTAGCAAAGAGACTGGCAGCATTTTGTCCCTGCCCTAGAGATTTGTGGAACTTTGAACTTGAGAGACATTATTTAGGGTATCTGGTGGAAGAAATTTCTAAGCAGCAAAGCTTTCAAGAGGTGACTTGGGTACTGTTAAAGGCATTTAGTTTTGAAAGGGAAACAGAACATAGAAGTTTGGAAAATTTGTAGCCTGACAAAACGATAGAAAAGAAAATCCCATTTTCTGAGTTGAAATTCAAGCCAGCTACAGAAATTGCATAAGTAAGGAGAAGCTGAATGTTAATTCCCAAGACAATGGGGAAAATGTCTCCAGGGCATGTCAGAGGTCTTCATGGCAGCCCCTCCAATCACAGGCCCAGAAGCCTAGGAGGAAAATAGCCCCAGGGTTCCTATGCTATGTGCAGCCTAGGGACTTGGTGCCTAAGTCCCAGTTGCTCCAGCTGAGTCGAAAGGGGCCAACATAGAGCTTGGGACAAGGCTTTAGTGGGTGCATGCCCCAGCTCCTGGCAGCTTCCACGTGGTGTTGAGGCTGCAGGTTCACAGAAGTCAAGAATTGGGATTTGGAAACCTCCATTTGGATTTCAGAAGATGTAAAGAAATGCCTGAATGCCCAACAGAAGTTTGCTGCAGGGGCAAGACCCTCATGGAGAACCTCTGTTAGGGCAGTGTGGAAGGGAAATGTGGGGTTGGAGCTCCCACACAGAGTCCCACTGGGGTACTACTTAGTGGAGTTGTGACAAGAGGACCACCATCCTCCAGACTCCAGAATGGTAGATCCACCAACAGCTTGCACTATGTGCCTGGAAAAGTCACAGACACTCAACACTAGCCCATGAAAGCAGCTGGGAGGGAGGCTGTTCCCTGCAAAGCCACAGGAGCGGAGCTACCCAAGACCATGGCAACCAACCTCTTCCATCAGTGTGGCCTGGATATGAGCCATGGAGTCAAAGAAGATCATTTGGAACTTTGAAGATTTGACTGCTCTGCTGGATTTTGTACTTGCATGGGGCCTGTAGCCCCTTTGTTTTCACCAATTTCTCCCATTTGGAACAGCTGTATTTGCCCAGTCCCTGTATCCCCACTGTATCTACGAAGTAGCTAACTTGCTTTTGGTTTTACTGGCTCACAGACAGAAGAAACATGCCTTGTCTCGGGTGAGACTTTGGACCGTGGACTTTTGTGTAAATGCTGAAATGAATTGAGACTTTGGGGGACTGTTGGGAAGGCATGATTGGTTTTGAAATGTGAAGATATGAGATTGGGGAGGGCTAAGGGGTGAAATGATATGGTTTGACTCTGTGTACCCACCCACATCTCATCTTGTAGCTCCTATAATTTCCATATGTTATGAGAGGGACCTGGTGGGAGATGTTTGAATCACAGGGGCAGATCTTTCTTGTGCTACTCTCACAATGGTGAATAAGTCTCATAAGATCCGATGGTTTTAAAAATGGGAGGTTCCCTCCCCAAGCTCTCTTCTCTTGTCTGCCACCATGTGAGACGTATCTTTCACCTTCTCAGCCATGTGGAACCGCAAGTCCAATAAACCTCTTTTCTCTGTAAACTGCCTAGTCTCGAGTATGTCTTTGTGAGCAGTGTGAAAATGGACTAATGCACCCACATATGATGATTAATGCTTCACGTGGTATTCTGCTTAATTGTTCATAACAATTATTCTTAATTTTAAAAATTAATTTACACTTAAAACTAAAGAGCTATGAAAACTTCAGGTGACCAAACATGTTCTTTGGCATTTGGATAAACTTGGATAGACCAAATTGGTCTATAGGATAAGCTTCTGCCCAAACAAGAGTTAAGAAAGAAGCCTCATTCTTGTGGCGTGAGTACCCCTGGAGATTCAACTTCACAATAAGAAAAGTGAGCTGCCTTTTACTCTAATTCCCCTTGGATTTTTTCCCTGTTCACTGAAGACAGACACAATGAAAAAGATTAAAACAGGGTCAAACATATTGGTAGAATCATAAGAAAACATTTGATCAAACCATAGTTTCACAAAATAAATTAAAATGTACTGTATGACTACCACTCTCTTGTGTGTAGTCTCTAGCCTGGGAATTCATGTGATAAATATTTCATAAACATGAAGGATCAACGCTTTCCTTAAAGTGGAGTTCTAAAAGCTCTAAGTATCATTCTTATTAGCTAAATTGTTATTTCTTAGGCCATTTCAAGTCTTGGGTTACTGAAGTAGACTTTTCATTGTTGTTGTTGTTTGTTTTGTTTTTTTGCAGATAGAGTCTCACTCTACCACCCAGGCTGGAGTGCAGTGCTGCAATCTCAACTCACTGCAACCTCTGCCTCCCAAGTTCAAGTGATTCTCCTGCCTCAGCCTCCCAAATAGCTGGGACTACAGACATGAGCCACCATCCCTGGCTAAATTTTGTATTTTTAGTAGAAAGGGGTTTCACTTTGTTGGCCAGTCTGGTCTCAAACTCCTTGCCTCAAATGATCTGCCCACCTTGTCTTCCCAAACTGTTGAGATTACAGGCATGAGCCACCATGCCCAGCCTGAACTAGTTTTCTTTATGTCTGGAAATTTCATGTAGGCCCCAGATCCGCAACACTTTCTTTGCTCTAAAATCTCTTATCTACTCAATTCCCAAAGGACTTTTCATGCTTCAGGTTGATGAAGCCTAACTTCTGTGTACATCAGCATGATTAGGCCAAGTACAGTCTTATATTTCAAACTGTAATTTCAGAGTATTATTTTCAGGGCTCTGAAAAAAAATAGCATTTGTATCATGATCCTACTTCATCATGTCATACCACAAACAGTCCTAATAACCTAGAGACTTGCCACTATGCTACAGCAAGGCTATTCTGGAGAAGTTTCTATGTGTTTACAGCCAGGTGAATAAGTCTTAGGATGAACACAGACTTTGAGATGGATCTAGGAATTCTATATTGGTAATGCTTGTGATGCAGTTCAACCTACAAAGATAGTTACAGTTTAATACATCACCTCCTTTTCCTAATAAATATTTAGTTTTTGGTACCATCCCTGGTGGCCTGAATGGTCACTAGTGCTTATGTTGCTAAGCAAGGTAAAACTACACATGCTCAGAGAAAGAGTACTTTCCTTAATGTCAAATGTGATTGGCTAAGTTGTTCCTTGAACTAGCTCTTTTAGGTGAAAGAATTGTCTCCAGAATATTTGAAAAGGCTACTTGAATTCTGCTTATATATTTTTGAGTCCCTATATCTCAAGGAAGTCAAATGGACATTTCCTATCCTTAAAATTCAATAATAAAGATGTAAACTAGTTGGTCAGGTAAACAGTACAGGATCTCAGAAAATAGCTACACATTGTGCTGCAAATCTATTTTTTTAAGAGATAAGGAACTGTGGGTTACATCTTAAGGAAAGTTTTCTATTAAAAAAGGAATGAATATTACATTTCAAATAGACAGATTTATGGAAGCTGATGAACTGAAAACATACATGTGAAGGACATCTATGTATCACAAATTAACTCAGGAAAGTCTTTTGTTTCTCTTGTGCGCTGACTCAGCATATCAACTGTTGGAGTAAAAACGATTTCACAAATTTTTCAATATATCAGAAAAAGGCCAGTACAGTAAAGAAATGTTCTAAGGCCTACAAAATGGTATACTATGGATATGACACTATTTGTCACTTCAATTTTTTATATTTATTAATCTAATTTGATGCTAAGAAAGTAGGAAAAGTATTATTATCTATATTGGATATAGGAAGAGACTCAGAATGATCAAATAATCAGCCTCAGAGCTGGGACTTAGTATGTTTATGCTCTGACCATACCACTCTGAAATCATGCAATCAAAATGAACACTGCTTAATGAGGTTAAATTCGGAAATAAGCTTTATCATAAAATGTAAGAAATAATATAGGAAGCATGATGCTGTGTTTCATGATTTAGTCCTCTTTCTTCTTCACCCCACCCATATCTAGTTGGGGCCTAGATGGGGCCAAATGGGGCTCAAGCCTTTACAAGAGGCAAGTTGTACTTTTCAGAAACTTATTAGCTGTGCTACCTTATTCAACCTTCTATTTATCAAAAGTAGGTAACAGTAATCTTTAATTTGCTGCTAAATATTAAGATATGCACATCAAAAACATAGGTGGCATTCAGTAAGTAGAAACAGCAGTGTATTTATTTCCTGTTGTTATTCCAGTGCTCTAACAAATCACCAAAACTTACATTACTTTATTATCTTTTGTAGTTCAGAATCTAAAACAGGTCTCATGGGCTAAAATCAAGGAATCAGAAGGGCTGCATTCCTTCTGGAGGTCCTAGGGGAGACTTCCTTTTCTTAAATTTTCCAGCTTCTAGAAGCTGCCCACCTCCCTTTCCCTTGATGGGTGGCCCTCTTCCTCCATCTTCAAAGCCAGCCACAGTGGGTTGAGTCCTCATGCTATCATCACTCTGTTCCTTCTCACCTGTCTTCTTCTTCCACTTATAAAGACCTTTGTAATTACATTGAGCCCTTTTGGATAATTTAGGAAAATCTTTCAATTTCCTAAATTATCTTTAATAATTTATTAAATTTAATAATTTAATAATTTAGGAAAATCTTTCAATTTCCTAAATTATATTTAGCTATTCCTAAAGAACAGCTAAATACTTAATTCCATCGGTGCGTGAATTCTCCTTTGCCATGTAAAGTAAAATATCAATACATTCCAGTGATTGGGACATGGACATCTTTGGGACTAATATTCTGCCTACCACACAGTTGTTACTTCTTGCTCTGTCAATTTGGAGTTCTCTTGGTAATGGTACCCTCTCTGCTAGTGAGCATGTATGCACATTTCAGCCTGGCCCTCTCCAGTCTAGGAAGAATTTTGAGTCTCCCCTTTTCTTCTCCAACCCCAGAAAACCACATCTAAGCTAATGTTACTTTCTATTCCACTCCTGCTAGGGCCAACCCCATTACTGAAGTGACCAGGACTTCTCCCACAGCATCCTGCATCCATTGGAAGGTTTCTTTCCAGAAAAATTCACTGAAGGAGCATGATAATTCAAAATTTGTAATATAGGTATAAGAATTTTGATGTAAAGAAATATAGCCTTAACTCTGCAAAAGTACTTATAAAGCTATATCCACAAGGCATAATAGAAAGAAAAAGATAAAGGTTTCCAGTATATATCCTAGAGTATATATATATACTATATACTGGTAATACCCCATTTAATATTATGAACAAATTCCTTTTCTTTGCCTAGAAAAATCACTTTCATGTCTATACTAAGGAAAATCATTTGAGCTATATCTAGTGATACTTAATGATCAATGGTAACATTTAGCACTTATGCAGTGATTTTTATTATCAAGCCACTCTACTGACATAATCAAATTCAAGATACTCTGACTCTTTAAAGATGAATCAATTGAAAAAAAAGTTGGAGCTGTTGTCTCTGGAGTCCAGGGTATGTTTTGTGGTGACAGGCATTATGAAAACCACATGATAACAGATGACTAGATGAAGAGAAAGGTTTGATATATATCATTAATGTAATGCGGAAAGATGGCAATGAAAGCATCAAAAAAATTTTAAAATGCTTCTGCTCCAACCATTAGAATGTAATTCACTATTTTCTTTTAGATTCAGTTTCACAAATGTAAAGCCATTAATTAATTTTTTTCTTTCTTTTGTTCACTCATTCATTAATTCAACAACTACAATTTAACAATTACGAAGTAAGCACTAAGAGTATAAAGGTGAATGGCAGAATTATTGGTCTGAAGGAGCTAGTTCTTACTCTAATGGAGAAGACAGGCATAGATGAAATAATTATAATAAAATATTATGTATGCTATAGTAAAGGAATGTCCAAAGAGCCAAAGGAACAAAGAGTAAAGGTGTTTAACCTCTGCCTGACAAGACAAGTATATTCAAGTTACCTTTACAAAGAGGCTGCTGTTGAACACCATTCTTAAGGCATGGCCAAAGGTATTCCAGCAGAAAAGGGTGGGGGCAGAACAATTAAAGCTAAAGATAGAACAAAGCATTTTCATGAGCCATGCAATGTCTGATGTGCCTCTGGCTTACAAGGGTGATGGTTTGACTTTGGATTTTTTGACTTTACGATGGTGCAAAAGCAACAAACACTCACAGAAAGTGTACTTTGAGTACCTATACAACTATTATGTTTTTCATTTTCAGTATGTATATTCAATAAATTATAAGATATTCAATACTCTATTATAAAATAAGCTCTGTGTTAGGTGATTTTGCCTAACTGTAGGCTAATTTAAGTGCCTAATGTGAGGACATTTAAGAGAGGCTAGGATAAATTACACCACTCAGTAGGTTTGGTGTATTAAGTGCATTTTTGACTTTCCATATATCCAGTTTACAATGGGTTTATCAGGACATAACCCCATCACAAGTGAAGTAGCATCTATATTCAATTTTAGCTTCACTAAAGTCAAGTCGACTTTCAAGTCTTTATCTTAATTGCAAAAGTTGTAGAGGCAACATGATGTAGTGGTAGATACTCAGACTCTTGGGCCAGACCATTTGGTTTCAAATCCTGGCTCTGCCATTTATACTAACGTGATCCTGAGCAACATTCTTAAACTCTGTGCCTTGGTTCCCCCTCTGCAAAATCAGGAAAATAACAGAAACTTTAGTTGTTGTTTTGGTAATGAAATTAGTTAATATGTATAAGGCATTTAAATCTATGTGCAGCAGTTTCATAAAAACACACACACAATACACACACATGTGTGCATATGTATACCTATATACATACATATATATTGGTACATACATGCATATGGACATGTTTGGTCTTATATAATGATACAAAAATGACGTTTGTAATGGGGTGACTGGAAATTAAATGTCTAATATTATAAGATAGTAAAAGTACCAGTTGATATATCCAAAAAATAAAATACTAAATACCCATAAAATAGTGTATCCCCAATATGTATTGATATAAAAATCTGATCACAATATCTTGTGTAGGAAAAAATCATGTTTATGTCTAATGGGATTCTACTTAATAACATGAAATTTATCTGTATTCATTCAATCAACAAATCTTTTGAAATCTTTCCAAGTGTATGAAATCTTGTGTAGTTATACCTATAAATCATGTATGTGTACAGGTGTGCGTGTGGAAGCACACAACGGTAAACTCATACATCTAAATTACCTCTGAATAGTAAAACATTGGTCGTTTAAAAATTATTGCTATTCTAATTTTTAAAAATATTTTAGTCAACAAACACAAATTATCTGTGTTAAAAAGAGATTTTTCTCCCTGTGTGTGTGTGTGTTTGTATGTCTTATCTCCACTCACAATAGGTAATACGTTTTACCACATATGTACTGAAACAAAATATCAAGAAGCAATAGTTAATTTCATTATTTGTGATATAACCTGGTCTGTCCTGTTCTTATTTATTTATTTATTTATTTGAGACAGAGTCTTGCTCTGTCACCCAGGCTGGAGTGCAGTGGCGCGACCTCAGCTCTGCAACCTCTGCCTCCTGGATTCAAGCTATTTTCCTGCCTCAGCCTTCTGAGTTGCTGGGATACAGGTGCGTGCCACTGCACCCGGCAAACTTTTTATATTTTTAGTAGATAGGAGGTTTCACCGTGTTAGCCAGGATGGTCTTGATCTCCTGACCTCGTGATCCACCCTCTTCTACCTCCCAAAGTGCTGGTAGTACAGGTGTGAGCCACTGAGCCCAGTCCTGTTCTATTTTATTATATTTAATTATACAATGCTAGCCTAGACCAACTAAATTGATTTTCCAACCTACAAATGGGCAAGCCAAGAATTGGAGTTTGTACAACTCCTGTGTAGAGTACATATGGTGGAAGGTGCCTCACAGGGGAAAGGGAAAGTATGGTGTACCTCGTTAAAGACTTTGGAATTTACCTAGCAGGTACTGGGAAACCACCGAAGGATTTATTTCTTGCATAAATAAGTTTCATAAACAGCATTAATCTTTAAAAACACCTCTGTCAGGTTTTGATCTCTCAGCTGTTTTGACCTTGCTCTGTAATGAGGGTGAGGTGATAGTGAGGTTGAGGGTAGGACTTAGGCAGAAAGTAGGGAGCAAGGCAGAAGCTATTGTGATGAGCAGGTGAGAGATGACATGGATGTGAACTCAAACCATGGCCAAAGGGATTTAGAAGAGGGACCTTGTGGAATTATTTTAAAAATTAGCATCTAAAGGACATTTACTTGTGTGAAGTGACAAATAAAATAGGTCGGTTCTGCTTAAGTCTTCACACTGGCCGAGAAAACTTGCTGGATGAATATTGCTACAATCATTGAAAGCAGGGAAGAGAATCACAGTTTTGAAGCTAATGTGTTTGAATCCCTATGGAAGGTCTTAGACAGTATCAGATTAGAGTCCAGGTGTGGATTTTCTCTGTCCTTTGATTTAAGGCAAATTAAAACCTAGTGTGTATGGTTTGCCTGATGATTGTGCACTTCAGTGCCTCAAAGCAAGGAGTTTTGAAATTCTCTGCAGAGCTCAATACTAGGTTTGGAAGCTCTCTCCTCCCTATCTGTCAATGTGTGCATGGAGAAGTCAAGCATTTTCTTAATGTACATTAAACCAAATACAATTAGAATAATTCAAACAATAGGTGAAGATTGGGTACAAAACATCCCATAAAGAAACCTAGAGCCTGCTAAAAATAACTTATGGGTTATTAGCTGTCAGAGATTATTGTGATCATTGCTTCTATCAACCCAGTTAGCTTAACTAAACATAAAGAGTTTCAAGCTATGGTGTTTAATTCTGGGAAATATGGTTCTTATAATTAAGTAAACTTTTGAAATATTTCCTTTAGTGATACACATTTAAGAAATAATCTTACATTTTACTAATAGGTTTTTGCCAAGTGAAGGGTTTTTATATTTGTTTTCAAGCAGCACTAAAGACACTGATATAGACATAAAATAAAACATGCTATAAAAATTTAGGGAATAGATACTCTCCTTTCTTACCTTACACTAACTCAATAATGTTCTAGGTAAGAATGTCACAAAAAATAGGCAAAAGGGAATAATCTGTTAATATTGCTCAAGGATATTCCTTGATCTCAAAGAGGGTGATTTCATCATTTGATTTAGCTTCTAAGTATCCATCCTCTTCCAAAAAATTGTCCCCCAATCTAACACCTCTTCTAACTCCCATGAAAAAGGCAACCTTAAAGAATGCAGTTATAGTTCACACATAGCTCAAGCCATGAATAAGGCAGCTATTTTAGCAAAAGCCTAACGTACCAATTTGTTACAGAACAGTGATTGGAGATTGAATTTCAACCCTCCAGCGGAGCCATCGTGAATCTAAGAGCACTAAAGTTGAACCCCTAGTATGGGTGACCCACACAATCCCACAAACAAGCTGGCAGGAACACAGCTACCATGGCATTTAGGACTCCCACGGTGGCTTTACACAAATGGCAACCCAGCATGAGATGACAGAAGACAGGGTTATGGGCCAAAAGTTTCTCTAAGAACATTTTCTCATTTTTATTTGTGGTAGAGACGAACTGCAAGAAGTTCTTCTTTTAAAAAGTCTCTTAAAGTACACATTTTCAGCAAGAACAAGACATTTTATTTGAAAATGAAATTAAATGTTTCCTCTTTAGAAAATAATATTTAGAAAAAAACCTTGTCATGTGAAAGTACTTATGCTATAGATAAGTGATTCTCATTTGAAAGTCAGAATGTACAATAAACACTTATGTAAGGCACAGTTGATGATGTTAAACTAGGTTAACACCATCAACTATTTATCTTTCTTTTCGCCTTTTCTTCTGCTATTCTAAATTCATTATGTAGCAGCTCCTTGAGTACCCTATTTCTGTTCATATCCTGGAAAAGGTAAACCACTGACAGTTGCAGTAAACCACTGAGAACAGAATGTGTCTTTGGTTGTAGAACTAATGAAAACATTAAACAAAGATTAGGTGTTTCTGGTCTAACACTGCATTTTATTTTTTTCTCTTCTTCACACTTACCATTAATGGATAGCTGTGACCTAACTTGGTGAATGGTCTTCCTCAGCTTTATGTGGGTGTTTTTATTCCTCAACAGCTCTAGGGACAAACTCTTTTAAACAACTCTCAAGGGATACTCATTTCTCTTCATCATGCGCTCATACTCTGTGGTGGTTGGAATGTTTCTTGAAGGACCAGTAAAGTTTGATTAGCTTCTTAGTTTTCAGGGTTATTAAAGAATATAAGTGTATAAAGAGGCTAAATAAAACAGAGGCTATCAAATGCTCTGTCTCTCAGCTTTCTACTAGTGACAGGAAACTATCTACGTGTTAAGTCCTGGACCTGTGATGCAGTTGGCCATATGGAGATACACAGTGAACACCCTGAGCTTTTATCTCAGCCACATCCTCATTCTTGCTTCCAGTCAGAATCCATATTTGTAAGTTTCTTTACAGGAATAATGCCTTTTCTGATTATTTATATGCAATACATGTAATTAATTACCATTTCATACTTTAGCTGAAAGTATTGTCATCATTACAGAAACACATATTTACAATGCTATGACCTATGTTTCAACAAGCCTCATATTTTAAAGTAAAATAAAGACTCCTGTTTTTACAAAGCTATTTCCATTTCTGATAAAGTTAGGGGAAGAAGAGTTAGTACTTGCCCGTCATTACTTTGTGGTTGGCATTACATATAGTAGCCCATTAATCCTAACTCAGGAACCCTATGAAGTGGGTGTTTTTGTCCTCATTTTACAGAGATTTAAAGAAACACCTAACACAGCGAAGAAATACAACTATTATTGGAACCAGCATGAGGACCTCCTTCAGATTTTTACACACAGTATGGCCTCTCCCTGAAGGTTTAGATTAATTCCTACATTGCTTAAATATTGGAGTTTATAAAGTGGTTTTACAGACATCTTTTTAGTTGTGCCTCATTCATGGATTTTTTGATCTGTAGTAGCAAGTTTATAGGAATAAACTCAATGAAACACAGAGAAGACTTCCACCTGCAGGAAGATTTAATAGACATGCTTTTCTCTAGTCCTCTTGCTAAGTACATCTAAAACCTTTAACCATCATGTATACAATAAACATAAAATAACTCTAAAAAGTGGAGAGAAGAAGGCAAAGCATCTAGCAACCTGAGAAATGAGGAGGTGGTGGTTTCCCTGGGGTTTCTTTTTGCTTTATATATCCCATTTTTGGAAGAGGTAAAATTGGTAACTCAGAAATGTCAATGAGTGCAGACAAAAAAGCCCCTTGCCTCCAAATCCTACTCTCTTTAGGCAAAGGAACAGGACATGGGCAGCATAGCAAGAGAGAAAACTTTTAGACAATAACCACTGTACTCTAGTCAAACACCACATACAAACACACATGTACACACACACACACACACACACACAAACTGGCTTGAAACAAATGTGAAATTAAAGATCTTCGGCAAAAAATAAAAAGTCTCAGCTAAGAAATAGGAGATATGAAGAATAAAAAAATTATAGAACTTGAAATTATGATAACTGAAATTAAAGCTCAGTAGATAGGATCTACAACATATAGGAGGGGACAGAGAAAAGATTCAGTGATGGCTCACGCCTGTAATCACAGCATTTTGGGAGGCCAAAGGCAGGTGGATTACATGAGGTCAGGAGTTCAGGACAATCCTGGCCAACGTGGTGAAACCTCATCTCTACTAAAAAATGCAAAAATTAGCCAGGTGTGATGACGGGCACCTATAATGCCAGCTACTTGGGAGGCTGAGACAGAAGAATTGCTTGAACCTGGGAGACAGAGGTTGCAGTGAGCCAAGATCACATCATTGCACTCCAGTCTGGGCGACAAGAGTGAAACTCCATCTCAAAAAAAAAAAAAAAAAAAGAACTGGAAGATGAAATAACAAAAATTATTCAGTATGAACAACATACAGAAAATAGACCGAAAAAAAATGAACAAAGAATGAAAGGCCTGTGGGATTATAACAAAATATCTAACATTTCAGTCACTGGAATCTGGAAAGAAAGGAGAGAGGCTAAGGCTAAAAAATATTTGGGGAAATAATGACTGAAAATTCCCCAAATTTAGCAAGAGAAATAAACCTAAAGATTCGAGAAGCTGGGTAAACCTTGACAAGAATAAACCCAAATAAATTCATGGTAAGATATATCATAATTAAACTTCAGAATCTTAAACACAGATAAATTTATATCGATAGCAGCCAAAGACAATAGCTTACTTGCAGAGAAAGCAGAATGAATGATAAAATATTTATCATCAGAAATTATGGAAGCCAGAATGAAAAGCAAATTATTTCTCAAATCCTGGGAAAAAACATAAAACTGTTTACCAAGTATCCTATATTCTGCAAAAATATCCTTTAGGAATTAGTAAAAATCAAGACAGCCTCAGATAAAGAAAAACTTATTCTTGACAAAATTTGTTGCCAGCAGACTTATTCTGAAAAAAAGGCTAAAGGGAGTTCTCAAAACAGAAAGAAAATTATCAAATAAGAAATTGTGAAGCAACAGGATAGCAGAAAAAATGACAGATACGGGTAAAACAGTAGGTTTTCTTTCTCCTCTTGAGCTTTCTAAATTATATGTTATTGTGGAAGTAAAATTTATAACACCATCTGTTGTTGTTCCAAATATATGTGGAGAAAATATTTAAAACAATTATATTATAAAAGTGGGGAATTAAATAGATGTAAAGTAAGGTAAGGTTTCTATACTACCCCTGAAATGGTTAAAAAAAAAAAAAGCTCATTATCACTGGTCATTAGAGAAATGCAAATCAAAACCATATTGAGATACCATCTCATGCCAGTTAGAATGGTGATCATTAAAAAATCAGGAGACAACAGATGCTGGAGAGGATGTGGAGAAATAGGAAGCTTTTACACTGTTGCTGGGAGTGTAAATTAGTTCAACCATTGTGGAAGACAGTGTGGCTATTCCTCAGGGATCTAGAAATAGAAATACCATTTGACTCAGCAATCCCGTTACTGGGTATATACCCAAAGGATTATAAATCATTCTGTTCTATAAAGACACATGCACACATGTTTATTGTGACACTGTTCACAATAGCAAAGATTTGGAACCAACCCAAAGTCCCATCAGTGTTATTATGGATAAAGAAAATGTGGAACATATACACCATGGAATACTATACAGCCATAAAAAAGGATAAGTTCATGTGGTTTGCAGGGACATGGATGATGCTGAAAACCATCGTTCTCAGCCAACTGACACAAGAACAGAAAACCAAACACTGCATGTTCTCACTCATAAGTGGGTATTGATCAATGAGAACACATGGACACAGGGAGGGGAACATAACACACTGGGGCCTGATGGGGGTGAGGGGATAGGGGAGGGATAGCAGGGTATGGGAGAATTGGGGAGGGATAGCATTAGGAGAAATACCTTATGCAGATGACGGGATGGTGGATGCAGCAAACCACCGTGGCACATGTATACATATGTAACAAAGCTGCACATTCTGCACATGTATCCCAGAACTTAAAGTATAATTAATGAATTTTTAATAAGTAGTTCAAAAGATGGTGGATTTTTGCATTATCTTTTAGCTTTTACAATTTTTGTTTTATATATTTGATTCTACTTTTTAGATTAATATGTTTAATATGGCTGCACATTTTGACAAATTTAATATTTTATATTTATCCATTATAATATTGATTTTTTTGCCTTAAATTCTATTATGTCTGGTATAGCTATATCACCTTGCTTTGCTTCAGTATCTGATATCAACTTTTTCATACTTTCAATTATATACTTTGTATATTCCTATATATTATATGACTAGACTTATTTTTCAGTCTTGCCTGAGAAATCTTTATGTTTTACGTCAACTCTTTTGTATAATTATGTTTATTGGGTTAATGATATATTTAGTTTTTATTATCCTAGTTTTGTTTTTTATTAACCATTTCTAGGCATCTTTTTTCTACTTTTTGTCCTTCCTTTGAGTTAATCTCTTTTTTTCCATTTTCATTTTCCCCTTTATTTGTTTCAAATGTGTTTGTGTTATTTACTTTATTTGATTACCCTACAAATGGCTGCCTATCAATGTTTGAAGTTAATTATTATCTTTTACTTCTTCCAAAGACTTAATAATACCCTTAGAACACCATAATTCCTCAAATAGGTATTTTCTAATGTATACTATTCTATTGACATTATTATTATTTTATTTGGTCAATGTTAGTGTCTGATTTACTAACATATATACCACTTTCTTGTTCATCATTTCTTCTTGTCTCTCAGACCTTCTTTCTGAAAAACATTTTTCCTTTTAAAGAATATACTTTCCAATTTTTTTTTTTTTTTTTTTTTTTTTTTTTTTTTGAGACGGAGTTTCGCTCTTGTTGCCCAGGCTGGAGTGCAATGGCGCGATCTCGGCTCACCGCAACCTCCGCCTCCTGGGTTCAGGCAATTCTCCTGCCTCAGCCTCCCGAGTAGCTGGGATTACGGGCATGTGCCACCATGTCAAGCTAATTTTTTGTATTTTTAGTAGAGACGGGGTTTCACCATACTGACTAGGATGGTCTCGATCTCTTGACCTTGTGATCCACCGGCCTCGGCCTCCCAAAGTGTTGGGATTACAGGCGTGAGCCACCGCGCCCAGCCCCTACTTTCCAATATTTTAAATGAGGATCTCTTGGTGGAAAATTTTTTCATTTTTTTTTTCACTTGGAGGTATGTTTATTTTATTGAAATAGTTTTAGACATTTTCCATTAAGTATATTTTATTTTCTGTATACTAAAAATATGCTTAATTCTCATGATGCTAACAGAAGTATTTTCTCCTGAAGAAAATTTGTCCCTTTTATTTTACTCTATCAGATCTTAAAATATTTCTATGTTCTTGAAGTTTTGAAGATTTACCACAATATCTGTTTGTGTGGAATTTTAAAAAAATGTATCTTTCTTGTTAATTTGAAGTCTTCCTGGAATTGATGATTAGTGCTTTTCATCCATTTTAAAAAATTCACACCCATTTCCTCTTCAAACATTTACCTTTATCCTAGTTTATGTCTTTTTTTCCTACTAAATCTCCAATAAGTAACAGAGAACTTCTCATTCTATCCCCACGTCTCTCAATTGCCTATACTTTCTAAATCTTGTTTTTCTACACTACCTTCTGATAATATCCTTAACAATATTTTCCCACTCTTTTTTCTTTCATTTTTTTGAATCTGCTAACTCTATCCATTTAGTTTTCTTTAAAAACTAATGTATCTTAATTCTATTAATTCTATTTTGTTTTTTATTCAAATATGCTTAGTCATTTTGTTCCTTCTTCACTTCAAATCTCTTTTATTTTTAGGCATATTATCTTATACTTATTTCATATTCTATGCCTGATATATTTGTGGATTTAATTCAGCTATTTGTTTTCTCTATCACCTCACATGGATGATACCTTGGTTCTTTATGTATTCTGAACTGTTTATTGTGAATTTAGTTCTTTGAAATTTTATCTTTGGGAGTTTTTGTATTGTATGCATTTAAGGTATACAATATGACATTGTGGCATACATATGCACAGTGAAACAGTTACTACAGTAAAGCAAAATGACATATCAAGCTTCTCCCATAGCTAGGGGTGTGCATGTATGTGTGTTTGTGTGTGTGGATTTTGCCATTTGTGATAGAATGGATGAACCTGGAGGGCATTATGCCAAGTGAAATAAACCAAACAGAAAAAGAAAAATACTGCATAATATCACATATTTAGAATCTAAGAAAGCCACATACATAGAAACAGTGAGTGAGTGGTAGTTACCAGGGGTGGAAATGAGGCATGGGGAGATGTAAGTCAACTGGTTCAAAATGGCAGTTATGTAGGATGAGAAGGTTTAGAAATCTAATGAACAATACCAGGAGTATCGTTAAGCATGTCTTTGGGAAAATTTGTGATTTGTTTTGAATTTAAATAATCTCAGGTAGGAATTTTATTTGTTTTCGCATTTTCATCTGTGTTTGCCTGGTGCCTTGAGGTACCAATAACCTAGAACCATTTAAAATAAATTCTTGCTTATATGTTTTATGAATTACTCAAGTGGTGTGAATTTAGTTTATAAATTCATGTGAAGACTGACATATTTTTGTGAATATCCTGGAGAAATCTTTCTGTTTCTCTACTTAGTACCAATACTGGAGGCAGACAATTCGATTTACCTTCTGGAAATGAGTTAGATCAAGTTCAAATTTACTTTGAAGTTGTAGATGTTTGGGGTTCCTACTTTATTAAAAGATTCTTCTATTAGACTCCCAGCTTGAGTATTCCTTTAGGATTTGACTCTTCTTTCCCATTCTTTGAATCCTGGAAACAACCCCAAGTTCAGAACTACTTATTTTTTTGTTAGCTCATTGATGTAAGAAAAACTTTTTAAAAATAAAAAGTTGATGTTTACAGTTGATTTTAACAGTAGTGATGTTTAGAAAATTATTCTATCATGATGCCATAAGTCTTCCATAGATGTTTCTAATCTCAAGTAAGATATTGCCCCTATTACATGTCCCTCTATGGAATTACAAAGAAAGGTCTCTATTTTTTAAAGGGAGCAAAATTTCACTAATGTTGTTTTTTTTTTTTTTGAGACGGAGTCTTGCTCTGTCGCCAGGCTGGAGTGCAGTGGCACAATCTCGGCTCACTGCAACCTCTGCCTCCTGGGTTCAAGTGATTCTTCTGCCTCAGCCTCCCGAGTAGCTGGGACCACAGACACATGCCACCACGCCCAGCTAATATTTGTATTTTTAGTAGAGATGGGGTTTCACCATGTTGGCCAGGATGGTCTTGATCTCTTGACCTCATGATCCACCTGCCTCGGCTTCCCAAAGTGCTGGGATTACAGGCGTGAGCCACTGCGCCCGGCCCACTAATGTGCTTTATTAGGAAACTACTAACACATGTCATCTCTGTAGTCTGAGGTAAAGTGGGAAATGGCACATGTCTAGTTTTCCATCAAGAGATATTGTTCCCTAATGCTAAACATTGGAAAAATAAAAGTAGAAATCCTCTCTTATAACAGTGATTAAAGTCTAAGTTTCCATTATTAAATTGTACATTTTTAGAAACTTATTGATAAGAATGTTTTCAGGGCCAGGCGCAGTGGCTCACGCCTGTAGTCTCAACACTTTGGGAGGCCAAGGAGGGTGGTTCACTCGAGGTCAGGTGTTCAAGACCAGCCTGGCCAACATGATGAAACCCTGTTTCTGGTAAAAAATACAAAAATTAGCCGGGCAAGTTGGCGCGTGCCCATAATCCCAGCTACTCAGGAAACTGAGGCAAGAGAATTGCTTGAACCCAGGAGGTAGAGGTTGCAGTGAGCCGAGATTGCACCATTGCACTCCAACCTGGGGAACAGATCAAGACTCTATCTCCAAAAAGAGAAGAAGAATGTGTTCAGTATAAAAATAGAACACGTTCATTTTTATCACGTCAACATTAGAGGGAAAAACTATTTGTAGGGTTTAATAATCCAAGGCCTAGATCAGCTTATATTTGTATGGCATAGCATATAAATAAGGAATATAACAATGGTTTGCATATTGTGGCTGCACAATATATCTGTATTAAATGCCATTTATTTTTCTTCAGGAAAAGAAAAGACAAACTTTTTGAGAGAACTTGCAGTGAAAATACTTAGTGGGCAATCTTGCTTTAAATCGTAATAGAGTTAGTAAATAAAGTGAGTATTGACACAAGTTGAATGAAACAAGGGGAATGGTTTGGCAAGTGAAGTGGAAGGGGTAAGTCCAGACCTGGGAATTAAGTAGGTGAATAACGTAATGATTTTAATAATACATTTCTGCACTAAAGTGATAAAAATCGCAATATAAGCCTTCCAAGCATACACAATGTCATTCTTCCCCAAATTGCTGAATTCTATGTAACTTTTACTTGGAAGGAGATTTGGGGCTTTTATTTCTTTGTCTCCACCACAACCACCACCATCTGTTTTTCTTCTTATAGCCATCTCTCCATGGCAACCCATATTGACTTACCAGCATGATTGCAATTGTATGGCCAACTTCATGTAACCCTGTCCTGCCAACCATAGATCCAGCAATTTTCTCTTTCTGCGTCTGCTTTCAGAATCACCTTCTAGTAATTGTGTTGCTGCACGTTAGGGCACACCACACAGAGGGGAGAAGTGACGTTTTTAATGAAAGGTGGCTTTTATCTCAGCAGCTGTCTCAGGGCCAGAACTTCTCCAGTAGTTCTTTTGTGAAAGTTAAGACCTGGCTGGCAACTGAAAGTGTACATACTTGTCAAGAGCATTAACTGAGATTTCAACATACCAAACCAGACAAAAGAGAAGCAGGAAAATTGGCATCAATCTCAGAAATGCATGTTTTATTTTTCATTTGTTCCACACAGTACCATTCAGGATACAGTTTAACAAGAACTGGATGCCCCTTTCCTCATTAAATAGTGACATCCATAACAACAGAAAATGTGAATAGATTGTTCATTGAGTTTGGGCTTTCTTTTTCTTTATGGTTTAACTAAGAAGAATTTGGAAGCATTACCTTATGACAGATCAACACTGCAAATAAATCATCCAATTCTCCATGGAAGGATTATCAGATTCCTGCTGTGAATAGGTTGGCAAAATTATGAACTAGTAGTTTTTCAGTGACTCTCTGGAGGCAGGGTACTATTTTTCTTTTAACTGAGTTAACCAGAATAACTTTTCTTAAAATAAATGAGAAATGGAAACCATACTTAGAAAGTAAAAGAAGAAACATTACAACTGATCATGCTGTGTAAATGTAGCTCAAACAATACGCAGTTAGGTCTTCGCTTTCTACTTTCTCAACGATTATATATGTGCTGCACCGCAATATATGGAAGATGTGGAATTCAATAGTTGTATGTCTAGTAAACGAATTACATCTGGATCAAGGCATACAGAACATAACGGAAAGACCCACGTCTTTAATGACTTTAATATTTTGCATGAAATTTGATCTAAATTTGATCAAAAACGTTTGTCAAGAAATGTGATCAAAGAGATATGTTTTCTACCCAAGTAGATTAAAAGTATAACAAGTATTTTCAAGGGTGATTAATCAAGCCAAAGAAGCAGGATAAGTAAAATGTAGATGGCCAGCAATATCCCTGATATGAAGGTTTATCTACCAGTTATTCCAAGAATAACATGTTTTGCATAGTCACCACCTGAGTTCTGCATCTAAAAGTCTTTGGCTAAAACTACTGACAAAGCGACTAGTTATGTTTTGCAATGATTTACCTCTGCTCTCTGTGAATGGGACTCATTACAGATTGATTTTCCAAAGGTCTCAAAACAACTGTTCAAACATCGTGGTTTTTTGTCCTCTCTGACGTTGTGGGCTAAGTCAAAAGTTTGTAAGTCAAAGGCGAGCCCCATTCCAGCACCAAACACACAAACAATACAATATCAATTTCTCTCCATTTTAAAGATTCTTTCTTATCTTTCTCTGTTAAAATAATTACTAAGGCACTGGTAGCTATAATTCCCACAACTCCTTGGATTTCCCTCCTCACCATGGTTCAATTGCACTGATGATTCAAACTAAATCAGTCAGTTCTAAAAATCAAGACCAAAAAAAAAAAAACAAAAAAAACACACAAAAACTCTATTGCCATATGACTCTGTTCAGATTACAGAAGTAAATCCTAGGAATGAAGTATGAGAGACTAGAGACTCCACTTTTACTCTTTCCTTTCCACTGTTCCTCTCTACTCCCTCTCATCTACTTAGGAGAAGCACCATTAAAAAAATTAATATAGCTATAGAAATTGTATTATTGCATTCCAGAACAACAACCTGATGGAATTTTTTTCTCTTCATATCATTACTCACTCTGTGACTTGTATAAGCAATACTTCATGTGTTTAGCTCTCTACTCTGCTTCAAGACCTAAGTGTGAGGCCAGGATCCATGCAAAGCCGTAACATTGAGGAGACAGGCAAAGAATTCAGCCATAAAAATACTGCAGTGCAGTGGCAGAGGGGAGCAAGAGAGTAGCAGAGGTGATCTCAGGACCTCTTAGTAGCTATCAATAGTTCCAAAGTGCTTCTGGGATACCAGAGTTGGGATTTAAACACACTAGGAATTTGTATTATTCTCCTTGTGTCAGGCTAAAACATATTTGAACTCTTCCTCTTGTATATACTCTTCTTCCCATTTCCTATAACAATGGAGATTCTTTCAAGAATCTATAAAATTCCTTAAAATGTATAGCACCTCTAATTTTATTGGAACACATTAAATACACTCAAGGCTTTTTATTTGCGTACAAATCCAATGTGCATTTTTGCCTCAGGGAGTTTTCCTTGAGAATTTTACTCTTTTAAACTCCTTTCTATTCTCTGTCTTTGGATAAACACTATTTATTTATAAAGTAATTGCATCTCGTTGATCATAGGGAACGTGTCAAATTCCAAGTTCAATTCAGCCTGTGTGAGTGATTTTGTAGGAGCCTATAGGTCTCTGTTAGAGATTTAGAGGAACAACAATTGAAAACAACCCCTTCACACACACACAATCCCATAGAAATCATTACGTTCCTGAAACAAGTTAAAATCTAGTAAGGGTGCTAAGTCTCCAAATGACAAGGCAGAATGGGAGAAATGCCATATGAGAGTAATAAACCAAGTGCTGTCCTAGTTCAAAGAAAATGGAATTAAAGCTTCTGAATATTGTCATATCTATCAAAGGAGAAAAGGGGGGCAGGTATGAAAATAAAATGGTAAATACCTTTTAAAGGCCATAGTTTGATGACAAATAGTAAAGCAAATGAGAAAGAGAAATGTTTCCCAACATAGCTACATGACGGACGATGCTAGTGAAATGGCAGTCAATGTGGACCCGTGTATTACAATTTTAAGAGTTTCTAACAACTTTGATGTTCAAAACTAGTTTTTATCTCACTAATAAGATTCATTCATTCTTTCATTCACGTAGTCATTTTCTGAATAAACATACCAATAGCTACCCCTGCCCAGTGATCTACTGGGCCCTAGAGGTACAAGGTGAGCAAAGAGAGACTGATTTATTCTTCTCATGAGTACTGGACTTCTCAAAGTGTAAAATAATGTCACAGCATAAATGTTTAGGTATGCATGTTTATGCATTTGAATATGTAAATATGACTTTCAAAACTTTGGAATAAAAATCAATTCTAAAACTTTTATATAGAAATGCAGATTATTTAAGAGAGAAAAAGAGGCCTGGTGCGGTGGCTTAAGCCTGTAATCCCAGCACTTTGGAAGGCCGAGGCGGGCGGATCACGAGATCAAGAGATCAGACCATCCTGGTCAACATGGTGAAGCCCCGTCTCTACTAAAAAAAATACAAAAAATAGCTGGACGTGATGGCGCGCGCCTGTAGTCCCAGCTACTCGGGAGGCTGAGGCAGCAGAATTGCTTGAACTTGGGAGGCGGAGATTGCAGTGAGCCGAGATCGCGGCACTGCACTCCAGCCTGGCTCCTGGCGACAGAATAAAACTCTGTCTCAAAAAAAAAAAAAGGGAGCGAGAGAGAGAGAGAGTAGGAGATAGCGAAAAGAGAAAAACTGGCAGGGAAAAGTACAGGAGGAAGAATATTCACCTGGATAAGAGAAGGAATCAATAGGCTAGTCTAAGAAAAAGAGAATTTATGTCCTGCCATTACCCAAACTACTCCTGCAAGGACTCCTGCTGTCAAATTTCTAGGCAGAATTTTTTTTTTTGAGACGGAGTTTCGCTCTTGTTACCCAGGCTGGAGTGCAATGGCGCGATCTCGGCTCACCGCAACCTCCGCCTCCTGGGTTCAGGCAATTCTCCTAGGCAGAATATTTTTATACTACTTGGGTAAAAATGCAAAATGTAAAGTGATATTATCAGCCACTAGCTGGTTTTATGTGATAACCTTTATAAATTTATCAGTTGTAGGCAGAAAGATGAAAGGCCATACTTCTTATTGAGGCTAAATTTTACACAGTATGACAACAACAACAAAAAACAATTTTAAATTAAACAAAAATAACCCAACTATGTGAAAGACAGTCCCCCCACTCCCACCCCCCAAAAAAAAGAAGTGCAGCAGAGGAAACAATTGGATTTAAAGATGTGAGAGTTTTGCTATACTCCATTTAATAAGGTTAATTCCTAACAGACTATTTTTCATTTTACCAAGTTCCTGGGTGAGAAAATAATAAAATGTATAGGTAAAAGCTCTTTCTTAAGGATCCTGTGAGTTTTATCAAATTTTAGAAAATACTATAGCATTCACAGCAAAAGGAAAGCATGAACATAATCTATAAAAATGTATTCACTCTTATAGTTAATGAAATGTTTTTAAAATTTGCTTCAATTTCTCTAAAGAGAGTTATAGAGCAGGCTTTTGAAATTAAGCATGTGGAGGGAAGCAAGAATGATACCTAATGATACTAAAACATCACTTATTGTGGCTGCTTCTTTACATATAACTTACTGAAAACTGTAATATAAAAAAAGGAATAACTTCGTAAGGAAGTTTAATAATAATCAGTACCATGACTAGCCTATGTTTTCATTTTCCAATATTCCAGTTTATCATATTTTTTCACGTTTACAATTTATATATGTACAATTATATATATATTTATAAACTATATACATATAATTGAAAACATAAAAATGCACTATTATGTCCAGCTCTTTTTTACTTAACAAAATATAAAATTACCATGTTAGAATTCTCACAATTTTTATTTTCTGACGTACATTTTACTCCACCAGTTTGACATGCCATAATTTGCTTCATTTGTTCCAATAAGGATTTCTTTTCCACTAACATTCATGGAGCACTTAAAGGTGCCCAGGACTCTGTGGTGCCTCACAGGATGGAAAGCATCAGAGCTGGCTGTCAGTGCAGTGCAATGACCCCCAACACAGGGGGAGCCTTGGCCCTGTGAGCTATAGCCCCAGGCCTGTAGAGAGGGACGGACTGAGTCCTGACACAGAAGTAATAGCTTGGAAACGTAAACATATTTGATCACCATTTTGTCAACATTACCATTCTTAACAAATGCTCCAAGTATTATATCTCTCATTCAGTAAAATATGAAATATGTTTGAAACATTGAAATAGTGAATATTTTCAGTTAATTTATTAAAGTTCAACTCTAGCTAGTTGAAGTTGTGAAAAATGAAAGTATTCTCAGAAAGAGATATAAATCACCTTTTGGTCACAGTAGAAAT
This sequence comes from Aotus nancymaae, assembly GCF_030222135.1. Lineage (NCBI taxonomy): Eukaryota > Metazoa > Chordata > Mammalia > Primates > Aotidae > Aotus > Aotus nancymaae. The sequence continues at coordinate 13,442,605 of NW_026988450.1, read as the reverse complement.
TGAATTTCTGTTCATTTGTGTGCAGGTAAGAGTCCAGGAGGGCATAAGAGTGGACAGGTCCTATGAAATGAACAAGGCAATAGAGATTACAAGCCAAGAGAAGTTGCGTTTGTACCTTCAGCTAGAATTAAAAGATTTAAAACATAAGGTTGTGTGTACTCAAAGTGTGGGCTGTGAACCAGCAGCACCCACATCAGCATCACCTGGGAGCTTGTGAGAAATGCAGAATCCTGTGTCTCACCAAGAAGTACAACATCTGACTCTGCTTTGTAATGTGGTCCCCAGGTGATGTTATGCACGTTCAAATTCGAGCAGCACTGTCTTAGAGGATGTCTTCATCTCCATAGCATGCCATGTTGTGTGCCAATCAATATGGCAATGGGGAACAGTCAACCCAGACTCTCCTCACAGCCTGAAGCCCAGCAACAGCTGACCCTAACACTTCATATCTAAATACTTGAAGTTGGAGGAGCAAATCTATTATGTTTAGACCATCACTGAGCTAGGGGGCAGGAACCATTTTAAATAGTGGCTTTGAAATTCTACAAGGATTTTAAAGCAGATTCAAACAGTGGCAGTTTTTGAAATCACTAAAGTCCTGAAATACAGATTTGTAACCTCCTAACTCACCATCAGATTACTGGCCTCTGAGTATTTCAGTTTGATCAGAAATAAATAAACAAGATGTAGCCCCTGACAGTCAATTTAAAACATCATAAACAAGAACCTTATTTTTACTAATTATTAATGATAGTCCTTCTTACATAAGGTTTCTTCTAGTTATCTTTGCTTTTGCCAAACTCATATGGAAGAAAATTGAATGGAATGTCTCAGAGTTGCAGAAAAGATATGGTCTTCTGTTAGTAACTGGAAAGGAATTATGACAGAGATGTACCAGTGGAGATCTCTCTAAGGACAGGGTTGAAATCACCATGATACTAATGTAAGAAAATCCAGGCAGCTCAGATAAAATGCAGATCACTAGAGGCAGTCTCAAGTCATTAAAATTTATTTGATCATAGCAATTGCTGATGTCTTTTTTGGACACAGTTGTAACTCATTAACAACTTCACCCTTGTCTGCCCGCCTCAAGTGAGTCTCTCAATCCATCTTTAGACCATAGATAGACACCAGTAATGAAAAGGATTCTCTCTGGTGTAGGCTCAGCTGCACAAGGTCTCCGCAAATCCACTTTCCTCCCTGGCATCACACATGAGATAATAGAATATTCATTGTTCACATAAAACCATATGCTACATTGGCACAAATCCCATCATTCAATATTTAAAGCGGTGCTGCTCTCTTGGCACCTTCTGTCAGAATCCCAGGGACAGCATGCTAAGTGTAAGGCAAGCCCTAAACATCTACAATTTTATTTCCTTTGCTTACACTTTCCAACATTTTTAAAGCTTCTGTTTAAATAGAAGTGAAATCATGTAGAATAATTTATCCAGAGGCATTCCAGAGATTTCTTGTCTAAAATAGTGTCTGGTTTATACTCATCACATGGCCTTTCCAAATCCTCATAGTGATAATGATGAAGACACCAAAACTGAAAATTCACCAAAGTACTATCCAAGCAATAGGCCATTTGAAGAACCTGGGAGAAATAATTAATGCTACAACTGGACCAGAAAGCATAACGGGTGGCTACTTGTGCTTTGTAATTTAGAAACCAAGCAAGCTTGCAATTATGAGTATAGATACTTACATGCCACTTCTTCCCACCACTTGAGCATCTCATTATGTGCTTCTGAGATCAGAAACGCAAGAGCCATGGCAACTCTGAAACTAGCTTCTGCATTTTTAGGTAGCCAGTGTACTGCATTAGCTTTGCCCCTATAGGTGATTTTTCTTATATCCACTATGGAAGCAATGCATGCTGGGGAATGTAGCTTTTCATCTGCTATGCAGAGTGTCAGATAACCAGCCCAAAAGCCAGTCTACTTGCAAAAGATCATGTTTGGACAAATGCTCAAACTCACAGAAATGTATATTTAAATAAAACCCAGTATTTTTGAACTTCTCAGATTGGAAAAATATTTAAAGATTGACAATATTTAATATCAGTAAGAATGTGAAGAAACAGGTATGTTTATATATTTTTGTTTGTTTTTGGAAAGCAAATGTTAATATACCAATTAACATTTGCATACTTTTGATTGAATAATTCAATTTCTAGGAATCTATTTGACTAAAAAAATTTTATATACCTATGCAAAATGATTTGTAAACATGGGTATATGCAGCAGTGTTTTGTGTAATAGTAAAAAAATGAAAAGTAATTCTGGAAACAGTGGGCAAGTGTCTGACAATTGGAGAGTTTTTACATAAATTATTACACATAAATTCCATGCAGTCTTCAGAATGAATGAGATCAATTTATATGCAGTGAGATAGAAGATGTGCTTATTTATTTATTTATTTCGACAGTCTTGCTCTGTTGCCCAAACTAGAGTGCAGTAATGTGATCTCAGTTCACTGCAAACTCCACCTCCCAGGTTCAAGCAATTCTTTTGCCTGAGCCTCCCAAGTAGCTACGACACACCCTGCTAATTTTTGTATTTTCAGTAGAGACCGGGTTTTGCCATGTTGACTGGGTTGATCTTGAACTTTTGGCTTCAAGTGATCCACCAACCTCAAGCCTACCAAAGTGTTGCGGTTATAGACAGGAGTCACTGCATCCAGCAGAAGATGTGCTCATTTAAAATGTCCAAATTTAGATGGCAAGTTGTGGAATAGAATGTATACTGTAATTTTATTTATGTCAGAAACTTTAAAGTTTGGTGCATACATACATTTACGTTAGTGTGTATAATAGACATTATATTTTTGACTCTTAGGAAATACGTATAGTTGAGCCTTTAACAACATGGGTTTGAGCTGCATGGGTTCAATTTTATGTGAATTTCCTCCCAACTCAGCCTCCCCAAGACAGCCAGAACAACTCCTCCTCTTCCTCCTTCTTCTTAGCCTATGAGGCTGAAGAATTTTATGATGACTCACTTCCACTTAGTAAACAGCAATTGTATTTTATCTTCCTTATGATTGTCTTAACAATATTTTCTTTTCTCTAGCTTACTTTGTTGTAAGAATGCAGTATATAACATGTATAAAATACAAAATATATGTTAAACAACTGTTTATGTTATTGGTAAGGCTTCCGTTGACAACAGGGTATTAGTAATTACTTAATATGTTTTAGGAGAGCCAAAAGTTAAATGCAAATTTTTAACTGCAAGGGGAATCAGTGTCCTATATTGTTCAAGAATTGATTGTACTTTAAACAAATATTATAAATACCTAGAAGGATGTCTGGGAAAATATAAAACAAGCTTTAAAGAGTCTATACTTTGAAGAGTTTTAGGGAATAAATAGGGCCAAAAGGGGAATCTAAATTATTTATGCTATATAAATTTGTGTTACCTATAGTTTTTTAAATAAAAACTTACTACTTTTGTAATTAAAAATAAGAAATGAGGCCTTAAAGAAATATATAAATATAAAGTTTTAAGGTGCTCTTATCTGAGTAGTAAAATTCTGGGTTTAAATTTCTTATATATTTGTGTACTTTTCAAATTTTCTATCGTAAACATGCATTATAATTGCAATCACAAAAACAATCTTTTGAATATAGCATGTTTAATTTCGTTTCTATTCTCATAGAAAGAAGATAAAATAAGTTGAAAAAAATACACAAGCCTGGGTGTAGTGGCTCACACCTGTAATCCCAGCACTTTACTAGAAAGAGGTTATATGATTCCTTTGCCTGTTACTTCTGAAATGGGCATGTAAGGGAAATGAATGATTTCTAAATTTTCTATAGGGCATCTATGAGCTAGCTGGACCAAAGGAAGGCTAATAGCCTGGAATGCTAGGGGAAGCCAGCAGTTGAAAAACTGGTCCAAAAAAACAGTATGAATGTGGAACTCTGAGGCAGCAACACCATCAGTCTCAGGCAAACAGACTGTTTGCCTGTATCCTCTAATATATACCTTTTGCTGAAGAGATAACCTCTTCGAGTATGGGTTGTCTCACAAAGAAACTAAATGTTGAGAGAAAAAACTTGCTTGTTTAAAAGTATGCAAATTACTACACATTGCTTAAATATGTATGCATGTGGTAAAAATAAGTAGCAAAGCCAGAACAAGGGAAATCATGGAATGAGATATGGGGAACATTTAACTGCATGGAAGACTCTTTCTTATGTTTGGTTGTGGGTACATGGGTCGACACTATCCCATTTTTAACATGTTCCTATGTGCTCTAAGTATTGCATGAGTAATTATGAATCAGAACAATTAGACCTGAGAAACCCCTTTTCACTCAATGCAGCAGAATGACTGTCCCTTCTTAATTTTGGCAGAAGATGGAGCATTTACCCTCTAGATATTGTGATCCAGAGAGAATTTAGACTGGACAGCCAAAGCCTAATTGGGGGTAAAGCTTCCATAATGAAAGCTAGAGGGTTACACAAAAATCTATGGATTCAGTATTACAAACTGCCACTTCTCAGCTCTCTTCCCAGGTATGGTTCCAGAACACTGGGAATTTTGTTTTTACTTTCAGGGGTAAGAGCCTCTCTGAGGGATTTGACCAGACCAGGAGAAAAGTCCTGCCAGTACGGTCATTCGAGTCTTCCCAGTGAAGTAATCTAGCCAGATTTATAGTAAAGTCCGCAGGAAGCAAGCCCAACTCACATGCATGGAGCTTTGTATTAGCTCACTCTTAAATGTGAGCAGTTAGGAATCAAAACATTACTTTAACATAAAAGACATTTTAAAAGTTTTAAAAGCAACAAAGAAGAAAGATTGTACAGAGAGAAGAAAGATTGTACAGAGAGAAGAAAGTTCAGCAATAATTAAGGACAACTTCAAATCCATCATTTATATTTTTAGAGAAGAGAAGATTACCTTTATGAAGCAAGGATATAATGCTACGAGAAGCACCAGAAATGCACAAAAAGAGCTTGAAATTAAAAAGATGGTAGATGAAAAGAATAAGATAAGTTTGAGAAAATGTCTCAGAAAATAGAATTAAAAAGCAGAGAAATGAATAGAAAAAAAGATGAGTGATACAATATGAAATTCATAGAATTTTTTAGGGAAATAACAGAGAAAACAAAATAATTTAGTAGACTTTCTCAGAGCACAAGAACAAGTTTCTGGATAAAAGATCCTTCCCCGCACAAACAAGCATCCAGAAAAATGAATGAAAATTATCCCAAAAAGTTACATCATTAGGACATTTCAGAACACTGGATACAAAAAGAGGATTCTATTAACTTGGGTGGGGAGGGGAGATGTTCTACAGATAATTTGAAATCAGAATGGCATTGTACTCCTTTTTTAAAAAACTTTATTTATTTATTTATTTTTTTGTTTGCTTTCTGAGATGGAGTCTTGCTCTGTACTCCAGGCTGGAGTGCACTGGTAAGATCTGCAACCTCCCCCTCACAGGTTCTAGTGATTCTCCTGTCTCAGCCTCCTGAGTAGCTGGGACTATAGGCATGTGCCACCACACCTGGCTATTTTCTTTTTTTGTATTTTTAGTTGGGATGAGGCTTCACCATGTTGGCCAATCTGGTCTTGAACTCCTGACCTCAAGTGATCTGTCCACCTCAGCCTCGTAAAGTGCTGAAATTACAAGCATGAGCCACTGTGCCCGGCTGGCATTGGACTTTTTCATCCTACACTGGAAGCTAGTGAACAAACTAGCGTCTTAAAAATTTGAGGGGAAAACAATTTTGAAATCACAATTTTGTATATAGCCAAACTCTCATTTGAATGTCAGGATGGAATAAAACAATTTTAGACACATAGATTCTCAGAAAGAAAATTACTTCTTTCACCTTTCTTTTTTCAAGATTATACTGGAAGAAACATTTTAACGTAATAGTTAACCAAAAATGTGACAGACATGGGATCTAGGCAATAGGAGATTCTTTATATTAAAAAAAAAAAGGCAACACACACACAGACACACAGAGGCATCACACACCCTCAACATGATGACTGAAGGAGCTCTTCAGATGACAGCTGAAGAGTAGGCCTCTGTAAGCAAGAGAGTTCTGAGAAACATGTCTCCAAGAAGATAAAATTTATAGATGAGCCAATGTATTTGGATGTACTGACCAATTTATATTATGGAGGAGAGTTGGAGGCTAATTAGAGACAAAGTAGAAAACAAATAAATGAAAAGATACAATTACAAAAATGGAAATGGAGTTACAATACACTATGTGGCTCAGTTATGAATCATGCTTACATAGTCACGTAAACACTGAAAACTGATCCATCAAAAATTATGATTTACTTCTACTGGGTAGGCAGTAGGAGGTTAATTATGAGTGTGTGGGCTTGAAACTCGTAGGGGATAATGAAAAATGCTAAATCTCTTTCACAGTGAAAATTTACTAGTTAATTTCATAAAGCTAAAAAAGAGGAAGCAGCTAAAGCATGTTTTGAGTGATTTGGAGGTACATGACAAAAGAAACAATGAGAGGGTTGTAAATTGTTTCCTTTTGAAAGCAGAAATTAGGAAAGGTAGACAAGAAAATGATGTTTTTTCTATGATTGTTGAACTAAATGATTGTTAAATTATGTTAATGTATCTAACTTTGGTAAAAATAAAAATAATAAAATACCATAATAGTCACCAAGAGTGTTACAGTTCTTCACGATGTAAGGAGGACACAATATTTATTAACACAAAGTGAAGGACTGCATAGACCATGTATTGGCTTTTGTTTGAAAGTGATTGACTGACTATGCACAACACACTTGAGAACGCTTACTGAAAAAATGCACCTGCCTGAGTAAAGTGGCTCACATCTGAATCCCAAGACTTTCAGATGCTGAGGTGGGAAGATCACTTGAGCCCAGAGACAGAGACCAGCCTGGGCAACACAGTGATACCCTGTCTCTACTAAAATTAGCCAGGTGTGGTGGTGCACACCTGTAGTCCCAGCCACCTGAGAGGCTGAGATGGAAGGATTCCTTGAGCTCAGGAGATCGAGGCTATGGTGAGCCATGCTTGCACCACTGCACTCCAGCCTGAAAGACAGAGCAAGACCCCGTCTCAAAACAAACAAACAAACAAAAAAAAACAAAACCGACAACCCAGGTGTTATTTAATGTCTGTGTGATTGATCAGAAGAAACTCTTTGAATCTTTTTAAAGATCTGCACACCATATACCTTTAATTTTGGTGATTTGTAGGAAGAGTCTATAACAAATGGCCAATTTCATACTACAGTAAACCTGAAATAAATTCCTACACCTGTTTTCTGTTAGTTTCACAATTGACTTTTTGATGTTTCAGGTAAAGCCTTCAGTTTCCCTTCATTGTTTTGGATGTTTGTATTTTGCAATTCTGATAACATTCTCCTTAATGATGCAATCATTCCTACTGAGTTATCTTACAAGAAATTAATTCTTCCTGATGTCACATTTGTAAAATGATGTGGCTCATTTTGCACTCAAGTTCAAAAGGAATGGATATCATTTCAGACAGCTGCAGCACCAATGTGAGAATGATACACACATTTCAGGGCATAGACACAGGAGTTGGTAGATAGTGTATCAGGATTCAAAGTTCAGAGAACTGGATGCCCTTCCAGTATCAAGTATTCATTTGCCAAACATTCACTGAATGACCCTCCTGAGTTGGGAACTTTTCTAGGTGCTTGAAAGATAGTGGGAGCAGATAAACAAACAGACAATTATTTAATATGTGAAATAAGGTAAGGGGATAAGTGGTAAGCAGTGGTATTATATATTTCATTACCTGCTTAAATGAACTTGCATGTGTTCAATTTTTCAAAATTAGAAAAAGTAGACATCTACTAGGATTCAAGGCAGTAGGAAAAACTTGTTGTAGAAAAATTGTATGTAATATATAGGAACATACTGACAAAACAAGAACACAGAAACCAATAGTACATTCACCTGAGACCACAGAAGCTGAAATCATATTTAGTGATATAAAATATCTGAAATTTGTTACTAGGAGAAAATCCTCTTATACCATGAAATCCAGCAAGAATTGTTTATGTGGCTGAAATTAATCCATGTGAAATTTATGGCAATAGGCCCTTTAAAACCACTCTCTTTTGGAAGTCTGTTTGATATTTACTTTGGAGAGGGAAAAACGTTAAAGAAAACTATACAGCTACTTTATGACCGGGAGTGGTGGCTCACGCCTGTAATCCCAGCACTTTGAGAGGCCAAGGTAGGTGGATTGCTTCAGCTCAGGAGTTTGAGACCAGCCTAGGCAACTTGATGAAACCCCATTTCTACCAAAAATACAAGAAATTTGCCATGTGTAGTGGTGGGAGCCTGTGGTCCTGGCTACTTGGGAGATTGAGGTGGGAGGATTGCTTGAGCTTGAGAGGTCAGGCTACAATGAGTGGAGACTGCACCACTGCACTTCAGCCTGGGCGACAGTGTGGGACCCTGTCTCAACAACAACAAGGACAAGAGCAACAACAAAAAGCTACCTCATCATAAGAACTACCTTTCCAAAGTACTTGTGCAGAGATCAAGCCAGATGTAGAATTTTTCGCAGCTCCTCAGGGCTTTGTTTTCCCGACCCTTTCCCTGTGCTCAGACACCTGCTTTCTGTCAGGGGAAGCAGCTCCTGGCACGGACTCCAGACTCTGGGGATAATTACAGTTGCCATCCACTGTGAGGCCAGGCACACAAATGATGCATCACTGTCATTGAACTTGGTTTATCTGAGGCTGTGTTTAAAAATAAATATTCTCCTGCACCAGATTCTCCAAATCCAGTGTTGAGAAGTCGTATCTTCCAAAAGCAACCTGACCAAAGTGGCTCAGAAAGTGTGACAACTTTGAGTCACCAGCTCCATTTTTCATGTGATGAGGTTCTTGCATGTTGTCAAATAGGATTTGTTTTCTGAGATTCCTAAAGAATTCATAACTGATCTTTCTGCCACTACCAAATTGCTAATTGAGAGTTGTTGGCTAAAATTATAAAAATAAAAGGAGGCAGTAAAGATTTACTAGAGATAACAAAATGCAGTTAGGGAGAAGTGGCTTGGAATAATATAGTCAAAATAAGAAAAGGAGAATCTTCCTGATTCTTCAGAAGTAAGATTGGAGAAGAGTTTGCTCCTGATCGAAACCAACTTATCACTTATGAAACCTTTAAATATGCTAGGCACCTTGCAGCTAGGTGAAATGCTTTAGATCCCCAATAACTTACATTGGCTTCATCTCCCAGCCCCCATAAAGAAAGAATTGCTCAGGTAGAAAGAATATTATGTAAAATGTAAGTAAAGGCATCTTTTAAACCTTGTTGGTATTCCCTAAGTAAAATCGGTGCCTTTATTTAGCAAATCAGCTTCAAAACGAGGCTTTAACCTCTTCCTTCTAATAACACTTTTGTTCTTGAGCTGCACTGATGCAGAAATTCGAGAGTAGGCCCTGCGTGGTTAAACAACAACCAGTTACATAGTGAATTCTTCCTAAGTTTAATTGCCAAGATATTGTTATCACTTTGTCCTTATTCAAAATATGCCTCCACCCAGAATGTATCCCAAAGTAAAGGCATAAGGTAACTGGTTGTCTTTTCTCTTTCCTGAAGTGCTATAGCGCTTGATGCAAAAATCCAACATTTCAGTGTATGTTGCCATGTGTGCATGTCCTTGCTTCCTGAGTTTCAACTACTGTGGCTGTCTTTTTGGTCTTTTTTCTCCTGATGGGAGAGCAGAGGCTCTGAGTGATACGGAGCCGAGTTCACAGATCATGACTTCCCTACCATGAGTGCTTCGTAGATTGCTGGAATGCAGGATGAGAACCGTTTGGACTGTATATAAAAATGTATTTTAGTTTGGAAGAAATGAACTAAGGTTTATTGCCAGTATTCCAATATAATTTAAGAGAATATGAGCAAGTAACCCATCTGAACTCTAACTGCTTCACTTGTCAAAAAAATTCAATTCAGTTGACAAGAAAAAGTAGCAAATATTTCAAAAAGATGTTATAGGTTTGTCCAGAGACAGCCTCGTGGTCTCAGAACCAGCCCCTGTTTGTTATATTTTCCTCAGGCCTTACTAGGTGTGTCCCTACAGCCACCACTTGGAACATTCAGGAAACACTTGCTGCTGTTCTGCTGAAACCCTTACTTATCCAGTGTCTAGAGAGAATATACTAGAGCAAATGCAATTCAGTAAATCCACTTGATTAGGTCCTATCTCCTCTTGAAAGGACATATATTAACATTATTGTTAAATGAATGGCTAACAGGTACATCATAGGTATTCTATAACTGTTCAGTATGTTTAGGACTTAAAAATATTTGTTTTGCAGGCCTAATAGAGAAAGCAGCTTGTCATCCATCTTGAGCTAGAAATTTGTCATCTTGGAGCTTGCCCACATTGCTTTCTGTAGTCATTATTATAACAAATTTACTTTAAAATGAATTTTAATCTTAAAAATGCTATAAGGATTCTTTATTCATGTTCAAAAGGGCTTCACTTATAATTAAGGCTCCAAAAATACTTAGAGTCATTTCTTTGAAATTTTTCATGCAGGTCTATACATGTCCTTAGATTCATATATATGTAACTAAAGATTCACATATATGTGTATGTTTCTGTACTTAGGTATATGCATATATGACATGTATGGTGTTAGGATTTATATTGGTGTCCAGCCATTGTTCCTGGCTCATAACTCCCGTAGCCCTAGTCACTGTCTTTTGTTATAACATTGGGTGTGTTAGGACTCAGGGGTGGGCCTCTGATTTCTGGCCCTCCTTTTATCTGCCCCAAAAACAGGATTCTAATCTTCCCTGGACTTTCTGATTGTGGGTCTTAAGACTCTTTCATTAGAGGATCCCATCCTAGTCTCTGGAAGAAGGAATGCTGAAGTCATGAAGCTTTACATAAAAACTCAAGAGGACAAGGTTCCAAGAGCTTCCAGAGAGTTGAACACCTGCAGGCTGCTGGAAGGTAGGGCCCCCAGGGAGGGCATGGAAGCTCCGTGCCCCTTACCCCATACCTCACCCTACGCATTTCCTCATCTGGATCCTTTGCAGTGTCATTTATAATAAATCAGCAAATGTAAGTAAGTATTTCCCTGAGTTCTGTACACCACTCAAGCAAACTAATGAGCCCAAAGAAAGGATCATGGGAATCCCAACTTGAAGCCTGTTGGTCAGAAGTTCTAGAGCCCTGAACTTGGAACTGGTAGGGGGCAAGCGGGAGGCAGAGCAGTCTTAGGGACTGAGTCCTCAACCTCTGAGATCTGACACTGTCTCCAGGTAGATAATGTCAGAACTGCATTAGAGGACACCCAGCTGGTATCCACTGCTTTGTGTGGGGGGAAAAACACGCCACACATGTGGTCACAGAAGTCTTCTCCCATATTGATGATTGTTGTAATGTGAGAAAAGACAGAAAACACAGAGAGAGTTGTCCCAACATAACATGAATATGTGCATAACTGAAGCAGCACATGGACTGTGGCATGTGCTGTCAGTTCTTCAGTGAGATAAATAGTGTATGAATTCAATTCGGTGCTCCTCTGCTAGCTCTGCCAATTTTGGATGCAGAGAAGAATCACTTAGTGTTGAACTGAATGGTAGTAATGACTCCATAAAGACACTCCAATTCCAAGTTAATAAATAATGCTAGTCATAAAAAAGCATGCACACAAATCAAATTGAATTCCAATTATACATCTGCATCGGGTAGAGTGTTATTTGTCTAGTTGTGTTTCACAGGAAGCTGCTCATGAACACTTTCTTTGGGACCATTCTGTGGAACTTTCAGAAAATCAGAAACTCTATGAAGAAAAAAACAATAAATGTAATGTTTTTACGTTTTTACTGTGAAGAAAGAAGCCCTTCCCTGGCAGGCAGGGGCAGCCATGTGGGGAAGTAGAGGTCTCTGCTAGGCCAGTAGTTCCAGAATTTAGCTCATAAGTAGCAGCAGCATCAACAAATTCAAATTCTTCTAATTCTGTTAGAAGTACAGATTCCCAGGGCTTACTCTGGATTTACAGAAGGAAAGTCTGGGGTGGGGCCAGGTACTCTGATTTAGCAAGCCATTCAGGCCCTCTGGCTGCATGCTGAAGTATGAAAACTCCTGTGTCATATTTTCAATAAGAAACAGTTGATGTCTTTTACAGTTCACATGTGAGATTCATTTTATGTTGGTTTTGGAGGGTGAGAAAACACATTGAATAATGTTCAAAATGACCCTTTCCAACTAACAAATGAAGTGCTGGTGGGGATGATTTCGTGGTTCGACAATATCAGCACTGCGAGAGAAGATTGTACTATGGAGTCAGCTCAGCGGGTGACCTGTTCTATTTATGAGCATCCCTGTTGTCTGTATTTCTTCCAGACAGGTGTTTCATTTCACCTAGCTTGGTTGTCATTAACCTTCAAAGGAAGCAACTCAAGTTTTCCCACGTGTGGTCGCTGTTTAACTCAGACTCGGGCTTCCTGTGCATGCCCATTGGAACACACGTATGGGAACAAGACTAGCCAAGGGCAAAGCTCTCATCTCGTGCCCGTGGTGCTTAATAAAAAGTGGGAGATCCCAGGCAAGAAGATCATTAGACAATAGAGAAAGCCTGAGAATATTCAGTAGCTGGTAAGAGCTCAGCCTACTCTCCTTGTTTTCACAAAGTTGCCATGGTAATGTTGCACCTGAAGTCAGCCAGAGACAATCACAGAAAGGGACTTGCAATGCCTCCAGCGGACCCCACGTTCTCCCTCATGTTCCAGTCCCAGTTTGCTATCTTTCTTTTGTGTCTAGCAACTTGCAAGTCTGAATGATATTGCAGGATAAGTATTATCACAACTTTGTTTTCCATACTTTCACGGTAGATGAGTTCTATTAATATTTACTCAAGGTCTGAAAAAAAAAACATTTAAAAAATCCAGGCATAATTCCCTTTCCTATAAATATAATATGAATGACCAATTTATTCATTGGACTTTTCCCTGTATACAGCTAGTGACCAATGATTCAAGGAAAAGGGAGAGCAATTTTATAAATTGAAGAAACTTCTAAAAGATGAACTAAGGAAGAAAGGAGCAGAGAAAAGAGGAAATCTTTCCTGGGCCTTCCAAGTGGAAACAACTGTCTCCCAAATGTAATTTATGCTCTTCAGAGGATGAGCATCCTGGTCCAAGCATCCTGAAGCCCTGGTTTAGGAGGTAGGATGAGAAGATGAGCACATAAGGCCCTGCCCAGTCATGGGGCTATGCCTGCTCCAGGCCAAACTATAAATTAGGAGACTTCTTTTTGGTGTCACCATACAGAGCCTCAATCTAGGTTCTACAATATGTTCCATTACAGTTAGGCCGTTCTATAAGATTATCTTCCAGAAGGTATTGACTGTTAATAGGTCTAGTTATTACTGGCTAAAATTCCACGTTTTTACATTTGTCATTTTGAGATACTCATTATTTAACAGAGAGCATACTCAGAGTCACATTTTCAATGAGGCCTTTCCTGATCAAACTATAACTTATAACTCCCTCCTGAAACTCCTTCATTACCTGTTTTCTTTTCCTTAATAGCACGTATCATCATTCCACTATTGTGTATTTTATATACATACCTGATTTATTTCTGTTGCCTCCCCCACACCACTAGAATGTCAGAGTGTTTTGTTTGTTCGACAATAGCATCCAAGTGTCTAAATAGTGAGTGACACAGGGTAGACACTGCAAGACTTGCTGAATGAATGGATAAATGAATATTCTAGAAGATAGTATCTTCTAGGTCCAAAATATTGGCTCATTAGTCCTGGAATGTAAAGTGTCACTCCCAGTAACAACATGGGATGTGCAGTGGTCGTTTTCATTCCTAGTCCCTCAAATGTCACTACTCAATCCATGTGTAAACTTAACCTAGAGTGAGGGGGGAAAATCCAGAAGCTTCTGGGGAAAGCTTCTTCAGTCTCAGGTTCCAGTAATAAGCCTTTTCATAAAGTAGAATTGCAAGCAGAGCAGGATCGCAATGAGACTTTAACAATACTCACTTCTAATCAGACTCATATACAAAAATATGTTCAACATGGTGTTCATCCAGATATTGCTAAAATGCTGAGACAAACAAACGCACTACAAAGCCATGCATTATCACAAAACAAATGCAAAACACTGAGCCTGCCTGCCAGGGACACTAATTCTTAAAGAGATTAGCTTCCCCGCTCTATGAAAACATGGATAATTATAGCATCATATTTATTATCCTATAGTTAATGCACACATTCATTAGAGTGCAGTTTTCTTCCCTGGGGGCTTCAGGACAAGTATAGATGTTATATTTGGTATTGGATCATGAAGGTGTGAAGCTTTAGGGGACTGGGCAGGGGATGGGCAGTGAAACCGGATTACAGTCCTGGCATAGATGAGTGGCTTTCCTCTGCCAGGTTTTGATGTCTGCTACCCTGGTAGCATGAGGGCTGTCCTTGACCTTCAGATAACAGTCCCTATCGGTGCGATGGCATGGTACACTTTCGATGGTCATCTCATTTCTCATGGACAACACTGACAGAGAGTAGTTTAATAGATCCCCTGTCAAAAAAAAGCATGTTCAACAAAGCAAGCCTCAGACCAGGAACCTTAACCCAAGAATAGGTGCCAAAGTTAGTCAAAAGAACACATCTGCTGGGGGCTTCCAAAGAGATTATAAATGACAATGTGATTCCCCAGACATGCCGGGGTAAGGTGAATGAAGTCTTTTCTTCATTACTGTCATCTAAGGGAGCTGGGTAGTTATGATAACACTTGGCAGGAAGCTGAGGACATGGGCATGATCTAGATTTCCTATTCCCTAGGAGAGAGCACGATTTTGCACAGCTGAAAGCTGGCAGTCACGCCTGGAGAGTAGGTGGTGGTGTGGCTGCTCAGCAGTACAGATAATCCAGTGATTCCCCTTTTCCTGAGTGAGTGCCCAGTTAGTTACTTCAGACCATCTCTAGGTCATTCATCTTAAATGACACTGTGGGTTGATTCATTTCTCCATTCCTTTAGTCAGAAACAATGTATGCACCACCTACTCTGCACCAGACAGTGGGCTGGGGATATAAAAGAAATCATGTCTCTGCCCTTGAAGGGCCCAGCCTGGTTGGGAAAACTAACATGCCATCAACTCCTTAAAGTGCAAGATGAGAGTGCTGCAATTGTGATTTTTTTTTTTTTTTAAAGTGAGACCCAGTGGGGTTTTCTACTGAGAATACAAGCAGGGAGCAACCAATATTATTGAAGTCTTGAACTAAGAATAAAGGGAAATGACTAAGGAAATATAGGCAGAATTTATATGATGTTTCAGGGAGAGATAAGTAAGTTAGTTTCGACCTATGAGACATTAAAGATTTAGTAGAGTGGAGGACTTTCACAACAGGTAGAAAGGAATGGAAAGAACAAGAGACTCCTATTGTTCATAATCACCAAATATCCATGATGTACTAAAAAGACATGAGAGGCACCACTGGGTCTTTGATGAGCTGCAGATATGGCCAGGAGTATTTGCTGATGTGTCCCACAGGGACAGCACACATGGTTTTTACGCTTAGGCATTTTTTGTCTCAGGCCCCCTGACTCTGGCTCTCTGAACTACACCATCTGTGGGAAGGTCAATGTGGGCACAGAGAGAGAAAACATACGAATATTATGCAAACCAGGATACCTGGAGTGTGGTTGCTTTTTAATGTGAACAGACTACTCATAGGGAGTGAGTTGAAGCACAATCGCAAAACCAGGAGATGGTCAGGGCGCGGTGTAATTTCACGCCTGTAATCTCAGCACTTTGGTGGGCCAAGACGGGCAGATCACCTAAGGTCAGGTGTTCGAGACCAGCCTGGCTAACACAGTGAAACCCCGTTTTTGCTAAAAATACAAAATATTAGCCAGGCATGGTGGTGCCCAACTATAATTCCAGCTACTTGGGAAGCTGAGGCAGGAGAATTGCTTGAACCAGGGAGGCAGAGGTTGCAGTGAGCCAAGATTGCACCATTGCACTTCAGCTTGGGAAACAAGAGTGAAACTCCATCTCAAAACACACACACACACACACACACACACACACGCAAACAGGAAATCCAGTGTAGAGAGAAAAGACAATGCAATATTGTCCACATGTTCTCACCTCTTAAGTGAATTTATTTGCAGAGGAAAACAAGGAATTTTCTATGTTGCTTTCAAAATTAGTCCACCATATCCAAGAACCACCAGCAGCAGAGTCAGTGAATATCATTGTGTCTGGGTGTGATTTCACATGGTTCCCCAGACAACTCCCGATATCAGTTCTCAGGGTCACAGGATAAAAACCTAAGTTTTAAAAGTTAATTGACTATGAGTTGTGATTAAGTTCTGGTTTGCCAACCCAGGTAATTGAAGTCGTGTATGACATATATTTATAGCATCAACATGCTAAAGATTTTGGAACTATGAGGCAGAAAAAAAAATGAATCTGGTGTTTGAGTCACATTTCGAAGCCAACCCCTGTCCTGGACTCTCTTCCAGGAGCCTAATCATCCCCTTCTCTGTTGATTGCTTGGTTCCTAACTTTATACTGTTGTTCCCTTTGTTTCTATTATGATTACAAGTTCTATGACCTTACTGGAAGTGTCTCAAACTTTTTTGAATTGGGAGTACATTTAAAGAAACCAAACTGAGTCAGTGCAACGGCAACAGAACAGGGCAGTTAGCTGAGCCAGGAGAAATCTCGACTGGATGGCGCTAGAACTTAGGGGAAGCCTCTAATACTACTATCAAAGATACTGTGGAGATTTTCCTTTTTGTACAAAGATACAAGAGCTCCGCTGGACACCTCTGACCTCGAGTGCTCATTTCCTTCACGGGTAACAACTTCGTAGCCCTCCAGCATGCTCTGAAAGTACAAGAGAGCACATCCACTTAGTACTGCCTAGTCTGTTTGCCTTCTATAGCCGAATACCATACACTGGGTGGCTTATGAACAACAAACCTTTATTTCTCATGTTCTGGAGGCCGAGAAGTCCAAGAACATGCCACTGGCGGATTCAGTGTCTGGTGAGGGCCTGTTGCTTGGCTCTTAGATGGTTGGCTTCCCACCTTCTGACTGTAAGCTCATATGGTGGAAGGGGGAAGGGGCACCCTAGCTCTCCGGGTCTCTTTTACAAGGCACTAATCCCATTCAGGAGGGCTCCACCCCCATGTCCCAATCACCTTCTAAAGGCCTGCTCCCTTCTTAGTACTATCACATTCATGGTTAGGATTTCAATGTCTGATTTTTTTTTTTTTTTTTTTTGAGTGGAGCAGAGAAGAAAAAAAATGTTCACGCAATAACAAGCATAATGAAAAGCAGAAGGAAGCACTATGTCAGTGAGATTTGTCAAAAATAATTTGAAGTAAAACTACAGACAGCCTCAGTGGGTTTACAGTAGTTTTTTGCCTTTTAAATTAAAGAAATGTCAAGTTATCCTGCAAGAAATGTCACTACACCTTGCATCCTGATTTGCTTTCTTGAATAGCAGATAAATGGGTTGAATTGTAGGAAGAGGACAGGATTACTTTCAGCTCTAGGTATGCCCATGGGAGTGTCTTCTGTACTTACACCTCATCTGCTATGGATGATAAAGAAGAAACAGGTTGAGAGCTGCTTGTCTAGCAGAATGAAAACGGGCCTTGGTTTCAGAGAGTCCTGATTATAATTCTGCTTCTACCCTTATGACTTCAATCAAGTTACATAGCTTCTATACATCTCATTTTTTCTTATGTATAAAATTAGGAAAAAGGTACCTATCATTTAGTGGGATAAAATGATATAAAGTGTAGGCCCTCAATATATTACTTAGTTCCTCTTCCTTTCTCAAGTATTCTGAACAATTACTGTGCCAACAAGCAAGCTTGTGGTTACAAATAACATAAAACCATGTCACACTGGCCTAGACAACAAGGAATGTATTGGCCTAGTTAGTAAAAAGTTATAAAGGTCAGGTTTCAGGGATGTAGTGTCTGATGGCTAAGAGGGGTCACCAGGGATATGTTTCTTTTCACCTCTGAACTCTGCTTTTAACAGAGGCTGACTGCCCTCCTGGTTGCAAGATGGCTACCTATAGCTCTCAGAGCTATGAGCTTCTTAGAGAGAGAGGAAAGTAGAGAGAAGATTACTAGGGACAATGCCAAATGCCAACATTGGGCAAACAACATGAATTCTACACAGAGGGAGAAAGTAGTAGAATAGATTTGATGCTTGTCAGAAGAAACCACAAAGTCCACCACAGTGACAGAGTGGCATTTTAAAGCCCTTATGGAAACATTTCATGTTACATTTATTCTACAACAAAAATGTTATGTATGTGTATATATATATATGTATATGTATATATGTATGTGTATGTGTGTGTGTGTATATGTATATGTATATGTATATGTATATGTATATGTATATGTATATCAGGAGAGTAGAGAGAAACCATGAATTGGGGGCCACCAACTCTGACACAGCCTCATCACCTCCTGGACTAAAAGTGTGGGAGTCACAGACAGTGTTTATCTTCTCTTTAGCATTCATCCAGTTGTTTTTTATTTTTATAAAGTCATGCAGATAAATTTAATGGACAAGAAAGAACCAGATATATTTTCCTCAAAAGATCTCTCTCTCTCTCTCTCTTTCTCTCTCTCTCTCTCTCTCTCTCTCACACACACACACACACACACACACACACACACACACACACAGAGAGAGAGAGAGAGAGAGAGAGAGAAACTTATTAATTCCTTCATAAGCAACCAATTTCATATTGATATTATTAAGTCACAAGTCAGACCTAGGAAGCATCCTTAGGATTTATTTTACTCTTGACATTTCTGAAACAGTTTTGTACATAAAGCATGAACACTTCTGATTAATGTTGATTACTGGATCCTGATTGGATTGGAGAGATACATATTTCTAAAACGTTGCTTCTTAACTTGTCCATAGTGTTTACTAAATGGCAAATATTCTTTATATTTCAAATATAGGTAAGTAAACTGATGGTCAGTGAATTAACTCACAAAGACAGTAAATTCTCTGCTAATTATATAGGAATGCGTGTTCTTAAACTTTTGAAACAGTCACAAATTTAAAAACCTTACCTTGCTGTTTCAAATAAATGCTCTATATCCATTATTATTTTATAAACATATACTTCATGAGGTTATCTAGTCTGTTGTCCTGACTAAGGAAGAAGGTTTGGGGCCGGGCACGGTGGCTCACGCCTGTAATCCTAGCACTTTGGGAGGCCGAGGTGGGTGGATCACCTGAGGCCAGGAGTTCAAGACCAGCCTGGCCATCATGGTGAAACCCCATCTTAAAAAAAAAAAAAAAAAAAAAAAGAAGGTTTGGTTAGCCTCAAATTCCACGTAATGTTAAATAGATACATTTTAGCCTTTGGAGTCACATAACTTATATTTTTTTTAAATTTTTTTAACAATAGAAGAAACAGTACAACTCACAGCAATGCTCAATCTGATTTGACTTCTCTGTTTGGAAACCTTCAATAGAGGGGCCAGTCTCAAGTGTTGAGTCATATCACTGAGACTGAGTTGGGAAATTCTGGTGTACCTCTCAGCTGAGGATGGGAGGCTAATTGGATGGGATTGACACACAGCCTGTCATGAGCTCCTCTCTCTTTGGTTTAGGTACTATGATGGGATTCCAGACTAGGGACCGTAAAGACTGAGGTTTTCCTCTTATAGATGCTGATATGAGAATATGCAGACAAGACAGAAGCTACAGTGGGGTGGAGCAAAAACTGGGGATTCGTGCTGAGGCACAGGCTGGATTCCTGATGCTGCTTATTTAGTATGTGCAAGCCAGTGATGAGGCGAGTAGTGGGCAGATGCAGGATGGTGGTGTCAGAGACTGTTGTTACTGCTGAACTGCAGATTGCTGCTGGCTAAGCCTCAACCAAATGAGTGGAAAGAACCGTGAAGTGGAGAGATTATCAGGGGACAGTACTTCACCTATTACTAACCAAGTATCCACAGGAAGGGCTGAAAACTGGGTAATTATCTCTGACTTCTACAATGAAGTTCATTTTAGATCTAATGTTACATAACTCTGCAGTTACACAGGACCATGGCGTTTTTGTTTTCTTCATCTAGTATGATTTTGAGCTTGCTTCTGATGCTAAATAAACACTCCTAGATGATAATATTAGAAACTGATGTGGTTTCTGCGAAGCATGTGTCAAATATAACAAAGATATCAAACTAGTAATCTACAATTTAAAATGTTGTCTTTTAAGTAAATAGATGCATAATTTCCATAGGCAATTTAGTTCAACCTCTACTCTGAGGTAGAAATGGAGTCCAAAATATTCTTGACCAGGCAGTAGTCAATTTCATGCTATGATGGAAATTTTGCTATAGGGACTTCATTTTGGGAGATTTCTAAGTTAGAAGGTACTGATTTATGTCTTTCAGCTGAACTCTGGTTTTCTATCAAATCCAAAGTTTTGTTATTGTTCTTCTTTGTAATAACCCTGGAAATATTTACATTTCTACTGTGTACTGTATTATGTCATTGTTATTTATGGTCCTCCCAGCTCTTCCCTTTCTTATTCTAATTCTTATTTTTTTCAGCCCTTCTCTCATTCCATAGTTTCCAGGCCTTTGACTGTGCAGATTGTCTCCTCTGCTCCACTGTAAATTATCAATGATTCTCATAAATGTACCAGATACAATCTTCCAGATGGGATCTGGTCCCATAAACCTGAGTATGATCCCAAAATATGAGCACTAAACTGGGGGATGTGATGTTTTTTTAAAAACCATGCTGTAACTTATATCCTGTTAAAATGCCCAGTTATTTAATGCAAAGTGCAGCTTCCTTCCTATCTAAAAGTTTAGGGTGAGACACATATATTTCACTAATTACAGATGGCTAGCCTGTCCTCACCCTGTGTCAGATCAGAGTAAGACTCAAA
The DNA here is from genome assembly GCF_030222135.1 of Aotus nancymaae. Lineage (NCBI taxonomy): Eukaryota > Metazoa > Chordata > Mammalia > Primates > Aotidae > Aotus > Aotus nancymaae. The sequence goes on along the minus strand of NW_026988450.1, from coordinate 13,421,658 downwards.
TATCTCTGAATCACAGAAAATACTATGTAATAATGGTTCTATAACCCTTGAATATTTAACTCAAATTTTTGAAACTTTAGATAGTAAGACTACTAACAATCTTACAAGCACCTATAAAAGTTTTACTATAGATTTTGTAGCCATACCAGACCAACCTGGCTCAGCTTCCATGTAACAAAGTTAGGAGTTATTTTTCAGTTGCTGTGGACTCCCAGCTTGAAGGTCTTATAAACTGAGCATGCCCAGATCAATTGAAAGTGCAACCATGGGTGGAACCTCAGTGCTCAACTAAGGGGCAGGGACTGAATTAAGAAGTAGATACCTGCATACGTCTTTATAATAGAATGATTTATATTCTTTTGCAGGGATGTGGATGGAGCTGGAGGCCATTATCCTTAGCAAACTAATACAGAAGCAGAAAACCAAATACCACATGTTTTCACTGATAAGTGGGAGCTAAATGATGAGAACACATGGACAAGAAAATCAAGAAGCTGGTGTACAAAACAGAAGAGAAAGAGTAGGATTACTGCATGCAGTGCTTCGATGTATTTACCAAGAGCAAGGCCTCCTTCTGATATCCTTTCCTTAGGTTATGAAATTGCCTCTTCTACTGCCTCCTCCTCCTCCCACTACTCAATATTTGTTTCTTTTGAAATGTCAATTTTGAAAAGGTTACAATTCACTTTTAAGTATGCATCCTTGTGTAAGCACTTGAAAAAAATGTAATCAGCTCTCATTGGGGGGTTCTGTGGCAGGACTCTTGGTTCAGTTTCCTAACTAAAACCAATCTGAGTGTAGTTGATGGCTCACAGCAGGAATTATAAAGCTGTTGCTAATTGAAGAAGTTTATATGAAATCATTTACCCTTCAAGGGTCTCTCCATACCAACCCCTGCCACAGTAGCCTCTTCAAAGAGAGTTGACAGAACAATAGATGGTTTGGTGTGGGTTTTTTCTCATGACCCTTCAGTAAAATCAATCCTGATGTGCAATTAATACATCTTTAATATGATCATATAGAGCACCAAACTAGTGTAGCTATTAAATCCAAGTACCTCAAGAATTCTCTGTAGACCTGTATTCATTTATAAAATGTCAAGATGTACTCAGTAGTGAGTACAAAGTAAACAAGTAACCAACACGGATGGACAGAGTGCTTTAAAGAATAAAGAGTGAAAATATCACAGCTGTTTGGCTTAAAACCTTTGCAAAGAAAGCAAAACAAACTTGAAATGTTCTCAGTAGCTACCTCAGAAGGATGAGTGTGCCTGGAGACTTCAAATAATTGAAGAATGCCATGAGGGTTAATTGATGTCAGTAGTGCAAGACTGAGGAAACCACTCACTGTGGATTGAAGGTGAGTAATTGGTTCCATCCAGGGCTATTTTCTAAGTGACCTATGCTGATTGCCATCAGTGGACAGAATTAGTTATCACTGCCAATGTATCCCTTCAGGGTCTGATCATTTTTCAATTCACTGCCATTTGGTTGAGTTATTCTCTGAATGAATCAATCATTAATTCATAATTTGATCCAATGACAGCATAAATCTCTGTAGTGGAAAACTTTGGAGATCACAACATGAATCTTTAGACAAATCAGAGATATAGCCTGTTTATTATTCTTAAAACCAACTGCTTGCCTTAAAATCTTTCCTGCCGAAGATACATTTGCTACTATCTTTTAGGGTGGGGGGTGGACTTAGCCTGGTGAACTTTATACTTCTTTTTTCCATCTTTCCTTGTTTTTCATATACATACATGACCAGGAGTCTAGAGTAGCAGATTTACCAATGCCACTAACATAAAGAGTCTTGTCTTCAGCTCTACATTATAGAAAATATTATATAAAGTAATTATTGTTAATCTAAGACTAGGTCATCATCCTTGAGGACCAAAACAACACAGTAAGAATTCCTTGTGGCTATGCTAAATGTCTGTAAAATAATAAAGATGGACCAGGCAGCTGGATTTCTAATTTATCCTCCTCTCCCTAAGGCTTGGAAGAGCACTGGCTCCAGGCAGTGCTACTGGCATCACAGTCAGAACTCAGCACTTCTTACCTTGCTCCACTGTACACTCCAAAGGAGAGCTGACGTGCCTGTAAGCATGAAACACACTTGCTCTGGGTGCATTATCTCCTTCCCCTCTTCTAATTTTCAGAGCCCTGGTGTCTTCACGGTCATACAAAATCCAGAGATCCCCTACTGTGGTAACTTAGGAGGCCCCACAATGTCCCATGTTGTGCATCCTATAGTGTAGACCTACATTTTCCCTCTCCTGCTCCTAAAAACATATTCCAGTGCTGAACATGTTGATTTCTGGTATACAACAGTGAAACTCAGTGGGCTATTTAATTACTCTCTCTTACAAGTTTCACTAGTCATTCACTTTTCACTGAACTGCTTTAAAGTTTTGTATTTATTTAAGTAAGTAATTGAAGAATATTGAGAAATGTGGTCAGTATTGAGAAAGTTGCTTACTGTGTTATTATGGCCCAAGGTTAAGTGTTCCTCAGCTCCCTCAAGCACAATAAAATCAGGCTTTGTTTAATAATGAGATTTGTTCTGAGAAATGGGTTATTAGACAGTTTCATTGTGAGAATATCACAGAGTGCACTTATACTAACCTAGATGGTATAGCCTGCTACACATCTGGATTATACAGTATATGTGTTGCTCCCAGGCTACAAATATGTACAACGTGTTATTTTACTGAACACTGTAGGCAACTGTAACAAAATTATGAGTATTTGTGTATATAAACATTGAAAAGGTACAATATAAAAGAAAAAAAAATGGCACACCTGTATAGGGCATTTATCATGAGTGGAGCTTGCAGGATGGAAGTTACTCTGGGTAGGCGGCCGTTTCAACTTGCACCTGGAATACTTGGGATACAGAGCCATCCACTCAACTGAAAAAAAGGGGGCTGAAACAGGGAACCAGGTGATCTGGCTAAGCAGGTCCCACTCCCACAAAGGCCAGCAATCAGAAATGCTCTGGATTGAGAGTTTCGCAGCAAGCACAGCTGGACCCAGGACAGTCCAGCTCAGTGGGGGGAAGGGCGTCAGCCATTACTGAGGCAGTCAGCCAATACCAAGGCAGTCTGCCATTACCGAGGCAGTCCTCCATTACCAAGGCAATCCGCCTTTAAAGAGGCAGTCCACCATTACCTAGGCAGTCCCCCATTACTGAGGCAGACCACCATTACCGAGGCAGTTCTAACTGTACCTCTGTAAACAAAATTGCAAAGAGGTTCACACAGCAGCTGGGCAGAGCGCACAGTAGCTCAGTAACGCCTCTGCTGGCAGACTGTGACTAGACTACCTCCTTGCTGGGCAGGGCATCTCTGAAAAAAGTCAGCAGCATGTCAGGAACTTATAAATAAAGCCCCATCTTCCCAGGACAGAGCACCTGGGAAAAAAAGATGGTTATGAGTTCCACTGCAACAGACTTAAACTTATCTGCCCAGCAGCTCTGAATGGAACAATGGAGCTCCCAGCTCAGCACTTGAGCTCCTATAGGGACAGACTGTCTCCTCGAGCAGCTCCCTGACCCCCGTATATCCAAAGTGATACCTCATAAAGGACAGCTCAGGCTGACATCTGGCGGGTACCCTTCTGGGACAAAGATAACAGAAGAAGAAACTGGCATCAGCCCTTATTGTTCTACAGTCACCACAGGTGATCCCCAGGAAAGCAGGGTCTGGAGTGGACCTCCAGCAGTCCTACAGCAGAGGGGCCTGACTTTTAGAAGGAAAACTAAAAAACAGAAAGAAATAACTTCAACATCAACAAAAAGGACATCCACTCAGAGACCCCATCCAAAAGTCACCAACTACAAAGACCACAGGTGGATAAATCCACAAAGATGGGAAGAAACCAGTGCAAAAAGGATGAAAACACCAAAAACCAGAATGTCTCTCCTCCTCCAAATGATCACAACTCCTCACCAGCAAGGGAACAAAGCCGGATGGAGAATGAGTCTGATGAATTGACAGAAACAGGCTTCAGAAGGTGGGTAATAACAAATATCTCTGAGCTAAAAGAACATGTTCTAACCCAGTGCAAAGAAACTAAGAACCTTGAATAAAGGTTAGATTAAATGTTAATGAGAATAAACAGTTTAGAGAAGAATATAAATGACTTGATGGAGCTGAAAAACACAACACGAGAATTTTGCAAAGCATACACAAGCTTCAATAGCCAAATCTACCAAGAAGAAGAATGGATATCAGAGACTGAAGATCAACTCAATGAAATAAAACAAGAAGGCAAGATTAGAGAAAAAAGAGTGAAAAGAAAAGAACAAAGCCTCCAAGAAATATGGAATTATGTGAAAAGACCTAATCTATGTTTGATAGGTGTACCTGAATGGGACAGAGAGAATCATCCAAGTTGGAAAACACTCTTCAGGATATGATCCAGGAGAACTTCCCCAACCTAGCAAGGCAGGCTAATATTCAAGTCCAGGAAATATGGAGAACACCACAAACATTTTACTCAAGAAGAGCAACCCCAAGGCACAAAATCCTCAGATTCACCAGGGTTGAAATGAAGGAAAAAATCCTAAGGACAGCCAGAGAGAAAGGTCAGGTTACCCACAAAGAGAAGCCCATCAGACTAACAACATATCTCTTGGCAGAAACTCTACAAACCAGAAGAAAGTGGGGGCCAATATTTAACATCCAAAAAGAAAATAACTTTCAACCTAGAATTTCACATCCAGCCAAACTAAGCTTCAGAAGCGAAGGAGAAATAAAATCCTTTACGAACAAGCAATTGCTGAGAGATTTTGTCACTACCAGGCCTGCTTACAAGAGCTCCTGAAAGAAGCACTAAACATAGAAAGGAACAACCAGCCACTCCAAAACGTATCAAATGGTAAAGCCACTCCAAAAACGTATCCATTGACCCAATGAAGAAACTGCATCAACTAATGGGCAAAACAGCCAGCTAGCATCAAAATGGCAGGATCAAATTCACACATAACAATATTAACCTTAAAGGTGAATGAGCTAAATGCCCCAATCAAAAGACATAGACTGGAAAATTGGATTAAAAAGTCAAAACCCATCAGTGTGCTGTGTTCAGGAAACCCATCTCACATGCAAGGACATGCATAGGCTCAAAATGAAGGGATGGAGGAAGATTTTCAAGCAAATGGAGAGCAAAAAAAGCAGGAGTTGCAATCCTAGTCTCTGATAAAATAGACTTTAAACCAACAAAGATCAAAAGAGACAAAGAAGGGAATTACATAATGGTAAAATACTCAATGCAACAAGAACAGCTAACAATCCTAAATATATATGCACCAAATACAGGAGCACCCAGATACATAAAGCAAGTTCTTAACAACCTACAAAGAGACTTAGACTCCCACACAATAATAGTGGGAGACACACTCCACTGTCAAGATTAGACAGATCAATGAGACAGAAAATTAACAAAAATATAAAGGACTTGAACTCAGATCTGGACCAAGCAAACCTAATAGACATCTACAGAAGTCTCCACCCTAAATCCACAGAATATACATTCTTCTCAGCACCAGATCATACCTACTCTAAAATTGACCACATAATTGTAAGTGAATCACTCCTCAGCAAATGCAAAAGAATGGAAATTATAACAGTCTCTCAGACCATAGTGCAATCAAATTAGAACTCAGGATTAAGAAACTAACTCAGAACAGCACAACTTAATGGAAACTGAACAACTGGATCTTGAATGTTGACTGGATAAAAAATGAAATGAAGGCAGAAACAAAGATGTTCTTTGAAACCAACAAGAACAAAGATACAACATATGAAAAACTCTGGAACACATTTAAAGCAGTGTCTAGAGGGATATTTACAGCAATAAATGCCCATATAAGCAGTAAGGAAAGATCAAAAATCGACATCCTATCATCAAAATTGAAAGAGCTAGAGGAGAATGATCAAAAATTTCAAATCTAGCAGAAGACAAAAAATAACTAAGATCAGTGCAGAACTGAAGGAGACAGAGACACACACAAAAAAAACCCTTCAAAAAATCAATAAATCCAGGAGATGGTTTTTTGAAAAGATCAACAAAATAAATAGACCACTAGCCAGATTAATAAAAAAGAGAAGAGAGAAGAATCAAATAGATGCAATAAAAAACGATAAAGGGGATAACACCACTGATTCCACAGAAACACAAACTACCATCAGAAATTACTACAAACAACTCTATGCACATAAACCAGTAAACCTGGAAGAAATGGATAAATTCCTGGACACTTGCACGCTTCCAAGCCTAAACCAGGAAGAAGTTGAAACCCTGAATAGACCAATAACAAGGGCTGAAGTTGAGGCAGCAATTAATAGACTATCAACCAAAAAAAAGCCCGCATCCAGAGTGGTTCACAGATGAATTCTACCAGATGCACATAGAAGAGCTGGTACCACCCCTTCTGAAACTATTCCAAACAACCCAAGGAGAGGGAATCCTTCCCAAATCATTTTATGAGACCAACATCATCCTGATACCAAAACCTGGCAAGGACTCAACAAAAAAAGAAAACGTCAGACCAATATCCATGATGAGCACAGATGCAAAAATCTTCAATAAAATACTGGCAAACTGATTGCAACAGGACATCAAAAAGCTTACCCATCACAATCAAGTAGGCTTCATCCCGGGGATGTAAGGCTGGTTCAACATATGCAAGTATATGAAGGTAATCCACCACAAAAACAGAACAAAAGACAAAAACCACATGACTATCTCATTAGATGCAGAGAAGGCCTTTGACAAAATTCAACAGCACGTTGAGCTAAAAACTCTCAATAAACTAGGTATCAATGGAATATATCTCAAAATAATAAAAGCTATTTACGGCAAACCCACAGCCAATATCATACTGAATGGGCAAAAACTGGAAGCATTCCCTTTGAAATCTGGCACTAGACAAGGATACCCTCTCTCACCACTCCTATTCAATATAGTATTGGAAATTCTAGCCAGAGCAATCAGGCATGAAAAAGAAATAAAGGGTATTCAGATAGGAAAGGAGGAAGTCAAATTGTCTCTATTTGCAGATGACATGATTGTATATTTAGAAGACCCCATGGTCCCAGTCCAAAATCTCTTTAAACTGATAAGCAACTTCAGCAAAGTCTCAGGATACAAAATCAATGTGCAGAAATCACAAGCATTCCTATACACCAATAACAGACTAAAAGAGAGCCAAATCAAGAGTGAACTCCCATTCACAATTGTTACAAAGAGAATAAAATACCTAGGAATACAACTAACAAAGGATGTAAAGGACCTTTTCAAGGATTACTATGAACCACTGCTCAAGGAAATAAGAGAGGACCCACAAACAGATGGAAAAACACTCCATGCTCATGGTTAGGAAGAATCAATATCATGAAAATGGCCATACTGCCCAAAGTAGTTTATAGATTCAGTGCTATCCCCATCAAGCTACCTATGACTTCACAGAACTTGAAAAAGCACCTTAAACTTCATATGGAACCAAAAGAGAGCCTGCATAGCCAAGACAATTCTAAGCAAAAAGAACAAAGCCGAAGGCATCCCTTTACCTGACTTCGAACTATACTATGAGGCTACAGTAATCAAAACAGCATGGTACTGGTACCACAACAGAGATATAGACCAATGGAACAGAACAGAGGCCTCGGAGGCAACTCCACACATCTACAACCAACTATCTTTGACAAACCTGACAAAAACAAGCAATGGGGAAAGGATTCCCTATTTAATAAACGGTGTTGGGAAAACTGGCTAGCAGTGTGCAGAAAGCAGAAACTGGACCCCTTCCTGACACCTTACACTAAAATCAATGCCACATGGATTAAAGACTTATAAAACGTAAGAGCTAACACCATAAAACCCTAGAAGGAAATCTAGGCAAAACAATTCAGGACATAAGCATAGGCAAGGACTTCATGACTAAAACATCAAAAGCATTGGCAACAAAAGCCAAAATAGACAAATGGGAGCTAATTAAACTCCAGAGCTTATGTACAGCAAGAGAAACAATCATTAGAGTGAATGGGCAACCAACAGAATGGGAAAAACGTTTTGCAATCTACCCATCTGACAAAGGGCTAATATCCAGAATCTACAAAGAACTAAAGCAGATTTACAGGGAAAAACAAAAAAACAAAAAACCAAACCCATTCAAAAGTGGGCAAAGGACATGAACAGATACCTTTCAAAAAAAGACATATATGAGGTCAACAAACATATGAAAAATGCTCATCATCACTGATCATTAGAGAATTGCAAATCAAAACCACAATGAGATAGCACCTCATGCTAGTTAGAATGGCGATCATTAAAAAAATCTGGAGACAACAGATGCTGGAGAGGATGTGGAGAAATAGGAACACTTTTACACTGTTGGTGGGAGTGTAAATTAGTTCAACCATTGTGGAAGACAGTGTGGTGATTCCTCAAGGACCTAGAAATCGAAATTCCATTTGACCCAGCAATCCCATTACTTAGTATATACCCAAAGGATTATAAATTGTTCTATGATAAAGACATATGTTCATTGCGGCACTGTTTACAACAGCAAAGACCTAGAACCAACCCAAATGCCCATCAGTGATAGAGTGGATAAAGAAAATGTGGCACATATACACCATGGAATACTATGCAGCCATAAAAAAACGATGAGTTTGTATCCTTTGTGGGATACAAAGGGATGTCCTTTGTGGGGACATGGATGAATTTGGAAACCATCATTCTCAGCAAATTGACACAAGAACAGAAAATCAAACACTGCATGTTCTCACTCACAGGAGGGTGTTGATCAATGAGAACACATGGACACAGGGAGGGGAGCATCATACATTGGGGTCTGTTGGGGGGACGAGGGAGGGACAGTGGTACGTAGGGAGGTTGGGGAGGGATAACATGGGGAGAAATGCCAGATACAGGTGACAGGGGATGGAGGCAGCAAACCACATTGCCATGTATGTACCTATGCAAGAATGCTGCATGATTGGCACATGAACCTAAAGTACAATTTTATATATATATATATATATGTATACACACACACATACACATACACACACATATAAAAGACAAATGCACTTTACAGCTTTAAATAATGTCTTCTTATTTTATAATTAATATTAAATATACTATATTTTCTATATTTATTCTATAAGCTTTTTTCTAATTTAGCTCTTTTTAACTTTTTAAACGTTTTTTATCAAAAATTAAGACAAGAACACACCCATTAGCCTAGGCCTACACAGAGTCAGGATCATCAATGTCACTGTCTTCCACCTCCACATCCTGTCCCACTGGAAGGTCTTCAGGGTCGGTGACACACATGGAGCTGGCATCTCCTGTGATGACAAGGCCTTCTTCTGGATACCTCCTGAAGGACCTGCCTGAGGCTGTTTTATAGTTACATTTCTTTAATAAGTAGAGAAGTACACTCTAAAATGGGGATAAAAAGTATAGTATAGTAAGTAAATAAACTAGTAACATAGTCATGTACTATCATTATCGAGTATTTTTGCTGTACATAATGTATTGCTATACTTTCATATAACTAGCGGTACAGTAGATTTGTTTACACCAGCATCACCACAAACACATGAGTAATGCCTTTTGTGCCATGATGTCACGATGGCTACAGTATCATTAGGTGACAGGAATTCTTTCAGCTCCATTATAATCCTATAGGACCACCATTTGTATACGTGGCCTGTAGTTGGCCAAAATGTCATTATGCAGTATATGACTGTATTTAAATGAATACATGTTTTATATATGGATATGATTAGATCTATCCTCAGAGAAAATCCCACACTGCTGTCTTTAGGCTTTTTGCATCCTATTCACTCTCATCTTTGTGAGAGGACTGGGGTAGCCAGGCAATTTAACTGATATTGCCATCACTGTCTGGTCCAGAAAATTCATGCCAAATCTCAACCAACACACTGAGAGCTTCTAGTCCCTCATTCCTAATGTCTTAAAAGTAATTACAGCATTTAAGAATTCAGACTTTCCTGGACTAAGAAATAAAACCATTTAGGGGGAACCTTAACTAAATCCTGTTCAGGAAAAAAGATATTTGATGACATCAGCCAGAGACATTTGCCAGTTTCTAGAATCATTCTTTCTTGAATTGACAGCCCCTTAGTATTCTGCATTAATGAGTCTTCAGAAGTAAATGGGAAATGATATTGTAGAGAGCCAGATGCTGCAATCCAGGTCCAGATCCAAGATGCCCCTTTTGTTCATGATTCAGCTACATTACCAGCAACTAAAGCAATTCAAGATTATTTGTCAGCAGGGGCCATGGGTCTACCCTCTACATTTATCTGAACGTGGATGTGTCCTTGATCTCAGCAGTTTTCTGAAAACCATTTAAATAGGAGGAACATGTGTGCGCCCCTCTGAAATACACATGGGATTTACTGCCCATTGAACACACTTACAGCCATAGAAAGGGCTCTTCCACCAATCCGCAGCTTCTCAGCATTCATAGCTCAGTGCTTGCTCAGTTTTCGACACATTCCCAGACAAGGGGAAAGACAAAAAGTTTGAAAACTCTATAGCACTAGTCATGTAATCACAAAGATTAATTGTCCTTGCAAAAATGACATTTAGAAACAGCTGGCAGTGTGGCCTTTCTACCCATGGGTTTTCCTAGAATCACAGCATCACAGCAGGAAGAGACCTTGAGAGAGGATTGGTGCAATCCCCCATCCTTCAGGAAAGGCTGCAACTAAATCATCCCAGACAGAGGCACATTTGCCCTAATTTCAATGAGCTCCAGGGACACAGTTCTCGTGACTTTTTATTCTGAATAGAAAGAAAATTTTTCTTACAGCTAAACAATCTCTCCCATTAGAGCTGAAGTCCATTCATCTGTGTCTGGCTGCCATCTGAGATGGAGAAGGGCCCCTCTAACAATTCCTTTGCCATGCACTCTTTCCACACAAACAGAAGTTGGCTATTTCCTTGTGAGTCATATTTTCCCAAAACTTTAAAAATATTTAAAAATAATTTTTGTGACATTTCACTTGTCTCTCAAAGTTACCACTATTTCTTCTTAGAAAACTCAGATCCTTGCTGGTAAGGAGACACTAAGCCACTATTATTAGTAAATCTGTAAGTGAGCATATAACTTGTTATACTTAATCCAACAGAACAGACTCAACACAAATACATTCTTACTACACATATATAGTTTTTGATGACTTGTAGAGAAATCTATGTGTAGTGCTAGCTATATTCCAATAAAAACATTTGGTTTAGAAAAGCCCAGACTTATATATTGTTTTCCAGTAAAATCTTACCAAATCTGAGTAAAATAAAGGGTCTTTGGCTGTCTAAGATGGGAGCCACCAGCCACATGTATATCCAAATGAGGTCAGTGTGACTGAGAAACCAAACTTTAAATTTTATTTAATTTTAATTTAGATATAAAAACCTACAGTTATTTCATTGTTTCAAAGACTTTAATTATGTTTGAAACTACTTGAGCTTGTGAATCTAATAAAATATATTATAAAATTAATTTTACTTTATGTTTTTACTATTTGTAATGTAACTAGATCACAATCCTGAAAGAATCCTTTAATGGGAATAAAATCTTTTATTATACTTCCCTAAGTATCATAAATCTGGCACAGGATTAAAAGGTTGAAAGAGGAAAAGAAGGAAGTCAGAACTGCAGGATTTTAAATAGTACACCACAAGGTCATGCTGAGAAGCAGTCCAACAAAGAAGATTTGAAGGGTATCTACCTAGTCCCAGCACCCCAGCTTCTTACACATCTAAGGTGGGTGACATACATCTAATGTATACAAAAAAAAAAGTTAATTTTAAGGTTTTGTTTGTCTTATTTCACACTTTGTGTATGGGAGACATGAAGCAAAGTCTGCAAAAAAAGGAAAAGACTAAAATGAAATTTTGCAAGTCCATCAGGACACATTCCTAGTCCTCAGGTGGCCTGGCTGGTCTAGGACGGCCTCTGATCTGGTCCATAGGCACAAGGCTGTGCTGAAGTATGTGTGAGATCATGGCTTGAGTCTTCTAGTATAAGGCTACATTCAGAGAGCTAAGATGCCCCAGCAATCTGAAAACTTAGAAAGCTATTTTGAATGCAACTAGCTATGAAAATAAGAGCAGTGTTATAACTTCAAGTGATGTTCTTAAATGTTGACTCATGGATTAGTGTTGAGAAAAGGCCCCTTGTCAGAACCAACTCTGTCCAGGAGAAGCAATCATGCAGAATGATCATTCAGATGATCATGCAGACACCCACAGAATGCTGAATTTCTTGGGATCAGCATTCAATTCTATCACTTCAAGTTAAAAGCAATTTTTTAATTTCTTCTTTGAATCCCCTTCAGGTGTCTTTTAATGATACCAGAAGAAGATGCTATACGTGTAATCCCTGTGATTGCAGCCATTTGTATTGAGTATATGTTCATAGATTATGAGCTTCTAAGAAAGTAAAATATGCACTAAATCAGAAGCTTTTCTCTGATGTGACATTTATTAATGACAGCACCATTTTAAGAGTCAGGGAAAGTGAGTCTGGCCTGTATAAACAGCTTAGCATCCAGAAGGATGAAAACAGAAGACATGAGGTTTCTGCTTCCAGAGATTCTAATGAAGCATCATGAGAATTTTAGCAAGTCAACCCTTCCTCCATCTTTTCCTTGACATTTTGAAATATAAGTCTCTTGTTACTTCATCTGTTTATAACATGCTAACACTGACAGGAATTTATCCATACTGGTATTAGAAGCTCACTGAAGGCAGGGACGGTGTCTCCAACTTCTTTTTTGTGTCCTAATGTTTAACATGTATAAATTTGGTACAAAGATCCACATGAAATATTTTGGAGTATTTATTTTACACTTAGGAAAAATATATCCACTTCACACATTGTGAAAGCTATTCAGTATTAGAATTTGAGTGCTAAAATGACTCTGAGAGATTGTCTAGTAAATCCCTTCATAGTAGAACCCACAAAACTGGGACCCAGCCATTAATGCCACTTCTAAATCCTAAAGCTAGTTAGCAGAAAACTGAGCTAGAATCCAGGTCACTAAAAGATTTGCTTCCTTGTGCTGTCTTAGCAACAGCCGACATTATTTGTGAACATCTCAAATACACAAACAAACAATTTCAAGGTTCATTTTTTGTCTCCTCTTTTAACTTAAAAAAATCATAGTTTTAAAAAGCAATGTTTATGTGTTTTTAGGAAAAAAACTAATTTTTTCAATCATTTGATACCTAATGTACTTGATGCCAAAAGTTAGGACCAAATATTTAAACCATGATGAAATCATATATTCTCAATACCCATGATCATTTAGCATTTACTATGTGAGGGGGATCATGTAATGCTTCACATGCATTATCCTATTTAATGCTCCAACTCCAACAACCCCAAAATCGGACACAAATTCAATGATGGAATCAACTGGGTATCTTTTTTTTTTTGAGATGGAGTCTTGCTCTATCACCCAGGCTGGAGTGCAGTGGCACAATCTCAGCTCACTGCAACCTCTGCCTCTTGTGTTCAAGAGATTCTCATGCCTCAGCCTCCCAAGTAGTTGGGATAACAGGTGTGCACCATCATGCCTGCCTAATTTTTGTATTTTTAGTAGAGGCAGAGTTTCACCATGTTGGCCAGCCTGGTTCAAACTCCTGACCTCAAGTGATCTGCCCACTTCAACCTTCCAAAGTGCTGGGATTGCAGGCGTGAGCCACTGTGCCTGGCCCAAGTGGGCATCTTAAGGTGCTGAATTACACTTGAGTCTACAACATTTTCCTCACAATTAATTAACTTCACTAAATATGACCATAGTCAGAGCAGCTCATGCTATGATTCCCAGGCCATTTGAAATGGAAGATATAGACATGAATATATAGATTTAGCTCTAGATAGATATAGTTTCTCCTGGATAGTTCTCCTTTCTAGTGAAATTCTAGAAAGCAAACATGATAAATATAACCATTCTGAACAAACTGTAGACCATATTATCTCAGAAGATCAAAATCGATGGTCCTGAGAGAATAAAATGTCCACATCACAATATGCTAAAGCTGGAAGGAAATGTGAAGGATTTTGTGTCATAGGTGAGGAGATTTGCTTTTCGTTTATTGGTCATACACGTTCTGGGGTGGAGACTACTGGTGCTCTTCCACAACCCATTCTTCTTGGGGGGATTAAACTGTGCTGCTTCTTTGTAGTTAGGTGAAGTTCCAGACAATGGTCTATGAGTAGAAGTGAAAGGTATCACTTTTATCTGAAGCTTCTCATTGCTGATGAAAAATCACACAATGTTCTCTTTGCTTTCAAAGTCAATGAACAAGACTATGAGTTCCAGATAATGTGTCTACAAGATCGTAAAGATTTAATTCACTTGTATCACTACCAAAACTGGGACGAAGAACAATTGCCCTAGAGAGTTACCTATACCCACAGCAGACTCTGCTTAGTAAGAAATAAACTTTCAGAGTTTGGTGATATTTGTCATAACAGCATATTTTATACTATTCTTATTTATTAGTACCCACTTCATTTTAAGGGCAAGTTTATTTTAAAAATTGTACTTGTGTCAATGATATTATATTTTATGCTTACGCAAGAAAAATATTGCTGCCATGATCTAAAAGTCATCACCAACCTCTGCAATCAGAGGAAAAAAATTATAATTTATTCATTTATTCAGTCAATATTTATGTGCTAATTTTGAAAAGACTACGTTTATAATCAACTTTAGCATTAAAGTAGAACTTAATGAAGGGTCAAACGAAACAGTGAAAAAGAGAATAGTGTAGGTAGGAAATCTGTAAAAGATTTATAATCAGATATCTGGAAGAAACTGAAAGTGGTAGTTATTATTAAAGTAGTAGAAGACTGAAGGGGGAACATTCTGGAAGTGGGGTGGAGATCAAATGCACATTTGAGTACATGTGAAGTTTTAGGTAATGAGAGATGTTCAAAATGAAAATATCAAATGGTCACTTTGGTTTATATACAGGGAGAATCTCAAAAAGAAAGCCACAGACTACTAGTGTAGATTTACAACAGCAACAGAATTAATAAATTTCTAGGGAATAACTTAGCCAAGAGCCCATAAAATTTGTACAAATTATATGTTAAAAACTCTGTTAAAGATCATAAAAGATATTTAAGTAAAGGAGAGATATGTTTTGTTCATGGGCGGGATAATTTCACATTTTAAAGATCTTAATTTTTCTCAAGTTTACATATGAATTTGATACAATGCCAAACAAATTTGCCAAAAAAAAAAAAAAAACCAGCACAATTTGGAGAATTTTTGAAAATGTACTTGAAAATGACATGAATAAAACAAGCTAAGGTTATTTTGACAAAGAGTAAAAACAAGGATTTGCTTTGCTATATATGAAGAATATTAAAGTCCTGCTAATAAGCAGATGCATGGTATTGGTGTAACACAGAGAACTCCGAAAATACTATGTGACAAGATTAACTTAATATATGATAGTGCTGGCACCATTCATCAATGGTGAAATGGTAGACTGTTTAGCAGAAAGTACTGGGAGAAAACTACCAATTAAAGTAAAAACAGAAACCTGGACTCCTTACTGCATACCATACAAAGGAGAAACTTAAATGTGAAAAATCTTTTATTATACAGTTAATAGAGGAATATCTAGAAAACATTGAGACTGCCAAATATACAAACCATACATCTAAGTGTGGGATTTTTAGCACTTGAATCTCCTAAGTTGCCAGCTTAGCTCTCTTCCATGTGTGCTTTACTTCCTTTCTTAAAAAAAAAAAAGATGGAGCTATTTGTTCAACAGAGAATACCTTAGACAAAGTTCACAGATCATAGACTGGAAATATTTACAATCAATAAGGAGTAATATCTTAAGAATCTAAGGAAATATCCCCAAATCAAGAAGACAGGAAACACAATAGAAAAATAAGCAAATAATTTAAATATGCAATTTATAGTGAAATCCAAGTGGTTAACAAGTATATAAAGAAATATTCAGCCTCACTAGCAATCAAATACATGCAGGTTAAAACAAGATAAGACTTTATTTCCACCAGACTGGCAAAAATTAGAGAGCCCAAATAATACCAAGTGTTGGAAAAATGTTGGGAAACATAAAAAACTCTAGTGGATTCTTGTTGAGAGTATAAATTAATATAGCCTTTCTGGAAATCAATCTGTGGTGTAACTGATGAATCACACACCTAGGATGTAACAGCTCCACTCCATGTATATGCTTAATGCATTTCTCTCTTGAGAGCAGTGGTTGTTGTACAACAAGCTCCAGTGACACACAGCTTATCCATGTGAACTGCACATGTATCCCTGAACCTAAAATGAAAGTTAAGAAAAGAAAATAGGGAATGTGCGTAATGATACTCATCACAGTGTTGTTTGTGGCACGGGAGAGATAGAGGCGATTTAGGAAAAGGAGAAAATGTGCAAGGTTTATGCTGTGGAACTCCAACTCGACATCAGAAATAGATTAAAATCTACTCATATATGCCAACACATCATTTCGCACACCATATATATATATATATATATATATATATATATATATATAATTTTTATTTGCTAACTGGAAAATAAATTTTTAAAAAGTACATCTAGAAACGTGAATAGTTTGAAAAGTGTTGAATATAAAAAAATTAAGATCAGAATGACTCGTTAGCACAATTTTTTTCTTAAAATTTAGCATAATTTTGTTTTTGTGAAAACATAGAGAAAACAGCATTCTCATGATATATTACAGTCAAGGCGATATTCATGACTATGAGGGTAGAGCCTTTGGAAGTGGACGGGGCAAAGGGTAGTGGTCAGGGAGGACTGGGGGAGAAAATGAAAATTATTTCACAAACTAAGGATTATGATTATCTGAACACTTAATCACATGTCACTCATATATCATTACAGATAATTTTGGGGTGGAAGGACCTGAAAGCTGAAGGGAAAGTGAGATCAAAGTAGAATTGTTTTCAAAGACATGCGATGCCACTGCAACTTTGAATGTTGACAATTCAGGAGAGAAAGAAAGAAAGATGGGTAGAGCAGGCCACCTAACTCCATGCTCATCCCTGAAGTCAGTATTTCCATCTTTTGCTTTTAGGTGTATTAACATCCCTTACACTACACTCATCTGAAAAGGGTGAGGAGTAGTAACATATGAATTATTTAATCACTTTGCTAGGACTAACTCATGCAAAACATGAACTTCTCAAAGAACTGTGGACTCTGACTGGACCTATATCACCCCACATTTAAGTATGTAACTGTTGTTCATGGTAAGGAAATCATGTGACTAACGATCTCATGTTTTGTTCCCCTTTTTATTTGTGAAGTATCTGTGAAAAGTGAGGAACTATAACAATATTTTACAAGTACTATGTCAGTTACTGATTTAATTTTACCCTCTTCTTAAGATGTTCTTATATATAATTTCATCTATTTATAGGGTATTTGAGGTTTCCATTTTATGGCATTTTCATCCCATGCATTTATGTTTTAAACACATCTCATAGGTTGAAATATTTCAGAGAATAAGAATTGGTGCATATCTAAAAAAATTTAAAATAAAAAAACTAGCAGAGAATTATGGCAATTTTACATATAATAAACATGTTTAAGATGAAGGACAAATCAGAAACATTAATGTAGGTAGAACTTCCACTTCTCTTTTAGTTTAACCTACATGCTCAATATATTTATATGCAATTAATCAAAAGGTTTAAATAATTGGTCAGAATGGGCCGACAATTACTTGTCAATAGTAAATTTTCTTATTAATTCATTTAATCACATAATGATTACTTAGTATCTCCATGGGAATATAAAGAAAACTCAGATCCTTGCTGGTAAGGTGTTCACAAAGAGACACTAAGCCACGAATATTAGTAAATCTATAAGTGAGTATATAACTTTTTATACTTAATCCAGCGGAACAGACGCAACACAAATACATCCTCACTATACAAATACAGTTTTTGATGACTTGTAGAAAAATTTATGTGTAACATTAGCTGTATTCCAATAAAAACATTTGGTTTAGAAAAGCACAACTTAAAAATTCAGAATATAGACATACAAATGGATGTGTACTCTTGTGTCTTGCTACAACTATTCTTGTAGCTTACATCTAGAATGAGTGCACACTCTGAAGCTGAGCATGACTTGATGTCATGGAATGCAGCTTTGCAGATGCAATGCCTTTAGTCGCAATATGAGCTTTTTCAAACAATGAGAGTATGCTGGGTTTTCTCTGCTGAAAACACCTGTCCAAGGATCCCTGTTTGTCTCAGGAGAAAGAATAACAGGAACTCATGGAAGGCGCTAGCATTTCGCGTCGAGCCCTACAAGGGGCCTTTCTCTTCTACACGGCTGCACATTTGTCTCCCTCTTGCTTTCTCTGCCACAGCTCCACTGGCCTCCTTTCATTTACTCCTAAGTGTCATGCCATCTCCTTCCTCCACAGGATCTTTACAAATGCTTTTATACTGTTTTTTTTTTTTTTTTTTTTTTTTTTTTTTTGAGACAGGTTTCACTCTCTTGCCCAGCTGGAGTGCAGTGACACCTGCAGCCTTGACCTCTTGGGCTCAAGTGATCCTCCCACCTCAGCCTCCCTAGTAGCTGGAACTACAGGTGTGTGCCGCCACACCTGGCTAATTTTTGTATTTTTTGTAGAGATGGGATTTCAGCGTCTTTCCCAGGCTGATCTCAAACTCCTTGGCTCAAGTATCTGCGCACTTCAGCCTCCCAAAGTGCTTAGATTACAGGTGTGAGCCACCGTGCCTGGCCACAAATGCTCTTTCTTTTACCTGGAATGTTTGTCTGTATTCTCCACCTTTACCACACTAGCTCCTACTCACCTATCTGATTGCAGCTCAAGAATCACTTCCTGGAGGAGGCCTTTCTTATCATTCAGATTCATGACTTCATGGAGTTTTGTCTCATTCATCATGCTTATCTTTATGACCATGCTTTTGTGATTGATTAATATCTGTCTCCCCCTCTAAATTTCAATCTCTGTGAGAGCAGCAACAGGGTCTATTTTGCTGAGGAGATAGTTGCATTTAGCTTCAGTCCATCTAGTTGCAGTCAATGGTCTCAGAATTTTTCTTTCCTAGAAAGGTATGAGGCATCTATTCATCACAATGCATTACGCTATTTCCTTACATGAGGCTAAATAGAACTCTGCTGTCATCTAGGAAAGCAAATGCTTCGACAAGAAAAGATTACTTATTTTCCCCCAATAATTGTGTTCAGGGGAAATATATATGATGTAACTGATCCGTCTAAATCAGTTTCTTTGACCATTTTATATACGTTTTTTCAAAAGTGTATCTCATGATACCAGTAGGAAAGCAAATCATGTGATAAACTCATTTACTTAGTGAGTTTCCTATGCATCCTGCTGCCATATTTCTTGTGGTTAATTTTATTTGTTTCTAAATACTTGTTGGGAGGATAGTCATTTGTCACTTGTTGGTAATGCACCATCTGTTCAAAGAAAATGAAAACCATGATAAATAAAAGATTTTCTAATCATAAAGGAAAGGCAAGACGAGAGGATACTGAAGATTTACCTGAGCTTAAACATGTGGTCACATAAATAGACTCCACAGATGAAAGGAACAGCAGCTTAGGTGCTAACAGTTTGACCAGCACTGTTTGTTCATTGCTAAGTACACACTGTCATTTAGGACCTGGGTCCATGAAAGTGTTCAATGTGCCTCCTTCCCCAGCATCGCTTCTAGATGAAAGGACTGAATAAGTAGAATATGAAATTTGAGATTAAGAGAGGCAGTTGTGAGGATTTAAAAAAACACAATAAATAACAGACTGAAACAGCTGACTACAAAGTTGGCAAGACAGAGACATCTTAGGACATCAAATCCCTCAAAACTAAAGAAACTATGGTCACATATTAGAGAAGTCCTGCTTCCTTGGTCTGATCAGAGGAGGCAGAAGGGAAAGCATGCTTCCAGGCCCTCACTGATCATTTACAAGAGAAAACTGGGGTAGAAGGAATGGATTAGGAACATTAGAGAGAAATGCTGGGTGAGGGTATCTGGGATTAGCTGGTTACGGCAATAAATGCCTACAAACACACAGTCTTCCATCAATAATCGCAAATTCATTAGCTTGATATCAACTATCGCTTCTTAAATCAATCATTTATCAATAATTTTAGCAATCTTCATAAATAAAAACTCTTTAAGGTCCTGGGAATGTAACATTGAACCAGGCTTGTCTCAGTTTCCCAGAATTTCATGGTATAAAATAGAAAGTCAGTTCATTTTGCTAAAAGCACTATATTTATGAAACATCTATGATATGCAAAATACCATACAAGACACTGGGAATAAAAGCACCAGCAAAATAGCCCCAGCTTCTGCTCTTACAGAGATGACTATTTACAGAGGTAAACAGATATTAATCAAACAATCACAAAAACAATTCCATGGATGGCAAGTACAACGAATGAGCGGGACAAGGCTCCATGAAGTCAGGGATCCAAATGTTAAGAAAGGCTTTCCCAAGGCAGTGCCTCTTGAGCTGCAATCAGACAGCTGAGTAGCAGCTAGTGTGATGAAGGTGGAGAAGATAGACAGACATTCCAGGCAAAGGAAAGCATTTGTAAAGATCCTGTGGAGGAAGGCAGATGGCATGCCACGTTGGAGTAAGTCAACGAAGGCCAGTGGAACTATGGTAGAGAAAGCAAGAGGGAGACAAACGTACATCAAGGTGGAAGAGAGGCCCCTTTTAGGGCCCTGTCTGAAATGTCAGGGCCGTTGTCTTTCTCCTGAGAATATTAGGAAAACTTGGAAAGGTTTTGGGCAGGGGATAGTCATGACACTACTATTGTTTAGAAAAGATCATTTTGCTGCAACATAAAGCACAATTTGGAGAACAGCTAGAGGGCTGTGAAGAAGTTAATAAGACTCTTCCAGAGATCTGGGTGGGATCTGAGGGTGGCCGGCAGCGCGCAGGTTGCAGTGGTCTTGGAGAGACCTGGAGAGTCGCTGGTCCCTGAATCAGTGATTAAGTGCAGTGAAGTGAGCATGAAGAGAGGCACTGAAGAGGTGGGAGAGGGCACAGGGAACCCAGAGGAGGGCCATAGGAACCAGACTGCAGGGCTCACCCTGAAAGAAACCCCTCTTGAATGAGAAGTGATTTGTTAGACAAAACCAAGGAAAGGATGTGGAATTCCCGGGTGTGGAGAAAGCTTGAGGGAAGCCACAGAGGCTGAGCTATATGGGGAGGTTGTGGGGAGCCAGATCCAGGGCAGAAAGAGCAGTTAAAGATTTGTGCTGGAGGTCTGAGAGCCATGTGCGTAAAGCTGTTGAGTTTATGTGGGTTTTCTTAGAAGGAATGAGAAGAGAGGAACTGGACAGAAACCTGGGAGCACTGCCACTTACATGGGAAGCAGAGGGCGGGCACCCGCAAACGACCTTGAGAAGGAGCAGCCAGAGCTTTAGGAGGAGAACAGGAAAAAGCAGGACAGAGGGGGACGGTGAGTCAAGAGGGCCCAACAGGTGAAAGAAAAGGTCAAGGAGAAAAACTGAAAGCTGACTATGGGATTTACCGGTTTACCCATAATATGGTCCTCACTCTGTAGCCAAAATGATCTCACTGTGCCCCTGAAACTCAAGTTTTCAGCCATTTTCTCCTTACTCCTCTTCCACCTCCTCATCATTTTCCTTTTTTTTATTAGCTTTCACCTTCTTCCTTCCTCCTTCCTCCTCCTCCTCTTCCTCTTCCTCTTCTTTCTCTTCTTTCCTTTGGTTAACAAACCTTATCTTCATAAGGTCGCTGAGTACAGTTAGTCCAAGACAATTACAACAAACCCATCACCTTCCCAGCAATTGATCTCAAGATGGACATGTGTTTCTGCACCGCCGTGAGTTGCCACAGTAAGCTGACATGAAGAGCCAATGTGCTAAGAATGATAGAGCGGATGAAGAAGAGAAGGCTAGCCCCTGATGACACAGCTGTTCCTGAACAAAGAATGAAGGTGGTGGTCAGTCTGGGACAAAATACCTCCAGGATTTTTGCAAAATACGCCCTTAATGGCCTTTCAGTTAGAGCTAGTTTGGTAGCATTTGTTGTTTTTGATGTTGATGTTCCTTTAATCTGCAAGCATTTCTAACAGGTACAATAGCTAACTATTGACTCTTCTTCATACAAACTCAATTTGGTCTTCACCTTTCTCTTATTCATCCTAATTCCACTGCCAAGAGATCCTTTATCAAATCATCATTCATTCCAAACAAACCCAACTTTCAAGGTCCTCTTAAAATGTCACTTCCTTCACAAGGTTTTCATTCATTCCCCCGGTCCTAAGGAATTACTCCCCATTTCTCCTCTTTTAACCATCCATATCATCATCTGTCAATCCTTTTGGTCACTTAAAATATACATATTTTTGCACATGTCCTATGCCCCTTGGTAATTTGTTCAAAAGCAAGATCCATATGCAAATTATCATTATTTTGCAGCACCTAATAGAATGCTTTGCCTATGATAGATGCTTTGCCATAGTAGATCTTCATGGAATGAGTGACTTAATGAAATGTCTAAGAGTTCTCAATATAAATGAGGCTAGTAATAGAGAAATATATAATATTTAGGAAAATTATGATAAGAAAGAAAATTCCTAGTAGAAGGACCATAGTCGGAGGAAAGAGTTAACAGCAATTTCAGATACAACTTCACGGCAAATGGCACATTCCTGGAATTGTGGGCCCGTGTCTCATGGCAATTTAGTGATCACAATGTACACTTGGCACTTGGATGCTCATGGTGTTTAGAGATCAGGGTGAAACCACTGCCGCATTTCATTAATAGCCCATAGATTAGAAATACAAAACCCAAGGCTGTTTTTATTAAGTCGGAGATATGCACCATTGATAATAAAGGAAGGGAGCAGGCAGGGGAAGCTCAGAAATAAGCAAAGCTGGCGGATAAAGAAGGAGAAGAACAAGGGCTACACACCTTGCCGGATGGAACTCTCCCTGGATAGATGGGTGTGGCAGATGGCCAAAGTTAACATAAGGCAATAAAACAGGATCTGGGGTGCAAAGTATAGAGTGAGGTGAGGGATAAGAAGAAATGTCTCTATAATGGCTTTCCCAGCTTTTGACAAAGCTTTGCTTGGGACCCCCCCCCCCCACCCCACATGATTATCTCCTACTCTATGATCAATGTCTTAGTTGTCACATATAGAATTCATGCTGATTTTGCACACATAGGAGCTCAATCCTTTAAGTGTCCTTCCCTTGTTGTAGGTATTTTTGCTTGCCCAAAAAATGATGGGCAAGCAAAAATACCTACCACAATTGATGTAGGCTACACCTTACAGAGAAAGTGACCTTCTCACTAAAGATAGAGCAATACATACCGGGGAAACCACAGATGACTACGTAGAGAAGTCACGTTCTCAAAAGACGCTGTTTTAGAAACCTGTTGAATTGTGAGGGGCATGAGGTATGCACTGGGGCACTGGCAATGGTAATGTCCTATTTCTTGATCTGGGTGTTTGTTATATGGGTACCCTGACTGTGAAAATTCATTCCATCACTCACTTGAAATTGGTGTATGTTTCTGGATTTATGTTACACTTCAATAAATTGTAACTTTAAAAATACATATTAAAAATGTCATGCTAAAATACCACTATTATGAAAGAAAATCCATAATAAAACTCACATGAACTCAGAAGCCTGGCTAAGAGGTGAAGACGGTGAGGGACTGGATCATCATCTTTACAGAAGATTGATTCTGTCATCTTTGAAGAACACTTTGGAGCTGGCCATGCGTGTCAAACAGGTTATTTTATCAAGTTCTTCCAACAAATCACATAGGCAAACCAAGTAGGCATGTCTAACTGGTCCCCAGACAATGAGGGGCTTGGCTGGTGGCGCTGATGGTTGTCACAGAAGCCACATCCTAACGTGATGGTGGATGGGGCTTTTGTGATATGAAGCAAAGGAAAACTAATGTTTGTAACTTGGCTTGAGTGAGCTGGAAAGTGAAAAGAAGATCCAAGAAAGTGATGGCCAAGGGGGAGGGGGAGGGGCACGAATGGGTCTAAAGCAAGTTGTTGCAAACGGGGAACCTGCCATAACTGAGCAAAAAAAAAAAAAATGTCCCTTGGTTGTAAAGGGTTGGACTGGAATGATTCAGGGTCACACCTGAAGGGACTGCCTTCCCCTTCCTTGTGCTTCCTCTGCATTTGCAGGGAGGTTTCACTGCTCTGTAATCAAAGTCTCCCCAGGTTTTCACAGAACTACTTTCTCCACAGCCCAGCACACACATTTAAATAGGTATCCAGGGAACAAGACATATGAAGAATTATTTCCTGCAAGTAGTAACATATCACCTTCCCTTAGGAAGTCCTATCACTATAGGACGAATATCTGTCTCAGATGAGCCTCAAAGACAACACACTTTTTTTTGTCTAAGATGTTTTTCAGTACATTTTATACCATGAAACTAAAAGACAGAACTTTCAAGCACCAATGCCTGAGCCTGCAAAATCTCTCCAAAGGTCATCTGAACCAATCTCAGCCTGTATCTCTTTTTCCACATCCTTTCTATCATCTCATACTCTATTGCAGTGAGCAGCTGAGTACAGGCATCACTTCTTTTACAGATTCCACAAGGAAAGCCTTTTAATCTGCCTAATAATGTCTTCCTATTGTGGGAGAGGGAGACAAGTTTGTAACAGAAAGGAAAAGAGTTATATAAATCATGGCTCCTTTCTCTATCCTGGGATACCATTTTTTAAAGAGAGAGAAAGAAATGATGGCAGCTTTGTGGTTTGCAATTAACAAAGTATAATTATAAGGCTTCTGGGAAGGTATAGCATTTGGAAAAAAGGCTGAGTCATGTGTTCTCCAAAACAATGTAAGAAATTTGAGAGTGTGCATTAATTTTAGGTATAGGATGAACAATTGCAGTATGAGGCACTGATTGGGAAGAATAGAATTGAGCAACTATCGACAGGAAGAAAAATAAAATTATTCTCTTATTCAAATAATAAACATTTATTAAGTGCCTGCTGTATGCAGAACTAGATAGTTGCTGAGGTACTGATTACATTGTTCTAAGATAAGTCCTAGTAAATAACTCATAATCCACAAACAGCATTTTATGCTTTGTTCACATTCCAGACTTGAATCAGAAATTTTCATCCATCTGGTTGTACCCATCACTTCCAAGATTGTTTCAATTTTGTATAGTGAAACTGACAGCCATATAATAAAAATATTTTTTCTAACCACTCATACACTTTGGAAAACAAAGGGAAATTATTCACACAGTACAAAATTATCTTTATTCAGAAGATCACATAGCAGCATGTTCACAATCAGAAACACTTTACATTAGCAATAAACACCAGTCATATATCCAAGAGCTTCCAGGGTTGGTAGATATTTTTATAGCTTCATTTTGCTCCAGTCAAAGAAATGGAAAGGATGCTTTTAACCCATTATCAATTCTACATCAGGTGTTGAGAAATGCAAAGCATTAGAAAGAGAGAGGGAAAAAGGGATTTCCAATGTTCTCTGTAAAGGAGCATATTCTGACATGGTCACCTCAGACACCCTCTTTTAATTCCAAAGTCTAACCTTACAAACACAGAAAAAATGCACAAGTCCTAAGTCGCACATGCACAAATAGCAAGCACCCATGAATTCTAAGGAAATGTCATCTTTGTTGCTGTTGTTTTAGGAGAGGAGTGTAGAATTCCATCATGCAATTTGCTTCTTTGAACTGGCACTTCGAAATTCATACTCTATTTATAAATTAGAACACACTAGTAAGATGTATGGCAGGTGAAATAATGCCCTCCCCCCATATTCTCGTATGGATCCCTGAAACTTGTATATAGATTACAATATATGTCAAAAGAGACTTTGCAGTTGTCATTAAGCTAAGAATCTTGTGATGGGGAAGTTATCCTGAATTATCCAGATGTGCTCAATATAATCACATGGGTCCTTTAAAGCAGAGAATCTTTTTTAGCTGCAGTCAGAGGGAGTTGTGACTATGTAGTAATGATCAGAGTGATGCGATACTATTGGCTTAAAAGATGTAGGAACAGGGCCATATGCCAAGGGATGTTGGTTGCCTCTTGAGGCTAGAAAAAGAAGGGAAACAGATACTGCCTTAGAGTCTCCATAAAAGAATCCAGCCCTGCCAAAGCCTTGATTTTAGCCCACTGATAACTATATGGGACTTCTTTTCTTTTTCTTTTTCATGTTTTTATTTCCTGTACTTTAAGTTCTGGGGTACATGTGCAGATCTTGCAGGATTGTTGCATAGGTAGACACACGCCATGGTGGTTTGCTGTCTCCATCCCCCCATCACCTACATCAGGCATTTCTCCCAATATTACCTCTCCCCCACCTCCCCACCCCACACTGTCCCTCCCCTAGCCCCCCAACCCCAGACAGACCCTAGTGTATGACATTCCCCTCCTTGTGCCCATGCGTTCTCATTGTTCAACACCCACCTATGAGTGAGAACATGCAGTGTTTGGTTTTCTGTTCTTGGGTCAGTTTGCTGATGCATCCATGTCCCTACAAAGGACATGAATCATGCTTTTTTATGGCTGCGTAGTGTTCCATGGTGTATATGTGCCACATTTTCTTTATCCAGTGTATCACTGATGGACATTTGGGTTGGTTCCAGGTCTTTGCTGTTGTAAACAGTGTCGCAATGAACATACGTGTGCATGTGTCTTTCTCACAGAACGATTTATAATCCTTTGGGTATATACCCAGTAATGGGATTGCTGGATCAAATGGAATTTCGATTTCTAGGTCCTTGAGGAATCACCACACTACCTTCCACAATGGTTGAACTAATTTACACTCCTACCAACAGTGTAAAAGTGTTCCTATTTCTCCACATCCTCTCCAGCATCTGTTGTCTCCAGATTTTTTAATGATCGCCATTCTAACTGGCGTGAGATGGTATCTCAATGTGGTTTTGATTTGCATTTCTTTAATGACCAATGACGATGAGCATTTTTTCATGTGTTTTTTAGCCTCATAAATGTCTTCTTTTGAAAAGTGGCTGTTCACATCTTTTGTCCACTTTTGAATGGGTTTGTTTGTTTTTTTCTTGTAAATCTGCTTTAGTTCTTTGTAGATTCTAGATATTAGCCCTTTGTCAGATGGGTACACTGCAAAATTTTTTTCTCTATTCTGTTGGTTGCCAGTTCACTCTGATGATTACTATATGGGACATCTAAACTACAAAGCTATCTTAAAATGACCAAATTTATCTTATAGTTCTGTACTATATGGGACTTCTAAACTACAGAACTATAAGACAAATTTGGTTATTTTAAGCAACCCATTGTGTGGTAGCAATGGGAAACTAATACTTATAGGCCATCACATGAAGATTCTTTGGTGCCAAGTAAATTCACAAACCCATTTTGATTAAGATACCAATGATACTACTAGATGCGGATCTATCTGTATTTGATGAAAAGACTGACAAAGTCAGATTACAGTGCTTGATTTCAACAACGATTTAGCAAGTCCCCAGTAGGTAAAAGCATTCTCTAAAGTAGGGAATATAAATTGATTTTCAGTGTTACAAACCTCAACAGTCATATAAGACCATGCTTCTATTTTCATCATAAGACTTTCATTGAGGACTTTATACATTATTTCACTCAATATCTCCCACATAATGTTCCTAATGAGAAAGACTTCTTATACTTTAGTACCAGGAGAAATTCTGCTTTCCATCATGAACCAGGTAGGCAATCCTGTTGTCATATATATTCCTCTAAGATTGTTTGATGTATATAATATTTTTCCATAATTTCTTTCTGAGTAGGAGCCAGAACTGTCTTACTAGTTGCTTTTCAATACTTAGTGCTAGACACAAGGAATTCACCCCGAAATTATTTGTGAAGTGAATGAATTAATAATCAAATCTTAACTGATGGATGTTTCAGAGCCAGGTTTTGTGCACAGCCTTAGCAATTGCCCTTATTGCCGTATTGACCTTATTGTTGGCATAATTATGTTTCTTGGTTCTTCCTTCAGCATTTGAATTTCTTTTTTACTAGCTTTATTGCATTTATCTAGTCTGATCTCAAAGGACTTAGCTTGTGGGGGAAAAACGCTTGCATATTAACTACAATAGAAGGCAGGATGAAAAAGTGCTGAACAGAGATTCAAGTAAATGTTACAAGAACAAAAAGAAAGAAATGGCTAAAAGTAACTGGCATTTTGTTCAGGGAAGAAGAACATTCCAAACTGAAAGAATGTCATTAACCTGGATAGCTTGTTTGAGGGACATTTAGTACTCTGGTGTTAGTAGAGCAGAAAGAGTAGTAGTGAGGGAATAGTCTGGAAAGACTAATTATAACACTATAAGGGACATTGATAGTTAAAGGAATTATAGCATCATGCTATAGGCAACACGGAGCTACTGAAGGGTTTTAATAAGACTAACCTGAGTATTGCTATGTTTCCAGAAAACGAAAACAGCAAAACTCTAATAATTAAATAATGGATGGTTTGGTTTTTCATTTATGAAGAAGAGAGAAATCAATTTGAATGTTATTGCAACAATCCAGGAACAAATAAGAAGCAAAATATAGACAGCCAGGGGTGGACTCTATGGAACTTAGAGAAGCAGAATCAACATGACATGGCCAGTGATTAGATATGAGGACTGGGATAGAAGAAAGAGGAAATGACTATGGGATGATGACATAATTAAAGGCAATAGAAATACAATAGGGTCATTGGAGAGAAGGGAATATAGCAGAATATCTCAAATGTATTCAGGGACAACCATTTGCCAGGGTTTGTTTCAGATATTTTATATTCATAGTTATTCTGCAAAGTAGGTTTTATAGAAGTGGTCCCCAACCCTTTTGGCACTATGGACTGGTTTTGTGGAAGACAATATTTCTACAGACTGGTTGTGGGGTGATGGTTCAGGATGAAACTATTCCACCTCAGACTCAATAGGCATTAGATTCTCATAAGGAGCATGCAACCCAGATCCCTCGCATGCACAGTTCACAATAGAGTTCACACTCCTATAAAAATCCAGTGCCACCTCTGATCTGACAGGAGGCGAAGCTCAGGTGGTAATGCTAGCCCAATGCTCACCTCCTGATGTGCAGCCAGGTCATGGTTCAAACCAGTACCAGTCTGTGGCCCAGGGGTTGGGGACCTGTTTGGTAGTCTTCATTTTATAGCTGCACAAGAAGTTCAAGTATCTTTCTCAAAGTCCTGTAGCAACTAGGAGCCAAAGGTCTAACCCTGGTCCATCTGAAGACAAAGGCCATGCTTTTTTATTACCTCCTCACAGTCCAATTGTGCTTCGAACACGCTGAATTTGGAAGTTCAGAGGAACATTTGTGCACGGCAAGCTGCTGCATATGTGAACGTAGAGCATAGGAAAATAACTGGTGTATACAATACAAATTTCAAATCATCTGAGGGTAGATGATGGCTGGGGAAGTGTCTGAGATCATTCAGCGAAAACACATAGGGACAGCGAATACCAAGAATTCTACACTTGAAGGGCAGGTGAAGAAAAAAAAGGTTGGAAGTAGATACTGAGAGGAAGGGAGAAAAGAAGAAAAAGAAGAAGAAGAAGAAGAAGGGGAGGAGGAAGAGGAGGAGGAGGAAGCGGAGGAGGAGAGGGAGAGGGAGGTGGAGAGGGAGAGAAAGAAGGAGAAGGAGAAAGAGAAGAGGAAGAAAGAGGAGGAGGAGAAGAAGGAGGAGAAGGAGGAGAAAGGAGAAGGAGGAGAAGGAGGAAGAGAAAGGAGGAGGAAGAGGAGATAAACAGTAAAAACAGTGTCATAGAAATTAAATTAAGTAAGGGAAAGAATGGATGTTTAACTGAAAAAGTACATGGATGTGAGAACTGGGAAAGGGGCCACTGGATTTTGCAATAGGATATTCTTTAGGGACTGAAAGAGCAGCATCGTGTCAATTAGCAGGTACTATTAGAACCAGAAACAAGATTGTGGACATATATATGTGTCTATATATAGACACACATATATATATATATGTTTATAGGAAGATAATATCCTCATCCCTTCCTGTCCAAACCCATTTCCCTCCACACTGGCATCAAATACAGCCTATGCTTCAAGGTCTCATTAAGGTGTTGTCTCATATATATATATGTCTACAGGAGGGCTTGAGTATAAAAACACAGTAGAGAGAAAGGAATGAATTTATGAGAGACTTTTCTTCATTGTCTTGGCAAATTATATAGCAACAGTGTAAGAGATGAGTCATACGTGCTAAGCCACCTCCTAGATGACCATCTGCTGTGACTGCATAAGTTGCCACATAGTGGGCAGCTCTCTGGCACATCCAGAAAATTTGAAACACTTTAAATCTTTTTTTACTTAAACATAATCTCCAACTAGGTTGTGTTCGTCTTTAAAATGCATTCACTGAGAAAAATGCAGTATCCCAGACATGACTCATCACTTAGCATAGGTATATTGTTAGTAAATACCAAGGATATCCACTCAAGCTTATGACTTTATTTTGCATACGTATAGTAGCACTGATTTGAATACTTATACCCAGGAAATGTAAGCCCAGTGGCTTATGTTTGTTACAAAAACCGATTTCAGCTTTTAAGTTGAGTAATCACTAAGCAAACATTTAGGATACCATAGGAAGAATAATTGTGAAGGTTGCAGGCTGTTTGTTCAAGCCTATGTCATACAGAATGCACAACAGTGGTAACGTACATTTTGCATAATTACTAGGCATACGGGGTGGAGAAAGTAGAATATACTTTGACTCCATGAGAGGAACAACAAGAGCAACAATAGCTTTGGAATCAGCAGCAAACAGAAATGAGATGACCAGAAAAAGACATGAGGAAAGAGAAAGCCTTGTAACTTGGAAGGTATTGAGAAAGCAAATGAAACATAGAAAAAGAATACCAGCTCTGAAGAAAAAGCCCAAAAGGAACAAAATCAGTGTTGCATCCTAGATTATTCTGTTCCTAGAAGAGTGATTTTTTTACAAGAGAGAAGAAACTGACTTTGGAGGATTTAATAAGGTTATGAGGGTGGTAGTGAAGATGGAGCCTCCAATAGCTACTCATGGATAGTCAGGGTGTGATTTCTTTCTCTATCTCCCATGTTTTCATATATTCAATATAATTTCATATTGTAGCCATCAAATAATGTTAGGAGATTTATATATAATATGGTTACATTATAAATAATCTTTGCTTTTCCAAAATTCACAACTTTATCCAGTGGAAATATGTTAATAATAACATAAATGGAATGACTAGAATAAAGGAACATCTATAAGAATATGTTGATGTTAATATAATTATCATAACAAATAATAATGGATATTTTCTCAATTATTTTTGAGAAACTAAAATGTTGGCAATGACATTTGGTCTAGTGACCCCCAGATCCCTGTCATGATGGCATGTGTCATCCCTGCAGCTCTCTAGGTGAACACTGGGACATCCAGTTTCTCCCATAGACATAGAGACTGGAGAGAGAATATAGTTTTACTGCATAAGAGGAACAAAATAAGAGCAACAGAAGCTTTGGAATCATTCCCCTCTTGGTGCCTTTGAGCCTTCTGCCTTCTCTAGTTCTGCATGAAAACCTCCCTCTTGCTCCCAGCAATATCCTTGTCCCTTCCTGCCCAAAGCCATTTCCCTCCACACTGGCGTCAAATACAGCCTATGCTTCAAGGTCTCATTAAGGTGTTGTCTCCTTGATGAAATTCTTCTCCACTGCTAAGTGGCTCTCTTCAGTCCTCCCCACCCATTATGTACTACCACAGAGGTCACATCTAATTGTCTTCTGATTGTTTCTTTTTTCTTTTTCTTGTTTTAAGAATAAAGTCTTATATTTTTCTTGGTACTTAAACCCATGTAACATCTTTCCTTGGTAATGGGAGACGTGGTGTCATTATCTAAAACCTCCAACTGCCAAAAGAAATCTCCAAGAAAGCTGACAAGATTCAAGGAACACAGGTTATAAACAAAATATTTGGGTTTAAATCCAGGCTCTGCCACTATCTCACTGTGTGCTCTGAAACAGCACATTTAACTTCTCTGGGTCTTAGCTTGCTGGAATGCAAAATACAGGGGTTGAGGATTCTAGAAGTCTCTGGTATTCTGCGGTCAGGAGTCCCTGTGACCTTGCCCAGTGGTAAGTGGTACTCATGCTCAGACTTACTTCAATAAAGAAGTTCACCGAAGTTGGTGTCAACCTTAAAATTCTAGGTCTGATCTTCCTCTTAAAATAAATAATCAGTTCTCTTCTTTTGTTATCAGTTATTACAAGTTGCTTCAACCATGACCAGACATAATAAAAAAAGAAAGAATAACTGAGGGCCTAAAAAATTCTTGCTGTGACAAGGACACAAGAAGAAAAGAAAGAAAAAGAAAGAGAAGAAAGAAGAAAGAAAGAGAAAGAAAGAAAGAAAGAAAGAGAAAGAAAGAAAGAAAAAAAGAAAGAAAGAAAGAAAGAAAGAAAGAAAGAAAGAAAGAAACCTGGCCACTGCTTTTTTTTTTTTTTTATAGTACTTGTTTATCTCTGGTTTCAAGGTGTTATCAGTGGGATGGCCAAATCCTTGAAAAATATACCACCTAAACTGTTAGTAAATAAAGGGGAATATATAAGTCCTAATCTTGTCACTATCTAACCTTAATTAAAGCACCTATTTACAATGACTTTAAACCCCTTAGGAGATATGATACTGTACCTTTTGCCTCTTTATTTCTCTCCATGGTGCCATATGGAACATAATTTTTCTCTAAATTGACATAAACAAAATTTAAATTTGTTTGGAGACCTTCAGTGAAATACTTCTCTAATAAATTTGAGATATCATGAGTATTGCAAAATTGGTCTTGGGAATCATTCAATGGAATTCCATCCTAGACAGGCAGCAAAAAGAACAGAAAATACAGTTTGTATCTCCGGACCTTCAGTGACATGCCTCTCTAATAAATTTCAGACACCATGAGTATTGCAAAGTTGGTCTTGGGAATCATTCAATGGCATTCTATCCTAGACAAGCAGCAAAAAGAAAAGAAGTACAATAACTATCTCCAGAGTGTGATACATGCAGCTAGCTCTTACCAAGGTCTTACCATGGGCAGGGAGTACCTTTTCACATGTATGGCAGTCTATGCCTAGTCCTATTCCACTGTTACCTCCATCTGAGTTACGTGTAGACCAATCACATGGCACAATCTGATAACTACTACCAAACTCTGCATCAACGAGGAAACCCCTCACAGCACCAAAGAATCTGATCGAAATGAGAGAATATGGAGTAGAAAGGGTTATAGTTGGAATCAACTCACACAGAAGGTGACATTTGAGTCAGTCTTGATACTGTTATTAGATATAAATATATGGTTTTAAGGGGGAAAGATATCTCAGAAGAAAAGGAATACTGTATGGCAAAGGTCTTATCACAGTAATTATTATCCCTGTAATTTGGTTGCTCCATGTCAGTCTTCCCCATTACACGGTGAGATGGATGGGGTCTGAGATGCTGTCTGGTTTCTGACTATAATTCCAAGTTCTAGTATATAGTAATAAAGGCTGAATGGAAAAAAAAAGACATATATCATCACTTGGTTGATTGGATTATTGGTCCAAAATCTGTATTCCGCATGTATCCAGTACCTCTGCCATGTAACTTTTCAGGTCTTCCTTAAATAGCCAGCATGTTTGTTACCATTCATTGACTTTAAACTTGTTCATGAGATTTGCTTTAGCCAATGAGATTATAGTAGTTATGATCCAAGCAGAAGCCGAAAGTACGCATGCATTTGGTAGTAGAGTGTGAGAACTGAGGAGGCAGTTATACAGGGTAATACGGCTAAGGTGAAGCAATATGGGACTGAATGTGTCAGAGAGGGTAGAGCTGAAGGTAGGGAATGAGGACATTTAAAAGCTTAAATTTCAATAGGGGGTCTGAGGAGAAGAGGAATTGCATTGAATAAGGTAAATCAGAAACTAAACATTACAAAAAATAAAGTGTTCTTCAGACCAATTCTGCTCTGCTTAACAAGTGTCACAGTTCATGATCTTCATGCCACTTTGTTTGACAAAACAACCAGGGATCTCATTTTACAATGTGTTATGTACCAACCTGGGCTAAATATTATTCTCAATTCATCCAACCCAAAGTTTTAATGATTACTGTCTTCCTCACCTGTGATGTGATGGTGGTCTGCAAACATAATCAATGTACATTTGTAAACACATGTGCACATGTGACATCTTTGTAAAAAAAAAAAAGAAAGAAAGAAACTAAGCAGCAAAAGGGGATTTGAATTCATACAGTTTGGCCACCTTTCCCTTAACTACTCAATCACTTCAGTGGTAGGTGCCATCAGGCTTACTAACGTTAATCCTAAGATTTTTTTGTAGCTTCTAAACCCAACCTGGTAATGCCGGAAACTCAGGATGTAGAAACTTCTAACCTTAATTCCCTGTGGCTGAGGACCCAGAGAGGGACAGACATCCAATGGCCTCAGAGTCAAGGTACCAACTGCGCAGTGCAGGACTCCAGAACTTCAGTGTCAGGTTCAAATTTGGCACTCAGCACACTTTGGATCGGGATGTTTTGTTCCCCACTAGACACTTAGGGTCTTTTCCTAATTGTAATTAGCCTCCTCTGACATAGAATAAAATTTTCTGATGTGTCTCCATTGAAAATACACCTGAAACCAAGTAAAAACTTGTAGGTAGGAAGGGAATAAGATAATTAGCAGGCCATTGTCCACCTACTTAGTGAGAGTTTATTCTAAATTAAACTGTTTGCAATGCTATAAATGCCTCTAAGACTTCCGCTAAGGGCTTGATTAAAAATAATTAGAGTCCATTGCACTCCAGCCTGGGTAACAAGAGCGAAACTCCGTCTCAAAAAAATAAAATAAAAATAATTAGAGTATACTTAGAAATCACTGCTCACATACATCATGTTCCACAGGACATTGTTTCAATTATCATTGTTCTATTGATAAGACAGTATATATCCTATCTTCTACTATTGCTTATTTTTAAGTCTATAACTGAGACAGACGTCGTATGTTTATTTCATTTTCTATGATTTCCATTCTGTTTTCATTCAATTCAGTATTTTTATAACTAAAGACTATTAAATTGTGCATTTTGATTATTTTTTTCTAATAGCAATTAAAATATATATCAAATACTTTTTAAATTTGTCAAGGTAAGAAGCAAAACTTTAGCTGTAAAATAGAAGAAACAACTTCTTTCCCAGATTATCAACTCTGTTGATAGAAGCTGTATCATTAGGAAAATGTCTCTTTTTTTGTCAAGATCTTGAACTTCAATGCCTTCTTAATTGTGAATACTCATTAAGTGTTCAGAAATAACATTATTCTCTAAAGTTCAAACCCATTAAGCAGAGAATAGCTACTGTAGTTATTAAGATACTAGGGAATCATTGCACCAGTAAGGAGGCAGGAAAATTGGAGGCCACATACCGAAAATAAAACATTCCTGCTAAGAAACTTATTACATAAACAATATAGAACAAATGAAATTTCTGCTACCAGAAAGAGAAGCTAAGTTATTCTCATCTACTCTAATCATGTTATACAACAAGTTTTAGCTCTGTTTTGTTGAAAGCAGGTCTTCATAGGCTTTAAGAACCTTTTCCATATTCCCTGACACCATTGAAATCTACTCTTCATATTATCTCAATAATGAACTCTGTTGAATAAATGCATGTATGAATAAATAAATAAAAGGATGATGAGCCTAGTCATTGAACAAATGACACTAGGATGACTTCATATTACACTTCTTGCAGCTGTTTTTTGTGTCAGCCAGAATCAGTGAGAAAGATGGAAATCAGGGGAACTGCTTTCCCTATAGCACTGCTCCTTTCACAGGTGGTCTCTCAGTCTCTGGTAATTCAGGAAGAACACACTGAATGAGCCTGGATACACAGCACTTTTAACATCATTTAGATAAGACTAAAGGTGAAGACCAGAAACTCAGGGGAGTTATAAAGGCATGCAACTTTTCCCCACATAGTAAAGCCACAGCAAGAATCTTGGCTCCATCAGTTTTTCATGCCAATTGGAAGGCAATGTAAAAGGAGCCTCGTTAATAATGTAGTTTAAGGTAGCTTATTTATTCTTGTGTGCATTTATAATTTTCTGCCTTTTCTTTTATGCTTAGATATTATAAACAGTAAGCACATCATTAAAGACTGTAACATTAATAGGCCATGATGCACATCCTTAAAAACTGTTAAATTGATAGGGCATGATGATCTTAATAAAAGTATCTAACCACAAATTACAACTACATATAAAATGTGCCCAAAACCTCAGTGCACAGTTACTGTACTCAAAATTCCTCTCTTAGAGCAACTCAGTGGTGACAAGCTGTGGTGTGACTATGCTGTGGAATGAGAACTGGGCTGGAGTCAGCATAGCTGAGGCTCCATCATTGAAGAGCTTTCCAGTGGGAAGGAAAGTGCTTGGAAGTCAACTCATGAATTAACTTATTAGCTATTTGGCTTTGGGCAAGTTACCTAACCCCTGTGAATCTCAGTTCTCTTATCCAAAAGTTAGAACTCAGTTCATGGAGTTCTTGAGATATTAAATTAGGTAATGTGGATAAAAGGCTTAGCACAGACTAAGTCAGTAAATGATAGTTTAAAATATCTATGCTTTTTAATCAACTATCTATACTTCAGGTTTATTCTTTCTTTTTGTCATTTGTGAAAAGTTTGTATTTTTTATCCTCTGTTCCCATAGACATAATTTTTATATAGTTTATATATATACTCTCTGTCTCATTGTTCCCTCAAAGCAGACTGCAGGGCCACTTTTGTGTATTTTTTACATTTTAACAAAAAGAGTTTCTTGATCAAAAGTCAATTTTGCACTGAAGAGATGTGTACAAAATAGATTGTGTAATTCTCAAACATGATGGCATTTTTAAACATTTCATTCAGATTCTGCACTCATTTATTAATTTATTTCCAACTCTTATCTATAGATTTTTTTTTCTTTTGCTGGTTTACTGACCGTTTTTTCTGACTATGTAACAATACTCTTATTCTAGTAATTTCAATTTCTCATTCAAATCTAGTTTTAATTTTTGATTCAAAAACTATTTTATCAGAATTCATATAAACTAAATGTAATCGGTTATGAGATAGTTATAGAAAAACTGCAGTACAGCAAGCAAAGAGTGTGAACTACAGCTGCTGCAGCTAGATATGAAGATGGATAATAAGAGACAAGAAGTAACCACAGAATAAAGGGCCTCTGATAATGAAGGGAGTGATTTCCGAGTTACCTTTAGAATAGACATTGTTCTTTCCCTCCCAAATTGCTACCATATGAAAAAAGTTCAAAAGATCAGCAAATCCAGGAGTTGTCTTTTTTTGAAAAAGTTAATAAAATTGGTAGGCTGCTAGCCAGACTAATAAAAAAGAAAAGAGAGAAGATCCAAATGAATACAATTAGAAATCTCAAAGAGGACATTACCACTGACCCTATAGAAATACAAACAACCATCAGAGACTACTATGAATACCTCTAGGCAACAAACTAGAAAACCTAGGAGAGATGGATACATTCCTGGACATATACACCCTTTTAAGACTGAACCAGAAAGAAATTAATTCCCTGAACAGACCAATAATGAGCTCCAAAATTGAATCAGTAATAAACACCAAACAAAAAAAGCCCAGGTCCAGAGGAACTCACAGCCGAGTTCTACCAGATATACAAGGAAAAGCTACTACCATTTCTACTGAAACTATTCCAAAATATTGAGGAGAGGCACTCCTCCTCAACTCATTCTATGAGGCCATGATCATCCTGAAACCAAAACTTTGCAGAGACACAACAAACTTCAGGAAAATATTCTTGATGAACAGTGATGCAAAAATCCTCAGAATATTTGCAGACCAAATTCAGCAGCACATCAAAATCTAATCCGCCATGATCAAGTAGGCTTTATCACTGGGATGCAAGGTTGATTCAACATATGCAAATCAGTAAATGTGATTTATCACATAAACAGAACTAAAGACAAAAACCACAATTATCTTATAGATGCAGAAAAGGCTTCCAATAAAATTCAACATTATTTCATATTAAAAATTCTCAATAAACTAGTTATTGAAGGAGCATACCTCAAAACAATAAGAACCATCTATGACAAACTCACAGCCAACACCATACTGAATGGGAAAAAGCTAGAAGACTTCGCTTTGAAAACCAATAAAAGACAAGAATGCCTTCTCTTACCACTCCTATTCAGCATAGTATTGGAAGTCCTGGCCAGAGCAATCAGGCAAGAGAAAGAAATAAAGGGCATCCAAACAGGAAAAGAGGAAGTCAAACTATCCTTGTTTGCAGACATGATTCTATCTAGAAAACCCATAGTCTTGACACCAAAGCTCATTTACCTAATCAACAACTTCAGCAAAGTGTCAGTATACAAAATAAACATATAAAAGTCACTAGAATTCTCTAAACACCAACAGACAAGCCAAGAGCCAAATCAGAAATCAATCCAATTTACAATTGCCATAAAAGGAATAAAATACCTAAGGGTACAGCTAATAATGGAGGTGAAAGATCTCTATATTGTGAATTACAAAATACTGATCAAATAACTCACAGATGACACAAACAAATGTAAAAACATTCCATGCTCATTAATAGGAAGAATCAGTATCATTAAAATGGCCATACTGCTCAAAGCAATTTACAAATTCAATGCTATTCTATCAAATTATTGTTGACATTCTTCACAGAACTAGAAAAAACTATTTTAAAGTTCATGTGGAACCAAAAAAGAGCCTGAATAACCAAGACAATCCTAACCAAAAAGAACAAAGCTGGAGGCATCACATTAATTGACTTCAAACTATATTACAGGTCTACAGTAACCAAAACAGCATGGAACTAGTACAAAAGCAGACACATAGACCAGTGGAACACAATAGAGAGCCCAGAAATAAGGCCAAACACCTAGAACAATGTGATCTTTGACAAAGGTGACAAAACAAGCAACGAGGAAAGCAGTCCCTATTCAATAAATGATTCTGGGATAACTGGCCCGCCATGTACAGAATATTGAAACTTAAGCCCTTCCTTACACTGTACAAAAAAATCAAATTAAGGTAAGTAACAGACTTAAATGTAAAACCAAAAACTATAAAAACTCTGGAAGATAACCTAGGCAATACCATACTGACATAGGAATTAGCAAAGACTTCATGACAAAGTCACCAAAAGCAATCCCCGCAAAAGCAAGCCTTGACAAATGGGATCTAATTAAACTTGAGAGTTTAAGTTTAATTAAGTTTAAGTAAAAAAAAAAAATACTTAAGAAACCATCAACAGACTAAACAGACAACTTGCAGAATGGGAGAAGATTTTTACAAATTATGCATCTGACAAAGGTCTAAGATTTAGCATCTATAAGGAACTTAAACAAATTGCAGAGAAAAAGGAACACTTATATACTGTTGGTGAGAGTGTAAATTGGTTCAACCATTATGGAAAGCAGTGTGACAATTCTTCAAAGAGCTGGAAACAGAACTACCACTGGACCCAGCAACCTCATTACTGAACTTAAAATAAAGGTTTAAAAAAGACAAACTGCTATCAATTAAATTGCTGACAGTGTTTTTCTGTTATTCACATGGAGCTGCAAATAAAAAGCATAATTTCAAAACTGGTAGAAAATTGTATTGCTGACATTTCCACAGATTTGTGAAGTAACAAGTAAGAACATTTGAATTAACTACTATAACAGAACAATAGCTGAAAGATATGTGTTCAGGGCAGAAATTGAGCAATTGCAGACAGAGTTGGGCACCACCTTGCATTTAGTATGTCAGTGCTGACATAAAGAAGAAAACAATCCAATAAGCCAGGGCATGGGCAACATATACAGTATCCAGTTAAGAAGAAGAAAGTCAGGACCAAAGAAGACTCACTATACCCCTGAAACGTTGGTTCGGTAGAACTGAGGTGGGTTCAATAGAATTGAGGTTGGTTCAACAGAACTTGTAAATCTATATTTACAAAGTTTCACAGGTAATTCAGGTGTACTACCAAGACCAAGTGTTTCCAACTTCCAACATTATACATATTAAATGAATACTGCACTCTACACTTCTGGAGAAAAGAAATTGTGCCACATTTTTCACTGAACACAATCATGGATCACTAAGCTCTCCTAAAATCCCTGAACTGGCTCTGTCTTCATTATTTCCTCCTTAACTAAATTTCTTGAAAAAGTTTTCTGCAACTTGCTATGTCCCCACCTCACCTGTCATTTTTGTCTCAAGTGACTGCAATCCAGTTTCTATACTCACAACTCTAATGAAACTGTTCTCTTTAAGGTTATTGGTGATTTCTCAATTGATAAATGTGATGGGTAATTTTAGTTCCCATTTTTCTTGACTTATCCTCTCAGGAACAACTGTCATTACTAACCACACCCTCTTTAAAACAATCCAATTTTTTCATCTCGTCTTTCGGTGTCTTAACAGGCTTCTCTTTCTCTTCTCGAAGCTTGATATTTGGTGTCCCCAGGGTTCCATTCTCAGTCCTCCTTTTCCCATTCTCACTGTTCTCCTTAACTCATCAAGGATATGCTGACAATAGCAATTCTCTTGAACCTAGTCTTTTACTTCCTACAGCTACTTAATTAAGACTTAATGTCCAAGCTGGAATTATCTCCATCATCCTCACCCTCCCACAGCAGGACACCTGCTTTTCCTCCTCTTTTTACATAATTTGTAAGGCTTTTAAAATTGTATCCAGGCTACAGTTAATTGCTAATCTCTGTCTTTGTCATTAACCCCTCAGAGGTCACTATTTGTATTTGCCTCTATTAAGAAATAATGAAAGGAGAAATGTCTAGAAGAAAAGGATAGCAAAGTCTTTCAAAAGGTAATTTACATGTGGGGGCTAGTTTGAGAGGGCAAGGGAAGCTCTAACACTCAGTTACTTCTAATACATCTAACTTATGAGTAGGTAGGAATCAAAAAGTAATCTATTCTAATACATCTAACTTATGAGTAGGTAGGAATCAAAAAGTAATCTAGGCAAAATAACAATGGAGACTGCATGGACAAAGGCCAGAACAATATCTGACCACTGCCTATAGGATCTATTTGTAGCGTATCTGTAATTTAATGTGTCTGATAATGATGTAGAGAAAACCATACATTGCCATTGGAAGTGATTGGGGTCCATTTCTCAGGAAGAAGTATATTGAGATTCATAATGTATGTTTCTACACAATTTTGGAAGTTCAATGTGATTGTTTTTCTGGACATTTGCTATTTCTCTTTCCATATGGCACAATAGGTAGGAAATATGTGAATGCTCATAAACAGTAAACATTTAGCACTACTGAAGACGCTTGCTCATCAGTATTGGTTCTTACTAAGATGATTAGAAAATGAGCAAGGACCTGGTGTTGGGAATTCATGTTTCAAGGGACATCAGCTACTACTTATCAAGTGTTTGTTTGGCGCTGGCACTACACATGAATTTATCTCTTTTGATTCTCATAACTTCCCTGAGAAAGAAGTAATATTATTTCATATCTACATTAAAGTTAATGTAATTGAGCTTCAGCAAGGTCAAATAACCTGTCCAAGTTCAGGCAACCAGTAATGATTCTAGGTCTGTTTCATTCCAAAGCCTTTGCTCTTTCCTCTATGAAGGGATATGCTGCCTCTTCCGTGATACCAGCACTATGATTTAGTTGACGGGCTAGGCCATCATTTGGTACCCATGAATCAGTCCTACACTTTATGAGACACACACAAACATTCATGAATTTCTATTTTCTTGATAAGTAAACACCCCTATATTCCTGCATTTCTGAATGAGGACTTATTATTTCCCATAGTTTTCCTTTGTATCAGACTTTCTGAGGAAGATTTATATTAACCAGAATCCTTGATGTCCCTAATGTGATTGCTTCATCTCTTATTAGTATTTGTATTTTCTAACATTCTTTCCTTTCCAAGAAGGTGGCCGTGTAAATTGCTACTATATCAACCAAATAGCAGAACTGGGACATATGTATTGAGAGATTTATTGCATGGAATTTGTTTATACAATTGCAGGACCAGCTACGCATATCTGAACTTCATAAGGCAGACCATCAAGGGCAGGTTAGAACCCATGGGCGTGGGCACAAATGTAATTTCTTCT
Organism: Aotus nancymaae; assembly: GCF_030222135.1. Classification (NCBI taxonomy): domain Eukaryota; kingdom Metazoa; phylum Chordata; class Mammalia; order Primates; family Aotidae; genus Aotus; species Aotus nancymaae. The sequence goes on along the minus strand of NW_026988450.1, from coordinate 13,379,348 downwards.
TTCATGGAAGTCTCACCCCAACTTGTCTAGCCTTCCTACTGATTGAATCAGGCTTGGCCACATTAAAGTCAATTGGCTATGGACTTAAATCACATCTATAGAAACCACTAGATTAGTATTAATAAAGATGAACTGTACTGAGCCAAGCTGACACACCAGAAAGACTATCATAGTTACTATTACTACTTTTAACACAAGTAAATAATATTTATTGTAGTACTTTACATATTTCAATTTATTTAACATCTGTTGGTTACAACTCTAGGAAAATTGGATAAGGGCTTATTTATAAAAGAAAAAGCTGAGGCTCAGATAACATGAATTTATCTAGAATCACATATAAGAAAACAATGAAGTTGGACTGGAAGCCAGGTGCATGACCTAGTCTTGTCATCACATGTTGGTGAAGGTCACTGCTCTACTTATCCACCAAATGCACAGCGATAATGTTAGAACATCAATTTGCAAGGCAAGAAAGTTTAGTTTCAGACAACTCTTATGAGTGATATTAAACTCAGTATATTAAGTACTTGCTTATTGATTTCCTCATTGATACTTGGTAGGAACAAAGAACATAAGTAAAAGAAAATGCACACTCACAACTCTTTTAAATATGCTGTTTTGTCATCATTTTAAAATTTGTTATATTTTAAAACCTATCTATAATAGAATTTTACTTTTTTAAAATCTTGGTTACCCAGATATTAGAAACAAGGCATAGAGAATCTTAAGACTCCAAAGACCTTCAGAGACCCTTAGAGTTTTCATTTATTCTGAGACATGTTCTTATATAACACATAACAGATAATTGAGGTTAATGTACATCTATAATTGAAGGCTATACATAATTTTATAGATTTAAGAATATATTTTTTATTTAATGGCTATGATTGCATAACACATTTTAAGACTTAATGTGTGATAAATTTTAAATTTTCAAATCAAACAAATAGATGATTATCCTATGATAAATGGAATAATAATAGCTAGCATTTATTGAACACTTAGCATGCCTGCCATTTTGCTAGAATTTATAAAATATGACTGAATATTCCCAGAAAACATAGGTGGAAGCTATAGTTACCATGAGGTTAAGAATATACAGCTGATAAGTGGCAGAGGAACAGTTGAACCTATAGTCTGTAGTCCTGCAAGCTAACTACCCCTCTGATTAATGCAGCCCTACATGTAGTTATTCCTCAACATCTCAAGCTTTGCAAAAATTTGCTCACAATAACATTTTTTTTCTATTAGTAGCAGCCTCTTCAGATGTCATTAGCTCCTTCTACTGATACTATTCTACTAATTCCAGGCTAGTAAGAAACTTAAACACTGATAACTTTTACCACAAGTCTTTTATGGACTAAAAAGGGCAACAGACTCATATTAAATAACCATATATCTTCTTCATTTCCTCATGTATTCATTCATTCTCAAGAAGTATTTATTGAGATAATATACTACCCATTCAGCTAGGCAATGGGGATGTGAAGATGAAAAAGGAAGAATTTTGGCTGTCAAAGAGCTTGCTGCCTATTAGGGATGGGGCAATGAACAGTTACATAAAATGATGAAGCAAGTGTAATAATAAAGAGGCACAGTGGTGCTATGAAGTCATGGAGATCCTTGATGGATAGGTCAGAATTAGCAGAGGAAAGAAGGAATGCCTTCAAAGCACATAGAACACTATGTATGCTGGCACTGAAGTAAAGCAGAGCCTGGGATGTTTCCAGAACACTGAGATATTCTCTGTGAATGAACCAGCAAAATCAGGGAAGGAGGTGATGTCTTTGGAATAGGAAAAGGTTGAGTTAAGACTTGCTTGGGTTATAGCCAAATGTATTGCAGCACTGAATTCTGTTCAGCAAAAGTGATCTCCAACTTTATAAAACTTCAGTTTAAAAATGCAATGTCTAACTCATTAAATTAACAATTAGATTTTAAGGTAAAACATTGCCGACAATGAAATGGACCAATTAATCTGCCTGGTGGCCCAGTTACCTTTCCAGAAATCTGATAAGCTACAAAACTCACTCAAAGTTCTCACATTTATTGATAACATCCAGACTCCTTGACAGATTTACTTTTTGTCATTTTCCTGGTATACTACCCTAAACTCCACTTGCACTTGTAATTTGTAGCTGGCAATGAAACTAGCCTGAATGGAGCGGTTAGAAAGAATGACAATGGACACATATTAGGATGAAGTGATAGGTTTGCAAGATGTGTGGTGATAATGGGATTGAATGACACTACTATTAGTAGCTTTCAACTCATTCCCTTCTACCTAGCCATAAATTGTTGAATTTTCAAACGTATTTTGTGATTATATTTGACAATGCAGATATTTAAAACTCTTAAAAAAATACAATTTCGAACAGAAGTATCACTAAAAACATTAAGGCAATAAACCAGCTATTGAGACAACATGGAAATTCAACCATGTCTCTTCACGATAAAATCACTATTGGAATTACAACATGCAATGCTGTTTAACCTTTAAAAATAAAAAGAAGAGTAAATTTTCACTTTAGAAACCATCCCAAGAATGACAATATCCATACCGCCTTTATCTCTTTCCTTCAGTGGGTAATATTTATTCAAGGTTCCAACTGCTGCCATCGATGAAAAGTGCAGTCCCTTATCCAGTGAGTGAACCTCATAATTCTGAGTTTCTGCTGATTACCAAGAAAGCAAAAATCCTCTCAGTTCCTTAGCACAACCCATGCCATTTTGGAAACCGAGTCTAGTATATCAGCAAATCTGCTCTACAATCTCAAGCTCATTGGTGACCATCACCAGTGAGTGCCTGGGTAAAGGGGGAGCCAGCAGTCCTCAGTGCCGTGAGAAAAAATGCACCTTTTGTGATATTTTAAATGTCCAGGCCTTTATTTTTATTATAGTGAACTCTCTGCTCTGGCATGGTCCACGAATCTGGCATTTCGGTGCATAGCCCCATTAAAAAAAAGAGAAGGTAATGGTGTCAAAGCTGTCAGTGCTTATGAGATTCAGGGAGGGTCTACATGAGATGAGTGTTTTTGTGGATGTGAGTGCTTCCATTTCATTGAACTATCAGATAGCTAAAAAGCAGCAAGAATACTTCCAAAACTGCTTCAATCACATTTTAAATGCCACCCCCTCACACTTCCTTCATTCTTCCACCTTGCAGTCTTTCCTCAGAAAAAGGATGCAGAATAAAGTTGTTGCCAGTTCCCATTTACTAAGCCTTAAGACGATCGCAAATGGTAATAAGAATGGCAGGGGAACTGCCCAGCAAAGATTAATAATGTCTTCTTCACTTTTCCTATCCATGGTGAGTGTCAGAAGTTTTCTCTCTGTGTTAGTAAAACTGTAATAAAAGTTATTACTTTTTCACATTGCCTTAGGTCAAGAATAACAAGTCAAACGTCACATACAAGCGCACAGGATGCCCCACTCAGCTTGTGGTTAGCTACACCAGACATAAAACTTGCATCCAAGTAATATTTTGACTTACCATAGGGAAACATTCCAAATATCTAATATATGAACTTTTTGAGCACCTAACATTCAGATGAAAAGAGCTACACGAAGAATTTTTTTTTGAAAAAGAAAGAAAGCCTGTGACTCTGAGCTCAGCATGCAATAAATTAAAATAAATTAACTTAAAAGATCATACTTATTTGAGCTAAACAGATACTAACATATTGAGTGTCCCTTCCTTCTTAACTTTTGATGCCGGCCTCCCTTACTGAACTCTCTTCACTTAGAACTATCCACTCTATTAGTCTCAACCAATTGTCCACTCATCAGACTTTCTCAATCTCCTTTGCTGATTCATTTCATTTTGCCTCTAAAATGTTGGTGCCCCTAGGACTCTGTCCTTAGCATTCTCTTTTTGTTTTGTTAGCCTTGATTGATTTAATTATCTCTCACAGCTTTAACTATACACCAGCAATTTCCCACATTTTCTCTTTTCTCTGACCCTGATCTCATCCCTAAACTGACACCCTCATTTGTACTGCTTGTATTCAACTAAAAAGCCTACAACTATTTTTCTAATTAGCATGGACTTGTTGTGATCACTCAGCCCTGCCCTATCTCTATTTCAAAAATTAGTTAATACACTGTCAGTCTTCTGCTCACTCAAGCTAATACGCTTTCCTGCATGCTTCATATCTGATCTGTCATTCAACCTCTCAAGTCAACCTCCAAAACTGCTCTCAAATCCATTCCCTCGTCTCTTTTCCCAGCATCATGACACGGTTTAGATTTTAGTCTCTTCTCCCTGAAAGAAAACTACAGCCTCTTACCTGATCTTGGCTCCTAACATTTCTCTCCCTTCACCCCATCCTCAGCACTGCTGCCAGAATCATCTATGTGACACAAAGTTGTGTTCCATTCAGTTGTGCTCTTTGCTCCACAATCTTACAGAATGAAATTCAAAGTTCTTGGCATAAAAGGCCATAAAAGCTGACCTCAGATATGTATAATTTAAGCTCTATTACTGACCTTCAAGTATAGGAGCTTACACAAACATGTTGGGCACACAATAAACATCTACTGAAGGAATAAATGAATGGGTATTTTTTAAACAGGATTTAGGGTATTAGTGCTATAAAATGTTCTTTTCCGCTCAATGTGGTGAAAGCAAATAAAAATAATCTAACACATCTATCTTGAAATTATACATACAGAGCCCATGTCACTTTCCAAAGCTTCTCCAGAATGGACCTTATTAAGAACATTTACCTCAGATTTGACCCATGGATTCTCACTGCCACCATCACCAACCTCTCTCCATTGGGATTTTGTCCCCATTGTGAGGGCAGCAAGCAAGCAGGAGGCACCAGAATTTGGCATACATCATGACAAGGACTCAACCCTTGGGCATTCATGACCATGCCTCTCTCTGGTCCCTGGGAGGGGCAGGGCTCTGTGGGTCCTGACAGTCAGGGACTACACAGTTCCTGTTGAATCAACAGAAGCAGTAAATAATGTATAATGTGGTAAATTTAAAGACAGGGTTATGTACAGGAATGCATTTGTTGGCTGGATGGGAGGCGCTACTGCCACTAAGTCCACAGCCCAGCAAATGCCTGTCTACACCTGGGCTGAGCCTTTCCCTGCACCATTGCTGTTGCTGCCCAACCAAAATCTGTTCCTGGCTTATTGTGATGGAAGATACCACTGTGTGACCGTTTGTGCTGCCGCAGTGGCTACATCCGAAAGGGATGGCCCAAGACCCAGGTTCCCCACCTTAGATCCCTATTCACATCTGAGCAGAGAGGAAATACCACGCAGAATCAGAAGGAAAGGAACAGGTTTCCGTTTATCCAGAGGGATAACCTAGAGTCCATTTTTTTCCATTCACTATATCAATGTCATAATGAGTGGATTGGAAGGTTTGTAAACAAAGATTTGAGATATGAATCCAGAAAATCCAGCTCTGAGCAGATGCTCCAAACCAAGATGCAATGCTGCCTATTAAAAATCACAACAAAAGGGCTATTCATAACTAAGATCTGCACACTCCCCAAACCCCGCAGAGCAGAAAGCAGGAGCAGTTCAGCTAACGGGGAATGAGGAAAGCTGCTATGGAGATGCAGACCTTCAAGCTGAATGATTGCAAAAAATGAGTGGATACTTACCTAGTGGATGAGCGGCATGGGTGGGAGTTGAGGTAGGAAGAAGCCTGGGGGCGAGACATCCTGGGAAGAGGGAAAGACTGGAGTGAAACAGACATAGAAGGATCCTAGAGCCTCCTGAGAGCATCCTGAGGGAGATGAGAGGTGACAAGAGATAGGTCCAGTGAGGAAAACAGGAGGAGCCCATCAGAGGGGGCCATGAATGCCACTCTGGGAAAGGCTGACTTTACTCTGAGTACACAGGAAGCAACCACAGAGCTTGAAACAGGAGGGCAGCACCTACTGACCCGTGTACCTGCTGCAGACACGTCAACCTGTTTTTCTGTGTTAGCCCTTCACTTGGAGTGCCTACTGACAGGTCTGTTTGCTGACTGTGCAAGGTAGACGATAGATCCGGGGGGCCAGTGTTGAAGTGGTGAGACCAAGTAGGAGAGTACTGTTATAATGCAGGAGCTTGACTTACAGGGATGGAGAGCAGGGGACCATTTTAAGATGGGTTAAGAAGCTAGATGCTAGGTTCCAGCTAGGGAAAGGGGGCAGCCAACAGGAGGCTGGTGGAGGAGCTTGAAGAAGCTGCAAATGTGGAATAAAGACTCCAGCAACATCTGGGTTTGCAGAAGCTAATTTATTGACTCAGCAAGAGCTTATTGTCCCTGACAACCTCCGTAGGATAAGGAGGCATACAGAATTGATAACTCACCAGAATATTACCCATTTAAACCACCAAAGATCAGATTTTAAACAAAGATCTATCACCCGAACATTGACTACAAGTGGAGATCCGTCTCCTGGGGATTACTACGGAGAAGAGGAAGCCAGCAACCAGGCTTCCGGACCACACACTCCAGTCCAGCACCAGTGACCGAGCCCGAGCATCTGCTCGACCTGAGACTCCTTCCTCTATGCACTGTCAAAAGTTCTGTAAAATCCTGAAGAGCTTAAAAAGAAACACGGGAAAAGTGACCTGCAGACTAAAATCTGCCAAGGTGCATTCCATCACATGTGAGCAGAGCCCCAGCAGTACACTCCAACACTCTGCAAAGCAGGACTCTGGAGAATGGACACATCCACCCCCTGCTTTTTGTTTGTGGTAGTGATTAACTTTCTACAGTTTTCTTAATCAACAGTAGTTACTTAAATTATTTATTTAAGTAACCTGTAAATAAAGAATTAAAAATGAAAGATGCTGCTTTCTTTGTTTTAAAAATGTTCTGCTTTCTTTGTTTTAAAAATCACTGCTGCAATTTGCTTCAAAACAACAGTGTTTCTTTTCTTGTCTAAATTCATTCAAAATCTTCAAGTTATGTTTAGCCCAGAAGGCTAAAAACAAAAAGAAAAAAAAGAAAAAAAGAAGGTAGTATTTCCCCTTCTTCCCCCTGCCCTTGCAATTCCCACATTCTCTCCTTCAGTTTATTTTTCACTTACTCTCCTTCCCAGACCCAGGACCATATCCTCCGCAAAGGGGAAGAGACTGCTCTGGTGTCTCTGGTGGGTTTTCTTCTCCCGTACTGCACTGCTCAGTGTGGGAGTTAATGCAAATTCTCCTGACTCCAGATTATAACATCCTTTTGAAAAATTTAAAAACAAGCAAACAACAACACCCCTCCCATCCTGACTCCCCTCTTCAAAAACAACAGAAAGCCATGAAAAGGCAAAGCCTAGCTCTGGTTTAAAAATCCTGCTAATGTTACCACAATAACATTGATGAAATGGGCAAACCGCAATGTCTGTGTGTGACTGAACTCTAGCCAGGCCGGCTGGGACAAGGAAACCCTGGAAACGCAGGTCTGTGGTGACCCCGAAGGGAGGGCCTGCTAACCAGGGCCACTGTGCACTCTGGGTGTGACGAATCTCTCACCAGAAAGACTCCTGAGGCCAAAGGCTGGCACTCTTCCCTGAATCCATTTAGGAATACTTGCTGGTCTTTGCAGGCAAAGTTAAGCCAGATTATCCCTTTGAAATTCCAATCTGTCACCAGGCTCCGTCCCAGTGTGCCACTGAGGTCGCTCCCCAACTCCTCAGGGTAGCAGCCCCACCACAGCTCTCCCTCAGCACAATTTGACCTTTTGCATGATCGAAATTGGTGGAAGTAAGATATTAGCTGCCACCAGTCTGGGATTGCTGTCTCCTTTATTCTTTCCTTCAATGCAGTCCAAGAGCAAAATGGCCTTCCCTCTCCCTTCAGACTCACCGCTTTTGCAGACTCAAGCCCCACTTGAAGCTCACTCAGTATTATCCTTGAAATGTGTTTTATATTGTTTTGTCTGCCTTTTATGTGTGAAATAAAAATTAACATTAGAATTGAAAAATAAAGAGAGCAAAGACATGTGTGAGAGGGAATAAAAGAGGAGGCTAGAAAACTATAACCAACGGAGAAAGGCAGGCTTTGTGTAGAAATGGAAAGCTTCTTCCTAGAAGGGATGATTGTGGGGAGATGGGAGAATCTCGACAAGGCCTCAGGGCCAGTGATATGTTTGAGTGCAGAGAAACAGCAGAGAGGTATTCACAGGGGACAGAAGCTCAGATGCATTATGGGCTCCATCGGGTTTTGTGGGCTGCTGGGCTATTGTGGGCAACTAACCACCATGCACAGCACAGATCTGTTCGGTAAACACACTCTGAGGTTCAAATAAATTAGATTTTCAATTGAATGGAGTCTAACCTGTTCACAGTTAGGAATTTTCAATCCAATACAGGATTTTATCATACCCAACATTTAACTATATTTCAAAGCATACGACAATTTCTTTGATTAGTGAACCCCTTGTCTTGTGTTCTGCCAAGTCATAAGGAGAAGGGGAATTATTTGTAAGCTTTGGTTATTGCTATCGATTTCCAGATAACCTTTTGTAACGGTTTCCTATAAATTTCATCCTTTTTTAATTCAATCGGTTATCAAATCAACAGACTTTTACCAAGTGGTACTATGGGCCTGCCTCTCTGTGCTAGCTGGTGGGGATTTAAAGATGAGCAAGACCCAGACCCAGCCCTCAAGGAGCTCACTGGTCTAGTCAGGATAATAGAAATAAATAGATAATGAATGTATGGCGTGGTAAGTCCAATGATAGAGTTATGCACAGGAACATCTACATCCACATAAGAGGGATACATAATCCAACTCAAGGCTTCTCAGAGGAAGTGCCACCTGAGAGGTGCCCTCCAGGATGAATGAAAGACCACTAGACAAATGGAGGAGGAAGAGGGTGGAGTGTGCAGGTTAGAGGTGGTGAGGGGTATTCTAGGAATTACAGGTCATTAGTGTTGCTGGAGCATCAAGGATGAGATGAGGAATGGTGCAAAGGACACTTTGAACACTTACTAACATTCTCCAGGTCAGAGGAAATTAAAATTAAAGAATCTGAATATCTAGATCAGGAAAAAATTTAGAACTACATGTGACAAAGGCAATCAGTAAACATGAAATGACAATGATACGATGATTATAAATATGAGAAGCATGAGGTGTTGGGTTTTTAGATGACTACTCGACTATCTTATAGTAACTGGCAGCTCAGGAAGGCGAGGCTATTTATACTTTTTTGGGATGCCAGTTACTTCCCTGTCAAGGTGCCCTCTCCTGCCTCTTTTCATATCCCTGGAGAGTGATTCTGTTCTGATCACTACTCACTTTTGTCTTTCCACTTTCTGTACCCTAAGATACTGAGAAAATGCATGTTCCCTCCAGTTCCCTCTCGGGACCTACTGCTAATCACTATTCACTCGACTCCATGAGTCCTTGGATTTGGTTTCTCGCTTTAAAGAAAGACCCAAAGTCATACAGGAAATGATTTTCTGGGTACAACTCAGGACTGCCTTTTTTCCATCAGCTCTGAAGCATCCCTCTCCTAGGACCAATTTGAAAATATCTTGGTCTGACTTTTTCCCTCTTGTTAGGACTCTTGGAAATCACTTTTCTTCTCTATCCCTTAATTTTGTTTCTTCAAACATTGCTTCCTTTATAAATAGTAAAGTTAATTACTTCATTACTTCTCCCCCAACTTATCCTGAAAATACTGTAACATGATGGCAAGCCATGCAGTGATTTCCCTCTAGCTTTATTAAAATATGATTGACAGATTAATAATTGTATGTATTTAGGGTATAAAATATGGTATTCTGATACATGTATACATTTTTAAATGATTACCACATCATGCTAATGAACGTATCCTCACACAGCATCATTTTTTTGTGTGTGGTGAGAACAAGTGAGATCTACTGAGATGATCTCAGGAATATGTGGCATCTAAAAGAAGTCAAATTCATAGCAATGGAAAGTAGCATAATGCTTATTAGGGTCTAGGAGAGGGGGAAAGGGGGAAATATTGGTCAAAGAGTACAGACCTTCTGTTATAAGATGAGGAAGTACTGAAGTCCATGTACAGCATAGTGGCTATGTAGTGACTAAAGTCCCATTTAAATTTTTGAGAAAAGAGATACTATATAAATACAAAGTGTTGCTTTAAAAACATCTTTGATTCAAAATAAAATCAAGCTAAATTCCAAAAATATTTTTGGAAAATGCTGGGATTTTTCTCATTTTTTCCTAATCCTTTTCTTTTCTTACTTGTTTCCTTATTATCTAGAATTTCTCTGGAAAACTTGGGGAGTAGAAATATCCTGCAACTGTTGGAGATTGTTAAATAACATCTCTGAGGTCTATTTACTTCTGGACATTTACTCTGGGTCCCTGAGGGCTGGAACATTCCTCATCTCTTCTCCTAAAAGCCGTGATCCTCAGGATCACAGAGACCATAGATACCTTTTGTCTCCTCTCTCACCTTTGAAAGTTTCCTGTTGGGCACATCCAATATTTCTAGAACCTTCTTAGTCCCTACATGACAGCCCCCTCCCCTCAGAAACCAAAACTGAACTTTTATTTTCAAGACTGAGGACAATCTGGGGTGAACCCAGATCTGACAAGAAGCTGTTAACAGTTTTAGTGAGAGCTGGGCAGTCTTGACCATGACAGTATGAACCTGATGGAGGGAGCAGGGCCTTTAGAACTCAGATTTGGGTTCAAATTCAGGCTCCACCATGTAGAAGCCATGTGATTTGGGGCAAGTTGATTTGGCTCTGCATCAGTTCCTTCCCCTGCAGAATTTGGATAATAGCTCCAATCTTGCTGAGTTGCATTGGGGGCCAAATGAGATAATGTAGGTAGAGCACCTGTTAGAGAACCCATGCTATAAGAGCTGCTTAATAAACTACAGTTCTAATAATAGTGATAATAATAACACAGTTAATCCATAAAGATTTAAGGCACTTCCCACTGAAACGCTCATGTCCAGGAATGAATCCTCAAAGTCCTCAGGTTTGGTGAACAATGAGCCTGAGTGACATATCAAGTGCAACACTACATTTTATGGTCTTATGAGGCTAGCACCTGCAGGTGACACTAGACACACAGTAGGAAGCAGAAACAGCGGATTAGAAGATGAAACAGTGGAGGCCCTGGCTGCTTCCCTGGTGCACGCCATAAAGCTTTATGCTGAGAGCTCTACAGGGCAGGGTGCTGTGCCCTACAAGAACCTCCTTGGTGCTCAGCAAAACATCATACCCAGCATACTACTTTGAAAGTTCTATGAGTATTAGGTGACCAATGCAATTTTTATTCTTGTCTGTAACTTAAAATTGTTTGAGAAGTTTTAGAAAAATACTGGTGTGCAACCCCCTAACTCTGACTCCATCCCTGATAATCTGGTTTATTTGGTTTGGTGTATGGCTCAGGAAATAAATATTTTTTACAACCTTTCCAGATAATTCTCAAGGACTACCAGGTTCAGATGCACACAAGACAAAGTGTTCCTTTATTTATATTGATAATAAAGATTATTAATAACGATAATGATAACACTAACAGTAACACTTACCTTCATGCTGCAGACTATGGTAAGTGCATGGTTGCATGACTTAGTGTTGGCAGAGTCAGGACAGTAAACTCAATCTGAAGGATTTCAAGGATTATACTTTAAAATCTTCTGTGAATTATATATTTTACGGCACCATCCATACAGTTATGGCACAATGCATGACTTTACTTTCTTCCAATGTAACAGATAATCATTTCAGCAGTGGCCATTGGAGCTCATGACCTTGGCTTTGTATAGAGGCATCATAGTCTAATGGTTATAAGCATGAATAGATAGATTTTGGACCTGGGTCATCTTGATTTAAATACTGGACCTACTACTAACTAGCTGGATACCTAATTCTACTAGTTACCAGTTGATTAACTCTCTGTGTCTCTTGGGAATAATAACAATGATAACTGTTATCCATTACATGTTTGTGTCCCTCCAAAACACGTATGTTGAAACTCTAATCTCCAATGTGATGATTTTTGGAGATGCGGTCTTTGGAAAGTTATTAGGTCATGAGTGTGGAGCCCTTCTGATGGGATTAGTGCCCTTTTAAGAACAGACAGAAGTGAGCTTGCCTTTTCTGGGAATAGACACCTCTACTCACCTAAAAATAATTCTGTTATATACGCATTGATTTTAGCTCACAGATGTTAGTTTGCTGGCCAGGTTCAAGGTTAGCTCTGGAAACGATGCATTGTTTGAATATTGCTCTAATCCCCTGACTTTTTAAGGAAGTCCTGCTTCTCCTCTCTGGGCCCAAGAATGTCATTCCTATTATTTCCAGCTTCTGGCCTGTGCCCACAGGGTTCTTGCCTTATTGATTACATCTTGACAGAAACACAACTAGAGTTTCTGTTTTACTGCTGAGTTGCTCCTTTCCATTTTCCTTCTCTGTGGTACTTTTTAGGTCCTGAAATACACACCTCCCAGCAGCCCTCTCCACATAATGAAGCAGGCTTCCTAATCTCCTAGCAATACTATTTCTATCACCCAAGGAAGCTCCATATATGCACATATAAAAGGAATGGCCATAAGCAATCATCCTGTGAGGGAACAGTTTCCCATCCTCTGAGGCAGGGAGGAGAGAACATACCTTCTGAGAGCCATGAAATAAATGAAAATAACAGCCTGTTCTGCTCTTCCCTCGTTGTCTGAGCCCTGGCTCACAGAGGGAAAGCCTACAATCCTCATTCATCCCATTCACCAGGTTCACATTTTTACTGCCATTGGAAAATACATGTGCCATTGTCACTGTCTTTGGCAAAGGGCTCCAATAAACATGCATGTGTGTGTGTGCATAGCGTGTGTGAATTTGCGGGTGTGTGAACTATGCAAATATGAGCACATCTTTGCCCTCGTTCCTGCAAGGAGCCTGCACTCTCACCTGGCTGAGCTCCATGTGTGTTTCCCTACGTGATTGATGCTCTAACATTTCACCAGCTGTTTCCTCCCCATCTCTCTGCAGGAACATTTCCTGCACTGACTTTTTCCTCTGCCCAGGAGATCTATAATAGTTTTCCCTGATTGTTCCCATGCCTTCCTATGTTTCCCTCAATCAAAGCTGCCTCTACATTTGTAGTCAAACCACATTTCTTTCCATCCTGAAGTTACAATATTCTTCCTTGCCTCTCATTTCCCCTGTCTCGGTGTCACAAGCCACTTTATTTGTTCTTGCTAATGACTTAAAGGGGTCACAGGAATTTCACATTATTTTTAAAGCAAGAGACAGGGACAAACCAATAGAAGTAAAAAATAATGGTAAGTTACTCAAAAAAGCTGTATGAGGGAGGACATGATGGCTTTTAAATCACTATAGAAACAAAAAGCCTCACATGTGCATGCATCTATGATTCTTCAACAGAAAACAAAACATGGCTATAGTCAATGTTTCCACATAACAGTTTCACAAATGTGCAAGCTCAACTTTTCTAAATTCTATCTGAATAAGATGAACAATATGCTGTCTTGCCACTTCCCTCTGTGCTTTTATATAACTATTTTTTAGTCACTGCATTCCCTTGAAATAAATGCCATGGTTATAAAACTTCAGCCTTCTTATTTGTCTTAGAATTGAGCAGCAGAATGCTCCAACTTCATCCTAGTACAACCCTCGCTGAAATCCTTTAGCGATTAACGAGAACGATGATAGTAATAATTAACATTGGGGGACTTGATACGTACCAGGTATTTTTCCAAATTTACTTATTTTATTTCACTTTATTCTCATTATGAACCTCATGAAAAATGTGTTATTTCACAGAAGCGGAGGCTCCATGCATAAGAGAGCTGTAATTTGCTCCCATCTCACCACAGTACTTGTTCTCTACTGTGCTTCATATAAATTAGATAACATGTTTGTTCATATTCTTTAGCAAGAACTTCTTATTTTACATCAACATGGGTTTCCTAGGGCCCCTAGGCTGCATCACACGTGGGAGCCCATCACAAACATGTGCCTTTGAAGTTGTCAAACTTCAGTGTTCTCTAGAGTCACTTGTGGGATGTTGTCACAGTGCAGATACCTGGAGTCTACCTGCAGGGGTTCAGTGAGTTGAGGGAGGATTCCGGGATCCTAATTAGTACAAGCTTTCTTTAGGGATGATGAAACATTCTAAAATTAGTTTATGTGATGGCTGCAAAACTCTGTAAATATACTAAAATCATGGAATCATACTCTTTAATTGGGTGAACTCTATGGCATTGAAACTATATTTTAATGAAGCTGTTGAAAAAAAGTCTGGAACAGAAATAAACATGGAGGCACAGCCTTCTAGCCAAGTCTCACAGAAGGGCCCACAGAGAGCAGGGGTGGGATGGGAATGTCGTGGTTTTCTCATTCATTCATGATGTTGAAGTCATTTATAGCAAAAATACAGATAGTAATAATTAATATTGTGAGGACGTAACATGTGTGAGGAATTTTTCAAAATAATGTTCTTCTTTTGTTTTACTTTATTCTCACCACAAACCTCATGAAAAATGTGCTTTTCATAGAGGAGATCTGAGGTTCTATGAGTGGGACACATTGTCTTTATTCTTTTTTAATCTCTTCTGTTCTTTGTTTCTTTGTTTTTAATTTCCAGTTTGTGGTTTTGGGAGGGAGGAGGGGATATAAATGAGTAGGCTTTATTATCTTTCTACTGGCTTTTTAGCTATGACTTCTAAAATTATTTTTATAGTCATTGCTCTGAGAATTACAATTTGCATGCTTAACTTATCATGATCTACCTTGAATTAATATTTCATATATCTCTTATATACTATAAGAAATTTTAATTGACTTTTTAAAAATTTAGAAGAGAAAATAACCTTTTATATTTACCCTTTTTTTGGCATTATTGGGGTTCTTTATTCCTTATTGTAGATCTGAATTTCCATCTGGCACTTTATCTCTTGTTTAAGAAACTCTCCTTAGCATTTTTGATGATGCGGATCTACTGGCAACAATTTCTCTCATCTTTGTTTTTCTGAAAATGTTTTCATTTCACCTTAATTTTTGAAACATATTTTTATAGCATACAACATTTTAGGTTGATGATATTGCTTAGTTTTTGTGTTTTAGCACTTAAAAGGTTTGGTTATATTATTATTATTATTATTATTATTATTTTTTTGCAGAGACAAGTAAACATTTATTTTTGTACCTTTCCTCCTATGTGTATTTCAAGTCTTTCTCACAAGGCCCCAGGAATCACCAGATTCAATTATGTCCCTGGGCTTGTCCACTGCAGCAGGAGTCTTAGGGAGCCTTGTACAAATGCTAGAGTTACTCCATTACCAACATTAAACCCTAGGATAAGAGATGCAGCAAAGCAGGACTCCTTCCTCCATGGAATGTGCTGATTTCAGACGAGGCAGCAGCCAATGTAGAAAACGCTGGAATTTTTCCTTGGAACTGGATTGTGATGAGAGGTGCTTGCCATGAACATAAGCTACTGTTTTTTTCTTTTCTTTTTTCTTTTGAGACAGAGTTTTGCTCGTTGCCTAGGCTAGAGTGCAATGGCGTGATCTCGGCTCACCACAACCTCTGCCTTCCAGGTTCAAGTGATTCTCCTGCCTCAGCCTCCCGAGTAGCTGGGATTACAGGTATGGGCCACCATGACCCGCTAATTTTTGTATTTTCAGTAGAGTCAGGGTTTCGCCATGTTTGTCGGGCTAGTCTTGAACTCCCAACCTTAGGTGATCCGCCCTCCTCAGCCTCCCAAAGTACCGGGATTACAGGCATAAGCCACCGGGCCTGGCCAGCTACTGTCTTTTCTTTGACCCCTTCTTTTCCAGTTTTTAAAGATAAAGCAGGAAATAATCTTCTCTGAAGATACTTGATACAAATTCTCCAAACCCAAAAACACATGCTTCCACTTTGTTGATAAAAATTTATTGCAGTTTGGCACCTGGTCCTAGTTCAGCTGGCGGATGAGCTAATTGATGCATTCACCCCGATAGCCAGGTGTACCCATCTCCTTGAGGAAGCCCACTCTATTTTTGGTAGCATGACGGGCCACTGAGAGGTGGAAAGGGCGCAAGAACCATGAGATCTCCTGGAAATGCTTCCCCGGGAAGGCAATTTCATGAATGAGGTCTTCCAAGCAAATGACACCAAACTTCCCCAGGTGCTCCTCAGTCACAGTGTTGTCTGTCAGAGGGATGGTCTTATTCTTGACCCTGGCTTGTCCACGTTTCAAAATGAGTTCCCGGACAGACTTCAGATTTGGAAATCCCCAGGTCACATAAGGTTCCACTATGCACAGCATTTTTAGGTTCTGGGAAGTGACTTTTACAAAGACACCACTAAAAATTTTCTTTAGGCAAAGTCTTGCAATGGTTCTCTGCACCAGTAAACTCACACCATCAATCCTGTCATTGCGTACGACAAAGACCAAAGAAAGTCTATCTGGCAATTCCAAGGCTTGAGGCTTCACTTCTAGTCGTCTGACACGCACCTTGTCACGCGTCTGCCGCCAGGAATCATGTAGGAATGATTCCAATTGCTTAAACCTGGGCCCTTTTCCTTTCCTCTGCTCCTTCTTTGCCAAAAGTGCCTGTTTGCCTGAGTGGCTTTGAGAGCTTGATAA
Organism: Aotus nancymaae; assembly: GCF_030222135.1. Taxonomy (NCBI): domain Eukaryota; kingdom Metazoa; phylum Chordata; class Mammalia; order Primates; family Aotidae; genus Aotus; species Aotus nancymaae. The sequence goes on along the minus strand of NW_026988450.1, from coordinate 13,362,785 downwards.
CCTGCCTCTTTTTCAGGAGATTTTCTGGAACCAAAGGGATTTTTCTTTGCTCTTGCTCCGCCATCTTTCCGGTGTAGCAGCTACTGATGGTTATATTATCTTTATGCTGTCATTGTTTCTTATGTTATATTTTTCATTATTCCTCTGTAAGAACTGTTTTTTGTTTGTTTTGCTTTGTTTTCTGGCTAAAAGACCATGTAGTCTTTCTCCACTTGCCAATCCAGCTGTCCATCTTTGCTTATTCAGTAAAATTCTATGAGAGGGAATTAGTAGGCTCCTTCAGATTCGAATGTGACCCGCCAGCACATGGATTTGTCCGGCGTTTGCTGGTTTCTGTTTGTCAGAGCAAAGACTGCCCTTCTCTAGCAAGTGGCTCCCCTGTGCTCCCTGACCACAGTCTTAGGAACTGTTCTCCCCTCCAACAGCTTGGCCCTCTGGTGCTTAGTTCACATAGGAGTTCTTTGTGCCCATCATCCTTCAATGTCTTTAAGAAAAATTATAATTTTTTTTTGTTTCTATGTCTGGTGATTTCTGGGGTTTTATCACATGAATGAAGATCTTTTATACCTTTCTGTATCCTAACTGAAGGTGGGATTCCACCATGTTTCCAATGAGCTTAAAATCTAACTGAAGACCACAACAAAACTAGGTTGGAAATGCCAGGTGACAAGTAAATCGTGAGGAAGATAAATCTTTCAAGAGTTCAGAGAAGGAAGTAAGGTTGCCTGATACAAAACAGGTGACACAGTAGAAAAAATTCAAATATAAAGATAATACATATTTAGTAGAAATATATCTTAAATATTGCGCAAGATAGACATATTAAAATTATTTTTTATTTATCTGGAATTCAAATTAAACTGAGCATTTATTTGCTCAGTATATTTATTTGCTAAATTTGTCCCTGGGAAAAAGAGACCATTAGTAGTGCAGGGAAAAGGACTCAGAAAGAAGTAAAAATTGAGGTAGGCTATTAAGGAAAGACAGAGGTATTCAAAAGTTGCCACATAATGTATATGCAGACAAGTACCAGGAGAAACGATCAGAGAAATGTGTCAAGTTCAAAATCCCTCAGCGTTCTGAATGCCAGTCTAAGAAGAATGGACTTCATTCTGCTGGCAAAGATGAATAAGAAAGATTCTTTCTAAGTCTCCCATTTTTGACCCCTTTAAAGGTAACAGTAGCAATAAGAATCAATTTTATGGTATAGGTCTTCCATAGAGGAGTCCTTTTCAGATTTGATAGGGCTTTTTGCTTCAATAAGGTCCCATTTTCCTTTTTATGTTTTTCCTCAGGTTTTTATAGTCTTCCTTTGTTCAAGTATAAGAAATGATGATGGCTCTACCTTCAGGAATGTGAAATGAATAAGATTTTTCTATTGCTGCCAAATAAATGAAAATGATAAACGATCGTGTAAAAATTGACAAATGTCAAACAATAGACTTTAAACCATGTTTATTTGAAGCAACTTGCTGCACTTCAGAGCACAATTACAAATCATCCTTTCAAGCTCTTCAGAAGCTAAGACCTGCCAAGAGCTAATTAACTGCTCTGACGGCAGGAAGATGTGGCAACAGAAGGCAGTTTCTGAATGACTGCAAGGTATTTAATTTGAATAAAAGGAGAATTAAACAGCAGCAGTGAGCAAAGATAGCAGCAGATAGAGAATGCCTATATTAAAGATTCTTATTTGTCTTCAAAATCGACCACTGGAAATGTATATTGCAGTGAATGTCTTGCAGCATAAGACAGCCTCACAGAGCAGAGAGTAGAGACAAAAGAGTTTGTGTTGGTGCATCTCAGGCAGCAGAGATTCAAGTCTCCCCCTTGAACACCTTGCCTGCACTGCGGATCAGTGTCTGGAACATGAATGAGGATCCTTGGTGCTTACTGCTGTGGTCAGACTGCTAAGCTTTTCCTAAACATGTGTAACTGACTCGAGTGGCTGCTGCATCTTGTCTAATTTGGGGAATGTATGCATAATCTAATATGTCCCTTCCTCCTTCTTTTGCAACTCTTTTCAGTCACTGCATGGTTTAACCCTTCCCTGGACCCGACTGCCAGGTCTGGGGAGTGGAAGCATCAATGGGATTTTTCTTGGATACCTTCTAAGACAGTGCTTGAGACAACTTCCACTAAAGCCTGTCAGCTTCCCTCTATCCTCTCCCTGACCTACACCTGAAGGCATGTACCCTACTGAGTGGAGGGGATACTAACTTTTATTGAGGTGCCAAGTACTTTCATATGTTATTTCATTTAACTTTCATAAGAATATACTCAAGACAGTGTTGCCCTTGTTTTGAGATAAAGAAATTGAGTCTCAGAAAAATTGATAACTTGCCTATCACTCAAACCCAGGCATGCTGATTCCCTCTGCAGGGACTGCCTGCACGGCTTCCCCACCCAGCTTTGCCTTCCTTGCTTCTAGGATCTTCTGCTCTGGTTTTCCTTGCACCCTATTCTTGATTCAGTTTTTATTTCATGTGGAATTAAAGGATTCTATTCCTTCCTTCCCACACAAGGGTTGAATCTTGTCTGTAACCAAGGTCAGTTCGTCCCAGGACTAAGGCTGGGTTGTCACTGTCAGGTTGCACTTGAGTCAGCTCCCTGAACTCCTGACACTTAGACACTTTTTCCAGCTCCCTTTCACCCCAGTGAGCTCAGTGAGCTGAAGACTGTTTTTGTTTTTGTTTTTTGAGACAGGGTCTTGCCTTGCTCTGATACCCAGGCTGGAGCAGGCTGGAGTGCAGTGGCATTTAGCTCACGACAGTCTTGACTTCCCAGGCTCAAGCAGTCATTCCATCTCAGCCTCCTGAATAGCTGGGACTACAGGCATGCTCCACCACATCCAACTATTTTTTTTTTCTTTAAATTTTGTCGATACAAGGTCTTCCTATGTTACCCAGGCTGATCTCAAACCTCGATTCTCCCTTTTTGGCCTATGAAGTTCTGGGATTATAGGCATGAGTCACTGCACCTGGCCCCCAGTGAGCTGAAGTAGAAAGTGCCGCTTAGGTTCATAGTTATATGAAGCCTCCTACTAGCTGGAATTTGATAATTTTTCACAGCTGGTTTTCTAACTCATATATACTTCTTCCAACAAGAGACAGCTGAATGTTTGCATATAAGACATCATACCAGTAATTCTAATGTTCTTATGGTACACACAAGATTTTACTTTTTTTAAAATAGCATTCACAACTTTTTGTAAAACTTAGTTTTCACAGAACTTACAAAACACTTCAAGCATATTTAAGAATATAGGAAAAATACAACATCTACATAATTATCACACCAAGATCAAACAGATGTTAACATATTGCAATTTGCTCCAGATCATTTTTTTTTTAGAGAATTAAGCTGTTTCAGATATTGCTAAAGTGCTACTCTCCTCCCTTAACCCGCCCTCCCCAGTAGCATCCACTCTCTTGAAGATGGTGTGGATCATTTTTGTGCATGTTTATGAACTTCACTAGCATGAACAAATTCATCCATAAACAATGTTTGTGAGTTTTAAAGATTTAGACAATTGAAATCCTACTGCACTTTTTTTCACGACTTGTTTTTCCCCCACGTTTTATGGGTGTGTATCTGAGAGAAACTAGACAAGCACAGGAACTATGCACAAAATTTTTCACTGAATTTCTGTATGTTCTAGTTTTTATTTTAAAAAAAGGAAAACATCCTAATTGTCCCTCTGTTGTGCAATGTTTACATAAATGTGATTTATTCATTCAGTGGAATGCTATCAATGCTATCCAGCAGTTAAAATGAATCAACAAGATCTACACATATTTATAGAACTTAAGTGTTTTTTTTAAAACTGCATTTAGGCCAAAGAAAGCAATGAATATAAAATGATTTTTTGTGTGTATGCGAGTAGGTTTTCTACTTGCTTCTTTTTAATATTGTTCCCTTGATAATATAAAATAATGAATAATGTGGTATATAAAACATCTTAAGGTTGTCACTGGTGAGGGGAAGACAATGTTTCAGTATTTTCTTTATCTAAACCTCTATTCTTCCTTCAGGTCATGTGATGAACACTGCAATGCAGGAGAACTCTGCAGTGCATGAGTTTGTGAACATGTTGACTTAATTTAGTGTCTAAATCCTGCATCTGCAGTTAGCAAAAAGATTCAGGATTTAGACACTAAATTAAGTCAGCATGTCCACAAACTCCTTCATTCCCTGACATATATTCCACTAGAAAACTTAAGATAATGGAAAAGATGTCTTTCATTTCAAAGAAACTGTTCCCATTTACAGTATTTGTGGATGGCGATCTGATCAGTGGTGGCCTTTCTTGCCTTCCTGTTTTATCAAGTTAGTTCTGAAAAGACTTTAAATAACTCATTTGTATGCAGACTGGAATTTCCAAATTGGCAGCCCTAAGTACCACAGCACTTGAACTGCCATCTATAGATGACAGTAAATTACTTTCGGTATTACCTCCAGACTATTAAAGCTGTAGTCATATGAGAATAATGCATGCCTGCATATTGCTACCGTCAGTAGGTACTCAATCAATAAAACAATATTGCTCAGTATTTTAGCAGAGCAGAGGTCTGATAAGGTAATGGTAGCTTGAAATATGTTAATAAATATATTTAGTAAAACCTCTATTAGTGAAGAAGAGGCTGCGGTGAATTGGGAGAGCTGCAAAGCACACCAGGATCTGTGCAACTCAAAGCTAGAATTCTGCTGAAAGCACTGCTGTAGTTGAACCTGGAAGGGAAGAGATGTATGAATCAGTCAGTAAGTCCTGAGTCATCCATTGAAGTTGATGAGGAAAGCAGAAATTTTCTGACCTGCCAGAATAGGTTAGGTCATCCTGTTGTAGACTTTTACTGTATACTGCAATCTTTCTTAGTAGAGCTTATCACAACTCTAGATATGCAATTCTCTGTAAAATTATGTGATGGTTTCTTTCCTCTGAAAACCTCTCAGGTGGATGGAAGGGACCATGCCTGCCTTGTGAGTTACATATCCTCAATGCCAAGCAAAACTCTTTGTACATATTTAAAAATAGAGTCATACAAACAGTAAAGGGATATGAAAGGGGAAGGACCCAATGTAGAGGTCTTGTTGGGCACCAGTCCTGACAAGGCAGATCTTCTCTGTGTGTGCACTCTGCCTGAAACCTGTCCAGCAAGAGCAGAATGTTAGGAAGTCCAGGAGGGCAGCGCGGTAGAGAGCTCAGGTTTATATTCAGGTAACCTGGTTCACGTTCAATTGTATCATTGACCTGCTTTGCGACTTTGGAAAAGCTACTTAATTTGCCTATGCTTTCATTTTCCCACCTCTAAGATGGATAACTGTTTCATACATTGTTTTTAAGGATGAGATAATTCTAAGTATTGCCTACCAGCCTAGAGTCTTTGTTCAAGATATGTTTTCTATTATTGTCATTATTATGCAAGATTAGAATCTATTCCTAGGGAATGGGCGTTGATAAGAAATCAGAAGGCATGACACAGAACACTAAGCCATCGGTACTGTTTTAGAATGGGGTTTTAGGCTCAGAGGTGTGAAGTCTCAGAAGAAATCAATAGCATATTTCAGGAAACAATAAAGACTTATGGTCCAGGCCAACACAGGTGACAGGCCAGGGGAGGGTGGAGAAATCCTAGGCATTCAGGGGTTGAGGAAAAGTAACAGAACATTGGGTTAGATAAGAATAAATTTGATTATTGGGAGCAATGCAGAAATCCAACCTAGTAGATGTCTACTATGTGCTGGGATTAGGGTTGCACTACTCAGAATCAGTTCACCCAATTTTGAGAAGCTTGCAAAGAGATTGGAAGCAAGACAGGGGATGACAAATTCATTCTGATGATGCTAATTACTTTCAGAAATCTTATCCAGGAACATAAATATGACATTAAGCAGAACTCAAATTATAAGAACATTGGGAAAGAGAAGTGGTGGCCATACATTCATAATACATGTATTAAAATTAAATAAACAACAAAACTGAAATAAATACTGAAGTTGGATTAGGTTTCACTTTTGGCAAATGATTTTCACTGAATAGTGAGTAGAAAAATAACGATGAAACTTTAGAAAATGACTGGCAACTGTAATCTTGTCCAGGCATTGCCAATGCACAGCACATCTGCTGCCATTTCCAAATTCTGTGTGCTTGGCAGACCTCAAGGAACCATCTCTTCATTCTTCCCTGGTGAGCTCTTTCTTACCTGGCCTCAAGACACTTCTTAACACAATGCAACTGCCTCTTACAACAAAACTGGTTTGGCACACAAGGGGGGATCATACTTATCTTCCTTTATCTAGATTAAATGAGAAAATGGAGATCTACTGAGGCGAATCACTTTCTGCCTAAAATTTCACCTCTCCTGGTTAGTATATTTTCCATCCTATTCTCATGATCCTAATTTCTGTTTATATTTGTACTCAATTAACATTATTGTTGCATAGATTCATTTAGACAAAATATCAGGTGTTAAATAAACAAGTAAATGAAATGATCTTTCTTAAGTCACATGACCACTTTTTCCTAGAATCACGATTCTGGTTAAATACTAAGTACTTGTGGTTGAATCTATGTAAGAAAAAAATGAAGAAAAAATGTGCTAGTTAAACTCAATTAAAAATGAAACTCTGAGGTGGGTGGGTCACTAGAGATCAGCCTGGGAAACATAGTAAAACTCCCCTCTCTACCAAAAAATAGAAAAACAATTAGCCAGGCATGGTGGCGTGCACCTGTAGTCCCAGCTGCTTGAGAGGCTAAAGTGGGACAATAATTGCTTGAGACTAGGAGGTCGAGGGTACAGTGAGATGAACTCATGCCACTGCACTCCAGCCTCGGTGACAAAGTGAAACCCTGTTTCAAAAATAAATAAATAAAATAAAAACTCTTTTCAATAGAATAATATTTTATTTTTATTTATTGAGCATCATGGTTATTCTCTTTGATGTAAAACATAATTTACTGAGATAAAAAGACATAAATACAACCTATTTTAGATGATTTTAAGAGAGACCTGGAAGTTCCAAATTAACTTTCTCCAAAGTCTTATAAATTCTAAACAGTAAAAAAATTAGTTAATGAAAAGTGTAATGCTTTGTTATAGCTTACATATTGACTGCAGATACGTTTATGACAGGGCCAATTGTATTTTTGTATCAAGTGTTTTTACACTGATCAAAAAGGAGCACTGATTTATAAGATTTCAGGATAATTTAAATTGGCTATAGGAGTTTAGGGTGTTGTACATTTGTTTTCATAAGGTTGCTGATCATGACTGTTATTTATTTGCCACAAAATTCTTAGGATTTCTCCAATTTTTCTTTTCTGAAGAAGTATGTAATCTCTTTGTGGTGATGCAGATTTTAATAAATGCAATGCAATAGTATGAGGAAAGCACTGATCAAAATCTCTGACTTGGCTAAGACTTGGGAATGAGGAGGCAAGAAGCAGTTTTCTAGGCAGAAGCAGCAAGAGCCAGTGCAAAGGTCCTGAGGCAGGAATGAGTCAAGTACCTTTGAGAAATAAAAATGAAGCTCCTGTGCTTGCTGCACAATAGAGCTGGAGAGGAGACACAGAAGTGAGGCGAGGGGTCAGAGCCCTGTCCTCTATAGAGCCTTGTAGCCCACTGTTAGGCCATGGATTTGAATTTAAGCCCAGATAGCAGGAAAGACATTTGAGAACTTTAAGCAGACAAATGCATGATCTGATTAACCTTTTAAAATGAGGGTATCTCTCTTTTTTCTCTAGAACAGTAGTAATGCCTTTTCAATTTATTTAATTCTCATCCACATGTAATATGAGTGAGTGCTAATAATATAAGAGGGAGAGACAGAGATGTTAGAACTATGGATTGCAAATGAAGAATATACATCATACTCCATGATATGAAGCCTTTAAGACCGAAGTTTATCCTGTGGCAGAATTCATTTTTGTGCCATATGGCAACAAGAAAGTCAGCAACTTGGTGTGGTGACATTGCAGCAAAACGTGATTTTAATGTGCTGACCCAGAGGACACATTGAGGAAAAGTGACATTTCATTGAAGAATACAGTATTATACACAACTCTCCTTGCCCTTTCATGTATCAGGGTATGAGCTAGAAACTTCAGGACTAGTTAAAACTCTGTCATTGGCCTGTAACCCAAGCACATATGGCTCACTTGCACAGACATTTATTTTGGAACTTTCTCAATTCAGTTGTTTGACATCTGAGTACTAAGTATCTACATATTACCACCTTAGAGAAGAAAACACTGAACTTCTATGAAATTAAGGAAATGTAAGTCACATATTTTGTAGAAAAATGGTCATTGGAAAGAAAGGTAGATATGACTGCATTAGTAACAAATCATATAAAGTAATTTTTATAATTGTATTAAACTATTACTTGGGGAAAAAACTAACTTGTATTGCTTTTTCCAATTTCCTCTGTCCAAAAACATTCAGTAATAATGACACGTTATTAACTTGAACTTTCATTAAGTTTCTCTTCCAATTTGTTTGAAGTCCCTGTTCTCACTGGGCTCTGAGATTCACCCAATCCAGAAACCCTGGAAATTACCTTGCTTCCCTGTCTCTCAAAACTTTTTTTTTTTTTTTCTAAGATGGAATCTTGCTCTGTTGCCCAGGCTGGAGTGCAGTGGTGCATGACCTTGGCTCACTACAACCTCTGCCTCCTGGGTTCAAGAGATTCTCCTGCCTTAGCCTACCAAGTAACTAAGATTACAGGTGTGTGCCACCACACCTGGCTGATTTTAGGTAGAAACAGGGTTTCACCATGTTGGCCAGGCTGGTCTTGTTTTTTTTCCTTCTTGAAAAGTTTGTTTATTCTGCAGTTGTTAACATTCTTGTTTTATTTAAATGTTTCTTTGCTGATTAGCATGCATTTATGTAGCCAGGATAATCAGGTTGAATTATATCATTTTGGAGAGGTTAAATTCTAGTAATTATACATTTGCATCTTACAATTATAGCATAAATCTGATAATGCTGTTACTTGCAATGTATACAATAATGATAATTTAAGAAAGAAGTAAACTTAGAATTCTGGATTCTATTTAGTTAATCTCTTTAATCTATAAAAATGTTTGAGCTTGAATATTTGAAAATAATAAAGATGTAAAGTGATACCTTCCCATTTTAGAGTTGAAAATGCTACATTTTTTCTGTCTTTAAAATGTTTTCCAAATAGGCAAAATGTCATTTAGGATACAGCATAAGAAAACAGAAATTCCTTCTACATACATACTAAGCTCAGTACATTGAAATACCAATTCCATCTGTACCTATAAATTATACTCTCAGTTATTTCTGCAAACAAATTGTAAGTTTCATTATTAAATATCTCTATGATGGATAATTCACAGGTATATCTTTGATTCAAGGTGCAAATAATTGAATGATATATTTAGGCATGTGAAATGTCATTAATATCAAGAGAGATTCTACTTTTAACACTTTTCAGAGTCAGGACTAAATAACTGGAAAGTTCAGTTGACAATAAACAACTATTTTGCTTTTCAAAAACTGTTGGGCCGGGCGCGGTGGCTCACGCCTGTAATCCCAGCACTTTGGGAGGCCGAGGCGGGTGGATCACGAGGTCAAGAGATCGAGACCATCCTCGTCAACATGGTGAAACCTTGTCTCTACTAAAAATACAAAAAATTAGCTGGGCATGGTGGTGCGTGCCTGTAATCCCAGCTACTAAGGAGGCTGAGGCAGGAGAATTGCCTGAACCCAGGAGGCGGAGGTTGCGGTGAGCCGAGATCGCGCCATTGCACTCCAGCCTGGGTAACAAGAGCGAAACTCTGTCAAAAAAAAACTGTTATACTTGAGGATCTTACTGACCCATCATGGGAGGCTTTTCTTATATTAGAATATTTAAAATACCATTAGGACATATCGGTTACTATCTTCAAATAGAACATTCTAACTAGCACTTAAGATAGATACTCTTTAGCACTATACTTCTATCAGGCAATAAAATGTCACTGAACAAAAAGATGGCCCACATAGTAACTGATTTTTTAAATGTTACTTTATGAATTAAATATTAATGACTTTTTTTCTAACTTGCTTCTATGTGAATCCAAATATATACACTTAAGTATACTTATACACAGAGAGATTACACATTAATAGTTATTTGATAAGATATGCTGTTATCAGCAACAATTCCATGGACCTCCCAAGCTCAGGGAGTTGTCAGATGGTACCAGCTTTCTGAATTCTAATTTGTGAATACTTTCCAAACATTGCACCAACTTTTATTAAAAAAAAAAAAAAAAAAAAAAAAAAAACGCTTTATTTCGTAATATTTGTAGAGCCACAGGGGAGATGCACAGACAGTACAGAGAATTCCCACACACCTCTCACCCAGTTCCTCCATTGTTAACCTCTTAACAATATCAAGGTTCATTTCTCAAACTAAAGAAGCCCACAGTGGTACACGGTGATTCGCAAAATCACTTATATGGCTTTCACTAGGTTTCCCGTGACTGTCCTCTTTATGTCCTAGGAATATTCCCAGCTTTGTGTGTATCTGTGGTACAGTAGCCCACTCATCTGCAGTTTTGCTTTCTGGAGTTTTACCTTTCACTGTTTCAGTTACCTGTGATCAGCTACAGTCTGAAAATATTACAGTAGTTTGATACAGAGAGACCATATTTATATAACTTTAATTATAGGATATTGTTAAAATTGCTCTACTTTATTGCTGTTAATGTTTTATTCATCCTAATTTGTAAATTAAACTTTACCATAGGTGTACTATAAACATAATATATAGAGAGTCTGATATTATGCACAGTTGCAGGTAGCCACTGGGGGGTTTGGAACACATTTCCCATGGATGAGAGAAGACTATAGTATTTACAACAAATACACACAAAGCAGAGGAGATATTGCATATAAAATGACAGCATTTAGGGGCAAAGATTAATCTTTAGTGGCAAGGAGAACAAATAAATCACCAATAGTTGGTATAACTTTCCATGTTGTGCATAGATTTAGATGCCACAGAATACAGTCTAAGGGCATGAGTCTTGATAACAAATTTGCATTCAACCGACCCTTGGTGCATTTTAGAACATGTCTGCTAGTTTCCATGACAAGACTTAAAAAGCACTGTTATAATATTATAGTGTAGAACATAAGAGGGATTTTGTTTGTCTGCTAAGTATCTGTGCATTCCAAGGTGAATTGAATTGATTTTCAACATTTTTTGAGGTAACATCAATATTAATTGCTAATAAGCATTCTACTGTGCCTAAAATAGATTGAAAATTTACCACAGTCTCTTAAATCGAATTATAATGGACCAAACTTACTATTCATTGCACATTTTGTTGATCCTGCTCATACAGAAACATTTATTACTTCTGAGTGAGATTGCAAAAATGGATTAAAATGCCAACCCTCCTTTTAAAGAGCTTAAAAATCTAAAAGGAGAGACAGAAAGGTAGGACAAATAAGTTCATAAAGATGGAAGATGAGAAGTGCTATAACATTTGAATCTACAAAACGTGGCGGAACTTTGAGAACACATAGGTGGGAGAAAGCAGTCTTCCTGGGAATGACTGGAATGCTTTGGCATTACAGGAAAGTTCACTTATTCCACGAAGTGAAAATGAACTGCACCAAGGTATGCAAAGCCCACATGCGGGGTGCAGATCCCTGCAAAGAGGCCGGTTGCTGCCTAACTCCAGTCAATTGTTCTCACCCTACTTCTCTGTGTCAGATTTCCCTCAGACCCCAGGAACCAGAAACACAGATTTTCATCTAAAAGTCTCTTCATTACTGACTATTGCTAATAATCTTTTTCTTTTTCAAAGATGTTGTTCAGATTTAAAAAAAAAAAATGTCTCCTGGTCCAATTTGACTCATGGTTCCGTTTGTGACTTCAGGACACATATAGGCAAAGAATGCAGCCTGGGAAAAGGAAAACAGCGGATATTCAGAGAATGTAAAAATATAATTTGGCAGAGGTTTGATTTTCCTGCCAAGTAGGGTGGACAACAAGTACTTTGCCCCGAGTACTGACATGTTAAGATTTAAGCATTTAAATTAATGTAAAATGTTCGGTGTCAGTCAACAAATAATTAGTTCAAAAAGGAAGCTCCCACATTCCATGCATTGTTAATAGCAATGAACAATCAGTGCATTCTGAATTATATCATTGATTTGACTTCAGTCCTGTTTGACCTTGCAAAAAAATTGCTAGTGATTTATATGCCTCCATTCTTCCTCTCCTGCTCTCCCTCCAATTCTGAGTTGATGGTTTTATTCCTAACTTTTTTGGAAAAAAAAAAAAAATGGAAGCATTTAGAAGAGGAAGGATTTCCACGTTCCCATCACCATAACTGCATCCCATCTGTGCCTGTGTCCATAGACTCTGCCCTCTCTTCTTTTACAATGAACCACCTGCCCCTGCTCTTTGTATATGAGAAGCCATCTTTATTTTTCTGCTTTCAAAATTATCTCTTCGTCCTTTGCCTTTTGATAGTTTAGTCATAATATGTCCATGGGTTTTCTTTGAATTCATCCTACTTGGAGTTCACCACACTTCTTGGATGTGAAGACTAATGTTTTTAAGCCAATTTAGAAAGTTTTCTGCCATTATTTCTTCAATTATTCTTTTTGCTTCTTTGTCTCTCTATTCTCTTCTTGAAGCCGACATTTATGAGTATGAGCAGCAAGGTCTGCTTACAATGTCCCACAGGCATCTGAGGCTCAGTTTTCTTCATATTTTTTTACTTCTGTTACTCTCACGGAATAACCTCAATTGACCCATTTTCCAGTTGGCTGATGATTCTTTCTTCCATTGGCTCAACTCTGATCTTGTAAATTTTTCTTTTAGGTTATTATACTTTTCAACTTCAGAATTTCTATTTTTATAATAATTTCTATCTCTTGATATTCTCCATTTGGCAAGATATCATTCTTACACTTTGGTTTTTTAGACATTATTTTCTTTAGTTCCTTGAGCATATTTAAAATATCTGATTTAAAGTTGTTGTCCAGTAAGTCCAACATCTAGGCTTCCCTATAAATACTTGCTATTGATTGCTTTTTCCCCTTTGAATGGGCCCCTACTTTTGTGCCTTTCAATGTCATGGTATTTAAAAACTCAGTATTTTAAGCATAATAATGTGGCAACTCTGGGAACGCACTTACAGTCTTACCCAGGGTTTGCGTTATTTCTTGCTGTAGTCGTTAGTGTTTGTTTGATGACTACTCTGGAATAATCCTGTAAAGTACATATCCTTTGTTGCATGTGGCCTCTGAAGTCTCTGCTTTGTTAGCTTAGTAGAGTCACTCAGCGGTCATCTATTCATTCCTAACCGATCTCCTGTCTTTGCTGAGGAACTCTGTGTGTTGAGACATACCTTCAACAATCATGAAGGCATCTGCAACTTCACATTATACTACATTTCCTGCTTCTCCAGAACCTCAAGAATGACCAGAGGTGAGGGTTCAGGACCTCTCAGGCTTTCCTTGAGCACGTACAGCCCTGAACATGTGCTCAGCCTTATACCTGTGGATGTCCTTCCAGATTCTCAGAAATATCTCAAAGCTTTTAAGCTCCTATGGACATTTCATTCCCAAGCTTTTCTTTTAAAGCTTTCTGGTTATTCTATTGATTGCCACAATTGTTATCCATCCCTCTAGGCAAACATGAAGTTAAAATATTTCCCTCTAATTGTTTTAACACAAAATCTTCTTAGCAAAGGTTTTTCTCACTTGGTAGTTCTAAGTCATGTCAAATACAGACAGCTGTGCAACTGGAGTCTCTCGAGTAAAAAAGACAGGTCAAATACTGACAGTTGTGTGGGAGTGAGGATTTGAGTAAGCTGTAGCTCCATTCTTCCCTCTCGGATGCTTGCCAGGCTGCAATGAGAATGTGAACTCTTCCTTATCAATACTATTGTAGATCTGGAGAGCAGGGAATGAGACTCAAGTGAGTTAAATACTACAAAGCTCATTATTCTTACCAAGATTCAGCTGTTTTTTCTTGAATAAGTGCATTCTGATTTCTATAATCCTTTGTGTAATTTCTAGGCTTCTGAACAAGTTTATTGTGACCATTTTGCCAGTTGTTTGTTTGTTTTGAGACAGAGTTTCACTCTTGTCGCCCAGGCTAGAGTGCAATGGCATGATCTTGACTCACGGCAACCTCCACCTCCCGGGTTCAAGTGATTCTCCTGCCTCAGCCTCCAGAGTAGCTGGGATTACAGGCTCCTGCCACCATGCCTGGGTGATTTTTGTATTTTTAGTAGAGATGGGGTTTCACCATATTGGCCAGGCTGGTCTCAAGCTCCTGATCGCAGGTGATCTGCCTGCCTCAGCCTCCCAAAGTGATGGGATTACAGGTGCAAGCCACTACACCCGGCCGCCAGTTTTCTCATTGCTTTTATGGAGGAGAGACTTTTCAGAGGCCTTTACTCCACCATTTCTCTGGCATCCTACCACATTTTCTTAACCATTCTATTATAAGAGCCTTCTAACTGGCCTACCTGTTTTGAATTGTACCACATTACAGTCTATTCTCACAATAGCATATAAAACCATGTCTTGTTACTTCCCTTGTTCACAATCCTTCAATGACTTCTCATCTCAGTCAAAGGAAATGCCAAGTTCTTAGCATTCTCTGTTTACTCCACTTCAGCACTCTGGCCTGCTTGCTCTGAGCACACTTTATCTTTGCATATTGCTGGAATGCTTTCTTCTCAGATCTCTGTATTGCACATTCCCTTTTCCCGTTAGATTTCTGACCTTATATCAATTTATCATAGAAACCTTTCTTGACCTGTCTAAAGTAACATTTCCCTTATCAAGTCACTCTGTTCTCTGCTTTGTTTTCCTTCATTGCATTTATCATGCCTTGACGTTACATATATTTTCATCGTTCAGCTTCTTCTACCAGAATGTAAACTGCATAAAAGCAAGCATGTTCACTGCTGCATCCACAGTGCTTAAATAGAGCCTAGAAAGTAGTAGGTACTCCATAGATACGTACTGAGTACGTTGTAGACGTCTGTAGGGGAGTAGTGATCATTGTTCATTTGGCCTGGTAAACAATGATTGTCCTTATCTAATTCAGCAGCCCTGACAGGGCTGACAGGCTTTAATTATCATGAATACTCCCTGTTGCTCAGCTGACCCAGACTTCTGGGAATGTCCCAGATCTCTGAGGCCACAGTCTATTAAGGTTGTCAAGCAGGGATGAATTTCCATTCCAAATATCAGCTGAGACCCTGAATTAAACTGGAAGCCTGGGCTAGATCAGACCAAGATGCCTCATGATCAAGCACTGCCGAGGACAGAGGCCTGCCAGTCTAGGGTCCAACAGTCCAAACCTGCTAGGCTTTTTTTTTTTTTTTTTCCTCTGACAACACACATGCAAAGAAACTCTACCTTTTTCTCAAGTCACAGGACATAAAATCTAATCTTTCATCCTATCAGTCACGATGTTTGAATGTTTACTGCTACAGAGAGTCTGAAAATCTCATGGGAAAGATAAAGAACTCGAAAGAATTTCGATTTTACTTGTATTGACCTGTTCCCAAATAGACTCTGTCCCTGTAGCCCAGAAGGGGCACCTTGGACCAATCAGCCACATATGCCCTTTCCTTCTCTCAATACCTTCTGTGCAATGAATTCTGATGATAAACTTTAGATATTGAGATGTTATCTCATACATAACAGACATTCATTAAATGTTTCTTGAATTTTGGTGGTTTTCCAGTCCTTATTTGTCGAGTGGGTGGGCAATGTTTTAAGAACATGAGAAAGCCCTTCCATTTGACAAATGCATTCTGTTCTACAAAGGCAAACTTTTAGAAAAGTGTCTGCCTCAGCTGCTTTTTCTAATCAAGATGACTGGTAGGACACGCTTTCTTCCAGGCCTTCACAGTGACAGCTGATTCAAGGTCTGGTACTAAATTACCAACAAACTTTATTCACTATTGTCAGAGGGTTGGGTCTGTCACCTCCAAACCCTAACACACATTACTCTCCGGTCTGCTTCCCATGGACAGATAGGTTTTGATGGGATTTTATTCTTAAAATGCATTACCCCTTTCTTGTAAAAATTATCCACTTAACATGACTATTTACACATGGTCCATCTTATACAACTTTTTAAAATAACTTTTCTTACTCCTTAGGTTTGGCAAATAAATTTTTGTAGAGATGGCTCTAGGAGTAAGCAATGAAGTCATAGGGCTGATTTAAGACCAGGCCTATTGCAGAAGCAGCGGCATCAACTAAGCAGCTGGGGAACACAGAGAGATTAATCTTGACAGAGTTAGACATGCAGATACTTAGAAAGGCTATAATATGCTTTGAGTTGTCTATTATGATGCTGTTATTTTTGTTTCATGTAAAACTAGAGCATTTGAAGACCAGGCAAAGCTGGATTATACACTAACCATTCCCCTCGAGGGCCTGCCTATGCATACAATCCAAACAAAAGAGACAGAAAATCAGTAAGTAATCAATAGTGAGACAATTACAGTGTAGTGGCTTAAGTAATCTTGGCCATTTGCCTATTTTATTCACCTGAAAAAGACTTAAATAAGTCCTCCTTGAATAAAAATTAAGCACAAACAGACACTAATTACTGTGGTAAGAAAAAGCAATTTATAATATATGGCAAACCCAAGTTATTTTTGATTATGCACATACGCCTAATGTAATACACTAAAAATGTACTAAGAATTATTTCTGTAAATTTACAACAATGGTAAACTGTACTTTATATATATATATATAAAAAATGAAGTGTGATTAAAAATATATATATATAAAAAACCAATCATTATCTGCCTAGGAAAAAGAACTCATAGCTAGAAAAATGAGAAAATGGATTTTCAAATGAAATCAGGAAGCATTTCTAAAAGACAAAAAATAATCTTTACAAGCAGCAAGTGGAAATCATCATGTGCTCAATTATATCAAAATTACACAACCATAGCTAGAGAGGATTTCAAAGGCAGCAAGCCTACCCTCCAACAGATGAAAGAATCTGCTCCATCACCCATCACTGAAATGATCAGCTCATCTCCATGTGAATACTACTGGTGGCAGAGAGCTTGATAATTTGCAAGCTACCTTTCTTTGCTCATGTGTGAACACTCTAATTTATTTTTAAGTTCTCCTGAACCAAAACACTTACCAGTAGCTTTAACCAAGTAACAGATCTTTATATTTCCCCCTGGAATAACATAAAATAAAAAAATCCCTGTTCCATTCACGGTCTTTTCATATATTTGAAGATGATATTTACATCCCTCCCTAAGGCAGTCCTTTCTCCATAAACAGTCCCTATTCAGCCATGTAATATTACTGTGTACACAAGTTCCCAAACTTTCATCATTTCAGTTTCCATCTTTATTCATTTAATAAACATTACTTAAGCACCTGCTACATGCCAATCACTGGAGATATGTGAATGAATAGAAAAAAACAGCACTTTCATTGAGGGAGCTTAAAGTTGGCTAAGAAAGGCAAACACTTTAAGCATGATAATTTAAAATGAGATGAATGGCACAAAGAGAAAGGTCATGGGCACTTTTCAGTTACATTCTCATACAGTAGTACCTAGAACTGTACACAAAACTCGAGAAATTGTTCTAATGAAGGCTGGGTGCATTAGGATTATTATCACCTGATCCAAGCCATGATTTAAAAAATTTTGCTCAGATTGTAACAGCTCCAAAATCACATCACTGAGTGGGAAGTATTCATACTAAGGCTGAGATAAATGGAAACTTGTATATTCAATTCACAGCAACAACTGGGTCCTATATCTCCACCTTGCTGCCCCAGGTGAAAGTACAAACTGCGCTGGGGAAAAGGCCAAGGCAAATCTATGATTCAATGACTGAATGCTGACTTCAGATATGTATCAGGAAAAGCACCCTCTCAGAGATCAAGAAAGGCTTCCATTTCTTAAGACTCCTAGCACTGTAGTTCCTGTTTATCCACAGTTTTGCTCTGTGTGGTTTCAGTTACTCGTGGCCAACTGTGACCCAAAAACATTAAATGAAAATTCCAGAAATCATTCATAAGTTTCAAATTGTGTGTGTTCTGAGTAGCATGATGAAATTTTGTGCCAACTGGAGACATCAATCATCCTTTTGTCCAGCATATCAAGTTGCACAGATTACCTATCTATTTGTCACATAGTAGCTATCTCTGTTATCCCATAGAATAAAAATGTAGCATATATAGGGTTGAGTATTATCCATGGTTCATGCATCCACTGAAGGACTTGGAACATATCCCCAAAGATAAGTGGTGACTACTGTATTTTCAAACAATGAAAACATACAAAAAGAAATTCCCCAATAAATCTGTTTCAGGCTAACAAGTTTGCAATTTTATTTGTGTGTGTGTGTGATAGTTATTCCTTTCAATGAAAGGACACGTCTTTTATATTTTCTTGAACATTTTCAAACATAGTGCACTGTGAGGATAATTTTTTAAAATAATTTCAACTTTCATTGTAGATTCAGGGGGTACAGGTGCAAGTGTGTGACATGTGTATATTGCAAGATGCTGAGGTTTGGGTGAAATTGATCCAATCACCCAGGTAGTGAGCATAGTCCTCAATTAGTGTCTCAGCCATGTCCTCCTCCCTTCCTCCCTTCCACCTCTTGTAGTCCCCAGTGTCTATCATTGCCATCTTTATCTCCATGAATACACAATGTTTAGCTCGCACTTATATATGAGAACATGTAGTACTTGGTTTTCTGTTCCTGCATTAATTCACTTAGGATAATGGCCTCTAACTGCATCCATGTTGCTGCAAAGGACAGGGTTTTGTTCTTTTTGATGACTTCATAGTATTCCATGGAGTATATTAACCACACTTTCTTTATTCAATCCACCACTGATGGGTGCCTACGTTGATTCCATGTGAATAGTGCTTTGACAAACATATGAATGCAAGGATCTTTTTGGAAGAACAGAGCATCAGTGTAAAGAAAATCAATGTAAATATTACTGAATGTATAATCATATTGCCTAGAGACATCCCCTAGAGTTTCCTTTACCTCTCCTGTAAGTCATCTAGAATATTTTCATTATCTGACAATGACGTTTGACAACAAGGCTGTCTGAATTCACAGACTTTGCAGTTCCTAAAAGAGAAAAGTGATTCAATGAAAGAGGAGAAGATAGGAGAAAGGAGGAGAGGGGAGGGGAGGGAAGGTGAGGGGAGGGGAGAAGGAGAAGGGGAGGGCAGGAGGGGCACAGGGAGAGGAAGGGAAAAGAAAGGGAAGGGAAGGGAAAGGAAAGGAAGGGAAGGGAAAGGAAGGGAAGGGAAAGGAAGGGAAGGGAAAGGAAGGGAAGGGAAAGGAAGGGAAGGGAGGGGAAGGGAAGGAAAAAAAGCAGGGGGAGAGGAGGAGAGGGCAGGGGAGGGAAGGGGAGAGGAGGGAAGGAGATGGGAGAGGAGGGGAGGGGAAGGGAGGGGAGGGCAAGGGAGGGTATTCAATGATGAGCACTCGATTTTTGGTTAATCGTATTTTACGAGAATATACTGCTTTAAAATTACATAGCCATGACTATAACCACAGTCATGAGTGATAGCTGCCTATTCTCCAAAGAAATGTGATCAAAACTAATATAATAAAAAAGATAATTATACTTCTATTCAACATTTTTTAAATTGATGTTAAAACATAATTATTCTGCTCTATATCGCATAAGTACTACCTGTATGACCTTTTGGGAGAAATCAGTCTACCTCTCACTGCACACTGTATCTGTTCTTCACTTACAAAGTGGATTAGTCATGTCTTACCTTCCTCTTTCACAAGCCCATAGTGTGTTCAAAATATATCACACCACAGTAACATCAGATATTCTTTCAAGATGCTTTATTTATGAATTTGATTTTTTTTTCTTCTGCAGGGATCCAGGTTCTACATTCTGATCCAGAGCTATGTTGTAGATTACATGAGACAACCACACAGCAGAGAATAGTAGCCACAGTTCTGGAGCTTCCATGCCTGGGCTTCATCTGCAGTCAACACTAACTCTGCCTTCAGTGTTATAACCATGTCTGTTATCATATGCCAAGATCTCCTCTATGTATTATTATTGAGGGAAGACTCTACAACCACTTCACATAAACCTCAATTAGCTGACTTATCAACTAGTAAAAGGAATTTCTTAGTTTCACTTAAACTTACTTGGCTTCAGGTTGAATCCTAAAATTGGCAAAGTGAATAAATGGGCATTTTCACTCCAGTTAGAACAGAAGATGTTTTCAGGATATTCAATTGTTAGTGTCTATAATAAGTTAGCAATTGCTATGGCTTCATAACATCTTACCATCACTTGTTGCCACTCTAAACTGCTACCATGGCATTTTCTTTATTCACCTCTTTAAATGTATTATTTTGCAATCTATGATTTTATTGCTTACCAAATATAATCTCTATATGCCTGAAATATTCTGGAATCCAAAATTTTCTTCTAATGTGGTCTCTTACCATTAGACCCAGAATAAACAAGTAACTTCCAGTCCCTAGACTTCAGGATGAATGAATTTTGCAGCTCCTATTTTGAACGTAGGTATTTGACGGGGTAAGAGAAAACCATATAGAAAGAAAACCAGGCTGCCTAAGGAGAGGAGAGCAAGGTGTAAAGACAGGGAGGACCAATTTAGAATGAGACTCTCACCATCTCTACCACTGTATTCTGAACTTGCATCATGTGCTTCATTCCTTCGATGTCTTGGTGCCTCCCCAACTTATATTTCACTTTCCCACGTCCTTATAACTGTATAATACAAGAAGTAAACCAAAAATAGTTGGAAGTATATACTCAAGAACCAAACTGATTAGGTTCAAAGTTCGGCCTCAGCCCAGCATTTATGTGGGCAATTTTATTTAACCTCTCTGGGGCTCAATTTCCTTATAAGAAAAACGGGTACAATTACAGCACCTGTTCCAGAGGATATATGCAAAATGCTTAATCTAGTCCCTGGCATATTGGAAAAAGTCAAGTATTATTAATTAACTATATTTATGAACACAATTTCTTCTACCTTTTGGTCATCTCACACCTAGACTTCATGAAAAGTAATAACTCAAACTTCAGTTTCTCTAAGAAACTCTCCCAAATAATAGAGTCATTAGGTATAAGCTCTACTTGATAACTCTTTCCTATTCCCATTGTAACTATATATTCTTGTGCATGGCCATTGAGATAAATATATCTATTTTATCTTTTGAAATATAATAAATAATGGTATAGAATTTAAGAGTGGTGGTGGAGTCAGAATATTTGGGTTTAATCCTAGTTCCATTACTTGCTTAGTAAGTTACCCAAGTTCAGGCAAATCCCAGCTCCATTACTAAGCAAGTAATTTCTTTACTACTTGCAAGTAGTTGCTTAGTAATGGAGCTGGGATTTGCCTGAACTTGGGTAACTTACCAAATCTCTTGGTGTAAAATTTCCTAATGGGTAAGATGGGAATATTTTTAATACCTATCTTGTAAGGTTTTTTGTGTATTAAAACAATTAGTCAAATGTATATCAAATAACACCTGATGAAAAATATTTCTGTGGATGGGCAAACACTAATAAGAAAGAAAACAATGTGTACTGGAAGAAACCAAAATAATAGAAATAATTTTTAATAAGCATAGGCAATATCCTTACTGAAAGAAAGGAGGAGAATAAAACCATGAGTCAAGAAAAAATAATTTAAAAGAAAAACCAAATGGAGGTGTCATGTATGAAAATATAAGAGTTGAAATAAAGACTCAATTTGGGTTTCCAGTTCCAAAGTCGTGGCATAGAAGCAAGTTGGCTTTACACACCCCCATCAGAAAACCAAAAATGAATATACAATTCTGATATTATCACCAGTGATATTCTAGAACTCAAATATGAGGATGAGACAGTTCCTAGGGCTGCAGACAAATTTAAAAAAAAATTCTGAGTAGACAGTAAGAGAATCATACTTCCATATCTTTGATGCCTCGTCTCCTAATCTGTTTGACACAAACGGTGCAGAAAATTTCTCTTGATTCACAACTTCTACTGTAGAAAAAGTGAGATCAAGGTGAACTATCAGTTTCCCCAGCATTCTGGGTTCCCTGGCGGGAGAACTATTCCTGACACAGAAAGCATCAAGAGTGCTTGATAGAAATAAAAGCCAGAGACAATGGGTAGACGTGAGACTACGATCTCCAGACCTGGAAACTCTTTTACATAACTCTGCTGAAAGAGATATCAACTTAGAGTTGTTATTCAGCATGGTGCTGCTGAATGTAGACAGTACATTCCACAGGTCCCTGGTCACAAAATTCTGGCCAGCCAGACTACACTGCTAGGATATCACCATTGGGACCACTCCATTTGAGAAAGTCAACACTACAATTGTTTACTGAAGCTGAGACAAACCTGGGCTTAAGTCACCATCTAATCCTGAACAGGTGGCAGCAACCTAGAAGGAAAAAATAAATAAATTCAACAAGTAAATTGCAAAGACTCTCTAAGTAAACATATCCAATAAAAGCCAAGCAGAGAAGCCTGGAATAAATAATAACTAGAATAGAATAAGGCTTCTTCAATGCAAAGTCATAGACATAGATCCACAAGATACAACAGCAAACAGGAAGCTATGACTTCAACAAAGCAAGGAACCAAGTGACTGATTCTACCAAGATGATGATATGTGAGCTCTCTGACCAAAAACTCAAAATAGAAGTTTTAAGGAAACTCAGTGATCTCCAAGATGACACAGAAGTTTATCAGAGAAATTTAGCAAAGAGATTGAAATATAAAACATTCAGAATTCCTGAAAATGAGAAATAAATGAAATTGAGACCAAAACCACAAAAGATAAATAAAATGAAAAGTTGGTTTCTGAAATGATAAGAAAAACTGACAAACTTTTAGTTAGATTAACTAAGAAGAAAAGACAAGACTCAAACAAATAAAATCAGAAATAAAAAAAGAAACATAACAACCGAGACCACAGAAATACAAAGACTCATTAGAGACTACTATGAACAATTATATGTCAACAAATTGGAAAACAGAGAATAAATAGATGAACTACTTCACACATATAACCGACTAAAATTTAACTACGAAGTTATAAAAAACCTAAACAAACCAATAATGAGAAACAGGGTCTAAGTTCTAATAAAAAATCTCCCATCAAAGAAAAATCCAGGAACTGATTGCTTCACTGCTAAGTTTTAAGAAAACTTAAGGAAGAATGAATAATTCTTCTATTCAACTTTTTAAAACAATTGAAAAAGAGGGAATACTTTCAAACTTATTTTATGAGGCCAGCATTACCCTGATACAAACACCAGAAAAGGACACAAGAAAAATTACAGGCCAATATGTAGAAAATGAAATAGATAAAAATAAAACTGATGAAAATGGATGCAAAAAGTTGGAACAAAATACTAGCAAACCAAATTCAACAATACATTAAAAAGAGTATTCACTATGATTAACTGAGATTCAATTCAGGGATGCAAGGATGATTCACGTATGCAAATCAATAAGCATGATATATCTACATTAACAGAACTAAAAATAAGAAGCATATGATCATTTCAATAGATGTTAAAAAATATTTAATAAAATACAACATCCCTTTATGATAAAAACCCTCAAATAGTGCTAAAAGAACTGGATATCCATAAACATAAGAATAAAACAAGACCCCTATCTCTCACCATATACAAAAATAAAATAACATAAAAATGGATTAAAGACAAACTTTCGACTTATAACTATCAAACTTCTAAAAGAAAACGTTGGGGAAACTCTCCAGGACGTTGGTGTAGGCAGAGACTTTTGTGTATGTAAGACTTCAAAAGCACAGACAACTAAAGCAAACACTGATGTATGGAATCACATCAAGTTAAAAAGCTTCTGCATAGCAAAGGAAACAATCCACAAAGTGGAGCGGCAACTCACAAAAAAGGACAACATATTTACAGATTATCTCTCTGACGAAGGATTCACAACTAGAATATCTAAAGAACGCAAAAAACTCAACAGCAAGAAGCCAGAAAATTGATTTAAAAATGGGCAAAAGTTCTGAATAGTTATTTCTAAAAAAAAACAAGTCATATAAATAGCCAACAGGTATATGGAAAAGACTCAACATCTTTAACCATCAGAAAAATCCAAATCAAAACCACAATGAGATATCATCTCACCTTGGTTAAAATAGTTTTTATCAAAAAAGACAGGGAATAACAGATGCTGGTGAGAATGTGGAGAAGGCAGAACATTAGTACATTGTGGTGGTTATATACATTGGTACAGCCACTAAGAAAAAGTGTATGGAGGTTTTTCATAAACTAAAAATAGAGCTATCATATGATTCAGCAATTTAGTTACTGGGCATATATTCGAGAGAAAGGAAATAAATATACTGAAGAGATACCTGCACTCCCATGATTAACACTTATTAACAATAGCCAAAACATGGAGTCAGTATGACTGTCCATGAATGGATAAAGAAAATGTGGTGTATATATACCTAATGGAATATTACTAAAAGATACAAAATAATGAAATCCTATAATTTGTAGCAACATGGATAGAACTGGAGGTGATTTGGTTAAGAAAAACGCAGATGAATATTGCATGTTCTCAGTCATAGGTGGAAGCTAAAGAAGCGGATTTCATGGAAATAGAGAGTAGATTGGTTGTTACAAGAGGTGGGGAGGAGAGATAAAGAGATGCTGATTAGTTGACACAAATATACAATTAGAAAGAAGAAATAAGATCTGGTGTTCAATAGATCACTATGGTGAATATAGTTCATTGATTGTACATTTCAAAATAGCTAGAAGATAATAATTTGAAGGTTACTAGCATGAAGAAAAGATAAAATTTTAAGGTGATGCATATCTAAATTACCCTGATTTGTTCTTCACAAATTATATAAATTTGTCAAATTATCACTTGTATCCCAAAAATATGTACATGTATTATATATTAATAAAAAAGGCATTATAAATTTATTAGAAGGCAGCATATCATAGTGGTAAAGAATATAGGCTCAGGTTCAAGTATTGAAACCATTAACTGTGTATCTTTAGGCAAGTTATTTAAAATTTCACTGGCTGTTTTTTGTGCATATATATATAGTAATGCTAACAGTAATGCCTGTCAGAGCTTTATATAAATGAAATGAGATGATCCAAGCAAAGTGCTTACACGACTGCTTGGAGCATAGTTTCTATCATTTTTATAAGAATGAATTTTTAAAAATTGATCTAAAATATTACCTGTGAGATATACATATTAGTGGCAAAAAGACGCAGAAAAAAATCAAAAAGAAAGAGGACAAAAATATAAAATAATAACTAATTGACAATTGTGTTGGCAATTAAAATATCAGTCAAGGCTGGATGCGATGGCTCATGCCCTCCTGTAAATCCCAGCACTTTGGAAGGCCGAAGTGGGCGGATCACTTGAGGCCAGGAGTTCAAGACCATCCTGGCCAACATAGTGAAACCCGTTCTGTACTAAAAATACAAAATAAGCCAGGCATGGTGATGCCTGTAGTCCCAGCTACTCAGGAGGCTGAGGCAGGAGAATCACTTGAACCAAAAGGTGGAGGTTGCAATGAACTGAGATTGTGCCACTGTACTCCAGCCTGGGTGACAGAGCGAATGAGACTTTGTCCCATAAAATAAAATACCAGTTAAAATATAATGTAGGATAACAAGTAAATTGAAGGCAATAATGAAGGACAATAGATAATACTAAGAAAGATAAGTGAAAAGGCCATAATAATCATAAACAGGTATGAGTCTATCTATAATTGAAATACAAAAAAGCATAAATAATCACATCTATAGAAAAATTAGATTCATAAACAATTGTGATTGGGATTTTAAGAGAAAACTTAGAAACTGATAAAGATAAAAGAATAAGAAAAATCCTAGAACTTTTGAATAAGATAACTCAAAAACTTAACAGATACATGCCTAATATTACATCAGACAAGGAGAATAGACATTTTAAGTACACGTGGAATATACACAGAAGTCAATGCCGAATGAACTCTCAAAGGAAGCCTCGATCCATTTCAAAACATCAATACCATACATATTATGGTCACTGATCATGTGAAAAATAATTATATCAATGAAGACAATAGTTTAAAAATGGATATATTTGTGTCCTAAAACACTTGTGACCAGATGAACTTGGGTCAAAATGGTAATGGTATGGGGGAATAAGGAACAATGTATAGCTAAGTGACAATTAAAGGCTTACATATCAACAATGGAGGGCATAGCTCAATCAAGAAATTTATAGAAAAATTACAGCTTTCAATGGATTTATCAAACCACAAGAGGAAATGAAAACAAGTTAGACATTATAAAAAAAAAAATGAGAAAGTACTGTAATAAAGCCAAAAATTAAAAAGAAAATAAAAAATTAAAGGCAGCAATCAGTGAAATAAAAAAGAAACATTAACAACTAAAAAAGATGAGGAAACAAAATTTGATTATTTGAAAATATTGAAAGCTAGATAACCTCTGTTAATCCTTATTTTTAAGTGTCTATGGGATAGTAATAGACCAAAGAAATAAATTATAGCATTTAAAAGAGAAGTATCTCCAAGTATTAAGGCTATAATAATGAAATAGTATTTTGTGCATACATATGCCAACAAATTTGGAAATCTAAAATAGAATACATTTCTAGGAAAATATAAAAATGCCAAAACTAGTAATATTAGTCTAACAAATAGACAATGACTATTAAAAATTGAAATATGAATCAAATATATTCCTTTCCACCAAAATAGCACAAGGCTCTAACAGTTTTACAAAGAATTCTAGCAAATAAACTAAACTGGATAATGAAAGACAAAAAATTTAAAAGACAAAAAATTATATAGGCATTTCTCAGGTGTAAAAAAGAAACACAAATTAATTAAATTAGGTTTTATAGGCCGGGCGCAGTGGCTCACGCCTGTAATCCCAGCACTTTGGGAGGCCGAGGCGGGTGGATCACGAGGTCAAGAAATCGAGACCATCCTGGTCAACATGGTGAAACCCCGTCTCTACTAAAAATACAAAAAATTAGCTGGGCATGGTGGTGCGTGCCTGTAATCCCAGATACTCAGGAGGCTGAGGCAGGAGAATTGCCTGAACCCAGGAGGCAGAGGTTGCGGTGAGCCGAGATCGCGCCATTGCACTCCAGCCTGGGTAACAAGAGTGAAACTCCGTCTCAAATAAATAAATAAATAAATAATTAATTAGGTTTTATATCTCAACAACTTAACAGAAATGTATTATGTTCAATAAAAAATACAATAATGATTTAATATCAGAACATCTATCAATACAGGTCATCAAGTTAACAAAATAATAGAAAAATGTATAAGATTCTCCCAGATGCAAAAATAAAGAAAAAAAGAATGAAATTCAGTTTATTAATCAAAGTCTGGGAAACTTAAAAATAAAGGCAAATCCCTTAACTTGATAAAGAGAATTTATCAAAACCCCACTCAAACATAATGGGGTGATTTGGTACCTATTTTTTAAAGAAAGGAATGAGCTAAAGATGTTTCTTACCAATGTTTTTAATTAGATTTAATTTTTTTATATATAGCACTAAAGATCCTGGAAAATGTAATAGAAAATAAAATAATAGGTATAAGGATAGAATAGGAATAGATAAGAAAATTATTATTTACTAATATATGTTCATCTACGAGGCAAATCTAATGGAGTTAACAGGCACATTCTTAAAAATTATAAGACAGTTCTGGGAAGTTGTTTGATATGAGATTAGCTTTCAAAAATTTACCTATACCAGGCATAATCAAATAAAAAATAAAATTAAAAATAATATTAAAGCTCATAAGATAAAATATTTAGGAATTACTATAATAGTTATATAAACAACGCACGAGGCATTATAAGAATGTTTTAGATTTTCAACCTTTAGTAATTCCACTTACAGATATAAATACTTGAATAAATGAAGTTACACTCTTTTCCTTGATAGACAATTCAACATTGTAAAGATGTTAATTCTTTTCAAATACATCTATAATGAAGACTCAGGAAAAGTGATTCATCTTAACAGGATATAAAGGGATACCAAAAAACAAAACAAAATAAAACAAAATACTACAACTACAGTAGTAAAAATAGTACATAATCTCTTAAAATCAGCAATATTATTTACTATTATTATAATTTTTATTATTTCTTAAAAAAATAATAAAAAGCTTGGCCTTCGATATCAATAAGACCTAAAGTTCCTAGAGAACATTTCTACTCAAAACTATAGATATCATGAAAAGCAAGAGGTAAAACAAAGTAGAAACAGAATGGGAAACAAATAAAACAACAGAACAAGGTGCATGTTGATTAAGTACCACCAGATGAAGCCTTCAGATGGAGGCGGGTAACATGGCCGCACAAGACAGGGTCCACATTGAGGATGATTTTGACGGTAAATTTTGAAAAAGCCATGGCAGTTGAAATAAATTAGGATATTTCGAACAGCAGTTTTGTGTGAACATTCATCACCTTGCACTGAATAAACTCTTGCAATAGCCAGAAAACTGATCTACTTGCCTCTGGCAGCCCGTGGCTACATTAATCTTTCTGGAACACTGCATGCCAAGGTCTTTCATTGACATATTTATTTCATAGTCCTTATGTCTCTCTTAAAGGAGAAGGAAGGAAGGAGGGAGGGAGGGAGAGAGGGAGGGAAGAAAGGAAGGAAGGGAGAAACGGAGGGAGGGAGGGAAAGAGGAAGTAAAAGAAAAGAAAAGAAAGAAAGGAAGCAAGTATGGTCATTAGAGAGTTAATGAAGAGCAAGAGGTTTGGGTCTTTTAATGACAAAAACTTGAGAATCAATTCATACACAGGTCACAGGGAAACCTGCCAGTAACAAGAGTTTCAAGATGAAGGAGGTTTAATGGCAATGAAGGAAATGGAAAATATTTGATGAAGAGCAGAGTTAGACATGATGACCTACGACAAGAGAAGAGAACTTTTAAAAAGTGACATACTTGCTAGTATATTGGCTAGACCAATTCTTTCCATATCTACTAACAAAAATGCTCTCGTTTCAGTAACAAATTTTGTCTGAATCTTGACCAGATTTTCATCCCCAGTGAAGCTCGGACAAGAATCCTTTGATTGATAGTAATTCATGAATAAGATCAGAGAAGCCATAAAATTCACATATGAAGGGCACCTTTAGCTTGGGTTGGACTTTGGTATTTATCTTCCAGGTCCTTTTAGTGTTCAGTATGGAAGGTAAATAAGAAGACTGACAATCAATATTAGAGGTAATGATGTTTTCCCAATTCAAGAACTACCCGACCTTGGAATTGCAAAAAGAAGTAAATAAAATGCACATTTTAGTAAAAGCAAAGGACCCAATTTTAGTCATAAAGAAAGGCAGAAATCAATGAAAAAGTGGGTCCTGAATGTCTTTCTATTAACATCAGCATCTAAAGGAAAACACATTCTCACATTAATATCCGCTTCTTAACTGATTAAAGTAAATCTACAAAAACAGCAACAACAAACCATAATTGAAGCAATACATATTTGAATGCAGTAAAGTGCAATACTTTCCTAATGTAAGCACATGCCCAGAACCCAACAGCAGCAAACAAAAAAACTGCTTCTATGTTGACTGCACCTCGTGTTCAGTGGCGATGGTTGTTCTATGCAAATTAACTGAGGAAACTGTAAAAAGAGAACATCTTTGATAACATCTGCCTGCAAATGTTCCAAACACTCAGCATTTGAATCCATGTGGCTAAGTACAAATGTTAATGATTCTGAATTAGATTGGATGGAGTGTTGAGATTGCTAAGTCTGACATAGAAAGTAACATGAGGAGGAACAAACTGTGTGCTGGATACATTTTTTTTTTTTTTTTTTTTTTTTTTTTACTCAGGATGAATGCTTAAGTGCAGAGACACTTGAAGAAACTCAATTCCTTAGCCAAAATGATGCTGGTATTTTTAATTTGCTTTCTTGCTTCCAGGCTCAAACACCTGCTAAGTTTGGTCATTTTAAGACAGAAAAGCATGAGTTGGCTGGAATCAAAATTATACTAACAGAGAAACTGAAGCTGCATGGTAATTGTCCTAACAGTCTCTTCAAATGTGGCATCTCCCTTACGATTTGTAAACTGTAAATTGCACTTACCAGAATCCTCCCTATAGTTGTGGGCAGATTCCTTATTTCCTAATCCAAAAGACCCAGGCTCTCATCCTTGTTCGTTTCTCACCAATGTGGACCGTGTCCAGAATCATCATTTACTTTTCACATCAGATCATATCACTCTTTCCTGCTTAAAATCTTTCAAGAGGTACCTGGTGATCCTTGGATAAAGACTCACATCTTTTTTTTTTTTTTTTTCTTTGAGACGGAGTTTCGCTCTTGTTACCCAGGCTGGAGTGCAATGGCGTGATCTCGGCTCACCGCAACCTCCGCCTCCCGGGTTCAGGCAATTCTCCTGCCTCAGCCTCCGAAGTAGCTGGGATTACAGGCACACGGCACCACGCCCAGCTAATTTTTTGTATTTTTAGTAGAGACGGGGTTTCACCATGTTGACCAGGATGGTCTTCATCTCTTCACCTCGTGATCCACCCGCCTCGGCCTCCCAACGTGCTGGGATTACAGGCGTGAGCCACCGCGCCCGGCCCAAAGCCTCACATCTTTAACTAACTTGGCCTGGGTGATCTTGCCTAATTTGCCCCACCTGCCTCTCCAGCCTAAAGTTCTGTCATGCTCTACTTGCTTTCTATGGTCTAGTCACACTGGCCTCTTCCAGTTTCCCAGCACCAGCACTGCTCCTGCACCTGGACTTCAGCCCCTTTGAGGATATTAGAGCTCTTGAGAATGAACATTGGGATTTTAATAGTGGCTGTTCCTGGCTGGGCACAGTGGCTCACGCCTGTAATTCCAACACTCTGGGAAGCCAAGACAAGTGAGTCACTTGAGGTCAGGAGTTCAAGACCAGCCTGGGCAACATGGTGAAACCCTGTCTCCACCAAAAAATAAAAAAGCTGGGCATGGTGGTGTGCACCTGTAGTCCCAGCTACTCGGGAGGGAGGCAGGAGAATCACTTGAACTCAGGAGATGGAGGTTGCAGTGAGCTGAGATTGTGCCACTGCACTCCAACCTGGGCAACAGAGTGAGACTCTGTCTCAAAAAAACAATGGCTATTCCTGACACTGGCCTTACTGATGTCCCTTACAAGTAGGAGCCCGAGTAGGAGAGCAACAACATGGTAGGTGATCTGAGGTGATTCCAGGTGGCAGATACACTCAACAAGTGCACCCATGAGCCACAGAGAGGATGAGTTGGGGGCTCACAGTGTAATCAGGCACAACGCAAATATCACCCTATTTGTGAATACAGGAGGCATTTGATTTTAGCATACCAATTTCTAACACAAAATATAGTTAAACAAAGAGAAAACAAAGACTGATTTTATTCTTTCCTTCAAATAAAGATAGGTCCTTTAGGAGGAAGCTGAGAAGCTACCTGAGGTGTCTAAAGAAATGTATTATAACATTGCTATGGATCTGAAAGAAATATTCCAAGCTACAAAATATGCCAGTGAAAAGGAAGAATACACACCCTGGAATGAGAACTGTGGTAAAGACAAACCTGAGGAAATCCAGGACCCTGCAGCTCTGACCAGTGGGGCTGAGCAGCCCAGTGGGTTCACGTTCTCCCTTTTTGATTCAGACTAAAGACATAAAGGAAGAGAACTACAGAGTTGAAACAGTGAAAGATTGGAAAGTGAATCACTTGAACTTAGGAGATGGAGGAAACTACAGAGTTGAAACAGTGAAACTTGGAAAGATTGTCTGGCAGGAAGACCCTCATTTCCAAGACAGCAGTTCAGAAGAGAAAGATGTTACTGAAGAAACAGATCACAGAATGCCCAGTCCTGGAGAAGCATCATTACCTGAGAAACAGACCACTAGATTTTTCTTTTTCTCTAAGAATGATGAAAGACATCAAATGGGTTCTGATTTATTCTGGAGGGGAGTAGGAAATAATATTAGCAGGAACTCCTGAGAGGCCAGAACAGACAACCTTTGTATGGATTGTCGGAAGAAACATAAAGATGCAAAAAGGAAAATGAAACCACAATAACAAATGTCAGCACTGGTTTTGACACTGCACGTGAACAAGGCTCGCCTAAGGAAACTGACCCAGAAAATAGTTTTAGCTAACAAAGAAATTTCGGAGTGAAGGAATTTTAAAAATCTGGCTGATGGAATATCATTCTGGTTGCCATTTTTTCTATGAAACTCTTCTGCATTTCTTTCTAAGTAATTACTTCAAAAAATTAAATTCAACTTCTTAAAAAGGCAGCACAAGATAGCCCTTGAAAATACTTCCTATCTATAACCTCTTTGCCCTCTATCCTGAGTAACTAATGGACATCTTCTCATGCCAGGTTTACATGAAGATAACTTTTGTTTGAAGTCCTTTTTAATAAATGGATCAAAGCAAAAAAAAAAAAAAAAAAGGTGGGTCCTTTACCTGTGAAAAATTTATAAAGAAAAATGGAAAACTTGCAGAAAGCAGTACAGATAAGAGGCTGAAAAGAAAGAACAAGAGGGCAGCTGGGATAGCAAAGCCGCCCAGAGGAGGAGCACCCAACCAGGCACAGCCCCCTCTCTCGGAAGCTGCACAACTGCCCCCTCTGTGCACTGCTCATGGGACCCACAGTAGAGTTTAAAATAAGGGTGGGTTGTATTATCGAAATAATTAATATAGGTTTATGAGAGAAATTTTGCAAAATCATAAATGTAGGAAAGTAAGAATAACACACAGTGTTCATGAACAGCAAATCAAGTAATGTTCAACCTCTGCTGTATTTTCTTTCAGCCATTTTAGACATAAGGAATTTTTAAAATTATTTTTAATTTTTCCATAGTTGACTACTCCTGTTATAGCAGTTTCCCAAGCTATCACAAATTCTCTTTAAATTTCAATCTAATTAACTGCATTGATTCCACTGGGAAGAAGGATCATCATATATTTATCCAATTTCTCTATTCGGGTATTAAAGTCATTTCCTTCTTTTTAAATGTAAATGCTTGCTGTGGTAATTATTTTTGCCATCATATATTTCTAAGTTCACAGGTCCTAACTGTTACCTGAAGAATTCCAAAATGTTGTCTTTACTACTTTCTGTAGCACCCATAACTTAAGATTTCATAGCCCCTTCCTTGCATGGCAAGACTTATGCCTCAGCATCTATAAATCATTCCTGGAAATGACAGAATAGCACTAACCCATCATCAGTCAACCTTTGAGGATGTCATCTACAGCTAAAATGGAGGTGTTGTGTAAATAAGACATCTAAATACTGTGCTGTCTGTAAACGTTGAAAATCTATTTGAAAAAGCAATCTTAATTTTACTTCATTTAACTATTTGTGCTAAAGCTTTATGTTAACTATTTGTGATAAAGCTTTATGTTAACTATTTGTGATAAAGCTTTACATTTCTATTTAGGAGAAATTTTTTGAGGACTCCTTAAGGTGGATTCATTTATGCTAGTTGTACCTATTTTCTTATTTCAGTGGTTATTCTTCGAGATATTATAGGTCGCTAATGGTTTCAGCATTTTTCATATCCTTTAGTCTCTTTGTGTCAAAAGAAATCTATTCTACTTCCGTCCATACGGATGTCCCTGAAAATCTCACAACTAATAACAGGAATCTTTAATCAATGTCTCTCTCCTTGCTAATACATTCATCTGTATTTTAACCTCATTGTTTAAATTAAACAATGTGATTAAGAAAACAGTGCACTGAAGAATCTAAATCATCTTTCATTTATTTTGGCACATTTTCTCTAGACTTAAATAGAAATAATTATTAATTCATTTTAATATACCACCCTCTTTTTGGTGTTTCCCACACATTAAAGTTACATTTCTTTTTCACTTTGTATGGATTTTAATTTCTGACTTTTGTTTGTGCAAAGTCCAGTACTTATGAGAAACATAAAAAATGCGCCTCTTTCTTAAACCATGACATCACATTGACTCCATAACAAAGTGAATTTCTGATTCTGTACAATTTGCCTAAAAAGCTTTTTGATACTTATAACATCATTATTTTTTAAAAAGTGGTCATCAAATAAGAACTCCCAATTAAGTGAGAAAAATTAGGGTTTCTGAAAAAGAAGATGGTCTCTAATTTCTATGTGTTTACATATTATTTTATTATGTAGGTAATACCTAATAAAAAGAAGATGAAAACAGGTATCTATCCAGAGTTAATACAAAATTTCTACATTTATTAAGCTGGTGATCACAGCTGTTTTATAACCACTTAAACTGACAAGAAAACATGTGATAGCTTTATTCAGTCTCATTCAAAGTTGCAATATTAAGCACTAATAAATAAATAAAAGATGTCTGTAGTATAGCTTAGAGTTTTTTCAAAAAATAGCTCCATGTAAAATTCTCAGCCCTGATTTCAGCCCCATACAGGAGCAAGAAAGGCTTCACCTGGTTACTTTAATTAGAAAACAGCCAGGAACATTGGGGGTAAAATACAAGTAGAAGACTTATTTAAAGAACTATTGTTGGCCCTTTAAAATCCTCATTTATTAGTGAGACTAGGGCTCACTAATAAACTGGCTCTTCCACTTAGCCCCTGAGAGACCTGTAAGATATATAATATTTGAGAGAGGTTTGACAACTTGTTACTCTATAGTTTTAAAAATCATTCACACACTGTGACACAGCAATTTGCCTATAGGGATTTACTTTGAGTAAAAATATCAAAGGCAAACAAAAAGATTTAAAAGTCAGAATATGAAAACACTGGGAATAAAATAGAGTACAATTAACTGTGTTAAAGAATTATATACTCATATAAAGGCATACTGTGTAAAGTATTTAATGGCTAAAGAAATGCTGTCTTTACATTTTTGAATGAAGAAAGTCTACAAAACAGATTTTGTCTACAAAACAGATTAGGTATAATGAAGTAACATGAAGCTTAAAAAACTTATGAATACTTAGAGGTACCTCTTGGAAAAAACCTAAAATAATATACATCAAAATATTATTTACAATAACTTTTGTATTTTTTTATATTTCCAAAGAACATATTACTTCATAATCCTTTATAACAATACATATTAATTTCTAAGTATTTTAAGGAGGCTAAGGAAGGTAACGTTTATCTTGGAACCCCTTATATGTGCTCAGAGGCATGAATGTGACTAAAAATTAGCATAGTGATTTTTAGTAATAGCTCCCCTTCATTTGTTTGTAAAGAAATAGCAAAGGATTGAATTTTGAAAAGGGTTGAAATTTTTACTGGCATCATATATCTTCTTAAGTAGATGACATCTTTTTATTTTTATTATGACCCACTGCCTAGCAATTCAGTCCCCCTGGCCCCATATCATAATTCTGTCAGTGTGTGCATTTTGGTAAGAGTACATGGAAGCTCATGCTGGAGAGATTTTATTGTGTCTATAACCTTCAGGTGTCAGAATCTGATGTTGCTATGAATCAGAAACTGGTTATTAGGACCCCAGGAGGAAGCACTTGAACCAACAGAACGTCTAGCCCTGAGATCCTTTAAAGTCCTCACACTTCCAGTGACTGAATGTGGCCACAAATGACAACAAACGCTAGGGGGAAGCATTTTAGGACATGAAGTGTCTTCTCTCAATCAGCTAGAGGTGTCAGCGATGACCAGAAAATTCTCCACTTATTCCAAAATCTCCTCCTTATTTCCACCCTCTTCTCCTGTCCTCCTCTGTTTCTCCCTGTCCCCTTCCTCCATCACTCCATCCACCAATTGGAGCTCAGTGCCCTCTAGCTCAGGAAAGGGAGCTTATCTTGCTGTTTAAAAATGATTGATGTACCTCAAATCTCTTTCAGCATTAATAGATGTTCTGCAAAAACTCTAGGGGCAGAGGTGTTCAAAGGTCAGTTAACTTATTTTTTAACCACAGGTTTTCTATACTCCTTAATTCACAAGTGCATAGTTAATTTTCAAGAGAGGTCTACAGATTGCTGTGTTTCCCAGACTTAATTATTATGGAACCTTTTTTCAAATCACAAACATATCCAGGACGTGTGCCTTTTGAAAGATATTTGGAAAAATTCTAGCCTTAATACAGTGGCATTTTGTTTAGGTAAAGTTTGAAGCCTTTATTAGAAGGAATGTCTTGATCATGATGCAATTTGTTTCATTTCCTGTGTCAGGGGAAGGGACAGAGACTTGGGAGAGAAAAAGTAGTTTTTTCCTAAAATTTCAGTGAAATCATATATTATTGAGTTTCTTACACCCTAATTTATCTTAAGATAGACTCTGATCTGGTAACATCTGGAAGCCAGTCCTTCTGAGTTCAAAGAAAATGATCTTCCTGCCTAGCAGACCTTCTCAAGGCTGAAAAGCCTTGCAATCATACTTCTGCCTCTTGAAATGCCACTGTATCCAGGAATTGTTTCCCGATTACTCTAAGCTCCTCATAACTGTTGAACAAAGGAGAAATGAAGTTGAGACTTTCATGACTCAGTGATGGCAACAAGATCTAAATTCCGGTGAACTTTGTTCATTTGAACTTTGTTCAATTGAGCTGTGACTCAGCTCAATTGCTACCTCCTGAAGGACAATTTCACGGACAGTCTTAAGAAGAGTGGTGCTCTTCCCCTGCAATGTCAACACAAGTCTCCATCAGAGTACTTCTGTCAGGCTGTAATTATTTATTTTATGTGCCTTCCTTCCCCAGATCTTGTTTTCTCCTTGGCATGCTCAGCATCAGGCTAACACAGACTATAAGCTCCATGAAGACAAATGGTTTATCTGCCTTGCTCATATCTGTGTGCCCAGGACTCAGACGACTCCTGCTCTTAGTGAATGCTTAATAAAGATAAGGTGGATGAATGGATTGAAGGCTGAAAATCAAAGGAACAAAAAGCTGACAAGATGTTAAGGGATCCATTACATGCCCTTGCCTGACTTTCAGATTTCTTAGATACCGACTTGATTTTTCAAATCACAGAGGGGGAGGCTATAGATATTTATGCCAGGGAAATTTCCAACTCCTCTTCATCCAATTATTTTTAATAACTAAATTTAATGTCAATAAAATTTAAATTATTAGGTTGGTGCAAATTAATTGTGGTTTTTGCTGGTAAAATCAATGGCAAAAACCACATGACTTTTGCATCCACCTATAACAATCTAGACATAGAACTTGCTTAGGGAAAAATCCCCACCATCTGATGAAGTGTAATAGATATCTAAATTTCCATTTCCAATAGAGCTTTGTAAAAATATCTCAGTGGACATGAAGCTTAAGAAATCACTACAAAATGCAAATAAAGGTACCCAGATCCCATATCTGACATAGTAATAATCACTGTAACTTTGCTTCTGTTTTTTCTAGTAATTTAAGAAAATGATACTTGAGATTGTATTTTTATTTTACTAATATCTCTAACTACTTGTAATTCATATTGTTTTTGTCTTTTTCCCTTTCTTAACCAAATTCTGTGAGCTGATCATTCTTGTTTCCCACCTCCTACCACAAGATTGACAATAACCTGATATAATAAGCTGAATACTTCGTAGGAATTGATGCTTTTGTCCAGAGATGGCTCACAAACCTGTGACTTGGAATTTAGCAGGAAATATCCTTTAATGACATCAGATTTTCAATTGCATTGAACTGAAATTATTAGTTTTATTTGAATCAAAAGGTGGCAAAAATATTTAAATTATCTTTAAAAGGGCCATGACATTTATTAAACATTTAAAAACATAAAACGGTTTGCCAAAGTAATTAAATATTATCCCTTTTGGGATTGAGAGGACAATAAACTACTTTAAGTGTGGCTTCTCATGTGCCTTGGAATGACACAGACTCACTTCCTTGGTTCACACATATCAAATGGCTGGTCGAGACACAAGAGTGTGGGGTAGTGGATGCTACTGAGCACTGATCAAATACGAAAGCTCTGCTTTGGGATCCATAGGAATGGAGTAGTGTGAAATGCATAGCAATCTTCTCAATGAAGTGTTCAATACTAAGGGACAAAACAGTCTCCTGTTCTTCGAGTCATTACTGCATGTTCAGGTTGAGAAACAAGTAAATGTTTGGAGCAAAGATGAAATCTACATTCAGAATTTAATTTCCATGATCCAGGCTAAGGGGTTTAAACTGGTATACATCTCTTTGCTAGTGCATTACAATTTAAATAGTGATTTCCCTGACATAGGCTCAGGAAAGATCAAAGGTAGCACAAAATAAGATAATGTGCAATATTATGATAGACATAAATATCATACCTAATGTACAGTTTCTGTCACAGATTAAGTTGATGCAAAAACCCTGAAGTCATATCAATATCACAGAGGGCTTTTTGGGTCACAACCCTGAACCATCTCCAGTCCTCTTTGCCAATGCAGAAGTAGTTCATTAAAATTATTCTCAAGTTTTAAACAAATAATTTGGCTGAAAGAACTGTATCCTCATTTCTTGAAGTTACTTCAAGTGACAAAAGAGCTCTTAGGAGAAGTTTTTCTCTACTGAAAAGGCCGTACTCAGCTGGGAAATTAAATAAAAATCACTTCTCCAGGGATTTTTAGTCTCTGATGATTTTAGACTTGTGAAGAATCATCACAATGACTCTATTTTCCTTTAGTATTTTCATAACATCAGAGACCTTTTTATGAATTTTTATGGATTATTTTGAGTGATTTTTCTTTTTTTAAGGAGAAGCAAATTGAGGAGGTTAAAAAAGGAATGATCAAATTAGAAGCATTTTGAGGATAAACCCATGTAGTCAACTGTTTGGTTCTCAATTAATTTCCTATTGTATATTTTATTGCTTTAGCTAAAATGATTCTCCCTTATTTGCTTCAAAATCTAAAGGCTTATGACATGGGCTAACTACACATCAGTTATAGTTTAATTGGGTGAAAACAGTTCTTAGAAAAAATTTTTTTTCCTTTTTATAAGCTTCTCTTCAGTTCTTCTGAGAGCATCTCAAAGATAATTAAACGTTCTCTAAGGAACTTTTACAGTCGTTGTTACTATTGATCGGTAACAAGACTCAGTAGAAAATAAATCACCTTCTTTTTCTCAGGTTACCTAAAAACATTTTGAAAAATCCTTTGCTATTTTAGAATACAAGAAAATCAATTGCTACAGTAGTAATGCTTTTCGGATACAAGCCTTGGGCAAGAACAAACACAAAGATGTTATTTGGTTCATTTTGTTATAGTTTAAGCCTATTCATCAAAAAAAGGTTTTACATGAATTTCCACATCATGTACATTTCCACATTTATTATTTCAAATATAATATTGGTTTGCTGTTGGTCATATACCTTAGTCAATTTAGCACAAATTGGTTCAGCCAGAACTTTTGGGCAAATAAGAAAAAATGGCTAACAGAAAAAAATTTGGTATTTATGTGTATTTTAAAAGCATGCTGCATTTAACCAAAAAAGTAGAAATATAAGTAAAAGAACAATGATCTGCCTCTTGCGTGTTTGTTAGGATCTTTGTTAAATGAGTGTTCTTCGTTAAACATATTTAGAGAATTTAGTTTTTGTAATTTTAGAACATCTACTTTAAAAGCATGCAGCTTGACTAATGGCTAGAATTAAAGAAATCCAACAAGAAATCAATCTTTGATTCAGAATATCTTTGAATGTGATAAAAAAAAATTTACCTAATAGAAGGAAAAATGGTTTCCAAGTAATATTAATATAAAATACAAAATTGTAAATATATTTGTAAAATGCTAAAAGTGCTTTATCTCCCTCTCTTTCTAACAAACTTTCTCCTAAATCCAAATGCTTTGCCATTTCTTGGTAAACTGGATTCATCTCATCTGTACTTATTTTGTACCCTATGCTGGTAATAATTCCCTGGTTTTTCAGAGTCTAAAAGAAGCTTACTAATGATTAAACATCTTTGTGAATTTCCAACTCCATGATGCTTTCCAAGCTGCCTGTTTCTAAAAACAACTTCCTTTATGTGGAGGCCACCATCTTCATACATACTACACATACCACAAAGAATAGAACTTACTCACAACATTCCTGCATTGTACTTTAATCATCTGGGTTGATTTTCATAGCCCATTTATAGCCCTATTCTCATATTCCCGCTTAAAGTAAATTTTAAAATCTACCTGCTTACCTCAGAAAAATATCTACCCTTAAATGCAAAGTCCTTATTTTGACTTCCTTTAATAATGTGTGAAAAATGTAGAAATGAGAATGTGAATAAATTAGAACCCTTGTGCACTACTGATGGGAATGCAAATGGTACAGCCACTGTGGAAAACAGTATGCGGCTTATCAAAACATTAAAAATGATATTCTCATACAATCTAGCAATTCTACTTCTGGGTATATATCCAAAATATTTAAAGAATGGTCTCAAATACACACACACACACACACACACACACACACACACACTACACAAAATATATGTATGTATCTCAGAGAGTATATATAAATAATATTGCTGTAAATAATATCATAGCAGTATTATTCACAATAGCTATAATATGAAAGCAACCCAAGTATCCATCTGTGGATGAATGTACAAGCAAAATGTAATGTACCCATACACTGGGATATTATTCAGCCTTAAAAGGGAGAAGAAATTCTGATACATGCTACAGCATGGATGAACTTTGAGAACATCACGTTATGTGAAATAAGCAAGTCACAAAAAAAGCAAATACTGTATGATCCACTTATATCACATATATATTATGATGTACTTACAGTAGTAAAAATCATAAAGAAAAACACAGAGAAAGTGAAAGTTGTTTCCAGGGCATAGAGGTAGGAAGAATGGGAAGTTATTGTTCAATGGGTATACAGTTTCAGTTTTACAAGATAGAAAGAGTTATGGAGATTAATGGTGGTGATGTAAAACATTATAAATGAATTTAATACCACTAAAAAGTACACTTGAAATGATTGCAATAGTAAATTCTATGTATATATTTATCACAATAAAAAATATTTAAAAATTGGATGCAGTTGTAGCACAGCTGCAGTGTACAAAGACTGGAGTATACTGGAGGTGATGACCGTGCTGATGTGGAACATGAATGCTTCTGGCTCCACGGCGGTACATTATTAGACAGAAGTGGCAGAAAGTAGATCCTCGAATAATACTAATTCTACTTAAACTATGCCGAAAAAATAGGGATGGAGGAAAACTTCCAAACCCATTCTATAAGACCACCATTGCCCTGATATCAAAACTAGACAAAGAAAACTATAGGCCTATGTCACTGATGAACATTGATGCAAAAATCCTCAACAAAATACTAGCAAAGTGAAGTCAATAACATATTAAAAAGATCATTCATCATGATCAAGTGGGATTCATCTCAGGGAGCCAAGGATAGTTCAATATACAGAAATCAAGAAATAAGTCAGTTTAATAG
This sequence comes from Aotus nancymaae, assembly GCF_030222135.1. Lineage (NCBI taxonomy): Eukaryota > Metazoa > Chordata > Mammalia > Primates > Aotidae > Aotus > Aotus nancymaae. The sequence goes on along the minus strand of NW_026988450.1, from coordinate 13,321,301 downwards.
AATCAAGGACAAAAACATTCAGTAAGTTCTAGAAAGAGCATTTGATAAAATTCAATATCCTTCCTGATAAAAATGCTCAACAAAATCGGTGTAGAAGAAATAGACCTCAAAACATCAAAGGCCTTCTATGACAAACCTATAGCTAGTGTCACAACGAATGGAACAAGACAAGTATACCCACTTTCCCCACTTTTATTCAACATACTACTGGGTGTCTAGCCAGAGCAATTAGACAAGACAGAGACATAAAGGGCATCTAACTTGGAAAGGAAAAAATTTGCAGCTGATATGATCTTATTTATATTTAAAAAATCCTAAACTCCATCAAAAACTGTTGAAACTGACAATTTGGTAAAGTTGCAAGATACAAAATCAACATACAAAAGATCAGTAACATTTCTATATGCCAATAGTGAACAATCTGAAAAAGAAATAAAAAGCAGTCTAATTTGCAATCACTACAAAAAATACCTGGAAATAAACTTAATCAAAAAAGCAAAAGGTATTTACAATAAAAACTATAAAACACATATATTAAAGAAATTGAAGACACAAACGAAATGAAAAGATATTCCATGCTCATGGATTGGAAGAAGAAATATTGCTAAAATGTCTATACTGCCCAAAGCAATCTACAGATTCAATGCAATCTCTATTTTAAAAAGGGGAACTAGAAAAATCAACCCTGAAATTTGTAAGGAAGCATAAAAGACTCTGAATAGCCAAAGCAATCCTGAACAAAAAAGAACAAAGCGTGAGCTGTCATTTCACTTGACTTCAAAGTATGCTACAAACCTATAGTAACCAAATAAGAATGATACTAGTATAAAAACAGACACATCCACCGATGGAATAGAATAGAAACCCAAAAATAAATCCACACATTTACAGCCAACTAATTTTCCACAAGTCACCAAGAACATACAATGGGGAAGACAGTCTCTTCAATAAACAGTTCTGGAAAAACTGGATATCTATATGCAGAAGAATGAAACTAGACCCCTAGCTCTCACCATATTACAAAAATCAAATCAACATGGATTAAAGACTCAAATCTAAGAATGGAAACTATGAAATTACTAGAAGAAAACATTGAACAAATGCTCTAGGACGTTGACTTGGGCAAATGTTTGTGTGTGTAAGAGCTCAAAAGCACAGGCAACCAAGTAAAAGTTTACAATTGAGATTTCATCAAGCTAAAAAGCTTCTCTATAGCACAGGAAACAATAAGTGAAGAGACAACCCACAGAAGAGGTGAAGATATTTACAAAAATATCTGAAAGGGGATTAATAACCAACAACTCAATAACAAATAAACAAATAATCTGATTTTAAAATGAGCAAAAGAGCTAAATGGACATTTTTCAAAAGAAGACATGTAAATGACCACCAGGTATATGAAAAAATGCTCAACATCACTAGTCACCAGGGAAATACAAATCAAAACCACATTGAGATATTACCTTTTCCCAGTTAGAATGACTATTACCAAAAAGGCAAAAACATGATAAATGCTTGTGAAGATCCTGAGAAAGGGGAACACTTGTACACTGTTGGGGATTATATATATTAGTGCAGTCAGTCACTGTGAAAATTCATATGGAGGTTTATCAAAAAACTAAAAGTGGAACTACCATATGATCTAGCAATCTCACTGCTGGGTATATATCAAAAAAAAAAAAAAGAAAGAAAATCAATATATTGAAGAGACACCTGCACTCTCATGATTATTGCAGTACCATTCACAATACTCAAGATATCGAATCAACTCATATGCCCATCAATGGATGAATGAATAAATAAATGACTAAATAAATGTGGTATATATGCAATAGAATATCATTCAGTCAAAAAAAGACCTAAAACCTATAATTTGCAGCAACATGGATGAAACTGTAGGACATTATGTTAAATGAAATAAGCCAGACATGGAAAGACAAATACTGTATTTTTTCATGCATACATGGGAGCTAAAAAAAAATTGATCTCTTGGAGCTAGTTAATAGAATGGTGGTTGACAGAGGCTGGGAAGGGTAGTGGGAAGTGGGGGATGAAAACAGGTTGGTTAATGGGTTCAAAAATAGAGTTAGATAGAAGAAATAAAATCTAATATTCAGTAGTAAAATAGAAAAATTATAGCTAACGATAATTTATTGTATATTTTAATATAGCTAGAAGAAAAGATATGGAATGTTCCCAGTACAAATACATGATAATTGTTTCAGGTTATGAATATTCCAATTACCCAGATTTGATCATTACACATGGTATGCTGATAGAAAAATAACACATGTACCCTATAATGTGTGTAACTGCTATGTATCCAAAACAATTAAAAATAAATTTTAAAATCAGAAAAATATAATTTATTCCCAAAAATGACACAGAAAACATGAAACATGATACTGGTAGGAAGAACCTAAGGTAGCAAGCTTTGCACACAAAGACATACTCTACAAGTAGAAGATGTACTAATAAATCATGTCTGTTATTAGTGATATTATTAGCTTATGATTGTTTTGTACCTAATAATTCCCTGAGAATTATTAGATAATTCTCAGTTTTTTTCTCAGAAAATTTTTGAAAGTGTAATTAACTACATTTCAGGTGAGGAAACTGAACCTGACAGATGACAGAGGACTTATCACAGCCAGACAGTAGGCGAGCCAGGATCTGAGTCCACATCATAGCCTCAGAGACTTTTGCTCAGCAGAGGCTCTCAGCTGCTCTTTCACTGGTGAATAGCAGGGCCTCGTAAACACATGGAGAAGTCCAGGACACTTCCAGTTTTGAGGATCTTTTAATATTTTGTTTCAATGTCATAATAAAAAAGGTTTCCAAAAATTGTGATATATTTAAACTTAGAGTTAACCCATTAGTAATTGTGAGAAGAAAGTAAACTCTTTTGCAGACTATATCAAAAGCCTGTATTTGTAGCTTTTCCTGGATTGAGAAATGGGTCCCTTGGCCATCTTGACCTCCCTCTGCCAGGCTTTAATTCAAAGTAACACTGCCACTAGCTCAAACACAAAGGTGCTGCTCTACAGGTATCAGATTATACAACAGTCCCCAGCATGGGAGTGTCCTATGATCTACAGGTGCTTTCCAAGGATCCAGTATGAGATTGCCCATCTTTCCACCTTAACCACATAGTGGTCAAGCTAGCTCATGTGGGTAGCACATAATTTATTTTAAGAAACTGTTTCTTATGGCAGCCTACCACAAACTTTAAAACCATCTTAATTTTTAAATTATTCTATTTCCATTGTTTAGCACAGCATAATAAGTAATTAACAAATATTTTGTTTTTAGCTATGGTAGAGATAATAGTGGATTGTCTAAGTCAGAGGTGGAAAATAAGTCAGAGATGGAATATAGTAAACACCTATACTAGCTCCAGTCAACTAAGAGTGGAGGGTGAAAGGCCTATCTTGAAAAGTTTCTGAGATAACATTTGGTTTCAATGGGAAAGAGCATGTGATCGATTAGTAATATCTCATATGAGTGCCAGATGGAGATGACGGAACATGTGCTATTTATCTGCCGTTTGTGATTTTCTAGATCACCGGAGTGGAATACTTAAAGCCAAGTTAAAAAGATAAGACTTCACTGATATGTTAATCAAAAGTGGAAAACTGATAATTTTTCTTAAACTCTTCTCACAGTTATTAGAGACTAATTACATGGCATAGCATTGAGAATTTTTCACATTCCAATTCTGTTAGAGCATTTCATTGCCATAACAAGAGAAAGATTCCTAATCTTAAAAATGAATTAAAACGCTGTTTATTCAAACCACGTTGTATTCCTAGGAAAGACAGCATAGATTTAAGAAATAATTCTCATCATAATAGACCTTTTAAGATAATCTTTTTTCCTTAAATATGTAATAATGTATTTCACACAGCATTCAAAGTAAACAGAATACCTAACTTTACTAAATACCATAAAATAAAAAAGTAATTTTATGCCAAACAAAATAACTTGATATATTTTAGTTTATTTTCTGCATGAGACTAGAATGAGAATAGTATTATACTCGTTGACTAGGCAAATAGCAGCATTCCTAAAAATCTGCTCCAATAGCAGCTGCTAATGCAGATTCCTGTTCACCATGATTGTTCTCTGAGCCACTGTGTGCAGTGATGAGGAGTCAGAGCTCTGGAGGCTTGAGTTTGAATCCCAGCTTTCTCACCACATACTGACTGTATGACTTCACAGTTTCACACTGTTTAATCTGTTCCTCAATTTTCCCCAATATATAAATGGGACAACAGTACCTATATCATGAGGTTCTTACAAAATCTCATGATATACCAAATTATATTATACAAATATAAAGCATGCTACAAATGTTTAATACACATTTGATACTAAATGGGGAGGAACTACAACCTGGTTTCCTGTGGAGAGTACATTCACAGCTACAGAAAGGTGCATAGAGAGAGAGAGAGAAAGAGACAGAGACAGACTCCTCCAACTGACAGCCTAATCCTCCCACAGAATTTTCAGCTTATACAGAAAAATGAGCTGCACTTTAGGCAGATGGTGTGTGTATTCTCCAGATAGGTTACTTCCTAAAAAAGCAAAGCCATGGGGATTAGATCCTCCTCCTGCACTCCCAAAGTACATACACACTTAGACTTGAATTAAGGCAAGCTGTGTCAGGGAGGAAATAGTAAGACAGATATTCTCAGGAAGTGTCAATAGGAATAAAAGTTGATACAGACTTCCTGAAAGATATTTTGCTCAGTACTCCACTGAAGTAGAGACAAAGATCCTGGAACAGTTGATCCTGCAACAATAGCACACTCTTCTCTCTGCAACACCTGCCTGGCTGTGCTACAGCAAGAGGTTAGCACCAACAGGCACAGGAGAGCTGATGCTCTCTGCTTAGAGCCAAGCAGCTGGGAGTAACTAAGAAGGATAGCAGAAAGATCCATCTCACTGTAAGGACTGAGATTCTAGGCACCTGGCTGCTCTGCTTTATGATCCTCAACCTTGTGCAGTGTTTCTTAGCCAAATGTGTGGGGCAGGCTACATGCCTAAGAATGATGAGTAGATTGTCTGCCAAGTTTAAGACCCAATATAGTCATCTGATGAAGTAAATATTATATATATATATATATATTTTATTGCACTTTAGGTTCTGGGGTACATGTGCAGAACATGCAGGATTGTTGCATAGGTACATACATGGCAATGTGGTTTGCTGCCTCCATCCCCATAACCTATATCTGGCATTTCTCCCCATGTTATCCCTCCCCAACTCCCTATCCCTGACTGTCCCTCCCCTGGTCCCCCCCAACAGACCCTATTGTGTGACGCTCCCCTCCCTGTGTCCATGTGTTCTCAGTGTTCAACACCCACCTATGAGTGACAACACGTGATGTTTGATTTTCTGTTCTTGTGTCAGTTTGCTGAGAATGATGGTTTCTAGAAATTCCATTTGACCTAGCAATCCCATTACTGGGTATATATCCAAAGGATTATAAATTGTTCTCTTATAAAGACACATGCACGCGTATGTTCATTGCAGCATTGTTTACAATAGCAAAGACCTGGAACCAACCCAAATGCCCATCGATGATAGACTGGACAAGAAAAACGTGGCACGTATACACCATGGAATACTATGCAGCCATAAAAAACGATGAGTTCATGTCCTTTGTAGGGACATGGAAGTAAATTTTTTAGTTTTCCTTTTGATATTTATGTCATTTCTGTGTAGTATAGCTGCCTAATCTCTGAACTCTGTTTAATACAAAGTGGTTATTACACAAAACCATATTTTAGCAAAATTTTCTTAAGAATTACACTATAATAAAATTTTCTGAAATTTTTAAAACTAATTTATGATTTGTGTAAATTTATCTGAAAAATGTTCTAATTCCTATTTTCATTCTATTTTGATAATAGACAGATCATTTACTTCTTCTTGAAATTTGGATAATCTTAACATAAACCTTCAAACTTAATCCAAAACACATCCTTTAGATGGCTATTTGAGTAGTTTCTCACAATGTCACAAAGCCTAAACTTGTAAAACATGCCACCCTTATTTTTAAAAGGCTACATAAACTCCGTATTTTATGTTATTTCTGTGTCTTTTGTATTATTGAATGCTTACAGCCATGACTTCAGAAAGAAAATACAACATTTTCATGAAAAATAATCTTGGTGAAGCCTAGGCCTTATTATTCTGACGTTTAAACATTAAAATGCATAACATGGAAATACCAATTACAGTTTTAAAATGAATGCTTGGCTGTGGAGTACCAGTTGACTATATAATTGGCATCACCCAGGTAGCAGGACTTTGCAAAGATGTACCTGAGCTCCAATGTGATATTGCACATAATATTGCCTCACTGGAAAAGACATATTTTACAGCAAAGGGAGTGTACTAATAATAACATGCACATGGAATTCATGTACCCAATCACCCAGATGCAGTCAGCTTGAGACAGATGAAATTGCCTGCTCTAGTCTCACTTAAAGTACAAGCTTAACATGAATACTATGGGTCATGGTGTTGACTTCTAGAATGCAGTACATGCACTGAATCAATGGCTAATACCTACATATATATATATATATATTACATACATATATATATGTAGTTCCTTTAGTTATACTACTTGTGTCTTGAAACCAAAAGATAGAAGTAAGACTGGCTCCTTTTACCATCACTCAGTGACCCACTTGTAGAAGTCATGCTTCCCATCTCTGCAACTTTAGGCTATATAGTGTTAGAGATACTGTATCCCAGGAGGGAAATGCTTCTGCTAGAGAACATGTTAAGGGTAAAGTTAAACTTGAAGCTACAACCTTCCCTGGTTCACATGGTACTCTTCATGCCAGCAGATCTATGAGCAAATAAAGCAGTTGCAGTGCTAGAGGAAGTTAAACATCCATGATTACCATAAAGAGTCAGATTGCTGCTTAACAATGGGGGCAGAGAAAGGTAATACTCAAGGGATTCAAAGAGACATTACTTGATGCTTTTACCTCTAGTTATGAGAGCAAATTAGATAATACAGTAGACATGTCCGCAGAAACTGAAAAATGTAATAATTTAGACAATTCTGAAATGAAGATTTGCATCATTCCATGAGACAAGTCACCCAGACCAGTCAAAGAATTGCCAAGGGTGAGGGGAATCTACAATGCGTGGTAGAAAGGGGAGATGCAACATCAGTTGCAGCTGCAGGACCACCTACAGAATTGGGAGCAATAGCCGATCTCCTAGCCTACTCGCATTCAACTTTCAGAGGGTGCAGCTGAGCCCCTAAATGTTCCCAGAAAGGTTAAGATCAAGACTTTAGACATGGCAGTGAGGGGACAGAGAAAAGGGGACTTATCTATTCAGGAGTATGAAAAGAAATAATTCTTAAAAAAATTATTATAACGAATCATCTGTACCTGCAAAAAGCAGTTTCCATAGTTTATAAATACAGATTATAATCAACATGTTCTTTTGTGATATGTATACACATCAGCAAGTGCTTTACTGCAAAACTAAACCTTAAATCATCTGTAATATGTAACCTATAATTAAAAAATGAAGGTGTTGAAAGAGTGGACTCTATATGCAGTTAATATTAGCATTTAATGTATCATTAATCACTTCATTATTTTAGAAAATAAAAATATGCCAAGCCCAGATGCTCAGCTTCTTGACAACTATGTAAATAGTTGATGATGCTGCTGATAATAATGAAGAATTATTATTTATTTATGTAGCACTTATTATAATCCAGACTTTTCTGATCTGTCTCTCTCTCCCTCTCATCATCATCATCTACTTAGTATCCTAAGTTTTACAAGCCTATTAAGTAGATGTATATAATAATTCTAATTAATTCCCAATTCCCAGATTAGGAAGAGGACATCTAAATCAGTCAGATAGTTGTCTGTGATTCAACTCTAAGTATGTACATTTCAAAACACATGATCCTAACCCTACACACTGAATGATTGACTTGAATGTGTGCTGGGTAAATGCCCTGGCCAGTCTCTAAATTTCCACTCTGATAATATTTATAAATTATTAATGATAAACTACTACTGTATATAACATGTTTCCTAACATTTCTTGATTTTTCTTATTACTTCTAACCTAAAAGAAATAACATTTCATGTATTATAGTTAAATACTGACTTCTGACTAAGACCCTGAAACAAAAGGAACAATCAGAGATTTCATAAAATATAGTTCTTTTCACCTATATCCAACTCATGTAAAAGCTTTATAAGGCTAATTGAAGAAGTATTTATTGTACTTAATTGGATCGAGTTTCTAGAAAATATCTAGAAAAGTTGAATCATTGTTCACACTCCTTCAACTCCTCTTATCAAATCTTCAGCATTCCTGTGATGAACAGCAGAATTGTTGCTAGCTGTCATATCACACATTTTATTAAGAGGTGATTATACACTAAAATAAAGCATCAAAAGAATAGTATCACTTGTTTTTTCCAAACTTCCCATTCCTCAATGTAAATGGCAAAATATTTGAAAACTTAATCAAATCTTCAACTGTCTTGACAACCATACATTACATTTGCTCATTGACAATGCAACTCCTTCTATTTCCACAGTATACGGAAAATCCCATTGAAACAGAAAGAACACATTTTAAAGAAAATCTTACTATACATCTTAAAATAAAGCAATCTATGGTAAATATAGTTTACACTGAAGGCAGGAATGGGGACATAAAGTAGAAAAATAGAAAATGTCTTTAGTCATCCTGAATAGTATTCAGGTTGCTTAATTCTACAAAAAGTCCCAAATCAAAGACATACATATGCACAGAGAAGTACAATAAGATATGCCCAAGCTTTATCAACATTTATTTCAGATTTTCTTCATTGCTGATTTATGTAATTACTAATTAATAAGTTATGTATGTCTAAATACATAAATCAGTTCCTATGATATCTAATATTAATGAGAAAAATAATTTAAAAACAAAATCACAAGGCTTTCTGTAAAAGCACATGACGCTAAAATTAATCATTTTGAAATTTATTAGAATAAGTTATAGCTCATTAATAAATCATAAATTATTATATCATCTTCTATTTTAGGTTTGTTTAAAGCATACTAAAGTAATATAAAGACATTCCTATATTATGATATCTTTTATTTATTAAAATGTACATTCATTGTGAGACAACTGAACATTTTATTTCACGAAGAAAATAAGCTTAGTCAAAACTTGATTTAAATTTTATACTTTAGTGTTTTCCTTGAATGTATTTAGAGATTTAAGTCTTCAAATTTTGACATTAGCCTCCATTTATTCAGCTCTTGATTAAAAAGAAATGCCAGATATAGTATGCACCTAAAGTTAAATAAATAAATTTTAAAAAACGCAATTGGGAAAACAAAGTTATAAATAATGTCTTAAAATTTATTGGTCTTTGAATACCCTCTACATAAGAAAAATAATAATTCAACATAATAAGGTAGAAAAATTACATAATGTAAGGCTTAGGCAAAAATCAATGAACAGACTCAAGGGTAATAGTCAAAAATATTTAATAAGTGGTGTAGCAGTTGCTCCAAATATTCAGAATGTATCCTGGTAGAATGCACCACACTTCAGAACGTGCCCTGACTGAACACCAACCCTGGAGAAAGCAACAAAATAGAACTGATAGTCCTTAAAGAGATGCCGAACTCTATGAAAATCTCCAAATTGCTTTCCACAATGGCTGAACAAATTTACATTCCCACCAGCAGTATATAAGTGCTCCCTTTTCTCTACAGCCTTGCCAACATCTGTCGTTCTTGACTTTTTAACGATAGCCATTTTGACTGATGTGAGATGGTACCACACTGTGGTTCTAATTTGCACTTCTCTGATGATTACTGATGATGAGCATTTTTTATTTGTTTGGTGGCCACTTGCATGTCTTCTATGAGAGGTGTCTGTTCTTGTCTTTTTCCCATTTTTTCATGAGGTTATTTGGAGATTTTTTATTTTTGTTTTTGTTTTTGTTTATTTTTGAAACACAGTCTCGCTGTTGCCCAGGCTGCTGTGCAGTGGCACGAACTCTGCTCACTGCAAACTTCACCTCCCAGATTCAAGTGATTCTCATGCCTCAGCCTCCCAAGTAGCTGGGAGTAAAGGCAGCCACCACCATGCCCAATTAATTTTTGTATTTTTAGTAGAGACAGAGTTTCACCATGTTGGTCACATTAGTCTCAAACTCCTGACCTCAAGTGTCCCGCCCACCTCTGTCTACCAAAGTGCTGGGATTACAAGTGTGAGCCACCACACCCAACGAGGTTATTTGTTTTTTGCTTGTTGATTTGTTTAAGTTCCTTACATATTCTGGATATTAGACCTTCATAGGATGTATAGTTTGGGAATATTTTCTCCCATCCTGTAGGTTGTCTGTTTAAAGATTTTCTTCTGGGATTTTTATAGTTTCAGGTCTTACATTTAAATCTTTGATCCATTTTGAGTTAATTTTTGTATATAGTGAAATGTAGGTTTCACTATATACAAATATATATAGCTTCAATCTTCTGCATATAACTAGCCAGTTATCCCAGCACCACTTATTGAATAGGGTGACATTTTCCTATTTTTTTTTTCAGCCTTATTGAAGATGAAATGGTTGTAAATGTGTAGCTTTATTTCCGCATTTTCTATTCTGTTCCATTAGTCTGTGTGTCTCTTTTTGTACCAGTACCATGCTATTTTGATTTCTATATCCTTATAGTATAGTTTGAATTTGGGTAGTGTGATGCCTTTGGTCTTGTTCTTTATTCTTAGTATTGCTTTAATTATTTGGACTCTTAATTCCACATGAATTCTAGAAGAGTTTTTTTTTTCCTTCTCATTCTGCAAAGAATAACTTTGGTAGTTTTGTAGTAATAGCACTGAATCTGTAAATTGCTTTGGGCAATATGGCCATTTAACTATATTAATTATTTCAATCCATAAGCATGAAATGTGTTTCCATTTGTTTATGTCATCTCTGATTTCATTCAGCAGTGTTTTCTACTTCTTCTTGTAGAAATCTTTCACCTCTTTCATTAGCTATATTTCTAAGTATTTCATTTTCTTTGCTGCTATTATAGAGATGAGATTGTGTTCATGATTTGACTCTTAGCCTGGACATCATTGGTCTATAGAAATGCTACTAATTATTGTACACTGTTTTGCATCCAAGCCTTAGGAAAATTTTTTATCAGTTCTAGTAGTCTTTTGACATCATCTTAAGGGTTTTCTACACACAGAATCATATTATCAGGGAAGAGAGATAGTTTGACATCTTATTTTCCTATTTGGATACCTTTAGTTTCTTTCTTTTGCCTGGTAACTCTGAGTAGGACTTCTAGTACTATGTTGAATAAGAGTGGTGAGAGTGGGCATCTTTTTCTTGTTCCAAGTTCTCAAGAAGAATGAATAGTTTCAGCCTTTGCCCATTCAATATTATGTTGGCTATAGATTTGTAATAGCTGGCTCTTATAATTTTGAGGCACGTTCTTTTAATGTGTAGTTTGTTGAGGCTTTTTATCATGAAGGGATGTTGGATTTTATCAAAAGTTGTTTTTCCACCTATTGAAAGGGTCTCATGTTTTTGCTTTTAATCCTGTTTATATGGTAAATTACATTTATTGATATCTGTATGTCAAACCAGCCTTGCATACCAGGAATAAACCCTAATTGATCATGGTGGGTTAAATTTTTTGACATGCTGTGGGAATTGGTATGCTAGTATTTTGTTGAAGATTTTTGTATCTGTGTTTATCTGGAATATTGGCCTAAAGTTTTTGTTGTTATTGTATCTCTGAAATATTTTGGTGTTATGCTGATGCTAGTTTCATAGAATGACTTAGGGAGGAGCCCCTCTATCTCTATTTTTTGGAATATTTTCAGTAGGATTGGTACTAGCTCTTCTGTGCATGTCTGGTAGAATTCAACTGTGAATCCATCTGGCCCATGGCTTTTTTTGGTTGGTAGGTGTTTTGTTTTGTTTTGTTTTTCTCCTGACTCAATTTCAGAGCTTAATTTTGGTCTATGCATGGTTTAAAATCTCTTCCTGATTCAGTCTCAGGAGATTATGTGTTTACAGGAATTTATCCATTTTCTCTAAATTTTCTAAATTGTGTGCATAGAGTTGTTCATAGTATACTCTGAGGATCTTTTGTATTTCTGTGGGATCAATTGTAATGTCATTCTTGTAATTTCTGATTGTACTTATTTGAACCTTCTTTTTTTATTCTTTGTTAAGCTAGTTAGTGGTCTATCAATCTTGTTTATTTTTTTTCAAAGTACCAATTCTTGGTTTCACTGATTTTGTATCAATTCTTGCATCTCAATTTCATTAGTTCTCTAATTTCAGAGCTACCATTCAACCCAGCAATCCCCTTACTAGGCATATACGCAAAGGAAAATACATCATTATACCAAAAAGACACATATACTTATATGTTCATTGCCTTGTTATTCACAATAGCAAACCCACAGAATCAACCTAAGTGTCCATCAGTGGTGGTTGGGCAAAAAAAAACAAAACACACACACACAAAAAAAAAACAGTGACATATACACACCATGGAATACTATACAGCCACAAAAAAGAACAAAATCATATCATTTGCAGCAGCATGGTTGGTGCTGGAGGCCATTATCCTAATCAGGGACAGAAATTAATGCAGGGACAGAAAACCAAATAGCACATATTCTCACTTGTAAGTGAGACCTAAACATTGAACACACATGGGCATGAACATGGGAACAGTATAGACTGCAAACTACAGAGGGGGACATGAAGGTGGAGGATGTGGGTCCAAAAATTACCTATTGGGTACTATGCTCACTACCTGGGTGCAATGTACCCATGTAACAAACCTGAACGTGTAGTCCCTATATCTTAAAAATAGTTGAAAAACATCAAAACTCATTAAAAACTTTAAAAGGCTGCTAAATATTGGAGGATAACATTTTTCTCCTTGAAATCATGTGTGTATAATTTTTGAATATTTATAAAAAGTAAGCCAGGAATATAAGGTAGTAAACAAAAAAATGCTAAACTATATGGCCACAATACAAAATTTTCTGAATTTTTACTTAGTGTTAAATAAATAATTTTTAAAATTTGTAAAGGAAAGTATTTAAAAAAAACTCTGAAATTGAATATTTTCTTCTTGGCCTTAACAAACAACAAAATAAATTAAAAAAAAAAAACTAAAGTTAAATAGAATCTTAAATGAAATTAAAAAATTTTTAACCCTATAGTGTAATATTAATGAATATTAACATCTTGGGGAATGGAAAAACTTTCTAAGTATAATGGTAATAAAAATGTAACCATAGACCTCTAAAATTCCAATCAATAAAAAGTAGTATAACAAAAATACTTAAAATGAGTACAACAGATAATATAGGCTAGGCGCGGTGGCTTATGCCTATAATTCCAGCACTTTGGGAGGCCAAGGCAGGAGGATCACCTGAAGTCAGGAGTTCAAGACCAGATAGACCAACATGATGAAACCCTGTCTCTACTAAAAACACAAAATTAGCTTGGCCTGGTAGCATGTGCCTGTAATCCCAGCTACTCGGAAGGATGAGTCAGAGGAATCGCTTTAACCCTGGAGATGGAGGTTGCAGTGAGCCGAGATCACGCCACTGGTCTCCAGCCTGGGCAAGAAGAGTGAAACACCATTTAAAAAAAAAAAAAAAAAGTTAACATAGTTATTATCCAGAAAGCCCTTTACAAGAAATATTTTTAAAAATACTTCTGTGAGAAAAATAGCACAAAGCACTAATGTGCAATTGATATAAGAAACTAAATTCATGAAAAAATATCAACTTCACCAGTGATCAAATATTTCTCTGTATAGCAGAGAGTAATAATTCTTCAAAACATTTTTTTCTATTTTTTTCCCCAATATTTAGTTCTTAGTTATCAGCTGGATCTTGACAAACTCAAAATAAACACTATAATTCCCAGTTTCTCTAACAATTAGATTTGGTCAGGTGACGAATTTCTGACTAATGGTTATGAATAGTTTTATAAACAAATTTACTAATTTTTTAAATAAAGAACTGCATTGTTCCCTTAAATAGAAAGGAAATTCTACTTCCCTTCCCTTTTTTATTTTCCTCCATAATGCTGTTTGGACATGGTGATGGCAGTGATGTACTAACTTAGACCAAGTAGGTGAGAGCAAAAAGTTTACAGCCACAGAAATCTTTGGAAAATCATTGCAGAAAAAGCTACTGCCAGACATGAATCACCTCTACTTCCTCTAAACCACTAAGTGAGAAAAACACAAACGTCTATATTGTTTACACTACAATTTTTAAAGAATCTCTAAAGGCAATTAAACTCTAGTGCTCAATAAGAAACATGCTTATTTTTAATCTTTCATATATTAATGATTTAAAAATTATTGCATTTAATATTAGTGATAGCGATAGGGGTACAGTTATACTCTACAGGTGAGAGTAAAATCACCAGTTCAGTTTTATGGGCTGTGCACTGCACAACTCCAGGGACTGTGAATATTCACATATATACAGAAACATACCTATTGGCCCTAGGTGGATGTATAAATTTGTACAGCTTTTAAAAATATGTTTTAAAAGTATTGATTAAGAGTCTTAGCAGATTATGATTTCACTTAAAATCTACTGTGATAAGTAATGTGATTAATAAGTAGAGCTATATTCAAAATCTTGTGTTAAAAGTTTTATTACATAAAAGAACAATAGGGAGCAATAATATCTAAAATATGTGGTAAAAATAAATAAAGTAGATGGGTGAATATATAGCTCTAATATAGTTAGTAAACACTATGTAACAGAGTGAGACCCCATCTCTAAATACATATATGTTACAGAGTGAGACCCTAGACCCTATAGGGTACCGTAGCGTCTCACTCTGTAACAAATATGTATTTAGAGGCAGGGTCTCACTCTGTTACCTAGCCTAGTGTACAGTGGTACCATCATAGCTCACTGCAGCCTCCAACTCCTGGCCTTAAGTGATCCTCTCGTCTCAGTCTCCTGGTAGCTACTAGGGACACATGCCACCACATCTACCAAATATGTGTATATTACAGAGACGTGATCTCTCTATGTTGTCTAGGCTGGTCTCTAACTCCTGTCCTCAAACCATCCTTCCATATCAGCATCCTAAACCACTGGGATTACAAGCATGAGCCTAAACATATTTTAGAAACTATCTAGTCTTGTCAGACAATGAATTCAATGCAATATAATTTTTTCAACTCTCTACATACCATGATCCTAAAAGATGGAAAAAAGCATCCATGTATATATATACGCAAAAATATTGGGAAAATCTAGTAAAATATTAAAATATTAATATATTTATCTGAGTGGTTGATTTATGAGTTTTTTCTTTGTTAATGCCTACTATTATTTCCTTTTTTTACAGTAAGCATATAATATTTGGAAAATCAATTAAAATTAATGCCTAAAAGCCCAGTAAAAAAATCATAAATACAAAAGTCATTGCAAATGTCTATATTATTACAAACATTCTAATTTGGCCAGTGATTACAGTATCAGCATTGTGGCTAATTTGATAATGATAAAGGAAAATATCTTATTTATAACTGAAACAAATGGAAACATTGCTTGAAATTATTCTAAATGAATACTGTTCATGAAAGAGTTTCTAGAAAGTTACTATGGAACAACAGAATTGTCTATTTTAATTTATTTGCCATGATCACATATGAATTTAAGAAAAATTCAATCCCCCTTTCAAATGCAGGATTAGAGACACAAATACCTAACAGAGGAATATTCTCAAGTATTTAGTGTGCATGAAGACTTCATATAAATCAGTAGATTCATTAAAATATATTTTAAGATCTAAATTAAAATGGTATAAATGGTATCTCAATGTGTATAAATATTATGCTTTGAAATATAACATTTTAACATTATTATTACAGGTCTTTCTCAGGACCAGTGATAAAGCAAAGTTTATATCCCAGAAAGCAACAGCTTCCAAATATAAATGTATATGGTTTTTAAATAAAGGTGACTAAAGTATTTTACTTGTATTTTTATGATAAAAATAAAAGATTTATACCTTTAGTGGTGTATTTTATTTTCTTAAGTTTGAAAAACAAATCTTGGGCATGATCTAACTTTTACATATTTCTTAAATTTTTGTAAGTGCTCTCTTAAAGGTTCACATACATAGTTCATATATTACCACAGAAAAATTCAGGTGAGGTGAGGCCTTCTCCATGTTAAGACACTGAAAGCATAATCAAAGAAATTATATACATGAGGTAAATAATTAATAGTTGCCCATATCAGTTCAACAAGCATTCATTGAATACTGTGCATGTACTCAGTCACATGTTAGGCACTGGGGATAGACACTAAGTATAAGGAGTGACTTCTCTTTAGAAAAACTTTGGAACAATATTTTATTAAACATGGTGACTAAGATAAATTATCCTTGATTTTACTGTAGTGAGCCATATTGATCAAATAACTTATATTCTTATTGGAGAAAGAAGACTAATAAATTTTGAATAATTGGATACTGGTTTAAAATGATTTACAGCCAAGTAATAACTTGTATGGTATAAATTATTAATAGTTTGTTAGTTAAAAGAAAAGAGAAATCAGTGAGCTTCTAAAATGAGAATGGCTCATCAAGAACACTTGAATGTCAAGGCACAGCAAGGTGGTCAAATAGAAACATCCTCTGATGATTGTCTCCACAGAAACACCAAATTGGACAACTATTCACACAAAAAAGCACCTTCATAAGAACCAATAATGAGATGAGTAATTACAGTACCTGATTTTAACTTCACATCACTGAAAAAGGTATTGAAGAGGGTAGAAAAGATGACCATGCCACCCCTTTACCACTACCCAGCAGTAGCACCGTAGCATGGAAAATCTATGTACTTAGGGCAAGGAGAGAGCAGTGATTGTGGGACTCTGAATTGGAACTCAGTGCTTCTTTGCCACAGTGGAAGGTAACACCAAGCAGAACTCAGCAAGCACTCACAGAGGGAACATTTATGCCAACTCTAGCCAGAGGGAAATTGTTAATCCCAGTGGTAAGAACCTGAGATCTGGCACCCCACCACCACAGGCTAATAAAGTACTCTGTGGTGCTACCTAAATTTGAAAGGGAGCCTAAGCCACAAAGCCTTGCAATTCCTGATCAAGCCAATGAACCTGGTGGGGATGCCACCCTGTGAGATGCCAACAGGGGTGGCCAAAGGAGTGCTTTTGCCACCCCTAGCTCAATGCCAGAAAACTCAGCTTGCAGCTTTAGGAGAGGCTTTTTCTTTTTGCTTAAGGAGAAGAGAGGGAAAAGTAAAGAGGACTTCGTCTTCCAAGTTGGGTATTAGCTCAGCCACAGGAGGATACGGTACCAGGCAGAGTACTGAGGCCCCTATTCCAGGGCCTGCTTTCCTAGTGACATTTCCAAAAGGAAGGCTGGGCTGGAAGGAAACCCTCTTGCTTGAAGGGAAACACTCAGCCCCAGCAGGACTCATCACCTGCTGACTGAAGAGTCTTTGGGCCTGAATAATCAGCAGTGATACCCAGGCAGTACTCACCAATGGGTCATGGGTGAGACTCAGGGATGTGATTACTTTAGGTGTGACCTAACACCTAATTCTCAGCTGTGGTGGCCATGGGGGAGAGACTCCTTCTGTTTGAGAAAAGGAGGGAGAAAAGTAAAGGGGATTTTGTCTTATAGCACAGGTAAGAGCTCAGGCACAGTAGGTTACAGCACTGTGCCTGAGCATAGTGCTGTACATTACTCACACTGCTATAAGGACATGCCCTGAATGGTGGGTCACAAGCTAGGACGGCTTCACCACCAGCTGATTCTAGACCTCTAGAAACTTGAGTTAACATAGGACGTAGCCAGGCAGTCGTTATCATGGACCTCGGGTGAGACCCAGAGTTGCGCTGATTTTGGGGCTTCACTCAGAGCAGTCCCCATGATGGTGTCATCCCTTCCCCAGACCAAGAAGCTCAGCTTAGAGAGACAGACTCTTTATTTGGGAGAAAGTAAGGGGAAGGAACAAGAGTCTGTGCCTGATAATCTAGATAATTCTTCCAGATCTTATCCAAAACCACAAAGGCAGGACTTCTAGAAGTCTTCAAGAGCCTCACAGTTACTGGGCATGGGGTTCTCCCTAATGCAGATATGACTGCAGTAACCAAAAACTTAGATAAAAAACTCAAGTCCCTTTGGATACCTGGAAAGCCTTCCCGAGAAAAACGGGCACAGACTGCAAACACTACCATAAATACCTGACTCTTCAATGCCTAGGTAATGATGAATACCCACAAGACAAGCCAGTAAAACATGCATTCACCAAATGAACTAAGTCAGTCACCAGTGAAACATTATGGAGAGACAGATATATGACCTTACAGACAGAAAAGTCAGAACAGTTGTTTTGAGGAAACTCAACAAAATTCACAATGACACAGAGAATTAATTCCGAGTCCTATCAGAAATTTAACCAAGATCGAAATACAAATCCAGCTACTTCTCTTGGCCAGACTGCAGTCCTAGCCTCATCCTCTCTTGCCAGAACTATTTATTGTATTATTCTTCCCCCAACTCCTGTGCTTCCACTGTGTCTCCGTATTTCACATCTTTTAAGTAATAACAAGAGTGATTTTATTAAACCATAAATCAGATCATGCTTAAAATTCTCCAACGGCATCTAAAGGCAATTGATACGAAATTGAAAAACTCCACCAGGACCTACAACTCCCCACATGAACTATCTCCCGCCCTTTCTAAGTCCCTATGACCTATCAATCCACACCTTGGTCACTGCTCCAGCCCCAGTGGCCTTGCTTTCGTCTTTTGCCTGTGCTTAGCTCATTTGTTTTCAGAGCCTCTGCACATGCTGTTACCTCCTACTTGAATGCTCTATCTTCGGAGCAACACATGGCTATCTCCTTTTCATTGAGTCTCAGCCCAAATCACAACCTTTATCTTGCCTTCTCCATGATTTATGTTCTTCACAGTCTTTATCACTTTCTTAAATTATTTTATGTCTTAACTAACTATCTTCCTTACTAGATTCAGGAAAAGGGGACTTTATCATGGACTTCACTGCTCTATTTCCCATGTAAAGAGACTCGATAAAGTGGTAAAAGGACTTAACCACTCTAATTCCCATGCCTAGAGCAATGCCTGGCTTTTAGAAATGCTCTCTATATTTTTGATGAATGAGTCAATGAATGAATAAGTAAATGATACAAGCCAAAAACTGTGCTAGGTGCTTGTAATTCAGAAGTAAATTAGAAAAACACAGTGCCTGCCCCCAACTCTCAGGATCTACTTATTTTCTCCCAAAGGATGTAAAGTGTAAACAGAAGCATGAAGAATAGGAAGGAGTAGCCAAGTAGAGAGTGTGGGAAAAAGTTTTCTATGAAGATGGATTAGGAAATACTAATGGCCAGAGTCAAGAGGGAGCTGAGCCTCCGGAGCTGTGCAGCTGTTGTGGAGACAGCACGGAGAAACCAGAATTGAGGCTGGAGGGAAGAAGGCCCCAGATCACCGAAGGCTGTGCCTATGACTGTTGTGAAGAGTTTGAACTTTACCACGGGGACATGAAAAAGTCTAGAAAGGTTTTAAATAAGGAAGTGATACTATCTCATTAAATCATGATCAAAGCTTGGAACCTGGACTCAGACACTTGCAACTAAGCTACATTTTAACAAAAACCAAAAGTGTAGTCTTATGGGGCTGATGCTTTGGGTTAGGGTAACGGGGGTTAGTGGTGAATGGCAAGTTCCTAGGAATGTGCATAATTGCTTGTTCAAGATTCACAGTATATCACTCCCCTAATAAATAATACAAGCCTACAACACTAGTCAGAGAGCTGAGTGCTGGCTCAAATAGCAATCTTTATATACATATATAAATTTCTCAAAGCTCAGAAGCAGTTTTTTTTTTTCTGGTAAAACTACTTCACTTATGACTTAGTCCTAATTTTTTTTTTTTTTTTTTTTTTTTTTTTTGGAGACGGAGTTTCGCTCTTGTTACCCAGGTTGGAGTGCAATGGCGCGATCTCGGCTCACCGCAACCTCCGCCTCCCGGGTTCAGGCAATTCTCCTGCCTCAGCCTCCTGAGTAGCTGGGATTACAGGCACGGGCCACTATGCCCAGCTAATTTTTTGTATTTTTAGTAGAGATGGGGTTTCACCATGTTGACCAGGATGGTCTCGATCTCTTGACCTCGTGATCCGCCCGCCTCGGCCTCCCAAAGTGCTGGGATTACAGGCGTGAGCCACCGCGCCCGGCCCCAATTTTTATATTTTGCCTCTCTAGGAAAGACTCAGTATTATTTTCTCCCTTTTATTCTGGAGTTATATAATTCAGACATGCTAAATTGTATTTTAAAAAGTACACTGACATGATCCTTTCAGAACACTCATTTTTCTCCCCATGGTTATAAGGAGTCATGTTTTATTCCTGGATACTTTCACTTAGTTTAGTCACTTACTAATAATTCAACCCTCTTTGCATAAGACACACATTTCTCTGAAATGAACATTTTAGAATATATATTTAATGTTCATTCTTTATTTTGTTTCCTGATTCTTTTAACAATAGTCACGGAAATCCTATTGTGCAGAAGGTGCTGTGGTCATAGGAATATCAAGCAGGAAGATCATGATCATTTCAAAATAAAATCAAAAGTAAGATGTTAAACCTGTAAACAATTTATCCAGATAATTGACTTTTTTTTCAAAAGTTTATATAATTATTTTTGTCCATATTTGCAAATATCTTAATCAAATAATTTGATTCTTTTCTTCATGTTCAGTTTCATAAGCCAGGTTTGCTGAAATAATACATGTGTGTATGTTTGTGGGTAGAAGTTCACTCCTCAGCTTCTCCATTTGAAGCCAGAAGCTCACCCACTCACTTCTTTGGATCCTCAGCACTTTTTGCACAGTGCCTGGGACACAGGAGGCAGTCATGAAATAGCTACTGCCTAGAGTAGAATGGGATATTTGGCTGTTAGATTCTACTATCCGCAATTTTTAAAAATAGTTATAAAATTCATATACAAACTGGTTCTATGTTAATGATGCCCATACAAGTTGACAATATCCAACATTTGCAGAATCAACTTTTGTGTTCTTTTGCAGCTATATTTTATTTAGTCTATTTTTATATCATCTGTACCTGTGATTCCCCAATGAACAGTTTTTGAAGAACAAGGATGCTTGCATGTGAATAATTTATTTATATTTTGTTCCACCCACCAATTTTATGAACATTGAATTATAGCATAATCACAGGCATATTGTGATTAATATTAAAGCCATGTAAAACTAGGACAGAAGTTGGTTTTGCATTAGTAAAAGTCCTAATTGTTGCAAAATATTTTCACATGATCAACATCAGAGATGCAGAAATGTAAATAAAGTTCTCCAAGGAGTCAAGAACTTGAGTTCACTGGAATGTAGGTATTACTGGGATTCCTGTAAAGCTTTTGTTGAATTTACTTATCTAGCAGATTCATAAACTTTAAAGCAAATTTGTATTTCTAGTTCAGCAGATGTGAAAATTAGTTAAGTAACTTACACTTGAACACATAAAAAATTATTCTTCCCTAAATAATTGGGAAAAAAACAACGTAAAGCTTTATTTACAAGCATGATATCATGAGGTTCTTAAGAGTAACAAAAATAACTTTTAATATTAAGATTCGCTGTTGCATTTCCCAAAGACCTTTTGATAAATAATGAAATGTGAATTCTGGTATAACCTCTGGGGTACATGTGTATGACTATACCTAGTACCAATGTCATATAGACAGGAATGTCATTGGTGGTTACATTTAACAATCTATGCCTGTAAAAATCTTTGTTTTTGGATTTGCAGAAATAACTAAAATTAAGACCCTCCTTCTAGTTTGACAGCAACCTATCTCATCCTTAGAAATATTTCTCCGAGTTTGTTAAAATTTCTCATCTATCTACATTTATACTAGGAGAAGTCAAATAAAAGGCAAGTATTTATAATAAAGAAGATATAAAACCAGGTTTAATACAGTTGTTTAGTTAAAGGCTTTAGCAGTTTATGATTTATTCTTTTATTTTTAATTGTACTTTAGATTCTGGGATCCATGTGCAGATCATATTTAAGCTTTTTGAGATTGCATGAAATCTGCACCCCATAGATATTGACGCTGCTTATGTTTGCTGTCACCCTTGTGCCATTTCCCTCATTTACTGAAGGCTCTGCTACTAGTCCATAGGTTTCTTCATCACACAAGTCCTACCATCATCTAGAAAATTTCGGCCGCTGTGGTTCAACAGACCATCTCTCGGCGAACCCCTCCATCCCCTTCTCCATACCTGGCCTCTCCTGCTGACTCTGTGCTGACTGTGCCACTGCAGGCTTGTGTTCCACAGCTTCAGGTGGGCTCGAATATTCCCGGCACTCCTAGACACTCCCCTTGTCAGTGCTTCCTCCACATCCCTATGGTTCATACTTCTAGTCAATCTCCACAAAACACCCAATTTGTAGAAAATATAGCATCTGGCCAGGCACTGTGGCTCATGCCTGTAATCCCAGAAACCTGGGAGGCCAAGGTAGGTGGATCACTTGAGGTCAGGAGTTCAAGACCAGCGTGGCCAACATGGCAAAATCCTGTCTCTACTAAAAATACAAAAATTAGCTAAGCGTGCTAGCGCACACCTTTAATCCCAGCTACTAATGAGGCTGAGGTGCAAAATCTCTTGAACCTGGGGGGCAGAGGTTGCTGTGAGCTGAGATGACACCACTGCACTCCAGCCTGGGCAACAGAGCAAGAGTCTGTCTCAAAAAAAAAAAAAAGAAAGAAAATATAGCATCTACCACACAGCCTGAATTGTGATCTCTTCTTCTTTTTTTTTTTTTTTTTTTTTTTTTAACTACTGAATAAACAAAACAAAACAAATGCTCCTCCCCTCAGGTAAGCCAAACTGTCTACTTCTGCTGGAAGTCCGAGCCCCTCCTATGTTCAGGAGCCTTGTGTTACCTACTGTCCCTCTCTCTCCTGTGTCATCCACACTCTCTCCCCTATATTAGACCATTCTCTCAGCTTTTAACTCTGTGAAAAAGCTTGCCCATCTCTGAAACAATTCATGTTTCCTCCTTAGTCCAAGCATGTTAGCTGATATTTCCATAATGACTCTCTCCATTTCATCACTGCTCTTGCATCCTGGAGCTTACTGAAAGTTGGCAAATCTATGTCCATCATTTGGGGAGATACACACTGAGAGCTGACTATGCACCAGGCACCATTCTAAGGTGCAGTTAATGAGAGTCACACATTCTAGCCATCAGGAATTGTACCAAAAGCCCCTTTGAGAGATCACATAGTCATATATTTTCAAGATTTACCATACTCTTCTTTTATACAATTGTTGCTCCTTTAAATAAATCTCAGTACTGAATTTGTACTTCTCTTTTTTTCTTTTTTTTTGAGATGGAGCCCGGCTCTGTCTCTCAGGCTGGAGTGCAGTGGTGCAATCTTGGCTCACTGCAACCTCTGCCTACTGGGTTCAAGCAATTCTCCTGCCTCTGCCTCCCAAGTAGCTGGGATTACAGGCACCCACCACCACACTCAGCTAATTTTTGTATTTGTAGTAGAGACAGAGTTTCGCCATGTTGACCAGACTGGTCTTGAACTCCTGACCTCAAGTGATCCACCCTCCTCAGCCTCCCAAAGTGTTGGGATTACAAGCATGAGCCACTGCACTGGCCCTGAACATGTATTTCATGCCTTCAGTTTATCTCCTGAAAAAAATGATGTAAATACCTCCAGATAATAGAAACAAAAAGAGTTGAGTAGCTTTACCCCATGTAAATTATGACTATAATTTCTTTTATTAAACAGCACAACCCACTCTGATCTTCAAGAAGATACATTAGAAATTACTGAGAAATCAAAATAAAGACAATCATAACTAAAACAGGACAGTAACAGTTCACTCTGCTAACAGTGAACGTGCTACAGTTTATTGCTGCAAGTCACCGTGGCCAAATACGACCTATGTGAATAATCTCCCTACTGAGCCTTGTAATGTATTTGTTTTAATTGTTACCATTCCTACTTGAAAATTTTTAAATTACTGCCATTTACTTTCAGTTATGTCATACTGCTGATACTAGAGGTTCAACAGCTCACATGAAATCTGCCTGTGCATGGAAGTCCTTACAGAACTGCCAGAGCTCTAGCTTTTTTTTTTTTTTTTTTTTGAGACGGAATTTCACTCTTGTTACCCAGGCTGGAGTGCAATGGCACGATCTCGGCTCACCGCAACCTCCGCCTCCTGGGTTGAGGCAATTCTCCTGCCTCAGCCTCCTGAGTAGCTGGGATTACAGGCACACGCCACCATGCCCAGCTAATTTTTTGTATTTTTAGTAGAGATGGGGTTTCACCATGTTGACCAGGATGTTCTCAATCTCTTGACCTCGTGATCCACCCGCCTCGGCCTCCCAAAGTGCTGGGATTACAAGCATGAGCCACCGAGAGCTCTAGCTTTTAACGTTACTTCCTTATTTTGTGGTTTAGATTTGCTTTTATTTCTATTTTATTTATTTTTACAAAAGTTTATTCTGAAATGTACAGCAGGCTCCAAGATGACACTTCATTCTAACTATGGGAGGCAAAGGATGTTACAGCAGGGAATTGAGATGTTTAGAGATGGAATCCGGGATCACCATGGCCTCAGGCACAAGAAACAGCTTGTTTTTGCCAGATTTCTTAATTCCACCTGCCCAGGGCCCTTCCCTGCAGACTCTGCTTTTAGCTCTTTGAGTTTCTTCTGCTCTTTTTGCTTCTGCTAGAAAATGTTATCTTCTCGTCCATCGCCTCAGGCTGCTTCTTGGGCTGTTTTGGGGTCTTCTTGCCAGCTTCGTGGCCAGACATGGTGCCTGGGACCCTCTCCCACCAGATTCACCCTTATGTTAAGGTAATGTCCATGTTTGTATGTGGAAAATGATATATAAGGATGGAATTCCATCTCAATTTGGCTCCATCTGCACAAATACTGAGGGCGGCATAGTCTTGACATCAAACTCTGCAACTATTAATGTTCCCCTGATTTTTGTAAGTTCTGTGTTCCCCACAGTCAAGTTTCTTCTGTTCCCTTTGCTCTCCTCCCACTTGCCTTTCTTCCTTCTTTTGCCACAGTAGCACGAGATAGCTGACCCACAGGATTCTGGCAGATGCCCCAGAGCCGACGGCAGGGCAGTGATGTGAAAGTAAACCAGCATCTGCAGGCGCTCGTTAGAGAATTAGCCCTATATAAAATTTATCATCTATTTTCCAAGGACTGAGGAGTAGGGAGTGTGAGCTAGTGCATAGAGAACTAATTGAGAGTCCAGAGATCCAGATTCCATTCTGAGTTCCATTATAGTTGTGCTTTCTGATTCCGAGCAATTAGAAGCAACCTCTATTTCAATTGTCCTCCCTGTAAATTGTATATACTACTTTTACCTACAGCTCTTTGCAGAATTTGAAAGATCTAAGTGAGTTATTGTCTTTAGAGAGGCTGGTGCTCCTGAGGAAAACAAACTACATACTTCAAGATAGAAATCCTTTAATATAAACAAAATAAACAACTATCACATCTTTGTTCCTCCAAAAAAAAAGGTGAATTTTAGAAACTTTGGTTTGTTGAGATTTTTTAAAGAAAAAAAGATAAAAGGCACAAATAGGATGATAAAGTTTATTTTCTACTCTAATTAACTATCAGGATGGTGGCAAGGATCAATGGTCCTTTGAGCACTGAGGCCAGTGGCATTCCTGTTAAAACTTAAGACCTTAAAGATCTGTGAAGGCACCACTGATACAAGACACATCACTTCTGTGCTGGGGGTTTTAAGATGATTCCTCTAGAACACCCCAAAGAACACCCCAAATATCCCAATACCCTAAGTATTATTCAGTTGACATCCGTTGTGCACAGTAAATTGTTAAAAACTGTATGTATCTCACTGCCTGCTCAAGGGCTTTGTCTTTTCTCTCTCTGATAATAAACTGAGGTCAAGGAAGTTCAGGCATCACAATCACTTGGCATAACAAACGCCAAAGTAAGTCATTATAACCTGGTACCTGGGAAACAAAGCCACAATGAGAAGCTTCTCTGAAGCAGCAGGTGGAGGACGTTTTTCTAATAGTGATCAATACAACAATGGTTACGGGGGCAAAATAATAAAGAACTTGTCATAGGAGTAAGTGTAAATTTTGTAATTTAGATTAGCAGAATAGACAGGGTAAGTAGGGCTAAAATTGTCAGGTTATTAATTAGTAGAAAGTTAACACACACATCAAATTTATTCTACTATAAATTAGGAGCCACCATTGTTTCAGCAAAATAAGTGAAATAAAAATACTATGATAAACACACTGGTATCTTAAGCTAAGGAGTACCCTTTTAATACAAGGGATAGCTGAGAATTAATTCTATAAATTAATTACTATTCCAGTATAAACTGCCTTTGTAAGAAAAAACTAAGTTTTTCATTGTATAATTGTCTTGAAGAACACTGATACACTATGGAGAGAATAGGCTGAGGTACCGGGTTGTGGCCTAGCCATGTAAGAACTGGGCTTTTCATGGCACTTCTCTAAACTGAGATGCCTCATATTCTAAAAGAGAAATAGTTACACAAGGGAAGCTTCTAAAGTGGAAACGATCACCTTTGTACATAAGGGTCTTCTGAGGATAAAACAGCTCTAAGAAAGTGTGTGTGTGTGTATGTGTGTGAAAGAGAGAGAGAGAGAATTAACACTAGCCATTGCACTAAAGAATTACTAAGGTTTTTCCTGCAAGAACTGATTTCTGGGTAGTGTGTGTGCTATTAAAATGACATGATAGCACATTTTTTTTAATCCTCCTTTTTCTTCAAAATAAATTGTCACATTTCTATAATTCTGTTAGCATATAAAGTAATAAACCGGAGACTTAAGACTCACTATACGGGTGATTTAAATATACATTTTAGAATTTTTCAACATGAAAATTCATCAGTTTCTTTAAAATAATTAATATTTAAAAATATGTATGCAACTACCTTTTTAATTTAATAAGCAGAACCTCTATTCATCAATTGCTCAATTATTTCTGTCTTCTAAGATGTATATCTAATTGAGATCTATATCTACCTACCACCTCAGAGAAGCTTCTTAAGATATCTATCTAATTAAGATATACATGTAATTAAGATATCTATCTTAACAAGATATATATGTATGTGTGCAGATATGTGGATGTATGTAGAACTTTGGATAAATATCTTTATTAAAATTAAAAAGAAACTCTGATACTGAGCTTAAAAAGAAAAGTCTCTTACTTAAAATAATTTTAAATGTCTACAATGGGACAATTCTCAATTTGTTCATAGACTTTTTTGCATGAATCCTTAAAAATATTAGCAAATACAGTAAAGAAAAAATATATATCTAATAACTCACCAAGGACAAATGTAATTTTTCCCATGTATGCACAGTTGGTTAAACGTCTAATAGTTAATAAATGTAGTGTTATCTAAATGTAATAAAGAGAAAACCTGTAAGATTATCTCAGTAGCAGAAGTAAAAACATTTAACAAGATTTAGCAACATTCATGATTTTTAAAAAAAATTCTACAATGAGAAAGAGAGGAAAATGTATTGTACTTGATAAAGGGTATCTATAAGTAAGTTTATATTTAATGATAAAAACCAGAATATTTTCTCCTGAAATTGGGAAAACAGCAAAGAATTTCCACTCTCACCACTGAGGTTTAGCAAGACAAAAAAGAAATGAGACATGTTAGAATGAAAGTAACAACAGTGCATTTATTTGCATATGACATAGTGTATGTAGAAAATCTTAAAGAAGCAGCTATAAAGCTTCCTAAAGCTAGTGAGTTTAACAAATTCTCAAGATACAAAACTAACATACAAAACTCAATTTTATTTTATACACTAGAAATAAACAATCTGAAAATAAAATCAAATTTTAATTACACCATATACCATAAAAAGAAAAACACTTAGGAATAAATTTAACAAAAAGATGTGCAATGCCTGTGAACTGAAAACTCTAAAGCACTGCTTTAAAAAGTGAAAGAAGGCTTATCTAAATGGAGATATATGCTTTTTTATTAATTTGAAAATTCACCATTTTTAAGAGGTCAATCCTTCCAAAATTGACTATAAATTCAATATATTCAGAATCAAAATTTTAGCAGTCTCTATATAGGATTTGATAAGCCAATGTTAATATTTGTACAGAAAGGCAAATAATCTAGAATAGGTAAAAAAATTTTAAATAAAAAACAAAATTAGATGAATCAAATTAGCTGGTATTTAAGATTTACAATAGAAGCACACTAAGGAATATGAGATTGGTGTAAGATTGACATATAGAACAATTAAAAGGAATTTTGAGTCCAGAAATACACCCACAATTATTATGCTGTAGATGGGTTTTCAATAAAGATACCAAGGAAATTCAATGAAATGAAGATTGTGTTATCAATAAATGGATTTAGAATAAATGAATATCTATATAGAAAAAAAAATTTGACCCTTTCTCATACCATACACAAAAAAGTATATAAACCTGATTATCAACTTAAATATAAGAGTTAAAATTATAAAGCTTTTAGAAGAAAACTTGGGAGAAATATTTATGAACTTCCTCAGTACCAACCACGGAATATTATATTACAAATAAAAACACTTTAGTTCTTTAAGAAAAATTGTGGGTATGCAATATTCTGGTGTCTCTTCATAAGCTGATAATGTTTCATTTACATTTTACACTAACTATGAACACGAATTCTACTAAAATTTAGAGTCCTGTACTGTGTTAATCTTTCTTAACCTCTCACTTAAACTTTTATGCCAATAAACCAACCCTTCTGCACATTGTCAACATAAAGATTTGTGTGGCTGTTACAGTCCAGGAGACTGAGAATGCTAAATATAAAATTAATTTTCCTTATCTCTAAGTCATATATTTTATTTGTAGTATTTTTGAAGAGGGTTGTTGGAATATTTTAAAAATTCAAATCTGCAGTTTTAAAAGATGACAAGACATATGAATTATGATGATAAAAACGGAAAGACATTTACCAAAAATAGTTGCTTCTCTGTTCATCTTGACAAACAGATGCAACACTTTGACAGCTAATCAACACAGGTTTTCTTTTTTTCATACTGTATCTATCCTGTTCCAGAATGACCTATTAATTTTAATTGCTTTGCTAGGCTCCCATTTAATGGTTCAATGAATATAATACATTTGTGCTTTTCTTTGCATAATGAAGTGGCCAGGTAAGCGAGATAACTTTTTGAATACAGACAAATATAAATATAGCCAAAATGAAAAAAAATATATATAATACAGCCAAAACATTTCAATATTTCAAATTCCCATTACCACTACTAATAAATCTTATCTAAATTCTGTTCATAAACTTACAAACTGGCACTAAAAGTGAGCTTCAATCCACTACAAAAATTTTCTTCAAATCATACACATTTTTGAGTTTACAGTTAGCAAAATGCTCTTTATGATGATATGATAAATGTATTTCTGTTTGTTACATGTGTATTTGGTTTCAAATTATTGTGAAGCCAAGTGATTGCCAATAAACTTAACTCCTACTCAGAGTAAAATGACGAGCAATAACAATTTCAAAAGCATGGGGTTTTCCTACACCTTTTTTATAGTCTCATTCTATTAAAATGTTGAAATATTTAGCAGCTCTGATATTTTATCAATCTTTTTCTTCTACTAAATACTTTTTAGGGCTTTAATTAGAACTTTCTTATGTTTTCTACTAAATGTTTTATTGTTGCTGTTGTTGTCATTGACAGAGGGTCAGAGAAAAATGCACCAAAAAGAAATTATTGTAGTTGAGACAGAATGAGCCAAGTATCAATATTATTTCATGAAACATGACAAGATGTGTGTAGCATTTTTGACTCTATGTATATTTCCTAAATGAATCTTATCTTTTTTATACACAGACACACACACATTCATCTTCATACTGCATTAAGCAATGAGAAATTTTAAAAACTTACATAACATTTCTTATTCTCCATTGTGATCTGCAAATTATATTTCAAAAACTGCCACTTGCTTACTTATATCTTTTCCTTTATTTTCACTAAAATGTATTTTAAAATAATATTACATATGCATTTCATTTCTTATCCAGATAATCTCATATCTTTCCTATTTTGTTCCATTTGTTTCTTTTCTCTTCTTCCTTCATTGTGCCCATATTACATGTACCTTTAAAATGCTACCTTTTTCTCTAGTTCTCATATTTCATCTACTTTTCTAACTCCCAGCATAATATTAAGTGCTCACCCTTCTTATTTAATGTTGTCTCATGACTTTGACCTTATTTCACAGCTGGAACTGGGTATTTGTATTTCTCACTAAATTAGAACCATTTCATTTAAATATCTTCTATTGGACTGTTTAAATAAAACAGCCCTTTGACCACTAAGGCTACAAGGGAGACTTGGCCTTACAAAACAATTAATGAAAATTCCCAGGATATCAAAATGTAAAGGTACATAGAGTTTTGGGTTTTATATTTAAGTATTTAATCCATCTTGAGTTAATTTTTGTATATGGTATAAGGAAGAGGTCTAGTTTCAATTCCCAGAAGACTACCAATACCATTCTGGACATGGGAATGGGTAAGATTTCATGAGGAAGATACAAAAAGCAATTGCAACACAAGTGAAAGCTGACAAATGGGATCTAATTAAACTAAAGAGCCTCTGCACAGCAAAGGGAACTGTCAACAGAGTAAACAGACAACCTAAAGAATGGGAGAAAATTTTTGCAAACTATGCTTCTAATGAAATTCTAATATCCAGCATCTATAAGAAGCTTAACAAATGTACAAGAAGAAAAACAAACAGCCCCATTGAAAAGTGGGTAAAGGGACATAAACAGACACTTTCAAAAGAAAATATACATGCACCCAACAATCATATGAATAAAAACTCAATATCACAGATCATTAGAGAAATGCAAATCCAAACCACAATGAGATACCATCTCACACCAGTCAGAATGGCTACTAATAAAAAGTCAGAAAACAAAAGATGCTGATGATGTTGTGAAGGAAAATGAATGCTTTTATATTGCTTGTGGGAATGTAAATTACTTCAACCATTGTGGAACATACTGTGGCGATTCCTCAAAGACCTAGAAGTAGAAATACCATTCAATCCAGCAATCCCATTACTGTGTATATACCTAAAAGAATATTAATCATTCTATTATAAAGACACATGCATGTTTATATTCACTGCAGCACTATTCACAATAGCTAGACATGGAATCAACCTAAATGTCCATCAGTGATAGACTAGATAAAGAAAATGTGGTACATATACTCCATGGAATACTAAAAAAGAATGAGAGCAGCCCTAAAAAAGAATGAGATCATGTCCTTTGCAGGAACATGGATGGAGCTAGAGGACATTATCCTTAGCAAACGAATGCAGGAACAAAAAGCTAAAGAACACATATTCTCACTTATAAGTGGGAGCTAAATGATGAGAGGACATGGACACATAGAGGAGAACAATACATACTGGGACCAATTGAAGGGT
Organism: Aotus nancymaae; assembly: GCF_030222135.1. NCBI lineage: Eukaryota > Metazoa > Chordata > Mammalia > Primates > Aotidae > Aotus > Aotus nancymaae. The sequence continues at coordinate 13,289,637 of NW_026988450.1, read as the reverse complement.
GAAGAGTGGGAGAAAGGAAAGGATCAGGAAGAATAACTAATGGATGCTAGACATAAAACCTGGGTGACAAAGTAATTGTACAAAAACCCTCACGACACAAGTTTACCTATATAACAAAGTACCTATATAACAGGGGTATCTGCACATGTACTCCTGACTTGAAAGTTAAATTAAAAAAAAAAGAGGGCTGGGCGCAGTGGCTCACTTCTATAATCCCAGCACTTTGGGAGGCCGAGGCAGGTGGATCACGAGGTCAAGAGATCGAGACCATCCTGGTCAACGATGTGAAACCCCGTCTCTACTAAAAAATACAAAAATTAGCTGGGCATGGTGGCGCACACCTGTGGTCCCAGCTACTCGGGAGGCTGAGGCAGGAGAATTGCTTGAACCCAGGAGGCAGAGGTTGCGGTGAGCCGAGATCGCGCCATTGCACTCCAGCCTGGGTAACAAGAGCAAAACTCCATCTCAAAAAAAAAAAAGAAAGAAAGAAAGAAAGAAAAAGGTACATATATCTACACTGGTGACTCGTTCCCAAGACTGTCTCAGGAGAAGCTATAAAGGCAAAGTACATTCTCCATTCAGTTCAGCTTGAACTGAATGTCCCTTATTCTCAAACTCAAATGAACAGCAAAAACCATTAACAACAAAAACTAGATAAAACAACATTAATTATCTAAGATAAGGCATTACTGCTACAGGGCACTAATGACAGCCAGGAGGCCTGGACATTCTGTTGCTTTCCCTACCAAACTGTATCAAGAAGCCACATAATAAACAGTTACTCTGCATTTTCTGGAGAGCAGAGACATTGAATCATTACCCTTCATACATACATATATTACTCCTATACCCAGATAAACAACGTAGATCCACAAACGTACTCACTTTTCCCTTTCTGCAAATATCTTTATTGTTAGATGTCAGAAAGACAATTGGGATAATTAGTCAGCAATATTAACCTTTTCTGTACTCTACAAAGCAGGGAGCCCAGAGAATTCCCTCAGCTTGGTGTGACAGAGGCTGACCTGGGATGGCCAGACACAGATACGTTTCTCTCTTCTCATTTCCTACCTTGCCTTAATACAAAAGCCATGTCTTCCGGCACCTCATTTGCTCTTCCAATCCTCCCCATTTCAAAATAGCTAAAAGACAAGATTTTAAATTTTCTCACCACATATAAATGATAGATATTCAAGGTGATAAATATGCTAATTAGCCTGATTTGATCATTCCACCATGAATACATGGATCGAAACACCAAATTTTACATCATAGATACACAAAAATATGATTTTTCTAATAAAAACAAAATTAGATAAAGTACGTGTTATGACATTGCAGCTCTTTTTTTCCTGTAGATGACGTCATGTTCAGGCTGGCCTTCCAGTTTCCACGCAGCAGCTCTACCTTCCTTCTCCAGGACCTCCTCACAGACAGGCTGGCTGCCCTTCAGTTTCTCTACCTGCAGAAGCAGGTGAGGTCAATGTGGGCTGCTATCTGGAGGGTTTGCTCTGGTCTTCTTTTCATTTTTACCACAGAAACCTATATTTGGGTCTGTGAGGCACTGGTCTGGCTCATTAATAAAGCTGATGAACCAACTGCTTATTTGACCACAGTGTTTTTGGTCAACTAGAGATTTTGTTACAACTGGAAACACTAAAACCCTAGAGGCCAATAGTGCACCTTACACTCAACAGCACACGTGGCCCAGTGGAAAGCCCGGAGGCCCGACGGCAATCAGAGCTGGCTGAAATCCAAATTTGGAGACATGCTAATTAGAAAGGTGTGGAATCTCAGTCTGATCTCTTAATTTTAAAATTAGGATAATGCAACTTTGATGGGTGTTTTAAAAAATCATTTAAACATGGTTGTTTGTGATCATGATTGTCAGATGTCTAAAGTAGCACTTGGTGTGCAATATCATGGCCAGGGTTTGATAAAAGTAGCCACTTACATGTGAACTTTAATCTACATATGCTTGACAATCCTTTCCATCCTTGTTTGTTACCATGTTTACCTTTGCTAGGGCCTGAATAGGCAATGAACAAGAATTTCAAACAATTTTTTTCTTAGTTTTGTTTCTTCAAATCATGAAATGAATCCATGCTTCAAATATAACCTTCAACTATTAACTTGGAGGTAGCTAAACTTTAAATGAACAAAGACAAGTCATTATAAAACAGGTTTCATATGTTAAAAATAATCAGATATAAACATAATCTAAAAAAGAACAGTTTGGGGGTCCCAAAATACATTTCTAAAAACTAAGGCCTTTCATCTAACGGGTGGAATTTTCACACTAACATTTGGAATGTAAATGTAGATTCACATGAAGCAACAGTTTAATTTTTTTTGGCACCGAATTAGTAAATGGTGGTCTAGAACTATTTAAAATAAAACATTCTGGAAAATTATTTTACTGTGTTAAAAAGCCAGTCATACTCTACAATGTCATTACATACTAAAGCATATTAGTGAAATTTACCCATGGCTAAAACAATCATGGCCTTGGGAAGATTTTTGAAAATGAATTTTTAAAAATTTATATAAGAGGGAAGTATTTTTGTTGCAAGATATTTACTAAGATAACAAGAAGCCATAAGCAGAGTTATTTGCTTTTCCTTTTTCAAGATAAGACAGAAAAGCACATTGAAAAGTATGGTTAAAATTACACTTACTATCAATTTCACTATAGACTCATGGAATATTAGAGGTGGAAATCATTGTAGATTTAATCTAGTCTACTGCCTTCATTTTAAAGATAAGAAAAGTGGTTGAGTGACTTTCTCAAATCACTAGAGCATCACCAAAATATGTACCAACCTTGGGGAATGTTATCACAATGGAAAGGTTACTGCATCTTTCTCCTCCAAATTGGGGGTAGGATCCTACTTAACAGAAACTAAGGTGATGATGAACACACATAATCCATTCCTTCATAACTCTTGGGTCCTTTCTGAATGAAAGCATCAATGCTGTCATGAACTGCTGAACTTGCTTCACATGGCCATTCGATGTGGAGGGGGTGTTTACATGCAGAAAGCAGCTGACAGTGACTTAATCAGAGGTCAAAAAGGGCAGCCTGCATGCTGAATCTACCATAGATTATTATTTTTTTTTTTTTGCTATATTTTTATTTTATCAGCTCTGTGTTTGAGATAATAACTCCATCAGAAAACTCTAATATTTCAGTTTTACTGAAAAATCACATGGGCCCTTTTACCACGTGGCCATGCTCCCATCTGGCAAGATTCATTTCACTTAACTAAGCAGTGGTTGATGATTCCCTGATTTTGATGGGACAAAAACTCCCTAATTTACTACAGAATATATCATTTCCTGTTGTATGACACTCATTCAATTGTGTCACCTGCCTGGCCTCACCTGGGTAATACTTGTGACTATCTGAAAAGATGATCCTGTAATTAATAAAACACTTTACTATAGTCAATATGATCTTTCATGTATATCCCAATTCTTTAAGAGGTATAATCTATTATAAAGTGGAGGAACCTATTTATTGCCTCTCTCTCTCTCTCTCTCTCTCTCTCTCTCTCTCTCTCTCTCTCTCTCTCTGTCTCTCTCTCTGTCATATATCAATTTGGAAATATCAAGTGTACTATTTCACTGGGGGTCAGTTACATGAGTTGTATAAGCCACGTTTTACAGATGAGAGAACTGAGGCTTAGAAAGGTAAGATAACTTGCTCATGGCCACAGATTATGTAGCAAAGCTGATGCTCAAAGTCTGGTCTTCTAAGATCAACAGGCATTCAACTATATCCTGCTGCCTTACCATGCCACCAACTCTATTAATAATGTGCATTTTAATAATGCTTTTAACTTCACCCCTAATAACCATATAGGTCTTAAAGCAAGAATTGCCATACTAAAATTCCTTTATATGGTCATTATTTTTATTGCTCCTTTTTGTAAGTTATTTTAAAAATTAGAAATAAATCAAATAATTAACTTGCAATCATACATCGAGGTCATAGAACAATAAGAAACTAGCATTCCTGGCCGGGCGCGGTGGCTCAAGCCTGTAATCCCAGCACTTTGGGAGGCCGAGGCGGGTGGATCACGAGGTCAAGAGATCGAGACCATCCTGGTCAACATGGTGAAACCCTGTCTCTACTAATACAAAAAATTAGCTGGGCACGGTGGCGCGTGCCTGTAATCCCAGCTACTCAGGAGGCTGAGGCAGGAGAATTGCCTGAACCCAGGAGGCGGAGATTGCGGTGAGCCGAGATCGCGCCATTGCGCTCCAGCCTGGGTATCAAGAGCAAAACTCCGTCTCAAAAAAAAAAAAAAAAAGAAACTAGCATTCCTATGGGAGAGAGTCATGTTCTCGGTACTTATAGTGTTTTTTGCCTAACAGCATTCTTTCCAGATATTCCAAAGATAATCACAGTCACTATTTATTAAATGACTGTACTTTATTAGAGGCTTTTTATTTTTAAATATTTTTAGTTTTGAAAACAATCCTAAGAGGTGAGTATTATTGTAACTACTTCACAGGGGAGCCAGCTGAGATTTGAAGAGAGTAATGAACCAGTTACCTGATTTCATACAACTTGCAATGTGATTTTCTCACATGCTTTCAAAAAGCAGAGTCATAATTCTGGGGATTGTCCAAGTGACTCTCTTTGGCCCATATGTAGCAACAAATTAGATGTAAGTAAGCAAAGAATAGGCAAATGTTCCTGCAAGCAAGACACGAGTTTCAGTACAAGAGCACTTTTTGACCCAGCGCATTGGGAACCATCAGGTGGAGGAGCCCATGCTGCTGCTGGGAGAGACAACAGAGAGGAAAACTGAGGCTCCGTGACTGGCAGCCTGCTGACTATTAGTTCCAGGAGGAAAACCATCCTAGATTGTTGAATGGATGAACAAACTATGGTGCATGCACAGATGCATTTCACACATACCAATGCCCACAGTACCCTATGAATCTCAATTATACCCTATGAATCTCAATTTTTTTCTAATGAGTGAAAGAAGCCAGACCAAAACACTGCATGCTATAGTTGCCATTTATACACCATTCTGGAAAAGGCAAAATACAGGAACAAAGAACACATAAGTAATTCCAAGGAGTTAGAGATATAAAAGGTTTGACTGCAGATGGACAATACGAGGGAATGTCAGGGTGTCTATCATAGAACTATTCTGTATATTTATTGTGGTCATGCTATATGACATTATGCATTTGCCAAAATTTATAGAACTGTAACCAAAAACAGTAAACTTTCTTGTATATAATTGAAAACAAAATTTAAAAATACTTCTCTTTCCCTCTCTTCCCCATATTAGCTGTGAAACTGTGTGTAGTTAGTGAATTTAAAGGTGAAATGATCTGGACTATTTAGAGTCTGGATCTGCATTTTACTATTTAGTTATTTAAGTAATCATCATTTCTCTGAATTTCAGTTTATAATATGTAAAATGGAGAAAACAATACCCAACTTAGGCATCCACATCTTCATCTGTGATGGAGTTGAGTTGTACCCTCCAGGGTTATGATGAGAGTTAAATGAGATAATGTTTGCAGAGGGCTTGACATAAGTAAGTACTCTATAAAGAGAAATGATATTGATGCAGAGGATTATGATAATGACAATGATGATCTCCATTAGGGAAGCATTCTTTGGAGAGTAGTTGTTCCTCTGTGAAACTGGGGGAACTCGCACTCCTGATTATAAATTTACATTGTGTCATCTGTTTCTCTAAAAGATCCTCATGTCCTTTGGGTAATGAGACTGTTAACAAATGGAGGATCGCAGAATGAATAAATTTAGCAGATATCTACTAGGCACCTTTTACATACAAAACACTATCAAACAGGAGTTTTCTATGTGGTAATTACAATAATAACATCTAAGAGATTTTTTTACAACAAACTACAATGGTATCTTAGAGGTCTTTGATTTATACTAGATTTAGGAGGTCCCGCTGCAATCCTACTCATTACCTCTGAGGTCATCCTTTGGGAACTGCAGTCCCTGAAGTCTAAAACTTTATGGAATTCTAGAGGCTTTGCATATATGATTATGATTTTTAAGTGAACACTGTTTATATTATGTCAGCTTCCTTGCCTATACCAAATTCATAGAGTTAAGAAAAGTGTCTGAAGATACAATTTTTGGATTATGCTCAAGATACAGCTGACTCTTGAACAATATGAGCTTGATCTGCTTGGGTCCTCCTATATGCAGATTTTTTTCAATAACTTTATTTAAAATAATTTTTGAGATTTGCAACAATTTGAAAAAACAAAAAAATCATAGATTAAAAATACTGAAAAAAATTAAGAAAAATTAGTTATGCTATGAATGCATATAATACATGTAGATACTTGTCTATTACTGTTATAAAATATACATAAATATTTTATAAAAATTTAATATTTATTGAAACTTGAGCACACAAACATTTATGGACCATAGATGGCATCATTTGAAGTTGAGAGAAATGTACACAGATATAAACATGCAATATTAAATCATAACTGCATAACGTTAACTATAGTAACTACTGCACTACTACAATAATTTCATAGCCACCTCATATTGCTATCAAGCGTTCTGAGTATCTGCTTAAAATGCCATGTGACACTAATCATCTTCACATGAGAAGTTCATCTCCCCAGCAAATAGTGTACCACAGTAAAAAGTGATCTCCCATAGTTTTGCATATTTTTCATCATATTTACTGCAGTACCATAAACCTTGACTAGCACCATGGAATTCATACAAAGTGCCACTAGTGATGCTGAAAGTCCTTCCAAGAAGCAGAGAAAAGTCATGACATTACAAGAAAAAGTTGAATTGCTTGATATGTACCATAGACTGAGGATTACAGAGGAGGTTGCCCATCATTTCAAGATAAATGAATCCAGCCTAAGGACCGTTGTGCAAAAAAAGAGAAAATTCATGAAATTGTCACTGTAGCTAAACCAGCAGGTGAAAAAACCTTGTGCTTTTTGCAAAATATGTTTTTTCTTGTATTGAAAATGTAGCTCTTATGTAGGTACAGGATTGCTATGAGAAAGTCATATTTATAGACTCTAAAAGATTTGAGAAAAAGAACAGTTATTAGATGACAACTTAAAGCAAAAGGAAGGTGAAGGACCGAAAGTTGGAGAATGTAATGCCAGAAAAGGATGGTTTGATAATTTTAGAAAAGCATTTGGCTTAAAAAAAAACTGTCAAGATAACAGGGGAAGCATGTTCTTCAAACTAAGAGGCAGCAGATGAGTTTCGAGATGCCATTAAGATAATCACTGAGGAGGAAGATCTGCCTCAACAGGTTTTTAATGTGGACAAAAGTGCCTTATTCTGGGAAACAAAAGCCACAAAGAACATTTATTAGTAGGGAATAAAAGTGAGCACCAAGATCTAATGCAGGAAGGAAAAGGCTAACTTAACTCTGTTTTGTGCAAATGCAGTTGGGTTGATGATACTAAAAGACTCCCCTTATCTATAAGGCTACTAACTCTAAGCCTTGAAGGGAAAAGATAAACAGCAGTTTCCAGTCTTTTGGTCATACAAGAAGGCCTAAACAATGAGAATCATTTTTCTGGATTGGTTCCATCAATGCTTTGTCCCTGAAGTCAGGAAGTGCTTTGCCAGTAGGGGACTGCCTTTTAAAGTTCTTTTAGTATTGAGTAATGTCTCTGGTCACCCAAAACCCTTTGAGTTGAACATCAAAGTCATTGAAGTGGTCTACTTACCCCAAACACATTGTCTCTAATTCAGCCTCTAAATCAGAGGATTATAAGGACCTTTAAGGCTCATTACACATGGTACCCTATGGAAAAGATTGTCAATACTATGGAAGAGAACCCTGATAGAACATCATGAAAGTCTGCAATGATTACACCTTTAAATGGCCATTATTACAGAAAAAGCCGTGTCCAGATGTTGCACATGACTTCACAGGATTTGCGACAGAGCCAATCAAGGAAATCGTGAAAGATATTTGGATATGACAAAAAAGGCGGAGGGTGAAGGGTTTCAAACTTTAGATATTGGAGAAATTAAAGAGCTAACAGCCACCACACCAGAGGAGAAGACAACTTGATGAGGATAATAGGTTCCAAACCAGTGCTAGACAACAAAGAAGAAGACATAGGAGAAGCAGTGCTAGAAAATGAATTGACATTAGACAATTCGGCAGAAGGTTTCCAAAAATTAAAGACTGCTTTGACTGCATTTATGACTAGAACCCTTCTTTGATATGGTCACTGAAACTAAAGAACATGGTGAAAGAAGGGTTGGTAAAATACAGAAATATTTTTGGAGAAATAAAAAAGCAAAAAGTTAGACAGAAATTATCATGTATTTCTGTAAAATTATACCAATTTCTGTAAAATTATGCCTGCCTCTTCTGCCTCCCATTCCACTTCCTCCACCTCTTCCACCTCTGCCACTCCCGAGACAGCAAGACCCATTCTTAACTGTTTCCCCTCTTCCTCAGCTCACTCAGTGTGAAGATGACAAGGATGAAGACCTTTATTATGATCCACTTAATGAATAGTAAACATATTTGCTCTTCCTTATGATTTTCTTAATAACATTTTGTTTTCTCTTACTTTATTGCATACAAAATAATTTTGTATACTATACTATACAACATGCTAATATATTGACTGTTTATGTTACCCATAAGACTTCCAGTCAACAGTAGCCTATGAGTATTTAAGATTTTGGAGAGTCAAAATTTATACACGGATTTTCAACTGTGCAGGGCATCAGTGTCCCAAATCCCTGTTTTTTTCAAGGATCGGCTGTGCTAAAAATGCTAGCCCACAGTTGAACGCTGTGCAGTCCCTAAAGACAGAGGGCATTACTTTAGTGGAATAAGCAAGGAGGAGTCTCCTGCACTCTGACTCCTCCAACCAAAAAACTATTAAACTTAGAACTGATGGAATTTAACCAGAAGTTAGAAAAAGAAAAGAGTATCCTATACATGCACATTGGTAAAAATATTAAGTAGATGTTCATGCCTAGGGAAGAACTCATTGAGAGTTATACAGTCACTGATATTAACCAACTATCATGTATTGGAAAGAACATCAGCTAGTAGTTAAGAGAACTGAGTTACAGTCTTGTCTGCAGATCAAAGTTTTTCCACTCCATCTATCAGAGTCAGAAACTGGAATGACTCCATTTAATGAAATTATTTAGAAAACTGGCCATTTTACCTACTATGGGGCAGGCTTTGGGAAAAGATGTACATTTATATGGCTAAACATCACCTAATTTTCTTGTTCTAATGTGTGTGTGTGTGTGTGTGTGTGTGTGTCTGTGTGTGTGTATGCATGTATGTCAAAAGTTCCATCTAGTCAAACAGCACATTCTAAGAAGCTTGACTTTCAAGGGTAGAAAAGAAACAGTAAAGGGCATCCCTGTATAAACTAGATTTAAATGTGTAATTAATGATTTCGGCTAAGAGTAAAATTTTAGCTTGAATTTGATTGGAAGGATCCAAATGTCTTGGTGAATGGCGAAGAAAACTGATTCTCAGTATTCTAAAACGTCCCCATACAAGAAAAAATAGATAAAAATTTTAACTACAGGAGAACTTATCTACGACAAGGGAAAGGAAAAGCAAACTGATTAATGATCCCCACATTTAGAAATGATAAAAAGTCTTGAAAAGTCTGGAAATAATACTTTATTCACTTTTATGACTCTGGAAAATATAATATGAAATAAAGCATAGTTAATTTATGTTTTTAATTGCAAAACCAAGTAATTGATATTTTTTAAAGCACAGATACTCAAAAGTACATCACAATGGGTTTCTCAATAGAACCCATAAGAAGTAAATTATAAAGTCTCCATTTGTGCTTCACAGGAAAAAAAATCCATTACCATTTTCTCTTTATTGGCATAATAGTTCTTCAGAATGGCTTACAACGGAGCTTATATTTCACACATGAACGTTTGATTGAATTCACCTGTTGTGATCTGCTTTAAGTGCACTCATTTTCAGTACGAGCTGTAGATTGAGAAACCAAAGCTTTTATAACATTTTAAAGTAATTTGAGAGTGCTTCCTTTGTTTTATTCGCCCTTGAATATTAAACAGTAATCACTCAAATTTGGAAACTCGAGGGTTGACATAAGAGCTTGCTTATCTAACATATTTTAGAAGACCTTTTCTACCGTTTTCCTGCAACAAGGCATTCCCAGGACCAGCACAGGAGACACTCAGCCCTGTTTACTGTCACTTCCACCAAAGCTCTGACACAGACATATACTCAGTACCTGGGTGGTTAAGGCCTTCAGGGTTTAAGACTAATGCTGGAAAGTGGGGCATCTACCTACTGGATTATCTGATAAACCAGAAAAAAAGCTGATTTATTTTAGTCTTTCTTCCCATTGGCATCTGATTGGAGAAAAAGATGGAAAAGCCCATGACGTACATAAGAGTGACATTCCGCGAGGCACAGAGACAACAAGATTTAATAGTAAAAGATTCTAGAGGTCCAAGGGGTTGTCTGAGTTTTCCTATTGAGACATAAGAATGAGTTCATTTATTCTTTGCAAGTGTGAACTATGAATTGATTTAAAAATCTTCTCATGACATCCTAGCTTGTAGTAAAGGCTACATTGTCTATTTTTCATTCTTTAGGCAGAAGTCTGCCTAAGCGATTTCAAACAAAAAAGATTTTTTCCTGTTGGTAAGCCATGTTAAAGTACTAGTTACCAACCCCTTTACCAATCATTTTACTATTTAACAACCTTAATTGCAAGGGATTTTACTTAAATACCCCGAACTGCCTCAGACATGAGATATAATGACAGGGACATTTATGTAGATTCAGGTTCCAGCTCTGTCACCTGCTGAGCCTCACCTGAGCCCCCTTATCCTTATCTGTAATATGAAAATGTGAAGAATGCCTATTATGTACAGTCAATTTGAGGGGGCAAACTATGTAGGAGTCTTTAATGGAAAGTCTGTCCTGAAAAAAATAAAGGCTCCTTTTTCCCACGTGTATTATTCCATTCTCATGCTGCTATGAAGAAATACCTGATACTGGGTAACTTACAAAGAAAAGAGGTTGAATTGACTCACAGTTCTCAATAGCCCAGGAGGTCTCGGGAAACTTACAATCATGGCAGAAGGCACCTCTTTATAGAGTGGCAGAAGACAGAATGAGTGCAAGCAGGGAAAATGCTAGACTCCTATAAACCATCAGATCTCGTGAGAACTCATTCACTCTTATGAGAATACTATGGGGGGAAAATGCCCCTGTGGTTCAATTACCTCCCACCGGCTCCCTCCCACAACACATGGGGACTATAAGATTATAATTCAAGATGAGGTTTGGTTGGGCACACGAAACCAAACCATTTCATTCCACCCCTGGCCCCTCCCAAATCTCATGTCCTCACATTTTAAAACAAAATCATGTCCTTTCAACAGTCCCTAAAATTCTTAACTCATTCCAGCATTAACTCAAAGTCTGAGTCCAAAGTCTCATCTGAGACAAGGCAAGTCCCTTCTGCCTATGAGCCTGTAAAATCGAAAGCAAGTTAGTTACTTCCTAGATACAATGCGGGTACAGGCATTGGGTAAATACACCCACTACGAATGCGAGAAATGGGACAAAACGAAGGAGCTACAGGCCCCATGTGAGTCCAAAATCCAATGGGGCAGTAATTAAACCTTAAAGTTCCAAACTTATCTCCTTTGACTCCATGTCTCATATCCAGGTCACAATGATGTAGGAGGTGGGTTCCCACAGCCTTGGACAGCGCCACCCCGTGGCTTCATGTGGTACTGCCCCCCTCCTGGCTGTTTCACATGCTGGCATTGAGTGTCTGTGGCTTTTCCAGGCAGAAGGTGCAAGCTGTTTGTGGATCTACCATTCTGGGATCTGAAGGACAATGGCCATCTCCTCACAACTCCACTAGGCAGTGCCCCAGTGGGGACTTTGTGTGGGTGCCCTGAACATACATTTCCCTTCTGCACTGCCCGAGCAGAGGTTCTCCATGTGGGCTCCATCCCTGCAGCAGACAGGGTATCCACATTTTTCCACACATCCTCTGAAAGCTAGGTGGAGGTTCCCCAGCCTCAATTCTTGTCTTCTGTGCACCCACAGGATCAACACCATGTTGAAGCTATCAAGGCTTGGGGCTTGCACCCTCTGACCCAATAGCCCAAGCTGTACCTTGGCCCCTTTTAGCCAGAGCTGGGACACAGGGCATTAAGTCCTGAGACTGCACACAGCAGGGTTCCCCTGGATCTGGCCCAGGAAACCATTCTTCCCTCCTAGGAGTCCAGGCCCGTGATTGGAGGGGCTGCTGCGAAGCTCTCTCACATGCTCTGGAGACATTTTTCACTTGTTTGGTGATTAGCATTTGGCTCCTTATTACTTAGGCAAATTTCTGTTGTTGGTTTGAATTTCTTCCTAGAAAATGTGTTTTTCTTCTCTACTGCATTGTCAGGCTGCAAATTTTTCAAACTTTCATAATCTGTTACCTCTTGAATGCTTAGAAATTTCTTTCATCAGATTTGCTAAATCATCTCTCTCAAGTTCAAAGTTCCACAGAGCTTTAAAGCAGAGGCAAAATGCTGCCAGTCTCTTTGCATAGCAAGAGTGACCTTTACTCCAGTTCCCAACAAGCTCCTCATCTCCATCTGAGACCACCTCAGCCTGGACTTCATTGTTCATATCACTATCAGCATTTTGGTCAAAGCCATTCAATAAGTCTCTATGATGTTCCCAACTTTTCTACATTTTCCTGTCTTCTTCTGAGCCCTCTTTACTGTTCCAACCTCTGCCTGTTCCTCAGTTCCAAAGTTGCTTCCACATTTTGACTGTCTTTATAGCAGCAACCCATTTCTGGTACCAATTTACCATATTAGTCCATTCTCACATCACTATAAAAAAATACCCAAGACAGAGTAATTTATTTAAAAAAAAAAAGAGGTTTAATTAAGTTGTATTTTCACATAGCTGGGAATTACAATCCTGGTGGAAAGCACCTCTCCACAGGGTGGCAGGAGAGAGAATGTGTGCAAGCAGGGGAAACGCCAGACTCACAAAACCATCAGATCTCATGAGGACTCACTCACTGTCATGAGAACAGCATGGGGGAAACCACCCCCATCTTTTAATTACCTCCCACCGGGTCCTTCCCATAACTTGTGGGGATTACAAGATTACAATTTAAGATGAGATTCATGTGGGGATACAAATCCAAACCATATCACCATGCCACACTAAGAGCCTATCATTATATTTTCTACTCCACCAAGGCAATCACAGTATGTTAGTGTATTAATACTATTCACATACTTGAAAATAACTAAACCCTCACCTTTGTTTTTATATTAAAATGGTTCTGAGAATCAAACCATTTAAAAGAAAAATAAGACTTTAATCATTTTGAGAGCCTAAATAAGAGAATTCTGGAGGCTTAATTTGAAGAAAGAATAAAGAGTAGAGGAAAAAGTTGTGTTTATGTATATGAAACTAGGCATCTCTGTGTGTGTGTAGGAGATACAAAGAAACAAAGAGATAGAGAAGAATATTTTCAAAGGAGAGTGTATGTTTTTTCAGCAATCAACATTTTTTCATAGCAGAAATGAAAACCCAGTTCTAATTAAATGTGAATTAGGCAGTAAAATGTGCTTTTATTCTATTGTTAATTTTCCATTACATTAACCTTCTCATCAAAACAATGTTTATGTACTAAAGTTTTTCATTGAACTTCTTGAACTTCATGAAGAAAGTTTAGAACGCTTTAACTGCATATAATGTAAATCCTCCTACAGGATTAGTTTGTGTTATATATAGAAAAATCTATCTATCTATCTCTCTATCTATCTATCTAGTCAGTATAAAGTAGCTATTGTGACTTAATTATCTTCCACAGATAGTTGATTCAAGATAAGAGAATATGATCATATGTATTCCAATACCTAGAGGAAAGTGTGTGTTTTTTTGGTATTTACTATTTAAATTATCCTAGAATGGCCTAAACAACTCTCATTTACCTAAATAGTAGATTGTAAACATATTTGCATTTTAAAGCCCCATGATATGACCCCCAGATTGGACATTTAGATATAGGAGAAGATTGAGAGACCGTTATCACAGCCTTGTATTAGAAAAGTTGAGTTGGCACTGAGATCAGTACCTAGAGAAAATGGGACAATGTCACAGAGAGCAAGGTACACAGGCCAAGACGCAGAGTGGTCTCAGACAGGTGCAGGCACCTGTAGACTGAGAAGAAGGAGTCATCACTTGGGAGTCCCTATCACAGAAAACCTGTTTTTCGAAGGTGGGGATTTTAGTACTTGAAACCACTAGCATACTAGAGACAGCATTTAGATGAAAAGCTGGTGTCAGAGGAGATGGAGATGTACAAGTTAGGCCTGGGCCCATTTCATGAAAAGAATTAAGTTCAGGATTAAGGCAAGGAAGGAAGCTAGAGCCTTTAGGTCATCACAGAATGCCTTTCTGCAGAGAATAATATTTTTTAAATTCCATATTAGTTAGTCATTAAAATCCCATTCATACAGCATAGCTTTTCTCATGCATGAAGCATCTTCAAACATAGAGCAATTAGATTCAGGAATGAAGTCAGAGAAACTCCCTGTGTCTGGGGGAACTCTGTGGTAGGAAAGTTCTTATTGCCCAATGTAGTGCTCCCTCATTCCTAATATTATTGCAGTGCTACATTTTACATTTTATTAGAACAATTTTCATTAGTGATTGCATGTGAGAACCATTAGGACAGAGATGTGTCTCTCTTCTCTTTGTCTTCCCCGCACCTAACATAGTGCCCAACAGAAAGTAAGAACTCCATAAGTGAACAAGAGCAAGTACGACGTAAAGGAAAGAACAGACTGAAACTGCTGGAAACAAAAATGACTCAGAACAGCAGCGCCAAAGTCTGTGCGCTGAAGTTTTGTCAAAAACAAATCCTGAGAATTGATTGTTAAATATATATATATATTCAATTAGAGTTTTAGGAGTACATGTAAATTAAACATTTAGTATTATTAAACACTCTTTCTGTAACTGGTTTTCTTTTATTCCATTTAATCTGCCCAGGCAGCAGGGTGTGTTTTGAGCACATAAAAATACCTTGTAAAATGTCCTCTTCTGTCTCTCTGATCGGTAATTTAGATAGCCGAATTAACATTTGACAGTCTTAAATATAGTACTAGTATTTACTCTTTTGAATCAGAAGTCAATTGAAGTTCAGAATGACTAAATATATAAAACGTGGTTCATGCATACTAAGTGACTATGTCTAAATCAGCTGTCGGACTCCCAGGTCTGAGCTCTTCCTCCCGCACACCAACTTGAATGATTGTCATGGCCTGTGGTTCAGATTTACTCATTTCCAGCGTGTGCTATCAGTGGGTTTCAAACATGTTTTCAGAGGAAAAACCTGCATGGCTTATCAATATTGACACACAGTATTTGAACTGTACTTCATAGTGTTCCTGCACCTTATGTAATTGATCTTCACACTATGCAAAGAACATAGGCCTGATGACATCCGCCCCATTTAACAGATGACAGATTCAAATCTCGGAGTTTAAATGGCATTCTTGTGATCCAGCAGCTGGTGAGTGAAAAAGCTGGTCTGGCTAATTCAAAATATATTAGGTTGGCTTTGAATTCAGTATTGAGAATAATCAATTTGTTTCAAAAATGCATCTTCATTCAAGTAGTGTGGATTATTTAATTTGGGGTGGGGGACAGAGTATTTACAAATAAGAAGTCCAGAAAATGAAATAATGAAAGATTGACAACACACAAAGAAAAAAGCAAAAATTGTGCAAACGTTGCCACAAAATTGTACAGCTCTTTTTAAGTTCATATGGGATTTAGTTGTGATTATCTTTCTCAAGTTCAATATCATGTGTTCAAATGATCCACTTCATTCCAAATAAATGGAAAGGGTAGACAGCATGTTATAACATTACAGACTAAAGTTTGGTTAAAATAGCCAATTTTAACACATTTGTTTGAATTTCCATTGATTTGGGCTTTCTTTGCCTGATTTATTTCAATCCTTCAATCTTCCCCCAACCCTGCTGGAACTGTGTAATTTGCCAAGATTTCCTTTAATAGTTAAACAATGTGAAGCTATTAAGTAAACCATGAAAATTGACCATATCAATGTGCAATTTGCCACCAAGAAGCCCTCATTTCATGGTTTACACTCACAGTTGAAACCTAGAAGCAACCTTCTTAGGAGGGAAAATATTTCTTATTTTGATTAAAGCTGACAAACCATCTTCCTTAGCCTGGACTCCTGAATTTTCAGGTAACTGATGTACTGCATCACTCCTCAGAAGTCAACACATAATTTGAACTTCATTTGCTTATTCATCCTAACTAGAGTTAGGCTGCAATTGCCAGTACTCATGAGTATACTTAGTCTCTGAAGTCTACGACAATCTAGTAATGAAAATACTTTATATGGAATTTTGAGTGAATAGCACTAACTAAACATGACTTAACTCCAGAGATGGCCACTAAAACCCTTCTCATCTTGAGAATTGTATTTTAACGGTGTCTTTCTGAGGTCAAGAAGTGTAATTTCTACAGAAGGTATTGGGACTCAGTCTACAGCTTATTGAAGTAACAAGGCACATCTTTGTGATAAGAAAGTACATTTGTTGATGGACTGCTGCAATTAATGGCAACTCATTTTCCTCAGTGCAATAGATGTCTAACCATTTTCCTCAGTGCAATAGATGTCTAACTTTAATCTTCATTTGAATAAGTGTTTGACTTGCTTTGCTTGCCTTGCAACCTTACATCGAATGATCCATTATTTCAAGTATAAAGGTCCTTCGTGGGAACTAAACTGTAAATCTGAGATAACTCCAAAAAGCCCTGGTTTAGAAGGCTTCTAAATTTCCAAACTGGCAGAGTATAAATAAGGCATAGGAGCAAAACAGATCAGTATAATCTCTCCTCTCTCAGTGAGAATAAAGGTATCTAAAAATATTGATAGTCAAGATTTCTGATATTTTCTCTAAGAACTCTCTTAACAGTTATGAAATTATACACCTATTTGAAATAAAGTTAGTAGAATTTCAACCTAGAAATATTACAAGTAAACCTAGGCAGGAAGATTTTATAACACATATTTTATTCATTTGATGGTAGCACTATCAACATATAATGTTTCTTTATTTCAAGAAATGTGTCTAAAATTTGGCAGTCCTTTAGAGTAACCTCTATTTATCTGAACCAAAAAGGGATAGCACTTGGGATGAAATGTAGCACTTCACACAGATCCTGGCAATTAACTACCTTAAATAGCTTCATACTGCCTCTCTTTCTAGTGATATTTTGGAATAACCCAAGACTATTTTCTCAAGTTAATTTTCTAGAAGCAGACATTCTGAGTCAAAGGAAATATACAAATTCTACAATTGTTAAAAATGTTTTGCAAAATTGCTTTACAGAATTTGCTTGTCCTACTGATAGGTATAAAATTTTTTTTCTTTTCTAAAGGAAAGCCAACAATAGAAAATACAATTTTTGGCCAGGCATGGTGGCTTATGCATGCCTGTAATCCCACCACTTTGGGAGGCGGAGGCTGGCAGATCACCTGAGGTTGGGAGTTCGAGACCAGCCTGACCAACATAGGGAAACCCTGTCTCTACTAAAAATACAAAAATTAGTTGGGCATGGTGGTGCATGCCTGTAATCCCAGCTGCTTGGGAGGTTGAGGCAGGAGAAGCAGCAAAGCCTGGGAGGCAGAGGTTGTGGTAAGCCGAGATCATACCATTGCACTCCAGCCTGGGCAACAAGAGTGAAACTTTGTTGGAAAGGAGAGAAGAGGAGAGGAGAGGGGAGGGAGAGGAAAGGAAAGGAACGAAGAAGGAAAGAAAGAAAGAAAATATATTTTTTAAAGTGCATGCAAAAAAGAGAGAAGGGACTGTTAAAAGGTTTATTTTAAAATCAAAAGGTGAAAGTAATAAAGGCAGAGATAAAGCAAGAGGTCATGGTTAGTTTTTATTCTTCTATATCAGCTTTTCTGGTATTCTGATTTTCTTAATTATAAATAAAATGAAGGCAAATAATCTAAGTAAAGATAATTCTATGAAATACTCCACTACAGTTTAGCTAATCTCCAGAATTATTCAACGGGCTTACATTCAAGAGGACATTTAGGTCACACATCACTAATAAAAATATTTAAGTACTTAGAATCCCAATAGTCACTTGAAACTTACACAAAGATACTTTTTTTTTGCCTGTTTATCAAAAAGATTTCTCAGAAAAAAAAAAATACATGAACAAAAATGAGAGTGGAAAAAAGAAAACACATAAATTCTTCCTTTGCAACTTTAGAAGACACAGTATTTTTTCTGGTGCCAAGAACCGTAACAGTAATTTCTTAAGTCTAATAGTTCCAACAGTTCCTTGGGGGTAAATAAATAGCACTATAGCACCATGAGTTGTACACATTCATCTAAAAGTTTTCATTTGTACCCAAATTAAATTGCAGCTAAACCACTTTGAGAAGGCAAACACTTTGGAGACAAACACTGGCAGCATTACAGCATAGATGAGAATTCAACTCTCATTTAGTAGTTTCTGAGATGCAGAACCTTTATTTTCACTTACAGAAATTCACCAGAATATCCTGACTGGGTCATATCAAAACCAAATCCTGTCAATATTCAGTCAACTTTCCTTCATGGAAGCCTTATGTGAGTCTACTCCCAGTTTCTCACATTTTTCTTACAACAGCATTTTAGATCCCGTAAATCTATCCTTCTAGGGTTTCGATGAACTAAAAGTTGAAGAAAATTTAAGTTCCAGCACTCACTCGACTTTCCTCAATCTAATTTATTAGGAACAACTGTAGAAATGATTACTCACAGGCACACACATAAACACTCTTAATTTAATATTTATTTTTATACCCAGATTACAAATATGACATATTAGTATACTCTTTTCATGTTTGTATTTTTTTGTTGTCTTGAATTCCCTTTGACGACATAAATTTTCCATTAAAAAATTAAGTCATAATTAACACAATAGTAAAATTCACTCATTTTAGTGGATAGTTTTGCAAGTTGTAATAAGTGCATACAGTCCAATTACCTCTACCACAATTAAGACATGGAACATTTCTATTAATTTCCCAAATTCCCATGTGTTCCTTTGTAGTCAGCCCCTCCTCATTAATCCCTGCCAAGCACTTTTCTTCTAGTTTTGCCTTTCCAGAGTAGCATATAAATGGAATAATATACTATGCAGTCTTTTGGGTCTAGCTTCTGTTATTTAGCATAGTGCCTTTAAGATTCATCCATGCGGCTCTCAATAGCAGAAGTTCATTTCTATATTTTGGTGAATAGTATTTCATTGTGTAGACATATAACCCTCTATCCATTCCAAAATTGAAGGACATTTGGGTTATGAAACCACATTTTTATGTGTCCTTTTTTTCTTCATTCACGATTATATGTTCAAAATTTTCATTTGTGGATTTTTGAGTCACTGCTAACCTATGTTTCTTTTTAGAGCTTCCGGCATGTGAATTATATTTATCTTTACTCTGAATTTTTAAAAAAGCTTCTGATTATTGTTTTTATTTCATTATCCTGTTATTGTGAACTTGAAGGTACACACTTCTTTCAAATGTTACCATCACTTGTACGTTTAAAAGTTACATTCCTTCAAATAAGTGCACATGTTCCCAATAATGGAACATGCTCGAACCTATTATCCCATTATTTTAAGAAAATCAGGTCCTGTTAGATGAAAAGATGTTTGATTTTACCTTTATGTCTAGCCAAGCATGTGGGAATATTTTCACAGAGAAGAGATGGAACTAGATTTCCTTTCAGTGTCCCTTTGCTATTGAAAATTTTGTCATTGTGCCATGATCAAAGTAACTACAGCTATTGCTTTTAAAAATGTCTTTATGTAATTGAATTTAATAAAATATGAGCCATAGCTCACACTTGATAGAAACTATTATAGAAAGTGGTTTATCTGTGCCTCTATGTGTGTTCTGCTCTTTGGTAAATACTTCATAAAGTTTTGATTTTATGAGATTGTAATTGGGTGCCATTTTCACAAAACAACAAGAAAACATAAAAATGAATTGAGAACAATGCAATTTTAGAATAAATCTGGCATGTAAACAAGTATATAAAATTTAAATTATAGCTATCAAAACTATAATGAAGTATATCCCTAGTTAAATAACATCTATTGTTCCAACTACTTAATTATGACACAAAATATGTGATGTGAATCTTCACAACCAGATTAATGTCTAAAGGTATTTATTCAGCTGGCAGTTTTCTCATCATTCAAGCAGGAAACCAGATATTTTCTTAGAAACATGAAAGGGAAATATATCAGTACCAAAATTCAGAGAAAATCATGAACTAACTTTCTACTTATCTTAAAAAAATTAAGAGAAAACAAGTTGTGTCTATTTATGGCATTTTAAGTCTTTTTAGAGAAATACAACTGAAGATTAACAATTTATTTTCATTATATACTTAAATACTAAATATTACTTAAAGAATATATGTATATGAGACCTAAAATACATTTTTTTCTTTTTTAAGCAAGCTCTCTATCCATAAAGGCAAAATATTCATGTTTATCTGCAGTCTTTATAAATTCCTTGTTAAAGTCTGATGGGTCTCCAAGTTAATCACCTTGGGTTTCTCTATCCCACAATATCTAATCAGAATTAAAACCATTATATATTGACTGTTTAAACCAGGACTATGATATATCTCTGATACAGGTTTCTATCATCAAATATAGAAAATAGAAAAAAAGCAAAACAGAAAAGGAATGACATTTTGATAATCATTTGGCAAAGAAGGTAAATGGAGCCTTGTCTGTAAGAAATAGAGGCAGGGGTGATCACTGAAAATAGTTTACCATAGGAATTGAAAGGAAGTTTTAGAAACTTCCTTAACATTCTCGCTGTTCACAAAAAGCAGAATAGTCTGAAACTAAACACAGCAACATAAAATAAAATGGGGGTATGTAAAATAAAGAAGGAATCAAAGTTTATTAAGTACAAATTATTGGTGTATTAATTAAAGTATATTAAATAAATGGAGGTATGTGAAATAAAGAATGAATTCAAGTTTATTAAATGAAATATTTACAAAAAACAGAAACTCAGAATTAAAATCCATATTGAAGGGTAGAAATTTACATTGCAGAATTTATATTGCAGAACATAAAATCAAGGAACTGGATACAGGGAAAGATCTCCCAGAATTCAGTAGAAAAGTTAAAGACAGCGAAACAAGAAGACCATAAGTCTGGAGGGTAGAAACAGGTAACAGGTGGATTGTCTCAGAGGAAGAAACAATAGCTGAAGTAGAATAACAATTTTTAAAATGGAAATTAGTCTTTTACTCAAGAAGGTTTGAAAAGTTCTTACTATGCATATAAAAACTAATTTCATCGTATTCCAAAAACACCTAAACATAATCTATGTAGGTGGTTTGTGAAAAGACAAAGAAAAAAATTTGTTTAAAAAATGATAGATTAAGAAAGTGAGAAGATGGAGAGAGAGAGAGAGAATAAAACAGGCTGCTTTTAAAAGGACACAAAGTATGTTGTCTGAATTTGGCTTTGGGTATTAAATTTGCAGGGGTATTAAACAGAGAATAGGAGCATAATTTTGATAGGCTTTGAGGATAACAAGGCATGGCAAGATATCAACCCAGTAATCATTAATGAAATAAATCATCAGAAGGGTAAGTTAAGTTATGCTATGACTCATGATATACCATGTTTCTGTGCTTACACTTAAAAATGTTCTCTAAGATTTACTAAAAACAATCTTGAAACACATTTACAACTCAAGGCTCATATAGACTGGATTGGTGCATCTACTTTCATTGGTTTTAAACTTCAAAAGAAGCAATTCCACATCTAAGGTAGCTGGACTTCCTAGAATTACTGCAGCTTTTCTTCTGGGTCCGCTCCAAGTCTAGTCATGGAAAATGAGTTTCTAACACCACATTCTTGCCCATAGTTCAGATGTACAGAATGTTTTACAATTTGAATAATTACATAATACAATAGGCAGTGCTACCTGTTTCATTCTTGGTAAAAATTCCTTAATAATAATGAACAGATACTAGGCCAATTACTAGTGAAAGGGGTATTTATCCTTTTATAAAAGCCAAGCTGTTATGGAAATAAATATGGTCAAGCTACTTGATTACAAATTACTTGAGGAATACATACATGACCGTGTGTGTGTGCATACAAGTGTATATATATATATGTGCGTGCAGTTTCCACAGCAGTTTGATTTTTTTAATGCTTTTTATCTTTTGTTCCCACCCACCACCCTTTTTTTTTAGCTTCAAATGAGTTTAAGGGTTAAATTTTTAAATTTTGCATTTCAGGTAGGACTGGCTGAAGCATATAAGAAAACAAACTCTCCAAGCATCTGTGAACCTCCAACAGATCTTTTGTTTGCTGGTACGGTTTGCTTAAGCCATCAATGTGGCCAGGAAAACACACATTTTTTTTAAGTTACTATTTTTTTTTCTTCAGTTCTTTCTAGACCTTGTGTGACAGATACAGCAATTTTAATGCTGACAGAGATACCTTATACTATTTCTCTGAATTCAAGATTTTGACACAGTTGATTTGTAACTTTTATACATTTATTTAGCTATTTTATTTTAAAACATCAACTCTTCAACTAACTGCTCCATCACACTAAGCAATTGTTAGTCAGGGAGACCAGAATTTACATCCCAGAAAGGAATCTAGGTGTTGATGGCCATGGAACTACTGTAATTTGTAAAGCATTAATTTGAAAGTCCTTTAAGACTTTTTTTTTCTATCTTTACTGGAATGCCATAAGTAGTAGTTTATCTCAATACCAGCAGAAAAGTTAGCAGATTCAAAGTAGGCAAGCAAAGAAATAGAGAGATAAACAGAAACTGGAAGGCTCTGCTAACTGTATAGTTGCAATTTTCTAAATTATCTCTAAGAAAAAATAGACTTGAGGAGTTCAAATAATCCCCATGATGGTTATAGATTTGAAAACATGCATGAGGAAAACCTATGTAGCCATCAGGAGTCACAGAAAGTTTTGGCCTGCCTTAATATTTAAGAATGCTATTCCATTTCTTATTATTCTCTCAAGAGCAAAGAAATTCTTATAAATCCTCTCAGGGAATGCCAGCAGTTTGAATGGGTGTTTTAGATGAAAGTGTGATTGCTCTGTTGGCCATTCCATGTCCACCATTTAGAATGTTTTTTTTTTTTCTCTTGGAAATGTTCAGAAACAAGAAAGGGAAAAAGGAGTCAAATGATTTACAGAGAAGCATAACCAAAATGAAACCAAAATCAGAAAACTCACAAACATTTTAACCCAGGTATGCATATCAAAAAAAATATGAAACCAGGTATTCAGAATCAAAAGTGAATTCACCAAAAAGGACACACCTCATAGATAGAGTGTAAATTCTATAAAAACCAGAGTACTCAACAAGAAGGACACTAGTCTTTATACCAGAAAGGGCTTGACACAAAAACAACAGAAAAAATCTTTTATTGTCTTAAGAAGGATATGAGGTCCTTTATTTAAGGCAGCCTTATTTATAGCCAAGTCAGATCTTGAATAAAGTTAGAAAGACCTAACCAAAGGAGAGAGTCAAAGAATCTGAGAGATTTACCAGGACAGAAAAGGTGACTCATGGAAATGAAGAGTGCAAAGGGCTCAATTGCTACCTTGCATGATTCCAGGAGTCACCTATTCAACCCAGGTGAGCTCCCTTTGTTTTAACTTCTAACACAGTTTTGTCAATAAACAACAAACTACAAGGGGGACTCTAAAAGAAAATAATGTTCTTCAGAGAATAGGCATTGCAGTGGGGATACGTGTGCCATAGTAAACCATGTGCATATTCAGGGAAGTTAAATAATAATTTAAAAAAAAAAAAAAGAAAAAGTTTTTTAAAGAAAAAATGAGAATAATTAAAAAATAGTTTTGAGATAATTATCCTGGGCTACAAGGGTCAATAACAAGTATGATACCAGGCTGAGTTTGGGCAAACAGTTGATAGACAGATGTTCACAAGATTTTTTTTTGTGTGTGTGTGTGTGTGTGTGTGTGTGTGTGTAAGATTGCGGTGGCCTTTGTACAAGGTGTTTTTTGCAATCTTTTATGATAGTTCTTGTTATCAGGCATTTTTTTCCTGAGAAGTTCCCCTTTATGCCCTTCCCCAGCTGTATTTGTGAGGGTTTTTAACACCAATGCCTTCATTTTGATTCTGACAACTTTCACATACATGTGGATATTGAGGTGTTCCAACACCGTTTATTAAAGACAATCCTTTCTGTATGTTTTCTCCATACATTTGTTAAAAATCAGTTGACTGTAAATGCATGAATTTATTTATTGGCCCTCTATTCCGTCTAATCTTGTATATGTTATTGTGATGTACCACTCTAGATTACTGTAGCTTCATAGTAGATTTGAGATCAAGTACTGTGATATTTCAAGCTTTGTCCTCTTTGTCTTGGGGTATTTTGTGGTTCCATATAAATTTTAGGAGTGTTCTTTCTATTTATGTAAAGAAAATATCACTGAGATTTTGAAAGCAATTATAGTGAATTTGTAGATCACCTTGGGAAGTATGAACATTTTAAAAATATTAATTCTTCCAATGTATGGATATAAGGTATCTTTCCAATTATTTGTGTCTTCAAGTTCTTTCATTGTGTTGTTGAGTTTTCAGTGTACGGGTCTTTTACCTCCTTGGTTAAATTTATTCTTAAGTATTTTATATTTTGTAGCTGCTTTTAATGGGATTATTTTCTTAATTTGTTTTTCTGATAGTTCCTCATTAGTATATGAAGACAAGACTGACTTTTGTATGCTGACTTCATATCCTATAACTTTACTGAATTTGTTTACTAGTACTCAAAGTTGGTATATATATGTATATATGTATATTTATATATATATATATGTATATATGTATATTTATATATATATATATGTATATAAATATTTATTTGGTGGAGTCTATAGGGTTTTCTATAGATAAGATTGTGCCATTTGCAAACAGGGACAATTTAACTTCTTTCCAATTTGATCCCTTTTATTTCTCTCTCTTGCCTAACTGCTCCAGCTAGGACTTGTGGTTATTATACTGAATAGTAGTGCTGAGAGTTGGTATCCTTGTCTCATGCATAATCATAAAAAGAAAACTTTTATTTTTTCCTCATTGAGCATAAATGTTAGCTGTAAGCTTGTCATATGTGACCTTTATTGTGTTAAGGTGCAATCCTTACATACTTAATTACATCTAATTTGTTGAGACTTTTTATCATAAATGAATGTTGAATTTTGTTATAATATTTTTCTACATCTATTGATATTTTTATTTGGTTTTTGTCCTTTATTCTGTTAATATAATACATGTTTATTGATTTGCACATACTGAACCATCCTTGCATCCCCAAAATAAATCACATATGATTATGATGTATGGGGTTTTTAATGTGCTATTGAATTTGGTTTGCTAGTATTTTGTTAATTTTTGCATCTATGTTAATAAGGGACACCAACTTTTTTTATAGTGTCTCTGTCTGGTTTTGGTATCAGGGTAAGTGAGTATTATTTGGTATTATGATAATGCTAACAGATACACACAGATCATTCCATTCAACAGCAGCAGAATACCTATTGTTCTGAAACACACTTGAAATATCCTCCGGGATAAGTCATATGTTAGGATATAAAACATGTTTTAACAAATTTAAGAGATTGAAATAATATCAGATATCTTTTCTGACCACAATGCTATCAAACAGAGAATCAACAGGAGGAACTCTGAAAAATTCACAAATATGTGGAAATGAAACAATATCCTCCTAAATAACCCATGAGTCAAAAAAATAAATCAAAAGGAAAATCAAAAAACAGCTTGAGTAAAACAAAAGTGGAAATATTGCACACCAAAACTTACAGGCTACAACAGAAGCAGTTTGAAGAGGACAGTTCGTAGCCAAATATGCCTACGTTAAAAAAGAAGAAAGATCTCAAACAACAAAATGTCATACAAGGAATTAGAAAAGGAAGAACAAACTCGATCCAAAGTTAGTACAAGGGAAGAAATAATAAAGATTAGAGCAGAGATAAGTAGAAACTAGAGAAACAATAGAAAAGATCAATAAAATCGAGGGTTTTTTGAAAAGATAAATGAAATTGATGACAATACTTTAGTGAGGTTAACTAGGAAAAAAAGAAGACTCAAATAAATCAGAAACGAAAAGGAGACATTAAAACTGATAACACAGAAACAGAAAGAATCGGCCGGGAGTGGTGGCTCACATCTGTCATCCCAGCATTTTGGGAGGTCGTGGCAGTGGATCACTTGAGGTCAGGAGATTGAGATCAGCCTGGTCAACATGGTGAAATCCCATCTCTACTAAAAATACAATAATTAGCTGAGTATGATGGTGCACACCTGTAGTGCCCACTACTCGGGAGGCTGAGGCATGAGAATTTATAGAATCCGGGAGGTGGAGTTTGCAGTGAGCCAAAATCGCACACTGCTCTCCAGCCTGGGTGACAGAGCAAGACTCCGGCAAAATAAAAAAGAAATAGAATCACAAGAGACTGCTATGAACAATTACATTCCAACAAACTGGATGACTTGAAAGAAAACAATAAATTCCTGGAAACATACAACCTACTACTGAGACTAAATTAGGAAGAGATAGAAAGCCCGAAAAGACCTATAGTGAGTAAGGAGATTGAATAAGTAATTTAAAACTTCACATCAAAGAAAAGCACAACACTAGATGGCTTCAGGGCTGAATTCTACCAAACATTTAAATATGAAGGAATACTAATTTTTCTCAAACTCTGAGAAATTCTAGCAGGAGAGAATACTTCCAAATTTACTTTAGGAGGCCAGCATTACCCTAAATATTTTTTAAAATACATAAAGAAAATATGCAAAAATACTCAAGTTCACACTCATCAGACAAATGCAAATTAAGTCAACAACTAGATATCATCTCACACTCAAAAGAAAAATACATATACATAGTGAGAAAGTACTGATTGATGTTAGTGCAATATACAGTCTTGTCCTGCAGGGATAAGTGCAAATTGAAAGCACCAGACTTGGTGAAGTTGAAGATCTGCACGAATGCTATGATTTAGCAATTTCACTCTGCTAGGCTTAGAGAAATTCTGGTAGCATGTGTACAAGACAAGATGCATAAAATGGCAAGAGTTTATAAGAAAAAAAATTAGAAACAACATAAATGTTCATTCTTCTATATAGACTACAACATAGAAGTTAAAGTCAGTGAACTAGCACTACATACATCAATATGGATACATCTCAAAAACATTACCTTCAGCAGAAAAAGGAATAATGGTGTTATACTGCACATATTTAAATTTTATGTACTAATATTTAAATAAAGCTAAAATATGCAAAACAATACCATATTGTTTATGAGTCTATAGAGTAAAATATTAAGAGATTATTGAAAAAAATAAAGACCAAATACTGCAATGTGGAGGACAGGGAAGAATGAAATTGCCAAAAGACACACAAGTATTTGGGATATTTGCCTCTATGCTTTTCTGTATACTTGAAATTTATCAAACTAATAACAATAGAGTATCATAAGACAAAATCTTTTGAAGTTAAGTAACTTTTCAATTTTAAAATGAAGTAGTTTATTAAGAAGGCATCTAGATTTTGACAGATTTCTAGATGCTGTCCATTTTGATTTTTTAGAAAATTACAAATCAGTTGCTTGTTAGATTTAGTCTTGTAACAAGACTAAATTTTGACCCATTCCAAAAAGCTGTGCTGATCCATCCTAAAGGTCAGCTTGGACAATGATTCTGCAAATAAAGGTTTTTAACAAATGTATATTTTAGTTGATTGAAGCAAGAAAAACTTAAGTGTATTATGGAAGTTAAATATCCCACAGATAATTTTTCAAATTATTACAAAGGGAAGAACAAAAGAATAGAATGTCTTGTAATGACTTTTGAAACTCCATGAAAGAGAAAAATCACTACAAAAATGTTAGAGTCTACCATGCAAGATGCTATTCTTCAAAATAAATAAAATTCGCACTCTAATTCCAATCAATGTCTGTAATTACAAGAGGCTAGATGCAGGGCCAACAAATGTAGCAGGAAAGACCACTGGTTTTGCTAAACTTTTCAGAATCAGATATCATAATTACATAAACTTTCCAAGTTAGAGAAGTAGAATGGTTTGGGGAAAAAGTCTTTTACAAAAGTTTTACGACCACCTTTAAGACCTTACTATAAGTCATAACTTGCTAATTAACTTTTTGTATGTTAATAGCTTGAGCCAATTAATATGCACATTAAGTAAAGCCCTAATTTGTTTCAGTGCTTGCGTTTAATGGACCTACAACAGAACACATACAGGAAACCATTCATTCACTCATTAATATGGCTAATTCACTTTTTCTTATAATACTCTGATGGGTTTTAAGGAAAAGTATACAAAAAAAAAATAAGCTCATGTAAGCCGACATACAGAAGGAAAATCAAATAAGAGAGGTCTTCCAGGTAACCATTTCACCTTAGTATGGCACACTACATTCTTCCACATTGTTTCTTAAATTCTTATTTCTAATCTATATTGCACAAGAGAGACTAAACACTGTATAAACACCTTTCTATTAATACTTTAGACCAGTAATTCATAATTTTCTGCTTGAAAGTAGGAATTATCTTTTTCTTTCAAATAGAACTAGTCACTGAGATAGCAGATTCACTAACAGAATTTATGATAAATATTAGCTTGCTCAAGGGGTAGCTTATTGGACAGACACAGAATAATTTTCATCTAATCCCCCTGGAGTTTATGTTTAATCACTCGAGGTATAAATTATTTATCCTTTCTCTGACAATTTAAGACACTTGCAATGTACATTTTTTGGTATTGTAATTTTTGAATAATATATTTTATTTACTGCAATCATGATCATTAACATTTGAGAAGCACTCTACAATATGCTGTCAGAGAGCTGATGACACATTCATTTGATGAGACAGTCTGCAGCTTCACCTGAGTCCTTAAAGAAAAGAACAGCTATCAGGGTGGCATTAAAGAACTGTGTGTTGAGGAGAAAGATGGAATGTTCATGGTCTCAGACGCTGTTAGGTAGTCGCCTACGGTTCCTACTATAAGGGCTCAAGCAAGATTAAATCTGAGCTGTGAATGACAAAGCTAGAGAAAGACCCATTCCAAAAAGTGAGCTCTTTGACAAGACCCTAACCCATCATCATGCTGACTCATTATCAAGAGAGTCAAAAGTCCTGGAAGATGCCTTAGATTATGCACAAAGTCACAAGAAGAGCAATAGCGTTACCTAGTATGTGTCGGAGGAAACTTCTACTGTCTGCAACAGAACGGAGCTCAATTATAACTGTTTGTCTTAGAGCTGTTTTGTCTTCTGCAAGTAACACTAGTCATACTGTTAAAGCAAACGAAGTATGGACTGAGAAGGACTCTGTACTTCTCTATTTAAGTCCTTGTGGATGAACTGCAACCTAACTTAATAGGTAGACAAGACTGAAAACCTAACTTAGGAGTATGCACATGTAACATTACTTTAGTACTTTAATCACGTGGTCTTGGCCAATCCCAGCAGCCACATTTTAACCAGTCATACACTGCTGACTGTTCAAACTGTGTTAAAATAAGGCAAACCAGAACTATAATCAATCCAGCTGTTTCTGTACCTCACTTCTGATTTCTGTACCTCACTTTATTTTTTTTGTCTATAAATTTGTTCTGACCAGGAGGCACCTTTGGAGTCTCTCTGAATCTGATGTGATTCTGGGAGCTGTCTAATTTTTGAATCGTTCATTGCTCAATTAAAGTCCTTTGAATTTAATTCAGCTGAAGTTTTTCTTTTAACAATACTTTCTTGCCTTCCTCCACTATTCTTTTATCCTTGTGGTGTCGTCTTTCACCTTCATTGCTGTTGGTGTACCATGCAGTTTCTTTTGGGTTCTGCAGTTTCTCTTGCCTGCTGTTCTAAGTTTCCAGTGTCTCATGGGTTTCTCTACCCACCTGGAAAACTGTCTTGCATTCGGCTCACTGTGCCCTTCCTGCAGCTGCTGTTTCCTCACCCATTGTTTCTTATTCATTTTTCCTGGTGTTATGTTCCATTCTCCTTGCTTCTGGAATTGGCATAGAAGGCTGGAAATCACCTGCCACGAGCTCACAGATACATGCCCAGCTTTTGAAAAGCCAGAAACAATTATGACCATTTGAGTTATGTAGGGCGGTCTAAGTGAGTCCCTCTGATTCCTGCCTGAAACTCCTATTCTGTTTTATGAACTCATTTCCTGTTACTTGAGAATAATTCTTACAGCATGCCCACTTGTTTAGCCATTGATGCTCATTCATTTATTCACTCAACTCATTCAATATTTATGTTTTTGTCTGTCAGCTCCTGTACTATATGCTAAAGAGAGTCTTAACATCAAGAACAATATGGGTTGGTTTGGGGAAAGTCCAGTAAGACCAATAAGCTATAGTACATTATGAAGGCAGTCATAGAGGTAACAGAGAATGTACACTTGGCACATCTTGAAGGGCCTAGAAATACTTCCTGGAGGAGAAGATGGGGAAGCTAATAGCTAAAGGATAAAAAGGAGCTAATAAGGTGAAGGGGAATGCATTGAGCATTATGGAGAGAGGAAATCGCATGTACAAAGTCTGGATGCAAAAATAAACAAGCACAAGACTGCTTATTATTAAAGCTGCGTGGAATTGCAGGAAAAACTTTATTTTTAAACACTTAACTCTTCACTGATCATTTCATTTTATATCAATTAAAAATAAATAAGTACATACTTGTGTTAAAAGTATGAATCATTAACCACACACTTGTAATAAGAATATGAGTCATTAAGTACATTTCATTTAACAAAATCATAGACCTACAAGGATTTTAAATAATTCATTTGTCTCAGCTTTCTTAAAAAATTGAGTTATTAACAGTTGTTCTCAACTTAAAACTATGTTGATAAAGATGCTAGGACACTATAAGCTAAATAAACAATTAACTTTAACTTCATTCATTCATTCATTTAATCATTCTACAAATATTTTTTAAAACTCCTACTATTTCTAAGCACTTCTTTATCAGAGCTTACACTGTTAGTGGAAGGAAATACCAACACACAAACAAGTAAACAACTAAATAAATTAGGTAGCACTTCAAATATAAACATCAAAGGCAAAGCAAAGCAAAGCAAATGATCCATAAACATAAGACCAGGTCATATAAAAATGAGCATTTGCTAAAATGCTGCTGAAATAAAATCCAACACTAAAAATTGCTTTTAATAAGTGGCATTAGTTATATTTCCTCTAAAACTAAGCAATCACAAGTCACAGATTTTTTTTCTAGAATTGGACTCAGTTTAATAGGAATAATCAGTGATTCTACTACCTTGGTGAGAAGCAGTGTGATGTGGGGGTCTGGCGCTCTAGCTGTAGAGATAGACTCTTGTCCATCTTCTGCCATTTTTTTTTAAACTGGGGTGTGTCAGTAGGTTATTTAACCCTCTAAGAAGCTCATTCCCTCTCTCATAATATAGAGATAAAACCTAGTTTCTGACAAAACAGACTTTAAACAAAGATTAAAAAAAAAAAAAAAAGACGAAGAAGGGCATTACATAATCGTAGAGGGATCAATGCAACAAGAAGAGCTAACTATCCTAAATATATATGCACCCAATACAGGAGCACCCAGATTCATAAAGCAAGTTCTTGGAGACCATCAAATAGACTTAGACTCCCACACAATAATAGTGGGAGACATTAACACCCCACTGACAACATTAGATCACTGAGACAGAAAATTAACAAAGATAATCAGGACCTGAACTCAGCTCTGAATCAAGCAGACCTGATGGATATTTACAGAACTCTCCACCCCAAAACAACAGAATAATAGTAAGAATCATCCCAAACTTGGGCTTTTCTGAGACTTAAAATGAGTTAGTTTATTCTAATTCATTAATTCATGTTAGGCTATTAGAACAATGCCTGGCACATTCTAAACATGTTAGCTACTGCAACACATTTCATTAAGAGGACAGTAAAGATTCTTGCTTGTCCAGAATCACCATGAGGTTTACGGACTCTTTTGGCTTTCTTATACACTTAATAGTGGCTATGAAACAGTGATTTCATCTTTAACAAACCTGCCTGGTTATGTCCTGATACCATTTTCTTTGATATTACATAATCAGGGATTTAAACACAAGCTGCTTGGGAGTCTCCATCAGTAACCAGCTATCCTCGTGGAGATCCCATGCAATGTGCAGACAGTCACAGGAAGAAGCTGGGCTACCCGCTGATAGCTACCCAGTGACTCAATAATTAGTACAGATGCCTCCTCCTCACCTTCCTGGCAAGCTCTCCCTTTGGGTGGCTGCATACAGTATAGCCTGGGAACACCTCCAAGATAAGAGTATTTGGAGAGAGATTGCCTTATGCTCCAGTTTTCTGATGTGGACAGCCCTAAGAAGGTCACAGACACACATCCTGGCTTAGGTTGCTGGACATTGATGAGCTTAACACTAGGATTTCTCCTTTTTTACCATTTATGTCATAAGAGCCTTGGAATCAATCTCTGTCCCCTCAACCGGGAAGGTTCCCATGCAGTTCTATCTACTTTTTACACAAGAAATAAAAGGAAGATGTACTGTGTTTCCCATTGCCTCCCTTAAGACAATACAAGGCAGTGGCATCATCAGAGAGTAGTGTGCAGTGTATGTAACCATACCATAAACTACATGTATTGTCCACATCGGGAGGTTTAGGAAGCATAAAAGATGCCTGCTGCTATTTCTCTGGTTTCCAACAGAAGACTTATTCTGGCTCTTATCCAATTCCTAGTACTCTTCAGCCACTGGACCTCTCATGTGAGTGGAGCATGGGAGACATGGTCTCTATCTGTCCTCCTCTCCTGGATGAAAGCAAGGCAGCAATCCTGAGGAAGTCTCTCTGCTCTGCAGGTTCAAACCTCTCTCCCAAGTAGTGATCCTCAGGTTAGCATATGTATTAGAATGTGTTAGTAGACCCACTTGACTTTACCTCACATATAAGCTACAAGCTCCAATAGCTCCTTATCAATTAAAAAAGGAATATTTTGATCTCCATCTATCTGTATCTGTGTCTCAATGGTTTCTAATACAGGTGAGTAAAAAGGACGGTATTTATCGGTATCCTCCAATCCCAACATTCAATTATTTAAGAAAAATAATTTTAAAATACAAGAATCGATCTAAAGTAGATGGGAACTAATAAATATTTTAAAAACATAGCTAAGAAAATAGAACCTTCATCAGAAACTATCTTTTGCACTATCATTTTTGTTGTTTGTTTCCCTCCATAAATTAACAGTCTCTAAGCTTAGCATAAACAAGACAATAGACCTAGGTAAGTTATTATTTTTTATTATTAATAAATGTGAGCCACTTACACAAGCAATTGACCTTAGAGCTTAAAGCATGATTCTTTAGCCACAAAAATGCTGAAGATATCTTTTCCTTAATTTTCTATTACACGACAATTCGTGTCTGAGGATCCTGAGGTGCACAGTGTGAAGAGGTGCTGGCTTCAGCAGTGCCCATCTCTTACAAATTACACATTCTATTACTCATATCTAAGAAAAAAATGTTTAATTTTTTGAACTAATGCATAAAAATGCAAATGTGAACTCATTTATAACTACGCTTAACATATAATGGAATAAAACTTTTTCATTTGGCTTACGTAGCATTTTGTACCTTATCAACCACCATTAAAATGCATTAAATGGCTTTAATAATGATGAGCAACTGACCTGCCCAGTGCTTCAGCATTCCTAATCATGTCTAATTTCTGTCTGAAAATGAACTACAGCCTAATTATCAAACTACTAACTTTGGTTCCTTTGAGTACTAAAAAAAATGTAAAAGATCATCAATTAGCTTCAACTCTCAATCTTATAAATGTAAGTACTTCTTGGTAAAGCTATCAGTGGCATAATTCAGGCCTTGCCTCCATATGCACGCCTGAGATATGAACAATACCTAGGTTTGACAAATTAGGCATACCTTATGCCACTTTCCAGTCTGTTATCTCCATGGTATGAATCTGTATGGCATGCCAATATATTCACTCTTAAAATTCAAACAAAATTTGAATCTTGGTGTTTAATTTAGTCCTTTAAAATTTATGTGCTATATCCAAAGAACAAGTAGCCTGAGGACATCTATATGTGTCAAAGAGAAAGATAAGGTGATACACTATCATCTAAGAATAATTTTAAATATAAATTATAACTAACAAATAATAAAACTTATTACAACTTTAAGACTGTAGACTACACCTCAATTTTGTAGGGCAGCAAACCCATCTCTCCTTTTCTTGCAAACTCTCCTAACAGTTACCAGAATTTGGGACTAGAGGGGACAGGAGAGGTGAAAGGCAGAGAGAGAACCAGGCTGGTCAAGGTCACGAAAGGAAGCCTCTGGACCATGTTTAGGAGTTTTGGCTTTATTTTATAGGCTTGTGTTTTGATGTCTGTCTTTCTTGGAGCAGTAACAGATGTTTTACCAAACAAAAAAAATTTATTTAGGAATATCACATTATTTGGGAAAACAGATGTCTTTATTTTAGGACTCCTGTAAGACCTTAATATCCAAATAACTGTTTTTCAGTAACAAAAATTTTGAATACACAGGATTTCTAATTATTTCTATTATGGAATGCTTTTCTTCCTTTTAGAGACAGGATCTTGCTCTATTGCCCAGGCTGGAGTATGCTGGCACAATCTCACTGTAGCCTCAAACTCCTGGGCTCAAGTAGTCCTTCTGCCTCAGCCTGACAAGTAGTGAGGATTACAGGTACACACCACATCATCTGGCTTTTTTTTTTTTTTTTTTTTGAGACAGAGTCTTGCTCTGTTGCCAGGCACCAGGCTGGAGTGCAGTGGCACAATCTCGGCTCACTGCAACCTCTGCCTCCTGGGTTCAAGCAATTCTCCTGCCTCAGCCTCCCAAATAACTAGGACTATAGGTGCGCGCCACCACGCCCAGCTAATTTTTGTATTTTTTAGTAGAGACGGGGTTTCACCATGGCTTTTTTTTTAATTTTAGTTTTCGTAGAGACCAGGTCCCAATATGTTGCCCAGGCTGTTCTCAAACTCCTGACCTTGGTTTCCCAAATCATTGGGATTATAGGTGTGAGCCACTGTACCTTGCCCTGGAATGCCTTTTTTTTGAGACAGGGTCTCACTCTGTTGCCCAGGCTGGAGTGCAGTGGTGCAATCTCAGCTCACTGCAACCTCCGTCTCCCAGGTTTAGGCGATTCTCCTGCCTCAGCCTCCTGAGTAGCTGGGATTACAGGCACCTGCCACCGTGTCCTGCTAATTTTTGTATTTTTAGTAGAGACAGGGCTTCACTATGTTGGCCAGACTGGTCTCGTACTCCTGACCTCAGTTGATCCCCCCTTCTCGGCCTCACAAAGTGCTGGGATTACAGGCATGAACCACCACTCCCAGCCAGTAAGGCTGATTCTGCGTCCATGGCAAGTGCCCGCATTGCCTCTCTGGAATCCTGGTCCCGCCTTTTCTGTGCTGCATTTCAGTTTACTAGTCTTGACCTGCCAATCTCAAGCAATTCTCCCACCTCAGCCTCCTAACTAGCTGGGACTGCGTTAAGAGTCATCATGCCCAGCTAATTTTTGTAGAGACTAGGTTTCGTCATGTTGCCCAGGCTGGTCTTGAATTTCTGGACTCAAGCCACCCACCTGCCTCAGCCTCCCAAAATGCTGGGATTACAGGCATGAGCCATCACGCCTCACCTGGAATTATTTCTTAAGAGGAAATTTCTTTATAGAACATGGAACTACAGAATGCACTTTGGGTGTGTTTAAGCAAATGGCAACCACTTGAAGATTTTAATTTTAGGAATGACACAATTTGATTCACCTTTATGTCGATTACTCTGAAGGCTGTGTGAAAAAGAGGCTCTCAGGTGATCATGGAGCCTGCCAAGACATGATGAATTAAGGCCAGAACAAGGCAGTAGTTAGGATAAGAAGACTATAAAGATGAGGATATACGAAGGTAAAAATTGGCAGGACTTGATAATGGTTTGTTGGGGGAGTAAATCAAAGACTATCCTCAGGTTTGAAATTTAGGTGCCTGGATGGATATGGGTGCCAACAATCAAGATAGAGAATGACAGGGGAGGAGCATCATAAACAAATATACAAACATATGTAAGTTACAGTTTGTAGATCTTCATACTCATTATTTTATCTAACACTCATAACTACTCTCAGACACTGGCAATATATACAGTTTTTCTTATTTTAATGAGAAAAAAATGGGATTAGAATTGTAAATTACTTAAGGTAAGCTAATGCCACATGCATAATAAGGTGAGGATCATCTCTTAGTAAAGAGGGAATTCTTCTTACAGTCCAGGACACTTTGTTTTGAAGAAGCTGCATTATCGTGAAATGTCCTCAGCTAACTCTAGTTGAGATGTTCTGGAGCTCAGTTAAATGAGTTGATAGAAAATGGGGCTGGGAAGAATAACCTAAATTTAGGATTACTCATTAGGGTTATGCCCTTATACCTGCCACTGTTGGAAGTTACTTTTCACAGAGTTTTAAAATATTGTCTTGAAAAGCCATAGACTACATGTTGAATTTTAGAGATCATGACATATTCACAACACAAATGTAAAAACAAAGCTTCTAATATATTTATATTTCAGATAAAATTTATGCATAGAAACAACAGCTGCTGTATTTTAAAAACACTTAACATGAATGTAGAAACGATGGTCCTGGTAAACCACATTAGATGGCCCCAAAGTGACTCTAAATGTCAAAAATTCATGTG
Source organism: Aotus nancymaae (assembly GCF_030222135.1). Taxonomy (NCBI): domain Eukaryota; kingdom Metazoa; phylum Chordata; class Mammalia; order Primates; family Aotidae; genus Aotus; species Aotus nancymaae. The sequence goes on along the minus strand of NW_026988450.1, from coordinate 13,252,669 downwards.
AAGAATTTGAATAACACTTTTCCAGGAGATGGGAGAAACAGCAGTTAATTGTGTATGTGATTGAAGTATGTATGGGTAATTAAAATTATAAATTAAGTGTCATAAGTAAGCCACAGAATTTCATCTACATCCCTAAGACTTTATACATTTAGACTGGCCAAAAATATTAGAAAAACTGAGAAAATAGGAGAATGATCTGTGATGCTGAGTTACTTTATATTCAAACTTGTTGGGGATTTGGATCCATCTCATTCTTAACTACCACCTCTGGTTCCATCAGCCTAAGCAATGCCTGGCCACATTCTATCCGATGCTGATCCTAGAAGCAAGGGAAGCAGTAAAACAACCTGGATATTTAGAAGCAGCATAAACTGTACTGACTTCACGAATCTTATTATAACGATTTCAAAGTTTGCTTCTCCAGTGGAAGAAACAAGATTCCAGAAAATGGGAATCTGCACATTATGAAAATGCTGATGTGGCTTCAGGTGTTTATGGGGAAACAACATGGTGATGTGAAAAGAACCCGCAGTTTGAAGACAGCTATGTGGTCTTCTACAAGTGACTCATCTCTGTTGAGAGACAACTGTCTATGAGTCTCTCACATTTCTGTGCATCTTGACAGTGAAGTGCTGACTGCCCTATGTTCTGGATGAAGTCCTTGAAGGTGTTTGGAAAGCAAATAGCCTGAGAAGACAAAGGCAGTATCACTCTCCAGAGAAAAGAGATAGCTTGCTTACTCGCTAGTATAATAAAGATAAATCTCCCTCCAGGGGAAAGGGCAGACTTGCCTTCTACCCACTGGAAAAGGTCCTGGTTCCTAAGCACAGGGCTCTCCTGCCATGCAGCCCAGCCTGTGTCAGGGGGCCTTCTTTATGTCCCCTGTGGGAAATGCAATTGGATGCACAGATGCTGACACATTGGCTATTGTCATTCCTGTGTATAAGAAACTGTCAGCCGGGCGCAGTGACTCACACCTGTAATCTCAACACTTTGGGAGGCCGAATCAAGTGGATCATCTGAGGTCAGGAGTTCAAGACCAGCCTGGCCAACATGGTGAAACCCCATCTCTACTAAAAATACAAAAATTAGCTGGGCATGGTGGCATTTGCCTGTAGTCCTAGCTACTTGGGAGGCTGAGGCAGGAGAATAGCTTGAACCTGCGAGGAGGAGGTTGCAGTGAGCCGAGATCGTGCCACTGCACTCCAGCCTGGGTGACAGACAGATTCCATCTCGAAAAAAAGGAAAGAAACTGTCTTTTACCTCTTATCCAGGAGTCTTGGGTCTTTTACCAGCATTCATTAAACTGTGACAAGCTAACTTGCTAGTTTGCAAATAGCCTAAAATCTCAGGGCCTTCCCAGTTTTTGAAAAATCTCTATATTTTCCACTTTACTCATTTGAAAAAAAAGAATGCAGGCTAAAAGATTTTTAGGTCCCTTTATAGCTTGACGATTACATATAATTTATATTAGAAATAAAAATAACCATGGCAAGAATGGTGCTTATATTTTGTTCTTATTGTTTAATCACAAAGTTACTTTTCTAAAAGAATTTCACTTCTCTAAAGATTTGAGATATTCATGGTTTCTCCTTCCTGAAACAAAAACAACCTGTATGCTTTCCATTTTCAAGACACAATCTCTTCTATTCAGTTAAAGCATCCTCTCTTAACATCTCAGATTGAGCTATAATCAACTCCTCTGCTCAGAAATCCCTCATGCACACTCATTTCTTTTAATGAGCCATTAAAATGTAGCTTTAATTTTGAAATTTCTCCCAGCATCTGAAATGTTTATTAATATCATGTCTGTGAAATCCTAAGCCAATTTATCTATTTTATATTCTAAATTTCATCTTTGTGTCTATTTCAATCCCAATAATATTAGTCACACAAAAAAGTTGTTCTCCATTTGGGATAAGAAAAATTAGTTACTCACATTTGACAAAAAATTCTCTATAAAAGTGGGAAATTTATTTATTCATTAATAAGTATTTATTGAGTTCCTACTATGTGCCAAGGACTGCAAGAGATGTTATAAAAATTAATGAAACATTATCAATTACTGCCTTCCTAAAATGTCCAGTGAGATAGGGGAGGCTATAATCTAGTGATATATCCCATAGTTTTAATTTCCTTAAAAACTGATAATATACCATTCATACATTAACAAAAATTTGTGAATAATAGCTGAATGAATGAATAGAAGAATAATGAATGGATAAATACAAGTATGCAAACTGAGGAGAATCGAGGCTATGGATCAAATTTAAATGTTGGCAGCCTGGGGATCTCTGAAATCATTTCAGATCAGTAATGTTAATGAAAACGCATTTCTTTGCAGAAATAGAATTTAAATTCTAATTGCATTAAAATCCCTGGGCTAATATTTCTTGCTAAGAATGTACATAGGACCTATTAAACTACACTTAAACTAACCCTGTCCTAGGCTTGACTTATTTTTTTCTTTTTTGTAAACAGGCAAAGATTCACCTGGGTATATATAACGAGGCACGGCTAACCCCTGTCACAGAGCTCCATAGCACAGTCTTCTACACTGATGCCACAGGCCTACTGGGCACTGGGGCTGCACACTGAGGTTTTGTAGTTTTTTAACTTAAAGACACAGCCTACACAACATCTCGGGGTATAGACGGTTGGTTTGATTTTATTGCTGATCAAGTAATAAGAAGGCAGATGGACTCTTGTTCTATCTATTAGTACAGACCCCCGAAATCATCAGTCTCCCTGAATGCCCTGAGAATGGGAAGCTTGATTCCTTGAAGCTAAAATGGAGTTATTGTTATGCAGTGGGTGTTTTTAAGCAGCGAAATCCTTGAGCTTTATATCATTAATTCATTCACTCCAAAATATCAATGTGGTACCTATAATATTTCTTCCAACGTAAGAAAGTAGTGGGCATGCCACAGAGATGAATGGTGTCTTTGTGGACCTGGAGAATTTGCTGTGGAGATGGGAGACACCTGTAATTATAACATGACACACAGTGTCCTCGTGGTGGTTAGCAGTTCAGTTAAGGTTCAGACAGTGTGAGATAAAATAATTTCAAGAGATAAAAGCAACCTTTTTTTATCTGACTCTCCAAGATGTAGATCAAATGCCAGTTATCGTTAATGTTGTGGGGAGGAGGCAATTTTAGAAGATGATGCTCAGCTTAATTATTTTCCCTCAAAGAATCCTCCAGAGCCTCTGACTGGCTCGTGCATTGTACGGTCCCTTGTCTGTGCATGTTTTTATTTGATTCATTTGCTCCACAACTCCTGAAGAGGCAAAGAAAATGTTGCTTATCCTTTCAAAGCACTTCAAGTCTAATACTGGAATCAGCATGAGTGAATAAAATGGTCCATGTGCTAAGAAGAGAGATATGTGTGTCAGATGCAGGGGAGAGTTGTCACTTTTCTCAGGAGCTTCAGCAAAGAGATCTTGATCAGTGCTGAGGGATGAGGGGGTCACAGGAATAGAGGGCTAAACCTGAGCTGAAGCTCAGCAGTGGGAAAGAGCGTGGTTGACAACAGTGTCTCAGCACCTCTGTCCTTTTCCTTGCCTGATTTCCCTAAACATCCCTCCCTGCTCTCATAAGAAGTCTGATTTGGCCTAGTAATATAACTATCTCTTCCTAATATGGCCTCTCTCCAATTAGTAGCTTAGTCTGATAGTTTCAACCCATCTCCCTGCCTGGTTAGTGTTGCCAGTTTGTACTTGGTCTTTGACCAACCCACTAGCGTCATCCCTAGTGTTCATCCATACACACAGGGACCCTGCCCAGGAGGGACACCTCTGTCTCCATCCTGGAACATAACTTCTGTAAACTGGCTTTTTCCGTGGCCTCCCAGGATGCCTGCATAGCGTCTCAAAATCAATCTGTCATTACTTTTCGGTGGTGCTACCTACTCTTACAATCATAAATTCCAAAAAGCTGAAAGGTCATTTTCAGTATGTTCAGTTCAATAAAAATTAACATTTAATGGACATTTGATAAACCACAAAAACTGGTCAGTTTCATATGAAGATGCTATTTGGTCGTTATAACATCTTTTCAATTTAGGAACTGATTTGTATTTTATAAATACCTGAGTAAAGAAGTTATAATTAGTCCAATTTATACAAACTACAAGATGCTTTAAAGACAAATAACCACAAATATAAATGTATATTCTTATAATATATGATACATTTATTTCAATATGTTTATAAATTTATATGTATATTTATTTTATATATTATAATATAAACAGGCCTCTGTATCTACGGGGACATCATCTGTGAATTCAATCAAATGAAGATTAAAAATATTCAGCGTAAAAGTAAGAATAAAAAATTATAATACAAATAAAAATATATGTAACAACTTTTACATAGCATTTGTATTGTATTAGGTATTATAAATAATCTAGAGACGATTAAGAGTATGTAAGAGAATGTGAAGAAGTTATATGCAAATGCTCTGCCATTTTATAAAAGAAACTTAGCACCCTTGGATTTTGACCTCTGTGGGCATCCTGAAATCAATCCCCAGGGAACACTAAGGGATGACTATATTATATATTCTAACATTTACATAACTTTTAATAGTATATATGTTAATATATATTAATTTATACATTTATTACATATTCTATTTACATTTTTATTTTATATGTGTTTTTACATACTTCTGTTTGATTGCTTTGCTCAATTACTGTCAGTGGTGAAAAGCTCATTACTCTGCTGGATGCAGTGGCCCACGCCTGTAATCACAACACTTTGGGAGGCCAAGGCAGGTGGATCCCTTGAGGAATTCGAGACCAGCCCAACCAACATGGTGAAACCCTGTCTCTACTAAAAATATAAAAATTAGCCAGGCATGGTGGCAGTGCCTGTAATCACAGCTATTCCAGAGGCTGAGGCATGAGAATTGCTTGAACCCAGGAGTCAGAGGTTGCAGTGAGCCGAGATTGAGCAATGCACTCCAGCCTGGGCAACAGAGCAAGACTCTGTGTCTAAATAAATAAATAAATAAAGCTTATTACTCTCTAAGGCAAGATATTTCTATTTCTTGATGATTAAAATATGCATAACATAAAATTTGACACTTTAACCATTTATAAGAGTACATTTCAGTGCCATTAAGTACATTCACATTGTTGTGCAGCTATCACCATCATTTGTCCCCAAAACTTTTCATCATCATCCCACACTGAAACTCTCTCCATTCACAAAAATCTCCCATTTGCCCCTGACCCCAGCCCCCAGTAACCACCACTCTACTTTTTGTCTCTACCAATTTGATTACTATAGGTAATCAAATCACCTCATATAACTCAAATCATATGCTGTTTGTCTTTTTGTGTCTGGCTCATTTCATTTAGTATAATGTTTTCAAAGTTCATGCATGCTGTTGCATGTATTGAAATTTCATCTCTTTTTAAGGGTGGACAATATTCCATTGTTAACTGTATACCACATTTCATTGATCCATTCATCTTTCAATGGACTTTTGTATGATTTCTACCTGTTGGGTATTGTGAATAATGCTGGTATGCACTTGATTGTGCAAATATCTGTTTCAGTCCTAACTCTTTCACATATATAACCTGTAAGTGGAATCGTTGGCTCATATTGTAATTCTGTTGAATGTTTTGAAGAACGGCCATACAGCTTTTCACAGTGACTGCACCATTTTACATTCCCAACAGCTATGCACAGGAATTTCATAAGGCAACATATCTTGAATCACACAAAATTAAACATAAACAGTAATTTGCCAAGCCAAGTAGATCCCTTGCTGGAACACAAATACAAACCTGAAAGGAGTAAAAAAATTGTGGATGTGTCTCTTCAGGTCCTGGGAGAAGCAGGAGGAAGAGATGAAACAAAGCTTTACCTGGAGAAGGGCTGATGTATCTGCCCTCACCCTTTGAGACTGGGAAGAGTTCAAAGTTCATCTTCCAGCTGGCACAAGCCTGAGAGGTTACTTTCTCTTCAACTCATCCTAACAGGATTACAGGGACTTTAATAGCCTTGCTACTAAGCCTGGCCTGCTTATTCTTTCCAGATAGACCCCAACTAGCATTCTGTGTATGCTGGGATCCAGGCCTGTTCCACACACATATACTTTACTGTATGTACCCACAGAAAAGTTTTCAACCTCTGCTTCTCCAATTACACTTTTCCTAAAGTTTCATATTTTCTTCAACATTACCTAAATCTATTTAAAGCCAGTTTTATTCCCTAAATGTGTACTAATTTCTAACAATTGAACAAATCGCAATCTGTCATCTCTAACACCTGTATTTAGTTCTAACCTTTACTTGTATAGTTAGGTTTTTTGCCTGAATCCAGGCTTTGCTTTTCCTGAATCAATTACCAGCTCTAATTTCAGCAGTGCAGACTCCCAGCCCCTCTAAAGCAAGGCAGCTTGCTCCAACCCTTCCTACAGGGATTAAGTATTAAATAATCCTATTGCTCACTTCCACAGGAAGACACCTGGACCCTCCAAGCAACTGTGCCAAAACTTTTGTTGCACAATTAAGTATGGCAGAAAATGCATGATGATGTGCAATAGTACTGACAATTAATGAGGCTTGAAAATACTCAAACTTTTCCTTCATCCATATGGAGTTATTTTTTAAATGATAACTATTAATACTAGGATTACATATTTCAAATCAGCATGTGTTTGAGTAATGACCTATTCAAGGGTTACATAGCCACTGAAGCAGAAGGAACCATCATTTGTGCTAACCTAAAATGAAAATCTGAAAACACAGAGGAATTTTCCAAAAGCCAGGCATGAGTAAGACATTTCTTGCCTTTGATGTGCAGGACAGATAGGCTTTGGCTCATATTTCTTAGTTCAACATTTTGGATGAGAAATGAGTAAATGAAACTATTTGTCTCATATGTAAAACTAGTCATCATGTGTAATTCCTTCCAAACTAGTATCTCCAATGGTTTCAACAGTTTCTTATACAACATGGTTTTTAATCATCTCAGGTGAGGATATTCTTGTTTATGAGGGTTCATCTTAAAATTCATAGCCCAGAGTAAGCCAAATACTCCAGAGGAGAAGTGCTCAGTGGAGAGTTTCTGCTCAGCTCAACTATATATTCCCACAGAGAGGCTAGGATTTGTGTTAGCTATTTTAGGAGCCAGAAAACACAACAGGGTCTCACAAAAACTATGAACAACTGAAACCTCTGCCTATTTTTACCTTCATGTTGTCACACACGTAGTTTCCTATTCTGTGCTTTGGAGGCTGATTTCCAACAAAGTACATCATCTTGTCTGTCTTTTTCGATCATGCATGCCAACAGAACTTTTTTTTCAATTTTAGTAGTTTTAAAATGTATCTACAATGCCTAAAATATGATGTCATCTATAAATATAAACATGCTTCCTGGCATAGTATTCCTTCAAAACAGGTCAAATAATTTAAGTTGAATGATTTGGTCTTAGTGAACTCATGAGGCTATCTAGTGATCCCTACATTCTTTTCCAAGTATTTCTTATGTCTTCTATTTATTAGTCCTTTGCTAGAGACTAATACATATAATAATTGATAGCTGCTTAAATTCACCTTTTCCTAAGTGTTGGAAATTAGGATCAAGACTGCATATCAATGGCATCCTAGCATATTTACGGACAATGAGATTTCTAAAAAAAAATACTGATAGCCTAAAATCATATCTTCGAACTTATTTAAGACCTGACAATTCTTCTGAGACTTGACTCATTTAAATACTATGTGTTTTCTCACTGTCTGATCCCCTATCTGATTAACGAAGAATCTCTTCCTTCAACTTAAAGTGTATTCTTTGGCTAGGATAAAATGGAAGAAATGAAGAATGAGTAGCTCTTGCTTTCCTTTGTCATTGTGCAACCTCATACTTATCTACCCCAGAAATGAGCCTATCATATCTTTCTTGCCAGTTGTGTTCTAACTAACTTTGCAAAAAAACTTACATTTTAAAACATTTTCCAAAACATTATCCCATCCTACACTTTAGTCTGTCTGGCATTATTCCTACATGTTTATTCATAGTTTTTGAATCCTTGCTTATTTATGCATTTTCCTTTGATATTTTTATGTGTTTTTCCTTTCAAAAGTTGAATTTATTAAAGACCTACTTTTATTTCCACAGAAATGTCTACTTGTTGATCTTCATTAAGATAATTTGTAATTGTATAGCCAAGATATGCCTTTGAAACTCTTATGTCGATTCTTAATCTCTTTAGAATCTTTGAACATGGAAATAAATCTCTTTATTCTAAGCTTTTCTGATACATTTTTTAAAAAGGCAAGACTCATATCTAGAGATGCCCAACAATTCCTTTTTCTCTCTACTGAAGCCTTTATGTTGGTAGCATCACGAGCTTCCAAGGTTCTCACAAGCACCAATACATTGTTCTCTTTGGATGGAATGAATTCAACCAACACTCCTATCTTTCCTCATAGAAATGTAACTTAAAGTTATGCAGCACATGGATAAGCCAAAGACTCTCTGCTTTTAGTAAACTGAACTTACAATAGTTGCCTTCACATTAAAATCCTGTTACTATTACACCCTTCAGAACCAACTTACAGTTTGTATGTGAAAGCATCACTAGTAACTATCTGTCCAGAGGAAAATATTTGGGTTGACTCTTCAGACACTACTCTAAACGTCCTCAGTTCTCCTGTTTAAATTGTCACTTATCATTAGGATTTTCAGACTGACCATAATAAATGAAGGTAAAGTGGGGATTTTATGTCATTCATTTGCTCCTGGAGTAGGCTACCAAGCAGATACTGTACCTATTCCAAAGACCTTGTGCTGGTCACTGAATTATTGTACCCTAACTTTTCCATAAATCTCAGAAAATTAAATCTAAGTCATATAGTTTGCAGTAACACTGATGGTTCTGTGGTGAACTGCTAATGTAGAATAACTGGACTCAAGTCAGCCTTTCCAGTGGCACATAGAACACAGTTCCCATGATGTCTAAAAGGAAAGGCTTTGGTAGACTCAGTAATATCCAGGTCATGCCATTTCCAGACCTTCAAAATAGGAGGGCTGGTCAGCCCCTTCACACTGGTCTCATTTCTTCTGCATGTGTCTGATTTCAAAGCCCTTAAAATACACATGTGATAAATTATTTCCAAGATCATTTTAATGCATAAAATAGAATTTGCTAGTTTCATAGCTGTATAAGGTCTACAAATCATTGAAATCTTGTAACTTATTGGCTAATATGGTACACTTCATAATTCCAAATTTCTTAGATTTTTAAATATTTTTCTTTTATTTATAATTTAATCTATAATTTTCTTTTATTTATAAATATATATCATAATTGTACATATTTATGGGGTACAGTGTGATATTTCAATACATGTATACACTGTAAAATGTTCAAATAAGGGTAATTGACACATCAATCACTTTAAACATTTATCATTTCTTTGTGGTAACAACATTCAAGATCCCCTTTTTCAGCTATCCTGAAATATACATTACTTTAGTTACATTGACCCTACTGGGTAATAGAACACCTGAACCTCTTCTTCCTGGCTAACTATAACTTTGCACGTGTTGACTAACCTCTCCCCACCTTCCTCTCCACTCTCCCCTCCCCTGCCTCTGGTAACAACTATTCTACTACCTACTTCTATGCTATCAACTTCTTTACATTCCACATAGGAGTGAGGTTATACGATGTTTTTCTTTCTGGGCCTGACTTGCTTCCCTTACATAATGTTCTCTAGTTTCATCCATGTTGCGGCAAATGACAGGATTTCATTCTGTTTTATGGCTGAATAGTATTCCATTGTGTATATGTGTGGGAAAACATACACACATTTTATTTTTCTTCAACATAGTAATGGAAATTCTAGCCGAAATATTAGGCAAAAGAAGTAAAGTATAAGGCATCCAAGTTGGAAAGAAAGAAGTCAAACTGTTCCTATTTCCAAATGACTTGATTAAACATAATCTGGTATATATATTCCAGCTATATATATATATATATATGTACACACAATCATATGTATATATACACATATACATATAAAGTATATATATAGGTACACATAGCATATGCATATATATACGTACATATATATACATTTTGGTGGCTGTGTCACCATGCCCACCACTAAAAAACTGTTTTAATTAATAAATAAATTTAGTAAAGCTACAAAATAGAAAGTCAACATACAATAACCAGTAGTGTTTCTATACACCAATGGCAAAATACCTGAAAATGAAATCAAGAAAGCAATTCTGTTTACAATAGCTACCAAAAATATAAAATAAAATAAGTAGGAATAAACTTAACAAAAGATGTTAAAGATCACCACAATGAAGACCATAAAATGCTGATGAAAGAAAATAAAAAGGACACAAATAAATAAAAATATGTTTGATTGGATTGGAAAAATTAATATTGGTAAAATGTCCATGCTACTCAAAGTTATCTACCAATTTAATGTGATCCCTATCAAAATACCAATGACATTCTTCACAGAAAAATAAAGAAAAATGTTAGAATTCATATGGAACTAAAAAGATTCCAAATTTCTTAGTTTTAACAGTGGTTTACTACCTGTTTAGCAAACTGGAGAACTGACAGCAGTCAATATCTACGGGCAACTGGATTGCAGGATAAAACACACAGCAATTAGAAGTGTAAAGTACTTACTAAATCACACAGTGCACCCTTCCCACTCCCAACTCATAAAGAAAAGCAATAGTGTAGAAGAGAGAAAATATAATGTACCATTTTACATTGAAAACCTACATAAAAATATTAAGCTGTCTAGCTAAATAAGGGTAATCTAGTGTTCTTATTTTAAAATGTCTTTTATCACTCTCCTCCCTGTATATAAAGTTTTGAAATATTACAAACATGAATATTGTTGTGATAACAATAATTCATAAAGTAGACATCTAGAAATGTAGTATGCACTATGCACTTATGTATAATATATGTACGTAATTACATACTGCACTTATGTACATTACATTTCCCATTTACATCAACTGTTCTAAATAGAAGTCATAGAGGTTGGGCTACCTGACATTTAATGTTCTTTTAAACTTATTTCAAAGAAGTGATTTCCTTATTTGTGTTTCAGATGAGTCCATCAAGATTCAGCTCCAGCACTGTGCTGCCCCAGAAGCCACAATAACCCTCTACCCAACAGCCTGGTTGTCAAATGGATTTCTGAATCTCAACAATCAATCCAAACTTTCATGTCAAGATGAAATACGTTTTCCAGTTTTCTTTCTTGTCTTCTATTTGCATAATTCTCTAGTGTTAATAACATTAACTTTTAAAATGTTAAATATCACTTGGATACTAATTATCCATTGACCATAATAACAACCTTATTCATCCATAAAGAATCAAATGTGGTCTCTATACTACAGCAATTTCATACTCACTTTCAAATTCAAAAGTTTCTATAAACAGAACAAAAGTATACTGTTTTTTTAAGAGACAGAGACTTGATCTGTCATGCAGGCTGGAGTTCAGCAGCGTGATCAGAGCTTACTATAACCTCAAACTCTCGGACTAAAGCAATTCTCCCACCTTAGGCTCCTGAGCAGCTGGGACTACAAGCATGTGTCACCATGCCCAGTTAAAAAAATTTTTTTTGAAGGCATGGGATCTTGCTGTGTTGCCCAGGCTGGTCTCAGACTCCTTGCCTCGAGCAATCCTCCTGCCTTGGCCTCCCAAAATGCTGAGATTCCAGGTGTGTGCCACTGCCTCCAGTAAAGTATACATTTAACCTGTTTAAATGTTTGTTACATGAGATGTTCAATGTGACTACAGAATAGTAAATTTTATATTAGTTTTATGTATATATATGAGAGAATAATATTGAAATAGAAATAATTTGTCACCTGAGTAGATAGGATACATTTATAAAAATAATAATAACTCAAATAAGGCAGACCTCTAGGCAAGAATTCCAGGCAATTTATAAATATCGCAAATGTTAACTCGATTGTACCTCACAACGATCCTATATAGTAGGCACTATTATTTCCCCCATTTTATAGAAGAGGTAAGGCAAAGCCAGTTTAGGTAAATTGCCCAGGGTAGCCCAGGAGCTAGGTCACAAAACTAGGATTTAGATATGGTCAGTCAGCCTCTGGATTATGTACTCTTATGCAAGCTCCAAAGTGATTTCTGAAGGATCAATAGCTAAGAATATTTGGTTTCAGTCTGCAATAATGATGAAAATGGAAAGATGCTATGTAATAGCTAGAAATCCAAAATAATATCCCGTACTTGTGTTTTCCACTCTCTGAGTTCTCATCAGACATGCTTCCTGTGAGTATGATACTCCCATTTTCTCCCCGCAATGTCTATTATTGGCACATTGATAGTTACATTAAAGTATGCCTTGTTCCATCCTTCTAATATCTACCGTGACTTCCACTTGATTTTAAGAAAGTGAATCTTAACCTCTCAAGGGTAATTCTTTCTGAATTCTGACTGACAGCCTGACCCAACTTTGGACATTATTAATATATTCTTTTCAAAGAACATTACAAAGAATTCGGGCAGCTGTGCCACGCTGGCTGGGGCTACTGTGATAACCCTTCTTCCAGTCAGCACTTTGATAAAAGAGAAGCCCTGTAATTCGGTGTCACCAGATGAGAAACATCAAGAGCTCTAAGAGTTCCTTTGTGCAGAAGTCTCAGGCTTCCACACTGGAAAGGCAACCTGATGCCCAGCAGTATGTGACTGGGTGACACTCAAAGGGCATTAATGGATTCAGGAATCGAGAGACTAGACACTTTTGTTACAGAGGAAAAGCTTGATTTAAAAGGTTTCTATTGCACTGGTCTTTGTACATATAATCTGTATTCAAAAGGATACCCAAGCCTGTTCCAAGCTTCATTGTGAATATATAGACATTTCCAACAGGACTGTACATAGCTCTGAGTGCCAAAAAAATATATACTTCCAAATTTTCAAACAAAATAATATACTTCCAAATTTCCAAAGCAAACAAACAGCAAGAAAGATTTCCTTTTCTTCTTTTCCTTTTACTTTATTTTCTCTCTCTCTCTCTCTCTTTTTTTTTTTTTTTTTTTTTTTTTTTTTGGTTTGACTTGGTGGTTGAGAGGTGCAATTGTTAAGTTTTAAAATTTGAGCCAAAATTATAGAGGGAGTTAGACATGTTTTATTTTATATCTCCCTTTTGTACAAACATTGGAAACATTTTTTTTTCTGTTGAGAAAATAATTGTCAGAGATATGAATGCCTTTTCAATCACAATAGAATGGATTGAAATTTGCATTGGGAGATAGAAGATCTGGATTCTAGTCTTGACTTTGTCACTCAGCATTTATTTCTGAATACTTTATAGTTTAAAGCTTTCAAAAAGCATTTGTGGGGTGGCTTGGAATAAAAATTTACATACAAAAGCGCAGAGGAAAGTTATGGGAAACAAGAAACAGCACAGAGTAAAAAGGGAGAAGATTTCCTTAGCCTTTGTCATTTAGCTCCACAGGCCCTGGACAGTGAAAAGGAGAAACACAATGAACCTCATGGGGCTCACGAGGTCAAAAGAAAGCCTGCCAATTATTCACAAGAGATGTAGTTTCTGCTTGTTTTGTTTCGCTTTCTGGCATTAAATTTTCAAAAGAATTTTTTTCTTGTGGATCTTCATACAAAAAACCTCAGGTTTGCCTCTTCATCTTGAAAAAATGCAGCAGCTCTAGATAAAGGTGAAAGGCATTTTATTGAATCATATTTGAGCAAAGGTAATTTCTCTGGAGAGTTAATCCACTGTAGTTCAAGTAAATTGCTTTTGATGCTCTAACTTGACAGAAAGAGTTACCAAGTAGCAATGTGACCTCTCTTGCCTCTCAGTCAGTAAAATAAGGGATTTTGATTACATGCACTTCAAGGTTGCTTCTAACTCACAAGGTGCATTATTTCTAGAATGAATTTCATCTAGACTAACTGTTAGTGTTAGCATGTCATCCAAGCCCAGAAGCCCACAGTATGGGGACTCACATTTCATTCTTGATTTTTTTTAATAAAATTAAAATCATAAATGTCTTTGGAACCAAATCATGTACTTTAAGAGAAAGAGTCTAATCACAGAACCCAAAAACAAAGCCTGCTGGATTCATAAGTACATACACAAATAGCTCAAATTCTCCATTGTCACTTGTGTAACTTGTCTTGAAAGCTCAAATTAATGGCTGACAAGTGAGCTGTCTGAATATCCCATGAATTCTAAAATAAACAGCACAGAAAACTTGCTGTAGCCGAGTGTTACCAAGGGTAATCTAATAACACCAAAGTATGTAGTTACAATTTCTAGAAAAATAAAAATGTAAGTACTTTAATGGGCAGCACATAAAATATAACCATCAATCTGTCTTGTTTTGTAGCAGCTGTATCTCATGTCTGTTTTGAAGATTGAATGCAGATGACAAGACACTCCCCTTGACGAAACTTCCATCAGGCTCCCCTGTGCCCTCTTCCTGACAATGCCTCAACCTTGCCTCCCCATAAACCACCATTCTTGGGAAGGCTGCGTATCCCAGTTTCAGCAAGAATCCTCCTTAGTTTACAGGGAATCCCCCCATCCTTCATAACTGATCACCCTAGCCTGCCCTCAGCAGGAATCCTATTATGTCAGTTTAGCAAGATTCCCCTACCCTTGACGTCCCAGCTTCCGAGTTTTCCATCCACTACCACCTTCGATCCTGCTTCTTGGCTATCACTGCAGCTCAGAACGTGATACTCCGAAGTACGGTGAGTTGGCATGCTGAGGACTTTGAACTTCTGAAGGGGATTGTCAGGTTCTCAAAAGCAGGAAGTTCTCTCTGACCTGCTTCTGCCCTCCTTTCTCTTTCCCCTATTTCACCCCAAAGCAGGCCATAAAAACTAGAATTCCTTTTCCCCAAGGCAGGTCATAGAAACTAGAGCTCCTCTCCCCCAAAGCAAGCCATAAAACCTGAAAATGTCATTCTCTGACCTTCTCCTTTCTCCCTTGAAGACCTTCATTTGATAGGTGACTGGCCCCATACCCAGGAGGAAAAAGTTCTAAAAAGAGAGGCCAAGAAGAGTTGGAACAAATAGTCCTGGCTGGCTTCCCTTGCCTTAGGTTTATAATCATTATCTCATACCCTTTTTGTCTAATTATATTTTTACATGACTATTCTTCATCAAACCTAAACATAAAAAATAAATTAAAAAACAAAAATACAGTTTTCCTGAAAGCTTCTATGTAACATAAAACTTTGTTAAATAAATTTATTATACTCTTCTTTTATTAATTTGTCTTTTGCCATATCAGTGTCAACCAGACCCTTGTGTTGGGTGAGGAAAAGTATTACACCTTTTTGTCCTGATGACATAAATCTCCACTTGTCTTGGTGTGTATTTGCAGTTGAGACCCATTTATTTCCCCAATTCTGATAGTTTTGACACCTATCACAATACAAAATAAAGTCTTCCTTACCATTTTAGCAAACGTTAGATTTTTTTTTTAACAATAAGCCCTCAGTTCTTATATTATAACATCATTTCTTCAGGAAAATATACACATTACTTTTTCACTTGGAGTACAGAGTATGTATATAAACACATGTTGATTTCCGACACCATTTACTACCATTTGCAAGGGAAAATCAGAATTAAATTTAAAGCAATCTACAAGTTTTTAAAGAAAAAGATAAATCTCATTTTGCAAACTTCTATTTACAGGATAGTTTAAAGAAAACTAAACCCTGGCCTTTTAAATTTAAATATAAGGTGTTTCCATATTTCTATGTTCAATTTAACTTGCAAGAACCAAAAATTCCATAGAAAATGGTCAGTGTAGAAGCTGAACCTTCATCCCTGGACGTTCAAAAGGAATAAGCCCAGTGCACTCACCACTTCCACTTCTGTTCCACCCCAGTTCAATCTCCAACCAGCAGTCAGACTGAGCTTCTTAAAATATAAATTAGACCTTGCCCTCTCCTGCAAAGACACTTGAATAGCTTCCTATCTGGCTAAGGAAAAAAAAGAAACTCTAAACTCCTTACTATGGCTTAGTAGGCCCTGTTAGATCAGTTCCTGTCTACCTTTCTCTCTCATCCCAGACAATCTCTCACCTAACTCACTCACTAGGCATCACTCATTCTGGGGTTTCAGTTGCTCAAACACAGCAATCACATCCTGACCCCAGAACTTTTGCATTATGTTTTAACCACCATCTGGAATGTTCCTCCTCATGGTCTAATCACAGGAAGCTCCTTCTTATTCTTTAGACTCCTCTTAATGCCAACTACTCAGAGCGGAGAGCCTCTCTCTGACAACCCTGTGTCAAGAGCTGTGATGGTTAATACTGAGTGTCAACTTGATTGGATTGAAGGATGCGAAGTATTGATCCTGGGTGTGTCTGTGAGGGTGTCGCCAAAGGAGATTAACATTTGAGTCAGTGGGCTGGAAAAGTATACTGTAGTATACTATACATGCTATTGGAAGCTGGAAAATATGGGATACTTGTTCTGTGCTGGCAGAAAGTTTGGCATTAGTGTTGTACATGATAAGAAACTTAACGGACTTCTCCAAAGGTCTGGCAAGGACGATTAACAGGCAAATGGAGAAAGTGCCAACTGGTGCCTAGCTGCCTAGAGTAAAATATGGAAAGGGATGAGCTAAAGAATAAACTTGTGTTTGTCATCAAGGTTCGGAGGAAGTGTAAAGGACCAGAACATGCTGGATATGAAGGTAAAATTGTTTCTCATTCCCAGGCTCTCCCAGCAATAGAGTTTCAAAGTTAAAAATGCTCTCAGGACAAGGGTTAACTCCAGGCTGCTGCTGCTACCTTTACAGCATCGCTTTGGGATAATAAAGCTCATGGATGTTCTTTTGTTGACCTCTCAGAAAGATCTGAAGGTAAGCCTAATTGGACTTCTAGGAATCATAGGATATATCTCTAAGAATTTTAAGAATGCCTGATGAACCCTTTCAACTAGAAAGAAGGCTTCATTTCCCCAGAAAGCCCTAAGTCCCAGCAAAAGAGGACTATGTCAGAACCAAATGTGTATATGGATTTCTCTAATGGTCTCGATCATCATTTGACATACAGGGTTCCTGTAAAGTTTTTATGGAAAAATAGGATGGATTCAAGAGAGAAACCAAGACTCAGCTCAATAGTTTCCAAGAAACAAGACTGGACCCTAGGTAAGGATCTAGTGACCTGCATCTGGTTGGATTTTAGAATTACCGTGGAACATGCTTCCATTTTCTTTCTTGAAGAGAAGAATCTACTCCCCTCTGATATGTTGTGTGGAGTGCACAAAATTTGTTCCTATAGTCTACAGGTCTTCAGATGCAAAGAAAACATACACAAAGAGTCTCATCTCTACATAGACCTGATTTTATCGGCTTCTTAAATTCAAGGCAGGGCTCTGATGGAATGAGATTTTCTTTTCTTTTCTTTTTCTTTTTTTTTTTTTTTTTTGAGACAGTCTCACTCACTCTGTCACCCAGGCTGGCATGCAGTGGCAGGATAATCTTGGCTCACTGCAACCTCCGCCTCCCGAGTTCAAGCAATTCTCTTGTCTCAGCTTCCCAAGTAGCTGAGATGACAGGCATGAGCCACCCAGCTAATTTTTGTATTTTAGTAGAGATAGGATTTCACCATTTTGGCCAGGCTGGTCTCAAACACCTGACCTCAAGTGATCCATCCACCTCAGCCTCCCAAAGTGCTGGCATTACAGGTGTGAGCCACTGCACCTTGCTGGTGTGAGATTTTCAAAGATGGGAGAAATGTCAGCCATCTGTGAACAAAACGTGAACAATAGTCTTTCCACAAAGAGTTAGGCCTCTCCCCTTAAATCTCAGGGTACTCTGTGACTATAATGACGAACAATATTATGGAAGCTATACAGTGCCAGTTTGGGAGCCTGTCCCTTATTAACGCCTAGGAGATTTTAGTTCCTGTCTCTTTAATTACTTGCTCTTAGAGCCTTGAACTGTCATGTAAGATATACAGTTACTCTGCTAGAGAGAGTGTGAGGAAAGGTCCTGAGCTCACAGGGAGGATGAGAGAGATTAAGCCAAGCCCAGACTTCTAGCTGTGAATGAAGCCATTTTTCACTTTCCAGCTAAGCCACTAGCTGGATACCACCATGGATACCACATGAAGAATTGCCCAGCCAAACTCCATCCAAATTTTGACCCACAAAATCCTGAGATATGACAAAACAGCTGTTTTAAGCTACTACATTTTGGGGTGATTTGTTATGGTGTAATAGTTAATAAACACATATTTCATACTGGTTCTAAAAATACATAATTATATTTTCAATATCACTAACCTCCAAAGCCATTGAGTTAGGAAATGTATGCTCTTTGTTAAATTGGACAAAGAGTCTTTGCAGATGCAACCAAGTTCAGATAAAGTCTTCCTGGATTATGGGAGGTTCTAAGGCAATGACTGGTGTCCTTTTATAAAGTGGGAAGTTTGGACCTAGTCTTATCAGGTAAAGGCCATGTGAACATAGAGGCAGAGATTGGAGTGATGCATCTACAAGCCAAGGAATGCCAAGGATTGCTGACAACCACCAGAAACAAAGACGGAATCTTTCCCTAGAGCTGGGTCTGCTGACATCTTGATTCTGGACTTCTAGCTTCAAGAACTGTAAGTTAATAAATATCTGTTGTTTTAAGCCACCTGATTTGTAGACCTTGTTCCTGCAGCCCTGAGTAATTAATAAAGTCTCCTACATCAGGTAGCACAGAGTAGAACTTACATGTTATTATAAATGCTAATGATTATATATAACCTATCTTCTGGAATATGATTAGTACTGGATAGCAATCTTCACACAGCTCAGCACACACAGATTCCAAATATTTCAGCTAGTCTCCATATCGTGCCAATGCTCTTTTATATGCTGATTCTTGAAGTCATTCTGGGCCTCTAGTCTTCCTGGCCCTTCCAATTCACTTGATGGCTTATAGACCTTACACCTGAGGAACAGCCAGAGTCATAAAAAGGGATAAAATCCAATGAGGCAATGCCATTACTTGCCAGTAGTTTGGTGATGGATAACTGTAATTATTCTCTAAAATGAGATTTGTAAATTTTCTTAGCTTTTACTTACTCATTCTAAATGCTTTCAGATAACGATACTTGGGCCCAAAGCCATGGGTAAAGCATTTAATGATGTCTATTTGTATTCCTATCAATATTTCAGAATGCCTGTCACTCTAGAAACAGAAGAAAAGTTTGTGCTGCTTATTTTTACTATACAGTAGTATATATAGCTAAGAAAAATGATGCACAAGTCCATACTTAGTAAGTCCTCCTCCAAAGTGATTGTTTACACCTGGCTTCATGAAACAACCAAATAAATGTGACTATCACAGGATTCCAGTAAGGTCACTGCGGTGTTTCTTAATTGACATTAAACCTCACTTAAGTAGCCCCGGTACACCTACACAAAATGCAGAAGTATTGCTTTATTACTATTAAAAATGCATGTCTTATTTCCAGATTGTATTCATTTGGCCGATGGGACGTGCACTATAATAGAGCCAGTACCAGATTCATCTGAGCTATAAAAATAAATAATAACTACATGATCATCTTTTGATGTACAGCCAAGAATCATTTAATTTCTGGAGTCATAAAAAGGTGAAATGAACCACAAATTCAAAACTGCCTATGGGTACTTGCAGAAAATATCCTTGAGAGACAGGTAACGCTAGCTCTTTCAGACAATGAAAAAATTGATTTCTTAGGAGAAAAGTTGAGAGTAAAATTACACATTTCTGTACTTGTGTAATGGAATATCAAAAATATCTCTAAAAGTACTAGTTTGTGCATTTTTAAAAACAATCTCACGAATTGTGCTAGAAAAACAACTGTTTTTTGTCGTTTTTGCTTTTGACACAGAGTCTCATTCTGTCTCCCAGTCTAGAGTGCAGCGGCACAAACACAGCTCACTGCTGCAACAACCTCATTCTTTCAAGTAGCTGGGACTCCAGCCCATGCCAAAATGCCCAGCTAAGTTTTGTATTTTTTGTAGAGATGGAGTTTTGCCATGCTGCCCAGATAGGTCTTAAACTCCTGGTCTCAAGAGATCTGGCCATCTTGGCTTCCTGAAGTCCTGAGACTGTAAGTGTGAGCCACAGTGCTTGGTCAAAAACTTCTTAAAAACAAATAAACAGAAGCATTCAACAGAGAAGAGAAGTTTGTCAGTTTGTGATTGCAAATCTAGGATCACATCACAACTCATTCTTAGGTTAGCAGGGTTAGCTAAGCAACCTAACCTTCTCAGACTGCAGTCTCCCCATATCTAAAATGCCTATGTCGCTCAACCATTATGATGAAAAATGAGAAAAGTATACAGAAATTTTCTGTACAGTTTATATAACTGTAATTATACATAAACTGTATAATGTAAATATACATTAATACGTTATACAAACATACATTATATAATGCAAATATATATTACAGTTTACGTAAACTGTAATTATATGTTATACAGATGTTATGTTTCCATTATCCTAATTGGAAAAGTAACACCAAATTACAAATTTTCAAATATATCCTAACTTGAAGCTTTGAAATTTAGATTTATGCTCAAGTCTTTCTGATGATGACTTTTTTTTTTACTGAAAATATAAGCACAGAATATACCAATCCAGTTCTTTATTAGCAATGGGTATTTAGAATGGAAACAATACGCTCTTGGTAGTCTGAAGTATATGCTGTTAAAACATTCTCACTGACCTTTAACAAAGTCTGTTAAGCAGAAACAAGGGGTTAAGAATGTAATGGACTGAGAAACATTCTCTTACTTCTGAAGTATTTATGATTTCACAAGTTCCCTTTTCAAAGGCTTTTAACAGCTCTGTCATGAGGCTCTATTGAAGTTTCAGCTGGCATGCAAACAGGTTGAAGGCCAACAAGTAGACAGGCTTGCTATTAGAATCAAAATGGAAATAACTCCTTAATTGTTTCCTTCGAATTCAGATCATGATCAACCAGAGCATGTTTCTGCCCAGGTCTTCTAGCTGGGGATGTCCCCCAGACTTCAAAGAAATCTCCTCTCAAAGAAGATATTAGCTGACTCATATCTAAAGACAGAGTTAAACATGAAAAAAAAAAAAAAAAACAGAATTTTAATCTAACAGTATTAATACAAAGCACTATTTAATTGGTCCTGCACAAACAAGGACAAATATACCTAATAACCTATTGGTCCTGGAGCTATAAATTAGTTGTCAAAAGTTCAAATGGTAGATGTTTGTCTCTTCATGTTTGATAATTCACTTTCCAGTGTATCTAGGATAAAAAATAAAAAAAAATCCTATAGCTAATTAGAAAGAATTATTTAAGCTTTTCTAATTCTTAAAGAAGATCAAAAGGTTCTTAATTTTCAGTACTTTCCTCTTTGGACTGTATTCTTCAGGACAATAAACAGAATGTTTGAATGCAGTGCTCGGTTCTATCCACTCACATTATAGAGTGTCCATTTTATGCAAGACACTGTGCTGACAGTGCCAGGCACATGAGGTATGGTCCCTGCCTTCAAGGAGCTTGGAAATTTGTGGGAGAGACTGGATGCAAATCACAAATTGAATATAGTGAGGTGAGAGCTAGGAGAGATAGGAATTGGATGGGAGCTTATGTATCCAAGAGGAGGCAACACACAGCTGAGTCTTAACATGTAGGAATTAGGTGGGGAAAGGAGGGAGTGGAGATCCATTTAAAAAGAACAGGTTTGAAGGTACATAAATGACCCCAGTAGTTTAATATGGCTGTACAATAGGGCTTTGGAAGGAGGAGGAAGAGGTAGTAGAAGAAGGAGGGAAGGGAGATACACACACACACACACACACACACACACACACACACACATATATATATATAGAGAGAGAGAGAGAGAGAGAGAGAAGGCTCAGATTAGAGAAAAATGATTTGCGTTCAAGCCAAAGCATGTGGACTGTGTCCACAGTGGCAGAGGAACCAGTGAATATGTCTAAGCAGGGTGGGTGAACACTCATATGAGTATTTTGAATAGGTCTGTAGGAGTAGAGAGAATTCACACAAAGAAGATATGGCTGGGAGTGAAACTGTTAGGAACCATTACAAAAATTGAGAAAAGAGGTGGCAAGGGTTTACTTAACACTATTCAGGTGGGGAAAGAAGGGAAGGGACACATTAATTAGAAATATCGTGGACATTAGACATGTAAACTTTGGTTACTAACTGGATACAGTTACAAGGGAAAGGGAGGCATTTCCAGTCATGTCCAGGTTGCCATTTGGAGTGACCGAGTCATCTGCGGTGTCAAACCAAGATGGCCGTACTAGAGGACGGGCAGGTATGGGTTAAGTGTCCAGAGGTCTTAATGTGGAAATTAAAAGATAAAAACACCAAATCATGTATCTCAGCCTCAAATCTGTCGATTCTAACCTCCTGGCATGCCTCAAACCCAACTCCCCCTCTTTCCTACTGCCACTACCATCTCTCAGGCTCCCAGTACCATTTCCTGTTTCTGCAGCCAGTGCCTCCTTATCTCCTACTAATCCTGCCTTAGACTCTGAATGGTAGTCATGTTTCTGTTTAAAAATCTTCAGTGGCTGCCCCCTAACTCCTTCCTGTGGTATATACCTTCTTCCTCAACAGTTTCTAGCTCACCTCCCCATCCTCATTTTTCATCACCCCTGTTGCCCACATGAAACCGGGGCCTAGAAACTACTGTACTCACCTCTCCCTGCCCTCAACCTTGCCTCACCCTCTCTCTTCTATCTGGAATCATCCATACTTTCCTCTTGCTATTTCCTCATCCTCATTCTTGGAGTCACAAATTAAGAATCACTCATTCCTTTGGCTGTTAATGTCTCCAAGACTGAGATAGGTGCTGTATCTAGGTGGTGTCATGGTACCTACACTTGGTTTAGTGGTAAATCAACACTTCACCAGTTTTACTGAACTAGAAGCTTTCTGAAGGCAGGAAAAGACTTGTTCATCCACTTAAAATAGTACTACTGTTTGACCCACCAAACCTAGCAATCCCATGACTGGGCACATACCCCCCAAAAGTAACTCAGTCTCTCATGAAGACACAGGCACCTGTATGTTCACTGCAGTGCTACTCACAATAGTAAAGACATGAAATCAACCTAAGTGTCCATCAACAGTGGACTAGATAAAGAAAATGTGGTTACATATACACCATGGAATATCCTGCAGTCATAAAAAAGAACAAAATCATGCACTTTGCAGTAACACTGATGGAGCTGGAGGTTATTATCTTAAGCGACCTAATACAGGAACAGAAAACCAACTACCAGATGTTCTCACTTATAAGTAGGAACTAAACTTTGAGCACATATGATTGTAAAAATGGGGATGATAAACACTGGGGATCACTGGGGGAGGAAAAGAGGGGAGTGTAAGCTGAAGAACCACCTGCTGGGTGCTATTCTTTTGGCTTGAGTGATAGGATCATTGGGACTCCAAGTCTCAGCATCACACAATTTATCCAAGTAATAAACTTGTACATGTACCCTTTAATCTATTGTAAAATTTGAAATTAAGGAAAGACTTGTTCATACATGTACCTCTGTATTAATTAACGATTGCTCTATAGAAAATTCTTCCAAATTTTTCAGGGTGGAAGAGTAAACACTTATTTTCTCACAGTTTCTGAAAGTTTGGAATTCTAGAGCAGCTTTTCTTGGTGGTGCTGAGAAGATGCACTTCTCAGCTCACTTGCATGGCTGTTGGCAAGTTTTAACTCCTCAGCTCCTGGAACACTTCATGGAGCTGCTGATAACATGGGTTCCCAGAGAGGTTGATCCAAAAGAGATAATGCAAAAGATGGAACTGGATCTTTTACTACCTATCTTGAAAGTAACATGACGTCATTTCTGCAATATTCTATGGGTCCCACAGACCAACCCTGGTGCAACGTAGCCCAGGGCTGTGTAGCAGGAGACAGGGATCATTGGGGGCCATCTTGGAGGCTGAATCCCACAGCCACCAACGCACAGCAGTGCAATTAGCTCATATAAGGTACTAAATAAATATTTAAGAACGAATTACTAAATAAAGAAATGAACACAAAATAAACATATTTATGCAAAGTTCTGGGCTAATTACTCTGGAGAATGTAGAAATGTAAAAGATTTTTTAATACTTTTAACATATTTCTCTCCTAAAAAATGTAGAATCTCTGAGACCTTAACATCTCAGAGATTATACATTTCCTTTCCATAAGACATCTGGTGCAATGATTGGTTTAGTGGCATATGGTTCTTTCTTCCCAGGAGACAAAGCAAACAGGAAATCTCTGTGAGATAATACCAACATCATCTCTTTACAACCAGGCAAGAAAACAAACCAAACAAATTTTGCTACCCACAGATTCTCACACTTTGCTTGTAACGGGACCCCTCTCATTATGGGTATTTTAAAACATTTAAGCTGATTAGGAAAAGGTAAAGGAAAACAATATCTGACACAGCAGGCCCATTAAGTAAGAATATGAGAACCATACTTGTTTATGTATATTAAACTATTTTACCTTTCTTTGGATTTGTAAATTTGGTAGAAGATAATACTGAGCTGTGTGAAATGTAATTCAAAAACTACATTATTATAATAATAGATTTGTGTACTGGCATTGTTTTCCAGGTAAACTACATTAAATGTCATTTAACTGTTCTAATGAAGTTTTAGCCCACAGGTACAAGTGATAAACACTTTTTGTCTATAAACAGAATAAATTGGCATAATATATGGATCCATATGCAATGCAAAGTTGTATCAAACCAGCAAGAAAAACTATATGAATTGGTTTAAAATAGTTACATTTTTAAAAGATTCCTTTGCAATGAAAACTACAAAACATGGCTAAAAAATTTTAAAAAGACATAAATAAATGGAAAGAGATTTCATGTTCATGAATTGGAAGACTTAATAATATTAAAATGTCAATAATCCGCCCAAACGATCTATAGATTCAATGCAGTTCCTATCAAAATCCCTATGACATTTTTATAAAGAAATAGAAAATTTTATTTTAAAATTCATATGGAATCTCGGGGGCATGAAATAGCCAAAACAATCATGATAAAAAAGAACAAAGCTAGAGGATTTACATTTCCTGATTTCAAAACTTACCATAAAGCTATGGTAATCAATCAGTGCAGTCGGCATAAAAGCAGATATAAAGATCAAAGGAATTTCTCATATATATGGTCAAACACTTTTGAAGAGTGGTAAGGCTATTCAATGAGGAAAGGTCAGTCCTCAAAAAATGGTTCAAAAATTTAGCTAAAAGCAGACCAAAGACCTAAATGTTACAGCTAAACCTATGAAATTCTTAGAAGAAAACATAGAGCAAAAGCTGCACAACATCAGATTTGGCAATTATTTCTTGAATATGACACCAAAGACACACACAACAAAAGAAAAACAAATTGCACTTCATGAAAACTTAAAGTTTTTGTGCATCAAAGAACTATATTAAGCAGTATAAATGCAACCCATGGCATAGCAGAAAATATTTACAAATCATGTATCTGATGAGAGGTTAATACCCAAAATTATATATAGAGAACTCCTAAATTCAACAGCAACAACAAAAAAATCTGATTCAAAAATTGGCAAAGGACTTGAAAGGACATTTCTACACAAAAGACATAAAAATGGCCAATAAGCACATGAGAAGATTTTTCAGTATCACTAATCATTAGGAAAATGAAAATCAAAACCACAATGAGATACCACCATTAGGATGGCTACTATAAAAAAAAAAAAAAAAAAAAAAAAAAAAAAACAGAAACAAAACAAAACAAAAACAGAAAATAGCAAGTGTTGGCAAGGACATGAACACATTAGAATCTTTGTGACCTGTTGGTGGCAACGTAAAATGATGCAGTCACTGTGTAAATCAATATTGCAATTCCTCAAAAACATAATAAACACAGAATTACCATCTGACCCAGCAATTCTACTTCTGAATTTATACCTAAAACAATTGAAAGCAGGAACTCAAACAGATATTTGTATGCTCATGTTCATGGCAGCCTTATTTACAACAGCCAAAAGGTAGACACTGAAATTCCCTCAGACGGAATAAATAATGTGCCAGCGATATTTCTCAAGATATAAAAGTACATACATTTAGTTCTTTGAACCAACTCCATCTGAATTTATTTTCATAGGAAAGTTGAAAATGCCCATTATATTCTACATATTTTAATAATGGATGATTATTAAATAATTAATAATTTAATAGTGAGATTTGCACATGTAGAAGAATGAAACTGGATCCTCATCTCTCACCTTATATAAAAATCAATCAAGACGAACCAAAGACTTAAAATCTAAGACCTTAAACCATAAAAATTCTAGAAGATAACATTGGAAAAACTCTTCTAGACCTTGGCTTAGTCAGAGAATTCATGACTAAGGCCCTAGAAGCAAATGTAACAAAATTAATAAATGCGAGCTAATTAAACTAAAAAGCTATTTTACAGCAAAAGAAATAATCAGCAGAGTAAACAGACAACCCACAGAGTGGGAGAAAATATTTGCAAACTATGAATCCAACAAAGGACTAATATCCAGAATCTACAGGGAACTCAAACAAATCATCCCATAAAAAAATAGACAAAGAACATGAATAGACAATTCTCAAAAGACGATATACAAACAGCCAACAAACATGAAAAAATGCTAAATATCACCAATTATCAAATAAAGTTACTTGAATTTCAAACAAACAAAAAAATGTAAAAAGCAAATTAAATACAAATT
The DNA here is from genome assembly GCF_030222135.1 of Aotus nancymaae. Classification (NCBI taxonomy): domain Eukaryota; kingdom Metazoa; phylum Chordata; class Mammalia; order Primates; family Aotidae; genus Aotus; species Aotus nancymaae. The sequence continues at coordinate 13,225,866 of NW_026988450.1, read as the reverse complement.
AAAACCATCATGAGATACCACCTTACTCCTATAAGAATGGCCATAATTAAAAAGTCAAAATACAACAGATGTTGGCGTGGAAGTGGAGAAACGAGAACATTTTTACACTGCATGTGGGAATGTAAATTAGTACAACCACTATGGAAAACAATGTGGAGATTCCTTAACGAAATAAAAGTAGAAATACCATTCAATCCAGCAATCCCACGGCTAGGTAGCTACCCAAAGGAAAAGAAGCCATTATATGTAAAGAATACATGGACATCCATGTTTATAGCAACACAATTTACAATTGCAAAGATATAGAACTAACCTAAGTTGCCCTCTACCAATGAATGATTAAAGAAAATGTGGTATACATACACCATGGAATAGTACTCAGCTATAAAACAGAATGAAATAATGTCTCTTGTAGCAATTTGGATGGAGTTGGAGGACATTATTCTAAGTGAAGTAATACGGGAATGGAGAACCAAGTATTGTATGCTCTTACTTCTACATGGAAGTTAAGCTATGAGGATGCAAAGGCATAAGAATAATATAATGAATTTTGGGGATTCAGGGTGAAGGTTGCAAGGAGGGAAGGGATAAAAGACTACATATTGGGTGCATTGTACGTTGTTTGGGTGACAGATGCACAAAAATTTCAGAAATTACCACTAAATAACTCATCCATGTACCCCTAAACCACATGTACCCCCAAAACTATTGAAATAAAAATAAAAATAAAAATGTATTTGAAAAATAATATTTGGGAAGAATAAACACTGCAGGATGACATTCTTTTTATATTGCATCTTTTTTTTCTAGTTCAGTAAAAGATACAAATGTCCAAGATTTTCAAACTTGCAGATAAGAGAGAGAATAACCAATTTGCTATTTTGAACTATCAGCAAAATAGAAAGTTTACATTTCATTCTCACGGTTGGGATACTGTGACTTATTAACTAGTTTAGCTTCAAAGATCCCATTGCTCTTACTAGTGAGCAGTTAAAATAGTTTACATGTACCTTGTTCTGTTGACTTTTCTGGAATATAGTTCTTTCTACTTTTCCTGGCAATTTTTGTTTAACTTAAAGGAATTTCAAAAGACTGGTTCCTCATGTTTTAGCTCTCTCTTGTACTGACTGTTTCCTGACAAAATATGCATTATATAAGAATTACTAAAGCAATCCATTTCTAATATGCATCTTATTAATTCAATCCATTGTTGGTGCCTTGAAATCAAATCAATCTTGTTTTTGAATTATTGGCAGAAAGCTCAGATGAGCGATGCAGACTATATAATAAGATATTTTTATCAATGTAATTTTATTACTATGAACATATTTTTAAACAGTAATCATTATTAAAAAGTTTTAATTTAGAGACCCTGCAGAGCCTGTTTAATAAAGATTTATGCTCTTTCTTCTTTCCATAGGCTTTCTTTTTTAGTAAGTTTTACATTTACAGAAATATGACCAGAAAGTACAGAGTTTCTATATATCCTCTCCCTTCACATCCCCACATCATCAGATTACACTATTATTAAGATTTGCCATTATTGTGGTACATTTGTTATAATTGTTGAGTCTATATTGATATGTTATTGTTAATTAAAGTCCATAGTTTACGTCAGGGTTCATTCTTGGTGGGCATTCTATGGGTTCTGACAAATGTAAATGTTCATCATTACAAGATCATACAGAATCATTTTGTTGCCCTAAAAATCCTTTGTGCTCCAGCTATTAGTCATTCTCTCTCTCCCTCCTTCTGTCCCTCAAAATCCCTTAAAACCATGAATCATTTTACTCTGCACCTAGTTTGCCTTTTCCAGAACATCATATGTTTGGAATTATTTAGTTTGTAGCCTTTTCAGATTAGCTTCTTTAATTTAGCAATATGCAGTTAAGGTTTCACCATGTCTTTCTACGGTTTGATAATTAATATGCTTGTATTGGTCAATAATATTTCATTGCCTGGATGTATCTCAGTTTATTCATTCACCTAATGAAGGTGCGAAAGTTGTCAGAGTCTAAATGGAGGTACTTGTGTCAAGCACTGACAAATGGAGAGAGAAGGCCATGAGAAGAAGGATCACATGCACATATTCCTGATAATAAGAACTATCACAAAAGATGGCAAAACCCACAACTTTACACAAAGGGCACTACAACTTTACACAGAAAATACTTCTGCAAGGACAGCTGTTCAGCAACTGCCTGTCCAACCTTGGACTGACACCATTCTTGTTATTGATTCTTATATTCAGGGGTAATTGATTCCAAACAACTCATGTAATCCTCCTCATTTTGTCTTTAAAAACTTTCCCTTGCCTCAACATCTTTGACTATGCATATAGTTAACTATGGCATGCATAATCCCATTGCAATGTTACTCCCAAATAAATATCATTTTATTGTAGAGAGTCTCTCTATAAAGGACATCTTGGTTGCTTCTAAGTTTTGGCAATTATGAGTAAAGCTGTTGTAGACATTTGGGTGTAGGTTATTATGTGTACTGTAAGTTTTCATGTCATTGAAGTAAATACCAAGGAACGTAATTGCTAAATCATATGATAAGAGCAAGTACAGATTTATAAGAAACTGCCAAACTGTCTTCCGAAATGGCTGTACCATTCTGCATTCCCACCAGCAATGGATGAGAGTTCTGGCTGTCCTATGTTTTCTGCAGCATTGGGTGTTGTCAGTGCTTTGAATTTAAGCATTCTAATAAGCATATAGTGATATCTCTTTGTTTTAATTTGCATTACCCTGATGACATATGATATGGAGCATATTTTTCTGTTTCTTAGCCATCTGTGTATCTTCTTCAGTGAGACATCTATTCAGATCTTTGGCCCATTGTTGAGTTTTCAAAGTCATCACATATGTTGGATACTAGCCCTTTATCAGATATGTTTTGGAGTGCTTTTGTTTGCAAATGTTTTGTTCCCATCTGTGGGATGATCCTATTTAAATTGCTTAAGTAACTTCGTTTTTCACTTTTACAAAACCTTTACAACTTAGAATAGGTCCCTCACATAATATTTATTCAGCAACTGTATGAAGATGCCCATTTAATATGCTTTTCCACTACAGGTTGAGTACCCCTATCTGAAATGCTTGGAACTAGAAGTGTTTTTTATTTTAAATTATATTTTACTTTGGAATCTTTGCATTATATACTTACCAGTTTAGCATCCCAAATCCAGAAATCCAAAATCCAAAATGCTACCATGAGCATTTCCTTTGTTGCTGTATTAGTCTGTTCTCATGCTGCTAATAAAGATATACCCAAGACTTTAACTTACAAAGGACAGAGGTTTAATTGACTTAGTTCTGTAGGGATGCGGAGGCCTCAGAAAACTTAAAATCATGGTAGAAGTTCTGTAGGGCTGGAGAGGCCTCAGGAAACTTACAATCATGGTGGCAGCAAGAAGTGCAGCAAGAGGGGAAAAGTCCCTTACAAAACTGTCAGATCTTGTGAGAACTCACTCACTCTCATGAGAACAGCAACAAGAAGGTAACCACCCCCATGATTCAATTACTCCTACCAGGTCTCTCCCACAACACATGGGGATTATGTCAACTACAATTCGAGATGAGATTTATGTGTGGACACAGCCAAACTATATCAAGCATGATTTTAGCACTCAAAAAGTTTCATATTTTGGAGCATTTCAGGTTTCAGACTTTTGAATTTGGGATGCCCAACCTGTGTGATATAGGCTTACATAAAAAAATTTGTTTCGTGCAGGCACATTGCTACCAAAGTTATTGAGAATAAGTGCTAATATATTTCTACTCTCCCTCCACAAACAAAACATGAAAACTTGGGCCAGAGAGAAATTTGATCTAAAATATATCGATTGGCTTTCAAAACTGCTACTTGTTTCCCAGAAGTTGAATGCATTTCAGGTAAGACAACTCAGTTTTTTAACTGGACAGAAAGATGTACACTACATTGGTGCACTAGATCATGAGAGCCACATCCCTGATTCTGCTTTTGCCCAAGGTACTAATACCTGCTTCTCTTAGATACATTTATATTTTAGATATTGGAAGCTGGTTTACCCTCTCATTTCAACTTCTAAGATAGTCAACTTTTCAAAAAGATTTCTCTTGTAAAATCAACTCCTATGAAATTCTATGAACAGTATTAAAGATCATACTTCTTTTTCATTTGCAACAAACCCTGACAAATTCCAGGGGCTATTCTGAAAATTGAGATGAAGACACTAAACAAATGGGCCATGGGCTAAAATAATATTTCACATGGCATTATGTTTACATTACAATTCGTGCTTGTAGTTGAACTCTGGAAAGTTGCTATGTAAGAACCCTCTATGAATTCTATTTCAGACAGTATTTTCCTTTGTAGTTGCTTTTTCAAATAACTATAATATACATTTAAGCCAGAGTGATAACTTAGATAACGTGCTAAAATGGATTTGCTATCCTTGTCAGAAAAACAAGAGATGCATCCTGTGTGATGACTCTGTCTTAAAAAATCTATTAAGTCTTCCTTTACAATCTGTTTATACCAAACATCAGGGTATTCTATCCCCAGTAAAGTCCTATAAACTGAGCATAGCTGGTGCGAATATGCACACTGCTTTCACAGTCAGAGCTCTGAAGATTTAACCTCCTGCATCAGTTTTTCTTCACAGGAGAATTTTAGGTACCATGTTTATGATTATAGATCCTCATCACATAAGAGTTGGCAAATATTAAATACATCATAAAGTGTATGTTTTAAAAATCTGCTACAAGGTAAAGCAGTATTTTGATTATCGGTGGCAAACATATTAGTCAGAAAGACATAAACACCACGAGAGCATCTCAAATGCACAGGATTCTTCTCAACTAAAGACTGTCTGTCAAAGAGAGTTCCAAAGCCTAGCTTGACAAGCAAGGGATCTAATGCTTAGATTCTACTTCTGCCAAGCAGGGAGAAGTATGTGGTACAGTCTAACACTCAAATTGGAGTCAGGAAATATTTGAAAGCAATGTCCTTTTCAGAAGGAAAGATGAGCTTTCTGTCAATAGAGTCACGTTTGCTCTACAAGGAATACACTAGTCTAGACTCAAGGAAGGAAGTCCGGTTTCATTACAAACCTCAGGCTATTGTCTTAGCAAGAAGGAGGACTTTTAACTTGTTCAGTTCAGCTGAGCAAAGTAGGGCCTTACCAGAGTTTTGGACAATGGCATACCTAGCTTACACAGACTGTAACTGCAGTCAGATATGACTTGATTATGTCAGCAGAATTACAGTTTAATATAGCAGGAGCATTTTCTGGGGTGGTTTTAAATGTTAAAAAAACTAAAATTTGCCTAGCAACTTAACAACTTAATAGTTTTCATCCATTTTGTTTTATACATTTAATTCAATAATGTGTTACATTATGGAATATTTAAAATCTTCCCTAAACATATGACCTTATTCTGAGTGCCTGGGAAGAAACTTGAGAGAGAGTTATTCAGAAAGTAGATTCACCCACTGTAGGATGTTTATAATCAGTCTAACATAAAGAGATTATCAGGAGCAACAATGATAAGAAAGCATTATACATTTTATTTTATTTCTCTTTAATTGAGAGTATTTTTATGTTCCTCTCTGTGACTAAAAGGGCTTTATCTTATTTATAGCAATGTCTCCAGTGTTTTGTACATAGTAGGTTTACAGAAAATGTTTTGTGAATGAATAAATAAATGTATGAATGAGTATAGAATATTCAGGGTCATGAATACAGTTGGCCTGAAGTTAATGCCTTGTAAGCAGTTGTGCTAATGTTTATCTTCTTTGACAAAAGGTGCTAAAATTCTTATAACACAGTTTTTGAAAGGACTCTTTATGCCTTTTGGAACTGTAAATGAAATATTTTTTTAAATTTCCCAAAATAGAATCAAACCTGTTTTGCATTCATCCCTCTGCAGCTATTATTTCCATGGGGAATATCAACTATTTCCCCTTGAGCTCCTTGTAATTAATAATAGCTTTTTCAAAATTGCTGACATTTATGCCCTAAGCTCTTGCTCTTCTAAGAAAACATTTCAACTTATATCCTAGTGAAGTTTTTGTACCAGTTGTATATTCATACATGCATAATTGCATTATTGTTCTTTTTTCAGCTTTCAGAAAAAAAATAGAAGAAGAAAAAACAGAATTCTAAATAGGATTCTGAAAGAAGACTGAATGTATTTGTATTTCAAAAACACAACATTCATTGTTTAAATGACTTAGAGCAATCTAAGTCACTTCATTCAATCTGCAGAACTGACTTCGTAAAGGAAAGTCTCGATATCTATTTGATCAAAGACAGGGTGAGAGAGTTTACATAAATTCGTGCTTTATAACTATTTTATGTATTAAAGCCATGCATTTACAATTCGTTTTTAATAGAGACAGAGAAGAAGTGGTTCTTTTTTCTTTGCTGGAAACAACAGTTGGTAATAGAATGGGGGATACAATTGACAGTTTAAACTCAGTAGGTTTTCATGTTGTCTCACTGCTCACCTGAGATTTTTTTTTCTTACATTCCTGCTTATGCCAACTGCCAGCTATTCTCTCCTGAAAACTGCATGTGGAAATATATATCACAATTCATTAGGAAGGAAATTTGGATCTTCAACTTCAAGCTGCTTTCTTCTAGGGGTTTCTCAGGGATCACAAGTCTTGCAATTATAAACTCAGAACATGTCCCACATCCCCACCATGGCTTTTTAATTTTTTAAATTATTATTATTTTTGTTGAGACAAGTTCTCACTCTGTTACTCAGGTTTCAGGCTGTAGTGTAGTGGCATGATTATGGTTTACTACAGCCTCTATCTCACCAGGCTCAGGTGATCTTCCCACCTCAGATACCCAGGTAGCTGGACCACAGGTGCACACCACCATGCCCAGCTAATTTTGTATTTTTTGTAGAGATAGGGTTTCAGTATGTTGCCCAGGCTGGTCTCGAATTCCTGGGCTGAAGAGATCTTCCTGCCTCAGCTTTCCAAAATGCTCGGATTACAGGCATGAGCCATCGCACCTGGCCCCTACCACACCTTTTAAATTGCATAAGTAAAAGTAATGCTGGGGAAGGAGGTTGCATATCTGTGTGTCTCTCTTTTTCCCAAAGTTGATCCTGTCTAGCTTGGTGATAGAAAAGATGCCAATGAAGTGGCTCATTCAATCTAAGGGCAACCAGAATTGACAGTGTTCATCAACATTTTTTCTTATGAGCCTAATGTTTTCTTCCAACCCTCATTTTTATGTGACTGACATCCAAAAGACTAAGCAGTCACAAAATGTTTTACTTCCATTGTCCTCTAATTACATTTTAAAATGAAACTGCTACATAACTCTTTTAAAAGTATCCATTGAATTAATACAATATTATCTATTTCAAAAAAAACATGAAGGAAGTCTTCAAGAGTCAGAAATCTTACAGAGTTCCTTTCTGTGAATTTATGTTGACATTGTACTTCCCCCATTCTCCTCTATATTTTTTTTTCTGAAAAGTTTTTCTCAATTGATCATACTTCTTGGAAACAATTTCCCTGTAATTAAGATTTTTATTTTCTGTCACTATAAATCATTCACTCTCGATACTAGCATCAGTATTGTGAAGGTTTCCTTTCTTTGGTGCTATAGTGGTTTTACCCCTCCAAACAATACCCCACAGTAAAACGAGGAGTAGGTGAGAGTTAGGCTTTTACTGTAAAGAGTGGGAGAAGGGAATTTAGAATTCAGATGTGGGAAAGGGAGCCCACTTCAACCACAGGGCTATTTCAGGCAGATCGATTTTATGGAAGTTGAGGACCTGAAACTGATCCTCCCAAAAGTCTCCACACACAGGAGGACCCCAGGCAGTCTTCATGTACCCTGGGTGGCACGTCCATGTGGAGCTGAAAACCACTCAGCTTAAAAGCTCATTGGCACCAAGAATCTCACATAGACTTGAGCCAGTTCAAAAAATGCCCCATTAGTCTAAGTCACCCAGGTGGGTTCATGAAGTCCAGGGCTCTGTCCTACTTGACCTCGCAGTTGCACAGTCTTGGGCACTGAAACAATGGCGGAGTTTGGAGTCAGGCAGATATTAGTCAGATGTATTAAAATCTATCATTGATTATCAGAATGAACTTAGTCAAACTACTTAAGTCTGTAGGCCCTAGTTTCTGCACCATGTAAAAAGGTCCAATAATGCCTGCATTTTGTGGGACTTACTGAGGCCGTGTCTTTTTAAAGCACCTAGCTCAATGCACACACAGCTGCTTTCTTTGCCCCTTTCCTGCCCTCTCTCCAGTTACCCAGTACCTGTCTCTGCTGTGTCCTATCTCCTTACCAAAATGTATATACATTTAATCAGATCTATCTTAAATTGAAGATATAAAATTTCAGAAAACAATCAAATGTTGGATTTTTTACGTTTCAAGTTTTCGTTTTTTGGTTTTAGTTTTTGGCTTTGTTTGTTTTTTAAAATCAATTTTCAAAGCCTGCATCTAAATAATGATTCCTCTAGAAATGAGATTTCAGGTATAACTCAGTAGAGATGTGAATTTGAAGGAAGAGATAACCTCTCTGTTGTCTAGAAATTGTACTGCACTGTTTGTTCCTGACTCAGTCTGCCTGTTAGGTGGCCTTGATTATAATTCGTGATTGAAACCTGAAGTCCTCCAAGTCTGAAGAGGAACACTTCCAATCTTTGGAGCAATCCTGTTGTCATCCTTGTCCACCCACATGTACTCAGCCTCTCGGCAGGATCTGCAGCAGAAGAGTCACCCCTCTGGTTGATGCAGGGTCTTATATAACCAGCTAATTCCATTTCAGGTGAGTATACACTCTGGGTCTGGGCAGATATGACTGTACAACCCCCGAGGATTTGCAAATAGAACCACTTCCTCCCCTTATTCAGTACATGATCGGATACTTCAAACAATGGCAACACCCACTTTTACTTTATTTACACTTTAGAATCTTACGGACTAATCAGCTTGCAAACTAATGAATAATATTCCAAATAAATTAAGGAGAAAGTCCCATGTACCCTAGCACCTACTGTAGTGTGGAAAAATTTATATTATGGAAAATGACATTTATATTGCTTTCTAAATACTTTTGAATCATGATTAAGTTAATACAAAATGGTTCTTTTTGACAATTTTAGAATTAAAATTAGCAACTTGCTTTGTAAGACTCTAAGCACAGGTGCCGTTCCTGTCTTTAGTTATCTTCCTGGCCAAACTCACCTTTGAAAGATCCTTCCCAGTGTTTCAAAATATAGGCAAAATTGGGCTTTCACTTCTGTAGTAGTGACTTCAATGCCATTTATCCTCTTCTTTAAGCCTTCAAGTCAATTTTTTTTTCAACTTTAGTTTTGCTTAAAGTTCTCCTCCCATTTCAGCAGTTATTGTCTCCCACACTGAAGCATTTTATAAGACTCAATATAAAGGAGGCAGTTGAAAAACAGATGATAGATTATTTTATTTTATGAAAGCAACAAACGAGTTACACTACTAGGTCACTAGGATGACACCGCATCATTAACCATTCTATTTTATGACATAATAACTTTAGAATTTTTCTTTATGTATCAGGGTTTATGAAATTAATTTATAGTTGAGGAAGAATGTGAGATATATAGTTCCAACCAGAATTGTGAGAAATAGATGAGTTTCAGGGATGTTCCATCTCATCTATTTCAGCGTATGTTGGTTACACATTTGCCTGGAGCTTTCGGAAATATACTGATATGTCAAAAGTTTCTTTACAAGCTACCATGTCTGCTTCAAGATCTAAGAATCCTTCCTACTTTCCTGCTAAATATGATGCAGTACATATTTCTATTTCCAACAATACAAAAAATCTTAATAATCATACTTGTCAAGATTCAACTGAAAATCATAGAAACACAAACTAGAAGGGTCTGAAGTCCCACAGTGGAGTTCTCTGGAAGTAACACAGCCAAGGATTTGGGAAAGTACAGAGCCATAATTTGCATTCACATTGCAACTAAGTCTATTATTTTTCCTTTGAAACATGACTTAGAACCTGTTAACTATCAGCTTCATGATGCATGCCCTGACTAAGGTGAGTGATGATTTTATCTTCCGTCATAAATTAGAATTTAGTTAGATCTGTAGCTCCTTGCTTTTCAAATCTTTCTGTATGTGACTTGTATGTGCATTATCAAAATAGGAAGTATTTAGGCAGGACACTTTTCCTTCTCAGTAAACACAGGGTGCTTTTTATACTTATATGTGATTTAGAAATTCAAATGAAATTTTATTTTGACAATTTAAATCCTTTTTTTTAATGTTGCAACTCCTTGAATCATAATTAAACAAATTTGTCTTAGTTTGGACATATAACAGATGTTCAAATATTATTATTTTTAAAAATTCAGACTTACAATGCAAACGAGCACCATTTTATAAAACAAAATGCCTTTCAGTATATGGATTGAGCATAGCATCATAATTGATAGATATTTTCAGTCTTAAAATTATGCTTTTATTTTCTTTAAATAAAACACATGACATTTTCTATCCAGTCTGAATCTCACTGATTTTCAAAACAACCATTAGCAAATAACAAGCCCCTTAAATATCAACATATGGTTGAGTAAGCAACTCACTTTTCCAAGAGTTTAGTATCTCCTCCTGCACCTGCTCTCTTCTCTACTTCTGCTAATGGTACCTTCCTTTGTATGGTAGCTGGCTTGTCACCTAGACTCAAGCTGTTTGAATTTCATGACTCTTGCATCTCATTGTTGCCCATAGTTAATTCATTACCAAGTTCTGTTAATTTTACCTCCTCCATGACCCATGAAGATGACCTTCCATGCAGAATCCAACTACTCTAGTTGGCGATCCGTATATCTTTTCCCAAGATGATGCAATATGCTCATAAGTGTTCTCCTGTAACCAGACTTGCTTTTGGTAACATAATCTAAAATACAGCTCTTACTCATGGCCTTCCCTGATAAAATTTCAAAGTCCTCACATTGCCATATAAATTAAGTTTCAATTTCTTAAATTGAGTTAAGGCTCTCACTAGTCCCCCATCAGCTGTCTTTACAACTACACTTACTTCATACAGTAGCTTGATAACATACATATCACAACTCAAAATCACCAAGACCAGAAGGTACCTATCCTCCTCAGACATGACAAGTGAGGAGGGAGGAGTGGCAGAGGATGCAGTCAAATGAACAAGCCTTTGAGGTACAGCTGACTAGACCACATATGATTATCTTTAGGAAAAAGAAATTAAAAAGTATCACTTTCTTTAAATATTTTCAGAGTGATTAGCTATCTGAGGAAACTGCTTTGGCCCTAGTTTTAACCTAATTATCCACCCACGTCTGCCCCGTCTTTTCATCCTAGACTCACAGCTGCTGATTTAATGCTATGTTCTCCTGACCCACTTCACTGTGGTGTCCTGAGATTGAGGAAACAGTATCTCTAAGCTTTAGCACCTGAATCACTTCTGACCAGCTCTGTTTGCCTTACTCCATCTACCTTGGCTTCAGTCCCCTGGCTTAACTCTCTCTCCAGCCTTAATATAGTCAATACAGTCCTACCACACAACCTGATACCGCTCACTTTAGCCAAAAATACTTCAGCTAGAAATGCTATCTCTTCTTGTCTCAAAAGGGTTCATGCAATTCACATAATATTTCTGATGTTGTGCAGTGATCATGCACAAGAGAGACACAATACATACATGTAGAGTTAAACTGAATTCACGCTACGAATGAAAAATACTTTAACTTGCTGCAGATTTGTGTCTCTTTTTCTTCCTACAAAACCAGATAGTTTTTGTTTTCCTAGTACTTAGTAAAGTATCTGACACACATGGACACATGATGCTCAAAAAAGACAAGTGCAAGAAAGAAAAGAATATAATTAAATATACAAAAAGGGAGAGAGATAGGGACAGAAGAAGGGATAGAGAAAAGGAGAGAGAGTGAAGGGAAAGGGGAAGGAGAGACCAGAAGAACAGGGTTTATATAGAATTTTGGCTTGTTGATCTCCATTAACTTTCATAACAATTTTTTTTTTGCTAGAAGAGAATGAATTAAACTGTAAGGAGGAAAAAGAGCTGTGTTTTGATAAACAATTATGTAGGATATTTAAAATGAAGTCACATATAGGGTGGCCAGCATCACCAGAAGATACCAGCTGCTTAGCTACCAAGGACTCATGGGGTACAGGAGATTCGCCAGGGTGGCCCCTCAGCTCTTTTGCCTCAGAAATTTGACCACACTCCAGAGTGAATCATTTCTCAGAAGGGGATTCAAATTACTCAAGTTCACAAAAATCCAAGTGGCAGAACGAGACCGTTTCTTGACTCTTCTAGTGCATACTGAGAAATAAAACTGTTGCAGAACTTACAAGGTCATGACCAGTATACTTTCCCCTACAGACACATCAGCAAGTGTCAAATATCAAGTTTAATTTTTCTTGGTGAACACTGAGATCAGAACCAGGGCAGTTTGTTACATCATTTCAAAGGGTAATTGCATTAGGCTAAGATGGTTTGAGGTGCCCACCTGCTCAGTAGTCATTCATCCTGAACATGGAATTCTATAACCTGGCTCTTTGTCCAAACCTATGATTCCACTAAAACCATCAGATGTTGAATGATCACTGTCAAAATCTGACCTTCTGACTCTCCTCTTCTTATGTTCTATTGCTGACTGATTCCACCCTCTGGTCCCTCCTTCCTCACACATAAACTAAACACAAACACACACACACACACACACACACAGAGAGAACCTTCTAAGCACTGACACATCCTTTCTTTAATTTATGAATACAGTCAGTCAGGTAGTGCTCAGGATGAGAAAAACTATCTCATTAAGATTTTCACAGCTCTGCTTTTAATTATCGCATTCTGCTTTAATAGTTTATCTTTCTGAGCTGTTTTATTGCCATTAATTCTAAATTCTTTAGAGGTATCTAATTACTGCCCACCCTCCCTTCCCCTACCATGTACAGTAAAAAGCAAGAGAGTCCTCCTTTCAAGAACTCCTTGACAAGCTATGATAAAATCTGGTTCTCTCCCCAAACAGTAAAATTTAATACAAAAAGTATGAAAACAATAATCTGCACTTAAAAAGAAAGTAAATACTAAGAAAAAGTACAAGTAGAATTGAATTAATGGCAGGTATAAACTAACTCTTTTAACACTGAAATAGTGTACAACCAATAACTGAAAAGGATGTACAATCAAAATAATTTATTATGAACCAAAATTCCTAGAGAGATTTTAATAGTTCAAGAAAGTGGAATACACCGAATGCAGTAGGTCAGGAGGCATCCCCATGCCGCCACTACGTTCTTTTGTGCCCCACTGAGTGCTGGCCAACAGGACCCCCCAGAACACAGGGGAATCGCTTTGAACATCAGAAAGCAGGAGCAGCAAGCTCAAGGCTCACAGGCCAAACTCCTCATTTGCCATTGTGACAAATGAGAATGAGTCCTAACAACACATAACCAAGGACCATAAATGCTTAGGCCCCAGATGGAGAAAGCCAGCAGAGACTAGCCTTCCTTTTCCATTCGACATCACACTTTAGTCCCTGTGGGCCAGAAGGAGGGCCTGGAGACACGATGGTGTTTAGACCTCCAAAGAGATTTACAGCATCCTGAACAGGTATTTTAAAGGACATTCAGGGAAAGAGTATAGATAGCTTCCATAATTTCTAGAAAGAAAGTTGAAACTTGACTTTGAAAAACAGCGACTCTATAGGAGTGTGTTTGTCAACGAGAAGCAACAAAGTCAGCAGGCACATAATGAAGTGTATTGGTCCATGTGTGTCCTAACTAATGACCACATTGTTCTACATCAAGATGAGTTGTTAAGGTTGTTGCAACTTTTGCAATAGGCTCTTGTCAAAATTATATCTGCATACATTATGGAATTAACCTAATTCAAATCCTATTTCTCTCTTTAAAATCCAATTTCAGTTGAATGATCTGTAATCATTAGAGCTTTAAAGTTGTATTTCACAGAAATATCTGTGTTCAAAATAGCTATCGACAACTAAAACAGCAATAAAAGTGCTACTGAGGGTTGAAAAACAAAAAAATATATATCCTTTAAGTTTTATATAATGAAGGGTAACATGTTATGATAAATGTAACCACACACTAAGAATAACCATTGCTTAAAGATAAGCTATTCTGGGGCAGGAAATCTACTATTTCCTTTACAGACCCTCCTTCTGGTCTCTAAACCAGCTGATAATTATTCTTGTTTTACACATGAGTATCTGACTGACCAAGGTCGTACAGCAAATGAAGCTTAGAACTGATATTGCATTACATTTTTGCCTCACATCTCTATCTGTTTCCACTACAACTGAGCCTTTGTAACACAAGATTTGGTCCACCCAAAATGGATTTTCCACTTGAGTCTGGAGTAGCTTCTGCTGGTCTATGAACGTCATGCTGAATGTCCACATACCAAGGACATAACCACAGCAGGATGCTATCACCGTGGTCGAGTTCCAGCAGAAGCCCAACAGATTTCCTAAGCCAGTCAGTGGTGTTTAAACTCCTGATATGAGAAATAATTAAATCATAGAATATTAGGCCCAGAGTGTTTAAGTAATCAGCCCAGGAGACAAGGTCAGTTAGCAACAGATTGAGACTAGTACCTCATACCTGCTGGCTTTCAATTCCCCACTCTTTCTTCATTATGTTAGCGCTATTTATATTTTAACAAATACATGTAGAAAGAAATGATAAATGTTTGAGGTGATAGATGTGCTAAATACCCTGATATGACCATTTACACATTGTATCATGTACGGAAATATCATACCCTACCCCCAAAATGTCTATAACAATTATGTGCTGATTACAAATTATACTAAAGTGGGGGACATCATGTAGAAATCTACCTTGTTTTAGACAACTCAGCTTAGAAGATTAAATTATGCATTAGAAAACAGATTCTTAGTGAACCATCTAAGAAAAAAAGTGAATTGGAGCTCCACAAAAAACACTTCACCAAGCTATACTACATTTCTCTGTGCCCAGATTGGAGCTGAGAGAGCACTGAAAATTTCTTCCACCAGTTCTCTTTCTGATGGACAATCTGCTTAAAGGTAGGGCCAGATCTCTATGGATTTAGGCAGAGACACAACTTCTTAGCAACTCATTTTTACACCATCCCTTAGGATGTATATATGCTGACGGCTATGCCCATCCTATTTCAATTTAAATATAGAAACAGATTTACCCAGGATCTTGTGGCTGATTAGGAAGAAGATGAAGTCTTGTTCCATTTTCCTACTTCCCTGCTCCTGGCAACTTCTTTAAAAGACAGTACTAATCATGTTTTGAAAAATTGAAATTAGAAATAGAAGCTTATCAAATACTTCCTTAGAAATTAAACATATAGAATTGTAACAACCTTCATTCACAATTTAAATGGCTAATTTAATTCAAGGCACTAATGATCTTATAATACAAAAAATAAGATATTAGGTTATGAGTATTAGGGGATGCATTTCTTTTATGAATCAGATAATGGTTGCAATATGTAATTTTTTAAAGTTATAGTTTCAAAAGTTTGATTTGCAATTTGAAGTTATTTGATTTTTTCAGATTAAAACTTTAAAAAATAATATGATTCCTAATATGTATCATATCCAACTTGAGAGGTAAAGCAATAAAGTGGCGTGTCTGCCAATGCTATTCTTTGAAAACACAACTGTAAGCTCTCATAGCTTCTAAATTATGTATGCGAATCCCTTCACCACATTAACCTACAATTCCAAACGGAGTCTTCATTTTAGGACAATCTATTCTGCAGTTAGCATTATCTGGTTCAGATAAACCTCTCTTGGGTACTCTGAAGTGCAGTTCAGTGTTAGCAAACAATTTTTTTGGGGAAAGATTTTATTAAAAATACATGAGATAGCAAATGAGTGGACTAGAAATTGGATCTTCAGTCATTGGCTGGTTTTCAAGAGTCACGTGGCAACCTCAGGAAATTAGAATGCGGAAATTTGCTCACACTGTGGAGCATTCCAAGGTTATTAGGTGTATCTAGGGATCATTCCACAACTTCACACATTTCATTTTAATTGTCACCAATTTAGTGACCAAAGAGCACAACAGTTTTGAAATCTTCTTAAAACAGTAAATCTACCACTGGAGACACATTTTCACAATTGTCTCTACTGATTTGAATGCTATACCTTATTTTTCATAATCCTGGAGTTCATAACAATGACCAGGGAACTAAACTTTCTTCTCCTTGTATACTCGCCCCCTGAAGTAGAACTCAGGTGTGCAGCTCAAGTGATTTGCAACATGAATGTGTCAAGATGCCACTGTGTTCCTGGGTGACAGGACCTGGGAGGAGTTAACAGCCCAAACCTTTATATCATGTTACCACTTTAAAGAAATCCTGGGGAGCATGAGCAAACAAACTGTGACTGTTTTAACAAACATGCCCTAAATTATATTTTGTTATGTTCAGATTAAACCCTATCATCCTATTTTTCCTTTATGCATTTGTTTACTAAGAAGAAAATAAACTGTAATATTTTCTCTGGGGATCAATTGTTAGCTTTTTCACCACTGAAACAATGTAGGGGATAGGATTTTTATGCATATGCAGTGAATATCCATTGAGCACTTTCTATGTCCTGGCACTACAATAAAAGCCAGAATTCGCTATCGAGAGTCCAGCAGGTATACTGACATCCCTCATGGTCATTCATCTGGGCTAGTCTGTGACTATAACAAAGTATAAGCTTAGCTCAAATGATATTTTAAAATAATGTTTATACTGTCTTTGTTATTGATATAACTTTTAAATAGAAGCTGAGGGGAAAAGAGCTTCTGTGTAATAAACTTAAATTATTTTTCTGTATAGCACCTAGAAATGACGTCTATTCTTTGAAATATTACCCTGTAGGGCTCCCTTTGATGAAAAGGACTGCAAAAGAAGTGCGGAACCCAGCTGAGGTAAGAAGAAAGAATGTCTTTCATTCATGTGGTTTGGGGAAGTAGAAGAGATTAATGAGCAAGTATACAGAAGTGCTTTCTTCCTAATGAATAGGTAACCCACATGAATGCCCTGGTTTACCCATTTGGCGAACCTGAAATAGAAAACACTGCCAGGTCATGGCTCCATGAATAGCTTTGTTTGAGAATTCTGAACATGGAAGTAGGCAGTTCTAGATGAACATGTTTCATTCATCTTGGAAGCCTTGTAGAGTAATTAGGGAAGTGAGAACACTCGGATTAATTAAAGAGTGACATTGAGGCTATTTTAAGGAAAGTCTGTGGTGGTAACTGCTGAAAACAAAGAATTTCCAAATGGTACAGGTGGTAAGATAGCATGGAGTAGGGCTTCCCGAGACGAAATAGAAAGTTTAAGGTCCTGTTGGCATCCCTGTTTTTTTTTTTTAACTTTGGTTAGGAGCATGGTAACAGCCACATTTTTATCTGTTGCTTTTGTACATACTTCCCTAAAAGGTGGATTCATTGGAAAAACTAATTGTATTTAGGATTACATAAGAAAATACTTCTGGGAAACTGGTTCTATTTTAGAGACCTATTTGTATGCCAAACGGACAAAACTCCCTTTTGAAAATTAATTAGCTTTTTAATATATCAATGCTACTGTTAAAATAAGTTTAGCCTAAAGCTGCCTCCTTATATATATTAAATTCAGAAGCTTTCTTCATGCATAGTGAATTGTAACCTAACTGAATATGTAATGGGCTGTAATCTATTCTTACGCCAATCACTGAGTTTGGGCCAATCACAAGTGCCCAACTGTTCAAACCATGTTCAAATAAGACAAATGCCAAGTAATCAATCTAGTTGTTTTGTATCTTACTTCCATTTTCTACAGGTCATTTTCCTTCTTCTGTCCATAAATCTTCTACCATGAGGCAATGCTGGAGCCTCTCTGAACCTATTCTGGTTTGGGGGCTGTCCAACTGGCAAATAGTTCTTTGCGCCATTAAACTCTGTACAATTTAATTTTTCTAAGGTTTTTCTTTTAACACCAGCTATAGTATGTTTCCCTTAAATAACGTTTATATTCTATAATTAAAAATATTACTATTTACTTTAAGTGAATATTAGAAGAATTTCTTAGAATTTCCTCTTTGAATTTGATTTAATTGTATTAAACTTATTAATTAAATGCAGAAAATTCATACTTTTACAACATTTAATATATCCAAAAATAGAGCAATGCCCAGTCTCTTTATGTACTAAATAAAGTCTTTATTCTTTAGAAGGTTTGATATTCTTCTGTTTATAGTTCTATACAATTTCTGCCAAGTTTACTACTATTATAATGTGTATTTTGTTTTCTTATAGAGCGCTGTGGTTTTCACTCTAATTTGTACTTCATAATGATTCCTACATTAAAGGAGCTTCGAAGAGAAAAGGAGAAAAGAAAGGCACACATTTAAGAACATGTAAATAACTCAGTGGAGCTAGAAAAATTTACTCAGTGTGCTCACAACCCCATCACACTCTCTGCTCCACAAAAGAAGAGGTTTGCTGCCGCTGACTGTGACTTCTCCAAATCTTTTGAATAATTTATATGAAAATCGTGTTTTTCCATTTTTTTCACCTGACATCAAACGCTAAAATTTAAGGTAAATTCTGAAAATTATAATAAGCAATTATTTTAGCCAAATAAGAAACTTTTTAAGCTCCTTTTGCTTATCCAATCTGTAATATTTTTATCTCATAGACTTTGGTTTGCTTTTTAACTTTGCTAGAACAAAATATTTTAAAGGTGACAATAATAGGTTAAAAGTGACTGTGATTTTTACTTTTTATACTTAGAAATTAAACTTTTCACAGAAGTCTCTATTTCTGCATTTGAGCAGATAATGTCATTGTGATCTAGATCTACATTTATCTAATTATGTTCCCCAGATAAAGTAAAGTGACGTAACAGCAGGATTATAATCTCATTTGTTGCTTCTCATTCAATTTAATGTTGTTTACACAACTGTTCCAAAGAGGTTCATCTTTTCTACTCTGAATTAAAATAATGTGATTAGGTTTCAGATATTGTAAACACATTTTTTCATTGTTATTGTGTGGCTACCTCTTAGAAGGGTTCCCCCACCCCCACTGACTCATATGCACACCAACCACCACTACCATGCATACAAACTGGTATGCAGCTAAGGACACAAATGTTGCCTCCAGTTAACCGATCTGTTACAGCTACGACAGGATGTGAAAATCCTTTACCCATTCAAGTTTTACTAATGAAACAGGAATGATTCTTGTTCTGATCATGATTTTAAATACAACACTACTGTTCTCCACATTTCTCATTTAAGATTTACTGATCCACACTACAAGTAAACAATATATCAATTTTTAAAATACAATTTTTAAACTAAAAATATGCCAGGAAATTGGTAACAAAATACTATGTTCTTTTTCTCTAAGAAAAAATGATGGCAAAAGCAATAAAAATAAAACCTTTCTGTGTTCACATATTGTTAGAATTGTCTCATATATCTAAGTGTAACTAAAATAAAAACCTCTTTTAGTAGACTATATATGAACATTGCCATAAAAGTAAGAAGCAGAAAAATTGGGGGTAATACACAGACACAGATTGTTCTTTTTTTTTTTTTTTGAATCCCCATCAAGTCCTAAATTTACAATCAAATGTGTATTTCTCTAAAACTAGTCTGAATATAAATCTTGATTTTACGTGAAAAAAGGGTTATGATAAAATTCATTTGAGCTGAGCTAACCACTGTGCTTTCAATCCTGAGATCTCAATCTGAGGAGCATTCCTTATAGCAAGATTACAGACCTCTTAGTCTCCCTGGGAGGCCAACCTGTGTGAAGAGGGGAAAAGCATTTCCAAGACCATCATCAGGGCCATATTTCTGATATGGGCCACTCAACCAAGCCATGTGGATTCCTTTACTGTGAAACCGGCCCATGACAGTGCCTTCATGTGAGCACCCATCACACCAAATCCACTGCTCTATTGAAACAGAGAGGACAATAAAGTGGCCAAGAGGGAGAGGAGGTTTTTCTCATCTTTCTACACTGTTTAGCCATAATTTTAAATAAGTGTTTATGAAAATCAAAAAAAAGATAGAATAAAATATTTTTTTTTCTATTTACAAGTACACACATTATACTAACATTAAGTTGCTTAGCTCTATGAGAAGCATGGGCTCATTTAACATGAAAAAGCTATGTCTTAGACATACAGGGAAAACATTATCTTCTCATTTCTAAAGTTCTCATTCATTTATTCATGCAGCAAATGTTTTTGAAGCACCTACTGTATTGTGATAGGAAACTTTCAAGTGATAGGGATCTTGCATTGTCTTGGGGAAGACATAAAGCACACTCATAATTACATATTATTAATATATGACTATTAATATATTTATAGAATTGACTAATAATAACATTATTAATTGTATGTTATTGGTATACATTCATTAATATGTATTAATAGCTAGCTACTAGTTATGATAAATGCCATAAAAACAAAAACAAGGTCTATAACTGGAGGCACAATTTACATTGGAAAGATTCTTTTTAAAAAGTGCCCTTACACTGATCCGAAAAAGAAGACAAGAGAGGTGATACACATCTGGCTTACTGAGGAGGAGTAGCACTTGGGAAAGCTCTGAAAGAAAGAACATGGGACTTAGGAGGACAGAAAATGGCCAGTGTGGCTTCAGTGCAGTGCAGTGGACAAATGGGGTCAGGCCAGAGAGGGAGGTGGAGACCAGAAGAGTCTCTGCTGTGGACTGGAGCTTACCATCTTAATTGTGGTGGGAAGTTGTTGGTAGGGTTGATACTGGGGAATGCCAGAATCAGATCAGAGGTATTCTTTGAAAGATCTCGATGGCTACCACTTGAAAAATAAAAGAAGGTCATGCAGTCTATTTAGCAGGTGATTGCAGTGATCTAGCAAAACGTGGTGGCAGAGAAAAGCAAATGCACTGGAGAGCTATTTGGAGATAGAACCTGAAAGACTTGGTCATGGCTCAGAAAAGAACAATGAGAAAGAATGAAAGAGGCCTCTATAATGAGCAAATGCGTGGAGACATGTACCAGAAGTAGGAAAATAGGCAAAGCTACTGAGAAGCAGGAGAGGGAGGAGGAGACCAAGGGCTACATTTTGGAATTCTTACACTAAAAAGGTCAGCGAGGGAGAAGAAACTGGCTGCAGGGATCTGGAACCCAGCAGAAAATCTGGGCTAGAGAGAGGAATCCTGGAGCTGTTGCCATGTAGATGGACACTAAAGCAGCATATTTATTTCTCTCCTCTCAATGCAGATCTGCTAAATTTACAAGTCTAACATAGTGTCTCTCACACTAAATGGTGAAAATTCAAGGTTTCAATCACTTGAAATACATCTTGTCTTTTCTTGCTCTGTTGAAGACGCTAATTACAATAACTGTAAAATCTCTTTTAAAAAAAAGTTACAGTTAATATACTATACCCAGCCCTGAATACGAGACAGTGTGTTCAAAGATTTTCAAACATAAGGCACACAGAATTTCTTATAAATGTGTATTGGCATAGCACCTTAGGTTCCTATCACATTCAACTCCCATACAAATTAGTGGTGGGTCATGATGAAATGATTGCAGAGCGTCCACACTGACACGTTCAATTTAGTTAGTCAAGCTTTTTCCAGCAGTCTGGTTCTCATGGCTGCCTCAGAAAATTATTCAGCCTCCTCCTATTTTTTACCCTTCCTCACCTTCAACTGTGTCCCAGCGGGAAATAGCAGCAAGCATTCCAGCATCCACTTCTTTAATTTCTCCATGAAGGAGTCCTGGTGTATCCTTGTGTCTCCCTAAAAACTATTCTCTTCTTCAAAGACAAAAAGAGTTTTAGGTCCAAGTGAAATTACACAGATCACAGCAAATACTAAGGGTGCATTTGCTCTAGTCAAAGCCAGCAGTGATTTTTTTGAGTAATTCAATGCAGTCTTACAGGTCATATAAAAATATGAACTAGCTTTATTCCCTGATGTGCAAGTTGGTCTTGGCTAAAGCAGAACATTTATACTAAGGTGTGAGGTTACTAGAAATGTAATTTTATGTAGTCACAAATTTGTCTGTCTTGTTGATTGCTGTATCACCATCACACAGAATTTGCTGGTCTAAAGTAACTCCTCAATAAACATTGTTGAATACACAAATATAATTAATTAAATGTTGACAAATAAACATAAAAAAGCACTTATGGGAAATTTTCTTTTATGTTTAGTAGATTTTCTAACCAAAGAGGGGAGCTAATAGAATCCAACAAATGGGATTTTCTCTTTTTTGTTAAAGTGATCTTATTTTACATGCAAGAATTCTCCCCTCCTCAAATGCTGTGAAATAGAAGTCTCTATACTATGTATATTTAAATAAGAGTCAAAGATATGCACTAATAGTTATTTCCATTTTTATAGACTGCAAAACTGAAGCTCAGAGATTGTCGTGTTGCCCTAATTCACATTGCTGCTCAGTAAATCAGGATTCAAACCAGGATGTGAGGCTGGAGTAACCCAAAACACCATATTATTGCATGAAATCACACTAGGTCTAATATCATTGCGATGTTTGCCTGACATACCTGTCAGCCCCACTGATGCATTTTTGCTGGACACTAGAGCTTAATCCTTATAAAAATCAGAGTCAGAAACTAATCTAAATGCTTATACTGGCACAACTTCATATGAACCAGAGGTCAACTATAATCTGCATGTCTCAGACAAGGGCACATTCCATTATATCCACATCCTGATTTGGTCTGCAATGGCCTACACGTTGGTAACGAGATGAGGTACACCAAAACAAATCCAAAACAAAGAAACTATTCTATTTAAGGTTTTGCCTCCTTTTACTTCAAAGCACTCCTTGATTGATTTGTTATACCCTCCAAAGTCTGAGGGGCAGTTGCCACATAGATTTCCAGAAGAAAACATGATCCAAGCATCCATGTACAACGTCATCCCAATAACATGACACAAACAATGGAACATGACACAGAACATCTAAAGGACCTGTGATCTATGTGTTTGTATGTTTTTAGGAAGGATTGAAGTGTTGAATCCTCTCTAGAATTTGATCTATGTAGGTAATTACTTTGACTCAGTTTCTGCAGGAGCCGGGTGCAGTGACTCACACTTGTATTCCCAGTACATTGGAAGACCTAGATGAGAGAATTGCTAGAGCCCACCAGTTGGAGACCAGCCTGGAAAACATAGGAAGACCCCATCTCTACCAAAAAAAAAATACAAAAATCAACCAGGCATGGAGGCACGTGCTTGTTGTCCCCAGGCTAAGGTGGGAAAATAGCTGAAGTCTGGAAGGTTGAGTCTGAAAGTGAACCATGATCTTGCATGATCTTGTCACCGCACACCTGTCTGGGTGATAAAGTGAGGCTCTGTCTCAAAAAATAGGAGTATTTAGGAATAGAAAGAACACATCTGCTAGGAAACCTCTCCAGAGCAGGGTTTTTAATGTTTATAATTTTATTTATTATAATCCATTTTGTGTAGCTAAATAGAAATGCTGAATATGAGGAAAAGATATTTTCCATCAAAGTTTTTCAAATCAATTCATCTCAATACATATTTTCGAGTGCCTACTCTCAGAAAGGAACTAGGCTATGTAAGGTAAACGCCGATGAAAATACTGTTCTCACGAAGCCCACAGGAAGGATAGAAGTGAGTCCTCCCTAGAATTTGAACTATGTAGGTAATTTGGGTCTATATACCTGATCAGCACGCAGGTCAGGTATATACCTGTCCAGGACAGGTCTATAGATCCAAAAGCAGAATGTGATTCTACCAAAGGCACTGTAGATGCACAAGACAAATGGAGAGGCTTATTTTACTAGGAGGGTTAGAAGGTTTTATTGAAGAGGAGCTATATAAACTGAGAATAAAAGTCTTCATAGGCTATTATCAGGTGAAGGTGGAAAGAAGAGAAAGAGGTGAATAGGTGAGAAAACACGTGGAAACTAGGAAGTGCTAGAGCACACAGGTTAAGTGGAGGCTGAGCAAGTCGACATGACCTGAGCACGACCAGAAAGCATAAGATGCCTGTGCTTCCCGAAAGGAGTCTGCAGGGAGATCACAGTAGAAGGAGACGACCAGAAGAACACAAAGAATAGCCAGGTTCGAATCACAATGTGGAAGGACCATGCTAAGAATGTGCACATTTTCTCTAGGGTATGAGACTCACCAAAAGATTTCAATAGTTTGAAATTTTAATAAATTAAATCTTGAAAAATGAACATAAAGAACACCTAAATGAAATTTTATTTTATATTTAGCAGATTTTCTAACCAAAGAGAGGAGCTAATAGAATTCAACAACCAGGATTTTCTCCTGTCGTTAAATAGAGCAATCTTATTTTATATGCAAGAATTCAAGAATTCCTCTGAAAAAGCTGTGAAATAGAAACCTATATATGATGTGTATATAAATAAGCTTCAAAGATATGTTAGTACTTATTTCCATTTCAATACAAAACTGAAGCTCAGGGTTGCTGTGTTGCCCTAGTTCACACTGTTGGTTGGTGAATCAGGATTCAAACGAGGATGTGAGGTCAGCATAACCCAAACTCCCTATTATTGCATAAAATCACAGAGTCTAATATTATTAAGATGTTTGCCTCACACACCTGTCAGTTTCACTGATGCATTTTTGCTGGACACTAGAATTTAAACCTTCTAAAACTCAGAACCAGAGACTAAGATTTACATTCTCACAACCTCGTATGAGCCAAAGGTCTACTATAATCTGCATGTCTCAGACAAGGGGACATTACTTTATATCCATGTCCTGATTTGGATGGAAAAAATCTGAGACATGCAGATAATAGTATGAGGGAATAATCCAGGGATTTCCATGCCTACTTGAAATACCCTGAAACTACCCTTTCAGCCCTTCACATAAGATGTTTTCCCCAAAGATCTGTAATGAGTATAGAAAGAGTCCACAATAAATTTTCTAAAATGAAACAAAACAATAAGACAAACATACTTCCAAGTATCTATATTCAAAGTACAGACAAATACCATTAACACATTTCCACTTACTCCCCCAAAACTTCCCTGCAGCTCAATCTTATGCTGACATGAACTGGCTCCTGTCCAGGTAAAGAACACAAGTCGGGCCGGGCGCAGTGGCTCAAACCTGTAATCCCAGCACTTTGGGAGGCCGAGGCGGGTGGATCACGAGGTCAAGAGATCGAGACCATCCTGGTTAACATGGTGAAACCCCGTCTCTACTAAAAATATAAAAAATTAGCTGGGCACAGTGGCGCGTGCCTGTAGTCCCAGCTACTCAGGAGGCTGAGGCAGGAGAATTGCCTGAACCCAGGAGGCGGAGGTTGCGGTGAGCCGAGATCGCGCCATTGCACTCCAGCCTGGGTAACAAGAGCGAAACTCCATCTCAAAAAAAAAAAAAAAGAACACAAGTCAGGCTCCCAAACCACCCACCACTGACGGTCACTTTTGCCTCTTCATGTCAGGACTTGAAAGTACGGATTCTTCTTTTTTAAATGATGTATGCATTTTATTTTTTCATTTTTAAAAATTTTTTTGAGAAGGAGTCTTGCACTGTGGCCCAGTCTGTAGTGCAGTGGTCCGATCTTGGCTCACTGCAATCTCCACCTCCTGGGTTCAAGCAATTCTGCCTCAGCCTCCCGAGTAGCTGGGACTACAGGTGGTGCCACCAAGCCCAGCTAATTATATATATATATAATTGCACTTTAAGTTCTGGGGTACATGTGCAGAACATGCAGGATTGTTGTATAGGTACCTACATGGCAATGTGGTTTGCTGCCTCCATACCCCCGTCACCCATTTCTGGCATTTCTCCCATGTTATCCCTCCCCAACCTCCCTACCCCCACTGTTCCTCCCCTATTCCCCTACAACAGAACCCAATGTGTGATGCTCCCCTCCCTGTGTCCATATGTAATCAGTGACTTGCCGTGGAACAGGCACTTGTTAAGGAATCACAAACTGATTGGTTCTGGAAACTGGCCAAGAATACTATTTGAAAGTGATGGTTTAATAGGAACCTATTCATTTAAATTATACAAGTCCTATTGTATTAAAGTACACTATAAACAGAGGATTCCTAGACAACAATATCTCTCTTCCACAGAGAATTCCTTCATTAAATTATGGTTCGGAATCATGCCTTCTAGCTTTAAGAGTGGACATGAGTACTGCTCATTTTTTAAAAATTACTGTATCTCTTTTATATAAATACAAAATAGTCAAGGATACTAACCACTATATTTCACCACTTCTTTATATGTAGTATGTTAAGATAAATATTGTATTCCTTTTACTTTCAAGGTAAGGTTTATATGCACCGTTTTGTGAGAAACTAAATCCTGCACAATTTATTACAAAGGGGTTAGTGTCCTGAATTTAAGAAGCTTACAATCAAATGAATGGCCCAATGATAATATTCTGTTGTATTCAGACATCTGGTATGATCACTTCCTTCCTTTAAGCCATCTTTACTCTATTTTAAAGTCATTTTGATTTAACAAACATTTATTGAGTACCTACAATACATGAAGTACTTGGCTAGACATTTAGGATGCAGATATAAATATCTTGCACGTAAAAGTATGTAAGCCACTGTAAGTTCAGTAAATGGAAGAAGGTACATCATCAATAAACATGCCCACATGCATAAATACACAGATTCAATTGTCTAGGAGAATAGCTGCATCCAATTCAGCATTTCCTTCCCCCCGACCCCAATATTCAAGTATAGAAAATGGAGTTGATAAATTATGTAAAATCTTAAGTGAAGAAAAACTGCTGTTACTTTCAGTCTGTCTGGTTCAGATATTTTTGTACGACTGGGTTACCCAAATCTGCCAAGTCTAAGGAAAAGGGGATTGGAAAGAGTGGAGTTTGAAGGCCCTTGGGTATCAGACTTCATCCTAAATTCACATGGTGACATCAAGATTGGCAGTGGGACCAATAACAGCTGTGCTCACACAGAGAGCTCTGAGAGTCACTAAGGAAAACCTGAAGTATAACTCAGAGCCCCACTGGGAGCAGAAGAAGACAGATCACAGCACACAGTGAAACCCAGGGCAGGGTCCAGGGACTCTCTAATGAGCTCCTCCACATAATCTGCTCCAGCCATAGCTGACTTTTGGTTCAGCCTCTTCAGCTCTCATTCCAAGGACACCTTAAAAGAATACCACAGTTCCTGATAATGAGATACAACAAACCTAGAATTTCACCAGAAAAGCAGGTGCTATTTCTGTAGGTGAGCACAGTATACGTTTATGTGTTCTCTCAACTTTTCTTCATCATGAAATATACAACTCAGCAGAAGCATTATTTTGCCAAGATTTTCTAGCTGGCAACTGGCAACTTTAGGTCAATAGTTTAGAACACATACATTCCCCATTTTATAGTGACATTTTCTCTTCTGGAGAAACCTACATTTGGGGGATATTAGCGTTTCTGAAGTGTGGGATACACCAGGAGTAAGATTAAAGGATTGGTTTTATGATGAATATTGAAGAGCCCAGGATAGTACTTCTTTAGTTTCAAAAAAATAGCAATATATTTGAAATGAAATTATCGAGTCATTCTAGTATATTCCTTAACCAACACTTTTAAAAAATGCTTTGCTACTTTTCACTAAAGACAATCTGAAAACTGAAAGGTCAATTTTCCCCACCAACTTACTCACAGATGCATCTTTTAACCACTGAATTCAGATGCCCTTGAGGAAGTCTGAACCACAGTTATCCAGGAATTCTTGTTCGCTTGCATTTAGGTAATTAAATAGGTGAGATTTACCAGTTTTCGGAGTTTGTTTTTGCATCTCATTTACACCACATTCATGTTTTATCCCTTTCTTCCTGTTGTGCTACCAAGAGTGCTTGGTTACTGCTAGATCTTGAATGAGCTATACTGCCTGAAACTAAGCACCCTTTTAACCAGCACAGCAAGGACAGCACCAAAGAAAGCAGAAAAAGACAGAAAGCCACCACTGTCTCCCCCTAAGTCCCAGTCACAGATGTTACAACAACATTTAGGATGTCAGGAATTTGACAGCTCCCAGAGTTTCACAAACATATTTTTGTGAGCCAGCCAGTACCAATGCCTGTTGACCCGCCCCACCCCGGCAAACTGTTCTCTGATACCCCTCTGGGATTACCATTTTGCTGGGGAGAATATATCCATGTGACATTCTAGGCTATATTGTCGCAGGTCTCAAAAAGGAAAAATGGAAGGAGTTCGTAATGGGTAGGGAGTCATTTCAGTTTTTCCATGCACAAGAATTTTTACATGTCATTTTCATAATTTTTTATGCTTTTTAAATGCCTGTTTCATTATTTCTCTTCAAATCAATACTCCATGTGTTGTGACTTGAGCAGTGGTGGCTAGTGCTGCAACATCAGTTTTCCAATTCCTGCATCCACAGAGACATTCAGACACCCAGGTCTCTTCCTTAAGTAGGTTTGTGCCCAGGACTATTCTATAAACAACTGGTCTGCTAAACCACGTAGCAGAATCTGTAATGGGGGTTAGATGTGTTTGTTTCCTATAGTCAGACATCCTCAGAGTGGAAGAAAGGAATTAGTCTAATTACCTGTTTTTCAGGAGTCCATGAGAAAATTAACAATCAGCTGGTCATTAGAGACAAGAGACATAATGCTTAACAAGATGGAAGAAATGGTCTCTGCACAAACATCCCTTTTAACAAAAAGACAAAATGTGGAACTGACTTAAGACTGCTGACAATATAATGCCCATAGTCATCAAAACGAGGCTCTAGGAATGCTAATTAGCAGTTAACTCTGCAACACAAAAATAATTTTTATTAAATGGGAACGTCAAAAGAATTCAGATTTTTAGAGTATTGAAATAGAATTTACATCTGAATATTTTAAAATACTTTTGATTGAGGAAAGATTTACACACAGTGAAATGAAAAGATTGAGTTTATACAATTCAATGAATTTGGGTCCCATTTAGCCAACAACTCAATGGAAATACACAACACTTCCACCACCCCAGAAGGTTCCTAATTGACACTTTCCAGTCAATTCTTCTTCTCCCCACCATTCTGATTATATCACAGTAGAAGTTCTTGAACCTCATATAAATGTATTATATGGTAAGAACTCCTATGTTTTCTTTTAGAAGATCATATCTATTTCCTTCTCTCAATATAATATTGAAATTCATCCATATTATCATATATATATAAGTAATTCATTCTTTCTCTTTGGTGAGTAATATCACCAAATTTCTTAATCATTCTTCCATTGTTGGACATTTGAGTTGTTTTCCATTTGGGAGTATTAAGTATAAAGCTCCTGTAAAATTTGTACACAAGTTTTTGTTCTGACTTTGTGTGTGTGTGTAAATACCTAGGAGTGGAATCCTGGGTAATAGGGTAAATATATGTTTACATTTCTGAGAAACTGCCAAACACTGCTTCAAAGTGTTCGTACCATTTTACCTTTTTCCAACAATGCCTAAACATTTTAACTGCCAATCGTTAACATTATTCTAAAGGGTAAGAAATAATATTTCATTGTGATTTTAATTTACATTTCTCTAATAAATAATAATGGTTGAAATACTTTCATATACTTTACTGTCATTTATATATGTTCTTATGTGAGTGTCTCTTCCAGGTCTTCATTCATTTTTAATTGAACCGTTTGTTTTTAAACTATTGGCTTATATTAGTTCCTAAAATATTCTAAACACAAGTGCCTTGTCAGGAAAAGTGTAATGCAAATATTTTCTGTAGTGTGCATCCTGCTTTTACATTTTTAAAGTTTATCTTTTGGTGAAAAAAGATTCTAATTTTGATGAAGTATAAGTTATCTTTTTCTAGTTTATGGATAATGCCTTGGCATGCTGTACTTACGTGTTCCAAGGTTACAATAATACTGCCCCCATGTTTTCTTAAAGAAATTGACTTTAGCTTCTATGTTTATGTCTATGATCTATCTCAAATTAATTTTTGTGAATGAAGTGAAATCAGGGTCAAAGTTCATATTTCTCCATGTCTATCCAGAGTTTCAGCACCATCTGTTGAGACTTTCTTTACTCCATTTAATTGCCTTGATACTCCGTCAAAAATTAATAGACCAACTGTGTTTGGGTCTATTGCTGCATGCTTTAATGTTACTTTAAATCTATATGTTTATCCTTGGTCATAACACACTATTATGATTACTGTAGGTTTATAATAAATCTTGAAATCAGATCGTATGAGTTCCCCCAACTTTGCTCTTCTTTACCAAAATTGCTTTGGATATTTTAGGCCCTTTGTGTTCCATACACATTTTATAATCAGTTTGTTAATTTGTACCAAAAGAAAAATTTTTAAATTTTTGACAGGATTGTGTTGAATCTATAATCTACAGTTTCTGAGTATGTTTTATAAATATCAGTTATGTCAATTTGTTTCACAGAGTGGTTTAAATCTTTTGCATTTTGATTTGCTTTTTATCTCATTTTCCCATGGATATCTGAGAGTTATTAAAATTTGTAATTGTGAATCTGTTTTCCCTCTAGTCCTGTTGGTTTTGCTTAATATACTTTGAAACTCTGTTAATAGTCAAATGCATATTAGGATTTTTGGGAATTTCTAATACATTGACCTTTTATCATTATTCAAATATTTCTCCCTTGTCAAAATACATTTTTCGATTTCCATTCTGTCTAATATTCATAAAGCACACCCGCTTTCTAATGCTTGTGAATGGCATGATATACCTATTACAGCCCAATAGAGGACATTTTCATTTCTGTCGTTGTACATTTTAATGGTAGAATTTCTGTCTGGTTATTTTCTTACTTTCATTTCCCTATTGAGTTCCCCTCTCCATTCATCATTTCTGTGTCTTCTTTTAAACCTCTCAACATATTTTTAAGACAGTTTTCTCTGTTAATTCCAAAAGCTTATCTTGAGGTCTGTTTCTATTGACTAAATTGCCTCTAAATTACTAATCACTTTTTTGCTTGGTTTTGGGAATATCTAATAATTTTTAAATTTATTCTAGACATCATGGATTATGTGGAGTCATGTGGAGTCTGGATTATACTGTTTTCTTTTCAAGGACATTGGTATTTATTCCAGCAGCCAGGTAAACTAACACCAGGATCTCTGGGTCCTGTCAGGCATGATTTTATGCTTTGTGCAGTGGGCTTACTTTGCTTCATTCCTTGGTTCTAAGATGTCAGCCTTACTCTAGGGTATGATGACTTACTCCTTGGCATAGGGCTTCTCAGGGAGGCCTCTTCACTCTACAGGACCTGAGGAGTCTCTTCAGCTCTTCATTTTGCAACAGCTTTTCTAAGAGAGGCTCCACAGAGTCTCCATCCAGGCACGTGTAGCCCAGGCCATAGGCAATGTCTTGAGACAGAACCATCAACATCTTGTTCCTCTTTACGTAGCTTTCTCTTACTTGCTCTGCACATCTCTGTGCTGACCGCTAATACCTGCCTTGTCATGTTAGCAAGACTGCTGTACTCTAGTTAGGCTCCAGGTCCTTGCTCTACATTCAAAAAGCACCTTAAAGATAAAGTCTCCTTTATCTCAAGATCATAGTCCCACATTAGCTGTTGTGCAATGCCTGAAAACCATTGCATCATCTGTTTTATCCAGTGGCATAGCCATTACTCTCAGAAGAGTAGATTCAAAACCACCGACTTCATCCTTGATGAAAGCAGAAGTCCTCAGAAAGTTAAAAGTAGATTTTAAAAGTAAATAAAGTGAACTCTATTCAAGGCCATATCCAAAGTCCATCTGAACTTACCTTAACTTTTTTCATAGGAGAAATTGTAAATTCCCCTTTTTAGGATTTCTAACTAGAAAAATAGCTTAGCTTAAGTGAATTACTTAACTTTAGAGGTGGTTATATATTAGGCAGTTTCAGAGAAGGTTATAAATTTTCATACCACACGAGCTATGTTCTATAAAGGACAATGACTCACCTTTCTTACCCAAAAGACGTAGTCACCACCAAAGCCCACAGAGAGAGAGTTTGCAACATTGGGCAGTTTAGCTAGATTAGGAGTGGGACACAGTCATTAACAGCCATCAATAAAGCCCATCGTCCTACATCCCTACACATCCCCACAATTCTACCTAGGTCTAAGCTTAATTTTGAAAAAAGCCAGATGCTCAAAAATACAAACTGCTTTCTGTTCAGTTACAAACTAGTAATCGTGCAGATTACAAAAAATACCCTAGGAAAAAGGTATCCTACTTACATAATTTTCTACCCAATAACTCTTTTGACAGATTCATCAAAAATGTAGCTGAAATATACTTGTTCTGTAATAATACATTTTATTAACTTGAAGAGTATTTATCCTGGACTTTCAAAAATAGTTTTTAAACATTTTCTGAAAAAAGTTTTCCATATGCATCATTATTAAATTTGGAATCCAGTGATCAATAAAATTTAACTGTTATTAACAATTAATTAAAATCATAATGGCAAAAAATTCCAGAAGTCAAAGGTCAAAAGGATAGAATCTTATATGGTAAAAGTAGGGAGTTCTAGAGAAAATTATAATATAGGAGAATATTGAAAATATGCATTTTATTCAACATTAAAAATAAAGCACAGAAATAGTTGTATTCTAAAAAAAAGTCCAAATAATTATTGTAATGCAATGTTTAACTTACAAAACTATTCTTACTGAAAACAGTATTGACAATTATCTTCTCATTAATTTAACAAAACATGACTGCTAGTAATTACAAATTCCTGGCCTTTACATTTAACCTTTCATAACACTCTATTGAATATTACTTTTCTCTATGTTGAAAGAAATAAACTAATAAGTTGGGAAATTTGTCGGCCTAATTTTGTAAGGGATTCTTTTTTTTTTTTTAGACAGAGTCTCACTCTGTCACCAAGTGCCAAGCTGGAGTGCAGTGGCACAACTTTGGCTCACTGCAACCTCCGCCTCCCGGGTTCAAGCAATTCTCTTGCCTCAGCCTCCCGAGTAGCTGGGACTACAGGCGTGTGCCACCTCACCCAGCTAATTTTTTTGTATTTTTAGTAGAGACAGGGTTTCACCCTGTTGGCCAGGATGGTCTCGATCTCTTGACCTCGTGATCGGCCCGCCTCAGCCTCCCAAAGTGCTGGGATTACAGGCATGAGCCACTGCGCCCGGCCTGTAAGTGATTTTAATAGACAAAAATGAATATCTGGGTACATTCAAAATCCATATGAAGCATGTGTATACTTTATAGCAATTCACCTCTCATTTTCATAACTGCTCATTAGGTTAGAGCCTGAGATGATCAGCAGCACAATAATTGATCTATATCTAGTTTTCTTTTCTTATATACAGTGCTGTCACCAAGCAATGGAGTGCCTTGTCACCACTCTGAAATACTTATCCTCCATTGCTAACAAAAAGAAAGTCAAAATCAGGCTGGGCGCGGTGGCTCACACCTGTAATCCCAGCACTTTGGGAGGCCAAGGTGGGTGGATCACTTTAGGTCAGGAGTTCAAGACTAGCCTGGTCAACATGGCAAAACCCCATCTCTACTAAAAATACAAAATTAACCAAGCATGGTGTCACATGCCTGTAATCCCAGCTACTAGGAAGGCTGAGGCAGGAGAATCGCCTGAGCCCAGGAGGCGGAGGTTGCAGTAAGCTGAAATGGGGCCACTGCATTCCAGCCTGGGTGACAGAGGGAGATTGTCTTAAAAAAAAAAGAAAAAAAAAAAGTCAAAATCAGAACTGACATAGAAGACCAATACAATAACTTACCATGCTCTCAGATTTAATATTTTTTGTACATTTCCAAACTTTTGGGTATTATTAAACCAAAAAAAAAGATACCCTGAGTTTCTACACAGCTGTTACAGCCTCAATAAGTTTATTTCCTAAGCATGTAAGAAATCATGGGAAATTCCAAGAAGAAAATAAATGGTAAGCATCAAATTTAGAAGAGTCAATACTATTCAATATATTATCTTGATTTCAATATCAAAATAATTTAAAGACTCACATTATGGTAATATATAAATAACTTGCTGATATATATAATATTATCATTTAAAAATTGTAATATGCCAAATGTGATTCATTACATTAAACTAAATAAGCTTTTAAATGTAAATTTCATAGGATTCTCCTACTCCTTTAACCTAAAAATATTTAGCTATGTTTCACACACTTAGATGTACTCTTAGTTGGTCATAAAAACTGATATTTAAACTAGAAAAGGAAGAATCTGTATGATTACAAAAAAGAATGTGAAATAAGTCTATCAATATGGAAGCAATAGGCTTAATAGGCTTATAACGTGGGGCCAATGACAAAGAGAATTCAAAATTACAAAATTTCTCATTCCACTTTTTCTAATCAAAATGGAACATCAAATAACAAACACCTTGAAGGAAAACTGAACTTAAGAAATCGAGAAAATGTAAAGCAATCAGAGACCCTCCCCAGTGCCTCAGATACATTCAAGTCTTACGACCATCTGAATTTTATCATAGTGCAGAATCCCAAAGGGTGACATTATCACAGCCGACTCACAGGAATCATAGATCATAGACTGCACCCAGCTTCACTGGCGATTAGTGTAGCATATAGTAAAAACAGAAACACTTGCAGTAACAAAAAGACTCAAACCATCTCTCACAGCCTCCAAAAAAATTGCTTTTGTTCAAATGGGATGCAGTTTGGTTTCAGGATAACAGATGAATTCTCATTATGTGTGCTGTGCAAGCTATCTCAGAAAAAAATAATAATAATAAGTTTAAGGCTTCTTAGTGATTTCTCATGCAGATAAAGAGCTCATTTGACTAACTTCCACTCTCCAGCCACAGGCATTACATGAACACACAAATTCCAGGTTTATTTATAATAAGTAATGGATATTGAAAAAGAATACCCAAATAAAAACATTCTTATATATGAACTTCTTAGATCATCTTTCTGTTACTAAATCTCCTTGGAATGTTTACAGGAGGCCTGGAGGAGGTCAGCACCTGGCCCAGAATGTCCTCAGGAAGGGGAGAGGGAGCGATTTATAGACCACAGTTAACTCTTTCTTTTCCATTAGCCTGCTAACGGAATCATAACTATGATTTCAGAACCATAGTAAGATATTTACGTATTCATGCTACAATGGAATGAAAACTCCATTTGGGTAAATATATCAAAGTGGGGTACAGGGCTGGGCTGATAAAATTTACATCTCTTCTGAGCAAAATGCAAAAATACATGAGTAAACAGATGATTTACTAAACGCTTGTTATACTTGACCAATATTAGACTTGCTGGTATTAACACAGTGGCACAACAAGAACTTGTCACAGACCTACACCTTGATCTGGGAAAGGAAATGCAGACAAGCCCCAGTAATTCTTATAAAGAACAGACAGAAGTGCCTGCTGCATGATAGAATGGTGTAGTTTTATCATTTAATTGATGATTAAGGTACAGTAACCAAAACGTGTTTTTCAGTTATACCACTGACCATCTTAAACTAAAAAACTAGTTACATTTTATAGGGTCCTTTTAAGGCTTTTTTTTTTTTCCTGTTCAGGTACTGTTTTTGTCTTGGAACGGAGAATAACTGTTTATAGGTAAAAGCATAAAAGTCATGTGTTAGGTGATACAAAGTTGAAAAGGAGTATAATTTTTTAAAATTAAATAACAGAACTGCCACAACTAGAATTCAAGAGGTTCTCATCTGGTTGGAATGACTGGCTGAAATCAACAATATAATATGAACAGACATAATTAAAAAGCACTAACTTTCAATTTTAATTTAATATTTCTTTAAGTATAGAACAAGGATCAGCAAACTATGGCCCAAGAGCCAAATCTAGCCTACCATCTATTTCTGTAAATAAAGTTTAATTGAAACACAACCACCCCAGTGATTTCTGTATTGTCCATGGCTACATGCTACCATGGTGGAATTAAGTAGTTGTGATGGAAACTGAATGATCTTTGGAATCTAAAGTATTTGCTATCTGGCCCTTAACCAAGACAGTTTGCTAATCCCTAGCTCAGAATGATGTATGCTCAGACTGACAACAGTTCACTCGAAGATTTGAAGTTTTAGTTGATAAGAAGCTAACAAAAATTTTTAAAAGTGCCATCTTAGTTTGCATTAATGGGAAAAAAGTAGTAGTTATGACCACTAAGGCTGTATGTGTTATTTCCATTACTTGGCAGGCCACTGTTAGAGGACTGGATGGAGTTCCGAATGCCTCACCTTAACAGGGACAAAGACAACCTGGCTAGCACCCTGAAGGATGAGTTGTAGGAATAGCCTTAGTAGAAGCTGGCAGGTCTCTGTTCTTTGAAGGACAAAGCTGGTACTGGGTAAAATTTGCAACATTTTGGCAAAGTATAAGCAAGTTTTTTTTTTCTTTCTTTTTATTATTATACCTTAAGTTCTGGGGTACATGTGCTGAGCATGCAGGTTTGTTACATAGGTATATGAATGTTAAATATCCAACAAGTTAGCCAATTACTTGAGAAATGAGGACTTTTGTCTTTAACCTTCCTGTCAGAGATCCCAGAGGGAGGCTCACTGCTTCTCATTTATTACTATAGGCAAGAATTCCTTGTTGCACAGGACTTCCTGTTCATCAGGGGCATTAGCATCTCTGTCCTTTGGGAACTAAGTGACCACAAAACTCATACCCGCCATGCTTCGATCACTGTGATAAACTACATGTCTCCTCACAGACTCAAATGCCCTAGGCGAGTGGAAAGGTACAATACTGCCCTGGGTTAACAATCAATTTGAGATGATCTGCTGTAAGAATTACAAAGGAAAATTATTGAATAACCTAAATCTAGGAACCACATTTCCATTCCAAGATTCTATCCACTGATTCCCTCATTTATTCATTTGTACAGCAATTTATTTGTACAGCAAATAATTGAGCACTTTTTCTGGTAGGATCTGTGATCCTACTGTTTTATCTGAGGCTGGTTGGAGGGCAGACATTTCCCAAAGGCTAACGTTACTGCCTCTGCAATAGCCACATCTCTGTGAACTGTTCAGCTGAACTATGTAGCGCAACGCCTCCACCCATCAGTCCTGCCCCTTGCTGCAGCATGGAAGAAAGCGGCTCACAACACATCTCTGTGGACTTTTTCTAAGTGTTGTGGATAATAAAGCTGAGGAACCACAATATTTCAGCATCGTTGAATGCCCTTTGAAGAATCACTAGAGCGGAAATCAATTCTCTTTGCTAATGAAAGTGACTGTAGTAGATGATCTCTAACACATAATTTTTTTAAAAAGGAAAAATCCTAAATCCTCTCTAGGGCTATCACACCAATGGAACTCTTCGTATCCTGAAAGAATTAAAACAGGTAACACGGGCCTATTTACCCTTGGTTCTCTTTCCTATGTGAAACTGTAGCATTACGCCCATTATGTAAGAAAACATTGCATTATTGCTAAGATACAGTACAATTGAAATTTTCATTTCATACTACCCTGCAAACTTCCTGATACCATTTCGGAATCGGGTTTATTTGTAAGCCTCAGTTGTTAGGTACACCTTAATACTTCCTCCCAGACAAAACACCAAACAGTTCTCGATTCACAGCTGGAATCAGTTCCATGTAAAGCTTTGTTTTCTAAAATTCCCAATTTTGGGGCCTGCTACAAATCTTGGGCTTAAGGACAACATTAAGAACAGATAAATCAAATACCTTATTGGAATAAAAAACCTCATTTGTTGTCCTATCCTGTTGTCATGAACTATTTTGTTGAAAGTTTGGGTCACAGTAAATTTCATCCATGCTGCATTCCAATCTTGGCAGATTGCAGAGCCACTTAGATTTATAATTTGAGGCTTGACTCTCTGTATTATTTCTAACTAAAACTCAAGCAGCCTGTAAAGACTTCAACATTTTATTTCAGAGAGGATACTCTCATGTTTTATGGTTTATCCTGAGAAATGTGATGAATATGTATGTTCTTCTGAGTGACATTTAAAAATATTAGTTATGTTTTTAGTACCAATTTTTAATATTTTCACAAGTTTTCAAATGAACAAGAAGAAAAAATTATCTCACAAGACATGCTAAACTTCAACGGAGCCAACCCTTCAATATTGCTCTTGTTTTTAATTGGAAGGCATTATGCTAAGTGAAATGAGCTAGGCACAGAAAGGCAAATATCGCATGTTTTCACTTACATGTGGCATATACAATGATCGAACTCAAAGAATCACAGAGTAGAATGCAGGCTACCAGGGTTTAGAGGTTGGCAGGAGTAATAGGGAGATGATGGTCAAAGGGTAGAAAGCCAATTAGACAGGCTGGATAAGGTTTTCCTCTTTCAGATATATTGCACAACATGGTGAACATAGTATACATGTATACATAACAATGTATTATACATTTCAAAATTGCTGAGAGTAAATTTTAAATGTTTTCTTTTCTTTTTTTTTCAATTGAGACAGGATTTCACCATGTTGGTCAGTCTGGTCTCGAACTCTTGACCTCCTGATTCACCTGCCTTGGCCTCTGAAAGTTCTGGGATTACATGCATGAGCTACCACGCCTGGACAATTTTAAATGTTTTCATCACAACAAATAAATATTTGAGGTGATAGATATATTAAATCACTTGATTTAATTATTCCATAGTTTTCATAAATTATAACTTTTTACTTCATAAATATATAAAACTATAATTTTTCAGTTTATAGTTTAAAAAAACACATTGCATATGATCTCAAAGTATAAAACCTGTAATACAGGCTGGTCCCACAGGCTCATGACTGCAATCCCAGCACTTTGGGAAGCCAAGGCTGATTGCTTGAGCCAAGGAGTTTCTGACCAACCTGGGCAACATGGCAAGACCCCATCTCTACAAGGGAATTTTAAAACTTTGTCAGGTGTGGTCACACATGCCTGTGGCACCAGCTACTCAGGAGACTGAGGTGGGAGAATCACTGGAGCCCAGGAGTTCAAGGCTGCAGTGAGCTGTGATCGTACCACTGCACTCCAGTGGTGACAGAATGAGATCCTCTCTCAAAACAAACAAACAAACAAACATTCTGTAATTTGAGTTAAAAAACAATGGAAAAAAGAAAACATAAGGACTTCCAAATTAGCTAAAGAAACATAAATTAAGTAAATTGCTTTCATTGTTCATACTTCAACATAAATTACTTTTTTTTCCTTAAAGGAAAGTACATGGAAACTTTTAGAAGATAGATAGACTTATTATGCCCCAAGTTTTGTTTTTATGGCTTCTTATAAAACAGTGAATCTGATAAGAATGTTTAATTATGCATTATATACATGCTGGGGTTTTCCAATCAAATATAGCGTCAGCAATATTAATGAACATTAATGAACATTACCAAATGCCACACAAGTCAAAGTTGCTGACCTAAAGTAACTCATCATTGAGTATAATTGACAATATAGGACTGTGAAAGAAAAAATATACCTTAAGGTGGATCTACATAGTCTAATAAGTAACACATTTACAGAAATGAGATAATACAATCTACATAGTTGGGCACTGAAGATGAGTGTCCTCAAACTTATTTTCACAACCTTTTAAAATTTGCTATGCACCATGTGTTAGCTAGAATAGAATAGAACCTGCAGAAAGGAACATGGTCAAAGATAAACAGGATTGTATACCTAGCTCAGCGGTGGAATGAAAAAATAATGGACTACTCCAAAGATATATTGTCTACTCTTTCTCAAAAGCAATTTTCTAGGGAATTGGAATATGAGAAACCATAAGATCAAGAAAGAATTCCATAAACTGGACAATTTTCAGCTTATCGAAGAGCTGTGCTGCAAAGCGTTTGAAAGTTGGTTGTTTGGCACTCTCTGGGGTTAAAAATGGTTTTTGGAAGCCCACAAAAGCCTAGCTAAGCCACAGTGCTACTGATATATGGCATGGCCATAAAGTACTAGTAAAGTTGCAAGCAATACTTATCCACCATGCACAGGGGTTTTATTGAGCAATGTTCTTCTAGATTCCAGAATTACAAAGAATACATCTTCGGCATATTATATCCAAACCCATGACAACAGAGTCCTGTGACCTCTGAAGCAGCAATGAGAGGGACAGATGTTATATAGGAAGATGCATTTCGGACAGCATCAAAGAGGGTCACGTTTTAGTGAGCTAAAGGAAAAAGTCCCACATACCAGAAACGCTGTAACTGTACTTAGAAATGTTAAGAGAGTTTTTGTTGCCTATTTAGAGAGGACTTCTCTCAAGCCAGTCTCCCTGGTCAGACTTTCACAGATTTGTGGTATTATGCATATACGAGCCACCCAACCAGCACGATAAAAAAAATAGCCTTTGTAGCATAGTAGAGAACCTGGGTGTAGACATTCAAGGTGTTGAGTGGAATCTCAGCTCTACTTACCTCCCAGCGATGTGACCTTGGGGAAAATACTTAACTTCTTGATGTCTCCTTTTCACTATCTGTAAATCAGGGGTAATACTGACTATGTGGAGGTTAGCTTTACAAAATACGAAGAATTATACAGAATACCTAACATAACAGGTATTCCATAAACTTGAGCCATTATCATACCTCACCACTTATTGAAACATTGTCAGTGGTGATGTCAGTTTCTGATAATTTCAGGTCTTTGGAGAAATATGCAGAACAGCCATTCTCCAGTCCTTCTCGCTGAGAGAGCCCTGGCTCTGGTCACGCAGCTAGGTGTCCCACTCAGAGGACAGATCACACTGGACTGAGCCATGACCACTGTACAGGGATTGATACAGGGGAAGACAGGGACCCAATTCTGGTCAATTAGGTAAGGAAAGAAGTATGAACACTCTTCTAGATATGAACAAAAAGAGAGCTGTGAGAGAGAAGAGGCTGTTCCGCGTCTCTCCTTTTCCTTCTCCAGTTGAGTATTTTCATGTGAAAGCATGGGCTTGTAACTGCTTATGGCATATTGCAGCTAAGCTGGAAGACCAAGGGAATCCGAGAAACATCAGCTTGGAGCCCTAGCACTGTTGGACACTGTTGAATCCCAACCCAGCAACTGTTTCTCCCTAGATTTCTTACTATGTGAGATTTGTTATTAATAAATACCCATTGTCTAAATCTGTGCTTCTTAAACACACAAAATTAAGAAGTTAG
Organism: Aotus nancymaae; assembly: GCF_030222135.1. Taxonomy (NCBI): domain Eukaryota; kingdom Metazoa; phylum Chordata; class Mammalia; order Primates; family Aotidae; genus Aotus; species Aotus nancymaae. Next base: position 13,184,722 of record NW_026988450.1, on the reverse strand, counting down.
GTAGATTTTTTTTTTAATTTCAATCAGTTGAGGACAAAAACTGTTGTAAAATACAATAAAAAATTCCTAGGATAAATGGCCAACCATTGAATGTCACGATATATTAAAATTGCTATGTTTGTAAATGCATGCTCTCAATTACTTGGCTACTTGCAGATCAGAAATTAAGAGTTTGTATTCTGACCAACAATCTATGGGACACACTTTCAGTAGCATCAGTTTAGACAGTTTTTACCTGAATTCTCTGCTTCCTATGACTAAAATCATCCTGATGGTGTGGGAAACATAATCACTCATTTATCTAGAAGTCAATGAATACCCATTGAACAACTGTTAGGTGTATATCAGGACACAAGCATTGTGGAGAATACAAAAGCAAGTAAGGCAGGAACATTTTCATCCTTCAAGCAGAAGAAAAATATGTATAAACAGTAAAAGGTTAACTAAAAAGTAAAGCAATGTGGGACATTAGCATGAAGTAATAGTGTAGAGAAGACAACCATCTTATAATATTAAATTTATTAATGTTAATGTCACAATTTTCTTCCAAGTGAATTATAACAAATAATTAAGGGAAATATAAGAAACTGCAGATATTTAACCTAAAAAAACTGAAATTTTACTATGGTTCACTGATTTAGTAATCTATTAGGGAACAAACGGGCAAGTTTTCTGTGTAAGGAAAAATGTTTTGTAGGAAAATCAAATTGAATGATTTGTTCTATTGCTTCAATTCTGAATCATATCTACATGCTCCCAAATTTTCACTGCAGTACACAGGAAGAGAATTCTATTTACATTTTGTTATAACTCAGAAATCAGAGTTATTACACTTTTGAAAATAATATGATATCATGCAAATATGTTTGAAATGTAATTATCGTACTACAGCAATGATGGATGTGATGCAGGGCGGATGCGCTCCATAACTGGGGCTTAGACTGGGAGGTTTTGGCTTCACCCAGGGAATAATTCAAGGGCAAGCCAGTGGTGTTAGCAACATTTACTGAAGTGGCAATGCACAGCAGCAGCAGGGGTGCTGCTTCCTGCAGAGCAGGGTTACCCCGTAGGCGGTGTGCCCGGAGGAGCACCTCAAAGGCAGTTGTGTAGCCATATTTATACCCGCTTTTAATTATATACAAATTAAAGGTTGGATTGTGAAGACATTTCTAGAAAAGGGGTGGTAGCCTTTGAGTTGTTGGGTCACTGCTGTGGAAAGTAGCAGTAACTTCTGGGTGTTGCCATGACAGCAGTAAACTGACCTGGCAGACTGGTGGGCTTGTCTTAGGGAGAGGCGCTTCCCTCATCCCTGTTTTAGCTAGTCGTCTACCTGGTCTGGTGTCTGAGTGCCGCCTCCAGAGTCAAGTCCCGCCTCCTGCCTCAGATGGAGCCAACTACAACTATTACATGAGACGTGTTGCAATTTCTGAAGATTTCCTTTAAATTACATAGTATGTAAAACTAACTCAAGCTATGTTCCCCTCCAATATGTCTGAAATTTTGATAATATCTATTTAAAATAATCATTCATATTTGACATATGTACATATTACTAAAAGAGATTTGACATCATTTAATAAGAAGGTATGCATATGAAGAGAGAAATCCTAACTTATTTTAATATGATAATTACATAAATGTGGAACCATTTCGCATCACACTCTATAGTAGTGGTTTTAGGATTATTTCCAGTAATATAATTCCTTTCCCAAATTAAGTCTTATTTAGACTCCAGTGTTTTATAAAACAGAATCTTAATTATTTCACTTAAAAGCCTCTGAGTCTTCATTTCCTGTGGAGTGAGGCCAGGAGAGGGGTCCAGGGCTCCTCGCTTGGCCTTGCCTTATTTCTCCCCTCTGAGGAGTCCAAGAGAGACTGTTTAAGACCCAAGGATAGGACAGGGAAGAGTGAATGGAGGGAGACAGGAAGGAGAAAAGGAGGGTGAAGAGAGTGAGTTCCCTTTAAAGCAAAGGAGAACTCAATTGAATGCAGTTTTGTGGGCCATGGAATAGTCTGAAAAATAGGTCCCCAGAGTGCTGTTCATTGGCACTGTGGTCTTATATGACAAATGCAGGAATCATGCCATATTGAGGCCACTAACTTTTAGATACTTACAAATCTCAAACTAAACTGGGAAGGCACCACACACAAAGATCAAAAGTTTTGAACTGTTTTAAATTTCCTTGTGTCCAGAAATCTGAAGTCACCTGATTACAGTGTTAATGCCACATAATTGTATAAAAATGTATACTACACAATTTCAGCCAAAAAGATTTCACAATGCAGAACTTTCCAGTGACTCTACTTCAGAGTGTTAAAAATTTAAGTGTGAATAAAGGAAAAGGGAAGAGGATTGAAGACAGAAATAAAATATATTTACCTTCATATTTAACTAAAATTATATTATTTTAAATGTATGTTAAAATACGCAAATATTAAAAATGTTTGTTTTGCCAATGCCATGTACTTACTATGTGTCTATAGATGTTTACTGAAAGCTGCTCGGTTTATTCCTTTGCCTCCAATAATGGCTGTATCTACCTTTTTGGACAAAAGTATCCCCAATCTACTCTATTCTACAGGTCTTCATAGAGATAATTTCCCAAATATTCTTCCATAAGCTTCACAACACACCTTGTTCAGACAAAAGTGTTTACAGAATTTGATTGTGCCTGGCAGTTGGTAGAAGAGACTAATCATAGAATAGTCACTTTCATGGCTTTACTATGAAGAGAAAAGCAAAGAAGTAGTAGAAAGAAGGGTGTGTCTACTCTTAAGCCCCAGGTAGCAATCGCGAAAATGATTTGGGCAGCAGACAGTTAAGAATACATCAGTTATACACTGACTTAAAATTAATGTCAGACTCCTTTTCTGTAATGGCACCTTTTATGTACCTGTTTTATCCAAGAGCGGTGCCATAAGCTGTATGTTTCTTACATCACTCTTCTCTTAGGTCAAGAAACTGGCCATGTTGGAAATACCACATGGCTTCTTTCTCAGCCATATGGGTGGAGAAATCCAGATCATAAAACATTGCTCCAGGTGACCTCTAAGAGGCTCCATAAGAGTGTCACACTCACAAAAAAATGTGACTAGTGAGAAAGATTCATGGTATGACACAGGCAGGCTACAGTCCCGGGAGCAGTGGCTATGCACTGTGGTGTTGTAATTTTACTGTCACAGTGGACAACTGGACAGATCAAGCTGCAGCTGGGGTCTGCAGGGTGAGGATGCTGTATCATAAAGATTAGAATAGAAACCTCTGTGCCTGTATCTTTCTCAGTAGCAAGAACTTGACGCAGAGCACAAGCAGCAGCTGTAGCTAACTTTGGTGCCAAGTAAACTCCAACTGCATCTTATTATATCCATAGGCCCAGACCAATAACATAAGGTAGAATCACTAGTTAGCAGGTGCCAAGCCTTGGGAACCACTAAGGAAGTTTGAGAATCAAGTGGGGAAGGAGTAACAAGGAACTACTTTTGTAAGATGTCCAAGTTTCTCTAGTCAGCCATCTTTCGGTATTGTTATCTTTTTATTCTTCCCACTTCTAAAAAAGAGAGGTTTAAGTATTTGATTTAATTAATGTTTAAATGGATACCAACTGAAAAACTGAAGATAATATATATACCATCTTGACTCTGTCAATATTGGGTCAGGAATTTGGATGGGTCAGAACATATGAAGTGGGACAATAACACCAGGAATGGAGAAAAGAGGGCAGAAGCAGGTGACCATCAGGGGAATATACTCCTTTCAAAATACTGAGACAGCTCCTTAGAATGTGAATAATCCACCATTAGGCTAAGTAATATGAATTCCCTCATTTTTCATTCTGAACTACTTCTAAATTAGCTTTTCCTTTAAGTTTGACTGTATAGTTTGCAAAAATACTTCACCATGAGAATCGTGAAACTATCATATTCCTTACATATATCTGACCAATGATCAGTGGATTGCTGTATAGCATGCTATATTTAGGCATTCCAATATTTACTGCTTAAGAAAATACTACATTTCTAATTCATCTTTTGTCTGTAGTTTATTACTGTTTAGATCTTTGTACTCAGGACTTTCTTGTAAATTGGCATCATTGCATGTATTGAAGTTCATATATAAATAAGTAATATAGTCCTGCCCAAAACACCATTTCCTCTATACTTGAATGGAGAATAACTCCGAAATCAGAAACTTCTAAAAAAATTCAATGATTTTTATTCCTTAAGTTTACATACGAAGACTATTACCTTTGCAATGATTTACTACACTATCTTTTCATTCACATCTACTTAAATCTGGGCCACCCATTTCTAATGTCATCTGATTTTTGGCTACTATCATTTAACTTGGGTTAAATTATGTCACATTAAATATTGCTCCTAGAATGCTAGTCCTGTCATCTAGTTGTGATTCTTCACCCATCTACCCATGAGGTCAGCCTGCAGTACTCACTGGAGCACCTTGGAGAACAGCATGCTGCAGAACAGCCGGTGGCCCGTCAGCGTGATTCTGATGCCTGTGGGATAACAGTTCTCCAGTGTTTTTTCTTTCATTTTGGGCCATGAAAAGCACATTGGCATTGCAGCTGACACTTAATCCAAATATAAGTTTCAGATTACCGCTTCATTTAATATAAAGCAAAGTACATACTGACTAAAGAAGTGCATTTCTACTTTTATAAGAGCTTTGACTACCAATCCCCTAGAAGCATTTTAAACCTTTAATTGGTAGAATGAAAATTAACTAGCATTTTGGAATCAAATTAAATTTTATAACTAAAAATATATAAAATATGAAGTTTAAACATCTTAAAATATGTTTCAATACAATTATCTGTTTAGCCCTGATGTGGTCCACTAAATATGAAAACAATATTATTTCCTAAAGATAGTGGGACAAAAATCAAGCATTTGGAATTAGATTTCATGCAGATTTTTGCAAATACCAAACCAGTTTTTCATGAATAAGAAAAATATACTAAGAAAATTAATATGCTCTACTTTGTGTTGTCTTGAAAGAAAAGCCCAAAAAATTATATTACTTTTATCTTTAATCAAAACTTCTGCCTTCTACTAAAAGTATCATTGGTAGGAAAGGGGTTAAAAAGTGTGTATAAAAACACTTTCGGTCGAGCCAAACAAACATATTAATAATAGATGACCAATGTGCTTCTGTATGATGTAGGGTCTGTGAAATATTACAAAACGTTAAGTCTTCTACTTGCAAAATGTTTCAACAGAACCACGTGCGTGAAGAGCACATCCCTAAGGACAACTCCATCTGTGTATTTCCAACCACAGCTCTCTGGTAGATGAAAAGACTGTTACAGGATCTTTGCAAGCCTCCTAATGGTTCAGTGCCTTCATCTAATGCTTCCCTCTAATTGGCCCTGCATTCAAGACATTCTGTCAGTGGTGTGGTTGCCACATTCAAATCTTTGGCAATCACAACACTACAAGGCCAAGGAAGAGTTTGCCAACAGACAGTAAAAAGAATTAGTGACTTAAACTTCTATGGAGAAAAAAGATACTTGTGTAGGTCCCAGTGGTATTAGTAGATTATATCCGGACAGTGAGAAAACATTGTCAGAAGTGGTTCATCAGCTGGAGAAAACAGAGCATGCAAAAATTGCAGAATACTTGGTCTGCAGAAAGCGTGCATTTCATTCTTTTGTTTCAGGATAAATTGAGATTCCTCCTGAGGGAAACCAAAAATAGGTATCAATCATGAGGAAAGCTATCCTCTACTAACAGAAATGGCAAAGCAAAACAAAAGAAAAAGCTGTGTCCCAGAGTTAGTATCTCTTCTTATTACTCAAGTCATCTGGATTACATTTTACAAATAGCATTTCATGTGAAAAAATTGCTTGCTTAAATAATTACTCTTCACAACAGGTTTGACCTAAGCCCAGAAGAGTGACTCTCTTTTTTAATACTGTCATAAGATCACATACACACAGTTTTGTTATCTGTATTTCTACATTTCTCATGCTTTAAGCCATAGCATAATATATAATTTCAACATACTGCTTAATTTTCCCACATTTCCGTTTACTCATCTATAATTGAGAATATGTTAATATCTGGCTTATGAAAATGTTATAAGAATGACACAATGGAATTTGAGGTATAAGAGGATTTGTAACAATGACTACTTTTTAAAATTTGGAAGAGAAATTTTGTGAGTTTTGGTGTGCTCTCAAATAAATCACCTTCTTGAAGCCTTGTTCAAGACAGAATATTAGTATTTCAATGTGGGGACAATGGAAAATGCAGATCATCTTAGCCTGGAAGAACTAGATATGGGTGTCAAAAGGTATTTCAGTTGTTTCACCATCGATTACTTGACATACTTGCGGAAGAAGCTAATTAGGACCAATAATGCCAACAGGTGGAAGAACTGGGTATTGGAGTAAGTCCACCTTTCCTCATGGGAACCAATCAACACTCACTAAGCAGAAATAACTCTCCCTCATAGTGAGAGATTCTAGATTCCAGTAAGTCACCTAGAAGTAAAACTTATAACCCATTATCAGTTCTGAATCATTCAGCCACAAATCAGTTACCAACAAATCAGTCATCATGCAACATGCATGAACACTTTAGGGAGATCCAAAAGCTATTATTAAGTCCAAAGGATTTAATATTGTAATTTTTTGAATATGAAAACTTCTCCATTATGTTTAAGTAATTTTATAGATGTACTCAAAGCAATAAATAAAACACTTAGGTTATGAAATATACTTTCTATACATGCATTAATTAGTTACATTAAAAGCTTATAAATCACTTCCAATTTGGTACAAGAAAAAAAAATTGGCCTTATGATGAAAGCCCCTGCCTGGTGATATGACAGTAAATAATTTAACAACTGGCCTGGGGAGCTTAAGGAGGGTATTTCCATGATATAATCACTTCATAAAAGATTTTTAGCTACCAATATGATGTTACTGGATATAGAATTGGGAAGAGATACTCAACAAATAATCCTCTGTTATACAGAATTTCTACCATACAAACTCTATGTAAAATACATACTGTGTTGAATTAAAATAACTCCCAGAGCAGAGATAACAGTACACTGCAGTAAAATCATTAGAAAGTGTTGGTTTTAAATATGTATACTTTTGTTTTTAATATAATTTAATTATGAGTTTATATAGTTAATTTTTAATAAAGCTCTATTTAACAACTGGCTCACACGATTCCTGTAAACATATCAGGAAAGTCTCCCCAGTTGGTACGAGTCAGCTCCAGCTCATGACTGCCTCCATCTGCTGTTCACCATCCAGATATAAAGCAAATGAATAGAAGATAGAATAGAAATCAAAGCAAGATTTTCACTCTCAGAGACATTTAATAATCAACAGGAGAGACTTCAGTATTGAAGTATCACACACATAACTGCATTGGAGTTAACAATGGCTCTAGAGGATTTCTTGAGGACCTCTTGGAGGTAAGAAATGTTACTTTTCATAAACTATAATTTGAAATAACTCCTTCATCAAGAATTTATATTTTAAATACACATTTGATAAAGAATTGTCATTAACAACCATTTATATCTTCCATTGACTTAATTATGATCATTTACAGCTAGTTACCAGCACAGGAAATATAACTTGCTTGTAGAGCATTCCTGTTTGTACCTTAATTAACCAATTTAACCAATCAACAGCTGTAGCCTATGGCTTCCCACATGCAAACACATATTATACTAGATATTAATCAATACCAAAGTATTACTATGCCTCTCATTACTGGAATAGAAAGAAACTGTCAGAAATAGATTTACGACTTATCGTCACCCTGTTGAGCTCACATCTCTTACGAGAAACTGATCACTAAAATACTGTTCCAATACTTCTCATTCATAAAGGAACAGCATTCTAAAGAATGTTACTCTATGCAGAAAAGAAAAAATAATAATATGATTAACACTGCTATGACCTTCCCCTTGCTTCCCTTAACAATAAGCCATCTAATTCTTGCAATTAGAGCCCTTGTCGGTATTCCAACTCCTGCCGCCCACCCACCTTCACCCTCATCTCCCTTTACCAGAAGATAAATGTTTCTCCTCCAATTCAATGAACTGCAGATGCTCTTACCAGTGTCAAACAGAACAGCGATCTACTAGTTCAAGTGTTTCACATTCCCCAACTTAAGTCAATGTCTTCACCTGAGTTTGTTTATTACTATGCTCATCTTAAAATATCTATTCTCCTATAATCTATCAAGACCTAAGGTAAGAATGTTCCATTACAGGGCATTCATAGCCTACCTTCCATTTTATTTCAGTATCTTTGAAAAACATATCGAATTAAAAATATAAATTAGATAGTTTTTGCTATATGTTATATGCTTGTACAACCATTTAATTGGCATTTTGAATACTAATCCTTGATGAAGTATTTTAGTCTAATATTATAGGCTGCTGTAGATGCATGTTCACACACATTAACACCAATTAGTGTTAATGGAGATTAAAAGCAGCAATTTTTGATGCACCTAAGAAAGAAGTTATACTAAAGATAAACTTATCAAGTATTTGCCAAACGGTCTTCCTAAGATTGACTTCAACGCATCCACCAAATTGTTTGAAAAATCTCTCTTCTTCTCCAAGATTAATGTTACTTTAAAGTGTAACATAGAAAGTATTATAAAAAAATCAAAATAAGCAATAAAGGATAATTTGTGGTTTTCTTTTTAACTTCTCATTGTTGTACAAAATACTACAAATCTTAACTAACACATTAATCAGCTTTATTTTAAAAATAATTAATATATTTATTCTCCCGTTCCATATCCTCTGCACAATGTTATTAATAGCCAACTCTCAAAATGTAAAACCAGAAGCCACCAATACTCCAGCACTATGCCTAGGCAGCATTCGTGCAAGCAAAGCAAATGCTGGACTTCTATGCAACACAGGAACACCTTTTGTGCAGTATACAGGGTAAACAAACTAATATTAACGCTTGAGCCAAATACACTCTACTTGTCTCCTGGATTCTTCAATGTTGCTGTTCTGCTGTTCGCTCCAGTTTTCTTCCTCTCACTAAATTGTTTCCATTCAGACACTGGAACCTTGGAAAGAAGGGAAGGTCTACTGTCTCCAGCTCAATAACATCTTGTCTGTCACCTTTTCTCAAAACCTCCCAATTTTGTGTTTTTCATTTTGATTTTGATTTTTAATGAGTGATTTTTTTTTTTTTTTTTTTGAGACGGAGTTTCGCTCTTGTTACCCAGGCTGGAGTGCAATGGCGTGATCTCGGCTCATCGCAACCTCTGCCTCCTGGGTTCAGGCAATTCTCCTGCCTCAGCCTCCTGAGTAGCTGGGATTACAGGCACGTGCCACCGTGCCCAGCTAATTTTTTGTATTTTTAGTAGAGACAGGGTTTCACCATGTTGACCGGGATGGTCTCGATCTCTTGACCTCGTGATCCACCCGCCTCGGCCTCCCAAAGTGCTGGGATTACAGGCGTGAGCCACCGCGCCCGGCCCTAATGAGTGATTTTTAGTAAGTGCTTGTAAACATTATTATTTTGTTTCTTTTCTTTTTTTTTTTCTTTTTTTTTTCATAGTGTCTCACTCTGTCCCCAAGGCTGGAGTACGGTGGCACCATTACAGCTCACTGCAGCCTCAAACTCCTGGGATCAAAGGATCCTCCCACCTCAGCCTCTCAAAGTTTTGGGATTACAGGTCTGAGCCGCAATGACCCGCCAATCTAATTCTTTAAGCAAGATCATCCTCTTCACCTGATAAAAATAAAAAGTAAATAGTTCAAATATGCAAATGTAGATTTGTTCATTTTCCTGATCACTCATCTAAACTTCTACAAAGAAACCATGCAACGTTTATATCAATGTGTATTTTGTCTCTAATGCCAAAATATTAAGCGGTATTAGCTCAATTTTTAAAGTTTACATTATTTGAAATTCTTTCTTATATAATCTGGATATTTGTTCAAACCTTAGCGGCCAAAAACATACATTGCTACATTACAGGTAAAATTTGTGTGAGAAAAGCAAAAAAAAGAACTAAGTAGTTCCTGTTTTAAATGCAAAGACTATTGATATTCTGGGATAGAAAATAATTTCTTTCCCAAAATCTTATGATAAAGATTATCCTCTTTAGGAAAAAAGAAAGAGACTAGGCAAAAAAAAAAAAAAAAAAAAAATCCATATGTAAGTGACCAGAATAAAAATGATTTGATTAAAATGCATAATATAATTTGAAAAACAAAACAAAAGCAATTCACTATTTTATAAAGAATAAAAAAACACAGGTATATATAAATACTTTCTATTTCAGTGAACTTTGTTCATTTCTGTTTTCTTTCTTTTACAACCTTGAAATTTGCTTCATGAAGCCTAAACTACACACGTTCAAGGGTATGAGTAAGTGTTGTTCATGGAATAGAAATTTTTCCCTATGGAACTGAGGATGCAGACCTGGAGAAGTAGGAAATAATTCTATATTGTTAAGGTATTAAAGGGCAGCTTAAACAGAGACTTTTTTTTTTTTTTTTTTTTTTTTGAAGAGGAGTGACAGGATGGTTTCCGCTTAAGGAAGATTAATCAGGCATTGTAGAGGGTGAATTCAATACATCTCTTGGCAGGGCAAGAAAGCTAAAGGGAGAATTTGGGAAAGGAGGTTTCAACCTAAAGAATTAAAAACAAATTAGGTTTCAACAAAAGAATATGAAGTATTAGTCAATAAAATAAGAGGTGAAATAAGTAACTGAAGCTTAAGAGAGAAAAGGTCTGATGGATGTTATAAATTTCATAGTTATATGTCAGGGAGACTTAAGTCATGAGAACTGCAGAACTTTCTTATGAATATGTATCAGAAGGACATATTCAAACTAATGCTGATCAGGGTTACAAACATTAGGTCTCTGGTTTGAGATCTATTACACAGCATAGTGACTATGGTTAATAACACTGTGTTGTATATTTCAAAATTGCCAAGGGAATAAATTTCAAATGTCTTGCCACCAAAAAAAACAATGATATGTGAGGTGATTAATGTGTAAATTAGCTTGTTTTAATTATTCCACATTCTATGCATATATCAAAACATCAAATTACCTCATAAGTATATCCTATCATTATTTGCCAATTAAAAATAAAAATAAGAAATTTGGTTTGTAAAGCAAAAATAGAAACATTTATCAGCTTCAAAAATATGGTCTAAAATCATTTTAGTGTGTCCTCTAGAAGAAATGTTGAACCATCTACTTCAAGTAAATCTTGAAACCATGCGGTATGAGCCCTGAGGCACTTTTATGAAAGCAAAGTGGTCTTTACTGTCCTGGGCTAAAGAAATAGATGCAGTGTTGAAAGGGGCTGTGAGGGGGCACCTGGCCCACTTCCTCGTAAGCCTTCTATCTGGACTCCCTCTCCAAACCAGAAGTGAACCTGATCCAGCCTACAACCTAAAAGAGCAGAGAGCCTACTGCTGATACACCAGGTGCTACATGAGCAGAGGACAGGCAGTCTCAGTGACTGAGCTATTCAAGTTGCAAACATGACACTGCCTCTGATATAGACCACAGCCCTTGAAGAGCCCCTTAGGACGGCTGCATGGTATCATAGACATTAAGCTTTCATAAGAGAAGCAACTAATTCTGAAACTTTACTTATGTATGTATTTATTTAGAGGCAGAGTCTTGTTCTGTCACCCAAGCTGGAATGCAGCGGCATGATCATAGCTCACTGCAGCCTTGACCTCCCCGAGCTCAAGCAATCTTCCCACCTCAGTCTCCCAAGAAGCCAGGACCACAAGCATTCGTCTTACTGTTTGGTTATTTATTATTATTATTATTATTTTGTAGAGACAGAGTCCCACCTTGTTGCCCAGGCAGGTCCCAAACTCCTGGCCTCAAGTGATCCACCTCAGCACATGCTCCCAGAGTGCTGGGATTACAGGCATGAGACACCACACTCAGTAGTCATCCTAAAATCTCAAAGATCCAAGGACATTCAGAGCGGCAACTCAGCTAACTCTGCTCTCAACTTACCTTCAGAAATTGTGTTTGCCTCTAACAGGCCTATGAAGTATCCACCTTCTTTTCTCTTCAAGTTCTTCAGACCTAGGGAACTCTTCATTTGAGTAAACGTTCCCAAACCTTGATCTACCTCAGAATCATGTAAGGAACTTTCAATAATTTGAGACTCTGGAGTTCTTCTCCAAAATATTTCTGTCCAGTAGATCCTGGTGAGCTTGAGCCACTGTTGTTCAGAAGCTTCCATGGGTGATTCTGATACTGCTGATCAATAGACTCCCATGAGGGCAGCACTGTGCAAGAGTCCTCAAGCCCAGCCTGTTGCTTCTGCTAGCCTAAGAACTTAACCCTTTGACTCTAATTTTTGCTGCCCTGACTTGGTCTCAGCCCTCTACCACACATCAACCCAAATCCATATGCACATTGAACATAAGCATTCCTTTCACCATTTAAGTGGTCTTAATGAACCCTAGGTTTTTTCCTCCCTTAAAACATACTCCAGACTATCTTTCTCTGTGTATTAAGTTGCTAGAGTTTCCTTGTACCACAACCAAGTGGTTTAAAACAACTGCAGCAACTTATCTCATCGTTCTGGAGGCTGGAACTCCAAAATCCAGGTGTCAGCAGGACCCACTCCCTCTGAAACCTGTAGGGGGCTCCCTCCTTGCCTTTCCCTGGCTTCCAGGTGTTTGCCAGCAATCCCAGGCTCACTCCAATCCCTAGTCTTCATATGGCACCTTGGAAAAAAGGGAAGATCTACTGTCTCTCTAGCTCAGTAACATCTTGTCTGTCATCTTATTTCCAAAGCCTCCCAATTCCGTGTTTTCTTTTCTGATTTTGATTTTTATTTTTAATGAGTGATTTTTATCTCTCTGCATCTTCAGTGTCTTTCCTCTGTGCTTGTCTTTGTGTCAAATTTCCTGGTTTTAATTCCATCAGTCATAAGGAATTAATGACTTCATTTTAGCTTAATTACCTCTATAAAAACCCCATTTCCAAATAAAATCACATTCTGAGGTATGGGGAGTTAGGACTTCAGTGTATCTTTTTGGAGGACAAAATTCTTCCCTTAACACTCTCCTTAGTCCTTTGCTGTCAGAGAGTTCTCTTATGTACTCAATTATTCATAAAAAAAAAAAAAATGTGCTGTTAACTGAAGGGTCTATGTCGCTTGTTACAACTAATCCATGTTAACTGTATTACTGTGAATGCTAATTTAAATGACTGCTTAGTACTTTACTACACATTTAATAAAATTATTTGTTAATTAATTCTCATGAAATAAAATGACTCTCTTGTTACACCATGATTCGCATGCCATGGAAATCACTTCTTATGTTGACTTTGCCTCTACAGACCTGGCTTCCCAGGACAGAATTCAAAAGTACGACAATTCATGTATTTTTAATAACTGTCATATTAAAATGACAGTTTTGCTTTTAACCTCTCAGAAAAAAATCAAAAGATACAATTTGATAATAATCATTTCTTGGCATATATCCTTTTTACTACCGATGATTCCAGCTTTACGTTTTTTGTGTTTTGTTTTACTTTTCTCTTGAAATGTCAGCCCTATTTTTAAAAGTAAGTTGATTCTTTCCGACTTCTTCTTCTGTATCCTTTGCTGGCTCCTTGTTCTCTACTCACTCTGTATTAAGTCCTGTTTTCAATTCTAGTCTCAACTATCTACTCTCTCCCAAGGTGATCTCATCCAGGGCTTTTTAAAATACCAATGTTGTTCGCGATTCCTAATTCTAAATATGCAGTCCACGCTTGTCAGCTGGGTTCCACACTCATCTACCTGAAAGCTACTTGGCCTCAAGTGCTGGATTCTTAAAGTATCTAAAACAGAACCCTTATGTATCCAAACACATCTGCTGGACCTGTACACACACACACACACACACACACAATACCTAAGTACCACAATTCATTTTGTTACTTATGATGTAACCCTTCAGTATTGGCTGGTGCAGAATGATTTCAATACCAGTCACAGTAAAACTTAAGTCTCATTAATAGCCAAAACTTGAATCTCACTAACTTTTATCTTTTCTAAGTTTCATAACATGAACCAGACTATTGAAATAAAGAGAATGGAAACAAAATGATTGAGAATTATAATGCACAGGAGAAGAAAAGAACTATTAAAATTAAAACTATGTCCAAGCCAAAGTATTAGTATAAATACATAGTAAAAGAAATACATTTCAGCATTCACTGTCCATTATCTGTGACGGGTGAGCTGCGCCTTTCATAGCGCTTAGTTAAAAACATGTTACTACCACTGCTACACCACCCCTCTTCAGACACCTCTTAACACATATATCTCAGCATTCTAGTGTCACAAGTGCTTTGCTCACAGATGATTTGAATGTGGTATGGAGACAAAGTTACCTAAACTTAATTTCCACTGTGAGAAAAAAATGTGGGTTTTCTTTAATATGAGAGGCATCATAGCTCACTGCAGTCTCAATCTCCTGGGCTCAAGCGATCCTCCCACCTCAGCTTCCCAAGTAGCTGGGACTAGAGGCACAAGCCACCATTCCTGGCTAAAATTTTTAAAAAGTCTTTGTAGAGACAGGGTCTCACTATGTTGTCCTGACTGATCTGGAACTCCTGGCCTCAAGCAATCCTCCCACCTTGGCCTCCCAAAGTGCTAGGATTATAGGCATAAGCCACTACACCCAGTTAGATGTTCTCTACAATAAAAATTACACATCTATGAGTTAAAAGCTGCTTTAATTTCTCCAAATCTTATAGAGTTTCTGGTACCATAGATATGTCCAATGAGAGTTTTGAGTTTTGTTTCCCTAATTCCTAGGTCTAATGGTAATAAGACCTTCACTTTGAAGTGATGCAAGATGCAATGAATGTCCATGGGTAATAATGACATCCAGAGACAAAGTTGTGTTGAACAAGCCTTGGAGTCTGACCTCTGTGAGGTTGGACAGATGTCTAAAGGTCTGTGGGAACAATGCCTGCCAAAATTAGTTCAGTGCTTCACTGAGGCTCGTCTCAGAAAATGGCTCTGAAATAGATGTGGCGTGTCAGACTTTGAAACCATGCAATTAAGGTTTAACTGTGGTACCCGAAAATAATGTACCAAAAGCATATGATCAAGTATTTCTTTTTATGTATAGATTACACATATCTAATGATAAGTATATACAGTATTATAAAACAAGCAAAACTGAAAGTATCCTTTCAAAAAAGTATACTTAAAGGCTCTTGGATGACTTCATGGATCAATGACACAGTAACAAATCTCTTCTTTAAAAAAAAAAAAAGATTTATTTTACCTAGTTTGGACCTGTATTCATGCTTTTTACTTTCTCTTTAATTTCATCTAGCAAAATCAGGAGGAGCACAAACGAAATCCAGGACAAACATCTTTGGAGCAGAAGACTGGAGAAAAAGTAACGATGAAAGTCAGCCAGAGCAGTGGAGTAAAAAAGTAGAAAGTGACTGAGATTTTGCAAACCAAAGCTGATCCACAGATACAGGCTTGAAAAGGACATATCTTCATCAAATAGATTTTCAAATTTGAGTTTTTATTTTCCCACTCCAGACAGTAGTTCAGATAAAATGGGAATAAAATAATAAAAAGCTTTTGTTTCTTTAACTTTCAGGAGGAGCTAATGTGCTATCTATTGAACGACCTCCCCAGTCAAGCCTTAGTCATAAGCATGTAGATTATCTTCAGCAGATGTGTTCTCCCAATGCCATCCCCTTTCAACACCCACACTAGTTTACTGCCTCATAACCACCATTGTCTGACAGTTGGTGGAAGCAGAAAAAAACATAAAAGGGCAAAAGAGACAGTTGCTTTCAGTGGCAAGTGTACCAGGTCTGGGAAACAGGGGTCCCTACCCTATTATACACTGAAGCAAGCTTATATGAGCTTAGAGTTAGAACTGATTTTGTTAGATTTTTAGGAATTTTGTGAGCCAGTTGTTAAGCCATTATTAAAAATTAAATTATGCAAACTTAAATTTAAAGAAATCCTACTAAAAAAGGTACAGAATAGTTAACTTATTCTTTCCTAATTATTTGCTGTCTTTTACTTTATCAATGCTTTTGAGGTTATGCCTATTTTATGTGTATGATGGAAATGCTATATAAAGATGCATTTGAAATTGACCAAGGTGGGAGTAGTTGCACCAAATAATTTGGCAAACTGCAAATCAGTGGTTGCTTACTGTTTTGTTGATTGCCTAGACTTTTTAAATAAAGGAGAAATATTTTAAGTAGTGCATATTAAACCTAAAAATGTGTCATGTCTATAGACATTAATTGTCAATAGCATGAAAGAAACTGAGGAAATAATTTTTAAGTATTTGAAAACTATTATCCAATTCAGCCAGGAATCTGTTCATGTAATTGATGGAGATAAGTTCCGATATTTTCTTCCATGTTTCACTTTCCTCTTTCTTTTTAAAGCAAACAAAAATATTCACCAGCATTCATGTCAGAACTACAAAACTAAGAGTTTGTCAATCAGCAAACAGATTCTGCCAGAATTAAATGGCTATATGGAATACACACTAAAGACTATTACATATTGTACTATTGCTATCATTTGTCAATTGAGAGCTACACATCTTTCACATAAAGATTATCTTGTATATTATAATGTAATATATACACTTGTTTTGTTTACAATCCAGTTGTTAAATTCTTACAATCACCCCAATATCTCTACCATCCAAAAACTATTGATTGTGGAAAACCTGTTTACCTCTATGAATATCAACTTCCTCACCTACAAACAAATGAAATGAGTATCTATATCAGAGGATAGTTTTAAAAGTCAAAAGAAATGTTTATGTCAAAACCCTGTAGGGATTGCAAATATTAGGTATTGTCAGAAATTCAGCAAATATGTTTCAGTTTCTAATATGAGCTCTAATAACTTGCAAAGTGTGCAAATATCACTAATGCTATGGTCTCTGCCCTCAAGCTGCTTACAATCTAATGGTAAGAAATATGTGTAAATGACTTAAAATTACTTAAGAGAGTACCAAATGTTCTATACCAGAGGAAAAAGTGAAGTTCTATGAGATTATAGGAATATAAGGGATTTTACCTGGAGAACCAAGGAAGACTTCATTTAAAAAAAAATGGAATTTTGAGATAAGCTTTGACATATAAGTTGCATTTGTATCAACTGAGAATGTGCACTTGGAAAGAGGGGCATACTTGGCTGGTGGGTGAAAATTCAAAAACATTATCATCACAAATATTTCAATGCCTGTTAAGAAAATCGTAATTGCATTGATATATATCTGCTATAAATAAGTAAATATAAATATAAAATATAAATAAGTAAAAACCTTACTTATTATTTCCATGTAAAATAGAAATTATGCATTATAGATTATGCAATCCAGCAGGCCTATCCGTAATCTTACATTTAATCAAGGGTTGACTACATGTTTAGTCAGCTTTTCCAACTTATAAGCCGTGTCCATTTCTAAAAACCAAAGTACAACTCAAGCTCCTGCCTTCTTAGTGAAAGAAAACATTCAAGTTGTCGTAAATTTTTTAAATTATTTTTCAAGAAAACTATAAAATATGTTTGATTCAAGTATTTCACAAGACAGAAGGCACTATCCAGTGGAATTAAAAAGTGGTCACTGGTTTCAAACCTAGAAATATGTCAATTATGCATGCATTACGTGAACAATGAAGGGCTTACCCAAAGTGAGGTTTTCATGAGAGACTGGCACACTGAGGCAAGAGAAAAGTGAAAACATTCTAAAACCTTCATGTGAACAAGGACTGACTACTAAAAAGCATGATTTTATCCTTCAGTTAATAAGTCTTGCAAGGGATGACATTACTAAGCAAAGTTCATTGCAAGCATTTTCCTCTCGCTTGTCAAAATACGCTAGTTATATACTTGTGACTTGAAAAAAATACAATGCTTCGAAGAAAGCTTGGCAGAGTACTCAGAATCTGTCTTAAGTATAACGCAAGGGAGATGTCTATTAATCTTTCACACACAAAGTCTGATTCAAAAGTTCCGTGGCCTTGACCTCAAGTGACCATGGAATAGATCACAGAGCCAGTCCAGGATCTAAAGGGATTAAGAGGAGCATTTGCTCTGCTCTGAAAGGCCCTTTTTTTCTCCACTCTGGTTTTTAACTTCCTATTACACAACTCCCTCTGCAAGGCACCGCGCCAATGGAGCCCGTTCACTCTGTTCTCTCCTTGATGACAGCTGTCAGTCTGTCACCGCCTGAACATGCAACATTTCAACAAAATCCAAAGCGGAATTGAAAGGGCAGGGGCTGAAGCACACAGCCTGACCTCCTTCCTGGAGGTCCCAGACTCCTTTACCATCACCTTTCAACCTGCTGAAGGTAAGAACTATCTCACTCTTCACTAACAGAATTGAGTCAGCTTCTGTCGCCTCAGAACCTGGGCATTCCCACGCATCTTGTAATTAAGCAACATTCCTGGAAATCATCCTAAGAAGAAGGAACCCACAAGTCCCTTTGTAACTTCAGCACGAACGCGAAGGATGCTAAAGCCAGGTGTCAGATCAAGGGGCGGGGGAAATCCCTCACTCCCCCTGCTCCTGGACAGCAACCCCTGGACCGCGTGGCGACGCCCGGCGGGAGCGCGGCGAACCCCAGCGCGCGGGACCAGGAGTGAGACCGCGCCCTCCCGCAGGGCAGGGGCGACCCGGCGAGTGCCGGCGGCTGGAGGGCGGTGAGAGCCCAGCCGGGCGGAGGGTAGGGCAGTGCGAGCCCAGCCGGGCGGAGGGTAGGGCAGTGCGAGCCCAGCCGGGCGGGGAGCCCTGCTCACTCATTAGCCCCCGGCCGGGAGCTGCGGAACCGCAGAGGAAGCCGGAGAGGCCGGTCCTGAAGCAGGGACCCGTCCTAGGGCAGGGGCGCGCGGGGCACTCACCAACTGCAGCGCGCAGAGGCAGATGAGCGAGCAGCGCCCGGTGCAGCAGCCCATGGTGCCGACGGCGTCCGAGCGGCTCTGAGGGCCAGGGATCCGCGTCCTCCGCCGCTGCCGCCTCCTGACTCCGGAGTAGTCCTCGCCTGGCCCGGCCCAGGCTCCCCGGCCCCGCGGCCGCCGCTCGCGGCTCCTGGGCTCGGGGCTAGAGCCCGCCTTTGTTAGTTTCCCGGCGGGGCGGGCGGAGGTCGGTGCGGCGCGAACGGCCCGAGCGTCTGGCGGGGGTCCCTGCGTCCCACTGTGCGGGTCTGCTTCTTGGGGAGGGGGAGCCGGGCGGGCAGGCGGGGGGCGGAAAGAGGCTACAGATGGTGAGTGGGTGAATGTCTGTTTAGGGGAGGGGAGTATGTAGGAGGTGGGCGTCTGGAAAGTGGAGTGGGCTGTCTGGGTCCGGTGTGTGTGTGTGTGTGTGTGTGTGTGTGTGTGTGTGTGTGTGGTGGGAGGGGAAGAATGAAAGGGAGTGCCGCTGGGGAGGATCGGCCTGTCTAGTTAGGAGTCTTTGGGGAGACAGGAAGAGGGACGGAGAGAAAAGAGAATGAATATGAATGAGCGTGAATTAGGGCGGCCGGCTGCGGTGGAGACCCTCGTTGACCGGTGTAACTGGCTAGACCCAGCTGGGCTTTCTCGCTGAGGGTTGTGCTGGGGGTTGGGAGGGTGGTCGTTGCGTTTGCAAGGGAGGGGACACAGCTTAGCTGAGCTGTCCCAGAGGTGGCGAGGATGGGAGGTGGGATGGTTTGGGGTCGGGGGAGGAAGGGCCGGACGCGAGACGCCGAGGGTGGGCGGGCGCGGCGGAGCGCGAGATCGAGCTCCGGAACCTGCCGGGCTGCGAGGGGGCCGGCGGGCGCTGCGCGGGCGAGTGTGATCAGCTGGCGCTGGGCAAGCAGCTCTGGGGTCTCCGAGCCGAGGTCGCTTCTGGCCGCCGCAGCCAGTTGCCTGGAGGGCGCCCCTGCTGGAGTCTGAAAGGGAAAGTTGGACAGAGTTTGTTGGTAAGGGGCGCTGCGGCGGAGAGATGCACCGGCCCAGGGCGCGGGGACTAGCCAGGACGCCGCGGGGAGACCTGGCTTAGGGTTCTCAACTCACAGACCCTTTGACATCCTCACCAGGAGGGAGAAAAGAGAAGGCGAGGAAGAAGAAGATTAGCTGTTTCTAGAAACGGAAAAGGTTTCCGGAATAAATATAAATACATCTTCACAGAAATGAATTGTTTGAGAAGGATTCGGAAATCAGATCTCGGATAAAGATACGGGCAAACTCTGTGAATCCTGCGGAAACTCTTAATCTCTCCCACTTAATAGAACAGGGCGGAGGTGTTCTGCAGAGGATTAAATTTCATCAGGGCTCAAAGTGAGATTTCATGGGCGCATTTGTTGCACCAGGTGGAACTGCGCAAGGAGCTCAAAAGCACACCAGCACAGGGAACGAGCCCGCAGGCCAATTATCTCGGAAAAGGCTGTCTTCAGAATTTGGCACAGAAACCCTATTTCTAGCCCACTGCTGCCCTCCTGGGTTCTTAGCGGTAGGTTGGTAAGAAAAGGCAAGACATCTTTGCGTGTTTAATACTTTCACTCCAGACATGGAAACTGCTCAAGCCATTAGTTCAGGCATTAAAAACTGTCCTGTTTTTATTTTTAATCCTCTTTCTGAAACGTTTCTTCAGGATCTATGTTTATAATTTAAAAGAGTTATAATTCTCCTTGAAATTCTAGTAGGGACACATGAATAACCTCAGGATTTGGGTTAATAAAAGGGTCAAGAACATTCATTGTTTACATTCCACCTCTGTCTATTATCATGGAGAAGGGAGAAATCAAGTCAGAACTCCCCCTCCTTTTTTAACCCAAGCTTTAAAACATCAATGATCAAGAGTCATGTGAGCATGCTGCCTCTGTGTACAATCCACATACTGGTCATCATTCTTGACGGATGAAAACAATAGGAAAAAATGAACACTGACATTTAAGTGGTTTAGCATATACAAAGGACACTGCAGAATATCTCCGGCCACTGACCCCTCTAAAAGCTATAGGAAGCAGCTGAAAAGTGAGAGGACATGAACAAGTCCTCTATAACTCCAGAAATTGTTGTAACCTCTTCATCTCCAGAGACTGTGATGAATGATGGTAATAAAAATATTGACACTTCCTTCTCTCCAAATTACCCCAGTATAATTTGCCATGCTTTTATTTATTTAGGAAGTACCATATTAGCAGCTAACCTGCACTGGGTCCTTGTCAGGTGCCATACATCCATCTAAATACTTTATGTGTGTTCATTTAATCATCACTGCAACCTTATGGGGTGGGTGCTGTGAACATCACCATTGAAAAGATATGGAAACAGGAGCAGGGGCTCCCCTGGTTGTTAAACACAGGAATAGGAATGCGAAGCCAGGGAATCTAACTCTAGAGCTCCTGGATTTACACATTCCCTATGCTGCCTCTGAAACTTTGGACACAAATAGCACTTATTCACAGGAAAGCCAACTGTTCCTTCAGAAGCAGGTGTAATAATGTGCATTGATCTAACATTCAGAGTTAGTACCACCCATGTTTGATTTTAGGAGACCAGGAGGGTCTCTTGCACCTCTCCTTTTCCCATCGCCCCCTTTAACGATAGACTTAAATTGGAGTTTCTTCCTTGTGTGATTTAAGACAGAAATGCATTTGTACTAAATGC
Source organism: Aotus nancymaae (assembly GCF_030222135.1). Classification (NCBI taxonomy): domain Eukaryota; kingdom Metazoa; phylum Chordata; class Mammalia; order Primates; family Aotidae; genus Aotus; species Aotus nancymaae. Next base: position 13,163,070 of record NW_026988450.1, on the reverse strand, counting down.
ATTTAAACAAGAAGCAAAGATAGCACAATGCTAATAAGAAGTCTAGAAATTGTGTGAAGCTACCTTTATTTCTCTCTGCAATCTCTTATTCTCATTTTCTAAATTGTATTACATCCTAAACTAAAAATCTTTCTTCCTTTTTTTCTTTCTTCCTCCATCCTTCCCTCAAATAGTTTTTACAAGTTTGTTTCTTAATTGCTTCTATGCGAAGGGCTGTGCTAGTTGCCTGGTCTGCAAAGGTAAATGATAATACTCCCTCTCTTCCCCTCAAGGGCTTACAGGTGGGAAGGGAGAGCAGCTGCAGGAATAAAGTAGCACTCCCTCTGATAGAGGTTGGTGCCAACTGCTGTCATTAAGTTTTCTTCCTGTGAGAGTTAGAGAAGATTTAAAAGAGGAATTACCAGTCTCTTGGGGAGAGGAAATGAGACTAGAAAATGACAGAGCAATGGAAAGGATGGGGCCTGGACAGAAGTTTGGTAAAACCAGTTGGAGAGGAAATAATCTAAGTAGAACAGCCCCTCAGATATATGGCTGTAAATGCTGCTGCTTGGCCACAGAATATCAGAGAGTTCATTTTGCTCCCCTGTGAGCCGCATTTTCCCCATACATAAAGTTGTTGTGATAAAATGACTTGCCCCAGAGGGCTAAGCCTTAGCATTTGCCCCTTGTCCTGTCTGTGTGGAGCTTACGGCCTCGGCTCATGCAGGTCTCAGCCTCATGTCACATCCCATGGAGGCTTTTGCTGAACAGGCCTTCTAAAATAATACTCCAGTTACTCTATTTTTCTTCAAACTAATTGTTTGCTTACTGTATTGTTTCCTGTTTCCCGACTCAGATACAAAGCTGTTTCCCCAGTGCTTATAACAGTAGTTAAATTCAATATTTGTTGCATGAAGAACAATAATGTGTATAGATTTTTAGCATAATAATTCACACATCATGTTGAACATATATGTATATGTGCACGTATATAGTATGTAGTGAGTATTAAACATATGTACACACACACACCCCTTAATGCCATTTGAGTCTGTGTTTTTCTTATGTTTTGTTTTTGTCTTATGTCTGTCTCTTCTATGTGTTTATTTCTTGATGAAATTCCTTTTGAGAAACTTCAGTCCTATCTCCCTTGAGGGAAGAGTGAGTTGTCCAAACTAAAAGACAACCGGGGTGAGACAGCACCTCTAGAGGCCAGATCTAGAAATGCGTGTTTCCAGATTCCCAACTTTTTGGAGTTCACTTTCAAATACTGGATACGAGACACCAGCTTTAAGTTCCTCCTTAAATTAAGATTCTTTTGAATTAAAGTTATCCTCAATTATTGCACTGTTTTTTGTTTGTTTCATGTTTTTGTAAGCCTCTCAATTCTGCATTTTTATTGAGTTGAATAGATTATAGCGTGATTAAACATTCTTCCTCCATTGTGAAAAGTTCTTCGATGTATTAGTAAATATATGTATTTCCTCTGATGTCTGCTTAATGGTGAGCACCTCCTTGGGGCTTTCATGGAGCAAGTAAATTCCCTATACCTTCTCCTACAACTGGCTTCACTTCATGATTATCTGACAGACATTGCAAAGCGGTAAGCCAGCTCAGATGGAGAAAAGAAAAGTTTTACACTGGAGCAAAATGTGGACACACATGTATGGAGAGTTTGAAGCATGGCTGCAAAGGGCTGAAGAACATTAGTGTGCTGTTGCATGGCTGTTGAGACCACCCTTCTAGTTAGAATTGGTTCACTTATTATGCATAGCAAAGGATGTATGAATGTTGGGGGCATAAAATGGGAAAATGCTAACTTTTTTTATATTTTCTTACTCCCTATAAAGATAGGTTTTTCTTGACATTTTAAGCACTTTACATCTAAACATTTAAAAATGCCCCCCAGATGGCTGTTTTATTGGGAGATAAGAAAGAAATTAGAGGTGGACATATGGTGTGGGGGTGTTTCTAAGGTCACTGGAAAGCCTGTAGAGTGGGAGAAACCAAAGGAGAAAGGATAAGAAAAGTTCTTTGGTATATTTTGATTGAATAAATGTTACTTATAATTAGTTCTGCAATTGGAAAGATATAGCCAAGCACCATTTTTTTTCCATTTCTGTTTTGGTTAATAATAAGCATCAATTAATATTAACTCCATCAATGGCCTAACAACTCTGATCTGGTTTTTTCTCTTTCTTTCTTTCTTTTCTTTTTTTCTTTTTTTTTTTTTTTGAGATTGAGTTTCATTCTTGCTGCCCTGGCTGGAGTGCAGTGGTGCGATCCCAGCTCAGTGAAAGCTCTGCCTCCCGGGTCAAGCGATTCTCCTGCCTTAGCCTCCGAAGTAGCTCGGATTACAGGCACCCACCACCATTCCCAGCTAATTTTCATGTTTTTAGTAAAGGCGGGGTTTCGCCTTGTTGACTAGGCTGGTCTTGAACTCCTGACCTAAAGTGATCTGCCTGCCTTGGCCTCCCAAAGTGCTGGGATTACAGGCGTGAGCCACTGTGCCTGGCCCATTTAGCACTTTTCTAATGTCATGCCCTGTGCAGCCCGAACCAACACTGGCAAGTTCAAGAATTTCTCATCACTTAATTTATTGCTGAGTATTAGCAACCACTGGGGATTTCTGTGCAACAAACATGCATATTGTAGCTTGGGAGCTGCATGTCAGAGTCCTCATATCAGAGATACAAACAATTCCTTACAACCATTAAAAGCTCAGCTGCCCTCTGCTTTCAAGATTTCAAGAGATCAGATCATAGGAGTCCTCATAAGCTAGACCCCCAACAATTGTCGATAACAAAGGAACAGCAAGGGTAACATGATTGAAATCAAAAGAAAACACAAATACAGTCTCTGCAAATCCTGATGTCACCCTGAAAGTTTTGGGAAGCATGCATGTATGTATTTATTAGATAACATTAAGTGCTCCAAATTACAGGGAAGACTGCCCCCACCACCCCTTGTTTTTAAATGAAAAAGGAATTGCCGTAACATATACAAAGAGACTATTACTATCTGATAATGAACTTTTGGAGTAGATTTTCTCATACCTGTCTGGCTCAAGAATCAACCCTATATTATTGCATTATGTTTCTGTAAAAGGTTTCCATTAAGAAAGGTGAGCGAGAGGTAATGGGATCTCTGTTTATTACTTTTGCAACTTTTTTGTACATCTAGGATTATTTCCAGTTAAAAATAAGAAACAGTCCTATACAAATGTTAGATGCATATATAACAGGCATATGAAATACTGAACAGATTGCCCAATAGAAACATAAAACCTAACACAAAATACATTAACTCAGGCTCAGGCTAATATGGAATGAGCTATTTTTCAGTAACATGAGTGATAGATTTTTCTTATTTGTTCATGATACATTTATATATATATATATATATATATATATATATATATATATAATCACCAGATACTTACATCAAGATACATAAATATACAGTTTGTATATTTTTAATCACTGAGACAAGCTTACATCTCAAAATGGACATGACTCTGCTTTTTCACATGAATTTTTATTCAAGAAATTGAGAGGATTTTTAAAGAGTCATTAAAGATAGTAAAATCAAATCATTTCCCTCTGTGTCTTTAAGGGAGAAATGAAATTGGTCATAAGGAAAATGAGTAAGTAGTCATTTATTAAAAGTACTGTGATAATTGATATTGTTACGTAGTTTTGAAAATTAGAAGTGGCATTCAAGGCTAAATAGTATAGATTTGCTTTGCATTTACTAGATCACAAATATGCCCTCAGCAAAGCTGTGGTCTCACCTGAAAAATGTACAGCTGGATACAAGAGAGCACTTTTATTAGATAATGTCCTTTTTCTTAGGTTTACCTGTGTGATTTCCATAGCATGCATATACTGAACAGTGGTAAGGAATTGATACGTTTTGAAAACAATTGGAAACATAGCTCAATTTTTACTTAAAGTCATTATTTAATGTATTACATAAAAAGTAAAAGGCACAGAAATCCAACTTTTGCTTAAAAATAACCCTGAGTACCTGCATACAGATTCTCTGATGTATAGCCAAATCACTGGTGCTGGGACAAAATGGGAAATACATGGAAGCAATTTCCCCAAGCAGCCCATTCAGTCTAGAAAAAGCATCCAACAGGAGTTTATAGTTGCTCTCAATATCCCACACACATCTCCTGCCCTTACTACATCAGTGCATAGAGGTTCAGCATCCTCCTGCCAGCACCTGTGTGTCACCTTTAGGGCAGGCTGCAGGTCTGAGGAATTAAAATCTCCCAGGAACAACTCTCAACTTCTGATTTGTCAAGAGCTAGTATGTAAATACCTCTGCACCCTTGTCCTTTGGAGAAGATGGCTCAGGGGTGCATATTCTGTACCATTTCCAAAGTTCCACAGATTTGGCGGCCTTCGGCGGTAATTTGTTTCATAATCCGACTCTTATTGGGCCTCCCTCTTCTGGTTTTACTTGCTCACTCATCTACTGTGGTTTGCAAGGATCACCTCCCAAATAAACTGCTTGCATTTTGATTCTTGTCTCAAGGTCTGCTTCTTTAAAACCTCAAACTCAGACATGGTTGCACTCTCCTGGCCTGTTCATTCTTGGCCCCAGGATCTTGAATAAATAATCAGTAGGATTCAACCCCATTTTTTATATATGAAAAGAATTTGAAGGAGTCTTTCATACAGATTTTATAAATGTAGGAACAAGATCAGAGGATAATGACTGAACCCACAACATAGGATCAAGCATCAGAGATTTAACACAGTGGGAGTGCAGGTGTGAGTTTTCATTGCCTACTCACTGAAGTAACTAGAAGAATTACCTCTGTTTTCGTCAATTCTGTGTTTCTCTTCTGATACTGACGGGTTCTATCAAGCCTGCTTCTGGGTTGCCTCTGTCATTGTTTTCCCATGAAGGTCCCCAATGAAGTAATCTTGCCCTTGTGTCAAGACACTTATTATGACTATATGCCAAATATTCTAGGCCCCTGCTTGCACATGGCCAAAATCCATATTCAGTACAAAGTTATCAACTCATGTGTTCAGAAAGGTTGCCTTTGAAAAGGGCTTTCTCTTGCCTGCCTCTCACCAGTCCTTATTATCCCTTGTAAGGGATTATTTCTCTATTTGCTAGAGCTCAGTTCTTCTATTTTGGAAAGGAAAAGGAAGCCTTTATGTCTCTACTTTCTTTGGCAGGAAGAATAACTTTCAGGTGATAGCTTACTTTAAAAAGGAAGCAGAAACATATACCTTGTCATGGCTTCAACTCAGAGGTTTTATTTTTTTACTATTTAATTCCAGTCATGTAATGACATACTGATTCATGTGCTGGGTTTTGTTCTTTAGGTCTCACTGGCTAACAGACACTTCCAAGGTTGAAAAGTATAGGGGAAGCTCACCTCAGCTGCAGTGAAACATGAACCTTTGAAGGGCACACATCCAAACACGTTAGAAATTAAAAACCTGCCAGAACAGCATCTTCATGGTTCTTCTGCCATACATGCATACTATAAATGATCATGCTTCACAGTCAATCTCTGCAGCATGAGCCAGCCCTTAAACTTGGCGTGATTACATGTTTGTATTAATGCCTTGCCCAGGTTTATATTTCTGTGGTGGTACTGTATCTTTTAATCCACTTGGTTTCTAGAATAACCCCCGAAGTTTCTAGAAGAAATGACTAACACAGCTAGTCAATGATTGCCATCTCTTCTCCTTTTCCTGCCTCACAGCCATTACTTACCATCAGCAAAACACATGGATACTGTATTGATTAAGGCAAGTAATATTAGCTGCGATAAAAAACATCCTAAATCTTAGCGACTTACCACACAAAAACTTTATCTCTCACTCATGCGAATATTCCTAGTTGGGGAAGACTTACCATATGATCATCCAGTGTCTCCGTGCCTTCCCTTTGTGGCTTCAGCCTCTTCCCATTCACCTGATTGAAGGGAAAGAGGGAAACAATGGAGGTTTGCATGTGAAAAGTTTCTAAAGGCTAGATGTGAAAAATAATATGTTAATTATGTCCCCATTTTTGTGCTATAATCAGCCACATGGCCATACCTGACTGCAAGCAAGGCTTGAAAATGTTCGACCTCTAAGACTAAGATGGAAAAAAAGCAAGATTTGGAGAACACATGGCACTCTCTGCCAAATATATTATGCTGCTTCTAAACTCCTCATTTTGTCCTGTGATCTCCTCTGCCTAGACCACTCCCACCTCTTCATGCTCCTCCCAGCTCTTGAAAATGTTCACCTGTCATGATCACTGAGCTCAGATACTGCCTTATCTGGGACACCTTTCCTGATATGCGCACCCTCATTCTCAGTTTGTATTAGGTACCCCTTTTCTTGTTCCCTTTCCACTCTTAACTATCCTCTGTTAAATTCCACTAAATTCCATGAATTGTGTTAACATTTCCTAACTTTGGACAGTGAATATTAGTGACTCACTACATATTGGTTGAGCTACTGAAAGAATGGAGTCCATCATTCCTCTTACTATGACATGTTCTCTAGTGGTATCAAGATGGCAATGCCCCAACAGGTGCAGGATTAGCTTCATAAGAATTACCCATGGCTCATGCCTGTAATCCCAGCACTCTGGGAGGCCAAGATGAGAGGATGGCTTAACACCAAAGATTTGAGACTAGCCTGGGTGACAGAGCAAGGCCTTATCTCTTAAAAAGAAAAGAAGGCCGGGCGCGGTGGCTCAAGCCTGTAATCCCAGCACTTTGGGAGGCCGAGGCGGGTGGATCACGAGGTCGAAAGATCGAGACCATCCTGGTCAACATTGTGAAACCCCGTCTCTATTAATACAAAAAATTAGCTGGGCACGGTGGCGCGTGCCTGTAATCCCAGCTACTCAGGAGGCTGAGGCAGGAGAATTGCCTGAACCCAGGAGGCGGAGGTTGCGGTGAGCCGAGATCGCGCCATTGCACTCCAGCCTGGGTAACAAGAGCGAGACTCCGTCTCAAAAAAAAAAAAAAAGAAAAAAAAAAGAAAAGAATACTCACCTGTGGAGTTTGCTATACCCAGTCCCTTAGTATCAATCGCCAGTTGGCCATTCCTCCTCCCTTGTCCCATGGAGCAAGGGATACTTCTGGACCTCACTGAACTTGAGTCTAGTCATGTGACTTTCACTAATGAAATGTGTCTGGAAGCTATGGTGGGTCAGTTCCAAACAGGATTAAAGGGCCATGACATGTTTTCATTCATCTTGTTATGCTCCTGCCGTAGTCGTGAAAAGTGCAGACTCCAGGTAGCTGCCATTTCTTCTGTCTGTGTTCTAGAAAGAGAGTTCTGGGGCAGTCTTGAACCCAAGCCCAGCCCAGCCCAGACCAGCTGTCTTAGTCTATCTGGGCTGCTATAAAAAACTGCTATAGACAAAGTAGCTTATAAACAACAGAAATTTATTTCTCACAGTTCTGGAGGTTGAGAAGTCGAAGATTAAGGCATTGGAAGATTCCGTGTCTGGTGAGGTCCTGCTCCTCGAAGGCTGTAACTTCAACTTGTGTCTTCGCATAGTAGGGGGACTAGCTAGCTGTCCAGGGTCACCGTATAAGGACACCAATCCCATTTATGAGAATTCTACCCTGGTGAACTAATCACCTCTTAAAAACCCCACCTTTTAACTTCAGTGACTAGGTTTAAATATATGAATTTTGGGGAAACATAAACATTCAGATCATAGCACCACCCGCTCTGAGCCATAACCAAATTCACAGCAGTAAGAAATAAATATCCATAAGCCACTGAGCTTTTTAGCGGTGTTTGTTACACGGCATACCTGAAGCAGGGTAAGGCCCAGACATCTGCACTTAAAAAAGAACTACAGCTAGACACATTTGGAAACTACTGTACACATTAGACTCTTTCATCAATAGGAAAAAAAGTAACATTTAAACAGATGGAACAGGATATCTACAAAGACTTTATCAGCCATCTTCCCAGACACATGGCAGGGTGTTGAATCCCAGCATTTCTTGAATAGCATTGCAACACGAGCTCAGCCAGAGCAGGGTTTTGGGGAGTCAGAGGGGCCCTGGGTAAGAGTACTGCTGTTCCCTTCCAACCTCAAAGTGGGCAACAATGATGACTGAGTCTATGCGGGCGTATGTTGATGTATTTTTTTCTTTCAACTTGAATTCATCATTTCATCACAGTATTAAAACCGGCAGGATTACCAAACCTTACACGATCATTTATGTCTGTCTTGCCAAACATTAATTACATTGTTTTAAGGTAGCGTGATTATGTTCGGCACATAGTATGTAGAAATAAGAGCTAGGTTGTTGACTGTGAATAGCCGCATTACTATTTCATACGTCTGCAAGGCTGTGTGTTTGGGTCTTTTTCCCTACGTGGCTGACATGTAAAATGCTATTATTGGCCATTTTTTCCAGATGCTGTAGTGATTATTTTTATCCCTCTTTTAGCATCAGTAATATCACTACATTATACTTCTCCAGTAATATGTGTTCTCCGTTTATAATGACAAGTGAGAATTTACCACAGGACAAAAGTACCTGGTTCTTTGAAAGCTGTTCCTATGTCCTATGGTATAATAAGGAATGTCAAAGGAATTTGACTTTTCCTATTTCTTCAGTGGAGTAGAGAAGGTATGAGGAACAGAAATACATTTAACTCTATAAAATACTATGGCTTATTTCCTTTTATCGTATCAAAGGAAGAGGAAATAGTCACAAGAGTCCTGAGAAATTTGTCACATCCATGAATTACATTAGGTAGGGATATTAGAATTTTTCTTTCTTTTTTTTTTCCAACTAGTTGACAGTAACATTCATTTCAACTACAGCGTTATAAACTCAAAGGACAGGCATATTATGTAGAAATCCACCAGGGCTCCCTTAGAGTTGGTCACAGCTACAGTCCTGGCTTATTCTTTGTGCCTGCCTATTCCCTTGCAGTCTCTGACACATACAGAGGATGTAATAAATGTTTGTTAATGCACAGTGGTGGGAAGGGAAGATTTATGCTGAGCCAAAATGAGAATCATTGACGATGTCAATCCAAAAAGCTGTGCATGTGGTTAAAAAAACAAATGCTTCTAAAAACTTTTACGCTTTGTCCCTGTTCAAGGAGGGCTCATGCCCGCACCCATTGCCTGAAACATTCTGGGGTGCCCATGAAGATAAATCTTCTGCATCTGCCTGCCACCTCTTCACACTCTGGCTGACCCTATGCTGACACAAGTGCTTCAGAAGATTTTTGTCTGCTGTTATCTTTTGTACAGATACCACTGAATTTTTTTATAGTTTGATCAATATTTTTGACAAATCATATTTTCAATTTTTTCTTTAATAGGCAGAGATAAATATGGTCTAATTTTAAATTCATATGCCTATATCTCATGTTAGAAAACAGCACTTTATTGAAATTGAGGCAGGTTATGTAAAATGACTAAGTTGCTAAGTATTTGTAAGCAAACGGAGAAGAGTTTTGTTTTCTAAAAGAACAGTGCAGAAACAAAGCAGAATTTTCCTACCTTAACCAATTTAAAAACCTGCTGTTAATCTGTGTAGTTTGAATTTACTCTGCAGAAAATAGGGCTATATCTTCTGGGCTTAACTTGTCACAGGAATTCAGGCAATATTTTCTCTCATTAGTATTTTGTCTGTCATAGGATAATAAAGGTAAATACAACAAATATTATATAGCATATAACCATCATTTTATTCATAAGCATCAATAGGTACTCAAAAAAAGGAAATTCAGGTGGTTTAATCTTCATATCAGAAAGCACAGGATTAATACTAACTTTGATCATGAATGACAAAGCAAAGCTCTGGGGGCTTCAAGTAAGATTCCAACTATAAGTTTGACCTTAGTGTTAATGCCTTTATCTTTTAATGCCTGGTTTAGAAACATGGATAATGATGACCAGCAGCTCCACCAGAAGACATTTATTCCAAAAATTTTGGTTAAAGAAGGTCTAGGTTTTTCTCGCTTATCCAAAGTTACCAGATTATTCTCAGCCCTGGTGGCCTGTTGGATGATTTAGGGATATAAGTTTCACCAGAGAAGGCCTGGTTGAATTTTGACCACCCTAGAGGAAGTTAGCGATCACATGGTGTTTGAGACCTTGTTTGGGACCCCAGGCCCTTCACAAGGTGGCTTCAGGACACTTATCCAAATATAACTACCATCCTTTGCTAATATAAAACAACAAAAGCTAGTGTAAATCTGGCTTCCTCTCCTTCCACACTCCTTTCTGTGATGGAGATGATGTGGTCTGAGGGGAAAAACTTTGAGCTTTGGAAAGAGACTTGTCTGAGTTGAGATGCCTTTTCCACTGGTCATGAGCATGAGCCCCTGAATGATAGCTGTGATCATCTTCAGATCCTCTTCCTTCTTAATTCTGTTCCTGTTCCCTCTTGATCTCTCTGTAGCACTTCACACCACAGACCATGCCTTCCTTGACTGGTCTCTTCTCCTACCTATCTGAGCATTCCGTTCTAGTGTTATCCAATGTAGTTTTACTAAAAATAATACAATGACAAAAGAAGGCCCCATATTTATTGAGACTCTGCAATAAACAAGGCACTGTAGTAGGAGTTGGGTATATATGACATAAAACCTTGTCCCTACCCTTAGATAGCTTACCATCTGCAAAAGAAAAGACTATTAAAAAATAATGACAAATCTTCTAATACGTGAGTAGTAGTTGTAGTAGCACTCCTTAGTACTAAAGACAATTCGAAAACAAGGTTTTTTTTATTATTTCAATAGGTTGTTCAGGAGTAGGTGGTGGTTGGTTACATGAATAAGCTCTTTAGTGGTGATTTCTGAGATTTTGGTGCACTCATCACCTGAGCAATGTACACTGTACCTAATGTACAGTCTTTTATCCATCACCCGCCTCCTACCATTTCCCCTAAGTCCCCAAAATCCATTGTATCATTCTTAAGCCTTTGTATCCCTGTAGCTTAGCTCCTATTTGAGTGAGAACATAAGATGTTTGCTTTTCCATTCCTGAGTTACTTCACTTAGAAAAATTGTCTCCAATTCCATCCAGGTTCCTGCAAATGCCATCATTTCGTTTCTTTTTCTGGCTGAGTAGTTTTCTGTGGTCTATATATACCACATATAAAACTAGATTATTAAAGTTTTTAAATGCCTGCATGAGTAGCTTAAGCTTTATTCTGCAGGTCAGTTCTATTTAAATTTTTTAAAAATTCATTATTGTCAGTTAAAAAAAATTGAGACTGCACCCGTCAACACACACACACACGCAATATGCAGTCAATGCTTACTATTCTCAGAATACATTATTAGCAAATTCACCTATTAGCTAAAATTTATTTGTAACCTTCAAATCAATACTCACATGTTACAGTCATTCATTGTCATGTGCAAAGCAGACAGAAAGTTGCATGCCTAATGCAGACATTCTTAGATGAAGTCAAACAAGGTGATGCTCTGCCTTTTTAAAAATTTATTGTTTAGTTTATTCGGTAGATTATTATTGAATTTATTAATATTTCCACAAAAAAAACCTAGGCTCAGGTGGATTTTTCATTTTACAGGAGGAAATAACAAGTAATATATTAGACCACTAAAAGACTGTAAGGAGAAGAAATACTGAAATAATTCTCAAAATTTTTTTAATACTTTAAGTTCTAGGATACATGTGGAGGACGTGCAGGTTTGTTACATAGGTATACACGTGAGATGGTGGTTTACTGCACCTAGCAACCTGTCATCTACATGAGGTATTTCTCCTAATGCTATCCCTCCCCTAGCCACCCACCCCCTGACAGGCCCCAGTGTGTGATGTTTCCCTCCCTGTGTCCATGTGTTCTCATTGTTCAACTCCCATTTATAAGTGAGAACATGTGGTGTTTGGTTTTCTGTTCCTGTGGTAGTGGGCTGAGAATGATGGTTTCCAGATTCATCCATGTCCCTGCAAAGGACATGAACTCATCCTTTTTTATGACTGCATAGTATTCCATGGTGTATATGTGCCACATTTTCTTTATCCAGTCTATCTTTAATGGGCATTTGGGTTGGTTCCAAGTCTTTACTATTGTGAACAGTGCTGCAATAAACATACGTGTTCATGTGTCTTTATAGTAGAATGATATAACCTTGTGGGTATATTCCCAGTAATGAAATTGCTGGGTCAAGTGGTATTTCTGGTTCTACGTCCTTGAGGAATCACTACACTGTCTTCCACAATGGTTGAACTAATTTACACTCCCACCAACAGTGTAAAAGCCTTCCTGTTTCTCCATATCCTCTCTAGCATCTGTTGTTTCCTGATTTTTTAATGATTGCCATTCTAACTGACATGAGATGGTATCTCATTGCGGTTTTGATTTGCATTTCTCAAATGACCAGTGATGATGAGCTTTTTTTCATATGTTTCTTGGCCGCATAAATGTCCTTTTTTGAGAAGTGTCTGTTCATATACTTCATCCACTTTTTGATGGGTTTGTTTGTTTTTGTGTACTTAAGTTATTTGCAAATTCTGGATATTAGCCCTTGGTTAGATGGATAGATTGCAAAAATTTTCTCACATTTTGTAGGTTGCCTGATCACTCTGATGCTAGTTTCTTTTGCTGTGCAGAAGCTCTTATTTTTTTTTTTCTTTTTTTTTCTTTTTTTTTTTTGAGATGCAGTTTCATTCTTCTTGCCCAGGCTGGAGTGCAATGATGCAATCTCCACTCACCACAACCTCCGCCTCCCAGGTTCAAGCAATTTTCCTGCCTCAGCCTCCCAAGCAGCTGGGATTATGGGCATGTGCCACCACATCAGCTAAGTTTGTATTTTTAGTAGAGACAGGGTTTCTCCATGTTGATCAGGCTGGTCTTGAATTCCCGACCTCAAGTGATCTGCCTTCCTCAGCCTCCCAAAGTGCTGGGATTACAGGTGTGAGCCACAGCACCTGACCTGCAGAAGCTCTTTAGTTTAATTAGATCCTGTATGCCAATTTTGGCTTTTGTTGTCATTACTTTTGGTGTTTTAGTCAAGAGGTCTTTGCCCATGCCTGTGTCCTGAATGGTATTGCCTGGTTTTTCTTCTAGGGTTTTTATGGTTTTAGGTCTTACATTTAAGTCTTTAATCCATCATGAGTAACTTTTGTTTAAAGTGTAAGGAAGGGGTCCATTTTCAGTTTTCTGCATATGCCTAGTCAGTTTTCCCAACACCGTTTATTAAATAAGGAATCCTTTTCCCATTGCCTGTTTTTGTCTGGATTGTCAAAGATCAAATGGTTGTAGATCTGTGGCATTATTTCTGAGGTCTTTGTTCTGTTCCATTGGTCTGTATATCTGTCTTGGTACCAGTACCATGCTATTTTGGTTACTGTAGCCTTGCAGTGTTTTGAAGTCAGGTAGTGTAATGACTCCAGCTTTGTTCTTTTTGCTTAGGATTGTCTTGGCTATATGAGCTTTTTTTGGTTCCATATGAAATTTAAAGTAGTTTTTCTAATTCTGTGAAGAGAGTCAATGGTAGCTTGATGAGGGCAGCATTAAATCTATAAATTACTTTGGGCAGTATGACCATTTCATGATATTGATTCTATCCATAAGCATGGAATATTTTTCCATTTGTTTGTGTACTCTCATTTCTTTGATCAGTGGTTTGTAGTTCTCCTTGAAGAGGTCCTTCACATGCCTTGTAAGTCATATTCCTAGTTATTTTACTCTCTTTGTAGCAATTGTGAATGGGAGTTCACTCATGATTTGGCTCTTGTCTACTATTGATGGATAGGAATGCTTGTGATTTTTGCACATTGATTTTGTATCCTGAGAATTTGCTGAAGTTGCTTATCACCTTAAGGAGATTTTGGGCTGAGACAATGGGGTTTTCTAAATATACAATCATGTTATCTGCAAACAGAGAGAATTTGATTTTCTCTCTTCCTATTTGAATATTCTTTATTTCTTTCTCTTGCCTGATTGCCACGGCCAGAACTTCCAATGCTATGTTAAACAGGAGTGGTGGCAGAGGACATCCTTGTCTTGTGCTCATTTTTAAAAGGAATGCTTCCAGGTTTTGTGAATTCAGTATGATATCAGCTGTGGTTTTGTCATAAATAGCTCTTATTATTTTGAGATACATTCCATCAATACCTAGTTTATTGAGAGTTTTTAGCATGAAGGGGTGATGAATTTTATTAAAGGAGTTTTCTGCATCTATTGAGATAATCATGTGGCTTTTCTCATTGGTTCTGTTTCTGTGGTGGATTATATTTATTTACATATGTTGAACCAGCCTTGCATCGCAGGGATGAAATTGACTTGATCATGGTAGATAAGCTTTTTAATGTGCTGCTGGATTCAGTTTGCCAGTATTCTATTGAGGATTTTCGCATCAAGTTTCATCAGGGATATTGGCCTAAAATTTTCTTTTTTGTGGTGTCTCTGATAGGTTTTAGTATCAGGATGATGCTGGCCTCATAAAATGAGTTAGGGAGGAGTCCCTCTCTTTATATTGTTTGGAATAGTTTCAGAAAGAATGTTACCAGCTCCTCTTTGTACCTTTGGTAGAATTCGGCTATGAATCAGTGTGGTCTTGGGCTTTTCTTGGTTGGTAGGCTGTTAATTACTGCCTCAATTTCAGAACTTGTTATTGGTCTACTCAGGGATTTGACTTCTTCCTGGTTTAGTCTTGGGAGGCTGTATGTGTCCAGGAATGTATCCATTTCTTCTAGATTTTCTTGTTTGTTTGTGTAGAGGCTTTTATAGTATTCTCTGATGGTGGTTTGTGTTTCTGTGGGATCAGTGGTGATACCACTTTTATCATTTTATATTATGTTTATTTGATTCTTCTCTCTTTTCTTCTTTATTAGTCTGGCTAGTGGTCTATCTACTTTGTTGATCTTTCGAAAAACCAGCTCTTGGATTCATTGATTTTTTGAAGGTTTTTTTGTGTCTCTGTCATCTTCAGTTCTGCTCTTATCTTAGTTATTTCTTTTCTTCTGCTCTCTTTGGAATTTGTTTGCTCTTGCTTCTCTAGTACTTCTAATTGTGATGTTAGGGTATCAATTTTAGATTTGCCCTGCTTTCTTCTGTGGGCATTTAGTGCTATAAATTTGCCTCTAAACACTGCTTTAGCTGTGTCCCAGAGATTCTAGTGTGTTATGTCTTTGTTCTCATTGGTTTCAAACAACTTATTTATTTCTCTTGCTGCTCTGAACATTTTTCCCTTCATTTCAACCTTGGTGAATCTGATGATTATGTGTCTTGGGGTCTCCAGGTGTATCTTTGTAGTGTTCTCTGTATTTTCTGAATTTGAATGTTGGCCTGTGTTCCTAGGTTGGGGAAGTTCTGGATAATATCCTGAAGAATGTTTTCCAACTTGATTCCATTCTTCCATCACTTTTAGGTAAACCAATTAAATATAGGTTTTGGTTTTTTCACATAGTCCCGTATTTCTTGGAGGCTTTGTTTGTTCCTTTTCATTCTTTTTTTCTCTAATCTTGTCTTCACACTTGATTTCATTAAGTGGATCTTCAATCTCTGATATCCTTTCTTCTGCTTGATCGATTCAGCTATTGCTACTTGTGTATGTTTCATGAAGTTCTCATGTTGTGTCTTTCAGCTCCATCAAGTCTTTTATGTTCTTCTCTAAACTGGTTGTTCTATTCTAGTCAGCAATTTCTCTAATCTTTTTTCAAAGTTCTTAGCTTCCTTGTATTGTGTTGGAACATGCTCCTTTAGCTCAGAGGATTTTACTTTTACCCATCTTCTGAAGCCTACTTCTGTCAATTCATCAAAGTCATTCTCTGTCCAGTTTTGTTTCTTTGCTGGCAAGGAATTGTGATCCTTTGGAGGAGAAGAGGCATTTTGGTTTTTGGAATTTTCAACCTTTTTGCACTGGTTTCTCCTCATCTACCTTTGGTCTTTGATGGTGGTGACCTTCAGATGGGGTTTCTATGTGGATGTCCTTTTTGTTGGTATTGATCCTATTACTTTCTGTTTGTTAGTTTTCCTTCTAACAGTCAGGTCCCTCTTCTGTAGGTCTGCTGGAGTTTGCTGGAGGTTCACTCCAGACCCTGTTTGCCTGGCTATCACCAGTGGAGGCTGAAGAACAGCAAAGATTACTGCCTGTTCCTTCCTCTAGAAGCTTTGTCCCAGAAGGGCACTCACCAGATGCCAGCTGAAGCTCTCTTATATGAGGTGTCTGTCAACCCCTGCTGGGAGGTGTCTTGCAGTCAGGAGACATGGGGGTCAGGGACCCACTCGAGGAGGCAGTCTGTCCCTTAGCAGAGCTTGAGCACTGTGCTGGGAGATCTGCTGCTCTCCTCAGGGCTGGCAGCCATTAACAAAGTTGATTTCTAGTAGTGCTAGATTTGAAGAGTGGCCTATAGGAGTTTGAGGTTTCACAGATGCATGGTGCTGGCTGATGCAAAGGTCCAGGTTGCAGTCATTGGGAAGGAGTGGCTTAAACTGAATGAAAGTAAAAATTATTAGAAATCAAATGATCGAATAACTCTGCTTCCTTTAAAAATGTCAGGAATTGGAACGGGGGATAAATCTATTAACTAGACCCCCAAATTCTTCCTAAATGCAGAAGAGTGACCCAGAGACTGAACATCATATAGAAGTGGGCAGACAAGTGGTATTGTAGCCCACTCTGGCATGCAGTGGCATGATCTTGGGTCACTGCAACCTCTGCCTCCCGGGTTCAAGTGATTCTCCTACCTCAGCCTCCTGAGTAGCTGGGATTATAGACGCCCACCACTGTGCCCGGCTAATTTTTTTTTTTGAGACAGAGTCTCGCTCTGTCACCAGGCACCAGGCTGGAGTGCAGTGGCGCAATCTCAGCTCACTGCAACCTCCACCTCTCAGGTTCAAGCAATTCTCCTGCCTTAGCTTCCCGAGTACCTGGGACTACAGGCACGCACCACCACGCCCAGCTAATTTTTGTATTTTTTTAGTAGAGACGAGGTTTAACCATGTTGGCCAGGCTGGTCTTGAACCCTAACCTTGTGATCTACCCACCTTAGCCTCCCAAAGTGGTGGGATTATAGGCATGAGCCACCACACCCAGCCCAGTACC
Organism: Aotus nancymaae; assembly: GCF_030222135.1. Taxonomy (NCBI): domain Eukaryota; kingdom Metazoa; phylum Chordata; class Mammalia; order Primates; family Aotidae; genus Aotus; species Aotus nancymaae. The sequence goes on along the minus strand of NW_026988450.1, from coordinate 13,146,049 downwards.
TTTTTGTTTAACAATGAAACAGTAATCATTTGAAAATACACAGCATAGATGGTTCTAGGTTCAGAAATAGAAAATAACACCAGAAAAAAAAATAGTATCTCCTGCTTTCCAGGACATCTTATCCTGTTGTTAGTTCTAGAATATGGTAGGATGTTAAAAATGTGAAGATCTTGTTCAAGGAAATGCTTAATTCTACTGGGAAAATTTTAAGGGGTGAGAAGAAAGATGAACCCGTAGGTGAGGATGAGTGCAGAGGTGGAGGAGCAGAGCCACTGAAGTCACCAGAGAGGCCCGGCTTTGAGACTGGGCCCAGTGAGTCCCAAGAGGAGAAAAATAGAAGGAATTTATTAGACTAGGTAAGTTTTCCTAAATTGGATATAAATGTCATTTTAATGCTAAATTGACTGAAAGTCTCAGGTGATATCAGAGTCTGGTCTATCCAGGACTTTCCCCTTGAGGCATAATAAATGATCCATAGCATACAGAAGGATTTTTGGCAAGCCCTGCATTCTAGCTTGGTGAGCTGTGATCCAGGTGTGGGGTGAGGTCCTAAGCATGGTTTACCAAGTCCTTCACCATCCGTCTTCATCTCCTACTCTTTTTTCTGACATGAGTAAATTTCCAACAACACTCCCCTCTCTAAAACCAGTTCCACATGGGTACAATTGATGTGTCCTCTCCAACTCTACCTGGGGAGTTCTCAATGCAATTCAAGGCTCAACAGAAATGACAACTCCTCTGTGGAGTCTTATCCAACTGCTCCTTCCTTCACCAAGCTTCTTCAAACTCCTCTTTCAGGTCAGAAAGTTCACAGGGTAATTCAAGCACACTGAAGGTGGCATGGGGAAACTGAATTAGGCAAAATTAGACAGAATTGATGTGCCCTGAGCCCCCAAAAGACATGGTTCTTGTCCATTCTAATGGAGAAAGCATTAGCAAAGTCTGGTTATAAATCTAAACAGAAATAGATAACTGGCCAAAAAGGGCCAGAAATGTGTAGTGATAAAAACCCCAGACCCAGATTTCTTGGGCTGGAATCTTGGTCTACTAGGTATTAACTTGTTGGCTTTGAGAAAGTTATGTTACTTCCAGGTCCTTCTTTGTAAAAAGAGGATGATGCTAAAGGAATTTAAAACATGTAAGTATTACGAAAACTAAATGAGTAAATTAACATAAAGCAGTTGAGGGTACCCCACACTCATGGTGAATGTGCAGTAACAGATGGCTGTTATTTTTATTTGAACAATTTTTAAAATCTTCTTTATTCTAATTGAAAATTGATGTTAAATTTGTTTACGTAATTTTTTATTTTTGTTCATTATTTTTTACTTCATATTTTTCCCTTTCTTTTTGGAGAATACAAGTAATAAAAAGTAAACTAAAGAACATGATTAGGAAACATTTCAGTTTTTCCTAAATCCGTATAGCTAATGATATTTTCAAATTATGATTTGATATATTTATAATTACACACACACAAACACACATATGATAATCATTTAAAAATCAGTGCATTTTGTCATTAGTTAACTAAAATAACTCGTTAAAGAGTTTATGTCATTGTATTCTATCCATATTTTTAAAAAGAGATTTCTGTAAATTTAAATAAATGAGGCCAAAATGGGAGTATGTTCAGACAGTGTATTTTAAGAAACTTGTACTTTTTCTTACCAGTTCTTGCTTTTACAAGTCTGTGTGTTATTACAGACAGAGATTCCTTACTTTCGCTTCTTATTTGAATCATGTGGGAATGTAAATATTGGTAGCTTTTCAGATGAAACTGTGAAGTGAAAATGTATTCTGTGTTTTAGTGGGGCTTTACCCTGCTCTTAAAATAAACCAGCAAGTGGAAGATTTTCAGACTTGAGATCTATTTATTAGTTAATGGGCTGCTTAGGACAGCATTTGTTCTAAGCATTTGCCAAATTTCTAAGCAGTTAAAAATCTTACTAACTCAACTCTAGCCAATCCATCACAGCTTCACAAAGGAGGCGATGAAAAGCATGCCTGTCTCTTGCACTTAACATTGAAATTAGCCTGATTGGATTGCACAAAGAGTCCTGGGCAGTCAGCCCTGATCGACTTCAAAGAATTCATATACTTAGAAAAAAAAAAAATCCAAAGCTACAAAGACTTGAGAATCTGGCACAAATAATGTCATCTTCTACTTGAAGCTTTTTTAAAAATCTGCTATTCCAGAAGTTTCCAAACACATATTTTAATGCTATATTTATTTGATCAATCTATTTATCATTTAATAGCTACAGGTGGCTCTAATTACGACTCCTCAAATTTAAGTTTATTATCTTGATATAACTTATGAAATGTATCTTGTTTAGGCAAGCAAAGAAGATAAATAATGTTTCTGAAATTCTGCTGTGCTCACCGACCATTTACAGTAGGCGTGGCAATAGAAATACATTCAGGACCAGGCAGGAGATGTGACTGGGGCAGCAGGCTGGGTAGGGATGTGGTAAATGGAGAGGACAGTGTTGAGTAAAAGAAGCAGCCAATACTCAGCTTTAGCCAATTGCTTGCCATGGGACTGAAACTCTGGAGTTTATCAAGAGAAGACTGAAAATTGAATTTTTATGTGGCAACTTCTATTTTTTCCACAATTAGAATTAATTTAAGAAATTAAAGCACTGTGTGGATCAGCAAAACAAAAGAGTCATATTGACCTTTGGAGCAATTATTTAGCCACCTCTGTTTAATAGCTTGCTTCATAATTAGCATTCTAGAGAATGATCTTGAATTTTTATGTTTTATAGTTTGTTTTTGTTCTTCTACCACAAGACTTTTGGCCAACCTCTAGGATATTCAAATATAATATGGCGCCATAAACATCAGTTAGTAATATTAATATCTAGATTTACCAAGCTGATGTCCCTAAAGACATTTCACCTCCTCCTCTGCCCTCTCTTCTCCTTCTTTTTAAAATAAAAGTTAACTTGCATTCCTTTAAACAAGTAACAAAACTAACATTTAAGTGACTCATGTGCCAGACATTTCTCTTTTATATAGTTTTATCCTAATAAAACCCTCCAGGAATTCCAGATAATGAGAAAAAGTCCAATGGTGAATAAATAGCTTATTAAATATCAAAAATCTAATAAGTAGAACAAAAGTAATTGAAACCAAGATCTGTTGATAGTAAAGCCCAACCCATTTTCATTTTAGAATGCTGCCACTGAGTATAAAAATTTCTTTTCTATTTTATTCTACAGGTAATTCAAGTAATTTGTCACTCTTTAGACATTATAAAACAATTGGAAAATAAAAGAGAGGATACCAATGCTAATACCAATTTATATCTAATGAACTAGACTGGGAACAGTGACTCACACATGTAGTCCCAGCACTTTGGGAGGCCAAGGCAGGTAGATCGCTTGAGCCCAGGAGTTTGAAACCAGCCTGGGCAACACAGGGAGACCCAGTCTCTACAGAAAATAAAATTAAAAAAAATAGCCAGGTGTGGTGGTGCAAGCCAGTAGTCCCAGCTATTTGGGAGGCTGAAGCAGGAGAATCACTTGAGCCCAGGAGGTCGAGGCCACAATGAGCAGTCCTTGCACCACTACACTCCAGACTGGGTGACAGAGTAGGACGCTGTTTCAAAAATAAACATAAAAATAAATCTAATGAAATCTAGGATGTCTAATTTGAAGATAGAAGCAATAAACAAAATGAGAAACCAAAATAAATTCTGTGTTTGATGAAACCAAAGGTCAGCCGTAACTCTGAACCTAAAAATAAAAGGAGGTCGCCTGAAGCAGTTGTGAGGAAGCAGGGTAAGAGGAAGCAGAGAGAGGATGCTCATTGCCAGATCTTAGAAAAAAAATAATAAATTAGGATGATATACTTTTACAAAATTAAAGAAATCCTCTGAGGTGCTAACACAAAATTTTCTTGTTAGCAACAACACTAATAAAGAAATTCACCTAGTAGGGAAATCTGCTGTGGACTGAGTTTGATTCCAAGAACAGAAGAGTCGGGACCAGTGAGAAATAGCACAGGCATAGCAGTCCTCCCACGTTAGGAGGAAGAGATACTTTTGCACAGTGAACAGTGCTGCAACAGCTTGTCCCTTTCATATACTATTAGAGATAATCCTGTGTTCAACACGTAGTTCTCCCTGCTCCTATTGAAGAGAGAACCCCAATTTCACCTTGGTTATCTCCAGATCAATTCCTTGTCAATAGATTTACTGTTTTATTTACCTTTAATTTCAAGAACTAAATATCCCCAAGTGGTATTTCAACTTCCATTTAATGAAACCTGTCATCCAAAGAAGTTTCCTCCCTTGGGAACTAACATCTCTGAACTAGGAGAACCCGAAGTTTCACAAAAGGAAATAAAAAGTCAGCAAGTGCAAATTAGGCATAATAGTGCAGGGAGCTCCCGTCCCTTGATTTTCAGATTTGTGAGTTTTTGTTGTAAGAGTAATAACACTACATGTTGGTCACTGATTCAAAGCTTATACCACACACTGTAGGACAACATCCCAACCTCACTATGTGTCGTTTACCAGCTGGAAGCATTAACTGAGTTACATAATTCCATTCTATCATTTCATGTTCTTCTAGGTGATGGGATTATGTTTTAAATCCAATGAATTGCATAATCATGAGCCTATTATCACTTTTTTTTTTCTGAAGTGAAATGAGTTCCTTAGTCAAAAACAATGTATGGGATACCGTGATGGAGAATAACAAATTATTTAAGTTTATGCATGGTAGTACCAGCAGAAGAACTGCAAATGTAAAAGGTGAATTCACACCCGGAATAAGTATCTATTTCAGTGAGGACAAAATCCCTAAGGGATGGGTTTCTATGTCATCAGTCTGCAAGTTGACCAGGTAGTCCCCGAGGGAAGGTTGTCATAATAGCCTTAGAGTTGTTCACATTGATCCAGATACAATTTGATTATGTAATGAATACCTTCTATCCTTAATGTCATGTGCATTTGTCCATGAGCCCATTGAACAAGTATCAATTGACTAACATCTATTATACAATATATCATTTTATGCATATGATAACTTCTCTTTAGTGGACTCCCTCTAATGAGAATTTACTTGAGACACAAGTATTTTCATACTCTATGTCTATTTTAAGAAGTCATCCTCTCATCATCCATCTTTTAATATTCTTCCTTTGAATTTCCTGATCACCTAGCCAATCTATTAGCAGCTACTCACGAATCAGGGTCCACTTCTGGTAAAACCATCTGTACACTAGGTAGGTAAGTGAACCAATGTGGCAAATTTTTCAGTTTCCAAGCATGTCTGTTTAGCCATAGAACGGACCCAGAGAATCACTGAGCCAACTGTGAGACAATCAGGCAAAAATTTCATTATCATTTGATCCCCAAAATGTAAACTGTTCTGACTTTTTATTTAAAAATATCAAACTATTCAAAAATAAAGAGAATAATATATCAATTCCCCACGTGTCCACTGCACAGCATTACAAGTTTTAAACCATGCATGAGCTGCATTTTGAATAGAAGGATCCAGGGGACAGGGGACACTAAAAGCCCCAAATATGGTCATGTGTCACATAACAGGTTTTTGGTAAATGCTAGAGTGTACACAATGGTGATCTCTTAAGATAACAGAGCTGAAAAATTCCTACCCTCTAGTAACACTGTAGCCATCATAACACTTAAGGTAACAGAGCTGAAAAGTTCCTACCATCTAGTAACACTGTAGCCATCATAACACTTAAGATAACAGAGCTGAAAAGTTTCTACCATCTAGTAACACTGTAGCCATCATAACATTTTAGCACAATGCATTACTCATGTGTTTGCGGTGATGCTGGTATAAGCAAAACCCACTACATTTGTCAGTGGCATTAAAGGTTAGCACATAGAATTATGTACTATATGTCACACTTGGTAATGATAGTAAATGACTATGTTACTAGTTTATGTACGGTTGATCCTCGAACAGCATGGATTTGAAGTGCACGAGTCCACTTATATGCAAATTTCCTTCTGCTTCTTCCATCCTGAGACGACAAGACCAACTCTTCCTCTTCTTCCTCCTCCTCAGGATGCTCAAAATGAAGACACAGAGGAAGATCTTTATGACGATCCACTCCAACTTAATGAATAGTAAACATATTTTCTCCTCCTTATGATTTTCTTAATAAAATTTTCTTTTCTCTTACTTTATTGTAAGAATACAGTATATTATTAATAAAGTATGCATTAATTGACTTTATTTGACCAGTAATGCTTGAAGTTAAGAATAGGCTACTAGTAGTTAAGTTTGGGGGTAGCCAAGAGTTATACATGGATTTTCAACTGCACAGGAGCTGGTCCCCCTAACCTTTGCATTGTTCAAGGATCAACAATATTTTACTGTATTATATATTTTATTCACATTTTAAAGTGTAGTACTTCTACTCATTAAAAAAAAATTAACTGTAAAACAGCCTCAGGCAGATCTTTTGGGAATTATTCCAGAAGAAAGCATTGTTATTATAGGAGATGATAGCTGCATGCATGTTATCACCCCTGAAAACCCTTAGGACCTTTCGCTGGGACAAGATGTGGAGATGGAAGACAGTGATACTGACTTTTATAGGGCTAAGCTAGTGTGTATATTTTTACCTTAGTTTTTAATAAAAAAGTTTAAAACATAAAAAATAAAAATACATAAAGCTTATAGAATAAGAATATAAAGTATTTCAGTGTTTTAAGATGTTATTATAAAAGAATCAAAAAGTTTATAAAATAAAGTTACTATAAACTCAGACAAACTTGTTAAAGAAAACAAATTTTTAAGTTCATTTAGTGTAACCTAAGTGTACCGGGTGTATAAAGTCTACGGTCATGTATGGTAGTACCCTAGGCCTTCACAATCACTCACAGTGCACTCACTGACTCATCAGAGTAACTGCCAGTCCTGCAAACTCCACTCATGATAAGTGTCCTATATTGGTGTACTGCTTTTTTAAACTTTTGTACTATATTTTTACTGTACCTTTTCTATGTTTCAATGTTACTATTGTAATATAATTGCCTACAGCAGTAGTCCCCAACCTTTTTGGCACCAGGGACTGGTTTTGTGAAAGACAATTTTTCCATGGAGTGGGGATGGTTTTGGAATGAAACTGTTCCACTTCAGATCATATAGATTCTCAAAAGATGCATGCAACCTGGATCCCTCACATGTGCAGTTTATAATAGGGTTCACACTCCTGTGAAGATCTACTGCTGCTGATGATCTGACAGGAGGTGGAGCTCAGGCAGTGATGCTCAGCTCACCAGCCACTCATTTCCTGCTTTGCGCCCAGTTCCTAACAGGAAGCAAACCAGTGCTGGTCTATGGCTTGGGTTTTGGGGACCACTGGCCTACTGTATTCAGCAGTGACATGCTGCGCAGGTGTGTAGCCTAGGAGCAATAGGCTATACGACATAGCCTAGTATGTAGTAGGCTATACTATCTAGGTTTGTATAAGTACACTCTATGGTGTCCACACAGCCATAGAATCACCTAATGACGCATTTATTGGAATATTTTACCATTAAGTGAGATTTACCTGTATTAGTGTCATCTCAGGTTTAGTGTCTAGTAATCTCAAAAGTATTTGCATATTTTTCTCTTTTTTATTCTTTCTTTTCTTTTAAATACTTATTTATTTATTTATTTATTGGAGATGGAGTCTCACTCTGTTGCCAGGCTGGAGTGTAGTGGCGCAATTTTGACTCACCACAACCTCTGCCTCCCGGATTCAAGCAGTTCTTCTGCCTCAGCCTCCCGAGCAGCTGGGACTACAGGCACGCACCACCACGCCCAGCTAATTTTTGTATTTTTAGTAGAGATGGGATTTCACCATGATGGCCAGGATAGTCTTGAACTCTTGACCTCATGATCTATCCACCTCGGCCTCCCAAAGTGCTGGGATTACAGGCATGAGACACTGCTCCCCACCTGTATATTTTTCTTTCCCTGACAATCATCATACTCTGGTGCATATCTCTGTTTTATTCCCTGGACCTACTCTTTACTTTTCTACATTCTGCTTTGTTCCTTAGAAGGCTGACCTGAATTGGATACTTCAGAGATCTCCCTTACCCTCGTGCTTTTATTGGGGTTCAGCTAATGGATGGAGTGGCAGAAGACAGGAGAGAGAAGAGAGTGTTTATCCCCCACTTCTGCCCTGCAGGGTCAGCACAGGCAGACTGTGTCCCTTTGCTGAAGGTCACAGCTTTTGTCTGGTGCCTTCTTGGCAAGCTGGCACTGTCCCTAGTTAGGTGACTGCTCTGCCCCTCATACTTAAACTCTTCTTTCTGGTTTATTTATGTCTTTCCTACTGTGCTTTAAGTAGTCCCTTTATCAGAATCCCTCCACATTACCCAGCTATATAAAGCCTAATAGTTGGTCACTGATCTAGTTCACTCCCTGAGAATCAGTTAGCCTTCATCAAAGATCTCTAATCGTCAGATATTCTGTTGGCCACTCCATTCCTGCTACTCATTATTATAGTTATATCTTCCTTGTCTCTCGTGCAGTCACAAAGAATAAGCGCTTCCACTGCCACTGTTCTTTGCAACTCTAGGATCACATCATTCCCCTTTAAATCAGAGAACCCACAATCTCCCCAAGACCACAAAATTCAGCCATCACAGCACTTTGCAAGCATGCCAGCACTGCCCCCTGCCCATGCCCCCAACCATAAACAAATCCTTAATTGCTTAGAGAAGTATCTTCTGGGCCTTCCTGTGGGATGTGGTGGGGGATGGCTTGGCATGTGGATCACACCTGATATTTTTACTCCAACCTTCTACCATCCCTATGCCTTTGTATGCATCTCTCTTTATTATGCTAAGAAAGCTCTGGCAACACAATGTCGAAATAAGCATGCCAGAGTGGATTCATAGCTTCTGTTAGACAAACAAATAACTTGAGCACCCCTTCTACCTTCTTGGGCTAAGACTTCAACCAGAATCTCTATCTATCCATGTTGATAAACTTAGCCTATGTCAAGATTATATTCTGCATACCTTAGTCAAATGCTATGTAAATTTATGCCTCATATATTCTCTAGGTTTTAGATGATAGAAATTAGCAAAATAATGTGATTGTTTTGGTCTTTAAATGATGTTCATTTTCTACCTGCTCTCCGTTACACTCTTACAGACCTTGATGACAATATTATAACTGCAGCAGTCAACCACAATAGCCATTTTATCTTTCATATACCACTTTAAAAAATGCATAATTCCCAATAACCACATTTGATGATTTAAGTAATCATGATACCACTGTACACCACAGATGACCAGGTTTCTGTCTTCTACCGACAAGGTCAGGATTTCATTCAAACTGAAACAGGTCAGCAAACACTTCCAGATTCTCATCTGCAAAGATCTATTTCTAGAACCATTTCTATACAATATTAGTGAGAGTCAGGTCAGGAAGCAGAAAACATTCTAGATGTTTTAAACAGAAAACAATTCATGGAGAGATCAATTGCAAGAGTATGTGTAGCAAAAGAAGAAAGGGTAAGGTTGTTCACAAATAAGTAACTCAATAAATGTCTGTTTCTTTTGTGTTGGGCAAGTAAAAATGTTGACCAACGATCAGTGGCAGAAGATCCAGTGCGTGAGCTGTCCAAGTTCAGCGTCTGGAGCAAGTGCTGAGGAAACGTGCAGTGCTAGGCCTGCGCACCACTGGAACATTCCTACTGTCCTTGAAGTTGCCACCATAAGAACTCACATCTCAGCTGCTACAGTCACAGCTGATACTGTCATTGCTTCCCGAATTATTTCCATTGCTCCATCATGGGGATCCCTCAATACTGCTGCTGCTGCTGAAATCACTGTTGTTACCCCTTCCAGAAGCGAACCGTTGGTACTGCAGCATTATTAATTATCACTGCAGCTACGGCTGGAGATGGCTACAGACACCAGAAACAGAGGAGTCACCTCTCCCCTCCTCCAACAGCATAGTTTTTCGGTCAGCTTCTCTCGTAGCCAGTTGGTCTAGAAATGATACACCAATGTCCTTAAGAACATAGTTGCAAAATCTTTTAAAAATGTATTAGAAATTCTATTCTTCTTAGAAAACTAAGTCCACCTATATATACATCAAAAATCCATCAATAATACAGAATAATGGCACTGGTTTTATACAGCATTGAAAGAATATTTTAACAATAGAAGATATTTTAATGCCATTCACCACATTAGGAGATTGAAGGAGGGAAAACAGATTATCTCAGAAGATGTAGGAAAAAATAAGATGATAAAATATGATATTCATTTATATTAAAATCTTTGTACAAAACTAGGAAAGGCAGAAAATTTCTTAACCTGATAAGTTTACAACAAAACCATCAACACCACCATACGTAACGTTAAAGCATAATCATTATTATTTTTTTTTAACAAAAGCTAGGAAAGGCAATGAGATGTCTATTGACACTACTTGTATTTATCATTGTCCTGGGGTTTCTGACCAGTTCAGTTAAGATAGGACAAAGAAATGTTATAAAAAGAGAAAGAAAAAAAGAAAAAACATAAGTTGTCATTGTATGGAGTTTTTTTATGTGAGACAGTGTCTCACTCTGTCATCCAGGCTGGAGTGCAGTGGCACAATCTTGGCTCACTGCAACCTCATTGTGTGAAGATTTTTAAACTAGCCATAGAAAAATAAAAGATAATTTGTGGATGCACTAATCAAATCAGCAAGGTTTTCAGATATGAAAGCAAAGTGAAAAGAAACATGAAATGCTTATAAACAATAGCAACCAATTAAAAATATTATAATATCACATTCATGATAACATAAAATATTAATGTACCTAAGAATTAATTAATGATCTTTCATTTAATTTTATTGAGTGATGTAACAGATTACCTAAACAAAACAGGAATATACTATGTTCATGCATGGAAAGGCTTACAATCACAAAGATGCTAATATGTAAATTTACGGTTATTCCAATAAATATACTAATTTTTTTTAGGATGAAAAGGAAGAACCAAAATTATTTTGAAGAAAAATACTCTATCAATATTTAAATGTATTTTAATTATAATAATGAAAATGGTTTGCTTTGGCTCAGTGATACACTGATAAACCAATGGGAAAAAAATGGAGCATCAAGAAACAGATCCATAGATCTGCTGAATACATTGGACTCGTAATGAAAGATATGAAACTACAAGTCAGTAGTAAAATTATACTATTCAATAAATAATTTCAGAATAAGTGACTATCCATATATAAATAAAAATCCACATATTACACTATATCACAAAAACCTGTGTCTATTTAGGTTAAAGACTTATATCTTGAGCTATTTTTGAAATTATTTATGAATATTAAATGTTTAAGATATTTATAAGTGTATATAGAAAACTAATGACATTGGGCAACATATGGCTTATTAATCAAATGCCAGAAGACATGAAGAATAAAAGAAAAGAATAACAAATTAGACTGTATAAAAATGAAAGAGCCTAGGCATCCTAAATAAAGGTTAAATGCAAGCCAGCAAATTGGGTAAAATATTTACAAAATATATAATTGAAAAATATAGGAGAATTCCTACAAATTAGTGGTATAAAATAAATAATTTAGTAGAAAAACATGATTAAGAACTGTGACACAATATTCAGAACAGATGATAAAATGAATAGTAAATTATTGTGAAAATGCAATTTAAAAGAGCAATGTACAATTTAACAGCAACAAGACTTTATGCCCTTTTCTATAAAAACACAAAACTATGCCAAGGGCTTTAGGAACCACAAATTTATATCAGAAATATATGATAAAGTTGAAAATAGCATAACATAACACAAACTGAGGCTATACAGAAATGTGAATAAACATAATCTTTGGGATTTGGGGAATTGGTTGGGAATAGAAAGCTTCGATTATATTTGTAAGCTTCTTTCTTATAAAAAAGTTTCTGAGGCAAATATGGTGCATATTGACTTTGAATATTTTAATAAAGAAAAATTGAGAGTAAGGGATGACTAAAAAATTTAATATCAGAAAAATTTTTATTTATATATTTTCTTCTATGTTCTAAATACTTTTTTAAACATCAGAATATACAGTTTCCATATAATTTGCAATATATAGAAATAAACAAGATCAGATTTTGGGGGGGCTTAAATATTTTTTATATACAAACCCAGGCTTTGCCTCCCTAAATCATATGTGCACACCAAACCAACCAGTGGTCAGTCAGGTGAAAATATTAATCCTATTTGATACTTGTTTGGAGATTCTTCTTATAGTCCTCTATATCTTTTATTGGTACACAGTCTTCACCCTAGAAGAGCTAAAAGAAAGCAGATACAAGGTTCCCAGGGCTGTGTCAATTTTTCTGTGAAGGAGATGCATTTACACAGTGATTTATATAACTGACCTTTTTTTCTTTTTTTTTTTTTGAGACGGAGTTTCGCTCTTGTTACCCAGGCTGGAGTGCAATGGCGCGATCTCGGCTCACTGCAACCTCCGCCTCCTGGGTTCAGGCAATTCTCCTGCCTCAGCCTCCTGAGTAGCTGGGATTACAGGCATGCGCCACCATGTCCAGCTGATTTTTTGTATTTTTAGTAGAGACGGGGTTTCACCATGTTGACCAGGATGGTCTCGATCTCTTGACCTCGTGATCCACCCGCCTCGGCCTCCCAAAATGCTGGGATTACAGGCGTGAGCCACCGCGCCCGGCCCTAACTGAGCTTTTTAGCTGAAGCCATAGATTTCTCTCCTTAGGTAAGACCAACAAAGGGATCTAAATTTGTTAGAGTCTGCCTGTGGACATTTCACTATATAAAATGACTTAATGTTAAAATACATATACATTCACAAATCAAGGTGATACATCTGTATTGCTGTGTACACTCAAATGGCTGTGCTTAGCCTCCTCTATGCAGTCTTGAACAAATAAAGATGTCTCATCTGGCATTCTGATCAAATTAATCACCCTTACCTATAAACTTGAACTATCAAAATGGGATTATCAGCCTTCAACTATAGGCACTCCACCAGCAATGGAACAATATTTGCTTCAACATACCACAACAGGGCTGAAGTTGCATAGGGAATGAGCAGCTGTTAATTCCATTCTATTGATAGGAAAACTGAAGTCCAGGTAGATTAGCTGACTTAACCAGGGTAACACAGTGAGCTTGGGGCTGTATTCATCCATTCTCACACTGCTATAAAAAACTGCTTGAGATTGGGTAATTTATGAAGAAAAGAGATTTAATTTACTCACAGTTCCACAGGCCATATAGGAAGCATGATTGGGAGTCCTCAGGAAACTTACAATCATGGTGGAAGGATGAAGGTGAAGCAAGCACATCTTACCATGGTGGAGCAGGAGAGAAAGAGAGAGAGAGAGAGAGAGAGAGAGAGAGAGCGCACAAAGGGGTAAGTGCACAGACTTTTAAACAACCAGATCTTTTGAGAATTCACTATCATGAGAACAGCAAAGGGAAAATCTGTCCCCATGATCTGATCACCTTCCACTAGATTCCTCCCTCAACATTGGCGATGACAATTCCACGTGAGATTTGGGTGGGGACAGAGCCAAACTCTCTCAAGAGCATAGGCAGACTTTAAATCCTAACCTATTCTTCTTTAATTTGGGAAACTGTAACATACTTGAGGACTGACAAAAACCACAATTCTATCCCTGTTATGGAGCCTCATTTCAAACAAAGCTGTTAGGTAGAAAGTTGGAAAAGCCATGAGTTCAAATTCTACACCAGGACATCCCCAGCTTTCATGAATAACCATAACCCACATTCTCAAAACTTTAAACTGAGAAGTTGGTCAATGTTTAACAATGAATATTATTTCAGTTACCAAGTCACAGATATTTTAAAGGAAGTGTAGAGGAGACCATTTTAAAAAATAATCTCAAATTTTCCTCCAGATCATCTTGTGTTTGTGTGCCCAGTGCTGTGTAACACCAACTCATTTTATTCACTGCCAGCACGGTAACTCATTTAGATCAAATGTCTTTATGACTACATGAGTACTTAAACAATTTAATGGAAAACGTAAGCCAATTCTTCCAGGGCATAAGCATATCCTTGGAAGGAACTTTGCTAATTAGAAGGGTTTGGATCATATTTTCTTTTCCTATTTTAGAACTTTCAAGCTTATTGCCAAATAAAAGCAATGCAATAAGATAATCTGATTCAGTAAAAGGAATAGGCTTTCTAAGCCCTTTCCAATGAAGAAAAATTATTTCCTTGTGTATTTGAAATGTCAGTAGTGAATACTACTGATTAAAGATTTCTAGGAACTAAAATAATAACAAACAGTTAAGGGAAACATCTGAAACAGTGTTTTCAAAAAGTTATATGATAATGATTTCCATTTAATAAATATTTTTGTATATTTTTAATGTAAATTTTTCAAGGCAAATAGAATGCTCCACTAACACAGGAGAAACACTCAAATAAAATAAATGAATTTATATTTGTCTTCTGAATAAAATAAATGTCAGTTTCTTGGCCCACGATATACTGAGTTAGATATATAGTTAAAAGAAAAAAAAGGAATGTGATTAAATAGCTTCTCATTTGGTGCATTGTTTATGTATTCAGTCTTGGTGATAATGCACTCAAACACAATCGATCACTGATTTTAATTTCCTTTATTGTGCTACAGACAGACGAAAAGAAAAGAGAATTAAATGAAGTTGCTTAGCCAGGCTGTGCATCATCTCTCAATCCAGATGGCGAACAATTCTGTTCTTTGTGTGGCCAAGCAGCAATGCACATCTCACCCTGGCCTCTGCATTCACAAAGCACTTTCCTAGGAGGTGGAGTTACAAAAGCTCACCACCTTACCCTGCATGTATCAGAGGGGATTATAATGTAAGGAGCTTAATTTTCATAAATCACCTAATAAAAAGCAGTGCCATATTCTGTATGACACTGTATTACATATTCTAAATATTATAAGGTCAATAGTAGATACCTTTGACATTACTAGGGACTTGAGGATCAAGAGTATATTTGGTAACATTTTTAATTATAATATGATTGACAATTTCTGCTTCTCACTCTTTCCCTCTCTCTTTTTAAATCATACAAATATTAATCAGAATTTATAACATGATGTGAATGAAACTGTTGTGTGGACATAGGGATAATTTAATTATTTTTCATTAAGCTGAACATTTCCTATAGGGTTAGAGTAAAATCTAAGGAGATGATCTATAATTAAAGAGCTGAAATTTCCTAGGCTTTATCTTCAATGAGAATTTTTAAGCCTTTTATTGATCACTCAATATGACCACCAAACTCCATAATTTCTGAAGTTCTTTAGCTTGTGAAACTGTTTCTCCAAAAATCCTTTTCAAAATGCCTAACTTTTCCTGGAACTATATCCTCACTAAAAACATAAAGCCTTTTATTCTGGCTATATGTCACTATAACATCAACATCAGTACAACTGGTTAAAAAGTAAAGTCTTTGGTGATTAAACAAGAATCTCTTCTTCCAGATACTCTTACCTGATCCTCAAGAAAAAGCAACGCCTCTCTTACTGAATTCCCTAATTCTCTACCTCTCTTACAGCATGAAATACCCAAAGGATGTTTATTTGTTTCTATGTCTCTTCTCTAATTAACTCTTCACTCCTAAGAGGATGGGACCATGACTTCCCGATCCCTCTGTCCCCCAGGGTCATCACAGTGCCTGGTATCTGAGTTCAATAATATCAAAAGGATAGCTGAAGAATCCTCACATTAAAATAAAATTCACTTTTGCATTTCTTGTTGTTGAATTTTTGCGTGTTTCTGGAGAACATTTTATCTTATATTTAGGATTTCCTAGAGCACCTTTCGAACTTCTCATACCTGCATTCAAAGACTCATTCAAGGTCACAAGGCTGGGAAAAGAGTGGTCTTTCCTTAATTTTCAGGGTCACAACCATTTCTCTGCACCACTGCCCATCCCTGCTTTTCTTTGCCAGTGTGAAACTTCGTAGTGTCCTCTTATGTGTTCCACTGACAACTGAGAATAGCAAGAGCAGAATTGCTATTGTGATGCTACAGTGATGCAGAGACTCAGCACAGGTACATTATGTGGGAGTAGATAGACAGGAGCTTCAGGGTGTAAAGCTCTCTCTTTATCTTGTTAGTGTCACAGATAACACCTTTTTTCCAGGTCCAGCTGCAAAGGAAGTCACATAAGGAATCCTGTGAACTGAACTGACTTCCTCCTAGAATCACAGTAGGGTCTCAGGTTCCAAGCATATCACCAGCATAGACAATGTCTCCTTTGAGAACCTCACCAGCCCAGACATGATTCCCTTTTCCACCAGCACCCCTCCGGGACTGTCCATACTGAGACACGTCACCAAGTTCAGGGACCAACTTGTCTATGCATCAACTCTGTTGACTTCTCCCAAAGGGGTTGTAGATATAGACAACTCTGTTCATCCCACACGCACTTCCTACTCTGCTGCTACTACCTCTGTTCTTCCACTCTCAGCAATCACAGGCCCTGAGCAGCCCCTGGTACACAGGTATTGTCAACAGTGTCCATTAGGAAAACTTAGTTTTACTCGTTTTCCGCTTTGGGAATATTATAGGGTATCAACGATTATTTACTGATTGTGGCAATTCAGTGTTTAATCTATTGCAAGGGATTATTCATAGAATACTTGCCTTCTCCAAAGTATTACTGCAATGTTTGTTTTTGATCTAAAAAATTACTCTATATCAAGTTGCAAGACAGAATAAAGAATAAACACTTATAACTTATTCTGATTATTTTCTTTTTTCTTCTGGAACATTTTCATTAAAGCTCCCAGTGTGAAAATTCTTTCCCTGACACTCTATGTCTTAGCACCCATGATGTCAGAATTTGGTTTATG
The DNA here is from genome assembly GCF_030222135.1 of Aotus nancymaae. Lineage (NCBI taxonomy): Eukaryota > Metazoa > Chordata > Mammalia > Primates > Aotidae > Aotus > Aotus nancymaae. Next base: position 13,129,175 of record NW_026988450.1, on the reverse strand, counting down.
CCTTTAAAACCTGTTCCCAGTTTAAAGTGTAGTGTATAGAGACTGTCATCTAAGGAACATTAATGCTAAAGAATTAAAACCTTGAGAAAGTAAACTATCATAAGAAAATAAAATTCACTTCAGCGAACATAAAATGGTTAGAACAGACTTTCTGCAGCTCATACTTTAAAGACAAATGATAGGAAAACAAATAGTTGAGTCCAAGGCCACAGGAACCTTCTTCTCCACCATGGACCCTGGATACCAGGTTTAAAGTGAGACTGAAACCGATTGCAATCAATAATAATAATCATAAAAAGTGTGTCCCTATAACTCTATGGAACTACTTTCCATAAATTTTCACTTAATGGAATTGAGCCAAAAGTGGTTCTGAGGCATTCATAGCATTCTCTTTGTCATGTGGGGACATAGCACAGGAAGCTCCCTTTAATATCAGACCTCAAGGTCAAAGAGAGGAGGCCGATGCCTTTGTATTTTCTCCCATTGTGAAACATAGTACTGTGCTAGGTGGCCACACTGAAGGAAGGCAAGAAACAAAGGCATAAAACAGCAGACATTGTCCCCAGGAAAAGCAGGCAGAACATGCAATAGAATGAAATAAAAATGTACCCAAAGGAAAAAAAAAAAGCTCTTTGTAAGTGGAATAAAAGCCAGCAGAAGAAAAATGTACATATAATGGAAGGTACTCAGTAATGTGTGACCTATTAGCCATGTATTTTTGTCAGTGACACACTTCTCTGTGATTCCATATGCCGGACAATTGGTACCTAATTTAAAATGAGAGTATATAAAAAGAAAGATGAAAACCAGTATTAGGTAGAATCATCAAAACATGGAAATAGAAAGGCGTCAATGATTGCTTCAAATCACCACTTCAGACTTTGTCTGAATTATACCTTTATGCTTCTTTTTTTTAACCTCACAGAAGTGATTTGATAAATAATGAACTGCTGTTTGTAAAGCATTTATTTTCTCAAGTAATTATTTTTTTTCTCAGAAGATATGGTCAAAGGAGGAAGTAAACGTTTCAGAGCTGAACAGGTTTTTTTATCCAGTGATATAATCTATGAGAATTTTGCTGCCTATGTTAAGATGATATTCTAATATCTGTACCTCATCTTTTGGGAAGCAGCGAAGAGTTATTCAGAGCAACTCTCAGATACTGAGTGCTTGCTTCCCCTATCAGATCAAACCTGCCACTCTCAGATCTCTTTGGAGAGAAAAAAATCAAGAGACATTTGTGTCTTCCCCACACCAAAAATTGACTTAGTTAACTATCTCACTCTACCTGGAAGAGAAAACTCATGGCATTCAATTTGCCATGGTGTAGGATGTTGAAAAGATAAAACCTGTCTGGCTTCCTGGTTATCAACAGAACAGACAAATTGCAACTGACTAACACTGGGGTGTCAGAAGTCCCAGCAGGGGCAGGTTGTTTATATTTTCTGCAATGCTCCTAAGGCTAAATTAGAAAAGATACTAAATAGTATTGGAACTGACAGGGTATAGAAACTGATATCAACAAAACTACTCAGAAATGGAAGGAAGTCTTAGCTTTAAACATCAAGTCCAAATTGATCTGTAGACAGAAAACGACTCCCTCCAGGAAAAAAAAAAAAAGTGCAGCCTAATGCTCATCAGTAGAGACAAAAGATGAGCTTGGCAAACTCATTATAAGTGCCCGTGAAGCTGTTTGAGAAACCACAGGACAGAAACAAAGCTTTCTGTTAAAAGAGCAGTCTGAAGCCCTGCTTTCAACCTGCCAACTGCAGTGAACATGAGCATCCCTTAACAAGAAATGTGCAGGAGGTGGAAAAGTGAAGGATGGAGTCACTGAATGAGAAAGAAAGCTCTGGATCCGTCAAAGGTATTGCCTGAAATGCCTGGAGTTCGGTAAATGCCAGCACCCAATAATGCAGCTAAAATCTGCAATCAACTACTCAGAAAAGATCAACATTCAGCACAACCAAACTTAGCTAACTCTTTATTTAAAATTCTACACATCTGGGACAGGGCAGGACTGAATGGGCTGAGCCAAATATCATGCATCGAGAGATAATGAGTGCTGAATAACAGAACAGCTATCTTTTCCCTTTTGACTCCAAACTATCTTGCAGATTATGCCTTACTGAGAGCATTAGAGGCTTTACGAGGTATCTATATGTATAAGTTTACACACTTAGCTTTAAATGAATTCAGCCAGGTGTGGTGGCTCATGCCTGTAATTCCAGCACTTTGGGAGGCCAAGGTGAGCAGATGACTTGAGGTCAGGAGTTTGAGACCGGCCAACATGGTAAAACCTCGTCTCTACTCAAAAAATACAAAAATTAGCCTGGTGTGGTGGTGCACACCTTTAGTCCCAGCTACTGGGGAAGCTGAGGCAGGAAGATTGCTTGAACCCAGCAGGCAGAGGTTGCAGTGGGCTGAGATCATGAAACTGCACTCCAGCCTGGGTGACAGAGTGAGACTCTGTCTCAAGAAAAAATTAACTAATTAATTAATTCACATATTCTGGCCTTGCCAACTTATACCACAAGCTAGTCACAGAATTGGAGCCAGAAATCATATATGCTTAAAGATTTAAAGTGGAATGGTGGTGCTTGAAATGGAGAGATAGGTTTGTAGCCATGGAGGTGCTCCACTCCTGTCTCTGGCAGGAAACTCTCCTGTGGAGGACTAACGTTCCCCAGCTGCTGCACTTCTGAGTCCCCCGCAGTCCCCATGCTGAGGTCTGCTTTCCCCTGCTGCTCCCATCAGTGACTGAGCATGACAGGGCTATTGCACCAGGCCCCATCATGCCTCACCTAGCACTGCTAACAGCAGTCTCTGCTTGGGGACCACCTATTGAAACAGGAGGTCCCATAAAACTGATACTTATGTTTTATTTTGAATAACCATAGAAATTGACCCTCTCAGTCTTGAAACTTGAGAAAATTACATTTGTCTTATTTGAGTTCCTTTTTCAGGAAATCAACCATCAGTCCTCAAATTACTGAGACTTATCAGAACACTGGGCCAGGGCAATGAGACACCAGACCCTTCACCCTTCATGATTTCCTAACCCACCATCTACTTCCTGTTAAACAACTTTGTCTTATCTTTCCCTAATTCCTGTTTTCCCACACATGATTGCATTTCTTCTCTACTATATAAACCCCAATTTCACTAGGTCAGGGATATAATTTGAGACTGATCTCCCATCTCCTCAGCTGCAGCACCCAATTAAAGCCTTCTCCTCTGGCAATACTCATTGTCTCAGTGATTGGCTTTCTGTGATGCAAGCAGCGGGACCTAGACCAAACCACTGGTGTTTCAGTGACACTGTCAGCTTGGTGAGACTATCTCAGAAATGCACTGTAGTCTGCAGCCCTTCCTACCCTCACCTTCCTTTTTCTCCTCCTCTCACAGAGACAACACATGCATCGCAGTCTAAAGGCTCTTTTCTCTCACCTCCCCCACCTCTTATGCTCCATGGCATTTCCCCAATAAATCTCTTGCATATCAACCCTGTCTTGGACAGACTTCTTTGAAGATCTGAAATAGCATGAGCTTTATATCCAAAAATTACAGATGGCCACTAGTCTTTGATTCTACTAACTATAGATTCTATGGAAAAGTTGAAAGAGATTTGCCAAAGTGTTTGGGAAAAGTTAGGAAAGTATATCATCTATCTTCTCATTGTAAGATACATGATTCTCTGCTTCCTGATTCCTCTCATCTTCTCATCGTAAGATACATGATATGCAAATCTTACAAAGCATGTAAGATTTAAATGACTCTTTTTCAACAGGGTTCCTAGACTGATACATGAAGAGAAATGCAGAAGACACAGTATTTTCTCAAGGTGTCTGGCAGCATCTTACATAAAACTATATTTGGTTCACAAATGTTACTGGTCACTAATTAACTCTGACGAAGCACATTCAAGGACAATTCAGAGGCTGTGAAGGATACATGGCAGAGGTGCATTCTGGGAAGATAGAGAAGATGGCACAGTCCCAGCTGGCTAAAAGCTCCCATCCACAGGGATACTTACAGAGCATTTCCTATGCAACCAGGCAATGTATAAAGCACATTGCATATTGTATGTACTGTATAGAAATACATAAAACCAGCAGAATATCCTTCTGACAAGCCTGTGAAGAGAGATGATATTCCCCTGTTAACGATAAGACAGTCAAAAATTGGACACTTTGCCTAACTTGACAAAGAAAGTAGGTTAAGGGCCAGGATCTAAACTCTGGTCTGTCACCCCCCAAGCCCAGTGCTTAACACATCCCCTTGCCTCCTGTCTTTGGAGAAGAATATCAAGTTCTGTGAATCCAGATTTAGTTATACACTGTGAGGAGTGGTGCAGGAGGAGGGTCCCCTCTCTACTCTGTGAAGTCTAAGTTTCCAATAAGATCTGCAATCATCAGGTCTTTTTTTTTTCTTTTTCTTTTTTCACAAGCATTGTTATCTGCAGGCCAGTACAGGAAGGTACAGGAGAATATGTTGTGGGTCTCTGGCTGCTCTCTGAGCACCTCCACAGATACCTCATTGATAGGGTGGTGTTTGAGCAGAGTGGCTAGCCGGAGAGTGTCCAACATGGGGTGCAGAAGGGTTTAAGTCGGGTGAAGAGTGTCACAGCTCACACATTACATGCTCTCGTCACAATAACATTGACTATATACTTCCAATCTCAATTTTAATTATAGAGGACAGTTCCAATGAAACTCAGCCTGCTTTGTGTTGCCAGTGTCCCACCTAATAGAGCACCTTGCATCTTTTTCCATTCTCTCACAAGAGCTCATCTAACTTCGCCAGATCACATTGCAGCCTGTGCTCATGCACAGCCTGGAATGACAGAAAATTTAGCACCTCTATCTGGGGAAGGGATTCGTTGGATAATTCTGGGAGCATTCTCTAGGACTCTTAGCAGTCCTGGAAGAACTGAGCTGCCACTGCCTGCAATAGTATTCTACATAATGCACTCATATTGGCTTTCCATCTTTTCTTGTCTCAATTTCCCTGCTTCCTGATTCCTCTCAACTATCAACATAGGGCTTTCTCTGATAGCCAGAAGGACTCCATGGAAACACTCAAGTATCACCTGCAGCCACAGGGCAAAATATGCTGAAAATGTAGCCCAGGATTGTGTTCCAAGGGTGAAGGCTCTATGAAGACTGAATGTGTAAGTAACTCTGAGAGGCATCCTTTGCTAAAGGTAAGGGCCCTTAGAGGAAATAATGGTGCCTTGGGACCTGGGATAGGTATGACTAGATGTCTGCATTCAACAAAGATACAAAGAGAATTACCTCTCACCCCATCACTGCCAGTGACACATCTTCAGAATATGTATAATACAGGTCTTAGGTCCACTGGATTAAAGATCTGTGCCAGGAGTAAAGAGAGTGGTGGTAAGGGAAAGGACATTTCTCCTGAAACTCCTGACATTTCTCTGATTGTTTATTTTGGACTCCTTATTTCAGCACAAAAATGAGTTGTATTTTGAGTATTATTTTGACTGCCATGAGAAGCTAAATGGGGAGTATGTCTACAATTTCAGGATCCACCAGGTTGTTCCTTTGTGCTTCTATGCCTGGTGAAAGCTATGAATGGACAATTGTAGCAACCATGGCTTTAAAAGGGCAAGGTAACCAGGACAGATCTCTCAGGCTTGAAGACCTGAGACAAGCAACTTAGTTCTGCAGGAGTACTGGGTGAGTGAGAGAAATGCAGAAGGGATGGTTGAAAAGAAAGTGATAGATTTCAGTTACACTCTTGATACCAATTGCAGCAAGGAGGACCATTACTTATTATTCTACTGAACCTGCCTATATAAAGCTTTTTGAAAGAAACTGTAGCCAGTTACCACCTTGGAAATGCAGGGACAAAACAGACTCCATGAGAGACATGAGACAATCTGAACAGGGTGATGGGCTGGATTGTAGTAGATGCCAGTTGGCTTATCTCATTTCTAGCCTCACCTACAGTAGACAGTGGCATAAAAGGCCTGGCTCACCTTGCTGTACCTCACTAAGCAGAGTCTGAATCGGTGCATTGTGCTCCGGGGCTTTCAGAGATGCCTGCAGAACTTGCTTGGCCCATGTGTAGGAACAGCCTGAAGCTAATAACCTTAACAATGACCTTCAAGCAATGCAAGTTGAGTATCAGTGGATAATGGTTTCAGCCTCCTGATTTTCATGTAGCCATTTCAGGGAAGTGTTCTCTTTTATCTCAGAACTTCTAGATGAACTGAGCCCAATTGCCTTTAGCAGTAGAGGCAATAATACATACATATGTTGTTTTTTCTTTTTGTAGTGTCTTTCTGTCTCCCTCCCTCCCTGACTTCTGCTTTCTGAGGTCATATCTCGGACAAGCTACCTACCCTGAAACCCCTTCTCAGGCTGTACTTCCAGAGGAAACTAAAGTAAAACACATAAACTGTCTCCAAAATCTTTACTTTTTTCTGCTTTATAACAAACATGCTCACTCCTGTTGGAAGGGCACCTGGAATGAATATTGGATAAAGAAAATTTATTATTTAGAGCCCCTGAGCAGTGTAAGTGTGGGGTATGTGCCAGATTTCAGGTTTCTACTGCTCTGCAGAATCTTCACCATAAAACTTGGCGGAGATGCTGAAAACCCACAGACACAGCCAGACAAGTTATTGCTATTGGAATTTTTAACAGACACTCAGATAACATATTTTTAGAGAAAATCCACCCTAGAGCAAAATTGGAAGCATTGGAGGGAATATATGGTATAGGTCCATAATTTTTCACCTTTCAGATTCCCCTACATATCCAATGCATGCCATCATTAATATTGCTTTAGGGGCATTACAAGTTCTCCCTAGTGAGCAGTCCACTACTCGCTCTAACCACTTCTAAGAAATGTGAAGTTCAGGCAGTGTCTAAAAGCTTAGATCAATGAGTCATGAAGAAGCTAAACGGAATGACTCGCCTTCGCAAAACTCCCCAACCCCAAGTGCAGCACAGGCAGTGCAGACAGATGCTCTCTGAGGCACAGCCCTTAAAATAACACCTAGCAGTCTTCAGCCACAAATTATTTAACCACATTTTCATATATTCCACAGCCATGCCTTGAAGTATGTGATATTGCCCTCATCTTTCTAAGTAGACTAAAACAGATTAAAAGTGACTTATTTTATAATATGGCAGTCAAAAATCCAAAATTAGTACTTCATAGTTCTTGAGTTTAGGAATATTTCTTTTGGCTGTTTAAGGGACTCAAACAGGATTGATGCGTCATCCAAAAAGTTATATTTTTCCTCTACATTATTTCTCGCTGCATCCCAGAAGCAAATGAAGTCAATGAGTTCTCTGAATGGGAAGCTTTGGCTTTAAGCTCTTGCGAGTAAAGGATTTTTGTTGCACTTAACATGCCATTTAAATTGCAGAGAACACAGATTATTTACTAATTCTTACTTATCATTACCAGACAAAAGAGGAGGTACAACTAGAAGCCGTATATTGAAATGTGAGAGCAAGGAATAGAATGGACACCTCACTGTATGTCCACAGTAATCCAAAATTAAGGTACCACTCTTTAATTATGCTACAGAGTTGAATGACTTCTTACTTAGAGTGTTCATTGCAGAATATGGATATAAGGAAGTCATATATTTACAATATAAATATAAATGTCGGTACAATAATTTGTTAATTAAATTATTTTAATCTATCTTTTCACATAAATATAACTCTTGAAATTCTGGGCATATTTATATCACCAAATAACTGAATAAAGTTTCTCAACACAGAGGAATCTAATGAAAACTAAGAACTTTGTAAGAGAATTGTATTAAGGTATGCAAATTCTTATAATTTTTGAAATTAAACACTGCCAGCTAAGTATCTTTTTTTACACCCCAAATTCCTGGGATTCGTATTAAAAACACAGATTTCTGAACCTTACCTTGGACCACCAAATCAGAAGTCTTAGAGCAGAGCCCAGGGATCTATATTTTAAAACTCCATTACCTCCCCCACTCCACCACCAGGTGACTTAGGAACTGAGTCCTGTGAAGTTTGGAAAGACAAAATCCTGCACATTTTATTCTTAATCCTCATGGTTGCATAGCAAGCCAGATGCACGTCATCTGATTTATAAAAGTATATCCAAGTTGTGATGTTTTTCCTCGCATATCAAGAAGTCTGCATATAGATAACTGCTAGCATTGCTTCAACAGTGCTGTGATGCCAGAGCCAGGGTTTCTGGAGATTCTCTCGACCTCCTCTTCATGATCGCTGCCTTACACCGTGACATACTACTGCTTAGTTCACATTGAAAGCCCCTGATGTCACTCAGCGGGTGCAGTCTTGGGCATGCATAGTTTCCAAGGATTACAGTAGTATTAGCATGATTTTTTTTTTTTTAGACGGAGTCTCACTCTGTCTCCAGGCTAGAGTGCAGTGACACAATCCCAGCTCACTGCAACCTCCACCTCCTGAGTTCAAGTGATTCTCCTGCCTCAGCCTCCCAAGTAGCTGGGACTACAGGCGCTCACCACTACTCCCAGCTAATTTTTGTATCTTTAGTAGAGACAGGATTTCACCATATTGTCCAGGATGATTTAGATCTCCTGACCTCGTGATCCGCCTGCCTTGGCCTCCCAAAACGCTGGGATTACAGGCGTGAGCCACCGTGCCTGGCCATTTTTGTGTGTATGTGTCTCTTTTTCTGATCTATTTAGCTGTCTACTTCTGATGGTATCACCGATAGCTGTTAGGCTGCACCAATAGCTGACTAATTGCTCTATTTTCAGCAATGCCCTAGGGCATTCATTTCTCTAAGGTCTGATAGCCTTTGCAAGCATATTTTTTGAAGTCAGTATTTGAGTTTTGCTCTGATCCCTTGGAGGCATTTAAAAATCTTTCTCTAGTTCTTTCTGGTAAAATAGCTGGCCTTCAGATTAGATTGCTGTTCTCATGGAGCTACCACCCTCCTTTTAATAACTTTCTACAAAAATCTTCATTGATTTTAATAGCAACCTTAGACTTGAAGAGTCCCACACTCAATTTTAAATGAAGTCAGTTTCCTTGATAAAAGCTACAGAGCTCTGTTCTTGTGACCAGAGCAAAATCCCTGAGCTGCTGTTCTTGAGCTCAGAGTGGGATGGTGGTCCCCTTCTTTCAGAGTGATACTCCTGATTGCTGAGGAGTAGCTGGCTGAAGGCAGCAGACTCAGGTCATTTCAGCTTGTCCCTCGCAGCTTGGAACCTCTGCATCATGAGGTTCCCAGGAGGCAGATGATTAGGCCTTAACACCTTAGGTTCACTCACCTGCCTAAATTTATCCTCTACTAGATGGAGCTGGGGGACGGTAAGAAATCCTGGTAGCCTACCTCCTGGGATGATACCATTGTCCCAGACTTGGCACTGTGGCCACACCCATCGCATCTGGACTGCAGTTTTCATGCAGAGTTGGCTGGGGAGGGAGGAGGCAGGTCCTAGTCAAGTGACAGAGACTATGCTCTAAACAAAGTGGAGTAAATTTTCTTGAAAAAAAAAAAAAGTTTATTTTCTGTATGCTCTTGGCACAATTTGCAGAGACTTTAATTTTTTAAAAAATTAGTATTTTCACCAGTTGTGGTTTTCTTGCTAGGGTGTAGGTCTGTGGAACTTTTTCACGTTGCCTTTCTAGAAGCTATATCCTTCCTTGATTTTTAACATTGTTGAATACATTAGAGACGTGACACATCTATGTGTGATATTAGTTACAACTACTTTTTGCTAGTTTGTCGTTTGTCTTTTTCCATCACTTATTTTGCCACACACTTTAACAATAACATTATCTAAATTAATCATTTTTCTCATTACTTGGATTTTGAATTTTAGTTGGAAAAACATTCTCCACTCTGTTATAAAACAATTTGCTCATTTTTCCTAATATTTATATGTTTTGATTTTTACATTTAGATCTTCATTTTTAATTTATTGAAGTGGGTTGCATGAAATACTGTTTTCAAATAAACTTGCATTAAGTTGACATTAAGTATTCCAACACTAATGATTACAAATTCCATCTTTTTCTCAGATATTTGAGATTACATCTTTATCATATAAAAGTTTTCCACATATATTTTAGTTGTCTTTGTAATTTTATTATGTTTTATTAGCATTTTTGGCTTTATGATATGTATATTATATATAAAACATATAAAATACAAATGTTCAGCATATATTAAATAATGTAATATATATGATTGATATATATATAATTTAATATATGTTATAATGTAATAACAAATATATGTGGTTATTATATATACTGGTTATTTCAATATTTTTACATATATACAAATACACATATACATACATATGTATACATTATCTTCAATGCTCTTCAATTGTTTATATTTTTCAGATTTTTCCAAACAGTCCCTTTTTATTTTTTAATATTAATTTTAAAATTACTGTGTGTAGCTCCAGACAAAGAAGATAAAATTAAACAGTAGATTGTATTGGTATCACACTAAATATATACATTAACATGGGAAGTAATGGCATCTTTTGACTGAATTTTTCTATCCAAGATCATAAAAGCTCTCTCCATTTGAAGACACCTACTTTCTGGGTCTTTCAGTGGTATTTTAAATTTTTCCTTATTTACACTTTGCATGTATTTTGTTAAAAATATTCATGGATATTTTGTTCTTGCTGTTGCTATAAGAAGTGGTGTTTTCTCTTCCAATATATTTTAAACTTGGTTATTTTGAGTCATAAAGGAGCTATTGATTTTTATATTTTAACTTTTATAATCTGCTAAATTAGTGAGTCTCTTGTTTGTATTAATTTTTTTCAATAGTTACCTCTGGTTTTCAAGGTATATTATCATATAACCTAAATGTAAAAACAATTTTTCTTCCTTCTTTTTAATTTTTATGCCTCCAATTATTGATCTTGTCTGAAATATTGGCTAATTCCTTCACTATACTATTAAGTAGTAGTGGATATTATAGTCATTCTTGCCTTTTCCGTGGTTTTAGTAAAATTGAGAAAAATGTTTCCTTGTTAATTAAGATACCAATTTTGCTTTGTCTTTATTCTTCTGGGATAAGTGTAACTTACGATGCATTTGTAACAAATATCTGGCTAAATTATATTTGCTAATGATTTGTTTATAACTCTTCATCAATATCTTTAAGAGATTAGTTTGTAACTCAGTCATTTGTGTGGTTGTAATTATTTGCAGTCATTTTCAGGTTTGAGGATCAATGTTAATGCCCTTTCATAAAATTAATTTGAAAGTTTTCCTTATTTTAGAAGCCCCAGAATCATCTAAATAGCATAGCATTATTGTTCTTTAAAGATTTAAAATTGTTTTCTATGAAAACATCTGAATGAGGCTCTTTTTGAGAAAATAGCATTTTTATATCATTCTCTATTTCTTCTACAAGTATTGAAATTAAAACGTTCTCTTCTTGTTTTGGCAAATTTTAACTAGGAATTTATTTTTCTCATTTAGCTTTTCAGTTTGATTTCCAAAGAACTGTATAAAGTCATCTAAGAAAAATTTAAAAATTTTTGTAATTTCAAACATTATTATTTTCTCTATGATTTTAATTTTGTGTATTTGCACTTACGTCTATTCCTATTTATTCCCTTTTTTCTTGGTTTTGTTAGCCAGTGATTGTCTATTGGGTTTTCTTTTTTTATTTCTTCACAAAACCAACTTTTCTATATATTAGTTGAATTTCTTGTTTTCTAATTTGCTTTTTTTCTGCTTTCATCTTTATTATTTTGTTTTTCTGCTTTCTTTATATTTATTTAGCTGTTATTTCCTTGCTTTATGAAATGGATGCTTAGTTGATTCATCTGCCCTTCCCAGTTTTTATTGCTATTTGTATTAAGAACCACAAATTTTGCTCTGAACATTGTTTTAATTGTACTCCATAAAACATTTTTAGTACAGTTGTAATTATTTCTAAAATAAACTCTTTAATTTTGATTTGTTTATTTCTTTTGATACAGAGATGTTCTTTAGGAAGTTTTAAAATTCCAATTGTAACAACTTCTCATCTTCTTTAAAAATTAATTCTGGTTTAATGTATCACCATCAGAAAATGTTGTTTTGATTATTTTTTAAACAAAACAGTGAGATTTATTCTATTCTTGCTTATTAATGTTTTGTTTCAATTACTTGTCTTAGCTTGCAATGTTTTGTTCATATCTCTTATTAATGGTGGGATTCCATTTAAAATGTTTATTTCCCATAGATATATGAAAGTTACTGCTGTCTTTTTTTCATTTACATTTTTATATTCTTTGTGAGGTTGTGGTTTTATTTACTAAAAACCGTATCTGTGCAATATTTCAGACATTATAAACTACAGAGAAGAGTATAATTAACTTTTGTGTTCCTATTACAGTTTTGATATTTATTTTTCTCTTTTTTCTTTTTTTTTTTTCAGTGGAGATGAGGTTTCACCTTGTTGTCCAGGCTGGTCTGGAACTCCTGACCTCAGGTGATCCACCTGCCTCAGCCTCCCGAAGTGCTAGCATTGAAGGCATGAGCTGCCACATTCAGCCACGTAGCTTTAATATTTCTTAACACCAATTTTGTCTGATTTGTACTTCCACAAAGCCTATACCTGCTCCCCATGCATTATTTCAAAGCAAATTATAAAACAGAATTTAATTCTTTTTTCTTTTACTATGTTTTCAAATAATTTAAGCAGTATTGTGATTATCCAATCTTTAAAAGTTTGTCAAAATTCCCTCTCAAACCAGTAGGCTTGCCCCGTCCCTATTTCTTCTATGGTGGTTGTTCTAACCTACTGAGGCCAATTTTGGTGAACTGTATTTTCTTTGTAGAAAATTGTGCATTTCATTTAGCATTTAAACAAAGTTAGAAAATATTGTCTCTTGCAATTTGTTTTAAATATATTTTATTATTTTAATTATTAGTTCTTTTTGTAAACACATTTGCTCTTTACTCTTGAAAGTAAATTATTTTTATTAAAAGAATGAAAAGGCAAGTTTCAGACAGGAGAAAACATTTGTAAATGACAAGTGACGAGACCTTTGCTCCAAGTATATAAAGAACTGACAACATAATAAGAAAACAAGCAATCTAATAAAAAATGAACAAAATTTTGAGCAGGCAGGTGTGCAAAGAAGATACATGGAGAGATGAAATACAAAGAAGATGGCAAAACATGCACATGAAAACAGGCTGGATATTATTAGTCACTAATTGTACATGTCAATCACAATGAGATAGATCTTTACATATAATAGAATAGCCAAAGCAAAACAAAACAAAGCAGAAATGAAACAAAATGACAATTTTAAGCATGGGATGAGGATGTGGAGCAAGTAAAACTCTCATACATTGCTCATAAGAGGGAATGCAAAATGTTAAGTCACTTTGTACAGTGAAACAACACTTACTCTATGATCAAACAATCTTACTCTTAGGTGAGATTCACACCACAACATCTGTTTGTAAAAGTTTATAGCAGCTTTATTTATGATCACTCCAAATGAGAAATAGCTCATATGTCCTTCATATGAGTGAAGATTGGTTCTCCTGGTCCCTCCTTGTGGGACTGACTTTGGGTGTGACTGTTCATCAATCATCAGGACTGTGCAGAACATGAATGAACTTCAGATACGATTTGGTAAGTGAAATAACGCAGACTTAAAGGCTATATATACTGCCTTTTATGGTCATATGATTTCATCCATATGAGGTTCTAGAAGAACCTCTAGAAGTATTCTCTCTAGAAGAATACTTTTAGAAAAGAGAATACTCCAATGAAGTGAGACTATAGCACTAGATGCTAGGTTAGTGAAACAGAAGAGGTCACTGCAAAGGATTGCATGAGGAAGTTTTGAGGAGGTAATGGATATGTTCTGTACCTAGATTTTGATAGTAGTTCCACTACTCTATGCACTTGTTAAACCTCATAAGCCCGTATACTAAAAAGAGTGTGTTTATTGTATGTAAATATCAAGATAATAAGGTGAGTAGGAAGCAGAAAGATAGAAAGACAAAATAAATTCAAGGAAAATTGAGAAAATACATTGGATATCTTTTTTTTTTTTTAATTACAAAATCATTCTTACCCCTTCTTCACACCCCTTGGTGACAGGCTTACCTATCTTTTTAGTCTTCAACATGTTCCCATACCATCAGCCTTTTAATGGGCTTTGCCAAACGGCGCCCCTATTGTTATATCAGAGGAAGGAGGAAGAGATGTTAGGATAATGATTCTCCTGGCCCCTCCCTGTGGGACTGACTTTGGCTGTGATCTTTCACCGATCATCAGGACTTTGCTGGTCATACTATCAAAACCAATCTCTTTGTGCAGTTTCTAGCATCTACTTCCTCTCCTTGCCCCTCTGCTCTAACAGTCTGCACTTATACTAATCCTAGGGAGTTATACTATCTTTGGTAGTTTCCCCACTTCTCTCCGTATTTCTGTATGTATTCCTTTATTAAAATTTATCTAATTTCCAGTTTAAGTTGCCTATCCAGTTTTGCGGAGACAAATATGGGAATGGTTTTAATGTTCACAAGACAGCAAAGAAGCCAACTTTGACTGGGATAAGAAGGTATATTTTGAATAAGTGAGAAATAAGAGAGAATTCATGGTCAAAATCACAATATCTAAAACAAGGTTAATCTTAATTATGTATAAAAATATGAAGCCACTGGAAAGTTTTGAATAGAAAATCGATATTATTAAAGTAATGCTTAATAAAGACTGGTCATGTTATACAAGACAGATTGAAGCAGAAAACATGGAGTTCAGATATATGTGACATGTAAGGTGAGGGAAGCCACAAAATACAGTTATGCCGTGGAAAATGACAAGCCGAGAAAATTAGATATTAGAAAGTAAGTAGATGCAAGATAAGAAAAGAAAAAGAGGACTTTGAAGTTTAAAGTCTGGAAGAATGATGATGTTATTAAAGGGTGAAATTTGTTGGATGGGCAGACAGATTTGCAAAGGAAGATGATGTTTGGAAGGTAAGAAACTCGTTCTGATTCTACCTTCTCAGGATTTGATTGGTGGGATTTGATTTCAGCTTTGCTTAAAAAATTTTGTTCTGTGTTAATAAAAAGTCCAATCAAGAATCCCCATCAAGAACCATCAGATGGCTCAATGTGTAGTATTCAAAGTATGATTCCAGGGATCATTGGAAAGAGAAGCTCCAACCTCAAGAGAAATATGAAATTGTAGTTTCTCTGACTCAAAGCAATTCAATGGGTCAAACAAGTTGGTGGTTTTAATCAGGGCAATGTTATTTATACTGGATTTGGAAAATGGCAAAAACTATCCAAACTGAGAAGGGCACTGATCTGGAAGAAGCTTATTTGGCAGAAGCTGTACCACACGGGGGGTAAAGGCAAAGGGAAATTTTATGCCAATTTATGTACTTTAGCATAAATTTAGCAATTTTAGTAGTTTACCAGGCAGATGAAGCCTAATTACCTAAGTGTAATTAGGCATCCTGGGAAGGAGGTGGTGAGTGTTTTGATTCAAAGACCGTGGAAGCACATGGTATCACTTTGCTCAAGTCCTTGCCTCTGATTACTAGTGACATATGTATTCGGCAGTGTGCAGGAACCCAGCCATTGTGATCAGATAACCGAATCTAATGTTTGAGGAGCACAGTTTAATGGTGAGGTCAGGTTCCTTGTTCAATTATTGATATTCTTGCTGAAAACATGAAATGGCTTGACGGGGCAAGAAAGGAGATGCACTGTGAGGGAATCTTTGAACTCAGGTGAGGGGAAGGAAGCTGCAGAGGGACTATGCCCAAGATTCAGGCTCATGAGGAGACCCACATATTTTTTTTTTCTTTTCAATCTCTTAGAAACTTTAACACAATGCTGGATTTATAGGGGATGCTCATTAAATTCAATTTAATTGACACCAACCCCGAAGAAAGGCAGTTCTACAACCAAGGTAGAATATTATTACTTAAAAAAGCCAAAATGCTATAAGATTCAGGGACTTCACAAAGGTGTTTAAGTTCTGAAAAGTTCGCAATGCTTCAGGAAGCATGAGGTTGGACCCCGAACTCAAGGGCAAACAAGTGTCTTTTTGGAAAAGAGTAGCTGATAGCATGACAAGACTATCTCAACTGAAACTGGAACACGTACAATGCTGTAAATATGTTCAGGTATATATAACTTACAACTTTCTTTCCTGTAAAAGGATCAAGAGTAGATATTAAGAGAAAACCAAAGGCCACATGTTCTCACTCATAAGTGGGAGCTGAACAATGAGAACCCATAGACACAGGGAGGGGAACAACAAAAGCTGGGCCACAGTGGGAGGGAGAGCATCAGGATAAATAGCTAATGCATGTGGGGCTTAATGCCTAGGTGATGGGTTGACAGGTGCAGCAAACCATCATGGCATATGTTTACCTACGTAACAAACCTGCACGTATTGCACGTATATCTTGGAATGTAAAATTAAATTAAAAATTTTTAAATGAGTCATTTCAATGACTGATATAAATTCTTCCACCTCCAAATGAGTGAAGGCACTGTAACCAGAGTACATGGAAAGACCTTTTTCCAAAGTTGTTTGCTCAACTGTCTTCCTTGGATATGCATACCAGCAGTGCTTCCCAGTGATCAGAGCTTCATGATTCAAAATTGACAAGGAAATATTCAGTTCTCATTTTTATCATTGAATCAAAAAACTCAAAGGAAACTGCTCTAAAAGAGACCTAACAGAAAAATCTACGTGCATTTCCAGAATCATCTGTTAATTTTTTAGTAAATATACATATCTGCGATGTTGGATTATTCAGTTGGAAAGGCTATTACTGTCACGATACTTTGTCTTTTTAAGTTTTCTTCCTAAATTTGTCCTTGTCCAGGAGAATTTCAGTAATAGCACATAGGCAGTTTACTGAAGACAAGCTCCAGAAAAACTAATAGAATACTTTACTCTTAACAACATACTTATTAGTCACCTACAATATATTATAATATAATACAAATGGATGTACAAGTATTCCTTAATATACTTGATATGAAATATTGATATTTTAATGATGGTAGAAAGATACATTTTCTCAGAATATGTATTGCATATCCAGATTATAGAGATCATTCTTACTTGTTCTTAATTTTACTGAGGAGGAAATTGAAGCCTGGGTACAGAGAAGTGCCCAGAGTCACAGAATAAGCTAGCTCCCATGCTACTGCATGCAATACACTTACTCAATAATCAAATAGGCAAACTCATGTTTTTACGAAGTATGCATGAAGAAATGATAGTTTTCATTTTTACATCATCAGTAATGGTGAACAGCTTAGCTATAATAAAGCATTTGTAAGATTCGCTATAAAATGTAACTGAGCAGCACTGCTTAATATTAACACAAGGGAAATATGTTGCAAACAATGGAAGAAATGTAAAGTGAATGTGTGGGTGGTTACTTTATTCAGTTCTTGGATACTTTATAAAATTGTTCACGTCAGAAAAACTCTAAGAACTAACTCCTGGAAGAGGCAGAATACATAAAGAATAGAAGGGGTGTTTTATTTTTAAAAACATACGTATTATCTTATTTAAAAGTTTATTGATAAAAATATGAATTTTTTTTTGGTCAGGCTTAGCGATAAGCAGAAATTCCCTTGGGAAATTTCTTCTACTTTTCTCAAGGCTGAAGAATTTGATTTTATATAGATTAATAATCCTAGAATTTTATGTCAAAGAAATGCTTAATATCCTTTGGATTATGGTGTAATGCAAGTGATTTTTATGAAATGATATCCTTTATTTGTTTACAGCACAGCAAAAAGGAACTTCATATAATCGTAACACCCCTTGTCAATGCAGTTTCTATTATCTCTGAGTTTATCATGTTTTGAACAAAAATAACATTACTGTTGCCTGTTGTCAGACCTCACCAAGGACAGGTCTGCGTGTCTTTCTTTTATGCTTTTCCCCATGAACATGACAGAAAGCAATGGTAAAATACATCAGATTATGACAATTGTGCAGAGGCTGTTATATGTCTTCAGTTCCTCATGAAACATTCACAAAACATCTTTAACCATTGCCTTGCATGTACTCATTAATCTTAAATACTCTTTCTTTATAAAAATGTAGAAATATGTTGAAAGAGGCAAGATCTATCAACTTCTAGCTCATCAACCTAGGCTTGTTAACTCATTAGCTTGATTCTGAGATTTAAGTAGAAGGGCAAGTAAGAAATTTAGTGTATTCGGTCTCTCCTCACTGCATTTTTTTCATCTTCATCATCACTGCTCTGGTTCAGTGTCTCATCATGCCTAAGCTGATTTATTGCAGTGATCTTACTGTTGATTTACCTGCTTCTTGTGTCTTGCCTCTGGAATGCATTCTTCGCACAGTCCAGATAGTGTTTCAGGCCTGCAGTCAGCTCTCTCACTGCCTAGGGTTTCCAAGCCTTCTGAGTGTTTGCATTTCCTACCCCACAACCACCCCCATCCCAACTGGAGGGAATATCTCCCCTCCTCATTCTACTGTCAGTATTCCTAGACTCTAAGTTTATCTGTTTTGGTTTCCTTTTCCTTTCCCATCATTTTGTGATTCTGGGCTTTATGACATTCCCTATCCATGTTATGTGATTGTGATTTGATGAGAATCCTTTATTGATAAAACTTGATGGGTTTCCAGTGGGTTCATGTTAATTCATCTTGCAGAAATACTCATGTGAATCTGTATTTCAGAATATCGGGATTTCTCACATCTCTTCAATCTTTAATGATATTTCTTTCACATTATTCCAATGAAATAATTTTTGATACTTTAAGGGCTATATTTTATATATTTTTAATCATTCTAAGTGTATAAAAGCCAATTTGACTATTCAAAACATGATATCAGAGTAGTTTTGAACAATGGAAACATTTCCAGGCAAAATGAAGTAATTGTTTCATAAATTGACATTGATCTTCCTTTAAACCTTATTACTAACATATAAATAAGATTGTGAATATCTTCCATGTGTGTCTCCACATATAACATATAAGAGATTATAAAAGTGCAGACTTAGTCATCATAGGTATGTTGCTTAGGGCCTATATTTGGACATGGTCTGTCTGTAAATGATAAAAAATATTACTTTTCTAATGTGTGGAGAAAACAATGGAATAGTGTAAATCCGTGAACACTATTGGCTCTGTTATAGATTTAAAAAGGTGTACAGATCAGGCACAGTTACTCACACTTGTAATCCTAGCACTGTGGGTGGCCAAGGTGTGTGGATCACTTGAGGTCAGGAGTTCAAGACTAGCCCGGCCAACATGGTAAAACCCCGTCTCTACTAATAATACAAAAATTAGCCAGGCATGGTGGTGCATGCATGTAATCCCAGCTGCTCGGGAGGCTGAGGTAGGAGAATCTCTTGAACCAAGGAAGTGGCGGTTGCAGTGAGCCAAGGTTGTGCCACTGCATTCCAGCCTGGGTGACAGAGCGAGACTATGTCTTTAAAAAAAAAATGTGTACAAAACTGAGTCTGAACAGAAGCCAGTTTTTTTTTATCCCTTTTGCCATTTCATCTCATCAAAGCAAAATTTGAAAGCCACATAGGCAGTTTCACTGAACAACATAGAATTTGTTGACTACTCACTCTGCCCCAGAGCCAGAGCACACACCAAGCTGGGTGGTATCTGTACACAGTCCTTTATCTAAACCTTTGGGAGCAGATGTGCTTCTGAATGCAATTTTTTTCAAATTTTAGGAAAGTAAAACAGTGCATGCATCTTCTATTACAAAATACCCCCCAGGGGGACCCTGAGCAGTATCCTATAATCAAACACATTAATGTGTCAGCAGTGAAAATCATGACTATTCACTTAGGAATAATAAAGTTTCTAAATGGTCTCAAGTCAAAATAAACCAGCTTTTGCAGCCAGAGGAGTTATAGAGACAATTTTTGTTTCCTTCAAGTTTTTAGATTTCAGAATTGCAGATAAAGGCTTGTGGAACTGTGATATTTAATGAAGAATAAAACAGCCTCTGCTCTTAAGGAACTCACAAAGTCTTGATACTTAACTGATTCACACTGGTAGAGCCATACTGGTGTTAAAATATTGTTTTCCAGTGAGAAAGTGGTCATTACTCCAAGACGTTCAAGAACTCCCACTCCACTCCTCTCTTCCACCAGCTTCTTATGCCCTGGAGCCCTGGCACCTTCCCTGTGCCCTCCCCATGACCCAACAAAGGAAGGACGGATGCGTGGCTCCACAGCCAGCCTCCGTGTTGATTGGTGGGTGCTTGCGCTATACCATGTGTTCAAAATTTAAATGTCCCTTCTAAAAGCACAGGCTAGTGAATTTTCTCCAAAAGCCAGAGGATTTTGGCCAGAGGAGGAGAGGCTGGGAGAACTAAGGAGTCTCACTTCTTTATTTTCAACTTCAAAGTTAAAATCAGATCAGAGGTTTCAGTAAGCAGAAAGCCAATGAAATTATCTGTCATCCATAAATAACCCTAAGTCTCTACTGCTAGTAGAGGGACAATCAGTCCCCAGGAACGCCAGCAGGGCAGAGCGGAGCTGGGGAAGTGCCTCTGCTGTCATTTCTCGTCAGTGGCTTTTATGATTGCATTCACTATGTTTACCTCAGATGTAAACAAATTCCTCATGTCTTCCTTGATACCTTTTTTTCAGTATGTTAGTTTTCAACGTGTCATTATGAAGAGATACCATGACTTCATGACAGACCTATTATGGAGAACTTATGGAGAACTTCTCAACATTTTTGAAACAATCACGCTGAACAAATTCCAGCTTCACTGAAGCTTAGGTTTTATTTTTTAACTGAAAAATGAGCACAGTCATTTCCATTTGGGTGCAGCAGGGGGCAGGGAGGCAGGGAGGCAGGCGCCGGCGAGCCTGTGCTACTGCGTGAGCATGCGCAGTGTCAGCGCCTGGGCACGGCTGGGTCCTCCGCGCAGGTTACGTCAGATAAGGGAATCCCAGGAGTAGCGACTAGGAACGGTGGCGTTCTGCTTCCAGGTCCTCTTTACAGAAGCTGTGGTCTCTTTGCAGTCTTCTCGCAACAATAGAAGATGGAGACCAGGCCAGAAGACCTCGGAGATTTCATTATTTAGAGGCAACTCTTGGAGCCTTTCTGAAACCATAGGAACAATCGCAGCCTAGCCCGGGGATGATGAGAGACACATGGAGCCTCGAGCAGCCAGCCCAGGTGAGGCCCCCTTGAGAAACCAACCCTGAGCTGCTCTGGAAGCCAACTAGATAGAGGAACATGAACGAACATATCCCAGGCCAGCCAAAGAACCACCCAGTGGTTACAGAATTGTGAGCTATTAACAAATAAATTTTAGGTGTTTTAAAACTGTAAGTTTTGAGGTGATTTATTAGGCAGGAAAAGCTGATACACAGGCAAAAGGTGAAAGAGTTATTATGAAAGGCCTCAAAGGAGAGCAGCTTATTACCTGGTGATTCTTTTAATGCATAAGGAAAACAATGGGATAGAGTATTGAAATATTGCCTAAGCTTAAAACAAGTAACTTTTTCGCCATCAATACTTAACCAAGAAGCCCAGCACACTTACTGAATTCTGAGCATAGCCACCCTGGCAGGGATCCCACTGAGGAATCCACACCTGATACTGCCACTAGACTGTCATACTGGGCAGCACTCACTGTGGGCATCATGGCCAGCACAAATTTTTGTCTCCAGGATTAGGGGATCAGATACATGTCTAACATTGGAGAATTATTCTTATTCCTGTCTCACAACCATGCCAATAAGAATAAAAATGCAGTAGCTTATCTCATACCCACTGTATTCATAATATTCACAGCAACCGTGTTTTTATTCTATAACCCTGACATGGTACAATTTTATTCTCTTTTATCGGGGGTAGTTTGCTAGATGTTATTTACTATTTTCTCCTTGTGTGATATTGCTTATATCAGAAATTAAAAAGTACTACTAAAAAATTATATTTGATGATTAAAGAAACTAAAACTTTAAATATCGGGTTCAAAAGGACTCTTTAATGTTCCTGTTTTGTTTTCTGTTTTCACTGAATTTAATCAGCTCTGATGACTACATATAAATGGAATGCACTGATTTGTCTTCACACTGACTGGTGGGCCAGATGTCAGGTCAGTGACCTGAGCATATGCCAATCAGTATTTTCTTCTTTTAAAAATGTAAAATCTTATTTTATTTTAAATTAACTAATGTTTCAAACTGATGAAAATAATATATATTTATTGCATACAAGATGATATGTTGAAATATGTATATATTGTGAAATGACTAAAGGTAATTAACATGTACTAATTAGGATTTTTATTGAAAAATGCTCCCACTTTTTTGTTTTGCTTTTCTTTTTTTTGAGACAGAGTCTCATTGTGTCTCCCAGGCCCGAGGGCAGCGGGGTGATTTCAGATCACTGCAACCTCGGCCTCTAGGATTCAAGCCATTCTCGGGCCTCAGTCTCCAGAGCAGCTGGGATCACAGGCATGTGCCACCATGCCTGGCTAATGTCTTTGTAGTTTTAGTAGAGACAGAGTTTCATCATGTTGGCCAGGCTAGTCTCAAATACCTGGCCTCAAGTGATTTGCTTGCTTCAGGCCTCCCACAAGTGCTGTAATTACAGGTGTGAGCCATCATGTCCTGCCAGAAAAATGCTCCCTATTCTAACTTAGCATGAAAGGCAGTGCAGAAAAATAGTTAAAAACATGGTTTCTGGGAAAACAAAACAAAACAAAACAAAAACCCCAAAACATGGGTTCTGGAACATGACTCCCTTCATTTATATTTTTGTAAAAAGCTTTATTGAGATAAGATTTACATAAAATTGGGCCGGGCGCGGTGGCTCACGCCTATAATCCCAGCACTTTGGGAGGCCAAGGCGGGTGGATCACGAGGTCAAGAGATCGAGACCATCCCGGTCAACGTGGTGAAACCCCCGTCTCTACCAAAAATACAAAAAATTAGCTGAGCACGGTGGCGCGTGCCTGTAATCCCAGCTACTCAGGAGGCTGAGGCAGGAGAATTGCCTGAAACCAGGAGGCGGAGGTTGCGGTGAGCCGAGAACACGCCATTGCACTCCAGCCTGGGTAACAAGAGCGAAACTCCGTCTCAAAAAGAAAAAGAAAAAGAAAAAAAAAATTTACATAAAATTCACCCGTGTAAAGTGTACAGATTCAGTAGATTTTATTTTATTTTATAGAATTAAATCTGAATCTGAACACTTTACACGGGTGAATTTTATGTAAATTTTATCAAAACAAAATTTATTGTGTTGTATAACCACAGAGTTGTGTAACCATTAACACAATCAAGTTCATAATATTTTAAACAAGTTTATTGAGCAAATATTGACATTTTATATATTTAAGGTGTACAACCTGATGTTTTGATATACATATACATTGTAAATTCCAGCTAATTAACGTATCTGTCACCTCTGCATATTTACCCTTATGTATGTATGGAGAGAAGACTTAATTTATCATCTGTCTTTTTAGGAAATTCCAAGTTTGCAATACACTGTGTTTAATTGTCATTACTACACTGTAGATTAGCTCGCCAGAACTTATTCCTCTTGCATAACTGAAGATTTTCATCCTTTGACCAATATTACCCCATATCTTCCTCTCTCCAGTCCCCTGGAAACCACCATTCTGCTCTTTCTTCTTCTGTAAATTGGACTATTTCAGATTCCACATGTATGTGAGATCATGCAGTATTTCACTTTCTCTGTGTTACTTATTTTGCTTAGTGTAATGGCCTCCAGCTGGATCCAGGGCAGAATTTTCTTCCTTTTGAAGGATAAATAATGTGTCACATATTTTGGCTATTGTGAATAATGCTACAATGAACATGGGAAAGATTCTGTTTTCAACTTATTTCGATGTATACCCAGTAGTAGGATTGCTGAGTCATATGATAGTTTTTGATTTTTTAAGGAACCTGTATACCCTATGCCATAATGGCTATACCAATTTACATTTCTATCAACAGTATACAAGGGTTGTCTTCTCTCCACATCCTCTTTAATGCTTGATATCTTTGTCTTTTTGGTAACAGTCATTCTAACAGGTGTGAGGTGATGTCTCCATTTTTGTTTTGTTTGCATTTCCCTAATGATTAGAGATTTTGAATACCTTTTCATGTGTTTTTTGACCATCTGAATATATTCTTTTGACAAGTGTCTATTTAAGTTTTTTTGACTATTTTTTAATTGATTTTTTTTGGAACTGAATTGCATACGTTCTTTATATATTTTGGATATTAACTCCTTATCAGATATGTGGTTTGGAAATATTTTTTCCATTCTTAATATTGCCTGTAGTTTTGTTGATTGTTCCCTTTGCTATGCAGGAGATTTTTAGTTTGACGTAATCCCACTTGTCTATTTTTGGTTTTGTTGCCTGTGGTTTTGATGTAATATCCAGAAAATTATTGCCAAGAACAATGTCAAGATGGTTTTCCTTCATGTTTTTGTCTAGAAATTTTACAGCTTCAAGTATGAGACAGAGTATTTTAAGCATTTTGAGTTGAATTTTGTGAAATATAGTGTGAAATAAGGGTCTAATTTCATTTTACTGCATGCATATATTCAGTTGTCCCAACACCCTTTGTTAAAGAGATTGTCCTTTTCCCATTGACACCTGTGTGGTTTTATTCCTTGGTCCTGTATTCTGTCCATTGGTCTATACATCTTTATTGTGCCAGTAACATGCTATTTTGATTACCACAGCTATGTAGTACATTTTGAGATCAAATAGTGTGATGGCTCCAGCTTTGTTCAGGGATATGGTTTGTAGTTTTGTTTTCTTGCATTTCCTTTGCCTGGCTTTGGAATTAAGCCACACAAAATCAATTTGACTGTGTTTGTTCCTCTATCTTTTGGAAGGGTGTAAAAGGGGTTGATATTTGTTCTTTGGATGTTTGATAGACTTTCCCTATGAAGCCACCTGGTACTGGACTATTCTCTGTTGAAGAGTTTTTGAAAACAGATTTAATCTCTTTGTTACTGGTTTGTGCAGGCTTTCTATTTCTTCTTGAATTAGTCTTGGTAGATTGTATGTTTTTAGGAATTTATCCCTGTCTTCTAGGTTACCCAATTTGTTGGCATATAATTGTTCTTAATAATTCCCCATAATCTTTTTTATTTCAGTGCTATGCATTGTAATGTTTACTCTTTAATTTCTGATTTTGTTTATTGGAGTATTCTCCCTTTTTATCTTAGTTAAGGGTTGGTCAATTTCATTTATCTTTTAAAAAACCAATTTTTTGTTTCATTTTTTTCTATTTGTTTTTCTACTCTTTACCTTGTTTACTTTTGCTCTAGTCAGTATTATTTCCTTTTTTTTTTTTTTTTGCTGACTTCGTGTTTATTTTAGTTTTTTCAGTTGTAAAGTTGTATTGATTTATACAGATTTTTCTTTTTACAAAATGTTGGTGTTCAGTGCTATAAACTCTTAATAATGTTTTGGCAGCATTCCATAAATTCTGGTGATTTTATTTTGCATTTTGTTTGTATCAAGGTATTTTTAAAATATTCTCTTGATGTTGTCTTTACTCAATGATTGTTCAAGAGAGTGTAATTTGGTTTTCATATATCTGTGAATTTTCCTGATCACTTTCTATTTTTGATTTATTGTTTCATTGCATTGTGCTCTGAGAAGACACTTGGTATTAATATTCTTATATTTGTTAAGACTTGTTTTGTCATCTGACATGTGGTCTGTTCTGGAGAAGGTTTCATGTGAACTTGAGAAGAAGGTGCATTCTACTGTCGGGTGGAAATTTCTATATTTGCCTTTTAAGTACATTTGGTCTATTGTTGCTCATGGCTGCTGGTTTTTTTTTTTTTTTTGAGACATAGTTTCGCTCTTGTTATCCAGGCTGGAGTGCAATGGCGCGATCTCAGCTCACCACAACCTCCGCCTCCTGGGTTCAGGCAATTCTCCTGCCTCAGCCTCCTGAGTAGCTGGGATTACAGGCACGCGCCACCATGCCCAGCTAAGTTTTTTTGTATTTTTAGTAGAGACAGAGTTTCACCATGTTGACCAGGATGGTCTCGATCTCTTGACCTCATGATCCACCCGCCTCGGCCTCCCAAAAGGTCTTGATCTCTTGACCTCGTGACCCGCCTGCCTCGGCCTCCCAAAGTGCTGGGATTACAGGCTTGAGCCACCGCGCCTGGCCGCTGTTTTCTTATTGATTTTTTGTCTGGATGTTCTATTCATTATTGAAAATAGGGACCTGGCAGGGTGGCTCATTTCTGTAATACCAGCACTTTGGGAATAAATTCTGGACTTAAATTTGATATGGAGCAATTGGACATAACAGAAATCTACAGAATACTCCTTCTAACAACCACAGAATATACTTTCTTCTCATTTGCACATGAAACATGCCCTAAGATTGACCACATTCTCCATCATAAATCAAGTCTCAACACATTCAAATATAAATTATACCATGCATCTTATGAACCACAGTGAAATAAAAATATAAATCAATACAAAGAGGAACTCTCAAAACCACACAAGTTAATGGAAACTAAACAACTTACAACTTACTTTTGGGTGAGCAACAAAATTAAGGCAGAAATCAAAACATTCTTTGAAGCAAATGAAAATAGAGAAATAACAGATAAAAACTTCTGGGATACAGCAATGGCACTGTTAAGAGGAAAGTTGTTAGTACTAAATGCCTACATTAAGGAGATAGGAAGTTCCCAGATAGACAACCTAACCTAACACCTGAAAGAACTAGAAAAACAAAAGAAACTAAACCCAAAGTTAGCAAAAGAAAAGAAATAACTACATCAGAGAAGAACTAAATGAAATGGAGAACCACCTCCCTGCCCCCTGCA
Organism: Aotus nancymaae; assembly: GCF_030222135.1. Taxonomy (NCBI): domain Eukaryota; kingdom Metazoa; phylum Chordata; class Mammalia; order Primates; family Aotidae; genus Aotus; species Aotus nancymaae. The sequence goes on along the minus strand of NW_026988450.1, from coordinate 13,102,332 downwards.
AAACAAAACCATGCAAAGGATCAATGAATTGAAAAGTTGTTTCTTTGAAAGGATAGACAACATGGATAGACCACTAGCTAGGTTTACAAAGGGAAAAAAGGATATCCAAATAAGCACAATCAGAAATGACAAGAGTTTATTTCTGATGCCATAGAAATGCAGTAGATCCTCGGGTACTATTATGAACATATCTATGCATAAATTCCTGGAAAGCATTACCTTCAAAGATTGAACCAGGAAGAAACAAATACTGAACAGACCAATAATGAGAAATGAAATTGAATCTGTAAGAAAAAGAGAAAACTTTACCAACCCAAAAAGTCCTTGGAATAGATGGATTCACAGTCAAAGTCTGCTATACATATAAAGACATGCTGATACCAATCCTAATAAATTTATTCCAAAAAATTGAGGAAGAGGGAGTCTTTCCTGACTCATTCTATGAAACTGGTATTATCATGATACATAAATCTGGCAAAAACACAACAAAAAAGTAAACTACAGGCCAATATCCCTGATGAACATAGATGAAAAGTCCTCCATAAAATGCTGCAAACCAAATCCAGCAGCATATCACAAAGCTAATTCACCATTGTCAAGTAGGTTTTATTGCCAGGATAAAAGAAGGGTACAACATATACAAATTAATAAATATGATTTACCACATAAACAGAATACAAAATAAAACCATCTGATGATCTGAAAAGATACATAAAAAGATTTTGATAAAATCCAGGATCTCTTCATGATCAAATCTCTCAATAAACTTGGTATTGAAGGAACACACCTCAAAATAATGAGGGCTATTGATAACAAACCAAGAGCCAACACTATACTGAACAGGAAGAAGTTGTAAGCATTCTCTCTAAAAACTAGAAGAAGACAAGGATGTCCACTCTCACCACTTCTATTTAACATAGTACTGGAAGTTCTTGCCACAGTAATCAGGCAAGAGAAAGAAATACAAAACATCCAAATAGGAAAAGTGGAAGTTATATTCTGTCTCTTCACTGATGATACAATTATACACCTAGAAAACCATAAAGATTCTGCCAGAATACTTCTAGATCTGTTAAACTACTTCAGTCAAGTCTCAGGATATGAAATCAACATACAGAAATCAGTAGCATTTCTATACAACCAATAATATTCAAGCTGATAACCAAATCAAGAATACAATCCATATACAATAGCCACACAGAAAAATTAAATCCCTAGGATACATCTAACTAAGGAGGTGAGAGAACTCTATGAGGAAAACTACAAAACACTACCACTAAAATAAATCATAGATGACACAAATAAATGGAAAAGCATTCCATGCTCATGGATTCAAATAATATTATTAAAATGGTCAGACTGTCCAAAACACTCTACAGATTTAATGATATTCCTATTAAATTATCAGTCATTTTTCACAGAATTAGAAAAACTATTCTAAAATTCACATATAACTACAAAAGAGTCATAATAGCCTAAACAATTCTACTCAAAAAGGATAAAGTTTGAGGCATCACATCTCACCAACCTCAAACTACACTACATGGTCACAGTAACCGAAATAGCAGGTACTGGAACAAAAATAAACATGTAAACCCATGGAACAGAATGGAGACCCTTGAAATAAAGCTGCACACCTACAACCAACTGATCTTTGACAAAGTCAACAAAAACAATCAGGAAATGGTATCCTATTCAATAAATGGTACTGGGAAAAGTGGATAGCCATAATACAGAAGAATGAAACTGGACACCTACCTCTCACGATATACAAAAATTAACTGAAGATGTTTTAAAGACATAAAGGTAAGATCTCAAACTATAAAAATCCTAGAAGAAAGCCTAGTAAATACTCTTCTAGACATTTATCCAGGAAAAGAATTTGTGAAGAAGGCTCTAAAAGCAAATGCAACAACATAAAAGTAGACAAATGGGACTTAAACTGATAAGTTGCTGCGTGCAAAAAAAACAGACATCTTATAGAATGAGAGAAAGTATTTGCAAACTATGCATTTGGCAAAGGACAATACCCAGAATCTGTAAGGTACTTAAATCAAAAGAAAATAAAACAAATAACACCATTAAAAAGTGGACAATGGAGATGAACAGACACTTCTCAAAAGAAGACAGGCAAGTGACCAACATGTATATGAAAAAATGCTTCACATTACTAATCACCACAAAGATGCAAATCAAAGCCACAATGAGATATCATCTCATACCAGTGAGAATGGCTATTAAAAAGTCCAAAAATAACCGATTTGGGCAAGGTTAAGAAGAAAAGGGACTGCTTATACACTGTTGATCAGAATGCAAATTTGTTCAGCCACCATGGAAAGTAATGTGGAGATTTCTCAAAGAACTAAAAATAGAATTACCATCAACACAGCAATCCCATTATTTGGTATTATAAGGAAAATAAATAGTTCTACCAAAAAGACACTTGCACTTGTATGTTTATTGCAGAACTACTCACAATAGCAAAGACATGGAATCAACCCAGATGCTCACCATTGTTAGGCTGGATAAAGAAGATGTGATACATATACATTATGGAATACTATGCAGTCATAAAAAAGAGTGAATTCATGTCCTTTGCAACATGGGTATGGTTGGAGACCATTATCCTAAGTGAATTAACACAGAAACAAGAAGCCAATTACTTCATTTTCTCACTTATAAGTGAGAGCTAAACATTGAGTACACCCAGACGAAAAGATAGGAAGAGTAGACACTAGGGATTCTTTAAGGGGAGACGGAGAGAGGAGAGCAAGAGTTTAAAAATGCCTCTCAGGTATTATGTTAGCCACTAGGGTGACAGGATGATTAGAAGCCCAAACTTTAGCATCATGCAATATGCTCAAGTAGCAGACCTGCACTTATGCCCCCTGAATCTACAATGTAAAAATATAAAATAAAATAATATCCAGTCAGGTACACTATGCCTTTTGATGGAGGGGTTTAGTTCATTTACATTTAAAGTGATTATTGATGCCTTACTACTGCCATTTTATTAATTGTTTTCAGTCTATTTTGCAGGTCTTTTCTTTCTCTTTTTGTCTTTTACTGTCTTCTTTTATTATTTGATTTTTTTTTTTGTAGTGGCTTGGTTTGATTACTTTCACTTCAATTTTTGTGTAGCCACTATAGGTTTTTCTTTGTGGATTTAAGGCTTACATAAGCTTTCTTGTAGTTATAACTCTCTAATTATTTGATAACAACTTAAAAGTTCATGATATAAGTTTCCACATTCCATTCTGTCCTTTCAAGAGGGAGGTGCAAGCTAGTCCTGCCTCCTATATGCCATCTAAATCCTATCTCCCTCTTTAAAAAAAATAAGCTTGCTGCTCCTTTCATTCTCACTTCTCCTGAATCCTGGATGCCTGTAATTTGTATACTGATTTTTCTTAATGGTGTCCCATAAATTTGGTAAATTTTCTGCACTGTTTTAAAATGTATTTTCTCTGATCTCCTCAGACTATTTAATTTCAAATTTGTCTTTGAGTTTGCTGAAAATTCTTTCTTCTGCTTGATTGAGTCTGCTACTATAGCTGTCTGTGGTGGTTAATATTAGGTGTCAAGTTGACTGGATTGAGGGATGCCCAGATGACTGATAAAGCATTGTTCTTGGATGTGTCTGGAAGGGTATTACTAGAGGAGACTGACATTTGAATCAAAGGACTAGGAGGGAAAGACCCACCTCAGTGTGGGTGAGCACCGTCCAACTGGTTGTTAGAGCTGCTAGAACAAAGCAGATGGAAAAAGGGGGACAGGTAGCTAGCTTGCTTCCTAAATCAGTTTGCTCTCTTTCCATGCTTGTTGGATGCTTGGCTTCCTTTCCTCTTGTCCTGGGACATCAGACTCCAGGTTCTTTGACCTTTGGACTCTGTAACTTGCACCAGTAGCCTCCCAAGGGTTCTTGAGCCTTTGGACTCTGACTGAGGGCTGCACTGTTGGCTTCTCTGGTTTTGAGGCTTTTGGACTTGGACGGAGCCATGCTACTGGCTTCTCTCTTTCCCCTGCCTGAAGACAACCTAAAGTGGTACTTTGTTTTTGTAACTGTGTGAGCCAATTCTCTCCTTCCCCTGCTTGCAGATAGACTAAGTAGTACTTTGGTAGGAGTTTTAAGAAATCATTTTAGACAGATAGAGAGGAAAAGGGGTCCTTGGAAAGTTTACATCTCTTTTAAAGCAGCTCCAGAAATGTTTCTTCTCTAGCAGGAAAGCCCCAGCTTGTACAGCCAGGCAGGAAACCTTTAACATGCAAATGCAGGCCATTAGAAACTGGGTCCACCCAACATGGCAATTCCCACCATTGTCCTCTTGCCCTTGCCCTCACGTGTGCTTGGCAACATGGCTGCCCCCACATATCCCCACGTGTGTAAAGTATCGTGGCACCTTGCATTTGCATATTAAAAGGCTAGGGTGGGAGGGCCAGCTTTTTACTGCCAGCTATGTGAATGACATGCCTGGTCAAACCAATCCCCTGAGCCCTGTGCAAATGAGACACTACCTCCTGCAGCCTCCGTAAAACTGGCTAGTATCCACCACAATCAAGGTCTTCTCTCTCAGCTTTGGAGCTTCCCTTCCTCTGTCTCTGTACAGGGGAGCTTATTCATTCTTTCTTCTCCCTTCTTTCTTGCCTATTAAACTCTCTGCTCCTTAAAACGACTCCATGTGTGTCCATGTCATTTTATCCAATTCACTTTGTTGTATTGGAGCAAGCATAGAAAGTTAACACCAAGACAAAAGTATGCCAAATTGCAGGGTCTTTGTTGCCGGTGGCCACGGAGGACTCCCGTCTCTCCAACCTGTGGCCTGAAAGGAGGGTGTCAAGACCTTTTATGCACATAAACCACCTCGGGGGTGAGGGTGAGGGGTGGGGGGGGCGGATGAGGGGCTTCAGACATTCTGAGGGCCAGTGGACTTTGGACATTCCGTAAATCACCTCCTTGGGGGATTGCTTCGGACATTCCGATTGTTACTTAAGTGGTTCACAGAAGTCAAGATAAGCATTAGTTTACACATTGCCTGGGTAGGGTGGAACAGGCCTTAGTCACTTATTACAAGTCACAGGGGCCAAGATGGCGTTGGTTTGGACTGCTTGCCTGTCACATCAGGGTTACAGAGAGCAGTTTCAACAGAAAGCCGAGGTATGGTTGAGGTATGCGGTTTTATGGGGCTTTTACCATGTCACATTCCCCCCTTGTTTTATTTACAGGAATTAAATCATTAATTCCTCCAGTAGGTTAGTATTGTTTGTTTGTTTTAAGGGGGTTTGCTATAGGGATTTACAGCATGGATTATGGTAGTGAGGGTGGTAACCACGAAAGCACACACGTTTTAGCTTTAGTGAATCAGGGGATGAATAGTCGACGCTGCACTGTTCTTCTGGTGGGGCAGTGTTGACGTGGGTGCGATGAATCCAGGCTGTTAGTCCCTCCACCTTGAGTGCGGTGGGTGTGGTCAGGGTAACCGTGTAGGGTTTCTTTTACATGCGGGGGCGGGGGGCGGTGGCAGTGAGGCCAGAGGTGGTGAATCTGGGCTGGAAGGCATGTGTCGGCTGGTTTGTGAGGTTCAGTGTGGTGGGACGGGTGTCCTTAATGAGCTAGTGTGTCTGGGATTGAACAGACTGGAGCACCTGTAAGGACTTAAGGAGCGTATTGTTATGGACTTCAGCATGCACGGTATCCGCGGGTCTGGGGAGTAAGGGAGAGGGCCTGCTGAACATGATTTCAAAAGGGGAGAAGGCTTTCTGATAGGGTATGCATTGGACACGGAGGAGGACAAGAGGAAGCAGGCTGACCCAGTTTTTACCGGTTTTTAAGATAAACTTTGTCAGGGTTTTTTTTACGGTCCGATTTATTCGTTTGACTTGCCCTGAACTCTGGGGACGATAGGCACAGTGTAATTTCCAGGATATACCCAGGGCCTTGGCTAGGCCCTGAGAAATTTGTGCAGTAAAGGTGGGCCCACTGTCCCACCCCACCATTAGAGGGAGTCCAAACCAAGGAACAAGGTTCTGTAATCGTTTTTTTATGACTACCAAAGCAGTCTTGGACCTAGTGGGGAAGGCTTCGACCCATCTAGAGAACGTATTTATAAACACCAGGAGGTATTTATAGCCATTTGTTGGGGGTTTTATTTCAGTGAAATCTATTTTCTAGTGCTCTTCAGGGCTAATCCTACCTGGCTAGACCTGTTCCCTCCCAGATTTACTTGGGCACATACATTACACCGAGTAGTAATTTTTTTGATAAGTTCATGTAAGTGGAGAATGTAGTATTTGGCTTTTAGCAGCTTAGTTAGTTTGGTTTGTCTTAAGTGATTGGCCTAGTGTGTGCTCTTAACTAGGGCCCATCCTAGAGCCTTGGGGACCACAATCTCTGTGTTCAATAGAATTTACTATCCTGTGGAATCTTGTGTGCCCCCTTGTCCTTTAGCAAGGTTTTTTCATCAGGTGAGTACGTAGGGGTAGGGGGCAGGGTTGGGGCCGGCAGAGTTACAAGAAGAGTCAGAGGTTTTCCTGGTCCCAAGGCTGCCTGTCTGCCTTGTAGGTCAGCCGCCCTATTTCCCCTCACTTCTAGTGAATCCCCCTTCTGATGTCCTTTGCAGTGTATTAATGCCACTGCCTTGGGCTTTTATATAGCTTTTAGTAGGGCTAGGATTTTTTCTTTGTTCTTGATGGTTTTTCCCTCTGAGGTAAGTAGTCCTCTTTCTTTATAAATAGCCCCATGTACATGAGCCGTAGCAAAGGCATACCGGCTGGCTGTATAAATGTCGACAGTCTTTCCCTCCGCCCAGTTTAAGGCTTTTGTTAGGGCTATGAGTTCTGCCTTCTGGGCCGAGTTTTTAAGAGGAAGGGCCTGGGCCCAAATAACTCTACTGAGAGTGACCATGGCTGCCCCGGCATACCTGACTCCATTGACCATGAAGGTGCTGCTATCAGTATACAGTACCTCGTCCGGATTTTGTAGGGGGACATTAGTGAGGTCCGGTCGAGCGGTGTGGATGACGTCCATTATTTGCTGGCAGTTATGTATGGGCTTCTCTGGCTCGCTATCAGGTAGCCGTGTGGCTGGGTTTAAAACTGTAGCCTTTAAAAACTTTATGCAGGCTGGTCCAAAAGTAAGGCCTGATACTGAACTATGTGGGCATTTGACATCCATTTTCCTGGAGCTCCACGGAGTAGTGACTTTACCGTGTGGGGTGCCACTAAGTTTAACTCTTGCCCCAAGGTTAGTTTGTCTGCCTCCTTGACTAACAGGGCTGTAGCTGCTACTGACCTCAGGCAAGCTGGCCACCCAGGGGCTATGGGGTTAAGTCTTTTTGAAAGGTAGGTGACTGGCCGAGACCATGGTCCCAGTGTCTGGATGAGCACCCCCTTAGTGACTCCCTGATGTTTATGCACAAACAACCGGAAGGGTTTAGAGATGTTTGGCAAGGCCAAGTCTGGGGCTGTAGTTAGGGCAGTTTTAAGTTTGTTAAAAACCCGTTGATTTACTTTTATCCAAGCCAGGGGCTGATTTTCTCTGGTACAGGCATACAGAGGCTTGGCTATCTCAGCAAATCCTAGAATCTACAGCTTGCAATATGCTATCACCCCAAGGAATTTTTGAACCCGGTATTTCATGGTGGGGTGGGTATTTGCAGCACCGCTTGGACTCGGCAGGGCCCCAGTGCCTGGTTACCCTTCTCTGTGATATAGCCCAGGTAAGTAACTTTTAGTTGGCAGAGCTGGGCCTTTTTAGCTGAGACCCGGTAACCCAAAGTCCGTAAGGTCTTTAATAATGACTGGGTGGTTTTTTTACAGACCTCCTGGGTTTCTGTAGCCAAGAGTAAGGTATTCACGTATTGGAGTAGGGTACACTCGGGGAACTCAGCTCGGAAGGCAGCAAGATTTTGGCTAAGTGCCTTATTAAACGGAGTAGGGGAGTTTTTGAACCCCTGAGACAGTCTTGTTCAAGTGAGTTGCCCCGAGACTCTAGTATCGGGGTTAGTCCATTTAAAAGCAAATATGGGCTGGCTAACGGGCCAGTGGGATGCAAAAGAATGCACCCTTGAGATCCAGAACAGTGTAATGGTGGTGTTCCGGGCCCAAGAGACTTAGGAGGGTGTACGGATTTGGAACCGTAGGGTGGACAGTTTCCACTCTTTGTTTATCTCCCTTAAGTCCTGCACAGGCCGATAGTCCTTTGTGCCTGGTTTTAAGACAGGGAGCAAATGGGGTATTCCAGGGGACTTACAAGTAGTAAGGATCGCTCCTTTTAGGAGTCTGGTTATATGTGGAGCAATTCCCCCTCTGGCTTCCTGGCTCATGGGATATTGTCGTACCTGGACTGGAGTTGCCGTTGCCAATAGCTGAACCATGACTGGCGTACAGTGACTTGCCAAGCCTGGGGAATTTGTCTCGGCCCACACTCCAGGTATGTTCTCTTGGTACTGGCGGAGGAGGTCTAATGTTGGTGATTAATCGGCCTCTGACAGAGCACAGGTGATGAGGATTTGTTGAGGTGGCCCTGATGCCAAGGGAGGAGGAATTGAGAGACAAGCTTGACTGTCACAGAAAGAAATATTTGCTTGAAGTTTGTGAAGTTAGTCCCATCCTAGGAGTCGGTACGGACACTCTGGAATGGCTAAGAAGGAGTCGGTGATGGTGCCGTTCCCCAGATCAACGAGTCAGTTGGTGGTCCAAGGGCTTGTTGTGGTTTTTCCTGTGGCCCCCTGGATAATTGTTTTTTACTGGATAGTGGTCCCAGAGGCTAAGGACCGAGTGGGCTACCCTGGTGTCGACTAAGAAGCTGACAGGTTTGTCCCCAACTCTTAAAGTGACCCTGGGCTCCTGGGGGCTTAGTAAATAAGAGCCCTGGCCCCGTCAATCCTGACCTTTTAAATTGAGGATAGCTGTTGGTGGCTTTTCCCGAGTGGTTACTCGTTCTTTTCTTTCGGGGCACTTATTTTTTTAATGTTTTTCTTTTTTACAGTACACATATTGGTTTCTTCCTAACCAGGGCTGGGGACTCCAGGGGCCCTTTTCCAAGGCCCCTTGCCCTCGTGGAATGACTTGTGTCTCCTGAAGGGCTGCTACTACTGCCTTAGTAACTTTTTTGTTTTGTATGGCTCTAGGAGTATCCTTGTTTTTAAAAACTTTCTGGCCAATTTCCAGTAATTAGGTTAAATTTATTCCCTGGAATCCCTCTAACTTCCGTAACTTTCTTTTAGTATCTGCGGTTGACTGGGAAATGAAAGCCAGATTGATGGTCCACTGATTTTCTGGAGCCTCAGGGTCAATAGGAGTGTAGGTGTGATAAGTGTCTTGCAGACACTCAAGGAAGGCAGCCGGACTCCTGCGGACGCTGAGTTACAGTCCCTACCTCGGAGAGGTTAGTGGACTTGTGGGCCGCTCCTCTAACCCCTTCTAAAAGAGACCAGTGAAAAGTGTTCAGAGCCTGGTGACCTCCCAAGGTGTTGGGGTCCCATTGGGGTCGAGTAGAGGGAAAAACCTTTTCAATTCAGTCCTGGTTTTTTTTTTTCTCTTTTTCTACTGTTCCTCTCCCTGGACCTGTGATGGCTTTCAGGGCTTCCTGTCTAATTTTGTCCTTTTCCTCTGTGATGAACAGAATCAGTAATAATTGTTGGCAGTAATCACAAGTCGGGAGATGAGTTAGGAGTACAGATTTTAAGAGCCCTGTCAAAGCCTGAGGCTTCTTAGAGAATGGGGGATGTTGAGCCTTTTGATGGAACTTACTTTGTAAAACCCTGCCGCAGCCTGGAGTTCCCCAGCCTTCCAGCATGACCCCCTCCCGGGGAACTTTCCATCTCAGCAGGTTCCTAACCCTCCCCCCTCTCAATCTTAGCAGTTCCCCAGCATGACCCCTTCCCGGGAAATCTCTTAGCAGTTGCACCACCCCCACCCGGGAACTATTAAACTCAGCAGTTCCCTAACCCCTCCCCTGCTGCACAGCCCCTCACACTGGATGCATCTGCCGGCTCGCAGTCCATAAAAATCCCCTTTGCCATGCCACGGGTGCTGCGCGCCAATTTTGGGTACAGCCCGGCAGCTTTTCCCTTGCTCTTAATAAAGCTTGTGCCAGCACGTGGTGTTTTGGCCTTCTCTTTAATTTCTATTACCTTCCAGTTATCTAAGTCACTTGAGAAGGGGATGTGAACAAAGAATGGGCGACCCCGATTGTCTTCTCCTGTTGGGGGCACCTCTTAGAGAGGAAGGACCTCTGGTGGGTGTGGGGCCCTGCTGCGGGTGCACAGCGGGGACAAGGTTTGGTTACTGGTACTGTCCAAGGGAGTGCTGAGGCCCTGGTTTAGAGGGCCTTGAGTAGGGTGGAGGTAATTCCTGATCCTCCGCTGGGGCGGGGCAAATGACTGTCCCAGAAGGGGCTTTCTTTGGGCCAGCTAACATGACCTGAAGTCTAGCCTGTTTTATGTAGCGTTTTAGCCACGTAGGGGGTTGTTGGACTAAATCCAACCATTAGTTAATGTATGAAAACTGGTTAGGGTGTCCAGTTCCTGTGACCATTTTCCATACAGCCTGGGTAATTTTTTTTTTTTTGAGTCATAGGTCCCAGTGTCAGGCCACCCAATTCTAAAAGATGGCCGTTCTAGTTTACATAAAGAGCAGAGTTTTCCAGGGGTTAATTTTACCCCATATTGGCCTGAAAACCTAACCTTGAAGTCAGCCATCATGCATTGAAGGGAGGTACAAGGCTGGGAGCTAGACGACCCCATGTGGTTTTTCCTTTAGCTTTTGAATTTTCCCCCAAGATTTCACTAATTTAAGACTGGCTTCACTGAGGATTTGAACTAACAACCTTGCAGTTTAGGCCCTATACCTTAACTACTGTGATAACAGATCACTTGCATTACAAAGAGTTAGAAAGCTTTCTTAAGCGGTATTTTGGATGCAAATGCTGCACCCTGAGGCAAAGTGGCCTGCCTGAAAGCTGGGCGGGGCTGGCTGCTGGCAGAGAGGAAAAAAAAAACTTCTTTTTGCGTCAGTTTAAAACTGAGCTCAAAGCTAGTTCCCCGCCCCTGCAGCTTTTGGTCACCTTGACAGAGACCTTAAAAAGCATTAAATCCCTCTCTCCCTATCTCCCTTATTGCTCTCTCTCTCTTTTTCTCTCCCCTCTCTTTGTCTCTTTTTCTCCCTACTTTCTCTGTCTCTCTCTCCTCTCCCCCTCCCCTCTCTCTGTCTCTCTCTCTTTTCTGTCTCCTCTCTCTTCTTCCCCTCCCCTTTCTTGTCTCTCTTCTCTCTCTTCTTTCTGTCTCTGTCTCCTTTCTTCTCTCTTCTCTGTTTACTTTCTCTCTCTCTCTTCTTTGTCTCCTCTCTCTTTCTGTCTCTCTTTTTTTTTTTTTGACAGACGAGACAGTTACTCCTTTTTAACCCTAAATGGGTGAAGAGGGCTGCTAATTTCTTGTTTAAGGTTTGATTTCCTAAGACAGAGAAAAAACTACACCCAAGTTGTGGGGGGCAGAATTTTCTCTTGGACATGAAAAAGAGGAAGAATGAGGCCTCAATGATAGAATAAGAAGAAGAAAAGGAAAGAGAACAGAGTTATTTCCAGGGGTGTAAACTCAATTAGAGTTCCTTGAAGTTAATGGTCACTTAGCCAATGGAGAATATTATCCACCTCAAGAGTAACAGGTTTAAACCACTGTATATCAGCTAGTAACTGCCTTAGGAAACTAGAGGACTTACAATAAAGACAGAACACAGAACCACATGAAAGATAGATGGACAAAGGGTGGGTGTCCCCCAGATGGGAGACCAGTCTGATGCCTGCCTGGCCACGTCCCCGGAGGGATGTTTCAGAGCGTGTTGGCTAAGGTGTACCCGTATAAACGCCAGGCCTGGTCACCTCAGAATTTTCAGTTCTGAGATGAATCACCATTATGCCTTATGACATCCCTTTGGAACCCACAAGCTTGTGTGAAGGCCCACACAAGCCCTGTAGCCTTCCAGCCATGGGACTACATATAGACACACTCACTGGCATTCTCTCACTCATACTGAAGTTATGAAAAACAACCGAAAACTAAATTACCCGAGCCTCCATTGAGGCAACCCGAGCTTCCATTGAGGCAACCCGAGCCTCCAGTGACGTCTCACGGTAGGCTTGCCTGGTCAGAGTTGCAATGACCGTGTCTGGTCCCCCGACTCAGGCCCCCCTGATGGACTGGTCCCCTGATTTCTAGACCTGACTTACCTCGGGAGGTTCCCTGGACCCTGAGGGATTTCGGATGAATGTTGGCCAAGTAGTTGCCTATCCTCCACGGGGCCGAAACTCTGGGGCCCTGGAACATCTCGGGGGCACCTCCCCTAGAGGTACCTGAGGTGGGAACAGCCACCCCGGCGAGACTCTGAGAAGGCTTTTGTCTGGTGATGGACGAAGATAGATTCTTGCTGGGGCCTCCAGATGTTGTATTGGAGTGAACATAGAAAGTCAACACCAAGACAAAAGTATGCCAAATTGCAGAGTCTTTATTGCCGGCGGCCACAGAGGACTCTCGTCTCCAACCCGTGGCCCGAAAGGAGGGTGTCACGACCTTTTATGCACGTAAACCACCTCGGGGGGTGAGGGTGAGGGGTGGAGGGTGGGGGTGAGGGGCTTCAGACATTCTAAGGGCCAGTGGACTTTGGACATTCCGTAAATCATCTCCTGGGTGGAGATGAGGATGAGGGGCTTTGGACATTCCGATTGTTACTTAAGTGGTTCACAGAAGTCAAGATAAGCATTAGCTTACAGATTGCCTGGGTAGGGTGGAAATTACAGGTCTTAGTTACATATTACAAGTCACAGGAGCCAAGATGGCGTTGGTTTGGACTGCTTGCCTGTCACATCAGTGTTACAGAGAGCAGTTTCAGCAGAAAGCCGAGGTGTGGTAGAGGTATGTGGTTTTATGGGGCTTTTACCATGTCACAATGTGAGACAAGAGCCCTGGTGCTCCTCCACTCATTAGAGCTGTATCAGCTCTTTGTTTTGTAATTATGTTGACCCAGTGCTCCCTAATGAACTCTCTCACACACACACACACACACACACACACACACACACACACATCTCCTATTGTTTCTGTTCCTCTGAACAACCGTAACTTTAATACATTTTCTGTTGTATTTTTTTCTGTTTTCATATTCTTTAGTTCCAGAAATTCTTTATGTTTTCTAACTTTTGTTCATTGGTCTCATTTTCTTCTCATATTTTTTTTCTGATTTTGTCAAATTGTGTATCTGTGTTCTCTTGTAGCTTGCTCAGTTTCTTTAGAATACATATTTTGAATTATTTTTTCAGGCAAATTATGGATATTTATTTCTTTCAGGTCAGTTGCTGGAAGTTTATTTTGTTCCTTTGGTAGTGTCATTTTTCCCTGAGTCTTTGTAATCCTTGTAGACTTGCTTAGGTGTCTGTGTATTTAAATAACTTATCACCTCTTCCAGACTTTATGGACTGGCTTTGGTAAGAAAAGACCTTCAGCAATATCTTCAGTATTGATGGGGTAGGGTGAAGTTCCTTGGGTGTTCTTGAGGGGGCACATTCAAATGTGTAGTGACCCTGGGGATACTATCATGGGACAGCAAATGTGGCAGGGAGACAGTTTCTCAGTGGATCAGGCAACAGGGATTAGTTTGCAACAGCAGCAACTGCATGGTACATGGGGTGAGAGCTACAAGTACCTATGTTGGCTCTGAGGGTTGTTTGGGTCCTTAGAGGTGCTTTTTGGTTTAGCAGTGATCTTCTTTGGGTGGAAAGGGACTGAGGCAGGTGACATCTCAGGCTTATGTCAGTGGTGTGCACATGCTTGGTGGTAAGGTCTGGCATTGATGGGGGTTGGGACTGGTCATGTGTGCATGAACACATGCAGGGGCCAAGCTGGCAGCCTGCATGCAAACGGCTGCGGGGACCAGCTGTGGCTGTATGCACAGTGGTGGAGGCTGTCATCAGGCTTTCAGTTTGTCTATCTGTGCATGCACAGCTGTGGGTGTCAGGGCCAGCAATGTCCATGAGGGTGGCAGAGGGGACTGGCAGTGGGGTTGGCGTAAGCTGCATGCAAGTGGTCAGCCATGGGTGCATGAACAATGGGGAGGAGGGAAACACTGGTCACAGGGACTGGAGCTGGTTTCAGACATATATGTGGTGGCTAAACTGGGTTCTGGAGCTGGACACCTGTGGTGGCACGGGATTGAATGTTCCTGGCAGGATGGATTAGGAGTTTGGGAGCTGTGGTCTGTGAATGTGAAAAACTGCAGGGTCCTTGCAGCAAAAGCTGCAAGGTGTTCAAGGTGCCTGTTGCGATTCCCATTAGTGAAGGCTGCAGGGGTCCTCTGAGGAGCCGGACACCGTGGACTGCAGCGGCTCCCACTGTGTGGATGATACTGACAGTCCTCTTCCTTCTTCTTTGCTCCTAGCCATCTCTAGATATCTTGGTTATGCTGATCTCTTCAGTGGGTGGGGTGAAAATAATGTTGGTCAAATGGGAAGTGCTCCAAAAGCTAGTGAAGTTGGTCATTCACTCTGCCTTTCTTTTTCCCTATGAAGGGAACTCATGGGCTGAGGAAATTCCTCTGACATTGAACTGTATAGGCCTGAGGGATGGGATGATGAAGGCAGAATGAAACTGTTCTTCCTACCCTTCTGTGTGGTTAACAGCCTTTCTCCTTTTCTCTCTCTTTGCACTGCTGTGTTGCTGTAGCTTTGTAACTGAACTCTTGCACTCTCCCAGAGCTATTTTGTTCATGAAAAATGTCTAATTATTGTTTTTAATTGGTGGATGAAGGCTGGGATCTCCTACTTTTTCATGTTGCTCTTGTCAGGCCTCTTTTATCGCCTCAGTTTAAATCCCAGCTCTGGCACTGACTAGCTTGGGTAAATTATTTAACCTCTTTGTTCCTGAATTGCTCAAATGGTAAATAATTTCACCCATCTCATGGGCTTTTTATAACTATTAAATGATTTAATAAATATATAGCACCTATTGTAGTCCTTAGCAGACATTAAGCTCTCTGCAAGTGTTGATCTTTATTGGCAGGAAGCGTTGCCTCTAGGAGTAACCATTTCCAAAATCTGGTACTTCTCAGTTTTTGCTGGAGTGTTAACTGTGATGGGGGTCTTCTGCCTTAAGATGTGTAATCTGTTTCTCCAGAGCCACATAATCAAACAACTCAACTTGTCATCAGGACCTTCCTGTTCTTGCTCCTGTTCTTGTTCTTGTTCTATGCTGGAACTGCTGCTACTGCTGTCTTTTTGCTCTTTCTCCTTCTTCTTCTCTTCTTCTCTTTGTTCTTCCTTCCTCCTCCTCCTACTTCTTTTCCTCCTCCTCCTCCTTATCCTTCCTGTAGAATTCACTTGTAATGCACATATAAGTTAGCACCAAAAAAACCTGTATAAACTGTTACTATGTTTCCCCCTTTCTACTATAGACTCTCATGTTTATATTCTCTCACTTCATCCTAATGATACTAAAATATCACATCTCACAGAAAAGAATGCTTGACATTCTATTAAGCCATCACTTCTTCAAATTTTTATCTTTTTTCCTCTGGACTTTTCTTTCTTATCCCTTCAGAAATCTAATATTGTGAACATCATATTCTATTATAATCTTCATTACCACTCTGCAGCCACACTCCAACAGATCAGTAAGTCATCCCTTCCCCAGGTTTCTCCACCATTCACAAGTTTAGACATGTTTCTTCATCTATGTCACAGCTTGCTGACAAATAGTCTTCAATTTTTCCTACTGTTTACTAATGCCTGTTCCTAATGCGCTATTATAAAGAAACATTGTTAAGGCCACAATATTTAAATGACAAGCAAGAACCATCTCAGTTCATGGAGTAAACATTCTCATACTATAAATTTTTACATGATAAAAAGAATTAAGTTTACAGGACAAAGCTTGTACAGCTTTTGTCCTTCTTTACATTTTAAGCCAAAACCTTAGAGAACCAAACTGAATTCTAGGGTAGCACACAAGCTCAACAAAGTTATTACTCTTGTACACTTGAATTTGTATTAGGAACTTTGGTCTTTTTAACACTATGTCTTTAACCCCTAAACTTTGAGGAAAGAGTAACCATGAAGCATACAAAGAAGAGTAATCCAAGTTTTGTTTTGTTTTCACTTCTGATCTTTCCATGGCTTTTCAAGTAACAATGATTGCTTTTTCTTAGTGTCCCTAGCAAAGAAGTATCAATACAAAAGCATTTATGCCAATATATGATTGATTTAGCAATCATAAGGCAATGTGATGGTGGAAGCAGAGATTGAAGTCATGCACCACGGGGCCAATGAATGCTGTAGCCTCTATAAGGTGGAAGCAGCAAGAAACCAATCCTCTCCCAGAACCTCTAGAAGAACTAACCTTGATGATATATTGACTTTGGTCCAGTGAAACTGTTTTTGATCTTCTGACTTCGGCAATTACAAGAAAATAAACACGATTTTTAAGCCACTAAATTTATATTAACTTTTTGCAGCAGGAATAGGAAATTAACACAGATTTTGGTACCATAAGTGGGGTGTTGTTACAGTAATCATCCAAATAATCATAAAGACATTGTTGCTAGAGATATGGACTTTTAAATGGGCTGCTGGTGAGGGTATAGAAAACGTGAGACAATAAATAAAGCTTATATCCTCTTAGAAAATGATAGATGGTTAAAAAGGATGCTGGTAGAAATATTGTAGGTAAGACAAATAACTTATAATAACAAAATATTGTTTATTTGTCCCTTCTAGGCTTTGTATCATTTCCGGTGTTCGTTTCATTTATACATAATCATACATATAGTTATATCCACATGGACATACATAATTGGATATATTGATATTATTACTTTAAACAAATTTTTATATGTTAGATCAGTTAAGAATAAGAAAAGTAAAGGTTTTTATTTTTCCTTCATTTATTCATTTTCTAGTGTTCTTCCTCTCTTTGCGCAGATCCTAGTTTCTGATGTATGTAATTTTCCTTATCTCTGAAGACCTTTTGACATTTTTTGCCAGACAGGTTTACTGCCAACAAATTCTCTCAAGTTTTGTTTGTCTGAGAAACACTTTATTTCTTCTTCGATTTTGAAAAATAATTTTGCAAGATAAAGAATTCTAGATTGTTGGGGTTTTTTCCTAAATATTTTTAATATTTTACTCCTTTTGGAGAATTCAGGTATAATTTTTATCTTTGTGTCTTTATATATATTTTTTCCTCTGATGTCTTTTAACATTATTGCTTTACCTTTTATTTTTTATTTTTTTGCAGTTTATGATATGCCTAGGTATAGTATTTTTTTTTTTTTTTTGAAAATAGGGAGGAGGAAACAGGAAGAGAAAGAGAGAGACAGAATGGGGAGGAGGGAGAAGGAAAAGAAAGAGAGAGAGAGAATGGGAGTATTGATTTCTTGCCCAGGCTAGAATGCAATTTAGTAATGGGTATTGAAAACCTCTTTTATACTGATAATTATACTTAATGATGTAGTCAGGAAGGAATAAGGGAAGAAGATAACAAACAAACAGCCAACCAATATTTAATTTAAACCTATGAAATGCTATGCGATTACTGAGGAGTGATTTACTTCCAATTATATAGTCACCTTTGGAATAGGTGTGAGGTGGTAATGTATGTTTTGTGTATTTGAAGTGGAGAGATCTATAAATGTTTGTTAAGTTTACTTGTTCCGGGTCTGAGTTCGAGTTCTGAATATCCTTGTTAATTTTCTATCTCATTGATCTATGGAATCGTTAGCTCTTCTTGTTGCATTGATCCTTTTGCCATTATGTAATGTCATTCCTCGCCTCTTTTGATCTTTGTTGCTTTAAAGTCTACTTTATCAGAGGTGAGAATTGCATCTCCTGCTTTTTGTTTATTGGTTTATTTTTACTCTCTGTTTGATTGGTAAATCTTCCTCCTTCTCTCTGAGTCTTTGTGTATTGTTGCATGTAAAATGGGCCCGGATGCAGCATACCGATGGGTTTTGGCTTTTTATCCAATTAAAATATATATAAGTTTAATACCGGCGTTTGATGCTAGCTGGCTGTTTTGCCCATTAGTTGATGTAAATTTTTTATTGTGTTAAAGTTCTTTGCTTTTTGATATATTTTTGGAAAGGCTGATATTGGTTGTTCCTTTATATGTATAGTGCTTCTTTCAGAAGCTCTTGTAAAGCAGGCCTGGTGGTGGTGAACTCTCTAAGTACTTGTTTGTTCGCAAAAGATTTAATTTTTCCTTCGCTCATAAAGCTTAGTTTGGCTGGATAGGAAATTCTGGGTTGAAAGTTCTTTTCTTTAAGGATGTTAAATATTGGTCCCCACTCTTTTCTGGCTTGTAGGGTTTCTGCTGAGAGATCTGCTGTAAGTCTGATAGGTTTCCCTTTATGGGTAACCTGACCTTTCTCTCTGGCTGCCCTTAGTATTTTCTCCTTCATTTCAACCCTAATAAATCTGGCGATTATGTGCCTTGGGGTTGGTCTTCTTGAAGAATATCTTTGTGGTGTTCTCTGTATTACCTGGAGTTGAATATTACCCTGCCTTGCCAGGTTGGGAAAATTTTCCTGAATGATATCCTGAAGAGTATTTTCCAACTTGGATTCATTCTCTTCATCACATTCAGGTACACCTATCAAACGTAAATTAGGTCTTTTCACATAGTCCCATATTTCCTGGAGACTTTGCTCATTCCTTTTCATCCTTTTTTCTGCATTCTTGTCTTCTCGTTTCATTTCACTGAGCTGGTCCTCGACTTCTGATATCTTTCCTTCTGCTTGATCAATTCGACTGTTTAAACTTGTGCATGCTACGCGAAGTTCTCGTGTTGTGTTTTTCAGCTCCATCAATTCACTTATATTCTTCTCTAAATTGTCCATTCTCGTTAACATTTCGTCAAACCTTTTTTCAAGGTTCTTAGTTTCTTTGCATTGGGTTAGAACAAGTTCTTTTAATTCACAGAAGTTTCTTATCACCCATGTTTTGAAACCTGCTTCTGTTATTGGAACACACGTGTAATCTATTAAGCCTTGTTCCGTTACTGATGAGGAATTGCAATCCCCTGTAGAGGGAGAGGCATTCTGATTTTGAGTATTCTCTACCTTTTTACGCTGGTTTCTTCCCTTCATTATATATTTGTCTGTCTGTCGTCTTTATAATTACCAACTTTCTAACTGGGTCTCTGACGTCCAACTTGTTGATTCCCTGCGCCGAAATCTGAGCAATCCACTGAGCCGGCCAAAACAGCAGTGTTAAGATTGATGGTGCTTTTCTGCCCGGGAATCTCCGGACTCTGCACCAAGAACTGGCGTGCTAAGGCACCAGCAAAACCGCCACGCCGGCCACAAGAGTCGCCCTGGCGACCCGTGGAGCTCTTCCGCTGGGAATCTCCTGGTCCGTGAGCAACTAATATTCGTCTGAAAGTGTGGCGTCCTCTCGTTCTTTGCGCTTTCACTGGGAGGTACGTGCCCGAGCTGCTAATCATCAGCCATCTTGGATCTCTCTCTCGGTATAGTATTTTTGACATTCATCCTTCCTAGTGTTCTCTGAGCTTCCTTGATCTGTGCTTGATGTCCAACATTAGTTTTAAGAAATTGTCAGTAATTACTAATTTCAATATTTCTTTTGTTTCTTTCTCTCTTTCATCTGTCTACTTCTGGTATTCCTATTACATGTAAGTTACACCTTTGGCCATCATCTCACAAGTTTTGGATATTCTGTTCCAGTTTTTTGTTAGTCTTTTTCACTTCGTTTTTCAGTTTTGGAAGTTTATGTTGACATATCCTTAAACAGTGATTCTTTCTTCAGCTGTGTCAAGTTTAGTAAGGAGCCCATCAAAGACATTCTTCATTTCTGTTTCAGTGTTTTTGATCTTTAGCATTTATTTTTGATTGGCCCAGAATTTCCATCTTTCTGCTTACAATGTCCATCTGTTCTTGTATGTGGTCTGTTTTGTCCATTAGACTCCTTAGCATATTAATTACAGTTGTTTTAAATTTATAGCCTGATAATTACAACATCCCTACCATATTTGAGTCTGGTTCTGGTGTTTTCTCTGTCTCTTCAAATTGTGGTTTTGGCTTTTAGTATGTCTTATAATTTGTCATTGTTGTTTTGAAAGGCAGACATGATGTACTGGGTAAAGGAACCGTGTTAAATAGGCCTTTAGTAATGTAGCAATAAGGTATCCAGGGAGAGGAAGCATTCTACAGTCCTATGAGTATGTCTCAGTATTTTAATAATCCTGTGCCCTGGGCTATGAAGTTCCTGTAGGCCATGAACTTCTTTTAGGTTTTATAGGATGGCCACATGGAGCTGGAAATGTTGGTTGACAATACTGACAAATGCTTTTTTAAATTTTTTCCTACTCTCCTAGGTTTCACAGGATGGCTAGGTGGGGCTGGAGTTCAGTATTTCTTCTCCCTGAGATTGGCTAGGCTCTGGCAAAAATTCAAATAGGTTAAGATCTGGCAAAATATCTGGTTAATTAGAACAGCCGCAGAATGCTCTGGTATATTTCAAAGTGGTTATTTCCCCCTTCCTTCTCTGGAAGTCTGAGGGAATTTTTCTCCAGTTTTCTCTGTGAGAAGATGGCAGAGCTCTTGATGGGAAAAATGCACAAAAATGTGGGGATCTCCAACGACTGGGTCCCACTGGAATCTGCATCTCTCAAACATGTCTACTCTAAGCCTTCATCAGTTTCTCAATTACAATTCAGGTTTTCCTCATCTGACTCTGGTTCCCTATGGAGGTTACTGCTCATGTCTTTCTGCTCCAGCGAATTGTAATTCTTTATATCCACCTGTTTATCTCTCTTTCCAGTTTCTGAGGTACCACCTTGCCCTGTGGCTTACTTCTTTGTCAGATCTAAGAAAAGTTGTTGAGTTTTCAGTTTGTTCAGGTTTTTACTCATTGTTAGGATGGAATAGTGACTTTTGGACTATTTGCAGGCTAGACCAAAAACAGAAAGTCTCACAAACTGCTTTTTAAAGCAGCTTAGTTGTGATGTGAAAGAATGTGATAAAGATGAAAGATTTAAGAATTTCATTCCCTTATTGCTAGAGGCTTGAACTGCACAAAATGAGCCAGTAGAGGGGAAAGATTGCAAGTAGAGAAAAGACGGAGAATCACATGGAAAACCAAACAGGAGGAAACATAACCTTTAGCACGGGTGAAGACATGTCCTCAAACAGAATGGTGAAATTATCCTCTTTGGAGACGGATGTCCCATTCTATTACTCATCTGTAAAGATCCTTAAATGTAGTAAGACAGTGTCATTCTCCTTTTAGGACAGCTGAACTGGAAACAATATATTTCTGTGGATTCTTGAGAACTGCTAGTAATGTATCATATTGAGAAGACAAAATTCAGAAGACAAATGGTGCAAAATATATCTTTCTTAGACCACAAACCACATACACTTTCAAAATTCCCTTTAACACCTTCCTGATCTATGTTATTTACGTATCTGGACATTTTTTAGCCTGTCTCCCCAATTTGAACTACATGACCCTTTAGCTCGACTTTTCTCCAGTGTTGCTATATATTGCATTATAATAACTCTTTTTCATTTTGTGCAAGGGGGTATGTTGATTGACAATATTGACAAATATTTACTGAGTACCTACATTTTGATAGATAAGCCTCACATCACTTTTTACACTGAATGAATTTAAGATCTTTCTCTAATTCATTCTTCATTTCACCAATGGAACTGAATCTAGATCTTATCCTTAAGTAGATGATAGTCAAATGCTTACTGAATAAAAAATAAATGAAGCTACTTTAATATTAGCATGTTCATGCTTGCATACATTAACTGTCAGAGACAATAATTAAGAGTACTAAGCTTTTCTCATGAATTATGACCCTCAATCCTCATGCAAACTTGTGATGTAGGCAAGGTTATGTCTATTTTACTCTTGAAGGAACTTAGCTTTATAAAGCTTAAATAATTTACCTGAAGTGACACAACTAATACAAACTTGAATAACTTGCCAACTCTACTTACTTACTTTTTAACTTTCACCTTCTTCCTTTCCTAGAGTATGCTGACTGTTCACATAAGCCCTTGACCTTCCACCATTACGTGTCATCAGATGTCAAGGTCAGACATTAGGCAAAATGAACTTAGAGGATGAGTACAAAGAAAGATTTTCACTGAAGATAAGTAAGTTGTGTAGTCACAAATAATACAGTGGTATTGTTAGAATAAAATCCTAGAAAAGGATCTCTGTTGGTGAAGTCCCCTTGTAGTTCATGAAGCACTGATATGCACAGGAACCTTGGCTCAGCTTCTCCTCATCTGCTTAAACATAGTGTTTGCTGAGATGAGTGTGGGATGCCTGTGTGTGCGTAACCCATCACCCAGACGGCTTGACCACAATTTTGTCTGTTTCCTTGTCATGGTTCAACTCTTGCATTCCGTTTTGACTCTGGTGTTTACACTTCTCACAAATGTCCTGGAGGACTGCACCAAGACCATTTAATGACAGTCGTTCAGGTTGCTATAGTACAAGCACTTTGTGGAGTTGAGACGCTTGATTGAAAATCACTTACTCCATCCCTGAGAAGTAATATTTTCAGTTTATTTCACACAGACAACAGTTTTTCAAATTCACAGAGGGTGTCTGTTTCCATAGCAGAGATAATTTATTCTAGTTACTTAAGATTCAACTCTAAATCCATGTGCCATTGGTAATTTAGGGTAGATATAAGGAAAAATTTCATAAGAGCTTTATGGGTTATTAAACATTGAAATCTACCACAGACAAAAACAAAAAGAACCCTCTTCCTGCTGAGGTATTTAAATATGTTATCAGTGAACATTATCCAGGATGGGCTATAGTCAACCTCTATGGATACAAGGATGTGGACTAGAAGACTTCTCAAGGTCTTTTCAGGGCTCACATTCTAAGATTCATACTTTAAAATTGGTAATATGTGTTAAGAAAAATCAACTTACCAGTATGTGAAGAAAGCAAACATAAAATATTCTAGAGGCAATAGTAAGCATTTATAGTGTACTAAACCAATACTGCTGCCTTAGAAGATATGTACTAAATTTCACTGATTGTGATGGTTGTAGGTCTTGTGGGTTGGGAAACTAGGGTTTTTAATGTAACACTGAAAACTCATGCGATGAGAATGGAGAAAACCCTCCAAAAATACATTCATTTGCTGTGTACATTCAGTGAACAGGAGATAGATTATAAACCTTCCAAAATGCTGTCCCTGAATTCATAGTTAAAAAGAGTCTGATGATATAAATGGCTGTCAAAAACTGTACCATGCTGTTGGAAAATGGCACATAACCTATTTTTTTTTCTATACTCATAGATTATTTAGGCAGTTCTCCACTTAGTGTGGTAGTGTTCCAAAACTTGAGACTTTGAAAAATAAGAATGTATTTTTTGATGAGCAATGTTGATGTATTTTCCTGTTTAGCCTCAAAGGCTATTTCACCCAATAAAGGGAAAAATGCTACTTTAACCTTAAACATTAGACGTGAATTAACTGGAAGTAGGTTTTATGTGTTGCATTTCTTCATTTCAAATATCAGAATTGGAGTAGATAGAGGAACATTTATATAGAAATTCCTCAAACTATTTCTAGGCATTTAGACAGGCTTTAATAGTATGACACTGGGTACTATTTATAACTTCATTTTAACATTTTTGACTTTCTGTGGATAGATACACGTCTATTCCTAATTTTTCACTTAACTTTGATTGTATTCACATTTATAATTAGTTATTGAATACATAATTCATAATTTCTGAACATCAAATGTGTACCAGCAACTGTGTTGGCTGCTGGGAAATAATAGTAATGAAACAGACGAGGCCTTTGTCTACATGAAACTTACAATTCACTAGAAGAGACATATTATCCAGATAACCACAACAGAGAATTGTTTCAAATGTTCACACATTTTCAGCAAAAAGAACCTGCAAAGTGCAACATGTTGTGGCAGAAATTCAGCAAGCAAAGGGGAAAGTTGCATGGGGTAGGGCTGGAGTATAGGTTCTAAAAACAATAGGCACATGGATAAATATAAAGCAGAGTATTTCCTTTAGCATACAAATAAAAGAGAAAGGAAGAAAAAGAGAGAAAACAGAGACAAACCCGTAGATTTCCTAAGTAGGTTGGGATCAAGTTAGAAGAAGAAAAGAAAGAAATAGACTATATATGAGAAAGAGATGCACTGAGTTTGGAAAGTGGAGGAGTATGAGACAGCACGGAACTGTACAGAGAGACATGTATGGGTTAATGACAGACAGGGCTACATTCTGAAAACAATGCATCATTAGGTGATTTTATCATTGTTTGACCATCACAGAGTATACTTACACAAGCCCAGATGTTATAGCCTGCTAAGCACCTAGGCTAGATTGCAGAGCCTATTGCTCCTAAGCTACAAATCTGTACAGCATGTTACTGTACTGAATACTGTACACAATTGTAACATAATGGTATTTGTGTAACTAAACATCTAAACGTAGTAAATGTATAGTACAAATATGGTGTAAAAGATTTTTTAAAGGTACACCTGTATAGAAAATTTACCATGAATGGAGCCTGCAGGACTGCAAGTTGCTGACTTTTAGATGAGCCAGTGAGTGAGTGGCAAATGGATGTGAAGGCCTAGGAGATTGTACACTACTGTAGACTTTATAAACACTGTACTCTAAATTTATTTAAAACATTTTCTTCAATAATAAATTAACCTTAACTTATGATTATTTATTTCATAAACTTTTTAGTTTTTTAAACTTTACTTTTTTATTATAGAACATATTAAAACACAGATACATTGTACATCTGTACAAAAATATTTTTTATCTCATTTTTAATTTAAATTTATTTATTTATTTTTTTATTTTTTAAGCTCTGCTTTAAACAAAGACACAAACACACACATTAGCCTAGGCCAAGGCAGGGTCAGGATCATCAATAACACTGTCTTCCACCTCCGTGTCTTTTGGAAGGTCTTCAGTGGCAATAATGTGCATAGAGCTGTCATCTCCCATGATAAGAATATTTTCTTCCAGATATGTCGTGGAGGACTTCTCTGAGGCTGTTTTACAGTTTACTATTTTTTTTAACAAGTAAGAGTACACTCTAAAACAATAATAAAAAGTATAGTAGAGTAAATACATAAACTAGTAACATAGTTGTTTATGATCATAATCAAGTATTATACAGTATGCACAATTGTGTGTGCTATGCTTTTATAAGACTGGCAGTGCAATAGATTTGTTTACACCAGCATCAGCACAAACATGTGAGTTATGCCCTGTGCTATGATGTTATAACAGCTACAACATCACTAGGTGTTAAGAATTTTTCAGCTATCTTATAATTTTATGGGACAACTGTCATATATGAGGTCTGTTGTTGATATACAATACCTAACTGTATTTTTTAAAATGACTTTTATGTTGTATATGCAAACTTTCAAAATTAGAGCTACTAGTACCTTGGGTGCAAGCCTCCCAATAATTGATATGTCTGACTTATACTGAGACCTCAGATTATACAAATAAACATTGACAGAAGAATAAGATAATGCTTCTTCCATCAAGTATGGGCCCTATTTTCTCTTCTTTTATATCTGGCCTAATCTGTGACTGACTGTAGCATGTAGTGAAAGTAAATCTCTGCCAATTAAGAGTCAATTCTTTGGGAAAAAAAAATTAGTTTTTGCCTTTTCTCTTTAACTCCTGTTGCAACAGGTACCTTTCAGTAAAATCCAACAGGCTACCTTTCCAACAGACTACCCTTCAAGTTAAATCCTAATCCAGCAGACTATGCTTCAAGTAAAATCATAGTGGGTGAGAGGAGGTGTAGAGGTGTGCGGGGAGGAAGGGCTCTGAGGCTACATGAAGAAGAAAAGGGTCCCAATTAAGCCCAATGTTTCCACCGTCCCCTCCAAAGTACTAGGCATGTAAATGAAGCTGACTCGGACCCTCCAGATAAGCCTCCCCATTAGGTAGACACCACTAAGTGACCCCAGTTGATGTCAAATAGAGCAGAAGACTCCTCCCAAATTCCTGACCCACAAAATTGTGTGAGTTAAGGAAATGGTTGCTATTTCAAGCCACTAAGTTTGGGTACTTTGTTACAAAGCAATAGATAACAGAAAGAGTACTTGTGACCAGAAATGAAATATTTCAATACAAAAATCTGAAACTGGTGGCAGATGCTAGAATGGCCTCAAGGAGACGGTTAGGAAAGCTAGAAGAGTTTGGGAAGATTGTCTGTGAAGATTGTTTGTGAATTATTGAAAGACAATGAAGAGAACATTGTTAGAAATGAAGAAAAGGGGACCTTAGTCATGTAGTATCATAAAGTTTGGCAACCCTTATGACTTGCAGTAATATAGGAAATACAAAGTTGTACTTAACTAATGAACTCAATGATCTAGCTACGGGGATTTCAAGGCAGAATGCTGAAATATTGACTATTCTACCACGGTAAAATAGTCTAGTCTATAATACAATATAAAGTGAAAGGTAGGGATTGCTTCATTTTTAACATAATTTAGAGGATATATAGAGTGCACAGGAAAGTATTTCTAGCCAACAAAATATTCTGAAAGTCAAAAATATCCTTAGAGCAAAAGTTAAGCCCAAGGCAATTAAGTCTAGAACTCTGGGAAAGATTGAAGTCAAAATGAGGCTGTAAGGCCCTTTGTTAAATACCACAGAAATATATAAGGGTATGCCTTATATATACTTTTGGTTAAGCAATAGTATTTTAAAGAATATTAAGAAGTTTTTTTCCAAAATACAAAATGCTTAAGTCAAGTAAGTGTCTGACTTGTAAAATAATATGAGTGTGGCTTTTGTCTAATAGAATGAAATATAATTTGATATATTAGATAACTACAAATTTTTAGATTTATACTCTACTGAAAGACTGGCCGTTTGACCTAAAACAGACACACATGGTACAAAATGAAAAAAAAAAAAAAAGAATTTATTCTCCTAACCTTCTATAGACAGGAAGTAGGCTAAAAGTCTACTCAGCTGCAAACCTGATGCATTTCTTAATAGAAAAGAAAAAGAAAGGATGACTCAAATTCACAGAGTGAATCCAAATACAAATGAGAATATTTTTCAGGAATCAGGGCAGAGCCCTGATCAAGGAACTGTCAACATGTACCTGGCTAGATTCAGAGCTGCTATGAAGGAGTTTGTTATATGGCTCCTATTTTCCCACATTTTGAAGGTTTCCCTACCTCTGTTTCACATTTCATGTTTGGTGTTGAAGGGTGCAGATGATTTGTCTGTTTAGCTCACTGGAACCCCTTTTGAGGAGATGCAGAACCAGGTCCTGATTTAGATAACAAGATTCTGGACTTTGTGATGACATGAAAGTGGAATGAGGCTTTGGGTATCTTGCAGGGAATGAACACATTTTCCATGTGGGATAGATATAAATAATTTGTGGCTGTAGGAAAGTTTGTAGCAGAGTAATGATGTCAGCAAATTCTCTGACATTTCTCCCATTTGAGTGGTTGGATTTAATTTCCTTCCCATTGGACTGAGAGTCCTCTGAGCATATGGCATGGTAAGACGGAGTGACAGTGACATTATGGAAGTTCCAGGGCTAGATGTTAAGAGCATTAGAAGCCTCTGCCTTTATCTCTTAAAGCTTTGAGCTACCATTTAAAAATCTGATTTCCCAGGTGGAGACACTAAATGGAGAAGACCCAAGAATACATGGGGGAAGGAAAGGAGAATTTGAACTAAGGAGCCCAGCTGTGGCCAGTGTTCCAGATGTCACTCTCCAAGTACAAGGCACGAGAGTGAAGTTATGTGAACGATGTCAGTCAAAGAGAGATAACCACCCAGCCAGGCCTGCCCCAGTGCTAATGAACACAATCATGAGATGTAATAAAATGCCTTTCAAGTCACTATATTTTGAGATAATTAGTTTTTCAGCAAGAGAAAATTGGCATGTCCCCCTAAGAAATGGAATTAGAAAGAATTGAGAAGCCTGAGTGGAATGTGTATATTTACATCCAGGGAAGAAATGACTAAATAAAACATAGAATTTTTGATATTAAGAATAAAGATAAATCTTTGGTGAGAGGACACAGTGACTCCAAGTTATCAAGGAACATTTACATGTTTGTAATTCACATAACCAAATAGCTGGTGACTTAGGTTTCTGGCTAAACGTGAATACTGAGCATCGGTACATATAATTTATGGGTGTATTCATTTTCATAAAAACTTTCAGGTGGTCATGGTGCTGGATGAATTTGGGGAATAGATTAGGTAGCTTTGTGGGAGTTCAAATCCTAAAGAATAATGACCTTTATCTTGTAATTCAGACTTCTCTCAGAGGTTTTCTGACACTTGCTAAAAGTTCTTAATAATATCCATTCATTCAGCAATATTCATTGTGTCATCTGCCTATTTGAGTTTATTAATTATTTTGTTAAGCAGGTTTTCCAATGCTTTTGTCCTCCTTTTGTTCTTGGAGACATTGATAATTCTAATATTTCATTGTTTAATGTTGTCCCAAATCTAACAAAGGCTTTGCTTATTGTTTCAAAGTCTTTTTCTTAAACTTTTTTCTGACTATGTTATTTGACAAGTTCTGTCTTCAAATTCTGAGATTCTTTCTTATGTTTGATCTAGTCTATTGTTGAAGCTTTCTTGTGTATTTTGTAATTCATTTGATGAATTATTCAGTTCCAGAATTTCTGTTTGATTCTCTTTTACGTGTCTGTCTCTGGTAAATTTCTAATACATATTCTTAATTGTTTTTCTATATTTTAATGCAATTCTCTTGTATCTTTCTGAGCTTCTTTAAAATCAATGTTTTGAATTCTTTATCTGGGATTTTAGAAAGTCTATTTGGATTAGGATCTATTGTTGGAGAATAATTTCCTTTGAATGTGTCATACTTCCTTGATTTTTCATTTTCCTCTGTCTTTTCATTGATATTTGTGCATCTTGCATAACAGTTGTTTCTTCTAATTTTTAAAATTTCCATTCACAGAAGAGGACTTTTTCAGAATATATGTATATGTGTGTGTGTGTGTATATATATATGAATATATATGTATTTGGTTGGATATGACACTTTTGCTTTGATTTTGGATGCATGCAGTAGTGTTCCCTCTATATGATTTATTTAGCTGTAAACAGCATCAGTGATATCTGTGACTTTTCTAGTGGCTTAGGGTGCAGGCATTAGTAGAAGCTGTGGTAAAGTTTTGTTGAGGATAATAATTCCAAGTGGGCCAGTCTTCAGGCCCTAGTAGTAATAGCACTGGGTTGAGTATGCTTGTCCTTGGGCTCCAGTGTGGCATATGCTGGCACCAATGTCAGTGAGTTCAAGCCACCTGATTCTTGGGGTTCCAGGTGACCTACTCAGATGTCAGTAATGTCAATGGTGGTCTGGGCATGTGAGAGGGTTCTTGGATCTCTTAGCAGTGGATTTGGTATGAACAATGGCAGTAGTTGTGGTGGAGCAACCCACTGGCAACCAAGAGGCTCTGCTGTGTTGGTGGTAGCTGCAACATATTTAGTGGGCCATTCACCTTGTGGTGGTGCATGTGGATGAGTGCCAGCTGTGTGGTATCAGCAGGTTGTGTTGGCCTGACCTCAGACCCTGCGGGGAGCATTTAGATGCAACTGGTGATTGGCTAGGCTGGGCAACTTCTAGGCCCCTGAGCGCACAAGTACTAGGGCAATGGGATAGGCCATTTGTCCTCTTGCACCCTGGTAGTACATTCAGGTGCTAGAAGAGATAGGCAGAGGCAGAGTGGTCCCCAGGACACTGGAAAAATGCTCAGCAGTAGGCAGTGGCAGCCACACTGTGGGCTTTCCACCAGGTGGAGTGAGGTTATTCTCAGTGGGGACAGTGTAAGGAGGTAGCTGTGTGATGCGTAGTTTCCTTGCCCTTGGTCCCATCTCGGCCCACGGCAGTGATGGTGCCATTTGTCCTCATGGCATGTGAAAGTGTCCAGCTTCCTCTCTTCCTCCTTGGTGAAGCAGTGGCAAAAACAGCAACCACCCTGGTTTTAGGGCAGACACAACTTTTATACTCTGGGCTCTTGGAATAGCACCAACTGCAGGCCTGAGACTGGGGAGGGTGGAGCCATTCTCAAGGAGAGCTGTGCAAGTGGTTAGCTGTGCGGATTATGGTTTGCTCCCATAGAAGTTTGTGGCTGTGGGGGATTTGTCCTTGCAATGTGAGAAGGTGCCCAGTCTTCTCTCTCCCTCCTTGGTCCGGGGCAGCAAGACAGTAGCATCAACCTGAGGACAGGACTTAGTTTTGGGGAGGGGGTTTAGCTTTCAGAATGACAAAAAGCTGTAGCTGCTGTGGGACTCAGAATGAGTTACCTTTCTAGAGTAGTCCCTCTGTGCAGTCTCTGGGCAACTCCTTATATTAGTGTTGAGGCCTGCATGGATTGAGGGGTTTTCCCATAGATAGGACTGTGAAAGTTTGTGATGGGAATGTGGAGCTCTAGGGGATTCTTACTTGCCCTTTCCTGGCATCTGAATACTTTTCTTAGTTCTTAGCCAATCCCAGACAGGCAGGCTGCGTAGTTTCCCTCTTCTTATTTACTTCCCATTGCTTTTCTGTTGAACCCCAATGTTCTGGCTTAGATGATCTATTTGAAGCGTGAATATATACATAATATTTTGGTTCCTCTCTGTGGAGGAAGTTCATACAAGCTGCATCTTGTCAGCCATCTTGAACTACCTACCTCAAAAGATACATATTTTTATCATATATTCCATTTGTGAATATGTTAAATAACAGGTATAATGAATTTGTTAACATGCTCTAAAAGATCTTCACATTCAGTGTGCACCTTGACTGAATGATTTTGTGACTTATAGTATTCTATTTCTATGATTTTTCTACATAATGTTATTTTTGGCCATCAACAGTGTGGATAATGCAGTTATTTCTAGAACTAATAGATAAAATAATGCCACTTTTGGGGTTCTGGAATCTTCTTTGCATGTGTGAAGAACAGTATAATTGTTAGACCCTTACATCAAGAATGTCACTGAACACATGTGATTACCACTGACTTCCAGTACCCTCCCCTCTCTCCACATTGTTGTCTGCACCTATCTGAACTCCAGTGGAAAGTAAGCCTCATTATTTTGTCTGCCATGAAAATTAGGGGATATAATTTGTCTTCAGGTTAAATATCTTTTAACTATGCCAAGTCTAAAGATAATTGCTAAAGAACACTGTTGCTTCTCTGTGCATACTGACTTTCAGAGTCTCAATTCTGGTTCAGTCATGAAAACCTTTGCCTGTTACCAGCAAAATAAACATTTTCTGATGCATTTGAAATACCTGGTAACATATTTGACTTGGATCAGAGGCTGCAAAACTCCTTCCCCACTGTGTTCCACATTCAAATCATATTTACAAAGGACTTTCATCAACTAAAGCTTTTGTCTAATTTTTTCTATTATTTTAGGTGATTATATTATTTTAGTCATCTTCCAATTGCATTAATTGTGCTATCTCTAGAGATGTTAAAACATTTGTTTAGTGACTTATGAGATATGCTAATATTTTATCCTTTTTAATCTTAGTCAGTAAACACCAACAGTCATGTCAGAGACTAGAAACTCTGTTTCATCTCCAGAAAGAGAAATGTAGTCAGTTCTTAGGGAGGCCCAACCCTAGGACATATCAATGTCTGTCCCTTTTTTCCCCAGGCTGTCACTCAATCCTGATGCTTCCTTTCCTGAAATTGTAATACAGAATTTAAGTTTATTTTAGAGAACTTGGAAAATAATAAGAAAAAATGAAGATAACGTTCATCTCTACAGAAATAAGTAGTGTTAACATGATGATATACCTTTTTGGTTTTATGATGTAGATATATATGTTTGTGTGAATATATTTACATATTAGAATCATACGTAAACAATATAGTATACATATTCTTTTCTTAGCTTCACATCATTGAGTGTCATCACCAAAATTACTTCAAAACTGTAAGTCAGTAGGAGTATAACTCATTCTAATGATCTAACATAATATACTTAATTTACTTTTATTTTTGAACTTTTGTATCAATTAAGATAAATATTTTGTCATTGTATATTATCTTTACTTGATTTATTATCAAATTGATCTTTAGAATTGATGCTGAGAAATGGAATTACCAGATCAAATGACAATGATAACTTGTTTGTTCTGCAAACTATTTTTGCTTCCATCATCAATGGATGGTGTCACTACACCTTTTTCTAACATTATCACTATAGTTTATCTTACAGACATTTACTTGCTTGTTCACCATCTCTGTAGCCAAAATCCTTAGAAATGCTTTTCATCTTAAGCATTACAGTCTTACACTGGACCTAGTTCCATGATAAAGTTGTGGGTTAATAAGAGGACAGTAATTAACTGGAGATGTTAGTAAAAATAAATAGAAAATTCTGAACTTTATGCATGACCTTATATGCAAAAACCATTGTTTTGACCATATTTCTTTTTCATAAATGCTACCGACTGTTAGCTCAAAGATCCTTATACATACTTCCCAAACGACTGTGCTTTGTCTATAAACTTTTAAAATTACAGAGCAGCAGTGACTCTAACTCTATATTTTTACTGATCTTCTCAGCTTCATTAAATACATGTAGGAAAGAAAGCTTTTCCTCTTAATTCTTTCAAGTTGAAAACTTCCTCAATACTAACTTCTGCATTATGACCACATTTTGCCATATTTTTCTTCTTTCATTGTCAAAATGAAATATGCCTTGGAATCTCTTCAAATCATTCACTCTTTTTTTCACCCAAGAAATAGATATTCATTGTGCCGGAAAGGTGCTGCAGTCCTGGCTTTTTGGTGTGTTCCTAATGCTTACAGTTCCTGAGGGAAATCCCAGGGGCTGGTAATGTGTAACTGGTAATGGTTTATTGCTCCAGTTCACTTTGGGTTTGGTTTTTCATTGCTCATCATCTGTCACAAAGTGTAAGTAAGCCCTAAGAAAAATTTACACTCTCTTCTTATACTCTAGTCTAAAACCATGTTATTAATATCATCTTTATATATTTCATATTGAATATAAATATTTGACAATAGCTATTACACCTTCCTTCCATTTGTTTTCAATTGGACATTAACCAATGATTATATTATGTTGACAAAGTTATGCCCTAGTAAATTTATAATAGATGTTCACTATAGCAATTCTCACATGGTTATAGAACACCGTAAATTGTGTTTTTGTAGTAATGTCTCCTAATACCAAAACAAGGTATCCTTTTTGAATTAGTCAACCTTTTCAATACATAAAAATTAGTTATGTCTTGTGAGGGCTTGCATTGGATATAAAAAGAATGCTAAAAAAATACAGAGGTGGCATTATGAAAGAAAATCTGGATGCTGTAAGTGTTCCTAGAGTTGAAGATATGAGGAAAGATGATTCGGTCTGAGGGGCTGGTCTCAGAGCACACAACTAGGCATTCTCAGATATTCATGAAGTCTCCACAGTTTTAGCTTTACTTCTGGAACTCAAGGTGAGCCTCTAGACAGAAAGTCCAGAGTGTAGAATCTTAAGATGAGTCTCTGAACCATAGGTGGGTCTGGAACCTTGGCAGATTCTTCATAGTTCACAGTGGTCAATCCTAGTGTGACTCATGGAGAGGAAGAAGTGTCCTGTGTTCTGGAAGAGATCAACTTCTCAGCCAGGTTTTAGAGACGAATAATGTTGTAGTGCTGCTGACCTGCGGAGAGGCTGGTGGGGCAGAGAAAAATGAAGAAGGTCAGTTTTGGCTAAGGAAATTGGACCAGATCTGCACGTGCAGATGAGACCCCAGATGAAGACAGGTATGAGGAGTCATAGAAGCAAAGAAAGTTCTAGAGAAGAGTGTGTTTATCTTCTGCTTTTGACTTCTGTCTTAGCCTTCCATGTCTTTACTGTATACTAGGAGATTTTATGTCTGGTGTAACTATAGCCCCTCTGTGGTTTTTATTTTCTCATTTACTTTCTTTGAACCCATTAAAAAGATCTTGTACCTCTTTCCTCTGGCAGCACTACTGCTAAATTCCTTAAGAGGTTGGCCATGTAGTATGTCTTACCCCACTGGGGCTTGTGATTATAACTTATTATGCAAGATGATACAGGAAATGGGGATAAAATGTCATAAGACAACATCCTTCAAAGTACTAAAATATGGTCAATTAGATGAAACATTGGTATTATAATGCCAGTACAAAGTAGTGTGCAAAATATTCAGTGAGAGCAAAAACATTTTAATTATCTAGAAAACCACACTGATTATTCTTTAGCTGTAGTAACAAGCAACTACCAGGTCTGGTGTGAAACAATGCTAACTGACCAATGACAACCTCACATCAGTAATAACACTTCTGGATGTCTGGAATTTTGTGATAGATCCTTATTTCTGGAAGTCAGCTAATGTGCAACAGCTACACCTTCTGGGCTCAAGAAATTCTCCCACCTCAGTCTCCTGAGTAGCTGAGGCTATAGGCAAGCATCACCACGCCTGGCTACTTTTTGTTTGTATTATTTGTAGAGACGGGATTTCACTATGTTGCCCAGGCTGGTCTAGAATTCCTGAGCTCAAGTGATCCTCTTGCCTCAGCCCCCCAACAGTGTTGGGATTATAAGCATGAACCACCATACCCGGCTGCAAAGACACAAGTCTTGTTTAAAAAAAAACAAAAAGTTCTTCTAAAGTCACAAGCAACACTGCTAAGGAGTCCACCCTTGTTTTAGTACAACTAAGGATTAAAGTAAGAGATGAGGCCAGGATTATTTTTGCTGTAAAATAACAGACAGGGTCATGCTGCCTTTTTAAAGGTTGTTTTTGTTTGTTAGGTCAACTCCAAAAGAGTAAACTTTTATTCCAAAATTATACAAATGAAAAACCCCTGCTCTAGTCAATGTTGCCTTAGCATGTAGGAATATAAAAGAAATTTCAAGTATCTTGTAAACACTTAACTGTTTCATTAAATTTATTCAGGAGAGATGTACCTTTCATCAATAGAATTATCAGCGAACATGTCTCTTCTGTTAAACGGCCAGCTATTGCATGACCTGTCTTTTGATTCATAATTACACAGGCAAAGACCGTGGACTTTTACATTACCTATTTTGCTACAAAAAGGGATAGAAAGGGCCAAAGATCCATGAAGGCCAAATAAGGGATTAAAACTATTAAAACTAGGGTATGAATTATATAAATAGCTATTCCTGACATATTTTCTGCTAGTCAAGAAAAACTAAATGTATATTTAGCAAAAATAAAAAAATACAAACTGAAGACCATAATTAAAAAAAAAAAAACAAGATAAAAGAGAAATGTAAAAATTCAGAGAAACTAGAACTTGCTAAAATAAACACAAAAAGTAAAATGTAAAAAATTAAAGAAAAAGTGTTCAAGTGGTTGGAATACACTTAGGATATTCAACAAAAGTGTTAAAAGTTTAAAAGATACAACAATATAATTAGATAGAATAATGCAAAATGGGTTTATTCAAAAGACTTGAAGGAGAAAACCAGACTAAAAAGTAAAAGCTAAATGTACAATGACAATATTCTAAGAATTAATAACATGGCTCAGTGGCAATGTCTTTATAACAGAAAGCCGGCGAACATAGCACAAAATGCTTTTCCTATATATTTACACCAAAAGCCTTAATTTTCTTATTTTTTAATCAAGATTTCCTATATTTAGAAAGTGAAAATGACCCAATAATATGGTTAAAATTTTATTGAGTTAAAATACTCATCACATTTATAATAGTAAAATATCAGAAACATTTAGCTGTAGCAAAAGTGTAAATATTGTAGAGCTTCAATGGTCAGCTTCTGCTATCCTGGGTCCCATCCACTACTGTTAACTCAAGGATTTCTCTTCTACCCTTCTTCCCTCTGTATCTTGAATTACCAAATTATTGTTATTATAAAATATACTTTAATATTTTTCACATCTTAAAATATTCTTCACCCAGTAATCATTTATAATCAGAATATTTAAAACCTCTAGAAATCAGTAAGGATAAGAGAGCTAACCAAAAAGAGAAGTGGGCAACTGACACATTGTAAAAGATACTACATTTGGTCCAACTGGCCAATAAACATATGATCTCATATGTTTGCATCAGGAAAATGCAAATAATACCATATCATCATTGATAAAATGAAAGAAAATGTAACTAAGTTTTAGCAAAAATAGCAACTGAAATGCTTATAAAGTTCTTCATTAAAAAAATTTAGAATACTTCGGCCATAGTTTTTTAATATCTGTCTTTTCTATTACTCAGAAATTCAATTCCCACGTATAAGTCCTGTAGAAATTCATCCATAAGTCACCAAAATCCATGTACTGGAAAATATATGACTAGTAACTAAGAAATTATTAATAGCACATAGTGGCACTATGCATAATCATCCAAAATTGTGAACTATTCAAATTCTCCTCAACGCTATAATGGATAAATAAGTTATAGTACGTATATCCAGACAATAGAAAATTAAATAGCAGTAAGGATGAAAAACCTACAACTACTCATAACAAAATGAATCATTCTCTCAGACACTAGTACACAGCAGAGGAAACCAAAAAGAAAAGATTACCTAACACTCTAGTGTTGGACTGTAGCATGGGGGTTGCTTTTTGGGGAATAATTTTTGAATACATGGAGCCCTGGGAGCTTCTGGGAATGTAGTAATGCTCTTCTTTTATTTGTAGGCTGTTGAGTTTCTGAAAATTTATCAAGAGCTATATTTAAAATATGTGC
The DNA here is from genome assembly GCF_030222135.1 of Aotus nancymaae. Classification (NCBI taxonomy): domain Eukaryota; kingdom Metazoa; phylum Chordata; class Mammalia; order Primates; family Aotidae; genus Aotus; species Aotus nancymaae. Next base: position 13,065,555 of record NW_026988450.1, on the reverse strand, counting down.
ACTTTTGTAAGTATATATGCTTAAATTAAAAGTGGAAAAAAAAGAACACTTGACCCCACAGTGCCCTTTAACTACCACATGTACATCTGGCCTTTTATAATAAGCCTTCTTAAATGAGTGTTCTGTACTTGCTCCATTTACTGTATCCACTTTCTCACACTGTTTTCTTTGTAGATCCCATATCAATAGGCCTTTTGTGCTGTCTTTTCAACAGTAAGACTTTTCAAGGCTGCCTGAACCAATGGTTAGCTTTCAGTCTTCAACTTAATCAACCTCCCAGCAGCACTTGACATATTGATCTTTCCCTTATTCTTGAAAAAAATTTTTCCTTGTCTTTGTGGCACTACATTATCCTCATTGACCACTCCTTTGTAGTATCTCTTCCTCAATATAACAAGTAAAATCAGGCAAATAGCATAACTAGAATTCAGAGAACACTACAAACTTCAAATTCACTGTAAGTCCAACAAAATGCCAATTTTCAGCAGAGCCATCTCTCAAATTTTGCAGACAGGTGGGACTGGGGGTGAATGCTGGAAACACTGATGAGGAAGAGGGAGTGAGAGAAGAAAGGGCCTACAGTTGATCTAAAATCACCCCAGAAGGGAAACATCCACTGTAAGTGTGAAAATACTAAAAAATATTTCTGGTAAATCAGTGCACTGGTGGCAGAGAAGGGATATAATAGTGTGTGGGAGGCACGGTGACAGAATTGAGGGGCAATGCTTCCAAACAATAAGAGTACAAGAAAGGAAGAGGCATCCTTTGGAGTATGGAATGAGAAGGGGAAAAGAAGCAAAAGGGAAATTATTGTGATCCTGCTAGAAAAAATTAAAATAAAAAATAAAATTCAGGGCATTCAGTCTCTTCTCACACTAAACAAATAAACAAACTAGACAAGGGCAATAATTCAAGATGGCATTTGCCAACACTGACCTAAGAAAATGCTCTTGATACAGGAAACTTGTAGCCCAATTTGGTGGCATTCTGTCCACAAAATGCATAAATGTAAACAGTTTTCATCTACACGGTTACTGCTAGAACAAAACAGAGTGAGGAGCAGACATTTTACCTGATGAAAATGATCTCTCAAGAAACCAGCCACAAAGCAGAAGAGTCTAACACAATATTTCAAACTAAATTAAATAGCCTCAGACAAGCAATTGTGGAGATATATATATAACTAGAATAAGAAGTTAATATATTAAGGAAGAAATGAAACAAAAGTTGATTGAATTCCAAGAAGGAGCAGGAGGAAGCAGATAAGGGAATGAGAGGGGATGAGGAACGGGGGACAGGAGGGAGAAGACAAATGTCATCAGCAGTGATGACTAAATTACAAGGAACCAGAGGGAGAATATGCTCGAACAAAAACTTAATAAGGGACATTGGAGAAAGGTAGGAAATTATAAGTAGAGTGAAAATGAGTTATAATAAGAAATAAAAAAGTGAGAAGGAAAGTAGCTAAATAAATAGCAAGCAGGCTAATACAAAAAATCATATAATATGGAGTCCCTAACAACAACAACAACAAAACAATATAAAAAAGCAAAACTAGTATAGAATTTGTTAACATAAAAATTCCTGGAAATAAATAAAGACTCTTTTTAAATATGGAAGACACCTAATAGGTGCCTGAGCACTTTTCTTGAAATGACTGTGGAGAAGTAAAGTAGGAAGCAGTAGGTCACAGCAAAATGACATTTGGCTAAATCGTTAACATCTACTGGAGAGAGAACCAGAGACGGTCTTAGCCCTAAATTACTACTGCTAAGCTTTCTTATCTGTTTTCTAACACACTGGTATCACTGCTAGAATTAGTCTACTTTGGCATTATTTATAAATCCCCAGGATATGTGTTTGTGTGTGTGTGTATGTGTGTGCGTGTGTACCCATCCAGGACCTTCATCTCTCTCCCTTGGTCTTGACATCAAAGGGACTCTATTACTTTACGCTTCCCTGAATAAGTAATGAACCTTTGAATTTCTTGCACTCACTGGCCTTAGTGAGGTGTGTTTTGACTTTGGATACCCTTAAAGGGAGAGAACTGGCAAGGTTAGACCTTAGCAATGACCAGCTCCAAGAAGTATGTTAATAAGTCTGTAAGACTGTAATGATTTAAAAAATCCTTACCAGCCAAATCCTTTTGACTTATAGGCAAAAGGATTAATAATTTAAAAGAGAACAAGATCATCAGATTTCTTAAAAGCAACATAAAAAGCAAAACAATATAGCAGCATTTTCATGGAAAAAGTGAATCAAAGATTTTCCATTCAGCAAAACTATTGTTAAAGTATTAAAGCTGTGGAAAAAATGATTTTAAATATTCTAGAACCCAGCTATTACTGTGCTCACAGCTCTTTTTGAAGAATCTACCAGAGCTTTAAAACCACGAGATGACTGGGGAGAATCATCAACAAAAGATATCATGATGAGCACTTATTTATTGAAGTGTAGAACTAAGATTATGGCTAAGGTAGGGAAGAAGGTGGAATAATGGTGAATGAGTGTTATGTGTTATGTATTTTGATAAAGTAAAGATAATGCACTAAAATAATGGAGAAAAGCAAAAGAGGAACAAGAACTAAGCTCATTGATTTTTATACAGGCGATAGGCAGGAGTCAAAAGATACTATTAAAAATCAACAAACCTAATAGTAAATGTTTAGATAAGAAACTAAGATACTGAAAACATTAGAAAGTAATAAGTAAAAATGTAACCACTAGAAGAAAATACAAACTATTCTAAATACCATATTTAATTTTAAAACTGAAAGAACAAAGTAAACACAGCAAATGCAGGAGACAAAACAAATATAATGCATACAGCGATTATATAATTACAATTATATAAATTTATTAAAAATATAAAATGGGCTATATTAGTCATTTCAATAAATGTGAATTGGCTTAACTCAATTATTAAAAGAAAACTTTGAGTTTTACTAACAAAGAAATACTAAGCTATAATTCTGAACATAAGACATCTAAAAAACATGACTCAAAAGACTAATAGGAAAGCTCAAGGATATATCAGTCAAATGCAAACAAGAACATAGGATTTGTGATCCTGTTAAGTCAAACAAAGAAAAAAAAGTTAAGTGTGACAAAGACACTTTTTATAATAAAAATCATAATTCCCAATGGAAGTAACAGCTATGACTATGCACCAAATAATTGTATACATTGCTACTTTTACAGAGGAGAAACTATAGGAAATTAAAGGAGATGCAAAAAGATGAAAGAAGAGACAGATAGAAAGACAGTAATAAGAGAAGACCTGAATATCGTTTGCAGTATGACAAATTGAGTGATTAAAAAAATAAGGATATAGAGGACCTAAATAACATAATTAATAAGATAAGGTACATTGTATAAATATAAGACAAACTGTACACTTACTTAACAGAAGATGTACCTTTTTTTCCAGTGTACATGGAACATTAAAAATTGATCACAAATTCCATGATTTCTTGAGCCATAAGAAAACATCTGTAGCTGCATAATGTAGAAGTATTGTGTTATGAACAATACTTTCTGATTGTAATGCAATAAAATATAAAATACTGACACCTCCGTAACCTCCTTTCACTTAAAAATTGTACATATAGGCCGGGCGCGGTGGCTCAAGCCTGTAATCCCAGCACTTTGGGAGGCCGAGGCGGGTGGATCACGAGGTCAAGAGATGGAGACCATCCTGGTCACCATGGTGAAACCCTGTCTCTACTAATACAAAAAATTAGCTGGGCATGGTGGCGCATGCCTGTAATCCCAGCTACTCAGGAGGCTGAGGCAGGAGAATTGCCTGAACCCAGGAGGCGGAGGTTGCGGTGAGCCGAGATTGCGCCATTGCACTCCAGCCTGGGTAACGAGTGAAACTCCGTCTCAAAAAAAAAAAAAAAAAAAAAAAAAAAAAAAAAAAAAAAATTGTACATATAAAAGAAAATCTATTAAAAAACCCTTGAAATAATCTCCATGAATGAAAATACTTCAAACTAAAATATAAAATATCTTAAAATAATGATAAAAGTAGACTACATATTATATATATATATATATTCAAAGCAATGATCAGAAGAAAACTAATAGATTTAAAACGTTATAGCAATAAAATGTAAAGTATAAGCATAAATGAACTTTTTTCTACTTTCTTTCTCTTTTTTGTTTCCTCTTCCTCCATTGTCTCTTTTTTTCCTTCCAGACTGAATCATTGCAAGCTCTTTAGTGGGGCAGAACAAGGCAGATGACTATTCCACAAAGGGGAGGCAGCCATGGTGGCCGCAGTCAGTATCTGAAGCTACTGGAATAAGAATGATATCTAGACAGAAGAGAACATTCTCCACCTAAATCAACCAGGGCTCTTTGAAGAAATAATTGAATCCAGGGCTGGGACATAGAGCATTTTTGTGTGTGCCAGAAAGCATGAAAGCACTCAAATAATGATGGGGACATGTCAAAAGGGCACAAAAGCTGGTGTGTTACAATATAAGCATCACATAACTAATGATAGCATATTTCAACCCATTTATTAAAATAGGAAACTATTTTATATTGATTTAGACAGATACAAAATTTGCTGAGTAACTGAATTTTACAGTTTCAAAATATCTATCCCTAAAATTATTAATTATAAAAGAATAACTACCTATATAATTTGAGTATAGAAAAAATGTTCTAAATAACACTGAAAAATATAAGTATAATAAAAGAATAATCTATACATTTAATTAAATAAATAGAGTACTTTGTATGGCAAGATCACCATTAGCAAGGTTAAAAGACCAATTATAAATTGAAAGAAAATGCTTGGTAGTACAAGTAGAAGATAAAGAACCAATATTAACAACACAAGAAACATTTAAAACAGGGAGAATAGGAAAAAAGTATAAAAATGAGCAAAAAGATGAACAATTTAAAAAGAAAATATTTAAAATTATCTTTACGCATATGTTTACTTTCACTTCTAATATTAAAAATAAAATATAACTACCCTGGATCTATTACTCAGCTCTGGAACTGTCAAAAATTAAAGGTTTCACAACCCACTGTATTGATCAGATGCTGGGGAAATACAAGAATAAGGGAGAAGGAGTGAAAGAGGGAGAGAAAGGGAGAAGAGATTTAGTGAAAAGAGAACTCATATGGGGCAAAACGTAACAAATGGTGAAGCTTGGTAATTAATCTTGATAAGTGGTGGACAATAGTTCCTTGTACCACTTTGGTAATTCTTCTGTGAGTTTGAAATAAAATATCAATATAAAATGTTGAAAAGCTAACTTTTAAAACAGGGAATTAAACTTATGGAAAATAAAGTTGGCAAATGAATATGCAGTAATTTAAGGTGTTTACAAAGTATATACAATATCAGGATGCAATTTTTAAAACCATGATTATATTTCTATTGGAAAGAAAACAACTAGGTTTAAAATACAAACTGAAAAATAGAATTGTTGACAGTAATATTTTTGGTGACTTTTTGTCTTTCTCCTTTTCTCCAGTTCCCAAATTATTAAAAATTAGCATGTTCTGCTTTTCCAATGGAAACAGAAAATTTCAGTCAGAAGTGCAGTGGCTCACACCTATAATCTAAATGCTGTGGGAGGCTGAGGCAGGAGGATTGCTTGAGGCCAAGAGTCTGACACCAGACTGAGCAACAGAGTGAGATCTCATCTCTATACAAAAACAAACAAAAAAAATTAGGTGTAGTGGTGTACACATGTGGTCCTAGCTACTCAGGAGGCTGTAGTGGATGGAGGATCACATGACCCCAGGAGTTCGAGGGTGCAGTGAGCTATGATGATGCCATTGCACTTCAGCTGGGTGACAGAGCGAGACTCTCTCTCTAAAAAAAAAAATAGTATAAAATTTCAAAAACATCCTTGGTGTTTTTATGTATCATCTTTGATTTAAGTACGTGCACCTGCAATGGCAGGGACAGTGATGGGCTGGGAGTTCTTTTTCTACACAGCCACAACTGCCATCAGTGTTTCGAAAAGGCTTCTATAACCCTAAACCTATTGGTTTTTTTTTTCTCTTCTCCCTGTTTTAAATGTTTCTTGTATTATTAATATTGGTTCTTTATCTTCTGCATGTACTACCAAGTATTTCCTTTCAATTTATAATTTGTCTTTTAACCTTGCTAATGGTGATCTTGTCATACAAAAGTACTCTATTATTTGTTTTTTTAAATTAAATGTATAGATTATTCTTTTATTATCCTTATATTTTTCAGTGTTATAATGAGAGAGGGAGAGAGAGAGGGAGGGAGAGAAGAACAGAGGAGTTTCAAACTTGGCTTCCAGAGTCAGATGGAAAATGTTTCTGAATCCCAGCTCTGCCTAGCATTGTAGTCACTGTAATTGTGAGTGAATGAGTTAACCTCTAAGCTTCAGTGCCACTCCCTATAAACTGAGAATTATATAAGAGCCTTCTGTTTCCTTTGTTTTGAAAATTTGACAATATCCTTGGTATGGAACTGGGTACTTGGCACAATAAAAAAAATTATACTTTTTTAATCCATCTCTTTTAGTAATGCAAAATAAAGCATGTGTTTATATAATTCATGTTATATAAATGTATCAAAGCCCATATCCTATACCACAGAATAAACAAGAAGAGATTTTTCACCTCACTAAACAGATCTGTAGCAAGATCTTTTTAAATGGTAAACCACTAGAGTAGATTGACTTTTTATTAATAAGTAAATTCCAAGCCACTTTTAATAAACATTAAACCATTATATATAAAGAGAACCCAGCAATGAATATTTTTAAAGAGGAAGAATATACAAATCATATTTGCATAATGTCACCCCTTCTTAATAATGCTAAGGCAGCTAAACATCTTACGATTTGTATCAGTGCTGTGCCTTCTAGAATATAATCAGCTGCAGAATGGCAAATGATATATTTAACTTGCTCCTTTTTTGACATGTATTTGGATGTTGATGTCAACAATCCAACTTGTTTGTTTCCAAAGTTACTCAAAACTAATCTTGTTAGGCAAGGATGCAATACAGAGAAAAAAAAATGTTTTTTTTTTGTGCTGCTATCTGCTTCTCCTGTGAGCTCCAGGATGACACGGTCACATTATTTTCATTAGAGAGCTACAGACCAGGCTGTTCCAAGCTAGAGAGGCAGGAGCATAACCATCCTGTGGTTCAGAAAGCCTGGGCGGAGGAACTATTTAGGATCAAGAGGACAAAGATAATGAAAAGTGCCTCACCTGGATATGGTATGGTTGGTGAATAACAGTGAAAGCAGTTCTGAGAAACGTGCTGTTGACTGTAAAAAGGCCCCCCTTTTTACATCATCTAATGTCAAGATGAATGTAGGGGTTTTCCCTGTTCACTCAGCAGAAACAGAAATAGTATAAGAATATCTGCCCTATTCTTAGCCCTTTACCTCCAAGCTCTACCTGTGAGGAGTCTTCGTTTTCCGTAGATGAAAAGGCATTCCACTTGTCTGAGTGTGGAAAGATGTTCTGGAGAAAACAAAACACTGATGGGGAATTTAACGGGTTGAGGCAACAATAAAAAAAAAAAAGTAAAAGGTCAATTGATTCAATCAATTGATCCAAACAGTCAGGCCGCGAGGGCTGGCCGGCCCCTGAGTGATAAGAGAGTGCAGAGGCCTTCACAAAGTGCAGGGTCAAGGCATGCTGGAAATGATTCATCAGGAAAGCAGGTCCTCTAACTGCAGCTTAGCGCATTTATCTCAACACAACAACCTCATTAGGAAAATCGCCTCTGTCCTTTGCATGGTGTCTTGACTTTTTATCTAGTGATTCTTCAGGCAAAGACTTTCTTTTAGGAAGATGGTTGATAACATTGGTTCTTTGAAGATAAAGTAATTTCTTGAAGAGCCTCCTGTTTTAGGGGGTAAAAATTTCTTAAAGATTTGCATGCATATCTTACACTGCCTAAAGAAAAAGACTTAGGGGCAAATATGTAGGCATGTGTGAACTAAATGAATGAATGGGACACACATACACACACACACACACACACACACACACACACACACACACACGATGCATTTATCTATTTTTTCCCCCAAAGGCTAGAGGTTCTCTATTTCTGGAATGCAGAGAGTGTATTTTATCTGTTTATATTTGCGTAGAGACCAGTTCCACCTAGTATGGACCATGAAGCCCTAGCTTAATGTTTTCTTACCTTCTCTTCTGAGTTTAAACACATTTTCATACCTTTACCTGCTTTACTTTAGATTACCAAGTGTGGCATGAAAGAATTTACTAATTCTCTGTAAAATGGTATTAAGTCTATTTCTGTGTGCATTTGGGTGTAAGATTGGTTATGTATAAGGTTCACCTAAACTCCTGGCAAGTTCAGAAGGCTACCTAGAGCCGTAAGCTTGAAGTGATGCTATTAATTTTGCATCTTTATTATTGCTTTTATGTGATTTTCAAGGTTATTTCAAGGTTGTGGTAAATTGTTACTTTTGTCATAGTGCTTGTAATTCTGCAGGGGGAAAATATGAAAATGTAAAAAAAAAATGGGTAAGGTTAGGAAAATGTATATATAATAATGTTATATTTAGGTGAAGAAAATGTAGGTTGCTGATTTACTTTAAAAAATCTGTTGAATTTTTATTTGTAATATTACCACATATATCAAAGGTATACTTTTTATTTTCTTAATTTTTTTAGTGTTTAGGAAAAAAAACTTGTATTACCTTTATTGTTGACAAAATGTGAATGAGTAATGTAACAATTGCAATGGAAATTCAAAAGTTCTAACTAAAAAAAGTCAAAATATCTAAAGTATCTATAATATCTTACATGGTTCATCATGTACAAAACAGGACTATTCTTAGCCTGACCTCTAGTGTTAACAGAAAATAAGTGTGAAGCTCAACAATATTAGACCAAAAAAAAATGGTTAAAAGGAAATACATAATAATATTTTGTCATAATGAGATAATTCATTTTTAATGAGTTAAACTGCAAGCACAGAAGAATAAATCAAAGGGTGTTCAGAGATTAGTTAACATTTTCATTTCTTAGAATGGAAATCTGAGGCTGTTTTTAGGATCATAGAATTAGTCTGAATTTGTTTACAAAGCTGTGCTTCAGTTTTTCACCTTCTCCGTTGGCCAAAAGTCAGTTTTACAACTGTGGGAAGACAATTTAGGCTTAAAAATAAATTTTTTTTTTTGAGTTGACATCTTATTCTGTCACCCGGCTGGAGTGCAGTGGCATGATTTTGGTTTGTTGCAGCCTCAAACTTCTGGGCTCAAGTGATCCTCCTGCCTTAGCCTCCCAAGTAGCTGGGACTACAAATACCTGCCACCATGCCTGGCTAAGTTTGTTTGTTTGCTTGTTTCTAGGGATGGCGTGTTGCTCTGTTGCCCAGGCTGGTTTCAATCTTCTGGCCTCAAATGATCCTCCTGCCTTGGACTCCCAGATTCCTAGGATTAATAGGTATGAACCACCCCATGAGGCCTTAATTTTACCTGTTAATTCCTATCATCACCATCCGCTGAGCATTGCTGCCACTAAGACGTGAATACACTTCTTACCACGTGTGAATACCCTTCACACTTTGCCTAAAGTTGTCAGGCAAATTCAAGTTACTCAAACAAATGGTACCACAGAAAGAGCTTGGGGAAAAAATTATTCTTTATTAACCCAGTCCAAATTTAGAGTTGTCTGACTTTTCTTTGATCAACCAAACCAACCTCTTGTAATTATCCATTTACAAGACATTCCTAAATATAGCTTCTTATAATTCAAGCAACTCAAGGGTTTGGTTCTTTTTTCTAGTAGGAAGAAATCCTTTCTTATAGCAGAAGCCTCTGAGGTTTCGCATGGAGAATTTCACCTTGTGAAATTATCAGTCAGGGGATTAATTTTTACCCACAAGTTTATCTTATATGTCCTTGGCAGATAAAGAAAAGAGGAATTGTGAATTATTTACTTACTTTTAAGATCTAGGGTGTCTTGTTCTTCTGTTCTCCTTTGTCCTTATACATTATCCTTGTTTTAATTCCCCAAATCTGCACTCTTAATTTTTTTTCTTATTTACAAAGTTTTTCACTTCTTTTGATCCTGAACTCAGTTTAAAAGCTTTTCTAGTGGTGACTGTCTAGCTTTAGGTGTTATGTAACTTACCTTTGCTTCCTATTACAAAACTAATAAAGACATTTGCTTCCTAAACCAGAAGATTGTCCCCAGGGTATTCTGATGTACGTTTAATGAGATATAACCTACAGCTAATTTTTTTAACAGAAGTTTAAGTAGCTCACGTTCCAGTTACCACTCAGTTTCTTACTTTGGGAATATTAATAAGCTGATTATAAAGGTCATGCTTAGAGGTAACCTAATTATTACTGGTTTTAAAATAACACAATTCTTATTCTCTTAAATGTTTCTTCTCTTGCCTCTTAGTGTACTGATTGAAGCATTTGAATGCAAAAGTCCCTTTAAAGATGTTGTCAAAACAAACTTGCGATAAAACTGAAAAAATTTTGATGGAGCAGTTGCCAGTGATGTATGCTGTATGTAAAATCTAATTTTTGCTCTGTTTAGAAGTTTGATGGGATTAAAGAAATATCATGGGTGACAAAAATAATGATAAATTCTGAGTGAATACTAACTCTCACACTGCAAACTCTGGTGGACTCAGACACTCTGTTCTTACAGATGCCTGACTGTCATCCCTTCTACCTAGCTCTCCAGAGCTACCTGCTTTCTGAATGTTTTCCAAAAATGGGATTAGTAACCTAATTATGAACTTATCTAATAATATTCTAATAAATTTCCCATACTATTTAATACTCATTAAATACTATTATTAATTAAATACTATTTAATATAAATGTTGTTTGCATTTATAAACCCGAACTGACTCAGGTTAACAATAGTACAGGTTAAAAGCCCATTAGTTAAGTAAGAGAAAGCTGGAATTTATTCCAGGCAAAAAAGTAAGGCAGTTGGCAGTGACAATTCCCATCCATCAACCTGGGGGAGGAATCTAGTACCCTGGAATGAGGCAACTATATTAGTTAATTAAATTCCCTCTTGTGCTCCTCCAAAATCTAGATTCTATTTATGGTAAGACTTTGGAAGACTGCAATGTTTCTGCCATAAAAATTAAGAAATGTTCCATACTCCAGAGTAACAAATGCCAAGTCAAAGCCATGAGTCAATTGAGCATGAATTTCCTGGAAGCAAATCAAAACTAAAAAATAAAATTTCAGGTTTCGGGAATAAAGTTTGTCTTGAGCCACCACAATAAATGGTTTCAGTTCTGTCTCAGTTCCCAGTCCTGAAATAGTTAACGTACAAGAACTTGAAAGAAGGAAGACAGTGTGGGCTGAAGAATGAACCTTGCAATGTATTCATTACGTGTGATGACCTGTGAAGCTTTTCCTAGCCATACTCAAAGGACCCTATGGCCATCTACTAGGGTAATCCTTCAATGGACTAAAAATATCAAATCCTTTAAGAACTATCAGGCACTATGTCTCACCTAATTCACCTAATTCCTGGAACCCCCAAACACTGCTGAATATCACCAATCTTATTTGGGGCTTATGGGCATCAGGAGAAAACTGGAGTTTTTACATTAACCTGCTTGAAAAGCTAAAGGGCTTCCGTTCCATTTTATGGTTGTTTTCACAGGTCCTGAGTGTATATCTGGAGTTAACATCTTTAGGGGCAGGCAGCATCTCTACATTGTTGTCTCTCCTGATGAACTAAGACCAAAGGTGTAGAGAACCAGTGGGAGGTTCCTGGGCCTCCCTATCTACCAAACAGCAGCACGGCATGTGTCTCTGTTTTAGGGGATACTGTAGGGACTAGGAAAACCATCAAAGACTCAGAAGATTTAGGGGTGGTGATTTCTCTCACATCCTCATTTAATTATACAATTTAACTGATGAAAGGTGAACGGGACCTAAAGTAGTAAACACTTTTGATCTTTGTTTACCTGAAAAATCTGCCCCCTTTGCCTTGATTCTTGAGAGATAATTTCTCTGCACATTAAATTCAAGGTTAACAGCTACATTTTTTTTCTCTTTTAGCATGCCAGGGATATTCTCCTTTTTTCTTTCAACTGCTGTGGATGCCTTAGAGAAGCTATTTGTTAGTCTTAAGGCTGTTACTTTGGTTATCTTCTTTGATTTTATACAATTTCACTAAGAGTCTTGGTATGTATTTATTTTTATTTACCTTGCTTGGGCTTCACTGGGATTTTGAATGTAAGGATTGAGATCTTTCATCAGTTCTGGAATATTCTAAGCCATTATCTTTTGTAATATTACTTCTGCCTCATTCATTCTTTTCTCTTCTGCAGAAGCTCATGTTTAGACCGTCTCACTCTGCCTGTTCGCTTGTTAACCTCTTCTTTATTTTACATCTTTTTGTCTCCTTATCCTTTATTCTCATTATCTTCTGATCTGTCTTGATATTTTGATTTCTTACTGATTTTTTTGTCAACTCTATCTAGGTTGCTCTTAACATGTTCATTGAATCCTTCATTTTGGTTAATTTATTTTTTAAAAGACTTCATTTTACATTTACAGAATGATTGAGAAACTAGCGAGAGAATCCCCAGATACCTCACACCCAGTTTCTTCTGCTACTGACATTTTACATTCCTAAGTACCAGTGACTTAATGAACCAACACTGACACATTATTATTAACTGAAGATCATGGTTTACTCAAGTTTCCTTACATTTTACCTACCGTCCTTTTTCTGTTCCAGGATGCCATCCAGGCTACCACATTACATTTAGTTTTCATGTCTCTTTAGGCTCCTCGTGGCTGTCATGATTTCTTTGGTTTTTCTTCTTTTTAATAACCTTAAAGTTTTGATTTTTCTCTTTCTTCTAAAGACTTTGCAAGATTTAAATCTCATATATCCAATCAATCTCTTTGTAACTTCAAAGAGACTTTCAATCTCTTTGTAACTTCCCCTTTATTTTTGTTTTCTTTTATTCATTTCTATTGGTTCTAATTCCTGGTTTTTATCATTCTACTGTAGTCTGAATATGTCCCCCAAACTTAATGTGTTGGAAACAATCCTTAATGCAACAGTGTTGAGAGTTGGAGCCTTTTGGAAGGTGTGTAAGTCAAGAGGACTTCACCCTCAAGAATGGATTAATGCTGCTGTAAAATGGTTTGATACAAGGAATTTGGACTCTCTTGCCCTTTCATCCCTTCTGTTGCCTGAGAACACAGCACTCCTTCCTGCTGGAGGAGGCAGTAACATGGCATCATTTTTTGATCTTGGATTTCCAGCCTCCAGAATTGTGAAAATGACTTTCTTTATAAATTGCTTCATCTTGGGTGTCTTTATACAGCAGTATAGATAGTCTAAGATACATTTATTTTATGAAACAGGAGACTCCCTTCAGCTTTGATTCTTGACAACTTCAGTATACATGTGGCCGATCCTTCCCACACACAGGACTCTCAGTTGCTTAATCTGCTCTCCACAGGACCTTTTCCACCCACTGTATCTTAGGCACTCACTCTCTTGGTCATGTGGGGGAACTTGTCATTATTAAGCACTGTAGAACAGAATGGCAGCTTCTGCTCGGCTCCTAATCTGTGGCACTATATGAGGGCTATCAGCTTCCCTGGTCACCAAGAGAAACCTGTGCAACAGCAGCCCAGGGCTAAGTGCCCTAAGCCATTGAGAATCCAGACTGGATTAATCGACTCCCTTGACTTGGAACATAAAAGATGGAGCCACTGGGTACCTTTTCTTCTTAATAGAAGGAACCAGAAAAAAGATGTGATTAAGACTGTTTGTACCATTTATACCTTTGCTATCTTAATGTGAACTATAAAATCCATAAACTTTCTAATGTGCAACATATACTCTGCAACCACTAAAAATAAACCAAGAAACTGAAAATAAAAATAAAGGGGAATGAAAATTTTCATGTTGCTAATGAAGAGTCCACGTTACTAATGAAGATTCCCATGTTACTAAAAATAATTTTTTAACAAAGTAACAGCTCCCAGTAAAATCAGCCCTTGCAAAGTAGTGATTTGAATTTACTTTTTGAATGCAACTTAAATGATATTGACCGGGTTAGTGCATTCAAAGTAGGGTTATGAGTATCTAGGTTACTTTCATTTCAATTCTGAATGTAAGTCATTGTCAAAATGCAAGGGATTTTGTTTATCCTAGCAGAAGAACACTATTTGCTAATTATAGGCTTAATGTTAAATTATGTCCTTTTTCTCTGCAGCAGCAAAGTAATCAGATAAGAATGTCATGCTTTTATTAAGCATTTGCATTAGGACTGTCTAATTACACCAGGATTTGTTTGGTTAGCACTGGCAGATGTTCTGAAAGGCTGTGGAAAAGGCAGTTGTGGTTTTGTAGGCAATGGACATCCACTTAGGGCCACCCAGCGTCAGTGTAGGGCAATGCTCATGTAGATCGAGACATGTCCTGGGTGTCTCTCAGTGTAATTCCTTACAGTAGATCATCTGAACACTTTCAGTGAAGGTATTTGTTCTTCATCTGCTTCAGGAAGATACTGCAAGAACTCACACAGGATTCTGAAAATTTTGTGCATTCCACAATTAAGAACTATGAAAACAGAAAGTTATTTAAGTTACTGTAATCAGCATCTAAAAACTGTCCACATAGATTTCCTTTATGCAAACTAACTGCACAATTCCTTGGCCCTTTATATGAACACAAAAAGATGATGTTTTAGATGCTGAGATTTTACTGTTGTAAGCCCTGATGGTTGAATAGAAGGCACTTTGGTAGTCATTGTCACTCATAAAGGAATGAAGCTGGCTTTCTTTTCCTTTTTTTTTTTTCATTTCATTATGCCATGCTTGAATGGTTAATCATGGGCCAGACAAACAAAAGAAGGGAGAATTTGGGTTGTTATGTCACATAGTACACACACACAAAAATAAGGTTCCAGTCCAGTTTTAGTCTGGCTCATTTTCAGCTGCCCTGCCTGAGGCTTAAGATTCCTGAATAGTAAGCTTCTTTCTCAGGGGCAGGGCATCCCTCCAGGCTTGCAGAATTTCCTCTGCTCAGAATCCACTTCCTCTCATGCATTTTCCTAAGAGCTGTACCTCTGATTTATACTTGGATCTTCCTTCTCTGTCTAGCCTCTCTGACAAATAAACCGGTTGGATGATCTGCCTGATTTATATGGAAAATTCCTCCCCATGAACCTACTACGTGGGTCACACCCTATGGATTCCATGTAACAGTCTGTGGAGGACTGACCCCCTTCTCCTACACCCACTTTGCTCTGAACCTAACCAGATTCCTGAAATACAAAGGGCCCAGGGATCTGCACTTTGGGGAAGGAGGTTCAGATAATACCTATATGTAGAAATATTTCACTGTGAGACTTTCAGAGGAAAACTTTCTTGATAATAGTTGGACTAACATTCTGTAGCACTGCTTTAAACACAAAGCTCATCTTCTTCTCTTAGCCCCTTTAGAGCCTTTCGTGCCATATGCAGAGAGATCATTCTTGGCCTTTCCATCGGAAAATGCTTAGAGTCGACATCGAAGAGGATCTTTACAATTGGTTGGTTGTGGTGGTGGTCTTAATTTATCATTCTATAAATAGCTTCCTCCTTTGCTTGGTTCTGTGGTCATCTTTACAATAAGAAAGCTCTTCAACCTTGTTTTTTTGCCTTGGGTGGTTTCTTTGTGTTCCCATTAATTTTCTAGGTGTTATGGAATTAACAGCCATTTCAAGCGCCTTCTCATGGGAATAGCTGTTTTCTGTTTGGGGTCCAAGTTCCAAAGTTATCCCAGTCAATTTCCTTTACAGCAGCTGCAGCTGAGGTGGATTTCTGCTTGATCCATTTTATGACTGCAATGTTTACAGCTGCTATGCCCGGGAAGCACGGCTTTGCAGGTGACTGCTGTGGCCACTTATTCATGCCATCTGTTCTTGCTGATCACCTGTTTGCCTATAGGCTATGGGCTCTTCTCTGAATGCTTGATAGTAAAATGAGGTTAGAATGCAGCCTTGGACTCAACCTCTAACATTTTCATGTGATCTCAAAGACTGACTATTGTTCTACTGAGAAGGGATAAAGGCTGAGAAACTTTCCTGGGAAAAATGAGTGTGGCAATGATCTAACTATAGAGAAACTACATCTCTGTCCCAATGGCACAGACACATGGGAGGGGCATGGCTTGACTTCCACTATGCCTCGGTCTACTAGGTACACTTTGATTAATTTTTCATCCTGTTATCAATATACTCAATATACTTATTCTTAGGAAGAAACCAACAGGTGTATTTTATAAGGATTATTTAAATATAAACATTATATTTCCTTGCCTCTAGAAGTCTGTTGTATTCCAGAAAGTTAATATTTCTGATAAAGTTCTCAATAAGAGTCATGACTATAGAACACACCAAATTTTAGAAAATACAAAAGAGAAAAATGAGAGAAGCAACATTCTCTCTGCTATGAGTTGAATTGTGTCCCCTGAACAAAAATATGTTGGTGTCCTAATCCTCTAAACCTTAAAATATGACTTTATTTGGAAATATGATCATTGCAGATGTAGCTTGTTAAAATTAGATCATCCTTGAGTAGGATGAGCCAGGAATTCAATATGACTGGTGTCCTTATAAGAAGCCAGCTGTGCGAAGACAAGGACATGGTAGAATGCCATGTGGAGAACAAAGGTTGAGATTGAAGTGGTGCACCTTCCAGTCCAGGAAGACAAAGGTTGCAAGCAAAAAAAAAATCCGAAGGCAGCATGAGGCAAGGGAGCATTTCCCTAAAGGGTTTAGAGGAAGCATGATCCAGCCAACATCTCCATCTTGAACTTCTACTCTCCAGAACAATGAAACAAAAAAATGCCATTGTTTTAACCCAACCAGTCTGTGGAACTTCATTAAGGTAACCCTAGGAAAAGAATATACTCTCCTCTTCCCCAGGCCCAAAGCCAAGCCAGAACAAGTGCTATTGCAGTCAGTGGTCAGTGCAGTCAGTGGTCAGTGCCTGTATCCTCGTGGTCACCAATGCAGCTTCCCAGAATTGACCTCAGGCTAGCAGCCCTGAAGGCAGGGGATGGGGGGCAGTGCAGCAAAAAACCCACAGCAAATAGTCACAAAGGTACATAGGAACATTATTGCTCCCATCCTCCAGGAGTTCAGTATTTGCTCTGAAACCAAGGCTAGAAAAAAATATAAAGAATAGGACTGTAGAGTCAAACAGATCTGGGTTCTAATCTGGTCTCTGCCACTTTCTGGCTTCTGCTCTTCGGTACAGTCCAGAATCATTTTGGTCCTCAGTATCTTCATATATCAAATGTGGTGGTTGATAATATTTATCTTTCAAGGTTGTTATAGAATTTGTATATATGCAAATGTATGTAAATTAGTCAAAATTGCTCTTACAGTAACTATAAAGAGTTCAAATCATTTATAATTTATGAAACCAAATGTATCCATTAACACTGATCTATAGCTTTGTTGAAATGATTCTCTCTGCCTGAAGCTTTATTCTGAACTATCTGCCTCTCTTTCCCCATAATTATTAATAGCCCATTTTCCCCTACAACAATACTTAGGTGTTACCTAGGTCTTTTCAGTTTTGACCTGGATTTTGGCCAGGGATCTGTTCTACACTGAACTCTGCTTGTACTGAAAGCAGGTACAAAGGTCATGAGAAATCCCCCAAAATTGAGAGATTATAGGACTTTCTGAAGTTTTCTGTTCTATAAAAGAACAATGTCAGTAATAACTGTCATTTGGTACAGACAATGTGTCAGACATTATAGTGAGTTTTATTTTCATCATCTCCTTTTATTCTTAAAACAAGCTGGTGAAAATTATTATCTTTGTTTTTTAGATGATTAATTGAACACTGAGTTAGGTTGCCCAAGTATACTAGAGTAGAAAGTGGCAGAGTCAGGATTCTCATCTAGTTAACTCTAGATCCAAATCAGGCTATTAATCACTATATTAGTCTTCCTAAAATGTTTTTAAGCAAAATTAAAATATTTCCCAATCCCATTAGTCATAACATTATTTAGGTCACTAATAAACAAAATAGACAAATCCAGTTGGTGTGGTTTAAGCTCAGAACTCTAGGGCATGTAGAACAAAATAAAAAGCACTTTCTTTAGTAGAAACTGCTTCTCAGGAACTCCTTTGAGGAGTATAACAAAGCTACATAACTGTTGTGTGATATTTAACACAATAGAAATGGAAGAATTGATGGGTCGTGATGCCATGTTGCCTGGGCTGTTGTCATACCCTTGAGTTTAGTCATTTTAGCCAAGCTCGTGGTGCCATTTCTTGTGACAGCTGAAGTTCTCTCTACCCAAGTGCCACAGAGAAAGTGAATGTGGATCATTCATCATCTGACTGAGTGAGCCAACAGTGAAGAGGCTGGGGGAAGCAAGATGCAGAGAACGGAAGTTATTCACCACATTTTGGTGTTTATTTGCTTTGAGGATTTCTTTTTTTAAGATTTGACTGTTCTCACTATCACATTGAGGCAGGAAAGTAGAGTCTGGAGGCAGGGAACATAAGGCTGATTTATACTTCAGCTATGGCAGGAAATATCCTCTCCATAGGACATAGGCTAAGTGAATGACTTTGTAACTTACTTCATCCTCTTTATTTACATAGGGTGTAAAACTCCCCAAAATTCTGTAACATAGGGATGTTCAGGCCCACTCCCACACTGTGAAGTGTTCTTTCATTTTCAGTAAAACTCTTCATTCCTTCCTTTCTTTCTTTGTGTTTTTTGTCCAATTCTTTGTTCAAGATGCCAAGAACCTGGACACCCTCCACCTTTAACATATTGTGGTGAGACAGCCAGGAGGAAGAGGGAAGCCCAAAGTTTGGAATTTATTTTTTTCTCCTTTTTCTTTCTGCTCCATACAGGAGAATAATCTCTTTTCCTTTCCAACTCAGGACCCTTGGTGGGCAGTACCTGAATGTGGCCGGTGAAACTAAGGGGTTTCCATGTGGAGGCGCCTAACTGCCACCATCAGTTTGCTTAAGATACCAGGCTCTTTTCGTTTTTTTCCCTGTCTTTTTTTTTTTCTCAGTCTTTCAGCAGCTGTCCCTAATAGCTCCTTGGAAATTGAGGGCAATTAGCTAGGGTCACTCCCTGGTACTGCCTGAAGGCCTAGGAATGAATGGGAATAATTGCCCTGCCCAGAATGGGGAAGGACTTTGTTTTTTATCTTTTCCCAGGTAGTCCCTGATCCTTATATATGCAGCAAACTTGCACATGTTTCAGGGAACTTAAGCCTTTTCTTATGCTAAATTCTTCCCTTCTGATACTTAACTGACTAAGGAACAAAAAGATCTGCCCAGCATCCAGTTCTCATTACAGTTCATGATTATTTATTTATTTATTTTTTTTGAGATGGAGTCTCGCACTATTGCCCAGGCTGAAGTGCAGTGGTACCATCTCAGCTCATTGCAACCTCCACCTCCTGGGTTCAAGCAGTTCTCCTGCCTTAGCTTCCTGAGTAGCTGGGACTACAGGCATGTGCCACCACACCCAGCTAATTTTTTTGTATTTTTAGTAGATACGGGGTTTCACCATGTTGGCCAGGATAGTCTCAATCTCATGATCTCGTGATCCACCCGCCTGGGCCTTCCAAAGTGCTGCTGGGCTTGAGAGACTATGTTAACTTCTCTTCCCAGGTCCACAAGGGGTGTGGTTTCAAAGGCAAGAACTTCCCAGCACCATGCCTCCATCCACCTCCCCATCTGGGAACCTAGAGTTCTTTGTCTAACTTTCCTGCGTGTGGGCTAGGTAAATTTTCAGATGTGCTCCTTTGTTTAAAAAAGTCCACGAAAAGCTCTGGGAGGAAGAGCCTCTGTTCTGGGCTGGACAGCCAATCCAGCATCAGAGTTGAAGATCAGTCACTCCAGAGGAAGTTTAAAAGAACTACTCTCATTAGACAAGAACATGAATGGGGCAGGAATAACTTCAAAGTTAAAACCCCACTGCCCCTTAGCTGTTCAGACTTCTCCAGATCCCCTCCTATGGCAATGTGGAAGCTGTCTCTCCCTCTCCACCTGTGCAGATTTCCCTCTCTGGGATCCCTTTCCACAACAGCATGGGAGCTCTCTCTATTTCTCTTTCTCCCTTTGCCTAATAAGTTGCTCTCTGCCAAACTCTGGGTCGAATATTCACTTAAACTGTAAGCTCACTGCACCACCAGGACCCCTTCCCCATTCTTGGGGCAAAGAGAGGCCAAGAACCTCGGGCACATCAAATCGGCAGGGAGCTGAGCCCCATCCCATCCTATGACCGGTTACAGGATTACAGGTGTGAGCCACCACGCCTGGGCTCATGAGTATTCTTATAAAGCTCATAGTATGCTCTGGAGGAAAAAACCTGCATCTGGCACCCAGCTAAGGTCAGAGATGTTTTCTAAGATTGGATCCCACAGAAGGATGCTCTGTGAGTCCTGCAGGCTCCAACCCTTCCAAGGAGGACACTCTTGGCTCAGGTCCTGAGGTCTAATATTAAGTCTTCCTCAGAATTTCCTCTTGCAGTTGCAATGCCGTTTTGGCCCCAACATTGTTTGGAATCTGGAGTTTGCTGTTGCATAGGAAGGTAGAATGGTGTTGCATATATCCAGGCTTTTGTGCCGTGGTGCTAAGCAGAGGGCCTGGTGAACATGTTATGCTCTTTTTTGGTACAGTTAGGCCCCAGTGTTCTTTGGAATCTGAGGAAGTTTGGCCTTTAAAAATCAAACTGCCAAGGAAACTGCTTTACCCAAAATTTTGGTTCACAGGTTTCATTGGATTATCTATTAGGGCAAGCAAAACCAGCAAGCCTGTATTGCTATCTCATGGCTAAGGTTCCAAGCTATTGGAGCTTCATTTATGTGTATGTATACATGTCAAGATGAGTTTATTTGTATGTACACTTGTCATATATTATGTGTACCAAATTGGTTTATAAGTAAAGGAGCACTCATAAATTAAATAAATAAGTCTAAGCAATTTTCAAGTTCAGGTGACTTAAAGTATAACTTTACTAAACAAGCTAGCTTTAAAATTATTGGTGGAATAAAAACACAAAGATCTTCAGAATTTCCAGCATACATTTTGTCTGAATTTTATGTTTATCTTTGCTAGATATTTTTAAATGTCAGTGTTAATTCAGTCTGGGAGCTGCTTAGGGCGAGACTGCCTCCCATTCTATTCAAAGTCTCACTGAGATAAGTGCATATCTGATTGCTTCATTTGGAAAGGCTAATCAGAAACTCAAAAGAATGCAATCATTTGTCACCCACCTATGATATGAAAGTCCCCAACACCCTCATTGCCTCAAGTTGTCCCACCTTTCTGGACCAAACCAATGTTCATTTTACATAGGTTGATTGATATCCCATGTCTCCCTTGTTAAAAGTAAAAATTAAGAGGAGAGAGATCCAAGATGGCTGACCACTAGCAGCTCAGGATTGTAGCTCCCAGTGAAAGTGCAGAGAACGAGAGGACGCCACAATTTCAGATGAATTTTTGTTGCTCATGGACCAGGAGATTCCCAGCAGAGGAGCCCCATGGGTTGCCAGTGCTACTCTTGTGGCCGGAGAGGCGGTTTTGCTGGTGCCTCAGCGCGGCAGTTCTTGGTGCAGAGTGAGCGGGACTGGGTCCCCTTTTGGCCGATTCCCAGGCAGAAAAGCACCATCAATCTTAACACCGCTTTTTTGGCCGGCACTGTGGATTGCTCAGATCGCGGCGCTGGGAATCAACAAGTTGGACGTCCACTCAGAAACCTAATTTGAAAGTCGGAAATCACAAAGATGACAGGTGAATAAATTTACAATGATGGGAAGAAACCATCATAAAAAGGCTGAAAATACCCAAAATCAGAATGCCTCTCCCTCTACAGGGGATCACAGTTCCTCATCAGCAACAGAACAAGCCCTGATGGAGAACAAGTGCATTCCATTAACAGAAGTAGGCTTCAGAAGGTGGATGATAAGAAACTTCTGTGAATTAAAAGAACTTGTTCTAACCCAATGTAAAGAAACTAAGAACTTTGAAAAAAGGTTTGACGAAATGCTAACGAGAATAGACAATTTGGAGAGGAATATAGGTGAATTAATGGAGCTGAAAAGAACTTCACAAAGTATGCACAAGTTTTAACAGTCTAATTGATCAAGCAGAAGAAAGGATATCAGAGTTCGAAGACCAACTTAACGAAATAAAACGAGAAGTCAAGATTAGAGAAAAAAGGATAAAAAAGAATGAGCAAAGTCTCCAAGAAATACGGGATTATGTGAAAAGACCTAATCTACGTTTGATAGGTGTACCTGAATGTGACGAAGAGAATGAATCCAAGTTGGAAAATACTCTTCAGGAGATTATTCAGGAAAACTTTCCCAACCTAGTAAGACAGGACAATATTCAACTCCAGGTAATACAGAGAACACCACAAAGATATTCCTCAAGAAGACCAACCCCAAGGCACATAATCGTCAGATTCATTAGGATTGAAATGAAGGAGAAAATACTAAGGGCAGCCAGAGAGAAAGGTCAGGCTACCCACAAAGGGAAGCCTATCAGACTTACAGCAGATCTCTCAGCAGAAACCCTACAAGCCAGAAAAGAGTGGGGGCCAATATTCAACATCCTTAAAGAAAAGAACTTTCAACCCAGAATTTCATATCCAGCCAAACTGAGCTTCACAAGCGAAGGAAAAATAAAATCTTTTGCAAACAAGCAAGTACTTAGAGATTTCACCATCACCAGGCCTGCTTTGCAGAAGCTTCTGAAAGAAGCACTATACATATAAAGGAGCAACCAGTATCAGCCTTTGCAAAAATATATCCAGCTAGCATCAAATGGCAGTATTAAACTCATATATTATTAACTGGATAAAAAGCCAAAACCCATCTCACATGCAACGATACACAAAGACTCAAAACAAAGGGACAGAGGAAGATTTACCAACCAAATGGAGAGCAAACATAAATAAATAAATAAAAAAAACAGGAGTTGCAATTCTCACCTCTGATAAAATAGACTTTAAAGCAACAAAGATCAAAAGAGGCAAAGAAGGACATTACATAATGGTAAAAGGATCAATGCAACAAGAAGAGCTAATGATCCTATATATACATGTACCCAATACAGGAGTACCCAGATACATAAGACAAGTTCTTAATGACTTATAAGGAGACTTAGCCTCCCACACAATAATAGTGGGAGTCTGTAACATCACATTGTCAATATTAGACTGATCAATGAGATAGAAAATTAACAAGGATATCCAGGACTTGAACTCAGACCCAGAACAACTAAACTTAATAAACATTTATAGAACTCTCCACTTCAAATACACAAAACATACATTCTTATCAGTACCGTATCATACCTATTCCAAAAGTGACTACATAATTGGAAGTAAATCACTCCTCGATAATTGCATAGCATTTCATAGGTTTAAATGAAATATTGGTTGGCTGCTTGTTTGTCATTTTCTTCCCTTAATCCTGCCTGTCTCCATTATTAAGCACAATTATTGGCATAAAAGAGGTTTTCAATTCCCATTTTTAGACTGCATTCTAGCCTGGGCAATAAAGCAATGCTCCCGTTCTCTCTCCCTCTTTCTCTTCCTTTTTCTTCCTCTTCTTCATTCTTTTTTTTTCTTTCTCTCTTTCTTTCTTCCTTTTTTTTTTTCTTCAAAAAAAAAGTAAAAATTAAGTACAGTGAATGGGATAAATGTTTTAGGTAAACTATTTGTGTAAATTAAAATCTTAAAGATATTTTTAATGTTCATTTAATAGCTAGGTCATTTCCAATTAAAAAAGGGTTGTAATATGGGGAAGTATGTTTCTAAACTTGTGGAGTTGTTCTTATCTATAAAGGCACATATCTAATTAATAGTTCAGGATATCTTGCTTTTTAGGGTTTCACAAAAGTTTTAGGTTACTAAGGATAAAATTCTAGTTAACATGTAATTCTGTATACAAAATGTACTGAAAAGGGTTATGCTATTAGCAGAAAATAAAATAATTTTGTTTAATTATGGTATTTAAAAGTTAGTTCAGGTCCAGGCACAGTGGCTCACACCTGTAATCCCAGCATTTGGGGAGGCCGAGGTGGGTGGATCACCTGAGGTCAGGAGTTCGAGACCAGCCTGGCCAACATGGTGAAAACCCATCTCTACTAAAAATACAAAAATTAGCCAGGCATAGTGGTGTGCACTTGTAGTCCCAGCTACTTAGGAGGCTGAGGCAGGAGAATCACTTGAACCCAGGAGGCAGAAGTTGCAGTGAACCAAGAGCATGCTACTGCACTCAGCCTGGGCAACAGAGTGAGACTCAGTCTCAAATTTTTTAAAAAAGCCTGTAATCCCAGCACTTTGGGAGGCCAAGGCATGTGGATCATGAGGTCAGGAGATCAAGACCATCCTGGCCAACATGGTGAAACCCCATCTCTACTAAAAATACAAAAAATTAGCCAAAGTTAAACAACTCTAAATCAAATTGACTTAACAGAAATTTATAGAGCATTATTTCATTGAATTCCTACTTAATATACATTTTTCTCATCAATATATGGAGTATTCTTCAGGGCAGACCATATTTTAGACCACAAAACAATCTCAACAAATTTAAAGCAGTAAAAATTATATCAAGTATCTTTTCTGACCATACCAGAATAAAACTAGAAATTAATAACAAAAGAAACTTTGGAAACTGTGCAAATACATAGAAATTAAACAAAATGTTCCTGAATGGCCAATGGGTCAATTAAAAAATTAAAAAGAAAAAATTTTCTTGAAACAGTGAAAATTAAAACACAACATACCAGAACCTATTGGATACAGCAACAGTAGTATTAAAAGGAAATTTTATAGCAACAAATGAGTAGGTTATAAAAATAGAAAGACTTCTAATAAAAAATCTAATGCTGCACCTCAAGGAATAATTAAAACAAGCACAGACCAAACCCATAACTAGTAGAAGGCAAGAAATAATAAAGATCAGAACAGGAATAAAAGAAATTGTGACTAAAAAAAATACAAAAGATCAAAGAAACAAAATGTTGGTTTCTTTGAAAAGATAAAATTGACAAATTTTAGCTAGACTAGTTAAGAAATAAAACAGAAAACTCATATTAATACAATCAGAAATAAAAAAGAGAACATTACAACTGATACTAAAGAAAAACAAGGAAGACTACTATGAACAACTATACATTAATGAATTAGAAAACCTAGAAGAAATAAATAAATTCCTGGAAACACACAATCTACTAAGACAGAGCAATGAAGAAATAGAAAACATGAACAAACTAATAACAAGTAGCCAGATTAAAGTACCAGTAAAGTCACCCATGAAGAAAAGTCTAAAACCTGATGAATTCACTGCTCAATTCTACCAAACAGTTAAGAAAGAACTAATAGCAATTCTACTCAAACTATTTCATTCTCACACTGCTATAAAGACATACCTGAGACTAGGTAATTTGTGAAGAAAAGAAGTTTAATTGATTCAGTTCTGTAAGTTGTACAGAAAGCTTGGCTGGCAAGGCCTTGGGAAACTTAAACTCATGGGGAAAGGTAAAGGGGATGCAGGCTTGCCTCCACATGGGCCAGTGCAGGAGGAAGACAGTGAAGGGGCAGTGCTTTTAAACAACTAGATCTCCTGAGAACTCATTCACTATCACAGGAACAGCAAAGGGAACGTCCACCCCCATGATCAGATCACCTCCCACCAGGTTCACCTTCAGTACTGAGGTTTATGATTCGACATGAGATTTGGATGGGGACGTGGAGCCAAACCTTATCAACATCCCAATTGGAAAGTTAAAGTCAAATCAGCCTTTTTTGCAGATGACAGCATTACTATATTGGGAAAAACCTAAACTCTACCAAAAATCTCTTAGAATTGATAAACAGATTCAGTAAAGTTACAGGATACAAAATCAACATTTAAATTATTAAAACTCAGTCATATTTATATATGCTAGCAGCAATCAATCTGAAAAGGATTCTAGAAAACAATCCCGTTTGCAATGCCAAAAAAAAAATCCTAGAAATAAATTTAACCAAAGAAGTAAAAGATGTCTACAAGAAAAACTATACAACACTGATGAAAGAAATTGAAGAGAAAACAAAACAAAACAAAAAGGAAAGATATCCCATGCTCATTGATTGGAAGCATTAATGTTGTTAAAATTATAATACCCACAGCAAACTCCATATTCAATGCAATGACATTCTTCACAAAAACAGAAAAAAAAAAGTTCAGCTAGGTTGCAGGAAACACTATCAACATACAAAATCAATTGTTTCTATATACTGGCAATAAAATGTTAGAAAATGAACTGAGGAATAATTTCATTTGTAATAGCATTCAAAAGAATGAAATACTTTAAAAGGAATTTAACAAAAGTATTACAGAACATATTTTCTGAAAACTATATTTTGTCCAAAAAATTAAAAATTACAAATATGAAAAAGCATGTTCTTGGGTCAAAATAAGGCTTAATATTGATAGAATATCAATTTTCCTCTAGTTAATGAACAGATTCAATGCAATTCCTATGAAAAGCTCAATAGGCTTTTGTGGGAAAATTTACAAGTTTATCCTAAAATTTGCATGGAAATGAAAAGGCTTCAGATTAGCCAAAGTAATTTTGAAAAAATAGAACCAAGTTGGAGGACTTGCACTTTCTGATTTAGAAACTTACTACAAAGCTATCCTAATCAAGACAGCGTGGTCCTGTCATAAAAAGTAACACATCAGTGGAATAAAAATGAAAGTGAAGAAATAATTGTAACATTTATGTCCAAGTGAATTTCAACAAAGGAACCAAGGCAATTCGGTGAGAGAAAAGAATAACTGAAAAACACATAGTGGTTAAACAAGTGGATATTCATGCACAAAAGAATGATTTTGGAGCCCTGCTTTATAACATATACAAAAATTAACTCAAAGTGGATCATGGACTGAAACATAAGAACTAAAACTGTAAATTTATTGGGATAAAACACAAGATTAAGTTTTCATTATTTCAAACTAGGCAATGATTTCTTAGATATGACATCAAAGCAGATAAAAAAAGATTGATAAATTAAACTATTGAAATTAAAACTTTTGTACTTCAAAGAATATCATTAAGAAAGTAAAAAAACAATGACACAGAATAGAGGAAAATATTTGTAAATAATCTGTTTGATAAGGGCCTTATATAGAATATAAAAGAACTCTTCCAACTCAATTATAAAAATACAAGTAGGCTGGTCACAGTGGCTCATGTCTGTAATCCTAGCATTTTGGAAGGCCAAGTTGGGTGGATCATGAGGTCAGGAGATCAGGACCATCCTTGCCAACATAGTGTAAAGAAAATATGCAAAAGAGCAATAAGCATGTGAAAGGATGTTCAACATCATTAGCTATCAGAAAAATGTTAATCAAAACCCCAGTGAGATACCATATCGCACCCACTAGGCTGGCTATAATTAGTAAGACAGATGATAACAAGTGTTGACAAGGGTGTGAATAAACAGTTACCTTCATACACTGCTGGTGGGTAAACACAATGGTGCAACCACTTTGGAAAGTGGTCAGGAAGGTCCTCAAAAATTATTTTATGTATATCTATTGATTGTTGGGAATACAGCCTATCAGGAACACATGACATGCATTTGAGGGAGAAATTAACTCTGAAATGAAGCCATTCAATAAGCCTGCTGTGATGTAATATGGTAGCACAGATTAGATCTAAGGACATGGTGGGGGCAACTCAAAGAGTCACTGACAGTTCTTATGCAGATTCCAGGTGCAAATTCCTTTGGAATTTATATATTCTTAGTTATTTAAGAATGCCAAGAAAGAAAGAAGATCAGTCTGCCTCTCTACCTTAAACTAATGCTAAGAAGAATGCTTATATGCTAACAGCAATCAATCTGAAAAAGGATTCAAGAAAACAATCCCGTTTGCAATGCCAAAAAAAAAAAAAATCCTAGAAATAAATTTAACCAAAGAAGTAAAAGATCTCTACAAGAAAAACTATACAACACTGATGAAAGAAATTGAAGAGAAAACAAAACAAAACAAAAAGGATGTAATAGTTTATCCATTTGAAAGTCTGTTTGTGGGGCTTAAAGTTCCAGTTGAAATCATACATTATGCTTACTACAGGTGACTTTAAGACTATCTACCATGTCACAGACCAAGTCCTCCAATCAGTTCAAGAGGTCTTTGCAGGTCATCAAAAGGCATTTGGTTTCCATATGAGTGTATTCAGCCTGGTGCCTTCATGTTCCAGACTGTTCTGTCCTGTATGACTGTGCAATGAAAAAACACCTCCCAGGCCATGGTAGTTCATTATCACTCCTATTATTATCACTACTATTTATTTCCTTGATTTTTCAGAACAAAATACCATGATTTTTCTATGTTAATAATTTCTTCTTGGTTTGCTGTTAAAAAGTTATTTAATGGTGCTTCTCAATCTTGATGGCTTATGATAATGGACAAGTCACCAAACTTTCCTGAGGTACAGTTTCTTTATGTATGAAGTTGTTGCCAGTAGTTGGTTATGAGCAGGGCAGGAGAGGGCTCGCCAAACCACTAGGAATATCAGGTGATGGTTCAACAATCATCACACTACCTCTCTAAAGCCAGGGAGAGACAATCTCCTGATAATCCACAGCTGTCAACATTTAAGTGTTAACTGAATACAGTTGCCAGGGAGAAGAAACTTCCTGGGCATGTGTATTCAGAGACAAAATGGCAAAGCACAACCTTCCAGGTACACTCCATGGGAAAAATGGAAGACAGCCTCAGATGGGCACATATACAACTTCCTGAACACACTGCACTTGCTCAATTCCCAAGGGTAAAGAGGGCACTGCCCATGCAGGAAGCCCACCCTAAGGGAAGAATCATGGGGAAAAAGTGAGCTTATAATGCCCTAGGATCAGGGATCAGGATTAACTTAACCTTCATGTGCCTGCTTGGGTCTCTTGCAAACGCACCTTCTTTTCTTTCCTGTTCTAAATCCTTTTTTTTTTTTTTTTTTTTTGAGACGGAGTTTCGCTCTTGTTGCCCAGGCTGGAGCACAATGGCGCGATCTCGGCTCACCGCAACTTCTGCCTCCTGGGTTCAGGCAATTCTCCTGCCTCAGCCTCCTGAGTAGCTGGGATTACAGGCACGAGCCACCGGTGCCCAGCTAATTTTTTTGTATTTTTAGTAGAGACGGGGTTTCACCGTGTTGACCAGGATGGTCTCGATCTCTTGACCTCGTGATCCACCCGCCTCGGCCTCCCAAAGTGCTGGGATTACAGGCGTGAGCCACTGTGCCCGGCCTCTAAATCCTTTTTTAAATAAACTTTCACTCCTGCTCTGAAACTTGGCCTTGGTCTCTTCTTCTGCTTTATGTCCCTCAGTTGAATTATTTCTTCTGAGGAGGCAAGAATTGAAGTTGCTGCAGTTGTGTACAGACATGCCGCTGGTAACTCAGGGTAACTCAGATACCTTTCACTGGTAACAAAGTGAGGCCATTAATCTTAATCTAGTCATCTTAATCTAGTTTCATCCTAATCTAGTCAATTACAGATTAACTTTCTCAAATTCAG
Source organism: Aotus nancymaae (assembly GCF_030222135.1). Taxonomy (NCBI): domain Eukaryota; kingdom Metazoa; phylum Chordata; class Mammalia; order Primates; family Aotidae; genus Aotus; species Aotus nancymaae. Next base: position 13,035,985 of record NW_026988450.1, on the reverse strand, counting down.
TAATTTCTCAATTAAGTTTTTAAATTCTACAAATTAAAAATTTTGCCACCCACCCACTTACCTACTGTTCCTCAGAGTATGTTTGGTTCTTGGTCCACAGTTCCTGGCAATCCCTCTGCCCTCTGCAGGCATCCATCAGCAATGGTCCTCAAACTTAAATCTGCATCAAATCCCCTGTAGGACTTATTAGAACAGAGACAGTTTGGCCCATTCCTAGAGTTTCTGATTTAGTAGGTCTGGAGCATGGTCTGAAAATCTATCTCCCTTTCTTACATGGTACCAGCATATGCAGATTCTGCTCTTCAAGGGACCATGCATTAAGAACCACTGCCCTAAGCCATACTTTGCATGTACTGATCTTTTCTTTATTGAAACTATTGCTGAAGACAATTTAGTAGGTCAGTGTCATATCCAAATCCTTTGTAGAGTCATGGGAGACTTTTCTAGGCACTCTACTTTCTGTGGACATAGAGGATTCTGGGAACTGGCATTTTCCCTGTGTGCCTGCCCATGGCTGGCCACTTTTTTAATATATTTGTTACTGCAACCTCTACTGGAACTTAGACTTTGCTAAGGAAATGGGACCCAGGTCCAATCTACTTTTAGACTGTCTTCCACTTTTAAAATACATTTAAGGGATCTTTTGCTTTCACCTCTTCTCATTCAGACACTGCCCAGAGGAAGAAGACAGCAGATTACTTTTGTTCTTCTGAACTAAATTCCTCCCTCCCATGGAGTTTCATCTTCTCTGAAGAAACTAAAAGTACAAAGATGGTAAAAAATTCATTCTTTTTAAAAGAATTTCCAACTTTACTTTAGATACAGGGGTACATGTACAGGTTCGTTATCTGAGAATATTGTATTATGCAGAGGTTTGGGGTACAGATCCCATCACCCAGGTAGTGAGCATAGTACCCAGTAGGTAGTTTTTCAGAACACACCCAACTTCCTTCCTCTCCTCTCTAGTAGTCTTCAGTGTCTATTGTGCCCATATTTATGTCCGGGTGAGCTCAATGTTTAGCTCTCATTTATAAGTGAGAACATGCTGTACTTGGTTTTTTGTTTCTGCATTAATTTGCTTAGTACCATGGCCTCCAACTGCATCCATGTTGTTGTACAGAACATGATATTATTCTCTTATATGGCTGCATAATATTACATGGAGTATATGTATCATATTTTCTTTCCAATGGCCAATTCACCATTCATGGGCACCTAAGTTGACTCCATGTCTTTGCTACTGTGGATAACATGGCAATGAATATAGAGTGCATGTGTCTTTTTGGTAGAATGATTTATTGTCTTTTGGATATATACCCAGGATTAAATGGTAGTTCTATTTTTTTTTTATTTTTTTATTTTTTTTTTTGAGACGGAGTTTTCGCTCTCGTTACCCAGGCTGGAGTGCAATGGCGTGATCTCGGCTCACCGCAACCTCCACCTCCTGGGTTCAGGCAATTCTCCTGCCTCAGCCTCCTGAGTAGCTGGGATTACAGGCACGTGCCACCATGCCCAGCTAATTTTTTGCATTTTTAGTAGAGATGGGGTTTTACCACGTTGACCAGGATGGTCTCGATCTCTTGACCTCGTGATCCACCTGCCTTGGCCTCCCATAGTGCTGGGATTACAGGTGTGAGCCACCGCCCCCGGCAAATGGTAGTTCTATTTACAGTTCTTTGAGAAGTCTAAAACCTGCTTTCTACAGGGACTGAAGTAATTTATATTTCACCAACAGCATACAAGTGTTCTCTTTTCTGCAAAACCTTGCCAGTATCTGTTACTTTTTGACATTTTAGTAACAGCCATTCTGACTGGTATGAGATAGTATCTCATCGTGATTTCGATTTGCATCTTTCTGATGACTAGAGATGATGAGCATATTTTCATGTGTTGATTGGCCACTTGCATGTCTTCTTTTGAGAAGTGTCTATTTATGTTCTTTGTGCATCTTTAATGGGGTTATTTGCTTTTCTCCTGTTGATTTAAGTTCCTTATTGATTCTGGATATTAAACCATTGTCAGATGGACAGTTTGTGAACAGTTTCTCCCATTCTGTAGGTTGTCTGTTTACTCTATTGGTAGTTTCCTTTGTTCTGCAGAAGATGCTCAGCTTAATTAGGTCCCAATTGTCAATTTTTGTTTTTGTTGCAATTGCTTTTGGGGACTTATCAAAAAATTACCTTCCAAGGTCAATTAGGAAGGGCATTTCCCAGGTTTCCTTCCAAGATTTTTATACTTTGCAGTTTTACATTTAAATCTTTAATCCTTGAGTTAATTTTTTATGTGGTAAAAGGTATGGGTCCAGTTTCCTTCTTCTTCATATGGCTAGCCAATTATCCCAGAACTATTTATTGAATAGGGAGTCCTTTCCTCACTGCTTGTTTTTGTTGGCTTTATTGAAGAGCAGCTGGTTATAGCTGTACAGCTCTACTTCTGAGTTCTCTATTCTGCTTCATTGGTCTATGTGTTTGTTTTTGTGCCAGTACTCTGCTGTTTTGCAGTTATCTTTGTAGAGATCTTTCACCTCCTTGTTTAGATGTATTTCTCAGTATTTCATTTTCTCTGTGGCTATTGTAAATGGGATTGTGTTCTTGATTTGACTCTCAGCCTGGATCCTGGATGCTACTGGTATATAGAAATGCTACTGATTTTTGTACATTGATTTTGTATCCTGAGACTTTACTAAATTCATTTATCAGTTGTAGGAGCCTTTTGATGAAGTCTTTGGTCTTTTCTAGGTATAGAATCATATCATCAATAAAGAGAGATAGTTTGGCTTCTTTTTTTCCTGTTTAGATTCCTTTAATTTCTTTGTCTTGCCTGATTACTCTGGCAAGAACTTCTAGTACTATGTTGAATAGAAGTGGTGACAGTAAACACTCTTGCCTATTTCAGTTCTAAGGGAGAATGATTTCAGTTTTTGCCCATTCAGTATGATGTTGGCTATGGGTTTGTCATAGATGGCTCTTATTATTTTGAGGTATGTTTCTTTGGTGCCTATCTAGTCTGTTGAGGGTTTTTATCATGGAAGGATGGTAGATTTTGTTGAATTTTTTTTTTCTGTATCTATTGAGATGATCATAAGGTTTTTGTTTTTAATCATGTTTATATGGTGGATCACATTTACTGATTTGCATATTCAGCTGAATCATCCTTGCATCCCAGGAATAAAGCCTACTTGATCATGTAGGCTTGGTAATTATGGTGTATTAACTTTTAGGTGTGCTTCTGAATTCAGTTTACTAATATTTTGTTGAAGACTTTTGTGTATATATTCATCAGGGATATTAGCCTGAAGTTTTCTTTTTTCACTGTATCTCTGCCAGATTTTGGTATCAGGCTGATGCTGGCTTCATAGAATGGGTTAGGGAGAAGCCCCACCTCCTCAAGTGTTTGGAATGGTTGAGACATTTATCCATTTCCTCTAGATTTTTAAATTAGCATGCATAGAGTTGTTCATAGTAGTTTCTGATGATCTCTGGTAGTTCTGTGAGATCAGTTTTAATGTCATCTTTGTCATTCTTGATTGTTCTTATTTGGATCTTCTGGGTTTTTTTTTAATCTAGCTAGTGGTCTGTCAATCTTATTTAGTCTTTCAAAAAAAAGCCTATTGGTTTCACATATCTTTTTTATGAATTTTTGTGTGTCAGTTTAGTCTTCTTTTCTAATTTTAATTAGTTATTTTTCTTCTGCTAGCTTTGGGGTTGGTTTGTTTTTTCTTTCTAGTTCATTTAGGTATAATGATTGTTGTTAATTTGAGATCGTTCTGTTTTCCTGATGAAGGCATTTAGCGCTACAAACTTTCCTTTTAACACTGCATTAGCTGTGTTCCAGAGATTTGGGTAAGTTGTGTCCCTGTTTTCATTAATTTCAAAGTATTTTTTAAATTTTGCCTTAACTGGTGGTTTACTCAGGACTTACTTGTTTAATTTTCATGCATATTTGTAATTTTGAGAGATCTTCTTGATACTGATATCCATTTTTATTGCATTGTGGTCTGAGAGTATAGTTGACATGATTTCAATTTTTTAATTTATTAAAATTACTTTATGATTGAGTGTGTGGTTGATCTTAGGATGTATTCTGTGTGCACATGAAATGAATGTATATTCTGTGGATGTTGGGTGAAGTGTTCTGTAGATGTCTATTAGGTCCAATTAGTCAAGTGTTGAGGTTAAGTCCAGAGTTTCTTTGTAAGTTTTCTGCCTTAACAATCTAAGACTGCCAATGGGGTGTTGAAGTCTCCTACTATTATTGTGTGACTGTCTAATTCTTTTCATAGGTTAAGAAAATCTCGTTTTATGAATCTGGGTGCTCCAATGTTGGGTGTGTATATGCTTAGAAAAAGTAAGTAAGGTAACAAAATGCAAACTAAAGTACATTAAGGAATTATGGCAATGTACCTTATGTTATATATTATATACATACTTGTACTTACATATATAAAGCATGTACTATCACAAAGTAAGGGACATTGAGGCAAAAAGGTGGAATCCCTAAAACTCAGAAGCATGAGAAATGTGCCCCACTAACCAAAACTTAGACTTCTGAGAGGGAGGTTGATTCTCGTTGGTTGGTTCTGGTGTTTCTGAGCTTCCAGTAGGAGACCTGTATTCTGGGAACCTAACAATGAGGTAGATGATGTTTGGCTGGTGCTAGTGTCAATGTTAGTATGCTCCAGGAGAACAAATACAAAGTCTGAATCAGGAGAAAATATGTAACAAGGCATTATAAAAAACATGGGAGAATGTGTCAATTCCAGAGTATGAGACAAAAAGAATGCCATATAATAATAGAAAAGAACAAAATTATTGATGTGGGTGTACTTACTAAAAATTATGGATTTATTGTATGTTAGTGAGTGCACTTGAAAGTTTTTTTATATACGACTAAAACTTGGAATCAAGGATGGTCTACATTTAAAGATATTGAGGTACAAGACTTTCCTAGCATACTAGAGAGGAATAACACTCAGTAAAAGCAACAGGAATATTAGAAACAGTAAGCCCCTTTCTTCATGTGTTAGAAGAACTGAACAGTATAATAAAAGCTTTGTATCTGAGTAAAGTTTAAATCTTTATCTTTGCAGATTAATTCTCACACAGTGAATGATTCTAAAAGTGCCAACTTGCAATCTGAATAATTTAGAATTGGGCCCTAAACTAGGACTTCTATTTCCTAACTGAACATTTTTCTACAAAAGTATAATTAGTTCCAATACTTTATTTTTGTCATTAATCAAAATTTGTGATTTGTTTTTGTTGTTGTTATTTGTTTTTTGAGATGGAGTTTCACTCTTACTGCCCACGCTGGAGAGCAATGGCATGATCTTGGCTCACTGCAACCTTTGCCTCCCAGGGTCAAGTGATTCTCCCACCTCAGCCTCCTGAGTAACTGGGATTACATGTGAGTGCCACCATGCCCAGCTAATTTTTTGTATTTTTAGTAGAAACAGGGTTTCACCATTTGGCCAGGCTGGTCTCAAACTCCTGCCCTCAGGTGATCCACCCTCCTCGGCCTCCCAAAGTGCTGGGATTACAGGTGTGAGCCACTGTGCCCAGCCAATTTGTGTTTTTTAACATTGTACTTTACACAATAGAAAATAGCCAGAGGTATGGAATAGCATCTAAGAGCCCAGCACTGTACTAAACAGAATAATCAAGAATTGGAGTGGCTAAAATAAATTTTCATGAAAATCATACACATTATCTGCTAAATTATGTTTCCAAAGAATACCTCTGCCTCTTTTGCATTATGAAGAAAATTTTTAGGCCAGGTGCCGTGGCTCACACCTATAATCCCAGCACTTTGGGAGCCCGAGGCCAGTGGATCACAAGGTCAGGAGATTGAGACCATCCCGGCCAACATGGTGAAACCCCGTCTCTCTAAATACAAAAAAATTAGCTGGGCATGGTGGTGCGTGCCTATGGTCCCAGCTTTGCAAGAGTCTAAGGCAGGGGAATCACTAGAACCTGGGTGGTGGAGATTGCAGTGAGCCAAGATCGTGCCACTGCATTCCAGCCTGGGCAACAGAGTGAGACTCCATCTCAAAATAAAAAAAAAGAAAAGAAAAGAAAATTTTTAGATGATGAGAATTTTTTTTTCATAAATGATTCATTGTTTAATTTAAAATAGACAACAGAAAGGTTGATTTGTGATCAAATGTTTAAATGGCATATTGATTTAGGAAACATATATGAGAAATAAAGATTGAAGTTTTTTCTTTTTTAAATTTATTTATTTGTTTATTTATTAACTTTTTTTTATCGTATTTTAGGTTTTGGGGTCCATGTGGAGAACATGCAAAATTGTTGCATAGGTACACACATGGCAATGTGATTTGCTGCCTTCCTCCCCTTCACCTATATCTGGCATTTCTCCCCATGCTATCTCTCCCCACCTCCCCACTCCCCGCTGTACCTCTCCTGCTTCCTCCCAACAGACCCCAGTGTGTAGTGCTCCCCTCACTGTGTCCATGTGTTCTCATTGAATTTTTATATGACTTTTAGATAATGACTGAGAATGGTTTTAGTATTATTTATGTAGATGAACATATATAATTCATAAGAACATATAATTCGATGTCACATTTATTAATAAGTCTTAGTTTTGGGGAGATTTTCTTTGACAAAAAATATATAAAAATGCTTTTTGAGTCATATTTTAATGTTTTGTCAAGAACCAATATAATGAAACTTTGGATTGAAAAATGATTTCTGGAAAAAACCTTTGTATCATCCACCTAAGACTATTTGCAGTAAATATTTCCATAATATAGAACATATATCTCCCTGATTATTGAAAATGGACTACTTTATTTATTTATTTATTTATTTATTTATTTAGAGATGGAATCTTGCTCTGTTGCCCAGGCTGGAGTGCAGTGGTGCAATCTTGGCTCACTGCATCCTCTGCCTCCTGAAGCAATTCTCCTGTCTCAGCCTATATAATTTAGGCATAGTTAAATCTTGTGAAAAAATTATTTCAATTTCTATAGTGTTTGGGTAGCTTCTGGCCATGTAGCTTTCCTATATTGACATCTAAATATGTATTTTTTGTATTAAAAATTCAAACATTAATAAAGCATTCATATTATCCCAGTATTTAAACAACCACTAAATTAAAGATCAAGAAAATAAAAGAAAAAGAGCCCTGTATATATTTTTAAAATAGCATTTAAGGCACTAATAGAGTGAAAAAAACTCAAAAGAGGTATTCCAAAATCTTTTTTTTTTTTTTCAGATCAAAGCAAATGTATTATTGTAGAGAAGTTTTAAAAAGAGAATTTTGATGTCATGTAGAGCCACATTTAAATTCTGGCTCTTCTATTTGCATGTTATGGACTTACTCAGGTGTTCTACTTGAATCCCCAAGTTTTTCTGTTGTTGTTTTCTTCCTGTAAAATGGAAATAATACCTGGCTTTCAATGAATCATGTGCTGTATTTGTTACCTAGAATGTTCTGTTATTCATCACCACTTTACCTGGTATCCTGTAGTTTGCAATTTTAGTATCACTTCTTCAGTAGAGTCTTTCCTTATATCTTGGACTTATACTTTACATCTTTGACCACAATGGGAATTAATTGATGATGATTATTATTCAATATATCTCCCCATCATTAATCTGATTTTAAGAGCAAGGGTCACTTCTGTTGATAGTGGCACCACCTTAGTAGATACTCACTATATACCCATAAGATGAATGAATGAATATCATATAAAGCACCTGACAAAAAGAGAAGCAAAAAAGGGTAGTTAATACTATATTAATCACTTGTATTTTATATTATGATAGATATAATTTACAGTGAAGCTTTTAATAAAATCTGCCATAATGTTATTTTGTTCAGTGATTTTTGTTGTTGTTGTTCCACAGAATTAGAAACCATAGGATAAACATCAAAGGGAAAATTTTATTACTTCCTCAGATGAATATGTTGAGTTTTATTTATCTTTAGTTCGATACATGTGAGACTTCAGAGCAGGAAGTTTTTTTTCCCTTTTTTCCTATGCTAGAAAGAATGCTGATATTCTGTTTATACTCAGAATTCAGTACTTTTAAAGCAATCCACATTTGGCTGTAGGTATGAACATTAACACATGGCACACAATCCACTTAGCATGTTCATTCTCCTTGTCTGTATAGCTAGCAAACTTAACACAGAGGGTTAAAGGTCATAACCCAAAGCATACAGGTGGCTAAAGGTCATCTTTGTTTCAAACTATACATTTGTTCCAGGACTTCATGAAGTCCATTGTCAATTTGTTTGTGCCTGTGGAAACTGATCTGGCGTCCCTGTAGCCAGATCAGTATTTGCAAAAGGAGAGGTGACTACTGCAAGACTACCTCCCTCAGAATCCTTGGCTCTTACCATGCAAAGGGTTTATATAAAAAGTTTCATAGAAGGTTTAAATTTTCTTCTTAGCAATGCCAGGATCACTGCCCTAATGAAGATTGAGGATAAATAATGTGAACCTCTTTAAAAGTATTAGAATCCTGACATGTGCAGCATTATTGAAAAGAAAGGAAGCACTGTTCACATACCAAGGCTTTTTTTCCCTCACAAAAGTCATAAAAATTTATTGTAAAAATTTGAAAAAATATAAATACACATAATGACACCATCCACTGATAACCATTGTGAGTCGTGGTTTTTAGTACAGATCTGTTCAGACCCACTTGAGGGGGGTGTGTGTGTGTGTTTGTGTGTATGTTGTGTGTGTGTGTGTAAACTTATAAATAGATAAATTTTAAGATCTTTTCTACTTCATAGATATAAATATAAAATATGACTTCTGTAATACTTTATGAACATCCTTCTATGTTATTATAAATTATTTTATGATATAATTTTATCGATTACATAATATTCTCATTTATCAAAAGAAAATCCTAGTAGTTGGAAAAATTACATGTTAACTCTATCATTGAACAGTTCTATAGTTTTACTTCTTTATACATAAAACTGTGGTGTTCTATATATATCTATATATACCACTGATGATTTTATTGCAAAATAGTTCTAAAAGTATAATTTCTTAGTACAAATATATATAAATCTTAAGTGATATTTATGACATTCACAAATGTTATGTATTCAAGAATGCACATATTGGCAAACTAACATGCAAAATGTTACCAATTTCTACTCCTGTTAGTGTTGTTAAAAGATAAACTTTAAACACATTAATTTTAACAGAGTTTATTTGAACAACAATAACAACAAAAAAAGATTCATGGGCAGCATCCTGAACTAGTAGAGGCTCATAGAGCTCCACCTAGCAATGTGACCAAGCAGTATTAATAGACAAAAAAAGGAAGTGACGTATAAAAACAGCATGATTGGCATTTGCCTCACTTGGGCATGGTATGATGAAGCATTTGCCTTATGTGGACAGGGTCTGACCAGTTGGCAGCATGTGATTGACTGAAGCTTGGCTACTCTGATTGGCTGAGACTTGGTTCTTTGTTATAAGAATGTACTCTTAAATTAGGGTACAGTTATGTACACAGGCAGCTTTGGGCCAAATTTAAGTTAATTTAACAATATGTATAAAGGAATCTATTCCCTGGTACCCTATCAAACACAAGTTACTTACCTTAACATTAAATACAGTGTGCTTCAGTGGTTCAAGGAAAAAGTCTGATGCCTCATGGCTTTGCTCTTTGCGAAAGCAGCCAGTCTGGGTAAAATTGCCCCACCTGCTTTGAGGCAGAGTTTAATTTTTTGAGGCAACTGCCAAAGCTTCCAAAGGACTTTCTCTCCATGGGTGTCTTTCTCTCTCTCTCTATTTGCCTGTGGATGTGGATCTTCTGAATTTATCTATTTAATAGCTAATGTGTTGAATGGCACAATGTGTTTTATAGTCATATAATTTGATGTTTACAATTACCTTATAACTACTATTATAGTTACTATTATAACTATATTATAGCTACTATTACCTTCAGCTTTCAAGTGGGAAGATGAGGTGGAGTGAAGTTAAACAAATTATAACTTAAACATTTTGCAACTAGTAAGTGATAAAAGTGAGAATCTAACTAAGTTGATCCAGACATTAAAACTTTTTACACTATTGGTGAAAATGTAAAATAGTGCAGCTGCTATAGAAAACACTATAATAATTTCTCAAAACGTTAAAAATAAAATGACCACATGATCCAGCAATACCACTTCTGGGAATGTATCTGAAAGAATTGAAATCATGATCTCAAAGAAATATATTCATTCTCATGTTCATTACAGCATTATATACAATAGCCAATATATAAAAATAATTTAAATGTCCATTGACAGATAAATGAATAAAGAAAATATGTTACATAGTATAATGGAATATTATTCTGCCTAAAAAGGAGAGAAATCATGCCATGTGTGACAATGTGTATGAACCTAGAGAACATTATGCTAAGTGAAATAAATCAGTCAAAGAACAAATACTGTATAATTCCACTTATATCAAAAAAAGTTAAATTCTTATAAACAGAGAGTAGATTTATGGTTGCCAGAAGCTGGGGAGAGGGGAAAATGAGGAGTTGCTATTTGATGAGTATAAAGTTTCAGTTACATAAGATAAATAAATTCCAGCGATCTTCTACATAGCACTGTGAATATACTTAACAATGTATTGTACTAATAAAAGTATGTTCAGAAGATACAGCACATCTTAAGTATTCTTACCACAATTAAAAGAAAAACACACCAAAAAACTAAGCTGTTCCAATCAAAGAATGTCTACTCTTCTGCACTCTTACATGTCTGCAGAAAAAAAGTGGTGATGAGTGGGAATTTTATATTATTTATCTCTCTGATGTTTATATTTATATAAATAGAAAATAATGAAGTTACTTCACTAGTCAAAGATATATACAGGTCAAAAATTTTTTAAAAATTGCCAGTTGAACTGAGATTCCAGAATGTTCAGTAGGGATATGATAAATGAGGTGAGCTTAAACTCAGTCTTGAATAATGAATGTGCTTACCAGGCAGGTGTGCTGTACTGCGGACAGATTGACAAGGGCCTTTCAAGTGGAAGGGCAGTTGAGCAAAAAGCATGAGATGTGAAGCAGATGATTCACCCACTGCTGCAACTTCATGTAGCTTACATTGACCTATGGAGAGTGGCTGTCTAGTTGTTTGCCTTACTTGTCTTTGCCAGGCTAGAAGTAATGTTTTCTGCTTCCTATGCACACATTTTAAAGGTGGAGGTAGAGATTTTCTCCAATGTGTCACCTTATGAAAATTTCCCAGGGAGAGACAGATTACTCTAGACAAGTGTCTGTTAAGTGAATGAATTTTTGCATACAAGTATATGGATTGCCAGTTTAAATTTTAAAAATTGAGAATTGAAATGTCTGCCCTTCATTTGGTTTGGGTACATATTAAAGAGTACTTTCTCTAAATGTTTTCATAGTTACCAATTATGAAAGGTTTTTTTTTCTGAATATGCTAATATTTTAATAAAATCTATTAGTATAATCACTTGAAACAGAATTATGAATGAACATAAATGCATCAAACGGTCTGCTCTTGCAGTTAAATATAGCTTACATATAATTTAAAGTATTTTTTTTAACCTGTGGCAACCATATTTTATATGCCTGGGCTTAGACTGAACTGATTTGTGCTAAATTGATTGAAACACAAAACTTACAGTAAACAACTGTGGCATTTGAACTTGTGAATTCTGAAATGTGAATGGTGAGAAAACATTTAATTTTACATATATAGGCCTATTGACAGCTAGATTTAATGATAACAAAATGTAATAAATGACATCTCTGTGTTTTCTCTACCTCCAGCTTTTGTCTGAAAAGCATCATTCATGTAGTAATTGATATTATCATACTCAAACATAACAAAGCCTTTTAAAAACTATTCTGTCAACCTGCAAAAAGAGGAATTTTGTTTTTTCTGCTGCCTTGTTAGCAATCAGTGATAACAAAGACAGTAAAAATGCCTTAGAGAATGCTTAATTATCTTTTTGAGGTCCTCTGAGAACAACTGAAAGAAAGGCTTTTAAAAATGAGTTAATTAACTTGTCCTCAGAACTATGCCCATCCAACTAAAGTATAACTAAAATATAGTTAACTTGCTATAAGTTATTTGATATATGAGAGTTGTTATTGCAAGAATAAGAAATTAAGCAATATAAATTATTTTAGAACCAACTAGTTACTTTACCTCACATGGTTCCCTTAAAACCTCTATTTTGATAATTACTATTTATTTTCTCTTTATACATTATTCTTTCTTAGAAGGTAGACAGATTGCTCAAAATAACCCACAGGAATGCACAAAAGTGATGTCTGTGTTACAAAGATACTCAGAAAAACACTATACCATTTTGATGGTTATTTGCAAGTCTGAAATCACCACAAACTACTGAATAAGTGTCCCTCTAGATATTTAATTTAATTTCCCAACTCAGGATTGCCTTTTTAGTAAAGGAAAACTCAGCCAAAGTCCTCTTAAATCATTCTGAGGGTATTGAACAAAAAAAGTATGCATTACTGTAGGATTACTTTAGTGAACTACTTCTATGTAAGAATAATTATCCCCTAGAATACATTCTGTGACACTGATGTAAATTTAGGGCGTAAACTACAAAGTAGCCTAGGAAAGACATGTTACATTGGCGTAATTTTTTATTCCTTGTAATATTGCACATTATATTGTGTCATTCTAACTCTGATCTTTTAATGGGGAATAGCTTAACTGAATATTGACTCCAAAGATTAGATTATGTCTCAACATGACAGTGCAGCAATAAAACTATGAAAGAATGACTATTATGTTCCTTGCTATTGCTATTTAGAAGTCTGCAATGTGTTTAGAACTTTCTTGTCAGTCTTATCTCCATAGAGTTTTGTATTCGATCAAGGCTCAATACTAACCACTATAGTATGCCCTAAATTTCATGTGATGATTTGGTACACATGGAACTGGAGAATTAAATACCTTTCACCAAGAGACATACAAGCTAACCACTAACCACTCTTATAGCAGAATGGTACGATCCCAAGTGGAATAAAACCTATAATATGATAGAAACTTTAATATCTTCAAGAGTTTAATAAATATTAATAGTGCTGGTTTCTACTTCCAAGTAGAACACAGAAAGATTAAGGAGGCTGCTCTTCTCATATTTATCATAAGAATATGACAGAAAAGCTGTAAAATCACAGGCAGCCATATTGGATTAACTAGTATCAAACGTTACCTCTTAGTATAAAGAAGTGGAAAAACAACTGGAAACAATATAAGAAACAGTTGATTTTATACATTAGACAACGGGCAGTACAGGACTATAATCGCTGAGAAAATTAAACTAATAAGTTTATAAATCACCTGAGATTTTGTGTAGAGGTACTTTTAGCATCAGAGTACAGAGTAGACCATGAAAGTTTTGCTAAATGATGGAGACAAAAGTTGCATTTTGATGGGGCCAGTAGCTGACTGTTTTAGGGCAGAGTGTTGGCGAGAAGGGAGCTATGTTGAGAAAGACAAAAATCTGCAGAGAGAGCCACTTAAGTTTATTGCTGATCATTAATTGTTCACATATCGAATAAATACCTTGCAGCCAGGCAAAGATATATTCTGTGTTATAAGAGAAACAATTATCAAAGCTTACCCAGAGCTGGAAGATGTTCAGCTTACAACCTGCTATAATGGAGATGTTCAGGTTACAACTTGCTGGAAATGGAGATGGACACTCAAGGCATTCAGGAGAGAAACCAGGAGTACGATGTCTCAGCAATGAGGTCAACGTACATTTAGAATATACCTAGTCCAGACACATCCTTATAAGTTTTTAAAAGTAGCTCCGAAAGGACTAACCTACTCTAGAAATAATTTGACTATCAAAACAAACTTCAAAAATTTTTAAAGAAAGGTAAAATCATTTAGTCAAAAATGTGATAGACAAAATAACCAGAACCCAATTAAAATGTATTAGAATGTGAAAAGAAGGAAAGTATTACCTATAGCTAGAAGAAAGATAAGACTATGGAAATAACCAAATATTATAGAGGAGATGGAATCAGGTGAAAAGGACTCTAACATGGCAATTACAAACATAAAGAAAATCTAAGCCCAAAAAATAAGAGAGGCAGAATTTATGAATATGAATAAAATATTACTTAAGAAAAATAAAACTTATTTCAAAAGAAATCACAAAGAAATTTGAAAATACTTGAAGTAAAATGTAATCAAAGCAGCCTAATTTGTGAGATAGAGCTAAACAGTGATTAGAGAACTTTATGGCTTTAGTTGTGTACATTAGAAATGAAGAAACTTTGGAATAAATGATGTAAATTTTCACTTTATGTAGTTGGAAAAAAGAGCAAGTAAATCTAATATAATTAGGAAATAAAGGAAAAAAGTCACATAATAAAGGAATAGTATAAACAATTTTATACAAATGTAAAAAAATAAGATAAAAAAGATACTTGTCTGCCAATGTTTTATAGAAGCATTATTCACAATAACCAAAAGGTGGAAATAACCCAAGTGTTCATCAGTAGATCAATGGATAAGCAAGATGTGGCATATATATCTTGCTTTGTGGAATATTATTTCTCCATAAAAATACAAAGTTCTAATACATAAATGAACCTTATACTAAATGAAGGAAGCCAGGCAAAAAGGACAAATACTGTTTGATTCCACTTACAAGAAATAAGCAAATTCATATAGATAGAAAGCTGGTTAGAGGTTAGCAGGCAGGAAATACAAAATTATTGATTAGGATAATGCAAAACTTAAGAAATAAATATGGCGATGGTTGCATAACATGGTGAATGTAATTAATGTCTGTGAGTTACACACTTAAAGTGATTTAAATGGTGTTATGTTTTATATGCACCACAATAAAAAAAATTTAAAAAGTGAAATACATTTTGAAAACAAATTATCAAAACATACAAAAAGAAACAAATAATTCTATATCCAAATGGCTTTATCAATTTGTCCTCCTAGGCTTCTGGGGCCTGTGATGGGAGGGGCTGCCAAAAAGGTCTCTGACATGTCCTAGAGACATTTTCCTCATTGTCTTGGGGATTAACATTCAGCTCCTCATTACTTATGAAAATTTCTGCAGTAGGCTTGAATTTCTCCTCAGAAAATGGGTTTTTCTTTTCTGTCACATCATCAGTCTGCAAATTTTCCAAACTTTTATGCTCTGCTTCCTCTTTAATGCTTTGCTGACTAGAAATTTCTTCCTATCGGATACCCTAAATCATTTATCTCAAGTTCAAAGTTTCACAGATCTCTGGGGCAGGGGCACATATGCTGCCATAATACTGGAATTAAATCATGCATACAAGCCTGGGAAGATGCTTCCAGAAAGCGTTCAGGAAGACTCAAGGCCTCTATGGCGGGTCTATTAGTCAAGGTCTTCCCTGCCTGAAGCCTGCCTATAAAGGCTGGGAGAAATGACTGTTTTCTCAAATTCCCAAATTTCAGCAAATAAGCACAAGGCATACAAAGAAACAGACAACTTTTAAGTGTTTTAATTTCTGCAAGAGTCTCGCTTCTGTTGCTTCTTGGATGCCTTAGGATTTCAGCCACTGCGGTGGCCCACACCTGTCATCCCAGCACTTTGGGAAGCCGAGGCAGATGGATCACAAGGTCAGGATGTCAAGACCAGCCTTGCCAAGATGGTGAAACCCTGTCTCTACTAAAAATACAAAAATTAGCTGGCCATGGTGGCGGGCGCCTGTAATCCCAGCTACTCGGAGGCTGAGGCAGAGAATTGCTTGAACCCAGGAGGCAGAGTTAGCAATGAGCCAAGATCGTGCCACTGCACTCCAGCCTGGGTGGCAGAGTGAGAATCCATCTCAAAAAAAAAAAAAAAAAAAAAAGACTTGGGATTTCTGCTGTGTTACTCTGCATGTAATCTCTTGACTCTTGGCCCTGTGAGACTGCCAGTCCACTGTAGCCCTAATGTGCCATGGCAACCACTGCTGTATTTAGTGTCCTCTAATGTGGCATCCAAGCCACGCCACCAATCCATCTGAGTTCAGTGAGACAGAAGCCAGTCTCTCAGGTAGCCCCCCATACAAGCCGGAATGTTAAATGCATTTTCCAATCTTTTCTTTCCATATTAAGGGAGGAGCTGGGAGTTAGGTTGCTTCCACCCAATCATAGTGTACTGCACTATGAAGGAATGGGGCAAATACAGGCAAAGTTCCAGGTCATTTCCTACTGTTTAAATGCACTTTTGTATTGATGTTAGCTGGGATTCTGCAGCTTCTTAACTGGTTTCTAGGGCTTTCCCAAGAATATTTTGGTCCATATATTGTTAGTAATTTCATATCTTCATGAGGAACAAGAGCCTGGAGCTTTCTAGTCCACCATCTTGCTGAACCACATTATTTCCCTATGTATCTTTATTTTCCTGTAAAATTACTACCGCCACCACCACCACTGCTGCTACTACTACTACTACTGCTTCTACAGGTACTAATGAGTTAGAAAGTTGAATGGTACTATGTTAACTGTAAAATTTCAGAGAGTAGAAAAGGTTTATAGCTTTCTCTTGGCACAGACAGATTAAATACATTGAAATAAACAAATAAAAAAGACCATTAGAGGAAGAGTAAAGTTAAAATGTTCAATAATACACATAGAACAGTCACTCTAATAGGACAACCTATTGGACTGTAATTTACCTTCATCCTTTGAACCATGAAAAAGTTTCTCTTGTATGGAAAAATATTATAAAGAATTTAAACATGCCTGCTTGGAGAAAGAAAACTTTGACCTGATTTTCCAAAATTTCTTTACTGTTCGAAATATATGTACAGCTTTGGTATATGTATGAAATTTCTTAGGTGTGAAAATATATTTAGGTGTTGCATTCACTAATGGTCTTTACTTACTGTTCTAAATAAGAAAAGACTAAAATGATTGATTATTTTATTTCATTTCCAGAACATGTGTGAGATGCTGCAGGAATAAATTTGCTTATATTACTGTACATTCCCATTGGTCCTAGGAGAGCACAAGTTATTACCTCCATTTACACAGTCAGTACAATATTTAAAATATCAAAGTTCATTCTTCATGAGGATACATAATGACAAAAATAATTGCCATATTAACTATGTAAATATGTACAAACTAAAAATAATTAAAATATCAGGAAGAAGATTTGGGTGAATACATAATTGTACATCCACCAGGTGAGACAAGTTTAGTAATTTTTTAAAAACTTTAGGAAAATATTATATTTGGAATCTTTGGAAAATGCTATAAAAAGAGAACACAAATAACATATACAAAGAGATTATCTATATAAGCCTACTAAAAGAAAACTAAAAACTTTATAAGAAAACTAACAACTCTATAATTCTTGAAAGTAAGTGACTTTTTTTTTTTTTGTCACCGAGGCTAGAGTGCACTGACATGATTTTGGTTCACTGCAACCTCCGCCTCCTGGGTTCTAGAGATTCTCCTGCCTCAGCCTCCTGAGTAAGTGGGATTACAGGCGTGCACCACCACGCCTTGCTAATTTTTGTATTTTTAATAGAGACAGAGTTTCACCATGTTGGTCAGGTTAGTCTAAACTCCTGACCTCTAGTGATCCGCCCACCTCGGCCTCTAGTTTATTTTATTTTTAACATTGTATATTAGTATGGTAATTTGTTAGAATTAATGAATCAATACTGATACATTATTATTAACTAAACTTCATGTTTTACTCAGATTTCCTTAGTTTTTACCTAATACCTCTTTTCTGTTCCAAGATCTCATCCAGGGACACCACGTTATATTTTGTCATCATTTCTTCTCAGGCACATCTTGGCCATGACATTTCCTCAGACTTGTCTTGTTTCTGATGACATTGACAGTTTTGAGGAATCACTGGTCAAGTATTGTGTAAATGTTTTCCAACTAGAATTTGTTTGATGTTTTTCTTATAACTAGACTGACAGTAGGAGTAAGGCACAGAGAAAAGTATAATTTTCATTACATCGTTTCAAGGGTACATGTTAGC
Organism: Aotus nancymaae; assembly: GCF_030222135.1. Taxonomy (NCBI): domain Eukaryota; kingdom Metazoa; phylum Chordata; class Mammalia; order Primates; family Aotidae; genus Aotus; species Aotus nancymaae. Next base: position 13,017,981 of record NW_026988450.1, on the reverse strand, counting down.
AACATGATTTATCACTGTTGATGCTGATCTTGATTGTTGGCTAATATAGTGTTTGTCAGGTGTTTCCAATGTAAACTCATTTTCTTCTGTCTTCCTTTACATATTACATTAATGAAAAGAAAGTCGCTAATGTGAAGCACACACCAGAGTGGAGAGTTATGCTTCAGCCTTTCATGTACAATTACATAAATTATTTGGAATTCTGCATAGAAATCTGTCTCTCATTTATTTATTTGTGTGTTTATTCAATCATTTACTCATTTATATCAGTATAGACAATATGTGTTTCAAAATATTTTATATGAGTCTGTGGCTTCTGTTTTCATTTCATTAATGATATTTTTCATGAACTAGAAGTTTTTTTATTAATATTAATACAATCAATTATCCATTTTTCTTTGATGATTTGTGCTTTTGATGTTGTATGTTAACACTCATGGTGAAAAACAAGGCCATGAGACTTGCTCCTGTATTTTCTTCTATAAGTTTTATAACAGTTAATTTTGCATTTAGGGCTACAATTTACTTTTAATCAATTTTTGTAACAGATAAGGTCTATCTCTAGGATTTTTCTCTCTCTTTGCTTATAGTCATCCCATTCTCCATCATCATTTGTTGATAAAACTACACTTTATTGAATTTCATTTGTCTTACATAAAAAATAAGTTGACAATATTTGTGTGGATCTATTCCTTGGTCCTCTATTATTATGCATTTGTTTTTGTTTTTTTTTTGCTAATATTATGCTGTATTATGCTGTCTTGATTTTAGTAGCTTTATAGTCTTGAAATTAGGTAGTGTAAATCCTCAACTATTTTTTCAGTAGTGTGTTAAATATTCTAGGTCTTTCACTTTCTATATAACTTTTAGAATCTGTTTGTCAATATAAAAAATAGCTTGGTGGTAATACGATTGAGATTATGTGGAATGTGTTTGATAAAGTTGGGAAGTATTGACACCATAAACAGCACTGAGTTTTCCTTTTTTTTGAGACGATGTTTCGCTCTCGTTACCCAGGCTGGAGTGCAGTGGCGCGATCTCGGCTCACTGCAACCTCCGCCTCCTGGGTTCAAGCAATTCTCCTGCCTCAGCCTCCCGAGTAGCTGGGACTACAGGCGCACACTACCATGCCCAGCTAATTTTTGTATTTTTAGTAGAGACGGGGTTTCACCTTGTTGACCAGGATGGTCTCAAGCTCTTGACCTCGTGATCCACCCACCTCGGCCTCCCAAAGTGCTGGGATTATATGCGTGAGCCACCGTGCCCGGCCTAGCACTGAGTTTTCTAATCCACGAACACATTCTTCATTCATTTAGATAATGTTTTAATTTTTCTTCCAACAGATTTAATAGTATTCCATGAATAGAACATGTATGAATTTTGTTAGATTTATATCTAATATTTTATTATTTTCATACTATTGCAAAAGGTATTTAAAAAATATTTCAAATTCCAATCATTCATTTTTGGTATATAGAAAAGAAATTAGCTTCAGATATTAACCTTTTATCATGTAATGTTGCTATACTTGCTATTAGATTCAGAAATTTTGCAGATTCTTTGGAGCTTTATACATAAAAAATGATGCCATCTGTGAACAAAGACAGTTTTATTTCTACTTTCCTAATCTGAGTGTCTCTTCTTGTCTTATTTCAGTATCTTGGATTTCTAGTACAATGTAAAATAGGAGTGGTAACAAAGAACATTTCTTTCTCATCCCTAATCACAGCAGGAAAATAGTTATTTTATCATTATTAAGTATAATTTTAGTTGTAGGTTTTTTTTTTTTAAAGAATGCTCTTTATAAAACTGAGGACATTTCACTCTATTCCTAGTTATCTGGGTGATCTTACCATGAGTAGATGTTGAATATTGTCATCAAATAACACAATCTATAATTTTTTGATCCTATTGATAGGCAAGTTATTCTAATTAATTTTCAAATGTTGAACCAGCTTCACATAACTGTAATAAATTTCAATTACTTTTGTGGATTGTTAGATTCAACTTGCTAACATTTTATTGAGGGATTTTGTATCTATCTTCATGAAAGATACTGGTCTTCAGTTTTATTTCTTATATCTTTATCTGGCATTCATATTAGCATAAAGATAGATAAAATTAGTTTGGAAGTGTTCCCTTTGCTTCCATTTTCTGGTTGAGATTGTGGAGAATTGCTATCAATCCTTCCTTAACTATTTGGTAGAATTTAATGGTAAAACTATTTGGGCTTAGTGTTTTCTTTCTCCTTTTTGAATATTTTAGATTATTGATTCAATGTCTGCAATAAATACAAATCTATTCAGATCTATTTCTTTTTGTGAGCATTTTGGTAGTTTGTGTTTTTCAAGCAAGTGGTCAATTGAATTCAAGTTATCAAATTTGGAGGCATGGAGTTGTTTATAGAATTCCTTTATTATTTTTTAAAATTTCCATTATTATTAATGGAATTATTAATGATGTTAATAATCATTAGTGAATTATTAATGATAAACCCTCTTATATTTTTGTTATTGTCTGTGTCTTTTCTCTTTTTTTCATGGTTAATCTGGCAAAAACTTGTTTTTTTTTTTTTGGTCTTTCTCTTAAAGAATCAGATTTGGGGTTTATTGATCTTCTCTATTGTTTTTCTATTTTTGTTTTTACTAATTTCTGCTTTAATTTTTATTACTTCTTTTCTTCTACTTGCTTTAAATGTAAATTGCTCTTTTTTCTCCAGTTTTCTAAGGTGGAAATGTAGATTATTGATTCCAGCATTTTTAAATTTTCTGATTTATGCATTTAATGCTATAAATTTCTCCCAAAGCATTGCTTTTGTAGCATCACACAAATTTTAACTAGTTGTCTTTCATTTTAATTTAGCTCAAAATATTTTCAAATTTTTCCTGTCACTTTTTTGACTCACGTTAATTAGTTATGTTGCTTAAACCTCAAATATTTGAAGCTATTTCTGCTTTCTGTCATTGATATCTAGTTCAATTCCATAATGTTTTGAAAAGACACTTTGTATGATTTCTATTATTTTAAATGTGTCAAGTATATTTTATGATCCAGAATCATATCTATCTTGGTGGCTGTGTAAGACTGACAAAATGTGTATTCTGCTGTTGTTCAAGAAAGCTGTGTACAAATGTCAATTAGATTCAGTTGCTTAATTGTGTCATTCAGGTCAATTATATTCGAAATTTTTTCTTGTCTGTTTTACCTTTCAATATGGAAAGTGTGGTGTTAAAATCTCCAACAAGTATAATTAAATTGTCTATTCCTCCTCGCACTTCTATCAGTTTTTGCCTCACATATTTTGATAATCTGCTGTTTGGTCTATACACGTTTAGAACTGTCAGCCTTCTTTGGTAAATTGATACGTTTATCATTAGGCAATGCCACTCTTTAGCCCTGAACATATCCCTTGTTCTGAGGTCTTATTCATCTTTAATTAATACAGCTACTCTGAATTCTTTACATTATTGTTATTGCAGAATATTTTTCTTTATCTCTTTACTTTGAAATCTTCTAAAACTTTTTATTTCAAATGGGTTTCTTGACAATATACAGTTGGGTCTTGTTTTTTATTGTCGACCTCTACAATATGTTTTTTTTTTTTTTTTTTTTTCTGGGGTTTTTTTGAGACAGAGCCTCACTCTGTTGCCCAGGCCTGGAGTTCAAGCAATTCTCATGCCTCAGCTTCTGGGGTAGGTAGGACTACAGGCATGTACCATCATGTTCAGCTAATGTTTTAAGGTGTTTTTAGTAGACACAGGGTTTTGCCATGTTGCCCAGTCTGGCCCCAAACTTCTGGGCTCAGGCAATCCACCTGCCTTGACCTTCCAAAGTGCTGGCATTATAGGCATAAGCCACCACACTCGGCTGACAATATGTCTTTTAATTGGTGTATTCAGATGATTGACTTTGAAAGAATTTTTAAAATATTTGGCTTAATAGTTTCTAACCTTTTATTCAATGCATTTGTTCTTTGATTCTCTACTTTTGCCTACCTTCTCTGATTTTAGTTGAGCATTTTTATGATTGAGCTTATCTCCTCTCAACATAATTTTACTTATTTTACAATTTTTAATTTTTTTTCTAGAATTTGCAGTATCTATTAACACTAATCCATATCTGACGCAAATAACACTCAACTGCTTCACATATGACACAGGTAGTTTAGGATACTCCCCATTCCTCCATCCCATCCCTTATCACATTGTTGCAGTTTATTTTACTTTTACACGTGCTGTAATCACCTACTACTCTGTTGTTATTTTTACTTTAAACAAACATCTTTTAGATGAATTGAGAATTAGGGAAGTATGTATTATTTTAGTTTCATTTATTCTTTATTTGATGCTTTTTTTCAGTGATTATTTGTGTTTCTGACCTGTGTAATTCCTTCTTTCTGAAGAACTTCTTTTAACCACTTCTTGCAGAACAGGTCTATTTTAAAGAATTTCCTCTTCCTCTGTTTTTGTTTGTCTGAGAAAGCCTTTATTTCTCCCTTAATTTCAAAAGATAATTTCACTGGATTTAGAATTCTAGGGGAGGGGGGAGTAATTTTTTTTCTTTCAACACTTGAAATAATTTACTCTCTTATTACTTGCATGGCTTCTACTAAGAAATCTGCTGAAAATTTCATTTATTTACTTATATTTTATTTAGTGAGGTAGGTAGGTCTTCAGTGTGAGGTTTTGTTAATCTGGCTAGAAGTGTATGTTTAATATTTACCATAGTCTTTGGAATGAGAGGTTTCATTTTCTCTACTATCCTGATTTTTGTCTTCCTTGTTGCTTTGGGCCTTCTCACAGACCCCTTCTTAGGTAGAATTTGCATCTTGCAGCTGAACAAGCTGTTACTGTTACTGTGTCTGAGTGCTGTCAGTAGGGTGATAATGCAGGGGAAGAGAAGCATTCTACAATCTTAAGCTTGAATCTCAGTTTTTTAGTGGGACTGTGTCACTGGGATGTGGCCTTCACTAGTGTGTCTTAATTTTCCTGCCCACTTTAGGTTAGATAGGAAAGCGAGGGCAGACTGGAGTTAGAGAATGCCCCTTTTAGGTGGAGTAGGTATTGAGAATGTGTTGGTCATATTTAAAAATGGTTACTCGTCTCTTCCCACTGCTTGACTTCACTTTAGGAAGTGCCACATAACCAATGCCAGGAGTCCTTCTGCTGCAATAGATGACTGTGGCCATTCTGGGAAGGACAGTGTCGGTTATGAAAGTGTTGTTACTTGAGGTTTCCAAAAGGTTTCCTATCTTTAGAATACCACTGAAGAGCTGAGGCCATGGGGACTAAACATAGACTGAGTTAGCTGTGCTACAAAACTTAAGCTGTTGTGTAGCCCAAGTAGAGATAGGCACAACCTTGCAGAACATACTAAGGAAGCTAATTAGAAAACACTGGAAAGATTTTCAGTTAAAAAAAAAGTGACATTTTCTAATGTGCTATGATCAAATGTGACCCAACAGTTGAAGAATATACAAGATTTTTATTCAAGGTCCACTGTGTTTAAAGATGTATTCTCTTTCCACAAGGAATGCTCACTAAGTGCAATTCAGTATTCATAAACCTAGTAATAAGGCAGGTGTGCATTTGGGAAGACCATTAGGATAATTACCGTGGAGATCCAACTGTCCTGTTCATATTATTTTCACTTCTTTCAGCACAACGTCTTCAGTTCATAAAAAGACTAAACTTTGCAGTTTTTGAGCATAAAATCAGCCCAAATTAAAACACAGGCACCACTGCATGGCTACCCGATCCATTTTCCTTAAAGTTCTTCTCCCTTTGAATTGAAGGGAAATATATTCTGTACACAGATTCTATCTCCCTCACATCATACTATCTATGTAAGACATGGAAGTCTCTATACACTTCAGTCTCAGAAACATTAACACTGGCTCTTATTCACATTGATACAGATGTTGAATATACTGAGTATTTTCAGGCACATGTTGTCAAAGATATTTTGTCATAGTTCGCTCATAAATTTGCATAAAACAACCATTGCTACTGAAAAAGAAGTACAGTTAACAAAGAAACAATTTGTGTTTCTCCTTAAGATTTGAAAATATACCTCTCTTGAGAAATAAATTTTTTCTTTACTGAATCAAAATACTTTTAACATTTAAAAGATGTGTCCCATGTCTGCAATCCCAGCACTTTGGGAGGCTGAGGTGCGTGGATCACTTGAGGCCAGGAGTTCGAGACTGGCATGGCCAACATGGTGAAACTCTGTCTTCACTAAAAACACAAAAATTAGCCAGGTGTAGTGGTGCATGCCTGTAGTCCCAGCTCCTTGGGAGGCTGACGCAGGAGAATTGCTTGAAGCCAGGAGGCAGAGGTTGCAGTGAGCCGAGATCATGCCATTGCACTCCAGCCTGGGTAACAGAGCGAAACTTTGTCTCAAAATAAAATAAAATAAAATAAAATAAAATAACATACACTTTAAAACATTCCAACGAAATTTTTGTATTTAATCTGAACACACATACACTTAGATATTGTAGATTTAGTTTCCAGATCACCACAATAAATTGAATATTGCAATACAGTGAGGCACATGAATGTTTTTTATTTCCCAGTGCATATGAAAGTTAAACTTGCAGGCTATTAAGTGTGCAATAGCATTATGTCTAAAAATAATGGACATACATTATTTAAAAATGTTTTGTGGCTAAAAATTGCTAACAATCATCTGAGCCTTAAGTGAGTCTTAGGCATTTTGATGGTGGAGGGTCTTGCCTCAGTACTGATGGCTGCTGACTGATCAGGGTGGTGACTGCTGAAGGTTGGAGTGGTGGTGACAACTTCCTAAAATAAAACAATGATAAAGTTTGCCACCTTCATTGACTCTTCCCTCACAGAAAATTTCTGTATTATTTGTAATGCTGTATGATAGCATTTTACCCACAGCAGAACTTCTTTCAAAGTTAGAGTCAATTCTCTCAAATCCAGCTACTGCTTTTTCAACTGAGTTTATATATTCTGAATTCTTTGCTGTCATTTCAACAATGCTCACAACGTCTTTGTCAGGAGTAGATTCCATTTCAAGAAACCACTTTTCTTGTTCATCTACAAGAAGAAACTCCTTATCATTCAAATTCGATCATGAAATTAAAGCAATTCAGTCTCATCATCTGGCTCCGTTTCTAATTCTAGTTCTCTCATTACTTCTATCACATCTGTAGTTATTTCCTCCAGTGAATTCTTGAGCCCCTAAAGGCATCCATGAGTATTGAAATTAACTTCTTCTAAATTTCGTTAATATTGTTATTTTGATATCCTCCATGAATCATGAATGTTTTTAATGGAATCTAGATTGATGAATCTCTTCCAGAATTGAAGAGATTTAGGGACTACTCTAAATTAGACTTTGACTTAGGGAAATGCCATGATTGATTTGATCTATCCAGACCACTAAAACTTTCTTCATATCAGCAATAGGTTGTTTGGGCTTTCTTATCATTTATGTGTTCACTGGATTGGCACATTTAATTTCCTTCAAGAACTTTCCTTTGCATTCACAACTTGACTGTTTGGCACATGAAACGTACCTTTCAGCCTGTCTTGACTTTCAACATGCCTTCCTCACTAAGCTGAATCATTTCTTGCTTTTTATTTAAAGTGAGAGAAGTCCAACTCCTCCTTTCATTTGAGTACTTAGAGGCCATGATAACATTATTAATTGGCTTAGTTTTTATATTGTTATGTATTAGCAATGGGAGGATTGAGGAAAGGGAGAGAGATGGGAATGATAGCTGGTTGGTGGAACAGTCAGAACAGAAACAACAGGTATGAAGTAAGTTTGCTGCCTTCTGTGGGCACGGTTAGTCATGCTCCAAAACAATTACTGTAGTAACATCAAAGATCACTGATCACAGAGCACCATAACATATACAACGATAATGGAAACATGCGAAATTTTAAGAGAATTATCAACGTGTAACACAGACACTGGAAAAAAGGTGCCAATAGTCTTGCTTCATGCAGAGTTGCAGCAAATCTTCAATTTGTTAAAAAATGCAATGTCCATAAAGACCAATAAAGTAAAGTGATATAAGACAAGGTGTGCCTGTAGATATATAAACTTTTTTCCCTTGCTGCCCCCAATTCTTCTCTAAATGACATATTATCTCTTTCTTTTCCTTTTTCCTGTGAAGCAAGAAGAGAACTGGGATAAAACTTATACATCTGCTAAGTATTTAAAAGGTCACAAGAAGTCATAATTCTTACTGTAACAATTTTTTAAATGGATAATTTTAAATGTCACAGTTTTAAAAAATTTATTAGAAATCTAAAGATGCAAATAATTTTAAATGAACCAAACTCAGAGAGAAATGAGTACTACCTAGAAGAGAAGAAATTGCTAGTTAATTTTATTCTTGCAGCTATATCTATACTCTGTGGGCAGAGGATATAATTTTTCATAAGCAAGGGATGTTTATAATGTAAGGAGAAACTTTTAATGGACACACATTGGGGAGCAAGACAGATTAGATTCCAAAAAGTCCCAGAAGCAAAGTACATCATCATCTGTCTGCCAAGTCTTTCACATACAGACTTTAAATACACGGAAGAATACTAAATATTGTAGCCAAACCAGAAGGCAAGGGAAAATCTCCTGAGTTGCATAACGCTGGACAGATGGTGGCTGGAGAATTCACCTGTAACCCCAAAATCTGCCTATAAAGCATAAAAAGATCTTGATGTTCTCAAAATTTTTAAATACCAAGTCCTTCTGAAATTAACAGTTTAGAAATCACCCCCAAAGAATTTGAAGCCACAGGTGAACTCAAACACAAGCTGCAAACCCATACCAGATCTAGTTCAGTAAGAACTTAGATGAGGTCTGGTAGAAGAAGGGGCTTTCTCTGTTCTGAAATTGTTTTATATAGAAAATTCAACATACAATGAAACACAATAATATGGGAAACAAAACCAAATGTAAATATCAGAAAATTATGGCCAAAAAAAGGTTACGTAGCATAGAATCAAAACTGAATAAAGTATTCGTTTTAACAGTCAAACACGTTAATGTAACTATTTTAAAGTATGTTGAAAAACTTAAGAGATATTATATTGACAACATGAATTAATGGATATTCTAGCAGAAACATTGAAGCTCTACAATAGAAACAAAAGGAAAATTATAAAATTGAAAACGACAATATCTGGAGTAAAAAATTCATCAAATATACTTAACAGCAGATGGCTACAGCAAAGAAAAAGGATAGTAAACTTGAAGACTAATATCAAAATGTATTGTAAAAACAGAAGCAAAACACAAAAATCCAAAATGATGTAGGGACCCAGTCCCACACCCCACCTCTGGATACCCTGAGTTCAGTGGTGACAAAAGAATGGAAAAAGACAGATTAAGAATGCATATAGTGGGACCAGAGGGCAAGTGTGTAAAGAAGGGTGCAAAGGCCCCATGCTCTGATTTCCCACAGTATTTATTGGTTAGAATCACTTTGATATATAGGGTAGGGGTGAAATGGTGGGGAGAAGGTGAAGTGATGGTGGGGTGAATCAGAGAGCCGGAACTGGTGTGTCATTCTGAAGATCGATAACAGTGGCAGTTTGGGAGTTTCACAAAACATGGGAGTTTCACAAAACGGGAACATGTGGTTATCTTTAGTCTATTATCTATGTGCAGCTGGTGGAACATGGGCCTTACAAGGAGCCTACAAGTCTGGTTACATCTTAGTGCTACAAAGGGGTTTTACATCCTTGAGCACAATGTTTATGGTAACCTAGGTCACCCTGCACTGGAACATGAGGCATGGAGCAGTTTGCCTCCCCAGAGGCCTCCCACAGTTTGCTGAGGTTTGTTGTTCCCAGTTTATATGTTACTTATAACCAATTTATGTAGGCACTCTGTACGTCCTTTCTGCTTTGCTGCTTCCCCCAACAAATGACTGTAAAAAATATAGCAGAACAGCAGAGAGATGCGATGAAATATCATATGACCTATCATGCTTAAAATTTAACTTCTACATGAAAAAGTTTTTTAAAAGAGTGCATAAAAACTATCTAAAAATACAATGTACAAGAATTTTCCAAAATTGACAAATGACATTAATAATCGTATCCCAAAAGCTCAGCCAAACTCAAGTGAAATGAATATAAAGACACATCTTGACTTAAATCAGTTACTATTGAAAACCAAAACTAATGACAAAAAATTAAAGCACTCACAGAAGCTGGACTTCTGAAATGGGATAATGAGAAGCTTGGAAAACTTCATTCCCCCAAATCAGTGATAAAGTTGAAAAAAATAATAACCATTCAAAGACTGGGAATTTGCAAAAGAAATGCAACAATTTGAGAAATGGTCATTCAAGAAGAGCTACTGAACTTCTGTAAGAATAACAGGAATCTGATGTTTTTTTCCTGGGAAAGTTCCCATCCTCCTTTGGTCTCTGGGTGGGTAAATCTACCAACATTGGATACACTGTGAGAACAGGCAGTTTTGCAGCTGAAGGAGGCCAGGCTGATTTGGAGTGGAGTGAAAGAACACCTCAGAAATGTTGCCAAAAACAATGGCAAGTTGGTGGGAAATGATTGAGGAAGACCAATATTTCAGCTGCCTGAAGTTTAAATATTAGTTGAGTAAGGAAAATACCAGCCAGAAATGGAATAAGATTTCTGGAATCAGATATAATGAGATTTGACAAATTTCAAGATACTCCTGGTGGTCTGGAATGCTCTGTGCTTGTCCAAGACAATGTGCATGCTTAGGAGAGACCAGAGAAAGCCCCAACTATATACTCAACATAAACTGCACATGAGGCACTGCGCAAGCAGGGACTAGAGGCTGGGGCAGACATGTAAACTGCCTGAACTTTAGCATGACCTCCAATTCACACACAGAGCAAGAAGCAAAGCCTTCAATTCTCATTGGTTCAAGGTGCTTGAGAGAGAGAGAGAGTGTGTGTGTGTGTGTGTGTGTGTGTGTGTGTGTGACATAGTAAATACAATTTTCACTTCTTTATAATTTTCTTAATAAGATTTTCTTTTCTCTAGCTTACTTTATTATAAACATATAATATATAATACATATAACATATAATAGATGTTTTAATGGACTGTTTTTGTAACTGGTATGGCTTCTGGTCAACAGTAGGCTATTAGAGTTAAGTTCTGGGAAAGTCAAAAGTTATCCAGGGATCTTGGACTATGTAGGGCCTCAGTACCCCTAACCTCTGAGTTCTTCAAGAATAAACTTTGTATATGCATTTATATATAAATGTATACACATACTTTTATATTTAATATATATTTATGTTTATATTCATATTGATATATGCATGTAAAAGTCCTGTAACACTACATTCTAAGTTGTTGGTTTTTTTTTGATTGGAAGAGAAGAGTGGGTAACCAAAGAGGTCAACACTTTTTACTTCATATATTTTACATTTTTCTCTCATGCTTGAGTTTTTGTCATAGGGATAGATTCATTTTGAACAAAACAATAAAGGTATTAAAGTTTTATAAAAAGGAGATGTTTGAAAAATAGGTGAGTAAAAACCAACTATAAAAACTAAACTTGCTTTATCCATAGTCCATTAAATACATGCCTGATTTCCTTAGCCATAGCTCCAGCCAGCCTGCTCTATTCCAATTTATATCCATGTTTGACTGGAAACATCAACAAATAAGGAAAGTATAAAATATTTAAAGCCCATGCAGCACTTCGGACTGTCAGAATGATCTATTTACACATGCAGCACTGCGCCATGCTTTCCGGTCAGTGTTGCGCGTTTATGTTAGCTATAACTACAGTGCTGCTTTCTTGTATTCCATTTAGGACTGCCATAAAGCTAAGAATACACTTTGATACATACTTAAAGTTTACTCTCTGTTCTTCAGGTCAGATGCAAATGATTTAGAGTGCCACATTATGTTCTGTTCAGGAACAATTTTTAAGTATTAAAAACAGCTAGCAAATACTTTGTGTTTAAGGGAGAAAGCTACCTTTCATGTTAAACTCCCCCTCCATGCCTATTTAAATCTTGCTGATGTCATGTCTTGCAGAGTTGTCAGAAAGAATTAAACTTGCGTTTATTCAAACTTCTAATGAGCCACATAAGGTTACTCAATTTCTGCATGGACCACAAGTAAAGATGTCACTGACCATGTGATCCTTATATTCTAGGACTGCCACCTGTCAATCATGCAGTGACATGACTTTGACTTACTGCATCTTAAAATGGATGAGTATTCACAGTATCTTGAAACAGGATCTCCAGGAGATACAAAATAATGTAACTTTAATTTCAATCTTCTTTGCATTTAGATTTGTGGTGATTCTTTGTGCTTATGAGGTGTTTCATGTGGCAATTATATTGTGCTTTGGGTTTCTGTATATTTCAGTCCTCCCTTCACAGTTATATCTCACATCTGCCATGACACGATTTGATAATTCATAAAGAAAGTTATGGTGTTTCAAATAAACTAAAGCTATAAACCATATTAGAATGACATAGTAATGTTTACTCTAAAAATTTAATTTAATCTGTAAAATCACTCTCTTAACTAGAAGAGTTTTGTAATATTTCATCATCCTCAGTTCTGAAAAATGATTTTTTAGTACTGTGATTAATTAAAGCCCACTTATGCCTAGTGTTCCATTATTGTAACGCAAAGCATGTGGGAGTTATTTATATCCTACTGCTCAAGGTCATCACTAAGGTCTGACTTTTCACTTATGTATAACTTCAAAAAATTGCTAACTCTGGCATAAATGACTTAATTTGAGTTAAGGATGGTATTAATGGGCATTGAAAGTCCTAACTGGTTTTACCTGTTACAAATGGATTAGCAGGAACATAAGAAAAACGATGTGATAAAGACGAATTCCTGGATACCCTCAATAAGTCACCAAAAAAAAAAGTGCTATTTTAAGTTAGTGACAAACTTAATTTGAATCCCAGGGCTCCATGCCAAATCCATTACTATGACATGCTTTAAAATATAAATATAAATGATTTTTTTTATTTGGAAAACTGCTTAAGGATTTGGAAAGCTTCCTGAGCACCTAGGTTCAACCAGAGATATTTCAAACTAAGAATGGGAATTTCTGAAGATTTTGACATTCAGGTTTTGGTTTGACCTTTTCTGCTCCAAATTAGAGACTGACGAACTTTTTTTGCAAAGGACAGAAGGTAAATATTTTAAGCTTCGTGGCACTATGGTTTCTGTCTCAACTGCTCACATCTGCCATTCAGAAGAGCAGCCATGAGTGACACACAAAGGAAGGGCACAGCTGTGTTCCAACAAAACTTTGTTTACAAAAACAGGGAGCAGGCTAGATCATCCCACAGAGCATCACCTTGTATACGTTCCTAATAAAATATGGCTGAATCAGAAAAAAAAATATGTTTTCATGGACAGCAATGGAAAACTAATGGACATAAATGGAAGAATCCATTTTCAAACCGAATAAAACAAACCTATGTACAGTCATGTATCCCTTAACGAAGGGGATTCATTCTGAGAAATGCATCTTTAGGTGATTTCATTACCCTGGGAATATCATAAAATGCACTTACATATACCTAGATAATAGAGCCTTCTATACACCTAGGCTATATGGTATAGCCTATTGGTCCTAGGCTATAAATCTGGACACCATATTACTGTACTGTATACTATAGGCAATTGAAATGCATGGGAAGCAGTTGTATATCTAAATACATCTAACATAGAAAAACTATAGTAAAAGCTATGTAAGAGATAAAAAATAGTACAACTTATAGGACATTTACCATGAATTGAGCTTGCAGGACTGAAAGTTGCTCTGGGTGGGTGAGTGAGTGAATGTGAAGGCCTAGGGTTACTAGACACTTCTATAGACTTCAAAAGCAATGTATGCTTAGGCTACAGTAAATTAACTTAAAACTTTTTTTCCTCAATAATAAATTAGTATTAGCTTACTGTAACTATTTTATTTTATAACCTTTTTTTAACTTTTTGACTCTTATAATGACAGTTTAAAACACAGACACATTGTACAGTTGTTCAAAATTGTTTTCTTTATTTATCCTTTTTTATATCCTTATTATATAAGATTTTTTTGATTAGAACATTTACTTTATTTTTTTATTTTCTGAAGTTTTTTTGTTAAAAACTAAAACACAGACACATTATCCTAGGCCTCCACAGGGTCAGGATCACCAAGGCATCACTAAGGGATGGGAAGTTTTCAGCCCCATTATAATCTTCTGGGACCACCATTTTATATGCAAACTGTTGTTGACATAAAGTTGTTACATGATGCATGACTGTATATGCTTTATAAAAAATCTTCGAAGTCACATAATCTCAAAACTGATGACATTATTAAAATAACTAAGGCATTCCACAGTTTATCTTTAGAAATAAAATGCAGACATTAGAAGTGATCTAGTGTGACATGTATACATTACATTTAAGTTGTTAGATAGTTCGACCTGCCTAGAGTCTCAGAGGGAGTAAGAGCCAAGCTAAAATCCAAATGTTATATCCTCTGCTCTTATCCTATTTGTATGTAATAATGCTACCATTTAAATGGTAAACTAACAGCTTTATGCTGTCTACAGTATCTATACTTTCTGGCCTTTATAGTTAAACATCCAGGGAAGTGTCAATTACATTGAAAGACGGGGAACAAATGAATTAACAAAGCACCTTTGTGACTTAAGGAAGACTGGCACTTTCTCTTTCACAAGTCTTTTCTCCAAAAACATAAAAAATACAACTCACTAAAGGCTAAGTATAGTTATTAAAGCAAACTGTCACTAAACGTTAAGTATAATGATTAAAGAGAACATTTTGGGCTTAGACGATGGGGTCTTCTAAATATACAATCATGTCATCTGCAAATAGAGACAATTTGATTTCCTCTTTTCCTAATTGAATACCCTTTATTTCTTTATCTTGCCTGATTCCCCTGGCCAGAACTTCCAATACTATGTTGAATAGGAGTGGTGAGAGAGGGCATCCTTGTCTTGTGCCAGTTTTCAAAGGGAATGCTTCCAGTTTTTGACCATTCAGTGTGCTATTGGCTGTAGGTTTGTCATAAATAACTCTTATTATTTTGAAATACATTACATCAATACCTAGTTTATTGCGAGTGTTTAGCATAAAGGGCTGTTGAATTTTGTAGAAGGCCTTCTGTGCATCTATTGAGATAATCATGAGGTTTTTGTCTTTGGTCCTGTTTTTGTGATGGATTATGTTTATTAAGATTTGCGTATGTTGAACCAGACTTGCATCCCAAGGATGAAGACAACTTGATGGGGTAGATAAGCTTTTTGATGTGCTATTGGATTCAGTTTGCCAGTATTTTATTGAGGATTTTCACACCAATGTTCATCATGGATATTGGCCTGAAATTTTCTGTTTTCATTGTGTCTCTGCCAGATTATGGTATCAGGATTATGTTGGTCTCTGATATCATGCCCTCCCTAAAATGAGTTAGGGAGGATTTCTTCTTTTTGTATTGTTTGGAATACTTTCAGAAGGAATGGTACCAGCTCCTCTTTGTACCTCCAGTAGAATTCGGCTGTGAACCCATCTGGCCCTAAACTTTTTTGGTTGGTAGGCTATTAATTGCTGCCTCAATTTCAGACCTTGCTATTGGTCTATTCAGGGATTCAATTTCTTCCTGGTTTAGTCTTGGGAAGGTGTAAGTGTCCAGTAATTTATCTTCTAGATTTTCTAGTTCATTTGCATAGAGGTGTTTATAGTATTCTCTGATGAGTAAATGATTTTGCTTCTCCGGTAATGTTTGTGTCCAAAGACAAAGATACATAGAAGAAAACTTTATATTATTAAACAAAGCAAAGCCAACTTTATGACCGAAAACTGACTACCAAGGTATGACACAGCTCTGCCTACATTCAAAGAGTAGAAGGAATAGCATCTACTTCTTGATTGGGAGTGACAAGGCCACATGGCAAAAGAGCACATGAGGTGAAGGATGTTACTGTAGCCACCTTTGGAAAATGCAGGCTGCTACAATTCACATGCCTGAATAGACAATTTAATTATTGCCACATGGTAACAGACATACATCTGTGAATTATCTAGCCTAATAATTTAGATAAGTGAAAATCAAAATTTTCAAAAATAGGAGGCTATCTTTCCATTTGAAAATAGAATGAGAATATTTTTAATAGAGTACCATTCAAAGATAAATTTTAATTTCTTTTGAAAAATCTTTTAATTTACATTGTATCCACTTGGGAAAAAATCAGGCAGTTAAGATAAACTATATTAAAAGAGTAAAGAGAGAAGTTAACACCCTACAGTGCTTATCTTGAGAATATTTGAGGTCAAATTAATAGTACTCAATATTCCAAGTTCGCAATATGTCATTACATTGCCACTATCCTATCTATTGTTATCAATATAAAAATCTTCATATTGGTTTTGGAATTATATGCCATAAATATGTTATTATAATTTAACCTCTTTATAAAGATATAACAACAAATCATCATGACTATTTAAATGCATGTTAATCAGTAAGAAATTGTTTAAGTAAAATAAGAAAATTAACACAAGAGGTAGATATAAACTTCTGGAGAAGAATAATTTCAGACTAATTGTATCTCCAGCAATAAATAATAAATGCAACTAACTTAAAGATTTCTTCCTTCCCATTCAGATGTGGCCAGAATTGGTCCAATGTACATTTTTATTTGTTTATTTTCTTAAATTTTTTATTTAGAGACAGGGTCTCCCTCTGGCTAGAGTACAGTGGCATGATCATAGCTCACTCCAGCCTTGAATTCTGGGCTCAAGCAGTCTTCCTGCCTCAGCCTTCCTAGTACCTGGAACTACAGGTTCATGCCACCATGCCTAGCTATTTTTTTTTTTCAACCTGTTGTAGAGATGGAATCTCACTATTTTGTCCGTGCTGTTCTCAAACTCCTGGCCTCAAATAGTCCTCCCACTTTGGCCTTCAAAAGTGCTGGTATTACAGGCATGAGCCACAGCACCCAGTCCCCAATATGCATCTTAACCCTATTCACATAATAATTTGATTCTTATATTCAATCATTCATTCAGTGTTTCATTTATTTTCTCATACATTCAATGAACATTTACTCCTGGTCATAATTCTGTCATGATCAGTTACTCATGAAAGAGTCAGAGATTAATCAAAACCTGCTTCTGATCTTGAGATGCTTACTGACTAGTTTGCAAGAAAGTTATTTACTCAAATGCCCATAATAGAAATTTAAAAGGGATAATTTTAAAAAGACAAATCAGATCATGTCACTTCACTACTTAAAACTCAATCATGACTTTCCAATCGATTTATATTAAAATTCAAATTCCTAGACTTGGTCCCTACAACCTCCCATGGTTGGACTAGTCTTTAGCTTTCTGACCACACCAGCTTTTCTGCTCTCCCATGTCCACCACAGCATCCAGGGAAAAGATGCTTTTTCCAAAAGATGCCAGATGTTTTTCTTGTTTCAGGAGTTTGTCCTTGCTTTGTTCCTTTGCCTGGAAGTCTGGTTCTTGCTCCTCTGTCCCCAAGTTCCACAAAGGTCAGAGATTCTAGGTAGCATTTTCTTTGTACAACTTCTGTACATGTATAAAAAACTGCGTCATAAATAGAACATATATTTTCTTTGAAAAATAATTGAGGCATTTATGGTCATAGTAAGTAAATGAGTTATGATCTAAAATGTTTTAAAAACAAGGATCTACCTGTGTAACAAACCTGCACATCCTATTTATCTACCCCTAAACTTAAAATAAAAATTTAAGAAAAATATTTGAAAAACACTCCATTTTAAATCCCTATAAGCATTATATGGGATTTAATGCAACTCCTTATTTAATCAGTATATAGATTAAATACTGTATGTCAAAAAAAAAAAAAAATCTCTGTACTAAATCTAATCCAAATTCAACCAGAAAGCTAAAATCAGCATTTAACATAAATTACTTGTTATTTCCATTGCTTCAAATCTATAACAGTTTGGCAAAACTGATTAGGAATGTCATTAACAAATTCCTAATAGAAGCTCGTGCTTCATTTTTCAGTCACTTTCTTGGCAACAAGAAAAGATAGTGACGATTTTCAAATGTGTTTCTCCCATGGAGAGAGGTTTTGTTTGTTTGTTTGTTTGCTTGTTTGTTTGCTTGCTTGCTTTTTAAGACATAGTTTAGTTCTTGTCGCCCTGGCTGGAGTGCAAAGGTGCAATCTCCGCTCACTGCAATCTCTGCCTCTTGGGTTCAAGGTATTCCCCTGCCTCAGCCTCACAAGTAGCTGGGATTACAAGCGTCCACCACCATGCCCAGCTAATTTTTGTGTTTTTGGTAGAGACGGAGTCTCACCATGTTGGCCAAGCTGGTATCAAACTCCTGACCTCAGGTGACCTACCTGCCTCGGCCTCTCAAAGTGCTCACAGGCATAAGCCATTGCGCCTGGTCGAGAGAGTTTTTAAAAATAAAGCTGACCCAAGATTTTTCCATTTCATACTTGCTTATTTAATTAACTTACTCAAAAGTACCTCCAGATGTGCTGGTACTGCAGGCGTGAGCAGTGGCACCCAGTCCCCAATATGCCTTTTAACCCTATTCACGTAATACTTCTGTTCCTATATTCGATCATTCATTCGTTCCTATATTCAATGAATTATTCATTTACTGTTTTACTGGACTCCTGATTTACTAACAACTAGTTATGTGACTTCAGAAAAAATTTTATATTTATACACTTAATATCTGACTTTTTTTTCTTTCTCGTATTCTCTTTATTTACTCTTTCCCTGGGGTTACTGAGTCGGGGTGTGAAGGGTGCTGGTAGAAATCTATGAGTTACACTGCCCTTTATAGCAGAAATGAAGGAGTAGCCCAATGAGTTAAAGGCCTTGTTGAAAAATATCTTGAGAAATGAAATGCTTGTTAGAAAGTAGATTAAACACTGGTTTAGGGATCACGTCATACTGAAACCATGGAGGTTTGACTCCCTCAGCAGGAAGAATCAACCAATCAATCAACAGAGTTTGCAAATCCACAGTGTGGGACACCCCCCCAGAGGAAATGAAGCGCAGGGAAAGGGCCCCAGAGCGCTGGCAATCTACCTTCCAGGCGGCATGACAATGGCATGCACCAAATGCAAACAAGCTGCTTGCTCCGAAAGGGGGACGGTCACATGCAGGAGGCAGGGCAAAAAGGATCCTGCCCCGGAGATGGCCCTGCAGGCTTCTGCCCCAACCAGAGCTCAGCAGCATCCACGAGGGCCAAGGCCTCGGAAACTGCAGGCTGAGCCCCGGAAATGGAGGCACGGATAGCAGGCATGGAGAGGAGGGGGCTGGGACGGGAGGGGGAAGGCAATGGTTTTCCTCTCCTTCATCTACCCTTACATTTCAAAATCTTCTTAACAGATTTTAGATAGCCTATAACACTTAATTTAATTGAATAGACAAATAAAAATGACGATCATTTAAAAAGAGAAAGAAAATATGGTAACCAGGAGAGGTGCAATAATTGGCTGTTGATTTTAGGGAGAAAAGTTTCACCCCTTGAGGCCTCAGTTTTCTCACATGGAGTGGTTAATTCATATCAGCAAAGGTGAGTAGACCCTCCTGTATGGGCCAAATCCGATAGATCAGGAGAGGCTGCTGCACTGTTTTGAGGATGGTTGTGAGATCACGTATGGTTCATTCATGTGGAATGGCCACGTAATTCCGTGAGGTCTTCCAAAGTCACAGCACTAGGAAGTGGCAGCATGTGTGCCATGTGATGGCCGTTTCTGGACAAGAGTATGGCCATTAGGGGACTTCTTAAGTGTCTTCACTATTTTTGCATAATTTCTCACTTGCAGTGACAAATTCTTTGTGAATAATGAAATATCATCTAATCTATTATGCATACTCATTGACAGCATTGGTTTGAATTAGTTTTAGCGAATGTATTCCCCTCACTGCTCTTTTTGGAGGTCTTAAAAATCCTGAATGTGGTCTCTAACTTCATCCAGCTAGGTGTCTTGCAGGGGAGGAAAATGTTAACCAAGTAATTGTGCAAATATCTGTATAATTGCTGTTGTAATAAACTCTACCAGGGAAGAGTATAATGCACAGCAAAGCACACCGAGCCTATTTCTTCAGGTCCAAGAATTGCTGCTGTACCTCACCAACTGAAGTGGAGGACACAATATTTATTCTCTGACTCCACAGGTACTTGCTCTCCTGTGTGAGGTGTTAGTGAATATTTAATCTTTCACATATTTCAAGCTCCCATTACTTTATCAGGCATCTGCTTTATTGAAATACTGGACAATATTTTTTTATCGATTGTGTACCTACTGACAGTAACAATATGCAAGCATGCATTATTCTCATACCACTACAGTTTTAATAGTCTGAAGGTAATATTGAAAATGATTTACTGTTGTCTATGTATGGCAGTTTAGATGCTGCAATAGTTAGAGCTGCCAATTTGGAAATGCACACAGATGAGTTATCCACAACCTTTGCAAAACTAAGCTGCTGTGTCAAGATGCTAAGAGAGCCCAAGCTTCTAAAAAGCATCACTAATCTGATTACTCTTCACAGCTATAGTAAATGGGAACAGTTTTCTAAAATTAAAAAGAAGAGTTTTTAAAAATATGTATTTCTTAGTATAGTTAATGAAAAGGAATGGATGAGGTTTTGCTAACAAGTTGATTTCTGCAATGTCTAGACCTTGCATCCTGCGGGTGACTTTCCTGTAAGATTGAACACATGAACTGAATGGCTTACAGGTATTCAGATACAGAAAATAGTTATACAAATAGTTTTTTGAATGAAGTTATCTAATATTTTATATTATAAAGGAAGTGATATTTGAACAATAGAGAATTTTTAAAAATCAGTTTACATACATAGTTTACCTATTCATTTTGGCTGCTACAGAGCATTACATTTAATTCATAAAATATTTTTATTTATACTAACCCTTTTGAGGATAATTAACTTATTTATAATTTTTTATACTCTTATATGCCATGCTGTGGTAAAAATTCTTATATATATCTTGTGCACCACTAGGTCCTCTAGCATGGACACCAAGAAAACCTCAGAAAAGAAGTTTTAGAAAAACAGGCACAGTAGAACACAACTGAAATAAATTTTTATATCACTAGATTTTTCATAGATATAGTTTTTATTGAAGAGAGTCACCAAAGTACATGGGAATGGTTTATTCTAGCTTCAAGATGGCAGTCACCTTTGAGGAGTAAAGGAGGGAAAAGGAGATAAGGTAAAGTTTAACTGTATTCTTATCTTTTCTTCTTTAAGACTAATAAAACAAACAAGAAAAAGTGATCATGTTCATTTAATTTTGGTAGTGGCTATATAGGTATCTGGTTTACTGTGGACTGTACTTTTCTATTTGCTTGAATGTTTCATAATTTCAAAAAGCTTTAAACATGTTTAAACAAGTTTCTACAAACAAATTTAGAGTGCTCTATCAAACAAGAAGATTCCATAGCTATTCTAAGTGCAGTAAAATCACAGATAAAAGGGTCTATCAATGCACATATCTAATTGCCTCACATAAAAGAAGTTAGCCATAAGTTTTAAAAATGCAGCCATGAAGAAATGACATACAACAGGAAGGTTTACATAGTTAAAAAACCAAACAGCACTGTACAACAACTTCTCACCTAACAATGTTGATAGACTGTTAGAAACTTACTTTAAGTGAAATGATATCATCAAACCAATTCTACCATAAGCTGATTGATATATACAAAAGTTAAGTTCCTATGGCATATTTCTGTTCACAAAAGCATCATAAAACTTCTAAATGAAGATAAGAAACGTTTTAAATATGAAACATGGAAATAATTGTGAGCTATCCAACAGTTTAAGAGAGATTAACTTAAAAAGTAAGATAATTATTTGCCCAATTTTTGGTGAAGCAGTAACAGCAGTCATAGGAGTGAGGGGTTAAATTAGAAAATAAATATTTACAAAGAAAAATTTTCAGGAGCACCTTCTTTTACCAAAACGTTCAGAAACAAACAAGCACAAATATGGCAGGCTTGTGGAGTGCTTTCAGACTGTATCGTTTATTGTCATGAATTTGTGTGATTAGCATAAACTTTACAAATTTTTGCCTTATTCATTTATTCACTCATTCATTTTATAAGCTTCTTGTTTTAGCTCAGGGCAGGGTGGCCAGACTGCGTTTCTGCAGCCTAGGCCATGAGGTGGGAACCAGCCCTGAACAGGACACTTTCCCATCAGGGTGCACTCACACCCACATCCCACTCACTCACATTGGGACCATGTAGACCCACCAATGGACCTAAGGGGCACAACTTTGGGATGCAGGACAAACCTGGAAGAACCAGGGGAAAAGCATGTAGACATGTAGACATGAGGAGAACATGCAAACTCCTTGATTTTTTTGGTCCCCATTAACATTATAATGAAGCAATGAAAAACAAAATGACAAAAGTAGGTCTTGTATTACCATGGAAAATAGTATCTCCCTCAAGCTCATGTCCACCTGGAACCTCAGAATATTATCTTATTTGGAAATAAGGTCTTTGCAAATGTAATCAGTAAAGATAAGGTCATATTGAATAAGGATGGGCTTGAAATCCAAAGACTGGTATCCTTACACAAGAAGAGCAGGCGCAGAGACACAGTTATACAGAGTGAAGACAGTCATGTCCAGATGGAGGCAGAAACTGGAGTGATGCAGCCACAAGTCAGAGAATGTCAAGGATTGCTGGCCACCAGTAGAATGTAGGAAGAGGCTAGACAGGGTTCTTCTCTAGAGCTGACAAAGCCAGCACCGATCTGTCGACACGTTCACTTTGAATTTTCAGCCTCCAAAACTGTGAGAGATTCAATTTCTGTTGTTAAAGCCACCAAGTTTGTAGTACTTTGTTATTCTCAATGGGAAATAAATACAAGCACTTTCTCCCTCAACTCTCTGGTGCTTGGGGCTGGGACACCACATGGGAATCCTCAGTGTCTAAGATAATCGGGGTCTCAGAGGTCCCCTCAACCACAATCACTCTCATTTTCAGGAGTAGTAGATTAAGTTACAGTCAGCATTCAACTGAGGTGGAAAGGAAACCCTAAGTGTCTTTAACTTCACATGAAATCTGAAATGGCCCAAGGATAAAATAAAAGGAAAATCTGAGCAGTTCTGGTGAGAAATGCACAGGAGGTTGGGTCATGAGGCAGAACACCCATGCAGTTGGAATGGATGTCATATACCTGGATTTGAAATTTTTAGGGACTCAGTTTCTTGAGTTTGAATATATTTTCATGGAGATTTAATGAAAAAACATGGGTAAAGATCTTGGCACCACAATAAAAGTTAGATTCCTCCCACAACCCTAAAAGCCAATACAAAATTATAGATGAAATAGGAGCTAAGCCAGTCTGGAATATTTATCTAAAGGTCTCTCTTGGAAGGATTCAAGAAAAACTCAGTATCAGTTGCTGCTTTTGAGTTTGGGATGCAAAACTCACCATTCATAGTGTAGGTACTCAAGAGATCCTGAGGACATTCCTTCAGTTTTCAAGATAACCATTGCAAGTGACTGGTATATCATTTGCTTCAGTTATATAAGCTTACCGGAAGCCTGGCTGTTCAGACTCTGACCCATAAACAAGTCATCCTTATTCATGTGTTGACACTTGTGGGGCCCTAATAAATCAGTAAGTTAACAGAATCTGAAAAGCAGCTGGGCTGGCAGAACAGAAACTTAACCTGGTTTACAACCCCTTTGTGTGAAAAAAACAAAACAAACACAACCACCCTGCTGCAACTCCAGAAATGGAAGGCAAGCAGATTGCTAAGAACAGCAGAGCATTTCTCTTAGGCACCTTGAGAGAAAAGGACTGGCAGTTAAAAATTACCCCAAGTTATTATTGGCAAACAATCCAGACTCACTTGCTTATTGTCCCTACCAGCATGACCTTATAAAACTTCCTTCCAGTCCCTGCCTCTTTGGAGACAGCCCCTTCTCTGCTGTGCTGCCTGTTGCTTTCTTGCAACGAATCTTTGTACTTTCTCTAATAAATCTGCCTTAGTTTAGTCATGACTGTCTTGGTAAATAAATTCCTTTACCATCCATGACAATGCCAGCCCCATCTAGTCACACCCATGATGCTACTGACCAGAAATACCATGGTAGCTTTAAGGCAGAATTAGAATGATGTCTTTCCTTGCTGGTATTTACAATGTAAGGATACTTTAATTTTTTTTTAATCCCAATACAAATCTTCAAGTAGGCAATTTTGAAATTGAATAAGAACCATTTAAGTAGGCATACTCTATCTCTGCTGATATTCTTGCTAACTGCTGCCCTTTAATTCTTCTATTGTTCAAATTAAATACCTTGCAGCCTTTCAGAAACTGCGAATCAAGTTGCCACATCTTCCTACTGCCAGAGCAGTTAATTAGCTCCTGGCAGATCTGAATGTCTGAGAAGATTGCAAGGAGGATTTATAATTGTGCACTGAAGTACACCAAATTACTTAGATGTCTTTTGCTCAGCATTTATAGTTTCTACACCATTTAGATTTTTAGTTATCTGATAAAAAATAGAAAACTTTGTTTCACATTCCTGATGGTGTCATCATCGTAATTCTTTTAGCTGGATAAAAGGGAAACCAACGTTGGATCTTACAGAAGCAAAGAGCTCTAAAAAATCTGCAGACTGCTCTAAGGAAGATCTATAGCACAACATTTATTCTGATTGTTACTGATAACTTGAAAGGGGCCAAATTTGAGGAATTAACTGAAAAAGCCCTCTTTGTATCCTTTGACAGCAAAATACAGATTATTATTTTTGTACTTATGCTAGCATTCATAAACCTTAACAGTTTTTGAACTTGACAGATAGGTTTCTCTGATCATTTTTCCTCTTACTTCTTCTCTATATATTATATGCCAATTAAATAGGACTTCTGACTTTTTCTTTCCAATTATTTTCATCTTTAGCGCTCCAACTCAATTTTTGTCTTCTCTTGAATCCTTTCTGAACTTACTGCTGCTTCTCCTTTTTAAAAATTCCTTTGAAATCCTGTGATGCAAAGCATATGTACTTGTCATTCGTCACCTCTTATTTTCAAGCTAGTTTAGTATCACAACCTCAGTCAGACTTCTCAGCTTCTGGGAAATAGAAATAATGTCTTCTTGTCTTCTCCTAAAAATATGTTATTTTATTTTTCATAGGTGAGTGAAAAATCAATCCTATATTTCTAAAGGCCATCTATCTACCTAGAGTTAATTATGTTTCTTTTCTAAAAGGTGGAGCCTTTAAAATACTTTTCCCTATTTATTTAGCCTAAACCCTTTAGTACTTCCTTGGGTCCTGTATCTGTTCATTGGTAGTCATATTCAATTGTCCATTAAAAATATTACAAATTGGAATCTAAAAGAAAAGTATACTTCCTTTGTGTTGTCTCTTCTGGGTACGTTGGGTTGTGGAGATACTGACTCTAGGGGCTGGGATCTTCTAGAGAAACCATATTGAAGGCACAGAGATCAGAAGGGAGAGTTAATGTCTAAAGAGAGAACCTGAAATATTCAGCAAAACAAAAAAGCAAGATAATTGAGACTATGACACAACTTTAACAGACACTAAAATGTGAGGTTTGAGCACAGAAATCTGCATGTTTTACTAGAGTTGGAGAACTGCATCAACTCTTCTCCCTTCGAACCAAAAATTCCATTGCCTTTTACCTCTTTATTAGTCTTTAGAAGCTCTGAAGTATTATTATGGTAAGAACAATGTCACAGTAATTTCCCTTCCCTGAAGGCCCTATTGTGGAAAATCTCCAAGGAGCACTATGCATGTTGTATTTGTGGGGATGTGGGAGTAGTGTTGTACAATATGTTTGCCCTAGTTAAACTCGAGTTGATTTAAACAAAAAATGTCATTCTAAAGGATATCAACAGATAATGTAGCTTATTAATACTAAAGAGTTGCATAAAAGTATGGTCAAGAGCAACAACTCTGTGGTTTGATTCCACCAGGTAAATTATGTTTCTGCCCTGTGTCTTACTGAGTAACTTAGATAAATGACTCAAATTCTTTGTACCTCAATTTACTCAACTGTGATAATACATAACTGAAACAATATATAACAATACAACAACAGTAATAATACAAGACTGCAATAAGACCTAAATGAAACAAATAAATAATGTGCTTAGACATATGCCCCCCATATGGTAAGCACTCTGTATACGTTTGTTACTCTTATCATTGTAAATTATAGTTATGAAATTGCCAATTAGACTTGCACTAGTAGCAGTTTAAAATATTGTGTTGCTCTGCATCAGCGTCAAATAAGAAGGCTCAAAATTTTAGAACGACTATTATGATACGTATTTCATGACTATTGAGCCATGGAGGAATAGATTTATGAAAACACAGAGGGAAGTATAAAGAAAATAAATTACGCACTTTTTCTTTCAGATGAGAGAAGAGAGAAGTCTCTGCATTTAAAGAGGAAGGGAATGACATCTGTATTTGTATTGTGTGTGCATTGCTGTTTAAGTGTGCAGATTTATATAGAGGTGTGTTTCCCTAGCAGCTCTAAAAGTACATGAAATGTTTCCTTCACCTCTCCCATTTTTTTCTTTTGGCAATTTATATTTTACTTTTCTCTCTTTGTCCCTGTCTTTTTGCACCTCTTTCATAAATAATATACTGCTTTTCTCTGTCATTCTAAAGGAGTCACAGGGATTTTAAATTGATACAGCTGTAAAGGAAGAAATGAGAGGCAAGGGAATACACTGTGACCTTAGGATGGTATGATACGCAGTTTGACTGCAAATACAGAGACAGCTTTAACTGAGGTAAAACATAGGAAAAGTCCAGGAACAATCAGAAAAACTATTACAGATCTCCTGGGCAAAGGGAAAACTTAGTGGGGTAAATATTTTTGCATAGGGATGAGGAGAAAACAGCTGGTTAAGACAGAGAGTGTCAATCATGTGGGGAAATGGACATGGAACTGAGCCAGGAGGGAGTGAGGGTTCCTTGCAGGGCTGAATGAGGGCAAGGGTGGGCTCAGAGTTACATACTGATTCATACCCATGCACTCATGCATGCACATGCACATGAACACACACATTTTAAGGGTCCTCTGAAAGTGGCAACAGCACATCCATGTTCCCCTGGCAATGGGCAATGTGAACAGCATAGGCTATTCCACAGTTCCCATACATTAAACCAAATGGATTTTCCCGGAGCACCTTCATCTTGCCTTGCCCCTTCATGTTCTGTGGCATTCCTGTTCATAGTCTATGAAGATGAGGTGCCTCAGCCTGGGTTCTGCCATTAGCAATGAGTCATTTCTTTGCTCTCTAAGGCTGTTGCTCACATACTGGCCAGAAGCCAAAGAAACAATTTTCATGTGAATGGTATTTTAAGGCTATCACTTTCACACTCCTCAAATACTAGTATTTTGGGTTTTGGAAGCAGCACTGCATGCAGACAAGGGTGCTGGCTTCATCTGCAACAGTGAGAGCTGCAGAAGGGCATCTTGGGGGTGGGGGGCATTTTTTTCAGGTTTCAGAAAGCAACACAGAGAAACAGAAGGTGAATTAATGGAATGCAGGAATTCTGTGGAGAAGCATGGAGCAGAGTTATGACATCCAATGAAGTATATACAAAGGGGAAGTTTATGGTGAAACAGACTAAAAATTGTCTACAAAGTCAGGAACGAAAGGAATGGCATATGGAAACTGGGGAGGAAAATGTCTCTTTAGTAAATCGGGAACTGAGAAACTACCAAAGAAAAGCTGTTAGTTTTGTTTGCATAACATGAATCTAGTCTAAGAGAATTAAACTAAAAAGAGAAACATGATTTCTTTTTATTTTAATAGAAAGTTCTAAAGTGAAAAACTATAAAATACAGCATTGCACATTTCAATGTGCAAATTCTAAAGAGAAAATCTTTAAAATGCAAGCATTGTGTACTGAAGGAATATGAACACTGACAAGAGGAAATGATAAAAGGAGAAAAAGTCTATGTTTCACTGTAGTCTGTGTGTAATATAATATGACCAAAGACAAGGAATAGGCTGGCTTTTGTGGACATAAGATCTCACTATATCTGAGACGTCCCTGTATTCTGTAAGTAACATTGCTGCACAGGAGAGGAGATTGGTTAAGAAATAGCTCACAAAATATGTCTGCATGCTATAAGTCTTTTGGAGAAAATACCAGGCAAAAATTAAATCTCATTAGAGGCAGTAAGTGAAAGTACATCCAAGACCAAAGTAATAAATGATATTACAAAAAAAGTCATGCAATAGCCATTTTTCCAAGGAAGATATAAAATGATTAATTAGCACATAAAAAGATTCTCAACATCATGAGTTGTCAGGGCAAACCACAGTGAGATACCACTTTACACGTACTAAGTAAACTAGAATCCAATAAATAGTCAATAATAACTTATTTTGATGAGACTGCAGAGAAAATTGACTCTGATGATGTTTCCACATATTTGTGAATATAGTAAAATCCATTGAATTGTACACTTTAATTGGGTGAATTGTGTGGTATGTAAATCATATCTCAAAAAAGCTCTAATAAATAATAAATTAATATTAAAATAATTAATAAATAATTGTGGAATAAATATTTAATTAATAAAGTATTATTAAATAGGCAAATAGAAAATAATGAGGATGTGAAGACACTAAGATGTTTGGAAAAATAAGCTAACAAATACTTTCCAATGTTTCTGCAATTGATAATACAATTAAAGGGACACACATCTCAATGCCAGCGTTTGTCCATAAAGTATCAAGAACAGGAGCATTAAAATGAAAATGTAACCATAAAAGTCTCCAGACCAGGATGGTTGTAGCTAGAAAACTCTTCTAAACATTTTTAAAAGACCTCTTAGCTAAGGAGTGAGGTCAGAAATAGAGATCAAATTGTATTCGATTAATTTTTGGCTTATCATTGAAACTATATGGAAGGAAAATATCACACAAGTAGAGAGCAGAATAGAAACAGAAAAGAGCTGATGACAGAGTCCTAAGAACAAAGTGTTTAAGAGGCAAGAGGAAGAAAATAAGCCAGCAGAGGAAGTTGAGAAAGCCAGACATGTGGGCGAGCAGGAGAGAGTAGCACTACGAGGCTATGAGAAGTCTATAAAGAAGTGGAGACTCAGCTTGTCTTGTTAAAGGAAAAACAAAAGCAGTGGACTAGAGCAGTCAGTGGAGTGAAGAGGCCAGAAGGTTTTGCTAAGTCAGTACTGTGCTGAAGGTCACGGATACGTAGGGAAGGCTATTCATTGCATTCTTAGCTCAGGGTCATGATGTTTCTTAACTACATTTTTAAAAACTTTTGTAGATACTTAAAAAAAATGCTGCCAAAATAATATATTAGATATTTGAAGAGAGTACTAGGGAAACTTGAAATATTGTTCAAATTAAATTTAAAAGCAAGATTTACCTCTTGCACTGCTACCAAGAATGGGACATTTTGATCATTTGCAGTGGATTTTTGACATGAAATCATTGACCTACACCAATGAAAAAAGTAATATTCTTTATTACAGCTCGACAGGTATGCACAGAAAATGCCCTAGATCACACGAATGGAAAAGTGAGAAAAGTGTTGTCAATTCTATTCCTATTACTTCTTTGCATTGTCTCAAGGCTTAGTAAACACTGACTGACGGCAGCTTCATCCCACATCCATTCTCGAGGAAAGGTTGTAAATTGGAAGACAGAAAGAGTGTGGTTGGTTGATACAATTCTGAAATTTATTTTGCTGCTATTTTAACATCCAATGGTGAAAGGTAATGGTCTTCTAGATAAGAGAGAACACTCTGGAAAAATCCAATCATGTCATGCAGTCCCAGAGTGAATCTTAGGAGCTCTAACATCTCTTCTTTTTCTTTATTTCAATTGAACCATTTGCCAGAATGGTCTTGCCAGCTGACAGTGTTCTCTATAATTAATTATAATAAGAGCTTAATCACTTAAAATATCATAAAGGTAATAATTATCCTCCGTATGCTGTGGACTCACCTGCATATTAGACAGTCACTTGGGGATGGGTACTGTAATTGAAACAGGACTGCAGCATCTGATGAGTTGGAGATTGGAGAGTGGGGTGTCTGGTACACACATTTAGTTTCCAAGGTGACAGAATATGCTAAGGAATTGAAAATATCTATGCTTCTCTTTTAAGCAGCATAAATTCAGAACTATGGAGATCAGTCCTGGGGATGAAGGATAGCAATGGGCCACTCAGGGATGGCAAGATGGGGAAAGGTTTGATGAGATGCTGCACATTGAGGCAATATATCCAATTTACAGTGGTTCCATTAATTTCTTTAGGAGTAACTTTTAGAACACAAATAATCTTTTATAAAATGTTTAAGATGATATATTGGTACTTTTTGAGGATACAACAGCATTTCATGTTGGAATTCAAAATAATGTTGCAAATATTAGGAGTCATGGTTAAATTTCCACATGGCATTAATGTTTTGCTGCTAGTCTCATTAAGTCAACTTTTTCCGGAGCGTCAGATATCTACATTGTCAATGACAAACATATATTTCTAGCTCACTGATTTACAAAAAGTTGGAGGATGTGGATTATTCTAAAGGTATTAATACTTGAATAATTCACAACCCCATTATTACTATACATCTTATAAACCAATCACATTCTCTTGATATGTGCAGCACATCGCTCTATAAAAGCTGCACTTAACTCATTTACAGTCCTTGGTCACCAGCCACACACTATCAGGAGAATTGAGTTAGGTAGTAAACCAGGAGAATAATAACAACAACAACAGTATATCTCTTGAGGGATACTGGTAATATTAACAAATGTGAGAACTTTACTTTTGTAGTTATGAGATTTCTTTTCTTTTTTTTTTTTTGAGATGGAGTTTTGCTCTTGTTACCCAGGCTGGAGTGCAATGGCGCGATCTCGGCTCACTGCAACCTCCACCTCCTGGGTTCAGGCAATTCTCCTGCCTCAGCCTCCTGAGTAGCTGGGATTACAGGCACGCGCCACCATGCCCAGCTAATTTTTTGTATTTTTAGTAGAGACAGGGTTTCACCATGTTGACCAGGATGGTCTCGATCTCTTGACCTCGTGATCCACCCGCCTCGGCCTCCCAAAGTGCTGGGATTACAGACGTGAGCCACTGCGCCCGGCCGTTATGAGATTTCTAAGAAGGCATCTGAATCACTAAGGGATCCACCTTGAATTTTCAAGAGAGTTACTGGTCTATTTCATTCTTGGCAATGCGCTATAATAATTTTCATCTTTATTTGTATAACACAAAGCATTGCATTTTTACAATGAAATTTTATACATTTAAGCATTTAAGTTCCAGTAGAATACAGTGATGTAATTCTTTGTCAATCATCCATGTAAGTGTAACCTCAACCTCCTTCCAAAGGTATCACCTGTAAGTCATCCAGAAACTTCATCATGTACTATTCTTTCTTTTGCTCATACACAGACAGTATCTACTCTTTGGAAAACATATTCTTTCTTATTTATTTATTATTTATTATTTTATTATACTTTAAGTTCTGGGATACATGTGCAGAACCTGTGTCCATGTGTTCTCATTGTTCAGCTCCCACTTATGAGTGAAAACATGTGGTATGTGGTTTTCTGTTCCTGTGTTAGTTTGCTGAGAATGATGGTTTCCAGTGTCATCCATGTCACTGCAAAGGACATGAACTCGTGTCTTTTTTTTCATGGCTGCCTAGTATTCCATGGTGTATACATGCCACATTTTCTCTATCCAGTCTAGCATTGATTAGCATTTGGGTTGATTCTAAGTCTTTGCTCTTGTGAATAGTGCTGCAATAAACATATGTGTGCATGTGTCTTTACAGCAGAATAATTTATAACTGTTTGGGCAAATACTCAGTAATGGGATTCCTGGGTCAAATGGTATTTCTGGTTCTAGATCCTTGAGGAATCACCACACTGTCTTCCACAATGGTTGAACTAATTAACACTCCCACCAACAGTGTAAAAGTGTTCCTATTTCTTCACATCCTCCCCGGTATCTGTTGTTTCCTGACTTTTTAATGATCGCCATTCTAACTGGTGTGAGATGGTATTTCAATGTGGTTTTGATTTGCATTTCTCTAATGACCAGTGATGATGAGCTTTTTTCCATATGTTTGTTGGCCGCATAAATGTTTTCTTTTGAGAAGTGTTTGATCATATTCTTCACCCACTTTTTGATGGGGTTGTTTTTTTTTTTTTTCTCGTAACTTTGTTTAAGTTCCTTGTAGATTCTGGATATTAGCCCTTTGTCAGATGGAGAGATTGCAGATTTTTTTTTCCTATTCTGTAGGTTGCCTGCTTACTCTGATGTTAGTTTTTTTTTTTTTTTTTTTTTTGCTGTGCAGAAGCTCTTTAGTTTAATTAGATCCCATTTGTCAATTTTGGCTTTTGTTGCCATTGCTTTTGGTGTTTTAGTCATGAAGTCTTTGCCCATGTCTATGTCCTGAATGGTATTGCCTAGGTTTTCTTCTAGGGTTATTATGGTTTTTAGGTTTTACATTTAAGTCTTTAATCCATCTTGAGATAATTTTTGTATAAGGTGTAAGGAAGGGGTCCAGTTTCAGTTTTCTGCATATGGCTAGCCAGGTTTCCCATCACCATTTATTAAATAGGGAATCCTTTCCCCATTGCTTGTTTTTGTCAGGTATGTCAAAGATCAGATGGTCGTAGATTGTGTGGCATTATTTCTGAGGCCTCTGTTCTGTTCCATTGGTCTATATCTCTGTTTTGGTTCAGTACCAGGCTGTTTTGGTTACAGTAGCCAAAACAGCATGGAAAACATTATTTTATGTGTTCTGAGGTTATTATTTTGTTATTCTGTGTAATTCTAGCCTATCTGTCAAGGATAAACTCAGATGTCACTTCCCTAGAAGAAACCCCTTTCTAGAGTTTTTTGATAATTATCTCTAGCTCCTCCCATCTCCCATAGCTTATGCTTGTGCCTTTATTATAATACCTGCTAATCATTGCACATAATTATCTACTCCTCAACATACACTCACCAGTCCATCAGGTTCCTCAAGAGCAGAGATTCCTTCTTCCTCACTGTGTCCTTAGTACATACATGGGTATGGCACATTAATCCAGTAAGGACTATTATAAATGAATGAATATATGAGTTGATGACTCAAGAATGCCAGGTGCCGATGATATTTTATAGAAAGCTTTCGGGGGAAGTTACCAAAGTACATTCCTATTTTAACATGGAAGAAAATGAATTAAATAAAAAGATATAAGAATGATTAAAAGGGCTTCACTAGTAGTATAGAAAGAACAGCATGCTACTGTGAGCAAGACGGAAACTGTAGAAACTGATGGTTTTTTAAGTACATCAGGCAGCATTGATTCGGGAGACAGTATGGCTGATGGGGCTAAGAACATAAGCTCTAGACTCAAATCTTTAGTTTTAGTTGTGAATCTGCTATTTCCCAGACAAGCTAAATTTTAATGTAAGTCTCGGTCTCTTCTATAAAGCCAACGTCCTAATGTTTAGGGCATTATTATTAAGATAAATGTCCCACAAAGTGCTTGACAAGGTACCTGGCACATGCTAAGTGCTGGACTGTAGCTATTATTATTGTATCTCTTACGTATGCTTTTTACCTTCTATCCTATTTCTGCTCTTTTGAGTTTTCAAGGTAAACATGCTTGTCTGAGGCTTGAATAAATATTTGCATCCACAACCACTCAATTAAAAATGTGCTCTAAAATATTTCAAAACAATTGAAAGTTTTAATTCTGGTAACATCACAACATTATCACTTATGTATTACCCTGGGAGAGATACTAGCTAGACCAAAACTCTAATGATCTCTGATGTTCTTTGCAACTTTAGGCACTTTGCTCTGTTTTTGTTATCTGGCAAATAGAAAAATTAAAACTTGAATATAGATAGGTTTTTAGAAATAGCAAGTAGAAAAATAATAATGAAGCATTTAATCTTTAAAGTGTCACAAGGTGGAATTGTATTTTATGTTCTTTTCTCAAAAAAAAAAAAAGACAAAAAACACAAAACGGAATCAATAAACTCAGGGCATAATTCACTGAATGTAAAAGTGGTCTAAAAATATGATCTGAGGCAAACTGCAAATTGCAGCATTAGCACTACCCCTTTGTGAATATTGCCCAGGGCCATGGGTGAACAATTAATCCACTGACCTCCATCAAAAGGTGGCTACAAAAGCAAGCATGGGATCAAGTACCACCTTCATTGTGGGCTGACTTGATGACCCTAGACATGTTATCTAAGTCTTCTGATCCTCTGTGTCTTCTTCTGTAACTTAGAGATAATCAACCCTCTTCCTATTATCTCAGAAATCTTTCAAGGATTAGAATGAACATGGTACTAATAAACTTAAATGAACTATTGGCACTAAAAATAATAATGGAATTTCACTCACATGCCTTCTTGTAGATAAGATAATAATGGAAAGCCAGGATGAAAACAGGATGCGATAAAGGATTATGAATTAGTACTAGAACTTCCCTGAGAAGTCACAGTGGGAGGGACCACATTGGAAGATGATAAAAATAAGCAACGATCATCAGTTTATCTATGTAGTGCTAGCCTCAATCACTAAATAACAGATGTTCAGCAATGTTTATCAGATTATCCCAGAAGACAAGGAATGCCTCAATCTGCCAATCAAGCTACAAGGCTGTTGTCATGGTAGAGGTGACATGTCATTCAAAAGAACGAGGTCTTGAAGGCTGGCATGCCTGGGTAGAAATCCTATTAGGGAATTATCAGCTATCTATTCTTGCTGAGTCTCAACATCTTTAAAGTAAATTGGGAATATTAATACCTACCTTAAGGGAGGTTTGAGAATCGAAAGACAATGCATGTGCAGGGTCTAACATATAGTAAGTTCACACTAACGTAAGCAGAGCTTATTGTTAATCCCGTGGAACTGAATATTGTCTATGAGCTGTTTTCTCATTGATCGCAGGAAGTTCTTATTAGGAACCCGCACAGAGCAATTGGCTTCTTTACTAGTGCTCATCACCCTCTGCTGCCATCAGCCATGCATTTGTTTATTTTGCCACAAAAAGGGAGGAATATTAAATCTCTAAAGAATAACCCTCCAAGGGCTAGGCATGATAGCTGATGCCTGTAATCCCAGTGCTTTGGGAGGCTAGGTGGGTGAATCACTTGAGGTCAGGGGTTCGAGGCCAGCCTGGTAAACATTGTGAAATCCTGTCTCTACTAGACATACAAAAATTAGCTGGGTGTGGTGGTGCACACCTGTAATTCCAGCTACTCTGGAGGCTAAGGCAGGAGAATTGCTTGGATCTGGGAGGTGGAGGTTGCAGTGAGCCGAGATTGCACCACTCCAGCCTGGGTGACAGCGCAAGACTCTGTCAAAAAAAAAAAAAAAAAGAAAGAAAAGAAAAAAAAGTGTAACCCTTCAAGGTAAGTTTCTCAAATCTGTTGACCTAATAATCCTTGATGTCATAATTACCATTGTTTTGATCTTTCATCACTTTTCAACTACTTATTATTAGTATAAAGTATAATGAAAATAATAGATGAAAGAGAGCCTCACCTCTCTTTTTCTTTCAAACTACCCACTTTAAATCTGAAAACTTTGCTTTTATGTTCATAGCCGAGTACTTTGCCGGCTTACTTTAAGTCAAATGTATTTATGATAATAATAAAAATACCATTCAGAACACTATCTTTTAACTTGGATGGTAGTGCTCTACTCACCTTATATATTCATAAGATTTGACTCTTATGAAAATTACACTTATATTTTCAAATTGATATTTGTGTGAAAATAATCACACATGTTAAAAAACCCCAACAATCTAGATATGACCTAAATCATTTTCAAGGTGTACTATTTTACATACCTGAAATCCTTGAATTAAAAAATGTAATTTTTATTTGTTATAAATTAAATTTGTGAGGATTCATATAGAAGGCTTAGTTTATATAAAGATATATGCTCAGAGGAAAACTAGACTTTCTTTTCCATTTTATATAGTGAACACTTGCTTTTGTGCTAGTAAGTACTCATGCCCCTATCTTATTCTAAAGCATCCTCATTGCCATTTGTCTTTTGAGCAGTCACTCTTTTTGTGCAAGATGGTTGTGGTATCCAAATGAGATGGTCTGTCATGGACCTGTGTTCTCAGTGTGGACATGTGGCCCATGGCAAATCAATTGGACTATGTCTCCTGTGATTTTGGAACATGAATAGATTAATGCCAATGTAGAAAAAAAACAATTGGAGCCAATTCATCTAAATGTTGGGGCCCAAGTTTAGTAAATCAGTGGCTCAATTGTGTCCCTAAGGATCAGGAATCTTTCCGCTTTATTTCTACCGTCACAGAGTGTAGACTCGTAGTGTAGACTCCTCTTCTACAGCAGCCTTCTCTCATGGTCCCATGATGGCTGCTTGAATCCAGGTGTAAGACAACATGATTCTACAGAGTGGTGATTTAGTCAAGGCTCACCTGGACAGCTCAACTCTGCTGTGATGGTACCAGCTGAGTTTAGTCATGTGGTTAAATAAGTAAGAACACACCAACTATAATTATATTGCTCGATATTTTCAAATATTCTTACTTAATTCACAACTCTATAAAAGTATCCTAAATTCAATTTCTACTAATTTGTAGTTATGCCTTTTGAAGCTGCATTTGTGTGCCAGGGTATACTTTCAGTAACTTTTTTTGTAGCGATTTTAAAGGAGAGAGAGAAAAAAATATCTATTCAGCACTACTCAGAATTCCTTTAGTCTTATTATCAGTTTATCACTATACAGAATCCCCTCCAGCTAGAGCAGCTGTAGCTAAAACTGTCTACTTGATGCTGCACTGGGGTTTTGCTTTCTCACTCTCCTGTGCCCGCTTAGATCTAAGATATGGGCTCACCATTAAATGTTTGCTGAATTAGTAATTGAGAATAGATTAAATGAGGAAATGAAATTATTACGAATGAGAGCGTGGGAGAGTAGTTACCATAAACAACAAGAATAAAATGGACATGACTGCAGCAAAATAAAAGAAAATGTATAGCTGAGATTACAACAGTGAGGGATGGCAGAATATGAAGTGCATGTTAAAAATACAACTGTCTTGGGATTCATAAGATTTGGCTCTGAGAATCATGGGAATCTCTCGGGCACACATTCTTGACAGTAAACAATTGACAGTTTTTGGTATTTTTTCTTTGTTATAAAATGTACTCAGTCAACACTATCTCTGGGAAGAATACTTAAGAAGAAATTGTCTCTGTTTTTGGTGTACGATCTAGTAAGAAGTCTACGAAATGTATGGGCTTTTACAATTAGAAAGACCCCAAACTGTTTTTAATCTAACTTGTTCATGTTGTAAATAAAAGGATCAGAGTATAAAAAGGTTCAATGAGCTCATTATATATATGCAATTTTTATGTTGATAGTTTGGGGGTACGTAGATAAGTGGTGATTTCTGAGATTTTTAGTGCACCTGTCATCTGAGCAGTGTACACTATACATAATATGTAGTCTTTTATCCTTCACCCCAACTTCCAACCTTCCCCATGAGTCTCCAAAGTCTATTATATAAATCTTATGCCTTTGCATCTCATAGCTGGGCTTCCACTTGTAAGTGAGAACATATGGTATTCAGTTCTCCATTCCTGAGTTACTTCACTTAGAATAATGGCCACCTAAACCTCTGGTCCCAATTGCTTCATCCACATTGCTGCAAAAGACATTACTTCATTCCTTTTTTATAGCTGAGTAACATTCCATGGTGGATATATACCACATTTTCTTTATCCACTCATTGATAGATGGGCACTGAGCTTGGTTTCATATCTTTGCAGTTGCAAATTGTGCTGCTATAAACATACATGTGTGCATGTGTCTTTTTCATATAATGACTCCTTTTCCTTTGGGTACATACCCAGTGGTGGGATTGCTGGATCAAATGGTAGTTCTACTTTTAGTTCTTTAAAGAATCTCCATACTGTTTTCCATAGTGGTTGTACTAATTTACATTCCCACCAGTAGTGTAAAAGTGTTCCCTTTTTACCACATTCACTCCAACATCTATTATTTTATGACTTTTTAATTATGGTCGTTCTTGCAGGAGTAAGGTGGTATCTCATTGTGGTTTGAATTTGTATTTCCCTGAAGATTAGTGATGTTGAGCATTTATTTCATATGTTTGTTGGCTGTGTGTGTATATGCATATAGTTTGCAAATATTTTCTCCCACTCTGTTACGCCATAGTAATTTTAATACCATTCATTAGTCACTTGTGCTGTATTGCCTTAAGTCATTTACACACATTATATGCACATTATCTTATTTAATACTTTCAACAACATTAAGAAATGAAAGTCCCAATTTATGGATCCGGCAACTGAAATTCAGTAAGGTTAAGTAACTTCTCCAGCATCGCATAGCCATGCTACTCATCAGCAATGGGGCCCAGCTCTGTTGACTCCCAGCCTAATGCTCACTCTACAGTACTGATAACCAGTGCCTGAATCTCTAAAAAAGCCTAATTTGGGAATCTGGACCTCAGTAACTGGGCACAGAGGATTAAGAGGCCTTTATGTTTACATTGTTTTGTATGGTTAGGTGGTTTTATTAAAAGTATCATGCGCTATTAATTCAACAACTTTTAATACTGTGCTTACTGATTACAAAGTGAACACAAATGGAAAGGCAAAAAATTATGAAGGTATACCTAATTAAATAGGTCATTTTAAGCTAGAACACTAAGTGCATTGGAGTCAGCATGAAAAACTGCCAAAATTCCTAATACAGCATAAACAAGGCTGGGAGGGGGCAGGTGAGGGAGATTGAGATTACTCACTCTAATGATGCCAATTTCTATTTCTATCTCAATGATGTTGAGAGTGCAGAGTATTGAGTCATGGCTGGAATGTCGTATGAAGTCATTGGAGACTGACAGGGCTCCCCCAAAGTCTCCAAAACTATATGGGCAAGAATGCCATTAGTTGTCATCTCACCCACTGGCTCTGTCAGTGCGATGCAATGAGTTCAGCAGAAAGCACCTCTGGCATTCAGTGTTCAAAGCTAGGACTAGTCATTGATTAATTCATGCATGCATTTATTTACTCTCGTCATGACTGAGATCATTTAATTGGTAACTTGCAATTGTGGCAGAAAATATGGGAAAAGTTCTGAGAGACAACTAGGGATCCCCTTTCCAAGAAGCAGAATTAAAATGTGTTGGGAACATAATTGGAAAAGATTAGACTCACTTTAGCTTCTGTTCTTTCTGGAGGTTGAAGTTTCATTTCTCCGTAGTTTTATGTAATTAGTGTCCTAGCCAGAAATGTTTTATTTTTGTTTGGTGATCTCAGTTTCTGGCCTCTTTTCCAGGACAGCAATTCCTAGTATCTTAATAACTACAGTGAAACAGCTACACTCTGCTTAATGGATATGAGCTTTAGAGAATAATGTCATTTCTGAACACTTAACAAATTTCACAAGAAGACACTGAAGTTCAAGGTCTTTTCAAAAAGACATTTTCCTAATCATAACATTTTTGAGTTAGTAATCCAAGTAGTCTTTTTTTTCTGATTTAAGTCTCAGTCATTAATTTATTCTTATTTCTACCTGTTCTTGACATAATTCAAATATGTGAGATGCTGTTGGACTACCATCCCTGAAAACTACTATGTATGTGTGTTTATAAATGTGTATATAAAATATTAAATATAGTATAGCATAATATATGTAATACAGATTTCAGAACCTATCTAAATCCACTATATCCTATATACAGCAGAGCATCTATATTTATACTATGACATGTTATATATTATAGTAGGTATAGATGTACATTAATATATAATCATTTTTAAATTAGTAAAACATTGTTTAAGGAAGAAAAAAGTGACAAGTTTTAAAGAATGAACTAGTACACATATAAACTCTGTTTGGGGTGTTGACAACAAGGATTAGTAATAGTGAAAGAGTTGATTATATTTCTTTTTTGTTTCAGAAACAGAGAGAATTGAAGCAATCCTTCCGAAGTTATACTCAGTATTGTGCGGTACTTGGGTACCTACTGTAAGTATATTCTGAATTTACTTCTCACTCATCTCACAGGGACTACAGAGGTGTGCTTATAGTCCATCAAGCAGCCTGATTGGTATAGATGCTCACTACAGGAAAAATTCTGTCTGCTGATCCTAAGTTCACTACCTCTAAGACCCTGGTGGGTTCCAGATAGCTTCAATGGACAGTACTGTCATCAGGAATTCTCTTTCTATTGAAGAGACCTCTTCCAGTTTGTAGAGGATTCTAAATGTCTAATTCAGACCAAATATCGTTTCTGACTAGCATACTCTGCGATATCAGTTTGAACTTGAGCTAAAGTCTAGCTGTCCTCCACTGCGGACTTGACTCTGGCACTTCTGTTATGTCCAGGTATTCATCCAGCTTGGGCTTATTGTCCATAAAAGGCTTTATATTAACCTTGGTAACTCTCTTGGCATGCACCGCTTGAAGTGATTGTGTGACTAACATGATAAATGGCTAATGCCTTTTACTTGGCGCAGTGAATTTAAATTCTCTATTGTTGCTTGGTTACTTTTATTTAGTTTGTAGAACGGCGCCAGACACTCAGTATGCTTTTTAATAGATATGTGTTGGTATCACTATTAAGTGATGTTGGGCAGTCACTAGGCTTTTTGGTTAAATTGAATGTGAATAATATTTAGCCAGGATTAGTTTTAGAATAATAATTGATATATGTGCCACAATATAATGGATATCTATGGGTTTTGCCAAAGTAAGGGGATAGAAAGATAGTGAATCAAAACCCTTTTATCATGATCAGTGAAGAATTTTATGAAAATAATAGTTTATTGGTACAGCCTCTAGGGTCTGGCCTTATTTTACTCAACTCCATTTTAAATGCAATGTTTCTATCATTTCATTCATTTTATCCACAAATTCCACTTTGAAATGTAATTGTTCAACTTGAAATATAAATTGTTCAACTTGATCTCCAAGACAATCTCTCAGTTGCTCTGCCCTTGACCCATTCTGAACTCTCCAACACACACACACACACACACACACACATACACACACAAATATCATAGTTCCTCATTTTCATCATAATTCTTTCTAGAGGCCTCATCAGTTTTCATAGTCAATTTTTTTAAAAGCATATAAGGTATGAAATCTGTCATCTATCAGTTACTGCTGAATAACAAACAACCTCAAAATCTCAGTGGCATATGATGATGAGCACTGGTTTTTTCCCTACTACTGTATTAGGTGGACAGGGAAGCTGGGCTTCAGGCTGCAGTCATGGGAGTGGGTCATTTCTATGTCTCTTATCTTGACTCTGGGACTGTCAGGATAATTGGAATATTCTTAAGAAAATGGAAAAAGTACAAGAGAGAAACAGCCACTGTGCAAGCTCCTATCAAGCCTCCACTTACATCACAACTAGAAACAACGCATTGGCCAAAGCAAGTTACGTAGATAAACCAAATTCAAAAGATGGGAGAGTACCCTTGGCCTTTTATTGGCAGAACTGCAAAGCCATATGGTAAAGTGTTTAGATAAAGGGAGGCGTAAAGGATTGTGTCCAATAATTCAATCTACCACAAATGACGAGTTAACACATATCTTTTTACATACCCAACCCATATTTGCTGCCATCTCCTATCTACTAGGACTTAGAATTGCAGCTATAAATCAAAATGTGTCCAGGGAATGTGGCTAGAGCAGAAAGTTCCTCCTGGATGTGACTTATTTAGCATCATGTGGGAAGAATTGTGATTTGCTGTGCCTAAACCTTATGATAAAAGGAGAGATTAATATTTCCCTTAATTTTGAAGAAAATTAAGAACTAACATATCAATAACCTTCTGGACAAAAATGAGAGTTTCTGTATGTTGTCAACTAACACAACTGAACGAATGCCAAGGATTTTCTATTTCCAACAAAACTGTAATTGTGAGATTGTATAGAAGAAATTGTTTTTACTTTATCTTGTATTATTTCCAAAATAACCCAGATTTATTTTATAAATAAAACATTAAAAATATTAAATATACTTCACACATATTAGAATGGATAAATTTTTAAAATCCTAAAAATACCAAACACTGCGAAGATGCAGAATGAACAGAGCTCTTATACATTGATGGTAGGGGTACAAAATGGTTCAACCACTTAGGAAAACAGTTTCAGTGTTTTGTTTTGTTTTGGAGACAGGGTCTTCCTCTGTCCTCCAGGCTAGAGTGCAGTGACACAATTACTGCTCACTGCAGCCTCGACCTCCTTGGCTCAGGTGATCCTCCCACCTTAGCCTTCTGCCCAAGTAGCTGGGACTACAGGTGTGTGCAGCCATGCCTGGCTAATTTGTGTGTGTGTGTGGAGACAGGATTTCACCATGTTGCCCAGGCTGTTCTTGAACTCCCAGGCCAAAGCAATTCTCCTGCCTTAGCCTCGCAAAATTTCTTATGAAGTGAAACACAGATTCTAAGAAACAGCAATCCTATTCCTAGAAATCTTTTGCTATCTTTATCCAGGATGCAACAAAGTTTTTGTTTTGGGGACTTCCCTTTAGGGCTGCTATGTTTGTTTTGCAATATTCTAATTTGCTCTTTCAATTTCTTCCCAAATTACTAGGCATTCTGTTTACTCATGTCTTTTTATATTCTCCTCATTTCCCATAATTTCAAAGTTGCTGATTCCAAAAATGTTGATAAATCTCTTCTTTTACAGCCAAACTATTATATATTCTACTCTCTCTGTTATGTCTAGTCATTATGCAAAATGCATAGTCTTGCTATTGTGGGTACTGCTTGACATCAACTAGACCAAAAGCCTGTGACCCTTGCTGGCAGTCTTCTTAGGGTCTTTAATTCTTTTTTGACTGCTAGATATTTATTTTATGATCACTTATTTTAAAGATTGAATATAGAGATTTTTGTGGCAAACCTAAGCTACTGGTAGTCACTCTTTACTATCAAAATAAGTGCTCTTACATGTGCTCTTATAATGCAATCATATGCTTGAGGAAACATCTTTAGTATTTCCTAATGATATAAATATGCTAAACAGTGAGTCATGTCTGAGATACAGAATTTCTCACAGTGAATGCATTTTACGTGCCAGAAAACTCAATCAGCTATGATGTTAGAGTTACAGAGGGTTTATGTTGTTCCAATTAGCTGAGTTTGTCATTTGGTGGCCACACAGCTCTGTCTGCAGTTAACCACGTCAGAGGCTGTGTAGGGGGAGCCCAGGATTATACATCTTTTCTCATTTTCTCTCTCTTCTCTCTTCCTCCTATTTTTGATATCTCTCTCACAACTTTCTTTTTACACTTTAACACGTCTTCATTATAGCCAAAGAAAAAGAAAAATAATATCAATAACTTCAGTCAATAAAAAAATATCAAAACAATTACGTAAAACCTTATCAGAACGTGCCCTATCCCCAGCTTCTTTTCCACCCCTATTTTTTACAATTGCCAAAAATGACAAATAAAAAGCCTTTAGTTTTTTCCTGCATCTTCATCTGTCCATTCCCAGAAGAGCCGCTTCTGAGTTTTACGGTCTCTAATACCTGAATGCTGCTGTCCAGAGTCCCTGATGAATTCCTCCTCCCAGCATTTAGATACCTCTTCCTGGATCTCATGCTCATGTGACCTTCTGCAGTATTGACACTGTTGATCACCCATTCCCTTTTGACCTACTTCTTCTTGGCTTAATTTTAACCTCCTCATTCTCCTCTCATTACTGAACAGCCTTCTCTATGGTCTCTTTTTCTCCACCTGCCTTACAGGTAAGTTTTTCAAGGTTAAATCCTTGTTTTTCTCACACATGATCTCCTTAGTGATTTCACCCCCAAATATGCATTCAACCTTCACCTCCCGTCAGATGGTTCTAACTCTGCTCTCCCAGCCTGGCTCTTCTCCTGGGCACCACATCTGCATTTGCCACCTGTTCTGCATTTGCTAGATAGGGATGGCCCCCTTATACTTAACTTGGTATATTCACAAGGAAAGTGAACAGTGGGGAACTGTACACAGAGCATGGCCCTTGGACTCTGCAAACCTGAAGGTTACAATTTTTCCTTGTCCACTTGTCCACTGCGTGTTTATGGAAAACACACTCAAATAATATATACAGCTATAATTTAGGGGAAAGTACCCTGCCTGACAGAGTTACAGTGAAGATTAAATACCTAACATACTACCTGAAATATGAGTGTCATTATATTTCAGGCAGTCTGTTAGATAGAATAAATATCTAGCAGTCAAAAA
The DNA here is from genome assembly GCF_030222135.1 of Aotus nancymaae. Taxonomy (NCBI): domain Eukaryota; kingdom Metazoa; phylum Chordata; class Mammalia; order Primates; family Aotidae; genus Aotus; species Aotus nancymaae. Next base: position 12,973,657 of record NW_026988450.1, on the reverse strand, counting down.
AGAATTAAAGACCCTAAGAAGACTACCTGCAAGGATCACAGGCTTTTGGTCTAGTTGACGACAAGCAGTACACACAGTAACACCTGTGTGATCTTCCATGTTATTGTCTCTTTTCAATGTTTTTTTCACTTGTGGGATCCCTCTGTCCTTAATTAGTATCATTACACTCCCATCATGAATTTGTTTCACTGTTTATCTTCATATCCCCTTAGTGGCTGAATCATCTTGATTTTTAGTTTTTCTTTGAATCCATATCTGTCTGCCTCTGTGCTGTCCCTTATTATCTATAACAGATTATTGCAAAACCTTCCAATCGTTTCTTCTGCTTTAAGTCTCTCATTTCTCCAAATCATCCATCATAGTGCCATTTAAGTTACTTTCCTAAGGAACAACAACAGTGCCTCTAGATATTTTCTCAACTAGCTTCAGTGGCTCCTAACTGTGCAGCCCTTCCAACTTAACTCACTAGGTCTCTTCCTGCCCTTGTACGTCTCTTCCAACATCTCACAAATGGGACTTAGCTTTTTGCTCCAAATAGTCTTTCAGAGCAATGTTAGGTCAAGCCTTCTGCAACATGTTTTCTCCATTTAACCTATTCCCTGTTGCCAGTTTGCCTTGGGAGTCATTTTTCCTCTTGCTCCCCTCTTTCTTCCAACCTTTCACGGTCTGATTTTCATAGGAAGCAAAGTTTTGCTTTGCTCCACATGTTGAATCCCAGTCACTCCCAAAGTGACCACAGCACCTAGAACACCAGCCTGAGACAATTCCCTGGGCACCTTGTTGGCTAGAGAAGCTGTTAGACATGTCAATTCCACAGATGTATGGAGAACCCAATGAGACTATGTGTTTACATATGCTTGTTAAATTCCATAACAATATTAGCGGTAACCTTTCTACCCAGATTCAGTGATGTACAATGATTTGGCTCCCTCATCTTCTCTCATTCAGACCTTTACTAGGATTTTAACACACACACACACACACACACACACACACACACACGTATGATCTATATAATTAATATATTGTATAATGTTTGCATGGCATATCTTTTTTCATCATTTCAAGCTACCTATGCTGTTGAATTTGAAGTGACCATCTTGTAAACAGTGTATGGTTAGGTCATGTTTTTTGATCCACTTTGCAACTGTCTTTTTGTAGGTAAATTTAGATCATTTATACTTAAGGTAATTATTGACATGTTAGAGCTTAAGTCTGCCATTTGATTATGTGTTTTATGTTATTTCTCTCTAGTTATTACTCTGTTTTCTTTTTCTTATCTTCCTTAGAGTTATTAAGAACTTATTTAGAATTTCATCTTGATTAATTTATATTTTGAGTGGGTCTGTGACGCTTTTATAGTGGTCATACTAGGTATAACAATATACATATATAGCATCACATTCTACTGGTAATCAACATTTTTTTGACTTTGTATAGACAGTGGAAATCTAACTCTTTTAGTTTCCTTTGCTGTGCTTACATTTAAATACCATTTTATTGGTATTTATCAGATGCTGTGATAACCTTTGTTTTAATGAGGTAATCAATTAATAAAACCCATGACAGAAATTATAGTCTACTGTATGAACCCAACTGTGCTCCTTCTTTCTTCCTTATGCTTCCAGATTCTTTACTTTTAAAGCTCTCTGAAGACAATCCTTGGCCAGGTTTTGAGGATAGATTTGACAAATTATTTTAGTTTTTCTTTATCAGAGAATGCCTTTATTTTCCCTTTATTCCTTAGGAATAGTTTTGGTACATATAGAGTTCACAGTTGACAGTTCTTATCTCAGCACTTGAAAAATGTGTCACTTCCATCTGGCCTTAATGGTTTCAGAAGAGAAATCTGCTATCACTTAAATTAATGTTATCCTTTGAGTAATGAGTCATTTCTTCTTGGCTGCATTCATGATTTTTCTTTGTCTTTTAAAAGTTTAATTATAATGTGTCTCAGCATGAATATTTTGGACTTATTCTTTCCCAGATTTGCTCATCTTGAATCTGGAGGCTGTGCCTTTTGCTAATTTGGAAAGTTTGGAGCTATTACTTTTTACTCTTTCAGCCCGACATGCTCTGTTTTTCCTTTTTTTCTGAGATATTTTATTAGTCAGTTTTTATGCTGCTGATAAAAATATACCTGAGACTGGGAAGAAAAGTAGGATTAATTTGACTTATAGTACCACATGGCTGGGGAGTTCTCTTAATCATGGCAGTGGGGAAAGGTACTTCTCTCATGGTGGCAGCAAGAGAAAAATGAGGAAGAGGTAAAAGCAGAAACCCCCGATGAACCCATCAGATCTCACAAGACTTATTCACTATCATGAGAATATCATGGGAAAGACTGGCCACCATGATTCAATTACCTCCCCCTGATCACTCCTACAACATGTGGAATTCTGGGAGATACAATTCAAGCTGAGATCTAGATGGGGACACAGCCAAACCATATCAAATGCTAATGATATGAATGTTAGATCTTTTGTTATTGTGCAATAGAGCTCTGAGACTCTGTTCAACTTGAGGGGTAAAAGGGTTTATTTCTGTTTTTCAGATTGGTTAAATTTTTTTGATTTGACCTCAAGTTCAAGTTCAATTGATTCTATCCTCTGTCATTTCCACTGTGCTACTAAGCCCATTCAGTGAGGTTTTTTTCTTTATTTTAATCATTATGTCTTTTGTTTGACAATTTTTATTTAGGTCTTTTTTATAACATTTCTTTGTTAGGATTTTCTATCTTCTTCCTTCAGGAGAATTTATAAATTTGTGTTGAAGCATTTTTATGTTTGCTTTAAAATTTCCATTAGATAATTCCAATACATGATTCATCTTGGCATGAGGTTATTGTATTTCTCATTCAAGTTTGATTTTCCTGATTCTTGATTATGATGAGTATTGTATCCTGCTCATTTTGTCTGTTACGTCAGGAGACTCTGAGCCTGATTTAATCTCTTATTTTAACAAGCAGTCACCCTGTTTAGATGTAGTATGTGAGTCTAGAGCTACTTTTAAAGGTTCAGAACCTTTGTGATATGATTTTGGTCTATTTGGATTATCTGTTGTTGCTGGGGCTCCCACTAGTCCTTGTTATTACTGCCTGAGGGGACAAAAAGGGTTTCCCTGGGCCAGGCAGCCTGATATCTTTCAGCAGAAAAGAGGAATCTCTGGCCTGGCCCATAAACACCAGGAAGTTTCCCTGGTCTGATCTGTTGTTGGAGTGAAATCTGTCCTGCCACTGTTGCCTGTCCCGCCCCCATATCTTCCACAGGGGAGAGGAGAAAAGGTTTTCCCCTGCTGTTCACTGTTAGTGGGGGCTCTGATAATCACCCATTCTGGTGGTATAGGGCTCTCCTACTGTTGTAGGAGGGACTCCCATTCAACCTGAGGTATAATGAGTCTACTTGGGCTGCCTTCTGTTGCTAGGTTGTAGTGGGAAGTGCCAAGCCAGGTCACCTTTTTCTGATAGGTGTTCTTTCAGTCTTGGGGTCCCAAAGCATTCTTTCTCTCTCCACCCTTCAGAGTTCTCCTTTAGTTTTCTGTTACATTATTTCCAGTGTTTATAGCTGAACTTACCAAAGATGTGCAGGGAGAAATGAGTCTATGCCATCTCATTATATCATACTAATCAATTTTTTCAAAAAGAATCTCTTCACAATTCAGTTTTTCACTAAAGACTCATGTTCACTCATAGTCTGCAGAGTTCAACACTAGGTGTAGGAAAGAGGGTGGCTTTGTACACCACTATTGGGCAATAGTTCCTACCCCTGGATTTTTTACAGTCTTATTAATGAGGGCTATGATGTCAAGAAACAAGGACAGAAAAGTAAAGGAAACAAGTAAAATATAATACTGGCAAATAACTACATGTGTACAAAATGATATTGCACATGGTAAACTTTGTATGTAAGGGATGAAATATTCATCAAAGACAATAAGGAAATTAGTAGACTGAGAAAATTTAAGGAAGTTTTGCCACAATATTAAAATTAGGAGGAGAAAGGCATTTATCGAGACATCTCCTTTTAAGTTGACATCTCACTTTGTAGCTTATGCCCCAGGCTTTGCCTCACTTGATCTGAGTGCTTGAGTACCTCCCATACCATCTGTCCTGGGAAAGGACTTCTCTGGCGAGATCTGTAGCCCCTGTTCATCACATCCGTTATCTGCCACTTTCATTTATTGCTGTGCTTCTGTGCACCCTTCCTTTATTGTCAATACCGTGTTCCCCTGATGGGACAAAAATCATCTGATGTTTGGTGTTTTTGATTTATAGACTATTAGTGAAATTCAGCAGTGATTGCAGTTTCATATTTAAGCACTTTAAGCATCCAAGGAATAAAAGTGTAACATAATTACCAGGTTTCCATAAGACCTGGAACCACAGTTGCAAAATTATCATATAGCTTTGCCTGGTTCTCCTAATTTTATTTCTTTTGAGAGAAATTTATTCCTTGGTATAATTTTCCTAAATATAATATTATCTATTTTTTCTCTCTTACCAGTGTTGTTCATATAGAGATCTATATGATCTCGATATAGATATAGAGATCTAGACATATCATCTTGGACATTCCACTAACAGAATCAATATTTTTTATGGCGGAATTGCTATCGGTAAAGTGTTGTGTTAAGTGGTGGATATAATTTATACATGGATTTTGCCCTCATTTGTCTATTGTCTAATAATGTTAGTCAGAATATTTACATAAGTGCCTTTGTGTTAGGTATCCAAAGAGGATTTACGCAAAAAAGTATTCAGAGGAGAGACAGACTCCTTTGGACCAGTTAGAGAAGGGGATCTCTCAAAGCAGGATGGCATTTAAAATACGCCTTTTCATATGGCTTTGATTTTGAGAATGAATATTAAGGGATAGAACATCCTGGGTAAACAAAACAGTACTTAGAAGAAAAGACAGATTTACAATGGAGTTTGCAGAGAGAACAATAAATAGCTAGATTATGAGTTGGAAATGCTTTTAGTTGTGAGTACCAGGAAACCCCACTAAACAGTGGCTTACACGTAGAATATTTATAGCATATTTACAGGAAGCCTGAATATAGAGTGGCTCAGGATTAGTTCCCTGGCTCAGGCATGTCATCAAGAACCAAGGCAGTTTCCATTCTTCCACTTTTGCATCCTTATCATGCTAGCTTTTTGTTCTTGAACTTTCCCTTGTATCTCATTCTTTCTAGGACTGAAATGCATATTCATTTATGGACCATGGAGATAAATGTGAATTTGCCATAATTTCTATAATAACCAAATATTTAAATGTAGAACATAATAGCTCAACCGCACTTTAAGCTACTTTGGATGGTAACTCATTTCCTGATTGTTGGTGGAACAAATAACTACAAAACAAGTGACTTAAGATGCACAAACCCACCAGCTTACAGCTCTGGAGATCAAGAGTCCAGAATGGTTCTCACTGAGCTAAAATCAAGGTGTCAGTGGGACTGAATTCTTTCTGGAAGCTCTATGGATAATTCGTTTTCTTGCCTTTTGCAAATTTTAGAGACTGTCCACATTCCTTGGCTTGTAGCCCCTTCCTTCATTTTCAACACCAGCAACTGTGAGTGGAGTCCTCACATCACATCACCCAGACATCCCCTTTCCCCTCCCTCTTCCACTTCAAGGACCCTTTGGATTACATTGGACCCATCCAGAATATCAAAGATAATATCCCTATTTTATGGTCAACTGATTAGCAACCTTAATTCCCCTTTGTCATGTAACATATTTACAGGTTCTGTGGGTTAGGACTTGAACATCTTTGGGTAGCCATTATTCATCTACCACACACACACACAAAAGAATATTCATGATTTACACAAAGTAAAAATAACAAAGTTTATTTGGCAGAAACAGTTCTAAAAATTATGCTATGGATGAGCTTTGTCTGCTCTTCTTTGAGATTTCTTTTCTTTCAATTACCCAGCCTTGCCCCTACCCCAAGTGGGCTTTTTGTTTATCCATTCTCTTTTTTCCCAATTATTCCCCTGCACAAACTTACTCACAAGAAAGGATCCAATAAATTCAGTCCTCTAGTAAGCGGGTATGTTGCTGATAGTTTAATTTATTATAGATATTCCCCTTCTAGGTTTTATAGTTTAATAGGTGTTAACATGTCTAATTTTGGAGACAAATGTAAAGATTGGAGAAGCATTGTGCTGATGGAGGTGCTTTTCAGAGCTCTGAGATTGAGCTATATAGAAGGCCAGCCATGTAAATGAGATTAATAGAATTGTGCTTTTGTTAAAGTTCCATCAGGAAAGAGAAATTTAAAATCTGGACATCTGTAACGGTCTAGTAAATGATTGCCCTAAGCACTTACCTTAATCTAATGCTGCAACCTCTGGAAAGCACAGAAAGTAAAATAAATTACAACTAAACCCTTTAACCATGCATTGTCTATAAAGCCAATGCTCCTCAGACAGACCTTTTAAAATCTGGTCACCCAAAGGGAAGATACAAATTATTATATCGAGAATGAGAATTGGGGATTTGGCAAGATGACCAAATAGGAACAGCTCCGATCTGCAGCTCCCAGCGAGACCAATGCAGAAGGCAGATGATTTCTGCACTTCCACTTGAGGTACCCAGTTCATCTCATTTAGTACTGGTTAGACAGTGGGTGCAGCCCGCAGAGGGCGAGCAGAAGCAGAATGGGGCACTGCCTCAGCCAGAAGTGCAAGGAACTGGGGACCTCTGTCCACCAGCCAAGGGAAGCCATGAGGAACTATGCTATGAGGGGCAGTGCTGTGTGGCCCAGATACTACGCTTTTCTCCTGGTTTTTGCAACCTGTAGACCAGGAGATCCCCTCGTGTGGCTACACCACCAAGGCCCTGGGTTTCAGGTACAAAACTGAGAGGCTGTTTGGGCAGATACTGAGCTAGCAGCAAAAGTTTTTTTTTCTCTTCTCAGACCCCAGTGGCAACTGGAACCCCAATGCGACAGAACTGTTCACTCCCCTGGAAAAAGGGCTGAAGCCAGGGAGCCAAGTGGTCTCACTAAGCAGGTCGCACTCCCATGGAGCCCAGCAAGCCCAAGAACCACTGGCTTGAAATTCCTGCTGCTAGCACAGCAGTCTGAAGTTGACCCGGAATGATTGAGCTTGGTTCAGGGAGGGGTATCAACCATTGCTGAGGCTTGAGTAGGTGGTTTTCCCCTGACAGCACTAAGGATGCTAGGAGGTCTGGGTTGGGCATGGCAAAGTGGCTGTGGCCAGATTGCTTCTCTAGATTCCTCTTCTCTGGGCAGGGCATCTCTGAAAAAAAGGCAGCAGCCCGAGTCAGGGGCTTACAGATAAAACACCCATCTCCCTGGGACAGAGCACCTGGAGGAAGGGGCAGAAATGTGGCACATATACATCATGGAATACTATGCAGCCATAAAAAAGAATAAGTTTCTGTCCTTTGCAGGGACATGGATGAAAGTGAAAACCATCATTCTAAGCAAGCTAACACAGGAATGGAAAACCAAACACCACATGTTCTCACTCATAGGTGGGAGTTGAAAAATGAGAACACATGGACACAGGGAGGGGAACATCACACATGAGGGTCTATCGGGGGTGGAGGGGATGGCGAGTGAGAGCATTAGGACAAATACCTAATGCATGCAGGGCTTAAAACCCAGATAATAGGTTGATGGGTGCAGAAAACCACCATGGCATATGTATACCTTTGTAACAGACCTGCACATTCTGCACATGTATCCCAGAATTTAAAGTAATTAAAAAAAAAAAAAAAGAATGAAAGAGCAAACATCACTGCAGATTCTAAACATCAAAAGGATAATAAAGACTTATTGTGAACAACTTTATTCCATTGAGTTCAACAGCTTAAATAGACAGGCAATTCTAGATACAAATTTTTCGAAGTCTTTAATGAGGAAATAGAGAAATATGAATAGCTAAATATCTATTAAATAATTAAATTCATAATAATAAACATTCTCATTATGAAATTTTCAGGACCAGAGAGATTTCTTGTTGAATATTCCTGGAAAGAAATAAATAATACCAATTCTTCACAAAGTATTTCAAGAAAATTAAAAGACATTTTTCTCTACTCATTTTAAGAGTTCAGATTACTGTGATATCAACACACTGAGAGAGCCTTTCCAAGAAAAATAATTATAGATAGTATCTTTCAAGGTCATAGATGCAAAAATTCTTAAGAAAGTGTTAGCAAATTACATCTGCTTATCATTATGTATGTTAATAATTCATGACTTTTTCAACAAATGGTACTAGGACAACTGGATATCCACGTGCAAAAGAATGAAGTTGGACCCTTATCATATATAAAACTCAGGTAAAAATTGAATGAAGGCTTAAATGTAAGAAATAAAACTCCTAGAAGAAAACATCAGATTAAATTTGCCTGACCTCAGATTTGGAAATAAATTTTTAGACGTGACACCAATGCATGCACAACAACAATGACAAAAAGGATAAATAACTTCATCAAAATTTAAACCTTTTTTTCTTCAAGTGATACTATCAAAAACTTGAAAACACAACCAACAATATAGGAAAAAATATTTATAATTCATATATCTGATGAGGGACTTATACCTAGAATATGTAAAGAATTCTTACAAAAGCAAATGCAAATCAAGACACTAATGAGGTATCACTTCAGAAGCATTAGGATAGCTACAATCTAAAAGACGTGATATTTCTGGTTCTAGATCCTTGAGGAATTGCCACCTGTCTTCCACAATGGTTGAACTAATTTACACTCCCACCAACAGCCTAAAAGCATTCCTATTTCTCCACATCCTACCCAGCATCTGTTGATTTCTGACTTTTTAGTAATCTCCATTCTAACTGGCATGAGATGGTATCAAAACTCAGATGGTTTTGATTAGCATTTCTTTAATGACAGTGATGATGAGCTGTTTTTCATATGTTTGTTGACTGCATAAATGTCTTTTTCTGAGAAGTGTCTGTTCATATCCTTTGCCCACTTTCTGATGGTGTTGTTTGTTATTTTTCTTGTAAATTTTTTTAAGTTCTTTGTGGATTCTAGATATTAGCCCTTTGTCAGATGGATAGATTGCAAAAATTTTCTTCCATTCTGTAGGTTGCCTGTTCACTCTGTTAGTATTTTTTTTTTGTTTTTTTTGTTTTTTGCTGTACAGAAGCTCTTTAGTTTAATTCGATCCCATTTGTCAATTTTGGCTTTTGTTGCCATTGCTTTTGGTGTTTTAGTCATGAAGTTTTTGCCCATGTCTATGTCCTGAATGGTATTGCCTAGGTTTTCTTCTAGGGTTATTATGGTTTTTAGGTTTTACATTTAAATCTTTAATTCATCTTGAGTTAATTTTTGTATAAGGTGTAAGGATGGGGTCCAGTTTCAGCTTTCTGCATATGGCTAGCCAGTTTCCCCAACACTATTTATTAAATAGGAAATCCTTTCCTCATTGCTTGTTTTTGTCAGGGTTGTTCAAGATCAGATTATTGTAAATATGTGGTGTTATTTCTGAGGCCTCCCTTCTGTTCCACTGGTCTATATCTCTGTTTTGGTACCAGTACCATGCTGTTTCAGTCACTGTCATCTTGTAGTATAGTTTGAAGTCAGGTAGCATGATGCCTCCAGCTTTGTTCTTTTTGCTTAGGATTGTCTTGGCTATACAGGCTTTGGTTCCATATGAAATTTAAGTGATTTTATTCTGATTCTTTGAAGAAAGTCAATGGTACCTTGATAGGGATAGCCTTTAATCTATAAATTATTTTGGGCAGTATGGCCATTTCCACAATATTGATTCTTCCTATTCATGAGCATGGAATTTTTTTTCATTTGTTTGTGTCCTCTCTTATATTCTTGAGTAGTGGTTTGTAGTTTTCCTTGAAGAGGTCCCTTATGTCCTTTGTGAGTTGTATTCCTAAGTATTTTATTCTCTTTGTAGCAATTATGAATGGGAGTTCACTCATGATTTGACTCTCTGTCTATTATTGGTGTATAGGAATACTTGTGATTTTTGCACATTGATTTTGTATCCTGAGACTTTGCTGAAGTTGCTTATCAGCTTAAGAAGATTTGGAGCTGAGACAATGGAGTTTTTTAAATATATAATCATGTCATCTGCAGAGAAAATTTGACTTCCTCTCTTTCTATTTGAATATCCTTAATTTTTTTCTCTTCCCTGATTGCCCTGACCCGAATTTGCAATACTATGTTGAATAGGAGTGGTGAGAGAGGGCATCCTTGTCTTGTGCTGGTTTTCAAAGGGAATGCTTCCAGCTTTTATCCATTCAGTATGATATTGGCAGTGGTTTTGTCATAAATAGTTCTTATTTTTTTGAGTTCTTATCAATACCTAATTTATTTAGAGTTTTTATCATGAAAAGGTGTTGAATTTTATCGAAGGTCTTTTTGGTATCTATTGAGATAATCATGTGGGTTTTGTCATTGTTTCTATTTATGTGATGGATTATGTTTATTGATTTGCATATGTTGAACCAGCTTTGCATCCCAGGGATGAAGCTGATCTGATCATCATGGATAAGATTTTTGATGTGCTGCTGGATTTGGTTGCCATATTTTATTTAGGATTTTTGCATCAATGTTTATTAAGGATATTGGCCTAAAATTTTCTTTTTTTGTTGTCTGTGTCAGGTTTTGGTAACAGGATGATGCTGGCCTCATAAAATGAGTTAGGATGAGGTATCTCTTTTTCTAGTGTCTGGAATAGTTTCAGAAGGAATAGTACCAGCTCCTCTTTGTACCTCTATTAGAATTAGGCTGTAAATCTATCTGTTTCTGGAATACCATTATCGGGTATATACCCAAAGGATTATAAATCATTCTACTATAAAGACACATGCACATGTATGTTTATTGCAGCACTGTTCACAATAGCAAAGACTTGGAACCAACCCAAATGTCCATCAGTGAAAGACTGGATAAATAAAATGTATGCACCATGGAATACTATGCAGCCATAAAAAATGGTCAGTTCATGTTATTTGCAGGGATATGTATGAAGCTGGAAACCATCATTCTCAGCACACTAGCACAGGAACAGAAAACCAAATACCACATGTTCTTATTCATAAGTGGGAGTTTAACAGTGGGAACACATGGATACAGGAAAGGGATCATCACACACAGTGGTCTTTTGGGGGTGAGTGGCTAGGGACAGATTAGCATGAGGAGAAATACCTAATGTAGATGATGAGCTGATGGGTGAAGCAAACACCATGGCACATGTATACTTATGTAACAAATGTGCACATTCTGCACATGTACCCTAGAACTTAAATTATAATTTTAAAAAGATAGACGATTATAAATGTTGAAAATGTGGAAATCAGAAGTATTGTACTTTGTGGGCCTGAATGTAAAATGATGCATACACTTAAAAAAATAATCTGGTAATTTCTTATATGGTAAACATAGAATTACCCTATTATACAGCAATCCCACTCCTATGTATATATTCAAGAGAAAAGTAACGTATGTCTACACAATCCCTTGTACGCAACTATTTATAACCACATTATTCATAATAGCCAAAGAGTGGAAACAATCCAAGTTTCCACCAACTGATTAATTGATAAATAAAATGTGACATATCTATACAATGAGGGGAATTTGCTATAATATGGATGAACCCTGGAAACATCATGCCAAGTGGAAGAAGCCCCTAACAAAGGACCACATATTATTATGGTTTACTGTATGACATGTTTAGAATAGGCAAATCAATAGAGAGCAGAAAATAAGCAAATGATTGTTTCCGTCTGGAGAGGTTGGGAGAATAGAGATAACAACTGAAGAGGACAGGCTTGCTTTTTGAGGTGGTAAAAATGTTGCAAAACTGACTGTGGTGATGGCTGCACAACCCAGTGAGTATACTAAAAATCACTGAACTGTACACCTTAGGTAAATTTTATGGCACAGGAAGTTTATCTTACTAAAGCTATCATAGAATAATAATTTTCCTAATGACTGAAAATGCTGAGCAAATTTTTATTCACTTATTTGCCATTCCTGCATCATTTTTGGTAAAGTGTCTGTCCAAATCATTAGCCTAATTTTTTTAATGTGTGTTTTGTCTTCTGTTATTGATTTCCAAGAATTTTATGTTATTTGCTTATTGTAGATACAAGTTTATTATCACCTATACTCTTTTGCAAATATTTTCTCCCATTCCTGGATTTTCTTTACCTTTTATTAACAGTGTATTTTAATGAGAAAAAGCTTTAAATTATGATTAACAGTGTTTTTAATGAGAAAAATCTTTAAATTATGATTAACAGTGTCTTTTAATGAGAAAAAGCTTTAAATTATGAAATCCAATTTATCACCTAAGACTTCTTGGCCTCTATAATTGCATGGGCCAGTTCTCATAATGAAACTTCTCTTGTGTATCTATATATATTCTATTGGTTCTGTTTCTCTTGAAAATCCTAAGACATGTATAAACATATGCATATATGTACATACATACATTTTATCCTATTTGTGTGTGCACATATATATCCACACACGTAGGCTTAAAGACTTTAAGGTTACAAACTTATAGATTTTTAAAAAATCTTTAAGCTTATACATACGTGTTTATATAGGTATGCACATATGTTTATACATGTATTGGTACACAAATACTATATTTGTATAAATGTGTGTACATATATAGTTTCTTGTATCCTTGGTATACATATACGTATGTACATGTATATATGCAGAGAAGAGAAAAAACGTTAAAACAAAATACTAGCAATTGTTGAATTTCCTAAATTGATTAATTATTTTTAATTGACAAAAACTATATGTATTTATTGTGTACAGCATATTTTGAAATACATATAGATCACAGAATGGCTAAATCAAGCTAATCAACTTACATACCACCTCACATAGTTACTGTTTTTTGAGGTGACAATACTTAAAACGTACTTCCTAAGAGATTTTCAAGAATACAATATATTGTTATTAACTATAGTCAACATGTTGTACAATAAATCTCTTGATCTTATTTCTCTTATCTAGCTGAAATTTCATCTCCCCAACTTCCCTACCTCAAACCCCTGGTCACCATCTTTCTACTCTCTGCTTCTATGAGATCGAATTTTGTAGAGTCTACAGTTAAGTGAGATCTTTGTGTACCTGGCATAGTTCATTAACATGGTGTTTTCCATCTTGTCTCAAATGACAAGATTTCCTTTTTGTAAAGGCTGATTCGTAGTCCTCTGTGCATGTATAACAAATTTTCTTTATTTTTTCATCCACTGATGAACATTTAGGTTGATTCCGTATTTTGGCTACTGCAAAAAGTGCTGCAATGAACATGGGAGAGCAGATACCTCTCCAACATACTAATTTCATTTTCTTTACAGATACACTCAGAAGTGAGATTTCTGGATCATATGATAGTTCTATTTTTAGTATTGGAGGAAACTCCATACTGTTTTCCATAATGATTGTTCTAGTCTACCTTCCCACCAATAGTGTGCAAGGGTTCCCTTTTCTCTACAATTGCTGAATTTGATTAAAAAATATGAGAGCTCTTTACACTATCTTCCATTTTTTTGAGCATTTAAAATCATATCAAAAATGTTTTAAATCTGATATAGATCCTAGACTTATATAGGAAGCAAATGTCAATTATCTTAAGAATGGAGAAAACAAATTCACACACTGAAATCTATTCAGTAAGAAATAATGGACTGTGTAATACACATTTGTCTTAGTCTACTCGGGCTGCTATAACAAAATACCTGACACCAGGTAATTTATAAAGAACAGAAATACATCTCTCACAGCTCTGGAGGCTAGGGATTCATGAACAAGGCACTGGCAAGTTTGGTTGTCTGGCGCAGACTGTTCTCTGCTTTGCAGATGGTACCTTGTTGTGCCATCCTCTGAAGGGAAGAACACTGTGTCCTCCTGTAGCAAAAGGCAAAAGGTTAAGAGCATCAAACAAACACCATGTGAAACTGTTTTCATAAGGACCTTCATCCCACTCTTGAGGGAAGAACCTCATGACCTAATCACCTCGCATAGGCCCCAACTCTCAATACTATTCCATTGGCCATTATGTTTCAACGCTTGAATTTTAGAGGGGACACATTCAAACCATATCAATGTTGCAACAGGATAAACCCCCCAAATGTTATGTTGTATGAAACAGATAAAAAATTCATACTGTATGATTCCATTTATGTAAAACGCAAGAACAGGTAACACGAATTAACTTACAATGATGAAAATTAGAAGTTTTTGCCTAAAGGGAATAGGGATTTATGGGAAAGAGCATAAAGGAACATTCTGAGGTGATGAAAATATTCCCTCCTCACAAGAATAGCGGTTACCCTAGTGTATAGATTCATCAAAACATGAAATTGTATGCTAAAAATCTGAACATTTCATTACACATAAATTTAGTGTTTTTGAAAAGTCACTATACAAAGTTCACAATTAAAAGCAGAAAGAGAAAATTAGACATTGAACAGCTTTAACCTTGCTTTTGAGTTGTTCTTGAAATTTCACTTATATAATCTCAGGTAATGTTTCCCTGGCCTGTGTTTAATTCTGATTATTGGCTTATTCTCAGCTCTAATCCATGAGTTATCACTTTAAATAAATTATTTTTAGTAGCATTAGCTACTAATATTAATAGTACAAGCCACCACTATATTCATAGGCAGACTAATTTTAAAAATTACTTTTTAACTTTTCGAGCAATCAGGAACTGATAATCTCAGTGCTTACTATCTTTGGAATTTGGAAACAGTCTAACATGCTTGGACCACAGCTCTCCTGAGATTTAAGTAGGTCACCTCTAAGACTCCTTACAATTTCCAATTCTAATATTTAATTTCAACCTCCAAGTATGATGTGGAAAGTGTTCCTCTTAGAGTCTCAGTCATAATACTTCATGTAGACGATCATTCTTGAATAGATCATATATATGCTATGATTTTTGCATGAAAAAAATAAGTTGAAGACATTTCATCCCTTGAAGAAGTTCCAATACCCATGTAGTTAAACCTGCTGCAGTGTTAACACATTACAAACAGATAAAGTAAAACATTGCTAGCCTTACAAAACGTCTATGAACAGACAAAGAGGTAAACTGACTTGCTGAAGTTCTTTAGATGATTCACTTACAGAACTGAGAGGAGAAATTTTGTATCTTCTGTTTGACTCCCTCTAGTGATGTAGTGTCTTCTCAGAAGGGTCAGATTCAATGTTTGGATTCTTGGAAAGGTGCCATCATGAAAAACAAAACAAAACAAAACAAAAATCTTCACACCAACAAGGAGCCACCTGTCACTCTGCATTTTATTGTCTCTCCAGATTAGAATCTCTAAGAACACACTTATTATTCATTCATGTACCCCAGAGGGAGCCATCTAGCATGTGCCTGCTGTCAGGACAGACACTCTCAAGGAGATGCCCAAGGAGACAAACAGAAATCTTTTACACTTGGTGATGGAAGTGAATGTCTTCGTGGAGGGCCTGGAAAACTCCACATTATCATGAGTACCTCTGACTGATCAGCTTCCACCTGCCTGTGTGGGATTCTGATGACAGACCTATTTTCAGGTCTAACCCATGATCTGCAACTTAAAAAAAAAATTTCAAGATTATTCTATATTTAGTATTTTCATTTCCAGACAGCTGTTTCCAAAATTACTGTCTAAACTTTCAATTAGTCAGAAACTTGATATGAATTTAGCCTTTGAATCTCAAGATACAAGCTACAGACCTGTTCTTTTATGTCATAATTAGCATAGCTCTTGCAGACAGACCTAATTCTGGAAACCTTCCCAGACTAGTTGTATATCCTGAAGAATTCCAAAATTCCCTTTTCAGTATTCTTTTATTCACACTGCATCTCCTCGTGTAATATTTTCAAATCTGGAACAAAGCATAAAGGAGAAACCTCGAAGACATTATGCCGAGTGAAATAAGACAGACAAAAAAGAACAAATAGTATGTGGTTCTATTCAGATGAGGTACCTAGAATAGTGAAATCCATAGAAACAAAAAGTAGAATAGTGGTTATCAGAAACTAGGAAAGAGGAAATGAGGAGTTATTGTTTAACAAGTACAGAGTTTCAGTTTGGAATGATGAAAAAGTTCAAAATCTGGATTGTGGAGAAGGTTACACAGCAATGTGAATGTACTTAATGCCACTGAACTGTAAATTTAAGAATGATTAATAATAAATTTATGTTATATACATTTTATCACAATAAAAAAGAAAATTTAAATTAGCTTATTCATATACATTAGATGTCCCACTGCCTTAGATTTGTAAAAAGCTGCTGATAAGTGTTTAGGTAATTTTTACTTAGTGGTGCCTTTACACTGCAAAGCTTATATGTAGAAATGTTTTATCACTTACGTAATAAAAATAGTCATCAGGTAATATAATCAGTAGTGAAAATGTACACATGTGGCTCGTACATTGCTAATGTGCTAAGAAGTGAGAAAATGAATATAGACATGTCTTAAATCTCAAGAATTTATATTACAAAGTTTCAAGAATACAGCTTTCAAATATTCTATATATAAGCAACCTATTCAAAAACAAAGAATGCCTGCATGGAGAAAGAAGTATCATCTAAGATACAGATCTTCCCCCTGCCCATCACTGGTTAGAGCCCTACTGGAGAATGATATATATTTAAAGATTAGGTGTCTGTTCATATCCTTTGCCAACTTTTGAATGGAATCAGAAATTCCATTTGACCCAGCAATCCCATTACTGGGTATATATCCAAAGGATTATAAATCGTTCTACTATAAGGACACATGCACACGAATATTCATTGCAGCACAGTTTACAATAGCAACGACCTGGAACCAACCCAAATGCCCATTGATGATAGACTGGACAGGGAAAATGTGGCACATATACACCATGGAATATTATGCAACCATCAAAAACAATGAGTTCGTGTCCTTTGTAGGAACATGGATGAACCTGGAAACCATCATTCTCAGCAAACTGACACAAGAACAGAAAATCAAACACCGCATGTTCTCACTCATAGGCAAGTGTTGAACAATGAGAATACATGGACACAGGAGGGGAGCATCACACACTGGGGTCTGTCAGGGGGAAATAGGGGAGGGACAGCGGGGGTTGGGGAGTTGGGGAGAGAGAGTATGGGGAGAAATGCCAGATATAGGTGAAGGGGAGGAAGGCAGCAAATCACACTGCCATGTATGTACCTATGCAACAATCTTGCATATTCTTCACATGTGCCCCAAAACCTAAAATGCAAGAAAAAAAAAAAGATTAGGGAACTGAAGACGAATGAAGATACATTCTAGAAAGATGAAAGAGTCATCACAGAGATTTAAAAGCATTTAAAGGTGTTTTTAAGGCTTTGGAAACAACACCTATGAGGATAAAACTGATTTAAATTCTTGTAGAGCCAGATGCCTGTAATCCCAGCTACGCAGGAGACTGAGGCAGGCAAATAGTTTTAAGCCAAGAGTTAGGGAACAGACTGGTCAACATAGCAAGATAAAACTTAATTAAAAAATAAATAAGTTCATGTGGAAAGGGTACATGACATAAACATTGTTAAAGGGGCCCTTCTCCATCTCAAACAACAGCCAGACACAGACAAGTGGGCTTCGGCTCTAATGAGAGGGATTGTTAAACTTTAAGAAGGGATTTCTCTCTATTCAGAATAGGAAGTCTCAGGAGCTCTCTCTCTGGAGCTTGTCAAAATTAAGGCAAATGTGCTTCTGTCTAGGATGATTTCGTTGCAGCCCTTCCTGAGGGACGGGGATTGCACCAATCTTCTCTTAAGGTCTTTTCCTGCTCTATGATTCTAGGATTAACCATGGGGACAGAGGCCACACTACTAGCTGTTTTAAATATTGTTAGGAAAGCAAATAGTTTGTGTGATTACATGACTAATGTTGTAGGATTTGTTGCTTTTTTTTTTTTTTGGCCTTGAAAATATGCTGATAAATTGAGTAGTATCTTCACTATAAAAATGGGAAAACTCAACTAATAGGGAAATTCTCTTCTGTAGAAACAATTGTGATTGTATTTAATATACATTAAATTCTACATCTATCTTTGAGAGGCAAACAAACATCCCACTTAAATGGCCAGCAGATAACTGAGGCCAGGGACATATTCATGTTAAATTAATTGCAGAGGAGGGGTCCATGGACCTCATTTACAAATAATTATCCTTTGCAAATGATTGCAAACAATTGGCTGAATTATGCACAAAAAGAAGCATCTTAAATCTGTAGCTGGGTTGCAGCATCTGGTTCTTTACTCCGTAATGTTCTATTTATATAAGGAGATGCATTAACAGAAAGTACTTAGGGGAGATGAATTACAGAAAGAGCAATTCTAGAATTAAGTAAATGTCTCAGATTAGTAAAATTTAAATTTTTATTACAGAATATGACTACTGATAATGTTTTGCCTAATTCATTTTATTTATAATATCAAAGAGATTTCAACTCTGATAAATTGTGATTGCTTTAAAATTCAGGAAATATGGATCAAGAAGACTTTACTGCATTGGTTTAGCTTAGACATGGAGTTAGGAAACAGTGGTAGCAATAGCAGTCAAGTCTACAGTTGAAACTTATGCCATTCTATTAATAGAGGCAAAGCTAGGAGAAAAAGGAAAATAATTTGAAAGTTATGTGATGGTTACGAAGAGCTAAGATAGTAGCATTGAAGCTCATCATATGCACACCTGAAATAGCATTTATTAAATTATTTTACATAGTGGGAATGGGGGCACCACTAAGGCTGGAGCCAAAACTGGTTCTTTGCTGATCTTACATAATTCTTCAATATGTCTTCATTCACAGCATACCTTATTGATTTAACCAAATTCATAAACCAGTGTAATGTTGCTCAGTGAGAAGGAAACAACTATATAGCTTCCTCATGGAGAAGAGTTAAATCCACTGTTACACAGTGGGTCTGCATGGGGAAAGGTTTGTTTGTGCAGAGAAAGGAAATAGAAATTTTCACACCTGTGGAGTGTCCAACATGGGACACCCTGGAGTCCCCAACATACCAATGAAGGGATGTTGCATTTCTATGGGTAATAGAAATAACGCTGACTCCTTATTTTTATGTTTGACTGCTAATAGCTTTTAAGCCTCAGCCCTCTTCTTTCGTCTTGTGCATCACATCTGGGAAAGTTGATAAGAAAGCCTGGGCGCCCCCTCCATCAGCACCTGTGAGAGACAAACTTTAAAAGTCCCTGTTCACCCATGTGCAAGAACTCTCACACCAGCCCTTCCCACCTTCCACAATAAAAATCCTCCTCTCTTAAGTCATTTTAAGACCAGCTTAGGAAGAGTGCCTTGCTTTTTTCCCCCACGAAACTCCTTATTAATAAATGTTTTTATGCTCTCTTGGTGTGTATGTGGCATTTTCTGTTTTCACAGCCAAAGCAAGTTTATGTGGGAGTAAATCCTGATTTTGTAGGTTGGCACAACACCAGATAGCCCTAAGGACATGGGGACTGTGCATGTTGGAAGAGGGGAAGGGATTGGGTACCAATAACAGTGTTCTGCATGTTTAGCTACACCCACAGGGGTGAAGTAGAAGACAAAAGAAGCTACAGAATTTTGAATTGGATACCAATAGCTCTAAACTAAATGCTGAGACTATATCTAGCTGTTTAGAAGATCAAGTAGAAATCTGGCTTATTTTATGATCCAGGAAATATTACAGTAACTCCAGGGAATTTTCATGTGTAGTTTTGATTAAAAATGATGAAACAGTTTTAAGGGACTATTTTAATCTTTAAAATACATGGATTTTTGGGTCAGTATCCCACCTTTATCTGGTTACATGACATATCCAGATAAAGATAAGATATTTTAAATTATCGATATTTTAAAACTTAGCATTATATAAGAGTAGATTTGCATATACATATATAAAACACAATTTGATAAAAGAATAATTAAATTTATTAGATTACATTTCTCCAAATAAAATTCTAGTTAATTTATTCTCACTGTAGAATAACTTAAGAGCAATAAAAAAAAGATTTAAAATACATTAGATATATGATATTTTTGTTTATGAAAGATAAATATGCTATATTCCTAACTTGAAAATATTTTCAGTATTATCTCCAAGATTTTCCACTGTGAAGATTCATTCTGCTATTTGGTCTAATTATAAATTAATTATTAGATTCATTTAGATATTAATTTGTCTAAAATGAACATTTATGAAGAGAAATTATTAGTGATAATGAATTCTGTATTAATATTCAGAAAACAGGACTGAGAGGGAAATATTGTTCACCTTCAATTCACCTTTAACTTTATCCCACTAATATTAATAAATTCTCAAAGCATTCTTTAATTAATACCATTTCCTTACTTTATATGGTTATCCAGTATTTTCAAGTTTGTTTTCCTGTCTTTGCGAAAGTATTAATCAAAACAATGGTGATATTTCAACTCTTTTATATTTAAACTCTTTATTCTTAAGAGCACTCTGTCCAACTTATTTGAAGCTTAGTTACTCTGCTCACTGCTGAGTACATCTTGACATTTTGAGAATGAATACAAGCCTCAAGAGAATGCACGATTTACTCAGATCTAACAGCTGATCTCATTTAGTGATATATATAGTCATATTAAAGATGTATTAATTGCACTTCAGTATTAAATGTGACTGAAGGGTC
Source organism: Aotus nancymaae (assembly GCF_030222135.1). NCBI lineage: Eukaryota > Metazoa > Chordata > Mammalia > Primates > Aotidae > Aotus > Aotus nancymaae. The sequence continues at coordinate 12,952,981 of NW_026988450.1, read as the reverse complement.
TATGAAAAAGAGCTCATACATAATCATTTATTACTCTGACACCTTATCCTTTGCAGAGGCTTCTCTTGGGAGGTTGGATGGAATGTATCAACTGATAAGGAATAAATAAACTTACGCATTTTTAAAATCAGCAACAACTTTAGAATCCCTTCTGTGAGCCATCAACTACTCAGATTAGCTTTAATGGGGAGCTGTGTACCAAGAATCCTGACTTAGAACCTCCTAATTAGAACTAATTACATTTTTTCAAATGCTTACTCAGGGAAGCATGCTTACTTACTTAATGGTGAATTGTAACCTTTCAGAAGCTGAAATTACAAAACAGTTTGAGGAATGGGAAAAGGTAGAGGAGGATGCAGTGGATGAAAAGGCAGTTTCATAACTGGAGGAAAGGGTAGTAGCAGAGGAATCCTCATAAACCGGTGAAGGCATGCCACGAAGCAAGCATTTCTTTATGTTCTGTTTTGCACATCAGTTTTTTGCTCTTTTTGAGACTATAATAGGCTCTGGAACTAGTCTCAGTTATTTACATCAGAAGTTTTTTAACTTACAGTGTTCCTATAGTCTTCTCTCATTTAAGTAATTGCAGTAACTTTTGTTCTGATTTCTTTGTTCAGCCCATAATTTATCTACTAATATTTTAATCTTGTTTCCCATTCAATTTAACCTGAGTGAGTAGCTGACTTCAAGATCCTTTAGGTACTTTTATCTTTTGTTAGGTAAGTTCTCAACATGTATTGCTCTCTATAGCAATACACATGGAAGTTGACCTTTACATGTAACACAATGCAACATTTGGGTTCCCACACCTGTAATCACCCCTGGCATGTCAACATTGTGTCCTTTGCAACTCAAGAGAGCACATAAAAGCACATGTGATAAACAGTGATATTAACTTAGTACAATTTTCAGGGCATGATACAATTTTGAATTTGCTCTATTAATGTTTCAGACATGCACAACGTAAATCTTTAATATTTAGGAAATACATCCTATGAGCATGTCACAAATAATAGAACAAGATATGAAGTCAATAATTATGGAGCCATAAATGAGTGGCATTTGTGCTACACAGGAATGGAGCATCTGGTAATGATCCATAGCACTCCCTATATTGACATTTGGTGAAGGAATTATCTATCTTCAAAGAGTCAAATTGCAAGTGCCAATCATCTATCTCTTCTTTTTAAATAGAAATCTGAACTGTTGCCCTGAAATAATATGATTCCTTACAGTCTACTTACATAATTACAATGATGCCTCCTCTATTTGTCGAGACTGTAAACACAGACTTGCCAAGTCACAATGGAAAGTTAGGTATGCTACTTCACTTTTATGACCTTGACACTTTTGAAGCTTAAAGGCCATTTATTTGTGGAATTTGTTTCCATTGGAGTTTTGCTAATGCTTTCTTTGATTATTTTTAGTTTATTCATATTGGGCAGGGATATCACAGAAATAATGTTAAGTATGTTTCTTATTGTATTCTATCAGGTGGTACACATTTTTATGTGTACCTTTACTGATGATGTGAGATCCCCCAGGGTCCACTGTAACTTCCTTTCTCTATAATTAATAAGCATTTTGTAGGAGGTAGGTTAGTTTTACGTGTCAGTGTGGCTAGGCTATAGTACCCAGGTATTTAATCAAATACTAATCTAGCTGTTGCTGTGAAGGTTCATAGATGTGGTTAACATCTAAAATTGGTTGACTTTCAGTAAAGGAGATTACCTCACTAATGTGGATGGGACTCATACAATCAGGAGAAAGTCTTTCAGAGCAAAGCTGAGGAAGAAGAAAGTCGGCCTCAAGACTTCAATGTCGACTGCTGCCTGAATTTCCATCCTACTCACCTTCCTTGTGTGTTCTGTGCTTGCCAGCCCACACAATCTAATGAACCAATTCCTTGAAATAAATCTCTTAATATATGTGTATAATATATTAGTAACTATTAATTAATTATATATCTATTCCTTTAGTTCTGTTTCTTGGGAGAACCCTGATCTAACTGGAGATTTGGATACTAGAAGTGATTTACAAGGAACAGAATCTTAGAGATGAGTTTTCTAAATTGGTTCTGTGAAGGTACTTTGAGATTATGAAATGCTCTGCTACTCAATGAACTGTAAATTTATCCATTCCTTCATTTATATCAATATGGATTCATGGTTTTCTAATTTATCAAATGGCTTATAGTATATTTTTGTAACAGCTTTACTGAGATATAATTAATATAGTGTACAATTCACCCATTTTAAGTATAGAATTCATTGTTTTTAGTATATTCATAGAATTGTGCAGCCATCTGAATATTTTCCTGATCATAAAACAAAGTCCTGTACAATTTTAGCTTGTACTGTACCACATTCTCTCTTCTCATCGAGGCTTGGCAACCACTGATTGACTTTGTCTTTATAGATTTGCCTTTTCCAGACGTTTTATATAGATGAAGTCATATACTATGTAGTCTTTGTGACTAGATTTTTTCACTTAGCATTATGTTTTCAAGGTTCATCTATATTGTAGCAGGTATCACTATGTTGCCAAATGCCAGGGGTTTGTCCTAGGTTCAGCTGCTCACCTCACAGAAAGCCAATCACTGAGACAATGAGTATTGGCAAGGAAAAAAGGCTTTAATGCAAGTGATGTCAGCTGGAAGACTGGAGACCAGTCTCAAGCCCATCTCCAAAACTGACTTAAGTTAGTGGTTTATATAGTGGAGAATTAGGGAGAAGTAAGGAAGAGGAGTTGGTCAACAGGCAGCAGATGCATCTCATTGTCTGGATGTGGTGATCTGGAAAGGCTCAGTTCTTTGATACTATCTGGGAGCTCTGATTGTTGGTCGATTTCCTGAGAAAGGAACTTACATAAAACAAATGTACATTTCTCAAGTTTCAGTTCTATGGAAAAATTGGGCCAATTTCAACTTCATCACTCTTATTTATGTTCAAATGATATTTCATTGTATAGAATACCACATTTTGTTTATCTTTTAATTACTTGATGGAAATTCAGGTTGTTTCACTCTCTGGAGTCTGCTACCAAAGCACTTTTCCAGAATCATGAGACAGTACCCATGTTTTAAAATCTCTAATTCATTACCCTGCAGTCTCTAATAGTGAACCCAAATTGTGGGGAGGAGGAAGAGTACAGATGGGAAATAGGACATGCTAACAGATACATTGCTAGTCAATAAATAAGGCAGAAAATGTGTGAAAAGATAATCATTACTGTTATATATAATAACAAAAGGAAAAGGAAAACTGCTGAGATGTCTAAGTGAAAATGACAAAGTAAGTTTTAATGCATTAATACAACAGAATATCATATGGGAATTAAGAATCACTTTGAAAAGTTTTTTTAAAAAATGTCCGTATCTGTTTCTAAGTGAAAAGTCAGGGCTGCAAACCAGACATTTATTATGATCACATTTAAAAAGAATATACACTGTATTGTTTGGCTGTGTCCCCACCCAAATCTCATCTTGAATTTTCACTCCCATAAAGCCCACACATTGGGAGAGGGACTGGTGGGAGATAATTGAATCATTAGAAAGGGTTTTCCCATGCTGTTCTTGTGATAGTGAATAAGTCTCATAAGATCGATGGTTTTATAAAGGAAAATTCCCTTGCACATGCGCTCTTGCCTGCTGCCAACCTCCTTCACCTTCTGCCATGATTGTGAGGCCTCCCAGCCATGTGGAACTGTGAGTCCACTAAGTCCCCTTTCCTTTATAAATTACCCAGTCTCAGGTATGTCATTATTAGCAGCATGAGAACAGACTGATACACTGTCCTTAAAATAAACTACAAAAAATAAACTCACATGCGGATATAGTTCAGCTCTGTGTCCCCACCCAAATCTTATCTTGAATTTTAATCCCCAGGTATTAAAGGAGGGATCTGGTTGGAGGTGATTTGATTGTGGGTGCAGCTTCTCCCATGCTGTTCTTATGACAGTGAGTTCTCATAAGATCTGATAGTTTAAAAGTGTGTGGCAGTTTCCCTCTCTTTTTCTCTCCTGCCACCGTGTGAGATGTGCCTTGCTTCCTCTTTGCCTTCTGCCATGATTGTAAGTTTCCTGAGGCCTCCCCAGCCATGCAAGACTGTGAGTCAATTAAACCTCTTTATTAACTACCCAGTCTCAAGTAGTTTTTGATAGCAATGTGAAAGCAAACTAATATATATGCTATAAATGTGATACATATACATTCAAAAACAGGAAGACACTGCTATTATACAGGTGTCTATTGCTGCATAATGGGATTAAGAGTAATTTATGTAATTTTTCTTCTTCATATTTTGGCATATTCTCACATTTTTGACAGTAAAGTAGAGATCTGTTACTTTTACAAACAATACAATTAACTATTGATATAATCTCTCTAGCTGCCTAAAATGGTCTGGCACCCTGTGATTTGGGCAAAATACCTGCTTCCATAATTCACACCCTGCAATCTTGAATGGCAAAGTAAACTACAATCCCGTCTCATGGATTTTCTTGAGAGAAAATGATGGCATCTTTGAATTTGTTCAATGCCAGTAAAGTGATTTGAAGATGAAAATTGCTATGTAAGTGCTAAGTATTGTTATTGATCATTAAGAATCACTCAACATAGCATAAGTGATTCTCTTCATTACTGGCATGAAAGTCATTTTCTCTAGGCAAAGGGTAAGGATTTACTCATAATATTGACATTTTAAAAAGTGTATTACTAGGAGACGTGATGTGCTGGAAACACTTATCTTTCCTTCACTTATGCCCTGAAATTGGAACTTTATAGTTTGTGGAGTCAGGCCTGCAATAATTTGTGTCAAATGCTAATATTGCTATATTATAAATTTTACATGAAACTGCTGTATCAAGAAACTGTTTTCAAGAAACTGATTCATTTTAACAACAATGTCTTTGGTGCAGGTAAGTTTTGGTGAAGTGTTGGTCTATTCAGTACTGGATTGGTGACAACAGAATCTGGAAAGGATGATGTTAACTCAGACAAATAATTTTAGGGTTGAGAGGGAAGAAGGGAGGGTATCGATTTTGCATGGGCTGGTATGGGCCTGCCAAAAGGATGTTTTCTGAGTTTTTCTCTCTAGATTGATTGTCCTCTGTGTTTTATAGATATTCAATTGCTAATGATTACCTGCAAGGCAAGGATTACTGTTCAACATATTTGACAGAGAAACTAAAGCTGAGGGATTGTTACTTGATGGTTATCACACAGATAATAAATTTCTAAAAAGTGCCATGTTACTCTACTGAAGGATAGGGATATTTGCATTGCCCACCTAGGTGATTAGGATTAAGCTGAGGAAGTAAAGAGATCAAATGGCGCAAAGCCCCATCATTTCTAAGTGCTTCCTATGTTATTCCTACCTTTGATAATGCAGTTTATTAAAATTCAATCTTATTAAACAAAGAGCTTTTTGCTGCAGGATTTCAGTGTGGTATGATGGAAATAAAATAGGATCAAGACATAAAATTTCTATTCTTAGCTCTTTCTCCAAGTAGTGACTGTTATTTTTTCTTCCATACCCAGTAGGATAATAACATATTTTATGCTTTCATTAGAATCATATGAGATTAACAGATGTGGAAAAATTAAAGTGTTAAATTATTTCTTATCCATATTATTGCCTTGGAGCACTTCTTTAACACTTGGGTTTATTCCCTGACATATTGAGAAGTTGGTGAAATAGTTGTCACATATTTCTTTTGTTTTCATTATCACTCTGCCAGTGGATTGCTAAGTCAGTGCACAGTATGCTTGAAAGAACCTTTCTGAGTACATGTGTGGTACAGGCCCTTCACATACAGTCTTTCAACTCTGCAGCCTCTGTAGATCCTGTCTATTCACAATGAAGTATGTGCTTTCAATGGAAAAACAACTCCTTTAAAATATATTATTTTGAATTTCTGTTTCCACAGAAAGAAAACTTGCAACAATTTATGTGACTTTTTTCAGGTTTCAAAATTAATAGAGGATCAAGTAGGTTACATATTTGTTATGAGTTGTTGATTAAATTCCAAGAGCAGAATAATCCCCTGCAACTATCGTAAGGTATATGGACTCAAATTATAGAAGGGACTTAAGGAGCCTCTCTCAAATATGCTAAGGTGATTAATTCACCTGGCACTGCTAGTTTGAAAGACAATTTATACAATTATTTTTAAAAATTACCTCCTCCATGCACTCATAGTTTTCCTCACTGATAAGCACTAGGTAGTACTAATGGTTACTCAGTCCACCGGAGCTAATATTAAAAGTCAAAAAACAGGAGAAAAAAGGGCAGTACATTGCATTGTTTTGCCCATTATTTACTTTATTTGCTTTATCCATATGTTTGAGTTCTATTTCAGTAACACAGCTTTTGGGATTAAATCCAAGCAAAAGAATATAAAATCATGGAGCCTATGAAGTCCTTAATTCATTACTGCCTTTATTGTATGAAGTAAAGTATAAGGAGCAAAACCACAAAGTAAATACATACCTAAAGAAATCTATGTAGACCCTTTACACAAAGTTATCCAATTTGGACCACCTTAACATTTCCAAGTAATTCATCTCCAAGTCACTAGTACTATTAGCAGCAAATCTTTATCAAGTAGGGCTGTGACAGGAGGGTCATAGATCTATTGCTCCTCAGAGCCACAAGCAATGTTCACAGAGGCACAACTTGCAATATAACATTTTATTTTGTTCTAGACCATGGCTATACTCAAAAGCCAATCTACTGAAAAGTGAAAAGTCTCTCTGGAGATTGTTGCACATTGGGAAATTTTCGAGCACTGGAAGATTGAGGGGTGCTGCTGGTGGTAGATCTGTGGCTACAGGGCTTATCAGATCTAAAGATCTGCAGCATTAATGACTCAAGACTATCATTTGAAATCGTCTTTGAAATTATCAATTTAAGTAATTTGAATTCTAATTAAGGCTTTAACATTCTCATTTTAAAGAAAGAGTATATCCTTTATAGTCTAACTATTATAACAATTTTTGACAGGAGTTCCTAAGCTACTAAGTAGAGGTTGTTCAAAGAAAACATCTACTTAGTAACTTAGATGTTTACATGACATACTTAAACTTCACAGTTTGATTCATGGCTGTCAACACAGCTGTGAACAGCCTTCTACTGATCTTCGCTTTGAATCATTGTACTGTTCCTGCCTCTAGTCAACAGGAAGAATAAGAATAAAAGGTGGCTCACTTTATTTATAAGAAAATTTAGTTTCCATGAATAGGGTACTCAATTCTTAAGAAAAACATTCTTACTCAGTTTTAATTTGGACGAAGCTCATTCTACAGATTCAGTCTAGGTAAATGTCCAGAAATATACGCTGTTTTATGGAGTTTTAAAAACTATTTAAGTAAAAATTGAATTCCATCAATATAAACAAAATACAATGCAAAGTACCATATTAGTCATTTAGATGCTGCAAAGATTAATAAAAAGGTCTACTTAGAAGAGTGAGTGTGTGAGAGAGAGAGAGAGACAAAGAGAGAGAAAAAATGTGTGTGTGTTTAACTTGGACATAAAATGGCACAGTAGGTCCATCTTTTGAGGAATTGAAAAAATTTACTGATTTATATCAAGGCAAATACATCAGTGTTCAATGAGGAGTCATTTGCTCCTTTGTGCTAGATGAGGAAATGCCTGATACTGTGAAAAGACATTAAAAACCCCTTCCTCTTGCCATCACATGCATGGATACAGCACAGAACTGTCAGCATCTCTTAACCCTTGTTTGACAGGCTTCTGTGTTGTTGAATGTGTGTAAACTTCCATTCTTTTCCCTAGTTATAATGACATTTTTAATGCTTTTTTGTAGGTTGATTCTCAATATTACAAGCCAAAAATTCATTAACTTTATAATGACATAAATATACTCAATGCAGAAGCAGGTAATAAGCTAAGGTCACATTCCCCCTCCATGGTACCAACATTAAGACTCATGTGTCTTTCTCTGATGACCAGTGATGATGAGCATTTTTTCATATGTTTGTTGGCCTCATGTATGTCTTCTTTTGTAAAGTATCTGTTCATATCCTTCACCCATTTTTGAATGGGCTTGTTTGTTTTTTTCTTGTAAATCTTTTTTGGTTCATTGTAAATTCTGGATATCAGCCCTTTGTCAGACGGGTAGGCTGCAAAAATTTTTTCCCATTCTGTTGGTTGCCGATTCACTCTATTGACTGTTTCTTTGGCCGTGCAAAAGCTGTGGAGTTTGATTAGGTCCCATTTGTCTATTTTGGCTTTTGTTGCCGATGCTTTTGGTGTTTTGGTCATAAAGTCCTTGCCTACGCCTATGTCCTGAATGGTTTTGCCTAGGTTTCCTTCTAGTGTTTTTATGGTGTTACGTCTTATGTTTAAGTCTTTAATCCATCTGGAGTCAATTTTAGTGTAAGGTGTCAGGAAGGGGTCCAGTTTCTGCTTTCTGCATATGGCTAGCCAGTTTTCCCAACACCACTTATTGAACATGGAATCCTTTCCCCATTGATTGTTTTTTTCAGGTTTGTCAAAGATCAGGTGGTTGTAGATATGTTGTGTCGCCTCCGACGCCTCTGTTCTGTTCCATTGGTCTATATCTCTGTTTTGGTACCAGTACCATGCTGTTTTGATTACTGTAGCCTTGTAGTAGAGTTTGATGTCCGGTAGTGTGATGCCTCCCGCTTTGTTCTTTTTGCTTAGAATTGACTTGGCTATGCGGGCTCTCTTTTGGTTCCAGAGAAATGCAAATCAAAACTACATTGAGATACCATCTCATGCCAGTTAGAATGGCGATCATTAAAAAATCTGGAGAAAACAGATGCTGGAGAGGTTGTGGAGAAATAGGAACACTTTTACACTGTTGGTGGGAGTGTAAATTAGTTCAACCACTATGGAAAACAGTGTGGCGATTCCTCAAGGACCTAGAAATAGAAATTCCATTTGACCCAGCAATCCCATTACTGGGCATATATCCAAAGGATTATAAATCGTTCTACTATAAGGACACATGCACACGAATGTTCATTGCAGCACAGTTTACAATAGCAAAGACCTGGAACCAACCCAAATGCCCATCGATGATAGACTGGACAGGAAAAATGTGGCACATATACACCATGGAATATTATGCAGCCATTAAAAAGGAGGAGTTCACATCCTTCGTAGGGACATGGATGAACCTGGAAACCATCATTCTCAGCAAACTGACACAAGAACAGAAAATCAAACACCACATGTTCTCACTCATAGGCGGGTGTTGAACAAGGAGAACACATGGACACAGGGAGGGGAGCACTATACACGGGGGTCTGTTGGGGGGGAGGGGGGATAGTGGGGGGGTGGGGAGTTGGGGAGGGATAGCATGGGGAGAAATGCCAGATATAGGTGAAGGGGACGGAGGCAGCAAATCATACTGCCACGTGTGCACCTGTGCAACAACCTTGCATGTTATTCACATGTACCCCAAAACCTAAAATTCAATAAAAAAATAAAAATAAATAAAATAAAAAAAAGACTCATGTGTCTATGTACTCTACATTCATACACTCAAAATTATGACAATTTTAGTATGCCTTTTATGTGAACCACACCTTTCAAGTAACAATTTCCTTGGTTTCCTTTATTTGTTCCTTTCTTCTTCTTTTACTTTTCAATAATATTGATTTCATTTTATCTTTTTATCTTGAAAAATAAGGCACATATATTCTTCATTATACCTCTAATAGGGTTACTGTGCATTCTACCTGTCAAGTAGAAATCATTCCATTGTTCTTCTTTAAGGTCCTACCGCCTGTTCAGACAAGTTGACTTACTGCTTCACGTTCAGCTTTTTAAACAATTTCCTGGAGTGCCTAACTGATCCTCTTTCTTTATTGAACTCTGTGACTTTATTGTATCCTCCAGTTATTCAACTGCCAGCATCAGGCGTTGGCAAACGTTTCCTGTATCGAGGGCAGATAGTAAATAATTTTAGCCATTGCAAGACATTCAGTCTCTGTTGCTACTACTCAACACTGTTGCTGTGTTATAAAAAATCATAGACCATGTGTAAATGATTGAGTGTGGCTGTATTCTAATAAACCTTTATTTACAAAAACAAGAGATGAGACAAATTTGGCCAATAAGCCATGGTTTGACAACCTCTGGGGTACACTATTCTTTCATTCACATGGAATCTGTGGTGTCATTCCTCTAAGATCCCTATTTTCCTCTGCTCTCTCTGGAGTGGTTGTTTCCTACTTGGTTCAATTTCTGTTAACTAGCGGCTGATACTGACTGCTCTCCTGAGATAGAGCCACTGTTTTGTGGAGCCTGTATTTTCATTTTTCCTGATTTACTTCTCAGTTGTTATGTCAACAGATGCTGAAGAGGATGTGGAGAAATAGAAACATTTTCATACTGTTGGTGGGAGTGTAAATTAGCTCAACCATTGTGGAAGACAGTGTGGTGATTCCTCAAGGATCTAAAAATAGAAATAACATTTGACCCAGTAATCCCGTTATTGGATATATAGCCAAAGAATTATAAATTATTCTATTATAAAGACACATGCACATGCATGTTTATTGTGGCACTGTTTGCAATAGCAAAGACTTGGAACCAACCCAAATGCCCATCAGTTATAGACTGGATAAAGAAAATGTGGCACATATACACTATGGAGTGTTATGCAGCCATAAAAAAAGATGAGTTCATGTCCTTTGCAGGGCATGGATAAAGCTGGAAACCATCATTCTCAGCAAACTGACACAAGAACAGAAAAGCAAACACTTCATATTCTCACTCATAAGTGGGTGTTGAATAATGGACACAGGGAGGGGAACATCACACACCAGGGCCTGTCAGGGGATGGGGAGCCAGGGGAGGGATAGCAGGGGGTGGGGGGCTAGGGGAGGGATAGCATTAGGAGAAATACCTAATGTAGATGATGGGGTGATGGATGTAGCAATCCACCATGGCATGTGTATTATCTATGTAACAAACCTGCACATTCTGCACATGTATCACAAAATTTAATGTATAATTTTTTAAAAGTTGTTATGTCAACAGGTAATTAACCAATAAAAGTGCATTTGTGATTTTTCTGATTCCTTACTTGTCTGGAATATTTTTATTTTGTGCTCATCACTTGATTGGCAGTTTATCTAAATACATAAAAAATTTCACGTTGTGAAATTTTCCCTCAGAACTCTAACCACATTGACGAGTCAGTGTCGAAGCACTCTGACACTCTTGCTGAAAAGAAGTCAGATGTTAGTCTAAATTTTAGTCCTTTATTTCTGTTTTGTTTTTTCATCTGGGATAATTTTAGAGGATTCTTCTTACTATAGAAGTTGTGGAATAAGATTGTGTCTACATATGGGTCATTTTCATTCAGACTGCTCTTCACTCAGTGAAACATTTAAATCTAGAGCTAGTGTCCCTTTCATTCCTAAAAAATCTATTTTAATTATTTGGCCATTTCTTCTTGTTTATGTTTCTCTTCTATTTTGGGGATTTCTATTAGCAGAAAATGTACTTGATTGTTGCTTTGTGTTTCTCATCAGTTATCTTAAAATTTTAATCCCTGTCTGTGTTCAGGATGATTTCCGCAATATTAACTTCTAAATATCTGAATTGTTTATTTCAGCAAATTTCTAATGCCTAAAAGTCCTTTTGCATTCTCCAACTCTCCATTTTTTATACTACGTTTTTAATTCTAATAAGGCTAAAACAGCTTTGTGGCACTGTCTGAAGATACCAGACACTGTGTAAAAAGTGACTTTCCGTGGCCTCTCTGCTTCCCCCAGAACTATGTGTATCTCTGTGCACTTGGTCTTGCTGATAGATACCTCTTTTCTTCTGCTGTGCTCTAGACTGTCTTCCATTGATTGATGAGCCTTGAGTGTTTGTTCATTACCACACAATGGGGCAATTGCCAAACAGACTGGGAACTCAGCTTACACGGGACCGTAGTGTTGTCTGGCACACATAGCAACACAAGTGACTGAGTGTGCAAGGATCTGGTCATTACTATGGAGGGAGCTAAATGTTTGAACACCTGAAGTTTATTTCCAGAATACCTATTCATTCACCAGATATACAGGCTATTATAGTTCTTATCATGCAGTTCATTGTATTTCTGCACAGAATAGTGTGTGTGTGTGTGTGTGTGTGTGTGTGTGTGTCAGACAGACACAGAGAGCAGTAGAAGTAGTAAAAGGAGATCTGTCTTTGGGATTCTGCATGCAGGTGAGGTGTGGAGAGACTTTTTATGTGCAGAGCATTAACTGAGTCTCCTGTCTCCAGCCAGGTTTTTCATGGCTAGCCTCTGTGGTTCTTCCTGTTTAGAATCTCAGACTCTTAAGGGTTCCTCTGATCAGGTTTAATCATCTGTCAGTCCACTTCTATCTTCTCTGTTTTCAAGTTAATTTGGCAAAATTTCTCATGTGCATTTAGGTACCCTTATCATTCTCTTTACTGTTATCATAGTACAGCTTTTCAATTTCTACACTTGTTTTTGGAGAGGACCTTGAAAGGAGGTTACAAACATAAATTATCAACTTTATTATGAATCTGGAAACCCTGATCCACATTTTTAAGGTTGAGGAAGGTCTTTATAGTTTATTCTCTTGTGATCAGTGTATTAAAATGCCTGTTTTCTATAACTTACAATTTATGAGATACGTGGAATCATTGATCAATATCATGGGTAAAATAGTGGTATCTCAGTAATAGCCTATAAATGACAAAATCCATTTTGTCCTCCAAACTATCATCCAAGATCATCATGAAACCAGAAAATTATTAAGCTCATTCTGAACTGGTTCCATAATCTACTAATTTGTATAAGTATCCTATAGTAATGAGTGTCCAGAATCAGCATACCTTAAATACTAAACACAAACTTTTACTCACCTCCTATGGTCCAAATAGATTCTCAATAGTACATCAGAGGTTCAAGAAAAGAAAACATCTGGAAGTTTGAAACCAATAGCCCTCTATTTATGTGATACAATCTGGGAATTATATTTTTCTTGAGGTAGTAGCAATACACTTAAAACAGCCTTGGTGTTACTGTTAGCTTGTAAGTCTCAGTTGAATTGCAGAAAAAGCAATTTTGCAATGTATTCATGGCATAAATATACTCATGATTTTGGGACATGAGTTTATCTGTAACAGCATGAATGTTTCATAATCCTTCTAGCATGTATGGGCACAAAAAAGTATCTAAATTTTTACTATTTCAGAATTATCTTTCTATGAGTTTCAACTATTCACTTTTCTTTCCAGCACAAGAAAATTTAAGACCCAAGAAATACGCGGTTTTGAAAGTTAGGAGAACATTTGTATTTCACGTCCTTTTATCCCAATAGTATTGAAGTTTATCTTTTCTTAGATGGTGATTATAGGCTTTAATACAAGATAGATAGATAGATAGATAGATAGATAGATAGATAGATAGATAGAGTTTATATATATGCTATCTTTATATCTAGAGAGAGTGAGAGATGGATATAGATAGATTTTTAAATTTTGTATCAGTCCATGACCTTGTTATAACTTATAATTTAAAAATAATATTGTGTCAGAGCTTGAAATACATGTTTATTAGAAATATTTGCTTGTCAGAAAATGTATAGAAAAAGAAATCAGTATTTGTACATTGTTGATATATAATCAGTGATAAAGTTCCATTTGACAGTAAATTAGGCTTACTGATTAACTCTACTTTGTATTACAACCATTTTTACAGAACTATTTCCAATATATATTTCAAAGTCCTTCTGAGCTAACAGAGATATAGGTATTTATTTTTAACTCCATTGTAACAAAATATTGTCTTCAGATAGGTTATAAAGTGTAGAGATACCTTTGCTGGGAATCTGCATCACTAAATGATCAGAAAGATCTTAGAAGTTTTTCGTTCATTTCCTTTTGTTGTATATAGTTTGCTTCTTAAAGTGCAGCACTTTTTCTCAGTAAAAAGAAGAAAGAGCTACACAAAGAGAAAGAATAAATGATGGTAAAATCATACAGAAAATCTAGAAAAACATAATTTAGATACTACTATGCTTGATAAAATGACTGACTTATTATATTCTTTGAATAATAACTTCAGGCTAGCAATAATGTATTTAGTACTATATGAAGAAAATTATTTCACATTATTGTCTCGCTATGAGTAAATGCACATGGTTTTTCTTGTTTTCCCAAGAATGGCAATTCTGATGAGTACTAACCATGTATTAAAAGCAAAGTTTTCCTATTACTTGCTATGGCCTAAAGGTCCTAATGCAAAACTGGAGGAAAGCAGTTCCTTTGACCCCTAGTTTGTTGAAAACCAGTCCTTACAGGAAAATTTATCTTAGTTGAAGTAAAATTCTTTTCAGATATTAAAGTGAAAATCACAGTCATAAGAGTTTTTAGTAAGCATGTTTTCATTGTATACGTAAGACGATTTCAATTCTCTATATATAATTTTTACAATCCCATCTGCTGTAGCAGGACTACATGTCATATTTCAGGCATTACCCCTCCCCTCTAGATTTACATTGATGAAGTAATATTCCAGCAAAATGAACCAATTATTAGCTACATTGATAGCAGTAGGAGCCACAGATTAGAAGTGAAAATGACACTTGAAGTATTTTGCTAGATATGCATGGCAAGTGTTTGGCTCAAATAGCTTTAATCTCCTTTGACAAAAAGAAATGCCCTTCATCCAGCAAGCTGAATTTACCTTGGTTAAGATTCACCTTCAGTAAGCTGCAGAGAAGATAAAAAAGAAAATGCATGAAGACAACCACACCAGAAACACATTTATCTCATGGGTGCCTCCTAATTACTGACTTGTCACCATCTCCTGCATCCACAGATTGAAAGATGTATAGAAATGATAACAAAGCAAAATGATCAGAGTAATGTAAGTGAAAGGGCAGTCTGGCAATTCTCTGTTTCTCTCCGCTTGTGATTCTAATTAGCTCCCAGGAACACTACACTGAAAATGCAGCCATTTGTTTCTCCATCTATGTGTGGCACAAGGGTACAAACACAAGTGCTGTGCTCAGAGAAAAAGATCCCTGAAGAGCTGCAGGCAACACGTTCTGAAAAGAAACAGTATTTTAAAGCTATCATGTAGGACAAAGTGTTTAAGGTAAAGTTTTCAAAGATGAAAACACAATATCCTGTTGTAACAGAAAATGGATGAGTAACATTTCATTTTATGATGTTAACCAACAAGTATATAATGAAAGAGACTGCAAATTAATAATTTTTATTAGGAGATCCATATTCTTTACTGAAGAAGATTATCTATCATCTATTTATCAATTATCTCTCTATCATCCATTTATCTATTCTATGAGTACTCCGATATACATTTGAGGTGGCTTGAAATAAGAACTCCTAAAATAATTCACAAATAAAAAGAGACCAAATGATAGAAAATGAAGGGAGTGAATTATGTCAAGAATCAGACTATCCAAAGAAAACCTATAATAATAGCTGCTATAAAATCTATTGAAAGTACATCTGAGATGGAGTCATGCCTGGAGTGCAATGGAGTGATCTCGGCTCACTGCAACCTCAACTTCCTGGGTTCAAGCAATTCTCCTGCCTTAGCCTCCCAAGTATCTGGGATTACAAGTGCCAGCCACCACACCCGACTAATTTTTGTATTTTTAATAGAAAAAGTATTTCCCCATGTTGATCAGGCTGGTCTCAAACTCCAGACCTCCGGTGATCCACTTGTGTTGACCTCCCAGAGTACTGGGTCTGGCCCTCCTTTCTTTATGTAGACCAAGTTTCCGGTATTTTTCTCCTATCTGAGGAAACATTTTTAACATTTCTTGCCTGGCAAGTCTGTTTTCAGAAATTTCCCTCCGCTTTTTGTTTTTGTTTTTTTAATTTTCTTTTCTTTTCTTTTCTTTTTTTATTGTGCTTTAGGTTCTGGGGTACATGTGCAGATCATGCAGGATTGTTGCATAGGTACATACATGGCAACGTGGTTTGCTGCCTCCATCCCCCCATCACCTATATCTGGCATTTCTCCCCATGTTATCTCTCCCCAACCTCCCCAACCTACACTGTCCCTCCCCTAGCTCCCCGCAACAGACCCCAGTGTGTGGTGCTCCCTGTGTCCATGTGTTCTCATTGTTCAACATCTGCCTATGAGTGAGAACATGTGGTGTTTGATTTTCTGTTCTTTTAATCCAAGAAAGTGTTTCTCCATCATTTTTCAAAGACAATTTTCCTAGATAAAGAATTCAAGGTTGGTGTTTCTTTCTTTAACACCTTAAATATGTTATTCCACTCTTTTGCTTACATATTTTAGATGATAAATCTGCCACTGGAGAGCTGTTGGTGTGGTGACAAGGCATGAGGGAGGGGGAGTGTCTTACAGTCTTCCAACTAAATCTGTCTTTTAGTAAGCCTCTGTCTCAGGGTTTCCACAAGTGTTTCTCCAGTTGTATAATGACCCATCCCTCCCATCCCCACATTTATATTTCTCAGTCCCTTGATAAAAGCTACAGTGTTTCCAATCTACTTTCTTGACGAACAGACCTTTGGTGGATATGTTTTTCACCTTACTGGACACTGGAAGTCTGGAGAAGGCTGAAGTGGAGAGGAATCCTCTTTTTCCAGATGAGATAAAGCTCTGGCAAATTTCTTTTCTCCATGGTAGGCTTTGCTGTGGAGAAGGCTCTGGGTATATTTCACAGTGGTTACTCCTTCCCACTCTCCACCCTTCAACAGAGCCACAAAGGGATGTTTCTCAGACTCTCACTTAAGAACCTGGTGGGGTTTCTGTAGGAAAAGCCCATGGAAGCATAGGAGCCCTGAACAGTGTGGCCCTATGGAACTTCTCTCTCAGGTTATTTCACATTCAGCATCCAGCAATGCATCAAAATCAACATTAAGTGTCCTACTAGCTTATGGCTCCAGCAGTTTCTGCTCCAGGTAGATTTCAGCTCTTTCTGTATATGCCTGTTCCTCCAAATGTAAGGGTGGCAGTTTGTCCTTCATTTTCTGATTTGTCCATTAAAAGTTATTGAATCTTCATTTTCTGATTGGTCCATTAAAATTATTGATTTCCACTTTGTAAAGCTTTTCCTGTTTAAGAATGGGAGTGATGATTTCCAATTTCTTTATATGTGGGAGCTGAAGCTAAAGCCTCCTCAATCTATTTTTTTTTTTTGGAAAATTGTTTATGGTAAATGTATCTTTTTTATTATTATACTTTAAATTCTGGGATATGTGTGCAGAACGTGCAGGTTTGTTACATAGGTATATACATGCCATGGTGGTTTGCTGCACCCATCACCCCATCATCTACATTAGGTATTTCTCCTAATGCTATCCCTCCCTTAGCCCCCAACCCCCAAAAGACCCCATGCGTGATGTCCCCCTCCCTGTGTCCATGTGTTCTCATTGTTCAACTCCCACTTATGAGTGAGAACACGCAGTATTTGGTTTT
Source organism: Aotus nancymaae (assembly GCF_030222135.1). Lineage (NCBI taxonomy): Eukaryota > Metazoa > Chordata > Mammalia > Primates > Aotidae > Aotus > Aotus nancymaae. Next base: position 12,935,533 of record NW_026988450.1, on the reverse strand, counting down.
CCGTTCCTGTATGTGTTTACTGAAAATGATGGTTTTCAGCTTCTTCCATGTCCCTGCAAAGGACATGAACCCATCCTTTTTTATGGCTACATAGCATTCCGTGGTGTATATGTACCACATTTTCTTTTTCCAGTCTATCATTGATGGGCATTTGGGTTGGTTCCAAGTCTTTGCTAATGTGAACAGTGCTGCAATAAACATATGTGTGCATGTGTCTTTATAGTAGAATGATTTATAATCTTTGGGGTGTATACCTAGCAATAGGATTGCTGGGTCAAATGGTATTTCTGGTTCTAGATCCTTGAGGAATTGCCACACTGTCTTCCACACTGGTTGGCCTAATTTACAGTCCCACAAACGATGTAAAAGTGTTCCTATTTTTCCACATCCTCTCTAGCATCTGTTGTTTCTTGACTTTTTAATGATCGCCATTTTAACTGATGTGAGATGGTATCTCATTGTGGTTTTGATTTGCATTTATCTAATGATCAGTGATGATTAGCTTTTTTTTTCGTATGTTTGTTGGTGTTATAAATTTCTTCTTTTGAGAACTGTCTGTTCATATTCTTTACCCACTTTTTGGTTGGGTTATTTTTTTTCTCTTTAATAGTGTACTAGTATTTTAATAATTGCCCAACTATCTTCTATACATCCAGGTTATAAAATAACTTCAGATTTTATAAAGAAAATAATTGTGAACATTGTTTTATGTTGTACTTCAACTCATTTTGTGGGCTATAATTTGAATCTACTTTATTTGCTTCCATTTAATGTGATGTGAAGTCGGTCATTGATTCAACTAGAGATGGCTTTCCCTATGGAATCAACACTCTGTCACCTCTTTTCTGCTGTGATTAGGTTTCCTGTTGTCACTCTCAGCTTCCTGGGATGCTGTCTCTCTTCCAGCTCACTTCCTCAGTGCCTGAAAATCACATAAACACAGAGCCATTGTCTATAGTAGACCCTAATTGAAGACTTGGGGATTAAAAAGGATGACCGCAGCCACATTATGAGTACAACACGACTTGAGCATTAGACATCAGTGATCCTGGACCATCTCCTCCACAGGGAATTTCTCATTTGTCATTTTTTTCTTCAAACAATTCCATGTGCCACTATTTCAGAGGTCTCCTTTCTCATTTCTTCATATGTACCTGATTTCTGAGTTTTTCTCTTCTTCTTGCCCAGACTGTGGAAAACAAAATTTCTGCCCCCATATATTGGAATAAAACAGTTCTTTGTCTTGGTCTTGACCTTAACCAAAGACATATAAAAACAAACAGAGAACGTTCCATCCTACAGATGTGTTATACTGCATCTCCAGAAGTCCAAAGCAGCTGCATAGAGTTTTTATTCATATATTTATCCCTCCTACTATATTTGAGTAAATTTTGAAGTATTGTTCTTGATTATTTCTTTGCATTCAGAAGACCTCTCTGGGGGTCAGATATGCAAGATGCTTCCATAGATAATTTGACTCATATGCACACTATTTAAAGGTAACTGCTGTTAATATTTTGAAACATTTTATTGCCTTTGTCTGGCTTTGATATCCTTTTTATCTTTTACTTTTTCACATTTAGCCTCATTTTTGAAATTTCCAAATAACATCCTTGTGGATCCAAATTTCAATCTGATTTTCTTTCTCTTTTAAAAAGTCTTATATGGTATTTATTTTAGTATACATCTACTAGCAACACATTTTTTCATTTTTATTTATATAAAAACATTTTAATTTCTCCCTTATTTTTGAAGAAAATTTCACAAAATATAGATTCTGAGATGGCATAATTTTCTTTTCTTTTACCACTTCAAAGATGCCGCTCCATTGTGTTTTGCCTTCACTCTTTCTGATAACATGGCGACTGCTCTTATTAACAGTTTACCTGTATGAAATGCCTTCTTTTTCTCAGAGCATTTTATTAAGGTATGTTTCATTTATCTTCCCTTTGCAGCAGTTTAACTATAATATAGCTAAATTTAACTATAATATAGTTTACTTTGTGTTTATCTTCCTTGGAAATTTGTTTCACTTCTCTGATCTGTAAAATGGAGCATTTTACTAAGTTTAAGAATTTTTTGGTATTATTAGTTTTAATATGAAAAAATCTCTCTCTGGGATTCCAATTGCATATATGTCACAATGCTAGATATTTGCTCTGAGGTTGTTGGGTTATTGAGGCACTAGACTTTCCCTCTGCCCACTACTCATCTCTTTGTCTCGAAGTTCTTTAGACTTGATAATGTCTCCTAATTTGTCTTCAAGGTCAGCATTACTTGTTTCTGTAATCTTCAATTTTTTTCTTAAGCATATCCAATTAATGGTCATTTCAGATATTGTACTTTTCTGTTAGAATTTCTCATTTTTATGTTTTCTATTTTTCTGATGACATTTTCTATATTTTCATTTTATTATTATTTTATTTTTCTTTAAGTCCTTGAATATATTCATAATAGAGCATTTTAAAATCCTAGTCTAAAATGTTTGTACCACAAAAAAATAATAAATATGTAAAGTGATTAATTTGTTAACTAGCTTGATTTAAATAATTCCATAATTTATATGTATATATCAAAATATCGCATTGCTTCCCATAAATATATACAACTATTATTTGTCAATTAAAAATAAAATTCTTAAAAAGACAACACCAGCAGATAAGCAGCTGAAAAAAATATAATAAATCAAGTGCTAGCCTATTAGTCTTAGCATCTGAGTCATCTTGAGATATTTTACTTTTTTCATAGTAGGCCATATTTTTTCTCTTATTCGTGTGTTTTTTAACTTTTTATTGTATGCAGAACAGTGTCGACGATATATTATAGGCAGTTTAGATATGTTGCCTTGCTTTACAGGGTGCTGAGTTGTGTTTTGGCAGGCAGCTAACTATTGGAAAATCCTTTGTTGTTATAAGTCTTGGTTTTACTCTTGGCTAGAAGAGATCTATTTCAACATTCAACTTAGTCCTGGGACATGGCCATTCCTCCAGAGCATGCTTCCTACTTCTAAGACATGTCCCTTCTGGAGTCACAAATTAATGTCCAAGGTATTCAATTATGTCTTTCAACTCTAGATAAACCAGAATGCTAAATCTCCCAGTCTTGAGCTCTAGGAACATTTCATCTCTCAGCCCCAGAGAGGTTATCTTTGCTACACTTCATAGAAAGCCATCTTGTGCATGTGCATTGTAACACTTGGCCACTAAAAGTTTGTGAATCTTTATGAAAACTTCTGCCCTCACTTACTCCTCCCCTCCCTCATTTTCAGTCTCCATCACATAAATTTTTACCATATCAAAAACACCATGTCTTAGTCCATGTGTGTTGCCATAACAAAATACTACAAACTGGGTGATTTAAAATGAATGGAAATTTATTGGCTCACAGTCTTGTAGACTGGGAATTCTAATATTAAGGTTCTGGCATCTGGTAAGGGCTTTCCTGCTGTGTCAACCCATGGTAGAAGAATAGAAGGGAAAAGTCAAGGTGAGAGAGAGCAAGAGATCAAACTTGCAGCCTTAAGTCCTTTTACAATTTGTTTTAATCCATTTAGCACAATGACCTAAACACCTAAACACCTCCTATTAGACCTCACCTCCCAACACTCTGGCAATGGGAATTAAGTTTCCAACACATAAATTTTGGAGAACCCATTGAAATCATAGCACTCAAAAACCCAACCATCTTCCTCTAATGAGTAACGCTGGTCCATAGCAAGAAAGTGTCTCTGGTCAAGAAGCTAGGGTGATCTATTTTGTGTATAATGTTTTATATTTTCACTCTTTCAAGGATCAGATAGCTGATCTACCTGATGTTTAATGCCTGAAAAGTTACTTTATATATTTTGTTGTTTTACTGTTATTTTCATCAAAAGGACAATTCCAGTACCAGTTTACTACGTCATGGCCAGAAGTGTTCGTCTTTTAAGTTGTTACAACATTGTCATTATGTAGATAAGATGCACAATTCTTTTTTTGTCAATTATGTTGCTTCCAAAGTCACTGTAATAATTAATGAGATAATAAAAATCATTAGATTTTTTTGTTTAAATTTGTTTTCCCTATTACAATTCCAGAACCAAAATAATGGACTTATAAAATACGTACATTTAAAAGGTTCCTAATACATTTTTACTAAATTTTTTCAAATAAAATAATTGTGATGGTTTACAAATATGTGGACCAAGTCCCTGACACTTTTACACTTTTCTTTGAATGTTGACTACACGTAGTGACATGCTTCTAATAAATAGCATATTATGGAAGTGACTGTGTGTGACTTTCAAATTTAGCTCATAAATGGCATTATAGCTTCTACTCTATTTTCTCAGATTACTGCCTCGGGGGGAGGTCAGACACCTCATAGTGAGGAACCTCAAGTACCCCTATGAAGAAGTCCACATGGTGATAAACTGAACCAGCCATGTGTGTGAGCCGTCTCAGAAGGCCCTCCAACTCTAGCTGGCTTTCACCCCCAACAAAATCCTGACTCAAAATCCATGAGTGATTTTTAAATCCCAAACCAACGAAAAATCCCAAACCAATGAAAGTGCTCCCAGTGTCCTGACCCATAGACAATGCTGAAGTAGTAGATGTTAATTGATGTTTTAAGTCACTAACTTTTGGGATAATTTGTGAGGCAGCAATAGGTAATCAATATAAATGCCATCACAGCAATATATAAATTGTCACACTGTCATTAACACTGTCTAATGTCATTTCTTATGATATTTTGGTAGTTTAAAAAATGCTTTATTTTCGAGGCTGAGTACTTCTATGATTACATATATAGTTTAATATCTTCCTGTATACTTAATAAACAGCTCATATTGTTTTTATATTTGCTAAGTGTTTGTGTATTTTTGACAGTTTTCCTTTGGTAATATAGTATTGTGTTTGGTTTTGCTTAATTTCTCAGCAGTTTGATTTCACAACATGCTGTAAGATAAAGATTAAAATAGATCCTGCTAATCGTTAAACAATCATATGAACAATATTTACTTAGCAATATTTCCATTGATTTGTCATGCACTTTAAATTATATACTAAGTTTTTATTACCCCTTTTTTTTTATGTACCAAACTATTATGTCAACAGGATTATTTATAATTATTTTAATTTTGTAATTTTTTAAGATATGATAAGGTTTATCTGTCTTTATACTTCTTTCACTGAACTTTCTGTTAGGTGTTCTATTTGCTTTTTCATACAATCTTTAGAATAATGCTGCCAATGTTCTAAAAACACATAAATACTATGCTTTTATACATCCCATTCCACATTCTCTCCTTTCAATGTGATGTTGACAGTCCTCCATAGAGAACTGGATTTTATGTTCCCTTCTCTTATATCTGGGGGTGGGCATCTGTGGCTATGATGGAAGTGATATATGACTTCTGAGTTCAGGGTTAAAAGCCAATCAAACTTCTTCCTTTCTTCCTGGTATTTCCTCTCTCTCTTCTCTCTCTCTCTCTCTCTCTCTCTCTCTCTCTTTCTCTCTCTGTCTATCTCTCTCTCTCTTCTTTTTCAACATACATATCTTGGAATCCCCAAGTCCACAGCTTAAGAGATCACATGGATAGACTATATAAAAGATGAGAAAGACACTCAGCTATTTGGTCTTTTCAACCCAAGTACCAAATATATAAGTCAAAAATAATCCCAGCCCCCAGCTCTCATGCCTCCCTACCTGGCACTGAATGGAGCAGAGACAAGCTATACCCACAGAGCCTTGCCCAGATTGCAGATTGAGAGCAAAATAAATATTTTTTTAATTCTAAACAACTAGGTTTTGGGGTATGTTTTTATGTAACCATGGTACCCAAAGCATTCAATTTGTATTTTGTTTGGTGTTTATTATGTTTACTTTTGCAACAGTTAGGAAATAATTGACAGAAAATTGTTTCTTAGAACTCCAGAAAAAGCATTAGAGCAACTGTGTTGAATGCCCATGGGATATCATATAAGGTGAGAACTAAACCAATCACAAACACCACTGACAGCTGCTCAACAGCCATTCTCCTTTTCTTCCTTGTTAAGAGAACACTGATATTTTTAGATAGCAGAGAAAATAGAGCAGAGATTAGGAGTTGGGAAGTAGCTTGAGGGCTTCATCTTGAGGTTTCTTCATCTTTACAAGATGCTGATGGCAGATCTGGGTCTTACATCCACATGACATCCACAGTCTTGAAGAGAGAACATTGCTTTTGTTTGCTTTTTTTTTTTTTTTAAGGGAGACTATCTTCCCATAAGTCATACAGCAAAAATATCCCTAACTGTTCCTTCAGAGTTATGTGTCCAGTCTTACCTCTCAATCAATCACAAGGTAAACAGAAGGACTGTGCCAGGGTTAGGCTGCTCAAAGTCAGACCCTGGAACTGGAGAAGCACTGAGACTCTCCAGACGTTCTCATGCTTGAAAGAAATGTATGTTCTTTGCAGGTTTATAGGGGAACGGTAAGGAGTGGCAATTGGGTATTTAAACAAAAGTACCCTCCATACATAATTACCCAGTATTCTAAAGCCTTAGTTTCCTTTTCTACAAGATGGAGATAATGATAGTATCACTTTAGTTGCTGAGAAGATTAAATAAGATAATGCATAAAAAGTACTTAGTAAAGGACCCAGCATATTGTGGGGCTTTAATAAATGACAGTTATCATCATGGTCATTATTATTGTTATTATTAACAGTCATCTCAACACTCAGCAAATACATTGGGGTATATATTAGTTATGATGCATTAAAGTAAAAGGGGAAATTGGAGGACTAAGTGACACATTAAATATATATAATGGTCCCTTGTGATAGAATTTCAGATCTGAACATTAACTTCACCACAGCTGTAACACTATTAATTAAATTCTATCCTTTAACATGTAAATAGCTTTTGTAATATACATCTACCTTCAGATTCTCCTGGTATCCCTGCTGCTCCCTGAGGCATACCTTGGGCATCTCTAGAAGTCTCCAAGACTGTTTTTCACGCTGCACTTTAAGATCAGCAGGTGTGCAATGAAGTTATTGTTGCTTCCTTGGAAATTACAAGACTTTGAATCATCCTCCTTCTGAATAATACATGCAGCACATAAATACGAAAGCTTCTTTCATCTGGCTTATTTAAGATACAAAGAAATATATTGAAAATCCAAATGGTACTTTTGTTTTCCTAAGGAATGAGTATGACATTGTTCTGTTAATTTTGCTGATGACTAAAATTACAGGCTAATTTTCTTTATTATTTACTTTTTTTGAGAGGAGTGAAACTTTTCCTCGACAGGAGTGGAACTTTTCCTCCAATCCCAGAGTGTTTTCAATGTTTCAACCTCTCCAAGTGTTCAACATATGTACAATTATACATAAACAAATTTAGGCATAGAAATAGGACAAGTAAGTGTTAAGAAATCTGTAGATTTATCTCACAGTAATTGTGAACTTAAATTAACAAGCTTCTAAAAGAAATGACAGAAAAAGATGGCTTTTCTATCACATCACATATAGGTACAGCAATCACTCAAGATGAACATTATTTTCCTTATTCTATGAAGAAATGTAATTCAAAGAGTCTAAGTAATATGCTAAGACAATACATTTAGCAAATGGGAGATATAGACTTTATCCTGTCAACTTAAAAAAATACTATTTATAAATTTAGAAGAGGAGACTTTATTTCTCATAAATAGTTGCAGTCTACAGGGTAGCCATTCTGACAGACTGGGAAGCATAGCCTCTGACCAGAAGCTCAAAACAGATACTTCAAGGCAGAGCCAAAGGCAACAGGAATATGCTGAGTGGGGTGACCAGTGATATATCTTTAGTAAGCTACAGAAGGAGTCATGAATATTTATGAAAGGAGAAATGTGTACCTGTACAATGGAGCTCCCTGTGTCTCTGTGTTCCAAAAATGGAGATGATCTGAGGGTGTTTTGGCCCTTATGATATCAAAAGGCAAAGCAGAAGACATGAACACCCTCGCTGTGCATTCTCTATAGACTAGCCAGAACAGCAGTGGTCAGTGGTTGCATGTCAAGTGAAAAAGAAAGGGTAGCATCAAGTGGTTGGTTGATATCAGTGGTGGAGTCTTTCAGGAAAGCTGGTTTCCATTAGGCCCTTAGGGAAGAAAGTCTAACTGTGGTTAACAAAGGAGGTAGTCTGACTCCCTCATCTCATCATGGTCAAGAATTCAGTTTTCAGGGTAATTCTGGGGTCTTCTTGCCTAAGAGATGGTTCATTCAGTCCGTTGGGGGGTTTAGAATTTCATTTTTAGTTTACAATCCTCAGGTCTGATTTTTGCCTGATCCATCACATAACTTAGTCCACAAATCATCTGTATTATCAAATATGGGATTTTAAGTATGTATTTTTCTTTTTTTCTGTTACGTACAATGTTTTGTGATGCTTTTCTATAGTGGCCTGATTTGCTGGCATTTTTAATCTGTAAACCAAAAAGTATCTGAGACAAATCTCAATCAGTTTAGAAGTTTATTTTTCCAAGGTTAGGAACATGCCCATGACACAGTGTCTGGAGATCCTGAGAGCATGTGCCCAAGATGGTCAGGTTGCAGCTTGGTTTTATACATTTTAGGGAGACATAAGACGTCAGTCAATACATGTAAAATGTATATTGGTTCTGTCCAGAAAGGCAGGACAACTTAAAGAGGGGGCTTCCAGGTCATAGGTCGAAGATATTCTGATGGCAATTGGTGAAAGGGTTTATCTGTAGACCTGTAACTGAAGTGTTTGGGTTGAAATAAGAGGTTGTAAAGACCAGGGTTCTTATTATGCAGGCAAAGCCTCCAGGTAGCAAGCTTCAGAGAGAATAGATTATAAATGTTTCTTATCAGACTTAAAAAGGTGCCAGACTCTTAGTTAATCCTCTCCTGGGTAAGGAAAAAGACCTAGAAAGGAAAGCAGATTCTCTATAGAATGTATTTCCCCCATAAGAGACAGCTTTTCAGAGCCATTTCAAAATATGCTGAAGAAATAAATTTTGAGGTAAAATACTTGGATTTCTTTCAAGGCCTATCTGTCATGTGGGTTTCTTGTTGCTAAGAAGAGTCAGTTTTGTTCCTCTTAAGATCTCTGTTTTAATGTTAATGGTGATCAGTTGTGCCTGAATTCCAAAGTGAGAAGGGTATGATGAGGTATGTCTGATCCCTGCTTTCCATCATGACCCAAACTCACATTTTGGGTTAACTTTGGAATGCCCTTGGCCAAGAGGGGTCCATTCAGTTGGTTGGGTGGTTTAGAATTTTATTTTTGGTTTACAATTCTTTAAGAAAGTTAAGCAATTTTTCAAAGTACCAGCAATAGAACCTTATTTTGCTATTTTGGCTTGACACCACTGCTCATGAGAGCTCATTTTTCCCATGAAATATTTCACCTGTATATTTCACCTGAGGAGTCAGGCAGGGTCAGTAAAATAATTCTTCTTTGTCAAGTAATTCTTATTACCTAGTTTAAATTCTTCCTCAGAACATTGCTGGGAAAACATTTTGTGTTGCTCAAGATTTACTCTTTTTTTCGAACCTTCAAGATTTGTTCTTTTTTGTGCCAGGCATGGTATTTTGAATTGGGAACATTTTAGAGTCAAATAGGATTTCTAAACGTAGGAAACTCCAAATCTCAGTTTCTCCCAGGTGGCTACAATCCATCTATTATATTTAATAAACTAGTTAATAATTTTTTTACCTCACAGGTTTCTTTTTATTTCAGAATGTGAAGCTTAGGCAACCTTGCTCTGCATATTTTATTATTATTTAAACATATACAACTTACTTAAATCTAGTAATTAGTTTTAAACTTACTTTTATCTTTTCTTGTGTATATTATCTTCCTATATGAGCAACTACCGAAAGAAATCTTGAAATTTTATATTTTTGGAGGTCTGGAGGCTGCTAATACCTATATTCAAGAATAATGTCTCAAGGAAATTATCTGGCAGTCCTTATAGAAATGGCACTCTAAAAACCCAGCAAAGGCTATCGCTTATTTAGGAGCTACAAGAATGGCATCCTCTTTAATAATCTAATATTACTGTCAGTTAGGCATTTTGTAGGGGATGAGGAGAATTTACTCAGGATATTCAGTTTATAAGTCTCTAGGCAATACTTCTACTTGTTAACCATATTGTCAATACTCAACAGATAGTACAACTGGCCATTTTTTAAATGCATAAACACTTTTAGATCAGTAAGGGGAAAATGAAGCTCTATATGCATTCTGCTTTTCTGTTTTTATTCTCAAACACTGTTTGGAGAGCAGAGTGAAAGAAGGGAAGTAATGGGGACAGACGTTTGTCTAGATTTGAAAGATCTCTATAGTTAAATTTGACTTTGTCATGATTCTAAAAAATCTAAAGTCCTATGGACAGTAGATGCTATGTTTTGTTGCTTCACAATACTTTTCCAAGAGATGCAATTATATTTCAGAACATGAAACAAGTCATCTTAGATAGAGATATGTCTCTTATTCCAAAGACCTTATAAGTTTGAAGTGAATAAAATTCCTGAAAAATTGTTTCAATATTTTCTCACTGATACAAGGACCTAATTTTTCCTTCTACGTGTTTTCCACAATGAAGGGAATCTATGCAATTTGAAGCCCGTATTGTATTTTATCATGATGCTTAATGCAAATACAAAGATTTTGGGAATCTTTCTCAGGAAATTTAATTTACTGCTGGGTTATACAATCTAGTGACAAACAGAAACATCTAACTTTTTAAGTAATCAGTGTGGCTGGTGTTTTATTAATTGCCATTAGTCAGAAATTTGTGTAACAGCAATCTGTCTCTCTTTGCAGACAAATAGGTTGCAAAGCGGTTTTATTTTTGTCTTTTTTCAAAGCAGTTGGGTTTTCAAAGAGCAGTTGCTGCTGTTGTTTAGAGTTACGCTATTGGGCAAGGTTTGTGCAAAAGTAAGTGAATAGCTATGCAGAAATACATGGTTTCTGTTATTTTTCTCCTGTTATATTATCCCTTCATCAAATATGAGAAAACATTTTTAAAGAAAAGTAAATGTTTTATATGTGTCATTCATTTACTTCATAGTTTCAATTCAGGAGTATAAATGTGAAATGATCTTATTTTCTCTAATAACTCACTCCCCAACTCTTCCATGTTAAATCCCCTTTCTTAATTCCTTAACACATCATAATTCTGTACTAACTTTAACTGTTTAAACTGAATTGTTAAAACTTGGTCTCACGTCTCCATCTCTGGTCAAAGAAAACCACACTTGTGACTTGTGGCTTGAAGGTTTTCTATCTTTCCCAGGCATTGAATTCCAGATTTTACTGCCTGAGTGTGCAAAGATATAGGCCATAGTGGTCATCTCACCCTGCCAGAAAAAGCCCGGGGGAAGCTGGGAGGTGACCCTGTTCTCATTCAGCTTCCCCAGTGCCCCTGGGAGCCCTGCTGATTCATGGAAAAGAATTTGCTCAGTTCTTTTACATGCTTCTATAGAAACATTTATTTCTCAATAAAGCTATACCTATTTCAATAAATGAGAGTTAGTTGGGCCACATTAAACCATTAAAGGTAGACCGTGGCTGCCAAACTTCATTGAAAGTAGTTTTGTGCTCCAGAGAAAACAGCTTGAATAGCTTCTAATGAAAAGTGTTGCTGTGCTTTTTAAGAGGAATTTCAGTATACAAATGGAATTCTTGATGGAGCAAACTGAACATAAGGTCATTCTAGAACAACACTATGTAGAACAAATAGAACACCAGTAAATGCCATTAAGATCATGAATTCTCTTGCTGTGATGTTAATTCATTTAATGGATACAATCTCATGGTTGAGAAACTTCAATTAAGAGTAAAATCTGAACGATGAAAAATTTTAGGTGAGATTTGCAATGGTTCAGAGATGATAAAAGAAAACCTGATAAACAGATTTATTTGCATGTCACATTTTGGTTTTTGTAACAGAATAGCAATTCGCGCCTCTGTGTAGTTTTATGCAATAAAACAGAATACACAATTAAATGATCCAAATGAACATTTACTTGAACTGCCTTGCAGGAGCAGAGGAGCTTACAATACAATTATGCAACACTACCTTCTGTGATGTTATAAAAGAAAGAAAAAGCACAAAATTCCTACAAAAATTTGCCTCTGTAACTCCGTTTTTTAAAAATTACATGTATCTTGTAGGCATATCTAAAAAAAGTCTCTGTGCACAGAGAAAGTTTATTATTGATGTTATGAGAAATTATGGGTTAAATGCTTTGGAGTGACCTTGAACATGAGAGGCACTGTAATGGCCATGCATTTGGTTTGTGATTTGACTGAGATGACCATGACAGGATGCCACAAAATGCCCTTATGGTTAGCACGAGAGTTCTAGATCCCTCACCCAAAAAGGATAAGTCTGAGACCGCAAGTTAAGTAGGATGATGGGGAAAGCAAGCCAACTGTATAAGGAAAGATGGAAAAAAAAAGATTGGCTGAGGCAGGAACAGCCCACTTAGACCAAAAGATAGCCTTGAGCAGATAAGTCATTGATTAGGATAATAGAGAGGGAAGATGGGAAAGCCCTTGTAGAGATACTACATTATCTCTAGTCTGCCTAATATTGAATTTATTTTATGTGATAGAATATCTTTTAAGCCATTGTTTTGGGGCCTTTCTGTGATATTTAACTCAGCCTAATGCAAACTGACACCAAATTTTAATTTAGAATCTATGAGTATAGCAATTGGAACATAAGAATATACCAGACAGCTCCATTCTCATGAAATTTTCTACATCATGAGAAACGTAAGTAATAACAAATTTAAGTAATAATAATAGAATGTAAAAATGTAATAATTAAGGACTTCCCTTAGAACTTTGAGTACATAGAGCAAGAGTGTTAAATAGGTCAGGATGAGCAAAGGTCTCCCTGAGGAAAATGTGACAGGTTTATGCATTACTGTGTTTAAGACGATACAGCCTTAATGTTTAATATTTAATGCTGATATTCACATATGCGGACCATGTCCATGACCAATAATGTGTGAGAAAGGCAGTTTGTTTTTCTTTCTCCTGTGATCAGTTGCATTCATCTGTCCATCACCATCAAGCATTCCTTTGTGAGACTTTTTCTATATGCAGTTTATATTTGTGATCACACACCATCACAGGTGTCCTTAGAAGATAGTCTTCCAGAAACACACTCTAAACAAAACTACTGAGCTTTGATGTTATAGACAAGAACAGCAGTAACATGCTTTTCTCCTGGAGTGCCTTTCAAGATGCCCTGAAATCATTTTTCCTAAGCACATGTGGACAGATATACTTTTCAAATACAATACTCCTATATGGCACAAGTATATTATTTAGTTTAGAGCCAGTGCTGGTTCAAAAAAGTGCTTCAATGAAGGACAAATAAGCTTCCAGAAAAGTCCCCTCAAAAAAGTATGCTTCTAGAGAAGAAAATAGCATTAAGACATCTTTTCAGAACAAATACCATAGCCCAAAACTTTTTTTAGGAACGGAAATTTTCTTTGGTTGAATTGTTTTAGGAAATGACCTAATCTTTCTTTCTAGAACAATGTGCAACGGAGTGATAGTACCATTTCTTAATGGGCCATCTGATGTTTTAGTTTGTGTATATAATTAATGATTTTATTGGTCTCCCGTAATTATAGAATTAATGGAGATAAAATTTCCTCTGTGTATTTAAAATACTAAAGGACATTAAAGCTATTACTCTGAGAAAATGGCCAGTCCTACTATATAGCAGCATAGGGCAGTTAGTGTAGTGTAGTGAGCTGTGTTCACCTTTAACTGAAATATTGAGACAGAAGATGTAGTTAGTAGTTTTTCCTGCTTACAGTTTTAATTTTACATCTAAATAAAATGAAAACAATCAGGTGACATGTTTTTCTTCCCTATAAAAGAGAGAATTACAGTTCCCTAAAATCAATAGCTGTCAATCAAGTCCTAGACATAGTGTGATGTGCATGAATAATTAAAGACTGATTTGTTAATCATGCAGAAGTGAAGTTACCCATGCAAAGAGACACATTGTCAATTGCCGGCAATTTACTGTGTTTTTGAAAACCTCAGGCAACAATTTACAGAAAAGATTAGGCCAGTTACTGTATACATGTGACATTTTCTTGATTTAAGATGTCAATCTAAAAATCTGTAAACTGACACCTGGAGTTTGGAATGAGGTGATTAAGTTTACAAAAAGCCGCCTTTTGCTGAAAATGTCTATGTTTCTTCTCTGGGAGACCCCTGAATGCACACCCCTGCTGGGGCTAACCATGTGTATGCAAATGAGCTGGGTCATGGAAGGGTGGCACACCTTCTCTCGGGACCATTAAGTACCTACCTTTGCATCGTTCACTGCTCAAATGCACTTGGCATCCATAAGAAAGCATGCCCATGGGCTTTTACTTCTTAGGGCTGATATTATTAGAAAGAAAGCACTGTGAATGTGTTTTAATAGTCCTAAACCTTCTCGGTAGATATAATTACTTTAATCTTGCCTCAGAATTTCTATTTTTTAGAATATTCTAAAGAATATGGCATGAGCAAAGTAGAACATCACCACCGGATATTGCAGTAATAATTGCTGCAGGCAAGATCCACTGATGAGTGCTAAAATTAATGGGGCAGTTTTTAAGGAGAAACAGGTTATCTGTATAGCCTCAAATTATCCCCCTCAAAATACTTATTAATTACTGTATTGGTTTTAACACATGTCCCCAGATTCTTTGATATTCCCTTCCTCTAGAAGGTGAAGCTTAATTCTGCTTCCTCTCCATGTTTCTGGATTTAGTGACTTGCTTCCAAAGAATAGAGCATGTAAAGGGAAAAAGGTAACTTTCCCATGGAAAAACCTGACAGACAGCACTTTAACCCGGGGGTCAAGGTTAACATCATCTAGAATAAGTCATGTTGGTATTATGTATCCCCAATATGATGTGATGGGAAGAGAATTTTGCCTCTAAAATATCTTTCCCAAAATTCATAATTCCAATATAACCTGAAGAAAAATCAGAAAAAAAATTGAAATGAAAACATTCTACAAAGTATCTGTCCAATATTCTTCAAAGTCTCTATGCCAAGTTCATGAAAACCAGGGAAACACGAAAGATTGTCACAGATTAGATATGCGACAAAGTTGACTAAATAAAACTTGGTGTTCTGGGCTGAATTCTGGAACAACATCAAAAACTAAGACCGGGATTAGTGGAAAAATTAGTGAAATACAAATGAAGATTTTGGCTTAGTTAATAGTAGCATGGATATGAAAGTTGCTAATGTTAGGAGAAGCCCAGCGAAGGGTATGTGGGAATGCCCTATACTATCTTTGTAACTTCTATGTACATTTAACTGTTTCAATACCAAAAGGTTTTTTTTTTTTAATTTAAAGAAAAAAAATGGTCAATGGATGATATGGGTTGAATTGTGTCTTTCCAAAAAACATGTTGAGCCCTAACCCCCAATAGCTCAGAATGTAAACTTATTTGGAAATAGTGTCTTTGCAGATGTAATTAGTCAGTCAGATGAGGTCATACTGGAGTAGGGTGAAGCCTTAATCCAATCTGGCTGGTGTCTTCATGAGAAGACACGGTATGCAAGGGAAGAATACCACATGACACAGGAGGCAAAGACTAGAGTGCTGCATCTACAAGCCAAGAACACCAAGGACTGCCAGCCTCCACTAGAAGTGAGAGGGAAGCAAAAGGTTGCCTCTTATAGAAATAGATTTCAGAGGGAGCACATATCTGCTAACACCCTGAGTTTGGACTTTGGATTCCGAATTGTGAGATTGTTTTCTGCTGCTTTAAGCTGCTCTATCTGCTCCTTTAATGTAACTTTGTTATAGTAGAAAATTAATACAATTGAAAACTAAACTTTATTATTATGAGCCATTTAAATATATGTTTATTGATATTAAAGTTAGAAACAAATTCTTTTTTCTTGAATATTAGAAGAAACTACAAAAGTTACATTTCCAGTAAAAATTGTAAACTTCAAGATGTCCTGAAAAATGGTGGCTACCCAAAGAGAATTTATGGGACAAAGATTCCATAATTCAAATGCAATGGTATATACTGTTTGGTTGATAATTTCTCTGTGCTTTAGGAAAAAAATAAACTTAGTATATATTTCAAATTTATTCTCAATGTTTACATTAATTTATTAAACCCTTCAACGTTTTCCTAGAAGTCCAAACCTTGTAAACCAGGGTTTTCCTTGTAATTCCTGCTGTGAGATTGCATATGCCAATAGTCATCATAAAATACAAGTTGAAACTTTGTTTTCCATATGAGAAACTAGATGACATTTCCTTTTTTGTCTAGCAATAACATAAATGTGAAGAGCGATTCTAACATCTTCTTCTGCCTTATGCAGTTTAATATATTTCCATCATTTTCTCTAAATTTTTTCTCAAAGGTGAGAATGAAGACTTTAATAAATTATTTTATTTTTCATCCCAAGTTTTCAAGGGTACAATGTAAAATGGCAGAAGTCAACACTGAAGTGGTTTGTGAATAGAAATTATTATTAGACTTGACTCTATTAAGGATTTTTTTTTCTCTTTCAATAAGTGGCTTTTTTTTCTCTCTCATTTCCATTGATATTGGAAACGAGTGACTCATGTTTGTTGAAAACAAATGATCAAAGTTTACATCTCCCTGGACATCTATATAAGATGGATAATATCCCCAGATAGGTGAAGAGACCCCAAATGTTTCTCAGGTTACAGGCATGAAGGCTACCTACAGTCAGGGAAGAGCACGGGCTCAAACACCTGAATCTCCTGACTCTCAAGTCCTCACTCTGCTGCCTACTAGCAGGTGACTAAGCAGGTTATCTAACATCTCTGAGCTTCAATGTATAATTCATTGTTTGAAAGATAAAGTACACTACATAGTAAACCTTTGTGGTCCGTATCCATCAATATTTTAGAAATGAATACTAAAATCATTTCAGAGGATATACATTCCTACTCTTCTTATTCTCCATGGATAATCTCCTTGATGATTTCTTCTGCTTTTCTATTACTAATTTCACCTCTTACTATTTCAGGGAAATGAACTCCCTAATCAATGTTAGACTTTCTTTGTTGGGAACCTCATATTTTCAGATGGAGATTTCACATGCAAAAAGTCAAATCTATGTCTATTCTGACTCTTCTCTGAAGTCTCATATTTCTTGCAATGGACAAAATAATAATGTTTGAACTCTTTGTCATCAACAAAAATGAAGTGCACACTTACATCATCTCCAGCCTTGCTGTGGCCCTTCTTTCTGCTGTTGGATAGTTTGAATAAGCTGTGAATTCCTTGAGAACAGAAACCCTGTCATTTTCACCTTTATTCCTAGGGCCTGAACAAAGTTTATGTCTTAGTCCATTTGCATTGCTCTGAAGGAATATCTGAAGCTGTGTAATTACAGAGAAAAGAGGTTTATTTGGCTCATAGTTCTGCAGACTGTAAAAGAAGTATGCCAGTGGCATCTGCATCTGGTGAAGGCCTCAGACTGCTTCCACAAGTGGTGAAAGGTAAAGGGTTGCTGGTGTGTGCATATCTTTTTGGGCATACATCTTCCTTTTCCTTTGAATAGATTTCAACACAAAATTTAGCAGAGCCAAATAAATCATATCCAAACCATAGCACTGCATAATACTTGGTAGGTGATCAATAAATAGTTGTTGAATAAATAAGTGAATGAATCAAGAACAAAAAAGTTTTTTCAGACTGAAAAGGTTAACTACAGTGGAAAGAGATGGGAAATCAAAGTAATGATAAGTGTTGTCACTAGTTGCCTGCCAGGGCCCTGCATATATTATTTCTAATCTGTGCAACAGCCTCACAGGGTAGGTGTCAGTGGCTGCAGGAGAGAGAGACACTGCAGATAACAGAGAGGAATAGTGAGCCAAAGGGCAGTCCATGAGATGCCTGGTACAGTCATGCCCACAGCCCCTTGGGAACGAAGCTGCCAAAAGCTCAGCTCATCTTTGAGCACAGCTGCCATGCTCTCTGCTATGGACACCTTCGATGGCAGCCACTGGCTTGGAGGGTTTGGTGCCCAGAGGCTGTCATGCGGGGAGACTGGCAGGCCCCCACCTTGGAGAAAGCCCACCAGATCTGGAGGGTGGAGGATATGGAGAGGGCAGGCATCCCTCTAGGAGGCACCTGTCTTTCCTGGTGGCCTCCCCACTTCTCTATTCCTTTACGTCTGAGTGAGCACAACTAACACAGACAAGAGGGGCAGGAGGGCTTAGTATTCACTTTCAGAGTTGGGACTTTCATCCCTCTTCTCTCAAAATAAAAATGTAGGATGGATTAAGCTACCCATGTTCAACTTAACTATAGTCAAAAATTTGGAATTACCTCTCTATGCTTTCCTTCACCTCTCTGAGATAAAACAGGTGACTTATGCAGGGACAGTGGAGAGGAAAGGGACAAAGGCAGGAAGAAACAAGACCTGGACATCTTAGCTTGTCAGACATCTTTCAAATTTCCTACAGAGGAGGAGTGAAAAAGAGAGAGGAGTGAAAGAATGAGCAAAAAGAAAACCCAAGCAAGAACCAAAGGGCTGCCCTAATGGCCTGTGACCACATGACAAATATGTTAGGACGAAGGAGACAGAGGAAGAAAAAGGAGAGAAAGGAGAAGAAGGAATGTGGAAGGAAAGATGAAAGTGGGAATCCCAGATGTTGTTCTTTGTAGGAGGCTCAGCTCAGGGAGCCTAAAAGACAGAAAGCTCAGAATTCAGACACAGAATAGACAACTGGTGAGAAGTCCTGGTTCAGTTTGGGAGGAATTTGTACTGCCTCAAAAGTGGGAATCTCGGGAGGATAAAAATAGTCCTTCTCCTCCATAGGCCTAGATCTGAAGATGAAAGAACTCTAAAGAAGAGACTATCTTACAAAGATATTTTGACACTAAATGCCTAGTAGGTTATATACCATGAAATTGTGCCATTGTGTCATCAGAGTTATATATAGTTTATTCTACATTAACTTTATTCTGAGATTTGCACAAATTGTTAAAAAAAATTACACATTTGAAGAAAATTCAAGGATACCAAAATATAAAGTTCAGCATGTAGAGGTCAGTGTCACAGGCTTAGGCCACTCCCAGGTAGTGACCACAGGAACTTGCCTCTATCCAAAGAAGGTAGAGTAGTTTTAGATTTGGGAGCTGTCTTAGGATAATTTTACCATATTCCCACATGTTAATCTTTTAGTGATATGAATTGGAGATAAAATTGCTACAGAAATCACATAGTAGTGTGCATAAGTACACCCAGAGGAAATAGGTGAGTAAAGTCCTATCTTCAGGTTAGTGTAAAATAGACTTACCTAAACATATCATATGCCCTTTACTCATTCCCTAGGGCTGCTATCACAAATCACCACAAAGTGGGTGGCTTAAGACAATAGAAATTTATTCTCTCACAGTTCTGGAGGCCAAGAGTCTGAAATCAAGCTGTCAGTAAGGCCACACTCCTTCCAAAAGTTCTAGAAAAGAGTCCATTCCTTGCCTCATCCAGCTTCTGGCAATTCCAGCCATTTCTTGGTCAATCTCTGCCTCCTCTCTGTGTCTTTACATCTCAATTGTCTTCCACTTTTCTCTCATAAGAGCACTGGTCACTGGATTTTAGGCCCATTTGGATATTCCAGGATGATCTCATCTCAGGACGCTTAACCTAATAACATCTGCAGTGTTCCTTTTTCCAAATATGGTTCCATTTACAGGTTCTGAGTGGAGAATCTTCAGGGAGGAGAAGCACCATTCAACTTACTACATGTACCAAGTTAAAAATCCACCCAATTAGTAAGGTGATACAGAGTAAAAGAGTTTCTAGATTGTAATTTTTTTAATGCTGGGTTTTCATTTTTCACTTTGTTTTCCTTGGCCCAAAGAAGTTGGAGATTAGAAATTGTGATCAGGAACACCAAGTTTTCAATTCTATTAATAGTCAACACATATGCAGTACCTATTTCACAATTGTGACCTTCTATCCCCCAAATACTCTATAGCAATATATCATAATGCGAGTTTCTTGATGAAAATCTCAAGAAAGAGAAATGCAGGACTTACTATTTCAAAAATTCCAAAGACCTTAAATAATTTAGCTTCTACAGAGACGCAAGAACACCCCTGCACACACCCTGATGCAGAGACACAAGAGCACTGCTGCAGACACCCTGACACGCATGTACCACCATGCACTTGCATTGCCTATTACAATTCCCTGCCCAGGTAGTGCTAGAGTAAATAAATACTTCCTACCTTCTAAAGATGAAATGTGCAGTAGCACAGACCAGCTTAAATTTCTCAGAAATTTTGAAAAGTCACATCCTTAGCAATTCTAAGAAAAATATGTCAGACTGAATATAAAACCCTCTCTTTAAAACTAATAAGACATTTGAGTACATGTGAATTGTAGCTGCCTGTGTGACAGTATTTCAGTTGGTGTCGGTCAGTAACTCCATTGTCACCGATTGAATCATTTTTTCTCCTCCAGACCCTTTCTCATACACTAGAATGTATTTATGAAAGTGTGGCTGACAAGTCCTAGAGAAATAAATTATTTATAAGTTTTACAGTGCATTGATATTCTAAATAAGAGGAAACCATGCCATGGCATAAATTCTGCTACAAAGAACTACATGACAGAACTAAGTATGTTTAATTAATCTAAAATTCATATAGTATAATGACAGTAAATCATTACAATTATTGCTAAATTACACAATTGTTAGTATATCTCACTGATGTGTTTTGAGTAAGTGCAACACAAAACTATACACTCTCATGATTATTTTTAAGAAAATTTGATTTGTAAATGAAGTCCCTTGATTTTTATAAATTTTATACACACCAACAAAAATCAAGTTTTTAAAAATTAAATAAAATTCAGTATATTATTGAGAAAGTATTGTTTAAAGTTTATTATTCAAGTGAGGAATACCTTAATGACAAAATTAATTGCAGATAAAGCCAGACATAAAACAAATATTTTCTGCTTTCATGGACTGGATCTTTGAAGAGCATCCCTGAGGCTGTTCAAAGCCTTTCTAGCAATTGTCACCTCTCTGTTATATGACACAGCAAGCTTTGAGAAATGCCTGGTACACAGTGAGACACACACGCAAATGAGCTTCCAGTCTCAGCCAGCCTTTCTGGACTGGGTTATTTCTGCCCAAATTCCACTATATCCTGCCAGACAGGAAGGCTCCAATAGGAAGACAGTAATAAGGTCACTGCTGGACATTGAAAATGAAGTCTGAAGTTTCCTGCCTAGAAAGGAAATAAAGAGCTCAACTGATTGGCAGATCCCACAGAAAGTGTTCTTAAGGGCTGCATTTAGTGCTTCAGCAAAAGAATGTTCTGTGTTCACCTTTCTTGTCCTTTGAATTCTTATTAACTGAGGCAGGATGGACTTCCAGGTCTTCCCAGTCCTACAAAGAGACTATAACTCCAAGAGTTCATGGTGAACTCATTCTCTAAGTCAGGATTCATTGTGACAGTACAAAGAGTAGGATAGAAAGAGGCCTCCCAGAGGTTGAACCTCAAGGACTGGGGCAGTCATACTGGGACTTAAGGGATCCAGGACCTTCTCTCTTGGGCAAGATGTGAGAACCAGAAAGAGGACATAAGGAAGAAGAATGCACAGTGGAATCTAAAGTTTAGGTTTCTACAAGATAAAATACGCTAACCACATTGTGTTGGCCCCTCAGCCCATGAGAAATTATAAATGTGTCCTAGTATTCCTAGAAATGCACTTAAACAGGTTTTATTCAGTCCCCCAAAATTGCCAAGTATATTTTGCTAACTACTGACAATACTATAATATTTTTAAACGGTAAGACACCACATAGAATAGTCATAAGTTTTGCCTTTTCAAAATTATGTAAAATCTCAGAAATATGCCTTCCTCCCAGATAAATGAGCCTAGAAAAGCTTTGAGTGATTGAGCTGTACTAAGAGGAGCTAAAATCTTATGAAAGAACAGGGCCACATTAATGTAGGTGTTTTTTAGTAGTTATTATTGTTAATTATTATACATTTAGAAATAGACATTCGAACAGGGACAAGGTACAAAATGAACAGTTAAAAATTGCCTAGTCCTACTCCTCGGACATTGTTTTAATTCTGGTGTTTATTCACACTGAATCTAAATTGGTTATGTACCTCAGAAAGAACACTTATTTTTAATGCTTATAAAGACCTTGAATTGTGTACCAAAAGTATGGCATATTGTGCTACTTTTAATATTTAAAATAGAATGCGACTGGGTGCCGTGGCTCATGTGTGTAATCCTAGCACTTTGGGAGGCTAAGGTGGGCAGATCACCTGAGGTCAGGAGTTCAAGACTATCCTGGCCTACATGGTGAAACCCCATCTCTATCAAAAATACAAAAATTAACTGGATGTGGTGGTGGGTGCCTGTAATCCCAACTATTCAGAAGGCTGAGGGATGAGAATCGCTTGAACCTGGGAGGCGGAAGTTGCAGTGAGTCGAGATCATACCACTGCGCTCCAAGCTGGCGACAGAGAGAGACTCCATCTCAAAAATAAATAAATAAATAAATAAAATAAAAATAAAAGGTATCATGGGCACATAAAGGATTTGATGATTTTTTTAAACTCCTTTTAATATGGGTCAATCACCCGAAGCTTTTCTAGGCTCATTTATTTGGAGGAAAGCATATTTCTGGGATTTTACATAATTTTGAAAAGACAGAACTTATTACTATTCTACGTGGTTCTTAACTTTTAAAAACATTATAGTATCATCAATGGTGAAATGTACTTGGCAGTTTTTTTGGACTGAATAAAACCTGCCATAAGTACATTTCTGGTCATTTTAGGATGGTGTTTGTAATGTTTCGTGGGCTGAGGGGTGCAGTGGTGAGATCAAAGCTCACTGTACCCTCAAACTGCTGGGCTCAAGTGATCCTCTTGACTCAGCCTCTGGAATAGCTGAATCTATAGTCATGCACCACATTGCCTGGCTGGCACATTAAGTTGTATAAAATAATCATGGGTCAGGGAGAGGAATCATTTTACCAAACACAGAAACAAAAACAACACAAAAAAACTCAGAGTATCTCCTCTGAAAGATTTTCTCAAATTTATCATGTTTAAAAGCACTTTTAGCCGGGCGCGGTGGCTCACGCCTGTAATCCCAGCACTTTGGGAGGCCGAGGCGGGTGGATCACGGGGTCAAGAGATCAAGACCATCCTGGTTAACAAGGTGAAACCCTGTCTCTACTAAAAATACAAAAAAATTAGCTGGGCGTGGTGGTGCGTGCCTGTAGTTCCAGCTACTCGGGAGGCTGAGGCAGGAGAATTGCCTGAATCCAGGAGGCGGAGGTTGCGGTGAGCCGAGATCGCGCCATTGCACTCCAGCCTGGGTAACAAGAGTAAAAACTCCGTCTCAAAAAAAAAAAAAAAAAAAAAAAAAAGAAGCACTTTTCTCTTCCATTCTCCTTATGAATCCATGACCATATTCTTAGGTCTTCCTCACCAGGGAGTTACCTCCTGCATCCGGGCACTGAAGGTGCAAGGAGAGTACCTGGAAATGAGAGAAACTTAGAGTTGGACAGACACTGAGACCGCTGTGAGATGTGTCATAATGTGTTAATTATTCCCACCTAGAAATTTATTTGATGCAGAGTGTCATTCTCTAAGTTGCCCAAGAGGACCCTCTGATCTGCAAGCAGGAGAGCCTGGTGAAATCCCAGAGCGGAAGACTGAATGAGTAGAGTGGGGCTTTAAGTGCCGGTGAATGCAGGTCTGACTGCCAAAAGTGGCAATACCTGTGAATATTTCTGGTAGCTTCTTTATCTCAAACCTGGCCCAAGTTAATGCTCATAACAAAAGGCAGCTCAATTTTAATTGTTCCACACCAGACTGCTTGTCAAATGCTTCTGATTCTACCCTCACTCCACAATCGAATGTTATCTAGCCATTTTTCCAAAAGTAGTAGAACTGCTTTTTACATAGAGATAATCAATCATCAGTCCCCACATAGTACAGCCTGGATAGTTCAGATTGCTGTAAATTTATATGAAGGAACTTAGGTGCCCTGCATTTTCCCCAAAGTCAACTTCATTCCCGTTCTTAGTTCTCCTTTGAACCATGTTGATGCTGAGGGGTCCCAACACTCACGCCCCCTATGATTTAGCACGCTCATCCAAAACTGAGCTTGCTGAGAAATTGGCCCTGGAGAAGTTAATGACTTTGTTTTCACCAATGTGCTCTCTTAGCTGAAATGTCTGCACTATTCTGTCACCTCCAGAGGCAAGAAAAGTGACTAAGTCACACTTTCACACCATCCTAATTAAGATGGTATTTAAAATCAAGGGACCTGATGAGATCACCTGAGACTTA
Source organism: Aotus nancymaae (assembly GCF_030222135.1). NCBI lineage: Eukaryota > Metazoa > Chordata > Mammalia > Primates > Aotidae > Aotus > Aotus nancymaae. Next base: position 12,911,173 of record NW_026988450.1, on the reverse strand, counting down.
CAAATACCAAAAAAAAAAAAAAAAAGAAAGAAAAAGAAAAGAAAAGAATTAATTAAGGCTTGGGCCCTGGGAATTCTAATACATAAAAGCTGATCAGAGAAAGGAAGCCACTGAAGGAGCTGGAAGAGCTGGAGACAGGCAAGCCTGAGACAAGCCAGGAGGGCAGTGTCATGAAGAGAAAAAAGCATTTCAAGAAGAAGGGGCCTGGTGAGCCAGGACAGATGCTACTGAGAATTTAAATAAGATAGAGAGGGAAAACTGACCATTGGTTCTGACAGAATGGAAATCTCTGTTGTCTTTAATAACAGCCCTGCAATGGACAGACTAGGAGAGAATCTCCCTACCACTGCATGGAAGGAAGAGTGACCAGGAGGCCTTGGAGACAGACTGGCAAATGCTCCCATTTTGCTGCCGAGGTAAACAGGAAAATGAAGTAGTAACTGAGAAAAGACCAAGAATCAAGGGAGCATTGGATTTTTGCTTCTGTTGTTTGAAATATAGAAAATATTAAAATGCATTTGTATGTCAATGGAAATGATCAGTTTGGGAGAAAAATCATTTTTTCAAGGGAGGAGGGCTAATTCCAGAGTATGGGCTAGAGGAGGTCCATCTAAAGCACAAGTGGAGGGATTCAGCTTAGACAGGCACAGGGACATTTACCAAGACGGAAGAGAATGTGTGTGCAGGAGGTGTACGGAATTAGATTTAGTGATTGGAAGACGCGATGATGTTTCTATTCTTGTAGCTTTTATATTCTCAAGGATGCATGAGATGATGATGAGATGAAAAAGGTCCCCAAATAAGGTTATAAAATTATACTAACTAAAAGTTCCAAAAAATATTTAAATATTTAATAATTTTTAAATTAATCTTCATAAAGTGGAAACATATAGTACTGCTGCATTTCTGCTAAAAAAAATACTGACCTAAGATATAAGAAGGTTTCAATTTCAAAGTACTTGTTAGGCCAACTAACCCCTATTAAAAGGAGCTGCACTTGACCACATGGATGGATCTTTGTAACTAAGAAATATCTAATCACAATAAGAAAAATGCTCTCAGTAATCAATTAACATTTTGTGCCACGTTTGGAGGCTTGTGATACATTGGTGTGAGGACAACTGTCATTCGGGAAAATTCTGTGTCACTTAAAGGCTAGTCCTGGTATCACATTCCTAGGCACAGATAAACTTTTCTAGGATAGATTAAGGCACAAATTCACGTTCACTTTTGAACATGGAAATTACACAGTTATTTTCATGAAAATACTTAGTAGGACTAATAATTAGAAACCTTTAGATATGATGTTCCTCTTTGCCACAAATCTGACACAGTTCTTCAGTCTTCCCTCTAAAGAATTATTTTCCACTTAGTTATATGACACGTTATTCTAAGGTTGATGTAATCCCCTCCATGTCTTTAAACTCATATGTGGAAATGACTGGCAGCCACAGAACAGGCCCTCCCTTGCTGTTGGTGGCCAGAAGTCTCATGTTCATGTGTGGGAGATTGTATAGGGGCACAATGTCATGATAGGCCTACAACCACACTGTGCTGAGGAAGACAATGTTTTAATATAAGGGTAATTCAATTGCACTATTAAAATCTTGGAAATTTTGAAAACTGTATAGAAAGATCATTCAAAATACGACCCTGATGGCTGAGTGGACTCCAGAGGTCACTGCTCCTCTCAGCCTCGCCATCACTAAGGGACTCTTTTCTTCCACATGTCACTAACCTCTCCCTCTTTCAGACCTAACAATAACAATCCCTGGCTGTTGTTCATGTTCCAGATCTAACCTGTGTGGTTCTTTATACCATCTCCTTACCTTTCTAATTATTTTTTTTTGTCCGTGAGACTACTTCAACATACCCTAATTTCAACGTGCCATCGGTTTCCTCTTGGGATCTTGACTGATACAAATGTCAGTTTTACATAATTGTCTTTACTAGGGAACACTGACACCTGTTGGTCTTTAGGTAGTACATAAAAATGTTTTGTGTTTATTTCCTTGGTTGGAAAGTAGGTGGGTCAACAGCTAACTCCTTCACAACGGCATCTGCAAACAAGCTTCTGCCATCTCTCTGACTCTGTTCCACTTACTAAGCATTTGAGTTTACTGCTCTAAGAGCCTCTTGAAAGATTAAGTGAATCAGACATTCACGTAATAAAGTCAGAGGATTAGGGAAAACAAATATAAAGCAGAAATGTCGGTCACTACTAAAAGCAAAATAATGGCTATGTATTGATTTTAAATATTGATCTTGCCTTTTTCTTTCTGAATGATTTTATGGCGTTTATTTTAAAATAGTTTTCCAGAAATCAATATAAATTTTAAAGGCCTTCATTCTGCCTTGTCTGTGGCACGTGATTCAGTATTAGGCATAGGCAGATGATTTATTTCTATTATTTATACATGCAGTTGTCTACATATAGCTGTGTAGCTGTGCGTGAAGTCTGTTATTCGTAGCTTTATCATCTTTAAAAATTGTATTTTCAAGAATTTCTCACACATAGATTAAAATAACATCCAAAAGGAAATTATATGGTAAGTACTACTCACAGAAATAGTCCACCTTGTTCTTTTGATTGTGAAATATTCATCTAAGTCAAATCATAGCAGCATCTTTATTGTCCACAATGCTAATTAGAAGTTGTTGGACAAGGGGAAGCTGATCAGTATAGGAATAGAGCTTGGGTCACAAGACCAGGGATGACTTCTTGGAAAAGCAGACAATGCAGTGTTTTTGAGGATGTTGTTTGCTTCATACTTGGCAAGAACTCAACCTAAGTCCTTGTGTTTATCCAAAATTCTTACTGTATATCTAGCACCTTTTAAGGGAGAGATAAACAGCTAAATTCTACCTAATAATATGTGAATAACACTGTTTATTCATTTACATTTGATAAATATAAGGAAGTCAGGTTTTTTTCTGAGAAGAAGGTGGTAGCAGTAAAAAGAAAACCTGTGTTATTTAATGGCATCTTATTTAAATGTGAATGTGGATAACTATACTTAAAGTAAAGAAGAGGTAAGGATATCGTCTACACCCATACACACAAACAAATACACTCATGGTTACACATATACACATGTACACAGACACTTAGATCCAAGTTTTTCAAATATTTTTCCATATTGAAGATAAATGAATATATTGATTTGAGTATTTGTTAAATATGAAACTAATATTGAAGTTCAAAGGTTTACTTTCTTAAGCAGATCTACTCTAGAGTCTAATTTAAAATGCATCACTGCTGTCATATCTGGTTTAGTTTGGACAATTAGAATTCTATTGGAATTTTTACTCTATACTTCCATTTTGTGACCATAAGACCAATTTTGTGATATAAAACATTAAATGTGAAGGCTTGGACCAAAACAACTTTCAAAAATCACATTTCCCATCTAATCTAAAGCCATTTACATGTACACAAGAAATTAGCGTGATCATTTCCCAAGATGTTAGTCTTTTCCAAAGCTCTTTCTTGTTCTATAAATTTTTCTTGAAAATTATTACCTTAGAGTGAATTGAAAGATTATTTTGGGGGTATGAGATATCTTGTGTGTTAAATACATTTTAATCAATTAAAACTAATCATAATAAAATAAAATAATGTAGCCATAGCTTAATAGTAGTGTATATTTAAAAATATACATTAATATGACATCCTAGTAATCCCAGTCATTGGTTTCCTAATCAGTAGCCTCCAGAGAGGCCTTTTCACTTGTCCTCTACCACTCAGTATATATTCATTAATTTTCTACAATATGCCTGACATGGTGCTAGACCCAAGGCTATCAAGAAAAACAACATGCAGTCCCCTACTCTTGAAGTACTCCCAGTCCAAATGGGGGAGAGAGGTACGTTAATGTGATCAGAGGCATTTCCAGGAGCCACAGGAACAGACTTGCCTAGAGAGATGAGATGGGCAAGTTCATCAGAGTCACAACCGTTGAGCTAGAAGAGGCAGGTGAGTCTGGAGACTGAAGAAGACACTACTTTGTGTTATTTTTCATTGAATGCTCAATCAAAAGAGCTTTTTAATTGTTACAAAAATTCAAAGTCATTTTTTTATGCCGTGGGGAAAGTAGATGCAGAAATTGTTGGCTGACAGAACTTTTTTGGTCATATGTCTCCTAGACAATTTAATTTCTGAAGCCCACATTAAGTTAGAGGTATAAATAAAATAAAGCTTAGAAGATGAGTTTCAGAGAGTTGAGCCAACTCCTTGCATAATATATGAGAAACTTATTTACATGTAAAATCGAAAAATAGTGTACAAAATAAAGACTTGTGTCTGTCTTCTGGTGCCTTTGCCTCTTTTTTCTCATTGCCTTCCAAAATTGCCAACTGAGAAATTTAAACACTAAAGAGAAAGCAATTCTAGAAGATAATATGCTTAGACATTTAAAAAATCTTTGCTGAGTACATCGTGCTTGCTCTAGACATAGAACTGGCATGTAGACGTTCCTGCTGGGCAGACCACTCCCTGTGCCACCCAGGCTCCTGCAGAACACCATGCTGAAAGTTAATTCATGTATTTTGAATGCTTAGAGTTTACAGTTATGATTATAATGCTTATACAGCACTGTATTCATCATTTTCAACATACTTAGATATTTATTAATTTTGATTTCTTTGAAAATCTATTAAATTTTCTACATTTTTATTTTGTATAAGCCTTCAGTCTATTTCATAGTTCTACAAATCACTATAAGCAATTTCTGTTGAAGGGATGATAAATTATATATATGGCAACATATAAAATGGAAAGAATGCCTATTCCCATATAAAGCAACAAAAAAGCACCCCCAAATTATAAAAAATATTGAGTCAAAAAGTTTTTAAAAAGAACAGAAGATTAAACCTTGCCGATTTCAGTCACGAAATAAAACCCAGAGAGCACTGTGATCAGACACAGCAATAATTGATAACACTAAGAGACTCAAGTGTGTAAGAATGCAGTGTGTCTTCTGGCAACATCTGCACAAGTGACAGACCACGCCCTGCCAGCAATCCATCCTAAATATTTCATCACTCACTCTCTGTGAAACCAAATCTTTCAAACTTCAAGATAGTGAGTTTTAAACTCTATAGTCATATCCAGCATACAAGCAGAAAACAGAAAATCTCTGAATATGTAATACCAATTACATTCACATCTCTGTGGTTTTATTTCTTAAAGCAAATGATAATATATTCTATGTCGGATGCCAATGTCATAAAACTCATTAAAATGCCACCTCCTATAATTTTGTAAGGAGAGCTGATAACACAATCAAACAAAGCAAGACTTTGCACCTTCATTTTCTGAAATTTGGAGAATTTGATATCCAGGAAAAAAAATAAGACTTTAAATGAGGATTTTGTGGTGATGTTGTATTTTTATTAAATATATTTTAAGTACTTTTAAATCTGACTCACTGTGTCAGGTTCTGGGAAAAGCAATAATAAGCATCGTGGATAGAGGCCTGCCCTTATACCAAAATGAAAAGGACAGTTAAATAGCCTTTCTGATTAAATGCTGTAGTTCAATGAGAGCAGACATGCAGGTACAGTGGGAGCCATGGCAAAAATCCTTGACCTGAACTGAGAAACAGATAGGGATCCAAAGGGCTTCCTGGAGGAAGAGGTATTTAGGCTGGGGCCTGAAGAATGAGTATAAGTTCAAGGTGAAGAAGAGAGAGAAGACTGTTTGAAGCATAGACAATAAACTAAGAAGTGAGAAAGATCCTGGGGCCATGAAAAAATAAAAATTCAGTAGGGCTGGATTCTGGATTGCATAAACAAGAAATGTAGCTGGAAAGATATGCCAAAGTAAAGCTATTAAAGAATATTTAAGGACAAGAGAAGATCTTTGAGATGGGTGTCTTACAAGGATCGCTCTCTAAAGAACACACTGGGAAAATGCAGGAGAGATAGAAAAACAGCATAAAGAGGTTGTTGTGACAGAGATGGAATAAAGTTGATGAGGCTGAGGTAGACTTATGAGATGGACATGGCCTGGTGAGAGATCAGATGTGCACAATGGGAAGTAAGAAGGAGCTAGGGGCCAGGCTTGACTCAGATATCTGATTCAAGCAACTAAGTGCACAATGATGTCATTCACAAAACATGAAGTGTCAAAACATGGGCAGTTCGGGGCAGGGGTAGGGTAGAAACATCCGTGACTTAAATGTTAGACATGTTGCATTTGAACGCTTGTGAAGCATCCAAGTACTGATTCCACCAAGATCTGGATCCTTGGTTCTGGAGCTCAGGAAAGAAGCTTAGGATGGAGATCTGGGAGTCCTCAATAATGGGGATCATGAGAGTCAATAAGATCTCCCCCACAGAACCTGGGTCATGAGACAAAAAGAGGACCTGGAAAGTACTTCAGCAAATGCCAGCTTCGAATGATGGGCAGAGAAGTCTTGTGTCATATATCAAGCTTGCCAGCGAGTAAAGCTTGAGGCGAAGCTGTGTTCTAACACTTTATTTCTGATAGAAGCCTGGGAGAATTCAGTGAGGGTGAAACAGAAGTCAAGGAAGAAGGTGATGCAACTTCAAGCTAGCCACAGCCCCACAGGATAACATAGCCAAGTGTTACTTTACACAGGACATCTCCAGAAAGGCCATGCAAAGCCCATGGAACAGTTTTCTTTTTTTTTTTTTTTTTTTTTTTTTGTGTGTGTGTGTGTGTGTGTGTTTTCAGGGCAAGAAACCACAATTTCCTTGCTTTTTCCAATTTCCAGTTTCTTGCTGATCAAAGTTCAGTCCCTGTGTGTTAACACTGCATATTTCTAGGTTCCAAGCTGCTGCTTGGAAAAACTGAGCTCCCAGGGGTTTCACTGGGTTAAACGGGGCGCTGGAGCTGCTGCCACTTTCCTAAGGCAGGCCCCAGGCAGGCTTTGCTGAAATTAGTGTCCTGTCCCCGGAAGAGGCAAAAAAGAAGAGTAGGTGACAGGGGATGAAGCAATGGCAGGGGAAGCCAGGACTTTATAATCACTGTGATGATGCAAGCCACCACTGGGCTTATCTAGTTTGAGATCAGGGTACATTGATGAGACTAAAGATGAAGGTTTATCCAAACAAACCTGGGTGCCAGTGTATGAACAGTGAATAGTACATCCTGTAAGGAAGTCTGGCCTAGAGGATGTATGAAAAATTGAATAATGCCAAAGAAGTCAAAGAAAGTGTTTCATGGAGGAGTCATCTATGTAAACATTTCTGGTAAGTCAAATAGGATAAAACCTGTAGTTAATTTTAATGCATCGTCCCTTCTTGTGGCAAAGGCAATTAACATTTCCTGTGGGGAACTACACTTCTTTTACTCTGGATCATGTGCTCTGGATTGATTGTAATCTATCTAGTGGCCCTAGGCTTGGAAGATGACCCGGACACAACCATCAGAAATTCATCTTCCTGGTCTCTGGGAGGGCGTGTACCAAGTCAGGTCAATAAGGCACAATTTCCTGACTTTTGCGAGAACAATTGGGAAAAAGCTGTAAACCTAGACTTTTCAAGTAAGTGATCTAAATGTTTCTTTTTTCCAAAAGCCCGTTTTACCTGGATTTCTGTAACTTGTAACTGAGAGATTCCTGATAACTATAAGGACAGAAAAGTGTCCAGTGGATTTAGCATGGGGGCACTGATGGCCTCGGAGGGAACTGTTGTGGTGATGCAATGCTGGGAGAAATCACGGTTATTTTTTGTCCTTTATCAACTCCCCAGATATAAGTCACCTATTGGGAAAGTACTGAGAAGAATGACTTTAAAATGTTTAAAGTACCTGTAGAAGGAAGCAGAATTAACAGCCACACATGTGTTCTGTTTGTGTGTCTGGACAACTATCTTTCTGTTAACATCTGAGACGTCAACTTTCAGGTCAGGGAGTGGGAATATCTCAACTGCTGCTGGATTCCTGCCCCATCCACTGCGATTCCACACCCTCCCACCTAAGCCTGGGAAGTATTTCCTTTGTAAATAAAACCTTCCTTTAAATACCCTAATTTGTTCATTCCACCTCTTTCCTCTTGGTATCCTGACTGATCCAAAAGTCAAACTTTCATATGCTAATATTTTAAAAAGAATTGAAATCACTATATTCTGGTTAAGGAGTAGGGCTAGGAGTAGGGCTATTCTTCCTGTTTTTGTATTGTTTGTATTATTTTCAAGGAAGCATTTGAAACAGCTAAATCCTTCAAAATGGCACTCTTAGACAACCAGAAGAATATATCACTATTCATCTGTCTGTCTTTCTAACTAATATCACCCATATATATTCCAAAGTTATTAGAGAGTCGGGTTTGTGATTTTTAGGACTCTTTGTAGTTAAATAAATCAGATATTTACCCAGTAAAGCCAATGAAAAGAAAACAATAGGTGGTTATTTTTGGTTATGGCTGAATACTAAATAATGTCTGCATATTCATTTTTAAATATTAATTTGCCTTCTATCTTAAATAGCATTTATTGGTTTTCCCCTAAAATAATTTCTAGGCAATTAATGTATATTTGGAAGGTCTTTATATTGCATCATTTACACCACCTAGGACACTGCTAGGTACAGAACAGGTCAGTAATAATTGCTGGCTGATTAATTTGTTTGTAAGTTTGTATAATTAATTGTTTATACAGTTGTCTACATTCAGTATTATAGTTGCATATGCAAGCAGGTCATCCTTACATTTTTTTCCTCTGAAAAACATACACATTTCTGCATTGTCTTATTAGATAGATGAAAATAACATCCAGAAATGGGCTGTGTGGCAAATACCACTTTGGGGAAAGGTCTTTAATTTGCTCACCTTTCTACCGCTATAATCAACTCAATTTACACATTTAAATAACTTAAGACTTAGAAATAATTTTCAGACACTTAATCTGATCCAACTACCAATAAAAAAAATCAGTTTAAAAGATAATATACTTCCACATAAAAATGTCCTTATTAAACCTGTAATAGCTTTTTCTGAACATCAAACTGAAAGGTGAAAGTTAATTTACACATTGCTAACATTTATTAAAAGATATTGTAAAATCCATTTTTAACATTTGTATCTATATTTTTTAGGTTAATTTCTTTGGAAACCCACTCCATTTTTGAAATTTTCTCATTTGTGATCTAAGCCCATATTACATTTAATAACCCTAAAAATTGCCATCAGCAACTTCAATTCAACAGATGATAAACTTTACAGTTTTTACAGCTGTTACAGAGCAAGAAATGTAATGGAAATAATCTACACATTCACATAAATTGAGACAGAATCTTGCATACATGCGTGCACACAAACAGACCATTACAACTAATGCTGCAGGGTGGAGCTTGGACGGGAGCACTTAGTGCTGTCTCCAAGGGCGCCTCTGCAGTGCAGCTGCAGGGACCACCTGGGCACCTGAGCACCTGAAGCTTCGGAGAACAGCGAGGATCCTGGCCGCATCGCTGCCCCAACTTCCCTCTGGAGAAGCCAGAGAGAACCACCCCTGTCAGAAATATATTCTAAAATGGGGAAGTCATTAAATCTTCCTCTGGATAAGCAGTTGGATTTTTTTTTTTAATTTTCTCAGCTATTCAGTATTTTGTTGGAAGAACAGGGCAACAGTTACCTAATATTATTAATAATTATTCTTACATGTAGCCTCCAGATAATACTGGGCAGAATCATCTAAAAAGACTGATGAAATTGATTGTAGATGCTAGTCATCATAAATACCAGAACACAGGTGTCGCTGAAAAACTCTGTCAAAAGGTGAAAATTCTTTGCTGAGTTATGACAGGACCTCAAAATCTAGAGAAAAAGGGCCAGACACATCAGAGCTACATGGATCCAGGGTTGCAAGGAAGTGTTTATGAGCTCAAAAGAAAAAAAAGACTTCTCTACTATGGTATTACACACCAAAGAAGGCAGAAACCGACTGTCTTGGAAAACAAAGTTTTTCAGTATGCTCATGACCATCATCTGGAAGACATGGATTCGTTCATGAAAGCAGACGATCATATATGTATATGTATATATCACACTGGACCACTTCAGATGGCTTCTCACAAACTATAACCCTGATGAAACCATTTATTTTGGGAGAAGATTTAAGCACCGCAGAAAACAGGACAACCTGAGTGGAGGAGCAGGATATGTACTGAGCAAAGAAGCCTTGAGGAGATTAACTGATGCATTTAAAACAAAAATGTGTACACTTGTGTCCTTCTCTGAATACATGGCTCTGGAGAGATGCATGGACATTGTAAAGGTGGAACCAGGGGATTCCAGAGATCACACTGGAAAAGAGACTTTTCATCCCTTTTTACCAAAACAGCCATTAATTACAGGTTTTCTACCTAGAACCTTTTGGTACTGGAAATATAACTATTATCCTTCTATAGAGGGTCTCAGTTGCTGTTCTGATTTTGCAATTTCTTTTTACTATGTTGATGCTACAGCTATATATGAGTTAGAATACTTCATTTATCATCTTCATCCTTATGGTTATTTATACAGATTTCAACCTGCCTTACCTGAGGATCTATTAAAGGAAATAATCAAAGCAAACAAAAAAGAAGATCCAAAAGTAGACCTAAGAAACCCTCAAAAGAAACACATGAGAAAACAAAGAGAGCATGATTAACATTGCAGGGAGGAAGGGTCTTCCCGTCTTTGAAGAGAACACTGGGGTACCAGTGAGCAATTCTTCCTAAGTGAACATTCCATGTTAGAAAACTTCATAGGAGTGACTGTAAACTAAAGCATTAGCGGGAGCAGTGATCCACCAAAATTTGTTAGGATTTATTCCCATTTCTTTTAACAACTCTTTACATTAATGTGGACACCAATTTATTTACTTGTGTTTTCTTAAACTGTAAGTGCACATCGTTTCTGTTAAACATCTAAAAATATCTTTAAACATTTACACAGGAAGTTAATATGCAGGCAGAATCCTTGAGCAATTCGCTTGAGCTCTGTGTGTCCCCATTTCCTCTCCTGTAGTTAGAGATAGTAATGGTACCCACCTCACAGGTTGTGTATGAGGATTACGAGCTCACATATGTAAGCTTCTTAAAGCTCTCTCTGGCCCACAGTAGGTAGTCAACAAATGTAAGCTTTTATTATGATGCTCTTGCCCTCAGGTATAACTATTTAAATAGAAACACATACTTTAATCAAGTCAGATACTAATTCAAATGAGGTACTAAATCAAATCAGATATCTGATTCAATCAAATCAGATATTTTTGCATTTTATATAACATATAATAGCATTTATTGAGTGCCTATTGTACACCAAGCATTATAGTTGGGCAAAATACCTTTATTTCTCTAATAATATTGGATATGACCTCATATTACAGATGATGCCTGAGGATCAGATGACTTGGGCAACTTTCCCCATGTTACAAAGATGGTAAATACCAGAATTAAGGTTCATACTTTAAACCTTGTATGTTTTCAGCATTCCAGGCTTAGGGTTAGTGAGTTAGAATTATTTCCATCCTCACATGTCATGAATATGGCATCAGATAAGGCCAGTGATAGTGAAAATTAACTTGACAGATTTTCACATTGGTTCTCCAATTGTGATTTCCAAACTCTCTCCTGAGCATTTGTTCAAATGAAGCTCTCAGAGACCCCAATTTCAGAAATTCTGGTTCTAGTATGGGGTGTATAGGTGCCTTCCAGATACCTGAGGTCAGTGGTTCTCAAAGTGTGGTTCCAACCAGCAGCAACGGCAAGAGTGTCCGGGAATTTGTTGGAAATGCAAATCTTTAGACCCCATGCCAGACTGACTTAATAAAAGCTTTAGAGACTGGTGCCAAAACCAAGGTATTAGCAGGCAGTCCAAGTGAGGCTTCTTCTTGCTAAGGTTTGGGAACCATTTCCCTGGGCAGTTCTGATGCAAAAGATCCTTCAGCCACACTGAGGATTACTGACCATTAGGTTAGAAATTTTTCAAAGACTTAAAGCATGTTTTAAACCAGCACAGTACAAGATTACACTATATTAAATGTAAAATATATATTTTTATTTTTTTTATTTTTAGAGGTGTCTTGCTCTGCCACTAGTGGCATGATCATAGCACCCTGCAGCCTCTAACTCCTAACTCCTAGACTCAAGTGATTCTCCCACCTGAGCCTTCTAAGGAGCTTGAACTACAGGAACCCAGCTCTGTAAAAGACTTTGGAGATAATTTTACTTAAAGGGTAAGGGAACATTCATTTTGGCAAAATTACTTAACTTCTCATTTTGTCCCACACTCTCAGTTGATATGTTAATATTAACTCCAGAATGACTAATACTTGGGGCATCAGTAAAATCTATGTCTTAAAAGTTAGAAATTCCACACTGGAGCAGGCCGGGCATTTTAAAGCACTAAATCTATGTTAATTCATTAAAAAATTTATAAGTAAGTTTCATCTAAAAATATCCACAGTTGTTAGTTAAAAATTTAAACTATAAAATTAAAAAATGAAAATTTAAACAAGGCTGGGCACGGTGCCTCACACCTGTAATCCCAGCACTTTGGGAGGCCGAGGCAGGTGGATTAAGAGGTCAGGAGATTGATACCATCCTAACTAACATGGTGAAAACACATCTCTACTAAAAATACAAAACATTAGCCAGGCATGGTGGCATGTGCCTGTAGTCCCAGCTACTTGGGAAGCTGAGACAAGAGAATCTTTTGAACCTAGGAGGTGGAGGTTGCAGTGAGCTGAGATCACGCCACTGCACTCCAGCCTGAGCAACAGGGTGAGACTCTGTCTCAAAAAAATAAATTAAATAAAATAAATGGAAATAGCTGTAAGAACAATTTAAAACTAAAATTAAGAGGCTTATCTGTTGATAAGAAAGGGAGACACTTTTTCTCCCTCTCTTTTCCTATAAAACATGTAATATTAAGTGTTTTTTCTGTGTCTTTGAAATGTGTGTAAATCTTTCAAGAAACTAAATAAGCCTCTTGCCAGCTTTTTGACCCAGAATTATTTTTCTCAAGGACCTGAGAGCCATCTCTTTGAAATGTAAACATCAAGGGAGATGTTTATTCCTATTTTCCAGATTCTGTGCAAGAATGGGAGCTTAACATCAGGTATGCAACTCACTCCCGCTGCAAAACAACCTCCTTTTATAAACATAGGAAAAACGTATTTTTCTTTGTATAAAACCAACTAACACAGATGATTACTTCAATTTCCTGGTTAATTTAGGATGAACTATTTAATAAATGCTACAGTCAAATCCTCTTATTTGAGGACTAGTTTTTATGTTTCTTGAAAACATGTATGTTATAGGTTGTATCTCGTAGGTTATATAAAAGAGTGAGATTCCTTTCTGTTTTTGTAATCTCTTACTGGATTTCCTGTGATGCCCATCACATTCTGATTTAATGCTTATTCAATAATAGAACTGTTTTCTCTCTCTACTACTGGGAAAAGATTTTTCTTTTAATTAATTATATTGCCCCAACATAACAAAACACTGTTTTGTAATATGTAGACATTTCCTGCTAATTAATATTATCGATGAAAAATTTCATCACTTTCAAGAATCAGTTGACTTTCCTATATAACCTAATAAAGCAAACAAAGAAAACTACAAACCTCATGAAGCACATAAAACCAAATTTCCTGATAGTGATATTTTATTTGCCATCTCTTGGAAATAGAAGATGTTTCTCACTTGTATACATAATTTTAGTGTGGTCTCAAGACAAAAGGCTTTTGCTGCCTTTGGTTTCTATGAACAATAGACTTCTATGTTCTAGTAAAAAGTGCATAAATTAAAAAGTAGGTTTTTGTCTCAGAGTTCAATTGTTTACTATCAACTACCTTGCGTTACTGAGATCATCTAGATACTGTAATAAAATTCAAAGTAAATTAGTAATACATATTTAATATTAAAATATGATCATTGGACTTTAGCACTGAATTTTTCAAGTGGTTATTTCAACTTGAGTAGTATTTATTGAGTATTATTCATAAATTAAGTATAGTTTTTCATTTCCATAAGCCTGTTGTTGCAGTAGGTAGTCAGGCAGACATGAGCAGGGCAGAGAAGGGCACCCCCGACACACCAAGAATGTCAGGCCATCATCAGTTCATGGTCAGGTGAACTGTCTCTCTAAAATAATTGGTCACAGCAGCACCGGGAAAGGCAGTCTCCCAATAGATAAAAACTTGAAACTGGTGGTCACCTTTCCGATAAGATCTCAGGAGTTAGGCCAACAGACTCAAGCATGTGCTCTAAGAGGTAAAACGGCAGCATTTAAGTGGTCTATGGCCTTACTCTGGGAACACCGGACAGATAAAGGAACGTGTGAGCATGTGCACAGTTTTTGTAAACACTGTGCATTCAGCCGCTCCCAAGTGCTGGCAGGCCATTGCACATGTAGACAGCCCATCCCGAGGGAGAAATCAGGGGAGAAGTAACGCCAGACCCCAAAAGTGTGCCAACATATAAAACCCCAAGTCAAAAGGTCAAACCATGCATTTGACTCTCTCACATCACCTGCTTCACCTTCTTCTATGGGTACTTTATTTCCTTTCATTCCTGCCCTAAAACATTTAAATAAGCTTTCACTTCTGCTCTAAACTTGCTTCAGTCTCTCATTCTGCCTTATGCCCCTCAGTAGAACCCTTTCTTCTGGGGAAGCAAAAATTGAGGTTGCTGCAGACCCATACGGATTTACTGCTAATAACATACCTCGGTACCATGTGACTCAGATATGTCCCATCACTAACATACTTTGTTGCCACATGACTCAGATACATTTCACAGTGGCATGACACTTTTCCACCTCATTTGCTTCATTTATCTACTTCTTTATATAGGTATTTAGAAATACACTTAAGGAAATAGAGGGCAAGTTGTGATTTCATTTATGCAAAATGTAGCTTCTACTGCTTTTAAAAATAGAGTTATAAATTTATAAATCAAAATTGAAACAAAAATTTATCACATATTGGTATAAGAAATTTTACAAATTCTCCTTAGATAAACCAAATATAAAACCAGCTTTAGAGTTGAATTGTGCTATATTTCAACTCTCTTACCTCTGGTATTCAGTTTATATTAGTAAAATTTAAATAACTTTTCTAGACCCTGAAAATTAATGGTCTATATTAACCTAACATATTTTTAGAGAGAAATTTATTTTGCTGCTAAGCAGAGTGTTATACAACACAGTGAATGTTTATGTGTTGGAATTTTTTAATATGCAATTTTATAGCACCACAAATGTTTTTAAAGACTCTGGGGATTTGCTCGTTTTAAGAGAAAAAGTATTTTTTAGAAATGTTTTTAAGTGTCTTTTGGTTGTTTTTAGTCAACAAGTTTAAGCTACTGCATTGAATAATTAGCATGATAAAAAATTTAATGCTACATGAAAGAATCTTTAACTGTATATTAGATTAGGCAAGCACACACACACACACACACAATAAAATAAACTCCAAAAGAGACATGGTTGAAAATGTCTGCATTGTAAGTATATACAAGGCTCTCTGTACACAAGTGATAGTCCCTGGGAAATAATAAAAGTGAGTATTTCATCAACTCACTTGCAGTGAAATCAATTCCTAAACTGTAGGTTTTAAGCCATATATTTCAGAAAAAACAGAATGTAGAATGTAAAGCAGGAAGCAAACATTTTGAAATATGTAATAGGGATTTCATTCACATTGTTGTGGTAATATTTCTTAGAAGTTTAAGACATCTAGCTAAAAGTTTAGTGTCTTAAAAGTCAAAATACCATCTCATGTAATTCTGCAAGAAAGGCTGTTAAAGACTCTGCAAAGGCAAGATAGCGTATACTAGTTTTGTGAAATTCCTTGGAGACAAAACTAGATGTTCTAGATTTGCCAAAAGGTCAAGAAATTTAAAAAAAGAAGAAAAGAAAATAAGGAAATAAACTTATAAATATGTTTATACATTAGATATCTTTTTAAGCCAATTACTAAGCCAGGTTCTGGGAAAAGTGAACATAGTAGCAAAGTCCTGACCTTATACAGAAATGAAAAGGATAATTACAACAGCCCTTCTGATTAAGTGCTGTAATACAATGAATGACAGCAGACATACAGGTGCAGTGGGAGTCATGGCAAGAACTCCTGACCTGGACTGGAGGAGTGGTTGGGGATCCAGAAGGACTTTCTGGAGGAAGGGGAATGTAGGCAGATACCTGAAGCATGAGTGTGAGTTAACAAGGTGAAGAGAAGACAGGGGACTCTTTCAAGCAGAGGAAATAGCTTATGTGAAGACTTAAGTGGTAAGAGAGAACACAGGGCCCCCAAAACTCAAACTTCAATAGGGCTGGAATCTACACCCATTAGATTGTTGAGAGGCAAGCAATGAACCTGAAAATATAGGTGGATACTACAGGTGGAACATAAAAAACAGACTACATAACATCAAAGAACATTCACCTAAGGAGGACTAAAAGCCTTTGGGATTGGTATTTCAGAGACTGCTATGTGCACGATAGACTGGAGGAATGCAAGTGGGGTAGGCAGATGGCTTGCAGAGGTTTGTGGTGGAGATGGAATGAAGTTGATAAGGCTGAGGTGGATTTACAGGTAGAATTCTCAAGGCCTGAAGAGAGACTAAATGTACAGAGTGAGGAGTAGGAAAGAGTGAAGAATCAAGGTGATTCTCAGATGTCTGATTTAGGCAGCTGTATGCATGGTGGTGCTGGTCACTAAGAAAGAAAACATCAAGGTAAGAATAGTTTGAGTTTGGCATATGGATAAGTTTTGTGCATGTTGAGTTGGAGATACCTGTGAGCCTTCTAAGTACTGATGTCTGGAACGTGCTAGATCTGTGGATCTGGAGCTCAGGAGCAGAACCCAAAGGAGATGAAGATCTGGGCATCATCAGATGATGGTTGGTGATTGAAATCTCTGGCATGAGTGATGTCTCCCCCCAAAAAAATTTGTGTTGTCAGAAGAGGACTGACCTTGGAAGAACTCTACAGAGCACTGTAAATGTGTGATCATCAGAGAAAGATGGTCCTGTGTCTAAGCCCAGATTTCCTATGGGGAGTTGGGGTCAAGGGTTGCTGAGGGGTGTGCCATAGCAGGACGGTAAGAATAAGAGATAAATAAAAGTGAGATAGGAAAGGCAGGAAAACAAACACATGGTGTTGTTCTACATAGTTTGCCACAGCCTCAAAAGAAACACAGTGTGGTGTTTGGTTATACAAGACATCTCCAAAGAGATTTTGTGTAACCATAAAATAGTCTCTCGGGCAGAGGAAGAGTGTGCAGTGGCTCTTCTGGCTCTCTCTTACTTGCTGCCTCTCATTGATCGCTCCGGCTCCCTGTACATTGCTTTCCTGCATTGCTTGGTTTTGCTAACCAACTCTTTGAGGTGGCTATCAAGAAAGCAAAAGCCTCTATGGGTGTATTTAGCACTAATCTTGGTAAGAACTTCTAGTACTCCCTTTACAGTGGGCACAGCAGAGGCTTTCTGAAACTTCAACGCTGAGGGATCAGAAACAGATATCGGGGTGAAGAGATGCAATCCTGGTGCAGGACCTGGAGTTTTGCAAATGATTAAATGATGTAGCTTTCATTTGGCCTCTCTAGCTAGGAGTCAAGCTGAATGGGTGAATCCATTTCTAAAAGTACATAATGATTTTTTTTTAATGCAAAGTGAAAGCGGATCTGGTACATCCTGTGAGGAAAACTGAGAGGATAGAAAAGTGGGAAAAAGCAAAATGATGTCACAGATATCAAGGAAAGAGTATGTCTAATGTTCCTTTCAAGTTAAACAAAATAGAAACTGTAGTTGATATGTATGGATTCCCATGCTTCTGGGAATGTAGCTTTCCTGTGGGGAATAATGCCTCCCTTACTTTTAGTTCATCCAGTTTGGGTTGAGCGAACTCCACCCAATGGGTCTCAGGGTGGCCCAGGTGCAAGCAATCCACCTGTGAACCCCCAGCCACCCCACACACAGAGCACAGGAGAGGTTTGTGAGTCAGTGAATCCAATGGTACAGAGCTAGAAGCCTGGGACTTTTAAATTTTGTAACCCAATGAACGAATGTCCTTTCTTTGCTCACACCAGTTTGAGTTGTTGTTTTCAATTATTCTGCCATTTCTGTTCCTCCTGACTGCTACAGAGGTAGAGAAACATCCATTGGATTTAGTTACAGAGACCCTGTGGCCTCAGTGAGGATGGTGTCAGTGGAGGGGCGCTGGTGGAAGTTGAGGTAATTCTGGTCAGGCATGGTGGCTCACGCCTGCAATCCCAACACTTCGGGATGCCGAGGCAGGCAGATCACGAGGTCTGGAGTTTGAGACCAGTGTGGCCAACATAGTGAAAAGCCATCTCTACTAAAAATACAAAAATTAGCCATGCATGGTGGTAGGTGCCTGTAATCCCAGCTACTCAGGAGTCCGAGGCAGGAGAATTGCTTAAACCCAGGAGGCAGAGGTTGCAGTGAGCGGAGATCGCACCACTGCACTCCAGCCTGGGAGACAGAGCAAGACTCTATCTCAAAAAAAAAAAAAGAAAGAAAAAAAGAAAGAAGAAGAAGAAGAAATTGGGGTGATTCTCACTTCTACTTCATCCTCTTTCTTCAACCCTTAAAATTTTGTTTTATCTACTTATGAGGGGCCTAAGAAGGACAATTATTAAAGAAGCAGAAATAACCAGCACAGACTGAATGTTACCTGTTAGCCTTTTGCTCTGGAATTTACCTGGCAGCTGGGTCTTCCCCTTCCTGGGTGCCAAAGCACCTCTAGAACATAGCAGATGCCCATCAATTTTCAAAAGTTGCAAGGACTCAAACATAACAAATAGGTTTGATCTGAATTTGTGTTTTTTAAGTACCTAATTTTATACCAGTTGCATAGGTAACTTTTATTAAATATAAAAGGTTCATTTGAGATGCCTGACCCTCCTAAGCAAGAAGCAGCCCAGAGGAGGTGCTAGATCTGCAGTTTCCACAGAAGCCAGTGTCCTTCTGATAGCTGAAGAGGCTTACATTTTGATCAAATTTTCAAAATCCGATTACTCTGAAGACTGTAGATGTAGAAATCTTCATATTAATTTTATGATTTGTTCCCTCATCTCAACTCCTTTTCCTTTAGGATGGCAAGAAATCTTTTACTCAAACCTCAGATTCCCCTCACTATATGTCTTGTATCTGCCCATCCTTTCCTATTTAAATCATATTTGCAGATTCAGGTGTTCATTAGCTCTGGCCTAGAATAAAGAAACAACGTTTTAATTGGTTGTTGTGCCTCCAGTCATTATCTGTTTTTATGCATCATCCTACATTACTAATAGACTAATAATTGTATGATGTTATCAAATTTCTGAGCCTTGTTAAAGCAGAGGCACTGATCGTATACCTATAGAGTGTTTTTACTTCTGTTATAGCATATATGATACCCAATGTTTTATTACAATTATCTGTAGACTATCTTAGATCACTTTGTGCTGCAATAGCAGAATACCTAAGACTGAGTAATTTGTAATGGACATAAATTTATTGGCTCACAGTTCTGGGGACTGAGGAGTCCAAGATTGAGAGGCCAGTATCTGGCAAGGGCTTTCTTGCTGCAATATTCCATGGTGGAAAAGCACAAAGAGAGGGAGGAAAAGCAAGAGAGGCCAAACACATTTACAGCAAACCCACTCTATAACAAATTCAATCTCAAGATAATTCCATTAATCCATTCAAGAGGGCAGAGCCCTTATGACCTAAGCACCTTTTAAAGGTCTCAACTCTCAACAGTACTGCATTGCATTAAACTACTGCATTGCACTATTGCATTAAAACTTAATCAGTTTTCTACACCTGAACTTTTGGGCACACATTCAAACCTTGGTGTAGGTATTTGTGCTTTTGTATTTATTTGTCAGTTTTCTTTAAAACATAATAAATTGTTTTGAGTCTAGAGGATAATTCAATGAGCATCAACTCATGTATATGGCCACAAGGCAATTAAGTAGATATTTCCTTAAATACTGGCATATGGCAGGTAGATATTGATTTCCAAGTTAGCTACTGGAAGTGTGGTCTGAGACATAACATTGATTTACTTATTATTTACACACTTGGTCAATATGGAACAAAATACCAGTTCTGTTTTTATACTTTAATGCATTCAATAATGTGATATACAATTGATATGAGAATTAACAGTGATAACTAAAACATTCTTTTGATGAATATTTTTTCTTTGCCATGTCCTTTTTTGCCTGGCATTTTACAGTATCTTGGTTGAGCCTTTATATTCTTTTATAAACTCAGAGAATATCTATAGTAAACAATAAAGTACATATGTTTAAAATTAAAATTCTTTTGAATATATTTTCTGATTTCCCATCTGCACCTGCAAAATAATAAATTCTTTTCTGAAAGGAAAAGGAAATGCATTTACAAGGTTAATTTCCTGAGGGAAAAGTGGGGTTTTTAGAACAACTTTAATGTTTTTATTTTTCTTCAACTTACAACTTATGATTCAATTTTATTCACATTTTATATTCAGATTTGCATAATAAAGAGATGCTATGTCATTTTTAAATACCTCTTTATCATCTGAAATGCTGAAGAAAGAGAACTAAGGAATAAAATAGAGAAAGGATTTTAAAATCTCATTTTGGATCAATTTCCCTAATCCTCTAATATTCAGCACTAATAACTGTCTGTCTTATAGAAAGTTTGAAATGAATATTTATAACAATTTTCAGATTTTCATCTTAGCTCAATAATGTCATCTCAACCCTTTCTTTTTTTAAGTGGAATCACCTTTGTAATGAAATTTGGGATCTTCAGTGTTAAGAATGAATATCCAGCCGGGCACGATGGCTCACGCCTATAATCCCAGCACTTTGGGAAGCCAAGGCGGGTGGATCACGAGGTCAAGAGATCAAGGTCATCCTGGTCAACATGGTGAAACCCCATCTCTACTAAAAATAAAAAAACTAGCTGGGCATGGTGGGGCACACGTGTAGTCCCAGCTACTCGGGAGGCTGAGGCAGGAGAATTGCTTGAACCCAGGAGGCAGAGGTTGCAGTGAGCGGAGATCACGCCATTGCACTCCAGCCTGGGTAACAAGAGCAAAACTCCATCTCAAAAAAAAAGAATGAATATCCAAATTTTCTCTACACAGAAGTCAGCATTAGCTTAGCTAGCATGTAATCCAAAATCTCTCGAATCAATAACTTTGTCAAAGACACTGCCAGACATATGTAGAAACAACATTACTGCCCAAGAGTGATAAAAGCTTTTTAGAGGCCTGGTGTGGTGGCTCACGCCTGTAATCCAAGCTCTTTGGAGGCAAAGGCGGACAGATCACCTGAGGTTGGGAGTTCAAGACCAGCCAAATTTAGAAAGAATGTAGAAGGTTCAGCATTTACTGAGTTAGAAAATAAAATCTCATATTCTGCCTCTTCAGCTAGTAAAAAATTCTTAGTAGTAAATGTCAAATCAAAATTGTGTCTGCAGGCCAAGTGTAATCCCAGCATTTTGGGAGGCTGATGCACGTGTATTACTTGAGACAAGAATCCGAGACTGGCCTGGCCAATGTGATAAAGCACCTTCTTTACTAAAAATACAAAAATTACCTGGGTGTGGTGGCAGGCACCTGTGGTCCCAGCTACTTGTGAGGCTGAGACATAAGAATTGCTTGAGCCCAGAAGGCGGAGGTTGCAGTGAGCAGAGATCATGCCACTGCACTTCAGCCTGGGCAACAAAGTGAGACTATCTCAGATAAATAAATAAATAAAAATAAAACTATGGCTGCAAAGCCAATTTAAGACCTCTAAAAGGTTTAGAGTAGTACTAGAAATACCTTTCAAGAAAATGAAAGGATTTCTGAGAAACTTACCCAAGCAAAACAGCTACTACATTTGACCTAAAGGGACTGAAATTATTCAAATGTCAGAAAGGATCTCTGAGATCCCAAAATTCCACTTGAAAAAAGCAGATATAGATAGTTGCTTTGCAAAATGGGCCAGTTTTTTTAAAAGGGAGAAAATGACATTTCCCAAAAGATACCATAAACCGAAGAGATGGAGCCAACAGCCATGAATTAGCAATAGATTAGGAAGGCATTAATCTTGAATTATCAATAGATTAGGAAGAAATAGATTGGAAGATAACTCCCAGGGAGCAGAACCAAGCTCTAATTAAGAAACATCTGCTGACAATAGAACAAGGAATTTGGCATATTTGTCTTGCAGGATTTCAAAATGCTTATGAACCAGTGAGTGCCTTTTTTGATTGAGAATGTCTATTATGGAATGTTATAACTATTTGGTAGAGTATGGCACAGTGTGATTTGTATGGGGTATCTATGCTGTATGCATACAGGGAGTGTGTATGGTAGGGAGCATACACCTTGTCTTAATTCATTAGTATCTGGCTATAAAGAATGCATATCTGAGGGGATACTGAGACCCTGGGCTTCAAATCTGATGTGGTAATTATATGAGACTTTTGGGGGATCTAAGTTGGGGAGCATTTCTCACAAGTGAGAGCCAGAAAGTAGACTGTGGTAGATTGCAAAAATATTCACAATGCTTTGTAGCTCTGCCATCAAATGTTGAATCTTCCTCTACCTCCGTAGGTCTGGTCTGATCTTATAACTTGTTTTGGCTAATAGAATAGAAATAAATATTATGCCAGCAAATAACGGAAATAGTGCATGTGCATTGGGGATTCCTCTCTTGCTGCTTTTGAGTCTGTACAAAGTCTGAGCTAGCTTCCTGGTTAATCGGAAATGTGTGGTACAATCACAGCTTTTGCCCCAGCTGAACAGTCAGCCCCAGGAAGCCCTAGAAGCTGAATCATCTAGCTAACAAGCAGCTACTGAAGATATATGTGTGTGTGTGTGTGTATATATATATATGTGTGTGTGTGTGTATATACACACATGTATATATATGTGTGTATATATATGTATATATGTATATATATACATATACATGTGTATATATGTGTATATATATATACATATACATATATATACACACACACACACACACACAAATATATACACATACATATATGATCTCAGAGAAATCCAGCAGAAGAACAACACAGCTGAGCCCAGACCAATTTTCTGACTCATGGACCATAAGCTAAATAAATGACTGTTTGAGGGTAATTTGTTACACAAAAATTGCTAACTAATAAACTCACCACAGAGCAATTGGCTCTGTGAACCATTTATTCTACACTTTAGAAAGTGACACATTACTCACTCATTCCTCTTCTTTATGCCTATTGTAGCACTTTAATTTCAACCTGCCCCACTTTCAATGGGTATATTTTTAACTGTCAGAATATACTACATATTTATGCTGGAACATGTCTGGGGTTCTTCAATGTCTTTAAAAAAGAGCAGTAATGCCTTGGTAGACAGACAAAAATTCGGAATCCAAACCTATTTGAAAGACAGATTTCCATGTATTCCCTCCTCTATAAGGATAGTCATCATTATTTGATCCCCTCACATCTGTTGTGCTCAAAAGTCATTTTCATCTTTGTGAAATCTCTTTGACAACGGACTTCACTATGCCAAGATCACAAAATTAAATTAGTACTACAGCCATGAGTTAACCTGAGGGGCATTTATTCCACTTAACCTCCCCATCCCTACTGATGTCTCTCCCATCCCCATGAGTGGCCATGACCTGTTTTGTGAGGCTCCACCTTCATGCTGCCTCCTGTTCTAACAATGCGAGGCTGGAGTTAGACAGACTTGGGTTTAGATATCTGCTCTCACACTTACCTGTTCTGTGTCAGCATGATTTATATGTACCTCATTATATTTTATAAGGATTAAATGGGATGATCCATGAGAAATACTTTAGGGCCTTCCATGTATTAAACTCTCTACTTTTTAAAAAAGATTGATGTGACTGTCAGGTACATAATACCTCTGCCTCTTCTGTCCTTGTAACAAGGGGTTTATAAGGCTGAGATACTCAGCAGGGTTCATTGCACTGGATAAAGATGAGGGCTGCTTCTTGGTCACTGTGTAATCTCTTTAGCATATGTTGCTATCTGGTTGAAGGGTGAGAACAGATTTGACCATGCAGTAGGTTGCATTGCATCCTCTCTTTCTAGCT
Source organism: Aotus nancymaae (assembly GCF_030222135.1). Taxonomy (NCBI): domain Eukaryota; kingdom Metazoa; phylum Chordata; class Mammalia; order Primates; family Aotidae; genus Aotus; species Aotus nancymaae. The sequence continues at coordinate 12,887,104 of NW_026988450.1, read as the reverse complement.
GAATGTCAGGAAGGGGTCTGCCTGCTTAGCTTACATGGAGCCACTTCTGAGACAGCATGATGCTTTGGGAGGCATCAGGGCTTTCTGGATTGAGTTCAGAAGCAGTAATCATGGGGCTTGAGCTTCATGCCACCAAGTTCCAGTGCTAATTTGATCAGTGACCTTGGGCAAACTACTTCGCTCCTTCTCTTTTTATTAGAGAAAAATAATTGGTCCTATGAACACATCACAAAGATGTAGTGAAGATGAATGTAGACTATTTGAAGCAGCTTCAGAGGGAAAAACCACAGACTGCATAATTAGTTTTATAATCTATAATTAAGTTTATAAATAGTGAAGAGGTACCCATACCTGAATTATACAACTAAAAATTAGACTTTTATCTTTCTAAGGAAAATGAAGACCAATTATTTGGTCATATTAGTAGGGTTGACAAGCTGAAAATAACAAAGATCATAGCGTGAACACAGCCTTCATGCATCTGGACTCTGAAGATAAGATAAAGTTCCTAGTGGAGACTGTGACATGCACAACTGATGGCAACTGATGATCAGATAAACATCAACAAGATGTTAGAATAGAATTCTCCAAAATTCATCCCAATGCAGAAACATCAATTGAAAAACTGTCCATGCACAAAATTATCTTCACAAGGGCTAGAAAAATGAGGTGAGAGAGTACACACCTAGGTATAGCATGAAAATAAGAAGGGATAGAAGATGCCCAACATTTGAAGGAAGGAGAGGTAATTGAGCACTGACCTTTGCTTCAGACCCTAACACTGGGGCCACTCCAGAAAAACCTAGCACTGGGCATGCACCCATATTCCCAGTCTCTAGGTCAGTATCTGCAGACTGAGCTTTCAAGCCTGCCCTTGTGCCAGGTAGGATTCCACAGCCCCAAACTTCAGGCCTGCCTAGTAGACTCGGTCTCCATCTCCTTAATGCTCTCTCACATAATAAGATTCTAGGCCCAGCCTAGGTAATATCAGGCTGCCCCCAGCAGTCCTGGGCTCCAGGCAACTCCAAGCCCTGGGGTGATTCCCATGATCCCAGCCTCCACAGCCCTAGTCAACAGGCTGGCACCTATGGACCTAGCCACCAGGCCAGACCCTGCAGGTACAGAAAATAGGACCACTAACCATAAAACCAGCCCCTGTGGCCCCAGGATTCAGGCATACCCTAATACCAGGTCAACATTGCTGCCTTCTAATACTGGGTGGGCACCTGCAGACACAGTTTCCAGGTCTGCCCAGTGCCAGACCAGTCCTCACAGCCCCACTGTCCAGTTTGGCCCCTGCAGCCTCACACATCAGCAGACCCAGGGTTCAGGATGGTCTGAGCAGACCCTAGGATTGGATTGATCACCATAGACCCAGGCTGCAGGACTGCCCCTGTGTACCCAAGTTCCAGACTGGTTCCCAAGGACTCAGGACCCAGGCCAACCCTTAAGGACTTAGCCTGCAGGCCAGCATTTGCAAATCGAGTCTCCAGGCCAGCACTAGTAGACATAAGCTCCAGGTCAATCTCTGCAATCCCATGTTACAGGCCAACCCCAGTGGCTCCGACACCAGGCCAGCACCTAAAATCTTGGGTTACAGACAAGCCCATCTGGACCCAGGTTCTACACCAGCTCCAGCACCAGGCCAGCCCAGGCCACAGGCCAGTCCCTGTGGCCCCTGACGTGAGAGGATTCAGAGACCAGGCCTGCTCCAGCAGACCCAGGGCCCAAGCCCACCCAGTACATCCCAGTGCCGGGCTGGACCCTGTGGACCGAGGCTCCAAGACCACCCCATGTGAAACAGGTTCCAAGCCAGCACACGTGGACTCGGGGCCCAAGTACCTTCCAGTGATCCCAGGCACTAAGCCCGTCCCAGATCTTGGTCAGCCCCTGCAGACTCAGAATTAAGACCCATCCTTGCACCAATTTAGTCCCTGTGAACCTAGGGTGTAGGACCATCCTCACACACTCAATTAACAGGTCCAGGTCCACCTTAGTGGATCCAGGCTTCAATCTCAATCCTGCAGACTCAGACACCAGGCCACCCACCTGCTGACTCAGGCTCAAGGTCAGCCTGCTGGAGGACTCCACCAGTAAACCCACCTTTGGACTATACCAGACAGCCTGTCCAGAGATCCTGGACAGGCTGATTGGTAAAGGGCTTTCTCAGACAAAGCCACTCTTCAAACACTGAAATAAGTCCCTACTTCTTCCAAAAGTGCAAACATCAGCATACAGTAACAAGAAATATGAAAAACCAGGGAGATATAACACCACCAAAAGAACACAATAATCTCACAATAATTGACTTCCAAAGAAATGAAGATAAATTGCCTGATAGATAATTAAAAATAATTGTTTTAAGAAACCTTAATAATCTGAAAAAAATCAGAGAAACAATTAATTGAAATTAGAAAAATAGTAAATGATCAAAATAAGATATTTAACAGAAAGATGAGATTTTTTAAAAAAAATTAAACAAATTCTGAAGCTGAAAAATACAATGAATAAAATTTTAAAATGCAATAGAGAGCATCAACAGCAGCAGAACTGATCAAGCAAAAGAAAGAATTTGTAAATCTGAAAGATTGATTGAAAATATAGAGTTAGAGGAGAAAAAAGAAAAAAGAATGAAAAAATATGAAAAAAGCGTATGGGATTTATAGGACAGCATCAAAAGGACAAGTGTTAGAGTAATAAGAATATGTAAATGAGAAAAAAGACAACATCAAAACCTTATTTAAAGAAATAACAGCAGAAAACTTTCCAAATTTTGGAGAGGAATGTAAATAGTACAGGTATAGGAAGGTCAAAGCCTTCCAATCAAATTCAGTTCAAACAAGACTATACCAAAACATGTTATAGTCAAGCTATCAAAAACAAGCAACAAGGAGAAAGTCCTGAAAGCAATGAGAAAAATTATGCAAATAATATTTAATGAAGTTCCAGTAAGTAGAGCAGAAAATTTCTCAGAAGAGATCTTATAGGCCAAGAGAAGTGGGATGATATATAAAAAGTGATGAAGTAAAAACCATAATTAAACTACCAACTAACAAAACTATATCCAAAAAGAATATAAATGTCTTCTTCATTTCTTCTCCAGAGGAAGATCATGGCCCGAACACAGCCTTAATGCATCTGGACTCTGTAGTAAGATAAATTTCCTGGTGGAGACTGTGACAGGCACATCTGATGGCAAAAGATGTTCAGAAAAACATCAGCAAGATGTTAGAATAGAATTCTCCAGAATTCATCCCACTGCAGACACTTTTAAATGTGATAGAGAGCATCAACAGCAAAACTGATCAGGCCAAAGAAGTAATTTGTGAATTTGAAAAATTGAATGTCTTCTTCAGAAATGAAGAAGACATCAAAACTCCCACACAAGCAAAAGCTGTTTTCTCTAGCTGATTCAATTCCTCCTCATCAGCTACCACTTCCCTACACTAAGTAAGACCAAGGGGGTGAGGGAGATGTAAACTTAGCAGTCTCCCAGGTTATTTCAGTTCAAGTCATCTCTATTGGGTAAATGGTTTACTGATGTAGTCCCACTCTAACAGACCTGTTCCTCCCAACTTCTCCCCTCATGATTGCCCAGATGGCTGTAGGAAAAGCTTTTTATCCTCCTGATACCAGGATGAAGAAAGAGATCTTAGGTCTCATAGGAGGTCTTGGGCTCCTCTCTTCTGTACCAGGTCTTTGATCCTCACTGTCTGCTATGTCTGCTAAAATCTGGTTTACCCAGTCTTAACCAAGGCATCCTCCCTGTGCTTCTGCTCAAATCTTGGTTTTTGTAGCTCCAGATGTGTTTGCTCAGCCAGGCCATGTTCCTGTGAGGCCAGCATCTTTCATGGCTGAGTAGGCCTCTCTCCAGTTATCATCACTGTATTTCACCCACCAAAGTAATTGTGTGAGTCTTGAGAGACCTGTCCATCAACTCTTCTATTTTTCGGGTCACTTAACTTGCACCGAAAGGAGCCCCTCTAAAAGCTCCCCAGTGCTTAAACTATCCCTCCTCTCACAGGAAGCCGTAACTTCTGATCCTTTCTATGCTACACAAGAGCCCAGACTGGGTGAAGAGCACTTACGCTGTCCCCTCCCTGCCTAGACATACTGAGCTACCATATTTACTTACTGCGGTTTCTGCAAGTCATGACCTTGCCCCTCAGTCTTACCAGAAAACACAATGAGAGATGGTAAAATGTATGCTGGTTCTCAGAATTTCCCATGATATTCTTAGCATTCCCAGACTTTATCTTTACCATTTGCTAGCCAGGGTTGACTTTTACAACATTTTTCTCTATTTCTTTGGAATAAGTATTTCTTTTAGACATACCAGCCACTCCTAAACTAGTTGTAACATAATCCATGTTTCCACTGTTTTTATTCTCTTTCCCTTTAAAATTCTTTTTCTTTCCTACTTTCCTCACAAAAGTCATCCTTTCCATCTACCCTTCAGGTGGACCTTGTATCTAATAGCCTTAAAAGTCCACATATCCAGTCTTCAGATTGAGGACTACTATTTAATGGGCTGGGCTCTCTTCTTCATGCTGGATAGAGCAGTCAACAGAACACTCAAAACCCCTGCCTTCATAGAGCAAGTCTTCTAGTACATAATCAAACATCAATTTATTTTTGTTGATCAATTAATGGAAGTTTTTAGCCCCTACATTTATGTCAAATGTGCTTAGCACTGAAAAACATGTATATGTATGTTTGGAGGAGTGCTCAGTAATGGATAACTCTTGTCTTCAAAGAATTTCTATATTCAACTGTGGAAAGCAGAAGTAGACAGACTGATAGACTGATAGATCAATAGATAAAGACAGAGGTATGAGAATATTAATAGTGATGTGGAACAACATGCCTGTGCCTAAAGGGAATTGCAATTAGTAGAAATAGAATGAGTTTCTGATGTTTTGATACTTCCCTTCACTTCACTATGCCCTATATAGCCTATACAGAACACTATATACCTATACACTCTACTTTCCCTCCTTTTGTAATGCATAAACTTCCTTTGTCTTTTTCTCAGGCCAGCTCTCTCACTTTTCTAATGGACACCATTCTGTTACCAAGTCCAAGCCCATTGCTTCTACAATCATGGTCTGTCTTCAAGTATTATTTATTCTGTTTTATTGCATTTCTGTGAGCATACAAAAGCAACACGGTTGCTCCTATCTTAGACAAATAACTTAATGTCAGCGTGTCACAGAATTCAGTCCTGGGTCCTTTGCCCTTCTTACTACACTCAAGCCCGAAAGTGATTTTATCCAGCATTTGGTTTTGAATGCGCTATATAAGTTGTTGACTCCAAAGCATGCATCTCTAAGCTCAGCTCTTCCCTGAGCTCTAGAGTTGGGTATCCTTATTTAGGTAATTAGTAAGACAACCGGAAATGAACATATTCAAAATAGAATTGTCATTTTTTTCCCACTGGCTCTGCCTTGGTGTTTTAGGAGATTCTTGGTCAGAATTCCCATTGTTAGTGTTAAAATCCTTTAATTCACACCATATACTTAATTGCTGATTTTTTTCCTCACCTTGGAAAAAGTTGAAAAGAACAAACTATGACCTTTGATTAAAAGAGGATTCACCATAAAATAAATGAAGCTTAAGCTTCAGGTCCCCACGTTGAACAGGCCCTTTTCAAGGTGTTAGGAGGGGCTATGTGCTTTTGTAAAATTGGTAAGAGTCAGATATTATAATTATTTTAGATTTAAAACTCTGTTTCATTGTATTCATACTTCCTCTTAGTCACATTTCCTCTTGTGGCAGATGGCATGAGAGAAGGTGCTGGTCTACGGGGAAGTTGAGGTGGTGATACAGTTATTGTGTATTGAATAGCATTTATTTATGTAGTTCACAGACATTTCTGAGTCCTGTTAAATTATTATGTTCTTTCAAAATACAAATGACTTCCAGAAGTTTTCTCCTTTGCCAGAGATACTCTCCCCCTTCATTATCTTTTTGCGTTTCTCCAGCAAATTTCTTTTCCTTAGGGAGACTTCCCTTGACAAGAATCACGCAAGGGTTTACCTCCCCTTACATTGCTTTATTTTTCTTCATCACACTTATATCTATCACAAGTAATATCATTCATTTTTTTATTCAGTTTTGCCTCCTTCACTAGAAATTAAACTTCCAGCGGTCATGGTGTTTGTCTTTTTTCTTGGTATATTCCCAATATTTTGCAATCAGCCAAGACCAATTAAATAATTAACAAATGAATAAAATTATATCCTTAAATATTTTTATAGTGTAAATTTTAATAATTACTAAAATTAAAACCTAGTGGAATAACTGGCAAAATGGCAAAATAGAGGTTTGCAGCTCTCATCTTCCCAACGAACACAAATTTTGACAACTATACAAAGATGAGAGAACTTCTGAGGGAGAATAGGAGTCCAATAGAGGAATGCCAGCACCTCATAGGTGTCTACCCCAATCTATCAATAGACACATTGGAGAGAGTAAGAGAACAGTTTTACTATATCCTCATCACCCTTCCACCAAAGCAGCATAGTTGAGTGCTGTGCCAGGAGACCCTCTTTGCCTTTAATTTATCTCACAGGGAAAACTAAGAGTATAATGAGCACCCTGTCTTCCCAGCCATTTGGGACTCTATCCATGAGGCCAACATCTGTTTCATCCCATCCAGAAAACAGAGAATTGGGATTACTCAATAGTTTACCATTTACTATTGCAAAGCTATATCAAAGGGCATGAGTGACTTCATGTTACAGTTTCCCTGGCTTCTTCTATTCCACTGAATGAATGACTGTCATTTTGCATTTATCAGTCTAAGGCAGTGACGTTGTGAGGCCTGTTATTGTGATGGATGAAACTGTCAGAACCTACTGAGTATTTAAATATTGCACCAGCAAATTATATTTACAAAGAGCTGCATTATAGAAATGTGTGATTGCTCTCTTCTATGACTATTCTTTGCAGTGTTAAGGATATGCGCTCATAGTCAAGGAATAATGATACATTTTCCTCTTCCTCAAACTGTCACCTTTTTTGTGTCTCTCAGCTACCATTGAAGCAGACCCCAATGCTTTTGTCCATGAGTTTTTAGTCTAAGGATGAAATGTTTCTTCTTCACTTAACTTCAAACAATCAATATAGCAAAGGCAAGGAAGTTGGAAATCAAGTTTATCATGCCATATATTGTACATGGGAGGAAGAAACCACCATCGCTGACTAGAAAACTAGCGTTGTGAAGACTTGAAATAAATACACTGCCTCATTTTTTTTCCTCAGTGTGATAATTCCAATACAAGCATTTTTAATGAATAAACTGATTTCATCCACCTTGTTAAAGGTGGATTCAGGAAGTCAATCTTTTGCTCTTAGGATGACTTTTCTTTACTATTCAAATGAGACGTATGAGGGTCAGTTTCTTTAAGTGGCAGAACAAAGCACTCATGCTTGCAATCTCAAGCTTTTTCCTTCTACTATATTCCAAAGAGTTACACAGCATGATCACAAATATTATCTCTAAGAAATTTCTTTCCCAAAATTGTGCCTAGAAGAGTAGTGGTATTTTACACTTAAGTTGTATAGTTCTAAAAACATTTTAATCTTTTGGCCAGCTTAAAATACAAAACCAAATGACAGTAATCATGTTGCTTACTCCTTTAAAAACATATGTCTATATGAAGAGCAATGAATTACTATGAATCACTGTACTGTAGATAATATAGTTGCCAGTTGTGCCATTTTGTCTGGATAAAGTGTGCATTGTCCTTTCCAATATTACCCCAATTTCCTTTGGGAAGAGTAACTCGAAGTGTCTGTTTTTCTAAGCACAAGCCAAGGAAAACGGATCTTTTCTTTCCTTGCACATTTCAACCATTTGACCAGATGATTTCTACCTCTTGGGAATTTTCGTCTTAACCAAGTTAGGTGGTGAGAAGGGGAGGCTGGAGGTATTTCATCATTTTTATAGACAGTGGGGATTCCTGCCCAGGCCATTAATGGTTGCAGACAGTTATTGTGCTTCCTGTTTCCTGTTTCCCATTATACGTTTGTATATTTCCTTCCGCTTCTCTATTGGCTTCTTCCTGTTTTCAAACCTGGTATGTTACTTCATATTAATTCTATGAGACTCCGCATATGCGATCACACATACACTCCTACAAACACACACCAATATCCTTTCTCATACGCAAATCCCTCTTGCTCAAGTCAGAGTTCATTTCTGTTTTTTGTGGCAAAGAACCCTAATTGGTACTAAATCATGATTCTAAATCTTATGGAAAAGGTGGTAGTCAAAGTCCTAGTGGAATGTGTATTTGGTCCAGTCTTCAGAAATTAAATTTGTGAATTTTCATTATTCACAATTAAGTTTGTGAATGATGAAAGTGTGGTATGATAGGTGTTAGAGAGTACAAAAGTTCATGCAACATCTAAGAAATACAATCATGTTTTCTTTAACACTTTCATTTTTATTATGCAAACTAAGAAATAGAATAATTGTTTTTTGTTTTGTTTTGATTATACTTTAAGTTCTGGGGTACATGTGCAGATGTTGCAGGATTGTTACATAGGTATACACATGCCATGGTGGTTTGCTGCCTTCATCCCCCCGGACACTTTCATTTTTATAGAAACTCTTTTAGTATGCTGCCTTCATTCTCAAAACTTTGAAATGTTGAATATGTGTGGTAACTATGTAGCGGGCTCAACCAGAATAAGACAAAATCCAGTTAGGCTTCCTCTTATCCTACATACCTTGGTGAATTAAGGTTTTTACCCTTATTTTTAGTTTTAGTTTTTTTTTCAGATCCTTTGTACTTTTAAGAAACTTATGTATGCCCAAGAACATTCTGTTATTTTCTTCACATGTTCTGCAGAGTGGCTTAAGATTAAACTGTGCAAAACTGAATTTTAGCTCCAAGATTTTATTGACTTGATAGTACTGATAAGCACATGCAATAGTAGAACGTTGTCCAAACTGTTACAATCTTTTCTAAAAACATGTGTTCAGTGAGACGATAACTCTAAAAGTTGATGTGGGCTTAAAATGTTCTATTCATCTCTGAGTGATGAAAATCTATTCATAATGAAAACTACTCAGTATATTTCTGTATTAGCATGGAAACTTCATGTCACACACAAGAACAAAATCAACTTACTTAATTTAAACAATAAATAAGAATGTATTAGCTTATATAACTAAAATGTACAGAGGTAAGTCTATCATTAGACATGGCTTGACTATTAGAATTATGATGCAAATAGAATGATTCTTAAGTTAAAGTAAAAAAAACTTAAGCTCAAAGAGGTCATGCAACTTGCTCAAGATCAAATATCTGATTTGTAATAAACATAGGATTCAATGCCATATTGCTATGAATTTAACACCAACGCCTTTCAACATATATTAACTAGGAGAACGTATTAAGCTGGGTTTTCTGTTCTCTCATTATTTCTAAAATTATTGCAGTGCCAAAGTCTTGATAGATGGAGAAAATTGAAATTCTTAATTGTGTTGATTTATATTGAAAGGTGTTAATTTATTATAGTATACATTTCTTTTGTGTCTGCAGTGGACAAGTCTCTGTGTTACATAGTTTAGGGTGAAAAGCAAGACACATTATATTCTTAAGACAGGAAAATAAAAATAGGAAAATCAAATAACATTAGTATATAAGGAATAGCATTATAAACTGAAAAGCACAGTAAAAATGTGAAATGATTTTTTAACTATCTGTAGCAATAGCCAACTAGTGATAGCTACTAATCTTCTTGAAATTCTGTACATTATAAAATATTTCACAAGTCAACATTATTTTTATGTATCAATAAATAAATATTTCCAAATTAACCTAGTGGATATGTTTTGAAATGAATGCTACGTACCTTCAAAATTCATATGCTGAAACTGTAACCCTCATTGCTGCTGTATTTAGAGATGGGGCTTCTGTGAAAGTAATTAAGGTTAAATGGGGCATGAGGGTGAGACCCTGATCCCACAAGATTAGTGGCCTTCTGAAAAGAGTCACCACAGAGCTCACTCTCTCTCAGCCATGTGGGAACACAGCAGGAAGGAAGCAGTCTTCAAGCAAAGAAGAGTCCCCTTCAAAGAAGAACTGAACCCTGACAGAATCTTGATCTTGGACTTTACAGTCTCCAGAACTATGAGAAAATAAATTTCTGTTGTTTAAACCATGTAATCTATAATGTTTTGTTATGATACCTCGAGCAGACAAATACAGATATTAATGACTATAAAGCTGAATTTTATTGTACACCATCACTCTTAACATTTCTGCTGACTCCTTTATTCTAGTAATCACTTTTATATCATATTAAAGCCAAATTATTTTAAAAATCCCAGAATATTTGCCCCCAGCCAGGGCCCCAGGACAAGTCAGTGAGCCCTGCCCTGGTGCCCACTGCTGCCCCCCATCCACCCTCCTGCCACTTCCCCCTGACCCCCCCTGCCATGCCTCTCACAGCCCTCCCATGGTATTCCACTCCTCCCTGCCTCTGAGCTGAAGATGTTAATAAAAGCTATTATTGAGCGCTTACTGAAAAAAAAAAATCTTCCTCCCTCGCTCATCAAAAGCTGTGATGTACACTTTCAGGACCACTAGGCAATGATAATACAGGAGGTGGCGGTGACCTGTAGGAAGTTCCCCGTGGGAGCAGGTGATCATATCATCTCAGCTTCATCAAATATACCTAGCATCACCCGAATTGTGCTTTCTATTTAGATCATTTTCAACCCAAAATGCCGTTCCTCTTCATTCAATAGGCATTTGCTGTGCAAGATGACATAGGAGATTGCTTTTTTAAAAAATCATCAGACTCAGACCCTCATGGTAAGGTGCTTTAAGTCTATTAGGTAATGGATATGTAGATCACAAATGCAGCACACAACAAAGAGTTTAAAACTAATTAGGGAGCACAAAGAAGGAAAGCCCAGTGTGCATCAGATATCTCTTTCTCTGAACCTCTTTGAGCAAATGTCACAGCCACTGTCTCACTCTCAGGGGCTGGGATAATTTGAACATAAGATCAATTCACAACATGGATTAAGTTAGTTAGGTCATCACCATAGTCCATTTGGTATTGGGATGATTCTGTTCAAGATACTGCAGAAGACTGTGTGCTTTGTACATTGACTAACGTGAAAAAGCCTGAGGACATCTTAAGAAAAATGCTCAAATGAACACATTTTGTGCCTAATGCATTTGCTACATCTCATAGGTCCCAGGGTGCAGGCTCGGTGACACTAATAAGAGCTTTTATCCCCCACTTCCACTGCACACCATACATTGCATTGGCATGGGTAATGCTGAGCACATTTGTTTTCCCTTTAGTTGGGTAGTTACATTCAAACATACATCTGGGGCTTGTTATTCTGTTTTGTTTTTAAATGAAAAGAGAATTTGTTTGACATGTTTTTTCTTTTGCCTTCTATAATAGCTTTATTTACTTTAAAGTATCCACAAACAAAAATTTCTTTTCTTGCTGCTATGGGAATTGTACTCTGAACAAGTTTCCCAAGCAGTAGAGAAGTATTTCCAATATCTGCATGGGGGGAGAAATAGGAAGGTAACATTTACTAATTGCCTCTTACACACCAGCCTCAGTATCTTCACACATGAAATTTATTGACCAGTCCTTTGGTTCTTAATCCTCTGTCTACCAGTCTCCTGGACTGTGTTCCTAAGACATGCCTTAGAGATTTTCCCCAAAATGACCCCTAGCTGACATGGCCTATGGTGCTGGCCTGTGTCTCCATGACATAGCTGGCCTAGGTCTATGTCTTAGTCTTTTTCTGCTCTTATAACAAAATCCCTTAGATCAGGCAATACATGGATATAAGAAATTTATTTCTCATAGTCCTGGAGGCTGGGAAGTCCAAGGTCAACACGCCAGCAGGTTTGGTATCTGATGAGGACCCAGTCCCTGCTTCCAAGATGGTGCCTTGAATGCTGGCACAAGGCAGAAGAGACAGAAGGGCACAAAAGCCCTGGCCAGTGCCCTCCAACCCATTTACAAGTCACCAATCCCATTCATGAAGGCTCCACCCTCATGACTTTTAGCCACTCCTTTTAATACCATCACATTGGGGTTTGAGCTTCAACGTGAATTTTGAAGACACAAACATTCAAACCATAGCAGCCTCTGATTCACCTGACTTGCAGTATATGCCAGTCACACTCTTGACTATGATCCCTCATAGCCTGAGGGATCAGACAGCAAATTCACAACTAAACTGTGCCTTTGTCTCAGCAGTGTTATCAATGGTTAGGTGAACATGAGATCTATAATTTAAATAGAAAAATACGAGCCTAATATGTGTTTCTGTCATAGGCTATATACCACATGAACAAGAGTTTGAGGCAGAGATTTGCTGTACTAAGTTGATTAGGAAATACATTCAGAATCAACACTGCTCAGGGAAGGAAGGAAGCCAACTTAGAGAGAGAATATATTAATTTTCTGTTGCTGCCATAACAGATTACAACAAACTTTGTAACTTAAAATAGCACTCATTTCTAACCTTACCTGTAGTTTAGAAGTCCAACATGGGTCTCACTGAAGTGAAATCAAGATGTTTTCCAGGATCAATGTCCTTCTGAAAACTAGGAGAGAATCCCTTTCTTTGCATTTTCCAGCTTCTATAGATTTCCCGCATTTCTTGGTTCCTCTCACTTTCCTCCATCTTCCAATTCAGTGATGACAGGTTGAGTTTCTCTCAGGTTTTATCACTCTTACCTCCTTTTCTGATTCCCTCATTCACTTTTAAGAACTCTTGTGATTACATTGGGTTTACACAATCTAGGATAATATCCCTATCTTGAAGTCAGCTGATTAGCAGCTCTAATTCTATGTACAACCTTAATTCCCCTTTTCCATTTAACTTCATATATTCACAGATTCAAGAGATTAGAATATGAGATATCTTTGGGTGGCCATCATTCTGCCTACCACAGAGAATTGGAAGTAAATTCAGTTATCCTGCAGAGAAGATGACCCTTCAGAGTCATCCTGAATTGGGACTAGGGTGAAAGCTATTCTTAGCACTTGTGGACTAGTCACTGGGTGTGGGCTGCTCCTGGGAGGGTGACATAATCTTGGGTGAGGCCACTCTTTTCATTGGATGACAATCCCAGAGACAGGAATGCATCTGAGAGCTGCTAGTCCTTGTGTCATCAGCAATGAGGGAAATAACATTTCTGCCTTAAGTGGAACTGGGAGGAATGTGAATCCACACCACAGCTTTCACTAAATTAATGTAAAATTTGTCTCCCCATTTAGAATTATGTGGCTTTAACTTAATGACACTCATGATACATACTAATGATTTGCTGCAGATAATAGGTTATATCAGTGCTTTGCCATGCCTCAGCTAAGTTTCCAAAATAACTGAGCAAACTCTACCTTAGAGATTACATAGAGTTGAGGATATTAATTGGCTTAAAGATTCGTCATTCAACCTATTTGTCTTAATATCAAGATACAAGTTTCTTGGTTATTTTCAAAAAGTTGCAAAGTCTTTTTCCAGGATTCTGAGTATTTAATAATTGCATCCTTGCATAATTTGAGTAATCAAGGATCTACTGTAAGCGATACAATCCATCTTTATGGAGATACTAAAAAGTGCAGAAGAACTCTGTGCCTCTGACCCTCAGGTTTCTCATCTCTAATATAGATATACTTTTGTTTTGAAATGTAATGTACAACATAAATTACCTATACAGTACCTGGAAAAAAATAGCTCTTCAATAAATTGAAGCTAAATCAATATTTGTCTGTTCAACTAAAATACTGTAACTTAGAGGGCAAAATGCTGTGTTATTCACCATTTTATCCTTAGTTCCCAGGGCAGCATCCGGCATATACAGCTTAATGTTTGTTGGTTGGCTAATGATTGGTCAGGTAGCTAACTGAATGACTGAATGAATATCATTTCCATTCCTAATTCCTTAGCTTGGCATTTCCTTAAGAGCCTTCTATTATGTCTTCTCAGTAGGATTTTCTAAATTTACCTGCCACTGCTACCCAATACAAGCTCTTCGTTTCAGCTGGAATGGTCTCCTCACTTTCTCCAATCTAAAAATATTGTCATTAAATCTGACTCCACAGCTTAATTGGTATATGTAGTCCTTCTTTCCCTCCCCCATTGCAACCCAATCCAGGTATCAAGGTCTAGATCAAGTCTCACCCTCCCACGAAGACTTCCCACTTCACTGTTCTTCCCAGAAGTTTACCAAGTGTGAATTACCGTCTCCCTACACATCTCAAAACTAATTTTGCACTTTGATATAATAGCTTGTGTGATTTGTGTTTTATCTTGTCAATCACATGACCTTAGACACTTCTAAGCTCTTTTAGAGAAGTGCATCTCATATCATCTTTTTTTTTTTGAGACAGAGTCTTGCTCTGTCGCCCAGGCTGGAGTGTAGTGGCGCAATCTCTGCTCACTGAAACATCCGCCTCCTGGGTTCAAGCGATTCTTCTGCCTCAGCCTCCCGAGTAGCTGGGACCACAGGTGCATACCACCACACTCAGCTAATTTTTGTATTTTTAGTAGAGATGGGGTTTCACCATGGCCAGGATGGACTCGATCTCTTGACCTCATGATCCGCCCTCCTCGGCCTCCCAATCTCATATCATCTTTCGTCCATTCTTATGTGTGTTTTATTCACATTTTAATATCTCTGAAAGCAGAATACACTTTACAATAAATGGGAGTATAAAATTAGTATAGGCTTGAATTGCAGTGAGTTCTTGTAGACAGTATTTGAGTTTGCTTCTGTCAGAAACTACCAATTTGAAACCAATCTAGATTAAACTTGCAGTGTATATTCAGAACCCGAAGATGAGTAAGTACTAGTTTTAATTTTTAGGCAAGGTTTGTCTTCTCTCCCTCATCCAGTGCCAAGATCTAAACAGGCAACTTCTCTTGTCCTTTTCTGCTTGTCAGGTTTATTTCTTGTTTGCCTTCACACCAAGTACGTAGTCGTTGCCTCAGTTTAATGTGGGGTTTCCTACCACACCCTCTGTATGGAGCACTCTCTTTCTTAGTTGTAAATAAGATAATCATCCAGGTTACAAAATGAAGGCGTCCTGGTTAACTACATGTGATGCTATTTTGTGTTCCTAAAATGCATGACACAGTGTTATTCGAAGACTGATATATGTGTACTCAGTTGAGTTAAAGTCACTCTGGATGCTCTGCCTTCTTATTCCATGACGTACTTCTTTGTCAAATCCATCCCCTTTTACTAATTTAGTCATTTAGATATGAAGTAAGGGGCCAGAATTAGTATACAGTGCTACGGGTTACTTTTACAGTCCTTGAAATCAGACCTCCTGGGTTTTTAGATCGGATTTTTGTGCTTTCTAGCTCTAATACTTCAGATATATAGCTTAATCCCCTTAAACCTCAATTTTCTCATTTGAAAAATGGGAGCAACAGTAGCATTGCACAGGGATGAGGTGAAGATTAATTTAGAAACCCATGTAATGTATTCAACCTAATTCCAGGGTCAATGTAATGCTCACTGAGTGTTAGTATATTTTTAGTCAAGTAATACATATAAATCCTCCTTGTATACCAAGATTTGACTATGTCTCAGTCAGTGCCTCAGTATCTTCCTCTGAGACCTGGAGTAGTAGCAGTACTGATCTTCTAGGGCTGGTGTCAACATTAAGTGGATAATACATTCTGAACATAGCACATGTGTTATATCTCTGTGCACTGCCCCCTACCCTCCCCACCACAGCCATGCAAAACTGGTTTTGTTGTTATCCCCGATTTTATAGAACAGCGTTTATATTGTTTACGTGAACACAGTTAGTGTTGTCTGAGTAAGGATTCAAGCTCAGTTCTGTCTGAGATTAGAGTTTGACAACTCCGTCTTTTACCACCTGCCAATGAAAAATAACTGTGAAATGTGCCTTGCCACTTTAAGCCTTCCCCACTACACAGACCCTAAATGTGTGCGCTCTCTGTCAAGCATGAACATAAAAGGAGGCATTGAAAGTGGCATAGAGTCATTTTTCTAGCCAAGAAAAGGGTGATGTTAGAAATATGGTTGCAGTTAAAACTGAGAACATATGGATATGATTTAACTCTGAATTTAGCAAGTCAAATAAAATGAGAAAGCAATAAAGGGACATTTTTAAATAGAAATTTTTGTTTTTCCTGAGATTTTATGACAAATAACTGATCAAATACCTCTTCACTCTGTCATCTCTACAGCCATGTCAGTTGTGTGCAATAGCTGCATTTATCCATTTAAAGTGTCTTTTTATATTTTCAGTCATGATAAAACGTTAGCAGACCTTTTTCAGTAAATGGTGCTTTTCTTGCTTGATAAGATGATTTCTTTATCTGCCTACCACCTTCTAACCTCACCAGAATGGAATAATTGCATAGAAATTTCTGTTCATCATGTCTTATCCTTAAGAATAATAATGGAGCATATTAGTAATTAACCTCTTAAAATTTATCAGGCAATAGGAAGCATTAAAAGATAATTAGTGAGTTGTCCAATCTCCTGAACTTCAAAATCAGGATAAAACCTCTAAAATGCCACATTGTAAAATAATTAGTCCTGAAGAATGCTATACCTTCCCACAGATAAATTGAGTTTTATATTTATAAAAGTAATGTCTTTGAATTTGCATACTATTTCCTGTATAATTATTTAGTAAACTCTAAATACAAGAACATTAGCTCACAGATAATTAAGGAAACTTATTTATCAAAGTTATTATTATCCACAAAATAAAGCTATGTTAGTGTATGAAGAAGCTATTGCTTTCTGAAACTACAGTTTTATAATTTCATTTATTCACTGAGCACATTTTGATTGAGCACCTAGGGTGTTCTAGGTAGTGGCGCATAGCAGTGAAAAAGACAGGCAAGGTCTCTATTCAAATGATGTCTACATTCTGGTGGTGGAACGCAGTCCTTCAACAGAACAATCAATAAGAAAAAATCAGATAACAAGACATGTTCTCCAGAGAGTTAAAACAGAGAGAGGCCAGGTGGCAGCAGCATTTTTTAGATCTTTGCTGACTGCCTGTTAGTACTATTGTGTGAAACACTAAACAAATCCATAAACTGTGCCTTCTTGGAGCTTAGAGTCTAGTCTAGCAATTTTCTGTGTGTATAGAGGAAAAATATATGAGTGTAAAATGTCACATAAGAAAAATGTCAATAATCCTTAAAGAAGAAAAATGTCTGAAAGATCACTTCAAAATTTGAGGACAAGAAAATGAGGTTTTATGGTAATAAAATAATATTTCCTGTGAATCTTGAAGGATGGGTAAGATTCTATGGTGGATAATGATAAAGGAATGAGTAGAGATATTCAACTAAACCAATGAGTGTGAGCCAAGCAGCAGAGTAGAAGTGCTGGGGAGAAGAGCAGGGATCTTGTTAGGCGAAGTACAGGGAGTGAGTGCAGATTCGTGGGATGTAGAGGGGCCACTGAAGAAGAAATTTTAAAATTTGGTTTGCATTGTCCCACTTGACTGGATTTCCATGTATAAATAGTGCAGCCACATTGGAAAACAGTTTGGCAATTCCTCAAAAAGTAGACTATACTGTTACCATATTACCAAGAAATTCCTCATTGTATACCCAAGGGAAATGAAAGAATACATCCACACAAAATTTTGCACACAAATGTTTATAGCAACTTGCACACAAATATTCATAACAGCCAAAAAGTAAAAAAGAATTTAAATGTCCATCAACTGATAAATGGATAAACAAATATGTAGTATATTCATAAAATGGAATATTATTTGGCAAAAATTTTCAATGGAATATGGATACATTCTACAAAAGGGATGAACCTTGAAAACATTATATTAAGTAAAAGAAGCCAGCCACGAAAGGTCATGCATATGATTCGATTTACATGACTTGTACAGAATAGGTAAATTCATAGAGACAAAGCAGATTTGTGGTTTTCAGAGGCTGGAAGAAGAAAAGGAGAGTGACTTCTAATGGGTAAAAGGTTTTTTTTCAGAGGAATGAAAATAATCTAAATTTAGATTTTGGTGATGGTTACACATCTCTGTGCTATACTAAAACCATTGAATTCAATACTTACATGAGTGAATTTTGTGGTTTATGGATTTTATATAAAGATGTTAATTAAAATAATATTGTATTAATGAAATTACATAGTATGTAACTATTCAGGAATGACTTTTTACTCAGAATAATTCTGTAGAGCTTCATCCAAATTTTGCATCTATCAATACTTAATTCCTTTTTATTACTGGATAGTACTCCATGCAAATCACTGATTATTTAACCATTCGCAAGCTGAAGGACATCTGGGTCATTTCTACTTTTGGCTTTTACAAATAAACCTGCTATAAGCTTTTGTTTCTGTGTGATCTGTGTGATCCTAAACTTTAATTTCTCCAGGATGAATGCTAAGGGGTGTAACTGCTGAGTCATATGGCATCTCCATGTTTGGTTACTTAAACTGTCAAAATCATTACCAGAGTAGCTGTACTATTTTTACATTGCTACAAGCAGTGTATGTGTAATCTAGTTCCTCTGCATGCTTACTAGCACTTGGCTTTGTCACTCACTTTTATCTAAATGATTCTGGTAAGTACGTGGTGTTATCTCATTGCGGTTTTGATTTACATTTTTTAAATGATTCATGAGATTATTTCCTCTCTGTTTAGAGAACTTTCTTTAACCATTCTTTTAGGACATGTCTCCCGATGATAAATTCTCTTGTTTTTTCTTTATCTGAGAATGCATTGCTGTCCCCTTCATCCTTTAAGGGTAGTTCCACTTACTGTTGGATTCTAGGCTGAAGGTTCTTTTCTTTCAGCATTTGAAAAATGTTATGTCACAGCCTCCTGACCTTCATAGTTTCTGATAAGAAATCTTATGCCATTTGAGTTATTTTCTGCCATGTTTTTTCTCTCTTGCTGATTTGAAAATTATTTCTCTGTTCTTATTTTTCAGAAGCTAATGTGTTTTTGTGGATTCCTTGAGTTTAACTTATTTGATATGCATTCAGCTTCTTGAATCTACAGTATTTGGCTTTTGTCAAATTTTGGAAGTTTTCAGCCATCATTTCTACAAGTATTTTACCACCTTTGCATTTTTGCTTCTCTCCTTCCAGAACTTCAGTGATACATAAGTTACACCTTTTGTTTTAGTCTCACAGTTTCTGAGGCTCTGTTCATTTTTTTTCAGTCTAATTTCCCTATTGTTCAGATTGTGTAATGTCTATTGTTCTATCTTCTATTTCATTGATTTTTTCCCTCTGTCCTCCCTATTCTGCTGTTTAACCCATCCATTTAGTTTTCGTTTCTGTTATTATGTATTTTTAATTGAAAAATGTCTATGTGGGGCCAGGAATGGTGACTCACACTGCAATCTTGATATTTGGAAGGTCAAGGAGAAAAGATCACTTGAGTCCAGGAGTTCGAGACTAGTTTGAGCAACATAGGGAGACCCTGTCTCTACAGAAAATAATATTTCCATAAATCTTTTACAATACATTATAATTTTCTATTAAATATCAGGTTAATGCCCGAAGAAAACTCTGTTATTCCAACACAGGGGTCCAGATTCTAGCCCTACATTAGTGTGCATTTGCTATTAGTGTTCAATTTTTAGGAAAACTAAATAATTCCCTTTTAATTTTTGCCAACTTGATTACACAAAATTCCTTTCACAAAAATCAATCTTCCACAAACCTTCCACAACTTGCTTAAACCTTTAATGTTGTCCTATCATTTTACTTTTAGGATAAAAATTTTCATTCCTTTCCCCCTTACTATTTTGACCACAGAAAGTTATCTGTCATGTCAAGGAAAAATTACATTCTCTTTACAATTGTCTTTGAATTTTCCTTTCTTTATACATTCTGTGTATAAGCTTGTTTCTCTTAATCTAGCAGTTTTAATTATATGTTAATTAAAACTTTAAGTCTTAGTAACTTTTACTTTTAGTGAAAAACCTAGGAAATAACTTTTTATTAAATACCAGATGCAGTGTCCAGGACAAAAAACAGAGTTGTGGAGACAATAGTCGAGGATCTAATCCCTTTCAGCATGGCCAAGAGACAGAGCTGAGCCAGGGAAAATGGGGCCTGGGTGTTGATCCTAGGGCTCACCAGGGTCACTTGGTTAGATTCCAGAATTTGGAGGCTTAAAACTAAAGACAAGCTCTTAGTAAGATGTGTGCGAGGCTTTCAAAGAACCCAGCAGTCAGCCCTCACAGCTTTAGCTTCCAGATGAATTAAGCAAGTACCAAAAGTATGACCGAAGCAATAGTTTTATGGTCTTAAAACATGAAAGAGAAACAGCCTAAACCTGTATGACCAATAGACTCTAGCAAAAGTGTCTAAATTAAATTTTGAATATGGTTTTATTTTATTTTACCAATCATTTTAAACTTTTTATTTACCAAAAATTACTAAAGTCACATTAATTTATAAAGTATTGAGGCTAACTAATTTATGAGTACTCATTTAAATTTAAGTTAATTTGCTACCATGTGTAGACAATATATATGTGTAGAAATATATATATGTAGATATAACATGTAACATACATATGTACACATGTATGTATCTAAAAGCCAAAAAGATCAAGAAGTTTAATGCAAAAGAGGGTATAGCTTTAGACTTGAAAAGAATCTGTCCACGCCAGGCATGATGGCTCACGCCTGTAATCCTAGCACTTTAGGAGGCTGAGGTGAGTGGATCACCTGAGGTCAGGAGCTCAAGACCAGCCTGACCAATATGGTGAAATCCCGTCTTTTTTTTTTAAAAAAAGAATCTGTCCACCTAAAATTCTTGGGAACTCATTAGGTAAAACAGAAGTTTTTTTTAAAAAAAGAATAGAGTCTATGGTGCCTTTTCTGTCTTCCCAGGCTGTTAGAAATTTTTTTAGGTCTCTTCATGTGTATCAAGGGTGGCAAGAGGAAGGAAGGACCAACAGAAGTAAATGAAGAAACAGACAAATGGGGTGCATGTGGGCATATGGTTAATAGGAGTTAGGAAGAGAGAAATTCAGTAGACTGAGAAGTTTTGCAGAGAGTGAACAGAGGCATATATATATAGTTTTACATACACATATGTATATGTTTGTATGTGTATATATACATAGCCTAAAATTCAGTTTTAAGTCAACTTTTGACTATAGAGCGCTTTTAAAAAAATCCTTTTAAATCTCTTATCATCAGAGTTTAGCTTGAATAGCCCACATTTATGGCTTTTGTTTTGTTTTCTTTTTACCAAAAGTACCCTCCCAAGTAAAATGAATAAGCTCTAATCGAGGTTATGACTTAACCAAGAATGCATGAGACAATTCCAAAGAGGTCTAAAGCAGTCTTCACAAGATCCAGAACCATCCCAAAATACAGCTCAAGGAAAGTAAAGATCACTAGTCACAAATGGGTCACAATCCACATTTCTACCTGGCCACATTTTCTAAGGTGTCAGCTTCTCAGCTTATCATCAACACACAAAGGTCCAAAAGCCCCATAGACAGAAGACAGGAAATCTAAAATTGTCCATGGAAGTTAAAAGGATCAGTAACAAATGGGTACCACAAAAAGTAAAAAGTCACACAAATATCAAATCAAGAGTGACTGATTCCTTGTCCAGAAATCAAACCCAGGCCACAGTGGTGAAAGCATAGAATTATTCTTACTCCTAGACTATGAGGAGTGGGCAGCCTTTACTGTTACTCTTGCAAAAGGAGCTAAATCAAGCAGTTTGGGCTTACAATGATTTTGACTTGTTTTAGATCAGATCTCAGCAGGAATGCTGTTTAGGTAATTCCCTGGAAGTTAGCATTTCAACATCAGTGTCAGTCATTAGTCCTGGTTTAGATAAAAAAAAATTGTTGCATTTGGGCCGGGCGTGGTGGCTCAAGCCTGTAATCCAAGCACTTTGGAGGTTAAGGCGGGCGGATCACCGGAGGTCGGGAGTTCAAGACCAGCCTGACCAACATGGTGAAATCTTGTCTTAAAAATAAATAAATAAATAAATAAAAATAAAAATAAAAAATTGTTGCATCTGAATTTTCATAGTTTTACTTTTGTTCATTTTCCCCTTTTAGACTATTAATCTTTTAACTGTTTTATTGCTCTAAGCAATTGTAAACTAGGCAACAAAGGAGACCCTTTGAATAGTAGAGACCCATATTGTCCTTTGAATGATCTTTTTAACTGGGCAAAGAATAGTTTGAGAATCAGGCAGGCAGTCCCCAGAACCAGAAGGGGTTCATAGTGATACAGGAGTTAAGAAGAAATTACTTAGGCAAATAGTGAGGGCACATAAGTCATCAGTAAGACTTTTCTTTTTAATGAAAAGCAGCCCAAAATCATTTCCTAATAAAGAGCAGCCTGTAAAGTCACACTGCAGACATAGACAAGCAAGCTGGGAGCTTGCACGGATGAATGTCAACAGAAGCTAGAGACTAGACATGTTCAAGATGTTAACCCAAATGAACTGTCTAAAGACAGAGGCGGAACCCCTCAGTCTTAAAGAGGGAATTTGAAAAACATCCCAAATAAAAGGTACAAACGAGACCAAGTAAGGCCAACTAAGACCAAAGGGTGAGAGGTCAAAATTCAGGAGAACTGACCAGCAACACCTGATGGGACTTCTGCAGACAAATGGTCATGCTGGTACCCAATGCCACATTCAGAGTGTTGGGGGTTCACTCGGAATCCTGCTGACTTTTGCCAGATATGTCAATCTAAAAGGTGTTGATGAAAAAGAGTAAAATTCTGTAAAATATTTGAAGGTATTTATTCTGAGCCAACTATGAGTGACCAAAGCCTAGGGCACAGTCTCAAGAGGTCCTGAGAACAGGGGCCCAAGGTGGTTGGGTTATAGCTTGATTTTATACATTTCAGGAGGACAGAAGTTATAGGAAGATATCAATCTATTCATGTAAGATGTACATGGGTTTGGTCAGGAATGCAGGAAAACTTGAAGTGGGGTGGAAGGGTACCTCCAGGTCATAGATGGATTCAAAGATTTTTCTAATTGGCAATTGATGGAAAGAGCTAAGATATGATCTAAAGACCTAGAATCAATAGAAAGGAGTTTCTGGGTTAAGATAAGGGGTTGTGGTTTTTATTATGTCAATGGAGTCTCCTGTTTGCAGGCTTCAGAGAGAATGGATAATATATGTCTCTTGTCAGACCTAAAAAGGTGTCAGACTCTTAGTTTAATCTCTCTTGCATCAAGAAATGATCTGAAAACAAAGGGAGATTCTCTTTTTTTTTTTTTTTTTTTTGACCCATGTATTCTCTGAACAGATTGTTAAAGGGAGATTCTCTATAGGATGTAGACATTCCCCACAAGAGACAGCTTTGCAGTGCTGTTTCAAAATATGTCAAAGAAATATATTTTAGAGTAAAATACTTCCATTTCTTTCAGAGCCTGCTATCAATCATATGATGCTATATTAGAGCCCGGTTGGAATTTGGTATTTTGTGCTACAAAGAGTCTGTTTTGTCACTCTTAAGATCTCTGTTTTATTGTTAATGCTGGTTAATTGTGCCTGAATTCTAAAGGGAGGAGAGTGCAATGAGGCATGTCCAACCACTTCATGCTACTGTGGCCTGAACTAGTTTTCCAGGTTTACTTTGAAATATCTTCGGCCAAGAGGAAGGAGCCATTCAGTTGGTTAGGGGCTTTTAATTTCATTTTGGGTTTACAAAAGAAGAGACTGAGGCAAAATTAATATAAGAAGAAATTTATTTGGGCAAAGTTTGGCAATTGCAACCAAAGAACATAGATTCAAGTTTCCCTGAATATACACTCCTATTAGCAGCAGTAACCAGTGGATTTTTAAAGGCAAAAAAAAAAAAAAAGAGTGAGTGGGCTCATACAAGATTGTTTGCCAGGAATTCTCATTGGTTTATAGAAATAACATTGATTAGTGATTGGCTATACATTATTAAGCAATAGGGTGTGGCTTTTAGTGTCCTGTATGGCATTATTAGATTACTTTATTTTTATTTTTTATTTTATTTTATTTTTGAGATGGAATCTCGCTCTGTCACCCAGGCTAGAGTGCGGTGGTGTGATCTTGGCTCACTGCAATCACCGCCTCCCACGTTCTACCCATTCTCCTGACTCAGTCTCCCAAGTAGCTGAGATTACAGGTGCACACCACCACACCTGGCTAATTTTTGTATTTTTAGTAGAGACACGGTTTCACCATGTTGGCCAGGCTGGCCTCAAACTCATCACCTCAGGTGATCCGCCCACCTTGGCCTCCCAAAGTGCTGGGATTACAGGCATGAGCCACCACTCCCAGCCTATTAGGTTAATTTATACTTACGTGGGGCAATAGCAATCAGTTTCAAGAGATGATGACATAACTCAAGCGGGGGAGTAAAGTATGATTGCTGTCTCATTTTAATCTCTCGCTGGGCCTGATCATTAAAGAACATGCATTCCTCAAATAGAAGTTCATTTTTTTCTTCAGGTCATAGGGAAATCTGGCAGTCCAAAACCTGAAGAGACAATTGCATATAGGAAAGTGCAGTCAAGATCAGCTTTTCTGGTTCAAATGCCATTAGAGCTGCAAGCTGGTAGAAACACTTAAACAATAACCTTGAGGAAGTGTTAGAAATAAAACGTACACTAGTATGAGGAGAAATTCCTGGTATCTAGAGCCTTAGGGGCTCCCCTTTTTCAAGAGTTTTATCTCCAGGAACCCCACCATGTTCTCATGCTGAAGAGCAAAGAAAAAACCTTCATGTTTCTGGCAGGAAGAAGGCAAGAAAATGACCATTTTGTAATATTTCTAGAGCTTTTTCTGTAACAAAGACTGACCCATGCAGACAAACTTTAGTAAAGGCTAATCTGAGAGGAAGAAGGGAAATAACCCAATTCCTACACATTCCAGCCTTTCTAGCTCACTCAAGGAGGAAAGAAACTAAGACTTGTGAAGTTATCAACTGAAGAATGACAAGGTTCATAAACTTAGAAAGGAGAGCTGTATTTCTCATAAAGGGCTGCAGCCTGCAGGGTGGCCATTCTGACAGGTTGGAAAGCATAGCCTCTGGCCAGAAGCAAATAGTTCTAAGGGGGGGCAAAGGGGACAGGAATTTATGCTGAGTGGGGTGTTCAAATATACACATTTGATAAGCTATAGGGGTCATGAAGACTTATAAAAGGGGAAACATGCACATGTGAAGTTAAGCTTGATACTCCTTCATGGGTCCCACGTACAAAACCTAGTGGCATTAGCATGATTCAAGGGTGTTTCCAGGCATCTGACATCAAAAGGTGAAGCAGAGGATGTGAAAATCCTCACTGTGCACTCTCTGTAGTCTGGCCAGAATGACTCTGTGGTCAGTGGTTTCTAATCACGCAAAAAAGGAGGGGCATCATCAGGTGGTTGGTTGATATCTTTGGCAAGGGCTGGTTTCTGTTAGGCTCTTAGGGAAGAAAGCCTGATCCTAATCATGTTTAGTGAGGGAGGAGGTGTAACAGGGTGGGTCTGACTCCTCCCATTCTGTTATGGCCAAGAACTGTTTTCAAGATTACTCTCAGGTCCCCTTGGCCAGAGATGATGCACTCAGTCGATTAGGGGCTTGGAATTGTACTTTTATTTCTCAAGGTACGCAGCCCAGGGACACAGGCACACTGAAAGACTGAATTTACTCACAGAATTATAAAACGCTTACCCTCCCCTCACACCCTACTACCACGTCAATAAGCCTCCAGTATAATATCAGGGGATTTCAGCTTAAAAGCTACCCTCTGAAAGATCACTGAAGAATCAACTTACAAAAGGCAAATTTATAGGAGAAACGGCATACAAATGTATTAACATGTACAGGGAGAACTACAGAGTGATACCCCAATGTCCCAGTGGGGTACAGAAACTTGTTTACCATCTTGGAATTACAGAAGAAATGGGGGCTCAGCACATGGCCATAAATAGGTGGCATTGGTAAATTAGGATAGAGTAGCAACACAGGTTATGGAGCAGAAACAGCAGGCCTGGCTAGCAAAGGTCGTCTTTTTATATTGATGAAATCTCACAGGCAGCAGCCCTCAGAGAGAATAGATGGGAAATGTTTTTTTCATAATTTTAAAGGTGTTAGACTCTCAGTTAATCTTTCCTAGAGCCAGACAAAAAAGGGCCTCAGAGAAAGCCTGGCTGCATCAATGCTGATTCCCTATAGATGATAGATACAAATCTTCCCCATAAAACACAGCTTTTTAGGGCAACTTCTGTTTGCCAGCCACATGAACAGTCATCTCAAAATATTGTCCAAGAAATATATCTTGAGGTTAAATATTTTGATTTCTATTAGCATGCTACTTATAAAGAGATTTTAGGGAAAACTAAAGAAAACCAAGGAGATAGAAAACAAGGACACTATAGAAAATTGAAATCTCTGACACCTATAGCAACAGCAAATGTTAAATCCATCCCATCCCCTAACAGATTAACATAAAACCTCACAGGAAAGGCCTATTCGCCTCAGTTCTCATTACCTCATACGTCATGTCTGGTTTCAAAAAAAAAATTGCAAGACATATCAAGGGCATTAAAAGAAAAAGTCTGAAAAGACAAAGCAAGCATAGAAGTAGATTCAGACAGGACACAGATTTTGGATTTATCAAACAGGGAATGTAAGATAACTAATTATAATTAATATGCTAAGGACTCTACTGGAAGAAGTAGACAAAATGCAAGGACAAATGGGTAATTAAGTAGAGAGGTAAATGCAGCAATGAGATACTACTGTATGTCCATTATAATGGCAAAAATCCAGGACACTGAGAATACCACATGCTGGCAAGGATTTGGAGCAACGAGTATTCTCATTCATTGCTGGTGGGAATGCAAAATGGTGCAGCCACTTTGAAAGGCAGTGTTAACAAAAGAACCATGGGATCTGAAGAGAAAAAAAAAGAGAGTTTTATTTCCTTAAAAAAAAAAAAATGTGGATTGGGGATATACAGCCTCCACTTTAAATGAAAGCCTTCCATGAGGGAGTGAGGTTAGAGTAGTGATGATAAAGGCAAAACTTGCAGGGCAGGAGAGAGGAATCAGGGGAGTGAGAACAGAATCTTGATTGGAGGACCTTTAAGCCCCAAATCACCAGTCTCTCTTAATTGGCTGATTGCAGGTGGTCAGTCAGTTGGCACCAGGTGGTCTCTTTGTGGTCAGTTGGGGAACTTCCAGCTGTAGCCAACCTCAGCATTGCCAGCAAGAACTGGTTTGGCTTGATTGTAGAACAGGAGGTCCTGTGACATGTTTACAACATCTTTCTGTGAGCACAGAATACGTGACAGCTTCCTCACCCAGACATGGCCGCCTCATTCTGTTTTAATTTTGACCACCTCAGTTAGCCACAGCCAGTCTATTCTGCCTGTTGGCTAGGAACATACTGTAACAGCAGGTCTACAGTTTCTTTCAAAACTAAACTTACTCTTCATATTAGATAAAGTGAGGGAATTGTGTTAAAAAAAAAAAAACTTATCTTCCAGGTCCACTAGGGTAGGGGTTTCAAATGCAGGAATTTCCTGGCTCCATGCCTCCATCCAGACACCAGAAGGGTTTAAAATGTAAAGTTCTTTGTCTGGTTTTTCCAAACATGGGCCAGGTAGGGAAAGCCAGGTGGGGCTCTTTTGTCCCAAATTCCTGCCAAAAGCTCTGGGAGGTGGGGGCTCTGTAACTCGGGATTGTAGAATAAGTAGCCAATCCGGTATTAGAGTCAAAGGTCAATCACGCCAGAGGAAGTTTGAAAGAACTCCTCTGATTGGATGAGAACATGGATGGGGAGGGAATAACTCAAGGGTTAAAACTTCAGCTGCTCCTACCTAAATGGATTTACCTTTCTGGGGTCCCCTCCCACAACAGTGTGGGAATTGTCTTTTTTCTCTCTCTGTCTAGTAAATCACTCTTCTGCAAAACTCTTTGGGTCCACGATATTTATTCGAATGGCAAACTCACCACGCCTCCGGGGCCCCTTTCCCTATTCTTTGGGGTTAGAGAGGCCAAGAACCTATGAGCTCTGGGAGCTGGGTACCCTCCCCCGGTTACAAAAGCAACCATGCTTTTGGATATTGATCCCAAAGGAGCTGAAAATGTGTGTCCGACTCCAAGCCTTCACATGGATGTTTACAGCAGTTTTATTCATTATTGTCAAAACTGGGAAGCAACCCAAAAAAGAAAATTCAAATATTTCACCCTAAAATATATTTCCTTGAAGATAGCTATTCAGGAGGGCTGAAGGTACAAGAAGAGATGAAAAGCTGTCTTTTGCAGGGGAGATTTGCGTTGTAGAGATCAACATTGAGGCAGCCTGGATTTCTCTGAGTCCTTCCCTTGTCTGGATATAGGAATGATGAACTGAGAGAGTCTGACACCTTTAAGGGTCTGAAAGAATTATTTACCATTTATTCTTTCTGAGGACTGCCACCTGTGATATTGTATTTACATAACAAATTCACCTTTACTAGCCAGGACTTTTCTTTCCCCACCTCCCATAACCTTTTTGCCACCATAACCTGTTTTGCTATAATCCAAGACCCTATTCTTTCTTTAACCTCAAGATGTATAAGTTTCTGAACCCCATTGGGGTTTGGGGTAACACTCTGTGGTTCGCCCTTATGTGCATGTTAATATATTTTATTCCATTTTTCCTAATAATCTCCTTTCGTGAGTTGATTTTTCAGTGAACCTTCAGAGAGTGGAAGGGAAGCTTTCTTTGGCTCCTACAATGTCCTTTAGCAGGGGAATGAGTGAGTTAACTCTGATACATTGAGACAATGAAATATTATTTAGTGCTAAAAAGAAATGAATGTCAACCTATGAAGAGACATAGAAGAAATGAAATTGCATATTACTAAGTGAAAGACATCAATCTACAAAAGCTACATACCATATGGTTTCAACTATATGACATTCTGGAAAAGGCAAAACCATGGCAACAGTAAAAATATAAGTGATTGCAAGGGGCTATGGAAAGGGAGACATAGCACAGAGGATATTTAGGGGAGTGAAGCTATTCTGCCTGACACCGTAATAGTAGATACGTGCCATTACGGATTTGTCAAAACATATAAAGTGTACAACCCCAGAATGGTCTCTAATGTAAACTGTGAATTTTTGGTGATATTGACTGGTGAAAGTCAACAAAACTTCATTGATGGTAACAAATATACCACATTAGACCAGGATATTGGTAGTGGGGAGGCTATGTATGTGTGGGAATGAAGGATATATGGGAATTCTGTCCTTGCTGCCTCATTTTGCTCTGAACCTAAATCTACTTTTAAAAAATATCTTTAAAATTTTTCTTCAGGTTAACATAAAATGATATATTCAGAAACTCGGTCTACACAAAGAAAGCATCAAGAAAAGATAAATAATATGTAAAGGTAGAAGTAAATTCTCTTATGAGACTTCCTGTCAAACTCTTAATAACAATAAATAACCTTCTACAGCACAACTGAGGGTGTTTAAAGAATTGAGACGTCAAGATGGCTGAACAAAAGCATTTCATGCCCACTTCCTCCACTTAGAAGAGCCAAAGTAGTGTATAGACAGTCACACTTCAAATACATTAGCAAGAGAAAATGGTGGAATTCAACAGAGAAGTTACAAGAAACATGAAAAGTGGGGAAGGAGAAAGGAGAGAGGTAGCTTAACTGGTTAGAATTGACTGAGAGACAGGAGTGATTTCCCAGTTCAGGGAAAAGCTGAGTGAGAGACTTCCAACTGCTCACATCTCCATGGTGGAATCGTGCAATCCTAGCCACAGGAGAACCCCTCAACCCTCCCAACACCTGAATCTAACATAGGGAGCTACTGGGAAAACATGGGATGGAACTGCTCCAGGGAAAGAGCTTATGCTGGATCCCACACCCTTTCTGAGATGTAAGTGGCTACCAAAAAGCACCATTTTCAATCCTAGCCTTTGGCATGCTGCACACAGTCTGAGAGCCCAGCAGCTCTGGAACTGAGGGGCTGTGGAAACTCAGGCTGTCACTGCTGGGTCTGGAGAGCAAGGTGGAAATACTCCCATAACCAGAACAAGGCATGGGCTGCAACTGCTGGTGCTGGGAAGCGAGCACTGCCAGGACAGAGGCCAGGACACAAGTGGAGCACAAGTTGCCTTTGGGACTTGCTCACCAATTGGGTGAGGCCTCCTGCAGCTGGAGTGGGAGTGTGAGCTAGGCGCAGGATACCCCTGCTGAAGCTGGAGAGCAAACCCTGCCTAGATCAGAGTGTGAGTGGGATGTGCATTTTCCACCTGCTGGACTGGGCTGCGCTCACTGAGGACAGCGCACGCGCCACCCTCTCCAGTGGCAGGACTTCAGTGCAGCTGCCACAGCCCCTCACCCAAGTGCTCTGTCTGGAACCTGAGGATTTCGCTATCCTCAGCCACCAGGACCCATGCCTGTTCTCATCACTGGGGGCCTCAGCACAAGCCTGCCCAGCCCGGCCTTGCCCCCCACTCTCCCCAAATAGAGTACACAGCCCAGAGTCCTGGGGATTGCCCAAGCCACCAAACCTAGCACTCTTCCCAGGGGCCTGAGGTTGTTGATCCTAACCACCCAATCGCTTCCAATTCAGCTGATACCTACCAGACGGTTCTGCTTGTGAGCTTGGACCACTCAGCTCATCCAAGTCACCACCAACGTCAGTGCACACTGCTGCAGAGCCAGAGAATCATCTCACCACTACTACAGACATCGTCTATGCCACACTGGCTTCCAAGGCCCTGAAAACTTGTCTCCCTGCTCAGTCTACTGCTGCCACTGCCGGAATTGAAGCAAGTCACCTGGAAGCCCAGGAATAAGCCTGCTGGTAGCTATCAACACAGGTACCAGAACTCCCTGCCCTGGGACTCAAAGATAGGCACACCCAGCCCACCACTGCCACCACTGGCCTCCAGACTGACCCACCTGGCATCACAGTCCCCAGCACAGCTTTACCACCGCCTTCACTAAAACTGCCACCCAACCCACTGAGGAAATCACAGGCAGCACTAACACTGTTTACAGTCAAAGAAATCAGAGACTACACTACTGTATGCACCCAGAATCAAAGCGAAGTATGCCACCCAACTAACACTGAAATCTGTCTCCAGGAAAGAGTCTTACCAGATGTGCAAATGTCAATGTAAGGACACAGGAAACAAGAAATGAGGAAATATGACACCTCCAAAGAAACACAAAAATTTTCCAGCAATAAACTAATCAAAAGGAAATTTTCTATATTGAATAGGAGTGGTGAGAGAGGGCATCCTTGTCTAGTGCCAGATTTCAAAGGGAATGCTTCCAGTTTTTGCCCATTCAGTATGATATTGGCTGTTGGTTTGTCGTAAATAGCTTTTATTATTTTGAGATACGTTCCATCAATACCTAGTTTATTGAGGGTTTTTAGCATAAAGGGCTGTTGAATTTTGTCGAAGGCCTTCTCTGCATCAATTGAGATAATCATGTGGTTTTTGTCTTTGGTTCTGTTTATGTGGTGAATTATGTTTATAGACTTGCATATGTTGAACCAGCCTTGCATCCCCGGGATGAATCCTACTTGATCATGGTGGATAAGCTTTTTGATGTGCTGTTGCAATCGGCTTGCCAGTATTTTATTGAAGATTTTTGCATCTATGTTCATCACGGATATTGGCCTGAAGTTTTCTTTTCTTGTTGAGTCTCTGCTGGGTTTTGGTATCAGGATGATGTTGGTCTCATAAAATGATTTGGGAAGGATTCCCTCTTTTTGGATTATTTGGAATAGTTTCAGAAGGAATGGTATCAGCTCCTCTTTGTATGTCTGGTAGAATTCAGCTGTGAACCTATCTGGACCTGGGCTTTTTTTGGGTAGTAGGCTCTTAATTGCTGCCTCAACTTTAGACCTTGTTATTGGTCTATTCAGGGTTTCGACTTCTTCCTGGTTTAGGCTTGGGAGGAGGCAGGTGTCCAGGAATTTATCCATTTCTTCCAGGTTTCCTAGTTTATGTACATAGAGTTGTTTGTAATAATCTCTGATGATGGTTTGAATTTCTGTGGAATCTGGGGGGAGATAGGGGTGGGACAGCAGGGGGTGGGGAGTTGGGGAGAGATAGCATGGGAGAAATGCCAGATAAAGGTGAAGGGGAGGAAGGCAGCATATCACACTGCCATGTGTGTACCTATGCAACAATCTTGCATGTTCTTCACATGTACCCCAAAACCTAAAATGCAATAAAAAAGAAAAGAAATTTTCGGAATCCTAGCTACAGAATTCAAAATATTGATTTTTAAGAAGCCCAATGAGATTCAAGAGAATTCTGAAAACCAATACAAAGAAATCAGAATAATAATTTAAGATATGAATAGAAAATTAACCAAAAAGGCAGATTTCTTTAAAAGAATTAAATAGAAATTCTAAAACTGGAGAATTCATTGAAGGAAATACAAAATACATTTGAGTGCTTCCACAATAGACTGGAAATGCATCAAAGCTAAGGAATTAACTGTGGAAGCTATTTTAAAATTATCATAATTGAGATAATTTCCAACTTTTTATATTTATTTAGTCTACCTTCATATTTTTTATTCTTTTAATTTGAAATGACTTTTAAATAACTTCTAAACTGGACAGAATTTTATGTTCTTGACAAATGCACATTTTTATGCCTTTATAACTTTCCTTACCAAAAATATATCTTGCCATTTTTATATACTCTGTATTCAGAATTGTTTCTTTTATATCTAGTAGTTTTAATTAAATATAATGACTACAACTTTAACTCTTAGTAACTCTAATTGCTCATGAAAACTCTAGGAAGTAAGTAATTTTTAATTATTTTACATCACTATTTGAAGATGAAAACCACTTTATACTTTTTGAAAGATATGTTTCTTAATTTTTTTTTGTTTAACAAAGCTAAATATATGTAGCTGTTCTATATTATGTGAAAATAAGATAACAAAGTATATTAACCTATATTTACGTTTAATAATGCTCAGTATTTTAACTTATCTAAAAATGACTCAGCCATTTTATAATTATGTATTACTTACTTTAACATAAGATGACTTTAACATTTTGAATTACTGAAAAGAATTTTGAAATTATAACTACAGGTACCCTTCCTGTCTTCCCCAGTCTTTCTCGATCCCAAATAGCCTTGTCTACGCCCAAGGATGCTTATAAAGGAAGAACTCAAAACAGAAATTCATGGAGCTTCAGAATTTAAGAGAAGACTTACCCACAATCCCCAGTCAGTTTGAGAGAACAATGGACATTCTGGGCCTGGTGGGTCCCATGCCTGGTCACTCAATGCTCCAGGGGGTTGCTAGATGTCCCACTTCGGGTCCCACTTTTGATACCATCTGTTACAAAATGATTTGCAAATCAGGCAGCCCCCAGGTTCAGCGAGACTCTGCACTGCCACATGGTTGGAGGGGATTTATGATAAGAACAGGGAAAATAATGTGCAGAAAGCAGAAGTGAGGTATAAAAACAAGTGGATTGATTACAGCTCAGTGTTTGACTTATTTGAACCTAGCTGGAACAGTTGGCCACCTTTGACTGGCTGAAACTTGCTGATTGGTACAAGAGTAGGTTACAGACTGTTTAAATATCTAGTTAAGTTACAGTTCACTACATACAGAATAGTGTTTATAAATTTAAAATCTATAAGGACACAGCTTTAGGCTAAAATTAATTTAACTGGACTACAAAGTGTTTGCACCAGAAAACAAAGCATATTTTGATTAGCAACAGGGTCAACAAATGCCTGCAAACTTTACAGTCTTACAGAAGGAGGTAGGGTACTTACCAGCAACCCCAGCAAAAGAAGGAATATGGTGATGTAATTCCCTGGCACTTCCAGCCTAAGAAGCTGAGCTCACAGAGGATCCTGAAAAAGCCCTTGGAAAGAAAGGGCTTTTTCAGAAATACAGAGCACACCCACTAGAATGATAGGCTGATAGGGTTTGAGAAATAGAGGAATCCATTACCCAGCTTGATATTGACATGGGAACACTGTGCTCACATGCAAAGCAAGAGAGTGAGTCCTTCTGGAAACAGCATTCGGTCAATGACAGTTGGACAGTGGTGGATGAATACCCAGCTCCTCATCTGCTCAGTGGCAGAACAGTGCGACATGTTCTACAGTGCCTTGCTTGGGTAGATCCATCACACATCTTCATCCTAATGTGTCATGACAGGGACTGAAGTTAAAGCTACACAATTTAAATGACTGGTGAGCAAGAACTATTCAAGGGCATAACACAAAAATTGTTTTGCCTGCCCTAATTTTACACATGATTAAAAATATTTAAGTTTTCAGGACAAACATTATAAAGCATTTTCATTTCTTCCTAGGTATACTTTTCAGCCATAAACTATAAGCAAACTACCTGTGCAAGGAACCTAAGAGCCATTGGCAAAATGCATTACATTTGTGTTTTTTAATATTTAATATATTTTCTTTTTTAGTTTATTTAAGATATACTACTTCTATTTTCTACTTACAATTACATATCTTGTTAGAGCAAGAGTTAAAAAAAAATGTAGCAGATAGAAAGTAGTCTACCCTAGCACCTAATCATCATTCAACGTATCTGCCTTTTTTTCCATCTCCTGAAAGGATTTAGTTTTCTCCCTCTTTGCTACTGCTCAAGGTATCCCAGTTACATGCACAAAGTATATCTATAGTGCTTATGGAAATGTAAAAAGCCTTTGTGAGGTGAGCTGTACAAATCTCAAAGCTTTTTGTTGATGCAAAGTTAACATGAGTTTGAATTAGGATCTTTGGCCTCCTTTACAATACATTTAGCCATGTTAAAATAATGAGTGTAGGCCAGGCACAGTGGCTCACACCTGTAATCCCAGCACTTTGGGAGGTCAAGGCGGACAGAACACTTGAGGTCAGAAGTTCGAGACCAGCCTGGCCAACATGGTGAAACCCCATCTCTACTAAAAGTACAAAAAATTAGCTGGTCATGGTGGTGGGCACCTGTAATCCCAGCTACTCAGGAGGCTGACACAGGAGAATTGCCTGAACTCGGGAGCAGGAGGTTGCAGTAAGCCAAGATTGTGCCACTGCGCTCCAGCCTGGGAAACAGAGCGAGACTCCATCTCAAAAAAAAAAAAAGGTATAGTGTCAAAGTGGTAATACAAAACAAAACAAAAAAAGAGTCATTTAGCTCTTTTTCCCCTCATTCTTTCAGTGTCTTTTCAAATAATAGTAATTTGTACGTCCAGTTTCCCTAGAAGACAAAGCCTGAGCAAAACTTCCTAAGCCAGGATGTTTGAGAGGAGCTCAATCTCAGTGAAGCGAGAGTGAAAGGAAAATGCAGAAAGGCGGGGAATGAGGGAGGGCGAATCCAGAGAGTGCAGACTGGAGGACGCGATGGTGACAAGTTGACTGTATCTTCAAACCGTCTATCTGAAGCATGATGCAAGAGGTATCTACCGCGGGTACTCAACCACTTCCAGCTCCCACTAGTTGAGAGCTCAGTGGGGAAGAAAATGCTTCTGTTCCTCCAGTGGCCTGGGCGGGCGCACGCAGGTAATAGCGGCTGCCACGGCTCTCCCCTATTCTAGCGGCGAAACCCGAGACCATGCACGACTCACTGCCCAGGCCTCTCTGGCCAAAAAGCGAGACTAGCGCCGCAGCCCCCGGATGGTGAACCTGCAGACTCCAGCACGTGCTTGGCATAGGACTATCTCCTGTGCTGTATTCAATGGCACGTTTACAATCATTGTCAAGTTCATCTGTTAGGCACAGTGTATTGGCTCCATTCGGCGTGACCCACTACGAATGTTCAAACTTTTACGTGTTTTGAGACTAGGAAGAAATAAGTTAACTTATAATTTAATTAAAATCAATAACCCATTCCTGAAAATTAATCTGACGAAGTTCTATGAATTGGGAGAGGAGAGGAAATCTAAATAATTGACTATAAGAAATTAGTTGAGTAGATGATGATGCATCAACTTGAGAGTCTTACCTCATTTTAAAAGGGCAATTAGTTTAAAATATTGCCATATGCTTTTGACATAATGTTAAATTTGAAAAGCAGAAGATGCAGCACTTTCCAACTGTGATTCTAAATTGCATTGGTCAGGAGAGTGAAAGTCACACCACAGTAAGAAACAATATGGTTACATAAAGGGATACAACACACACTGGGGCCTTTCGGGGGTGTATGGTGGGCGGAGGGAAAGGATCAGGAAAAATAACTAATAGGTACTAGATTTAATGCCTGGGTGATAAAAATGATTGTACAACAAATCCCCTTGACATAAGTTTACATATCTAGCAAACCTGCACTTGTACACCTGAACTTAAAATAAAAGTTAAAGAAACAATCAAAACATCCCAGCAGCTTAGGATAATAAGCCTTTGTTTATTGCACACACACATGCCAAGTAACCATATGACATGAGAGGTATGCTCAACGGCTTCACTATAGTAACCATTGTACTATCTACATGTATCTCATAACCTCATGTTGTAAACCTCAACTATACACAATAACATATATTTTAAAAAAGCAAAAGGAAGTCTGCGGTGTGTTTGGGAGGTTCTCCCAGACACTGTCTCCACGCCTTGTCCATCATTCTTCCTGTTGGTTTGGAATCAGGTGGTGAATGGCACTGCTCCCTTAACCACCATGCTATCCAGTCCCTAGAGTTTCTGCCTATTCCTGCGAACACAGGACTATCCACAACCAGATATCATCAGACATGTCAAGGTCAAACATCAGACAAACCAACATTTAGAGGACAAGCAAAAGGACAGGAGACCCTGCCCTGGAAGAGACTCACAGTGGTGCTGAGGGAGGGAGGGAGCCTCTGCTCAAGCAGCATGAGCAGAACAGACACCGTAAGTCAGCCTATCCTTGTCCGCTCACACCCGGTGTGCTCACTGAGACCTGCATGGAGTGCGTGTTCCTGCGCATAGCCCATCACTCTGACAACACAGCTACAATTCATCCGACTCCATGTCATAGTTCATTTCGTGCTGTCAGTTTGGATCCCAGTGCTAATATTACTCATGGGAGTCCAAGAAGGTTGAGTCCAAGACCATTGATGATAACTGCCCAGCTTACTGCAGCACAAACACTTTGTAGAGATGGGCACTTGATGGGAAATCTCTTACTCCAGCCAGAGGTCATATTTCCGTTTATTTCACACTTCTTCAGATCCTATGTAGAGATCTGTTTTCCTAGAAAAGATCATTTATTCCAGTAATTTAGAATTAGAACTCAAAATCTGTGCACCTTTGGTTATTTAATATAGAAAACAGATAAAAATTCTGAGAATATTATGGGTTATTAAACACTAAAGTGTGCTTCTGAAGAAAATTGTCAAGTTATTTGGTTCTCTGTGGAGCCAGGGATTCCAAATAGTTGCTTCGTGAGGTGTTTCCCAGGCCTGGGATGCTATGATGGGGTCATAAAATCAATATATTGAGTTTAAAAAGATTATATCTCAGCAGTTGGTGAAGAAAGCAAACCTAAAATATTTTCGGTTACCATTTATTGTGCTCTAAATAAGTGTTGCTGCCTTAGCAAAAGGAATTACCCATTTTTATGGATTGCAAAGACAGCAAAAATGTAACGAAATTGGAAAAATCTTTAAATATATACGATATTTAATATATAATGTAATGTGGCAAAAATGAAGAAAGTCTTACCTTAAAGGAAATATTGAATTCCTCTAATCATGTTCTTATTTAACAAAAAGACTGTAGTTAAAAAAAATCAAAGGAATAGCACTAAATCCAAACTATGAAGGAATATTAATATACAAATTGAGTGGCACATATCATATCATACACTATTTAAAAAATGGCATACAGTGTTCTTAGGCTAGCCACAGTGGCTCACACCTGTAATCCCAGCACTTTGGGAGGCTGGGGCAGGTAGATCACGCAGGGCAGGAGTTTGAGACCAGCCTGGGCAACATAGCAAGACCTCATCTCTATTTTTAAAATCCAGTGTGTGCCTGTGGTCCCAACTCAAGAGGCTAAGGTGAGAGGATCACTTGAGACCAGGAGATGGAGGCTGCAGTGAGTTAATACGTGCCATTGCACTTCATCTTGGGCAACAGAGTGAGACCCCCCTCTCCAGTAAATAAGCAAATAAATAAATAGGATATGATGTCTTTACATTTCTTTATATACATAGCTAGAATATTAAAACAATTATTTTTATGTGTGGGTTGTGTTCTAAAAGTTTCTTTGTAGCTTGGCTGTTAGGAAGTCACAATGTGTTTTTCCTGAAGAACAGTGGTGTTTTTGAGGTCAGGCTATCCTCCAAAAGTTCATTTAACTCAAAATATTATAGAAAGATAGTACATTTGCAAACAGAATTAAAGTAGACTCAACAACAATTAAGTAATAAAGTGGATTGTCAAATTAACATACAGGAAACAGTAGTCTTCAACACAAAAAATAATCAGTTAGAAGATATAATGTATGAGAGAGCCCTATTTCCAGCAAGAAAATAAAATACAAAATAGTTAAGAATAAACTTAACAAGAAACTTGCAAAACCTCTATAAGGAAAACTTTAAAAGACTCCTGAAGAAGACTTGAATAAACACAAAGACACTTTTTGCTCTTTGGGATAGGATGATTCAACTCGTCATTAGTATATCAGTTCTTCCTCAGTTGATTTATAAACCTAACATGATCAAAAATAAATGACAGGCATTTTTATGGAGCTAGATCAGTCAATACCAAAATCAAATGAAAAAATAAAGTGCTAGGATAGTTATGACAACATTGAAAAAGGAAAACCATAAGGAAGTGAAACCCTATCAGATATGAAAATAGACTTTGAAGCCTCTATAACTAAAGCAGTGTGGTGCTGGCACCTGAATAGACTGATGGGCCAGTGGAATTGAATACAGAGTCCAGGAACTGATCTAAGAAAAAATGGAAATGCAATGTATGATGATGATGGTGTCTTAAATTACTGGGGCAAAATTTTTTTTTTAAAAAAAATGCCATTTGAGGACAGGGGCAGTAGTTCATGCTTATAGCCTCAGCACGTTGGGAGCCTGAGGCAGAAGGATTGCTTGAGCCCAGGAGTACGAGACAAGCCTGGGCAGTATAGCAAGACCTTCCCCTGCCAACAGCCTACCCCATCTCCACAAACAAACAAATAGTTGGGCATTGTTGTATACAACTATAGTCTTAACAATTCAGGAGGCTGAGGTAGGAGGATCAGTTGAGCCCCCAGGGTTCAAGGCTGCAGCGAGCTATGATTTTGTTACTGTACACCAGCCTGGGTGACAGAGGGTGAGCCTGACTTTAAAACAAACAAGCAAAAATTTGAAAAAAACAGAAAATTGGATCCTTAACTTGCACCATTCAAAATAAGAAATTCCAACTGATCTGAGAAATAAATGTTACAAATGAAAACATAGAAGTACTAAAAGAACACATGGAAGGAGTTTTTCCATAACCCAGCAGAGATAAGGAAAGGCTGTATTCATTTATCAAATCTATATGTGATAAAAGATAACAATATATTAACTACATAAATACGTGTTTTCTATATCTTATATGTATTCTATGTTATGTATAACTATGTTAAAAATTAAATGATGTTTAAATACATATTTTGCATTTCAGAAATACATAAATGATAGCAAACTGGGAGAAAATATTTGCAGCATGTATGTAGTAAGTGAAAAACTCTGTCATTTGGTCTTAGGAACCCAATTAAGGGATCTATTTGAGATTTAAGAGCAAGAAATGGCATTCCAGGCAAAGACAATAAAGTTGCACCAAGGTGTATATGTGATTGACAGCAAGACACTTCATCTGAACCCTAGTCATTGAACCAGATAGGAACTGTAGTCTACATTTGGAAGGAACTTCGTGCCAAGTGACCCAGTTGCAAACGTTAGAATGAGACATCAGCAATTCCATGAAGATGTCACCACCCAAAGTGTCAATAGAATCCCTGTTAGAATAGTAGGATATTGACCAGTGAATTGGATCAAATTTGTTCATGACCTTATAGTACATGCTGCTGATTAAACCCCAGAGTTCTACTTGCTTTTACAACTGCCTTCTGGTTTTCATTCCATCCTCCTCCTCCTCCTCCAAGTGCACTGTGTCCTGTATCACTTGGTTCAGGCAAATACTCACTCATCTGCCTTTCTGCCTTTCCCAGGCCCAGCCATGTGTGGTTATTCAGGTTGTGCAATCATAAATGAGCTTTAAAAAAGTTTTACTACAGGTAAGTAGTACTGATAGACACTTTTCCAGCCTCTCATACAGTCCTGGTTGCCTATATCAAACAGATCTCTATGAGGAGACACAAGTGAATCTCCTGAACCTTAGTTAGTTTGCTTCCTACAAAAAGAGATTTCTGTTACTTCATGCTAAGAAAAATTCTAAGTACCAGACTTATTTGATTCATCAAATTGAAGACATAATCTATTTACAGGGGTAACATTATTTTCTGTACTACAAAGAAGAAAACCAGCTATGCATTAAGGAAAAACATTTCCTTATTATTTTGAAACTTTAATTATATTTATTGAAATGTATCATTTAAGTTTAGACATGGATTTTATCATATAGTACTTTATGCATATATTAAAAGAAAAACATAAGTGAAATAAGCTGGTTAAAGTATTTCAATGACTTCGTTTTTTCTACCCAACTATTCAGAATCTTATTTCAAGACAAAGTTATATACTGTGCCATTAATAGTATCAGTGATATAGCACTTAAAACAATTCACAAAAGTAGACTCATAGTCACAGGTTACTAGAGGATAAAAGTTGCTTCAATATAGCAAACCTGCACAAGTCCCCCTGAAACTGAAAAGGAAAATCTAAATGTTTACCATCAGTTTGGCTATCTAAAAATGTGTATAAATAAAGCTATCATTTCTTTAAAACCAAAAAAAAGCTGCCTCAATTTTGCTTCCTAGGTTCTCTTCTACTAGATTCCCTCTGAATGCGCAATTAACCTTTCTTTCTTACTCTTGGACACATTAATACATAATACTTTCCCATTTACTTTTAAATCCTTTAAACCATTTCTATTGATGGGGCAACTCTACCCATTTTGAAAACATTAGGATTAGGCAGTTAGTTTTTAATAATGCCCACTGGGTAAGTTTTAGCCCATGTCAAGAAGAACGTGAAAGTTACCAATTTGAAGAAGGTTTAAAAGGTAAATATCCTCGCTGTTTTGCCATTGACATCAAGATGACATTTTTTTTTTTTTTTAATGGCTGCGATCTTTGTGAGTTTGTACCAGTGGTTCACGTGGAGTTTCACACTGGTTTTTCTGGTCCTAGGAGTGGGGGTTTCCACACCTCACTCCCAGATGCTCCATGTTAGAACAGGTCTTCCCACACTGCTGAAACGATGATAGTGTGTCTGTGCCAAATGACAAGAACCCTGTGGCACCTAGTGCCCATCTGAAGGTGTTCCCAGGTCCCTAACCCCATATCTCTGCTGCTTACATTTCCCATCTAATTCTGGAAACTTGCAAGTGAGTAGGAGTAAGTTTTGCTGCATCTATTGGAGGCTTCTTAAGAAGAACAGGACACTTTTTTTTTTATTGCATTTTAGGTTTTGGGGTACATGTGAAGAACATGCAAGATTGTTGCAGAGGTGCATACATGGCAGTGTGATTTGCTGCCTTCCTCCCCTTCACCTATATCTGGCATTTCTCCCCATGCTATCTCTCCCCAACTCCCCAACCCCTGCTGTCCCTCCCCTATTTCCCCCCAACAGACCCCAGTGTGTAGTGCTCCCTTCCCTGTGTCCATGTGTTCTCATTGTTCAACACCCTCCTATGAGTAAGAACATGTGGTGTTTGATTTTCTGTTCTTGTGTCAGTTTGCTGAGAATGATGGTTTCCAGGTTCATCCATGTCCCTACAAAGGACGCAAACTCATCATTTTTGATGGCTGCATAATATTCCATGGTGTATATGTGCTACATTTTACAGGACACTTTCTTCTTCAAATTGTGCAATATCCCCATGGGCTTCAGTTCAATGAAAAGAATTTATGTAGTCATAATTGTCATCGTATTTCCTAATATACTGTTTTATAAAAAGTCATGATTTACAAGTAAAAGCCATATTAAGTCTCCAGTAACAGTTTCCTAAGATTTCAAATGTCTGCATTCTTATAAACATTAAACTGAACACCTCATCATTTTCTCCCTGATGTAATCTAACTTATATTCCTTTTGTCCATAGAAACTATTCTTATCTCATTTTCCAAAGGTCTCTATGCTGTGAAACAAGATTATTTATCTTGACTTTTCTCTGCCTTCTGGTCATTTTTAACACCATTAACAGCAACTGCTTCTGCAGAACCACTTTAACTTCTGCTTTCAAGTTTGTCACAAATCCCTCAGTTAGTTTCCCTAAATTTTCAGCGGAAGAGAATTTCCAATTCAGCACTCTGCTGATAACAGACACTGTGTCCTTGGCTGCCTGCATCTGACCCTGAGTGCCTTCATCTAAAGCTGTACAGTATAGCTGGACTCCACTTAGAACCATAAAGCTTAGCAGAGAAAGGACAAGGCATGGAACCAGGCAGGACAGGACTCAAACAATACCGTATTAGCTTTCTACTGCTGTGTAACAAATTACCACAACTTAATGGCTTGAAATAACACACATTAGTTACCTCACAGTTCCTGTGGATTTAAAGCCCAGACATGGCCTTAGCTGGGTCCTTTGTAAGCTGTAATCCAGGTGCCAGCCAGGGTTGGATTCTCATCTGGAGGCTTGACTGGGGAAGAATCTAGTTTTAAGCTCACTCAAGTTAACAGAGTTCATTTCTTTGTAACTGTAGGATTCATGGCAGCTTGTTTTTCAAAGCCTGTGAACAGACCCAGATTCTAGACCGAGTCAGCTGGTAATATAGAGTCTTACATGACATCATGTAACATCCTGTTACCTTTGTCATATTCTGTTGGTTAGAGGCAAGTCACAGGTCCTACCCACAGTGAAGAAGAGGGGACAAAAACAGTGTGCATGCCAGAAACAGGGATCATGTAGTATCACCTTCGGTTCAATATGTCACCATCACTGTCCTTACATTCTCTTAGCTTCCCAGTTTTCTCATCCATGTTCTCAGGATATGACAGAAAGATGGTCAGATCCCCTTGCATGTGTTCAGGCAGCACCATTTCTAATAAGCACTATTGTGGTAAGTTTTACTTACTAACTCGATTACGCTGAAACCTCAGTTATTCAATTAAACACCCATCTGGATGTTCTATAAAGGCAATTCATAGACAGGATGAAAGTTCATAATAAGTTGCCTTTCTGTAAGTGAGCTTGACTTAGAAAACCTGGGTAGTCTGATTCACTGTGTTAAAAGGCCTTAAGAGCAGTACTGAGACTTTCAGAAAGAAAAGAAATTCTGCCTGTGGACAACAAGCTCAACTCATGCCCAGCAGTTCAAGTCTGCCTTTCCCAGTGGCTTTCCCTATAGATTTTACAGGACGTTGGTAATATGGTTTGTCTGTGTCCCCACCCAAATCTTATCTGCAATTGTAGTTCCCATAATCCCCACATGTCATAGGAGGGACTAGGTAAAGATAAATAAATCATCCTGTTCTTGTGATAGTAAGTTCTCACAAGATCTGATGATTTTATAAGGGCTTCCCCCTTTGCTCAGCTCTCATTCTTCTCTCCCCTGCCACCTTGTGAAGAAGGACGTATTTGCTTTAATATATATCTCCTACCATATATGTTTCTCTAGAGAACCCTAACTGGTGCAGATTTTGATACTGAAAGAGATTCTAGAGGACTATAACCTTATAACCTTATGGTGAGTTTTCTGCATTGATCTGGGGTTTCTAAAATTGGTTGCCTAATATGATCACATTTAAAGACACCTATGGATCTATTCCAGTGGTAAAAAGGGCATTGGTAGTTCATGTCACCATGTAACAATAGAGATATAAAAAATATAGCCACTGGGTACTCTTAATCAATTACCTATGAAAGGTGAGATTTGGGTTACTGTGTATTTTCTACCTTAGAACATTTTAGTAACACTAAAAAGTACAGTGGGTTTGGCTGGTTATTCCTAATTGTACTAAAGAAAGTGGGGAACGAATAGGATAAGCTGAGAGTTTCAAATTCTCAGTTCAATCTCTACATAAATAATCTGAAGCCTTCTTTGACTACCCTGAAAGAAACCTTTACATCTGTAACCCAGGGGCAAGAATTTCTGAAAACCAAATTCAGAGTCTAACCCTGTGAGTGGCTAAATTAAAATGTAACTTAGATTCTCAACATTGCAGGGCATCTTTTGTTAAGCAGAGAGCTTTGATTTGGAAGGAATGGGAACCTGAAAGTTTGAAGGGGGACATACAGCTAGATCACAATGAAGTTGAGTCTTCTCTGTCTGTTCTAGCAGCCTTTCTAGCCCAGCCTGCGGAGATTAGCCAGAAGAAACTAATGGCTTTCCCAGAGGTAACTGCCTTGAAAGATACTGCTGAATCTCCTTAGGACCCACTACCAGTGCTCCTCTTTGCTTCTAGACCTGTAATTATACTCGAGCCTCAGCAGGTCCCCAAGGGTAAGGTAGAAAGTGTAAGCTGTGCGAAGGTGTGTCATAGGAAAAAAGAACTGCAAGATATTTCCAAATTATACAGACAGAAACCCAGGGAATTCATGTGGGAATGCATTGTAAGAATGTAAGATTGTCGTGGAAGAAATATAAAGTTGAATCTGGCCAAATATCTTGATATGAACCACTAATCAAATATTTGGGTTAACTTGAGTGCTTAGAAAAGGCTTGGTTTGGTTGGTGGGTTAGCAGAAACATGAACCTGAAGGTGGCCTAAGCCAAATAATGCTGAATGTTAGAACTGCCTTGGTACTTTGTATAATAAGGCATCCAGAGGCTTAAGAAAAGTGGAGTGTTTGAAAGATCATATAAGAAAG
Organism: Aotus nancymaae; assembly: GCF_030222135.1. Lineage (NCBI taxonomy): Eukaryota > Metazoa > Chordata > Mammalia > Primates > Aotidae > Aotus > Aotus nancymaae. The sequence continues at coordinate 12,842,173 of NW_026988450.1, read as the reverse complement.
ATCTGCTCAACTATCCTAATAGGGTCCATAAGACACACTTTTCACCACAGCTTTGAGAAATCGACTTCTGAAGGATGTCCCAGCCTCCGTGAAGAGCTCTCTTGTCTCTCTTCAGGTCAGAAAGTACCGTGGGAACTGACATCATCAGAATGGGATCTCAGGCTGGCATGGTGGCTCACACCTGTAATTCCAGCACTTTGGGAGGCCAGGGCAGGTGGATCACTTGAGGTCTGGAGTTCAAGACCAGCCTGGCCAACATGGTGAAACTCCGTCTCTACTAAAAATACAAAAATTAGCTGGGTCTGGTGGAAGGCTGATTAAGAAGAATTGCTTGAACCGGGGAGGTGGAGGTCGCAGTGAGCTGAGATCATAATACTGCACTCCACCTGGGTGACAGAGCAAGACTCCATCCCTCGCTTCCCCCCGCAAAAAAAATGGGATCTCTAAGTGCAATGTATATAACAGTATGTCAGGGTGGCAGGGGCCAAGTGGTGGCTCTTCATTGCTTCATACAAGGTGTGCATGGCTGCTATAAAGGACAGCAGAGCCAAGGTAATAGTAAAAAAATCCGTTTCACCATTGATTTTTGGGATTGTCTAGTTTATCCTGGATGTCCCTAGAAAAGGGATAGAGCTGGGCACAGTGGCTCATGCCTGTAAACTCAGCACTTTGGGAGGCCGAGGCAGGTGAATCACTTGAGGTCAGGAGTTCCAGAGCAGCCTGGCCAACATCACGAAAACCCATCTTTACTGAAAATATAAAAATTAGCCGGGCATGGTGGTAGGCACCTATAATCCCAGCTACTCAGGAAGCTGAGGTGGGAGAATAGCTTGAACCTGGAAGGTGGCAGTTGCAGTGAGCCAAGATAGCACCACTGCACTACAGCCTGGGCCACAGAGTGAGACTCTATCTCACCAAGGAAAAAAAAGGCCAGGCACAGTGGCTTACACCTTTAATCCCAGCACTTTGGGAGACCAAGGCCAGCCAATCACAAAATCAGGACTTTGAGACCAGCCTGGCCATCATGGTGAAACCCTGTCTCTACTAAAAATACAAAAATAGCTGGGCGTGGTGCTGGGCACCTGTAATCCCAGCAACTCAGGAGGTTGAGGCAGGAGAATCGTTTGAACCCAGAAGGTGGAGGTTGCAGTGAGATGAGATCACATCACTGCACTCCAGCCTGGGCGACAGGGTGAGACTGTCTCAAAAAAAGAAAAAGAAAGAAAAGGAATAGATGGGCAGTCTACTAAATTTGAATTTAATCTATATTAGCAGAAGGGATCTGTATCTAGTGAATGGAAGTCTAGCATGAATCACTAAAACAGAGAGACCAAGCTCTTTAATCAGTTTCCCAACTTGAGCCAGTTTATAGACACAGAACTCCTTGAATGAAAGGGAGGCTGGGTCCATTTGAGGAGAAAGCCTGCTACACAGTTAAAACATTATATTGTTAAATCTTCATATATTGTTAATATTATTAATCTTTTTCTCTCAGCTGTCCACAAAGGAACTCATGGCTTGTTATCAAGGCGACTGTGCAATGAGGAAAATAAAACAATGAAACTTTTGGAGAGTAACTGAACACCAGCTGTGAATTGATACTAATTTCTGGAGACCTAAAACACGAGTTTGTCCACCAGTCAGTGTAAGAGCTTATGGAGGTCAGACGATCAATGGAGTTTTACTTGGATCCATCTTATAGTGACGCAGTGGGTCACCAAACCCATCCTGCAGTTATTTCTCCAGTTCCAGAATAAATAGTTGGATAGAAATAGTCAGCAACTGGCAGACTTCCCACATTGGTTTACTGACCTCTAAAGTGAGAGCTATTATAGTGAGAAAATACCAAGAGGAAGCCAATAGAACCGCCTCTACTTTGAAAAATAGCAAACCCAAACGAATGCTGTATTTCTGGATGGATTCAGACATTAATGCGATCATCAAGGACTTGAAAGATGCAGAGGTAATGATTCCCACCGCATCCTCACTCAACTTGCCTATTTGCCTATGTGGAAAGCAGATGGATCATGGAGAGTAACAGTAGATTATCAGGAACAGAATGAGGTGGACTCCAGCTGCAGTTACTGTTTCAGATGTCATTTAATTGCTTGAGCAAATTAACACATCCCTTGGTACCTGGTGTGTAGCCATCGACCTGTCAAATGCTTTTTTGTTGGTATCTGATAGTAGAGACAAGCAGAAGCAGTTTGTTTAGCTGGCAAGGCCACCGATAAACCTACACTATCCTGCCTCAAGGGTATCTCAAGTCTCCAGCCATGTATTTAGTCCACATAAATTAATTCAGCTAAAATTTAGTCCACAGGGTTTTTAATTGCCTTTCTCTTCTGTAAGATACCACACTGGTCCATTACAGACAGGTCATTATGGTCACTGGACCTTCAAAGCAGGAAATAGCAACTACTCTAGACATATTTGTAAGTCTATTTCATGTCCAAGGGTGAAAAATAAATCTACAAAAATGCGGCGGCCTTCTACCTCAGTGAAATCTCTAGGGTCCAGTGGTGTAGAGCACATCAAAATATTCCTTCTAAGGTGAAGTTAAGTTGTTGCATCTGGCTCTTCCTACAACTAAAAAAGAAGCACAATGCTTATAAAGCATCTTTAAATTTTGGAGACATCATCTTCTGGGGAAAGGATTAGCATGTTTTTGGTTGTATATGGGACAGTTTTCCATAGATGGCAGAAGTATGTTTGTGTTATTGTCTTTATTTGGAGATTATGCATAATCTAAGGACATGTGTATAAATGCCAAAGTGACCTATAGTAAACTGTGACGGACAGGTTTTCTGTTAGTCCCCAGTTATTCAATCAAACTTAATCTAGGTGTTGCTGTCATGGAAGTATTTTGTAGATGTGATAAAGCTCCATAGTCATTTGACTTTACGCAAGCAGACTTGACTTAGAAAACCTGGATGGAGTTGATTCGATGTGTTTGAAAGGCCTTCAGAGCAGGGTTGAGGCCTTCCAGAAAGAGAAGAAATTCTGCCAGTGGACAGCCATTAATTCATGCCCAAGAATTGAATGGCTTGCCCTACAGATTTCAGACTTGTCTAACACACCCCACAATGTGTAAGCCAGTCGTTTGCAATAAATCTGATAATATATATCTCCCACTGGTTCTTTTTATAGTGCCTGTATCCTAATTGATAGAGGCACTATTCATATCGTGAATGGAAATATTGCGAGCTGGGGACCTAGCCATACTTTACTAGCTGGTTGATTTAATTTTGCTCAGTATTAAAATGAAACAAATCTAAATGTTTCAAATCCCCACTTAGGGACACACCACTTAAGGACAACAGCCAATGTCTAAACATTTCCAAAGTTTTGTTTCCTACATAATTATTTTAACACCATAAATGTTTATTTGTGAAAGCATTATGCACTCTAGTACCTACCTTTTTTTGGTAATTTTTATTAAAATAGTACAGTGAAACATGTTTGCACATGATACTTATCTGTATTATTTTTAGTTAAGTAATTGTTCAAATTATAGTAAGGATAGATTCTTGGGAAAAAAACAGAGTTAGCAGGTGAAATGGGTTTTGTTTTAGGGGTCTATATATTTTACAAAATAACTGACTGGAAACTTTTCGACAAATTTCCCTTCCCTCCAGCATTTTGCAAGACAGTCTGTCTCATTCTATTTTCTATTTATTTTCTTCGGAGTAATTTCTCTTACATCCGTGTAACCTCTTGATCTCCAAGCCTATACCTTCCATGCTAATTTTCCATCTTAAGCATGACAGTCTTCCATTGGGACTTAGTCCCTCAAGCGGACTCCTATTTACGGGGCCATGATTTTGACGAGAGCTCCGTAAACATCCGAAGATAGTGTTGGAAAAGGTAAACCAGACAATTTTGAGTCTCATAAGTATGCTAAGAAGTACTAAGCCGTGTTAAGACATTTCTATTATAAAGGCTTCTCATTTCCCAACAAAACTACTCCCTCCCTTAGCCCAAAGAGCGTCTCCAACAGCTGTGTTTGGTTCCTAAACTTAGAACGGTGGAGCGGAAGAAGACTTTTCTTTCTCTACACTTTTTTACTGATCTTCTTGGCTTTATTGATGTAAATCTTTTCATAGCATCCTTTTCCTGAGGACTTTAACACCGAGTTCTTGGCCATTGCGAACTTGCCTTCCTCATATGCCTGCTGCTTGGTGTTTCTGTGAGGAAAAGTGGAGTGCACCTGGTGATTTTTTTTTGCTCCAATTCCCTGTAGATTTCATTTGGCATTGTTTTCTTTCAGCATCACCCACATAAAGGGCAAGAGGGCCAAAAATAATGTACACTCCCCTTTTATGTCCTAACACCACACTTCCATATCGCCTTCAGCATTTCTTATTGAATAGTGGTCTTGACCACAGCTACTAAGCCTTACTCCTTTTTATTTTCAGTGGTGTATTAACTAATAATTAACTTTTCCTATTTATTATTCAAAATGTCCACAGTAAGCACCATCTTACTTCCACAGCCCAATAAATCAGTACCTGAACCACTTTTTATCTTTGTCTTATCATTCTGTTTTACCCTATTCAATATTTAAGCATCAATATTTAGATGCTTATTATAACTTGGGAATGCTTTAATGACATATAAGAAGGGTGCCCAAGGCTGGGCGCGGTGGCTGACACCAATAATCCCAGCACTTTGGGAGGCTGAGGTGGGCGGATCACAAGGTCAGGAGTTCAAGACCAGCCTGGCCAACATGGTAAAACCCTGTCTCTACTACAAATACAAAAGAAATTGATTTTGGTAGAACTTAGAGTGAGCCAAAATCGCACCACTACACTCCAGCCTGGGAGACAAAGTGAAAGCCTGGAAAGAAAGAAGGAAGGAAGGAAGGAAGGAAGGAAGGAAGGAAGGGAGGAAGGAAAAAAGAGGAAGAAATGCGTGCCCTGTTCTTGGCTTCACGACTTTCTCCACCCCACGACTTTTATTCCCACCACCAAACCCTGAGAAGAGTCTTCATTTTCCTGGACAAAGAAGCATTCTACCTATCTAGGTCTGGAAAGATCCTTAGACTAGAGGTTTTAAAAAAAAAGATGATGGATACTTTAAAGGGCAGTGTAAACAATAAAAATCATTAAAGGTCAATTGATCCAAACTGCCTGGCAGTGAGAGCGCATGGCCTCTCCACGACGGGTGAGCTGAGCTGCAGTCCACAAAGCGCCGGTTCAGAGCAAGCTGGAGATGACTGACAGGGAGAACTCCCCTGGGCTCAGAGTGTCTCAACACTAGAACCTCATTAGGACATCTTCCCTCTGCACTGTGACTTGACATTTCTTTATCAAATGATTCTGCAGGTAAAGACCCTCTAATCTGAAGATGATTGACTGCACTGGGCAATAGATATAATTGGAAATTCAAGAATATTTCTTTCATTAATCCTCTCTTTTAGAGGAGTGCAGACTTCTTTTGTTCTTTTTTTTTTTTTTTACTAGATAAAGGAGAGTTGCTTTTTTTTTTTAATTTTATTTTTTTCTTAAAGATCCTTGTGTATGGAGTGTCATGTTAAGCAAAACATAAAATGACTGAGTGATTGCTCTCTAGAAATGTATAAACTAATACAATTGAATGAAGAAAAAATATACGTACTTTTTAAGGGGAAAAAGATGCTTTTGATTTTTTTATTCAGTCCTGAAGTTCTTTTCATAAAGTAAGATGTACATTTTATCTTCAGAGAAACCCTTTCATCTGAACTTGACCAGTGTTAACCTCATTGGTTACAAGGGGGTCACGGGAATATGGAACCTCCCCATTTGTTCACTGGAATAGTTTCAACTTGTTTCATTTTTAAAAAATTGTTCTTCTTTACACTTTTACTTCCCTTTAATATTCTTCCTGCTGCTATTTTGAAGTAGTTAATTTAATTGGCAATGGATTAACTCACCTTGGCTAGCAATGGAACAATGAAGAACTTAACACAGTGTTCATTCGTGTGTATGTGTGTGTGTGTTTATGTGTATTGTGTGTGTTTGTGCATATGGCACACTGGAATAAGTAGGCAAGCAGAACTTAATAATAAAGTGCAATTCACAAAATACACCCTTATAAATGTGCCACAACCTGGGTATTAAAATCCAGTAAGAAGTTTGTTAATTCTACCTTGTTACAATTTATTTTTCTTTGGTTTACAAGGGTTTTCTGAGATTGTGGGAAATTATTGCTAATCTTGTACTTATAATTTTTATTAGTAAGAAATATGAGAAGGGAGGAAGGGAAGAGAAAGGAGCTGGGACAGTAAGCATAGGAAAAGTAAATTGCCTATTTTGGTTAAAAGAATGCAGACTACTAATTATCATTCATTTGATTGTAAATTTTATATTCAGACTTTCCTCAAATGATTATTCGTATTGTGTGATATTATCAGGAAAACCTTTGGAATAAGTATTAAAAGTATATTATTTACAACCTTGATTTTTGAGCTTTCGGGAAAGATGTTTCATTGTGAACCAATGGTGAATGTAGGTTAAAACAATAAAAAGATCATTCAAAAGACTCCATCAAAAATAGATATCTAAATATTCATAGTGCATATACTATGGCTTGTTTTTTAACCCCCCACTTTTTTTTTTTGAGACAGAGTTTCAGTCTTCTTGCCCAGGTTAGAGTGCAATCAAGCTCTCTCAGCTCATTGCAACCTCCACCTCCCAGGTTAAAGCGATTTTCCTGCCTCAGCCTCCCAAGTAGCTGAGATTAAAGGCGCCCGCCACCACGCCTGGCTAATTTTTATATTTTTATTAGAGACAGGGTTTCACCATGTTAGCCAGGCTGGTCTCAAACTCCTGATCTCAAGAGATCCCGCTTGCCTAGGCTTCCCAAACAGCTGGGATTACTAGTGTGAGCCTCCGCGTGGGGCCTTTTTGAATCTTTAGGCAGCATAAAGCAGCAGCAGCTGAAGTTTGAGCTCTAGTGGAAAATACATCTATTCTTTGCTGACCCCTAGTGTCCACAGTAAGTAAACGTGAAATCTAAAACCTCTAAAGGAAAAACATGGCAGTTTGAGAAATGACATTTTGTTTCACTCAAAACACAAAACAAAAAAAATGTGTTCCAAAATAAAATAATTCACCTTCTGTAAATTATATAGTTAGCACAGAAACATACATAGAGAATGAAACAGATACGTTCAAATTCAGCTTCTGCTTTTGATAGCGGGTAAATCTGAGGAAGACTTTTCAGGGTTATAGAGCACCGTCTGAATTGTTGAAAGAAGCGGGAACCACTTCTTTCTCTCTGGCTACACTGGCCTCAAATCTTTTCTACAAGTATGTGAAGATAATCGTTGGGTTTTCAAATCCTTCCAGCACTACCCAACCACCGCTCTGGGCAGCAACACCACCATCACTTGGATAAACAGCCTTGGAGACCATGACCACCCGCTGGGAGCAAGAAACAGGTGGTCTCCCCTCCCTGAGGCTGTGAAGACAAATAGACGTTACCTAAGCAAAGTGAAAGACAGGGACAGAGACAGGCACAGAATTCTTTCTTAGCCCAATCCAAATCACAAATTTTTGCTTCCCTTGTGGTGAAGTGAAGCAATCACTCAATAATTGTCTGCCCTAACCACAATTGACAAGGCTGTCCTTTTTCTTTCTTTCTTTTCTTTCTTTCTTTCTTTCTTTCTTTCTTTCTTTCTTTCTTTCTTTCTTTTTTTAAAGACAGTGTCTCATTCTGTGGCCCAGGCTAGAAGAAGCTGAGGTTTCAGACAGCTTAAACCTCTACCCTGGGCAACAGCTATGAACACAATGGTGTTGACATAGCTCACTGCAGCCTTAAATTGCTGAGCTTGAGCTATCCCCCTGCCTCAGCCTTCCACGTAGCTGGGAGTACCTGCACCTGTCACCACACCTGGCTTATTATTATTATCATTATTTTGTAGAGACATGGTCTCCCTATGTTACCAAGGCTGATCTCAAACTCTTAGCCTCAAGCCATCCTCCTCCCTCTGCCTCCCAAAGTGCAAGGATTACAGGCGCAAGCCTGTAATTGGCTTTCCTTTTGGAGAGAGGGATTTTTTTTTTACAATTTTTTTTTTTTTTTTACAATTCCACTGATTAAGTTTTCTTCACCATTTTCTCTGCTTGTGGATAATGTTTTTTTTGCAATTAGAAGCCCTCTGAGGGTTTACATGGAACGTCACACCAAGTGAAATTGTCAACCACTCGGTTATATTTTTTCCATGGTTTCAAAAACAGAGAAAGAAAATGGAGTCTATTGTTCTTGCATGTTTGTTTGTTTAGGGTTTTTGTTGATTGTTTTTCCCTGTACGATAAGTAGCATCTATGACTTTCTGTCTCTTTGCCTCTTTGTACCTTCATACCATCCTCCACTTAACTGCCACAATCTGAATTTTTATTTTACTTATTTATTTGTTTGTTTGTTTGTTTGTTTTTAAGATAGAGTTTTGCTCTTGTTGCCCAGGCTGGAGTGCAATGGCGCAATCTCGGCTCACTGCATTCTCTGCCTCCCGGTTTCAAGCGACTCTCCTACCTCAGTAGCTGGGATTACAGGTGTGCACCACCACACCTGACTAATTTTTTGTATTTTTAGTAGAGACGGGGTTTCACCATGTTGGCCAGGCTGGTCTTGAACTCCTGACCTCAGGTGATCTGCCCATCTTGCCCTCCTAAAGTTGTGGGATTGCAGGCATGAACCACCATGCTGGGCCATCATAATCTGAATTCTTAAAACACTCTTAATTCAAATATTTATCCTCTTCACTGGATGGCAACTTCAGTCAGCTCATAGATATTTTCCCAAAAGTGTTTGTCTGATTTTAAATCTTCAAATAACCCATTTTGTTCCTGAATTAATAAGAACATTTGTCCTAACTAATGTCTCTAATTCTAAACCAAGATGTTGTCCTGCAGGTATTCTAAGATACATTAGACAAGACCTGACTGTGCAGGTTGATTGTTTACCATATGTCTATGCAGCTATTGTCTCAATTACACTCAGTTCTTTCCTTGAGAATTTGATAAATGGCTCAAAGATGTTCATGCTTGGAAATGGGAAAATTATTCATGTTTTTCCTCTCTTGTGTTTGTCTACTAGGATAGATATTTTGAATATAAAAACTTTTTAGAGGTTGTGGAAATGGCTTTTAATTAAACTCTTCAAATATTTTGAAGGATATATGTACATTTAAGTTTGTTTGCTGAGAAGTCTATTTGTGTTTAGAAGTCTGCCCCTATCAAGAGAATTCAATACATGCTAAGAATAATCACTTCTAAGAGTAGATCTGCTTCTCACACTGTGAACCACAGTGGACCCTGGCAGCCCTGCCTCTGTCTTAAGACACTGTCACCCCTCCTACCCAGCCCTCTGAACTTCCTGGTCCCAGCAGGCCCTTTAATGGTCTAGTCCCCATCAATTTTATGAGCTCCCTTTATAGCATTTTGATAAATCCCTCTTTTTGCTTAGAGATGATTTTTGCTAATTGCATCCCAAAATCCTACCTGGTACAGAAATTATTTCCAAAAATAGGTGTAGGCAACAGGTTCCAAAGGGAATATGGAGAATTTGAATCTAGTCACCTGTCTAAGGTAAAACAGAAGGCAATGAAATTCTCAATAATAAGCCCAGGTGGGAATGCAGAACTTTACAAAGTAGCTACAAAACTATATTATCACCTATGGTCTCTCCAAATCAAGTTCTTTTTGGGGTAACGCTTTGAGTGGCTGCACTCCTGCTGACATGTAGAGTATAGAAAGCCGGGTGCAGTGGTTTACGTCTATAGTCCTAGCACTTTGGGAGACTGATATAGAAGGATTTCTTGAGCCCAGCGGGTCAACATAGTGCAACCCCATCTCTAATAAATGAATAAATAAAAGAGCAGACATGATGGCACACATCTGTAGTCTCAGCTACTCAGGAAGCTGAGGGGGGAAGACTGCTTGAGCCTGGGAGTTCGAGGCTACAGTGAGCCATGATCATGCCACTGCATTCCATCCTGGGCAACAGAATGAGACTCTAATAAATAAATAAATAAATAAATAAATAAATAAATAAATAAATAAATAAATAAATTCAAGGACTTCAGGCTATCAAAAGTCAAGTAGCGGCATTTAAGTAAAAGCAAAGTGGGCATGGTTATCCTAATAAGAACCAGGTAGTCATATGGTAATCACATGATCTGAGCACAGTAATATCCATGGCAGCTAATTGAACAGGGATTTTCTAGAGCAAACAGAGATAAGCAGCCCAAAAAGGTCCTGCTTTGATTGTACAGAAAAAAAAAGAAAACAGATCTGGGGAGCAGAATCCAGTCTACGGCAATCACAGTAGAGAATTGTACTTCTCATTCAATTCTTAGGCTTTAATTAATTCAAAAACAAACAACTCCTTGTATAGAGGAGAGTGGGCACTCTTTGGGAAGAACCACCCCGTTGAGTCATATATTTTGAAAAGATATCTGTAAAAATTGTCAGAATTCCCACACTGACTCCTTCATCAATAGGTATTCTGATAGAAAAGTTCAAGCGGAAGTCCTTGGAATTCGTATTCCCACTAAAAGTACATTAAAAACTCTCACATTCCCAGAAAAATCACAGGGATAGGGACATCATTTAAAAACTTAAATGATACCAGGGTGGTAATTTATCTCATTTTCATTTAATTTTCCAGTGTAGTACACCAAAGATAAATGGGTTTTTGAGAAAGACAGTGAATTGCCCTAAACTTGATCAGGTGATGACACAAATGAAAGCTACTATTTCAGATTTTATTTCATTGAAGCAAATCTACACAGACTCTAGTGCTTGGCTTATAGCTGTTTATCCTGAAAATATTAGCTTCTCTTTTGTACTAAATATAAAAGTTTTTAAGCATTTTGCTTTCACCTGAGGAAACTTGATACAGGCAGAGGAGACCTGTGCAGTGGCACTTCCCACGCAGGGAGAGCTTAGAGAACAATGAGGAAGTGAAACACCTCACTGAGCAGAACTTTGCACAGCACACCTCAATATCCACTTTTTCTAGAAGAGAGGAACTGTTAATATCTAAACTTAATGAGCAATAGGAAAACCTTTGACCAGAGGGTCAAGGGCTTGGAAAAAGCAAGAATAGAGGATTGATGACAAAGTGGTTTGGGGAAGGAGCATGCGACTGGACCTCTCTGAATGGGCCCAGGGTGCGAGAGTGTGATAATATGTGCCTCATATGAGTGCCTGAAAAAAGACCACTCCTATAGAGAAGTCTTTCCTGGATCAAATGGACAAAACTATTATTTCTATCAATTTCTTCTTCAGTATTCTCCCCACTCCACCTGCTTATTCAACAGACTCATGAAAGCAGTGGCCATGGGCAGAAGAATGGAGGCTATAAATGGATCCATAGCTTGCTTATCTGACCAGAGCCTCTGCCAAATACACAGCTTACCAGAAGTAGTGACTAACCTTGAGCTCTCGATAAGACCTCATACTTCAAGGTAACTAAGCAGCTGCTTGGCAATTGTGTACTCTGGACTCTTTCCACCATGAAGTAGACAATCACTGGCAATAAATGGAATAAACATTTATTCTGGATTTCGATTTGTTCTCCACACCTTTCACAACAGAGCCAACACCACCATCTGCGTAATAACAAGTACCCGATACAGAAGTACAGTATTAGCCACAGCATTGCTTCTATGAAATTCACTTTACAGTGATAGTAATATGGCATGAACGAACGCATGTGAAATTCATATGCGTCTTCATCCTCCAGAAGGAGTTGGCTTTACACAACTCTGTAATGATCTATCAAGTTCTCAGTCACAATGCTACCTGTAATTTTTAATGTTTGGTTCTCTCTCACAAGATACAGAACATTGTCTGAACTAGTGAACATAATATGGTAATACAATACTTTCTCCCATATCTAGAATATCCAGGTTCAGGAGCCAAGGGGTGGAAGTGGAGGTTGTACCACTCACAATTACATCTAATCACTCTTTCACAAAATGTTTGCCTTCCATCTCAGAGACTCTGGGCTCTGCTGGTTTAGAGATCATAATATCTAGTTGGGTTATCTATTTTTCCATATAAACACTTCCCCGGTATATATTGGCTTTAAAAATCAAGAACATTTACTTTTCTCATGAATGTGCCATTTAGACAGGGCTTGTCAGGAATAAGCAACAGCTGAAGAGGCCCAGAGGCTAAGGGCTGAAATCATCTGAAGGCTCACTCACTCACACATCTGAACTTCCCACTGAGAAGATGCGAATAGCTGGGGACTGGAGTAGCTGGAACTGCTTGAGCATTTCTAGCTCTGTGGTCTCTCTACAGGATCACTCTTGCATGGTGGCTTCCGAATAGCTGGGCCTCTTTTATCAGGCCAACCATGACATGTACCTCCTTCAAGCACATGCCTTGAGAAAGAGAAAGCCAGCTGGAAGCTGTATTGCCTTTCATATCCAAGCCCGAGAGGTCATACAGTGTTACTTCCATGGGAGTCATGGCCCACTAAGATTCACGGGAAGGGAATATAGACCCCCATAACTTGATAGAAGACTATCAAAGGTACACAATAAAAAGAGCATGGGGGAGGGGATATATTAATGTGACCATTATTGAAAACCCAGTTTGTCAAGATGTCCAGTGGAGGCAGACTTCTACCAGGGCACCATGTGGTTCCACCAAACAGGAAGCTGGAGCTGCCATTGATGCCTGACCATGTTAAAATCCTTATGCCACAGAAAAAAACAAGTATGGGAGGGGTCAGCAAATGACTTGGGCGAAATTCTGAGCAGAAAGGGGGAAAAGGTGCAGTGATTACTGCACACTGAACACAGGGAGAAGAGAAATCAGGAAAATCCCTGGATGCCTCATTGCACTGAGGTTTAAACACATAATTGAATAGGAGGCATGGGCAGTCCTACGTGAGGGTAATCCACATGAACGCAGATACCTCAGGAATGAAAGTTTGAGTCAGTCCATTACGAAAAAACTCAGACAAGCTGAGGTGTGGACTGAAGGCAAGAGGAACGGTGAATGAATAGTAAAGAAAAGTCATAAAAACTATCAGCAAAAGCATTTTGATAAATCGTAGAAACAGAGACTATACCCTCCTCCTACATTCCCTCCTCTTCATGTCATGACTAAATTGTTGTTAATCCTCTTTTTTTCATTTTTTGATATAGATACTCTGTGGTTAGTTAACTTTGCAGTTTTGCACATAATTATCCTGGGATTATTCAGATCTGCCTGTAGAAACCAACTAGACTTTCGATCATTTCCTCTGAGCTGTGTGGGAGATGGCTCACTCTGCTAGGTGGGGATAGGTTTTATTTTAATGTATGAGTATATTAAAATGGTGTGTGTGGGTGCTGGATAGAAAAATGTGAGGCCCACAGTGGTCACTGGTAAATTTCTAGCTATCTAGCACTCAACCACCTACTTCCTCCAGCATCCCAATCTTCTCTGGGGAATTATCCACCATGAGAGTCCAGGGAAAGAAGTAGTAGCCTCCCATTGTGGAAGCCAGAATTGCTGATTCCGTCTCCCTCTGGCTTACAGAAAATTACGTTCTTTGCAATTAAAGTGACTGAAGGAGCAGGCAACACTTGGTAGTCTGATTCGTAAGTTGGCATCTGCTGCATGAGTGAGGCTGAAGAGAGTGTTATTTAGTCCTCCAGAGCTCCCGGGGTTCTTGTCCTGTGTTTAAGGTTTCTCCGTTATATGAACACCCGATGTATAATAATGTATTAGTCTGTTCTCAGGCTGATAATAAAGACATACCCAAGACTGGGTAATTTATAAAGAAAAGAGGTTTAATGGACTCACAGTTCCACATGGCTGGGGAGGCTTCACAATCATGGTGGAAGGCAAAGGAGAAGAAAAGGGACATCTAACACGATGTCAGGCAAGAGAGCAGGGGCAGGGGAACTCGCATTTATAAAACCATCAGATCTTATGAGAACGCCATGAGAACAGTATGGGGGAAACTATCCCCATGATTCAATTATCTCCACATGGTCCTGCCCTTGACCTGTGGGAATTATTACAATTCAAGGTGAAATTTGGGTGGGAACACAGCCAAATCATATCAAATAATAAATCTGGTTTCCTGGCTAAAGAAAGCCAAAAGTCATATTTCTATATGAACATATATATAAATATACTATATATATATTATATGTGTGTGGTCAATGGGGCGAGAAAAGAAAGGATACATAGCATAATAATACTGGTTATCTCTTTATTATGGATTAAGAGTGATATTAATCTTTCTTACACTTTTCTATGTAATAAACAGGAAGAAAGCAAATATTATTTTAAATACAAAACTCGATTATTGAAACTAGGGCAACAACCCACCAAAATAAAGAAAATAATTCTCCTGTGCCTATATAGATGATGGGAAGACAGAAAGATGGATATATAATAGTTAGACAGAGACAAAAAGATAGGAAATTTGGGCAACTACCAATGAGACTCCTATATACTATTTAGAAGAAAAATCACTTTGCCATCTAGTCTGAGGTTTTAGGTAGTCCATGATACATCTGTTTGTTAAAAGATGTTTACTGCTCATTCAGTGCATGGCGTAGTATGGTACAGTATGCTATTATGATAGAAGAAATTTGCTTAAATGCTTTGTGATTATGGTAAAGAAAAATGTATTTTTAGCCTATGCTGAGTAACCAATCAGTATTGTCAACTTGGATAAATAATAGCTTTTTGCTAGTAACAAAATCATGAATGTGTCTGTAATATAAAAACTATAAAGGGACTTTGTATATTTATTCTGTGATTTTCTTAGTAGCTTAATCTCAAGTTTCCATATTTTGATGCATGGTTACTGGTTCTCCAAAAATATTTGTATTTTGTGTAACTTGCTAACATTTTATTTGGCTGTTTTAAAATTTTAATTTAAAATTACTCTTTGAGAAGAACCCAAATTTACTTCACCGTCAACAACAATAAAACATGTTCTAAAAGGAGTTCAGATTTTCTTGTGAAAAACTTAGGATCTTCTTATTTTAAAAAAATAGCTTCTGTGAAAATGGAAAGAGAGCTTTCTTCAGGCCAAGAAAGATGACGCAATGAGCAAAACGGCCACTTTTGTCACATGCAGAAGTTTTTAACACCATGAGGTTCTTGTCACCAGGCAGTGCCGCCTGATGCTTGGTGAGTGACAACAGGGTTATGGTGAGAACCAAAATGAGAAAGATGTATGTCCATAATACTTTATCTTGGAAGTAAGGAAAGAACTTGGTCTGTTCCTCAATTTCTTCATTCCTCGCAAAGTAAACATGTTTTCTAAAACCAGTATTGTTAAACCAACTTTAGTGAGATATCATTTACATTCAATAAAGGGAACTCATTTTAAGCACATAATTAAAGTTTTAAATATATATATGTCAGTGAATCCACCAATACAAAGAAGGTAAGAAACATTTTCAGCATCCCAGAAAGTTCCTTATGACTCTTTCTAGTCAATATCCTCCCACCCTCGTACTCAGGCAAATCTGAATTGTTTTCTGTTACTGTACTTAAATTTTAAATTAGAATTTAAATACTGAATGAGTAATAAGTAATTATATAAAGCCACTTCTGTGGAGGATGGTGGAAATTTGTTACCACTTACCTAAGAAACCAATGTCCTTGTAATCCAAGTAATCCTTGGAAATATGCCCATCTTAATGTGCTCTGTATTAGTGCTACCCAAGGTACCAGCACACAAAGTGTTTGTTACCAGTGCATTTCAAGATATGGAATTTAAAATCAGAAGCTCAGAAACATTTGTGGCAATTTGACATTACTATGTCATCTACTCATGATCAACTTTGTTAGAAATTCAATTCTATTGTATTTTATAAAAGTATTAGTCAGCAACAGGATGGAAAGTTTTAGAAATTTAAATTTTTAAAAAAAATCTAGTACTTCACCACAATCAGAAAACAGTCCATATATACTCTCCATCTGCCTTGACCTCAATAGTTTTATTTTCTTCCCTCTGTTCTTTAAGTGAAAGCTTTTAAAAGATATGCACTGAATTTGGGAGCAGGAAATGAGCTAGAATATGAGTAATTGTCAAGATTTCTCACATTATATCAGTAGGGAAACAAATCCTTAGTAACTCTTCTAGATTTAAATCCAAATAAATGTCTAAGCAGAAAAAAAAAGTCACTCATAAAAAAAGACTGAGGAAATTGCTGCTGCCTTTTAGTTGATTTAAGCTAATGGTGCAAGTAGCCATTAGTTCAACTAATGGTAATGGATCTTCTGATGCATGATTTGGTGAAAATGCCCCAGATGCCTCTATTCTATAAAGAGCTCAGAAGAAGTAAAAATGGTATCTATTTTTAAATTAATGGTGGATGGATAATTAAAGTAAAAGCAATAAATAAGGATATTATTTAGCTATGATAATGAATAAATTATTGTTAAAATTTCTGATGTGTTCTGTCCTATAAAATAATTTATAATGTTAATATTGACAAACACATATAGTACTTATTATATGCCAGGCACTGTTCAAAATGTTTGGCATGTATTTTTTCATTTAGCTTTCATACCAACAATCTGAAGTAATGAATATTATCTCTAGTTTGCAGATAAAGAAACTGAAAATAAAGAAGTTGAGTTGAGTCATCTTGCCCAAGGTTATGCAGCTGGTCAGTAGACAAGCTGGGGTTTAAGCCTAAGTATTAGGACTCTCGTGTATGTGCCTAATATCTATGTCTGTAGTCTCTTTGATGTTGAGAAGCTTAATTTTCACCGCAGAAGCCATTAAATGAGAGAGCTGGAAAAAAATAAGTAAATCAATGCTCTATTCCATGTATTTTCCAATGAATTGATCATATCATTCATTAAGTTAAAATATTGAGAATTAACTTCTTTTTCTTTCATAGGATATTTTCTCAGTTGCTTTTGCTAATCATGCTGAGATTATATAATGGCATAACAATCAATTAAAAATTAAACAATAACCCTCCAATCAATTTGCTTTTTTTTTTTATTTGACAGGGACTCACTGTTGCTCAGACTGGAATGCGATGGCGTGATCATGGCTTACTGCAGCCTTGACTTCCCAGGCTCAAGCTATCCTCTCACCTGAGCTTTCTGAATAGCCGGGACCACAAGCATGCACCACCACACCTGCCTAATTTTTTCTTTTTTTTTGGTTTTGTTTTGTTCTGTGGAACTAGTGTCTCCTTATGTTGCCCAGGCTGGTCTTAAACTTACGTGCTTAAGCAATCCTCCCACCTCAGCTTCTCAAAGTGCTGGATTACAGGCATGAGCCAATGGACACAGCAAATTGATTAATAAGGTTAAACAATTATTATTTATTTTTTTCTACTTAAATATTTATCTACTTTGAGTGCTACTAAGTTGTTACAAGTGTACTCTATACTGATGATGACATAAAGTCTTATCCAGAAAAGAATGCTAATATCAAACTGCTGAAATTATGATTTATATTTGACAGAGCAAAGGGTCAGTCCTGTGACTGAATTGCTTCTCTTATTTTATAATCTCTCTGGCTCCAAGCACCACACACTCTGTACACTTGGAGAACATTTTGATTTATATCTTATGTGATTAATATAAAATGACTCTGAATGTTAATCATATTATAGAAATTCTATGACTTGAACTTTTTAAGTCAGGCAGATTTTGAGGGAGTGGAGAACATTTAGATAATTCAGATTTCTTCATGACATATCCATTAAAATAAGACCAATTACTTCAGTAGTGTATCTAAATGAGATGTTTTGCCTCTTGACATTGCATATATGGGTGTATTCATTTTCTATCAATTCAGAAATTGGACTCAAAAATATCATTCAAACATATTTTTGAATGCATAAATGAAGAAAGTGTATCTTCCTACAGTTTTCCAGAAAAACAAATGCCTCCCTTGCAAATTTTTAATTCTCGTAAAGTTAAAGGAGTCACTTGATTAAAAAGAAAAAGTATGGAACTTTACATTTTTCTTAGGCTGGTGCACGAGCTAATGTGTAAATTCTTTTATATACATAATGAAAATAACATAGATGCAAATTTTAAATTCAATTAAAAGCAAATTTGGAGGTTACAAAAAGAAAAGATGATTTTAAATACTATTGATTTCACTTGAAAAGCATCATTAGACATGTACGACATACAGTAATAATGTTAAGTATTATTTTCCATACGTGGATTTGATTTTCTATCTGAAGAATGACAAAACATAACATGCAAATTTCAAAACATTTCTATTGATGGCATGATCCATGTTCTTGACAGAAGCATCAGGTGAATTTTTGTATACCAGATTAGTGACAGGTTAGTCTTGTAAACATCTTCCTCCTCTGACAGTTAAATATTTTCAGTTATCAACTGAGCTGCTCAATGCTGGCTGGGGAAGAGTTGCTAAGGAGCACAGAAATATCTCATGGAAACAATGCATGCTAAAACATGAGACCATCTATGGAACATGTTGGAAGTTGTTTGAATTATCACACTCACTATTGAATATTTTAGCTCAGATGGGTTTTTGGTTTGTTTGTTTGTTTGTTTGAGATGGAGTCTCACTCTGTAGCCCAGGCTGGAGTGCAGTGGCACGATCTTGGCTCACCACAACCTCCGCTTCCCAGGTTCAAGAGATTCTCCTGCCTCAGCTTCCCGAGTAGCTGGGATTACAGGTGTGTGCTACCACACCTGACTAATTTTTGTATTTTTAGTAGAGAGGGGGTTTTATCATGTTTGCCAGGCTGGTATTGAACTCCTGACCTCAAATAATCCACCCACCTCAGCCTCTCAAAGTGCTGGGATTACAGGTTTGAGCCACTGTGCCCAGCCACTCAGATGGATTTTTTTACAGAAATGACAAAGGCAATTTATCTCACATTGCAGTTATCACCAAGTATGAAAGTATTAAGATGTTTACACATTTCTTTAAAAGAAAATCAATCGTAATATTTTCTTCAATAAATTCTCCCATTAAAATTTGCCTCTATGTGTTTATTGACTGAATAACATGTGTCAACCAAAGTGCTAGTTTATTGTACATAGAATGGTAAACAAGATATAATTCCTGTCTCCAAAGACTTGTCAGTAGAGAAGAATAAGTAAAGGATTAGCATTATATGATTTTTAATAATCTATACATGCAAAATATGAGAAAATGTGTCTATAAAAATAGCACATTATTTGAATAGCTTCTATGTAGGAAAAAAACACTCAACAAGAGTGTTTTTCAGTTTTTATTATGTGAAAGTTATTTAAAAATTAAAAAACAAGTAAGATTTTAAAATGGTTGGCCAACAACAACAACAACAACAACAACAAAAAACATAAACAAGGTCTTAGGGACAAAATGTCCACAGAGTTCTTGGAAAAGCTCCAACATATTCATGGAGATCTAGAAAGTCACATGCATGTGTGAGGCTATGAGTATTTCCAGGAAAGACCTGAGACCGCCTTAATATATCCCTTTTCACTGACCCTTAGATTCTTTGAAATCAGGAAGGAAGGCTAAGTTAAAGTTGTCAACTTCCATTCAAGGCATACTCTAACATACACACATACATACACACACACACACACACACACACACACACTCACTGAGAGACCCTTGGAAAGAATAGGACACTTATTTTTTCAAAGAACTTAACCAACTTTCTGCCCAATCATTTGCTGACCACTAAGTTAACCAAGGAGAGATTTCAGCGGTTGCACATGATAAAGCTTACAGCCTTTACAGAATTAGACCAGAAAAGTTACTAAACAGTAAATAGCAACAACCAAAACAAATAGCAACAATGAAAAATGATGGTAAGGGGGAGTCTGATTTTTAGAATTGCTACATAATATTATTTTAAATGTCCAGCTTTAAGCAAAGACTTATGAGGCATACAAAGACACAGTATGGCTCATAGCACAATGAGAGAAAACGTATTCAATAGAAAGATTATGCAAGGAAGCCTAGATATTGAACTTACTAGACAAATGCTTAAAACCAGCTGTTACAAATATAGTCAAAAACTAGAAGAAACTATGTCTAAAGAATTAAAAGGGAGTATACGAATAACCAAATTGAGACTATCAATAAAGATATAAAATTTCTTTTTTTGAAAAAAAGAACCAAACAGAAATTCTAGACTTGAAAAGTACAATAACTGACATGTGAAATTCATAGGAGAGTCTCAGTAGCAGATGTAAGCTAGCAGAAGAAAGAATTAAGTAAACTTGAAGATGAATCAAGTCTGAACAAATTTTTAAATTAAGAGTCCCCAGAAACATGTGGGATATTTTTAATACGTCAACACATGTATGAGTCCCAAAAGTAAAGGAGAGAAAGAAAGGGGCACAAAGAATAATTGAAGAAATAATGGCTACCGTTACAAATTTATGAAAATATTTTATGAATCTAAGAAACTCAACAAACTTCAAGGAGGATAATCTCAAAGAAATCCACATGTAGACACACTATAGTCAAACTGTCAAAAGTATCAAAAGCTGGAAAGGAAAAAAAAAATCTTGAAAGCAACAAGAGAAAAACAACTTATTACCTACAAATAATTCCCCAATAAGTTAACTTATTTTATCATCAAAAACAACTAGAAGCAAAAGGCAGTGAGATGACATGTTCAAAGTGCTGAAAGAAAAAGACCCTTGACCAAGAATCTATATTTGACAAAACTATCCTTCAAAAATAAAGAAAAACCTAAGATATTTGCAGATAAACAAAAACTAAAAGAATTTTGTTGCTAGCAAACCTGGCCTACAAAAAAAAATAAACACTCTAGGGATTTCTTCAGGCCAAAATAAAAAAAACAGGAAACAGTAAGCTGCAGCAACATGAAGAAATAAATAGTTCCAGTGAGTACCTACATAGGTAAAAATAAAAGACGGCATAAATGTATCTTTTGTCTTTAACTCCCTTGCCCCCCATCTGATGTAATAGACTACTGCATAAAGCAATAATTACACAAGTGTACTTCTCAGCTTACAATGTATAAAGATATAATTTATATTAGAAAATAGCAAAAAGGAGGAGGGAAGGAATAGAGTTAGACTGGAGTGAAGTTTTTGTATATTATTGATATTTAGCTGATTTTATTGTGGACTAGATTTTTAAGCTAATCTGCTAATTGTAATACTAGGCACTAAGAAATAACTCAAAAAATTTGCAAAATAAATTAGAGAATTAAATAGTGCAATAGAATAATCCATCTATTTAACACAAAACAGATAGTAATAGAAAAATACAAGGGCAAGAAAAAAGATATAGGAAAGACAACAATTGGCTGTCATAAATCCTAATATATCAGTAATTATGTCAAATATAAATGAATTAACATAAAAAGGAGAGATTGGTAGAATGAATTTTTTTAAATGATACAACTAAATGCTGTCTAAAAGAGGTACACTTTAGATCCAAAAACACAAATAAGTTGAAAGCAAAATTTCTACAAAAAAAAGCATCATTTAAGCAATAACCAAATGAAGGCCAGAGTGACTATAATAATATACAACAAGAAACACAAGATACTATGCAGCCATAAAAAGATTGAGATCGTGTCCTTTGGCATGGATAGAGCTGGAGGCCATCATCCTCAGCAAACTAACACAGGAACAGAAAACCAAACACCACATGTTCTCACTTTTAAGTGGGAGCTGAAGAATGAGAACACATGGACACAGGGAGGGGAACAGTACACACTGGGGCCTGTTGGGGAAAGCATCAAAATAAATAGCTAATGCATGCTGGGCTTAATACCTAGGTGTTGGGTAGATAGGTGCAGCAAACCACTATGGCACACGTTTACCTATGTAACAAAACTGCACATCCTACACATACATCCCAGAACTTAAAATAAAATAAATTTTAATTTTAAAAAATTGTAGTAGAGACAAAGAAGGATATTTTATAATTAAAAAGTGTCAATATTCATCAATAAGATAGCACTTATAGACATATTAACAAAGTAAAATACAACACAGAATGGTAGAAAATATTTGCAAATCATATCTCCAATAAAAGTCTAATTTCCAGAATATACAAAGAATTCTCCCAATTTGCAATAAAAAGGCAAATATCCAATTTAAAAATGAGCAAAAGATTTGCATAGTCATTTTTCCAAAAAAGAAGATATGCATAGAGATAATAAACACACAGAAAGATGATCAACATCATTGGTCATTAGGGAAATGCAACTCAGAACCACAAGGATATAGCCCTTCACACACACACTAGAATGGCTAAAATCAAAAAGATAGACAAGAGCAAGTGTTGGAAAGAAGTTGGATAAATTAGAACCCTCATACATTGCTGATGTAAATGTAAAATGATGTAGATATTTTGGAAAACAGTTTGGCAAATCTTCAGTAAGTTATTTATAGAATTACTATATAACCCAGAAATTCTAATACTAGGTATATGCACACACACACACATACACACACAAAATGAAAACAAGTGTCAAACAAAAACTTCTACCAGAATGTTCATAGGAGTAATACTCATGATAGCCAAAATGTGGAAACAATACAAATTTCCAGCAATCAATGAAAAGATAAACAAAATGGGATGTATCCATGCTGTTAGCCAGGTTCCAGGGTGCAGGGGAGGCTTAGCTCACTCCCCAGTAGGCTCCAGGCTCTCGGTCTCTCACTCACCCAAGAATAGGAGAGGAGACCACGCCAGGTGCCATGCACTTCCAAGTAAATATCAGACCCCAAAGAGTTTTTGCAGAAAGTGATTTATTTAGGCAGAGAAAGAGGAAAAAGAGAGAGGAAAAGATGAGAGAGAGAAAGCTTCCAGAAAGATTGTGGAAGGGGACCCAAATATGGAATCCAAAGGGGTGTGGAAGAAGGGGACTTTTAACCTGGAAGGAATTCCCTCCTCCTCCAAATGCCCTGGCCTATGAAAGGAGTGTCTTTAAACTTCTGCTAGAGTGATTGATCTTTGATTCTTTCCCGAGCACAGGAAAATTTAAACAAAGACCTCTAATCCCCAGATGGAGAGGTGGGAGGGGCAAGGTTATGGCACTGGGAAGTTCTTGCCCTTGAAACTAGGCCCCCTCGTGGACCCAGGAAGAGAATACATTCCCTCACATGCAATGGAATATTATTCAATCATCAAAAGGAATGCAGTAGTGATATATGCAGCAACATGGATATACCTTGAAAAGATTTCACATGCTAAATGAAAGAAACCAGTCACAAAAGGCCACCTATTACATAATTGCATTGATATAAAGTGTCATCAGATATATAATACCAGTGGAGCACTATCTACTTTTGTTCTAAATAGATGAAGTAGAGTCCAAAGTAACCCAGAAAAGACCTCAAAAAAAGAGTTCAAAAACTATTGGCTAAAGAAACATAGCTGTAAAATTCTGTTATCTTGATGATCTAATGGGTTTCGTATTTCTAAGGATATTGAAGGAGAGGCTTTACTTTACCCTCAGAAGTTTAGAAACCCTTCTTACAATACAGTCCCCATGTACCAGATTCCTGAGATTCACAGGCAGAGCCTTCATAGGGCACAGCCTTGGTGCCCTGGAAGACCATCCTCTTGAACGTATGCCAAATTGTCTATGGAATGGTATTTCATATATTGTGGAAAATGCTTGAAGTATAAGCAAGGTCTTTTTTATAATAAAGTTTTTACTATAGTTTATATAGTAAAAATTCTATATATTTTCTGACTGGGAAATATTTTTTTAATTAAACTATGAACATGGCCGGGTGCGGTAGCTCACTTAGGGAGGCCGAGGTGGCAGATCACGAGGTCAGGTGATCAAGACCACTCTGGCCAACAAGGTGAAACTCCATCTTTACTAAAATACAAAAAGTTAGCCAGATATGGTGGTGCGTGCCTGTAGTCCCAGCTACTCAGGAGGCTGTGGCAGGAGAATTGGGAGGCGGAGGGTGAACCTGGGAGGCGGAGGTTGCTGTGAGCCGAGATCGCCCCACTGCACTTCAGTCTGGTGACAGAGCGAGACTGCGTCTCAAAAAAAAAAAAAAATGAACTTCTTAGCACCAACACACCAACACAGAGTTGTTGATTGAAATGTGGGAGTCATTGCCTAAAATCAGGATATCTGCGTTATAATTCTATTCGTAGGGGAGACCTGAGCCAAGGTGCTTGACCCCCTCAGACTCAGTTTTCTCTCTTGTGAAACTGAACTGTTGAGCCTGAAATTTTCTTAGATTTCTTTTACCTTCAATATTTTACATCCCTGTGAATTTGGAGAATACCTCAAATCCTTGACAATTCAGGCAGTACATCACATGATCCCAGGGTCTGAAATGAACCAGTGCACTAGGAGGAGACCATCCCCACATGACTTTTCTGTCCCTGCCGTCAGGGGTGAAAGGCCTGGCTGAGTGCGGTACATCAGGCTTTCCCCAGAAGATTCCCTTCCATCCAAGGGGATGAAGATGGAGGATACACACTTTCTGCTCCACCAACAGGGATTACAAGTCAAACAGCAGTCTCTTCCTTTAGGGCTTCTACACCTCATCAGAGATGAACAGGAAGCTGCTGAAATACACACTTTTTTATCCCCCAATACCATAGCCTCTGCCTTGATTATGCATTGGAATTAAACTCATGCCTTTTTACTCTTTGTCACCCAAGACTGGACTCCTTCAACCACCTTCCAGTCTCCAGTCCCTGTTAGCCCTTCGCTGACCCTTTTATTTTTTCTCTTCTCGCCTTTCTCCATCTCAAATTCCAGAAATCCTTGTACTGTGCCTTTTAGAACTCACCATCCATTATCTGCAAAATCCCTATATTCTTTTTTTTTTTTTTAATTTCAACTTCTATGTTAGACGTAGGTTTGTTATGTGGGTATATTGCACTCAGGTAGTGAGAATGGTATTGGATAGGTGATAGGTAGTTTCAACCCACGCCTCTCTCCTTCCCTCCTACCCCCTGTAGGCAGTGTCTATTCTTCCCATATTAACGTCCACATCTGCTCAATGTATAGCTCCCACTTCTGAGTCAGAACATGCAGGACTTAGTTTTCTGTTCCTGTGTTAATTCACTTAAATCCCCCATATTTGTAACCTCATCTGTAAATATTCATTTCACCTTTAGAACAAAAACCTGGCTTTCCCTGAAAATATTACTTCTCCTGTAATCCTTCAAAGAAATGCATGTTTTTCTTTCACCATCCTGATACAGTTTTACTCAGAGGTGGGGAGGATATTCTTCTTGTTCCTCCTTCCCACGTTTAAACCACTCCCCCTCCTTTTTCTCTGAAACACTCCAACTTTGAAGATTATGTCATAAAATAACACCACTTGTAACTCCTTATTTTTCCTGTCACTGTAGACCCTAGGTCATCACTCTACGTTTCCCAGTGATGGGAGCTCCTGGCTCCTCATCATTCTTCTCTAGAATTGAGACTCTCTCCTGATTTCATTCTTAGAAATTTTAATCTACAACAGAGATGATCCTTACAACAGCCTGATCCCTCAGTTTCTTGGTCTCCTCTCTACAACAGTCTTGTTCACCCTCTGTATGTCATCCACTCCCTCCTGTGGTGATATCTATCAATATCAGTAACTGACTGATAGTAGTCAGTTACTATCAGTAAATGAGTATATCTGTCATTATCAGTAACTACTAAACAGAATGACAGCCTCTGCTCAGACCTCAGTCTACAGCCTGAGATATACGAGAAGAGAGCTGCCCTAGTTATCAACAAGAGCCCTTACAGCAATATTTAGTAATAAATGTCCACAAACATGGAGACACTGACCAACTCTACTTCCCCCACTCGGAAAATAAAAGAGAATCTTTTTGGTTCATATAGAGAAGCCCACAGGAAGATGAACATCACGGCCTACTTGTATTATTTACACCATTCCTCTCTTAAATAAAATACATAGTCTGTCTAGTATCCATACATATTCCCCACAAGTGCTTTCGAATTAACAAACAAATATAAACAAATAAATTACCAGAAGCCACGAGATTCCCCAGAGTAAAGGACAAAAAGAAGTTACAGCCAGTGCCCCCACCTTCTTTCCATAAAGTCAACTCTACTACACTGTGATGTCAACTTATTTTTGATTTTATTTTTTTTAATTTTGAGACAGGGTCTCACTCTGTCATGTAGGCTGGAGTGCAGTGACACAATCCTGGTCTCCTTTCAAATGATCTTCCCATTTCAGCCTCCGGAGTAGCAGGAACTACAGATGCACACCACCATGCCTGGCTAATATATATATATATATATATGTATGTATGTATTTTGGTAGAGACAGGGGTCTTGCTATGTTGCCCAATCTGGTCTTGAAATCCTAAGCTCAAACGATCCTTTTGTCTCAGTCTTTTTTTTTTTTTATTGTGTTTTAGGTTTTGGGGTACATGTGAAGAACATGCAGGATTGTTGCACAGGTACATACATGGCAATGTGGTTTGCTGCCTTCCTCCCCATCACCTATATCTGGCATTTCTCCCCATGTTATCCCTCCCCAACTCCCCAGCCCCTGCTGTCCCTCCCCTAGTTCTCCCCCGCAGACCCCAGTGTGTGATGCTCCCCTCCCTGTGTCCACATGTTCTCATTGTTCAACACCGGCCTATGAGTGAGAACATGCAGTTTGATTTTCTGTTCTTGTGTCAGTTTGCTGTTGTCTCAGTCTCTTAAAGCACCAGGATTACAGGTGTGAGCCACCATGTCCAGCCCTCAACTTACTTTTTATAAACACTCTGTGTGAGAATGACTTAGTTGCTACCCTAGAGTTATGATTTTCTAGCTCAGTTTAATTTTAATTCTGAATATGTTGTTATCAAAATGCAAGGAGTTTTGTTTACACAAGCAAAAGAGTACTGTTTACTAATTACAGGCTTAATGTTAAATTGGGCCCTATTTCTCTGTAGCAGCAAAGTAATCAAACAAGAATGCTATGCCTCTATTAAGCATTTACATTAGGACTGCCTAATTACACCAGGATTTGTTTGGGTAGCACTGGCAGATGTTCTGAAAGACTGTGGGAAAGGCACCCGTGGTTTCACAGAAAGCAAATGCCCACCTGGGACCATTCTAGCATCAGTGCGGGGTACCTGAGTGCTTGTATAGAGAGAGACGTGTGCTAAGTTATAATTCCCTACAGTAGATTGTCTGAGCACCTGCAATAGATGTATTGCTTTTCCATCTGTCTCAGAAAAATATTGAAAGAATTCACAAAAAGAGCCAGGCACGGCGGCTCACGCCTGTAATCCTAGAACTTTGGGAGGCCGAGGTGGGTGAACCACCTGAGGTCAGGAGTTCGAGACCAGCCTGGCCAATGTGGTGAAACCCTGTCTCTACTAAAAATATAAAAATTAGTCAGGTGTGGTGGTGCGCACCTGTAATCTCAGCCTCTCGGCAGGCTGAGGCAGGAGAATCACTTGAAGTTGGCAGGCAGAGGTTGCAGTGAGCCAAGATCACACCATTGCACTAACCTGGGTGACAAGAGTGAAACTTCATCTCAAAAAAAAAAAAAAAAAAAAAAAGGAAAAGAGTTTATAAAGAAAGTCCAGAAAACATTGGGTTTTCTGCAATGAAGTGTTATGAAAACAAATTATTTAAATTATCATAATCAGAGTTTTAATCTTAGTTACCAAGTAATAAATCCACATAGATTTTCATTGTTCCAGGTGACAGTGTATTTTCTGACGTTTTTACACAACATAAAGGTGTAAGAATTGAGAAACTATGAGATTCTGCCTGTTTCAAGCCCTGGTGGTTCAT
Organism: Aotus nancymaae; assembly: GCF_030222135.1. Lineage (NCBI taxonomy): Eukaryota > Metazoa > Chordata > Mammalia > Primates > Aotidae > Aotus > Aotus nancymaae. The sequence continues at coordinate 12,814,476 of NW_026988450.1, read as the reverse complement.
AGTTGAGTGTGAGGCACTCTGGCAGCCATTTCTGCTTAACAAGGGACTGAACAGACCCGGGCCCTGTTTTCTGTGCTTCATCCCACACTGGCATACTTGAAGGGGTAGTTGCGGGCCAGACAAATGACAGATGGCACATTTGCACCAATCAGATTTGCCAGTGCAGGAGGTTCTCCTCTCACTGCGGTACCCAGGAAATATGCCATGGCTCCATATCCATATGGGATTGCTCCAGGAGTGAAGGCTTCAGGCACAGTTATTTGGATGAACACATTTGGCCTTAACTCTGAGTGTGGGAAATGTCGTGGTAGTTCTGAGTCATCACTGGACATTTCTTTTCTCTAGGAGATAGCCCAGAGCATTAAAACTACTTTCCACCATCAGCAGATCCTTAAATAGCCCTGAGAATCAGTTTCAGTTCCTCTCAGCTACAGTCTGAAAGCAGCCTGCCTTTCCAGGACCCCAGAGAGAGACACACCCATCTGTGTTCCCAAATCATCTATGCCCTGCAGACCTCAGTCCTATCTGTGGACCCTATATCAGCCCTGTGACTCAGGTCCAGCCCCTCTCAGCCATGTCTGAAGGCCAGCACTGCCTGCTCAGGGACCCACCCAGTGACCCAGAGTAAACCAATCCAGAAACCTGGAGGAAGCCACACCTATCCATATACCATGTATAGACCTGCCATCTGCAGATTCTGAAGTAGACCCTTATTCAGTACCAGCCCTACCAGCCATGTTTCTGGGGAAAGTCCAATCCACTCAGAACCCAGACAGGATCCATGCTTGCTTGAGCCCCTGGTAACAACCTCACCTACTTTATACCTCACTATGCACTTAGTAGAAGCTACATGACCTACCTCTAACCCTGCTCAACTGTAATCCCGGAGGAAATCTCAGAGTCAGCCTGGGGACCCAACAGAAGAAGCCCTTTATCTAGAGAAGCCAGCTACACAGACTGAAAGAAGTATTTGGTACTTGAAATGCATAGACACCAACACAAAGCTGCACAGATCGTATGATCCAGCAATCCCACTTCTGGGTATGTATCCAGACAAAATAAAATAAGCATGTTGAATTAATATCTGGTTTGAGTCCATACCTTGGCTATTGCAAATAATGCTGCACCATTTACAGTAGCCAAGGTATGGAATAAAACTAAATGTTCATGAATTTATGAATGGATGAAGAAAATGTAGAATATCACTTGACCATAAAAAGGAAGAAAATCCTGTCATTTGCAACAGCATGGATGAAACTTAGGGACTATTACGGTAAGCAGAATTCAAAAAGTCACAGGAACAAATGCTATATGGTCTCATTTATAAGTGGAAATACTGTATGATATCACTTATAAGTGGAATTTAAAAAAGTTGAACTCAAAAAAGTAGAGAGTAGAAAGGTGGTTGTCAGGGGCTCAGGGACAGGGGAAATTGAAAGATGTTGGTCAAAGGGTACAAACGTTTTGTTTTAAGATGAGTAAGTTCTGGAAATCTAACGTACAACGTGGGACCTACAGTTAACAATACTGTATTGTTTACTTCAAATTTATAAGAGTATATTTTAAGTGTTCTCACTGCATGCACGTATACACACACACACGTGCACACAAAAGGGTAACTATAGGCAGTGATGGCTACATTAATTAATTGGTTGTGACTATCACTATATATGTACGTGTATATAAAATCATCACATTATGTACCTGAATATACATAACTTTTGTCAATTAAATTTTTAAAAAACTACTTTTCACTAGAACCAAGAAATCCCAGCACCGATTTCTCCTTTAAGCCAGATTATTCCTGAAAAAAAAGAAAAAATAATTTTATACCTGAAAGAATAAAATCATCCCTTATTGGTAGCTTTTGGAAAAATCAGAATATAATCCTGCTTCTTCCAACCCACTTTACCATGTTGCTGGCTTTCTACTGCCATCCTTCTATCCTGATATATCCTGCTATATTTCTCCCCCTTCTTACCCCACGCATACACTCACCATTCCCCTGATTTTATAGAAAAGAAAAAGGACACTTTGGGAGGCCGAGGCGGGTGGATCACGAGGTCAAGAGATCAAGACCATCCTGGTCAACATGGTGAAACTCCGTCTCTACTAAAAGTACAAAAAATTAGTTGGGCACGGTGGTGAGTGCCTGCAATCCCAGCTACTCAGGAGGCTGAGGCAGGAGAATTGCCTGAACCCAGGAGGCGGAGGTTGTGGTGAGCCGAGATCGCGCCACTGCACTCCAGCCTGGGTAACAAGAGTGAAACTCCGTCTCAATAAAAAAAAAAAAAAAAAGGAAATTCTTTTAAGATTATGTTTAATCTTGGTCACCATAATATTCCCAAAATCTAGCACACTGCCAAGAAAACAATTGGTGCCTAAAAGATACTTACTGAATAAATTTTGAAAGGCGTATGTGAAATGAAAACTGAGCATAAAGAACCAGGGTAATCTATGTAACATAATGCATACCCCAAAAGAGTGAAGCCATGTTAAGAAAAATACTCTATGCGTTAGAGTGTTACAATGAGGATCCTTAATGAACCAGACCTCCCCGTGTCCACACTCTTTTGCAATGTGTGGCTGCTGTTCTTCCCATCAAAAGATAGTCTATTGCTCTACTCCCTTGAATCTGCACTGACTCAAAATTTCTTTGACCAATAGAATGTAAAATAAGGCATCCTACAAATCACAAAGCCTAGTCCTTCAAAGATTGTGCAGATTCTGTTCTTGCTCTTCTGGAAGGCTGCTACCAGTACATTCTCAAAAAGCTGAGTCTAGCCTATTGGAGGATGAGAGGCCGCACGGGGGAGAACAAAGCTGCCATGTCACCAGCCAGTACCAGCAGGCATGTGAGTCAGGGCAATCTGGCCACCAGCTCCAGTCAAGCCATTTGTGATATGCGGAAGAACCACATAGACATAAACCCACGGTATTGTGAGAAAGAGTAAACCACTGCTGCCTTGTCGGAAGGCGGTCACCCCACAATGGAGCACTGAAATACTCTATCACGTCCAAGTTACCAGTACCTCTCCTCCCACCACCAATGCCCGAAGCCCAGTGTCCCTGTGACTAGGTTGCAGCTACTTTGTTAGGTTCAGAACATTCCTCAGGCTCCCCTAACCAACCACTGTTCACAGTCCACTTGCTGTCATCCATTTCCCTAAAATTCTGTACCTATTCCTTGAACCTGGATCCTCCCACTCTGTCTAGCTCCCTCAAGCAAACCGTTCCACGATCTACCCAACCCAAATGCCCGTCAGTGATGGACTGGATAAAGAAAATGTGGCACATATACACCATGGAATACTATACAGCCATAAAAAAGGATGAGTTCAGGTCCTTTGCAGTGACATGTATAAAGATGGAAACCATCATTCTCAGCAAACTGACAGAAGAACAGAAAACCAAGCACAACATGTTCTCACTCATAAATGAGTGTTGAACAATGAGAACACATGGACTCAGGGAGGGGAACATCACACACCTGGGCTTGTTGGGGAGGTGGAGGGCTAGGAGAAGGATAGTAGGGGGCGGGGGGCTAGGGAAGGGATATCATTAGGAGAAACACCTAATGTAGATGACAGGGTGATGGATGTAGCAAACCACCATGGCACGTGTATACCTATGTAACAAACCTGCACGTTCTGCACATGTACCCCAGAACTTAAAGTATAATAAGAAAAATAAAAAGAAATTTTCCCCTATGAACCAGCCACTTAGGTCACTCTCCTGGGTTCTACAAAGTGCAGCCCATGGAGGACTGGCCCTCTTCATACACACCTATTGAACCTTTGAATTTTCCCATTGAACCTGACCAGATTCCTGGAATACGCAATGCTCAGGCCCCTGGTTCTTCAAGAAGGGGGTTCATATGAATATGTTAACTTGGCATATTTTGAAGGAAGAAAAGAAAAACGAGCTGTGGATAATGGTAATTCGCCTAGTGGAAAAGTAATTGTGAAACATTATCTTGAACACAAAGCTATCCCCTCTTTCTATGTTCCCTTAAGGACTTTGCTATTATTTGTACTAAATTCTTAATTTTTATATCTGAAAATGCTCAACAGTGATTTTTCAAAAAGCTCTTTACCAATTATGTTGTTCTTCATTATTCCAGGCGTTTATTATTCTTGATTGTTTACTTGGGTCTGTAGCGATAGTTACAAGCTGAATGCTTCTTGACCTGGGTCTAGAGTTTTCTATGGTGACATTCGGCTCTCATTAGTTTTCTAGGTATGTCGGAAAGATCATCATTTTAAGCTCTTTTTAGTACCAACTGTCATTATCTTGTTAGAATTCCAGCTGAAAATAACAAGAACCTTTTCCAGAGTCATACCACTCACCTGCTCTCCGGCCACTGCTACATAGGGTTGTCCTGCTTAAATCTTTCACAGCCATAATCACCGCACCTGCAGACTCAACAGCTGTGCCAGTGGCAGCTCAACGTGGCAGTTGGCAGAGGCAATCCCTGTTTGTCTGCTCTTCCCTGGACACTAGCTCTCTCTCCAGGCCATGACTCTTTTCAAATGTATACTTGTAAACCAAAGTAAGGATTTAGGATATGAACCAAGCACTAACCTTTCATTGAGTCTTATTCATTGACTGCCACTCTCCTGAAGAGTAATGGAGGCTGTAAGTTTTCCTAGAAAAAAATAAATGACTCACTCATTGGCAATTATCTTCCTACAGAGTTGTCTCTGTGCCAATAACAAACAAAAGGGTGTGGCTCGATATTCCACAAATCTAAGTGCACATCTCCTTTTAGTTTAAATTTTGATATTATAATATTAACTAAATAACAATTCTTATGAGGACATCTGCAGAGATAAACCACAGGGATGATTCCAGTATAAACATATTTCCTTGGCTCTAGAATTTTGGTGTTCTCTGTAACAGTATTTCTGATTATGCTCTAAATAAGGACTAGTAGGGGAAGAATGGGTGAGAGAAAACGAGAGGGGCAAGTTTCTCTCTCTCTCATAGTCCCAAGACTGGTGCAGAGGAAGATGTTATGATCTCTACCTCTCTGATGCCCATTTTTGATCAAATCTCCTGTGAAGAGGAGGCACTGGGGCAGGGCACCAGGAAAAGAGAAGTGTAAATCCCATCTAAGCAGATAGACTTGGAGCGTCTATCCCCAATACGGGGCTCCTATCTTCTAGGATTGACATTTTCTGGGATACTGTAGGTGCATGTGGTAAAGCAAATATTGAATGAGTTTTAGAGTCAGAAAGACTTGGGTCCTCATCCAGCTACTGCTACTTTCTGGCTTCTGATTTTAGGGCAGCGTTTTCATATTTACAATATTGCCTTGCAATGTGTTATGGGAATGGGAATTTTAAAATGCAAGTAAAGTGGTAAAATATGGTAGCTATTATTGGATCTGTAAATCATTTTATGAACTAATCAGTTTGCATTAAATATGATTCCCAAAACTAAAATGCATCCTGTAATGATTTCTCTATGGCTTTTTTAGCTCTCTCACGATCCTAAGATATTTTTCTAAAACACCTGCTCACCCAGCTTAGTTTATTAAAAAGACAAGTATCTAAAGCGAGCTACACCATTATGTCACCCCAGAGCTTATTCTCAATTAAAAAAAAAAAAAAAAGGTTCTTACCTCCCAACCTGTGCAGTTGGTTGTCCACGACTCTACTTTCTTGATAGAAGTGCTGCCACAGGGACCCCAGGCCTCTATAGGCAAAGTCTACAGTGATCCAGGGATGCATTAAGGAGCAGACTCTGCTCTGTGCTAAAGCTGCACACAGAGATAACTATGACCTCATAATGCTGAAGACCACTCCAGACTCTTTCTAAACTTCTAGATCTGATAAAATTACAATAGTGTTAACAACCACCACTGTGTTTTGGGCACTATGTGTCAGGCATTGCAGTAAAAGTTTTATGATCCTCATCAACTCTTGTTCTCATAAGAACCCTGTGAGATATTGCCATTCTTCTTTTGTAGACAGATAATTTAAAGTTTAGATGAGTTAAACATCCAAGGCCACAGGCTAGACAGGGTAAAGCCATCAGTAAAATCCAGGCTTTGAAGGTATTTTATTCATATTTTCCAAACTTTTTTTTCAGGAGTTAAGCCCTTTTATCTGAAGAGTACCCAGATTCATAATAAATAGATTGACAAACCCAGCTGGTGTGGTTTAAGTAGCGTGAGGATGCTAGGAAATCCCCTACAGAACCCGATCTGTAGAACAAAGTGAAAATCAGTTCCTCACTAAGCCATCTCCAATGATATACATGGAAGTACTTGGAGGAGTATTAAATGCCACAAACTTTTTATGAAAAATTTAAAGTAGCAGAAGTGCTGCAGTATTGAGAGGCCAGCAGACTAGATGGTTTTCCCACTAGAAGGTTAATCAGAGCATGCAGCTTCCCCTGCTTTGGGTCAGACTTACTGTGCCATTTCTACTGATAACAGAAGGCCCTTTCATCTAGCCTGCAAAGAGAGAGGAAAAATGTGGATCATCCATGGTGATAGTTAATTTTATGTGTCCACTTGACTGGGTTAGAAGATGCTCAGATAGCTGCCAAAACATTAGTTCTTGTGTCTGTGAGGGTGTTTCTGGACAAGATTAGCATTTAGGTGGGTGAACTGAATAGGACAGGTGGCCCTCCTCAATGTAGGTGGGCATCCTCGAATCCACAGAAGGCCTGATGAGAACAGAAAGGTGGAAGAAGGTTGAACTCTCTCTTTACTTGACTGTTCATCTGGGACGTCAATCTTTCCTGACCTCAGCCCTCCTGGTTCTCAGGCCAAAAGACCCAGACCAGCATGGGCTGTCCACACACACACACACACACACACACACACACACACACACACATCTCTCCACAAAGCCACTCGGTAGTTTGATACAATAGGACCACCACCCAGCGAAGGAACCATATACCCAGCCCACCATCAGCATCACTGCAGGTTTCCAGTGTCTCTCATGTAGCACAGAGCAAACACTGCATTATTCAGTCCAGGCTTTTACTCAATATTTCCAACTTTTTACTTGACACTTCCGTCATTCGTGGGTGTCAGTGGTCCATTTCAACTGCTGCTTCCATTTTCACTGCTTTTCTTAATTTTAGCATTTCCGACATGTGACGTCAAAAATGGTCATTTTCTCAGAAGCTGGAATTTACGGATTACTTTGAGAACTGCCAGTTTGCTGAAAAGTAGCTCTGATTCTCAGGGAGGTCCAAAAGGATTGAGCACTGTTTATTTGATGAAAATACGAAAAGGCCCTTCTCCGTGGTCTGTTAATTGGGTGTGTTTTACTGATTATTTTGTGGAGTTTTGTTGGCACTCCTGGTTGTCAGCGTAGGAAAGCTCTGACCCTCCTTTCTGCACCCTGAATGACTGAGGGGCAAATAGTGGTAAAGTGGTTCAAAGTCTAACAGTATATACTTTTTAATAGTTTTGTTCTGTAATTCATTTGTTAAGGTGTCCCAAACAAATCAGAGGTAAAAGATGTACAACTTAAAATAAAAGCACATATTTTAGAAAAGAAATTAGGAGTTTACAATTAACCCCCATGTATGATACATATTACTGTGTAACCTCTTTGTCAGGTTACAGAGTAACAGCCCCAAAACTGCTGAAACCAGTAACAGCCAAATGGAGCATTAGCATCTACCACATCCAGGATGCATTACAGCTGGAAGATGTGAGTGCAAATGTGTGCACAGGTACAAATTTTAAAAGTCTGCTTTTTGATCAGTGAAGTGCCCTTCTAAAATGGTCCACGTATCTAGTCTGTTACTAGATTATTTGTCTTAACTTTTAAGCAATATCGCTTGCAAAATAGCAGGGCTTGTTTAAACATCATTTTCATGTACCTTAGCTGGGAATCATTCCAAAATGTTCCGTTCTGCTTGCCTATAATCCACATTTGCTCTGTAAATAACCGTGACTACTTGCTTGAAAAATAAGCACCAACCTTGATTCTAAAGCAACCAAAGAAATTTTTCATATTAAAATATTAATAGAACTTTTAGGCTGGGTGCAGTGGCTCATGTCTGTAATCCCAGCAATTTTGGGGGCCAAGGCAAGCAGATAATTTGAGGTCAGGAGTTTGAGACCAACCTGGCCAACATGGCGAAACCCTGTCCCTACGAAAAATACAAAAGTTAGCCAGGTGTGGTGGCATGTGCCTCTAGTCCCAGCTACTTGGGAGGCTGAGGCAGGAGAATCGATTAAACCTGGGAGGCAGAGGTTGCAGTGAGCTGAGATCATGCCACTGTACTCCAACCTGGGTGATAGATCAAGACTCTGTCTCAAAAAAAAATTTTTAATAGAACTTTTAAACTATTATTTTACTTGTGGAAAGGAAAAAAACAACTTTAAGAGAATTATTTTAGCAAGACAAATTGAAAAATTCCTGAAGTAATAATTCATAGGATTAATATTTTAAAAATTATAATACATTTCACCTAGGATTTTTGTTATAGTTTAATGGATGGTTCTCTTATCACCTTTAAAATTATTTAAGATACACGATTAAAGGTTTAGTGTGTATCTATACCCAAAGAACAAATATATAGTCCTGGCAAGAAATTAGTCATTGCCTGAGAAGGGACTCAAGGAAATTTTGGAGGTGATAGGAATGTCCTGTATCTTGATTGTGGGGGTGGTTTTATAGGCACATACATTATTCAGAAGTCACTGAATTGTTTGCTTAAAAGGGGTGATTTTATTGACAGTAAATTATGCTTTCATAAAAATGGCTTTTTAAAAACCAAATGCACGCACATTTTTAAAATGTATTGTTTAAGCCAAGGCATATCTCTAATTTGACTTTTTGAGAATAATACATAAAAACTTTAATATTAATATCTCCAAGTTTTTCATATTTGTTTTCGTTTCTTTATCTTTTTCTGTCGCGTTCCATTACTGACCTCTACTGAGCAGTAAGTAGATTTTACAGGAAAATTTAAAAGTCCTTATCATAACAGGTTTCCTTCCTCCAAGTCATTGTTTCTCCACAAATATATATTTTTATTTAAAACTCCTGTATCTAAGCAATACATTTCTCTTAGAATGCCTAGTAGAGGAATCTGTAGGGTCAAGATAACCGTGAGTCCACTGGAGGTATTTTGTGGACTCACAGCGTATTTGCCTTGGACCATAATCTGTGCAAATTTTTCTCCCATCTCTTTCTAAAGAACTTTAAATTTTTTACTACACTTTCAAAATATACGTCTTGTCTTCAAAACCACCAGATAGTTTCTGATTGCTGTTGTAGCAAATTACCATATGTTCCATGGCTCAAAACAGTATCAATTTATAATCTTACAGTTCTGGCTGTCAGCGGTCAGAAAGGAGTTTTACTATGCTAGAATCCACATGTTGTCAGAGCTGCATTTCATAGTGAAAGTGCTAGGGGAGAACCCATTTCTTTGTCTTTTCTATCTTCTAGAGACCCCCTGGCTTGTGGCCTCATCCTGTATCTTCAAAGCATTTCACTCCCAGGTCTGCATCCATTGTTACATTATCTCACTCTGACACTTCTGCCTCCCTCTTGTAAGCATCCATGGGATTATATTCTGCCCACCCGGGTAATCCAGGATAATCTTCTCATTCCAAAATCTTTAACTTAGCACATCTTCAAAGTCCCTTTTTCTATGTAAGGCATCATACTTACAGGTTTGGGGATTTGAACTTGGACATCTTCAGGAGATAATTCCACCTACTAAAGTATCCAAAATAGATTGGCAATAAATCTCTCTTTTTAGAAAATGAACTCAACAACGAAAGTCAAACAACTCAATTAAAGGTGGACAAAATATTTGAATACACATTTCTCTGAAGAAGTTATACAAATGACCAGTGCATGAAAAGGTGCTCAGTGACAATTGTCAATAGAGAATGCAAATCACAACCACAATGAGAAGCCATTTCACATCCACTAGGATAGCTATTTCCAAATAGTAATAATAGTAATAACAATCATAGAAAATAACAAGTGTTGACAAGAATGTGGAGAAATTGGAAGCTTCGTGCTTTGCTGATGGGAATGTAAACGGGACAGCCTTTGTGCAAAACAGTTTGGTAATTCCTCAGCAAGTCACATATAGAATTACCACAAGACCAACAATTCTACTTCTAGGTACATACCCAGAGAATTGAAATCCTGTGTTCAGATAAAATCTTATACAGCTAAAATATAGATTAAAAAGTTCAGATAAAATACTTTTACAAGAATGTTCATAGTGCCACTACTCACAATAGCAAAAACGTGGAAGCAACCCATGGCTCTCAGCTCCAGCAAGCCTTGTTATTTCTCTAGTGACTTTTGATAAAGTATTTGACCCTTTGACTTCGGTTCCTAAAGAAGCTCCTAAAGATAAAGGTGAAAGAGTCTTCTATTATTTACAGCAAGCCCTTTCAACACATGTGAGCTTATGTTAATAAGGTGATTTATTAACAACCCCTAGAAACCACAGGATGAGGGGCTGGCTGCCAGGGAAGCCAGCTCCTTCCCCAGAGGGCTAAAATTTTAAGTACCACCTATCAATCTCCAGAGAGGGGAATGAGGCTGAAAGTAACTTGATCACCAATGGCCAACGATTTAATCAATTGTGCTTATGTAATAAGGATTCATAAAAGCCTAAAATGACAGGATTTGGAGAGCTTCCACATAGCTGAACCTATGGAGGCTTACAAGAAGGTGAACAAGAACTATCAATGTGCTGGGGAGGGTGGCACACCCCAACTCATGGTAACAGGAGTTCTGTGCTCCGGACTCCTCCAGATCTCACTCTATGTATCTCTTCTTCTGGCTATTTATTTGCATCCTTTAAAATATCCTTTGTAATAAACCGGTAAATGTTAAGTAGATGTTTCCCTGAGTTCTGTGAGCCTTTCTAGAAAATTAATTGAATCCAAAGAAGGAGCCGTGAACCCCAACTTGAAGCCAATCGGTCAGAAGTTTCAGAGGCCTGGACTTGCAACATGTCTTGAGGTGGGGAGGCAGGAAGACTGATGCCTCCTCAACCTGTGGGCTCTGATGCTACCTCCAGGTAGATAGTATCAGAACTGAATTGGAGGACAGCGGACATCCTGTTGATGTCTGCTAGAGAACTGATTGCTTGATTTGTGAGGAGAAATCCCCCAAAACTTGGTCACCTAAGTCGTCTATGTTGCTGACTGCTGTGGTGTGACAGCAGAGGAAAAATTTTGAGTTTTTTCCTAACATAATGGATAAACCTTAAAAATAGGATGCTAAGTAAAAGAAACCAATCACAAAAGGCCACATAATATATAATTCCATTTATGTGAAACCACCAGAGCAAGAAAATCAGAAAAACAGAAGAAAGATTAATGGTTACTGAAGGCTTGAGGGAGTGGAAAATGGGGAGTCATTGCTCAATGGGTAAGAAGTTTCCATTTGTGGTCATAAATTCTGGAACTAGATAGTGGTAATGGTTGCACAACATTGTGAATGTACTTAATGCCACTAAACTGTACATTTAAAAATAGTTAAAATAATAAATTTTATGTTCTGTATATTTTACGACAATTTTAAAAACTAAATGGTAATGTTTCTTAATTCATGTCTCTCAGAGTTTCTTCTTGCAAATAGGTACACGCTGGTATTCTGTTGTTCTTATTCACTTTAAATGTTTGAAACCCTTAGTTATTCTTTTCTCCATTCCTAAGTAGTGTTTACTCAGCAACCTGTAGGTGGAACACGCATTTGTAAAATGGGCTCTTTTCAGCTCCTAGATCTTTACATGAGCAGGCTTCAAAGTCAGATTCCTACAGTAACACTCTGGATATTTTCTATTGTGAGTCATTAAATGTTTAAATGACATTCTGGTGAAATATCTCAAATCAAAAGGAATGCAAATATTTGACTAATAGGTAACTTTTTCAAGATTAAGACTGTATAACTGGAGATCATTTTTAAGGAGTCTTTTTTCATTAGATACAAGCAGCAGTTCTCAGCTGCCTTGGTAAGAATTGTCAATCCAGCGAGCCGCACATGTAATGTTTGCCACTGCACGTCCTTCAGGATGCAAATGAAAAGCTACTCTTTGAAAATTTGGCCTTCAATCTGCAAGCAAAGTTTACAGATTATAAAGCTATAAGTATGAATTATAAAGTGGATTCTGTGTAAGATGTACAGCTCAAAAATATGGTTATACCTTACACTTCCAATGCTTTTATGTACTTATGCGAACCCAACTTACCAACAGGCTTCCTGAGTCTTTGACGATCTCCATTTCAACAATGAGAAAGAACACCAAGGAAAGTACAAACTTTTGGCTCCTATCACCATAGCTCAACTTCGAAAGAATGCTGCCTTATATTTTGTGAGCATTAGCCAGGTTTGCTTCTGAAAGTAAAAGTTTCTAAAATAAAGGTTTATAAAATACTAAACACTGTGGCCCCCTTTGGAAGCTTAACCATTCATATAAGCATATTAAAGGCTCAGAGAATTCCTGCAACAGAGAAACTTGTTAAGTTTCATTTAGTCTCTCATTTGTTTGTTTCTAGAATTCATAATTACAAATAATACTGCTTGTGCATTACAGAAAGCTCATAGGAAATCTTTATCTTTATCAAAGTTGTCAGAATCAAAAAGAACTCGTTAACGTTAAGAAAACGCTGACAAATAGAGCCAGGGAAGACCATGAGGAGAGGATCTCACGCATATGTGCTTGATAATGAGAACGACTCTGCAACAACCACAAGTTTACACAAATGCCATCACAACCTTACACAAAAGATGCTCCTGCAAGGATCCCTGCCCAGCATCTGCCTGTCTAACCTCCGACTCATCCCTCTTAGTTGTGGTCTTTGTAGCCAAAGTTAATTGTTTTGAAACGGTTATCCAGCCCTCCTCATTTTTTCCTTTAAATACTTTGTCTTCCTTTGCCTCCCTGAATATGCACAGAGTTTACCGTGGCATGTGTGTTCCCATTGCAGTGCTGTATTCCCAAATAAATATCTTTTCTTTTAGAGAGTCTGTTTGTAATTTAGCTTAGCATACTTATTCAAGTGTCATGTACACATTAACATTTATTTTTATCATATAGTGTGCACTTATTTGTTAGCCCCTAGACAGCAATGTGATCTAGTGTAGTTTAGAACTTTGAAGCTCATCTTCTCACAGCTCCCAAATGATGTATCATGCTTCCAATTATGATTGCAAACAGGTGAATTGCTACTGAGTATAAGAATTGTATTACCCTCAATTATAATTGCAAACAGGTGAATCGCATTAATACTGAGTATAAAAATTATATTACCACTACTTATATATCTACTAGAAAGAGCAGGTGTCTAGAAATGCAAGTAAAGGAACACATGCCCATTTTTCACAGGCTCCTCATGAGTTATACAATAAAGAATGAAGAGACATGGCCAAAAAGCATGTGCTCAGAATCATGTCACAGCCCAGGAGTTCTGCCGGAGCAGGTGGCCAAGGGAGATGCCTGCTTCAGGACTGACCTACAGGGACTCCAGGAAAATAGCTGGCTTAGGGAAGCCAGGGAGAAAGGAAGGTGCCTCCTCAGTCCTCTTCTGCAGCAATCGCTCAAGTGTTTCCAACTCAGCAAGGTAGAGCCCTTACCCTAAACAGAGCAGAAGCAGCCTTCTGACAAAGGCTGGCAGCAAATGGAGAGGATTGAGAGGTGTGAGTGCATGTGCTCGTGTGCACATGCACTCACAGGTGACAGACATCAAACACACCTGTAACTACTCACTCCTTACTTCTCTTAACCCCATCCTCCAGCATTCGTCTAATTAAAATTAAAAAAAAATTGGTCAAAGAAAAGAGAACCTGTTAGACTATCTTTACTAGGTATAGCCAAAAAAAAATTCTTTACTGGTTTACAATTGTCTGAATAAAAAAAATGTCCAGCTTTCTAACCTAACACCTGACAGTAGCAATTTGCTTCCCTCAAGGCTCATGCATGTAGCAATTAATATTGTTATAAAAGAAGGGCATGTATAATATACACAGATAGAATTGTACATTTAAACTGCATGGCAAGTTGATATGAGCTACTAAATAGCAAGAAAAACAAAAATAAAATATTTTAAAGCTTGTGAAAGCTTCATGGTAATCTGATTTTCTTTAAAATAGCTACAGCTCCCAAAACGTGCTTCAGGACACCCCTGGGTGCCACAATAGAGTCACAGCGATTGTACATGTTATCTTAAAATTTCAGGAGAAACACAGTGGTACTCAACATCTGCTTGACATCCTGCAAAAGACTAACTTGAGTTAGTTCACATTTTCAATATTACATTGTGCTGCATTCCTTCAGATGTTATCATTGTCTTTGCAAAGCTCTGTTTTCTGTACTCATTATTGATAAACAGCAAATGTCTTGACAAAGATCAATGTAGAACAGAAAATGGGGGTGGCTGTGTCCAATCTGATTTCTGTCTATTTGCACGTGCTTCTGTTTCCTCCAGTCCCCACTGAAAACAGGGATCCTTTCTTATCTATCTTGGTATGACATCCAGTAGGAATACAATGGCTTGCATACAGCAGGTGCTCCATACTATTTGTGACATGGATTGTTGGATAATGCAACAGAAACACATCACTACAGAGCAAAGTGTTTACACTGTATATACAACAGTGATAAACAGATGTTTGAAAAGTAGGGCCTATTCGAAGGAGTCATGGGGGAATCCATTGTGCACAAATGAGATGAAGAAGGAAAAATCCACCTAGTCTTTTCTGACCAATCTGAGATGTCATATAGGCCATGGAGTTCCCCAAACTGTTGAAATAGTGTGTGCAAAGGAGTTTAGTTAGGGAATGGGAAAACATACTACCAATAAACCACTCAAAGTCAAGAACAGAACCGAGTTTCTAAACGTTCCAAATGTTCCATGTCCCAGGGAACAAAAGTGAGATGATATGCAGCTTTCTGGGGAAAGACATTGGAATAAGGGTCATGGAGAACCCCCTGAAGGAAAAGGAAGGGAAGAGAACGTTGTTAAAATTAAAAAATCTGTGTATGTGTGATTTCAGCATCACGTCAGTTACAGGCAGGTGGAAGGAGTCGATTGCAGAGAGAGAAGCCTGGGCTGAGGCTGCCGCAGTTAATGAGGGGAAAGAACCCCGCACAGATGGCCAGAGCCGCTGAGGATGCAGCCTGGTTGGGACCCATGAGGCAGGGAGGATCTGGCCTCACTGCTGCTATGATCAGTGTTTCCCTAAACGTGGTAAACAGATCACTGCGGACATTATCAGACTCAGCTAGTACTGGGAACGTCCCTTCATTGTAATGGCTAGGTATATATATTTCCATACATTTTAAACATATACCTAGCATTAGATGCACAATTTCGCAATATTGTTTCCAACCCGAAGGCTGAAGTAGGTAAGCTTTGCTGTTGCTCAGCTGACACATCCTGCTTGAACTGCAAGCTTCCTTAGTGCTGCCAGGGGGATCTGTTTGAACTCAGGAACATGGTAGGGGAATATCAGAAATTTGAACAACACTGCTTATAATCGTGCTCCAAGAAACTGGCCAGAGCTTTTCACAAAATTTGCAGAGCTTTGTTGCACATATTCTTTTAACATGCAATTCCTACCTTTGGGAGAAAGGAGTTTATTTGCTGATGAATCTGGGCAGGAGAGTATTTGCTTGGAAAACTGCGAATGATGTGAGTGAGATAAACATTCCATGTCCAGGAAAATGCAAGCTAGAGTTCCCCAGATGTGAAAGGAATGAGGAACCCATAGATGTATGTGAAAGTTGTATCAGGCTTCTGT
Organism: Aotus nancymaae; assembly: GCF_030222135.1. NCBI lineage: Eukaryota > Metazoa > Chordata > Mammalia > Primates > Aotidae > Aotus > Aotus nancymaae. The sequence goes on along the minus strand of NW_026988450.1, from coordinate 12,798,715 downwards.
GTAGTTTGAATACCTAATGTGGCACAAGTTCGATAGGAAAAAAACTTTCTTTTATCATAAACTGTACCATTCTATGTCTGATCTCTCTTTTTAGCACAAGGAAGGGAAGAGTTTGCATTTATTAGGATAAGTTTATGAATCTAAATGAATGATATAATAATTAAATTCAAGATTTAAATGTTATTATATTTGTTTCCTTCCCTAAAGCACCATCTTCAGAAAGAACTTTGAAAGCATAATATTTTGTGTTATGATTTTCCAACACAATTTTTCGGCAATTTCCAAAGTATTTCCTGTTTTTAGTGCTACAGTCCACTTATACTCTCCTCAGGGAAAATGATGACCAAAGACTATTTCTTAGTAAATGCTCTGGATTTATTCCAGTTTGTTTTGTAATAAAAAGTATTCTGGAATATATTAGTTGGTAGAGGTGAAGTGGGGTGGTAGGAATAAGCTTTTTTAACAAAAGCATATGCCCTGTGTAGAACACGTAAAATGCCACCAAAGCAGAGATCAAAACAGAACTGAGTATTATGAATTATTGAAAGCGTGTGTGTGTGTGTGTGTGTGTGTGTGTGTGTGTGTGTGTGAGAGAGAGAGAGAGAGAGAGAGAGTAACAGCATATATGTGGAAAGAAAGAGAAATATTCCTACTCAATTTTTTAATGTGGATTGTCTTTTCATATTAGGAAGCAGTGTTAATTTCAAATATTCTCATTTGCTACAAAATGGTTTTCCCCAAAGAGAAGAAAATGATACAATAGAGTATTTGTTCATATAATGAATTACTATTTAATTAAACCACAAATAAGCCCATGTCTCTTTGGATGCAGATGTGGTTTATTAAGCACAAAGAAATCATAACAGTAGCTCCAACTCCAAACCCAAATAAATGTATGTAAAAATTAGGCCCAGCAGCTACCTACAATGTTTATAAACTGCCTTCAGAGTTCACTCAACAGTGAACGAGTGTATAAATGAAAGCCACAAAACACGATACAACCTATCATTGCCAGTGTTGGGAAGGGAGACATGTAGAAGTAATTGAAACACAGGTTGAAAGTATTCTGTTTTAAAATGAGATTATAATGATGGTGGTAAGAGCTGAGATTCAAGAGAATACTGAGCTGGGTGTGGGACAACTGAGAAGGCTTCATGGAGGAAGCAGCATTTATTTGGACTTTGAGGACAAGTATGACTTCATACAGAGATAAGTAAGAATGGTAGAAACAAATTCTAAACAAAGGAGCCGCAATAAGCAAAGCAAGAAGGATAGAAAAGCATGGCCTGAGCAGCCTCCAGGGAGCGATGCAGTCGGTTTGGGAAAAGCCAGTGTATATGAAGGCAATTATTCATAATAGTTAGTATTGAGTACAAACTGCATGCCAGACAAGGTTATAAACATTTTGTATATAGTGTCTTATTCAATCCTTGCCACAACCATATGAGACGGGTACTATTTTTTGTCACAATGTTAAAATGAAGGAACATGTGCCGTAAGGTTGTGGAAATTGCTTGAAGTTATTCAGCTGGGAAGGAGCAAAGCTAATGCTCAGACCCAGGAAATCTAACTTCAGAGCCTATATTCTTAACTAAAGCAGCATATTTTGCCCCAAAATGAACTTCACACCTTCTGCCCTAGTTGTGCTTCTCCTCTTGGATTTTTTTTTCTCTCTCAGTAAACAGCATTTCTTCCACCCAAGGTCTTATGGCAAAAATTGGTTTCCAACCTTGACTCCTTCCTCTGCCTTAACCTCCACATTCCCCATCTCAAACCACGCCCAAATCTAGGTGTGTCTGACTCCCACATAGCTCTCAGGTCTCTCACTTCTCTCTACCACCTCTGCCTCGCCTATAGTCCAGGTCACCCTCATTGTGCACCTGCGCTGACAATCAGCCTCCTGCACGACTGCACGGCCTCTAATCTTGCTCATCTCAGAACCGTGGTTCTCAAAGTGTGGTCCCACAATCAGCGGTTTCAGCTTCTCCTGGGAGCTTGTTAAAAATGCAGATTCTCAGGGTCTCCCCATACCTACCAGGAGAGGGAGTCCTGCAGTGGTTTTCTATAAAGCCCTCTGGAGGATTTTGACTCACACTCAAGTTTAAGAGCCACTGCCCCAAATCATTTCTCCACACCGCAACCTGAACACACATTCTAAGGTGGAAAGAAGATCAAGCCCCTTCTTCTGTTGATCAGTTTTGACACATTTCCACTGAAGTGTTCCTTCTTCAGAGAAATCAGCCTACTCAACTAGTTGAAGTTCCCTGTCCATCCTCCCGTTGCCCTACACTTCCCTACTGAATCACTCATCCTGCTTGACTTGAATTACTTATCTGTGTACCTCTCTTTTATTTGCACACTTTACAAAGGCAGGAATGAAGTCTGGCTCATCAATGTATCCCCAGCACATAATGCAGAGGTTTTTACAGTACTTCCAAATCATTTGTGGAAAAGATGAAGAGAGAAAGGAAAAAAAGGAGAAAATGACAGCCAAGGCCATATCCCAGAAAACCTGAATGTCAGATATAAAAGTTAAAACTTCAGGGGATAATGCACGTCGCTGAAGGTTTCTGAGCTGAGGACTCGGATGGGGGATGGTTGTAGAGAATAGGTTGAAGTGACTTCACCACAAGCAGAAGATGACTCCTTGGGCCATAGTGTGTAGAAAGGACTAGGCAATGTGAGGGCTGCCAGGACCAGCAGGGATATCCTCCAAGCAAAGGCAATTAGGGCCTGAAATGCAGAACGGGTTTTACAAAAAATGGAACCAAAATGGATTATTGTTACTTGGCTTTTGTTTAGCTGGCCAGAGCAATCCACAGGTAATTCAACCCGGAAAATGCTTATGTTTCAAATCCAAGTGAATATAAATGGTGACGCTATTAACAACAACAACAAAATGATAATATGGAAGGTAAACTGAATTTTGACTGAAGGGGTGATAAGCCGAGGGGTGTATTGCATGCAAGGCAGCTATGGCTTATCTGGATAAAAATATCTAGTGTAAATGCGAGAGTGGATGAAAGAGAAAGAGACACCGAAAGAAACAGACTTGGGACGCATCTGTAGAGAGATCAGCACTGAAGCCACAAGTGACCCTGGGGCCTGAGACAACTGACGAAAAGTAACCTGTAAACCCACCAATTAAAAAGTTCAGTAAAGTCAATAGTATCCCCTACCTGAGTCCCACACCTGGGAGTAACAATACCATAGTGTTGTATATACTGTGTGCTTCCTTTGCTTATTTACATATAGCTCAGTAAAGCTCCCTTTGGAATACACTCTCTGTCTCAAAAATACATATCCTTCAAATCCATTCTCCAACAACACTTAACAAATACTACCCAGAAGTGAATTTCTCAGCTCAGAAGCATGCAAACCTGTAACTATGGTGGTATGAAGGGAAATATATAAAACATCAATGTGCCAAATTTATAGGACTGAAGTACCTTATTAAAATGTGAAACTCTTAAACCCTACCTCAAATAATGAAATGTCAGTTTTTAATGGAGAAAAATAGTTATAAGTGTTATGTTAATTAAGCATTTAAACGCTTCAGATGGCTAATTTGATTATCAACTGTGGCTTCATTACCACCTTATACATATTCAGAAAAAATAACAATTAAACTAAGAAATCTATAAAAGCTTTCATGAATTTTATGTTCTTCAATAGAGGTAGAGGTACAAATATCCAATGAAGGTATTTGGATCACTAAAGTGGATCCTACTCTAACAATTTGGAGAGTTGCCTAATAAATCAGCCCTTTGGATAGATAGTATAGATAAAGGCAAGAGAGAATCTTTTTGTTCCATTCAGATAAGGAATCTCTAAATCTTTGACAAGATAACATCAATGGGAATAGTAAACTTCAAAAGAGTACTTATTTGTCCTACCAAGAGATGAGTGGCTAATGTCTATTCTTCTATTAGAATATGAATTTCATGAGGATGGTTCTGCATTGTCACCTTTTCCATTGTATCTCCAGATGTTAGTAAAAATAGAGTAGATGATCAATATGAGTGGAATGAATGAATAAATGAATGAATGAAATCTCCCCATTCAAGCCTACTGTAAAAACCAAACCACCTCAGGCTACATTCAGGTACATAAGGTATATGTGTTTTCTTTTTCTTTCTTTTTTTTTTTTTTTGGAGACAGAGTCTGACTCTATCACCGAAGCTGGAGTGCAGTGGTGCTATCTCAGCTCACTATAACCTCCATCTCCCATGCTTAAGCAATCCTCCCACCTCAGTGTCCCAAGTAGCTGGGACTACAGGCATGTGCCACCATGAGTGACTAATTTGTTGTTGTTGTTGTTGTTGTTAGGGATGGGGTGTCATCCAGTTGTCCAGGCTGGTCTTGAGTTCCTGGGCTCAAGCTATCCACCTACCTTGACCTCCCAAAACGTTATGATTATAGGCATGAGCCACTGTGCCAGACCACATAAGGTGTATACATATATGAGATGAAGTTTTGCTTTTATCACCCAGGCTGGGGTGCAGTGGCACAATTTCGTCTCACTGCAACCCCCACCTCCTGGGGTCCCAAGTTCCTGGATTCAAGTGATTCTCCTGTCTCAGCCTCCCGAATGAGTAGCTGGGATTACAGGCATGTGACACCATGCTCAGCTAACTTTTTGTATTTTTAGTAGAGACAAAGTTTTAGCTGTGTTGGCCAAGCTGGTCTTGAACTCCTGATCTCAGGTGATCCACCCACCTCAGCCTCCAAAGTGCTGGGACTACAGGCATGAGCCACTGTGCCAGGCCCACATAAGATTTATCTTTATTGGTTGCTTTTCACATTCTTCATGCTTCATTTTAAAAGGGAGGAAGAAACTTTCCTGGAAGCTTTTCCTCCTGGTCTAACATCACCAGGAAGCTCCACTTAACCTTTGGAGAATAGCTTCTCAAGAATTATTTTCAAAATTATTAAGTCACCCACTCCACATTATTTGAGCATCTGACCAAGGATCTCATTTATTTTTCCACTCCACAATAAATAGAGTGTCACTGTTAGGAAAATACACAAAAGATCTAAAAATTCTTTTTAGCAGAGCGAAAGGTGGGTTAAGTATCAAATTTATCATGTTTATTTTAGGAAGATGACAATGTCCCTATTAGAGTTCTATTAAAACTAACTTGGTGAAACTTTTCTTTAATAACCTAGGCAGCTTTGACATAAATTATATAAGAGGATTTCAAAAAAAGTTCATAGATAAATTGAATTTAAAAAATTATAAATTTTATTCCTTAACATAAGCTCCATCAAGGTCAAGAAACTTTTGTAAGTGATGATACCAGCCACTTAGTCCATCTCTAAAGAACTGAGGGGCCTGGGAATTTAACCATGTCCATGTGGCCTTTTTTACATTATTAATTGAATAAAAATTGATGCCCTTTGGATATTTGTTAACATTAGAAAGCAAAAAGAAGACAGAGCCAAATTATGACTATAAGGTGGGTGCCTAATAACTTCCCAAAAAAACTCCTGAAAAACTGCCTTTGTTTGATGGGAGGAATGAGCAGGAGCATTGTTGTGGTGGAGAAGGATTCTCTAGTGAAGCTTTCCTGGGAACTTTTCTGCTATGGCTTTGACTAACATTCTCAAAACACTCTCCTCACAAGCAGATGATATTTTTCTTTGGCTCCCTAAAAAGCTGACCAACAAAATGCCTTTAGCATCTAAAAAAAAAAAAAACCAAATGTTGCTATGACCTCTTGGTAGCCATTGCTTGGATTGTGCTTTGTCTTCAGGATAGTACTGGTAGAGCCGTGTTTCATCTTCTGTTACAGTTCTTTAGAGAAATGTTTCGGGATCTTGATTCCACTTGTTTAAAATTTACATTGAAAGCTCTGCTTTTGTCTGCTCTTGTCTGCAGTTGATTTGGGCACAATGGTTCTGGTGCCCATTGAATGGAAAGCTTGCTCAACTTTAATATTTCAGTCAGAATTATGTAAGCTGAACCAGTTGAGATGCTTATGGTGTTGTCTATTTCTTGTGCTGTTAATTGTCAGTCTTCTTCAATTAGGGCACAAACAAGATTAACTTTTTTCTCACAAATTGATGTGGATGGTCTGCTGCTGCAGGTTTCATCTTCAACATTATTTTGTCCCTTATTAAAATGAGTTATCCATTTGTAAATTGCTAATTTTTTTGGGACATTGTCCCTATAAACTTTTCATAAAGCAACTATGATTTCACCATTATCCTTCCCGGTCTTTACAAGCATAGTGTTTGTTCTTGCTTTAATTTTAGCACAATTTATCTTTCTCTGATAGGGCTCCTTTCAAGCTGATATTTTATCTTTCTTAGTGTCCCAAACTATATCCTGTTCAGACATGCTATTACAAGTTACTACAAGTTCATTTTGGTGCAAAGCAGTTTTAAACTCTGGGCATAGTTTGTTCATAATTGCATTTTCCATAAACTTTTTGAAGATCTCTTGTATCTTTAAAAATATGTGGCCAAAAATATATGGCTATGTGCAATGTACATTTAAATATATTTTATTTTCCCAACAATCATGTGAGAAAATAGAGATTTCCATTTTATAGATAAGCAAATTAAGGCTCAGAAATATTTACTAACTTACTTAAAGTTACAGATCCATCTGCCCTTCCCACCAGCTGACTGTTAGGAAAAGATTTTTTTTTCAACTACTAATATATAATTTTTAAACCAAGACAAGCATTCTTTCCGCTAGACTTCACTGCCTAGCCTAGTCTCTCATTAGGGTATTGTAGAAAATAATTGCTGTGTATGAATGGATTAAATGCTCACATGAGAGTTTCCCACATATGGATAAAAGCCACGCAAGTTATCAATACTTATGCTTCAAATCACTTGAGCATATAAGTTATTTACTTGCATTTCAGAATGCACAGTTGCTGAATTGCTCCATCCACTTTCTTTGTTTTGAAATTAACTTCTGTGTACCCTCCCATTGCTAATGCCTCTCAGTGACCTTTTAGACCGATACTGCCTTTAAAGAACTAGAAAATCTGCCTGCTCATTGCATTAGTCATCATCAGAAGAATAATTCACCATTCCCAGACCATCAGGGTTTTTAGATTACTTCAGCTGGACAAAGCCATCACACAAATATATGTCAGTCAAGCACATATGAAGTTGGAAAAGAATCTTACGTGAAGGAGAAGTTTCAGGTCTCTCTAGTCACAGATAATATGAGTTTTAGGATCCTGTATCTTCTGTAGCCAGCAGACTCTATGTTGCATCTCCAGAAGTCACACTTACTGTGAAAACTCCACCAGAAGCTGTTTGACACTATGGAGGGAGAGGCATTCCCTTCTGGAAAAGATGCTACTTTGTAAGACATATTATTTGGAATAAGCATTTTTATTGTATCACAGCCTACTTAAAAAATAGATCACGTGTAACACCATATGGAACTAAATGAGAGTTGTTTGAATTGGGTCAGTTCATGGGTTCTGATGTGATGGACAGAGGGCCAGATTTGAAGTAAAGCCTGGCAACCAGCATAGCTCTACCATTTATGCCCTGCTAACTATAGGTGACTCCTTCAGTTTTTCTGATCCTCTTTCCTTATCAATAAAGTGAGGAATTTAATACAGGGAATTATTAACATGCCTTTCAGAGCTAATGCCCCATAAATTTATTATTTTAAGCATTACAAAATGAAATAACGTCCATAAAAGCATCACAAACTGCTAAAAAGAAATGTTTCATTGTAACCACTTCATGAATAAATCAATACGATACTCTCAAAAAGAAACACCTTTACACAATTTGCTTGAATTAATTTTCCATTTTGAAGGTAAAACTGAATATTAATGGAATCGTCCTGACGATATTTTGTCTAAGATTTTCAAATGGGGTTGAAAAAAACCAGCTTAAGTTTTTATAAACAGTAACCTCCATTGTTTATTTATTTTATTGGGTTTATAAAAGTTGAAGACATGAAGGTCGAGTGTTAGAAAGTAAAACCTCAATGTGTCTATATTATAGCTGATCACCACTACTAAAATTTTCAGACATCTAAAAAATCCTACTTCCCTCCTCTATTACTTGACCACAGACTGATTAATTAGCCTGATTTAAAGGCCCTTTCCCTCTAAAAGTATTACTTTCAATCTTCACCAAGACTGAGTTTCACAAGTAAAATTTTTTCCCCTCCAATGTCAAAGGAACTCAGTGGTAAGAGTATTAAATGACTAAACAGTTTTAGCCCTATCCTTGTTATGAAATAGCTTTGTGACCTTAGGCTAATCACTTCACCTCTCTGAGCTTCTAAGTCCTAATTTTCTAACAATGAAGTGCCAAGGAGATGAGAATAGACAATTTCAAAGGCCTTTCCATGCCCAAAGATACTGCAGCAGAGCCATCTGTGAAATACAGACGAAATGCCTTAGAGATTGTTATGGACTGAACATTTGTATTAGACCAAAATGTATATGCTGAAATCTTAACTCCCAGTTTGGGGGCATTAAGAGAGGAGGCCATTAGGAGGGGAGGCCATTAGGAGGCTATTAGGTCATCTTTGGTATTAGAAACCTGTAATATCATTTTCTTTAGATCTCTTACATTTACAGAGTGTCCTCAATTTTGTCTTTCATTATCTTATTCATTATTTATTCACTTTTAAAAATAATATAAATATATTCTTATATTTATGCAGTTAAACATGCATGAATATATAACTAAGCAGACAGATAATAAAATTATTAATTTATCTTTAAAATGCAGTTAACTGTCAGCATACTAAGTTTAAAAATATGTAATATTTGCCTAATGAGATTTTCCATTTTAATAAATTATAGTAATTCCTTTAAGAAGAAAACAGATAAAATATATTACCACCTTGCACACTCATTTGTGTTATTCTGTAATTATAGTACTTAGTATAATCTCAAACATTTATAGTAATTACCACCTTTAACTAATCAACTTTTGTTTTCCTGGACACTAGGAAATTAGAAATTTAGACATCAACCGACATCTACCTATATTTTTTCCATGAGTACGCATTTTATATTGCATTTTAATAAATTTGAAATAAACATTTACATTCAGGTATATATATATACCTGAATGTAAATGGTATGTGTGTATATATATATGTGTGTGTATGTGTGTGTGTGTGTGTGTGTGTGTGTGTGTATATATATACATATATATATATATATATATATATATATATATGTTTCTTTTGTATACAGGCTTTTCCTTTCTGGGAGGAAAGGAAAAGCCTGTATACAAAAGAAACAATTTTCCCTCTCATGTACACATCCACATGTACTCACACTCACACATGCTTGCACACATACACTGTTACATACACATGCACATGCTCACATATTCACATACGCAAAAACAGTCACATGTGTGCACAGTACATGAAGTAAAAAGGGGTCTCCTAGTTCAAGGTCATCTCTCAGGCAGAATCATCTGCTGAAGGTTTCTTTTTGTTGTGGTGGTTCTAATGTGTATCTCTAATAGACAATCATGTTTATGTTACAATTTTCTCAAAGTGATTGTTGCAATTTCAGTTTGACCATGGTGACTTATGACAGAAATAGGCACTTAATTGAAAGCTTTAAGGGAGCAGGTGTTTGTCCCAGAGGGCCAAGCACATTGAGGAGAGCCCATGAGAACTGCAATAGATAGTAAGAATGGGTCTTGTCCAACTTCCTATCTCTAGCATATGGGCACAGACCAGTCATCACTGATAAGACACCCAGGGAAACCCCCAAGAGTGGGCAGAAGAAACTAAATGAAATATTTCTCGGGGTGAAAAGACAAGACTATGGAAAGTTCTCACAACTTTTTGAACAGCGGTAGCCCAAGTCAAAGTTTGTCAAAAAATCATCAGTCTCGTGAGACCTGAACTCATCAGTCTTGGAGTGATCAGAAAGATGGACTCTAGAGCCTGTGCATTCCCTCTTTCTGGTCTTTTACCTGCAGATTCACAGGAGAAAGGGAGGAGTGTGAAAAGCAAGAAACAGGGAGGAAGTATTGGTATTTGGGCAGTTTTTCACCATGGATAATAATTTTGAAATTTTATTAGCTAAGGGAAGGATTCTTAAAATGATTCCTCGTTCCTAGGAGAAAAACTAAATTTATTTGAAAATCAACTCAAACAACAGCAAATAAGAATTCAGGAAATCAGATATAAGCAGGGCCCCACCTATCTCATAGATTTCTGAGTGGAAGGCTCAGAGGTCCCAAGGTAGTACCCTCTCCTGAGTCAGGGGTCTTGGGCCTCAGCAGCAAGAGGGAGTTTAATGAATCTCAGTGAAAGTTCATCTATTGTTGACTACTGACTTCCCAAAATATCACCGTAAAAATCTGCTGCTCAAACAAAGCTAAGTTGGTTAGGCTTGTTGTAGTAAGGGAAAACACTCCTTTGACAGCTTTGGTAGTGAATCAGAAGGGAGAAGTCAGGGGAGAACATTAATAGCATTTGAGGGCTGAGTTGGATGATTTTCTGCAAAGCAAGACTCTAGTTGGGATAGGCAAGTGTATGGCATAATATTTTTGAATGGGCGGGTGTAGTGAGGAGAGGGTCCTTAAAGGCTATTGATGAATAAAGAATATGATTGGTTCACTGTCCTGTCTTTCAGAAGCCTCATTTCCAGGAATAAGTAGCTACGTTGTTTTTGCCTGATCTCAGTATTGTTTAGCCCAGGAACAAAAACTCCATTCGTTTTGGTTTTCATAACATACAATGACATAGAGGTCACAAGTATGAGCTTTGGCAGCGTACAGCCCGTTTTCAAACCCCAGCTCCTTAGTTTACCAGCTGTGTGTCTGGAGCCACTGAATCACCTTTCCTTAGTGTTAGTTCTCTCATCTGCCTAATTATGGCATGCATTTGTTGACCTATTTCTGACACTGTTTTAATCATAGCATATATGTATTGACGGTTTCAAACACTGTTAGCAATATTTTATGTAATCCTTTACAATAGCCCAATGAGAAAAATACACTCAAACCCCTTTGCCAGGTGAGGAAACAAAAACAGAGAAACCAAGAGGCTAAATAAATTTCCCATCATGAGACAAGAAAGTGGGTGAGCAGTGACTTGGCCCCTGGTAAACTCCAGAGATGTCACAGTGAATCGCTATGCTATATGGCTTCCTGCAGGCTCATCAGGAGGGTTGAATGAGAAATTGAATATGCAGCAGGTCATGAAACAATTTTGTTTGCTCAGCGTGGTTTTGTTATGTGAGTGGACCCTGCAGTAGGATGGCCTCCTGGCCAGGGTAAGGTTCCTCTTTGCACTCTGAGCTGTCAGAATAGGTTCCAGCCACCTGTGACCCTGAATGGCCATCACCGGGTAATTATTTTCCTTGTATTTATTAATGTTTCTTAAATGTATGTTTATCTCACATTTATTTTAGCTTCAGTATTAGAAGTGTTTAGGGGGTCTTTATTTTGAAGACTGATGAGGTTTTTGTGAGCAGAAAGATGTTACAAGAACCTAACTCTTGTTTATATCAATTAGCTTATGAGAAAATTGGTTTCATTATATGTCATGTTGCTTATAGTCAAAGTTTCCAAGAATCAATCTAGGACATTAAATGAGAACTTAACTGTGTAACCCTCAGTCCCTGGTACATAATAAAGGGTCAACGTCAGCTGCTGCTATTAAACTATTGAAATGAAAATTCAGTGATGGTGTAAAGTTGAGAAAAAAACAGGATGCAGAGAATGCTTATTTTCTGACTTTGAGATTTCTGAAGGTGTGAAGTGTAAAAGTCATGGCTATTCTATAAAAAGAGAAGAAAAACTTTCCCCATAAAATAAAAATGGGGATAGTATCCAATAGATTACAGCCCTTCTCCTTGTACCAAGAGGTCAGAGATTATAAGGCTTGCAGAAACTTCGTATTATGCACCCTCTTGCTGCCCCCGCTGGTGAGACAGTCAAGTGTTAGTCTTCCAAGCTGAAATGGAAGATTGATCATCTCCATGGAATATATCAGTATTTTCTCTTCATATTAACTCTTAGTTCTAAGCCACCTCACTGGACAGTCTGAAAATCCCACCAACTGGAGGAGTAAGCAAATTCCTTATTCTGTTAAGGAAACTCCTCCTAAGCTACAAAAGTCTCAGACAGCAAAGAGACCAAGTGGTCCTGGAGATGAAATCTGTGACTCCCTGGTGGAGCAACCTGATAGTAATAAACAGAGGTTGACAGCCTGCTGTATAAAGCAACCTCTGGAGCGCCTGATATCTACTAACTGTTTTAGCACCCACTCGACCCTGTGAGATGCATACTACTTTATTGTATCTACCACTGTAAAGAGGAATGAACCAAGCTACAGCAGGAGTATGCTGCTTGCCCTGAGGCACACAGCCTAGTAAGTCACAGAGTCTGTGCTCATAGTGACTTTGCTATGCTGATGCTAGAACCTGGTACCATTTAGCAACCCTCCAGCCAATATGGCTCCATGCTCTACTTCTGGAAAAGCCGAGTTCCTGCAGCCTGGTCCTCCATCACCCGAAAGAGCTGGAAAAGAATGCAGTTGAGTTCCATTCTATTTGTTCTGAGAATAGGAAAGCCACATTGAAGCAGCATCTTAAAGAGAAATCTATAGTTAGGAGTGATGAAGATTTGAAACAGATGTCAGTAGAAAGAAAAAGGGAGAGGCGCCATGATAATTATACTCAGTGATGCTTTTTAAATGGCATATATTCAGTTAAATATAGGGAGGTTTGCTGCTGGCCATATGAACGAAGCTCAAGAGAAGTCTTGGATCAAGGCAGACTTAAAGAGACAAGGAAAAAAACAAAATTCAAAACTTTGACCTAGTGCAGGAAGAAGGACAAGTACCGGGGAAGCGGAGGGAAGGAGTGGAAAGGTTGGCACAGAGATGGCAAAGGCAGGCATGAGAGATTGACTGGCCAGGACTGTCATTGGGCTACTGCTCTTAGCAGGAATTTCACAATCGAATGACCTAATTATTGCCTTGGAAAAAACACAAGAGATCCTGTCCCTAACAGGGTGATGGATGTATTTCAGCGGAGCGCAGAATAGGCCGGATGGTGACTATCAAGAATAAAAGCCCTAATGGACTGAAGAATCCATCCAAGATATGGTCAGGACAGAATTCTGGAACACTTGCGCAATAATGAGAGGAAATCTTATTTGTCACTGCCTTTTTTGAGCAGATGTATAGATAAACCTACTTTGGGTAGAAGCTGAACCTCAGGCCTGTGACAGCTGGAAGCCAGTCTTGAAGGCAGGAAAGAGGTCGCTCTTCCCAGGGGAGGGGAGAACAATTTGACTTTGGTGTAGAATCCAGAAGCCAGGAGAGAGGGAACCACAGAAGAGCTTGGAGTGGAGGCTAAAAAGAAGCCCTGGTTGCCAAAGCCAGGAGGTGACTGCGGGAGAGCAGCAGTGATGAAGCCAGGAGGTGACTGCAGGAGAGCAGCAGTGGCCAAGCCAGGAGGTGACTGCAGGAGAGCAGCAGTGGCCAAGCCAGGAGGTGACTGCAGGAGAGCAGCAGTGACCAAGCCAGGAGATGACTTTGTGGGAGAGCAGCAGTGATGAAGCCAGGAGGTGACTTTGTGGGAGAGCAGCAGTGATGAAGCCAGGAGGTGACTGCAGGAGAGCAGCAGTGGCCAAGCCAGGAGGTGACTGCAGGAGAGCAGCAGTGACCAAGCCAGGAGATGACTTTGCGGAAAGAGCTGCAGTGATTGTGAAGTTGTTCCTGCACAGGGAGTCATTGGACACCTTCTACCATGTCCCGTGTAAGCACTCTCACTCTAGCAAGCCCTTTTGGTGCTCCCAGTCACTTTGCCTGGCCTGCGTTTGGTGAGAGCTCAGATGCCCTTCTGGTCCTGGCCTTCTCAGATGCCACAGTAGCTTCCCAGTCTGCCTAAGGCCTGGAAGGGGAGGGAAATTCATGCCGCTGCAGCGAAAGGATGAATGTCCTGTCATGAACAATTCCTGGAGGCACTCTGTACGTTTTGCAGAAGTCCTGCCAGAATGGAACCTTGCTTTCTACACAGCCAATTTGATAACATATCATTTGATTTTTCCCCCTTTTGTGACTCATGCTCCTGCTCCCTCACCCTGGCTTCCTGAGATCATCTCCCAGATGAACTCCCTGCACTGAATTCTGGTCTCAGTTTGCTTTGGGGAGAACTAAGACACTCACCACTGTGTTTGTGTGAGCCAGATCTTCACATCACGAGCAGGTGTATGTCTGCATTCAGGCAGACAAAAAGCAAACCAGCAATTGCCCACATGAATGCAGTCCATGGACAAGAGGAGAGTGATAGCCAAGTGACTCTGGGACTCACTGTCAAAGATACTTGTCTCCCTCTCTTTCATTCTCTTTAACTTTACATCAGAGTATGTGGCTGCCTCATTCCCCTGTGTCCTGCAAGCAATGATATCAACTATAAAAGCAGTCCAGCTAAAAAAAAAGGCAGAATATTTGAATAGACACTTCACAAAGGAAGACAAATTACCAATAAGTGTGTTAATAATTCCCAACATCATTAGTCATCAGTGAAGTAGAAATTAATACCACAAGGAGAAATCACTACATACTCACTAAAGTGGCCAAAATGAAAAAGAGTAATGACATCAAATTTTAATCTGAGTAAAGAGCAACTGTTGATGGCAGCTTTATGTTAAACTAAGCAAATACCTATGGCCCAGCAATTCCACTCAAAAAATTCTTCCCTAAAGAAACAAAAGCATATGACCCAAAAACTTACAAAATAATATTCATCGAAGCTTCATTTATAACAGAAGATAATGAAAACAGCCCAGATATCTATAAAGTAAGAGAACAGGTGAACAAACTCTAGCATATTTATTAACTAATAATACTTGGCAATAATAAGGAACAGTTACTCTCAGATACAACATGGGACAATATGAAAACATGCTGAGCAGAAGGAGCCTTATAAAAAGGGAGAACTCTCTGGTGTGAAGAAAATTTCCACTTCTTGGGGTTTTGAGTTATATAGCTTTCAGCACCTGTCAAACCTCATAGAATGGTACATTTAAAAATTGTGCATTTTATTCTCTGTAAATTTTACCTCAAAGAGAACAAAAAGAACTGTAAATAAATATTGAACTCGAGTAAATGATATATTAACTAGATTACATATATTGATGATTAAGTATTTAGTAGGAAATGTACTAATGTCTGCAACTTACCATAAAATGCATTAAGAATTGATTAATATGTGGATAGAGAAGTGATTAAGTAAATGTGGTAAAATGTGAATTGTAGAATTGGTATATGGGTGCTCCCTATCCTTTCAATTTTTCTCTTTTTGAGATGGTCTTTCTCTGTAGCCCAGCCTGGAATGAAGTGGTACAATCATGGCTCACTGCAACCTCCACCTCCCTGGCTCAAGCCATCCTCCCACCACAGCCTCCTGAGTAGCTGAGACCACAGGCACGTGCCACTATGCTCAGCTAATTTTTGTATTTTTGTAGGGACTGGGTTTCACCATGTTGCCCAAGCTGGTCTCAAACTCCTGTACTGAAATAGTCTTCCCACCTTGGCTTCCCAAAGTTTTGGGATTACAGGAGTAAGCCACCACAACCAGTCTCTTTTAATTTTTTGATAGGCTTGAAATTTTTCGTAATGTAATGTTCGAAAACTCAGGAATGACAATAAAGAGAAAAAGAATGGCTGCTGTTACTGAGAAATTACTTTGTCATGCTTTCTACTTACATCATATTATCTTGTTTTTAACCCTCTCAACATCCTGTGGGGTGGGTGTTACTATCCCCATTGCCCTCAGAAGAAAACTTATGTCCAAAGAGGTTGAATTAACTTTTCCAGGATCCAATGGCAGAAAATAAAGTGATGCAACTACTTTGGAAAAGTTTGGCAGCTTTACATAAAAGTAGGCAAATACTTACAGCCCAACAATTCCACTTGAGAAATCCTTCCCTAAACAAATGAAAACATATATCCACCAAAAGATTTGTGCACGAATGCTTATAGCAGCTTGATTTATAATATAGGATTCAAGTCCAGGTCATGCTGACTCCAAAGTCTGTGCTGTAAACCGGTTTATATATAAACCGATATATAGTGATATACTGGTTTAAATAAATGGGGACACAAGCTCTGCTCCCAAGCATCTCTCCTTTAGGTGGCCAGTCTGGTTTGTATTCATAAAAGAATCAGTTTCTCTCTGTTTTGCCCGGCTCTGAATGTTTGTCTTGGTCATGGCTCTCAGAGGTACTAGGACACAAGGCTAAGGATAAAGAATGAGAGGCAAGGAGATGAGGCGCCATCTACCAGCCAGGAAGGGCAAGGCAGCGGAGAAAGGCCGAGGAAGCGGAGGCAGCTGGGAAAGGTTGGCAGGAGGATCCTGGGAGCCCAGCCAGAAAGGCCATGAGTCCACACAGGGCAGCCAATCCAAAGCTGTGGAACTGAGTCCAGAAGCAACTGTGCGAGGAGGACATTAGGCTCAGGCCAATCTGAAGCCTAAGTAAGGTAAGAGGTCGGGACAGCAAACAAAAACCAAACTAAAAAAGAAATACTTAAAACCATTAGGGCTTAGTTTTTGTTGTTTGTGTATAGATGTATTTATATATAAATGTGTGTGTATATAGTATATGTATATATAGTGTGTGAATACACATACACACACACACACACACACACACACACACACACATATAGATTTTCTCCTTAGGGCCTAGATTTGGGGACCAGTCTTCCCATGTACCCACTCTTCAAACTTACTGAAACTCTCCATTGTAGATGCAGAAAGTAATAGTGTATGGTTTTGGAGAAAGCAAGTGAGGTAAAGAATATAGGGAGTCTCTGTACACTGAGCAAGAAAAATCACATTTTAGGTTTTGAAAGTACTAGGAATAACATTATGGAACTACGTAAAAAGCAAGAACCAACACTAAGGGGGTTTAACACTGAAATCACTTCCATTTCACCCCGCTTTTTGTGTGGCATGAGAAAATGCTAGCTGAAGCTAACGTGAGACTTGCAAACAGGGACACCTGTTTTTACCAACTGTGAAGACACGGGCAAATAAATTACTAACTTTGGCCTCGGCTTCCTTCTCTGAAATAAGACTAAGGATAGTTTCTAGCACTTAGACTTGTCGTATTAAGTACGTTAACATATAGAAGAGGCTGTGGCACAAAATGAGGAGTCTTTAGAAGTCAGTGGATATTATTAGTGTTGTAGTTATTGTTGTGGTTGTTTCTGTTGGCCAATGGGAGACCTTGCTGAGCTTAGAAGCTTCTAATTAGTCACTCCTGCCAATCTTCTGTCAGTCTTTCTGGCTCTATGTGTCTTTGTCTCAACTATTCACAGTATGGAGTTGAAGTGTGTGTGTGTGTGCGCGCGCGTGTCTGTGTGTGCATGTGTTTTAATTTTTTCATTATTTATTGCGTAATGTATTGCACAAATAATAATTTCTTGTTTCTATTTTTACAATGAGTTATCATTCTTTTGTATTTCTCTAACCACTTACATTCACTTCCTCTTCCTCAGCCTAACTCCCCTGTCACTACCAAAGTCAAACAGACTGAATGTAGGTTACATTGTGAATGTAACCTACATTGTGAATTGTGAATTGTGAACCCTTTATTGTGAATTGCCTATCCTGGATAAATAACCTTCAACAGAACAAAAACTTTTTCCATCTCTGAAACTTCTCATCTTTTGTTTCTATACCCCTTGTGTTGCTAGGAAAAGTCTCGTTTTAAGATTAATTTTTCTTGAAGAGGATACTCCGAATAACCAAGTTTGAACTAGTTCTCAAAACTAACATCAATTTGGCATTTAAAGAAAAATTAAAAATAGAGGGATTATCGATGACTATATAACAGTTAAACAGTCTTTAAATTGCAGAAAACATAGACATAATAGGAAGCATAAAATGTTTTAAAGTATGTTTGAAATCCTGACCTACCACTATTAGCTCTGTGATAATGAGGAAGACACTTAACCTCTCTGAACTTCAGTTACCATATCTATAAAATGAGAACAGTAATCTGTACCTTTTAGTGCTGTTGTGAAGATTAAATGAGATAATTACCTTGAAGTGCCAACTATACGGGCTGGCTTTGTGAAATACTAACAGATGATTTTAAGTCAAATGATTTTAACTTTGAATTGTCACTTTTATACACATTTGAACTTTGAATAGTACCAACGCTTTTCTAAAATCTTTAATTCATTGGGTATGTGCAAAAGGTAGGGAGTTTTGTTCTCGGGAGTTTTGTTCTCAGCTATGTCAAGTGACCTATGGCCATGGGCTCGATTGTTTATGTGTCCGACTCATTTTTAGCCCTATTATCATGCATGACCAAGAAGAAATCAAAGTGCCTTTATTTTTCTTTCTGAAACTTAACACAAACTGACAGACCGTAAGCAGCAATTTCTGCAACCTGTGTCAGTGCCAAGAAGTATACCAACCACACCTCCTGACCTCCTTCTGATGGTTTACCATTTTTCTGGGAACCAAAATCAACTTCCTCCCCAGCTCACTCCCTTTTTTGCTTCTTTACCTTAGAAAATAAAATAAAAATTGTCAAATTTCAAGGCTCCTATCAAAACATTTTAAAGTACATTGTAGAATGAAAGAAAGAAAAGGGATGGAGAGGAAAGGAGGGGGAAGGAAGGCAGGAAAGAAAGAAGGCAGGAAAGAAAGCAGGAAAGAGGGAGGGGGAGGGAAGACAGGAAGGAAGGCAGGAAGGAAGAAAGGAGGGAAGGAGGGAAGATGGGAAGGAAGGAAGATGGGAAGGAAGGCAGGAAAGAAGGAAGGAAGAAGGAAGGAATGAAAGAAGACAGGAGGGAAGGAAGGAAGGAAGAAAGGAAGGAAGAAGGAAGGAAGGAAGACAGGAAAGAAGAAGAAAGGCAGACAGGAAGGAAGAAAGGCAGACAGGAAGGAAGGAAAGGAAGGAAGGAAGGGAAGGAAGGAAGGAAGGAAGGAAGAAGCTCCTGCCTCTGAGAAGTAGTTGGTAAGTAGGATCATTACAGAGTCCAGCAGGGCATATGCAACTTCCAGAAAAGAGCTTAGGTGAAGATGACTTCAGATTTTAGGGAAGTAAGTGTACCCCTAAAATGCATCTAATTATTTAAATATTAGGTGGCTACTTAACTGGTCAGGTGGAGGAAAAATTTTAAGTCCAGTCATAGACCGGTAATTGTGAGAGCTTAGACAAATTTTATATGGTAGCCAGAAGTGATGATGAAACTTGCATTCATCAAATAATGTTTGCAGAATTTCTTTAGGAACTTAAAAAAAGTATTTCAGTTTTTCAAAATTCAAAATGCTAAAGACAATTATATTTTTAAAAAGTAAACCTTGACTGTCTCCTAATCTACTTTAAAACTCACATCTTTGGTGTTAAATGTCATGTGAAATCTAGCATTCAAGTTAAACACTGCATTCAGTATGGTGATTGATGTTTTTACATGAAGAAGCTATGTACCCTATCTGAAAATTTTAAAATCCAGTTTTTCATTTTTATTACTAGAAGAGTAATTTGAAGAATAGAGTTGCCAGACTTAGCAAATAAAAATACAGAACTCCAGTATTCCAAGATTTAAAATTAACTAAGAACCCTGTATTTTATCTGGTGACCCTAAATCATAGAACAATTGAAAATAAAAGAAAATTTTAAAAATTGTAAATTAAAATGCTGACAATCACAGAAAAAGGCTAGGCAGGGACTGGTATTAGTTTTATTGGTATAAGGAGATCAGTGTCTCAGGTAGACACTGAGATACTGCACCCTGATTCCGCAGATTGAAGAGTCTCAGGTAGAACCAGAGAAATTAGTTTTAATATTAAAAACAAATTAAGACAATATTTATCATTAATTTAGAGATTCTTAAAAATGTGTAAAGAAATACCAGCAATCTATTAGAAATATGAGAAAAGGCTATGGAAATAAACTTCACAGAAAACTAAGTCCAAGTCGCTAAGGAATAGGAAAAAAATGAGGAAGTACAAAATAGTAACTGAGGTATTGTTTTAGCCATCAGGGTGAAATCAGGTGCTCAGCTAAAAAATGACAGCATTTCACCCCATTAAAAATGTCTGAGATATTGTTAAATCCATCAGTATGACACATTCAGGTGCCCAGACAGAAAAGTGACAGCATTTTATCCCATTACAAATGTCTTTCAATAGGATTTATTCACCTCAAGAATGTTTTTGTAAAGGATTATTTGAAAAGAACAAGGAGGGGTATCCAGTTCTAACCTTCACTGGTGTACTGTGATTGAATCCTGGCTCTAACCCCCTAAGCTGCAAGGTAATGACTTAGTCCTCCACATGCCTGTCCCTACTTCAGATAGCAACCACAAGTCCACCCTCACTTCTGACCAACTGACACAATCTCCCTCAGGTTCAATAGTTGGCTAGAATGACTCACAGAACTCAGGAATAGACTACATTTGTGATTCCCACTTGGTTGTAAAAAATGCAACTGTGACGCCTGTAATCCCAGCACTTTGGGAGGCCGAGGCGGGTGGATCACGAGGTCAAGAGATCGAGACCATCCTGGTCAACATGGTGAAACCCTGTCTCTACTAAAAATACAAAAAATTAGCTGGGCATGGTGGCGCGTGCCTGTAATCCCAGCTACTCAGGAAGCTGAGGCAGGAGAATTGCCTGAACCCATGAGGCGGAGGTTGCGGTGAGCCGAGATCGCACCATTGCACTCCAGCCTGGGTAACAAGAGCGAAACTCAGTCTCAAAAAAAAAAAAAAAAAGCAACTGTGAAACATAAATAAAGCGAAACATGGAGGAAGTTCTGGGAGGGTCCCAAATGCAAAGTGTCTATGCCCTCTCCTCGTGAAATCAGGGCATGTTGCCTGTCTGCCCAGTGATGTCTTCACCGTCACTAAGCTTCCATGTTCAGATTTTTTATTAGAGTTTTATTATGTAGGCACAGTTGATTAAATCATTGGCCTCTTGAATGAATTCAATCTCCTGCTGTCTTCCTCTTCTTGGAAAGCAGGCAGCTGAAAGTCCCAACATGCTAATCTATGCTTGGTCTTTCTGGTGGCCAGTGCTCCTGCTGAGACTCTCTAAGGGCCTGCCACAAGTCATCTCATTAGCACAAAGTCAGATGTGACCCTGAGGACCTGTGAATAACAAAGCCACTTCTATCACTCAGGAAACATCAAAGGTTGTCAAAGTCCCATATCAGAAACCAGGGCCAAAAAATTCCAGGCAAATTCTTTATCATACAGCAAGGAGTACAGGAGGCAAGAAGAGGATAGCAAGAATTTGAAAAGATAAAAGACACTAGATTGTGTTTTATGAACTTGAGGTCATGAACCATTCATTAATCAGTTTTTTACAAAAATTTAGTTCATTACTTAGTATAGAATATAACAACAGAAAAGAATAGAATAAACCAGAGTATATCGTTTGTAGTAAGGATATTATTTTGTAAAACTTTGTATATACAAATGGAGATGATAGAGTCACTTAGACATATATACCCAGGCCTATACACAGATGTAGAGGCTTACAATATAAAATGGACTATTACTGTGGTTTAAGATAAAAAATAGCCGGGCGTGGTGGCTCACTCCTGTAATCCCAGTACTTTGGAAAGCCAAGGCGGGTGGATCACGAGGTCAAGAGATCGGGACCATCCTGGCGAACATGGTGAAACCTCATCTCTACTAAAAATACAAAAATTAGCCAGGTGTGGTGCCATGTATCTGTAGTCCCAGCTACTCGGGAGGTTGAGGCAAGAGAATCGCTTGAATCCGGGAGGTGGAGGTTGCAGTGAACCGAGATTTCGCCACTGCGCTCCAGCCTGGTAACAGAGCAAGACTCCATCTCAAAAAAAAAAAAAAAAAAAAAAAAAATTAGGCCACTGTCCATCAATAAATGAATGGATACAAAAATTAAAATGTGGTATATATACACAATGGAATACTATTTAGCTTTAAAAAAGAAGAAAACTCTGTGAATTGAGACAACATGGATGATCCTGGAAGACACTGAAATAAGCCAGGCACTGAAAGACAAATACTGCATGACCTTATACATGACATCTCAAAACATTGAACAGGAAGTAGTGAGTATAACAATGGTTACTAGAGCCTAGTGGGGAGAGGTGGTGAGGGAAAAGCACATGGTGGATGGATACAAAGCTTCAGGGAGACAGGAGAAGTCCTTCTAGTGACCTATTGCACAACATGGTGACCATAGTTCATTATAATATATTGTATATTTCAAAATTGCTTAAAGTCCAGATTTTAAATATTCTTGTTACAAAAAATAAGTAAATTAGCTTGATTTCATTATTGCACAACATACACATATGTCAAAACATTACATTGTACCTCATAAGTATATACAATGATTATGTCAATTAAAAATTAAATTAAATTAAAAATTAACAAAATGTTTAAGGCCAGTGCCCCAAGCGGACAGATAATATTTCTATTAAAATGTGAGTTATGGTATTATTCATCCAAGTTTTCTTTAAATATCCAGTTATTATTAGGACTTGAGCAAACATTTTAAGTACCATGCAAGTCATTTTGGAAATAAGTCAGCTCACAAAAGGAACGGTGTTTATTTTCCTGTTCAAGTAAACACTATAGTATGTATGTTCAATTTCTGTCCTATCACCCTGTAACCTAGATGAAGGTTATAAATTTACCTTGCTCTGTAAAAATGTGGCTACTAAGTCATCATAATAAGAAATATTCAGCTGGGAATTCTTCCGGGGAGGAGTTTCTATTGACTTACAGAGCTGATTTCCTATATTTACTGAATCTCTTTCATCATTGCTTGGTCTACAGGAAAATTAATTCATATATTTTACAGGTGTTTAACATGTCAGGCCCATGCTAGGCACTTGTGGATACAGCAATGAAAAGGCAGATGTGGTATCTGCCAGATGTAAGTTCTATAAACAGAGGCACCAAAACTGGCCTGGGCAGTGAGAGAGGAAACAGTGATTAAGCTGACATATGAAGGTTACCAAGTAAAGACAGAAGTAGTGAGCCCTAAGATATTAATAAGAGAGGGTCAACGAAGCTGAAATAACCTGAGTATAATCGGTGAGGTAAGTACAAGGGAGAAGGGTGCTAAGAGGTGAGATCTAAGACATAGATCTAAGACATAGGCAGGAGCTAGGTTTTGAAAAATTTAAAAGTTGCTTTTTGCATTTCAGACATTATTTAAAATCCAGTTACTATAGAGTGATTAGAACTTTCCATTCGATAACTTTTCTAAACAGCACCAAAATGCTAGGTCTAGAATTCTGCCAAATTGTCATGGACCTGGAGTTCTTAATGGACGAACATTCACAATCTAGTGGAAGTTGGCCAGCCTCACTTTCAGAGCTCTAGGGGATAAATTAAGAATATTCTGAAGACAGGCTTTGAGGATGCCTACAGAGTGACTGGGCATTCTCTAATAAGAGCCATGGAGACCATTTAAATGTGGGTATGCACAAAGAAAACAATAAGAGCAGAGAGCAGAAGAACGTAGAAAAACAAATTATATTTTAAAAGATACAGCAGCTGTCACTCTTTGTTTCAGAATTTGATGTTTATCCTTTCAATTGCTATCTATGAAATATACATCCCAAAATTCAGCTGCAGTTTTCATTTTAGCACAATATAATATTTAACACATGGCTGGTTCAATTAATTTAGGCTGAGGGATTGCAGCTTTAAAGTGTCCTTTTTTTTGTATCTGTTAGCTTCAGCTATTATAATAATAGTATTAAAAAATGACCAACATTTGCAACTGAGTGATTTCTTAACACTATAAAAATAGAATCTAGTACACAGAGCAAGAGCAGCAAGTTCCCAAATTTGACTTAAAATTAAGTTCCATTTTTAAAATCTGAGAGACTAATTTATATTCTTTGCTTTCTTATATAGTTTTTTTGGTGAATTTTCAGATTTTAAAATAGACTTTGAGTTCTGATGCTGTTCATTTTGACCTGATAGTTATTTATGTCATTCCTATCCCCATTCATTCTTTTCTATTTTTACAAGGGCATCCTATTTTCATTGTGTCTTTACTTCAAAAGTTAGAAATGATTTTATTCTTAGACAAATTCTTCCTTAAAAAAAATTGTGCCATATATGTGTGTATATATATGTATATATATGTATATATGTGTGTGTGTATATATATGTGTGTATATATACATATATATTCCATTACTGAATTATGTGGGACTCTTTTGATTACAAATGATAGAAACCCAGCTCAAATGTGTTTAAATGAAATAAAGGATATTTTATTGGTTCACATGCCTTAACCACATGTCATTAGGGATAATGAGAGCTAAAGACTAACACAATCTTTCAGATGGTTATATCTACCTTTTATTTCTGATATTCCTTCTCTGCAACTGCAGGTAGGTTTCTTCAGATGATAGGGACATGGCTGTCCTCTACTCACAGCAGATATCCTCATGCCTCTGCACTAGAGAGGAGAAAGCACTCTTTTCCCAGATCACTTGTGAAAAAATCTCCCCAGGTGCTGTGGTTTGGATATGGCTTGTTTGGCCCCAGCAAGTGTCATGTTAAAATTTAATTCTCGGTAGTGGAGGTGGGGCCTAAGAGAAGATGTTTGCACCTTGGGGTATGTCCCTCGTGAATAGATTAGTGCCGTTTACACAGGAGTGAGTTCTCACTCTTAGTTCCCATGAGACTGATGGTTGAAAGGAACTGATGGCACTTCCTCTCTCTCTCTCTTCCTCTTCCTGGCCATGTAATCTCTGGACACACCTGCTCCTGTTCATGTCTTTCATGAGTGGAAACAATCTGAGTTCCTTCCCAGAGGCAGATGCTGGTGCCATGCTTCTTGTACAGCCTGCAGAACTGTTAGCCAAATAAACTTGTTTAGAAGTACACATAAATTACCCAGCCTCAAGTATTCCTTTATAGCAACACAAGTGGACTGACACAAGAGGTAAGAATTCTGATTGGGCTGACTTTGGTCATGTGACAATCTCTAGTTCAATCACCGTACATGAGGTGGCATACTATGATTGGTGGCTGCCACTAGAAGCACATGAATTGAAGAAATACTTTGCAGAAAAAAAGGTGTTGTTTATATTATAAACAGAAAAACCTGTTTACTGACTATAAAAAATGTAAGTGGGAACATGTTTTGTTTGAGAATTCATTATTTTAAATGAAACGTATCAATTACATCAAAAACTCCCTTTAATGTACCACAGTATATTGACATCATCTTTTGTGTTTGTGTATTCCTCTGAACAGCAAATTCCCCAAAGAACCAATTATATGTCACTAAGATTTGTATTGCTGGTGCCTAATGGCTATGCTTTGATTGTCACTGCTAAAACTATTGTTGTTGAAATTTAATTGCCATTGTAACAGTGTTGAGTGGTAGGAATTTTAAGAGGCCATTAGGTCATGAGAGCTGCCCTCATGCCTTCATGCTATGCCCTCATGAATGCATTAAAGCCATTATCACAGGAGTGGAGTCCTAATAAAAAGTATGAGTTTGGGCATATTTCCTTTCTCTGTCTCATGTGCTCACTTGCCCTTCCACCATATTGTAATGCAGCAGGAAGGCCCTCACCAGATGCAGCTCCTGATCATGAAATTCCCAACCTCCAGAACAATGAGCAATACATAAATCTCTTTTCTATACAAATTCCTCACTCTGTGTCACCCTGTTGTAGCAACAGAAAGAAAATTGACTAATAAAGCCCAAACCACACCATTATGTAATATATTCATGTGTACCAACCTGAATTCATGTATACCAACAAACCTGCATGTGTACCACCTGAATCTGTAAAAATGCTTTCAAAAAAAATAAAGAAAAGGAATGAATACACTAACATTGTATTTAGCACATGGCAGATAGTCAAGAAGTTTTTATTGCATTGAGCATTTTAATATGCATAAAAAGCATTTGCAGACAAGAAAAACAGTAACATTAACCTATTCACAGCCATATCACTAGACATGCCCAAAACATATACATGCCACTTCCTTTCTAATCTTCAAGATTTTCTTTTTAATTGAAGAATAATGAGTAGTGTGGGGGAACTTTTGGTTATCTAACAAACCTACACATTATTCATCCCATGTTACCAGATACATAGCTAGACCACATCTCTCAGGCACCCTTGTATTTTAAGGGTGGCCATATGACTAAGTTCTCACAAGTTGAAGTTATATTTGCCACTTGTGGGCTACGCTTTGGCCTGCCTCCTCAATATCCTATTTCCTCCTTTATGTTTGCTGGAATCTAAGTTAATCAAACCTTAGCCATGCAGATGATGACAATATTTTAGGGAACTGTGGAGTTCTACAACAGAAAATGCTTGGATCACAAAGTGATCACATGGAGCAGAGCTGACTCATGAAGCCAGAGCATCTGCCTTGGAGTTGTTAACATGAGAAAAAAAATAGATCTTTTTTCTTCAAGGCCTTAGATTCTTTGGTCCCTTTGTTATAGCAGTTACCTTATCTTAACTGAAAAAAAGTTAAAAGAATTAAAGAATTAGGGCAAGCCAGAAGCTGGGAGGTAGGATTTACATTGAAAATAAAAACAAATAGTAGAGTAAGGAAAAAAATGAATTTTAAAATATAAGAAATTACATGGGAGAAGTGAGTCTGCATTGGAGCTGAGCAGTAAGGGAGGTTTCGAGTTTAGAGAAAGATTTTTGAAGCTGTAAAATGTGTAAGAGACAAAGAGATAACTAGAGAAAGACATCGAGACAATCCTGGCCAACATGGTGAAACCGCGTCTCTACTAAAAACACAAAAATTAGCTGGGCATGGGGGTGCGCACCTGTAGTCCCAGCTACTCGCGAGACTGAGGCAGGAGAATTGCTTGAACCCGGGAGGCAGAGGTTGTAGTGAGCGGAGATCGCGCCACTGCACTCCAGCCTTGTGCCTGGCGACAGAACAAGACTCTGTCTCAAAAAAAAAAAAAAAAAAAAAAAGAAAAGAAAAGAAATTGTTAGTTTGGATTGTGTTTTCTTTTGACTTAGACAATGTAAATGTTTAAAATATTTTAAAATCATTCTTGGTCCCTATGCTGGTATTAATTTAAATGTGATACTAAGTAAATGGACTGTCCCTAGAAATAGGCAAATTAAATCATCTCACACATATTTCTAAAGAATTGAATGAATATCACTTCCCATTAGGATTTAGACTATCAAATTGCTTTTGAAGTTTAAATTACATTGTACTGGCAAAGAAAACTTTTATGCTAATTTTGAGGCAAAATGGAGCCATAGTGGTGTTGAGCAAACATGTTTACCAGTGTCTCCAGGTGTGCATCAGCCTGGAGAGTAATTTAGAACATGGGAATGGATACTACGATATTTTTTCCGTTGTCATTGATCAGTGTCCTTTTGATTATTTTGCTTCAAATGCTTTAAAACTTTTCAAACCTACAAAAGGTTGAATAATAGTGGGATAAACACCAATATGCCCTTATCTTAAATTTATTATTTGTTAACTTTTTGTCACTTTTGCATGCGTGTGCTCTCTCTTCCTTCTCTTCTCTCAAAGCTATTCTCCTGTATTGCCTATGTTTTCTTCTAGATAGATTATGTTTTGCCTTTCATAATTAAATTTAAAAATATGTCTGGCCTAGATTTTTGTGTATAATGTGGTAGGGATCTAGTTTTATTTTTAAATGATATACACATATTGCTTAAATGTCAGTGCTAGATACCAAGCTATTTTGGGGGCTACAAACCCACTCTTTTGTAGTCTGCTTTGTGGTGTCAGCATGGGACTCAACAAACCCCGCATCTCCTTTGTCACACTCCACTCTATTATGTCCCATGAGCAGAAGGTCCTGGAGGGAGACTAGAAGTTCAAGAAGGACCAGGCACATGGTCCTTCCTGTTCGCTCACCTTAGGCATAGTAACGATCTTGTTTACAATAGCAGTGTTTCCAGTTGCTAGTGTTTTCCATGCTCCCAGAGCCAGCCTCGTTGTGCTCCTTCAGAGGAACCAGCACCAACCTTGGTGTAACCCCTTCTGGTGAGGTCTAGGTCCCCACTCTGACGGGCCTTTCCTTCAAGCTCTTAGGTTCTAAGAATCACAAACTCTTCCTTTTGGACTACCAAATTCCAGCAAGGACAGCTGCTTCCTGCACACTGTCTCTATTTTCTTAACTGTGCCCTTCTTGCTGTTGCACTTCTTTAACCCTTGTTTACCACATTCCCTACATTCAATTCTCTCTGTTGAAGTAAATGGTGTGATATCTGCTTTCTTCACTGCACCTTGACTGATAACACTATCCAAAGACCCAGCATCATTTATTTAAATATTTTTCCTTCTTTCCATGTACTGTAATACTGTTTTGCACAATCAAAAGACCACATGTAGGTGGTTCTATTTTGTACTCTTTATAGTTCCATTGGTATATTTGTCCATCTCTATGCCAGTTCCTTACTGTCTTTGTTACTATTACTTTATAATGTATTTTGATATCTGGTAGTGTTAGTCTTCTTGTCTTGTTCATTTTCTTTAAGATTAGGTAGTGAGAGTGCCAGCTGTCAGATCCTTTGGGGTCCCCTTCAGCTAAAGAGAGCCACTTACCCAAGGTCACACCCTTCCAGAAGCAGCTGGCATCCACTGACTAAAAGATGCAAATATATAAAGGCCTGGCCACTTCAGCCAGTGCAGGACATTCTGATGGGGGACACTCATTCCTGAGCTCCCTGCTAGATTGTCTGAGGCTTTGCAGAAACTACCACAGTTTGATGTCTTCTTTTGCCCGTCCAGTTTCAGACCTTTCCTTTCACAGGTCCTGATCTCTAGTAAACATATTGCTCCACAATTCCCATGTCAGCATCTGCTTTGGTAGACGACAATCTACAAGACCTTATCTCAGACACCTGGTGCTCTCCTGGTTTTGATGCTAATAATGGAAACCAATATCCTTGCTTACTAAGGTCTGTTTACTTACTGAGTAAGGGAAAGTGGAATGAACTATGGTGAGCTTTCCAGTTAAACAAAATTCGTCAACTCAGAATGTAAAACATGGCTTTGCTACTAAGAACAGCAGTGTGGGAAGAAAAGAAGGAAGGACTCAAGAGCTAGGGGCTAGGGCCCACTATGTGGACCATAATACTCCAGCTCCTTTATAGCACTGCTTTGGAACTTCTCTATTCTTCTCCCTATCATTGCTTCCAGAGATTTGTTTGTTTTTATTCATTTCCTTTTTTTCAGAGAACTAATTTTAAGTTTTATTGATAGCTATCATGTTGTTGACAGCTTTGTCTTCCATTTTATTGATCTCTGCTTTAATTTTTAATCATCTATTCTTTGAGTTTAGTCTGTTGTACATTGTTTAATTTCTTAAGATGGATAACTGGCTCATTCATTCTGAGGGTTATCTCTTTCTCTAATAGAAATATTCAAAGGTATGAATTTACCTCAAAGCATCATTTTTATAATAGTATGGAAAAATAGCATTTTAATTCCTCGCTCTATAAGCATGAGCTATACATAGCAAGTTCCTTTGACAGAGTACATTGTAGAAAGCGGGAGGAGGTGTGACTTCAGAGAGGAGAACCTGCCACTACCTTGTTCACGTGATCTAGGTCAACATCAACAGGGATACATCCGGTTGACAGTTGTTACCATTAATGCAATGTGATGAAGATAGCACTTTAACTTTGTGGTTTTTCCCTCAGAAAACCACAACTGCCGTCAAATCATGAGGATATGTCATACATTTCCAATAGTGGGAATCCTACAAAATATCTGACAAGTACTCCTCAAAATTGTCAAAATTAAGGAAAATCTGAGAAACTGTCACAATGAACAGGAGCTTCAGGAGACATGATGACTAAATGTAATGTAGTGTCCTGAATGAGATCCTAGAACAGAAAAAGAACATTAGGAAAAAACTGAGAAAATGTGAATGAAGTATAAAGTTTAATAATAATAATGTTATTAATATTGGTCCATCAATTGTGGCAAACATACCATACTGATATGTTAATAACAAAGGAAAATGGTATGAGGTATGTGGGAACTCTCTTTACTGTCTCCCATATGTCTCTAAACCTAAAGCTGTTTTTAACACTGTACACACACAAACACACAGACACACAGACACACAGACACACACACGTTATTATTTGGTTCTAGGTATTTTTAAATTTCATTGTGATTTGCTCTTAACCCACATGTTATTGAACAATGTTATTTTTTATTTCCAAATATTTAAGAATTGTTAATATATCTTTTATTAACTTATATCTTATTTGCATTGTACATAAAAATCATAGTTCATGTAATATCTGTATATTGAAATTTTTTTTTTTTTTTTTTTTTTTTTGAGACGGAGTTTCGCTCTTGATACCCAGGCTGGAGTGCAATGGCGCGATCTCGGCTCACCGCAACCTCCGCCTCCTGGGTTCAGGCAATTCTCCTGCCTCAGCCTCCTGAGTAGCTGGGATTACAGGCACGCGCCACCGTGCCCAGCTAATTTTTTGTATTAGTAGAGACGGGGTTTCACCATGTTGACCAGGATGGTCTCGATCTCTTGACCTCGTGATCCACCCGCCTCAGCCTCCCAAAGTGCTGGGATTACAGGCTTGAGCCACCGCGCCCGGCCGATATATTGAAATTTTTGAGGCTTTCTTTTTGGCTGAGTTATGATAAATTTCTATAAATGTTTTTCTGTTTGCTGGAGAAATATGTGAATTCTATAACCTGTTAGAGACAGAACTCCTAAATGTCTACTGATTCAGACTTACTGTTTTCATTGTTAGCTCGTCTATTTATTTGCTTATTTTTGTCTACTCCAGCTTATGATGCTCCCGTTATGATAGAAATTTATCAACTTCTTCCAACTGGTGTATCAGTTTTTACCTCATATATTTTGATGGTATTGTTAAGCGTTTAATGACTGGAACCTTTTATCATTATAGCTTGCGTTAAAATCCCCATTGCTATGAGTACACCTGCTATCTTTTTGGTTAGTTTCTTTCTAACATGCTATTAATATCATTTTCTTTCGAACTTTGTATTAGTATGTTTATCTAGTCTTTTGCAAACAGCATATATATGTCGATATTTGTTTTTTAACTGGTATATTTAGTGCATTTACCTTTTTGTTAAAACTGAAATATATTTGTTTCTATCATCTTTATGTATTATTTCAATTTGTTCTCACTTTTTCTGTCTCATTTTCATGACCAAAAAGACAAAATCTTCAGCATGCTCTTACACCCTTTGGCCTCTTACCTCAAATACTTATCAGACTAACACCCCACAAATCATCATTTGTCACAGCAATCTGTAAAGAGAACAAACGTTAAAATAAT
Organism: Aotus nancymaae; assembly: GCF_030222135.1. Taxonomy (NCBI): domain Eukaryota; kingdom Metazoa; phylum Chordata; class Mammalia; order Primates; family Aotidae; genus Aotus; species Aotus nancymaae. The sequence continues at coordinate 12,767,425 of NW_026988450.1, read as the reverse complement.
CAATCATCTTTTCTTCACACGATCTCTTGCAAGTCTCCTAGATTTGTCTCTTTTTTAAACAATACTTCATATGAAACTCTTTTCAATGAGGAGTTTTGCATGGCTAGGTGTCCAAAGCTTTCCACGTCTGAGAATACTCTTTTATGTCCCCATATTTGAATGACAGTTTGCCTGAATATAAAATTCTGCTTCCTAAGTTTTTTCCTTTTGTTCCTGAAAACACTACTCTGTCCTCTGTAGTAATATAATTTTTGTTCTTTTGTATTTTTCTCTCTATATAGGCAGTTTTTAGAATTTTCTCTTTGTTCTTGGTGTGACTAGATTTCACTGTAAGGTGTGGACATTTTTCCTCATTTCTCCTCTTTAGTGCTCTATGTGTCTCTTCAGTCCAAGGTCTTTCTCTTTTTATGTTGATGCTGTGAAATTTATCTCAGTTATTTCAACTATTTTAAAAAATATTTCATCCTCTTTTTTTGTTTTTCTCTTTTTTTCTAGCACTACTATTATTTAGAAATGCTGCTTCTCTATATTCCATAACTTTTCTTTAATGCCTTTTTATTTCTTTACCTTGTCTTCCTTTCAGGGAAATTTCCCCAATGTGTTCATCCAGTTTGCTCACGTCTTCCTCGGCTGTATCCATTACCTTACACTTCACAATGATGCATAATGTATTAAAAGTATAATTGTGGAAATATCAAATATGTCTGCTTGGTTCTCATTTTTCTTTTCTTGTTCGTATTGACAATACCTTTCTTTATCTCATTTTTTGGTGCTTATCAGGCTCCGTCGATATTCTTGACCTATCTATTCTAAGAGTTCCACTTAGGCAAACTGTAACACAGCATGGTTTTCTTTTGAAGTGCAGCTCAAACGTCTTGTTAGGTTGGTTGGAGAGCTGCTTTTTGCCCTGAATGTATAGACTAGGGTCTCTGGCAAAACTCCAGAGAGCATGGCCCCATTGAGCTCAGAGGAGGAGGAGTGAATGGGCCCAGGATGGAAAGCCCCAACCCCCAAATCTTATCAATCAACCAGAGCTTCTGCCTCAGACCAGCTCCTCAGCCCCCGCTTTAACCTTACTGGCCCGCCCCCAAGTCCCCTGCAAGCAGGACGACTCAAGTCTGTGAGGACTTCTAATATTGTAATTCCCCATCGCAGGACGTGGAAGCACAGGGGCGAGAAAAGCACTGTCCAGAATTAGCCCCAATTTATTTTTCTAAGCTCCTCCTAAGGAGCACTTCTGTGCTGCCCTAATTTTCCTTCAAAAGGCCCTTAAATGAGAACTCTAGTTTTCCACGGGTGTCCGGGTGGGCTCTGTCTGACCCAAAGCAGTGGCAAGAAAATCAAAACGTTCCTTCTGATTTCATCCTCCAATTGCATCTCAGCTACCTTCTACAGTTCACTAAAGCTACTTCATACTCACATACTACCCCTGCTCTTCCCACCCCTCGGGTTTCCCAAGTTTTTTAGTGCTTTAGGTTTTCTAGCATTCTTCCAGGTTGATCTCATTTAGGATATATAACAAAATCAGAGGTCTGGTAGGAACTGGAAACTGGTCACTCTAGCTCCTTAGCACATCGACATTAAAAGCTTTTTTTAATGCCCAAGTACAATCTAACACTGCCTCCGGAGCTGTCTGGTGCAGGCAGAAGAGAAAAAGGTGAGGTTAGGGAGAGAAGCCCTAGTGATTCCTAGCAGCAGGGGAAGGAAATGATACTCTTTAATTGTAAGATTGCAAACTTCAAAGAGCTATTTAAGTAGAGTGCAAAGAACATGCTTTTAAAAGGATCAATGTTTGCCCTGTAAAATTTTAAGAGCCTGTCATTATTCTGAGACATTTAACTTTCTCTAGTTACCAGGTGCACTACCTTACTTGAGAAGCAAACTTTCTTTTATAACAATACAGGCGTTCATAAGGAATTTGGCACTACAGGACTGCCACTTTGGGGATGCTTGGGTGTCACCAGTTTACAAGGGCAGTAGAAGCCATGGCAGCCAGTGAAACACGAGAGGCAAACGGAGTAAGAGACAGAGGAGGCAGATGCCAGAACAGTGGTGGAACTCACTGGGGAGCAGCGAGACAGAAGGAAGCAAAACCACTAGCAGGAGGATCAGGGAAACCAGGGAAGTCAAGTTCTCCATGAAGAAAAGAGCCACGCATGTCTAATGTACTAGTCAGGTTAAGTACAACCAGGAGTGAAGTGTCCTCAAATTTAGGAAGAAGGAGGTTGTGGAGTTCAGAGTGTTAGAAGCAGAAAGCAAAATTTAAGTAGGGGTGAATTGATAGTGGAAGAGGAAGCAAGTGTGGGCAACTGTTCTAAGAGATTAGTTGTAAAGAGGAGGGAGAGAAGAAATGAGCAGGGTTTTGTGTATTAAAGAACAGAGCATGTTCAGATGAGTAAGTCAATGGTTGTCAACTGTGGCCACAAAGTAGCGCCACCTGAGAAGCTTAAAAATATACCTATGGCGGCCAGGCGCAGTGGCTCACGCCTGTAATCCCAGCACTTTGGGAGGCAGAGGCGGGTGGATCGCCTGAGGTCAGGAGTTCGAGACTAGCCTGACCAACATAGTGAAACCCGTCTCTACTAAAAATACAAAAAATTAGCCAGGCGTGGTAGTAGCCGCCTGTAATCCCAGCTACTCGGGAGGTTGAGGCAGGAGAATCACTTGAACCTGGGAGGCGGAGGTTGTGATGGGCATGGTTGCTCATGCCTGTACCCAGCACTTTGGGAGGCCAAGGCGGGCGGATCACTTGAGACCGGGAGTTCAAAACCAGACTTGCCAACATGGTAAAACCCTGTCTCTATTAAAAATGCAAAAATTAGCCAGGTGTGGTGGCACATGCCTATAATCCCAGCTACTCAGGAGGCTGAGGCAGGTGAATGGCTTGAACCTGGGAGGCAGATGTTTCAGTAAGCAGAGATCACACTGCTGCACTCCAGCCTGGGCTCCGTCTCAAAACAAAACAAAACAAAACCTATGGCCAGACACTACCAATGGGTAATCTGATTAAATTGATCAAGAGTGAGGCCCAGACATCAGTACTTTTTGAAAACTCCATAGGTGATTCCACTGCAAATTCAGATTTGGAACCACTAGTCCAAGGGAAGGACCCAGGAGAGAGGGAGACAGAAAATGTATAAGAGAGAAATGATAATTACCATAAAAATGGCTCAAGCAGGGGCAGGGGACTAAGACTTGACAGGAGAGCCATTTCTTCTACTGGGAAAAGGGAAAGGGAGGAAAGGATGGTTTGGAAGTAGACAAGTTTATGGCTGAGATATGGAAGGAAGCTGAAGAGTTCTCATGTGACAGCTTGTGTTTTCTCTGTGAAGTAGGAAGAAAAGCAATCCATCGAGGGGCAGGCGAGAATTTGGAGAGTAAAGTAAGGAGAGCAGAGAAGGATTGGGATGGTTGCACAAACTGAAAATAAAATCCCAAGCTTCCCAATGACCGAACAGCCCACCTCTTGGCCAAGGGACCCCCCCCAAAAAAAAACATAGAAACTGAGTTTCAGCCTATGATGGAATGAGAGGTCAGACATGCCTCATAATACCCTTCCCTTCTGAAATTTAGACATAACCACTGACCAGTGTTCATCTTAAAATAGAGATTATAAAACTGATAAAACAGACTCTTTGAGGTAATAAGATACCAATTTATCCAACGGTGAAGTCATCCCTTCAGTGAAGCACCCTACACTTAAGGAATAAACTATGCTCTAACTGCCATAAGGGTCTCTCTCTCTCTAGCAGTGAAACAAGCACTGGCCTCAAAATAAGCAATATTGAAACAATTACAACTCATCCAGCTCACAGGCACTGACTAACTGAACCCCTGTTCTACAGCTATAACTACGGCTTGGATCAGACAACAGACTGATTTCAGTGACTTTCTCCTGATAAGAGACCATTGCCCTTGGACTGGTTCTGGCCACGTTACATGAGGCTGCACACTTGAGTGCCTTTGTGTCCTGAAAAGACCCTTTAATGTATAGGGTCTAATTGTATCAATAAGAATTAGTGTTTAAGTGGGATGTCACCACCCCAAGGTGAACACGGGTCACATATTACATGCATTTTTATTCAATACACATGTGTCAGGACTATCTTCATGAATAATTTATAGTTCTTCCTATAACCTGTTGAATATGTATGCTTAGCAAACCCGTTCAGCATAAAGCTCTTACAGCAACCCGTCTTCCTTTGAAGACCTATCTCTGATCTTTGCCTGAGGCACACTTCTCAGCCTGCCAGATGGCCACCTTGCAGGCTGTAACCCTTACAAGAAATAAAGTCTCCTCTTCATCTCAAATTCATTAAGATCTTGTAATTTTTAAGTTGACAGTTCCTATAGTGGGAGCCTGAAACAGAATTTCCACCTTTTTAAGTTGACAGTTGCTACAATAGGAGCCTGATACAGAATTTTCACCGCATTTGAGAATCAGTGGAAGACTATGGCAGAACCTGTCTATGAGGTGGTGACCCTCTGGCGGTGGTAAGACAGCAGGTCTGTGCAGCCTGGCAAAGTGTGCAGTTACAATTATGTTAGTTCATAATTGGGAGAGGGGGGGATATGACCGAAAAATTGTCGATAAAGGAAGTGACAGATGTAGATTGCAGGATCTGGGCAAAATAGAGAAGGAACTGATGAGGGAAGGGGGCTACTGGGAAGAAAAAAGAAAGTTCAAGAGGCTGGAAGGAATTTGTATGGTTGAAAAGTGATATAGCAAGAGAAGCTGAGTGAGAAAAGAGGAAGACTAGAGTGTTGCAATCTGAAAGTAGCGGTTAGAACTTGAGTCCTCAGACGTGGACAGGGCTGAATGATAACCGGGTCTGGGTAAAGTCAAGGGTGTGCATGGCTGAGGCGAAATAGGAAAAAACCACCAAAACATCTATTCCATTTTCCCATAAATTTCAACAAGGAAATTGTATGTATAATTATATATATGGTATAACTATATATATAGTAGTGTATATATAGATCATTTATATGGTATATATTATTAATTTTCCTAGCATGCCCAGTATGTCTTGGAATTCATTTTAAGAGGGAGGAAGAAAAAACCCCATGTATGTATACATGAATAAAAAGAACTGCATGAACAGAAACCCAAATATTAACAGAGAGATTACACTTAATTTTTTTCTCTTTCCTTTTCCAAATGTACAATGATCAAATTGTATTTCCATAATCATAAAAAGCAACACAATTTACCTTTCAAAAGAAAATGATTTATACTGAATTTATTTTGCGCTTTCAGAATATCTTAGTCTTTGAGGAAGTAATACTATGAACTACGGAACATATTGCAGTGTATCAGTATAGAGTATCTAATGCAAACAGTAATTCCAATGAGTCACTTTCTTTCCGGCTCATTTTAGTTATGAGATTGCAATCAGGCCCACTTATACAGACTTACAAATATTTACTCTCAGGACAAGTTCCTTATGTTGATAATGTTGACTTGCTAAGTGCAAGCTGACATTGATATATTACAACACTTCCTTTTCTAAGGATTATGTATTATACTGAGAGAATTTCATGAAGTAGCAAACAAAAAAAAGAGGGAAAAGAAGGTCTTCTCTAACCACTCGGTTTTTAACTTGCAGCCTCTACATCAGACACACACATACGATTTTCTATTTCCCTTTTCAAACTTAATTTTTCTCCATTGCACTTATTAACATACTCTCCATGCCACTGGTGTGTGTGAAATCTGATATGTACATCCATGTATCTCTGGTATATATTAAATCAGAAGTTCTGATTTGCTGGTTTGTGGTAGGACAAGCATTGCTATTTTTTCAAGCTCCCAAGGTGATTCTTGTGAGCAGCCAGTGTTTTATATAAGCGACTCAATTAAATTTAAATCAAATGTTTGGAGTCCTGCTCCTTTGTTCCATGAATATCAAGACACTCTCTCATCTGTTAACATTCCCCTCAGCTTTGGTGTCCCAGCCATTCTGAATACCCCGTTATTCAGTTCCCAGGTCATCACCAACTGATAGAACCCTTATATACCTATCCTTAGTGTTTGCCTTTTTGTTTCTCATACACAAGCCAACTAAAAATGAGGAAAATAAATTCCTACGTTTCTTAGGCACTTCAAAAATGCAAAATGAAAGAAATATTTTTGACAGAAAGTTGCACCTGCAACAAGTTGTAGAGGGCTGCTTTAAAATGTTTAATGGTGGCCAAAGAGCCACAGCTGGCAAGCTTGTAGAGCAGCGTTGCAACGCAGTTCATCAGAAAGCAGAGACCGACAGCTGGCAGAGCTTACAGGAGGCCGCCTTAAGGAAGTTCCCCAGGGATCAGGAAGCAGCAGCTGGCAGGACTGCTAAAGACAAAATCAACCCAGATGACATTTAACCATGCCTTGAAAAATCACTTTATCAACCAGCATCCTTTTTTTTTTTTTGCTTTTGAAATAATTATAGTTTTATAGGAAATTGCAAAGATAATAATATGAAAAGTTCCCATGTCCCTTCCGCTCAGTTTCCCCCCAGTGGTTGCATCTTGTGTGACCACAGTACATCAAAACCAGGATGCTGACATTGGAATATGTCTGTGTGTGTGTGTGTGTGTGTGTGTGTGTAGTTCTGTGTCACTTTCATCACCTGTATATCATGTAACTATCACTGAAATTGAGATACAGAATTATTACATCATCTTTTCATCTCTCTGGGATAAATGCCCAGGAGAGCAGTTGCTATATCTTGGTGGTAGATGGATTTTTTTTTTTTTTAGAGAGAGAGAGAGAGAGAGAGAGAGAGAGAGAGACAGAGATGGTGTCTCCATTTGTCACCCAGTCTAAAGTGCAGTGGTGCAATCACACTGTAATCTTGAACTCCTGGGCTCAAAAGATGCTCCCACGTCAGCCTCCCTAAAGCATGGGATTATCGGCATAAGCTACCTGATGCCTAGAATCAAGCCTGGACTGAATCTTTTAATCATTATGTCCCTTTCTGTCCCTGGTAATTTTCTTTACTACTTTTTAATGTCTAATTCTTGTGATTTCTAATGTTACATGGAATACCATTTTCCATTATTTTACTTTGAGTCTACTTATATTGTTATATTTGAACTGAATTTCTTACAGACCGCATGTAATTGGGTCATGTTTTAAAAGTTAAAAATTTTTAATAGACTATATTTTGAGAGCAGATTTAGATTTACAGAAAAAATGAAGCAGAAGTAAAGAATTCCATATACTCTCCCTGTTCTAACTTCTCTGTCTCCCCCAAATTTTCTGTTATTAGCACGTTGCATTAGCATGAACCACTTGTTAGAACTTATAAACCGATATTGATACATTATTATTAGCTAAAGTCCATTATTAACTTTAGGGCTTACTGTGTTGTACATTCCACGGGCTTTGACAAATGCATCGTGTCATGTGGTCTGCCATTGTATTGTCATACAGAATAGTTTCACTGTTCTAAAAATCCCCTGTGCCTCACATATTCATTCCTTTCCCTCAAACTCCTGGCAATCACTGATATTTTTACTATCTGTATGTAAAGCATAACCTACTTAACAACTTAAAACTAATAAAATTGAATAAGATTAGCTGAAAAATAGCTAACACATTTCAATATTGGATCACATTTCAATAAACAAAGTAAACAGAGCAAATAATACGTTCTCATTGAATGAATGAAAAAGTGTCACCTTATTTTAAACTCATTTTGAATTTGATGTAAATATTTTTGCTTAATGATTACCTTTTAAAACATGAATTGATATATATTTTAACTGTCAGTAGTCTCTGCCAAATTACATGTAGGCAATAGACATTTAAACTGTAAAGACAGAGTGAGAGAGATCCAAGATGGCTGATGATTAGCAGCTCGGGCACGTACCTCCCAGTGAGAGCGCGGGGAGCGAGAGGACGCCACACTTTCAGACGAATATTGGTTGCTCACGGACCACGAGATTCCCAGTGGAGGAGCTCCACGGGTCGCCAGGGCGACTCTTGTGGCCGGCGTGGCGGTTTTGCTGGTGCCTTAGCACGCCGGTTCTTGGTGCGGAGTCCGGATATTCCCGGGCAGAAAAGCACCATCAATCTTAACACCGCTCTTTTGGCCGGCTCAGTGGATTGCTCAGATTTCGGCGCAGGGAATCAACAAGTTGGACGTCAGAGACCCAGTTAGAAAGTCGGTAATTATAAAGACGACAGACGGACAAATATATAATGAAGGGAAGAAACCAGCGTAAAAAGGTAGAGAATACTCAAAATCAGAATGCCTCTCCCTCTACAGGGGATTGCAATTCCTCATCAGTAACGGAACAAGGCTTAATAGATTACACGGGTGTTCCAATAACAGAAGCAGGTTTCCAAACGTGGGTGATAAGAAACTTCTGTGAATTAAAAGAACTTATTCTAACCCAATGCAAAGAAACTAAGAACCTTGAAAAAAGGTTTGACGAAATGTTAATGAGAATGGACAATTTAGAGAAGAATATAAGTGAATTGATGGAGCTGAAAAACACAACACGAGAACTTCGCGAAGCATGCACAAGTTTAAACAGTCGAATTGATCAAGCAGAAGGAAGGATATCAGAAGTCGAGGACCAGCTCAGTGAAATGAAACGAGAAGACAAGAATGCAGAAAAAAAGGATGAAAAGGAATGAGCAAAGTCTCCAGGAAATATGGGACTATGTGAAAAGACCTAATTTACGTTTGATAGGTGTACCTGAATGTGATGAAGAGAATGAATCCAAGTTGGAAAATACTCTTCAGGATATCATTCAGGAAAATTTTCCCAACCTGGCAAGGCAGGGTAATATTCAACTCCAGGTAATACAGAGAACACCACAAAGATATTCTTCAAGAAGACCAACCCCAAGGCACATAATTGCCAGATTTATTAGGGTTGAAATGAAGGAGAAAATACTAAAGGCAGCTAGAGAGAAAGTTCAGGTTACCCATAAAGGGAAACCTATCAGACTTACAGCAGATCTCTCAGCAGAAACCCTACAAGCCAGAAAAGAGTGGGGACCAATATTTAACATCCTTAAAGAAAAGAACTTTCAACCCAGAATTTCCTATCCAGCCACACTAAGCTTTATGTGTGAAGGAAAAATTAAATCTTTTGCGAACAAACAAGTACTTAGAGAGTTCACCACCACCAGGCCTGCTTTACAAGAGCTTCTGAAAGAAGCACTATACATATAAAGGAACAACCAATATTAGCCTTTCCAAAAATATATCAAAAAGCAAAGAACTTTAACACAATAAAAAATTCACATCAACTAATGGGCAAAACAGCCAGCTAGCATCAAATGCTGGTATTAAACTTATATATATTTTAATTGGATAAAAAGCCAAAACCCATCGGTATGCTGCATCCGGGCCCATCTTACATGAAACAATACACAAAGACTCAAAGAGAAGGAGGAAGATTTACCAATTGAACAGAGAGTAAAAATAAACAAATAAACAAAAAGCAGGAGATGCAATTCTCACCTCTGATAAAGTAGACTTTAAAGCAACAAAGATCAAAAGAGGCGAGGAATGACATTACATAATGGCAAAAGGATCAATGCAGCAAGAAGAGCTAACGATTCTATAGATCAACGAGATAGAAAATTAACAAGGATATTCAAAACTTGAACTCAGACCCGGAACAAGTAAACTTAATAAATATTTATAGTACTCTCCACTTCAAATACACAAAACATACATTACCACCTCACACCTATTCCAAAGGTGACTATATAATTGGAAGTAAATCACTCCTCAGTAATCGCATAGCATTTCATAGGTTTAAATTAAATATTGGTTGGCTGTTTGTTTGTTATCTTCTTCCCTTATTCCTTCCTGACTACATCATTAAGTATAATTATCAGTATAAAAGAGGTTTTCAATACCCATTACTAAATTGCATTCTAGCCTGGGCAAGAAAGCAATACTCCCATTCTCTCTCCCTCTTTCTTTTCCTTCTCCCTCCTCCCCATTCTCTCTCTCTCTCTTTCTCTTCCTTTTTTCTCCTTCCTATTCTCTCTCTCTCTTTAAAAAAAAAAAAAAAAAAAAAAAAGACAGAGTATGTTCACTGGGCTCCAACATGTTACTGTTTATTATAGCTTTATCTCAGGAGAAGATGACTTTGCTACCTCTTGGATAATTTAAGTCTGTGCTGTTTTCAGCTACTGCTAACATTTTGTATGATTGAGAGTAAAATATTTTATTATTTAAAACAACCATAGCCATATAAATGCGGTACGTTCATCTTAAAAGTGATTGAAACTTTAATAAAAAGAGAAATCTTCAGGATTAATAAAAATTGTCTGCTTTTTTAATACAAAGCAAAAGTTATTCAGAGAAGCATGCAAATCCCACCCATCAGTCTCAGCAATCCTGAATCTTCAGTTTTTTAAGAGAATGTTATATCCACACAACCGGCTTTGTTTCATGGCTTAATCCTACCCACACCTTCCTCTTCCCAGCCGTCCACATAAACCACTCTGTCTGGATGTATAGCAATGTGTTGTGGGTATCTAATGATGACAGGCCACATCCTGTACCCCCCACATGCTGGGAAAGCCCCTGGAAGCCACAAGAGAAGAAATGGAACTGGTACCTCTAACCAATCCACAAACCCTCCACCCCCTTTCCAGTGCCTGCTTATCCTAAACAACTAGTTAGACAGGACACACATTGTCTACACAGTCATTATTGTTTTATTCCATGAATGTTTACTGAGTACCTTCTATGTGCTATGTATGTCTTAGGTGTTGGAGAAATGACAGTGACCAAAACAAATTCTCTAATGGAGTATATGTTCCCATGCTGGGATATAGATAATAAATAAATACCAAATTAGAAAGATATACAGTTATACACTATAATGCCACAGAGATAAACACCAGGGAGAAAAGTAAATCAGGCTGAGAAAGCAGAGACTGACATAATGACAAGGATATAGATGTGTCAGGAAAGGCCTCTGTTCCCAAGACCCTAAGAACAGAGGAGAGAGGCCTTATGGATATGTAGAAAAATAGGGTCCCAGGCAAATGAAAAGGCCCTGTGGTAGAAGCATATGTGTCATGTTCAAGAAAGCCCAAAAGCCAGTGTGGCTACACCAGAGTGAGGGAGCATGAAAGAGATAAAGTCAGAAAGGAATCCAGAGACTAGATCACATATGGTTTTAGAAACCGTGAACAGTTGTTTTCTTCCAAACACCGCTTTCTTAGATATGCCTTCATGTCTACACTTTTATACTAGCCTCTCCCACTAATGCTTTATAATAATACCTGATTTTGTTTTCTCCATAGCTTTTTATAATTAATTGGAATTATATTGGATTTTGGACTTCTTCTAAATCAAGTAGAAAATGATTGAAGGCTTTTTGCTGTTTGCTAATTCTGAGTTAGGCTTCTCGACAATCACTGTGAATGCTGTGGGGAGGATGGTCTCTCAGGGGAATTACAGAAACTGGGAGATCATCCAGGACGCTCTTCTAGGAGACAATGGCAGTTTAGGAAAGAGTAATTGTGGTAGAGGTGACAAGTAGGATAAATTTTCCATTTAGAGCTGAAAAAATTGTTGGAGAATTTAATGTGTGCTATAAGGAAAACAGCATCAAGGGAGAGGCTGAGCTTCTGAGATTGAACATTTGCATGAATGGTAGGATCATTTTCTTTTTTTTTTTTTGAGACGGAGTTTCGCTCTTGTTACCCAGGCTGGAGTGCAATGGCGCAATCTCGGCTCATCGCAACCTTCGCCTCCTGGGTTCAGGCAATTCTCCTGCCTCAGCCTCCTGAGTAGCTGGGACTACAGGCACGTGCCACCACGCCCAGCTAATTTTTTGTATTTTTAGTAGAGACAGGGTTTCACCATGTTGACCGGGATGGTCTCGACCTCTTAACCTCATCCGCCTCGGCCTCCCAAAGTGCTGGGATTACAGGCTTGAGCCACCGCACCCGGCCTAAAATCTAAATGACTCCTTTTTTTTTTTTTTTTTTTGAGACGGAGTTTCGCTCTTGTTACCCAGGCTGGAGTGCAATGGCGCGATCTCGGCTCACCGCAACCTCCGCCTCCTGGGTTCAGGCAATTCTCCTGCCTCAGCCTCCTGAGTAGCTAGGATTACAGGCACGCGCCACCATGCCCAGCTAATTTTTGTATTTTTAGTAGAGACGGGGTTTCACCATGTTGACCAGGATGGTCTCGATCTCTTGACCTCGTGATCCACCCGCCTCGGCCTCCCAAAGTGCTGGGATTACAGGCGTGAGCCACCGCGCCGGCGGTGGGACCATTTTCTGAAATGAAAACACTAAGAGGGGAGAAAGTCTATGGAGAGAAATCAAGAAACCCCAATACAGTGGATCCTTGACTTTAACATGTTTTGAGATAAGTATAGGACCTTCAGGAATCCCTCAAATTCGCACATATCGCCATAGCCTACAAGGTTTCACGTAAAATGCAGCCAACTGGCCTCTTCCTTTTTAGGCTCTTAGGATCTCTCCCTTGCTCAGTGAGCAATTTCGGTGGTAGTCAGAGCAGTATCTGGAAATAGGGTCTCAAATGTCTTTTTCTTATAGGACCCATGAACTTCTTTGGGGTATGACTTTGTCCACATATAAATTTGGCATCTAAAACTTTTCATTTTTAGCTAAGGACTTCTTTAGGTATTTCACTTCCACCATCAGCATTAGCAGCTTCTTTTCTGGCCACTTTTCAAAAAGAAATAGAAGTTGGTTCACCTTATGAGCATTTCTGAATGTGAGACAATGACTCAGGATAAGAAAGTAAGTTGAGGCAAGGTTCCGAAGTTAGCTATGAGGTTCTTTCTCTGACTAAGTAGACTTTTCAGGAATATCAGCTTGCTTATTCCTGGAATATTCAACTGTATGTATCAATAAAATTTGAAATTATTTTAAGTTACAAATCAGGGAGTCTCACAAATGATTGAAACCATTAATTTTAAATCATGCCTGTCAATGACCTACTCTCTGAATTGATCACATGCAGTTTCTGCTAGTTCATTTTACATGCTTGAAGCTATTGATGAAATTATGCTGTCTGAAATGCCTCCTCTCTGCCCTATGGTACTTCAAAGCTTCCCCTACCTAATTCAAGGATTTATTAAGCACCTCAGTATGGTTATAAATATCTCAGAGAAGCCATGTGTTCAAACAGAAACAGCAGGGCTTTGGTTCAGATCCCATCTTCCATTTACAAGCTGTGTGACTTCTGAAAAGTTGCTCATCCTCTCTGAGCATGTTTCTCCATCTTTCAGTGAGACTAGTGACATCTGGTGAGGCGTTTGCAAATAGCCCAGAGTAAGTGCCTGTGGTGGTCATGGGAATGCACCCCTCAGATTGCCTTTCAAGGGATCTTGCCTGGAGGAGCTCAGTTGGCCAATGACCCTCACTGCCATACCTTTGGATTTGTCCTGGCATTTATACCGAAGACCACTGCCCCCAGCCCATGACCAAGTATGGCGGCAGTAACAGACCTCAGCCATTCTGCCCAGTACAGGTCAGACCTCTAACAATCACACTTTGCTGGAGTTTCCCATTGGCCTAGCTGAGGTTTTCTGTGAGCTGCTGTGAACAATCTATGGCTCCTCCTGTCCATTTATCTTTCCTTTCCTTTCTCCATTTGCAAGAGTCAGGCCGCATCACAGCCTAAAGATTCTCTCCCCTACTCCTGCTCCCTGCCCTTTCAGCCTTCTCAGGTATTTCTCTTAATATACCTCTTATGTGTCTGATTCTATCTTGTCATCTGCCTCTCTAGGATCCTAACTGAGATGCTACTGTTAATGAAGACCAGTAGGACCTTGGGCAGGGTCTGGTCTCTGAAGGTAGGGCTCTTCAGCATTCTAGCATTTCTTGTCATCAGGACATATAGCACATGTGCTCTCTGCAAGGTGTCACTTGTAAGTAGCCAGTGCAACATTAGGCATGATTGCACATTGCTGTTCCCATAACAGGTCTTGACCCTTGACTACTGGAGTACATCCCATATCTTTCCAGTGTGGATTTTCCTGTGCTTTTCAGAATTCTTAATCCCACCTTTGTGCAAGGTCCATCATCATCCCTCCCCACAGTCATTCCAGCTCTCTGAATTTTGCTAGCTCTTGGCAATACATTTACAGCTAACCTCAGGAACTAGATCCTAAGTCCCCTATGTTAGCTATCAGGAAAACAAGAGCTCAACTGTGCAAGCCCCTGCAAAGTCTCCAAGTTTGAGCAAGAATCATCAGGATTGTGTGGAGGGGAAAGCTTGCGTACTAGCGCCAGACTGCCAGGGGGCAGATCCTGAAGCTGCCACATCAGATGTGTGGCCTTGACTATTAGATGTGTGACTTTGAATATTTTTGGTGCCTCAGTTCACTTGTTCATCAAATTTGGTTAACAATCACATCTATTTCATAAGGGTGAGGTGAGGATTACGAAAGTAAACTCATTTAAAGCAAGCAGTAGAGTCAGACACATAATAAATGCTCATTGCTCATTAATGTCTTTTATTTATTTATTTAAGACAGGATCTTGCTTTGTTGCCCAGGCTGAAATGCAGTGGTATAATCCCAGTTCATGTAGCCTCTATGTCTTGGGCTTAAGCAATTCTTCCACCTCAGCCTTCTAAGTAGCTAGGTCTATAGGCACACACCGTGACACTTGGCTAATTTTTGTTTGACAGCATCTCCTTATATTGCCTAGGCTGATCCAAACACCTGGGCTCAAGTGATCCTCCCAATTTGGCCTCCCATAGTGCTGGTATTACAGGTGTGAGCCACTGTGCCTGGTGTTATTAATATCTATCTCCATCTATTTATATTCTTATGTAGATAATAAAATAGAAGAGCAGGAGCTCAACTGTGCAAGCCCTTGGAAAGAACTGCAACTGTACATACATGCATAAATAGATAGATAACTAACCATGAAAGGTTTCTTCAGTAATAAGTAAGAAATGCAAGGGTTGGGTTTGGTGACTCACATCTGTAATCACAGCACTTTGGGAGGCAGAGGCAGGCAGATCACTGGAGGTCAGGAATTTGAGACCAGCCTCACCAACATGGAGAAACTCCATCTCTGCTAATAATACAAAAATTAGCTAAGCGTGGTGGCATGCACCTGTAGTCCCAGCTACTTGGGAGGCTGAGGCAGGAAATCACTTAAACCTAGGGGGCAGAGGTTGCAGTAAGCTGAGTTCGTGCCGCTGCACTACAGCCTGGGCAACAGAGCAAGACTCTGTCTAAAAAGCAAGCAAACAAACAAATAAGTAAAAATGCCTTTATGGATTTGATTTTTAAATCGGAGGTTTTTTTTTAGAGAAAAAAAGTTAAGAGAGTGTATTTTCTGTTTCACAGTCACCCATATTAGAAAGCACAGTGGCTGAACATGAGTAATCCACTGAAAACAAATTAGCCCTTGTAATATTATCTCACACAAGTCAGAATGGCTATTATTAAAAAGTCAGAAAATAACAGATGTTGGTGAGGATGTAAAGAGAGGGAATGCTTATACACCGTTGGTGAGAATATAAACTATTGCAACCTCTATGGAAAATAGTATAGAGATTTCTGAAAGAACTAAAAATGGAACTACCATGCAATTCAGCAATCTCACCAAGAGGTATCTAACCAAAGGAAAATAAATCATTATTTCAAAAAGACACCTGCACTCTTGTGTTTATCACAGCACTACTCACAATAGCAAAGATAGTCAATGAACTTAAGCATTCATCAATGGTTGACTGGATAAAGAAAATGTAGTATATATACACAGTGGAATACTATTCAGCCATCAAAAAGAATGAAATCATGTCTTTTGCAATGACGTGAATGGAACTAACTGGAGGCGATTGTTTTATGTGGAACAACTCACAATAAAAGTCAAATACGACATGATCTCATTTATAACTGGGAGCTGAAGAGCGTGTACACATGGACAAACTGTGTGAAATGATAGATACTAGAAACTTGAGAAGGTGGAAGGGCTGTGAGGGTTGAGAAATTACCTAACGGGTTCAATGCACATTATTCAGGAGCTGGATACACTAAAGGCTCATATGTAACCAATACACAATATACCCATGTAACAAGACTGCACTTGTACCCCTGACATTTACATAAATTAAAAGCAAAAAAAAAACAAACCCAAATTAGCCCTCATAAAAACTTTAATGATTGGATGCAAGAAACAACTGATGAAAGAAAAAGAAAAGGAGATAATATTAAGAGAAAGCTAAAAAACAAATAATATCCAGGACCGGGGAGTAAAGATGAGGTGTCACTGTAGAAGGAACAGTGGCCTGGGTGTGGGTTTCTCAAGCTTTTCAAAAACTAGTGCCCTACCCATCCCCACAAGAAGGCTTTTAGATGTTTATTTTTTTCATAATTGTCTCTCACCCCATGAATACCACAGATATACTACATACCTGTTTATGTACTATGGTTCTTTGGAGGTGCTGTAGTTTGAACATTTTTGTCCTCCCCAAAAATCATGTTGAAACAGAATTGTCAATGTGATAGTATTAAGACTTGTGCCCTTAAGAATGAATTGAATTATGTGGGTGGAACCCGCATCGATGGGGTTAGGGTCCTCACAAAAGGGCTTGAGAGAATTAGTTCACTGTCTTTGGTTCTTCTCCTCTGAAGGATGCAGCAACAAGGCACCATCTCGGAAGCAGAGAGCAGCCCTCACTGCACATCTAACCTGCTGGCTCCTTGATCTTGAAATTCCCAGCTTCAGGAACTGTAAGCAATAAGTCTCTATTATTTATAAATTACCAGTTTGTGGTATTTTGTTATAGCAGCATAAACAGGCTAAGATTGGCGGCGACCAGTATAAACTTTTTTTTTCTCCAGGAACCAAGTTTTACCTTATTGAGGTAGTATCTCCGTTGCTGAGAATGCATGCTGTAAAGTGACCTGAGTTCTATTTCTGTGTTAACTGACTATGCAACCTTTTGTAAGTCACTATCGCTCTTTGTCTTGAAGACTCATTTGCAACACTGGAGTCCTAGGACTTTTATATGGCATGCATGGAGCCACTGTGGCTTACTCCTCCTGTCCTCCCTGCTCCCTTGTCTATTTCACCTTTGCAGACAGAGGTAGAAGGTAGCACTGTGTATTGTAATCATTAGTTTGCATGCTAGACTCCCTTCAAAACAACGTAAACTCTTGAGGACAAAGTTCACATGAATTTGGTATAGTACCTGGCAGGAAGCTAACACTCAGTAGTTGTAGAAGGGACTATACAGTGTATTCACAGGTTGAACTAGATGAAAATTTCAGTGTTAGGTCTTTTTGACAGCAATTGTATAGCCTAACCATGTACCATGGAGTTACATGGTACCTGCCCTGCACTATAGCTTTGGGGTTCCCAACACCCAGGGCTGCAGATAGGTACTGGTCTGTGGTCTGTTAGGAACCGGGCTGCACAGCAGGAGGTAAGCTGTGGGTGAGCTGGCATTGCAGCCTGAGCTCCATCATCTGTCAGATCGGAATGGGCATTACATTCTCACAGGAGCGTAAACACTATTGTGAACTGCACACGCGAGGGACCTAGGTTGTGCATTCCTTATGATATCTAATGCCTGATGATTGGAGGTGGAACAGTTTCATCCTGAAACAATCTCCTCGCACCCCCACCCCATTGCACAAAACTGGTCCCTGGTGCCAAAAAGGTTGGGAACTGCTGCTATAGCTCACAGAGTACTGTCTGACGTGTCAAAGGTCAAGAAATGTTTGAGGAAAGAAGGGACTTTTAAAGTAAAGGAGAAGGAAATGTCAGAGGAGGCATACTGTTAAATTTTTAGGTTTCTTTAAAAACTTCTCATAACTCTAGCTGATTGTTTTCCCCTAGATCCAGCAGGATGGTTATTGAACTTGGTTAAAATTAAGTATGTAGTGATATTACCATAGAAAAATAGGATGTCTTCATAGTAATAATTTAGGTGAAAAAATTCAGAAGTAAACAATCAGTTACATTTTGTAAAGCACTTTATAGTTTCCAAGGAACTTTCTTATTAATTATCACATTACAGTCCCCAGGAAAGTTTCATATTGTGCCAAAAGTCAAGCTGAGTAAATCAACCGCATCAGTAATGAACCATTGCGTTATTAACCATGTTTATATTTTATGTAGAGATCTTGAGCATTCTTTTCACACTGTAGTTGATAGTACTCGAAGTTGCCTTGGATACAAGACAACTCATTTGCCACCCTCAGTCACTAACCTTGTGAATAGACTAAGAAAATGTAAGAGACCATTTCCAATAGCAGTTACCAAGACTTGATATCATAGAAAGTGAGGGGGAGAAGAACCTTACCTTCTAGTGGAGGTATTCTTAACCTTGGGCACATGAGTCTCTAAAATTGTCTAGGAAACTTTCTGGCTATGATACTATTTCTCATTATGGTTCATAGCTTTCATCAGATTATTAAAAACATGGGATCCATGGTGACAAGCCACTATTAGCATATGAGACAAGTGATAGAGGAGAAGCCAAGTGAGTTTCTTGGGGTTCCATAGTACAGCTAGTTAGAGGCAGAATCAGATTTGTGGAACTCGTAGTTAAATGCTATTTTTTGTCTCTGTCTCTTCCTCTCTCTCTCTCTCTCTCTCTCTCTCTCTGGTATATTCAGAAGCCATGACTTTCTAACCTCATTCAGGGAATAGTTACAACAATGTGTAACATAGAATATGAAAGAATCTTGTACATGCCTGCCTAGTTTATACTGAGGACAGCATTTAATTGGATGAATTAGTATTGCTTTAATTATACCATCCCAGAAGTAAAAATGTACAGAAAATGAGTCATTTTCACAAGGAGAAAATTTGATGTACACTAAAATTTGAATAGAACTGATAATGCTACATGATTACAGATAAACACAAATATTCAGTTTCCTTGAAAATGGTTAGGCAGAGGACATTATTCAAGAATTAAGAAATTGGGAGCAAATCTATTTTATAACGTGGAACAAACTTAACTCACTTATAAAAACACAGCAGTTATTATGCTGAAAATTGTATCAGAATCAGATAAAAGTCAAGGACAAAATTTTGAAAAAGCAACAGTGCTAAAGTTTTAAGTGGGAATACAGGAACTGTCAGTAGAATTATGTGCAATAAAGTTTATTCATTCATGTATGTGGGAATTTTCCCAAATTATCTGAATAGCCCTTTTCTTTATGATAGTTGTCTTATCCGCAAGAATATAACCTAAGGATAAACAATTCATTGGGTGGCTAATTGTGTAGAAACAAGGAAACGGTTGTAGCTGGTTTTTAAAAAGTAGATTTTACATCCTTCATTCTGGTTTCTTCCTTCACTTGGATCTTCAAATGCTTACATCAAAACTACTTCCTAAGAAAAATGTCATGATTCTAAAAGTTAAATCTCTGACACTATGGTTATGTCTATATGGCAAACTACCAAAGTCTTCAAAACCACAAAATTCATACATACGTGCGTGCACACACACACAGACACACACATACCATGCATTACCCTATTAGTAAATGAGCGAATGTCCAAACATTTTCTAGCAGTGCACAGTTCTAAAAACAGGGTAAACTGAGTATGGATCCAAAGAAAGGAAGCACCAGCTTCAAAATGAAGCAGAGCCATAGTAGGTACATTTTCTGCTGGTTCCTGAGCAACCAGTAAATTTCCCTAAAGCGTGGTAGGAAGCAGCACTCCTCATTCTTCCAAAGCCTTCCAGATCACCCCTAAGTATGGAGAAGAGATGGAGAAAAGAGAGGTGTTGGACCCCAAGATTCCTGAGCATGGGGAGAGCTCGCCACGGGTGACAGAGGTTGAGCTGGAGTGAAAGTGCCATGTCCCTGTGGCTCTGCCCCCTATCCCTTGCGAAGGAACGTACTGACAGTGGCAGTGGCCCCAAAGATGCACAGGATAAAGCGAGAAACTCTGGAATCCTTCTTGACAGTTCTAATTATATTTGGACTTCTGAGGGGGATGAGCTGGCAATAAGGAAGCAAGAAAATGTAGAAGAAAGGCTAGGAAGAGTCAGGGACAGTAAGGGGAAGCCAACTGCCAGTCACTGCCATGGGATAATTACCTCATAAGGTGGGGAAATGTCACTTCCCTCTTTTGGTTACTGTTCCAGCTTTAGGCTATTCATAAAAAGCAGTTGGAGAATGTTTAGAACAGCCACAGAATCATGGCTTTGGAGACTGGTAATCTTTTCGGTGCAGGGAATATTGCAGAGAAGGTATCACAAAATTTCATTACATTACCCACTACTGGCCCAAGAACTAGCTGACAATGTGGAAGGCCCTGGAAGGCTGGGAGGAGAACAGAAAGAGTAACATGAAGTTGTCATGCTGGCTCACTCTTGACTTCAGTAGGGAAGGCACCAGGTTCAAAGGCTGAAGAAGAGACCTGGAGCCAGCAAACAAGACATAGGGTTCATTGAGGGACTTAATGCAGGGGGGCCAGTGGCAGCGTGCTGGGCAGGAGAACCACAACTGCTAATAAAAAGCAGGCAGCTGATATAGCCTTTTCACCCTCTCTCTAGTAACCTCTACTTGGCAACCTTCATTTAACCCAAAACAAAAGACCCCTATGCCCTCTATGGCCTGCCTTCCACAGAATGATCTAGGGGTTTAGATGTTCCTCATAGATAAGAAATGAACTTTCAGACTGGCCACTCCCAGATTCCTTAGTTTGGAACTCCGAACACACATTCTTTTTAGACCATAGGGTCATTCTCAAGGTATGCATAAGTTACGTCATTGCTGTCAGGTACATATAGCAGTTATCTCCTTAACTATCTTAAATTCTGTTTACTGCCTGCCGGTGGTAGCAACTGCAAAATCTCCTTCTCCGCTCCTGCTAGAATAACTGAGAAGACGTATGCCCAGTCTGAGCTGAGGGCCTCTGAGAGGGTTGCTGTGCTTGCCTTGCAGAAAACAGTGGGTCAGAGAAAGATGAAATTTTGTCAGTACTACTTCCTTTGCAGGCCTTGGAATGTTGCCTATTGGTAATGTCACCCCACCCCCTACTTCCAATTGTAAATTCCTTTGGCCAGCATTTCTGGCTTGGTGCCTTATTTATTACAGAATTGTTATTCTGCAGGATCAGAGCCAGAGGCAGGCCAAATTTTTGCCAGTCATGCTGAACATGCCATCTTTTTACCCCAGCAACTTGCATTTTCCCTGGGAGTCCTAAGAGTGGGGACAGGAGGAAGGAGGATTTTCTGCTGATTGGTAGAGATTCTTCTCAAGAGCTACAGAACTCTTAATCTATCTTTTAGCCTCAACCAAAGAAAATGTTTTAATTCTGAGTCCACAGTATCTCCCAGGCCTTCATTGATGACAGGTCAGAGAAAAAGGGCTAGAGGGTAAGAGACCCACAGGCCACTCTGAAGTCTCTCCTTTCCTTTGTGCCCAACATGTGTGAAATGAAGTTTCTATCAAGGGCAGTTTGAAGGAGAAAAGCCATTAGAAAATAGCAGAAGGGACAAGGAGCAGAGGCATCCCACACACCTTTCCTTGATGCTTGGTGGCAAAGGATGATGAGGCGTGAGGAGCTCATAGTAATGTTTAGTGATGGCTGCTCCTCCCCTAAGACTGCCTGTGTTATGAGTCAGCCTGCATGGACAAGCAGGAATTAGGCTTGAATAAGCATCATTCAGTGAGATTTGCTGTTTTTAAGATCTGCTCTTTCTGAGTAGCAGAACCTTGATCAAGGACCTGAATTTTAAGCTGAATGAGTCCAGTTGGAGCTCTTTAATACTTGAAGTGATCCTTTAAGCTGAGACTTAACTTCCCCCTTTTTTTAAATGATTAGATGAAATATAAACTGATGGTGTACAACAACTTATGTGACATTTACCAAGTTCTTATTGCTCTTGCACACATGTCCAACCAACTACAAATAATATTGAGCATAATTCTGTTATTAGGTCCAACCTCTCCTAACATGGAAATAGGAAAAAAAGAAAAGAAAAAAAAAAAAAGACCCAGTGAAATTTAGCAAATGAAAATAGGACAAATCTTTTTTTCTCTCTCCCTCCTAGTTTTATGTCATTTGCAGATGATCTTCTGTTTCATGCTGTTCTGATTTGAAGTCACATCAGTTTTGTGAGGCTATCATAATTGCAGAAATTTGGCAGCTTATCTGTTTAAAATTGGTCAGGTTTCACATTTTAAGTAGGTATTCGTTAAGTGTAGTTTGCTATCTACTTCAAGTTACCGTATTCCCTAACTGATTACTGCACAGATCCATACAATGTTCATTTGCTTCCTATGCTTGCTTTTTTATTTCTTACTTCAGCTATTCATGACTGCCCACATTTGTATGACGGCATAAATGATAAATGGGCTATCTCTGCCCATTTTTAAGAAAATGATCCTTTTAGGTCTAGTACTACTTGTAAAAAAGTACTATTTGTTCCCCTTCCATCAACAAGACATTGACTTTATATTTCTTCTTCTGTGTTACTGTCAAACATAACTCCTCACCTGCAGCTGCCCACTGTTTCTTACCAACCAAAACCACTGCAGCTTGAGAGGCACTGCAGGGCTGAAGGGCTAAAGTAAGAGGGTGATGAGTGAAAAGTCTGGTGGCTCTCAGAGAAAGCACACCCCGGGCTGAGGAACAGCAAGCAGAGAGTCCAAGGTGAAAATGTTTACATAATTACTCCACTCTAGACACTATCCTGCTCACCAGGGACGTGGAGATGAGAATGTCAACAGTCCTCCCGGTCTGTAGCCTGAACACAGTTTCCTTAATACTATTTGTAACTTAGTTTTTTCCACATAAGCCCAAGTACTATACTGAGCTGTTCATATTTTATTTAAATTTTCTCAAATTTGGAAAAGAGAATTTAAAAAAATCAATCTCTTGGGAAACATCTAATCAGCCAAACCTTCTATACTTAGGTTTTTAGACAATTGCTTTTATATGCATACCTTTTGGTAGCTGCATTACACAATTCTTTTGTATGGTCAGAAAAACCAAGTGCAGTATGTGTAGCTTAAAAAGTTGAAAAAACAGAAATTTGTATAATTCATGAGACAGCTGCTTAGAAACATTTTCCACTAAATTTTACTCAATCAGTATGCTTTCTGGTGCTAGGAGAAGTAGCTTCAGTAAACATCTAGGATATCGGTGTATGTCTCTAACTCAGAGAGATTTGCCAAAAGTGAAATGGCTTTGGTATGATAGCAGTTTTACCAAGAATGACAAAATATTCTGGAACCACTTTTCTACTTGCTGCAATATGTTGTGAAATAGTTTTTTGAAGTAATGGATATTGCACTTCTTAAAGTAAAGAAATACTGTAGAATTTCAAATATATTAGCAGTGGTCTTTAGGTTAATAAAATCTTTGCAATGATACAGGGAGATCCTCTCTATTTTTTATGATGCTTGCAAGCTCTTTGGCAAAGTCTCCTAGGAATTTTTTTTTTTTTTTTTGGCATGGGCCTGGTAATATTTGTCATGTGGTTATGAAATTACAGAGTAGATTCAATCAAAATAATGACAATGCATAAAGTGCTGACTTAATACTAATTTTATGTAGTGTATGTGTGATTTCCCATCAACTGTCAAGACTTTAGGTTGACTAATTGATCCAGTTTCACATATTGTAATAACACTATTCATTTTAAGGCAAATCTTTCTGATTTACATGTTTAGATTTGATGACATTGCAGGATTCTAGAAACTAGTTTCAGAATAATTTTCTTTAGATGAGGGACCTATTTCCAATGGAAGAGACTGGTTGTTTTCATGAAAGACAAAGAAATAATTACTTACACACACACACACACACACACACACACACACGATCCTTGAAGAAAATACAGTTTAAGTAAAATTATCTTGCAAACAATTTAATTCTTGAGACATCTCCATATTTTTTCCCCTTTCTCCTCTATTACTTTCTAATCACTCCAAAATCACATTAATATGTTCTTTATATACTATGGAATTGCCATGACTGTAATTGGTTGTTATTCTCTAATGTTTGGCCTTTTCTCCATGTTTAAGTTTCTTTCTGGGAATTAAATTTGAGACTTAAGAAGAGACAGTTAATGCCACCATTTCCCTGTGCTAAAAAACTCAAGACTCGGCAATAGCCATTACTTAAATGTTATTTGTTAGAAAGGAACTTTGGCTCTAAGAGGTACCAATCTTGATAGGAAACTTAAAGAATTGAAATGAAAAAGGAAATGATAGATCATTTCACCATATCATAACATGACAGTACTAACTCAAATCCATTTTTGGCTGGATTTAAAACCACTTCTGCTAATATAAATTTATTCTATTTCTTTATGATGTAGATACTAGTCGGACTTATTTTTTTCTAGGTAATATGAAGTCAAGCTATTTGGTGAAAATGACAGTTCATTTACATGTTGAGAAATGATTCATATGAGGATAATTGTTTTGAAAACATTGAGTAGGGAATGCCTTGAAAGTGCTCCTATAATTATCAATATCCTTTTATTGCAATAAAATTTCACCAATATAATATTAAAACATATAATTGAATCACAGCCAGTTGAAATTTATTGTTTTCCACTATGGCCAAATTTACCATGGCAAATGAAGATGAGGAAACATTCAGTTTCAGTTTGCAATAGTGAAACTTCACATTAGGAAGATTGCATAAAAATGAGAGGCATTTTCTAGGAAGCAGGTTAAAGTGGAATTTTTAAAACGATTCTTTAGTAGGTATAAGTAAATTCAGAATAATTTGGCAGGAATTTGACTGGAGGTTGTAAAGGGTCATCAGGATGAGAAAAAAGAAAAAAAGAAAGAAAAACTAGGGCAAATGGTGCCCTCCAGTTCTCACTTGCAAATCCCAGTGAAGCCAATGGAAGGTTTATGAAAATAACTGAAAGACACATTTGGCCTAGTTCAAAAGCTCTATTAAATTAGTATTTTAATAAATTGTCCTAGATAAGTTTTGTCTTTATGGTCCTTTTAAAATTATTTCACCCACGGTTCTTCATAGTTTGCTCAAAAATTACAGAAAAGAAGAAAAGCTAACAAGGGACATTTGACTTCTTGTTTAAGTTAAAAGATACTAAAAGATACTTTGTCTCCCTCATCTCCCCAACCCATGCTGAGAAAAGGGCCTATGTAAAGAAATTCATGAATCCTAGGCAAGTTTTGTGTTTTTGATGCCCATAATATGGGAAGTATAGACAGATATAAAATATATAGTTCTGATATTTAGCTTGGAGGAATTCAGTCTCTGAAATGAAACTGTGTCTAGAATTGATGGCTTCTGATTTAAGTTTTATTTCATAATACTGAACACATAGCTGTTTCCTTGGGATACAAGAAAGAGCTAGGTAGCCTCTTATTTTCTGTGATTTATATTTACAAAAGCCTCTATTTTGGTCTGGTACACAGCAATGTACCTTGTCAGTGGTACCAGATTTAGTTTCTCGAATTGCAGGAGCAAAGCATCACTTAATAGTATTTTGGAGTCAGCTATGAAATAAACTTGATTTCCTTGAAGAGACAGGCTTTGATAAGCACCTATTTTTGGGTTTCGGACCTATCTTTGCAGGTAGGACCAAGGAGGCTTCCTGGAGACATCCATTAAGAGAAAAGGAAGCCAGGTGAGAGTTTTTCCACTCAAAACTATGTCTTATCCAGGAGGAATAATTTGGACTTAGATTCTGGAGACAGTCCAACCAAGTTCACATCCCTGCTCTATCACTTACTAGCTCTGTGACTGTCCCAGCCACTCTAGTCGTGGCTGAAAGGGTCTAACATACAGCTCAGGCTGTGGTTTCAGAGGGTGGAAGCCTCAGGCCTTGGCAAGCTTCTATGTGGTGTTGAGCCTACTGGTGCACAGAAGAACTGAGGTTTGGAAACCTCTGCCTAGATTTCAGAAGATGTATGGAAACACCTGGATGCTCAGGCAGAAGTTTGTTGCAGGGGCGGGGCCCTCATGGAGAACCTCTGCTAGGGCAGTGTGGAAGGAAAATGTGGGGTCAGAGCCCCCACACACAGTCCCTACTGGGGCACTGCCTAGTAGAGCTGTGAGAAGACTGCCACCATCCTCCATACCCCAGGATGGTAGATCCACCGACAACCTGCACTGTGCACCTGGAAAACTGCAGACACTCAACACCAGCCCTGTGAAAACATGTGGGAGGGAGGCTGTACCCTGCAAAGCCCCAGGGGTGGAGCTTCCCAAGACCGTGAGAATCCACCTCTTGCATCAGAGTGACCTGGATGTGAGACCTAGAGTCAAAGGAGATTATTTTGGAGCTTTAAAATTTGACTGCATCAGTGGATTTTGAACTTGCATGGGCCCTGTACCCTCTTTGTTTTGGCCAATTTCTCCTAATTGGAATGGCTGTATTTACCCATTACCTGTACTTTCATTGTATCTAGGAAGTAACTAGCTTGTTTTTGATTTTACAGGCTCATAGACAGAAGAGACTTCCCTTGTCTCAGATGAGACTTTGGACTATGGACTTCTGGGTTAATGCTGAAATGAGTTAAGACTTTGGGGGACTGTTGGGAAAGCATGATTGGTTTTGAAATGTGAGGACATGAGATTTGGAGGGACTAGGGCAGAATGATATGGTTTGGCTGTGACACCACCCAAATCTCAACATCGAATTATGTCTCCCAGAATTCTCATGTGTTTTGGGAGGGACCCAGTGGGAAGTAATTGAATCATAGTGGCTCGTCTTTCCTGTGCTCTTCTCATGATAATGAATTAAGTCTCACTAGATCTGATGAGTTTATTGGGGGCTTCTGCTTTTACTTCCTAATTTTCTCTTGCCGCCTCCATGTAAGAAGTGCCTTTTTGCCTCCTGCTATGATTCTGAGGTCTCCCCAGCCATGTTGAACTGTAAGTCCAATTAAACCTCTTTTTCTTCCCAGTCTCGATTTGTCTTTATCTGCAGAGTGAAAATGGAACGATACAGTGACCTTACTTTGTTTTATCTCTCTGAGCTCCTGGTACCTAATTTCTTAAATAATGACTACAGGGTTTTGTGAGAATTTAAGAGTAAAAGTGTCTTGGGGTGCTAGAGCATTGTGTTTTGAAGCTAAGCTCTCATTTTTATTTTATATTAAGCACCATCATTCAGATTTGTTTCTTAATCCAGTTCCCCACCCCCTCCATTGAGATAATATAATAGATGCATGTAAGGGAGCCCTGAATAGGAGAAAGGATATGTAGGGGCAGAGGAGATGCCACAAGATAAAAGCTGAGAGAGCTACTTCAGTAAAAACTCTGTGAGCCCTCTCCTCCCACCGTCTCTTGATAACAGTCTAATCCTATTTGACAAAAAGTAAAGAAAGGCATTATCTTTATTCTGCAACACGACCCTTGTGGTGGGTTCTGTGGATCATCAGAGCAGGGTCAGGCAGCACCAAACCATCCACAGCTGAAAAGGCATGGGGCCAGGGGAGGCCGGGGTGCTACCAAAAGTGGGGGTGGGTGGGTTTGTGGGGCTGGAGAAGAGGAATGAAAACAGGTGCCACACTGCAACTGCTCTCTCTGGTCCCTGAGTCCTCCAGAGACATTCCCAGGGGTTGCTACGAAACATGATGAATAGTTGAGGTTTCAGCAATTGACAGAAATGTATCAAATCACTAAGCATTTCTTGCTTGTCTGTTACATACCGGGCATGGTATTAGCAACAGTAACACAAAGCTGATAAAGAGGTCGCTCTGCCGGCGCGGAATCGCACGCCTATAATCCCAGCACTTTGGGAGGCCGAAACACGTGGATCACGAGGTCAGTAGATCGAGACCATCCTGCCCAACATGGTGAAACCCTGTCTCTACTAAAAATACAAAAATTAGCTGCGCGTGGTGGCGTGTACCTGTAGTCCTAACTACTCGGGAGGCTGAGGCAGGAGAATTGCTTGAACCTGGGAGGTGGAGGTTGCAGTGAGCTGAGATTGTGCCTCTGCACTCCAGCCTGGTGACAGAGCAAGACTGTCTCAAACGAAAAAAGAAAGACGTCGCTGACCTCAAGTCCTTGTCAGGTTCAACCACATACCAAGACATTTTTAATACCCTGTTAGGAATCTGAGGCAGCACAGGCCTAGGCATTAGCAAAGCAGGCAGAGATTTCAGATAGAGGGTGCCATCCAGGGTAAGAAAATGAACATCTGTTGTGTCATATTTGCATTTTCATTCCTTAACTAAGAGTCTCTGAAAATACTGATGGCGCAAACGAAGTAAATTCCTGCTTTAGCACCAAATGGATTAACTTACTATGGTTTAAGCATTGAACTAGTCCTAATATCACCATTTCAGAAATGTTTTAGTATTAATCAGGGCAAAAAACAGAGATCTCTTTCGCAAGAAGCGAGATTACACGCCTTCCTTTCCGAGTACAGGGAAAGGGGACAAAATCCCTAGTGAAAAGCCCAGAGGCGGCGCACTCCGCTCCGGGGCGGCCCACGTGTCCGCCCACTCCGCACCGCGCCCAAGCCCATCCCCATCGAGCAGAGTCCGCCAACGCTCGCGAGAGCCCTCTCGGCTTCCACGTTTGCCACGTTCCAAAGGACCGGGGGACAGACTGGAAAGCCGAAAGAGGCTTGCGCTTATAGGCAGCTGCGTCGCGCCCGAAAGGCCCCAAGTGTGCAGGGGCGGGGAGCGCGGCAAGGTACCGCCGCCTCACACGGGCCCTTTGGATTGGCTCCCACGTGCCGTCACTCAGCCTTCCGGGGGCGGGGCGAGGCCGGGAAGGGGCGTGGCCGTCAGGCGGCGAGCCGCGCGCTCTCGCCCCGGGAGGGAGTCACAGGTTCGCACACGCGAGGCCGGGCGCGCGCAGCCGGCACGCGGATGAAAGTCCTCCGAGGCGCTGCAGGCGGTGCCGAGGCACAGGCTCTGCTGCAGGAGTAGCGGCCAGCACTAGCTCCAGCGCCCGCCGCCGTAAGCGGCTCCCGTGTCGCGTGTGTCCACCCGCGCACTGAGGAAGCCCACCAACCCTCGCCAGCCTTGGCGGAGCGCGCTATGGCCCCGCGTAAGAATGCCAAGGGCAGCGGCAACAGCAGCAGCAGCGGCGGCTCCGGCAGCGGTAGCACGAGCGCGGGCAGCAGCGGGGGCAGCAGCAGCCCCGGGCCCCGGAGAGGTCAGAGGCCCTGCGGGGTGGGGCTCCGGGGGCGCGCCTCGGGGTGGGGAGCCTGGTGGCGCGGCGGGCGCTGCGGCTGCATCATCCTAGGTCCCACCGCGCGCCTCCTCCACCCTCCGCGTCTCTCCTCCTTTCGGCGCGTGGGGCGGAGGCCGCACTCGGCGGGCCTGGCGGGAGGGCGAGGGGCCAAGAGGTCCCGGGTCCGCGCCCTCGGGGTGGTGGTCTCGGGGAGTCCCTTCTCGGAGGTTCCTTCACCTGCAGGCCGCTGCCGAGACAGAGGTTGCTGAGCGGCTGTGTCTTGGCTTTCCGTGGAATGGAACATGGGACTAAGAGAACAATTTATCCTTTACCTTGCATGTTTTGGGGAGTTGAAAATGAGCCAAAGTCAGGAAAAGTGAGTTCCTGCCTAACCAGCAGCGTTTCAGAGCAACTCAAAAGGAGGTGAAAGTGGGGCCCCTGGGGGCATGGGGGACGGAGTTGGGAGTGATTTGAATGCTCTTGGAAATTATTTTTAATATTTTTGTTTGTATGTAGCTTTCTTAATATGCATTACAGTTGCCTTTAGAATATCTCAGAATGTCATGAAATGCTGAACAAACGTCTCTATTTTTACCACTTTTATTTAAAAATCGATTGGATGTTCACCTTTCTCCTAGTCCATGTGCATACACAGCAGAGAGAGAACAAATTTTTAAATCTGTTTCGTCTCATATTTCAGCGGTTCTTCTTTTATACTTCCTTTGACTCATTTAGGATATTGAAACAACTGCAGTACACATGTGTTTTGAATGTGAGCTGTAAACTTCACTTGAAATGATCTAGACTCTTTGTTAAGATCTACAGATCATGCATTCATAGTATACCAAGAAAACGAATAAGAGAGCTATGGTCAAAGAAGTATTTTCTTTATAGCACTTGTCACCATTTGAACTTGTTTTAC
Source organism: Aotus nancymaae (assembly GCF_030222135.1). Classification (NCBI taxonomy): domain Eukaryota; kingdom Metazoa; phylum Chordata; class Mammalia; order Primates; family Aotidae; genus Aotus; species Aotus nancymaae. The sequence goes on along the minus strand of NW_026988450.1, from coordinate 12,737,426 downwards.
TGCTTTCATGTGTGTCGTCTGTGGCTCGTTCTCTCCGTATCCCCAGCTCCATGTTCCTGTCCCATAATAGGTGCTCAATAAATATTTGAATAGTGACTGAATGAATAAATTTAAATGGGGAAAGTAGTGCATTAAATCCTTTGCACAAATTTACATTCTAAGGACTAGTATTTGTATTCTAAATGTAAAGAGGTACACACAGTTTGAAGTTCAATGCAAACATATTAATTCACCTTTGACATAAGCAAAAGCTTGTGTTCCTTTTTCATTTGTTCTTAAACGTCACTTACTTAAACCTGCAGAGGGATAGATTAATTTCCTCAGCTGACTGAGGCTACGCTTTTTAACATTTCTAAATGAGAAGAACCTGTTGTGCCTCTTAGGGCACTAAGCAGAGACAGCTGACGATCAAGACTTTAATGTTAGTTGTTTTCAAAAGGTTTTGTAGCTATTTACCAGTGAAGCGTATCTTCATTCCATTTTATCTTTTATGTTTGTCAGTAGAGGACTGATTGCATCTGAGGAAGTCACTTTATATGGCCTCTTATTGGTGAGAACTAATATTGGGAAATGTGTGTCACGTTTCTATCCCTACCCAGTAAATGTTTGAAGCATGTTAATAGGCAAGAGATAGGTTTAGCAAATGTAATGACTTAACTTCTGACTCTCATACTCAGGCATTTTAGAGCAAACTCTGTCCATATTTGAGGATCTACAGCGTTTTAAGCATTTTACACATTGATTGCATAATAGTCACGAAACAGATTTAGTATGTAAAAGAATATGTAAAAGGGAGGAATGCCCGTGTTACAAAATCAAACAAAATTTGATACTGGAGCCCTGCGTGTTACGTAATGTGTATTCTTTTTCCAAAGCCATCCCCCCTCCCCCCTCCCCAGTAAATACTGAGTTTTGACTGTCTGCCAGGTAGAAGGCACTGGAGATGAAACCAGGATTCTTTCCATCATCCTAAACAGTTAAAGTGTAGTGTCGTGTGTAGTAGGCTGTACTCGGAAGATAAAGCCGGCTTTTCTTTTAATGCTGTGTTTACCTGGTCGTTAAGGTATGGACATTGTGCAGACCATTCCCTTCTACTGGGAAAATCAAAGACTTTTTAGCAGTGGCATTACTGTGAGACCCGTTTAGTTTCTGATTCAAATCATACAGATGAGGAAATTAATGCCCAGAAAAGTTGTCAAGTTCATTGAAGGTGGTTTAGTTCATGGAAACTCAACTAATTACTTGAAGAACCAAGACTAAGAACCCAAGTTTTCTGTTACTCATTCATTTTGCCATGCTACTTGAATTTTAGGTTCTCTAATATGTAAATGGATTTGAACTAGATTATCAAATTTTCTTCTGGCTGTCTCCGTGAGTGCTACACTTCATTATTGGAGAAAACTATGCTTTTGTCCTATCACCAATTTCATTTCCCTTGACAAAAATTGTATTTGAATCAGTATTTGAAAATTTTGCTTTGAGAAGTATATGTGTTCAATTAGTAAGTTTTTCGAGATGTCTTGCATTGAGAGTCAGAAGATGATGGCCTTGGTCACATTAAACATTATTATTTCTTAAGTTTTTGGGTAAAAGTATGGGGGAAAATGGGCCCAGTCATTTGAAACATGCATTTTAGGGAAAAGGTGATTTATTTACTTATTTTTCTGGCCAGACTTCATCTCGCTGGTCATTTTGCTGTAAAGTGATTGGAAGCTGGAATTTGGGGAATTTATATCACACAGATTTTTAAAGCAAGTGTCTGCTTTTTATTTTCTTCAGCTTAGGCTGAAAAATGATAAAATGTTTTTCTACAGAGTTCAATTTTACTTTGTTTTTTTTCCAGTTTTACTCTTTCTAATATAAAAGAAACGTGAATAAATTAGACTTCTTACCTTTAATTTGCATATAGAACTGGACTTGCATGGCCAGTTGGGCCCAGGAGAAGCCTTTTTCAAATTTATTGATTTAAAAATATTTTATCAAAGAAGGATCATGATGTCCTTTTGGGCCTATTTTGTAGACACTGGTATGTGTCATGTTTTCTGTTTGTTTGTTTGTTTAGCTTTTCCCTTTTGAGTATCACTCCCTCCCTCCCTGTGTCTCCTAGCGGCTTTCCATCTCCCTGTTTATCTGGATGTCCTGACACTACATTACCTTTTACCACTAGGGGTCACTGTAGAACACTTCCCCCCTTTAGTTTGAAGCTTCAGGTTGTGTAACAGCAGTTTTTAATTATTATTATTTAATCCATCTGTACATACTCAAAACTATTGATAGATAAGCACTTAAAAACTCTTAGCTACTTCTTAACTCTCTCAGGGTCTCTCAGTTAAGATCGAGCAACCTTTTTGTTTAGGCTTAATTAGTATTAAATACATTCATGTACTACCTGTAAAACATTACCAGCTTCATTTGATGGATATTTGTCATTTAGAAACTCTTCTGAGTTTAATTTAGCTTTTTTTTTTTCTACTTTCAGTGTCTCTAAGACTACTAAGTAATTGAGGGATACAATATACTGCTGATTGCATTGTGGAGCTTTTGAATGAAGAGGCCCTAGCAAAATTTTCTTTCTTTAGCCAAAGACCATCAGAGCCAATTGCTTAATCCTCCGTTAGTCATCCTAAGATGGAAAGATAGGAAGACCATAATTCTTCCACTGCAAGAACCGTCAACTATTTTGTGTTTGTTTCAAGAGCATTTTGTCCACTCTGACCAGATCATATGAAACCAAGCACTAAATAATGCTCCGAGGGAGTTTATGAACACATTTACCAGAGACCAGTTAACCTCTGGTGGCCTGTGGAAGTAGAAGTTTTATATTTTGGACTATATTTTAGTCTTGCTTTAAAATCATCTGTCTCATAGAGATTCTTAGAAAAGGAATGTATGACATTTTCATTTTCAGCCAGTTATCAACAGAGAAACTTGGATAAAGGCTCATAAGGTCTATCCATCTTGTTGTTGGTTAATATCAGATATTTAGCCCCTGAGGTCTCTGGTTCCAATAGGAAAACCCTTTTCTCCAGAAAGATAGTGCAGTTTGGTAGAATCTGATGACCTGGATTATATCTATGTAAGAACCAGAATTAAGAATCACTAAAAATCTCTGTTGCCAGCCTCTTTAAATCTAAAGAATTATTATCTACTTTCTTTTCAGAGTTTTAATATCACTAATTTCATATGTCTTTGTGTTTCTCAGTTGTTTCCATTAAAGTACATCTAATAGTAGGGGTGTGTGCAAAACTAGTGAATATAAAAGTATAGATGTCATCAGGCCATTGCATGCTTTGACTTTTTTTTTGATTATTGTTATTTTTTATGTTCAGTAGCATCTCTGTTTTAAGTAAATAGATATTCTTGGGGCAGAGTTTATACTAAGCTTTGAGGACTATTTGATACATTTCTCTCCGTGGTGTAAGTTTCCATTTGCATATCAACCTTCAAGTTGCTGATTTGATTTTAATGGCTCAGAAATCTGTAACATTATTTTATCTTACCCAGGCTCAGATACGTTTTAGTCTTTTGAAGCAATTCCAGTCACTGTTTTAGTATGGTAAAAATATGCAACTTAGTTTGTGGCTTGGATACTTCTGCATGACCTCTAAGTGTACCAAGTTACAAAAATGCTTTTCAAATAAACTTCTCTTTAGTAAAGCCTGTATGTACGTGGCTTGGATACTTCTGCATCACCTCTAAGTGTACCAAGTTACAAAAATGCTTTTCAAATAAACTTCTCTTTAGTAAAGCCTGTATGTACGTGCAACCTATCTGCAACCCACCTAAACCTTGGGGGAAAAGCCTCAGCCATCTATTGGGAAATGTGGTGCAAGGGCTGCTTGCTTCTTTATCTCCTGCCAGCATCTGCTCTGCACAGCACGTGTGGGTGTGATGAGTTTCTCTGGTTCCATCCTGCAGCTGTGGCCATTTCCATTAGAGGACTAAGGATCCAGGATGTTACTTTCTTCCCTGTGTACCACTGTGGGAGTATAGTATAGTTTAACTTTCTTTTAATTATACATTTTTCTGGAAACCAAGATGGTATTTTCCTGATAGTCCTCATTATTTTTTACATTTTAGTATTTTATTCCCCTGATGTGAGGGATGCTTCAGGCTTGTGTTCTGTATTTGATCTTTGTTTTTCAGGGATGTGTCTGGGTTACCTTTGGCTGATGTGGTTATCTTTTAATTGCAAATCACTGAATGTAGTTTCTATCAAATTGGCCACAGCTGAGGACAGGTTTGGTCTAGATAACCTATTAGACTCGAAGGAAATGTTGAGCTCCCTTGGTGAATAAATCTTTTTAAGAAGAAAATCATCTTTTGAAGGATCTGGGCTATTCGGCCCCCTGTCAGATCCAGGTCGCTTGCCTAGTCATGTGACTATCATCATCTTCCGTAGATACTATGTGTGCTCCAGAGCTGAGAGCATTGGTGAACTGACTTGGTGCAGAATGAGGGCTGGGGGCTGGGGGTGGTTGCTGTCTGGTTTTAGTAGGGTTTCCAAGGGCAGCCACTATCTGTACTTGGAGAAATGCGAGCACTTCTCTCCTACATGTGTGCCCACACGTTGAACCCATGACTTATCCTGTACTTAAGCCAGCAAGGATCAGTTTTTAAAGTGGGAGAATATCCTTTGATTTTTATTTCACAACCAGCATTGTTGTAACTGCCTTTTCTCATATTTTACATAGGTTTGACAGCCATTTCTACCATTCCATGGTGTAGAGTCACTGTTTTTTATTGTTCTATCCTGTCTGTAACTTCTGTTTCTTATTTGTTATCCTCTAATACACAGTTTTTCTCCCTATCTTTTACACACTGCTTTCACTTATTGTCTTGGTACACTGGAAAGCCTCTTTTGGTCTTAGTTTCACTTGTAAATTTTATTTAGGAGTAGTTAATTTTTTTAACATACATGAATCTCAAAATCTGTGTTGTAAATATTTGTTGAAAGAATATCTAGCATTTAACTTTACTTTTCCGTTCTTCGAATCAAGTCAGTTTGTATAAGATGCTTTTCACCGAGTTTTTGCAAGTTGTTTCATTGATTTGCTTCTTGGTAAATAGGTAGTTCTCTAACTTCTATAATAAAAATATTTCTATGTGTTGTGCTTTAAAATTGTAAGTATTCGAAATAGTACATATTTAAGACCTATAAATAAGTATAAAGAGTTATGCAGTGAATACCCATGTACCTACCATATAGGTGAAGAAATGAAACTTTATCAGATTCTTAGATTTTCCTCTCCTGTGATATTCCTTCCTAACTATTGTTAAACATTTTATGATAGTCATTATCATAAACATAGGTATAATATATGTGCACAAAATAATATATAACAGGTTGCACATCACACATTATGTAGCCACGTGTGTAAACTCTATTGTTAAAACAATGTATTTGAAAACTGCTTAGGAAGTATATCTATATCCCTATGTGTAGAAATATACCTATTACACTTACATATGTATATGCTATATAGCATGTATTGAAAGTTTTGTGAACAGGGCTTCTACTTGGCATACTGTTTTGACACCATTTGTTTGAAATTCCTCCAAACTCCAGTTCTTTATTTTCATATATGTAGTTCTACACCAAATGAGTGTGCCTTGCTTTTCATTTAGCCATCTTGCTATGGCAGGCCACTTTGTTTTTTCTTTCAAATAATGCTGCCCTGAACATGTTTGTGCCTATCGGTTCCCATGCATACATGTCTCAGTGGTTTTCCAGGGCATAATCTGGAATTGGAGCTGTGGGTCATAGAAAGTACACACATTAGACTTTGCTGGATGTTGCCATTTTTTAACCCCAAAGTGGTTGTATCAACTTACACTTCTGCCCCCAATGAATAAGAGCTGATTCTGTGCCATCAACACATTATCAAAACTTGGTAAAGTTTAATATTTGCAAATTGAGTGGGTGTGAAGTAGTGCTTGGTGGGTTAAACTTGCATTCTTCTAATTACTCGTGAAATTACTGGTAAGAGTAGCCCTTGTGTTTCCTCCTATGAATTGCCTGTTCATATATCTTGCCTATTTTTCTGTTTTTGTTTTGTATTTGTAGTATTGATATATATATAATTTTTTTTATGTCCTGAATCTTTTGATTATTTGTGATAAAGAACTTCTCCCAGTCTGTGATTGCTCACATCTTCATTTTTTATGGTATATGTTGTTGAACAGAATTTTAAGATTTTAATATACTAATAGAATTTTTCTAGTTTCTACTTTATGGTTCACATCTTCCTACTTTTATGTAAGACACATAATGCAGATGTCACAAAATATTCTTATGTTTTCCTCTAAAAGATCTGAAATGTTGCTTTTTTTTTTTTTTTAACATTTAAATCTCTGAACTTTGTGGTATAGTTTTATTGTGTGTTTTGTTAATAGAGATCTAATTCAGTATTTTTTTAAAAAGCAACAATGAAAATGCCCTGTACCATTAATTGAATTGTCATCTTTCTACCCTAGTCTGCAGCATCACCTCTTGTATATAAATACGTGGGGCTCTATTATGTTCCAGGTGTGTGGAAGCAACACCTAACTGAATTGCTCACTATCGCTTTGTAGTTAGTCCACGTATCTGACAGGGCGTGTTCTTCTACCTTGCCTTTTTTCACTATTGTGTTTGCTGCTTTGGGACATTTCCTTATCCATTTCTCTAGATTTTGGAATCTGCTTATCAAATACGTTCATGAGAAATATTTAAGAATTTTTACTGGCATTGTATTGAATCTGTAGAACAATTTGGGGCAAATACAAATGTTCATAATACTGAATTTTCCTATACAAGCAGCTGGCCTGTCTGCCTCCCCTCCCCTCCTCTCTCCTCCCCTCTCTTCCCCCTCTTCTCCTTTCTCTCCACCGCGCCCCTCCCACTTTCTTTTCCTTCTGTCTTTTCTTTCCTTTTTTTTTTGTTTTTTTTTGTTTTTTTTTTTTTTTGAGACACAGGAAAGAAAGAAAAGGGTCTTGCTCTTTCACCCAGGCTGAAGTTCTGTGGCAGCCTTGACCTCCCAGGCTCCAGTGATGATCCTCCGACCTCAGCCTCCCCAGTAGCTGGGACTACAGGTGTCCACCATCACACATGGCTGATTTTCATATTTCTTGTACAGTTGGGGTTTTGCCATGTTAGCCAGTTTGCTCTTAAACTCCTGGGCTCAAGTGATCTGCTCGTCTTGGCCTCCCAAAATGCTAGGATTACAAGTCTGAGCCACTGTGCTTGGCTTGTAATTTCTTATGTATTTAAGTCTGACAATTTTTATAATCTTATCCAAAAGTCATATACATATTTTATTCAATTCAGTCTAGGTTCCCCCCCACCCGCACATATATATACATACACATACACACACACACACACACACACACACATATATATATATATATATATTTTTTTTTTGAGATAGAGTCTCTGTTGCCAGGCCGGAGTACAGTGGGATGATCTTGGCTTACTGCAACCTTTGCCTCCCGGGTTCAAGTGATTATTCTCTTGCCTCAGCCTCCTGAGTAGCTGGGACTATAGGACCTTACCACCACACCCAGCTAATTTTTTGTATTTTTAGTAGAGACGGGGTTTCACCATGTTGGTCAGGATGGTCTTGATCTCTTGATCTCATGATCCGTCTGCCTCGGCCTCCCAAAGTGCTGGTTTTACAGGTGTGTGCCACCACACTTGGCCCATTTTTGTACAGATTTTTAAATTAATGAAAATTTAATGAAAAAAATTTTTAATGAAAATTTAAAAATATGTAGCCAAGTTGAAAGAGTTCTGTAATGACTCCACCACATAGATGCTACAGCAGATAACATTTTGATAGATTTGCTTTGTCATAACTACCAGTCAATCTTATTCCTTCATGCCTTTCGAAGTAAGTTGCACATACGTATTTCACTTTGCTGAATATTTACATGTGCCTGTTGCTGACTGGAGCTTAGCATTTGTTTGTTTTTTTCTCTGAGGTAAAATTTTCATATAGTGAATTGCACAAATATTAGTGTCTGATCTGAGGAGTTTTTATATCCATTTCCACTTTTGTAAATCAACAGCCTCTTAGATTAGAGAATATGTTTGTCACCCTGAAAAGTTCTCTCAAGCCCCTTTCTTGCCACCACTTCTGCCATCAGAGACAGCCATTGTACTATATTTTTTGATGATAGATTAGTGTTGTCTATTCTAGAACTTCCTTTTACAAGTACTTTTTTTTTGTAAAGGCTTCTTTCACTCATAACATTTTTGAGTTAATTTATGTTGTATACACAGTCACTTGTTCCTTTTTATTGCCAAATAGTATTCCAGTGTCTGACCATAGCACATTTTTTTTAAAACTTTTATTTTTAGGTTCAGGGGTACATGTGCAGTTTTGCTATAGGGATAAATTACATGTCACAAGGATTTGGCATAATTTTGTCACACAGGTAATAAGCATAGTACCTGCTAAGTAGTTTTTTCTATCTTCACCTTCCTCCCACCCTCTACCCTCAAATTAGGTCCCAGTGTCTGTTGTTTCCTTCTTTGTGTTCATAGGTAGTTGATGTTTTGCTCCCACTTATAATTATTAATGTATATTGTTATAATATTAATATATTAATAAGAACATGGTTCTCTGTACCTGTGTTAATTTGCTTAGGACAGTGGCCTACAGCTCCATCCATTTTGTGTAGCACAGTTTGTTAACCCAGTCTTCTATTGGTGGATACTTGGGCTATTCCTAGTTTTGAGTTATTATGAATAAAATTCCATGAATATTATAGAAGCCTTTTTTGACATATGTTTTTATTTCTCTTGAGCAAGAGAGGGATTACTAGGCTATAGGGTAGGTGTATGTTTAGTTTTATTAAGAAACTGTTAAACTCTTTTGCAGAATAGTTGTACAATATATTTTATACTCCCACTGACAATGTGTGGAATTGGTTGTTCTACATATGTACCAACATTTGGTGGTGTCAGTCTTTTTAATTTTAGCCATTCTGGTGGGTGTACCATGGCTTCTTACTGTCATTTATATTTGCATTTCCTTGATGACTAATGATGTCAAGCACTTCTTCTTGTGCTTATTGGCTACACCCATTATCTTTAGTGAAGCTTCTCTTTTTCCCATTTTTAATTTTATTGTTTTTTTGTTACTGAGCTGTGATTCTTTATATATTCTGGGTAGAAGTTCTTTTCAGATATATAGAGCACACATTTCTCCTGGTCTATAACTTACCTTGTCATTTTTTAATTTATAATGTTGATATTTATATTTTCTGTTTCTGATTTCTATGTTCTAAGAAACTGTACATTCTCAAATCACAAAGCTATCCTCCTTTATTTGCTTCTAGAAGTTTTATAGTTTAAGTCTTTATGGTTGTCGATGAACATTTTCACATTAACTTTGGATTAGATTTACATTTTTCTATGTGGAATTTTAGTTCTAGCACCATGTGTTGAAAAGACTTTGCTTTCATCATTGGATTGATTTTGGTGCCTTTGTCAAAAAGCAAATGACAGTGTAAGTTTAAGTCTGTTTCTGAGCCCAAAAAACGGAAGTTTTTTGTTATCTATTTGTCCTTATGGCTTTATCACAGAATCTTGCTTCCTCTAGCTATACAGTAAGTATTAAAACTAGGTAGTGTAAATCCTCCTACTTTGTTGTTCCTTTTAAAATCGCTCTAAATATTATAGGTACTTTGTATATCCATATACATTTTAGAATCAGCTTGTCAATTTCCACAGAATAAAGCATGCTAGAGTTTATGATTAGAATTGCATTGACTCTGTAGACCAACTTTAAGAGCATTAATCACACTGATATTGCACATTCTAATTCATGATAGTAGTATATTTCTTCATTTGTTAGGTTTTTAGTTTCCTTCTGCCTTTTTTTGGTAGATTTTGCTGTAGAGATCTTTTTACACATTTTTTTTTTTTGGCTAAACATTTTCCTGAATATTTTGTTCTTTTTGATGTTATTAGAAGTGGTATTTTTAAAACTTCATTTTCCCATTATTTGCTGCTCGTATATAGACATAAAACAGATACGTGCACCTTATATCGTGTATCTTTGCTAAATTCATTTATTCTAGTAGTTTTTTAAAAATAGATTCTTTGCGATTTTCTATGTAAATATGCTGCCCATTAACAGAGACAGTCTTACTTCTTTTCTAGTCTTTTTCTTGCCTTACTGCACTAATTAGGATTTTCAGTATCATGTTGGATGCCAGTGCTAAGAGTAGATGTTCTGGCTTTGTTCCTGATTTTAGTGGCAAAGTATTTGATATTTTACTATTAAGGAAGTAAAATATTAACTCAGGGTGTTTTGTAGATGCTTTTCATTGGATTGGAGGAATTTGTATTTCTAGGTTGAGAATTTTGTCAAATAACTTCTTCTCACTCAAAGTCCCACTTGGTTGATTTGAATTATCCTTTTTATATATTGCTTTATTTGCTAATATTTTGTCAACAGTTGTGCATCTGTGTTTATGTTAGATGTGGATTTGTAATTTCCTTCATTTTTTCCTCTCCTCCTCTCCCCTCTTCCTGCTTCTCCTTCTCCCCTGACTTTCTTAGGTATTATGATTAGTACCGAATATTTTCTCTGTACCTACTAATATTATATATTTGGTTTTTCTCCTTCCATATTTTAGGTGGTAAATTTATGACAATAGATATCCTAATTTAAAACCATCCTTACATTTCTGGGAAGAATCCAGCATGGTGGTTTTATATATTTTCAGTATTACTGGGTTAATTAATAGATCCATGAGTAAAACTGACCCAACATTTTCTTTTTTGGTTTTGTTGTCAAGGTTATATTCTGGCTGCATAAGTGAATTTTCGAGGATTTCTTCTTTTTCTGTTCTTTGGCATAGTTTGTATAGAAGTAGTTATTTGGTAAAACTCATCTTAAGCTTTTTGTCATTTCACCCCCCACACTGGGTGAGGTGTGGGTAGGCATGAGGGGAAACTGCTTTGCTCTTTAAATGTTTACAGGACTATTTAAAATTTCTTTCTTCTTGAGTCAGGTTGGCTATGTTTTATTTTCTGTTGGTAGGTACATTTTAGTAAGTTATATTTTCTAAAACATTTTCTGTCTTTGAAGTTTCAAACTTACTGGCAAAAAGTTGTGTATGGTTTTAGCTGTGCTGCTTGTGAACAGAATGTAGCTATTGTATGTCTATTATTACCTTGTAATAAAATTCCATTTAAAATCACTAAATACTAAGTTTCTTTAAATTTTAGCTGTTTTAGACACTAAGAATGTTTTACTGATTTCATTAAAGTAAAAATTCTTTCTCTATAAAGTACATGGGATATTTTAATATCTGTGAGAAGGTAAGCCATTTGATACTGGCAATTTGGTTTAATTGACTTGATTTGATGCTAATTTTCCTCCTTAAATGGTAATAACTAGCAATAGGTACATTGGTTTGTTAAAAATTGAACTTTCTTCATGACCTTAATATAATTTATTTTCTTGAGTCTTAAGATTTATTTGACGGGTGGCTTCTAGCTAATCGATCTGTTTAGTTGTAACCAGTAAATACACCTGGAGGCCTAGGGAGCCTGGCGTGGATCCAAACATAGCCCAGTGTTTCAATCACATACTTGCTTTGTAACATTATAGAAGTAGAATATTTTAAAAATGAAATTCATGTATGTGAAGGTGAAAAGCTCTTAAGCCCCTTGTATCTATTTTATTGGTTTTTTTTCTAAAAGTAGTGCACTATTTATGTTAACAAGTATCCAAGCTAATTTTTAGAATTATCTTGTCATCAGTGAGACATTTAAGATGACTTGAGTAGGATAGAATAACATTGAGTAAAAGCTCAGTTCACTAGCTTAAGTACTTACTGATTTGGAGTAAACTTGAAATAAACTATGTATGTTCAAGGCCTTCCTGTTCAGCTGGTACTTCAGCAATGCCTTGTGGTCTTAGTATGCTTTTAGTTCATGCTTACTCATATTTTCAATACCAGCTATTTCACATCTTCAACAACTTCAGCCAATATCTTACTATTTATCCTTCAGTTGTGGCTGACGGTGCCCTCCCATTTGCATAGAAACCAGAGGACATTCTTTAAGAGCTCCCTCGTTTGTTGCACGGTGTGTAGGGATTGGCCTTTGAGTTGTGTGACATTGAGGACCTACTGAGGTGAGGCTGGTTACCCCTGCCTCAGTGAGTAGACAGGATCTGAAGCCAGTGCAGTTGAGAGTCTTAGAGATTGCTCCAGTTTGGATGCGAAAGTATCCTTTTTGGGATATATCTTATCGTAGTTTGGTAAAGCCTCTTTTCTTTCTTTAGACTAAAGAGGAGACCCAGAGGGTGATGGCTGAGTAGACATGAGCCAGCACCACAGTTAGAACTTATTAATCTTGGCAGTCGCAGCTATTAGGGACCTTTGGGCTGGATCCCCACCCACCTAAGGGAAAGGCAAAGACTTGGGCAGAAATGCTGGGCCTCTCTGAGGAATCCCCAGTGAGCTGGGACACCATTTTCTCATATATCTTAAGCCATTACTTAACTTCTGAGAATTCTCCTTCTCCATTCTTTCCTACAGTATGGACCTCTTGATTTGGTCTTTCTCATGTAAAGAAAAACAAAACAAAACCCACGAAACCTTTTACTGTGATTACTCTACCGAGCTAAATATTACAACTGAGTAGTGTGGGTTTCTTTCCTTCTCTTCTTCCCTTCAGCTGTCTCTGTCTGAAGTCAGCAGATACTACCTTAGTAGTAAATCCACTGGACTCTTCTTACTTCTTTCCTTTATCTACTCCTTAAAGGATACTCTTCCCAGGATTTTTGCTTCGTTATCTTCTAATCCCATGCTGCACGCTCTTCATAACTTTGACTACAATCTATTGATGACTCCCAGTTCTATAGCACTGCTGAGCTACAGACCGAATAACAGTAATGATAGAGAAAACAAACGTAGCCATCACTGAGTGCTAACTGTACGTCACACATTGTATATTTCTTTGTTTTAGCATTTTATTCTCACAGTAATTATCTAAATTCTTAATTTTTTTTTATTTTGGTAGATTAAGAACTAGTAGGTTAATTTGTCAAAGATCATGGACCTAGTAAAAATTGAAGCTGGAGTTTAGGTCCCAATTCTGACTCTAAGGCTACTTTAGTTGAATATTTTAGATCCTCATTAGTTGTTACTTAAAATCCTCAACTGGTTCTATTTCATTCTCTGTCACAGTCATCTTTATAAAGTGGAAATTAGATTCTGTCCACTTCTTATTTGAAAACCTCAAGTAGTTTCCCCAAAGTACTTAAGATGTAGTTCAAATGCCTAAGTATAGAGGAGGCTCTTCATGATCCTCTCTTACACTCTACAGCTGTTCTCCGCCTCCTCCTCTTTATGTTAATGCTCCAGACATATGAAATCACTCTGTAGCCTTAGTATCTGGGCATCACTATTTCTTCTAGGACAACTTACCACCTTGCGTTTCCCTATCTGGTTCCCCTCATCATTTCTTCCCTATTCTCCCTTCTCCTCCCATAGACTGAGTTTGGTAACCTCTCCTCTCCTCCCTAACCCTGTACCATTGTAGTCATATGGTTCCTTCAGCAGATGAAAATGTGAGCAAGTCATGATGTGAGATGACAAAGCAGCATCAGACTGAACGAGAACCAAGTACCAGCTCTGCCACTTAACAGTTTTTGACCTTGAGTGAGTCATCAAACCTAAGCTCCTTTATATTTTTCTCCATCTTTAAAATGAAGATGATGGTGCTTACATTATAGTTATAAGGATTCACTAAAGTGACTATTAAATACAGTTATTGAATATGGTGATGGTGATATTGCCATGAACAAAACAAATACTTTGTTTTATACTGTAAAGATATGTTGTCTTTCATTCCCGCTTGATTGTCAGGGGGCCATCTATGTTACTCACAGATCTGAGACTCAAACTCACATAAATAACTAGGAAATTATTTCATTTAGAAAGAAAACTAAACATATGGCTGGTTCCAGTTGTGGTATCGTCTGTGGCTCAAAATGTCTTCAAGGACTCACATTCCTCCACCTTCTCACTCTTCTTCTCAGCATAGGTGTCATCCTAAGGCTGGTTCCCATGTGGGTTCTAGATGGCAGCCAGTAGCAACTGGGATTGCATACTTCCTGTTCACATTCAGCAGAAGAAAAGGGGCCTCTTTTTCTCTTTTGCTGAGAGCAGACTCCTTGCTGCTTCTTGGTCTGTATGATCCAGGCTGTTGAGGGGTTACCATGATGGTTTGAACCAAGGGTTAGCACTGCTGGGCATATGGTCTCTGTTGCAACTACTCAAAGGTTGACATTGTTGGCCGATCTTTGTTGCAGCTACTAAACTTGGCAGTTGTAGAATGAAAGCAACCATAGACAAGCAGGTGAGTATGACCATTTTCCAACAAAACTGTATTTAGGGGCACTGAAATTTGAATTTCACAGAATTTTCTCATGTTACGAAATTTTCTTCTTTGATTTCTTTTCAACTGTTTTTAAAAAGTGAAACTGTTCTTAGCTCCTGGTCCATACAAAAAACAGGACACATGCTATAGATTGCTTCCCTGGTTTAGAGGAATTGCTGGGTCTGGGAGAGTTACTGCTAATGTTTGATATAGGTGAGCAATATATGTGTGTGTTATGTTTATATATATATATATTTAATGCTGAAGTGACATTCTGGACATAGTAGATACTCAGTATTTAATAGTTCGAGTATTGATTATCATAGCAGGTACTCAGTCTACAAAACAATACTTAATAAATCTTGGAATTGACAAATACAAATAAAGTCATATTTCCCTCTACTAGACCAAAAGGACACTGGGGCAGGAGAAGCTGCTTTTTGTGTCCACTACACTGCCTTGAATGTGTAAGTACTCAATTATGTTTGGCATGGGTAGTCTTTTTAGGTTTATATTATGGGCAAAGGCACAAATTAAAATATCTTGTTGTTGTTTATAAGAGGTGGAACTAAAGAAACAGCAAAGTGCTAAGAATGTGTATACTTCGTTGTAGTAGAAAATTGTTTCAGTGGATCAGGTTCATTAAGTAACAGGTCCTGTTTAGGCACCATGCGAGTAGTTTCCACATGGCAAGTTTTTGTAGTTCTAACAGTAGGAAGCTGTTGTGAAGCCATGAGAGCCATTTCCAATGCTTTGTCATCCCTAGTTCATTGTCATTGGGAGGAAGGTTGGGCAGAAGCAGGCATTTTATGTATTCTGCATTTTTGTGAAATTAGAAAATGCTACTTACCTTGCAAAATTTCAACTTTCCGCTCACTTTATTTTTAAACATGACCCAAGGATAGACTTAAAATTATTTGTGTGAATGCTGAAGTATGGAGTAATTTGCTAAATTTTTCTTCCCTTTTTTTTTGGTTTTGGCTTTTAAAATTCTTTTGTAAGAATTTGGACAATTTTCTCCTTGACATAAGGTTAAAGTTTGTCAATTTTGATTAAAAAATATAAACAACGAGTTGTACAAGGCTAATGTTTGTTAAAAAAAAAAAATAGTTTGGAACTGATTATACTTTAGAATGCTGTATCTTTAAAATTTCAAGATTATGATTCTCCCCAAATGACTGTTTGCATGTATATTGTCCCATGTACCCTTTATTTGGATTTAATACTTACCAAAGGGAGTTTTAATTGCCTTTTAATTTTTCTCCTCCACTGGACTATAAGCTAAGTGCCTCTCTTGTTCATTGCTGTAGCACAAGACAGGCATTTAAAGACTATTTATTGAGTGGTTGAATATCTGAGTGCTTGGAGAAAACCACGGAAGCCATTTAAAATTTACCATGCTGAGATTTTTGTGTCTTAAAATCCGCATTAGCCCACAGGGCTGAAAGAAGCTTGTTTTGCTGATCTGAATTTTATGTTGGTCAGAAATGTTCTATTTCGAGCAATATTTCTATCTAGAATGTTATTAACACTATTTAATCATTCTATGGGAGAGCCACTCATGGCCTGGTCAAGACAGCACCTGAGTAATATACCTTGCTTCTGCTTGAATGTAGCTTGCCTATGACTTGTGTGTAACTTGAAGATCAACCTTTGTAGCTCATCTTATCTTTTTGGGGCCCTACTCCTGTCAGCCTCAAGCCTCAGACTAGGTTATTCTGGAACACAGTCAGGAGACCAGCGTTTGAAACAGTGTTTGATGCCTTTCAGCACAAATAGTGGGGTACTTGATTTTATTCTGTTATTCAGTTATTTTGGGCAACATCAGCCTGGGAAAAGTGGGGGGTGTTTTTGATGAAGTTGGAGCTGAAAGAGGGGCGTGAAGGAGGGTTAGAGCCAAGTCATTGAGAGTATGGTGAAGGGGGAAGCTCTGAGCATGGTGGTGACACTGACCATCACTTTGGTTCTGAATTGGGGCATGGGTGGGAGGAGAGGCACAGACAGGCAGCCAAGTCAGGGGTGAAGCTGACAGTGCCAGCTGCACCTGCCCTGGCCATTTCTACACTCAGAGTGACCTTTCTTCTGCTGTTCTCTGGTTTTATTTTTAAAATACTCTCTGTAGGTTAGATTTGCTTTTTCATAGATACAGGACAAAAATAATTTATGTTTATACTTTAGATTTTTGTGGGGATAAGGTGTAAAAGTGCCCAGTGAGATTAATGAGCTCTACTCAGTAGGGAGGGATCACAGGAGTGACATCTCATGCTGGGCTCGGGAAACTCACAGTAGGATGAGCTACAGAGAGTAAATATGTGTTGAATTGTTGAATGATACAAACAAATGTTTCATGGCAATCCTAGGCAAATTATAGAATTAAAAATTATTCTTAAGTGCTCAAAAAGAAAACCATGAACACTTAGGAGACATTACACGTTTATCATGGAGATTGCTTTAAAAAAAAAAAAGCATTTGTGTAGGCTTTGAGGACTGATTGGTCAGAATACAATCTTGTAATTTTTCCTGTCTTCGTGGAGGTATTTAACACCATCTCTGAAAATCTCCCTGTGCCTAAGATGGTAAACATTGGCCAGGTACAGTTTGAACCAGCTGACTGCAGAACTGTATCCAAAGAATCCTTTTTAATGGATTGATGCTAACCTCAAGAGAAGCCCTTCCAATTAATGCTTCTTAGATACTGTTTGTCCAAAGCTCTGCGGAAAATCTAGTATCCAGAAGTAAAAATTCTATCAAGGGGATGGCTGACACTGAAAGTGGACTTGAAAGGATTAACTCTGTTTTTGCAAAGCAAATTCACTATAGAGAATAAGCTGAAAGAAGTTAAAAGTTAGAAGTAGTAGGTATTTCTAGGTGTTTTTTTTTTTTTTTTTTTAAGACGGAGTCTTGCCCTGTCGCCAGGCTGGAGTGCAGTGGCGCAATCTTGGCTCACTGCAACCTCCGCCTCCAGGTTCAAGCAGTTCTCCTGCCTCAGCCTCCCAAGTAGCTGAGACTACAGACATCTGCCAACATGCCCGGCTAATTTTTGTATTTTTAGTAGAGACAGGGATTCACCATGTTGGCCAGGATGGTCTCAATCTCTAGACCTTGTGATCCACCCGCCTCAGCCTCCCAAAGTGCTGGATTACAGGTGTGAGCCACTGCACCCGGCCCTTATTTCTAGTTTTTTAAAAGGCCTAGTTCGTTGTTGTTGTTATTGTTACATGCTGCAGTCTCAGAGGGGGTTGTCTACTTGACATGACTGACCAGAAAAGCTCCTTTGGTAGTTTGTCTTATTACCAGAGTGAGGGTGCACATCCCACTCCGTGATGCTCAGACTGCATCTGGAACGTGGCTTGAGTGGTGGGGTTGTGGGTTAGGAGGGACAGTGATGGAGGTTGACAGAGGACCCTCCTCCCTAAAGGCCCTTGGGTAAGAGTATGTTAGCCCACTGTGAGAAGGAGTGAAAACCCTCTCCATGGCTGGCCCGGAGGGAGCCCTCCTCAGGGGCATCACTATCTCCAAGTGTTTCAAGCAGCGGGCCCCGACCTTCTTGGCACCAGGGACCGGTTTTGTGGAAGACAATTTTTCCACAGGTGGTTGGGGGAAGGAGTGAAAAGTTGGGATAAAACGGTTCCAGCTCAAGTCATCAGCCATTAGATTCTCATAAGGAGCGTGCAACCTAGATATCCCTCACTCGCGCACTTCACTGTAGGGTTTGTGCTCCTATGAGAATCCAGTGCCCCTGCTGAGCTGACAGGAGGCGGAGCTCAGGCTGCAGTGCTTGCCTGCTGCTTACCTCCTGCTCTGCAGCCCATTCCTCACTGACTGGGAAATCATTCCATGGCCTAGGGCTTGGGGACCTCTGGTCTAAAGGTTTCCACGTGGCTGAGGAGCTAGATCTATGCTCCCATTTGAATTTGAAGTGCAACTCGGAAATCTAGTTGGGAATATCCAGTAGGCAGTTAGAGATGTTATCTTGAGCAGCCCAAGATCAGAGATAGCCAGGTTTACGCATGTCAGACTTTTACTGATGCTATTTCAATCACAAAAGCCACGAGCTACATGGGATTCCCAAAGAGGCAATTCTCTTTAGTATTTCCATTTCACTCGGTAGTCAGAGCCACAGGCACATAAGCTCATGCCACTCCACAAGACAGTCAGGATTGCAAACCATACCTAATAGTAAACTTAATTAATATGTAACTGTTCCAGATTAAGCATTCCACAGCAAAGTAACATTTAACATCGAAAGAAAGGGAATAAGAAAGAGTTAACAAACCATTCTGGGGAGAGCAACCTGGACAGAAAAATAGGTCAGTCAGGTGGTTTGCATGTCTTGAAAGGAAGAGTCTCTGCTATAGACAGAACCTGCGGTGTCAGAGGCCCGGTTCTTGTCACAGGCGACAGTAAGATGGTGTCTGTTAAGATAGCCGCTTTGAGCTGCTGAAGTTGTGCTGTTTTTATGGCTGCAGAATCCTCTGGTGAGGACTGATGGTGAAAGAGTGTGCTTGGTTATATCCTTATCTTGTTGAATACAGTCTTCATTGGTTAGACAAAATATCTGGCCCTGGTTGGCAAGATGCATTTTAAAATGTAAGATGGAGTCTTTTTCCAAGATAGAGCTACTTATATCAAGAGTGCCTGACACAGATGTGTAAGCAGAACATGTGTGTATGAGACATCAAGTGGAGTAAATGTTCCTTTTGGTTTTTTATTGTTTGAGGATGCGTGGTGTAATTTCAGGCCTGGTTTAAGAGACTGACCCTTGACTTCTCTTATCTTTTTTAAAACCCAGTTTGTTTGTTTATTTATTTTTATGTAGTTCTTCAACTGTTTGTTTTGAAACTTTTAAATCTATGTAACAGCAAAACCATTAGTTCATGAGTCTCCTCTGCTATTCACTGCATTTGCCTCTCTGTGTTTTTGGCTTTCCTGCTCTCTTCTCTATAAAAGTAAGCTGCAGTCATCCAGGCAGCATAACTTACCTCACTCCTCCATGTTTCTCCTGAGAACAAATACATTCCCACAGAACCACAAGAGCATTCTCAAACCCAGGAAGTTTAACCCTGATGCCATATTGTCATCGAACTGCAATCCATATTCAGGTTTCTCTACTTATCTCCAGAACCATCCCTAAAACTTGAAGCTTGGGTTGTTGTTTTCTTTTTTATTTATCCAGAATTCATTCATGAGTGAACCTGGGAAGCTTTTAACATTTCAGATTCCTAATCCTTAACTCTAGAGATTCTGATTTTTTAGGCCTGGAAATGTATTTTTTCCCCCAACTTTTTAATTTGAAAAAATCAATTTTTTAAGACAGTTACAAAATACAATGAGTACATCTGTTCATCATTTAAATTTACCACCTGTTAACATTTTGATGTCTTTGCATTCTCTGTGTCTCTAGACACATTTATACACCTTTTCTTTCTTTGGCTGGTGAACTATTTCTAAGTTAACTCAAGATCCTTTCCTGTAAGTTCTTCAGTTTATTTTCTCTAATAACACGGATATGCTCCTCTATAACACTATTGCCTAGTATGAACTCCATATACAAATTTTTCTAATTTTTTCTAATAATGTTCTTTAAACTGGCCCCCCATCCGTTCTTGAATTATTTATACATCTCTCAGATATTTTAAAAGTTTTTATTATAAAATGTATTTTTCTTTCATGAAGTCTCACAAGTAAACTATGCGCCTTCCTCTACAATGCTGCTATTTAAAAAACTTTCTGAGGATTTTATAAGGTTGATAAGAGTAAAACTCACAGTTAAGAGAAACTTTTTGATTTTTTTTCCTTATTGCAACTGGCGATTTAATTTAAAGAGTTGAGCTTTTGTTAAATATAATGATGAATTTTTAGAGACATGGGATCATATACTTCACTTATTCATTATTTTTCATTTTACTGAGGCCCATGAAACAAGGAACTTACCTAAAAACATGTGTTAATTCCTAGCCCACAGAATTTTTCACATAGATTCTAGTATAGAAGAATGTTAGATGAGGAAATAATTTTTATTTCTGAAGGAGAGAGGAACAAAGAAAATTATATATATATGGATATATATATACACACACACACATACACACACGCAAAGAAAGCAAATCTAGCAAAATGTTAATAATTGGTCAGCCCGGGTGTAAAGGTACACAAGGGCTTCATTATACTAATCTTTGTTATATGTATGTTTAAAAGTTTCAGAATAAAGCATCAGGGAGGTATGAAAATACACACAAAAACACAAAATTAAGTATAAAATTAAGTATAAATTATTTAAGTATAGAATTAAGTATAAAAACAAAAAAGTTGTTGAAAGAAGTTGAAGTATTCATAAAATAGTTGAATTTTAGTGACTAACTTAGAACTTTTTTGTACCTAGTCATCGCTGATGAAAATGTTTCTAAAAATTATCAAAATTCCCTTGCTTTTACTCTCTGATATTCACCACGAATAGACATTTAGTTGGCAGATGGGCCTGTTTTTGAAACCTTCCTTTACTCTGGCACAAGGTTTGAGCCAGTAACAGGATGGCTGTCAATGATTGAATGTCACAGATTCAGTGATTGTGTAGAGTAAGTCCTGAAATAGATGTCATGTTTCAGAGTGTGAAACTGTACATATGTGTATGTGTGTATATATATATATACACACACACACACACACACACACACACACACCCCTGAAGCATCATCAAAATGAAAACTTTTACCCATCAGTAGATGCTATTAAGAAGATAAGCAGGAAAGCCACAGACTGGGAGACAATTTTGTAATGCATACATCTATTAAAGGACAGGTGTCCAGGAAATACAAAGAACATCTATAATTTAGTTTTTAAAAATAGGCAAATGTGCAAAAAATTTGAATAAATAGTTCACAAAAGAAATAAATGGCCAAGAAGCACATGAAAAATGCTCAACATCATTGGTTCTCAAGGGAATACAAGTTAAAACCACATGGAGATACCTCTGCACCCTCACCAGAATGGCTGAAATTAAAAAGACAGACAGTACCAAATGTGGATAAGCCAAGTTCTATGTTGAGCAATAGAATTCGAATTCTTGGTGAGTACATAAAATGTTGAATAACTTTGGGGAAAGCTCTGGGAGTTTTGTTTAACACTAAATGTACATATGCCCTGTGGCCCAGCAATTCCACTTTTGCATATTTACTTTAGAGAAATGTAGGCATATGTTCATAGTTGTCTTGTACAAGTATATGTCTAGCCGCTTTTTTCATAATAGGTCAAAATGGGAAATGCCTCAGTTTCTACCAGTAGGAGATTGGATACACTCTCCTATTCTCTGTATATCACATACACATCCATTTTTATATACTCATATGTCCATGTAATGGAATACTACCCAGTCATAAAAAGGAATGAGCTGCCACTACAGATAACACACAAGACTCTTAGGCACATATGAGGGAAAGGAGCCTTGCACACATAAGCTTGTGATGCTTGTTTATGAAATTCCAAGAACAGGAAAACTACAGTGAGAAAAAAAGCAAAACTGGGGCTACCTCTGAGGCTGGGGATGAGTGAAATGGAAATGACTGTGAGGGAATTTAAGCAGTAATATTAATGTTCTAGATCTTGATAGAGATTTGGGTTACATGTTGTATACATTTGTTGAATCTCAGGGAATGTATACTTAAAATTTATGCATTTCATGTTGTGTAAATTTCACATTAAATAACTATAAGGAAATGTGCAACTGTAGTTTTTGATACTCATGTTGAAGTATTTAGGAGATGTGTGTTGATGTCTTCAGTATACTTTGCAATGCATTATACAAATAAGGTGATGATAGATGTAGAGGGATGAATAGGTGTGCTACAAATAATATAATACCATGTTAATACTGTAGTAGAATCTAAGTGATGTGAATCCTTTTAGCTTTGTTTTTGGAAATTTTCATAATAAAACATTGGGGAAATTCTTATGTTGTTTGTTTGTTTCCTGTGAGATAGCCATTTGTGTGGGTCAGAAACTGACAATTTCCTATGATTGAGCCTAACAGATGGAAGCACATTTTGTAGCCATTTTATTAAGCCATCTTTATCTGACTGGATACTAACAAGAAATAGCTTCATTTTTCTCCATTCATTGTGCACAGTTGGGATAGATTAATCTATTCGTTCTTGGTAGCAGAGACTCTTGACAATCTCTGGGATAGACCTTAATATCTCAGTCACTCTTTTTAAAAGTCTGCCTGGATTAGAGCTGATCTAATTTTTGGTGCAGATGTTCTTGTCTCCCCTTTGCAGCATGGCATGAGGGGAAGGAGCGAGTGTGCTCTCCTGTGGTCTGCCTTTGGGGCTGCGCTGGGGAGGAAGAGCGGATGTGGTCCCTCTCAGTCTTCTAAGTTAATTAGATTGACTGGCATGGTTATCTGCAAGTGTCAGGTGCTCAAACACTGCCTATGTGAGTTCTTTGAAAGGCCTGGGGAGGACCCTCCCTGTGACACATGACTTGATTCACCCTCAATCCCCTGGGCCTCCACTCCTGGCAGAATACCTCATCTCCTCTTGTTCTTGGGAGCCCCTTGTGTGGCAGTCAGCCCTTTTGAGTGAGGTGCTGGCAAAACGATACAAACCCTGGTACTTCCCTGCTGCCCACTTGGATTTGTGGGAAGCTGACATTTTGCCTGGAGCTTGGGCTGCCTTGTAGCCATCACCTTTCTCTGTAGCTGTCATTCTCCATTTCTCTCTGCTGTTCTAGGCACAGGGTGGACCATGGAGTCCATTGCTTGTGTGGACATCCAGTGTGGAATGAGAAATCAGTCTTCCTGCAGGTGCCTTTGGTCTCTGCAAGGCATTCACCTGCAGTATCCCTCTCTCATTTGTCTTATGGTGAGGGATTTTTGGAATTTATGAATAAATATTTGTATCTTACCAAGTTGGTTGAAATATGAGATTCATTATTCTACAGAAGTATGGTTATTTAGCTTTTGGCAAAGTTTTGAAATTTTTACTGATACATATGTAAGAAAAGTCAGACTTTATGCTGTTAGGGTGAAGGACATTGTTAATGTGTCACCTGTTTATTCAGTTGATCATGATTTTCACAAGGAGTTAGGCAGACTGTACAGTCTGAAGGAATAGTTCTCAAGACTGCCCTCACTTCAGGCAGCATCTGTAACTTTGGGGTCCCCAGGGTCCTCCAGAGATCACAACTGATATGGCATGTCCCAAAGCCCACTTGGTTAGGCTGTCCAGTGGCCACAGCCCCCAGGTGAAGATGCTGCTATCAGATAGAACATTCCTGGGATCTAGAGACCTCATCGAAATAGCCAGCAGCAAAGACCAGACTTCTTTTTGGGTGAAGTTAATTGTTTATGCAGTTTTTAGTTGCAGCCATTGTTGGTTTTTATTACTGTTACTCACTTTCATTATTAATTTATTTAGTAAGAAGTTGTTGGCTATCCGTGATATTTTGAAATATATATTTGGTCTTCCTCCTGTTTCCTGACATATAGCTCCTAAAACCGTTGTGGTCTCCCAGCATCTTAAGAGTGTCTTTGCTAATGATTGATTGGTGGCTTACAGCCCCTAGAGAACTTCAGGACAGGGGCTGGTCACAGGAAAGACTAAGGCATGGTTAGAAGATTGGGACTTTCAGCCCCACCCCCAGCCTCTGGGAAGGAGAGAGGGGCTCAAAGTTAACTTGACCACCAGTGACCATTGATGTAATCAGTCATTCCTATCTAATGAAGCTTCCATAAAGAACGAAAAAGATGGTTCCTAGAGCTTCCAGAAAGCTGACAAAGGTTACTAGAGGGGGCAGTGTGTCCAAAGAGGGCATGGCATGTGTTAAGTTTAGCCTAAAGCTGCCTCCTTGCCTATTTCAAGTTGAGTCTAAAGGCCTTTCCATATCTAGTGAATTGTAACCTAACTAAATGAATAAACAGGCTATAACCTACTTTTGTATCAGTCACAGAATTTTGGCATATCACAAGTGGATATCTGTTCAAACTATATTCAAATAAGGCAAACACTGAGCTGTTGCCAGTCCAGCTGTTTCTGTGCCTTTCATTTTCTGTCCATAAGTATTATCTGACCATGTGGCAGCCCTGGAGTCTCTGAACTGCTTCTGGGTCCTGCCCAATTCAACAGTTGTTCTTTGCTCAGTTAAACTCTGTAAATTAAATTTGTCAGCCGGGGGTGGTGGCTCACACCTGTAATCCCAGCACTTTGGGAAGTGAAGATGGGAGGACTGCTTGAAATCAGGAGTTTAAGACCAGCCTGGGCAACAAAGCAAGACTCTGTCTTTACAAAACATTTTTAAAAAAAATTAGCTGCACAGGTGGTGCATGCCTGTGGTCCCAGCTACTCAGGAGGCTGAGGTGCGAGGGTTGCGTTAGTCCAGGAATTCAAGGCTACAGTGAACTGTGATTGCACTACTGCACTCCAGCCTGGGAAACAGAGTGAGACTCTGCCTTAAATAAAAAAAAAATAATTTTAATTTGGCTAAAGCTTTTCTTTTAACACCTGGAAACTGGGCACTTCTTCCCACATACCTTGCCCTATGCATCTCTTCCATCTGGCTGTTCATCTACATCCTTTGTAATATCCTTTATAATCAACTAGTAAATGTGTTTCTCTGAGTTCTGTGAACCCCTTTAGCACATTAATCAAACTGGAGGAGGGGATGTTGGGAACCCTGATTTATAGCCAGTTGGTCTGAAGTATAGGTGACAACCTACTACTTGTGACTGGCTTCAGAAGTAGAGACAGTCTTGTGAGGCTGAGCCCTCAACCTGTGGGATCTGACACTATCTCCAAGTAGGTAGTGTCAGAATTGAATTGAATTAGAGGACAGCCAGCTGGTGTCTGCTGCAGAATTGATCTGCTGCAGAATCGATTGCTTACTTGCTGGTGGGGAGGAATCCCCACATGTTTTAGTGACCAGGGGTTGCAGGAATATTCAGTGTTGATTGTGGGGCGAGAGTAGAGAAGGAGAAAATACAGAGTTTTTCCAATATCCTTATACTGTCCCCAAGATGTATTATAATCATAATTGTATTAACTATTTTTTTGACCTATGATTTTCTACTAACTCAACTGTAAGACTTGTGTTTTATAATATACAGGATTCCTCTGTGTATGCTGTGCTAAAGCATTTTTGTAATCCCTCTCTTCCCTCCCCATTTGTATCTATAGGACACTTTTTTTTTAAATGCTGAATTCTTTTGCTCTGGAAAGTGGGAACTAGTGGGGAAGGGATCCTTGGATCATTTGCTGTCTAAATGGGTTAAAGTCAAAGGGTCTTCATGGGCACAGCTGTAAAGCAGTGGTATTCGTCCATATTGGCAGTGTGTCCTTGTTTCATTGCCTCAAAATTAAGACTTAAAGCAGGACTAAGCTTTTTTTGTTATTGGTTTTAGTTTTGAAAAAAATAACTTTTTTGTTCATTGTAATAACTTTTCTTTCACCAGCTCAGAGTTTCTCAGTGGACATAGGTCGTCTTCCTTCACACATTTTGCTTCTCTCAGGCCAGTGAGAGACTGTCTCATTTTGAACACCATGTTAATAATTGTCACCCACCCCTGTGGAGATTGACTAGCTCAGAGGAGTGTTTTTTTTTCTCTGAGACTGTCTTCTCTATTGAGTGCTCTGTAGGGAGAAACAATTAAATTTACAGAACTGACTCTTAGGCCTGGCTTGAGGAACTAGCCTCTGAGGCTAGCTGCTATTTATACTGCGTTTTTATCTTCACCAATGGTGTTTGGATTCATCACAAATTCGTATGATGGGTGTGGGTGGACCCGTATTCTGATTCACATTCTCCTCTGCAGTAAATCAGTATGAGCACAGAGGGGTGGGTTAGGGCAGTAGTTCCCCAGCTGGGTATTCTAAAGAATAGTAAAGCTTCCAGAAATACCTAGAGGCTGATACAAATGGCTATTGCTGATATTTCACTTTCATTTACTAATATTGATGAAAATGCTAGCAATGTTCTCAATACTGTTTTCCTAAGTTCTAAACCTCATGGCGCCCCTTGTCATTCTTCCAGCCATGGTGCCTTTCTACACAGGGCCAGTCAAGAGAGCAGCATCTGGTGTTTGCCAGGACAGGTGGAAGAGGCTACAGAGCCTATCCTGCCTGGCCCCAGTCATGTGCAGCCCATGTGGCAGTCATCCAGGATCAAACAGGGAGGAATTCACCTGACACAGAGCTGTGAAAACTTGGTAAAGGAACCAATTTGAATCTGAAATCAGAGTCTAGAAATAAATGGACTGCTTTCTTAATTTCTCTCTCTCAGCTATTTGTAGGTCTTTTCCTCTAGCGAATTAATTTTAGGATCATGACATTCATGGAGATGGCGAAAACTGAAGTGACTTGAAACCAAACAGCTAAGCCCTAAGTTGCTCCCTTATTTCTAAAGTGTTAGCAGAGGAAGTTTGAGTACTCATATCAAGGATTTGAGAAGGAATATATCCACTCATTTCACAAGTGATTATTTTATTGAGTTTCTACTAGGCAGATCCAAGGGAAGTGTAGAGTAATGAACGTGGCAGATTCAGTTCCTTGCTGCATGAAACTTATATTCTAGAGGTGGAAAGAGATTAAGAAATCAGTTGTTGTATAATTGTCTAATTAGCAGTGTAATAATGCAGTAAAGAAGTGCACACTGCTGTGAGAGTGAGGGAAGTTAGGAGGGCTTCCTTGAGGAGGTGGTTTGTAAGCAGAGTGAGCTGGCAATAGCTGGGGCATGGGGGTTGTATGTGGTGGTGCAGCCTTGATATAACTATGGGAAGAGGGAACAGTCTGGGCTGAAAGCCCGAGAGGGAAAGACCATGGTCAGGTGTTTTGTGCGGGAGTCTAGGCAGCTAGGGGAGTGACACAACGCTGAGGCTGAAGCCACGGGCTGGGGCCCCATCACATGGAGTCTTGTAGGCCACAGGGAAGATGTTGTATTTTATCTCAAAAGTAGTATTAAGACATTAATGGATTTTTAACGGGGAAGTGATATAATCAGATTTAAAAAATTTTATCACACCTGTAATCCCAGCACTTTGGGAGGCGGAGGCGGGTAGATCACCTGAGGTCAGGAGTTCAAGACCAGCCTGACCAACATAGTGAAACACTGTCTCTACTAAAATTACAAAAATTAACTGGGTGTGTAGTGGCAGGTGCCTGTAATCCCAGCTACTTGAGAGGCTGAGGCAGGAGAATCGCTTGAACTCGAAAGGTGGAGGTTGCAGTGAGCTGAGATCATGCCATTGCACCCTAGCCTGGGCGACAGAGTGAGACTCTGTCTCAAAAAAAAAAAAGACAAAAAATATATTTTGGCTGCTTTATGGAGTAGAAAAGTGTATGCTAAGTTATTGAAGTCACCTAGGAGATGATGATAACTTGGATTTTGATGATTATAGTTGAAAGAACATTGAGACTTGAGACAGAGTTTCTCACTTTTTAATGTCATGGCACACACAAATGCTTTTGAAAACTATGCTGTGGTAAATGGACAAGGGTGACCCAGGTGCTGAGGAGAATCCATATCTTGGCCTCGTTGTAAGCCATTTACAACAGTCAGATGAGAAACTCTAATTTTGAGAGGTGAGTGTTTGGGACAAGAGTCAAGGATGAATCCTGGGATTTTTGTCTAAGCAACTGGCTTCACAGAAGTGCTTCTGAGATTTAGGACACTGAACAGGAGAGGGGAAAGACCAGGGTTTGTTGTGTATAGGGTGAATTTGAGGTTTTTTATAAGTCATTCAAATGGGATATTGAGAAGACACGTGGTTGTGGAGCTCAAAGGAGAGAAATGTAAGTCATATAGAGGATAGCTGAAGTCAACTAGAGAGGTGGCATAGGACCAAGCATTACGGAATTTTCACGCTTAAAAACCAACTAGATGAGAATGAGCTAGCAAAGGAGACTGAAAATTAGAAAGTTTAAAGAGGTGTTAGGAGCACCACAAGCCTCTGAAGTCATGAGAGTCACGGGAAGCTAGTGTTGAAGGAGGGAGAGTTCTGCTGAGATGGTCAAGTCAGATGAGGACTGAAAGTTTTCCTTTGGGTTTAATGACATGGAAATCATTAATGTGACATTAGAGCCACTATGCAGGAACTGTCTGCAGAAGCCAGATGGAAGCCTACAGGTTGTAAGGAGTGAGTGGGAGGTTAGAAAATAAAAACAGGAACAGCAACTCTGTGGAGAATTTTCTCTGTGATGGGAAGAGCGAGATGGCATAGAGGCTAGCAGCAGGGTGGAGGGAGACCTGGCAAAGGCGGTGAGGCTGGGGGAGGAGGAGGGTGAAGAGACAGTGCAGAGTATGAGGTAGCTGAGGAGGAACTCAGAATGGATGCAGGCGAGGACAGGTTTGTGTGCTGGGCAGTGGGCACTCAGGAGAGCTTCCTGCTGAGGGTTCTGTTTTCTCTGTGAAGTATGAGGTTATGGCAGTTTCTGAGTATGAAGAGGTAGGATACTTGGGGTCAGAGAAGTTTGATATAGTCATCATAAAGTACAGCGAGGTGAGTTTGTAGAGAATTGGGAGGGTTGCAGGCAGCACCGAGTCCCGGATGAAGCTGGCTCTGCTGTGATGTTGATTCCGTGAGCCCAGCTGCCCTGGCCTTCATGGCGCGGGGGATAGTTGTGTTCACCCAGGGAGGCAGTTGTGGCAGTCCACGCAGTGAGTGAACTGATAGAGGAGCAAGAAGGGCTTATCAGTCAAGGGAGGTTTTTGGAGGGAGGTAGAACCCTCGATTCAGTGGACATAGGTCCCGGCTCCCCTGGTTGCGAGTGGCATCAGACTGATATTAATGCTCTCAAAACACATGTTTGGTCTTTGATTAGACTTGGAGTTGCTGTTAGCACCAATAGCTATTACAAGGAATAGTTAATATCATTTTAGTTGTGTTTGTTAAGGTTTTAAAAACATGATTTACTATTTGCAAATTAAGTTTATTTTTAAACTTTTCATAAACATTCTTTATCATAAAAATGAACTGTCATTATAAGAGGTAGTTGCTTAGAATTCAGAATTTATTGTTCTTTAAAAAGTGTTGTGATAGATTAAATGATATTTCAGAGGATTTTCTTCTGATCTCCCTATCGAAAATAACAGGTATGTCATTGTCATTGTGAACTGAGGAGGAAAGACATTTTTATCAAAATAACTATTCAATTATTGCAGAAGACAAAAGAAGGTTAACTACAGGACTTGTGAAAGAGCTGGATAAAGATTTGTCACTGAGGAATAATTGGAGCTGTGTTGAAGAAGTCTCAGGGTGAGGTGTCACCACATTTTAATAGCTGTGATTCTTACAGTTTGACATTTGGCTGTAGACATTCTGTAATTTGGAGTGCAGCTGACCTCACTCAGGCCAGTAAAGAAAGGAGAAGAAACCCTAGCAGCTCCAGCAGTTGCAGGGACAGATGGGATTATGAAAAGAGCTCTAAATTGGGAGTATGGATGTTTGTGCACTAGTCATGATTGAATCGATAAAAATTTCTTTCACTGATAACGCTAGCAAATATTTACATACCTCGTTTGTGCGAAGACCCGTTTTATAAGCAAGGAAATTGAGGCCAGAAGTTTGATGACTTCCCCCAAATCAAATTTAATGGAGAAGCCATGAAACAAATCCAGGTGTCTAAGAAGGAAAGCATACCAAGCTGCCTGTGTATCAGTGCGGGGGCTTGGTTTCTAGTGGTCTCATCCATAGGGGTATCATGTTGCTGTCATTCTCTTTCCAAAAACAACACAATGAAAGAAAGCTTCCAGAATATTTGTCTTATTAATTTGTGTGGTGACGAAATAGTGGGTCACTTTATCCCCTGTCAACAAGTAATTCATTGTCATTTAACAATTTAGCAAGCACTAAGTTTAGTGGGACAGATCTTTGGAGAAAAGAATGGGGGAAATGATGCTTGGCCAGAGGGCTTCTGACACAATTGTGTTTAGTTTGCCTTGATGCCTACCTGCTTCACTCTGTCCTAAACCTGGGCCATCAGATGTTGGCACCATAGGTTGCAGAATATGGTACCAACTTGTTAAGGGTTTACCTTGCCATGCATTCATCAGTTTTGCTGGACAGAAACTGATCTGCCCTTTGGGACTAGGCACACCATATTTACAAAATTACGTGTCAAGAGTATATTGTATGCTGTTGATAAAAAACTGCTCCTAAAAAAGGCATCTTAGGAAAGAATCCCTTTTATAATTTAGTGTTTTATTCATTTATGGAACAGTAAATATCAATAGTTACAAGGTTAATAATACTAGAGTAACACCTCATTTATTTGATATTATAAAGGGATAGATAAAATACTGCTAGTAATTTAATATTCTAGTTAAGTAACATTTACCTTTGAATATGTATGTTTGAGTGTACACACATACACTCAGATGGATTTAGTTTTTATGGCCCCTTTTAAAAAATTGATCTAGTGGTGTATTTTTTAAAAATGTGTATATCTTTTTAAAAATTTTTTTTCTTCCAGAAGAATATATTGGCAGTATATTCTTGACTTGAGCCACTGGAAATTATTAGTAGTATTCAAAGCATTTAAATATTTAATTTGTTTGTGAAGCCTTAAATTTGAGTGAAAAAATTAGTCTTATAAACAAATTAGAAAGGTTGCTGTCTTGCTCTAGATACTATTTATGCTAAATTAATTTAGTGTACTAATCAGAACTCTAATGAATTCTGTGAACTGGTAATGTTAGATCAGTGAATAAATGGCTGATTTTATTTCCCAGAAGAGAATACTTGGAGATGAGGTTGGGGAGAAGTCGAAAAAAAAAATCAGAATGTGGTTGTGTAATCTTTTCCTAGTTCCCTTTCAAGAGGATCTTTCCCAGGTCATTATTATATTCTTACTCCTGAAGATTTCTTTCTGTCCCTCTCCTCACCTTCCAGCCTTCCTTCTATTTCTTTCCCTCCCACCAGTTCTCTCTTCCTCCTTTTCCAGTGAAACATTTTGTGTTGTTGCTTTATTTTTGCTGTTGCAGGAATTAGTCCTGGGATGGTATCTATGAATCAGAATTCTGGAGCATTAATTAATTTCTTACTATTTATGGTTTTGTTTCATTCAAACAATCTATTGGTCTTTCCTTGTAGCCATTTTATTAGATTCTGAAGGGCCAAATCAAGCTGCTTCTGGGCTTGGGGCCATATTTTATAGCAAGACTTGTTTGAGTTTTGAATGAATTGGTGCTTAAGCTAAAGCCATTAAAA
Organism: Aotus nancymaae; assembly: GCF_030222135.1. Classification (NCBI taxonomy): domain Eukaryota; kingdom Metazoa; phylum Chordata; class Mammalia; order Primates; family Aotidae; genus Aotus; species Aotus nancymaae. The sequence continues at coordinate 12,705,840 of NW_026988450.1, read as the reverse complement.
CCTGCTTCCAAGAAAACAAAATTGGCAGCACAATTTGTTCCATTTCATTTTTTTTCGGCATGCTTGATTTTTTAGGGGTTGAAGTTAGCTAGCACCAACTGGGAAAGGAATCCTGTAAGTGGGAGAAAGGCTGTCGTGTTGTTAGGGAGTGCACTTCAGCCTAAGTGATTAGCAGCATTTAGCCTCTAAAAATAACTTGTGAGCAGAGTTTGTAGTCAGGTCCAGTTTCAGTTGTAGAGGCCCTTGCTGTGCAGGGGCTGGCCAGTCTCAAGCTCTGGTAGGCAAGTGCATGCAGTGTGCCTAAGTCCTGCCAGTAGTACTTTTGAGTTGTTTGGCTTTTTTTTTTTTTTTTTTTTTTTTAACTTTAGCATTTATTATTCATGGATTGAAGAAATCGAAATGGCTGAAGATAAAGGTATATTTTTGTTATTTAGGTTAAAAGTGGCTTTAGATCTAGCTGACAACTTTTCACTTTATTTTCAGTTGTGCTGTGTTAAAATATTTTTGGCTAAGTGCTTTGACTGCACCATCTACGTTTTCTGTTTTGAACTTTGAGATACTGACTTTTCACAGTAGCTGAATATTTCATGGAATAATCTGTCTTTAATCAGAATATGTTTTGGTGTCTTAATTTAGATGTACTATTGTACTTATTGTACTATTGGAGGCTGGATTTTACAAATTTCAAAAAATGAACAAGCTCTCTTCTTTAGTTTTAAAAAGTTAATTACAATGAATTTAAAGAAATATGTATATTTAAATTTTGTATAAAATTATAGGATATATAAGTTCAGTCTCATTAATGAACAGACTTACTTGGTTCAAGCAACGACTTGCCATTTATGGAAAGTGACGTACTTTAATATGAAGCAGATAATAAATGCAAAGAAAAAACACAGGAGGTTTTAGTTTTTAAATTGACTCTTTAATCTTGAAGTATTCTTTAACAATGTATTGAATTTAATGTTTTGAATATATTTGTTTTTGCTTCACTCTGTAAATTAAGATAGTCTTTCCATTAATTGAAAGACTGCGTTCACTCATTATGAAAGGATTCTTCTATTAGGATAGAGAATATGAGCATCTCCTCTGTGAATGCTGTTTAAATAATTGGTTGGAATGGGTCACTTGACTCATCTGATAAAGTGCTTCATGTAGCCATGAAGAAGAATATGAGATACATGTCTGACTTTTAGTTGTTTTGGAAGACATTTCTCCCCTCTGTGGATTAGGTTATCTATGTAGTTAGGAAAAATTAGCTGTTACATCTGACCCAATTTTAACAGTTCTTGATTTCCAATGGGTGACATTTTATAGCATGGAAAAATAATCACTTTGATGAGTTGCTTGACAGTTTTCATGTTTTTCAAAAAACTTTAAATGTATTGAGTTTATGTGTAAATATGAAATTCCCAACATAATGCTAACTAAAACTTACAAATGATCTATAATTCAGTTAGTAGTTGGCCAGTGAAGTAGCTAATGACCGTTCAAGTGCTGGGGTTTGTCGTCTTGTCTCCCTTTCCTTGACCGAATAAATAAAACTACACGTTGCCCTTCCCCTTCCTTTTGTTTCTGGAGAGTCTTCGTTTTGGACGATTGCTTGCCATAGTAATTTCTGTGTTTGGTGGTGTGTGGGAACATTTTCTGATTTGGAGGTCATGTACTTTTGATGGAATAAAGTGGGAAAAAAATGAATCGCATAGTTCTTGCGGTATTCTTAAAAAAAAATTTTTTTTCGCTGATCCCAGGACTACAGGTTGAACATGGAGCCAGAAAATGAAATGAAGACTCAGAGTTATTCTGATCTTAGAAAATAGGGACATCTACTAGATGTTCTTCCCAAATACCTTTGGAACAAGATACTGGTTTCAGATTTGCTTAGGGAGTTGTAAACCCTCTTAAGGGTTTGTCTTACCATGCGTTCATCAGTCTCGTTGGACAGAAACTGATCTGCCCTTTGGTACTAGGCACAGCATATTTACCAAATGACATACCAAGAATATATTGTTTGGTGTCAATAAAAACTGCCCCTAAAAAAGATGTCTTAGGAAAAAATCCCTTCTATAATTTAGTATTTTGTTTCTTTATGGAACTAGTAAATATCAACAGTAATAAGGTTAATAATACTAGAGTAACAGCTAATTTATTATTTGTAAAGGGATATATAAAATATTGCTGATAATATATTCTAGTTAAGTAACATTTAGCTTTTAAAGTGATAAATCTCTTTACTAAAAACTATTTTGAATGAAAATCTTTCCAAGATTTATTATACATTTCTTGTCTGTTTTAATGGCAGAATCAATGTGAAACCAGTTATTGTCTTGTATTGAAGATTATTTGAAGGACTCTCAGGGTTTCTGCCTGAAAGTTTCCCAGCACTCAGCTTTTCTGAGTTCTTGGATCTGCTCTTGCTGGAGAGATGTGTGCATTTTATATGCTTTTCCTCTGTCAGCACTCTGTTGCTTTGACTCATTTGGGTTAGATTGTGTCTAAAATCTATTCTAGAGTTTTATGTGATGAGCTAGAAAACTTAATTGAAATTGAAATTGTTAGAATCACATCTAAAATAAAAATGTAAACAAATTCTAGGTAAAGGTGTGTTTTTTATTGTGTTTGACTGTCTCCTCCCTATCTCAATCCCTTGCTGTTTCAGTGGATGTATTCATTTTGTTTTTTAGAAAAAAGTCTTTTGTCTACTTTTCCCTGTATATGTGGTGTTGCAGTCAATAACTTACATGAGTATTACTGAGTTAACTTGGATAAATGATAATTTCCTTTTCAGAATCTCAGAAATTTTCCTCCTCTGTTTCCCTTTGAGAGAGAGAGAGAAATGGAGAAATGATCAAACTTTGAATTCAACTTATTACTGTATTTTATTAGCTATTTCATTACAGACTTTTAAATTTTTTTTTAAGAGAGGGTCTTGCTTTGTTGCCCAGGCTGGAGTACAGTAGCAGAATCATAGCTCACCGCAGCATAGGTTTATTTTAAATAGAATCATCTTGGGTATCTGGCTGGCCACATACTCATTTTAAAAACTTAATTATTGGGTACAATTATCTGGTATTCACATACTGAATAAAAATGTTGGATGAATGAAAAGATGAACTATATTTGTTTAGCCTTGCTGTTTTCCAGTTAATGAGGAAAATACGAGACTGATACCAGTTACAGAATGTTCAAGAGGACGTAAGACAAGAACCCAGCTTTACTGACGTTCTAACATTCCTTTTCCGAAAATAAAAAAATAAATAAATAAATTTGATTCTTAGAGGGAATAAGTAGCAAAGTCAAGAAATTCTTAGTCATTAGCTACTGTAGTTCCATATTTTGAGTATGTGGATATTTTTGAAGGTATTATTTTTATTATACTTAGTGTTGTGCACAAATGAGTTTGTATGTATATGTCTGTATGTTATATAGAAGTAAGGGATTTTTGGTTTCTTTGGATATAGTATTAGAAAAAGTCTTTCTGTTCATAAAAATATAGTGAATTAGAGATACAATACTGTTACTGAATATATGGCACTTCCTGCCCTCGAAGCTTACTCACTTTCATAAATCTTTTTTTTCTTGAACTTTCAGTAGTAGTTTAGTTTGTATTTTTTTTATATGCTTACAACATATAAAATTTTTGAAAATCACCATTTCCTTCTACCAACATAGCAGACATTCTCACCCAATCTCCCCTTCCCATGGCTGTGTTCAGGTAATGGTACCTATTTGAAGTTGGTTTAATCTGCAACAACAGGATCTATGCCCAGCAAGTATTTTTATTTAATACATAAATTATGTTTTTATATAGCTAGCTTTTATATAGATCACATTAGAAACAAAGTTGATGGCCATTTGTCATTTGGTAAGCATACTTTTATGAATTTACCATATTATTTACTGGCTCTGATGGATCCATTAATATTTAAAGAATGTCAGAAAAAAGAAATACTTGACTTTTTAAGAATGACCCAGCACTTTGAGAGGTAGAGGCGGGCAGATCACTTGAGGTCAAGAGTTCAAGACCAGCCTGGCCCACATGGTGAAACCCTGTCTCTACTAAAAATACAAAAATTAGCGAGGCGTGATGGCAGGTGTCTGTAATCCCAGTTACTCGGGAGGCTGAGGCAGGAGAATTGCTTGAACCTGGGAGGCAGAGGTTGCAGTGAGCTGAGATCATGCCAGTGCACTCCAGCCTGGGTGACAAAGGGAGACTGTGTCTCAAAAAAAAATTAGTTTTATTAGTCATCAGAACTTTATATAATTTGATGTAGGCATATAGATAAATATATGTGTATGTTTGAGTGTACATATACACAGATGAATTTGATTTTTATGGACCCTTTTGAAAAACTGATCTAATGGTATATTTTAAAAAAATGTTTATATCCTTTTAACAAGAAGAATTTCATTTTTTCTTCCAGAAGAATATATTGGCTATATATTCTTGACTTGAGCCACTGCAAATTACTAGTAGCATTCTGTAATTAGAACTGGACTTAGAAGTCAAAGGGCAAGTTCTAAATTAAAGCTAGTGGGTTTTTTTAAAAATCATGTAATTTGGCCCACTGATTAGAGATTGAGGAACTCAGAGCTATAGAGATGAGAGTATGTTCCTAGTTCTACCCAATTTGTACTGGTGACTTTGGGAGAATCATTTCATTTTTCTTTTATAAAACAGATAATTATTCCTGTCTTTATACCCGTTGGTTCTCAACCAGGAACTGCCCCTGCAGGGAACATGTGGAAATATTTGGGGGTGGGTTGCGTGTAATAACCCTTGGGAGCTCCTTGTCTTTAGATCCAGGGGAAACCAGGGATGCCAGAAATCCTGCAATGTGATGAACAGGTGCACAGAATGAAACACTGACCTGCATAAACATCCAGAAATGCCCTCTGTAGAAACAGTGGCAGGACACGGTGAGGATCACCGGCAGCAGTACACATGAAGGCACTTTAATGGTGACTCCACCTGCCGCACAAAAAGGAGGCTCTGCTCTGCCCTTCCATCTTCTGTTTCATAAACTTTTCCTCTTGTCAGAAGGCATTTTGGGATATGATTTATCCTTTTTATTTATTAATATTGATATAATATGTATTATATTCCTTTTTATGGGAAATTTAAATATTGTTCATCTTTTTAAGGACAGTATTGATTATTTTCTGTTAATATCAAATGATTTTTGTTTATTTTTGACTGTAAGAAGAATACTTACAAAAGAATATAAGGTATATTAATAATATCAGATGCGATAAATGATGCTTCAGGTGGACAGCAGTTTACAAAGCTGTTTCCTGCAGTGAGACCAGTTGTGAATGAGCCTTTTCCTGTTTCCTTAGGCCTCAGTGGATCTTGTAAAGGAGTAGGAATGGACTGTGCTATTTCACTTCTCTGTCCTCTCTTTGGCTAAGAATATGAAATGGTTTGAGGGGAGATCCTTCCTTCCGTGGTAGTTAACAGAGTTTTTAAAATTCTGCAGAAATGAAATGGACAGAGAAAAGGATATGGCCACATTTTTATGTGATTTCATTAAGTTATTGATGCACTCTGCCTTTAAAAGGGGGTAATATTCAGGTCATTTTGATAAGTAACTTAGATGGAATATACATATTATACTAAGTCTTTTTTTTTTTTAAAAATTAGTAATTTATTTCATGCACTACTTCAAAGTTAGTGTTGCATCTAAACAGAATATTTTCTGTTTTCAAAAATATTTTGTGTGACATGTTTTGAGAATTTAACTGAAAACTATTTTTGGAAATGGTCTATCATTGTATATACTCTCAAATTACTGGAGAAGTAATTGTGAGAAGAGGTGTTCAGTAAAGTATTTTCTTCTTATGCCGTCTTACATTTATTTCTAAACAGAGACAAAGCACGGAGGACACAAGAATGGGAGGAAAGGAGGACTCTCGGGAACTTCATTCTTCACATGGTTTATGGTGATTGCATTGCTGGGTGTCTGGACGTCTGTAGCTGTGGTTTGGTTTGATCTTGTTGACTATGAAGAAGTTCTAGGTAAGAATTTCGATATTTTATGTGAATTTGTAAGGGAGTAAGTGACATCTCTTAGGAATCTTGAATATTTGTTACTTTCTTTTTGGTACTGGCAATTTCTGTAGCCTTTCAGTGGTTCTCAGTTGAGGCTGAAAAGGGATATGAGGAGGGTTACCTTGGAGTACTGTCTTTTTAAAAAAGGCTTTTTATCGTATGTCTGTCATACAGAGAGAAGTGTTATCAAACAGTACTCATTCTCACTATCTGCAGTACCTTTTGGTTTCTATTCAATTTTATTATAAATTTTTAAGTACTTGCCACTAAATTTTAAATCACGAGCCACTAAATTTATTTAAGGACCCACTAATGAATCATAACCAGACAATATGCAAAACCCTTCCTTAGAGAGGGTTTTCAAAGCACACCCTTCTGTGTGTCTGTTGGGATGGGGTGAGTGTGTGCATGCATACAGGCGCTGGATGGATGTGCTAAGATAGGCGTTTGTAGATATGTTTGTGTGTGTATAGGTGTGATCTGTATGCCGTTCTGAGAAAGTTGCTGTAGTTCTTCTGATAGTGATCTTTCTCCTTTTTCCTTTTCTCTCTGATAATCACTGCGGTTTTTCATTATTTTTTACATTAATGATTCTTTATTACTTTTGGAGTCACATTCTCTTTCACTTCCCTAAAAATCTCTTTTTAAAACTGAAATAAAATTTAACATTACAGTTCAGTTTTCTTTCACTATATTCATCATTTTTTGTACCCATTAGCATTGTGTAATTCCAGATTATTTTGGTTACCCCCTTTCCCTTAAATACCCAGTCTCTTCCTGGCAAATACTAACCTACTTTCTGTGTCTGTGGTTTTCTTTATTCTGGACATTTCACATAATGGAACCATACACTATATGGTCTTTTTTGTACTTGCCTTTTTGCACTTAGCATGATGTTTTTAAGGTTCAGTACTTCATTTTATGGCTGCGTAATGTTTCATCATATGGACACACCACATTTTGCCTATCTCTTTTATGGCTGCATAGTATTTCATCATATGGACACACCACATTTTTTCTATTATCAGTGAAGGACATTTGGGTTTTTTCCACTTCTTGGCTATTGTGAATAATGGCCTTCCTCTTTAGTAATCCAATGAAAGATGTGAACCTGTCACTGAAAAAAAAACACACTTGTCTATATGTACAATGTTGCATGGACGATCTCCCCTTCCCTTGGACCTCCTGTGCTTCTGCTTTACTTGTCGGATTATAGACATCTTTTTGGGGAGAAAGGGCAAAGAATAACAAAATATGCTTATCTGTAATCTGTTTTTTATTGAAGTTTTTCATTTTCATTACTTTAAGGAAAGTGTCTCTGGATAGATTGACAGACCAACGGGGGAGGATTTTAGTTTGGAGACAAATTTCTGAGTAGATTTATGCTTACTGACTTATGTTGTTAGGGAACATATCTTAAAAGAGGAGATTTTAAATATTCGTACCTTTAAGCACAAATAACAATTTTCATGTTTTTACATGCATGCAGCCAAAGCAAAGGACTTCCGTTATAACTTATCAGAGGTACTTCAAGGTAGGCAATTGGAGATGCATTTCAAGTCTACGTGTGTTAGTCTCTAATACCTCATCCTTTTTCTACTAATCTAGTTATTACCTACATCAGAATGTAAGTGATAGGACCAATTTCCCATTATAGGTTTGTCAGGAAGGATAATATTTTCTTTTACTGTTTCTTGAATTCTGTCTTCTGCATAGCCTTGATTAGTACTTTTTGTGTTCTTAGCAGTTGAAATAACATCCTTATCTCTTCCTTCATCATTATCATTTTAAATGTGATGTGTTTGCTAAGTCAGACTTCTATATAGCAAGTTAACCATTTTCCCAAGTAGATCAAGGGCTCTGGGGAGATAAGATTGATCAGAGCTACTCTGAGCCAGAATTTCTGCCTGCTCTTCTGTGATCTTTTAATGCACTTTGTATTAAAGAAATGATAAGAATGCTGCCAACTGTTTTTGTTTTTGTTTTTAGTGCTAATGCTCTAAATCCTGTTTAAAATATTGCTGTACATTAACATGATTATGTTTCTCCACAGTCATTGTCCAGTAATGAATTAGAATCGTGGATTTTAGGATGCTTTTTTAGGAAGTTGAATGTATTTGAGTTTTTGAAATGCTAAATAAAATAACAGTGTTTCTTATGAGAAAGCATTAAAGCCTAAAAGCATTTTCTGTTCTTGAAGAGGAAAGGCTTTGGAAGTATTGTCTTCTCAGCATATCTGTTTTAAGCCCTTTTTTCTTATAGTATAGATAGCCAGTGCTAATTAAGCCTAAGAGCATTTTCTGTTCTTGAAGAGGAAAGGCTTTAGTAGTATTGTCTTCTCAGCATATCTGTTTTAAGCCTATTTTTCTTATAGTATAGATGGCCAATACTAATTAAGTCAAGTCGAATAATCATAAGTTTTCTTTTATAATTTCAGGAAGCCTCTAGTTTTATATGCTTTATTTTCATAATGGTCTTTTACTTTTAAAGGTTAATTTATGATATTTCTGTTATGATTGTAAAATATAAACGTAATGATTTTTAAATTGTTAGTACTTAGATTCTGTGTTAATCTGTTTATATTTAGTCTCTATTTGAGGCTGGGTTATTTGTTTCTTTTGGTTCAGTTATTGATAGTGTGATGAAATTTCATGCTTTAGAAACATTAAATTTCAAGTAACTTAGGAATAAATCAGTATTGTTTCATATATGCTAAAAACTTTATGAAAAATATTTTTAGTAGTATAAGAAACATTGTTCTCAAGTAATTAGATCAGGATATTGTTCAATCTTTAAAGAAAATGCTATGTCAGTTTTATTTCTTAGAATTTGTTAGCTGAACATTTCCTGACTACCTGAATTGCTCACTGTTTTGAAGTAATATATTAATTTGACACTGCTTTGCAGGATTAAAAGAGGAAAGAATTGCGTTAATTGGTAACATTTATGACTGAGTTATAGGACTTCACTAAGTGGTAATACCTTATTAAATTTGTTTTCTCTTTTGTTCCCATATCCATCATTTCTCTTCTATTGTAGGAAAACTAGGAGTCTATGATGCTGACGGTGATGGAGATTTTGATGTGGATGATGCCAAAGTTTTATTAGGCAAGTACACATTTTATGTTTTTTGCTAGTGATGATAAAATGCCAGAAACAAATATTTTTGATTTAATAATATCTGTCTCAATAGTATATATCTTACAGAAGATATTTCCCCCTTAAATCATATATTTCATTACTGTTAAAATTTAAATGGCTTATTTTTCCACAGACTCTTACATTTCAATTTACTTTTATCAATGAATAAGTGTATATCTCTTACATATGTATCTTTTGATAAGTATAATAATGCCATGTGTGTTTTCAAATTTAAAGTACTTCTTACTCTGAACTTAGAATTGGAATAGATAATATCCTAGTCTGTTTTCAGATACGGTAATTATAGCCATTCTTCATTGACATTAGATGTTCTCTTCCATTTCAAAATGTAAATTTTTGCAGTCTTACATAAATTAATTTTGAAGCAAAAGTGATAGTAAACATCTTAAAATGTCCCATGCATATTTTAATGATAGCATTAAAATATGAACTTCTGGTCTTTTGACCCAGTGTCTTTATTTTGGAAGTCTTGGAACCTTCTCTTTCTACTGTCTGTATCAGAGATGTTTCTTGTAATAAATAACAATGTAATATTCTCTCATTTGTTTTAAAATGCTGTCTTGTTGGAAAGAATGATGTTAATTTTAATATGCAAATTTTATATAATCTGGCCTGGTGAGACTTCCTTTGCTTTTGTATTTAGCATAATTCATGTTAAAATTTTTTATATCAGAGTCTTTAGAAAAATAATGGATATGGCATGATATTATACATTAAGCTTATAAAAGAATGACCCAAAGAAATTCTTAATTACACTGTATTGTGTATATTTTTTAGACATGAAAGCATGATGGGATGCCACATCTGTAACCCAGTGAAACTGCTTTTAGTAGATTAATTTCACCTCCTTATGAAATAAAAAAAGTTCTAAATATGAAAATAGAGTTTCAGTTGTGGTTAAGGGTAATAAACCTTCCTAATTTTGACCTATGTTAGTTTTTTTTCTTTTTCTTACCATCCATTGGGAATTAGTGTTTGCTGCTTACTACTGGAAACTTACTGTGAAATTTAATGAAATTTTCAATGTAGTTCAGTTATTCTGTATCTAAATTTGAGTTTCTGTAAATATATTAAATCTTCAGATGACTATAATCCTAGGCACATAAAAGAAACAAAATTATATAGAACTTGTCAGAATGATGTTAATGTGGTTGCCTATAAATGGTTTATTAGTTCATTATATTACTTTAAATGACAAATTCTGAATAGCAAAACTTTTTATTTTAAAGATAAAATGAAATGTGGGCTAAGTTCCCTCATTTTCAAAAATAATACTACTTCCTCATCTATTATATTTTGCTGATTTTTGTTTGTTTGTTTTGGCTTAAAACCAGCTATCTGGTCTGTCAGGAAATGTCAACCATTAAAAATTAAAATATGGTGTTTCTTTGATAAAATACACTGATTTCTATAGCAAACTATTACCTTAATAACTTGATTTTTAGTGTATTTGAGATTTCAAAAGGTCATTCCCTTTAAGGTTTTTAACTTTTCATTAAGAAGTTAATTAATTGTAACTTTGAATATTGCTGTTTGCAGGTATAGTGTGAGGAACTCGTAAATTGTGACATTTATAAGAATTGTACACTTGGAGGTGGAACTAAATTTGGTGAATATCAAGGTTTATTTTGGTAACTTTACTAATAAATGCATAAAGACAGATCAGATAAAACTACATAAATACTTTTTTACTCTTCCTGTACTAATTTGCAGTTGGCTTATGGCTTTAGTACAGATGAAACACACCAAAGGTGAAATGTTAGGCTTACTTATCACCTCTAACCTTATTTCTATAGTGTTTTGAGTTTTCCGCATGAAATGCAACCTTAACTTGAATTGAGTTTTATGACTAAAGTTCTTTTCTGGTTTGTGAGATTATTGTAGCTTAGAGGTGCCTCTGTTACTGGAAGGTTACTGCAAAGACAGCCTGGTGAAATTGTTGGGGGAACAGAGCCTTCAGTGGGTTCTGTGTGGTCAGGTAGGGGTTATGGGGGGAGCGCTACAGTGAGTGTATACCAGAAATGAAGCCAGACTTCCAGGGTACATTCTCATTGGGGAGGCAGCTTAATGGTAAAGTTTACACTTTAAGGGTTTAGGTTTTAGATTAAGGCCAAGGAGATCCAAGGGGAGGGAGGAAGGTAGGAGGTCAGAGATGAGAGGAGTGCTTGGCATCACAGGTGTAGTAATAGTTGAGATATGTTAAACTTTAGTAGATTTTGCATTTATTTTATAAATATTTCTTTTTAGATTCTTAAATCTACATATATCTAAATCTTAAAAAGTTGGGGAAATGTACACATTCACATGGTACATTTCACTCAATTTTAAGGTTTGACTTTTCTTGTGAAATAGAATTAAATATATGTGAGTAAATCAAGATCAATAACCATCATTAATTTTATTATTTGATTATTTGTGGCCAAGGCCCTTCTGATTCTTTGAAAATGTGCTAAGCCCATTGTTATTCATTTACACAGCTTCTTATTTTTGTGGCCAAATTAAAATATAGGTATCTTTTGTAGTCGTTCATATTATTGAACACTGCCTTGTTTGGAAATGTAGTCTTTAAAAGCTTATTTTCCAAATAAAATCAACAGGAAAATGACTTGGACACTAAATCCTTGAAGTGATACCACCTAAAGATCACGTGATTGCCCTTTGTCCTATGGCTAGCACCTAGCTGGTGTCGTATCAGGTATGACTAGAAAGCAAAAGGGAAGCCAGTCAGCCCTTGCTATATCTTGGAAGAACATTTGTAGACTGGTAGATGCATGAGTGAGCAGATGGAAGGATACCAGCCCTTTCCAAGCCAAAGGCATTCTCTTTGGTTGAGCCCTGTTCTTAGAGGTTCAGAAGGAATCACATACCCAGAATATATTTTTTTCTCTTTGGACCAGGACTTTTGTCTTCAGAACCATAGGAATGTTGCTTGTCTGGGTAAACGGTTTTGTTCAAATGCTTTTGCATATTTGTTGCACATGGTCACCTGTCATACTGAAGGATGAAAAAGTTTTATATTTTATATGCAATACTCGGAAGTACTTGTAATATATTGGCAAATGGAGAAAAATAAAGATGTTTATACCATGCAGCTATAGTGTTTTAAGGCAGAAAGAAGAAACAGTGTTATCCCCACAGAGACTTAGTTGGGAATATAGATCTCTGTTCACAGCATTTGTCAACTGCTAAATTCAGTGAAAAAAAATTCTAGGCTTGTCAAAAAGTAATGTAAATACCAACTGCAATTTGTGTTTTATTCCTACCATAATCATGAAGAATGACATAATATAGTTCTTTTGAGTAAAGCAGAGAAATTTCACCATAACCTTTAAAACTTTTAAATTAGTTGTTGTCTTATCCTTCATCTGCCAATCTTGATTGCTCATAGTTATACTACATGGAGAAATTGTGCGTTGCCAAAGACTTAAATGACTGAATTAGGTGGGTACAACCAGAAAAGTTTGGTGGTCAGGTATGTTAACATTTCTTACAGCCAGAACACCCTACCCTGTGATTCCTCCTCAGAATTATGGGGTCTTGCCATATGTAGCTTGGTAGTATTGGCAGATTCTGATGCCTACTGGGGCTAAGAAACCTTTGCTACCCAGAGGCAGTTCTTCACAGGAAAAAGAAGCAAATGATAAAAACAATATATACTTTGATTTACTTCTATCCTAAGGGTCTGTTTTGGGTCCAATACTTTGGGTCCATTACTTTAAAATGACAGTTCTAAGGGGTCTTAGCAGTAGAAGCTAATTTCACAGGCTCATGGGGAGAGGAGTTTGGAATGTTCTTACTGCAAGTGACCGGCTAGGGCCTTGATCAAATTTCATATCCGTAGGCAAACTATTATTAACAACTGACTCTTGTCATTGGCCAGAATTACAGAACTGCGAGTCAGCTGCCAGAATTTTATAAGCTACCACATTTAATAGTGTTAAAATTTAAGTGTTAAAAATAATTTGAGTATATTTATGCCCATCTATGGATGTTATAAATGGTAATACTGCTAATTATATTAACTCCAAAATTTCCTAAGTTAACTCCAATTCTTAAGTGGGGTGGTGGTGAGGGGAGGGGAGAAGTTTGAGGAAATAAGCCTTTGTAGTTTGAATGAATGAATGAATATGTGTATAATCAACTCTCGATAAAATCTGATTGGTAAATAAGCAAATCTGGAGGTTGTCAGAGTATATATCTTTTCTTCCCTGATACTGCTTTTATTCACGCTTCCTTTTGCTGTCAACTGATTTTCCATTATTGTCTATTGATTTTGACGGATAAAATTTTTTCTTTCAACTCAACACTAATGAGAGAAAGGCAAACTTGGGTAGGAGCTGGTAGGAATGGTGAGGATTGTTCAAATTGTGGCTTTCTTTTGACATTTGATTGAGAGTTGATTGTAAGGCGTGCATTTTGATGGACTTCTTTATTTTCCAAATATGGTGTCTGTAAACCTCTCTGACCATGATGCACATCGTTTTTGAGATCGCCCTTCCTGCACTTCTTTTTTCCACCTAACTGCTCTCCTTATTTTCTCTCTCTCTTCCTTTATTCTTATGTAGGCCTGACCAAAGATGGCAGTAATGAAAATATTGATTCTCTTGAGGAAGTCCTTAATATTTTAGCAGAGGAAAGTTCAGATTGGTTTTATGGTTTCCTCTCATTTCTCTATGATATAATGACTCCTTTTGAAATGCTAGAAGAAGAAGAAGAAGAAAGCGAAACTGCAGATGGTGTTGATGGTACGTCACAGAATGAAGGGGTTCAGGGAAAGACTTGTGTCATACTGGATTTACATAACCAGTAACTTTGATTCAGGGATTGAAGTCATTGGCTAATGAACACCCGAAGCAGCCTCCTTTTTCTTTTCTTTCCTTTGCTTATGCAGGGCTTAATGTGCAGTGGGGCGGTTGTGATCTTACCATCTTACCGTGCAAGTCAACCATGTGATCTTGCCCAGTACAGCTACTAGCTAGTCCCTTGCTCGCTGGACTCCCCCCACTTCTAGTCAAGAAAGTGGCATTCCTCATTCTTGTAGTCGACTACAAAGTACACTAAAAATGATGTTCTTGGTGGTATAATTGGTTTCTGTATTGTTTTGTTTCAACTCATGTATTCACTGAACTAAATCTGGACACTTAACAGTAGCAAATTGTGTTGTGGTTAACCCTTGATACTTGTCTTTCTAACACACTATTAATTAAAATGATTCTAATGGGTTTCATTATAAAAATATTTCTGGCATGATTTATAAGTTAAATGCTTCTCTTTTCTTTAACATGACTGATCTATAAAGTGATGGTTCTTTGCAAAGCTGATATTTTTTATTGTAATTTGTTTAGGTTAACTGACTTGTCAGATCCATACAAATTTCTATGTAAAATTCTGTGTTAATGGTGCTTTTAAAATAATTTTGAAATGACCCCATGTTTTTGCCTTAGAGTAAGTTAACTTACTGTTTTCAGATAGTAGCATGACATATTTCTGTCTATGAAAGCAAAATTTATTTTCAGTTTTATTTCCAAATATACATCCAGAGAAAGTAATTTGTATTTTTTTTAAAGTAGGCATATTACACGAGGGAACATGTGAATATGTATCTTAATGTTGTACATATTAAAATTGTTCATCCTAAATAAGTCTTTTTCCATTTTTTCCTTCAATAACTTATTAATTGAATATTAATTTTTGCTTAGATGTAATGTGATTTTTGGAATTATAAACTTATTGAAGTGGTCATTCTGTTTAGGGCAGTAAACTTTTTACATTAGAACACCTTAAAAACATATTTGAATCCATTTCTTTAAAGTGAGTTTGCTTCAATAGTAACAGAAACAGTTATATCAGCTATATACAAATTGCATTTCTTAAAATGAGATTTCATTAGTTTCCCCTCAAGCAAAGCTCTTCTAGAGATATCCTTATCCCTAGGAAATATAAGGGATGTTATATTTCCTATATTATAAGGAAAGGGATGTTACTTTTTGAAGGAGTAAAGTTCCATGGTTTTAAATCTTTTCCAGCATCTCTAAGATTTTGATTAACTTTGGTTTGTCAAAGATCTAAACTTTGAAAATGTTTGCATTTCTTCACCTTTTATTTAACTATGATTTCTACTTTTCAAATATTTCTTGTCTTTCTATATCTAATCAAATTACTTTCAGTAAGTGTATCATTCATCCATTTATTCTGAGGGCACTGTGACAAATTTAGATTGTTTGTTAATTCTTGTAGATTGTCATAATGGTAGCTTGAAAGCAGCAGCCTCAAGCCAGCACGGGATATCATCCCCTCTGCTTACCATTTACCTGTGTCAGGGAACACTGTCCAATTTGCTTATCTTATTAAAAAACAAACATTCTGTAGCTACTTTTGGATATGGATATACACACTGGACAGTGATCTCTTAAAGTTTAAATGGCTATTAAAGCTCTAGTTTGTCTTGCCCTCACTAATGGGCAAATATGTTTTATTCTGTTAATGCTTCTGATAGCCCAAAGCATCTGTTTTCAAATATTCAAAGACTTCAGCTAAGCTGTCACTTAGTAGCATGTTCTGCAACAAATGAGTATCATTCAATAATATTCCTTCTGAAAGTTTATTCAGTCTTTGTATTTATTGTGTATTCTGCTTTTATATTTGGGTACTATGAAATATCAAAGTTTATTAGGTTTAAATTCTAAAGGAATCTTCAGCCTCACTCGATGAAATTCACCTAGCCAAATGTCTGGGATATACTTTTTAAGGCAATATTACTTGTTAACATGTCATTACTACTAACACTAGAAGATATTTGATTAACTGAGGAGAAGTAAATGTTTAAATTTTTGTGTTAAAAGTGTTTGGAATTATTACTTTCTCATCAGGCTTTTTTGTCATACTAATACATATTTTATGTACAGAAATTAATTATGCTTTATTTTTGTAAGTGAAAGACAAGAATGTGGGATAAAAATTTGCCACTTACTTTGTACCACTTCTCATTAGCTCCACTGAAAGCCTCTGATAAAGGTGACACCCAGGTAGCTGATGAACCCCTGACTTCTGTGACTTCTGTCAACTTGTACCTAAGGCGTGTGTGTGTGTGTGTGTGTGTGTGTGTGAGAGAGAGAGAGAGAGAGAGAGAGAATTTGCAAAACTGTGGTGTAAAGTATCTCAAAGCAGATAAAAATTACTTCACCTTTGTTTTATTTATTATGTATTACTATAATTCTTAATTTTCTAAGAGTGTATTTTCTAACTTTCTGTTAATAATATTTTTCCTAGCTCTTGTCTTTTAAACTTGAGCTAAATTAAAAAGGCAAAATCGTATCCCATTCATTTGAATATTTATCTATATATAATTATGAAATTTTAAGTTATACTATATTTACTCTACCTTTTCAGTTTCGAGCAATCAAAGAAACTCTGTGGAACAGGCTCCATGTTGAGATGTAGTGTTGTCTCCTCGGAGTCACTGTTCCGGCTTCTTCGGATGCACTGACATTGTCCGATTGCAGAGGTGCTGGGTTCTCCGGAGTTTGGCACAAAAGCAAGACAGCATTCTTTTCAGCCCCATAGCTCCTTCAGCCTGCCTTGCTTTGGGACATGAGTGGTGGGTATAATTCAGTTGGGCAGGTGTCTTCTGGGTGCCAATCTTACCCAGTCCTGAGGCGCGGCTGTCAGCCTGCTGCCCTGGGGATCCTGCAGATGCCTCGGTGCTGAGGACATATGGAATAGTGGGCTGTCCTACTTTTTCATCTTGTCCTTGATTCTTTCTTTCTTCTAGAAATTACCTCCCTGTCTTATAGAGCTGTATCCAGACATGAAGGAAGGACTATTTTCTGTTTGATTGTTTTTATTTACAATTAGAGAGAACAGATTGTTTCTTTTTCTACCCTGATGTTTGCAACTTTGGTCTAGCACAACCAGTTATTCTTAATTTGATCACTTGGCAGTTTACTTTTGGGGGATTGATGCTCCATGACCCTTTCTAAATAATTTGCTGGGTTAGCTCCTTAAGTCTATAAAACATGTAAGAAATTTTCTGTGATTTAGCTGTGGAATATTTGATCACAATGCATATTTGGAATGCTTAAAGAACTCAGTGACTAAGACTTTATTTTCATAAGTTAATTGATAGAACCAGTATGCAGAATTTTCTGCCTTCATTATTTGTTGAGATGACTATGTTATACGTAGGAATAGATATTAAGTAGTTTGTGGACTCCTTGAATCTAGGAACCAGATCTTAGGTTTTATTTGGTTTTATTTGAATTCCTCTTCAATGGTAAGCCCTACATGTGATATTCGTTAATATCATATGAATAATGTCATATGCTGGTGTTGGTCCTGATGGGTGAGGAGTTACTCAGTGCGTAATAAAATTCTGAGTTTTTTTTTTTAAATCTGGTTTAAATAAGTGGTAAGATTATTGGACATATTTTTTTGCAAGAGAAATGACATTTTGAGTTTCTATAACAAACTGACCCATGCTAACAAAAGTCTTCAGGTGACCTTTCGTATCTCCAATTTGTATTTGAATCTGCATTTTACCTTTTTTTCTCTGTCTCTGGATTTTAATCCCTTTCTGTTTATTTAGTCTTTCAGTTTTCTCATGTTCTGATCCTCCCTTCCCCACTTATAGAGGGTTGGTGGGTTTGTAGCTGCTGCTGCTGCTTTTTAAAATCTGTACTATATTATTACATCTATTTAAAAATAAAAAAGAAATTGGGGTAGCGTCCTGACATGCATTTTACCAAGAGTAGATATCTGTTCTGGAGGAACAGTCCACCTCGATAACAGGACTGTTAATTGGACATTTAGGGCCTCTTTTTGCTATATGTAGTCATGTTGAAATAATTATGATGTTCCAGTATGGCATAGAGGAAGGTGAGAAGGCTCAAAGTGACTGACAGGTCTCACCAGAAATGGTGGGAGTGGCTGAAATGACCGGAGTCTGAAGTGATGTCCAGGCCAATCCTAGAGCTGACTGTCTGGTCTGCAGTAGCTGCTTGTGTGTCTGTAATGCAGTCAGTCTTCTAAAATCATGTCTGTTGCATGTGGTGTAACCACAGGCCTAGCCATTGGCTTAATGGTTCAAACATATTCATTCATAGAGAACATTTCATTTTGAAAATGTGGAATAGTGGCTTGAGGCAGTTGCCAAAATAGCATAAATTTCCTTTAGGCAACTCCCTTATGTTCTAAGGGAAGAATGTAAGACCCTTTTTCTAAATTCTGTATAAGAATTCCCAAATAGTTGCCAGAGCTATTAACTATCATCACTTTAAAAGCTTACATCAAAATAAACATAAAAGGATGAAAAGAAAGTAAATAGCATGGCAGTTATTTTTCAACATGTTCTTTAAGCACATCCTAATGCTTCGTTGATGATTTCTTAGATTGGAATATAGTCTATTAATTAAAAAAAAAACTTGTCTGAATGGATTAAGAAATACCCAAAGTGTTTCTATTTTTGCTCAAATTGATAGAATTTTCTTCATACTACTTGAAACTATTTTTGAAGAGCTACTGTGTTGTCATGAATTTTATTGTTTCATGGAATGTTCCCTTTTTTCCTTTTTTTTTTCCTTTTCTTTCCTAGACATCAGCTATGGTAGTAAAGATAGAAAAGGAGAAAAGTAGGGCATGCTTGTGGCATTTTGGCACTGTAGGGAGAATCTGCATCAACCATAGTTACAAATGATAAGAATTTAATTCTGTCAAGAATTAGAAGGGTGGGTCTTCCTTGTGGTTTTCCCTTAAGTCCACTTCTCTAATGCCCACAAACTAATATTTTTCCCCTCTACATGCTGTCACTAATCTTGGATTACCACTGACCCCTTTCTCCATTACTGCATTTTGCATGGTTGCTGGGGAAGAAAAAAATCTGTTATAAAATTAACTGCACTGACCCTCTCTCGGGGGTGTGCTGCTCTGACAGTTTCTCTCCTTAGCAGTCATTCTAAACCTTTCCTACGCCCTCCCTTCTTCTTCCACAGTCATATTATTCCACTGCAGAGATGGTTTTGCTTTCTGCTTTAAGATAATCGTGTGTGGCTTCATTCGTTACTTTCTTTTCTCTTCCCTTTACAACATTACTATCTCAGTATTTTTTTGAGTTATTGTTTCTTCTCTCATTCGCTCATCATTTTTTCAGACATTGTATCCTCTGGTTTCCAAGGCTGACCCTTTCCCTTGAGCCTGTACCTCCTCCTGACCTCATCACCTCTCTCCTGTCATGAACTTAGTTACCTTCTTTTTCTTACAGACATGCCTGCGTTTCCTTAACCTTCAAAACCAAACCTGTATAAAATTCTTCAGACTCTTTCTTCTTTTCTGCCCCCCTCAGAATCTGGGGAAATTCTAAATATAATCAGTTTTCTTCTAAGGAGATAAGGAAGGCTGATAAGGGCACCCTAGGATTTTGGTCACCTTTCCTTCCACCTATGTTTTCTCATTATTGTGGTGCGACTGCCTTCTCTACTGCTTGTAAAACTGCATTCTGAAAAACTTTAGAGGCTGTTTAGTAACTAACATAATACAATAGTGTCCTAATCCTAAACCTTTATTCATGCCTTCCTTCCTAAAACTGATCATTTCACTTACTAAAAAAACACATTTTCTTTTTTTTTTTTAAATTTAATTTCATTTTATTTTAAGTTCTGGGATACAAAAAAAACCCCACAAAAAACAAAAACAAAAAACCCATATTTTCTTGACTCTCTTTTTGTTCCATTGTTACTTAGGGGCTCCTTTGTTAACTGTTTTCAGTGGTATACTTTCTTCAGGTCTATATACTTTTCTTCAGAGGCTGAATGTAATAATTGTTGATAAATTATTAGCTTGGTTCTTGTGTCAAAAATATTGAAAAACTATTGGCTGTTTTTAAGCACATCCTAATGCTTTCAGAAACGGTAGCATGAGATGATACTTGGGAGTTTTATATGGTGCACTGCACTTTGTTCATTTGTATCACTGTAAGGATTTATACCCAAACCAAAAAAGTTTAAAGTATAGCACTGTTTATTTTTATATGTTTCACGAATCTGATGCTAATCTAATATTTAGGCTTATTCATGGCAAAAGTTAACTCTAGTCTTTTCATCCATATAGCTCTTTTTACCTAGAACATAACGGTGGGGGTAGGGAGAGGGCAGTCTGGGTTTCCTCACTTTATTTTTTAATAGGAAAATCTGGATCTGCCCTGGGAGAACATGCAGGAGGCAGGACGGGGACATAGCTGTACTAGAAGCATATTTTAATGTTTTATGCTAATTTGGTTTACACATTGGATACTGTTCATATATTTAAAAGTGGGTATTACCATAATAGTTTTGGTATTCTGAAATAAACTTCAGTGGACAGTGATTGGAAACAGCCCTCAGTATTACAGGGTGATACACTGTATTTGACAGAGTTTAGGAAATAATCAAGTTTTGTCTGTGAAAAATAATTGTTAAGCACATGGGAATAAGTACTGGTTAGTTATGCTTATCTTTGTATTTCATGTAATTGGACAAATATAACCATAGTCACTTGTTTCCATTTTTATGTTGTCAGTGGTAAGAGATACTAGTACGTTTTTGAAGAATAGTGATATTTCAACCAAAATAAATCACTATTCTTAAATGGATGACCTCATTTGATAGACATAAATTGCTATGAATAGAGAAAGGGGAGGTTTGAACAATATAGTAGTACAAACATCTCACACAGAAAGTAGAAGTTTTGAGAAACATACAAAGTGGGTTTTACAGTTTACAGCAGGAAAAATGTCAGATGGCTTTGAGGACTTCCTTGTGACCACACCTTCATTCTTTAGTGACTGGTTATGCATGGGCTTACC
This sequence comes from Aotus nancymaae, assembly GCF_030222135.1. Taxonomy (NCBI): domain Eukaryota; kingdom Metazoa; phylum Chordata; class Mammalia; order Primates; family Aotidae; genus Aotus; species Aotus nancymaae. The sequence continues at coordinate 12,684,793 of NW_026988450.1, read as the reverse complement.
CCACTTCCTGAAGAGATGAACACTAAACATTACCCCTGCAACCCTAATGTGCCTAAGAAATGGATTGGCAACTTGGAATGGAACTTTGGAAAGTTTGCCAATACATGAGCATAAACCAGCCTTTGTGTGACCGAGAGAGAGAATTGGGAAGACCAATTCAGTCGGATGCTAAGTACAGCCTGGTTGGAATAAGAGTTAGAGGTATATCATTAGAGACTCAAAAATAAATCCATTATCAGAACTTTCATTTGCCAAGAGAGGAGACAGAAAGCTATTGCCATGTTTTGAGAGTGAAAAAGTACTATGTGTGTATATAATACTGCCATTCTTAACTTGCTCATATAATTGTTGTTAAAAGAAAATTTGAACTGATAGAAGAGCAGTGATTGTTCAGACAATAAAGATGGAAACTCTATCAAAATATGCTGTCCTTTTTTGGATTGCAAATGTAATTGAATAGTGAAGTAAGGTCCTTGGTCCTTCACTCCAGTACTTTTAATTAATCATCTGTGACCCAAACAGAAGTCCACCACTGAGTAGGAAATGCCATTTCCAGTGGCAATTAAGTGTTTCTAATGCCAACAGTTCTTAAAGAACTAAGCCAAACTGTGAAGTTGATTAAATCATAAATCATAGGCTGATTATAATGCATTTATCTGTTAAAGATAGTGAAAGGAAGGCTTTAAAGTGACGCGTAAATAAGAGATATATTGGAGTATTTTTTAATGGGGAATATAAGTAACTTGTTTTATAGTGACATTGATTTTAACTATTTTATAGACACTTTTTAAAAATTCCCTTAATATTTTTTATTTATAACTTATTTTTGTCTTGTAAATATCAACAGAAGGATCCAGTGGGGTAGCCAAGAGAAAAACTAAGGCTAAAGGTATTTTCTTTTTTTCAAACTAGCCTTGAGTGAACCAAGTTTAATGTTTGAAAATGCATGACATTTTTTGGGAATGTTAATGTAGTTACTAATGCTAAACATTATTGCTTTTAGGTCTTGCTTGGGTACACCTTAGGTTATAAGTAATTTTATCAAGACTTCATCAAAAAATGTTCTGCTTTAGGCATATAATTTTAAGTCATTATCTTTTCATGTTATCAAAGTTTTGTAATAGTCTTTAAATTAAGAATGTATGTATTATGGCAATATCACATTATATTTGTTATGATATATAAATATTAAATTTACACATACACTTCTTACCTTGTTTCCTAAAAGCTTTATTAGTCTGACATTTTGAATTACTGTTGGAAAAGATGAAGTCTTCAGCAATTGGTTTTATTTCTCCAAAAACTCTTATGACACTCTGTCTTAGAGCACAGTAAGAGCTAGTGTGATCCAAATGTATAGTTTTCAGTAAAATGAAAACTTAGATGTATAATGTAGAGCCCTGCATTACGTTGACATAGAATTTGCTGTGTTTGATATTTTAATTCATTAAAAATTATTACACCTGTCAACCATTCGTAGACTAACAGCTCAGTATTACAGCTTGACTTTATATGCCAGTGGTTATTCTTGTTCATATGTTAGTGATCATATTCTTTGTTGGGAGAGGCATGGGGGATGTGCATGTTTTTCTTTATAAGCTTGTGATATTCTTGTAATCATTTCAGGTGCTTGGCATATTGTTTGTAGTTTTTTTTTTGGTGAAATATGAACAGATGAGACTAAGTGATTTACAGGGTTTTATGATTTATATTTTGAGATCAGGAACTTTTATATTTTATTTTTGAGACAGAGTTTTGCTCTTGTCACCCAGGCTGGGGTGCACTGGCACAATCTCGGCTCACCACAACCTCTGCCTCCTGGGTTCAAGCGATTCTCCTGCCTCAGCCTCCCAAGTAGCTAGGATTACAGGCATACACCACCATGCCTGGTTAATTTTTGTATTTTTAATAGAGACAGAGTTTCTCCATGTTGGTCAGGCTGGTCTCGAACTCCCGACCTCAGGTGATCTGCCCGCCTCCACCTCCCAAAGTGCTGGGATTACAGGTGTAAGCCACTATGCCTGGCCAGATCAGGAACTTTTAATAGTTTAACCTTTCCCACCTGAATAATTTCTGAGGATGAAAACAATTTTCACCATCTGACAATAAAATATTTTACTTCTTAATCTAGAGAAGCAAATTAAACATTAAAGACTGAATTTTTAAAAAGCAGTGTGCAGACTAAGACAAGCATTGCACATGCATTATATTCTTTTGCAATGCCAGCATCTGTTACTATCTAAACAGCATTGAAATAGAATGAAGACTTAGAGCATGACCCTGAATGAATACTATTCTGTATTCTTAGAAGACTTTAATAAGATTTTTTTAGGAAGAACTGAAGAATCTCCTGGTTGATCACTAGGAAATTCAATTAATGGAGAAAGCCTATGTGATATTTTAATCTGTTAATCAAGATTTTATTATACAGCCTAGAAAGATAGAGTACTTTTAATGAGCGCTGTACATCTGATGCTCATTTTGAACACCATTTGTGCTATATAAGTTTTACATGATTTTGATGGGCAAAAACATCTTCCACATTTTATTATATTAAAGAAATATTTCATTTTCTTTGTTTCTGCTTAAATGTGGTAAACACCTTATGATTTCCTCATGAGAGTTCAAACAGATGAAATTCAGAGCTTTTGCTAACTGCTTTATTAAACTTTACATAAAGCAAGTTGAAAGCAATACCTTCCATGAGATTTGGAATTAGCTGTGTGTTTCATTTAATTGCTCTGACAACCCTATGAACATAGAAGACGTGTTAGCTTGAGTGGCTCTACATAAATTAACAGGGAAATATACTTAAAGGAATACTGATTTCAAGATACATAAAAGCAAAAAGGGAATTCTAATTTGTCCTTTTAAATACGATAGATAATGATTTAAAAATTTCATATACATGACAATTTTTTGCCTAGTAAACTAAGAAAATGAAATTATATTTAATATTATTTACATACATTTGTCTTCAAAGAAGCACATGTATTTTAAGGAGATACTTTTTTGTTTGAGCTTAACATGTTAAATTATCTTTGTATATGTTTTTACAAACTATGAAAAATTTGTTCTTACGTTGCCAGTGTTCCTTTAATTATGTCATTATAGTTATGAAGTGTGAGTTAATACTTTGTGTAAAGTACTGCCTTCATGGTGCACTCAGTTTTATAATAGTGCATGCTAATGTTGTTTTAAGGCAAGTCATACTATATTTCAAGATGGAAAAGTTGACAAGCTTCTAGCATTGTTTAATAGTTGATATTTTGTAGAGATTTGCATCTATTTTTAACCCCTATAAAGACTAGTGAATTAAAGTAACTTTCTGAATGTACATTTCCTGTGTGTGAAGAGATAAAAAGAGAATACCTTTTCACTAACTTCCTGTTCTGTGATTAAGAGATCCTGTCACTAAACCTTTTTTCCTTTAATTGGAAAATCTGAAAGTTAAAGAACTCACTAAAGAAGAGCTCAAGAAGGAAAAAGGGAAACCTGAGTCAAGGAAGGAAAGTAAGAACGAAGAGAGAAAAAAGGGGAAGAAAGACAAAGAGGATGACAGAAAGGATAAGAAGATTGCTGATGCAGACCTGTCCAGGAAGGAGTCTCCTAAGGGTAAAAAGGACAGAGAAAAAGAGAAAGTGGACCTAGAAAAAAGTGCTAAAACCAAGGAAAATAGGAAAAAATCAACAAATGTGAAAGATGTTTCTAGTAAAATGGCCTCCAGAGACAAAGATGACAGAAAGGAAAGTAGAAGTTCTACCAGATACGCACACTTAACAAAGGGAAATAACCAGAAAAGAAACTCCTAAAGTGCTGGCATCATCATCCCAGAACATGGTCATGTTCCAGATGACAATTTGTTATGGAAAAGCCTGGAAAATGTAGTATTGCTCTGGTTGGTGAAGGTGTGTAAATTAGCCATTGAATATATTATTGGTGTTTAGCAAGTAAATCATCTGTAATTTAAATATACCGTCTCATGCTTCTAAACATAAAAACATTTTTAAAATATGTCATGGAATTTGATGTAATGACTTCTATTTATTGATCATGTATTAGGCAAATGTATATATATCATGAATTCTTATGTATTATATTGAATACTTTCATTGACGTTAAATAAGAATATTAAGATTTTAAATATTATTCTGTGCAGAATACCTTGTAACTTTTTCAGGTGTGCTAAATACTCAGGGAGATAGGATTTGCCCTTTGTTTTGTCCCTCCTTCCCCTTCCTGCTTCCCTGTTTTTTTGCAGGCACCTCCCCAGGCTCATGTGCCACCCCCTTCCCTGAGTTCCTCCCTTCCCAGCCTTTCAGGCTTTTCACAGGTTCTCCTTTCTCTTTTCCCTCTTCTCTCCCCTTTTCTAGTTAACCTTCCCAAGTCTTTTACTCTCTGGTTTCCTTCGCTCCTCACCTCACCCCTGCCCCTCACTCCTGCATACTTCTCACTCCTGACCTCCCTCCAACCACCCCACCTTTCTGTCATCCAACACATATTTAGTGCTTACCATGTGCCACATACACTGCTCGGGGAACTCTGGCCATAGCCATGAATAAAAGGGAGAATTGTATTTAGAAGAAAAATCTCAGAACACTTTTATTTATGATACCTTTGTACTCTTAGACTAACTATAGAAAGATTTTAATTATTTTGGATTAGGATGTACTTTCATTTTATATCACAGCTTTTCCATTATTTTGGTTGAATAGCATACATTTTTCATATTTGATTGCGTCGTTATTTACCATTTCTAAGGAATTGCAAATGTAATCTCTAACTAGAGGTCAGAATTTAACATCTTAGAAAATATTTAATAAAGTGAAGTTTTAGTGAGAAATACAATTCTACAAATCTACAAATGGTTTGTACTGTTCCTTGCCTCAAATACTATGTATCTAATTGTGACTACTGTGAAATGCAGTTAGTTGATAATGATAAATTGTTTGTGTAGCATTTTTGATTCTGTTATTGTTAACCTTATTTGTTAACAACAGAATAAAAAATGTTACCACAAAGATTTTATTTTTAAATGAGTTTTTAATACTAGAATCAAAAATCCTACCCCAAAGATTTTATTTTTAAAAAAAAGATTTCTTTACTTTTTTATGAAGATCTTAAAAATAGAGGTTTTTGACTTAAAGATATTTCAACTCTGAAATGAGTACACTTAAGTGTAAATATTTCTAAATGTATTGTACATCTTTTTCTTATGTTAACGCCTTTTACTATTTAAAGTCAAATACTTTATGACATTTAGTTGACAGAAATTTCAACTTAATAGAATTATACAACAGAGAAGAAATCCTAGAGAATATCTAATATCTCTAATATAATCCTGTTATTTTATTGCTTAAAAGCTAAGGGCCGGCCGGGCGCGGTGGCTCACGCCTGTAATCCCAGCACTTAGGGAGGCCGAGGCGGGTGGATCACGAGGTCAAGAGATCGAGACAATCCTGGTCAACATGGTGAAACCCCGTCTCTACTAAAAATACAAAAAATTAGCTGGGCATGGTGGCGCGTGCCTGTAATCTCAGCTACTCAGGAGGCTGAGGCAGGAGAATTGCCTGAAACCAGGAGGTGGTGGTTGTGGTGAGCCGAGATCGCGCCATTGCACTCCAGCCTGGGCAACAAGAGCGAAACTCCGTCTCAGAAAAAAAAAAAAAAAAAAAAAAAGAGAAAGCTAAGGGCCGAAGATATTGTAATGTGATAACTTGTAACTTGGAGTTTTATGTTTTGATTAGTCAGGATTTTGCCATTTTTATAGATTACAACAACATAGTAAACCAAAAAGGGAAGGGAATTTTATGGCTGCTTTGTTTGGCAGATACAGGGTACTAACTTCAGATGACTAGATACCAAGTCCAGACCTGGAATCAGAGCTCTTTTTCTTCTTAGCTCACTCTGCAGGTCTTAACTGTGCTGGTTTCTGCCTGACTTACTCTATTTGGAGATGCTACCACTTGATAAGCAAGATGGCCCTCGGCAGGCTCCAGACCAGTCTTTCCAGTTTACCAAACCCAATGCAGATGCCTCTGGGAGAGAGAATTCCAGGTGGCCTGGTTAAGCCTGGTGAACATCTGGGACCATTTTTGTAGTCGAGGATGGTGAGTCTTCCCAGGTGCACACCTGTGCACAAAGCTTTGGAGTGGGAGTTGAGTGGGTCCCACCCAGACTCCATCAAACGTAGGGCTTCTGGGACAAGAAAGTGAGGCTTTGAGAACTGGACAGAACCAGAAACAGGAACGTGTCCCCCAGGCATATGAAAGTTGTATGATTCTCAAACTATATCTTGGTGTTAGATCTTTCTCCTGAGATAAATGCAGTGGTTTTTTAATGTATAAAATTTTAAGTGCTGTCTTCTCTAAAGATTGTTTGCTCTCCCTGGAAGAAGGGCAAACAATTATAAGTGAATTTGTTGAAGCATGCTAGCAATTTTTACCTTAGTTTTTAAGTTCAATGGCTATGGGGCAGAAAATGCATAAATACTAAATTCTAAACAAATGAATGAAAATATTTTGGAATAACCTGATCATCATAAGCATATAAGAATTGTCTATTGCTATTTAGTAAAGTACTTCAAAATGTTTTGGCTATATCATTGATTTCTTCTTTGACTGTTAGCTCAAGAGTTGAAACGCCTCAACTAAAACATTTAAAGATCTTTAAAAGCACTTGTACACTAGAACTTGATTTATTTTTTTCCTTCTCTCTTGTTTCCCTCTTTTCTTTCTCTTTTCTTTCTTTTTGTAAATGTTTCAACTGACTTATTGATGTCAAAGTCACACTTTATCCAACTGCATTAGTACTTAAGCTTCAGCTGAATCAAATCCCAGCTCTCAGTCATGATTAGTGGGTTAAAATCATGTTTGGCACTCTCAGTTTTACATTTTGTATTCAATACATTGTTATTTCTGTATCGTTTGCTTCATATTGTTTTCTAAGTTTAATTAAAACCAGAAAGGTTACCTTTTTAAATAAGTCAGCTACATCAGGGACAAAAAATTCATAATAAGTAGCTTGGAGTCAGATGTTGTTTTTGGGAAGACTTGAAAAGGGAAAATTAAGTACTAAAAATGTAAGTTTATTTTGCCATATCCCTAACAACAGTTTGATTTAAATTATATTATGATATGATACTTACAAATCTTTTAAATGATATTATTGGCATGTTTTTCCTTAAACTTTGTAAGGTAACATTTTACATTTTAGTAGCACAGTCTGCTAAGGTAGGCAATTTTTTGAAAATATTTGAGTGCCAATCAATTTTTCCAAGAATCTTCTTCTATCCTTTAGTATTAAGCTACTTCCTTTTGAAGCACTTCCATCATCATTGAATTTTTTCTTCATTTGTTGTGTTATCTAGTTTCTGTTTCATTTCCTAATGGCTTTGTATGTGAATGAATTTTAGTTATTCCTAACGTCATTGGTAGTCATTTTTTTGAATTTTTTTTTTAAGCAAGATTTTCAGTTTTACTGTATGGGTGATTTGCATTGTGTATAGATGATCCTCTCAAAGTTTCACAATGAGAGAGAGACTGATGAAGAAATTGATGTAAATCAATCAGCATGAACACTTAAATTAATCCAGGGGGCTACTTGAGTTAATTCTATAGGTGATTGCTTTATTGAGAATATTTTGTATTATGACCCGCTTAGCTATGCAAGTTTGTAACTTCAGAGGTTCTCATAATGATATGTGGATAATAAAGATTCTCCATAGACACTTGCATAGAAAAAACAGGGAGTAAACAAGAATCATTTTTAATTTGAAATGGGTCTGGTGACTTAGGCTCTATCTCCTGACACTGATTTCTTTTTCCTGTGTCCTCAATTGTTTCTTCTCCTGTTAATGCCCATTGGTAATAATTCTCAAAATTGATTGCTCAGAATATTTCATTGTAAAATGCATCTTCGAAATGGTTGTTTTCCTCATTTGTAAATTGAAGGCAATGCTGTTCCTCAGGGTGGTTGTGGGAACGAGCTGATGTTGCATATGTGTAAACAGCAGGCACGTTGTTCGGCATTCACTTTCCCTTTTTCATTGGTAGAATCGTAATAGTAATAATTCAGCCAAGACGTCTCAGTCAGGGGTTCAAAACTTGGAAACACTGAAACTGATTCCTATTCCTACTTTTGTCAACAGATTGCAAAACAAATATTTAAGTCATTTATCCTTTGTAGTGAATGTGTCTTTGTGAAAAGAGTATATTAAGCCTGATTTATTCTGCTGAGATCATTGAGGGGGCAAATACAAATAATCGTAAATGCTACACATGTGTGAAACCATAAGAATGCCTAGTTTTTAAAAGAATATTGTGACAATATAAAAATGCAAGATATAAAGGCTAGAAAAAAGTTATGAAATAAACTATAATAAGTATATGATACAATCAATAAGCCTAATAATCAGCCTAATTGTGGAAAACATATGTTTTGTATTCAGAGCACATTTTTTCCGTAGATGTGATTTTATGGTCTTCAGAGATTTTTTTTTTTTTTTTTTACTCTGGTACACACAAATTTACTTAATTCTAATATCCAGTTTTTCAAGTCTTAATGTAACTGTGTTTCTATGTAAATGCATTTATCATTCTTCCTTGGAATATTAGGAATATATTTAGTTTTACTTCTGAATGTTCTCCAGAATTTCTTCGGTTACATCCATGGTATTAAATTCATTCAGATACCTTACATGGACAAAAAACCATGGATTGGCCCCTGTGATTGTAAAGCCCAGGGATAATTTTGGCTTTTTTCTTTTGTTATGCTGGATCTAGGAACTCAAACTATGTTCTCAGCCTCTGTCTGTGGACTCTCAGGAATGTTGGCTTCCTTCTCAGGCAGAGTCTCATGTGTTCATATTCAACCCTACTCCTTATGGAGTAGGGGATAAGAAAGCTGTGATTGCTGACACCGTGGGATATGTGAGTGCCCACTCTTAAACTGTTGGGTAAAGCAAAATTGGATTCCCCTAAGGAAGTTAGTGTGTTTTCACTAGAAGGAGGAGGAATTGGTGCAGGGCGGAAATAGGTGTTTACACACCACTCTTCATCTGCACCTAAAGCAGGCAGATGACGGAGTTTGTTTCCCCTTTTTCTACCCATCCCATTTCTTCTTCTTCCCCTGCCCAAATACAGAGAGGTGAATGGGATGGGCTGAAATAGATATTTCAGAATAAGAAGGTGTGTACCTAAACATTGGGTACTCATGGGCATAAAGATGGAAACAAGACACTAGAGCTTCTAGAGAGGGGAGAGAGGGAGACAAGGGTTGAAAAACTGTTAGGTACTAGGCTCACTACCTGCGTGATGGAATCATTCATATTCTAAATTTCAGTATCACACTGTATACCCCTGGAACAAACCTGCTCATGTGCTTCTTGAATCTAAATAGAAGTCGAAATTATATTTAAAAATTAAAATAAAAAAGCTGTGGAGAAGAGAGAGATCTTATTCCAAACAATTATTGGTCAAACAATAATTTTAGACCACTGAAAGAATGTAAGAGAATACTGACATAATAATAATAAATGTTGCCATTTAGATAGCAGGTAATGAAGTTTATTTTGTTGTTAAGCTCTCTCCATTTTGTTCTGTTTAAAATGAGAGTTTTTGTGTTTAGGAAACTAAAGGATGAGTGTTATGTAGCAGACCCATAAGTTTATTTTCATGAAAATCTTGTTTGGGCTGATCTGAAAGATTCCTCAATAACAATCTTTTGTCTCTTATCCTTTCTTCTCCATTTGCCTAAGAATATAATTGCATAAGCTAAATGTTTATTCATTGTTTGGCCATCATTTTTAGATAGGAATCAATTTCTGGAAGAACCCTATAAGCCATACAAAGCAGAAAGTCATCCATTTTGTTTTTCTTTGTTTTCATCTAATACCCCACTAGATTTCATTTTTTGTATCTATTTATTGCTCCATATTAAGTCAGGTATGCATACGTCATAGAGGTCTGCCTCGCGTTTCCATCTTCTTTGCCTTACGTATTACTTCTCTTCTATTCTATTAGAGGAAGATGATCTATGCTTAAAGCCATTGTTGTTTTTGATAATTATATAATACCAACATGCTGTGTCTATAGTTCTCACTTATTGACTCAGCTAATATTTCTGAGTGTCTGCAGCATGCCAAGGACTGGGCAAGGCATGGGGGATACAAGAGATTGAGATGGCTGCTATCCCTGCAGTGAAATGCTATGAAATAAACAAGAGACCAAGGGAGAAAGTAATGAGACTAGAGTGACTGTCAGTATGGTCCACTAGTCCCTCCACCTAGAACGTGCTCCCGCTCTGCGTGGTGGGCTGCCTTTGTCTCTCCTATGGGACCCAACCCAGTCATCACCTCTGCACTCAGACATCTCTGACCCTCCCAAGTGGCTGCACTTGGCAAACTTCTGTTATCACACTCATCACTTTGCCTCATTCCTGGACTTTGCTGCCAGACTACGAGTTATCTCCAACACCTGTCCTAGTAACTGACACTAATAGGCATTCAATGTTTGTTTATTGAAGGGCAAATATACAAAACATATCATCTAAAAATATTTAAGGTCTGTATATACTGTTGAAGAATATTAGGAAGAAGAAAACTGTGTGTGTGTTTTTAAAGAACCCAAAAGATTGTTCAATAATTGCAGTGTTTTAACTACCTTGGAAGTTGCCTGTAACTGTGTTTATGTTGCTGTGTGTACGTGTGCAAGAGGTGGGCAGGGAGGGAGTTTAAAGATTTTTTTTTAGAAGAAAATAAAAGGTAAATTTTTGGAAAAATACTTTTTATCTCATTTAATTCTTAAAGCCCTTCTGAGGGGTCCGGTTTTGTCCTCTTTCTGCATTTGTGGAAACCAAAAAGTGTAGCTGTGGACACTGACATAGAATTCAAATGGAATTCAAAGATATCCTCTTGTCCCAGGTGCCCAAACTCTTACACACCATGTTGAGTTGCGTGCCCTTTAATTGCATTTTTTTATGAATCCACTCTCTCTGGTGTTTGTGGAGTCCCTTCATTGGTGCTGAAACCAGGCTCTTGGGAACCTTATTGCCAGTGTTTAATTCTCTTGTAATTTGTGTCTGTTTGAAATCTGTCTGTCCATCTTACGTTATGTAAAGATGCTTTGAATCTGGAATGGCTCTTACTGCATATCATGGGGTAGCTTTGAGTACCTGGTAGTCTCAGAATTTTGATAAGTTCTGGGACTGCTGTTGATAAACTAAGAAAGCTCTGTATTTACTGATTATATAAGCCAGGAGCAACAACGAGGATTAGCATGTTTACCTAGTATGCATACCTTTCTGGCATATTAATTTTCCAGAATATTTCTCAAATTTCATGTACCTGTGAGCCTTAATCTGGGGGTAAATTAATTTATACTGCTAGGCTACTCGCAATTGAAACAGTACCACTTCTGAGCAATTACCCTTCACAAATAACCATAGCCAAAGTAACCCGGATTGGTATGGATACATTTTCCTTCATCTGTACACCTTTGAATTAGTAAACCAAAGATTAAAACACTAATTTAAAAAAAAACTTCTTAGCTTTTTATGGGCTACGTGTATGAAATTCTATGAAACAAAATCAGTTTATAATTGTTCCCCAGGTTTTGTTGAGGGAGTGGCTTCCTTCTAACTCTCATGAGAAGTAAATACGTCATGTTCCCTCAAGTCACAGCCGTTGGATCCAGCATCCAGGGCCTTTCTGAAACGCACACCTCTCCCGGTGCCTCAGCCACCTTTCTTCTCCTTGGCGCCAAATATGTTCCCAGTTGAGGAATTTTGTACACTAACATGCCTCATGATAACATTTTGTTTAAGGATGGACTGCATGTATGGTGGTGGTCCCATAAGATCATAGTACCATATTTATACTGTATCTTTTCTGTGTTTAGATACACAAGTACTTTGTGTTACAGTTGTCTGCAATATTCAGTACAGTACATGCTGTACAGTTTTGTAGCCTGGGAACAATAGGATATTGCATATAGTCTAGGTATGTGACAGGCTATACCTTCTAAGTTTGCCTAGGCACACCGTGATGTTCCCACAATGGTGAAATTTCCTAATGGCACATTTCAACAAACATTTCTCAGAATGTATCCCTGTTGTTAAGCAACACATGACTGTACTTGCTGTTCCCTACCTGAAACACACATGAAACTTACATAGCCACAGCCCTGATTTCCTTCAGGGCCTGTTCACATGTTATCAGTGAGTCCTTTTGCCAAAGTATTATGAATAGTTCCCACCCTCACTTTTCCCTAATGTTCACCCTGTTCCATGTCTTTCCTGTACCTCTGTCCCCATCCAATATACTCTAAATAGTTCATGTTTCTTATTTTTATTTTTTTGAGACAGAGTCTCTGTCTCCCAGGCTCTAGTGCAGTGGTGCCATCTCAGCTCACCACAACCTCCGCTTCCCGGGTTCAAGCAATTCTTCCACCTCAGCCTCCTGAGTAGCCTGGATTACATGTGTGCGCCACCATACCTGGCTAATTTTTTTCTTGTATTTTTAGTAGAGACGGAGTTTCACCATATTGGCCAGGCTGATCTCAAACTCCTGCCCTTGTGATCTGTCCGCCTTGGCCTCCCAAAGTGCTGGATTACAGGTGTGAGCTACCACACCCGGTCCATGTTGCTTATTTTTTAAATTGCTCTCTCCCCCAGAAGGTAGGTATGTTGTTTTCATTTATTATAGAATAGTTCCTTGAATTAATAGGTGCATCTGATGAGCCTAAAGAACTAAAACCAGGGTATGTTAGTGTATTTTCCAAATCATGTTGTGGCCATTGCTGTGGACTGGCAATTTCTATTCACCCTATAATGACTGGAAGGCAGCAGTGGACACCCTGTTCCTCTTGCCAGCTTAGGAATGGAAGTGGGTCCCAGTCCTGATGATAAACACTGAAAGGGAAGACTATCAGCAGCCTCTGGAAAAGATTTTCTCAAGCCTAAGAAAGAAACAGAGCAAGAGATGGTCCTTTTGCTTCTGGACATCGCCTTGTCTGAAAAAGAAGCTTGCAGCTCGGGAGCTCTGATTGCCAGCCTAAGGATGAAGCTCGGCCTGTGGGCCAGCCAGCCGCCTCCACACTTCATGTTTAGTTAGATGATAAATTTCCTTCCTGTTCAACCATTGTAAGCTGGCATTTTGTTAAATGCAGCCCCAGAAACATCAGAACTGACACATCTCATGTCATAACCTAATTTTGAATATTTATTTCATTGCTACATCTTTGCCACTTGTACCTCATAATAAATCCATTTTGAAAACTTTTCCTTTGACTGAATTGAGCTTATAAGCATTTACTTTTCTTGGTTCATTGTTGCTTGTTTTTTTTTCTCAAATTTTAGAACTAAAATGAGTTCGGGTTGCAAAAAAAGTTTTTTTGGAAATCCTGAAATAAAAGCTTGTTGGGCAAATTCTTCCATATGGGTTGTTAAAGCAATTATACTCTGGAATGTGTTTTTGTTAAATTTTAAAAAGTTTATAAAAGTCTAGAGGAGGAGATATACCAATATGATCTCAGCTTCTTTGAAGTTTACAATATAGTTTATTTTTGTGCTGATTTCATCTCTGGAAATAGCTATGACAAGGTATTAATGATTTTATGATTCACCTGCCACTTTGGACAGGGCAAAAAACCTCAGTATTTTTTGCGATGTGCTTTTGCTTTCTCCTGTTTTTCATATGTTTTACAATTTCAATTTTAGAGACAAATAAGTTCAGGTTGAGTTAAAGAAAGCTGACTCTCGGGGGCATTGTATGTCAGAATATTGGTATACTAGTAGCATTTGAACACTTAGCATTAGAATTTTTTTTTCAAATGAAACTTCAAAATCATCAAGAATGGGATTTTTAGGCAATTTGAATCTTTATTGTTTATTGGGAATTTCATTGCTTGTATAACACATGGAACATAGTTTGAGAGCCTGCTACAAGTGGGGTTAGTGAAAGATGACCCTGTAATTTTTCATTCAGACAGTTAGTTTTGAGAGTGAAATAATTCCAGAACAGCAGACATCAACTGGGAGTGTCTTAGGGAAACTAGACTCATGGCACTGAAATGGTGGATGCTAGAGCAGAAATGTGGATCTTTGGTACATGGGAGTAGAGAAATACTGATCCCAGAAATGCTGATGTCAGCACTCAGCTACTGGAGTACAGCTAAGAAGCCCTGGCCCTGCAGGGAATCTCCACAGTCATTTAGACTTAGCAGAGTAGTCACACCACTGGGTGTATGCAGCCCTTCAGCAAGTGTTCATTGAGCAATTGCTATGTGCCAGGTGTTAGCTGAGGTGCTGACAGTGCAAAGATAAATTACTTGATTCTTATGATTCTTAAGCTTTTTCCTATTCATGCAGCAGAACTTGGCAATGAATCATTCCATACCTGTTCCATTAAGAGTTGAGGGAAGTAAAAATGATTCTTTAAATGGGAAAAGGGAGGGCAGCCCTAAATTTGAATTTGAAATGTGATGTCCTTTACTTGGCCTTCATCTCTACCCACTACTCCCTCAACTTGAACTACAGTTGAGACCTGTGTATAATCCCTTTGCAATCTGTCTTACAGTTAGAGGTAACTTAGGTGTAGAATACAGCTAACTGTATGTGTTGGTGTCAGGTGTACTGGTGGTAAGTTTTGTGTGGAAGTAGTGTTGCAAATGGTAACTAGAGGAAATGTAAGTGATGCAGCAGGGTCGTGTGTTTCTGTCTCTGTTTCTTTTAAGATGTGGGAAGAGGAATGTGAGAGTATGTTTTTGTCAGTAAGAGAAAAATGAAGAGACGTAGAAAAAGCAGTGAAAAGGAAAAATAATAAACGTGAAATACATTGAAATGAGACCACACTAGTGTGCATACATGAGCTGCACAGAGCTGCTTAAGATTAGAACACTGCTTCTCGTGTCACCTTGACCTTCCTGCTGCCCGCAGGCTGTGCATGCACAGAGCATTCCCTTTAGTGACAACGCTTGGTAGGAGAATCTGAATGAGGTCAGGAGGAGTCCAGGATCAGCAAACAATCTTCAAACTCTTGAATTTAGCTGTTTTCTAAATAGTTGTATTTAACTGAGGACCTATTTTAATGTTCCACATGTATAATATCAAATAACTTCAAATAACTAAGTTAATATAATAGATTTTAGACTGCTCTTCACTTTAAAATCAGTTTTCATGTTAATTTACCCTGATATCTTATTTTCCTTAGGACTTAGGAAGAAAGACCTCTAAATTTTCATGTATTTTAGCTGTTGTAGAATAATATGATTACTTGTAGGGGTTTCCTTTAGAAGATTATAAACAGATATGTATGATTTCCTTTTTAACTATTTTTCAAGTAGAATAAATAATTATATCAGTGAAAACATGGAGTGTACCTGAATAACAAAAAGTTCAAGTCCTGGCCGGGCGCGGTGGCTCAAGCCTGTAATCCCAGCACTTTGGGAGGCCGAGGCGGGTGGATCACGAGGTCGAGAGATCGAGACCATCCCGGTCAACATTGTGAAACCCCGTCTCTATTAATACAAAAAAATTAGCTGGGCACGGTGGCGCGTGCCTGTAATCCCAGCTACTCAGGAGGCTGAGGCAGGAGAATTGCCTGAACCCAGGAGGCGGAGGTTGCGGTGAGCCGAGATCGCGCCATTGCACTCCAGCCTGGGTAACAAGAGCGAGACTCCGTCTTAAAAAAAAAAAAGTTCAAGTCCTTCTTAGTTGCCTCATTGCTGAATTCAAACTTCAGGAATTAGGAATTAATTAATCACTTATGAACACAAAAGGAGCTTGAACTCATACTGAACTTTTGGCAGGTTTAGACGTGACTATTTTAGAGAATCATGAAAATTTAAACAAAGATTTTGTTTTAATTTGAAGTGAAAAGCTAACTTAGACAAAGAGATCGTAAATCCTCATGTGAAGTTGAAGAGCAAACTATTTTCCTACCTCAATTTTTAAGCACATAATTCTAGAAACAATTAATTACTTGCACTGTTGGTTACATGTTTGAGAATATTATTTTTCCTGCTTTAGTATGTCAGAAAACCCCACAAAAACTGAAGTTAACTTTGTGAATAAAAAAATGCAGGACTTAAAGAGAGATCTACTTCAGAGCCAGCAGTCCCACCAGAAGAGGCTGAGCCACACGCTGAGCCCGAGGAGCAGGCTCCCATGGAGGCAGGTAAGCTTGTTCTCATCCTTGGGTCTCGCCCAGGTGTGCCAGAGCCTGACAGGTATCCTCGTTTACAGAACCATGTTTTACCTGGAATTTGTTTCACATCGTTTATAGAATAATTAACTACTTTTTTTTCCCTTCTGAAATTATATGGTAAACTTACTTTTTTCTAGTAGAAATTGGCACAGGATAATTTTAATTTTTAAGATCTAAGGTAGTTGTCTTTTGTCTAAGACCACACAGGAACATCATGAACTGAAATGTTTCTTGATTCCAATTCTAGCACCGTTGTACTATATTACCTTGAAAGTAAGAATACACACAATTCCACACTAGTGTTATCATTTGTCATGTGATTTAATAGAATCGATCTAGTGGTTTCTCAGTCTTTTTTATATGAAGGTCTCTATCTTAAAAGACTTCCCAAACCTCCCTGCGGTCATCTGTGGAGCTTGGTTTGTGTCCACATGGATTCACAAATCAAGCATCTGTGTAATTACCCCAAAGCCTATGACCTATAGGTAGGAAAGTCATGAAATATTTTAATAAATTAGTAAATCTAATACAGTCTCTAAAACTTTGGTTTTCTTATGCCACCTATTGGAAATGTAAGGAACGACACCACATATTTACTGAAAACTTAGGTACTGGATCCAAATGGTACTTTGGCTGATTTTTTCCCTGTGTTCTGAGGAATAATATTTCATTTTTCTTCCTTTAAGGCCAATATGCTGCTCTAAGTTTTGTTAGTTGTTGAGTTTTTAATCCTAGGACTGTGTACCGTCTCTCATCCTGTAGAATTGGCTATGATTATATCATAGCTCCAGAACAGAGAGTAACTTTTAAAAAGTTGTATAATGTGTGTTTGGACGTAGCACCTCACATTTTACTTTCTACTAAAGCCTCTCTTGACCCCTCCTTTTTGTATTTGCCACCTAATCCCTCTCCCCTCTAAAATAGCCACACTTTGAAAGAAGAATCCACAATTACTTTTTTACCTTATTTTTCTTTCATTTTTTTAACCCTTTACACTCTGGCTTCTGCCTCTACCAATCCCCTCCTGAGGAGAGAGAAGGAGTATTTGCAAAATCATGGAAAGCTGAAATGGCATGGAGTCCTCACTAAGTTCAAAGCCAGTGCTGGTAGCAGATGATTCTAGAGAAGTATGTGAGGGCTCAGTTGTGGAGGTATTGTATTCTGCTCCTAGGAACTGAGACTTTCGCCTGTATGGGGAAAGGAAGCCATTAAAGAGTGAGCAGAATTCACCACCCTCCACTTCTAATGACTCAAATTATATTCTCTTTGGATGGTGATTTCAGCAGTTATCAACCTGGGAATCCAGTTAGGAAGCTATCTTAGGCTTTGTGAGAGAGGATGGCAATTGGTCGACTCTATAATTGCACAAGACTGCATATATAAATGGCTTGTGAAATAGAAACATCTATTAAAAATAGGCATTTTTATGCTTTGGAAATGATTTTGTAGTGTGATTAGCATAATATATATTACATTTAAATGTTCCCCTTCCTGAAATCTAAATTAACTTATTCTGTTTTTGTCATGGAAGATTAGCTCTTTGACGTAACTGATGTCACTGGCATTATCTCACATGACAGCATTTATGATACTAAGTGTAGTGCTACTTTTATTCACTGAACATAGATTATGTTTACTGGAGAACTTATAACAGTATCAATGTAGTTATAGCTTCTTGTTTATTGTGTGATGTTGCAGTTAAATCTGATAATCTCATAAGCACCACAGTGTTTTTGGAATGTCATCATAATGTTCACTTTTGTAATTTGCCTTATTTGAATCTATGGCTCTCAGTGTCAGGTATGGTTCTCCAAAGCTGAAAGGATTGTCAGTTACAATGTAAGGTATTCTACTGACACTTCCTGACAAACCTGCGTGAAAGCAGTGGGCCATCTCTGAGTACTCAGTCCTCACACCTGCAGGAGCGCACTTTGCCCGTCAGGAAAGATAGGTAGTGGTTGACCAGATAACGTCAATCTGTATTGACCTTGTCTTCCACATTTCTGTCTTTATTTCCAATTATTTCCCTTTATGAAAGCTTTGTTCTTCCCAATTTATCATTATTGCAAATTTTATTATTTAGAAACTGAAGTCATTTTGCTTTTACTAAGGCTTTCTGTTTAAATAAAAATCTGAACCTGAGTTAGTTTTCTTTCTTTTTTTTTTTTTTTTTTTTTTTGAGACGGAGTTTCGCTCTTGTTACCCAGGCTGGAGTGCAATGGCGCAATCTCGGCTCACCGCAACCTCCGCCTCCTGGGTTCAGGCAATTCTCCTGCCTCAGCCTCCTGAGTAGCTGGGATTACAGGCACGCGCCACCGTGCCCAGCTAATTTTTTGTATTTTTAGTAGAGGCGGGGTTTCACCATGTTGACCAGGATGGTCTCGATCTCTTGACCTCGTGATCCACCCGCCTCGGCCTCCCAAAGTGCTGGGATTACAGGCGTGAGCCACCGCGCCCGGCCAGTTTTCTTTCTTTAAAAACCTTATTGAAAGTCTTTTAACACTTTAGTCTGTTGACAGAATAAAACGAATTTTACATATCTAGCATGTTTTCCAACACAGAACAAAAATGTGGTAAGCTGACAGAGAAAGAATGCATAGTTGCTTGGTCAAATGTGTTCATTTTAATGTGTATGCACCAATGCCATATTTGAGCGTTAGGAGTTCCATGTAAATGTTTGAACTTTTCTACTTAGCTATGTTTTACAATTATTTTAGAACCCCAGAATATCGAAGATGAAGCTAAAGAACAAATTCAGTCTCTTCTCCATGAAATGATGCACGCAGAACATGGTATGAGTTAAAATCTGCTCCTTGTCTTGAGTTACTAAAATAATGCTTAGTTATATAAAATGATTTGGACATTTAAAATTTAAAGGTTAATTGGGTGTTTGTATTTTTTAAGAAGTTTGAATTAAAAGTTAGAGAGCAGGTGTTGTTTTTGAAATAGCACTATATTTTATTCCACGTCACTGTGGAGGAACTCAGTGCATACATCTAAGAGAGAGCTGGGGGAATAAATGAGAATGAACAAATTGAAAGCAGTGATCCATCAGGAACAGAAGGGGAGGGCAGAGAGGAGGAAAGTGGGACTCAGGCCAGCATTTAGGCTCATCCAGCTGCTGCCCTCCACCCTCGATTTTGCTTCATACCTGGCTGGTCACGAGAACAAAAACAAACTTTTAATTACATAGGTTGCATTAAGCAGAGAGGAAAAAACACACACACACACAGACATGAGAATATAAAACATTTTCCCAGCACTTAGATTTTAAAATTTCTCATGGGGAGCTCTGCATAGAGGATAATAATAGTCCAGAAACTAGTGTTTTAAAGTTTTATCAGACTGTTTCTTGAAGCATCCCTTGATGAAAACAGAGTTCGTGATCCCAAAACGTAATTCATGAAGAGATTTTGGAGTGGGCAGAATGCTCTGGAATCCTGATTCTTTTAATGGTTTGGTGTGATCCAAGGGTGGCCTAAAGGAAAATAAATTGTTTCTTAAAAACAAAAAGCAAACAATACCCTGTAGTATAAATTGGTTTTGCCAGTGGATGCTAGGGGTATAGGAGCCTGTACCCTTTTATTTCTAGCTGCTTTGCAGCCTGGAAAACCACTCATTGGCCTGTATGAGCAAGTTCAGGCTTCCCCTTCTCCCCCCTCCCCAAACTTTAACTTAACAGAAGGAAAATGCAGTTTAAATGAATAAGTGACTTAAATATAATGGGGTAAGTGCTGTCATGGCAATAAAACTCAGATGCTCTTTAGAGATTACTCAGAAGTGCCTGGTGTAGACCTTCGCTTGGCCAGTGCTGGTGGTGAGTGTTTTACGTAGAGAGCATATCCCAGAGACAGGAGAGGACCTGAAAGTAGTTCGTCATAGCTGGCATGTGGAATATGTAGGCGGAGGGTCATGAGAAAAAGGGCATTTTTTACTTGATTCTAAGAGTAACTGAAGCCATTGGGAAAGGTATTTAGGAGTGTTGTGCGGTTCTGTCTGTAGCATGAAAAATGCGTGGAACGGATGCAAGAGTGCAGCTGGGAGACAAGACAAAGGTTGTGCTGGTAACACAGTGATTCGGGATGGTAGTAAACTTGCCTCAGCCAAAGGAGGGGATGGAGAGAAATAGACCCGTAAGAAGTTTAGGCAGGGGTGGGTGGGCGGCCAGCCACAAGAGGGAAGTAGTCAAATCTAGCACAGCCTCTTTCTTGCACTTGTTGTTTTCTTTAATCACATTTAGAAAGTCACATTTATGGCCCATGGCTATAAATATCCTTTTTATGTTGATGGCTTCTAAATATATGGCTGTAGCCCTGATTGCTCATCTAAACTCCAGGTTTACTTAGCTGCGTACTTGGCATCTCCATTTGGATGTCTTACGGGTGTCTCCGACTTAAAGCATGCCTGCCACAGAACTCATGATTCTTCCCACGTCTCACAGCTCCTCCTCACCCCAATCCTCCCCAAATTGCTTACGCTAGTCTTTTTATATTTTAGTCAATGTCTTCCTACCCTCTTAGTTGCTTAACTTGAAAACTCAAGAGTTTTCTTTGATTTCTTTTCTTTTCCCCTCACATCTAATCCATCAACAAGCCCTGTCGGCATTGCCCCCAGCACTGATTTTGGCTCTCTAGGGCCCGGTATGATTCTGGCTTCTGGCCATGATGGTTGCAGTAGCACAGTAACACCCAGCTGGGTCTCCCTGTTTCCATACTTGCTCTCCTATAAACTGTTATACTTAATGTGGCCCAGCCAGTCGTGCCTTATCTAGTTCCAGCCTCTTTTTCCCCTTCAGTGACTTTTCTCTAGCCCAACTGTCCTTTCTTTTCCTTGTAATTGCCAAACCTATCACTGCTTTGGTGCTCCTGCACCTGGCATATCTTTCATTGAGATGTATTTCCCACCCCTGCCCAATCATGTCTCTGACTGAACGTAATCTCCCTGCCCCCATCTTGGTACATTCACAACTGGATCCAGGTCCTGCATCTGCCATTGATTCGCCATGTGGCTTTTCAAGTTGTTCGTCTTTCAAAGTAGGATACCAGTACTTACCTCACAGGGAGGATATAACAGCTGCAGAGGGCTTGGTCATGCCTAGTCTCATGAACGCTCGGGAAATTTTTCATGATAGGCTGTCACTGAGCAGTGGAAACTCAAAGATAGTGTACAGTGTTTGACTGGCTTCCCTGCAGAAAACAGGGATGCTTCCATTGAACAGCCACATACGAAAGCTAAATCCTGCTAGTGTAAAAATCATCAGATTGCACTGGATAGAATGAAAGCAGAATAAGGAAAGAGGAATACAATAAAAAAGAGAAAAAGTAAAATTTGTAACAAATTGAAATTGGTGATTGGTTTGCTGAATAGCAGAAAATCTGAAATGAGGAGAAACAAAATAGTAAGCTATGAGAAGACAGAAAACAAACAGCATCAACATGAATAGGCCTGCCTGATTCACTAACACCCGAGAGCATCGCCTTGCCACACTAAAGGGAGAGTAACTGAGGACGGCTTCTTGCAGTCTGGGCTGGGGTTTCGGGGTAGGGGGATTCAGTAGCAGTAGAAGTAGCAATGTTATTTATTACTGTAATAATAATAATAATAATAATAATAATGATAATAACATCTAAATACTTAGGGCCAGGCATTTTTCTAAGTGTTTTAATCTTCACAACAATGTTACAAATAGATGTTATTCCCATTTTATGGGAAGGAAATCTGAGGCACAGGATAGTTAAGTAATTTGCCCAAAGTCACGCAGCTGGTACGCAACAGCTTAAATCTACAGCCATGCATTCCAGACCCCACACTCCTCCTAATCCCTGAGCTGCGCTGCAAAGCCAAGTCCTGCCCATTTACTTTCTTTAGTATTATACACAGGGGATACTCTGCTGGAAGCCAGCTCAAGTTGCATTGGGATGAAATAACCTGTCTTAACTATGTTGTGGTAGAATAATGTAACATGTCCAACCACTACACAAAAGAAGCAGAGCAGCTCAGTATATCATAGAAGTTAATCTCAGAAGAGAAATGGGCATCTCTGCATAACTTAAAGCCTAAGGAACATTTGAATGCATAGTATGATTCGGTTAAACCTGTGACCTAGCATATAATTTATTTTTATTTTATTTTTTATTTTTTTTTTGAGACACAGTCTCACTCTGTCACTGAGGCTGGAGAGCAGTGGCATGATCACTGCAACATCCTCTTCCAGGTTTAAGAGATTCTCCTGCCTCGGCCTTCGGAGTAGCTGGGACTGCAGGCACTTGCACCACGCCCAGCTAATTTTTGTATTTTTAGTGGAGACGAGGTTTCACCATGTTGGCCAGGCTGGTCTTGAACTCCTGACTCCAAGTGATCTTGCCTGCCTCAGCCTCCCAGAGTGCTGGGATTACAGGTGTGAGCCTGTAATAACCACGCCCCACCATAGCATATACTTTAGATAGGTGGCTAGTCACTCTTTGCTGTAGAATATTTGAATAGTCATTTAAAGTTGTTACCTTGAATTCTTTATCAATTCCCTGGAAAAGTAATATTTGAATAGTCATTTAAAGTTGCTACCTGGACTTCTATCTCAATTCCCAGGAAAAGTAATATTTGAATAGTCATTTAAAGTTGTTACCTGGACTTCTATGTCAATTCCCAGGAAAAGGCCATACAGTAGCCTTTTCTCTGACCTGAGGATAATTAAAGAGGCAAATATATTAGTAATAATTATGAATTCATTTATTCATTCATCAAATATTTATGGAGTGCTTCCTGTAGCTAGACATGGCCCTAGGTGGCTGGGAATATATAATGAATAAAATATATAAGCTTCCTGTCCTTGGTGAGTTCACATCCTAATGAGAGGAAACCTGTCCCCCACCACATGTACTTAGGCAGATTAGCACTTGGCCAGAGGATGAAAATAACTGTGGACTGGACAATGGTGTCCGGTCCGCAGTGGCCAAAAGGAGGGGCAGGGGACTGCCCAGCAGCAGGAGCGGGTGTGTGGCGGCCCTTTACAAGGAGCTTTCGTGTCTCAGTTGGCTGTTGGCAGTGGGTCTTCGCTATAGACCAGTGGCACTTTGTTCATTGTCATTGTTGAAGGAGAAGACCTGCAACAAGAAGAAGATGGACCAGCAGGAGAACCACAACCAGAGGATGAGGATTTCCTTACGGTGACTGATGTCGGTGATAGATTTGAGACCCTGGAACCCGAAGTGTTTCATGAAGGTAGAACACTTTTTTTCAAGTTTCAGGATAAAATACAATCAATGACTTATAATCACTGAAGTGTTTCTTAAACCCCTTTAAAACTGATATTTAACTTTTGCTTAGATTTTTAAAAGTTGAAGCTTAAAGCTTCAATTAAAGCAAATTTTTTCTTAAAATAGATATATTGATTTTGGTTCAAAGCACTTTTCAGGGAAACAGAATATTCAGAATATACAAATTTCTTATAAATAGTAAATGAAATATTTCAGGAAACTAGTTTTACTATACCTACTTCTGCCTAGGGTGCTGTTTGCTAAATGAAAGTCAAACAACTAATGAAATATTGGACTAGATAATCTATCGCAGGCTCATGTGTTTACATGAACTCTGTAATTATAGTGAGCAGAACACAATTTTTAGCTTCTATACCAGGCATTGGCAAACTTTTTTTTGTAAACAGCCAGAGAGTAGATATTTCAGGTTTTCTAGATTATACAGACTCTCTTCAGCAACTCAACTCTGCTATCACAACATAAAAGCAGCTGTGGACAGTTCCTAAGTGGGTCAGTGTGGCTGTGTTTTTATAAAACTAATTTGTAAAATCCTACCCAATGTGGCTGGTAAGTACACTGGCTTGAACACAGCTCACTCCAGCCTTGACCTCCCTGGCTCAAGCAATCTTCCCACCTCAGCCCCTCGAGTAGCTGGAATCACAGGCTTGTGCTACCATCCCTTGCCAATTTTTTTATTTTTTGTAGTGTCAAGTTCTCTTTATGTTGCCAAAGCTGGTCTCAAACTCATGGCCTCAAGCAGTTCTCCCACCTCAGCTTCCCAAAGTGTTGGGATTACAGGCATGAGCCATTGTGTGTCGAGTTAGCCAACACTTTTTAAAAGCATAAAAATAATGAAAAGTAGTTTATTTACTTTGCACAATACAAAATATTTTGGAAAATTACTTTAGAAGCCGGTAGCTCCTACTTTGTGAGTACATGTATTTCCAAAAACTTAATATCCATGTCTATTGTTTAGAGCAGGAAATGCATTTTCACATGAAAATATGGGATGGTTGGGTTTTCAGAAGAATTGCATATAATGCATAATTTTCTGTGAAAAATACAAACACAATACTTTTGAACATCTATATGATTGATTTTTGCTGCATTATACATTGAAAATAGGCACTCACAGACTAGGTTTAGAACTTTATGCCCTTAGTAATCATTTATGTCATGATTTCTTTGGGACAATGTTTCCAATTTCCGAGTAGGGATACTGATAAAACTATTTTCATATTTCTTGTTGCTTCTTCTCTCCAGTCTTTTGCCAAAATGGCTCAGCAAGATGGACAGTTGCTCAGAATTTTCGTATCTAGATATTGCTTAAACAACAAATTTCAGTTAAGATGCTCAAATAAACAGAAACATGAGGAATTTGATATTCTTAAAGTTAGGAGTCACAGATTGGGAGTAGAAAGAAACACTTCTAGGAAGTTTACAAATTGCAGAAACCCTACTTTCTGATCTAATCTTTAATTGGGACATTGATGCAGTTTGAACTTAAAAGTTGGTTGTTAGACGTCTTCAGAAAATAAAAATACTTATTATTTATATATACATTCAATGAAATTAACAAGGCCATAAGTGTGGTGACGGTCGTATGATGGCAGCTCTTTTGCTATCTGGGGTGTATGGGTTAAGTGTTGAACACATTTATCCTTCAGCTCCCCAAAGGTATAAAGCCTCTTCCACTGTTTCTCTGTTCCCATCTGTTGATGCTGTACTTTTGCTCTAGAAAATGGTAGGACAGGTCCAGGAAATAGCACATTCTAGTGGGATGTGAAGTGGATTAGAAATGAACAGCTTTCCTGGTCCGGCCTGTGTCACTGTGTCACTCTGAGTTGTCCTCTCTCTTTAGTGCAGGGGGTGGTGGTTGCATCCTTGTGGAGTTGAGTGACTTGAGAAGGAGAATGTGTGAAACATCCCAAAGTGTAGTTCTAGTGAAATATAAAAGTGTTTAGCAGACTTTTAATTGATGATAGTCTTATTTTTTAAAAACAAAATTAATGATAAGCATAAGATTCAGAGTACATATATAGGATATATAGATACCATTTTGTAAAAGCAGTTAAATATCAATCTAATATTTTTTTTTTCTTTCAGAAACTGAGCATAGTTACCATGTGGAAGAGACAGGTGAGATTTTAATACTGTTCTTTCTTAATTAGAGTTAGTCATTCTTTAAAAGAAGTATATAGTATCTATTATTAATAATAATATACACAAGATCTGCAATTAATAATTTTATTATATGTCTTATAATTTACTATACTTCTTTGTGAATATACTTTTTGGGTTTTGAAGTCTATTTCCTGAGGATACATTCTTGGTAGGATTACTAGTTTGAAAGGTAGGATGGAATTGTCTGTTTTGTAGCTTTCAATTACAAAGTCAACGAAAAGTCTAAATCATGTTTTGTCACGTGCCAGCACCCTTAAAGGGCACGGCCACAGGAGTGGACACATCATCTGTCAGCACTTTACTATTTTGCGGTTCAAATATAAACCAATTGATGACACGACCCCCTTATTCATCTTTGCATTTGGCATTTAACGCACTTAATACCTATTTGGTCCAGGAGTGAGCATGTTTGAATATCATTATGACTTGATTTTGCGTTTCTATCATAACTAGAAATTGTTTCTTTCTGGTTTCGAATATTACATGTATTCCTTATTTGAGACATATTTGTAATTTCCTAATTATTCCCTAATTTATAGTTTCACAAGACTATAATCAGGATATGGAAGAGATGATGTCTGAGCAGGAAAACCCAGGTTTGTAAATGTTAAAATTATTGATATGTGTTTTTTGATTGAGGCAGTGGCCAAGGCCATTTTATTCCAGGGTTAACAATTCTGATTCAACATAGAGATCTCTGTATGGCATTTATAATCACTTTTGATTGCTCAGATATTTATAGAAATGTCTGAATATAGTTTAAAACTACATGGAGGGATGAGAGAAAAAGGAGATGTATTTTTCAAACCACTGTTGAGATTTTGGTCTTTGTAGGTTGGGTACTGGGAAATGGAACGGGCAGTATGATATATGATAAAGTCAGGCTGGGTACAAATCCAAGTTCTACTTTTTCCTATCTTTGTGACTTAGACATCAAATTATGCAGTGTTATTCAGCTTAAATTTTATGAAATGATAATGAAAATAGCTATTTGACAAAGTTGTGAAGATGATACTTAATTTATGAGTCTCTTAGAATGGTGTTTGGTTTTTTCCTGTTTGGCAAAGTTGTGTTTTTGTTTTTTAGATTCCAGTGAACCAGTAGTAGAAGATGAAAGATCGCACCATGATACAGGTATTAGATGAGCATTTTCATTAGATGTAAAATATTACCTTAGGTTTTTCAATCACATGCTGTGTTTACATGGTGATTTTTCTTTTAAAGACACCAAGAAGTAATTTTGACATCTAATGCATGACATTTGGTTTTATAACAAAGTTAGACTGTTAGAAGGATATCAGGCTTTCATATTTCACCTCATCAACTAACATCACCTCCATAACAAAAAAAGAATGCCAAATTTTAATGCTGCTTTTGTGTATCAAATTCCTCTATGCCAATTTGAGAAATTTTAATGAAAATAATTTACCTGCCCTTTAACTGCTTTTGGGCAGAGGCATTTATTATTGACTCTGCAAACATTAATATTTGGAGAAATAATGTTTACAATTAAATAGGTTTTTTTTGTTTTAACTAAACAGTTGTATAGAATGACTCATATAATACTTATTTTGCTTTTATTCTCTTTTTTTCAGATGACGTAACATACCAAATCTATGAGGAACAAGGTTTGCAAATTATTTCTAACCTTAAGCCACCTACTTGTTTTAAAATATATCTATAGTTTGACTATAAAATAGGGAATATTATGTTTTTAACTATAAACATTGCAATTTAAAACATCCAAATGAATGGTATTGTTCAAAGAATTTACGTGGGGAGACTGTTTACCCATTCCACTGCTTCTGCCATTGCCTAAATAATTTCTTAAATTCTTTACAAGTTGCCTTAGAGACAGTTACAGTCATTCAAGAAAACCAATCTCGGTAATTTATAGTTGTCTCTCTCTTAACAAAAGTATGCATGAACAACTACTTTAACCAGAGGTAATTACTTTAGCTGCTTCTACAAATTAATTCCACTCTCAAAGGTGACTGATTTGTCCTCTTGGGGAAGGTCAAGAAGCACTGGGTTCTAGGCTTAAAGGCAGCATAGAGAAAACAGTTCTGGCAAATTTGTGGCATCAGCAGCATCTGATTCAGTGTAGGCCTGTACCTCCCTTCTCTTGTGTCCAAGCATTGCATGGACTATTGTGTCGAACTCCATGAAGTAGATTTTATTTTCCCTGCTTCCTGGAGGAGAGAAGTAAAGTTCAGACATTATAAATAAGCTGCCCAAGAATGTATGACTAAGAAGTAATAGAGCCAATAATAAATCCTTTTTATTCCATTATCCTCAAAGATGATTATGTAGAAAGAGAGAAGTCAATTAGGTATAACTTTACATGTAAAGCCAGAAACATGAAGAAATACATCATAATTGAGTTGGTGGATATGGAGAACTTTCTGTGTTCTAGATAGTTTTAGGGCTTGGAATTCAAATATGAATAACATAGGATCCCTACTTTCAAGGAATTTATAGTGTCATCATAGATAGTGAATCACAATTGAAGAAAATTAGGAATTTTTATAAATATGAGTCATATTTATATAATGATTTAAGACTTGAGACCCTACCAAGTTTATCGTCATAGTGGCTATTTCTAATGGGATATGAGTGACGCCGTGGGAAAAATCCTAGGTTGTATCTTTCGGTACTGACAATTTTTATGAAAAGTTAAAGAATTTGAACCTGATGTGTTCACAGGAAGATTTGGGGCAGGGAGGAAGCTGGGGGAATAATTTGGTCTTGAGATTACGCTTAGATTTTCTTTCCAATCTTTAATTTGAAAGAGAAAATAGGAATTGAGAAATACAAGTTGCATGTAATGATGGAATTTGAGATATTTTGCTCATTTCTATTGATCATTATAATGTTTTAAAACATATACTATAAGGACATATTTGGAATGCACTTTGCAGACTAAATCTAGAGGAATTTAAAGTCAAACTTGTAAGAAGTATAAAATTAGATTCTATGCACAAAGAATATTATATATTTTCATAGGCAGAGTATCATAATAAGAGTAATTTAAAATGTTAACAGAAGGCAGTAAATATGACCTAAGGGATCAACAAGATTGGGTAAGCTACTTTGGATTTCTTTGCCAAAATAGAACATAAACTGTTTCAAACAAATAGATCTAATTGAACAGAGTATTATTTACTATATGCTAAAACAATACCTTTGTTAAAATTCAGTAATCAGAGTAGTGAAACCAAGTAACTGTCATGTAAGTGAAGCTGTAAGTAGGGTGAGATTTCAGTGGGAGAATAGAATATATTCTGTATTAAACTCCCAAACTCCAGAACATACAGTTTGATAGAATTATAGCAGGAACCTGCTTCCACATCAAAGATAACCTAGGAATCATTCGAGGCTACGTTGGACAAACCTGGGAAGTGACATTATGGTCTTACCATGTAATTGACTTATTTATTCTTATATTATTTAGTGTCTTCTGTCCAAAACATAGGACACTGGAGCAGTTTCTAGTGAAGAATACACACATGGTTCCTGTTCTCATGGATCTTATATTTTAGCAGGGGAGTAGAAATTAAACAAGTAATTGCAATGTAGTTTTTATTCCCAGTTGTGATAAGTGCTGGGAAGGACAAGTACAGTGGTAACAAGAATATATAATAAGGTACCTAGTTTGTGGGTGAGGTGAGGCCTTCCTGAAGTTTGAGCTGAAGGTGGGAGCAATTGACAAGGCAAGGGGAAAGGTGGCTGGAGAGTCGTATGAGGTCTCTGACGTGAACTTGCAAGCGTAAGGCTGAGGTGATGACATGGGCTGGGTTCAGAGGATGCCTGTAGGTGAGGCCACGGACGTTCATTCTTCACCTTCGAGCACTGCAAAGTCATTTTGAAAAGATTGATTGGTCTGGTATGCAACAAACAGACTGGAGAGACAAGAGTCAATACAGGGAGAACAGGTAGGTTGGCTGTAATCATCCAAATCGGGTCTTTCCCTGCATCACATCTCTCTCTGCCTGATAAGGAACCAGAGGAGATGAGTTTCAAGAAAGGGATGTTCAGTGGTGCACTGTGCTACTGAGAGCCATGTGAGATGAGTGCTGAAAACCTGCCCTCATCTGGCACTGCTATGGCTTCACCAGTGGCCTTACTTGGAACTGTTTCAGTAGATGGATAGGACAGAGATGAGATGATAGTTTAAACCAGGGTGGTGGTAGTGTTGGAGGAGAGAAGTGGGCAAAGTTGAGAAACACTTAGAAGGTAAAATTGGCAGGTCTCGATGCATGGGTGTAGCTGGGGGGAGACAACAAGGTGCCAAGAGCCACACCCACTCTTCTGCTTGTGCAGCCTGATGGCAGCGGGTGTTCTTCTCCTAACACGGGAGAGACTGGAGACAGGGAACAGGGCAGGGGCTCATGAGTCCAGTTCTATAAGTGGTGATAGTGAGATTTGTCTGAGGCATCCAAGAGGAGAGATCAAATGAGCCATGTGGTGGTGTTTGACTCTCAGAAGAGAAGTCTGCTTCATGATTGTGAGTGTGGGAATCATCAGAGTAGTTACATGGACATCAGGACCAAGCTCAAGGAGAGTGGATAGAGGGAGACATGAGGCGGTCCTATGGCTGGACTTTGAAGAAATCCAACATTTAATAACTGCCAAGAAAAAGATGAAGTGAAAAAGAAGATTGAGGGGGAGAAATGAAAGACCAAATGGGAGAGTAGGATCACCCTGAAGTCCAGGGGCAATGGTGTTTGGAGAAGAATGATGTCGCCAAATACAGTGAGGCAGGTGAGTGTCCATCAGATCAAATGAGGTACTGGCGGAGGAACGGGTCTCAGCAGGAGCCTGTTCAGGGGTAGGGGTCAGGGTCCAGAAGACCGGTGGCCATGAGTTGAGGAGGGGAGCGGAAGAGATGAGCCATGAGATGTGAATGACTCTGAAGAAATTAGATTGTGCAATGGAAGAAAGAGAGCGTGAGGGGGAAGCAAGCTTAAGAAAGTGGTGTTGCTTTTTTAGGTCCTTAGAGGCTAGAGCATGTTTAAATGCTGACGCTGCTCAGGGTGATACAATGAGCACACATTCACTGCTCCTTTCTCTTGCAAATCCAGCAAAAGGACAAAACACGTTAAACATTGTTCCCTGCTGTACCCCAATACTGAGAATGTCTGAAAGACAGTAGGCACTCAATAGTTTTTCTTTATTAAATGAATAGGAAAGAATGAACTTATAACCATGCTGGGAAAAAGAAGGATGTTTGCTTGTAGTGTGTCAGAAAATTGGAGGTATTTTGGAAGATCAGGTTGACCAAGGAAGCTATGATCCACTGGGCCCTGGAGAGGCCTGCGTGGAGATGAGACTTCCTTGCAGCAGAGTAGAAGTACTGAGCCTCATGCCAGCCAATGAGGGAGGCAAGGGTGGTGCACCCTTGTTAGGGTGGGGAACCCTTCATTCTCAGGGGCTGGCAGTAGAGACATTTGGCCCCAGGTTAGAGGTCTGAGAATTGTTTCCTAAACAAAGCAGGGAATCTGCCCATGAATACCAGAATCCAGTTGATTTGCAGGGTACAGCTTCTGCTAATTCAAAACCTCCACCAAAGATGTGAAGAAAATTTTTAAAAGGTAGTAAGTGGCTGCCCTGGAATTAGAATCCAGACTTGTTTTACTTTGGACCAAACTCATCTCCACCCTACTCTCTAGTGGGCTGTTTCCCAGTGACTAAACTGTGTAGGTTCAAAGATGTGTAAGGCATTGTCTCTGCCCTTGAAGCATGTTGTCAGTTTTTGTGTTATAATGAAAGTTAAAGGATTTTTCTTTCTTCTTCTTTTTTTTTTTAGTAGTCTATGAACCTCCAGAAAATGAAGGTGTAGAAATCACAGGTAAGTTTTTTCTGTAAGCAGATGTTTTCTGCAAGTCAGCTCCCCCTGTATTTTGTTGTCTCTCTTACTTGTGGAACAAAGAATGAGTGTAGTAAAAATGCAAGACATTTTCAAGTCAGTAAGAAAATAATTGAGTATCGAAATTAAAGTTAATATTCTAGTATAAATATTATCCATCAGAAGACCCCGTTTAAAGTCAAATTTAGCTATCTGAGTGGGCATGAGTTAATTTAGGAATCTGAGTGAAGGTAAGTGAATGTAAGATGTGTCACTGATCAGTAACATGTAATGAATTCTGATTTTATTGTTTATTTTAGAAGTAACAGTTCCCCCTGAGGATAATGCTGTAGAAGATTCAAAGGTAATTGTAGAAGGTAAGTTAAATTTATGGCAACGGTTTTACCTTCCGTATGAGAATTATGTTTGTTTATTCCTGTGTTTATCGAGCATTTCCTACTTGCTGTCTATACAGTGCTCAGGAGCTAGGAGTACAAGAGGGAAGAAGCCAGACAGAGTCCTGTTTTCACTGGGACTGGCCTTCCACTGGCCAAACAGATGATAAATAAAGGAATTAAGGATTATGAGAAGTACAAGGATATACTGTAACAGCAAACAATTGATGAGGGTGTGGAGGGCTACCTTGAGTAGGAGCAGGTGGCCACCCCAAGGGGTGATCTGGTGAAAAGGGCATAGCTATGGGCAGAGATGGGTTGAAAGATGGGTCCTTTATGTCATGATTCAGCTGGAAAAAAAACAAATTTTTTTTTTTTTTTTTTGGTGGGGGGGAACTGAAGGGATGGTTCTGAAAAATAAAAATAATTGCATATGTTAAACGGTGGCGCTTCAGTACAACTTAGATTTAAATATGTTTCTTAGCGGTTTACAGAGTTCTTTCACACGTATCATTTCAGTTGCTCCTCGTAGTAGACACTGAGAAAGAGGGAGGGCAAAAATCTTTATACTTATTTTGCAAATGAAGGCCTGAAGCTGGAGTGAGATCAGGTGACTGGCTAGCCCTAGGTTCCATAGCTGTAAGTGACCAAGGGGATATTCAACCCAGGACTGGGACCCGTGGGTGACTCTGCGTGGGGGTGTGAAGTTATAGGGGTATGGGAGTGTCTGCTCTAACAACCATAAGTTGCCAGGGGGAGCATGTAACGGAGAATTTTGTTCATACAATTACTCTTAAAATTCATTTAGGGGCAGCTGATTGTCATCTTTCAGATTAAGTGTTACTGTTTTTGAGCTTGGTTAGGCAGAATGGAAAATGGAATGGTGCAGTTGACTGAAATGGGGGGAGATAGGTATGAGGGAATGGGGGAGGCTAAAACTGCTCTCTGTGTTCACTTAGCTGCTGGGAGAGACCCCTGTACAGGTGCTGTGGGCCCTTGTGTACTAGATTGAGTTGAGATTTTTTTCCCACCTTCTGTGACTCCATTCTCTATGAGGAATGTTAATGTTCTGAAGAATATTGCTGAGTCTATACGTTTATTTGGTGAGAATCAGAAGATGGAAACCCATAATCTCCAGGGAGAACTTTCTCCAACCCACCCCACATATGTTTATAGAAAATAACTAACATCACAGTATGCAATTTGACTCTACCTTTCTTGGTTTAGAAATGTTTTTTTCCTAATACTTTTCATTGTTTTGATGTGTTGGTAGAGGAGTAGCAGAGACTGCTAAGGGAGTTTCCTGTCCTAGGCAGTGGGACACCCAGCTGTCCACCTGCCGCCCACCCTGCAGCTTCTGTGGTGGGCTCCTGCATTGCCTGAGTGGACAGTGAGGGGAGCTTACCTCTCACACACGCCAACCTCATTTTCCCTATCTCCTCTTATCTTGGCTGGTTGTTTCAATATATACTTGGATTATACCAGAAACATGGAACTTGTTTTTGAGTCCTCCTCTCCCTCTGTCTCTATAACTAATCCAAAGACCTGTTGATAGACTCCCTAAACATTTCTCAAATACATTTTTTATAACTTGTGTATAGCCTCTTGTCTGGCTCAGCCCCTTCTCATCTTCCTAGATAACAGCAGTAGCCTGCTAGCTAGACATCTTGACTCTGTACTTGTCCTCTTCAAATCCATCTTTCACATGCCATTAGGATGATCTGTCCAAAAGTATCAGCCCTGTATTTAAACCCTTGTGTTATTCTCCATCAGTGTCACTAGTTACTTTCAGTTGCAGATAATAGAAAACCAAACTCAAACTGGCTTAAGCAAAAAAGAGATAGGTACACATCAGTCAGGGCTTTGCAAGGCCTACTACGGTTTTGGATTATATTCTAGGTACATGTGAATTATGTAAATGCTTAAACAAGATAGAGCATAATCTGATTTTTGTTTTATATGTAAAAGTGAATTGCTTTCACTTCTAGTTAGAAAATAGATTTAATGGAGCAAGAATGAAAGCAGAGGGAGCCACACTGTTAGGAAATTATTGTGTACTAATCCAAGGAAGTGATTGTGGTAGCCTAAAATAAGATCATGGCAGTGGGAATGGAGGGGAAAGTGTTGAACTTGAGATATATTTTAGAATTAAAATTAATTGACCTTTCTGATGGTTGTGAAGCAAAGATGGGGAATAAAGAGTTTACTTGGTTTAAGTATTTATTACTTAATTTAAGGAACTATTAGATGATAGGGCCATTTATAGAGAAGAAAATTATTAATAGAATGTATTAGGTTGGCGCAAAAGTAACAGCAAAACCCACAATTGCTTTTGCATCAACCTTATAGAAGAAACTGTTTTAGAGGAGAAAATAAAAGGCTCCAGATCAGACATTTTAACTGTGGGAGTTACGTGAGATATCCAAGTGGAAGTGTCAAATGGGGTGTCGGATATACCATTCTGAACTAGTTGGGTGAGTTTTTTTAATTTTTTTTTATTTTGAGACGAAGTTTCGCTCTTGTTGCTCAGGCTGGAGTGCAATGGCGCATTCTCGGCTCACCACAACCTCCCCCTCCTGGGTTCAAGCGATTCTCCTGTCTCAGCCTCCCAAGTAGCTGAGATTACAGGCATGTGCCGCCACACCTGGCTAATTTTTTTGTATTTTTAGTAGAGACAGAGTTTCACCATGTTGGCCAGGATGGTCTCGATCTCTTGACCTTGTGATCCACCCGCCTCGGCCTCCCCAAGTGCTGGGATTGCAGGCGTGAGCCACTGTGCCCAGCCCTAGTTGGGTGAGTTCTAAGATGAATATAAACATTTGGGAGCCATCATCATGGAGATGGTATTAAATCCATGGAAACTGATGTGATCATTTTGGAGGTGAGTGAAGATAGATTGGCATGCCCAGGACTGAGCTCTGAGAATCCAATATTGTGAGGTTGGATGGAAGGTGAATAGCCATTGTTTGAGGGGGAAAACCAGTGAAGAGTAGAGAAGGAAAAATAAGAATACGTTTCATGCTGTTGCTGAGTGGCCCAGGAATTTCAGGACTGAGAAATATCAGTTGCATTCAGCCACATGGAGATTGTGGATGATCTTACCCAAAGCCATTTGAGTAAATTAGGGGAAGTGAAAGCCATACAGAATGAAGTGGGTTCAAAAAGACCTGAAGTAAGGAAAAGTAGGCTATGTAAATAGGTAACCCAGATTGTGCTGATAAAATTAATTCACCGTTTACTTTTTAGAAATCAGGTTATTACATCATATACCAGAATAAATTTCATTTGAGTTTGTTGAATGCATATTTTTTGTAATAAATTTGGATGAAAATTTAACTTGAAATACTAATAATAGGGCTTTCTTAGTATAACATCAGTGATGGAAATAACAAAAGCAGCAACCAATACTTTATGATGTACAATATTTTGAGCCTAGAATAACAAAAGAAATTCTGAGAAAAATATTGGCAAAGTTGATAAACTGTTAATACGTCTCCAAATAATCAAGGACAGAATAAACAGGCAAACCTATTAAAAGTCAGTCACAACATAGCTATTCAATAGTCACTGTACTGCCGTTATAAGAAGGAAATATTGCCAGATACTAACAGTGGTTAGTGGGAATAGGTGTGATTTTTGTTGCTGTTTTCAACTACCTTTTATGTAAAATATTTCCAGATATTCTGGTTTGAGCATGTGTCACTTTTATAATTAGAATCAAGTTAATGCAAGACAAAAAATGATTAAAATAGCTCCATAAATGTTTTCTATTTTAGAAAATGCTATTAAAAATTCTTTCTTTTGGCCAAAGACTGTTAACCATTCTTAAGGACCAAAAAGAATGTTGACATAATCTTATTACTAGGTTAAGGTAACATTAAATGGGTTGCTAGGTTTGAAGATATTAATATGTGATGTAATTTCATGGAGCAAATCAGTTCATTATGTCTTTAAATCATTGAGTGGGGACATCTACCATCTCTTTAGTTGTAATTACATTGAAGAAATCAAGAAAAAAGACAAGATATTAAATGTTCACATCCACATCTTTGACTAGTCTTAGAATATATTACCTTGAATGTTAGTTTTCTAAAACAACTTCATGAAGGATAGTGTTTGATATTAAAGAAGAAACAAGATGCTTTAAGTGTCTTTCCACAGCTCTGTTATCAAATCTGATGCAAAATTGTGGTGAAAGCATAGGTTTTAGTCCATAGCTCCTTTGCTGGGCAATGGAGTTTGAAGTTAGGCAGGTACTATAAAACCTACTGTGCTGAACTGTTGAGAAATGCACAACATTTTGCTAAGTTGTAGCTGATCGTTCTTTGTTATGAGAGTGTAAAAGCCTAATGTTTTTATGGTAATTTCAATTGAATTTTTTTTTAGTCTATGAAAAGTGTCATCATTACTTAAATCTGGCAATGCATATTTTAAACACTGATCAGCAATATGTAACAGATTATAACTTTTTAAATTTATTTTAGAAGTAAGCATTCCTCCTGTGGAAGAACAACAGGAAGTACCACCAGGTATGACATTTTATATGTTGTATTTTCCTCTTTTGTTATTTTTATAAATTCTGTTAATATTACCAAAAGTTTTATAATGAATCTACGAAGGATAAATATTTTGAGAGAGATTAACCGTATCTTAATTTTAAAATTTTCTGTGTTTTGATCAGTTTAACCAAAGTAATGGTTGCTGAGCTAGAATTTGAGGAGTGTTAATGATCATACGATTTTGCCATTATAGATGGTGGTAGTAGTAGAAGTTAGTGTTTTTTAGTTTTCCTCTTTGATTGACAGGCCATTTGATGGATGATGTGGAATCAGAATTACCTTAGGATGAAGGTTGAATAGTGGATAAATTGTGACATTACTCCTTTTCCTCCCCCATTCTCCATCTCTCCTGAGAGCATCTTCAGTGCTTTGTGGCAGTCCAGGCTGCCCGGTGCTTTTCAGTCCCCGCAGGGTGTTTCCTTTTAGCTCACTGCATTACACCCTTTTCTCTGTTTTTCTCTACTTTTCCTCCACCTGACCTCTCTTGTCAGCATTGAATACAAGGAATGGGAACAGCATTTCCACCAAGGCCTATGGTTTCAAATGCATTTTAGAGATGACATAAACTATTTCTGCAACCAGAAGTGAGTTTATAAACCTCCCATTCTCATAGTGGGAAAGAATGTTCTATCAGAGAGGATTTGGAAAATCCTGCCTCTTTCCCAAGTGTATTTCTTCTCATTTCTGCATTTTATTTTTGTGTCATATTTATTTGTTCAACCTTTACTTGTATTTTCTACATTTTAACATGAATTTTGTAGCAGTGATGTGCATTCCTGTTACTGATTTTGGTAGAAATAATTGTGCCTGCCAAAATTTATTAAATACTAAATTTCAAATTTCTTTAATATTAAAAAAGAACAATAAAATAATTGAAGAATATATTTAGTTATATATGGAATGCCTTAGGTTTTGATAGTTGTCTTGCCATGTACATTAATAATAATAATATGCAGAAACAAATACTTGATTAAGAGAATGGAATTGTTAGTATTATAATATGGATGAGAAAAGGAGTCCATGGAGAAATTGACCTTTTACATGATGACTGCTAGGCAGTGTATATTTGTGTTTAAAAAACTTGGACAGGGCAAGGCCAGCTGATATGTATGTCCTGCTTCTGCTGATTTCCTTTTCATTTTTGAATGATGCTTCACAGAGAACCCTGTTTCTATTGAAGAGGCAGGACCAGTTACAGAATTAGCATTTTGATTACTATTCCATGCCTCTAAGAAAATTATTTTATATTCCTAAAATAATGTTTCAACAACATTAATATATTTCTGGTTATAGTTCATATTTTAAAATACTGATCTGGTTTTTGTAAAGATAGAAAAGATAATATTTTTCAGACCAAAAACTTCTAAACTTTTATTTTCACATTTTATAACTGAACCCAATAGTTTATTTGGAATGTAAATATGAAACACCAAGTGTCTGAGGTGGTAGAATAAGGTGCTTTTTTTTAGATATTTAAGAACCAAAGCATATACAAGTGAAGATTTGATTAATACACATAGTTCCCGACGTAAGCTCCCAGTAAGTGGTGGCTGTGACTATTGCTTAGTAATTAATTAGCCTGATCTTAGAGGTAGATCAAGAGAAGCTAAACTCTGCATGTGAGGACCATCAGGCAGTGACATCTGTCACCCCATTCATCGCCAAGGTTGATTCAGTTGATCTGGCTGGCTAGGCAGGTGCCCCCTTCCTCCCTCACTATTCCATGAGCATCCCTCCCAAAGCTGCACGCTTGGTTGAAGAGGACGACCATCCCCGATAGAGGAGGACTGGTCATCAGTCAAGGGTATATGAGTAGCTGTGTTCCCCACTAGAATCTCCAAACAAGATTAAGAGAAGCTAAATTCTGAAAGAACTGATAGAGAAGTTGTAACCTATAACTTGGTATCATAAAAATTTGAGTGATCCACTGTGTTGTTGTAGTTTGACCTTGCCAGAAGAGGATGTAAGGCTAAGAGTCGGCAATACAGTCATGTGTCAACTTAATGGCAGGGATACAGACTGAGAATGTGTCGTTAGGTGATTTTGTCTTTGTATGAATGTCATAGAGTACCCTACTATACTTCTAGGCTATATGATACAGCAATTGCTTCTAGACTACAAACCTGTACAGCATGTTACTGTACTGAATACTGTATGCAGTTATAGTGCAATGGTAAGTATTTGTATATGAAAACATATCTAAACATAGACAAAGTATGGTAAAAAAAAATACGGTATAAAAGATTAAATTAAAAGATATACCTGTATAGGACACTTCATGAGTAGAGCTTACAGACCTGGAATTTGCTCTGGGTGAGTCAGCAAGGGAGTGGTGAGTGAATGTGAAAGCCTAGGACATTATTGTACCCTACTGTAGACTATAAACGCTGTATACTTGAATGACACTAAATTTATTAAAATTTTTCTTTAATAATAAATTAA
This sequence comes from Aotus nancymaae, assembly GCF_030222135.1. Classification (NCBI taxonomy): domain Eukaryota; kingdom Metazoa; phylum Chordata; class Mammalia; order Primates; family Aotidae; genus Aotus; species Aotus nancymaae. The sequence goes on along the minus strand of NW_026988450.1, from coordinate 12,645,908 downwards.
CCTTGGCTTACGGTAACTTTTTAACTTTGTAAACCTAATTTTTAAAATCTTTTTGATGATTTTCTACTAAAAATTAGTTTAAAACACAAACATATACCTCCATACAAAAATATTTATATATCCTTATTTTATAAGCATTTTTTATTTTATTTTTTTTTCACTTTTTCAACTTTTTCGTTAAAAACTAAGACACAGACATATCAGCCTAGGCCTGCACAGGGTCAGGATTATCAATATCACTGTCTTCCACCTCCACGTCTTGTCACACTGAAAGGTCTTCAGGTGTATAAGAGGCATAGAGCTGTCGTCTCCTGTGATAACAATGACTTCTTCTGGGATATCTTCAGAAGGACCTGCCTAGGGCTGTTTTACATTTAACTTTTTTAAAAATAAGAGTGTAGTCTAAAAGAACCATAAGAGTATAGGAGAGTAAAACGAATAACATAGTCCTTTATTATCATTGTCATGTATTATGTATTGTGCATAATCGTATAGGCTATGGTTTAATACAACTCGCAGTGCCATAGATTTGTTTACACCAGCATCATCATCACACACGAGTAATATGTTGTGGTGGGACGTTATGAAAGCTAAGATGCAGCCAAGCAATAGGGCTTTTCATTATCGAATGGGACCACCATTGTATATTTGGTCTATCCAAACATTGCTACGTGACATGTAACTGTATTTTTGACCATTGCGCTTGGCTTTCTTATTTTCTGTAAGTCTTAAGTCTTACTCTTAAGGCATCTTGCCTTCTTTCTTGCATATTATAAATTTATAAGTGCTGTGCAGGTGGATTCTTGGTGAGCCTGTAGAAGCTCAAGCCTAAGATTTGATTTTTCTGATACTACAGGCCAATCAGTTTGAATGTTAGGTTTTTAAGATTGATTTTGGAATTTCTTATCCATTAGCAGGTTTTCACCTTTCTCCTCAAACTTATATTTTTACTTGAAATCATACAGCATATTTGTAGCAATGTGACAGCATAAATATACACAACACAAATTGAAAGACTTATGAAGGAATTACTTATGAAAGCTCATTGGAGTAAAATTTCCTCTCAAACAATATGTTAGATCATATGACTGAGTCTATTAACTGTTTTTCTGTTATACCATGCCAGAAAAGAATTGTAAAAGTTAGTTTATGTTTTGTGTAATCATGTTACTCAGAATGGAAATATGTGGACATCATGGTTTCCGGGCAGTTCTGCTGCTCCTCCCTTTGAAAACGGAGATACCACTTGCAGCTCATCCACTGCTGGGTATTGTAGCTGCGGTAATGGTTTCACTCTGTTGCATCCATCCAGACCTTTCACTCAGGCCTCCCCATCACCCAGCATTTTTTAACATTGATCCATGAGGCCTATAACCAGTTTTAGGATAGCAACACCAGAGGTCTGAGGCAAGAGTAGAAATTGACTTTATATTCTTAGTAGCAAATGTTCCATAAGTGCTTTATATATATATTGTTGTTATTGATCATTTATTCAAGAAATATATATTGAGCCACTGCTGTGGTATAGGCTCTGTGCTGGCCAGTGAAGACACATGATTGCCAGTGTTGTGCTGGCTTGGTTCACAGTCCTGTGAATACACGGTGGAGTAAAATAAGTACAATTAATGTGTCAGAGCTGTACACAGCAACATACAGAAGGAAATATAACTCACCCAGCTTCAGAGGGATGGGATAGAGAATGAGGTTAGCCTCCCAGATGTCCTTGTGCTAGTTTTAGCTGTTTTGAGGTGCTGATAAAAGCTCCAGGAGCTGGCAGGAGGAGAGCAGAGGAAGCTAGAGCTTACAAAGCACAAAAGCCATGACACCGTGCCGGACAGGGGAAAAGTAGTCAAGTGTCTCTTCTCAGAGGATCTTATATACTATGTTTGAAAGTTTTGATCTGCTGGGCACAGTGGTTCATGCCTGTAATGCCAGCACTTTGGGATGCAGAGGTGGGAGGATTGCTTGAGCTCAGGAGTTTGAGACCAGCCTGGGTAATCCCAAATCTACAACAAAAAAAAAAAAGCCAGCCTTGGTGTCATGTGTCTGTAGTCTCAGCTACTCAGGAGGCTGAGGTGGAAGGATCCTTTGAGTCCAGGAGGTCGAAGCTGCATTAAGCTTTGATCGCACCACTGCACTTTAGCCTGGGTGACAGAGTGAGACCCTGTCTCAAAGTTTAGATCTGTGCCTAAAAATGACAAGAAGCCACTGAAAAAATCCAGACAGAGGACTTACATGATTGAATTTCAATTTGGAAAGAGTCCAGCAAGGAGGTTTAGACTAGTAAGGGGCAGCTACCGTAGGCTAAGCCAAAAGTGGTGGGAGCTTGGCTGTGTGGAATGAATGGAGAGGTGCTTGACGTCATGGAAACTGGAATTGGAAATAATTTGATGGGAGAGGGAGAGGAGTCCAGGTTCCTACATTTCTGGCCTGAGTCCTTGTGAATGAATGGCAAAGCGTTAATGGTGCTAGAGAAGGCAGGAGGAAATGGAGAGTAGCAGAAGAGATGACAGGCCTGGTTTTGGAGATGTTGGGTTTGCACCTTAATGAACCACTTCTGAATGGTCTTCAGACATTTATCTGAATTGTTCAAAACTGCAGTAGAACTTTTCGTTTATTTGCCTTTTTATGAATACTCATTGTTATACTTTGAACAACTTTCCATTTTCCCGAGGTACTTCTAAAATGTATCTTCCTCTCAAATCCAAGTCCAGAAAATTGTTGAATGCTAAAGAATGTAAAATTCATTTTAAAAAATGTTTTCTGTTGGGGTTTAATTTACACATGAGGAAGTACTCAAGTGTTGAACTTTTCCAAGTGTATATACTTGTACCCATTACTTCAGATCAAGATAAAAAGATGTAAAACTTTTAGCACCCCAGAAGCGTCTCCCGCTTCCTACCTCTCTGTAATACCCCAGCCAGAAGTAACCACTCTTGTGACCAGCGTCACTGTGATTAGTTTTGTCTGCTCTTGAATTTAATAGATCCATAAACACACACATTTGTTTTTGTGACTTGTTTCTGTTCAACATCTTGTTTGTGAGTTTCATCCACCTTGTTAAGTGTAGTCATTTGCTCTTATTCATAACTGTTACCTACAGTTTAATCCACCCTACTGTTGATGGACACAGTGGGTTTTTTTTTTTCTCAATTGTTGACTATGAAGAAAGCTGCTATAAATATTTTTGTACTGTCTTTCTGGGGAAATATAAGCATTTATCTGTATTGGATATGTAAAGGTATACATAAAATGTCTAGTTGTTCCACCAAATAATTCCGTTTATATAAAAAGTTTTGGCTGCACTATATAGATAGATAGATAGAAATTGGTAGGAAAGGAGGGAGGAAGAAAGGAAATATTGGGATCCAGCTTTAGAAGTCATATCAAGATTTTGCAGGGCCTTTCTGTGCACCAGCTTCTTTTCTACTTTAATTGTAATACAAATGCAGTGCTGCAGCAGTAAAACAAATCCGATACTAAAGTTTAGAATGAAAAAAATTGTAAAAAGTTGGATAGGAATGAATTTTACTTCTTTTAAAATACTTATATGCTTTTCTGGAAACCATCATTCTCAGCAAACTGACACAAGAACAGAAAAACACCCCATGTTCTCACTCATAAGTGGGTGTTGAGCAATGAAAACGCATGGACACAGGGAGGGGAGCATCACACACCAGGGCCTGTCTGGGGATGGGGGGACTAGGGGAGGGATAGCAGGGGGTAGGGGGATAGGGGAGGGATAGCATTAGGAGAAATACCTGATGTAGATGACGGAGTGATGGATGCAGCAAACCACCATGGCACGTGTATACATATGTAACAAACCAGCACATTCTGCACATGTACCCCAGAGCTTATATATATAAAAAAAACTTATATGCTTTTATTGTCAACCATTTATGTGATCAATATGTTTTAAATTTAACTTTTAAAGTAATGTATTTTAAATGCAGCTTATAGTGTCCATTTGATCCTTGAAACTGCTTCTTGTGTTTATTTTTCAAATACCATACTAGATTTTGCTTTCTTTTTAATAGAGTGAAAATATTGGAGAAAGAAATTTAATGCTGTGTTTCTTAAAAGATTGAGATTATTCAGTTCAGTTGTAATTCTCAAGTGCTCTAAAGAACTCAGATTTTCATCAGCAGCCTTGCAAGTCATCCCCAGGGGCTTCTTTTGGTAGTTGACTATTCTGTTACCAAGCTGTCCTTAAAAACAAACACCAAAAACAGCTATTACTTTGTTGGTGAGTTTTTTTTTAAGTAGAATGAAAATGAAGCAGTTTCACAGTCTGTGTCTGGTTGGTCCTTTAATTTAGATTTCCCCTTATTTTTGCAGATACTTAAAGCTTCAAAAAGACTGCCCCTACCACCAAAGGAGGACCAGCCTAACCATACGCTCCAAAAGATGGCTGTGATAGATCTTGTGAAGCAATTACTGAGCAGATCAAGATCTTTGGGAAGGAACACTAAAGATGTTTTTAATGAATTATAGTCCACTGGCATTTTAGTGTATTTTTTTTTCTTTTTAGAAACACATGTTTCTAAAAAATGTAATGTTACATTCCTGCATGTCCCTTTTGATAGCATTAGTGGATCAATTGGATTTCTTTTTTCTTTTTGTGACATAGCTTTTAGTCTTATCTGAATTTATATGTGCTTTTCAGACAGTAGTAATAATTATATTGATGATGTAGCAGCAATTGTGTTGGCAGGGTTTTCATATATTATTGGTAATTAGCACTAACTGTTGGACTGACTTGTGTGATCTGTGTTAAACATGATTTAAAAGCTATTAATGCTACTTTGTGTCAGCACTCTTAAGAACACTAACAGAGATCATCATTAGCTGTGAAGGTTTGAGTTGTAGATATCTGCACTGATACTTGTATCAAAAATTTCTTCATTAGCTTCAAGTATTCAGATTAACACTCCAGTTTTGAAATTTTTGTAGCTTTTAGCTGATTAATTAGAAAAATTACTATTTCAATGAAAGTTTTAAATTATCATTTATTTATTTTTTTAAATGAGAGGGGAAAGCTGAAATTCCTTGTTAAGACACAAGGAAAAAGAATGGCCTACTATTATCTGCAAAAATGCTTTGTTGGGATCTCATATTGATCATATAATAGCTATAGTCTCTTCAGCATTTGTTTAAATTTTAGAAAATCTGTATAAATTAGTGGTGCATAACTTAAAAATTATTCTGCCTTTGGCTAATTAAGTAATTCCCCTGCAGCACTAGAGATCGCTCAGTGCTTTTACTAGATGATCTCAGTAATGCCTCGAGTTGGGTTGATTGAGTGTGTGAAAAGCTCACAGAGCCCGACACCTGCTGCTATTTCACAGCGATGAGCCTTTTTCTTTCTACACTGAAGATTTTCTTCTATATTTAATGTGGTTTATTTTGGGCTCAGAAATAATTGCTGTGTTGAAAATAATCCTTTGTCAGAAAAGAAGGTAGCTACCACGTCATTTTGAAAGGATCATGAGCAGCTATAAGCAAAGCCATAAAAAGTGGTTTGATTGATGTATTAGGTGTAGCTCTTGATTTTGTTAATTAAGATAAGGTGACTTCCCCCCCCCCCCCGCTTTTAGGGTTAAAATAAAAGATTTCTATATTTTTATCACTATAGATAATAGTTATTATACTATGTAGTGAGTTCTGCATGGGTACTCAATGTATAGTGAAGCCTGAAATAATAAGATAATAAGAAAAGCAATAATTTTCTAAAGCTGTGATATTGGTGATACAGAGGTGATTCTCAGAAGAAAGCTCTTCATTTTGTGACTTATAGAACACTACTTTTTATAAAGCCATATTTTTATAGGGAAACTTAGGAGTAACATAGAACTGATGAATGAAGTAAAATAAGTTTTACTGGATTTTTGTAGAACTCTGGACATTGAGGATTCATTATGCTGTGGTTAACTTTAAATATTTTTTCATTCCAAATATCTGAATTAACAAGCCTTGTCTTTACAAATATGTGCCATTGTGCAATATCAATGGATTTTCTAAAAATAATGTAAATGTCTTCTATTAGATGTTGAGTGCAATAAAATACAGAAGAATTCTCGGTATTGTCATTATTTTTGAAATATAAGGTATTTTTAATTTGTTAAATAATAAAGTCAGTTCATTTTGTCCTTACTGGTATTTTAAGAGATTATAGCATTTTTGCTAACTAAAATCACTAAGGAATACCTTCAGCCAGTTAATGTATTTCTAACAGATAATGCTTATTTAACATTTACTATCATGCTACATTGACAGGGGGCAAGATTAAAATTAAATATCCCCTGCATCCATCCTTTGTAGGTTTTGTCCTTTACCTAGAAGTTTTGATTATTCCCTGGACAGCCTGCTCCACCTTTTTTCCCCTAATGTTTGATTTTTATGGGAACATAGTAGATGTGTAAATTTGACTATGTGAGATATTTCAATACAGGCATACAAAATGTATAATAAATAATTGTTGACTCTAGTAACCTGTTGTGCTATGAAATACTGGGTCTTATTCATTGTATCTAACTATATTTTTGTATCCATTAACCATCTTCACTTCCTGCTTCCCTCTCTTCCCACTACCCTTCCCAGACTCTGGTAACCATCCTTCTCCCCTCTGTCTCCATGAGTTCAGTTGTTCTAGTTTTTAGCACCCACAAATTAGTAAGAACATGTGATATTAGTCTTTCTGTGCCTGGCTTATCTCACTTAATGTAATGACTTCTAGTTTCATCCATGTTGTTGGAAATGACAGGATCTCATTCTTTTTTATGGCTGATTAGTACTCCATTATATATGTACCACATTTTCTTCATTCATCTGCTGACAGACACTTAACTCGATTTCAAAGCTTGGCTATTGTAAGTAGTGCTGCAATAAACATGGGAGTGCAGATATTTCTCCAATATACTGATTTCTTTTCTTTTGGATATATACCTAGCAGCGGGATTGCTGGGAGGAAGCATTAGGGGAACGTCCAGATTGTTGGTCTAGGCAAAGATTTCTTGAGTAATACCCCAAAAGCACAGGCAACCAAAGCAATAACGTTAAAATGGGATCACATGAAGTTACAAAGCTTCTGCACAGCAAAGGAAACAACAAAGTGAAGTGATAACCCACAGAATAAGTCAAAATATTTGCAAACTACCCATCTGTCAGGGGATTAATAACCAGAATATGTAAGGAGCTCAGACAATTCCATGGGGGAAAATCTGATAATCTGATTTTTAAAATAGGCAAGAGATCTGAATTCTCTAAAGAAGACGTACAGATGGCAAACAGGTATATAGAAAAGTGCTTAACATCCTTGATCATTGGAAATGCAAATCAAAACTACTTTAAGATACCATCTCATCCTAGTTAAAATGACTTTTATCCAAAAGATAGGCAGTAATGAATGCTGGTGAGCATGTGAAGGGGGAACCCTCATGCACTGTTAGTGGGGTATAAATTAGTACAGCCACTGGGAGCTTCCTCAGAAGACAAAGTAGAACTACTGCCCCACCTTTTATACATGACTTAATACGGGGAGGATATTAAATTCATTGTGAGTGGATGAAAAGCAGAGATGGGTATGGAAAGTTCTCTTTTCTTTTCCATTTCCAGTCTTCATTCTCTGGACAGAAAAGGAGAACTAAATAAGGAAGAAGCTGCTGGGGTTCTAGAACAGGTTGTTTTCAGCTTCAGCATGTCCAGAAGAAACAACAAAAATAAACACTAATGGTAAGCAGACCCACTTTTATTGAATGCACCCACTCTGCTGAGTCCTGCGCACACCTATCAGGGAGCTGAGTCTTCTCAGCAGATAAGGATTACTCCCACCTGCTGGTGAGCAAAGCGATGTCAGTGAGGTGGAGTGCCTGCTGGCCTGTGATGACATGCCAGTATCCAGAGCAACTCTCGGGTAGCTGGTGAGAGGAGGAAGCAATTGGAGGGAGGCCAAAGGGCGGGCAGGAAGACAGGCAACTAGCTAGTAATAGTTGATGTTATACAGCATGAGCTACGAAAGTGCTAGTAGAGAGAAAAGGAGCCTGGAAAGCTGTCGCTTGAGGACTGGTCAGTGTGGGCGCTTAGGGAGAGAGCAGAGTCCCATGTCCCAGTGCAGGGAACGAACAGATGCCCATGTGGTAATGGACCCAGAGGGATGAACAGGCCTGGGTGGAAATTCGCTTTGAACATATGCTGAGTCCAGCCAGAACTGCTCAGCTGGCAGGTTAGCACAGTGGCTGGAACATGATACAGTGTATCTGAATCCACAAAAGCTATTTGCTTTAGTGGTGGTATGACAGTTTTTAAAGATCAGTATCTCATTCTTTTTAGTAAGGCTTTTATTGTTCTGATAAAGTAATATTTAAAGGAGAAAAAATTAACGTTAAGACAAGTAAAGAGTAGTGTAACATCTTTTTTCTGAGTAGAAATATTTAAACACTAAATACGAGTTACATGTGAGCTTGTACTTTTGTAATTTTCGGGGGTGGGCTGAGCATATAGCTTCCTTTAGTTAATGAATTGCCCATTACTGGGATTTAGAGTGTGATTAAAGTAGTGTTTTATGGAGCATAGTCTCTGAAATTGGTGGTGTTTGTTTTGTAACCCTGGACAAGCTCCCTTAGCCTCTCTATGCTTCAGTTGCCTTACTTGTAGAATTATAACTACCTCCTATGAATGATGCGAAGTTTAAATGGGATAGTCTGTGTTAAGCGCTAAGAACAATGCCTGCATGTTCAAGGCAGGCATGTTCAATACATGCTCAAGTTATTTTCCTCTTTGGCACAGTGAGATTCATATGAGGTCTCCCAGAGAAGCATAGGTACAGAGAATAAAGGAAAATAGCACTTCATTATTATCTGGGCAGAATGCTGGTGAGGTAAGCTGAATCTCATAGAAAGCTCCTTTACCTAAGCTAAATTTAAGCACTCAAAATCGTAGCACCTAAAATGTATCCTTTGTGTATTTTCTCCATATCCAGAATGAGTCTCAGAACTCAGCTTGTGATGTGAGGTAAGGGACAGAGGAGGACAAGAATGAGAATATTAGGGCTTTTGCCCTGGGGCATGGAATGATCTGGGTGAGGCCTTAGGTCAAAATGCCACCTCCTTTTAGATACAGCATGGGGAGTGGAAGAAAGTAGATGGCCCTTGTTTCTGGGCCCTTGTCCAACCACACTCACTCACCACGTTCCTGGGAGGACATGAGTCCAGAGGATATGGGGAGACCTGGCCAGGGCCCTCCCACATGGGGATCAACACCTTCCCCTTCTGTTTAGAATGTGACCAGTTCAAACCACTCCTCCTTCCTTATTTCCCTCCCAAGAGTGGGAAGATGTGTGGAGACCCCTAAACTCCTTTTCATGACCAGCGCCCACCTGTTCTATCTAGTCCTGTTAGAAACTTGCATTTTACACTTCATTTTTCTAATCACATTAGCCATCTACAATGACTGGGGGATGTGGAGGGTTGCAGTGTTCCTGCAGGTACTGCTGATCCCCCTAGAAGGAGCTCTGTCAAGACTGGGATTTTTGATGCCTTTCTTCATTTTTGTATCTCGGATGACTACAAGGGTGCCAGGCAGACATTATTAGGTGCTCAGTTAATATTTGCTGAATGAATGGTATTGAATGGTCTAGTTCAGCTACCTAACTTTATAATGAGGAGGTTATAGTTAAAATGATCAGGAATTCTAGAACATTCTGCCAAGAGCTACAAGTCCTTAAAAAAAAACAAACTTGCATTATTCTTTCAGCACTGCCCGGAGGTATGTGCTGTCAACTTTATAAAACCAACTCTTTCCAAAAGTCAAGACTGGCACCTCTCCTCATTTCTCTTTCAAGAAAGGTACACAGTGGTTCGATGGAAAGAATGTATGCTTTGGAATTATGTGAACTGCTGGCCTTGATAGCTTTGGGCACTTTAATTTCTTAACCATCTGTTTTCTCCTATGTACAAAGAAGGCGGTAAGACGTTCTCCACAGGGTGTGAGAAAACAAGAGAATCCATAAGTGATGTGGCACACTATATTTCAAAGTTAGTTCCCCTTTCTTCCTCTTCTCTAGCGACTCAAAGGAGCAAAACCACTTGACTTATAAAAAGCCCTTCCCTGCATTAAAAACAAGCCTCAGACGGCGGAGGTTGCGGTGAGCCGAGATCGCGCCATTGCACTCCAGCCTGGGTAACAAGCGAAACTCCGTCTCAAAAAAAAAAAAAAAAAAAAAAACAAGCCTCAGATTTACTTTTCATCTTCTCAAATTGAAATGTGTTATATGAATGAACACGGGGAACTCGAGACCAACAGATTGAGATGTTCGCTTGACGGCATCCCTGATCTCATCGACATCCTCTTGCGGCTTCTGTGGGAGAGGACAGAGTCTGATATTTTAAATCAACCTCCCAGACTCTACCTTGTTCCCACACCAGCCCACGTGCATATGCCCGTGTTTCTAGAAATACCCAAAGAATAGGTAAGTTCCTACTAAGGCTGTAATCAGGTGATCTACCTTGAAAATTAACTAGATCCTAATTTACATTACATGGTAGTCCTAATGTGAAGTTATAGGTGCAGAAATGAGGTTAAAAACACATGGTCAGCTCATATGCTGCTGTTTTCACTGTGAGGGGTGGATGTTCTTTGGCTAGTCTAGGCTCTTGGTGGGTGTCATTGTACTCGGAAATTCTGTCTGTGGGAAAGACACTGACTGTGATTTGCTTAGTGCATCTGACACAGGTGGGCTCTTGGGTTCATCTTTGGCTTCTCACTTGGGCTTCAGCACCAGCTCCCCCAGTGGGTCATCTGTGTATGTGTAAAGTTCTTAGAGTAGCATACTAATATTCCAAGCAGTGTGACATGCTGCGTTCCTTTAAATCACATGATATCACTTATTAAAGTAGTTTTCTGATTTCAAGAGACAATAAAAATATTGAACAAGCTTTAATGATGGCTTCTCCCCACCCACATGTCTTTGTACCATAGAGACACTGAGAGTTGATGTACATCACCCACTCCAACTCTCTTATATTATAGACAAGGAGTACTTAGCCTGGTACCTGATACCTATCTGCCTAGTCAGTGCTTGATGACTTATTGCCCAAATCTTGTTATTTTCTTTTTTTTTTTTTTAACGGAGTCTTGCTCTGTTGCCCAGGCTGGAGTGCAATGGCATGATTTTGGCTCACTGGAACTTCCACCTCCCAGGTTCAAGCGATTCTTCTGTCTCAGCCTCCTAAGTAGCTGAGATTACAGGTACAAGCCACCACGCCTGGCTAATTTGTGTGTGTGCGTGTATTTTTAGTAGAGAAGGGGTTTCACCAGTTGGTCAGGCTGGTCTCAAACTCCTGACCTTGTGATCCACCCGCCTCAGCCTGCCAAAGTGCTAGGATTACAGGCGTGAGCCACCGCACCCAGCCCAAATCTTGATATTTTCTAATGAATTTCATGTGTAATGAATTCCAGATTTAGGAAAATTGTATTTGCTCAGAATATATTTTTATTTAATTATACTTATTGAATTCATTTAAATGTTGTTGTATATTTTGAGATACTGAATGGTGACTTGCATAGTACTTACTATGTTTTGTCTTTAATTTTCAGAAACAAATAGAAAAACAGAGGATCCAGAACAAAAAGCAAAAGGTGAGATTGTCAGATAAACAGCCTTTAAAATATACATGGGAAAAGTCAACATACCATCCAAGAATAACATGATTTTATGTCACTAATTGAAAGAATTTGCTCCTGTTTGTTATTTCAATGACTTTATCAACAAACACTTATTCTACGTAAACATTAAGAGCCAAAGCACAGAAAGAGATTGCCGGGCTTCTCATTTCTAGTTTTGATGTTCGTGCTCATGTGTCCTTAGGAAAATTACTTAACTTTTGCGGCTCAGTTTTCTCTTCTGTAACATAGGAATACTAAGAGTATCAACTTCTGAAGGGTGTGTTTCCATGATAGTAATTAAATGAAAATATATGTAAAGTGCTTAAAGCAATAGCTAACAGGGAAAGCACTTAGGAAATATTAAAAATTATTTATTGTTGATATGTCAACAACTGTACTAGGTATAGGAATCTGAAGATTCCTAGAACATGATATCGTTTTCAAGGAACTCTGAATTGTTAGAAAGACATGCAAACAGAGTTACAGCTATGTAGAAAGAATTATCTCTGCCTTCAAAAGTTTATTACAAAGGCAGTCTCATAAATTTAGTAACCTATAGTATTGTAGTTTAACTTTCACAGGAGTTCCTAAACTTACTCAGAGTGAAGAACTATTTTTAATGTTAAAAAATTATATGGATGACCATAGAATAGTGGCTATTTTTAGTTATTAGTTGACTGATATTATCTTTAATGATTGAATATTATTAAAATTTCAAGAATGCTTTTAATTTAATTTGTAGTGATGAAAGCAGTATGTACATATGTATCTTATACATATGATGCACAAGACCTTACTTCGTGTGCAAATGATACCCGGTGAGCATGTGGAGTTGCTGGCCTCTGGCTGTAATTTCACAGCCCAGAAGTTAAGAAGTAGGCATCTAGTTCATGAAAACTTTTTTTAACTAGTTGTTTTTAATTTTCGTCAAAGTAGTACAAGGATATAGTTTGAAAAGTGGAGGCTCATAATGAATAGCAGCAGTCTTCTTCCCTACTACTTCATATCCCCTAGTCCCACTCTTTTTTTCTTTCTTTTTTTTTTTTTTGAGACAGCATCTCACTCTGTCACCCAGACTGTAGTGCAGTGGAGCCATCTCAGCCACTGCAGCCTCCGCCTCCATGGTTCAAGTGATTCTTCTACCTCAGCCTCCCGAGTAGGTGGAATTACAGGTGCACACCACCACACCCGACTAATATTTGATTTGTATTTTTTTTTTAGTAGAGACGGGTTTTGCCATGTTGGCCAGGCTGGTCTCAATCTCCTGACCTCGTGATCTGCCCATCTCGACCTCCCAAAGTTCTGGGATTACAGGTGTGAACCACCATGCCCGGCCTTAGCTGTTTCTTTCTAGGACTTAGTTATGCATTTCTAAATAACTGGTATAATTCTGCAGTTTTCTCCTCAATGTCAGAAACTGTTGGCTGACTCTGTTTTAAAGATCACTGACATCAGCTCAGTCATCATACTCTCACAAGCTCTCCACTGCCTTACCTCCTGAATCTTCCAATATATTTAGGACATAACTATGATAGATAGTGATACATGCTAATGAGAAAACACAAGGCAAGAAGGGGCAAATCAGCGGCTTTGATAGAGTTGATCACTTCCTCTCCTTCAAACACTCCCTTCACGTGACTTGCTGGATAACATTCTCTTGGTCTTTCTCCTGCTTTCTACTGTTTGCTTTTCTCAGGTTCTTTGGAGATGTTTCTCATCTCTTCGACCATTAATCAATCACTGGAGTGCCCCAGACTTAGTCTTCCAAGTATTTCCCCATCTACACATACTCCCTTGATGATCTCATCTAATCTCATGGCTTTAAATGCCTTTGTATGCCAAAGATTAACAAATTTACCTACAGTCTGAGTCTTTTTCCTGCACTCCAGACTGGTGTGTCCAGCTCTCTACATGGTGTCTGCCTGATAACTTCAGTGTTACATGTGTTCGATGTGTAATAATCACTTCAAACTTCACAAGTCTAAAACTGACTCCTGATCTTCCCCACTCAAAACACACTCCTCCTGCAAACCTGTTTCATACCTCACTGTCAATCCTTCAGCAAATCCCACCAGCCCTCTTCAGAATGCATTGAGAATCCAGCTACTTCTGCCGCCTGTACCCACTACCACCAGGACCAAGTCACCACCATCCCTTGCCTATGTTATTCCAGTAGCCTCCTAACTGGTCTTCCTGCTTCCACCATTGCATCTCTATAATCTTTCTCAGACAGTAGCCACAGCCTTTTAAACTTAAGTCATTTCATGTTGCTCAGATCCCTCCAACATCTTATCTTCCTCAGAGTAAACACAAAATCTTTGCAGTGGTTTATAAGATCTCACACAGTCTGTTTTCCTTTCCTCCTCTTCGACTGGTTTCCTCCCCAACTTCACGTCCTGTGACTCTCTCTTCCTTTGCTCCCTCTCTTCCAGCTCCACCAGCTCCCATGCCAAGAACACCGAAGGACTCAGGGCTTTTGCACTGGCCATTCCCTTCCAGGCTAAATGCTCTTTTTCAGATAGACACATGGGTTGCCCCTTTAGTGTTTCTAGATAGACACACAAGTTGCCCCTTCTGCTCAACTGTTGCATTCTCAGTGAGACTCCCCTCACTGATTTTATTTAAGATTGCAACCCCTTACATTCAGTATTCTGTTTCTTTATTTTCTCCATTGCACTATCACCATGTGAAATATTGGGCAGTTTAACTCTTTAGTGTTTATTGTCTGAACCTTCCACTGGAATGAAGGTTCCATGAAGACACATTTTTTTTTTCCTCACTGTTGCATCTCCTGTGTTTAGAACCATGCACAGTACACAACAGACACTTGATAAATATTTATTGCATGGGTTTCTGTTATTTCTTAATAAGGATTAATATTAAAAGCCCTATAAAACCCTAACTGTACGAGTAAGAACTAGAACCCAGATGGAACTTCTAGGTTGGAAATTCATGGAAAACCCAAAACTCAAGTGACTGATTTTGGGTTAAGAAAACTGCTATTATCATTCCTAAGGAAACCGGAGGTGGTTCCTGTGACTCAGTATGTTTAAGCTCATGGTTCATGGAATCACGGAATCATTGAAACCACACTGTCTTGAGCGTAGAACTAACAAGGAAAATAAAATATTTATTTAAAAACACTTAGCTTTCAATTTCTTAATCCAGAAATGAGGATAACGATTCTTATACCTCACAGAGTAAACATCCTAGTAGAAGGATAAAATAAAAATAATACCTGTAAATAATAAATGCAACCTTCTACTGTTATTATTCCCCAGATCTGAGTCTACTATTATTATCCAAATATCTGGACTTAGGATTGCTTTGACTAACAAATTAGTTAATTTGGGGACCTAGCATAGGTCTACTAATCTTTTTATTGTGTTAAAACATGACTTTTATATTTTATATACACTTACATACACTTATAATCACTTATATACACTTATACACTTATATAAATTTTATATACACTTATAATCAATTATACAAGCAACTATATTTTCAGCCCCAAAAGTAAGGCAAACATTATTTAGGAATAAAGAGCAGTTTTTAAAAATTGAATAAATTTAGCTTTATGAAAAACTCATGAATATGATCCACACCACTTAGTTTGTCTTGGACCGTGAACATTTCATCACGTGGCTTCAAGACAGAGATTCCACTGCTGTAGTACATGGAGGCCACGCCCCAGTGCCACAATCACTCAGGTCTCACTTTTCAGGATCCTGGATTCCAGAGGGTAACAGAGGAGGAAGAGGAAAACACACTCTCTCTGGCCTTTATTCATGTGTTCCTGTCCTGCATTGGTTGGGGAAATGAACATATTTGTGGAAAGGCCTGGTTTTCTAACAGGACTCCCCATCTTTAGCCTCTTCCCTCCATGTCTTCAAGAGGTGAGTTATAGTTCAGATTCAAACCAACCCTACCAATCACCACATTCCCATTCCCATTAAATTCAGGTACATTTCATTTTAAAAAGTCAAATTTTAGCCCTTAATACAAGCACTTTGGGAGGCCAAGGCAGGAAGATTGCTTGAGACCGAGAGTTCAAGACCAGCCTGGGCAACATAGCGAGACTCTGTTCCTACAAAACATTTAAAACTAAAAAATAAATTTAAAAAGTCAAATTTTAGTGTCTTAAAAAGACAGGATCTTATTTCTTACCCACCTAAATAACCTAGGGCCAGTTTAGTGGCTCATGGGGGACCCCACTCCTCTCTCAGCATTTCTGCCATTCTTAGTCCATAACCTGATGTTCCAAAAGGGTTGTTCATGCACCAGCCATTATAGCCACATCCAGGTTATAGGATTGAGGATTGGAGAAGGAGTAGGCTTCTTAGAAAAACTGCATTTAACTGACAGAATTTTGTTAAAGCTAAAACTTAGGGTTTTAGTTCTAAGGAAAAAGGAAATATGCAATATTGAGAAGTAGCAATAATTAGCAGTCTTGAGCATACAGTATTTTATTCCTTTT
Organism: Aotus nancymaae; assembly: GCF_030222135.1. NCBI lineage: Eukaryota > Metazoa > Chordata > Mammalia > Primates > Aotidae > Aotus > Aotus nancymaae. Next base: position 12,629,764 of record NW_026988450.1, on the reverse strand, counting down.
GTTATTAAAATATATTTGACTATCATATTTTAGGAACGTGGCTACTGTTCAATACCAAAAAGCTCGATAGGTCATAAGAATATATATTTTTACAAGTGGTCAACTTTCTATTATTCACACACTCAAAAATTGATTCCTTCATCCCCTTAAATATTTGTGTGCCAGCTACGTGGCAGGCATTGTTCTAGACAGGTGGTTGCAGGTGAGAGCAAGACAGATGAGGTTCCTGTTTCAGGGAGCTCACATCCCAGCAGTATACACATAGACTGAAATTTTGGTAAGATTTCTGAAGAAACAAAGCAGAAGAGCATGCTGTAGAGAGAAGGGGTGGTAAGTTAGGGAAGAAGGCGTCCCAAAAGGTTAGTGAAACCTAAGCATTCTGAGCAGAGGAACCGTTTGTGCAAAAGTCCTGAGACAGGAGAGAAGGGCCGAGAAGCTGGAGCACCCTGAACAAACCTAGAGTGCGTAAGAAACAGTTAGAGAAAGTCAGGGACTAGGCCATGGTGGGAGTCTGGACATTTTCTTCATGCTGCGGACACCATACCCAGCCCATGGACATCTCTGTACCATATAGAGCCCTTTCTCATTTACGCATTGACTGGTTTGCTTCTGGGAGGTCCACTTCAGTGCATTCTTACAAAGGGAGGGACAGGGAATCCGAATGGTGGGCACGGCTTATTGCAGATAAACAAGAACACTTGCAAACCTGCCCCAGATCTGCTGCTCACAGGGCAGTTGCAATTCTGAGCCCCTCACATCATCTCTGCCCGTCATGCTCCAGACCTCCCATTCTAGCCTTAGCAGCACGTACCTTCCCCTGCACTGCTGGGTATCCTCGGTGCACAAGTCTGACCTCCAGGGGCTCTGATCCTAAAGGTGGTTTGCCAGGGGAGTGTAGGGGCCGGGACCTCTGGAACCTGCAGAGAGGATCATTGCAACAGCTTCGGTTGACTGTTTGTCACTCTCCCACCATTTAAAATTAGCCCTTTAGATCAGTACCAACCAAAATATGTTTGTAACAGTATTTTATTAAGGGGGAAATGCAGAAATAGACAAAATTAAAAGAAATAATGAATCAATATTATCACAAATTTATTGAAAATCTGTTGGAGCAAATTGTCAGCTGTGGAAATTCCATGTATTTTTTACTCGAATCGACTCATATGATACTGTTACCTGGTAGGGAAAAGGGAAAGGGAAACATTACGTATTTGGAATATGTAGTAAAAAAATGGAATGTGCTTCACTCATCAGGCTTTAGTTCCATAATAACAGAAATTGATATTTGTTTAAGGCAAAACAGGCCCTCATTTGTGGATGTCTGTTTCTTAAGTCAAATCAGATTGTTTTTATGTTTTAGATGAAATTGCGATATCAGTTTCTCCCCACTGGATGTCATCTTTTCCCACATATTCCATAGCCCACAGTCACAAAACGTGTGAACTACCAAATAATGCAATACAAAAATGGCTTGTTAGATGTCAAATTCAAACGATGATTTGTGTTCATCCATTTATTGAATACATAGTGAGTACTTATGATGTCCAGGCTCTGTTTTAGGCACTGGGACCAAAATAGTCAATAAAACAAAGTTGCAGCTCTCATTATAATTGCATTTTAGTGTGTATAGGGGAGAGAGTGGGAATATGTAGTTTTTAAAAAATTAAAATATAAAAGGCAGTGTTAAGTGTGAAAAGGAATATAAAATAGGAAAAGAGAACAGAATGATCAGGAGGCGTTGCTATGTGATAGGCCTCTTGGATGGTGACATTTCATTTGAAGATTTGAAGAGGCAAGGGCATGAGCTGCACTGCCATCTGGCAGAAGGGTTCTGGGGCTTGGGGAACATTCTCATAGTCCTTAGGGCATGTGTGCTTAGCATGTTTGAGGCTTAACAAGGAGGTGATTGCTGGTAAAGAATGTGTAAGGGGAGAGTGTAGGAGTGCATGAGACCAGAGAGGTCAAGGATCCAAATCACATAAGCCTTTGAAGACCAAAGTAAGAACTTGTGTATTATCTCCAGTGAGATGGCCATTGGGAGACTCTGGGCAGAAGATGGATATGATTGCATTATGTTTTCAAAGGCTCATTCTGGCTATAGGGGTGCAAGACTGGAAGCAGGGAAAGCAATTAGGAGAGTATTGCAGTGGTCCAGGCAAGACATGATGATGATACAGAGTAGAGGTGGTGAGTGCTGGTTAGAGTCTACATATGTTTGGATGTAAAGTTAGTAGGATTTGATAATGAGTTGGATAATGGAGTGAGAGAGGTCAAATATGGATCTATGGCTGGGCACAGTGGCTTATGCCTATCTCAGCATGGAAGGCCAAGGGGGAGGATTGCTTGAGGCCAGGAGTTTGAGACCAGCCTGAGCAACATAGTGAGATACTAACAAACAACAACAACAAAAACCCAACACTTAGTCAGGCATGGTAGCATGAGCCTATAGTCCCAGCTACTTGGGGGTCTGAGGTAGGAGGATCAATGCTTCAGTGAGCTATGATCACGCCACTGTACTCCAGTCTGGGCAACAGAGAGATCCTGACTCTAGGAAAAATAATTTAACCTTAAAAAGCTGTGCTTTGACAAATTCACTGAACACAAAAATATGCAATATGTTCCTGATTTAATATATTATCAAATGTCAGTTATCAGTTGGGATTTGTGAGCCTTTAAAGACATTTGAAGAGCAATGGAAATGTGTTTTTGCCTGTGTGTATCTATGTGTGCACGTGGGTTGGTGTGTGTTAGATAAAATTGTATTGTGTACTTTTCCTAAATTTTTTTATTTAGAATTATACTTAATATCTTATTAAATTATTCATTACCATTAAGAATATGTTTAAACAGTATATATATGTCTTTAAAACATTTAAAGATTTCCTGGGTACTATTTTTTTTTTTAAGTCGTAATCAGTGCCCTAACAAAACACCAGATGGCGCTAGAAAACAAGTCACATTTACACTAACAGAAATCACATCTGCAAAGCAACTTAAAGAAAGGTGGAGTTGGCTGTATTACAGCCAGTAAATCAGCTTGGTGCAACTAGTACTTCGGATGGATAGTTCTTAGTTTTCTTTTATCATAGGAAAATATAACAAACATAGTTAATAATCAAGTGTCATTCGAAAGTTTTCTTATTTAAAAAATCTTCAGTGAGGTTTTCATTGTGATTCTTATAACTGTAAATAACATATTTGAACAAAGTTTTCTATTGCTCTGATGATAAAAACTAAACTTCTTAGCACAGCACATGATGCATTTCAGGATATAGCCCCTGTTTATGGCTTCCCTCGGTTCAAAATGTTCTTCCTAATCTCTCCACTTTTCTTTTATCACTCCCGTTTCTTAAAACTGAACTTCGATGTTCTGTCTTTCAGAAAGCCTTCTCTGACTACACTCCCAGACCAGAAGGTGTGTTTCTCTTTTTGTTCCCAAGATGCCTTGTGCTTGCAGATTTTTCATTAGCACATATTTTGAGTTTTCCCTTTATTTTCTAGACAAAAAGCTGATTAAGAGTAGGAACCGTGATCAACCCCTATCCCCTTATATTAGTCAGAGTTTACAGAGTTCTCCAGAGAAAGAAAACCAATAGGATGTGTGTGTGTCTGTCCGTGTGTGTGTGTGTGTGTGTGTGTGTGTATAGATATACAAATAGATACAGATAGAGATTTATTTTAAGGAATTGGCTCATGTGATTATAGAGGCTGGCAAGTCCAAAATCCACAGGGAAGAGTTGATGTAGCAGCTTGAGTCTAGAGGCAGAATTACTCTTCCTTGGAGGGAGATAAGTGTTTTTCTTAAGGCCTTCATCTGATTGGATCAGGCCTACTCACATTATGGAGAATAATCTGCTTTACTCAAAGTCTGCTGGTTTAAATGTTAATCTCACCTAAAAATACTTTCTCAGCAACATCCAGACATGCTTGACCAAATGTCTGATTACCATGGCTTAGTCAAGTTGACAAATAAAATTAACCATCACACTATACTAGTGGCACTTAACCATAGATAATGGATGCTGAATAAATAGTTGTAGTATGAAAAAAATGTGACTAACCCCATTCTCTTTCATTGCCCCTTCATCTAATAGTGATATTATAAGATGCAAATAGCCTGAATGGTGGGCAGGAAGAGTTATAAACAGAAAAGTATAAGTATGAATTCACTTTAAGTGTCTACAATATACTTGCTACATTTCAAGTTATTTTCAGATGAGTTCTTGTTTAATCATTACCCATAAATCTTGTGATTTAAGCGTTTTTCAGCTACGATTTCTTCAAAATGTTTTCATCTTTTTTTGCACTCCCCTACTTCTGTGACTATAATTACATGTATATTGGACTGCTTGAAAATGTCCCACAGGTGTATGAAAATCTGAGTATTTTTAGGCTGGGCACGGTGGCTCAGGCCTGTTATCCCAGCACTTTGGGAGGCCAAGGCAGGTGGATTACTTGATGTCAGGAGTTCAAGACCAGCCTGGGCAGCATGGTGAAACCCTGTCTCTACTAAAAATACAAAAATTAGCCAGGTCGTGGTGGCACATGCCTTTAATCCCAGCTACTTGTGAGGCTGAAGTGGAAGGATCACTTGAGCCCTGAAGACAGAGGTTGCTGTGAGCTGAGATCACACCACTGCCCTCAAGCCTAGGTGACAGAGAGAGCAAGGCTCCGGCTCAAACAACAACAACAATAACACTTTGTTCACTATTTAATTATGTTTCCCCATTGGATTGCATACTTTCTATTATTCTATCTTCAAGTTCATTGATTTTTCTGCCATTTCAAATCTGTGTTGAGTTCATCTAGTGAAGTTTTCATTTTAGCTACTGTTCTTTCCAACTCTAGATCTCCAATTGCTTCTGAAATGAAAACTACAGAGATTCCACATCTGTTTAGGCATGAATACTATTTTTAAAAAATTCTTTGTACTTATTTATAACCAGCTGTTTGAAGTATTTTACTAATAAACCCAATATTTGGGCACAATGGCAGGCAGTTGCAGTTGGCTCCTTTTTTTTCCTGAGACTGGGTCAGGTGATTTCTATTTTTTTTTTTGCATGTCTAGTAATTTTTGGTTCAAAACTGGATTGTGTATGTAATTTGTTGTAGCAACTTTGGAATTTGTTTTGTTCTTTCTGAGGACTGTTGGTGTGTAGTAGACAGTTAACTTGCCTGAACTCAAATTGAAAAATCTGACTCTCCAACAGTGTAAAGCAGCTAATATCTCTGGTCAGGATTTTTGGCTTTTAATTGCTTTGTTTAAAGTCCGGTTAGCAAGGGTGGAGGCGTCTTATGGCTTCAGAGATTACTCGTTTGCCAAAGATTTGCACAGAATTGATACTCAGATTTTGAGACTTGTTTCTGGAATTTCCCCTCACTTCTGGGATTCACTATCTAAATTTTCAGTTGCCTGGTCAACCCAATTTCTGCCCTCTTACACCTCAAGCCAGTAGGACTTCTATCTCCTGTATTGGGAAATGAACTCAGGCAAAACATAACAAACTTGTACATTTTATCAGAAGCTGCTCTTTCAGGGGGTAGATTTGTATAGTAGTCAGCCTAGAAGGCAGCCCTCAGTAATTCTTGCCTGCTGGTATTCACACCTCTGTGTAGTTCTCTGTCTATTGAATAAAACTGATCTATATGGCCAAAAGAATATTGCAGAAATGACAGTGTAACTTCCAAGGCTAACTCATGAAAGATGTTGCAGCTTTTACCATAATCCCTTTAAATCACTCATTCTGGAGAAAACCAGCTGCCACATTATGAGAGTATACAAGAAGCTGGGTCCACATAGCAAAAAACTTGTGAAATATAATAAATGTTTATGATTGTTGCAAGGTGCTAAGTTTGGGGATGATTTGTTTCTGAAGTCATATATAGCTAATCCATCCTCCTCAAGTTTCTGCTGGCTTTTTTACCAGTCTCCCTGGGGCTACTCATGAAGGTGGATAGTAAGTCAGCCAGGGATGGCTTTGGCTTGTGAGCTTAGAAAGTATGAAATGTGGTCTTTTCCTTTAAAAATTCATTCATTCATCTTACTGAGATGAGAGCTGTTGTGCCTGGCGCAAAGACACCTGTCATAAAGTTGGAATCATTTAGTCTCTGAGGGTCCATTCCATTGATGCATGTGGGCTTGACCAAGTCATCACTGCCTTGAGCTTAATTACTGCATGGCTAGCCTAGTTAGATCTTCTGTCTTTGTCTTTTTGCTGCTCATTGGAGATGCTTTAGTCCTTAATTTAGCAGTCTTGAAACACAGGTATTCCCCGTTGACAAGTCTGCCTAGATGTTGCAGCACAGGCTGGTAGTTAAGTTCCCGCTAACCGTTATGTGTAGTAATTTTTCCATGTTATAGAAGAGCAATGTAGCAATATCACAATTAAACCAACTCAAGGAAAAGCTTTGAAAAAAACAGTCTCTCGTTCACCCTTGCAGCTGTGAAAAGAGGTTATGAGATAACTGCTGTTAAAGATTTATTATAGTCATTACATGCAACAGCTACAGTAGTTTTAGTGGTTCCTAAAATACACCAGCAGTTATTGTCTGATTACTTCCACAGATAAGTTAATTATAGGAGATTTCTGACTCTCACACAAGTCTGATTTAGAGAGAAGTTTAATTATAGCAATTTTAGTGATTTAAATAAGCTCAGCATATATTACCAGTCTTAGCAAGTATAGTAGAAGTTTTTAGCTATGTTGAAATACACATTCTTTTTGTTTTTATTTTTCATTTCATGATTTCTAACCATAGTGTAGTACATGTGATAATTTAGGACACCTGTTTTCACCAGAGTGCATCTTCAGTCAAACACGCCACAGGACAACAATAGCAAATTCTTCATTATCATTAAAATCCCATTCTAATGCTGCCCATGGAGCACTCCACATTTTACAAAGCTAATTTGTGTAATGATTGTGACAATATGAGCAGGAAAGTAAAATAGGTTTCTTAAGGAAAAAGGTCAGGTATTGGCATATTTTTAAATTATTGTTAGGATTGTAATTTTTTTAATGAAGGAAGATGTGACACTCTTTTTCAAATCAGGCACTTCATTGTTTATGAACACAATTGTCTATTTGTATACTGAGGAAAATTAACAAAAAAATTAGCCAGGTAGGCATGGTGGCATGCGCTTGTAGTCCCAGCTACTCAGGAGGCTGAGGCAGGAGAATCACTTGAAACCTGGGGGCAGAGGTTGCAGTGAGCTGAGGTTGTGCCACTGTACTCCAGCCTGGCGACAGAGCAAGACTCCATCTCAAAAAAAAAAAAAAAGAACTTTAACCACATATGCCTAAACTAACTTAAAATTAAGCTTTCAAAAAATGTGCCATAAAAAGACAGTGCTGTGAGTAGTTGAATATATTCATTTATTTAAACAAGACTTCACATTGGTGTGTACGTTAGTTTGGAAAATGCATTACTGAAAATTACCTTAGTCTGAGCCCTGTAGACCTCTTCCCCATAGCATTTTTGATTTTTCTAATATGATGATAGGTCCAGTGGCACTGACAGCAGTAATTCCTGCCATATTTTTTGTTTTTCACTTAAAAATCAAATATATACTGACAATAGGAAAATATTAGTAATGGTGAAAATAAATCAAATTCTGTATTTCAGTTTGAGTGATTTCATTACATCCTGCTTGGAAGTCAGTCTACCACCTTTCCTTCACACCATGAATATCAGCCTTGCCTTTCCTCTTTGCTGCAATGCTCTTTCTTCTTCCCCTTCATCCATTTGGATCTATACCACAGACCTTTGCTGTTACCATGCCTGGTGCTGGGTGGGCATGGGATGAAGATTAGGCACCTCCCACAGGCAGGTCTGGAGGCCTCGCAGGAGGCAGCAGGCAAATCTATCTCAGAAATATGGAGAAACCCGGCCTCACAGGGATTCTGGAACAGACCACAAGTAAGGCTGCCAGCAGAGGATGTTTGCTGACAGAAAGCAGGATTTCCACATGGAGGGGTAGCATTGAATCCTCAGAAGCACTGGAATAGCACAGGGCTCCATCACTAGCCCTGCCACGTCGTTAGGAGCTGGTCCAGAATGAAGGCAGCAGGACATGAGCTCAGTGCCAGGAGAGCAGCCGCACTCATGGTATATCACCTGCCATAATGCTTTTATCTAACCTTCCCCTTTCCTCTTTGCCCTCCGTCTAGAACATCTGAAGCTAATATATGGATAATTAACTTCTATTGAAACCAGTGATGCACCCAAACAAAACTAGGTTCTCCTTAGGCACCACGGTATACTGTCACATTTCCCACCCCTAGCTGCCTGCCAGTCTCACCCAGCTCTGTGTCACTGCTGGCCAGGCACAGTGACAGCAGAGGACTGCAGGATGGATCCCAGTGGATGAAGAGGAAGAAGAAAGCGCATTAGAATCACATGGGGGAGATTTCAAATGGTGCCCTGGGTCCCGCCTTCAACTATTCTGATTTCATTGCTCTAGGTGCAATAATTCTAATGTGCAGTCATGGTTGAGAAGTGTTAGTTAAGATGTGCAGCTGACCTAGTCAATCAGATCTGTGTACCAGGTGCATCTTAACTAAAAATTTTTATTGGTATCACCTGATTCAGAAATCTTTTTTTTTGACAGTATTTGAATCCCATTTAAGGGTTTTTTTAAATTTATAAAATATAAAGCCAACAAAAGGATTGAGAAAAACTGAACCTGTTATTTGAAAAAAATATTGTAAGTTTATTAAACAGCTATCTTAAAGATAACCATATGAGCCACAAATGATAGGCAAACCCAGCTGTACTGAGGAGCTGAGGAAAACTTGCAGTGCTTCCTTCTCATGGTGTGGACAGAATACTGAGCTTGGTAGTCGAGGCAGCTGTTGCTGTCTGAATCTTGGCGTAGACCCTTTTCATCCTATGGCCCATGCTCTGTCTCATCGGCAGACTCTCACCTCACTCAGGTCTGTTCTTACCAAACCATGAAAATGTGAATCAGGACTAAAAGACTAGTTTTAACGAATTCTCATTTGCCATCTACACATGCTCAAACTTCAGCTATTAAATAACAAGATTTTTATCAATGATATTTTCAAAGGTCTAGCTTTGTCTGATGCTGCTAGTTTCTACTGCATTGATGCCAGCAAGTGCCGGAAGAAAGGCCAGTCTTTCCCAGTGCTGCAAATGTGTTGCCTGGGAAAACAGCAACTGCCTCCAGCCTTGGACTGGAGAGACCCACTTGACCATTGGCTGAAGTCCCTGTCCTCCTCCCTACTCCTGCTGTTCTCATTATCCACCCTCATTTCAGCAGCTGGGGGTAGACACTATCCTCTGAGATTTTTGCTGTTTAACTATTTGAGGCAACTAATTAAATTCTCATCATGTATGTGGGAACATGTCATTCACTGAAGAAATATTGCCATATAGGATGAAGATGTTTGAGGAAAAACAGTGCTAGAAATAAATGGCAGATGCATTCCACTTCATTGGTTCACTTTCTGCCTTTTTACTGAAGGAACTTAACTGTGCTTTGTACTCAGAAGGTTCTCAGCACTTTCTGAGTCATTGCCGTAGACCCATTCATGGGTCTCTCATGCCAGAGAGGATGTTGGTTTCTTTCTTTAACTCTTATTATAAAAGTAGTGAGAAGCCATTACTGAGGGCATAACGGTACTTCTTTCATGGTTCCTCTCCTAAATTATTTACCACTAGATATGTTAACTACTTAAGGTGAATATGTAGCCATTTATGTTGTGAATTCTAAACTCATTTCAAGTTTTAAATACATTTTTTGAGTTGGTCATGGTAGAATCAGAGAACACTGATTTTTGCCTTTGGGTTCATTTTTAAAAGTCAGCATGCATGGATGAAGGGTGTAGGAGAAAGAATTACATATATTCCAACACATTTTCATTTACAGGGAATTCATTTGTGCCTGGTGAAGGCCAGGCCTCTTGCACCATGTCCTGGGACTTCAGCCATCCCTTGACATGTTGACCCTCCTTAGAGAATGGAAGGGGGAACTGAATAAAGAAGATAACAGCCTCTAGCTAAGAGGGATGATGTATTAATTTGCCAAATATTTGAGCTCCTTTCGTGTCCCGTGCCCTGTGGAGCACTTTGAAAACAAAGCGAGTAACTACAATGTAAAGAGGTAGAGGCTAGGAACAAAATGCTGTGCGAACACCAAGGAGGAAGTGACACACTGCTGGCAGGAGATGGAAAGCAAACGCAGTCTTCATGGAGTGATGACATTTGAGCTGGTCCTCAAGTAGTGGGTGAGGGTTGCATCCATGCAATAGCCCCGTGAATTCAGATGCTGAAGTATTTCTAATGACAGGGTTGTTAAGTTGATATGGAAAAAGTATCACAGGTGCTTCTGCACACAGCAAGCCCAGCCTTACTCCGAGGTCAGTACTTAGTTGGGTATAATGGACTGTGCTCTCTATACAGAAGATAAGATTAGACTCTTGTCTTAAAAACCCTTGATACCACCACTTTTTGGGAAAATTACCATAATTCATTTTTTTCTTATACCCAATGACTTTTACCCTTTTGCTATTTTCGTCAATACATTGATGATAACTTCTCTTTGTCCCATTCCTGTTTCATAATAATTTAATGAAATTAAATGATGGATTTAATTGGCACCTACATCTATGATTTATCTGAAGCCTTTGGGGTGGGCTAGCTACCACAATTAAAATATCAGCTTGATTCAAATTGTGTGAAGCACACTTTAAACTTGAAATAGAGGTGAATAAAATCTGTTTATACAGTGTGATGACTTCAATTGATACCCTTTTGCATAAAAGCCAAGGTTTGATAAAGTTGTGTTTCAGGTAATAACCTTGATTCTTATGCTTCATTGAAATTTGGCTCCTGTCCCCCAAGGATCACTGACTTCTTTGTGCATTTATATCATCATATTAGTGATGTTATTACTAATGTCATTCAGCTAGTCATAGGGTGGAAGTAGCATTAATTGCAAATTATAGCTCCAACATAAAACCAATGAACTTGGGTGAGCATTTAATTTCTGGGCCATGTCACTTTGATTCATACTGCGTCTTTGCTTTTTAACTGCTGCTGTGAGCATATATGTGCGTTCTCTGCAGTATATTTTTTCATGGCACTTCCAGACAGTCCTAAGAGTCAAGCAGTATAGGACTCAGCAGGGTATGTGTTGTTGCACCATTAATTGCATACCTCTGCGCCTTCTGAGGAAAGAGGCCAGAGGCAGATTGTCTTTTACCCCCTGAGAGGTATGATAATAGCTTGACAATGCTCTTACTGGAGTATTTCTCTGTGATTATGAAATACAAGTGAAGAGACTTGTTAGAAAGAAAAATGAGGAATATTTTTAAATTACCTTTTAGATTAATAGTATCAGACACACTTAGTGCATTAGTACTGGCATGATGGAAATACACAAGAAGTTTCCATTCTTGGTCAGTCTGAGTTTGGGGTTTGATTTGTTTTGTTTTTAAAGTGTGTGGCTGAATGTGGTATTTGGAAGTCAAGGCCCTTATGACATTACAGGGAATTTGGAGACGTAGGACTTGTTCTTTATTTTAACATAATGACATTATGCATCTTCAAAAGCATCACCTTTTGAAGTAGCCATTATTATCATTATTATGATTTTAGCAGTGAGCATTTTCCTTATAGGCATAAGAATTCCTCTGACTAGTGTGAAATCACTTATTTAATTCTAGAAAATTCTTGCAGTACAGTAGAAAGGGTTCTTGACTAGGAGTTTTAATCAGCTTTACCAATTTTTATTTGCTGTTTCATCTTGAATAAGTCTCCTGGCTTCTCTGGGCTTTATTTCCCATGTATAAAACATGGAGATAATTCTACCTGCACTTTTGCATTTTTTGTGCAGGTCAGATGGCCATTTGGCTTTGTTGCTGGTGTCATGTTATACAGATACGAGCAACTTTTATCATACTTCACCTCCAATGATTTTTTTTGTAGAAAATGCATGTCATCCCTAAATCCAAATGCAATAGAAGAGTAATCTGATATTGCTTGTGTACGTTCCTTTTCTAAGAGGCTCTTAATGACTGTGTTAAACTTATCCACATGACATTCCAGTGTCTCTAAGTGCAAGAGAAGGGTGGCAATTCTTCAGGGATGTTTTTCTAGGCAGGGTTTATATGTGAAAATGAACATCTACAAGTTGAATAAGGTATGAGAATATTGGAAAGCTATTTGAGGAATGCTTGCAGTGGCATCTCATTAAAGAGTAAGTTATGCTTGCTTTCTACCTTGGGTGTTACAGCTTTATTAACACTGAGTTTGAAAACAGCTAACAAAAAAAGCTAAATGCTTAAGGGATTTATTATAAAGCTCAATAGTGCCATTAATTTCCATGTATGCTTTAAATTGCTGGGAAAAAATAATGTATTCAGCAAAGAGGCAAGTTCCTGCTTCCTCCCCTGAGTCTCCTTGATTGTGCAATTGGTCTCTCATTCTTTAATTAAACTTGTCCAAAGATAGGATCCACTAAAGTGTTTACTGTATAAATAGTTTTCATTCCCAGTGTGCAAGTTTAAAACCGTGGTAGAGTTTGCCATCTGTTAACAACCAAAACATGTGGTGTGCTGTTGCATAAAAATAAACTGCACATTATTCATAAAAGGAATCACAACATATATCACATCTTTGGGGCTGACAATAATCTGTGATGTTTTGGAATGTCACCTCCTTCTAAGTGACAGTATGCTCAGTAGTGCATTATGTTGGAAACCCTATCATTTATAAATGTAATAAAAACAATTCATGTATTTTTATTCAAGTGAAATTGATTTATCTGAATGTCAGTGTTACTGATAAGAAATTATAAATTTTTAATTTTTTTCTTTGATATTTTCAAATCTAAATTTTCCCGAGTTTTATTTTCAAGTCTTTTTTTTTCCCCATAAAATTTAACCATTTAATTTAGCCAGGAATTTAACCATTTCTCTCTCTTTCTGCACTCCTATTGCCTCAGCCCTGTGACATCTCAGGCTTGTATGTCACATCCAAGGAGTCTTCCTGCCTCTAGTTTTTGCCTTTCTACGTATACATATCTTACCTACAGCAAGAGAAAATTCCCGAAAGACAGGGTTCATACGCTGTCATTGAAGCCATCAGTGATACTACATTGTCAGTGGAGCAAAGCCAAAATTCATCAGAAATTTGTTCAAGAGACCCCATAATCTTGCTGTAAGCCACCTGTATAGGCTTGGCCCTAACTGTCCATGTCCCCGCACCTTACAGAATTCCACAAGATTTTTCACAAATGCCTGAACATACCTCTTTCACATTTATGTCTACATGCTTTCCCCTTCCTTTGAAATGTTTTTCCCTGTCTCTACCTCATTCAAAATTAGATGTGTGCCTCAAGAGTCAGTTCTAATGTTCTGTCATTCCTTTAATTCTTTCCTTGTTTTTCCAATTAGTGCTAATCCTTTGCTTCTTTGTGTTCCCAGAGCACTTTGTAATTCTTGCTTTCCCTGATAATTTTCAACCTTTTATTCTAGTCATTAATGTACTTCCCCCCCACCACTTTCTAATGTGTAAAGTACTTGAGGATAGGGATTTTCTTGTTTATCTTTGTGTCTCCACACTAGTTAGCATAATGCCTGTGAGGCACTCAATAAATACGCATCAAAATGGTTTGAAAACTGTCACCCATCGTGTTCTGGAGAATCCAATAAGCAAACTAATGCGATGGAGAAATTTAGACAAACAGGTCAGAGCAGACTGTCATATTTCAGATTGGATTTTTATTTCTATGTAGCAGTAGTTATGGATGTCCTAAAATGTTTTTGGCCCTCTTCTATTCAGTATTTCCTAATGGACAATTTATATCTCACAATATTCTGCAGGAAGTTCCGATTTGTTTCACACAAAACCAGTTGCTATCTTTGAAACTTGTTTAGGTCCCATTTCAAGTTAAACAAGCTCTAAAAATATAAATTCTTAAGACAATCAGGGAAATGTAAACACTGATTATTCAGTAAAAGTATCCAACTATGATATTCAGAATTTATTGTGAATTTCTTTTCTTTTTCTTTTTCTTTTTTTTTTTTTTCCTTGAAAATGAGTCTCACAATGTTGCCCAGGCTGGAGTGCAGTGGACCTGATCTCTCTCAGCTCATTGCAACCTCTGCCTCCCAGGCTCAAGCGATTCTCCCACCTCAGCCTGCCAAGTAGCTGCGATTATAGGCACCCACCACCATATCCGGATAATATTTACATTTTTAGTAGAGACGGGGTTTCACCATGTTGGCCAGGCTGGTCTGGAACTCCGGACCCCAAGTTATCTGCCCACTTTTGCCTCCCAGAGTGCTGGGATTACAGGTGTGAGCCACCGCGGCTGGCTATGAATTTCTTTTTTTATGTAATAATGGTATTGTGGTTATGTTTCTTTATGTTTATTATTGTATAGTTACTATACAATAGACTTCACCTAAAAGCATACAGTTTGATAAGTTTTGACATTTATGAAACTGTAAAACCCTCACCACAATCAAGATAATGACCATATCCAGTGATCCCTGGTGTTTCCTGGTGCTGCTCTGTGACCTCTCCTGGATGTTCTTCCTCTCTGCCCCTCCCTAACTCCAGGCAGCCACTGATCCACTTAAGGTCCCTACTCATCAGTTTACATTTCCCAGATTCAGTGGCCGGAACCTCCAGTAAAATGCCGAGGAGAAGTTATGGCATGGGCATCTTTGTCTTTTTCCTGATCTTGGGGGCTGGAGAGGGTGGAATTCAGTCTGTTGCTGTTTAGTATTATGTTAGCTTTAGATGTTTCATAGATCCTCATTATTAGATTGCGGAAATTTCCTTCTATGTCTATACTGCTTAAAGTTTTCTTTTTTTTTTTTTTCATGAATTAGTTTTGGATTTAGTCAAAGGCTTTTTTTTTTTTTTTAATGATCATATGGTTTTTCACTTTTATTGTATTAATATAAATTGTACTGACTAATTCCAGAAGTTAGAACAGCTATACATTAATACATTTCTGAGCTGAAACTCATGATGTATTATTCCTTATGTATCTTTTTGGATTTGATTTGCTAAAATTTTGAAAAGAAATTTTTTACATCTGTGTTCATGAAGGATACCAGTTAGTAGTTTTCTTTTCATGTAATAGCTTTATCCAATTTTGGTTTGACAGTAATGCAGACCTCACAGAAGGAGTTGGAAACAACCCCTTCTCTTTAAGAATTTATTTGCTAAATGTTTGGTAGAATTCACTAATGAAGATGATTGGGCCTCGAATTCTTTCTGTGAAAAAATTTTTAACCATAAGATTAATTTATTTGATTGATACATGATATTCAGGTTATATGTTTTGTTTTTTCTTGAGTAACCTTTGGTAGCTTGTGTTTTTCAAGAATTGTGTTTATTTCATCTAATTTGTTGAGTAAATTGACGTACATTGTTTATAATATATCTTTTTTTTTATGGAACGCTTCACAAATTTGCATGTCATCCTTGCGCAGGGGCCATGCTAATCTCTGTATCGTTCCAATTTTAGTATATGTGCTGCCGAAGCGAGCACTATAATATTTCTTTATTATTTGTTTAATAATTATAGAATCTGTAATGATGTCACCTGACTCATTCATGATATTGGCTATGTTTATTTGTATTTTCTCTCTATCTTTCTGTGGTATTTTCCTTCTTTCTAAGTTATCAATATGTACCCTGATCTTTATTATTTCCTTTCTTTCAGTTACTTCAGGTTTAATTTGTTCTTCCTTTTCTAGTTTCATAAGGTGGAGACCTGGACTATTCCATATGCACTTGCAAAGGTGTGTATTTTGCTATCATTGCAGGGAGTCTAGAAATGTCATTTAGGTCAAGTTGCTTCATACCTTCTATATCTTCTATATCCTTCATACCTTCTTCAAATCTTCTATATCCTTGCTGATGTTCTCTCTACTTGTCCTATTAATTACTGAGGGAGGGCTACCAAAGCCTCTGATGGAATTGCAGATTTTTCTACTCTCTTTAAAGTTCTGTCAGGTTTTGTTTCATGGATTTTAGAGTTCTGTAACTTGAGGAATACACTTTTAGATTATTATGTTCTCTTAATGAATTGACTACTTTATCATTATGAAATAACACCCTTTATCATTGAGAATATTATTTGGCCTGAAATCTGCTTCAGTAGTCACACAGGCAAGCACTTCAGCTCTTTTTTATTGTCTTTTTTATTAGAATAACACGCCATTTTTCACTCATTTGCTTTTAACCTATTTGTGTCTTTATATTTGAAGTGTATTCATTGAAGTTACCACATAGCTGGCTCTTACTTTTTCTCCAAGCTGAAATTCTTTGGCATTTAATTGGAAGTATTTATATTTAATGTGATTATTGCTGTGATTAGATTTAGATCTATCATCTTGTTTTCTATTTTTCACATTTTGTTCTTTGTTCCAATTTTCCTCTTTTACCTTCTTGGCTAAATTTATTCCTAGGTATTTTTTGTATCTATCATAAATGGGATTGCTTTCTTGAATTTTTTTCAGCTAGTTTGTTATGGTGTATAGAAATGCTACTTATTGGCCGGGCGCGGTGGCTCAAGCCTGTAATCCCAGCACTTTGGGAGGCCGAGGCGGGTGGATCACGAGGTCAGGAGATCGAGACCATCCTGGTCAACATGGTGAAACCCCATCTCTACTAAAAATACAAAAAATTAGCTGGGCACGGTGGCGCGTGCCTGTAATCCCAGCTACTCAGGAGGCTGAGGCAGGAGAATTGCCTGAACCCAGGAGGCGGAGGTTGCGGTGAGCCGAGATAGCGCCATTGCACTCCAGCCTGGGTAACAAGAGCGAAACTCCGTCTCAAAAAAAAAAAAGAAATGCTACTTATTTTTGCATGTTGATTTTGTATCTTGTAACTTTACTGAATTTGTTTATCAGGTCTGAACGTTCTCTGGTAGAGTCTTTAGATTTTTCTCTATATAAGATCATGTTATCTGCAAACAGGACACTTTGACTTCCTCTTTTCCAATTTGAGTGCCTTTTATTTCTTTCTCTTGCCCTTTTGCTCTGGCTTGGACCTCCAATACTATGTTAAACAAGAGTAGTGAAAGTAAACACGTTTGTCTTATTCCAGTTCTTAGAGGAAAGGCTTTCTGCTTTTCCCCACTCACTGTGATGTTAGCTGTGGGTTTGTCATACATGGCCTTTATTGTGTTGAGATATGTTCCTTCTATGCCTAATTTGTTCAGAATGCTGTTGTATTTTATCAAATGCCTTTTCTGCAACCATTGAGATGATCATGTGGTTTTTGTCTTTCTATTGATGTCTTTTTTTAATTTGCATATGTTGAACCATCGTTGCATCCACGGGATAAATTACAGTTGCTCACGGCCTGTTATTTTTTAGATGTGTTATTGGATTCAATTTGCTAATATTTTATTAGGGATTTTCTGTGTTTATCAGGAATATCAGCCTGTAGTTTTGTTGTTGCTGTGTCCTGTTTGGTTTCAGTATCAGGGCAATGCTATCCTGGTAAAATGAGTTAGGAAGAATTTCCTCCTCTTTTGGAATAGTTTGAGAATTGGTGTTAGTTCTTCTTTAAAAGTTAGGTGAAAGTCAACAGTAAAGCTATCTGGTCCTAGGCTTTTCTTTGTTGAGAGATTTCTGATTCACTCTCATTACTTGTTATGGGTCTGTTCAGGGTTCCTGTTTTTTCCTTTGTGTTTAGGAATCTATCCATTTCCTCTAGGTTTTTCAGTTTGTTAGTGTATGATTGTTCATGATAGTCTCTGATGATCCTTTGTAGTTCTGTGACATCAATTAAAATGTCTTATTTTTATTTCTGATTTTATTTGAGTCTTCTCTCCTTTTTTTCTTAATCATTCTAGCTAGAAGTTTATCAATTTTGTTTTTCTTTCCAAAAAACCAACTTTTCATTTCATTGATCTTTTGTGATTTTTTTTGTCCCTATTTTGTTTGGTTTTTCTCTGATCTTTGTCTTTTGTTTCTTTCTAGTAGTTTAAGGTTTGGCTTTTTTATTTTATTTTATTTTCTAGTTCTTTGAGGTGTGTCATTCGGTTGTTTATTTGAAATCTTTCTACTTTTTTGATGTAGATGTTTAGTACTGTAAATGTCCCTCTTAGCACTATTGTATCTCATGGGTTTTGGGTATGTTATGTTTCTGTTTCATTTGCTTCTAGTAGTTTATTTTTAAATTTTCTTCTTAACATTTTTATTGACTCTGGTCATTCTGGAGCATGTTGTTTAATTTCCATTTATTTGTTAAATTTCCAAAGTTTTTCTTCTTACTGCATTTTTAGTTTTATTTCATTGTGTTCTGAGAAGATACCTGATATGATTTTGATTTTTAAAATTTGTCAAGACATCTTCTGTGACCTAACATGTGGTCTATCCTGGAGAATGTTCCATGTCTTGACAAGAAGAGTGTGTATCCTGTAGCTGCTGGATATGATGCTTGGTAAATGTCTGCTAAGTCCATTTAACCTAAAAGTGCAGTTTAAATTCAATGTTTATTTTGTTGGTTTTCTGTCTAGCCAATCTGTTGAATACTGAGAGTGGGATGTTGAACTTTCCAACTATTATTGTATTAGAGTCTGTCTCTTCCTTTAAATATAATAATATTTGTTTTATATTCCAATGGATGGATATATATTTGGAATTTTATATTCCAGATAGATGCATATATATTTGGAATTGTTATGTCCTCTTACAGAATTGATCCCTTTATCATTATATAATGACCTTCTTTGTCTCTTTTTATAGTTTTTCATGCAAAATTTGTTTTATCTAATAATAAAATAGCTACTCCTGCTCACTTTTGGTTTCTATTTGCAGGCATATCTTTTTCTGTCTTTTCACTTTCAGTTTATATGTGTTTCAGGTGAAGTGAGTTTCTTGTAGGCAGCATGTAGTTATGGTATGTGCTTCTATCAATTTTTTTATTCAAATTATATCTTTTAAGTAAGAATTTAATTTGTTTACATTCAAGGTTACTATTTTTATGTATTTTTTTATTACTATACTTTTAAGTTCTGAGATACATGTACAGAACATGCAGTTTTGTTACATAAGTATACACATGCCATGGTGGTTTGCTGCACCCATCAACCTGTCATCTACATGAGATATTTCTCCTTATGCTATCCCTCCCCTAGCCCCCCACCTCCCCACAGTCCCCTGTGTGTGATGTTTCCCTTCCTGTGTCCATGTGTTCTCATTGTTCAACTCCCACTTATGAGTGAGAACTATTGATAGGTGACGACTTATTCTTGTCATTTTAATTGTTTTCTTGTTTTTGTTGTTTGTATATCTTTTGTTCCTTTATTGTTTATCATGCAGTTTTCTGTAGTGGTAGCATTTAACTCTGCTTTCTCATTTGTGTGTCTGCTCTACTAGTAAGTTTTATACTTTGTTTATATTTCGGTGTGTTTTCATGACGGCAGGTATTGTCCTTTTCCTTCCAGACATAGGACTCCC
Organism: Aotus nancymaae; assembly: GCF_030222135.1. Lineage (NCBI taxonomy): Eukaryota > Metazoa > Chordata > Mammalia > Primates > Aotidae > Aotus > Aotus nancymaae. The sequence continues at coordinate 12,610,304 of NW_026988450.1, read as the reverse complement.
TTAAGCATTTCCTGTAGGACTGACTCACTGATGATGAATTCTCTCAGTTTTTGTTTGTTTAAGAAAGACTTTATTTCTCCTTCATTTTTGAGGGGTAGCTTTGCTGGATATAGTATCTTAGCAGGCATTTTTTTTTTTCTATTAGCTCTTTGAAAATGTCATTCCACTCTCTTCCGGCCTGAAAGATTTCTGCTGAGGAATCTGCTTTTATTCTAATGAGAATTCCATTTTAAGCGACTTGATTCTTTTGCTGTTTTATAATTTTCTCTTTGTCTTTTGACTTTTGACAGTTTAATGTAACTTGTAGAAGACCTTTTTGGTTGAATTTTTTGGGGGATCTTTGAGCTTCCTGTGTTTGGATGTGTATATTTCTTGCAGGCTTTGAGAAGTTTGGAAGCTATTATTTCATTAAATAAGTTTTCTTTGCCTTTGTTCATATCCATAAATTATGACGTTTGGTTATTTGGTTGATTTATGTTGTCACATATATCATGTAAGCTTTCTTCATTCTTTATTCATTTGGTAGAGATGGGGTTTCATCATATTGCCCACACTGATCTCAAACTCCTGAGGTCAAGCAGTCCACGTGCCTCAGTCTCCCAGAGTGCTGGAATTACAGGCATGAGCCACTGTGCCAGGCCTCTTCATTCTTTTTTGCTCTTTTATTTTTTTCTGACTGGATTGTTTCAACTGATCTATCCTCTGGTTCTGATATTTTTTTTTGCTGCTGCTCAACCTAGTCTATTGTTGATGGTCTTGATTTTATTTTTGATTTCACTAATTGAATTATTTAGTTCCAGTTTGGTTCCTTTAAATGATACCTATCTCTCAATTGCATTTTTCTTTCAGATCATAAATTATTTTCTTAATTTTTCTGTATTATCTCTATTCTCTTATATCTCACTGAGTTTCTATAGTATTATTATTCTGATTCTTTTTCTGATATTTCATAATTTCCTTTTCATCAGAAGCTGTTGCTGGAAAATTACTGTGTTCCCTTGGACATCTTATCTTCTTCCCTTTTTTATCTTCATTTGTCCTTACCTTTGACATCTGCATATTTGGTATAACAGTCACTTCTTCCAATGTTATTAATTGGTTTTCATAGGAAATACTTTTTTCCTGTAGAAATATCTATAATGCTGGTTGTGTAGGGCACTTCGCCTTTGATTCTGGACGGGCACAGTAGTGTAGTCTCGATATGATTTCCTCAGCTGTGTTCAGCCTCAGCTGTGTCTGTGATTTCCTCAGTGGTTTAGGCTGTAAATTTTAGTGGAGGCTGTGGTGAGGTTCTGCTGGGGGTTGGGATGTCAGGTGGGCCGGTCCTTGGGTATGCTAGTCTGTGGGCCCCTGGGCAGTGTACATGGGCACTGGTGGTAGCGAGTCCAGGCAAGCTGACCTTTGGGCCTTCAGAAGGCTTGTTTGGCTGCCAGCAGTGGCTGCAGTGGGCAGGCAGGTCAGCATGTGTGGTACTGGCTGTGGCAGTAGCAGTGACAGGCCAACCCTTGGGCTCTCAAGTGGCCTGTGCAAGTACCTAGATCCCCAGGTAGGCGGTACAACTGGTTGCTTGCCGTAGTGGTGGCAGGCTGTCTGGACTCATCCTTAGACCCCTGGAAGGCATGCACAGGTGCCAGTGGTAGCAGATGGGGTGGGTCAGTCCCTTGGCCTCTGGATCGTGTGTAAGCATTGGCGGTGGCTGGCCAGGTGAGCCAATCTCCAGGTTCCCAGACAACGTGCACAGGGAGTAGCAGGAGTGGCACCAGGTAGGACAGGCTTTTTCCCACACTGCCTGACAGTGTGCATGAGTGCAGGCTGCATTGAGCTGGGGTGGGGAGGGCGATCTTTATGCATCCAGATGGCACACTGGGGCACCAATCAAAGTAGGGATGGGTGGGGTGGATCTGTCTTCAGACTCAGACCCCAGACAGCATGTATGGGTGCCTGCAGTGACAGGCTGAGTGGGCTGATTCCCAGGCTTCCAGTTTATATGTTCAGGTGCCAACAGCTGTGTCAGTAAATAGGCAGCCCTGTTTTTAGGGCCCTGAATGGCAGGTACCAGTGGCAGCAGGTGGGGCAGGCTTATTATTGGGCTCCCTGATGGTGCATGCAGGTCATTCTTATTTTTATTTCCCTGTGTGTTACATGTCTATTCTGTCTGTCTGCTTTTATGATTCTTATCACTGGCTTGAGGAATGTGTTTCCTGTCTCTCAGAGATCACTTATCTGATATACAGTTTCATGCAAGCCATTGTTTCATATGTAATATGGAAATATTTAGAAATTTTACCAAGTTAACTCTCAACCTTAGGATTTGAAGATAACATACTCTTCTTCTTTATTGTTATTTTTCATTACCTCTGCTTCAGAAAGACAATGGCTTTGTTTTTCAATATATCAAATAATAGATTTACGTTTCTGTTACTGATCTATAATCTCATTTGTGTGTAATGAGAAACCTGCCATTGAAACATGTATTTTCTCTGTTGGGCAATATATCAGAAATAGTTTATCTGTCACTTCATCATCCTGCTGTTGCTCAAGTAAACTTAACTATTTCTTGTTCCTGGAAGACCAAGATCTTCACAGTTGGATTATTTGTTGAAAGTTTGTGGTCATCCTATCATGCCTACCACCACTATTGTAAAGCAAGATTAATCAGTTTTGTAATGTTAGATTTTCATTCTCATAGCACATGGAGAAACTCTAAAGATACTCTTGGGTTTTCTCTCACTGTGATTTTCAAGTTGTATTTAAAGATATCCACTTTGTTTTGGTGAAATCTCAGATGATGTCTAAAAAATATGAATTCCACGTGATTTCTTTCTTAAAAGTTATAATAATGAAAGCCAGTCAATGTCAGTTCTCAACAAACATCAGTCAAACATATGGATCCTGTTGACTTCTAAACAAACAAAAGAAAAATAAGATGCTATCAGAAATAGGCTTAAAAATACCTAAATTATTGATTCATATAATAAATACAGTAGTTCCCCCTTGTCTATATGGGATACATTCCAAGACCCCTTGGTGGATACCTGAAACGTGGATAGTACTAAACCTATATATATATACTATGTTTTTTCCTATACATACTATGACAAAACTTAATTTATAAATTAAACACAGTAAGAGATTAACAATAATAACTGATAATAAAGTAGAAACATTATGACAATGTAATGTAATAAAAGTTACGTGAATATGGTCTCCCTCTCAGAATACCTTATTATATTGTACTCAGCTATTTTTGGACTATCGTAGACTACGTGTAACTGACACTGTGAAAAGCAAAACCGTGGATAAAAGGGGACTCCTGTACTAATCCTTACTTATAGCTGAGATGTTGCAGAGCAAAATCACCGGTTGCAATTTTTTTGGTATTGTTGTTTGGGAACATCTATTTTGTTTCAGGTCCTTCAGGAGACACTGATGTAACTTTCAGCACCATTTAAGCAAAATTAATAAAATTAGGTGATATTTTCTAAATTTTTTTTTTTTTTGAGACAGTCTTACTCTGTATCCCAGGCTGGAGTGCAGTGGTGCAATTTTGGCTGACTGCAACCTCTGCCTCCCGGGTTCAAGTGATTCTTCTGCCTCAGCCTCCCAAGTGGCTGGTAGCTGGGACTACAGGTGCACACCACCACACGTGGCTTTTTTTTTTTTTTTTTTTGCATTTTTAGTGAGATGGGATTTCACCATATTGGCCAGGCTGGTCTTGAACTCCTGACCTTCACAATCCACCCATCTTGGCCTCCCCAAGTGCTGGGATTATAGGCGTGAGCTACCGCGCCCAATCTCTAAAGTATTTTTAAATCATTTCCCTGGTTTTTGTTTGTTTGTTTTTGTTGTTGTTATTGTTTTGAGACGGAGTCTCCCATTGTCTCCCTGGCTAGAGTACAATGGCGCGATCTCAGCTCACTGCAACCTCCACCTCCCTGGTTCAAGCAATTCTCCTACCTCAGCCTCCTGAATAGCTGGGATTATAGGCATGCGCCACCACACCCAGCTAAGTTTTGTATTTTTAGTAGGCACAGGGTTTCACTGTTGGCGGGCTGGTCTCCAGATACTGACCTGTAATCTATCCATCCCAGCCTCCCCACATGCTGTGATTACGGGCCTGGACTCCCGCGCCCAGCCTCCTCATTTTAAACATGTGTTCTGCAAATAATTTAATGTTCTCTGGTGACTGGAGACTGTAATTCTCATTTTGGTGAATGAACATCAGTTATTGTATCATGCAGTGATGTTTTGGGGGCTGTTGAAGTGTTTGGCACCATTTACTGCTACACAATTTAACCCATGTTGCAGTGCTATTTGAGCTGGGTTTATTTCAGGTTTATTTCTGGTTTCTGACTTTCTAACTTTCAGTCTGTAAGTTTGTACCTGCTGCTGAGTATATACCTGATTCAAACAACCCTCACTCCATCTTGTTAGTTTGTTACCTATAATAACTTAAGGGCTAGAGAAACAGAACACCAAGAATATTAGAATTGTATCTGAAATAACATTTTAGGAAGGTGGCTATTCTCTTGTGGAACAGTGTGTGTGGGGATAAAAATTCAGCGTCTGGCACAGCTGTTAGTAAGGCTGTGGACTGCTTTGGCACTGAAGGGCTTTCTGTTATGTCTAGAAAATACATCACTTAGCATCTCTAAAATTTCTAATTTAACATATGGGGTCACATCTGTTAAAGGATTATTACTCTGGAAGGGGAGTGATGTATAATTTATAAAAATAACCCTATGGGGAGACAGCCTACTACATGTAATAAACTGAAATACTTGCTGTCTCCATTGAATGCTCCCAGCAGAATCTCACGTTATTTCAGTAGAGGGAGCAGATGAAAACTGTTGCCCTTTATATACTATTTACTGGGTTGTATTAGCATCTCTCAGCTGAAAAATATTTGTTAACTGTTTGGTTTAAGCTTTGAATATTGACCTCCTGCTGGTATATAGTGGATATTTAATTCTGAAAAGAACAAAAATCCATTATTCTTAGTGGTAGAGGCAAGGAAGGGGGGCCATCCTTGGTAAGAATGTCTTTTAAGAGTTGCCCAAATTTACTTCTTCTCGTAATACCTATAGAGTAAATAGTGTTAGAGAAAAATGCCTCAGAAGGGGCTATTTTTGGATCCAACACATTAGCTTTTCTTTCTCATATGGTGATAATACAAATAAAGGCTCCTGCCAGAAGCACCTCGTTGGCTGTCTGCTGATTGGGTTTCTCAACAGCAAATAACACGTCTGTCTCTCAATATGAGAGCAGATTTATTTCAGACCCCAGTGTGAGACATCGCAGTAGGGAATACCTTGCACAATTCCCACTTTTAAATGAAAGAGAAAATAACTGAAGGCTCCTACCCATGTCTGCTGCCTGTAGGAACACTCAGATTCAGGTTTGCTTTTCCTGTGATCCGCAGACAACATTTCACCAAAAATCCTAACATGGGATTCTTGAATTCTTGAATGTTTCCTTCTTTTTACCCTTTGCCTTAATTTATAGATTCACCTCACTGTCAGACAATGTAGAGTGATGTTTCTTTTACTGAAATCATCAGTGATTTTAAAAAGAAAAGCAGAATTAACTTCTAATTCTAATAAAAGAGGATTAAAATAAAGCAGGGGGCCTGTCTTGAGTTAACTGCTAATTACCATGAATAATATTGCAGCAAGGTTGCTTTACATGATGACTTTGAAGCGTCACACTGCATCTCAGTCAGATATAGGGCACCTTTTTCTTTAATATCTTATTTTGTTGTTACTTTTCCTTCCCTTAAGTTGTTTTGCTTTTTAGATTTTTTTTTTAATCAAATTCCACCTTTGGATAACTAGAGCCAAAAGTAGTATTTAATATTTTATGTGATCCTGCTTAAAACCACATACTAGAGTTGGGGAAGCGAGGGAGTTTAGTATGACCTCAAAGCTCTTTAATCCTTTGTTGACTCAGAATCCAGACTGGATACAGGTCTAGTGTGATAAAGTTATTAGTTGCCCAAAATCTCTGCCAGGGAAATGTCTGAGCATAGAGAAAATCTAATCTTTTTAAAAAATTAACTGCTTAAACTTATTAATAAGAGTCAGGCACAGTTTTCATTTAATTAAGAGCAGAATTTTAAGTTAACTAAAAATAAGATGTTGTAGGTGAACGTCATAATTAACATTTATGTTTTATGCTCCATGACTTTCCTTTACACTAGTATGAAGCGGGTCAGACATTCTCCCCATTTCGTGGATAGAAGAACAAAGGCTCAACTAAATCAAGCAAGCTGCCTCAGAATAGCAGATCTGAGGCTCACAGAGTGACCTCTAGGCTTGTACTCTGTGGTCTTTCTACCGGGCCAGGATGTGTCTGTGCAATGTCTAAATGCTATGTCTTTGAGACACAAAATGAAGGAAAATTACTATGATTGTTTAACTGCCTTCATTCTTACAGACAGGTAATACAAAGTTCAACTACTTCTTTTACACAAATATTGCTTATACTAATACTTAATTCTACTGTATCATCACTCTTAAAACTCTTAGGGGCACCCTAGTTTCTTGACTTCTGGGCCAGATGCCAAAGATACAGCAAAACGGTTAAGAGTACAGACATTGGAGTCTACTGGAGACAATCTCAAGCTTCAGTCTTGGCTCCTACTGTTTACAGTTTGTGCAGCTTGGGTGAGTCACACATGTCTAGAAGGCTTAAGTGCTCAATAAATGTCAACTATTATTATTAGCAAAGAATTGGATAAGGCATTAAGCAGTGACTCAGAACATAACAGCAAGCTGCTTTGGGAAGTTTTTGTTATTCTAAAATTAGCAGGACCTTGCAATCCAAGAATTTACTGTTAGTTGTACCTTGTATTTTGCCATGTGTCCCCATTTGCTCAATATACTGACAAACCTAAAAGGAGTAAGATGTAGAATGTGTTCCCTACAGATCTTCAGTGGGGATTATGGGGCAAGTATCTTACTGCTTTTATTTTTTATCTTCTTTGTCAGCCCCCTCCGTTGTTGTCCCCTGAAACTTTTTGAATTAGAACTTATAAAGCAAGCAACTCTCAGGTCTTTTTCTGTCTTGGTTGTTTATAATTTTCTGATTCTTTTTTTAAAGACAGCTGATATGCCCAATTACAAATTGACATTGTCATATCCGCATCTAGAATGTCTTGATTCATTCATGCCTGTATGCATTCATGCCTTTAGAAGCAGTTTTTGAAGATTGCCTATAGGACAGGCCACGTGCCAAATGCTGGAAGTAAATTATAAGTAAGGCAGTCCTTTCCTTACAGAAATAATCCAGCAAGGGATGAAGGTGGGAGTGAGGGGGAAGAGTCTGAGCGAGCACTGTGTATATACCACCAGCATGAACAAAGCCTGAAGAGCTTACTGTTTCTAGAAATAGTGATGAACATAGTAGTAATAATAATAGAATGTTATATGAGCATAGGAGAAAATGATATTCTCTTCCTCCTAAAGATGCCTTAGGCTTGGTAGAGGAAGTGCCATTTAAGCTAGGTCTCAAAAGTTAAAATAAAGAATAGTCTTTGGTAGAAATAAAGGAAGGGGTTTTCCAGGAAGAGAAAACACCATGAGAAAAATCACAGAAGGGTCAATGTTCATGCCCTATTCGAGAGTCTATATAAAGGAAATTAATAGAAGAGGAAAATGGAGATTAGGGGCCAGTTTGTGAAAGGCAAAAGCTGGTTCAAGGAAACACAACTGTGCAAGAGCTCAAGGTGCACGTTATTTCCCTTGAATAAGTGTAGCATTTCACATGGGCTGGTGGAATAAATTCACACACACACACACAAGTTAAATTAAGCCCTTATTTAATCAGCCATATAAAACTGTATCAGAAGCAAAATGGCAGCCCAGGGCAGGGGCAAATGCTGTATCCCTTTGCATGGCTTCCCTGGCCATCTAGAGTCTTTCCTCAGTGCAGATGGGAGCCCAGTTTTCCACTGTCTGTCTTGCGTGTTTTCAAAAGCCCAGTTCTTGCTATACCACTGCCCTTTTGTAGTCAGTGTGTATATCCTCACTCGAAAAAACTTACATTCCCAGAGCACGCACTCTGGACTCTACTGGCTCTTGAAGCAGGCTCAGCAGCAATAAAGTTCCTTCCTCAGATGTGGAGAGAAAGTAAGTCAGTGTCTGGGATCCCTAAGCAATGTCTACACCTTCAGCTTTCCGAAATTCTAGAAAACCTGGATTCTTATAATAAGAAAATTTATGTTATGGTCCCAAACCTTAGCATCCAAGCAGGAGAAGAATTTTAGCCTTTCACATACTACTACTAATAATAACTAATAATATTAAAGTTTCAAGTTCCTGATTATGATTGAGTTACAAAATAAATACTCTTTCCTCTGCCCAGAATGCTACATCTCCCTGGGTATACAGAAGTTTTTATTTTCCCCAATAAGGCTCCCCTCCCAAATAGGTTAATACCATTTCTCATTCACCCCTGTAATTACCCATATTCCTCTAAATATTAATTATTCATTTATGTCTTCCCCAAAAGACTGTAACCCCCTTGAAAAAGATCCTGTTGAATTCTTAGAACTTCACACAATTTTTGGAAAATGAGCATTTTAACAAGTTCTTGAGTGAATAAACAAGCCGGTGAACAAGATGGGCCCTAATCCACAGTCCTAGCTCTCCCTCCGCTGTGGACGGAGTGACATGCTGAGGAACGGCCGGGATTCTGATGTAGTTCAAGAGTAAGGTGCTTGGAAGGCTGGGTGGCTGGTAAGGAAGAGGGCAGTCTGGAGTAGAAAAGAAAGCTGGGCTGTTAAATACGAAAAATATTCCAGTGTCATTGACGGCCTAGTGAGGTCTGGATTCGCATGTTGGGTTTTTTTCTTTTTTTTGTGCAGATAAAGTGTGTCTTAAACACGGGTGAGTTTGAATTACCTCCCATCAGGTTTTCGGAGATTTTCAAACTAAATTTAATTTCATTTTTGAAAAGGATGCTATTTTTATTCCCAAGTGTTTCTCATACTATTACCCCTACACAGTAAGAGTCTTCACTGGGAATCATGGAGCTTATCTTGGCGTTATAACTTTTTTTCTTAAAAGTCAGGTTCACTAAGGATTAATTTACATACAGTAACATTTACCTTTTATAGTCTGCATTCTATGGGTTTTGGCTTATGCATATACATCTAGATACAGTTTATCCACTACAACTAACATATAGAAATTTGCAACCCCCCAAATTATTTTGTGCCCTTTGTAGTCATCCCCTTTTCCCACCCCATCCTCTGAAGCCACTTACCTGTTTTCTGTCGCTACAGTTTTCAGTTTTCCAGAATGCTATCTCAATGGAATTAGTAGCCTTTTGGACTAGGCCACTTTCATTTAACATCATGCATTTAAAATTGATCCATGCTGTTGCATGTGCTGGTGTTATTGCTGAGTAGTATTTCATTGTATGGATATACCACAGATTGTTTTCATTCACCAGTTGATGGACATTGGGTTTTCTCTACTTTGGGGCTGTTGTGAATATTTGCAGTGAATATTTGCATACAAGTCTTTGTGTACGTCTTCACGATTTATGTTTTCATTTTTCTTGGGTCTGTAATTAGAAGCAGGATTACTAGGAGGGTATCCTAGTGAATTTAATTTCTATTTGTATGTCTGGGCATCTATGGATATACTGTAAGCAATGCAGTGACATGAATAAATTATATTTCAGAAAGAACCTGAGAACAAGGTAGAACATGGGAACAAACTGGAGTCAGGGAGACTAGTTAGGAAATTGTTGCTTTTCAATATACCTTGTGGCAGAATTTGCTGTTTTCTTCACCGTCGTCAATAGAATGGGTATAGAACATAGAGTAATATGAAGATTCTGTGTCTGTTTTTATTGATCAAATTCTCCCCATTGACTGTAGTATAAAAGCATCTTCCATGAACTAAGTAGAAATGAAAAGGGGTAAACAGTAATTTTTATAATCTACGAATGCATCACTAGTGTTTTCCTCCTGCCTTCAGCTATCCTTTTATTTTTCTTCTTTTCCATTTTATTTGCTTTTAATATTTCAACCACAGCACGGTAAGGGAAGTAAGAATTTGAAATGTAATTGCTCCTTTTGCTCCTTTTTCTTTTCTTCTTTGTGCTTTTGAAAAAGGGCCAAACACTTGTAATGGCAGTTATTTAAAAAAAAAAAAAAAAAAAAAAACTTTACATATAGCACAGATGGCTTCCTCCTAAACCATTTTGAAAGGTCCAAATTCAACAAAATGAATGATCCTTTCTTGTACCTTATAGGTGTACTTTAAAAAACTATGAACATAATTTAAATACTGAAAATTAGAAGCACAGGCCTTTCGAGTTCAAAGAGACCTTAAGAGAAGCAGCCCATGTTACCCATTTGTAGGTGAGAAAGCTGAGGTGCAGAGTGCTGGAGAGAGTTCGCCAGGGTCCCGTCACCAACCTGAATGAGGACTCATTGTTTCTACAGCTAGCACATGTGCCTCCCCAGAACGAGAAGAAAGAATAAATCTGTGATTTTTAGCAGTTGAGAAAATTGCCTCGGGCTTTTTGTGTACTTAAAAATAGGATAAAATTTGAATTTCAAAGAGAGGTCCAATAGTTAGAAGCTATCAAATAGGAAGATATATGAAAAGATATAACATGGTGACATGCTGTGGGATTTTTAATACGTTGTCTATTTTAGTGCTGTTACTGAAATATTGTGACACTAAGATACAGCATTGCTCATTAACAAGCATATAATTTTGCTGTTGACTGTTTTGGATGTCCTAAACTGCCAGTTTTTAGTTTCTTATAAGTAAGTATCATTTTAACTTGAATTTTATAACACAGGAAACATGTTGGGGAAAACCAGTGATACCCACAGTAAAACTGTTCTACTCAGGTGCACGCCAGGCTCTCCTGGAGGTCTCACTGTCACTCTGTTGATAGACACTTCTACAAAAGCAAAATGAACAATTGGGAGACATAAGTCTGTGCTGAGATGGCAAGGCATGAGCTCCTACCACCATCAATCCGTGTCACAGTGAAATGTCTATTCATTTTCCGTATCAGCATATATGGTAACATATAATGATGTGCAGTTTAAAGCTCATTATTCACTAATTTTTTTTAGTTTCTGCCTTGGGCACATATAGTTTTCAGCAATATGAGGATTAGGGTTTCTGGGAGGGGAGAAGAGGAAGGTGGAATAAACATAACATGATCATAGCAATTTTTTTATATGTATAAGTAATTAAATAAAAGGTGATCAAAGTGTCACCTTTATTACTTGAATGATAGTTGAATTGAAGGGTGATACTTAGTGATAGTTGAATTGAAGGATGGGGTTTGGATAATCAGGAGTAACAGATTTCTTAATATTGAGCCCTAGAATTGGACATACCCACCCGCTCCAGACAGCATGGAGTAGCCTTAGTTCTATGTGAGATCCTCTCCTGCAGCTCTGCTCAGCATGAATGCTCTCAGCTCAGCTCAGCTCAGCATGTATTCTCTTGAGAGGTAGGGAACGGGTGAGACTGAATGAACTTCAAGTTCCTTCCACCAACTAAGCAAGCAGATTAAATCACATCATCTCCCCTGTGGGGAGAAGTAGGAGGCTAAGGGTTTTGGAGAATCTTCCCTCTTCTTGGGAAACAATAAATAAGAATCCCCTTCTTTCCCATGTGGATGAGAGAGGGGAGGAGTCAAGGTAACTAACCCTTGGGAACCTCAGTGGTCTTATCCATGTAGTTAAATTCCCTATATTCAGGAAGTTGAGAGAATAAAAGGCATCTATGTATGGTGCATGGCCTGGTGACTGGTGCAGAGGGAGTGCTGAAAAGACGGTAATGATTCCATTCCATCTTCCTTAGGACAATTCCACATGTTCTTCTTTGCCCTTATTTTGGTTGCATTTTCTAACCAAGTTTCTGATTTGGACAACTGGGTGTCATTCTCTGAAATAAAGTCAATATGAGAAAGAATGGATGTGTGAGGAATAGCAAGTTCTTTTTTTTATTTACTGAGTTTGAAGCATGTGTCAGTAGGTGCTTGGATTTATAATTTTCGTGATGCAGGAGAAAATGAACCAGTTGATGTGTAGCTCAGCTGGAAAATTAAGTAGTTAAGGCTGCTAAAGGTACTGAAGACTGACTCTGAAGACTGTAACATCCCAAGGAGCAGCAGAGGGAAGGAGTTACAGAGGAGATAAAGAGAAAGTCAAGAGACTAGAGAATGAGGAGGAAAACTGGGAGAGTGGGCAACGTAAAAGTCAAGGAAGGGGATCATTTAGGAAGGAGGAGGGAGTCAGCTATGCCAAATGTTGCAGAAGGGCTGGGTAAAATAGGAAGAAACAAAGCAAATAGATTTGCAGAGAGCCATAGCCATTATTATAATAACTCTCAGGTACTAAGCACTTACTATATGCCAGGCACTGTGTTAAGTGCTTCACACACTATATTGATTTAATCCTTAAAAACACCCTTAATTTTATGGAGAGGGTAAGTGAGACCCAGAAGAGTTTATGCCAGCTTGGCTTAGGTCACAGAGCTTGGAGGTGACAGAGCTGGGACCCAGACCCCTGCCATCCGGTGCGTAACCACACAGCCCTCCCTCCTCTGGAAGACTGCTTCTGCCGGTGTGGTGGTTAAGGAAGCCAAAGTGCTGATGGGAAAGAGGTGCCTCCCTCTCCAGGGGAGGGGTGGGAGCATGGCAAGTAGGGGAGGGTAGGCTGAGGTTTGTCTTGGTTTGTTTGTTGTAAGATGGCAGAGACTTTGGTATTATTTAATGCATTATGAAACTCCCATCCGGGGGCACACAGGAGATCCAGAGAGTGAGGAGACATTCAGAAGGCACAGCGCAGGTGTGTGGGTTGGTGGGGAGGGGACCTTAGAAAGAAGAGCCCCTCTTGCTTTGTGACAAGATAGGGAAGAAGCTATTACGTCTGTAGGTTTATTGTCAGAAAATTGAGGAAGTTCTCTTCTGATTGTTCTAATTTCTTTCTATCCCTCCCGCTTTGCCCACTTCTCTGCCGCCAGTCCTCTTCTCTGGAACATTCTGCTTACCCTTCAAGCTTCCACTCTTGTCACTTGGGCCTTCTGGGAAGTGCTCTGCATGGATCCACTCTGCAGGCACTGCCAGATGTGGACCAGCAGGACTCGCCCTCTCACTCGCTGGGTGTGCGTTGCTTTCGGGAGGGGGGCTCCTGTTTGCTGGGGGTCAGGGTTGTGCACAGACTCAAAAGCTGTTTGCTAAGTAAGCATGAGTGGCTTCAGTCTGCATTTAAGACATGGTACCACCCTGTAGGAGTTAGGACTAAGATAAGTGCATGAAGGATTATAACAAAACCCCTAGCCGGGGAGGACCACAAAAGAGAGATATGCAGGGTGCAGTGAACTTAAGGACACACACAGTGGAGTGAGGGACTGAGTACTGTGTGAGTGATTTCAGGAGAAACTTTATAAAAGGTGTGGTTTTGAGCTTGTTGTTGAAGGATAGGCACATTTTTGACAGAAGAAGATAAAGAACGGGCCTTTTATTTAAATGAGGTAGCTTAAGAAATGGCACAGTGGCTCATGCCTATAACCCCAGCACCTTGGGAGGCCAAGGCAGGAGGATCGTGTGAAGCCAGGAGTTCAAGACAAGCCTGGGTGACATAGTGAGACTCTTGTTTCTACAAAAAAAAAAAGTTGAAAGAAAGAAATAAATGGCACAAAGCTTATTTGGGGAACATGGGGCAGTCTGGTTTGGCTGAAGTATAGAACATAGCTGGTGTGGTCAGTCCATGATGCACTGGAAGAGCCTTGAATGCTAAACTAATAATTGTTTTACTCGACTTCCTTGAGAGGAGCTTTCCATTTCCATCTTTATCTGTATCAGAAAAAGTTGTGGACATATTCAAAAACTTTTAAACAATCTTATGGTCATAGCCAAGAAGTTGATCATGACAGTCTAGAAGTCATACCCACCATTTTCATTCCAGAAACTAAGCCAGTATCCTGGAGATTTTCAGTATAGAGTATCCACCCACTTTCCCAAGAACACATTCTAGCAGATAGGTAAGGGCCGTGTTGTCTTCCTCGGCGGTCACTGGCTTCATCACACCATCTAGGGGAGGAAGTGGAAGGCAAGCCTGCAGTGTGCCTTCTCCCGCAGGTCTGTGGTGGAGGCCAACATCAGATTTCCCCCTACTTGTAAATCCTTATGCTTAATAACTATTTCTAGACAAAAACCAAATTAAAAACAAAAATCTCTTTTTTCTTTCAGTTAAGAAAAAGAAGCCTAAACTTTTAAATAAATTTGATAAGACTATTAAAGCTGAACTTGATGCTGCAGAAAAACTCCGTAAAAGGGTAGGTTGATATTTTTGTGCAATGGTTTTGTTGTTAAATAAGCTCAGGCATTACTCTTGATTTGTTAAAAAATAATAAGTGTAAAAGAAACAACTGTTGAATAGAGTGGATGTTCCCCCCGGCACATGAACATTCCACATGAAATGAATCAGATGGAAAAGAATTGCCACCACATGGCCAAAGAGAAACTGAACTTTCCTTCAGGCCAGCTGATGTGGGTGTCAGCCTATCTCTATCGCCTTCTAGTTATGTAGCGTTAGGCAAATCACTTGGCCATTCTGAGCTTTAGTGTTCTTAGTTAGGGATATGAGAATGATAAATACTCTACCTCCTAATTGAGATTTTTAAAGATCAAATGAGATTTTTTTAGTTTTTTGGACAGAGACTCTGCCCAGACTGGAGTACAGTAGTGCTATCTCAGCTTACTACAACCTCTGCTTCCCAAGTTCAAGCAATCCTCCTGAGTAGCTGGGATCACAGGTGCTCACCACCATACCTGGCTAATTTTTGTATTTTTAGTAGAGACAAGGTTTCATCATGTTGGCCAAGCTGGTCTTGAACTCCTGACCTCAATTGGTCCACTCGTCTCAGCCTCCTAAAGTGCTGGGATTATAGGCTTGAGCCATAAATGAAATAAAAAAAATAATAATAACACTGTCAAGTATCACAGAAGTGGAAGTTTTTAATTTTATAGCTCCTTGATCCAAAAAGAAAAACTAGGTCAGTCAGTTATTCAGGATAGTGATTGGTAGATGAAACGACATTCTTCTTAACTTAGGGTTAACCTCCTGTACCTCCAGTTTTCAAGGAAACTTATTTATGTTTTAATTTATCAATATAGTTGAAGTATTACTTACATTTCTTTATAAATATTACAATTTTGGAAACAATAAATTGAAACTGGATTTAAGTTATTTGCTCCTTTACCTTGGTCATATCATCTAATTATCAGGTGCAAAAATATTTATTATAATGTATTTAATCATCTTCAATTAATCATCTCCTTGTTTTTGGTAGAAATTTGTTTCTCTACTCTGCACTTGAATGTAGACTCTCTAATGTTCATTAGTTTTCCTGTAATAGACTTTTTAATCAGTAGACATTGGCTGCAAAAAAAAAAAAACAAAAAACAAGTGGACTGTAAACAAACAACAATAAAAACATTTGTTAGGAACTAAAATGGCACAAGAATGTATGTCTGCATGTTTATTGAAAGTGTAACAACAAGCGTAAAGGCTCTTAGAACTGGCATTAGGCAAGACTCAAAAGCCAAGGTTTGGCTCACCCAGTTCAGCAGCCAATAAAAATATAGTAACTAACTCCAAAGAATATGCAGCAAAGTCATTTTCACTTCCCTTAAATCTAACCATGTGGAACGATTCCTACTTTCTGATAGTAAACAAGAAATTTAACTATCTTGTTTAACTTTAAAGTGAAGCCGTCTACTGTTTGTGGTCAGTTTGTATTTCCTAATAGTAATGAAGCAATAATCTTTTTTGGCCACCTCCTCTGGCACTTTCTCTATACTAAATGCCATATGTAAAAATGGGAGTGCCTATTACACAGGTGACTTTCCGTGTAAAAAAAACATATGAACAGCTTTAGAGAAGGATTTTAATGTAATTATATGAATGGTGAAGAAGGGATCAGTTACGGGGTATTCGGCAGTGTTGCTCCTTTGGAGAAGTTATATTTTTCTCAAGGAGCACCTTGAATTTATACCAGGGAAATAAAAGAGGAAGAAGTAGCCACATATGCAGTTCTTGCTTCTGACAACAGGGAGCTGTGATTGACTGACTCATCAGCATAATTCAGTCTTTTAGGGTTGTTTTTATGGCTAGTATTTTCAGAGGATGGCTAGTATTTTATGGCTAGTATTTATGGCTAGTATTTTTGTGCACTGGACCAGCCGAGGCCAACTAACACACATCCGACGCAGAGACAGTGCAGCCTCATTTCATGACTCAAGTTCAAGGACTATGTTACATGAAAATATGTGTTCACTTTTTATCCCCCTCAGAAAAGTATAGATCAGATTATATTCCAATCCTCTATTTAAAAAATATATATATTGTTTAAAATGCTTCCCCGCCTCTGGAAAAAGATTTTGAAATGATATACTTGAGATATATTTGCTTTTTTGTTGGAATCATTTATTATTACAGCATTGTAAGTGATTTTTAAAAAGATGGGGAGAGAGTAAAGAAAATGTAACCAAACACCTGAAAGTTGACACCACAGGCTCTAAACCTTGCGAGGAATGAAATCAAGACTTCCTCGAGGGAAAACATGGAAAACAGAATCAGAAGATAAGATTAACATTGTTCATCAGAAGAGCTGTTCTGCTCCAAGTGCAGAAATAAACATTTGGCTGTAGATCTTCATAAAAGGTACACTGATGGGTGCAAAACTTCCTATTTTTCCCCTGATGTCATCTCAGCGGATTATTCTGTGCAGCTGCAGGAATATGTCTTATTGTTCTTCAGCACAGCCCATTGGCCTCATGCCAACACAGCATGGCCCACATGTATGTCTATCCCATGATGTGTCTCGGTCCTAGGACATAATTATCAGCTATGTTGAACAGATCATTTTCAGGCAATTCTGTAAACATTATGTCTTGCAACTGAGTTTTTAAATAAGAATTGAAAATAGTGTTAGGTGCTATATAAGAACATAGGGAAGTAAACACATTTGGCCAGCCAGCTGAAGTGAAAGCAAAATTGATGGCCCCTCAGGAAAGTCACACAGCCTCTGTCTTGCAGGGATTCAAAGGATGCTGCAGAGAGAGCCAAAATATCCCATTATTTTAACAACCTTGACAGTGTCAAGCAGGAACATCACATCTTACCAAATTTGTTATGAACATTGTTATTCTAATGTTTTAAGTCTGATAATAGTACATTTAGCACAATTTTCATTGAAATAGCTTTGACATTTGCAATTTAAATTGCATGAGTTGCATACTGGTCTGAAAATGGACTCCAAAAGACATGTTTCTGGCACCTTTAAATGTTATGTTTTGGGAAAAGGATCTTTACAGATATGATTAAGAACCTTGAGATATAGAGAGATTATCCTGGATTATCCAGTTGGCCTTAAATGCAATCATATTTCCTCATAAGAGAGGGACAGAGAGAAATTTGATGCAGACAAAATAAAAAGCAGCATACATAGAGGAGAAGGCAGTAAGAAGACAGAATTGGATATTGGAATGATCCGTCCACAAATCAAGAAATAATGGCAAGAGACAAGGAAAAATATTCCTGTAGAGCCTCTGGAGAGAACACAGCCCTGCTACCATCTTGATTTCAGCCCAGAGAAACTAATTTGGAAAATCTGTTCTGCAGAACTGTGAGAGAACAAAGTTCTCTTGTTTTAAGCCACAAAGTTTGTGGTAGTTTGTTACAGAGGCCATAGAAGACTAAAATAGATTTTGGTACTGGGTCTGTGGGTATACACAGAAGTCACGAATTGAGGTTTGGGAACCTCTGCCTAGATTTCAGAGGATGTATGGGATTGCCAGGATGTCCAAGCAGAAGTTTGCTGCACAGGTGCAGCCCTCATGGAGGACCTCTGCTGGGCAGTGTAGAAGGGAAATGTGGGATTGGGAGTCTCCACATAGAGTCCCCACTGGGGCACTACGTAGTGGAACTTTGAGAAGAGGGCCCCCATCCTCCAGACTCCAGAATGGTAGATCCACCAGCTTGTATCATGTGCCTGGAAAAGCCACAGACACTCAACAGCAGTTCATGAAAGCAGCTGGGAGGAGACCGTACCCTGCAAAGCCACAGGGGTGGAGCTACCCAAGACCATGGGACTTGTATCAGCGTGACCTGGATGTGAGACATGGAGTCAAAGAAGATGATTTCAGATATTTAAAACTTAATGACTGCCACACTGGATTTCAGACTTGCATGGGGCCTATAGCCCCTTTGTTTTGACCAATTTCTCCCATTTCGAATGAGAGCATTTGTTCAACGCCTGTACCTCCATTGTATCTTAGAAGTAACTAATTTGCTTTTGATTTTACAGGCTCCTAAGTGGAAGGGACTTGCCTTGTCTCAGATGAGACTTTGGTCTCGGACTTTGGGTTAATGCTGGAATGAGTTAAACCTTTGGGGAACTGTTGAAAAGATATCATTGTGTTTTGAAATGTGAGGATATGAAATTTTGGAGGAATTGGGGTGGAAGTTTGATTTGGCTGTGTCCCCAGCCAAATCTCATCTCAAATTATAATCCCCATAATTCCTATGTGCCTAAGGAGAGACCTGGTAGGAGGTGATTGGATCATGGGAGCAGTTTCCTTCATGCGGTTCTCATTATAGTGAGTAAGTTCTCACTTACACAGATGAGATCTGATGGTTTTATAAAGGTCTCTTCCCCTTTCACTTCTCACTCTTTTCTCTCTTGCCACCATGTGAGGAAGGTCCTTGCTTTCCCTTTGCCTTCGGCCACAATTGTAAGTTTCCTTAGGTCTCCCCAGCTATGTGGAACTGTGATTCAATTAAACCTCTTTCCTTTATAAATTATCCAGTCTCTGGTATTTTTTACAGCAGTGTGAAAACAGACTAATACAATATTCCTTGAGAACACAGGTAGAAAGTGTACATATATTGAAGGAAAATTCAATTTCTTTAGCAAAATCACATGTTGCATCATTTATCAGGAGTCTGTCTTTATTTTTTTGAGACAGAGTCTCACTCTGTCATCTGGGTTGGAGTGCAGTGGCATGATCTCGGTTCACTGCAAGCTCCACCTCCCAGGTTCAAGTGATTCTCCTGCCTCAGCCTCCCAAGTAGCTGGGACTACAGGCGCATGCCACCACGCCCAGCTAATTTTTGTATTTTTAGTAGACATGAGGTTTTGCCATGTTGACCAAGCTGGTATTGAACTCCTGACCTCAGGTGATCCACCCAACTCAGCCTCCCAAAGTGCTGGGATTACAGGCGTGAGCCACCCTCCTGGCCAGGTGCCTGTCTTTTTAAAAATTGAGTAAATATATGTTCATTACTAGTTTTCTGTTTGCCTTAAACTAGTAAAATCTTAAAACTATATACTCGGGAATGAATCTAGGAAATTCTGACAAAATCACTTGCTGAATATTAAATAAAAATATTGATTGATTATGCATTTTAATTTACTTTATGTAATTTTGTCTTTCTAACAGGGAAAAATTGAGGAAGCAGTGAATGCATTTAAAGAACTAGTACGCAAATACCCTCAGAGTCCACGAGCAAGATATGGGAAGGCGCAGGTATTCTGAGATTCTTCTCCTTAGGACACTTTTTTGATGTTCATGTGTTCTGTGTAATTGGATTTTTTACTCCTTACTATTTGCATTTGCTTTTTTCCCTTTCTAATTTCTACACAGAATCAGTTTCTCATGTATATGCATAAACCCAAGCAGAAACACAATTAATTATTGCTATTGCATGCTGCTGAATTTAGTAAATTTTTTTTCTGCCCCCCCGTTCGTATGCCTTCTCTCTGGTTTTGAAAAGAAAATAAAGAGTAACACTTTTGTCATTGATTTACCATCCCCTCATGTCCCATTTCATCTAATTCCATCATACAGTGTTCCCTTGAGGCTCCTTAGAGCTTTCAGACTCAGTTTTGAAACTGGAGGTTGCAAGTATGCTTAGGAAATACCTTTCTAAAATATAAAGTGGAACATACTTTTTTTTCCTCCATAGTTTCTTTCAACAGACTCATTTTTTAGCAGCTACTTTTATCCTCATCTCCCACCATCGCGTTCCTTGTCTGGCGTTCTCTAGTTTCCAACTTCTTTCATGAAGCATGTGCCTGTTCACCTGTAACTGCATAAACCCACTGTGTGTCAGTGTTTTACGCCCTAGGAATGTCTGTTTTGTATTCTTTTATGAGGTGGTTGGTCAGGTGCAGCTACAAGAGGTCTCACAGGACAGGATTGGGGAAAAGCAAAGTTTATTATGCTCACAAGTCCTAGAGACAGGAGACCCACCCAGCATGCCACACAGGGCTACATGGGAAAGACTCAAGGTGATCAGGGGATGGCAGGCAAGAGCGAGGGTGATTGGCCACAGCCTTTATTGAGGTTTCCATGGAAAAGGCAAGGTATGGTCGATGAATAGTTTTGGATTGGCTGGTTTGAATAATTTCAGCCACCTTTTGCCTACAGGGGTGTTACCTGGCCCTGAGATGATTAAAATACAGGAGACGTGGCTCTGGATTGGTTAGTTTGCATGCTCCTGGCTGAGCACTGGCCATCGCAGAATTGTCTAGCTCAGGGAAATCTCTTTCTAGCCAGAGAGGTTTTTTAAGATTTCAAAACATCATAATATACAGAAAATTTAAAAATAATTACAATGTAATACAATGAATGTTCCTGTGGATTCTAGTGGAAGATTTTTTTTTTTAATTACTTAAAGAATATTTAGTGAGAACCCACTATGTGCCAGGCAGTAGAGATCCAGCCATCAACAGAACATATTTTAAAAGCCCCTGAGCTTATGGGGTTTCCATTGTAAAGGGGAAGGCAATGCATAAGACAAATTAGTCCAATGTATATGCTTACTAGGGCTAAGTGCTATGGCAAGAATAAAGAAAGCAGGGAAGAGCCAGTAGATATGTGAGAGGGTTGACGAGGTATGAAGGGTGGCAGGGAAAGGTCTCGTCAAGGAGGTGACGTTTGAGCAAAGCCCTGAAAGTCTTTAAAATAAATATATACTTAAGGAGCATTATAAAGTATTAAGAATAAATATGTTAGATCATCTTACCTGATAAGACA
Organism: Aotus nancymaae; assembly: GCF_030222135.1. Taxonomy (NCBI): domain Eukaryota; kingdom Metazoa; phylum Chordata; class Mammalia; order Primates; family Aotidae; genus Aotus; species Aotus nancymaae. Next base: position 12,589,211 of record NW_026988450.1, on the reverse strand, counting down.
TGCTGTGAAGAAAAGAAGAAAAGGTAATGGAATAAAGGGCATACCTATTAAGATTTTTTTGGCTGCAAGTAACATGGTTGAAAGTAATGGGGCAGACAGCACTTTAGACGAGGTGGGCAGAAAAGGCCTCTCTAGGGAGGCACCATGTGGCTGAGATGTGAGGAGGTTATGTTAATAGAAGGAGCTGTCCAGGCAAGAGGGAGCAGCAAGTCAAAGGCTTTGAAGCAGGAAACCAATCTTAGGATAAGCCTGAGGAGAGAAAGCAGGCCATGCTGGGGGAAGGAAAAGGAGAATCAAGGAGGCTGGGGCCTTGCCATTTTTATTCTACATGTGCTGGGAAGCCATGGGAGGGTTTTATGCATGGGCGTGACAGTCTGGTTGTTTTCTGTAAAGCTTGCTTTGGTTGCTGAGTGGAAAATGGATTATGGAGGCAAAAGTAGATGCAAGAAGAATAGAAGGCTATTGCAAGTATAGGAAGAGATGCTGGTGGCTTGGACTGTGGTCATGGCCATGGAGATGAGGGAAGTGGGCAGGTGGTGGAGCTGAAAGAACTTGAGGATGGATTAGATGTAAAAGGGTCAGAGGAAGAGGACTCAAGGCGGACCCCTGAGTTTTTGGTTCAGCCAGCTGAGGAGAGGATAATGCCGGTTACTGACCAGGAGGAGCAACTCAGGAGTGATGCAGAAGTCAAGAGTTCAGGAGTTTGCTATTGGTCTTATTAAGCTTGCAATACCTATTAGACATTCAGGTGGACATGTCAAGTAGACCATTGGATTCCCAGAGCCTGGAACTTGGAGAAAAAGCTGGGGCAGGATATCAAAATGTGCCAGTCAGTAAAGCTCCAGCAACCCTGCCTAGGGGTCCAGATCACCAACCCTGCTGGGAAACGGTAGGCTGGGAGTGCAGAAATTTTCCAGACAGAGGTGAAGCTGACAGCACCCCTCTGGAGAAGGTCCATGCAGACATTTGTGCAGGACATACACAGGAAGTAGCTCAGCTGTAGAGAAAACAAGTGAAGTTTGTTCTGAACTGAAGGTGGTGACGACTTGAGATCCAGATGCTCAGTGTCTTCTTACATCCCCATTAAAAAGTAATTAATATAATGTTTACTGATTCGATTTTAATTAAATTTGTGAAAAATTGATGCAAATAAGTTCCTCTTGTTCTTGGTACCAACCAACTTTAGCAGATAGCAACTGTTTCATTTGTATAAATTAATTTGATCAGTAATTCTCTAAAATTGCCAAATCATATTGCTATTGATAGAGTGTATTTGTTACCAAAAGATCATGCCTAGTCAAGTAAGTAGTGTTCTTTCTCACTAGTATTAAGTCATTTCATTAAGAGAAGCATATTAACTAGAGGGAGAAATGATTTATACAAATGCTAATTTAATTTTGGCAAAAATGTTTTATACTTTAGAAGCTTTTCTTATATGTAATACTAATTGTGAGTGCCAAAGTCTAAATACATGAAGTGCTCTTGAAACAATGTGATTGCTGTGTTTATAGTCAGCCCTCCCAATCTTCATGTTTCATATCCGTGGATTCAACCAACCACAGATTGAAAATATTCGGAAAAAAATAAAAAATAACAATGCAACAATAAAAATAATGCCAATAAAAATGATACACTATAGCATCTATTTACATAGCGGTTACCTTGTATTAGGTATAATAAGTAATCTAGCAATGATTTAAATTAATCAGGAGGATATGTAGAGGCAATATGCAAATACTATACCATTTTATATCAGGAACCTGAGCATCTGCAGACTGTGATATTGTAGTGGGGCAGTGGTGGTTGTGGTCTTAAAACTAATCTCCTGTATATAACTAAGGATGACTGTATATCCATATTTCACAGTAGAAATTTGAGATTTAGGCTTCAATCAGTATCTTTTATCTCTAAGCTATTATGCTCCAATGTGTTATTGCTATTAATATTAATATGGCATACAGCAAAATTTAGGCATGGTAAATTAAATTTTAATTGAGTAATTAATTTAAAGGATACTTCAAATTCATAGTAGTTTTAAAAATAAAAATTCAACAGAAGATGAGTTTTATAAGAAGAAATAAATTATGACTTCTTTATTCTTTGTTAGTAGATTACAGAATTACTTTGGAATATTCCAACAAATTTTTTAAATTTAGCAACCTTAAGTCATATATAAACTATAGTATCTATCATTTCTAAAATAGCACTCATACTGTCTTATTCTTCATATCACCAAAAATCAATTTTGATCAAGTTCCTTGAACATTGGACACAAAATCTTAAAATATAAACTCAGTTCTCTTTATTACATTTCACAAACCATTAATGCCTTTGAGGCAGAAAATGATACATCTCGTAGAAAGATTGGTTGAGTGAATTAGCTAGAGTCAACAAAAGGCTTTGCGATGTTAACGTCCTGTAACAAATATTCAGTTTCAGCTCAGCTTGTTTTATCTACAGATGCTAAACTGATAAAAATCAATCTGTAGACTTTTCAATACAAGTGCCTTTAAGTTTTATTCAAGAGATTATAAAGAATTATGTGCCATTTTAGCAATGATATTTTTCCAATTCTGCAAGTTGTAAATGTTAATGTTTCATTAAAACACAGGACCTTGGGGCACCAAAGAGGGGACAAGGCATACAGATTATACCATCTCTCTCACTTTTCAGATTGAGTTTAAAGGTATTTACTCCAATCTCAATAAAGAAGGACTACCTTGGTAGGCCTTTGTCTCCCACGAATGCTGCAGAGACCTCCAGATCCAGGATCTTTCTGAGCACTTGTAGGTTCAAAATGAAGACAGTGAACCACAGATGGTTTACACTTTACAATGTTTTTTCTTAACAATTTTTCAACTTTATAATGGTGTGAAAGTGATACACATTCAGAAGAAACTGTACTTCAGAATAGTATCCAATAAATTACATGAGATAGTCGACATTGTATTATAAAATAGGCTTTATGCTAGGTAATTTTGCGCAAATGTAGGCTGATGAAGTTTTCTGAGCACATATAATATAGGCTATGCTAAGCTATGATGTTCAGTAGGTTATGTATATTTAATGCATTTTTGACTTTACAATGTTTCAACTTACAATGGGGTGTAACTTCAACTTACGACCCCCCCCACCACCCCCATCATAACTTCAACCTAGGATGGTTTCGAAAGGAGTCTCAGGTCTAGAACTCTGTATTTCTGCAAAGTCATCTATCAACACTCATATTCTGGGGAGTTAACTCACTATAACAAAACTCACAAGGAGCTGATGCCTATACAGAAAAGTCAGCATATGAATATATGATAGAAGGCCATGCCGGCATCATGATCAGTGTGGGTCATTGACACTGGACTTTCTCTCCTGGTAGGTAAGTCTATTCTGGAGACCATTTACAGACTTTCAAAGATAGTGAATGGTCTGGAGCATATATCCATTTAGCAAGGGTGAATCACCTTTTCTAATCTAGAGATTTTTATCCTACCAAGTTTTCTTTCTCATAAATCTGTCCACTTCTATCACTACTGCTTTAATTCTAGCCCTCATCGTTTTGGAAAACTTGTCCTAATCAGTTCATATTATCAAGTAATATCATGAATGTGTTATTTTGTGAAAAAAAAGAAAGAAGAAAAAACATAGTTGTCTTATTTTGTCAATTTATGCTAATTCTTAGGGTTTCTTTTGTTCGTTTTTTGTTTTTTTTTCCTTTGGCATGTGGGAAGGATGGGTCATATTCTTACCGTGCCCTCAAATTGTAGAGTGATACTTTATTTTGGTTCTGCAGACATCTGTATATTAACTACAGCACACACTGTAACAACATAAACATGTTTAAATATTATGAGAAAAAAAATAAACGTGTGCTAATTTTAGCATCTAGCTAGAAAAATTTTTCCTTAAGTGATAGTCTTCAGATTGTAGCCTCCTAAATCTCCTCTCTCTTCCTGCCTCCAGTATTTTACTCCCCATTCTCGGTTTCCAGCTAAGAACGTTGATTCTTATTTCACTAAGAAAATAGAAATATCCAGAGAATTTCCACATGATGCTGCTGCTTTGCTAACAGCCATCCTCTACCTGTGCCCATATGCTCTGCCTTCCCTCCTGTTAGCACAGATGGACTGTTCGGTCCCTGTTCCTCTCTCACCTGCTGAAGGACATCCCTCTAATTTTTGTGTCTCCTTCTGCATCATCAGATTTTCCCTCTCTACAGTCTTTTGCGTCTCCTTGGAAACATGCCGTACTATTTCCCATCCTTAAAGAACTCCCCGTCTCTGCACATTGCCCTCTGCCAGCTGGCCGACTTTTCTGCTCTCCTTTCTGTGAAACTCCTCGAAAGAGTTATCTCCACCTCCCTCTATCCCCTGTTCTCTTGAACCTGCCGTACTCCCGTGCTCCCTCCCTTTTGCTGGTCCTCCCTTGTTATCCTGATCTCTACTGACCTTGAAACATTGGAGTTCCTTAGGATTCAGTTGTTGACTGCTCTGTTCTCTGTCTAGACTCTCGGCTGCTTCTAGCTTCCTAGCTTTGCATACCATCTTCATCCTTGATATTCCCATACCTTCCTACTGAACTCCAGACTCACATATGCCCCTTCCTGGTCAGTAGCTCCATTTGGATATCTTATACGCATTTTAGATTTAATGTGTCTAAAATGAAACTCCTGATTCCATACTGCCCCCAAACCCGCTTCTGCCCTGTCTTCCCATTCTCAAGGAATAACCGTTCATCCAGGAATCACTGAAGCCAAAACCTTGCTCCCTTTGGTTTCTTCCCTCACACCCTACATTTAGAACATCAGCAAATCTGTTGGCTCTGACCTTCAAAATGTATCTGTAGTCCCACCACTTGTTACCACTTCCATTACTGCTACCTTAGTCCAAGCCACAATCATCCCACACCTGGATTCCTGCTGGAGTATTCTACTCTCCCAGCTTCCCAGTCTGTTCTCCGTACGGCTGCCACCACGATCCCTTCAACACGTACATCAGATCGTTTCAAAAGCCCCATTGTCTTTCTGTCTCACTTTGTGTACTAGAACTGTCAGTAGCTTGCCAGGCCCTGCATTACCTGACAGCCCTCGTTGGTCTTCCCTTTCCTCCTCTCCATGGCACCACCTTTCCTCGATCCCCTACCTCCAAGCCATTGCCTTGTTCTTGCGCTTTTCCCTGCCTGGAAGGCTACTGCCGAGGGTATCATCATAACTTACTCTCTCTCTTCTTTCAGGCCATCCCCATCATCCTGATTAAATGAGCAACTTCTTACCATCCCACCTAACACTCCTAAGCCTGCTTTGTTTTTATCTACCGCACTTAATGGCTTTTAGACACACAGTACCTTTATTTGTTTATTATATTTGCCACCTTTCCAAAGTCGATGCAAAGTAGAAATCAAAAAGGGCTTTGTCTGTTTTGTTCAATTTGTCTGCCACATTTGTAGAAGGGTGCCTCTCTCCCAGAAAACAGTTGTTAAATGAATGAATGCACACACGAATAAATTAATGAAAGAACGGGAGCTTGGACTGGAGACCTGTCTATATAATGTCAGTGCCTATCTAATGTCATCCTATATAATAGGAGGTACATCTCCATCAGCCCAGCATGTATTAGTCCTGCTTTTATGACATTCCTTCTTGTCTTTAGTAACAAACTTTTCTTTGTATTATTAAAATACTGTGTTGATTTTCTGTCTTTTGTTAGTTTTTTTATCTCTTGATAAGGAGAAAAGGCTAATATGTCTTACATTTCTTTTAAAGCATGTCCAAAAGTTAACTTTTTATGAATATTTTGGGTAATTACAAACACAGCTATTCATGGGACATTTATTCAGTCTGGGACTTCTTCTAGTGTGAGGACGATTTGGCTGAAAAGAGGAGAAGCAATGAGATGCTACGTGGAGCCATTGAGACATACCAAGAGGTGGCCAGCCTACCCGATGTCCCTGAAGAGCTGCTGAAGTTGAGTCTGAAACGTCGCTCAGACAGGCAACAATTTCTAGGTAAGATGCAATAAAAGGTAATTCAGTAGGAAATGACATACTTTTTATCTTGAAGAATCCGAAGACTGTATTCTTCTCTTGGAAGAATTACATGTGAGAAGACCTGAGTTTTATAACTGATTTCAAGTCATGTATCTGTGTCCAGATTCACGATCTCTAAAACTGAAGTTGCAATCCTAACCGTAACATAGGCCATGCCTCAAGGATGCTGCGGGTTTGGTTCCAGACCATCAGAATAAAGAGTTACACAAATTTTTTAGTTTCCCAGGGTATCTAAAAGTTGTGTTTATACTTTGTTGTGGTGTCTTAAGTATGCAATAATATTATGTCTTAAAAAACCATGTCCCAACCCTAATTTAAAAATACTTTATTGCTCAAAAATGCTAATATAATCTGAGCCCTTAGTGAGTTGTAATCTTTTTGCTGATGAAGGTCTTGCCTCAATGTTGATAGCCAGTGACTGATCAGGGTGGTAGTTGCTGAAGGTTGGGGTGACTGAGGCAATTTCTTAAAATAAGACAATAATGAAGTTTGCTATGTTGGTTGATTCTTCCTTTCAGGAAAGATTTATGTGTAGCTTGAATGCTGTTTGACAGTATTTTGCGCACAGAACTTTTCTCAAAATTGGAGTCAATTCTCTCAAACCCTGCCACTGCTTTATCAACAGTTTATAGAATATTCTAAATCCTTTGTTGCCGTTTCAACAATGTTCACAGCATCTTCACCAGGAGTAGATTCCATCTCAAGAAACCACTTTGCTCAGCTGTAAGAAGCAACTACTCATCGATTAAAGTTTGATCGTGAGAGTGCAGCAATTCAGTCACATCTTCAGGCTCCACTGCTCATTCTAAGTCTCTTGCTATTTCCACATCTGCAGTAACTTCCTCCACTGAAGTCTTGAACCCCTCAAAGTCATTAAAGAGGGTTGGAATCAACTTCCTCCCAAACTTCTGTTAGTTTTTATGTTTTGACATGTAAATAAAATGTATTTCTTAAAGAATAGAACTTAAAGGTCTAAATTGCTTCTTGATCCATGAACTGCAGAATGGACATTGTATTAACATTCATGAGAACAACATTCACCTGCTCATACATCTCCATCAGAGTTCTTGGTGACCAGGTGCTTATCAATGAGCAGTAATATTTTGAAAGGAATCTTTTTCTTTCTTTCTTTTTTTTTTTTTTTTTTTTTTTAGGACTCAACAGTGCACTTAAAATATTCAACAAACCATGCAGTAAACAGATATCCTATCATCCAGACTTTGTTTTCTATAGAGCATTAGCGGAGTAGATTTAGCATAATTTTTTAAGGCCCAGTTTTTCAAAATAGTGAGTGAGCACGGTCTTCAACGTAGTCTCCAGCTGCGTTAGCTCCTAACAAGACAGTAGGTATATCCTTCAAAGCTTTGAAAGCAGGAATGATTTTTCTTTTGCTATGAAAGTCCTTGTTGGCATCTTCTTCCAATAGACAGTTACTTTGTCTACAAAGAAAATCTGCTGTTTATTATAGCCACCTTCATCAGTGATCTTAGCTAGATCTTCTAGAAACTTGTTGCAGCTTCTACATTAACACTTGCTACTTCCTCTTACAGTTTTATGGAGATGGTTTCTTCCCTTAAATTTCATGAACAAATCTCTGCTAGTTCTCTTCTCCCCCTTTCTTCCCATTTTAAAGGTGAGGTGAGTAGAATACTGATAGCTTGTATAATTTGCCTAAGGAATCATAGCTAACAGATTAACAGGTCTGGAATAAAAAACTCTTCCTGTGAAACCAAATTCTTGTTCTCTCTTAACTATAGCAAAATGATTATGGAGTTTGAACTTATCAGTGGAAAATTTTTATAAATGAATAATAGGTGTTTCTGGTACTATAAAAAGTTTACTTGTAAGATTTGACCCTATGTCAAGGAAAATGCTAGAAAAAATCATGAAGTAAATTTGCAAATTCTTTCAAAAGAACGTCATATCATATCTCATTAGATTTAGGGGGCTACAATCTTAAAGACTACCTTTTGGGAAAAAATTATATCAGCTAGATGCTAAAAGTAGCATTACATAATATAGAACATCATGTATCATCCTCTAGACTGACTCAGGTTCCCAGTACCAAAGGCAAGTAAGACTAGCTGTCAGCTAACTTCACGTTAAGCAGGCTTACGATTCTCTCCCCATAACAGATCATCAGTCAATGTGGAGGGAAGGAGCTAAGCCCCAAGTCACTGCCAAGGCAGGTGCTCAGCTGGCCAGGTAGTTACATGGACAGATTATTTATGTCACTTAGGGGAGGCTCCTATAGTAGAGTTAAGGCCCAGTGACCCTCCTATCCGTTTGCTGAGGATTAGAATGAAGAGGAGTTGTATCACTTTTGCAGATGAACAAAATAGGGCTAGAGCCCATGTGATGATTAAAAATGGTAAGAAATGGTTAGACTAGTATTCATATGGACCAGTGCAGCAGGAGAAAAACACGCAGCACAAATTCAGCACAGAAAAGGCAGGGCCAGGACTCTAGAGAGGCAATGTGGACACTCACCCTGGACAGAGATCAGTGATACTGGCGGGCGTGGTGGCTCACGCCTGTAATCCCAGCACTTTAGGAGACCGAGGTGAGCAGATCACCTGAGGTCATGAGTTCAAGACCAGCCTGGCCAACATGGTGAAACACGGTCTCTACTAAAAATACAAAAATTAGCCAGATGTGGTGTTGGGCGCCTGTAATCCCAGCTACTCAGGAGGCCGAGGCAGGAGAATTGCTTGAAACCAAGAGGCAGAGGTTGCAGTCAGCTGAGCTCGCATCACTCCACTTCAGCCTGGGCAACAGAGCAAGACCCCATCTCGTAAAAAAGAATCAGTGTTACTGAGTTTTCCTCTTGCCTCAGTCTCCACTGTGGCTCTGCTTCATACTGTTTAGTGATTCTGTCACTAAAGTGTTAACATTTTCTTCATCATGAATGTTTTATATTGTTATCGATTTTTAAAAGGGATGCATTAAACTCGCCTTCACATCAAAATCATGAATTTTTTTGGCATCCTCTGAAATCTTGCTCTGCGTGCCTCTCTGGCTTCACCCTGTCCTCCCCTGCAGTGGGAAGGTGACTGCGTGTTCCCCAGCAATCCATCAGCATTTGAATGTAGCTCTCTTAGAACGTCCTTGAGAATGAGGCAAGTGCACTTGAAGAGGCTCTGAGGCAACCGCAGGCAGAGGACTTTAGTGAAAATGACAAGGTGATGAAGTTGGTCACAACAGGGCTCCCGGATGCAGAGTGAGGGGACAGGGAGCAGATGGCTGCAGGAGGGGTTTGTGTCCATGCTTTCTTTGTGGATAACAGGAGAATTCTAGAAGAAAATGTGAGCCTAAGTGGGCAGGTAGGGGGAAGGAAAGGTATAGAAAAGGAAGCTCAGATTTGTTAGTGAGGAAATGATTGGAGTTCTGATTGGACTACGATTGGCCGGTAATGGGGCACAGGCCGTGGGACGAGTCGGTGATGCTTTATGGCAGATGGTTTGGCAGTGGAATAAACAGCTGCTTTAGCATACTGACACTCCTGCCACTCTCCTAGATTGTGGGCAACGAAGCCCTTTAGATAATTCACGGTTTGTTTAATGTGTGCTATTCCTCTTTTTGCACATGTTCTTCTATACAGATCAATTGAAGCTGGGTTTTTCATGATTCATGAGTGCAAAGTATACTGTTGTCCACGAGAGGGCGCCCTAATACTGATTGATGTATCATTTGCTCCATGGCTAGGTCGTTACCTAGAGATGAGCACACTGTCATTGGAGATGTGTCAGCAGTTAGGTACTGTCCTGTGTACTTTTGTGCCTTTCACATTTCATACAGGGGGCTAGATCCTGAAATTAATTAGACTTTTTACTGCTTACCCTCTATTCATAATTTTAAAGTTAATAAACCAAAAATATTTCAGCAAAACTTTTTTTTTTAACGAGGAGTTGGTAACCAAGTTTTTCTTGAGATGGAGTTTAACATAAAATGGTAAATAAATATTGCTGAATTTTAAAAAATAAGAATGTCTTTGAAATGTTTATAATCAATGCCATATTAGTATCTACTTATGGTCATTATTAATACCATTGCAACTACATTATGAAATCCTGCTAGGTACTTAGTAAACCACTGGTAAGTCAGATTTAAGCTGGTTGTCATGCTCTGGAGCATAGTCTCTCATGACTTACATTCTCAATACAAAAGTGTACATAATCTGTTTCTATTTCTATTGTGTTTTTTTATTTCCCACAAATTCAGGTCATATGAGAGGTTCCCTGCTTACCCTACAGAGGTTAGTTCATCTATTTCCCAATGATACGTCTTTAAAAAATGACCTTGGCGTGGGATACCTCTTGATAGGAGATAATGATAATGCAAAGAAGGTTTACGAAGAGGTGAGCATCAATCTTGTATTAACTACGTCAAATTAAGTTCTAAGGCTATTTGCAAATTACATTTATTAGACCAAGATTCTCTTTATTTTGAATTGTTAAAAAGCATGTATTATTATATTGAACACATTCTAAACTTTGTTTTAACAATTGCTTTTTTTCTAGATCTGAAGATTTTTAAATCTTAGTTAACACTTAGTACACTAAAAATCTTCAACTTATAATTGTGACGCTTTTAAAACTTCATATTTATCTTTCCATAAATAACCTTTCTAAAATTGTTCCTTATGACAGGAAGACGAATTTGACTTCCTATGAATGTTACACACACACACACACACACACACACACACACACACACACTCTTTTTTTTTTTTCCAGAAGTATGGTCTAGAGAGAGGCTATAGAACAGGGGCCTTTCAAGCATGTGATATAAATTGCTCACTTTTCAGCAGAGCGTTGACTCTTCAAATCCTCTGGCAAGGATGCCTTTCGAAGGATTCGAACTTTATAACAGATATTGATAGATAACCTCTAAGACGTGAGTAACTGTAAAATCTAGAGGAATGTGATTCCTTTAGGCAATGGAGGAATTCATTTGGTACAGTATAAACAGGATACCCAATGAACTTTGAAGATGGAGAAAGTGAATGCCTCTAAAAGAAAGATGAACATGTTTACTTGTGATTCTTTAATTTAGGCTCTTTGATCAGTGGTTTTCAAGCTGGTGAAGTCCACATCAGGAAGCCACCACTTAGTGATAGTCAGTTATTCCTGCTACAGTTTCGTTTTGTTTTTGGTTTTTGTTTTTGGGTTTTTTGTTTGTTTGTTTTGTTTTGTTTTGACATGCGGTTTCACTCTGTTGCCCAGACTGGAGTATATGACATGATCGTAGATCACAGCATCAACATCCCGGACTCAAGCAATCCTGCTTTAGCCTCTCAAGTAGCTGGGACTACAAGCACATGCCACCATGCCCAGCTAAATTTTTAAAAATTCTTTAGTGATGGTGGAGGTCTCCCTATGTTACCCAGGCTAGACTCAAATTCCTGGCCACAAGTGATCCTCCTGCCTCAGGCTTCCCAAATAGCTGAGATTACAGGCACAAATCATCTCACTCAACTCCTTTTACAGTAGCTTTTAAATGCTGTCAAGAACAGTCATTTCATACTCTGGCAGGCACTGGGTCTATTCTCAAAGCGGTACTTTCTTCTGTGTATTGTGTCGTGTAATAAAAATCATTGAATTTGGGAGCAGTTGTCTTTTTACCTTTCTCATAATTTTTTTATTTTCTGAGAAAGCAGAAGTAAGACCTTTGCTTTTTATAACATCACTAATAGCTACACAGGCTGGATTGAACCTTTCATGTTGACAACGTGTGCCATTTACTAAAGACCAATTCCAAGTCATAAATTAATTCCATGTGGAACATTGTATTTGTTAATGGCCAGCACATAACACTCAATGTCTTCTCTTACAAAGTATGTTTAAGAGAAACATTATATACCTCAGTGATTCGGGATCTTGTGAATGTAAGAATTGTGAAGCTATAACAAATACATCCATTATTTTGTCACTGTCAGAGGCCGCAAAAATGGAACTATAGAATTAATTCCTTCCTTCCTTCCTTCCTTCCTTCCTTCCTTCCTTCCTTCCTGCTTTCCTTCTTCTCTCCCTCACTCCCCTCCCTTCCTCCCTCCTTTCTTTCCTTCCTTGGTTTTTTCCTTCTTCCCTTTTTCCCTTCCTCCCTCCCTTCCCCCTCATTCCCTTCTTTCCTTGTAGAATTCTTCCCTGTTTTCTTTCTTCTGTCCCTCTACCGCTCCCTCTCTCACTTCCTTCCTGACCCCTTTCTCCTTCTTTCTTTCCATCTAGAAAACACTCCCAAGTGTTGACTGGCTGCACGCACGTTTGAGGTTAGGGCAGGATCTGACAGCATACTGGTTTCTCTAACCCACCGTAGATTTGTCCTTCCTCACCTTTTAAAACTCTTCCATCAGGATATTCATCCCTTTCCCTGAAGCTAAATCTCAGATATGTGAAACATTTTACTTCATGCTAAAAAATAAAATTTACCTGCTGTTGTTTTTACATTTTACATCATAATCTCATTTGAATATTCATAATAGGATGCAGAAAGTCTAAACTAAAACCATATTATGCAATTGAGTGAGTTTCTTTTTAAAAGAAGCATGAGTAGACTGAAAGTATGTGTGGGGTTCCCTGTTTCCCGCTCCTCTCACTTTTCAGTTCATCAGCTGTATCTAATGGAGTCTCTCATTAACCAAAGTTTTTCCTGATAAGTTTATGTTAAAGATCATTTTTAGAACACAGATATTGTAATTTTATATTTTTCTCCATGTTAATTTTTATTTTTGAGTATTTTTATAAAATTACTGAAATTTTTATTTTTCCAGTTTTTTGCTGCTGTTAGTTTCAACAAAAAAACCTGGCTTTAAAATGGTGTGACATCCACTGCTCCAGTCTGTGGCTTTTTGTGCCCTCTCCTGGGATTCTCTTGCAAGTTGGCAACACTCGCAGCTGCGCAGGCACCACAGTGGGGAGTTTGACGCCACTCCTGACTCACTCGTCATTACTCACCTATGCCCATTCACTCGGTCAGCACACATCTATTAAAACACACACACACACAGTAGCTAGAGATCAGTAGTTCATGAAACGCACGCAGAATGTGCCCTCGTGAAGTTTATAATCTGGTACCGAATCACAAATCTCTGTTCGTGTTAATTTCTGTTCATTTTAACTTCTGATTAACCTTCAAAGTCCTCCCCTTTGTAACCCAAGCACCCGTCATCTCTTGCCTGAGCGGGGACAGGTTTACCCTGCCCTGGCTTGCTCTCCCCCAACCTTCGCCAACACTAAAACACAACACTGATCATCTCCCTCAGCTTTAAACCTTCTGTGGTTCTCATTTCCTGCAGCAGTGGACTTCAAACATGCTTGATGGAGGCCCTTACAGACTAAAATGTTCAAGATAATGCCTGTGATATGTTGATATACTTATATGTTATGTGTGCATGCATGTACCCACATAACATTATGTATATATATGTATGCACCAATATATATGTGCATTACAAAAGATACACACCCCAAAGCAATGAAGATGTTGTCAAATGTTTAAAATACGTTTAAAATTCTATTTAGCTGCCAGAAAATCTTTTAACTCTCTACGAAACACTAATATGTAAATAATATCAATGTGCGATGCTATTTATGATTATATAACTTTTTTAAATCCCAAGAATGTATCACGCAAAGAGTTTGTACTGGGGATAGAAATGTCAGCTGTATGAGGTTGTGGCTGTTTTTATCTGTGATTTGTGTTTGTGTATGGATGTGTGTGTTTTATACAGAGAGAGAAAGAGATAATCTAATATTACAGTTGACCCTTGAACAACACAGGCGCTAGGGATGGTGACCTCCCATGCAGCTGAAAATCCATGTGTGCTTTCTGAATCCCCAGAAACTTTACTAACAGTCTACAGTTGACCAGAAGCCACACAGGTAACATAAACAGTCAATTAACACATATTTTGTGTATGTAGTATTTGCTATATTCTTACAATGAAGTAAGCTAGAGAAAAGAACATGTTATTTTAAAAATCATAAGGTAACTAAAAGAATGAATTGGATTATTTGTAACACAAAGGATACATGCTTGAGGGGATGGATACCCCATCTTCCATGATGTAATTAGTATGCATAGCATGCCTGTGTCAAAACATCTCGTGTACCCCATAAATGCATACGCCTACTACGTGCCTATAAGAATAAAAAAAATTAAAAAAAGAAACCTTAAAAATCATAAGGAAGAGAAAATATATTTGCCATTTATTAGGTGGAAGTGGATGATTAAAGTTTACATCCTCACTGTTTTCACGTTAACTAGGCTGAGGAAAAGGAGGAGGATGAGGAGGAGTTGGTCATGTCTCAGCGGCAGCAGAGGCTGAAGATAATCCATGCAGTTCAAACCCATGTTGTTCAAAGGGCAACTGTAGCCTCAATCTGTGTTTTTTGAAATCTCATAAAACCACTTGTCATTTTCTGAGGGCTTGTTGATTACAACTAGATAATACAACCTGCACGTCCATTACACATCCGCATGTCAATTGCAGTGAGCGGTACCTAAGCACAAAGAAGCAAGCAGGGAGGCAGCACTGTCAGCTCTCCCAGGGCCTAAGCCCCCATTCTCGCCTCCTGACAGGGTTTATACTGAATGGGACATGTGGCTGTCCATCGTGCAGATCACAGGAGAGCCACAGAGCTTGCTTCACACTATTTGAGAGACAGATACAAGTAGAAGCGTATGTAATTTCTATCTACTCCCCGGGAGGTTACCTTGCACTCGATACTAAACAGGACCCTTGATGATTTAATTTGACTTCTGCCTTTTCTCCAGTCCCTTCTCCTATCACCTTTTGTTTGTAATTTAACAGCATTCTCTTTTTCTCTTCCTGGCCCACTATCCCTTTTTACTCACTTTCTACTATGGTTTGGATGCCTCCTCCACCGTCCCACACTTCCTTTTCCTGGTGAACTCCTATTTATCCCTAAAGCCTTTCAGACCTTGGCCCTACCGACACTCACCCTAGAGTGAGCCAGGTGCCCCTCCTGTATACCCACTACATGCTTCGTGCCTAACTATAGCTACACTTAGCATCTTGCATTGCCTAATTCTAAATCAGTCTACTTCTGAATCTGTCTTCCTCACTTGAGTGAGAGCCGCCTGAGAAAAGAGTGTATCTTATTTATCTTTCTGTGCCCAGGGCCTGGACGAGTTCTGTGTGTTCTAAGATGTCTGTTAAATCAATAAATTTGTTAATTACTTGAGATAATGGCTGTGTGCCTGCAGTGGGCAGAAATGTCATCTGTGTAACTATAATAATTATAAGAATCCCTTCATGGTTGTGTTGGCAGAATCATCATCTGCGCCAATTGAGCTCAATTCCGGAGATATTTATTGAGCTCCTGCTCAATGTCTAGCCTGGGGACAGTGCAGTGGCAGATGCAGAGAATCAGGGTCTGGGCTTTCAGTGATCTAGTTAGGGAGGAAGGCGCAGCATGTACTCTTTCAAGCATTTAGTACCGGTTTCTCGGGCCCCTGAATGCTGTGCTATGCATAGTAGGCACTGGGGCTGTGCAATGAGCAAAACAGACAAAATCCCTGTAGAGCTTGCATCTTAGTGGGGGCAATAAAAATATGCTAGGTCAGAAGTGATAAGTGCTATGAAGAAAAGTGAGTCAAGGTAAAGATGTTGGAGAGTGACTAGGGATGGAGGGGTTCTATTTTAGTAGTGGGGGTGTAAAAGGAGTTTGCTGTGGGGATGTCTGGTGGAAGAGTTTGTACCAGAGGAGTACTGTGGGTGCAAAGGCCCTGAGGCAGGGGTATCTTTGGCTTGCTGTGGAGCAGCAAGGGGGTCCAACATGCCTCAGAGGCTTGGCTGGGAGGGGCAGTGGCAGGAGAGGAGGCCAGAGAACTGGAGAGGCCCAGCCAAGGGAGGCCTTGGCGGTGGTTCCAGGAACTCTGTCTTGCAGTCACTCTGAGTGCAGTGCAGTAGAGGAGGGTTGAGAGCTGACCTAGGATTTAGCAAGCGGAGAGTGGACTACACAGGGGCAGGGCCAGGGGTGCCGAAGATCTGCAGTAAGCAGGCTCCTGTGAGAACATAGAGAGAGATGATGAGATGCCTCTCTTGGATCAGGGTGGCAGTGGTGAAGGAAGTGACACATGGTGTGTTTCTGAATGTATTTTGAAGGTAGTGTTGGCCAGATTTGCTAATCCATGAGGCGCAGGACCAGATGCAAGCTGAAAATGCTAAAGCATCTGCAGTGTGTGTTGTGTGGGCCCTCCGAGGGCCTGGTGTCCCCTCTGTGCACTTGTTCCTTCTGTGTAACCAATCGTAGCCCCGCTGTGGCTGTGACTTCCCTTTTTCTATTCAGGCTCAAGGATGGAGAGAAGAGATGGGAGATGCATCTTTCCTTGCCTGCACCCAACTCAAACCTTCTTCATCCTCTTTTGTTCCATAGATTAGTTTGTCTAAGTAGCTTCACAAGTTGGATGCTGTTGTTCTGATTTCTCACTATTAATATTCAATTTAGAGGTGCTTTGCATAATTTATCTTTAAATTATAATGAATACATATAATAATAATAATAAACAATGATGTGTTTTATATGAACTATTTACCTGGATTTTATCACAGAATATTGGATTTGCTCATCACTTTCTCTTCAGGGCTTAAAATGATCTGGGCACTCAAGAAGTTTTCTGTTGAATGAATGCATTGTGATATATTACAAATGCAAATGTAAATTTCCTCTTAATTAAGGCAATGTATAAAGCTTGTATATGAAGTGATGTCTAATAACCATTCAGAATTGTCTTCAAGTATAGCAAATTTAAAGCCATTTTCCCTTGATCACTAAAAAATATTGGAGTCATATCAATTCAGAGATACTTTGCTGTTTTGCATTGTTAAAGTGATGCTTTTATGGTTATTGCTTTTCATTCATTTCTTAATTCTTGAAGAACCATTGTGTAAATGTGAAAAGCATATTGAGTTGAGGGGAAATGGAACCATTTAAGCTTAATGATACTGCCATGAGACAAAGTACTATGGTGTTTTCAGCTATAACATCATAATCCAATCCAAGTACAACAGAGCTAATTAAAATTGGTTTTGACAGTCATTTGTAGAATTTTTTAAGCAATCACCTGGGTTTTCCTTGAGTTATGTTCTGTGTTTTCTTTGAGTTTAGGTGCTGAGTGTGACACCTAATGATGGCTTTGCTAAAGTTCATTATGGCTTCATCCTGAAGGCACAGAACAAGATTGCTGAGAGCATCCCGTATTTAAAGGTAATGCTCACTTCTCTTCCTCTCCTTTCATCTTTCGAGTCCTTCGAGTCATTGAGACACCTTGCTTATTCCTTACAGATTGACTGGCATGCACTGCTGAGTATTTTCATCCTCAGGATGTCCACCCTCATACCATGACATTCATAAGTAGTGTGGGCCTCCACTTTAACCAACAGTGTCAAATGGCAAAATACCAACCACGTGAGCAGAGATGAGTTGGAAAAGATTTTATTTAAAAATTTATAAAACTGAAGTTGGTGTTAGTTTTTAAATAAATGGCAAAGGCGGACAAAATTAGTGATACTTTAAATGTTTTTAGATACAGGCAATAGGCTAGGCATGGTGACTCATGCCTGTAATCCCAGCACTTTAGGTGGCCAAGGCGCATGAGTCACCTGAGGTCAGGAGTTCGAGACCAGCCTGACCAACATGGTGCAACACCATCTCTACTAAAAATGCAAAAATTAGCCAGGCATGGTGGTATGCGCCTGTAATCTTAGCTAGTTGGGAGGCAGGAGAATCGCTTGAACCCAAGCAGAGACTGCACTCCAGCCTTGAAACTGTGTCTCAAAAAAAAAAAAGAAAGAAAAAAAACAGACAAGGCATTATAAGTTCCTTTTACAAGTTAATTATATATTTACCATACTTGGACTAGTACTCTGAGCTACCCATGCAAAGTGAGGTAACAAATACTGGCTGAAGAGGTCATTGCTCAAAATACTCAAATTAAAATATGCTTTTTTTTCTCATATCTAATTAAATCCTCATCAGTTCACCAGAATCACAGATGTTCTAGCCCAGGGCTGCCCAGTAGAATTTTCTGCTGTGGGCCAGGCGCAGTGGCTCCTACCTGTAAGCCCAACAATTTTTGAGGCCAAGGTGGAAGAATCGCTTGAGGACAAGAGTTTGCTGGGCAAGATAGTGAGATCCCATCTCTACAGATAATTCTAAAAATTAGCTAGGTGTGGTGGCACGTGCCTGCGGTCCCAGCTACTCGGGGCCAGGAGGTCAAGGTTGCAGTGAGCTGTGAATGTGTTACTGTACTCCAGGCTGGATGACAGAGTGAGACCCTGTCTAAAAAGAAAATAATTTTCTACTGTGATGGAAATGTTTTTTATCTGTCTTCTCCAATATGATGGCCACTGGCCACATGCAGCCATTGAGCTCCTGAAATGTGGCCACTGGTACTGAGGAAGTGAATTTTTCATTTTATTTCATTTTAGCAGTAATGTGTGACTAGCGGCTACCATATTGGATGTAGCTAATGAGATAGCTGTAGGTTTTTTCTTAAATAGCAATATATTCTACTTTTTTAATTTATTTCTTTCATATGACTTAAATCAGAGATCCCAAATAGTAACCCACTGATTGCAAATAGCTTGCATGTTTTATTTGGCTGGCATAGTTCTATTAAAAACAATTTTAATTGCTTGCCTTATTTGAGAATGTGAGCATTTTTATATAATTATGCAAACTTCTATTTTCTCTTGAAATGTCGTATCTGGCCCAGTTTCCTGCATACAGAGCCAAGCAGTGTTGCCCCCTTGGGGTGGGGCTGTCCCTGGGGCCCTGTCAGCACTTCACATTTCCTGCCAGGGCCCTGTGGCATGTAGGTTTCTCCTTACATTTCCTTTGACATAGGATGGCTTACTGGTACTCCGCCTGCTTCAGAGATGGGGAAAGCGAGAGCTGGGCTGGTCCATTATCACGCAAGGACACTTGAGTGTTGGTCAATTAGAAGCCCTGGCCGCAGCTCCCTTCCTGTCCTGAGTGATGCTTTTCCCATTCTGTCATGCAGTATGCTCATTTCCAACATTATGCAAATACAGTTTCTTCCTAGTGAAAGATAATAAGCTTCTTGTGAAGAGGCCTCAAGGATGCAGATTTTTAGAAAGAAGTCCTTGACATTTAGATATTTTTAACTTTTGTCCTTCTGCTTTTCTAAACTCATTCTGTTGCTTTAATATTTTCTCTTTTCTTTTTTGGGGAGGGGGATGGAGTTTATCAATCTCAGTTTCAGGCCTTGTGTGAGAAATCAGAAAATTAGGTAAATGTTTTAGAATAGGGATTTCTTTAATAAAGATTACATTTTTAAAGATTCAGATTGGCTTTAATTCTCCCGTATGTTTTGTAAAATATAAATAAATAAATCATTAAAAGGTAAGGGCACATTTGTTTTCAATGGAAATAAATAATTTTTGCAGTTGGGCTGCCATCACTTCAAACATGAGCAGTTAAACATTTTGGTTTAGGAATAAAAAGCCTCTAGATGACATATGGTCAGATTTGGAGAGCAAAATAAATGTAAGAGCTATCCAGCCAGAGAAATTTTTTAAAATATTGAAATACGACTGCTCCCACACAGAAGGTGCACAAAGTATTGTACTAACTTTGTGGGCCATTCCACTGTGAATTAATGATGATGCATTGTTAAATTTAGCTTTATGACCTCCTTTTGTTTTGGCATTGAAAATGTTGACCAGTAACCTCATTCCCAAATTTTTATATAGAGATGTATATTTTGGTTTTTAGGTTTTCTTATGATGTTCCATAAGAAAATCTACATGAATCAATTAATGGAATCTGGTATTTAATTATTTTACCCATATTAACACTGTCCTTTCTACAGGAAGGAATAGAATCCGGGGATCCTGGCACTGATGATGGGAGATTTTATTTCCACCTGGGAGATGCCATGCAGCGGGTTGGAAACAAAGAGGTAATGGGTGTGTGAATTTCTGATTCTCTCTAACAGAGCATGGAGTTGGGAGAATAATTATTTCTTGGAGAAGTTACAATTCAAAAAATATTTTGAGTGTGAAGTTTTGAAAACAGAGATTTAAACTATTTAGTTATTTAAACTATGTTTGAAACAACCCAACAACTCCAGCTTAATCCTTCAAAGAATTTTTGGGATTTGGCTTTTATAGTTTCAAAAAATCAGCTAAGTAATCATAAAAGCAATCTCTAAGTTGGTACATGTCTGTGTATGAGTTTGTGTGTTTGTGTGTGTCTGTGTGTGTACAGAGATGGACCTTGCCTTGGAAAAGTATTTTTTAAATTTTGAAATGAAGAGATGTCACTGAAATAATTTAAATTTTTAGAAATATTTTAACAGTTTGCCTAGATTCATTTTTGTTTGATTTTGGAATTTTAAAAGTAGTTATTTTTAGAATAAAGTCTTTATCAGCTGATTTCTGAGCACACAGATCCTAATGGTTGGTGGTGTAACTTATCCTCTGAAATATGTAATATCAAGTTTAAGGGGAACATTGTGGTTACAATAATGACAGATATTGACACAATGTAGTAGCCATACAAGTTTCATGTTTTCTTTGTAATGGTTACCTTTATCTGAGTACAGCTTCTGCTTCTATAAACGTAACATTGTCTCATTAATCCTGACGTCATGTACTATAAATTTCAAAACTCTGTCACAGTCTACCATGATTTATGATTTACGCAGCCCGGCCGGATGGCAAAGCCCTCCTTTCCTGTCCTGCACCATTGCAGGGGTGAGAGCTGGGCTCTCCCGAGAGTCGGTGGATAAAAGGGTAAAGTGAGACACTGAATCTTTGTAACCATCGCATTCCATGTATGTAATAAAGTGACATCTACGGATAATGCAGCTTCAGGTTTCTAAAATAAGAACACGGGATTATCTGGGGAATTGAGGGTTCAGAGAAGTGAGTGGATTTGTGATAAGGTAATTGTCTGCTAGGAACATGAACCAATATGTGGGTACTAGAAGTTCAGAAAATTGACACTTTTTAATTTATACATTTCTATTTATCTGTACCTTTTCCGCTCTAACCTACCAGTCAGCCAACTGAAATAGAGTGAGATATTAGAATTAAAAAGAAAGAAGGGAGAAGTTACTGATTAGTAATCATTTTTGCATCCCATGTTTCTTTTAGATGTAATGGCTTATAACTCCTTTGAATGAGAGGGATAAGAAAAATTTTGCTACAACATCTAACACTGGATAAATGTTCATGTCTGACTACTGTAAATGAAGTAGTCACTAATTAATTTATCTCTGAACATTTCAGGTCCAGGGCAAAGACAGATAAAAGAAGTCTGTGATTTATCTCACATCTTAGATGAAAACAGCCCTTACTTCAAGGGCAAAAAGTTCACTACTACACATTTGTTAAGGGCTTGGGATTTGAATGTATGGGACTGTTCTCCCAGCTTAATTATTAATATGCAAAGAACAGCACAGTTCTTGAACTTAAAATGTTCAGAAGGATTCGTCCGTACAGGAGAACAGAAACAAACCTGTAGAAACTCCATTATATTCCCAGTATTAGGTGTTGAGTCGGACTTGGCTGTCATGCTCTGAGTTTGCATATCAGGAAGTAAACACCCTTCACGTTTTTATGCCTAGAGCACTGCTCCAACTCTGAAAGAGGACGGACCTGCAAAAGCAAAGCCACAGCCTCTGTGCTGTGGAGACTGACAAGAAAATGCATTTTGAGGAAAAATTTTCTAACTGGTCCATTTAGTATGGTCAGGAACGGGGAGGGCAAACCATGAGAGCCTTGCAGCCATTGAGTTAGCTGTTCTTGGTATTCCCAAACTTCCAAATCCACATTCTAGCTAGATTTAGTCTCCTTCTTCAAGTCCCCATTCTCATGTCCCCTGCCTCCTCAGTGTCCCACACGATGGCACAGAGACAACTTACTTGTCTTTCTCTAAACCATTTTTCCTCCTAGGTTCCTTCTGTTATTCAATGACATTCCCATCTTTCCAGGATCAAGATTTTATTTTTTATTTTATTTTATTTTATTTTATTTTATTTTATTTTATTTTATTTTTTAAGACAGTCTTGCTCTGTCACCAGGCTAGAGTGCTGTTGTGGTGTGATCTTAGCTCACTGCTACCTCTGCCTCCCAGGTTCAAGTGACTCTCCTGCCTCAGCCTCCTGAGTAGCTGGGACTACAGGTGTGTGCCACCACACCCAGCTAATTTTTGTGTTTTTAGTAGAGATGGGGTTTCATCATGTTGCCCAGGATGGTCTCGATCTCCTGACCTCGTGATCCATCTGCCTCAGCCTCCCAAAGTGCTGGGATTACAGGAATGAGCCACCACACCGGGCCTTCAGAATCAAGATTTCAGTGAACTTGAGCTCCTCCCACTCCTCCTCACTCCAGTCTACTCAGGGCCAGTTGTGGAGATCCAGCTTCCTCGCATAGTTGGCATCCCCCTCATCCTCCCTCTTGCGCAGTCAGTGCTAACTCCAGTCTTTGTCACCTGCCACCTCAACGATAGCTATAAGAACCTGCTTTGGTCTCAGTTTCTTGCAAGCCACCCTATGCTCAAAAAGCCTACCATGCAAAATAAAATAAAGTTTTGTTTGCATGTGATGGCATTTATAATCCTTAGGCAAGTTGCAATGGCTGTTCTCACCGGAAGTGTGTCTCTTAGGCCCCACTGGACAGCGGGCTCCAGGAAGAACATACCCCATCTGGAGCCGCTTATGACAGCCCATTCCACAGACGTGGCCTGGGCGTTTCTGGTTTGCAGTCATCCGACGTACTTTCTCTCTCCCTGTCTCTGTCTCTCTGTCTCTCTCACTCTGTCGTGTGTGTGTGTGTGTGTGTGTGTGCGTGCGCGCGCACGCGCCCACGCCCACATGTGCATAAAAACCACACATAGCAATGACTGGAAGAAAATAGAGACAACATTGATATAAAACACATTTATAAAAAGATAGACCGGGTGCAGTGGCTCATGCCTGTAATCCTAGCACTTTGGGAGGCCAAGGCAGGTGGATCATGAGGTCAAGAGATTGAGACCGTCTTGGCCAACGTGGTAAAACCCCGTTTCTACTAAAAATACAAAATGAGCTGCATGCAGTGACATGCGCCTATAGTCCCAGCTACTCAGGAGGCTGACGCAGGAGAATTGCTTGAACCCAGCGGGATGGAGGTTGTGGTGAGCCGAGATCGCACCATTGAACTCCAGCCTAGTGACAGAGCAAGACTCCGTCTCAAAAAAGATAACCCCCAAAAACACATTTAACTTCTTAAATGTGTCCCAGGGGCTCTTACTTCCCCTGTTCCCAGGGCCTCCTACTGTCTATTTTAGTATTCCTAATTACATATGTAAAATTGCTGATTATACAGGAAATAGAGAAATTTTCAGAGGATTCTAACTTGATTTTTGATTTTATAGCAATTTTTATTGTAAAGTAGTTTAGATGTTTTTTAAAAAAGCAATCTAGCAGGGCCAGGTGCAGTGGCTCACGCCTGTAATCCCAGCACTTTGGGAGACCAAGGTAGGCAGATCACAAGGTCAGGAGTTCTAGAGCAGCCTGACCAACAGGGTGAAACCCTGTCTCTATTAAAAATACAAAAGTTAGCTAGGTGTGGTGGTGTGCACCTGTAATCCCGGCTACTCAGGAGGCTGAGGCAGCAGAATCGCTTCAACCCAGGAGATGGAGGTTGCGGTGAGCCAAGATCATGCCATTGCACTCCAGCCTGGGCAACAGAGAGAGACTCCATCTCAAAAAAAAAAAAAAAAGAATAGCAATCTAGCTGAATTCATCTGTCTCCTGTTGTCAAATATAATTAAAGGTGGTTTTAAAAAAAATTTCTGCTATATTACTTTCACAATTTTGTTTCTCCTAAATTTAAATGGCAGGAGAATGAATAATTGAGTCCTACTTGAGGCAGTATTACTTACTTTGAGTGTCATAAAAGACCCTATAGATAGTTTAAACATGCTATTGTAAGTAACTTGCTCAGGCATCTAGCACGTTGAGTGCTAAAGGCCAGGACTTAAATCTAAGACTTCTAAGTCTTGAATTAGATCTATAATGTTTGCTGATTTTATTTTTCTACAGTGACTTTTTTTTCTCATATCCTAGCAATACACTTGAAAAAATGAATTATAATGACTCAAAAATGGACTATCAGATTTTTGAAAAACACAATCTGTTGTCCTTAATATTATTGTTCACTTTTGCACTGAAAAGCATAGGAAATAAAATTCTAAATTTAAGTTGGACCAAAATAATTGCAATAGTCAAATTAATTTCAAAGGTACATGCTATTTTTTTAAAAAAATTAAATAACAATTAGCCATTTTAACTTTCTGGTTTTTAAAGGAATTCTGGCTACAACTTTCATGTATTGTAAGGAAAATATTTAAGAATGACATATATGCATTCTTAATTTCAGATATTAATAAAGATAACTAAATAAAAAATCATTTTTATAGTTTTTGCTAAATGATAAAAGTAGGAGGAGAATAGAATAAGTTGCCAGGAGCCCCAGATGCTAGTTCAAAGGATTTGGCCTTCATAGACCTCAGTTTCAACATTTGTAAAATGGAAATATTTGGGGTTATTGGAAAGATCAAATGAGATAACACATTTAAGGAAAGTGGTCAATGTAAAGTGACTAAAAATATGAGGTGGTATTGCTATTCCCCTTCATTTGTCTAATGAAGGAAAATTTGAAAAGTTAACATTTTTTACATCTAAAGTGTATCTAGTGATTTACAAAGAAGATATTCAAGTTACTATTTTACTATTAAGTGCTTAATTTTATTAATCAAAAATACATTTGAACTCTCTCTGTAAATGTAATCATTAGATCAGGTTTGTAATAATGGAGGGGATAATATTAAGTGCACCATTAGTGGCCAGGAGCAGTGGCTTGCACCTGTAATCCCAGCACTTTGGGAGGCTGAGGCAGGCAGATCACTCAAGGTTGGGAGTTTGAGACCAGCCTGACTAACATGGAGGAAACTTGTCTCTACTAAAAGTACAAAAACATTAGCCAGGTGTGGTGATGCATGCCTGTAATCCCAGCTACTCAGGAGGCTGAGGCAGGAGAACTGCTTGAACCTGGGAGGTGGAGGTTGCAGTGAGCCGAGATTGCACCATTGCACTCCAGCCTGGGAAACAAGAGTGAAGCTTAGTCTCAAAACAAACAAACAAAAAAGTGCACCATGTGCACCATTAGAAAGCCTTCCATTCCACAGACAATGGAGCATGCATGGTGCAGGAAGCACTAGGCCAGGCTCCTTGGAGAGCATATGGTGAGGACGTCATTTAAAGGAGCCGTAAAGAGCATCATACTCCATAGCCAGCTGTCCCTGAAAAGGCTAGTTTTGGAGGCAAGTAGTATCATGTTACAGCTAGCCTAAAGCCACACGTGGTATCCCTTATGGCAAAATATATGTTTATTATGACCAAAAATTCCCACTTTAAAAATATAATATGGGCTATCACTATATTTATTGCCTACTGAGAATAATTTTCCCCTTCTGTCTACTGAATTTAATGGAGGGTTTGCACTCTGTTGCCTTGGGTTGACCTTCTTAAATGTGGACATAGAAAGTACATATGAAAAGAAGCTGTTCTTTATTTTAGCATTCTGATTCAGAAAATGCAAATATCTTTGAAGGAATTATTAAAATCATAATCTTTTTTTAAAGGAAACATAAAATAGAAATGAAAACTAAGATATTAATATAGTCCCCTTTGGTGTCTTATTTATGCATTCAACAAATAAGTGCTAGACTCCCTGCTGGACACTCTGAGGGAGACCAGAATGTGTAGGGCATGAATCCACTATCCATAGAGACTGCAGCCTAAGAGGGAAAAGAAAATGTAATGTTTATTATATAAATAGGTCACAATCAGAAACCCAATGAAATAATATTTTTACCAAATTTTAACAGATTTGGGTACCTAGCAGCAAGCTCTTTATTTAAATGTGTCAAAATAATACCTTATTTTTAATGCCTTCAATTTTAAAATTAATACAAATGCTCTGTTAAAGGAACATTTTGGAGCATATTCTTTCTGTTCCTTCAGGCATATAAGTGGTATGAGCTTGGGCACAAGAGAGGACACTTTGCATCTGTCTGGCAGCGCTCACTCTACAATGTGAACGGACTGAAAGCACAGCCTTGGTGGACCCCAAAAGAAACGGGCTACACCGACTTAGTAAAGGTAAGTATGTCTTAGACGTCATCCTTAGCAGATCTTCGTCAATTTCCTACTCAAAATCAGAGAATGTTTATCATAAAAAGGAATGTCAAGGAAGAGAGAGATTTTATTTCTAGTGACACTTGCAAAATATAATGGAAAAAACACATTGTCATCTCATTAACCAAAAGTTTCATTTAGATGATGAAGGAAATTTGTGCAGAGTTTAGCAGTTCTCAATCTTTTTGGCCTTAGGAACCTCTTATACTCTTAAAAATTATTGACTATCCCAAGGAATGTGGTTTACATCTACCAGTGTAATCATTAGACATTCAAAGTGAAAGAAATTGTATCTATATTTATGAATTATTTAAAAATAATCTCATAACATGTCAGTATAAATAACTTTGAAAAAATAATTACATTTTCAAAACAGAAAATGTAATAAGAAGATTGGAATTTGTTTTGTATTTTTACAAATCTTTTTAGAGTTTGGATTAATAGACAACAGGAGAATCCTCACATGTACTTCACACATGTACCTGTTAGTGCTGTGATGTCATACCTCATGTAGCTTCTGGAAAACTCTACTGTGTGTGCCCAGAAAAGAATGAAAAGAACACATAATATCTTTGTATTATTAAGAAAGTAGTTTTGATCTTGCAGACCCCCTCAAAGGGTCTAGGGAACTCTCAGATATCCTTGGACCACACTTTGAAAACCACTGGGCCTGCAGCTATCGAGAGAAAACGCAGTTATAAATATTTTTAGAAAATGCTATGGCATAAAATACTGTGGCATTTAGGGAAAATAACTGATTCTAACTTAATAGCTTAAAAAAATTGGAAGGTTTTATATTAGTAGGTTAAACCCGAGCTTTAACACTCTCTACTTGGTGACTTTGGTAACTCATAGTTTCAATCATGTTGTTTTCACTCAAAATCTGAAAACTTTATGCATCTTACAGGTTAGATGGGCTTCAGGATTTTGACCTCAGACTCTAATTGCCATTTATACATGGTTTATGTAAGAAAATATATTCTGATGTTCAGACAATTGATTTTGCATGTGCAAGGAGCAGGAAGGAAGAGCAAGAATGCCAAAATACTGATCATGCTAGAGTCTGGGTGATGGATATATGGAGGTTTGTCATACTGTTCTTTTTTCCTTCAGGTATATGTTTAAATTTTTCATAATTTTTTCTTTAACATCTAAAATGAACTGTATCTCTAAGACTTACAAGACTTCATTAATTAATTTGGTCTACTTGGAGAAAAGAGAAGTTTTCATGTACTTAGATTATATCTTACTTGACTGTGTTTATTCTGTATGTCATCATAAAAGCACACTTTATAATCCTCATAATCCAACTGTAAAGTTGGCTGCCATTGGTTGGCCTTTGAATATTTGATAGCTCAGAGAACCGTGGTATGGTGACAGTTAATGCAGACTGATTTTTAAAAGTTCCATATCCAGATTAGAAATAGTACAGGAACAACATCTTCCTTGGTAGGGCTGTGACATTTAGCACTGTCAGGTTTTTTGTTGTTTTTTTTTGTCAAATTCCACCCTCCCTCAGATTGGATCCCATTGAACTCTTCTGATTCTGCTTTACTATCCAATTTTTTTTCATGATGTCTTTGTGGGTTTATTTCTCTCCTGTACCTTTGGGATCCTTTCACATTCGAGACACAGAAATGCAATTCAAACAACATAGCTGGACACCTGGCAGTAGGGCAGACTTCAGGGGTGGTATAATCAAGGGAAGATGTTCTTGACTCTGCACTTCCCCGTGGGCAACTTTGTCCTTGTGCTAGCTGACTGCAGGATGGCCACCAGCAGCCACTGGAAGAGAGGGGGAAGGAATGACATTGCTGAGCCACCACCCCAGCCCTAAATGGCCTTCTGGAAACCTCCTGGCAGACCCTCTTCTATTGGGGAGAACCATGTCTCATGGGCACTCACAGCTACAAGAGAGTCTGAAACACCAGGCGGCTGGCAACAGGCTGAGGCAACCAACTTCCAGGAGGAGAGAGAGTGTCTCTCCATCATCCAAGGACCAGTAATCTTTCCTTTCAGTCTTACTGAGCCAATTTAAGCCAAACTTCCACTCTGGATGAATTACTGGCAGAGGGCTATGAGATTATTCTCAAACCAACAGATGAAACCCTCGAGCCAGGAAAGGGCTAGTTTCCTCTAAATCAAATAAATGGTTTACCTGGAGGAAGGTGGATGCTCAAACAGTCAAGGTTTTGTTAAGAAGAAGGCAGCATGATTGATGTTGTGAAGGCGTCCACTATGGACTGACATGGACCCAAACATTGTTCTTTGCTCTCTGTTCTCTTTTTCTTGCTGTTCATTTTCTAAGAAATCTTCTCCACCGTGGTTTAACTGCTGTGAAAAATTCTACCAAAGTTATGCTCCCCAAATGGATTTCTGATGCTTTCTAGTCTGTCTTCAGCTCTATTAAAACATTAACATTGAGTGTGAAAATTAACTCACCATGTAACCCGTTGGTTAATATCCCTTTCCAGCTTTGCTGTTTTGGTCAGTGTCTTAGTCCATTTGGGCTGCTGTAACAAAATGCCATAAACTCCATGGCTTATAAACAATAGAAATTTATTTGGGGAAGTCCAAGACCAAGGTGTTGGCAGATTCAGTGTCTGGTGAAGGCCTGTTTCCTGGTTTGTAGATGGTGCTTTCTTGCTGTGCCTTCATGTGATGGAAGAAAGAAGGGAGCTCTCTGAGGCTTTTTTTATAAAGACAATAATGTGACCTAAATAACCTTCCAAAGGCCCCACTTCCTAACACCATCACATTAGCGGTTAGATTTCAACATTTGAATTTGGGGGACACACACACATTCAGACCAGCAGTCAGTGAGCCAGCTTTAGTCTGCCTTTATCTCTTACCACTGCCTTTTACCATTCCAGCCAAAAATCTTCCAACCACTGGACCTTCCCATATGATAGCCCTCTTTCCTGGAGAGCTCCTTCTTTTACCTTTCTCCTTTACTTCTATATTCTTCACAGCCAATTCCTATTTATCCTTCAAATGTTACATAAATTGTCACTTCTCCTAGGAGTATCAGTCCTTTGCATAAAGCCAGAAGCACTTTATACTTTCTTCACACTATATTCTAAAGTCTCTTAGTTCTCTGAGACTGTGTGTTCTAAGATGACAGGGACCATGTCTCTAATATTTGATGGGTTCTCAAAAATTAGGTTCATTGTATGACCTTCTATAAGCTTTCTTTCCTCTAGTTTTTTCATATATGTGTTACAAGCTCCAGGGATATAAAAATCTCACTACAAAGCATTTCTGACATATAAGAAGTTTCAACAGGCCGGGCACGGTGGCTCACACCTGTAATCCCATCACTTTGGGAAGCTGAGGTGGGTGGGTCACGAGGTCAGGAGTTCGAGACCAGCCTGGCCAGCCTGCTGAAACCCCATCTCTACTAAAGATACAAAAAATTAGCTAGACGTGATGGTACATGCCTGTAATCTCAGCTACTTGGGAGGCTGAGGCAGGAGAATTGCTTGAACCTGGGAGGCGGAGGTTGCAGTAAGCCAAGATCGTGCCATTGCACTCTAGCCTAGATGACAGGTCGAGACTCCTACTCAGGGGGGAAAAAAAAAAGAACAAGAAGTTGCAACAATTGGTATCCTTGGTTTTTTCTTGTGAGGAAAATTCTCCCTTACTGCACTGTACCAGGAGAGGAAGGCCTAGAGAGAAAGAAAACTCTCTCTACCTGCTATTTTAGGAGCAAGGGACAAAGGCATTCTTTTTCTTGAAATTGTTACTGCTTAAGAGCGAAGGATATTTTGAATGTTCTCAGTTGCTGATGAAACCTCAAGCATTTAATTGCTTATAAAACATTGGGTAACGAGGCAGAACATCAGAATGGCAGAGGGAATGTCTTCATAAGTCTACCCCTCCACAAAAACACTGAGAAAAAAAACTCTGTACATTAACAAAGATATACAATAATTAGAGAAATATTTATTGAAGAAAAAACTGCTGAACCTCAATAAGAATAGCAGGGTTGGTGGGACAGTAACTTCAACTGCACCCAGCTATTCTTCCCAGCTCCAGGGTAGTCTAAAAACTGGCAGTCTCACAACACTGGAGCTGTGAAACCCACAGCTTTCAGGCACTAGTGGAGCCACGTCAGGTTTTTAGTGTCTCACAAAGTTCCATACCCAGAGCATTGTCACTATTCTAAACCTCTCTCTTGCTACCCGGAAAGCCACATTCTCAGGACATTGTTGTTATTTGTCCTCACTTGTAAGAAAAGCTCTACTCCCAGGCTATTAGTCAAAACAATCATTGGCAGGTGTTTTTGTTTGTTTGTTTGTTTGTTTTTACATTATAAGTGCCTGGAGCAACTACAGGTAAGGCTACAGGCAGTAGAGATTTTACAAAATTAATCCAGAAAGTCAGTAAACAAACAAATAGCAACAATGATAACAAAAATAAATGACAACAAATTTTAGGAGAGGAACAGAACTGATTTCCAGAATTGCCATATTATATTATCTAAAAAATGTCCAATTTCAACAAAAATTATATGATACACAGAGAAAGAGGAAAGTCTATATATACACAGAAAAGTGTACAGTCAATAAAATCTGTCCATGAGGAGCCCTGATGCTGAACTTACTAGACAAAGGCTTCAAATCAGCTATCATCAGTGTATTTAAGTAACTAAAGAAAACTGTGTCTAAAGACTTAAATTATTACAATGATGTCTCACCAAATAGAGAATTCCAGTGAAGAGACAGAAATTATTTAAAAAACCAAAAAAAAAAAACCCAAAAACCAAACAGATAATCTGGAGTCATAAAGTACAGTATCTTAATTTTAAAAATTCACTAGAGGGGCCCAAGACCAGATTTAAGCTGATAAAAGAAATAATCAACAAATTTAGAAATGGGTTCTTTAAGATTATTTATGCTGAGGAACAGAAGAAAAAAAAGAATGAAGAGAACAACCTATAAAGCACCATCAAGTGTACCAGCGTATGTGTGATGGAATCCTCAGAAGGAGAAGAGAGAGAGGTGGCAGAAGGACTATTTGAAAAACTAATGGCCAAAAGTCTCCCAAATTAGATACAAAGCATCAAGCTATACATTTGAGAAGCTCAATGAATTATAAGGAGGATAAACTCAGAAACATACCTAAGTACATCACAGTCAAATTGTCAAAATCCAAAGATAAAATGAGATCCTTTTTAAAGTTTATTTTCATTTTTATTTTACTTTTTCAAATTCTAATCTCAAATTTATAATCATACAAAATGAGATTCTTGAAAGCACACAGAAAGAGGACTTATTGTATAAAAGGAACCTTTCTTTTAAGATGAACAGCCAACTTGTCATCAGAAACCATAGAGGAGAGAAGGCAATGGATGACATTCAAATACTGAAAGGAAAAGACTGCCAACCAAGAATTCTACATCTAGCAAAATTAAGACATTTCCAGGCAAATAAACACCTGCATAATTTAATGCTAGATATTATTTTTTGCTCTACAATAAATAATAAATAAAGGCAGTTCTTCAGGTTGACATAAAAAGACACCAGATGATAATACAAATTCACATGAAGAAAAAGAAAAAGCATCATTATAAATAACTACATGAGTAAATGTAAAAGAGATAATATATGTATTTTTGTTAGCTTTTTCTTCTAATTTCAAAAACAATGCATAAAGCAATAAATGTAAAATGTGTGTTTATGGACTCATAGAAACATGTAATTTGTATGATAATAATGGCACAAAGGTGAAAGGGGAACAGATTTTGTTGGAACAAAAAAATTTCTGTATGCCCTTGAAATTATGTTAGCATTAAACTGAACTAGATTGTTTTAATCAAAGGTATTAATTATAGTGCCTAGGGCAACCACTAAGAAAATAACTTTAAAAAGTAGGGTAAAATTAACAACAAGGTAATTAAATGGCACACTAGTAAATATCTATCTGTTGTAAAGGAAGGCAGTAATGGAGGAACAGAGGAACAACAGCAACAAAAAGGAAATGACATTAAAAATGAATAACAAGATGGTAGACTTTATCAGCAATTACATTAAATGTGAGGAGATGAAATACTCCAATCAAAAAGTAGAGATTAACAAAATAGATTTTTAAAAAGTGATCCAATTCAGGCACACGTGGAACGTTAACCAGGACAGACTATATCCTAAGCCATAAAACAAGCCCCAACAAGTTTAAAAGCACAGAAATCATACAGAGCATGTTTACTGACCACAAAGGAATGAAATTAGGAATCATCACCTAAAAGTTCTCCTGTCCTCAAAATGTGTTTGCTTGCCAGTACCCCACTACTGCCCTCAAAGTTACTGACTTCTGCTTATATATCTTTTCTCATTCTCCTTTTTCACATCAAGTATTTTATTAAAATTCTTATTTCCTTGGGCTTTTTTTTTTTTCAGCCCTGCCTGTCTTAAACTCTGCTTTATTTAAGAAGAAAAGCAAGGCCAGAATGTTAATCATAGGGTCCTTAGTGTATGGAAGCTCAGTGTGTGTGGCATCACATGGTTACAACTCCATGCTGTGTGATTGTACTTTGAGAATTATCTTTATTTTGTAGAAATG
Source organism: Aotus nancymaae (assembly GCF_030222135.1). Lineage (NCBI taxonomy): Eukaryota > Metazoa > Chordata > Mammalia > Primates > Aotidae > Aotus > Aotus nancymaae. The sequence goes on along the minus strand of NW_026988450.1, from coordinate 12,556,376 downwards.
TTAATTTATGACTTAAAAAAAAAGTGACGTCAAGATGACCACTTGACGGTAATGACTGTGACATTGAGAGAGCTGACTGTGTGAGGAATCCCAGAGTTCACTGACCTTTTAGTTGACAGACCCTGAACATCAAGATATTCTTCTGTTGTAATTTTCAAATTACAGATTGGACTATTTGGGTCATAGAGCATCACCTAGGTATTGACATCTTAAAGTGGAAACCCTCTAGATCTGGTAGCTGCAACATTTGGCCAAAATACTTTTAGAATAATTACCCAGAGTCTGGCCCTTGAGTGACTGTTAACTACCATGGATAGCGCATTTCCCTTTTTTATTTTTTTTCAATTCTTATTTTCAAAATTATACAGATGGGGTTTCACCATGATGCCCAGGCTGGTTTAAAACTCCAGAGCTCAAGCAATCCACTCATCTCCACCTCCCACAGTGCTGTGATTTACAGGCGTGAGCCACTGTGCCTGGCCTGATAGCACATTTTCATTCAACTTACTCTTACTGTATATTATAGTGAGACATAGAGTGCCGTTTTCTTGAAGGCAGGGGACAGTGTTCAGTAAAATGCATCATGTGTGTTTTCCCCGTTTGTTGAATTGTCATGGTTCTCCCTTATATTAGTCCGTTCTTGCACTGCTATAAAGAAATACCTGAAACTGGGTAATTTATAAAGAAAAAAGATTTCATTGGCTCACGGTTCTGCAGGCTGTGTAGGAAGCATGGTGGCTTCTGCTTCTGGGGAGCCCACAGGAAGCTTCCAATCACAGGAATCTTACATGGCAGGAGCAGGAGCATGAGAGCTGGGATGGGGGAGGTGTTGCACATGTGTAAACAACCAGATCTCACAAGAACTCATTCACTATCATGAGGACAGTACCAAGAGTGATGGTGCTGAAGTGTTCATGAGAAATCCGCCCCCATGGTCCAGTCTCCTCCCTCCAGGCCCTACCTCTGACATTGAGGATTACAATTGAACATGAGATTTGGATGGGGACACACATCCAAACAATGTCACCTCTCATTGTGCAAATATAATTTGGCAGCTCTAGCTCTAGCACTAGGAGTGTGGAGAGGCTATTCAGCTCAATGAAAAAATTAGAGAAAAATATTCCAGTAGAGTTTTCTCTTTTCAGCTTATTTTCCTTAAAATTGAGTAGGTTGTTGCCCAAATCACAACCATCAAAGCACCAAGTGCCTTGGGTTATTTAACATAGAAATGGAAACAAAAATGGATTAAGGCTTTCGCTGTGGTAAAAATGGAAAAGATCTCTTACAGTTAGAGAATAGCCATCATAGCTTAACAGTTTTACTCTTCCCTCTTCAGGATTAACTATTTGATCCATCTATTTGATCCACACTAATTTAGATGTAAACACACATTCATAGAAAACATTATAGTAACATTGAAAACACAACCACCAATAGCAACTGAAAACTGTTACAGTAGGTAGCTAGTCAGGTATGAGCAGGGCAGGAGAGGGATGGACACACACACACACACACACACACACACACACATATGCACACACCTGGAAGTGTTGGGTGACCATCACATGATGGTCAGGTGGTTGTTAACTTTTCTGGAAAGTAATAACTGGTCACAGCCGGCACCAGGGAAAGGCAGTCTCCTAATAGATGGAAAACACCTGAAATTGACCAGCAGCTTCCCAGTAAGATCTCAGCAGTGGGGAGAAGTAACCATAATCCCGGAAGTATAACCTCAAGCCAAGAGGTCGAGCCAGGCATTTGGCCTCTCAGCCTGCTTGGCCCTCTTCCAGGTGTACTTTCCTTCCTTCCTTTCCTTATGGCTCTAAAGCTTTTTAACAAACTTTCACTCCACTTGAAAATTTGCCTCAGTCTCTCCTGCTGCCTTAGGCCCAAGTTGAATTCTTTCTTCTGAGGAGGCAAGAATTGAGGTTGCTGCAGACCCGTACAGATAACTACGACTGGTAGCATATGCAAATATAATATATAAATACATGTGTTTGTAAGATATAATAGGTATACAAATATATAATATATTAAAAATGTATATATATATTTTATATGTGTATACATATAAATATATGCATATTACATATATATATATAATATGTATATAAATATAATATAGGCTCAGATGGGTAAAAAGACTTGCCCAAAGTATCAGAGCTGACAGCAAGCTAATATATATGTTAAAAAATATATATGGACTGGGCGCGGTGGCTCACACCTGTAATCCCAGCACTTTGGGAGGTTGAGGTGGGTGGATTACGAGGTCAAGAGATCGAGACCATCCTGGTCAACGTGGTGAAACCCCGCCTCTACTAAAAATACAAAAAAATTAGCTGGGCATGGTGGCGCATGCCTGTAATCCCAGCTACTCAGGAGGCTGAGGCAGGAGAATTGCCTGAACCCAGGAGGCAGAGGTCGCGCCATTGCACTCCAGCCTGGGTAACAAGAGCGAAACTCCGTCTCAAAAAAAAAAAATAATATATATATTTTTTGAGACGGAGTTTCACTGTGTCGCCTGGGCTGGGGTGCAGTGGTGTGATCTCGGCTCACTGCAACCTCCACCTCCAGGTTCAAGTAATTCTCATTCCTTACCCTCCCAAGTGACTAGGATTACAGGCGCCCACCACCGTGTGCAGCTAATTCTTGTATTTTTAGTAGAGATGGATTTCACCATGTTGGCCAGGCTGGTCTCAAACTCCTGACCTCAGGTGGTCCTCTTGCCTTGGCCTACTAAAGTTCTGGGATTATAGGCATGAGCCTCCACACCTGGCCTAAAATATATCTTTTGTATTTGTTTGTCCTGCTACCTAACTCTGCATTCATCACTGAGAAAAAGGAAAGCTCTTGCATTCTTTCTCAGTTTTTCAGAGCAGCTTCTTGGGTATAAACAAACAACATCACAGATAAGTTTGCCTCTCTTCACACTGTAGTTTTATTTCAGTTGGAATAGTGCCCAGTAATACTTTGCCAGTGGTCTGACATAGCGCATTGGAATGATTGATTAGAATAGCACTCTGTCACTTTCCTTCAGACTCTAGCTTTTATTAATTAAGAAATCCACTGTGTATGAACGACTTTGCCTAGACAAAAATAAGACTTACACAGCACTAAATTAGTGGTTCAGCATTTCTTTATTCATAATTAAATATTTGAATTTTTTCACTGGACTGCTTTTGAAATGAAATAGTTTGAGAAAGAAGCAAAAATGTCAGATTGATAGTGGAATTAAGCTGTAAATTAAGAGGATTAATAGTTTATATAATTTACTTTTATGTAAAAGGAAATATAATATCAAGAAGTACTGAAAGCAATTTCTTAAGATTAACATAATAGCTTAGTCTTATCTTTCTACATCAAACTTTAAACTATTTGGGTTCCAATGACACTTTCGCCGAAGATGACAACAAAACAAAGGTTGGAGTGTGTAGTTTGATAATGACATGACTTAAAGGTGAACTTTTCAAAAGGAATCCATAATTAGAAACAGATTCGTTTTGCTGTCAGCTCTGACACTTTGGGCAAATCCTGTTACCCATCTGAGCCTGTTTTTTTATCTCTAAATTCAAAACAATTACCTCAGTTCCTCTTCTACCATGAGGATTTGTAAGGCTCAAAACACACAACAAAATGAAACCCTCCATCATGCGAGCCCTTAACAAGAGTCCAGACAGCTGAGGCAACAGGGTGGCCTATGATGAATTATGGCAGTAGAGCAAAAGAACACAGTGTTTTATATTCTTTGAGTTATTTCATACAAAGAGTTTTTTTGTTGTTGTTGTTCCTGAAAGCAAAATCAGTGAGTTTTCATTATTTGTCAATGTGGAAAAAAAAAAGACCTACAAATTGGCTTTATCTCTGACCCTCTTTGGGAACTCACATAGCACAGTGTTTGATATTTCAGAATAATTGCAAACTATACCTGTAGATTGGTACTCCATTTGGGGTTCTAAAATGTTTAATTCAGTAGGTCATGATTTGTCTCAATATGCTACACAGATAGATGTCTCAAATGTGCATATGTGCTTTGGGAGGCTAAGGCAGGAGGGTCACTAGAACCAGCCTGGGCAATGTAGCAAGACCCCACTGCTACCAAAAAAAAAAATTTAGCCAGACATGGTGGTGTGCACCTGTAGTCTCAACCACTTGGGATGCTGAGGCAGGAGGTTCACTTGAGCCCAGGAGTTTGAAACTGGAGTGAGTTATGATTGTGCCACTGCACTCCAGCCTGGGTAACAGATCAAGACCCTGTCTCTTAGGAAAAATGTGCATATGCACATACACATTATAGGCAGTTTGTTTATCTCTTTATCAAGCAATTTGTTGCTTATGTCCACAGAAAGTTTCAGCTGCCTGAAATTAGGGACTGTGGGGCTGCTACTCTAGCATCACTCACTCAGGAGGTCCCTCAGTGTACTGTTCCTAGCAGGTACGTGAGACATGAAGAGGACTCCCCATCTTCCCTTTACCTTCTCTGACTGATAGGGCGGACTGGCTTCCCTGCCTGTCTGACCTAATGTATGAGGAATATGGGTCTCTTCTGCCATCTGAGTCCTTGAAGCCCTCAGGCTGGTTGTTTATCCTGGCAACCTGGACTATCTTTTCTCCTTCCTCTCAGGAGAAGCAGTCCTTTCTCTCTCACTATCTAAAATGAGCAAAATGCAGTTCTCCAAGACTCTCCTGTAGCCCCAGTGCTAGGTGGCTTATGTTACCATCTTCCTTCAGCAAGGATGCTGAGAGACTGAATTCACAGACAGCAGCCAGACTTTATGCAACAATAGAACTTTGACCCACAACCTGCAGTAACCTGCCTAGGAAACCCATCCCTTATCTACAATAAACAGCCCAGGAAACCAGCCAGCTCTAAGTCAGACTTGCAGGAAGCCAGAATTCTGTCTCTAGTAACAATCCAGGAAGCTACATAATCACTTCTGTAACAATCACAATAGCCCTATATAGCCAGGATTTGATTAATAACTAATAGCTTCCCTGAATTTTGTCCACAGTTCCAACTTAAGACCAACCAGAGAAAGCCAAATATGTACCCCTCCTCTAGTCTCGTAGGATGTTCTGCTTCTAGTTAGCCACCTCCAGCCTCCTCAGGCCAACAGCCCCTACTCAGAGCATGCCTGAAGGCTTCTCTTCTTTTTATACAGCTTTCCTACTTGTCTGCCTGCCTTTAGAATGTCTGCCAAAACACAAGTGACAGTGGCTGACTCCCTTGGTATAGCAAGCTTAGAATAAATAGCCTTTGTGTTTCTCACTTCACTGACTTATTTCCACAATAAGAAATGTCACCTGTTGGCTGGCATAGTGGCTTATGCCTGTAATCCGGGTACTTTGAGAGGCTGAGGTGGGCAGATCACGAGGTCAGGAGATCAAGATCATCCTGGCTTACATGGTGAAAACCCATCTCTACTAAAAATACAAAAAATTATCCGGGCATGGTGGCATGTGCCTGTAATCCCAGCTACTTAAGAGGCTGAGATAGGAGAATCACCTGGAGGTGGAGGTTGCAGTAAGCTGAGATCGTGCCACTGCAGTCCAACGTGGGTGACAGAGCGAGAAAGAAAGAAAAGAAAGGAAGGAAGGAAGGAGGGAAGGGAGGGAGGGAAGGAAAGAAAAGAAGAAAAGAACCGTCACCTGTTTTCTTTTATCTGTATATTCAAACTTGAAAAACAAGAAGATCTAATCATCAAAATGCATTAGGACCAGTGAGAGATTACTTCTTTAACGCTACCAGTTTCCTTAGAGGTGTTGTTAGAATTATGGCAAAGATAATTTGCTGCAATAGCCTTACAGTCACTCAGTGTTTGATTTAATAACCTCAGCACCCAGGGTGATGCCCCCCATCCTGGGATGTTGTTTCTAAGGCAGATTACACTGCTGCTCGTCTTACCATGTTTAGAGTATAGGCATGTTTTGGCTAAAATCTAAGCAAGCTGATTTTATCTCTAAAAAACAAGATACATAATTCCTCAAATAATAACAAGCATATTCTTAACCATTAGATAAAATTTAGTATGCATTATACTAATGCACAATTGTTATCAATTCATTCTAACTCCATTTTAATACATAACATAGACTTTGCCAAGAATAGCCTTTGATCACATCTTTTTTCTCGATGTAGAGTCAGAATCTTTCAAGGAATGTATAAAACTCTGGGACTTTTCTCAGTTTTCAATGTCTGTTTCCTTAATGCCTTTTTTTCTTAACAGCTAGTCACAGTTACTTACCTAATCTTGCTTATGTTACACTGAACCCTAAGAGTTGTTGTTTTGTTCACATGTTAAAAACAGCTCTTCCTGCATTTCTTCATAACTGTTTTATTTTGCTCCTGCGAATTTACCTTTTCCCACTTAGATGTGAATATAATCTTGATCTCCTTCCATCTGCTATTTGCTTTTATAGCTAGAGCTTTTTCAAACTTGAATCTGCATAAGTGTTATGGGATGAACCGTTGCTCCCCACACTTCCTACTCTGAAATTCTACTCCCCGGGACCTCAGAATGTCTGACTGTTTTAAGATACTGTGTTTGGACCTGTAAAGAGATAGTGAAGTTAAAAAGAGGCCATTTGGATGGGCCCAAGTCCTGTCTGATTGGTGTCCTTATAAGAAGAGGAACTTTGGACACACAGACACCCAGGATGCATGCCCACCACGTCACATGGGTACAGTGAGAAGATGGTCTTCTGTAAGCCAAGGAGAGAGGCCTCGAAGGAAACCGAACTTGCTGACCTTGATCTTGGACTTCTAGCCTCCAGAACTGTGAGAACATAAATTTCCGTTGTTTAAGCCACCCAGTCTGTGGTGCTTTGTCACGGCTGCCCTAGCAAATTATTACCATTAGTGACTTTCCTTTGTAACTCCCCTTACTGAGCAATGTGTACTAACTGCCTCAGCAAAAACATTTCTCTGAATGGTCCTATTTTCCTACATAGAAGAAAATATTTAAAGCTCAGTTAGACCAATAATGATTGATTAGAACAAAATTAAAATGATTTCATGTCAAGCTTCAAGTATCACTTTTATCATCATCTGAGCATGTCATGGAACTGAGGATATACTAACCATGTGATGCAAGGAAAGTGTATCAGCCAAGAGGCAAAAATGAATCAGGTCATAAGAAATCAATGTATGGATTAGCAGAGTTTGATTCAAAATGTAAAGTATGATGCTGATAATTTTTTTTAACTTTCTACTGTATATCTCTAGCATGTGGAATATCAATAATTTAAGTGTGATGATCTTCTAAAAATGTATTTGAAAGATTGGTAAAGGGTTTTGCAGGCTAATAGGATTTTCTTTCTAAGCATCACTAGACAGTTGGGTTACATATTACAAGATTTGACTAGTCTAGGAAAAAAGGAGATATACGGTAAAAAAAAAAATCAACTATTAGAGATATATGGAAAATATGAGTGAAGAAGGATTAAACAAAGCCGAACACATGTGTTTATAACAGCCCCCACCTGAAAACTCACTTAAATGACAATACAAGAATAAAATTGTACAATGGTATTTTTAAAGGGAGACAGTAGCAGGTGAACAGTGTCAGCATGCAATTTTGAAAGTGGAAAACAGAAGCATGTGATTTGGCAGATCCAAGACAGGAACTCTAGTAATTACAGAGAAACTTCCAAAGAAGAAATTCAAGGTACCTGGTACTACAGCAACTCAAGAAACTGCATGACCTCAAAGAATAGGCTTATCTATGCTGACATTTTAGGATCCCCAGTTAAAAAAAAAAAAAACTGTTTTGACAGTGCACCCGACGTGGAGGACTGTCAGACACAGGCCCTGCCCTTTCACCAGATGTCCAGCTGTTGCCTCAGTTTTATAGAACTGACGGGCAAGAATCACCAAACATTAAGGAGATTTTCTCTGCGTGATGAGGATGCAGAGGAAAGGGAACACATGTACACTGTTGGTGGAAATGTAAACTGGTGCAGCCATAATGGGAAACCACGTGGAGGTTCCTGAAAAAATTAACATGAAAGATGAACAAAAGCACTCGGCCCAGTGGCCGGGTGTTCAGGCACGGGTGTGCGCTCAGCTGCCGTGGCCCAGCCTAGAGCACCTGCTGTCACTGACATGGTGGCCCCGCTTTTGCTGTGACAAAGACGAGATGGGGCGCTGAAGACTCTCCTCCCTAAAGCCCATGTGTTTCAAGGACTTTCTTCTACAGTTTCTTTGTCTGCGGAATCAGGGAAGAGTGAAAAGGGTCAGCCACAGAATCCCAAGAAAAAGTTCACCAAAAAAGCCAGCCCCAATGCCTGCTGAGTCACTTCACAACACTACCTACAAAAACCTCCAGCATCATGACTACCCCACATACACCTTCTTAGACCTAAACGTCAACCTCTCAAAATTCAGGATGCCTCAGCCCTCCTCAGGCCAGGAATCACCTCAACACTGAGGGCCCTTGGTGTGAAGATGAACCTTGCACCGTCTCTGCTGCATCCTGGAGTGGCTATTTACTATAGCCAAGATATGGGAACAACCTAAATGTCTATCAACAGGTGAATGAAGAAAAACTGTGACATATAAACACAATAGGATATGCTCAGCCTTTAAAAAGAAGGATATCCTGCCATGTGCAACAACATGAATGAATCTGGAGGACATTATGCTAAGTGAAGTAAGCCAGATATAGAAAGACAAATATTGTGTGATATCACTTATATGTGGCATCTAAAAAAGTCAGACTTATAGAAGCAGAGAGTAGAGCAGTGGTTGCTGGGGGGTGGGGAATGGGATAAATGGGGAGATGTTGGTCAAAGAGTACAAACTTTCAGCTATAAGATGAACAAGTTCTGGGCTTCTAATGTACAGCATGGGTGGTGCTTAATGTGTTAGTTTGATTGTGGTAATAATTACAGTGTATATCAAATCATTGCCTTGTTCACTTTGACTATATTCAATCTCTGTCAACTATATGTTTTTAAAATAAAATAATATCATAGTAGATAAGAAAAAAATTATAAAACAAAATTATTTACTAACAAAATTAATTTATGACCTAAATACCTAACCATACATACTCAAACCTTCAATCAGGTATAAGAGCTTGAGACACTTCTGGAATTCAATTTTACCTGCGGTGTGTCCTTCCTCAGGAGCAACTAGAATCCAGTAAATAGGGAGTTCAGTACCAGGCAGAGGCCAAGGGGAATTCCACGTCATCATTGTCTAGCAAGTTCAAACAGCAGCTGATCCAGATCAGAGCAAAGCAAATGGCTGTGTGAAGGTTATCTTCAGAAAAAGACAAAAAAGCAAGGAAGTCATCAATTTATAATGTTTTCGGTAAAAGGTAGAATAAAAGCATCAAGGGATTGTATAGCACTATTTCAGAGTTAGTGAAGAAATAGTGTGAAGTGCATTAGAAAATAAAGCCAATGCAAAGGGGGCAGAAAAAAATGCTGTATGTGACATGAAGTGTAATCATTACAACTCAAGTCAAGTGTGAATGATACCTGATTGTCATAATATTATAAAACCTGAATGTGAATTCGCACTGATATATGAAAGATTTGTGAAATTAACTATATTACAAGGATGAAGATGGAAGACATTAAATTCAGTTGTTAACCTTCTATCATAGATGAGTGATAATGCCTCAAATTAATAAATCGAGAATACCAATATAAACATGCTGTTCAGATATAAGCCAGTTAATAACAGAATAAATATTTTAAATAATTAGCTGGGGGTTAGACTGAGGATTGGGGAAAAGCTGGGGAAGAGACTGCAGTTTTCATTATAAAGACCTGTAATAATATTTGACTTTAAAAAATGTGTATTTTTTAATTGAATAAAAACATTAGAAAAATAGTTACATAAAAACAAGTTAGGCTTTAGTTTGCTTCTCAAGAGAAAGTCTTTCTACAAGAAGTCAATTTTAAGAGAATATTTTAAAAATAGAACTTACTTTAATTTGATGTTACGGAGAAAGTACAGCATCCAGGTGACATGAGCAGGTTGTCTGGGGAGATGAGGAAACTGCTCCTAACTGGATGCAGGGCTGGGATTCAGGAGAGCTGGGCATGCTGTGGGATTCATGAGATCAGAACTGGGAAGTCCATTTATCATGCCTAGAGTGAAAAATGTAGTTAAGGGGTAACTAGTGAAGCACATGCAGAGGTGGCTTTGTGAAGCCATGTGGCACTGTAGAAAGAATCAGACCTCTGCTTTCTAAAGTCTCTTTTGCCACAAGAAGAAATGGGAATTTAGAAGCTGTTGTCTTTTGGGCAGCCAACTCAAATACCAAAGAGATTATTTTCTCTCTTCAGTTTTATGAAATGGATGAATTTAGAGTCAAGGGAGTAATATTTCAGGAGAGACTTTTACAAATGTAGGCATTGTCTGCTGTTTGTGAGCCTTCAAGTTTTTCGTTAAAATTCCCTAAAAACTGAGTTGTTTGCCATTAAGACAACTGGGTGGTATTACTGTAGAGAAAATTCATATTCTCTCTCCCTCTCCCTCTCTCCTACACACACATACACTGATGTATGTTTGTGTCTCCCCCAAATTCATCTGTTGAAACTTAACTCCCGAGGTGATGGTATTAAGAGGTGGGGCTGTGGGTAATGATTATGCCTTAAGGGCAAAGCCTTCATGAACAGGATTAGTGCCCTTATGAGTCCCCAGGGAGTATGGTTGTCCCATCCACTATTTGTGGAGGCAGCTAGGAGGTATCATCTATGAACCAGAAAGTGGCCCTCACCAGAATCGAATCTGCCAACATCTTGAGTTTGGACTTCTCATACTCCAGAACTGTGGGAAATAAATTTCTGTCATTTATAAGCTACCAGTTTATGGTATTTTGTTTTTGTCCTGAATAGACACACACACATGCCGAGTGTAATTAGGTTTGATCTTTAATTTCCTCTAACCATGTGAATATTATATTATATGATTCCTTGGTTTGCACTTAAAAACATTCTTAGGTCCCATCCCAGATTTCCCCCAAATGCCCATAAAAGCCCCTGTCACATCTTTCTGAAGTTGGAAAACACCTTCAAGCACATATCACCAGGCTTAACTGGTGGGATCTTTTGGTTCCCTCAATTTTCCCCACTTGTGAAAGATGTTGAACTGTCTTTGAGGCATGCCCTCTGCATGGTGCTCACCGGGGAGCATGCTGCTCCCTAAGCACCTTGTAAGTACTCCTGACCAGTGCCCGCAGTCACAGGTACCCAGTAAATCTCTGAGACCAGGATGCTGTGGTACCTCACAATTGCTCTTATGCTCAAGGGGAGCAGGGCGCCTTGAGTCCACCACAGCCTGAAATCCCTGTGCCTGAGTGTGAACCTCTCTAATAATCAAGGGGGAGATAGTACAGAGGGGTTTTGGTACCAGCTGTGCTGACCACTAGACTGTGGGATTTAGGCTTATTAACCACACTAGGAGTCATTTCATCATCCCTAAGCTGAAGAAATTTCAAAAACAGTGTGGTTCCTTCCCAGTGTAAAATTCTCTAAGAAAGCATTGAACTCAAAAGAGAAAATAGTAAGTGACTGTTTTATAACCAAAATGGACTAGATAGTACTGAGTTAGTAGTACTAGTTAGTACTGAACATATCTAGTGGCATATTAGGGCAGGTGTTCAGAGACACCCTTCTGTACCAGTTTGCCCCATTTGAGCATGAGTCTGTCATCCAATACATATGTGCCACACATAACAAGGAAAAGCCAAAACATTTTTTAAAAAATTATTACTATTCACAGAAAAGTACCTTGGCAACATTTTCCAGGGGAGGCTGGGGTGAAGAGGCAGGAAGGGCAATGTTTTATATATAAAAGATGTCTATTCTTAAGTAAAAAATGTGAAATTATACTGAGTGATGCAATCACTTTAACATTTTTCCCTAGGGCTTTTGCCCTATTTTAGTAACAAAAGATCAGCTGTTTCCAACCATGCCCCTAAATCAGCTTTCTAAAGAAATAAAAGAATCTTCTAAAATACCAGGAGGGAATAAAGGAAGAGGTTGTCCTTATAAGGCACCAATAACCTCATTTGAAAAGTAATTTCATGTGTTAGAGAAGCAATTCTCCCCTTGTCTGTGTGACAATTTAACAAGAATCTAACAGATTTATCTAGCAACTTGAACAAGTGACAATATCCAGAGTGAGTTGTTGGCAATTGAGGTGCGTTTGGGAAGATGTGAGCATACAGCAAAATCCTGGGATGCATTTTTTTTTTTCTTTTCCATGGTCTTGGGATTTTTTACATAATGGTGGTATGCTCTCAATCTGTGGATCTGACAAAGTAAGGGCTTTTGAATGACCCTTTATTGTAGTGTGATCTTTGTCTTGTTCTTCATGAACTGCCTACTTGGGATGAAGCAATATGGAAACTAGTTGGTGGACAGAGCCCTAAACCTGGATAAATATTCAGGACCACTCTAAGCTGGGCAGTGGTAGTAGCAGGTATCGATGTAGTCAAACTATGCCCTTAGTTGGCAGACAAAATGAACTCCCTTTGGCTCAAAAGTTAAAAGCAGTCATGCAGGTCATGCTCTCTGTGTCCTTGGAAAGTGTTGCAGAACCTGTTTTTCTGCAACCAAGTCAAAGAACATTTTTTGAAAACAACTACAACTGGAAATTCTTCCAACTGACCACCAACGACCACCTAGCACCAAGCAACCAAGCAACCACCTAGAACCAGCCAATTAGCCACCAGAGACCAGCGATCTGCAGCTTAAAGGCCATCCAATCAAGATTCTTCCTCACTCCCAACACCCCTCACTTGCCCTCCCCTGGAGTTTTGGCCTTTGTCATCTCCTTCTCCCCAACCCTTCCTGGGAGAGCACTTTCCCACGCTGCATCTCCCTAATCTGCAGATTGCTTTTGAAAAATAAAGTTCTCATTTGGCCTGCACAAATCTCATTGGTCTTTTGTTAATAATATTAACACGAATTAATGCATACATGTCATAAAATTATCAAATCAATATCTAACCAAAATCTATTTCTTGCCCTAAAATATTTTAATAACTAATGTTTTCATGTGATATAAAAAGTATTCCCTTGTTTGGTTGTGGCTGGCACCATGTTTCCACACAGATGTCTGTGTCAGAGCCCTCTGGCTGTGCAGCCATCCCGACTCCACATCACTTTCTCATGTGAAATCATGAGTTTACAGAGGAAGGCTTCGTAAAAACAAAAACAAAAAAACACTTTACACGTTACACATTACACACTTTACACATTATATCGTGCTTTTCTCTAATAATTGATCATCGTGCTTGATTAATTCAAAAGATAGAGAACCATGTTTTACAAAGAAAATCAGAGTATGCAACTTGTTTTCCATTTTTGCATCAAAATCTGGTTTTGGGTTTGTAACTTATTAGTTCTAGTCCTATGCTCGAGTCACTTAAAATATATCTGTCCCTGATTCTTGTTGAAATCAGCTAACATGTTCCTCCCTGTTCATGAATCCATATACTTAACTATTTCATCCACTTCTCATAGAACATAGAAATGATTGAAATTATTAACATTTCAAAATTCTGGTTTATCTGTACAGCTTTGTCTCTTTCCTAAAGTGGGAACGCTGTTTTTTTGCTTGTCTCCTGATGGAAATCCATCTTAGTTTGCTGCTCAGATGCTCACCTTTGCCTTCTCCTCTACTCACCCCACTGTCCCCAACTCCCAGTCCTAATCAACAGCCAGTGTGATGGTACAGATTACCCAGAGGATCTTCCACAGGATCTACTGTCACCTGCCTGGCCGCTCCTAGTCTCTGCTGGTCATGAGCTCCTTTTCTGGAAGGGGTTAAGGCTCCCTCATAATTGAAAAGTCAAGGAAATGTTTTTGTTTGGTTGAATTCTAAACACTAGTGCACATATTTGTTTTGCTTTGCTGTTAATTATATATACCAAATTCTCCAATGGACATTTCTGATACCATTGAATGTTTAACTAATGTTGACCATCTTTAATGGCATCTTTGTAAGGAACTCTGTTGAAAGGTGAAATTAAGTCTATGATTTGTGTTCCAGTTTGGAGGCTGAAGTGTCATGTGGTGGAGCTTGTTACAGTGTATTGATCTAATCTGATCAACAAGATCAGCACCTTGTTAGGTTGCTGTTTCAAAAAAAAAAGTCTCTAGGCAAAACTTAAATTGTGGAGAGGATTATACTCTGAAATTTCTAGGAGTTACTGAAATTGTTATGTTGCAAAAACATTTTATTTAGAAAAATCATGAGATTTGGTTTTTTTATACCTGTGACAAGAAGTCCCAGAGGAAATTGAAATATAAGCAATCTAGATAAGGCAAAAATTTCATTCCTTTCTGAAACAAACAAACCTCAAAAAAAAAAAAAAAAAAGTCATTATGAGGTGCTCCACCAGGCCCGTTTTCATTTTAGTAAAGCCAGAATCTTCTCTCTAGTCTTTAGAAAGAAACTGGAAGTTAATCCGAGATGAAGGTCTTGCAGTGATGGATAAAGCCAAAGGTCTTTTCCTACCTGAGGATGAAAACCTGAGGGAAAAAGGGGACTGGAGCCAGTTCACACTGTGGCAGCAAGGTGAGCTTCTGACTTCTAGATGGTTCTCTGCAGCCAGAACCTGATGGGAAGTGGGTACTGATGAGAGTCTTCTGGTGATGCCCCCCAGAGCTGGGATTCCCAGGCTTAAATGAGGAGCCCAAAAAAAGCTAGATTTTTAAAATCCATTCATTGTTTTTGAAAACTACTTCTGAGCCCTTATTTGTATGTGAGTAGGTATATAGCTGTGTGTGTATATCCACATGTATATTTGGATAACTTTATGAATAGTGTTCTGATTTTCTGGTCTTTCCTCTTGAATGATGTGTTACTGACTGTAACCCTACGGTGTAGGCATAACTGAAAAGTCTAGCAGGTGTTATCAGTGTATTAGAAAGTTATGTCCCTGAGCGTCATTTGTTCCCGTAAAATGGAGATGAGGTTGCATGGCAAAATGACATCAACACGGATGAGAGCTGATAAAAATGGTAAATCAATTGTAGCTGCTGCATCAGCTCTTCAGGAGTAGGAAGTGGTCCATATGAACTTCATATATTTTTAGCTTAACCCAGGTCCAGGCACACATATGGGGCTCCAGTGTGTGTGTGTGTGTGTGTGTGTGTGTTTCAGTGAATTGATATATTCATCAATCTTTAAAATGAGAAGCATTAAATTTTAAGACTCTCCAATTTTCTCTTTGAAAAGTGGAGTTAGCATGGGTTGACAATAACTATACAAAAGTAAATTTATTTTGAAAACTAAACAGTACGGGCTGCATATCTTCAGCGACAGAAAACAAATTCAGAGTATGATAGGCATCTAATTTACCCAAAGAGCAAATAAGGACAGTGGCTTATCTCAATTATGCTTTCAGAATGGTTTCTATATAAGAAGAAGAGGAAATACTTTAGTAATATTTTCAAGGGTACTCTTATCAAAAGAGAGATAACCACAAAAAAAAAAAAAAAGGTGACTATCCACTTTTTGCCAACAAGCTTTTTTAAATGGAGCTGTACAATCCATATGTGGGCAATATGCTCATTTACCTCTGGTGTCTCACTGACATGAGTCCATTCTGTTGGCACTTATGCATTCTCCTGATACGTAGATTCCATGAACATCCTTGTGCTTCACAGAATCTACTTGGCCTCCTAGAGCAATGCTTCAGAATAGTAGGCATCCTAGCACTAATTTCTAGAAACCATAGTTTCTGCAAAAAAGAACAAAGTGTTTTGATAAAATTAATATGCAAAGTATTATAGGACATAAAAAGCATTAAGCAAGAAAGAAAATAAATCATGGAGTCAGTAATTTTGTTGGAGGTAACATTATGACTTCTACATTTTCACATAGGTAGAATATACCTGATTTTCCGTGAACTACTTAGAGTAATTTCTTAGAATGTATTTTACTTTCTTAGTATGTTTGTTAAATTCTTATTCCTATTGAATGGAATTTACATGTTCTTTCTTTTTCTTTCTTAATTGTATCTATCCTGTTGTTTAAGAAACTCATAAGTTATTTCTCACTTACATGATTATTTCTATATATTTTCTAATTCCTGCACTTATATTTTCTCTTCCTCCTCTTGTTCTTTTTAGTTTTGGTTTATTTTTCTTTTAAATATTTTGATTGGAGCTTGTTAGTAAATTTATTTTCATTCTTTCTTAATAATAAAAGCATTTAAGGCTATGCACTGACCTGACCTAAGGCTATGCTTCCAAAGTTACACCTTTGGATATATTCCCTATACTGCAATATATGGTATTTTTACTTATTATCAAAAAAAGATTTCATTGCTGCCCCAGTTTCCGTGTTGACTTAAAATAATCTATATGTATATGTGTCTGTGTGTGTGATTGAGCATGCGTTTTCCAATCTGTTGTAGTTGCTTCAACATTGATCGACTGATTGACAGGATCTTGCTCTCTTGCCCAGGTTGGAGTACAGTGGTGTAATCCTAGCTCACTACAGCCTCCATCTCTGGGGCTCCAGCAATTCTCCTCCCAAGTAGCTAGGACTACAAGTGTGCATCTACATTCCCGGCTAATTTTTAAATGTTTTTGTAGAGAGAGGGTCTCACTATATTGCTCAGGCTGGTCTTCAACTCCTGGCTTCAAGTGATCCTCTACCTTGACCTCCCAAAGTGCTGAGATTACAGGTGTAAGCCACGACACTCAGCCTGCTTCAAATTTTAAAACTGAATTTCCTAGTTTTATTTTATTGTGATAAAGTAATAAAATTCACATGGTTTCCCTTTTGGGAAGATTTTTTGAAGTTCTTTATGGTCTTTGGTTTGTGGTTCCATGCTTCTAGTGGGGGAATCGAATAACTGTTTTCTAGAAACAAATTCATAGTATGAAGAATAAGTTTGGGGCCAGGCACAGTGGCTCATGCCTGTAATCCCAGCACTTTGGGAGGCCGAGGCAGGCAAATCACTTGAGATCAGGAGTTCAAGACCAGCTTGGCCAAAATAGTGAAACCCCATCTCTACTAAAAAGACAAAAAATTAGCCAGTTGTGGTGGTGCATGCCTATAATCCCAGCTACTCGGGAGGCCAAGGTAAGAGAATCACTTGAACCCAGGAGGCAGAGATTGCAGTGAGCTGAGATCATGCCACAGTACTCCAGCCTGGGTGACAGAGTGAGACTCTGTTAAAAAAAAAAAAAAAAAAAAAAAAAGTAAGTTTGATGCCAAATACTATCGTAGCTTAGACACTTACACAGAAGGACGATAGCATACCTCTCAGGTGCTGTGGTGCTGAGGAATTCTGAAGTGGAAGGGGTAGGGGCGGACATGGTGGGGAGGGAGGTGACAGACCAGTTTGCTTAGCCACATTGAGAGCTCAGATTTAGACAATAAGTTGATGAATATCCAGCTCAATAAAGACTTAGCTGTTGTCTAATTAACAAAGCATGCTGCTGGGTAGTTGAAGGCCTAAAGTTGAGGCTGGAAGTTTTGTGAAGTAAAATCTACTGTGAACTGTACTATGAATTTTCCCACACAAAATCCATGTGTTGAAGCCCTAACCCCCAGTGTGACTGTATTTGGTGATAGAGCCTTTAAGGAGATAGTTAAGATTAAATGAGGTCATAAGGATGAGGCCCTGACCCAATGTAACTGGTGCCCTGGTAAGAAACAGAAGAGACACTAGGTGTGTTTGTTCTCACACTGCTATGAAGAAACACTGAGTAAATTTTAAAGAAAAGAGGTTTAATTGACTCACAGTTCCACATGGCTGGAGAGGCCTCAGAAAACTTACAATCATGGTGGAAGGCACCTCTTCACAGGGCAGCAAGAGAGATAATGAGTGCCAAGCCAAGGGGGAAGCTCCTTACAAAACCGTCAGATCTCATGAGAACTAACTCACTATCAGGAGTTTCCCCCACTAACAGGATGGGGGAACCACTCTCATGATTCAGTTATCTCCACCTAGTCCCTCCCATGATACCCATGACACAAGGGGATTATGGGAACTATAATTCAAGATGAGATTTGGGTGGGGACGAAGCCAAACCGTATCATTAGGGATGAGAAAAGGACATGTGATGACACAAGAAGGTGGCGCCTGAAAGCCAAGAAGAGAGGTCTCAGGAGAAACCAAGACTATCTACACTTTAATCTTTGACTTACAGCCTCCAGAACAGTTAGAAAATACAGTTCTATTGTTTAAGCCACCCAATCTGTGGTATTTGCTTGCAGCAGACCTAGCAAACTGATACATTCTCCAAATGGTTTCATTAGGACTAAACTATATTTCTTTTTAAAGGAAAAAAGACAGAATCAGCAAATATAAATAATGATTTTTTCCCCAAAAATGTGTTTTTTAAATTGTTATATGAATATTATGGAACATCTATTTTGCTCATATTTTAATAAGTGCCACCAACAGTGATTAAAATATGCCACATGTGCAGTCATTTTTCCTTTTAGAGCCCATGAGAAAGGTGCTAACTGACCCCAGCAACCTTTCTGAATAGGCTGAGGCTGAACCTCTAAGTTCTTCTCAACACAGTGTTCTAGGTGGCTGCTATGGATCAGAGTTGTCATGCAAGATGGAACCTGTTGTTGCCCTAGAAGTAGAGCCTTGAAATTTACAAAAGATAAAACCTAGGACACCAGCTCCATGAATAGCCCTCACAAAGTATATTCATGTATAAGTGTTACATTTAAATGATTATTTCAGATTTGCATTAACTGTTAGATCTCGTTTTAGGGCTATTTTCCCAAAGAAGCAAGGTTTATTCTTGAGAGTTACTTTAACCTTGGTGAGAAATAATCAAACAGCACCACAGCCACACTGAGTTGCAGATTCTGGACATTTCTCTTCATGCTGAGTTAACTAGATTGCTCCTGCACAGCTGACTTCTAATTTGCAATGCAATAAAATGATAAATTATGCTTTATAGCGTAGGCTTTGGAAACCAACAATCCTAAGTTAGAGTCCTGGATGTACCACTTGTTAGCTGTGTGATGTATGAGTGTCCCTGAATCTCTGAGCTTCAAATCCCTCATCTGAAAAATGGCAAATAGTGCCTCAAGTATGAGGTTGTTACTAGGATCAGTGAGCATTAAAGACTTGGCACAGTTATCTAATATGATAGTAATATTACATTTTTATGGCCTGACAATAGCACATTATGTAATAACAGTAATGGAGAAGTGGTCTCTGGTCGAGAGAACATAAACTCTGGGTCCAGTCTGGCTGAATTGAAATTCCTGCTCTGCTGTTTACTCTGTGACTCCTCTGTGCCTCACTTGCCTTTCTATAAAATACAACATTAATCGAGCCTCTCTTCCTGCATGTTTTGGACATCAAATGAGGCCCTCTCATCATGCAGAGTGGTTCCTGCCCTGTGGTGAGCACCAAGGAACTGTTGTTGCATTTCTTGGACCCTCATGATCAGATGTGAATAGTTAAAATGACCAGTGACAAAGCACAAATGTCCAGAGTCTACTGCACAGGGAATCTGTGTTTACAGACCAGAAAGATAAATGTGTCTGAAGGGCTAGAGGTGTTCTCTAATTCTGTGAAAATCTCAGGGACCAACCCATTTGGTTACCCATTTATTACCTGTCATTCAGGTAACGCACATCTGTTCTCCAGGTAGCACATGCTCAGCCACGTGGTGCTTGTGAGAAGTCCAGGCCACCTCTGGTTGTTCCTCAAGCCACCAGTTTCATTTAACTGCTGTCTGGATGGCACAGAGCTCAGAACTGGGGACTCCTGCCAAACAGCCCCAGGCCCTGCATACCAGAAGACTCGGAAAGCCCTGGCTTAAAAATGCTTTATGATGACTCATACGTTTATGTAATATTCACCCAAACTGACATTTACTGTTCATCTTGGGGAACTCCATTAGTAACTAATAATAGCAATTAACATTTTATTCAATTAAGAGCCAAAAAGTTTACTTAGAAAAAGCTAAGTTGTTTTCTAAAACATTGAGCTCCATTTGATTGGGGTGAATACCTTTTAGTTGCATTTTTTATAACTCTTATTTTATTCTCAATACATGATTATCTTAGGACATAATTAACATTAATTAAATAAAATTAAACTCAGCTTTAGATGTAGCAGTGTCTTGTAGGAATCTTGAACAGGGATTAAAATGTATCTGACTTAAAAATCCCATTGTTTTATTCCCCCATGAGAGCAGATGATACTGTGTACATTCTGAACACATCTTCCCTACTAAGCAGGGGATTCACAGAGTATAAAGAAATTTGCATAGTTCAGGATGCTTAAATGATATGTCCCAGAATCTGTGCTCCTGACAGTCATGCATAGAATATGTCCTCTCTCAAAAATCCCTTCTTCATTTAAATCCTATTCTTTATCATCATATCAAGGATGATCTAGATATTGAAAAAGACATTAAAGTCCAATGAAAAATAGTGTTTTGGCAACTAATATAGTCCTAGAAATTCATTTCTAGATTAGAAATATAAGCTATTTTCCTTCCTTAGGGGATATATTAGTTTCCTGTGACTGGTGTAACAAATTACCACAAAACTTAATAGCTTAAAACACAGACACATGTATTATCTTAACGGTTCTAGAGGTCAGCAGTCTACAATGGATTACACTGAGCGAAAATACAAGTGTTACCAGGGCTGTATTCCCTCTAGAGGCTCCAGCTTCTGGAGGCTGCCCACATTCCCCAGCTTGTGGCCCTCTTCCATCTTCAGAGCCAGCAGTGGCCAGTCAAGTCCTTCTCATGCTGTATCACTCTGACACTTACTCATCTGCCTCCTCCTCCCACATTTAAGGATGCTGTGATTACCTTGGGTCCATCCAGGTAATCTTGGATAAACTCTCTGTTTTAAGGTGAGATGATAAGAAATCTCAGTGCCACTTACAACCTTAATTCCCCCTTGCATGAAAGCTAACATATTCACAGGTTATGGGATGAGGGTATGGACATCTCTAGGAGGTGACTATTATTTTGCCTGTCACAGGAGAAAAAATAAGTACAATTGGTCTTTGAACAACATGGGTTTGAGCTGCATGGGTCTACTTACCTCCGAATTTTTGTCAATAAATATATTGGAAATTTTTTGAGATTTGTGACAATTTGAAAAAACTTGCAGATGAACCTTAAGCCTGGAAATATTTTAAAAAATTAAAATCCCTTCCTGAAATACCACAGGGGGAAAAAATAAATTAAAATCCTAGCTACTTGGGAGGCTGAGGTAGGAGAACCACTTGAACTGGGGAGGCAGAGGTTGCAGTGAGCCAAGATCTCACCACTGCACTCCAGTCTGGTGACAGAATGAGACTCCATCAAAAAAAGAAAAAGAAAAACGAAAAAGGTATGTCATGAATACATGAAATATATATAGATACTGATCTATTTTGTCATTTACTATATATATAAATCTATTATAAAGAAATAAAATTTATCAACATATGCATGGAAGCACTTAGAGACCATACATAGCACCATTCACAGTCAAGAGAAGTATAAACAAACATAAAGATGCAGTGTTAAATTTAACTCCATTAAATTAACTTCATTAAATTAACTGTAGTACAGATTGTAACACTACAATAATTTCATAGCCGCCTCCTGTTGCTATTCGGCAAGCTCAAGTGTTTCAAGTATCTGCTTAAAACACCATGTGATACTGTCATCTCCATGTGAGCAGTTCCTGTCTCTGGTAAATTGCGTATCACGGTAAAAAGTGGTCTTTCATGGTTTTTGTGTATTTTTCGTTGTATTTAATGCAATGCTGCAAATCTCGAATAACGCCATGGGACCTATACAAAGAGCAACTAGTGATGCTGGAAATACTGCCAGGAAGCAGGGAAAAGTCATGACCCTACAAGAAAAAGTTGAATTGCTTGATGTGTACTGTAGATGAAGGTCTGCACCTGTAGTTGCAGGCCATTTCAGACAGACAATTCACCTTGTAAACAGATAATGTAAACTGATGGCATCAATACATATAGTACAATACTGTAAAAGTATTTTCTCTTCCTTATTATTTTCTTAATATCATTTTCTTTTTCCAGCTTTATTGTAAGACTATGGTATATAATACATGTAACATACAAATTATGTTAATCAACTATTGATAATATAGGGTAAGGCTTCCAGCCAACAGTAGGCTATTAGTTGTTAAGTTTTTGGTGAGTCAAAAGTTATACTCAGATTTTCAGCTGCATGAAGAATTGAAGTCCCTAACCCCTGTGTTGTTTAAGGGTTAACTGCCTTTAGCGTGCACGTTGTCTACTAGACATTCTTAGTCAAACAGTCCAACACTGAGCGGAGAATCTGGATCCCTGCTCTGCCAGTCACTACCTGTTGGAGTAAGACATGTCTTCTTTTGTTATTGATTATTTTTCTTTTTTTTCCAGTAATCCTTTTGCATTTTTACTTTATCTTGTGTTTACTCAATCTTCTCATTTCTGCAGTGTGGATTTGTTTCCAACCATTATGTTATTTATTCTAGGAAGAATAACCATTATATTATTTATTCTAGGAAGAAGAAATGAAAATGCCTGTAAAGGAGCTCCTAAAACATGTACCTTACTAGAAAAGTTCCCTGAGACAACAGGATGCAGAAGAGGACAGGTACCGAGAGTGTCATGCTGGGGAGAACACAGTTAATTGTTAGGAATAAGCGCGTGCTGACCTTTACAAAGAAATGGTTATTTCCTTGGGCCAAATGACTGCTTTTTACATTCCCTCTTCACTGAAACATAATTTTATGTGGTTGACGTCAGAATTGAGGGTGGAAAGTGTTCAGTGTTTATTGCTTTGTGAAAAGTGTGAGTGCCTATTTTTAGTTCCTTCACAAAGAAATAAGATGTGAATATAAATATTGAGTCTCACAAAGGCTCTAATCCAAATTGACAGTAATTTTGACTGTCATCTTAACTTAGCAGTTCCTCCACACCTTGATAAATGGCTGAACGTAGTGTCATGTTTTCTGTGCAGATCAAATATTCCATCATGCACCCTGGGACTCACGTGTGGCCGCACACGGGGCCCACAAACTGCAGGCTCCGAATGCACCTGGGCTTGGTGATTCCCAAGGAAGGCTGCAAGATTCGATGTGCCAATGAGACCAAGTATGTATCCTCTGTCATCCGTCGTATCCGTCACTGCTAAGGATGGGAGTTTGTTACACAGAGCTGTCTTCCATTGTATTACTTATCTTCTTTTGTAGCTAAAGTAGACTGGAGCAAAGTGGTATTCATCATTTGCATCTGTATCCCTTGTTGGTGCTTTCTATTAGCCTGGACACATTGCCCAGCTCTAGGGCTGCCCTCCTTCATCATTTCTCGGCAGAAGACACATCTGGTTGAGGGGCTTTCTTGTTTCTCTCTCTGAGTAGAAAGATTTGCATTAAGAGTCAGCCAACGTGTATTGAGCCCCGCAGATGTTATGCATTGTGCTTACTGCTTTGCCCCTTGACTTGTTCATGAATACAAGAAGTCCCCCTAACTGAAGAACTCACCCCACGATATTTATATGTTATGCTCAAGAGGAAACGGTATGGCGCAATGAAGCTGGCTGCCTTGTTCAGATCCCAGCTCTGCCACCTAACCTGTGTAACCTTGGCTAGTTTCTTAATCCCTTCAAGCATCAGACTTCTTGCTTACAAAATTGGCAGTGATAACATCTACTTTGCATATTGTTGTATGGATTAAGTGGAACAATGCCTACAGGATGCTTAGTCCATGTTCTGGTATCAGCAGAGAGTGATGAATGTTAGATCTCCTCTCCCTCCCTTGCCTGTTCCTTTCCTAATCATGACAGTTTTTTTTGAACAAACCATACTTGTTCTGGCTTCTGTACATATGATGCTGATAATCTCTGTCCCTAGAATGCCCATCTTTTTACCTGTCCAAAATAAACCAAAATTACTAAGATCCAATTTAGTTTTATAAAAATAGAACCTCTCAGAGTATATATCCTCAGTAATCCCGTTCCCTGTCTTCTATTGCTCTTTATTCATTAATATATATTACCCTTATCTCTATAGCAAGCTGTATGTAAGCTCCTGGACATCAGAAACCAAGTTATTGTCTTCATACACGGTGTTTTTTGTCCTTAGTAGAGGTCTGAGTGGAGGATGAGTGTTCAGGGGTCTGCAGAATTGTTTATTTGGTTATTGGCAGATAACTACCTTGGTCAGCCCCGTGGTGCTGTAGGAAATTCAGTGATGACTCAGAAGGGTGTGCCTGCTCAGGAAGATAAGGCCATACGGGTCATAAGAGAGGTACTACAGATGGCCTCTCTACAGATAAGCTAAAAATACTACAGGTGGCTTCATGAGCAGGAGCCGAGAGACAATCAAAGGATGACAGAAATGAAAAGGTTTCGGGCCGGGCGCGGTAGCTCACGCCTATAATCCCAGCACTTTGGGAGGCCGAGGTGGGTGGATCATGAGGTCAAGAGATCGAGACCATACTGGTCAACATGGTGAAACCCCGTCTCTACTAAAAATACAAAAAAAATTAGCTGGGCATGGTGGCGCATGCCTGTAGTCCCAACTACTCGGGAGGCTGAGGCAGGAGAATTGCTTGAACCCAGGAGGCGGACATTGCAGTGAGCCGAGATTGCGCCATTGCACTCCAGCCTAGGTAACAAGAGCGAAACTCTGTCTCAAAAAAAAAAAAAAGAAAGAAAGAAAAAAAAGTTTTCATGAAAACATCTGTATTTAGAAGACAGATGAAGGAAGGAGAACCAAGAAGGAAATGGGGCAGGAAAGGCAGAATCAGGTGGACCAGGAAGAGGAATCAGGGATTACTGGACAGGTAGGAGTTTCTTCAGGCATGGAATGAATCGTGTCATACATTGGGAACTCGGTTTGGGTCTTCAAGGTCTCTCTGCCAAAGTGAAAAGGAGCAGGGACACTTTGAGGGATTCAGGGAATTCAGAGAGGAGGTGGGAGAATGCTGGAGCTGTCAGAAATTGACAAGGTAACTCCTTGGAGATGGCATGAGAGCATGAGGCAGTGGAGATGGAGAAGAGCACCCAGCCTCATGCCTCAGTGCTGCTTAAGGTTTTAGGGCTCATTCATTCACTCACCAGCACACTCGCTCTCTCTCCCTCACCTCCCACCTCCTGTTTTCCCTCTCTCCCTCCCTCTCTTCCTTCTTTCCTTCCTCCCTCCCTCTCTTCTTTCTTCCCTCTCTCCCTCCCTCCCTTCCTTTCTTCCTTTCTTCCTGCCTGCCTGCCTGCCTGCCTCCTTCTCTTCTGTATTCTGCTTGTAGATACTTGGAACAAAATCACTAGATAAAAATCCACTTAGGGCCAGGCAAGGTGGTTCATGCTGATAATCCAAGAACTTTGGGAGGCCAAGGCAGGAGGATTGCTTGAGGCAAGGAGTTCAACAGTAAGACCCCCATCTGCACAGAAATAACTTTTTAAAAAATTGTGCTAGCATGGTGGCATGTACTTGTACTCCCAGCTACTTGGGAAGCAGAGGCAAGTTGATTGCTCGAGCCCAGGAGTTCAAGGCTACAGTGAGCTGTGGTTACACCACTGCACTTCAGCCTGGATGACAGAGCAAGACCCTGTCTAAAAAAAAAAATAATTTAAAAAAATCTATTTAGTCATAGGCAAGGAGAGGGAGAGAGATGGAACTGAGCATAGTCTTCAGTGTCATGAGGCAGAAAGAGAAAGCCCAAATTGGCAGTCAAGAACGGGAGCAGGTGGATGGTGCCAGGAGGCTTAGCAAAGAGTCACAGAGGGCTCAACATGCATGTTGGGCATGGTGGCATGGGCCTATAGTGACAGCCACTAGCTGCTGAGGCAGGAGGATCACTAGAGCCCAGGAGTTTCAGACTGCAGTGAGCCATGCACTCCAACAAATGTAGTGAGACCCCAACCCTTTAAACAAACAAAAAGCAAATGAAGAGTGATGCTGGGAGACCTGCCCCGGGAGCACATTCGTAGGTGCATTCCCCACCCCAGGCTCCCAGGAAATACCTGTGTCTATGCTTGATGAAGAAAACAACTGCCAACCCCTCTCCTGAAGCTTAAAACATAATTAGGTGAACCATCTTCACCTAGCAGAGGCAGAGGAGGGTTAGAAGGCCCACTGCAGTCCACTCAGAGGGGGTCTTGAATGAGAACATTAACTTGGCAGCCCCTCAGTTTCTGCCGAGGTAAAACACAACCTACTTCGTGTGACAGGAAGGAGCTGCTGATAATGATAATTTGCAGACAGTGTATTTTGCAAATCCACACTGATTATTTAAAAGTGCTTGCAACCCACCTGCCTATTATTGGGCCAGGGAGACTGCAATGATTCTGTCCTCTCACCCCTGAAGAGCTGCTGAGCACAGGGGCCCTTCTGCGTTGTCATGACTGCCGGTCAGCAGCTCTTCTCCACGTTTTTTCTATTGTGCCAGCTTTATGTTGTGTTACACTCTCATTCTTAATATTTCTTAACTCGAGGTGGTTGAGTTGGGTTTAGCACTTTTACAAAATAGTGCTTTTCATAGGAGAAATGGGTCAATGAAATTAAAGTGCTGTGCAATGCTTACAGTGAAAAGAGCTAAAAATCTGAATAGTACACAGTTTATAAACTCTGAGGACAGAAAGAGTCTAATATGAAATCTGGAAGTTCCATGCTGTGATTGTAGAAGTAGTATTAGCATGGAAAGAAAAGCACACCAAGAAACCGGTTTCCTTGTGCTAGGCAAAGGCAGCAATTTTTCAGAACGTCTCAACTTCTAAAAGAGTAGGTTACCGGTAGCAGTTTGTGCATCGTCGTTCTCGGGTATTAATAATCAGACTGAGATTTCTGCCAGTGCGCATACCATTTAAATATTCCATCCCTGCAAAGCATCGCGTAGCTCTCTATCTGAGGATGAACTGGCAGGCATACAGCCCTTACCACTGAAAATGAAGTGATCATTTCAAATTAATAAATGCCTTCTGATTAGAAAACTGATACACGTCCCTCACACATAATTTGTATCACACAAAGAAGCTCAGTAAAAATGTATTATGTTGTATCCCAATGCCCAGAGCTGTTGGTAGGTGCTTCTCAATGTCTATGTGTGTATATTGATGATAATGATGATAGCAATAATATATATTGTTCCAAAATTGTATCTGTGTCAAACACAGTTCTAAGCACTCTACATACATTAACTCATTCATGCTCACAGCAATCCTGTGTAATTAGGGTTATTAAAATCCCTGTTTTATAGCAGAGGAGACTGATACCTAAAGATGATAAGTAACTTGCCTGAGGTGGATATTTGTGTATTTTTCCTAGGGCTGCCACAACAAATTATCACAAACTGAATGACTTACAGCGACAGAAATGTATTCTTTCATGGTTCTGGAGGCCAAAGTATACAATTAGGGTGTTGGCAGGGTTGTTCCTCCTGGAGGCTCTAAGGGGAATCTGTTCCCTTGTCCTAGCTTCTGGCTGCTGGCGGCCCTTAATGCTCTTTGCTTTATAGACACATCAGTCTAGTCCCTGCCTCTGTGTTCACATCACTTTCTCCCTGAGTCTTCTCCTCTTTTCTTTTCTAAGAACATTTATCATTGGGGCCTACCCTAATCCAGGATGATCTCATCTCAAAATCCTTAACTTAATTCTATCTGCAAAGATCCCTTTTCCAAATCAGGTGATAGTCACAGGTTCCTGATGGATCTCTTTTTTGGGGGGTGAGTAGGGTGCATATGGAGATATTCAGCCCACTACAATATTAGTACCAGGGTTCAGTCCCAGGTATTCTGGCTTGGAAGTTTGTTTCTAGACGCAGTCACATAGCCTTACTTGGGCTTTTTGGATTTTGTTGTAGTTTATAAAATTAGGATCATGCTGTACTTATAAGGTGATCACCTCGAATGCTGCTTTTCGTTCCCAGAGAAGTAAAGAAAGCAACTGGGAGCCTCCCTTTCTGGGCCTTTTGCTCCTGTCACCCCAGGTGGACCATGCTTTGTGGTCTGTAAGATAAGCTCTTTAGGGCCAGGCATGGTGGCTCACGCCTGTAATCCCAGCACTTTGCGAGACTGAGGCAGGTGGATCACTTGAGGTCAGGAGTTCAAGACCAGCCTGACCAACATGGTAAAACCCAGTCTCTACTAAAAATACAGAAATTAGCTGGGTATGGTGGCTAATGCTGGTAATCTCAGCTACTCTGGAGGCTGAGGCAGGAGAATCACTTGAACCCAGGAGGTGAAGGTTGCAGTAAGCCAAGATCACACCATTGCACTGCAGCCTGGGCAACAAGAGCTAAACTCTGTCTCAAAAAAAGAGATAAACTTATTAGCAATTTTGATCCAGAGCTGAGTAAACTTGAGTCAGGGGATAAACATGCCCCCAGTGAGTGGGAATTAATTGTTATACTCAGGGAGTGGCTGAGTTGTGTGAGCTTTGAATGATTCCAGAGATAAATTTATTCTTCTGAATCGTCAAGGGCAGTCCACAATCTGCTGGAACTGTGCTAAGAGAAGGAACTGTGGGCCGGGCGCGGTGGCTCAAGCCTGTAATCCTAGCACTTTGGGAGGCCAAGGCGGGTGGATCACGAGGTCGAGAGATCGAGACCATCCTGGTCAACATTGTGAAACCCCGTCTCTACTAATACAAAAAAATTAGCTGGGCATGGTGGCGCGTGCCTGTAATCCCAGCTACTCAGGAGGCTGAGGCAGGAGAATTGACTGAACCCAGGAGGCGGAGGTTGCGGTGAGCCGAGATCGCACCATTGCACTCCAGCCTGGGTAACGATAGCGAAACTCCGTCTCAAAAAAAAAAAAAAAAAAAAGGAACTGTGACCTTGGAGCTCTCCTGCAGACTCCACGTTATTACTGCACACTGCCAGCCTGAAACGTTGAACAAGACTGATAGGTTGTCAGGAAAGCATACATTGACATAGTGTCACTTAGTGACAGAGTGAAGAAATAAATTGACAATCAGTTATTTAATGCTATCTAATTCTTTATTGCTATAGAAATAATGGCCTTCCTCCATAGACCTCAAGTATTTTATAACATATATTTTCACCCATCTCTCAAGGTTCCAATTAGGAAGATTGTGTGAAAGTCATGCTGAAATATTATCAGTAAGAGAGAGACTTAATTTTTTTAATCCATCATGAATTCTTCATAGATAATATGTGTTTGGTTTTCATAAAGTGTCCAAGGAGATAATTTTAAGACTTACTGTCTTAAAAATTTTCAAATCACATTGTGGAAGCTACAATTTACCAAATCATTTAGAACCAAATATTTTCATCCCTCCTTTCATCTTTTTTTACTATTCTCCCTGAAAACATAAATCTTCTGTTCCACAAGATATTCGCCCATCTTCATCTGCATTGCAATGTGACCTTATCCAGAGGTCATCACTGAAGCCTGCCTATCTAGGACTATAGGACAAAAAGGACACTTTCTAACCAGATAGGATGTTTTCCTGAAGGTTTGTTATTGAATAGTGACATTTTTTTTGGTTTCTTTTATTTAAGCAACTTGGTGAATTAAAAACATCCATGGCTGGGCGCGGTGGCTCAAGCCTGTAATTCCAGCACTTTGGGAGGCCGAGGCGGGTGGATCACAAGGTCAAGAGATCAAGACCATCCTGGTCAACATGGTGAAACCCCGTCTCTACTAAAAATACAAAAACTTAGCTGGGCATAGTGGCGCGTGCCTGTAATCCCAGCTACTCAGGAGGCTGAGGCAGGAGAATTGCCTGAACTCAGGAGGCAGAGGTTGCGGTGAGCCGAGATCGCGCCATTGCACTCCAGCCTGGGTAACAAGAGCGAAACTCCGTCTCAAAAAAAAAAAAAAACAAAACACATCCATATCATGTCTCGACCCCTGCTCTGTGACCCAGTGGTGTGTCTGTGGCTCTTCCTACACATGAATACATAGAATGTGCACACATACATTTCTCTGCCTCCACAGGGAAAGGCAGTTCCCATATGGAAAATAGATTATGTTGTAAACATTTGTTTGTGGAACTGATTGGTGAAAACTTGGGATCCATTTTCCTCTGGCAGTAGTAAATGATGTGTGGTGGTAGGTCAGCTCCCAGAAGCTTTCTAACTAATAACGTTTATTAATAGGGCTCTAGAACCAGGGACTATTTATAATATTGTTTCTATGGGAAAAATACATCCAGAGCTTTTATTTCAGATTTTTGTGTTATGTATCTTCAAAAAAAACATATTTAGAGTGAAGTAACATGACTAGGGTTCAAATCCTGGCTCTCCCTCTTGTAAAGAATGACCCTAGTCAACTTGCATAACCTCATTAAGCCTCAATATCCCTATCTGTAAATAAGAAGAGTAAAAGTATGTCTTTTTTTTTTGAGTATTAAAGTGATCTATATGAATGTACTTAGAACTGTATTTACAAAGTGCTGTGTGGTAAATGCACTCAGTATATTTGAGCTTTTATTATCCTCCTGTCTGATTGCTGCAGAAATGAAGACTTGTGTCCTCTACATTCTAGGGAGGAAGGTCAAGCACTCTCATAACACTGAGGTGGTGCTTACAGCCTGAAGTGTGTACACTGACAGCGATGGGGAAAGGGACTTTAAGGAGTTAGGAAGGAGGGGTGAAACAGGAGCTGGCCGTGTGGGCCAGGGCAGGTGAAGGAATGGTACAGATAGGGGTGTTATTTGGTAGGCCTGGAGCTGGGAGGGACCCTAGGGAAGGGAGGTATGACAAGAATACAGCAGAGACCCTCCCCCTCCTCACATGTCTCCTTTTTCTCTCTGTGCCCCTACCCTGGAACTGGAGAGGTGGGGGAAAGGAGGAACGCATCCCATCTTTACAGCACTATTGTAGAGGCATTTGAACCAGAGCAATTCCACCTCGAATAGGGGCTGGGTAAAATGATGTTGAGACCTACTGGGCTGCATTCCCAGATGGTGAAGGCATTCTAAGCCACAGGATGAGATAGGAGGTCAGCAAAAGATACAGGTCATACAGATGTTGCTTATAAAGCAGGTTGCAGTGAAGAAGCCAGCCAAAACCCACCAAAACCAAGAGGGCAACAGGAGTGACCTCTGGTCGTCCTCACTGCTACACTCCCACTAGTGCCTTGACAGTTTACAGATGCCATGGCAATGTCAGCAAGTTACCCTGTATGGTCTAAAAATGGGAGGCCTGAATAGTCCACTCCTTGTTTAGCATATAATAAAGAAATAACCATAAACATGGTTCCAGCAGCCTATGGTGTAGCCATTGGACTAGCCATTCTTTATTCCTTTACTTTCTTAATACACTTGCTTTCACTTTGTGGACTTAACCTGAATTCTTTCTTGTTCAAGATCCAAGAACCCTCTCTTGGGCTCTGGATTGGGACCCCTTTCCAGTAACACTATGACTTTTTATTTCCTTCTCTTTCTTTTTCCTTCTGCTTCAGTGTCTTCATCTGAGTTACAAAACCCTCAACTGCTGTTGACCTGGAACTAAGAGGAGGAAGGCAGAAGTTGTCTGTGTTTGTTAGGAAGGGAGAGAGAAGAGGAAGGATGACAATACAGTTTTACCTTTGGTGTGCCATGCCAGGGCTTTAAATGGAGTCCGAACTGGTGAATTTCAGTAGATCAGAATGAGTAAGAGCTGTGTCAAATAACCTTATTCCTTAGCTCTTTGACTCTCTTCTGTTTTCCACTCAGCCTGTTTCATGCCTTGCAGTCCACCTCAGCATATCATCTACAAATGCTAAGAGTGTCTCCCAGGACCATGGTCTTAAGCCAGTGTGTTGGACTGTAATGACTTCCTGCTTCTGCCACAAAATCACGGTGTCACTGCAGACATCTGAACCTGTTTCCATGTGATTCCTTTGTGTGAAAATCACGATCATGTCCTTTGCCAATCTCAGAACATTTTAGCAAAGATAGCCAAGATATTTTCTATAACATTTGTAAGTGGAAGGCTCTGTAAGCACCTAGTATCATTACTTAGCCTTACTAATATCACTGGTAATTCTGTGACCAAATTATAGTTATTAAATGTGCACGGTCACCATTTTATCATTATCATTAATTACAATTAAAATTTGAGAGGTTGACAGATTATATAATACTGTTTTATCATGTGACCAGATATTTCTTACATCTTTTGACAACCCAGAGAGAGGCTTTCTTCTCTTAGGGGTAAGAAATTCTAACAGTAGGCCAGGAACAGTGGCTCATGCCTATAATCCCAACACTTTGAAAGGCCAAGGCAGGAGAATTGTTTAAGCCCAGGAGTTGGAGAGCAACCTGGGCAACATGGCAAAACCCCATCTCTACAAAAAATCCAAAAATTAACTGGACATCTTGGTGCATGCCTGTAGTCCTAGGTACTTGGGAGGCTGAGGTGGGAGGATCACCTGAGTCTGGAAGGCAGAGGCTGCAATGAGCTGAGATGGTCCCACCACACTCAATCCTGGTGACAGAGCAGATCCTGTCTTAAAAAGAAAGGGTTGGTGGGGAGGAGAGAAAGAGAGAGAGGAAGGGAAGGAGGAAGTTCCAGCTGTGAGCCACGGTTGCTGTCTAGGGATAGAAAGCAGTGCCCATCCCCAATCTCTACTTCTCTGAGTCCTTGGACAAAGGCTGTGGCAGTAGTTCCAGGCAGACTCTGTCACAGGCCACTCTGAAGATCGTTTCTCCAAAGGGCCGATTCTATGTCATAATTCCAGTGTAACTTAATCTTATTTTATGGAGCTTTGCTCACAAAGCAAGTGGCCTGAAAACTAGTTCTTTGCATTCTAATGAGAGTCTTTGGTTTTCATTCAGAAGCAATTTAAAGACCTTTCACATCGTTATTCTCCTCTCTCTTTGCTGTGGGAAAAAACACTCATTCTTTCCCAAGCAAGTGAACATCTCAAATTTAACCTGGAGTCACTTAAGTCTGGACATGGCTTGGATGAGGTTTTATTGTTCTTCCATTTTCCCCTTTTAGGTGAATTGTGACTGCAGTTTAGTCATTCTATCTCTAATAACTGATTGAAAGGCACCATTTTTTTAAGAATTCAGAAGAAATCTACATTATGTAATTGATTGTCTTTGCTATTTTCTGGGGAAATATATGAAAGAAAGTGGAAGGGCAAATATGTCTAACAGTACCCACTTTCCCCATAGAGTTTTGTGACCCTAAAACAGGCCAATTAACATTCTTTGGGTTACGTCTCCAAATTTCTCATTTATAAAATTGGTTCATTAATGATTTACATTAATCTGTATTTGACTTAATGTATCTGGAAAGCCACAAGCCTGTGGTTCTTAAGTTCTACTCTTATATGCACTGATTAGTGACCAGTGTGTTCTGGTGCTAATAACTTTTCCCAGTTCACAGGGAATTTAAGTTAATGAATGGAATGCTTAAGGCCTTTCTCCCACAAAACATTTCTAGATCTTTGGCTTTGTTATACCTATCATAATCTAGTAAAAAATGTCTTTTGGGTGGGCTAGAATTTTCTATTCCGTTATTTTAATTACTTCTAGTATTTTAAGTAGTTTCCAGTTTCTCTGCCACCCAAAAAACTTTGAAAATCACTTGTCATTGCTGTACAAAGTGCATTTCACAGATTCTCTGAAGATGTTTTTATATCTCGTCTCCCTTGGAAGTTTTTAGTTGTCTCAGAGGAAGGCAGATTTCCTACAGAGTGATGCCAGGGTCATTTTTGGTAACATACTACTTCTCAACATTTCACCTCTGTCTTTTATCTTTTCCCTATTTTTCTTTATATTTTCATTCCTTCTCTGTTTTATATTCTGTGTCATTAATTGAATATCTACTATGTGCCAACCATATGCTAATCCTCACGTCAGCTATGCAGATGAAGATACAAAGACTCAATTATGCTAAGTAACTCACCTTAGCTCCCATAAGTAATAAATGCCGGAGTCAAGAGGCTTCCCCTCAAAGACCATAAATTCCCATCTTGCTGTATTCCTTCTCTCTTTCTCCTCTATCACATGCTCTCCTTTTCCTTTCCCTTTTTTTCTCTATATTAAATGTAGTAAAATACACATAACAAAATTTACCATATTATCCATTTTTAGGTGTGCAGTTTAGTGACATTACATATATCCATATTGTACAACCATCACTACAGTCTATCCTCAGAACTCTTTTTAACTTGCAAAACTGAAGCCATACTCATTAAATGATAATTCCCATTCCCCTCCTCCCACCAGCCACTGGCAACTACTCTTCTCCTCTCTGTCTTCTGTGAATTTGACTACTACTCTAGGGCCTCAGATGTGTAGAATCAAATAGAAATTGTCTTTTTGCATCTGGCTTATTTTATTTGGCATAATGTCCTCAGAGTTCATACATGTTGTAGCATGTGTCAAAATTTCCTTCCTTTTTAAGGCTGAATTAATATTCCATTGTATGTGTACACGTTTTGTTTGTTCATTCATCAATAGACGTGTGGGTGGCTCACACCTTCTGGCTGTTGTGAATAGTGCTGCTGCTGTGAACATAGGTGCACTGCCTTTCCTTTTGAGTACACTTCCTCCCTCATCTTCTGCATAAATTTTAGGCTTGTCTGTGGTACTCACTGACATTGCTAATCCCAGTGACAACACTAAGACCTGGAAAATGACCACCTAACTGTGGAAGCTGTGGACCGTTTCACTGATTTTTCTTAGTGTATTTACCCCCCTTAGTTCTGCCTTCTCAATTTGGGTTTTGCATGGTAATGAATGCATGCCTGTCATTTGCTCCTGAGTCCACAGACTTCTGCCTTTTGCTATCCTTGGATGGAACTCCAATGGAACTCTTTAAACCTCTAGACGAGTTGTAAAAGAGCCAATCAACATGTGTGTGTGGAATGCAAGACATGAGGCAAAGGGTATTAGTCTGTTTTCATGCTGCTGATAAAGACATCCCTGAGACTGGGAAGCAAAAGAGGTTTAATTACACTTATAGTTCCACATGGCTCAGAATCATGGCAGGAGGCTAAAAGCACTTCTTACTTGGTGGCAGCCAGAGACAATAAGGAGGATGCAAAAGTGGAAATTCCTGATGAAACCATCAGAACTCATGATACTTATTCACTATGATGACAACAGAATGGGGGAAGCCACCCCGCCCCACCATGATTCAAATAATCTCCCATAGAGTCCCTCCCACAACATGTGGGAATTATGGGAGTACAATTCAAGATGAGATTTGGGTAGGGACGCATCCAAACCATATCATGAAGTGTGTGAGGTAGCACAGTGGGTGGAGGCAGGAGGGTGGGTAGTAGAAGTAGAGGTTTAGTTCCCAACTTCAGTGAACTTTTAACTCACAAATACTCATTACTTTATCCGTTAGTTTATGTAGCTTGGAAATTTTATTGTCAGATTTATTCAGTGTGTCAGTTATTTTCCACTGAAATGATTTTTGCCCCTGCCCCTACCCTGGACATTTGACAATGACTAGAGATGTTTTGGTTGTCACAACTATGGCAAAAACCACAATTACTTCTGCACCAACCTAATAGTATAAAAGGAATGCTACTGCCTTACAGTGGTTGGAGGTCAGAGATGCTAAATATCTTCTAGTGCATGGAACAGCCCCTACAACAAAGAGTGATCTGGCCTAGATGTCGGTAGTACCAAGGTTGTGAAGTCCTGCAATATATGTAGTATTGCTCAGTTTATATTGGTTAATCACCTAATATGGAACATAAAAAGTCACCATTAGTTTTCTCAAGGAAAACATCTTTATGATAATACAGTAACTTGAAATCAAGCTAGCATTTCCCATGCTATCATTGTCATTATTTGCTAATCCAAGATATAAAATTTTCAGTGCTTAAGTGGAATGTTAGTATCTAAAGAAAATTTTCTAGCAAAAATTTTATTTTAAAAACATAATTTGGTATTTAATATATTGGCAATTAATATCTATTTTTAAAAGAAAAAACCATCAATGTAGCTCATAAACTCTCTTTGGATTTGAAAAGCATTGTGTTACTGCCTTCTGTATGTTTCTCTCTTAATAGACTAACACTATATTTAGATTTTAGTCCTTATACAGATATCTTATGAGGTAATGTTGGAAGCTCTATAGGGTATTTTGCTACATTGATTTAAAATATTCCATGGATAACCCACTTGCATAGAAGATGATACTAAAAATATAAACAAAATTCATTCCCAATCTGCCCATTTTCTTCAGCCGGAATACTAGCTAGGAAACTCCTAATTTAGTTTTCTGCTTTATGGATATTGTGTTTAAGTAGATTCCTTTCTTCCATAAAATGAAATTTGAACAAGTGGAGTGAGCTGAAAACACAGTTGATTGGAGATGTGCAGACCCCCTGTCAGGTGTCCTGAGAGGCATAGAGATGCCCAAGGCCAGTCACTGCCCATATGTCTAAACCAGATTAATTGCAAGACATGTAATAATATACAAAATAATTGAAGGGCATGTAATAAAACCAGTATGTCTTCATCACCAATCCCCTGTCATTTGTACATCTCCAGTGCTGAGCAATGAAAACTGATGTTCATAACAAGATTTCTGAAATTCTTTCCTAATCATCAAGGGAAGAACAAATTTGGGCTTGATGTTCTAGTTATTTGGTTATGTCTCAAAGGTTGTTACCAAAGGTACTTCTCACACATGTACAGGAGTTGATCCTCAGACACCTAACCACACAAAGCTTTATTCAGGAATCCTTGTCTTTCTGTTGCAGGACCTGGGAGGAAGGCAAGGTACTCATCTTTGATGACTCTTTTGAGCACGAGGTATGGCAGGACGCCTCATCTTTCCGGCTGATATTCATTGTGGATGTGTGGCACCCGGAACTGACACCACAGCAGAGACGCAGCCTTCCCGCAATTTAGCAGGAATTCATGCAAGTTTGGGATGCTCTGGAGAGAGGCTGCCTCTCTGGTTCCATCTCCTTGGGTGTAAGGATAGAATTTTGAACACTAAGACTCTTAATTCCCTTGATTTGCAGCCTGAATAATTCTAAGCCTCCTCCTAGGGTTAGAAGACACTAAAGGGAATATTTGCCTCGCTGCAGTTCATTTAGAAAACACCCTGCTGGGTGTCATCCATTGACAGCACTGGTCTTCTGCCGGTATTTAAGGTGAGCATTTGATAGCTTCTACCTTCCCAGCCAAAGATATTTTTCCCACATAGAATAGGTCTAAATCAGTGTATAATGAGAATTTGTGTAGAAACTGTGAATGGATTGCTTTAGTTTGTAATTTTTCTATGCAGTTATATTTTTATAGTGTAGCTAGACCATTTTGTCATCATGTACCACTACATTTTTGTTGATTTTAATGACAAGCTGTATAAATGCTTTACTTCTAGATGTTTAATGGTAGCATTACTGGGGAACTCAGACTTCCCTCTTTTAATCCTTCTTAGTAAAAGACACTCATGAAAAAAGCAGTTTTATTTTCCTAATACAAAAAAGTAAGAGATCATGGTGCCAGTGTCTATGAACTGTACCCATCCTAACTCTCAAGTCGTTTGGTTTTTCTAAATCTTGATTCAGATACTCCTTTCACTACACCGGTGATGGAAATATTGTCAAAATCATATTTCTTTCAAAGAGGAACTTTTCACACTGAAAAAAGACCATGGATTATTTTATATTGTTATAAAAATCCCACATGCAAATTTTTTTAATACCAAGTATTAGAGGTTCTGGGGGAAAGTACAGTTTATGAAAATAAAAATATGTTGTTTCAGGGTCAGGTGCATAGGTGACTGACAGGGAGTCTGGCTCCTGGCTGCTTGGCCATCCATGAGGCATGTCCTGGGGACACAGTTTCTTTGCCTATGGTAGATCCATGTGAATGACGGGCAGCCAGCTTTTCGGTCTTGGAGATGATTTCCGCCACAATTCTGTAGCAATATTAAGGATGGCAGAGTAAAAGGTCACCAAGAATGCCAGGATCCTTGTCCTGGGTGTAGAAGGTCCAGATTGCTTTCCTTTTTGATGAAAGAGTCTTAAAGACTGTTCCATCTCCCTGGCTTGAGAAACTTCTGCCGTTTTAAACATCACCGTGAAATAACAATTATTATCATCTATATTTAATTTCAACATTACTCACAACATAGAAATAACAGTTGAAAATGGTCTTTCCTACTCATTCCAAAGATGATCAAGTCATTAATTTAGTAAAAAGTATGAATGCATCAGATTTTGCATTTTTTAAATCAAAGCTAACTAGAAATGTTAGATATAAGAATGTAATGATATTCATGCGCTGAATTCTAAGCCAATATGAACAAGAATGCTGCAGGAATGGCACATAAATCAACAAATTTCATTCATAGGTAGAAAAACACTTGTACTTTCTTTTCCATCTAAAAACAAAAGTAGACTGTCATTTAACAGTTCTTTGAAATTGAAATTGACCCTTTTTGCTTGACCTTAAGAACATTAGCTTCCAGTAGATGAATTTGCAAAATACTTTTCCTGTTCTTCTGTTTTGCTGGTATTGATAAACCTCACTGAATCAGATGAAGAGGCATGAGAGGGAAAATATCCAAATTAATTACTAAAATTAATTGAGAAGAGAAGGCAAACTCTTGAAAAGTAAATGGTATTTGTGTCCTTCAGTATTTATTGAACAGAGGAAATAATTGGCAAGGGCAATACAATTCAGTGCTCACGTAGTAACATTCGTCTCACTTATTGAATTTGGTTCTCATATGTATATTGCGTACACATAAAGAAATTCAAACTATAAGTCATCATCGTTGAGCCATCATCTTACATTCATGTAATGAAATTATGGAAGAAAGTTAAAACTAGCTCTTAACTTAGTAAATATAATATGGTATTTAAAATCAGGTCACTACAGTAGGCTTCTATATATTGCCAATTGAAAACTAAAAATGTTATTACTGTTGCAAAGTGTTGTCAGTAATTGACTCCAATAGCATTGTAAATACTTGGATCCCACAACTATTTTAAACCCGAGCAATAAAGTGGATTTTCTAATTCACATAAATTCTTTATTTCTCTTACCTATGTCTTGGTACATAAGAAAAATGTTTCCATCACTGCATTGGTAGAATTAGTTCAATATTATTATTTTTGTGATTTAAAATGTCTACAAAATGAGTTAGTTTAATTTATATTGTGATGCAGTTGTTTGAGAAATATTTTTAATTCTGTTTCAACAACTTTATTTCTCCTAGGTTGTAACACAAAAATTACTTTTGTTATCATTCTTTACCAGTAGAGAAAAAAATAAAACATTAGATCCATTGAGAAAGATATGTAATAAATAATATTAGTAATAATATCTAGCAGGGGTGATTATGACCAGTTGAATCATCTCTTTCCTTTGAATTATTTAGCTAACAAATTCTCTCTCCCAAATATTTAAAATGTAAAATCATATTTTACTGCCCATGATTAACCAAAATATTTTTGTTTGACATTGAGCACCAACTGGTCATACTAATAAATACCCATGTCATGCAGATAGCTGGGCAAATAAGAGATATCTAAAAATATGCACTGGTCTTGGAAAACATGGCACAAGTAAGGATATCATATCGTATGGTGTCCATTTATTTTGTATCTGATTTCCTTTGAATGGGTAGTTGGGGACTCCATTTCTAAGGAGAATAGGTAAATAAAATGACCTTTGGCATTTCACCCTGCATCTCTCTCTAGTCTTCTCTAATTTCAGTACCTGCATATTTAGCCATCCGTATGGCTCTTGCTCCATGATTGAATATTTATTTACCCTCTCACCAACAACCATGTTC
Source organism: Aotus nancymaae (assembly GCF_030222135.1). NCBI lineage: Eukaryota > Metazoa > Chordata > Mammalia > Primates > Aotidae > Aotus > Aotus nancymaae. Next base: position 12,516,711 of record NW_026988450.1, on the reverse strand, counting down.
TTTCTCCACATCTTTAATAGTTGCAGGAGGATTGGGGGGCAAGGGGTAAATGGTTTGATAGCACTTTTCTTTGCTGTAGTGACCCAATTGAGACAACTTGAATGGATTCATTAATCACTGACATGTTTTCAATGAGACGTCTCCTCTGCACACACATGCTGCACTAATGGGCTCTTGAGCTGCCTGTGGGAACTCACATTGCTAAGATGAAATAATCATATTTCACGTGCATGTGTCTTCCTTTAAAATCAGCTCATGATAGTCAGCTAGTGACCTGACAAGAGATGTGACATCAAAATAATAATTTTTTGCAGGATATCAAAATAAGCAAACTTTGCAAATACTCAGACCTATGAGAACATGCTCTTAGGCTGAACAATTCATTGCTGGTGATTAGGTCAAAAGAAATAATTTAGTAAGAATGGAAATTACTGGAGATACTATTGTCTCAGGGTTTTGTACTACACGAAACTTGACAATGATGTCTGCACAGTTTAACTCTGATACATTTACTTGGAAATGCACTTAAGTTTCAAAAACTGGAGAGGGTTCCTGTGTGATACCTCAGAAAAATTCTTGTCCTAATGCAGGGTGTGCATCAAATTTAGTTTTTTATTTTTTCAATTAATTTGCTACCATAAATATGAAAGGAGGGAGAATCTTTTTTACATAAATGCCTTGCACCATCCTCCAATCCCTTTACTGGAGAAAAAAAAAGCATCTCTCAAGTCTTTGTCTAACTTTGGCTGCTCAGATTGATGGCTGGTGACAGTCACTGCAGGGGGTCAGGAGTGGAGGACCTTATGTCAAGCAAAACACACGTGTCCATGTGGGTCAGTTGCGTATGTGCTTCCTGGGTGGCTGATACCACTGAAGGCCAGTGTGCGGGAGCATTGGGGTGACTCACTCAGGGTTCAGTCCAGAGCCAGGAGTGGCTGAGTGTTCTCATTCTCTCCCTTCTCCTCATGTTTCAGTGTCCCAGCTTCTACCACAGACTGAGATCTAACAAGAGGGAAGGGAAAAAGACACAATTACAAATGACAATTCATGGTGATAATTTTGGAACCTTTGAAGACATTCAGATTTTATGTTTCTCTTTTTAATAAAGACACTCAAAAATTAACTAGGTTCAGTGGCACATGCCAGTAGTCCCAGCTATGCAGGAAGCTGAGGTGGGAGGATTGCTTGGGCCCTGAAGTTCAGGCTGCAGTGAGCCATATTGTACCACTGCACTCCAGCCTGGGTGACAGACGTAGACCCTGCCTCCAAAATAAAAATAAGAAACAAAGACACTCAAAATAACTACACAATGTATTCCCTTTCGTATTTCTGTTTTTCTTACTTTTGCTTGCCATACCATATTTTTATGGAGAAAAGCATTTTGGAGTATTGGAATATTCTTTGCAGTGATCTCTTCTCTTGGTAAAAGGGACATATGTATTCTAGCCACACTCTGCCCCAGCATCTAAATATCCTATGTGCCCTGAGATATATAAAGTTTGTTGAATTTTTAATGTTTTAGTGTACTTTTTAAACCCTTTGTCTCTCAGAGTCATTGGAAACTATCATGCATGATGTTAAGACCATGAATCAGATGATAAAGTTAGTTAGATTCTGTCCCTTACAGGCTGGGAAGCTTGAAGGAGTTCTTTAAACTCTTTGGACCTTGATTCTCTCACCTGCTTACTAGAATTATTACCTAATTCCCACAGTTGTTAATAAGGACCACAACTAATAATATGCATAGAGCATTTGGCATGGAATTATAGTTAAAACTTATGGAGCACTCTTATGATCAACCACTATTGCAATACTAGTAACGATCTGTAGTCTTTGATGTGTCCTTTTATATTAGAGTAATAATGATTTTTTTCTAAGTTGATATAAATTCAACCAAATTATTTTCCAGCTTACAGAGAAAATGTTATAAAAAGAACTATCATGCAGTAGATATTTAATAAATGTTCACAACTAAAAACAAATTATTCCTTATAAAAATGGTTACATTGTTCAAATAAGTAAAACTTACACAAATGTGCAGTAAATTGTTAACTCAGTAGACCTGGGGGTGCCCAAACCCTACACATTACAAGTTTTCAAGACTGGCCTTTCACTGGCTCCTCTGAGCCCTTAGAATGGCCTGCCTGATAAGAAGATCTTTGTATATCTGAGACCTTGGTTCATGCCAAGTAGTTTATGCTAAAAGTGTGATTTATAGTACATGCTTGCTTTTGTGTGTCTGAGCTTTAGGTCACACTATATCAGTTTGACCCTTTTAAGGCAGTAAGAGTGTCAGAGGTATTTGAACCAGGGCAACTCCATCTTAAATAGGAGCTGAGTAAAATAAGGCTGAGAATGGCTGGGATGCATTCCCAGGAGGTTAAGGCATTCTTAGTCACAGAATGAGATAGGAGGTCAGCAAAAGATACAGGTCGTAAAGGCCTTGCTGATAAAACAGGTTGTAGTAAGGAAGCCAGCCATAACCCACCAAAACCAAGATGGCCATGAGAGTGATTTCCAGTTGTCCTCACTGATACACTCCCACCAGCACCATGACAGTTTACAGATGCCATAGCAACGTCAGGAAATTAACCTATATGGTCTAAAAAGGGGAGGCATGAATAATCCACTCCTTGTTTAGCATATAATCAAGAAATAATCGTAAGAATGAGCAACCAGCTGCCCTGTCTATGGAGTCGCCATTCTTTTATTCCTTTCTTAATAAACTTGCTTTCACTTTATGGACTCAACCTGGATTCCTTCTTGTGTGAGATCCAAGAACCCTCTCTTGGGGTCTGAATCGCGACCACTTTCTGATAACACCTTTCTGGTAAACCATGAAGGGATGATACTGTGGAAACCCCCGACCTAAAGGCTAACTTTGGGTAAGTGGTGAGGTCCGGTAACAAGAGGGGGTAGGGAAAGGCTGAGGACTGAGCAGTTAAGGTCAGTCACGAAGGTACTGCATCCCCCCCACAATAAAAACCTGGACACCAGCACACAGGTGAACCTTCATAGTGGACAACACCTTATAGATGTTGTCACACATTAATGCTAAGAGAATTAAGTTCTGTTCATACAATCTTACTGAAAAGACAACTAGAATCTTAGAGTTAGTCTTTCCTAGACTCCTCCCTATGTACCATTTTCCATTCCTGATTACAATCTATATCCTTTTCTGGAGTAAACCATAACTGTCAGTCTAACAACTTTTCTGTGTCCTGTGGGTCTTTCTAGTAAATTATGGAGATGATATTATCAAAATTGTCAAATGTAGATAAGGGTGGTCTTGAGGACCCCCTCAACACAACATACAAAAACTGTGTGTGTGCATGCCATTGTTCCAATAAGTTCTTGACATGTATTAGCTTATTTTCACAACCCATAGTTGTGTATTAACATGTATTTACATTGACATATATTAACATTCCATTTTTACAACCCTTAGATTTTATAGATGGAAGAAACTAAGGGATTGAGAAGTCAAATGATGTAGAAAAGCCAACACAAATAGGAAGTGAAGAAGTTGACAAGTTTATTACCACCACACAGCTCCTGGATGTACCTAAGGCCACAGAGGTGTTTAGCTAAAACATCGAGTATTCCTTCCACCTCACCATAAAAATCATTGCTATTATTTTGCCTAAGATTTCTGTCTCCTTTCAAGATACGTATGTACTATAGAAAGGATAAAATTAAGAAATCAAGAAGAAATTAGTACAAGTGTCTCAGAACAATTTATTTCTACTGTAACTATCAATCCATTCAAACAGTCCAACCTTATATACCAAGGTGAACCTTTGAAAGTGAAATGGACTCATTTACTGCTGGAATGGGGCAGAGGAAGGAAACCCTAGGTAGTAGTTTAGCCCCAGCTCCCTAACACATTTCCAATGCTTTTTTCTCTCGTTTTAGTTTAAGGCTCAGTGCATGTGGGGAAGGGAGAAGTGTAGATTTGTATGAGGAACAGAAAAGCAAAAAATCCAGAGGCATTAAAACAAACAGCAAGCATGAAGACAACTGGGGGAGCACAACCACCTACACATGCCAACCTCCCTCCAGCACCTTGGACAGCTGCCTGCCTGCTTTGACCTATGGACCCTGTGGAAATGGAAAATATTGATGGCCATCTACTTTTGCAGACCTTAAACTCATTTCCTTTCTGTCATATGACTTCACTTTATTTCACAACATGGCATGCGAACCACAACCACAGAGTTTGAGGGAAACAGTGACTTGTCTAGACCAACCTGAGAGGAAATCTTCAGTAACGAGCTGTGCAACCTCTTCTTGAACATAACCAACTTGAGAAACCTGCTCCTCCATGCTCCTAAAGAGGCAAGTCAGCTAGAAAATTATTCTTTACACTGAACTCAAATCTGCCCTTTTTCAACGTCTATATACAATTCCTGGTTCTTTCTCCTGGAGCCACCAGAGTAGATTCAAGTACCTTCCAGCCCTCCCACACTCACCCAGCCAAGGCTGGTCAGATTCTGCTTGTGCCAAGGTTTCTAAAACTGACCACCTTAGCACTCTCCTATATCTCTTCATCAACTGGCTGTGACCTCAGAATAGAGTAAAATAATTGCTTCACTTTCTTGATTTTTTTTTTTTGTGTGTGCTGTTTACTTCTGTTGAGGTAGTTTAGAATTGCATTAGCCTTTCTGGCACTGATAAAACACAACCGATGGGAAATTTGGCTGTATTTACACATGCTGCCATGCTGCAGTTAACCATTTCTCTCCCATCTCAAAGGTGTATGGTTGAGTATTAAATTTCATTTTCTTGAATTTGTTTCATGTTTCCAATCTATCTCCATCCTTTTGGATCTTGAAATTTGTTACCCATCCAAATGGTATCTGTGATTTTTGTAAGTTTTGGATCTGTTTAGATACTTTCCCTTCCCCAGTTTTGGGAGCCACTATGGGAAGAAAATCAAATTCTCAAATAATGAGTTTTTAAAGAATCACTTATTCACACACTTATGCTAAGAAATGTTTGTGAATATCTGTTGTATGTGACGGACTATGAGCAATATGCCAAAACCTTCATTCTTTTGTGGAAACACTGCTTCAGTTATCCAGCCATAGACCCACAAATAGACTTAGAATCACTGTGACAGGCACCCCATTACCCACTCAGGGGAGAGGCAGTTTGCGGGAGGGAAGGTGTTGGATATGAAAGGAAAGGAATGAAGAAAAAAAATATTTTCCACACATTATTCATAGTCCTTGTTCAGGTAGCCAACTTTCACTCCCCCCTCCACATGATGGCAAGTTGGGATCTATGTGATTCTTCTAATAGATGCACTGGCAGCACAGACCCACCCAGAATGCAGGCTTACCTTAGCCAATAAACTGTGTGCCATGGTTGAATGGTGAGTAGCAACAGGACAACTCTGAGATACTGAGCCCAAGGAACCAAACATAACTTTTTTTTTTTTGAGACAGAGTCTTGCTCTGTTGCCAGGTGCCAGGCTGGAGTGCAGTGGCACAATCTCGGCTCACTGCAATCTCCGCCTCCCGGTTCAAGCAATTCTCCTGCCTCAGCCTCCCGAGTAGTTGGGACTACAGGTGCACACCACCACACCCAGATAATTTTTGTATTTTTTAGTAGAGACAGGGTTTCACCATGTTGGCCAGGATGGTCTCGATCTTTTGACCTCATGATCCACCTGCCTCAGCCTCCCAAAGTGCTGAGATTACAGGTGTGAGCCACTGCGCCCAGCCAAACATAACTTTTTATTTTTCTCTTCTACATTTTCCCTGAGTGAGAAGATGACCGTAGTCTCTTTATTTTCAGCATGAAATAATTTCAGTTACCTGGTCACACAATAAACATTTGATAGAAGTAACACACTATAAATATTATGAAGTATTTTAAATTCACTGGAAAAAATAGAAAGTAAATGTTGCTTTTCAAAACCTGTAGAAAAAAATAATAAAGCCAAGAGAAATAGCCTTTTAAATCTTGCCTTCAGTACATTCAGCAGATTCAAAATGCTCTCTGGAAAGACCAATCAACTGCCCACATCACTTCTAAACAGAGTGCTCAGGAACTCTCCACTTAGTACAGTAACTATGGAGAAGCCACTTGCTTTGAGGCTTTGTTGTCCAGATCACTCTTGGTGGTAATCTCTTCATTTGGTGGCTTTGCCTTCTCACAAGAAGCTAAAACAAACATTTCTCTTGAGTTCTCTTTCCAACACTGAAAGCCTGCTTAACCCCAAGGACAGGCAGGGATGTGATTTATTTCAGCCATCATTATCTCAGTGGTGTAGTAGGCAACTTTAACAAAGACTTCATTCTAGCCTAGAGAGCCACATTTTGTTTTCCTTCTATTATCTCTCTCTCTGTCCACCCTCCTTTACTCTGCCCTCCCTTACTTCACCATCTTCCTTTCTCTCTTTCCCCTTTCTTCCTCAAAATTGGAACTTTCCCCACTTCATAAAGGATCTATGGCTGTGGTTTAATTTTTACTGATTCTAGTGGTGATCGATGCTATGAAGAATGAGATGAAAATGGAAAATGTTGGCCATGATTCAGTCCACTCTGCACAGACCTACAACTGGACTAAGAGTTCTGCTTTCAGGCCTACTTTTACATTCAAAAATTTATTCAGCTACCTTATCTCAACAGCTAACACTCACCTTGTCTTCTTACTAATGAACTGCGTTGCCTTCTTGAGCTATATGAAACCCAATAAAGGCACAGGAATGCTGCTCTCCAACCCAGGCATTCACCAAAAGTCACAGAACACCCCAGCTACCAGGAGCCTCAGGGGTGATTCAGTCAAACCTGCATTTGAATCAGTTTCTACCCATTTGTTTTCCAGGACCAATGCCATCATTTCATCAGGACGTATTCCATAGTACCAGATTGCTTTCTTAAAATCAACAGCACACTTGGTTTTATGGAATTGCCTAATATGTTAGTGAGCCTATGTAAAAACTTCTAAACAGGAGGAAAAAAAAATTTTAAGATATCTTCAAATAATTATAAGTAATTCTGGTCAGTTTTTTTCCCCAAATAACTTCAAGTATCAAGGAATTCCCCAGAGAAGTTCTGGCATGGGCTTGAAGAATGATGGCTCCACCACATGCTTTGTGATCCTGGGTGAATTCGGCCTCCTCATGTGTGAAATGAAGATAGCATAGTGGCACATCATGGGTGCTGGTGATGATGAGGATTAGGTAAATTAAGGTGTGGAAAGTGTTTAGCTCAGTGTCAGCTGGGTATACACGTTTGTTCTTTTTAACTCTTACTATTCTTCCCTGTTTGCAGATAAGAAAATTAAGGTCCAGGAATATTGAGTTCATTTACAAGTTTAGCCAGAAAGAATGAATTGAACTCAAAATTTCCATGGCCCCACGAAAAAACTTACAAGAGAGAATTGTGTGTACTGACACATTATGTAATCTGATAATAATGAAAGACCAACATTTCAAAATGAAGTCTAATATTTTAAAAAATCAAAATAATTGATAAAATAATTCCACATAAAAGCTAACCTTATTACCTTACTTAATATATTGTAATTTTTAGAAGTAACACACAAATTTCCATTGCTTAACAATTATTTAAGTAGCTTTCAGTGCAACATAGTCATGTTTATTTTCAACTGGGTAAAGCTACGAGGTTTCTTGCTACCATAATGCATTCAATAATGACCTTGATAAAGAGTCTTAAGGAATATTTGTAGGACATATATTCTTCTGTTCAGCTACCAAACTCTTCATAATCAGAATCATCCTAGCAGGCAAAATGATTGCACTCACTGGGAACAATTAATATTTACTAAACCCAATAAGTAATTTTTTAAGAGAAGCCTAAGCAGCAAATCTTTTCCCTATCAAAGTAAACAAAAAACAAACCTCTCTCTGCTTTGACTATACAATTTGCCACAATTTACTGAACTGCAAATATAGAAGACCCAGTCCAAAAAAATAAATATTCTATAACTTTTGAAGCAAACTATTTTTAGAGTGAGCGAAACAGTCTTCTTCCCAGCACTTGACTACATGTATCATGTATTTCTATCAAAATGTGGTGGACTTGCACATTGTCTGCCCATCTTGTAACAAAGAAGAAAGACCCCCTCCAAAGAAACATGTGCACCTTCAGAAAGGATGGAAGTGGGTAGCTGTCATAAAACACTACACTGTCTAATACCCCTGACCACAAGAGGCTACTGAGGACTTGAACTTGTGCCAGGTTGAATGGAGATGGGCTATAAAAGGTAATGTACACACTAAATTTTAATGACTTAGTACCAAAAAACATGTAAAATAGCTCATTAATATTTATTTAAATCACAGTTAAATTATAATATTTTGGATACATTAAGTTAAAGAAAATATTAAAATTAATTTTACCTGTTTCTGTATATTTTTGTAACATTTCTATTAGACATGTCACAAAATTACATGTGCTTAAAAGACATGTGCTCAAAATTACATATGTGGCTCACATTTTTCTGTTGGATAGCTAGCATTAGTCTGGAGCCTCATTTACCCCATTATGCTTGTGGCTCAATCTAGAATAATCTAGTAATCCTCATTTAGAAATCTATAGTCATGTTAAAGAGTTTCGGTGACAATATCAGTGTCTGTCATCACTAACACTCACTGTTCTAAACCCATTCCATGTATTACCTCATTTAGTTCTCAAACTGACACTCACAAAGTGCCCCCCTCCTACCCCCGTGTTCTTAGTATCACTGTTGTTGTTTAAATTCCGACTGGCAAGAAAATTTAGGTTAGACTCCATTCATCTGTTATCATTCAAATAAAGGTGAAATTGTACCTGTAATTGTATCTCTAAATAAATAAATAATATGAATAAAACTCGAGGAAGTAACTGTTGTCTGTGCTTTTTCCATTTGTATTTTTTCATGCTATTTTGTTTAGCCAAAATATTATTTTTCTTGCTTTTTTGATCAAGCTAACTCTGCCTAGTTTTAAGGACACCTGAAGAACAAGTAGCATTCTTAGCCCTTTAATATTGGTTTCCCTCTTCTGTGAGGTTACAGCATCCAGGGAAATTGCTATTGCAACATGTAATGAAATATAATGGAACATCAAATTTAATCTCAATAAATTATGCATTTCTTGATGAAAAACAGCTTCAGGAAGTAATATAAACTACTTGAAAGAATAAGCTCTTTTTGAAGCTGTTACAGCAAAATTAACATTAACTTTCTGACTGCAGATGATTGTGGCTGCTCATGATAAGGGCCCTCTGAGAGCACCAGGCTATGGCTTGGGCACCTCCTCTTGTCAACTCATGTTGCTGTGCCACTATGGACCAGCTCACGCAGCTACTCTGATCCCATGTAAAACAGTGGGATCACATTTGTAGCCACAAGTTTCTGTGACTACTACTAGACTGGGCTACAATCACCAATTGTTCTTGGAAATAATTAGATTTTATTTTTTGAAATTCGACAATTCACACTTTATTTGTTCTAATAGTCTAAGGGCTTCTCTACCTCAACATTTGCTTTAACTTCCTTCTAGAAACATAGAAAGCCTAAAAATTACAGAAGGTAGGCCTTCCCTAAAGTTACTATGTGCCCAATACATTAAGGTTTCATGAGTCAAAATGTTTTACCTCTTTTTTTCTTTTCTTTTTTTTGGCAGAGTCTGACTCTGTTGCCCAGGCTGGAGTGCAGTGGTGTGATCTCAGCTCACTGCAACCTCTGCCTCCTGGGCTCAAGAGATTCTCCTGCCTTAGCCTCTCAAGTAGAGTAGCTGGGATTACGGGCACCTGCCCGCACACCTGTCTAATTTTTGTATTTTTAATACAGATGGGTTTTCACTCTGTTGGCCAGACTGGTCTTGAGCTGACCTCAAGTGATCCATCCACCTCGGCCTCCCAAAGTGTTGAATTACAAGCGTAAGCCACCGTGTCCGGCCGATTTACCTTTTAAAAATGTTTTTCATTTCCATTTCTTTCTTTCTTTTTTCTTTCTCTTTCTTTCTTCACTCCCTCTCTTTCCTTCTTTCTTTCTGTCATCTTTCTCTTTTCTTTCTTCATTTTCTTTCTTTCCCTCCTTTCCTCCCTCCCTTCCTCCCTCCCTCTCTCCCTGCCTTTCTTCCTTTCTCTCTTTCTTTCTTTCTTTCTTTTCCTTCCTTGCTTTCTCTCTCCCTCCCTCCCTCCCTCTCTCTTTCTTCTTTCTTCCTAAGCAGAGTTTTCCTTTATCACCTAGGCTGGAATGCAATGGAATGATGTTGGCTAACCACAACCTCCCCAGTTTCAAGGCATTCTCCTGCCATAGCCTCCCAAGTAGCTGGGACTACTGGAGTGCACTGCCACATTTTTGTATTTTTAGTAGAGAGGGGGGTTTCACCAAGTTGGCCAGGCTAGTCTTGAACTCCCAACCTCAGGTGATCCACCCACCTCAGCCTCCCAAAGTGCTGAGATTATAGGCGTGAGCCACTGTGCCCAGTCTGACTTCCAGAAATCTCTAAATGTTGAATTGAGAGCTGCCAGGTGCTACTAAATAGCTAATTTTCCTGTGTCTTTGTTAAAAATATTTTAGTTTCTTTAAAGTATTGTATTGCCACAAGTAATCTGCCCTCAGGTTGCAATTTCCTGCTGCAGAGAGTAGCTCCCCGCAAGCTCTTTTAAGTCTGAACTGTAATCACCAAGTATATTCCAGATGTGCATCACAATTCTAAACAGCAGTCAGTAACTCTTGTTTGATGCATCTGAAATCAGTTTGATACTATTTTGGAAAAGATTTCAGTACACACTTTATTTGAATATTTTAAGAAATATCTACAGGAGTGTTTCCTATCTCCACAGCTGTTCTTCATCATCATCATCAACAACAATCACAACCATTTGTTGAAGACTTACTACATGCCAAATTCTGCACTAGGTATTTAGCCTGCATTATCTTTGTTTAATCCTCACGATAATCTTCATCTGTCGCAGTTGCAGTGTAAAACATAAAAACAAATACATTAAATAAATAAATAAATCTTCACAATAATCTGAGCTGGGTATTGTTAATGCCGTTTTGCAGATCAGGAAACTGAGCCTCTAAGAAGATAATTACTTTGTGCAAGTTTCCACAGTAAGTTGTGGCACTAGAAATGAAACCCAGATCTGATTCTACAGTCCACATTCTTAAGCACTATCTCTTGTGCTATACTGTACAAAAAATACCTACAACATGGTAGGAAACCAAAGGACATGAACATGTATATTCATATTAGTAAATATTAATACTCAAGCTCTTATGAAACCATTTCTCTCATTGATCTTAATGAATCCAATAGTTTACATTAATCAGCTATTAATTTATAAAAAGTTTGTGTTAGGCACAGCAAATGAAATTAAAAAATAGATCATCATTGAGAAAAAAGTGTCAGGAGGCTGAGGCGGAAAAATCACTTGAACCCAGGAGGCGGAGGTTGCAGTGTTCTAAGAATGTAGAGGTTATAGAATCATATTTTATCTCTAATTATCAATAGGGTATTATTTAATAATACTTTAAGATCCTTTCTTCTAAATGTACTGCATTCACCCAAATATCTAGCAACATCTAGTAAAGAACTGCAATCCGTCAACACTAAATGCTGGTGAGAGGTAGAGAAAGGGAGTGGATTGGATTAGACTTAACTGAGAAGAGAGTTCAGCTGCCAGAAGACACACTCGTCCTGGAACTTGGAGATAGGAAGAAAGGAATGGGAGAAAGGAGCCAGGGAAGGCCACCATGGACACTGGCAGCTGCAGTTGGATATTCTGCTTAATTTACCTACAAAAGCACGTATTGCTCTTTATAAAACTATGCATTCCTGCCATATTAACTCACTTATCTCAGTTTTTCATCTGTAAAATGAGGATAAATGATTGCCATATTCTCCACAGGGCTATGAAAGATAAAATATATAATAAAGTGCTTGGAGCTCTTTGAAGGAGAAATTACTTAAATCAGCAGTGTTTATCATTTTACTAACACTTCCTTGAGTATCATTTCTGAGCATAAACTACTGATACTCCACCATATCTGATAACAGAGATAGCTATGTTTACCCACTTGAAGAAAATCAAAGAAAAGACAAAAGGCTGAGGAAATAGATACGGAGCAGTAGATTATTTACATTATAAAGTCATTCTTAATTTTACTGAGCAATTTACGGGAAAAAAATCCATTGAACAGAGTCACCTTTATACACTTGAAGTATGAGAGCATTCAAGACCATAACTAGTGTGTGTCGTGCCCAAATCCTTCATGGGAACCCCGGCATGAGATGTATAGAAGTCCTAGAGGTTCAAGATTCAACGTGTATAGGTTTATCGACTTTTGAGGAGCAGAATGCACTACCACATACATTTTGGGTGTGGGTTCAGGTGTTCTGAGATGGTCAGAAGGAGTGTTAAATCCATGCATTTCAAACGTGGATATTTCTGGGAAGTTTTTTTCTAATACCAATCATAAAATAGCAACACAGAAAATGACTACAAGTGCTCTGAACAGTCATCTTCCATTTGAATTAGACTGGCACAAAGAGCTGCTAGTCAGATTCACAGCATCCCTACTTATCACACTCCCTCTGAAGTTGAGGTGCACATGCTCAGTGCAGTTACTTTGGTAGAACAAAATATGATGTTCTGAAGCAGGTAGAGAAATGCCAGAAGCTGTCAATGGCTGAGAAAATACTGATGACTCATTCCCTCTACAGGATGAGTTTGAAAAGAATGGCTAGTGCTATTGGTAAACAACATTTCATAGTTGTGTTTTTTGAGCTGAATGATGGTATGTTAATGGATCTTCTTTGACATTACTAGATTAGCCTGAATATAGATTTTCTTCCTGAATATCTGTATCCTCCCCACTAGGGATGGGGTTTGGGGAACAGTGAAGTGCACAAAAATTATGATGGAGGAACATGCTTTCCAACTGTCTTAAAGACAGGATGAGCCAGGCGCAGTGGCTCACACCTGTAATCCCAGCACTTTGGGAGGCCGAGGCGGGCGGATCACCTGAGGTCAGGAGTTCGAGACCAGCCTGGCCAACATGGTGAAACCCTGTCTCTACTAAAAAAAAAAAAAAAAAAAAAAAAATTAGCTGGGTCTGGTGGCGCATGCCTGTAATCTCAGCTACTCGGGAGGCTGAGGCAGCAGAATTGCTTGAACCCAGGAGGCGGAGGTTGCAATGAACCGAGATCATGCCATTGCACTCCAGCCTGGGCAACAGAGCAAGACTTCGTCTCAAGAAAAAAAAGGATAGAATTTGGGCTGGCAGGAATGTAGTTTGAGAAAAAGTAAATGCCCCAAAAAGGTACTCTATAAACCACTGAAGAATGAATGAGTGAATACACAAATAGTGTGAGAACACGACGTAGGAGACAGCATTTTACTTAGAATTAAAAGAACTGAATTTAAAATATTTTGTCACCTACTAGCTCCATGAACTGAGGTCAGTCATTTAACTGCTCTCTGCCTCAGCCACTTCATCTGTAACAAGGGGATGATAACCTATCTATTCTTATCTACTTTAAATATATTTAAATATATTTTAAATCTATACTTTTTTATTTAAATTCTCAAAACTTGAATGGCTCAGTTTTCAAGAAGCCTCTCAACAAGACCAGGGAACATCCATATTGCAGTCTGACATGTGGAAATGACTACACTCCAGGGCCTTGCCACTCAAACTGTGGTCCCTGGGTCCTCAGCCCGGGCAGAGCCTGGGAGCTGGTTAGAAATGCAGATTCTCAGACCCAGCCAGACCTACTAAATCAGAATCTGTATTTTAACAACATCTCGGTGCTTTGTATGCTTATTAGAATTTTCAAAGCTTTGATTTGGAGCAAGCAACAGCTCACACACAGGTAGGAAACACCCCAAGTGAATTGGAATAGTATCTTAATCAAATCAACAAATATTTATCAATCCCTTATTAGCAATAGGCCTTAGTTTAGGTGCTGGGCCACAGGACTGCACTAATCAGATAAGCCTGAGCATACACAATTGGTCGGGGCTGATATAGACAATGAACACACAGGCAAGTGGAAAATTTGGGAAAGGGTAAGTGCAGATGAATCAGGGTGACAGGGAAAGGGGTCATGATACTTTAGTGAGGATGCACCTCCACCAAGAGGAGTCTAGCCATGTGATGCATCTGTAGCGGGACCAGCTATTCCTCCTCATTTTTTCACCTGGAGCAAGAATTCAGTGCTCTCTTTCTACTATTGATCCACAGTTACCTCCTCAGCTCCTCCATTTTCAACACTACAATTTATCATTCAACTGCAAAGATGTGCTCTATCTACAGTTTAAGCTACACGATGGATTACTGAGATTCAGTTTGAATCATTGTTTTACTTTGATTCAAATTAAAGATTAATTTCAAAATAACGTACAAGTTAGATTTTACAGTAATACATCTAGGTCAGGTCAGTAGCCTGAACTATGATTTTAATCAAATACCAAAGAATAACCAAATGAGTTCTTGTGAGAATATTTCTACTAACATTGTCCATTTTTGCTCATTAACTCCTTTATTTATTCTTCATTTGTGGAATATGTACTGGACATTTATTTTTGGTCTGCCTCTGAGCAAGGCATGAGGAAAAAAAAAAAACTAAGCAAAAAGCAAACATGCTACCTCTCCCATTGAGTAGCTCTTTCCAAAGCTAAGCTCCCTGTCTGTGTTCTTGTTCTCATTCCCTCTGACCCCCTTGGAGGCATTGCTACCCCGTTTATCGTTCCCCCATTTATCGTATTTCTTATCACCAAATTTCAGAGCTAGGGCTCAGGGGGATGGACTGCTGCACATTTTCCATTAGATCACGTTGGTCAGTAACTGGTAACATGTTTGCCTCCTTACTTAGCCCTCACAGGTCAACAACACCTATGTCCCTTTATGTGTGAAACCCATCCTAGCTTCCCTTCCTTTCCTCTAAACCGAGAATGCATGATCAAGCACTTCAGTCTTTCTCTTGGCCATACACTGAGCTCCTTTAATCAAATCCCAGCAGATCACACTACGAAAGAATACAGAGGTCACTGTAAACTCATTATTACCACTCCTACCAACCCTAAATACAGAATTCCCCATTCGATGTTTCCCCCAAGGCAATCTCAAGCCCACACACATCTGTATCATTTTACCTAAAAAACCTGTACCCTAGCCTAATCTCACTCTTAAGACTTGCCCGGCTTCACTGGGAAAATAGAACCCACAGGAACATCCCAGCTTTGGGGCACCACGTGCACAGGTGCCTGGTTACTGTGAAGAGAGCTTCTTGCTCTTAGAAAAGCAGCAACTTCCTCCACTCACGCTTGGGGTCCTAACTCATCTCACCTGCTTGGTGACACCAATTGTTCCCTCTCCTACATTCACATTCTCCCATTTTACTGAATCTTTGCTATTGGCATTGAAATATCCTAGGGTTCCCATTTTCAAAAAGAGAGGAAGATGATGAAGAGGAAGACAAAGTCGAAAAAATAAAAGAAAATAGAAAAACAGAACAAAATCAACATAAAAGCCCTCCGGATCCTCACATACCTCCCCAGATACAAATACCTCCCATATCTTCACAGCCAAACCTCATAAAATAAGTGCTTATAGTCTTTCTCCCTCTGTTCACCTCCTTCCTACTTCTGAGCCTGCTGCATCTTCAAGACCATCCGTGACTCCACCACAGCTCTTGTGAAGGCTTCCTATGACTTTTAAGTCATTATGTCCAATGGATACCTTTAAATCTTCACCTTACTTGGCTTCTCAGAAGCAGTAAATAGAGTTGACTACTCCATCCTTCCTGAAATCCTCACTCTATTCCTTTGGTTTCTGCAACACCACGTCTCGTTTACCTCCTACCATTCTCTGTGTTTTTTGGTGTCTTGTGCTGTATGACATTCCAATACTGGAATTCCTCTCAGCTCAAACCTAGGAACTCATTCTTCTTTTCTTTCTGCAAGCCCTCCCTGAGAGTTCTCCTCCATGCCCATAGCTTGCATCCGCTTTTTAATGCCTTTGAGTTCCTGATTTGTATATCCATTCCAGAATTTCTGCTGAGCTTTAGAACCAGGTATCCAACAGCGGACATGACCACTGTAACCAGGTACCACACAAGCTCTCTCACTAATCATGTTCAACACTGAATTCACAATCATCTCCCCAGTCAGCACCTCTTCCAGAGTTCCTTATCTTGGGAAATGGAACTGCTTTCCATCCAGCAGCATTGCATCTTTTATGCACGTAAAAGACCTCTGGTCATTCCTGAAGCTTCTTACCTTCATCCCAAAATCCACTTGATCATCAGTGGATTCACTAAATATTTTTGAGTCCATCTTCACCAACCATTCACTGAATATTTTTGAGTTCATCTTCTTCTCTGTACCTCCATGCTCAACACCCCAATTCAGGCTACAGTGATTTCCTACAGTAGCCTCATATATTCTTCTACTATTCTTTCCACTTGCAATTTGTTCTCCTCACAACAGAGTGAAATTTTAATAAACTTATCTATTCATCTGCACTTATCTGCAAAAACCTTTCTGAAACGTTCCATTGCTTGTAGGACAAAGTCCCATATTCATATCTGCCCCATGCAGCTCTGCATAGTGGGCCCTGGCACACCACCCTGGTCATTTTCCCCCTTGCTTTCTGCTCTCCAATGTTTCTGGTCTTTATTATTAATTAATTAATTAATTAATTAATTAATTAATTTTTTGACCTCTGAACTTTTTATTGGCCTCCTGCTCCCCAAAGGGTCCCCTGCTTCTGTTGGCTTAATGTCTCAGAACTTTGGTGTCATTGGTCTCAGACACCACTTTGCCATCCACTATCTGGCGGGTGATGGTCTCTTGGATGGTTTGCATGGAGTTGCTGCTGTCCAGGCATCACCAAGATTGAAGTACTTGCCATCTTCCAGCAGGCGGCGGTAGGTGGTGATCTCAGCCTCCAGCTCAACCTCGATGTTCAGCAGGGCCTCATACTCCTGGGCCTGGCGCTGTCCCTCCGCCCTGGTCTGTGCTAGCTCTGACTCCAGGTGCAGCAGGATCCCATTGAGCTGCTCTATCTGCAGGGCGTAGCGGGCCTCCACCTCCCTCAGGCTGTTCTCCAAGCTAGTCCTCCTATTTCTCATGGAGTCCAGGTCGATCTACAAGGACTGGACTGTAGGTCTCAGCTCTTGGAGTGTCATCTCAGCAGCTCCAACCTCGGCGGACTACGTGGTGATCACTGTGGTGCTCTCCTCAGCCTGCTGAGGCCAGTACTTGTCCAGCTCCTCTCGGTTCTTCCAAGGAAGCTTGTCATATTGGGCCTAGATATCTGCCATGATCTTGGCAAGGTCCTGAGATTTGAGGTCCTGAGATCTACTTCCACAGTCAACCCAGAGCTGGCAATCTGGGCTTGTAGGCCTTTTACTTCCTCTTCGTGGTTCTTCCTCATGAGAGCAGCTCCTCGTTGAGAGCCTCAATCTCCATCTCCAGCTGCAGCTGAGTGACATCGGTGTCATCAATGACCTTGTGGAGCCCATGGATGTCGCTCTCCACAGACTGGCATGTGGCCAGCTCTGTCTCACACTTGACTCTAGTCATCAGCAGCAAGATGGGCATTGTCAATCTGCAGAACGATGCGGGCATTGTCCACGGTATTTGCGAAGATTTGAGCCCTCAGGTCCTCAATGGTCTTGAAATGACGGCTCCAGTCTCTGACCTGGGGTCCCTTCTTCTCTAGGTACTCCTGGATTTTTCTTTCCAGCTTCCAGTTCTCAGTCTCCAGGCTCCTCACTCTGTCCAGATGGGAGGCCAGGCAGTTGTTCAGGCTTTGCATGGACTCCTTCTCATTCTGGATGCCTTGCATTCCTGCCAGACCCCCGGCTATCCCCGTGGCCAGGTCCCTAGACCCCATACCACCCTGGAAGCTGGTGGAGCAGTATGTGGAGATGCAGGAACTAGAGCCCCTGGTGCCTGCATAGACGCTGACCACACTGCTAACTGGCTGGGCGCCATTAGCTGGGCACCTGGACGGAGACCAGGGACCAGTAGTTGGTGGAGAAGGTGGAGCGAGTGGTGAAGCTCATGCTGCCCGGGGAGGAGAGCAAGAAGACAGGACTGAGGTTTTGTCGACCTTTCTCTTTTTTTACTTCCATGAATTTCAGATGTCATCAATTGTAGGACATGTCCTGATTTCAGGGACTTTTAATGTGACAGAAAATGCATATTATAATTAATTGGTGAAACACAGCAGTTCCTGACACTGGCCCTTCCAAATGTAGGGTGTTTGCTCCCAATCCCACTCCTGCACCTCCCTTTTTGCCTGGAAAACTTTTCTCCTATTCCAGTTTTCAGCTTATGTCTGGCTTCCTCAGGAAAGTGCTTCCAGTATCCAACCCAAGACTAGGTTAGGATCCTCCTTACACACCTGTACCCTCATTGTATAATCTAACTTTTCAAAGCACTACAGTGACCAGGAAACAGCTGTTCATGTGAATAATGTGTTTAAAGTCTGCCCCCTTTCCTAGACCACAGACTCAGAGACACTACAGGGGCAGCATGCGCCGGGTTAACCACTCTATCTTCAGCAGATAACACCTGATAACACAGCAAAATAACAAGGTAGATCTATTATTATCTCCTTTATAGAGAAGAAAAGTAGGTCACAGAGAGGTAGCTACTCAGGTCACACAGCTATTAATTTGAATGCATAGAATCTGATCACAGATTCTGTTCTGTTAACTGCCTTCTATCTTACTTGTGTATAAAATGGATACTCAATAATTATTGAATGAATGAATAAAATTTTCAAAAAGTATTTTAAATGTTAATTGTTAATGGAAATCTGAAGCCTGGGAGAAATAATGAGACTAAGGAGTTGGTCATTGATAACTTTAGAAACAATTTCAAATTCTAATCAAATATTGATTACAAAGACCGTGCTACTGTCTTATTCCTTTATGGGTGATTGATGATATCTCACTTGTCACTCTACAAAACAGTGCTCCTCACAGCATTTACTGTTACACGATTTTTCCTTTCTTTCCTCTCTCCTTCCTTTGTTGTTTCCTTTTTCTTTTTTATTTCCCTCCTTCTCCTCCCCCCACATCTTTTTTACCCTCTCTCTTTCCCTCCCCTCTTCAGAAACTATGTCATGAGCACCTATAATATACTAGAGAATAAGTGAGGCACAGTGGTAAATAAAACGGCACTATCCCACCCGTGGAAAACATATGATCAACAGAAAGGAGATTTAATACATAAGTAATCCAATAAATACATAATTATAGAATTGTGGGCCCTATTAGGACAGAAGCAGAGATCAGGGATAGAGACTAGCAGATGGGAAGAGAGAGGCCTGGGGAGCGGGAAGAGCACCCTTGAGAGGAGTCGGGGTATAAACTTCACCCGATGAGTGAGGAGCTGGCATGAGCATCCTGGAGCAGGGCTGTCCTGGAGCAAGTATGAGCCCTGAGATGTGGAAGGAGTGGATGGAAGCCAGTGTGACAGGGGCTGTGTGTGCCCTAGAGGGGCCTGTGGGAGGCCAGGGGAAGACTTTGGAGGAAGTTAGGTGGAGGAGAAGCATTATTATGACTTTAAAGATTACACCCAAGACCACAGGGATAGCAGTTTAGATTTGAGAGATGGAATAAAAGGAGAAACACTGCTAAAGACCAACAAAAATGTAATTGTCCTCCAGGCCAGGGGGCAGGCTCCGACTGGGAGGGGACTGGCAAGTGGGAAATGAGGGCTCCTGTGAAGGCAAAGCCCTCTTAGCCGAGACCCGGAGGAAGGGAGGCGGGGTGCTGTGTTGCTAACTCCTCCCTCTCTTTGGCTTTGCTTTCTGTGGGCCTCTCCCATGGTGCCTGGCCACGCTCTGGGTGCAAGGCTCCAAGGGTACAAAAACCTTATATTGACCCTATGCAAAAATTAAGGCAAAGAAGAGGGAAAGAGCCAGTGTAAGTCTGACTTCTGACCAGGACCTCAAGGTCCCTCCTTTCAAGCCACCACGCATAATCGTTGTCTGCTTCTCTGTTAAGGAGTTAGGATTTTTCACTTTTAGTGAGAAAACTTTTATTTGGAAAGAAATCAAAACCGTGACAAAATGGTAAGCCTTCTACACAATGCTGGGAAGGAAAGAAAGGCAAGAGCCATCGCGATGTTTCTCTGTGGTGCTCTGCAGTTATTTTTCTCACTCTGCTGCCTTCTGACCCTAACAGCAAGCCCGGAACTCATGCACATGTTACATCCACTTTGTAGTCAAGGAAGCTGAGACTCAGCAAGGTTACATGACCTGCCCCAGGTATTATAAATAAAATAACCAGCGTAAGAAAATGATCAGATAGGAAAATGAAGACACAGAGAGAGGAAAAGACCAGTGTGAGTATGGCCTCAAAGTCACAAGACTGAAACAAGCCAGTGAGATCAGGATGCCAGGCTGTGTACGTGGAGCTCTGGGGACCTATCATGAACAGCCGCAGAGAGCAGTGAGAGGGCTTGCTGGTCCTGATCACCATGACAACAGGAACCTTGAGAGGTGCGTTCTAAGTGGGGCTGTGAAGGAGTTTCCAATGAAATGCTCGAAGCTCAACAATGCTCATTTATGGGGTTGACATAAAACTCTATTACCACCATTTGAACATCTTAAGCTCAGCCGATACCTACAACGAAGTTTGCCTAAACCTAAAAAGAAACCCAACTACAGTATGCAAGTTGCACAGTGTTTTTAAGAAAATATTGCACAGAGACTTTTACCATGTATTATATCAAATATTTGTTTTCATTCATATGATCATTACGGCTTCTAAGAGAGATTCATTGCTGGCTAGATGTTAGGCACACACAGCATCAGCTTAATTGGAATTGGGCAGAATGTTTGTTTACCAATGGCAATATGTCACAAGAAATAAATATGTCTTGTCGTTCTTGCCTAGGCTAGATCTCCCTTTCCAAGTAATTGCATCTGAGCATGGTGCTTCAGCGAGTGAGCATCTTTTTCAGAACATAACACTGTGAGTAATCAGTTTGTTTTTGAAACTACACCCAGGCAGTTCACTCACATCCGTTCATTTCCTTCTAATTCAACTCTATTTCTTTGCTTTGCCAGTAGCCTAGAACTCTTTATCTAATAATTTTTCATGCCATTCTTTAGGAAGAGAAAACACACCCCTGTACACAACATTTTAATTAGCCCCATTCATTCTCTTATTGACTAAATTCATTGTATAGATTTTCTTTCACTCTAATGTTACACAGCTATACAGGATGTACTTATAAAGAGATGGTCCCTTCATTTGTGCCATAGAAAAGAAAGCTGTATGTAAGCAGGACATCCATCTCAACCAGATGTACAAGTAATGATGAGGCCATGCAGCTATTTTTTCTCATTCTTTAAGAAATGTTAACAAATTCCTATTGGCATTTGTGGAACACTCCAGCATCTAATAACCGACACAAAACACTGGGAATGTATGGCTTACCTTAGAAGTATTTGCTTCTAGAAGCATGATACATCTCAGGCATTAGCCGCCTGAGTAGCAGTGACACCCCAAAACTAAGAAGTTCAATCACATTTAAGTTGGATGTCGGAAAAAGGCAATTTAGGGGAGAGTGTAGACTGCAGATCATTCATTAAGAAATGATGCATTATATAGTGTTGTTGAATGGACCAGCCATATGGAACATCTGTTCCTGAGCCATGCAGTAAAACGGACTCCTTGCCCTGGCGGCTCAGAAGACAGTGGCCCTCCTGTTCCCACACTGCCACCCCTTATTCTTTTCATATGGATGGTATTTCATGATGATGTATTACCTCTGCTGGAAATGAGTAGTTACCCAGCAAATGCACAGATTCACCCTATAAAAAGAGGACTACATGCTCAAAGATCACCAAGGTCACAGCTAATTCTATTGACAGCTGAAAACAGTTAAGCTGACTATTATCACCCAGGCAGGGGCCAAGAGGGACAACCTGGCCTAAAATTCCCTTCCGGCTCAGAAATTTGAATTTAATCCAGGTATTCTCAGCCTGTCACCTACCCCCAAAATCAGATGGCTCACATTGCCATTATGACGTCTCACATCTTCCATGGGGATCTAGGAGGGGTATTTATAGAACATAAGGATGAAAGTATTTGGCTACAGGAATCAGAAGTAGGTCTTCTATGGCATATGTCATGCCAATTTAGGAAGTCAGTGCAGAATTAATACTAAAATGTTGTTTGTGATCTGCACAAGTGGCATATATTGTCACATTTTTTCATGAAGGTGCTTTGCTGACACTGGTCTTTGGATTCCATGAAACACAGGAGCCTGTGATCTCAGCCCAGAGAAATTGCTCAGTAAATATCTGTTGAGTGGACATGGCCAGGGTAGGCTGACATTGCTCTCTCCTGGGATTCTGCGCACATTAGAAGACCTCTGCGTGATTCTTCGAGGTCACACTGGCTCTGCTTTTCCTCAAACTGACTGGTCTGCTGGTCTGGGTGGCTGGTGCTGCTGTGCCACAGGCAGAGGGCAGCACCTCGTGGGGTGGAGTTATGAGGCTCCATTCAGCTCACTCACCACACAAGGGAAGCCAAAACGTGCTTCTCTGCCCATGACAGTTTCTGGACTTCCAAGAAGAAGCCGTGGCTCCACTCTCATCAGACTGTGAGTTTCTCTTTAGTGCTGAGAGATAAATGCTTATTTGGTAAGTCCATGAGCTGAATGAGGCTGGAATAGCATGGAGTAACTACTTTTTTTCTTTTTAATCCTTTTACTTATGTGGCTGGGATATCAGACTGAGCCCAGGTTGAAATGCAGATGACTGTGAGAACTCCAGGGAGGGGCTTCCAGGAAACGAAGAGAACGAAAATTATCAGTCAAGATTCAGCTTAGTTAGGTGTCTGTGAGCTTAAATTGCTCCTAACTTTCCATTTCAATCACTGGAGTAGTATTTCCCATACTCTAGTCTCTGAGACACAAGTGTGCAGTGAGATGCTAATAGCTGTTCTACCCAGAAAGAATCCTAGGACAAAATAGGTATGGCAATGCAGCTTTTTTCATTGCAGAACTTCTCAGTACCTTAGCTATGATAATGAGAGGAGGAAAAACATTTTTTAAAATCTTAGTACCACTGTGAAAAGGACACATCTATGCAACATATATTTATATTTTTAAACTAAAATATTAACTATGTAAGGAAAATCTGCTATGTGTAAGACACTATGCTTTTGGAAAAGCAAACAGCACAGAAAAATCCCCAGACTCAAAGTTAGGGGGCTTGAACTTTCATCCCAGCCATTTCACATAAGCAGTATGAGCAGAAGGGTTGTTTTACGTTGCTGTTAATATTCTGTAAAACTTTATAGAAATTTCACATTTACCCTCTGTGTGATTAAACTTCAAATTAAACTGAAAATACGCTTGTTTTTATTAAAATGTGGCATCTTAGGATGATTCTGTGAATTAACACCGATTACACTGAATCTGTGATTATTTAACAAATGGAATGTTTTTGGTAGCCAGCATCTTTCACTGCACACATACACCATGCGGGGGGTAGAAGAGGTCCTTAGTGGTGGAAAGTCTGATGATCCCTAGATGACATCTACAGACTTTCTCCAGATCTAAACTTTCAAAAGCCCCTGATAAGAAGAAGAATGATAAAATGTGTTTTTATATGAACTCTCTGTGGATAATGTTATCCTGCAAACAGAGGCTTCTGCAGTGTGGTACAGCCAAGAGGAACCCATTCAAGCTCAATGAAAGGACAGCCTAAAATCCCCACTTTCTCCCCCTCCTGGCCCTGAAAGGAACTACCTGCCATTCCTGTATGGTGGGGACATACAGTTTCAATGTAGCTCATACCTCTTTAGGAAACCACTGTCCCTTCCTAGAATGATCCTGTTTCGTCCAGGATTTGTACCCCTGCCTGTCCACCAGGCTGAACACACGTCTCATTCCTGGAAATCAGAGGCACCCTCTCCCTGGTCACAGTGATGGGTTCAGAGGCAGCACAAAGACTGGCTTTTCAGAGTCCCCTCATTTATTTTTGCCAAGAAATATCAGGAAAGATGATCTTTGTTTCCTTGGGATCATCAAGTCCATTGTTAATAGTTGCTGTCAGGACCGGCTAAGAATAAGTGAAACAAATGAAAGAGTGCATCTGAGAGCAATTGTGATTTCTATCCTGCTGCAAGGGCATCTGTCAACACTTTTCCTTCTGTGTGTTGCATCTAATGAGCGCTGTCCCCAGAACTCTCTACCTTTGGATCTATCTGCATTTAGATGGCTTCAGCTCCTGGGAATGGCTCAAGTTTCTTATTCTCAATCAAAATCAAAGGACAATTTACATGAGGTTTAATCACAAGTAATCTTTAAAAAATTATATATATGTGTGTGTGTGTGTGTGTACATGTATATCTGTGTGTATAGATAAAATACATACATTTGAAGACCTTTCCCAAAGTGGCTCATCCTTCACCAGTAGTTACATCAAGATAGTGTTGTCATGTGTGCACATGTACCTTTTAAATAATCTCAATAGGCTGGGAGCAATGGCTCATGCCTATAATCCCAGCACTTTAGGAGGCCAAGGCAGGTGGATCGCCTGAGGTCAGGAGTTCAAGACCAGCCTGGCCAACATGGTGAAACCCTGTCTCTATTAAAAATACAAAAAATTAGGTGGACATGGTGGTGGGCGCCTGTAATCCCAGCTACTCAAGTGGCTGAGGCAGGAGAATCACTTGAACCTGGGAGCTGAAGGTTGCAGTGAGCCGAGATCATGCCACTGCACTCTAGCCTGGGCAACAAGAGCAAAACTCCATCTCAAATAATAATAATAATAAAAAAATAATAATAATATCTACAGCCATTTTAATTACTTCATCAGCAATAGAGGCAAGAACCAGAAAGTAATTGGTAAATATGGCCTAACAATTAAAAGTCATAAAATCTGCATGCTGATTAAAAAATCATGTGCTTACTTCATGGGGCAGAAATTTCCAGCCTGCACCCTGAATAAGCCTGTGTGTAGCAGGACTGTTGGTTTCCAACCCTAAGCCATTCTCTCTTCCTTTTTCTCCCCCAAAAGCTCCTTTCCTTTAAGCACTGAGCTCTCCTGTGAGAGTCAGAAACCAGCTTCTGCCTGAGAAATCTCCAGCTGTGCTGGACACAGTTGAGAGAACCTGGTTCTTGCGGCCACCACTGAGCCCCTAGAATAACACTCCTACAGCCACCTGCCTTCGAGATGTCTCCTGTGAAATAATGCATTTTCCTCATTGTTTAAAGCAGTTCATTTGGGGTCTCTTCTTTCTTTCAGTGAAAAGAACCATAACTAATACAAAGCTTATGTACTGCTCTTTGTTGGAGAGTTTTAATGTTTGGTTACCTATTCTCTAAGCCTAAAACATATTCAAGGAGGGAATCAGGAGAAAATGAGGTGCTTCACAAATACACTCCAAAGAACAGAAAACAGCTGTTGATGTGGGAGCAAAGAAGTGGACTTCTAAAAAATAAAATAAGAAACAGGAATACGAAGTTGAAAATATAAAACTCAGGGTCATTTAGTACCAGAGCAGAGAATGCCACACACCTCAACAGCCCAACACAGCATAATTGTATTAAATTGTATTAAATAGCAGGACAATATTGAAATAATCCATTTAGAGGAGTTTCCAGCTAAACCAATCATTATTTTGGTTCTTCTACTTAAGGGTTGAGCTACAATTATCCGAAGATAAAAAACAAGAGTTCCTTAGAACCACTCACTCACTGAGAGTTCTGGGAGTCTTGGCTTTTACTCTACATGCATACCAGAAAGTTTGGGTGGAGAGTGGTTTGGAACACAGTGGCCATCTGTGCCCAAAAGCCGCATTACAAAAACTGATTAGGCTCCAAAGTCAGTCCACAAAGCCCACTGGACTCCAAATGGACCCAAAGCATGTTGGGAACTACGGTGGGGTAACGGGTAACAGGTTATGAAAATAGATGATGTGTGCCTACTGGAGATTACAGTGCTGTTCAGAGGGCAGACTATGTCATGTCACTCAGAATAAGGAGGTACTCTCTAACAATGCCAAGCCGCAGGGAACATGCTGCCCAGAAAGCAGCCTGCCTGTCTCTGGACGGTGCAGGTGAAGGCTGGCTGATAGTCTGTGCTGAAGAACAGACTGCTCTATCAGGTGAGAGACTGGAAGATGCGACCTCTAAGGTCTCTTTCAATTCTGTTCCCATTTTTCCCACATCCCTGTGGGTTCTGAGATGTCGAAAAGACAATGCATAGTGGCTGCTCTGTTCCTCATTAGGGAGATGCCTGACAGAAGACATAATCCCACAACAGGGCTGATCTCTCCTCTCCCATCTCTGCCCATCCTGCCACGAATTGAAATCTCCAGGCAAATGTTCAAGGAAGTCATCACAAAGGGCAGTAGCAGTGGGCAGGACATCTTGGTGGCTGTGGTGGGGAAAACGAAATGTGTGCATACTTGCTAGCTTCTCCTGCTAGCTAGTCTTGAACTTTGGCTCCCATATCTAATGAAATGCACTACTCCTCCAAACCCTGGGTCAGCCAAACCTTTCGCATGGAGGCTTCTCTGAGAGTCTTCCTGGACAAAATTAGTGATGCTTCCTCAGAACGCTGCAGCAGGCTCTTGCTCCTCCTTTGTAGTACCTCTCTCGTTCTACATTATAGTTATTTTGGGCACGTTTACTCTTTCCTACCAGGATGTAAGATTCTATAAGCAGGATCCATGAGAGCCTTGTTAAAGACAGGGGCAGCAGGGAGGAATTGGCTCTTTCTATCTGGGAACCAGCTAATCGGTTTTGAACCAATTGAACAACTGTACCAAGGACAGGTTTTGGAGATAATACCATTCATTCAACATTAATTCATTCACATGTAGGCATATTTTGTTTTACTGTGCTTCACTTTATTGCCCTTTGCAGATACTGCACTTTGTACACATCGAAGGCTTGTGGTAATGCTGCATTCAGCAAGTCATGGGCACCATTTTTCCAAAAGCAAGTACTCACTTTGTGTCTCTGTATTACATTTTGGTAATTCTCACAAGCTTTCAAACTTTTTTTTGGAGACAGAGTCTCACTTTGTTGCCCAGACTGGAGTGCAGTCAGTGGCATCCACCTCCAGGTTCAAGCAACTCTCCTACCTCAGCCTCCCGAGTAGCTGTGATTACAGACACCCAACACAACACCCGGCTAACTTTTTTTTTTTTTTTTTGGTAGAGACGGAATTTCACCGTGTTGCCCAGGGTGATCTGGAACTCCTAAGCTCAGACAATCTGCCCAGCTTGGTCTCCCAAAGTGGTAGGATTACAGGCTTAAGCCACTGCACCCAGCCCAGACTTTTTTATTATTATATCTGCTATGGTGATCTGTGATTTAAAAAAAAATTGTGATGTTATTGTTGTAATTGTTTTGGGGGTAACGTGAACTGTGCTCATATAAGACAATACACTTAATCAACAAATGGTGTGTGTGTTCCGTCTGCTTCACAGATCAAATGTTCTTCCATCTCTCTCCTTCTCCTTGGGCCTCTCTATTCCTTGAGACACAACAGTATTGCAACTAGGCCAATTAATAACCTTATAATGGCTTCTAAGTGTTTAAGTGAAAGGAAGAGTTGCACGCCTCACATTTTAAACCAAAAGCTAGACATGATTAAGCTTGGTGAGGAAGGCACACTGAACGCTCAGAAAGTCTGAAAGCTAGGCCTCTTGCATGAAACAATTAGTCAGGTTGTGAATGCAAAGGGGCATTAAAAGTGCTAGTTCAGTGAACACACAAATGCTAACAAAGTGCAACAACTTTCTTGCTGGTAAGGAGAAAGTTTTAGTGGTCCGAACAGAAGATCAAACCAGCCGTAACATTTCTGTAAGCCAAAACCTAATTCAGAGCAAGATTTCATGAAGATTGAGAGAGGTGAGGAAGTCATAGAAGAAAAATTGGAAGCTAGCAGAGGTTGGTTCATGAGGCTTAAGGAAAGAAACTGTCTCCACAACATAAAAGTGCAAAGTAAAGCAGCAAGTGCTGATACAGCAGCTGAAGCAAGCTCTCCAGGAGATCTAGAAAAGATCATTGATAAAGGTGCCTATGCTAAACAACAGATTCTCAATGATAAAACAACCTCCTATTGGAAGACTAGACTTCTTCCATCTAGGACGTTCATAGCTAAGAAGGAGAGTCAAAACCTAGATTCAAAGCCTCAGAGGCCAGGCTGACTTTCTTGTTAGGGGCTAAGGCAGCTGGTGACTTTAGGTTGAAGCCAGTTTACCATTCCAAATGTCCTAGGGCCCTTAAAGATTATGTTAGATCTACTCTGCCTGTGCACCATAAATAGAACGATGACGCTTGAGTGACAGTATATATGTTTATAGCATGGTTTACAGAGTATTTTAAGTATACTAATAAGACTACTGCTCAGAAAAAAAGATCCCTTTCAAAATATTATTGACCATCAACGGTGCTTCTGGTTATTAAAGAGCTCTGGTGGAAATGTACAAGGAGATGAAGGTTGTTTTCATGCCTAACACAATATCCATTCTGCAGTCTGTGAATCAAGGAGTAATTTTGACTTTTACATCTTTTTACTTAAGAAATATGTTTCAACTTGGGAGGCTGAGGCATGAGAATCACTTGAGCATGGCAGGTGGAGGTTGCAGTGAGCCAAGATCATGTTATTGTACTCCAGCCTGGGTGACAGAACAAGACTCCAGTCGAGAGAGAGAGAGAGAGAGAGAGAGAGAGAGAGAGAGAGAGAGAGAGAGAGAGAGAGAGAGAACATTTCGTAAGACTATAGCTGCCATAGATAGTGATTTGTCTGATAGATCTGGACAAAGTAAATTGAAAACTTCCTGGAAAGGATTCTCCATTCTAGATGCCATTCTAGAACACTCATGATTCATGGGAGGAAGTCAGAATATCCACATTAACAGCACTTTGGAAGAAGTTGAGCCCAACCCTCATGAATGTTCCTCCTCTTTTCCACAGCCCAAACATCTATAGAATAGAGCCAGTTTTCCTCCGACCCAGATCTTATTATGTCATTTCTCTGGTTAACTATGTATGTTGAGGAAATAAAGATGAAAACAAAATGACATAGTGTTTTCCCATCACATGATTATCATTAAAATTAAAGTCTGATCATGTCAAGTATTTTTCCAGGGTATGGGGAAAAAGGTTCTCATACGCAGCTGGTGAGTATCAGTTGGTGTCATTTGGAGAGTTTTTAAACAGAGTGAACTAAAATGTCAAAGGCACATATCCACCAACTACAGGGTTCTGAGTCTACCCAGAGGAACCCTCCTAGGAAAATAAAGGAGGTATACCAAAGACATTTATTGAACCTTACTTAGAAGAGGAAAAACCTCAAAAACCCAAATGCAAAGCAATGGCGAGATGGCTAAACTGTGGTATATCCACATTCTAAAATAGCACGCAGTATTAAAAACATGGTCTATGAGGGGTCTTCACAAAATTCAAAGAAAATTCATATTATTAAAAAATTATGCATGGAGTTCAAAAAATTTTTTTTTACCAAAATAAACTTGAACTAACTTGTTATAACGTGTTTGAACAGAATCTAGTTAATGCACTAAGGAGATAAGACATGAGAAAGGTTTGACAAAAACTTTTACCAAAGCAATGAGTTCTGCTAAAATTGAAGGAAGAACAAGCATCAAATTTATGATGAAGGTTGGGTAAAAATATTGTGAAATCATTGATGCTTTACAAAAAGCTTATGGAGTCAATACCCCAAATAAATCAGCAGCTTACAATTGGATAAGTCTTTAAGAAGGGACAAGACGGTTGGGTGCGGTGGCTCACACCTCTAATTCCACCACTGAGGCGGGTGGATCATGAGGTCGGGAGATGGCCTGACCAACATGATGAAACTCGTCTCTACTAAAATACAAAAAACTAGCTGGGTGTGTTGGTGCATGCCTGTAGTCCCAGCTACTTGGGAGGCTGAGGCAGGAGAATCGCTTAAACCTGGCAGGAAGAGGCTGCAGTGAGCCGAGATTATGCCACTGCACTCCAGCCTGGTGACAGAGCAAGACTCTGTCTCAAAAACAAAAACAAAAACAAAAAACAAAGGGATAAGACAATGTTAATGGTGAAGCCCTCAGTTGCACACATCAATTCATGTTAACTATACATTAATTTGCCAGGAAAAAACTTATCTTGTTCATGTCCTAATTAAAAAGGACCAACTACTAACAGCACAAACAATAGCCAGAATATGACTATCTTTGGAGATAGGACTTTTAAAGAAGCAATTAAGGTAAAACGAGGTTCTGTGGGTGGCTATAATTCAATTTGATTGGTGTTCTCACAAGAAGCTGGGAGAGAGGCAGACATATACAGAAGGAAAACCATGTAAGGATACATGGAGAAGGCAGCCATGTGCAAGCCAAGGAGAGAGGCCTCAGGAGAAACCAACCTTGCCAACACCTTGATCTTGCGCTTCCAACACCCAGAACTACAAGAAAATAAATTTCTGTTGTTTGAGCCACCCAGTCTGTACTTTATTACAACAGCCCTAGAAATTACACAATATTAGATGTTTTTTATGGGTGTGTACAGCTGCATGTGGTGTACGGAAGGAAGAACTGCAAGGGCCCACCTCTACAGTGGTTACCACTGGGGAGGGATTGAGACTGAGAATAGTGGCTGAAGGGGATTTTAGCCTTAAAAATCAGGTCTTACATCAAATGTTCTCACTGGTATGTAGGAGCTAAGCTATGAGGATGCAAAGGTATAATAATGATACAGTGGACTTCGGGGACTTGAGGGGAAGAATGGGAGGGAGTGAGGGATAAAAGACAACATATATGGTGCAGTGTATACTGCTTGGGTGATGGGTGCACCAGAATCTCACAAATCACCACTAAAAACTTACGCATGTAACCAAGTACTACCTGTACCCCAATAACCTATGGAAAAATAAAAGTTTTAAAAAATCAGGTTTTAATTTAAAAAACAAACCCTCTTTCCTGGTATTCCATTGATTGCATGCAATGGTCTTCACCACCTGACTCCACTGTGTTTGGAGCTTTATTTCATGTCCAGTCCCATTTCCCACCCTTGCACACCTTTTTACCACACCAGATTATTCCATCACTCAAACGGCTATATGTCTCAGTCTGTCCCCTCTGCTGGAACACCATATCCCATTTTTCAAGCCTGGGTTGCCGATCTCCAGAGCACAGACTGAATGTCACCTGCTTTATAAATATGTTGCAAAAGTCTTACTTGGAAGAGTCCCCGAAGCACACTTCTCTGTTCTTTTGACATCTTATTCGCATTTGTACCCTTGGTCCCTAATCAATGCTGCAGCCAAGTAAATGCTCGATAAATGGTTCCAAATAAATGAATGATAGGAACATTTTTTTAGCAGGTTGCTTTTCCATCTAGTGTATCTCAAAGGTCCAACATTTTATTCTGTGTATTAACAAACTCCCTAAAGATCAGGGCTATAATTGTGGCCTGAGTGAGGTCCTAGCCTTTAACCATTCTTTTGATACAATGGGGATAACTATATTTCTGGGCCAGCCAAGCCCCATTTGTTTTCAATTTTAGTGAAATCAGCTGAGAATGCATTGCAATTTATTTTATTCAAGGTCTTTAATTACTAATTCACAAAAGGCCCAAATAAAAATTCCACTGACCTCTGACGGAGTGGCTCTGATAACCCAGGCCTTACCTTTTCATCAGCTTGGGTGAACATTCTCTCTCCAGATTTGAGGACGTATGCTTCACATGCATTGCATTATAGGAAGTGTGAGTATAGTCATTTTCATCGCTGTAGTCAGGACCGAGTAATGTCCGGGCCCAAGTTCCCATGTCATAAGGAGGAAGAGTTCCTCCAAATTCAGAAGGCAAAAATTCAGGGTGTATTAGCTGGTGAAGGCTGTTTAAATTGTTTCCATGCAGGAAAATCTATAAAGAAAAAAAAGTCATTAGTAATACAAAATCCAAAACATAACGACCAAGAATTCTTCTAATACACAATTTAGCAATGACAAATTGGATGCACTGCTGGTGATCATGGTGTTTAAAGAGGCATTGATTTTGTGACTGTAGCTTAGTCTTCATAAAACGTTAATTTATTGCTAGGAAAGGGGGCTGAATTAATAGTCGTTAAAAATGAAGTTTATGCACAGATTGAGTGTCATTTGGCCGTGGGCCAAATTTACACATAGTCATCTCCTGATTATCCCTGCTGGTAAAAGGAGTGATGGTGCAGACCACCTGAAACCCCAGCCATTGCTGCATCTCCAGATTGCTCTGTTCTCCCATCTGTGTGCTCTCACCCAGTCCTCCAGATCCTTATCAACCCTAGACAAAGTTGCAGCTTCTTCCTAATTCTGTCCCGGTGATAGCTGCCTATTCTGCTTCTTCCCATCCACCCTCCAATTAATTCTTCAGTATCTGCTGACTTCTGTTTTTCTTTGTTTGTTTATTTTTTCCTGATATGTTCATTTATGTCTTGTTTCCCCACAGGGAGAAAATACCTAGAGAAAAAGATGGTGTTTTCTTACTCCTTTAAAATGCTCCTTAGCTCCTAGGGCGATGTGGGCACAAGGGAGAAGAAATCAAATTCTTATTTAATGGAATAAAAAACCACAGCCTGAGAATTTATTATGAGATATTTTTGCAGCAATTTTCCATTTTTGTCTGGATTGGGGACTAAAGTCTGAACAAGTTTGCATCTTCTGAACATACAATAGGTAATGATAAAAACTGGTCAAGCAGGAGAGAAGCCACCCCCCTGAGTTACAATTATTTCCAGACAAATCCACAAAATGGATGAGCCATGAATAGATAATTAGCATTGACTGCAATTTAGGAGTTGACTCTGAAAGGTGCAATTGACTCTGAAAGGTGACTTAAAGTTCATCTATGTACTGATATTAGTTCCCACACTTCTTCATGTGGCAGGCATGAAGTAATTATGTGTAACATATAACGTGCACCCAAGTATAGGATCATCAAGTATACACACATGCATGCACATACACATACAGTATAACCATGATGAACTATAAACATCTCCCAGGCGCGGTGACTCATGCCTGTAATCTCAGCACTTTGGGAAGCCAAGGCGGGCAGATCATGAGGTCAGGGGTTTAAGACAAGCCTGGCCAATATGGTGAAGCCCCATCTCTACTAAAAATACAAAAATTAGCTGGGCATGGTGGCATATGCCTATAATCCCAGCTACTCAGGAGGCTGAGGCAGGAGAATCACTTGAACCCAGGAGGCAGAAGTTGCAGTGAGCCAAGATCACACCACTGCACTCCAGCCTGGGCAATGGAGCAAGACTTCATCTTGGGGAAAAAAAAGAAAAAGAAATATAAACGTGATTTTTAAAATACTTAAATAGAGGACCTCAATAATAAACACTCGCTACCTTGTTCTATTGTATTAATTTTAACTTATGATGTAATGACATTATTTAAAGATGAAGGGGACAAGAAGTGCTAATTCTTCAGAAGACTACTGGAGCACTTCGTAAAGCAATGTATATTTCTGACATTAAAGTTGAGAATAACAGAATTTTAGTAAGAATTGTTTCTTTTGAAGAAAGTTACTTTTCTGGCGTTTAAAAAACTTTTCAGAGGGTGCTGTCATATTTGAAACGTGCTGGAGCTAAGTATCAGCCCTGGTGTTTAGAGAAAACATTTGTACCCATCTACCCAACATGTCCAGCTTTTGAAGGACAGAGAGTGCTATTAAAGGTGACCCTCATTCCGGGGGTCTTACGGGATGGAGAAATGTAGAAGTAGGAGGATGGCCCTTCCACCTGTTAGAATCTATCCTGCGCTCAAAGTTCCAAAAATGCCCTCCTATGGCATGGCAGCAAGTGTCCACCGTGGGAGGAATTCTCTCTGGCTCCAACCTGAATAGAAGAATAAGTTTCTGGGAAGCCCGAAGCCATGTTGAGAACAGTCCTAGAAGACTTCTCTGTTCTTAGCACTGTCCTGAGCCCCAGATGGGTTTCAAAATATTTCTGCCTCCTGATCCCAGTGAGTTCTAATTCCTGGTTTCAAACTTGTTTGAGAACAGGGAAATTACCCCTGCCCTACCCTACTGCAATGCTCTCTAAGGACCTGACAGTATCTGCAGTCTAGGAGTTAGAAACCCTGCAGAGTGTGGGGCTGGCGGGGAATCTCTTACATTATCAGTCCCTCTTGAATACTCAGAGCTCTTCCCTAGTGTCAGGTACCCTGGGTGTCAGGGGAAGGTGTTGTAGGATTACCCTAGCCAGATTCCCATGAGGAGTGATGTTCCTGACCCAGGAGGTAGCTGAAATCAGAAAGTCTCAAAGATAAGACTGTAGCATTATTCATAATAGCCAAGATCTGGATACAACCTAAGTGTCCATTAGCAGATGAATGGATATATACACAATGGAATACTATGCAGCCTTAAAGAAGAATGAAATCCTGTCACTTTCAACAACATGGATGAACCTAAAGAACATTATGTTAACAAAAATAAGCCAGACACAGAAAAACAAATACTGCATGATCTCACTTATATGTGGAATCTAAATAAGTTGAAATCATAGAAGTACAGAGTAGAAGGGTGGTTGCCAGGAGCTGAGAGTAGGGGGAAATAGAGAGATGTTGGACAAAGGGGACAAAGTTTCAGTTATATAAGATCAGAATAAATTCTGGAGACCTAATGTACAGTACAGAAACTGTAATAAGTAATAATATTGTATTGTTTATTTGAAATTGGCTGAGAGTAGATCTTAAGTGTTCTCACCACACACACAAACACACACACAATCGTAACTATCGGAGGAGATAGATGTGTTAATAGCTTGATTGTGCTAATCATTTCACAATGCATAGGTATGTAAAAACATCACATTGAACACCTTAAATATATCCAGTTTTTAATTGTCAATTATACCTCAATAACATTGGGGGAAAAGAAAAGAGAGATGCATTAATAGCTTGATTGTGCTAATCATTTCACAATGCATAGGTATATAAAAACATCACATTGAACACCTTAAATATATCCAATTTTTAATTGTCAGTTATACTTCAATAATATTGGGGGAAAAGAAAAGAGGGTAAAGATAAATAAAAGTCAGCAGGTCTCATGAGGTACCAACTGCATCATGCTACATGTTTTCATAAGCTGTCTCATTAGAGTTCCCCAACAACTCTGTGACGTGGGTGTTAGTTTCTCCAATTTACAAACGAGAAAATTGAGATTCAGAGTGGTTAAGAAATGTTCAGTTACTCAGCTCATCAAAATGCCGTGAAAAAGCCCAACTCTGATTGATGGAAAAGCCTGGCTTCCCAAGCGTTATCAACTGATATAATTAAGACAGTAAAAGCCTTCATCATAAGAGCATTGTTACTGCCAAAGAAGAATGCTTTTCCAGCTTTACAGGTGATAAGAGTTAGCAGTTATCACCCAAAGCCATGGGAGGGAAGAAAAATTATAATCATTCTTCATAGCACTAATACATTTGCAGAACAAAATTCTAGCTACTAAAATATTCCATGAACAGGAAAGCTGCTGCACCCAGTATCTCCCATAAGAATTTACAGTAAAATGGTCATCTGGTATTTGCATGCCTCCAAAGTTTCTTTTGGTTTATCACTGGGACTCTGAAAATAACCCAGTTCTACTAAATTATTAATTAAACCCAGGCCATTTGCAAACTCCAGCTGAGGCTCAAATGCTCCAAGGCTGTAAAAATACCACAGTGGAAGATAAAGAGAGAGAGAAAGAAAGAGAGAGAGAAAGCGGCAGAAGAGGGAGGAGGGGAGAGAGAGAAAACAGGAGCACCATAATTGTCCCGGGCATTTCCTGTTTGAAATTTACATAATTCATTTATTTTCATTACCCGTTTCCTGGTCTTGTCTTTAAGAAATGGCTTGATAAGTGTGTAGAGGGCATGAATGTACCAGGGCTGGTTGACAAAGTGGACTCCTCCAAAGCGGGCAGGAAAGCTGTCCTGGGGCGGGAAGAGAGAAATAACACATCAATTAGTAAGCACGCCTTGTTAGACTGGACCAGCGGGACCAACGCCCCAAAGAACAACCTGATTTTCCCTGCCTGGTAGAAGGTCTAGCTTTACGATAAGAAGAGGATGAAAACACACTCACCTCCTAGCTGTTAAGATTTCTTTATTCCCCTTGCCTCCATTCTCTCCCTTTGACTCCATGCACAACTTTAAAATTGTGCGTGGGTTCCAGGCCTGCCTTTTCCAAATCACAATTACATGACCTTCTACATGGCACAGAAGCTGAATTCTTCATTGTATTAGGTAACCAAGGCTTCCAGGCTGCCAGCACAAGATCTCTCTCTTTACCCTCATTTCCACTGTCCCCCTACCACCCTCTGCATGGCATTATCATGACAGTAACCAAACTTTCTGGGTGAGTGAATGCGAGCTGTGTAGGAAATGGTTGCAAAAGGATTTCAAAGGCTCTTAGGAGATGGGGCTCTGTGGAACCAACCAAATTCTAACAAAGTTACAACGACTTTTTCATAGATTGCAGTACTAGCTTCAGTCCACCATGGGGCACATAGTAGGTCCCAGGGAAAAGGTATTCACTTGTTGATTGATGGGCTAGTTGATTCCCCTAGTTAAGGGAATATGAGCATCATTTTCTGCAGATCAACCCATTTTGGAAATAATAGGAAGTAAGAGTATTTAAGAAAAATGATTCCAATTTTAGAATCCAGATCAGGACATTAGAATCCAGATCAGCTTATGTTTTAGATGCTAGTAAGCTGCTCTCAGTGCTAATTAGATCTACGGAACAAGGGACCTTGGCCAGAAAGTCTGAGCTAGTCATATAAGACCGGGTCCTGAGATCTACTGATGGATGGCTTCAGCAGATTGGGTTCATCTCAGTTAATAGAATTAAAAAAGAAGGAATCTCTAAATGCTGTATGAATTGCCAAGTTTGCTGTCGATTTCATTGCCACAAACATCTTTGTAAAATGTTAGCAAGATGAGATGAAAGCTGAGGGAGTCTGGCTGGCGAAGCTAACGGTTCAGCAGCTAGCTGCTCCCTGCGGGTGTATGAGATGCCTCGCCCGGGTCTTTTTTAGTAACAAGGAAAAAAGGTTATTAACTTTTTTTTTCAGAAAGCTTTGAGTCTACAGGATCCCTAGGCATCTTCCACGCCAAGACCTAGTTTCCAGTGTGAGCGCATGGAACTGCACTGAAGGGTTGACATTTGAAAAACTTAGAAATAATTTTTCCCTCTACCTAGACATTTTAGAGTAGAAAGGAATTAAGTATTTTAAAGGCTAAACTGGACAATTTCAGTAAAAGGTGTTTGCTTTGCAGAATATGTATATATATATTGTTTTGTTTCTTTTATTTTAAAAAACTTAACAAGTATAGGGGTAGAGAGATCATTTATATTAACTTGCTATTCCAAAACTAATTTTATAAATGTAAAGTTTCATAATAAAGTTGTCTTTTTTCCTCTAGGTATAGTTTAGGATCTAAAAATTTTATGGTTCCTTAAAAAAAGAAGTGTTTCCTCGATGATAAGTGCTATTCACTGTCATCACTTCTTTTAGCTCCTTTTAACTTATTCAGAAGTAGAATTCATTATTTCAGATACTAAATGTGGGTTCTGAGGGGCGATGGAAGAATAAGAATGAAGCATTTATTTCTAAAACCAGGGCTTTAGTATCTTTTATCTTTTTTAGTGGGACCATCTCTTGATGGTCTATTGTGTTATATAGTTCTAGGTTAATAAAGTGGGAGGAAACTCGAAATAATACTTGAGAGTCAGCAATGTTGCAAAATATTAACCTTTTAAAAATATCTAGACACTCTTAGTTTTAGTTTATAAAGCCTCAATCATCAAAGACATCAAAAACTATCTTCTGATTGTGCCAGTGTAGGTTGAAAGAAAAATTAGAGGGTTGAGACTGTAATTGCTCTCTATGTTACCCTGGTTGATGATTCTGTCAGATTGAAGGAATGGGCTTTTATTGATCTTATTCAAGTCAGCCAGTGAATATGTGCAGACAAACACATGTGAATCCTGTGTCTTGAAGTTCTGAACTTGCACCAGAGTAGAAACAGAGTCACTTTTATTCAGGTACCTCCTATAAAACTTACATGAAAGGCCCTCCTGTCTGATAAAGCCAATATGCAAATGTTCTGGGTCTTCCTGAATGAGCCCAGCCTTGCTTGTGTGTGTGTGTGTGTGTGTGTGTGTGTGTGTGTGTGTGTGTGTTTGTTGTACAGAGGGGAGGGTGAGAGAAGGGAAAATCAGCAAACACACCCCTCTCATGGTCAACATATCATTGTTGGTTGCCTCTGCCTGATTACATCAGCCAATTGCAAACAAAAGGGAAGTTGTCAGTCACACACAAGTCTCCCAGAACCCCTAGAGGCCTACCACCCTCATGGAAAAGCATTTCTTAGGGGCTGGAGCAGATGTATCTCAAGATCACAGGTGCCGGTTCAATGAAAGTATAACACTTTGTCTTTCAGTGTTCTTGGAGACTAAAGAGCATGTACCAAAACATACTTTAAGTTCAAGAAAATCACATTAATCCTGTAAATTTATACATTTATCAATAAAAATATAACGTCATTTCAAATTATAAACATATCCAAATCATAAAAGTGTGTCTTCTCCCCAGTTTAATTTTGTTTCCTTATTATAAATTACACACATTCTACAAAGTAAACATAGATAAAAACATTATTTGAAAAACTAGAGAATATAAGAAGATAAGAAAGAAGAAAACAAAAAGCCCCTATAAACCCACTGCCAAAGACACACTCTTGCAATTTTCTATTATCCAGGATGGGTTATGTAATGTTATAGTAACAAATAACCCTTGCTTTTTTTTTTTTTATCATTATAACAGTAAAGATTGATTCTTTGTTCACATTAAATGTCTTGCTTGATTTTTGTCTTTCCTGATTAATTTCCTGCTCACACTAAATGTCCTGCCCTGCTTGATTTGCTTGCAGCCAGAGATACAGCCTCTTCCATCTGGATCAGTGCTGCTTGACATAGCCCAGGGGAACCACATGGAAGAATCATATCTTCACTCTTAAAGCTGACCATGAAAGTGACATGCTTCATCTGCTGCATTTTAGAGGTCAAACTCATGCTTAGCTTCCAGCATGTCTACCTTGTTCCCAGGACGAAGAGGACCAAAAGTATTGGTGAATTGCAGTAATAATTACCCAAACTCTGCCAACCCTTCACTTCTCTTTTTTTCTATTCTTTTGAAATGTAATCATTTTTAAATTGGATGTAATAACTATTTTTTGATGGCCTACAATATGTCTGATTTAATGCATTGAATAATACAAATATAGAGTCTTCAGAGTAGTGGGGAAAACTGAAAATGGCAATTATGTAATGACACGTTTAGTGTATCCAATTCTTCCCTAAACAATTAGGTCATGCCTTGCACCTCTTCAATTCAGCACATATTTATGAGTGTCTACTACATGACAAACAGCGAGCATAGTCTCTAAAATGTATTTAGCAACCAGGGACCGCTGTGATTTTTATCCTTTTCCTTGCCTTCTCTAAGCTAAGCTCTACTCACATCCTACATTGCTGAGGTCAGTAGCTTTGATTTAATGGTGATGTCATTTTATGTAAAGTTGCAACCTCTCAAAAAATGAAGACTGTAAACCCCAGATAAGCATAAGTTTTTTTGCCTTTTTAAAAACGTATTGTTTGATTCATACTTGCATTTAATTCATAGTCTCAAATGCCACAGCAAAGGAAGAGTTCTGGTAAGTTTACCCACAGTTCAGTGGTGCAGCCCAACTTTACTCATTTTTTAGACTCCATTTAAGGCTGCTTCATTCTCTTCTTCTAATGTTTTATGTTTTTAAATTTGAAGTACATCACTCTCTCCATAGAGCCTATGAGATGAGAGCGGGCTTTCAGGGTCTAGCAAAAAGATGTCCCCTTGAGGGTTCTCACAGGCACTCTTCTGCTGTAACGATGGAGTTCTACATGTAGAATGGTAACTAAAGGTCCCAAGTGTATTTCAGGATCTTCTCATAAAAAATGATTATTGAATTCCTCCTTGTGCAAACATGAAGTAGTCATACTATTTCTTGGCTAAGTGCAACTAAGCCCTGGATAATGTATATAAAATAAACGTATGAAGACTTCAAAGGTGGAGAGAAGTCATATCAGCTAGGGACTCTGAGACCCAAGGAAGGAAATGAGAGAGAGTTCCCCAGGTTTTCTTCTTTCTTTTAGCTCTATATCTATACATCAAAGACTTGGGACAGAAGAAGGCAGCACCTGGAAAAACCAACTGGTGCAGACAACGAATAAATAAATAAAAA
The DNA here is from genome assembly GCF_030222135.1 of Aotus nancymaae. Lineage (NCBI taxonomy): Eukaryota > Metazoa > Chordata > Mammalia > Primates > Aotidae > Aotus > Aotus nancymaae. The sequence continues at coordinate 12,476,409 of NW_026988450.1, read as the reverse complement.
GCAACCAAAAAAAGGCTGCTGTTTAATGAAATGACAGGTAACAGGCAGTCTAGCAAGATAGACAACTTTTAGATAATAGCTTCTCTATGCCAGTCAAACACCACAGGAAAAAACTGGTCCCTTCCTAACTATGCTAGCAAAGTCTGAGTGGGCAGCCTGATATTCACCCTAGCAAGGCTGTAACAGGGTGCATAACATCCCTGACAGGATAATGCTATAGAAGGCCAAATAGAGAGCTAGAACTTTTATTCTTCCTGGCCAATAATGAGACACTATTTCACACTGGCAGTGTCAGTGGAGGCCATGTGGGTAAACTCGACTTCTTCCCCTGCCTGTCAGTAATGAGAATCCCTTCCCGTTCTCCATGGAGATGGTGTTGGAAGGGGACAAATAGACAGTAAAGACTTTAATTATTGCCCAGTGTTAATGAAGCCAGCACCACTTCAAAATAATGGCCGAAAACTTCCTGGGATTACAGTCTGAGTGGAGATCACCTATGCGCAGCAGTGATGAGAAAGCACTCCCTTCTTGGGTAACAGGATGAGTGAGGAACATGGACTTCTATCTCTACTTGGTAATGATGAGGCAGCATACCCCACTTTCACCGCCAGAGTGGTATCAAAAACAGCCAGCTAAAAGTAAAGGTTTACATTAGATCCAGAGTTTTAGAACATAATACCGAAATGTCCAGATTTTTAAAAATCACTCTTTATACCAAGAACCAGAAAGATCTCAAATTGAATAAAAAATGACAGTCAATAGAGGACAACTGATGACAGAGGTGTTAGCATTATCTGACCAAGATTTTAATTTAGTCATCATCAAAAATGCTTTAACAGCAATTATGAACACATACGATGCAGATGAAAAAATAGTTTTAGAAAAGAAATAGAAATTGATAGCAAAGAAATACAACATGGAAAATAAATATGGATTTTTTTTTTTCTTTTTTGGAGAGAGTCTCACTATGTTGCCCAGGTTGGTCTCAGACTCCTGGCCTCAAGTGATCCTTTTGCTTCAACCTCCCAAAGTCCTGGGATTATAGGCATGAGCCACTGTGCCTGGCTCATTTGGAAATTTTAAACTGAAAAATAACCAAAAAAGTAAAATAAAAAGTTTAGCAGATGGGCTCAACATCAGAAAAGAAATGACAGAAGAATCAGTGAACTGGAAAATAGAAAAATATAGAAATTACTTAACCTGAACTACAGAGAGAAAATAGACTAACTAAATGAAGAAACCTTTATTTTTGGGGTCTATACCAAAAAAATCTAAAATTTGTGTCATTGGAGTCCTTAAAAGGAAGGAGAAAGATTGAGGCTGGAGAAGTACTTTAACAAATAATGGCTGAAAACTTTCATAATCTAGAAAGACACATAAACCTACAGATTTAAGAAGCTAAGTACATACTAAACAGTATGAACTCAAATAAATTGATGCCAAGACACATCATAATTATTTTTGAAAGCTAAAGACAGAATACGGAAGGCATACAAAAAAAAAAAATCAAAATCTTGACTCTTGAGGAAAAGCAAATGGAATGACAACAGATTTCTCATTAGACACAATGGAGGCCAGAAGGAAGTCACAAAATATTTTTCAGGTACTGAAAGAAAGGAACTGTCAACCCAGAATTCCATACCTAGTAAAAATACTCTTCAAGAATCCAGGGAAATCAAGAAATTCTCAGATAAAGGAAAACTAAGTAAATTTGTTGCCAGTAAACTTATTCTAAAACCATAGCTCAACAAAGTTCTCCTAAACAGGAAGGAAATTATAAAATAATCTTTTCTCAAAGAGAAAGATAATGATAAGAGAATCCTTGAGTCATCAGGAAGGAAGAACAAAGTAAGAAAACTATAAGTAAGTACTATGGGCTTCTTTTTTCCTCTTGAGCTTTCTACATTGTCTTTGATGGTTGAAGTAAAAATTATGTTACTCGGATGTGGTTCAAAGATGTAGGTAGGGGAGGAAATATTTAAGATAATTATGCTATAAATTGGGGAGGAAAAGGGGATGGTAAGTTTTCTGTACTTTAACTGGTGAAATGACAACATAAAAAACTATAAGTTATGAATGTATAAGATAATAACTAAAACAATCACTGAAAAACTACATGAAGTTTTTTTACATATTTAATAACTATAGATAAATAAAAACAGAATTTGAAAAAGAAGTATAAGTAACCCAGAATAAGGCAGAAAAAATAGAGAAAAGCAGAACAGAAGGAACAAATAGAAAAGAAAAATTAGAATGTCATACTCAAGCCCTAACATAACGATAATTAATTTAAATATAAATGATCTAAATATACCAATTAAAAGACAGAGATTAGTACAGTAAATTAAAAAAACATGATCTGCTATATATGCTATCTATAAGAAACTCACTCCAAATATAAATATATAGGCTGCAACATATCCAAAGCAAAAGCTAGTAGAACGGGAAAAAGAAATAGACGAATCCACAATTATTGTTGGGGAGTTGAATATCACTCTCTCAATGACTGATAATCTTTTAGACAGAAAATCAGCAAGGATATAGAAGAACTCAACATCATTAATCAGCAGAATTTAATTGATATTTATAAAATACTTCACTGCAAAACAGAAGTATGTACTTTGTTTTTCAAATGCACGTAGAACATACACCAAGATAGACCATATCTAAGTCATAAAACAAACCTCAACAAATTGAAAACTGGTGAAATAATACAGATTGTTCTCTCTGTTTATAATGGAATCAAACTAGAATCAATAATAGAAACATAAGAGAAAAATATTTGAACACTTGGAAACTATACAACACAATTCTAAACAACCCACAGATGGGCCAAAAAAAAAAAAAAAAAAACCTTCAAAAGAAATTTTAAAATACATGGAACTGAGTGAAAATGAAAATAAAACACTATGGTTTGAATGCTTTTTTCTCCCTTGAAACTCATGTTGAAATTTAATCCTTAATGTGGCAGTATTGAGAGGTGGGGACAGTATTGAGGAGTGATTGGGTCATGAGGGCTCTGTTCTCATAAATGAATAAATCCATTTGTAGATAAATGGATTAATGAGTTATCAAGGGAGTAGGACTGGTGGCTTTCTAAGAAGAGGAAGAGAGATTTGAACTACCATTCTCAGCCTGCTCATAATGAACTGCCCTGTGATACTTTGGGATGCTACAGAGTCCCCACCAGCAAGAGGGCCCTCACCAGATACAGTTTCTCAACTTTGGACTTCTCAGCCTCCATAATGGTAAGAAATAAATTTCTTTTCTTTATAAATTACCCAGTTTCAGGCATATTGTTATAACAACAGAAAACAGACCAAGACATAGGACATATCAAAATTTGTGGGTTACAGCTAAGGCAGTGTTGACAGGGAAATCTGTAGCATTAAATACCTATTTCTTTATTTACTTAAATAGAAAAGTCTTGAATCAATAATCCAAGCCCCTACCCCAAGAACTTAGAAAGAGAAGAGCAAAATAAAACCAAAGTAAGCATAAAAAGAAAATAATAGAGCAGAAACTGATAAAAATAGAAAAATAATAAAGAAAACCAGTGAAATAAAGAGCTGATTCATTGAAAAGAGCAAAAAAATTAACAAACCATTAGCAAGTGTGACAAGGAAACAAAAAAAGATGTCACAAATTACCAACATTAGGAATGAAATAGGGCATACTACCATAGACCCTGCAGACACCAAAAAGATAAGCAGGGAATACCATAAAGAACTCTACATACATATATTTAACACCTTCGGGCAAACAGATCAGTTTTTCATAAAACACAAACTGCTTCTCCTATATGAAATAGGCAATTTGAGTAGCCCTATCACTGTTAAGAAAATTAAATGTGTGATTTATAAACCTACCAAGAATAAATGTTCAGGCTCAAATTATTTTACTAGGAGATTCTACTGAACTTTTATAGAAGAATTAACACTAATTCTACAGAGTTTCTTTCAGAAAATAAAAGTGAAGGTAACACTTCCCAGTTGATTTACGAAGCTAGTATCACCTTTGTCTTAGTTTGTTTTGCTAGAAATACCAGAGATTAAGTAAACTATACGAAATGGAGGTTTATTTGGCTCACAGTTCTACAAGCTGCATAAGAAGCATGGTGCCAGCATCTGCTTCTGGTGAGGGCTTCAGGGAGCTTCCACTTGTGGCTGAAGGTGAAGGGGAGCAGGTGTGTAGAGATCACACGGCAGGAAGTGAGAGAGAGGTAAGGGAGGTGCCAGGCTCCTTATAAGAATCAGATCTCCCAGGTACTAGAGTGAGAAGTCATTACCATGAGGACCAAGCAATTCATGAAGGATCCACTTCCATGACCTTCCACTAAGCTCTGCCTCCAACAGTTTGGAGGGGACAAATATCCAAACTATATCAATCCTTATATCTAAACAAGATAAAATCAGAATGAAAAGAAAATTACAGATAAATATCATTCATGAATACAGATGTAAAAATTCTTAACAAAATATTAGCACGTGGAATTCAGCAATATATAAAAAGAATTATACACTATGATCAAATTGAGTTTATTCCAGCTTGCATTACAAAAATCAATCAATGTAATCGTATGAACCATGTTTTCTAGTTTCTGTATTTGATGCTTTGACATCTGAGGTCTTTTGGACCAGGGAGGAGATGCCCCACTAGTTGATTCAGAGAGATAATGAGTGACTAGCCAGAGAACCCTCCTTTTATATGCAAACTGACAAATCTAGCATGTTGAGATTCACTGAGGTGGCTGGCAAAATATTAGCAAAATATTAGGGAAAGTGATAGAGGTCGATTGGCTGCAGTCCATCTGTGATCTTGATCACCACCTGAGACATTTATCACCACCTGCAGTGGTCTGGCCTGCAGTTCCTTACTCAACAACAGATGAATAAATGCACTCTCACACCATTACAGCAGTGATTCAAGTGGGCTAGGGATGGTCGTCGGCTGCTTTCAGAGGGCAACTGTAGCCAATCGACCTCTATAACTTTCCCTAATATTTTGCTAATATTTTGCCAGCCACCCTGAGTGAATCTCAACACTAGCACCCATACTTCCAACCACCTTCTTTGGGCTTGTATGCTCTGGGCCACTATTCCCTTGTCCTAATCACCCCAAGGTTAGTTATCAGACAGCTAGTAACAATACCCAGTCCACTAAAATGATTTAAACTATCCAATCAATCCTAAACTTGCTTAGACTTCATTCCATGCCTTACCCATTCTTTCCCATGAAAAGCACAATAAAAGCTCTTGCCCAGGTTCTTTCCTCACTCCCACTGCCTCCTGACTAACCCTGGGGCTTTCCCATGTGGCTCCATTCTGTAGCATGGAATGTTTCCTATCTCTAGGGATCTGTGAGTGCAACAAACTCATTTCATAGCAGTTACTCCATGTCTGCATGTCTTACCATATCTGATTAAAACAAATCCCTGGTACTTTCACAATACTAATTCATCATATTAACATGCCAAAGAAGAACAATCATGTGATCACATCTACTGATACATAAAAAGACTGTGATAAAATTCAACACTGATTCACGTTAAAAATGCTCAGAAAAATAGAATTGGAGAGGAACTTTCTAAACATGATTTTGAAACATCTGCCAAAAACCTGTATCTAATGTTAACAGTTTATGGTGAAAAGTACCTTTCCGATAGCTAATTAATGAGTTTATCAATGTTGCAGGATTTAAGACAAACATACAAAAATAATTATATTTCTCCATACCAACAACAAATATGGAGACACCAAAATTAAAAATATATGATCATCTATAATTGTTCAAAATATTAAATACTTAAGTATAAATCTAACAAAATACATTTAGAATTTGTATGCTGAAAAATACACAATTCTGCTGAAAGAAGTAAAAAAAGATCTACCTAAATGGAAGACATATGTTTATATGTTTGTAGATTTTAAGATAACATATATGTTAATTCCCCTCAAATTGATAAACAGGTTTAATGCAATATCCCTCAATATTCAAGTAAGAATTTTATTTTTGCAGATATTGATAGATTTTAAAATTTTATGGAAAAGCATAGGCCCTAGAATAGTTAAAACAATTATGAAAAAGAATAAAGTGGAAGGAATTATTCTACCAAATTTCAAGGTTTATCATGGAGTTATGGTAATGAAGACTGGGTGGTATTGGTGAAGGGAAAGATATATAGATCAAGGGAACAAAGTAGAGAATTCAGGAATAGAACCACACAAATGCTCAAGTGGTTTTTGACTAAGGCATAAAAGCATTTCAGTGGAGTAAAGATAGCTTTTCAGCAAATGGTACTGAAGCAATAGGACATCCATAGAGGAAAAAAAAAAAAAACCTGACTTAACTCTCACACCTTATACAAAATTAATTCAAAAATTAACTCATGAATTTAAATGCAACAAAACCATAAAACTATTATAAAGAAACAGAGGAAATAATCTTCAAGATCTAGGATTAGCAAGAGGTTCTTAGACTTGTCTCCAAAAGCATAATCCATAAAACAAGTAAAAAGATAATAAGTTGATTACTGCCAAAATTAAAAACTTTTTCTCTGTGAAAACTCATGGAAGTGGATGAAAGGAAAAACTGTAGACTGAGAGAAAAATTTGCAAATTACATTCCAACAAAGGACAAGTAACTAGAATATAAAATAAGCTCTCTCAAATATAACAGTATGGAAACAAGTGATCCACTAAGAGTATGAGCAAAAATATGCCAGAAAATTTTACCAAAGAAAATATAAGATGTCAAGTAAGTACATGAGAAGATATTCCATGTCATTAGACATTAGTGAAATGCAAATTAAAACCACAATGAGATATCACACTACAAACCTAGCAGAATGGCTTAAAGAAATAGTGACACCCCAAATGCTGGTGAGGATTTGGACAAGCTGAATTGCTTGTCCATACAATGATGGAAGTGTATTATGGTATAGTCACTCTGCAAGGTAATATGGCAGTTTTCTAAAAAACAAAACATATGATGACCATATGACCCAGGAACTGCCCTCTTAAGCATTTATTTCAGAGGAATAAAAACTTATGTTCACACAAAAACTGGTACAAAGATATTCATAGCAGCTCTATTTGTAATAGATAAAAAGTGGAAACAACTCCCATGTCCTTCAACAAAAGAGTGGTTAAACAAACTGGTATATCCAGACCACGGAACACTGCTCATCAATAAAAAAGAACAAACTGTTGATATCTACAACAACCCAGGTGAATCGCTGGAGAATTTTGCTGAGTAAAAAGAGAAATCCTCCCCAAAATTACATACTCTATGATTCCATTTATATGACATTATTGAAATGATGAAATTATAGAAACAGAACCAATTAGTGATTGCCAGGGGGTGAGTAGGTGGAGTTGAGGGAAGTGAGTGTGGCTATAAAAGGGTAACGTGTTACCTTGCATGATGGAATGTTCTGTACCTTGATATACAAAAGAAGGATGGTCTTTTCTCCCTTACATGGGATGTTAAAAATGAAACCGAAAAGTGCCATGAAAAATTGCAAGGCATAAGATACGTTTCAGTATATTCTGTCTCAGAAGCTCTTGATTTTCTTTGGGAGTCTTAGACAGCTTTAAAGTGACTCTTGCAGTCCATTAGAAATGTACTTCATTTTTTAATGGGCACGTTGTTTGCACTTCATTTTCACACTGGCACTATGCAAGCATCACTCAACTGCCTTGTTTTGTGCTTGATCAGAATTTAAGAGCAACATAATATAGGCAAAAGTATTTCCTCTCTTTTTTCAACAATCAGATACAGATGTCACCGGTGGCCATTGGCTCAGTTTCCTGCTGGATAATGAAGTACTTAACTAGTGCCATTTTCTAAGATTTGTAATGCCTGCAGGCTAACATAACAAGGTTCAAAAAATACCTGAACTCAATATCACATTGCCTTGGGAAGTTTGGGAAGCTTCTTTCATACTGGCTACCCTTTATAACTCTCATCTGTCCTTATCTTTTCTTACTGCTCTTACATGAAAACTAAAATGAGACCCCTCCAAGTTGCAAATACAATGAACTCCCTCCATCTGAGATTCCCCTCAAAAACAAATGCGGAGAAGAAAAGGGAGAAGATGACACAGGAGCTGACTTTAAAATCTTCTGTCTCCTTCCCTTTAGTGTAAGGGAGGACTGTCTTTCAGTTCTTGGGTGGAGGTACCCCTTCAGTTACATACCTGCATGCATGCAGATCTGCAGGTGGTATAAGCACAGAACATGAAGTTAGGCTTCATCTATTCAGTTCATGCATGTCCTACCAATGACATCCATTTCCCACATCAAAGCAGACAGAGTAAAAACATTCTCAGCAGCATAAGTGGGTTTCATTGATGTGAAAGAGTCTTCTAAGAATGCTATATTTTATGGTTATGGGTTTCTCTTGTACCATGTGACAGTCATTAGTGTGGAAGTCACATATCCATCTATTTGCAAGAAAATGAAGAGTTCATGCATTAGCAGTTACACACCAAATGCTCTTTTTGTTTTATTAACGTAAGAGTGCAAACATAAGACAGAAGAAAATGCACTCATTAGAAAGGAAACTGGGCAACCACTCCGTATCATAACAGGCAATGGATTTTCTTACAATGTATGTTCCTAGAAGGCATGTCTGAGAAGCTGTTTCAACCCAGTGTTCTCTTGAGGTTAGAAGGGTTCTAGGTTTTCTTTGCAGCTTCATATCAGAGCATACTAGAAGATAAAGTTTTCTAAGCAGATTTTAGAACAGTTTTAACTTCTTGGCAATTGTCCTAACCATGTTAAGCAAAACTGGCATCTGCCAAACTAGTCCAGATCAACAGATCAAGCACAGAAGCTTTCCTGGCTGCAACCTAAACAATATTCCCTAATCATCCCTTTTAGGTTCAACAATTCAAATAAGATCATGGTATCTCTTGGAGAAGGAAGAATGACGGAAGGAACAGGGAGGTCATTCGAAGCAAACATCTTTGGCAAATGGTAAATTTGAACCACACAAATATCTCTAGCCCATAAGGAAGTTTGCAATAAGCAAGTATAATAACATTTTAAAGTCTTAACAGATATAATTTAAGAGAAAACCTTAAAAGCTGTATAGATAGTTTAATAGCTAAGAATTACTGGGCACTTGGTATGCACCAGGAACTGTGCTAAGCACTTTTATATGTGTTGTCTCATGTAACACTCTTGATAATATTATATAGGTTCTATTATTATATTATCAATATTCAATGATTCAACAAGCAGTTATTGAGCGCTTGTTATGAGTAAAATGCAGGAGGTGCAGGAATATACAAGACACATTCCTTGTCTTCAATTAGTTCATCTGCCGGTGAGAGAGATGGAGAAAGACAATGCTTTGTTTGAGGGAAAGACAGATTCAGAGTTCAGATTCTGTGATTTATGGTAGTTCTTTAGGGGAGAGCTAACAAATTTCTTAGATAATCAGGTACGAAGACAAAGGGAAGACTGAATGTCCTGCAGAGGCAAGATAAAAAAAAAAGGCTTATGTGAAAGAGCTAGCAAAAGATTGGTGGTGAAGAAACATATTTGACTATGTTTGAGAGTCTTTAAGAGCTGGTCTGCTACCAGGAGTCCCTATATTTTTTTAGTCCCACTTTTTTCTAATCATAAATGTATAGATAATCTCCATTTAAAAAAAACACAAAAGAATGGAGGGGTGAAAGGAGAGAGGGAAATAATAGATGAAAAATTATCTCATGGTACAAACCTGTCAAATTTCTGCCAAGGCAACAGATAATGTGACTATGCATTTAGAGAACATAGTGATTACAGTAACCTGCCTTATTCCTGGTAGGAAATTCTTTAGTATGAAGAAACCAAGATTCTCTCCATTGCTTCTTTTACTTTCTGCTTAATAGAGCTCAAGTGGGAGAATTTATCCTTTCCTCGTTTTAGCAGTCCTATTGCTGCCCAGGTAAGATGGGTGAGGAGGTTAACCGCTACTAGAGCTGGGAGAAGAGAACGGGTGGAATGCAAATCCACCCAGCCTGCATTCTGAATCAGCAAAGCTGAGCTCAAGCAATGGAAACTTAATTTGCCATAAAAAACACTTTCAGCTTCTCTAACCACAGTGACCTTAAAAAGGGTTTATGTTTGACTATTAAATAGCAAATACATTATGGTTAGTACAAAATACTTCATCTTCATTCAAGTTTCCCTGAGGGCTCCTAAGTGGTTAACAGATGATGATTGCTCATTATTTAAAAGCCAGTTCACGGAGAAACCAAGATTGCTTGAATCGCTGATTTACAGAGGAAATCGATGCCAGAAGCGACAGTATGCTTCATATGATGCAACCCGCCAGTTAGCGCTCAAACTCATAAGATCGTGGCTTCTCTTGAAGAAGGAAGCATGATGGAAGGAACATGGAAGTCATTCAAAGCAACGTCTTTGGCAAGTGGTAAATTTGAACCCCCCAAATATTGTTCATCTGTAACAAAGTTTTCAATAAGCAAGTATAATAACATTTTAAAGCCTTAACAGATATAATTTAAGCGAAAACCTTAAAATCAACAAAGATAATTTAAAAGCTAAGAATTATTGGGCACTTACTATGCATTAGGAACTACATTAAGCACTTTTATGTGTATTGTCTCATGTTAACACACTTGACAATATTTTATAGGTTGCATTATTATATTATCTATGTTATCCCAATTTTACAGATGAAGAAACATAAACTTACTTAGAATAATTAAAAACTTGTCCAAATACCATCTCACACCAGTCAGAATGGGAATTATTAAAAATTCAAGAAACAGCAGATGCTGGTGAGGTTGTGGAGAAATAGGAACCCTTTTACACTGTTGGTGGGAATGTAAGTTAGTTCAACCATTGTGGAAAGCAGTGTGGCGATTTCCCAAAGATTTAGAACCAGAAATACCATTTGACTCAGCAATCTCATTACTGGGTATACACCCAAAGGGGTATAATTCATTCTGTCATAAAGATACATGTACATATATGTTCACTGCAGAACTATTCATAATAGCAAAGACATGGAACCAACTCAAATGCCCATCAATGATAGATTAGATAAAGAAAATGTGGTACATATTCACAATGGAATATTATGCAGCCCTAAAGAGGAATGAGATCATGTCCTTTGCAGGCACGTGGATGGAGGTGGAAGTCATTATTCTCAGCAAACTAATGCAGGAACAGAAAATCAAACACCACATTTTCTCACTTATAAGTGGGAGCTGAACAATGAGAACACATAGACATAGGGAGGGGAACAGCACACACTGGGGCCTGTTGGTAGAAGTTGTGGGGAGGGGAGTGAAGGGCATCAGGAAAAATAGCTAACATATGCTGGGCTTAATACCTAGGTGATGGGTTGATAGGTGCTGCAGACCACTATGGCACACATGTACCTATGTAACAAACCTACACATCCTGCACATGTACCCCAGAACTTAAAATTAAACAAAATTAAATTAAATTAAAAACTTGTCCAAGTTCACACATCAATTCAGAAGCCGAGTGGAATGTGAATCCAGACCTGTCAGACCTTACAGTTCAAGATCTTATTTCCTCTACTGTATTTCTGTACCATTGGCTTACTTAAATTCTACACGTCAGTAAAATTTGTACTGTTGACCATCTTCATGTGGGATTTTAAGGATGCATATGCTTACTAATGCAAACAAAGCAATAAATATTTCATAAACACACATCTCAAATCCAAGTTAAAATTCCTATTCTTGTTTTAGCTGCATGTGCTTGACTTGGCTTTGACAAGAGAACCATGATTTGAAAATGTTGTAATTTAAAGAGATTTAAAGTTGTTACTGGAACAGAATGAACAAGTCTTCTTAGTAAGCCCTCTGGAAGTATAAAAAGTGAACTTGCATATCATTATATTGGTCCCGCCTTATTGGGAAGCATTATACTTATTATACATTGCCTTATTCTGTAGAAGATTTGAGTCAACTATAAATTTTCTTATATTTGAGTACATTTCCTCCTCTAATTGCTAAATATACACTGCTTCTTCATACCAAAACTATCGATAACCTAGCTGCAAAATAAACAGCAGGGAGGATTCTATTAAGACAGAGTTAGACAAAGCCGTTAAATTTGTTTGTGGTTTCCTCTGAAGGTAGCTTCAAGAGATTACCTGAAAACTTTATTTGAATCATAAGACAAGCCTTGTTCACAGTACAGTTCCATCCCTCACCTTTCCAGTAACTTTTTCATCCCATTGAACTTCCAAAGGGAATCATTTAAAAATGAAGGGATTACAAGTTGTCACCACACCCAGACAGCTTAGCCATGCTCCTGGGAAGAGGGAACAAGTGTTGGTGAACTGCACCACCATATAGCAAAGGAAAAGGAGCGGTACCACAAACAAATTTAATAATTTTGTCTAAATATGTATTGATAAACTCCTCCCTACTGTTAATTTGGAAACTATTGTCTGTTCTTTGGGCTCATTCATTTCCCCGGAAAATCAGTTACTAGTTCTACATTTTCCCGACTTCCCTTCCCCCTGTGAAGAGAGTATTTAAACCTCAAGTCTCTGGCCCTTCTTTGAGTCTCTTATTTTATATGGCCCCTGTGCTTATTCATGTTAGTAAATTTGTATGCTTTTTCTCCTATTAATCTATCTATTGTCAGTTCATTCCAGTCAACCTTTAAAGAGGGCAGAAGGGAAGCTTTCCCTGCATCCCTATAAGAGTTACCAGTTTGTAGATGATATGTAAAGCCCTAAGTTTGGTGAGGTCTCCTAGGAAGTTAGTGGAGATAAAGAGAGAAGATCTGAGGACCAAGCCCTTGTTCCTTGCCAGTGTCTTAAGGGCAGAAATATGAGAAGAATCTAGGACAGATGCCTGAAGGGGTGGCGAGTCATGGAGGAACAAAGGTGGTGTACTGAAAGCCAAGAGAAGGGAGCATTCTCAGGTTATCTCAGGATTTTTGCACTGGACACAGTGATCATTGGTGTTGAATGCTCCTGAGAGGCTGAATAAGATGAAGGCTGAGAAGTGCCATTAGAATGTGGCCATGTGATGGTCTTTGGCATTGACAAGAGCAATGATGTGGCTGGAGCAAAAGTCTGACTGGAAGACTGGAATGTGCTAAAGAGAGAATACAAGATGGCAAGTGCAGCTAAATATTTTGAGGACTTTTACAGTGAAAGGGAAGGTAGAAACTCAAGAAGCATGTGGTATTCAGGGAGAAGTTCTTGTTTTGTTTTGCTTTAAGATGAGATACATTGCAGTGCATTTGTGAGCTGGTGAGAATGATCCAGTAGAGAGGAAATGATTGATTATGCAAGTGAGAGGGTTGACTTTTTTCAAGGATAAGGTCCTGGAATAAGGAAGTGACTGGGCCCTAAAACAGGCTATTTTGTAGGCTGTTTAAATTACAAGTTGACATTATATGAGAAAGCAGGCTGCAAAATGTGTAGACGATTACACACTTGTGAAAACATGCAAAAATATTTGAAACCTTGAAAATACACAGTAAAATATTAATAGTGTTTATTTGTGGGTATTACAAATAAGGTGACTTTATCTTCTAATTTTTTTTTCACAGTGGACAATTGTTACTCTTACAATCAGGGGGAAAATGAATACAAAAATTTATAAAACTTGCCAATCCTGAGTATCAGTGGTTTTGATCCTCTTCTTACAAATTGACTGTAAAATGACATTAATAAAATTTCCTGCCTTTATTTTATATTCCTTACATCTTTATCTGCACAAGACAGTAGTCCTCAGTTATTTCACAGTGTTGCTCTGAATTTCAAATGATAAATGCTTTACGTTGGCGCGTTGGAAAGTACATCACATGTGAAGCATTTGTTGTTACTATCACAATCATTTCACTATTAACTAATGAGTTACCCCTTTTAAGCCACGTAAATCTTGGTACCATTAAAACGAACTTAATAGAAGGATCACGCTCTAGTAACTGCCTACCTTGTAATAGAATTTCAAATGTTTATGGAATTGAATTGTGCCAAAGAATGAAAATATTCAGGAAATCACTCTGACTCTGGCCCTAGGGAGATTTTTTTTAAAGACAAAATTATAACTCACTACAAATGGCTAAAATCTTTTAAGAATGCAAGCCTCCAAAAAGAAAGAAGCAGAAGTCCTTCCTAAAATTAAAGTAAAAAAGAATAGCTCCCGAGGGCTGACTCTTTATTTTCTGCTGCTTTTTCTTGTTTTTCCCTTTTAGGGCCTGGGGCCTTTCTCTGCTGCACAATTGCTAAACCCAAGATCCATATTTCAAGTCTCTGTCTCCTCTGCTTCCCACCAACCTTCTCATGGGAGCATTTTATATTGAAGACTAAACTCTGATTTTTTATCTTGCCCAAATTCCTACCTAAGGGGTCTAAGGAGTCATGTCCTACAAACCATACATTCTCATCAGATAGGTTTTATTTCACCCTATACATTGTGACTTACTTTTCAAACTAACTCTGGCATAACATTATGAGACAAGTAAAAAATATTCAAACCCAAAATCTATTTCCTTGCCATACCTCGATATTGTCCTGCAAAGTCTCTTGTGGGAAAAAGTCCACATTCTATAGAAAATCCCCTTCCCCCTTTTTTTCCTTTCTTTCCAGACTCGGAAGATAATCAACTGAGAGCCAGGCACCCTTTTAGATCCGATAAGAAACAGTTTACAACCTGTGTTCTCTCTGAAGTCTGCTACATGAGAGATTCCTCTGCACAATAAAACTTGGTCCCCAGAATCCTTTATCTTAACTTGAGCATTCCTTCCCATTAATCCCAGGTCTTCAGATAAACTCAACCAATTGTCAACCAGAAAATGTTCAATTTGCTTATTGCCTAGAAGCCCCCTTTTCCCGCCTTTCTGAGCCAAACCAATGTATTTCTTAAATGTATTTGATTGATATCTCATGCCTCCTCCCTAAAATATATAAAACCAAGCTATACCCCGACCACCTTGGGCACATGTTCTCAGGCCTCCTGAAGGCTGTGTCACAGGCCATTGTCACTCATATTTGGCTCAGAATATATCTCTTCAAGTATTTTACAGAGTTTGACTCTCTTCGTCAACAGTATTGATGCTCACTGTTCACTCTCAAGCCATGTTCATTCTCTTTACTATCTCTTAAATTCTTTTTCTTTACATGAAACTTTAGATGTGGCCCTCAAAATTCTGTGTCTGAATTTCAATACCAGTTTCTTTACTGGTCTCTTTACCTCTCAAGAAATGTTCCTAAAATTTAGGTCTGGTGACCTTAATGAAAACCCTCTAGTGACTTCCTATCACCTTTAGGTAAAACTTGTAATTCCCTGGAAGAGATCAAAAGCCCTGATAATCTGACTTCCTTTTCCTTCAGCTTCGTGTCTGCAACCACACAGTATCCCTCCAGGCTCCTACCAGACTTCTCCCAATTCTCACTACTTCACGCTGCTTGCTTTGCCTGAAGGAAGCCTGTTCCTCTGGCCCATCTCCAACTTCTCTTTTTTTTTAATGAATGATTTTATTTATTTATTTATTTAGAGACAGTGTCTCGCTCTGTCACCCAGTCTGGAGTACAGTGGCACAATCCTGGCTCATTGCAACTTCTACCTCCTGGGTTTAAGCGATTCTCCTGCCTCGGATTCCCGAGTAGCCAGGACTACAGGCTCCCACCACCACACCCTGCTAATTTTTGTATTTTTAGTAGAGACGGGGTTTCACCACATTGGCCAGGCTGGTCCCATTTCCCACTTCTACTTGCCCTTCAAACCTGGTCCAGGGCCACATCCTCCCAGCTTGCCCACCTGACTCGAAGCCCATGGAGTCAGATGCTCCTGGTATGTCTGCTCCAGGGCGCTGTGTAAGCATCTCCATCAGAGGAGTTATTGCACAGAATTATCATCATCTATTTAGTTCTCTTGAGAAAGAAATAAATAGAATTTCAGGACCCCAGATTCACTATGCCAAAAGGAAAGTTAAGCTTGGGCACTGAGTCATGCAAACAAACAAACAACAACAACAACAACTGACTTCCTTTTGTTCACAAACAGGTAGCTGTAATTTCACGTTTACTTTATCAAATGTAAAATGTAGATTTACTGAGAGCCCAAGACAATGCAAAATTGACTTCTCTGCTGACTCTTTTCATGTGTAAAATACAGATTCACTGATCACTAATAAAAAGCCTTACAAGAATGCAACTCCTGGTCTGGCCCAATGGCTCAAGCCTGCAATCCCAGCACTTTGGGAGGCCAAAGTGGGCAAATCACTTGAATCCAGGAGTTTGAGACTGGCCTGGGCAACATGGTGAAACCCCTTCTCTACAAAAAATACAAAAATTAGCCAGGTGTGGTGGTGGGTGACTGTAGTCCTAGCTACTCAAGAGGCTGAAGTGAGAGGATCACCTGAGCCCGGGAGGTTGAAGCTGTGGTGAACTGTGACTGAGCCATGGCACTCCAGCCTGGGTGGCAGAGTGAGCACTGACCTCACTGTCGGCCTTCCTCCCTCTTTTCCTTTCCTCCTTCCCCTCCTACTCTCTCTTTGCTCTTTAAATATTGAATTCTTCAAAACCCTCTTTGGAAAAAGCACAGGATACAGACACTGCTGTGACTTGTGTTTCTCTGTCCTCAATCTGCATCCTCAACCTGGGCAGAATAAACCTCTGAATTGACTGAGATCTGCCTTAGTCACTTTTTGGTTTACACTCTGTTGTCTCAAACTACTGAGTCAAGAAAAAGATTTTGCTGTAGCTATTTATATAATAGATATTTGTATTAGTTTGCTGGGATTGTCATAAGAAAGTACCACAGACTCGATGGTTTAAACAAGGGAAATTTATCTTCCCACAGTTGTGGATGGTAGAAGTTCAAGATCAAGGTGGAGGAAGGGCTGGTTTCTTCCAAGGCTTCTCTCCTTTGCTTGCAGATGGCTCTCTATTTGCAGCATCTTCACATGACCTTCCCTCTGTAAATGTCTGTGTCCTAATCTCCTCTTCTTATTAGGACACCAATCGTGTTGAATTAGGGCCCATCCTAATGACTTCATTTTACCTTAATTACCTCTTTAAAGACCCCACCTCCACATATAGTCACATTCTGAGGTACTGAAAGTTAGGGCTTCAGCAAGTGAATTTCGAGGGTCACAATTCATTCCATAACAGTGTTAAGTGAATGGTAATTTCCTGGGATTTAGCAAAGTTTTTACCCTTTGATACTAGGTGAGATCTAGTCTAAGAATTTATTTCTAATGCTAATTCAAATCATTTGAAAGAGACCTCACACTTCCTCATTCTAATTTGGTTGTCTCATACTTTACATAGCTGGTTTTCATCCATTCTAAGCGATACTTTTTTATAACATAGATGAGCATTGTGCTTTGAAAACAAAACCTACAAGGCTCAGCTGAAAGATATGGATTGGCCAAACCCGGAACTGGAAGTGCAGAGGCAACCGAATACTTGTCTTTGAAGATAGACAGCATTTGACAAAAAGATATCAGTGAAACGTTTTCTACATTTCATTAAAAACGATGTCCTGGCAATGAATACAGAACTTGGCACACAGTAATCGGTACGAAGTAAAAAAGTACTCGATAATTATTTAAGAAACAAATTAACCATGTGGGAAAACACAGGAATGTTCTGGCATGGATAGTTTGAATTTACCATCTCTTTATGTAACATATATATGTTGAGTGCCTACTCTAGCCCTGTAGACTCCTACAATTCCAGGACCTGGGGATATGTCAAAGAACAAAAGAGATTTAAAAGTCCCTGCCTTCAAGGAGGTTATATTCCAGTTTGAAGAGAAAGATAATAAACAACTTTAAAAGTAGAATAAAAAAAAATGAAAAAAGAAAATGCCAGAACTTGCTACACTGGAAAATGAACAAGGTAGAAGGCCAGAGCTGGGGAAGGGACTTGAATTTTAAAAGCTGGCTAGATAGCAGGCAGCTATATGGGAAGTCAGCCATGTGGCTACCTGGGGCCAGGCTTCAGGCAGAGGAAGAAGTGCAAAATCCCAGCAGTGGGAGCCTCCCCACCATGACTGAAGAAAGGAGAGACTAAGCTAGTACTTCTCATAATAAGTGCTGCACAATATTGATGCTGAAGGGTTTCCACATACGAAAAAGATTTCAGATTAAACACTACATACATGGCCTCCTCTTGGGAGGCAAGGAATATGTCTGTATATTTAATTAATGCCTTTGAGAAAGTCTCTTACACAGGAAATCTGTTGAACTGTGTTAAATACATTGTTTTCCAAATGTTTCCCACCATGAGACCCATTTTTGAGAGGTTATGTTAGCCAAAAAAAAAAAAAAAAATCTAGAAAATCCACATGGGGAAGTTTTGGACTTGCTGTCTTCTCTGTGTAAGTCAGAAAAGAATGTATTTCAGATATCAGATCTATCAGATTTGAGTTGGTGATGTGACAGTTTAAATATTATTCAATACTATTTTAAGCAAATCTCTTATGAAAGTCACACAGTTCTAGGAGCAAGCATGTGAGTTTAGTAGTTATTTTGTCTCCTTTTTAAAATTAGAACTGCATTTTAGTCATTTGAAATCTCTATTATTCATATTTCACCCAGCTTGCCATGATCTTTATGTCCCGAAAGAGAAGCCTACTGATTTCTTGCTAGGGAAAAATAAGAACAGAAGAACCGAACCTCCTAAGGAGTCAGTCTGTATTCCACTCCAATTCTCCTTGATGACAGATCTTGCAAAACAACTGCACTGTCCATTAGAGTTTCAATGACGCCCATATTTGTCTGAGGTTAGGATAGAGCATAACACATTGGCACACACTGAGCACTAAGTTGATATTGTCCTGAGAGCAGGACCTGGTAGTAGCAGATCTCATAAACACAGTTTGCAAATCACTGGAACCTGGGACCCCAGAGAAGAGCCAGGCTGGGTTCCTCTAACCCTAAGCAAGCCTTTTCATGGGGGCGGGAGTCATTTCACACGTGCAGAAAGTATTGCTTTTCACTGCCTACATTTGAGTTTGCCGCTTTGCTGGAGGGGAAAACATGCCTTGGACATGGAAGACAAATAAGTGCCCTTGGGGGGAATTTTATTTCCCCCTTCCTTTTTGAAAAATTATCTCATATACCTCTTTCTACTCCATTGTCCACCATGCTGGATGGGCCCAGAGTGCTTTGTAACCACTTACTCCACTATCCAAAGAAAATGCTTGCTAAATTACACAACGACTGCATGGTTCTATAAAATTTAAACTTTGACATAAGTAACTCTAGAGAACTGATGCAGCTATAATTATGACTCATAAAGGTGTCTGCAAAAGATTTTTGACAGGTATATAGACTTTGCAACAGTCTTGACACACTTATTTGTGTATTTCATTGGTCTGAGTGTTGTTTTAAGGGCACAATTTTAAAAAGTGCATTGGCTCCCTAGTAAATGTAAATCAGTACAAGTATTTGAGTAATTTTTGTTATGGAAAGGGAAGCTTACATTGATAGTTAAAAACAAAGGAAAGCAAATATGATAGAAATGACTTCAGAGAAAACAACAGCTCATGCTAATATTATACTGTTAGTGCTTTTAACTCAGCTACAAGAAGCTTTGGGAATTTAAGGGCCAAAAGAGAGAAAATTGTTACTAATAAAATCAGATCTTTTTCACTAGAGAAAATTTACCACCATTATATTACACCTTAGTAAAAGTGGCTTTCCTGTTTTTTTATTAGTAACACAAACTCTTATAAGTATTTTATACCATCCAAACCCACTATATTTATTGAAAATTATACCATTAAGCTATCTTATTTCAGATTAGAGGCTTTAAGTATCAGTTATGATCTTTAAGAAATGCATTTGGATATAATGATTCCAGACATACACACTGCTATGGTTTGAATGTGTCCCCAAAGTTCATGAGTTAGAAACTGAATCCCCAATACAGTGATATTGAGAGATGGGAACTTCAAGAGGTGATTAGCTCTCGAGGACTCTGCCATCATTCCTTTCTCTTGCAAGTATCCTTTTTTTTTTTTTTTTTTTGCTTTGTTTTGTTTTGGTTTTGTTGTTTTTTGTTGTTGTTGAAGTCTCACTCTGTCACCCAGACTAGAGTACAGTGGCGCAATCTCAGCTCACAGCAACCTCCATCACCCAGGGTCAAGTGATTCTCCTGCCTCAGTCTCCCATGTAGCTGAGACTACAGGCATGCACAACCACACCCAGCTAATTTTTGTATTTTTAGTAGAGACAAGGTTTCACCATGTTTGCCAGGCTGGTCTCAAACTCCTAACCTCAGATGATCCGCCACCTCAGCCTCCCAAAGTGCTGAGATTACAGTCATGAGCCACTGTGCCCAGCTGCAGGCATGCTTTTTTGCCCTTCCATCATGGGATGACACATCAAGAAGATCCGTACCAGATGCCAGCACCCTGATATTGGACTTCTAAGCCTCTGGAACTGTAAGCCAAATAAAATTCGATTGTATATAAATTACCCAGCCTCAGGTATTCTGTTACAACAGCACAAACAAACTAAGACACACATACACATACTTACATGTGTATATATTTAATATATATGTATGTGTGTGTGAATGACCCTTGAACAACACAAGTTGGAATTGTGGGGGTCCTATATACACAGATTCTTTTCAACCAAATGTGGATCAGTATCTGTGGGATGCTGTTGAATGAGTTACAGCTCCTTTGAAGTTCTTTAAGAGATGCAAACAAAACTCCAACCTACTTTTAAATGAGTTTTAGTGATTGGATTGCACTTGAAATGTTTTGTGAACACCATACTCTATGGGTAACAGAAGTGTATTTGGGTTATGAGTTGTCTGGTTTACATAATTAGAACTTTAAATGATATTATCTTGCTTTCTCATTGTTTCAAATGTATGCGTGCTGCCTTTTTAGCCAGTCAGAAAGCTGTTAACAACTGCCTTTTAATTCATTTATTCACATGACAAATACTAAGGACCTGTGTAGCAGGCTTTGTGTAAGACTCTATCTTGCTCATGAAAAACTCACAGTCTATAAAAGAGACAGAAAACTCAACATCCTTCACCCCATGTGGTCAATGTAGTGATAAAAATGAAGACATAGGATAAGCACAGATGAGGGTTGCTGTCTTCAAACACGTAGTACAGAGCCAGGCACATAACAGGTCCTCAAACACCAGGCAAATACAGTAGTAGAGGGTACTAGGGCTACAGACCAAAAGCAGGGATTCAGCAATACCAGTTGGCAGGGGCCCAATCCTCCACTGAATACCATTAGAAAATGGGGGTCAGTAGAAAAGGTGATTCAACCTATGGCTTTCAACTGACAACTAAACCAACTCCCATCAATCATCATATATGAATGGCATCAGGACACACTACCAGGTGACGGTGCTGGGATGGGGCAGAGACACAGAATTATCTGACACAAGCTCTCTATTTGTGAAAATAAGACAAATACAGGATACAATTAGCAAATATTATAAGCCCATATGCAGTGATGCTCACAATCGTGAGCTAGAGGTAACAAGGTAGTGGAATTGTCTGTCAGGTAAGCCTTTCCCACACCAAAGAATTTGCACAACAGAAGTAAATACCCAAAATAATGACTTGAATATATTCAGGTAACACTATCAACCATCCAGTGGAAGTCACATGTGCATAGGAATGAGGAATTGGTCCTCACTGAAAGGGATTAGAATAGGGGTGAAGTGTGAGATGGAAGCAGGCCAGGCTTCTTCACTTATATTCCTTGTGGTCTCTTCTGATTAGAGCCAGGTTCTAACTCTGAATAAACTTGTGGGCCACAAGCATCATCTGCATCCCTGTAAGAGTGTAATCACAGCTCTATAGGGTGAGATATATCAGATGATGGTATTCCAGTAACTTAATGCTCTAACTTCTTGCAAAATGGTGTTGTGTCTGATCTTAGAGCAATCAGGCACAGAAATGAGATATAGTTTCTGTACTCTGAGATCACTTCAAGAAAGAATGGCATGTAACATGTGGAACTGCCTACTCTCCCTCACTTTTATGCCCCAGACACCATTCAGGCAATATCTGTAGAGCTAATGAATAAGTGAATGGCATAGGAGTGATAAACAACTATACCAGAAAAGTCCATTGCTTATTCTAATTATATAAATGTTAAACTAAGCCTTTAAGATAATTTTCCCAACTAGGATGTAGATACACGGGGCTAAATGAGGGGAGTACTAGAGGGTGACTGCTAATGGTCAGGTCACAGGGTTTCTTACTGGGGTGATGAAACATTCTGGAATTAGTGGTAATGGTTGCATAACTCTGTGAATAGACTAAAAGCCATTGAATTGTACACTTAAAATGGGTGAATTTTGTGGTATGTGAATTATATCTTTAAAAATTTATTTTTTTTACATCATTATTGAGATAAGTATTGATGAGATACATTAGAAATCAAGAATCCAAAATACAGGTCATTGTGCATAGTATAAAGAATTAGGTTTATTCTTGGACATAAGGGGATTAACATCCTACCCAGTGAAAATAATAAACTTAGAGAAAAAATTATTCTTTTGAGATGCAAAGTACCTTAAAGAGAAGATCTGAATGTAAATGAGCACGGGCTTATTACCCTTGAGCTAAAAATATTTTGTTTGTATATCAGAGGATTGGTAAATGGGCCACTGGTTTATTTGGTCTTTCGTCCAACAAACATTTACTGAGAAATTTGACTAGCAGTAGAGGTTGAGTGTTCCTCAGCCAAAGTGCTTGGGATCAGAAGTGTTGCAGATTTTGAATCTTTTCAAATTTTGGAATGTTTACATTACATACTGGTTCAGCATTCCTAATCTGGAAATCCAAAATCCTAAATGTTCCAATAAGCACTTACTTTGAGCATCATGTCAGAGTTCTATTTTTAACAAACGTGGATAAAGAGCTCGTAGCAAGGAAAAAGAGGTAATTATATTTGCATTGCATAAAAGGTAAGGATGTAATCTTCAAGATTTTATTATTATAATCTTCTATGTACATTTCCTTTTTGTGAATAGTCCCAACTTAAGAGAACCCATATTTTGACAGAGTAACTGGTATGTGCATCAAGTTCTTAGCTGCCGTTATCTCATAAGACCCCTGTACCTGGGAATATTGGAGATAGAAGGATAAAGTAACTGTAGCCTCCCTTGAGCAGGACACAATTTGGTGGGGAAAGACATCAGAAAAAAATAACCAAAGCAATGTTATAAATGCTGTAATTGTGATATTTGTGCACTAGTAAATTTAGGAGAACAAGTACAGTTTTATACGTAATAAAGGCAAGTTTACACAGACTACTAGTTAATAAAGCTTCTACTGTTACATGACAATAAATTATCTGCCAATTATAACTTACTTATAGAGGTTTGTCTAAGCTGGTTTGACATCTATGTGTTTGTGTTTACGGTTCTTTGCTGCTTAACACGTAGAACAAACAAATCAGGAATTAGTCTTTCATTGTAGTGCTCTGTGCTGAAGCGTAGCCTTATCAAGGAAAATTCTATGCTTTTCTCACACCCCTTAGCACCCTGAAGGCTTGGCTCCAGGGAAAGTGTAAGACCTTTGTGAAATCCAGGCATTCACTGAGAGGCGCTAATGAAGAGAGTAATGGCAGACAACTTGAGAAAAAGGTGAATGATTATAGTGGACAACTTTGGGAAAAAATACAGGAGCTAATGAGTGAACTTGCTAATGAGTCCTCCGCATTGCCATAGAGAGTTCAACAGGTTTATCTGTATACAGCCCAATGTCACAGATGGCCCTGTACTGTATGCGTGTGCGTGCATGTTTGTGTGCTTGTGCAAGGGAGGAGAGATGAGGAGGATAGAGGGTATAAATTATGTTCTGAAGTCTTACTTAAATAATCTCATAAAATGTTGATAAATGTTTCCATGTCTCTGCAAATTACTATTTATAAATTAGATACCTTTGCCACATACCGAAAATTATTATTCCCATATTTGTAAATTAACCATTTTCATCCTTTAATATTGCTCATTACATTTACACCTTAGTTCAGTCCGTTCATACCTGAGAGACACTAGGGGTGTGTGTGTGTGTGTGTGTGTGTGTGTGTGTGTGTGTTGGTGGCCATAAGTAGACTTTATAATATACTAAGAATCTGTATAAAATCTATGTGGGCAGTACCCATATGCCCATTTTGTAGAATATGGAGCATAGATATAACGTTTTCGATTTTTTCCATATGGGTTTATAATTGTACACTTATTTTTGACACATCCTTGATGAGATTTAGGGCACTCTCCATTACCAGGTATTCTTTTATTGAATAAATGTTTTTAAGTACAATTATATGACACTGCCAAGATTATACTTTGAAAGATATTTTATAACTAGGTGAAAAAAGGAAAGCCGGTATTCCCTGTAGAAAGAAATCCCTATATAATATTTCTATGCTTGTCCTGCCCTAGAAAAGAACTAAAAGTCATAATAATTTGTTTTGAGTAA
Source organism: Aotus nancymaae (assembly GCF_030222135.1). Taxonomy (NCBI): domain Eukaryota; kingdom Metazoa; phylum Chordata; class Mammalia; order Primates; family Aotidae; genus Aotus; species Aotus nancymaae. Next base: position 12,451,965 of record NW_026988450.1, on the reverse strand, counting down.
GCTAATGAGGATTATTAGTTGAAAGCATTCTGTGAATTAGAGAATTCTCTACATGCCCCTGGCTTAGGGAATGCTTTAATTTTTAGTGTCATTAAACTCTGCTAATGTTAAAGCAGTGGGAACTTCATATGAATATCAGGATTACATAAGGCATTAAAGAAGTAAGTACCTAGTTCTGATGCCACAGACTGGGAAAGAGCCCAGGGGTTGAGGTGGGGGCAGCTGAGTAGTGGGGAAGTGACCTCCGCAGGAAGGGTCAGAGGAAGAGGGGTGGGACAGCGTAAGATGCATTGGGCTCATTCTGACAATGCTTTGAGATGCATTTTGATCCTTGTAGCTTCCCATTAAGAACAATCAGTGGGCACTAAAGGCCAGTAGCAGTCAATTCATCATCAAATAGGACTCCCTCCTGCTCACTCAGCTCTCTGTAGGGGGGATTCCCCACCCGGAAGACAGTACACCCGGGACTGAGCGTGATGGGTGGTGCAGCCACTTCTACCTTTATCTCTCTTCTTTTTTATGTGCCTCCTGTTGTTTCACTAACTCGTGAGAGTAGACCAGGGAACGCTGCTGATCAGCAGGCTTCCTCTGCTTTTACCCTTTCAGTTAGTCTTTCAGAGCACAGACAGCTGATCCTGGGGTTTAAAGAGTCTGTTCAGTTAAGAAGTTTCCCTATATGATTATTTCAGGTTGTACTTTTATTCCATCCCTTTTTTTCCTCCATATTCTAGGTAAACCTATTCAAATACTATATGATTCCTCATTGGAACTTCCAGTTTGTGTTTTCAGGTGGAAAGCTAAGCACTAGGTATGCATTAGGCCTTAAAAGAAAACAGTTGAAGCAATTGGCCAAAACAACTGAGACTAATGGAAGGAAAGCTTAATGAAGGAGAATTTTTTTTACCAAGGCAAATAACGTTGATACATTTTCTCTTCTTCATGCATGGACTATGATCGTTAATTAGTTAGTTATTTGTCCTGTTTTCTTCTCCTCTGGATCCCATTCCCCATGATGGAGAGATCACACATGACTCATGCACTGCAGACCCAGCATCCAACACATCATCACGTACTAAACAGTCACTGAATGACTGAGTTCATGTTATGTTAGTAGATGTGTGATCTCCAATTTCACATCAGAGATCTTTGAAATTCTTTTCCTTCCTTCTAATTAGAAAGTTGAATGTAATCCACTCTATTTTTGAGGGTCTTTAAAGTTGATGAAAGAAGTTCTTCAAAAAAAAAAAAAATCAACCTGGCAAAAGAAATCACACTCAGAACTGAAGTAGAATCATCCAGTTCACACTCTTTCCCAAGCAGGAAAATCATCTTTGATTATTTGAACACAGTTTCCTGACTAAAGCCCAGTATTTTCAGATATGGGTCTAGTGTTTGAATTCCTGTGTTCACAGCAGGAAGTAACACTGTAAGATCCTCATCCCATGAAGGAGTCCGCTTCAGCTGGATCTTTCCGTTTTACTCCAGAATGAAGGTTCCTAGCATGACCACAGAGGACTGAAGTAGCAATTGGCTGTCTCCACATTTCACGACAAGCACTGGCTTCCAACATGAAGAGGCAGCAACAGCATGTCATTGTTTCGTTTCCAGAGAAGGAGATGGAAATTGATAGAGGGGCTGTGAAGTTGGTCCTATAACAAAGTGGAATGTATACAGCAACCTGTTTGGCTGGAAACCACATCCAGCAGAGTTGAGCCTGTCTGCTGTGCACTTTGGAATAGTATAGCTGGATTAATCGTAAATTGACAAAGGTTAGGCCCATTCATAGTGCTAGAACATTAGAGTTAGCTTAGACTGGAAACACCCCGAGTTCAGCTCAGGAGTGATTGGGATTGCTTTCATCAGAATCAGCCAGCCTTCTTCCATGGAAGCCTCTTTGAAAAGAGGATGACATCCATGGTGGTTAAAGAAATTCAGTGCACCTGGAGTTGAGCAGGTGAGCCAGAAGACTGGCACTTGAGGCAGTCCTGCCAGAACGCCAGAAAGTCCAACAGGTAGAGCGAAATTAAACTTACATGGTTCAATTTCTGCTTGGTATTACATTCAAAGAAACAAATGCCTGGCAGAAAAAATATAGCATAGATTCAGATGTATTTAGTGTTTCTCAAATACAGTGTTGCATTTAGTGCTTTTCACAAGTAGCATGAGTGGAGGATGGAGGTGCCTTCTTAACGTTACGCTCTGTTTCTTAATTATATGTTTAGAGATAATTCTCTTTTCCTCCTCATTCCATGCCCTGCAGCAACTCCCCAAAAAGAATTCTCTTCTCTCTCCAGCCCTCTGGCTCTCCTTGACACTCATCCTGCCTGTCTTCCCCATCTCTTTTGTCATTCTCTGTCTCCTTATGCCAGGTATGCGCTCAGATCATTGTCTCCTTCTCCATCCCTGTCTCACCACTGCTGTCAAAAACCTCCTTTGCTACACAGCAAGAAGTGGCTTTCACTTCACTTGCTATTCTCTTAAGAATCAGCCTCACACTGCCTTGGCCAAATCCCCCTTCCACCCCCTCAAACTCTCCAGAATTCTGGCTGATAGAACTTTCCATCTCACAAGACTAAATTTCAACTGTAAAGCTCAATGTATAAAACCATAATCTGGTAGATCACAGTAAATAATCAAAGAAAAGTGAAGTTGCTTCAGCTGGCAACTGCATCAAGGAAGGTTTCCATGGTCGTTCAAGTTACCCTTTTCCATTCTTGCATTACTAGGCAGAAGCTGTGTCTGTTGATTACCCATGTTTTGTTTAAGCAGGCCTGGGGGAAGCTACTTCCCTGAGGGGATCAGTGAAAGTTTGTTCCTGCACAGATGCATTCATTGTAATCATATTAACTCTCAACATTTTAAAGGTGTTTCTCTTTCTCTTTTTGATGGAGCTAATGCCTGTTAAGCAGCGATGTGACTCAATAGGCTGTTTCATATTTTGCAAGATAGCAAAAATAGAGAAGGATGGAAGTCTTGAACACAGGTGACAGATCGTCTTGGGATGAACCAATACAAAATTCATTATTTTCCCACCTATTGTTTCTAGTATTTATTCTAAGTATGGAAATATGTATGTATGTATCAATCTATCAATTATCTATCTCTCTTGTTCAACTAATGCTTTTTAGGAAACCATTGTTGAAATCTAGAGAAAAAATGATAATAAATACTGCAAATAAATATATAATTCTCAAATTACATAAATTAAGCAAAACAGAAAGATGGTTATTTATTTTCTTTTTTTATAAGTCCCATAATCTTGTCACGCAAGCACATGTCTCCACATCTGCAGGTTGCTAGGATTCCTCTTAGCTCTAGTCTAAGTGTTGTCTGGGAACCCCCAGTCAGCCCACACACAGCCAGAAAGCGTCCCTGCACATATGCTTTGGATGAGTGTTGCAGAGGATTCACCAGCCTTTGTTTTGTGCTGGTCAGGTTCTAGTGCAGGGGGTCTCCAAACTTTTTGGTAGTGTATATTCATGCATAAATTAATGCATGGATAAAAATCAATGAAGATAGAAAATAAAATGTTTCTTCCTATCCATCAGTGGATCATCTTGTGCACTATTTGGGATCACTAGTCTGTTCCCTTGCTAATTACACATGTGTATGCTTCGTCTCTTCCTTGAAGAGGGTAGGTGGTCAATCATTGGAAACATTGTGCCTGTCTGAAAGCAAACAGCATGGAGCACTTAATGGCACCCACGGAGGATGCTGCTCTAAGGCCCCTGGAATTCTACAGTTCTGCTAACATTCTGGCAGCTCTGTAATCTCATTAGCAGTTGCCCAGGCATTTTTGATCACCAGGAGGGGAGAATCTTTTTACCTTAAGATGGCTTAATCATTATCATTTGAAAGACAATTGAGAATGTCCTAGTGTCATTTTTTTCCCTCATAGATTTCACCCCATTTTACTAGATAATATCCCACCAGAAATTTATTACTGCAAAATGAAGAGATTGGGATGCTGATAGCATTGCAGCTCTAGATGCTGTGAGCAGGGGAGGTGCCCCAGCTTCTAACATGGGGCTATGCTGGGTGACCACCTGGGCCACCACTCAGAGGCCGCCCCCTTTGCTCCTGCCCTCAGGAAAGTGCGAGGCTGAAATGAGTAACACAAAAATATGGGCCTGATGTGAAGTAACAAAGCCTGTGAGAGTACAGAAATGCAGAGAGAAGTGTTTTGGGGGCAAAGGTCTCAGAATATAGATGAGGCAAGAGCCAGTGAGCATAATTAAGCCAAAAGCCTTGGGCCTTTGCCCAGAGCAGCATTGCAATCTCTGGGTTTTTCGGACTGGGAAACTTTGGTTAACTATTCCCATTTCCCAACCCCGAATGGCTCCTAACTTCTGCCTTTCTGTGGCTTACAATGAAGTAAAAAGAATAAGTTAAACCTTATGAATCTATAAAATATGTTAATAAATTTCCTGGTAAGTAGGAGGATTGTCCCTGGATGGAAAACCTAGAGCAGAGGCAGGTGCTGTGAGAACAAGAGGCACATTTGACATCTCATCTGTCCAAGCAGGCCTGGGGGAAGCTACCTGCCTGAAAGGATCGGTGAGGGTTTGTGCCTGCACAGATGGGCTCATTTTAATCATATTAACTCTCAGCACCTTGAGGGTGTTTCTCTTTCTCTTCATCTGTGAACTTCAACTTTTCTTAGTTGATTATAGGCTGGTAACAGTAAAGGCAAAGGTAAGAAGGCTTGGTCCCTTATACCAGTCTGGAAGACTCTGACCTACTCAGCCCCAGCCAACACAGAGGGCATTTCTCAGTCTCTTGGAGAAACAACTCAGAGACCTGCCAGGTCACAATACATCTTTGTTTATCAAAGATGCCTCATTCTGTCCCCACTTGTACCATTAAAAAAATCTCAGCTCAATATAAGTAGAAAAAAAATGCAAAAAAATTTAAAAAGCATTTTCGGTAAATTCCAAGTGAAGCTGCACTGCCCTTGTTGTCTTCATCTTTAATAACCTATTTATTGTTGAAAATCCCCTGGCATATCCAGCTTCAGCCATGGAGCCTTTCTTAATTCTAATCACACGAACTCCCAAGTTATGCATGCCATTCTCAGAGATTCATAGCATCTTGGGAATGCCTTTATTATCATACGCTCAGATTTCTTTGCAATTATTTGTTCCTATATCCATCTTTCTTACAAGGGTGTGAGCCACTTTGGGACAGAAGCCAGATTTATTTTTTCCCTCCCCTCATTTAGTTTTATTTCATGTTGTTCTTATTACTGTTGGTGGGCATACACCATACTCACACCACGGCATTTGTTGATTGACTAGGTCCTCCAGGCTAATTTATTAATCGGTCGTCTGAAACTAGAAATGCAGTTCCCTGTAAGTTCAATGCCCAGAATAGTAATCACATTTCTGGACTAATCCGTAACTCCCTGCAAACGTATATTTGTGATTAAGGAGGCACCCTGTGCATTAGCCACTGTAGGGTAAATGCCTCTTGCAGCAATATCTTGAACATGTCCTCAGAATGGCTCTGCATGGCAGACACTCCTGAATGTTGGTCCAAGCTAGGGAATACAGGAGTAGGACACCAAAAGACTTGGTCCTTGTCTGTGAGGAACACCTGAGCCCCCAGCCCATACCATGAAACACAAGCCATACAGGGGATTGAAGGCTTGAGTTTTGGGTTACATGAAGGTTGCCAGATGGAGGTTGCTAAGTGGAAATAATATATATACTGCATTCTGTTTGTAAAGAGTTGTAGTTTCTCTGCCCAGCCTGCCCACTACTGGACTGTAGGTAAGGGGACAATCGTGTCCATCCCACTGCCACTGGATCATTTCTGTAATTAAGGCGGTTCTCTTGTCCAGCCCGCTGCCACTGGACTCTTTCCCTGTATGTAAAACCCCGTATCTCATTAGCTAGCTGGCTCTGGGTCTCTTCTTCGGCCTCTTGAATCTTGTACCTTTTCTAATGAAGTTAATAGGGGTTCGGGACAACAGCCTTGAGAAACCAAAAACAGCCGTATTGTGATACTAATGGAATATATCCTTTGTATTTTGTGAATATTACCATAGCATATGAGCTGCCCATAAAATGAATCTCCTACCAGGAGTTTCAAATGGAACTCAAATGGAATTGGGATATAGATCTTGGGCTGGGCCCCGCTGGCTCAGTGCTAAGTGAAATGCTACTTCTCCAGCCTCACTAATTTCAAAGGCCACAGCAAAATGACAAGTTGCTTATGACAGCACTTAGGGATCATTCATACATAGATTAAATCAAAATGTTAATTCCAAAAATGCACCAAAGCTTCCAAACACAAGTCAAGAAGGCAAAAATTGAAGAGAAAATAAGCGTCTATTATTAGTGTGGGGGAAAACCTGGTATAATCAAAGGAGAATAAAGATTTGCAAGTTAGTCACCTCTATGGTGATTCTGTTAGGAAGGTTTAGGAAAAGCTAAGGAATTTCGAGCTTCTTAATACCAGTTCTTGACTCATTAGCTGACATTCAAAGCCCTCTAAAAAAGTCACTCAAACCCAGATCTCAGCCTCATTTCTCGCTACCTCCCCTTATGTATGGTCTAGTCCTAGCTAAATTGGCTCTTGTCGTCCTGGAACACATGGTGTCTTCCCGGACTGTTGCTACATTACCAGTGGAGGTGCAACGGCAGAGGAGCAGCAGGCTGCCCTGTCTCTGCTTGTTACAGGATGCACTGCCAACATACCTGAGAGCACCTGGGCTGTGCACAAGGAAAGAAGATTCATGAATACCATGGAATGCCTCCCAGCCCCATCCCTACCAGTAATCCCTTCTTATAGCCATAGTAGATACCTATACAGAGCTTCTGTCATAATTCAACCTATTACCTGAGGTCTGAGTCAAAGCCTGTGTCAAATCCTCCTCCTCCCGAAGTCTCCACCAAGACCCCCACAACACGCGGTCATTTGTTTTTCTCAAACCTTCACAGTACTTTGTTTTTGCTTTTTCTTTGATTTGGTGCTGTCCCTGTGCTCCCGTGGTTGTCAGTACATATCTCATAGTATGTGTGTTCTTTTTTTTTTTTTTTTAACATTTAACGTTTTAATTAGAAATAATAAAAAACATATCTTAATTACTGGTATACATATTCATGTCCTCCACCAAACCATCACTTTCTGTAAGGATGGAACTTGCCGTTCTCATTATTTTATCCCCAGGACCTAGTGTGGTGTGAATGCTGCGGAAATATTTGCTAATGAGTGTTGAGATGATCACTGCTAGGGAGAGGCCAGCCCTCCTTCCACTGGCCAGCCCAGGCCTTCACCCTGACTCAGTGAAGGCTTCCCTGTCCCTTGGGCTTTTTTCCTGGTTTCCAGCATGGAGTATTTGGCCCACCTCCACCCTCACAGTGTGTTATAGGAAGGGATGAGGGTGATCCTCAGATACCCAAAATGCCCAAGGTGGGTTACAGTGGGTGTTGGATTTGCATCTTCTGATCCAAATGCCCAGGCCGCTCCCAGACCCTGAAGCACCTCATGGGGCAACATCATTGCTTCCTGACAGCCCTGAACTAGGGACTGAAAAGAGAAGGGAAGTGCCCCACCATGGGAGGGCTCAGGATGAAAGGCCGGGGCCCATCCCAGTAACGGAGGCTTACTTAGGAGGGCTCCCACTCCTGTGACCTGTGACCACATATGGGGCAGGCCTATCCCTCTTTAGAAGTACCCACTGTCAGTGCCTGAGATTCTTAAAAATGACTGCAATATCACTAGTCCTAGAAAGCTGCTGCCTCGGCAGAGGGTTAAGTTTTCTTCCTGCGTATTTCATTTCTTTCTCTATCTTATCTCTCTTCTCTCTCTCTGCCCTGCAGTCTCTTCTCTATCTTCTTTCTCTCTCTCTTTCTCTCTATCCCACCCACCCTCTGTCTCCACTGCTCAGAAAGGGGAGGAGACACAGAGCCTTGCTTCTGTGTTAATTTCTCCAGCTGTCAGGGCTTACCTGTCACTTCACAGCACTGGGGTGGGGTGGAAGGAGGCTGCCTTGCAGACAGGAGGAATGCAGTGCTTTGCTCAAAGCCAAACAATAACTTCTGGAACCTGAAAAACAACTTTCATATTTCTTCTTTTTCCTTCTGTCCTTTACGTTTATTTCTCCTACCTACATTCTTGGAAGCATGTTTCTATAGTGAATCTACAAAAACTTAATGTTTATTTGCTCTCCAGAACAACTCACAGGATTTGGATCCAACAGCCTGGAATACAGATATAGGTCCCCCATATATGAAAGCTTTAAAAAGCACTGCATTTGTCCATCTCACAAATACGAGGAGGGTACAAGGGGAAGAGGAGAACAAGGTTCTTGGTGCCCACAAATGTCAGTTTTAATATGAAATCTGGGCCAGCCGTGGTGGCTCACACCTGTAATCCCAGCACTTTGGGAGGTCGAGAAAGGTAAATCACTTGAGGTCAGGAGTTTGAGACCAACCCGGCCAACATGGTGAAACCTCCTCTGTACTAAAAATACAAAAATCAGCCAGGTGTGGTGGTGCGCGCCTGTAGTCCCAGCTACTCAGGAGGCTGAGGCAGGAGAATGCCTTGAATCCAGAAGGCGGAGGCTGCAGTGAGCTGAGATTATGCCACCACTATCTAGCCTAGGCTACAGAGTGAGAATCCATCTCAAAAAAAAAAAAAAAAAAAAAAGAGAGAGAGATACAGAAAGAGAGAGAGAGAAATTTGATGGAGTGGAGAGTGGGGGCAGGTATGCAGAGAATAGAAGTAGAGTGAAGAAGTCTGTTCTGATGGAGGCCAAATGGCTTCTGACCCAAGAAATTACACAATGTGCTTTAGAAAATCAACTCTATTTCTATTCACAGCATATGGATGTATGTTATGTAGAATTATGTAAAGAAAGTGGATCTACTGGATGTTATAACTTATTTTTAAACTTCAATACTTAAAGCAGTGTGGTATCTCTATATGAATAGACCCAAGTATATAGGCATATGATGAAGATGGCAAGTATAATCAGAAGGGGGGAAATAAACGTTTCCATAAATTGTGTTGGAACAACTCGGCAGTCTTCTAGGAAAAAAAAATCTCACACTGTACGGTAGGATAAACTGCAAATGGGTGAAGAAATTACATGTAAAATGAAGCTATACAATTTTAGAAGAAAATCCAGAAGCTATATAGGATTGATAAACACTACAACAAAATATCCTTTTACCTAGCGAAAACAAAGCCAAAAAAAAAAAAAGAAAAAAGAAACACACACACACAGGCAGAAAAAAAACCTCTGCAAGTAAAGTCAAGATAAATGAAAGAAAATTGAGAAACATTTGCAATTCATACCACAAAAAGTGAATCTCCTTAATATAAGAAAAACGTAATACAAATATGGGAAATGGATAGTAACAAAAATTAGCAAAACAGAAATATAAACTCCACTTAAAAGTGAAAAAATGGTCCATCTCAATCATAATTAGAGAAATGCAAAATATAATTTCACTGTGACATTTTTCATCTATCAAGTTGTCAAAAATCTAAGAATGTAAGAAAACATTCTATTGGGTGAATAGGCTTTCTCATACATTATCAGTAGTAGTGGATATTTTAGTGCACCTCCCTTGGACTTACCCAAATTGCAAGTGGATAATTTTAATTGATACAAAAATCCCTCTTCTGGGAACTTATCTTGCAGATAATGGTACATGTGCAAAATGATGTTATGAACAAACATTCATTGCTGCATTGGTTTAATAGCAAAAGATAGGAATTGGACTAAATATCCATTTATAAAGGACTATGTTTAACAAATTGTGGTGCATTTATTTAATAGGATATGATGCACATGGAAAAGAAATAAGGAGGGAGTTCTCTATGTGATGATAGGGAAAGATTTCCATCCTCTGAAATAATATGCTGAAATTCTTAAGACATACTGTTTAATAAGGCAAAATATATAGCACTATATATAATATGAAATCTTGTATAAAAAAGAGGACAAATAACAATATATATTTCTGTTTCTGTAACACATGCACACAAAAACAAAGACAAAGAAACTAATGAAAAGTTACCCTAGTGGAAAAGAAGGATGGAAATGGAGTAGAAACATTCTGCTGACTACCTCTTCATATTGTTTTGATTTATATGCCTCATGAATGGATTACCTATTCAAAAATGTATATATATTATATGTGTCAGTCATATTAAAATATGTCTCACCATATTTTAATAGTCTCACCAAATTGTCCTCTTTAAGGAAATCAAAACAAAACTCAAAATGGTTTTTTATAAATTACCCCGTCTCTTTTTTTTCTTTCTGTTCCCCTTAGGGCTTTTAAGTCTGATATACTTCTTCCTTTGACTTGGAGAATAAGATTAATAACCATGCTAATGAGTAGCCTGAGGATTTGGGGTGTTCTGTCAACAATATGGAGACCGTCGTTTCCCCATAAACTCTGGGTATCTATCTTAGAGATGCCAGCTTTTCGTAATGCACTGAGTGTTTTACTCTGTAGATCACTGTTCTCAGCCTGCTAACAACCCTCAAGTAGATCAACAGCTGTCATGTCTCAGCCCAAGAGTGACTGAAGGTAAAAGGTAATATGTCTTCCCAAGATGAATAGCGCTGGGAGTTCCAAGTATTTTAACCCTGGCCTTGACTATAAATTGCTCTTACAGGCTAGAGCTTACCTTCTTCATTTATAAACAGTGGTTTATAAATTGTTTAATACTACTTCCATGTAAAATATAAACACTCCTAAATACAACTAAGTAGATAAATTCAAGTCTTAATTTGCTAGAGGCACACAAAACCCAGTCCCCTGGCCTGGTGGACTGATTTCCAGGTCTAGAGAAAAGAAGTAGATCAGATTCTAATATCAGGTAGTAAAAACTCGGGGCAAGTGACGTAGGCAGCTGGAGGAAGGAGGAAGCTTCCGTTCGCCTGTATTTTCAATCGAATCTCTTTTATCTCTTTTTCTAAAGGCCTTTGCACTTGCTGTTTCCCCTGTCTTGAAGTTCTGCCATGGTTCTTTGCATGTCTGCCTTCCCTGTATAATGTAGGGTTAAGCTCAAAATTTACCTCTTGAGATGTATTTCTATTGGTTCCTCACCTCTTGTTTGTCTTCTTGATAGCACTAATCACTCTCTGAAAAGGTCTTGTTCATTCATTTGCTTACTTGTTTATCATTTATTGTCTCTTTTCTCCCTACTGCCCAACAGCCCGTAAACTCCAGAAGAGCAGGGACCTGTTTATCTTGCCTCCCATCTATTTGAAGTGCCTGGAACAGTGTTTGACTCATATAGTAAGACCTCTGTAAATGCTAGTATAAATAAATGCAAGATGAGGGCTCAGGTCTGATTGGGTTTTATATATCAAACTTAGTAAATGAAAAACACTTAACAAATCCTCATCCAGCAAATAAGTACATGTAAGTCATCTCTCCATTAGACATGGATTTTGTCTTTTGAAACACTTGAACTGGCAAAGAAAAGGCTCTGGCTTGGCCCTTACTTCTTGATCATTTTTTTCTACCACACCTAATACAATTATTGAGATCCCCAAAATTCAGAATTAAAAAGAATTCTCTCATATTTTTAGAATTTGTTTAAAAGCCCCAATATGCATTATAAGGCATATTTAAGTTAAAAGGCTTATTTAATTATCGGACGAATTATTTGCTGGACAGGTAATTTCTTTCTTGAGAATCAATGGAACTTGTACTGAACTGAGTTTATTTTTCCTCTAATAATTAATTGATTGAAAACTCAATTCCACAAAAGCCGTTGTCATCCACAATAAAATTTTCTTTAGGTGCTTTGTCCTAATTTCCAATGCCATTTTTGTAAGTGTGAAAATAGGTTTTTTAAATTGTATTAAAAACTAGAGTTTATTGATGTGTTGATTTAGCAAATCCTAACCACAAGACTACATTTAAAATATTAATAGTCTGTTAGGCACAATTACATTTGAAAATACTAATGTCTGTGCATTTTAATGAGGCGTAACATCCCTTTGTTAGAAATAACACTCCTTCTTGAATGGCTGTCCTTTTCAGATGAGAGGAAATTATAGATGATGGACCAGGCTTTGAAAGGATGAATAAATATCTACAGTGTGTCTAGATATGTTCTAGTCATGGTGCTGGGTATTCTTCATATGTTAGGGACCAACCAAATGTTTTCTGGAGTTTTCTGCCCAGCATTCAGTCTATGAGGAATTCCCCTTGTGGGACTATTTTGTGTGATGTAATGTGTATGATGAGATGAACCCTTGGGTAGCTAAATTCCTTTGATCTGGGTCTAAGATAAATCTCATCCTATTAAAATGATCACTAATTATAATGAAGTTCAATATACTGTAAAATCTTTAAAACTACAGAATTTTGCCCTTCAGAGAATTTTTGATTAAGACAATTTTACCTAGAAAGAATTTTATGTTGGCCGGGTGCGGTGGCACACACCTGCAATCCTAGCACTTTGGGAGGCCAAGGTGTGTGGATTGCCTGAGCTCAGGAGTTTGAGATCAGCCTGGGCAACACAGTGAAACCCTGTCTCTACTAAAACTACAAAAAGTTAGCTAGGTGTGGCAGTGTGCATCTATAGTCCCAGTTACTTAAGAGGCTGAGGCAGGAGAATTGCTTGACCCCTGGGAGGCAAGGTTGCAGTGAGCTAAGATTGTGCCACTGAACTCCAGCCTGGGCAACAGAGCAAGACTGCATCTCAAAAAGAAAAAAAAAAAAAAAGAATTTTATGTCTTCCTGGAATCATCTGAATTAATCAGAAACTAGCTTACATTTTCTTCCATTCCTAGGCTTATACATTAAATATTTTTGCCTTGGAATTTTATGCTAATGATTATAGCTTAAAAATCACTTTTTAGATTAAAGGAGCTGGAACACAACTGATTGCTAACCTCTGTTGTGAATTAGTCAAAAAAAAAAAAAGAAGGGTTTTCTGAAGCACAGAGGAGGGAACGTAAGGGTCATGCATCTATTTTTATCATTACTTCTTTTCTTCTCTAAATTCACGGACTGTTGTGACAGGCATTGTTTTGTAGGATGGTTTGGAGTTTATGTGAGTAATATATTGAATGGTTGAAATAATCTGAACTGGGACAGGTAATGGAAATTGAAGAGAAATTACTGCTTTTACCTCAGACACAATTGAGCTATGAGTTAGAGTTTGGACTCCACCTTACTTACAAGCAGGACATAGGAGCTTTAGTGCTGCTATACAGTGTTTGGCTGATAAAATGGACTCTCATACATTACAGAGGGAAGTGAGAATTATTTAGGTGGACCTTATCCACAAGGCGATTTGTTAATACATGTCAAGTACCTTGAAATATTTTTATAGACTTTGACTCAAGAATTTGAAGTACACAAAAATTAGCATATGCAAAGAAATTTGTATATAGCAGTCATTCTTAATTGTGGTCTACCATCTGCAGGGATCCCTGAGACCACTTTAGGGGTACCACAAGGTCAAAACTATCTTCATAATGATATTGAGTTATTTGCCATTTTCATTGTGTGGTCATTTGCACCAATGGTGCAACATAAATTAAGACAGTGGCACCTGACTATATTAGAACTCATTTTCCACAGTGCGTTACCCCAGGAGCAAAAAAATATGTCAGTTCCACTTATCAGTGTACTTGATAAAGTAGTAAAAAATAGTAACATTGTTAAATTTTGACCCTTGACTATGACATCTTTATTTATTATTTTTTTGTAGATGAGCCCCACTATGTTACCTAGGCAGGTCTTGAACTCCTGAGCTCAAGTGGTCCTCCTGCCTTGGCCCCTTAAAATGTTGGGATTACAGGCATGAGCCACTGCGCCTGGCCAGAATACACATATTTTTAATCCTCTGTTGAAGAAATGGGAAGTACACATGAAGCACTTCTCCTGAACACTAAGTATGAATGCTGTCTCATGGAAATGCCCTTGTGTAATTGCTTGAGTAGGGAGCTAAACTAGCTGCTTTTTACACTTAAACACCATTTTAATGTGAAAGAATGACTAAAGGGCAAACTAAGGATATTCAGACTTGGGTTTGTGGCAGATATTTTCTCCAATGAACAAAGTGACCCTGTCACTTTCAGAAAAACAAGTAATGGAGTTTTTAAATGAGCTAATGAACATATGACTTTATGAATCAGAGGAGTGAGGACTAGACACAGGACTAGGATAGTAACTAACAGAATTATTTTAAATGAATTAGTGCATATATTCACTGCCCCCAGAGAGTTCTTGGTAATATTCAGACATACTCAGCAGTGCACTGTTGGTGATTCAAGCAGCAGCTATTCCCCCTCAGCTCACACTGAGCAGAGCCACAACTGGTTCTGGTGGCCAGCCCTCAGTCAGTAATAACTGGCTGCCGTCAGCCACTCAGTCCCTCCCATCCTCTTTGCCTGGGGATTGAGCTTGATATTGAATCTCTTCCTCTGTGGACCATGGTGCTCATCTTGGGGCCCTTGTGGGAAGACTGAGCCCAGCACTTTGCTGACAGGTCTCTGAAGGGATGAGTACCAAGTCCTGAAGTTCTTACACCTAAGGTGCAGTAAGCACTTTCATTCTTCCATTCTTATAAGATATGCAACTGGCCTGGAGAGATGCCGTTCCTGCAAATCCACCAGCCATTTCCATCTCTTTAATTGATTCCTAAAAACCTGGTCTTTTATCTACCTTCAAGTTTCCAATGTTTCCTCCTTAGCAGTTTTAAGGGGCTTTGCCTTTGTCACTTGGTAGTCCCTGTTTTGAAACACTGTTTCTACAATCTTTCCAGCAATGTTAGCTCTTATAATGTGGGATGATTGTACTGGATCTTTCATCTATTCATTATAGACAAAGATTTTTGTTTTAATTAAAAGCTCTCATAGGCACTGAAATGAAAATATGATCAAGAGGTGTGTATGTCAAATACAATTTATTCTTTGAACAAGTATTTATTCAGCTTTTACTAATGAATCTTTTGGGTAGATAAAAATAAAAATATAAGGTCTTTACCCTCGAGAAACATACAATCCCAGGAGGCTAAGAGAAAAGTAAATGAATAGACTTACAGAATACTCTGAACAGTGTTGAGACGGAAATGTGAACTCTGGCTGCAGAGGGCTTGGGAAGAAACTCCAAGCTGACCAATGGGCAAGGGATGCTTTTCTAGAGGAGCTCGACCTTCAAGGTCCCGCAAAATATGGCCCTGAGTCACCCATCCATGTTCACACCCTCGCAGCTTCATAGAATCCTCACTCCAGGCAGGATTCTGCTCACTCTCGCAAACTCACTCTGCGTGTTCTCATTCAATGGGTCTTGCTTTGATTATTCCCTATGTCCGGAATTCTCATACAACATTCTCTGCAGCCAAATAGCTCTTACTGTTCAATGCCTGCTTCATTTCCTGAAGCCTTCTTGACCACACAGCCCACTCTTCTTTCTAGAAGCAGCATTTCCCATTTCCTTGGGAAGCATTAGGTAGATATCCTTTCTACACATCTTCGTGGAATCCTGTGCCAAGCTCTGCTTTAGTGCTTCCATATTCAACTACTGAAGTCTTCCACTTGGAAGATTTCATGTTTACAACGTGCAAAACTAAACTCCTGATCTCTCTGGGTCCATCTCCTGTCATTTTTACCCAAAGTCTTCACTCTCCTCCCCATCCCTTTCCAGTCTCCTAAGTAGAAGCCCCACTAAAATTCTGAATGCATCTTCAGTTCCTCTCATTTCAAACATCACACATCCAATTCTGGTGGCTCGAATTTTAAATATATCCAGAATTTGTTGTCTTCCCACCACCTTCACTGTTTCCACCCTGATCTCAGCCACTAGAATAATCTCAAAACTAACTTATTCCAATGGTTTCCTAACTGGTTTCCCTGCATCTCCTCTTGTACCTAAGTCTATTCTTCACGAGCAGCCAGAGTAATCTGTTTAAAACATAAATTGGATTGCATCCCCCTTCTGCCCAAAGCCCTCCAACTGTTTCCACTTTAATAAAACTGAATTCCTCCCAAAGCTGACAGGGCAATCCCACTTCTCTGACCCATCCCCTACCACTGTTCCCAGTCACCTAACTTTAGAACTAGAGCTTCCTTGCTATTCTGAGAATACACTATGCATGTTTCCACCTCAAGGCATTGCCCTGACTGTTTCCCCTATCTGGAATATTTTTCCCTCAATAGCTGTGTGGCCAAACCTCTCTTCTTCCAAGTCTTGACTCCAATGTCACCTCAATAAGGCCAACCACAATGACCCTACTTTAAATTGCAAGCCACTTTTATTCACACCCTAGTAGTCTCAATCACCCTAACCAGTTTTTTCTTTTCAATATTACTTATCATGTTTTAGCATTATATATGCACACGCATGCACACATACTCACATAAACTCTATTGTTTTTTGTCTGCTTCTCCCAACTACCATGTATGCTTTATCTGGGCAGAGATTTTGGTCTTTTTTTTTTTTTATAGCTATATTCTGAGCACTGCTAGGATAGATTTTGTGATAGTTTTCAATAAGTATTTTCTGAATAAATAATAAGTTATGCATCATTCCCTTAGTAGACTACAAATTCCTTGAGCACATAGATTCTGAATAGTTCAACATGATATATTCACCATCTAGCCCAGTACTTGGAACATCATTAAGCACACAATAATTGTTAACAAATGAGTCACTCCATCCACTGAACTAATGTCTATACTGTTCATTTTAGCATTTAATTACATTTTTAATATCTCACTGAATCATGTGTGTACATTAACCAGTTGGTGAAACTTGGTTTTATTGTGATCATGGGCCACAGCTCCTACCTGTTTTGGTAATCCAACCTGGTTGATTACCTGACAAATGGCCTGCCGTATATTCTGAGTTGAATCGAATGTGTAATAACTGGGTTGGGGATTGTGGGTGAGGGGTGTAAGGATCTCTAGGAGGATATGTCATAGAGCATTATTTCCAGAAATAGAGACAAACGAATTCTGTGAGAACTCTAGCTTCCAGGATCTTTTTTTCTCTTGACATGCCTTTTTATTTGCTAACGATTTTTTCCCCAATTTACATTCTAGAGGTCCTAGAACAACTCCATTTGCCTTTAGGGAGGCAAATGCTTTTTTTGACTTGCTTTTTATGACTGCTAAGAATTTTGGAATTGTGTTAAGTATTTTTATTAATTTTTTTGTGTGCTTAATGAAAACATGGCATAAATCTCAACATATATACATCTATCTGGCCATCAATTTACGGAGTGGGTCCCAGGCCTTGTGAATAAAAGATACCTAAGATTTATTATAGGCCCCTGACTACAATAAATTTATTCTACTTGAAGAGGCAGAAACTTAAATCAACAATGCAGAACAGTAAGTTAAATTCTAGCATGAAAATCTGTGCACTGTGTTATGAGAATACGTAAGAGGGGCGCTTAAGCCAGATCTAGTTTATTCACAGATTTTTTTGAAATTACCAGCACTTGAGCTGTGTCTTGAAGTACGCTTAGGAGGGGAAGAGTAGGGATAAAACAGAAGGAGCCTCCAGCTTTGTTTTTCGCTTAGGATTGTCGTGGTTGGCTATTATTTGTTTTTTTTTATGGTTCCATATGTTTTAAAATAGTTTTTCACTAGTTCTGTGAAGAATACCAATGGTAGTTTCATGGGAATAGCATTGAATCTGTAAATTGCTTTGGGCAGTATGGTTATTTTCATAATATTGATTCTTCCTATCCATGAGCATGGAATGTTTTTCCATTTGTTTGTGTCACCTCTGATTTCTTTGAGCAGTGGTTTGTAGATCTCCTTGAAGAAGTCCTTCACTTCCCTATTTAAAGATTTTTAAATAAGGTGGTGGTGATTAACAGAACAAATGTGGAATAGAAGAAAACTTCAGAATGATACAGGACATCTAGGAAAAAAACACAACTAATCTCACACTTAATTATGAAAGACTGAATGCTTTTCACATAAAATCAGGAGCAAGACAAGGATGTATGTTCTCACTATCTCTATTCAACATTGTTCTAAACGGGGCATTTAGACAAGAAAAATAAATAAGTAAAATGTATCCAGATTGGAAAAGTAAAAGTAAAATTATTTGTTTTCAGTTGACATGATCTAGTATGTATAAAATCCTCAGGAATCCAATTGTAAAATTTATTAGTACTAATAAGCCAGTTCAGCAAGGTTTCAGGATAAAATATTAGTATATAACAATCAAGTGTATTTCAATACACTAGCAATAAAGAATCCAAAAATTAACAAATTAATTTTATCTAAAATATCAAAAAGATACCAAAATCTGGCAGAGAGAAAACAAAAAAAGAAAACTTTAGGCCAATATCCTTGATGAACATCATTGCAAAAATCCTCCACAAAAAATACTGCAAACTAAATCCTGCAACCCATCAAAAAGCTTATCTACCACAGTCAAGTAGGCTTCATCCCTGGATGGAAGGTTGGTTCAACATATGAAAATCAATAAATGGGATTCATCACATAAACAAAACTAAAGACAAATAGCACATGATTATCTCAATCAATTCAGAAAAGGCCTTCGATAAAATTCAACGTCATTTCATTGTAAAAACTCTCCACAAACTAGGTATTGAAGAAACATACCTCAAAATAATAAGAGCCATATATGACAAAGCCACAGCCAATATCATACTGAATGGACAAAAGCTGAAAGCATACCCCTTGAAAGTCGGCACAAGACAAAGATGCACTCTCTCATGACTCCTCCTCTAAGTTCAGGCCAGGGCAATCAGGCAAGAGAAAGAAATACAATGTATTCAAATAGGAAGCCAGGAAGTCAAACTATCTTTGTTTGCAGATGACGTGATCCTGTATCTAGAAAACCCCATCAACTCAGCCCAAAAGCTTCTTAAGCTGATAAACAACTTCAGCAAAATCTCAGAATATAAAATCAATGTGCAAAAATCACTAGCATTCCTATATAACAACAATAGGCAAGCTGAGAGCCACATCATGAATTTACTTCATTCACAATTGCCACGAAAAGAATGAAATGCCTAGGAATCAGCTAACAAGGAAAGTAAAGGACCTCTTCAAGGAAAACTACAAATCACTGCTCAAGGAAATCAGAGGTTACTCAAACAAATGGAAAACATTCCATGCTCATGGATAGAAAGAATCAATATTGTGAAAATGGCCATCCTGCCCAAAGTAATCTACAGATTCAATGCTATTCCCATTAAACTACCATTGACATTCTTCACAGAATCAGAAAAAACTATTTTAAAATTCATATGGAATCAAAAAGGGCCAAATAGCCAAGACAATCCTAAGCAAAAAGAGCAAAGCTGGAGGCATCACACTACCCAACTTCAAACTATACTGTAAGGCTGCAGTAACCAAAACAGCATTGTACTGGTACAAGAACAGACACATAGACCAACGGAACAGAATAGATGTCCCAGAAATAAGACTGCACACCTACAACCAACTGATCTTTGACAAACTTGGCAAAAACAAGCAATGGGGAAGGGATTTCCTATTTAAGAAATTGTGCTGGGAGAACTGGCTAGCCACATACAGAAAAAGGAAACTGAACCCATTTCTTACACCATATACAAAAATCAACTCAAGATGCACTGAAGACTTAAATATAAAAAACCATAGAAGTAAATCTAGGCAATAGCATTCAGGACATAGGCACAGGCAAAGATTTCATGATGAAGACATCAGATACAATTGCAACAAAGCAAAAATTGACAAACGGGATCTAATTAAAAAGCTTCTGCACAGCAAAAGAAATTATCACCAGAGTGAACAGACAATCTACAGAATTGGATAAAATTTTTGTAACTTATCCGTCTGACAAAGGTCCAGCATCTACAAGGAACTTAAACAAATTTACAAGAAAAAAAAAAACAAACAACCCTGTTAAAAAGTCATCAAAGGACATGCACAGACACTTCTCAAAAGAAGACACACATGTGGCCAAGAAACACATGAAAAAAAGCTCAACATCACTAATCATTAAAGAAATGCAAATCAATACCACAATGAGATACCATCTCATACCAGTCAGAATGGCTATTAATAAAAAGTCAAGAAACAACAGAAGCTGCCAAGGTTGTGGAGAAAAAGGAACACTTTTACACTGTTGTTGGGAGTGTAAATTAGTTCAACTGTTGTGGAAGGCAGTTTAGAGATTCCTCAAAGACCTAAAGGCAGAAACACCATTTGATCCAGCAATCCTTTTACTGGGTGCGTATCCAAAGAAATGTAAATAATTATATTATAAAGATACATTCATATGTATGTTCATTGCAGTACTATTCACAATAGTAAAGACATGGAATCACCCTAAATGCCCATCAATGATAGACTGGATAAAGAAAATGTAGTACATACGCACCATGGAATATTATGTAGCCATAAAAAGGAATGAGATCATGTCCTTTACAGGGACATGGATGGAGCTGGAAGCCATTATCCTCAGCAAACTAACACAAGAACAGAAAACCATATACCAGATGTTCTCATTTTTAGGTATGAGCTGAATAATGAGAACACATGAATATATGGGGGAACAACACACACTGGGGCCTGTCAGAGGGTTGGGTAGGGGAGGAGGGAGAGCATCAGGAAGAATAGCTAACAGATGCTGGGTTTAATACCTAGGTAATGGGATGATCTGTGCAGCAAATCACCATGGCACACATTTATTTATATAACAAGTCTACACATCCTGCCCATGGACCCTTGAACTAAAAATAAAACTTGGAAATAACAAAAATAAAATATCAAAAAAAATACCTACAAATAAATTTAACAAAAGAAATGCAAGACTTAGGCTGGGCGTGGTGGCTCACATTCGTAATCCCAGCACTTTGGGAGCCTGAGGCAGGTGGATCACATGAGCTCAGGAGTTAAAGACCAGCCTGAGCAATATGGTGAAACCCCATCTCTACCAAAAATACAAAAATTTGCCAGGCATTCTGGTGTACACCTGTGGTTCCAGCTACTTGGGAGGCTGAGGTGGAAGGATTGCTGGAACCTGGGAAGTCAAGGCTGCAGTGACCATGATCACACCACTGCACTCCAGCCTGGGTGACAGAATGAGAGTCTGTCTCAAAAAAAAAAGAAAAAAAGTAAGACTTATAAAACAAAAAGTATAAAACATTATTAAATGAAATTAAAGATCTAAATAAATTGAAAGACTTAATATTAAGATGGCAGTACTCCCCAAATAGGTCTAGAGCTTCAGTGCAGTCTCTATCAAAATCCAAGCTCCCTTTTTGTGCAAAACTTTACAAGCTGATCCTAAAATTCATATGAAAATGCAAGGGGCTGGATAACCCAAACAATCTTGAAATATAAAAATAAAGGCTGGGTACAGTGGCTCATGCTTATAATCCCAGCACTTTGGGAGACTGAGGCAGGTGGATCAAAAGGTCAGGAGTTCAAGACCAGCCTGGCCAATATGGTGAAACCCTGTCTCTATTAAAAATACAAAAACATTAGCCAAGCGTGGTGGCACATGTCTCTAATCCTGGCTACTCAGGAGGTTGAGGCAGGAGAACTGCTTGAACCCAGGAGGTGGAGATTGCAGTGAGCCGAGATCGCTCCACTGTACTACAGCCTGGGCAACACAGCAAGACTCCATCTCAAATAAATAAATAAATAAATAAAGCTGGATGACTCACATTTTCTGATTTGAAACTTATTGCAAAGCTATAATAATCAAGACAGTGTTGTACTAACACACAATAGACATACAGACTGATGGGATAAAATTGAGGTCCCAGAAATAAACCCCTACATTTATGGTCAACTGATTTCCAACAAGGGAAACAATGCTATTCAATGAGAAATCAACAGTCTTCAAAAAATGTTGATGGGAGAAGTGGATATCTTTATGTATAACAATAAAGTTTAAAGTTAGAGTCCTACTTCACACCATACACAAAAATGAACTCAAAATAGATTATAGATCTAAATGTAAAACTCTTGGAAAAAATGTAGGAGACAATCGTCTTTCTTGACTTTGGGGTAGGCAATGATTTCTTGGATATGACGCCAATAAGCACTAGCAACAACAAAACAGATAAACTGAACTTCATCAAAATTGAAACCTTTGTGCTTTAAGAGATTCTGTTAATAAAGCAAAAAGACAACCTACAGAATGAGAGAAAATATTTGATCTGGCCTGGGAATTATATCTAGAACATACATGTGTTTCTTATGACTTCATAATTAAAAAAACAAAAGTTGACACAAGATTTAAACAAACAAGTCTCCAAAAATGGTATTAAAATGGCCAAGAAGCACATGAAAAGATCTTCAATATCATGAGTCATTAGGAAAATGCAAAGCAAAACCACAATGAGATACTGCTTCACACAAACACATATGGCTATAATTTAAAAAACAACGAGAACAAAAATGGACCATAACCAGGGTTGATGAAGATGTAGAGAAATTGAAGCTCTCACACATTGTCGGTGGAAATATAAAATGGCACAGTCACTTTGGAAAACTGTTTGACAGTTTCTCAAAATGTTAAATATAGAGTTATCATGTGATCCAGCAGTTTTATTCCTAGATATATAACCAAGAGATGTGAAAACAAATATCTATACAAAAATGTGTACAGGGATGTACATCGAAGGATTATTCATTATAGCCTGCAGTGGAAACAACGGAAGTAGCTATTAACTGACAAATGAATAAAAAAGTTTGGTATAGACAAGCAATGAAATATTATTCAGCAATGAAAAGGAATCGTGTTGTGACGCATGCTATAACAGGGAATCACCTTGAAAACATTATGCTGAGAGAAATAAGCCAGTTACCGAGGTCTGCATATTGTATGAGTCCATTTATGTGCAATGTCTAGAATCAGTATATCTATAGAGACAGAAAGTAGACTAGTTGTTGCCCATATACCTGGAAAAGAAGAGAGTAACAAACAGAGAATGATTGGTAATGGGCATGAAGTGTTTTTAGGAGTAATTAAAACAATCTAAATTAAATTGTGATGATGGTTACACAACTCTGAATATACCAAAAAGCACTATCTGTGCACTTTACATGAGTGTCTCATATGAAATGTGAATTATATCTCAACTACGGTGTTTAATCCAAAGTAAATTAAATTTTAAAAATATACTTTTGTAACCAACACAAAGATGAAAGAAAAATGCACCAAAAGAGGAACTATGTTCTCTTTGCGCTGAGGAATTATGGTTGATTTTTATTTTTTTCTTCATACTTTTTGAAATTTTGCAAAATGCTACAACAATTTTTTATTACTTTTTATTTTTTAAACTTACATTTAAAATATTTATTCTAATTAAAGAAAAAGGAAATGACATATATTAAAAGATGAATTTGATTTTTAGAAAGAGGAGTATGAAAACCTGTGAATGAATTAAAGCAAGCCTAGCCAAGTCAGAAAGAAAAGTTAGGAAACTCTTGTGTCCTCTGGGAAACAACTAATGAGGTCCCAGATCAAAGCGGAAGCTCTAGGGATAGAGTGAAAAGGATGGAACTTTTAAAAATATTAAGTAAAATCACCAGTTATGCACATAAAAAGAATAAATTCATGAATTCAGTCAGAGTCTCTATATGGGATAACTGGGTGAATGGTAGGATCTATCACTATCTTAGAAATAACTGACAAGTATGGGAAAATACATATATTACTCCAAAAACAATTTTTATTTAAGGAGACAATAGTCTTTACGCACAGCTGAGAGTCAAAATATCTTATCTTGAAAACCCACTCCTGAAGTTTATAATGACATTTCTAGTTGTGTCACTAACAAGCTTTGTAATGTTGAACAAATCACTTTGGTTCTTGATTGAGAATTTGTATAAGAAGGTGCTTTAAAACAGTGAGTGTAAAAGAGTAGTCCCTGGGCCAACCACATCAGCATCATCACACAGGAATTTGATAAAAATGCAGATTCTCAGACCCCACTCCAACACTACAAAATCAGAAACTCTATGTGTGGGTCCAGGAATCTTTTTCTTTTAATATTTATTTGTTATGAATTGACAATAATCATGTATATTTTTAATCTATGTATAAATTGCAGAAAGATTCAATCAAGCTAATTAACATATCTATCACCTCAATTATTTATCTTTTTTTATGGTGAGGATGTTAAAAGTCTATTAGCAATTTTGAAATATACAATACATAATTATTATTAACTGTTGTCACCATGCAGTGCAATAGATCACTAAAACTTATTCCTCCAGTCTAATTGAAACTTTGTACCCTTTGGTCAACATTTCACCTTTCTGCATTCTTCCCCCTCTCCCCCAGCCTCTGGTAACCACCTTTCTAGTCTCTGCATCTATGAAATTGACTTTGTCTTTCTGTCCCTGGCTTATTTCCTTTAGATAATATCCTTCAGTTCCATCCATGTTGTCTTGAATGACATTTCCTTCTTTTTAAAGACTGCACAGTATTTACTGTGTCTATATTCCAGACTTCTGATAAGAGGGTAGTATCTAAAATATATAAGGAGCTCAAGCAACTTCAGAGCAAGAAAACATTTAGTTAAAAAGGTAGCAAAGGATTTGAACAGACATTTCTTAATAGAAGAGATATGAATGGCCAACAGATACGTGACAAAACACTCAACATCTCTATTCATTAGGAAAATGCACATTAAAACTCCAATGAGAAATTACCGCAGAGCTGTTAGATTGTCTATTTATCAAAATGATGAATGATAAGTGTTGGTGAGGATATGGAGAAAAGGGAACACTTGTACATTGTTGGTGGGAATGTAAATTGGTACAGCCATTATGGAAAAGATTATGACAGTTCCTCAAAAAAGCTAAAAAGAGAGCTCTGCATGCTGGCTGCCTGGACATAAACTCAGTGCTGTTGGCGGGGCATGGCAGGAGTAAAACTGACCTTGCTGGCTGCATGGGAGCTGGGTGAGGCCTGTCACTGCTGGCTTTCCCCAACTTCCCTGGTGACTGGTATGACACAGTAGGGGCAGCCATAATTTTCCCTGGAACATAACTCTGGTAACCTGAGAACCTCTCCCCACTAATCCCCCCACAGTGGCCGCAGCAAACCCCACCCAAGGAGAATCTGAGCTCAGACCCACATAACCCTGCCCCCACGTGATAGTTTTTCTGCTCCAGAGGAGGAGAAAGCAATAGCTAATTCCACTGCCTACAACATCCTGGCTAACCAGAGGTTCTCTGAGTCTGAGCATGTGACAGCTTCCCTGATAGCATAACCAGCATTCGAGAAAACCAGCGCACTAAACAAAACAAAAAACAAAACTATAACCAAAGACTCCCACAGAGACCACTTCACTCCCCTGCCACCTCCACTGGAGTGGGCACTGGTATTTGTGGCTGGAAGTCCTGAAGATGGTTCACATCACAGGACTCTTTGTAGACTTTCTCCAGCACCAGCCTGGAGCCTTGTAGCCCCAATGGGTGGCTAGACCCAGAAGGGAAATAACAATGATTGCAGTCTGGCTCTCAAGAAGCCCCATCCCTAGGGGAAGTGGAAGAGCACAACATCAAGGGATCACCCCATGGGAAAAAAGCAGATGGACAGCAGCCCTTGAGTTCCAGATCTTTCCACTAAAAGTCTACCCAAATGAGAAGGAACCAGAAAAGTAATTCTGGTAATATTACAAAACAAGGTTCAATAACAGCACTAAAAGATCACACTAGCTCTTCAGCAGTAGATCCAAACCAAGAAGAAATCTAAATGCCAGATAAAGAATTCAGAAGATTGATTATTAAGCTAACTACTCAAAGAGGTACCAGAGAAAGGTGAAAACCAACTTAAAGAGACATTTTTAAAATACAGGATATGGATGAAAAAGTCCCAGGAGAAATATATATCATAAAGAAAAGACAATCACAGCTCTGGAAATGAAAGACACACTTAGAGAAATACAAAATACACTGGAAAGTTTCAACAATAGAATTCTGCTGGGCACAGTGGCTCATGCCTGTAATCCTAGCACTTCGGGAGACCAAGTTGGGTGAATCATCTGAGGTTGGGAGTTCTAGACCAGCCTGACTAACATGATGAAACCCTGTGTCTACTAAAAATTCAAAATTAGCCAGGCATGTTGGTACCTGCCTGTAGTCCCAGCTACTTGGGAGGCTGAGGAAGGAGAATCACTTGAACCCAGAGGCAAGGGTTATGGTGAGCCAAAATAGTGTCATTGTACTCCAGCCTGGGCAATAAGAGCAAAACTCCGTCTCAAAAAAAAAAAAAAAGAAAAAGAGAAAGAAAATAGAATTGAACAATGACTTAAAAAAACAAAAATATATATATATATAAATAATTTTTTTTTTTTTTTTTTTTTTTTTTTTTTTTTTTTTTTTTTTTTGTGTGTGTGTGTGTGAGACAAAGTGTCGCTCTGCCACCCAGGCTGGAGTGCAGTGGTGCAATGTTGGCTCCCAGGTTTAAGCAATTCTCCTGCTTCAGCCTCCTGAGTAGCTGGGATTACAGGCATGCACCACCATGCTCAGCTAATTTTTTTGCATTTTTAGTAGAGACGGGGTTTCTCCATGTTGGCCAGGCTGGTCTCAAGAGATCCGCCCACCTCGGCCTCCTAAAGCACTGGGATTACAGGCATGAGCCACCATGCCAGGCTATCATTCTAATCATAAGTAAGGGATAAGATTTTAAGAAGTAAAAGGATAGGGTGATTGGCAACACTACAGGCTGAGGTACCAGTGGGAATGCAGAAATGGGATTTTATAATTTTATAATTCATAATTTATTTGTAATCAGAGGAAATTAGGCCACTGAAGCAGGGAAAGGGGCAGCATTGGTCAGCGCTGATCAGCAAACTTGGATGAGTAGAGTAGGCAACTTAGAAAAGCTTATTTTTGTTTTGAGATGGGTTCTCACTTTCTCACCCAGGCTGGAGTACAGTGGTACAATCACAGCTCACTGCAGCCTCCAATTCCTGGTTAAAGAGATCATCCTGCCTCAGCCTCCTGAGTAGCTGGGACTATAGATCTGCACCATCATGCCCAACTAATTTTAAAAATTTTAAATGTAGAGATGGAGTCTAGCCATCTTGCCCAAGCTAGGACAGCTCTCAAATATTGAATATTAGATTTATGCTCAAAGTTGATTATTTTCCCTATGTATGTATTATACTTGAGTTAATGGACTTATTATATAAACTTAAAGAAATGCAAGTGTTATAGAACAAAACCACAAGAACAATCAAGAAATTGAACTTTGTACAAAAGTACTCAATGATAACATGCTCTGACCAAAGAAAAGAATTGCAGAATGTTTCATGCTTTAGCTCTATCAAGATGTGATTTCTTTTATAGCTTCTGAACTGGGTCATCTTTATAGATTCTCTTTTAGAACAAACTTTCCCCTTCCAAAGTCTTGAAATCCATTTTAATGCAGTCCTATAGTCTTTTCTTTTTTTAAAAAAGGAATATCTTAAATAAAATCTCATTCAGTTAGTGAAAAAAGTTATTCATAATTTCTTCCAAATCCTTAATGAGTCTACAGATTAGGGCATTAAGGATTACTCCTCCCAACAAATGACATTTCAGTTGAGCTGGCATTAGCTTAATCTCCTTGGTTATTTCACATTGTTAATACTATCCATTAAACACCTTTAAATTACTAAAATCCAGTCTATTATTAAAGCAGAAAAAAAATCATTTTTATGACTATGTACTTCAGAATTCTCAGTAGTGAAGGTATTTTCTAAACTCTTCAGTCCAGCTTCTGAGCTCTGCAACAACCACCCTTGTGTCTGTCTGGCTTACCCATCTCATTTTTCCTTTTCTTCCAGGTGGTCCCAAAGAAACATCAAGTTAATCTTTATCCTGTCCTGGGAGTAAGACTGGCTGGTTCCTCCACCTATGCCTGCTAAAAATCCTGGCACATGATAAGTGGAATAAATAGTTGCTGAATTGAAGTGAGTCTCATCTTTCTATCCTCTGCCAATTCACATTACTCATACTTATCAAAGATTGGCTGACATTTCTTGCAGAGTGAGTTTGATGAATAACTAGCTCTGGCATCACCATCCTTCTTAATAGCTCCTCAGCATTGATTTATCCACCTTTTAAAGTGCATTTCAGGATGCATTATCCAATAACCAGTATTAGGACAAATCAAAATACATACAGAAACAGTTAACTTAGATTCCTTCCTCACATCTCTTCAAATACAAATTCCAGATAGACTAAAATGTTAAATTACCAAAAAAAAAAAAAAAAAAAAAAAAGAAAGAAAAAGAAAAAATCTAAGTCTAGAAGAAAATGCTAGTTAGTTTTATATAACATTTGGGATAAAGACTTGCTATGGCAAAGGCAGTTTAACAGATTTGATTATATAAGCTTTTTTAACTGCTTTAAACAAGAACATCAAAAATAAACTCTTGTAAATTTAAGTTATGAAAAATATTTGTGATGAGATAAAATGTTATTTTCCTTGAATAACAAAAATACCTTACAAATTAGTAATAAAACAAGAGTTTTAAAACCCCAATCAAAAATGGTTAAAGTACATTAACCAGCAATACCCAGAAAAGAGAATACAAATGTCTAATAGATATATGGCAAATTGTCCCACCTCACTAGTAATCAAAGCAAACTGAAACGAAAAGATGCTATGCAGTGTAGGGCATTGTGGAGAGCCTACCAATAACAAAAACTTGTGTTCGGTACCCAGTATTGGTTTGGTTCAGGAAGCAGACTCTCATACAAAATGCCTTTCTGCAGAGCATTTTCAAGATGCTCTTCACCTCTAGAAGTTTATCCTAAGGAGTTAATTCCTGTGGCTGAAAATTTAGCTAAAGGATTATTCATGTCATCATTTCACACAATACTGAAAGCACTGGGAACAATCTAAACATTCAATGGTTGGGAATTGGTTAATACATGATCATGTAACTGAACAATGGAATGGATGTACTCATTGTAAACAATGAAGTAAAATGTTTAAAGGGCTAGAAAGCTGTTCACTATGAAGTGAAAAGAGCAGATGCCCAGATTTAAAATGTTTATTTCTGAGTAAGATTGGATATAATTTGTATTTTTTATTTCTCATTTTTCTTTACCAGAATTAGCAGTATTTAAAGAAAACAATCTTTCTACAGTGAGCATGTTTATGGAACTCCCGAGACTAGGACTTTTGGAGCTGGAGTTGAGTTTAGACAATATTATGGATATCAACCTCCAGACATTTAGAGCATGTATTGTTCTTTCATTTTGGGAAATCTAAAAGGCAAACCTTCAAAGGGCTCTTTCTTGGTCATATGCAAACTATTTTTATTATAAAATAACTTTTTTACTCTCATAAACCCTCAAAAAATTAGCATTAATAATTTCTGGAGCTCCCAAGATATACAAATGACTAAAGGTTTATCTCTTAAGCTGTAATTTTTTAGATCATAGTATAGCTATTTTAATGAACATCTCCCTAATATTTTACACAGTTCCATGATGGCTTCAGTAACCCTTGTTGAATGTGACCGAGACTCTGCCAAAGAGCTCAGGATTATGGCCATGCACATCATATCTGATTCTATGATATGCTGGTGCTCTCAGGCTACTAAGATACATTATTCTAGATGGCTTCAGTCATGGTGCTTTCTAGCTTCGGTGGTAAAATTTTACATTATTTGTGTTTCTTCCCTGGCTGTCGGCTGTTATTTCTTGATATTGTCTATATGGTAATGTGGGTTAGCCACTCAATCCAAATTATTGATTGAGACTTCTAGTATGTGGTGAGGTTGGAAACTACATAACCAAGTCAACAAGAATTATGTGTAAAATGAGAATAAACAGTCTCTAAGGGAAGTTTGAGGAGTTTTCTTAAGAATAAAGTGTGTACATTATGTTAAGTGAAATAAGCCAGGCACAGAAAATTAAACACCGCATGTTTTCACTCATATACAAAAGGTAAAAAAAGTTGATCTTATGGAAGTAAAAAGTAGAACAGAGGATATTAGAGGCTGGGAAGGGTTAGGAGGAAGCAAGCAAATGGGAGAAATTTGTTCAAGGGTACAAATTTACTGCCAGATAGTAGGAATAAGTTGTAATGTTCTACAGCACTGTTAAGATCACTATAGCTAACAATAACATATATTTTCCAATAGCTAGAAGAGAGGATATTAAATGTTCCCAACACAAAGAAATGATACATGTTTGAGATAATGATATGTTAATTAGCCTGATCTCATCCCATTTGTATGGATTGAGGCATCTTTATGTACCCCATAAATATGTATAATTATTATGTGTCAAGTTAAAAAATAAATAATAAAAAATATGTAACAAAGAAAGAATGAAGTGTGCAGGCTTAATGCAGCCATTTTGTGACACTATGTTTTATGAGATACAATTGTTGTACAATTAAGTTCCACAAAGACAATGTGCTACTGCATTTCTTGGACTTGAAATTTTCAAGAAATTTATTTAATAAATTCCAAATAAAGGCATTAATAGTTTCAGATCTTTTATAAAAATGATAAAAATAGATAAAATACCAAAGTGTCGTCATACCACAAAAAATTAATGCTTCAGATAGGAACACCTTGACTAAGTGGCCAGTCATTTCTTTTGTATAAACTCTACTGCAGCAAAACTGATCTATGGTTTTCAAAGTCAAGACAGTGACTACCATTGGGGTCAATGACACACAGTATCTCTGGGTCACAGTTACTATTTTTTCTTGATCTGCATTTGGTTTACTATATGCTTTTATTTTCTGAAAAGTCACTGAGCTGTAGCTTATGATTTGTGTAGTTCTCTTAATGTATCTCTTTTACACACTTATGATTTGGGTAGTTCTCTCAATGTATCTTATTCATCAAAAGAGTTTTTTCCACAAAAATTAAGTCCTTCTACATATAAAAATCCAGCAATTCCCCTCCTGGGTATCTACCCACAGGAAAGGAAGTCATTATATGGAAAAGATACTTGCACATTCTGTTTATAGCAGTACAATTTGCAATTGCAAAATATGGAATCCCCAAATGCCCATCAATCAAGTGGATAAAGACAATGTGGTATATATATACCATGGAATACTACTCAGCCATAAAAGGAACAAACTAATGGCATTTGCAGCAACCTGGATGGAATTGGAGACCATTATTCTACGTGAACTAACTCAGGAATGGAAAATCAAACATCATATGTTCTCACTCATAAGTGTGAGCTAAGCTATCAGGAGGCAAAGGCATAAGAATGATACAATAACTTTGGGGACTTGGGGAGGTTAGGAAGGGGTTGTGTGATAAAAGACTACACACTGGGCACAGTGTACACTGCTCGGGTGATGGGTGTACCAAAATCTCAGAAATCACCACTAAAGAACTAATTCATGTAACCAAACACCACTTGTTCCCCAAAAACCTATTGAAATTAAAAGAAAAAAAAGAGACTATAGTAGAGTTTTGTCTTTGGGCTATAAAGGGTTAACAATTCTTATTGGTTTATTTTTGAGATGGAGTCTCACTCAGCAGCCCAGGCTGGGATGCAGTGGCGTGATCTCGGCTCACTGCAACCACTGCCTCCCAGGTTCAAGCAATTCTCTCATCTCAGCCTCCTCAGTAGCTGGGATTACAGGCACCCACCATCATGCCCAGCTAATATTTATATTTTAGTAGAGACGGAGTTTCACCATGTTGGCCAGGCTGGTCTTGAACTCCTGACCTCAAGTGATCCGCCTGCCTCAGCCTCCCAAAGTGCTAGGATTACAGGCGTGAGACACCACGTCCAGTCTCACTGGTTTCTTAGCAACAAATGTTCTTCTTTGGTGCATTTGGACTGTATGTTACCACTTACTTATTCTAATAAAGTACACTTCCTCCCATGGTGGAACACGATAAAAAGTCTAAGGTCTCTTGTTGGCCTCAAAGGCGATTAAAATTTTATTGGAAATTGATGTTTGATTGTTTCAATCAATTTTTTTCATTTTCTTAATTTGAAGTGATGATTTGTTGCTCTGCTGCTCTGCTTAATCAATGGGATATAGGGAGGATCAAATAAAATACTGTTTGTGAAAGTATTTTCAGTGTCAGACTAATAGGTGCCATCACTGCTATCATCATCACGATCATCATTACCATCAGCAGCAGCACCCTTATTTTTTACTGTAGACTAGAAAAGATGGGCTTAAGGTTATTTTCCTTATTTCTTATATCATGAACACTAGACTGCCTCCTGAGCTGGAAATTTCCACATCAGGGAGGGCCAACATGTGGCAGGCTTGCCTGGGTACCATCCACACTGAAGGTAAATCGTGAATCAATCCTAGTACTCTTTCAGCTGAGCATGGCATTTGTGTCAGAATTCTTCTCAATACTGCATTCTAATTGTTTAAATTTGATATGTGAGAGCAAACCTATTTCCCATCCCTGACCTAGGCTCTAACACTATGTCTGCAGAGGTAAAATTACAGATTCGTAACATTAGAAGACGAGAAGGGTTGTAAAGATTTATGAAGTCCAGTGTTTATCAGGTGTGGTCCTGTGGCCACCTGCAGCATCACCTGGGAATTTGTTACTGCAAATTCTTACCCCCACATCCCAAACTACTGAATCAGACACTCCAAAGTTAGGCTTCTAGAATCAAGGGATTTTTTTTGTTTGTTTGTATTTTGTGTTTTTTTTGAGATGGAGTTTCGCTCTTGTTACCCAGGCTGGAGTGCAATGGCATGATCTCGGCTCACCGCAACCTCCGCCTCCTGGGTTCGGGCAATTCTCCTGCCTCAGCCTCCTGAGTAGCTAGGATTACAGGCACGTGCCTCTATGCCCAGCTAATTTTTTGTATTTTTAGTAGAGATGGGGTTTCACCATGTTGACCAGGATGGTCTCGATCTCTTGACCTCATGATCCACCCGCCTCGGCCTCCCAAAGTGCTGGGATTACAGGCTTGAGCCACCACGCCCAGCCTAGAATCAAGGTTTTAATAAGTTCTCCAGGGATCCTGAGAGTTATATAGTATGAGAACCACTGCTGCAGTCCAATCCCCTCAGTTCTTGCTCATAAAGAATCTTAGGTCTCCAGGTGTCAAGCAATTTTCCCAAGCCTATCCATGGAATTAGTTGCCAAACAGAAACCATAACCAACTTTCCAATTCCCAGGTGACATATTGGACAATAAGTTAAAAAAATGTAACCAAAAAGTCCCTCAAATTTCTACCTCTTTAAGTTTCTAATTGGAAATTCCTGTCATTGCCTGGCATCTTTTGGGGACTAACCCCAACATTTTAGTCTCTATGGTTCAAGTGTAGATCCCTGGGTGGGCTCAGGATCTCATTTAGCCAGAGCACCCCTCAATCCCCTCACTTCTGCCAAGAATGCAGACACTAGAGGTCACTTATACCTGAAACTTTCAGTCTTCATTGTCACCTTATGAAAAAATCCTGACTGAAAATAAAGTCAGTATAGAGGAAAGTGAGACTGAGAGACAGACAGAAAAAAGAGATAGTTTTTATGACATTGTTTCAACTTCAACTCTGGTCTGGCTAAGCCTGGAAGATACAGTAGCTCTGAATTGCTCGGTTATGTAAATGCCCTCCTCTCCTTTTTTTTTTTTTTTCACTGATTCTTTTGCAAGGGTATTATTTTTAACACCTGTAGTTAAATCACTAGAGAGTGTGGGCCGTGCAGGGCAAGATTCTCTATAGTTTCTTTCCAACAGGGGGCACTTCAAGAATGCCAAAGGCTGCTTAACTCTGATGCCAGGTCCCCTAGAACACTGACAGGACTAGAAACTTGTAATAGTCTCTATTTCTGCTAATACATTACATAGTGTATTCAGAACAGAGTCTCTGGACAGCCATACCACACTTCATTTTGTAATAATGAGAGGCAGAGATCTCTTCTTTGGTGCCCTGAGAAATATTAGCCTGGAGCTAAACAATTCACAGAGGTCAGTCCTTTGTCAAGATCAATCTTCCCCAGCTGTGTGAAGGCCCTTAATATATTCTTCTCGTGAAAACCTTATCCGAGGCAAAGTCAGATGGAATACTTCTTCCGTGACCGTGCTCCTGCTCCCTCTCCTCTGGTTTCCTCTATGCCCCTACCACCTGTGGTTTGCGGACACATTTCTTGGCAGAGTTACCTTCCTTTCGCCACCTCCCCTCAACCCAGAGCTCTCTAGATGACACCCCCACCACTGCACTGCAATGGTTTCTCTCCAAAGCCCCCGTTCCTTAGTTTCTGTCCCGATCTCCCCTTTCTCCTGCTTCTCACCTAACTTGTTCATGGTATGTTCCTCTTCACTTGGGTTCTTTTCTCCTTCACTGCTTCTCCCTCCCTAGTTTTCTTCTGAATGATCTTTTCTTTCCTACGATTTCAAGTACCACCAAATCTATGGATCTAGCCTAAACCTCTTCTTTCAGCTCAGATTTAATGTAAATGATAAAGATATTCCACAACATCTTAAATTCAGCATATCTAACCCCTAAAAAAATGCTCATTACCTCCCATACCTGCTCATTCCTGTCTGCACGATCTCACTGATCATCACCATTCACCCGTCACCTTAGCTTCACACCTGACCTTCATCTTTGACTCCTCCTCCACCACTTCCCACGGAGCCAACCCTCAGGCACTGCCTTATCGTTCTTCGTATTTGGTTATTGAATCCCTTTTGTCACTCCTAGTTTAGATGCTTATCATTTCTTACTTAAATTATTGCACTTGCTTTTTAGTTGGTTCTCCTGCCTTTGGCCCTCCCTTGCTCACAGCCACCAAGTTAATCCCATGTGAAATTTAAATCTGTGTTGCCATCTTGCTTCTGTATGGCCAGTGGCTCTCTAAGTCTGCAAGAGGAGACCAAACTCTTTAGCATGGCACAGGAGCATACAAGCTCCTTGCTGGGCACTTGTGCACTCCAGAAGAATGAAATTAATTCTGTTTCTCTCTCCTACTGAGCTGTCTCTCTGTCTTTGTGCATGTTCTCTCACTGCCTATAAGCACTTCCTGCATCTGCACTTGCTATTCCATGCTCCCCTGCTAAGTATCAGCTGAGGTGTGGCCTTGCCCACGATGCCGTTCTTGACTCCACATCGCTGGATTGGATTCTTCCTCTGGGATTTTATTAGGTTGGTACGTATCTCTCTTCTTGGACATTTTTAAGAAATCTTTTCTTTATCAGTCTGCCTCTGCTTTGAACTGTGACCTTCCCGAGGACAGGAACTGCATCTGTTTATCTTTGTGACTGGCTGGAAGTAATGACTTGGTGACTGTTTTTTAAATGGATGAATCAGAGGGCTGGTGAGGTTTATAATGCATGGGAGTCTGAAAAATACCATTTATCAAAAGTACACCAAAGATAAACCCATTTAAATGGAACTATTTTAAATGGGCCATACTGAGCCAGCCATCAGAATCACCAGAGTGTCATTAGCTCTAATTATCTTCCTGAGTTTAATTGATACTTAACAAGGTAGAGCATTAGAGGAGATATTTATTCCTCTAATATTCATATCATAACATAACGCACTCTTGCAAATTCAAAATTACAGCTTTATGACCTGAGGAGGTAAAACATAGTTTGCCTAGAGGAAAACTGTTCTTCAAGCATACCTAGAGTTTTTAGAAAACATGAATTAAGAAACTTCTTAACAAAATGCAAATATCCTTTTCCTTCCATCTGTTCTAATATGTTTTAATACATGAAAACTAAAAATTAATAAAAAAATGCTATAAATGTTACTGCTGAAGAAAGTCCTACAGGATGAAAGAGGTACATTTCAGCCTCATTAATCACCACACTGCGAAGGCATTGGGAAAAGATTCAACCCTTGATTGTTGGGGATAATTAAAATAATCACACCACATGAACAGAAACACAAAGGTGCCTCAAGGGCCACTGCGTAGGCAGGTGACACCAATCTTGCCCTAAGTCGTTACCTATAGTGAGCAGAAATAAGGAAATCTCTTGTTTAAGGCCAGTGAACAGGCTGGTAAGGTCTGATTTTTAGAGATCCAAATTATAGAGCCAGGGCAATGGAGAGTGATTTCATTTACATGAGTGCACTACAGCCACATGGGCCTACAATAAGGGCTGGCCTCTTCATTCTTTCAACAACACTCTAACATTGAGTGGCCACTGGATGTCTCCCAGGCATGTTGCATGTACTATTTGATTTTCACCATAAACCTCTAAGGAGGATACTATTACAACACCACATTTCACAGATAAGGAAACTGAGACCCTGAAAGTGAATGATTTGCCTGAGGTCTCTGAGGGGCGGAGCCAAGATTGAAGCCCAGACAGTGGGCTCTACTCTCATCCACACCAAAGTGTGTATTGTACCAGCGGCAGCGGCATCACCTAGAAGTGTGTGTGAAGTGTAAATTCTTGGACTCTGCTTTAGACATATGGAATCAGAAACTCTGGGAGTGGGGTCAGCATTTTGGGTTGTAATTACCCCTCCAGGGCTATCTGACATGCTTAAAGTTGATATCCATCGCATTCTACTATAATGCCATGTTTTAGGGCAGGGCTTCTCAAACTTTAACGTGCATACAAATCACCTGAAGGACTTGTTGAAATGCAGCTCTGATTCAGTAGGTCTAGGGCAGGGCCTGAGAATCTGCGTTTCTAACCAGCTCTTGAATCTGCTGGTACTGCTGGTTTGCTGGTTGGTGGTTTACACCTAGAGAAGTAAAGCCCTAGACTGATTGTGAGAGCCTGGAAGACAGGCTGGCTTTGTTCCCTGCTGTACATCCTGACCCATATTTTATGTTGGATGAATACACCATGAGTCAGGATGTCTGCATGTCTGATGTATGGACTGCAGAATTGGTGTGAATATATTAATACTACTAACTTGAAATGCATCTTCCCAACCTGACTGTCAAAATTTCTAACCACAATATGTTCCATCAGTGATACTCAGGAACTACGATTGCCCATTGATGTGACAGAATTTTCATCGTTCTAATCTTTTGAGTGAATATGGCACTTTGGATTTGCCAAAGGGAAGTGAACATGTCATATCATGTTTTGGAAAAGGGGCAGGCTGTAGGAAGGAAGCTGGAGAGAGTGAACCAAGACCTGAGGATTATTTAAAAAGAGATGCCAAAGAACTAAGAATTATTCAACCCAGCAATCCCATTACTGGGTAAATACCCAAAGGAATATAAATCATTCTACCACAAAGGCACATGCATGTGTATGTTCATCACAGCCTTATTCACAAGAGCAAAGACATGGACTCAACCTAGATGTTCATTCAACAGTGGACTAGGTGAAGGAAATGTAATAAATATACGCTATGGAATAGTACACAGCTGTTAAAAAAAGAATGAAATCATGTTATTTGCAACAACATGGATGCAGCTGGAGGCCATAATTTTAAGCAAACTGACATAGGAATAGAAAACAAAATACCTCACATTCTCACTTATAAGTGGGAGCTGAACATCCAGTACACACGGACACAAAGAACGGAATAATAGACACCAGGACCTACTTGAGGTTGGAGGGCAGAAAGAGGGTGAGAATCAAAAAACTACCTATTGAGTGTTATGCTCACTACCTGGGTAATGAAATAATTTGTACACCAAACCCTAGCAACATACAGTTTACTCATGTTACAAAACTGCACATGTAACCCCTGAGCCTAAAATGAAAGTTGGAAGGAAAAAAGCATAATTCTCACATGCAAAAATAATTAAATAAATAAAGGACGCTAAGGAGATAGGTGATTGCAGTTGGCTAAGCCTCTGAGCATTGCTCCATGTTCCATCCTACCTGGACTAAAAGTTAGAAAGTCATCATTATCATTTAGGGTCAAAAAAAGGAGTGGGAAAGCAATGGACCTCCTTTTCTACCAAAGTGGCTCAAAGCTGTTGGAAGAAATTGAATCAAAGTTGACATAAATATTATAAAAACACCTTTAACAGAAAAAAATGTCACACAATAAACCTCAAACAAAGAGTTAATGAACTGATAAAGTGTTCAGAATGGCTAGATGATAATGACGTGAGTGTGAAAATGAGAAAAAAATAAAAAATAGATCGCTTTCTGAATCTCCTCCAGAAAGTGAAAAACATGCTTCTCTAAATCCGTGACAAATATCTGGGTCCTTAAAAGAATCAAATATTTTGTAAATAGCCTACAGGACACAAGACTGTAGCTCTTCCTAAGTGAAACACTTGAGCACAGTAAGCTCTTGAAATATCTGGGTTGGCTGAACGTCGGTAAACACAGTATGTTGATTGTAATCGCTGGGCTGCAGCGATTTATAAGAAATGATTCCAAAAATTGATTTTGGACTCATCACAAAGCTCAAGAGCAGGACTTCAGTATGTAGCTCATTCTGCCAGAAATCCCCAGCAGAATTTGGAATAACACTGAGCTATATTAAAATGATAGCATATTACTTTGTTTGATTAAAATTTAAACAAATTGTAATGCACAGATGCAACGGCTCTTTTAGACTTTATATTGACCACATTTAGAGATCAAACAGCGCAGCAGGAGTACATGACTCACAAGCATTCTCAAAATTAGTATTTTGACTAAGGTCTTTTGAACTAATATTTATAGAATATTTATGTAACTGGGGCAACTTAATATTCTAAACAATGACAATTCCTCAAAGCATTGCTCTAAAAGGAGGAATATATAGTACAGACACTATTAGCATTTCATGACTGGCTGATACAAGACAAATTTTGATTTAAAAATCTTATGATCCCTTAAAGAAAGACTAATGACTAATTAATAAGCCTACGAAGGGCATAACCAAGCTCCATGCACATGCCAGTTTTTGATGATTATTGTCAGAAGCAGTATTAATTATCTTTTAAAGCACAGAAATACAACTGGTAGACCCAAACAGAAGACAGTCCCCTACTTGCTAGCCCAGTGCCCATCACCTCTATATTACCTAGAATCACATCCACTTTGGGGTCAGTTGGGAATATGTGTAATCCAGAAAATCAGGTATATATCCTGTGTCAGAATAACAAAGCTCCTTGATGTTACATTGCAATGTCTTTTCCAAAAGATATTCCAAACATCTTTTGCTTATTACACATGCTCTGATATGCTGCCCAGCCACTGAAAGGGCTGCCAGAAAGTCCTCAGATAACAGCTCCCTTTGGGACCTCTGGTTGAAGAGAACCACTTTGCCCAAGTTTACAACCTTCTCCTAGGACAGCCAGCACACAGTGACTGAACATTGTACGCATATAAAGGCCCAGCCTGTTAAGCCCAGCTGCAAATGTTCACTCCAGTTTCAGAATGCCTGAGGCTTCACTGGAGATGACTGAATCCCAACTTAACTTCTCATGCTGTCCAGCTTTCTCCTGTAGTAGCTTCTCCAACAGGTGTTGACCCAAAGAGCACTCTCTAATACACCTTTGGCATGTTAGTCTCATCGTTGTCTGCTCCCCAGAACACCAAAAGCGTAACGATTAGTAATCAAGGAACCTAACTTGTAGCAATTACTAATCAAAGTTCTCCTTGAACAACTGTGTTTATGGAGAACTAGGAACCATGGTAATAGAAGTAAGGCTCAGGGTTCTGGAACCATGCTGTGATGCAAAGTGCAGGATTGGTCCAGAAGGACCTTAAATTCTCACTGCCTAAAGATTGAGCTGTCTGGGATGGCCCCAACCACCTTGTCCCTGCAGAAGGTATTGTATTACCTATTTGGTG
Organism: Aotus nancymaae; assembly: GCF_030222135.1. Taxonomy (NCBI): domain Eukaryota; kingdom Metazoa; phylum Chordata; class Mammalia; order Primates; family Aotidae; genus Aotus; species Aotus nancymaae. Next base: position 12,412,359 of record NW_026988450.1, on the reverse strand, counting down.
GTGGGGATGTGGGGGTAGGGGGGTGCGGGGGTAGTTTTTCATACCCTAAGGCCCAAAATTCTCCAGAGGTCGAGAAGCAGGTAATCCTAGACAAATGCTATAAACAAACAGCTGAAATCCCAAACCAGATGGCCTAGCACCAGATTGGATTGCTTATTTCCCCTGACAAGGCCACTTCCTCACACCTACCCTAGAAAAGGCAGGACAGCGGAGATCTCCCTCCCCCACAATCTCCTACATGTCCAAAGAACACTTGGACTCTGCAGGTCTCTCTGAAGGTGCATGGGAGGAAGGAAGTGTGCGACTTTTCTTCCCTCATTGATGCTGGCTGTATGTGGCTTTTCCTTTCTCTAATGAAGTGTGCCAGTGATATCTGAATTTATCTTGAATTTCTGTGGCTAACAAATTGACACCTTTATAGGACCCTCCTTGCACAATACTGCTGACCATAAAGGAATGAACTCTGCTTAGTACCACTTATGGCTTTTTCAAGACATCAGAGATGTTCGTGGCTACCTGGAGAGGGAGGCAACCCTTGCAATGAAAGAAGTTTCAAGGAGAGCCAGTGGTGGATTGACCAGGGCATCTGAATATCTCAAAACCAGAGAGCAGATAGCCTGAAGTGAGAAGTTATAAGTAGCTGGGCAGAGTTGACCATCCACTGTGGGCAAGAGCAGAATTGTCTTCAGTAACCCTGAGTGCTTCTTCAACATGGTCAAATCAACAAGCTAAATTGGGATGGCAGAACTCCTATCCTTGATGAAGGAACTGTACCCCAGCTCAGCTTCCTAGGGACCATGGGCTTCCTCTCCATGACAGGAGGGCTATTCCTTAACCAAAGCCATAGGACATTGTGAAAATCATCTTGGACCCTGGCACATGACAAGTGAAGGCCCAAATGGGACCCAAGTTGCCCCTTCAAAGGTCCTCTAGTATTTCCCACAAGAATAGCTTTTATTATTTATGTATGACATTACCTTTTAAAATACATTCACACGCATTAATTCAGTAAGACCTCAGTACGTTCACATCAACCTACTGAAGTTTTTGAGGACATATTATGTAATCCATACATTTTCAGGAAGAAAAATTGGAACATAGGGTTGGATAAAGGACATTTTCCTTACTGATTTAGGAAAAATTTTTATAAAGGGCTAGAAGATATATCCCAGCTACTTCCATATATAATGAATTATCTTTTTTTAAAAAGATAAGATTACACGCAGCTTGTACAGACATTCCTGGAAATATGGTCAGCATAATTTAAGCACAATATAAACCTTGAAGCTTACTTTGAAACTTCCTTTGATAAAAGCTTTAAGGAGAAAGAGATCATATGTTCAGAGGCTTAGATGAGAGGAGGTTGGAGAAAAGGAGTTAGAGCTAAGAGGAAGCAACTGATGGAAAAGAATACAGAAGTCTACGATTGGACTTTTAAGGCAAGGCAGGATGCTCTATGTAATCTGTACATTCAAAAGCAATTTTACAAATGCCCCAAATACACTGCATGATGTAGTCACCCAGGACAATCTGGCATCCCTGGAACAGTGTGGACTTGCTGTTCCCTCTTCTGAAATACCTGCTCTACTTCTCCTCTGGGAAATAGGATACCTTTTCAATAAAATCAGATCCATTCAATACATACGTGTTTATCAGAGGCCCACTAGGTGCCAGATATTTGCTGGAGGCCAAATACGAATAAGCCATAATTTAAGAAACAGACCCACCAATTACCACAGTGGAGTGTAATGGATGATTGAAATGAGTCCTAGTCTTGCACTTTGAAGAGCATGAGTAATGACTACTTGACCTGAGAATGTCATATTTTGCTATATACGTAGCTGAATATAACTGCCATCTGAGGGGGAGAGTCACTCCATCGAGTTAATCTGCCTATAAAATTAATAGGGGACATGAGTTTTATCTATGCTGATTCAAAATGTCCCCAAAATATGCCCTTAATTTGGTACTGTAATAATGTGTCACCAGAAGGCTAAGCAGCATTGCCTTTCTGAGTTACTTCTCATAGAATCCCAGATCCTTAGAAAGTAGAAAGAACCCTAAAGACTAACCACTCTCAACCCTGTAGCCCAAAAACCTCTTCCCAAAATCCTGATAACTGGTCGTACAAACGGGAGGCAGTTTCATCTGCTTCCTTTGTGTGCAAAATGATCCACTTAAGCACAAGCTCTGCAGCACTTTACACTCTTGGAAGTCATGATCTGCAGGGTGCATTTCTGGGGCACAAAAATGCTTCTGAAAGCCCCATGCCACCTCTATATATGACATGCTCATAAAGCAGATGTTTCCTAGTTTTAATTTTTGTGAACTCTCTGGTGGATTAAGCCAAACATCTTGGAGCTTTATTCATTATTGCTACAGTGGATAATTTGTGCCTGTGGTAACAGTAATTTGGAGTTATTAATGAAAATGAGAGATAATCTTAAAAAGCATGTAAAGCTCAGGCTGAGGTAAAAACATAGAGTACTCAGATAAATTTTATCCAAGTTTCCTTTTTTCATTCCAAAGGATAAATATTACTTTGGTTGCAATAATTTTTTAAAAAGTATGTTGTCACACATGGTCTTGTATTACGCATTCATTGAACATACCTGCAACCCTTCAATAGCCAGTTTAAGGATAGAAGGTGTCAGTTTGGAGGCTTGTTTGAAGGAAAAATTACTCCAGTCTATAATTAAAATGAAGCCATTTATCTGAAGCTCCGGATCTTCAATTAGGACTTCCAATGACAGCAGGATGGCACGAAGGATGTCTGTGAAGGAGTTCCTGTGGCCAGAGCAGAAAGGAGAACTGTGTGTGAATATTAGTAGGTGATAGCACGTTGCGTGCAACAGTGCTGACCTCTGCATGCTACTGCTCCATGAGCCCAGCTTGCAGGGTCACATTGGCATCCTGTACCCAAAGGGACTGAAAATACATTTGCTAAACTTCACAACAATAATGCTTCAAGACTTGCAGGTTGGACACCTCTTTTGGATCTGCACCTCAAACTCAATGAGATGTCGCTCTTCTGTGTTCTTACAGTTTTCCATACTCTGCTTCCACCGCAGCCCCGATTGCATTTTGCTGAAATAAATCCCTTACCCATCTCTCCCTCACAGATCTCTAATGTTGTTTAGGGTAGGGCTTGGGCCATAATCATAGCTGTTTCCCCAGTACAATGAAGCATTGCTGAACAAATGAGGTGAGACCTCAATCAGAGATGTTTATTTTGATGAAATCTTTCTTGTTTCCTTTGTATTTTAAAAATCTTGTTAAGAGTGTAAAAACATTAATGCAATTGATGCATTTTTTTTTTTAGCTTCAATTCATGAATAGAGAAAAATAAAACAGGAAGAATAGCTTATTTTCTGTGAAGGTCTACGGAGTGTGATTTGGGAGGGAAATTGCATTGAGTACATCAGTAACTATGACAACAGGCAGACCTGAATACAAACTAGAGTGACAGCTCTCCAGTGCTCTGTGTATTCCTCTACATCATATATTCCCATTCACCAGGTGATTTTTGTTTTAAGTAATTTTCAGACATGAAGAAGTGATGGCAAATTCACTCTTATTTCACTCAGTAAATTATCTGAGCTAAAAATCTAAGATGTTAGAGGATCTCTAGATTCAGTGTTTTCCTCGGTGAGCAGGAAAATATGAGCTTGGATGGCAAGTGATGGCAAAATCTGCTACTCCCTTCATTTTCCTCAAAATCAGAAGCCAAGTCCTCTTGTGAAATCAGTGTGAAACAATCAGATTCTTGAGCAGTCCAATCTGGTTCAAATGCCAATGACTCCACATTAGAAATCAGGAAATCTGTAATAAAAATATAGGACAGGGTTGGGCATAGTGGCTCACGCCTATAATCCCAGCACTTTTGGGAGGCTGAGCCAGTTGCATCACCTGAGGTCAGGAGTTTGAGACCAGCCTGGCCAACTTGGCAAAACCTCGTCTTTACTAAAAATACGAAAATTAGCTGGGTGTGGTGGCAGCTGCGTGTAATCCCAGCTACTCTGGAGGCTGAGACAGGAGACTTGCTTGAATCCAGGAGGTGGAAGTTGCAGTGAGCCAAGATGGCACCACTGCACTTCAGCCTGGGAGTCACAGCAAGACTCTGTCTAAACAAACAAACAAAAAACAAAAAAAAAGTAAGCCAGTTAGAATATATTGAGTGCCTGGTATAAACTCACTGTTGTGCCTCATGTTTAAAGTTATAAATTAGAATGTCCTGTTTCTACTTTCAAAAAACTCTTAATTTAATTGGGGTGGGATGGGAGATTAGCAACGTGAGTTGGAAGGGATCAATAAAATTGAGTAATCAAGGAAGAGTTTATAGAGAGGCTTGGGATAGTCTTGAAGAATGGATAGGAATTTTATGGATAATTGGGGAAAGCGGGGAGCAAGACTTTCAGGAGAGAGAAGTAACACAGATGAAAAATAAAGATATTAGCCCATTCTGTTTCTGTATAGTCCTTCTTACTAAAAATTATTTCCTTATATCAAGCCATAATTTTCTCCTTCAAATCCACCCAGGGGGTGTAGTTCTGCTATATATAAAAAAACTCTCAAGTCTCCCCACACCACACACTTTCAACTATCTAAGCATGATGGTCCTGATACCATACATAATCTCTAGATTTAAAAAATTTTGTAACTTGAACCATTTCTCATAGGAAATGGTTCCTAATACTCTTTTTGTCATGATGGTTTCCTTTCAGACATAGTCCCTTTTCATTTTTAGAGATGTCCTATTCCTGATGTTGTAGAATAGGTTTTCATTGGGAGTTTGTATGCTTTTGTTTTTCCTTTCATATCAAAACAATTATCCAAAGACCCAAGTCTTTTTCAGAGATACAGCTTTGTATTGGAAAGAAACATTGATTTAAGAGAAGCAAGGGAGAAATGAGTTTAGGCAATCCCAAATGGAAATGCCCAATTGGTAAACCGGAAATGATCATTAGGGCATCAGGGAGTCTGAGCCTAGATAAGCTTAGGAAGGGTATAAACACAGAGAAAATCAGGATGGAAAGGCTAAGTCTAAGGTAAAGCCTACATATAGTACTGCAGTTGAAGGAAGAAGAATTAAATAATAAAAGGGAGAGGATCAAGGTTGTGTTAAAAAAGAGGAAGAAGAGAATGTTTAAAGAAACAAGGGTATGATAGATTGCATCACTGTGTTACTGACACCAATTCTTCACTTATCCCTGCATCCACACACTAGCTATGGCCTCACTGAGGATACAGTGTATTTTTTGTCTATTGTTCATGTGACTTGATTTGACAGTAAACATCATCAGTAACTTTAACCATTGGCACCATGATAGGACGCCAATTCCAAGCCTAACTCTTAAGAGAACCTCAGATGTTACTACTGTTTTCTTGCCTTTCTGCCATTGCCATAGTAAAAATATGCCACAGCCAACATGCTGGACTGTGGAGAAGGGAGAAACATACACAGACCGGTGACTCCTCAGCCAACTAGCAGGTCTTCATTAGAAGTAGCACCACCTGGGTGAACCTAGCCTAGATAAACTGCAGCCGCCCACAGGTGCATAAGCAGCAATAAATGATTGCTTTCTTAAGCCACACGGTTTTTAGATGGTTTGTTACTTAGCAATAGCTATCTAATACCAAATGATAGTTAATAAAGTCAAACGCAAAAGAAAGAACAAGGAGAATAAGGAAGGAGAAAGGACCATTACATTTGACAACAAGTAGTCTTTGGGAAGTTTTGGGAGAGCACTTTTAGTTGAATGGTGAAGTTAGAAATAATTAATTTTGAAGATCTTAAGCAAATTACTTAATCTCTATCTCATTTTACCCCTTTAACTACAAGCTGGCAAGTCTTTTCATCATATATCAACACTTATCCACTCCAAGAGAAAATACTGAGCTCTGCCTAGAAACCATTCTATGCATTTTGGGGAGCAGAGAACCTTACTACAGGATAGGCACTGGCAGTGAAGGAAATGTTATATTCATGGGATGATCCCAGGGGAAAAGTAAAAGGATTATAGGCTTCATTACAGTTTCCAAATGTTTGAATGCTTTACTTTTCCAGAGGAATTGGGCAGGCAGGAGAAAGTTGAATGGACTGTGTCTCGAGTCATGAAGCTTTTCCAGTGTGGAGGAGCGTGAGCCTACCTCTTACCTTAGATGCAGCCATTACCTTGATTTCCCTAGTTTTTGACTTCCTTGTATGAATTTCCTCGTTGTTTTCCTCTTCACTTTTTACAACACCCTTTGACTTCTGGACTCCTAGCTTTTTAAAATTAAAAATGGCTACCAGACCAAATAATTTATGTAGCTACTCCACCCTCAAAAACATGGAGCGTAACTCCCTACTCCAAAAGTGGACTGAGCATCATGGCTTCCTTCAAAGAGTACAGTATAGAAAGAGGAAGAAGAGTTACTCTACAGTGGAGAAACCTGGCAATTGCTACCTCAGCCAGGTGATACAGCTCAACCTCGCCAGTGATAAATTATGTTGATCGTATTTATTCTTCCTATGGTGATGAAAATGGCACTTGACCTCTTTGGTCTTCCTCCCAAATAAATATAACCCAAGAGTAATCATAAGAAAAGCATTAGACAAATTCCATTCGAGGGACGTTCTACAAAATACCTGACTGGTACTGCTCAAAATTGTCAAGTTTATCAAAAAACAATGAAAGTCTGAGAAACTGTCACAGCCAAGAGGAGCCTAAAGAAACGTAAAGACTAAAAGTAATGTAGGATCTTGGATGGGACCCTGGGACAGAAAAAGGACATTAGGTAAAAACCAAAAGAATCCAAATGAAGTATGGACATTAATGAATAATGTATTAATATTGGTTCATTAGTCATAACAGAAATACTGTCCTAATGTGAGGGAAATTAGAAGGCAGGGCATAGGGGAAGTCGCTGTGCTGTCTTCACAGTAATTGTGTAAATCTAAAAATGTTGTAGATAAAAAGTTTATTTTTAAAAAATAAGTGACTACTAGAGTTTATAATCTGCCAAAATAAATCTTCGTGAATATTCTACAGAGGATTCTAAGCAAACCAAAATGGTCATAAGCAGTTCAGCTACTTTATGCAAATTGTGGAAATGAGAACAGAAGACATTTCCAGAGTTTCTTCATTCTACCAACTCATGTAGATTTATACATGGTTTAACTCAAAACCTCAGGAGGAAAATTTTTTTGATTCACTTTATTGCCTGCAATCACAATTCTATCAGAATATTTTAGCACTTGTATCAAAATGAACTAACAGATGACAAATGGATATTTACATTTCTTCTACCCTTTTCTAAATTTGCATAGCATTTATATAGTCAGTTATGGATATTAGTTTTGGATTAATTATAAGTTCAAATGTGATGATGTATGTGAGAACACTATGTAAACTGCAAATTGCCAGTGAAATGTAAAGAACTCTATTAGCAGAAAATAGAAAACTTAAATTTTTCCCCCATAAAGGATTTTATACAAATTATGACTTAGTAATTGTTTATCTGCAGGGGTTGTGAGCAGTTAGAGATTACAAATAGTGACTCATTTTTAGGTTCTATTGTTGTTTACATGAATTAAGCACCTGAGGCTTTAAAACCTAAATCAACAGCACAATGCAAACAAAATACAAAATAGTGGAAAATAGTAAGTTCTTACCAATGAGAAACTATTCAAGTTTCAAGACATGGCCCATTTGTGCTTTGAGTTTTTAGTGGAGATTCCAGAACTTGATCCCAGGGCTAGACTCATAAGAAAAATGAGGCTATAAGTGATCAGATAATCATGTAAAGATATGATAGGGTCCAAAGCAACATTTTTTTTGAGAAGGAACAGGAGGAAGCCTCTTAGTCAATTCTGAAATCATAGAGCATATTTTTATACTAATTTTTGTGCTGCAACAAGAAGTCTATTACAGACAACACACAGAGTGGGAGAAAGTATCTGCAAACTATGCAACTGACAAAGGACTAATATCCAGAATCTATAAGGAACTCCAACAAATCAGCAAGAAAAAGACAAATAATCCCATCAAAATGTGGACTAAGGACATGAATAGACAATTCTCAAAAGAAGATATACAAATGGCCAACAAATATATGAAAAATGCTCAACATCACTAATCATCAGGGAAAGGCAAATCAAAACCCCAATGCAATACTACCTTACTCCTGCAAGAATGGCCATAATAAAAAAATCAAAAAATAATAGATGTTGTCAAGGATGTGGTGAAAAGGGAACACATTTCACTATTGGTGGGAATGTAAACTAGTACAACCACCATGGAAACAGTATGGAGATTCCTTAAAGAAATAAAAGTAGATCTACCATTTGATCCAGCAATCCCACTGAGTATCTACTCAGAGGAAAAGAGTCATTACATGAAAAAAACACTTGCCATGCATGTGTATAACAGCACAGTTCACAATTGCAAAAATATGGAATCAGCCCAAATGCCCATCAATCAATGAGTGAATAAAGAAAATGTGGTACATATGTGCCATGGAATACTACCCAACCATAAAAAGGAACAAAATAATGGCATTCAAGGCAACCTGAATGGAGCTGGAGACAATTATTCTAAGTCAAGTAACTCAGGAATGGAAGAACAAATGTCATATCTTCTCACTCATAAGTTAAGCTATGAGGATGCAAAGGCATAAGAATGATACAATGGACTTTGGGGACTCGAGGGGAAGGATAGGAGGGCGATGAGAAATGAAAGAGTACACATCGGGTACAGTGTACACTGCTCAGGTGATGGCTGCACCAAAATCTACTAAAGAACTTATTCATGTAACCAAACACCGCCTGTTCCCCCAAAACTCTGTTGAAATAAAAAATAAAAGTTTTTTTATACACAAAAAAATCTTTGGCCATTTCTGTCTTGAAACCTCTTGGCATCACACTTAATATGATGATTTTTTTTTTTAATTTCTTAAGGTCTACCACAAACTACAAAGTGGTTTTGCAGATAATTTTCAACAAATATCTGTCTTGGTCATAGGTGCAGAAACATTGCATTTAAGCACATGTCTTCATCTATTCATCCCATCTGAAACTTCTTTCAAAACTGCTTACTAAAATAACCATGATGTGGTTCTCAGTTACGGACTGTGCTTTGCACTTTCTCTGATAATGATGTTTGAGCCAAGGTGAACAGGCAAATGTGCTCCTTCTGTACGCCTGCTGATGTATTTTAGCCCCTAGACTGGGGAAGAATCCTCCTTTATTAAACTGACAAAGGCCCTGTACTTGTAAAAGGTGACTGGGCTAACACCGTGGCTTTGCCACTCACCAAACACGCAACCATCCACACAAGACTGAAGTTCAGCAATGGACAACTTCCTGTTCCTTACATGTGTAGGGTTGTTGCTAGCATTATCCAAAATAAGACGTGTGAAGGAGCCTTCTATCCCAATAGGAGGCAGTATTTGTATTTACATGAATTATAGCGATAACCCTCTTAGTCACTGTTTTCATGATGATGATGGTAGCAGGACAGTAGGGAGTGTGCAAATTTTAATTGTTTTGTTTCTAGGTGTGTTTATTTTCTCCTCTTCTAGGCCTGTGGGTCTTCAAAAAACTGTCTAAAATGGGAATTCATGTGAGACACTTTCCTAAATGATTTCTAATAATTCTTACATAATCCAGGTTTTAGCTGAATGTGTGCCATTGTGCTCCTAAGCAAATAAATCCTTATTTCTCACTGAGGTAATCAAGGAGAAAGAAAAAAAATTGTGTTCTGAAAATATAAGATTTAAGAAGTATGCTAACAAAAAATGTTTGGCTTTGCTCTAGTAGAATTAATATCAGCAATAGGTGGTATTAAATTTACTGCCCTGAATTTTAGCTGGAAACTTAAATTAGACAATCCCTTTTCTCAGCAGAGTTGGTCACAGAGAGAACAGAACCCTGGATTTAACTCTACCTCACATAATTTGATGAGGCTCACATTCTCAAGAAGAAAAAGGAAAGATGGAAGAGAAGAGAGAAAAGCAAAAAGGAAGGAAAAACGGGAGAGAAAGAAGATGGGAGAGAGGAAGAGAGAGAAAAAAGGAAGGGGAGGGGAGGGGAGGGAAGGGAAGGGAAAGGAAGGAAGGGAAGAAGACTCTACAAGCAAATTTTCATCTCTTTGAATTTTATCTCATCTCAGTTCGTACAGAAAACTTTTGGATTTGTGTTAGCATAAGAATATAATTCTCTGAAATACCAGCATAATGAATTGTCTATCTTATTATTAATTGTAATTCAACAATACTTGGCCTTCAAAGTCTCAGGATCAGATTTTTTAGAATAATGTATCGAATACTATTATATTCAAACATCTGATAACACACAGGCAGAGTTTTAGATAGGCAGCCAGCTACGTTATTTCATCAGCTTCTCAATTTTTGGTTCAGTTCAGTTCATAGACGCTTGACTAAAAGTAGTATTTATTTTATAAAAACAGCTAAAGTCATTGCAAATGTGTGTCTCTCTACCAAGTACAGCAACAATACATGGAGAGAGTTTGGGGACAGTCATCCTCTGCCCCAATCCACCCCATCTGACCTTCACTACTGAGGACAAAACACAAAAGGTAATATTCTTGTCCAAGAACAAGGCCCTGATTTTGAAATAGTATAGAGAATATGGTGACAAAAATAGTGAAGACAGTATTCTCCCAAGTAAAGCATGGAAATAAGAGCGTGTGTTTCTCCAGACCAATCCTGGCAGGACTATCAATCTCCAGACATAGACACCAAAGTGCAAAGCACTCATATCCACCACTTAAAATGACACTTGAAACTAAAGCTTTTAGTTCCAATCTGCCAGGATTTTTTTCGTTTGTGTTTCTGTGAGAAATAGAATATGTATCACTGTGTGTGTACATGTGCAATAACTCACAATTTATAGTTAATTTCCCTAGATGTTGTCTTCCCTCTAGTTCTTTGGTTTAAATAAAGCAGTGGTTTGAATAAATAAAAGCCAATATTTTATCACATTTGGTCCAGGTGCTTCTATATTCTCCCAAGGATTGAAAAGAATGAAATTAACATCAAATGCATCTATTTCTTCACTTCAAGATTTAATGCAATTTCTTATATTCAATATCTTCTTTAAAAAATGTTGAAGTACCTGCAATTGCATAAGGAGTCAGGAGACACTTGTTCAAAGATTTAATGATTCTGTACATTGTGGAAGACACGAGGAGAAAAGACTATTGTTTTCTTTCCTGCTGGTACATGGAAACCAGTAGGAGACAGTAAAATATATGTACATGGGAGGCAATGAGGGTTTAGAGTTAGGCAGAGTCTGAGTTAAATACCAGCCATCCTATTTAAGTTTAGTAAGTAACTTAATCTCTGTGTGGTCTTATTCCTTCATCTGTAGAAGGAGGATCACAGCACCTACACCTCACTGGTAATGATGAAGCACACAGTGCACATAAAGCCTTAGCAGCTCACGCTAATGCACAGCAAGTGCTGATGGTCAGGGTGGTCTTTGTTATTACCTGAGTAAATATGACATGAGGTAGAAAGTAATAGAGGTTGCAAAGTGCTTGGGAGTTACAAGAAGGAGAGATCACTTATGACTGGGGAGTTTTGGAAAGTCTTCCACTGGGCCACGAGGAATGGGGAGGTTTGGACACTGGACATAAAGGGGAAAGGGCAGAAGGAGCCACATAAACAACAGTAAGAGCTTAGAGTGTAGACACCCATGTATTGGAGGAAGGGCAAGTTTTCTGTGCCATGGGGCAGATGAAAAGGAAGGTAAAAATAAGATCAGAAATGTGATTGTGATTCATCTCATTCTGCTTGCTGGGAGAACTGCTGACTGTCATGCCAATGAAGGAAATGATGGCAGCTGTGCCTCAGGGCGATTTGGGCTGGCAGCAGGAACTATGTGCATCGAAGGCAGGGGACTGGAGTCGAGCAGTTCAATTAGAGGGAAGTGATGCAATACACTGGGTGAGAGCTGAATGGAAATGATAGAGATGTGGGGCCAGGACTTAGTTACCAATGAGCTATGGGTGTGAAGAGAGGAAGAACCAAACGAACTCTGTCAGGTAGTGAGTCAGAGGCGCTGTAGCTGTGTCTAGTTCTTACACAGTAAGAATCAGCACCCAGCACAGCATCACACAATATTAATATTAACATTACTTGACATCAGGGCTGTCAAGGGTTACTCAGAAGTACATGGGTTGATGGCGTCATTCCTACTAAATGTAATAAAATACCACCATAAGCAGGTGCCATGTATGCAGGAGAGAATGTTTACTGTCCTATTTATAACAAAGGAATGCCTGCATGCTAGTCTAGACCATCAGCTCCATCCAAGCTGGGGTTGTGATGCATTTGCCTTTGAATCCCCGGCAATCACCAATACCTATACATAGTAGATGCTCAGCAAATGTTTCTTAGTGAAAGAAGGAAGGTAGGCATGGTGCCAACCTGCCTTGACCAACACTGAGATCACGAGTGGTTGAATTTCCTTACTCTTAAAAGTTTCTCATGCTCATTGCTGATGTCTGATGTGTGTCCTTAAGCACTATTTCTATTATGACTCATAGAGAACAATTATTATGACTCATAGAGAACAATGCATTACTGAGCACCTTGAGTTCAAGAGGAGGAAAGGAAACAGATTTGATTCTGGTTTAGGAGAGGGCCATGCCTGCATTCACATAAGGTCAATGTAGTGTGAATGCAGTCAGTGGTGAAATGCAGTCAAAAGCAGTGAATAATAAATGCTAGATGGATGCTTACAAACAGGAAGGCTTGTATACCATGAGACTCTTAGCCACCGGGAAAGATCTGGTCCTCAAACACCACTTTAAGATAACCCAAACTACAAATGGGGAAGGGTTTATTTCATGTAGGTCTCTGCATAGAGATTGCAGCAGGGCCTATAGAAAGCAGCAGCAGAAGAAATTAAAAACAAAACAAAAAACTATCCCAATGGAAGTGAGCTGTGGTCTTCCCGTCTACTACTAAACAAGTATAAAAAATTAATTTCATGCTTGTCTATTCTGGTAAATCCCTTGGCTGAGGATCTGCAGAAAAGTAAAAACTAGGAAGAGTTTCAAGAATGCAAATAAGCACTTAATACAGCTAAATAAGCATTGGTTGAAGCACTTCCGTTCTGGCCATTCTATTTTCAACCAAGGTTTACACCAGTGTTTTTCTATGCCCATAAACGAAAAGCAGGCAGTGGGTCACCAGATGTCTCAGCCTTCCTGTCTGATGACAGAGTGATTTCACAATCCATGATGGAGAACACACACACACACACACCCTGTAAACTGACATCTTGTAAAATCACAAAAATATCACTTTGGGGATTATTCCTTAACTATTCCATGAAGACTTATTGAACATTAGGAATGGAGCGAGGATCGTTATCAGCCTACTCAGAACCACAAACAACAAAATCGCCCCCTGATATGAGTGAATTAAGTAAGATGGTCATGTTACTCTTACCTCCAATGAAATTCAGTTGACATTTATAGATCTTGCATTGGGTTCATGGAAATGTGCTAGTCACTACCTGAAATAGAATATTCTTTCTCCTGAACCTATCTGACTCATATAACAATAAAATCACTTTCACAATTAGAAATTGGGCATTAAGATGAGGCTTTTTTTTTTTTTAAAGAAAAACATCTATCCTGTGGTACTACATTGCTTTGAATGGTTTCATAGTCCTGAGCTCCTTTCCTCTCAGTGATATTCTGCAATCACTCTTGCAATCAAGAGGTACCTTTCTGAAATCATAAACTCTGATAACAGCGTGCAAGGCAACCTTAGTTAAATAGTGAATTGGTAAAGCAACTCTGTAGGTATTGCCTTTCATGGAAAGCACACCTGTAACTTGAGTTCGAAATATACAGCATCTCATAATTTTAATTAACTCAGGAAATTGCCTACCTCCAATGAAAACTGAAAACCTCCATATTTAATAAAGAGATCAGTATAGTATAAAAGGATAAGATTTTACAACCAAGGGAAGCCTCAAGGCTCTAAAATTAGAGGCCTATAATGATGAATCTGAACCCTAAAAAATATGGGTAATTCACACCTCATAGAAATGGATTGAACTTAGAGAGTCTGCAGTCTGATTTAAGTTTTCAAAGTTGGTTTATCCTTTATAATTTTAAAAATTCTAGCCTTCTTAATCATAAAAAACTTAAACAGCAGCAGGCAATCAAATTCATGAAAGATTAGAAGGAAAGAGCTGTAGGAAATTATTATGTAGTTGAAAGAAAAGTCTTATCTTCATAGGTAATATATTCAGGACAGCTTTGGTAGAAACGCAGCCTGTTGGCTGGTTTGCAGGCTGGTATTCTTCTACCTGGGTATCACCCTTCAACTATTTATCTTCCTCAAGACATATCATGGTTATTAGATTCTTGGAACTAGCAGGATATAAGGCTGCCATGACTTCCACAGCTCTCTGGCCCAGGAACACCCTGACCACTGACTACACTGTTTCTGAGTTTTGACACCAATAAGGCAAGGCTGATGGAAAGAATTCTTGGTCTTGACCAACTCCCATAATGCCGAGTGTGGCTAACAAATAATAATGATAGGCGGCTTCATCATCCTTCAAAACCAGGTTAAGTACATTCCCATGGCTCTGAGGGGAAAAGCCTTCTGCGAATGCTGCCTACACTTCTTTCAGAACTGAGTGTGTGCTTAACTTGGGCAGAAAAGTCCCCTTTGGAGGTTTCCAAAGACATTTGGAGCCTAGGGCACTGTGAATATGAGATAAAATTGGCAGGACCAGATGTGTCAGGATGGAGATGTGGAAGTTCCTAGGAGTTTTCTAGAGAAGAGCCACAGACACACCCATGGTGCCCCAGACTAGCTCAAGGTCACAGAGACTAAAGAGTGGACTTACCCCCTCCCTGCATTCTCTTCATAAACCAGTGGGCTGAGAGCTCTACTGGACCTACTTTTGTTCCCTGGCCAGAACCCAGGCTCCAGCCTAATTCTAGGATCAGAAACAAACAAAGGATAACATTTAATAAGTCTATGAAAGAATAAACATAGGAACATAGGGTTGACATAGTTCACTTAGCAACAACAACAAGAAAACCCAGTGGACTGGTGGACTTTTCCTAACCCAAGTGCAGTGTGTTTGGAGAATTAATTTTGTTCTACCAGGTAATATTACTCACGGAAGCTCTGATGCCTCACTGGGAAATTATTTTATGAAAGTGGTGAAAGAAAACATTGGTTTCTTTTACTTAATGACATCACGAATTACCACTTGGCAATTCTCTAAGCAATCAGAGCCAGTGGTTATTATTTATCACTGACACTTAACAGTACCTACCCTGCAGGAGACACTATAAAACATCAGCGTGCATTCCCTTCAAAGCGGGTCCAAAATATCCTACACTCTGAATAGCAAACAGAATTTGGAACATGCATTAAATATGTACATAGACACAATTTACATATTTTAAATTCTCAGACAAAGAAAAAATACAACATTTTAGGATTTGGGATTTTGCTGGAGAAGGATGTCAGTGCCTATATTTATCTTAACAAAATCTCAGAGATTGTTCTCAATAGAGAAACCTGCGAGGAGACTGCTTAGAAAGATCAGCAGTTTAATTTCCAAAGGGGAAAAGAGGGAGATATGTGAATGCTCAGCCTCTGGAAAGTTCTATCTCAAGTTTTACCTCCTGCTTTAATCCTTGCCTGCTACAAGTTGATAATCCATTACCCATTCTTTTTCTATTAACTAAGTTACAAGGAGGGTTTTCCTAGTTCTGGCTCATGCAGAACCTTCCCAGAAAAAAGAGCTGTCTCTTTAACCCACACTCAGCAATCAGGAATCTACTTACCCACCTACATAATTATTTGAACCCTGAGGCGACATATAAATATTGTAAGTAATTTCTGACTGCAGCAAGCTGAAGTATCAGGGAAGCTTGGGGAGAGAGTGAATTAAGATGGAAGCCGGTTCTTCCAGATGGATTTACAATTCAGATAGAATCAAGCAACTGAGAGCTAACAGGAATCTTTGTAATTACACAGTGATCTTCAACTGGAGGTAAATTCGCCTCCTTCCCAGTTGGGAGACCTCTGATAACGTGTGTATGTGGGATGTCATTACTGGTTTTCAGAATATTTAGAGAATACTACCAGCATTTATTGGGCAGAGGCCAGTAATTCTAAATATCCTGCAATGTGCAATATAACCCCCAGAATAATATCCCATCCAAACGCTAGTAACCTCTTTCTGTTATATAATGAAACTCAGATCTGGAGAAGCTCAGTGAAACCAGATGATCAGTTAGGTGCACAGTGGGTACAACATTTCCGACTCCTAGGTCCAGTATACTTGACATGTCTGGGAGACTCACAGAACATTCAAAGAAAGAAACGACTCTAAGGTGAGGCTGAGCAATGTATGAAATGGGGAATGTTCATTCCTCTTGTTCACCACCTAGAACATTCTTCCCCTTCACTGGGCTGACTCTTCCTCATCTTTCAGGTCTTGGCCAAATGTCACATTCTTAGGGAGGGCTTCCTACCACGGGAAGTCACAGAGTATTGACAACAACTCTCACCTTGACCAAACTCTGAGCCCTTTTTCTGGGTAAGCCTCATGCTTAGCCTATATTCTCAGCCTTCAAAGCTCAGTTTTAGCAAAGAACTCTGTTAAGCCAATTTATTGAGACTCCCCTTACCCTTTATATTAATCAAGGTCCTCTTCTTCCTCACTCTGTCCTTGATACCTGACTACATTCCTCTTAGCAACTTTTTATCAACAGCCTCTTCCTGCCTGTTGGCTATAAATTCTCATTTATTCCTGTTGTATTTGGAGTTGTGTTCAGTCTCTGTACCCTATTACAGTAGCCTTAACCTCCAATTGCAATAGACTTGAGCAAAGCCTTTCTTGCCATTTTAAGGTGTCCAGTGAATACCATTTTTTCATAATATTAATAAATTAATATATATCACATGGATATATCCCAAACATGAGCTGTCTGGATAGCTGTCTCCACATGGAAAAGTTGCCCTGAAAGTAGGGAGAGAAACCTGGTGGATGAGATAAAGGAACCCCTAATGAGGTGACTGCAATGAAGACTGGGTAGTCCCTGAAGAACTCTCTCTCTACAGGTAGAGACTGGCTCTGGGGAAGACTTATTGCATCCATTTGTGCTAATGAGCTTTCTCTGCAACCAAGGCAGACAGTTGTGTCAACCTATGGGACAGAGAAAATTAAGTCTCTGAAAGGCATGGAGAATATCCTTTGAGGTATTTAATTTACAAAGGAGACAATCTGGCTTGGGATTATGTGGACAAAATGAAAGCTGGGATACTATTGAGTAGGGCAGACCCTTTCGGTTATTATTCCATGCTTAGTGGACACATTCATTTCTACCAATCTGTGAATTCTTCCCTGACACATTAGTCATCATTGAAAGCTTGAAGATACCCGATATGGTTTGGATCTGTGTTGCCACCAAATCTCATGTTGAACTGTAATCCCTAGTGTTGGAGCTGGCGTTTGGTGAGAGGTGACTGGATTATGGGGGCAGAGTTCTCATTAATGGATTAGCACCATCCCCTCAGTGTTGTTCTTCTGATAATGAGTGAGTGAGTTATTGTGAGATCTGGTTGTTTAAAAGTGTGTAATACCCTCCCCCCTTTTTCTCTCTTCCTTCTGCACCTGCCATGTAAGATGTACCTGCCTCCCCTTCACCTTCCACCATGACTGTACGTTTCCTGAGGCCTCTGGAGAAGCAGCAGCCACTGTTTCCTGTAGCCTATAGAATCATGAATGAATTAAACCTCTTTAAAAAAAAAGTTACCTAGTCTCAGGTATTTCTTTATAGAAGTGCAAGGATGGACTAATACAAATCTCTTAGAGAATATCAGCTATAACATACATTGCTTATTATTTAAGCAAGTCATCACAAATTCTTGAAGAATCAGTGAAAGAGCTTATGTTTATTATTCCACATCAGGTGCTGTAAAATGACATGTCACATATTCTTTCTTAGGCCTAATGCAAAGTTTTCAAGAAGAAAACCTCATACTTGAAAAACGAAAACAAAAACTTCAGACTAATCTTGAAATCTAACAAGGTAAACGTCAAACAAATAACATTTTACAAACATTTAAAGAATTCAGTACTTCTTTCTTCCTACTTTATTGGGTCCAGAAGACGAAGAAGTCTTTAAATTACTGTTTGAAAGGCCCAGGTTGGAAGAAAAATTTGCTGGCATGGAGGGCTGTTCATAGGGTAAGTAGGTTACTGAAAGATTGTGAATCAATTCTCTGGCCACCTTAAGATACAGGATTTTAGAGCTGTTCCAAAGCCTTCATCTTTATACATTAGAAAAACTGAGACTGAGAGGACACAGCTAATAAATACCAGAGCCAAGATTCGAACTTCTTGTCTGAATATCACAGTGGGAAAGATCTGAAAGATCATCAGTCCCAGTCAGCCAGCGGAATCTGTTTCCACTAACTTTTTATTAAGAAATGTCCTGATGGCCAGGTGCAGTGGCTCATACCTGTAATCTCAGCACTTTGGATCACTTGTTGTCAGGAGTTCAAGACAAGCCTGGCCAACATAGTGAAACCCTGTCTCTATTAAAAATACAAAAAAATTAGCCAGATGTGGTGGCAGGTGCCTGTAATTCCAGCTACTCGGGAGGCTGAGGCATGAGAATCACTTGAACCCAGGAGGTAGAGGTTGCAGTGAGCCGAGATTGTGACATTGCACTCCAGCCTGGGCAATAAGAGTGAAACTCTGTCAGAAATAAAAGAAAAGGAAAAGAAAAGAAAAGGAAGTCCTGCCAAACAGAAAAGTTGAAAACATACTGCCGTGGTATACTTAACATTTCGTTCAGCAATTGTCAACATTTTGCATGGTTGTTTTACCTATCCTCTGTGCATATGTATGCATCAATATAGGTACAGTTAAAAGTAAGCTGAAAGAAAGTTTCAGAGATTATGACTTTAAAAAAATTATTTCCATTCCACATGCCCTGTAGAATGTCTTAAATTTTGGTTTAGCCTATTGTTTTTTCTTGATGCCTTTTAACTTCTTCCTCTTAAACTGGAGTGAGGTCCATAGGCTTGGTTGGATTCAGGCTAAATACTTCTGGAAGATTGTTTTCTAGATGATGTGCCAATAGAGTTGAATTAAATACCAATTCTGACCAATTTATTGTTGCTGCAAGAGTTCTAACTGAGAAAGTCAAGTGCTATATCAAAGCTCAGCAGAAAGTGATGACAAGATAAATTTGTTTTGGGCATAGGTGGGAGTGGAACCAACTTCATAGGTAGGAGAAACAGGGAAGAACATTATACTTTTAAAATTGAGGTAATTGTAGATTCACATGCAGTTGTAATAATTTGCTTATATGTGTGCATGTGCATATGTTTATTAGTTCTATGCAATTTTATCTGATGTACATTGGTGTATTCACCAAGCCAGTCAAGATACTGAACAGATCCACCCCAACAAAGACCCTACATGTTGCCCTTTTATAACTCCCTCCTCCCATCCCCTAAAACCTGCAATCGCTAATCTCTCCTTCATTTCTCAAGTTTTGTCATTTCAAAAATGTTATATAAATTGAATTTTATATAATGTTTAGGGATTGGCATTTTTAGTCAATGTAATTACATGAAGCTTCATCAAAGTTGTTACACATGTAAATAGTTCGTTCCTTTTATTGCTGAGTAATAGTCAACAGTATGGATGTGCCAGTTTTTTTTAGCCATTTTACCTGTTGTAAGACTGTAAGACATCTGTGCTGATTTTGGGTTTTGGTTATCAGAAACAAAGGTGCTGTGAACATTTCTGTATAGACTTTTGTGTGAATGTAGGTTTTCATTTATCTGAGGTAAATGCCCAAGGGTGTAATTTCTGGGCCATATGGCAATCACATGTACAGTTTAGTTTTTTAAAGAAACTGCCAAATTGCTTTCCAGAAAGGTGATACCATTTCACATTTTCACTGGCAATCTTGATGAGTAATCCAATTTATTTATATCCTTAACAACAGTTGGCATTGCTACTATTATAACTTTTATTTTAGATATTCTGATAGCCATGTAGTCATATCTCATTGTGGTCTTGATTGGCTTTTCCCTAATAGCTAGTGATGTTGAACAGGCTTCATCAAATAAGTTAGAAAATGTTTCCTTCTTCTTTTTTTTTTTTTTTTTTTTTTTTCTGAAGAGATCATGCAATCTTGGTGTTAATTCTTCTTAAAATATTTGTAAAATTTTCCAGTGGAATCATGTGGGCCCAGAAGTTTCTTTTTCAAGAATTTTAAATTTATGAAGTCAATGAATTTAAAGGTGATAGGGCTAGTCAGATCATCTATTTTATCTTGGTTGAGTTTTGACATTGTGTAGTTTTTAAGGAATTGCTCCATATTTTCTAAGCTATTGACTTTATGAGGATAAAGTTGTTCATAGTATTCCTTCATTTTCCTTTTCATGGCTGTAGGATCTGTAGTAATATCACCTACTTAATTTCTAATATTGTTAATTTGTGTTTTCTCTCTTTTTATTATTGTCAGTCTTGCTAGAGGTTTATCAATTTTATTGATTTTGTCAAAGGGCCAGCTTTTTGCATTGATTTTCTATTTGCTTTTCTAATTTCACTTTCATCAGTTTCTGTTCTTTCTTTATTATTTCTTTTTTCTGTTTGCTTTGGGCTTATTTTGCTTTATTCTTTCCTAGCTTCTTGAAGTAGAAACAGATTTTTGAGTTGAGATCCTTCCTCATTCCTAATATCAGAATCTCATACTGCTTCCTTCTCAGCACTGTCTTAGCTGCACCTCATATATATGTATATGATGTATTTTCATTTTCATTTAGTTGGACATAATTTTAAAATTTTCCTTTGAGGCTTCTTCTTTGATCTATAAATTATTTAGAGTAAATTTTCCTTTGAGCTTCTTCTTTAATCTATAAATTATTTAGACATATGTTGTTTAATTTCCATGTTTTTTGAGATTTTGGGGTTTTCTTTCTGTTATTGATTTATAGTTTGATTCCATTATGGTCAGACAAAACAGTATGATTTCATTTATTTTAATTTGTTAACATTTACTTTATGATTTCAGGGACAGTCTAACTTGATGAATATTCCACAGGTGCTTTATAAAACGTATGCTTTGCTGTTGTTGTGTGGTGTGTTCTATAAACGTCAATTAGATCCTGTTGGTTGATTGTGTTGTTCAGATCTTCCGTCTAATAGTTCTACCAGTTGCTGAGGAAGTTGAGGTCCCTAACTATAATTGTAGTTTTGTCTATTCCTCTGTTAGCACTATCAGTTTTCACTTTATGTATTGTGAGACTTTTTATGTATATGCACATTTAGGATATAGTTACCTCTCAATATTCACAGGAAATTGGTTCCAGGATTCCTGAGGATATCAGAATCTGTGGCTGCTCAAGTCTCTTCCATACTAAATGGTACAGTATTTGTATATAACCTTCACATACCCTCCTACATACTGTAAATCATTTCTAGATTACTTATAATACCTAATGCAATGTAAATGCTATGTGAATGTTTGTTATGCTGTGTTGGTGTTTTTATTTATATTATTTTTTATTGCTTTTTTGTTCAAATATTTTTGATTCACCATTGGTTGAATCTGTAGATGCAGAACCCATGGAGGGCTGACTGTATTTATGTCTTCTCAATGAATTGATCCATTTATCATTATGCAATTTCCTTCATTGTCTATGGCAGTTTCCTTTGCTCTGAAGTCTACCTTATCCTAATACTGCCAGGTCTATTTTTTTTTCAATTAATCTTCGCATGGTGTATCTTTTTATTTTCAGTTTGTTATTGAATTTCAAGTGATTTTCTTGTAAAATATTGTGGAAGCTTGATTTCTTAATCCACTGCTAACCTCTGTCTCTTGATTAATATATTTAAATTACTGATATTTGGCACAATTATTTTTGTGTTAGTGCTTATGTCTGCCATTTTATTAATTGTTTTCTATTTATTTCCTCTGATGATCATTCCTCTGTTTTTGCTTTCTTTCTCTCCTTCGGGTTACTTAAACATCTTAGGATTCAGTCTTGATTTGTTCATAGTGTTTTGGGTATACCTCTTTACATGATATTCATAGTGATTGCTCTAGGCATTACAGTATACGTATGAGGTGTACAGTATAACATTTTACCATTTTCAATGAAGTATAGAAGCTTCATTTCCATTAAAGTCCCTGTACTTTTCCCTCTTTTAAATATCACTGTCTTGAATAGCAGATGGTGTTAGAATTTGTTTCAATCATCAAATACGATTTATAAAACCCATAAGACAATAAATAGTTTATTATATGCACATGTTTCTACTCTTCCTCTTGATCCTTCTTCCTGATATTTCAAGATTCTTCCTTCTATCCTTTGCTTTCTGCTTACAGAAATTTCTTTAGCCAGTTTTTTAAGGGTAGGTCTGCTAGGAATAAATTCTTTTCATGTTTTTCTTGTCTAATAATATCTTTATTTCTGAAGAATAGTGTCACCAGATATAGAAGTCACAGTTGACAGCTATTTTCTTTAAGCGCTTGAAAAATGTTGTACTTCCTCCTTCTGCTTCTGTGATTTCAGATGAAAATTCAGTGTGACTTGAATTGGTATTCCTCTGCATGTGATGCATTCTTTTTCTCGGGCTGCCTTCTAGACAGTTCCTTTGGTTTTTGTTTATAAATGTGTGATTATGATGTGTGTTAATTTGTTTTATCCTGTTTGGGATTTGTTCAACTTTTTGGATCTGTAAGTTTGTATTTTCTTTTTATACCAAATTTGGGAAGTTTTCAGCCATTATTTCTTCAAATATTCTTTCATCCCACTCTCTCTTTTCCCTCTGGAATGCTGATCACATGAATATTAAATCTTGTGACATTGTCCCACAGGAGTCTTCAGTTATTTTTTCCAGTGTATTTTCTCTTTGTTCATATTGGGCAAATTCTATTGATCTGTCCTTAAGCCTACTAGCTTTATCCTTTTTTGCTTCCATTCTATTATTGAACCTATCATTTCAAGTTAAAGCAACACTTCAAAATTTTTCTTTTGTTACATTTTTCATGTCCATAATTTCCACTTGGTTGTTTTTTAATATATATAACTTCTATTCTTTTACTGAGATTTTCTAATTTTTTATTTTTTTCCAGAGAATTTGTAATCAATCGCTGAAGCATATGTATGGTCCTATTTAGAACATCCTGGGGTGCTTCTACTATGTGAGATCTTTTGGAGAAAAAAATCCAGACAGGACAAATGGAGAGAAGGGACCAGATTCAGAGGATATACATAAAATGGTCTGCAAGGGAAAACAAGTTTCTGACCAAGCATGGTTACAACCACATCTTCCTGGGACAAACAAGGACATGTATCCATGCCTCACTAACCTTCCATACACCCCAGACTTACCTAGGAACTGCCATCAGCCCACCATGTCTACCAGAGGGGCAGTATGTAATCTCTATTCGGCTCCACAGCCAGAGAGAGGTGCGGAAGCCATCACAGAAAATGACCAGATGACCCTGAGCTCTCTGCTGCCACTGCCATGTGGATGACTGGGAATCACATAGTTAACTAAATGCTTCTACTCAGCTTAATTTCCTCCACTCTACATAGTAATTGCTCTGTTCATTTGTGCTTTACCTTTAATTTCAGTGCACATGCACAAAGACATAATGGTGTAAGAGGGAAAAGAGAAGATGTATTTTCTAAGCTGCCTGCAGTCTGACAATTGTTTGAATGTGTGTGTACATTTAACAAGATGGTGGATTACAGCATTAGCTTATCTTCAGAGTAATAAAAACTTCCATTCAGGAGCCAAAAATCTCCTAATGGTTTGTTGAAATGGTTCCCTCTTGCAATACATTATCACAGTAGTTTACGATAAGGAGAAAAGTACGTTCTGATACAAATCAAATAATGCCAAATACAAAGACTTGTAAGAGAAATAGCTCACTTGGGAAATAGAGAGAAGTGAAGAAAATATATTGGGGGAGAGAGATGCTAACTAGACCTCTGGTGAGAGAAGTAAGCAATGACCCAAATGGGATACTTGATTGTCTTCAGTGGTCAAAAACCCTCAAGAGAAGGATAAATAGAAAGGAGCTAAGGTTTAATGATTTTTAGCTAATTCAATACTCCATAGATGTATTAGTCTATCCAAGAGAGATAAAGTTAAACCTTCCTGAAAAAAATCCTTACATGGCAAAGACAGCATGTGCCTCAGTAATGCAGTTCAGGGGTTATTTGCCTGGGGCTTAAAAGATGCAAGCTGGTAGTGCACACCTATGCTGTGTCTGGGGAGATAGAGAGCCAGGAGGCAATCCTATACCAACAACTGACCCCTTCTGTGTGAAATTTCCATTTATGAAGCTTTATTCTATATTTCTGTTTTCTGTCTTCTTGGTGTTTCTGAACCAGGGGAGTATGGGAGTTTGAGATCAAGAACATTAGAATTGCAAAGTATTTCAAATTGTTTCTTATTGACTTCAAATGGAAAATTAAGAAGGTACTCAGCATTTAGATGGAAGATCAAACAGAAAAACAAACAAACAAACAAAAACCCCACAAAACCTAAAAAAACAAAAACAAAAAAACCTTCTTGGTATGTGTCCTGTACCATCTGCCCACCCAAACCTGGTCCTCTCACTGTTACCCACCTCAGGGGATGGCACACACCC
The DNA here is from genome assembly GCF_030222135.1 of Aotus nancymaae. NCBI lineage: Eukaryota > Metazoa > Chordata > Mammalia > Primates > Aotidae > Aotus > Aotus nancymaae. Next base: position 12,387,664 of record NW_026988450.1, on the reverse strand, counting down.
CAAATGCAGAAATCTGAGAAATGTCCTTGACCTTCTTTTTTCTCCTCTTCCTCTCCCATATCCAACCAGGGGCCCAACCCTGCTGGTTTTATTTCCTGATAGCTTCTCATTTTTTTCTTTGAAAAATTGTTATTTTTAATTGTTATTTTAATTTTAGGCAACTAAAAATTATAGGGGAAAAGCTCTCTGACATGAGTCTGGGCAATAATTTTTTGAATGAAATTCCAAAAGGACAGGCAAGAAAGGGGAAAATAGACACGCTATTACCTCAAACTAAAAAGCTTCTGCACACCCAAAGAAGCAATGAACACCCAAAGAAGCAAAGAAGAGTAAAAAGACAACTTACAGAATGGGAGAGATACTTGCAAACCATACATGTCACAAAGGTTGAATATTCAAAATATTTAAGGAACGCAAACAACTCAATAGCAAGAAAACAGCCCAATTAAATGGGCAAAGGCCCCATTTAAGCATTTCTCAAAAGAAGATGTACAAATGGCCAACAGGTACGTGAAAAGGTGCTCAACATCACTAATCATCAGGGAAATAAAAATTAAAACCTAGATGAAATATTACCTCACATCTGTTAGGACAAGTATTATCAAAAATATGAAAATTGGCAAGTGTTGGCAAGAATATGAAGAAAAGGTCAAGCTACCAATGACCTTCTTCACAGAACTAGAAAAAACCACCTTAAACTTCATATGGAATCAAAAGAGAGCCCACATAGCCAAGTCAATTCTAAGCAAAAAGAACAAAGGTGGAGGAATCACACTATCTGACTTCAAACTATACTACAAGGCCACAGTAATCAAAACAGCTTGGTACTGGTACCGAAACAGAGATATAGACCAATGGAACAGAACAGAAGCCTCGGAGGCAACACAACACATCTACAACCATCTGATCTTTGACAAACCTCAAAAAAACAAGTAATGGGGAAAGGATTCCCTATTTAATAAATGGTGTTGGGAAAACTGGCTAGCCATGTGCAGAAAGCAGAAACTAGACACCTTCCTGACACCTTACACTAAAATTAACTCCAGATGGATTAAAGACTTAAACATAAGACCTAACACCATAAAAACCCTAGAAGAAAATCTAGGCAAAACCATTCAGGACATAGGCATAGGCAAAGACTTCATGACCAAAACACCAAAAGCATTGGCAACAAAAGCCAAAATAGACTAATGGGGACCTAATTAAATGCCAGAGCTTCTGCACAGCAAAAGAAACCATCATAAGAGTGAATTGGCAACCAACAGAATGGAAAAAATTTTTGCCATCTAGCCATCTGACGAAGGGCTAATATCTAGAATCTACAAAGAACTAAAACAGATTTACAAGAAAAAAATAAACAAGTCCATTCAAAAGTGGGCAAAGGATATGAATAGACACTTTACAAAAGAAGACATATATGAGGCCAACAAACATGAAAAAATGCTCATCATCACTGGTCATTAGAGAAATGCAAATCAAAACTACATTGAGATACCATCTCACACCAGTTAGAACGGTGATCATTGAAAAATCTGGAGACAACAGATGCTGGAGAGGATGTGGAGAAATAGGAACACTTTTACACTGTTGGTGGCAGTGTAAATTAGTTCAAACATTTGGAAGACAGTGTGGTGATTCCTCAAGGACCTAGAAATAGAAATTCCATTTGACCCAGCAATCCCATTACTGGGTATATATCCAAAAGATAAATCATTCTATTATAAGGACACATACACACAAATGTTCACTGCCACACTGTTTACAATAGCAAAGACTTGGAACCAACCCAAATGCCCATCAATGATAGACTGGACAGGGAAAATGTGGCACATATGCACCATGGAATACTGTGCAGCCATAAAAAAACGATGAGTTCGTGTCCTTTGTAGGGACGTGGATGAAGCTGGAAACCATCATTCTCAACAAACTGACACAAGAACAGAAAATCAAACACCGCATGTTCTCACTCATAGGTGGGTGTTGAACAATGAGAATACATGGACACAGGGAGAGGAGCATCACACACTGGGGTCAGTTGCAGGGGGAATAGGGGAGGGACAGCGGCAGGTAGGGAGTTGGGGAGGTATAACATGGGGAGAAATGCCAGATATAGGTAATGGGGAGGAAGGTGGCAAATCACATTACCATGTATGTACCTATGCAACAATCTTGTTCTTCACATGTACCCCAAAACCTAAAATGCCATAATATATATATAATATACATATATATGAATATGGAGAAAAGGGAACCCTTGTACACTGTTAGTGGGAATGTACATTGGTACAGTCATTATGGAAAACAGTACAAAAGTTCCTCAAAAAATTAAAAATGGAACTACCACATGATCCAGCAATCTCATCTCTGGGTATATAGTCAAAAGACATGAAATCAGCATGTCAAAGCGATACCTGCACTCTCATGTTCATTGAGGCAATATTCACAATAGCCAAAATACGGAATCAACCTAAATGTCTATTAGTAGTTAAGTTTATAAAGAAAGTGTGGCATATATACACAAGGAAATACTATTTAGCCATAAAAAGAAGGAAATCCTGCCATTTGCAACAATATGAATGAACCTGAAGGATGTTACGCTAAGTTAAATAAGCAGACACAGAAAGACAAATGCTGTATGATATCACTTATATGTGGAACGTAAAAAAGCCAAACTCATAGAAGCAGAGAGTAATATAGTGGAAACTGGGCATTTGTGGACAATGGTTGGGTTTTGGGAGTTGTTGGTCACAGGATTCAAAGTTTCAGTTAGAAAAGAATAATACAGTCAAGAATATTATACAACATGGTGACTATAGTTAATGCATCGTACACTTGAAAATCTCTGAAAGTAGATTTCATGTTCTAACCACACACAAAAAAATGATGAGTGAGGTAATGCATGTCTTAATGGAAAGAATATGGAGAAAAGGGAACCCTTGTACATTGTTGGTGGGAATGTACATTGGTACAACCATTATGGAAAACAGTATGTAGGGTCCTTAAAAATTAAAAATAGTACTATCATAAGATTCAGCAATCCCACTTGTGAGTATATAGCCAAAGGAAATGAAATCAGCATGTCAAAGAAATACCTGCACTCCCATGTTCTGTGTTAATTAGCTCCATTTGGCCAATCCACAATATATACATATTTCAGGACTTCATGTCATATACCATAAATGTATACAATTTTTAAAATTATTAAAAATTAAAGGAAAATTTTAATTTTAAATTATTTATAATTAACATTTATTTGGTGTAGGACATGATATTTTGCAATACATATACATTATGGAATATCTAAATTGAGTTAATGAAGTAAACATGATAAACATGTATAACCATCTAACAAACATCTACAACATATTGAGTAACAGATATCTTGAACTTACCCCCCTTATCTAACTGAAATTTTATATCCTTTGACCAACATATATTAATATCCCCAACCCCCAACGCCAGCCCCTGGTAACCATCATTCTACTCTCTGCTCTTTTGAGTTCAATTTGTTAGAATTCACGTGTAAATGAGATCGTGCAGTAATAGCTTTCAGATCTCATTTACACCATCACCTCTCTAGTTCAGTCATCTTCATCTCTGCAGGAAGTAGTGTCAGGACTGGTCTCTCCTCAATTCAGGTTTGCAATCCTCCAATCCTTGCAGTCTGACAAGCAGAGGGAATTTCTTCAGTGACAAAACTGCTGAGACGCTCCTTGGCTGAAAGCCTCCATGGCCTACTACTGCTCTTTCTTAGGATGACCTACAAGGCTCAGTATGTTTGTACCTTGCCTGCCTCCTTAAAATCATCTAAAGCAACTAGGGGTCCCCTCTTGGTGCTGCCAAAGCTCTCTGTTGGATTCATGCTCCTTAGAGTTAGTTGTACAACATGGGGGATTATTCTCTACCCAAACTTTTGTTTTTCACCTTCGTAAACTCTCTTAATATACAATGACTTTTACCATTTGCAGACATCTGCACAGACTGTTTTCTCTCAGTCCAGAATGATAACTCTTGCTCTTTTAGATGGAGATCTTAAATATCTGCCTCAGAGTTGATCCAGAACCACTGCTTTTCATTCATTAGCACTCTGTTCTCTCTGAACATTTATCACATTTGTGCTGTTAGATGAGACATTATTTGTGTAACTGTCTCTGCCATTAGATGGAAACCCATGAATAATGCAGGACTATGATCTGCGATGCTCCTGGCACCATGCCTTACACAGGGAGGGGCTCAATGTTTGTCAAAGTAATACTTTACCTTGGGGAAAAAAGTCAAAACTAGTTTACAAGGAAACATCAGGGGAGGATAATATTAACAGTTTCCTAGTGAGAAGGGATAACAAACAAATTAATTGTGTAATTAATTAGAGACATGTAAAAGGTTATCATTAGGACTGACTGGGAGTCTTTATCATTATATTGTAGTAAAGACAACATATCTATAAGGATTTAAGGGTCCCCAAAAGACTCCCATCCCTGTTATTTTCTCACCCTATTTAGTTTCCTCATCTGTGACCTCTACTTCTCTATGTGAAGTCTTCTTGGTCAGAAAGAACGAGGGTCATCATTTCAGACCAAGAGAATAGTCTGTGCAAATGTCCGGAGCAGTGATCCTCAGTTCTGGCTTCACCTCTGGGGAGTTTTTCCAAGACACTAATGACCTTGCTCTACCCTCTGAGATTCTGATGTAATCACTTAGAGTGGGTCACAGGCACCCAGGGTCAAGAAACACTGATTGACATTCCATACCATGTGTGAATAACTCTTCAGGGAAATGCCCAATGCAGGGAAATTGGAAGTTTATTTATTTTTCTTTTTTTTTTTTTTTTTAAGGAATTAATGGACAAAGATTTACCATTTAGTCCATTAGGCCAATATACATCTTCTTAAAGTAACTCAGAAGAGAGATGAATGCACACTCTCAAATAAACAATTAAAATAATTAAAAATCAGATGTAGGTTTGGTGCAGCAGCGTCACTCTTGAGCTGGCTGGGTTCCCTAAAATATCTGTGCCCACAAGTCAAACTAAGCCTTCTCCCAAGCCTCACCCCAAGGGACCCTGCCAGGGACAGGATCCCATTTCTCTGACACCTGCTGCCACCATCTACACCCTCTCCACGTAAGAATAGAAGCTGTTCAGTCACTTTTCCTCTTCGCTACCTCTTTCTTTCCCCTATTTCTTCTCTTTTCAAGGACTTGTTCTTTTCCTATAACAACTGAATAATAGCAATACACGTTGTCAAACCAAACACACACAGACAGACAGACACACACCCCTAGAGGCCTCCAGTCAAGGAAGAAAGAAAAGAGCAGGCACCATATTCAAGGGAACATCAAGTCATCCAAATGTAATTCAGAGTTTCTTTCTCACCCAGGACTTTTAAATGTTGCTTCTGCTCCTGTGCACCCATTTGCTTTTAGAAAAGGGTGTCCTCTGCATCTGTGAGCTTTCCAAGTGTCCTTGAGCCCACCAGAGCATCCTACTATAGTGCACTTGTATCGGGGCTCTTGAATATTGAAAATGTCAGCCCAGCCTTTGCTTTGAGAATGAAAATAAAAATGCAAATGTGATTTTATAGTGAGTTGTCATGAGAGTTATTGTCGATAATGGGAAAATATTATCCCAAAGATTATAATAAAGGAAAATGAGTAGCAACTGTATGGGGCCTGAAGCCATAAGAAACCAAGTCAAACTTGCCTCATCTCAGCTCCTGTGGATAGGCAGTCAGGGGTCATTCCTCCTCAGTAGTAATGCACTCTCAAATATAGGTTAACAGAGGATTCGTTTTCATTAAAACTTTGAACATAAGGATAGTCTAGAAAATTGCGACCAAAGAGGCATCGAGAAGGAGGTGTAGAAGCAGATGAGCAAATCCAAGCCAACAAAATACACATTTGCCTTTTGGTAACACAACAGGTCACACAAATGTAATTTTCCATTTTCTCTAATCCATGTGGTACTTTCGCACTTTCTTTGGAATTGCACTCTTTTTTTCTGGCCTGTCCCCAAATAGTATGCTTTCTGCAAAACTGCACTTTAAAAATGGTTTTAATATTACTACTTACCAAAGAAGCAAGTCCGATGACTAAAAAGGTAAGGCAAGTATTAAAACCAAGAAAAAAAAACAAAGTTATCTTCTTCAACAAGGGAAAAAGTACTATCTCAGATCCTCGTTGGATATTCATTTATTCATGTATTATGGAGTGCCCCATTATGTGCGGGCTGTCTGCTCCATGCCTGGACAGCTGAGATTAGGGACAGCTGCACAAACTCCAGTCTATACAGCCACAGGCCAGAATTGAGGGCTGAGCAGATTGCTAAAAGGTCATGGAAGAGGGAGAGGTTATCCAGTAGAACCAGATTGCTGCATTCCCTGGACCTGTCTAACCCTACCATATTGTGCTAAGCTTCTTGCCCTGCCTGGTTCTACTGAATTGAAGAACCAATTAATCTTGCATTGTCCTCTTGACAGTCCTTGAGATGTGTGGGAGCTCTAGAGCCAGACAGTGGTATCTGAATGTTGGCTCTGAATTTATCAGCTCTAAGTGTCATGGCTCACGCCTGAAATCCCAAAACTTTGAAAAGTTGAGGCAGGTGGAACACCTGAGGTCAGGAGTTCAAGACCAACCTGACTAATGTGGTGAAACCCTCTCTACTAAAAATATAAAAATTAGCTGGGTGTGGTGGGGTGCACCTGTAGTTCCAGCTACTCGGGAGGCTAAGACAGGGGAATTGTTTGAACCCAGGAGGCAGTGAACCAAGATCGCACCACTACACTCCAGCCTGGATAACAGAGCGAGATTCCATCTCAAAAAAAAAGAAAAAAAAAAAAAGTAAAATGAATTTATCAGCTCTGATTTGGTCTAGTTTTGTTTTTGTTTTTTAATTTCTCTGTGTCTCAAGTTCCTCATCTGTATGATTGAAATGATAGTGCTAAATCCATACAATTTTTGTGAAAAAAATTGATGCATTTGGAGAACTCAGAACAGGTCCTACCATTAAGTGTCCAATAAATATTACAAATTACTATTGTACATATTGGTCTTTTGGCCTATGACCATATTCTATTTTAGTTTAAGAATGTGTGTATATGTATGCATGTATGTTGTGTTCAACAAACTCCTTCAAGACAGAAGATGAATTTTATTTTTCTTCATATCCTTAGACTAGCTTAAGATTTAAAGTAAATCGAGGATGATAACAGCAGAAACGTTCTATTTTATACAGCATTTTCTTTTTAGGATGTTATCAGAGTATTGATATATCCTCAAACATATCACCAAAATGAAAAAGTTTATCTCTTAGGTGTCCCCTGAGGATTTTACTTTGGAGAATCAGAGGAATGTGGTGAGAAATTCCATATTTAGCATTAATTTTGCAATTGGCTCCAAACCCAGTCCTGAGCCCTCATGCTCAGACTATTGGCTTTGGGCTAACATTTCTGTGTCTTAGGTCCTAGTCCTCCTCTTTGTTTTTGGATGCTTCTCTTCATTACTCAGATTTGCTTAAAAGAGCATGACACCAAATTATGTAGTACAAGCACACTGTCTTTAGCTCTGGAGATGCCAGCCGGAAAATGCCTGGGAACTCGCAGCAGTAACTTAATTAGGCTGTCACAGACCATTGCAGCAACATCCCACTGGTTTTTAAATGACTGATCTTTCAACTTACTACTATCTCATCCATACTCGTTAGACTTTTCTAAAGGTGGATCTACCTCACCGCTAGCCACCTACAGCAATAATAAAATTTGCGTTCTAATACTTAGGTAGAACTTCAGCTAATAAATGTCCTCATGTATTTTTATCTTTTGAAAAACAAACATTTTGCTGTAAATCCAAAGATAACCAGAAAATCAGAATGGGCAAGGGCTGGGCAATCTGAAGAAAGCACTTTTATGTATTTTAACAGAATCATGCTGCACCACTTAATGCCAAATAAAATATACCCAAGGTTACTTTGAAGTCATATTTGCTTTGCTAAATTGAGTGGAACAGTGAAGTCTCTGTCGAGTGTAGAGATCCTAAGATCATTTTAGGGTTAATATCTGAAACCAGGTGCCATTTAAAAAATTCAGACTTTTTAAATGTTGTATTTATATTTCTCCCTCTACTTTTCATTCTTCTCCCAACTGTGATTGCCTTTGATCATTTTGGTGCCCAATACATCTCCTCTTTTGGACATTATTCTATCCTTTCAAAGTGAAACTATAACACATTATAATACTCTATGGCTTGAAAAGTCTGTTCAGCACACTGTTGATCTCCTAAAGGCTTCACAAAGTCCTCCTTCCATATTTGCTGCTCTAGGATGCCAGAGTTCTTTCCTGAATGGCTGCATGTGATGTGCACAGCAGCCGAACTGCCGCATAACTCATTTGTTATAATTGAGCTTTGAAAAGGGGCAATAAATATGGTTCATGTTTTTCTTCAAAGCTTAACTGGATTCCGTATGCCAATCGCTGTGCCAGATGTAGGCCCAGCACAAACATGGAAAGCACAGCTGCTGCTTGCAAGCTCAACACTGCGGAGACCAAGAAGAAAACCAAGTAGGACACATAGTACAAAAAGCGCAATGGTGTGCAAGATGGAGAGCAAGTCAGGCAGGCGCTTCTCAGGGAGCTCTGTAGAGAGCGGACATAGGCAACAAGTCTCAGAATTCCATTTCTTTGGTTTAGACATCGAAGAGCTCAGGGTCCTCTCCTCCTTCCATTACCATCCCCCCTTCTCAGGGCTCTGCTCTACTCTGCTCTCCTTTCTCTCTATCCTCCCACCAGGACAACGATGCAATTAAGAGAAGCCTAAGCCAGCTCTGGTTGGGGAAATGTTTCTCACCCTCTGCAGGAAGCGGAATGAAGTCAGGGTGAGGCTGAGCAGGAAGAGGGTCTTGAAAAGCAGATCCCCATTTTCTTTATCCAGTATCACATACTGGGGCCTGGGGGATGGGGGGCTAGGGGAGGGATAGCATTAGGAGAAACACCTAATGTAGATGATGGGCGATGGATGCAGCAAACCATCATGGCACATGTATACCTATGTAACAAACCTGCATGTTCTACACATGTACCCTAGAACTTAAAGTATAATAAATAGATAAACTTCCTAGTGTTTTCCTTGCAAACACCCCTCAGGAATCTGTGGTGTTCAGAGGTGGCTAGCTAAAGGTCAGAAATTCTATCACTTTCTATCAGAAAGCCAGCTAACACATTTTCGTGACTTTTTGAACCTGCCGCTCTTAAAATGCTCAGCACTAAAAGCCCCTGGAGGAAATGGCAGTGAATTTAGCATCCATTCAAAGAGAAGACAGCAGCTGTTTTTACTCAGGGGCATTCACACCCTCAGCCTTGTAAAATTCCCTTAAAAGCCATCAATTAGATTCCAGTGGCACTATCCCAATCTGTTAGTACAACCTTGGCTTTCACCTCCACCTTTGAAAAATAGAAAATACTGTGAGACTGTCTTCTACATATATCTTTTTTGTCTCAAACAAAATCCTCAACCCCAGGGGAAATGTCCATCTTAGTGACTGCTCAAAACAAATCAGCTTGGATTGCCGTTCATGGAGGTGTGCATTCCCGGGAAGATAGGGCCCACCAGAATGAGGAAACCAGATGGTGGGTGTCGAGCTAATTACGGTCCTCTGATGTTTGAGGAAGTGGACATGGACGTGAGTTCCTGGCCTGGAAGCTGTGCCTATGATTTGGGGCATGCATATTCACAAGTGTCCCCAAAAGAGAATGAACAGCCAGCTGTGAACACATTGTATGTGTGGAAAACGGACCACAGAGGACAATAAGCACTCTTCTGCAGGCCAGAGAACAGCTCCATTCACTTGTGGGCTTTAACACAGGTCTATTATCTTTAACAGCTTCATGCTGCCGTCCAATTTCAGTCCCAGTGGAATTTTCAGACCCACTTCCCTCTAAACAGAATGATAGACTTATCAACATGTGAGATAGAATTCATTTTGTAATGGTGGCTGGAAATGACAGACACTGAAATGATTATGAAGACAAAAAGGAGATATTTCCTATTATTTCCCTATGAGGCATAATTTATTCTTTTCAGTGCATTAAAGGTATGTTTTTATTGACAATACTTTTAAGAGAAGGCTATTATCTTCAGTGCTTATATCCTGCCTGTGATGTTTGCACTGAGCTGACAGCGTGGATACTGAGTTATAAAACAAACCAAAGCAAAAACCAGCAAATGTGAAGATTTTGGGAATATTGACATTCCCAAAACTGCCAATCTGAAAACATTCCACCCACCCGGGGGTTAAAAATTATTGAATCAATTAAAAGGAGAGAGGAATTATTCAGAAACAAAATTTCCTTTGGTTTTCAAATAATATACTATTGAAATTCTTTCGTATTAGAAATGTATCTAGCATTGGTGCAGTCACCATGGAAAACAATATGGAGGGTACGACTACCACGTGACCAGCCATCCTACTACTGGGCATATAGCCAAAGACATGAAATCAGCATGTTGAAATGATATCTGCACTCCCTGTTCACTGCAGCGTTATCCACAAAAGACAGGTAATCAACTTGTGTACATCAATGGATGAGTAGATTTTTAAAATATGATATATGTGTGTGATACACACACACACACACACACACAATGGAATACTATTCAGCCTTAAAAAAAGGAAATCCTGTCATTTGCCACAACATAGATATATAGATGAACCTGGAATACATTATGTTAAGTGAAATAAGCAGACACGGAAAGACAAATGCCACATGATCTCACTTATTTGTGAACCCAAAAATGTGGAACTCACAGAAGCAGAGAGTAGAAGGGTAATTACCAGGGGCTGGAGGACTGAGGAGATGTTGATCAAAGGATACAAAATTTCACTTAACAGGATAAATAAGTTCAAGAAATTTATTGTGCATCATGGTGACTATAGTTAATAACAATGTATTATATACTTGAAAATTGCCAAGAAAATAGATTTTAAGAGTTCTCACCATAAAAACTAAGTGTGTGAGGTAATGTTTATGTTAACTTTCTCCTCTCCTAACTTTCTAGCATTGCAGGGCCTCTTTCTTTCTTTTCTCTTTCTCTCTCTCTCTCTCTCTCTCTCTCCCCCCCTCCCTCTCTTTCACTTTATTTCCCTCACTCCCTTTCTCCCTTCTTTTTTCTCTCTCTCCCTTTCTCTCCTTCCCTTCCTCCTTTCTCTTTTTTATTTCCTTCCCTCTCTTTCTCTCTCCCTCCTTCTCTCTTTCTCTATTTCTTTCTCTCTCTCTCTCTTTCCTTTTCTCAGTTTATCAGCTTGCCTGAGGGTTACTCTCCTGGATACCTGCTTGCTGATAAGATATAGGTCAAACATTTCAATTTGGTAGGGTACCTCTCAATTATGTCCAGGGGTCCCCGTGGGCACAGGTGAGTAATTGGCTCTGTCAATGCCCCATGAGGGACATGGATGACCTTCAAGGACACAGGACAGGTCACAGGCCCAGCTCTGGGCTGGGTCACTTGTATGCCTCTCACAGCTCTTAAATGCCCATAGGTAGTCAGACTCTACTTGGTTCTTAATTGCTTGAATATAAAGATCTCTTCCACCTTAAGCAAAATTCCAAGTGTATTAGAGCCTGACTTCTAGTCCTCTGCCTTCAGGCTCTATCCATGTTGCCCTGCCCACCATGCAAAGGGCTGGGATTGTTGGGGAACTGGGGATGGGACGGGGCAGGCAAGAGATCTGATGCATGTTCTCACTAGATGGCCATGCTTCTCTTGTTTTCTCTCACAGAGGATGAGGGAAGGCAGAGGGGACCCCAAAATAGCAGCTTATGCTGGCCTCCCCTGACACCACGAGGGACAGCAGGCAGTGTCCTGGCTCACCAGTCTTTATGAGTCAACTCCCATCTTCTCCTCTCCATCCTCAAAGCATCCTCAGCCTCCTCAAAAGAAACACACATACACACACACACACACACGTGTCCACGCATACACACAAACACACACAACAGTGTTCCCTTTGGTGGCCAAGCCCACTGACCTGAGACAGCCAGGAAGGGAGGGGCTGTAAGTTTGATCATAATGGGTCCATGTGTTGCCACTGGGCCTGAGCTCCCCTGCAAGCGAGGAAGGACCTCCAAGGGCCAGAGGCTGTAGGAGAATTGAGTGGGGGTCCCTCGGTGTGTTTCCCAGCCCTGACCTCAGTCCAGGAGAACTGTGCGTGGCTCCCACATCAGAAAGGAGAGACACTGTGCTGACTGCTCCTTTGAGAATTTGCTGCATATGGAGGAGGATGATTTTTGAAATGAGCACATGGTTTTGGAACCTGAAAATTTGTGCTAGGATCCTGATGCCCTTATTGCATAAATACAGACTATTGTCTGTACTAGTGAGCCTCAAAGTATGGTCTCCTGATCACAGCAGCGTTAACATCACCTGGGATGATTAGAAATGCAAGTTCTCAGACTCCACTCTGTGCATGCAGAGTCAGAAACTCTGGGGATGAGGCCCAGCAATGTTTGGTTTTAAGGAGGTTTCCAGGTAACCGTGGTATACCTTTAAGTTTAAGAGATCATTGGTCAATTTAAAAGTGCCTCTTACATGCAACAACTTTGCATGTTTTTCACATGTACCCCAAAACCTAAAATGCAATTAAAAAAAAAAAAATGTAAGAAGAATGCAAAAAAAAAAAAAAAGAAAAAAAAAAAGTGCCTCTTACAATATCTGAAATGGTAAATGCTTAGAATGACAGCCTCTTTTTTTTTTCAATTTCCCTATTCTGAAATAAAGACATATAGAGTTTTAAAAATTTGCTCAAATGTGTATCAATTAAGTTTAATTGAATTTTTTGCAGAAATGGAGGCTCTGTGTCTGGCATTATAGGGACACAAAATGAAGTGAGAGAAGATGGATTGCGCTGGGCTTCAAATGTGACTGACACGGGGGCCTAGAAGTTTTCCTGAGGAAATAAAGACAGAAAATTGTCAAAACTGCTCCCTATTAGGGTGCCAAGTCTCAAGGTCTTCTGCAGGTTACTTGTCTGGAAGCGAGGAGATCATCTGCAAGTGAGGAGATCATTTAAAAGGCAGTTTTCCACTAACCATTTGTATAGCCCTGGGCAAACCACTTTCTGTAATCTTTGCTTTCTTGTCATTTTAGAATGAAGTCTATAAAGATGTTTTCTAGTCATCTGCATGATATGATAGAACAAGTCAGCTCCTGATGTCACCCAGATCAGGATCTAGACCCCAGCCTTGCCACACTCCCTTAACTGTTTGACCTTGGGCAAATTACTTAATGATTCTGGTCTTCAGATTCCTCCTTTTGAAAATAAAACCACAATAGCCCACCTCACACATTTGTCTTGCAGATTAAATGGTTGTATGAGAAGACACTTAAACAGCCCATATCACAAATTACAATTGGTTGGATCCAGTGGGGCTGATCTGGAAGGCAGAACAGAGCAGAAGAAATCTCTCAAACTTGGCAGGTGTCTCAGCTGTGCTTTTGGAAGGGTAGAAATCCTGGAGGGGCAGTCCCTCTGAAGCAAGCCATTCAGCTGCCGTGCAAGTCAGGGAAAGGGACTGTCCAGTGCTGGGCAGTGTGAGAGCCTTAGCCAGGAACTGGGAACCAAGAACTAGGCTCTAAGTTCATTGGACAATTATAGGGTAAATATGAACTGAAAGTATACAGAGAACCTAGAAGCTAAGACGGTAAAAAAAGGCCCTTGGATCTACCTCACAGGGAAATTATTTCATAACTCACCTGCTTGTGGCACGAGATACCTGAAATATCTATCAGCAAACTTGCTTGGGATTGACCCAAATAATATAGGTAGGGCCAAACCTGCCCTTAAAAGTGTTCACTACTTTGGTCTGAAAAACAGTTGGCATACACAGGGAGTAGGAGCTTGGTTTTCCTGATCTTGTAGTCAATATGGAAATCCGGGTGATGCAACTGATCATCTTTGTCAGTTACCATAGTCAAACACTCACAGTCTGAGAAATGAAAGCTGAGAAAGCCCGTAATTTTCACCCTGGAACAATGAATTTCCCACAAAAGCCAGTACTGAGTTTACCTTATGGTTCTCAATTGGCTCTTTTTGCCATACCCTATTCTCTCTGTACTTTTGGATACAGAAGGGTTTTTTTGTTTTTATTTTTTCCTGTTCATTTATTACTGGTAGATGACACTCATTTTTTGCCCTTTCTTAGATACCTGTATTTGCACCACCTATCTTAGTCAAACTTTATGTCTTTTCACATGCATGGGCTTTATCTGTCTTGACCTTACTTTTTTTCCTAAGCTTTTCTTGATTTTTAAGGCATTTGACTCCTTTTCTTTCGCATTCTGTTGCATTATTATCGTTACTGTTGTTGTTGACTTTAACTCCCATTAGTCTCTTTCTGCTTTGGCCTCCTTCCTCCTTTCATGCACACCTCCCTCCCACAGAGACCTTTGTGGACCTCAAAACGGGTGCCTCCCAGTACCAGGAAGGGCTCTGCTCACTTTTATTGCACCAGCCGGGGTGCCGGGCAGAGGTTTCTCTCGTGATGAGGACCCTTTGTGCAGGAAGAGGCGTGATGCCAAACTTGCAGCCACTGAAACACTGCCAGGCTGCAATCTGGCTCTGCACTTAGGACATGTTGTGCTTTACTATCTTCTATATTTGGAAGAAGACATTTGCTTCCCTCTTGTTACAAGCGCTATAGCATTTTAGAAGTTGAAATAAAAGCCACAATGATCAAGAAATAACAAAGCAGACCCCCATTGCCCCAAAGGAAACAATGAGACTTAAATTAGATTAAGGAGGATATATGGTGAGACTTTATCCTGAAGGAAATTTGAATGGCATCATAGCAACCCCTGGGGGCTGCTGCGGGTCCTGCAGTTCCCCAACCCAGGTTAGCAGCGTAGAGTGGGAATGAAGGTTCAGCAGAGACCCATCCTCCTGCTTTCCTCACTGAATCCTATTCACCGAGAGGCTGTGCCTTTCCCCTGAGACAACCATTCCTCTATTCCCTGACTCCTATCCCCAACCTGTGAGCCCCCAAAAGTATCCCTCATTCACCACATTTTATGTCACTGCTGATTAAATTCTGATGCACAAATAGGTTTTCCTCCAGCAAGGAACAGAGACAAAAACACCAAGTGCAGGGAACATGCACGCCATCCGGATGCTTTGATGTATGCTCCCCTAGCTTTTATACTGTTTGCAGTGCAAGAGAAGAAATTGCTTTTGCAGTGGTCTGCTTCTTAAAAAGAGTAAAATGGAAGTTTGACACTTTTTGATGCTGGAAGACAATATAAGCCTTAAATGAGAAAATACATTCTAGATAAATTCTTATACGTATCTAGATTTTTACTAGATGTTTACAAATAGTCTCCTGCTCTGAAGAAAATTGGCATAACAGTCCTAAGAAGGAGGAAAACCTCTCATCAGAAAAGCCTGGTTCTCCCTCGTCCACTTGTGCATTAGCTTGGGTACCCAATGTTTACAGAGCACCTTGGCCTTGATGATCTCCAGTGAAACTGTCTTTGCAAAGTTATGACAGACAGTGAAAAAGATCTAACTTAACTGACTCCATCTTGCTTCTAACCACCCAGTTGTCCTTGTTCATTCCTGGGCATAGGCTGAACTACCTTTGGGAGAATTTTAGTTTATACTTTAAACAAAGAAGGTAACAGCCCTTTCCCAAAGCAGACCTCCTTCCTGTCTGGGGACTAGAGTGCCTTTGGAGGACTAATATTAGCCACAAGATTAGAAATTATGGTTTAGGAGTCATGCAGCTGGAGGCTACAAGATTCTGACTCTCCCTAAACTGCTCCTAAAATCAGTGCTTAAGATATTTTTCAGACTCTGCACTTGATGGATCAGCTAGCCTCACCCAGATCAATAAACTGGCTCATCTGATCTAGTGGCCCCCAACCTAGGAATTGACTCAGTGCAAGATGACAGCTCCAACTCCCTATGATTTCATCCCTGACCAATCGACACTCCTGGCTCACTGGTTTCCCCCTACCCACCAACTTATCCTTAAAAATTCTGCTCCCCAAATGCTTGGAGAGACTGATTTAAGTAATAATAAAACTCTGCTCTCCCGCACAGTTGGCTCTGCATGAATTACTCTTTCTCTACTGCAGTTCCCCTGTCTTGATGAATCAGCTCTGTCTAGGCAGCGGGCAAGGTGAACCCCTTGGGCGGTTACAGTTTGGCACGGATGGTGTGTTCTCACCTGGACCGAACCCAGCCATCCATTAAGACCCAGCTCAGCTGCCCGCTCCTCCCCTCAGTGGAAAGTGCCTCTCCTCTGTATCACCATGGCAACCTGCATGTTTATTTGTCCCAGCACTTACTACATTGTAGGGAAATACTTCACTTAGTTTCTTCTCACGTTAGCCTCTTTGCTTTCCTGAGATAGCCATCTTGCTTGTTCATATAGTCAGTGTTAAATTTACCTGATTTCTGTGATCCTGAAAACAGCAAAGGCCGAGAAATTCCCCACCCTTTGTGTTCCAGGAACCAGCTGACTACAGAGAATCCCTCTTCCCATAGGACCTAGAGAAGACACAGAGGCCATCTTGTTTGTCTAGGACAAGGCCAGACACAGACCCTCCAAATTTCCATTCTTTGCCTCATAAATGGTTAGCTGAACTGCTCATCCCCACTGATCAATACCCACTGATTAGTCAGAATGAAATGCTTGTTAACCAGATTTGTTTAAGAGTCCCTCCTTCCCCCAGGCTCCTGAACTAAGGCCCCTGCTCAGCCCCTTGCTGGCATCAGAGCTACTGTCCAACCATGCCATTCTCTCATCCCACTTCCCATACCTGGTTCTTCTAACCTCATTGACTCCCCCCACTCCCCGCAAGAAAACCTGAATCAACCTAAATGCCCATCCATGATAGACTGAATAAAGAAAATGTGGTACACATACACCATGGAATACCATGCAGACATGAAAAGAACAAGATCATGTCCTTTGCAAGGACATGGATGGAGCTGGCCCCCATTATCCTCAGCAATTTAAAGCAGGCACAGAAAACCAAATACCCACATGTTCTCACCTCTACATGGGAGATAAATGGTGAGAACACATGGACACATAGAGGGGAGTAGCACACACTGGGACCTATTGGAGGGTGGTAGTTGGGAGGAGGGAGAGGATCAGAAAAAATAACAAATGGATGCTAGGCTTAATACCTGCATGATGAAATAATCTGTACGACCAACCCCCATGACACAAGTTCACCTATGTAACAAACCTACACATGTAGCCATGAACTTAAAATAAAAGTTAAAACTAAAAGAAAACCCTTTTGCTAATCCTTGTGAGTTTACAGACCTTGAGTTCCCAGAGTTGTTCTTATTGCAACATTTCCTGTCCTCTGCTTGCTCCAATCCTTTTGTATGTCTCTCCTTACTAAGTCCAGATTGGTTTTTAGTTGACAGTATATTTATTCTCACATAGTAATAAGCACTTGGTACAAATTTTAAACTGTGGTTGGTTTTGTTATTTTTGAAACTCAATGTTTCTAATTTCTCAGACTTTTCTTTCTGTTTTATTTTTTCTGCCGGCTGCAGTTATTCTTGTACTAGTCACATCCTCTGCTATTCTTAAAATCTTTATAGGACACTGTAGAGATTTGTGTCCTGTAAAGATTTGCCAACTGTCACAATTTGATGCCTGGGCTTTGATATGTAAAGGGGTTTCCTGCTTCCAAGTACTTCTTACTATGGTGTTTACCTATTTTCCACTAGGTATGTGAAAACTTTATTAAACTTTCAAATTTCTCCATAGTTTTACTTGTTCTTACCCTAACTGAAAGGATATTTTTTTAACTTTTCTGCTTCTTAAGCAATGTAATAAAAACAAAATCTGTGAAGGCATATGAAAAGAAATGGAAAAAATTTTGATGACATTAAAGATAATTCATATAGATATTTTAAATGTTAACTCACATCATCAAGAACAGAATCATGGGAAAATGCAAACAAAATATATGAACAAAGCTAAATAAAGGTTGGTAGAGATTCTATTTATAAGCAAAGATGGAAGATGAAACTTGTGAGTTTAGGTCAAGGATTGTGGCTCAAGCCTGGCCCCCAGCACTTAGGGAGGCTGAGGCAGGTGGATTACCTGAGGTCAGGAGTTCGAGAGCAGCCTGGTCAACATGGTATAACCCTGTCTCTACTAAAACTTAGTTGGGCATGGTAGTGCAAGCTTGTAACCCCAGCTACTCATTTGGGAGGCTGAGGCAGGAGAATCTCTTGAACCCAGGAGGCAGAGGTTGCAGTGAGCCAAGATTTAACCACTGTACTCCAGCCTGGGCAACAGAGAGAGACTCCATCTCAAAAACATTAAAAAAGAAACTTGTAGAGAGAGATCCAAGATGGCTGATCACTAGCAGCTCGGGCTCGTAGCTCCCCGTGAAAGCACAGAGAACGAGAGGACGCCACACTTTCAGATGAATATTTGTTGCTCACGGACCAAGAGATGCCCAGTGGAGGAGACCCACGGATCGCGACTCTTGTGGCCGGCGCAGCGGTTTTACTGGCACCTTAGTGCGGCAGTTCTTGGTGCAGAGTCTGGAGATTCCCAGGCAGAAAAGCACCATCAATCTTAACACCGCCGTTTTGGCCAGCGCAGTGGATTGCTCAGATTTCGGCACTGGGAATCAACAAGTTGGACATCCACTCAGAGACCTAGTTAGAAAATTGGTAATTACAAAGACAACAGAGGGATAAATATATAATGAAGGGAAGAAACCAGCCTAAAAAGGCAGAGAATACTCAAAATCAGAATGCCTCTCCCTCTACAGGGGATCACAATTCCTCATCAGTAACAGAACAAGGCTTAATGGAGAACGAGTGTGTTCCAATAACAGAAGCAGGTTTCAAAAGGTGGGTGATAAGAAACTTCTGTAAATTAAAAGAACTTGTTCTAACCCAATGCAAAGAAACTAAGAACCTTGAAAAAAGGTTTGATGAAATGTTAATGAGAATGGACAATTTAGAGAGGAATATAAGTGAATTGATTGAGCTGAAAAACACAACACGAGAACTTCGCGAAGCATGCACAAGTTTAAACAGTCGAATTGATCAAGCAAAGAAAGGATATCAGAAGTTGAGGACCAGCTCAATGAAACGAAACGAGAAGACAAGATTGGAGAAAAAAGGATAAAAAGGAATGAGCAAAGTCTCCAGGAAATATGGGACTATGTGAAAATACCTAATTTACATTCGATAGATGTACCTGAATGTGACGAAGAGAATGAATCCAAGTTGGAAAATACTCTTCAGGATATCATTCAGGAAAACTTTCCCAACCTAGCAAGGCAGGGTAATATTCAACTCCAGGTAATACAGAGAACACCACAGAGATATTTTTCAAGAAGACCAACCCCAAGGCACATAATTGCCAGATTTATTAGGGTTGAAATGAAGGAGAAAACACTAAGGGCAGCCAGAGAGAAAGGTCAGGTTACCCATAAAGGGAAACCTATCAGACTTACAGCAGATCTCTCAGCAGAAACCCTACAAGCCAGAAAAGAGTGGGGACCAATATTTAACATCCTTAAAGAAAAGAACTTTCAACTCAGAATTTCAAATCCAGCCAAACTAAGCTTTATAAGCAAAGGAAAAATTAAATCTTTTTCGAACAAACAAGTACTTAGAGACTTTACCACCACCAGGCCTGCTTTACAAGAGCTTCTGAAAGAAGCACTATACATATAAAGGAACAACCAATATCAGCCTTTCCAAAAATATATCAAAAAGCAAAGAGCATTAACACAATGAAAAATTTACACCAACTAATGGGCAAAACAGCCATTTAGCATAAAATGCCAGAATTAAACTTATATATATTCTAATTGGATAAAAAGCCAAAACCCATCGGTATGCTGCATCCAGACCCATCTCACATGCAACGATACACAAAGACTCAAAACAAAGAGAAGGAGGAAGATTTACCAACCAAACAGAGAGTAAAAATAAACAAATAAACAAAAAGCAGGAGATGAAATTCTCACCTCTGACAAAGTAGACTTTAAAGCAACAAAGATCAAAAGAGGCAAAGAAGGACATTACATAATGGCAAAAGGATCAATGTAACAAGAAGAGCTAACAATTCTATAGATCAAAGAGACAGAAAATTAACAAGGACATCCAGGACTTGAACTCAGACCCGGAACAAGTAAACTTAATAAACATTTATAGAACTCTCCACTTCAAATACACAAAACATACATTACCACCTCACACCTATTCCAAAAGTGACTAAATAATTGGAAGTAAATCATTCCTCAGTAATCGCATAGCATTTCATAGGTTTAAATGAAATATTGGTTGGCTGCTTGTTTGTTATTTTCTTCCCTTATTCCTTCCTGTCTACATCATTAAGTATAATTATTGGTATAAAAGAGGTTTTCAATACCCATTACTAAACTGCATTCTAGCCTGGGCAAGAAAGCAATACTCCCATTCTCTCTCTCTCTTTCTCTTCCTTTTTCTTCCTCTTCTTCATTCTTTTTTTCTTTCTTTCTTCAAAAAAAAAAAAAGAAAGAAACTTGTAAGTTTATCTCCACTTTATTTAAAACTCCATTTACATAAGAGTGAATGAATTTTTTAATGCATAAACCTAGGAAACAAAGAGAAATATGAGACGATAGCAGATTAGAGGTATCAACAAATTTTGGAAGTTGGCAAGCTGATAGACAAATAGTCACTGCCATAACAGACCAGAGAAAGTTAGCCAGCAAGAAGCAAGTCAATTTGCACCAGAAACTCCTAGAAATGCCCAGGAGGTAGAGTCCCCTCTGAAAATAGGGATAAGCAACTAACACAAGGAGAGTTTAAAGGAGCAGTTCAACACCCAGGTCCCACTTAGCAGAAGAGGAAGAGTCTACTGTCTGAGAGGCTGGAAAAGAGAGAGGCTTCAGGGTGCCAAGCACAGCAGAGGTCAAGGCCAAGGAGCCAAATCGACCTTAATGAAAGTCTATATCCCAAACTGAGAATCCACCTGCCCCCTTCCCTCACTCAATGCACAGAAAGCTGGCAGCCACCTTTTCCCTCAGTTAGGAGATTGGGGAGACCTTTCTCAGTGGATGAAGGCCTACAGATACTAACATTTGGAGGCACTCCGATGCAAAGCCAGCATGCCGCCCTGCCTTGCCCCCATGAACGGCAAGAGCCGGCAGACCCCTCACATGTGGGCAGAACTTTCACATGGGATTGTAGTGCTCCCAGTCTGAGGGATGATTTGTCAGCCAAAAATCAGTGACACATCAGGAAACTTTCCATCCTAGAGAGAACACACAAGCTTACACACACACACACACACACACACACACACACAGAATAACCTGGCGGAAATGAGAAAATGTAGTAAAAGGAAATTCTATTTAAATCCTCAGAGATATAATAAAAGATATTGCATCTGTGGGAGCAAAGCAGGGTAGGATGTTATTGACAACCATAGCCAAGAAAGTACACTTAGAGAGGAAGTGTTATGTCCTATGTGGAAAGTGTAGAGAAGGATAGGATGATCATGTTGAGGAAATCTCCTGAAAATAGAGCAAAAAGATAAACCAAAATCGGTAAGAAAAAATAAAAGTTTTTTTTCTTAATTGGGAAGGTAATTCCAGGAAATAGAACATTCAAATAACAAGAGTTAAAAAAAAAAATAATAAAGCCCAGAGAAAATGGAGGAGGGAATTTAACAATGAAATAAACTAAGAAAATCCTTCTGGATGAAAGAACATGATTTTTCAGACTTAACAGATTCAAAGAGTGCTCAACTGAGTAAATAAAAAAGACCCAGACCAAATACAGTAATGTGAATTACAGAACACCAGGAAATGCTTCCTGGGAAGGGCTTCAGAAGAAAACAGATTCACATTCCATGTGGAGGACCAAGGATTAAAATATCATTGGACTTAATGACAATATTGGAACCTTAACAAAAATGAAGAAATGCCTCCGAAATTTTGAAGGAAAGCAATTTCCAACCTACAAATTTGACACCAAGCTTAGTGTGATGATACCATACAATGTTTTTCTTTCTTTTTTTTTTCTTTTTTTTTTGAGACAGGGTCTTGTTTGAGATCCTGGCTGGAGTTCAGTGGTGTGATTTTTTCTCACTGTAACCTCCAACTCTTGGGCTCAAGAGATCCTCCCACCTCAGCCTCTCAAGTACCTGGGACTATAGGAACATGCAACCATGCTTAATTTTTTTTTTTTTTTTTTTTTGAGTTGGGCTCTCACTGTGTTGCCCAGGCTTGTCTTGAACTACCAGTCTCAAGCAGTCCTCCTGGCTCAGCCCTCCAAAGTGCCGGGATTGCAGGCACGAGACACCACACCCATCCCAGCACCATATAATGTTTTCAACCTGCAGCGTTATCTCAAGACAAATCAAGAAAGAAGATTCCGTGGGATCCAGAAAACAGCAGAGACAACACAGAGGAGAAACAAAGCAAAAGGGATTCCAGAAAGAATGAAGAGAAGTAATGTACATCTGTGCAGCAGGGCTAGTGGATTTGGGTGACTATAAAAGAGAGACTTCTCTAACTAAAGATATTAGTCAATGAGTTTGAACAAACTGAGAAGAGATTTAGTCCCATCACTGCTGAAGGTAAATTAATCTTAAGTGCACATACACTAGCCCCTTACATTAGAAGGCCAGGTCAAGAGTAAGAAGACCTCCAGCCTGCAGCCCATGCTATCCTCCATTTTCAAATGGGGTATGTATTGTCTAACATGCCCCATTGGAAAATACAACAATAATTCCTCTCTCCTTTCTTTTAACTAGGGTCGCATACTCTCATTTGGGGTACTTTCTAAATTTTCTGCCATGTGTCCCTATCCAACTATTTCCTGGACTTGCACAAGAACCCTCAGGGTAAAGCTCCATTCTTTACCATAAGGGTTCTTGCACAAGTCCGTCAACATTGCAATAACAGCTGCTCTTTGGTCAGTCCTCAGCCTTGGAGTCCTCAGCCTTGGAGATGGTACACACAGAAGCATCATCTGCCTTTGCAAAAAGGGACGGAGAAGGGGAATTGGGATGATCTTGGCAGGGAATTCTGGGGTCCGAGGTTTCAAAAGCAATGTCTAGAATGTTAGAGTGGTAAAGCTGCAGGTGGGTATGTCTTCTTCCCTCCCCACCATGAGTTTCTTGCTGCATGGAGAGAGCTGAGGCTAGGGGAAAGCTAAAAGGAACCCTCTAAACTTTAGAGTCTAAAGCTCATGGCAAGGACAAGGTCCCATTTTTCCCCAGCTCAACAGGCAGTATTGGACTCATAGAACACTCAAGAAACTCTTGGTAAAGCAATTACTAACTGAAGGGATAGCACAATGTTATATAAGGAAGGGAATGTCATCATAGGTTTTTACTTAAAGAAACATTGAAAATGTAATCAGTTTTTTAATGTGTCTCAGCTATAATATTTATACAGTGATCATAATTAAATACTAAATATTGATTCAGCTCCAACTTTTGATTTAACTGTTTGTTTTTGTTTCTTTTATTGATACATAATAGATGTACTTTTCTTTAGGTACATGTGCTAATTTGATACGTTCATATAATAAAATCAAGGTAATTGGGACATCCATCACCTTAAATATCTCTCTTTTCTTTATGCTAGAAAGATCTGAATTATTATCATCTAGCTATTTTGAAATGTGCAATTGATTAATGTTATCTGTAATCACCCTACTGATCTATTGAACACTGGGTTGATTTAACTTTTTGGAAAGGCTGGAAAGAGGGGAAGTTTATGTTCAAGGTGGTATCAAACTTTTGTAGCAGGATTTCTAAGTAATAGCTAAAACTAAAATAATCAACAAATAGCAGTATGTGCATGCTATTTCAAAATATGCAAGTAAATGCTAGAAGCTACAGTTAGACCTGTTAAAATTACTTGCCTGTGAGCAAGGAGATAAGAGAGAGAGATGAGAAGGGGTAGGAAGATGCTGCCTACTCTTTAAAGGCTGGTATTATTTGACTTTCAAAATGAATTAAATTATTATCTTGATAAAAATTAAATTAAAAGAAAGATTATTAGGGAAAAAATAGAAAATATAAAATGTTAAAACAGAGGGAGAAAATACACGCAAAGAAAGACAATATAAAAGATTGCAGAGGTCTAACTTACAGACACAATAATAAAAATTCCATTTTAGACACAGTATGCCATTCAGCAATGCTTTTGTGGGTTGTCATTTATAATTTTATCACTGTAATTTATTCCCCAGAACATCCCTCTGAGTTGGTTTTTTGGTAACATTTATCAAATGTCCAGTGTAAATTGAGCGCAGGATGAGGATGGAAGGGAGTTAAAATACAAATCTTTGCTTCCAAGAGACTTCCCTCCAGCTGAGAGACAACCAACGTAAGTGGGAAAACATGAAAACACAGATGAGAGACACCTAGAAATCTATCTAAGGCAGATGAGAAATGAACATGCATGCTAGAGAGTTTCTAAGGCATTGGGAAGTTTTCCATCTGGAGCAGGCTTTGTGGAAGTAATTGATTTGTATGAGGCTTTGAATGAAGAAAGAAATGACAGTTCTTTGACGAGGATAAGGGAAGTGATTTAAAAAAGAAAAAAAAAGACTGGCCAAGGCAAGGTGAAAGGGGACAGCAGGCAATGTATGCTAAGGGGCTAGGGTAGTCTGTCCACCTTGACCCAGCTCTGGCTGGCCCATGCGAGTCCTGCCCATCCTGTGTGTCCAGGTTCATTCTCACCTTTGAATTCAAGTTCAAGCTTAACCTAAGCCACAAAATGTACCTTAATGAGAAAATAGAACAATAATTCCTCTTTCCTCTTTTCTTTCAGCTGGGGTCTCACACTCTTATTTTGGGTTCTTTCTAAATTTTCTTCCATGTGTCTCTATCCAGCTATTCCTTGGATCAGAAGGCAGCAAAAACATGGCCTGTGACACTGAATTTGAGCTGGAATTGCTGCTTCACCCATTTACTACAGCTATGGTTCTCAGGCAAGTTCATCAAACTCCCAGAGCCTATTCCCCTACCTACGAATTGGGCATAACAATTGCCCAACTTACAATGTGCTTGGATGAAAGGAAGATAACATGTAAAATGCACTTGGGAAAGAGTATGCATGCAAAAACATGGTAGCTGCTATGATTACAAATGTTATTATTTATGTAACTCTTTCTTTGATTAAACAATACATGTCTTTAGACTAGGGACTTTTACTTTTTCCCTCCTCAGTGTCCCAATGCCAGGTGCATGGTGGGTAATTATTGAATCCATATAGACTGATCAAGCCTGAGAAGGTCACTGTGCAGTCTGTTGCATAGAGAAGGAGAAATCCATGCTATTAATAATATAAGGGGCTCTAAATGCTGATAGGTGGGGGTAAGCCACTGAATCTAATCCTGACACAGGTACGAGGACACTTAGGTGGAGGTTCAGTGGCCTTGTGACACCTCTTTAAATGAGGAAGGGAAAAATGCCTTTGAACATATCCGAAAAACATTTACTTTCAATGTGCACATAGGAATCAAATCATATGAAAAAGTTGAAATTTTTAAGTCATAGTTGAAATTTGAACTTGAATCTCTGATTTAATTCCGCAAATATCGAGGGCCAACTAAATGTAATGATCTGAGCTAGTGATGGGAATGTAGATAATATGTAGACTTTGCCTTTAAAGTACCTATTTAGAAGAGAAAATATATTCAAATAATAGTACTAAAAGTAATCTGAAATTTCTTGTTCCCTGTTTTATCCATAATAAGTAGAAATATAAAATGAGATTCTGGATTATAAACAGTACAGTATTATCATGACTAATTAGAACACTAATGTCTCAATATCTATAGGTGTTTATGCTCAATACCAAAGGTACTTTAAATTGTTAGAATTTAAAATCATTTAGACTATTTCAAGATAAAATATATTGCAATATATATGTAAACAATGCTTTTTTTTCACTAAAGAGAAAAAAATTGGCCCTATTCCTAAAGGATTCACTTTGAATTCTCTCATGCTGTCTACATTCCTTAATGGTTTCACATACTCAGACATATATGGCCAGATATATTCACATGTGTGAATTTTCCTTGCCTGCAGCATAAAGAGATCTACTTTAGCTCACTCTTAACGATAGCCTGAATATTATATTCGAGAGTTGTCAAATCGAAAATCCTTTAACTGAACTGATCCATGTTTTGAGGGTTTTTGAGAATTAAAAGATAAAATCAGCTTCTGGCTGCATTTATAATGTGGAGTGAAATCCTCCTAAATCATCAGAAGAAAACGCCTTTGAAAGCATCTGAATGTTAAGTCTATTTCATATAGAACCTCAGATTTGGAATTATTGACCTCAATTATTCTTTCTCCTTCACGTCAATAAATATTGATTATAGTACTTATTTATGTTAGATGATCTGCTTCATGCCATAAAGCATAAAAAACAGTAAGAGGATTTGGCTTCTGTGGTACATTGTTTAATGGCCACAAATTCCTCCCATCTCAGGTGACATCTTCCTCTGTACTCTGATTATGCTGCACCTCTTACTTAGAGCTATAGGCTCCTTGCACCTCTTCAAACCAGGATGGTTATGCAGCTTTCTTTGACAAATAGAATGTGGTATTAGGAATTTGTGAGTTCCAGAGTCCACTTCAAGACACTTCACAACTTTTTCCCTTTCTCTCTTGGAACTCTGTGAAACTATACTGTATAGAAGTCCAAGATCAAAGACTACCTGAAACTCTCCATCTCTTGCAATAAGCTTAACTAACAGCTGACCCTACATCTGAATGTAGTCAAATGAGAGAACCCAGCAAAAATCAGCAAAGAACCAGGCACTCAAGTCACATAATCATGAGAAATAATAAATTGCTGTTATTTTAAGCCACTAAGTTTTGATGTAGCTTGCTATTCAAAAATACACAACAGACCCAAATTGGTACCTTTGTTTTAACAAAGACTTAAAACTTATGACATTAGTTTTAGTTCTGTGTTGCAAGTAAAGGCTGAAAGGCAGTGAAAAGACTATTAGCAAAAGTTGGAAGAGCAGTAAGGAAATCTCTGTGGGTTGGGGAAATCTCTAAGGCTGGGGAAAGGCAGCTCGTGTTATGGAGTGGTGGTACATTTCCAAGAATGTTTTCTGAGATAAAGTAGAGCATGGAAAGTGCACCTAATAAACTTGTGGATCTGGCAAAAAAGTGGAAAGCATTATTTGGCACATTTTTCTATGTATGAAAAATTATGTCAGAGAGAGATTAACTATAAAGAGGAAACTCTTCACTTTGTTAGTATACTTTAGAGGAGGGGTATAAGGCCAAGATTTGTTGGGTTGGAAAATAAAGCTCTTTCATATAATCAGTTTTGCCTGCTAGCAAACAATTATCGATGTAAGAGATGGCCTTAACACAAACATCAAATCACAGCTATGGTTGCTGGACTTTGTTAAAACTTCAGAAAGGTTTTACATGGTGCCCAGTAGACACTATCAGCTAGACAAAAGAACATCTGACAAACTCAAGGTATTGTCACACAGCAGCAATCCACCTAAAATACAGAGAGGTCTACCTCAAAACAAGAATAGATATGGCTTATGGTGCCCGGCATGAACATTGAGAAGACTCATAGGAAACTCCTGGTGTTTTCAAGAGAGTCACAATGATAAAAACACTAATAGCTTAGACCAAAATAGACTGCTAGTCCAAAATGCAGAGTCCTCTGGGCCCTCAATGTTCTATAGAACACTACTCAGTTGCAAACATAGGTTATTTCTCTTTTTTAAAGCTTATTGAGGTATGACTGACAAATAAAGTTGTACATATTAAAGTTATACATATGATAATTTGATATAAGTATATGTTGTGAAATAGTTACCATAATCAAGTTACCTAACACATTCACATCTTCACATAGTTACTCTGTGTGTGTGTGTGTACATAGGTTATTTCTAAAGGAAAAGAAAAGATGTCTTAGAGGGGAGAACCAGGACCCCAGAGGGCAATGCAAATTGCCAAGGAGAATAATAAACCAGAAACCACTTCAAAAAAGCAGAAACCAGCTCCTATCAAAGAACATTTTCTGTCCCTAAACTAGGGGGAACTGGCAATATTGCCCAGCTGGACTTCAAATTCTGGTGCTTCTCATTCTTCCCTATTTTGAACAGATATGCCTGTTGCAATTATCCATGCCATGATATGTTGGGTGTATGGACAGATGCCTCAACATTTTAGTTCACAGATATCTAGATCAAGAATTACTGTGCTCTGCTTATACACTGTTGGTGGGAGTGACAATTAGTTTAGCCATTGTGGAAGACAGTTTGGCAATTCTCAAAGGCCTAGAGGCAGAAATACCATTCAACCCAGCAATATCAATTCTTATCTCCATCTGAGACCACCTCAGCCTGGAACTTATTGTTCATATTACTATCAGCATTTTTGTCAAAACCATTCAATAAATCTCTAGGAGGTTCCAAACTTTCCCACATTTTCCTATCTAATTCTGACCCATCCAAACTGTTTCATCCTCTGCCTGTTACCCATTTCCAAAGTCACTTCCACATTTTTGGGTATCTTTTCAGCAACACCACACTCCTGGTACCAATTTACTGTATTAGTCCATTTTCATGCTGCTGATAAAGACATACCCAAGATGGGGAGGAAAAGGTGTTTAATTGGATTTACAGTTCCACATGGCTGGAGAAGCCTCAGAATCATGGTGGGATGTAAAAGGGACTTCTTACATGGTGGCAGCAAGAGAAAATGAGAAGGATGCAAGAGCAGAAACCCCTGATAAAACCATCCCATCTCGTGAGACCTATTCACTACCATGAGAAAAGTATAGGAGAAACCGCTCCCAAGACTCAAATTATCTCCCACCAGGTCCCTCCCATAATACATGGGAATTATGGGAGTACAGTTGGAAATAAGATTTGGGTGGCAACACAGAACCGAACCACATCAATACCCAAAGGATAGAAATCATTCTGTTATAAAGAAACATGCACATGTATGTTGATTGCAGCACTATTCAGAATAGCAAAGAAATAGAATCAACCTAAATGCCAATCAATGATAGACTGAATGAAGAAAATGTGGTACATTTACACTATGGAATACTATGCAGCCATAAAAAAGAATGAGATCATGTTCATTGCAGGGACACAGATAGAGCTGCAGGTCATTAGCCTTAGCAAACTAATACAGGGACAGAAAACCAAATACTGCATGTTCTGACTTATAAGCAGGAGCTAAGTTACTATAACACATAGACACATAGAGGGAACAACACACACTAGGGCCTATTAGAGAGTGGAGGGTAGAAAGAGAAGGAGGGCCAGAAAAAATAACTAATGGGTAGTAGGCTTAATACCTAGGTAAGGAAATAATCTGTACAACCAACCCCCATGACACAAGTTTGCCTGTGTAACAAATCTGCACCAGAGAAGCCTTGTCCACTTCTGAATCTGATGCAAAACAGATCCCGGCCTTTGAGCTTGACACCGAAAATTGAGGTGAGATTTTTGGTGGAATGTGACTATATTTTGCCTATGAGAGAAGTGCGAATTATTTTGGTCACAATAAAAGACTTGACATTTTTTTTAAACCTACATGTTCCTCTGCAATGTCACTTTGCCATTCCTCCCTCAAGAGGTGGAATGGACTTCCTTACCCCTTGCATCTGGACAGGTCTTGTGATGTGCTTTGGTCAACAGGATGGAGTGGGAGTGACACTGCAGGAACTGTGACCTCAAGAGGCCTCATCTGCTTTTGCCCTCTTGAAGAACTGCCCTGAGAATCCCAACCTTAAAGAACCCTGGGCTGAAAGAGAAGCCTGGCCATCCCACCTATTCCAGCTGAGCTCAGTACCTAAAGGACACACTCCTGCAACCAAAGAAATGCATCACATGAGTGGGATTCCAGAAATAGCCACCTAGTCAACACACAGAATCATAAGAAATAGGAAAGGCAAGAAATAATATGTAGCAATGCATAGCTGAGACAGTTTGTGTTCCTTAGATGCCTATAAAGTATCAGGAGAGAGAAAACACACACTTTCTTAAGGATACATTTAAGGATGATTGTGTTTAGTATCATAAGAGATATAGTAAAATTTGAGAGGTTCAATGCACTGGAGACTCAATTTTGTTTGGAAAGACTGGTGAATATCTATATTTAGGACAATTTTTAAGCAGAACCTTGAAAAGTATTTTAGTTAAAGGAAGAAAAAGCAGCAGTTTTCTTGGAGTAATTTATTAATTAATTGATTAATTGAGATGAGAAGATTACTGCTTCCAAAAGGAGCAAGAGTGGGCTGAGGAAGATGGGAAGAATCATTCTAACCTATCAATAGTCCATTTATGTTTCCTGAAAATAAGAGCTGTCCTATCTTTACATTTCAGTTGACAACAAACTTCTCTAAACTCATTATTTGATAAGAGAAGGTGAGTAAAATCCTCTTTGGGTGAGCTTCTAAAATTTTGACACCACCAATGGCACTGGAAATCCCTAAGATATACTACTTAGGCAAACTCTGGGCACCCACAGCAAACACACAGAGGTAGTTGTTCAGGAGAGAGATGAAGGAAGTTACTCATCATTCCATCTCTCATCCCTCATGTGAGGCTCAGAATCTTTGGAAGGATGACACCGATTTACAGTTAATGTGTACTTTCCCTTTCTTATATCTATCAGGACTTGAAAGAGTTTGGCAAGGATGCACATTAGTCTCCAAAGGGATCCAACATATTTCCGTTCTACATGCTGTAATGAATATTAAGAGAAGAACACATCTGTTTCTGTAAATATGGGCAAACAGAAAATAAATCCCTGGATATTTACTCATACTGAAGAATTTAGTAATTCATCCAATACATACTTAATGAGCACCTACTATGTGCCAGAGGATATTTAGGATACTTGGATATATCAGGGAACAGAACATACAAAGATCTCTATTCTCCTTTTGGGAATTTATATTCTAGTGGAGCTAGGGTACAGGTGAAAGAAGGACAATCATAAAAAATAGGTAAAACAAATAACTAAATATATAATGTTTTAGAAACTAATAGGTGTATGGAAAAGAAAAAATAGAATCAGGGAATCTGCAGTACAAGCATAGAAGAGGGATTGTGGTGCTAACTTGAATGGTCAAGGTAAGTCTCATTGGGAATATGACAGCAGAGCAGAAACTTGAAGGAGAGAAAATATTGAAGATATTTCTCCCTCTAAAGTAGATTATTTATAAGAAACAGGAGAAAATATTTGAAAATAAAATGAAATTTTCTCATTTATCACTTTTTAAATAATCCCAGAGGATATGGCATCTCTGAAGCTTTAAGAAGCTGTGTGCAGAGGGTCACCCTGGTAGGAGAAACTTCTTGGACCTGTATAGCACTGCTGCTGAGCAGAGTAACGAGAGAATCATCAACCGAAGAAATGTGGGAAATGTTGCCTGAATCAAAGAAATGCTCCAGGTAGAGAATGTAGAATGTGCATTGTGTTCCAAGAAAACGAAATGTCAGAATAACAACCATTCCCATGCATATGCTGTGGGAATTTTTTTCAAAATCTGAATAGAAAAACAGAAAGAAGAATAGGAGAGAATCTTACACGCATCCAGAAGAAAAAAAATTAGGTCACCCAGAAAAAAAAATCCACATCTAAATCAGGTTGTTCTCAGCCTCCCCAGCGAGTGACAGGGCTGAGAGGTAAACTAGCAAATCACCACGCAACTTCTAGGGATAAAGCCTGAGAGCCTGTGCCCCATCAGCTCACCCTTCATGTGGGAAAACAAGGCAAGCAGGACCTCAGTTATATGAAGCATGCAGAATTCTGCTGCCAAGACAAGCTGCCTGAATAAGCCACTGAAAAATCTACACCGGGACAATGAAAAACACATCAAAACATGTCCAGAATGGGGATACCTTGGTGAAAAAACAGGCAGTGAGCAGAAAAATGAATAAGATGCAGAGATGAGTTTAAATGTTTGTTTTAAGCATGTTTTAAATGGTTATAAAATTGATTACAATCAACATTTTTTCAGTGAAAGAAATGATCACTTTTAAGTTAATAGAAAACAAATGGTAGCACCCATAACAGAGTAAACAAAGGAGCAGCTAGTCTAGAGGGAAACAGTGTCACATTTCTTATCTTCCACAAGAGCTGGAGTTACGGTTTGAGCTTTGTGTTCCCCACCTGCCCAAATTCAAAAGTGGAAATTCTAACCCTCAAGGTGATGGAATTAGGAGGTGGAGCCTCTGGAAAGAGATTAGCTCATGAGGGCTTTAGGGCGATCAGTGCCCTTATAAAAGAGGCCCTAGAGATCTTGTTTTCTCCTACTGCCATGTGAGGACAGTCAGAAGGCACCATCTATGAACCAGGAGACAGGCACTCACCAGACAGTGACTCTGTTAGTCCCTTGATCTTTGACTTTCCAGCCTCCAGAACTGTGAGAAATACATTTCTGTTATTTAGATGCTAGTTTATAGCATTTTGTAATAGAAGCTTAAATGGACTAAGACAAACGGTTTTAAAACTACTAATTTTTTATTTACTGTAAGAGTTAATTTCGTACAGATCTAGGATTGCCTCTGAAAAATCTAAGTGAACCACTATTGTCATTGAAAGCACAAAGCTTATCTTTTTTTTAAAAAAAAAAAACTTATCTTTTAGATTATTCCCAGAAAAATAGCAAATAAAAATAAATGTATACAGCAAAAATGAACTTTTCTTTCAAAAAAAGAAAGATTCTTTTCTTTCAAAAGAAGAAAAAAAATCTTTAAACAGTAACACCATCTACAACAATTATAACTTATAAGAAACACGTATGAAACAAAATACAGAAAAGCTTAAAACAATTAATCAAAGGCAAAGCAGAAAACTCTAAAAAAAAGAGTTGTATGTAGAGACAGAATTTTAATATCTGATAAGTCAGAATCATTGAAATGATAAACGGTATAATTTTATATGGATAGAAACTATAATAAATGCTAAATACCTAAAGAATAATATAGTACTTATAGGAAGCGAACCTACAGGGAGACTGATAAAAATGCAATTACATAAGAAGAATTGACATACTGTTATCAGCTTATGACAGACCACATGCAAAAATAATTAAAGGTATAACTTTTTGATAAAAATATAGAACAAATTTATCAGCATTTTAGATGATATGATTGCATGTTTGAGACTCAAGAAAATGAGAGAAATAAGATGAATAAATATAAGGTAAATACGCAAATATATATTTTTTTCTATATTAGAAATCCTGTTTAAGGTGGCAGAATAAGTGAATGTCATAAAGCAATAAACGTCCCCCAACCAAACAGAAACGTGGAATAAATATAAATTTAAAGGTGTTAATTTATAAATAGAGTCAAAACTAAGAAATTCCCAGGAGTCACAAATAAGCAGGACTCATCAGAGGAATGAGGGTCTTGAAGCCTCATGGAGCAAATTAACTAGATCTACCTTTCAGGGATTAGGGCTTTAACACATCCATAGTGATGAGATGGAAGCCAAGGCCTTGGGACTCAAACTAACACTGGTCTCCCCACATAAAATGAGGAGCTGGAAGTGAGGAATCCTAGCTGTAACAGGAGTGAAGAGAACATTGCCTTCCTGTCTTTGGGCATGACACAGAATGGGGCTTTCATTTAGGTCCATGGTGGGGAAAGAAGGAGCCAAAACCAAAAATTAATGCTTAACCTCCCCTAATTGGTGCAACGCCCAATCTCTCACATAGAAATCCTTGCACAAGGAAGCGATATAAAAATGGGTACAGAATTAGTGAGACCACAGAGGTAATAGGGCTACTCCAATAGCAGAGAACTCACTTAGAGACTCTATAGAGGATAATTCCCACCATAATGAGCTCATGACAAACAACATGACAAAATTCAATGCCATAGTAGAGTCAACATCCAAAAGAGACAGGAGAAATTACATCCAGGACTATAGCTAATTGAATAATCTGAAAGAAAATTTAAAATATATATGTTTAAAATATTCAAAGATAAAAGAAAAATAGAATACTTTACAAATAAAATATTATGAAGAAATAGATTTAAAATATTCAAATAGAAATTACAAGAACTAAAACTATAGACATTGAATTACAAACAGATGAGACTTAAGCCAGATACAGGAAATCACGCCTGTAATTCCAGCTCTTTAGGAGGCCAAGGCAGGAGGATCTTTAGAGCCCAGGAGTTCAAGACCAGCCTAAGCAACATAGTAAGACCCCCATCGTCTCTTAAAACAACAAACAAAAAGGACTAGATTGGACTAAAACAAAGTTCGGAACTGGAGGGCAGAACTGAGGAGATAAAGAGGTCTTTCCAACTGCTGTACAGAAACTTAGAAAATATGAAAGAAAAATGAAAAGTCTTGAAAACAGAATGAGAAGTTCCAGCAAAAGACAAATGGGAATTTCATATGAAGATAATAAAAATAATAAAAGTGAGCTAATAAAGAGATAAAAGAGAATTTTCTAGAACTATAGAAATACATGAGTCCTGAGATTGAAAATCTGAGCATAAGACTATAAACTCCTCTATGAGTACTTAAGCTCCTTGAAAACAGAACTTCTTCCTTTTTCAGCTCTGTTTTCCTGGTATCTAGGAGACATCTGGCATGTAGTATGTATTCAATAAGCATTCGTTGAAAGAATTTTAAAAAATGTGTGAAACAAAAAGCATATTAAGTCCCAGGCAGGATTAAAAAACAATGATTTTAAAACATCGTAACACAGCCACAGAACACCACAAAGAGAAAAATTTAAAGCCTCCAGAGAGTATAATCAGATTACCATGAAGGAACAGCATTTAGACTGACAATACGCTTTTTAAAGCAACCAAAATGCAATTAGTTAACGTCTTCAGAGGGTTCAGGGAAAATAATTTTAATCTAGAACTAAATGCACGCTGACATAATTGAAGTAAAAAGAAGAAATAACATTTTCAAGCATACACAGGCTGTTTAGAGAGTTTACTAGCCACAGTCCCTTACTTCAGCAAGAGAAATGAACCCACAAAGGGGACTCCTCTGTAAGGCTTCACAGTGAGCAAAGAAATTGGTAAAACACCTCGATAAATTTGCCAGGCATTGATTGCCAAGTAATAACAAACAATAATAGTAACCATGGTGTTGAACACATGCTACAACTAAAACAATAGACAGCAGGCAGTGATTTTAAAGATAGAAGACTTCAGAGTCAACCTGAAGCATTTTTATTCTGGATGAGAATAGAGAGATTGATTTTAGACATTTTAAGCAAAATCTACTACTAAGCATCTATATTAAAGTTTTGGAAATAACATGTAAATATAGAAATAGATAACTTCTAAACCAGAAGGGAAAATGGAGAAGTGAAAGAGAAAATGAAACTTGTTCAGACCAACAGAAAGCGGTGCTCAGTAGGGTATGGATAATAAAGCACTGTATTGTGAGGCAAGGAGACACGGGTGCTCTCACAAACTGCTGGTGGAAATAGAGACTGGAACAACATTTCTGGAAAGCTGGAAAACTATATAAACCAAGAGCCCTAAAAATTTTTATTGCTCATTAATTCCACTTCTTGGAATTAATCCTAGGGGATAAAAATTGAAGATGTGGAAGAATACTCCTATGTAAAGATGTACCAATATTTATATTGGTGAAAAATTGGAAATAGCAGAATGTCCAGGATTGAATTTTAAACTATCATGAGGTCTCCTTCCCTCAGGAAAGGAAGTAAGGACATTATAAAAGTGACTTCCTCCAGCATTTGGTTCATTTGCCTATCTGCTTTTAGCCACATGAGGACATAGCATTCCTGCCCTCCGGAAGAAGCAGCACCAAGGCACCATCTTGGAAGCAGAGAACAACCCTCATCAGACAACGGAACTTGGCGGTCTCTTGATCTTAGGCTTCCCAGGCTCCAGAACTCTGAGAAATAAATTTCTATTCTTTATAAATTACCCAGTCCCAGGTATTTTGTTATAGGAGTACACACATGAACTAAGATAATATTTAGTAACCTAATAAAGTGTCCATAATATAATTTTAAGTGAAAAAAGCAGAATCATAAAAATAATTGGCCTTTGCTAAGTGATAATGATGGGCCAGACATTTTTATGGACCTTTACTTGTATTAGCTCCTTTAATTCTCAATACAACCCTTTGAGATAGACACTATTATACTCATTTTATAAGTGAGAAAATTGAGGCACAGAGTGTTTAAATAACTTGCCTAGGCTTAGGCAATGGGAAAGTGATGAAGCCCTGACTCAAACTCAGACAATCTAGCCATAGCACCTGAGCTCTGATCACAGTGCTGTCCCATGTAGAATCAGAAAGCTATACACAGTGGATGCTCAATTGTATGTGTGTATATGAGAACAAAATATATCTTAATTGTTGCTGTAAAGTGTGGTTCTATCTAGTAATGAGATTAAGGATGATTTTTAATGTCCTTACACTTTCTCTATTTTCCTTATTTTCTTCTATGAAAATGCTTAGTCTTACAATCATGCAACACTTCATAGGCTAGAGTAATCAATCCACTTGACAATCATTCTGTAATACTACCCCAATAGGGTAGTTTCCTCTCCATACACCACAGAATTATACTCTTGTGTGAGCAAGTAGAAGAATAATATAATATGGTGGTTCTTAAACTTCTTTGGGTTGTGAAGCTCTGAAGAATCTGATAGAAGCTGGGTACCTTCTCCTCCACCAAAAACACATGTCTACATTTCAAGAGGTTCATGTATTCGCAGTAGTCAATTGTAGAGCAAAGTTCAGTGTCCTCAGGTTAAGAATAAACCAGGTTAAGGGGCTCCACGTATTCAACAGCTTTGATCACCTAGACCACTTCAGAGTCCAGGGAAGGAAGTACGGCTGGCCCATGTTTCCCTTCCTCACTATGATGTTGTAGAGCTTGTGGCCCTTGTAAGTGCCCCTGCCCCTGTCCCTATCTGTGAGTATCTGGGTACTGGAGGGACCAAAGCAGTATAAGTGTAAATATATAACCCATTCAAAAGTGGGCGAAGGATATGAACAGATACTTTGCAAAAGAAGACATGTATGAGGCCAACAAACATATGAAAAAATGCTCATCGTCACTGGTCGTTAGAGAAACACAAATCAAAACCACATTGAGATACCATCTCACACCAGTTAGAATGGCGATCATTGAAAAATCTGGAGACAACAGATGCTGGAGAGGATGTGGAGAAATAGGAACACTTTTACACTGTTGGTGGCAGTGTAAATTAGTTCAAACATTGTGGAAGACAGTGTGGTGATTCCTCAAGGACCTAGAAATAGAAATTTCATTTGACCCAGCAATCCCATTACTGGGTATATATCCAAAGGATTATAAATCATTCTATTATAAGGACACATGCACACGAATGTTCATTGCAGCACTGTTTACAATAGCAGACTTGGAACCAACCCAAATGCCCATCGATGATAGACTGGACAGGGAAAATGTGGCACATATACACCATGGAGTACTATGCAGCCATAAAAAACGATGAGTTCGTGTCCTTTGTAGGGACATGGATGAAACTGGAAACCATCATTCTCAGCAAACTGAGACAAGAACAGGAAATCAAACACCACATGCTCTCAGTCATAGGCAGGTGTTGAACAATGAGAATACATGGACACAGGGAGGGGAGCATCACGCACTGAGGTCTGTGGTGGGGGGGACTAGGGGAGGGACAGTGGGGGGTAGGGAGTTGCCAGATATAGGTGATGGGGATGAAAGCAACAAACCACATTGCCACGTGTGTACGTATGCAACAATCCTGCATGTTCACATGTACCCCAGAAATTGAAATACAATAAAATATGTATATATATTTTTAAATGTAAATATATAAATATTAAAATTGTGATCATGAGAGTGGGATCACAGTGATATATATCACAATGACCACCCTGAAAATAAGCAGATGGTAGCTCAGATGAGGGCACCAAAGGGAATGGGCCTGGTGGCAATGCCATTTGGATTTTCACTGCCCTAGAGTAAGTATGGAGGGAAGACAAGGAAGGTACTAAAAGATAAATAGAAAGATAGGCCGATTTATCTCTCCCCCGCCCCAATACATCCTTACTCAAAGACAAAGCCTTATCTTTAACAGCTGGAAAAGTCTAAAATGAAAATACAAAGAATAGCCATGACTTTTGTAAAAACAGGTTTTAGTCCGAGTTCAAATGAAGATATAGGTCACTTTCTGTTAGGCTGGGGAGAGTATTAGAGAGAAGAAAAGTACAAAAATCAGAGATGGACATAGTACATGAGTCCAAGGCTGGAGAAACCTTGAAAGAAAAACTGCCTCAGTTTTCCATTTTGTACAGCTCCAAACAGATGCTGCAGTGAAAGATACTTCATGTTTGCCTTCTGGTCCATTGGGCAGAACTACACTTCCAAGCATACGGATGAGATGGTTTAAAATTCATGCACTGCTACAGATCATTTGCTTTATTTCTTGGGATTCCCCATAGGTTCTTACCTATAGCACATAATTCATCGAGCTCAGTTTTCCGGCTTCCTCATCTACAGAAAATTATAAGGAGAGGAGTTTTCAAAGCAGATCCGTTAACAGCAACTTGAATTAACAGCTAAAAGGAGAAAGAAGTAACAACCAAAAGAAGACATTAGAAAGACTTATAAAACATGGCAG
This sequence comes from Aotus nancymaae, assembly GCF_030222135.1. Lineage (NCBI taxonomy): Eukaryota > Metazoa > Chordata > Mammalia > Primates > Aotidae > Aotus > Aotus nancymaae. The sequence goes on along the minus strand of NW_026988450.1, from coordinate 12,349,005 downwards.
TATGGGCCAGGTAGCTGGGAACAGAGCTCTCCATAGATCCTCTAAGAATCTTCATCAGAATGGTTAGTTCACAGCCCAGGGTGCAATCATTTAAATTCACTGTAGTCACCATTTGTCATGAAGAAAGTATTAATTTAACAAGGGTAGGAAGTACAGAATACATTCCAAGATTAGGTTACTTGGTTTTATTTTATTTTACTTTTGCTTTTTCAAGTTCTTAAGTTCTTTCATATGCTTATGTGTTTTTAACCAGCCCTAAATAAAATAAAATTTAAAAACTGGTCTTTAAAATATAAAACTCAACTACTGGGAAATTTAATTTCTCTGGAATGCACTCCTCTCTTACAAAGATATAAAGTAAATGAGGCATTACATTATTATTTCAGAAAACTTTAGAGATTAAATATCAAACTGAAACACTCCGTCCATGGTGATGTGATATACTAATCAATATGCATGCTATAAAATTATAGGATGGACTAACTCCTCAGAAACTCATGAGATTCACCAGGATCTACACAAACCCGTCAGGGCAAGGGGATACTGAGTAAAAATAAGAAGCCATTCATAAAGCTTCCCTTCCCCAAGCTCTCCATGGAAAGCAGTCCTGAAGAGTGGAGATTTCTGTCACATGGAAGCTTTTCTTAACTCCATTTTATGCACAATGACATACAAATAATACAAAATTTATGAGTTGAGAGAATACACTGAGTTATCTATTTTGCACATCCTTAGTATCAGAAGAGGAAGTTGGCACCCGGAGCTCAAGTCACACAGGGGACAGAGCCCTGCAGAGCCCATGACTCCCAGGTGGTGACCTTGCTCCCACCGCTGCCTCAACGATGCTCTCTTTCTCCATTAGGCCATTCTGTGAATCAGTAGGCAAGGGCTAGGCAGGAGCATCCTAGTCTCTTCCTCCCTCATTCTCAAGTTCAATTGCACACAACTCCAGTCAACTCAACAGGAACATTGTTGTTGGGAAGAATCTAGGAGGAATCTCCCTTGTTTGGGCTTTTCATTGTTTCAGATTTCTTCCCACCAGTCAGGCAGTCAGCAGGAACCACTGCCTCCTGCACTCATGGATTCCTAGGAGAAAAGACACAGTCCCCTGTCTCCAGGAGCTTCCAGGAAGCACGAGAAAGTGTCAGGTAAAGACGAGCATGCCTTTGGCATGGCTGAGACAGCACTGACCTCTTCTTGTTCTTTCTTAAATGCCTGGCAAACTCATATCCACTCCTATCCTTTGTGTGGATATGAGCTTGGAAAGATGAGTGGAACTTGATTTGTCCTTAGCATAAAGCCCAAATTCCTCCATTCCCAGCCTCAGCCCACCTCCTCAGCCTCAGCTGTCACTGTGTGGGCCCTTATCTTCTGTGCTCACTGGAACCAACTGAGGTTTCCGCAGCTTGGCAAGCTCTTTCTCCCCTGAGACCCTTGCATGGTGTGCCTTTTGTCTCAAGAAGCCTTCCTCACACTCCCTGCCCTTCACCTGCTCACTCTTACTTCTCCTTAAAGCTAGAGAAACCTGCAGGATGATTCCTCTGAGGCCCCAGCTTCCCTGCTGGGTTTGAGGCCTCTTCTCTTTGCTCCTATAGGGCCATGCTCACCTCATCACAGGAATGAAAACTGAATAGGAGGAACTGTATACGCGAAGGTGGGAAGAACTGATGCAGAGGGAGCAGGAGGGGAGAGTGGGGAGAATCGTTTGACTCAAGTGGAAGATGTCCTTTGGATAGGAAAGTCATGCTGAATGATTAAGGTTTCATATGCCAGAATGTATGGCAAAGAGACTGAACCAACTTTATTAGGAAGCCATAAAGATTCTTTAGTAAGAACTTTGTAACAAATTGTGAGTCATCATAGAAGGTGGCACAATCCCCGACAGCAGGCCCCGAACATAATTAGGCGGCATGAAGAAGGGAGAGAGATCAAAGCACTAACGAGCTTTGCGATTTTGTCGAGATTAAATACCCTCTATTTAAAATGAGAATAACATCTCCTTAAATTATTGTGAGGATTAAACGAAACCATGTGCTCAGGGAGATGCTCAGTGCCTGGGAGCATTATTAACATTAACACTCTGCAATCCAGAAAGGCACTGGTGTTATTTATGGGAATGCCATATTTGAAATTAGATCTCTAGATATTTATCAGAGAGTATTGGAGATAGGGAAGAAACAGAGGCAAAGAGAAGAAAAAAATCGTGAGAAACAGAATGTACAAAGAGAAAACAACACATCACTTTAAAACCTTCACAACAAAATTTGCCCTATCTTTATTTTCCTGTCTGATGTTATATTTTGCGGCATAGTGGCAATAACTTCTACTGCTTTATAGAACACTCACAATAAATGGCTTCAGAGCTTGATTTACAACCGGAGCAAAGCATGGGCACTTACTCATCCCCAGCGGCTGTTTAAGGTTCTGTATATCACTGTTTCACGTGATTATCTGGGAACCATATCGAAAGGGCAGGGGAGCTGGCTGGTGGCTATAGAGGTGAGGCTCCGGGCACAGGGATTGGGGGTTGAAGTCTGGACTTGTGCCAGGGGCTTTCCTTCTCAGCTCTACAGTATCTTCCTTATGAAGGAGTCAAAACTGGCTTTCCTGGCCTACTGAGAACTGGGGAAAGCAATGACTAGCCCAGAAGAGCTTCAGTGCAGGAAAAGGCCTCATAATTTGCAATGCATTCAGTCAGGATGCTAGCTATACTTATTAGAAAATCTAACAGTGAATGGCATACAGGCAACATCATGATTTTAAAATGACTTTTCTACATGCCCTCTTTTACTGACACTGACCTTTGGAAGAGCAAACACAGGTTATGCTCCTGGATTGCAGCACAATTTCAAATCAACTAATTGAGTGAGCTTAGCATTAGTTGCCTTCATGGGGACTTGCTCTGAGAAAGAGAAAGTTATTCTTAGGCCCTTGGATTTCTAGCCATCAGAGGAGACTTTATTTTATCTACAAGGTCTTTTTAACTTCTGGGTTAATAAGTGAGAATTTCAGAGGAGCAGCTAGCCTTGAAAGATGCTGTCAATAAAACCTTGTTCTCCAGGTCAGTACAGCCCCCTCCCTGCAAGCCCACCCTGCTTTTGTAATGACATTGTCGGAGCCCTGTGATGGCTAACATCTTCCTGATGAGCAGCCACCTGGGCATACAGGGATGTGCACTGCTGTGTTACCTCTGAGCCAAGACCCCATTATTCTACCATCCAATCTGTGAGAAAGATGGCTTCTAACAGGCAAGTTTTTAAAGGCCTGAACACAATTGTAAGAGAACGTTGATGGTGGGGAGAAAGCAGCTGAGCCCTGGATGAAGTGGAATTAGAGAGTGAGTAGTGGGGTATATCTGACAAGGAGATTCTTAGAGGGAGAAGGGGACATAAAAGAAATATTCAAAGAACTATTTGGCTGACACACATGGCACGCCATGTACACATGCAGTGGGTCAAGGAAGCCAGAATCAAGACACATTATAAACTCTTCTAACTTCATCCCTCATCAATAGCTTTTTAGAAGCACACAACAGAGATATGTTCTATTTTACAAGATCTTTACACTAAATGAGAAATTATATCTTGAGCATTTCAGGCTTTGGATTAGGTCAAAATAGGAAAACCATCTCACTGATGGAAGAAAGGAAATGACTGTCTGCCTATCTGACCTCTTCTTCTCTAGTACCTGATTTCATCCTCACAGTTCTACAAAATACATATTATTACCAAACAAAGGAGAAAAACAAGGGTATAAGGAGTACAAATCTTGCAAGATCACAGCACCGGTAGCAGCAGAACTGGGATTCTGTTTGCCAACAGAAAGTTTCTATATGAACACTGATTTCAATGCAAGGCAGAAACGATGCCTTCTTCGATTGCTCTCTTAAATTAGGCTCAGATCAGGACCAATTTTTATACAACATTTCAAGCAATATCTCCTGTCCTTTGCTGGGCTGGAATGAAAAGAAAAACCAAAGTTGTTTTTGCCATCACTGTTACTATTGTCAAATAATTAGGGCAGAGATTGGGTAAGGATTTTGAACATTTGGTTGGCTAGGTTTCTATGAGATTGGAGTATGTGGCAACAGGAAATGTCTTTTGGGTTATGAGGTCCTTTAAAAGTATTTTGAGACCTCAATTGACGGGTGAAGGCTTGCTTACTGATACCTCCTGGAGAGCTGTAAATGTCTGATTTTGCACCCCTCAAATTTGGTGATTGAGTTCCAGTAATAAGCTGTCCAGCACAGTGTTTTAACTGAGAAGTTAGGTCTGAGAGCTTGCCAGTTTTAGCCACTTGCCAACTGTGTAACCTTGGACAGATCACCTAACCTCTCTAAGCCTCAATTTCATCATCTGCAAACTATGGCTATTAGTAGGGCTTACGTAAGAGCATTACTGCCTGGCTCATGATAAGCACTTAGTAAGCACTCAATATTGTTTGATTTTGTGGTTGTAATAACTGTCCTTCTCTTCAGTTTATGTTTACTCATTCCCAAACTCAAAATAAAAACTGATAATCACCAGAGAGATTCAAGAAATATTTTTTTGGTGGAAAGGTCAGCCAGTTCAGCCTTTCTTGGATTTCCCTTAGCAGGCTTTGCGGGCAGGGTTACTCATGGCCCTGGTGAGAAGCCTAACATTCCCCTAGCAGGCTTTGGGGGCAGGGTTACTCATGGCCCTGGTGAGAAGCCCAACATTCCCTTAGCAGGCTTTGGGGGCAGGGTTACTCATGGCCCTGGTGAGAAGCCTAACATTCCCTTAGCAGGCTTTGCGGGCAGGGTTACTCATGGCCCTGGTGAGAAGCCTAACATCTCCCTTAGCAGGCTTTAGGGGCAGGGTTACTCATGGCCCTGGTGAGAAGCCTAACATTCCCTTAGCAGGCTTTGGGGGCAGGGTTACTCATGGCCCTGGTGAGAAGCCTAACATTCCCTTAGCAGGCTTTGCGGGCAGGGTTACTCATGGCCCTGGTGAGAAGCCTAACATCTCCCTTAGCAGGCTTTGGGGCCAGGGTTACTCATGGCCCTGGTGAGAAGCCTGACATTCCCTTAGCAGGCTTTGCGGGCAGGGTTACTCATGGCCCTGGTGAGAAGCCTAACATCTCCCTGGCTTGCCTCCTCTCTTCTTTCCTCACCAATATTCAGCATGGATATATTAGAAATCTTCTCTTTTCATGCCACAAGTTCTTATAACTGAGGACAATCAAACTGAATGAGGCACAGACCTCCTGCTACTTGTAAAAGCTCTTTAACGCTCTTGCAAAAGCCAAAGGCAAACCTCAATCAGTGGGCTTATTTATAGTTTGAAGAGTTATATCCCACCTATGGCCTTGGGGTTTTAATCAGAAGAAGGAACCCGCTTAATGCTCATCTCCCACTGCCAGATCATACTACAGAGCTGTGGGGGCTTTTGCAATGTTAGCCCTTGAGAGGCTGCCACAGGTCAGCAGTGACTGGTGACATTTGAAGAAGCTGCTATCTTCAGTGTAACCATCACATAAATTACTGCAAGGCATGACGGGACAAGAAACAGCTGAACACTTTCCCAGAAACAAGGGCAAGTGGAAAAGTACATGTCCCCTAAGATCAGACAGATTTGGGGTTGTTTTCTGCCTTTGAAAGTAAATATGACATTGTTCTCGCATTCACAATTGTGAAGGAAAGAACGTCAAATATCCTAGTAACATTCATTTTCCCATCATTTAATGCCTGGGGGGTTTGGAGGTGGGATAACTGCTGTAACATGTCATTCTGAGACTGTGAGTTCAGAACTTCAGGAACCACAAAAGGCTGGATGACTGTTACCATTCAGTATGCATATTAAAGAGTGCATGAAGGAGACTTGGATTCATTCCATTAAAGAATAACAAGCCTTGTCAATTGGTCAGCACCCCTTTCACTTTCAAACTGAACCAACAAGTCCCTCTCCACTTTCTTCTCACTCACATCGAGAATGGAATAGGCCTTCGATGTTGAGCCTTCTGAATCATCTCAACTTCTGGTGCACCCAGCTTCCAATGCACATGCATCACTGCCTGAGTCCCATTTGAATACCCGGGGAATAGCCTCATTGTTTACTTTGAGCCAACCTGTACCTCTTGGCTGGGAGAGGGAGTTAAAGAAAGAATGTAGAAGCAAACAAACTTGAATTTGGACCCTGGGGCTGCTTTGCCACTTAACAACATATCAATGGTTCAGCTTTTGATTGCAACAGTCTTTGGAAACTGAATGCAGGGTTGGAATGAGACCATAAAGAGGACTTAGTGGGAAAGCATAGTCCCTATGATGTGCAGATAGACTAGGGAATAATTTCATCACTGTTATGTATTATCCACGTACAAACATAGATCCTTGTGGGACTACAGCAGGCCTTAGAAATAGTGTGTACGAAGCACTTGGCACAAAAGCACCTAACAAAGGGTAGCTATTGATGCTGATATTAGGATTCTAGACAGCCACATCAGGGGCTCTCGAAGTGAGCCCCAGCTCGTCTAAGGGTGCTGGAAATATGGAGGTCTTCTGAGTTATCACAGTGCCCGGAAGAGGGTATGCTAAGCATTCCACGGTGCTTAATACGGTTCTACCGAGTAAGATCGAGCAGCTCCTCCTGCCGACTGTGCGCGTTTTAAGAAGCACTACACCCAGACCTCAGGTCCCCTCCACCATGACTCATGGCGCTCATACACACGCTTATTCTCTGCCAAGAAACCCACTTGCAGTCTTTCAGAAGCTGGATATTTTGAAACATCTAACCACTCAGGGGCTGAGTGATTGGCTTCAGATGCCTTTGGGATGAGCTTGGAATTGGATGCTCTGAGTCTGGGTTAAGTTTTTCCATTGATGAGTCATATTGCTTCTTGACTAGAAAGTGTCTTCTCCTCCTGAAACTATGTTTATGTCATTAGTAACTTAGTAATACTGAAACTGCCGAATTGTTACAAGCATTAAATAAGAAAACGTACATGGAAATGCTTGAGAACCATAAAGACTATGCAACCGTATAGTCTATATATGTGCAGTATTATGTACTGTAATATAATTGACCAGCCGCCAACTTAAGGTTCTTCCCCTGAGAAATCTTATTGGTCTGCACAGTGCTTCCCTGAGCCAAGTTGGAGCCTGAGGCCAAAGGAAAATCAATAATACTGATCCTGCCTTCTTTAAAATTTGGATGTGTTGGAAACAGAAAGTCAAATACTACACGTTCTCTCTTTGAAATGGGAGCTAAATAATATGTACACATGGACATAGAATGTGGAATAACAGACACTGGAGACTCCATAAGGTGGGGTGTGGAAGGGGGAGGAGAGGTGAGAAATTACTTATTGGGTGCACTGTTCACCGTTCAAGGGATGATTACACTAAAAGCTCAGAATTCACTACTATACAATATATCCATGTAACAAAACTGCACTTGTACCCCCTAAATCTACAAAAATAAAAAAAGACATTTAGCAATAAAAGGCAAATGTAAGCATGCTTTCTTTACAAAGTAAATAAAGAAATAAAATTTGGATATTTTGTTAATCAAGAATTTTTTTTCATTTTGAGTTTTTAAAATATTTTATTACAATATTTATTTTGATTACTGTGTTTCTTTGTGTCCCCGTAAATTTTGCCCTATCCCTTACCTTTAAAGCCCTGAGTCTGAGGTCCTGGCTCAGACATCATCTTAAATGCAACTTTTTGGCCCTCGCTCTGTATTCTGGGGAGAAAGGACCTCCTGGATCCTTGGCCTTCCTACAATGGCTCCATGTACTTGAAGGTGGAATCAAATTGTTTATCAACTTTCTTTGCTCTCTAGTAAATTACCCTAACTTAACTCATGCTTAAAGTGCCTCTTCTTCCTTAAAGAACCACTTTTTCATCTAGTTTTCAACCTCATTGTTTCTCATAATTAAAATCTCAGAAATCAGCAAACAATACACTGACAAAAGAATCTTCCGTATAATTGTATATATTATGACTTGCAATACATTTCCAATTGTTTTTCCCCCATCAAGGTACTCGGAAACCAGCTGGTCTACACAACACTAATGGTTACTATTATAATTTATTCTGAGGCTTTTATTATCTGGATTCACCCCTAACTCCGTTATTTTTTTTACATCCTGAGAATATAATAAACATAATAGGTAGGGTCAGTAAAATGAAGTGATTTCTCAGAGTCTCTCAGCCACAGCTGAGCTATCAGAGAGGACTTTGCAGAGGACATCTACATATATGGGTAGCTCAGAGTTCTCAGCTGTATTTTTTGTAATTTTCTAGGTAAAGGAAACTTGGTAATGGCCTCAAATGCTGCAGCCCTTAAAGGGTACATCTTGAAGATGCTGACAAAGATATGGAGAAAGGGGCCCCCTCATACATTGTTGGAGGGGATGTAAATTAGCACAGCTGCTATGGAGAACAGCATGGAGGTTCCTCAACAAACAAAAAATGGAATGTTCACATGATCCAGTAATTTCACTACTGGATATATAGCCAAAAGAAATGAATCAATATATTAAAGAGATATCTGCACTCCCATGTTTATGGCAACACTATTAACAATAGCCAACATATGAAATCAACGTGAGTGCTCATCATCAGATGAATGGGTAAAAAAAAAAAAAAAAAAAATGTGTTATACAGCAAAAGAAACTATCAGCAGAGTAAATAGATACCTGCAGAATGAGAGAAAATTTTTGCAAACAATGCATCCCACAATGGTCTAATAGCCATCATCTGTAAGGAACTTAAACAAATTTACAAGGAAGAAACAACCCCATAAAAAAGTGAGTGAAGGATATGAACAAACACCTCTCAAAAGACATTTATGTGGCCAACAATCACATGAAAAACAGCTCAACATTACCATTAGAGAAATGCAGATCAAAACCACAGTGAGGCACCATCTCATACCAGCCAAAATGGGTATTATTAAAGTCAAAAGGTAACAGATGCTGGTGAAGTTGTGGAAAGAAGGGAACGCTTATACACTATTGATGAGAGTGTAAATTAGTTCAAAGATTGTGGAAACAGTGTCACAGCTCCTCAAAGACCTAAAGACAAAAATATCACTTGACCTAGTAATCCTATTACTGGAGATATACCCAAAGGAATATAAATCATTCTATTAAAGACACATGCACAAGTATGTTCATTGCAGCACTATTCACAATAGCAAAGACATGGAACCAACCCAAACGCACATCAGTGATAGATTGGATATACACCGTGGAATACTATGCAGCCATGAAAAAGAATGAGATCATGTTCTTTTTCAGGGATATAGATGGAGTTGGAAGCCATTATCCTTAGCAAACTAATACAAGAACAGAAAACCAAATGCCACATTTCCTCACTTATAAGTGAGAGCTAAATGATGAGAACACATGGACATATGAAGGGGAATAACAGACACTGGAGTCTTTCAGAGAGTAGAGAGTGGGAAGAGGGAGGGCCAAGAAAAATAACTAATGAGTACCAGATTTAATTCTGGGGTGATGAAATAGTCTGTACAGCAAACCTCCATGACACAAGTTTACCTATGTAACAAATCTGCATATGTACCCCGAACTTAAAAGTTAAAAATGGAAAATATAGTATATATGTATATATACACAATAAAATATTATTCAGCCATAAAAAAGAATGAGCTCTGTCCTTTGCAGAAACATGGATGGAACTGAAGGCCATTATGTTACATGAAATAATCCAGGCACAGAAAGACAAATATTTCATGTTCTCACTCTCATGCAGGAGGTAAAAAAGTGAATCTCATCAAGATAGAGAGTAGATTGGTGGTTACCAGAGAGGGCAAGGGGAGAGGAGAGGAGAATGAAGGAGAAACAAAGAATATAATTGTATGCACTGCCACTGAACTGTACACTAAAAAGTAGAAAAGATGTAAAATTATATATATATATGTAAAGTTATATATATGTGTATTTTTTACCTCAATAAAAAATTTTTATAAAAGACAGTACATCTTTTGACTCAGTATCCTAGTTATTTCCCTGATTTAATTTTTTTCTTAAGAAACAACTTCCATTTACTGAGCAGCAATTAGTACTCACCTAGGCCCTTCATCACCCCCACTTTACAGGTGAGACACTGAGGGTAAAAAGAATTTAAACAACTTGCTCGAGACCTCATGGCAGCTTAGGAGGAGCTGGAATTGGAAGCTGGTCATTGGATTTCAGAGTTTATGCACTTAATCATGCTTCTATTTGGCCTCTGGACACCACCAAGAAGGGCAGTGTGATTAATTCTTGCAACAGCCCACATGCCAGGTATCTTATCATTTCCACTTGATACAATTGAGACTCTAGAAAATAAAATAGCTTGACCAATTTCAACCTTTTAACTGAGTGAAATCCAGAAAAAACAGATGTGTCCCTTTATGCTGAGATTTTCTTCTCCAGCACTGGGACATTCATGGCAAACTGGGCTTATTATGACCAAATGTGAGTCTGCAGCTTAGAAAGAAGCAAGAAATGAATTTATTTTTGATTGGATCTTAAAGGGGCAAATAGTAAATTCTTGCTAATGCTGATATGAGTTCAGGTGAGAATGATCAGAGGGCTCATCGACCAACAATGTCCCCTAGGTCGCCATTACATACCAAGGTGGGGAGTTGGGATGCACACTCTGCTCACTCTGGGAGAGCCAGGTTCATTTTTTGAATAAATACATGGGCACTGATTGAATCCATATGGTTTTGATTCAGCCTAGCAGCCTCAGAAAATGCAGAAGTCAGTCAGCTCTCTACTGGAGTCCAATGTCTACACAAGGCCAGTTTATGCTCAGGTAGCCCAGACACTGCCTATGCCTCAGTTGCCACATTGAACCCAAGCAAACAGAGCCCGGCACAAGCCCTCAAGGGATAGTGCTTCCCATCGCTCACTGTTCTGGGCTCTTGTCCATGTGTCTGGGTCCAGATGAATGAGATTTACATTGTCTTAATAAATATTAATAGCCATTTTAATCTTAGTAAACCCTTTACATGAGATATTCAAATGACTTCCCAGTCATCTCAAGCCCCCGGTGAGAGTGAAGCCATCTCCTTGAGAAGCTGTATCAGCCCTCCCAGGCCTTTTGGGCCCCACTGAGCTGGGTCTGTGTGAAAGGAAACACATTTGGGGAAAAAGCAAACAGGTGCTTAGGATACGTATGCCATAGTTCACATTCATTGCCCCATTCCCATTTTCAAATATTGGATTCCAGCCTCTGGTTGCAGTTCATTTTACCATCTGTCCTCTATTACTTTAAACATGGAATATTTTATAGTATTAGTGATAATACTAGAAGCTAATATCTAGAGTACTTACAGGGTATCAAACAAGAAGCCATGTTTTTTTCAATGCATTATTTCACTCAGTCCTCCCAGTCATACCGTTAGATATACATCATTCTCATTCCAACTTTACAGATGAGAAAACTGAGTGTCAGGGAGGTTGCTTGTCCAAAGTTATATAATCAGTAAACAACATGACAATATTGAAATTCAAACTGAGGCTTGTTTGCATCAAATATTTGGCTGCCAATGGAATAGCCGTGTCATTACAACCTTTTTGTTAAAAACCATAATGATCTGGGACAAATAATACTGCACAGTTTGAAAAACATAGAGTGGGGGAGTACAAAGAGAGAGATTACTTTAAAAAGTCTAGCGAATTGCAAAAAGAACAAAGCGGGAGGCATCACACTACCGGACATCAAACTCTACTACAAGGCTACAGTAATCAAAACAGCATGGTACTGGTACCAAAACAGAGATATAGACCAATGGAACAGAACAGAGGCATCGGAGGCGACACAACATATCTACAACCACCTGATCTTTGACAAACCTGAAAAAAACAAGCAATGGGGAAAGGATTCCCTGTTCAATAAGTGGTGTTGGGAAAACTGGCTAGCCATATGCAGAAAGCAGAAACTGGACCCCTTCCTGACACCTTACACTAAAATTGACTCCAGATGGATTAAAGACTTAAACATAAGACGTAACACCATAAAAACACTAGAAGAAAACCTAGGCAAAACCATTCAGGACATAAGCGTAGGCAAGGACTTTATGACCAAAACACCAAAAGCATTGGCAACAAAAGCCAAAATAGACAAATGGGACCTAATCAAACTCCACAGCTTCTGCACGACAAAAGAAACTGTCAATAGAGTGAATCGGCAACCAACACAATGGGAAAAAATCTTTGCAGCCTACCCGTCTGACAAAGGGCTGATATCCAGAATTTACAATGAACTAAAAAAGATTTACAAGAAAAAAACAAACAAGCCCATTCAAAAATGGGCGAAGGATATGAACAGATACTTTACAAAAGAAGACATACATGAGGCCAACAAACATATGAAAAAATGCTCATCATCACTGGTCATTAGAGAAATGCAAATCAAAACTACATTGAGATACCATCTCATGCCAGTTAGAATGGCGATCATTAAAAAATCTGGAGAAAACAGATGCTGGAGAGGATGTGGAGAAATAGGAACACTTTTACACTGTTGGTGGGAGTGTAAATTAGTTCAACCACTGTGGAAAACAGTGTGGCGATTCCTCAAGGACCTAGAAATAGAAATTCCATTTGACCCAGCAATCCCATTACTGGGCATATATCCAAAGGATTATAAATCGTTCTACTATAAGGACACATGCACACGAATGTTCATTGCAGCACAGTTTACAATAGCAAAGACCTGGAACCAACCCAAATGCCCATCGATGATAGACTGGACAGGAAAAATGTGGCACATATACACCATGGAATATTATGCAGTCATTAAAAACGAGGAGTTCACATCCTTCGTAGGGACATGGATGAACCTGGAAAACATCATTCTCAGCAAACTGACACAAGAACACAAAATCAAACACCACATGTTCTCACTCATAGGCGGGTGTTGAACAAGGAGAACACATGGACACAGGGAGGGGAGCACTATACACGGGGGTCTGTTGGGGGGAGGGGGGGGATAGCGGGGGGGGTGGGGATTTGGGGAGGGATAGCATGGGGAGAAATGCCAGATATAGGTGAAGGGGAGGGAGGCAGCAAATCATACTGCCACATATGCACCTATGCAACAACCTTGCATGTTTTTCACATGTACCCCCAAACCTAAAATGCAATAAAAAAAAAAAAATGTCTAGCGAATTAAGAGACCGTAAAGTGAATTTTTAAGTCCCTTCCTATCCATAGGATCAGACTGAATAAGCTTCACATTCGTGAGGCATGAAAAGTGGAAGGTATCTCAGGAATTACATAGTTCAAACTTCTTATTTTACACAAGAGGGAACTGAGAAACAGAGAGGTGAAGTAATTTGTCTGAGGTTATCATAATCATAAACATCTGGATTATTTACTAAGAGATTTGTTCTTCTTAACAACACATTTTGGGATATACATGGACCAAATCCTAACACAAAATAAAATATTTTACTATGGCTCATTTATGTGTACATCCCCACTTAGTGATGTTCTCTGCCTCATCTGTCTTAGCAGATGGAAGTTCTAGAACACTGAAAACAACTATGCACAAATGAAGTCAGCATAATTATTGATGGTGTGGCTCTGCTGTCCCCACCCAAATCTCATGTTGAGTTGTAATCCCCAGTGTTGGAGGTGGGGCTGGTGGGTGGTGATTGGATCATGAGGGTGATTTCTAATGGTTAAACACCATCACCCTAATGCTGTCTAGTGAGAGAATTCTCAAGAGAGCTGGTTGTTTAAAAGTGTGTGGCACATTCCCGTATCTCTCTCTCTCCTGCTCCACTATATGAAGATGTGCCTGCCTTTCCTTCACCTTCTGCCATAATTGTAAATCTCCTGAGGCCTTTCTAGCCATGATTCCTATAGAGCCTGCAGAACTGTGTCAATTAAACCTCTTTTCTTCATAAATTACTCAGTCTCAGGTAGTTCCTTATAGCAATGCAAGAATGGACCAATACAATTATTCTCCAGAATCATGAATACTTTCCTATTTCAGAATCCAAAATGTTAATGTGCCATTTTTGAGAGGATAGCTGTTGCCTCTAGTTTACACTGATGTCCTGCACCAACAAGTTGTGTGTCTCAGGAATTATTTTATGGCAGTTGGAGTGAGCTGTCTATATGTTTGCACCATTGATAAGCATCCAGCTGAACAATGGGGTCCTCACTGGCGGGGACTGTATGTTCTCATTGCTGTCCTCATTGTCCTAAGACAAGCTCTGGCACAAAGTCTATACTTGCTGAAAGTTTGCTGAGTAAATGATAAAGATGGATGAATCTTAAGACCCATAAATTTTTCTCATCAGTGAAGCAATGTAGTGAGAGACTCATCATTAATTACGTTAATTATAATATGATAAATGATATGTTATTTCATATTACAGAATAACAGAGCAGAAACATGAAAAGGCAGCCCAGGCCTAGGTGGAGTCTCAACCAAATTCTAGACTAATAGTGTTAAAACATGCAAATGCCTTTCCAATATTAGATGGCCCCATCTCAAATTATCAACCACAAAACAGCCAGTGGTCACCAAGGTGCCCTACACTGTTACCATTTTGAAGAGGAAGAGTAGTGACATGAAGCGGTGAAGAGGCACTTTAGAAATTCCTTTTAATGGTTATGGGGATTGAGATATTTTTAGGTTAAATATCTCTGTGAAAGCTCAAGCCATAGGTGATGTTTTGGAAATTGATTCATTCTTTCTCATTCAACATTCATTGGATATTGTGCCATGCACCAAAGATATAAACATGCAAAAGACATGATTCCCTGTTCTCAAGGAACCTGCAGTCTTGGGAGGAGGGGTAAGAATACACAAAGTACACACACAATTACAATAAAGTCGGGTTAAGACAACTGGTTCTCACATCAAACTACCATTGCCCAACTCCCACTGTGTATTCACTAGCTGTGTAACATGAATGAATTCCTTTACTTCTAAAAGCCTTGGGTCATCAAAGGTAAAAGAGGCATCATAGTGCTAATATCTATCATGCAAAGTTCTCAGGTGGGTTAGATGAGATAATATATACTAATGCTTAGCAGAGCTTGTCATAAATATTCAAAAAGCTATGATAACAGTGGCTATTACACTTCCATTGTAAATGCATTAATAGAAATATAAACAGAGATAGGGTGCCTGAGAAAAACAGGATTTGGGGGGAAGTAGAGGAAGACTATCTTCCTCAAGGACCATAAAGATGCATTAGTAGGCAGAATGTGTCTTTGAAGTTGGATGATTGGAGTTGGGATGGGGATGGCTGTCTCTCCTTTGGGTGTCTGACAGGTAAAGTCCAAAGGGTTGGAGCCATTTAAAAACCTCAACTGTTCAAAGCAAGGCTTATATTCTCAACCAGCTAGATCAGAGAATGTGAAGAAGAGCAGAAGATGAAACAGAGGAGGAAATGCAGAAGATGGATCATAACCTTACTTTATTTCAATTGTTCTGCAGGTCATTAAATTCTTCATAAATTACCCAGTCTCAGGTCATTCTTTATAGCAATGCAAGAATGGACTAATACAATTATTCTGCAGAATCATCCATATTTTCCTATTTCAAAATATGAAATGTTAATGTGCCATTTAATCGGGGGAGTGACGTACCAGAATTTTGGAAGGGTCACCCTGGCTATGATGTAACCTAGAATGACTCAGGAGAGATGAGACTAGAGGCAAGGATACTGGTACTGGCTAAGAAGCTGTTGCAGTAATGAAAGAGGAAATGATGAGAACCTAAACAGGCAATAGTAATGGGAGCAAAGAGAAGTGAAGAGATTTGAGAGGTTTATAAGAAGAAAGCGGTAGGACTTAACAATTAATTGGATGTCAATACCAAAGCAAGGGGCAGTCAGTCAAGGATGGCTCCTGGATTTCTGGCTTGAGAGACTAGGTGAATGAAAGAGCAGGTAGAGTGAGAAAGATGATGCTTTCAGTTTGAGATATGTCAAGTTTAAAGTTCTTTATAGGTCTTTCAGGGAGAAAGGTCCAGCAGGCATCTGGATAGAAATGTCTGGCACTCAGGAGAAATACAGGTTATTCAAGTCATGGAGAGGATCCAAGAAATTATTTTATGCATTGAAAATACTCGATATTAAGCCACCTACTGAATCCATTTTTGTTGCTGTTATTAAAGATGAGCATACCAAATATAGAATATACGGTTCTTCTAAAAGATCCACCTTCAATTTTACTAAAGTGAATGACCCACTTTGATGAATACAATAATAACTTCTAAGGTCTCTTACAACCTAATGTTACGATTCTATTATTCATCTGGAATTGCCTTTTGAGGACAGCACACCTGTGGCCTTAAATCGTCCTTGGTGAACACGTGAAATTTTTTTAAATGAAAGTTCATTACATGTAAAGCCATACAAACCCAAACATGCAGTGATGATGCTTACAGCAAAGAAAAACCAAGTAAAGACACTATCTACATTTACCTACTCTGATCCCAATTGGCTGCAAACAGCAAAAGAATCTTCCTGCCGTAATGGTCTCGGTTTTCCAGCACCCCGGGGAACCCATCGATCAGAGCCCTCTTAATGCCGGGATCATCTGCCTTGAAGTTTTTGAACATGTCCAGGTTTAGCTGGCGGTACTGGAAATACTGAGCCAGGAGTCTAAAGGCATCCGCTTGGTGAAACTTCCTGGCTCGGAGGAATCTCAGGATGAAGGCATCATCTGTACGTAAAAATCCAATGTCAGGCCTGGTGATGATCATGTCCCTGACTTGCTGAATATCCTGATGTAAAACATCTGGGTTTTCATTCAGTTCCAGGCGAGCTTTCTCTATAGTCTCTGGACTGAGTCCAGCCTGTAAATGGGTCATCTTGGCCAAATCTCCGTTCCAAGTGTTTAACTTCTGATATTTTGGAAGAAGAGAGATTGGTCCCATTCACCTGATGGTCTGCTGAAACTGTGGCCCATTCAACAGTGTCTTACTACCAGACTGCCCTGGAACAGACAAATAGAGGGTCTTCTTTCACATTCAGGCCCTATGTGGTGGTATCCATCCAAAAGAGAAGCAAAACTGAGGCCATTGCTTACTGAAAAACAAATACACACAAAAGAAACAAAACAGAGATGATACAAAGAAAGTCTGGGCAAATTAGTTGGAGCTTAGACAGAAAAACAGTATATTAGGTTATGTGTCTGATTAGATCAGGTATCCAAAGAACAAATGATAAATTATCCTTAAAATGGGGTATTGAGCATAAGGTGATTATAGACAACTTAAACACCTAATATGCAAATATTTGAAATATGTTTGGGAACGTTTTAGTTCCATTGACCAGTTAACATAATGGTGCCTGACCAGATTAGCGATAGAGTGCACTTTTATTAATTACCTTAAGAAAAAGTGAGAGGAGAGAAGGATACTTCTCTGTGACAGCATGCTTTATGGGACCATTCACAGGCTTAGATATGGCAAAGAAATTATAGCTATGGTACAATTTATTGCTTCCCATTGGCCTCTTTTCTCAAACAGAAGTATCTTTCACAGAAATGCCCCTTCCCCCACTTTTTAAAAGCCAGTCATTTGTATCTTAACTGTAAAAAAGCTTTCCCTATTTTAACCTCACCAGTGTTTGTGACTCAAAGGAGTCCTCCACCAGTGTGTGTGAAGGGTGGGGGTGGGGACAGACCTATGGCTGGAGCTTGACCTCTAATAATCAATTCAACAATGGGCAAGGAGGCTCACAGGGACATTTACAAATGACTTTATTATTTGCATTTGCCATTCTTTTACTAGGAAGGCAAGAGGGACATGAGACTGTGGGTTGGCTCTTCACTCAACCCACTATCCATATGAGTTTAAAAATTCTTCCATTGTATATAACCTGTCTGTTCTCCTACGATGCTGTTTTACTTAAGATAATTGTATTTTAATCCACTTAGATACATCCTTTATGATTTCTCCACCAAAATGGTATACAGAGAAACACCCATACTGTTTGCATCTTATTTTAAATACAAATGCTTAAACTCTCGCAGACATCTGTTTGGTCTAACCTGGAAGTTCCAAAAATCAGAAGACACACTAGGTATACATAAACTTAGAGGCATATATTTTTCCTAGCTTTCCTAAGTCAATCTTATCTGTAATAAGAGGTAGAATATTTACTCCCAATGTAATCAAGATTGGTAAAACTTTATCATACAAAATAACTTAAATGATGATTCTTTTGCTTAATTTAGGACTAACAATAATTTAAGAGAGACAATCAGCCCACATATTTACATTGTCTTTGGATATGGAGGAGATAAAAGCCAGTTTAAGTAACTGGTACTCATTTTCAAGATAACAGAATAATAAAAATAATTTTATTTATAAAATGTCAGCTTCGTAAAGTAACTTGTGTAAGACAATAGTATTTAGCTCTGTGATATTCTGTAAGAAACATAAGAGTCTTACTTCTCACTGATTTGGAGGACTCATAATAGTAAAAGAAAATAGTGTTACAAACGATAACTACTGTTAGAATAAATTTCAAAACCTATTAGTTTAATGCCCACCTGATGTTAAAATTCCTTCTCTGACAGCCCTTTCAGAAAGCGGCCTCACCCAACGTCTTCCTTCTCCAGTTCTTCCCTACACTCTTTGCAATCTATTTTTGACATGCTGCTGAAACTGCTCATACCAATCAATGACATGGATGATGATATAACTTATTATCCAAACTTAGGCACTACAGGGTGCTAATAATAATGATGCTAGAACAATGGCTTCCAAGCAAACTCAGACAGGTGGTCATTCTACTAGTGAATGTCATTTTTGTTACTACAGCAAATAAACAAACTCCAGCACCTACTGTAGGTGAGCTCTCTCACTATTTGATATTGACGACATCATCCTTCTTAGACCTCCTTCTCCCATTTTCCCATTTTTTTCTGTGATTCCATTTACCCTTGATTTGTCACCTAGCCCTTCGTCCCTCCCTCTCCATCTTCTCTTTCCGTGCTCACATCTTCAATGTTAGTGTTTTCCAAGATGCTGCCCCCATGATCCCCCATCTACAACTCCAGTCCGTAGCTCCCTCCTGATCTTCAGGCTGCACATTCTACATCCTACTGAACATCTCCACTTATTTGACTCACAGACAACACAAACTCAGTATGTTCAAAACTGAGCTAATCATAGTTCCTTATACTGAATTTCTCCTCTGCCATTGTCTTTTAGTAAATGACGTAATCATCAATGCAGTTTCCCATGCCAGAAACCGTGGAGTCAACTATTATTCCACCTCTCTTATCGCCCACTACCAGGCAATCACTTCCATAACATTTTTCAAATTTGCCCAATTATTTCCATCCCCATGATCACTGTCTTCGTTTATACTGCATTACTACTCATCTGTTTAGTCCTGCAGCATTCTCCCTATTGGTACCCTTGCTGCCAGTCCATTCTCTGCATTTCAACCCATTCTCTGTATTACAGTTGAAATATGCTCATGTCACTCCTTGATTAACATCTATCATTAGCATCTAGTTGCCCTAGGATAAAGTATAAAACTATGTAGCATGGTTTTAAGACCTTTCACCTTCTGGTCCCTTTATAACTCTCCAGATTTATTGTCTGATCATGCAGCCATTGGCAGTTTCTTCTCACCTTTGTGTGCCTTGGGAAAAACTACTCTCTCTCTCTCTCTCTCTCTAGAATGACCACTGATTGACTCCTCTGCCCTTCAGAAGTCGACTTGAAACTCTTTCCCCAGGAAACCCTTCCTGATCTTCAGAGGTCACAGTAGTCCCACATCCTCGACCACACCATATTCTATTGCCATTTTCCTTTCTCTCACTTTATCCAGAACACCTGACAGAGAAGGACTGGATTTAATTCATCTGTGTATCCCTGATACAGGGCATGGCCCAAAGAGGGTCCACTCCATGAGCAGAGTGACTTCATTGCATTCATCACCACATCCTCAGTGCCTAGCACCGTGCCTGCCATGAAGTAGATGCTCAGTAAATAGACCAAGAATACATGAATAAGGAAAGTAGTTAAAATGTCTGAATGAATGAATAAGTGTATCAGTACCTCCAGGACAGTTTATTCTTAAGTGAGGTGTTGCGGCTGATTGATTAATGTCTTTGCTTATCTACAAAGTATTTTGTTTTTCCTGGAGAATTTAGCCTAAGCACATTGTGCTTCAGATTCTTACCTCCCTAAAGCATGCCAGGTGAGGTTCACAGTTCCAAGCCACAGAGCACAGTGCATAAAGCACAAGGCACAGCAATGGCTCATTCCCTACAGAAGATTTAAAGCTTGGAGCAAGTTACTTACCTTACAGTTCAGGGAACTCAACAATGTTTCTGAGATAAATTACTATGGGTTCAAAAGGAAAGTTGAGACTGCATTTTTCATGGCCTGCTTCCACATATAGCTATGCCTCCAATCTATAATATCTGACACAAATTTGCTTCAATCTATATCTTTATTCTGTGCTCAGCATACAGTAGAAGCTTCTGGGGAGAATACTCAAGCCAGGGTCACTGGGTGTCTATCATAACTTAAAATAACATAGATATTTTCTGTTAAAGGCAAATTCTTCATACCAGAAGTCTGAATAGGCTGCTACTTAAATAACAACTTCAATTAATAATATTTAAGGCACTAGAAAGGCTATATGAAGAATGTTCACCAGGATATAGCGTTTGCATTTGACTATAATATTTTGTTCACATGAAGGACTTGGTTCTCATTCAGCTTTTCCAAGTTATAAATGAACACATTGAACTTGTATCACATGAAGAACTGGAAATGATTTTCTGTGCTGGTGGTATTAATAATAATACCTATTATTTATTATAGCTATTTATTATACCCTAGGTATTTGCAGACTCTCTTTTTATAGACTATAGTATCTAATCCTCAGAACAACTGTATGAAATGAGTATATTATTGTCTTCATTTTTCAAATGAGGAAACTAAGGCTTATAGAGAGGTTAAATGACTACCCAAAATTACACAGCCACTAAGGGGCAGAAACTGGATTGGGCCCAAAGTAATCTTTCTCTGAACCCATGCTCTTTACTGTTTTTCTATTCTCTTATGTGTGGCAGAGAGGTTCTATTTTTATGATTTAAGACCCATGTGACTATCTGCAAGTCTCAGAAGCTCACTCTGGTTCCCTAAAATTCCTTTTAATCTTACCATTCTATGGTAAGATTAAACATGCCTAAACATGCCAGTGGATAAATAGATTTTCTTGGCTGGCTTAATCCTGTGCCTTACAGATGTCTAGTTGCCGTCTCTTCCTCCTTCCTTCATTGGAAGATGACTGTAGCTGTTGAAAACCTAGCTGTCTATGCCTTTTCCAGCTATCACTAATTTTTGCTCTTCATTTAGATATTTCCTTTGGCAAAAATGACTCATCAAAGATCACAGATCTTATCATTCTGTTTGAAGGATTGATTGCCCTGCCTAGCAGAGTGCCAAGCATGGTGTCAGCACTGAAATGTGCTTGATGATCAAAGCAGGCCAGTTTAGGCAGATTCATGTGAGCCTCAGAGACCATCTCTCCTCAGCGTGGTTTAGTCCCAGATGATTCTGTATTTGGAGACCATTTCAAATGCATGGAGAGTAATTCATAAACATTCTCTGGGGAAGGCAAGGTGGAGGATATCTCCTTTCACTCCAATCCACACCTTTTCCAGCAAACCAGTAAATTAGGTGGTGGTATTTTGTATGAGAGGGAGGAAAAAAGAGTATCCATATTATGATGTTTAAAATCATGTCATCTGTAGATTCTAGTTTTATATTTTATCTCAAGATTCCATTAGAAAAAAATCTATATATATTTCCTCATACAGAATTTAGTCTTAAGAAAGTACATCTACAAACATACACAGTATTCTTTATGAATCAAAGAGTCTAAGCATAAACATACTTTCAGAGAGTATGAAAATCCAAATGAAATCAATTTGGTAATTTTGTGATCTGTTATTCTCATTTATTTATTTTGTTATAATCTTCAGAAACGCCATAAAATATATCAGGAAAAAGTCAAATATTAGCAATGCCTTATATAAAAATATGTATATGTATGTGTGTATGTAGTGTTTCAAGGCATTTTATATCAATTATCTTTTTTCTTTGTTACAATGATGCTGTGATAGACAGAAGAAAGATAATTCCCTGGGAAGAGCTGAGGTGAAATCCTGTGAAATAATGTTGGTAAAACTGCTTCTGAAAGGAAACAAAATCTACTTTACATTAACTGTAATATCCTTGTTGATATAATTATGCTGTCTCCAGGTAAATATTTGGGGCACATAACAGCTAAGTCAGATAATGAGCTAGTCTTAAAGTTGGATAACCAACAAATATTCACGGAGTATTATTAGGTGCCAAGGTCTTTGATATTACATAATCTAATTTCCATGCCAGTCTTTAAAGCTATGTTGTTACTTATTAGATGAAAGGATAAATCTGAGATTTAGATATGGCTGAAAGAACAAAGATTTGCACTCAAACATACTTGTCCCACGTTTTGTCCAAGACTCTGCTCTGCCTCTCCAAGTAGGTGCTTTCTTTAACATTGCTCTGAGTATCAGTGCTCTCACACTCAACTACACTCACACAATAGACACACATCCACACCCTACCAGTCCTAAAGGACATCATTTAAGAGATGTTGTAAAATTGCCAAAATTTGGGGAGAAAATAGAATATTGTTGTCATGATCAGAAAGATAAAATCTGTAAACCTAAATATTATTTGAAATATAAGAACATCAGTAACTGCTGAACAACACCTCAAATTTGCATGGCTTCTGGGTGTTCTTAGTAATATAAAGAACAATTTTTAAGTATATATAAATTTAAATTATTACAAAAATAAAATAAGAAACTATACTCATATTTGTTTTGTGGGTTTCTCTTACAAGAAAAGGATGAAAAGTTAATCTCAGTGACAACACTTTGTACATGAAAGTCTAACCAACTACCTCATGCACTGGTATGTGTGAAGTTATGTTTCAAATTTTCAATATGTACTGAATTGGGTTAACCCTTAGAGCTCTTTACCTTGTTAAAACCTTACTACAAATTTTTAAATTGAATATGCATTTTTACCTAGGAATGCCAAAGGAATTTTTATACTGAATGAAATAAAAATAGATACTGCTGATGCATCTAAACCAAAACTGAAAATCATAGTGACCAAAAATCTTTCTAAGTGCAACTCTGTTTGAAATCTTTCTTGAAAGATAATACGCTCCCTCACACACAGCCTATTGAACCTACATTTAAATCTCAGAGGCTGGTTGATTACATGTTCCATGGTGCTGACCAGAAGGAGTCTTTTTTTCCAATTGATGAATTTTCAAATTTGCCATTATGGTTTGTAGGAGTTCTGCATAAGTACTGGCTAAGGATCATCAGACCTGTGGTTAACAAAGTGACCCTGAATTCATTGACTTTCTTTAAATGTTAGCCAACTTACAGGTATGAACTATCTGTAGCAGGGACAGGGAGAGTAGTCTGGAAGGACAGAGAGGAGACTAAATTATCTGAAAGTGTGGTGTGACCAGAATTTATCCTGTGCTTCACAGTCCACCTTCCATCACGTTTAGCTCAGTCCTAGCCTAGGACTAGCTCTTGTCACATAAATACTCATTGTGCAGACTCCCTTGGCTCCCTTTAAAACAGCAGAAAAGCACACAATCATTTGCTCCCACTTGCTCCTGCTCTTAAGAAATGTTAAAAGTAGATTGAAATAAGTTCCATCAGAGTAGAGACACTGAAAACCTGTAACCAAAATAGATGCCAGGTCAGAATTAGAATACACTTTGACTCAGGGAAGATGGACCTATGTGACAGAGGATTCTAGAACCATTTTGCAGTTTTCTTTGGGATGAATAATGCAAGGAGTTGAGGAGGAAGCCAACTTATAGAGAAAGTATGGGATTTTTATTCCTCCTCACTGTGTTTGACAGAAAAAGTCTTTAACTGAAGTAGCATTTACCATACACCTCAGTGTATTTTAAATAAAGAAAATATATAGGGAAAAAATTGTTGAGCCACAGAACATTAGATTGGGATGTTTCATAGGCTATTCAACTATCTCCATAAGAAGTCATTGGCAGTTGACACTCCCATTTTTAAAACAGATTAGTTGTGCTTCTTAGGGTTATCAATGGGAAGAGAAAGAAAGAAAGAAAAAAAAAAACACTTGACCCATTTGTCATGAAAGGGAAAGAGCATTTCTCTAAGAATAGTCTTTTTTTTAAGTAAGAGGACATAAAGGAATGTAAGAAAGGCAGAACTCACCCCAAAATGACCATTAACTCTCTTTGCCCCCTTTTCTACTAAATGTTTTCCCAGCATATCCATGTAACTGTGACCCTTCTGGATGCGACTGCACAGGCAACGGCAGCAGCAGGAATCACAGCTAACAAAACTGCCTGGGAAAAGTAAAGCACAGCAGCATGCTTAAGAGTGAGGTGGGAGGAAAGAGGCTATTTTTATAACTTTCTCCTCAATTAGAAATAGAATTTCTGAGCTCTTATTGCCTCAGAACATGGGGTGGTTTTTGTTTTGTTTTAGAATGAGTGTCATTATTTAATAGTCAGACATAAAAGTGAGAATGTTTAAAAAGAAAACTTTTCTTTGCCCTTGCTTCCCAAAGGGTAGTCCATGCATCAGCAATGGGAGCAACACCCAGAAGCTTGTTAGTGACAGCATGTCAGGACTTACCTAGGCCTACTGAACGGGTAACAGAATCCCCAGGCAATTTCTATGCAAATTAATGTTTGAGAAAAGCTGGTCTAGAGGATTTATAATGACCCAGAGGGGTTGAGAGGAAGGTTAATTGCCTCTGAGGCCAGAACTCACACTATCTGTGGACAGCCCTACTACACTGTCCAAGAGGAACATAAAAGCACCCACAATGTGTTCTTTACCTACGGAGCAATGACATAATAGCTTATTGGATCACCCAGTTAATTACTCTCACTATGTTTGCATGCTCTATATATCAATCACAAAAGAAGAAAGGGAGAAAGGGAGGGAAATTTAGAGAGAGGGAGGGAAAGAAGAAGGTGAGAAGAGAAAAAGAAAAGAGAAAAATCTTACGTGTTTTGTTTATTTTGTTTTATTTTGACCACACATTATAGAAGCTTTTTATGTATGGTTCCTGTAATTTAACATCCACCTCCATCACGCTATTCTCAGGCCCATAACTTCTCTCCTACTTCCTCCAAAACTATAAAGTAATGAACATTGAATAAGCTATGTAAATGACACACATAAATGTATGGCACTTTGTCTAAGAACTTTGATAGTATTTAAGAAGCATAGATGGAAAAGGAGTCATCAGTGGTCTGCACAATATTCGGGAACTGGAGATTTGGCTAAAAGCATCCTGGAAACAAGAGCAGATCATCTCAAACACATGTGGAGAAATTTCTGCTGGCTCAGAAATCAGGAAGCAGGAAAGCTCACAGGAAATTAGCCTACCACATGGAAAACTTTCTCTGATACTCTCTGTCACAGAACAGGTGCATAAAGCTACAGAGCCTAGGGCAACCTGACCTGAGAAGATATACAAAAGGGCTGTGAGAGGCATCAGAGATAGGGAAGAATAATGAACTTATTATCTGAATAAATGAAAGCTTTTTATAGGGCAGGGGATGTTTGACCAGTTCATTTTCAATCCATAAAGAATCAAGCAAAAGAACATAAAGTTCCCTTAAGCTGAGAAAAACTTAGATTGGCAATTAAGCATAGTTTCAATAAAGAGATATAACATCAGTTAGAGGTTGCAGAATTGTCAAAATTCACACTGTGGACCTTCTCCTGAAACAACTTTATTCCAGTAATATCTGGATAAAATGAACAATAATCAAAACAAGCAATATTTGGGAGAAGGTCAAAAAGAAGGTCTCTCTTGGCAATGTTGAGGACATATTTCTGGACTGAGTGCATACAGTCAATCTTCATATTTTGTATGCTCATTCTGCTGTGCTGCCTCCTCTGTCTGAGTCACTGTGTAACGGGGACAGTAGAGAAGATCAAAGTCAGCCTGGATCCATTTACTAAGGATGGAAGGCTCTGCTATCAGGGAGTATGTAAAGTTGTGAATAGACTTCTTAGGGGTAATAAAGTACCTTTGTTTGTTTAAAAAAAAAAAAAAAAACTTCAGAAGTGAGCAGGCACTGTCATTTCTGAAGAGTTCAAGACTTTGTCTTTTGGGAAATGAAAGACCTTCCAGCTTTGTACTCCGCAATTCTAAAATGATGCACTTTTCTATGAGCCTGTCTACAAAAATATATGATGACACTCTGCTGGAAAACATTTTCTGTTCACCTTTAAATTCATTACAAAAATGAGTAATTTCTGTTATTGAAAATATTTTTAAAGGCAAAATAGCTCTCAATAGAAAACATTAAAATAAGGAAGCCAGGATACTGGCATTCTATAAAAATTAATAAGCTCAGCGTAACATTTCAGTCAGGAAAAGTCATTGCTTACAGACAGATGCCTGTAAATCTCACCGAAACAGCATTGTTTTAAAATTTCCCCAGTCCCAAGAGATTGTATTAAGCACAAGAAGAAAGAAGCTCTACAGGCACTGGATTCCTGGCCTGCATTTCTGGTGTGAAGCAGCTAGAATTGGCAACATGTACACTTTTAAAAATTGTCTGAGCTGAACCATTCTTTGCAGAACAGAAAAGGGAGTTTTAAGAATCTCCTTTTTCAGGGACTTTTAAGAGGTCTTGTTTACTGTGGATATTACCAAACCAAGGAACATTATGTGAATGACCAAATTTTCTTCTATAAAATCCATTTCACCACATATTTTGCTAGTTTTCTTGTTTGGGATTCAAAAGTGAATGAATTGTAGAGGCAGGTGGAATTACATCTAAATAATTAGTAGCAGTAATTAACTGTTGATACAATGCTACGATTCCTCATTGTCAAAGAGAATTAAGTATGAATTCTTCCTCAAAACTTCTTCGGGAAGATTCATATTTGTGACTGTCTCTATTTTTAACGGTGCCAATAATGGTGAGCAAGCTGGTTTAGATGAAACTTGCTTCACTGTTTTTAAGAAACAGAACAAATGCACAAGGGCAATTTTAAAATCAAGCTTTTCTGTGCTCTGGTTTAAACTTTCTTGTCACATGTGACCTATCATTCCCATTTAAATAACCTCATTTTTTATTAAGACGTTAATTTCATAAAAAATAACTCGTCAAAAAATCCCAATGCTTTACTGCTCAGTAAAAATCAATTAAATGAGCACCCAGCAAAAGATTTTTATTTATGACAGGCTCAGGCACTTATTTGCTGGTGCTTGTTAGCTCTTATAAAACAGATGATCCTGGCTAAATCAAATAGGCACTATGACTTTGGATTAGACTTTCGGGTTCAAATTAATCAGACATTTGAAAGATGTTCCAACTTCCCTTCAGCAGAGATAGAAAATGATAGCACTCTAAAAGCAGAGTCTGGCAAAACAGAGTTACATAAAATGCCTTTTCAATTTTTGCACTCTATTACCCTTTACTATTATAGGAAAATGGTATTATCAACTGATTACTGAGAAAGCACACAAAAATCTCGCCTTCCAAATCTGAGCCAGTCCTTGACTCGTGATGAACAAAGCAAGGCCATCTGCTATGAATATCATTACTACTTTGGCCATTTGGGCAAGGGATCTATCTTCTTTGCTTCAAAGAGAGGTTTAAGATTGGAAAATTGAAATGAAATAAGTAGACAGAAAGAAACATTGGAAAAAATAGTTCATTTGAATGAGAGCCCCCTTTTTTAGGCTATCATTACAATCATTTTATTTTTATCATGGCCACAGAGTTAACCTTTGGGGTCCCTATTTTACAAAACATTTTAGCTTAAAAAAAAAACTTAACTCCAGAGTTTCTTCATTAAACACTAAGGAAGGGAAATGGACGTGTGGGTGAATATGAGTCATCAGTCACCCCCACCCTGCTTCCTGGTGATTCTCCATCAGAAAACCAGAAACAGGTTGAGCTTACATTTCTATTTTTCTGGAATCACATTATGCCGTAGGCCATGTTAATTTCTTCAACTAAACAGTCTCTAATCTGCTGAAAGGCAGCTGGCTAACTGCTGGTGTCTGGCAAGTGCCCCATCTGTCCCCTTGCCTGGGGTCTCTCCCTCCTGCCTTCACTTTCCGTTTCTCTCAAACAGGCGTCTCTCTTTGTTTTCAGGGGTTCGTTCACCTGAACTTTCCTTCCTATGCCTGTCAACTTGAGCTCTTTCCCTCTACCCTGCGGACCTTGGGCTTTGTCTAAGTGGCAAGACACAGTTGTGTGACTGTAGTTACCGCGCTGGTGATGGTGGCGATGATGACGGTGATGGTGGAGATGGGGGTGCTGATGGTGTAAGGGGGCGCAGGCTGAGCGGGCGCCGGGAGGAGGGTGGACCGCGGAGGCGGCGGGGAGCGGGGTGCGGAAGGGATGGAGTGCAGAGGGATTGCAGATGGGAGCTGTCCACATACCGAAGTGCTGAAACGCCGCAGCCATGGCATCGCACGAGAAGGGGAAAGGCGGGGAGGCTCTGCAAATACAGAGGGGAGAAAAAAGGCAACAAATACCTTCACACGGCCGCCCAGCCTTGCTTTGGGAATGTATTTCTGCAGGTGTCCTCGCTGCTGAACTGGGTGGGTGAGGTCCCCTATTCTGGCAGGTTCGGGCTCAGATTTCTCTAGAAAGCTGTGAATGAGAGCTTGGGCTCCACACGGGGCTGTGATTTTGGTAGGAGGCGTGTGCGCCCGATCTCTGTCCTTCTATACCGAGCCTAGCTTTCCCCTGGGTCCTAAATGCCTCCGTACCACAGCCCTCCCTAGTTCTGTCGAGAAGTACCAAGAATTATTTGTAATTTTGTTAACATCTGGGCCAAAAAGTACCGGAGCCATCACTCACAACACAACCTTAAAAATAGAATCTTTTAAACGGATTAATGAAAGCGCAAAAGCAGATGTGTGTGTGTGTGTGTGTGTGTAAATCTGACAGATAAGAAAGTATCACAAACCTATAGAAAAAAAGGATAAATTATTTTACTAACAAGTGGTGTTAAGAAAATAAACTATCTGAAAAGACTCAGATCAAAGTCTCATTTCACCAAAATAAATTACATATAGATGTTGTTATCAAAAACATATAGTTTAAAAATATGACAAGAACAGAAATATTTTACCGATCTCAAAATAGGGAAGGTTTTCTAAGCACAAGAGGAATAGAAAACATAAAGAAAAAGATCAGTAAGTTTGAGTGCATAAAGACACTTCTGAATGTCAAAATCTAAAAAAGTAAATACAAATTACCACTTTAAGAAATTGTAGCAAGTAGATGTTTCATACACAAAGTATCACATAAAAGAAAAAAAAACACTAACAGCCTTTTAGAAAAAAAGGAGGAATGCTAAATGGCAAAGAATTCACAGATGAAATTGGGACGCATAATAAACACATTTTTAATATCAATCTCACCTGTAAATGGAAATATGCAGTTTAATATGGCAGTTTGGGCTAAAGTTTTAAATATACATATCTCATATTATTGGAATAATAGTGAGAAAGCATATTTTCACAAATCCATTTCACAATGTATATCCAGCATCATAAATATACATGTCATTTAGATCACTAACTTCACTTCTAGTACATTATGCTAGGGATATATTCAGATATGCAAAGATTTATGTGTATAAGTTTCATTTATGATCACGTTTTCAAAAATTAAAAAGCTTATATTTTTATATAGCCTGTAATGTTTATAGCTATTAAATATATTTTTGAAAACTGTTTAAGGCCAAAAAAGAAATGCTTACAAAGTGTTAAATTAAGAAAAGCAAGATACCACATACAGCATTCCCATTTTCCTCCAGTTTTCAAATGAATTAGATTATGGGTAAATATTCTGTTTGCCAAGGTAACATGACTTTCTTATTTCTGTTTGCTTGAAGTTTTCACATTAATAAAATGTTAGAAAACCTATGAAATATTTTAAAGCAATCTTTCTATCATATATTTCAAAGACTTTAAAGTCATCAGAATTCTTCCAACTCTGACATAATATTATATATTTACTTATTTGTTTAGTCATTCTTTCTGATAGAATGTGACTACCATGTGGCAGATAATTTATCTGTTTACTCACTACTGCTTCCCAAGCACTTACAAGTATGCCTGGAACAACATAGTTCTTAGTTTATGCATCCCCAGAATGAAACTTAGAGATAAGACAATCACCTAAAACTTAGAGATTCAAAACTGAGAAATGGTTGCAGCAAGTGAAGAAATTTTTGGAGATGGGTTGGGTGTGATATATGGGTGGTAAGTTCTATGTTCTATGGCTCCATGGGGGCTAAGATATTTTTGGTAACCACAAGAGCAGATTATTGCAGAAATATTAACTGATTATCTAATATCCTGATGCTTGCCCACACTTCCCAGCCCTATTACATATGGGCAGGGTCATGGGCTATAACAATTCCTTACTTAGTCCCTGGGTGACTAAGTGGAATACCATCTCATCTAGCCCTGTCTTCATTCCCAATTTCCATTCCCACTGTGAACAAAGAAGAGGCCATTTTTATGGGAAGTCACTGGGGCTGCAGAGTTAATTTGTTCTTCCAGTATTACTAGCCTATCTTGACTAATTCAAACTTAAACTTATTAAAGCGGCCTGCACATTAGATAATAGAAATATTAATGACAACATCTTATGTGCTAAAAAACTAAAGAGAAGACAAAATGTGGTCCAGTTAACTAGAATATTCTTACTTCTACAAGTTAGATAATAGAAATATTAATGACAACATCTTATGTGCTAAAAAACTAAAGAGAAGACAAAATGTGGTCCAGTTAACTAGAATATTCTTACTTCTACAATTTGACATTACTCCTCACACATTTTCTTGGCTCTTAAACATCCATGCTAGTCAAGTGTTCAACAATGTGCTGTTTCACCATTGTAAAATCATCCTAACAACTCCTTCATGAATATTGGTATTTCTCTGGATATTAAAACCATTATTCCTGGACTCAACTTCAGTGCACCCTCATGTGGATAGAGCCTTTACCTGTCACTGGTCAACACACAGAACCTTTACCTGTCACTGGTCAAACCTAGATTACAGCAAACCCAACATTAACAGTGCCATTTAATGGAGTACAGAAATGAGTAACTAAGTGGGGTGTGCCAGGAGCAAGGTCAGGCAACATAAAAGATGCTTGTAAGCAGGCTGGGCCTTTACCCTTGTCAGTGACTGTTTATGCACAAAGGAGTCCATGGAGGGAGGAATCCTGGCAAACAAATATGTAGGCAGTTTCCATGTGCAGAGCTGAAATGGAGGTTGAGCAGAAGTTAACAACATGCAAAACATCAGCACAATGTCAATCAGGGTAAGTGAAGGAAAGGAACTTACTGAATGATTATATTCTAATCTGTTCTGTGCAAGGGAACCAAATGCCTATCAAAATATCCCAGTGTCCTTTGGAATGACATTAAAAAGTGCAAAATCAGCTGGGCATGGCGGCTTATGCAAAGTCAAAGCGGGTAGATCATGAGGTCAGGACATCAAGGCCATCTTGGCCAACATGGTGAAACCCTGTCTCCACTAAAAATACCAAAATTAGTTGGGCATGGTGGTGAGTGCCTGTAATCCCAGCTACTCAGGAGGCTGAGGCAGGAGAATCGCTTGAACCAGGGAATCAGAGGTTGCAGTGAGCCGAGATCATGCCACTGCACTACAGCCTGGCGACAGAATGAGACTCTACCTTAAAAATACAAAAAAAAAAAAAAAAAAAAAAAAAAAGTGTAAAATCTAATTAAGTTCACATCTAGCCAATTTCCCAAGTAAAGCAGTTGCAAACAAGTGTTTACAAACAGGACGAGGCATTCTTTACAATATTTTGAAACATACATTCCTGAGGGATGTGCTAGTTTGGACTTAACTTTCTTCCCAAGTAAGTCCAAGGCTTATTTTAATTCTCTAAGCCTCCACAGACTTTCTTTTACTCCAACCTCATAGTTTCCTTGGAAGTATAACTCTCTGAAGACCTTAGAGGTGCAACTTCCATCTGACTTAATCAGTTTCCTATTCCAGTAGCCACACCATAGGTCTCTGGAGGCACAGAGCTTAGATCTGCTATATTTATTTGCTTTTTCACCTCTATATCTTCCATGATTTATGTGAGTCTTTCTGAAGTAGCAAATGGTAAGGCCAGATCCTTTACCTGATATCTTCCTTGAGACATTCTAAACCACTGAGAGATTTTAAGTAGACATGAAGGTCACACCCTTAATCTGACTCTTGGCAAAAATATTTAGTTTTAACAGACTTTGCCTCAAATGCTTACTTAATTTCATCTCTTTCTTTTGGGAGCAAAAATGGATTGGATTTTCCAACATGGCAAGACCTTGGAATTCTGGAAGTATCTATTCTTCTTTATTTCCACTTTAAAAACCAGGCTTTTCTTTGCTTATTATCTTGCAAAAGCAGCAAGTAATAACCAAGACACACTACTGACATTTTGGTTTTTACCCACTTCTCACTAAAAATGTGAATTCTTTAAGTACACAATATTTTTGTATGATTGACACATAATAATTATATACATTTATGGTGTACAATATGATGTTTTGATACATATATTCACTGTGTAATGACAAAATCAGGGTAATTAGTACATTTGTCACCTTAAACATTTACTTTTTCCTTTGTGATGAGAACATTCAAAAATTTATCTTCTAGCTATTTTGAGATATACAATACATTATTGTTAACCCTAGTCATCCTGCTATAACAGTGGAACACCAGAACTTATTCCTCCTCTCTAACTATAATTTTGCATCTGTGGCCAATCTCTCATTGTTCTACCCTCTCCATCCTGTGATAACCACTATTCTACTTTCTACTTCTATGACAACAACTCTTTAGATTTCATTAGATTTCACAGATGGATGAAACCATCAGATATTTTTCTTTCTGTGCCTGACTTATTTCACTTAACATAATGTCCTTCAGGTTTATCTATGTTGCCACGAATGACAGGATTTTGTTCTTTGTTATGGCTAAATAGTATTCCATTGTGTCCATATACTACTTTTTAAAAACCCATTTACTTGTCGATAGACACTTAGACTGATTCCATATATTGGAATATGGAATAACTTACTTCTACGTTATTGCAGTTAACAATTTTACCAAATGTTTTATGACCGTGCAACACAAATAGCTATCTTTCCCACCTTTGATATCAGCTTCCTAACCAGATGTTGCCAACCACAAACTCAACACTATACAATTTATTTTTTAATTCAGCACTTCACTTCCAGGACATGATAGGCTATGCTTCAATAATAAATAAACCCAAAGATCTCAGAGGCTTAATACAACAAAGTTTAATTTGTCAGGGAGGTTCAATGCTAGGTTGGTAGGGAGACGAGGTATAGGGCAAGAGAAGATCTCTACTCCACAAACTCAGGAAAGTTCTATCATTTTGAAAGCTATCATGGTGGGGGAAATGTATACATGAGACCTCTCACTCACTTCTAGAAGTGACATACGTCATTCTACTCACAGCCCATTGACCAGTATAAGTCATTCGGTCCCACTTAACTGCATGGAGCTGGAAGAGGTGGCAGTATTTGATATGAAGTAGACTTTCAAGAGGAAGTACAAACTCGAGCATAATTCTGCAAGATTTGAGAGACTAAAAGCTTGAGACTAAAAGCAAAGATCTAATGCTGCATCATTGAATACTGATACCCATCCCAGAGGACCATTGTGCAGCATCAAACAGCAGGACGTGCTCAAGGTTGGAAATTCTTGACAGAAGGGAAGAGTAAAGTAATTCAACATGTAATGAATGTCTACAGTAAATCAAACAGGGATGCATAACCACTCTTATCAAAATGATCCGTTCTGTAACTTGAAAGCAAAGATCGGTAACTTATATCAGAATGGTCAAGGAAGAAGCATGGAATTTGGAGAGAGAATACTTTGGTTCAAATCTTATTTAGCTGTGGGATTGCAGATGAATTGCTACAGTAAAGACATGTTTTCTGTCTGGCCAGTACTTCTCTGGAGGAACTCCTTTTCCCCCATTATCCAATATTCCTGTCCAGACCACGTCATGGGAGGCGCTTGGCACTTGGATCACTCATTGCTGCACGGCATCACCAGGTAGGAGGGAATGAAGTCAGGGAGGGTTTGGAGACCTATAAACAGAGTACTATAGTTTCCATTTCCTATTCCAAGGTTTTTGTTCCTACAACTTTTCCTTCAATTATCTGAGCCACACAAGGCAACCCATCAAGCCAATTTGAATTGGGTTTCTATCACTGATATTACAATAGCTCTGCTTAATTAGGTTGATTTCTCTGAAACACTCTGAGGACACCATAATTTCCCTATGGTACCTGCTTCTATGGGGAAGGTCAACTCCCCCAAAGAATAGGTTCTCTTATTGAACACCTAACCTTAAAAGGAGGAAATGAGAAGTAGCAAGTTGTAACTGGCATTGCCCAGACTATAATTTTTCTAGAAGCCTTCTTATCATTTGGTGATATTACTTTGGAGGAATCCTAACCTTTTCTACACAATTCTCTCTTTTGTTAGGGCAAAAAGAAGCAACTGAGTATTAGAAACTATGCACTTTAATTCCCACAAAACCTCTCCAAAATGTAAGTATGTTTTTGAGAGAAGTTATTCATTATGTCATAATAACTATGTGTTAGTCCCTTTCAGATTGGAAAGGGAAAGTAGAGGGAAGAAGAGAAAAAGAAGCAGCTGGTAGAAGCAGGGGAAACGGTGTGAGATGTCACAATAGAACCTGATTACAAGATCACAGGAGCTGGCATTGAGATTATGAAAACTTTTAGTTCTTCAAGAGGCCTGACAGCCTAATCCTTCTGAGATGCAGAAGTCTGGGCAATGCCAGTTACAACTTGCTACTGCTCATTTCCTCCTCTTAAGGTTATGTGTTCAATAAGAGGATCTATTCTTTGGGGAGTAGACTTTTTCCACAGAAACACTACTAAGGAAATAGATCCATACTTCAGTTACTTTACCAGATGGGAATGTATTATATGGATACACAGTTTACAGTAATAGTAATAATAGTAGCTAAAACTTATTAATGTTTCCCCATGTATAAGCATTATTATAAGAACTTTTCAAGCAATATGGCATTGAATCCTCACAGCAATTCCATGAGGGAGTACTTGTATTATCCCCATTTTTCCAGGAAAACTGAGTCATAAAGAAGTTAAATGACATGCCTGAATTATTTGGGCAGCTGGGATTGTAATCGATGTCTTCTTGTTCTCAAGGTCAATGCTCCAAACCACTGTTCTACTATATTATCTGCATCCCAGAAGGATTGTGCTATCAGGCCTTTTAGAGAACTAAAAGTTGTCATATCTCAATGCCAGCTCCTGTCATCTTGTAATCAGGTTCTATTGTGGCATCTCCCATCATTTCTCCTGCTTCTACCAGCTGCTTCTTTTTCTCTTCTTCCCTCTACCTCATGAATCCTGCTTACTTACGGCCTCTGCTACTCAAGCCTTAAGCCTACTGCCACTTATCTCTGAAACTTTCTCCTTCTGTTTTCTATTTTCTGAGATTCTCTTTGTATGTTGCATTCAAACTTTTTTAGAACCACAGTCTGTTTGGTTTATTTAGTCATTATCGGGTGAGGAATGTCCTCTTAGATAAGATGCATTCACAGGCAGCATAATAGGCCTCCCATCGCTAGTAGCCTTTTGCTCAGCACCAACCTTTGTTCTAATTAGTTGTAGCTAGGGTGATAGTGGAGGTGACACGGTTGTAATGAAACATCCATCGACACTTTTCTCAAAAGGGATTACAAAAGGTGTTCAGAACTTCATGGTGTGTTAGTTATTTGTTGCTACATGAAGATCTTTGCAATTTTTAAGACTAAAATTGGCAAGCCAGTCACTTGGAAGTGTTCCTAGGATTTGAGATGTAGGAGTAGTATATTTATGAGGCTGGAGTGTCCAAAATGATCTCCAGTCAGAAGGGCAGGTTGGAATACAGGAGATAAGTGGATGCCTTGAAGATGGAGAATACAGCAAGAGGGCATTGGATATCTAGTGGGATGGGGTAAGAAATGTGGCAGAAACACAGAAAGAGATGAACCAGCAAATGGAAGGGTACTCTGTACTAGGTCGTGTGTTAGGGCTGCCATGAGAAAATACCCCACATTTTGTGGCTTTATACAACAGAAATTTATTTTCTAACAATTCTGGAGGTTAGAAGCCCAAGATAAGGGTGCCAGCATGACTGGTTTCTGATGAGGGCTCTCTCTCTGTTTTGCAGATGGTAGCTTCTTCCTGTGTCCTCACATGGTCTTTTCTCTGTGATATGCATATTTCTAATGTCTGTTTCTCTTCTTATGTGGATATCAGTCCTATTACATTAGGGCCCCACCCTTATGACCTCTTTTAACCTTAATTACTTCCTTAGAGGCCACATTTCCAAGCATCACATTGAGGGTTAGAGCTTCAGCATATGAATTTGGGAGATACGATTAAGTCCATAATACATCCAAATGCATTTCCTTACCCTTTAGCTTATGAACAGCCCTGTACTCTTCCTTCTTATACAGCTTAACAATTAATGTAGCCTTTCAATATATCTCATTTCAGAAATAAAGAAAGAATTACATTTCTTTGAAGTTTTCTGGAGATTTTTGTAATGATGCTGTTTATTCTGCTCAAAAGAGAACTACATAGGATAAATGCAGCAAATTCAAGTTTCTGGGTGTAGATTTAAGGAGGATTGTCTCCAACACTGAAAAGCACATGCATTTCTCAAATGAGGCTTAATGCCAGGAAAAAGACTATGAAGATGTGTATGTGTACATTAATTAGTTAATGACCACCAAGCGCAGTGGCTCAGGTCTGCAGTCCCAGCACTTTGGGAGGCCTAGGTGGGTGGATTGCTTGAGGCCAGGAGTTCAAGACCACATGAGGCAACATAGTGAGACCTCATCGCTACAAAAAAATATACCAAAAAAAGCTAATGACCACTTATGAGGGCTAAAGTATTCTAAAGAATATGAGAATATAACAAAACTTCCTCTTTTCTTGAACTATTACACAAATAAGGGGCTTTGTTGCCACTAATGAAGCAAAGGTGCAAGGAAATGTATATCTAGTTTCTTTACACAAATATTTTATGGACATATGTTAATGCAGATATTTATTGGTCTTACTATTTTCATTTATTTTCTTTTTAAATTTCAATATAAAGTCATAAAGAGGTTAAGTGGCATGCCTGAATGATTTGGGCAGCTGAGATTCTAACCCACATCTGCTGGTTCCCAGGGTCAATTCTCTGAACCACTATTCTACTATACTACAATCCCAGAAAGACTGGGCTACCAGGCCTCTTGGAGCACTAAAAGCTATATCTCAATGTCAGCTCCTGTGATGTTGCAGTCAGGTTCTATCATGGCATCTCCCACCATTTTCCCCACTTCTACCAGTTGCTTCTTTTTCTCTTCTTCTCATAAAACTTATAATAAAATGTATCATAAATTTCTAATAAAATGTATACAATTTAAATAACTTGTCAATATCAAATGTCAGTAGTATCATTTTTTAAATGGATTCAGTAGAAATTTGACATCATTTTGAATTCCAAAAGAAAATGTTTATCTAATGTAGAAGATAAACTGCAGCAAGTGAGCATTTAATTAGGTTTGTTACTTACTATCCATCAATTTAAAAATTTATCCTTTTATCCCTATGCTTTGAATAATATGAATAACAATGTATGAGAAAAATATTTAAGTTATGCTGATTTTCTATCTAGTTAAAAATAACATATTTAAAATTCATATTCTTTCTTTTTTTCATGTAATTTTACACTCCCATAACAAATGCTATCATATTAGATGAGGCCTCATTTCTCCCAATGACAATTAATCAATTTCAAAGTTAGTATTATTTCTGAAATCATTAACCTTGCCAAAAATTTTATTGAGACTCTGAAACTGCATAAAATATTTACCAGGATTTAAAATCATGTTTAACATATTTATTATATAGATGTATTCATAAATAAATATTAAATCAATCAAACATCCAACTTACATATATATCCTATCACACTGATAGCTCAAATTACATTCTTGTGATGTAGTTCAAGTTTACATCTTTCTGGCCTCCCAAAGCTTTCAGTGGATATCTTAATAGGACATCAGAGGAAAGTTATGGTTTGGCAAATGAATGCCACAAATCATCTATAAATGCATTTCAGCCACTGTGAGTTCCTCTTTCTGCAAAATCTGAATGCAGTTATTCAAATTTTGTGGAATTATTACTGCAGGTCTTTTTAGCTACTACAAGAGTTTAGTTTTAACATTTGTAACTTGCAAGTCAGTACTCTGGGAGATCATTAGGAAAAGAGGGAATTGGTCTTTGGGAATAGGAAAAGAAATGTAAAGCAAAAGGCAGAGAAGGGCAGTTTTTTTTTCATGAAGACTTGGGAAAGATGAGGAAACTAAGGCACCTCTGGCCAAGAATGGCCTTTGCCTCACTGCCTGATAGGAAGCTGGAGCTGGGATGCAAAATAAGAGCCAGCTCTGAGTAGGTGCTTGTCATGACATCACCAAGCAGAGCTGTGTTGTGAGGAGGAAGAAGGCTGGGGCAGGGATATATGCCTCAGGTCTTTTTACACTCCAGATTTTTTCATCCATACCTCAGAGGCTAAGTCAGTGCAAAGGGGAGGTTCTGGCTTCCATACTCTAGAAGCTAGAGCTGCAGTTTGATGGTCCCACTATGGCCAGTGACTGTCTCAGCCACGTGCCATCTCTGGTGACCTGGTTCTACATAGGTGATGCTGACCTGTCAGTGAGGATGCCTGACCCATTGCTGTGGCCTCTATCCCAAGCTTAGGCTGTCAGTGCTCCAGTGCTCACCACCAGCTCGACCCAGAGGCCCCAGGAGCATGGGAGTAGGAAGGCAACAACTATCCTCAAGTCCCAAGGCAAAGCCACCCTCAGTGATTCCAAGATAACCATCTCTTCTGAGGGAGACCCACTGGTCATTCTACAGGATCCAGCCCTAAACTGGAGGGTGTGCATTGGAGGAAATGGGTTACCTTCAATTATTTCAAGGCTTCTGTTTTGCTAATGAAGAAAAATAAATCTATATCTATATGTATATCCACATCTAGGTATACACACACACATTAATCTCTGATGACTTCCACTAACACATATAACCAAATTAGTTTGTGTTATTAACACTAGCAGAGATCTTGGAAAGTTATGTCCAACACCTCAAGTTACAAAGTCAGAAAAATTTTGAATATCTGCTTTGAAAATAGGATATGGGAGGAAAATCCTCAAAAAAAAGAAAAACATTTATACAAAGATCCTTTTAAAATTGTAGAGAAGGATGGGCCTAAACATTTTCTAGCAATCCGAGACTGGTAAATAAAAATTAGTGTTATAGTACATTTATGCTAGTTAAAGAGATGTCCAATGCTAGAATGTTTCTTCAGCTTGCTGGAGTCTCTTTATTGCTTTATTTAGTGGATGTAAAAAGTTTCAAGAGAGAAGAGGCTTTCTGTTTTTTTCTTACCACTATTGTGGAAGATCAGAATATACCTTCCTGAAATATGAAGGATTGTTGAGCTGAAGACAGGAAGAAGAAGATGCAGGAATGCTCTCAGCCCCCACCATTTGCCTAAAATTGAGACTCAGATTGAGAGAGACAATAGGTATCTACTCCCCAGTCACCTGACAAACCACGACCAGAAAGAACAAAGATTAACCATTAATGACAACTTTAGACACTTCTAGGTCTGGAGATAATACCAGAGGAATCTACATTAATAAGTTTTACTAACTAACTTTTACCTGCTAGTTACTTGCCTTCCCACAAGTTGTTCACATAGACACTCAAAGTCCTTTTCTTTTTTCTTGTCACTTCTCTAAAGTACTGTCCTTTGTCAAAGATGATGTGTAAGCTGGAATTCAAAGTCACTCTTTTGAGAACCACTCATTCTCTGAATTATATATATATATATATATAGTATATATATATACACACACACACACACACACACGTATATATTATACATGCTAATAAACTTCTGTTTCTCTCTCATTAATCTGTCTTTTGTATCAGGGGTTTATTCCAACTGAGAATCTGTGGATGTTATTATCAACAAATATTTGTTGAAAGGATGAATTTGAAACTTCAGTAATTCCCTATAATCTCGTTTTCCCTATAAGAACTTTATTTCTCCCCTATCCCCCACATATTTCTTGGGAAGAACAAATGAGGCCATATATATAAAGCACCTAGCAGGCCTAGCTTTAACATTTACGGGAGCTGAAAGTAGTAATAGAGTGAAAATAGAGCCTCCCCCATACTCACCCCTAGACCTTCCCTTCTATCTTCACCTGTGTCTTTGTCCTGCATCATTGGGAGCCTCAGATCTGTGTGCAGACATCATACACAAAAAGCTCATCTGACCTCACCCTGAACCAGTAGCTCAGGCACCCTTAAGAAGCAAGACCAGCCCGCATAGCCAAGTCAATTCTAAGCAAAAAGAACAAAGTGGAAGGCATCACACTACTGGACACCAAACTATACTACAAGGCTACAGTAATCAAAACAGCATGGTACTGGTACCAAAACAGAGATATAGACCAATGGAACAGAACAGAGGCCTCGGAGGCAACACAACATATCTACAACCATCCGATCTTTGACAAACCTGACAAAAACAAGCAATGGGGAAAGGATTCCCTGTTTAATAAGTGGTGTTGGGAAAACTGGCTAGCCATGTTCATTGCAGCACTGTTTACAATAGCAAAGACCTGGAATCAACCCAAATGCCCACCGATGATAGACTGGACAGGGAAAATGTGGCACATATACACCATGGAATATTATGCAGCCATCAAAAACGATGAGTTCGCATCCTTTGTAGGGACATGGATGAACCTGGAAACCATCATTCTTAGCAAACTGACACAAGAACACAAAATCAAACACCACATGTTCTCACTCATAGGCAGGTGTTGAACAATGAGAACACATGGACACAGGGAGGGAAGCACTACACACTGGGGTCTGTTGGGGGGAAATAGGGGAGGGACGGTGGGGGGTGGGAAGTTTGGGAGGGATAGCATGGGGAGAAATGCCACATATAGGTGAAGGGGAGGAAGGCAGCAAATCACACTGCCACGTATGCACCTATGCAACAATCTTGCATGTTCTTCACATATACCCCCAAACCTAAAATGCAATAAAAAATAAAAATAAAAATAAAAGAAGCAAGACCTTAGGCAGAAGTCCACACAAGCCCTGAATGCAGGTTTGGGGAACATTTGTGCAGAGGATTCTTGTATCCTGTTACTTGGAACATGAGAGTGTTGTGTAGACTCCAGATATTCATGAGCTGGGCACCATGAATTCCTCATCCTAGGGAAATGGTGTGCACAGGGTCAGAGCAAAAGCTTTATTCTTCAGCTCAGTGGTAGTGCTTGTTGCTTAGAACATGCCTAGTATATTAAACGTTTTATCAGTGGAGAGAACAAAAGGATGTGGCTCCTAAGTTAGCAAGACCTGACTTCAATCAGACTGAATATGTCAACAGTTATAAAATAAAAAGGTATTGATAAAGAATTTACCGATAGGAGCAACATTTCTCCTAAACATCAAGAGGTGTTAAAAGGGTACGGAACAAGGCATCAAAGGAAGAATTTGACAGAGAGAGCAATAGTAGCCACTGTCCTCGGATCTACTTGGGACGTTGGACTGAAGCCAGCTTCCCTTCCTTTGAGGGCATCACCCCATACATAAATTGTCCTCCCTGACTCTCTCAGTTCAACCATTAGGTCACTTTTCTGTTTTTATATAATGACATTTGAATCTTTTTTTTAAAAAGTAAGACTTTTCACAAACACCTATTATTTTGTATTGTTTTATTTGTTTCTCTCTTTCGGTAATATAATACTTACTGTGTTAAGTGCTCTGAATGCAAACCTGATTAAGACATAATCATTAGTCCTCGAGGTGCATAGAGTCAAAGAAAGGAGCTGCATATGTGAGCAAATAATTATAGTGCAATCTGATAAGTGCTAGCTGTGGGTAAATGCTGTGGAGCACCGAGGAGGTTTAAAAACTGAGTCTAGTTTAGTTAAGATCTGAAAACAAACAAGAGAATATTGCCAGAAGTACAACTTTACTGGTGCACGAACGCAGGGGTTCCTTGAGCAATCTTTCTAACTCATATATACCTCCCGCTGGGACCGTTTGGGATCATCCCTAGAAAAGAAAAAACAGAACAAACAAGAAGAAGAGAAAGATACTCCAAGTTCATTGACCACACAGGGACTAAGAAATAAGAAGGGAAGGGAAGAAATTGAAAATAGAGTGTAAACTATTGTGAATGCATACTGATGGCAACTGGTTAAGAACGATGGGAGAGTGTTTTCTAATTACCAATCTGGATTTTGTCCTTCATTTTATGATCACCTTCCCTGTTGATTGCTAATGGCTTAATCCAAGTATCTTAGAAAAATCACAAACATAATTTTTTTGGTTTTTCTTTTTTGTTTTTTGAGAGGGAAGTCTTGCTCTGTTGCCCAGCCTGGAGTGCAGTGGTGCAATCTTAGCTCACTGCAACTTCTGCCTCCCAAGTTCAAGCAATTCTCTTTCCTCAGCCTCCTGAGTAGCTGGGATTATAAGTGCGTGCCACCACGCCCGGCTAATTTTTTTTATTTTTAGTAGAGACAGGATCTCACTATGTTGGTCAGGCTGGTCTTGAACTCCTCAATGTGTGATCTGCCCACCTTGGCCTCCCAAAGTGCTGGAATTACAGGCGTGAGCCACCGTGCCCAGCCTAATCATAGTTTTCTTAATGAATGTTCAGCTCTGAGTCAGAAAGTACAAGAAATTCAGAATTTCACAAATTAACCTTTTTTTCCCTTTTATGCTTAGATGAGGCAGCAGTGACTCTTAATTAACCATATTAATGGCAACTTAAATTAAGAAATACCACTGCCTCTAATGTCACACCATATGATCTTAAAATGAAGTCATGTTGACATAAAGAAATATTGCATGAATAACATGATGGCTAAGAGAGAATCATTTCTAAACCTGTCATAGGGGTTTTATTTATTTGAATTCAGTGGTTCTTTTGAGGAATCAATGGCATTGTAAAGGTAAGACCTTTGAGAGGCTGTAACTTCAAGCTTATAGAAAGAAATGGTATAATCAAATCAGTTTTTACTGTTTTTCTCTTCATTGTGTAAAATGAGCAATAAATGTAGCCTGTGTGGGGGATTGAACTCAAGATCAAAACTCAGCTTTCTCCCTTAGCTCAGTCAAATTCTTCGACCTCTTGAAGTAAGCTTCCTTTTTACTACTTCTTCCAACATACTTTTGTTGTTTCACAAATACATGAAATGTTATAGCA
Organism: Aotus nancymaae; assembly: GCF_030222135.1. Taxonomy (NCBI): domain Eukaryota; kingdom Metazoa; phylum Chordata; class Mammalia; order Primates; family Aotidae; genus Aotus; species Aotus nancymaae. The sequence goes on along the minus strand of NW_026988450.1, from coordinate 12,305,547 downwards.
ACAATCTAGGTTTTTAGCTGGTTCTGACTTTAATCTCTCCAATAGACACAACCATGCATGCAGTGGAAAGGACACAAGATGGGGAATCAGGACATTTGGGAGGTAAACTGTGTGAAACATATTGCTAATCAGTTACCTTGAATAAATTACTTAACTCACAGTTTTCTTATTTCCTTATTGATAAAAACTAGGCCACAGATTTAAATGCTTCAAGGTGCCAGGCAGTTAGCATAAATTTATAAATGGGGTCAGGAGTAAGGCAGTAATAATGGTAGGGAATGTGATAGACTGAAGATCAGTTTGCATTCCCTAAAGGCATTCAAAATAAAAACTAAAAAATAAAAATAAAAGCAATCTGTAGGCCAGGCCAAGCCTAAAGTCCTCCTGTTTGCAATCTCCAGGTTAGATAATATTTTTCTTCCACTCCAATTGTAATAATTTATAGCCTTTGGTCTTACTTTCTTTTTTTTTAATTTTTGGCTTGGAGTCACAATTTCCCAGCATCTGAGCAATTTATATTCCTGATTGCCAACTGGGCACCTTTAAAAACTTCATTAATTCTTTGCATCACCAGAGAGCCACTTCATAAATTATTTATTCAGTTGGACTCTTTATGTATTACTCAATGATCACAGCCTTTAAAGCTATCTGACAATCCAATTTGTACTTGGAGAAATGGACAGAGTTGTAATATGAATTATGAAGACATAAGAAACTACAAGTGTTAATCAATTTAAGAAAGAAGCACCAAATTTCAAGTAACTCTATTTAAACAAAAACGATGAGCTTTAAATCAATTTTAAGCTACTCAAATTTAAAAACAACCAGTGGTTGTGTGCTCCTTTGCCATGATGTATCCTCAAAATGAAGATGAATTTTGGGGACCTGAAAATCAATCTCGGTGTGATGAAAGAGAGAAGTAGCAATTTTCCTGATTTGATGAAAACATCTCAAATTCACTACATGTTTAAAGATATAAGGTACAAATGGTAATGAACTCACTAATCAGAATTTGGTTAAGATGGAAGGAGAGAAGAAAGCAACAAGATAAAAGTTCAAAGGAATTAAGTATGTCCTTGGTTAAGTGATTCACCGGGGTAGAAAAATGGCCTTATCAATAACTATCAAGAAGATTTAAGCTCAGGGAAATAGAGCTAATTTCCACTAGAGTAAGTGAGTACATTTAGCATCAATGCAGATAATATAAAAAGTCAAAGAATACTTAATCTAGTCCAAGCAGATGGTGACAAAATAAAATAGATTCCCTAAAATAGCACTGAAAGAATGAATATTACAGCATCTTTTCATCACGCAATGGCTCACAGCACAATGCTGGGCACAGTGAAGGTGTTCAATAAATTACTATTGATTGCCTATGTACTATGTGAAACATTTAAAATATTCTGTATGCTATTTTTTAAGAAGTTTTAGCCAGCATAATTAGCCACTTCTGATACTTACATATTCAGATTGACTCTTATCCCCAAACAGCTGACATCAAGACTTTTATACTGTGTTGGGTAACCAGCAGGGCCCATGAATGGCAGTCTCCTCCTCTGATCAATCCATCAATAAAGAGTTAATTAATGGCCTTTTTCATGCTCAGCTTTGAAAAAGATTTAATAGCAGTGAGCTGAATTTTCTTAAATAAATTAACTCAAAATGACAATATCATTACAATACATTAAAGCATATTTTATGGGTCTTGAAACATAATGATGCTAACTTTGAAAGCTCACATTTGTTATACATATAAACAGGCAATAAACCCAAATTAGCTAGGTACCTTGGTCATGATTATCATTTAATATATTTGCAGTTGAGAAAGATGCTTAGATTAGTCACAAGAAGAGGAAAATCTAAACTGGTATGGAAAGTTGTTTGCTCTTTAAGTCACAGCTGTTTAAGCAGGATATGGGAAATATGAGTGGGTCTATCTTTCAAGGCCGAAGTTAATTTTTCCTATAAAATTAAAGTCAGCTAAATACTCCATGCTCAAAAAACAGAGGCTAAATTGTGGCTGATCTAAAACAAAAGAAAACTCTAAAACTAGTGGAAGGATATAGATATGTGTATGTATTGGGGATGGAGGGTGTATTTATGGCTTATTTTATTCTATCATATTTTGTTACTGTGGGTCTTAATTTATAAATACAGCCAGGAGCAAAACACAAATTTGGATACAAGATTTATAAAATTCTAAATACCTAATTGAAAAATAAAAAACTTAAATAATAATAATACCTTTTGATTACATGGATGTTCAGTCTCCACAAATACAAAGACATGCCCCCACATCACTCTTATCTTTCTTGCTGGTGGTATGCTGTGAAGGACTGGGTGGGCGACAAGGAAACTAAAACCTCCAGATGATCAGACACGCATTTCTTTCTGCAAGTGAATCAACTGAAGTGCGTTAATGGGTTAATGGCAATTTTATTTCTATGGTTAGCCACCCCTTGTGGGCCTGAATGCTTTGTCTCTCCTGAGGTTCTGTCTCTGCACCCTGCAGCCAGTTCAAAGTGAAACTGCCTCTGTGTGGCTCCACAGTGTTGGGATTTCATCAGTGAGCATTGGGATTCACTAGGCGTACAGGTTGACATAAAAAAAACTACAATATTTTGGTTAGAATCCCAAAGAGCAATCTATTTTTAGTCCATAACAAATATCCATTAGGTATCTATCATGAGCCAGGCACCTTTTAGACACTGGGGACTGTCAAATAAAAAAACAAATCTGGATTTATTAAGGAGAGACTTTATTTAAAAAGATTATTGCCAGAGGGGAAAGGAACTATTGCATAGGGTGAGGGAAGCTATTGCCATAGAAAGAACACTGATCTGTAATCATCTCAAGGGTTATGCAAAAAGGGCTTTTCTTTTATAGGAAGGAGCAGAGGCTAAGAAAAACTTGTGTAGAGTAATAAGATGAAATAGGATTTCAACAGTATCCAAATAGATGTGGAGAAATTAGGATGAAAGGGTGGCATGATTGGATGGTAGGTCCAAGAATGTTTTACCCTGAGGCCAACCTAGTCTCACCTGGAGCTGTCTGCTGGTTCAGGCTGAATGTGAGCCAAAGTTCTTTGGCCTGGGGGAAGAAAAGGATATTAGCCAAATCTCTGTAACAAGCATTTTGTTCCAATTGATCAGTGGGGATTGGTCAGTGGGGAAAAGCAGTTCAGCTATGCATTTATGAGGCAGAAAAAAAAAGAAAAAGAAAGGAAACTTGGAGGGTTTGTGTCTGGTATTGTCACAAGTAAACAAGGGAGGTCATCTGTGAATCTTATCAAAGATAAAGGTAGGGAGGGATGGTTCTGTAAGCTGTTTCCCAGGACGCAAAGGGTAAAGGGATTTCTCATCTTTTAGTGTCTTCCAGGAATCAGGTGAAGTTCAACACTGTCAGGACATAGCAGCAAAATAGGCCCTCATCTAACATTTCATGGGGAGATGAACAGGAAGACTTAGATCTGTCCATTGCTAGAACTCAGATCCTGCTAAGTGCTAGGAATAAACCCAGATGGAATGACAATGGCAAGCAATGGCTGGTGAGGCTGCTTCTCTGTGGAGACACAGGAAGATCTCTTGGATGGGGTGACAACTGAGTCGAGAAATAGTTGGTGCACAAAAGCAATCATGGCATCCTAGCTCATCCTGAATGAGGTGGAGAGAAGCCATGAGATGGGAAAGAAGACAGGACCTGAGTGGCTGTGACTCAGCAGGCCTGGTGGGGGTCTGTACAGATGCTGGCTGCTCTGCAGTCACAGACAAGTTAGGAAGTACCCAGGACCTCAATAGAAAAAGAATTACAGTCTGAACAGCAGTTGTGATATTGGAATAGTGAGAAGTGGTCAAATTTAGGGTATATTTTGAAAGTAGAGCTGACAACTTTTGCCAGTAAACTTTAGGTAGCATGAGAAAATCATAACAGTAAACCTCTTCATAGAACTTACGATGTGTTACGTACTAAATTGAGTGTTTTACATTTAAACTTCACAGAATTTCAAAGAAATAGGTATTATCCTCATTTTACAGATTAAAAATAGAGGTATGTATATTATGCCCATTTTATAGTTAAGGAAACTGAAGTACAGAAAGATTAAGTAACTAATTCAAAGTCACAGAGCTAATAAAGCAGCAGAGTTGGGATTTGAACACTTGGCAGACTTCCATACAGAGTCCAGCATGAATGTTTCTTATGATTTGGGCCTGAACCACTGGGTGAATGGTAATGCCATCTGTTGAGATAAATAAGGCTTGATGGAAGTAGATTTGAGGAGCAGATAGTAGCTAAGTATAGGCCATGTTAATTTTCTAATGCCTATCAGATATCAATTTGATAACGTTGAAAATTTGAATGCTTGGGGCTCACGAAACAGAGCCAGGCCCTCCCCTTATGGGTCTGTGGGACTCCAAGCATGGAAATAAAGGAAAATCTTGAGTTCCTTCAAGGGCAACTCCAGGCACTTAATTAGCCCTGAGAAGTAAATAAGCAACTTGATAAGCCAGAAGGTAATAGTAGCTTAAAATAATAGCCAATGAAGCTAGAATCATGGGATGTCTGTTTCCCTATAGAAACTAAAGATAACACCATAACATATGTCTCTGAATTGTCCTTCAGAAATCCCAATTCCCACCAACTTCAGATCTGCATTCTCACCATCTCCAGCTCTGCTGGTATATGGATCTCAGAGAAGGGAGAACTGGGGACTGAACTCTGACCACCATTCTGTGTTCTAAATGTCTTCATGAGGGTCCTGGAGGAAGTTACACTCACGAGCCAGAGCTAACATTCTTTTCTGCTGACCTCGAATTTTAAAATAAAGCTGCTTTTCCTTAACCAATTGCAATTCAGAGCATCTTTGAATCTGACTATGGTTTATAAGCCTCCACTTCAAGATATCGTGCCCTTTTAGGACAAAACCAATGTGTAACTTTGATGTATTGATTTATAATTTTGCCTGTAACTTCTGCCTTCCTGAAATTTACTCATGCTTTTAAAAGACTGTTACCTGTAAGCTACTGGGGAGGTCAGGACATAAGCAGCTAATGTGTGGATATCTGGTCTTACACTGCACCAGGTGAGCAGACCCTATTTCGGATCATTAAACTCAGAGAAAGTTCCAATTTGTAGCTATCACTTTCAGCGTCTTCAAGCATATAGACAGCATTTAACATCATGGGACTGAATGAGACCACCCGGAGAGATGCAGAGGGAAGAAAAACACAAGGTCTGCAACCAGCGAATGTCAGTGGTTCAATGGTGACCCTGCCAGCTTGAGCCTCTATTCCGGGCTCTCTTGATTTTGACATGAGGATATCTCTTCTGATACCTCCTTTTCACACTGTTTCAGCTTGAAGAGAAACTTCTGAAAGTCCACTGAGAGTTAATTTGCAATTATTTCAGGTTGTCCTTCTCTTTGTAAACAGAAAATCTCACACTCAATCTCAATGACAATTACCACTTTCTCAACCCAAGATGCTTGTTTAGTGCCAGAGCCCTAGACTGCTTGAAAGGGACATGTTGCAGTTTACTAAATCTTACTAAATGTTTTCATTATCTACCATCTCATTTGATCTTCATAACCATCCCATGGGATAAACAGGGTACTGGCAATGATAACCCTTACTGAGGAAGGTCTAATGCTTAGAGAGACTAAATGGCTTGCCTAAGGCTCTATTGTTGAGTAGCAGTACTCAAACCCGCATTTTGTGATACCAGTTCTTATGATCTTTCTGCCATGCCTGCTCAGCACACCTGGTATGCTGCATTACAGTGTTTGCAACTCCCATTCACTTCATCAAAAAAAAGGTAGAAATGCAAACACTTAACTTTTTCTCTCCTACTCGCCAAAATGTCTAAAGGTTGGTACTGCAGAATTGCAAGACATCATGGATTATACATAAGAGTTGATGAAAGGACTTAGATGGAACTGAGCTGCCTTCCAATACTTGCTGAGGGAGAGCTACCCAGTGGGACTTCATTATTTTGCTAAACATGAATTTTCAACATAAAGCACACCCATTTTCATATGTAAATACAAAACTATATTCGAAAGTCAACCAAAAATAATCTGTGCATTTTAAACCACAATTGTATATTTGTGTTATTAAAAATAATTGATAATTGATATTCAAGGAAAAGCATGGGGTAAAAAATAGCAATATATAAAACCTAGACCTCATCCTCTGTTTGCTGGGGAAATGGCAGGGAGTTTTAGCAGAAATCTTAAGTAAATTATGGTAAATATGAGGACATTTTCAGTGCCTTGTGCCAATCAAGCTGAATACTTAGCCAGGGACATCTTAGGGTCATTTTTCATCTATCAAGTTTCCCAGGGAGGTGACTCTTTCTAGCTCCTCCTCTTTCAAATGCTAGCTGATTCAATCACTAAAAATTACATTCATTTTCCTGTCCTGAGACAATATGGCACAGAAGATTTCACTAAATTGACCGTAAGATTATCTTAAATCATGGGCAGTTTCCCCCAACACCCCCGAGTTCCAGCGTCTTCAGCAGGAGCAGATGTGTGGTGCCTCAGGCTCCTAGAGCAACGAGTGCTCTTTGCTGCTGTAGCTCTGAATCTCCTGGCAGACCCCAGGCAAAAAAGGGCAAGTCAACCTCAATGAGCAGGTAGGGTGGGAGCATCCTGAATGCCTGCCATGTAGTCACTGCACACTCTGCCTGCAGCCTGGGAGGCAGGAAGTGATGTGTCAAGGAAAACTCATCCAAATATGACATGGGCATTGGTCAGCAGAGGAAGGATGCCTAATCTCTATCTTTCCCGGTGCTGAAGCCAAAGACAAGTTTAGCACATGTGGTTTCCTTGAAGTGATGCAATTCTCCTTTCAGAACAAGGTACAAAAATCCTTCTCAATTCTTATCTTATCAGATGTACCTGGAGACTCTGCTTTTTTTTTTTTTTTTTTTTTTTTAAGATAGGGTGTCACTATGTTGCCCAGGCTAGTCTTGAACTTATCAGCTCAAGCAATCCTCCTACTTCTGCCTCCTGAGTAGCTGGGATTATAGGCACTGTGCTTGGAAAGATGACTGTACATTTGATGAGTGGACACTATTCTATTGGAGAGACAAGCAGCATCCTACAACATGTTTCAAAAATACAAGGCAGCCGAACACAGTCACTCATATCTGTAATCTCCACTAGTCCAGAGGTTAAGGCAGGAGGATCACTTGAACTCAGAAGTTCACGACCAGCCTGGGCAGCATAGTAAGACCCCCATGTCAAAAAATATTGTTTTTTAATTAGCCAGGCATGGTGGCCATATACCTGTAGTGCCCACTACATGGCAGGCTAAAATGAGAATAGATCACTTCAGATCATTTGAGGCTGTAGTGAGCTATAATTGCAACATTGCATTCCAACCTGAGCAACAGAGGAAGACCCTGTCTCCAAAAACAATACACACACATACACACACACACACACACACACACACACACACACACACACACACACGGCAATGCAAATTGCTGCCAAATGGTGGAAGAAAGAAAAGAAGCAGTGATTCAATGCAAGAAGTGTGTGTCCCTTGCCTGAAGGCAGTGTGGAGTCCTCACTGTCTTAATGTTTTCAGGCTTCTATAACAGAATTACCATAGACTCAGTGGCTTATCAACAATACCAATTTATTCCTCACAGTTTTCAAGGCTGCAAAGTCCAAGATCAAGACATCAGCAGATTCAGGTTCTGATGAGGGCCCCTTCCTGGTTTACAGATGGCTCCTTCTAACTGGTTTCTAACATGGGAAGGGACCAGGGAGCTCTTTGGGGCCTCTTTCACAAGATCACTAATCACATTCATGAGGGCTCTACCCTCCTGATCTAATCACCTCCCAAAAGCTCCACCTCCTAATACTATCACGTTGGGAGTTAGGACTTCAACCTATGAATGTGGGGTGAGGTGAAGTGGGGGGACACAAACCCTCCATCTCTAGCACTCAGTCTCCAGGACTTTGTGTCTCTTCCGGATTTGCAGAGTGGATGGCAAATGGCAATGTCAAACAGGGGCCCCCCTGCATTCCACACTAACCCTGAACTACATTTTTTTCTTCACTCCTCTTAGTTCTGAAATTAGCTTCATTAGTCAAGGTATCCCTTGGCGAATATTCCAAAATAATGTTGCTTAACCAGTGTTTCACAACTGCTTTCTCAGGAAGACACTCAGAACAAATGACAGCATTTATAAGGCACAGCAAGGTAAAGGGGTGGGGCTGGTCAAGGGTCATCCCTCTGGACCAGGGCTCCCTGGCCACCTATGGGAAGCAGTATTAGAACACACATCAGTTGGAAGCTCTGACTTAGATCACAGAGCTCAAGCCACAGATGCTTGATTCTTCTATGATAGGTAAAGATACAAAACTAGCATTTACAATATTATCAGGTGTCTCTTTAAAATGTAGATTCTGAGGTCTAACACTCCCACCCGAACCTACTGGATCCAAATTTCATGGGGCTAGGGCAACCTGGGAATTTGAGTTGAAACAAGCACCTTGTATCACTCTCAAGCACATCAAGCTTGCAAAGCTTTGTGTTTCTGTGTCTGCATTCTGAGCACAATTACAACTTCCTCAGCATGATTATCTACTCCCCCTTGACTTGCTTTCTGGATAGGGAACCTTGCTTCCTCTGGGGAGCTGGTCCTTATCAAGTTAGGGTAATAGAAAATGGAAACAAGAGAAAAGATTTAGCACAGGACTTAGACCCTAGGAGCCTGTCAATATGTTTGGGCTGGACCCTGCAGGACCACTTTTCTTAATCTCATCCTTTTCTAAGAAAGGCCTGAAGGCCCTGAAGATCAGATGCCCCTCCATGACACCTACTCCAGGTCCTATTAACCAACATATTGTCCAGAGGGTTAGAGAAAGAAACAATGGAGTCCTGGTATGGAAAGGTGGAGAGGAGACAGAGAGAGGGGTAAATGTGCTTCTTCCATGCAGTGGCTGTATAGGAAGAAGAGGGAGAACAGATGTCTACTAGCAGCCTAAGGAAAAAGTGTTTTGTTCCTTCCTTTGGACTGTGTGTTTGCTGTTTGCTTTATCACTGATCATTAGTTTTATTTGCAAACAAATGGTCTTTCAGATGTCCCTGCATTTTTAGATATTATAGACATAGTTGAAGGCACCACCATTAATTTAAATAAGCAAGCTCAAGCACTTTCTCTAACTCTCTGGTCATTAATATCTCTGTTTAAAAAAGGAAGGAAATGGACTGAATGGCATGCAAATAAGCAAAATATAGCATGTAAGTGCTCTGAAGAGGACCAAGGAGGAACCGGAATAGGGTAATAAAGACAGGTAAGTGCCATCCTACTTTACATGGGGGAAGGCGACGGCAGGGAAGGGGGTGACATTTAAACTGAAAGCAAAGGAGGAGAAATCAGATATGGGGTTATGCATTCTAGGCAGAGGAAACACATGTGAAGGGAGCAATCAGCAGGCTCTGGATTTACTGCAGCGCTATGCCACGTGACTGGGTAAAGGAGGAAATGTGAGGTGGTGCTGCAGACCCTCCTGCAAGCCTTGTGCTGCAGCTGCTGGGGGCTGGGGCCTGAGTACCCTCTGCATGCAGGGATATACCCACAGCTGCAGCCCGGGCAGCCTGCCTCACTAGAACTATCCTGCTCCATATCTGCTCTTAACCATAAATACCCATGAAATTCTTTACGATGTTCAGTGCTTTAGAGAACCTAATGAGCACCAGTTTTCAGAGTCTGAGCTAGAAGGTGGCTTTGAATGCACAGATACCACTGCCTGTGCATGCTATTGAAATCTCTCTCCTTATGATGCATATGAGCAACATGCTGCCTACATCACCTCGTTCTGTTACCAGATCTTTGATTTTGCCCTAAAAACCTTGGCTGCAGTTACTGCCATATTTAATCAAACTCCACACAGGACTGCATATGATAGATGCCTTGCAATGATTTCCCTTCAAGGAAAATATCACGTTAGTGACTCCTGCCTGTATAGCATTGTCTTGACATTTAAGGATTACCTGATCTGTTGTGTTTTGGGGAATTTCTACGGATATGTCAAGGTCAGGAACTCCTCTGACATTTCAGCTTATATACGAGTGAATGTACCATGGGGCAATAATTGTCATAAAATAAGATCCCTGTGAATGGAGCTAGGAAGAAACCCCTATCACATTTCACATCAGCCCTCAGCCAAGTGGAAAACACACCCAGGAAAAACAGCTTGACTTTCCAGGTATCTAAGCACTAGCTATTACCTTTCATTTTTCAGATGTGCCTGCTGGAGTTACTTGCCAATGATGTGCCTCAGTTTCTAAACAGAGATTATATATTAAATCACTGTGTGAGTGATTTTTAATACATGCTTCAGCTATAATAGTGTGGCAGCTTGACTACAGAATTCTTGCCTAAGCTGTACTTAGGAATCTTTAATAATATAATTATTTAGACACTGGAATTTTTAAATGTCTTATACCTATTAGGATCCAGAGTTAGGGAACATGTATCACCCTCCTCCTCTCTGTTTATACCTTTGGAATGTATAAAATAAAACCAAAGTTAGGCATTGTCATTCCCTAAAACATTCTGTTGTGCAGAATATGCACTTAGGGGAACAAGAATGTTAATTATGTAGTCATTTTACTAGACAAGTAGAGGAGAGTTCTAATCTAAGTATACAGAAATTCACTTACAACGCCCTTATATAACATAAACTCAATGGCGATTTTGAATTCACTCACAAGGATGCTCTCCGTGGTTTAGGTGAAAGCAATTCAGCAGCTGGGGAAAGAGAGCAATAAATAACCTGTTCTGGAGTCTCGGGTAAGATGCCTGGGTCACAGATGTGAGAACTGATTCTACTGGCCTTGTACTTTGTTTTTATTTTATTTTATATTGCATTTTAGGTTTTGGGGTACATGTGAAGAACATGCAAGATTGCTGCATAGGTACACGCATGGCAGTGTGATTTGCTGCCTTCCTCCCCCTCACCTATATTTGGCATTTCTCCCTGTGCTCTCTCTCCCCAACTCCCCACCCACCACTGTACCTCCCCTATTTCCCCCCAACAGACCCCAGTGTGTAGTGCTCCCCTCCCTGTGTCCTTGTGTTCTCATTGTTCAACACCCGCCTATGAGTGAGAACATGCGGTGTTTTTCTGTTCTTGTGTCAGTTTGCTGAGAATGATGGTTTCCAGGTTCATCCATGTCCCTACAAAGGATGCGAACTCATCATTTTTGATGGCTGCATAATATTCCATGGTATATATGTGCCACATTTTCCCTGTCCAGTCTATCATCGATGGGCATTTGGGTTGGTTCCAGGTCTTTGCTATTGTAAACTGTGCCGCAATGAACATTCATGTGCATGTGTCCTTATAGTAGAACAATTTATAATCCTCTGGATATATACCCAGTAATGGGATTGCTGGGTCAAATGGAATTTCTATTTCTAGGTCCTTGAGGAATCGCCACACTGTCTTCCACAATGGTTGAACTAATTTACACTCCCACCAATAGTGTAAAAGTGTTCTTGTACTTTGTTAGATGCTTCTGTCTCCTGATCCCCTCCCTCCATGGGGCTGCCTTTATTAGTACTTGACTCAAGCCTGATTTGGAAAGGTCTTCCTGATGTGCATTTGCTCAATCATATGAAATAACATTTTCTTCTCTCCTCACAAGGTGTATGACACTGCTTTGTACTCTCTGGGAAGTAGAATAAAAAAGAATATATTGAAATATAAAATAATCAATCCTTTGGAAAACCGCGGTAGGCTGCTTTCTTGTTCAATGCTATTATCTTGACTACTTACATGTCAAGGAATTTTTACACATTCAGTAGCTCAAAAATCTGCAGATCTACTGCTTGTTCATTATTGGAATCACTGCAAATACGCTTTTGCTATTAAAATCAGATTTGTCTCCATCTAAAGAGAAAAAGGCAAGAGCGTTTGTGCAACGGAAATGTAGTTCATAGGAGCAAAGAGAGGACTGGCCGGGTCTGCCCTGTTAGGAGGCTTCCTTCATGCATTTCTTCCTTCCTTTTGTCTTGCCTTTCTTCCTGCTCCTGGCTTTCTCAGTGATAGTAGTCGCTACCACCACCACCAATGATCACCACCACCACCATTGACATTAATAGCCACCAATACTTATTTTATAAACTAGCAATGCATAGCAAGTCTCCTATTCTAGAAACAAAACACACAAATAAAATATATATAGTAATTCAGGATAGCATGAGCCAATGAGTGGCATAGAGGCATATTTATTTTCTTAACTCCAAATTTAGGTTAATATATCTCTTTATAAACATAATAATAAATCCCAGCCTGTTTATTTTTTTAAAGTAAGTCCTGGGTGCCTTTTCCCATTTTCTTTCTTTTACTTATTCAGCTTTCTCTAGCTAAATCTCCAAACCCTCATCCTTTTAACTTTTGAAAAATACTCAGTAAGCCCACTGTAATGTGGTTACACATCTTAATGGTTTTGCAGCCTATGTCCTGCACTGGTACATACAAAATTTTACTATTCCAACTTTACAAGCAGACAGGAGCATTTTCAAAGTTAATTTTAGAGGACAGAGAATTGAAGGTATTGAAAAATCATTCACATAGCCTTTTCAGGGATGCTTGAATCATATATAATTTAAGTATTTCTGGTCTTGAGTCAAAACATATTTAAGACTTAATAAAATGTTTAAAGTCAAAATTTTAAATGTGTGGCTTTACTGAATATAGATCAAATTTGTAGGAAATCAAGGCCTGCAAGTCATCAATTTAATGGGTGACAGAACAGCAAAAGAGATTTTATCAGTATTTGCTTGCTGCAAAACAAAAGTCTGTCTACTCAATTAGCACACAGAAAATGAAAGTGATGCTGCTAACGCATCTGTTAGCATTATCCCCACAATCTGGGTTTTGTTTAAATCAAATGGTGCAACTATACTTGATTTTAACCCATTATAAAATGCACGTGTTATAATCAATCAAAGCCATCTTTTTGGCATTGTTTCAGGGGAAAATAATGTTGAACATTAGGAAAATTGTTTCATTTGCATGGGAAACATCACCCAAAAACTATGCCATATAATATCCTACAGATCTTATAAACTTATACCTCCAGTGAGGAAATCAATAATAATAAATAAGTAGTTAAGACGTTCTTGATTCTAAAACTTGCCTTCTTTAAGCCACATGAGAAGGCTCTAGGGATTTATTTGGTTTGAAATTTTCAAAAGTTGCCTCCTTCACTTCTCACTTCGCAAATCTAATAAGCAAAATGCATTAAAACCTCAATTAATAACAATGGTCAGAACAAAGTTACCTGTGTTAGTAATATGCTACTTGATTCCTATAAAGGGTAGTTTAGTTTTTAAAATAATATTTTAAAACATTGTATGTTCCACATACCTGAGGTACCCTGAGTAGTCAAATTCATATAGAAAGAAAGTAAAATAGTGGTTTCCAGGAGCTAGGAGGATGGGGGAATTGGGAGTTAAATGTTTTGTGGGAACAAAGTTTCAGTTTGCAATAATGAAAACCTCTGGAGACAGTTGGTAGCATTGATTGTGCAACAATGTAAATGTACTGAATGCCACTGAACTAGACACTTAAGATGGTTATAACGGTAAATTTTATGTTAAATACATTTTTATTATATAAAAAATTAAATTCAAATAATATTTTAGTTACTCAAAGCACTAATATGTAATTCGTGTGAAAGAAAATCGAATTACACATTCCCTTAAGTCAAAGACAGTACTTTGATTTCTAAAGTATACATCTCCTTGTCCAAGGGCCTACTTCTTATAGTAAGGTCAAGTTTCAGGGGTTTTTTAAATTATGGCAAATATTTCAGTTATTTTGACAGATTGTACAAAATGTGCTGCCCTAGAGATTAATTTGACCTCTCTTCCTCCTCTATTGTCTTACTTGAAAAGATGTGCCTTGGAACCAAACACAAGACCGTTTTGTGCTTAGAAATCTGTTTGCAGGACAGAAATGATGATAAGGAGAAGCTCGTAAAGGAGATAGAATAGCACTTATCGATGGCTTAAATTTTGTTATACCTTTGCTTACTGGTTTATTTTCTCTCCTTCACCTCTCCACACACACAGACAGACAAGAATTCGACTTCTGCTGGCACTGAGATTTTGTCTGTAGTGTTCTCTGCTACAATCTCAGCACTTAGCAGGTTTCTTAGATGATTAATAAATGTTTGCTGAATTAATGAATAACGGAAGAAGCTTGAAGAGAAGTCTGGTAATGTGAAGGTACCAGAACGCTCTCAAAAGATCAGATGTTTAGTGTCTGCTTTAGCACGACTGTTAATTCAGTCGGGCTCCCTCAAGCACTCTCCCCGACACTCTGGAAATCAATATTCTTGTTTATGAAAGGGAATACAAGTTTCTTCCAGCTGAAATATTCTATGATCTCATCCTGTCTTCCCTACAGCTTTATAATTATAGTTTTAGAAGGTAGTGTCATCTCATTGAATTCCCAGAATGCTACAGCCTTGCCTTAAAAAATATACAAAAGAAAAGCAAATACTCGTAGCAAAATATTTATAAGCAAATTTCAAAACACATGTATTAAAATGGTAAATGATCATTTTACAATGATTAAAGTGTAATATATTGATGATGGCTTTACAGTAATGGTAAGACTATATGTTCAATATTACAGCTTAGAACCACATAAAGTAAAAAAAATGAAAACGCAAAGAAAAATGGACACAATTGTATGGGAGACACAAAGCATTAGCATTTTATGACTGATCAGGTGGTCAAAAATAAAGACAATTTTAAAACCAATAATAAATGTAAATTCTCTTTCTTTCTCTCTCTCTCTCTCCCCCTTTCTCAGCTTCACAGGATTATAAGAAAAGCTTATATAGCAGTGAGAAAAGCACATACCAGTATCTGAAATTGTATTATATACTTCTTTGCTTCTTACTATATATTTCCATTCACTCACACACAATTACACTCAGAATATTCAGGCTTTGTCTACAGTATTCATGGCTATATTCTAGAACCTAATACTCATAATACTTAGCCCAATCTGAAATACGTATAATTTTTTTCTGTCTTCCTTACTATATGTTCCACCTCCACTAGAATGTAAACTTCATAAAGGAGGGAGCCTAGTCGCTATTCAATGTGTTCTATCCCCAGAACCTTTAAAAATGCCTTACATATGGTAAAAAATCCAAAATAATATTAGCAAGTCATGCTCAAGAGTGTATTAAAATCACTGTAACTTCAGCTCTAGTAAAGGCATACTATGTAACTGGGTTCATTCTTCTTAGAACAAATTAAAATTCCGGCCAGAAAAAAAAGTTTAATTGACTTGAAGGCAGTGCAGGTTTATGGAGCCAAATTTAGTCAAGAAGAAAACTCAGAGAGATGATCTGGAGGAGGTAGCTAAGAAGCCAAGTAGAGCTTGTGATAGTTTCACAAAATCAGGTAAGTGGATGTGACAATGAGATTAGGTCTGCAACAGGGTTGACCCGGTCAATATGAAGCTTTAGTTTGAGACCCAGTCAGGTCAAAGTCTAGGAATATGAGTGAGCCTACAGTTAGAAATGTTTCCTTATCTTAGACCTTGATCATTTCTATATTTTATATGTAATATATGACAAATAATCTTATGAAGAGACAAGAAATATGCCTGTAAAAATCAAAGAAACAACATAAAAAGAGGATTTGGACACACACTTTTAAATGATCATAATTAATTTGTAAATGTAAACAAAAATTACAAATTTTGATAGAGAAACTGAAACAAAAAGAATGAAAAAAATTTTAAGCTTACATATGCAACATTAAAGTATCAGTGAAAGTCAACCACATAAATACAGCTGAAAAAAGTATTGATGAATGGGAATAAAGGCAAAAGAAAATATTTAGAAGAAAGTATAGAGACAAAAGACTAGAAAATAAGAGAAGAGAAAATAAGAAACATGAGACATATACTGAATAAGTTTAATGTAATTGTATTCCCAGAAGAAAAAAAGAATAAGAGTCAGAAGTGATATTTTTAGTGAATAATCTATCAAACCAATTCACCAAACAAAAAAAATCAAATCACAGATACAAACCAACCAACAAAAAAACTCTATTAACCTAAAGTAAAACAATGACAAAGAAAATCACTCTCATGTTTGTCATAATAAAACTACTGTACACCAAAGACCAAGATAAAATCTCAAAAGCAACCCCAAGGTGTGGTGGAGGGGAATACAGTTTACTTTCAAATGTGGAACAATGAGTTGACAGCTGACTTGAAGATAGGAAATAATGAAATGATATTTTTAAAGTGGCAAAAGAAAATAACTACCAAGCTAGAGAGAAAAAATATATTGTTATATATTTACTTATATAAATATGTACTCATATTTATATATATTTACTTAAATTAAATATATATATTTACTATATATATCAAAAATGACAGAAAAATTAAAACACAAAAACTGTAAGCATTCTCAACCAAACTTAAGAATTTTTAACCGAACTGACAGCCAAATCAGAAAGGCAATTCCATTCACAATTGCCACCAAAAAGAAAAAAGAAGGAAAAAAAAAAACATAAGAATACAGCTAACCAGGGAAGTAAAAGATCTCTACAATGAGAATTATAAAACATTGCTCAAAGAAATCAGAGAAAAAACAAACAAAATGGAAAAGCATCCCAGGCTCATGGATAGGAAAAATTGATATCATTAATATAGTTATACTATCCAAAGGCCATTTACAGATTCAGTGTTATTCCTTTCAAACTACCAATGACATTCTTCACAGAACTAGAAAATATTATTTAAAATTTATATGGAACCAAAAAAAAAAAAGTCCAAATAACCAAGGCAATCCTACACAAAAAGAACAAAGCTGTAGGAATCACGTTACCCAACTTCAAACTACAGTACAAGGCTACAGTGACAAAAACAGCATGGTAATAATACCAAAACAGGCACATAAACCAATGGAACAGAATAGAGAGCCCAGGAATAAAGCTACACATCTACGACCACCTGATCTTTGACAAAGCTGACAAAAACAAGCAATGAAAAAAGACTACCTATTAAATCAATGGGATAACTGGCTAGCCATAGGCAGAAGATTGAAACTGGATTCCTTCCTTACACCATATACAAAAATCAATTCAAGATGGATTAAAGACTTAAATGTAAAACCAAAAACTATAAAAACTCTGGAAGACAACTTAGGCAATACCATTCTGGACCTAGAAATGAGCAAAGATTTCATGACAAAGACACCGAAAACAATCACAACAAAAGCAAAAATTGACCAATGGGATCTAATTAAATTTAAGAACTGCATAGCAAAATAAACCATCAACAGAGTAAACAAAGCCTACAGAATGGGAGAAAATTTTTTGCAAATTATGTATCTGACAAAGGTCTAATATCCAGCACCTACAAGGGACTTAAACAAATTTATAAGAGAAAACAACCCTATTAAAAAGTGGGCAAAGGACATGAAGAGACACTTCTCAAAAGAAGGCATGCATGTGGCCAAAAAGAATATTTTTAAAAGCTCAATATTACTGATAGTTAGAGAAATGCAAATCAAAACCACAGTAAAATACTATCTCACACCAGTCAGAATGGCTATTAATTAAAAGTCAAAAAATAACTGATGCTGGTGAGTTTGCAGAGAAAAGGGAACACTTACACACTGTAGGTGAAAGTGTAAATTAATTCAGCCATTGTGGAAGAAGTATGTCTCTTAGTCCACAAAAACCTAAAACCAGAACTACCATTTGACATAGCAATCCCATTACTAGGTATATACCCAGAGGAATATAAATTATTCTACCTTAAAGACACATGAATGTGAGTATTCATTGCAGCACTGTTCATAATAGCAAAGACATGGAATCAACCTAAATGCTCATCAGTGCCAGAATAGATAAAGAAAATGTGGTACATATACACCACAGAATATTATGCAGCCATAAAAAGTAATGAGATCATGTCTTTTGTGGGAACATGGATGGAGCTGGAGGCCATCGTCCTTAGCAAACTAAGGCAGGAACAGAAAACCAAATAATGCGTGTTCTCACTTATAAATGGGACTTAAATGATAAGAATTTATGAACACAAAGAAGGAAACAACAGACACTGGAGTCTACTTGAGTGAGGAGGGTGGGAAGAGGGAGAGGAACAGAAAAGGTAACTACTGGGCACCGAGACTAATACCTGGGTTATGTAGAATTATGTACAGCAAACCCCTGTGACACATATTTATCTATATAACAAACCTTCACAGATACTCTCACACCTAAAATAAAATTTATTTTAAAAATAAAGGAAAAAAGAAAATAACTACCAAGCTAGAAAGAATATATATGTAACTAAAAATGGGAGACAAATGAAAACATTTTCAAACAAACTAAAACTGGGTTTTCAACCCAAATTTTTTGTTAGTAATTTTTTAAAGAATAACACTAAGTGCTATTGTTCGACCATAAAGAAAATGATAGCAGATAGAAAAATGTCAAGAAAAAGTTAAGGACAATTGAAAAGGTAAATATATGGATAAATCTAAGTAATTATTGAGTATGCCGTGCAATAATAATGCCTTATGAGATTTTACATGTAGAACTAATATATATAACAATAATCTAAAGTTGGGAAGGAATGCTAGGTGCAGTGGCTCATGCCTGTAATCCCAGCACTTTGGGTGGCCAAGCCAGGTAGATCACTTGAGGTCAAGAGTTCAAGACCAATCTGACCACATGGTGAAACCTGTGTCTACTAAAAATACAAAAACTAGCAGGGTGTGGTGGTGGGCACCTGTAATCCCAGGTACTCGGGAGCTGAGGCAGGAGAATTGCTTGAATTTGGGAGGCAGAGGTTCCAGTGAGCTGAGATCAGACTCCATCCTGGGCAACAGAATGAGACTCTGTCTCAAAAAAAAAAAAAAAAAAAAAATTAGACAGGACTGGGTGCAGTGGCTCACACCTATATCCCAACACTTTGGGAGGCCAAGACAGGAGGATCATATGACATCAGGAGCTTGACACTAGTCTGGGCAACAGAGTGAGGCTCAGTCTCTACAAAAAATAATTTTAAAAAAATTAACAGGGTGTGGTGGTACATATCTGTAGTCCCAGCTACTTGGAGGCTGTGGTGGGAGGATCCCTTAAGCCCAGGAGGTCAAGGTTTCAATGACCTATGATCACAACACTGCCCTCTAGCCAACCCTAAGATAATAATAAAGTGATGTACAGCTACCCAGCTAATGAGAAAAAATATAAAGAAACTTAAAAGAAGCCAAAAGGTATATTATATATGTGTGTGTGTATGTGTGTATATATATATATATATATATATATATTCATATATATAATGAAACAAGTTAGAGAGTAAATAGTAAGATAAAAGATGTTGAGTTTAACCCCAGTATATTAGCAATTATATTAAATATGAATGGACAAAAGACTATTATAAAATTAAAAAGATGTCAGATTTAATGTTAAAATAATACAACTATATGCTTCTTATGAAAGGCAGATCTAATATGTAAGGGGACTTTAAAGTTGAAAGTGGAAGGATGTAAAACAATACACCATAAAAATACTAACCAAAAGGAAGCCAGTATGACTGTATTAATATATGCCAAAGTCGTCATCAGGGTAAATATTTTTAAAAATAAAAAGTTCCCCAGCACACCCTCTGTTCTGAAGTTAAAACAGAATGTACAAGCCAGTTCTCGTTGCTGGAGATAGAGACGATTAGGGCCAAGATAATTTGAGACTTTACTTCTGTGTTATTAGTTCCTGT
This sequence comes from Aotus nancymaae, assembly GCF_030222135.1. Lineage (NCBI taxonomy): Eukaryota > Metazoa > Chordata > Mammalia > Primates > Aotidae > Aotus > Aotus nancymaae. The sequence continues at coordinate 12,285,746 of NW_026988450.1, read as the reverse complement.
CACCAAGCTGGGAGCCCTGTGACAAGAGCAATGTGTCATCTGGCACATGGTCAGATGGCCTGGCACCACTGGGCTGTCGGGTTTCAGACTTATGAAATTGGAAGCTGGGGTCCAATCTGTTGAGAGTTGCTATCGCTGTGAGGATACTTTGTGACCCTCCTGGACTGCTTTCCACCCTTGGTGAGAAAGCAAAGACTGCCGGTAATGAGTTGGCTGTGCTGCAGATCCCTAGGCAAGCTTCCTTCCATTCATCTTGGCTATGCTGATTTGATGCTAAAATGAAGCAAGACACTGCCAGGGCCAAGACAGAGAAAGAACAGTACATTGGCTAAGGGCTTGAGACATGGGCACAACACCTGAACCCAGAGAAGGGGTGAATGAGAGCCACAAAGGGCATGAGACCAATATTTACACAGTGGCTCAGAAAGGCAGTAGACGTGGTAACAGCAGGCAATTAAAAATGAATGTGTGCAGCTCACACATCACGGGGTCCAGAGTGAAACCTACCTGCTATATGTTAATTTCCAGTGGCAGCAGGCCCTGAAAAGCTCTCCTTCCAAGATGAAGCCTGCAGTGGGGCATGCTGACATTCCGCAGACAGTCTGCCTCTCGCTTGCTCAGACGTCCCTCTGGGACCCAGAAGTCTAACCAAAAACAGAGCTCTGGAGTTGAGAAAAAATTTTTACAAATGCAGCAGCAGCAGCACTGTTCCTGGGTGGGCAGCCTCTTCTCTTCATGAAATTTCATCTCGCCTCCCCATGTTCAACACCTGCTTGGCTCTTTAATAGCTCCCCAGGGCCTAGATTCAGCTGGGCTTCATTAACACAAACAAGAAGGATTACAGGTTTCTAAATGGAAAAGACTGTGGAGATCGTGGAGTTCACGGGCCTCATTTTACAAATGAGGAAATGGTGATCAAGAGAGCTAAGTTGCTTCCCCAGGTCACAGAGCTGGTGCAGGGAATTAGGTCCAACTGATGAGCTGCACTTGGGAGGCGAGATGTCAGGGAGACAACACCTGCACCCCCGACCACTTACAATGCTGGTGGATGGCAGGATACAGTAAAATTCATTAATGAACAAAGTATGTGTTATTAATATGGCTTCATGAACAATTTGGCTCAGAAACACTTAAATCCTGTCTTCAGGATAAATTAATTGATTCTTCATGTGAAGTCCCAAAGAGAAATATAACCAGGGGAGAATGATCAGTAAGACAAAGGGGGATTTGTTTTTTAATTGGCTGGACCTTTTTTCCCAAACCTAAGAGAAGTCCTGTGAACTAAAGTCAAACCGCAGGATGACTCCTATTTTCAGCATAGCTGGCCAAGGTAGCAAGTCACTGGCCACTGTGATAGAGTCCATTTCAAGAAGGTTGTTGGCAGTGCCTGCAAGGGAAAAATAGGAAAAGGAAAAAAAAAGAGGCTAGGCATGATGGTATGTGCCTGTAGTCCCATCTAGCCAGGAGGCTGAGGCAGGAGGGTCCCACGAGTCCAGGAGTTTGAGGTTGCAGTGAGCTATAATTGAGCCATTGCACTCCAGCCAGGGTGATAGAGCAAGACTGGAAAAAGAGGAAAAATAGGAGGAGGAGATTCATGGAGAAAAGTTCTTCTCTACTTTGAGAATCTTGAAGCCACTGAGCTGAAAGGGACCTCAGAGGTTTTTTTTCTCCAAAATTCCTCAATTACTAACTTCAGAGCTGAGCATATTGTAGTTTAGAGAGGTAAAGTGAATTATCCTCGAGCTTTGACAAAAATTCTAGGACCTTGGGATAGGTCACAGCATGGCAGCCTCTCCAGAAGGCAGGGATTTGATGGGATGCTACAGAGGCTAGAGAGGTGTGAGGAGGGCCCACAGATGAACAAAGGACTATGATCCCACCTATGAATCTGCAACATGCTGAGATGGCCAAAGAAAGGATGGACCCTTTAGTTTTCTCCAAAGTCACGGGGGTTCAGAGACATAAGGAGCCCAGAGGTTGTGCTGCAGACTTTCTGTTGCCCTAAGGTCACATAAACCACAATTTTGTATCCATTCATGAGATGAGCCTGGGAGAGAGCATAACTCTGCAATACTGAGGCATCCAAGCAGAGACTGAATTAGCTCGAGACAGTTTAATTAGTGGTTTGGTCTGAGAGTCTGATTTGGTCTAAGAAGGCCTAATTTGTAGGGTTCCTCCTGCACTGCCCTCACCTCTTTCTGACAAAGCGGTGGGGGGGGGGGGGTCCTATAGAAGATCTACTTTGTTATTTAGGAAATAAAGAAGCTATGAGATCATTTGAGACTACACTGTAAATATTTTAAAAAGAGAAACAAAAATTACCTATAATTCTAACACTCAGAAAGGACCTTCGGCCAGTGTTTTTGTTCCTTCTTTCCTTTCCTCCCTCTAGCCTTCCTTCTGTTCCTTTTTCCTCTTCCTTTCCTTTTCCTTGACCCCCTTCCCTCTCTTTCCTTTCCCCACTTCCTTCCCTTCACTATTCTCCTTTCTTTCTTCTGACTGTCCCTCTCCTCCCCTCCTGCCTTCCTTCCCTCCTTTTCTTTTTCCTCCCACAAGCAGATACGTTATTAGAAGGCTGTGGTGCGGCTCCTGAAGCAAAGAGGATGGCTGTTGCTGGGCCTGAGCTGGAGCTAAGCCAGGGAGTCTCTGCTCTGCTTCCCCTGGAGAATGGCTTCACTCTGTTCTCCAGATGGATGGATTTTCTCTGCTTCTCAATTCAAATGACAGGTAGAGGGCCCACCCACTACCTGGGCAGTAGAGGCTCTGGAGTTCTGCTTCCAACAATCACACTCTGCCAATTGGCATCATACTGCTCTCAGTTTGAAAAAAAAAAATCTTTATACCTAATATTATACTGTGTGCAATTCTTCATGCTATTAAATATCCTTTAAGAAGATTCCATCAAATGAAGATAATTTCTTTAATCAATGTGCTATTGTAGTTATTGAGGTACTTTCTAATTTTTCACTCTAATGGATATCTTTATACATCTATCTTGGTCCACACCCAGGACTATTTCTGTAAGGTAAACTCCTATGTGTGGAGAAGGAAAATTCTCTTGTTTAAAGATATGCATGTGCTAGTTGTCTTGATACATTCTGCCAAGTTTCTTTCAGGAAGGGGCAAACCAATTCACAATCCATCCAGGGCTTTGCTTCAAGGATGAGAGAACTTTCCGTCTGCCAGTGTAGTGCAGTGTCACAGACACAGTGACTTAAATCCCACCTTCTGCTTTCAGCAAGCTACTTTGGCTCTCCGAGCCTCCAATTCCCTGTCTAGAAAGTGGTGCTAGCAGTAGGATTCAGGAATTCGTTGTGAGGAATGAATGTGAACACATGTAAAGCATTTGGCATGAGGCAAGTGGTCAGTAAGGGCCAGAGTCATCATTTTGAATGTAAATCTCACAAGAGGAGGAACGCTGTTTTGTTCTCTATTTCCATTGACAGTGCCTAGCATAGAAAAGGTACTCGGTAAAGATTTTTGAATGAATTAATGAGTGAGTAGATGAGACAAACCATTTAGCTGTTAAGCTTTGACTTACTCATTGAAATTCAGGGAAACTTGACCTGAATAGACATTTCTCAAGACATTCAAATGACCAATAGGTACATGAAAAGTGCTCAACATCATCAATCATCAGGGAAATGCAAATTAAAACCACAGTAAGATATCACCTCACACCTGCGAGAATGTGTTATAAAAAAGATGTAAGATAAGTGTTGGGAGGATGTGGAGAAAAGGGAACCTTTGCATACTGTTGGTGGAAATGTAAATTACGATAGCTATTATAGAAAACAGCATGGTTTGTCCTTTAAAAATAGAACCTACCACATGACTCAGCAATCCCACTACTGGATATATATCCAAAAGAAATGAAATCAGTATGTCGAAGAAATGTCTGCACTCTCATGCTATTGTTGCTGCATTATTCACAATAGCCAAGGTAAGGGCTCAACCTAAGTGTCCACCAATGAATAAATGCATTTTTAATGTGGTACATGTACACAGTGAAATACTATTCAGCCTTAAAAAAGGAAATTATTTTATTTGCAACAACACAGTTGAGCCCGAAGGACATTATATTAGTGAAATAAGCCAAGCACAGGAAGACAAATATGGTGTAATTTCATTTATATGTGGAGTGTGAAAAAGTAGAACTCATCAAAATAAAGATTACAACCAGGCGTAGTGGCTCACGCCTGTAACCCCAGCACTTTGGGAGGCTGAGGTGGGCAGATCACCTGAGGTCAGGAGTTCGAGTTCGAGACCAGCCTGACCAACATGGAAAAATCCCGTCTCTACTAAAAATACAAAAAAAAAAAAAAGCTGGGAATGGTGGTGGGTGCTATAATCCCAGCTAGTCAGGAGGCTGAGGTAGGAGAATTGCTTGAACCCAGGAGGCAGAGGTTGCAGTGAGCTGAGATCACACCATTGCACTCCAGCCTGGGCAACAAGAGCAAAACTTCAACTCAAAAAAACAAACGAACAAAAAACAAATATTACATGAAATATTCTCTACTTTATGATAAAATAGGCTTTGTGATAGATGATTTAGCCTAGCTGAGTAAGTGTAACTATTATAAGCATGTTTAAGGTAAGCTAGGCTAAGCTATGATGTTTGGTAGGTTAGGTATATTAAATGCATTTTCAACTTATATGTTCAACTTATGAAGGGTTTATCTGGATCTAACCGCCTCATTAGTTGAAGAGCATCTGTATATGGTATGCCTGAAAATTGCTAATAGATTTTAAATGTTCTCAATACACACAAAAATGATAAGTACTTTAGGTGATGCATATGTTAAATAGCTTGATTTAGCCATTCCACAGTGTATCCATATTTCAAAACACGTTGTCTATTATAAATATATACTTTTTACTTGTCAATTAAAACATTTTAAATAAAATAAAATTTTTAAATGGATCATAAAAAAATTACTAGAAAAATGAAATAAAAACAAAGACATACAAAAAATCTTGGAAACCTAGAAACAGGCTTTCTCAGAAAAGTCACTTCTCTTTGGAACTTAACAGAGAATCCCACAGACTCCACTTCCTAAGAGCGCTCGTCTTTTTGTCTTCACATCACTTCCGGTATTGTGTCTGTGTCCTTTCTTTTCAAACAGGAAACACTTCCTTTTCCCACCGGCCTTCCCTCTCTTACTCCTTCTCAATTATTCAACTAATCACTTGATTGACTAATAGTCTTTTTTTTTTTCTGTCTGGGACTTCACAGTTTTAGCATTAAAAGTCCTGTGCCCAGGAAAACCCCTCACATCACCCTACTGGGCACCCAGATATCTTTTACTGTAAAAATTTAACTTTTGGGTACCAATTATTCCAGTATAAAGTATCTCCAAATGACTCCTTCCTTTGCAACTGACCTTTGATAGAGAACGAGATGAGTCTTCTCCCTCACTGTCTCTATTTAGATATGATCACAAGAGCAAAAAGGTAAACATGAGAATAACCATGTCACATTTATGGGAAATAACTACCAATTTATTGGCAGATTTAAAACAAGAATTATGTAAAAATAGTGACTCATGTCCCTTCAAGGTATTTTTTTTTAAGTCAGATTATTTAAACAGGAGAGAATGTGACAAAATGCTTATAATGAGGCAAATAGCAGCAAGTTCTCATGAAATTGTAATGGTGTGGTTTCAGCTCAGAGTACATCAAAGGACTGCTGGAAATGTGATTATATAGTTTCCCAGAATCAGATTTTACAACTACATACCTGATTGGAAAGATTATAAGACCTCCACAAAATAAAAAAATAATTAAAAAAAAGGATTTCTTACCTAATCCTTGAAGGGCTATTTCCTTACATAAACAGGACTTCATTCTTAATGAGAATCCATTCAAAATAGCACTGCTGGTCTATGGTAGAATCTTGTCTTATAAAGCAATCTACTTTGTTCATTTATTAGGACATATCTACACAGCTAAGGACACACGCAAACATTGTTCACCTATTGACAATACAGCTTTCTCTTGTAGTGTGCCTTCCAACTACTCCGATCGTATTATCTGCTAAAATCAGTCCTCAATATAATGTTGAACTACTTCTGGAAAGCTAAACTTAACACTGAAGCTGAACAAGAAAAAACATGTTTTTGTAATATAGCAGGTGTTCTTCATATAATTCTGAAACCCTGGATCATCAGAAAGGAACTCTCATTCACTCAAATTACTTTCCAAAGGGAAACTGTCATTACTGCAGCTGCACCATCCTCTTTAGACCCCACTGCCTTCCGATGTCCTCGATGGATGCATGTGAGTTATCATTGCTGACACCAAATAGCAACCAGTTATCTTTCCTCCCAGTTTGACCCTCCTCCCTCCCAGCCTCAGCATTGAAATGAAGAGCTGATGTTACAGGACAGCTAACATGATTGCCAGTGAAGATAAGATGATTTTGACCTTAAAAATCATCATAAGGAAAACTCCAAGATTATTGTTCATTCACTCTACATTTTATTGATTCCAAGGGCAAATAGTTCTGTCATAAATGCTGCTCCAAGAAGACATCCAGATACAAAAGTGGAGGATTTAATACTTCACCACTCAGGTTTCACAAAGTCAGCTGTGTGCAAAATTAAAGTACTCATGTGAGAAAAATATCTTCTAGTTTTAAAGACCAAGGCTGAGGTCAGAAAATTTCTAGTGTCTGAAAAGTTTGTTTTAATTAAAAAAAAAATTCATTAATGTCTTGCAAGGCAAGAATGCAGTCACTTTTCTGAAACACAATTATTATTATTATTTGAGATGTGGTCTCACTCTGTCACCCAGCCTGGAGTGTTGTGGTGCAATCTTGGCTCACTGTAACCTCCGTTTCCCAGATTCAAATGATTCTCCTGCCTCAGCCTCCTGAGTAGCTGGTAGGCACGCATCACCACAGCAGGCTAAATTTTTAGTAGAGACGAGGTTTCATCATGTTGGTCAGGCTGGTCTTGAACTCCTGACTTCTTGATCCACCCACCTCGGCCTCCCAAAGTGCTGGGATTACAGGTGTGAGCCACTGCACGCAGCCACATTTTTAAATAATATCTTTGAACAATAAATTGTGAGCTGACTTTCCTTTAAAAAGTGACATTTATTATTCACTAATTAATTCAGCGATCTTGAAAAAAGCCAGTAGGTTTTATAAAAATAATTATATGACCAGCTTGTGCTTTTTTGTTTCTGGAGTATATTAATTTTACTTCAGTAAGCATCTCTGCTCCATTTGCAACACTTCTAATACTGAAACAAGCATAATGATTATGTTCATTGTAGTCAAAGTTAGTTGGTTTCACTCATGCATCTTAAACGGGAAATTCAGAATTTTTTCTTCTTAAAAAGGTTTCATAAAATGCCTTGACAAGCAAAGATGACTTTGCAGTGGTAATATTAGAAACCCCACAGTTACACCATCTTTTCTGGTATAATTAGAAGTAGTGGACATACTTTGTCCAGTGCATTACATTAAGTAATTGCTAGCCGGGAGGAAGCACTACCAGGAAAGGAGATGCATCCTGGGGATTAATGACAGCACAGGAGTTGCCAATAAACTGAGTTGAAGCCCAAATTCTATTAATTCCAACTCATCATTTGCCCTCGGTGGTACTGTCCAGCTAAGTGGCTCAGACCATTGTACATTGTGCAAATTGCTTGAAATACACATGCCGGCTTACAGAATGCATTGTCTTTCCACCATTTGAATTGTGTATTCTACACAGGAAAAAATAAAGTAGAATTTTTTTCTTGTTGTTTAAGTATCATACTAACGATTCACTTCCTGTAAAACCAGCAAAAGTAACCACGATATGAATTTAGAAAAATCCCTTTGGAACTGAAACTGCTCAAATTTGAGAATCCAGTGGAAAATCTCACTTTCAAATCTTAACGAGTTCAGAGCATTGAAACAAGACTGCAAATAATTACACTTAAAAATAACAACGTGTAATCTTTAAAGCTTGTTTTTCAGGATTTCATAAGTATAAAATGTGATTGACCATAATTAATAATATCCATCTACTAGGGGTAAGGAAACTTTTACATTCTTTTTTTCTTATTATTTTATTTTATTTTTTTGAGACAGAGTCTCACTCTGCTGCCCAGGCTGTAGTGCAATGGTGCTATGTCAGCTCACTGAAACCTCTACCTCCGGAGTTCAAGTGATTCTCCTGTCTCAGCCTCCCAAGCTGGGACTACAGGCATGTGTCATCACACCCAGACTAATTTTTCTATTTTTAGTAGAGATGTGGCTTCACCAAGTTGGTCGGGCTGGTCTCAAACTCCTGACCTCAAGCGATCCACCCGCTTCAGCCTCCCAAAGTGCTGGGATTACAGATGTCAGCCACCACACCTGGCCACATTCATATTTTTAAATTTCCATTTTCCAAACTATAAAATTACTTTGGTAAAACACAAATACATCATTTATTTCTATTTCTCCAAAAGCCACAAGAGAATTCATGGTCTTCGTAGAGGGTTAGGAAGAAATGCCTGCAATGGGGACCAAGATGGCCAACTAGAAGCAGCAGCGTTTGGAGGCTCCCATGGAGGAAAACCATAATAAGTGTGTGAATCCTTCGCCAGCAACCAAGGTATCCAGGTTCTCCCAAAATTGACTAGAAGACTGTTGTGACCCACGGAGAGAAGGAAGAACAGTGTGGCGCTGCAGCCCACCTGAGAGCCACTCAGGGCAGGGGAACCCCTCCCCCCAGCCAAGGGAGGCAGTGAGTGAGTGTGCTACCCAGCGAGGGAAACTACTTTTTCCAAGGAACTGGGCAATTCACAGATCAGAAAATCCCACTCTCAAACCAATGCCACTGGGGCCGAGTGCCCCAACCCCGGAATGTGCAGATTCTTACACCTTCTAAGTTGGAACCTGCTTAAGCCTAAGGGAACACCCCGAAAGGGGCCACCAGGACCAGCATGCTCCCTGCTGTCTGAGCCTTTTGAGCTCCTTGGGGGAGGGGCAGCAGCCAGCACTGGGACTAGCAACTGCCTAACACTCTAAGCTCCCTAGGCAGGGGAAGAGTGGGTCACAAATTTCTATAGCTCCAGGCTGTGCTTTTCCCCTGCTGGAGCCAGGGAGGTTGGGTGGCTTGGTCCCAAGATTTATCCCCACAGTCCAACACATGGCTGTGGCAGTCTGCTGCCAGAGTGCCTCTTCAAGCTTAACCCTGACCCATCCTTCTTCATGGGAGGGGCTTCCCTGCAGGATCTCCAATAACTCCAGCCAGAGGCTCAAGGACAGAATTCTGATCTTCCTGGGCCTGAGCCCTTTAGGGGGAGAGGTGGCAGCAGTCTCTGCAGATGAGCAGACTTAGCCTATCCTCCTTGTAGCTCTGAGGATTCCAGGCAGCCCACACAAGTGGAATTCCCTGCAGCACAGCACACCCTCTCCACAAAGGGACAAAGTCTTTGTTAAATGGATCCTGCTCCCCATGCTACCCAACAGGGTGAGACCCTCCAACAGGGGTTGTCAGACACCCTATACAGGAGCAATCCTACCGGCACCAGATTGGTGCCCCTTGAGGTCAGAGATCCCAGAAGAAGGAGCAGTCACCTATCTTTGCTGTTCTCCAACCTCCTTGAGTGACATCTCCAGACACAGGAGTGAATCAGATGAATAGGGCCTGAAGTTAAGAACCTTGATAAAAGGTTAGAGAAATTGCATGACCTGATGGACCTGAAGAACACACATGAGAACTTTGTGAAACATACACAAGTATTAACAAATGGACCAAACAGAACAAAGGATATCAGAGATTGAAGACCACCTCAGTGAAATAAGATATGCAGACAAGAATAGAGAAAAAAGAATGTAAAGGAATGAACAAAGCCTCCAAGAAATACGGGACTATGTAAAAAGACCAAACCTACAATTGATTGAAAGAGACGGGGAGAATGGAAACAAGCTGGAAAACACACTTCAGGATATTATCCAGGAGAACTTCCCCAACTTAGCAAGACAGGCCAACATGCAAATTGAGGAAATACAGAGAACACCATTAAGATTCTCTATGAGAGATCAACCCCAAGGCACATACTCATCAGATTCTCCAAGATCTGAATAAAGGAAAAATGTTAAAGGCAGCCAGAGAAAAAGACCAGGTCACCTACAAAGGGAAGCGCATTAGACTAACAGTGGACCTCTCAGCCAAAACTCTAGAAGCCAAAAGAGATTGGGGGCCAATATTTGACATTCTTAAAGAAAAGAATTTTCAACCCAGAATTTCATATCCAGCTAAAACTAAGCTTCAAGAGTGAAGGGGAAATAAAATCCATTCCAGACAAGCAAACGCTGAGGGATTTCATCACCACCAGACCTGCCCTGCAAGAACTTCTGAAAAAAAGCACTAAATGTGGAAAGGAAAAACTAGTACCAGACACTGCAAAAACATACTAAAATATAACAACCAATGATACTATGAAGAAACAGCATCAACTAGTGTGCAAAATAACCAAATAGCATCATGGTGACAGGATCAAATTCATACTTAATAATATGAACCTTAAATGTAAGTGGGTTAAATGCCCCAATTAAAAGACAGACTAATTCTGTGAAGAACATCAGTGGTAGTTTGATGGGGATAACATCGAATCTATAAATTGTTTTGAGCAGTATGGCCGTTTTCACGATATTGATTCTTCCTAACTGTGAGCATGGAATGTTTTTCCATCTGTGTGTGGCCTCTGTTATTTCCTTGAGCAGTGGTTTGTAGCTTTCCTTGAAGAGGTCCTTCATGTCCCTTGTTAGTTGTAGTCCTAGGTATTTTATTATCTTTGTAGTAATTGTGAATGGAAGTTCACTCATAATTTGGCTCTCTGTTACAGACAGAGATGTATGTATAGGAATGCTGGTGATTTTTGCACATTGATTTTGTATCCTAAGACTTTGCTGAAGTTGCTTATCAGCTTAAGGAGATTTTGGGCTGGGATGATGGGGTCTTCTAAATATACAATCATGCCATCTGCAAATAGAGACAATTTGACTTCCTCTTTTCCTAAGTGAATAGTCTTTATTCTTTTTCTTGCCTGATTGCTCTGGCCAGAACTTTCAATACTTGTTGAACAGGAGTGGTGAGAGAGGGCACCCTTGTGCCAGTTTTCAAAGGGAATGCTTCCAGTTTTTGCCCATTCAGTATGATATTAGCTGTGGGTTTGTCATAAATAGGTTTTATTATTTTGAGATACATTCCATCAATACCTAGTTTATTGAGAGGTTTTATCATAAAGGGCTGTTGAATTTTGTCAAAGGCCTTTTCTGCATCTATTGAGATAATCACGTGGTTTTTGTCTTTGGTACTGTTTATGTGATGGATTATGTTTATAGATTTGCATATGTTGAACCAGCTTTGCATCTCCAGGATAAAGCTGACTTGATCGTGACGGATAAGCTTTTTGATGTGCTGTTGGATTCGGTTTGCCAGTATTTTATTTAAGATTTTCGCATCAATGTTCGTCATGGATATTGGCCTGAAATTTTCTTTTTTAGTTGTGTCTCTGCCAGGTTTTGGTATCAGGATGATGTTGGTCTCATAAAATGAGTTAGGGAGGATTTCCTCTTTGATTTGTTTGGAATAGTTTCAGAAGGAATGGTACCAGCTCCTCTTTGTACCTCTGGTAGAATTTGGCTGTGAATCCATCTGGTCCTGCACTTTTTTTATTGGTAGGCTATTAATTGCTGCCTCAACTTCAGCTCTTGTTATTGGTCTATTCAGGAATTCAACTTCTTCCTGGTTTAGTCTTGGGAGGATATAAGTGTCCAGGAATTTATCCATTTCTTCTAGATTTACTGGTTTATGTGCATAGTGGTGTTTGTAGCAATTTCTGATGGTAGTTTGTATTTCTGTGGCATCAGTGTTGATATTCCCTTTATCATTTTTTATTGCATCTATTCAATTCTCTCTTTTCTTTTTTATATCTGGCTAGTGTTCTACCTATTTTGCTGATCTTTTCAAAAAACCAGCTCCTGGATTCATCAATTTTTTTTTTTGAAGGGTTTTTTTGTGTGTGTGTCTCTGTCTCTTCAGTTCTGCTCTGATCTTAGTTATTTGTTTTCTGCTGGCTTTTGAATTTGTTTGATCTTGCTCCTCTAGTTCTTTTAATTGTGACAATAAGTTGTTGATTTTAGATCTTTCCTCACTTCTCACATAGGCATTTATTGCTATAAATTTCCCTATAGACACTGCTTTAAATGTGTCCCAGAGATTCTGGTACATTGTATCTTTGTTCTCATTCAAAGAATATCTTTATTTCTGCCTTCATTTCATTACTTATCCAGTAGTTATTCAGGAGTAGGTTGTTCAGTTTCCATGTAGTTGTGTGGTTTTGAGTGAGTTTCTTAATGCTGAGTTCTAATTTGATTGCACTGTGGTGTGAGAGACTGGTTGTTATGATTTCTGTTCTTTTGTATTTGCTGAGGAGTGATTTACTTCCAATCATGTGGCAGTTTTAGAGTAAGTGTGATGTGGTGCTGAGAAGAATTCTATGGATTTGGGGTGGACAGTTCTGTAGATGTCTATTAGGTCCGCTTGGTCCAGATCCGAGTTCAAGTTCTGGATATCCTTGCTAATTTTCTGTCTCATTGATCTGACTAACATTGACGATGGAGTGTTAAAGTCTCCCGCTATTATTGTGTGGGAGTCTAAGTCTGTTTGTAGGTCATTAAGAACTTGCTTTATGTATGTGGGTGCTCCTGTATTGGTTGCATATATATTTAGAATAGTTAGCTCTTCTCGATGCATTGATCCCCTTACCATTATGTAATGCCCTTCTTTGCCTCTTTTGATCTTTGTTGGTTTAAAGTCTATTTTATCAGAGACTAGGATTGCAACTGCTGCTTTTTTTTTCTCTCCATTTGCTTGGTAAATCTTTCTCCATCCCTTTATTTTTAGCCTATGTGTATCCTTGCACATCAGATGGGTTTCCTGGATATAGCACACCGATGGGTTTTGACTTTTTATCCAATTTGCCAGTCTGTGTCTTTTAATTGGGGCTTTTAACCCATTTACATTTAAGGTTAATATTGTTGTGTGTGAATTTGATCCTGCCATTTTGATACTAGCTGGTTGTTTTGCCTGTTAATTGATGCAGTTTCTTCATTGAGTCAATGGTCTTTACCATTTGGTATGTTTTTGCAGTGGCTGGTACTGTTTGTTCCTTTCCATGGCTAGTGCTTCTTTCAGGAGCTCTTGTAAGGCAGCCCTGGTGGTGATGAAATCTCTCAGCAATTGCTTGTCCATAAAGGATTTTATTTCTCCTTCACTTATGAAGCTTAGTTTGGCTGGATAAGAAATTCTGGGTTGAAAGTTATTTTCTTTAAGGATGTTGAATATTGGCCCCTAGTCTCTTCTGGCTTGTAAGGTTTTTGCCAAGAGATCCACTGTGAGTCTGATGGGCTTCCCTTTGTGAGAAACTCGACTTTTCTCTCTGGCTGCCTTGCATTTTTTTCTTCACTTCAACCCTGGTGAATCTGACCATTATGTGCCTTGGGGTTGCTCTTCTTGAGGAGTATCTTTGTGGTGTTCTCTGTATTTCCTGGATTTGAATGTTGGCCTGCCATGCTAGGTTGGGAAAGTTCTCCTGGATAATATCCTGAAGACTGTTTTCCAACTTGGTTTCATTCTCCCCATCACATTTAGGTACACCTATCAAACATAGATTAGGTCTTTTCACATAATTCCACATTTCTTGGAGGCTTTGTTCATTTCTTTTCACTCTTTTTTCTCTAATCTTGCCTTCTTATTTTATTTCATTGAGTTGATCTTCAATCTCTTATATCCTTTCTTCTGCTTGATCGATTTGGCTATTGAAACTTGTGTATGCTTCACAAAGTTCTCATGCTGTGTTTTTCAGCTCCATCAAGTCATTTATGTTCTTCTCTAAGCTGGTTATTCTAGTCAGCATTTCATCTAACCTTTTTTCAAGGTTCTTAGTTTCTTTGCATTGGGTTAGAACATGCTCCTTTAGCTCAGAGAAGTTTGTTATTACCCCCATTCTGAAGCCTGCTTCTGTCAATTCATCAAACTCATTCTCCATCCAGTTTTGTTCCCTTGCTGGTGAGGAGCTGTGATCCCTTGGAGGAGAAAAGGCATTCTGGTTTTTGGTAATTTCATTCTTTTTGCACTGGTTTCTTCCCATCTTCATGGATTTATCTACCTTTGGTCTTTGAAGTTGGTGACTTTCAGATGGGGTCTCTGAGCGGACGTTCTTTCTGTTGTTGTTGAAGTTATTTCTTTCTGTTTTTCAGTTTTCCTTCTAACAGTTAGGCCCCTCTGCTGCAGGACTGCTGGAGGTCCACTCCAGACCCTGCTTGCCTGGGAATCACCTGTGGGGGCTGCAGAACAGCAAGGATTGCTGCCCGTTCCTTCCTCTGGTAGCTTCATCCCAGAGGGCTCCCGCCAGATGTCAGCCAGAGCTTTCCTGTGTGTGGTGTCTCTTCGGATGTACAGGGGTCAGGGAGCCACTTAAGGAGGCGGTCTGTCCCTTTTCAGAGCTCAAGTGCTGTGCTGGGAGCTTCATTTCTCCCTTCAGAGTGGCTGGGCAGGGACATTTAAGTCTGCTGAAGTGGGACTCACAACTGCCCCTTTTCCCAGGTGTTCTGACCCAGGAAGGTGGGGGTTTTTAATAAGTACCTGATGGGTCACTACCTTTTTTCAGAGATGCCCCGCCCTGCAAGGAGGGAATCTAGCCACAGTCTGCCTGCAGGGGCCTTGCTTGAGCTGCTGCAGTCTCTGCCCAGCTGCTGTGTAAACTTCCTTGTGATTTTGTTTACACAGGCAAGGTTAGAACTGCCTCAGTAATGGTGGATGCCCCTCCCCGCACCAAGCTCAACTGTCTCGGGTTGACCTCAAACTGCTCTGCTGGCTGCAAAAATCTCAAGCTAGTGGGACTCTGTTTGCTGTTCTTTGTGGAGGTGGAAATGGCTGAGCCACATCACTTTGCTCCCTGCCTTCAGCCCCCTTTTTCTTTCAGGGAAATGGGCAGTTCTGTCTCTCAGGCATTCCAGGCACTGGCTAAAACAGCTGCCCAGTTTTGTGCTGGAAATCCACCATGCTGGTGTCAGCGCTGGTGGGAATCTCCTGGTCTCTGGGCTGTAAAGACTGTGGGAAAAGCACAGTATCTGAGCCGGAGCACTGGAGTGCCCAGAAAAGTTCCCAATGGCTTCCCTTGGGTAGGAGGGGGAGTTCTCCATTCTCTTGTACTTCCTGGGTGAGGCAGCACCCCACCCTGCCTTGGTTTGCCCTCTTTGAGCTACACCCAGGGTCCAATCACTCCCATTGAGATGAACCTTGTACCTCGGAAATGCAGAGCTCACTCACCTTCTGCTTCGCTCTCACTGGGAACTGTGCTCCAGAGCTGTTCCTATTCAGCCATCTTGGTGGAAGTCCCTGTGACTATTTTTGAATATTGCTACAATAAACATGAAGGTGCAGACATTTCCTTGATATTATTATTTCCTTTCTTTTGGACAAATTCCCAGTAGTGGGATTGCTGGATCATATAGTAGTTCTATCTGTAGTTTTTTGAGAAACCCCTATACCGTTCTCCTTAGTGGCTGTTCTAGTTTACATTCCCACCAACAATGTTTAAGAGTCCCCGTTTCTCCACATCATCATTAGCATTTGTTATTTTTTGTCTTTTTTGTAGTCGTCATTCTAACTGGGGTGAGACGATACTTCATTGTAGTTTTGATTTGCATTTCCCTGATGATTAATGATGTTGAGTGTTTTTTCGTATATTTGCTAGCCATTTGTATGTCTTCTTTTGCAAAACATTCATTCCTATCGTTTGTCCATTATTTAATTGGGTTTTTTTTGCTGTTGAGATGTTTGAGTTCCTGGTATATCCTGGATAGTAATCCCTTGTTGTATAAGTAGTTCACAAATATTTTCTCCCGCTCTGTGGGTTGTCTATTCACTTTGTTGACTGTTTCCTTTTGCCGAGCAGAAGTTTTTTTGTTTGCTATAATCAACTACTTTGATTACTTTTGCTTTTGTTGCCTGTGTTTTTGAGGTCTTAATCATAAAATCTTTTCCCAGGCCAGTTTTTATGAAGTCTAGTAGAAGGCCTACAGTTTAGAACATAATACATGATTAATTGAAGTGTGTTGAACTGAACCATGAGGTTAATATATTCAATATTCGAAAGGAGGACCTAAATAGTGAGTTGAGACATACCTTTGATCCAAAATACAATATTCATAGTATTGACATTTTAGAAGAGCAAAAGATACCTGAGCATTTGTTGCAGGCTACTTTTCCTCCTCCTTTTCCCCTTAAAGTTAGCTAGTCTGTTAAATAAAAAGTCACATCAGCACTATAGTCCCCTTCATTTGGCCCCATCCATTCTCTTTTTGTAATTCATGGTGTTTACTATCTCAGTGAATGAGGAATATCTGAAACTCCAACTTTCTAGTCTCTAAATATAAGAGATCTTTTATAAATCAAAACCAAATCTACCTATAGTTATGAGATGCTATATATCACAACACTTGGAGAATGGAGGAAAATCATGAAAATGTCTCAGAAAAGATAATGAAAAATTTTAGGGAAACTGAGATTTCAATAAACTTTGGTTCATTAAAATTGTATTTTAGGAAAGAGAAGGTGGAAAAGTTAGACCCAGATGAGTGATGAGCAAGATTTTCATGTGTAATGGAGAACTTCTGTGCATTTGTTTCACCCTTCAGAAGGAAAATATATGTATAACAGCCTAGGAATTGAATGATATTTTTTTCAAATATTGTATACTGAAGTAAAAAAAGAACACCATTGAGAAATCTGCCAAATTTCAGAGTCAGAAACTGTCTGCTAGATTATCAGAATCTAAACCAGGGTTTAGCTCTGAGGCAGAGGCTGAAGTCTGCTCAGCTGTCTCCTTGCTTTGCACAGGTTGAGGGGCCAGATCATAATGGAAACAGAAAACTGTGGGTTCAAATCCTTGTTATAGCTACAATATTTTTTCACTGCCTTGGATAGATTACTATTCCTAAACTGTCTTCTTACAACCCTGAATCAAAGGTAATGAAATCGATCTGGTTCCTCCATCTTCCTCCTCTCAGAACAGCCCCTCTTCTCTGTTCAAATGCACAAACACATTAGAGTGCCTATGATCCAGAGCTTAGTGACTGAAACAGCATCCTTGTCTTTCTGGGGAAGCTGAAAGACAAATACTAGCAAGGTCTGCTAAACTCCTTCCTTCAGACAGGCTAGAGGGTGGATGGAGCTCAACAGATATATCTCAAGAGCACTCTGTGGCTTCTAGAGCATGTTTTTGGCCAGCAAGGCTTTGGGGATCATCCATCCTATTCTTAAGGATTATAGCTTCTCAATCACATTCCCTCAGCACTCAGTTTTTGCCATGTGACAGTGAGTTCTTAATGATTTAGAGAGTAAGGAGCCTGTGCTAATATTTCATTTATTACCCTGTGAGAGAAGCCAGTGTACAATCCAGATGGCGACATTTTTTATTAAGAGGACTCTAAATTCAGGGTGACCTTAAAGGAATCTCAATCCCCAAGGCAGTCTAGGAGAGGAGAAAATGAAGGCCAAGAAGATATTTTCTATGTTCTTCCCATCCTGCCTGTTGGTTAATCTGCCCTGTATAAGATAACTCCTTTCACAAACCAGGATTGGGTTTCCACTGCTCAGTTGCTATGTTCACACCTTGAAAAGGATCCAAGAAATGAAGTGAACAAGGGGTGGAATGACTCAGGGGCAGGAGGAGATGGAAATGCATTTACCCAAGGTCTGCTTCCTGAGTAGCAACAGTACAAGGAGTGAAATGACTCAGGGGTGGGAGGAGATGGAAATGCATTTACCCAAGGTCAGCTTCCTGAGTAGCCCCCAGGATGGGAGAAGGTGCAACCTATTCTCAAATTTTAAATGCTACCTGGGAGCAGGGAGGGATAGTGGGACCAAAATATAGGTCTAGGATGAGCTGGAAGAAGTCACTGACCTAATCCTTGGGCTTGGTCAGATCCTTAACCAGTCTCTTAAGCAGGTATTTCCAAGCTTTACCTGTCCCAGCCCTGGCACTGCCAGAGGATGATGGAGGGCACTGGGGAAGCAGGCAGTCAGGCACCAGCCGCTACACATACTTCCTGGTCTCCTGAGGTTTACTCCTTGCCCCACCTGCTCCATCTCCAAGGGGCCTCTCTGCTGGCAGCAGCCTGGCTGAGTGCCCGCTCAGTCCCTGATCTTCTATCTTCCCTAGAACTTCACCTTATTATTCCTTACACCTGCTCTGTGGCCTTAAGGAAGTTTAGCTCTGTCTTTTCTCTTCATTGACACCACCACCTCAGCTCCTAGCACCATGACACCCACGTGACTGAATTTCCTACTTCCAGCTTTCCAATCCCTTTTCCCCTCTTCCTCCAAAATTATTTCCCCAACATCCACACCTTACCATGTGTATTCCTCTACGCAAGCCTTTCGACGGCTCCTCTGTGTCATCTGGATCTCTTGGGGCCAGCCAGGCAGCACCAGCCTCAGCGCCCTGAGATCCCCACTCCACGCTCTGGAGTCCAACCTCGGCTGCACCTGCTGAGGCATTTGGGGTTTCTCTTGCTCACTCCTGACTCCAGGTTTTGTCCCTGATGCTCCCTCTCTGAAATGTCCCCCACCACCTCACTGCCTACCTCTGTCGCCCTCTGATTCCCACTCTTCCTTCTGAATGCTGTTCAGATGCTACCTCCCCAGGAAAGTTTTCCCGGAGTTCCTCCCCAGACGCTGCAGCCCTGGTGGTTCCCAAAGGCAGCGTGGAACTGGAGAGGGGGAAGGCTGCCTCTGCCATCAGCCTCTGCATGAATTTCTTACGGCTGCTGCGACAAACTGCAAGCTCAGTGGCTTAAAACAACACGAATTTATTATCTCCTGTTCTGGAGTGGGAAGTCTGATACAGGTTTCACTGGGCCAAAATTAAGGTGTCAGCACAACCACACTCCCTCTGGAGGATCGAGGGCCAAATCTGTCACTTGCCTTTTCCAGCTTCTAGAGGCCACCTGCCCTCCTTCACATGTGGCCCTTTCCTTCACTTTCAAAGCCAGCTGCAGAGCCTCTGCATCTCCTGATGCCACCTCCCTCTGCTTCAAAGCTCCTTTCTCTGCCTTCAACCTTTTTGCTTCCTTCCTATAATAAGAACCCCTATATTGGGCCCACCCATGTATTCCAGGATAATCTCACCATCTCAAGATTTACAAATGAATCATCTGTGAAGTAACAGGAAACATTGCCACAGTCTCAGGGCTTAAGATGCAGATGTCTTTAGGGGGCCATTATTCTGCCTAGCACAGCCCCCTTCAAAGCAAAAAGGAGATTTGTACTTGCAGCTACTGCCTGGCACATAGTGAGTGGCAAACAGTGAACAACTCAATGAGAGGGGAAGCTCAAAGACGTGCCCTCTGTGGATCTTTCCCTTCACCCTACAAACATTTCAGATCTATCTCATTCTGAAGGCAAAAGAGAGGGGGAGGCAGAGGAGAAGGAGAGGAGGAAGAGGAGGAGCAGAAGGAAGGGCAAGAGAAGGAAGAGTAGGGGGAGGAAAAGGAGGGAAAAGGGGAAGGAAGAGAAGAAAAGAAGGAGAAGGAGGGGGAAGGGAGGGAGGAAAAACAGGAAGAGGAGGAGGGAGAAGGGGGGGAAGGAGGGACACGGAGGAAGAAAAGAAGGAGAGAGAGGAGGAGAAGCAAAATACGAAAGACTCCTCACTGGATTCTCTGAATCTCTAGGAACTATCAGTCTTCTTTCACTTAAAGTTTTGAAAAATCATCCCACCTTCACTACTCAGCCCATTGCATATGACCCTCACATTTCTCGCCACCACCCCTGACTGCAACTGCTCAGAGGATCAATTCCTACATTGGCCACGTTTTGGTCTTCACTTCCTGGATCTCTCCACTGCATTGCACATGGCTGACCACTTGGTGTTTCTTTAAGCCCTCCATCCCTTCGGCTTTCCTGGACTTTACTCTCTCCTGCTCTCCGCATCCCTTTCTGATGGCGTCTTCCAGATTTCTTTTTTTTTTAATAGCAAGTTTTTATATCCTTCCTAAAATGTAGGTGTTCCTCCAGGCTGTCTCTTTGGCACACTGATTCTCCTACGCTACAGGCTGTCCCTGGGAGATAGCATTTATTTCTCTATGTCGTGGAATCCCCAATCTATACATGCAGTCCTAGTGCTACCTGCAGTAGTTTTCTATGCTGTGAACAAATATAGCAGCATACATTGATTATCTCACACTCTCTATAGTTCAGGAGTCCAGGCAGGACTTATTTCTCCTCGGGTGCAAATCTAGATATTGCCTAAGTGCTATTCCTTTCCGGAGCCCAGAGTTCTCTTCCAAGCTTGCACAGTTGTTTGCAGAATTTAGCTCCTTTCAGCTGTAGCACTCAGGCCCATGACTTCTTGCAAATTGTCAACTATATTTGCAGCTGGAAGCTCTCAGCAGTAGAAGCTCCACAGTTCCCTGTCATGTGGCCCTCTCACAGGCCCTCCCATGACATGGCAGCTCATTTCTTCAAAGGCAGCAGGGAAGTTACCTCAGTCTGCTTCTGCTGCTATAACAAAACACCTGAGACAGTAATTTATCAATGACAGAAATTTATTTCTCACAGTTCTGGAGCCTGAAGGTCCAAGACCAAGACACTGGTATTTTCAGTGTCTGCTGAGGGCTGTTCCTCACACAGTCCCCTCTTATAGGTCCTCACATGGCAGGAAAGAGGGAGAAACGGGAGAGTGCTCCTATCTACCTCTTTCTAAGAGCCCCAATCCATTGATTAGAGCAGAGCCCTCACGACTTACCTACTTCCCAAAAGATTCCACCTCTTAATACTATCACCTTGACGTTTAGTTCCAACGTGAGAATCTTAGAGTGACACATACATTCAAACATAGCAGGAGTGTCTCACTTTCAGTCTTTACTTTAAGGGAAGACCTGATTCTGCTTTAAAGATCTTACCTGATCAGGGCCATGATAATCTTTCCTTTGATGGAGTCAAAGTCAACTGATTAGAGAATTTATTGTAATTACATTTGCAAACTTCCTTCACCTTTAACGTAATCAAATCATGGGAGTTACATCCCATCACTTTTGCCGTACCCTATGGATAAAAGCAAGTTACAAGTTACTCCCCCCAGCCCCACCACAAAAACACACTCAAAAGAAGGTTGTACAAAGGCACTGGGAGCATCTTAGAATTCTACCATGCTGCCTTTGAAATTTATCTATTTAGTTGGCTAAGACGTCACAGGCATTGACAAACCATGTCCAAAAGTAAGCAAATCACTTTTTCCTTAAATCTTGTCCTTTCTCCTCTTTTCAGAGACTCGGTTAACTTTAACCCAATTGCTCAACTCAAAAAATATGGCCATTATCATGGACTCCTTATTTCTTCTCAGCACTCATTCAGACAACACAAAGCCAAAATGGTCCCTTCTTCTGACTCAGTTGCCTCTGCCTCAATCAGGCAATGGTCACCCTTTACCTGGACAACTATAGCACACAGTCTTTAAGCGGGTCCTCATGCTTATGGTCTTGGCTGCCAACTCCACACTATAGCCAACTTTCAATCATAGTTCAGTGTATTTCTTCTTGTAGTTGTGCAAAATGTAAAAACGTGACAGTGAACATTTTCTATGAGAATGAAATAAAACTTTCCAAGTTTGAGGCAATTCAGGCTGGGCAGCCAACACTGCGGTATCCAAATCATGAGAACAAGCTTAGCTCCACAGACGGGTGCCTAAAGACTGGCCCCCGAGCCTGCCTTACACAGCCGCGATTCAGTCTATCCATTTTGCATCTTCAGACTGGCCCCCGAGCCTGCCTTACACAGCCGTGATTCAGTCTATCCATTTTGCATCTTCAGACTGGCCCCCGAGCCTGCCTTACACAGCCGCGATTCAGTCTATCCATTTTGCATCTTCAGACTGGCCCCTGAGCCTGCCTTACACAGCCGCGATTCAGTCTATCCATTTTGCATCTTCAGACTGGCCCCCGAGCCTGCCTTACACAGCCGTGATTCAGTCTATCCATTTTGCATCTTCAGACTGGCCCCCGAGCCTGCCTTACACAGCCGCGATTCAGTCTATCCATTTTGCATCTTCAGACTGGCCCCTGAGCCTGCCTTACACAGCCGCGATTCAGTCTATCCATTTTGCATCTTCAGACTGGCCCCCGAGCCTGCCTTACACAGCCGCGATTCAGTCTATCCATTTTGCATCTTCAGACTGGCCCCCGAGCCTGCCTTACACAGCCGTGACTCAGTCTATTCATTTTGCATCTTCCTTAAAGTCCTACTTCTTTCTACTTTGAAAATATGGTCAATGTTTTTACAGTAAGGTTGTTGTTATTTTAACAATGGAGAAATTTATTTAAATAGCTTCTGAATTTAGGAGTAAGTTCTTTTTTTTTCTTTTTTTTTTTTTTGAGACAGAGTTTCGCTCTTGTTACCCAGGCTGGAGTGCAATGGCGTGATCTCTGCTCACCGCAACCTCCGCCTCCCTGGTTCAAGCAATTCTCCTGCCTCAGCCTCCTGAGTAGCTGAGGCTACAGGCATGTGCCACCATGCCAGGCTAATTTTTTTGTATTTTTAGTAGAGATGGGGTTTCACCATGTTGACCAGGGTGGTCTCGATCTTTTGACCTCATGATCCACCCGCCTCGGCCTCCCAAAGTGCTGGGATTACAAGCGTGAGCCACTGCGCCCAGCCCAGGTGTAAGTTCTTATACCGCCCAGTCAGCTGGCTAGTTTTTCTGGAATCGCTCTGCATCTTCCACTCTATTTTTAATGGGATTATACACCTGCTCACAGCTGTCTTAGGAATCCAAGAGGATTTATGAGGAAACGACTCCAATCCTGTTAGAAAAATGGGGTACAGTCAATATAGCAAATTATTTTTCTTATCTAGCAGATATGTTCTGATAATTTTTACAATTTGTTGAATTTCAAACACTGCAAAATATTTTAGTACCTAAAATATGAAATACACCTCAGCTTTGCAATTTTTTAAAGCTAATTTCTTAAGCTATTGCAGTTCTTGCCAGGAAAGAGTAAGAATGTAAGATTTTTCTGATTTATCTGCTGTTTTGTCAGAGCCATTTTTTCAAAATTAATGATCTGCATACCTTGCTCCAAAGTCTATGAAAGATAGGGTCTTTAAGGAATTCTGCCATACAGTTGAAACTAAATCAGCATGTGTGCCTGGAAAAAATCCATCATTTTGTGAAACTAATAAATAACCTCCCTTAGCAAATGTTCTGGTGATGGATCACAGAGAAAAATTACTTCATCTATCAGTGTGCAATGAAATATTTGAAGGCATTTCTATTTTCTGACTTTGCATTTTTACTTCCATTGTAAGACCAAGACTCATTGAGAAAAGGTAATGAGAATGGAACTAAATTTTCTGAATTTCCTGCTGACTGTGGCCACTAAGCTCACCACTTGCTCCTTGCTTTTATCTACCTGCAATAACCAGGGTGTGTCCACTCCCATGGCTAACACCACTTCTTGAAATATCAGTCAGAAATCTTTCCAAGGACTTTCGGTATCTGAAAGACCAGGTAAACTGGGCTACCTGGGAAGCCTGAGTGATTTTTCAATCTTCATCTGCCCTCCCTGTGAACAAAGTTAGAGCTGAAAATTATGGTAGAGAAACATAACAAACCTTTCCCCAAGATGTACTGTGTGGCCAAAAAACATGTCAAATTACCAACCAACTACATCATAATCATTTCCCTCTTACTAAAACCCAATATGGAAATAGGAAAATGAGGCTTAGAGTAGAATATCTGTGACCATACACCTGGAGTATTTTCAGCCACAGAAAACCATAAGACTTTTCTGTAAAATTGTAGTACAATGTTGAGCTCTATCTGCAGACAATGAAACTGCATATATATTGTCACAAGGATGTAAAAATTGTGCATTCACACAGCAGAGACTGAAGCAGGGCTTAGAAAGATAAAAAGGGTCCATGAGTTAGGATGCTGGGGTCACTTCTGCACTTCACCTGAGCCCATGCATGGCAAGGCTCAGAAGCAATTTCACCATTAAGTCTTCAGATTTCCTCCCTCTGCACTTGGAATTACTTTTTCCTTCTCTTTGCTTCCACAGTGGTTTGCTTATATTAATATTTGCAATGCTAAGGCATTTTGTATCTCCCCTATTAGACTGCAGGCTCCTTCAGGACAAAGATGCTTCATGAGCTCTTTCATTCATTCATCAAATGTCTCCTGACTGATAGATATGAGCCAGGCCTTGTGCTAGAACCAGAGAAAGAGGTGAATAAAGCACATACAGCTGTTCTGTCATTGACCTCAGACTCTACTAGGAAGAAAATTATTCAATAATTAATGAAAATTAGGATGAATGCAATAAGGCAGTTTATAACAAGGGAGTCTAATCTAGCTTCGGGAATTAAGGAAGGCTTCCCAGTGGAAGTGATAAATAAATATCAATGCTGAGTAAAGCATTAATTAGTAGGGAGTGGACATTTCTCCAGACAGAAAGAATGGATATCCCTGTATTTTTATTCAGTCTATTCATTACCATACACTCCACCTCCTGCTGAAAACCTACTGCAGACTTTCTTGTACATACTCAGTCCTGAATAGATACTCATTGGATTAATGACGTTAGTGTGGATATTACTCTGCCAAATTGCCTTCAGTTCTGATGGTATGGGTTAGGGTTTTAACAAAGATAGCCAGTTTTAAAAAAGACAACATCCAAGCAAAGATATTAACAATATTCTCAGGATACTATTAAATCCAAGATTTGTTAAATAGTAGATGATCATTCAAGTTTGCTGAATAGAATGAAAATGAATTAGAAAAGTACTGACATGGGAATTTATTAATCCTGCTATTTATACACTCAACAGATATTTACTTTATTGAGCATTTATATGCTGGAAAATTTTGCTAACTAGATATATTCTACACTTTTTTGAGCTTACAGGCTAATGAGAGAGACAAAACAAGTCAAATAACAATATCCAAAAAGTATAAAGTTACCTCTAAAAATATAAATAGAATTAAGTAAAGATAAGTGAGTTTAAAGAACTTTACCAAATTTTAAAAAATTAAGTTTAGTGTAAACAACATTTTCCTTTCATACCCAAGAGGATGAATATTATTTTTAAAAACTAAATACAAGTGTTGATGAGGATGTGGAGGAATGAGAACCTTTGTGCATTGCTGATGGGAGTGTAAAATAATACAGTCACTGTAGAAAGCTATAAGGTGGTTCCTCAAAAAATTAAACACACAACTACCATATGATTCAGCAAATCCACTTCTGGCTGTAGACCCAAAGGCAGGATAAGATATAGACCCAAAGGTTATAGACCCAAAGGCAGCAAATCCACTTCTGGCTATAGACCCAAAGGCATCATGTTCGTAGCATCATTATCTGCATAGACAATAGGTAGAAGCAACCCAAGTGTCCACTGATGAGTCAGTAGACAAACAAAATGTAGCATACACATACAAAGGAATACTTCTTAAAAAGAAAGGAAGTTCTGACACATGCATGAACCTTGAAGTCTTTATGCCACACAAAAGGACAAATACTGTATGATTCCATTTATGTGAGACAGAAAGTAGAACGGTGGTTGCCAGGGTGAGGAGGAGGGGGAAACAGAGAGTTCCTGTCTAATGGGCACAGAACGTCAATTTGGAAAGATGAAAAACTTGTGGAGATGATTGGTGGTGATCATTGCACAAAACTGGGAATGGACTTAGTGCCACAGAACTGTAAACTTAAAAATGGTTAACATGGTAAATTTTATGTTGTGTAGATTTAATCACAATTTTAAAATATTTTTAAAGGTTTTTTAAACAACATTCTCCTAATTCAGTTTTTGTAATTCCCTTGTGATGTATTAATTCTTGAAACCTGGAAGATTTTTCAATTCTTTCCACCAACGGAACAATTCTATCCATCTCTAAAATTTCTTTTGTAAGCAATTATTCTTTATGAAAGTTCAACCATTTCTAATGGCTTAAACAACAGATTTTGACACACATACATTCTCAAATTGTAGTTTACAAATTTGGCATCCACAAGCCATTCCAATTTTGCTTTTTTTGCGGGGGCAGGTATGGTTTTTGCATATTTTTAGTGACAAAAAGCTCCTGAAGAAAGCAAAGGAATTACGCTAAGTACTGTTGGTGATATAGTAGTGGAATAACCTGAACTATGAGAGCTTAATGAAACTAGACTTCCATCTATAGTGGAATCTGCTTTAATAGAAAGTAAAAGTAAAAGTAGCTATACAAAGCAATATGTAGCACTTACATTTATTTTGTTCTATGAAATTGATTCTTTTATTTTTAGTGAGGAAATAATGTACTTAATGTCATTTACAGAATGTTCAGGAAGCCACATTATGGTTTTCCTACATTTAGCATTTTCAGGCAGACACAGTCAAGTTCTATAGTCATGCCCTCAGCATTAACTACATTTTTAATAGTGTAAACGATTTGCATTTATAGCCCCTGAAAATTCTACTTGGATATTTATCCAGCAGAAAACAATCACAAATCCCATAATTTTCTTCCTGAAAACCCATCAGTTTTGGCTTCAATGCAAAGGCAGTCTCGCTGTTCTTTATTTTACTTTTTAAAAATCAATCTTTGCCCAAGAACATAGGCACCATGGGGTTTGGTTAGCAAGAACCACCAAAATAATTATGATAGTCTTTTCTCATTGTCTTTCAGTAAGTTCATCAGTTATTACAGGTCTCTGTGCGAAGCTCTTCCACCTATGATCAGGTTGTGCTGAGCAAATCCAGCAGGAGCATGGGTCTGTGAACAAAAGCACCAGATTTGAAGCCAAGAAACCAGAATTCAAATCCCAGCCCTATTGAGAGTAGAATCTTGAGAAATTAATTGACTCTTGTTGGCCTCATTCCTGTCATCTGAAAAGTGGGCCAGTATCTTCTACATCACAGGATGATTTTAAGAGTTAAATATCTCATATAAAGGCACCTATCACCTAACAGTACTTCATAAATATTGGTTGAATCTTTCTGTAGAGCTGTTTAAGTCATCCTTAGATAATGCGAATTGCATTTACAATAAACCCTACTGTGTGTCTTGCTTTGCACTGGGGATTAAACTTCTAATATGGGAGACTAACAATCTGTGTAAAAGGTAAGTAAGAATAACACCCAAGGATGTTCAGAGAGCAAGAGAAGATGTAAGATAATCATTGCGAAGTTGAGTGGGACAGGCTCCAAATGTCAAAGCAGTTTCACGTGAGCTTGATCTGCATGGGAGACTTCTTAGAGGAAGAGGAACTTAGGAGGCAGCAACCTTCTAGAACAACTGGGATTCGAATTGTCAGAAGACAGAATAAAGGACACTAACTGTAATAATTAAAACATAGAACTTTTAAAAATATGATATCTTTGGCCCATCACAGTACTGACCACAAACATAACTTTTCCATTTACGCTAGAAAGAAAGGTTTGAACATGTCCTGCCTCCTCTAATCAACCATAGCTGTCCTACAAAAGATACAATCATTTTCTTTCTCTTTAGATTTCCTTTTGTCTTCTTTTGCTTTTTGTTTTTGTCTTTTTATAAAAACGACCCTGGATTTGTAGACAGATCTGAGTTTGAGTCCTGATTCTGCCCTTGCTCAGAAGCTTTGGGAAGTGCATTTCCCTTCTTCATACTAACTTTCCATACTTGCCACTGCACATGGCCTATGTACTGTGCTGTTATCACTGAATTGGCTGGGACTCCTGAGCTTCCATCTGTAAAATTAGCCAATTCATCATGATTGTCGTATTCCTTAAAAGCAATAAGGTCCTGACCCTTAGATGATAAGAGATATATGGTTCTATTACAAACCTTTTTTGTTTGATTTATCAAAATTATTGGATGAATTTATTTCATTCTGCTGGAATTGCTTTGTGTGTGAGAGAGAGTTATAGGGGCAAATGATTGAAAAGGAGGTCAAGGAAAAGATTGCAATTTAGTAAATTTCACCATGATTGGTTATAGCTAGTAATATTTTGAAGACGTTTTCCAGCCCCAAAATCATATGGTATGTGGCCAAATGTTAAACTACAATTCAACTTTCATAGAAAACATATATATAATTTCAAAAATCAATAATCAATAAGAGTAAAACAAGAAAAAATGGTAAAAACAAAAAAATTCAAATTTACTAATGAAGAAATAAATGAAATAATTATTTTGCCTATTGAATTGACAAAGCTTAAAAAAGTGATGATAACTAGTCCTGGCTTAACTGTGGGACAGATGATATTTCACCATCATTCGTAAAAGACAAATCATTAAAAGTTTCTGAAGGGCAATAAAGCAAAATTTTCATTAATGTGCATATCTTTGAACCAGCAATCTCACTTTACAAAACTTGTTCTAAATAAATCAGTTGAAAAATACTCAAAGGTGTATGTCCATGGATGTTCACAGCAGTTTTTATATTAATAAAACATTTTAACAAATTACATATTCACCAATAGAAAATAGACTACATATACAAATACCACCTGCATATGGAATGATGCATTGTGTAGTCTTTGCAAATGATAAGTGTAGGCCTGGCACAGTGGTTCACACCTCTAATCCCAACAATTTGGGAGGCTGAGGTGGGCCAATGATCTGGGGTCACAAGTTCGAGACCAGCCTGGCCAACATGGTGAAACCCCATCTCTACTGAAAATACAAAAAAAATTAGCCGGGTGTGAAGGCAGACGCCTATAATCTCAGCTACTTGGAAGGCTGAGGCGAGAAAATTGCTTGAACTCAGGAGGCAGAGGTTGCCGTGAGCCAAGATCTCATCATTTTACCCCAGCCTGGGCATAAGAACAAAACTTCATTTCAAAAAAAAAAATTAAAAAATTAAAAAATAAGTGTGCACTTGCTTTTTGTCATGGAAGACTTTCACAATATATTAATGTTGTAATGTTGCAGTAATAGCTTTATTAACTCCTGAGTGTTTATATTTTTCCTCCTTTACAACTTACTGAAGAGAAGGTTGTCCTTGCCTGCTCAATTCCCCATCACCCCTTTCAGTCCTCAACAGAGCACCCTTGACTTTCCCAGCAAGGTCCCTTATCTTTGGTGACACAGATTCGAGAATGGTAAACTAATAATGGAGACTAGACCACAGAGGTAAAGTAAGAGGGGGGAAGACTTAGCAGAGAAAGCAAGTTGCTCTACATAAAAAGATGGAAAGTGGAATGGGACAAAGCCCCTTTGGGAAAAAGGAAGACACTGGGTCATGTGGCACAGAAGGTATCTTCAGCAGCATCGTACGCAAACAAAGGAAAACAACATAAAACACCTGAGGAAAAGAGGAAGGGGTTGTGTATACACGTTCCCTTTTTACCACATCCATGCAAGCATCTATTGTTTTTTGACTTTTTGGCCATTCTGGCTGGGGTAAGGTGGTTTCTTATAGTGGTTTCAATTTGCATTTTCCTAATAATTAGTGATGTTGAGCATTTTTTCCAATGTTTGATGGTCATTTGTATATTTTCTTTTGAGAAATGTCTGTTCATGTTTTTTGCCCACTTTTTAATGGAATTACTTGTATTTTTTTCTAATTTGTCTGCGTTTCTTATAGATTCTGGACATTAGTCCTTTGTTTGGAGATATAGTCGACAAATATCATCTCTTATTCTTTAGGCTCTCTGTTTACTCTGTTGATTATTTCTTCTACTGTGCAGAGCTTTTTGGTTTAATTAGTTCTCATTAATTTATTTTTGGCTTTGTTGCATTTGATTTTGGAGTCTTAGTCATAAATTCTTTGCCCAGGCCAATGCCCATAAGAGTTTTTCCTAGGTTTTCCAATGTGGAAAACAGTATGAAGATTTCTCAAAGAACTAAAAATAGATCTACCATTTGATTCAGCATCCCACTACTGGGTATCTGCCCAAAGGAAAATAGGTCATTATACCAAAAAGACACCTGCATATGACTGTTTATTGCAGCACAATTCACAATTGTTAAGATATAGAATTAACTTAAGTGCCCATCAAACAATAAGTGGATAAACAAAGTGTGGTAAATATATACCATGGAATACTATATACCCTTAAAAAAGAATGAAATAACGTCTTTTGAAGCAACTTGGTTGGAATTGGAGGCCATTATCCTAAGTGAAGAAACTCAAGAATGAAAAACCAAATACAGGACGTTCTCACTTATAAGTAGGAGCTAACCTATGGGTATGCAAAGACATACAGAGTGGTATAATGGACATTGGAGATGCAGAAGAAAGGAGAATGGAAGGAGTGTGAAGGATGAAAAATATCTACTGGGGCTGGGCACGGTGGCTCAGGCCTGTACTCCCAGCACTTTGGGAGGCTGAGGCAGGTGGATCACTTGCAGTCAGTAGTTCAAGACCAGCCTGGCCAACATGGTGAAACCCCAACTCTACTAAAAATACAAAAATTAACCATGCATAGTGTTGCACACCTGTAGTTCCACCTACTTGGGAGGCTGAGGCAGGAGAATCACTCAAACCTGGGAGGTAGAGGTTGCAGTGAGCCAAGATCATGCCACTTGCACTCCAGCCTGTGTGACAGAGCAAGACTCTATCTCAAAAAAGAAGAAAAAGTATCTGTTGGGTACAATGTATGCTATTCAGGTGACAGGTACAATAAAAACCCAGACTTCATTACTATACAATTCGTCCATATAATCAAAAATCACTTGTATTCCTAAAGCTATTGAAATTTAAATATCAAAAAAAGAGGAAGGGGCTTTCAAGAGCATAACTGTGGGTTGTGTATTAGATTTCCCTTAATATAATACCTCTCAAGAAACACAAGGACAGGGGCAAAGCAAGATGGCGGAATAGAAGCCAACATCTCAGAAGGAACACCAAGTTTTAACAACTATCTGCACACAGAATAGCACCATCACATGAAGCAAAAATCAGGTGAACAATCACAGCTTCTGGTTTTAACTTCATATCATGGAAAGAGGCATTGAGGAGTGTCAGAGAGACTGTCTTGAATTGCAGATGCCACCCTTCCCCTATCCCCAGCAATGGCTGTGCAACTCAAAGAGACTGTGCACTTGGGGGAGGGAAAGCACGGTAATTGGAGGACTTTACATTAAGCTCAGTGCTGCCCTGTCACAGTGAAGAGTAAAGCCATACTAGGTATGAATGAAACTGTGGCTTATGCCTATAATCCCAGCACTTTGAGAGGCCAAGGCGGGTGGATAACTTAAGGTCAGGAGTTCAAGACCAGCTTGGCCAACATGGTGAAACTCAGTCTCTACTAAAAATATAAAAATTAGCCAGGTGTAGTGGCTAATTTATCATCGTTCATCTGTTTTGAGTAGTCTTAGTAATTATTTTTCAAAATTTACCTATAATCTCATTCCTTTTCTTCTTAAAGGGAAATTCTGAAAGCACTCTGAAGAATTACAGAGCATTTCTGTTAAATATAAATTATTATTCTGTATTGAATGCTCCATATTACTTACCTTCTTTTATGTTTTTCCTCTTTTTATTTCTCCATGCCATGCTACATACATGAAATTTTCTTCTGATTAGTCTTCCAGCTCATTAATATTCTCTTTAGCTATGCCTATTGTTTAACGTGTTATTAAGGTTCTAATTTTAGCAATTTTAATTTTTATTTCTAAAAGTTCTATTACCTTTTTAAATATTGATTTTCTTTTTTAACATTATCTATATCCTGCAGATACCTTTTAAATTTTTTTCTAATTTGTTTAAGCATAATGCTAGTTTCAAGTTTTTTTCTAATTTTTTTTAGCATAATCTGTTTTTAATCACTTTAGTTAATAAGGTCTTTTTCTGTCTCTTTCTGTTGTCTGTCATTTCTGTTGGTTGTCTCTAATGTGTTCTAATTTTTTTGTATGCCTGGTTATCTTTGTGGTCATTAAGACTTAAAACTTGTTTGTATGAATACTCTGTGAATGTCCTTTCTCAAAACAGCACTTGTCTTTGCTTCTGCCCAGTGACTGCTGAACTAACACTATTAGGAACAACTTAATTGAAATTTAAGATTTGCAGTTTTATTCAAGTCCACTTGTTTCAACTTGGGCCTCAATGCCATGAGAGGGTTGGTCTACATCCAATTCACCACCATAATGAGAGTATAGTTTTTTAAATTCTCAGCTAATTTTGGAAGGGTTTTTTTGCTACATTACCTATCTTAAGGCAGGTCTGGTTTTACTTCTTTTCCCACATCTCATAAAGCCAACAAAACAAAAGTTCATATTCATCAGTCTCTTTCAAATTATCTCAGGAGTAGCTTCCAGGATGCTCATGCTATTTTTCTGAGTTGCTGTTCTCTTGAAATGTCAACCTAGTACTTTCTCAGCTCTTTAATGTATCTATAAAGATGTGTATATATCCTATATATGTCCTATATTCTAAAGAATATATATTAGTAAATAAATATTACATATATGTGTGTATGTGTATATATACATATATAACAGATTATGTATAGATCTTATATACAAGATTATCTATAGATCTTATGTATAATTATTTCATAAGTTCATAAAATAGATTATAATATATTTAATCTGTTCATTTTAGCTGTTTTTACTGAGACAGCTGGTCCAAGCAACCAAGTCTGACATTACTGGAAATAGAATATATCTGGCAAAGTCTAAAGGAAGGAGGAGAAGCAGAGTTCAAAATTCTGGCCTTCTGGGCAAACTGTCAAACTTGTCTGCACTTCGGTTGCTAAATAAGTTTGTTGTAAAGATTGAGTGAGATGATTAATGTACCATATACATCACAATATCTGGCACAGAATAGTTCCCTTTTTTATTTTATTATCACATTAAATGTTTTGATTTGAAGGCTTTTTAATGAAGGAAGGTCAGCACATGTTGTGTGGGAGAAAATGTTGGGTGAAAGGAAAGGTTTGAGATTGGAAGCTGTGTGAAAATCAAAGACAATAAGGAATTAGGTTGCTGAAAACAAATCTTTTATTACTCCGAGCTGTAATAAATATGGGATATCCAGCATGCTTAAATGAATGGTATTTTTTTCCTTTTGTCTGCCTGTATAATTAATTTCTGTCTTTATGACCCTGTTCAAATGACACCTCAAAGCCAAAATGCTCATTAAATCGATGAGACTCTTTTCTATGGGGAAAAAAATATTGCAATGCCTTGGAAAATGTTTGGAAACAATCATCACTGTATAATTTTCCTCAGTTTTATACTTTAGGCTTCCATTTCATGTTGCCAGCTGTAGAAGAAATGTTTAGCTGTGTAGTACAACATAGCAGGATCTGAGTAAACCAAGATTGGTCTTGGACTTTCCCCACCCTCAGACATACCCACATTTAGCATTCCAGAGCACTGGAGCTATTTTTAAATATCTCAGAGAAGATGCTATACTTTTTCTCAGTCCAACTGCCCTTTCTGTCCAAAATTCTTCCTCACATTTCAGTTCACTCCTTTCTGAAACTACAGAGCTAGATAAAACATGTTTGGAGTTTTACATTTTTAAAAGTCCAATTGCCAGACTCTCAAGGTTATTTTAAGGCATCTGTTGTAACTATTCTCAATTACAGAGTCTCTTTTGCTCCCTCCCTGTCTCTCTCCCTTCCTCACTCCCTCCCTTCTTTTGTCCTCTCTTTCTCTCCTTCCTCAAATAGTCATAGTGCCCAGTCTTCAATGTTCTCATGCACACTTTCCACCTAGCAAAACCACAAGGGTGGGGTGTGGGAGGAAAGCCAGTTTGACTGACCCTGATTCTTTTTTTTTTTTTTCTTTTTTTTATGCACAACACACAGCAGGAGACTGACCCTGATTCTAAGAGGGCACTTATCTGCCACTGTCTTCCCTCTCTCATCCCTTCAAGTTCACACATCCCAGTGCATCCTGAGACACTTGGCCTCAGCTGTCTTTCCTTCTCAATGTTTGCAGTT
Source organism: Aotus nancymaae (assembly GCF_030222135.1). Classification (NCBI taxonomy): domain Eukaryota; kingdom Metazoa; phylum Chordata; class Mammalia; order Primates; family Aotidae; genus Aotus; species Aotus nancymaae. The sequence goes on along the minus strand of NW_026988450.1, from coordinate 12,251,829 downwards.
CTCCAGATATGCAGAGAAGGAATGAAAATTGCACCTTCTCTTGAGGGGGGTTGCAATTGCATTACATTTTTATTTCATTATGTGCCCATGACCAGCTACAGAGATATGACATCTCTTTATTCAGCTGAATGTTTTAATCTTGCAGAAAGTTAAAATGCCAGCTGCAGACAGCGCCTTTATCCCATTTGCCCTTACTTGATTTTCTTCTTCAATTCCAAGCACATTTATGGTAATGAGTTAGCCTGGCTGCGAGCTCTCTGTGACCCTTTTCCCCACGGGCCATGCAGTGTTGGTGTGAGATGTCAGAGAGACATAAATTCTTGTTACAGAGATTTCTAGTGGAAGGCAGGAGTTGTCCTCCCCCACTCCTCTTAGCCCTGAGGAACAGCCTTGCTTACTCTGTCTTTATCTCTTTGGTATACACAGAAACAGGTTATGGCTGCCATATTTCAAGTAGCAACTAGGGAGGAAACAAAATTTGGAAACATGGCAGTAATAGCAACGACTAAAGGTGTATAGCTTTTACGCCTTGCAAAGGGCTTTGGTGTTTGCCCATTAAATCATCATAGTCCTTCTGGAAGCCAGGTGTTTTTTATTTTTATTTTCATTTTATAAATGAAGAAATTGAGCCCTGAAAATATATTATTAATAGCCTAAGACTATACCACAAGTAAATGACTGTCTGGTTGCCAAAAGCAAGATTTCTGGCTCCAGAACCCTTATTATTTACCTAGTGTATCGTATGTATCTCCAGGTAGGTTCAATAAAATCTATCTGGAGAGCAACTGGACAATAAGTATAAAAAGTCTAAAATATGTACATATACTTTGTTCTAATATGTAGAATTCCTAATAATTTACCATTTTTAAAAGTCAGATATATACGTAAAGTTTATTTACAGAAATTTTCAGTACAATGTGGAAATGTGATATAGTCACAGGCTAACTAACAATTAAGAATAGAGGATAATGTAAAATATATTAGGCTGCATTCATAAGACGTGATACTGTATAGCCATTAAGACTGTATTCTTAGCTGGGAGTGGTGGTTCATGCCTGTAATTCCAGCACTTTCAGAGGCCGAGGTGGGAGGATAGCTTGAGGCCAGGAGTTGAAGACAAGCCTGGGCAACATGGCAAAACCCCAGCTGTGTAAAAAAAATACCAAAAAAAATAAAATAAAATAGCCAGGTATGGTGATGTGTGCTTATAATCCTAGCTACTTGGGAGGTTAAAGTAGGAGGACCGCTTGAGCCAGGAGGTCAGTGCTTCGGTCAGTGTGACGCTGCTACTGCGCTCTAGCCTGGCTGACAGAGCAAGATCTTGTCTCAAAAGAGAAAAAAGACTATATTCTCTAATGACATTTAAGCATAATTGTTATAAAATATTAAATAAAAATTAAAATAGATTACAAATCTATACATAGTCTGATTCTAATTTTGGAAAATACGTGTCTAGAAAAAACCTAAAAGCATATATACACACATGTAAACATATATATACACACATATATTCATGAAAATACTGTAGATAGTATTCTTTATTCTTCTGTGAGCTTTAAAAATGATGTTATGAATGTGTTTTAATTTTATCAGCAAAGAAAAACAATAAAATGATTTTTCAAATGTTTTATCAGATAATACCATTCTTTCTGAGTCCTCTCTTACTCCTCTAGGGATCTATTAATTCAAACAGTCTGCTATCACTTGTATTTGTGGATTTTTTTTATACCCTGGCTGTGCAAAATCCTCCTGTCTTCTGTCTCACCCGGGTATGTTCTTGGCATCATTCGCTTGCGGTGGGACGGTGGGTTACTGGGAAAGATAATGAGGAATTCAGTCTCCTTTTTGCTGGCCCTCCAGCTCACTGTTTTCTCTCTGGGCAACTGATCCCACTGTCTAGTGACCCACAGGGTCGGCTGAGGCTCCCGGCACTGCCTCGCTGCTACAGCTTTCCCTCAACCCCTCACACACCACACAAAACGAATTGAAGGTTGCTTCTGTGCCATTTCAGAGAATCTACTGTGCCTCTCCTGGTAGAAGCAGTGCTGTGAGTGAGGCCAGGTCTTTATCTTGTACATATATTGCCTCAACCGCACTGCAGAGGAAGAAAGCTCTCAAACAGGATTAAGCCTTTAGAAAGTTAATATCTGCACAAATTCTCACTTTCTCCTCTCCTCGACGTCCATCCTCTTACCCCAGACTCCTACTTACAATGCCTTAGTTGGGTGTCCTGACTCCTGCCTCTCCATGTAAGAAAGATGTTCCTTTCACTCCTTGATCCTTCTTCCTTTTTTCTACAAACTAAAGTTTCTCAAATTTGGGCTGGAGACTAATGAAATCTTTCCTTTGTTTAGTTGAAAGGGGTCAAGTAGATTCTGGCATCATTAAGGGGTCAGGAGGGGGTTGTCAGTCTTCCTCATTCCGGTTCAATCACCCCACCTGGAAGCTGTAGCTGATTTCCTCAGAAGTTGCCTAGGAAGCTGGCACACTTCCTTACAGCAGACACTACTTTTTCCAAAACAACACATTATATTCTTATATGAGGAAAAGACATTTTCAAATTAGCAGGTCTTTTATTATACCCTAACGTTGCTCTACTACCGGTCATCTGATTTTGTCCTGAGATTGTCTTATGTATCAAGAATGATAGCTGTGAGTGGCTTCTACTTATTCATTCAGGGTGGGGGAGTGTTATATTTGATTAGGTTCTCTCTGATATTCAAAGCTCTTCCCTAATAGAGTGGGAAATAGGAGTTGCAAATGTCAAGAGGAAGAAAGCATCCTTATAAAATATCTTCCTTCTGAAAGTCTGGTTCTGCATAAGGCTTCTTCCCTGGGGGCTATTACTGTGGCTTCTCTGTGGAATCTGTCAACTCTTCCCTATAAGTTAACACTTGCTGCATAACAAACCACCCCAAAATTTAGCTGTGTATGACAACACCATTTATTCTGCTCATCTCTCAGGATGCAGAGAGGGGATTAAAAAAAAATGAACTGTTCTGACAAAGAGTTGGTTGAGATAACAAATATGACAGGAAACTCAGGACAAATTTACCATGTCGTCTGATCGTCATTAAAAGCCATCAGTGAAAATTCAGGGGATATGCTTACAGTTATATAATCTTTAATTAATAAAAGAATCTTCCCTTTTTTAATTTTTATTTTACTTTAAGTTCCAGGATACATGTGCAGAATGTGCAGGTTTGTTACACAGGTGAACATGTGTGATGGCAGTTTGCTGCACCTATCAACCCATCACCTAGGTTTTAAGCCCCTCATGTATTAGCTATTTGTTGTGATACTCTCCCTTCACTTGTACTCCCCCATCCCCACAGGCCCCAGTGTGTGATGTTTCCCTCCCTGTGTCTATGTGTTCTCATTGTTCAATTCCCACTTATGAGTGAGAACATGCAGTGTTTTATTTTCTGTTTCTGTATTAGTTTGCTGAGGATGATGGCTTCAGCTTCATCCATGTCCCTACAAAGGACATGATCTCATTCCTTTTTATGGCTGCATTGTATTCCATGGTGTATATGTACCACATTTTCTTTATCCAGTCTATCATTGATGGATATTTGGGTTGCTTCCATGTCATTGCTATTGTACATAGTGCTGCAATAAACATACATGTGCATGTATCTTTACAGTAGAATGATTTATATTCCTTTGGGTATATACCTAGTAATGGGATTGCCTTGTTGATCTGTCTAACATTGACAGTGGGGTGTTAAAATCTCCCACTATTATGGTGGGGGAGTATAAGTCTCTTTGTAGGTCTCTAAGAACTTGTTTTACGAGCCTTGGTGCTCCAGTATTGGGTGCATATAGACTTACGAAAGCTCTTCTTGTTGAATTGATTCCTTTACCATTATGTAATGCCCTTCTTTGTGTTTGTTTGTTTGTTTATTTTAATCTTTTTGGTCTGACTTAGGAAAGCTCTTCTTGTTGAATTGATTCCTTTATCATTATGTAATGCCCTTCTTTGTGTTTGTTTGTTTGTTTATTTTAATCTTTTTGGTTTAAAGTCTTTTTTTCAAGAAACTAGAATTGGAACCCCTGCTTTTTTTTTTCTTTCCATTTGCTTGGCAAATTTTCCTCCATTCCTTTGTTTTAAGTCTGTGTGTCTTTGCAAGTGAGATGGGTCTCTTAAATACAGCACACCAATGGATCTTGACCCTTTATCCAGTTTGCCAGTCTGTCTTCTAATTGGGGCATTTAGCCTATTTACATTTAAAGTTACTATTGTTTTGTGTGAATTTGATCCTGTCATCATGATGCTAGCTGGTCATTTTGCATATTACTTGATGCAGTTTCTTCAGAGTGTCATTGGTTTTGTTGTGTGTGTGTGTGTGTGTGTGTGTGTGTGTGTTGTGTGTTTGCCATAGTTGATACTGGTTTTTCCTTTCCATATTTAGTGATTTTTTCAGGAGCTCTTGCCAGACAGACTTGGTGGTAATGAAATCCCTCGGCATTTGCTTGTCTGGGAAGAATTTTATTTCTCTTTCACTTATGAAGCTTAGTTTGGCTGAATATGAAATTCTGTGTTGAAACTCTTTTCTTTAAGAAAGCTGAATACTGGCCCTCACTCTCTTCTGGCTTGTAGGATTTCTGCTGAGAGTTACTCTGATGGGCTTCCCTTTGTAGGCAACCTGGCCTTCATCTCTGGCTGCCCTTAACATTTTTTCCTTCATTTCAACCTTGCAGAATCTAATGATTATGTGTCTTGGGGTTGATCTTCTCATGGAATATCTTATTGCTGTTCTTTGTACTTCCTGAATTTGAATGTTGGCCTATCTTACTAAGTTGGGGAAGTTCTCCTGGATAATATCCTGAAGTGTGTTTTCCAGCTTGGTTCTATTCATCCCATCTCTTTCAGGTACTCCAATCAATCATAGGTTCAGTCTTTTTACGTAGTCCCATATTTCTTGGAGGTTTTGTTCATTTCTTTTTTCATTTTTCTCTAATGCTCTCTGTCTGCCTTATTTCAGCAAGATTGCCTTTAATCTCTTATATTCTTTCTTCTGTTTGATCCATTCAGCTATCAATACTTGCATATGTTTCATGAAGTTCTTGTGCTGTGTTTTTCAGCTCCATCAGGTCATATATGTTTTTCTCTAAACTGATTATTCTAGTTAGCAGCTCCTGTAACCTTTTATCAAGGTTCTTAGCTTCTTTGCACTGGGTTACAGCATGTTCCTTTACCTTGGCAGAGTCTTTTATTACCCACCTTCTGAAGCCTACTTCTGTCAATTCGTCCATCTCATCCTTACAGTTCTGTGCTCTTGCTGGAGAGGTGTAGCAATTACTTGGAGGAGAAGAGGCACGCTGGCTTTTTGGGTTTTCAGGGTTTGTTCACTGATTCCTTCTCATCTTCATGAGTTTGTCTAGTTTTGACCTTGGATGAGGTTTTTGTGGGGACTTTTTAGTTGATGTGTTGTTGTTTCTTTCTGTTTCTTTCTTTTTATTTCAATAGTCGGTTTCCTCTTCTGTAGGGCTGCTGCAGTTTGCTAGGGGTTCACTTCAGGCCCTATTCTTTTTTTTTTTTTTTTTTGAGATGGAGTTTCGCTCTTGTTACCCAGGCTGGAGTGCAATTGCGCAATCTTGGCTCACCGCAACCTCCGCCTCCTGGGTTCAGGCAATTCTCCTGCCTCAGCCTCCTGAGTAGCTGGGATTACAGGCACGTGCCACTATGCCCAGCTAATTTTTTGTATTTTTTTTTTTTTAGTAGAGACAGGGTTTCACCATGTTGACCAGGATGGTCTCGATCTCTTGACCTCGTGATCCACCCGCCTCGGCCTCCCAAAGTGCTGGGATTACAGGCTTGAGCCACCACGCCCGGCCTGGCCCTATTCTTCTGGTTCACTCTTGTGTCTGGAGGTGTCACTTCAGGAGACTGGAGAACAGCAAGGATGGGTGCCTACTCCTTCCTCTGGGATCTCTGACCTTCAGGGATGACCTGATGCCACTAGGAAACAGGGGTGCCTGATAACCCCTGTTGGAGTGTCTCACCCAATTGGGTGGCACAGGAAGCAGGACCTATTTAACAAAGCACTTTAATTGTCCCTTGGTGGAGGGAGTGTGCTGCACTAAGGCAAATAAAAATCCATCTGGGCTGATGGACTCCTCAAAGCTAGCAGGAGGAAAGACTAATTCTGCTGGTCCATGGAGACTATGGCCACCCCTCCCTAGGGACTCAGGCCCCGTAAGATCAGAGTTCTGTCCCTGAGCCCCTGGCTGGAGTTGTTGAAGTTCCTGCATGGAGGCCCTGCCCAGTGAGGGGAAATGGGCCAGTGTCCAGTCTGAAGAAGGACTCTAGCTGCAGTCTGCCACGTGTGTTGGGCTATGAGGAATACTGCTTGGGACCAAGCAGTCCATCCTCCTTGGCTCCAGCAGGGGAAAAGCGTAGCCTGGAACTATAGAGATGGCTGCTGCCATTCCTTGCCCCCAGGGAGCTTACTGTTAGGCAGCTAGCAGCCCCAGTGTTGGCTGCCACCTCTCTCCTAAGGAGCTCAGATGGCTTAGACAACAGGCAGCCACAGCTGTGGTCCTGGCCACCCCTCCCCCTGGGAACTCGGCATGCTTAGGCAGATTCTAGTGGAGTGGCTGTTCTGAATCTGCATGGTTCCATGATTGGGATCCTAGGTCCCAGTGGCATGGGCTCACCAGTGGGATCTTTTGATATGTGGGTTGCACAGTTCCATGGAAAAAGCACGATTTCCCAGGTTGGGTAGCATGCTCACTCATCACCTCCCTTGGCCTTGGGGTGGGACCTCCACTGTCCCCTGTGGCTCTCAGGTGGGCTGCCACACCACACTGCTCTTCATTCCTTTCTGTGGATCATGCCAGCTGCCTAGTCAGTCCTCATGACAGAACCTAGATACTTAGTTGCCAGTGCAGGATTCACACAGTCCTTTGATTCTTTTAAATGTGAGCCTACGATGACCACTGCTTCTAGTCGGCCATCTTGGTCCTGCCCCACTTCTTTTAAAATTAAAAAAAATATCATAATCATACTTGATAGTAGCTACACTTTTAATACCTACTTATTAACAAAATTCACAAGAGTAATTTGGACTGGCCTCAGCTGGGCAGCAATTCTGGTCTATGGTAGACCTTGTCAATCTTGGCTGGGCTTGTTTATGAGTCCAGGGTTAGTGTGTGAGCCTGCTGGAGCTGACTGGCTTATGAAAGCCTCAGGTGGACTGACTGGGATGTCTTTCATTCTCCAGCAGCCTCTTCCAGGTGGGTTCACATAGCAGTAAGGTCTGAGAGCAATAAGAGAGCAAATGCAGACATTCAAGCACTTCCTACATCTCTATTTGCATCATATTTGCTACTGATGAGGAAAGCTGATGGGAGATAAAAATTTCAATACATTTGACCACTTCATTTTGCAGTTATTCTCTTCCCACCTTCATGAGGGTTCGGTGTTTCCAATTAAATTGTAAGTTCTTTAAGCCAGGTACAATTTTCCACTTGTAAATATAAATAGACCCTTAATCACTGAGGAATTAACATTCATGACTTTAACTGTTCTCAGCCAATCTCTAAAATTCATGATGCACAGTAATTTATAGTGGTCAAGAAATCACTTTTGTTTTTTAGATTGGGAAGAGTCATAGTACAGATGGACTAGGCAGAGGAAAATGTGATCAGTAAGAGCTTGGAGGTGAATTTGGCCTTTCATTCTCCGAGGATTCACTTCTGTCATTCTCCACAGTCTTCTTGATAAAATCCAACCCTAAGTCCAGCTCAGAATCTATCTCTTGCACCAAGCCTGCTTGATTTCCACACTTGCTTGACTTCCACATCACATCAACTTGACTTTAACTCAAAGTAATTTCTTACTTACAAAAGTATTTCTCATTCATATCGTTCACGTGGTGCCTGTTTTTAGTCATACACTATTATTTATTTTTTAATGTGGATATACTTAGCTGCCTGGCTAAAGTTAAAGATTTATAACTCTTAAGGGATAAAGAATGTGGCTTTTATCCCCTTGTGCATTCAGTATCTAATACCTTGCCTGATCCTTAGCATGCTTATTTTAAAAAGAGAAAAGAACAAATCCTGTTGACTTATTTCATTTTATATTGCCCTCTGCTACTGTTGGTGAAGCCATATGGAGAGTTGGGGTAAACAAAGAGACACTTTGTGATACTTCCCACCTCCTTATTGAACAGAAGGCAAATGACTAGGTTTTCAAAGTAGGCTATTTACATTCTAATCACTTTCTGAAATGTCTATAAGACCAAGATTTACAAGATGAGATTTCAGATACATTCTAAAGAGATGGATAACCCCGACTGCGATTATTTCTCATTTAAAAGAAAAAATCCACTTAAATTGGCCCTCCTCCAACACACTTTTTGTACTGATTAATTTCTTTCCAGTATTGAACTGCTGATCTCTTCAACATTCAAATTCACTATCTATTTAAATGATAATTTATTAACTTGATTTTTGTATTGACCACAGGACCTTGAATATGTTTTCAAATTTGCTGATCTGCTCAAAGATGATTGTGCACATATACTGAAATTGATCCATGGAATTTAAAAGCCAACAAACTGAGGGCTAACAGAAAGCTGTGAAACTCATTCCTGGACTGACACCTGGGCAATTAAATGGAAACTTGCTTAAAAAAAAAAAAAAAACCTACTAATATCTAAAGAGTCATATATTTTAGTCAAAAATCTTTTACCAAAAATAAACATATAAAGACAGAAAGTAAGCAAGATGTTGACCATTTCCAATTTTCTTTACTCCTTTTCAAAAACATTGTATTTTCTGTTGTTCCAGTGTTATACAATACGGTAAATCAAAATATGCTCTTGTGTGTATATTTATTTACCAGTGTAGAAACAACTCTGTTCTTTAAGGAGGAAAATCATGCTATGATGCTTTTAATAATCATAGTTTTGGAATACTTCCTATTATCAAATATGTTGCTAAGTAGATTATGCCATGAGGTTTGCACATCAGTTCTGAAATAGGCATTATTTTCCTTTTTCCAGTAAGGATGATGTCAAGGCCCAGGGAGGATGCTTGGATCACCCAGGGTTATTCAGGAAATGAGGACTGGATTTCAAACCTGGGTCAGCCTGATTGCAAAGTCAAAATTTTAAGGGCCACATTGCTTCAAATATGGCACCATATAAAGAATTCTTCAGAGTGATTTGTCGTACCTGTTAGTTGTAATTGTCATTGCTGGTTATCATTACTACTGACTTACAATGACAGTATTGAGAATCTAAATATGGACCCTTTAACTCAGAATGAGTGTCCAATAGTATTAGAGGCAGAGAGACAGAGGCAGACAGAGGGGCAGAGTGGAGGAGGGAAAGAGAGGGAGAAAAAGTAAGAGAGAAGGACAGAGACAGGCAGAAAGACACAAGCTGATGCTGTGGGAAGAGAGATGGATCTGAAAGCTTGCTGACACAGCGTCAGGTCCTGGCCTTCCACACAGTAGCCAGTGTAATGCCCAACAAATGAAATCAACTCTTATCGGTAAGACGGTGTGAATAATAATAACTTCTATTGTGGATAATGGTATGCTCATTATCTTGATTGTGAGGATGAATTCACTTGTGTGTGTACATGTATGTATATGTGTCAAAATTTACAAATGTACACTTTAAATGTATGAAGCTTATTATGTATTAATTATGCTTCAATAAAAGTATCACAGTAATAATAATAAGTAGCTTCTGTATCATTAGGGAGCATGAAGAATAGTTAATATATATACTTAGATGCCCACATAAAAGTGAAGAGAATTTTTCCTCCCTCTTTGAAAATTTGAGTCTGTTAAGCAAACTAACAATAGACAAATTAACAGGAGAAAATGCCTATGACCTTACTAATGTGTACATGGCTATGAGAGTCTCGCAAATATGAGACTCACAGAAAGCCCAGATGGTTGAGGCTTAAACACCGTCTTTATAGAGGAGAGGGAAAGGCAAGGTGTAAGCAATTTTAAGAGAGAGTAAATTATTTTAGGGGAATTAACTGAGTGCAAATAGACAATGGCCTGGGACATTTTGGTCTTTTTTTCCTGGTGGTTGACTATTTTCTGGCTATTTGATAAGATTTCTAAAGGGGAGCTCTTAAGACAATTTTTTTTGGGGGGGAAAGAATTGTTCTTCAGTTAGATAAATGAACTTTTAGAGTGAGCCTCTCTCTGTGCTTGGTGGGGACAAAAAGAGGTTAAAAAGCCTTTGGTTCTGAGGTAGCTTCTATGATCTTCCAATTTCCTTCAATTAAAAGCATGCCAAAGCACCATACTTTGGTATCAATCTCTGTGCCCTGCCATTCCCCTGTCTGAAACTTCCCTAGAAGCTTCACACACACACACTAAAAGCTGAATTGGTGGCTGGAGAGACAGAATTTGAGTTAGAAGCTAAGTGGCAAAGGATACCATTAAACCCATCTCCCATTCCTGGTCAATCCAATTAAACAATTGTATCTATTTAAGGAGACAGTAGGACTTCCATCAAGGCTAGGTCTCGATATGGTGCAAGTATACAGGTATTTAATATGAGACTTTTCTAGGGAAGAAAAAAAGCTAAAAGTTGATGTCTGGAGCAGTATATAATCTAGTCTGCAACTGGAGGACACTCAGCTGAGAATATTTTTAAATCTGGTCTGAGGCATCTTTATTGGAGCAGGGTATGCAGTAGCAATCTGACAGATTATCCTGGTTGGCAGTTTAAAAGTCTGTTGTCAATATACAAACCATCACAGTGATTCTTCTGGAGTCTATTTATTAGGTTGACTAAGCTTCAGTTTGCAGAGCCTCAAGAAAAGCACAATTTTAATTTTTTGTGATTCCAAGTGAGGGGAGAGGGAGAAAATTTGAAAACATTAGTTCGGAGATTTGCAGCCAGATGTTGGAAAAAACAAAAATAATTTAGTATTAGTCCAGATTGTAGATAAATAATAAAACCTCAGAAAAACAATGAACTAGGATCTAATAATAGGCATACTATAGTTTTTTTCTAAAATATAATTATTTTCTCTACATAGATACCAAAGATAGATCATAGCAAGTTTAATTTACTTGTAAAATTAGTTTTGTTATACTTGCCCTGACCATTTACATAAGTCTAGCAAGACTAGTGACTGATTAGGTGCTTTTTAAGTTTGCTTTGTTGGAACTTTTAATAAAAAATGTTAGATTATTCTTTTAAAAGCCTTGTTAGATTATTCTTTCTAGACTTGACAGATTATACTGTCAAGGCTAGAAAGCCAAGGCAAGGACTCACCCTTGAATTATGACTGTGTAATACATACAGACTTGACTCCATGAGGAAGAAAGAGGACCCCAAAAAGATGGCTAGTGGCACCTTTTCTGTGTTTCTTAGAGGAGCTCAGGGTTGTTCAAAGTCTCCTTCAGATCTCTTTATGTGGTCGTCACGTTACAGGGAAGGGGTACTGATCCAGACCCCAAGAGAGTTCTTAGATCTCTCACAAGAAAGAATTCAGAGTGAGTCCATAGAGTAAGGTGAAAGCAAGTTTATGAGGAAGGTAAAGGAATAAAGAATGTCTACTTCACAGACAGAGCAGCCCTGAGGGCTGCTGGTTGCCCATTTTCATGGATATTTCTTGATGAAATGCTAAACAAGGGATGGATTATTCTGCCTCTCCTTTGTAGGCCATCTAGGGTAACTTCCTGATATTGCCATGGCATTTGTAAACTGTCATGGCGCTGGTGAGAGAGTAGCAGTGAGAACAACCAGAGGTCACTCTCGTGGTGATCTTGGTTTTGGTGGGTTTCAGCCAGCTTCTTTACTGCAACCTGTGCATCAGCAAGGTCTTTATGACCTGTTTCTTTTGCTGACCTCCTATCTCATCCTGTTATTTAGAATACCGTAACTGTCTGGAATGAAGCCCAGTAAGTTTCAACCTAATTTTGCCCAGCCCCTATTCAAGATGGAGTTGCTGTGGTTCAAATGCCTCTGATAGTCAGAACTCTGATGTTTCCTCACAGTAATTTTTATCCACTGACACCAAATAGAGAAGGTAGAAGCTTGAAGGGTACATATTAAAAATTAAAGGAAGCTGAATGGAAGATTGAAGGTGAAAAGGAGCTAGAAGAAGAAGCAAATGAAAGAACAAGACTCAGGAGAGCCAGATTGAGAAGATCTTCAGTTTTCCAAAAGGCTAATGAAATTTTACATTATCCTTGGCAAAATTTATGACATTAAGAAAGGAAGCAAATTTATTTAAATGTATTAATTTAATTAAATTGATAAATATTAATTATATGCTTAATAAGTTAAGCATGCAATTAAAAAGGTATTTCAGTTGACTAAAAAATATTTTATGGATAAAACAGGATCCAAAGAAGAAAGTTCTTAAAAAACAAAAACAAAAACAAAAACAAAAAACTATGACCTAAATATTAGCTTTTAGTTAGGCTGACTTTTGACCATAGAACTCTTTTAAAATTTTAAAAAATATTTTATTATTAGGTTTTAGCAGAGCAAAAAGTAGAAATTCCTGTTTCCCGGTTCTTTTATCCCTGAAATTTGCATTTTTAAAGGGGGCGGTTTCTTAGGTAAGGCTGAGGAAAGAATTTATACCTCAAAAGAAGAAGTACAGAGAAGTAATATAAGTGGTTAGTGGCCTAGGGTAATTACTAATCAAAAAAATTTTTTTAGTATAAAGTTCCCTTTTACCTAGAGGAGAAGGGAGAAAGCAAAGAAAACAATTGAAACAACCAAAAAAGCTTTTATTATGCTCCAAATATACACAGAAATTTTAAATTTACATCTCAAATGACATAAGGCTGAAACAAATAAGCGTATGAGACCAAAATAAATAAGGGCTTTTTGGGCTGGCCCAGTGGCTCACACCTATAATCCCAGAACTTTGGGAGGCTGAGGCGGGAGGATCACCTGAGGTGAGAAGTTCAAGACCAACCTGGGCAACATGGTGAAACCCCGTCTCTACTAAAAATACAAAAATTAGCTGGGCACCTGTAACCCCAGGTACTCGGGAGTCTGAGGCAGGAGAATCACTTGAACCTGGGAGGTGGAGGTTGCAGTGAGCCGAGATCGTGCCACTGCACTCCAGCCTGGGCAACAGAGCAAGACTCCATCTCAAAAATAAATAAATAATAAAATAAATATGAACTTTTAAGCAAGGTCTATAAAGAGGGAGAAAAGATGCTGCCCTTTCAACACCTGTAGCATTCCCAAAGACAGGCACACACACAATAAAATGTTTAGATGCTTAGCCACAAAAATATGTAACCCACACTCTTGGCTTGCTATATTTTGGGAGCTCCCAACTTTTGGTTGGCCACATGCACACAAAAGCCTGATAACATGTTTATTTCCATGGATGGAAAATCAAAATAGACAAGTAGTCCATTCGAAAAATAGAAAATCAAAAGCTATTGTCGATGAAAAGAGTCAAACTCTAAAATATTTGAAGAGATTTATTCTGAGCCAAATGTGAGTAACCATGGCCCGTAAAAGCCCTCAGGAGGTCCTGAGAACCTGTGCCCAAGGTGGTCAGGGTGCAGCTTAGTTTTATACATTTTAGCATTTTAAGGAGGCATGAGACATCAGTCAAATACATTTAAGAAATACAAAGGCATTATTAATATGGCTCCAGTGACTGGAGGAACAACAGGGTTCTTGGTCTCATGCCAATTTGGATACAACGACATGGACACACATGGAGTGGTTTTAAGGAACGAAAAGTTTAATAAGCAAGAAAGAAGGAAGGAAGGAAGACGAAAACAGCTCCCCATTCAGAGACAGAGGGAGCGGGGATTCAAACAGAGAAAACCCCATGTGCCCCAGTTAAAAGTGGCTGCTTATATAGGGAGGTTGGATAAGGTGGTGTCTGATTTGCATAGGGCTCAAGAGATTGGTTTGACCAAGCATGTCATTCATGTAGCCTGGGGAAAAAGCTGGCCCTCCCACCCTAACCTTTTAATATGCAAATGCAGGGCACCATGATATTCTACACAGGTGAGGATATGTGGAGGCACCTACGGGGGCAAGGGCAAGAAGTCAGAGAGAATCACAATGTTTGGATGGACCCAGTTTCTAATGGCCTTTATTTGCACATCAAAGCTTGCTGGCCCAGCTTTAAGAGCCAGGGCTTTTCTGCTAGACAAGAAACATTTCTGAAGCTGCTTTAAAAGAAAAAACAAAACTTCTCAAGGACCCCTTTTCCTATCTGCTTAAAATAATATCTTAATAACTCCTATAATATCAGGACAACTCAAAGGGTGTGGCGGGGGGGCGGGGGGCTTCCAGCTTCCAAGCTACAGATAATTTGCATATATTTCTGGTTGACAATTGTGATCAATAGTAAGGAAATGTTCAGGTTAAGATAAAAGATTGTGGAGACCAAGGTTCTTTTGAAGTCTTATAGAGACAATTGATGACAAATGTTTCCTATCCAGATCTTTAAGAGGTGCTAGACATTTAGTTAATCTCTTTTTTTTTTTTTTTTTTTTTTTTTTTGATACGGAGTTTCGCTCGTTACCCAGGCTGGAGTGCAATGGCGCTATCTCGGCTCACCGCAACCTCCGCCTCCCGGATTCAGACAATTCTCCTGCCTCAGCCTCCTGAGTAGCTGGGATTACAAGCACGCGCCACCATACCCAGCTAATTTTTTGTATTTTTAGTAGAGACGGGGTTTCACCATGTTGACCAGGATGGTCTCGATCTCTTGACCTCGTGATCCACCCGCCTCGGCCTCCCAAAGTGCTAGGATTACAGGCTTGAGCCAGTTAATCTCTTTAGGATTGGGAGGACCTGGAAGAAAAAGATCTAGCTATATTAACAGAGATACTTTACAGATGCAAATTTTCCCCCACAAAAGACAGCTTTGCAGGGCCGTTTTCAAGCTATGGTAAAGAAACTTGTTCTGGAGTAAAATATTTTTATTTTCTTCCTTGTTTCATAATGTTATGCCAGAGTCAGTTTGGAAAGAAAGTCATAACCCATCTGATAAGAATTTATGGTTTGTAGAACATGACTCCCCAGACCCCTTAGATAGGAATTTGGGCAAGATAAAAAAAAAATCAGAGTTTAGTCCTCGCTATTCATGGGAAGGAAAGGACTACTAACAAATTTGTTCACCTCACCTCTGTTAAATGTGTGCTCTGAATGAAGAGACCCCCTAAGGCTTTGTATGAGCAACATAGCTGTTTATTCACCTGGGTGTGCATGGGCTGAGTCTGAAAAGAGAGTCAGCAGAGGGTGGTGGGATAGGAGTTGGTTTTATAGGTTTGGAGTAGGCAGTGGAAAGTTACAGAAGTTCAAGCTGGGATGGGGGGTCATAGGGTCTGGAGTCACAAGGTTGACCAAGGTCAGTTACAAAGTCCAGTTGCCTTATCAGTTAAGGTGGGAATAAGGAACGATAGAAGAATGTCTCAAGTTAATTAGGCATCACAGGGATCGATCATTCTGATCATTCTTCCCCTTTTCATGGTCTTCCAGTAACTTCAGACTTTCTAGTTCCAGGAACTCATCTGCAGTGTCCAGGTCACAGAGGTCACCATGGCATCTATGGCGCCATCAGTCAGCCTAAAAGACCCTACAGCCTCAAAGCCTAGAGTCATAAAAATAGAAATTTAAAATAAAAAATTTAGACGAATTGTTATAAATCTTTCTTTCCTAAGCTAAAAGAATTTACTTGAGGAAATGGGACTAAATTCAGAGGAAGGAAAGTTTAAATCAGGAGCACAGAAATTTAAAATATCTTTTGGTTTAAAGAATTTTAACTTTGGTTTAAATCTGATTTCTGCCTTTAATTTTGTTAAGAGAATTTTTAAGACTAGCTGTAAAAGTGTTATGTGTCTTTATTTCCATTTGTTCTATCCATAAATACACATAAGGCAACTGCTTGGAGTGAGAGCTTTCTGAGATATTTTTTTAGTTATAGAGTCTGTCTAAGTCAAAAGATCCATCATCTGGCATTGACAATTAGGCTCCCCAATGGCGTACTTATTTTAGCAGTGACATAATCCAATAAGCCTCTTCAAGGAAAGACTAGGAGGTAATTTTTTTTAGGTTTAGAATAAAATTTTTTATCCAGGTAAGAAGCATTCCCAAAGAAGGTGTAGAAGAGGCAGCTCTCATGATACCCAAAATTTCATTCCCGGAAATAAACTAAAGAAGCCAAAAGATCCTGTTGACACAGATGGTTAAGGCTGATGTTTGTGCAAACAGTGTCTCTGGTCTCCTTATGCACATGTGGACACATGGACACATAGGGTGCCTTCAGTCACAGACTCACCAACCTGTGAGTCCAGGCAGATGTTTCTGGGGTTGGACTTTCCTAGGACTAACAAGGCAACAAAGACTGAAATGACAGAAACCCCCCATAAATGAGACTTCTTATTAAGACAAATGCCTCTGTGAATTTAGCACATTTGGAAAAGAGAGTAATACTTCATAATTTTACATGTCATGGGGTACCAGGCCTTTCAGACTGGCCACCTGACATGATCTAATAACCATACCCTCAGCTGGCAGACAAAAAGACAGAGTGTTTTCACTTGGCCCCAAAGCCAAGCTCTTGAGACATAAAACAAGACCAAAAACTAGCTCAAGCAACAGGTTTATAAGGGCCTTAGGCCCGTGTTGGACCCAGTGGTTTTCTTCTTTGTGACATACAATACAGCAAGACAGAGACAGGGAAACAAAGACCATTTCTGGAAGAAAAAGGATCAGACAAGATGAATGCTTATATCAGAAATACACTGGAGTTGCCATACCCAAGGATCAGCCTCTACAAATGCTTTTCCCCTATTAATATAAATTTTGAAAGGAAAGGGAGAAAAATAGTGTGTTTTGCTATTCATTCAACTGGAGTTCATAGACAGGATAGCAGGAGTCTGATTGGTAAGGAATTCTTTCCATTTTTGCTGGCTTTTCAGTCCTAGGTTCTCTCAACTGCAGATTCCAAAGGAGCAGAATGGTTTTGGTATCCTTCCAGCTATGCCAAATCTATGAGGCCAAGACAATTTTCCCTCACTCCCTGAAGTTTCATGTTTGCTAAACAAACTGGCAATAAACAGATTAACAGGAGAAAAAGCATACAAATTTATTAACATGCGTATGTATGCAGAAGTCCTGCAAATATGAGATTCAAAGAAAGGCCACTCACTTGGTTGCAGCTAAACTATCTCCTTCACAAGGGAGAAGAAAATGAGGGGAATGTAGGCAATTTTGAAGGGCAGTGAACAATTCTGAGTAATTGAATGAGCTTAAAAACCATAGAGCCTGGGACAAAGTTTCTCTGGGTTCTGGGAGATGGCAAGAAGGTGAGGGCGTAATCTCTCAAACACAGCTCTATTATCTTCATCAACACTATCGTTTTTTTGTCAGAAAAGATACTTAATAAGATTTAAATCTTCTTAAATTTGTTAAAATTTATTTTATGACCCAACATATTCTGTATCTGGAAAATGATTCATGTGCACTTGAAAGAATGTATATTCTGCTGTTGTTAGAATGTTCTAACATTTTGCTGCTGATAGAATGTTCTGTATATCTGATACTTCATTTGGTCTATAGCGTCATTCAAGTATGCTGTTTCCTTATTGATTTTCTGCCTGGATGATCTATCTGTTTTTTTAAATTGGAGCCTTGAAGTCCCCTACTATTATATTGCTAGCTACTTCTCCCTTCAGTTCTGTTAATATTTGCTTTATATACTTAGGTATATTGGGTGCCTATATATTTACAATTATAATATCCTCTTTATGAATTTAGTTCTTCATCATTGTATTATAAACAACGTTTTCTTGTGTCTTCAGACAGTTTTTGACTTAAGGTGTATTTTGTCTGATGTAAGTATAGCCAACCCTGCTCTCTTTTGGTTGTCATTTGCATGGACTATACTTTTTATCCCTTCATTTTCATCGTGTGTGTGTGTGTGTGTGTGCATGTTTGTGTGTGTGTGCATGTTTGTGTGTGTGTGCATGTTTGTGTGTGTGTGCATGCTTGTGTGTGTGCATGTTTATGTGTATGTGTGCATGTTTGTGTGTGTGTGCATGTGTGTGTGTGCATGTTTTGAAGGCAACATATAGTTGGATCTTGTTTTGTTATCCACATAGTTACTCTATGTATATTGATTGGAGAATTTAATCCATTTACATTTAAAATAATTATTGCTTGGTAATGACTTAAAATTGCCATTTTCTTCATTGTTTTCTGACTGTTTTGTAGTTTGTTTCTTTCTTCCTCTCTTTCTTTCTTTCTTTGTGATTTGATAAGTATCATGTTGGTATGCTTTTATTTATTTCTCTTTATCTTTTTTGTTTCAGCTATAAAAAGGTTTTTTCTTTGTGGTTAGTATGAGATCAGATAAAGCATTTTATAGTTATAAAAGCCTATTTTAAGCTAATAATAACTTAACATCTACCACATCCAAAAAGTCTACAATTTAACTTCTCCTCCCATATTTTATGTGACTGCTGTGTTATGATTTACATCTTTTATATATTGGATCTATTAACTGATTTAACTGATTATTGTAGCTGCAGTTATTTATAATACTTCTGTCTTTCAACATTTTTACTAGAGTAAAATGTGATTTATATACACTGCATTATGGTATTCTGAATTTGGCTATATTCATACCTTTACAGTGTGTTTTATACTTTCATATGTCTTCATGTTGTTGATTTAATCCTTTAATGTCAGCTTGAAGAAATTTCTTTAGCATTTCCTGTAAGGTAGATCCAAAGCTGATGGACTCCTTTAGCTTTTGTTTGACTGGGAAAGTCTTTATCTTGTTTTTATTTCTGCAGGACAGCTTTGCTGGGTATGGTATCTTTTCTTGGCAGTTTTTTTTTCCTTTACAGCACTTTGACTATATTATTTAACTCTACTGGTCTGCAAGGTTTCTGCTAAAACATTCACTGATAGTCTTATGAGTGTGGGGGTTTTCTCATGCATGATGTGTCCATACTTAAGGCATATTTTGTTATTATTTCTTTTTTTTTTTTTTGAGACAGAGTCTTGCTCTGTCACCAGACGCCAGGCTGGAGTGCAGTGGCGCAATCTCAGCTCACTGCAATCTCTGCCTCCTGGGTTCAAGCAATTCTCCTGCCTCAGCCTCCCAACTAGCTGGGGCTACAGGTGCACGTCACCACGCCCAGCTAATTTTTGTATTTTTTAGTAGAGACAGGGTTTCAACATGTTGGGGAGGATGGTCTCGATCTCTTGACTTCATCACCTGCCCACCTCGGCCTCCCAAAGTGCTGGGATTACAGGCGTGATGTTATTATTTCTTTAAATAACTTTTCACCCCTTTCTCCTTTTTTCCTTCTTAAGATTTCCATAATGCATATGTTGGTTTGCTTGATGGTATTCCTTTAGTTCCATAGGCTTTCTTCACTCTTGTTCATTATTTTCTTCTTTTTTGTTTCTCTGGTTAATTTCAAATAACCTGTCTTCAAGCTAGCTGATTCCATATTTTGCTTGATCAAGTCTGCTATTGAATCTCTCTATAAAAATTTTCAATTCAGTCATTGTTTTCTTCAGCTCCAGAATTTATGTTTGGCTCTTCTGTATAATTTTTATCTCTTTGTTGCACTTTTAATTTTGTTCATGTATTATTTTTCTTATTTTTGTTTCACTGCTTATCTGGGTTCTTTTTTAGCACACTGAGGTTCTCTAAGATAATTATCTTGAATTTTCTTGTGAAGTAGTTTGTAGATCTCTATTTCTTTAGGGTTGGCTACTAGTGCATTATTTTATTCTTTGATGGCATCGTGTTTCCCTCATTATTTGGGATCCTCATGGCCTTACATTGGTTTCTGTGCATTTTAAGAAATAGGCACCTATTCCAGTGCTTACAGGCTGGCTTCAACAGGGAAAGTCCTTTACCAGTTTCTGTCTAGTAATTCTGGACAAGTTGGCTGGTGGGTTTATGAGTAAGCTCACTGCTGGAGTCCTTGAACAGGCTGGCCTGGTGCCTAAGCCCATGGAACCTAACTGGAGCCTGGGGTCATGGAAGTTGGTCTGGCTCTGGAGCAGGCCTGGATCCTGGGACCACAGGGGCTGACCTGGTACTGGGTGGGCCTGGTACTAGGATTCATGGTGAAGTCAGGTGCTCACTTCACTTTCTTTTCCCCTACACAGAGAGTAGCCTTCTCTTCTATGCTGTGCAGGTTTAGGGGAATGGGTGACACAGGTAATGTTAAACTGTCCTTTCTGTCCTCTTCAGTGAGCATTTTCTTATTTCTGTGCTCCACCCAGATGCCATAATCTCTCATCTGGATCCTCTGGCTTTTATAAAGGTATTTTCATGTATGGATTGTTGTTGGTGTTTTTGTGAGGGGACAAGTGCTAGACACTCCTATTCTGCCATTTTGTTCATGTCACTCTCTCAAGGATATTTCTCAATCCTATATATTGAAAGCTATTGGCAACACAGGACAGAGCAAAGAACAGCCCTTCCATAGAATGTTTCTTACTAGTTGGTAGACAAAAAATAAATCCCTTAAGTCATCTAAGGCTTATTTTTTTCTTCTATAACATGAGAATAAGAATCTGTCTCATTGTTTTTATGAAAGGACCAAATGAGATCATTCATGTCAGCATTTGTCTATCAATAAATCTTTACTGAGAGAATTTTTGTGTTCCTGACATTGTCCCAGTGCTAAGGACGTGTTAGTGAAACAGAAAGAAAAGTCCTTACCCCCATGGAGCTTTCATACCAGTAGTTGAAGAAAAAGTTGCTCTGAAACTTATTAAAGAAGTAAAGATTTACTCAAGACTATTGCAATAAATGTTAAGACTATCACAATAGAGGAAAAAATCAGGCTCAATTCTGAATACAACAAAAACAAGTGGTTTTCTTTTTTTGGTAACCAAGAAGCAGGTTGGGGATTGATGTCTAAAAAAGCACTAAGAGGAAACAGAAAAGGTAAGGGGCTTCTTGCTAAGCCAAATATAGGATTCTTGCTGAAGACAGGGCAGAATGATCAGATATCAAGGGGGAGTAGGCAAGAATTCTTGCTAAATTGACTTAGAAGAATTTTTGCTAAGATTGTGTTATACAGACCTGGCTAGAACAGGGGCCAAGGTTGAGGCCTACTCAAGAAAAGGGCTCAGAGTAGCCCGGATAAAGTTTGGTCAAAGAGAGAGTGTCTGTCAATTTCATCCTCTGAATATTTAACTGGACTCAACAAATCCCTGCTGAAAAGTAAATGCCCACCAAAAATGTTATTTATTTCTGTCATTTATGCCCCATTACTTTAATCTCAGGGGAAAAAAATCTCTTAAAAAGAAGAGGTTAAGAGATAATTCAGAAATTTAGAAGCACAATCTTTGGGAAAAGGTAGGTGGGGATACTGTGAGGCCCTGAGGGTAGAGATGTAAGCAAGTGTTCCCTCCTTTTTCCATTTTCCTTCTGCTTCTGTAATTATGACTGCAAGTTCCCCTGGGCTGCCAGAGTTGGCAGGCATTCGGAAAGCCCTGGTAGAATTGTTTTTCTTTTTTTTTTTTTTTTTTTTGGAAGGATGCTTGTTTTGTTTTGTTTACTAAATATAGATTCCTTCACATAGTAAGGAATCATAATGGGTAAAATGGAAGTTAAACAAGCAAATGTTCCTCATAAATCAGATACTGACTTCAGTCATTTTTAATGGTTTATTGACAATATTGGTACTGATTTCAAAGATTGTACAATTAATTTCTGTTATCAATATGTATTTAAAAATTTAAGATTAGAATTCAGCTAAATTCTATAAGTTGTATAAACAGGGCTCTTCTATCCTCATCTGAAGACCTAATCTGTTCTCCGTTTCTTCAGCAAAGAAGCTTAGGCCAGAGGATATGGAAATACATCAGCCCTCAGCTCCATGTTCAGTGAGCAGCAAGATCAAAAGTTTATCCTCAAGAAGTGTCAGCCACTTCTGGTATCTACAAGAGCCTAAGCCTAGGTGGAGAGGAATTGTAAATAATTCTGAAGGCCTCCAACAAATTGTTGGAGAATTCACAGGAAAATCAAGGTGATCCTAACCACTCTGAATTTCTTTCCTGGCTGTAGACAATGGTTTGATGTCTCCTTGCTCTTGCACCCTCTGTATTTAGTTCAGGACATAGTTCACTTTCTTTCTGTTGCACACATGACAAAGCTCCAGAGAGATGTCACACCAGCCACTCTCTCTCCTGACAATAAATTAAAGGCGTGAAGGTTTGACTTTCTCTAATTGATTTAGGTCCATGACTTGACTCATGACATTTCATATTCTCAGTGAGTTATTTCATTCATGATAAATGATTTGAGTGCCTGAAAAAGAGCCACGGACTAGATAGCTCAGGAGGCTGAGGAAATAACAATGCTTTTGTCTGGTTCAACTCCAATTTGATTAACGGAGACACAAGGCTGTTGTTTAAAAACTGCTCACCAGGAGGGAAGGAGTACATCTCCCCCATATCCAGCAGTTTTTGCAAAGTTATTCCTTCAGTACAATCTGCTTCAGTATCCTTTATCAGCATTATCTTCTTGAGCATGTTTCTGAAGCTTGACTAAATCATGCCAGCCCCAGGAGTAGCTAGCAAAAGTAGGAAGAGAAGTTTAAGATAGGTAAGTTAGATTAAGGTAGAAAAAAAAGGCCCTCCAGAAGAACATGCATTTAGCAATATTTACTTAGCATCTCCAAAACATATGGCTCTGCCCAACAATGTCAGTTGTAAGCACAGCTGAGGAACATAACGAAATCTGTTTTTAGGTGGGTGCATGGCTTATCCCTGTAATCAACCCCAGCACTTTCGGAGGCTGAGACAGGAGGATCAGAGAATCACTTGAGCCCACGAGTTTGAGACCAGCCTGGGCAATAAAGTGAGACCCCCCCCCCCCGCTCCATCTCTACCAAAAAAAAAAAAATGTTTTTAATTAGCAGGGCACGGCGGTTCATGATTGTAGTTCCAGCTACTGTGGAGGCTGAGGTGGGAAGATCACTTGGGCCCAGGAGGTTGAGGCAGCAGTGAGCCACTGTACTCTGACCTGGGCAATATAGCAAGACGCTGTTTAAAAAAACAATTAAAAGGCATAAATTTTAATAAGAGATTGATTTTATTACTATATATCATGTCCCCATGCTGTGGCAAAATATTTTTTTTTTATTCTTCATCATTCAGTCTTTCAGAATCCATTTCAAGTAAGATCTTTCCTTAGTCTCCTTTCTTTTCTACTCTTGGCCCCACCCTCAGTCCTAGTCTCATTTTGCTGCTGTCCCTTCTGGTTAGGCCTGTCAGTGCTGCTCTCTCCTAGTAACCCGAGCGCCTTCATTATGACTGCTCTGTCCTCTGCTGGGGCCACTTTCAAGACAATCAAAGCTACCAATTTCACTACCAATGATTATTTGGCATTCTTTTGGCTGTGACTTTCATTTTACCTTTCTTTTTTAAAATTGAGGTTTAATTTGTACCCAATGAATGCTCAGATCTTAAATGTACTGTCCAATCAGTCTTAACACGTACATACCAAATGGTGAGCACTTCCATTGCCTGGAGAGTGTCTCCACCCCTTCCAAGTCTGTTCCTCCAGAAACAGCCACTGATCTGATTTTCATCAACATGAAACATAGTTTTCCCCCATTTATAATTTTATATTAGTAGAATCACACATTATGCAGTTTAGGGATGAGGGATCTGGCTTCAAACTCAGTATAATGTTTTTGAGATTCATCTATGTTGTTACATAGATCGACCGTTTGTTCCTTTTTATTTCTGGGTAATATTTCATCACCTGAACAGATGATAGTTTGTTTATCCAGTCCACTGATAGGCATGCAGGATGTCTCCAGTTTTGGGCTACTGTATATAAGATTGCTACAAACATCCTTCACATGTTATTTTCATTCTTCTTGGAGAAATAGTTAGGTCATAGGCTGGATGTATGTTTAACTGTTTTTAAATTACTAAACACTGTAAACCATTTTACACTTCCACTGGCAATGTATGGAAGTTCTGGTTGGCCCACGTTCTTTCTCATTTTAGCCACTGTAGTGAGTGTGTAGTTGCATCTCATTATGGTTTTAATTTGCATTTTAAATGATATTATGTGCTTTTTCATGTGTTTACTGCCATTTGTATATCATTTTTCGAGAAGTGTTTAAGTCCATTGCCCATTTTTATTTGGTTTTCTTTTTTGTTATTGAGCTGTAGGAGTTATTTATATACTAGATAAAAGCCATTTGTCATATGTATGTGTTGAGAATTATTTTTCCCAGTCTGAATTGACTATCAATTTCTTGATGCTTTTTATCAATGTACAGAGGTTTTTAATTGTGATAGCCTAAACAATTAATGTTTTTTAATAATTCATGGTTTTTGTGTTCTCTCTAGGAAGTTTGTACAGATATATAGGATTATCTTCAAAGTTATGAGGCTAAGCCTATATTTTATTACAGTAGCATTATTATTTTAGCTTTTTTTATTAGGGTCTGTGATTCATCATCAGATTTTTTGTATATGGTGAGATAGGTCAAACATCTTGATTTTTCTATGTGGATGTTCAATTATCTCAGCACAATTGGTTGAAGAGATTTCACTATTAAACTGTTTTAGTGCATCTGTTAAAAATCATTTAATTTCCTATGTGTGGACTTAGCATTATTTTAATGTGTTTTACGCAAAAAAGAGCCTACCCTTAGTAGGGGTCAGAATCCAGAGTTCAGCCTGGGAGGTAACTGACACAAGCTAGAGTGCCTTTATACCTGAGGCCTGATTTTTACACGGGTTCTTGGGCTTTCATAGGTTTAGGAAAACCTAAGGAAATACATTCAAAAGAGCTATTGGCACTGATGAGGTGTGAAGTCTTCATTCATTGTTTTCCTTCCCCAGTCAAAAAAGAATTGTCCCAGGTACTTCATAGATCTCTGCAATGTGGGACCCCTTTGATTATAAAGGCAGAGTCATTGACTCCCATCTCTAGAAAATTGCTTGGAAACTTGATCAGTGCTACAGTACTGGGCAGATATATTGAGAGATTTTTATGCTTCCCTAAATCAAAATTAAGGAGTAAGTGGCCTGCCCAACTTTTATTTTCCTATTTCCCCTTCATAAACTCTACAGTTACTTTTATCACAGGTAAGCTGACATTTTGAGCATAATAGTTTTTTAAACCCATGGCAGATATATCTTTTTGAAGGTTTGTTTAAAAGTTTTCCTTCCAATTATTATTAATTGTCAAAATCATAATGTAGCAACCTTGTAAATATATATTGAGTGCTTGGTAATATAAAAGAAATTCAAAAAGAAACAAAACAAAACACACAAAAACACATCCTCTGTAAGTTGTATTGACTTTTGAAAACTTTCTTGTATAGGAAAGTTCAGACTCTCCCTCTGAAAGTTTAAGTCTGAGTCTATTGAAATGAATTGAGAAAAGACAGATTAATAGAAAAAGGTATACAAATTTATTAACATGCGTATGGACACAGGAGCCATATCCAAAGTATTAGACTCAAAGGAGGGGCCAGATGGTTGAGGTTTTTATATTATCCTGAGGTTACAGAATGAATAGGGGCTTGGGGCTTCTCGGGAGAGGTGGAGACACAGGTGATGGGAGAGTGAGGGCAGGAAAGCCAGCAAAGGCTTTTTTTTTTTGAGATGACTGGAGTTTCTGTTGCCCAGGCTGGAGTGCAGTATGGGCTCACTGCAACCTCTGCCTTCCAGATTCAACCAATTCTCCTGCTTCAGCCTCCTGAGTAGCTGGGATTATAGGCATCCGTCACCATGCCTGGTAAATTTTTGTATTTTTAGTAGAGACGGGGTTTCACCATGTTGGCCAGGCTGGTCTCGAACTCCTGACCTCAGGTGATCCACCCACCTTGGCCCTCAAAGTGCTGGGATTACACATGTGAGCCATCCCGCCCGGCCAATGGCTATATTGTTTTTAGATGACATCCCTCAGGGAGGAGCTCTCAGAAAGAACAGATGAGTGCCTGGGGTAACAGTTTCTCTGTCGGACTTTTAAGGTGTGAGATTTTTAGCCTCCTTTTCTTGTGAGTTCATCCTTTCCAGATCTGGATAAGAGGAGCTTCGGAGAAAGCCTGGCTATTTATTTCACCTATGAGGATTTTCTCTACAGATGCAAATCTCCCCCACAAAGGAAATTTTTTTCAGAGCTATTCCTGTAGTTTGCAGCCCTTTTTAATAGCCTTACCAAAATATGCCAAAGATGTATATTTTAGGGTTAAGCACTCTGGTTTCCTTCACTCGAAAGTCTTAATCAGAAATACAAAAAATTGTTCCTAGTAGCATGAAGTAAGTTAAGGTTTAGAGAATATTTGAATAATCACAATTAAAAGGCTAATCAGAGCTTTATCCCGAAGTATAAGAGGATTTCAGTGATTGAAGCACAGATTCCTGGTGTTACCTTCATAAGGACATATTGTAGCACTAATTAAGAGTTGCTATCATTTTGGCAGACTCAGGAGAGAGGAAGGCTCTGTAGGCAAGCAGAGGCATTTTCCTGTGGGTTGTCTGTCAAATACTGCAGAGAATCCTGCAGTGGAGAAACAGTCCTTGTAGATGCTTGCTAACAGTCAAGACAATGTAAAGGTGCTATGCGTGCCCTTTAGAAGAGAGATCCTGGAGGCTTTTCCAAACATATGACACAATGCACGTAGCCTTCACACATTTAACAGGTGGGTTTTTTTGAAATGTTATCTTTTCTGTTTCTGACAACAGCTGTGTGGGCCTGCTCAGCCCAAAGCTCCAGAGCTTGCCACTCTCCTTTACCTTCTAGGTGCCTGTGCAACCACACACACTCATACACATACAGGCACGCCCATCTATTCACACGGGCCTGCTGAGCACTTTTAATGGATATGAGCATAATTAGCATCAGCTGGCCTGGACAGCTCATGCGTTCTCTGTTTTTCACATTCTTTTCCTTCCCTCCATAGCTGAATTTACAAGGAAATGATCAAGAAAAATAGCCAAGATTTGTTGAGCATTGACCATATGCCATGTATAGTGTTAAGAACTTTACAGTTCTTAAGTTATTTACAGCTCTCAAGGAGATAGATCTCCCAAATTGTCACAACCATCCTCGGAGGAAGGTTTTATTATTATTGTCTTATAGATAAAGAACCTAAGGCTCAGTGTCCACATTCAATAACTTGCCCCTGGCTACAGAGCTAATTAATCCTGAACTTGAACAAAGGATTGTCAGACTTCACCACTTGCTCCTAACTATGATGCATTCTCAAGTCCATGGCAAGCTCTTTGATGTTGCTTTGAGTTTTATTTTGTTTTCTTTTTCGTTATATCGAACTATATGTTAAAACAAAACAATCTTTTTCTCCCACTCCCTGTCACACAATCGTATAGTGCCTTCATAAGGTTGGTAGCTACCATTTGTGTCATGATTGTTTCTGATTTTTGAATTGAAATGTTTGGCAGAGAAAAGATGTTGCCTCCACTGCATTTGATTTTGTAGCTGAATAGAGCCACTTTCATTCAGAGCGTCTTCAGAGCAGACAAAAATCAAGGTCTGCCTGCTTAAAAAATAAAATGACATGCTCCACCAGGGCAACAACAAGAAAAAGCATCTTGGGTTTCATGTTAATGCTGTGAACGGCGGAGGAGAGCCAGACGAAAGCAAGACCAAACGACAGGAGAGAAGCAGCAAAAGCAGGAGCAGCGCTGAGCCTCTTGTAATCGCTGCCTTGCATTTCCTTTTGCTGTTCTCTTCTTTGTGGGGAAGAAGGAGGTGGTGTCTGATTTATAGAATTTTTGTTTCCAGCTCCCAGATATTCACACTTTAAAACCTAGGGACGTAGCTAAAAACGGCTTCTGAAGCACTTGGAAAGGACGAGTTATTTTCCACATCTAAACCTAATATAATTGTGTCTGTGCAATTTTGCTTGAAAATGCCCCCAGGAGACCAGTTTCAGGGCTCTGCCAGGTGGCCTAAGTTCATCCCTTCCTCCAATATCCCTGAGACTACCTGAGACCCAGGACAAGCACTTGGAACCATCATTTTGCAGGGACAGATGGCAGCAAATACTGTAAGCAGGACACAGAGTTTCTAGGCAACCCCCATCTCCTTTCCCAGCCTGAGGCAATGGGGCACCTTCCCTGGGGCTGACTCAGAGCCCTGAGTGTGGGCTGTGCTGGGTCCCAGTCTCTCAGCTCCCCCACTGTGGCGCAAACCTGTTCTCCTGCTTGCCTTTATTCTTATTATTGGAGGATTTTATTTTCCTGCTTACCTTGCCAGCTGCCGAAAACAAAACAAAGCAGCACTTCTGATTTTCTTCACACCCTTGACCCTGGAGAATTCCCTTGCCCACAGCCACCATCTGGGAGAGCCATTTCTTTCTTCTAACCTGTAAACATTTTCAAAAAGCCTCCAAAGGCAAGCATTTGGCAAACCATCGTGACTGCTTTCCTGCGAACACTGAGATTTCAAATTTTAATTGCAGCGTCTTGATTAGGCATCAAAAGTCCATATTCGAGCATTTGAACTGACAATTTGAAAATGCAAGTCCATCCATTTCAAGTCCTTGTTTACAATGGTTCAAATGCTGAATTCGTTATTACTCATTTTGAAAATTTTCTTGAATTCTGCATAGAGAAAATAATTTGGTGGTTCCTACTGTTTATCCCTGGTTAGCTTTTTTTGTTTTTTCTTTGAGACAGGTTCTCGCTCTGTTACCCAGGCTGGCGTGCAGCCCACCTCAGCCTCCAGAGTGGCTGGGACCATAGGTGTGTGCCACCATGCCTGGATAATTTTTTTGCATATTTTGTAGAGACAGGCTTTAACATGCCACCCAGGGCCGGTCTCAAATTCCTGATCTCAAGTTATCTGCTCACCTCAGCTTCTGAAAGTGTTGGTATTGCAGGTGTGAGCCACTGCACCTGGCCTATACCTAATCTACTACTCACCATTTTCAGATACCTATAGTGCTATGCCTGTGACTCTTCAAAATTCTTATGTTGAACCTCTAGCCCCCAATGTGATGGTATTTGGAGATAGCGCCTTTAGGAGATGCTGGGGATTGAATGTTTATATCCCTTCCAAAATTTAGTTAAAATGTAATCCCCAATACAACAGTACTGAGAAGTGGGACCTTTAAGAGTGCTATGCCCTGACAGCCCCACCCTCGTGGATGGGATCAGTGCCTTACGGAAGGACTGAAGGGACCTAGCTAAATGCTTTTGCCCTTCTGCCTACCACCAAGTGAAGACACAACATTGACCCTTTCTGCCTTATGAGGACATGGTGATAAGGCGCCGTCTTGGAAGAAGACTTTCCAGCCTCCAGAACTGTGAGAAATAAATTTCTATTATGTGTAGATTTCCCATGCAGTAGTATTCTGTTACAGCAGTACAAACGGCCTGAGACAGGAGGTAGGTAGGTTCAGATGAGGGGCCCTCATGATGGGATCTTCGCCCTTTCAAGAAGAGATACAAGAGCGATCTTGTGCTCTCCCTCTGCCATGTGAAGACATAGCAAGAAAGCAGCGATCTGCAAACCAAGAAGTGAGCCCTCATTGCACCCTAAATCTGCTGGCACCTTGATCTTGGCATCCTAGGCTCCAGAATTATGAGAAATAAATGTTTGCTGTTTAAGCCACTCAGCCCATGGTATTTTGTTGTAGCAGCCTGAGCTGACTAAGGCATATAGATAGATAATCTTAACCCACACCGGCCAATAGAAGAAAGAGAAATAGAAAAGAAAGTGGGGAAGTGTGGTAAAATATCCTCCTCCATGGCCTGCCCAGCAAGCGGAGACAAGAACAGAGGTGAGGATGTTTGTCTAACATCTGTCTTCCTCTAAAGCTCTCCAACTCATTACTTCAACTTTTGTGAACTAGGACCCTAAAGACCTCAGATCAGAAATTCAGCAGGGAGGGGGCTTATATTTGACTAGATCACCCCTAGCAAGGGAAAAACACATGAATTAGAAACTACTCCTTTCAGGAAATATTTGTGAGCCACTTGTTAGATGCCAGGCACTGTGCAAGGCCCTGGGCGAACCAGCAGGGGCCCTCTTGAACTCTGCACATCCAAAGTTGGACTCATTACTTCTTCCCTGCCCCTGTGAAAGGCACACATGGGGCCGTGGTGCTCCCATTTCTCACTGCCTCCTACTCTCCGCTGCTGCGATATTGTGTCTTTCACAGAAACACACAGCTCTCCTTATGCCCCTATTCTCACTTTAAGAAGTCTGTGGGGTACTAGAAACAGAAATAAGGCTGATCTAGACTCATAAAACTGCCTCTTTCTAGGTGTGGGGTCTTGAAAGAGTAATTTAACCCCACTAAGCCTTAACGTTTTCAGGACTAAAACAGGGAGAATATATACTTCATAGGGTTTTTGTGAATTTTTTTTTTTTAAGACGGAGTTTCACTCTTGTTGCCCAGGCTGGAGTGCAATGGTGCAATCTTGGCTCACCACAACCTCTGCCTCCCAGGTTCAAGCGATTCTCCTGCCTCAGCTTCCCGAGTAGCTGAGATTACAGGCATGCACCACCACACCCAGCTAAACTTTTATTTTTATTTTTAGTATAGACAGGGTTTCTCCATGCTGGTCAGGCTTGTCTCGAACTCCCGACCTCAGGTGATCCACTCGCCTCGGCCTCCCAAAGTGCTAGGATTACAAGCCTGAGCCACCATGCCTGGCTGTTGTGAATATTAATAAGATAATGTAATTAAGAATAGAGCTTGGAGGCTATAAATACATATTTCAATATTTAACAAATACTATTTTAACCATCTGGACCCTTTTCCATTTTGTTTATTGCAGTATCTTCTGAACAGCCTCCTGACTTCAGTACCTACCTTTCAGATTCCCCCTAGCTGCTAAACGGTTATCCCAGAAGCCTGGTTCTCGCCTCTCTTCCCCTCTCATTGCCTTTCTGCTGCCTACATGTAGATATAGGACCTTGTGCCCGTCTTGCCACTGGTAGCTCATGCATTCATTGAAATTCTTTTTTCTTGCAAGTGACAAACCTAAACTGCTCTAACATAGTCTGGAGGTGCACTGGCTCCCACAACTGGTTTATCCAGGCCCCAGAACGTCCCTGGCTCTCTCCAGTTCCATTTGAGGTTGTGCTTTGGTTTGTGGCCATCTCACCTGCTGCAAGTAGCTTTTTGCTTGTGGCCAGGAAAGATGACTTTCAGGAGCCCAGACATTCATCCTCCCAGCATAGCGACCTCTGTGAAAAGTGGACTGATCACTCACAGTGTCTACACATCAACTCCAGGAACCAGCCCAGGCCAGGCCAGTCCGAGCCACAGCTTCAAGTGAAACCACAGAAAAGAAGGAGTGGCCATCACATACCAAAGGGTGGATGCTACCTAGGCAAGCAACACACATGCACATACCAGCTGGGATTCCTTGGCACAGCCACTGTTGTCTCACCCCTGAAGCAATACAGGAAGCCCTGCTGGACTGCAGATGTGCATTGCGGGCCAGGGGTCAAGTTCCCAGCATGGCCTGGGTGGGAGGAGAGGAGGGCTGGGGGTGGAATCAAAACCAAGCTTCCCAGACATCCCCCGCCCCCACAGAAACTGGGCTTGGGGGTGAGGCATGGCGAATAGGACAAAGGCCAGTCTCCCTAGTGTCTGGTCTCAGGAGACAAAGATCAGAGAAATGTGGAAAGGAATACGTAAGTCACCAAAAGCTGCCCAAGTGTCTGGTCAACCGTGAGAAGTCCTAAGCACCATGCCCCTGGCTCTCTGTGCAACTTTCCTTTGGCAAGCTCAGAGCCTTCCCCTGCTGGACCAGAAGTGAGGTGTTCCTGGGTTTGGAGAAGAGCAAAACTGGAATGTGGGAAACTAAGTCGTGTCATTCAAGGTTCCCATCTCACTGACAAAGGATATCCTGGCCTGCACCTGGCTGAGTCCAGTCCCTTGGAGGAGACACACACACACACACACACACACACACACACACACACACACACATTCTCAAATGAAAAAACTGAAACAAAAAGTTAAAAGTGACTTTTCCAAAGCTACTCAGAAGTGGGATTTTCAGCCTTGTGGTAGTCACAGATTCTGAGCACGGTCACATTCTCACCTCTTCCCCTCACCCGCAGCTATGTGCTTCCTTAATAGGCAGAATCCACATGGTTTATGCTGATAAGACTTGGTCGATGTTACAGAATGCTGAATTTCTAAAAAGGATGACAAATTTTAAGTATAAAATATATTTTTAGCTTAATCTCAAGATCAGAATAAATTGTAGGGGTCATTGAATCTATTTCTCCTTCTAGTTTTGGTCTACAATATTCTCTTTGAAAATATTCAGTTAGAGGGACTGTCTCCAGAAAGAGCTGGTTCCAATGCCAGGTGCAATTATTAAAACATCCCACCTCATGTTAAGTTCAAATGAGTCTCCCACAACTCCCACTGCTTCTACTTTTGTGCATTGGAATTCACTGCTATTCTTTCTTTTTTTCCTTTCTTTCTTTCCTTCCTTCTTTCTTTTCCTTCCTTCCTTTTTCTCTCTCCTTCCTTCCTTTCTTCCTTTTTCTT
The DNA here is from genome assembly GCF_030222135.1 of Aotus nancymaae. Lineage (NCBI taxonomy): Eukaryota > Metazoa > Chordata > Mammalia > Primates > Aotidae > Aotus > Aotus nancymaae. The sequence continues at coordinate 12,219,338 of NW_026988450.1, read as the reverse complement.
TCTTTTCTTTCTCTTTCTTTCTCTCTCTCTTTTTATTTCTTTCTTTTTTTTGAGACAGAGTCTCACTCTATCACCCAGGCTGGAGTACAGTGGCATGATCTCAGCTCACTGCAACCTCTGCCTTCTGGGTTCAAGCAATTCCCCTGCCTCAGCCTCCCAAGTAGCTAGGATTATAGACATGCACCACCACGTCTATTTTTAAAAAAAAAGCTAATTTTTGTATTTTTAGTAAAGATGGGGTTTCGCCATGTTGGCCACACTGGTCTTGAACTTCTAACCACAGGTGATCCACCCGCCTCAGCCTCCCAGAGTGCTGGGATTATAAGCGTGAGCCACCACACATGGCTGATACTTTTTCTCCCCTTCCTTTCTTCTTCCTCTCGTCCCTTTCTTTCAACTATTTTTTAATACCTACTATGTGCAATGTATTGCCTTGGGTACCTGGGATACAGCATTGAACAAGAAAGACAATGCTCTTGCTTCATGGAGATTATAGTTTAGTGGATAATTTTTTTTAAATAAGAAAACAAGCAAACAAAAATTTCAACTAACGCTAAGTGTTTATAGCAGAAATTAAATGAGAGTATGCCTGGGAGGGGCTGCTTTCCATGGGGGCCATCAACAGCTCCTCTGAGCCTCAGAGGAAGTGAGATTTGAGCTGCAATCGGAATGTTCTTGGAATCACACAACATATTTCTAGTCCTCTTTCCACAGGTGGCTCTTGCTACATTTGAACCAAGATACCATGACACGTGTACACATGTGTGGGCACACACACATCAGTCTTCTTTTCTTTTGGTTGAACATCTATATTCCTCGGTCATTTCAATCACATACACCTGTTTAGCAACGTTCCTCTAAAAATGCAGGGTTCAAAGTGTTCAAATCTAGACTAGAGCACTCTAGATTTGGTCTGGCTGTCACAGGAGAGATGGGTCCATGAGAGAGCTCTCTTGCTCTGGACACCACACTGGTATCAACTGTGCTTTTTATTCTTGAGACGGAGTCTCGCTCTGTCGCCCAGGCTGGAGTGCAGTGGTGTGACTTGGCTCACTGCAACCTCCACCTTCTGGGTTCAAGCAATTCTTGAATACAGGTGCGTGTCACCATGCCCGCCTAAATTTTTGTACTTTTAGTAGAGCCAGGATAGTCTTGATCTCCTGACCTCATGATCTGCCCTCCTCAGCCTCCCAAAGTCCTGGGATTACAGGCATGAGCCACCGCTCCCAGCCTCAACTGTGCTTCTAAATTTCAAATTCCAAAGCTGCAAAAGCCTTGAGAAACCTGTATCTTGTTATCTCTCCATTATTAATCATCTCTCAGCCAACTAAAAATGGCATCTATCCATCACATGCTACCACGAAACTTAGTGGGGAGGGGCAGGCCAGGGTAGGAACCAGGCTGGAGTGCAGTGGCGTGATTTCGGCTCACTACAACCTCTGCCTTCCGGGTTCAAGCAATTCCCCTGCTGACTTTTTTTCTATTGAGGCCATCTGGGCACCTGTTTAATACTGTTCTTTTTCACTGTGGATGTTGTCATTTCGGATTTTAACTGTCCTTCCATATGTCACCACAGATTTGATAAGCATGCCACCCACCTTCACATCTGTGTTGTGATAAAAGCATCTCCCAGACTGGGACAGAGAAAGAGTATGGGTATTCAAGCAGTTACTGATCCAGCTAATTATGAGCCAGTCCACATAAGTGAGAAATACACAAGACATCTTGCTGAAATTCAAGTACACCATATACATTCATTGAGGACCCGACGAATAAATAAAGGTTGTCAGTGTGACAGGACATCCTTAAGAACCAGTGCTGAATCTGAAAGATCACTGCTCCTGACTTGGAGTACGCAAATCTCCCCTTCAAAACTATGTTCTACATATGTGTTCTGAAATGTCGTCTAATCTATGTATAGGCTCACCGGTTCAGAATGCACGGTTTTGGTTTTCCTCATTTGAAAATCCCACCTTTACTATAGGGCCCCTGGGTCATGCTCCAGGACTCCTCAGGGGTTCCTGACAGTGTCATTGCAATTGAGTATATAAGTTTTCTTCTCACTTTCCTATAATACAACCCGTTTTGGCCAGAGATTTTAACATGTATAAACCATAACTGATTTGCTTTTATAAGCATTGAGCTAACGTTGGGTCCCTTTTATGGTAGTCAGTCCTACCATTTCCAATAAAATTCTTATCCCTGAAAAATATTTCGATCGAAAACAGGAAATGAGCATTGCTCCATTTGTTTTAGCCTTTTCCTATGTTACTTTTTGTTTTTCATACCTTTTATTTGTGGCTATAGAGACATTTCCAGAAGGTAAAATAGAAAGTGATAGAAAAGAAAATCACACAAGAATTAAATAGGGTTACACCTATCTATTCAGGATACTTTGAAAACTGAATTTCTAAATGCTTAGGTGCACAGTGTAACTGCTATGCTTAGAAATGTCTTTATGCTTCAGACGACATTCTCTGTTACACCTGGGTTTTTTAAATTACTATGTATTCCCCTCGTTGATCTGAACTAGTTCCGCAGTTGCCATACCCACCTCCTCTAACTTCCAAGAAATAGAACTGCCATCAAAACAAATAAAAAATTTTTTGGCTGCTCTGTTTCATTGAGTGAGGCTTCCAGCTGCAGTTTGGGCATTTAAAGCCCTTGCTCATGACTAGGTCTGTCCCCAAGCCAGCTTGAGCTTTGCACTGGAAACACTTGACCCCTTCCTCCCTCAGGCTGAAGGATCAACAAGGACTTACAATGCCCAGTCTGTTTGCCTGCTCTGAGAGGCTCTCTATCTTATAAAGGGGACGCCCCCGGTAGAAGGAGGTCCTGTTTCAGCCGCTCTTTGGCAAGGGTTACTATTGCCCTTACCTGCTCAATTTGGTTACTGGGTGAGTCACCTCAAATGTGGGTTCGGCCTACATATCTAGTTAAGATATGTCCCCAAAACAATACCTAAAGGGTGTCGTTAACTAAGGACTTTATAAAGACCCCACCATCTTGTTGATAATAAGAATCCACATCACACCATGCCATGACATAAATGCTGTATACAAGTCCCAATGTGAACATTTATTTACATGTGTATGGATACAGACAGACATAACAAACTACAGATACAGTCCAGTGAGGCAGCTGGTGAAGCTCAGCCAGCATGGCCGGGGGCACCCCGAATCCACTGATGCTCCTTGCCATTTGTCCTGTTCTTCCTCTCTGATTCTGTGCCATATGTTATTAGGTCAAGAACTAATAGCTTATCTGCTGAAATGTGATCCATCAGGAAGTTTTTCTAATATGAATATTATTTTATTTCACCATGCTGTGTGGTTCCCTAAATGCCCCTCGCAAATCCGTGGTGCCACTATCCTGAGTGTGAGTCCTCTCTGATAAGAGGGCATTACAGGATGCCTGCCATGGGCCTGGGTGCAGATTTCATGGAGAGCACTCCCATTTCTAGGGGGATCCTCCCTCATTACTCAGAGTCCTTTCCTGGGGATTGTGTCCTGCCTTCCACTATCAATTGGACCCCCTTCCTCCTTTGCTATGGCATCTAGAACCCCATTTAATCCTTACTAAACAGGGGTTAAACATGGAATATCAGATTCATAGATTTATGTTGAGATACACATTTCATTAACTTAAAGGGACACTCTTCCCTCTTTAAAAAAAAATGTATTTCACATGCAAATTCAGCTAATAACAAGCTGAAGTCTTGTACATTTAATTTTTTTTCCGATAAAGCCACATGTTGCAAGAAAAGATTTTGGAACTGATGTCGATGGTGATGGCAGCCTCTAGATACAAATAACCAAGCAAGGCATTGCTGCCACTCAAGGTGAGATACGAAGGAGGACACATTTTCAGGCTGTACAACAATGCAATAGGTCTGAGAAACATGCTGAGGTAGCAGGAAACTGGTCTTAAATCTGAAGCCTTCCACTAGCCCAGGGAAGGAATTTCCTCTGGTTGCTTAAGTGCCTCCATTTCCTCACCCAGAAGTGGGAATTTGTAACACTTACATAACAGAATTATGATGAGATCAAATGCATGGAGAAGAGGCATGTTAGTGGCCACCTTGGCTACTGAGTGCCCCACAAGGAGATGACATCATAACTGCTCGTATCCACTGACCAAAAGTATGTCCAGCAGTCATGGGCGCCTGCGTGACTCGCTCAAGGGGAAGGGTTGGTAACTGAAAAGCCTGCAGACAGTGAGGCAGCAGGAGGGGGAAGAACAGGCAGAATGCCCCCAAGGACCTGGCCTGGTTCCTCCTCATCTTGTTCCATCTTCAAAGCTATTACCTTAAATGTAGTTTTGAGATGTAAACAGTACAATGGGTCTTTGCACTTACCATATATGAGAAGTCACCTTTTCTTCTTTCAGAAAACTAACTACACGCCAACCCCGTTTTTATTTCAATGGATGTGTTGATGGCTGTTGTGATATCACGGTTCATGTGTTTTTACTTAAAAAAATTTAAGAAGTGTCTGTTCACATCCTTTGCCCACTTTTTGATGGGGTTGTTTTTTTCTTATAAGTTTTTTTAAGTTCCTTGTAGATTCTGGATATTAGCCCTTTATCAGATGAATTGCAAAAATTTTCTCCCATTCTATAGGTTGCCTCCTCACTCTGATGATAGTTTATTTTGCTGTACAGAAGCTCTTTAGTTTAATTAGATCCCATTTGTCAGTTTTAGCTTTTGTTCTCAAAAGAAGACATTTATGCCATAAACAAACATGAAAAAAAGCTCATCGGCCGGATGTGGTAGCTCATGCCTGTAATCAGGTGAATCACATGAGGTCAGAAGTTCAAGACCAGCCTGACCAACATGGTGAAACCCCATCTCTACTAAAAACAGAAACAATTAGCTGGGTGTGGTAATGGTCACCTGTAATCCCAGCTACTTGGGAGGCTGCGCAAGAGAATCACTTGAACCTGGGAGGTGGAGGTTGGAGCGAGCTGAGATTCCTCCATTGCACTACACCCTGGGCTACAAGAGGGAGACTCCATCTCAAAAAAACAACAACAACAACAAAAAAAAACCTTATCATCACTGGTCATTAGAGAAACACAAATCAAAACCACAATGAGATACCGTCTCACACCGGTTAAAATGGCGATCATCAGGCCGGGCGCGGTGGCTCACGCCTGTAATCCCAGCACTTTGGGAGGCCGAGGTGGGTGGATCACGAGGTCAAGAGATCCAGACCATCCTGGTCAACATGGTGAAACCCCGTCTCTACTAAAAATACAAAAAATTAGCTGGGCATGGTGGCGCATGCCTGTAATCCCAGTTACTCGGGAGGCTGAGGCAGGAGAATTGCCTGAACCCAGGAGGCGGAGATTGCGGTGAGCCGAGATGGCGCCATTGCACTCTAGCCTGGGTAACAAGAGCGAAACTCTGTCTCAAAAAAAAAAAAAAAAAAAAATGGCAATTATTAAAAAGTCAGGAAACAGAACAGATGCTGGAGAGGATGTGAAGAAATAGGAACACTTTTACACTGTTGGTGGGAGTGTAAATTAGTTCAACCATTGTGGAAGACAGTGTGGCGATTCCTCAAGGATCTAGAACCAGAAATACCATTTGACCCAGCAATCCCACTGCTGGGTATATACCCAAAGGCTTATAAATCATTCTACTATAAAAACACATGCACAGGTATGCTTATTGCAGCATTATTCAGAATAGCAAAGACTTGGAACCAACCCAAATGCCCATCAATGATAGACTGGATAAAGAGAATGTGGCACATGTACACCATGGAATACTATGCAGCCATAAAAAAGGATGAATTCCTGTCCTTTGCAGGGACGTGGATGAAGCTGGAAACCATCATTCTCAGAAAACTGATACAGGAACAGAAAACCAAACACTGCATGTTCTCACTCATAAGCAGGAGTTGAACAGTGAGAACAAATGGACACAGGGAGGGGAACATAACACACTGGGTTCTGTCAGGGAGTGGAGGGGAGGGATAGCATTAGGAGAAATATCTAATGCAGGTGACTGGTTGATGGGTGCAGCAAGCCACCATGGCACATGTATACCTATGTAGCAAATCTGCACTTTCTGCACATGTGTTCCAGAACTTAAAGCATTAAAAAAAAAAAAAATTAAACAAGAGACACACAGCAAAGAGGATGCAGCATAGAGTAATTTATTGTAAAATAAAAAGAATAATTTTAAAGTTAGATACAGAATAGACACTATACTCTGAAAGGGAGAATTCAGAGTGGGCTGCTCATAAAAGGATGAGACAGCAAAGACTGGCACTCCCTTTGTGGGAGTCCTGCATGATTATTCATAAGGGGGTGGGAAGAGGTGTTTGCTACTAGTAAGCATATTCTGGGTGGTCCTCTGAGTGCACATACCCAGGAGCTGTACATGCTTGTTCATACATCGCAAGTCTCATTAGCATCTTAAATCTCCATCCAGGAGTGTGTTTTTTACTATTACAATGAGCAGTTTGAAGACAGGCAAAATCAAATTGTGCATGCTCTCTACAGGGGAAATTCCCTGTTAAAGATGGCTTTGCTTGAATGAGCTGGACCACAGTGTGAATTCTGGGGCTTATCGTATTCACTGTACGGTCACCACAGTTGCTGCATCACAAGGTCATGGTTACTTCCTTGACTGACTATCCGGCCTCAAGTGTATTTTTAAAAATATATTTTATTCAAAATTAAGATTATGGCTTCTGATTTGCCCTGGTGAGTGTGGTGGGTTCTTTTCCCTTGTTTGTTTCTGTTTTATGGTTTCAATCTAATTTGAGTCTAATTCGAATCTAAGGATTATGATCACATACAAAGCAAAGTTGAGAATGGATATTATCAGTAGCTGAAGAGAAAACAATTTTACTCATCTAGTTTAGGTCATTCAAACAAAGACTGCTACTAATTTGCTTCCTTCAGTAGGATGTTTCATCTCTCCATCTTAATTTGCTTGGGTGGTTAATCCCATATTTCTCATTTTAATAGCAAGTATATCCATTCGCAAGTGTCTAAGAGGTTTGAAATCTGGGATCACTTACTCTATGAAAATGTCACCAGATCAGAACAACCAGAAAGGAGCAATCCCTGTTACAGAAGGTATGTATCTGATTCTCCTTCCTCCCCTCTAATCCGAGCTCTATTCTCAAAAATTAAAGTTGACAAGACAAGTGTGAGAGGCCCGTTTCACTCAGTTTCAGTGGCCCCCCCCAGCAAGCCGGGACTCAACGTAAGGGACAGAAAGGCCACAAAAAGGAAAGGTGACATATTGCCAAGCAGTCTGGCAGCCTCACCTTGACATACTTTATCTGTGATGGACAGAGGCAGACATTGTTTATTCCTTTCCCTGCCTTCCTAGTGATGCTTCTCAATCAGCCAGTGAGGCTCAAGTGAGGCCCACTTACTCTAGGCAAGGCCAGCGTCCCGGCTGTATTTGTCCATTTTCACACTGCTATAAAGGACTACCTGGGACTGGGTAACTTATAAAGGAAAGAGGTTTAATTGACTGACAGTTCCACATGGCTTGGGAGGCCTCAGGAAGCTTACAGTCGTAGTGGAAGGCAAAGGGGAAGCAAAGCACATCTTACATGGCAGCAAGAGAGAGAAAGAGGGGGTATGTGCCACACTTTAAGCCATTAGATTTCATGAGAACTCATTCACTACCATAAGAACAGCATGGAGGAATCCACTCCCATGATCCAGTTACCTCCTACCAGGTCAGTGCCTCACACAATTGTGTGGGATTACAATTTGACATGAGATTTGAGTGCAGACGCAGAGCTAAACCATATCGCCAGTTACTGCGAGAGTTACAGAGAGGGTCTACACAGGTTTATAATCCAGAGGAAAAGCTGTGCAGTATGATATACTTTTGAGAAAAACAGCAATGCCTAGCCAGAAGAGAAGATTAAGGGAAGATAGACACCCACAAATCTGAAGTATTTCAGAAAGCAGAATCAGGGCCAACAGAGCCCTGCTCAAAATGAAAGCAGACTCTCTAAAGCCATCACATGGTAGACCCGGCTGACTCTGGAACTATGTCACCAGCAGAGGCTGGACAACCACCTGTCCTACGCTGGGGAGTGGAAGCAAGTATAAGACATATCAAAAATTATCAAATGGAATGTGGATTAAGATGAATAAAATCTTGTCCAATCTTGACAGTCTGCACAGAAGTAACTAATTAAAATAAGTGAATAAGTGAAGTATTATTTGTGTCTTGGGCTTCACAAAAGAGCCTTGTGACAAAATGGTACTCAACTCATGTAATACCTATTTTTATATATTCATCTCCAGGACAAGTGGAGCAGGGATGGAGAGAAAGAGAGAGAGAATTAACGTTCATTGTTGGCCTGTAGGCTCATATGTAAAATATATATACATAAGCCAATATATTGGCCAGTGGGGCAGTATTCAACTTACAAATGTAGAAATAAAATATAGAAATAAATATCTGTGTGTATGCACATAACACACACACGAGACACACATATTTCCGTTTGCCAAATGCCGTAACTTTTCTTAAGTGAGTTTGTATACAACTGAGGTTATAGGGTAGGCTCCATTTGTCTCAATGTTTATTTTACAGCCTTTTGACCATGCAAAAGGGAAGAAGGACAAGAAAGAGACGAAAAAGAAGGAGGAGAAGCAGGAAGAGGATGAGGGAAGGGAAGGTAATATGGAGGACATGGAGGGCTGCAGGCATTTTATACACATTATTTTACTTTATATGTATTTGCATTCATGGTGAGTGAGCCATTATTACACCCACTTAGATGAGTTCAGATGAGCGCAGATAAGTGAAATAATAAAATTAGTAAAAGGCAAAGCTGTGTTTCAGACCCGGTTCCGTCTAATCACAGATCTCTGCTCTTTCCTCACCACTCCCTTAGTAAGAAGGAGAGAGGTGCCTGACTCAGTTAATGTCCCACCACGGTAATATGTCACCACTGACACATGTTTCAACAACAGGAATTTTTTTCAAGATATTTTAATTTAAAGAAAACAATTAAAGTACATATTCCTAAATGTGCTTTGGGTTCTTCAACTAGCTACAAGCATTTCGTTTGCTGGTGCCAGGTAGGAATTTGACTCAACCAGCCAAGTGTATCACTTCCAGTAGGACAGGAGAAATGCTTCCCTCCACTCCAAATCACTTAGCGGAGGGTAATTCACGGTCTTCATGGTCATCAAATGAGACGGCTTTCATTTACACCAAGACCGTGAGTGCGGGTGAAATTGAGGCTTTTTGAGGGTAACCATCGAGAGGAAAGAATCAATAGTATCTGTAAAGAAATAAAGCACGTGGGGAACAGCAAAGATTCCACTTTCGTAGCAGCAAGGAACCTTCGCCCAGAGACAGAATAATTATTTAACGGGGCTGAAGGAAAGGCACCTCACAGTGACGGCCTCCTGCTAACCCAGCGCTCCCAGCTCGCTTGCTGCTCTTTCTGGTCCCCATGGAAGGCACCCTTCTAGAAGGACTTAACTTTGGCAGCCTGGGGCCCGTGGCGCAGACGCACCTCGGCGGCTCCCTGCAAGAGGTCCGCAGCTCGGACTCTGGAACGTGGCTCAGCCTCCACAGTGTGGAAGGAGGACATGGAGACAACAAGACTCCCTCCCTTCCGGCCTAATAGAGACGATCCGGGACCTGGTGTAGCCTCGTGCTGCACCCAGGAATCTGCCACAGCAGGAGACGGAGCCGGCAGGGAGAATGGCGGGGCCGCAGAGTGTCAACTGAGACCGTGAAGGACAAAGAAAACGCTAAACGTCTCCCCGGCCCTCCTGATCACCAGAACCGACGTGACCCGGCCACGGAGGGGAAGCGCGAGCCCGGCCGCCGCACCGCGCGCCCTCCCAGTGCCTCCCCCTGCGGCGGGGCGGTCGCTTCCCCCGGCCCCAGCCGGCTGGAAAGGCGCCTGCGCCCTCCCTCCTGCACAGGCCCTGCCTGGTCCTCAGCCCCCGGCCCCGGCCTCCGCTCGGTCCCCGGACACCCCTCCCGCTGCAGGCGGCGCCCCCACTTTCGGCCCTGGGGAGGTCCCCGGCTCCTGCCCGCAGACAAAGCCATCTTAAAGCGCGGAGAAGGTGACGGCGGCAGATAAGACGCTAATTGACAACTCATTTTCACTCAGCGGAACAGAATTATTCCATTTTTCACTCCTACCACCTGCTTATTTTCGGCAGCCCGCACTCGGCAGAAAAGGTTCCCGGGGAAGTCGCTAGAAAGGTCGGAGCCGCCGGGGAGCCGGTGTCCTGCGGCTCCGCTGCCCCGCGGCGCCTCGCGGGCGCTCCCTCGTTCGCGTCTCAATGCTGCCCTCTGCTGGCCGCCTGCGCCACCGGCAGCGCCAGGCGAGGAGCCCCTCACGGCCAGCGTGCGGGAGGAGGGCAGAGCGCTCGGGCAGAGGCAGAGGTCAAGGGCGGCGCAGCAGAAACTCGTCTCCTTTGAGGGCAGCCTGGAGAGGCAAGGATGTTCAAGCTACTCTTCCCGCAGCACGGCTGCTTCTAGCCGTTCTCAAGGCTTCAGTGCACCAAGAGCAAGGAGAAGCCGTTGTCGCCGACGACTTTCCTCTCCTGCAAGAGATCTGGTGTGGAACAAAGATGTGTGTGAGGCAGAGGTAGTATATTTACAACCCGGAAAGAGCGAGCCAACACCTGGTTGTACAAAGGCCAGACTGGGGCGAATGCAAGACTTCTAGCTTCAGGGTCCAAGGACAAACTACCCTTTCCCCATGAGACGTGACGCCCAGCTCTATGGGGCACTCCCAGAGATAACTCAGCCCTACCTGGGAGCCTGGTGCTCTCCCTGCCTCTGGCTCTGTCCATGGCACCTTCAAGCCATTGACAGCGCTGGATTCCTAGGGACCCACTCAACCCCTGTCCCCACACCCTACCCCACTTTCATTCATTCCTGCTTCTGACCAGCCTCCCTGCTCCCCTTCCCAAGCCCATCCTCCCTTCTGTACCAGAGGGAGCTACATTAAATGACTCAATTACAGTGAAGCGCTTAAAACAGTACCTGGAACGTGGAAATCACTAAAGACATTTTAGCTAGAAATTTAGTTAAATCTGATCATCCACTCCCTGCCCTGCCCAGTGGGCAGGCTACAGCCTAACTCAGCCTCGTCTTCAAACATTCTCTCAAACTGTACAAAGGAACAACGTAATTTTCTGGGGCTCTCCGGAACACACCCTGTGTATCTTATCTCTGTTGTTGGCCATACTGGTCCCTGGCCCTCTCCTGAACTCTTCACCTATTCAATTATCTTTTGAGACTCAAACCTTCCTGAAGGCATCCTCCCCTCCTGATGGGCACGCTCAACCGACCTTGTTGACTTAGGCCTCCTCTTCTGCATTCCCTAAATACTCTATTCTTCATTTTAACTTTCTGAGTCTGTCTTCTCTTCAGGTCTGAACTTCTTGACTGGCAACACTGTCTCATTCATCTTTCTGTCCCCTGTAACTAGCACAGTGCCTGCCTCCTATACGTCAGACCCACCACCCATTCATTGCATGAATGAATGTATGGAGGCAGGAGAGAACACATCCATGAGAGGAGGTCCCAGAAGCACCTATCGGCCCCAAGGTGCACCTTCTCCATACACCTGTCAGCGGCAGAGTACTGTGGCTCAGTCAGCTTTGCAGACTGGAAAGGGCAAAGCTCTGAGCACCTGGAGACCTTGCCCTGTCAACTTCACCAGGAGCATCGATTTCTTTAATTAGATGGTACTGGCAACATTGAGCCTGGCTACATTGAAAAGGGGACGTTATTATTGGAGGAGGAAAGGAAAGAGTAATTCTGAAGACTTGACATGGCAGAGAAAGAGTCTGGCATGAGTGTAAGACTTAAGACTCAAGCAACATGAAGACACTTGGTACTTGAAGAAAGGAGACTGGGGAAGTGTAATAGATGGCTTAGAGAAGAGGAAAGTCAACTCAGTATGTGTTATGCATCAAGTACTTCTTACATCCCTTCTACACCTCGTGACAATTGAAGACGACAGATATTATCTCCATTTCCTAAATGGGAAAACAGGTGCTCAGATGGATTTGGGGCCATATCTGAGGACACACAGTTACCAAGTGATAGCACCAAAATTCAAACTCAGGTTCTATGACTTCCAAGCTCATGTTTTCTCCCTCCATGAATATTTACTCTGCTGTGAAAAGTAAAGCAAAAGCACTTGGAGCCAGCAGGTACTCACCTCCTACCTCTGGGTAAAGTGGTCCAGACTTTCCTAAGGTCATCTCCCTCTCCATCTTAACTGGGGGTCCTGGTGGACTTCTCCATCTCTGAAATGCACCCCATTGAATGTGTTCTATAATGCAGCCCGCTGCATAGCTCCTAGTCCAGTAAAGCCCTAGATAGAGTAAGAATCCACTACTGAAGGGCTTCGTTTCCCATTTTATATAGAAGACACCCTCCTTCATACCCCCCATTGTACTTAGAGAAGTGGGATGCTGCCCCATTGATCACATTCTCTTTCATAATGCCACACTTCATCAGGAGCTAGTGGGATTATACAGCTGTGACTAAGGGGATCTAATCAATCATTAATATTTCCAGAAAAGAAACCAGAACTCACAACTCACTGCACTTTGTTTTTTTAACATTTATTTTAACTTCTGGGATACATGTGCAGGTCTGTTCCATAGGTAAATTTGTGTCATGGGGGTTTGTTGTATGGATTATGTCATCACCCAGATATTTAGTCTAGTGTCCATTAGTTATTTTTCCTGATCCTCTCCCTCCTGCCACGCTCCACCCTCCAATAGGCCCCAATATGTGTTGTTCCCTTCTATGTGTCCATGTGTGCTCTCATCATTTAGCTCCCACAGGTAAGTGAGAACCTGAGATATTCGGTTTTATGTTCCTGCATTAGTTTGCTAAGGGTAATGGCCTCCAGCTCCATCCATGTCCCTGCAAAGGACATATTCTCATTTTTTTTTTTTTGAGATGAAATTTTTTTTTTTTTTTTTTTTTTTGAGACGGAGTTTCGCTCTTGTTACCCAGGCTGGAGTGCAATGGCGCGACTGAGATGAAATTTTGCTCTGTTGCCAGGCTGGAGTGCAGTGATGTGATCTCAGCTCACTGCAACCTCTGCCTCCTGGGTTCAAGCAATTCACCTGCCTCAGCCTGGGACTACAGGTGCATACCACCAAGCTAATTTTTTTTTTTTTTTTTTTTTCGAGACGGAGTTTCGCTCGTTACCCAGGCTAGAGCGCAATGGCGCGATCTCGGCTCACCGCAACCTCCGCCTCCTGGGTTCAGGCAATTCTCCTGCCTCAGCCTCCTGAGTAGCTGGGATTACAGGCATGCGCCACCATGCCCAGCTAATTTTTTTTGTATTAGTAGAGACAGAGTCTCACCATGTTGGCTAGGATGGTCTTCATCTCCTGACCTTGTGATCTGCCCACCTCAGCCTCCCAAAGTGCTGGGATTACAGGCATGAGCTACCGTGCCCAGCCAATCTCATTCTTTTTTATGGCTGCATAGTATTCCATGGTGTCTGTGTACCACATTTTCTTTACCCAGTCTATCACTGATGTGCATTTAGGTTAATGCCATGTCTTTGCTATTGAAAAATCACTACACTTTGATGTTTCAGGAAAACCCAAACCTGTGTTTCAACTTTTATCACAAAATCATGGTGTTGCAGCGAGGCTGTGAACCAAGTGTTTAGAGGTAAGAATTTGAGTGTGCCACTTTCAGCAGGGAAATCACATCTCCAGCCTCCCTTGACATCAAGATCCACTGAATTCCACATGCATCCAATATGACCTTCCAGAGATACTCTTCCCAGTTAGAAACAATTAGAAACTGCAGTCCAGGAACATTCGTTCTCAAACCTTAGTGTACATCACAGTCATTCTGATGGTCTACTAAAAATACAGACTGTGGGCTTCCCAGCCACCAGAGCTTCTCATCTAGGAAGTCTGGAGAAATCAGAGACTTTGGATTTCTAACCAATTCCCAAGTGATGCTGATGCGGCTGGTGCCAGGTCCATGCTTCCAGAGCGACCGCTCTAGAGCAGTCATCAGCACAGTCAGCTGTAGAGCCTGAGAGGGCACAGACCCATTGGGGAGCTCTCTCTCAATACCCTACAGGCTTCATCTTTTAACGTATTGCAGTCACCAAGGCAAATGCATCTCTACTAGAGGCTCCTTTCTTTTGTGAGGTGCATTTTTAGCACACCATCCTCAAGCTTCTACTCACCGATTCTGCACAGCAAAAGATACCAAAGGCCCCAGATCAGATTATCTGGCTCAAGTGACAGAAAGCCAGGCTCCAACTGACTTCAGCAAAATAAAAACAAATATATTGGTTCCAGAAGTGAGGTGTCCAGTCTTGGCTTCAGGAGAGCTCACATGGTGTCACCTGACCTGATTTCTTCTCAGTGTCTCCTTTATCTTGCTCTTATTCCTACTCTCTCTTCTCTTTCCTTTGCTCCATCATAAAACCTTCTTCAATTGGGTGTGAAGATGATCATGAAACCCACAGGCCTGGAAAATCCCTATGTTAATATCATCCCCAGCACAATCTCATGGCTCCTCATTGACGCACATGGAATCAAGCGCTCAGTCCTGAACTGAGACGGGAAAAGCAATGCTGTGGGTGGGCCTGAATCACATGCTCCACTCTAGTTCCCCAGACTAGTCACAGGGACTTGGGAGGGGACGGGGGTGTTAAAAACAGTTCTGGCCAAGCTGTCAGGCACCACTACTGCATGTAATCACCAAGTCCGAAGGCTGCATTTCAGCCCCTCCTGGCTTCCCCGCAGCATTTTCCTCTCTTCTGTTTGGAACTCTTTTCTCTTTTTGGCTTTCTAGATCAGATACTTTCTTGAACTGTTCCTGTTTCCATCTCCTTTTTAGGATTTTCTTCTTGGACCATTCAAAGCCTCATATGTGCTGTGGAATTTTCCTTATACGTCATCTCAGTTCATGCCTTTTCTGTGAGCTGTGCCATTCATTCTCTTGCTCTTCAATACCACCTTAAATCTGTGAATTCCCAAGTCTGTATCTCCACCTGTGGTCAGCGGATAAAACTACCCCTTCTCCTGCAAAGATGTCTACGTCCTAATTTCCAGAACTTGTAACTGAGTTGTGTCACATAGCAGAGGGGAATTAAGGTTGCTAATGGAATTAATTCCAACTGACCTGAGACAGGAAGATTTTCCTGGATTACCTGGGTGGGCTCAGTGTAATCACAAGGGTCCTTGAACGTGGAAGAGGAGGCAGGAGAGTGTCAGAGTCATTGTGACATGAGGAGGACTCAATTCTTGTTTCTTTAAAGATGGAGAAGGATCTGCAAGTCAAGGAATTCAGGCAGCCTCTGGAACTGCAAAAAAGCAAGAGAATGGATTCTCCCCTTGATCCTCCAGAAAGGGTTTGCTGAGTCCTTGTTCCTATGTTCCAATACAACTTTATAAACACTGACATTTGAATTCTTAAATTCAATGTTTTCAAATATTATTCAAATTTAATTTGAATAATTAAAATTATTACGTGTCATGAGACATTCTTTTGATTTATTTTTTTTAATTTAGAATTTTAAAAATTATTCTTAGCTTACTGTTCACAAAAGCAAGTGGCGAGCCAGATCTGGCCATTGGGCACAGGCTTGCTGATCCCACCCTACAGCCACACTCAGCAAGGCCAGATGCTCTAGAGCTTTGAGGCGCACCTGGCACTTGGGCACCACTGAGGCATGGAGGGCAGGAATCTCCCATCTCATCCTCTGTACTGAGCATGTGCTTACTGAGCAGAATGGAGTGATCAACACTTTTTAAACTGGCTATTTCTTGCTCTGTGTCTCTCTGTTTGCTGACTGTGTGTCCCTGGATTTGAATAGACGAATTATGTGAATGATAGGTGGCTCTACTATATACCCAGCTGCCTGCCGGACATCTTCACCTGAACATCTCATAACCACCTCAAACACACTGTGTCTAAAACCAACTCCATTGAGCTCATTCTATCATTTTCCTCCCCATCTCTCATACCCAACCACTCTCAATCAAAAACAAAGAACCTTCTCCTATAGACCTTACCCTGGTTGTTAGCACCACGATTCACCCTGCCACCCAATTTGGAGATCTAGAGCTACAATTTCCTTTTTCCCCATCAAATTCTCCAGGAACCACGAGATCCTGTTGTGTCTACCTCATGAGTAAATCACAGAAGCGCCCTTGAACTACCCCAGGGCCAGTGCCTTCCTTCCAGGCTTTATCAACAAGACTCTTCAGCATGATGGCCTCCTAAAACTGACCTTGCAAATCCCAATCTTGCCCCTTCCCAATCTGTCCAATATATTTTGGCAGAGTAACAACATGCGCTATGTTTTGGCAGAGTAACGATGCATGCCATGGCAGAGATACACAGCTACGGCTACGTTGCTCTCCAACCTGAAGCCCCTCAAGGTGCTGTTTCATTCACAGGGTGACTTCCCACCTCCTCAGTGTGACACAAAAGGTCTTTTGACCCATCCCCTACCTGGCTGCCAGCTGCCCCTGCTCCTAGCTTACCTCCATAAACATGCCTAAGGAGCTACTTGCAACTTTGAAGCAGATGTGTTATTCCACATGGCCATGGCCTTTGTTATGCCACGACTTCTTCCTGGACTTCCATACCCCTTTGCCGCCTTGGCTACTCTATACCCACTCTTCAAGGCCCCACTCAGCCATCATATCTCCTGGGGAGATTTCCTGCCCTGCCTCCTCTACCCTCCTGTGCAGAATTGATGACCCTCTCACGTGTGCCCCTTCATATCTTTTGTAGCTATCTATCGTGGCCATGTGTTGAACTCCGCTGACATCATTTGCTTTCCTGTCTGCCTTCCCTACAGGCTAACTCCGTGAGGGCAATGTCCCCTGGTATCCCTCACCAGGCAGAGCATCTGGTCCTTGGTTGATGCTTCCCAGGTGCATTTCCAGACTTTGCAGTGGAAGCATGATGGTTCCTGCCAGACTCAGGTGCTGGAAGAGAGTATTGCTCCAATTCAGAATCTCACTGCTTTTTTGTCATGAAAAGACTAGTGCCACTCAGACCTTCAGGCCAGTCCCTGTAAGGCCCACCCCACAAAAGCTTCCTCCCATATCTGGCACAGAGCAGCAACAGCTGGTGCCTCACCCCCGTTAGGGGAAACCAAATGCCCTGCATCACCTTCCACTAACTGCAGGCTGCGTGCATCCTAAGCCACCCCTGTGGTGTTGCTTTACTTATGGGAGTCGGGCATTGTGTCCCGGTAGCGACACTGGGGAACTTACCCTGCTTTATCACTCAGCAGCTAACCACACCATGCACCCTGGTTTTAGAACATCTGAAGCTTCATGCAGAAGCCTCATCACTATGGTACCCCAGGGGACAGGTTGTTTTCTAGTAAAACCCAACAAATAGGCCTGAACTATGCCACACAGAAGGAGGAATGCCATCAGATGCTGACATCTGTGATGGAAAGATGGACACAAAACAGGGATTCTCTTTTCTCTTTTATGGAACTGCTTCTTGGTAGCTGCTATCTGACAGACCAGCCTCAGTATTCAACCACCCTCACACATCCTGCCCGAAGCCTCAGCCAGCATTGTCCCCAGGACTGTATCTCTCCAACCCTTCCAACCCTGGGTGCTTTCTGGAAAAGCCTTTCCCACCAGCTCCTGTGCCTCCTCATCTCCGGGATTCCCCTGCTGCAACCTCAGCGTTGGTTTTCACTGCCAGCAGCTTATCCTGGCTCAGCCTGCAGGCTACCTCGCAAAGAGACCTCAGGCAACGAGACTTGGTCAGTTTAGGGTTGGGCTTTCATATCTTGGTTTCACCCATTAAAAAAAAAGTTAACAACAACAAAAAAAAGAACACATTGACTGTCCCCACATGTTAATGTGAAGGAATCACAGAGCCTTCGGTGCAAGCTCATTTTGCAGGTCCAGCCTCATTGATTCTCCAAGCAGGTGCTGTCGGCATTTTGTGAGCAGTGCAAGCCTTTAAGCCTTTTATGTGTGAGTGACCATGCACTGTGGCCCACTTGGCACCCCTGCCCAGTCACTGTGGCAATCGACTGGCCGCTTCCCACACCCGCAGGCTTCCTGAGTGTTAGGGGAAGAGCCCCCATTAAAAGCCACCTTCAGGAAATCCCCAAGCAGTGAAGTTTATGCAATTTTCAAAAACACCACGGCATATTTACTCACCTTTTTCCTGGCTGAGAAAAACTCTGGTCCACAACAAAACTAAATTACCAGAGCCTTCATTCTCTTCATCTTCCATTCCCTTGATTAGGGTCTTTACTTAAAAAGAAAAGAAGTCTGAACTTTAAAAAGCAGCACTCCCTTAAATCTTATTATTTGAGTACCGATGGTTAAAGAAAAAAAATCTGGTCCCTAGAACAGGAAGTTCTCTGCCAGCAAAAAAGGTTTCGTGGTCACGTTTCCTATGTAATAACCAAGAACAATTTCTCCTGGTTCCCTTTTCTTCCCTATCTTCCAGCCAAAGTCCCGAACTTCCTCATCTGGTATTCCTTTCAGTGAGTCACACTCCTACTACCCAGACAGAAACGCTAGTGTTCTCCTAGCCCAATATTGTCCCTCAGCCCCAAGCAGTTCATGCAATTTACAAATTGACTCTGAAAATTCTTCATACATGTGCATTAATGTTCACCTGCATAACCACTGCATAACTGGTGCCTTCATCACCTTACGCAGGACCCATATCAGTCATCTTTTCTCTGTCTTGAATCCATTCTCCTCATTCCTAAAATGCATATGTGCTCAGGGCAGTCATTAGTGTCAAAATCCTTTGTTTATCTGCTGTTGCAGTGATAATATCCTAGCCCAGGGTTACAGATAGGAAGAGTCTCCTAGGGGACAATGTTGGTGGGCAGAGGCACACATTAGGGTGGTGGCCAGCTACTGAGGCTCAGGCACATGATCCTTGCATAGAACTAACCCCAGACACGCAGATGGGCACATAGAAAAATAACCTCGAAGTAGAAAAGAGCCCATGACATCCATATCTAAAATATTCCTCTAAAATTCCGCCTCACTGTTTGAATGATTAGTGATGTTACTATGAGTTGATGAGTCTGGAATTTTAGAACTATCTGAGGCCTCTGCACTGGCATCAATTTTGTAGTGAAAGGAAGGGGTCCAAGCCAAGCCCTGAGGAGCCTCTGGCAGCAATCTTCCAGCTTTCTGAGCCCTCCCAGTGTTTCTTCCACCAACAGTAGAGGGGTGTGGGGCTGCTATCACCTGTACTTTTCAAACATGTGACTGGAAACCTCCTAATACTCTTCAGAAAACATTTTGCCTTCTGTCACCAAATCTGGCAATTATTTGAAAATATGCCTTTTAACTAAATTATATGTACAAACAAAACAAAACAAATGTTATACTAATTATATTTTAGAAACATATTTTCTCACCCAAGATACCAAGTTATCATTCATTCTGCTGGCTTGTAATCTGTCTGGCTTAAAAGCTCTTTTGACTGATGACAGATAGGTGAACTAATTCGTTACATATCCATTCAATCATTTTGTCTCTTTATAAACTATCCATAAAATGCCTGGCATGAATTGGGCCCATGTGGTATGCACAAAGGCTTCACACTGCTCATGAGCTGTCACTGATACTGGCCTGTGGTGGAACTTAACAGTAGATGTGTGCTTTTAAACTCCTTTTTAAATTTTTGAGACAGAGTCTCACTCTGTCTCCCAGGCTAGAGTGCAGTGGCATGATCTTGGTTCACTGCAACTTCCACCTCCCAGGCTCAAGCAATTCTGCTGCCTCAGCCTCCCAAGTAGCTGGGACTACAGGCGGGTGCAACCACACCCAGCTAATTTTTGTATTTTTAGTACAGAAAGGGTTTTACCATGTTGGCCAGGCTGGTCTCAAACTCCTGGCCTCAAGTGATCTACCTGCCTTGACCCCTAAAGTGCCAGGATTACGGGCATGAGCCACCATACCCAGCTTTAACTCTTGAATCAATTGATCAATTGGTTGATCAATTGGGATTACAGATACAAGGCATGAGTTTAGATTCAAATCTAAAGAATGTATTGACATTGTCTTAGAGAGGTGTGCTGCTTTTAAAATATGTCTGCAAATTCTTTGACACTCATGTCACTGAGAGGTAGAGTTTTGTAGTCCCTTCCCTGGAACTTGGCTCAATCTTAGTGACTGGCTAACCAACAGAGTTAGGCAGAAATGGAGCAGTGGGACTACCAAGGCTGGGTTATAAAAGGCAACATGGCTTCAATCTAGTTTTTTGGGCCAGTCACACTGAAGCCCCAAGTCTCCATGTGGTAAGACTTACAACCCCAAGGCCACCATGCTGTGAGGAAGCCCAACTAGCCTACCTGGAAAGACCACAGAGAAACCATGAGACTTCATGAAGGGAGAGAGAGAAGTGAGAGAGAGGGATGCCTGTCCAGCCTCAAACCTTTCAGCTCTCCAGTTCCCTCTCCAGCTACTGCCTGCTGGCAACCATTTGGTAGACCCTGAGCCAGCTCTACCCAGCTGAGCCTTCCTGAACTTCCAACCCTCAGAAACAGTGATGGAATATAATTGATTATTGTTATTAGAAGCCATTAAGCTTGCGAGTGGCTTGTTACACAGTAATAGACAACTGATAGAGGAGAAAAGAAAGGGTTTTCAATATGAATCTCTGCTGCTGTCATTAGGAATGGTCAAGAAAGCATTTTCTATTAACCGCAGCAAAACAAGCTACCTTTCTCTTCTGATATTTGGTCAGTTATTTCTCTGAATATGAATGGTCTGTGTACTCTGAAGTAAGATTGGGCCTCTATTCATGCTTGTCTCTAAGATTATTCATAGATAGCTAGAGACTCCACTATGGTCTGAATCCTGGTGTCTACCCAAAATTCATATACTGAAAGCTACCCCCCAAGGTGATGGTACTAAGAGATGGGGCCTTTGAAAGGTAGCTAGATTACAAGGGCAAAGCCTTCAATGATGGGATTAGTGCCCACATCAAAGAAGCCCCAGGGAGCTTGGTCTTCTCTTCCGCCATGCAAGGACACAGCAAGAAGACACCATCTATGAACCAGAAAGTGGCCTTTACTGGACACACAATCTGCCCATGCCTTGATCTTGGGCTTCTCAGCCTCTAGAAATTAAAAAAATAAATCTCTGTTGTTTACAAGCTACCTAGACTATGGTAGTTTGTTATAGTAGCCCAAATGAATGAAGGAAGACACTCCTACATGTTTACATTTTGAAGAAAGACAGATATAAAGGAAGAAACAGTAACTACAGGTTTAGCCCATGTGGAAGCCTCACCATCCCTACAGTAGCACAACACAGAGAACCAGGAGCTCCACTTCATAGCTGCACAGCAGGTGCCCAAATCAATGTACTCTAATCACTACACAACCTAAATGGACAAACTTCACTCAATGACAGGAAAAGCTTCCACTCTGCCATTCCTTCTCCAAAACAGATGATGTGATAAATAGCTGTTAAATTATCTGCTCAACAGCAACCATGAGTTACTCTCCACATAGTTCCATTTAGCTACAGACAATTCTATCTCTTTGTGTGCCTGTGGCACAACATGCAACAATGAGTCAGCTGAGGGCTGATGTTCTAAGGAAACATGGTGTGCTTCTGTGCTTCTGAAACGGCACCTTCCTGGTGTGGAAATAAGGCCACTGAACACCATGCTAGAACAGTGTGAAATGCAATAAAAAATCAGTCACTAAAGCATCAAGAACTAACAGGAGAGAAACATCATGAAGTGGGAGAACAGTGGAATCTCTTTAGAGAGTGAGAAAAGAAAGTACAAGACTGTAAGTTTATCTTCCATTCCCAAAAAAACCTGAGATCGGATCCACTGTTGTGATGGTAAGAAACCAGGTGGATGGAGTGACTTGATATAAGAAGTGTCCAAGTCAGCAACACAGTTTTCAGCGGGGCTGGGCTGAGAGTGAAAAGCAAGAGACATACTGCAAAAATGCAAAAGCATCTTCATGTAGGGAGAGGCACCTTCACGTATTGAAGGTGACCCAAGCATTGAACCAGGCTGAGAAGCACCTGGGTAGGATGAAAGAGCACAGAGACTGAGGCCACATTTGGTGGCCACCTGTGCCTTGCTCTCCTCTGGACCCTGGATTTCATGCCATGTTACATGACTTATCAAATCAGGGCTTCTTATTGCAGGAGCCTGCAATAAGATAGAACAATTGTTAGAAAGAAAGAAAAAGATACAAAGAAAGGAACCCTACATATGGAGAAAAAAATTCCAGCAAAAGTATAGATGATGAAGATCAACTGAACAGACCCATCTGTGGCCAATTTTGATTGTCAAAGGGTCTGAGGTAATATATTTGAAAGCATCCAAATGATGATTAAAAAGTAGAACATAACCCACATGGCTGTGAAGCAATGTAGGCCTTACCCCGCTCCATGCTGAAGGGACTTCCTGGAAACAAGTGAGATCACAGTAACTTTCAGACTGGATATACTTATGCATAAATCTTGGTATCATGACTGGGAAATAGCTTTAGCGATATTAGATTTACATGGTCACATACAGAAAGAAGTCAAAAAATCAGATATTTGGCTATGCTGACATCAAAAATCATGTTTAAAAAACAGTGAAATCAATCAACTGAACACGCCATGGCAGCTGGTTGAGCTTTCAAAGTAATCATTTTCACTCACTTTAGTTGCTTTTGACGTTATCTCTGTGTTTTTAAAATCCATCCAACAAGCATTACCTTTTAGCCCTGCTGACAGGTGCCTGAAGAACAGGTGTCTCTCATCTTAACTCCTAATTGGAATGTTTCTCCAACAGTGAGAATTAATTCTGTAAAATAGAACGCTAGCATTATTTGTTTTACATGGTTTATAGATAGACTGTGTACCTAGAAAAAAGAATGAGGAGAGGAAATAGCTGCCTAGACTTTGCAGGGGTGCTGTTCGAAAATGAATATCCAGTTGGAATGTGTGATGAAAGAAAAATATGTATATTCAAAGATATACTATATCCCATCAGTTAATCAATTCAGTTCAAAATACTCAGTGTGCTATCAAATATCTATACAATACTTCATAAGAAAGCAGGCATATTCCAGTTAAAAATGTACTGTACATACAAAATTATGCTGTTTTCCCCCACTGTATTGGTACATTTTTCTCTGAGTCTTAAAAAAAATGCTTGAGGCCAGGCACCAGTGGCTCATGCCTATAATCCCAACACTTTGGGAAGCTGAGGCAGGTGGATTACCTGAGGTCAGGAGTTCATAGACCAGCCTAACCAACATGGAGAAACCCCATCTCTACTAAAAATACAAAATTAGCCAGAAGTGGTGGTGCATGTCTGTAATCCCAGCTACTTGCCAGGCTGAGGCAGGAGAATGGCTTCAACCCAGGAAGAAGAGGTTGCAGTGAGCTGAGATCATGCCATTGCACGCCAGCCTTGGCAACAAGAGAGAAACTCCATCTCAAAAAAAAATTGTTTGATCTCAGCCAAAAGGCAGAGAAGCAATTCTGAGGCTTAATTCAAAGTTGATTTGATATCTTTTTAAAAACTAAGAAAGATAACTCTGATTGCTAAAGCTTTTTGTTTACCCAGCACAGTTATTAACTCCCCTTTTTTGGTTCCTTTGGAAAGTTCCTGTAAGGTGGGGAAGTCGCTGTACTCCTTCCAAGATCATGAGCAGCCCCGTCTCACACTGCAGGAAGCTAAAAGATCCAGGCCAACTGAGGAACAACACCAGAAACACAGAGATTGGTTCAGGATGGACATTTGACTCCAGCTGAGTTAGAGTACTCTACTTACCTGTTAGATTCAGAAGGGAAGATTATTTTTTCTCTTTTTGGATCATGGACAATCATGTCAACACAAGACTTTTCAGCAATGTAGAGAGAGGTTGTGCGAAGTAAGAGAGAATAAATCCAACATGCAAACAAAAGACACAGAAACAAGCTGAGCTGAGAAATAAGAGGAAGAGCGTGAACATGACAACATTGTTTGAACACTTGGATTCAGCTGTGCAAAAAAGAGAATGTTCCCTGGACTTTAAATACAACGAGTCAACAAATCCTTGGTGCTTAAGGTAGTTTGAGTTGGATTGCTGGCTCTTACAATGCAAAGAACCCAGATTAATACAATTTGCCTTATTATTTTACTTTAATGCTTCTTTAATATTATCAATTCCATTGGATACAAAACTATACAATTTCTGAGCCCAGTTCTGTGAAACAATAATGTATATACTAACTCTAGTTATATCAATAGCAAGCATTTATTGATCATTTACTATATGCCAGGCAAAATTCTAGCCCAGGCAATAGAACCCCAGATCCTGATGGTCAGCCACTAAACCCAGTTGCCTTCTGCTTTCTTTGCTTTGGTAACAGAAGCACTCAGTGCATGTCTGCTTTCTCCACAGTGCAGTGGCACCCACAGCTGTTGCTGGTATGGGGGACGGGGTGAGAGCTGGGTGGGAGAACAGGCCACGAGGTGGCTGGACCGAGAGTCGGACAGCGTGTGTGTGCATGCACGTGTGGACGTGAAGAGAAGAGAGAAGTGAGAACGTGCTATGGGACTCACAAGAGTGGCAGGGCGTACCTCCAGAAGGCTCACAGAGCTGTAAGGGGAGCTTAGAGGGTCTAATGTCAAAGGGGTGACTTCCATTTTTTGTGTATTTATCATCCATTTCTAGTCTTCCACAATCAACTACATTACAGAATCAGAATCAACTACATTACAGAATCAACTACATTTGGAATCAGAAAAAAAATGTCCTTGAAAAAGGCTCTATTCCATTTATCAGCCCAACAAGGCTGCTTCCCATTAATTGTTGTTTTAATATTAATTAGAGCATTTAGATAATATTAAAAAATCAAATTAAAATATATTATGCGTCATAGTATTTCATTTTGTGTGCCTCATAGCTATGCCGTCCTATTAATCTCCCTGGTATATTTGCATATGTCTTTTTAAAATTCCCTCACAGACAACCTTTCTGTGTACTAAGTGGTAACTTGCTCTGACCCTGAAATAAAACAGTGGAGTTCTTTAGATTAGAAAATCCCTTCGGATTGAATTTAAACAATAGTTGAAAGTTTGTTGCCTGTCTGTTTATTTTAAATCCCCCAAGAATGAGAGTCCATTTGTGTCTATTATGGGACCTACTGTTCCTTCGATCTTGGGTTTTAAAGGTGGTGGGAATCACCAATGTCTTTTTCAGTCAGTTTGAGCTAAGTGAGAAAAGAAACATCATCTGGAAAAGAAAGACCAAAATGAGGAACTGAACTTATGTCTTTTTTTAGTTTTTGTTTTAGTTTTGAGTAATCCCTTATGGGTAAAGCTGCTTTGTTCAGCTCTCTGCGCCCAGCCCCCCACCTGTCCTGCTCTCCCACAGAGCCTTCGCCCTGAGCCCAACACCATCCACAACTGTGGGCACCGCTGCAGCGTGGAGGACGCAGACAAATACTTGGTGCTTTTGCAACCAAAGCAAGGAACGGGGCTGGCTGCATGGTTAAGTGGTTAAACATGAGGGTTCTGGGGTTCTACTGCCTGGGGTAGAACCTGAGATTGTCATTTTGAGTGTAGCCTTGAGCAAGGTGTTTCATCTCCAAAGGCCTCAATTTCCTTACTAATTTGGAGATAATAAGAGTAACTACCCAAGAGGTGAACTGAAGAGATGGCATGAAATGTCCCTCAAGCGCTCAGCCCAGTACCCAGCCCATAGGAAATGCTGATTGTTAGCTATTTTTACGAGCCAAGTGCTTTTGCAAACATGTCTTACTCTCTTCTCTTACCTTTGCTGATATTTCCCACTCCTCTCACCGCCAAGTAGACCTGACCACACCATCCCACCCTCACTGGCATATGAGGCACTGATCACACTTCAGGACATTTATGGCATTTACGTGGATGGCTCTCCATTACAGCAAAACCCACGACAGCAAGGACTAGGTATGATTTGTCTTTGTTTTTGTGCACTCAATGCCTCACATCTAGGAGACATTCATAATTTTTAAAGGAATGAGTGGATGGATGCCCTGCCCTCTCCTAGATGAGGAGTTTAAGACTCAGCAGCCATAAGTGACTTCTGTAAGGTTACAAGCTGGTAAGTACCAAACTCTGGGCCTTTCATTAAAGGGTCTGAAGGAACACAGTAATACATTGTGGTTTAGTAAATAGCCAAGAAGATAGATCAGCTCAACTAGAGAGGAAACAAGATACAGGAGCTACGAAAAATTAAAACATTTGATCAACATACAACAATAGCATGCTCTGTTTCTAAGAAATGAAGGCCTCGCCTGGATAGGTATGAACCAGCTTTAAAAGAAAGAAATGCAATCAAGTCCAGTCAAACAAGTTTACTACCTCGGAAACTATTCATCATGTTCAGTAGCAAATCCTGGAATCTCAGATGAAGTAGTTTGCTTATTTTTTTCAGACCTCCTAAATGTCATTGTTCGGTTATATATTCCTTGCTTTAATTCGACTCATGGTTTTAAAACTCAACCACATTGGATTTTGTAGTGTTATTCTTTTGCAAACGTTTGAACATGAAATACAACCACACAGGAACAGTGATCTGCTCATTTCTAAAAGCATCGGTAATTTACTAAAGTTTCAGCAACTTTTAAAATGATTGATTTTCATCTGTTTCTTTTTTTTTTAGATAGATAAATTTTGCTCTGAAAGTAGGAGTCTTTTTGTCTCTGTGCCTTTGTTGTGTAAGAACAAAACATTCTAAAACCTTCTTTAAGAATCAAACTGAAGTCCTGTCTAGCTTCTATTTATGTTTGTTACTAAAAGAAAGGAAAGAAGCAATAGCATCCTCCCCGCCATGCTCTAACTCTCTTTTTGTCTGCTTTGATGATCAGGCTGTTGCAAAGCAAATGCGGGACTGCAGAGTAAACACAGGGTTTGAAGCCCAGAGGAAGCCAACGCCAGCCTGGCTGAGTGAGCCGGGGTCATCTCCACTCCACAAGGCCATTCCTCCACAGGGTTTAGTCCACGGACACCGAATGACCTGAAATGTACAAAACGCCACAAAAGAATGACCCAAATCAGCATGGCATACATTGATGAGTACCTCCTCAATTTTTCAGAGCAAAGTTTCCTATTAAGTTAATAATAAAGAAAAAGATATGCTATTTTGAACCCCTGAGAAAAAATTTAAGATTTTAAAATTTTCTCCAAAATATTCTTGATTAAAAATAAAATTTGGAGAACAATTTGAAATATTTTTACCACATATAATTTTTAGCTTAGTCTCATACAAATATAATTGTAACTTCTTTTCCCCCCCGGTCATAAAATATCACAGTCATTTTTTTACTCTAAATCAGGAAATAGTGACTCAAAATAGTCACAAAGTTTCTGATTGAATTGACTTATAAATGTTGTATTGTTTTCCAGAAAGGGAGATATAAACTATGAGACTTTTTTCTTTTTGAGAGAGTTTTGCTCTTATTGCCCAGGCTGGAGTGCAATAGCGCGATCTCAGCTCACCACAACCTTCGCCTCCCAGGTTCAAGCAATTCTTCTGCCTCATCCTCCCGAGTAGCTGGGATTACAGGCATGCACCATCATGCCCACTAATTTTTCTATTTTTAGTAGAGACAAGGTTTCTCCATGTTGGTCAGGCTGGTCTTGAACTCCCGACCTCAGGTGGTCCGCCCTCCTTAGCTTCCCAAAGTGCTGGGATTATAGGCATGAGCCACCACATCCAGTCACTATGAGACTTCTTAAAGCAGTAGATATCTCTTTTGTTTTTACCAGTTTATGAAAGGCATGCAAAAACGTGAAAACTGAAGAAACCAAAAACATTAAGAGTGAATGCAGAAAATCACATTTTCTGTACTTGGAGCTGTCAGAGTTGAGTGACCTTTTTCAGCAAAGAAGCCAGGGAGCTGGAAAGGGTTGAAGCTGGTCAAAAGCACCTTGGTCTTTGGTATTATCCATTCCTGTTTCTTTTCTGAACTGACCCCTGGGCAGTTGCAGCCTTCTCTGGTGTTAATGTTTTATCACTTTCCCAATGCTCTGAAAAGTCAAATAAAATAAAACTTCACACTTTTACACAGTCTTTCTCTTCTTACTTGCTGTTTTCTTGTTTGTTTGTTTGTTTGTTTGTTTTCCCTTAATATAGGCTGGTGTCATTCACATGTTGTAGAACATTGATAAATAGGATTCGGCACAAAATAAGGTAAGTCAAAAGCTGAGATTGCAAAGGCT
Source organism: Aotus nancymaae (assembly GCF_030222135.1). Classification (NCBI taxonomy): domain Eukaryota; kingdom Metazoa; phylum Chordata; class Mammalia; order Primates; family Aotidae; genus Aotus; species Aotus nancymaae. The sequence goes on along the minus strand of NW_026988450.1, from coordinate 12,191,131 downwards.
CGCCACTAGGTCACCAGAAAGATGTGTTTGACAGATTTCCTGGCAATCTATATCCCTGGCCTGAGTATCTAGAAATAATCTGAATTTTGCAATAATTGTAAGGACCCTGAGTATGAGACTTGACTTATTTAATATCCTGCTCAGCAATAAAATTATTTATGTAGTTACCATGATATCCTGCATCCAAAAAGTTCATGGTTGCAGAAGCATATGACAAAACTGTACCAGTATCTGCATTACAGTCTGTCTTTCTTCTTATCTTGCCCTGCACTTGTAAGCAGAGGCAGCTCGAGAGTAACTACATCATCTGCTTTTACCTGGGTCACTTCTGTAAGTCAGAAATGACTCAGGTAAAAGCAGATGATGTAGTTACTACTACCAACAGATCCAGCTATTGCTGAAGAAAGTGGCTTTAGATCCTTCTGGGGGTTTTATAGTTAAATCCAGAAGAAATGTTCACTAAGTCCAGTGGCGATGGTGGTGTTTAATCTACAGGTATTGTGATGCTTCACTGAATTCTAATTCTTTACCTTCCACTGTGTTGAGACTCCTGTTGTATTTCAGGGTCTTTATTTTGCTGGCATTCTTGTTTTCTTGAAGTAACATTTCCAATATGAATAGTTTTCACACATTCATGCAGGTTTTTACTCCTCTAGGACTCTTTTGAGAATTTCTATTCTGTGCTATCTTAAGCAAGTGTAAGTCATAGAATGTACATCCAACTGCATTAATGTCTGTGTGTTGGTGGGTGTGTTTCTATTACGATCTGTCATGCTGTTTTTGTGTATACTTTGCTTTGACAGTCAGTAAAGAACTTACTTGAAACGTTCAGCATTTCTCTTTGATTTCACAGGCTACAATATCTGTTAACTCAGGATTTGATTCTTCTGCAAAAACCTGATGGATTGAGACACAAAGTCTGTATAATAATTTTAATTCCCAGAACATTTTTATATCCACCTGTGTCACGAGACACACACGTTTTAATGATTCTTCCTGGAACATATTCCAATACACGCAAACAGATACACACATTCACACATGCATGTGTGCTCACGCACACACACAGAGTAAATCCAATAGATAAAAAACTAAGAGCCGCCATTTTTTAACCCTTACGATGAGCTAGACTTTGTACTAAATGACTTGCATACCGTATCTCATTTTGTTTCACAATGACAGTGAGAGATGGTTGTCATCAGCCTCGTTTTGCTCATGAGAACACTATGATTTAGAGTAATTTGTCCAAAGTTGCATGTGATACATAGCAGAACTGAATTTTGAGCCTAGGGCTCTGTCTTGCTAAAATCTATGCCCTTGAACACTACGTTTTAATGTCTCCTCTACAAAGAAATGGCTCCAAAAACGTCTGCTGGGGAGAAAATTATACAATCATTTTTGGAACTTATAAAAGTCCAGCTTCTATGTACCTTCAGTGATTGAAAATGACAACGCAGAAAATTGTACGGTACTTTTCAGAGCTTCAAGAGCTTTTTTTGATCTTCAGTGACATCTTATACTAACAAGAAGACACTGGAAGCTTTTTGTTATTATATTTGTTTTGTTTGGGTTTTCAAAAAAAATAGAGGGAGAGTGGTATGTACTGAGTGACTTGAGAATGTAAGTACAGAAACAAAAGATGAAACTTGAGATTTGAGAGGGCTAAAATAAAGATTTCTATTCCCGTTCGTTAAATGTTTATAAGATATTTAATACATCAAGAATTCTTCTGGCCATTCTAGAACCCTTGGTAAATACGTTTCACTTGCAGTGATGTTTTTTAACCTCACAACGAGGTACTAGGTGAAAGCTTCATCATCTTGCTCAAAGGGAAAGAAATGTAGTGCAGTAGTTAGCTGGCTGGTAAGCATTAATTTATCAGCATAATAAACTACTGATAGTTGTAGTTGTATTTTCTCATTAATGGCAAGAGTGGTTTTATCTAGGAATCTGGTCTTCCATTACATCATTTCTGTTAAAGTCACTACCTGAGAGCATTTGTCTAGAAGACCAGCTAGCTCAAAATTTTTAGGGTTTTCTGGGCAATTTGCTGTAGGTGATGCTTCACTGAACTTTCATCAAGATCCTTTGCTGTTTAGTTTTATGTTTGTGGGTGGGATCGATCCCACCAAGGGACCACATAGTGGCTCATAAAGCAAGTAGATCTTTTGTATGAGTAAAGCAACTATAGTCTGCCACCTGTTGCAAGGCCTGCAAGCTGAGAGTGGTTTTCACATTTTAAATGACTTAAAGAAACCCACAAGAAGAATATTTCATGACATTAAAACGATCTGAAATTCAAATTTCATGTCCATAATAAAGTTTTACTAGAACACAGCCATCATTCATTTACATATCATCTGTGGTTGCTTTCTCAAGACAAGGACAGAATTAAATAGTTGATACAGGGCCACAAGGCCTAAAGAATTTACTACCTGGCTCTTTACATAAAAAGTCAACTGTCATCAGATGTAAAGAATATACCCAGGCCCAGGTGCAGTGGCTCAGCCTGTAATTCTAAAACCTAGGGAGGGCAAGGTGGGAGGATTACTTGAGCCAGGGATTTGAGACCAGCCTGGGCAATACAGTGGGACCCTCGTCTCTACCAAGAAAAAAAAAATTAATTAATTAGCTGGGTATGGTGGCTAATTAAATTTATTACCCAGCCAGGACCCATGGTAGGATAGGACTGATGGCTGGGTGCCAGTGCAGGTGCTGTGAGCAGAGCCATCCTTTCCAGGTGACAATACATGGCATGGCTGCTGACCCTGAAACTTGCACTCTTAAAAAACTTCCTGGGTCCAACTTGTTTTTCAGTCCTTTGCCTCTTTTGCATAGAAGGAGTGAACTATGGGCAGCTGGGTCACTTCCTGGATAATGCAACAAGAAGCCAGCTTCCTGCAGATGGATTACCAAGTTCAGGTCTAAAGCAGGCTTCTTCCACATACCTCAAAAGTAACTAGGTTAGTAACTAGTATCTTCCTTCCTTTTGCGCCCGGTGTTATTTGACCCATCTGCACCACTCAAAACATGATTCTTGTTCATCTGGACATTCTCCAGGACTCAGCAGCCTGTGGGTTTATAACAGGTCACTTTTACAACATTAACCCACTTTTCTATTTTGGTTCTGCTGTTCTCAAAAGTTCCATTTCCCTGCATCACCCCACAACACCCTGCCCCATGTATTTCTGAAAATCCCCGGCGATGTCCCCATGTGCCCAAGGGCCAAATTGCCAGCTCAGTCACCAGGAGTGCCCACCTTGCTTCTCTGCAGCTCTGCTTCTCGCACAGGGAGCCTCAGGCTGCCTCTGTAGATAACCACAGTGAGGGCCGCCTCCTCCTCCACAGTTTCCAATGCTCCAGATGCCAGAGCAGTACAGCAGTCAATGCAGAAATGAAGGTTGAGGGGAGATATCCTCCCAAATTGCACTACTCCCTGCACCAAGTATCCAAAACCTTCCACATGTGTTCAGAGCTTCCCAAAGATTCCCACAGAAATAGCTGATTCAGTTATCACTTATCTGTAGGTTGTCATTATTGTTCCCATTTTACAGATTTAAAAAAAGGAAACTACAGAGGTGAGACCAATGTCATCTGCTGGCAGCACAAGGACATAAACCCAACCCCGAAATTTACAGGTCCCTTTGCTTTTCCAGTCTGGGGTTCAATCAAGTATTAAGCTCTCTTTTTCCTCCTCCTTTCAGACCTTTTAGAATCTCTCTTACTGATCTCTGCTCTATATCTACTGGAATAGCGAGGCAACAAATACCTTACTTATAATCTCTTACAAAAATGCACATGCGGTATTCACCTACAGGCTTTAATTATCTAATTATTTCAAACGTTTAAGAAAAAAGTAATATCGCTGCCTATTTGAATTATTGCAAACTGTTTAAAATGTGGAAAGCTTCACAATTATTTTATCAACATAGCAGAGCTCTGATATAAAATCTTACAAATGCTGAAAAAGAGAGAAAATGATAGGCCAGTAGAAATGGCCTTACCTACAGTAGAAATGCATGAAATTTTACATTAAATGTTAGCAAATTTAATCTAACATACATTAGTGAGACTAATACACCACCATCAAGTAGGCCTTATTTTAGAACTTTACATATAGTCAGAGAAAAAAATATAAACTCTGTGTGTGTGTGTGTGTGTGTGTGTGTGTGTGTGTGTGTGTATAGCATGAAGAACTCTGAAATAATAACAGTGATTATGGGTGGTGAGAATGCAAATCATGCTTATTTCTTTCTTTTGCTTCTTTGCAACAGTCATTTGAAATATAAGATCTTATCCACAACTTTTGTTTAACTATTCATATTCTTTTGTTTAGCAAACAAAAAAATTAAATACTTAGGGGATAGTCAACAAGAATTCTGCAGTACTGATTTGAAAAAACTTTGCTGAAGTTTCCTAAAAGAGGATTACTAAAAGAAGACTCTGAATTGGAGAGATCTTCTGGCAAAATTAAATGCCGATTTTCTGCAAAATAATCTATAAATTTAATACGACTTCAATTAAAATTTCAATGAAACATTTTTAAATCTATAAAAACGACAAACTTTTTGGTAGAAGGACTATATAATAGTCAATAGTTCTTTTTAAGGAAGGTAATAAAGAAAACCTTGTTCTCCTATATTCTAAAATATGTTTTAAAGCCACAGTAATTTAAACAGTATACTAGTAGCAGAGAACGAGGCAGAAAGATTTACAGAACAGAATAGAAGACCAGAAATAGGTCCACATTTAAACAAATATGTGATCGAGGTAGCATTCCAACCAATGTGGAAATGATCAGTAAATACAGGCAGAGCTACTTGCTAACTAAAGTAAGTTTCAATTGAATTAAAATTTAAATGTGAAAGATTAAATCACAAATGGATGCTGATTCCAGTTTCCTTTCCATTCCCAATTGTTTTGTGCCAAATCTGAAGGATAATTTAGCATGTCTGCCTATATCAAAAGTACGAACCAAGAAGATAACAAAGAAAATATTGAATCATCATCCCTTTCTAGGGAAAATGACAGCCATCTCTTCCTCCTTTTGGAGGAAGAAGACTATCTTGTTTTTGCTATAAACTGTCATTTAAAAGGGGAATTATAATATGATAAAGTATTATGATTTTATATGTTTGAATTTTCTAGTATTTTGCACAGTAGAAGCCATATGTCAATATCTGATAAATGAATCCAATGACTCTCTTAAGCATCATTGGATTTTTTTCAGAAATTTCTACTTACGGTGCACCCAGTATGGCAAACAGTATGAAGGTTCCTCAAAAAATTAAACATTTAATTACCATAGGATCCAGCAATACAATCTCTGGGTATATATCCAAAAAATGAGAAAGTGGATTTTAAAGAGATATTTTCACACCATTTTCATAGCAACATTTTCCACAATAGCCAAGAGGTAGAAACAACCAAAATATCCATCAACGGATGAACAGGTATACAAAATGTGCTCTATACATGCAAGATAATATTATTCTGTCTTAAAAAGGAAGAAAATTCTGACTACAACATGGATGAACATTGAGGACATTATGCTAAGTGAAATAAGCCAGTCACAAAAAGACAAATACTGTATGATTCTACTTATGTGAGATAATTCAAGTAGTTAAATTTCTAGGGACAGAAGGTAGGATGGGGGTTGCCAGGGGTAAGGGAGGCAGGAAATGGAAAGTTGTTGCTTAGTGGGTACAGTGTCAGTTTTGCAAGATGAAAAAGTTCTAGACTAGAGTTTGGTTGCACAACAGTGTGAATATACTCACTACTCAACTGTACATTTAGAAGTGGTTAAGATGGTACATTTTATGTTGCATGGTTTTTACCATAACTAAATTTTAAAAAGTTTTAATCTCACTTTCTTAAAGATCCTCACAATGTTTTAATCATAGGGAGGGGGTAAAAATCCACATTGATGGACTGCTCTCTTAGACTGGGTTTCAATCCAAGACAAAACTGGAGATGAGGATTCCGTGGAATAATTGAAGAAGCTGTCTCAAAAAGGAAGAGAGGGAAGGGAGAGAGCAAGGGAAGAATGCTGGCAGGACGTGGTCTTGACTGGAGTCTAGCTACAGCCTGGGTTCTCAGGGCAGCTCCCTAACAGCATACAGAGTTTGTCCCTCCTTGAGAAAAGGTAGCCGATGTTTTCTGCCCCCTCTACCAGGCAGTCAGGACTATAGGCTGATCCCATTGGTGGTGGGAGGGGGATTAATTTCCCAACCGAGGCAGCTCCTATTCAGCCAAGGCCTCAACAGAAAAAGGCATCTGTGCACCATTAGAAGCCAACACTCAGGGCAGCTGGGAGTCAGTGCACAGGCCCAGAGAAGGGGATGAGTCAGGCTAGTGTCTTAGTCTACTTTCTGTTTCATAAACTACCTGACACTGAGTAATTTATAAGAAATGAAATTTATTTCTTACAGTCCTGGAGGCTAGGAAGTCCAAGGTTGAGGGGGCGCATCTTCTTGTTGGTGGGGATTGTCCTGGGGCAGTTCAGGGCATCGCACAGTGAGGGAGCTGGGAGTGCTGACATACTATCTCAGGCCTCTCCTCCTCTTCTTATAAAGCTACCAGTTCCTCTTCCGTGATAAGCCATTAATCCACTAACCCATAATCCATTAATCCATGAATGGATTCGTTCATTCATGAAGGCAGAGCCCTCATGATCCAATCACCTCTCAAGAGCCCCACCTCTCAATACTGACACTTTGGGGATTAAGTTTCCACTTGAGTTTTGGAGGGAACATGCAAACCACAGCAGCTAGAGTTGTCATTTGAACTGAATTTGAACTTCAGATGACCAATAAATAATTTTTTAGTATAAATATGCCCCATGCGATATTTATACTGAAGTATTTAAATTTATAAATATTTATGTATTATATATCCCACTGTATAACATATTTGGTTATATTTATGTATTGTATTATAGTTAAAAAGCATTTCTTCTTCATCTGAAATTCGAATTTAACTGGGTGTTCTGTATTTTTAGGTGCTAAATTTGGTGACCCTAGGTGGGGCTTCAGCACCATCTGCTCCAACACTTCACAGGTGCCAGGGCCTTTGATGGAAATTACTTCATTTAGACTTTGAAACAACTTTTTAAGAGTAGTATTTTCCTTACATTGCAAATGAAACAAAAATGAAGTACGCATAGAAGTAACTAAAAGAAGCAGAGTGTGGACATGAGTATCACCCCAACCCCAGCCAGAATGCACAGCAGCCTCTAATAGGACCCCTCAAATCCCTCTCTCCAACATACCAGGTCCTCAGCCAGCATTTAGTCAAGGGTGAGAAACCCCAAGTAGAAAATTATATATATGAATCCCAAAGGGGATGGGAAAAATCCCTCCTCACCCCTTTCCCTCCATCGGACATCTGGCCGAGTAAAATGCTCTCTGCCGCTTGCAGGGAAGGCTGCTGTCCTGCTTAAGGCAATGCAGCTTAGAACCAACAGAGTGCAGTCTTAAATATGAGGGCTGAACTGAGAATACTCACAGGCCCCTGATTCGGTGGGAGAGTTGTCTGTCTCAGTAAAGAAAAGAGAGCCTCTGAAATGTTAAGCCCAGACTTGGGGATAAGCTTTGTAATCACAGATAGAGGGAGACATAAATATGAGTAAAATTTTGAGTGAAAAGTTTCTAAGTGGAAGAAACAATAAAGTCAGAATGAAACACCAACCCTTGGATTAGTATTCATATTTAGCCTGGTTAGGTCTTAAGAGATTTCTCAGAAGCCCTAACAGACTGACTTAGTCTTACACATAAAGTATTACCAAATAATATATGTCTCTTTCATCCTTCTTTCCAAGTATAGTTTTTTTTTGTTTTTTTTTTATTGCATTTTAGGTTTTGGGGTACATGTGAATAACATGCAAGGTTGTTGCACAGGTGCACACGTGGCAGTATGATTTGCTGCCTCCCTCCCCTTCACCTATATCTGGCATTTCTCCCCATGCTATCCCTCCCCAACTCTCCACCCCCCCACTATCCCCCCTCCCCCCAACAGACCCCCGTGTATAGTGCTCCCCTCCCTGTGTCCATGTGTTCTCCTTGTTCAACACCCGCCTATGAGTGAGAACATGTGGTGTTTGATTTTGTGTTCTTGTGTCAGTTTGCTGAGAATGATGTTTTCCAGGTTCATCCATGTCCCTACGAAGGATGTGAACTCCTCCTTTTTAATGGCTGCATAATATTCCATGGTGTATATGTGCCACATTTTTCCTGTCCAGTCTATCATCGATGGGCATTTGGGCTGGTTCCAGGTTTTTGCTATTGTAAACTGTGCTGCGATGAACATTCGTGTGCATGTGTCCTTATAGTAGAACGATTTATAATCCTTTGGATATATGCCCAGTAATGGGATTGCTGGGTCAAATGGAATTTCTATTTCTAGGTCCTTGAGGAATCGCCACACTGTTTTCCACAGTGGTTGAACTAATTTACACTCCCACCAACAGTGTAAAAGTGTTCCTATTTCTCCACATCCTCTCCAGCATCTGTTTTCTCCAGATTTTTTAATGATCGCCATTCTAACTGGCGTGAGATGGTATCTCAATGTAGTTTTGATTTGCATTTCTCTAATGACCAGTGATGATGAGCATTTTTTCATATGTTTGTTGGCCTCATGTATGTCTTCTTTTGTAAAGCATCTGTTCATATCCTTCGCCCATTTTTGAATGGGCTTGTTTGTTTTTTTCTTGTAAATCTTTTTTAGTTCATTGTAAATTCTGGATATCAGCCCTTTGTCAGACGGGTAGGCTGCAAAAATTTTTTCCCATTCTGTTGGTTGCCGATTCACTCTATTGACTGTTTCTTTTGCCCTGCAGAAGCTGTGGAGTTTGATTAGGTCCCATTTGTCTATTTTGGCTTTTGTTGCCAATGCTTTTGGTGTTTTGGTCATAAAGTCCTTGCCTACGCCTATGTCCTGAATGGTTTTGCCTAGGTTTCCTTCTAGTGTTTTTATGGTGTTACGTCTTATGTTTAAGTCTTTAATCCATCTGGAGTCAATTTTAGTGTAAGGTGTCAGGAAGGGGTCCAGTTTCTGCTTTCTGCATATGGCTAGCCAGTTTTCCCAACACCACTTATTGAACAGGGAATCCTTTCCCCATTGATTGTTTTTTTCAGGTTTGTCAAAGATCAGGTGGTTGTAGATATGTTGTGTCATCTCCGACGCCTCTGTTCTGTTCCATTGGTCTATATCTCTGTTTTGGTACCAGTACCATGCTGTTTTGATTACTGTAGCCTTGTAGTAGAGTTTGATGTCTGGTAGTGTGATGCCTCCCGCTTTGTTCTTTTTGCTTAGAATTGACTTGGCTATGCGGGCTCTCTTTTGGTTCCATATGAAGTTTAAGGTGGTTTTTTCCAGTTCTGTGAAGAAGGTCATTGGTAGCTTGATGGGGATAGCGTTGAATCTGTAAATTACTTTGGGCAGTATGGCCATTTTCACGATATTAATTCTTCCTAACCATGAACATGGAATGCTTCTCCATCTGTTTGTGTCCTCTCTTATTTCGTTGAGCAGTGATTTGTAGTTCTCCTTGAAGAGGTCCTTTACGTTCCTTGTTAGTTGTATTCCTAGGTATTTTATTCTCTTTGTAGCAATTGTGAATGGCAGTTCGTTCTTGATTTGGCTCTCTTTAAGTCTGTTATTGGTGTATAGGAATGCTTGTGATTTTTGCACATTGATTTTGTATCCTGAGACTTTGCTGAAGTTGCTTATCAGTTTCAGGAGATTTTGGGCTGAGGTGATAGGGTCTTCTAGATATACAATCATGTCATCTGCAAATAGAGACAATTTGACTTCCTCCTTTCCTAATCGAATACCCTTTATTTCTGTTTCTTGCCTGATTGCTCTGGCTAGAACTTCCAGTACTATATTGAACAGGAGTGGTGAGAGAGGGCATCCTTGTCTAGTGCCAGATTTCAAAGGGAATGCTTCCAGTTTTTGCCCATTCAGTATGATATTGGCTGTCGGTTTGTCATAAATAGCTTTTATTATTTTGAGATACGTTCCGTCGATACCTAGTTTATTGAGAGTTTTTAGCATAAAGGGCTGTTGAATTTTGTTGAAGGCCTTCTCTGCATCAATTGAGATAATCATGTGGTTTTTGTTTTTGGCTCTGTTTATGTGGTGAATTATATTTATAGACTTGCATATGTTGAACCAGCCTTGCATCCCCGGGATGAATCCTACTTGATCATGGTGGATAAGCTTTTTGATGTGCTGTTGTAATCGGCTTGCCAGTATTTTATTGAAGATTTTTGCATCTATGTTCATCATGGATATTGGCCTGTAGTTTTCTTTTCTTGTTGAGTCTCTGCCGGGTTTTGGTATTAGGATGATGTTGGTCTCATAAAGTGATTTGGGAAGGATTCCCTCTTTTTGGATTATTTGGAATAGTTTCAGTAGGAATGGTACCAGTTCCTCTTTGTATGTCTGGTAGAATTCGGCTGTGAAACCATCTGGGCCTGGGCTTTTTTTGGGTGGTAGGCTCTTAATTGCTGCCTCGACTTCAGACCTTACTATTGGTCTATTCAGGGTTTCGACTTCTTCCTGGTTTAGGCATGGGAGGAGGCTACTGTCCAGGAATTTATCCATTTCTTCCAGGTTTTCTAATTTATGTGCATAGAGTTGTTTGTAATAATCTCTGATGATGGTTTGAATTTCTTTGGCATCTGTGGTGATATCCCCTTTATCATTTTTTATTGCATCTATTTGGTTATTCTCTCTTTTCTTTTTTATTAGTTTGGCTAGTGGTCTGTCTATTTTGTTGATCTTTTCAAAAAACCAGCTCCTGGATTTATTGATTTTTTGTAGGGTTTTTCGTGTCTCTATCTCCTTCATTTCTGCTTTGATCTTAGTTATTTCTTGTCTTCTGCTAGGTTTTGAGTTTTTTTGATCTTGCTCCTCTAGCTCTTTCAATTTTGATGATAGGGTGTCAATTTTAGTTCTCTCCTTTCTTCTCATGTGGGCACTTATTGCTATATATTTTCCTCTAGAGACTGCTTTAAATGTGTCCCAGAGATTCTGGTATGTGGTGCCTTCGTTCTCGTTGGTTTCGAAGAACATCTTTATTTCTGCCTTCATTTCAGTGTTTATCCAGTCAACATTCAGGAGAAAGTTGTTCAATTTCCATGAGGATGTGCGGTTCTGGGTTGGCTTCTGAATTCTGAGTTCTAACTTGATTGCACTGTGGTCTGAGAGACTGTTTGTTATGGTTTCCGTTCTTTTGCATTTGCTGAGGGTGATTTACTTCCAATTATGTGGTCAATTTTAGAGTAGGTGTGATGTGGTGCTGAGAAGAATGTATATTCTGTGGATTTGGGCTGGAGAGTTCTGTAAATGTCTATTAGGTTTGCTTGTTCCAGGTCTGAGTTCAAGTCCTGGATATCCTTATTAATTTTCTGTCTCATTGATCTGTCTAATATTGACAATGGTGTGTTGAAGTCTCCCACTATTAATGTGTGGGAGTCTATGTCTCTTTGTAAGTCTTTAAGAACTTGCCTTATGTATCTGGGTGCTCCTGTATTAGGTGCATATATATTTAGGATCGTTAGCTCTTCTTGTTGTATTGATCCTTTTACCATTATGTAATGTCCTTCTTTTTCTCTTTTGATCTTTGTTGCTTTAAAGTCTATTTTATCAGAGATGAGAATTGCAACTCCTGCTTTTTTTTGTTCTCCATTTGCTTGGTAAATCTTCCTCCATCCCTTTATTTTGAGCCTTTGTGTATCCTTGCATGTGAGGTGGGTTTCCTGGATACAGCACACTGATGGGTTTTGGCTTTTTATCCAATTTGCCAGTCTGTGTCTTTTGATTGGGGCATTTAGTCCATTTACATTTAGGGTTAATATTGTTATGTGTGAGTTTGGTCCTGTCGTTTTGATGCTAGCTGGCTGTTTTGCCCATTGGTTGATGCAGATTCTTCATTGTGTTGCTGCTCTTTACCATTTCGTGCGTTTTTGGAGTGGCTGGTGCTGGTTGTTTTTTTCTATGTGTAGTGTCTCCTTCAGGAGCTCTTGTAAAGCTGGTCTGGTGGTGATGAAATCTGTGAGTACTTGCTTGTTCACAAAGGATTTTATTTTTCCTTCACTTATGAAGCTTAGTTTGGCTGGATATGAAATTCTGGGTTGAAAGTTCTTTTCTTTAAGGATGTTGAATATCGGCCCCCACTCTCTTCTGGCCTGTAGGGTTTCTGCTGAGAGATCTGCTGTGAGTCTGATGGGTTTCCCTTTGTGGGTAACCCGACCTTTCTCTCTGGCTGCCCTTAGTATTTTCTCCTTCATTTCAACCCTGGTGAATCTGATGATTATGTGCCTTGGGGTTGCTCTTCTAGAGGAATATCTTTGTGGTGTTCTCTGTATTTCCTGGACTTGAATATTGGCCTGCCTTGCTAGGTTGGGGAAGTTTTCCTGGATAATATCCTGAAGAGTATTTTCCAGCTTGGATGCATTCTCTTCGTCACATTCAGGTACACCTATCAAACGTAGATTAGGTCTTTTCACGTAGTCCCATATTTCTTGTTGACTCTGTTCATTCCTTTTTACCTTGTTTTCTCTAATCTTCCCTTCTCGTTTTATTTCATTGAGTTGATCTTCAACTTCTGATATCCTTTCTTCTGCTTGGTCAATTCTGCTGTTGAAACTTGTACATGCTTCGCGAAGTTCTCGTGTTGTGTTTTTCAGCTCCATCAATTCACTCATATTCCTCTCTAAGTTGTCCATTCTCGTTAGCATTTCATCAAGTCTTTTTTCAAGGTTCTTAGTTTCTTTGCATTGGGTTAGAACATGTTCTTTTAGCTCACAGAAGTTTCTTATTATCCATTTTCTGAAAGCTGATTCTGTCATTTCATCGCACTCATTCTCCGTCCAGTCTTGTTCCCGTGCTGGTGAGGAGTTATGCTGCCTTGTAGGGGGAGAGGTGTTCTGGTTTTGGGTGTTTTCATCCTTTTTGCGCTGGTTTCTTCCCATCTTTGTGGATTTATCCGCCTATTGACTTTGTAGTTGCTGTCTTTCTGATTTTGGTAATTTTAAGTCTGCAGCAGCTGAACTCATAAACCCCCTTTTCTTCACCCCAGGTGTTCTGGCCCAGGGGCTTAGCGCTTTATGCTTTTCAGCTGTGTTGCTACCGTTTTCCCTGCCCACAAGGTGGCAGTCTAGTCACACTCAGCCTGCAGAGGCTTCGCTGAGCTGCTATGGGCTCCGCCCAGCTTCCGTGTGAGCTTCCCTGCAGTCCTGTGGGTGTAGTTAGAACTGCTTCCGCTATGCTGGCCCACCCCTGTAGTGACAGAGTCTCTGTAGTGGCGCGTTGTCTTGGTTACGGAACTGCAGGGTGTTTCCCGATGGAGGACGCCCTCCCCCACAGAGCTGGACCGTCCCGGGTTCAGCCGTGTTTCCAGAGGGGCCCTCTTTGTCCGGTAATCTCTTGGCTTGCCTCCTTGCCACAGCTCCCCTTGCTGGCCCAGAGGGGACACAGTCTCGTTCACTTTGTTCAAGGAGCCGCTGCTCCCCGCCCCCGGTGCAGGCCGAGCGGCTGCTCCAGTCTGACCAGCGGCGCTGGGAACCCGTGGAGCTTCTCCACCTGTGAATCTCCTGGTCTGTGGGCAGTTAAAATCCGCTACCCTGTGTGCCGCTGCGTCAGTCGAAGCAGCGGCTCTGAGATTCGTGGCGCTCCCTTGCCCGGGGGTCTCCTGGCTTGGCTCCCTGCTTCAGCTCCCCTTTCTGGCTCAGAGGGAACTCTGTCTCTCTCGCTCTGCATAAGAAGCCACTGCCCCCCCGCCCCAGGGCGTAGGCTGAGTGGCCACTCCGCTCAAACCAGCGGTGCTGGCGACCCGTGGGGCTTTTCCTCCTGAGTATCTCCTGGTCTGTGGGCAGTAAAAGTCCGTCTGGAAATGCGGCGTCCACTCACCCTCTGCGCCTTCTCTCGGAGCTGCAATCCCGACTTCCTCCTAAGTGGCCATCTTGGATCTAGCCCAAGTATAGTTAAGGATACACATATTATCTCAGGGTGTATAGACATATAGAGAAAGAGTGAAACAGACAGAAATTGGAATAGATTAAAACAGAGATCTATGGAGTCATTTAGAGCTTTTGGATACCAGAATTGCAAAATCAACCAGCTGTCAACAATAATGAATGGCATAGAAAAGTGCCTATTAAACATCGCTAATTTCATTGTACAAGGGAAATCCAGCTGTTACCATATATTTGCAACTAATATTGCATAATTTTGTTGCACTAAATATAGGATCCATGAGGGCATTTTTTTTATGGTTTTCTTTCTTTCTTTTTAAGATGGAGTCTCACTCTGTTTCTCAGGCTGGAGTGCAGTGGCACAATCTTGGCTCACTGCAACCTCCACCACCAGGGTTCAAGTGATTCTCCTGCCTCAGCCTCCCAAGTAGCTGGCACTACAGGTATGTGCCACCATGTCTGGCTATTTTTTTTTGTATTTTTAGTAAAGATGGGTTTTCATCATGTTGGCCAAGCTGGTCTCGAACTCCTGACCTCAAATGACCCACCTGCCTTGGCCTCCCAAAGTGCTGGGATGACAGGCATCATCTACTGTGCCTGGCCATTTTTATGTTTTTTTCTGATGAACCCCAAGTGCCTAGAATAGTGCCTGATGTAAACACTCAACAAATATTTGTTGAATGAATTAAATTGCAGTTGATAAATAACCAGAGAACATAAAAATATGTTGATTCACAATTTCACCAAATCCAAAGGAAAAGTCAATAATTTGAATTCTGAAAACTGCAAGGAATGGAGAAAATATTTTTAAAGCAGCTCAGGTGACATTTCAGTTCAATACAAAAAACAAAGGTGCTGCTCTTAGTAATGCAATGGGGAGACACAGCTGAAGCAGCAGCAACGCTCATCTTCATGGAGAACCATCTGCCATCTCCAGTTTAGCCCTTGCCATGGTCTGAATGTTTGTCCTTCCAAAATTTTTATGCTGAAACCTAACACCCAAGGTGATGGTATTAAGAAGTAGAGCTTTTGGGGGCAGTGATTAGATCATGAGGGCTCCACCCTCATGAAAAGGGCATTAGTGTCTTCTAAAAGAGACTTAAGGGAGCTTGTTCTCCATTTCCACCAATGTGAAGACACAGCCAGAAGATGCCAATATTAAGAAATGGGACCTCATCAGACGCCAAATCTACTGACACCTTGATCTTGGACTTGCCAGCCTCTGGAACTGTGGGCAGTAAATTTCTGTTGTTTATAAATTACCCAGTGTAAAGTATTTTGTTACAGCAGCCCAAACCAACTAAAATGGTCTAATAGACTAAGAACATTACTTAATTCAATTTGGCAGTGAGCAAGAAGATTTCAGACATTAATTCTGTCCAGCCTTTAGATAGAAAATTTCTCACTCTCTCTAATTTGCAAACCAATCCTTAGAGTTTCAAATTGTTCTAGTTTGTATCAAGTCTGCTCTCCCAGTCAGGGTAATGAGGACATAAAATGAATGCAAGTGTCTAAAATCCATCAAGATTATGTATGGGAGAAAGAAGAGAGTGGCAGTTTACCTGCTTCCATGCAGCCCTCCAAGACCACCTTCTCTGGAATTTGGAACTGTCATGGCCTGAGCACTCCCAGCAGGCAGGTTGTCATATGGAACCTCATAGCTGTATGTTCACCCTTTCCTTGTTCATGCATTCATTCCACCCAGCACTGAGCACCTGGCCCTCTGCTTGCCCACCTCCAGAGATGGTAAGCCCCATCTTTTCATCTCAATATATTGGTAAGAGCCTCCAGGCAGAGTTGGGCTGACTCTTATCTAGAAGCTTCACAGTACCTGGGAGTTTATCCAGTAAAATTTCCGTAGTTGTGTCTCCTTGAATGCAGGGGAACAAAATCCAGGCATCTCCGTGGGTTTCCACACAGTTGGTCCAAGCCACCTGCACCTGGGCTGTTTGTCAACTTGCCCAAGGCTCAAAGGCACAGCACCCTCCTCTACCTGCATGGAAGTGCCAGCAACTCCTCCTGTGGTGTACTGGGCAGGCCTGGACTCTGTGCTCATTTTCCTCATCTCTAATCCTCCTACACCTTATTGTTTGCCTCCCTAGAGTACAGCTTGTGTATGAAAGCCTGTTCCAGAATTGTTTTTCTGTCTCAGCTTTCCAAAATGTGCCTTAGATTTCAATCTATGTTTCTTTAAATATCAAGTTTTCATTCCTCTGCTCCATCTCTTCAACGTTTTTGTAAATCTTTTATTTGGCTGATAAAATCAACAGTGAGCCAACCACCTGTAGTTAGTGTGTGCTTGATGTGTTGTTTTGCTGTTTGTTTTTTTAGAGAATTCCATTTATGGCCTTCTCTTACCGCTTTAAAATTCTGGCACTGGATTCGTGCTTTAAAATATAGTTCAATTAAACAAACCTTAACTGAGAGCCTACAAAGGGCTCTTCTAGGGAAGGAGCAAAGGGAGGAAGTCGAGGAGAAAGGTATGGTGTAACCTGCTCGCAGTCTAGTGGGGTAGTCAGGCAAATAACGACGGCACGATAGAAAATACGCTGCAGCACACAGGTACACACGAGTGCCGATGGCACAGCAAAGGAAGTCGGAACAACCACAGGCTTCCAGCTTCCGGCTTCCGGCTTCCAAGGGATCCCTGGGAGCAGACAGACGCAGCAGGGTGGGCATGGGCGGGAAGAGTTGTGTTCAACGGGGCCAATTTGGGCTGTGATGGGTCGCAGTCCATGACAAGTTTCTCCTTTATCCTATAGCTGCTAATTCCTAAGTTTTAGGAATAGGAGGATCCCTTTTTAAAGTTAAAAAAATATATATTCAGGGACCTCCTTCCCCAACATGTTTGTATTTTTAATAGCCTATGATTAAGGAAATACGTATGAAAAGAGAATACAATGATACATGCCTTGAAATTAATTTACTTATTTACAAATGACAATCTCTACAAGTGTTTGTGAGGCCTTATTCAGGGCACAGACAGTACCTGGTGTGTGGAAGGCCCCATGTTCCTGGCCACACATTGCCCTTGGCCCGGTTCTTCACTCCCACCAACTGAGAAACCTGAGCCCTAAGAGCTGAGAATCATTAATGTTTCCCTCACTGGGGTTTTAAGTAAGGCGGGATCAGATGAGTTTTCTGTTTAAAGACGTTCTCTTTGATAGGTATGAAAAAAATGGACTAAATGAGAAAGAACCTGAGGTCAGAGAAATCAGAAAGCTATTAAATCTCAATAATAGAAGCTTTATGTGAAATTGTGTGTGTGCATGTGTGTGTGTGTGTATGTGTGTAAGCTATAACCGATAGCTTTATATGTACTTCTAAGTGATTCAAGTTTGTTTTTCAAAGCCAGTTCACTCTTTTTCTCCTGTAAATACTAATGAACACCACTTCAAGAAAGTCTATATTTTAAAAATCTCAAATATAATTAGTCTTTTAAAGTAAAACAGATGTGGCCAGGCATGGTAGCTCAGGCCTGTAATTCCAGCACTTTGGGAGGCCGAGGCAGGTGGATCACCTGAGGCCAGGAGTTTGAGACCAGCCTGGCCAACATGGCAAAACCTGTCTCTACTAAACATACAAAAAATTAGCTGGGCGTGGTGGTGGGTGCCTGTAACCCAGATACTTGGGAGGCTAGGGCAGGAGAATTGCTTGAACCTGGGAGGCAGAGGTTGCAGTGAGCTGAGATCCCGCCATTGCACTCCAGCCTGGGCGACAGAGTGAGACTGTCAAATAAATAAATAAAGCAAAACAGATGTAAGCTGACACAGTGTTACACACTGTAGTCCCAGCTACTTGGGAGACTGAGACAGGAGGATCACTGGAGGTCAAGAGTTTCAGGCCAGCCTGTGCCTCAGGGTAAGACCTGGTCTCTAAAAAAGTAAATTTTAGAAAAATGAGATTTGGGCCAGGCACAGTGGCTTATGCCTGTAATCCCAGCACTTTGGGAGGCCAAGGTGGGCGGATCATGAGGTCAGAAGATCAAGACTATCCTGGCCAACATGGTGAAACCCTGTCTTTACTAAAAATACAAAAAAATTAGCCAGGCGGGTGGCGCACACCTGTAATCCCAACTACTCAGGAGGCTAAGGCAGAAGAATTGCTTGAACTGAGGAGGCGGAGATTGCAGTGAGCTGAGATCATGCCATTGCACTACAGCCTGGGCGACAGTGCGAGACTCCATCTCAAAAAAAAAGAAAGAAAGAAAGAAAGAAAAACGAGATTTTAACATTTTGATCCAGTCTTTGATTTTTCCTTCAAAAAACCCATATACTTTTGATTTGGGGAAAAATGTATTATAAAAAACAAGCCAAGTTTCCAAATGATGTGAATGGATTCATGATTCTTAAAGATTACTAAACCTAACTAAGCATTAAGACATAACAATATACATCTTTCGTAACTTGGGTGAATGTTTCTCCTACTTTATCAAAATTACATCTGTTGGAGTTAAGGACTACAAGAAATTCTCTTGGATTTCCCATCACTACTGGCTACTGCAAGAGAGACATACATGCTCCCTATACATCTCTGTAGCACATCAATTTAAATCTGTTGGAACAACTTTTTAACCCTTGTTTCAGCTCAAGGTCTTCGAAGTTGGCTAAATGATGAATCTAGCCTGATTTCTTGTTTGTATGAACCAGGCTTTTTCTTTTGCTATCTATAGCTCAGGTTTTCATTATCTATATTAACAAGTTTTTAAGGAAGCTTTTTCTCTAGGATTTTGCAAGGATGATTTTGTTCTTCAAGGAAGAACAATGAGCTAAATTTGTTTATTTTCATGCCTGCTGAAATCCAAATGTCCAGTAGATTGTTAATTACCTTCTGAATAAAGGAAACATGCAAAGTGAAGAACAGATAAAAGTATCAGATTTTATGACACATGTTAATTATCTATTGTATCATGACCCTGAATACCAAAAAGCCAAAGACTTTGTAGTTGGTGTTTTGTTAGGCTTCCAGATGAGGGATGATAGAATGTCTTCTTTACTCATAAATCCCCACCCATCCAGGCAATAGACCCCTAACGTTTGCATTCTCTTAAGCAAGTCCTTGCCTAAAGTTCACCCTTTCCTGAAATTCAGCTCAACTGTTCAGCACATGTCAACCCTGCAGTAATGAATTGGCATAAGCCTAATTCTTATGATGATTAATGAAGTTTCTCAGATGCAGCCTATTATTTCATCCAAAGTTAAAACAGTGATTCATCATTAATCACTGAAAGAAATGGGCTCAGTGATCATAATTCTAAACCAGCCCATTTCCTTAAGGTCCTGTTTGCCTTTTGTTATTCCAGAAGTGGCACAGTTCATGGCTGTTTGCTGTCTGCATTCTGATATGCACATTTTCTGATTAATTTTCTTCAAAAAGTCATGGACCCCGAGGATATTTACTTATAACCCCCAATCCTCTGAAGAATAATTTTTCTTTCAGATGCTAATCTTTTACTAGAACAAACTACTCTCAGTTTATCCAATTTAACATATGCACTCTCACCCAGAGATTGAACAAATTAATCAGAAATCAATAATCTTCATGGCTACTTTTGGTCCTTGGCAAACAGCAACATTTGGAGTGGGGCCATTTAGATTAAAATGGTTGGTTGCCTTTTCACTGCTACCCCTCATTTACACCGAGATCTTCACCAGTGGCCAAGGAAGAGCAGTAACACAAACAGTGCTTCACCCTCTCAGTCCTGGCTCAAAGTCATTTCAGGCCCACTACCAAAGAAAAGCATTGCTGCTTTTTTCCTGGGACCTTGTGTTACATCATTTGCCAACCTAATGCTATTTTCTCTAAAGCTTTCTGCCCTACATTAAAAAAAAATGATATTCTTCTACTTTACATAAAGGAAATGAAAGCCTTCACTAAGATCTACCATCATTGCCTGCTTTTCCTGGTGGCAAGAAGGTCACCCATAAAAACTAACAGCTTCACTTCTGTCACTATTGCCTTCATAGAGCTCAGGGAGGTTGCCTTCAGCCCAAGGGCTACCTTTTTGTTTTCTCTGTCCTTTTCCTTCTCCTCATCCTCCAACTACTCTTTCCTCTGTCTCTTTCCTCTTGCTTCTCTTTCTTTTTCCTAGCTCTTTTCCTTTTTCCTATATTCCTAAGTTTGGCCCTTAGGAATGATATCTCAGCCCTATCATAGCATTTAGGAGTGAAGAGCTTGTGAAGGTCATGGAGATTTTTACTATGGTCTATAGTATTCTTTTAAGAAGTTATAATTTTCAGGCAGGACAGCTAGGCAAGAACACATAATAATAGGCATCCAGATTGAAAAGGAAGAAGTCAAACCATCTCAATTCACAGATTATATAATCTGGTACATAGAAATCCCTAAGAAAGCCATTTTTAAAACTATTAGAACTAATAAATTAGGTCAACAAGGTTGCAGGATGCAAGATAAATATACAAAAATCAATTGTATTTCTATACAGTAGCAATGAATCAACCAAAATTAAATTAAGAAAACAATTTTATTTACAATTACATAAACAATAATAAAATACTTAGAAATAAATTTAACAAAATAAGGGTAAAATACTGTGAAAACTGTAAAACACTGTTGACATAAATTATGAAAGAACTAACTAAATAAAAATGCATCCCATATTCATGAATTGGAAGACAAAGACTATTGTTAAAATAACAGTACTCCTTCAGCTGATCTACAGATTCAATGCAATTTTCAGCTCAAAATCCCAGCTGGCTTCTTTAAAGAAATTTGACAAGATCATTCCAAAATTTGTGTGAAAATTCAAGGGACTCACAACAATCAAAACAGTCTTAAAGAGAAAAAAACAAGTTGGAAGACTCACATTTCCCAATTTCAAAACTTATTACAAAGCTACAGTAATCAAAACAGTGTGGTACTGTGGTATATATTGATCAATGAAATATATTGAGAGTCTTGAAATATGCCCTCATATTTATGATACTTGATTTTTCACAAGGGCATCAAGACTTAATGAAAAAAGAACAGTCTTTCAATAAATGGTGCTAGAACAACTGAATATCTACATGAAAAAAAAAAACACCTTGGACTCCTACTCACACCATATTTAAAAAGTTAACTCAAATTGTAACACAAATATAAATGTGGAGCTTAAAAACATATAAAACTTGTAGAAAAAACCTAAGGGTAAATATTTGTGGCCTTGGATTAGCCAATGGTTTCTTAAAATGACACCAAAAGCAAATAAATAAATAAACTGGACATCATCAAAGTTAAAAACATTTGCATTTCAAAAGCATCATATAGAAAGTGAAAAGACAACCCACAGAATGGGATAAAAATTTTGCAAATAAGATATCTAGTAAGGAATTTGTATCATGAATATATATAAATATTACAACTCAATAATAATAAGACAACCTAATTTTTTAAATGAGCAAGGAATCTGGAGAGACATTTTTTCAGAAAAGATATACAAATGGCCAATAAACACAAAAAGATGCTCAACATTATTAACTATCAAGGAAATGCAAACTAAAACCACAATGAGATACCACTTTACACCCACTAGGATGGCTAGAAGCAAAAAGTATGGGTGAGGATGTGGGCAAATTAAGATCCTCATACTCTACTGGTGAGGATGTAAAATAGTGCAGTCACTTTAGAAAAAGTATTTGCAGTTCCTCAAATGATTAAATGTATATTTAAATGTGTGGTCATGTTACCATATGATCCAGCAATTCCACTTCTTAGGTAAATACCAAGGGAAATGAAACATTTGTACACAAAAATATGTGTACACAAGTGTCCATATCAGGATTATTCATAATAGTCAAAAATGAAAACAACCAATGTGTCTATCAACTGATAAATAGATAAACAGCTTGTGGTATATCCATACAATAAAGTATTATTTAATAATACCCAAAAAATGAAGTACTGATACATGCTACACCAAGGATCAACCTTCCAAACATTATGTTACGTAAAGGAAGCCAGTCAAAAGGATCATCTATCTATATTAAATGTCCAATATAGGCAAATCCATAGAGACAGAAACTAGAATCACGGTTCCCTAGGGTTGTGAGACAGGGTGCTATGTTGGAATGGCACATAGTGGATTGGGAATGATGGCTAAGGACTATGAAGTTCCTTCTTGGGGTGATGACAAGTTGTGACTTGAAAGTTGTATTCCTTCAGAGCTTTCATGGGGAAGACAAAGCAGCTTCAAAGAGTGCCAAAAATATGTCTGGGTGTTATTCGAAGTTCTAATGTAATTTCTAGTGCTGGAACTTACTCACTAATTTAGACCAGTCACTAGCTTTATTTGTATTATTTTTGTAAATGCCATACAATAGTGATTAATGAAATAGTGATTGACAGCTGAAAGGGTCAGTACCTCATAATACATTGAATGTCGTGATCACTGCCATTGGTAGCCATTGTCCTAGTCTCACAAGTTGTCCTGCCTAATAAAAATATTCAGTTTAATCTTTTTAGTTAAATTATATTATCCTAAGAAAATATCTTGAAAGGAGGCTTTGGTCAGGTATAAAATAGATTCATCTTCAGTCATCCATGCACATGCAGTGGAATTCGATAGCATTATCACCTTTGGAGAGTGAAAAAGGAGGTGGAATATGGTGTCTCCCGTGTTTCATAAGTGTCCCTAATTCTGGCATTCTAATTTATCACCTTCTTTTCTTTGGATTTCTATTGTGCTTATTGTTTGAGTTCTGAAGTAGCTGTAACTATACATTACATTATATCGCTACTTGTATTTTAAATATATTCTGCATTTCTAAACAGATTATAGTTTGCCTGAGGACTGAAATCATTTCCTGTGTGTGCTTATAACCCCAGTAGCCCAGAATATCAGCTTGCACACGTGAGAAGTTTAGTAAATACTTGCTGCTGCTGTAAATGACGATGTCAATCACAATAAACTTTCAACAGATAGCCCTCGAAAGTTTAGTCCCAGAGACCCCCCCATCACCAGACTCTCTCATTCTTTGGACCTTTCCTCCCTCCCTCTATGTAGTCTTTCAGAGATACTTTTAGAAATATTTCTCTCAGTCATTCAAGCAAATTCACTCTGACTACACTTCGTAAGTATCTCCACAATCACTCATGACTGTATATAATATATGTTCACTTGTTTATACTCCTGCAAGATGAGTATTACATCTTATACACCTTAGAATTACTTGAATCTAGCCAATGACTGGCATGTAATAAATACTCAAAAAATGTTTGTTAAATAAGTGAATCATAAAAAAAGACAAAGGCCCATGGAGAGTCCTGGCTTCCCATTGAATTTGCTACTCTACCTCTCTGCTGCTCTCTGGAGCCCTTTGACCCTGTCCCAGGCCTTCAGTGGCTCCGCTAAATATACATTAACTAAATTAAGTTAAATATACATTAACTGTCCTTTTAGATGCCCACCCAGATCACACCATGGCCCCTCCCCTCCTCTAACCCTACTAAAATGACAATGACATCCATGTGAAACCAGGCTACATTCAAGTGAAACCAAGGAGAAAATGTTGTTTGTCAAACTTAAAGACAGATGTTAACACTTCTTAGTTACAAACAGAATTCTAACCCTTACGAAGTTCAAGTTTCATTTCTGCTTGGCCAAATGGAATTTCCTGATTCTATGTAAGAGAAGTTTAAGGGTCTATATTAAAAGATGTTGAGGACTTTGGAGGCTCTAAGAGATTGCCTTATTTTATTTTAGTGATCCATATAGAAATCTTTTCTCTTAATGAGCATAAACTTTACATTTCAAGAAGAAAACTTTTTTTTTTTGGCTTCGTTTTTGGCAAAATGTTCAGTATATTGCAGCACACTGATATCCAGAAAACAGGTAGAGACAATTCCCAAGACCCAAATGTTACTAGGTTTTGCTCGTAGGAGGAGGGAAGGTTCAGAGAGGCAGACTGGGGGTGGAGATGAGCAGGCTCTGTTCTCTACCCAACTCTGACTCATGCAACCCTAAGGACGTTGCTGAAATCCTCTGTGCCTCTACATCCCTGTCTGGTAAATGGGTTAATCATCTTGCCTCCAATCTGCCTCCCAGGAGTGTTGCAAGGATTAATGAGCTAATAATGCTTGAAGAGCACTTTGAGCTGTGGATGAAAGTGATATCTGAGAACAAAGTGTGATGGTTATTATGCATAATTAAAAGCTCTAGCAGAAATGTTGGTCTGAGTTAACTCCCAATGCCACAACAACCAGAACTCAGATATAGCACAGAACCAGTATGCAAATACATATATCATTTTCCCTAAAAGGGAATTCTAATCTGATTACATGGTTACCCTAAATGAACCTGTTTCCTGAGCAGAGCCCTCCTGATCACTGTGAGTAAACACATAGTTCCATTATCACACTGAGGTGATGAGTATTGGCCTAACCCAGGGTTTATGTAAACCAAGAGAGCGATCCTCACCTACCACGATGTGAGCTGTTTCTCTTGCATGCTCTCTCTCTTTCTCTCTCTCTGTCTCTTTTAGAGAGACAGAATCTCACTCTGTCACCCAGGCTGGAGTGCAGGGGTGCGATCACAGCTCACTGCAGCCTCAGACTCCTGGGATCAAGCAATCCTTCCACCTCAACTTCCCAAATAGCTAGGACTTACAGGTGTACAACATCATGCCTGGATTTTTTTGTAGAGATCGGGTATCACAATGATGCCCAGGCTAGCACAACGTGAGCTCTTTTAAAATAGCCTTTCTGGAAGAACTTTTAAGGATATCAGCAAGCTCCACTGCCCCCAAGCCATTCTTCCACGGAATCATAGACTATCGAAGCTCCTTTAACAGAAACCAAACCCTTTTCAAATTACAGAGAAAACGTAAAACACAAATACTGCTCAGGATGGTAAAGCAGAGTCCTTAGCCTGCAAGTTAAGTCTACATCAGCATAGATAATAGCAGATCCCGCCCTCCACCCAACACAGGTACCTTGAAGTTAATAGTGGAGATGAGGTTTTCCAAAATAAGAGGGACTGGGTGCCAAGAAGAGAGACTCAAATTCCAAAGCCAGACGTAGCCTCCTTCACAACTTCACATGTACTATGGTCTGCAAAGTAGAGAACTCTCTCTTCGTCCACCACAAAATAGCTTGTGTTCACACCACTCTAGAGAAATGCACGAGCTACACATCCTAGAAACTCTCACGAGTGAAACAGTGACTTGTGCTGTCTTTGCTAGTTGTTGAGGGCAAAAAGGCACTGTACTGTGAGAACTCATCAAATAGCTTCAGGCTCACTCACCACACTTCTCCCAGATGACCATATACACCGAACTTTTATTTTATTATTTATGTATTTATTTTTAATACAGATGGGGTCTCACTATGTTGCCCAGGCTGGTCTCAAACTCCTGGCCTCAAGTGATCCTCCTACATCGGCCTCTCAAAGTGCTGGGATTACAGGCATGAGCCACCATGCCCAGCCTACGCTGTGTTTTTAATAATGGGCTTAGAGACCTTTAACTGTGTAAAGTGCTCTTTTTGCTACTCAAGCTGATGTCTGAGGGTGGAGAGAATAGAAAGCAAGGTTCGCAGAATCCTGAAGGGTCCATGCATTTCTGCTACAGACACTGAAAAACAATACGATGTTATTGGAGAGGATGGCAGTGAATTGTCACATCCAGAGAAGCAAGTGGCCAGTTGGTTGGGGTGAGGGGTAGGAATCATGTCTATGAGGTGAGGTAAAGGAAGCCAGCTAAAGGGTCAAACTCTGGGAACTGTGATGACTGTGACTTTCTAAATGCAAAACGCTATCCTGTGAGACAGGGAATCTGCTTTCTCTTCATCATTCCAAAACACAGATCCAGGCTCAACGCCCAGTGCATGGACACATTTTAATCCACTGGAAGGGCACACTTTCTTCTTCTTTTTTTTAAATTTCAATAGGTTTTGGGGGAACAGTTGGTGTTTGATTACATGAATAAGTTCTTTCATGCTGATTTCTGAGATTTTGGTGCATCCATCACCCAAGCACTGTACACTGTAGCCAATGTGTAGTCTTTGGCTCCCACCCTTTCCCCCAAGTCCCCAAAGTCCATTGTATCATTTTTATGCCTTTACGTCCTCAAAGCTCAGCTCTCCCTTATGAGTGAGAACATACGATGTTCAATTTTCCATTCTTGAGTTACTTCACTTAGACTAATGGTCTTCAGTTCCATCCAGCTTGCTGTAAATGCCATTATTTCATTCCCTTTTATGACTGAGTAGTATTCCATGGTATATATATCGCACATGTTCTTTATCCACTTGTTGATTAATGGGCATTTGGGCTGGTTGGAAGGGCACACTTTCTAATAGTGCCAACCCAAGATGGAGTGGGCTGGCTATCATCTGCTTCTTAAACTCAAGCAGAGCTACTGAGCATGACGTAAGTTCTGTTACATGACATTTTAGCGTGAGAAGCCTTATTGACTCAAGTTCTGGTATAAGAGGGGGGAAAAACCTGAAGAAACATGTGAAGTGTTTGCATTACTAGTTCAGACACTGGGTCTCACAAAATATTTTCATCCTATTTTAATATTTACTGTATGAGTCTTAGAGAATCTGGAGATTCACTATAATCATTTTTTCCTACCCAATATGGGATTTTCTTTTTGTATTCTAAAACAAAATCAAGAAAGTCAAACAAATACACATCCTGATCTTTTGAATCATATGGAGAAGAGGGTAGGAAAGAAAAGTAGTAAAATGTGAAGTCGTGGCAGAAAATAAGACAGAAGGCAGAGGACGAGAGGATGCAGTTGGCCGTGCGCAAACGCACTCTCTCCTGTAGGTGGCAGCATTTATTTATAGCTGTCGCATCCACAAGTCAATGACGGCTGGAGGGCGAGCGGGTTGAGTGAGTTTGAGTTGAGCTGCTTCAATTTTCAGAACATCGAGCATAATCAATTAAAATTTTAATATCATTAGGTAAGTGCCTTTGCTAGAAAAAAAAAGTGGAATTCAGTTCTGCCTGACAAAAGGGGAAGTGGCCTATTGATTATACTCAAGGTCATAGCCAATCAGACTTGCTAGCACGATCAATTTCCTTACCTCCTGCAGACATTGAATCTTTTCTGTTTCCTCTGTTGAAACCTACATGGATGCAATAAAAACTGTTGTTTACTATTCCTTTTTGATTCCAGGGTAGTTTTTAGAAAGAAATTGATGGAGTAGCTAATGCTATCCAGTGACAATTCAGAAATGCTGTGAACTGTGGCTACAGCTGAAATCAGGAAACTGGGCTAATTTTGCTTTTTTATGAACTATATAAAAAAATCTGACTAATGGGATAAATGTCTTAAGGCATTAAAAGTAAAAATCCTGGTGTGCCTTGAGACACCAAACATCCCGATCCCTATGCTTGGGGGTCTCTGTTTTAATGTCTTGACGTGAAACCTTACCATAGGCCAGAGAACAGAGTGAGGGCAAGTCTCCTACTGCCATGGAGTTCAGTCTTCTGGAAAACTCTAAATACACAGTTGTGTAAGATACTCTAGGGCAAGCTTTCTCAACCAGTAGATCAGGATCAACCAGTAGGTCGCTGGCTTACCTGGGGATGCCTATGACAGGCTGTCGGCACCCTTCCTGCTCAGCTGGGTTTCAAGAGAGGCTGCCTACCCAGCACCTCCCAGACACCCCCTGTGCAGACTTTCCTGCCCCAGTCCCTCACCTCTCACTCCTTGCCCAGGCTCTCAACATTTGGAAAAATAAGAAATGCTCCACTTCTTTGAGAGACTGCCAGTCCCTGCCCCAGGGTCAGAAAGCCCCACTCATGGGGGATTTCCAAACCTTATTGTTTGTTTGATTTCCTGAAACCTACCTCCTGCCCCTGAAAAACCAAGAGCTATTTTGCATAGTTGGTTTTTCTTCTTTAATTGAAGAAAAATTGACCAAGTTTTGTTTTGAAAAATTCACAGCTCACCTAGAGATAACTAGGGTAGGGCAAAGTCAGTTCTCAGAGTGGCTTTCAAAATTTGGCGGTAAATATGTTTTCAATATGAAAGGAGATAGAGACTTATTTGGTATTTAAAAACACACCCTTCCAAAATATTAACTAATGCCTAAATATATTACTGGAAACATATCAAAGAATAATTACAGTGTTTTCATTGAAAACGTGGCTTCTATAGTCAGGTTGCCCTAGGGTGTTGCCTTGGGAAAGTTACTGTGTTCGTCTGCTAGGACTGCCAAGACCAAGTACCACTGGTTGGGGGGGTAACACCAAGAGTTTATTTCCTCACAGTTCTGGAGGCTGGAAGTCCAAGGTCAAGGTGTCAGCAGGTTTCATTCCTCTGAGGCCTCTCTCCTTGGCTTAGAGATGACTGTTTTCTTCCTGTGCCCTCAGCAGGACTTCCCTTGGTCTATGTGTCTGTCCTAATCTCCTCTTCATACAAGGACACCAGTCAGGGTGGATTAGAGCCCACCCATACAACCTCGTTTTCACCTTGATTACTCTTTAAAGACTGTCTTTAAATATATTCACACTCTGAGGTACTGGGATTTAGGGCTTCAACATGTGAATTTGGTGAGGGAGACACAATTCAGCACATGACAGTTACCCAACCTCTTGAGCCTCACTTTACCCATGCGTAAGAAGGAGAAGATAAAATCAATAGCCTCAGAGTTTCTCTGAGGATAAACTGATACAACATCCTGAAGCACTTAGCACTGTAGAGAGCTCAGGGATTCCTAGCTGTGGTCTTTATGAGGCAGCATTCGGAGGACAAGACACATGAGCACCCCCAGTATCAGTGCCAGGGTCCTTCCATTAGAACCACAGTGGTGGGAGGATAAGCAAGAGGAAGAAAAAAGATGAGAACACAATTTCCACACCTGCCTCCTGCTTCCCACGCACCGGTATCTCAGAGCAGGAATTGCTGGGGTCACAGGTGAGTTCAGCAGAAGAGAGTCCATTCACAGGTCTGACTTCAAAAACTTGAACCAAACTTGGGCTCAGAATAAAGGGAAGAAAAGAAAGATGCATTTTCCTCCCCTCAAACAAGCGCCTGGCTGTGCACAGTGAGCCCGAGGCCTCTGTTCATGCTCACAGAGCCGGTGGTGCAGCAGAGAATAAGCCAGGCCAAATGACCGAAAACCCCACGGCTCCCAGGCACATTGTCTGGGATGAAGTTTTAAATTCAGACCTCTCCTGGCAGAGACAAAGACCGGCCTGTCTGTCCCTGCTTCTCCAGGGAAAACGGCACAGCCATTAACCCAGTCACCATAGTAGTTGTGACACCTGATGCTGGCATTGCAGCAAGCTGCTGAAACAGCATTGCTAAGGTAGTCGAAGAGAGGTGGACGCGCACATAAATGCAGTGATTGCTTGCTGGGGGAAGGGTCTGAGAAAAAGCAGCCAAGCATGTGTGTTCCAGAAGGAAAGGTAAACGAAGATCAGCTTAGTGGCTCACTGTTTCCCCTTCACCAAGCCTTTCACTAGTGCTCGCTTTTAATTTATAACATGCAGCACTAAAGGGACCGTCTATAGATTTAACACTGACATTTCCTTCATGCAGTAATCCTCTGAATCCCATTTGCTGTAAATTTCTGCAGAATGACAGGAAAATGACTTTTTTTTAGTGAGCACATTATAATGAGCTATCTTTTTCCAGTATTTGGGAAAAACCTGAATGACCCACACGGTTTTTGGACCCCCACGCTCACCTCATTTGGCTTGAATCCAGGAAGAATGCTACAGCCACAGAGGCTGCATTACAAATCGTCCCACTAGCCATTGTTATGAAAAGTGCTCATGGAGAATGGGTTTAATCACATGATTTTCCCCACACAAACAACTCAAGGTATATAACGGACAGAGTTTTGTGTGGCTTGGTTTGTCTATTTTGGTTGAGTCAGTCCTTTTTCCTTTATATTGGTATATGTCATAAAGATGTATATAACCGTCATATTACACAGTAAGGTATAAGCAGAAGAAAATATATTCCCTACCACCCAAAAACAGGCTTTTGAGAATACACAAGAAGAAATAAAAGGAAAGGAGTCACATGTTTTAGAACCAGGAGTTTACCTAGTGAACCCTTCCCCTTTTGCAGTGAGGAGCTAAGGTGCTTCTTTTTCCCCCTGCCACATGGTCTGGGATGTGTCTCGTCCATGCACTGCTCCATCCGTCGCCATAATTCCTGCGGTGGCCCAGTTTCCAGTCCCAGCAATACCACTTGGGAAGCAGAATAATGGCCTCCCAAAATGTTCAAGTCCTAGTCCCTGAAAACTGTGAATATGTCTGACAAGTGGGAAAGGAGAATTAAGGTTGCACATGGAAATAAGGTCGTTCATCGGCTGACATCAAAATACGAAAATCATCCTGGACTATTCAGGTAATTGCAAAGGTCTTTAAATGTAGAAGAGGTGTCAGAAGAGTTCGTCTCCGAGCGATGTGACGTGAAGCACATGTAACCTGCGAATCCCGGCCCTGAAGGTGGAGAAGCAGCCATGAGTCAAGGCAACCTCTCAAGGCTGGAGAAGGAAAGAAAACAAATTCTCTGCTAAAGCTTCCAGAGAAGAAAGAAAATTAGCTTGGGGAGACCCATTTTGGACCTCTGACCTCCAGAGCTACAAGAAAATACATTTGTGTTGTTATAAGCCACTGCGTTTATGGTGACTTGTTACAGCAGCGGGAGGCGATGAATACTCTGCCTCTTCCTGTGAGTCCTCAAGCACTGAGTGTGGAAGCCGAGTCCTGCTCTTGCTAAGCTATAGATGTCTCCCCACTGTCCTTGACTGCCTCCAGGTTGTCTGTCACATGTATAAGCTACATGTCTGGTTTCCTGACTGCCGTGTTACTGATACAGGTACATAAACGCAAACTGGTAATGAATGGAAAAAGCTCAAATGCTAAGGGGAAAAAGCTAGCTCATAAGTTAGTTGGCTTCACAACATAGATATTACAATGTCTAAACATAATTTTCAAATGAAAATCATTAACAATTCTTTTCTAATTGGATAATCCACATCCATACATTAAGTGTAAATGAGTTAAGTGCCACCCTTTGGCATCTCTGATCAATCAAAAGAAGAAAGTAAACATGAGGATGAAGACCAGAGAATGTCTTAACTCCCTAAATAGGAAGCTCACACATTGTACTTGTGTCTTGCCATATCTGCCCAAACTTGTTCTGAATAACCAGCCCCATCAAAGACACACCTCACAAGTTTTGATCATGGCATTTTTTTTTCCTATTGGGATTTTATAAGAATATTAACAATGTGATCTTCCTGCCATTTAAAGGTAATTTTATGTGTCATTGTCAGTTTTTTTCCTAAAAAGCCCTTAGGTCTTCCAGAGAGAGGTTTTTTATTTAGTAGAGTTAGTTTGGATACTTATTAAAAGCTAAAATATTATAGTCCAGGTAGTATCTGCTAAATTAGAGAACACTTGTTTTATAAAGGGCTTTCTATAACTCAAGTTCTTCATAGTTTGTTTAAAAATATTATTTTGTTTGAGAAAAAAATTGACTCACCAGTTATAATGAAATGGTCCACCTAGGAAAAAGAAACCTGCTCCCTCATTCATTTTCACACAATGGCTCTAGCTAATGTTTTTAAATACAAAAGAGCATGTCAGGACCCCGGCCCAATAGAGAATGTATTTGTTTCCTATTGTTGCTATGACAAATTCCCACAAACTTAGCAGTTAAAAACAACACAACATGTTGTCTTAGAGTTTTAGAGGTCAGAAGAGCAAAATGAGTCTTCTAGGACTAAAATCAAGGTGTCACAGGACTGGTTATTTCTGAAGACCCTTGGGGAAAACTGTTCCTTGTCTCTTTCACCTTCTAAAGGCTGCTGACATGCCTTGGCTCCTGGCCACATCATTCTGATCTCTGCTTTGCATGGCCTCCTCCTCTGTGTTTCACTCCTCCTGAATCCCTCCTATATGGACCATTGTGATGACATCAGGCCCACCTGGATAACCCAGGCTAATCTCCCATGGCAAGATCCTTAATTCATAATCACATCAGCAAAGTCCCTTTTGCCATGTGAGGTAACAGGCACAGGTTCTGGGGATTAGGGTACAAATGTATTGGTGGGGGTTGGGATTGTTATTCAGTCTACCACAGTCCACCCTCTGATCCTTAAAGATTCACACACATCCCCCATTTCAAGGTCCCCCAAAGTAGTCCAACAATCTTCTTTCCTTCTATCCTCTCTCGTCCTGTTCAGTCCAAGCAGGCTGTGCTTCTGCTGGTATAACATTCTCAAAAACCTTGTGGGCCATTATTTAGCCTGACACAGACAGCATGGACAGGGTAATTAATAAAGGGAAGTACACATGACTTCTGAAGGATGGACTTGACTATGTTATAAAGCACTATGTACACAGAACACAATCATTCAAAGTTCTTGTGTGTGTGTTTAAGGTATGTCAGGTCTCTAAATCTCAAGTTACACACTAGGACTTGATATTATCTGAAAGACCTTTCAACTGTGATATATCTCCTTACAGGAAAAAGTTGAATGAGTATTAAAAAGTAAAGCTGTGGTGCCCAGAGGATGCCGAGGACTACTAAAGAATAATCAAAGAAAGGAGGGGGCTGCTCAAATATCAGCAGGAGGTATTAGGGAGAACTTCTTCATAGGCAACCAAATTAGTATTAGATGGTAAATGAAGTCATGGAAACTGCTTCCTGGGAAATTTTTTAAAAACAAACAAACAAAACAAAACAGGGTCTCACTCTGTCACTCAGGCTTGAGAGCAGTGGCAAAATCATAGCTCACCTCAGCCTTGGACTCCTGGGCTCAAGTAACCCTCCTACCCCAGCCTCCCAAAGTAGCTAGGACTAAAGGTGCATGCCACCATGTCTAGCTAATCTTTTTTATTTTTTGTAGACATAGGGTCTTGCTATGTTGCCCAGGCTAGTCTCAAACCACTGACCTCAAGCATTTCTCCTGCCTCAGCCTCCCAAAGCCCTGGGATTACAGGTGTGAGCCTCCATGCCCAGCCTGGTCGATTATTCATAATTTCTTTTGAAAGTGGAAGCTCAAGGACTTTATTTCCTGAGTTAGAGTTCTCGTTGCTGGCAAGTTGAACACTAAAGAAGCAATAATCAAACCATCCTTTCACTTCCCATCCACTGACCCAGCTACAGGAAAAAATAAATAAATAAACCAGGTAGAGACTCCAGAATGTGTAGTCACTAGGGTACCACAGGTCTGTTCTGGCAGGAAAAGCAGGGAGAGTCACATCATGAGACCACATATGTCCCAGAACCTACAACACCGTTTCTGGCCAACCCCTAAATCAGGTTGATTTTGTTCTAAAATAATTTGTCATACATTTTGGTAAATCATTTGTTATTTGGAGTATAAATTAGAGACGAACAGTGTTCCATCTAACTGCTTTTCCACCGGATTTCTGCAATTCCAATTTGATTAAATTATAGAAATTGATTAATTTATAACAATGAAAAATAGGCTTATTGGCCATTACAAAAATGCAAGTTAGAACCACAATGAGATATCATGTTAAACCTGCTAGACTGGCAAATATTTTAAAAGTCTGACCATATCAAGTGATGCCTGGGATATGTAATAATGGAAATTTCTGAAATGGGATGGAGGGGCAGAATTTGATTCAACTGATTAGGAGAAGGATTTGGTAGAAATTAAAAAGTGATACTATAAACCCAGCAATCCCACTCTTAGGAATATACCCTAAACAAATGCTTGCATACATGCCCTTTTAAAAATGTTTAAAACACTGTGGTATATAACAGAAAAATGCCACTAATCCAAGTAGCTCTTAACAGGAAAATTGATAATTATATTGCTACTTTTCTTTTTTTTTTTTTTTTTTTTGAGACAGAGTCTTGCTCCGTCACCCAGGCTGGAGTGCAGTGCCTCAGTCTCAGCTCACTGCAACCTCTGCCTCCCTGGTTCAAGTGATTCTCCTGCCTCAACTTCACAAGTAGCTGGGATTACAGGTGAGTGTCACCATGCCTGGCTAATTTTTGTATTTTAATAGAGATGGGGTTTCACAATGTTGGCCAGGCTGCTCTCGAACTCCTGACCTCAAGTGACCCGCCCACCTTGGTCTCCCAAAGTACTGGGATTGTAGGCGTGAGCCACCACCCCCAGCCAATCACATTGCTACATTATTCACACAATGGAGCACTCTACAGCAGTAGATAACAAATATAACTGCATGCTTCAATATGGATGAATGCGTGAAGCACACAAGCCATTGAAAAAAATGTATATATATAATTTGATACCATTCAATGAAGTTCAAGTCAAGCAAACAAAACATGTTATAGACTACTAATATGTATAATAGAATTGTGAACAACAGAAGACGGTGAAAATAAACCAAATATCAGGAGCAGGACAAAAGACAGGATTGGGAAGCCCACGGGGAACTTTAAGGGTTTTGGGCATTTCTATTTCTTCAGTCAAATGGTAGATTCATGAGGTTTTTTAAATAATTCACATGTCTATTACCTATTTGAAGTGTACCCAGCATTCAAGATAAAGTTTTAAAACTCTCCCACCATTTTTTAAATTACTTTATTGGGGAACCCTTCCCTTCTCACCCCTGGATTAAAATGCTGACAGGCCCCATGACTTCACTAGTCATTGCTACATAATAGATACTCCTACCGTCATCTTATTTGACTCAAATCAGAAATTAGGGCATCTTCAACCTTCATCCAATGCTGAGATCTCTTTCCCTCACTTCTTCCCACAGGCACGTCACAGTATGCCACCTGAGTTCCACTCCTCTTCTCTGTCTCCACCCCCTGCAGCTCCTACCAAACCTTCCTCTGAGTTGGAGCATGAGGAGGGAGGAGAGGAAAGAAACAGAATGATCTCACTTGATGGAAAAAATTGTAAGCTGGCTTTGAGCTATCTGGACATGGCAAATTCTCTCTGGGCAGGGGTCCTGACTCCCTCAAGGATCCCTCTGGGGGGTCTTTGTAAGAACCCAACAGTGACAGCCATGTGGTACGCCACGCATTTTACTCCAGTGCCTCAACACCCCCTCTTCCCGGTTTCCCAGTGGTCCACTGCACAAGGATTCTGCTGGATCACTGCTGGACCATAGCCCTCTGGCCTGTAAAATCCACATCTGCTCCACAGGAAGCATTCATCTCCCTTGGTCCCAACCCATTCTCTTTTGTACTGCCCAGAGCAGCTCACTGGCCCAGCCTCCTTGCCCTCTCATTTCTGGACTAGAGGTGGAGGTCATCAGGCTTGCACGTGCTAGAAGGTCCTCACCTGGGGAGTCAGCACCCAGGGCCATTGAACTGGTCTGTCATGTTTAGCCCTCAACCTCGTGCTGCTTCTCCTCAATGGCGTTATACTAGCTTAGCGACTATCACGAGCACACAACTTTTGACCTCATTTATGAAATGGGGAGAATATTACCTGCTCCACTGAGGCAAGCATTATCTGGATACATGGGTGAAAGCACCACACAAATACAACTTTCCTTTACTGTTAGGATTACAGCTCCTCCTTGACTACCTTGGCGATTATGTTCCAGAAAATAACTGTGGGAGGCAGGATCAAGGTCTGTTAGAAAATAATACAGAATTAGGGAGAAAATAAAACACAGTTGAAAGGGCACAGGAATTAATTAATACAAGGTGATTGCTACTAAATCATTAATAGATGCTATATTTGAATAATGTTTTTCAAATGGCAACTTGAAAAAAAGTAACTCATTTCCTGAATCATCTTCTTTAACTATTCAGAAAATATTGCTTCTACGTATGGTCTAGGGTAGAGTTACCCAATAAAATACAAGACACCAGTTATTTTGAATTTCAGATAAACCATGAATATTGTTTTAGTGTAAATATGTTCCTTGCCAGTATTTGGAACATATTTGTGCAGAAAATTATTCATTGTTCATCTGAAATTCAGATGTCACTGGGTGTCTTGTATTTTTATTTGCTGTATCTGTCAGCCTTAGTCTAAGAAGGAAGTTTCTTTCACAACTTTTATGTTATGCAAATTGAGTCTCTTAGGTTTTCAAGTCAGCCTTCATTGGCTCATAAGGTCATGCATTTTATTTTATTTTATTTATTTTTATATTTATTTATTTATTTATTTATTTTTGAGATGGAGTCTCACTCTGTTACCTAGACTGAAGTGCAGTGGCACAATCTCGGCTAGCTGCAACTCCTGCCTCCCAGGTTCCAATGATTCTCCTGCCTCAGCCTCCTGAGTAGCTGGGATTATGAACATGCACCACCACACCCAGCTAATTTTTTTTTTTTTAATAGAGATGGGGTTTCACCATTTTGGCCAGGCTGCTCTCGAACCCCTGACCTCAAGTGACCCACCCACCTTGGCCTCCCGAAGTGCTAGGATTACAGGTGTGAGCCACTATGCCCAGCCAGGCCATGCATTTTATTCTTACATTCTCCTTTGTTTCTTTTTCACGAATCTCAGTAAAATATGCAACCGCCTGAACTTTTCACAAGTATTCCGTTGCTTGGGGCTTTTTTCTCCATATATCTAGTCTTCTAATCATAGATTGAGAGGCTATTATTGATTTGTTTGTTTAATAAACATTGATAGGTTGTCGGGGATGCAATGATGAGAGAGAAGAGACATGATTTCTACCCTTGTGAAGATTGGGGTCTAGGGAAGGAAACGGGTATTAACCAATAATGCCATGCCATAGGCCTACTTGGGGAAAAGTGATAATTATTGTTGTACTATTTCATTAAGAACTTTGAAATAAACCACACATATTTATTAGAAGGCTATGGATTTTCAGCCTCTGGATAGTATACAGAAATAAAACAGTGACATTATTCAACCCTCTTAGAATTACGTTTGGCAAAACTGACTGGCAGGACACTGCTCCCTTCCAAATACCTGCATCATTTCTCATATTCTCCCAGGTTTCATCAAGTTGCTGCTCGATCCCTTTCAACCTTTTGCTAATATAGCAGTTCTGATGTATTTTTCCATTCCATTAATTCTCTTTCCTGGCAAAACATTTACCTGGTATTGACATACCAATTTTTGACGATTACATGAAAACAAAATATCTATGATTTTCTATTCTAAGACATCTTATATCCTGACTAGCTCCATTCCCGTTCTAATAAATTGAAACCTTGAAAAATACTTGAAAGCTTCACCTGTTTCATCAGCCTCTTCTATCTCTACCCCAATGACTAGGTTTTGTGAAGGCAGTTTCATACTTTTAGAACAATATTGGGATTTTTCTGCAGCTTGTCTCCTCTATTTCAAGAAACTTTCACAGGTTCTTACATTACACATCCGAAGACAATCTTTCATTATCCACTTACATGTAAATGTTATGTATCTAAATATATATGCAAGGTTTGTAACTTACCACTCTTTCCACTCCCCATTATCTTCCCCCCCCACTTCAGAGTTTCTTAACTTTGGCACTACTGACCTTTTGGGCAAAATAATTCTTTGCTCTGAGGGGCTATCCTGTGCCTTGCAGGATGTTCAGCAGCATCTCCGGCCTCTACTCACTAGGTGATAGCAGTAGAACTCTCTCCCCCATTGCTCTAGCTGTGATGATAAAAAAAAAATATCGCCAAATTCTGAAGGGGAAAGAGGACAACAGAGGAGTGGAGGGGAGGGCAAAATCACCCTGATTGAGAACTCCCCACCTTAAAGTCCCCATTCTTTTTCCACTTGATGTGGGTTTTCTTCATCTGGGTTATAAGTTGACCAGTTGTCCTGGTTTGCCTGTGACTAAATGGTTCACCAGGAGGTCGAATTTTCAGTGCTAAAATAGACAAAATAATAGGAAACCCACAACAAATTTTAAAGGATGATACAGTCTTCCATCCTCGAAAATTCACCAATATCTTTCATTCGGTCAGAACAGTGCTACCTTGTCTAGTATTGAATTCTCAGTCTTAGTCCTATCTTCTCAGTAGCCTAAGCATGTTATTATTTACCCCCATTTTCTAGCATAAAAGGGGACAAATTTAAAAAATTGAGTCTAGTCTGACTGTGTCTCCTTTCTTAGCAATTCGTTCTTCCCAGCTTGGAAATTTGTAAGATGTTCTTTTTATCATCAGGGGTCAGGAAATTTACCAAAATATAGTAAATGTACATCTTTATTTCCCCCCACCCAAACAATCCCACCAGGAATTCATTTAATTCTCTCAAACTGCAGACTCATAAATTTCTTTAGCTCAGGAAAATTTTCTTCTACCATGTACTCAGTTATTGTCTTTCCTCCATCTCCATCTTTTTTCTTCTTCTGCAATTTCTTTAGTCCATATATCAGGTCTCACAGCTCTATATACTCTGTTTTTTCACTACTTGCTACTCAGTAATGACCATTTTCTCCTTTAATTTATCTACCAGATTTTCAATGTTAAATAACAACATCCTGGGCTTATTTCATCCCAGAGGTTCTCGGTGCTGTACTTGAATCTCCCCAAGGCTCCAATTCTATTCAAGTTGGTGCCTGTCTTCTTCAGCTGCTCAGTTTCATTAGAGGCCAGGTCTCAGTCTTTGTGTTTTCCTTGACTCTGGCTCCCAAACTCCCTCAGTTGGGCTGCTCTTCTCCTGTGTTCACTCATCCTCAAGTTGAACTCCTGGGACTCCTTGAATGGTGGAAGATGCAGTCTTATCTTCCCAGGCGGCCCAGTGGTTGCTAGGTCCCTGGCAAGACACAGGGATGATGCTGCTCTGCTCTCTGACCTTCTCACACTCATTCAGCTTAGAAGCAGAGAAAGTGGGAACCCCTGTATTCAGGACCACCATGGCATCTTGGGAAGCAGAGGAGACTGACGTGTATACTTACCGAGTCCACTGTTACTCTCTCCCTTCTGATAATTTTCCCTTCATCTATTCCTTCTCAAATACTCTTCCTTTCTTTACATAGATTCCATTTTCCTACCTATATCATTTTCCTTCTTTCTGAAGAACTTATTTTCACACTTCTTGAAAGACAGGTTGACTGCTGACAAACTTCCTTAATGTTTGTCTGAGAAAGTCTTTATTTCTCCTTTACTTTTTTTTTTTTTAAAGACAGGTTCTTGCTCTGTTGCCCAGGCTGGAGTGCAGTGATACACTCATGGCTCACTGCAGCCTCATCTTCCCCGGTTCAAGCAATCTCATCTCAGCCTCCTCAGTAGCTGAGACTACAGGCATGTGCCACCACACCAAGCCAATTTTTTGTAGAGATGGGATTTCAACATGTTGCCCAGGCTGGTCTTGAACTCCTGAGCTCAAACAATCCTCTCACCTCAGCCTCCCAGAGTGCTGGGAATACAGGCATGAGCCACTACACCTGGCCTCTCCCTTTCCTTTGAAGGATAATCTCACCAGACACAGAATTCTAGGTTAATGTGTCTTTTCTTTTGTAGATCTATATACTCTGTTTTTTTCACTAAGGGTTGCTCCCAGGAGAAAAATCCTGCAGCAACCCTTCATAACTGAATCAGTCGGGGGTGGGCCCACACTCAATAATGACCATTTTCTCCCTTAATTTACCTACCAATTTTCCAACGTTAAATAACATCCTGGGTTTTTTAAACCCAGAAGATGTTTTTGGTACTGAACTTGGAATCTCCTCAAGGCTCTTATTCTGTTAAATACTTTAACTATTTCACTCCACTCTCCTATACATGGGTTCTGAAGAGAACTATGATGTAATTCTTATCTTCTCTATGTAAGGTATTCCCCCACCCTCATGCCTCCACCTTCTTTCAAGACTTTTCTGTTTGTCTTTGATTTTCTGCAGTTTAAATATGATCTACCAAGGCACAGGGTTTTTTTTGTTATTTGTCCTGATTCACACTTTCTGAGGTTCCTGGATCTGTGATTTGGCATCTTTCATTAATTTCAGAATATTCTCAGCCACTATTGCTTGAAATATGTTTTCTCTTCCTTTTTTTTTTTTAATTATCTTTCCGGTATTTCCACTATGTGATTATTACATCTTTTGTAATTAGCCTACAGCTCTTACATATACTGTTCCCTTTTTTATCTTTTTCTCTTTGCATGGTTTTGCAAGTTTCTATTGACATTTCTTCAAGCTTACTGACTTTTTCCCTTGGCACTTCCCAGTTTTTTTTTTAATTGCTTGTATTTCCATTTGATTCTTAGAGTTTCTATCTCTATGCTTACCTTACTCAGCTGTTCTCGCATGTTGTTCACGTTTTCAATTAGAGCCCTTACCGTATTAGTTGTCTTAAATTTCCACTCTGATAATTCTGACATCTCTGCCGTATCTGAGTCTGGTTTTAATGCTTGCTTTGTCTTTTGAAACTGTGCTTTTGTCTTTTAGTATGCCTTGTCATTTTTTGTTGGAAGCTAAATGGGATGTACTGGGTAAAAGGAACCCAATACTGGTTCTCATAGAGATTTCTGCTCCTGGGCTTCTGCTTCAGTGAGCTGTGATTGTCTGTATATTCCTGCCCATCTCTCTAATTTGGGGAATGATAGTTTGTCCCATGACCCAACTATTTCATGCAACTAAAAAGAGCTGTTGATCTTCAGGTTGTTAAGTTTTTTTGCTATGAGTATGGAAGGGATAACTTCCAATTTTCTGAAATATCAGACTGGAAGCCAGAAGTCCTCTCTTCTGTTTATAACATCGTCACCAACCTGCCCATCTCTGTAGACCAAGATACAATTTATTTTATTTTTCTCACCAAGGCTTTTCTCACTAACTCCAGGTTCTCATAAAGATCCCAGGAGAAAAATCCTGCAGCAACCCTTCATAACTGGATCAGTCAGAGGTGGGGCCATCCTTACCCCCTTCAGCTCAACATGCTTGTTGGCCTCAGTAAGCTTCAGTTCCAGAGAGGAGTACGTGGTGGGGGAGGCTCAGACACACTCATGTTGCCGTCTCCCAAGAACTTTCTTAATCCAGCTGCACCCAATTGACTGCCAAATCATGTACATTCTGCCTCTTTTCTTTTTCTTACCGCCACCAGCCCAGCCCAGGCCCTTATTCCTTCTGCTCTCTCTTCCTCACAGGGCACTCTATCGGCTTCTCTCTGCAGATCTCTTCCCAAGCAACCCAGTCCAGTCCTAGCAGCAAAGCACAACTCGGATCATTTCATTGCTTCCTCAGAAACCTTCAGTGTCTTCCCAATGCTTCACAAATTAAATACAAAATTCCCAGCACTAACAGTTAAGACCGATTTTTAATCTTAAGTCTCATTGATCTCCTATAAACAAGCTACTCCAAGCCAAACTAAAATTGTCGACATTTTCTAAACACCCAGCCATTGCTTATCCTGTGCCTTTGTGTTACCATTTCAGTTCTGCCACCTAGAATGCTTTCTCAGTTGCTGCATTCTTATCTATTCTTCAAACACCACTTCTTTTATGAATCTTTTCTCGTCCTTACTGCCAAGAGCTAACTCTTGCTGACTCTCTTCTTCTCTCCTTTGTGAACTTCCAGGGCACTTTCACGTCCAGCATTTATCAGTCTTTTATTAAAGGATTGTTATCTTTCAGGCATCTATCTTTTCTACCTATGATATTTCTAGTTCTGCAAGGACAGAGTCTGTACCCTACTCATCTCCATATTCTCCCAAAATAATCAACACAATACTTTACAAATAAAAGTTAATTGACAAACAAGTCTGTAGTTTAACCAAAAGCAAGTTATTTTAAGAAGGCAATCCACAGGTTTCAGCCCATTCATTTCGGTTTTGATTTATTGAATAAAGTAAATTACAGTATATCCTTGTCGTTCATAAAGGAAGGAAATGAATCCCAAGTACTAGAACTTAGAGATTTTCAGTTGTTTTAAAATCCCCTTTATTGTTTCTGTCAGTATCTATGTGTTTACCAACTCTCCACATGTAAACTACATTATTTTCTATCCTTATTTAACTTTTGTCTTTTAACTAAGTACTGTTTTACCCAAAGAAGCAAAGTTTTTGTCATCTCGTGAATATTATTATACATATGTCGGTAGTATATAACTAGGGGAGATACTGGTGGCCAAGTAGACTTGTCATATATACTGTTTTCTAAATCTTTCCAAAATGACTAATTACTATAAATTATGGACCTTAAGCTTTTTTTGTTTTGTTTCTTTTTTTGTTTGTCTTGTTACAAATAGTGACCACCACAAATGTTAAGTCCTTGTTGCTAATAGCAAATACTATATTAGGCTGGGTGCGGTGACTCACGCCTGTAATCCCAGCTACTTGGGAGGCTGAAGCAGGAGAATCACTTGAACCCAGGAGGTGGAGTCCGCAGTGAGCCAAGATCACTCCATTGCACTCCAGCCTGGGCAACAAGAGCAAAACTCCAATTCAACAATAACAAAAAAAAGAAAGAAAGGAGAAAGAAAGAGAGAGAGAGAAAATACTATATTAAGAATAATATTCACAATACTTGCTACTTGCCATAGATAAAATTTAGTGCCCACAATAAGTTATTCTGAGTTTGAAGTATTACCCCCACATGTCCATTCATTTGTTCCTCCATCTCTTTAGAAACAACACAGCTACAGTAATAATCAGCATCAACTTTCTTAGCCACTAGAGCAAGGTAAACTTTTTCTATTGACTTCTTTTTATTGTGGTGCAATACACACAACACAAAACTTACCATTAGTAACATTTAGTAGATTCACGATACCGTGCAACCATCACTGCTATCTAGTTCCAGATCTATTGACACGGTTTTTTTTCCTAGTGGCTTTTTGCTAAAATAAATCGGGACAACTTTCTAAAATGTAAGCAACTATTAATTTTGAAGAAGCAGATGTTTTAAATTGCTTACCTTCAACAGCTTTGGTAACTCAAACAAATAAACAGCCCTCAAAAAAGCAACACAGTCTGGTCCTTCTGTTGGTCTATGCGGGGCACGCTGAAAGTCATATGTAATTGAGATTCATTTGACTTGGGAGGACCAGGCAGCAACATGGTTTCCAGCTCCTGGCAGTATGTTCCTGGAACTCTAACAAACCTGAATGAGGCACAGGAGACCCAAGACCTTGGCACATTTTCACCTAAGCCAAGTCACACCATTAAACCTCAGTTAGGAAATATCAATAACTTCCAAAAAGTGGATTGCAGTTTAACATATTACCGGCTGTCAGCACCTCCAGAACTAAATTGAACGGCCAGGGAATTGAGATATGAAAAGTAAAGAAAGAAATCACACGGGCCTCCCTTAATATCGTTTTTGACATACCCCTTCAGCATTACTAAACCACCCCTCCCCCGACAAGGGAATAAAACATAGATAATCAAAACAAAGCGTTTTGTTTTGCTTTGTTTTTAAAGAAAGAAAGACAGCACAATTATAAAATTCCAGAAGTATAAAGCTGATATCTCAAACATCACTACCCTTTTTACTTTTATATTTTATAATCTAATCCAGATGTTTTTGAGTTTTCCCCAATAACGTCTTTGTTTTGGTTTTTGGTCTTTGGTGTGTTTTTGATCTTAGGTAAATTATTTCTACCTATTTTTTTCTCAACCTTCACAAATATTGTTTTTGGAAAATTCTGTAAATAAACATACTCTCACTGGGCTAATTTGATTTTTCAGATATCCGTTTTAACATTGAACATTATATAATAAGTTTTTAAAAACTGGAATTTAATTTTAAAATGAATTTATATAACTCTATTGATGCAATGATATCTAATTCTTTGAAAATAATTAGGGAATGATCACTAGCCCTAGAGAGTTAATTGGCAAACTAAGGAGTCTCTCAAGATACAGAAGAAACCCTTGAGGCTTCCACACTGGTGGATTTTGTTGACTAACACCAAAAAATAAAA
This sequence comes from Aotus nancymaae, assembly GCF_030222135.1. Taxonomy (NCBI): domain Eukaryota; kingdom Metazoa; phylum Chordata; class Mammalia; order Primates; family Aotidae; genus Aotus; species Aotus nancymaae. The sequence continues at coordinate 12,147,433 of NW_026988450.1, read as the reverse complement.
ATAAAAAGTAGAGGAGAAGGAAAATTAGTGAACTCAAAAGTGTCCCCCAAACTTGTTAGATTTATTATTAGAGTAAAAATCCAACCAATTTCAGAATGAATTAGATGAAGGCTTCTGAGGTTTCATATTGAATCTTAGGTTTGCAGGCATCCCAATGGCAACACAAATCATGATGGCCATGAAAATAGATATAAGCTGCAACTAGAATTTCCACACTTCTGACCGAGACACTGAAAAGTCACCATGCCTGGCCTCCCACCCTGGACTGATTGCTGAACTTGGCAGATAAACAAACACATACTCTAGCCAGGTGTCCCCATCCAACTCAGTCCCAATTTAGCAAATAAAAGTAATCACCTGGTCCTCCTCACATTACACAAGCGGGCAATTCCGTTGTGTGTGTCAAGGTCACACAGACAGGTTGACATAATCACACTGCGGAATGCAGAACAAATAAAGCTCTCTCCTTCCCACAGCCCATACCACACAGCTTCTTTTATCAGCTGCCTCCTGCGCCCCGGAGCCAGGCAGCCCTAGCAGGCAGACAGGCCTGCCTTGGATCCTGTTCCAGGGAAGCCGGCACTGGCGCTCTATTTAGAACTTCAGATCAGCGCTCCCCTCGGCTTCCTCCGCCCCAGTACTACTTGCTAAGACAATAGGACAGCAGGGGAGGTCTGATCCCAAGTCAAGCCAGCTCAGTCTATCTCAAGAACACAAAAGCCACCCGAGGAGCCGGAGCCCCCTTCCTGCCCACTGCATGGCAACGCAGCAGCTCACACATCACGAGGCTTGCAGAGCAGCGGGCCCCACTGAAATCCTCGCAGATGGCTGCAGCGTGGCCTTGGGCCCACTCATGGGCAGCCCTGCACTCCCCCCAGTGCTGGGAGGGAGCAGAGCATTTCCTCTCTCTTCTCCTTCAAGCACCAATTTCAAATCCTGGTCGGCTTGCACAAGCTTTTCAAGTGTGTAATTTGACCAACACAGTGAAATCTCACCTCTAATAAAAACACAAAAATTAGCCAGGTGTGGTAGTGCACGCTTGTAATCCCAGCTAGTCGGAAGGCTGAGGCACGAGAATCACTTGAACCCGGGAGGCGGAGGTTGGGGTGAGCCGAGATCACGCCACTGCACTCCAGCTTGGGTGACAGAGCAAGACTCTGCCTCAATAATAAGAATAATAATAATAATTTTAGAGGGTTCGTTGACTTTAAGAGCTCAGCAATAGTTGAACGATATCACTTCCAAGAAAATTAGATCATACGGTTTCTAAGCTAAGTCCTGACCCAAGCCCTGTAAGGCACTATGGTGAATATTTCAAGGACCAAATGTAAAATATAAAACAGGAGTCCCATTCTCAGAACAAAGCCCCAGACCACGCCTCAGGGGAACGCAAATCATCCGCAACAGGCACAGAATGGCCGAGTCGGGGACTTGCAGGGAGGAAAAGGGTAATATGGAAAATATACCATTGCATTAAATGGGCCTAAATTTTGGTGTAGGGGCTCTGGCCTTCTTCCAGTGGAGCACATTAAAACCAATATCAGGGGTGGTGCAGCAGGAGCTGCAGAGATGACTCGTTCTCCTGACAAATAGCCACCCAAACAGTTGGCAAGCTGCCCTGCTCCACCCATCCTGGTGATCTTACCACAAATGTAAGCATCTGGCACATTCATCATCTTCTCTGGGGCATGAATGAATGCTTAGTCTGTAGATAATTTAGCAGGAATATATGTGTGTATTATCATGCAGATAAGACAATTATTTCATAATATAAATGGAACCCGAATCGTCTTTGCCTGACTTTTGATCCTGCCAGCACTGCAGAAAAAACACTCCCTGATATGTTGGATAGTCAGGAAATGGAAGCACAGAAGGAAAGAGAGATTACAGGCTACTGGGTGCATTTGCTAACACGTGCTGTGATCTTAGCCCTTTCTTGTGAATATCTGATTTCACAGGGAAAAGGAGAAGGCTAAGGAGAGACAAAGAGGTCCCCACCCAGCGTGCATGCATTTTTTTCCATATCAATGTGTAACTGAAAAATAAACATAATCATAAACTGTAAATAGGGGAAAGCATAGAACAGACAAAATACTACAAAATGGTTCTTCAAAAATGGAGAGAAGGAAAGGAAGAGAGACAGAAGGAGGGAGGGAGAGCGAACAAATAAATGAAAGAAGAAAGAAATTTGTGACACTGACTTTTGCTATGGTATTGTAACAAATGTGTAACTTTATTTTGAGTCAGGTCAGGTTACACACGTTGTTTCATTTCATGATGAGTTTATACGTAGATAGACACAGGTAGAGATAAATTATCTTCTACTTTAGATTTTATACTCAGTAAAGGCAGGGACTCCGTATTCCTTGTTTCATTCCATAGCATCAAACTCTTGGTAGAAAAGCTAATATTAATTTTTCTAATCTGATTGGACAAGAGATGGAAGATGTAAGGGAGGAAGGAAGGAGCCTGGATGGGATGTGTGAGAAAAAGTTTGTCTCAGCTTGAACTAATAGAGCTGTAAAAGGGAGGAGGCAAAGGCAGCACCATGGTGCCAGCCTGGTGTCAGCCACATTGCATGGGCAATCGGGGCAGTGTCAGGCCAAGACAGAGGAGGAAACGTAAAAGGGGGAAGGTGAAAAGGGGTGCAGGGAGATCTGAGGGCAACCAGTGCCCAACCAGTCATTCATATTTATTGGACAATCACAATTATATGCTTATAATTTGGGAAATATTTTTACTTGCATCATACCTAGAATACTTTGCATTTTAGTTTAAGGCTGGAGGGTGTCATCAATGTAAAACGTACTTCGTTTTAATTGGATCCATTTCATACATTTAGAGAAATGTAACAGCCCTCTTAGCGAAGTCAGATTCTCTCCTTTCAGCCTTTGCAGATGTCAGAGCTTTGTCAACACTGGAGGGTGCTTACGCTTTTTTATCCAGATAATCTTGGGGGTGCATGACTGATGTGTCATAATCCTTTTGAACTTTTGGTCCTGTTTTGGATCAACCCATTGCTCTTTCAGCTGTAGAGAAATGAATGGCCTCTGGGGAGAATGAGCTCCACACACCTCTTTCATTTGCTGCTGACTGCTACATGAAAATAGCCACCTGCCACCGTCTAGCATCTTACAAGCCACTTCCCCTTGAGCAGTCCACAGTGCCCCCTACTCCTCAATCATTGAAGCTGCTGAAAAGTCCTTCCCTTCAGCCTAGGTCACAGAGGGTGTGCTGCCTTTGGAAGAGGTGTAAGTAAAGATTAGAGCAGGATCATTCAAACTGTGCATGACCACCTGAACAACAGGAAAAAAGAAATCAAAAAGCATTTAAAGTGGGGGAGGATGATTTTCTATTTCAAAAGTGTGCTTCTCCCCAGATTCTCTGAGATTAGATAACCCATTTAGAAGCCATCTCTGTTCAGCCAAGCTGGGAGTCATTTTTCGTTTCTGTTAATTCCAATGGTATGTATTCATTTAACATGTGTTAAATGCCTACTAAGTGTCAGGCAATTGATATTCATCTTTGTCTTTACAAACAGCCCTACAAGGTAATATTATTATCTTCACTCCCCACCATCCACCTACTCCCACAATCATCATTTTAAGATGGGAAAGCTGAGGCAACACAGGATAAGTAACTTGGTAAAAACCATGCTGCTAGTGCCCAAAGCATCCAGGTTCAAATCCAGGTCAAGATCAGACCAATGATCTTACTCATCTACAGAAGCAAAGACATATGTTGAGCTTTCTGCCTCACAGGTCTCATAGTCTAACAAAGAGAGAGATTTTATTTGCATATATATATATATATATATATTTGAGATAGGGTCTCACTCTGTTGGCCATGCTGAAATGCAGTGGTGGGATTATGGCTCACTCCAGCTTCTACCTCCCTGGCTCAATCAGTCCTCCCTCCTCAGCCTCCCAAGTAGCTGGGACTACAGGCATGCACCACCGTGCCAAGCTAATTTTTGTATTTTTTGTAGAGATGAAGTTTAGCTATGCTGTGCAGGAAGGTCTCAAACTCCTGGGCTCAAGCCATCCTCCCGCCTTGGCCTCCCAAAGTGCTCAGATTACAAGTGTGAGCCATGATGCCTGGCCTTGCATATTTATTTTTAGTTATAATTTTTTATAACAGCACTGAATTAGACTATGGGCTTATGAAGAGCTAACTCTATGCTGAGTGATATCTATCATTAGATATGATAGGTATTATTTAAATTATAATAAATGTTATTATCATTATAGCAAAGCAGAGGATACCACCCACTAAATACTCAGTAAGTGGGCGGTGAACGGGTCTGCAAATGGGGAAGGAATAAGTGAATGAACAGATTCTACGAGGGCTCGCTGCCCGCCTTTGAAGAGGCAATGCTCGTCTGTGGCTTTGTTGGTTTCCTTGCAAACATATCTTCATGACAACATATCTCCATGTGTTTAAAATGTAGTCATGGTTTTAGAAGCTATTAGAAAAAGCCAATGAAAGGAAATCTGACAGCCTATGGTTTGTAGAGGCCTAAAACTACTAACATTTTATACCACTGAATACAGTAATTCCACAAGGCAAAGAAATTATGGTAAGAACAAGCAATATAGATCATTGTTCTAGTATCCAAGTAGATTCTAATTTTCTTTTCTGAAGAGATTTAGAAGCAGAGGACATGTACCTGATTCTTCCTAAACTTGACAACCATTTAATTAGCAAATGAACTGGGACTTCGGAGTGTAGTAAGAAACCCTTACTTCAGAACTGAAACCCAACACTATACTGTTCTCATTCCTTATCATAAATATAATAACTGTAAAAATCAGACAAAAAGAACGCAACCCAGAGAAAATGCTAAAACTACTGTTAATCTAATATGATGAACAAAAGATAGCCAAGTACCAACAAGAAATTATAGACTTCAATGGAGGAAAGCCTTATCATTTCACTTGGAATTATTCCGTTTCACTGAGCTAGATTTTCCCAGAGACTTGAGAGATTTGACCTAAAGGCAATAACTAGGCAATTCCATTTGGAAAATGGTTTGTTCACTAGCAAACATATACTTACAATTCATGATGGTGTTTTATTTTATGTGAGAGTGTGAGCTGGGAAGTGGAATTTCATTCATTACACGAGCACCACTATCAAACCCCCATTGGTGCCGTAAGTGAGAAGCAATGAATGGACCCATTAGCTGTGTTTACATTTGTGTTCTAAACTTTAATGCTCTAAATCAAATTTTTATTAGTGTAATTTGTTAACTAACAAATGCATCTGTTTTGAATGCATCTTTCGTAGCTTTTCTTTTAAGTAAGATGTGTTTTGGGTTCATGTTTAGAATAAGAGCATTGCCATACCGAATATTCAACCAAGATGAGCTATTAAAATATATAAGGACTATAAATTGAAGTATCATCATTCAAATGTCTTCAACCAAGAGAAACAGGAGAGGGTCTTAGAAACTGTCAAAGGAATACTTACTTTTCATATTTTACATTAGAAACATGGGTCTGGAATGCGTCTTCATGGCTGAGTGTTGAAGCTGGAGGAGGGGCTAAGATTAACAAAGAAAAAAGTCAGAGTGGGGAAGTGGACAGAGGACAGAGGCCTCATGAAAATCTCTCCAGCTGGGTGTTGAAGGCAGTGGGCAAAGCTGAGGAAAGCAAAGGGGGAACCAGGAAAGATAGAGATGAACCGGAATGTGCAGTCAACGGATCATGCAGGGAGGAGCATGTCGGTCACTCTGGACTTTGGAGCTTCGGATACTAGAAAGAGGGGGCCATTCACCTGCATCTGAGCAAGCTAGCCCAATATCTTTCCATGACTCAAACGCCTCTGGTGACACTTTGATGTACCCTCACATGAGCTCTCTTTCAGCAGGTTGAATGAGGAAATAAGAGTGGCATGGTGTGATGTGTGTGTGTTCATGCGTATGTGCATGTGTGTGCATGTTTGTGTGTGCATGTGCGTGTGTGTGCCCGTGAGATTAAACCAAAGCACTGGCAACAGAAACCACACCCTCTAAATTGGTTTTCTTTCTTAAAGATGTGTCAGTACGCCTTGCAAGCTGACTTTCAAAGTCAACTCGTATGTGCGTTTGCATGCATCTAAAGGAAAATGTCTATTACCTAGCAAGCTACGGTTAGAATAAAACTCAAGAAAGTGTTACAAAGATATGTGACTGGGTAGGCAAAGGGCAGGTGAAATTCGCTGTGACATACCGTGGTATACTAAAGAATGTCCACCAACAACCAAAGGTGCCCATGTGCTTATCCCTGGAAGTTGTGTGTGTCACTTTATATGCCAAAGGGACTTTGCAGATGTGATTCAGTTAAGGATCTTGAGCTGGGGAGATTATCATGGATTATCTAGGTGGACCCCAAATGTTATCACGATGTCCTTATAAAAGAGAGGCCGAGGGAGATCTGACTGCAGAGGAGGAAGTAGGAGACGTGATAATGGAAGCAAGAGGTTGACGTGATGCTGGGAAGGGGCCACCAGTCTAGGAATGCCAGTGGCTTCCAGTAGCTACCGAAGTCAGGGAAACTGATTCTGCCCTACAGCCTCCAGAAGGCACCAGCCCTGCTGACACCTTGAATTCAGCACCCAATAAAAATGTTTTCAGACTTCTGGCTTCCAGACCTGTCAGACAATTTGCTACAGCATCAACAAGAAATGAACACACTTTGGGAAAATATCCTAATTTGTAGCAAAACACGCAGTTACATGCTTTTCTCTGGTAAAGACACATTGGCCTCGTGAATGGACTTTCCTTCAGGGTAGGCCTTTCTCTTTTTACTGCTGCCTCCGCTGCATAAAACTGGGCTCACAGAATCTGCCCAAAATGTACTCAGTTACAGGTCAAGAGTGGGATGTTGATTCTGTCGAGAGAGGCAGGAAGGTTTGAAAGAGGCTAAATGAAAGTGGGCAAGACAGAAGGGGGTGCCTAGAGAAGCCGTCTGCATAGATCAAAGAGGAAGGGCCCCAGCCAGAAAACACTGTTTGAGACTCATAGATGCTCCTCCAAGCCTATATTTCTTTTTAAGTTAGAGACACAGGGTCTCACTCTGTTACCCAGGATGAAGTGCAGTGGTGTAATCATGGCTCAGGTAGCCTTGATCTCCTGGGCTCAAGCAACCCTCCCACCTCAGCCTCCAGAGTAGCTGGGACTACAGGTGTGTATTAATATTCTGTATAGAGATGGGGTCTCCCAATGATGCCCAAGCTGATTTTGAATTCCTGGGCTCAAGTAATCCTCCTGCCTTGGTCTCCCACAGTACTGGGATTATAGGCATGAGCCACCACACTCTGCCAGGCCTCTGAATTGAGTAGCACTTCCTCATGTCAACAAGCAGATAGGTGGAAGATGAAAAAACAACAGGAAATTCTTGAAGACTGGAGGTAATGTGCTGCTTTACTGAAAAATGTCATCAAAATCCTGGTTGCCCTTAGGAATGGTATTGACAATAAAACAAAAAGGTTAACTGTCATCAAATCACAACGTAATCCTCCTTGGAATCATGACTGTAGCCCAGCAAGCAAGCCTCAGTGGTGGGCCAATGTTCTAGAAGGCCCAGAGGGTTACACTAAAATAAGAGGAATGTATGTGATATGAGGGATGCACACACAATACAGAAAATCACCCATAGGAAGCTTGCAGAGATAGGAGAGTAAGACGTAAGCAGAGGGCAGAATCCTGAGGACAGGGCATCAGGGGCAGGCAGAACATGAGGCAGTCAAGGAGAGACAAAATGAACCATTCAAGAAAAGCCTGGGGAGGCCAGGCACAGTGGCTCACACCTGGAATCCCAGCACTTTGGGAGACCGAAGCAGGTGGCTCACTTGAGGTCAGGAATTCAAGATCAGCCTGGCCAACATGGTGAAACTGCATCTCTACTAAAATTACAAAAATTAGCTGGGAGTGGTGGTGCATGCCTGTTGCTACTGGGGAGGCTGAGGCAGAAGAATCACTTGAACCCGGGAGACAGAGGCTTCAGTAAGCCAAGATCACATTATTGCACTCCAGCCTGGGTGAATGAGTGAGACTCTGTCTAAAAAGAAGAAGAAGAAAGAAAGAAAAGACAAAAAGAAAGAAGGAAGGGAGGGAGGGAGTGAGGGAGGGAGGGAAGGAAGAAAGGAAAGAAGTAAAGAAAGAAAGGTAGGTCTGAAGAATGTGGCAGGGAAGTCTGAGGACTTGCAGGAGCAACACTGGCAGAAGCAACAGATAATCACAGGGCAGATGTTAATGGTGGCAATGAGGACATAGTGTTGGGAGCAGAACTGAGAACGAGAAGTAAACTGGGTGAGCGGAAGTCTAGACACAAGGCAAGGTGCATGAGATGCAGAGGAAGACTCAAGCCCAGCCACAGGGTCAAGATGTCTCAAGTGCTGATGTGTGTGACTATTAATAAATACTCAAGTATGCAAATAATTTACTTTCAAAAGGAAGAAAGGGAAAACAGGAAGGAAGGAAGGAAAGAAGGGAGGAAGGGAGGGAAGGAGAGAGGGAGGGACAGAGGGAAAGGGAAGGAAGGAAAGGAAAAAGTAGAAGGATTTAATGTCCCTCTTACTCACATTCTGATGTGATTTCTCAAAATGATGGAAAGCGAGGGAGTTGGAGCTAGTACACTGGGAATGGCCCATGACTTACATTGTAAAAATAATTCTGGCCGGGTGCAGTGGCTCATGCCTGTAATCCCAGCACTGTGGGAGGCCAAGACTGGAGGATCACTTGAGGTCAGGAGTTCGAGAGCAGCCTGACCAACATGATGAAACCCTATCTCTACTAAAAAAACACAAAATTAGCCAGGCGTGGTGTCACACACCTATAATCCCAGCTGCTTGGGAGGCTGAGGCAGGAGAATCACTTGAACTTGGGAGGCAGAGGTTGCAGTGAGCTGAGATCACTCCATTGCACTCCAGCCTGGGCAACAAGAGTGAAACTCCATCTAAAAAAAAAAAAGAATTTCTCAGTCTGCACTGTGGAAGAGGGACAAATGGAAATGCAAGACAGATTTGCAGGCTGGCGTAAAAATCCAGAAAAGGAACATTAGCAGGAGACCCTTCCTAGGCAGGGGGGCATTGGTAGGAACTGGAGAGACTGAGGGAGGGATGGGGTGGGGAGAAGACAAAGGAAGGGGCACAGGCCAAGAGGACGCAGACCCTGGGAGAGGTGAAAGTGTGGCAGGAAGGAGGCCACCTCATCTCCCCTGGCTGGAGGCCTGGCTCGGAAGATGGACATGGGTGTCAGTAAACTGTAGAAGACCAGGAAGTTACCAGAAAGCACACTGATGATCTCAGTGTCCTCAGTGACTCATGAAATGAGGGTGCCTGTTGAGAGTGAAAGGAGCAGGAACTGAGAATGGGTCTTGAGAGGAGTCGGAGGAGGCGATAAATATCTCCTAACTCATCAGCCCTAAGGGGTAGGTATGTGACTCTGTCTGAACACCCTGGAAGCCTGAGGGCCACCAGTTAGAGGGTCCCACGCACCCAGCATGGTGCCGGCTGCTCTGTGTGTCCCTCCTTGATGAAGGGATATGATTAGTGCGCCTGACTCACAGAGCTCTCCCGCCCTGGAGTCTTAGCCATAGTGAAATTGTATTAAGGCCTTGAAGAAGCTATTGATTCTGAAGTGGTAGCTTTTTGTTATATATATATTTTTAATTAGAGACAGAGTCTCGCTCTGTCACCTAGGCTGGAGTGCAGTGGCGCAATCAGGGCTCACTACAGCCTCCATCTTCTGGGCTCAAGAGATTCTCCCACCTCAGCCTCCCTAGATCTGAGACCGCAGGTACTTGCCACCACACCCGCTAATTTTTTTTTTAAATTTTTTTTGTAGAGACAAGGTGTCTCTCTCTCTCTCTCTCTCTCTCTCTTACAATATCAAGTTTTATTTTAGATTCAGGGAGTAAATGTGCGAGTTTGTTTCCTGGGTATATTGTGTGATGCTGAGGTTTGGGGCACGGTTGATCCCATCACCCGGTAAGTGAGCATAGTACCCAATGGTTAGTTTTCCAGCCCTGGACCGCCTCTCCCCCTCCCCCTTCTAGAAGTCCCCAGTGTCTATCGCTGCTGTCTTTATGTCTATGAACCCAGAGTTCAGCTTCTACTTAGAAGTGAGAACATGTGGTATTTGGTTTTCTGTTTCTGTGTTAATTCACTTAGGTTATGGTCTCTCTATGTTGTCCAGGCTGGTCTCGAACTCCTGACCTCGGGCAATCTTCCCACCGTGGCCTCCCAAAGCACTGGGATTACAAGCATGAGCCCCTGCATCAGGCCCTGAAGTGATAGCTTTTAAAAAAATAGTTTGAACTATTGTGAATTTTGTGCTTGTGTTCTCATAGCGAAGGCCAGTACTTATAATGATATACTATTAATATATCACTATAATAATGATCATTATAATAATATATCAACTAGTAATATATATTATCTATCATTATAAGTATATATATACTCACATATATAATTATATAATACAATTATATGCACACACATTATATTTACACAAACATATATAATTTAGCAACCATTTAATATATATTTGCTGAGCACACTCCATGTGCCAAGAACTATGCCAGAGACTGAAAAGACAAAAATGAACAAAAATAGATGAAGTGTCTGCCATTATGACATGAGCAATCTGATAGCTAATACAAAAAGATATTCAAACTAATGTAAAATTACAATACAATTCTTGCTATAGAAATCAATGAGAAAGTGCAGTCAATACAGGTCAGGGTGTGGCAGAAATTATTTCATCCCCCCTCATGTCACAGATCAGCGTGTTAATGTCCTTCTCATGACCAATTCCTTCCAAGGTTGAACATCATTGCCCACTCCCTCTGTTTATGGCTCCTGACTCAGGACGGTGCACACAGCACGCGCTCAGTGTGTGTTTGATGACTAGACTGGAGCCATGGAATGCTCATCAGCAGTGTTAGTTATGACAGCCATGTGTGGCACCAGCCTGGCTTTTGCAGAAAAACTACAGATGGACATGTATGGCAATAATGGAACACTCCCAACTGTCTTGTTAATTTGGCAGGAACAACATACAAATACCACTGCATGGACACTTTCCCCTAAAATGTAGTGTGTTCATTGACATTTCTCATTCTAAAAAAGCACGCATTGCAATGTTCTTCACATTTCTGTATGCTGAGAATGTGCGTACTTGCTTCCCCTTGTTTCTCAGGGCAACCTCCATTGACCTGCAGGGGCATTCTGGAGAATGATGCTCAAGCCCCAGGGGCTGTGGAGTAGAAATGTCTTGGGAGGAGGTAGGATAAAGGCACAGGTAAAGGAGAAAATGGAAAAGCCACTTTATAGCCATCAATCTAGGAAAGTTAGCACTTTTTATTTTTTTCTTAAGACAAGATCTTGCTCAGGCTGGAGTGCAGTGGTACAATCATAGCTCACTGCAGCTTCGAACTCCCCAGGCTCAAGCAATCCTCCCACCTCAGCCCTCCAAGTAGCTGGAACTACAGGCACACATCCTCACACCTGGCTAATTTTTAAATTATTTTTGTAGAGACAGGTTTTCACCATGTTGCCCAGGCTGGTCTCAAACTGCTGGGCTCAGGCAATCCACCTGCCTTGGCCTCCCGATCTGCTGGGATTACAGGTGTGAGCCATCATGCCTGGCCACTAATACTTTTTAAAAAATATAATGAACACATGAACATATTCTCATGGTAAAGTTTGAAAACAATACAGATGATACAACCCAAGTTACTCTCCACTTTTACCCCCAACGTCCTTCCCAATTGCACTGTGTAAATACACTCCTGAACCATGTGTTCAGAAATACGTCCATATATAAAAGGGATGTTTTTATCATAAATGTGGTCATACCATATGTTATGTTCTAGGTCCCACTTTTTACTTAACGATGCATTTTGAGGATGATTCTATGTCACAGTGTACGATGTGTATTGATCTACTGCCTGGTATTTCATAATCTATTATTCATTTTTATACTGATGAATGTTTAAGTCCTCTCCAATTTCACCAACAAAAAAGTTTTCCACTACACAACCCACAAATTTTTCACCAAGATATCAATCCAACTAGACTGCTTTCTTGGCAATGTGTTCCACATCAAAAAAATATTTTATACATTTGTACCCTTACCTAGCTTGCTGAGAAAGCTTGCCTATTGCTTATTGCACCTGCAAAATAAAATTTACTCTGGTTAAAATAAGACAATAAACAAATTGTGTTAACTCATTTCGTTCAAGAGATTAAATTAAAAAATAGGAGCAACATAACAGGATCAGTGATTGAGTGATGTCACTTACTACATAGAACTGAAAATGCATCTGCTCCTTGGTTTCAACCCCTGCTGCTCCTGACTCAGTTCAGTCTTCCTTCGGCTTTTATATGGGCTACAGCAAAATCCTTTATTTGTGTGCCTCTCAAATATATCCAGGGCAGTAGAGTCGGCCCTCTGTATCCATCGGTACCATTTATATGGATTCCACTAAGCGAGCATCAAAAATTCAGGGGAATAAAAAAAAAACAGGGTTGCATCTGTACCGAACATAGACAGACTTTTTTCTTATCATTGTTCCCTAGAAAATACAATATAACAAATATTTATATTACCTAATACATTGCATTAGGTATTATAAGGAATCTGGAAATGATTTAAAGTATATGGGAGGATGTGCATAGGTTAAATGCAAATATACCACATCATTTTACATAAGGGACTTGAGCATCTGTGGATTTTGGTATCTGTGGAGAGTAGGGATCCTGGAACCAATTTGCCACAGATACTGAGGAACAACTGTATTTCTAAACTACAGATCTGATCAATCTGGTGGCTGGAACACATTAGTCATTAAAAAAAATACTAGTTATCGCCAGGTGTGGTGGCTCATGCCTGTAATTCCAGCACTTTGGGAGGCCTAAGTAGGTGGATCACCTGAGGTCAGGAGTTCAAGACTAGCTTGGCCAACATGGTGAAACCCCGTCTCTACCAGAAATACAAAAAATTAGCCAGGTGTGGTGGCACACACCTGTAATCCCAGCTACTCTGGAGGCTAAGACAGGGGAATCACTTGAACCCAGGAGGCAGAGGTTGCAGTGGCCGAGATCACACCATTGTACTCCAGCCCAGGCCACAAGAGTGAAACTCCATCTCAAAAAAAAAAAAAAGAAAAAGAAAAAGCTAGTTATGCTTGCAACACAACAGCAGAAAACAACAAAAAACCCAAACTAGAAATGGGCAAAGAACTTGAATAGACATTTCTCCAAAGAAGATACTCAAATGGTGGAGAAGCACATGGAAAGATGCTCAAACAGCACTAGTCTTCAGGAAAATGCAAATCAAAACCTCAGTGAAATACTACTTCACATCGCTAGGGCAACTAAAATCAAAATGTCTAGGCAAAGACGTGGAGAAATTGGAATCCTCACACTTTACTGTCAGAGTGTAAAATGGTGCAGCCTCTGCAAAAAACAGTTTGACTGTTGCTCAAAAAGTTAAGCATAGAATAACTATATGATCCAGCAATTCCACTCCTAGATATATACCCAAAGAAATTGAAAGCAGGTGCTCAAACAGGTATTTGTACACCATTATTCATAGCAGCATTGGTCCCAGTAATCAAAAGGCAGAAACAACCCAAATGTCTACCAAGAGGTGGATGGGTGAACAAAATGTGGTATATCCATAGAACAGAACATCATGCACCTTAAAAAGGAATGCAATTCAGACACATGCTACAACACGGTGAAACTTGAAGAGATTATGTTAAGTTAAACTAGCCAGACACAAAAGGACAAATAGTTTATGCTTCCTTTATCTGAGGTACCTAGAATAGGCAAATTCATAGAGACAGAAAGTAGAATAGAGGTTACCAGAGGCTGGGGAATAGAGAAATAAGGTGTTATTGGTTAATGGGTAAAGAGTTCCTATTAGGGATGACGAAAAAGTTCTGAAAACGGATAATGGAGATGATTGTGCAACATTGTAAATATACCTAATGCCATTGAGATATAGACTTCAAATGGTTAAGATGGTAATTTTATGTTATGCCTCTTACGCAATTAAAAAGCTCAAAAAATGAAACTTAGAATTTTTTTTTTAAATTACTGGTTATGAATGTTGGAATGAATGCCACCTTGCTCCTTAAAACCCTTCAATGGTCCCATTTTCTTGGATCAAATCCTCACTCCCACTAGGCTTTTCCTGGACTGGGTCCTGCCATGTTTTCCTGTGTCCATCCTTCTTGAACCCTGTGCTCCAGGCAGGCCAAACAGTTTGCAATGTTTCTGTCCTGTCTCGCTTCTAGATGTCTCTGTGCTTGATGTGCACAGGTTCCTGTCTCTGGAACGCTATTCCCAACCCCACCCTCCAGCTGGAAAATACCTTCTCATGCACCTCAGCTTAGCCTCCTCCAGGGAACTTTTATCAACAGCCACTTCACCCCTCACCCGCCACTAGGGAAATGACTGTGCTCCTCTCTCTCTTGCTTTTTCACTTTCTCCTGTGTAGATCATTATCAGGCTAATGTAACATTCAAAGCACTCATTTATTTATAGGTCTGTCTTCCTGTTCTGCACCAGGGGAGCAAGAGCAAAGCCTTTGTCTTACTTACCTAGCATGGTTTTAAGATCTCTGGCTCTAGTTATGTGACCTTGGGCAAGATATTTAAGCTTTTTTAGGCCTAAGTTTTATCTTTCAAACAATGGGAATAATAATAGTTTCTATGTCACAGTTATGAGGAATAAATGACACAATGCATATAAAGTGCTTTAGCAGAGAGTCTGATACACAATAAACAATAAAATGTTTGAAGAAAGGAAATGCGTAGCTATCGAATAATAACATAATATTGGGTAATTTCATAGTAACTAACAATTGTTCAGTGGTTAACGGGTTGAACACTTGAAGTCAAGAGTTTGTAAGAAGGATTAGTAACCTAATCACAGACATTTATTTAGAAAGACCTATGGAGAAGCTGAATGACTGGAAGAAAAAACAACATAAGGACTCTACTTCTGGCCTGTGGACCATAATGCAGTCAAAATACTTCTAGAGACTTCCCACGTTTCAAGTTTCTGCCATAAACTCTACTCCCTCCAGAACCAGCCAGATCCTGCCATAGACTTCCTTATCGTTCAATACCATACTCCTCTCAGAAAACAAAAAAACAAAAAGCAAGCCCTCAATGAGAACAGATAAGAAAGGCTTATTGCAATAGGCTTCAAGACCAAACCGGCGGAGGATCTTCCTGTTTTAAGGAACATAGGGTGGTCTTCCTATTGACTTCAGACAAACTCCGGAGTAAGTTTTCTAACTGATGCGTTTACATCAAAATTTTGGGAAGCTGCCTTTGCTCCTAGAGATTAAATCAGTAAGTAACCCTGTCTCTATGCCTGGCTTTGGGTGTAAATTCTTATATGAGTAGACACTGGTTATTTCAAGGTGTACAGCTGGATTGTGCAGCAGACATACACTTATTATTTCTTAGAAGGCAAAACTCACTGCAGTAAACATTTCCAGGATCCCCCTGGTAACTGTACAGCTTTCTCCAGCAGTCACATTAAGCTGACTCCATGGGGTGGCATCCCAGGGGTGGAGTTTTGACCCAGGTCTCAGCCATCAGCAAGTCTCATTTCCATGTCCACTGATGTTCATGGTTCATACGTGACCTAATCAGAAGCAATGAGGCATAATGACATTTTTCACTGCATCTTTTGAAAAAGAAACTATGACCTATAACACAAGATAATGAATGAGTTCGCAGAGATCCTTCTGGTTTCCATAAAATTCAAGGCTGAAATCAACATAATAGAAGGCAAAACAAAGAAATAGATAAAAATGCCCAGGTACTGCAGATCCGCCCTGAATGGAGCTATGCCTCAAGCCAGCTCTCCTCTTTTCACCTTCTGTGAGTCAATAAATTCCTTTCTTGACTAAGCCAGTTTGGGTTGGGTTTTTCTGTAACTGCAACTAAATAATCCCCCTGGCATTTATGAAAGCCACCCTTCCCAAACAGGAGCTCCACACTCTGATTCCACAGAAAAGATAACCGGTTTCTCTAGAGAACTCCCATGTGAGCCAGTCAGGGCATATTCAAGAGGCTCAGTGTCTGGGTAAGGAAATCTCTCCTCTGGGGATGCCTGTGGTTCTTATTTCTGTGTGGGCCAGGAAACTCCTATAAATTTTACCTGTTGTCACATTTTCTTTGCAAGCATTTGTGCTACTTCATGGGGAGGAGCCAGAAACAGAGGTGGAGAAGGGAAAGCTTGAGGCAAACTGTGAATGATTGTTCAGGAAGCAATACAGCTGATGGCTGGTAGCAAAGGACTGGCGTATGGGTACGTGCGGTGTGAATTCATGGCAAAGGAACTAATCGGGCAACGTTATCTGATCTGGAACAGCAAGAGAAAGAAAGAGTCTCTTTCCTTTTCCTCTGGTTTGATATGGCTGAAACCTCTTACCAAGGTGTCAAGCTGGCATTGGAAGAATCCAATCAGAAACTATGACTTGAGCTTGTGCTAAAGTGGGGAGCTGGGTTCGAAGTTGTTTTCCAGTGATCAACTGTCATTTCGTGGTCAGTGTGAAGCTGGATTTCTGTTTTATAACATCCAGGACAGGTTCTGGATTGAAAACAAAAGTCAAACATGCTGATGCTTGAATATAAAGAGTCAGGGAGTGAGACACAGGTTCCTCTGAGTAACAGAGTCTGGTCATCAAGCCTGCAGCTGAGGAGGCTATAAAAACACAACCAGAGTCTGTGAAGTTATTTCTCCCATGAAAAGAAAACTTCTGAAGCAATGCTCTGAATAGCTAAGTCTGAAGCTGCTCCCATGAAAGGCAGCAGAGTTTGTAGGAATGGGACTCAGATTTTGGAATCAGGCCAGGTTTCAAAGCCTGCTTCCATCCCTAGCTGGCTCTGTGGCCTCAGACAGTTCGTTAACCTCTCTGGATCAGTTTTCCCGTCTGTAAACCTCAATTTAGTTCTTGAGAGAAGTAAGTTAGTTGAGTAATATTAAGTCTAGTAGCGTCTATGCCCCCATAATAACTCAAATAAATGGCAACTACATGATACCACTTAACCTGGAGAGGCTAGAACTGAACATAAGGGGTGGGGAGGGGCGCTGTAGGCACTTAGACATTGAGACCTGTTCTCAGTTTGCAGGCTGAGGAGTTAAAGTGCAGTTCATGTTAATGTGATTTTCTGCAGAACATTAAGAGAAAAATACCAATTTAAAGCCAAATTTCTGCGTTTTTCTCAGGTTCCTCTAAGCTCAACAAAATCCCTAGGCTGTTGAATGATCAGCTCTATAACTTCAGACTGGCTAACTACGAGCCTAAATCCAAAGATTTTCACTGGACCATCATTTCCTCAAAAGCAAAGATTGGGTTTTATTTCTCTTTGCAGGCTGATTACATAGCACAGTACCTGATTGGGTGCTCAAGAAATGTTTATTCTCTTTTATAGAAAAATGAATTCATCCTCAGGCCCACCTAAACTCCTGATGCAAAGGGTTCAAAGTAGGAAGGAAGGAGGAAGAAGGAATATCTTTCTTGTTATTACTTAGTGTAAGGATTAGGCTGCTAAGGACGAACAAGACACTCCAAAATTCAGTGATTTTTAAAAAAGGTAGAGGTTTATTCCTCTATCATGCTACAGCCCAAAGGTGAGTGATCCTACTGCCAAGGTCATTCTGGAATCGCCGGGGCACTGTCCTCACCAGCATGATCAAAGCCGTATCATCTGCTTGAGGGCATGAAAAAGAGGTTGGAGAAGCATACACACTATTTTAAGGACTGAAGCCAGAAGTAGCATACTTCACATCTACACTTCTACTCACATTCCATGAGTAAGAACTTAGTTACATGGCCATACTGCATAGCAAGGGAGGCTGCAGAATAAACACACATTCGTTATTCTTTTTTGAGATGGAGTTCCATTCTGTTGCCCTGGCTGGAGTACAGTGGTGTGATCTCAGCTCACTGCAACCTCCACCTCCCAGGTTCAAGTGATTATCCTGCCTCAGCATACCAAGTATCTGGAATTACAGGTACCTGCCACCACACCAGGCTAATTTTTTCTATCTTTAGTAGACACAAGCTTTCACCACATTATTGGCCAGGTTAGTCTCGAACTCCTTACCTCAGGTGATCCACCTGCCTTGGCTTCCAAGTGAAATGCTGGGACACATTCACTATTAAGGGAATTAAAGAAAAACCTCATACTATTTTCAAGACTTATATATGATATAGGTCTTGCATCCAGAATGTATAAAGAACTCTCAACACTCAGGAATAAGAAAACCAAACATTCAAAAATAGTGAACAGACTTGAACTTACACCAAGAAAGACAGACAGATAACAAATTTGCATGTGAAAAGATACTCAGCATCATTCATCATTAGTCATTACGGAGATGCAAGCTACTTCAACACATCTACCAGAATGACTGAAATTACAAAGATTGGCCGTATCAATTTTTGGTTAAGGTATGGAGGAACTAGGAGTTTCATATGTTGCTAATGTATGAATAAAGAACGGTACAACCAAATAGAAAACAGTGGTCCGTTTCTCAAAAAGTTAAATGTGCAGCTGCTGTATGACCCAGGCTTTCTACCCCTAGATATTTACCCGATAAAAGAGAAAGCACGTGTCTACACAAAGTGTTAGACATGAATGTTCACTGCAGCTTTATTTGTAATACCGAAAGCCGAGAAACAGCCAAATGTCCATCAAAAGATGAGCAGATAAATAAACTCTATAATATCTGTAGGATAAAATATGACTCATTCATTAAAAGGAATGAACTTTTGAAACACACAAAGATCATGGATGAATCTCAGAATAATTATACCAAGTGAAAGAAGCCAGGACAAAAAAAGAATATACACTATATAATTCCATTTATATCCAACTCTAGAAAATTCTATCACTATTGTAATAGAAAGCAGACCAAAGAAGGGACAAGGCAAGGAGGGACAGAAGCAAAGGGGATCAGGATGGTGCACAAGAAAACTTTTTGAAATGATGAATATATTCACTATCTCGACAGTGGCAACAGTTTCATGGAAGTATGGCTTATGTCAAAATTAAAAAATTGTACACTTTCAAAATGTGTGGTGTATTGCATGTCAATTCCACTTCAATTTTAAAAGTATATGACTCCATTTTTATGGATAATGGGGAGAACAGGTTTTGGAGGTGAATCAGATACTTCTATAAGATACTATATATGTGCTTCCACATATGCTATCTTTTTGATATTTTGCTATTCAGTTTTGTGAAATTTTGGACCAGAAAAAGAGAGACCATGGAAGGAAAGTTTCGGGTGAGAAATAACTTGATCTGCAGCTGTAGCCCCAGCTTCCAGCTCATGTGCCTCTGAAACACCAGCCAAGCCTCCACCTCTGGTCTTGATCTACGTGGTAAACACATCCTGTCCTGCACAATCGCATCAAACTCCATCACTCATTACCAATTCACGCTGCCAACTGCCAATGACGTTGCATACCAGCCTCAGCCCTGTCTGCCAAATGCACCTGTCGCAAGCTCACTAGCAGGATGCCCCACTGCAGTTCAACCTGCTGAACAAGTTTCTAGCTAGGTCAATGCTTTGGTCATACACCGTATGTCTAGCAAGGCCACATACTTTGACTGACATTCTCAACAAAGAAAAGTTACTGTGTCTGTGTCCCATGGAAACATTCTTAAAGCACCTCCCCAGATTTGTCATTAGCCTCAATGGGACCTTTTCTCCCAACACTCCTTCAAAAGACATTTTCAAATCCAAGTCCTTTTGCAACTCTCATGCTCCCTCCCTACAGCACAGCCCATGAGGCTGGGTGATGCTTTTGAATCTTTCTAGGTGAAAGGCTGAAATATATAAAGGCATCATTAAAGAACTCTAGAGGGCTTGGGCAGGATTATTCTAAGAATTTTATCCAACCACTTCGAGCAATTTCTTCTGTTGATCTTTAGGATTACGACTGAAACAGCCAAGGCTTTTGCTGATTATCCCAGAATATCATCCTGGTTACTGCACAGTTGTGCAGCATCACAAATGCAAAGGTTTTTTTTTTCTTCTGACTGGCTCCAAGTGGGATACCAGAACTAAGTACGAAATAAGCCTATATAAGAATGAGAAGATTTAAGGATTATAATTGATTCTCATAAACTTAGCTCAGGAGAATGGGTGGAAGTGATTCTCGTCTTCCTCCAACATGTATTCAGGCATGGCCTGAGAAACAGAGAGTACAAACCCACCCTGCATGTAGAGGCCAAATTTTCCTTGAAGGGTGTGTGTGTGTGTGTGTGTGTGTGTGTGTGTGTGAAGTGTGCTCAGTTTAGCCAGGCTGGATCCATAGAAATTGTGCTAACTGGAATAGATAGCTGTTTATGAATCAAGAAAATACATGAGAGAAGAGATAGAGCATAGAAAATGCCAGAGAAGGTTAGCTCAGTTGACTTCCATTGGAACAATGAGATGTGAGCTGTCCTGTTGACCAAAGGCCTTACCTCTTGGGTTCTTGGAGCAGAACTAGCAAAAACAAACTGCAGAAAAGCCTTTTCTGCAGCCAGAATTCTTAGTAGGCAGTCATGTGGGGGTAATTGCGCCTTTGTCTGGCTCCTGCTCCCTCCTCACCCTCAGACCCTCTGATTTCTGCCTGAATAAAAAGAACTGTTGCTGCAGTTGGGTCTTCATGGAATCTGCGGCGTGGGGGAGGAGAGGTAGCTCCACTAGCAGGGGCACCACCATTCTATCAAAGACCCTGATGCTTTACCGTTCCCTGAGCAAGGCAGGAGGAGCAAGGCAGGAAGGAAGTCAGCAGGGATTGCCTGTCTAGCTGATGTCAGGCACTGCGCTTGGTGATTTTGCCTTTGATCTCTAACTTAACCCTCAAGGTCCCAAGAGATGGGAATTATTAACCTGATTTTGTACAGAATAAGGAATCAAGGAGAAAAATTTAACCTTAGGAAGGGTAAATAAGTTGCCAGAACTTCACAGCTACAATGTGGTGGGCTTGAGATTTGTGTCCACATCACCCTGAGGAAAGGAGGTGACACAGGTGTGAAGAGAGCAGGGTGGCCTGTGTGAAGTCTAGTGTCCTGAATTATGAGTCAGGTACTCACTGATATGCAGGTCTTAAAGAGAGAGAGAGAGAGAGAGAGAGGGAGAGAGAGAGAGAGAGGGAGAGAGAGAGAGTGCGATCTTGATCCTGTTTGCCTCAGACCACTGGAATATTTTGTTGTGGAGCCGGTCACTTTTCGATGATTTACAAGAAAACAGGATCAAGTAAACTTCTTTTGCTATAGACTCTTTTTAGCTTTTTTGAGACGTTATTGGAGACCAAGATGTTTCGATGTTTAATTCCATTCTAGAAATCAATGAGATAAAAATAGAGAAGCAAAACTGAGCAGCAAAAAAGGGAAATTAAGAACAAAATTTATTCAGTTTCTTGGGACCTACCCCAATTAGTATTTCTAAATACTTTTGGTATAAGAACTTGGCCACTGTTGGAGTCAAAAGCCTCTTGGCTATCGCCACAGGAGGCAGAGACTACTGCCTCTTTACCCAGACCCTGGGCACATGGCCAAATGATACTTCCCAATCTCCTTTACAGGGAGGTGTGGCTATGGTCCAACATCAGTCCTACACTGGTCAGTGGGAAACGAGCAGAGCTGATAAGTCCGCACCACTCCCAAGTCTGCACCATAAAGCCGTGTGCAGTCATCAATGAGCTTTTCTCTCCCCAGCCAGCCAGAATGAGAGACTCCTGAAACCATGATGGAAGCCACATGTTGAGCCTGGTGGAGCCATGCATGTAAGGAGTCCAGGCCTCTGAACCACCTCATGGAGGAGAGCTGCCCAGCCAGAACGGCTGGCCTTGTAGAGTTATATGGGCAAGATACATGCTTTTAGTATAAAAAGCTGCTAAGATGTGAGGACTTTCCTATTGTAACAGCTCACACTCCCTTGACCAATATACCAGAGCCTTGTTTCTGCTCACTTCATAGAGATCATGACATGAGTCTAAAAACACAACAGCCAGAAGAACAAAACCACTCTCATCAGAAGGGAAGGCCTGCCTACTTCTACCTTTCCACAGTATTTCTCTCTAGCAATTTGTGTCCCATCTACAGGAAGTATACAAAGGGTTTGGGAAACATTTTCTGTACATGATTTAGAAAACAGAATTCAACTGGGGCACCAAGAATATACCTCACTGAAGGGTAAATTCATGAAGTAGAACATTCCTTTTTAGACTGATTGTGGAGAAGACGGAAGTAAATTGGCAAAAAGGGCGAATGATAGGGTTTTTATGTAGTTTTATTGCAGTAAATTAAAAGTAGACTAAACAACCACTGCCTCCCAGAAATCTTTGAAGACCTGCTTTTGGGAACATAGAAGATTGATGTGTACCTGGCATCAATTTTTTGGATGCAATGTGACATTTTAAAGTCCTTGAGGGTGTTTAAGACAGTTTTTCTGTTAAACACTTTAAGTTCACCCTTCCTACAAATGTGTTTAGTCTAGTAATATGCACTATCTATAATTATCTGAGCAACAAGTAAATTTCATTTTAGCTTCTGTTGTCAAATGCTACAAATTCTAACTGTGTGGCACTCCATTTAATGAGGTTTTTTGAGTTGGTATTGTTTCTATTCCATGATGACAGTAAACTCTATGATTGGAAAGAAGTCTCAACCACAGTTAGATAATAAAAGGGTTGGTGTGAAACGTATGTCTTCTCCAAGAACAAAAGAAACCCTGTATTAGAAGCAAGCAATGAGGTAATGATTTTGGACAAAAGGGATTTACACCAAGTCCTTTGTTGCATAGATATTGCAAGGCTCTAGGAAGCCTTGATTGGTTTATTTAGTGTAGGTAGCTAGAAATGATCACTGGGGCATAATTTATCTTTATCGGTGTGCAGGGTGAGAAGCTCAGAGCTCTTCCCATGAGTGACTCATGCATTTATTTGCCCAGGTATAGGAGAGAGATGAGACAGGCTGAATAACCTGTTTATCTGCATGTGACCCCAAAGAATAGTAAAAACAAATTGTTTTCCTTTTTAACACACTGAGAAGACACCCAAAGGTGGCAGACTGGATTTCTAAAGCTAAAAGCCAGCATGAATGGGCCTGTGCACCAGGTGTCCTTGAGATGCTGCCATTTGTGTGTGACTGGCCCTTTAATAACAGCTCCAGGCCAAAGAAAAGTCATCTGGCAGGATTACTCAGTTTGTTTTAGCAACTGCTTCCCCTGCCCTGGTCTCCCATTACTTGGTCTGCTTTCCCCAGATGCTGACCCTGTCCCCATCTAAGCCTGCAGCAGTTCCCTGCTTGGCTGTCATAAGGTCCAGGGGAACTCCCAGTACTGAGCCCTGGCAGCCAGCAGGATGCCACCTCTTGGGTCATGGGTGGAATCTGATACCCTCATGCAGCTTCTCTGGTCGCAACCCTACCTGCCCCAGATTTCAGGCCTGCGTCAGAGGCTGCTGCAGGCAGAGGTAGGAGCTGACCCTGTTTGGTTGTGCCCAGGCCGGTGGCCTTCCCCAGGCAATTGCGGCAGCTAAAAATAGTCCTGAATCCAGGGGTTGCTCCATAAGGTTTCATGTAGGAGGCTGAACTCCCACTATTGAGGACTCGCCTCCCACTATTGAGCAGCTGGCTTCAAAGAAATCTCCTTCATTTTGTTAGGACATTTTGGATGCAAGAGACAAGAATCTGACTCAAAGTAGCTTCAAGTAGAAAATTTATTGTCTAGGAAATGAAATATGGAAGTCTAAGAAAGCAGCAGGCCTTGGGCAGTACTGGAGCCAGAACGGCCTCAAATGCTATTGTCAGGGATCTTTCTTTCTCCGTCTTAGGAATGGTTACTCCTTGACAGGTAGGATGTCTGCTAGTGGCCAAGATTTGCATCCTAACACTTAGCAACTCCAGAGAAAGGAGCCAATATTTCCTGACAGCTCCAGGAGGAAATGTCCAAAGAGAACCCTAATTGACACACCCTGGGCCACATGCTTATCTCTAAACCCATAATTGTGTCCAGAGAGAATTCTAATTGGCCCAGCCTGGGTCACAAACTTACCTCTAAACCAATCAGTGTGTCCAGAGAGAATTCTAATTGGCCCAGCCTGTGTCACATGCTTACCTCTAAACCAATCACTGTGTGAAGAGAGAACTCTAATTGGCCCAGCGTGAGCCACATGCCCTATCTCTGAACCAATCTCTGTGACCAGGGGAGAAGCCAGACCTGAGCCACATGCTCATCCCTGTAGCCAAGGCTAGGGGCCAGGATCCCCAGTCCAATAAATGAATTTTCCATGCAGAAAATGGGGCTCAACAATAGCCCTCACTTTGCTATGTCCAATTGTCATTTTAGACCTTACCTTAGTTGACATGGATAACCACTCCTTCCTCACTGAAACACTGCATCTACCTTCCAGCACACGGCATTGGTCTATTGGTCCTCCCTCTTATCTGGGCCTTTCATTCCCAGCTTTCTCTCACCCTCCTCATCTCTGCAACCTCCTCATGCTGGAGGCCCCAGTGCTCAGCCTTTGACCTCTCTCTCTTCTAAACTCTGTCTGCACTCCAGTAGTAATCTCACTGCATCTGATGACCTTAAATACCATCTATTTGCTGTGGTCACCCGATTTATACTGTCCTCTCATGCACTGCAGACTCCACCCCTCCACTTCGTGACCTACAGGCATCTGAAAAGAACACATTCAGCACTGAGCTCCTGGTCAACCCCTTTTTCTTGCCATTGACCAGCTCCTCTCCTGCAGTTGCTCAGCCCAGGAACCTCAAAAGCATATTTGTCTCCACTCTTTCTCTGACATGCCACATCCAGGCCATCAGCAAATCATGCCAATTCACCTTTACATCTAGGTCCGGCCATTTCTTACCCCCTCTGCCATCACCAATCTGGGCCAAGTCATGTAATGTGATCTCACCTGTGTGATCACAGTCGCCTCCCAACCAGGCACCCATCAGTGCCCTGGTCCTCTTTTGGTGTTCTCTCACGTCAGTGGCCAGAGAATGACTTCCTCTTGTCAAAGCCCTGCAGTGACCCTCAACTCACTCAAAGGGAAACTCTCAGCGGCCTGCAGAGCTCCACGCCAACTGCCCTCCGACATCAGTCCCCATTACTTCTCCAGAGTGATCTGGCCTGCCCCTCCCTCAGCTCAGGTCCCACAGGCTTCCTGGCCAGCCCCCTTGCTCACCAGCAGGATTATGCCTCGGGGCCTTTGCACGTGCCACTCCCTCTGCCTGGAGCGCTCTTTTCCAAGATCTCAGCATGGCTCCTCCCTGGGTCTGTCAGATTTTTCACTCAAATTTCCCTTTCAGTGAGGCCTCCTCTGACCTCGCTGTCTAGCCCTGCAAACCCCATCCTCACTCTGGGAATTCCTGTCTCCCTTTGTGGCTTTATTTTTTCCCATCATAGTGGGTACTTTCTACTACACATACTCATTTTATTTCAAATATCGTTTTACTTTTTATTTAGTTAGGTTTTCAAAATGTTTTGGTTTATTTGTTTTGGTCCTCTTCTATTTCCCCAGCACTGGGCACCAGAGGAGGTGGTGGAGTTGTTTTGTGTTCGGCGCTATAACCTCCACACCTAAGGACAGCTTGCAATGACTGATGAATGAATGAAACAGAGTGACTTTCTCAGTCCTCCAACCTGTCTCCCACGGGGGTGTCGTGGCCTCAATCACCCTTGCCTGTCCCAGCCTCTGAGTTCTCCTTACTGACGGTCCCCCAGGCAGGGGCCAGGAGGCAACACAGGGTCACAGCCCAGACCAGGGCCAAGGCCAGATGGCACAGTCCAGTCTGCAAAGGCGAGGCCAGACTCCAGAGGGTGGGCAGGGGCCTGGGCAGCAGGGAAAATGTGGGTGGGATATCACGTTCCAGGGGTGGGATGGGGCCCAGAGTGAGTGGCTGGGCAGGGCCTGGCAGTGGGGGTGACCTGGCAGTGGCAGTGGAAGGAGGGGGCTTTCCATGGCCACAGTCCTCTGTTGGGCCAGCACGGCCAGATGCCAGGTCTAAGCAGGGCAAATGAGGGAACAGAAAACATGAGACTCACTGAGATCAAAATGGATGAGAGACAAAAAAGACACCCAGTGAGCTCAGCCGCAGAGGCAGGCAAACTCTGCCCCTTGCAGACAGGGCTGGTGTGAGCTCTTTGCAGATGCCGGGCTCGCCAGACAGGCCAGCACCTTGTCTCACCTTAAAGCGTCGGCTCTCCATGCCTTTCATTTGGCAGGCTGTGCCTCTGAAGGCGGGACCCCAACAACTGGTTCTGACAAGCCCAGGAGGGCATCCTCTGCTGGTCTGACACACACCCTAGGGGGAACATGGTGCAGAATCCAGCCCCAGCACCTCCCCTAGCTGCAGCCAGGCCCCTGGCTTGGAGGGGACCCCATTTTCCCAACCTCCCTACACCCAAAGCAATTTTTCTAGCTTTATAAAATGTAGAGGTGCCTTAGCAAACTTCAAGTCCAATGTCCTCATTTTATCTGTCAGAAACCTGAGGCCCAGAGGGCTGAGTGAGTTGCCCAAACCTCCCAGCTGGCAACAGCCGTGCAGAGTAGATGCTCAGCTTAGAGCTCTTTGCACAGCACCGTGTTGTGGAAGTAGCATCCATTTTAGAGTTGGCTCATCACAGACCGGGCCTGGGTGCTTTACCTGTGAATTAGAGCTCTCTAATGTTCTAGGAATCTGCAACGTGACAGGTGAGATAATGAAGCCACGCTGCAGAGAAACCTGTTTATTTCACCCCTTGCTCTTGTCTCTGCTCCCCATTTCGTGATGGGATCAGAGGAGGTCACTCCTCAGTCGGATGGAAATCTCTGCCTTCCCAAGCTGCTCACTCACTCTAAGCTCATTATCTGACTGGTTCATACTTTCCCAGAGGTGGCAGGAAAGAGGAAAGGTAATTAAGTGTTTTGCTTAAATGGCCTTTTCAGTTGACAGAAATAGCTGCCCAGGGATATGGTGGCTCTCCTACCCAATTCTCTGCCTGCCACCGCTGGGCTGCAGGCCACAGACAGGTGCCAAAGGCAAGGAAGGAAACCAGTGATGAAGCCAAGGCCAGATGGCCCAGCGGCTGCTGCTCTCTCCCAGGTAATCTCAGAAATAGGCAGATAAAAAGGAAGAGTGAAATGTCCCTGAGGACCCTGTGTGTGCCCAGGTCAGCCCTCTGTGTGCATGGAGACTGTCTGATATGTGTGTGCATGGGCCCTGGGCTGCTGGTGGCCCTGATCAGGGACAAGATCCAGGGCTTTCTTCCTGCCTTGTGTGGCCCTCTGTTGGCCCAGCACACTGTGTCCGAGTCAAGTCATTGGTGATGTTTAATGTCCTTTTCCAGCTGAGAGCACTCACTGCTGCTAGAGAATGCAGTGTTTGAGAGAAATGATACTACCACAGAGTCCTCATAGATTAGGAGACAGGGTGGGAGACGCAGGCAAAGCACAAGTGCATCTCCCCCAGACAGGAAGAATGAAGAGATGAGTCAACAACCTCCTCAGACAAACAGGCAAAATATGCATTTCCACATAGAGAAGAATTTGGATGCAAATGGAGTCATTATAAAAACATACAAGGAGGGAGGGAAAGGGAGAATGAACACAGTAAAAAAATTAAATTAAAGGCAAGGATGGGAATTTTTGAGATTGGAAGCCACTGATAAGATTGTAAGAGGGTGCTTAAATCAGACTCCAAAGAGTTAAGTCCAGTCTTAGCTAACAGCACCTGCTGTAAGTCCAGCACACATTCAGCAGTATTGTGTTAAAGATAATAGCAGCCTTATTACAACAGAGAGCTCCATATACATTAGTGCCCACACAATGTCACCTGTCTGTGAATTCAGCAGAGTTTTATTCACAGAATAATACAGGATTGCCATTG
Organism: Aotus nancymaae; assembly: GCF_030222135.1. Taxonomy (NCBI): domain Eukaryota; kingdom Metazoa; phylum Chordata; class Mammalia; order Primates; family Aotidae; genus Aotus; species Aotus nancymaae. Next base: position 12,119,531 of record NW_026988450.1, on the reverse strand, counting down.
TTGCAGCTTAGAACTACACATTCATTAATAGAAACACAGTATCAGCGGTGCTTCTATGCAACACTAGGTCCTAAAAAAAGACTCATTATCGAATGTGGCCCCAAAGCCAGTAATGGTGGTCATTATGAGACTGTGCACTAATATCAAAGGATCTATAATTATTTTTACATTTTTCCTAGTATCGTCAGTGATCCTCTAAATTGCACGCCTTTCTTGGTGTAATCACAAGTCCTTGCAGCCTCTATCTATGTGCAAAATTTCACTGCAACCTTAAAAATTGCAGAAGATAGTCCCAGTAGAAAGTTTTTTAGCTACCATTTTGTTTCCAACTGGACCTCAAATTATAGTAAAGGTGACTTTCCTATCATTTAATAGTTTACTAAACTTAGCCAAATCAGATCGATCAAGTTCTTCATCATTTATCATTGGACCAAACACCCTGAATACAAAGTCTCTGTATATTGGTTGAGATGGTTTGAGCTGGCCACCAAAACTGGAGAAAGGGAGATAAATTGATATATGGAAGAAAATTTAGTGGAGAAAAAAATAATTTGTCCAGACTTGTGTTCATTGCTACAGAGATCCCTAATCTTGCCCATGTACAGTTCTCCTCTCTTCTTAAGGGTGGGCCACGTGACAAGCTCCAGCCTGTGAGGTGGCAGTGAGAGCACCATGATTGCTTCTGGACCGTGTTGTAGAAAAGCGTGTGTCCTGTAACCCCATCTCTTCCCATAATGTCCTCGTGAAAATTCAGCAGGCTATACATTTCAGTGTACTTTCTGTGTATGCATTATGCCGAAATAAAATGAGCAAAAGTCAGAAGTGTCCCTGAATAAATTTTGTCCCCTAAGGAACCATTCAGTTTTCAAAATTCTGGAGCTGTCAGGTGGCTTCATTCACCAGGGTGTTTAAATTTTTTATGGGATAATTTAAAGAATGTCTTTTCCCCAGGACAGAAGACCAAAGGAATGAAGGTATCGGAGCCTCAGTCAAAGAGTCAAGTGCATAGGATTGATGGAGGGAGTGCCTTACGGGGGAAAAAAATAAAAAAAAACAGGGAGAGGAAGAGGGAAGGATGTCAGGGGAGAGGAGAGAGCAGGGCAAGGCTGCTGTCTCAGGTAGAGTCTGTCCTTGGCCTGGTCCACGGTGGGAGGTTGGGGGAGCTCCGTAGCATAAACAGAACTGCAGAGTGATCTTCTCCACCACTACCACCACCACTTGATGCAGGAGGTCCCGCCTTCTATATCCCTATATCAGTTGGTCGTTGTCTCTGGGCCTTTCTAACCTGAAGGGGCAGTTTAAATTTGCTGGGCAAAGCTGCTTTCATCAGCTGAGGGTGATTTGGGGGAGAAGGAAAGACTTGCTAGCTGTTAGCCATGGATACAGAAAGCAGCTGAGGCATTCAACCCAGGAAAGTGAATTCAAGTAGCTGCTGCAACCCACCCCTTGCCTGTTCATTGCCACTTCCTCCTCACACTAAGTTCACTCCATGCAGGCACAGCTTCTGAGGGATTCTGTGTCGTGATTCCTAGGGAGTTTCCAAGAGGACTGTCAGTGAGATGAACTTCAGCTCCTTCTGCTGCAGCTGGTCCAAGGCCATCACTGTCACCATTGCCCTGCTCTGCCACACATTCTAGATTCCCCTAACCCTTGGTCAGTGCCTCAGTGGCTCTAGGTGACTTTTGTTCAGGATCTGAGCCCTTGTCACCTTTCCTGACCAACAATGTTTACTGTACTTGTCCAACTGCAATTTAAACTGAGCCTAAGAGCACCAAGAACCACCACAGAGGTGCATCAAAACGCCAAACACATGCCTCCCTGTTCCTGTGTGTAGTAGCAGTCTAACTCCTCATGATGATCAGGATCAACTCTTCCTCTAATATAGTGCATTTTTCTATGCCTGGTTGTCTATTGGCATAAGAAGACCAAAGTTACCAGAGGCACAGCCATGCCTTTACATTCCCTAGGACCCTGACTATTTTCTTTGTTGGAAGCAGCCACCTCCAAGAACCAGGTTACCTAAAATTGTGTGGGTATAAAATACAAATTTCCTCAGTCAGTCATGATGATGGAAATGATGAACAAAGCCACTTCTACTTCCTGGAACTATGTTTTCCACCTCTAGGTAGAAACAGCATTAGTTCTAAATTTTTACTGCATTCTAAAGTAGCCCCTCATCCACTTGGGGTGCCATATTCAAGATGGTGACTCAACTGCTTCTTTAGCGGGCTTTCCACTATTCTTTCAGGTTGGCAGCTTCTAAATGGTGTAGCATGGGATAGAACAGGTAGATCCCATGGTTGTGTGCACACTGCTACACCTTCTTTGCCACAAAGTTTGTCTTCAGTCCAAAGAGATATTATAGGTGATCCCTTGTCAGTGAAGCAGACACTCTGTGGGCCCTTGGATCATGAGATGACCAAGGTCTTGTGGACAGGAAAGATAAAGCCATATCCAGAACACGTCTCAGTCTCATTAAGTGAATCACTGTTCTATCCAGGGTGAGAAGAGGCTTCTGGAATAAATTTGCTGCACACATCTGGCAGATCTGCTTCAGGGTCTTAGCTTTTCTGAGCTGACAGATCTGACGGTGAGCAGCAGCACTAGTTTAATCAGTGAGAGGAAGTTCTTGCTGCCGGGCTCATGCATAGCCTCTGTTTCTGCCTTCATGATTGCTCCACTTATGACCCCATTGATCATGCATTGAAGCCAAGGACAGAGGCTGGCATCCCCTGAACAATCCATCCCATCTGTTCAGTTGTTTGTACTTTTGCTGCAGTGGCTCTTGGTGTTTACATGCAATCCAAAGATCACACTTTAAGACCAGGCCCATAGGTCCATCCACATACCTCTTCTCTTATTCCTCTTTTTCTGTGCCCCTTAAAAATGAGTCAAGGCTCCTGTCACTTCCCCAGAACCCATGTATATTCTTACCTAATCCACTTCTCTTTCTACCCGAAGTGGATGGCCAGAGGCAGTACTGCTGTGAGGTTGTACCCATTGAAGGATTCTCCACCCTATTGTCTTTCAGGACCACAAGAGGGGCTGTAGTGCAGCAATGGCCCATTTTCAGCTCTCGTCAATATGCTCAGCTATTCTATTGTCAGTCAAGCTTGGCTTGGTTTTTCTCCTCCTTCAGCCAGTCTCATAAGAAGTCCCCTATGTGGCAATAGGTGTGAGTTGAGGGAAAGACATCAGTGCAAAGTAGTAGATCATGAGGAGGTCTGGGCCACCTGTTCATGTAGCTTATTTGTATCCTCTGGACCTGCTCAAGCCTAATCCAGGATGTGCCACTTTCATCTCACAACAGATTGTTGCTGGGCCTGCCTGACCTCATATCTTGGTGGGTCTGATAATACCCAGTTCATGATTGGCATGTGCTCAATTGATATTCCATGTCTGGATGTTCTGTCTCTACAAGTGCCCAATAGCATGTCAAGAAATATTTTTCACATGGCATATAGCACTCTTCCACAGATAGCATGGCCTTGTCCCAGAACCCCAGGGTCTGTGCTATAACTCCTTTGGGGGCTTTCTAGAGCTGTTACTCAACATTCCATTTTACCCAGATACCTCTAGGACCATGGTGTCTGCTGGATCGTATAGTCTAAACAGCAGAAATGCCTGTAGTACAAAAAATTTTGTTGCTTCCGGGCCAACTCCAAAGTAGCATCCTTCCATGTCACTTGGCAAATGAATCAGAAATATTCTCAAGTACAGAATATACTGCCTTCAAAACCCAAAAAGTTCTAATAATTGTGCTTCCTTTTGAATAGAAGTAGGGGCAAAAGATTCACTTATTCCTTACTTTCTTCCTTACTGGGAATAAGCTACTTGTTACTTACTTTGGAGGGCCTGCCTGACGTGCCCCAGACCCCTGGACCACCTATAACCTCCACTAATGTAGCAGACCCCTGCATCTTTGGCAAGTTTATATCCTGCTTTGAAGCATTTATCTTACTAAGGCATCCAGAGTACCTATCATTAGTAGATGGATGTTTTGCAAAATGCCCGGCCAATCCAGGTCCTTTCATGCTATCTTGTGACTGAGTACAGGAGAATCAACGTATACCTGGGACTAGATCACTACTGTGTACTGTTGTCCATCCCAGATAAATGCTAATTTCTTTTGTTCTTCCTATCTTATGGGAAATAATGCATTTGCCTGATCAGTAACTGTATCCCCCGTACTTGAGGATGTGATAACCTACCCTAGTAAAGAGAGCACATCTGACAAAGCAGCTGTAATTGGAGCCATTACTTAGTCAAGTTTGTAATAGTTCATTGTCATCTGCCATTATCCATCTGGTTTTGTAAGAACCAGACTGATGATTAAGATGAAAGCCACTACCTCTGCGTCATATGTCAGTTAGCATAGCACTTAATCTCTGCCATTCTTTCCAAGATACCATGTTGCTTCTGATTAACTACCCTGATATGGGAAGGCGGTTTCAGGAGCCTCCATTTGGCTTTGCCTATGACAATAACTTTTACTCCAAGGTCAAAGAACAAGTATGAGGATTCTGCCAGGCTAAGTATGTTCTTACCTAGTATGTATTCAGGAATTTGGGAAGTGACCGTTTGTTGGTCTGTGGACCTGAGAGACCTACCACCTCACAATGGCTCAGGGCCATGGCTCCATTGATTACTTGCCCCATAAAGCCCTCTTCTAACAGGGACATGATGATGGTGCTTTGGGTTGGGAGGAATCAACATCAACTCAGACCTATAACCAATGGCTTTTGAACAAGGTGGACATAACACATTCCCGAGGGTTACTCAAGTAAATGCCCATAGGTCCCTTTAAAGGAGAACTGAGGAATCTCTACAGTATCCAATTGCCTCAGTGTTGCAGAATCTTTCCTTACTGGGACTTGACTCTCAACTAATGGGTTCCGTGTCTGAGAAGTGGCTCATGTTTGGAATTAGGCAACAGATCATGAGTTTCCACTGGGACCTTGGCCTTCTATTCTTTTCTTCATTCTTGTTCCCTTGCAATACTATATTTATAAATTAATAACCTATAATGGCTGCTAAAGCTATAAGGATAAAAAGGATAGTCCCTGACCTCCCACACTTTTTCTCCCACCTTGCTATGATCTGAATGTTTCTCTCTCCCCAGAATTCGTATGATGAAAGACTCCAGTGTGATAGTATTTGGAGGTGGGCCTTGAGGAGATGATTATGTCTGGAGGGCAGAGCCCTCATGAATAGAATTCATACTCTTTTAAAGGAAATTACAGAGAGCTAACTATCCACCTTCCACCAAATAAGAACAGAGTGAAAAGACACTGTCTCTGAACCAAAGGGTGGGCCCTCATCAGATACCAAACCTGCCTTGATCTAGAACTTCCCAGGCTCCAAAATTTCACATCCATTGTTTATAAGCCACCTAGTTTCTGATGATTTGTTTTCATAGCCTGAATGGACTAAGATGGTCTTCTCTTGATGACCTTCTCTTAACGTCACAGGCTGAAATACAAGAATATGAAGATAGAGAATGTTGTGGATTCTCAGTGGCTAACATATTTGAAAGTGAAATTGACAACAATAATAATGGTTAATATTGAGGAATTACCACGTGTTCAAATGCTTTACCTAATTATTTTATTTAATCTTCATGACCCTATGAGAGAGATCTCCTCATTTTGTGGATGGGAAACTCATTCTTAAAGAAGTGGCCAAAGTTTGAATTGCCTCCTTAAGATTATTTATGACCAAAAAAAATAGGGAGCAATCAACAGCAAGAAAAGGACTCCAGCTGGTTGGAGTTTTGACCAGAGGAGGTTCAAGTCGACAAAACTCTTAATTTGCAGAGTACCCATCTAAATTTTTTTTCCTCGTGTATTTCAATGACAGGGAGTTCAAAACTCAAGAGATTAAGTCTTTGCAGTCCAGTCTGGATGACAGAGCCAGACCTCCTCTCAAAAAACAAAAAGCAGGAAGTCCTACCTAAGCAAGAGAAAGAAATACAATGTATCCAAATAGAAAACGAAGTCAAATTATCTCTCTTCACTGATGATATGATTCTCTACCTAGAAAACCCTAAAGACTCTGCCAAAAAAATGACTTCAGTAAAGTGTCAGGATGCAAAATCAATGCACAAAAATGGGTAGTATACATGCTGCTGAATCGAGCACAGAGTAGCATTTCTATATACCAATAACATTCAGACAGAGAGCCAAATCAGGAATCCAATCTCACTTACAATAGCCACACCCAAAAATAAAATATCCAGGAATACAAATAATGAAGGAGGTAAACGATCTCTACAAGGAGAACTACAAAGCATTGCTGAAAGAAATCAATGATGACACAAACAAATGGTAAAACATTCCATGCTCATGGATTGGAAGAATTAATATTATTAAAATGGTCATACTGCTCAAAACAATGCATAGATTCAACACTATTCCTATCAATATACCAACATCACTTTTCATAGTATTAAAAAAGAAGCTATTCTAATATTCACTTGGAACCAAAAAAGAGCCTGAATAGCCAAGGCAATCCTGAGAAACAGAGCTGGAGGCATTACATTATTTGGCTTCAAATTATACTGTAAGGCTACAATAATCAAAACAGCATGGTACTGGTACAAAAACAGACATACAGACCAATAGAACAAAATAGAGAACCCAGAAATAAAACCACACACCTACACCAACTGATCTTTGATGAAGTTGACAAAAATAAGCAATAGGAAAAGGACTATTCAATAAATGGTGCTGAGATAGCTCATTAGCCATACGCAAAAGAATGAAACTAAACCCCTGCTTTCACCATTAACTCAAGATGGAGTAAAGATTTAAATTTCAGACTTCAAACTACAAAAACCATAGAAAATCACATTCTAGACATCAGCCTTGGCAAGTAATTTATGACTAAGTCCTCAAAAGCAATTTCAAGTACAACAAAAAATATTAAGTGGGACTTAATTAAACTAAACAACTTTTACACAGTAAAAGAAACTATCAACAGAGTAAGCAGATAATCCAGATAATGAGAGAAAATATTTGCAAACTCTTCATGCAACAAAGGTCTAATATCCTCAATCTGTATGGAATTTAAAACTACTCAAGATGATGACCCCATTAAAAAGAAAGCAGAGGACATGAACAAACACTTCTCAAAAGAAGACATACAAGAGGCCAATAAACATATAAAAAAATGCTCATCATCACTAATCATCAGAGAAATGCAAATCAAAGCCACAATAAGATACCATCTCACACCAGTCAGAATGGCTATTAATAAAATGATTTTTAAAAAATAACAGATGCTGGCAATACTGCAAAGAAAAGAGAATGCTTGTAACACTGTTGGTGGGGATGTAAATTAGGTCAGCCACTGTGGAAAGCAGTTTGGAGATTTCTCAAAGAACAAAAAACAGAACTACCATTCAACCCAGTAATCCCATAACTGGGTATATACCCAAAGGAAAATAAATTGTTCTACACATGCATTCATATGTTCATCACAGCACTATTCACAATAGCAAAGACATGGAATCCAAGTGCACATCTATGGTGAACTGAATAAAGAAAACATGGCACATATACACTATGGAATACTACTCAGATATTAAAAAGAATGAAATGTCCTTTGCAGAAATATGGATGCAGCTGGAGGTCATCATGCTAAGCAAATCAATGTAGGAATAGAAAGCAAAACACTGCATGTTCTCACTTATAAATGGGAGCTAAACATTGGGTACATGTGAACACAAAAAGGGGAACAGCCGACACTGAGGACTACTAGAAGGGACGAGGTGGAGAGGAACAAGGCCTGAAAAACCACCTACTGGGTGTTATGCTCCTGAGTGATGGGCTCATTTGTACCTGAAACCAGGTAATTAACCAGTGGAAACCCTTGCCATGTACTGAGCCTTGAGAAAGAAACCACCATGCTACGTGAAGGAGCTTGTGTGCTCTGGGCAGGTAGAGAGTTATACAGTGTGTTTCAAATTGCAGGGCTCAACCCATTAGTGAATCATGGTATGTTTGTAGGTTTCGGCTAGCATTTTAAAAAATAAAATAGAGCATAATTAAAGAGAATATTATAGAATAGAAAATACTCGAATGCATCTCTTGAAGTAGATAATAAATATTGTTTTGTGAAAATTTGTTAATTCAGATGAAGTAAAATATATTTCTTATTATGGGTTGTGGTCAAAAAGCTCAAAAGGGACAGCATACAACACATATAAAAATACGTTAACAAACAACAATAAACAAAATAGGCCAGCCTCAGACTGAGGGGCAAAGTTGGCACCGAGTTAGCGTTACGTGAGAAAAAATTGAATGACTAAAACAAAAGTGTGTTCCTTGGCTATCTGAAACTAATATAAATATTTTCATATCCTAAGGGATCATATTAATAAAAACAATAATGTGGGTGACATTACATCAGCAACAGTAACAGCAAAGAGCTTAACCTATTTAAACTTTCAGTGGCCATGACCCTATCTCAGGGAAATCTAGTACAGACAGGTGTCTGTGAGTGTCCAGAGTTGTCACTTAATAGCACAAAAAGACCTTCGGTTCACATGAGCTGAGCACTCATTTCTCTATAAAGTGGATCTGAGGAAATGACTTTGATGCACAGGCTTGGGAAGGCACGTGCACGTTCACAATGAGGACCCGGAGGCTGACATGGGCTTGAAATAGAGGTTTTCAAAACGAATGTCATTTTCTGTTCCACTTGACACCATTGTAGTTTGCTATTTGTGTTGGCTTCCTTGAAATCCAGAATTTTTTCCTTAGCAATCCATTCCACAACATAAAATTGCCTGACTTAAGACTTATTCCACTCTGGGGCATTTTATAATATATATATAGAGAGAGAGAGACACACACATTTATATACATTTATATTTATACATATGACAGGAGGAAATGTGTAAGCTTTAGAGCACATTTCACCAAGGAAGGGCTCTGTCTGAGTGATGCTCCGTATCAAAACAGCACCCTCCTTCTTAAGGGGATGAGCTTCACCTGCTTATCACTGCCTCTCATATGGGAAACACCAGCAAGGATTTTTTGTTACGAACTCCTGGGGACCCAGTCCTTAAAACAGGGCTGGGTTGGGAGCCACCTGGAGCAGAAGGATATTCATGCTTCTATCCACTCCTGAGGTGCTGCAGTTGCAAGGATACAAAAGCATGTGTCAATAGTAAGCAATTTTATGCTTGATTCATAAACCAACACTGAGCTGCAGGAATGTCAAGACCTCAAGTCACACTCAGCAACTAGGAGCACAGTCAGAACTGATCCACAGAGCGGGGGACAGTGCAGGCGTGTTACCCAGAACTCGCCTGCGCCGTGTCCTCACCTGAAAAGTTCTTACCTCCCACTCTGCACTGCCCTGGTTTCTTATCCTCAGGCCTCAGCACAAAGGTCCCCTTGTGAGAAAGCCCCTCCCTGACCACCCCGCCTGAGCCAGGTCACCCAGCCAGTGCTCTCTCAGTGTGTCCTGCTGTTTCCTTCTCAGCACTGGCTGCCACGAACAATGATAAACACCAACTGGTGTTTGCCTGTTTCCTTTTTGCTTCCTCGGTGACTGAAGTTCTCTGACAGCTCTGGGGTTTGCCCTGGACACCAGCACCTGGCACTTGGAGATAGTGAGTGTTTGTTGAAGGAGTAAATGGGTTCTCTTTACAAAACTGAAATGTTGTTACCTACTATTTAGCAGGTGTTCTGCTATCAAATTTGAAGCGATCATCATTATTATCAAAATCCTAAGTGTTCATGTAGACCCACGTTCATAGCAGCAGTATTCATAATAGCCGAATGGTGGGAACGACACACGTGTCCAACCATGGATGAATGGATCTTTAAAATGTGGCACATAAATACAAGCAGATATTACGTGGCCTTAAAAAGGAAGGAAATCTGGTCACTTCCTGCAATACGGCTGAACCTTGAGGACATTATGCTAAGTGAAATAAGCCAGTCACAAAATGACGAATAATGTTCAATTCCACTGATCCCAGGTACCTGGAGTGGTCAAGTTGATAGAGATGGAAAGTAGAATGGCAGTCCCCGGAGCTGCGGGGAGGAGGGAGTGAGGAGTTGTTGTTTAGTGAGCACAGAGCTTCAGTTTGTGATGATGAAAGCATTCTGGAGATGGATGGTGGCGATAATTGTGCAAAAATGTAAGTGAACTTGAGACCATTGAGCTTAGCTAAGCTGAACATGTAAAATGGTTAAGACGGTAAATTTTATGTTATGCCTATTTTAACACGGTTTTTTATAATAAAATTTAATAATATTAAGTCTTAATTTCCGCACAAATGCATGTTTTTAGTTTCATGGCAGTAAGCGTATAAGCGTTGATGCAGAAATACTGAAAATATGCGTCACATACTGAGTGAAAGTTTTGTATTCTAGCTGTAATTCAGTGGAGCTTTCATATTTCCTCTTTTCTGATCAGAGAGGCTCATCATGTCGCCCCACATCCCACTCACAATGAGTGTTCAGAAATATTCCTTGAATGGATGGCTGGAGAACCCTCAAGAAGAAAGGCAGAATTGTTAGCTGTGTTACACTTTTGTACTTCTGAAAGAAGAGTTTCTTTCCCAAAGATTACAAAGTCATATCATCATCTTAATGGCAAGTGTTTGCAGGGTAGCTACCATTATTGTCCCCATTTTACAAGAAAGATAATTGAGGCACAGAGGGATCCATGTCTTGCTTAAAAGCACATAGCTGTGGGCTAAGAAATAGTTTCTCTTGATAAATAAACAATTAACAAATAAAAAAAAAAAGCACATAGCTAGGAAGCGTCAGCACAGGGGTGCTAACCAGATCCCATGTTCTTAACCAATAAACTCTGCTAGTTCTCTGGAAGGAAGGAGGGAGAGGGAAGAGGAGGGAGAGGAAAGGACAATAAGCTTCAAGTTCAGCTTCTTAAAATTTAAAAGTCAAGTCATAGTCAACAATTTGGCCTCCTTTAATGCACACCTTTTAATACAAACCACTCAGCAGTGGGCCTCCGATCTTCCTCAGTCCAAGTCTGAGTGTTATCAAGTGAAGTCACCTCTTGTTTCCCAGGCTGCTGCCCTGTCTGCAGCTGCCACAGAGCCTGGCCAGAGACCTCACAAGGCACAGTGCCTCACTCACCCTTCCTGTGACAGAGCATAACTTCCCTTAACACGCCACAGTTTCCAGAAGGCTGCATTGTTCTTGAATCCCATTTTGGAGTTTCAGAAGACCTCATTTCCTCTGGCTATTCTTTCCCTTTCCCTGGTAGGTAGGGGAACGAAATCAACTCTTCCATTCTCCTTTGCTCTAGTTCACCCATCTCCAGAGGAAGCTTAAAAAATATATTTAAAGTGGTAAGACAACTTACAACGCCACTACCCACGCTTTAATGCTGCAGGAAAGCAAAGTCGGAATGTAAGTGTGGTGTGGATTGTGGTGGAGGCCGTGGTGTCGGGGGTGGGAAATGAGGAGGGAAGTGGAGAAAGAAGCTATAGGAAAGAAAGCCCATGGAGCTGTGCCTAAACAGTATCAACTTACCCACAGAAAAATGCATCAGGTGCACGCAAAACTGTCACTGATTTGAAATTTATTCAGATGAATATGTTTTTATTATGGACGTCAAGTTAAACCCATTTCTATGTCAGGATAATGTTTAACAACAGCAATTTGAAGAGGCAAAAGAAAGGATTTGTGGAGCGGAAGGTCTACGTTCACCAGCACTTTACTCTCTTTAAGACATAATGTATCATCATTGTTAGGGTGTCTGCCTGGTCTTTCTTCTTTAAACAAGTCTGAAGAAGACTTCCTGTGCCTAAGAGAAATGGCACTTGTGTTTCTCTGGGCAGACACCTGCAGCTTTGTGCTGGTATTTAGATTACACTAAACAGAGCTTCCTTTTTCCCCTCTCTGAATCCTGGCCATGCCCTGACAATGCAGACCAGTTCTCTGTAACAGTGAGACAGGTCGGATGCCTGGGGCCAGCCACAAGAGCCCAGGCCACTGCACATCTACTCTTGAGGATCAGATTCAAAGTGCTGGCAATCTCCCTCAGCCTCAGGATGCAAAATCCTAAAGTTACTCTTTGGTGTCTTGTCATCATTTCACCAGTCGACTTTGTGAAAAAAAGAAATAGAACATCAGACTGGGAAATGATTTTTGAGCTCTCAGGAATGATGTAGCTTGAGTGAATGAGAAATTTCATTCACTAAAACTCCCTTCAAACCCTCCCCAAAATTGCATCGAGGTCAGGGTAGAAAACTAAAAGCTGCAAATGGAAAAGAAGAGAAGAGGAGGAGAGGGGAGGGGAGGGAAGGGAAGGGGAAAGAAAGAGGGAGGAAGGAAGGAAGGAAGGAAGGAAAGAAGGAAGGAAGGATGGAAGGAGGGAGGGAGGGAGGGAGGGAGGAGCAATCTCAAGAGTTTTATTTTGCTTGATACAATTTCCATCTCTATTATGGACCCTAAACAAAAATTTCAGATTATCTGAAAACTCAGAAAACATATGATAAACTAATTTTTGAATAATACAAATTTTCAAGTAATATGCTCAATGTTTTTCTTCACCCTCAAGGACGCTTTGCTGATGAAGCATTGATTAAACTTAAAGGATTAGGCCCCATTTGTGAATCTGAGAAAGGAGACTGTATCTATGATCCAGAACATCTGGAAACACAGGCAAGTTGTTTGTTATCGGTTTATCTGATGTATCCTGATTTTCTGGATCCCTGCAATCTCTCTCTGTTTTCAAGTCCTATGCTTCCTTCTTATAACCACTGTATTGGCATTCCCTTGGGAAACACTGGATACCGTTTTCACCTCCATTGCAAGGAAAATAAAATCCCACTCAGAGTGTTACTCAAAGTTGTTCTTGGCTTTCACGGTAGCGCTGAAGTGGAAGTTCACCAAATTACACAAATGAGATCCTTAGAGAATTTGTAAAATTTCTGCACGATTTCATTTACATGTGGAATGTAAAGTCATCGAACGCATAGAAGCAGAGAGGGGAATGGTGGTTATAGAGGCTCGGGGAGGGATGGGGAGTTGTTGGCCAAATGGTACAAAGTTTCAGCTAGACAGAAGAAATGGGTTTTTTGAGATGCATTGCACAGCATGGCAACTATTGTTAATACTGTATTGTATATTTCAAAATAGTTAAGACAGTAAATTTCAAAGTTTGCACCACAAAAAATGGTAAGTATTTGAGGTGATGGACATGTTAATTAGCTTGATTTAATCATTCCACACTGTATACATATATTATAATATTACATTCCCATTAACATATACAATTATAATTTGTCAATTACAGATAAGTAAATGAAATTGGTAAAACTTCTTAACCTGTTAGTTGGTGACTTTTGGGCGTCCAAGTGTTGAAAGTCACATCCAGTTTCTCAAGCTCTAGAAAAGGACTTGCTGGCTTCTGAGGTCTGGAGCTGCGGGCCCAGGGTGAAAGCTGATGTGACCCTGGCCCTGGCCTCTCCCGCTGAACTTGTGGATGGATCCTGGCCCTGCACTCTCCCCATGAAGTTGTGGATGATCAAGCAGACCTGGCAGAGCCAATGCTGGCAAAGGACATTCCTCAATGTCATGACCAAGCCCGAGTCTCTAAGACCAGGGTGTTATTGTCCATTACAGAGTTTAAACACCAGTCTCTCTTGCTTTTCAATATAAATGTCATATGTTCTATGACTCAGCTCATCTATCAGGGTTGGTGCAGCCCTGACTTGCAGCAGGAAATGTGGACTCTCCCTAGCAGCCTGAGGGAGCTCCTTGCTTGAGCAGTAGCCAGGGACACAGACCCCTCTAAAGGCAGAAGTGACCCCCCAGCCAGGTGGTTACACCTGAGCTGTTCTGCCCACAAGTTCCCAGGCTGTTCCAGACCATGGCCAGTCGAGGGCAATTCCCCAGAGTAACACAAGTCCCTGGAGGCAGGAGAGTGAGAAAGGGCCCATCCACACTCACCCCTGACTGAGAGAGCCAGGTTTCCCTCCTCACCCAGTAAGAGATCCTGTCTGAGGGGCTTTTTGTCTAGATTTTTGCCCTGTCCCTTCCCAGCTCTGTGACTTGCTCTGGATAATGGGAGAACAGCAAACTCAATGCAAGCAAAGGGCTTGTGACTGCTTGCTTTGCTGCACTTCTGCCATCCTCAGGAGAAGAGCAAGCCAGGCTGCCCTGTTACCCCAGGAGGAGGGGAAGACACCAGGCAGCACCATTGCCAGCTGGAGTGCAGGTCCTTAGACTTACAAGAGCTAAGCAATAGCTGTTGGTTTTTGGGGGGTTTTGTTGTTATTTTGAGACACAAATGTACACCACCACACTTCCCTACATTTTTTTCTTTTTCTTTTTTCTTTTCTTTCTTTCTTTTTTTTTTTTTTTTGTAAAGACAGGGTCTCACCATGTTGCCCAGGCTGATCTCAAACTCCTGGTTGAGCTCTTGAGTTTTGAGAAACTTTTACAGCTAGTATTTTGAGGCAATAGCTTGCCAATACTTCCTATTGGATTTTCCCATGGGGGCTTATTTTAACCAACTTCATTGCAACTTTACCTATGAATAGAAGAAATTCTGGAAGGCAGAAAGCACTGGAAAAACAAATAAATAGTCTTTTACCTATTTTCTGCCCTTCCTCTGTGGTCTCCCGCAAGTGAATCGCATGTGTTGAATGCTTAAATGGAAGAGATGCTCCAGAGAGAGAGAAGCAGTCCTCTGGCTTCATTCAGGGTCCTGTTTTCCTTTATAACTTAGAGGCCTGCATATTCCCCAAAGCCCTTTAGGCCTAACTGGTAATCGAGCTCTCCTGTGATCACCATCAGCCCCCTGGCCAGCACCATTTTAGGGCTGGGCTGCATTACATGCATTACTCACATGGGAGGATAGGCATTGCTTCCAAAAAGGACTCTGACACACAGAGATTATCAACAGCAAGGCAGCAAAACCATAGTGAAGAGGCAGCTTGTTAGCGAGTCCACTCTCCACCTTGTAGCTTACGTTGGGTGTGAGAAAGCAGAGCGAGGTGCTCCAATCACAAAGCCCACAGGGGCAGGAATGTTTTAACACAAGAGACAGCTCCAAAGCCCCAGGCCCCTTCATGCTTCTGTCACCCCTGGTGCCCTGACTGTCCCCAGGGGACAGTCTCTCCTCTCAGGATAGAAGCAGCTCTTTCCAAGAGTAGTTTGGTTATCCTTGGTGCTTTGTACACTTCCCAGGCCCAGGCTCTGCCCTCTGGGTCCGCTATTTCTGGCTGGGTTGTACAGCCTGTTCCCACACTCCCATCTCTTGAACATTCAGTATCTCTGAACCTACATGAAGATTCTGTTTCTTTGTCTGGAAACCAAAACTGCCACCACTACATTACCTCCATATTTTATCTTATTTTTTCCCTTGAATCCTTTTGTCCAATCCAGAAAATTCTCAGTTGTCTATCTTCTTTATTATAAAATCTTAATTTTGCAGCATCCCCCCCATTTTTCCCTTTTATTTAAAACATATGCCAATTCATGTGCTTCCGCTGTATTTTGCTCCTCCTGAAACCCCCACGTGGTCCACAGAGGACATCGTTGGTAAAAGCCACTAATTGCCTTGTCCCCATTCTGTATTGAATTATTATTTATGCCACTCACGCTGCTAGACCTCAAGTTCTTCGATGGCTAGGAACTTTTCAATTTGTTTGGTTTATTTCCTCTGCTGTGCAGTTCTGTGTTCATTTACTACTCCAAACGGAGAATAATGAAGGAATAACAATGTGAAACCCAAAGGAATAAAATGATGCTTTTCTTAAAAGGCACAGAGGAAAATTGGGGCATTGTAAATTACTCTGGTGATTTTAACTTCTACAGTGCCACAGAAGTTACCCTTTTAGCATTTTGCTCTGGTCAAGTCTTTGTATGGAAACAGACAGAGCTGGAGGTGGGGAACGGAGATGGGGTAGTTCCTGGGTGGGGAGGGATTCACTCCCAGGGAAGATGGCATCAGGAAGCCTATACAAAGGGCTCGGCAAACACCATGCTGCAGGTGGGTTTCCTGATGACCTAGCACGACACCAGATGTTGTGCTGAGGGAGGCAGAGCAGGTGTGTGTCCTCTACTTAGCTGAGACCCTTCTGCCCCAACCCTCCTTTCCCAAGTCTTTTGTCTTCAGCCTGGAGACAAGCTACCCAAGCACTAGGCACTGGCATTCTCTCCAGTTATGTTCTCCCTGTAGAATCTTCCTTTCCTTCCTCTCACCAAAATTATTTTCTATCAACTCTAATAGCTTCAATGCACTCAGTTGCCCAGAGCTTCATAGACTCAGAACTAATATATTCTAGAGGTTCAATAAATTATCTCACTTAATCCTCACAACAACACTGTGCTGAAATAGGTATTTTTATTATCTTCATTTTACAAATGAGAAAAGCGAAGCCCTAAGAGAGTTCATAACTCATCCAAATTTACAAACTCCGCTGAGATTTAGTCCCAGGCGGCCTGACTCCCAAACCTCCGTCTTTCCACTGTTCTGCTTTCTCCCTCACAGTGGCTGACCTGAGCAAAGTATTTATACAACGTTGCTCAGGAATATAAGGAATTTTAGGTAGTAAAAACATCAGCCTTTTAGGCAGGGACTTTCTCACACCTCGGAAACCCTGATGCCTGGCACACGATACAGGCTCAATAAATACTGGTCGGATGAATAAATGACCCGCCTATCCACAGCCACCTTCTCAGTGCAAACTGCATTGCTGAGCAGATTCCTGTCCCAGTGTCACAATGTCACAATCATCTATTAATAGAAGCCTGAAAGAGACCAAGCTTCTCCTAGCATTAACCAGTGTTACACTGCAGGGTCTGAACCCAGAGCGTGTGGAACATGCCTATGTGTGTGAAGAGGCCGTCGCCTTTCTTTCCCTGTAACCAAACAATTATCTCTCTAGCTCCCCATGTCCATTAATGATGGAAAATTTAGTCTTGCCAATTCATAACTTCATTGATTCTAGCTTTGTTTTTCAAATACTTTTGGGTAGACTCAGCTGATTCAGGATTTGCCCCCCTGCCCCACCCCCTGCCACCTTCTCTTTCCCTTCTCTCCTGCAGTGATGTAAGTTCCCTGGAGAAAAACAGTTCTTCTGTTTAACATTGAATTTTTTTCTGAATAAAATGTTTTAAAGCCCTGGTCCCGCTTCTATTGAGTGTTCTGGTCTGGCTTCCTGGAGACTTACCAGTGAGGCTCACGTGGTTAGCACATGACCCACGGGACTAGATCCCAGACCATCCACCCCAGACTCCTGCTTTCAGCATCTACACCCCACTACCCATCACACGCAGCCACAGTAACACTCTCCACAGGGCCACTCCCTGGTCAGCCTCCATGCCTGCACGCTGGCTGACCTCACTGCCCCCCGCCCGCCAGGGTGTGCCCAGTCCACTTGCTGCCAAATGGCAGCATCCGCCCACGGGGTGCAGAGGTCAGCTGGGCCGGAGCTTCACGGAGGCCTCCAGGGGCCTCTGGGACTCCTGCAGGGATGCCTTAGATGTAAACACACCTCTACTTTTCTACGTAAGGGATGCCTTTCCTCCCAGAAAACTGTCACAGACCCTGACACAATGTGTAGGAGTTATAAAATCACCCTGACACAGTCAAGTGGGAATTAAAGCCATCCTAGACTGGCATCCTTGTTGTGTACCTCCTACTTCAATTTAGGGAACGAATAAGCCCCAATGATTTTGTGACTTAACACGAATCGAAATTTGTTTCTCACATGGAAAGCACCCATCACCCAGGCTCCCTGTTAGCGGCTCCATTCGTCTCAAGGCTCTACCATCCCTGGGCAGAAAGGGGATAAGGAAGCAGAAAAGGCATCCCTAATTCCCAACCCCTCAATGAGAAGGGGCAGCTCTCCCACTCACCTGCTCACATCCCAGAAGCTGCATCTCTGCCCTGCCTCCCTCTGTTCTTCTCCCACAGTTGACCCAGTTTTCTGGGATGGCTGCAGCGGACTCACGGTAAACCAGACGATGGCAGGAGACCACGCCTCACTGACACCAGGCGGAACCTCACGGCTGCCAGAGAGCCAAGTGACGATGACAAATAAACTTGGGTTAGGGTCCCCAACCCTCCTCTCACGTGCTAGGTAACCTTGCGCTTGTTACTCAACTTGTATTCTTCTTTCCTTGTGTGTGTCTCCCTCAGGGGGGTGTATGAAGATACACATAAGGCATTCAGCACAATATTTGGCTTGTGTTACGTGCTTAATAAACATTAGCTATAACATTTATTGTCGTCTCCTAGTCAGATTGCTTAGAAACAATAACGCTGGGCTGGGGATTTACAGATGTGTGCTCTTGGGGAAGTGCCTTGACTTCTCTGCATTCCAGCACAAACCTATGCAAAATGAGAGTATTTTACAAAACGCCCTTGTAGGCCAGAGGAAGCTCCAGCAGGCAGTAAGGATATAGCACTGGACAGCAAGGATAAGAAGATCAACCAAAGGATTTGGCTCTCTGTGCTCCAGGCAGAACCTCATCTCGAGAATCTTTGCAAGTTCTCTGTTCACCAAGTCCTAGTGGCTTGCTTGGGCCCATCAGCATTTCGTTGGTAACAGTTTGCTAAGGAGCCTATGGCAACAACCAGCCCCCACAGAAGGGCCCGATGACCTCCATAGCCACTGTCAGCATATCTGAGCCGGCACAGCCAACATGGCCCTTCCCATACCCAACCAGAGGGAAACTCACATCGAAAGGCCCAGGAACCTACCCGGTTAAGTCTGAGGTGACCTGACACCTCAGCAGGGGCCAGGCCATTTGCTTCTACTCTCAATACTTGAATGCCTAGAATTCTAAATGTCCTGTCGTGGCTAATTTATTGGGTATTCATTGTAATTATCTCACTTGTAATGAATTCATTTGGTATTAATTTCGATGTCATATGTACGGTACTTTCATAAGAATTACCGTATGATTCAGCATTAATTAATCTATCTTTAAAGTGAAATGTTAACAATCAATTCATATTACTCGGATCCTTAAACCACTGGCAGAGCCCTTATTATAATCATTATTATTTATGAACTGTGCAAGGTATTTTCTAATATGTGCATTCACAGGTTTCTCCCGACATCCCCTTCCGCTATCTATACATCACCGCTGCCTTGCCAAATAGATTTGTCTAATCAATACCTCAGTGTCCTTATCTTTAAAGATGTCACCTTGTGTTCACAGCTGTTAGCCTGTCGTTACAAGTAAAGATTTCTGAGCTGCTTCTGTAGCAGGGAAATGTATCATATTTTTACACCACATTCATCTCAAGGACCATTCAGATAGGAAAAACATCAGGATCTTTTCTATTAAACCATGAAAATATTCTCTTGATTGCTTAATGCACATTATCACAGAGTGGTCGATTCACGAATAAACAAAATCATGTTTCTAAATGGGAACATTAGAATGAGATTACCTTGAGGAAAATGATATTTTAAGTCACGTGACTTCATGTGAGTATATTTGGTATATCGCCTCAAATATCCTGATGACAAGTGAAAAATGAAAAATAAGGCAGATGTTTGTCATCTTCTAACCAGACACTGGATATTGAAAATCCACAGCCCATCAGTTCTCTGATGCAAATGGGGAGGGGGAGAGACAAAACACCACAACGCTAGAGAATAACACTCAGAAAGGAAGCATGAAGTGGTAAATCATTGTAGTGCTGACACTTCTTGAACTTGACCTTAAAGACCTCAACAGCAAAAGAGAGTTATTTTTAAATGGGTCATGCCATGAACTTAATTTATGCAGGGTCTTGAGATATGAACCCAAAGCGAGGATGACACACATATATAATTTGAATTAGACAGCACATTTTATTAATTTTATTAATTCCACTCCAATTTTTGACATTGACTAGCCCTCCAGTATTTAATTCCCAAATCCCCAGAGCAAATGCCTTATGTCTACTGAATTCGTTTTTATTCCATAGGGGTGAGGTGTATATATGTGTAAAACACGGTATAACACAGGGCAAGAACAGTTTATCAAGAAATACAGGATCCATTTTAATTCACGTTCTTGCTGGCTTTTATCAGGAAGACAGTGTAAGCCTCCTCAAGATACTGTTTGTCTCACTCTTGGGGGATGACAGTATGATGTATATGATCCATCATGTTCATTTCCTTCATGCGTTCTTTGCCCTATTGGGACAGGCATGAGATGATGGTAATCATATGAAAATTCAACATGATTGTTTATTGCGGAAGGTTTATTTAAGTCCGTCACCATGACCTGTATCCATTAGTAATCTTGCAGGTTCTTAAAGGGACACTGCACTGGTAGAAACAGCTGCATCGATGGAAAGACCAATCAGGCAAGTTTCATAAAGAGTATTTGTTGACGAGGCCTCGCGTTTCAAGTGCACAAGCAGAAAGCTCTCACCTGAGCCTTCCGTCGGAGTGGCATAGTCAGGTGTGGCAATACCTCTGGAGTTAAATTTGCAGGTCCACAGAGTTTTACTCTGTTCCAAATCATGTTAAATGTTTGCAAAAGAGGTACATAAAGCCCGATGTTCTTCAAGTGTTAGCTTCTCAGCAGGAAAGTACTTGTGTGTCCAGATACATGTAGCTAAATACAAGATAAGTTATTTCTATGATTAACCATGGTTTACACATGGCAATAGTGCTCCACAGACTTCAGTGCTACCTTATGGTTTGTGGAGGACTCAGCAGCTAAGTTGGGCAGGGCCAGGCTGGAATCTTCCAAGGGCCTCGTTCAGTGCACTATCAAGGACTTCCCAAAGCACAACACGTCTCCCTGCCTGCAGACTCCTTCTAAATAATGGAAGTTATTTTGGAATACTAAAATACATGGATGACTCAATTAATTCCCTCATCTTCTATATTAGGTGGCTTGGGCTGGGGCTGCCACAACAAAGTGCCACAGACTGGGTGACATAAACAGCAGACTTAAATCATCTCACAGTTCTGAAGGCCAGAAGTCCAAAATCAAGGTGTAGACAGGGTAGGTTCCTTCTGAGAACTGTGAGAGAAAGACCGTTCCAGGCCTCTCTCCTTGGCTTGTAGATGGCTGTCTTCTCCCTGTGTCCTCTCATGAAGAGGACCCTCTGGTGTCTGTATCTAAATTTCCCCCTCTTAAAAGAATGCTCACCATATTGGATAAATCCCACTCTAATAACCTTATTTTAACTTCAGTACCTCTATAAAAGCCCTGTTTCCAAATACAGTCTCATCCTTTGGTACTGGGCGTTAGAACTTCAACATGTGAATTGGAGGGGTAGCAGGTGGGAGGGAAGGGGGGACATTCAGCCTGGAACATCTTCCTGGAGGTGTTTTGGTTTCAGATAGCACAACCTTTCTGTCATTTTGTTTCTGGTTTTCTCCATAAACAAGACAAAGAGATTAAGGATTAAGTTTGGGAATGTTAGTTCTTGCCTGTGTTTCTTGGCCAATTCCCTTAAATCACTAAACAAACTATTGTATTAGGCTAGAGCTAGAAGGTCATTGTGCTAAGAAAGACAGACCAGGGTGAGGTGGGTAACTCCAGGACAGGCACCAGATCAGCACATTGGTAGGGAGCCTTGCAAACCCTGATGGAATACAGGTTGATCTTCACTATGACAAATCTATAACAAAAGCGATCCTGATGATAAAAATGCCAAAAAAACATGCACAACAAGGCCAGGATATTTAGAAGGGTTTGCCTTCAGTTAACAATTGAAGAAAAGATGATTCCACCTTGAACTTCAGCAATGTAGCAAGAGTCTCTGGTTTTTCCTCACACCACTAAACCACAAGGAGGAAGGCTCTCCGGAGGTCCTTTAAGAATGGGATTTTCTTTGGTAAATTCAACCTCAGTAACAGGACCCTCTAGCATCATTTACTACTATGTTCCTCTTAACTCAAATGTAGGATGTTACTTAGTTTTGACTCTTGCTTGGAGAGTAGAATGGTCTTAAAAATCTCCAGATATTTGTAACCTAACACATGCAAAATAAATATAAATTATGTGCTTTTACTTCCAGTCCAGCAACTTTCTCCTTACGTTATGAGTGATGGTATAAAACAGGGAGAGAGGAATACTTTTAAGGAAAGGGAAGGAGAGCTCCTTTTGAAAAATGTATTAACAGCCGGGTGTGGTGGCTCATACCTGTAATCCCAGCACTTTGGGAGGCTGAGGCGGGTGGATAACCTGAGGTCGGGAGTTCGAGACCAGCCTGGCCAACGTGGTGAAACCCGGTCTCCACTAAAAATACAAAAAATTAGCCAGGCGTGGTGGCACGAGCCTGTAATCCCAGCTACTAAGATGACTGAGACAGAAGAATCGCTTGAACCCAGGAGGCAGAGGTTGCAGTGAACAGAGATCACGCCAGTGCACTCCAGCCTGGGTGACAGAGCAAGACTCCGTCTCAGAAAAAGAAAGAAGAAAGAAAAAGAAAAATGCATTAGCAACATTGAATCATGGGACTCGGTGAAGTCGGTTTAATTTCTAAGAGAAGTTTGTGCCATCTCATTTGAACTTATCACCACAGTCCTCCTGAGAAAGCACAAAATAGACCATACTAAACTCAGCAAAAAGCCTAAAACACCATCTGTTGCTATGTTGAAACACTTGACTGAGGGGAGAGAGAGAGGAGACAGCTGATCAATTGGAAAGCACTTTCAGACACACACACATCCATGCTGAGCACTGTGTTTAGAAGCTTAGAGAAGAAAGGGAACTTCTTGGAAGCCCTGTTGGAATGTTGGGGTTATTATATTACTTGAAAATGTGAGCAAACTTCTAAGTGTCACCTTTATGGAACTTTACTAAAGCAAGATAGATCAAACAAAGGTGCCAGAGAGGTTTGAATTAGGGAATAGTTTAACTTTGCTTTAAAGGGATTTCCTTCCTTCTACACACACTGCTATTGCCTGATGGTTGTTTATTTGCTAAACCACAATCAAATTGAGCATAAATGGAAACCTGTCCCTAAGAAAACCAATGGCTGGCCATTGCCCCCACCACACCAGAATCCAACTCCTCAGAAATGTTAAAGGGAAAATATTTTCCTGGCAGTAAAATACTTTTTAAAAGCATGCCACATGACAAAATTTATCATTGTGTTTCTCTGGGGAACTTTCTGGCATCAGCAGCTACTGTGCCTAAATATCCAATGTCCTCTTCAAACAGGAATGTGTGTGAGCAGAGAAAGGCTTTGGGTCGTGCAGGAATGGCTTCCCAGATATGCCGGGACACAGCAGTTCAATTGGATCATCTGGGCTTTTTTAAAGAAGAATGGTGACCTTGTGGTGCAACGGTAGCGTGTCTGTTTCCAGATCAGAAGGTTGAGTGTTCAAGTCATGTCGGGGTCAGGGCGCAGTGGCTCACGCCTGTAATCCCAGCACTTTGGGAGGCCAAGGTGGGGGGATTACGAGATCAAGAGATTGAGACCATCCTGGCCAACATGGTGAAAACCCCATCTCTAAAAAATAAAAATAAAAATAAATAAAAATTAAAAGAAGAAGAGGAATGGAAGCCGTGGAACACCACCACACGTGTCAGCTTTGCTGCAGCAGCAGCAGAAAAACTCCTCCAGCCTCAGCAGCCAGTCTCTCTGGATTCTCCCCAAGACTTCAGGCGGACCCTCAGTGCCTGAGCCCAAGGGAGCTGTGAGCACAGTGGCTGAGAGCTCCGTCCTGTGTCTGATGTTTGCATGGCCAGCGCGCTGGGCGGTCCTGGCTCCCTGGGCCTCTCCCCCACCGCGGGGCCAGCGCGGGGCCTCCCGGCGGCCGTACAAGAACCAGCCGGTAGATGGCGCTCCGAGCTACGACTCACCGGGCCCACAGCGAGCGCCGCGGACGGCGCAGGCGAGGATCCTGATTCATAAAAAACATAAATCCTACTTGATGAACAATAATAATAAAGGAAATTGACTACTGGGCACCATAGAGATGAATTTTTAAAGCCCAGAAATCAAGTTATTTGATATTATTTAATTTAACTTACTAAATTTGAATAACTGTGGGATGTAATGGTGCATGGCAGGGCATTTAGGTTTTATCGCTTCTAAATGTTTCTCTTTAGGGCGATTGCACGCCACTGTATGGTCGCCAGAGAACTCTGTCCCCGTCTGCAAGCTGTGTAAACAAATTGAAGACAGAATAATTACACATTGGGAGAAAGGCAGGGAGAATCTATTGAGGGCACAGAAAGCCCAGCTACAAAATGTCCCCTCTTTCAGCTAATAAACTACCTCCAAAGTACTCAAAGATCGATGTTAAAGAATTTATGAATAGAAGCACAGCAGCCAAGCCTAAGCTAAGCATTTTCCAGGTGTTTCTTGTAGTAGTATCCTCATCTCCTAGTAAAACGAATAAGACCTAGAACAATATTTATATTCCTCCCTAAATTTTGTAATTGATGAAGGTACATTTTCAGTAGCTTCCAAACTGACAAATTAGGGTGTTGCAACATCTAGAAACTTTGCTCATGCCTTGATTAAATAAATTATTCTGCAAGCAGCTGTAAAAAGTCCTTTTATTAAAATGCAGCCATCACACTCTCCTCAGTGTAGCTCCGGCGCACACATTATGTGTTTGCAGAAATGCGTGTGTGTATTTGCATAAACAGAGGGAGGTGCACACGTATTAATTCAGATATCGAGGCGTGCGTATACATATACGGGTATATATGCCGTCTGTGTACCACTCTCTATTGTTTTCAGCGTAACTGATTTTGGCACCAGTTCTTTAGCACTTTGGAAGGGCCTTCATTAGCACTGGGATAGTATCCAAAAAGGATCCAGAAAAATCAACACATGGCTGCTCTTGTTCTCACGATAAATGACAGCTTTCCTGGAAAACAACAACAGTCAAGAAGCAAAACAAAAACCAAAAAGCAACAAGAGTAGCAATAAATGAACAGAGGAAGTCAGACCTCACTAACTTGGATTTTTTTAAATGTACTTTTTATTCAATTTTTTACAACAGTCTTCTTTTGCCACTAAGCTTTCAGGTACTTTCACACATTTAAAAATATAAATAACAAAGGTATATTAGGACTCTAGGGAAAATCCCACAATCATGCAGGCTTGTGTCTCTTCGTCGATACAAGTATGCTAGAGGTCAGTGTGGCATAAGCTGCCGGTTAAACTATACCAGCCCCCAAAATGAACCAATCATCCACAATTCTTGGAAACCAGACTTCTGAAAAGAAGAGCCTTTCTTGGAAAACAGAATCTCCCTAATTACTTGAAAGTCTCCTCTTGAAACCATTAGTAGGAAGTCTTGGGTTGTTCAGATGCCATGAGGATGTGTAGGGAAATTAGTAATGTCTAAACTCGTCAAAACCCAGTAGTATCCAGTGTGTGCGTGCATGTGAATATGCTCTCATATTCATGCCTTAAGAGGTGAATAATAAATGACACTTGGAAGAAAAGCAGTAACTAACTATAGAAGACTTTGATTTAAAGGGTTAATTTCTAACACAGGAACAGAAAACCAAATACCACATGTTCTCACTTATAAGTGGAATCTAAGCATTGGTGCGTACACATAGCCATAAACATGGGAACAGTAGACACTGGGGACTACGGGGGGTAGAAGGTGGTAAGAAAGAGGGGAAAGGGCTGAAAAACTATAATAAATATTGGGTATATACTCACTACTTGGGTGACAGGGTTATTCATACCTCAAAACTCAGGGTCATGTGACACAGTCATGTAACAAACCTATACACGTACCCCCTGAATCTAAAATAAAAGTTGAGATTATTTTTAAAATAACGTGAAATAAAAAGTTAATTCCTTTGCACTTCAGCTGTCAAAATAACCATGGAGACCGGGTGCACTCATGCTGTAATCCCAGCACTTTGGGAGGCCAAGGCAGGCAGATCACCTGAGGTCAGGAATTCTGAGACCAGCCTGATCAACATGGTGAAACCCCATCTCTACTAAAAATAACAAAACATCAGCCCAGCATGGTGGTGTGTGCCTGTAGTCCTAGCTACTTGGGAGGCTGAGGCAAGCGAATTGCTTGAACCCGGGAGGTGGAGGTTGCAGTGAGCTAAGATCACGCCATTGCACTCTAGCCTAGGCAACAGAGCGGAACTCCGTCTCAAAGAAAAAAAAAAAAAACCACCACAACCATGGAAATTTGAAGTGTGTGTGGCCCTTTAAGGCTAGTGGCTCTGCCCAGGAGACCAGCCATCCAAAAAGAAAACCCCACCAGGTCTCAGGAAAGAGAAGTTACTACGCCCGACTCCTCCGTTAGCCCTTGGCCTTCTCTTTCCTCAGTTTCTCAATCAGATCTTCTCAGTTAGAGCTGTTGATATTGCAGGGTCCTGAACATTCTCAAGGGAAACAGGAAAAGTAACAGGAAAGGAGTGAAATGATTTTTTTTAAAGGGGGGAAGCAAGTGTGTAGAATTTCTAGCGACATGCTTCAGAACAGGAAAAGGTGCATGCAGCCTGGGCTAAGAGCCTTTATAGGGAGCCCTCCGCCATGCTGGTGGGGTGGGTATTAAGGAAAAGAAAGTGGGACATGGGTATGTGGCAACAGAAGCATGTGAGTCAAACCCTAGACTTCAGACCTCCTGGAGTGTGACTCTGGAGTAATTCCAAACACAGGAACAGTCTGAGATTATTGATAATGGCAGAGAGGAAGCAAAGCGTCTCTAAAGTCATTCATTCATTCATCCCACAAGCATATATTAAGTGCCTTTGATGTGACAGACACCATGGTAAGCATCAGCCACGCAAAAGTAAGCAAGCTATGCCTCAGCCTTCCACGCTGAGAAACACACCGCCATGTTGTCCGACTTCAGACTGAGTCAATGCACAAAACCCTCTAACTCAGGAGAGAGTGGTTAAAAACCTGGGGAATCTGTGGGCTGAGAGGAAGTTGAGCCCCAAAGCTGAGTATTCCTAAAGTGCCACGTGCTTGCCAACACCTTAAACTCTCTTGGAGTTGGCTGCATGCTAAATTCACACCCTCCCTCTCAGGGGCTAAGCTGTTATTCTAAACTATAGCTGAAGTATCTGTTGACAACAGTTCAACTTTAGAAGTGGCCCATTTCGGCCCATTGCTGATCATGATTATGAATAAGCGAACATGATCTCATGTTTGACAGAATTGTCCCACTCACGAATAAGGGCCAGAAAGCCAACTGAAATGTTTCCAGAAAGAGAAGAGATTCCAAGTAGAACTGAGGCTACTTCTCAAAAGCCTATTCAATAACCCTTCTCTCTTTCATCTCCCCCAAAATGAGAATAGAAGCAGACTGGTGTTTGGCAGGGAGACCAATGTCAACACTCTCTATATTTATTTATTTATTGGCTGTTTGGAAGGCAGCCACCATTTATGGTCCTTCATTCCCAAATAGAGGGAGCAGTGGTTCCTGCCAACAACGTCTCTAAGCCACCTGACTGGTCTCTCTCTGCACAAGCCAAGAGGAGAATGAGTCCAGGACATTAATTGTTGGCTGCCATGTTTAAAACACAGCTAACATGGCCTCTACTCTAAATGGACTCAACTGCAGAAGACAGTGAGCTGCAAGTTCCCTGAAATTGTTTAGCTGTCACAGAAGCAAGGCTTGGAAAAGCAGAGCCTGACTGTATCCATACCCGCCCCACTCCTGTTAAGCTTGTGTTGGTGTTCTGCCTGGAAGGTACACTTGGAGGGTGATGTAAAGACCTTAGAGAGGGTCCCAAAAAGGTCCATGTCCACATGGATGATGATATGTTTTGTAAAACTGTCCTTCTGAGAAAAGGCCAAATAATTTGGGATTTGCTTTAGTGGAGCAAAGAGAGAAAGCTAAGATGAGGTCATCTGGGCTCAGTGGCTCACACCTGTAATTCCAGCACTTTGTGAGGCCAAGGTGGGCAGATCACGAGGTCAGGAGTTTGAGACCAGTCTGACCAACATGGTGAAATCCCATCTCTACTAAAAATACAAAAATCCATTGGGCATGTTGGCAGGCACCTGTAATCCTAGCTACTCAGGAGGCTGAGGCAGGAGAATCACTTGAACCAGGGAGGCGGGGGTTGCAGTGAGCTGAGATTATGCCACTGCACTACAGTCTGGGAAACAGAGCAAGACTCCATCTCAAAAAAAAAAAGAAAGCTAAGATGAGGATGCAGGACCTTAAAACAGTCTAGAATAATGGGAGAGGAGACTGCCTTTTAATGAGAGTAAACAGCTGGTCTCAACTTCCAGCAGAGCTAGAATAAAATAAATTAGAAAATTCTAGAGTCAGAAGGACCTTAGTGAATGTCAAGCTTAATCCCTTCATTTGACACAGGATGAAATTCGTTTTTCTAGGAAAAGATTCTGGATGAGAAGTAGATCTCCTGAGTCTAAATGGAATATGAGATTTTCACAAGTGGCTGACACCAGGCCAGGAGGATCAGTTTAGACATCGTTAGAATCACCAACATTACCAAAGGTGTGCGTGCCTCGGGTTAATTCTAGACTGAGGTAAGTGAGTTTGTTCAGCCAGGAACACGGCATACTCCTCGCCGGGAGCTGAGAGACCTCCTGAATCTTTAATATGAGAGAAGACGATTCTCTATGGACTGCCTACTCTGGCACTTTAGAAGCCCAGCTGACTTTTAAAATGGGGCACAGGCCAAGTTTAGTCAATCTGAGGCGTAGGAGAGTACAGTTTTACTAAGTGCTAGAATGAGCCTAGTTATGAAATCCAGAGAGCCTTCTAGAGAAGCGGCTCAGCTGCAGCTTCCCAGGTTGTCCGTGCTTAAAAGGCAATTTCACGGGAAGCAGGTTGTGGACACACCATGTAAGTCACTAAAGCTGAGTTGGCCTCCACCACGGCTGTAGCATGAAATTTCCCGTTTGCTCCACAACCTCTGAATTCAGAGCAAAATTGCCACCAGCTGTGCCCTCAACTAACTTTCTTTCTTCTTCCATTGCAAGTGAGGAGCAAAGCATCATAGACAATAACGTGAATGGAGGAAAATATAAAAACCCCTTTTCCACTGAGTTAGCCAAGGCTGACCAAAGTCAACGTCAACCAAGCCACTTGCTGAGATGCCACCTGATCTCAAAGATGATCTTCCGTAGCCCAGTAGATGGAATGATGAGACCAGACTGGAGGTCTAGAAAACATACAATCAAGATATAAGCGTGTCTATAGGAGAAATGTGGCCTGAAATGTTTCAGCAGCTTAGACATTAATCAGTGTTACAGAAATGAAGTAAGTGGCATGATTTCAGTTCCTGAAACACTTTGCCCTCCTTTTCACTCAGCGTCTTTGCACACACTATTCCCTCTGCCATCCCCAACCCATCTCCCATCTCCACTGGGTCAACTCCTGTTCATCCTTCAAAACCCAAAGCAAATGTCATCATTTTCTGAGTGAAGTCTTCTAATGTTCCCAAAGCAAATTAGGCACTCCCTCCCTGTATTTCTAGAGATAAAATCTTAGATTACACACCTATATTTGAAACATATCACATTAAATTATAAGAAACAGTAAGGAGGAGATAAAATAACATGAAATTTGGAGCCACAGATAAGAGACCCCACATCCCAACTCCTCCATTTCCAAGCTCTTGTCCAAGAGCAAATTACTCACCCCTCCTGATGTAGTAAAATCCCATTCATCAAATAGGGGCGATAATGCATACATTAGAAAATTATCACCAGTGATGTGAGATTGACAAACAAAGCCCCGACACTCTGCCTGACTCACAGTCAATAACTGGTCCTCTCCCCTTTGTCCATCTTTCCTCCAAAGGCAAAAACAGGTTTGTCATCTTTCTGTCCTCAACATTGAGCATGAAACATTGAACACAGTAGGAATTTAATACATGCAACCATACAGTGAAGTTGATCTCTAAGGACATATTGGGGCTAGATTTTAATTCATAGAACATCAGGTCCAGAAAGAGCCCTAAACTGATGGCATTCAACCAGGCAATCAATATAGAGGAAGTTCAGAGGCAGTCAGTGGCAGGGCTCAGAGGAGCCCACCCACCCCTGCTCTCAGACCAGGGTTCCCCACCATCTCTCACGGCCAGCGCATGCTCACCTGCTTCTAAAGGTTGCAGACTGGAGCCCGCACGGCCTTTCTGGGGATGCTTTTCAGCTGGCCCCTTTGCCCCTGGACCTGGAGATCAGCACCAGTCCTTGTGGCAGCTTTCCTATGAGTCCTGTCCAGCTATTAGTGGTTAAGGGCAATTTCTCATCATCCCCACTAATATGGCTTCATTCAAATTGGAAATGATAGATGATTAACAGGCACGAGAAAACATGTTGTGCTACATTCAGAAAGGATGCAAATGACAAAAACATGTTGCCTTCTGGACAGGCAGGGAAATGGCGTATAGCAGAATGTACCCGGCTTCTTGCATCTCTGTGTCTGGCTAGACGATTTTATGGCATTTAGCAGCACTGTGCAAAGGCACCCACGGCATACCATAATTCTCACAAAACAGCGTTTTCATGTGCTAATGGCAACCGAATCAAAAACACATGGATTTAATTTCCTTCAAAATACACATGGGTATAAAAATCAATGCAGGAAAGCCATTTGGCTAACTATATTTGGGGCTTTTCTGAGCCCAAAAATTGTGAGAAATTGTTGGAAATGACTGCTGAGCCCAAAAACCCCACCAGGCTCTGCCCTCCCCCAGTGCAGCCCTGGCCTAATGTGATGCGAAGCCCCGGCTGTCTTTTTGGAGAGAGGCAGGTGCTTGCTGTGTGGTACCTTACTGGCTGCCATCTCTACAGATTTCCTGCTTTGTGCTATTAGTTCATTTGCTCAGCCTCTCCCACCACATTGCCGTAAGGGAGATCACATTTTGGCAGCAGATCGGGATCCCTGCCTGAAAGTTGATAGAGGTTGAGCTATTTGCAGAAATAATGCTTTCCAGACGTACTAAACAGTACCCCTCTTTCCAGATGGAGTGGCATTAGTGTTGCTTCCAGCCATTTCCTCACCTTCTGGTATACTTGTCAGTTCTCCCATATGCACCACAAGCCTTCTGTATTCTGGGGAATCTCGGAAAACTGCGCAGAGCCTCAGCCTCTCACCACTTGCGTGCACAAATGCGAGCACACACCACACATTTCCACAGCTTCCACTCTTAGGTACGCACATGCAGTTTTCTTCCCCCACCCCCGGGAATCCACTTAGATTTTTCGAGAGAGATAATCACTGAAAGTGATAGTTTAGCTGCTCTGGGAATTAGGCATGAATACATGTGACATCAGAGTAAAGTCCCTTCGTTTGGAGGATGTTCTCACCATCAGTAGTCATCAGTGACATTGTCATTTACATTGCCTTTTGGAGTCCTCTAGTCGTAATGTCAGACAGAGCCCTTGGTGAAGGGGCTGCTCCCTGGCCCAAGATAAACCTTTTAAGAGTGGGATTAAGCCTGTTTGTGTTATGACCCATAAGACACTTTGGATCGTGTGACCTCCATCACACCACGTCCACGTGCTGCAGACTGAGTACCCCTTACCCAAAATGCTTGAGACCAGAGGTACTTTGGATTTTGAAGTTTTTGGATTTTGGAATACTTGCACATACATAATGAGATATCTTGGGGATGAGACCCAAGTCTAAAGACGAGATGCTTTTATGTTTCATATACATCTTATGCACATAGTCTGAAGGTAATTTTATACAATATTTGTACCAATTTTGTGCCTGAAACAAAGTTTGTGTACACTGAGCCATCGGAAAGCAAAGGTGTCACGACGTCATGTTGGCACTTAAAAATTTTGGATACAGGAGCATTTCAGATTTGGGATTTTCAGGTTAGGCATGCTCAACCTGTATTTCCTTACTGAGAACCCACCCAGCTCACCACATTTCATTAATTCTGGTGGTCTAATCATGCTGAGGCTAGTCTTAGGGGTCAGACAGAGCTTTGGGCTGGAAGCTTTGGTACAGAAGCAGTGGAAGGCCAGATGGAAGCCATCACATTTTTGTACCAATAAGCTCTCCTTTGGTTGGCCATTCCATCTTATATTCTAATTCTCTCCGGAAGCTGAGAGGTCCATTTTGAGGGAAGAGGAGGTAGGGGAGGGGGGTGGTTAATGTCTGTCCAACCCTCCCCCACCCCACTGCTCTCCTTTCTCGATTTGGCTCACTTTTCTCCCACGTGTGTTCAGGATGATGAAGTTCTTCCAGAAATCTAAGATCTGTCCTATTGCTGCTGCCAACGAAGAAAGACCACGTGTCTCAGACTGGATGAGGTAGTTTAGATCAGCTTCTGAAGAAAGTCTGACATTGGACCCTCTGAACACTGCTATACACTGTGCAAGTCACATTGAGCAGCTGAGCCCAATTATTAAACACCATTAAAACAAGATCAATCCATTTAACAAACACAAACCATTGGATATAACAGATAACGTTCCCCTTCAGCTCAACTCTTCAACTACTACTCAGAGTCAGTATATTCTGTGCAACCATGAACAAGTTACTTAACCTCTCTGTGCCTCAAATGCCTCACCTATAAAGTAGGGCTAATACTAGTAAATACTTCATAAGTTTACTGTGGAGATTAAATGAGATAAGGCACGTAAGGTACCTACTACAAGCTGGAAATGTAGCAAGTGGTCTCTACATATAGGCTTATAGCCAAACCACAAATGTTCTTTCTACCCCCAGGAAAACTTATTTCCTGTTACCTTCCATGCTTTTCGGGACCAAAAAGACCTTGGCTCTCAGCCCGGCAATTGCCACTGGTGGATTTGGTACTTCAAACACTTCTGAGTCATTGTGGTCATTGGCTTTCTCGTCCTTGCCCTGTGAACAGAGTCACTGATGGTCAGGTCCTCACAGAGGAGCTAGTTCTAGAAAGCTACTCTCCCGGTCATCATAAGGAAGTCCTCACTCTTTCTAGCCTCATTTCTTGATCCCCACGTCTATTGATCTTGCCAGAATGACAGACATAAGATCATTTTGCAATTGTTTTACCCAACTATGCTGTCCTTCCAATTAGGAAAAAGTGACCTTTGCAATCAAATAATTACCTCATTTACCCCACTGTGCATCGCCCCACCTTCATCAGGTCTTCATAAGCCTTGAGTCTTTCTCAACCAGAGCTTGACAGTTTTGCCACACATTTCTTAAAAGCCTGATGCCTTTTTTCTCTGATCAGTCAAAACACATAAAAACAACTAAAGACTTCTCACAAGTTACGGTAATTTCTTTAAACATTTCAAAGTTCATGTTGTTGCTCTATTATGTGTCTGTGCAGCTGAAAGTTACAAATCAACTGTTTCATATTCATTTTCTTGATGCCCACACTCCTTTATTCCTAGAAGTCCTAAAGAGCAAAATATCACCCTCCTTGATTCTTTCTGCTACTGCCGTTGATAAAAGGAAATGAAATGTATTAGTCACCACCCATCAACTCAGACTTCCGATTACATCTGGAGACATGCTCATTAAAGCAGGTATGGGGTGCAGAGCAGAAAGGAGGAGTTTCCACGTAGCCCATGGTGATGGGAGTAACAAGTTGATGAGTGTGACACATCACGTCCACGAGGGGGAATACCTTAAACAATTCCATCAACAATGATTTACTTTAACCAGGTGATATTTTAATGAGCCAACCTCCATGCTCCCTGGATGACATGTCTTCTCAAACTAAGAGACCACACCACCTTTACAAAAAGAAAAAACACTAAAAAAGTCAGAGAGTTGACACTTGCAGACGAGTCTAATTCCCTTTGTCCTATGGATATGCACCGTGTTGGGAGAACTCCAAGTGCATCGAGCTGATTTTTGCTGTCATCGGAACTGACCCTCAGTGCCCCAGGAGGCCCGAGGCCTGTCTGCTACAATGACAGGGACAAGAGCCAAGCTTCAGCTCAGGGTCCTCAGATGTGCAGCACAACAGGCTGCGTCCAACCTTGGCGAGGGCAGCTGGATCACATGAATTTTTAAAAGTAACACAACTGATGGTGGGAGGGGGAGTCACGGAATATATTCTTACTTTTTCCCCCTGTGAAATCCCCATGGAGGAAATCCATGGACCAGCATGTTGATTTTGGCATCGGCACACACAGTGCCTCTGTTCTGAAGATGAGCTGACACGTGCAGATTTGCAGATCAGCCATTTCAAAAGGTTAATTAAATATTACCATTGTTTTCCAAGCTATCAATGTATGTTCTTTTATTTCTTCATGCAGAAGGCTTCACCCCACTCAAAAATCAGGGTTTGAATTTGCTTCCCAGTCCCTTCCCCTTTTTAAAATCTGGAAAAAGAATGACCAAAGGGCCAAGAAAGAGAAAGACAGCATGAGAGGGGAGAGATGCAGAGACTCCCAGGCCAGAGGCAAAATGCAGCTGGGAGCTAGGGAAGGAGACTGGGCCAGCTTTGTCTGAGGTAGAGCCCTGAAACACATTCTCAGTCACAGCTGGGGACCAGAGCCATGTCATTCAAAGAAGGCTCTATATGGAGGCTGGGAAGGAGCCCCCTGCTCTCTCCATCTTTATTTATTTGTGACATAATTGGCCGTGTTGGGGCTCAGGAACATTGCAAGTCTTGGCCTCCAGTGGTTGTGGGGGAGGGTCAGGATGTGGGCCCACCTAATGGCCAGGAAGGACCAAGAACAGCCCCCTTGGCAATGTCTGTCTGTCCCCTGCCATCTCCAAATGACACGGTTCTCTCCCTGCCTGATATCCTGATGGTAGCAGGAGGGCCTCAGTGCAAACGGGAGAGGGATTCCAAGATGGACGGCAAGGGATAATAAGACAGAGGTCAGGGAGAGGACAAGGTTCCCTCCAGCAGGAAGTGCCACCCTCTGTGACTGCAGTTTACAAGAATCCTGAGCCACGATGAGCACAGCAGTCTGCAGGAAATCTCTGCAGACAACCCATCTTCCAGGGACATGTTTTGTTTGCAAAGTAATAATGCCTCCCTAGATGTGAGGAGGAAGAAACTAGCCCACAGTATAATGAATGAAAAACAAAGGAGCGGGGTGAAGACAGGTGATGATGGAGGTGGTGGGAGCTGGCACAGATGGGAAGAGCGGAGGAGCACAGCACCAAGCTTGGTCATGAATGAAGCTGGACGAGGACTCGTGCGGTGCTGCACAGGACACCTATCCCTAAACATTGGCCCTCCCCGCTCCACCCATGTAGTACATGTCACGCACGCTGAAATGTCAGACTCTGTGGGCTACAGGGCAGTACCATAGGGCACTCACAAATGCAGGCTCTGAGGTCAGAAGATCCAGGTTCAAAGCCCATCCCCATCAGTCTTGGGTTGAATCTCCCTCACAGTTCTCATTTCCCAGTGTTTCCATTTTTCATTTGCAAAATGGAAATGTACATTGCTACACTATAGTGTTGGGAAAATGATATAATAAAAGCAAAAAGTAAGTAAGGTACTAATATATAGCAAATGTTCTTTAAATGAGAGGAAAGAGAGAGAGAGTGCAAAAGAGCTTGGGTAAGCGAGAAGGTGGGCGGTGTGGTCAGAACAGGTTGTGGGTTGGAAGGAAGGTGGGGGAAGGGTACTGGGGGAGGAGGAGACTCCAGATAGAGGAAGGTGCCCAGTATATAGCAAATGTTCTTTAAATAGGAGGAAAGAGTGAGAGAGTGCAAAAGAGCTTGGGTAAGCGAGAAGGTGGGCGATGTGGTCAGAACAGGTTGTGGGGTGGAAGGAAGGTAGACGGAAGGGTACTGGGGGATGAGGAGACTTCAAATAGAGGAAGAGGAAATGTAAGAGTGGGAGGGGAGAACACAGGAGGGGAAGGCTGGATACCTTTGCCCTCTGGAGCCATCTGCTAACGAGCATCCTAGGATATGCAGGGTCCAGCATCTCTGGGTGAGCAGATTCCGGGTGAGCATCAGCCCTAGCTCCATCTCCCTTAGCTAAAAGCTGTGCCTGACACACTGGCCTCCTCCATTCAGAGCTGAACCCCTGCATGGGCCTGAGGCTTGGCAGTGACTCAGCAGGCCGGAATGGAAGACACCAAAGGTAAACAGACACAGATCGCCGTCTGCTCAAACACAGTCACTGTTTTCCTGTCATTCCTGAGCACGAAATTACTTGGTTACAGTCTTCCACATTTAAGCTTTGTTTACAACAATAAAATAGCACCCAAATTGGTCACCACACTCATAATGGAATATTAAAAAATGAGGTATGATTCGTCAGGCTGCCTAAAATAGAGATAAAATGGATCAAAGCATAGGCAAAATAAGCCCATTGTTAGAAAGTTTTTTTAATGTGTTTTCTAAATTAGCGAAGAGAGAGTACCACAGAGTAACTATTATTTCCTGAGACAGTAAGAATTGGGAATTTACATTTTCTAAGAGATAGGGTCTCACTATGTTGTCCAGGCTGGAATGCAGTGGCACAATCACAGCTCACTGCAGCCTCAGACTCATGGGTTCATGCCATGAGTTTGAGGACCCTCCTGCCTCAGCTTCCCCTGGTAACTGGGACTACAGTCATTTCATCTGCACAAGAGAAAAACATGGGCTGTGTGCAGTGGCTCATGCCTGTTATCCTAGCACTTTGGGAGGCCACTGTGGGCAGATTACGAGGTCAGCAGTTCGAGATCAGCCTGGCCAAGATGGTGAAACCCTGTCTCTACTAAAAATATAAAAATTAGCCGGATGTAGTGACGGGCACCTGTAATCCCAGCTACTTGGGAGGCTGAGGTAGGAGAATCCTTGACCCAGGTGGCGGAGGTTTCAGTGAGCCAAGATCGGGCCACTGCACTCCAGCCTGGGTGGCAGGGCGAGACTCCGTCTCCAAAAAAAAAGGGAGAGAGAGAAAAAGAAAACTATGAAGAAGTAGAAAGGACAAGTACATTCATGGTCTCTCCAGATCAAAGTGTTGAGTCTCCCATAACAGTGGTGCCTGGGGACAGGTGTGAAAGGAATAGCATGTAACAGATAACCGGGGACTCTTGGATGAATTTGTGTGAACCAAGTGTGTCCTTCTACCTAATGTGAACCCTCCATGAAATGTGGGCATGCACTGCAGAAGCCCCCACCAGGCACTGCTTCTCACCTAGCTTACATCACAGCACTGGGAACAGAGGCTCAGAGAGTTGACAAACAATGACAGGAACCAGAGAGGGTTGTGCCAGAGGATAAGCAGTATGCAGGCAGCCAGCCTGGGGGCAGGAAAACTGGTAGAGAGTGCATTCTGGGCAGAGAGACCAGCTACTCTAAGTAGAACAGTTATGGTGGATACTCACAGAATTATTTGTTTAATGTAATTAACCAACCCCTATTCCCACCATCAACAAAGGGGCAATAGTAAGGACACAATCTGGCCCACTCCATAATTGATATGAGGGTAGACAGAACCCCAGCTCCCTGGCTCTAGGCTAACTGGTCCAGGAGCAGACTAGGTTTGCCAAACTTGGCAAATAAAAATACAAGCCATCCAGTTAAATTTGAATTTCATGTAAACAATGAATAGCTTTTCAGTATAGGTGTATCCCATGCAACTTTTGGGACATACTTATAACTTTAAAATGACGAGTTGCTTCTGTGAAATCCTAATGCATCTGGTTGTCCTGTATTTTATCTGTCAACCTTACTCTTGACTCTGGACTGAGCCCTCAAGAGAGTGCTTTCTGCAGGATGCAATTAAAAGACAACTGAGCCTGCTTCTCTCAGGGAGAACAGTGCAAGACATTTTCGGTCATGTGGAGAAGGCCAACCTACCAAGGGAGAAATTAGCTGAAGTCAGAAGTCAGCAACAAGCGGAGGTGAATGCAGCAAAAGTAGGCAGCACTAGGGGCCAGGTTCAAGTCTTTTCCCTGCCCTTCCTACACCTTAGTGATTCTGCTGTCCGTTTCCTGATCCCCTACTCCCTGCCCATTCCCATCCCAGCCCCAGCTCCTGTGGTCAAGGGAGCAAGGAGAGGCATTTGAATTCAGCATCTTAATGGTAATAATATCAAGCAAATGCACTTTTGGCACAATAAGGCCAGGGTTGCTGTGTTATATGGCACATAGTCGAAGCCATTTCTTATATAGACCAGATGGGGTATTTTTCCAAAGGAAATTAATCCTCAAGATGGCAAATTATGTTTGATTTCAGAAATTTAAAGAGAACACAAGTCAGAGTTAAAACACACACCTTTCTCCTGCCCCATCCACAGCGTCAGAAGTTCTTCTGCAAATCAAGTGGAAAAGCTCACAGATAGCTCATAGGATACCCAAAGCGCCTAAAATTTGCATAACAAAAGATGTATAACAAGTAATAGATACTGGGTTCATGCCCCATAAAGAGGTCCTATAGATGTATAAGAAAACCACAATTGGCAACTGCCGAAAGTGGGCCAGGGATATTTGCAAAAGAAATATAAATTTCTAATAAGCATGTGAAACAAAAGTTCAGCCTCATTACTAAGCAAGTATATCTAAACAGAAACATCAAATACTCTTTTTAAACTCTTCAGCTGGCAAATTAAGAATAGCAATTTGCCAAGCACAGTGGCTCACACCTGTAATCCCAGCACCTTGTGAGGCCAAGACAGGTAGTTCTTGAGCCCAGGAGTTCAAGACCAGCCTGGGCAATAGAGGGAGACCCTGTATCTACCAAAAATTAAAAGATTAGCCTGGTGTGGTGGCCTGCGCCTGTGATCCCAGCTACTCAGGAAGCTGAGATGGGAAAATCGCTTGAGCCTGGGAGGCCAAAGCACTGCACACCAGGCCGCACAACAGAGTGAGACTCTATCTCAGGGGGAAACATAAATAAATAAGAATGTCAATTTTACTGAATGCCGGCAAGGGTTCAATAGAATGTGTCCTCTCTTATACTAATGGCATGTGTAGCCCTAATATGCAAATAAATTGGATAAAATAATAAATGGCAAAGAGCCTAACAGCAAAAATGAGCAAAGGGATTGAACAGCCAATTCACAGAAGAGGTGCAGGTGGTCAAAAGAGATTAGGTATAGATATAGATTCAGATGCAGAAATTTAGATTTAGATAAATGCTCCCAGTCAACCCAGGGATCAAAGTAAAACAAGACACTAGCTTTGTTTTACTAAGCCAAGATATTTGTCTTGGCCTATGACATCATGAATCCTGATAACTTCTATTCCTGGGAAGCGTTTGGGGAAATAGCCAGTCTCTCACAAAGTTAGTAGGAGTAAGTATTCCTCCAGCATTTTTGGAGGGTAACTCAGCAATATCAGTTAGAAGGACCTGAAATCTCTGACACCTCTGTTTCTTCCTTGAAGATAGAAAATTATTGTTTACCGTCCTCTTAAAAGTGAATGTCTGCCTTCTATGGTGGCACATGACTGTAGTCCCAGCTACTTGGGGAAGCTGAGGCAGGAGGGTCCTCAAACTCATGGCATGAACCCATGAGTTTGAGGCTGCAGTGCCACTGCATGCCAGCTTGGACAACATAGTGAGACCTTATCTCTTAAAAAAAAGTAAATCCCCAATTCTTACTGTCTCAGGAAATAATTGTTACTGCATAGTACTTTACTCTTTCCTAATTTAGAAAACCCTTTTTTAAAATTTCTAACAATGGGGTTATTTTGCCTGTGTTTTGACCCATTTTATCTCTATTGCAGGCAGCCTGATGAATCATGTCTCATTTTTAATATTTCATTATGAGTGTGGTGACCAATTTGGGTGCCATATTATTGTTGAAAAAACAAAGCTTAAATGTGGAGGACTGTAACAAAGTAATTGGGTGTTCGGGAACAACGGGAAACTGGTGACTGTGTTTGGGTGGATGACGATCTGTGTCCTGTGCATCCAAGTTGCCCTGCTGATATATGGCCCATTCCTCCTCTTCCTTCCTTGGAACTTTTCCCACTGCCCCATCAACTAAGCACATATTCCCTCCTTCAAGATTTCCTTCGTTCCTGGGCAGGAGTCCCTGTGCTTGGAATCCTGCCCCATCCCATCCCGTCAAGCTGTCTCCTGCAATCATTCTAGCAGCTCCTGAAATCCTGCTTCCTCCACAAAGCCCTCCCCAGCTGAGAGCAAAGTGATTTTCCTCCAGCTTCCCACCTGTTCCAAGCGTGTGGCCCTGCCACACTGCTCCCTCCCTCCCTCCCCCTTCCGTTGTTGTCTGTACCCAGGGACCAGACCGTGCGCTCAACGATGTCCTGTCCACTAAATGGCTGCTGTGTCCTGGACGTCCTTTTCTGCGCCTGTTTGTGTCCACTGTGGCAGATGCCAGTGTTTATAAATGTGATTTGCTTCTATCAGCAATGCGGGAGAGTGGCGTGGTGGCTGCTTGCATTCTCAGGAGATGACCATACAGGACATTGCCAAGTTCAAATTTCCATGGCTTACTTTTAGGTTCAGCTTTGCTCTCTGGGAGACTTATTGGAACCTTTCTGTGCCTGTCTCAGGTTTCCTTAGGATAGAGTGATGCTGATTTAACTGGCAAAATCTGAAAATTACACTAAGGATAGTGACTTCAGTGCAACCAAGAATTTGATTTTTTAAGTGTTAAAATTACTACTAACAGCCAAATCTAAATGTTAGAATTAGAATCCATCCTCCCACAATTCTGTTTTCCTCTTTCGTGGTTCAGTGACACTTTAATTGAACTGGATTCCACAGCACGAGCACTCTGGTATCCGGCACCATGAAACACCTTCAGTTGCTAAAACAGATGAAAAGTTTTCTTTTAAAGCCTTTTTCCGCTCTCATATCTAAACAAGACTAAAATTAATTTCACACTCTTTTTACCTTTGGGGAAAATGCTTGCTTTTACAGCCTTTTCCTAGTGTCAAAACAAAAGTTTCCTTTTACTTCTCAGAATCTTGAGATCCTTTTCTGATAAAGAGAAAAACAAATGTGCTGGAATTAGGTCCCGAATTACTACCGTACTGAATCAAACCAGGAACTTCGGCTTCCAGGAACTGGTGGCACTAATGTTAGCAAACAGCATGAAACAGAAGAACGCAGGAATCACCCAATTTTCTCACTCACTCATTTCACCTTTAATTGTTTCCTAAATTGTTGTATGAATATTTGAAAGCCATATTTTGAATCCTTTACAGCTTAAGGTGAGATACAAAGGAGTTTTTTACATGATTATATACAACTACAATCTGTAGTCAGTGGTGCTACAGAAGGGCAAAGGATTTTCCCTCCTCCTCTGTCAGGGAACAAGAGAAACACAACAGTCTCAGGCTCCAAACCTCTGGTCCTTGTGAGTGATGTTTTTCTGTTTTATATAGACACCAACAAAATTATCCTAAGGAGCCCAAACGGTGATATACAATCAATTACAGATGCTAGAAAATGGAAGCACATTGCACGTTAGCATTTCTGCCTTCTAATAAAGCAGTGGGGATCGGATGCCCTTCTTCATCTGTCTGCTCACGACCGGTTTTTTCC
The DNA here is from genome assembly GCF_030222135.1 of Aotus nancymaae. Lineage (NCBI taxonomy): Eukaryota > Metazoa > Chordata > Mammalia > Primates > Aotidae > Aotus > Aotus nancymaae. The sequence goes on along the minus strand of NW_026988450.1, from coordinate 12,078,256 downwards.
TTCACACCCACTGTGCCCTGGGTCACCTGCCCAGGACTGCAGCAGACAGACCGTAAAGGCAGGTGAGTGGCTGCTGACTGCTGATCCCTGCCTCCCTCCTCCTCGGGCCATCTGATCTGGTCCAACGGCATCCTTGAGAGTGAGAAGAGATGAGGAATGGTTCTCCTTTCAATGACAAGGAGAGGCCATGAAAAACTGTGGGTCACAGTCTCTGCAGAACCTTTGTCGACATCAAGGGCTCCCTCCCTCCCACATCAAGCAGACAATCCCTTCCCCAAATCCAGAAGATCAGCAATAATTGACTTGGCTTCTGGCCATTACCCTTCTGGTACAAACGCAGCAGAACAGTTCACTAGCTGTTTCCGATCTGTCCCTGCCCTCCCTTCAAGTGACTCCTCACATCTGATTAAAATCGGTAATGCAGTAGTCCTGGAGAGAGGAGGTGCTATTTATTTCTGTCAAGTTCTGCTTGGAAGGTTTGAGGCTTCCTCCTACCAGACATTTCACTAGTAAACAGAAAAGTCACCCATATTGTCATGCTTGCCCTGACCTGCAAGCTAGTGAACAATAAATCTTAATTATAGTTAAATGCCAAAATCTGCAAAGAATGAGGCAGCACTAGTCAACTGTGAATTGGTCTGACTCCCCCGCCTCGGCTGGGGTGCAGCTGCAGGAATACATAAATTAGTTTGTGATTTGTTTGTGCCGGAACAATCAGTCGAGGCTGTTTCTTGAGAGCGTTTCCAGTATCAGTGGGCACACTGGCATTCATCCTATTGCCATGTCAGATGCAGGTGGCATCTGGGAAGTTTTATTTTAAAGGACTTTCAGCATTATGCTGGGGTTAATAAGAAAGCGCTATTTTAAAATATCTCGGCAGTTTTCCAAAGTAGCGCTCAGCCTCCTGACATCTGCTCCGTCCATACTTGTTACCTTTGGGTTTATTCGGAGAAGCGTTGAATAACCTTTTTGTTAGCAATCTCCTTTTTGCACAGCGCAGGGCCACTGGAGATGGAGGCAGGCATCCATGTGGGGGCTTTTTCTTTTCTTCTCTTTTTTCCCTGCTGCTGTAAAGCTCACGTGCTTTTTGGTATTCAAGTATTTGCTTGTCATAATGCTAAATAAAGCCACCTTGTTGTTCCCTTGCCTGGGTCCTCTTGACGTATTGGCACCCATATGAGAGAATGAGAAAGGTGATTGCCGACGTAACTCTATTCAATGGCTTCAGGCTGTTCTATCAATTTTGAGACTGACAGGAGTTCGGAGATGGAACTTGGAAAGACAGAGTTTGGGCTGCTCAGTGCTGGATCCCATGAATCAATCTGCAATCTACTCCTGTTATTTTAGATGCAGATCCTGTTGTCGTTGGGAGTCTGTCATCTGCAGGATGCCCCTATCAGGCGGTTTTCTAAATAATAAGGCTGGCATGGATTCCTAGCTTCTGGAATCAGCAGAGTGCAATGACAGACCTTGGGATGAAATGGCATTTCATTAATTACCAGGTGGATGTGTACATCGGTAAGAAGAAAGTTTAAAAAAAATAAAAACCTTCCCCAACAGAGGTGGGAGTTAGGGAGGGGGTTACAAAATAGGCCGCTTTCTGATGTCCTTTTAAGAAAAACGAAAGGGGAAGCTTTATTTGGTATTTGAATGGCAGGTAACCCTCTCCTCAGGCCTGGGCAGAGGCCTCCCTTCCTGCCCCAGGGTGCAATAAGGCTGCATCCCAGCTCCCCCGCAGCCCTGCTGTTGGCTCCTCCAGGCCTGCCGCGCAGGCCCCACCCTGTCGCCAGCTTCCTGTTTGTGTCGCTGCTTTGTTGCTTCCTGGCGGTCACTCTGAGCCTGCCCTTCTGCGGAGCCTCCATCCTGGGGACTGGCTCTCTTCCCAACTCTCTCATGTGCTAGCAAATCTGTCTCTGCCTCAGTCTAAACCCCACATTTTTAAAGGTCAGGCCTGGTCCTGGAGTCTGAGCTGAGCCTTCAGTCAGGACTGGCCTCTCACGGGGCTCTGGCGTTCTGGGGACCTTTTCTCCCAAGAGCTGGCTCAGTGCATTCTTATGGTTGCTTCCTCACCTAACTGCCTGCATCACTTTGAGGAAGGGACAGGGTTGTTACCTCCCTTTACAGGCTGAAAAACAGGCCTGGAGAGACTGCAGATTGAAGTGGTCCTGGGGAAGAAAAGTGAGCTCCCAATCTGCTCACCCAAGATATATAAAGGAGCATCCGCTAACATTGAAACACCCACCTGAGGCTTTCTACCATGTGTGAAGCATTTTATATGCATTATTGCATTTAATCTACACAAGCCCCTTGCCAGGTGGGCATTTTTAGCCTTATTTTAAACCATGGAAACTGAGGCTCACAGAACGTATTATTATTTATTTGTCTGAATCAACTCCTCTCTCTCTCTGCAGGTACCTGCAATCTTCCCCAAGGACACACTTAGCTCATTCAGATGCCTGCTCAAATGCCACGCCCTCAGATGAGGCTTCTTTAGATAGATTGCACTCAATTACCTTCTGTCCCCTCCTGTCTTTATCCTTCTTTTGAGAATTTTTTCACCACCCAATATTGTGTATCTATATTTACTCGTGCAGTCTGTGTATGAGGTCAGGGACTTTGGCTGTTTTGCTCACTGCTATATCCTACTGGTACATGGCAGTTACGTCATACATATCTGCTAAGTGAATGAAAGAATGGATGGATGAATAAATAAGGCTGCATGTCTTTCCATCTTCAAGCTAAAACAGTCATAACGTTTGGTCAGATTGCCAGAAATGACAGGTAATAATCCCTCCCAGATATGGAAACTGAGGCATAAGACCGACCGGTTCAGGATTCTGACACAAAGCACTAGTAGATCCGGGGCTAAACCATCAAACTCTGTGACTAACAAACTGACTATGGCCAGTTATCCTTGCAGTGGCTTCCTGAATCCAAAACATGTGCCTGGGAACTGCTTTATTAAGCTTCTCAAAGTTCTCTTCCTGCATACTACAAAACTCCTGCCTAGACCTCGCTAACCTGACTTCCAGCATGTTGGTGGCTGCTGACAGGAAGAAGGGGGCGAGCCTGTTGAGTTGATCCCTGTCTTGTTAGGAGAAAAGTCATGGTAACCCTTATTGCCTTCCCTCTGTCCCCTCCCAGAGCCATACTTTTTAAGTCAAAAAAGATAATTCCTATGTTCTCTCTAATCCTTAAAAGTGATCCCTCCCAGTGTTGGAGGGCGTCCAGTGACACCCTCATGCTTAGAAGGTCCAAGAGGAAATGTTAGGATCAGGACCCAACCAGAGACCCCTGCTAGAGCAAGCCCCTCTAGAAGTTACTCACGTGTAACAGAGTTTTCTCAGGAACCACTATATCTATCTATTATCTATCTATCTATGTATCTGTCTATCTGTCTGTCTGTCTTCTAACTGTGTACCTCTGAGCTGCTGAGAGTCAGCAAGGGAAGAGGACAGCATATTTGCAAGTCCACTCTTGGCCTCTGCTTCTGGGCTCAGGAAAGACACACCTGCAAAAGCAGAATTCAAGCAGCAGATTTAATGTGCTAGACTAGACCAACACATAAAACCCCACAGCCCTGCCTTCTTTTTATCTTTTCTACCAGGCCCCCCACCATATATGATCCTTTTATCAAGGAAAACTTAATAGAGAAGAACCCAAAAAGAAGATTCACTCTAAGATGAATGCTTTCTCTCTTCCCCAACCATGGTGGCCCATGAGGAGGCAGCTCAAACTTCATTGCAGATGCTAAGTATAGCGGGCCAAAAAATGTACAAGGCATGATTTTCTACTTCAAGGAGATGAGCGTCTTGGATTAAACAATCATACGGGAGCTAGAACACATATTAAAGTGGACGGATCAGCTGGGTGCGGTTGCTCATCTGTAATCCCAGCACTTTGGGAGGCCAAGTCGAGAGGATCCCTTGAGCCCAGGAGTTCATGCCAAAACCCTATCTCTACAAAAAATACAAAAATTAGCCAGGCATGGTAACATGTGCCTGTAGTACCAGCTACTCAGAAGGCTGAGGTGAAAGGATCACTTGAGCCCAAGAGGCAGAGGTTGCAGTGAATCAAGATTGCACCACCGCACTCCAGCCTGGGCAACAAAGCAAGATCCTGTTTCAAAAAAACAAACAAACAAACAAACAAAAAAAAAAAAAACATGGGTTGATTGAAGGAACCAACATGCCTTGAAGGTTCAAAAGAAAGGAGAAATCACAGTCGACAGATTGAGAGAGTCGGGAAAGATTTCATGAAAGTGACTTCTGAGACAAATCTTGAAGGAATGGTGGGATTTTAATAGGCAGCGATGGAGTAAAGGAAGGATACCCCAGAAGTGCAGAGCCAGAGGGCAAAGCATTGTGGGTGGGGGAAAAGTAGGTTGAGTTCGGCCAGAGCTTAAGACACATGCCAAGGAATGACAGATGATAAGGCTGCAAAGGAATTAGGATGCAGAAAGCCAGTTAAACGAATTTACACTTCATTTGAAAGGCAAAGGAGAATGGTCCATCCGTACAATGGGAAACTTCTCCTCAGTAAGAAAAGGTTTGTCGTTTGATTCAAATTTAATTCAGCTCTAAAGACAAATAGTTGATTCCGTTATTAGAAAACTGTAAGTGTGTTTGGGCAACTTGGTTTTTGAATCTTCTCTTACACCTGTAAATCTTACGAAAGCAAAATACAGATTAAGTGTATCCAATCAAATTTAATCTCCACATTGAGATGTGCTGTAACTGGTAAAACACACACTGGATGCTGAAGCGCGGTGTGAAGAAAGGATATGAAATATCTTAGTCATCATTCTGATGTGGATTATGTTTTGAAATGATGGCATTTTGGATCTCCTAAGTTAAATACAAATCTTATGGGAGCCAGGCATGGTAGTGTGCACCTGTAGTCCCAGCCTCTCAGAAGGCTGAGGCAGGAGGATCACTTGAACCCAGGAGTTCAAGTGAACCCAAGACCAGCCTGGGCAGTGTAGTGAGACCCTATGTCAAAAAAAAAAAAAAAAAAGACCAAAATATATGATGAAATGGAAACAGCAAAAAGCACAGAGGAGTCATTGAAGGGTTTCGAGTGGGGATGTCACTTGATGAGAGATGCAGAGATGCTCCAAAACAATAATAATGATAATTTTGAGGGAGTGTGTGACATGGATTGCAAGTGGGGGAAACTACAGACAAGAAAGTGCGTTGAAAGATATTTTTAATGGCTGCACCAGGAAGGACCTGACTGAGTCAGAGGCTCAGATAGTTGAACTTCACTCCCCAAATATGGCTCAAAAGTGAACTCCTGATGCTCTCACTGGACTAACACCAACCCTCAGTCACTTGCAAAATACCTCACAACCAGGAAAGTTCTGGGTTCTACTGGGAAGGTTCAATCACTGTGAAAGGTCAAAGGTCACCCTGATGAAGGATCCTGGACCAACCCTGACCCCTGGCTTGACTTGGAGGAAAACCCGACAAGGTTTGTTACTACGTCTTGAGCTGGAATTTACCATTGGAAATGCAGCCTTTGTCACCAGCATGAGGAGAACTGTTTTGCATTTGATGACATTTTCAAAATGGTGTGAAAAATCCCTGACGTTTTTATTAGAAAATCTATAAAGCCCAAACAAATGGTTTCATGCTGCTTTGCCTCATTCTTCATAGGTTCATCGGCAATCCATCATCCCTCCCACTTCTCCCGCGCCCTCCCACTCCCCTTGAACCCATCAGCAGCGACATCTTGCCCATGAACAAAAGAACTACTCAGAGAAGCCCTTTAAACCTTAGCTGTCCTTTGCTTCTCAACTTATACCCCTTAAATCAACGACAATCACTCCACCTTCGCCGGCTCCCTTCCTGAAAGGCGAGACGATGTTGTCACCTCCTTCCAGAAATCCTTTCCTTTTCATCTCACAACACTCAATTCCAGAAGCTTGACTTGCCCTCTCTTCAGTTAGAGATGGGACTCTCTTTCTCAGGTCTCTTTTATGTTTGCTTTAATTTCCAGTTCAAACCAAATCACTGGATTAAGAGCTAATCAGTGAATACTGTCTTTCCCGAGAAAATTTTAAGTCTCTTCCTTAGATTGTCATTTTGAATAAAGAACTCCTCTATCTTGAATTTCAAATAAGGTGACCTGCCTCAGGCTTCAGATGCACCTCTTCCTTGCTTTCAAGTCTAAGCCATTCAAGCCAACTCCATCTGTCTATTATGCAACTTCCTGTCTATCCCTTCAGCCTCCCTAAAACAGACAACAGAAAGTTGTTGGACTTCCTCTTACCCCTTCTCCCTTGTGAACCCTTCTCCCTGTACCTCCCGCCCCCACTAAGCACAGTAGCTGGTACTCCAGATGTTCAGAGCAAAAGTACTGCTATACAGCCATTGGACACTGCTACTCTCTTTCACCATTGTTGAGTGAGTCTGATGCCTTTGCCAACACCATCACTATTTGGTTCTTTCTTATCTTCTCTACCTAGCTCTCTTTTGCTTTTTTGATTAATCAGCTTTCATCTATTTTCTGTTTTATACTATTTTTTTATTCAACCGAATGTGTTAGGTGATCACAGTTGGCCAACTAGTATGTTGGCATGTGTTTGGGGTTGTGGGGCTTTAATGTTTTCATTTAATTCTCACAATATCCTTGTGAGGTAAGAAGGGTGGAGACGATCACTGGCTCTATTTTACAGATGGTAAATCTCTTTCCTAACTTCCCAGTTAGAGATGAGAAGCAGCTCTTCTGCCCCCAGATCGCAATGCCTTTCCACCATACCCCACTGTTTCACCTCCTCATGGAATGCTATTCCATGTCCTCATTCTGATTTCTGGCCTGTCACACCTCTTCCTAGGCCTCTGCTCAATTCAGCTTCAGCCAGGTCGCTTCCTCTTCCCTTGCTTCTCTGCCCATGTTCCTTTGCACGGTAACTGCCAGCCAGTAACACTGAGCACTAAGCTGAGGGGAATGAACCAGCTAGAATTCTTGCTCAGTCTTAAAGCTAAACACCCTGGTTTAGCTCTGAGCTGGCTTTAGAGTGAGATTCGGATCTCAAATGCTGTTACTAGTCCTCCCCTACCCTGCACTCCACCCCCTGCCACCTCGATCCCACACGTGCCCATCACGCCCCAAGACACTGGCCCTCAATGGCAGCACTGTCTCCTGCTTTCCCAAACCACCCTGGGCTGTAAAACCTGGGAGGCTCATCTCTGTGCTTTTTTTTTTTCTCTTATCCTCAATGTGTTTTGCAGCACTCCCTCAGAGCAAATAAATACTGAAAAAAAAAGAAGAAAGAAAATCCCAGCAGGCAGAGTCTGGCAGCCCAGGCCACTTTACCTGCAACTCAACTGACACTCGGTGAGATGCTCAGCAAACCTCTACAACAGGTGCGGGGAAAGCTGCAAAAAATACAAACACGCTGCTTTGCTGTGGATTCTTCATTTTTAACTGAGACTTTCAGGGTCATATTTATTCCCCTTCAAAGACCCGGAACAAACCCAAATAGCAGAAAATGCAGCACTGCTCTAAAAGGCACAAATCAGCCAGAGGCGCAGGGCGGGGGAAGTAAATGGAATTCCTACAGTACCCCCAAGCTCAGCAGGAATTCTTTTTGTCCCCTAATCCATCTCCTGTGTCACCAAGTGTGACGGTAGCCAAACAGGCAGGCAGGCTCTCATGGCCACAAAGAAGACAGGATGCCCCCACCCTTACCCCTCACCACCAGGGCAAACACTTCACATGAAACTTAAGTCCGGCATTCCGGTGTGGCATTGCGGCAGTGGAGTCAAGGTCAAATAAGTTCACTGAATAAGACCGAGGGGTCTGAAGTGGCAGATGACAGTGGGATAGGCAGGAAGTAGGTAGGGTGTGGGTAAGGGCTTGCCAGCCAGCCCTCCAGCATTGACTCAGCACCCCTCCTCTCCCTCTGCATGTCCTGCTCTCAAATCGCTGCCAACTACCAGCCCCAGCACTGTCAGTAAAAGAGTGAGACCAGGCACTATTCTCCTTTTGTCTTACATCTTCCGTAGAGAGCACTCAACTAGGAGTCCACTGCATGGGTTCCTTTCTTCTGAGAGATGACCAGCAAATCACAAACTCAGTGCATCTGTTTTTCTAAAAAAGAGGAAGATGATGATGTCTTCCCTCCACCCTGTTCCCAACCTTCCCACCATCCTCCACACACACATGCACACATCCTTAAAACTAGGAAGAGTCCCCAAAGGGCTATGAGCTCTTTTTGAGTGAACTCCACTTGAGTATTAGAACATTGGCTATTCGAGGTGATCCTGTATTGTTTAAAAGAAAAAGAAGTCTTAGGCTCTACTCAGCTTGAGAGAGCTGCGCCACGGCCTGAGTGATGGTGGCAGCCTCACCTTTCATTGGTGGCACAGCTTCTAGGGAGGGTGGAGAGCGTGCCTCGGCCTGCGCTTGGCTGGCATCGTTCATCACCGCAGGAAGCCATTCCCTTCCCAGAAAGGCAGCCAGGGACTCATTCCTGATAGCGACATGGGAGAGTTCATGACAGATGGAGACTGTGAGCCCTGTGGTCAGCCACCCCCCGCATTTGACGCCATTCTAATCAGCATAGATTTAACAATGTGTACAAACTTTATGTATGTGTATATATATGATTTGTATATGATCTATAAAAATATATGCATGTATATAGATGCTAAATATGTATATGGTTGGCTGGTTTGTTTGTTCTCAGCACAGACTCCAGATGCTGAGTCTGTGTTGTGCTGTAGGCCTGTATTTTAGGCAAGGATGTCCTACAATCATTTCTAGTTGCTAATTGCGACAGCTCCCAGGATTCCCAGCATGTCTGCCCGCTCTCTGAAAGCTCTTTGAGGGCTTCTCATCATTAGAATTCCCTGAATTTTCGCTCCTTCCTTACAAGCCATCTGGCCTCTCCGCGCTGCAGCTGCAGTCCACCATCCCCCGCCACACACACCTGAGCCTTTGACATCCCCCACCTGAAGCAAACCCATCCATCAAGAAAATCCAAAATTGCAATCAGGAATATTTCTTCCCAAAATCCAAAGTTAAATTTTTTTCTTTTAAACCTCTATTTCATTTCAGATCATTTTTTTCCTCAAATTCATTATTTATACTCTTGAAATATACGTTTCTGTGTGCCAGGGTGGGGATGAGGGGGCGGGAATCTTCCTCCATTTAATCATGTAGCCCAATTAGCTGAGGCCTCTTGAACATTATAATTGTCATTAACTAAAAGAGCAGAGAAGGTCAGGATGTAGAGGCCTTGGAGAGTCAGAGGTTGCAGGCAATCTCACGGGGCTTGAAAGCCTCTGTGTGCTTCTCTCCTGAAGAAGGGTAGGTGCCAATGAGCTAGTCCTTGCTCACAGTCATTAACCTCAGATAGAGGGACATTTTGAGTGACAGAGAGCCACCAGCGCACCATGCAAAGGAATACATAACTGGTGGTGGCATTCATCAGAGGCAGGAACCTGGGAACAAGAAGAAAGAGAATAGAGGCCCAATACCAGTAGGAGCTACCGTTCTGAAACTGTCAGAGGTGGGCCGGGTGGTGGAATTTCCAAGAGATTGATCCAGCTAAAAGAGAAATTTCCACTTTTGTTGTATCTGGAACCAAGTAGCTCTTTCTCCCTCTGTCTTCATTCTGTTGTTGTTGTGATAGCTGCTGTTTGCTTGCTTTTGTTTTAATTGAAGAGATACTGAAAAGCCATTTTGTAAAGATATCGCACGCAACCCAAATGGCTCAGGCAGACTTTCCTTTATTCATAAGATGCCAACTGTGAGCTTGTGTTCCAGTGACACCGGGCATGTGACCAGTAAAAGGAAAATCCAGACAAAAGAGATGGTGCCGTAATAACGCTAATAACATGTAGACTAAGGAGATTTACCAAACAGATTTTTCCATTCAATAGCATTGCAGCCAAAAAAAAAAATTTTTTTATGTTATTAGCTCGCCACTCATTTACCTCTTGTCAGTGGTAGCCGATCAGGTAGAGAGGCATAGCTGTAAGAGATCTGCACTAGGAAACAGAAGAAAATAGGGCCTGATTGCTAATTCAGCCAAGTCAGAATAGAAGCTTCATCCTCCTTCACAGACCACAGGTTCGCTTAGCAAAATACGGTGCAGTGACATGCATCAATATATTTAACTACTGTTTACCAAATGCTTGCTTTATGCCAAGTTTTAACATACAGTTTCTTGTTCAACCTTCTGCTGTGGGATATATTACGTCCCCCTCAAATTTTTATATTGAAGTCCTAACCCCCTTAGAGTGTGACTGTATTTGGAGACTTTTAAAGAGGGCTTTTAAAGAGATAATTGTGTTAAAACGAGGTCATTAGGGTGGGCCCTCATCCAATACAACTGATGTCCTTATAAGAAGAAATTAGGACACAGACATACACAGAGGCGGGACCATGTGAAGACACAAGGAGACGATGGCCATCTGCAAGCCAAGGAGAGGGACCTCAGGAGATACCAATGCTGCTAACACCTTGACCTTGGACTCCCAGCCTTCAAAACTGTGAAGAAACACATTTCTGCTGTTTAAGCCACCCGGTCTATGGCATTTTGTAATGGTAGCCCTCGCAGACTAACGCACCTTCCCAACTTACTCAGTTTAGGAGCAAGGACAGAAAGGCTTCATGGTGGAAAGGGACTCGTTCAGAATGTCAAAATCACAAGGTGGCAGAAAAAGAATAAAAACACATCTTCTGACTTTCCCTCCGTGGCCTTGAAAAGAAAATGGCACCTCCCAGCTCCCCAAAGACAGGAGAAGCACTGGACAAAAACTTGCCTGCCCCAGGGACAGGCAAGCATCATCTTGAACCTGCCACTGGATGGTAGCTCTAGAGAAGTGGCTGATGGGGGAGGTCGGTAAGAGGCGCAGTGGGGCAGGTCGGTAAGTGGCGCAGTGGGGCCACGTTAGGGCTGACTCATCCCGGCTGTTCAGAAGGAGCTGCCCTTCCACCAGGCTGGGAGGCAGTCAGAGGGGCCAACTATGGAGCACCCTGTGTGGTTAGGGCTGCCCTAAGGGTTTCCTGTGTATTAAACCAGATTATCCTCACCACAGCCCACTGGGCTCAGGATGACTGTTATGCCCATTTAATAGATGAGAGGCCTGAGGCACAGGGGTGAAGCGATTGGCTCAGGGACACCAGCCAGCAAGAGGAGCACAGATGAGGGCACAAGGTGGGGGCCATGAGTTTTCTTCCCACTCTCTAGAGTGCCAGGTGCTAAAGCAAAATTCCATGCTGGAGACGTGACAGGAACGGAGCATAGAGCCATTCCACACTGGCAGCATAGATGTTAACTGGGATCAGACCATGTAGGGTGGGGAGAGGCTGGAAGTCTCTCTTCACAGTTCCAGAGAGGTGTTGAGATCTAGTGGGCAAGCTGGGCTCGGGGCAGCCCTCCCCACCGGTCAGTGGTGACCATCATCATCTGTACATCACGTGTGATGGAAATGACAGAAAGAACAAATTAAAGCAAGAACAAGCCCCGCTGTTTTCCAGGTGTTAGGGGTCTTTCTCATCCCCTGATGGCCGCCTTAGGAGGCTGATAAGGAGGCGGTTTTTTAGCGACAGGGCTCAAAGAAACGACTTGCTGGCAATCCAGGCCCTGACGGGGCTCCTTCCATGACCTTCCCTAACGCCCTCCACACCGCCTCCCCTTCCTTCACTGCTGCTCTTTTCTCTCAAACGCTTCTCAAATTCACCTCCCACTTCTCCTTGTCTCACGGGTCACGTCTTGCTCTTCTTAGTTTGCCTCAGTCTGACAAGATCTTTAGTTCTTAAATCTCCAGGCTTTTAGAATTCTCAAAAAGCAATCGAGTTTACTCAGGAAAAAACGTATGCTTGTAGATACCTCCATGGAGCGTTCGTGCAGTTGCTAGAGCTTCACTGACCTCCCAAGCAGGGACACTCTCTAAGAACCCATACCCTAGTTGCTTCTCTTTGCTTTTGAATAAACTTCGGAAGGTTTATTTCTCTCCAGTACAAATGTTTGTCTCCGTTACACTGATTCGAGGAAGACCTCTGCTTCAGATGGCTTCTCTGGTTTACGTCTCGTCCACCTCTTTCTGATCATTCTAGCAGTCTTTTTCTTTGCTTCTCAGGGAAACTCCATCTCCTCCTGCAGTCTATGTGTTATGCACAGGCAAAATGATCTTCTCTTTATTTCCTATAACGGTGACTCCTCCTAAGCATTCTATATTAAACTCCACTCAATATGAAGCTTGGAAATAGGTGATGGAACACGAGGAAAAAAAAAACACGACATAGCTGTGCCCTTATGGATAAGTAAAAAAAGATGAAGTCGGACAATTACTTACAAATTGGACATGTTACCTTACCAGAAGAGACGTGCACCCATGTTCTCTGGGAGCATATAGTAAAGGGACTTAAGCAAGGAGCTGACTGGGTTCAGGGGAAGGCCTGGGAAGGCTGCTCTGAGAAAGTGGCATCTCAAAAGGAACCTAAAGAAGGAGCAGGGGGCAGGGTGTGGTGGCTCACGCCTGTAATCCCAGCACCTCGGGAGGCCAAGGCAGGTGGATCACTTGAGGTCAGGAGTTCAAGACCAGCCTGGCCAACATGGTGAAACCCTGTCTCTACTAAAAATACAAAAATTAGCAGAGCGTGGTGACGCAAACCTGTAATCCCAGCTCCTTGGGTGGCTGAGGCAGAAGAATCACTTGAACCCAGGAGACGGAGGTTGCAGTGAGCCCAGATCATGCCACTGCACTCTAGCCTGGGCAACAGAGCAAGACTCCATATCAAAAAGAAGAAGGAGAAGGAGAAGGAGAAGGAGAAAGAAGGAGAAGGAGAAGGAGAAGAAAAGAAAAGGAGTGGGGCTTGGTCAGACCAAAGAGTGAAGGAGAACAAGTCAAGCAGAGGTCCCAACTTGTTGAATCCCACATTAGAGGAAGCACGGCAGAGCTGAGAGTCTGCAGAGTCCAGCATGGGGGAGCCCAGAGTTCAAGTGCTGACAAGCATGAGACAAGAGGACACAGAAGCACATCGTGGCCATCCTGAAAAGCCAGGAAAAGGACTTCTGATATATACCAAGGGTAATAGGATCTGATAAGGATCTGCTGTGAGGGAGGAGTTGAGAGTATTTTTCACTTTAAATTGGTGAATATGCAACACATTCACATGTTTTCCAAAACCAGAAAGTATAAAAGCTGTTCAGTACAAAGTTTTTTCTGGCTTGGTTCTCTCCTCTCCTAAATAGGTAACAATGTTTCAGTTTCACATGTGCCCTTGCTGACTTTCTTTATGCCTGTACAAATATGACTAGAACAAACAAGACTAGAGATTCTTTGTTCATCTTTACATATTCAAAATGTAGCATACCATGCACAGTGTTCTGTACCTTGAACCTTTTTTATGCTAGATCTTGACTATTTTGTATGCTGTTGACTTACGTCTTGTATCATTATTATTATCACTACTATTTAACTTTTCACAAATGTAGGTCTTTCATTTCCTACCAGATGGTAAGCTTCTGGGAAACACAAGCTGCATCTTACTCAATTTTGCATAAGATAGGTATTCAGTAAAAAAAAAAAAAAATCTGTTAATTGGTTGAGCACGGTGGCTCACACCTGTAATCTCAGCGCTTTGGGAGGCCATGGCAGGGGGGTCACTTGAGGTCAGGAGTTCAAGACCAGCCTGGCCAACATGGTGAAAACCTGTCTCTACTAAAATGCAAAAAAAAAATTAGCCAAGTGTTGTGGTGGTGGGTGCCTGTAATCCCAGCTACTCAGGATTCTGAAGCAGGAGAATTGCTTGAACCCGGGAGGTGGAGGTTGCAGTGAGCCAAGATTGTGCCACTGCACTCCAATATGGGTGACAGAATGAGATCTGTCTCAAATAAACAAAATTATGTTAATTGATATAGGTGTTGAATAAAAATCTTTGTTGAATACACTAGTTACTATGAAAAAGAATAAATGCTTCATCTAGCCTATTCTCTCAAATTTTTTACTTTTGATTTTGCCGCTTTTCCAACATTCACCAGAGTAGACATAATGGACTCCTGTGTACTCATCCTGACTTCAACAAATTTCCACATTTTGGCGATCTTGATTCTTGCCCATCCCCACCACCCATCCACCCTGATGTATTCTAGTACAAATGCAAGACATCATGTCATTTTCTCTGTAAATACCCAAGCGAGCACCTCTAATGGATAAAGCCTTTGCTTTAATAACAAACATGTGCCAACAAAACTAACAGCAGTTCTTCAGCATCATCTAACGTCCACACCACAGTCAGACCTCCCTGATTTTTGCAAAACTGTCTTTACACACAGTTAGCTTGTTGGAATCAAAACCACACAAATCCACCGACAGTACCTGGGTGTTGTGTTCATAGTTCTTAGTTATCTCCCATTCCATCACTGTTGCCTCCTCCATCCCTTCCTCTGCCTCTTTTATGCCATAGATTTAGTAGAGAAACCAGGTCATCTCCCATGAACACTGTCCACATTCTGCACTTAGCTGATTGCTTTCTTGCGGTATCATATGACTTGTTTTCTATTTCGCAGGTTTTCCTAAAAACTGGCAAGATTTGTGTTTTGAGAAGTTTTCTAAGCTGCTTTGTGGAGATTTGATTATACAGTGGGAGAGTGGACACTGAAATGCCCATGTTACTTGCCCTGGCACAAGATAGTAGCCCCGTAGACTAGAGCAATAGCACGTAGCTTCAGGGCTCATGTAGACAGAGAAATGGGTCAATTCGAGAAATGTTCAGGAGGTGGAATAAACAAAACTTGTGGACTAAGTGGAAAGGAGTATGTTTCCAATGCTCTGTTAAGAATCTGCCCTTTGGGAGGCCAAGGTGGTTGGATCATCTGAGGTCAGGAGTTTGAGACCAGTCTGACTAACATAGTGAAACCCCATCTCTATTAAACATAAAAATTAGCTGGGTGTGGTGGTGCATGCCTATAATCCCAGCTACTTGGGAGGCTGAGGCAGGAGAATCGCTTGAACCCAGGAGACGGAGGTTGCAGTGAGCCCAGATGATGCCACTGCACTCTAGCCTGGGCAACAGAGCAAGACTCCACATCAAAAAAAAAAAAAGAAGAAGAAGAACAAGAAGAATCTGGAGCTAGGGCAGTGGCTCATGCCTGTAATCTCAACACTTTGGGAGGCCAAGGCAGGAGGATCATTTGAGTTCAGGAGTTCAAGGCCAGCCAGGGCAACATAGGAAGATCCCCCATCTCTATTAAAAAAAAAATTGTTGGCCAGGCGCGGTGGCTCACGCCTGTAATCCCAGCACTTTGGAAGGCCGAGGTGGGCGGATCACGAGGTCAAGAGATCGAGACCATCTTGGTCAACATGGTGAAACCCCGTATCTACTAAAAATACAAAAAAAAAATTAGCTGGGCACGGTGGTGCGTGCCTGTAATCCCAGCTACTCAGGAGGCTGAGGCAGGAGAATTGCCTGAACCCAGGAGGTGGAGGTTGCGGTGAGCTGAGATCGCACCATTGCACTCCAGCCTGGGTAATAAGAGTGAAACTCCATCTCAAAAAAAAAAACAAACAAATAAAATTGTTTTTAATTAGCTGGCATCATGGCCCACACCTGTAGTCTCAGCTACTCTGGAGACTGAGGCAGGAGGATCATTTGAGGCTGAGAGATCAAGGCTGCAGTGAACTTGGATCATGTCACTGCACTACAGCCTGGACGACAGAGCAAGACCCTGTTACAAAAAAGAATCTGAACCTCACTATGAGACAAACCAAAAAAGCTGCTTTCTCCTGGGAAAAAACCTTTACATGTTTACCTACATTCTTTTCACAGTTATCATTTATGGCAAGTTTTAAGGCATACAAAGTTGGAGTATTATTGTTGGTGTTAAATTTTATTGCTGTGGCTTTAAAACATAAACAAAAAAATAATTCCTTCTTAAGTAGTTGGAAATTGTAATCATACTCTTGGGAATAGATTTTACTGCATGGATACTGTAAAGCACAAAGATAATAAACTTAAATTGCAGAATTAGTATTGAGAATAAATTTTATTGCTCTGGCTAGCGCACTGAGAAGTAGGATTCATAACTCTTTTTTTTTTTTTTCAGCAGCTGGTTTATGTAGAATGACTCTGAGTCTGGTGTGTAGGGAAGATCAAAGGTTACCAGCATCACAGATCATGTGTCCTGATGAGGAGCCTGGGCCCATGGGAGCAGCTTGATTCTTACAGGTGGTCTGGGACCTGGAGAGAAACTGGCCCAGGCACCAGTATCTGGCAGGCAGGCAGGCTGAGAAGACTACCTGCACCTCCTCTTCTCAGCATTGAGGAGAGGTCATCTGGGTTGCTACTAACTTCTCCCCAACACCGCTCCCCTGGAGATGTCTCTGCACTCCCCAGTCTCTACAGGATCCAGATTGCAGTCCAGCTTTGAAAAGCTCTGCAGATCAAGAATGGAGTTGTGTTTGGGTGTTGGATGGTCTTTCTCTTTGTGAACATTCCCTGCTCACTCTGCATGCATCTCAGTGAGGGGACAGCCACACACTTAACCAGGGATCAGAAGCCATTCTTGACTCGCCCTCACCACCTATACATCTGCCACTCACCAGCCCTGCAAATCCTACCTCCCTAGGTGTCTCTCAGATTCCTGGCTTACTCCCCACCCCATTTCAGACTACTGTCATCTCTCCCTAGCACTTTTATTATTTGTTAAGTTTTCTTAAAACACTTGGTCTTGCTCTGTCATCGAGGCTGGAGTGCAGTGGCATGATCACAGCTTACTATAGTCTCAAACTCCTGGGCTCAAGCAATCCTCCCTCCTAAGCCTCTGAGTAGCTGGGACTACAGGCTCAGGCCACCACACTGGCTCTCATTGGCACTTTTATTATAGCCTCTTTCCTCCATGCTTATCACTATAATGATGACCATTGTTACTGAGCACGAGTGAAGTGCCAAGAACTGTGCTTAGTGCCTGGTATCAGTATCTCGTTTGCCCCTCATAACATCCCTGTGAAGTAAGGATATGTTTTTTTCATAAATGAGGAAACTGAGGTTCAGAGGTTAACTATTAAAAGATATAACTTATTTTTTTTAATCACCAGGTCCAAGCAGAAAGTAAATCTTAGATCCTTTCCTACTCTTCAATGACTCCCTGCTATCATTCCTTGTTTCCTTCCTTCCTTATTCCAACAAATAGGCTACTTAGCGTGAAACTCAAGAGCACTGCCAATGTCTCCAGACTCAAACAGCATGACGCAGGTAACTGTAGTTCTCACAGAGTAACTGGTAGTTCTTGGGATGTCATTTGCTCTTGTCTGCAACATAATCCATTTCCATTTCATTGTCTAACTTCTATTTATCCTTCAAGATTTATTTTAGACATCATTTCCATCAGGAAGCCACTCTTAAACTACACACTTCCAGACATGTGAGCATGCACACACATAAAGCTGGGTATGTGGCTCCCCGCCGGCTCCCCGGGCACCCTGGGCATCTCCCTATCACAGCACTCATCACGTTCCATTGTAACCATCTGCTTTGTCTTAGAAATGCCACTGGACTGTCACTTGCCTGACAGCAGAGACTGTGTCTTCTGTCTGAACTCCCAGAATCTGATACCTGAATCCTAGCACACAGTGACTACTCAAAGGCAGCTTACTGAATGAATGCGTGAGCAAATGAATAGTCTAAACTACAGTGAACTCAACAGAAATGATGAGAACAATGACACATAAGCCTTTCCAGTCTCAAAGAAATATCGAGTCATGCCTTTTATTCAGTTTGAGGAACGATACTACTATACTGTTTCAAATTCAGTCTGCAGTTACCTACCTGTTCTCATTCTAATGCCAGTACAATGTTACCTATCAGCTCATGGCAGGATTTAATTGATGGAGAATAAGCAGTTCCTTTCAGTGCCCTTCAGCAAGTTCATGAAAAATAGCACCTTAGCAAGCACACATGAAAATGTTGGGAGTAACATTTACCATGTTTACAGCAAAGTTGGAATGCTTCAAGTAGTTAAAGAAATTAGAAGGTTGTGTAAGTTCGAATCTTCCGCAGTTCCAGAGTTGGCTCAATTCCTGCGAGCTTTTTGTTTGAGAGAAAACTCCTAAATTCTCAAGTTATGTGAAGTTCTTTGCTTTGCAAATGGTCCCCACTGAGGTTATAAACTCCAAAAGTCAAAGAGTATGGAATTTGGGGATATAGAGAGTGGGAGAAGGTGACACAAACCAGGCCTCTGACCCTGGCTGTTCACGGCTGGCTCCTGCCTCTGTTTCTGTTTCCATAGAAACAGCCATCAGATCAGCAAAAATAAGTTCAAGATTCTTCACTTTGTTTTCCTTTCTTCTTCCTTGGAGATAACCACTCAAGGTTTTGTTAATTAGAGAATACGAGCTCATGGCTGAAATGCAGAATGTTTCAAAGTTCAACATTAGTAGAAACAAAGTGGGAAGTCTGTCTGCGCACTGGCCTGCCCCTGTGACAGCTGTCCGTCCTTATCTGGGAAAAGGTGTTCACAACCTTTGCATCCACAATCATCTTCCAAGTCACTTACAGCAGTTGGATAACCTTTATGACTGCACACATTGCTGGGTATTCAGGACGGTCCCTATCAAACTGAGATGAATGTGTTCCATAATGTCTGTTTTTATTACATTAGTCTGGGAAGATGAAATCAAAAGGACTACTTTCAACAAAAACGTCCTGTGTCGACAGTTCAATACTCTTCCTACAGGCCCTGGTGATTGCCCTTATTGTATGCCGGATAAAGGCTAAACGCGCAGCTACCTGCTAGTTTGACAAAGCCCTTCTCTCGTCAGCAGGTTGCTCAGGATTTTTTTTTTTTTTTTCACAGCAGCCCTCTAATTCCACCAAACCCACTGGATTAACAAAAACCTGAAAGTAAAATAGCACAAAATGATATCCCTGCATGAGCTACTATTATACTTTGCAACCTACAATTACACGGGTTCAATCTAAATGCCCCAAGACATTATTTCATTAATTCAAGCCATTTCAGGACTGGTAAATATTTTCTTTTCTTGGGTTTTCTATTATTACTCTGTTTCAGCAGAGAATGATGAGGCAGGCAAAGGCCACCCGAATGAGCATAGTGTGGAGCCAACTGCACAGTCAAGATGACAGGAAAGGGAGGGGCTGGCACGGGGATGGGGACCAGAGTGGACAAAGTCCATTTGGAGGGGAAAAGAGAAACAACCAGCAGAAAGAGAGAAAGAGATCAAAGAGTGGGACCAGTGGCGATCAAGGTGGAGCTCTCAAGCTGGTAGATTGAGGTCATCTATTGCCCGTGGCTGGTGCCAGTTATCCCGACAGCAGGGTCTGGCACAGCCGAGTGCCGTGGACATCGGGCATGCGCAGGGGCTGGAGACCCACAGCGGATTGAAAGCCCCGTGTTGGAGGTGTCCTCAGGTCTCCGAGTCAAACCTTTTAAAGAGGTTTCCTCCCGTGACAGAATCCTTGGACCAATATAGATGCACAGTGTGTAGTTAATTGACTTTCTGAGAGAAGAAAAAATATCCCTAACATTCTTAGTTGGTCCAAAATCTTCCTTCTGTAAAACAGTTTTCAGTATTGGAAAGGAGGATTTGGAGAGGACTGCGGAGCTTGAGCAAAGGGTGCAAATGAACTCATGTGTATGGGTGGGCAGCACCGTTGAGAGGCTTGCAGAACACTTACAGAATATTTCTCCACCCCTGATTCATTCCAGAGAAGACAAGGGGGTTAAGAGGAGGGAGTTGGGAAAGATAAGGGATGTTGATTCTGCGAGCAGCTCTGCAACTTCTCAGCTGTGACCTAGGGGAAGTTATTTAACTTCTGAAGCCACCATTTCCTCAACTACAAGAAGAAAATAAAAATAGCACCTACTTCATAGAATTCCTAGGAAATGATCCAGGTACCATGCTTAGCACATTTCTGGGCACATATTTGACCTCAGATGCAAGGCAGTATTAGTTGAAGCATTTTTAATAGTATGAATAGAACTAGACCTTATGGGCCGGGCGCAGTGGCTCACACCTATAATCCCAGCACTTTGGGTGGCTGAGAGGGGCGGATCACGAGGTAAGGAGTTCGAGACCAGCCTGGCCAACAGGGCGAAACCCCGTCTCTAAAAGTACCAAAAGTAGCCAGGCTTGGTGGCGGGCACCTGTAATCCTCGCTACTCAAGAGGCTGAGGCCAGAGAATCACTTGACCTGGGAAGTGGAAATTGCACTGAGCTGAGATCATGCCGTTGCACTCCAGCCTGGGCGACAAGAGTGGAACTCTGTCTCAAAAAAAAAAAAAAGAACTAGACCTTATGACTCTTAGTGAGGACAAGCAGTTAAAGCCACTAGAATCTTAAATCTCATTAGCAAATACTGGGACAAGAAGCTACACACAGGTGGGAAGCAGGTGCTAGAACGAGAAAGACATCCTAGGGAGAAAGGGACTCCTCCAGGGTCATCCTCACGATCCTTTCCCACTGATGAGGAAAGAGGGAAAGAGGGAGGGACCCAGGAAGTGCTGGGGGTGAGGGCAGGGGCAGGGTACAGGCTAGGCTGGGGCTGCAGCCAACCCAACTGGTTGGAATGCAGGTCGAGCAAGTTCTCCTTTCCAGAAAGGAAAATCCTTCTGGAAACTGTTCATGTTCTGAACCTCAGGACAGGGCAGGTGTTGATGGGGATTGTGGGAGGGTAGCTCTACCAGGAAAAAGAGGACCTGACCAAAAGTCGTACTGGGCTGTAGGAGGATGTGGGTGTCTCTGGTTATTGTTCAGGCAGAGATAACCGCCAGCTGCAGCTCATGGGCATTGTGCTACCATGGATTTCACACTGTGTGCACGATTACGTAACAACAGACAACAGCAAAGGTGCCAATTCCCTCTTCCAAGGCACCTGGTATGCTTTTTTCCTGGGACTGGGTGCAGCGCTCAGACATCACAAGCCATGATGCTCCCTCCCTTCTCCCTGCAAAACCTCACTAAGCTTCCGGAGTCCTCCCGGGGGGGCAGCTCACACCCACTCCTTTGGATGGAGAAACAGCTCCTTGCTGGTTAGTGAGGACAGATGATCACCAAACACCTCTGTGGCAGCAAAGGCTTTTTGCAAATACTGGCTCCTTGGTTCCCTTCCCCTCCCTGGCTGCCAGGGAGGGAAACCAGCTGCATCCCGCAAAACAATTCCACTCAACAAACAATGCAGTGCCCCGACTACTCATAATGAGGTCTGGTTCAAATGTTGGCACACACACAACATATTAATTAAAATAACGTGCATGATAAATAATATTGGGATCCAAAGCACGGAACTCCTCTAAAATCGCAGTTGGTAATTATGCGAGCGCCTGCTAACACACACTCAGAATTCCAGTGTTGCTTACGTGACAAAATTAGTCTCAGAGAGGTGACCTTGAGAGGTGTCTTGTGTGAGTATCCTCCCTCTCATAAACTGCACGATGTTTAAATATCCCTGGAAACAGAGTATCCATCCTAATTTTCAAGCCCTAAAGGAAGAAATTCCTTAAGAGACCTCAATAATTCAATTTAATAATAATTATGTGAGTACCAGCTAGCGTAAGTCTTTCTGCTTAGCCCTGGGGATGGGGTGAGCAGAGCATGATTCAGTTTGGGAGTTTTGTTTGGTTTTGAGTCAGGGTCTTACTCTGTTACCCAGGCTAAGTGCAGAGGGCGTGATTGTGGTTCACATCAGCCTTAAACTCCTGGTCTCAAGCCATCCTCCCACCTCAGCTTCCTGAGTCACCGGGGATTACAGGCATGAGCCATCATGCTCAATATCACATTTTCAAGGAGTAGTAACTGGTTATTGGGTAATATCGGTCCCAGACAGGAAGTCCTTCTATATGCCTCACCTAGATCTTTCATGCTGCAATTAAAAACCCCACCGCCACCTGTTTAGTCTAGGATTCCAGTTCTAACACTTCTAGGGTCTTTATTAGGTATCAGGGCTGGGGGCAGCGGTGACAATAGGCAAGTGTCCTAGAACTTCCCCTCACCACCGAGCTCCTGACCTAAAGGTTCTCACCAATTCCAGCACAGCGAGGCAACTGTGGGCCATCTACTTTATAGAGGCCCTTTAAATGATTACCACATTTAACATTTATATGGCCCAGTTAGTTCAGAAATCTAACTGAGAAAGGAAGAGACCGTATTATCTTGATTCCAAAATCATTTTCTATTTGTGCTTCAGTCAACATTCCAGCATCTGCTTAAATGTATTTAATTTCATTCCCTCAACAATAACCCACGTACCACACCAGTGACCACAACTTTGGTGTCCCAGCTCCTAAATTCTATTAGTGTTCAGAAAGCCTCTTGGTTTCAACATAATGTTCAATCAGTGCAAAGAAATTAATTAAATTAAAATTATTTTTATTGTGATTTAATTAGCTTGATTTAATTACTTTGTTCACTGACTGAGCATTCTGTTGTTACAGCCAGACCCCTGCTCTCATTCGTGGCATGAATGTTCCCACAGAATTACACATTTTCTCTGTTCAGCCATTGGAGCGGGCTGGTGGAGTTTGCCAGAAACTCATGATTTATCACAATCAGCATCATCACAAATTATAGGAAGCATCCAGCAAAATGATAACTTCTAAATGAAGTGTCTGAAAGCAGGTCACACCACCAGCCTCGGCTGTTAATCCATCATATTTCACAGTCAGCCTGACATCTCGCCTGATTCGCTGCGCCTCCTGCTTCCCAGGGTGCCCGCGTGAGGGGTCCCGCTCCCGCACAGGCCTCCATTCTCATGAACGCCAAGCCTGGCCATCCTCAGCCTCCCTGCAGACCTGACCCCATACTCCCGCTGGCCGCTGAAGCTGCTGCTCCTCTGTACTTTCTTCCACTCAGAGGTTCGTGAATTGAAATTCAGCATCTCCTCCAATTATGAATATAGAACAAACCACAGAGCATCAGCAGTCCCCAGCTCTTAGACACCAGAGAACACCAGATATTTGCACAATGACCTTGCAGTTACTGTAACTATCCTGGAACACTGTCTACTATCATCATGCCTGCAAAGCAACAGCCAGTATGAGTCCTCTCCGTAGATGACACGTGATCCCCACATGTCTTCCTGCAGGCCACTCCACACAGTTCAATGTGCTGAGTCAAGCTGAGCAGCAGCCTGTTTTGAAACATGCTGATGTCTTTCACAAATAAAATCATCTTTAACTTGCCTATATGTGAAATGCATCGTCTTGATTCATGTGCTCAAAGCTGCACAAATTTATTTTCTTATGTTCTAGCATCTGTATTTCAATATATTTGGCTTGCGGCATACTCCTATGTATTTTATTGTGTGATTTAAATCCATTGTTCTGAGAAGGAATCCATAGGCTTTGCCAGACGGCTGTCATAGTAGAGATCTAAGCTTTTTATCCCTGTGTTAATTTCCTGTGGCTCCTGCAACATATCGCTCCAACCTTGGTGGCTTCAAACGGAAATATATTCTCTTAAATTCAACATCTAATCACTAGGATGAAATCAAGGGCCTCCTCCATTCACGAGAAGCCATCCCCAGCCTCTTCCAGCTGCTGATATTTCCACATCCCTCCCCCTGTGGCTGTGTCACTCCAGACTCTACCTCTGGACCCACATGGCCACCTCCTCTTCTGTGTGTCCTCTCCCTCTCTCCTATGAGAATGCTCTCGATGGCATTTAGGGCCATCAAAAGGAAACTCTCATCTCAAGGTTCTTAACTTAATCCACATCTACAAAGACCCTTTTTCTTTTTTCTTTTTTTTTTTTTTAGATGCTGTCTCGCTCTGTTACCCAGGCTGGAGTGCAGTGGCGTAATCTCGGCTCACTGCAACCTCTGCCTCCAAAGTTCAAGCGATTTCTCCTGCCTCAGCCTCCCCAGTAGTGGGGATTACAGGCATGCGCTACCATATCAGCAAATTTTTGTATTTTAGGTGGAGACAGGGTTTCACCAGTTGGCCAAACTGGTCTCGAAATTATTTTAACGAGCTTTGGCCAAAGCTCGTTAAAATAATTAGTTAAGGATCAAGGTAATGGTTTAAAAAAAAAGGCAAAGCCTTGTAAGTTTTCACCAAGACCTAGAAGAGGACGCAGGCCTGTTTGTTCGCCTCTAGATGAATAAAATACATGCTTTGCAAACCTGGCCATTGGAACTTGTGCAGTTCTTGAGCCCGGAAGATCTCACAGGGCTTGGGTCAGCAGTTCTACTTCTTCCTCCTCAGCCTCTCATCCTGCCCCAAGGGTGTTGTATTTATGTCTTCTACAAAGTGTTGAATGAGGAACTTATGCCACTGACCAGAAGTGAAAAAGGGCAGAGACCATGTCTTTTTCAATTAAATAGAACAAGAGGAAGTGAGTGTTCACTTCGACCTGATACACTCAAGCTACTGATTAGAACAAAATCCCTACAGTAAGGTGCATTGAATCAGAGTTTATTTTCCAAAAGAGCTCTACGATCACCTCTTCTGGACCTTGTGAAAAGGGTGCATGGGTTGAATCCAATCAGGCTGACAGTGTGACAAGCTCTCCCTAGAAATCAGACCTGCCTTTCCACCCCAGCTACAACTCTTCTTGTGTGATTTCATTCACAAAAGCTGCATTTTTCTAAGCACCATGTCCTCACCTGGTGCTGATGGACCATGTGGGCTCCTTAAATGCAGGACTTGCTCTTTTCTGTGTGCAGATTTGAGCACATTGCCTGGCACACACACCAAAAAACCCTCAATACATAGTTGTTTACTTGAGTTGAATGTCTGCCTTACCTGACTCAAGACTCAAAGCAGATTACCGGGAGGGATGCCTCTAGAGATAATTCTGAAATGCTCAATAAGACAAAAGGTATCAGTATTGCTGCAGATATTGTTGCTCTTGTACTAAGTCATTTCTCAAGGTCCCTTCCAGACATATGATATTTTTGTCTCTGTTAAAATTAGCCTCAGAGACTGCACATCTGTGTTGGAAATGAGTAGAAAGAGGTCTTGGTTACACATGCTTTTCAATTCAGAGGGCAGGCCCCAGCGAGGGGAGCTATGTGCAAACCTTGGTGCTCATCTTCAGGCTGGAAGGGACCTTTGAGACTGTCTAGTTCAACAACGTCCCTTTACGGATAAGAAAACAGAGTTGTTCAATGTCACCTGGCTTGCTAGCACAAATAATTCAGGCAACTAAAACCCAGTCCTACTGGATGCTAATCCAATGCTCTCTCCATTCTATTATGCTCGTTCTTTAACACAAGGTCTACACTTGGCTTTGTAAAACTAGCTCAATGTGCTTGCTACCTCACAGCTAAGTTTTCCAAGTTGTCAAAATCTAGAATATGTAGGTGACTCCTCTCGCACAGGCCAGATTGTGAGAATCCACTAATAAAACCATTAGAAGGTACTCTGAAATAGTGTGAAATGGTTTTAGTTTGCTTGATTTCATAGTGTTGTAGTATACCATTTTTATTCCCTTCTTTCCTTCGCTGTATTTTTTTAGTTATTTCTTAGTGGTTACCCTGGGGATTACAATTAACATCTTAAATATATTACAGCCTAGTTTCAACAAACCAACTTAATTTCAATAATATACAAATACTCTGCTCATATGCGATTCCATTCTTCCTTGTTTACATTGTTATTCTCACAGAATACATCTTTATATATTGCATGCCTGTAAACGTACACTTAAAATCATTGTTTTATGCATTTGCCTATTCAATTATCTAGGAAAAGGAAAGAAGATATATACCAAATCAAAAGCATGATGCTGGATTTTATATCTACATATGTAGTTAGTTACCTTAACTGGTACTCTTTCCTTATGGCTTCAATTTACTATTAATATCTACTGACCTTTCTTTTCAGCCTGAAGGATTCCCTTTAACATTTTTGTACCAGGTCTACTGGTAATGAGTTCCCTCAGCTTTTGTTTTATCTGGAAATATTTAGTTTTTCCTTTATTTTTGAAAGATAGTTTTGCTAGATATACAATTCCTGGTTTCCAGTTTTTTCTTCCAGGACTTTACATAAGGAGTTCTGGTCTCCATGATTCCTGAGGAGCAATTGGCTGTTAATCTTAATGAGAATTCCTTGTACAGAATGAGTTGCTTCTTTCTTGTTGCTTTCAAAGTTCTCTCTTTGTCTTTGGGTTTCAACAATTTTACTATTAAGTGTCTTTGTGTAGATTTCTTTGAGATTATGCCTCTTGGAGCTCATTGAACTTGTTAGACGTATGCATTCATGAATTTCCTCAGATTCTGAAAGTTTTCCAGCCGTTATTTATTTATTTAAATATTTCTTTCTTCTCTTTTCTCTCTTCTCCATCTGGAAATCCTAAATTTGTACATTGGTGTGTTTAATGATATCCAACACATCAGTCATATTCAGTCCATTTTGCTTCATTCTTTTTTCTTTTTTCTCCTTAGACTGGATAGTTTCAATTGTCTCAAGTTCGTTTTGCCTGTTCAAATCTACCATTGAGCACCTCTCATGAGTTTTTCATTTCATTTGTTGCATTTTTCAACTTTTCTATTTTTTTATATATAATTTTTATCTCTTTGTTGATATTCTCATTTTGTTCATACATTATTTTTCTGATTTCCTTTAGTTCCTTTGGCAAGACTTTAACTCATTTCACATATTTAAAACTGTCAATTTACTGTCTTTGACTAATCATTCCTTTGTCCCAGATTCCTCAGGGATGATTTCCATCAAATTATTTTTTCCTGTGAATGAACCATATTTTCCTATTTCTTTGTATATTTTATATTTTTTTGTTAACAACTGGATATTTTAAGTGACATGTTATGATAACTCCAGAGATTTAATTCTCCCACACCTCAGGAATTGCCAAATCTTGATTTTTGAGGACTAGAGCCAACCATTTCAAACTTTTCTAAACGAATTTTACAACTATATATTACTTGTTTTTTGTGGTCAGTGAAGTTTCTGCTCCATTGTCTCTGCAGTCAGCCAATGACTGACAGATATTTCCAGACTGTCTACCTCCCAAAAGTTTCTGAGAGGATGGAGGGGTGATACTAGCAGGTAGGGAATAGATTCTATCTCTTTAAATCCCCTCAGGAGCTGCTTTAGCCCATGGGGATTGAAACAATGGCCAACCTCTGTGCCAGGCCCTACACAATCAAAAGCCATGAGCAGCAATCAAAACACACAACTCCAATTTTTAGAAGATAAAATTTCTATTGACTCCCTGGGCTGCAGAAAGCCACATCAGGAACACATCCACTGCCCCTACGACAAGCAGATGCAGGACCAGGAGATAAGAGTGGTAGCCACTGCTAGACAAAAAACTGAAATTCACTGAAAATGGCTAGCCTCTTTATCAAGCTCTCACCTGAATGCTCAACTGTTCTTTTAGACTTCAGAGTTCTAAAATAGTTGCTTCAGACAGTTCCTAGCTGATGCCCAAGTCCTAAATTCCTAGAGCTTCCTACTCCACCATCTTCCCATGACATTACCCAGTAGTGCTTAATTTTGATTTAGAAACAAGATAGACAACAGGGCTCATAGCAAACACCATAGTCCCAGCTACTCAGGAGACTGAGGCAGGAAAATCACTTGAGCCCGAGAGGTGGAGGCTGCAGTAAGCCATGATTATGCCACTGCACTCCAGCCTGGGCAACAGAGTGAGACCTTGTCTCTAAAAAGAAAAAAGAAAGAAAGAAAAGAAACAAGATAGAGAAAGTAATTATTAATTCAAAATACATGTTTTTCCCAAACATGAAAAAGCATTTCTTCAATGTGGGTCTTGACTTTCTCATAGCCTCTCATCAGGGACTAAACCACCCAGTGACTTTTGTCTGCCATCTTTAAGTCACAGATAGTCTAAAAGATCCCTTTAGAATAGGCAGGAAAAGTATAAAACATGCTGATAACTTGACCTGGAAAAAATTTAAAGCTAGAAGGTCAGAATTGAGAGATCAAAGTGATGTCACTCAGTGAGGTACATCTTCTAGGGAATGAAAAAACTAGTTTGCAAAATTAAGGAAAGTTTGGTCAAGAGAAACACTGGGTCCCAGGGCAGAGAAGCCCCGGCCTCCCTGTACTTACTGTATAAACGCTTCACTTAGCACTTGGCTACCGGTGGCTTGCAGCGTCTCCATCTTGTGGTCCTCCTTTGGCCATGTAATTTGCATATCATTTAAGTTCTGCTGGGGCATGGGTTCTTCACTCCAGCACAACTAACTCTTAAGAACAAGAATAATTTCTTAAATATTACAATTAAAGTGAAAGAGGAGAAAGGCAATGGAGGAAAAGGGGATGGGGAAGGATGTCTTAGTTTTTGAGAGCTGTCATAACAAATTAACACAAACTTGGCAGCTAAAAACAAGAAATTATTTTCTCACAGTTTTGGAAACCAGAAGTCCAAAATTAAGGTGTCAGCAGGGCCACAGTCCCTCTGAAGGCTCCAGATACTTCCTCGCCTCTTCAAGCATCTGGGGGCTCCAGGCACTTTTTGTCTTATGGCAGCATAACTCCAACCTCTGCCTCCATCTTCACGTGACCTGCTCCTCTGTGTGTCTGTGTGTCAGTTTGCCAGTTCCAGTCTCTGATTGATAGGGATATCAGTCAGTGGATTTAGACCCACCCTAAAACGAGGATAATCTCATCTCAAGACCTATACTTAGGTGCAACTACAAAACCCCAGTTTTTAAAAATAATAAACATTTGCTTTCTCAGACATGACATGCAATTTCGTCTTGTATCTGTGCCATCAAGTAGATAACATTATTGCTCTTTTACAAAGAGTGAAATGGGGTTCAAAAAAGTAATACAGGGGGTTATGTAGGCATTCAGTTGTGGAGCTGGGAATCACACACGGGTTCTAAATCCTGTGTTTTTTTTTTCTCTCGTCTATGAGGTCTTCCTTTTCACTCCTGCTATTTCCTTTTCCTACGTTTTCCCCATTCCAAGGGCACTCACAGGATTAGGATATGCACCCATTACCCTATGATCCATGGTTCTCAGCAGTACCAGAATGATCCAGGGAGCTTTTCTCAAAACTGATGACTGGGTTCCAGGCCAGGCCAATCAAATCTTCATCAAAGCTCCTCCAGCTGATCCTCATGTGCAGCCAGGATTGAGAGCTACTGCTGTAGCTGTTTGTCTCTCTTTTAAGCCATAAAAAATAAAGTATTCACTCTTTGAAATATCATCAAATCTATGGAGCAATTCTTAATAAACCAGTTGATTAAAACCAAAAACAAAGTGGCCAATGAGACTTAAGCTGACATGTTTAGTGTTCCTCCCTTCCCAAACTCCACTGAAAGGATCGGAGAGTCATACTAAGTGGGGAGAAAACTCTATCACATCCAGGTAAAGTAAGCATGGTATTAATGGGCTAGAAACTTTAAGGAAGTCAATATTTGTGTAATTTGGTGCCTGTGAAGGGATGGATCAAAGTATTGGCAACCCCTGTTCAATACTCACAAAGAAAGACCCTGTGGGAATCAAATAGGTGATTCCTCCAAGATCTGGGAAGTTCTCAAACTTGAACTGGAAAAGGATGGGACTGTGGAGGGTGGCGAATGAGAGCAGTTTGGCAGCTTCACCAGGGCCTCACAAACAGAGCTGCTGGTCTCCGGGAGGGACTGGTGGAGGCAGGGTACCTGCGGGAGTGCCCCCATCTCGCATCCCCACAGAGGCTTAAAAAAAACTATTTGAAAAAGCAGTGAATTCCTCAGGGAAAACTGTCTTCCAACAACTTCTCCCAGCTGAATAGATCCCTACACAAGGAAAATAAAACTGCCAAATAAATAAAAACATAAAATTTCCCCTTTGGGAGTAAGAGAATAGGAACCAACACAATCACTGACAAAACCATCTCAAGTTTTCAAACTGAACAAATATAGATCTTTTCCAAAGGAAAAAGCAAGTCAAAAGAATAGAAATGAAATCACAGAACGTCTTGTTATGGTGGGCAGCTAGTCAGACATGAACAGGGCAGGAGAGGGCCTCCACACCGCCCTCGCCAGGAGGGTCAGGTGACCATCAGGGGATAGGAAACACCTGAAACTGACCATCAGCAGCTTCCCGGTAAGATCTCAGGAGCTGGCAAGTAAACTTGAGCATGAGCATTATGAGGCAAAAGAGTTTAACTCATATATGACCTTCCGGGGGCATTCCACAGGAAAAGGGATGCAAGACACCAGAAATATGCCAACATATAAAACCCCAAGTCAAAAGGTAAACCCCACACTTGACCTCCAAGATGCCCCCTTGGCCCTCTCCCAAGTGTACTTTACTTTCTTTTCATTCTGCTCTAAAGCTTTTTAATAAATGTTACTCCTGCTTTAAAACCTGCTTCGGTCTCTTCTTCTGCCTTATGACCCTCAGTTGAATTGTGTCTTCTGAGGAGGCAAGAATTGAGGTTGCTGCAGACCCATACAGATTCTCCACTGGCAACTTGGATACCCAGCATCAAATACAATATGGAAAGATTTAGTACAAAAAAAAAATATTGAAAACTCAAAGCAAACATTTGTCTCTGAAATACACTTATTTCCAAAAGCAGAAGACAAGTTTAACACAATCTTCAATTTGGTATAAGGAGAAAAACAATTGATAAATATTTGTACCCAACGAAAATCATGCTCACTATACATTTTTTTAAATCAACTTTATCCTGGGCAGTGTGGCAGATTAAATTTTCTAAAGATGGCCAATCTTTCAACCCACATGCTCATTTGCAATGTGTTCTTTCTCTTCCAACCCAAGGAGGAGTCTCTTTCTTCATATCCTTGAATCTGGATAGGCCCCCATGACTTTGCTAAACCATAGAAGCAACATCGTGCCAGCTCTGGGCATAGCCCTCAATCACCCTGGCACTGGTAGCATTTACCTCCTGCCCACTGGAATTGAGAACCCGATGGGTTCATCTTGCCTGCTGCCTGAACACAGCTGATTTATCAAGATGGGAATTCCAATAGAGAGAGTTTAATACACATAACGCCAGCTAAACGAGAAACTAGAGTTTTATTATTACTCAAATCAGCCTCGATGAATTTTTAGAGGCTGGGGTGTTTCAAAGATAGCTTGATGGGCAAGGGGCTAGGGAAGGGGAAATGCTGATTGGTTGGGGATACAATCATAGTGGTGTGGAAAACGGTCCTCCTGCACTGAGTCTGCTTCTGGGTGGAGACCACAGAGGAGTCGCTGGTCCAGGTAGGGCCATCTGGTCATCAGAAATGCAAAAGCCTGAAAAGACATCTCAAAAGGCCAACCTTAGGTTCTACAATAATAATGTTATTTACAGGAATAATTGGGGAAGTTGCTAATCTCATGACCTCCAGAATAATGGCTGGTAATCACTTAACCACACCTGCATCTTAAGGGAATTCAAGCCACTTTCATCCTCCTAACCTGGTGTCTTTTCATTAGCTTGAAAATTAATAAACATTAATTTTAAGATTTTAAGTTTAGTTTGGGGAAGGGCTATAATTATTTAAACTATAAACTAAATTCTTCCCAGAGTTAGTTTGGCCCATACCCAGGAGTGACCATGGGTACTTTGGAGTTTAAAGGCAAGATGGAGTTGGTTAGGTCAGATCTCCTTCACTGTCATAATTTTTCCACTGTTATAATTTTTGCAAAGGCACTTTTATGACCACATTAAGACTACCATGCTGTGAGAAGCCCAAGCCACACAAAGAGGCCCTAATGGGTGAGACAGCATAGAGAGAAAAAAATAAAAACAGATACAAAGACAGAGACAGAGAGGCTGAGGCACACCAGCCATGAGAATGACAAAGCCAGCATAGAAGTGAACTCTCCACCTCAGCTGCACCGGCTCAGGTCATGTGATCAGACCTACCACCCAGCCAGGATTACCAAATTCCTGACCCTAAGAATCATGAGCATATACAACTGCTTCCAAGCCATAATGTTTTGGGGTAGTTTATTACATAAAAATAGAAAACTGACAGAGGCAGTCAATAGAAGACTGGGGTATCTTAAAGAGAAACAGGGAAGGTGGGGTTGGGGGAGTGATGTATACTTCCTGA
Organism: Aotus nancymaae; assembly: GCF_030222135.1. Classification (NCBI taxonomy): domain Eukaryota; kingdom Metazoa; phylum Chordata; class Mammalia; order Primates; family Aotidae; genus Aotus; species Aotus nancymaae. Next base: position 12,046,291 of record NW_026988450.1, on the reverse strand, counting down.
TTGTTGAAATCCCCAACTGTCTTCTCAGTTCAGCTCTCAGAATGCTGGCAGCCAAAATATTATCCTCTGGGCAAGAGACTGGCAAATTCTCCTCTGGGAAATATGACCAGCTCTAGAAGACTTAAAGCAACTCACTCAGAGATTCCTCGCAGTCACCCTGCTGAGAAGCTCATTTTCACAGGACCCCAGCTATAGGCAGGCAGCCCCCATGCCAATAAACATGGGTGAATAACCCAGGTTTACTCTGCACCAGAGGAAGCCTTTATCATGAAAGAGAGAGACCAAATACACAGAAAAAGAGGGGATTTGGAAGAAACAGACACTATGCAGGCAAAAGAAAAGTTAAACCCAAAGTGATCATTACCGTCCTTGGGGACAAAGATGTAGAAAATACTGCACCCACAAAACAAGAGCAGGATGCTATTAAAAAGGAAAAGTAGGCCGGCACAGTGGCTCACACCTGTAATCCCAGCAGTTCAGAAGGCTGAGGCAGGCGGATGGCTTGAGCCCAGGAGTTCAAACCCAGCCTGGGCAACATGGTAAAACCCCATCTCTACAAAGTATACAGAAAAATTTGCTGGGTATGGTGGTGGGCACATGCCATCCCAGATACTTGCAAGGCTGAGGTGGGGGGATCCCCTGAGCTATGGAGGTCGAAGCTGCAGTAAGCTGTGATTGTGCACTCCAGCCTGGGTGACAGACTCTGTCTCAAAAAAAAAAAAAAAAAAAAAGGAAAAGTCGTCAAAGAACAAAAAAAGTTGTTAGAAATTTAAAATATAATAGTAAACATAAATAACTCAGCAAAAGAGTTGGAAGATAAGTTTAGGAAACCTTTTAGAAAGGAGATTCCTGCTCACAAGTGAATTAAAAAAGAAAAAAATAATAAAAATAAAAATGAAAAAGAAAGGAGAGCAAAGGACTGAGATGGAAAATAAAAAAGATAAGAAAATTAGAAGACCACTGCTAACTAACAATTATCTGTTTCATCTAAATAATAGAGTTCCAAAGAGACAGAACTAAAGAAATAGAGGGGATGAAATCACCAATAAAATAATTTAAGGAAATTCCCAGAATTGAATGTCATGACATACGCCAAGTCACATCATTATGAAAGTCCACAGCATTGGTGAGAAAAAAGAAGCTGCAAATGGGAGTGGAGATTTCAAAAGAAAGATCATGTACAGAGGTTAAGAAATCAAATGACTTAAAACTTCTCAACAGCAATACAAGGAGCTAGAAGACAAGGGTGCAATGGCTTCCAAATTCAGGGAAATTATTTCCATCCCGGACTCACCTACCTAGACAAACTATGCATCAAAGGCATGTGATTTTCAGACAAATTTTCAGACATAGAAGGTTGCAAAAAATTAACCTCCCACATACTTTTCTTAGGAAACTGGAGCGTATGTTTCATAAAACAAAGGAATTAACCAAGGAGGAAGAAATGAGATCCAGGAAACGGACTTCAACACCATAGAACAATAAAGGGAATTCCCAAAACATTCATGAAGAGGCATCTCAGGATGACAGTGGCCAGTCCCAAGGAGAGCTCAGCACAGGGCCCAAGGGCAGACCCCTCAGAAGATGAGGAGACAGAATGGCGGATGTCAATCCACATCTCAAGAAGAGATCTAGATCACAGGCATAAAATCAGAGTTGATAAGTGCATGGAAAACCAAATAAATAAACCAAGAACCGCTCTAATCCAGAGCAGCCCGACCCAGCAGAACCAGAATGTGAGCTCCGTGTTTTAAAAGAGCTCAAATTCATTTTAATAATACAGTTGCTCCTTGGTATCTTGAGGGGGAGATTTGTTCAAGGACCCTCTCAAATACCAATCTCCATGGATGCTCAAGCCCCTTATATAAAATGGTGTAATAATTGCATAGAACCTATGCACAACCTGTTGTATATTTTAAATCATCTCTAGATTACTTACAGTATCTAATGCAATGTAAAGGCTCTATAAATAGTTGTTACACTGTATTGCTTTTTTATTTGTTTTATCTTTTACTTTTTTCCCTAATATTTTTGATCCTAGGTTGGTTAAATTCATGGATGCTCAATCCATGGATAGGGAGGGTGACTGTGTGTTATATTTAACCCAATATATCCAAAATATTACGTCAACATAAAATCAACAAGAATTAAAAAATAAAATCCTAACAGCCCCACTCCCGTCAACTGACTGAACTGACCAAGGGGACCCCAGAGAAACCTTACAAACTGAATTCCTGCTGGGCACAGTGGCTCACGCCTATAATCTCAGCACTTTGGGAGGCTGAGGTGGGTGGATCACAAGGCCAGGAGATCAATATCATCCTGGCCAACATGATGAAACCCCATCTCTATTAGAAAACAAAAAATAAGCCAGGCATGGTAGCCCATGCCTGTAGTCCCAGCTACTTGGGAGCCTGAGGCAGGAGAATCGCTTGAACCCAGGAGGCGGAGGTTGCAGTGAGCTGAGATCGTGCCAATGTACTCCAGCCCGGGCAACAGGAGTGAAACTCTGTCTCAAAAAAAAAAACAAACTGAGTTTCTGGCCATGATGGGATAGGACGTCAAACATGTATATTCCCTTTCTTTTACAATTTAGATGCAACCACTGACCAGCATTAATGTTAAAACAGAGAACATAAGACTGACAGAACGGACTCTTTGTGGCAATAAGATACTGAATTCTAAACAGAATCTAAGGCCATGCTACGCAAGGGTTAAGTCATGCTCCCCTACTCCTCAAGAATATACTATGTCCTAAGGGCTATAGGGTTTTGCTCTTTGTCCAGCAGCCAAGCAGTGGTCCTGAGATAAGCAATACTGAAACAACAGCAGCTTGCCCGCCACCAGACACCGCCTAACTAACCCCCGTGTGCTGTTCCACAGCCATAACTACAGCTTTGATTAGACAAGAGCTTTATTTCAGTAACTTTCTCCTGATAAGAGACCACTGACCATGGACTGGTTCTGGCTGGTTTACAGAGGGTGTTCACTGAATGCCTTGGTGTCCCGAACTTTTGATGTATACAGCCTGATGGTAATACACGTCAACGTTGTCTCCAGCACAAGGTGAATATGGCTCGTATGTAACATACATGTTCGTTCAGTACACATGCATTAGGAGTCCCTTTGTGAACATCCATAGCACCATGCCTGGCCTCCTGATTTTATTTACTTATTTATTTATTTTTGTGAAGCAGGGTCTTTCTGTCACCCAGGCTGGAGTACAGTGGCATGATGGCAGGTCACTGCAGCCTTGACCTGCCAGGTCCAAGTGATTCTCCCACCTCAGCTCCCCAAGTAGCTGTGACAACAGGCACATGCCACCACATCCAGCTAATTTTTGTATTTTTTGTAGAGATGGGGTTTCACTATGTTGCCCAGGCTGATCTCGAACCCCTGGCCTCAAGTGATCTGCCCACCTCAGCCTCCCAAAGTGCTGGGATTACAGGTGTGCACCACTATGCCAGCCCTAGTTTTCTTAACAAACTTAACAATATTGGTTATTGTTAATAATACTGATTAAACTCATACATGTTATGATTCTGATTTTTTAATCTTTCAGCTATGCATGGTGGGTCACACCTATAAGCCCAGCAATTTGGGAGGCCAAGTGATAGGTCACTTGAGCCAAGGAGTTTGAGACCAGCCTAAGCAACATAGTGAAACACCATCCCACAAAAAAATATATAAAAATTCACCAGGAGCATGCCTGCGATCCCAGCAACTTGGGGCACTGAGGTGGCAGAATCGCTTGGGCCCAAGAGTTTGAGGCTGCAGTAAGCAGAGATCACACCACTACACTCCAGCATGCGTGACAGAACAAGACCCTGTCTCTAAATAAATAAATAAAGTTAAATTAAATGATCTCTGGAAGATTAGTCCACAGGTGTGTGGGGAATTTTCTAGAAAATATTACCAGTGTAGGATTGTCGCTTTAAAACGTGACCCCTCCTCATTGGTCCATGGACAGAGCAATGAGGCAAAGAGGGAATAGAAAGCAAAAGGGATGCCGGTGGTGGCAGATGTTTCCTCCTGGCCAAATCCCAAATCCCACCTTCAGCACCTGCACACTGAGCAGTGGGCAGGAGAGGTCTGAAAGCGTTCGTACAAATGGCTCTGAGAAGCCCTGGGGATAAAGGAGCTAGAGGAGGCAACACACGGTTCCCAGAAGCTGAATGCGGTGCAGACGATAGGATAAGTGTACGCTGCACCCTGCTTCACCCACACCTCAAGCCAGCCCCTTCTGCTGGGGTCTGACTGCTGCACTCATGTAGCCCCATGATTTCTGTCTCCATGCAGCTTCCGTTTCCCTTCCCTCTGCCAAGCCAATCCCACCATCCTTCACCACCCAGGGCAGAGCTTTTTCTCCAGTGAATTTTCTCTGGCCACTCCTGTCCTCGGCAACCATCTTTGTTTTAAAATCTCATGAACCTCATTGTGTATGTCTTACAGTTTGGGCATTCATTATACGCTATTTTCAATTGCATGCTCTTGTTTCATACGTACGTTCTAATCTGCATGGTAACAAGGACAATACCCTACACTCTTGCATCAGACCCAGCACAGTACTACATCCGCAGTATAGGTTCAGAGTACTTGATCATTGATTATTGGCAGTGAGATTTCATATGCATTTATGCATTTCTGTGATAGTTTTTATGACAGAAACTATGGTACGTTATAGGTATGTAGATAGATGAGAAAGAGAAAATGAGAATTTCCATTTCCATACATACGAATTCAAGTGCAAAACTGAGGTGTTTCTTCAGTTCATGGCATGTTAATTATCATAGTTGGGCAGTTTAAACCCCCTCTATTCTTTAACTTTATTTGAATTTTTTCTGTCTAAACTTGATCCCCATGACACTCCTCCTTCCTCTCTGCCCACCAATGGATACCTATGTCATGTATTAGAAATTTGTGACTAGAGGACAGGCACAGTGGCTCATGCCTGTAATCCCAGCACTTTGAGAGGCGAGGCAGGTGAATCACGAGGTCAGGAGTTCAAGACCAGCCTGGCCCAGATGGTGAAACCCTGTCTCTACTAAAAATACAAAATTAGCTGGGCATGGTGGCACTTGCCTGTAGTTTCAGGTACTTGGGAGGCTGAGGGAGGAGAATTGCTTGAACCTGTGGGGAGGAGGTTGCAATGAATCAAGATCGTGCCACTGCACTCCAGCCTGGGTGACAGATTCTGTTTCAAAAAAATACCAAGAAATTTGTGCCTGGAAATGTAAAAATACAATATTGTTTGTATATGTATGCTTTTGTTGTTTTTGTTTTTGTTTTTTTTGAGACAGAGCTTTGCTCTTGTTGCCCAGGCTGGAGTGCAATGGTACAACCTCGGTTCACTGCAACCTCCACTTCCCAGCTTCAAGTGATTCTCCTGCTTCAGCCTCCTGAGTAGCTGGGATTACAGACCCCTGCCATCAGGCCCAGCTAATTTTTTGTATTTTTAGTAGAGATGGGGTTTCACCATGTTGGCCAGGCTGGTCTCAAACTCCTGACCTCAGGTGATCCACCCACCTTGGCCTCCCAAAGTGCTGGGATTACAGGCCTGAGCCACAACGCCCAGTTGTTATTGTCCTATTTCTTACATGTTCGTTCAATAATCTTGCTTAAGAATTGCGCTCATTCATTACTTCAGCTGCTGCATAGCATTCCAGAATAAGCTCCCACCACATTTTCTCTATTCCCCAAATGATGAGTACCTAAGTTGCCTTCAACTCCCTGGGACCCAAAAAGAGATGTAAGACATCTTTACTACGTTTATTTCCACGTGAATCTGTGCAAGAGTTTCTCTGGCATATACCGGGATGCTGGGTCACAGCATATGCAAATATATAACTTGGCTATAATTTAAATTGTTCTCCAGAAGCACTTTACCCATCCTGCTTCCACCCCCCACGCATGAGAATTCGCTGCAGTGTAATTCCGAAATAGCAGTAACCAAAGCAGCTCTGGGAAGCACAGCTGAGCACCTCAGAAGATAAGTCCTGGGAGAAGACTCCTCAAAAAGGAGAGGACAAGAAGGCAGAGGCTGCTACTTGAGGTTCCCTTCACCTGGGCCGCATGGCTTCACCCATGCTGACCAACCTCCCTCTTTCGAACTTCGGACTCGCAGCCTCACTGGTTAGGGTACAACTTGCTCAGACAGCTCTTTTCATTCACACTCCGAAGGTCCTCTACCACGGAAGAAGAAAGAAAGAAGGAAAGAGAGATAAAAGGAATTAATTAAGGACATCTGGGGCCGGGCATGGTGGCTCACGCCTGTAATCCCAGCACTTTGGGAGGCCGAGGCAGGCGGATCACCTGAGGTCAAGAGTTGGACACCAGCCTGGCCAACAGGGTAAAACCCCATCTCTACTAAATGTACAAAAATTAGTCAGACATGGTGATGGGCACCTGTAATCTCAGCTACCCTGGAAGGCTGAGGCAGGAGAATTACTTGAACCCGGGAAGTGGAGGTTGCAGCAGTGAGCTGAGATTGCGCCATTGCACTGCAGCCCGGGGTACAAGAGCAAGACTCTGTTTCAAAAATAAAAATAAAAAAAACTGAATCTACAGTTTCATACATGGTAAATAAAAATGCCATGCACCATGAATGAGAAATTACGTGGCTCTGAGGTTGGCATCTCCCTCCCACCAACCAGAGAACGGATGCACCCCTTTGCCAGGGGCAGCAAAGGGAGGTGGCTCTGTGTTCCTGCCTCCTCCTGTGTGGCCCAGTGGCCTGGGGCTCTTCTGTTCACCCGCTCCCTGCCCTCCATCAGGGATTGTCTAATGGGGCTCCTGAGTGCTCTTCCGCCATCATCTATCCCCCTCCATTGTGTCCTGAGCACTCCACGCACTCATGTGTGAGCTTGAAGATCAGACACCGCAGACACTCTTTCCCACTCTGCCGCAGCTGCCAAACCTGAAGGAGAAGGAAGGACAAATCAGACACTGAGACAGAAAAGCAGAATACCTGAGAAAGGCAGAGAGTCATCCCCTGCCTCGGTCCCCAGAGGCCCCTGTGCCCCTCGCTTCCCTCCCCTGATTCCCACCATCTGGGGTCCACCTCTGAATTGACAAACTCTTGCTTGGTCACATCTGGTTCAAGAGAAAGAAATAAGAGTTTGGAAACCTAAACTAATAGGCAGCACTTGGCACGCACAATAGAAGCAGCTGCTGTTTATAGCCCTTTTTAAGGGTGGCCTCAGGCCGGACCTCACACTTCCCTCCCTGTGGGGCATTGTTTTACACAGAGCATCTGCAACCTCACAATCTTGTAACTCAAAAAAAAAAAAAAAAAAATCCATGCATCCCATGAATCTATGAAGCTATAACAAACTCTCTTTCCTGGGAAAACTTCCCAGGCCTGCTCCTATTTCCCTCTTATAGTAAGGCAGGTCCATATGGTTCCCAATGCCCCAGTGCCTCAATTTCTCTATCCATCAAGTGGGAACATAAAATCAGTCAGTCAGCTATCCAGTTAAAATGCTATCCCATGAAGGCTTTTTCTAAATAACAGCCTACGAAGTTTGAAACACTTCCAATTTCTAAACTGGGGGATGGGGGGAAGATCAGCATGCATTCAGGTTGTCTGTCTCAGACTAATATCACACTGCAGAAGAGACAAGTAGCAAGGCCCATCCTGCTCGGTATTGTGATCCACGCCTCTTTTCTGACCCCAGGGTTTTTTCCTCCTGGTCTTGTACCCATAGAAACAAGCATGGAGTTGGCAGGCAGGGGGAATCAGACTCCACCAGCGCCCTTCCAATCCCCATCCTTGATTTCAGACACCTGAGCGGGCTCCATTGGGCAAGGTGGCACCTAATTACCTCCCTTCTGTTTTTTCCCTTCTCTCCTCTCTTGTCTTCTTCCCTCCCCACCCCCTCAGAGGACAGCCTTTCCAAGAAATAGCACACACACGCACACCTGGCACGGTGAGATAGGGAAGCTCACCATGGATACCGGGTTACCATTCCCACTCCGGCGGCAGCTCCTGGGAATAAGTAACTATCTCTAGAATGCTACAAACTCCAGATGTGCACCGACTAGTGCCTTGAGACCCAGCATCCCTGTCTCATTATGCCTATTTTTTTCCACAAGTTTCATATATGCATATCAAGCTTTCAGAAGGGGAAGAAATTGGAAATGGTAATCTTCCTTTTAATATGCTACCACATGCCAGCCCCGAACAGCTGTGCACACACCACACATTGGACTGGACATGAAATATAGCCCAGGACCATTTTTTAAGCATTCATTCCCAGGACTTACAAAACACATTTACTTGGAGGGAGGTCACACAGTCTTCCTTCTGCATAAAAAGGTGGCTTTGAAATAGGTACCGCCATCTGGAAACAGCCTCCTCTGCTATTGATATGTAAAATGCACATATTACACCATCTTGCTCAGGAGCATGCAGCAGGAGGCTGAGACACACACACAGGCCGTAATTGTTTAAATATACAGCCTCTGGGTCTCTGCAGTGCTTACCTTGCTCCGAAAAACCATTTGCTAGCAGCGTAGGTGACTCTGAACAGGCTGGAGAGGTAATTTGCTCACAGGGGTATTCATCTGTGTGCAGGACTGTCCTAGAGCCCAGATTTGGGGGAAATCATTTCAACACTTCACTGCTGTTCCAGGCTTGCTAATAAGAAAGAACGTGTCAGGCGCGTGACTCAAAGTAGATAGCAAACACACCATCAAAATAATGAACCCAGCTCTTATGCTCATTATAGCCAAGCATTTTCCTCTCTCCCCAAGAAGACTAAGATCCCACTCTAAGAACTGGTTTTGTTCCACATTTGCAGACCAGGAGAAACGAATGCTATTTGCTCACTGATCTCTACATAGTCATGGGGATGACTGTCAGTTTACTAACATTTACTCCCTAAAATTAGCAACCTCCCCTTCAAGGGTCTTTTCATTGCCAGAGCTTATCCAAATAAATTCTTTTTTTTTTTTTTTTTTTTTTTTTTGAGATGAGTCTCACTCTGTTGACCAGGCTGGAGTGCAGTGGTGTGATCTCGACTCACTGCAAACTCTGCCTCCTAGGTTCAAGCAATTCTCCTGCCTTAGCCTCCTGAGGAGCTGGGATTGCAGGTGCCTGCCATGATGCTGGGCTAATTTTTGTATTTTTAGTAGAGACGGGTTTTTACTGGGTTGGCCAGGCTGGTCTTGAACTCCTGACCTCAGATATTCCACCTGCCTCAGCCTCCCAAAGTGCTGGGATTACAGGCGCGAGCCACCGTGCCCAGACCCAGATAAATTCTTGACCTCTGGAGCTATTTAATCTTTGTGTTGTTTCTTCCATTTTTGTTTTCTAAGCTTGTTTTTTAATCTTTGCTATTTTTTGAAATATAAATATGTAAGGTAGCTAAATTTAAATACATATATTAGCTAAATCAGCTACCTGAAAATTTAAAATGCCTAACCAAAGGGTACCAAGTTTCAGTAAGACAGGATGACTAAGTTCTGGAGGTCTGTTGGGCAGCATGATGACTATAGTTAATCATATCACATCATATACTTAAAAATTGCTAAGAGGGTAGCTCTTTAGTGTTCTCACCACACACACACACACACACAAACACACACACATGCACACAATGATAATGACATGAGGCAATGGTTATGTTCATTCACTTGACTCTGGTCCTCATTTCACAAGGTATACATATGTTATGCACCATAAATATATACAATTTTAATTGTCAATTATACCTTAATAAAGGTAGGAAAATTTTAATTGTATCCCAAAGAAACCTTAGAATAAATACAGAGCTCTGAAGTAACTCAAAAGGTTAAGCTTTTAAATGCACAAATGGAGCTCTTGTTACACAGAGAGGGATGGGGGGTGGGGAGGGGGAGAGGGAGAGAGAGAAAGGAGGGAAGGAGGGGGAGAGGGAGAGCCTACTAGAAGGAGGAGGCCACTGTAGGTCAGCCTGTCCTTTACATTGTGAAGAGTTTGAAAGAGGCTAATAAACCCAGCAGCCTATGGCAAAGGTAATTTATTTTATATTCCTAGTCATCACATGCAATATTTTTTGGAGGGAGAGAGCAAATATAATTCAAAGAAAGTGATAAACAATAAAAACAGTACCTAGTGATGCTTCAACCCCCATTCTGAGACTGTGTGCCTTCCTTGTCCCTTCTGTGGTGCATTTCACAGTCTGTTTGCATGCCACCATCTTGGAGGTGCCTACCTAACAGGCTGAGAGGGACAGCAACTCTGCCATGCTGGGGGTGAGTAGCCCTTCTTGGAGGCAACACAAATCACATGAGATAACTAACTTCCAGGTGTGGGCACACACATTGCACGGGCATTTCCCAGCCCCATGCCCTGGAAAACACTTCCACTTAGCTCCCACTCAGATCCTGGCTGGGAATAATTACTAAGTGGAGAGCTCTCCATCTGGTGGATTCCCTGAGCCCACGTGGAGGACAGCTTCTCCTGGGCTTGAAGTGAGAGACTGAGCCGGCTCTGCTTCCAGCTTGCACTTGCTACATTCTACGTGGATGAGGTCACTGGACTGCAGATGAGGTAACAGTGCAGCCTGCCCAAGAGCTGTAAGAGGTTACTATATGACGAGTCCTGTAAACACAGCAAGGGCCCCGTGGGGCCTGAGGACAGCTGGACTCTGCAGCTGCCTGCAGAGTGATGGGAGCTGTGGGACTCCAGGAGACTGTCGTCTGCACTCTTAAACGAACCGAATTACTGCCTAACCTCATGTCACACCCACCCAGACATCAGTCTACCAGCCTCAGCTGAGAGCAAGGTTCCTGCAGGAGGAGGACTGGCTGGCCCTGTGGAAGGTGTGGGTGAGGGTGTGGATGAATAAATGACACAGCGCCAGAAAAAAAAAAAAAAAAACTTTTCCAGGCCAAAAGACACTGCACTGAGGCCTGTCCAGCACTCTGCAAGTGCAGTGCTCCACGTCTCTTTACTCACCCAGTGGAGATGGGTCAACCCTTCCAACACGTAGACATACCTCCTAATAGTCTCTAAGTTAGAAACATGCCTGCGAAACAAGCATTTTTAAAAATCAATAAAGAAATTACCTATTAAAGATCTTCTAAACAAACTATAGAATGATAGATGCATTTCCAGAGGTGGAGCAGTCCTGCTCAATAATTCCAGGGTCCTATACTTCTCAAGGTCAGAATGTTCTTTCCAGGGTCAAATCAGATTAACTAAATTCTGCATCTATCTCATATATTCCTTATTCTTTTCTTTTATACTGAGCCGTACCATGTACCAAGCACTGTAGAAAACCCTGGGAATGTTGTAGAAAACAGGAGCTCACATGCTAACAGACAGTCTAGGAATGCATACAACAGACGGGTTCATTTGTCATGGAGGGGAAATGTGGGCGCCACAGAAGCAGAGGGCATGGGGAAGCCACCAGAGAACATCATTAAGTTGAGACCAGATCATGAGAGTCACAGTAAGAGTCATCGCAGCAGTGGAGAGGCTAGCTAACATTCACAAGGGGTTAGGGGGTTCTCAGTGCTGGGTGTTATAGGGCACATCACATGCCTGATAACAATTATGTGAGGTGAGGTCACTGTGATCCCCATTTTACAGATGCTCATGGAGCTTACAAGAAGTTAGTAACTTGCCTGAGGAAGTAGTAGAACCAGGATTTGAACCAAGGAGGTGGGACCCCAGACGCTGTACTCTATAATCACTCTACCCCAATCACTATGAAAGGGACACCAAAACAAGCAGACCCTCATAGCCAAACATGGGGCTGGTGCCCTGCCAGCAACAGAGGCAGCTGGGCAGGCAGGCAGGGAGGGGAGACCCTGGCAGAGGAGAGCTAAATGATGGGGAAGGTATCTGTGTGGGCCCAAGAGTGTGTGTGAGTGTGTGTGTGCGTGCATGAGTGTGCACGCACATGTGTGCATAAGACTGAGAGACAGAGAGATTTTGCAAGCATACCAAAGAATTTGAAATTTCTCCTAAGGGTCCTGGGAAATTGTTTGCTATGGATTGAATGTGTCCCCCAAAGCTCATATGTTGGAAACAATCTCCAGTGTGACAGTGTTGGGAGGTGGAGCCTAAAGGGAGGTGTTTAGGTCATGAATAGATTAATGCCATTATACAAAGGGCTTGTGGGAGTGGGTGCACTCTCTTGTGCTCTTGCCTTTCCACCACGGAATGACACAGCAAGAAGGGCCTCACCAGATGCCAGCACCTTGATCTTAGATTTCTCAGCCTCTAGAATTGCAAGCCAATAAATTTCTGCTCACTATAAATTACCCACTCTCAGATATTCAGTTATAGGAGCACAAAACAAATTAAGACATCATTGAAGGCCTTTAGACACATTAACAAGATGTTCAGATTTGTCTGAAACATGGCTCTGTCTGCCATGTGGAAAATGGGTTGGAGAGCAATTAAGGGAGTGTTTGCAAAAATCCATCTGAGGGATGATGGCCAGGATTGAAAAGGAGTGGTGAGTACAATACCAATGCAGGAAGTCAAGTTCTATGCAGGAGGTAGAATCTGCAGGCCTTAGTCATGGCTAGGACCTGAAATGGTGGTGTGAGGGTGAGAGAAGAAGGAAGGTGGAGGAGGGAGAAAGATGTTTTCTGATGGAGCTTCAGGATGCTGGAGGAAGATCAGGTTTGGAGGTGCCCCATTAGGCACTTAGACATGCAGATCTGAAGCTCAAGCCATTCTTGGGTGCTCAGCTCTCCTGTACTAATTTGGACCAAGTGTTTTCTAAGACTGCTGCACAGCTGTCATCCCAGGGCTCCTTTTCATTGTACTCCTGGGCCAGTCCAACTGTTTTGCAGATTCTCATTTTCCTTTGAGACCTTTTTGTTTCAATTTTGCTATGCCATATCTCAGCCGCACTCACATCCCCTCTGACCCTGACCCCTGAAAATACCAAAAATGTTCCCCATCCCCTCCCCTGCCTCAGATATTTCCATAGCTTGTTCCTTTATATCATTCAAGTCAAGTTTAAAGGTCTCCTCATCCAGCCCTCAATCCATCTAAAACAACAATAAAAAACAAAAACAACCTGTGTGTCATTCCCTATTAAAACAACGTCTTTCATCTTCAACATGACACTCTCATTATCTGATATTTTTCTAATTTTATTCATTTACCATTTATTTATTTTTTTTTTGAGATGGAGTTTCACTTTTCTTGCCCAGGCTGGAGTGCAATGGCACAATCTCAGCTCACTGCAACCTCCACCTCTCGAGTTCAAGCGATTCTCCTGCTCAGCCTCCCAAGTAGCTGGGATTGCATGCATGCACCACCATGCCCAGCTGATTTTGTATTTTTATAGAGACAGGGTTTCTCCATGTTGGTCAGGCTGGTCTCAAACTCCTGACCTCAGGTGATCCACCTGCCTCAGCCTCCCAAAGTGCTGGGATTACAGGCATGAGGCACTGTGCCCAGCCTATTTATTTTGTGTCCCTTTCAATTAAAATACCAAGTCCAAGAGAACAGATTTTTTTGTTGTTGTTTCCACCTGTGACCTCTAGGCCATAGGACAGCCAGAGACACATAGAAGAGGTTCAATGAACGCAACTGAAAAGGCTCTCAGAAGACCACATTCACACACAATACCCTCTTCTACGCATCCTCTGACATAACAGAAGGGAGGTCCGAATCTTAGTATCTCTATTCTGAAATCTTGCTACCCTGAGACCATAAGCTCTCAGAGAAAAGAGTAGCTATCAATTGGTGTGACCGGATGCTAAAGGACTAGGGAGGATGCTTAAAGAAAAACAGATGGTTGTCATTTAGCTAATTGTTAGGTTTTGTTTAGCTAAGAGGGTATGCAAGCCGAAAGGAAGAGAGAAATTGTTGGGTTTTGCTACTAGAACTATTTGTTTTTAAAATCCCTCCCTTGCAAAACACTAAAATGCTGGATAAATTGCAATATTACATGAATTGGTTAACTCTCAAGATAATAAGGGAAATTCCCAGAAACATAAAATAAAGTAAAGCAAAACAAGCCAGGAGTAAAAAAGTAAAAAAAAAGAAAAATCACAAGTCAGGGCTGCTTAGGAAAGAACGCCAATATCAGGATTCTAGAGCGGGGTTGGCAAGCTACAGCATACAGGTCAACCACCTGTTTTTGTAAATAAAGTTTTATTGGCACATAGCCATGCCCATTCATCTATGTATGGTCAGTGACTGCTTATGTGCTGCAACAGCAGAGTTAAGTAGTTGCAACAGAGACCATATGGCCTACAGGCCTAAAATATTTACTGTCTTGCCTGTTCAGAAAACCTTTAATAGTTGTTCAGGGAAATTAGGTCTTTTGGGCCTGTACAGAGAAGGAGAAACCTGAGACTCACATATAGTTTAGATCTTCAAAGGGACACATTGTCTAGGGAAAAAGTAGACTAGAAAAAAAAAAAAACTGTTGGCAAAATAATCCAGAGGGAACTCTATCTTCACCACAGTTTCAGGTGAAAAATATTATTAATGGTAGTAATAGTAATAATACAAACAATAATGACGGTGTCCCCTAAAAAGTTTTAACTATTAGACTGCTAGTTATAATGTTCACATAGATCTCAGGTTCAAATTTTTACTGCCCAGTGAATCTTGAAAACTCTAAACAGAGAAAATAAATATCTGGCAGAGGGAGGTGCAAATCTCCAGAACGTAGCATTCGTTACACAGTTACATGAGGATTCCCAACAGTTTAAGTTCAATCAAATATGTTTTAAATAGAGGAAAATTTCACCAAACCTCAAGACAGCCAATGACAAGTGAGAGCCAACAGAAACAGCCAATGTGATTGAAACTCCAATAACTTCAAATATTAGAATTACCAGATATAGAATATAACTATCTATGATGTGAATGTAATTAATGCCACTGAATTATGCACTTAAGGTGGCTAACATGTTAAATTTTACCTTATGTATTATCTTAGTTCTTTCACTGCCAGTCTAACAAAGTATCATGGACTGGGTAATTTGGTTTTTAAAAAGTTATTTGGCTTATGGTTCTGGGGGTTGGGAACTCTAAGAGCATAGTACTGGCGTTTGTCAAGGGTCATCCCATGTAGAAAGGCAGAAGCAAGCAAGCAAGATAGAGACAGGCCAAATTTCCTTTTAACAGAAACCCACTCCTTCCGTAACTAACCTACTCTCACAGTCATGGCATTAATCCTATTCATGGGAGAGAGCCATCATGACCTAATCACCTCTTAAAGGCCCCACCTCTTAATGCTGTTACAATGGCAATTAAATTTAACCCAAGTTTTGGTGGAGACCTTCAAACTGTAGCATACATATCTTACCATAATAAAAGCACAAATATACTTGTGTTTTCTTCTTACCAATTTTTTCTATCACCTTTTATTTCTTTTGACATTTGTAAATATATAAGTATAAATATAAATATTTATTTTACCATAATTAAAACACAAATATATTTTTACACACAAATATGTATATGTATATATATTTGTGTATATATATTTATGTGTATATGTGTCTACATATTTGTATATATATTTGTGTTTTTATTATGGCTTTATATATATGTGTATATATATAGAGAGAGAGATATTGAAAGAAATAAAAGGTGATAGAAAAAGTTAATAAGAAAAAGAGGACTATCAAAAATCATCAGATTTAACAAAGCACCAAATAGAATTTATAGAAGTAAAACTATAATTAAAATCATATGCATTAAACTACATATACATGTATGTACATGTGCAGATGAAAGACACATGGATGAATGAATGCAAAGATAAATAGACCAATAGATAGGCAAAGCAGCAAAACAAACATGAATGACTAAAGAGTTTGTGAAGTGAAAATAGATCTTAAGAAAACACTCAGAATGTAGCAAAAAAAGATGAGAGAATACAAGGAGTAAGAAAAAGGGAGGAAAGAATGAGAAGTTCTAGCATACACCCGAAGTTCCACAAGAGAGAACAGAAAAAACTGGGGAGACATTCCAAAAAGATAATGGCTAAGGAAATTCTAGAAAATAATGAATGATATGAATCCTCAGACTCAGAAAGTATAATGCAGAATGCATTTGCAAAAAATAGGCCGGGCACCTCAGCCCACACCTGTAATCCCAGCACTTTGGGAGGCTGAAGCAGGAGGATTGTTTGAGTTCAGGAGTTTGAGATCAGCCTGGGCAACATAATGAGATCTCATCTCTACAAAAAATTTTAAAATTAGCCAGGTGTGATGGCATGTGCCTGTGGTCCCAGATACTCAGGGGATTGAGGTGGGAGGATCACTAGAACCTAGGAGGTGAAGGCTGCAGTGAGCCTAGATTGTGACACTGCACTCCAGCCTGAGTGACAGAGTGAGACCCTATCTCAAAAAATGGTAACAATAGTAATTATTATCACACACACTAGGCACATCATGTGAAACTGTAAAACACCAAAGCACAAGAGAAAATGGTTTCAGTCACATGAAGTGAAAGGTAGATCATCTACTGCAAAGTGACTATAGTCTGACAGCAGACCTCTGTTAGAAATAATAAAGCCCAAAGACTGTGGAATCATGTCATCAAAGGCTGAAAAAAATGACTGTCAATCTAGAGCAGTGTCCCCAGAAATATTACCTTTCAAGAATGATAGCAAAATGAAAACATTTTGGTGAAACAATAACCAAGACAGTTTACCACTCAGCCTCTTATGAAAAAAACATCTAAAGGATGAATATGTGGAAGAAGGAACATGATCCTTGCAGAATGCTGTTGTTAGAACAAGAAACACTGAGCTAAATTTTTCAGAGAATAGAGAGGATTTTGAACCAAGAAAAGAGAGGGAGATAAGAAAGCTGGAAAAGAAAAATGCTTTTTAGAAATCAAGAGATAGGTGTAATGAGAGTGTTTCATTATATTTTTGCAGTGTGGAATGCATTGTGGATTCTTCCTGTTGGTGTTCACAATATCTTCAGTAAAATATACTGTATTAGTCTGTTTGCACACTGCTAATAAAAGCATACCTAAGACTGGGTAATTTATAAAGAAAAAGAGGTTTAATGGACTCACAGTTCCACATGGCTGGAGAGGTCTCACAATCATGGCAAAAGGCGAAAGGCACATCTCACATGGCAGCAGGAAGACAGAATGAGGACCAAGCAAAAGGGGAAACGCCTCATAAAATCATCAGATCTCACGAGACTTATTCACTACCACAAGAACAATATGGGGGAACCGCCTCCATGATTCAATAATCTCCCACTAGGTCCCTCCCACAACACACGGGAATTATGGGAGGTACAATTCAAGATGAGATTTGGATGAGGACACAGCCAGACCATATCATATACCTTTCTCTTAAGTATTTTGTGGTGCTGAGTCTTTTTCTTGAGATGACATCAAGAGCCAGATAAACGTTCAATGTGTATATAAAGCATGAGCAGGGTTAACTATACATTGGATACTGGCAAATCCTACATGTTGGGTACTGGTAAAGAAAGGGGGCATTTTCTAGATGTGTCCCCTAACTCTAATAGGCACAGCCTAAGAGATTTCTGGTGGGAACTACTGGCATTATTTCCACAGTGCACTTTCATGTTTTTCTCTCCATACCACTCACCATCAGCAGACGGGATTACTCACTAGGTTGGATTACGGAGCAATCTTGTTACTCACCAGGATGACTAGGATCGGACTATGTTTTAGAAGAAAAGTTAAATGCCACCTCCATTTCCACCAAGATCAGGCCTCAGCATTGCTGATGGCAGATTCCAAGCACAACTTTAGGAGAAAGGGAAGTGAAAACTCATATGATCAGGCACCACGCACCACTGTTTCCTGTGTTACATCATTTAGCCCTCACATATAAGGTACATAGACCTACGAGGTAGGTATACCCATCACATAGTGGGAAGGAGGCATGCGAAAGAGAGACAACAAAGTCTAACACACCCTACAAATTTGGAAATAAGTTTGTTCCTAACAATTATATTTAAAATCAACACATCCTTGATGAGATTGATGATCTAAGAAGTTTTCTAGCTAGAGGCAACCTGACTATTGCCTAACTCAAGGGTCAGCAAACTACAGTCTGTGGTCAAACCCAGCCTACCACCTATTTTTGTACAGTTGTGAGTTAAGATTGGTTTTTCTATTTTTATAATGGTTGAAAAAAAATCACAATAATAATATTGTGTGACAAGTGAAAATGATACAAAATTCAAATTTAAGTACCTGCTATGGTCTGATGTTTGTTTCCCTGAAAATTCACATGTTGAAAACCTAATCACCTCTGTGTTGGTATTAAGAGGGAGGGCCTTTGGGAGATGATTAGGTCATGAGAGTGGAGCCCTCATGAATGAGATTAGTGCCCTTATAAAAGAAGGCCCAAGCCAGGTGAGGTGGTGCACATCTGCAGGCCCAGCTACTCAGGAGGCTGAGGAGGGAAAATCGCTTGAGCCCAGAAGTTCGAGGGCACAGTGAGTGACGATCCACTGTGCTCCAGCCTGGGTGAAAGAACAAGACTCTATCTCTAAAAAAGAAAACCAACAAAATGAATAAATAAAAGAGGCCCCAGAGAGCTGCCACATGCAAACAAACATCCCAGACACCCAGACTTGCTGCATATGCCCCAGCGCTCACCTCCTGCTTCTGTTGCTCTGTCTTCCTCATCTCTCTCCCTAGTTCTGAGGCAGGAAATGCTCCCATGACTTCCCCATATTTCACATGCCTGCTAGAAGGCCTTGACCACAAAGCTACATATTTGCCTCGACCATGGCCACAGGCCCAGTGTGGCTCCCACTGATGCAGCTGACTCAACCTCGGTCTGGATGGCCTGTCTGCAGAAGGCACTTGGTTTGGCCACAACATGAGTCATTCTGGATAATTATAAGAGCTGATAAACTGCAGGTACCAAATTCTGCTCTCCCATGAACTAAGGCTTGCTGTCCCGGCCAAGGTGGATAATGGAAGGTTATGGTCACCTTTTAAGCTCCCCAGAGCTCTGCAGCAACTCTAGCCACCTGCTTCCTTCAGGAGGCCACAAATACGCCCACCCCAAATTTGCACTCCAGCATGCCTTTCTCTCCTGATATAGCACAGTCAATGCATTAAGACGAACCTGGTTTAAATCCTAGCTCCCTGACTAGGCTGTGTAACCTTGGAGAAGCCGCCTCACTTCTCTGAACCACAGTGTCCTCACCTGCAAAATGATGATGGCAAGCCCCCTCTCTAGACTGTTGAAGCTGGCATTAGCAGGCAAGTCTTCCTGGTATGACACCTCCGCCCCACCTCCCCACATCATCCCACCCCTCCCACTCCCCACCCCGCTGGAACTGCTCCTGTGCCTCTGCCTTGCTTCCTTGCTTCGGTCACTCCCCGTCTTGTTTGCATTTCTCTCTGCTTTTCCTGCCTTCTGTCCTTTCAGTTCTGCTTCCCTAGAAAGTTTCCAACACCTAGGATTTCCTGAGTGACATTTCCCTGTGCTGGGTGGCCACCCTGCTTGCCCATCTCATAGCCCTCACTCCAATGCTTCAAAATTATTTCCACACCTCCCTGCCTGCCTCATGGGGTCCTCCAAGGTGGGAAACTTGATTCTTTGTTTGCCTTTTTCAAACTCACTGCCTGGCACATTGGACTCTAATGAAGGAGGAGGGGGATGGAATAGGAGGTGTTCAAGTCACAGCATTCTTCAATTCTGGAAATCGAGACAATTTGTCCCTTTCACTGTCTATAATTCTGCAAAATCTGACCTCTTTGAACTGAAAACTGCCCTTTAAGGGCACTGTGACACAAGCCATGGCAACTGGGCAGGGAGCCTTGTGTGCGCCCCACCTGCAGGCACTGGCTCTGCAGCTCCAGGTTCCAAAGGCTGAGAATCTGGGGGCTGAGTGTCTGTCCTAGAGCCCCGGTCATGTGTGCGCGCAATCGGCAGCCTCTCCAATACAAACAACCCAGGAAAGACAATACCAGTACGTTCCAAAGAGAGAGGAATTCTAAGCAGCTGCTACTTCCTGGATGACTGAATATCCTCTACCCCGACAACATGGACAGTCTGAACTAAATTTATTCAAAACAGCTTTCCCCCCCAGTTTCAAATTAAGAGGTGCAATGTTACCTCTGACCAGTTTGCAATAGTGGTATTGGAAACAGGGAGGCTAGCAGGGGATATTTCAGTACTGCCACCTCCATGAAGTATGCAAATTCAAGTGTAAAAACCAGAAATGAGAGTGCAGGGATGAATGCCAACTGCATGCTCACTGTTTTCTGGGAGACCTGTAGGTATAATTTCTACCTCTGATCGGTCTCGTTGTGCAAATGATTTTGCATGTACTATACAGACACTTATTTTTTTAGCTTGAATATCAGGCTAAGGAGGAAAACACTATGGCCTTTTATAAGGGAAAGTGTCTCCCTAAGGAAATAATTGAAGGCCACAATTGCTCGAGTCTTTCCAAAGACACTGTACAAAGCACCCCTGAAAACACTGCGGGGGAATAATTCCATGTTAACTGGGGAATTGGCTAGATGATCTAATAGGTCTTTGCCCTCACTCTAATTTTGATGATTCATGTGTGACTTATTTAATTGTTATCATCTATTGCAGATATATAAAAGAATGCTTTTATTCTTTTTTAAGAATCTAAATTCAAATCATCTTTAATATCACCAAGTTTCTACTCCCATCACCCTTCAGAACATTGACATGTTAACTTTTTGACCTACCCCAAACCCTCCTGCTACTTCCCAGGATACAAAAAGCACATCTGCTGCACAGCTGGGTGCCACAAAAAGCCCCCATGCAACAGAGCATTGAAAACAGGTTTGGGAGAACTAAGGGTTAAGTGAAGTCCCCCAGGAGTTCCAATCTGTTGCAGGCTGCTAATTCAGAAGCTGCCTGGGGCCTAGGTGTAACCACAGCTAGGAAAACAACGCCTAACTGCCTTATCCTCAGCAGCATTTAGCATTTATCATGGTCAGAAAACCACCTGTTACTTGGGAGAGATTCAAAAGAATCCTGAGCCATAATTAAAGCAATAATGAATAAAAACATATTGTGAATTGCTACCCAAACCCCAGGCAGATGTGTTATTTAACTGTGGGCTTGATCTGCACTATTAATTTGGAATAAAAATAACAGACAACAAAACGTATACGGAATCAAGACCCTGCCTGCCCCGGGGTTTTGTTTCTTTTCAAGTCCTTGGCAGTTGTGGTTAGTAACCCAAATGCAAGCAGAGCTGACTTTCTTGCAAACTGGAGTGGTGTCTGACAATACATTAGAACGGAGCTGGTAGCCAATCAGTCAAATGAACCACTGGATCCCTGTGCAGATCCGTAAGTGACAGTTGAAGGAGGTGGGCTAGTGGCATGTGCCAGTCATGTTTTCATCCTCCCCCTTCTGAGGCCTTTTGACCCTGCGGAAGCCAGGAGCAGAACTTGTCCCCCATGGGAATACACACCTGAGTACTCGGATCTGGCCAGGAGATACTTCTGGGTGTTTCACTGGAAAACATCTGAAAACATATTTCTCTGACTATCAGCAGGACTGCAATTAAACACAGAAACGACCAGGCGTGCTGGCTCACCCCTGTAATCCTAGCATTTTGGGAGGCCGAGGCCGGCAGATCGCTTGAGCCCAGGAGTTCAAGACCAGTCTGGGCAACATGGTCAAACCCTGTGTCTACAAAAAATACAAAAATTAGCCAGTCATGGTGGCACGCGCCTGTAGTACCAGTTACTCTGGAGTCTAAGGTGGGAGGATGGCTTGAGCCCGGGAGGTCAAGGCTGCAGTGAGTCACAATCGCACCACTACATTCCAGCCTGAGCAAGCAAGACTCTGTCTCAAAAAAAAAAAAAAAAAACCCTAACAGGCAAGGAACAGTGGCAGGGAGAGGTCATCCTCTACTTGAAAGTTCTGTTCTGTTTAGCAGTGACTAGTTTGTTATTAAGGCTCTGACTCCATCTCTTTAAGCTCTTTCGAGATCTTCTGAGAGAGACATGCTTGAGAGGGTGAGGGGAAGGGCATGGGGCTGTGAACTGAGGAAGAGAGGGGCAAAGCAATTTTGTGGTACGCGGGTGTTCATGACTTTGTACTACACATTACTCTTAAAACAATTCAGATTCAGTTGACAGATCTATGCAAATGTATGAAAAGTGGAAAAAGACAAGCTAGCATTTGTTTCAGAGGTTGAAAGCATCACTTTGATTTGCAATGATTTCCAATCTACCTCTTTTTCCACAAGGAAACACTGTAAAGACAAGATCCCTAAATGTCACGAGATAAAGCCTGCCAATGCTCTGTTGGCATATAGTTTAATTCTTGAACAATTACCCTGCCATATATATTTATTCTTAAATTTTATATATTGTCACATTAAATTTTGAAACTGAAAGAGAAAATGACACATGTAAATACCCTCAAACTCAGAACTGACTTTAAAATTTAATTTCTTACTATGTATGCATGAGTGTGCGTGTACTACATCTATAACAAGTACAAGTTGCTGGTTTATTGCCATTGACTTAATATCACTCTTAGAGTGTACATTCTCATGCCCTGAAAGTTTTGAGTAGATCTCTTCTGGGACAGGCTATCATATATATTTAAGACATGATCTTTATAATAGTAAAAGTACGTTGCCCTAATATGAATTCCTAGCTGAGAGTGGCCTTTACGTGGCTGCAGGCATACTACCGCCCTGCAATGGCTCCCCATTGCCATTCACATTCATTGCAGACTGTCCTTCAAGACTGCCCAAGAATGACCTCAAGCACATTTTCTGGATTCACCTTCCTTTACTCAACAAACTTTAGACCAGCAATAGTGGACTCCTGGATGCTTTAGAAAGCTTGCCTTTTTCATCTTTACGTTCTTACTCACTAGATTTTTCTCCTCTTGAAATGACCTTCCAAACTATCCACATCCCAGCTGAAGCCTGATCCCAAAGACCATTTCCTGAGTGCCATGACTATGCCTTATTCATGGCTATATTCCCAGCAGCCAGCACAATGTCTGGCAAGGGGTAGTCACTCAATATGCATTGAATGAATGCGTTTTCACAGCCTTTTCCAAAATTAGCTTTTCAATTAAGTCATTTCTGATCCCTTCCTCTACAGGACTCCAGAGCATGGTGTTGGGATTCTTTGGTGGGACCTTCCATGTTCAATCTGGTATTATAGTTACATATCTACACCTTCTCCTAGCCCCTCCCCCACCATGCCCATCCTAGCCCCCTCGACTTGCTATCTGCCAAAGCTATTAATTCATCTACCTTACACATGTACCTTACACACATAACAACAGTAATACTGTCTATCATTTGAGTAATGCAGAAACATTTACAAAGCACTTCGCGTTCATCATCTCATATCATTCCTACCATAAGTATATCAAATAGAAAGGGCCACTATTTGATAGCTAATAACAATAGGTAACATTTAAGGAGGGCTTATTACCTGCGTTAAATACACAACCTTGTTTAACCCTCACAATTCCATGAGGATAGCTGTTTTTGTCCTCCTTTTACGGAGGAAGAATCTGTGGCTCAATGGGCTAAGTAAAAGACCAAGGGCACCCAGCTGGTAAGGGACAGGGTGGAGGCAGGTGGGCGAGTTGGGTCTGGCTCCAGAGTCTATGCACCTAGTCATTGCACTCCACTGAAGCTTAGAAAGCCTGTCTCAAAATCTCAGTGCTAGAGACAGCAGAGTCAAAGCAGGAAGTCAGTTCTTTCTGCTACATGCTACTCTTCTTCCTCTCTGGAAAGACTCCTGAACAAAGAACTGAATTTAGTTTGAGAGCTGAATCTCAGTGGGTAGGAAGCACAGTGGGAAGAGCACTGATTTTGGAACCAGATTTCCCGGCTTCAAAGTCCAGCTCTACCAATTACTGGCAGGGTGGCATTGTGCAAGCTGGTTAATTTCTCTACCTGATAACTTCCCCTGTGGAGGCAATAATAGTCTCTACCACATAAGGGTGTTGTAAGCACTAGCTGACAATATATGAAAAGCACAGAGAGGCTGCATGGTAGCTCATGCCTATAATCCTAGCACTTTGGGAGGCTGAGGCAGCAAATCACTTGAGGTCAACAGTTTGAGACCAGCCTGGCCAACATGTTGAAACTCCATCTCTACTGAAAAAACAAAGATTAGCTGGGTGTGGTGGTGCATGCCTGTAATCCCAGCTACTTGGGAGGCTGACGCAGGAGAATCACTTGAACCCAGGAGGCAGAGGTTGCAGTGAGCCAAGACCGCACCACTGCCCTCCAGCCTGTGTGACAGAGCAAGACTCTGTCTCAAAAAAGGGAAAAAAAAAAAAAGAAAAGCGCACAGAACAGTGTGTGCTTTATGCACATTGGAGCCTTGCCTCATCTAAAGGAGGTTCAGAAGCCAATGAACACACACACACACACACACACACACACAAACCTTGTCTTGGCCTTTGTTTGGGCATCCAGAGTCTCTGTATGCTAGGATCAACCCTAAACATTCCAGAGAATGATTTCACTCCCTGCAGAACTGGCTCTCACATCTGAGGCCATCCTGGCCCCAGTATGATGACTTGGTGGTCTCATCTACTCAGCTTCATACATGCACACAAGAGCTGACTGGGGTGGAGAATAACACTTCCTGCCATGGACACACAGGTCTCCCAGTTTAATCCCACCCTAGCCCAACTCCCTCCCGGAATTCACTCCTGGCCCATTAGGAATACACTAATGACCGTATAGATGCTCATTTTGTCATTATTTCACACATGGTCCTCCAGATGGGACTGACATTCTACACTATCTCATTTTCCATTTGTGTGCACTTAACCCAACTAAAAGGCCACCACTGGTGCCTGTCTGCACCAGCTCCGAAGCCCTCTTATCTCTCCATCTCTCCACTCCCAGCTCTCTGCTTCTCTCTTTGTTTCCTTCTGTTTCTCTACCTCTCCCTTTCTCTCTGAGTCTCTCTCTCCATCTCTTTCTCTGTTTTTCTACATCTGAGGTTTCCTCTCCCTTTTTTCTCTCTCTCCCTTTCTCTCTTACTCTTTGACACACACACACACACACACACACACACACACTCCCCAACATGACATGCTAATTGGGCTCCCAAGTGAGTCTGCCTCACCCCTACAGGCAGAAGTAAGTCGAGATGGGTTAGAGAGGACACACTTCACACCTGTCAATTAAGCTCAATTGCTTATTGTGTGAAACCAGACCCAAACCCAGGACAGGCCGACCTGGCTGGATGGGGCCAAGCCTCAGCTGTCCCTGCGAAGTGGGCTGAGGGAACAAATGCTCTCTCTGTTCTCAGTGGATGAGAGCATCTCTTGGAATGTCCGGGGAGCAGCTGTGGGCCCCTCCATAGGGTGGACAGAGGGGACTGTTCCCAGCGAGTTTATAGAACTATATGTACTACAGTTGGTCAGCTATTTTTACAAAATTCCAGTTACACAGCAGAAGGACAAACACTGCATAAGGAGAAAATAGATGATGTCCCAGCTCTGATGTCGCTGGTGTATATCAGTAGCAAGTAAAGGACTTGAGCCTGGACTGGCCATAATAGGAAGGAAATATTACCCAAAACAAAGGTGCCTCTATTAATATATTATTTTCTACTTAAAAAGATCTGCCAACTGGAACAGAGCCCATCAAGAGTGAACCCTGGATGTTGCTGCAAGGCAAGGGTGGGAATATTTTTAAGGGTGGGCTGAGATCCAAGGCTTCATCTGTCATTTTCTTCACTTGACAATTATTTACAGGCTTACAGTATTGAAAGTGTGGGGCTAGCCACAGGGGGTGTCCCCCAGCCTCACAGAGCCTACCGTTTAGAGGAGAATAAGGACAAGTGAACAAGAGGTGATCACTTTGTGTGCTAGGTGTGGGGGACATGGAAGTCCAGGGTGCTGAGCGTGGGGGGCAGGGGTGGCTAATGTAGGCATGCAGTCAGGAAGGGCCTCCTGAAGGAAACAGCATGGAAGCTGAGGCCTGACTCATGGGTGGGGGCAGCTCACAGAACTCAGGGAAACACAAGCAAAGGGAAGCAAACAACAAGCAAAGGGAGGGAAAGAGTGTTCCAGGTAGAAGGAACAGAATATGCAAAGGCCAGCATGAGAGAGGTTGGCGAGGAGAGGGAAGCCCCACGACAAAGGATCTCATGGGTAGCATTAAGGAGTTTGAGCCAAATCCCAAGATCAATGGAAAATTATCACAGAATTTTAAGTAGAATGTAAGGGTACAGTGTAATCAGAATTGCATTTCAGCAATATGTCCCTGACTGCTGTAGAAAGAAAAGAATGAAGGCAAGCGGGTAGCTGCTGCAGTAACCACAGTGGAGAGAATGAAGGAATCGAGAAGCATTTAGGAGCCAAATCATTAGGGCTTCATGGTTCATTGTGTGAAGGGCTGGCTAGAAGAAGGAATTGGAAACTGGGCACGATGGCTCACACCTATAATCCCAGCACTTTAGGAGGTCGAGGCAGGTGGATCACCTGAGGTCAGTAGTTCGAGACCAGCCTGGCCAACATGAGGAAACCTTGTCTCTACTAAAAATACAAAAATTAGCTAGGCATGGTGGCACATGCCTGTAATACCAGCTACATGGGAGGATGAGGCAGAATCGCTAGAACCCAGGAGGTGGAGGTTGCAGTGAGCCAAGATCAAAGCCTGGATGACAAAGACACTGTTTCAAAAAAAAAAAAAAACAGAATCGGGGATGACCTCTTTCTTGGCCTTTGGTTTGAATGGTGATGCCATTCCCTCCTGCAGGGACTCTTGGAAGAAGAACAGAATGGTCAGGAGGTGATGAGTGTCACTTGGGGCATGTTGATGATGGACATCTGTGTTACTCAGACTCTAGGGTGGCCCCATGTTCCATCCTCCTGGTGTTCACCCCCTTGTATAATCCCTTTTCCTTCAGTGTAGGCAGCACTTGTGATTTCTTTACAACCAATAGAATGTAACTCCTATAATTATATTAAGTTATAGAAGACTTTGTCTTAGCCTGCTGAAACTAGAATCTCTACTAAGAGCTTTATGAAGCAAGAGCTGTATTGGGAAAGGCCACATGGCAAGAGGCTGTGAGTAGCCTCTAGAACCCAGCTGACAGCTAGCAAAAAACTGAGATCCTCAGTCATATAGCTGCAAGGAAATCAATCCTGCCAACAACCTGAGTGAACTTGGAAGCAGATTCTTCCCCAGTCAAGCCTCCAGATGAGCACACAGCCCAATTGACAACTCAATTACACCCTTGTGAACAGAGGTAGAGGACCCAGTCAAGCCGTGTCTGGACTCCTGGCCCATGGACACAATAAGATAATAGATATGTGTTGGTTTAAAATAATACAGCATTTAATTGGAGATAACCAACAACCAATTTGTATTGGGTCTGGACCTCAAGACAGAGGTCAGTCTTGGGGTTTATGGGCAATTATTAGCACACAGATAGTAGCCAAAAACATGGGAGAGCATGCAGTGACAGGAAGGTCTACGATAGAAACTAGAAAACTCACCAGCATTAGTAGACAAGAAGCCTCAAAAGATTCTGAGAGAGAATGCCCAGAGAAACAGGAGGAAAACTAGAAATACAGTTGTATTTATAATAGCCAACATTTACTTAAAATATTCCATGTAACAAGTACTGTTCTAAATGGATAAGAGGTGTTAATTCATTTAATCCTTACAGCCCCTCTTTGAGGTAAGTACTACTATCCTTTCATTACAGATTAGTATCCTTTCATTACAGATAAGGCAACTGAGGCACAGGGAGGATAAGTAACTTACCCAGGGCCTGGCAGCTAGTAAATGGCAACCCAGGTGGCTGCCTCCAAGCCCACATTCTTACCCAATTATGCAAAATTGACTCCTTCCGTTATAGGAGCAGAAGCCCAATGCAAACTGACTTAACCATAAGAGGGAATTTACTAGTTCACCATAACTAAAAAGATGAGGGGTGGTATGTACAAAATATAATATTTCAGGCACACTTGGAGAAATCAGTGCAATGCCATCCTTTCCCCTGTCCTTCCCATCTTCACCCCTGCCTCTCTCCATTTCTCAGATCAGCTTTCCTAGTGTTGCCTTTATTCTCAGACAAACTCTATGACAAAGACAGCTCCTGGCACATCTAGCCTGATGTTATCTTCAAAAGAGAAGCCTTACCCATTGCTAACTTACCTTACACCAATCCTAGGCGTCAGGGAGATGAGTTCCTTTTGTTTGTGTGTCCTCCAAATTTGTACGTTGAAACCTAATCTCTAATATAATGGTATTGGGAGGTGGGGTCTTTGGGAGGTGATTAGGTCACAAGGGTGGAACCTTTATGAATGGGATTAGTGCCCTTATAAAAGAGACTCCAAAGAGCCACCTTGTCCCTTCTGCCATGTGAGAACACAGTTAGAAATGCTGTTTATGTACCAGGAAGTGGGCCTTTGCCAGATGCCAAATCTGCCAGCAGTTCGTCTTGGATGTCCCAGCATCCCTAACTGTGTGAAATAAATTCCTATTGTTTATAAGCCACCCAATCTACAGTACTCTGTTATAGCAGCCTAAAAAATCTGGGACAACTCTCCCCAACCCCAAATTTGGAATCAATTGAGAGACAGGTGTAGAAGGCAGGCAGAGTTCACAGAGTCCACATGTCAGATTTAAAGGTAATAGGGAGGGGAGCTATAGTGGAGACATGACTTAGGTGTTTGGCAAAAAATTAGGTTTCTAATATTGCACCTAAGAATAAAAGTTACCCAAGTCATAGGCAACACTGGACAACTGGTAGCTGTCCCAGCAGGAGCACAGCCTGGGAACACAGGCTGCCCCACTAAGCTGGCCTCATGGCATCCTAATGTACTTTCTCATCATAATGCACCCTCTCTTCAGGCAGAATAGGGGGAGAATGAATTTGAGCCACACGTGCCTCCTCTCAGACTTACCTACCTCTTTACCTTCCTTCCCACCCACTCCCCACCATCCCCTGGGGAATAATGGAGATGTGGGGAATCCCAGATATACTTCTGTTAGAATGGCTTAAAATTTAAAACCTGACAATACCAAGTGCTGATGAGGACATGGAGCAACTAAAAGTCTTATCCATTGCTGAGAACACAAAATAGTAAAGTCACATCGAAAAACTGTTCTTATGATGTTAAATGCACTTTACCATATAACCCAGCAATCCCATTCCTAAGTATTTACCACAAAGATCTGTAAGTGAACATTTATAAAAGTTGTATTCAAGCCAGGTGCGGTGGCTCACACCTAAAATTCCAGCACTTTTGGAGGCCGAGGCAGGTGGATCATGAGGTCAGGAGTTCAATACCAGCCTGGTCAAGATCATGAAACCCCATCTCTACTAAAAATACAATAATTAGCTGGGTGTGGTGGCAGACGCCTGTGATCTCAGCTACTCGGGTGGCTGAGGCAGGAGAATTGTTTGAACCTGGGAGGCAGAGGTTGCAGTGAGCCGAGAACATGCCACTGAACTCCAGCCTGGGTAACAGAGTGAGACTCCATCTCAAAACAAAACAAAACAAAAAGTTGTATTCATAGTCACCAAAAACGGAAAACCATCCAATGTTCCATCAACAGGTGAATGATTAAACAAACTCTAGTATCCACACAACAAAATACTACTCAGCAATAAAAAGAAACATATTACAGACACACGCAACAACGTGGATGAATCTCAAAAGCATGGTGCTAAGTGAAAGAAGCTAGTCTCAAAGGGCTACATGCTGGATGGTTGCATCTGTATGACATTCTGGAAATGCCAAAATTATAAAAACAAAACTCAGATCACTGGTTGCCAGGGGCTGAGAGTGGAAGGAGAGATTAAATACAAGGGGGGATGAAGGGACTTTCTTGGGTGATAGAAGTATTAGATAGCTCACTAATAATAGCAATTACATGACTGTATGCATTTATTAAAATTTATAGAAGTGTACATCTTAAAAGGGTGA
The DNA here is from genome assembly GCF_030222135.1 of Aotus nancymaae. Classification (NCBI taxonomy): domain Eukaryota; kingdom Metazoa; phylum Chordata; class Mammalia; order Primates; family Aotidae; genus Aotus; species Aotus nancymaae. The sequence goes on along the minus strand of NW_026988450.1, from coordinate 12,016,418 downwards.
ACATTACGATTTATAAGTTAAACTTCAATAAACCTAAAACAAAACAAAAACGAAATAGGTATGTTATGCTGGTGCAGTGGTTCTCAAACTTTAATGTGCATCAGAGTCACCTGAAGAGCTTGGTAAAACAGACTGCTGAGCCTGACTGGGGATTGTTCTGATTCAGTGAGTTGGGGTGAGTCCTAAGAACATTCATTTCCAGCACATTCCCAAGGAATGCTGACACCACTGGTACAGGGACCATGCTTTGGAAACCAGTGTTCTAGTGAAATCCCTCCACATGGAAACAATTAGCAGGAAACAAAGAACAAGAAACAAGCATTCCTCCCTAACCAGGTATTTGAGCCAGTCCAGGGCAAGTGGTGGATTGGTGAGGGAGATCGGCACTTTCATGAACGGCCCCGCCAGTAAGACAGGTGAGTTTCCAAAAGGAAAAGGGGCTCATTTTCCAAAGGAGGAAGATCAGAAGAGAAGTAGCTGTATTAGACTGGGTTCTCAGAGAAATAGAAACAATAGGATAGATACAGATGTAGATAGAGATATAGAGATATAGAGAGAAACAGAGATTTACTATAAGGAATGGGCTCATGTGATTATGGAAGCTGAGAAGTCCAAGATCTGAAGTCAGCAAGCTGGAGACCCAACAGAGTCAATATTGAAATTCCAGACAAGGTCTGAGTCTGAAGGCAGAAGACAGATGTCCCAGCTTAAAGACAGACACAGAGAGTGAGTTCTCCCTTACATGGCCTTTTATTCTGTGAAGGCCCTCAATGGATTGGAGGAGCCTCACTCACACTGAAGAGGACATCCTGCTTTACTCAGTCCACTGATTCCAATGCTACTCTTATCCAAAAACACTCTCACAGACACACCCAGAAATAATGTTTAACCAAATGTCTGGGCGCCCCCTGGCCCAGTCAGATCGACACATAAAATTAACCATCACCATAGTATACTGTAAAGAGGTCTTGATCCAGACCCCAAGAGAGGGTTCTTGGATCTCATGTAAGAAGGAATTCAAGGCAAGTCCATAGAGTAAAGTCAAAGCGAGCTCATTAAGAAAGTAAAGGAATTAAAGAATGGCTTACTTCATAGGCAAAGCAGTGGCCTGGGCGGCTCAACTGAGCTTACTTGTGGTTATTTCTTGGTTATATGCTAAACCAGGGGTGGATTGTTCATGAGTTTTCTTGAAAAGCCATGGGAAATTCCCACAACTGAGGGTTCTTGCTCTTTTTAGACCCTATACAGTAACTTCCTGACATTGCCATGGCATTTGTAAACTCTCAGGACGCAGGTGGGAGTGTTTTCTTGTCGTGCTAATGAATTATAATTAGTAGTGAGGTTGACCAGAGGCTACTTTCTTCCACCATCTTGATTTTGGTGGGTTTTGGCTGGCTTCTTTACCACAATCTGTTTTATCAGCAAGGTGTTTGTGACCTGGCTCATCCTGTGACTTAGACTGCCTAACCTCCTGGGAATGCAGCCCAGTAGCCTTAGCCTCATTTACCCAGCCCCTGTTCAAGATGGAGTCACTCTGGTTCAAATGCCTCTGACAGTAGCCCAAAACAATGCTGACTTTGGAGGAGCACCAGAGAAGCCAAAGGAAGTGCATCTATAAAAAATGAGTGGGAATGCTTTCGGATGCTTAGTTAGACCAAGGAGATAAGGACTCAGGTGTATTCACTAAATCTAGGAGCAAGGAGTCTACTGTGACCTTAGAAAGACCGGGTTTAAAGGGGTGGCAGTGGTGGAACCAGACTGCTGAGGGGTGGGTGATGCAAGGTGGGAAGACGAATCCAGGAATTAACACGACCCATTCAGTAAGTGTAGAAGACACATGTGGGGAGGTAGCCACAGGGGTTTTCTTTTTCAATATGAGAGATGCTTAATTGGGGAAAACAGTTAGTAGATAACAAGAAATTGTAGGAGAAAAAGTATGGTCATGGAGTGAGGTCCCTGAGAAGGCAGGCAAGGGGCGCAAAGAAGGAAGATGTGGTGCAGATGTAGGTAAATTTGTAAGTTTAGTGGAGGGAAATTGAGTGTGCTCTCATCTGCAGGCTTCTGTTTGTTCTGGGGAAGACGTCCCAGGTCAGTCAAGGAAGGCACTGAAGCCCTGGATTGCAAAGTTAGTCTCCGGAGTCAGAGCTCAAATTTGCTGCGTAACAGTGGACTAGTTTCTCCAGTGCTTGATCAATGTCTACAAAATGGGAATGTTATAAGACCTTTCCAAACATAAACGTTTTTCCAGTTGTGCCTGAAACATAGCAAATGCTCAGTGTTTGCTCACTGCCAGTGAAGAGTTTAAGGAGTGAAGAGAATATCTGAAGTACAGACTGTTAACCATAGAACTTCAAATAGGTCACAGCTATCAGAGATGAACTTTACCAAAGGAAAGAGAATCTTTGTTAATCTAGTCAGCTGAGAGTCCATGCAATCTGGGGAATATTGCTAGCTACCCTCTTCAAACTCTAACAAGATAGTTAAACTTGTTTATAAAATTATGGAAGACAGTGCGTACGCTAAGGAAGGATTAGAAAGTCCCAGATTCTACTACCCTCTGAGTTACCACCAGCTATGGGAACGTGAGTGATTTGGAGGCAAGACCATTATTAAGGTCACCTCTAAAGTTATGTCAAAACCCAACAAGTTGGTGTCTCAGAGGTTCAGAAATTAGTCACTTGCTTACAACTGACACCATCAGATGGATTGATCGTGTAAGATACTCTGGACAAGAAGAGTGGGGGTAGTGGGACCTTAGCTAACCTGGAGAGACTGAAGGGGACTCCCCACGCCCTAGCGCAGTTCACCAGCCACCAGCCAAGGCTGCTGAGTGAAGGATGCTGCTTCCATTCTGTAACGTAAGCAAAAAGATAACAGAACTTTTTCCCTTTTAAAACATCCCATCTTCCATTCTGTGTGCCAGGCTGAGCTTGCATTTCCAAAGATTTTTTCCCTTTGAATTCTTTGGACAGGAGTAGATAAAAGTGCTGGCCCAGATGTGGTCCCAATTTAACACAGGAAAAGCAGAACTGCTCCAGTTCCTTTGCCCCTTTTCCAAAATGTGAGGCAGTTTCCAAGCTTCTGTTTTTCCCTTTATGACTTTTTCCTTAGAAAGTCACCGAATGGCAATTACCATATTTCGTCAGTTCTAAGGTGCATGTATTCTTCACCTTTCAACATCCCGGGTATGGAGGTGCATTTTATAGTCCATGGCACCTCAGCATTGTGTGATAGCTAAGTTGGCCCATCTTATAATTAATGTCTTTGTTTTGACGGGCTATGGAAATTGTCCTTTAGCAAATGCTTTGGTACGGGGACTTTTTGTTTTTCCTAACTCCACTCACAGCTCCATGCATTTGGTACGATATCCTCTATTATGGCAGAACGTAAGGATTAGATAGATGTAGTGACTCACTGAAGGCCACATGGTTAGTAAATAGCAAAGTGGGATGGTGCAAAGTCATGCTACCTCCTGAAATATTTTAGTTGGATCAGCATCATCAACCAATGATTGAACCATCAACCTCCATGAAAAGCAGAGAGGAGATGAACAAGATTCGCAGGAGGATTAGAGCTTAAACTAAATATCATGGTAATTTCCATCAAAATTTCAAAACCAGCTATGGGATGAAGTAACTATAGAACTGTTATGTTTTCTGGGCTTCAGCATGCTCGTCTGCAAATGCGGTCACAGAAACAACAATGGCTCCCAATTCCTGTAACAGGAACCAAGCCAAGCATTTTACCACATTGTCTTATTTAATTATCATGATAGCTTTAAAAAGTAGATACCATTTTTCTCATTGGAAATGGTTGCTTAGAATGTTTAGGTAACTCACCCAAGATTACAGATTAGAAGCAGGGGAGCTGCCTTTCTGGCACTAAGGAGCAACTAGCTCTTGGCTTACTCAGCCCCATCAACAGAGGTGAACCTGATCGCTTCTGATGTCCTATCTCTAAGAGGAAATGGTCCTGCTTTAACACATAAGTACACAATGCCCCTATGCCTGGGGACCATGCCCTGTGATGAGGTGTTTAAATCTAATCTGGTTTTGTAAGATCTTCACAAGTTAAACATGAAATTACCACATGATCCAGCATTTCAACTGCTAAGTATATACCCCAAAGAATTAACTGCAAGGACTCAAACAGATATTTGTATACTAATGTTAATAGCAGCATTGTACATAGCCAAAAGATAGAAACAATATCATTGATAGAAATGTCCATCAACAGATAAATGCATAAACGTATAGACATACAATGGAATGATATTCAGACTTAAAAAGGAATAAAATGGACATATGATATACTATGGATAAACCTTAAAAGCATTATGCTAAGGGAAATAAGCCAGTCACAAAAGGACAAATATTTATGATTCCATTTGTATGAGGTAACTAGACTAAGCAAAGTCATATGTACAGAAAGTAGAATAGAATCTCGTAAGGACTAGGGACGGGAGAATGAGGAGTTCATGTCTAACAGGCAGAGTTTCCATCTGGGATGATGGAAAATGTGTAGAGATGGATGGTGGTGATGGTTGCACAACACTGTGAATGTCCTTAATGCTACTAAAATGTACACTGAAAACTGGCTAAAATGGGCCAGGCATGGTAGCTCACACCAGGAATCCCAGCAGTTTAGAAGGCTGAGGCATGGAGGATCACTTGAGCATAGGAGCTCAAGACCAGCCTGGGCAACATGGTGAAATCTCATTTCTACAGAAAATTTTAAAAATTCACCAGGCATGATGGTGTGTACCTGTAGTTCCAGCTACTCAGGTGGCTGAGGTGGGAGGGTGGCTTGAGCCCAAGGGATCGGGGCTACAATGAGCTGTGATCACACCACTGCACTTTAGCCGGGGTGAGAAAGCAAGACCCGTCTCAAGGAAAAAAGAGTGGTGAGAGGGCATCCTTGTCTTGTTCTGGTTCTGAAGAGAAATGCTTCCATGTTTTGCTCATCCAGTATGACGTTGGCTGTGGGTTTGTCATGGATGGCTCTTATTTTGAGGTATATTCCTTCAATGCTTAGTTTGTTGAGAGTTTTTAACATGAAGGGATGTTGAATTTTATCAAAAGCCTTTTCTGCATCTATTGAGATGATCGTGTGTTTTTTGGTTTTAGTTCTGTTTATCTGATGAATCACATGTATTGATTTGTGTATGTTGAACCAACTCTGCGTCCAGGGGATGAAGCCTACTTGATCATGGTAGATTAGCTTTTCGATGTGCTGCTGGATTTGGTTTGCTAGTATTTTGTTGAGGATTTTTGCATCTATGTTTAGCAAGGATATTGACCTGAAGTTTTCTTTTTTTATTGTATCTCTATCAGGTTTTGGTATCAGGATGATGTTGGCCTCATAGAATGAGTTGGGAAGGAGTCCCCCTTCTCAATTTTTTGGAATCTTTTGAGTAAGAATAGTACCAGCTCTTCCTTATACATCTGGTAGAATTCAGTTGTGAATCCATCTCGTCCTGGACTTTTTCAGATTGGTTTGCTTTTTTTTTTTTTTTTTTTTTTTTTGAGAGGGAGCTTCACCCTGTCACCCAAGCTGGCACGATCTCAGCTCACTACAACCTCCACCTCCCAGGTTCAAGCAATTCTCCTGCCTCAGTCTCCTGAGTAGCTGGGATTACAGACGTGCACCATTGCAATCAGCTAATTTTTGTATTTTTAGTAGAGACAAAGTTTCACCATGTTGACCAGGCTGGTCTTGAACTCCCAACCTCAGGTGATCACCAGCCTCAGCCTCCCAAAGAGATGGGATTACAGGCGTGAGCCACCAAGCCTGGCCTGGTAGGATTTTTATTACTGATTCAATTTCAGAACACATTATTGGCCTGTTCAGGGATTCAATTTCTTGCTACATGTTCTCACTTGTAAGTGAGAGCTAAATATTGAGTCCACGTGGACACAAAGAAGGCAACAACAGACACCAGGCCCTACTCGAGGGTAGAGGATGGGAGGAGGGTGAGGATCAAAAAAGTACCTGTCATGTACTATGCTGGGTGATGAAATAATCTGCAATCTGCACACCAAACCCCTGTGACACGCAATGTTCCTATGTTACAAACCTGCACATGTGCCCCTGAAGCTAAAAGTTTAAAAAATCATCAATGAATTAATTAATTAAAATCCAATTTTAAAAATTAAAAAAAGAAAATAGGTTTTATGGACACAAAGATGGAAACGATAGACACGGAAAACTACTTGAGGGTGGTGGGTGGGAGGGGGTATGTGTGGGAAGCCTACGTACCTGGTACTAGGCTCATTACCTTGGTGGTGGGATCATTTGTACACCAAGCCTCATAATTTACCCACATAACAAACCTGCAGATGTACCTTATGAACTAAAATAGGCCAGGCACAGTGGCTCACGCCTATAATCCCAACAAGGTAGGTGAATCACCTGAGGTCAGGAGTTCAAGACCAGCCTGGCCAACAGGGTGAAACACTATCTCTACAAAAAATGCTAAAATTAGCCAGGTGCGGCGGCACTTGCATGTAATCACAGCTACTTGAGAGGCTGAGGCAGGAGAATCACTTGAACTCAGGGGGTGGAGACTGCAGTGAGCCAAGGTCATGCCACTGCAATCTAGCCTGGGTGACAAAGTGAGACTCTGTCTCAAAAAAAAAAAAAAAAAAAAAAGAACCTAAAATAAAAGAAAAAATGGTATAAAAACAGTTAAAATAGTTTTTACTTTTATGTTACATACATTTTACTTTTATGTTATGTACATTTTACCACAATTTTTTTAAATTGCTCCAGAAAAGTATTTGGGATGAATTGTGCTATCCCAAATCAAGAAAAAGAAAAACTTTGAGACTTGCATAAAGGTAGAAATAAGGAGTGTGTTCTGGAGAATCAGGTAAGAGCAAGACGGGGGAAGTTGCATATTCCAAGAAGCGGGAAGAGACAGAAAAGGCGGAGGACGTGAGTTCTGCTAGACAATCCCGGGCACAGACCCAGAGTGTCTCTGAGCAGATGGCAAGTTTGGTCTTGACAGCAAGGAACGGCTGAGGGATTCCATGTCATTGAGAAATAAACCATCTAGCTCAGGACTCAGGGGAATTACTTTAAAAACACACACACACACACACACACACTAGCCCTTTCACATATCAAACAATACCGTATCCTTCCTCAGACTTATAAACAAACATCTGTGCATCCTAATGGTAATCGCAGTAAGGAAGCAGTTGACTTAGGAAGTCACTACTTGGCCTTCAGGAGACATTCATGCAACCTACGATATTTATTCCCATCAGACTCCAGATAGAGAGGGTTGTGCTGCTCATGATAAATGCGCGCTGACGGGCAGTTCCTGTGTTGCAGGAAGTGTTTCCCAGGAGGGCTTTGGTGGAACAGTGGGAAGCCATGAAAGACCAGCTCACACCATGCCTGCCTCCTGTTGAAACAAGCAGCACACTGATATGGTGCTTTCACATTGTTTTTACAGAGAAAGGAATAAACTACTATGTTCAGAGAATCAGGAAGGACTCTAGTACTCAACCTGTCTCAACTCTTGTTTGTGTGGGCGTTGTGGGCAGAGATGAGAAGGAAGATGAGGCAATGCATGTCTCACCTGGGTATTGTGGAGGCTGCGGAAGAGTCTGCACTGGTTTCAAGATTTATCAGAAAAACAAACAAAGGAAAGTGTTCTCTGAAACAGTAGCAAAAGTCCCAACTCCAGATCAGAGGACGAGCATCTCATGTAATAACTCCAGTCTATTTCCGTCAGCCTGTGTGAGTCTAAGAACCAACCCAACTACAATCCGTGTAGTCAAGGGCTTTCATTTGCCCAGTGTGGGCAGCTGGGGGCCAGGGTGGGTGGGGCCTGGTCATGGCCTTGGCAGCTCACTCTCTTTCTGTGTCTCAGCTTCTTACCCTAAAATGAAGAGGTAGAAACAAGTAGTTTCATTTTCTTTTTTTTTTAGATGGAGTCTCTGGTCTCTGTTGCCCAGACTGGAGTGCAGTGGTGCAATCTCAACTCACTGCAACCTCTGCCTCCCAGGTTCAAGAGATCCTCCCACCTCAGCCTCCCCAGTAGCTGGAATTACAGGTGCCCACCACCATGCCCAGCTAATTTTTTTTTTTTTTTTGTATTTTTAATAGAGATGGGGTTTTGCCATGTTGGCCAGGCTGGTCTGAAACTCCTGACCTTAGGTGATCCACCTACCTCAGCCTCCCAAAGTGCTGGGATTACAGGCGTGAGCCACTGTGACTGGCTAGAAATAAGTAGTTTCTAATGTGCAATGTCTCTATTCACTCTGCATTAACAATATTTAATGATAAGAGTGATGTAACACATACCAATAAAATTCATAACAAATTTAATGACCCTAATTCTACACCCTAACATAAATACTTTAGTTTTATATTTACCTTTCTTTATTCTGTGGGATAAACACAGCATAACTGGTTCTGAAAAGTACTAAAATATTTTTACTGTTTTTTCTTTCTTCTTTTTTTTTTTTTTTCTTTCCTGAGACAGGGTCTCACCCTATCACCCAGGCTAGAGTGCAGGCTCCAGCACCTTTTCTTTTCAGAAAAAAAAATTCTTATTAATACATTTTATTCTAGAAGGTATAGGGTTAAGCTCCTGTACCTTCTAAACTCCAAGGAACTATTTCACACCATGATGACTCTTGTGTGGTATGGGCAGAATTGTGTTCCCCCAAAATTTATATGCTAATGTCTTAACCCCAGTACCTCAAAATGTAACTACATTTGGCAATAACGTTTTTAAAAGAGGTGACTAAGTTAATTGTATTAATGGGACCATTATAGTAGGCTGTAATCCAATACGACTGATGTCCCTAAGGAAAGAGGAGATTGGGACACAGACAGATGCGTACACAGGAAGACCATGTCAGGACACAGGGAGAAGACAGTCACGTACAAGCCAAGGAGAGAGGCCCTGGAGAAGCCAATCCTGCTGACACCTCCATCTCAGACTTCCAGCCTCCAGCACTGTGAGAAAGTAACTTTCTGTTGTTCAAGCCATCTAGTCTGTGCTTCTTTGTCTTGGCAGCCCTAGCAAACTAACGCAGTAAGATATGATTGTCTTTCTGGTAAACTATACTGATGACACTAACAGTCACTGGGCACAGAAGTGCACTGTGACCAAGACCTTCCATATCAAACCAAGGCAAACACCTACACACCTACACACAGACACACATACAAGCTGAGCTGTTTTAGTAGGTACACACCTATTAAATTGTAACATAAATGTGTTTTGCAATCATTTTTTTTGATCCTGTAACAGAACTAGGGTCTTGCAAAGTAACCACATCCTCTACCTTCAGCTGCTTCTCCCTTCCTGCCAGCCAGTCACATGCACTAGATACTTTGAGAGGAGCCTGGGACAAGGGGTTAAGTGGACTGTGTCCTTCCAGCCCAGTCCAGCTCACCTCTTCAATTCTCTCTGAGAAGCTCTGGCCAACAGTCTATCTACTTTTCTAAAATGGAGACCAGAAACGCCCTTCATATTTTCTTCAGAGAGGGTGTAAGCATCTCCAGGGATCAGATGGCTCATTTCTACAGCTCTAAGACGACAAACGCTCCAGGGATTCATCAGCAGTAGCCAGAGCGGCCCCTTCACCTTCCAGGAATGGAGAGGAGGGCTTCCCAGCAGCACTAGGGCTTGCATTCGGATTCAAAGCACCAGCTTCCCCAGTGGAGACCTGGGTATAGAGGGTGGCAGCTGCACAGAGACTCGTCTATGTCGTGACCAGTACAGCTTTTAACTGGGACAAATAGAAGAGGGAGAGCCAGACAGTCTTACTTTAGGGAAACAGGTCACGAGGCTCTTCAATTTTGAGTTGGTGTAACTAGGAACCCCCAAGAGTTGAGAAGGTAAACAATGCACCTTCCCCTCCTTTCCTACATCATTGTGAAGAGACCGTGGAGGCTGAAAGGAGCATGGCCCTTGATGCTTGTTTTAGCTGCAGCCCAGCACCAAGGATGACCTCCAAAAGGTGGGCAGTACGAAGAGGCACTGGACCACGGCAGGCTGAGAAGCACCTGCTGCCCAACAGGACGGGGCATGAACACCCCTGAGGATTTCTGGTCTACTGAACAACCAGCAACAGCAGCTAGGACGATTGCTAAAAGGCACAGCAACTGTAATGAATATCAACAACTGGCTGCTGCTGCGGTTACCACTTAGTTTCAGCATTTGCCTCAGCCAGATAATTCATCCTCTTTCTCACGGGGAACTCTCCCCTGACCACTGTTACCTCCTGTCATTAAAAATCAGCCTCTGCATTATCACTTCCTTTGCACTGTCACTGAGGTCACAAAAATGTAAGGGAGAGAGTGACACCCACCTAGCCCTGCCCGTGGGTATTTTGTTCTACCTCCTAAGTGACATCATGTTTTTGCAGAGTTAGGGAAGAATGAGCCAGGCTTCCCACCGAGGCTCACCTCCAAGCCAGGGCTGACCTAAAGAAGTGTGCCACAGGAAAAAGGTCTGCCAAAGCCACCAGAGGAATGCTATCCTTGTATTTGTTCAGAGAAGATTTTAGCAACCACAACTTCAGTAGAAGGCATTGACAAGACAAAGGCAAGTGGCCCTATCTCTATGTGCAGCTTTCCACACACATCTTCCCACTTACTCAAAAGTATGTGAAATATTAATACCCCCATTCAACAGAGGAGGTCCTTTCCATCAGGCCTTTGCCCTATGTCAACTTCTCAGGGAAGCTTGCTCTGGTTATGCTATCTAAAATAGCAACACTGGCCAAATGCAGTGGCTCATGCCCATAGTCCCAATGCTTTGGGAGGCCAAAGCGGGAGGATTGCTTGAGCCCAGGAGTTCAAGACCAATGTGGGCAATAGACAGAAACCTTATCTTTACAAAAAAAAAAAAAATATATATATATATATATCTATGTAATAGCTGAACGCAGTGGTACGTGCCGTAGTCCCAGTTTCTCAGAGGGCTGAGGAAGGAAGATCACTTGTGCCTGGGAGGTTGAGGCTGCAGTGAGCTATGATCCCACTACTGTTCTCTAGCCTGAGTGACAGAGTGAGACCCTGTCTCAAAACAAAAACAGAAACAAAATATCAGTACCAACCGCTACTTAAACACATCTGACCTTGTATATCACCTTAGCATTTTATCACTCTTTTTTTTTTTGGAGATGGACTTTCACTCTTGTTGCCCAGGCTGGAGTGCAATGACACTATCTCGACTCACGGCAACCTCCGCCTCCTGGGTTCAAGCTATTCTCCTGCCTCAGCCTCCTGAGCAGCTGGGATTACAGGCATGCACCACCACTCCCAGCTAATTTTGTATTTTTAGTAGAGATGGGGTTTTTCCATGTTGTTCAAGCTGGTCTCGAACTCCCGATTTCAGGTGATCCACCCCCCTCGGCCTCCCAAAGTGCTGGGATTATAGGTGTGAGCCACCGCACCCGGCCATTATCACTTCCTAATATGCCATTTTACTTCCCTCATTGTCTGTCTCTCAGGCTAAAATATACAATGTTTATAATTATATATTGTAAAAGTTCCATGAAGACAGGACAATGTCTGTTTTGCTCACTGCTATGTCCCCAGCAGCTGGAAGAGCGCCTAGCATGTAGTAAAGGCTCATACAGATGTGTCGCATGAATGAATAGGGGGACCGAGGCTCCTAAGGTTGAATCTAGCAATGCAAGCTGTAAAAGGCAGAACTTGTACTGCACGCAAATTTACCGATGCAAAATTTTCCCCGGGCACTGGTGGAAGTGGAGAAACTGCTACATTCACTGGCATCATGGGAGACAGAGAGACCATCAAGCAAAAGTAGGTACAATAGGACCCAAGGGGCACAAGCACAAGCTGTTTGCATTTCTTTGAGAAAGGCTAGAAAAGCAAAGGCAAGTGGTAGGACTCAAGAGAAAATACAAAAGTGACAGCTGATTCCAGTCTGGTGAAAGAAGAAAAACATAGGAAGATGAGGCAATATGAAAATAGGAACAGAGCTCTGGGGGGGAGGAACCTACTCCATCCCCAGGGCTTTCTTTAACAGCAGATGGAAAAATGAAGAATTCATATAGTATGCTTCACGAAGAGTCAGGAACAGGAACGGAACAACAGTTTAAGAGTCTAGGTCAGGCATATTGGCTCACGCCTGTAATCCCAGCACTTCTGGGACCAGGGCAGGTGGATTGCCTGAGCTCAAGAGTTCGAGACTAGCCTGGGCAACATGGCAAAACCCTGTCTTTACCAAAAATAAAAACAAAACAAAGCAAAAATTAACCGGTGTGTGTGGCACATGCCTAGTCCCAGCTGCCTGAGGGTCTGAGGTGGGAGGATCACTTGAGTCTGGGAGGTTGAGGCTGCAGAGAGCGGAGTTCACACCACTGCACTCCAGCCTGCGTAACAAGTAAGTGAGACCCCATCTCTAACAATTAGAAAAAAAAATCTATACTTTGTAACAGCCCAAGAGACCTCGAGGGTTAACTTGGGGGTAGAACCGGGGTGGGGGCTGGGATGAGGAAGTCATAGAAGGAGCAGATGGTATCCTAAATCAAGATGGGGAGGGGAGGGAAAGAAGGGAAGCTTGTTTCAGAGTGGCCCAAAGGAGAGATGAGGAGACTGGGTAGCGGCTGCGCACTTAGGCCTAGCCAGGTGGAGTCTAAGGGAGCACTCAGCACCTCTCTGGAACGGAGGCAACACACATAGCCAGGCTGCACTAGGGCCTGACAATCAAGGGAGGTTGTGACAGATGTCAGTGATGGCCATTCCCAGAAGCTATGCCTGAAATGGCCCCGTTTGCAATCAGGAATTATAAGGAAGGACAAGTAGCCCAGAGAAGCTTCCCTTGGAGTGTGAGTCCTGGACCTAACTGATGCAAGGAATCCTATGGGCTTGCACTGTTGTGGGTGCCAGCCCGTCACTGGGCATTCAGAACTCTGTCCTAGGGGAAGATGCCTTGTTAGGAAAATTCTTCAGGGGAAGCAATGGTCATGGGAGTACATTATGACAGATTAGGGATAATGGCCTGAAAATGAACGATGGGGACCAGGTGGTGCCCTGGCCAGGCCAGGCCAGCTTGCCAGCAGATCCAGTGGCGGTGTTTGGGCACCTGACAAGCTCTGCTGGAAAGGAACTCCTGCAGGGTGGTCTCAGAACCAAGATGTAGACACGGCTTTCCCAGAGAGAGGTTCCAGACTGCACCCCACTGAGAAATGACCAGAAGGGAGCCTGAACTTCCTGGAAGCATAGAAGAGGCTTTTCTAGGGCCTCCCCAGCCTACAGTCCTCTCGGCTTAAGTAACCACCGAACCAAAAATCATCCATATCAGTGAAATGGCAGGAGGTGGCTGGGACTTGTTTTATAATTCTCAGCAAACCAAACAAATTGTGGGAGGGGACAGAAGGAGCAGAGTGGGGATGTGCTGTACAAATTGTAGGTGGGAGAGGGTACGGGAGACTTCTTGGACCAGTGGGTGGCAAAGTGTCCTTTCCAAACCACAAGCACCACCCCCTGGGGGCTCTAACAAGTTGCAAATTCTCAGGAGGGAGCTGACCCCAGATTTACTAAAAAATACAGAACAGAAAACTCCAGGGCCAGGGCCCAGCAATCTGTGTTTTAACAAGCCCTCCCAGAGGATTTCGCTCACCGGTTCTGACGCTTGCTCAAATTTGAGACCCACTGCACTAAACCATTCTCTCTCCTTTCGTGCGTGTGCGATGATTTCCATAATAAAGGCTCTAAAAAACCATCCCTATGGGCATTTTTGTTGTCGAGTTGTTTATTTCTTACATCACTTGTCTTCAATTGCTTTTTAACTATTGTTTTGATCTCTTCCTGGAGCCAGAACAGAAAAGCCAGAAAGCCGAAGCCACCGCGTCTCTCTCCCTTCCCCTCTCTCTCCCGCACCCCTCCACACACACACACCTCCACCCCCCTCCCCCACCCCCTCAGTTTGCAAATGTAAACTTCCTGTAAGAGACGCCCCCGGCCGGCGCACAAGCCACTCACACCTGAAGGCTGTATCAAAAGGGACCCGGGAACGACTCCCAGGGCGAGGTGCAGGCCGAATATCGGGGCTGCCCGCTTTCCCCGGCCTTCACCGGGTGCTCTCCGCGCACGCCGGGTCCCGGCCCCAGGCGCGCCCGCCTCGCGCAGTCCCAGAGTCCAGGCCCCGGTGGCACTGCCACGCGTCGATCCTGCGAGGGCACCTGGAGCTCGCGAGAGACGACCCCTCTAGGACTGACTTTCAGAACTGCAGCTCACGAGATACGGGTCCCCTGATCTTTTCCGTTCTCCCTTTCAGAAGTTCTTTAAAAAGAAGACAGGGAAGGGGGCGAGGGGAGTTGGAGGTCGAGTCACAGGCCGAGGCCCTCCGCGCACGGTCGCCTCCTCCCCGCAGTTTCGGGTCCTGGGTGAGGGTGCGGGGCTCCGAGGACCTGGCGGTCGCAGGAGGTAAATGGTTAAGAAGCAGGGGGCCACCTCCCTCTCCGCGCATCCACTGCCCCTTCCTCCTCCCCTCCTGTTCCTCCCCCCACCCTCCTTGTGTGCTGTAAAACAATCTCTTTGTTTCCTCTTTAAGACATTAGCCTCAGGGGCCATTATAGGAAAGAAAGGTAGCCAGGCCCTTTTATCTGCAAGAATCCATTAAGCGTGGCCTCTGTGCAGCAGGCCGCTAGGTTAGGGGCTGCTCCGCGAGGGTTCCCGAAGTGGGAGAGCCCCTCCCAAGCGGAGACCCAGACACACCTGTATCCCATCTCACTCCCTCCCCCTCGGGAACTGGAGTCGGGCGGGGAATGGAAAGCCAGCAGTTCCCAAACGAGAGTGAATGAAGAGCCACGGTGGGTCTCTGGCAAAACCCAGTTTCACACCTTCCTGCCCTCGCGCCATCTGTTCCCGCACACCCGGGAAAAGGGATAAATTTTCGACGGCAAGATGGGGCGTTTCCTCTGCGGGTCTCCGTGCGGGGCCGCCACCGGGCGCGGGAGAGGGGACACCAGCAGCTGCTAGTCCGGGCGACCAGACGCGCACGTGTCAGTCCGTCCGCGTGTGGGCGGTTCGAGGGTACCTGAGGACGCCTCTGTCCCGGAGCCCCGCGCGCATTTGATGGTGGTACTGAGCCACAGCTGCGAATTTGGTCACTGGGGCACCGAAAGAGGGCCTTTTACCTTTCGTAGGAAGCTGTGATGTAAAATGCCTGCTGAAAGCACTAAAGCACTGGAGGTTTCATGTGTCTCATCAGAAAGTAATCTAACACCGAGTCATTATATCTTCCCCCAAGAACCAGTCGCCCGAAGTGCCCGATCCAACCCACCTAGACGCCCAGTCACGACAACAAACACCGCCGGCAGGACGGGCTCAGGGACTGCGGCTCCGCAGTCTGGTTTTGGGGGCCAGGCGCAGAGGGAGGGGAGAAGGCGTGGCAGCCTGGCCCGGGCCCCGGGAAAGGCCAGTGTGTGACACTTTCATCAAGTTTAGGGGGAGGAATATTTTCTTTTTTTAATTGCCAATAATTCAGATTGTTGGGAGTGACGGTGGCAGGAAAGCAACAAAAGAAAACTCTTTCTTTAAATTCTCTGTTGTATCCAGGTCAAAGACACAATATCAAGTCAGTGTCTCTTGAAATCTCTGTGGAATGACCTTCTTTGGATCTTCTCCTGCTCTTTCACCATGAATATAAATATTTTCTCCACTTACCATATGTTACCCACGCACTTCCACAGACCCCACCGCCACCGCCCTGCTGGGCTCCTTGCAAAATGAAAGTCCGCCCTGCTCTCTCCTCTCAGCCAGGAGGGCAGGGGGAGGAGGGAGCAGTGTTGTTCAAGGGACAATGTCACTTTCCTCTTCATCAAGATTCTTTGTCAATTGCTGGGGAAATAATTGACCTCAAGCTACTTCAGTCACAACCAATAAGAAAAATGGAACGGTGATGTGTCCAGCTGTTATGGGGGAGGCAGGCTGGAAAACAAAGATGGCAAGGAAGGGGGCTGATGTGAAAAATA
This sequence comes from Aotus nancymaae, assembly GCF_030222135.1. NCBI lineage: Eukaryota > Metazoa > Chordata > Mammalia > Primates > Aotidae > Aotus > Aotus nancymaae. The sequence continues at coordinate 12,000,441 of NW_026988450.1, read as the reverse complement.
CGTAAAGCTTCATGTGCAAATTCTTGGGAAACAGTGGAATTTCACTTTAAAATAAAACACAACACCAGAATTGGGTTCTTTTGTCACATCTCCAAGGTTGCAGTTCTTGATTTGTGCCTTCGGGTAGCTTAAAAGGAGAATCCCAGCACAGAAGCTCTTTAACACATCTGCTGTCTTTTTGATTTTCTGACCCTTTCCTTAACTTACACAATGGCACTTTTTCCCAACACCCTGCACTCAGTTAGCAGCCAGAATGATTCAGCTCCCTCTGATTCAGGGGCCCAGGGAATCATTTGGTAGTTCTGTGAGTATTCTTTGGCATTTGTTGCTTTTTGTTTAGTTTTGGGTTTTTGTTGGTTTGTTTTACTTGTTGGTTTTGTAAGCAGCAGATGAAAGCAGCCTGAAAGAGAACAGGAAAACTAGGAGTGAGAGGGATCACCAGAGAGAGCCAAGAAGAAATTCAGCAATTGGCTTTCCTTGCTTCCCTTAAAGAGAAGATGGTCAGGAGCGGTTTGTTAAAACAAATCTCATGTTTCAGCCCACAAGATGTCCCATTTATGAAGCTGATCCTGTTCCAGGTTGGACCAATCAGGCGAAAATCAATAAGGACATTCGATGCCACCAATGCGGTAACAAGCAAGAACAATATCAAACAGCAACTCAGCAAGGCCTCAAACACGAGCTCTTAGCCTGAACGGTGTCCTCTCCAAAGAGGAGAAAAGAGGACTTGGGGTAATGGGGGGGTGGGGGGAGTGGGAATCCAGATACTACAAAAACAGCCCGAAAGCTTCCGTGGTACACATGGACCTTCTAGTGTGCAACTAAACCAGTGTCGTGAATGTGTGAGTGCTGAGGAACAGCCGCCGTGAAGAGCCAAGATCCCTGCCTTCCCCAGGCCCAGCACTGAAACACAAAAGGTGAAGAAGAGTAATATTAATATAGCACAAACCCCTGTCACCTGGGTAAAGGAGCTCATCAGACTGACAAATATATTTCTGACAGCTTATATCGCCTCTGTGGAGTTGCAGGGAGTGGGGACTGAGTGGTCAGGCCATGCTTAAAAGCAAGCACATCAGTGCACAGAAAGTAAATGCTATCAGTGCAGTTGCTCAGTGACAAATATTTGGTATAATTGCAGAAATTTCCCCAAGAGGCTGATGCATTTTTCTCCAATGAAATTTTTAAAATTTGTGTCTGCTCTAAGATGTCCCCAGTAAACACCATAATGGGTTCTATGGTTGGAATGTTTGTGTCCTCCCCAAATTCTTCTGTGAAAATCTTATACTCCAAAGCCATTGTAGTAGCAGGTGGGACCTTTGAGAGGCAGTTAGGTCATGAGATTAGGGCCCTTTCTAAAAGCAGCCTGAAAGAGACTCCTCACCCCTTCCATGCGGTGATGCAGCTAGAAGACACCATCTATGAAGCAGGAAGCAGGGCCTCACCAGACGTTGAACTGCCTGCACCTTGATCTTGGAGTTCCCAGCCTCCAGGACTGTAAGCAATAAATGTATGTTGTTGATAAGCCCCTCCGTCTATGGGATTGGGTTATAGCAGGCTGACTGGACTGAGATGGTCAGCATATTTCCAAATTTCTCCAACCTCTCACAGGTGCTTTCCAGATCTTCTCCAAGGCTTATTAATGACATAGAACAATCAGCAGCTATAATTTACTTCTCTCAAAATTACTAACTCCAACCAGTTGAGTGGTATTTATTTAAGGAAAGACATTACTGCTTAAGGAAGTCTCTAGTGTTCACTGTTTAGAGCTGCTTAACCCTGTTTCATTTGACGCTAGAGAGATTTTTACATCTAACTTCCTTGAAAAGAGCTGGTTCTGGACTAGCTGTATCTAGAACTTCACCTAATGGTTCACCTAATGGAACTTCACCTAATAGAAGTTCATCTAATGGTTCGAAGATGAGGCTGTTGAGTGTCTAGTAATGGTATGAATTTGCATTGCACTCTCTGTGTTCCCTTTCTGTCTTCTTTATGACCCCTGGCACTCATTTGCAAGGTGGGAAAGCAGGATTGGGGTAAAATCTGTGGATATAGTAGTTAGTAAGGCTAATTGGTTCCTGTGAAAATGAAACCTATGGCTTGGCCTCATTAGCCTCGCATTAAATCTAACATCTCGAAGTGCAGTTGAATGGACATAGCTCTTACCTGGAACATATTTGTAATTTGGTAGAATCCAACATGGTGCTCACCAAATATTGCCCCATCCTGAGATGTTCTGGGTGAAACAGGGGAAATTAAAATAAGATGTCAATCAGTATTCTAGATTTATGAACATCAAATGTGTTCGAAGTATATGGCTTTCATTCTGCAAATAATTTAGGTTTAAACATCTTAGGCTGGGCACGGTGGCTCACGCCTGTAATCCCAGCACTTTGGGAAGCCGAGGTGGGCAAATCACAAAATCAGGAATTCAAGACCAGCCTGGCCAACATGTTGAAACCTCAACTCTACTAAAGATACAAAAAGTTACCCGGATGTAGTGGATAATTACCCAGCTCCTGTAATCCTAGCTACTTGGGAGGCTGAGGCAGGAGAATCACTTGAACTCAGGCAGCAGAGGTTGCAGTGAGCCAAGATCCCACCATTGCACTCCAGGCTGGGCAACAGGGCAAGACTCCATCTCCAAAAAAAAAAAAAAAAAGTCTTAAAACACATTTTTATTATGTGTAAATTATGATTCTATTATGTAAAAATAAAAAAATGCCTAGAAGAAAAGCTAAAAAGAAATAAATAAAATCATTTATGTTTTCATTTAGATGGCAGCATTATGAGTAAATGATTTTTTTCTCATCTCAATTTTCCAAGATGCTATTGAGTGGTTACAATTACTTGCTTGCTAATGGAATAAAATATATGATTGTTCCATAAATATTTGTTAATGCTCATGCATAGGAATCACTCTAAAAATGTGACTTGACAAGTACAATTTCTGTTTTCTGAAAAAACAGTGACTTGAACAAGCATAAGAAGAAGTAACAGGAGGAAAGGAGCAGTCATGAGTGCTTCCTACCATCTGTCGGGCATGTCACAGCGTTATCTCATTTAATTCCCTCTGCTGGTAAAGGAGACACTGATTTTACAGAGTAGGGAATTGAAGCTCTAAGAATACGTGTAAATTGCCCAAGATCTCACTGGTAAAGGGGTCATTCACACTCAGTGTTTTATGCTTTCCTCTTGCTAGGTGAAAGATGTAGTAGCAGCAGAATCAACATTTAATAAGTTAGACAAATAAATAAGTGTAACATCCTGTCCTACCAAAAATTACTCTATAGAACAACTGGTCTGATTGCACCCCTTTCACAGAATTCCCCTCCCCAATAAACACACACACTACTGTCACTGATTGGATCAGAATGGTCACCTGACCCAAAGCTGCTGAGCTATGGAATTCTAAGTGACCAATCAGATCCTCTCTTCTCAAGAATTTGCATAAAGAGATGTATAAATTGTGGTAAAGTCTACAGTAAGCTTTTCAATTCAGATCTTAGGTCAGTTGGGAGACTAGAAAGGAGTCGGTTCTGTAGAGAGCAAAGATAACAGTGGATGGAGGCCGCATGGATAAGCAGAGAAGACAGGCCTACACAGCAGGGAGGGAAGCAGAAATGGAGAAACAAGAGGCCACCTGGTCCTCCTGTGTAGTTCAGAAGAGCTGTTCCCATTCTTACAGCTCCCCTGTGAGCAATGTTTCCCATGGAGCCTGTGTAGTTGAACAATATCACATTTTATTTGAACCAGCTTGAGTGAATTTCTTTTCTTGCAATCAAAATATCTCAAACTACATGCCTGTAATCCCAGCACTTTGGGAGGTCAAGCTGGGAGGATGGCTTGAGCCCGGAAGTTTGAGACCAGCCTGGGTAACATAGTGGGAATCCTGTGTCTACAAAATTTTTTAAAAAACATTAGCTGAATGTGGTGGTGTGTGCCTGTAGTCCCAGCTACTTGGGAGACTTGAAGTGGGAAGACAGTTTGAGCCTGGGAAGTCAAGTCTGCAGTGAGCTGTGATTGTGCCACTGCACTCCAGCCTGAACGACAGAGTGAGACCAAAGAAATAAACAAAGAGAAAGAAAGAAAGAGAAAGAAGGAAAGAAAGAAAGAAGAAAGAAAGAAAAGAAAGAAGAAAGAAAGAAGGAAGAAAGGAAGGAAGGAGGGAAAGAAAGAAGAAAGAAAGAAAGAAAAAGAAAGAAAGAACGATCTCAAACTGTAGAAGCAATAAACACCCGCTTTCTCAGAATCTCAAGTCTTAAGCAAGTCTCTGCCTGGCTTTGCCAATGATGACCAGTGCTCCCAAATATATATCCATGTGGATGTTTCTCAGGAGCTTGAGACTCAATATTCACTAAGTGAATCCATTTCCCTCCACATGCTCCCAGTGTTTCCAAACTCAATGAATGTCACTAATATCCTCTAAGGTTTCTGACCTGTGAGTTCCCCTCAACCCTCCATTCTTAGCTTTCCAGATACAACCTATCTCAAATCCTCTCAAATACTGTCCCCATCCTTCTGCTTCTCTGCCCCACCCTAGTGCAGGTTTCACCACCTCCCATACTGTGGGCAACAACCTTGCCTTGGTCTTGCTCCTTTCCAATAGCCAATACTCAAGTCTGGTCAGTGTACACACACACACACACACACACACACACACACACACAGAGCAACAGCAGCAGCAGCATTTAAAACCCTCCCATGGCTTTCCTTTTAGGGTAAAATCAAACCTCATGTGCATGGTCTCCAGGGCCCTGTTCATTGTAACCTCTCCAGTCCTGTGTCTCAGCATCCTGCCCACACTCTGCCCAGGCTGAACTGCTTTCAGTTCCTCAAACATGTCATGCTTCTCTGCCTGAAGGACTTTTGTGTACCCTGTGCCTCTCAGTGTGGAATTCCTCCCCTACCTAGCTGCTCTTACTCTTCTCCCGTGCCTCAGCTTACATTTCATGTCCTCCACAAAGTCTTCTCTAATCTTCTGAACTTAAGGTTAAGTATCCCTAGTATGTGGCCCTGTGACCTTCTGTGCTTGACCACCCAGAGCACTTGTCGATCTTCATTGTCACTGCTTGTTTGTATTGTCTTCCTGGTTTGACTGTAAACTCCCTGCAGGCAGGGCATTGCTCTGTTATATCTCCAATGCTGAGCCCATCCTGTGATCAGAGAGGAGCACAGATCCTGGGGGCCTGGCTACATAGCAACTAGAGCATCATAGCCATGAGGTGTTCAGGATCTAGGCATGTTTGAAAGTCTTGGAAAAGAAACAGCTGTAAGAAGGAGACAGCATGAGAAAAGAAACTTTGGACCAGAGTCTCAGTAGATGAGGACAGTGGTAGAGAAGAAGAGTATTCAAAAGAAGATGGAACAAGTATGGCTCCAAGACATTTGGAAGTTGAGAGAGTATTTGTGGTTTAGCAGGAAGATGATGATTTGCTTTTAAGAGAGTAGGATTGGGTTTGGTGATGGCACAAGAAGTCCAAGTGAAACTTAAAGTTGCAGGACACCAGCTGCAGAGAGGCAAAGGCCAGAGATGACTTGTCTAGAGGTGATGGTAGAATGAATGAAGGAGCTTCTACAGTGTGAGCCAAATATAGGGCCAACAGGAACCTTCCAGTTAAGTCAAGAAGAGCAGAGAGGAAGATGGAAGGAGACCTTCAAGGAATAAGTGAGAAAGCAGAGATCAGAGTCCATCCCAAGAGCATAATAATAAGTTACGAAGGTCAAGAGAGGAGAGCGATTAAGGAGGAGCTAGCTTGCAAGATTCAGTGCTGATTGTTGTAATGGCAAGCATGTATTTGAGCCCTTTGCATGAGCGAGGTGTTTTGAGGAACTCTTCATCAATGACCTTGTTTAATTCTCACAGCAAGTCTATGAGATGGGTGGCACTATTATTCTCACTTTACAAATGAGTTAACTGAGGCTCCAAGAAAGCCTATAGCTTATGAAGGTCATATGCCCAGTAAGCAGCAGAGCTAGGACTCAGACCCACTGTCTTGGAACTTAGAGCTGGAACTTGGGAGATCAAGGAAAAGCTGGAATTGAGGGGGTAGGGGAAAGGAGAATATCAGTTTTCTGTGACTCTAGACAGCTTGACGAAACAAAGCAGAAGTCTGTATTGTGGAAGAAAATTGAAAGTGAAAAAGATAGGAAGCCTAGCTTCTCTTCTGATGAGTGGGGCCAGGAGAGGGTGACAGTCAGAGGGCAGGAGAAAAGGAGGCCCAGGCCTCTAGACCCATGTCCCTGCCTCTGCCCGGCAGCTGCCTCTGCCCAAAAGAGGTGTCTTCTCCAGAGCCTCCTCCACTTCCTGACTGTAAACAGCCCCAGGGTTGCTATTCTGGGCCCTTTTCAACATGCCAAGGCGCCTTTGAGAGCTGGCAGTGCAGAGATGGAGAACAGCTAGCTCCCAATCAACTTCCCAGGGCCCCTGTGTAAAGCTCCCTGCAGCCCTGCCAGGAGGCAGAGGCCCTGAGAGGAACAGGAGGTGGGCAGACCAACCCATTTAGAGACCCCACCAGGGGACCCGCCTGAGGCAAACAGCTGGGGTGTCCACAGCACCCCATTTTAAAAGAGGCCAGAAAGAGTCAATCTTGGTTCGTGAGTTTACTTACAACTGACAATTCTTTCCCCAATATGGAGGGCTGGGGATGAAGGCAGAAGAGTCCTCCCACCCCCGCCTCAGCCCCCAGTTCCTCTTCTTCCTGCTGCCTCATATACTCTTCCTTTATTTCTTCCTCTCCCTCCCTTTTCTTCCCAAGGACTGGAAAACCTTCCGTCAAGAACCTAAGTTTAAGAAAAAGAGAAGCAGGGACCAGGCACGTTGGCTTACGCCTGTAATCCGAGCACTTTGGGAGGCTGAGGCAGGCAGATCATTTAAAGTCAGGAGTTCCAGACCAGTGTGGCCAACATGGTGAAACACCGTCTCTACTAAAAATGCAAAAAAATTAGCCAGGTGTGGTGGGGCGTGCCTGTAATCCCATCTACTTGGGAGGCTGAGGTAGGAGAATCGCTTCAACCCAGGAGGCGGGGGTTGCATTAAGCCAAGATTGCGCCACTGCCCTTCAGCCTGGGCGACAGAGCGAGACTCCATCTAAAAAAAAAAAAAAAAGCATAAAGGGAGGAGACAGAACCTCTTTTCCCAGGAACTCCACGGAGAGAAGAATCAAATCTATGGACTCACTCCCCAGGCCAGGGAGTGTGATTGAAGAGTTGCAGGCCTCCAGGTAGATATTTGGGGCAAATCTGGGGACTGAACGTCGGGCCCCTTGGGGCACATACGCACAAGGAGAATCAAAGGAAGAAAAGAAAGGAAGCCATGCCCACATCAGAGTGGACTGCTTCCGGTGGGCACAAAACTCACCTGAGAGGAATTTTGGTCCTGCATTGGATGGGTCATGGATCTCTCACCTCAAACCTTTGCAACCCCAGCCCCTCCCACCAGTCTGCCAGCTCCCTCCCGCACATCAGACCCCATTTAGACACAGGCCTTTCCACCTCCCTCGAGCACATCAGACCCCATTTATTTTCCTTTGCTCTGTTGCTTCTGCTGCTTTCAGTAAATATGGCTGGCTTTAAAGTCAAGGCAAAGGAGATTTGCAGATAAAAGAGAAGGGATCTGAACTCTCAGTTGTGTTACTGGCTTGCAAGTGGACCTGAATCAAGTAGATGCTGAATACAGGCAGGCCACAGTAATAACAGCACCCCTGGGGGGTGTGCAAATCACCAACTCTGGTAAGCACAGAGGAGTCTGTGGGTGAAGGGACCCTGAGCCCCTTCTCCACTCTATTTCTCCCCAACCCGGTGACAGGGGCCTCCACGTGGCTCATCTTGGCCTCAGGTCTTTGTGCTATCTCTACCTGGACCATTTCTTTCAACGGGCACCATGGCTGGCTCAAATATCAACTCCTCAGAGAAACCTCTCTATTATATTTTATTATCTTCAAGACACTTATCCCTATCCAATTTTTTGTTGTTGTTGTTGTTGTTGTTTGTTTGTTTGTTTGTTTTTTTGAGACAGAGTCTCACTCTGTTGCCAGGCTGGAGTGCAGTGGCGTGATCTCGGCTCACTGCAACCTCCACCTCCCGGGTTCAAGTGATTCTCCTGCCTCAGCCTCCCGAGTAACTGCGATTACAGGTGTGCACCACCACGCCCAGCTAATTTTTGTATTTTTAGTAGAGATGGGGTTTCAGCATGTTGGCCAGGATGATCTCGGTCTCTTGACCTCGTGATTCACCTGCCTCGGCCTCCCAAAGTGCTGGAATTATAGGCATGAGCCACCAAGCCTGGCCCCCAAAAGTTATTTTTAAAATTAATTCCTAGACCCCACTGCCACCCCATAAAAGCTCCATGAGAGCATGGCCTTGAGGCACCCTGTTCTTGCCTGCCTCGGGGCACATAGAAGAGTACCCAGCTTTTATCAAGGCTGCGATGTAAAAGTGTATCAAATTGAATTCATTGAAATGGAAGCTTCAACCCACAAAAAGCAGCCAAATGTGTAAAACGATTGTTTATCGGCAAGTAAAATTTAGTTTCAAATCATTATTTTTACCCATCTCTCAAAACAATAGTCCATCTTCTCCCTAATCGGTTGCCTCTTTCCTTTCATCTGGCCAGATCTTACATTTGGAATGTCGAGAATATCTGTAGACTCCCGACATTTAAAGGAAACCTATGGCTTTTAAAAGACGGTCATCACTGAAGATTGCATTAAACACACTGTAAAAGGAAAATCTCCAAAGGAGATAAAGGGCCTTGGGGGTGGGTGGTGCCTGCCCAGCTGCCCCACCCCTGCAGGGAAACCTGCCCGCGGCCTCCTTAACCCTTCTGTGGCCCGCACCTCAGGAAGATGCTGGGAAAGATCAGAAGAATCCAAGCACTACTTGCTGACTGGAAGAAAACAGCAAAAAAGGAAAAAAAAAAAAAAAAAAAAGACCGATTCCAGTGTTGCTCCCCACCCCCATCCTTTCTTCTTCCAAAGAGCCTTCTGTTCAGAGAAATTAAAGGACTCTGATAGCAGATCACAAATTCAGGACAGAAAAGCTCCACTATGTAGCCAGAGACTGTATTGTGGGTGACCAGACGTTGGGCACTTTTTTTGCTTATGAACTTTTGGACACCATTCGAATAAAAGACTATTTGTTCCTGGACAAACACCAGCAAAGAAGCTTTTAAGAGGAGGGAATATTTTTGTTTTGCATTTCCTTTTCGTGAAAAAAAAAATGAGAGAGTGAAAGAGATAGAGAGATAGAGATACTTGCTCTACTTTGCACATAAAAGAACTTCTTAGACTAATTTGTTTACTATTGCTGGAGATTCATGTTTACAAGTTCCTGCAGCATTGTGGTAAAAGAAATGCTATTTTTAAAAAGTAAAAACCCACACAAGCCTCCATATTCAGGGTTCTTCCCCTTCCTGCCTTCCTCACTCCCCACTTTCATTTCACAGATGGCCACAAACGCTGAGCCAACTCGAAGCTCAGGAGGCCCTTGTCTTTCTCTCTCAGACCCCTTTCTGACTTTCTTCCGAAAGGCTCATACCTGAATTTGGAAGGCAATCTCTAGTCCAAGTTCAGTGGACTTCTACTTGCCACAAAAGTCACACCCCACCTGTGCTCCTTTTCAGCAAACCAAACTCCTGGCAGACCTGAATACACAGCCTAGGTTTCAATCCCCCGCCCCTGGCAGTTTTCATTTTCCTTATATACAGGGACAGTTTCTGAAATCAAGCTAGCAAGATGTTGAGTAATGTCCTTTTTAAAAGAGGGTGTGTCGTAACTGGGTCACTAACTGTGTGACTAATCACGGGTGCCTGTAACCACAGCGACTGTGGCTTCAACCTGACTTGGTCATTTGTAAACCACAAAATGACCCAGCCATCTGCAGGGGCTGCTGGCTCGGGAGCTCCCGGTTCTTCCCAGGCCTGTCCCCTCCTCACCCGTGGGAGCAATGGGAGCAGCCTGGGACCACCATCCCCTTGCCCCTGCACTGGCGGCATCTGGGAAAGAGCGCCTCACTTCAAACCTCTTCTTACTCAAGTCTTTACAGGCTTGTGTTGCAGAGACAACCGCAGTAGGCATTGGCAACAGCTGCTCTCCGGCCTGAGTTCCATTTAGCAACACCAAACCCAAAGGAGAAAAGGAGGGGGACTAGAATAAGTTTCTTTTCAAGAAAAAAACAAAACATACCTGGAAAGGTGGCCTGAGAAAAAACTTCCCCCAGCTAGTTTAGGGCTCTTTGCTATGCCTAACACTTATTCATTGCACTAAAACTTGATAAAATCCATGAAGTTTTCCCCAGTCACTAACGCAACTTAAGGAACTTTCAAGACAGGAGTATCCTTTGCCCCAGGGTCCGCAAATGTATCCTAAGTTAGGAGCACTAAGGCTACAGTGCCTCAAGGCGGGTCCCTCCCAAAGATGGCCCAGATTGGAAGCAATGCAAGGTGGAACAATTAACAGATTACTTTCTGGAGACCCAAGTTCATTTTGGTGGGTCCTGCAGCGCTGTAAGAAAAATCTTAGGGCCCAAGGCCTTATTTGCTTGCAATTGAGGAGGAGGATGGGTGTTAGTGGCAAGGAAGATCTGCTCTTGCTACCTCTCAGCAGAAACCCTCCACCCCTTCTCTCCGAGAACGGCCACTTTTTTCTTCATGGTCTGGGTAAAATTGGTCGAAGGTACACAAAGGACTAAGCAACCTTTCTTTCAGCCCCACCCCCTTACCTGTGTTCCCCTCATTTCCTTCACCATCAATCCCACTTTTTTTTTTCTTATCACATTAATTCAGGAGGGCAACTGCTTCTTCTATCCTGGGAGGGAAAAAGTTTTCTCCAAAAGGACAGACGGAAGCAACAAATGGGAAGGAAACTGACAACGCTTGTGAAATCCCAAACCGGATTGGTAAGAACAACATTATAAATTATGGATCCCTCGAGCCGCCTCCGGCCTGTCACTACGTGGTCTGTCTCCACGGCCCTGCCCGGCGCGGGCGACACTTGTCCATGAGCGCGGGTCTCTGGGGCCTCAGATGTCTCCGCCCGGCCTGGCCACAGAGCCGGGCGAGGTGGCCCAGACTAGGGCGGCGGGGGCCGCTGGGCGCTCAGCCGGTAGGGACACGCCAGCTGCGGGGACGACGCCCCCCCGCTTCAGCCGGCAGAGCACAGGCTCACCATTGTTCCCGGAGACCCCCGTGGGAACACCCCGAGCTGGCCTGGGCCCTCCGGTCCGAGGAGCCAGGGATGAAGAAGGGAATGCGAAGGGCGCCGGGGCGGGAGGGCGGAGAGGGTGCGGGGTGTGCCCTCCACCCCCGGGCGCGCAGGGCCCCGCTGCCTTGGTGGGCGGCGTGGCAGGACCCCGGGCAGCGTGCGACATCTGCGCGAGAGCGCGGGGGCGGGAGGGGACGTCGTCACACTCAGGACGCCCATCTGGACCGGCTTTCCTCCCGTGCCAGAAGCGAGGAGGGAGAAGTCAAGGTTAAACGCTGCGGTGGGGCTGCGGGCGGGCACTGGCGGGGGCGCACAAAGCTGCCGGCCCCTCCGCCCGCGCCCAGCTCGGCGCACGCTGCCCCCGGCCCTCCGAGAGCCCCGCGCAGGCTCCTGTGGCCCCACCTTGCCCTTTGTCTTTCCTCCCGAGCAGATGTGCTGTGACCCCTGCACCATTCGGGCTGTCAAGATTAAAGGAGCCTCCACTCTGTTCCGAAACTGCAACTCTTGTCCCCCAGACCACCCCAACCCCACCTCTTGTTTTGTTTTTGTTTTGTGTTTTTGGCCACAAGTCAACCACTCATCATAAGGTGGGCAAACCCCTCGGTCCACATTTAAATTTGTTTGTGTGACAAATTGGCCTGCCGTTCTGCCCTCTTAGCGACTGTAACCAGCACCAGAGAAACAATGAATTACGAGATTAAAGTTACGGAAAAACGACTCATCCTGCAGATGTCTGCTGAAGGCTGCTCTATGGACAAATATGTAAAGGGTCTTTGTGTGTTAGTGTGTGTGTGCGTGTGCCTGTGTGTGTGTGTGTGAAAAGCCAACAGCCTCACATTTGTTCTTTGGTAATTTGTCTTCAGTATGCCTCCCCCCACCCCGCCACCCCCATGATGAAAGGTCAATTATCAGACTCAAAAATAAGCAACCTTATCTGGCAAGCCTGTACTCCCAGAAACGAATGGGAGAACTGGGGTTTCTCATGGGGCAGAGAAAAGGGAACTCCAAATCAAGCTGAATTGTGTGTGAGTCAGGCTCTGGAGAAAATCGTGGGTAAAGGAAATGTGGGGGGCGGTTTCCTGGATTTCTGTTGCAGGAAGAAACCACCGAAGGGAGGGAGGGCTGCTGGGGGAAGCAGTGAGGGAGGGGCGGAGGAGGAGAGCGTGGGCCGGGAAGGGAGGGAGAAGGGCCTCCTTAAGGCCGAGGGAGAGGGGCGGGGTGGATCAGTAGGAAGGCCGGGGTTTCTTTGTTTAGTTGGTGTGAGCTGGGGCTGGGCGAAGTGAATGCGCCTAAGTGTGCACCGCGCGGTCAGCTGCCCGGCGAGGTAACAGCTGGCACCTGTGCACGAAATGCAGCCTGCATTAGCAGCATCATTATTCAGCATTAGAGCATTACAAAGATAATTACTGCGAGTTAGAAAAGCAGAGGACAGAAGGAATTGAAACCCCAGACCCCTTGGCTTATCAAACTCCCAGGTTACAAGTGTAATTTCAAGCAGCTTTGGGAAAGCCACCTCTCAGAGAGCTGTGAGTCTGCCACGTTAAAGAGGACACTCGGAAGACGCGACAGCTGGAGCCAGTGGCACAAGGGCTCTATTCCAGGTTTCATCCTGGCCCAAGGATCAAATGAGGGTCATAGCCAGGGTGTCGAAGGTCATCACACTAACATTTTCTGATCTCCAAAGCAGTTCTCCTTAGACTATCAGAACCATCCTTCTTTTATCTAGAATTAAACAGGCCAAATGGAGTAGAGCAGGTACTTTCGTCTTTGAGTAACATTGATAGCCACAACAATTAACAACTGTCCAGCTCTTTTTGTGTCAGACCCAATGGAAAGACTTTTGTGAATTCTCTCCCTCAGTCCTCACAGCAACCTTAAAATGAGGGCATGATTATTACGGCCATTTGGTAGATGAGAAAACTGAGACTTTGAGAAGAGTCAGCAAAGTTCTTCAGCATTTTGCTCCCACATTTACTCTGTAGGTCTAGAGCAGCGATCCCCAACCTTTTCAGCACCAAGGACCATTTTGTGGAAAACAAATATTCCACAGATGTCGGGGGATGGTTTTGGGATGATTCAAGCGCATTACATTTGTTGTGCACTTTGTATCTGTTATTATCACATGGTAATATACAATGAAATGATTATAAAACTCTTCGTAATGTAGAATCAGCAGGATCCCTAAGTTTGTTTTCCTGCAACTAAATGGTCTCATGTGGGGGTGACGGGAGATAGTGACAGATCTTCGGGCATTCAATTATTTCTTTCTTTTTCTTTTTTCCTTTTTCTCTCTTTCTCTTTCATTCTTTCCCTTCTTTCCTTCCTTCCTTTTTCTTCTCTTTCTCTCTCTCTCTCTCTCTCTGTCTCTCTCCCACCCCTTTTTTTTGATGGAGTTCACTCTTGTTGCCCAGACTGGAAAGCAATGGTGCAACCTAGGCTCACATCAACCTCCACCTCCCAGGTTCAAGTAATTCTCCCACCTCAGCCTCCTGAATAGGTGGGATTATAGGCGCATGCTACCACGCCCAGCTAATTTTGTATTTTTAGTAGAGACGGGGTTTCTCCATGTTGGCCAGTCTGATCTCGAACTCCCCACCTCAGGTGATCCACCTGCCTCGGCCTACCAAAGTGCTGGGAATACAGGAATGAGCCACTGCACCTGGCCAGGCATTAGATTCTCATCAGAAGCATGCAACCCAGATCCCTCACGTGTACAGCTCACACGTGTACAGCTCACAATAGGGTTTGCACTCCTCTGAGAATCTGGTGCCAACACTGATCTGACAGGAGGTGGGGCTCAGGTGGTAATGGGAGTGATGGGGAGTGGCTGCTAATTGGCAATCCTGGTTCATGGCCCAGGGATTGGGGACCCCTAGTCTAGAGAAGACTCAGGCCTGCTATACCTCCGATTTCCCATTGGTCAGACAGGAATACAGTCCTGCCCTACTGCCTAGAGGTTGAGAAGCACATGCCTTTGGTTTTGGATAGCCAGTAAATCTCGTTCCCAAAGCTTGACATGTACACACATTCTCTCTGCGTGCATCCTTGTTTGGGTATGAAGTAAATCTCACAAAAGTAAGTATTGTGATTTCTAAAAAAAACAAAACAAAACAGTATTTTTAAGAAGTGGCTTCTTTTATGGATTGGTATACTAATCTAATTAGTGAAAAGTGTTTCACAAACTGGCTCAGCAAAAAGTTTGCACTTAGCACATGTGGTTAACTATGTGGGCAATAACAAGGTGAAGAACTTGGGAATCAAAATTAACTTGAGTTTCATCTAAGCCAATAAACTCACTTCCCATCTTCTGACTCAGGCATGGTAGGCCTGAGTCTTCTCTAGACCAGGGGCTTCCCAACCCCCAGGCCACAGACTGGGAAATTTTTCTAACAATTTTGTTTTTTGAAATTGCAGTGACTGAAATCAGAGAGGACATTTAATTTCTGGTATACACGTTGAGTTTATACCATCGGATTATGATACCAAGGAAGTACTATTATTAATATAGGTCATAATTATTAATAAAAATGATGAGCATGAACTGGGAAATGATGATGGGTCAGGTATGACACCGAATGATACACATTCATTATCTCATTTAATCCTTACAGTGAAAGCCCTGGCTTCTACTCCTTCCCTAGTCCCCTCTCCACACGCTAGCTAGGGAGCTCTTTTTTTTTTCAGGGACACGTGTACTTTACTGAATGCCATTGCAGAAAAGTGTGTGAGGATAAAGGGCTGATACAGGATGAGGAATGGAAGATGGAGTGCATGGAAGACAGGTTATGGGCAGAGCTCCTGGCCTGGGTGCTGCCTCCTATTCTTCGGATAGACTTGGAAGATCAACACTGCAATGATGATGAACAGAATGGTCATAAGGATGCCCAGAACCAGGGCCCAGATGTTCAGGCACTTGGCAGTGGAGGCATAGGCCTGGACGCCGGTCAGGTCGCCAACCATCTTCCTGTCCCTGGACTTCATGCAGTAGGCAAATGCTGTGAAGTCCAGGCAGCAGGACTTCATGAAGAAGGTGTTGAACAGGGACCAGGTGACATGGTCGGGCACTGAAGTCTCGCTGCAGATGTGGATCATGGTGGACGCCGCAGGAGCAGGGTTGTGGGGCACCCCCAGCACAGCCACCTCTTACTCCTCCTTGAGCATTTCATAGTTGGGGGAACCAGTGTTTGCAGGAGTAAATGTTTGGACCATGTGGTTCTTGGTGTCCAGGGAAGATCAGCTCTCAGAGGCTCTTTTAAAAATGTGAATGAGGCCAAGTTCTGCCCTTGTGTTAAAGGCTTCCAGTGGCTTCCCACTGAACTCAGGAAAACTCCAATTGCTTCTCTGGGCCTACAAGCCAGCACCATCTGGACCTGCCTACTGCCAGTTGACTCCATCAGCCCACAGCACATGCCTAACCATGCACCATCTGCTCGAGCCTCTTCAGCCTTTTAAAGACATTCACACCCCAGGGCCTTTGCACGTTCCACTTCCTCTGCCTGCAATACCTAGCGCTTGCCTAATTTTATGTTTTTAATTTTTCCATTTAAATGTCTCTATCTCAGGGAGACCTTCCCTCAAATCAATCAGGTCACCCTTGTAACCCTTTCTTTTTCTTCTTAGCTTAACACCATGTGAAATGATCATTAGCGTTATCATCATTATTATTTTGCTTGTTTACACCTTCATTTTTCTCCCTGATCCCTAAGATCCAGGAAGTCAGGGATGGGCATTACTCTCCACATATCTTCAATGCATAACACTTTTGGACCCTGCAATAATGTTTGCTAAATTAATAGAGAAGCACCCTCAGAAGTAGACACTATTATTATTATTATTTTTATTTTTGAGATGGAGTCTCCCTCTGTCACCCAGGCTGGAGTGCAGTGGCACGATCTTGGCTCACTGTAACCTCCACCTCCCAGGTTCAAGCGATTCCCCTGCCTTAGCCTCCTTCCCAAGTAGCTGGGATTACAGGCACATGTCACCACACCCAGCTAATTTTTTATGTTTTTGGTAGAGATGGGATTTTACCATGTTGACCAGGCTGGTCTCAAACTCCTGACCTCAAGTGATCTGCCCTCTTTAGCCTCCCAAAGTGCTGGGATTACAGGCATGAGCCACCGCGCCTGGCTGTAGATACTATTATTATTCCCACTTTATAAATGAGGAAACTGAGACATGAGAATGTTAAATAACTTGTTAAAAGTTACACAACTGGACCTGGGATGGGCACATGACTATCTCAGACTGCTACCATTGATTGAAACCAAAAACAAAATGATACACACACAAATGATCATGAAAAAATGTTAAAATCAAATTGGACTGTACAGAAAATGAACTTATCTTGTGGACAATTGAAATTTACATAAGGGAAATATCTCCACATATATCAGAGGTTAACACATCAGCTTGCACATTTATTCCAGCCACACGGGTTAACATTAACATATTCTGTAACTCCAAAAGCAGTTTCCTACTATTTCTGATGTCTTAAGAGGTTTCAAAGTATTTGAGCACTTGGACTGTTCTCTTCAAACCGTATGGGCAGGTGGGCATTCCGTCCAGTCATTTCTGCCCTCACCTAAGGGAACAAGCAGAATGTGGTTTTATTGCACAAGAGTAAGAGCCAATGCAGCCACAAACCCAGTGACCTTCTAGCTACTTTCTGAATCTTTAAATAACTTAGAAACAGCCCTCACCCAAGGGAGAGGTGGAATTTAAATTAAAGGGAAAAGGCTGATTTTATGCTTAAATTGCTGAAGTCCCTTCAAAATCAAGTGTCCCCAGTTTCTCCAGACAGGAAGTAGACAGCTTTTTTGTAACAAGGAAAACACATGGGTCTTATCTCTGTGTTGCTTTCACAGCTTAGATAAACCTGTGTGCCCTACAGAGGAAATGCAACAGGGTTTCAGCAAGAACCTGTATGCTGTGTGAGAAGCTCCCTCCAGAGAACTGAAGTCTTCCGTTTCCTTCCAGCGGGAACCATAGCTGCTCTGTAGGAAAATACAGGAATCTGATTCACATAGAAAAAAAACCAACAACCCTGAGGGGTAAGGGGATTTTCCTGAAATATGTGAGTTTCTCTGGTTTCACATGACACTGTGTATGGTTTATGCTTCACGTACCACAGAAGGCTGAAAATGGTCATTTCCTGGCCCCTCTGGTGGTGGTTTTCCAGCCTGGAAAGCATTCTGACTAACCAATCAATGCTACTTTTTTTTTTTTTTTTTTTTTTACTTTGAGTCTCCATGCTACTGAAAGAAAGCCACTTGTCCTTGCAGGGGTGGGGGGAGAGGGTGGTGCTTCAGAGAAGCAACCTCAAGTTGGTCTTGTTATCAATCATCTCTGCCTATTGTGAGAGTTTGAACAGGCAAAACCTACCCACACACACTGGCGTGATACACATTTCAGTGTGTTACTTAAAGCATAAATGAGACGTCATCTGCTTTTCCATCAGATTAGGTTTGGTTTTTAAATATAAATATTCAGACCAAACTGAGATTTTTAGAACTTTGTAACATACAAACTTGATTGTGAAAATATACACAAGAAAGATTATACGTGTTTTTAGTGTTTTTAAGTGCAAAACTCTGTTTTCACTGGTTCACTTACTCTTTTTCTTTCTTTCTATTTTTTTTTTTTTGAGACAGAGTCTCGGCTCACTGCAACCTCCGCCTCCCAGATTCGAGCAATTCTCCTGCCTCAGCCTCTCGAGTTCTTGGGACTACAGGCGCTTGCCACCACACCCAGCTAATTTTTGTATTTTTTTAGTAGAGACGGGGTCTCACCATGTTGGCCAGGATGGTCTCGATCTCTTGACTTTGTGTTCTGCCCGCCTCGGCCTCCCAAAGTGTTGGGATTACAGGTGTAAGCCACCATGCCTGGCCTCACTTACTCTTTCATATGTTCAAATGTATATGCGTGAGCACCAGCGTGTGTATTGAGGGACTGGAGCTTTCAAATCTTGAGACCTCTACACAACATTAATTCTGTTACACTTAAACGAGGTTGAAGTTCAGCAGAGGCAGGCAGAGCAGAGGCAGGCAGAGCAGGCCTTCAGTTTGTTTTGGGTTCATAGACACATCGATCATTTCTTCTCTTTTGTGTGGTCGTTATCAAAATTGTCTGTACATGGAGGCACCAGCGGGGTCCATTCAGCCCTTCAGGAAGGGCCCCCTGACATGCAGAAACACTTAGTATACTAGATGCAATCAACTGTCTATTGAAATGATAGACTCTGAGGGACAGTCAGTAAATGCATGGCTTAGAGAAATTTAAGAACCCCAGGCCCACTGGGTGGTGAGCGTACATTTTCAGAAAGGCAATATCATGTCACCAAATGGGTCCCCAGGCTGGTCACAGTGAATGAAAAGAACCAGTCTCAAGAAAGCCTCTTCCAAATTGAAATGAGAAACGTGGAAACTTTTAGAAAGAGAATTTAATCTAGAAATTGTCACTCTATCCCTAATATTGTTGGGGAGAAGCCAGGGAGGAGGATGGCCTGACCAATGGCTAAAATTATTATGCGCCCTGAGATGGACTTTTCTACAATGGAGATGGATACATGAGGCTCTTATGGACAGACACCAGCAGCCACCAGTGTTACACATATTCTTGACCATTTGGCTGGTATATTTTGCACTAAATATGCATGAAATAGACTTATGATTCACATGTCAGCTTCTTGTGATTTTGATTAAGCAACAGGCAGTCCTAAACCAAACACCTCCAGGTGCCCTAACAAATAATTTCTTGCCCTGAGAAGCCAGGACCAGACCACAGACTCGCTTTGGTAGTGCCCCTGAGAGACCAGCCTGACCAGCCAGGTGGCCCCTATATGACCTCTCTGACTTCTCTCTAACTCAAACAAACAAATATGCTGAAATGAAACCTCAGGACATCACAGGAACCCATAAGAGAGAAAGTGCTCCTTTCTTTCCAACACTCATACCAGAGTTACATCTCAAACATCTGCTGTTTTCTAACAGGATTCATACCTATTTATCAAAAGGCAGTTATTTTTCAATACAATTTTGAAAAGATACACCCCTAAGTCAAAGTTTCTAAGGATTAATTCCTCCAGGAATAAATGTTTGAGAAAGAATCTTCCCGAATAGACGTACGTATTTTTAATAGAGCAAGAAGTCTGGAATAGATTCCATGAAAATTAAAGGAAATGCCATGCTTATCATTATACGGTGTGCTCAACGTGGAGAGTAAGTCCTCTTAGGAAATAGAAGAATGAATAAATGAATGAGTGAATTGGGTGCCTCTCAGTGAGGGAATGGGTGATGACCGCTCCCACTGTTTTCTGGGGAGATAGCTGTTCTCACGACTCTTTTCACTGCTGGAAGGAAAGCTGAGTGAGGTGATTATGCCAAGCAGCCTGGAGACAATTAACCCAGGTTTTCAGAGAACATCCTGGTCCTGTCTAGGCCGGTGCTTCCCTCAAAGGCTTCCTCATCAGCATAGAGTTATTCAGGTGATCCTTCAATTTCCCTCAAGGTGTTAGATGAGTAATGTAAAAATCTAGAAGAATTGAGCTCATAATGTGATAAGTAACAAAACTTTGCCAGCCTGTTAGAGGGGAAAATTGGAAAGGTTGCAGCCAATTATTAATAAGACAGATGAACATGAGCTGTCTAGAAAGCACTTGGACTCTGGGAGACATTGCCAATGCAGAAATGCACGGAGCAGAGGAGGGCACCTGGCAGCCCTGGAGAAATCCAGCCAGGAGGGGTGTTTTGATTTTAAGTGAAATCTTAAAATAAAAGGGTTTTTCTTTTAAGTGAACTAACATAAAATCAATATTTTTTTTTTTTTACATTTAGAAAAATTTGCATTTCACCTCTGTCTCACACACATACGAATGAAATTCTTCATTTTTAGTTTGAGTCTATTAACCCAGGTCAGAAAGAGAAGGATAAAATGATTGACCTCATCTAAAACACCAAAAAGTTTTGCTTTTAGGAAAAGGAAATCACCACACTTGCATTGCAGAGGGTCAGAAGCCCTGGGTGCAATATTTAAGGAGGCCCTCGCTTTCAGGCTCCTGCAAATGCAGTGTTGGCACCTGGAATGAGGGTCTCCTTAAATTTTATGCTAGCCTACTGCTAGTTCTGACTACCAGTAATCACAGTTGGGAGGGAGGAAGACAGAATGGTAGATAAAATGAAGACTGCTTTATTAAAATGAAATTAAAGAACTGTTGGGCTTCCCATTTCTATTAAATTTTAGAACTCAAATTACAAAGCTCCTAAATTTCAATTACATTGATGTAGTCACGAATCTACACCATGGCCCTGTGTAAGACCATGCTTTTAGAAGCTTCTCTTACTATTCCTGTCTGAAGTTTAATAAGATTATTTCTTGCTATGTTTGAAATCCATCAGCCATGCTCTGCACTCCCTGTAGGTGTGGAATAGCTGACCAATATCTTTTTTAACCTTTGTTTTCCTTTTTTTTTTGGGGAGAGGGGTGGTAGGGGGAACGAAGTTTCTCTCTTGTTGCCCAGGCTGGAGTACAATGGCACGATCTCTGAAATCTCCACTTCCCGAGTTCAAGTGATTCTCCTGCCTCAGCCTCCCAAGTAGCTAGGATTACAGGCGCCCGCCACCATGCCAGGGTAATGTTTCCTTTGTATTTTTAGTAGAGACGGAGTTTCAGTATGTCAGCCAGGCTAGTTTCGAACTCCTGACCTCAGGTGATCCACCAGCCTCAGCCTCCCAAAGTGCTGGGATTACAGGCGTGAGCCACTGAGGCTGTCCAATCTTTGTTTTTCTAAAAGCGTTTTCATGATAACCTTTTAGCTTTTCTTACGCTCTTTCACTTTTTCTTATCCAACTCATCTTCCTGCAGACATTGAGATTGTTGGTTTCTAGAGTTTTCAACCAGTCATGCATCCACCAGTGGTATCACCTAGAGTGTAGAAAAGCACCCTGCATCTACTCTATATAGATCTTTCTTTCGGCAAGTGTTATGTTAGGTTTATACAGCATAGGCAGAGATAATGAGGACTGGTCCTTTAGGACAAATACTGAATGTGTTGTTTAGGCCACGAACCTCTGACAGTTGTACTCTGAGCAAAGCCACCGAAGGTCGTACCTTCCGTGTGGGTCCCTTAATTTATAACACAACATGTGGCTCTATCATCCTGCTCCATCATCCTAGGCAAAGGCATCACACCTGAAGGAAACAATCTGGAGGCTGGTTGGTGGCTGTGAGCTGGCTTCCCATGGCCCTGCTGATTACTAGGGACACTCTGTCCTGGAGGCTAACAGACCCAATTAGATACACTTTCAGGGAACTCGATGTGAGGCCATAAAAGAGGAACAACAACAGCAGAGTAAGCAGAAATAGGAGGAGGCTCAGAGGAGAAAGTAAGCAGGAGGCTTGAGGGCGTGGAAGTTCGGAGGCAGTAAAAGGCAGAGTTAGTACAGTGAGGAGGTAGAGAAAAGGAGGTGAGAGAGACTCCATGGTAGTGACTGCAGAAATAGGGGCAGGAGGAGTGCAGACCGAGAGGGTCTGAGAAGCTGACAGAGGTTGCTTTTGCCTCTGAGCATTCACCGGCATTTCTCCTTTGGCCACTGCAGCCTGGGGCTCCTTGGGTCCCCCACCCTGTCCTGCTCTCAGGCCTTTTGTTTTTTCAGGGAGTGGACTGAACCCAGCTCAGCCCCCTGCTCCAGGCCCAGGACTGGCCAATAAGAGCATCACACACATTTTTGCAGCCTGGCCCGGTGCTGGGATGAGCGTATGACCCAAACCAGGGCAGCAACAACCAATGGACCTGGCTTCCAGAATGCCCATTGTAACTCTCTGCAGAGAGACACTCTTTGCTGCAGTAGGCAAGCTGAAATTGCCAGGAGCTGCCATATGGAGAAAGTGGGTCCCAAAGTGAAGTCAAGCCAGAGAAAAGCAGAGCTGAGAGATGGAAAGGGAAAGGCTGAGTCACAAAGGGGGCCTACCTCTAGATGGCTCAGATAAAAGAGTCGCCGTCAAGGGACGCCGGTGGAATGAACATCGCCTGGCCCTTGCTTCTGAGGACAACAGCATAACTGGATACAACACGGAAGGAATCAGCCGCCTCTATTCCTAGCACATGTGTGTAATTCCAGAACAATACCTGCTGAAGAAAGACACCCGGAACACAGTTGCTGCTTAGCCAGTGATGGTTATTTTTATGAAGACATGATACACTTATTATCACCCAATGGTGTCATATCTCATATTTGCAGGGAACAGTCACAAATTTTCAAAATTACCGTTGAAAATCCTTTAGGAGGCTGCCACATTGGAAAATGGGGATTCTCCAAAGCCCCAGAGATCCAGATTCTCACTACTGGACAGATCACTGCTTCATGAGCAAATCCAATTGGAGTCTCCATGTCGAGGCGTGTAGAGAAACCACCTCTTTCAATGCTAGTGTCACTCAGTTCACAGCATGGGAGTCCCTTGGGAACAGAGACCCACTGAGGGGATGACAGACTTCCACTCTCAGCTTACCCTTCCCGGGGTGTAGTTCATTGAGCAGCACCCAAATATCAACTGCCAGGAAAATCTATCTGGAAAGTAAGCTGACTCTCGGATTGTCTCTCCCTCAACGTGTTAAGAAAGCTGCATTTCTGGAAAGCAAACGTTGTGGTAATTCTAAAACAGCTCTTGGATTCTTCAAAGCGTAAGAGTGTACAACGCAAAGGTTGGGCTTTCCCCACGAAACTTAATAGTTGATGATAATACCAACACACGTACCATTTCCTCCCTGTCCACCTCTGACCTTATTAAGGGAGCATCGTTGTGAGAGCTCTGCCTGGGGCAAACAGTGCAGCTAAAATTCCTACCACCAGGACACATGAGGTAAAGGTATTGATTGTGTCCTCCCAGAGTCAAAGACTCGGCTTAAAGGAAGAAGCTTGATTCGGTTAGCGCCCATACTACATTCTGAACACAGAGTAGATGAAGATTGGATATGATTTGAGAGAGCACAGGAGGACCTACAAAAATTGAGACTACAGAGTGTTGCAGGGCTCTGGGGTGGAAAGAAGGAGCTTGGAATGAAGAGTAAAAGTCACTGAAGGCAAATATTCCAATTGACTGGATCCACACCTGGCACCTGGGAGGATTAAGGGGGTGGAGCAATGAGTAGAACCAAGGAATATTCCTTTTTTTTTTTTTTTTGAGACAGGGTTTTGCTCTATTGCCCAGGCTAGAGTGCAGTGGCATGATCACAGGTTACTGTAGTCTTGACCTCACGGGTTCAAGGGATCCTCCTGCCTTAGCCTCCCATACATACTTGTTACTGTAAGGATGTAAATGTTTCTAAATTAACCCATTATTTCAATGCTATCATAATCATGACTAGGAAGTAAATTTTTGAGGAACTCAAATTTATGTTATCATGTATATGGAAGAATACAACACCTAAATATAACTTGAAAAGAGTAGAGTGGATCTTTCACACTCTAAAATAAAGCATAGCATAAAGCCACAGTAATAAAAAAAGAAGGTGTGATATTGATGCAAGAGCAAAGAAGCTAATGGAATATTACACACACACACACACACACACAGGAACTCAATATATAATAATAGTATGGCACACAGGTGTATGCCACCATGCCCAGGCTGATTTTTTTTAGAAACAGGGTCTTGCCATGTTGCCCAGGCTGGTCTTGAACTCCTGGCCTCAAGCAATCCTTTTTCCTTGACCTCCCAAAGTGTTGGGATTACAGGCATGAGACACCACGCTTGGTCCCAAGGAACATTCTTGACAGCCCATAAATAATCGTCCAGAAGGCCTGGGACCCTATTATGTATTAGTTCCTGGTCTGTTGCTACTCCTGCTCCCTGCAAAATATAGCAGACTAATATAATTATTAGGAGTTCGGGGTCTGAGTCAGATAAATGTAGATTCAAATCCTGACTCTGTAACCTAGTAGTTGTATGCCTCAAAGCAAGTTATTTCACTTCTCTTTGCCTAAATTTCCCCATTCAGCCAATGAAGGTGATAATAATTCTTCATATCTCAGAGATTGTCATGAGGAATATAAGAAATAATGGCACATAGAAAGTGTTTGTTAAATATGATTTGCTGCTGTAATATTTTTTCCCATCCTTAATTATTTATGCAGCACCTTTGTTAATTTACATGTGTATAGATTATTGAGAAGCCACCACTCTCCTCTGGGCATGCCAAGGCTGTATGGAATGCATAGGATGTCACTTTGATTGCGTATGTGTTTACAGTCAGCAGAAATTAATTCACATACTAGGTTTGTCTTTGACCACAGGCTTCTGGATCTTGCTTAGGAAAGACCTTGAGCAAAAGAAGAAAGAAGCATCCAATGTCAGTAAGTGAATTTTAATCTTCACTGGAGCAGGCTCTTATTCAAATGAAGTCAAATGACATGTGAGACTTCTTGGACCATCTCCCTTAATAGGCAAGTGGCAGCTTTGGTCTTTACATTGCAGGAGTGAATTTGGAAGGAACTGGCTTTTTCAAAGACCCCAAAATCACACCAGAAGGAAAACATCTGGAATATCTTCATAACAGCCTCCCTCACACACACACTTGTTGAGAAGTGGTTACTCATCTTTAGAATTTTATATTTCTATTTGAGGATGGATTTTTCCCAATGTTGGCCCCAATAGGGAACTTGATCTTGCTTTAGAAGAATAAAGAGACAAATTTTGATAAGAATACTACATTCAGATTGACTGCTGAATATGTTTTCTGCTGAATACCTGATTAATGGTGGTTTGCTCTCATGTGGGTTTTGCATAAGGAGATTTAGATCCATGAAATCATCTCCTCATCTTTAGGAAAGTAAACGGGTTAAGAAAGTAGGCTCTGGTAATAGGTAATATTCATTACCGTTTTAAACAACTCTTTTTTTTTTCGTCTTTCATCACAGTCATAATTAATTTCACGGCTCAGGTACACGAAGAGATTTAAAGCGATGTTTATAAAATGAATTAGCCTCTCCCTCATCTTATTTAGAGTTCTCCATTGTGAATATACTCAAATTGTAATGGAGAGGCAATTTATAAGAAAGCTCTCTGGTGTCCTTGATTCTGTATCCTCTAGAGGATTTATCATTTCAGCTTTCCTCTCTTGGGGCCAGAAGACAGACCGTGTGGCTGAAAGACAGCAGCTTTGATGCTTTTCATTAAAAAAGAATTGTTCTGGAAACATCCCATTTGGGATATTTTGATAAGGCTAAACAGTGGGAGTATTGAGAAGAGAAACGGGGTGCATCTATAGCTCATTGGTACCAATGCAGGTTTAACATGAATGAGGTTGCAAATCCAGGTGTGTGAGGCCATGTGCAATCCTGCACAGCCCTGGAATTTGGCTGGGGAGACCTAGTCCCAGCTCTGCCTCTACCCCTATCTCACCCTTGACCCTGGAAAAATTACATATTCTCCTGGTCTCCTACTTTCTCAGTAGTAAATGAGGGGGGTTGAAACAGATGAGCTCTAAGGTCTTTTCTAGCTATAAAATTCCATGATTCTGGGTACAATTGTAAAACTATTCATTTGGCTATTTCTTATTTTCACCTATCTCTGGGGTTTGGGTGGTTGATTACACATATACTCATCTTTGAAATTATCCCTCTTTCCTTATATTGATCCAGATCATGATTTTAAAAAACGGTTAAGCTAGTCCCTAGAGCTGTGTCCAACTGGCAGCCAGTTGTCACATGATTATTTACATTTAAACTTGTCCTGCCGTTACACTGGCTGCAGTTCAGGTGCTCCGTGACACATGTGTGACAACTGTAGAGAAGAGGAGCACAGGCACAAAAAATTTCTGTCATCACAGAAATTCCTCCTGGATTGCACTGTGATAAGGAGGAAACCTGTTTCTAAATAAGAGACTGGCTCAGGGGCACAAGACTGGTTTCCTTCCCAGGGGACATTCTTCATTTTAATCCCAGATTGATAAATCATGATCTCTAAAGCCAATCCCATAAGCAAATAGTCAAAGGTTCGGCAGAATTTAAGGCATCCCAAAGACCTGTTTACAAATCCCATCCCCCACCCCGCCCATGTTGACCACTCTCTCTCCCCCTCACCTCCCCCTCCTTTCTCTCCTCCCTCTGCCAGCCATATCCAGGGAGTGCCAGGGCCACATACAGTATCCCTGATATAGCAGCTCAGAGAAGTGGCAGCTGGAGAGGACAGAACGTTGCAGAACATTGCATCTTCCCTCCATTCAAATGTGCCACTGGTTACAGGTCACTATATCTTTTGTGTGTTTGTTGTCGTTTTGTTTAATGAAATATTACTGTGACTATCTTTTTGGTCTTTGACCAGAGGAGGCCCCTATGTGGGTTGGTGAAAAAGGGAAAGTTGGCTGTCACACCGGCAATGAGCATAAGCAGCTCTTTGTGCCTTTTGAGTTGGATTTGAAAAGAAATAACTATTTTCCCATCTTTCATGGCTCTTAAACAGAGACTTCAGAGAGAGTTTTTGGCACTATATTTAGGCAACAACTTCTGGTTTCAGTGACAGGGCAAACATCATATTCTGCCCCTTTTAAGCCAAAGTCTGGTGAGAGTCCTGGGTGAGCTGAGTGTTGCCTGGTCCCTGCTTCTCCCACCACCCTATGCTGCTCAACTGAGTTGAGGAAGCAGTAACTTCACTCTGCAGCGTCATCCCAACTTTCCTGCTGGTCACGGTGGCCTACAGCTTCCTCGTGTCTTTGTTTCTGTCCCATTAAGGGAAAGAAAGTAGCTATCAGGGTACAGTTCTGGAAGCAGGACAGTCCAAGGTCAAGGGGATGCGTCTGGTGAGAAC
Source organism: Aotus nancymaae (assembly GCF_030222135.1). Lineage (NCBI taxonomy): Eukaryota > Metazoa > Chordata > Mammalia > Primates > Aotidae > Aotus > Aotus nancymaae. The sequence goes on along the minus strand of NW_026988450.1, from coordinate 11,973,442 downwards.
CTTCTTGCTGTGCCAGCTCTCTGAAGAGTGCTAAGGCTGTGCAGGGCATCACATGGGGAAGAGACTAAATGTCTGTTTTTTGTTTTTAACTTTTATTTTGAGATAATTTTAGATGCAACGATGAGTAAACAATAGTACAATGTGTTCCTGTATATTCCTCATACAGCTGCCCCTTTGTTAACCCTTAAATAACCATAATATAGTTATAAAATGAAAAAATGCATATGATTCTGTTAGTCAAATTGCAGACTTTTATTTGGATTTCGCCAGTTTTTTCATTCAGGTCTTTTTCTGTTCCAGGACCAAGTTTGGTGTCCCAGCTTGCATTAGGTGTCACGTCTCCTGCTCTCTGCCGGTCAGCGACAGTCGCTCAGCTCAGTCTTGAAAAATGCTGCTCAGGTATTGTGTGAAATGCCCCTCGGTTGGGCTGGGCCTGATGTTTCCTCGTGACTAGACTGAGGTGATGCATTACTGGGAAGATATTACAGAGGGATGCGGCCTTCTCACTGCATCGTATTATGAGGTACCTGATGCCAATATGTCTTATGACTGGTGATGTTAACCCTGGCTCCTTGGTCAGGGTGGAGTCTGCCAGGTTTCTGCATAGTAACATTATTACTTCTCCCTTTGTAATAAAAAAGGAAGTGGGGAGCAAATGAGATAATTTGAGGCTATGTAAATGTCCTGTTTCTTTGCAAACTTTCTCTCACTAATTTTTATCAGCCCTTAGTACTAAAATTGCCTGCAGCAATATGAGTACCTGAGTTGTTCTACACTACTGGTTTAATAACAACCATAGGGCATTAAGAAAGAAAGCACTATGTTAGGCCAGGTGCAGTGACTCACGCCTGTAATCCCAGCACTTTGGGAGGCCGAGGTGGGCAGATCATGAGGTCAGGAGATTGAGACTATTCTGGCTAACAAGGGAAACCCCATCTCTACTAAAAATACAAAAAATTAGCCGAGCGTGGTGGTGGGTACCTGTAGTCTGAGCTACTTGGAAGGCTGAGGCAGGAGAATCGCTTGAACCAGGGAAGCAGAGGTTGCAGTGAGCTGATATCACACCATTGCACTCCAGCCTGGGCAACAGAGCGAGACTTCATCTAAAAAAGAAAAAAGAAAAAGAGCACTATGTTAAGTGTGTGTGTGTGTGTGTGTGTGTGTATTTATATACATACATACAGATAGATAGATAGATAGATAGATAGATAGATAGATAGATAGATAGATTTTTTTTTTTTTTTGAGATGGAGTCTCACTCTGTTGCCCACGCTGGAGTGCAGTGGCACAATCTTGGTTCACTGCAACCTCCACCTCCCTGGCTCAAGGGACACTCCTGCCCCAGCCTCCCAAGTAGCTGGAGCTACAAGCACATGCCACCACTCCAGGCTAATTTTTGTAATTTTAGTAGAGATGGAGTTTTGCCATGTTGGCCAAGCTGGTTTTGAACTCCTGACCTCAGGTGATCCACTCACCTCAGCCTCCAAAAGTGCTAGGATTACCAGTGTGAGCCACCATGCCCGGCCAAATGGACTATATGAAGTATATTTATCAATTATAAGGCCCACCTTGATTTCAGAAATATTAAAATATAAGAAAAAGGAGAGACATTTCTGAATGGTTGAAATTCAGCCAGTTAGCTGATGCTAAAAGTCTCTGAGGCTCTCAGTGGTAGGACTAGTGCCCCCTCCTTTTCAGGCCCCTGAGTCTACATTGCATTCTGATATAACCCTTTTATGGAAGCAACTGGGTACAGTGGATAAAACAGGGTGATAGTTCTCCATAGGTGTCTTCTGAAACACCCATTTCAAAAAATAAGAACTCACAACCAAGGAATACAAACGATCTGAGTTGTGTCATCTCCAGCTTGTAGAGATTCTCAACGCACATTAAACAGTCTTAGGTTCCCTGAGGCAGCTGGCAGGTGAAGAGGCATGTTCAACTTCCTTTAACTTAAGAGTCCAAACCTGGTTCTTGGCAGGACCCCTTTTTTCATGTGCAAACACTGGCCAGCAGGGACTGTGTGCCAGCAACGTGTTTGGGGAGCCCCAGAGGAGTGCACGGGCCTGGAGTCAAATATCAGGAGTCTGGCTCCTGTTCAGTATCTAGTCATGAAATCATGTTCCCCCTCAGCTCCCCTTCTTTGCTTCCCTTCCAAGACTCACTGACGTTTGAGCTCCGCCACTGGTATTCCATTGACATGCTCAGAAAAGGAGCCAAGTACCCCATTGTAACCCCTGATTCTTGTAATATCCTTTTCCTTCCCTCTCCTCTCTTTTATTTACAAAAATGTGTTCTCTCCTGCTTTTCCTCTACCTCTCCACCCACTTCCCAGTCCTTTCCTATTTAAAAACTTAGTGTTGCTAGTCCTGGGAGTCAGCAGTTCTGTCCACTATCCCTAGCCAACCTGGTCGGCTCTCAGGCCAGCAACCACCCCTCCTTGCCTATGAATCCCAATCTGTATGTCCAGGCCAGACCGCTCTCTTGGTCTGTAGACCCAACTTTCTAACCCACATGTCTTTCAAATGCCCCAAACTCTGAAAGTCCGCAACCAAACAGCATGTTTTCTTCCTGCACCTGTCACTTCCTCCTGTATTTCAACCTCGGTCAATGGCTTTCTGGCTCAGACATTCAAGCCAGAAACATTAGAGTTATCTTTAATTCTTCCCTTTCCTTTGTACTTCATATTCATTTTATCATATAAATTGTGTTTCCAAAATATTCTTAGGCCAATCCCATCCATTGTCATGACCTTCATGTTTCTTCTGACCCTTGTAATCAATAACTCACTTAACTTTCCTCCTCCTGATTATGGCCTCTCCACTTAAAACCATCTTCCAAAGTTCTCTTTCTAAAACAGAAGTTTTGTACTTTTTTCTTGCTGCTTAAATGTCCTTACTGGTTCCCCTTAGAAGATAAAACCAGGCTTTCAAGATCTTAAAATCTATTCTCTACATCCCTTTTCGGCTAGATTATCCTACTAACTTTGGACTATTTTATGTTCCCTGACTATGCCATCGAACTTAATAGTCACACTCTAGAATTCTCTCCTTACATGCCCCTCATCCTACCCCTCACTTTTCTTTAATGAGACCTTATTTAGCCTTCAAGACACAATGCAAATATCATCCCTTCTACTAAGTCTTCCTCAGTTATCCAAGTCAAAATGAATGATTTCCTCCTCTGTGCTCTCAGAGCCCCATACTTATTTAGATGAGTTTCTCACCCAAGACTCTAAACTTTATAATCTTAGAAACTTTATTGTATTCATCTACCTATTCCCAAAGCAATAGGTAATCAATGGGACTTTCTTGAGTTGTTGATGTATCCCGTAGCATGGTGTAGTGTATATGAATCAAACTTTTGGACAATCCCCTTGCTAGTTTTAGGAAATTCCCACCTCATGAGTTTTTTGAGAAGCAGAGCCCAGGTCCCATTATAAGAGCTGAAAATGCCAGGTTTCTGTGGCCTCCCTGATTGCTAAGGCAAAGCATGACTCAGCTCTACCATGAGATGAACATGCCCTGCACTAGGAGTCAGAGAGTGTGGCACAAGGAGGTGGCAGCACAAGAACTTCTCTCTAGTGCAGTAATGGTTGTAGCAAGTCAAGATCCCAGAAGAACAGATCCAACAGCGTCAGTTCTTGTGTCTCATGAACAAGGTGTCAGGTGTGGGCGACAAGAGCCTCAATCTTCATTAGATACGTTCTGTGATGTGATTTGGGAGAATTATTCCTTGTTCTCTCACCCTTCCAGAAATTCTCTGAGACTTGTGGTGTTTTCTTTAATGAGTTTCTTTTCTGCTTAAATCAACCACAGTAAGTTTCTTCTGCTTACAACTAAAAATGCCCACAGATGGGGAAATTGGAACCAGAAGTGGTTATCAGAAACAGACCCTATGGTAATGAGGAGAATCTGGGTTTGGTTATGATGCCTAGTTGGGGCAGGCAGCAGGAAAGAAATGCTGGATGTGACTCTGTCAGGTCTTATGGCATGGTGGCAAAATGGTTCATCATGACCTGTCATCCTTCAAATAAAGTGCCCATTCCCTCACAGCAGACTTCAGCAGGGACGTGAGTCCCTGCCCGCAGTGCTATGAAGGTTATGAGGAATTCAAGATCTAGTTGTCTCTACAGAGGGGGGCAACTTAAAAAGAAAAGTTCAAATATCTAAATTCTTGACTCAAAGCATTGTCATTAAGCTTGTAATTGTTACAGGAAACTCTTATTTTTTGCAGCCATAGATATGAGGAGGTCAAAAACTAAACTCAATGTTGGATACTGTATCCTTATGCATTCACAGCTTTACTGGGTCTTTTATGCAAAATACAGCACATTGATTAGGAATGAGTAAAAGCCTACAATTGAAATGGGGGACTTGGGGGGATCCAGTGGACTCAGAGTGCATGGATCCCCTGGCTCCCCCTGAGTTCTCCATGCAGACCAAGGAAGTGCATCCTCTTTTTTGCAACAAAGCTATTGCTATATTGTGGAAGAACATCCCCAATGACTTCATCTGAGCAAAAATTACCTTTATGACTCACATCTATAACTTTCTTAGACATCTAATTGGCTCTTTAACTAAAGTCAGGTCTTAGAATGATCTGGAAGGCCAAGTAGAATACCAAATCTTAGCCCCACCCCAAAACTGCATACCAAATAAGAAATTTAGTTTAGCACAAATCTGGCAAATACATATGAAGATGTATTGTGAGGAGCCACACCAAGGTGGGAAGTACACACTTGAAGATTGAACTGAATTTCATAGATTTAGGTATATTTTCCAGAGTGTCTGGATTCTTTGAGCTAGCCCAGATAGCTGGGAACAGTTTTAGTTGTTTACTTGTTTAGTAAAGAGAAACCTGTACTCAATGATAGTCCCTGCTGAATGAGATTGAGATGCCATGCATTAGTTGATAAAATATAGTTGAAGGACTCCAAAGACGTGGGAGTTGGAGAGCAAGAAAGGTTGGGAGCAGATTTATCATGAGCAAGGAAGTGAAACACATTCCCTCAAACCTCACCATGTCTCCAAAGAGGGTCCCAAGAAAACTCCCTTCACCAATGCATTGAGAGATGCATGCATCGGGTGAAGACTAATTTTTTTTGTGTGGCATCATGGTTCCCATTTTCTACAGGATAGATTGCTGATGCTCTTAGCAAACACCATCTCCTGGAGACCCACAACACCACTGTAGTCCTTTCATCAAAGTGGGAGCTTTTGGGGAATGAGGTAAGAAACAGAGTTTTGACCAAACTCCTCTCCCAGGAGATTCGGTGGAACCCTGAGCCCTTCCTTGACTGACTGCACATGTCATCTCAATAATCAGTCCAGTCCTCACTTTAGCTCTCTCTTAGAGGTGGAGTAAAGGCTACAGTGGTGGAAGAACTGAATGGAAGTCCCTGAAACATACTCTCCCTAGCAAATAGTAAATAAAAAAATATGTTCTATGCTTGGGGGAACCGCAAAGATAAGTTCTTTTACTGAAGACTTGAAAGATGGAGGGGATGTACCACACATAAATCAGCCTGAGCCTGTTGCTTCTGACCAAGGATGTTCATTGATAAAGGAACTGGAAACAGAAGTAGTTATGAGCAACAGAGCTCAAGGTGATGCAGAGGATAAAAGGGGTCTGGAGAACGAATGGCAGTGGATTATCATAAGGCTAATAAAATGGTTGCTCTAATTGCCACCACTGTCCCAGATGTGGTCTCTCTCTACTGAAATAAGCCAGCTCAGCTCCTGGGATTTTCCATGTAGGTACTGATCTCAAAAATACTTTTTTTCCCATCCTAATAAATACAAAACATCAGAAGAAGATTGTTTTTGGCAGGCGGGACACCGACCTTTTCATCCTCTCGCTTTAGGGCTCTGTGCTAAAGGAAAATTGATCATTTTGCTTTCCCGAAAGACATCACATTGGTCTACTACATTGATAACATCAGTATGATAGGACTCAGAAAGCAGAAAACAGCAAGTGCCATAGATTTCTTGGTAAGATATCATAAGCCAGAGGTATCCCATGAAAATAAAATAAAGGACACATCAGTAAAGTTTCTGGGAGATCCATGGGGTTCTGAAGGCATCTTCTCAAAAGTAAAGAACTAAATTGTTTCACCTTGCAGCCCCTAAGAAAGAAGTAGAATACTCTGTGAACCTCTTTGGAGTTTGGAGGCAACATATGCCACATCTGGCAGTGCCTTCTCCCCCATGCACCAGGTAATTGAAAGGCTACTGGCTTTAAGGAGGTCCCCACCAGTCTCTAACTGAACGAGTCTGTGGCAGAAACAGCTCTTCCATTTGAGCCTTAAGATTGGATCCAAGGGTGTCCAAAATGCAAGTAGCAAATAAGCCAACTATATGAAGGCTCTGCCAGGCCCCTAGGTTTTAGGAGTAAAGCCACAACCTCTTGGCAATAATTATTTTTCTTTTGAGAAAGGATTGCTACTGGACCCTGATGGATGTTGCAAATTTAATCATAGAAAACCAGGTGAATCTGAGCACTGCATTATGAAGTAGGTTTTATCTCATCCTCCCAGCCAGAAATTCAGGCATTCCCAAAAGCACCATCACTCAGGCTGTGCAGATACTGAAGGCATAAGAAAATTGTATAGGCAGACGGCTCGCACACCCAGGCACATTGCCTACTATGTTATGACCCTTCCCTCAACCCACACCTAAGTCTCATGGGGAATCCTTCTGATCAGTTGACTGAAAATGGAAAAAAAAAAATCTGTGTGTCTATGACTTTGCACAGTGTGTAGGTGTTTTCTAGGAGTAGCCTACTAAAGAGTGACACTGACTCTTGAAACATGGTAAAGAAAGGCAATCATCCCAGCATAAATAACTGGTTCTTCTCATTGTCTCTTTTACCAAGAAGGAGATAGGAGCTGAGGTCAGGCTGTGCAGACAGTGGTTAATTGTTTGGCCACCTAGTAAAAAAATTAGTAAAGAGCAAGATTTAAGAGCTGGTGACCATATCAGGGAAAGAATATAGACTGACCTCTGAGAACAGGCACCAAAAATGCCATGACAATTATCACCAAAAATTCCTCCCAGTGAAGGAGGCAATCTTTAATAAGGTGGACATGATCATCCACTTGCAGGATATCAGTCAGCCACTATCTCCAGAAACCCAGTGCTACCCAATAGGTACATGCAGTGAGAGGCCATGCAGGGAGGAAGCTATGCATACGGACCCTCACATGGCTGCATATCTGCCTCGGCTATCTGCATATCCCACTTGCCTGCTTCAGTGATGAACACTGAATGTCAATGTGGCACCACATTCAGGAGCAGCAGCTTGCCTTTTGGTAGCCTGTTGATTACCTCGAATCTTTTCCATAACTGTAGAGGTAGCAATTTGTCATCACTGGAATAAACACTTATCATGGACCTGGATTGCACTGGCATTCCTTCCTACCAAGCTTCTTCCTTCATGATCCACATGGTCTTCATGAATGCTGTATTAATCATGATGGTATCTCATACTCACACGTAATTGCTTCTCACTAAAGCACTCACTTTTGAGTGAAAGAAGACAGACAGTGGGCTGAAGTCCATGGGATTCACCAAGCTTGCCTTGCAGCCCACATCTCAGATGCAGCTGCCATGTAGAACAGCAGCATAAACAAATGAAGACTCAGCTCTAGAAATGGCAAATGTAGGGGGAAACACCTTGCTCTTAAACTAAATGATATTGATAGTGAACCATCATTCTGGACCTGCAAAAATGATGAGTTCACGTTACTCGATATAGAAGGTGGGAACCAGCAATCCACATGCAGTGGATTCTTCCGTGAATAGGGATGGTTGGAGGAATGGTAAAGCCTCACAACCACTTGTAGCCATTTTTTTTTCTGACCCGATAGCTCTGGGCTTTGTTAGAGGTCTTAATAAATAAGGGACGAATGCTTCCAGCAGGCAAGGCAGCAATGGTTCCATTGTATTTGAAGCTGAGACTCACACCTGGGCATTTCAAAGTTCTCTTGCCACTGGATTAAAAAAGGAAAGCATAGGGAGAAGCAGGTGGATCACCTGAGGCAGGAATTCGAGATCAGCCTGGCCAACATGGTGAAAAACCCATCTCTACTAAAAATACAAAAATTAGCCAAGCATGGTGGTACGTGCCTGTAATCCCAGTTGCTCAGGAAGCTGAGGCAGGAGAATCGCTTGAACCCAGGAGGCAGAGGCTGCAGTGAGCTGAGATCGCCCCACTGCACTCCAGCCTGGGTGACAGAGTAAGACTCTGTCTCAAAAAAAGAAGAAAGAAAGAAAAAGAAAGTGCGTGGTGTGCGGGGGTTGGTATGGATTTTTACTGAAGTGATCCATCTGCTAAGAAAGAGGAAATGGAGTTGCTTCTCTGCAGTGAACAATAGGAGCATAGATGGGATCGGGGGATTCCCTTGGGTGTCTCAGAGAACTTCAAGTTTCTTGCAACCTGGAGTTGGTGAGTTTTGCTAGGTTTCCTCTTCCTGCATAAATGAACCAACTCTCTTTCTGTGTAAGTGAACCAGAGTTGGTTGCCGTAATTTGTATCTAAGAACTCCGCCACCATAGCTGTAAAATGGAGGTAAGGAAATTGCCCACAGATAGGCTGATGGTTAAGGACATGGATTTATGCATCAGAGAGTTCTTGATTTGGGTCCTTTCTCTGCCACTGTCTAGTGGCATTATAGGCAAGTTACTTGATATTTTGAAGTCTGTTTTCTCATCTATAAAATAGGAATGACAATAACACCCATATCATAGGCTTTTGCAGGGATTAAATGAGATAATCCACATAAAATGCATATAGCAAGGATTAATGGTGTTAGCTATCATAATCTATATATTTTTTAATTGATATGAGCCTTAAGAAAAAAATGCCCAACAATATACAGTGCTACTTATTATCTAGTCTATATCTGCCCCTTTCTTTTTCCTTCCACCCCATCCTTATTCTTGATGATTAACTAGATTTCATGCTTGTAAAAGTGGGAAGAAGGGCATTTTGTATGCTGGTGAGAGAGAGACAGCGTACCTGAGTGTTAGTAGCTGCCTCTCACCTTCAGCTGGGTGGGCTGAAGAGAGCGGGTTCTTCCTCGTAACTTGAACAGGTTGGATTCCTCCAGCTTTTTTCCAGCTCCAGCATGTGAGTGCATAAAGGGAAGGCTGCGCTTCTGCTGAACCGCCACATCTCTGTGGTATGTCCCGTGATGGGGAAGTTGATAGGTGACAGATAAAATAAAAAATTATTCAGATCCCAATTTTCCCCAGCACCAGACCCAATGACATTTCCCCCTAGATATTTCAGCCAAAAGGACCAGACCTTTCCAAGTGAAGACCTTAATGAGTTAAGACATAGCAAATACTTAGAACAACTTAAGGGTAACCATATAAGTATAAACCATGATACTACACACTTCCTAGATAGGTAAAGCTCAAAAAAATGTTCCAAGTTATTGTTTGTTCCCTTAAAAAAACAGGATGTGAAACTGACTTGGAAAAAATGACCCAACCTTTATAGAACAGGCTAGATCTGAGTAATTTACTGAGTAAACAAATAACTTGAGAAAGGAAAGGATCTAGTAATCCTGAGAATGTTGAAAGATGGATAATTACTTGGGATATGATGTCATTACTTTACACATTTTATCTTTAATTCTGATTAAGATTTTCTAAGTTTTATTCCCCTAACTAAATTTATTCTTCTAAGTAAATTTTAAAGTGTTGACCAAACAAAGCATTCTAAAGAGAAAGGCCCAACATGGAATTTATATTTAATAATTCACAGTGACAACATCCTTGTAAATTACAACTCTCCAATTCTTGCCTTTCTCACAGGTATACTGAAATGACAGAAAGAGAGTGATCATTAAGTGCCTTTCAAATGTTATTATACTTAACAAGAAAAGTAGAAATGTCTTGAATAAGAGGCTCTTAATTTAGTTAATGAAGCTTTCACAGGATTATGGGAAAAATATTTTCTAAAGCAATAAAACTGGCATGGTTTCAGAAAATATGATCATCTACTTAGAAAAAAGGATCAACAACACACCATTAGAACTAATCAAGAGTTTAGAAAGGTTGTCAGTGTGATCAACCTACTAAAATGAGTACCAATTTTTATACCAAAAAATACCCAACAAGAAATTTTAAAATAAGATCCTTCATTCGTAATGGTAACAAAATTTGTGAACTGGCCAAGAATCCTGAAATCACCTGCAGAGAAAACTAAATTTGATTAAAAACATAAAAGATGATCTGAAAAAAATGGGGAGCTATTCCATGTCCTTAGATGGCTAACTTGTTACCGTAAGGATGTAAATATTTCTAAATTAACCCATTATTTCAATGCTATCATAATCATGACTAGGAAGTAAATTTTTGAGGAACTCAAATTTATATTACCATGTATATGGAAGAATACAACACCTAAATCCATCCTGAAAATAGTAGAGCAGATCTTTCACACTATAAAATAAAGCATAGCGTAAAGTCACAGTAATAAAAAAGAAGGTGTGATATTGATGCAAGAACAAAGAAGCTAATGGAATATTACACACACACACACACACACACATACACACACACACAGGAACTCAATATATAATAACAGTGATACTACAAACCAATAAAGGACAGAGTTTTTAGTAGCTGATAATGGGAAAATTGGCTCACTATGGAGAAAAATAGCTTGCATGTTTACGTGATAACACAGACAAAGGTGACACCAGAGAGATGAAAACCTAAACGTGAAAAGCAAAACTGTAAAGTCAGGAAAACCTAGGATAAGACTTTTCTGATAGAGGGCTAGAGACTGACTTTCTAAATAAAGCCAACTTGGAGAACAGTAACACCAACAGAAAAATGGGCCAAGGGGCTGAACAGGCAGTTTACAAAGATGAAATCAAAAAGGTTAACAAACACGAAGAGATACACAAAACTCACTGGTAATTAGAAAATGCAAAACCCAACCATAGGACATAAGTCTGGCAACAATTACAAAAATAAATGGTAGCAAATTTTGCTGAGGAAGTGGAGACAGAAAAGTTCATATGCAGCTGGTGAGGTAGCGACTGACCTGCACAGCCTTTCCAGAGAGCAACCAGTCATTTCCCGGCTATAATCACCACATGCATGCATCAATGATCCTGCAGTGCAATTTCATTTCTGGGCACAAATCCTAAGAAAGTTTGCACACGGCCAGGCATGGTGGCCCACGCCTGTAATCCCAGCACTTTGAGAGGCGGAGGTGAGTGGATCACCTGAGGTCAGGAGTTCGAGATCAGCCTGGCCAATATGGTGAAACCACATCTCTACTAAAAATACAAATATTAGCTGGATGTGGTGGTGGGTGCCTGTAATCTCAGCTCCTTGGGAGGTTGAGGCAAGAGAATCACTTGAACCTGGTAGGCGGTGGTTCCAGTGAGCCGAGATGGCACCATTGTACTCCAGCCTGGGTCACAGAGTGAGACTCCGTCTAAAAAAGAGAAAAAAAAAAAAAGAAAGAAAGTTTGCACACAAGATCATAAAAAGACATGAAACGAGGATGCTCTTTGCAGCATTCTTTGTAGTGGTAAGGAACTGGGGCCAACCTAATGCCTGCCACAGGGAAAGTGGGACCTAAAACGTGGTGGACAGAGAAACTGTGCAGTAGGCTGAACAAGGGTCCCCAGGATGCCCTGCCCTAACCGCTGGAACCTGTGAATGTTACTTTATATGGCAAAAGCTGCTTTGCAGATGTGATAAAATTAAGAATCTTGAGATACGGAGATTATCCTGGATCATCTAGGTGGCCTGATGTAATCACACCAGTCTGTAAGTTCTCAGGAGGAGTCCAGGGAGAAGGCGGGATGATGATGGAAGCAGAGATTGGATCAAAGGCTTTGAAGATGGAGGAAGGGGTGACAGCCAAAGAATGCAAGGGGCCACTAGAAATGGAAAAAGGCAAGCAAGCGGATTCGCCTCTTAGAACTTTCAGAAGGAACGAGTCTTGCCAATACCTTGACTATAGCCTTGTAAAATAGATTTCAGACTTCTAACCTCCAGAACTGTAAGATGATAATACATTTGTGTTGTTTTCAGCCTTTAAGTTTGTGATAATTTGTCATAGTAACAACAGTAAACTAAGACATGCTGAGTATATGCAAGAGTTAGAAGCAATGTAGCATATACACATAGAAACACAAATTAATCTTAACAATGTCAATGTTACAAGAAAAAGTTTTTTAAAAATCAGATGTGTGGGTTGGAAAACTCGGTATTTTTAAGATGTCATCCTGCCCAAATTGATACATAGATTCAACGTAATCTCAACCACATGCTCAGCAGGCTTTTTTTTCAGAAATTCACAAGTCGATTCTAACATTTACATGGAAATACAGAGGAACTAGAATAGCTAAAACAACTTTGAAAAAGAAGAATAAAGTTGGAGGACTTACATAACTTGACTTCAAGGCTTGTTTTAAAGCTACAGTAATCAAGATAGTGTGGTATTCAGTATCAACATAGATTAATAGATCAAGAGAACGGACTCTAAAGTCCAGATACAACACCAAAAGCATGATTCATAGAAGAACAAATTGATAAAATGTGCTTTATCAAAACTCGAAACTTCTGCTTTTCAAAAGACTTTTAAGGGAGTGAAAAGCAGCCACATACTAGGAGAAAATACTTGCAAATTAAAGTGTATGTGTGATAAAGAACTTGTATCCAGATTATAAAAATAACTCCCAAAACTTGATAATAAGAAAACAAACACTCTGCCCTACAAATTGGCAAAAGATTTTGAACAGACACATCACCAAGAAGACAGATGAATGGCAAATAAATACATGAAAAGATATTCAACTTCATTAATCATTGAGGAAATAGAAATTAGAACCATTATAAGATGCCATGGGCCAGGTACAGGTGCTGACGCCTCTAATCCTAGTGCTTTGGGAGGCCGAAGTGGGAAGATTGCTTGAGCTCAGGAGTTTGAGACCAGCCTTGGCAACATGGCGAGCTCCTCTCTCTACCAAAAAAAAAAAAAAAAAAGAAAGAAAGAAGAAAGAAAAAGAAAAAGAAAGAAAGAAAGAAGAACAAAGAAAGAAAAGAAAAGTTTAGCCAAGCTATAGGTAGCATGCATCTACAGTCCAAAGGTACTGGGAGGCTGAGGTAGGAGGACTGCTTGAGCTCAGGAGGCTGAGGGCTGAGGCTACAGTGAGCTGCGTTTGTGCCACTGCACTCCAGCCTGGGTGACAGAGCAAGACTCTTTCTCAAAAAACAAGACAAGAAAGAAAGAAAACTACTATGTGCTTATTAGAATGTCTAAAATTCAAAGAACTGCCTATACCAAATGCTGGCAATTATGTGGAGAAACTAAAATACAAACACTTCTGATAGGAAATATAATGCTACAACCACTGTGTCAGAAAACTTTGACAGTTTCTTTAAAGGTTAAACATAGGCCGGGCACATTGGCTCATGCCTATAATCCCAGCAGTTTGGGAGGCCGGGGCGGGTGGATCGCCTGAGATTAGGAGTTCAAGACCAGCCTAGCCAACATGGTGAAACCCCATCTCTACCAAAATTAGCCGGGCATGATGGCAGGTGCCTGTAATTCCATCTACTCGGGAGGAGGCTGAGGCAGAAGAATCACTTGAACCCGGTAGGTGGAGGTTGCAGTGAGCCCAGATCATGCCATTATACTCCAGCCTGGGCAACAGCACGAGATTCCATCTCAAAAAAAAAAAAAAAAAAAAGTTAAATACAAACCTACCGTGTAATCCAGACATTCCACTCTCATACATTTATCTAAAAGAAACAAAAGCATATGTCTATTAAAATACTTGTACATGGCCATTCATGGTGGCCTTATTTATAATTGCCAGAATCCAGATATAACCCAAATGTCCATCCATAGGCAACTCGATAAATAAACGGGTACATTCCTACAATGGAACACTCCTCAGCCACAATAAGAAGAGAACTATTGATGCATACAACATGAATGAAGTCAGATAAAAACTATATACCATATAATTCCACTTACATAAAATTTTTGAAAACACAAATTAACCCACTGTAAGCAGGTTAGTGGTTGCCTGAGTATAAGGGGTTGGGGAGGGTCGAGGGTAACAGTAGCAGAGAAACCTGAGGAAATCTGGCAGGTATGTTCATTATCTTGATTGTTGTGACGCTTCACAGGTATCAAAACTTATCTAACCCAGTCTGTGTAATGTATGCCAATTAGACTTCAATAGAGCTGTTAAGATGAACTCACACAAGTTTAAAAAATAGAATGAGGTACTTAACAAGATACCATACAGATAATTAAATATATATGCATACAAACACTATACATTTTGAAAAAATATACTAGCAAAAATACATGCATACATATGTAATAAACACACTAGGAATCTGGCTTCTAGGTGGCCGGGTGGGTGGGGGCTGAGGAAGTACACCTACGGTAAAAGAGAAGCAAGAAAGGAAACAGGAGAGAGACGCCATGCGTGTAGACCAACAATGAGCGGGAAGCACAATGAACTAAACTCTGTATGGAAAAAAAATGTTTTCTCTTTATTACAGTAAACAGTTTCGCAGGTCAACAGGATACATTTTTGTCTCAACTTTAAAAGGGAACATTTCTGAGGTTTTAATGAAACTGATGCAATAATTTTGTCTCCAAAGAAAGGCAGTTTCCATTTTAGTGCTTTTGGAGATAAGCTTGTGGCTTGTATGTACTGCATCTCTGAAAATCCTGGTAGAAACCCTGCTAGTGGCAAAATGCTGCAATTCAGTAAAGGCATAATTAGTTCGATGTTTATAAAGCTCCATCATACCCTCTACGTAGGCCCATTGCACAGATGTTTAAGTACCGTCAAGCTGTGTTTTCATATGTACAGCTAATAATTCCTAGCTGTGGTTTCTCTTTAAATAAAGCCAACTCTAACCAGAAGATGTGCTTAGCAGAGGTTTCCCTATGCAAAACATAATTCAGTTTTAGTTTATTGCAGAAAAATGTAGGTGGGGGGCAGTTAGAAAATAATTAAAAGTGTGTGCTTCCTTATAACATGCTATCTCTACTAACTGAACTTCTAACCTGACATAAATACATTGCATACTGTAACCTGTTTCTCCTGATTATTAACCTTGAGTGTGGCAACCTATAAATCATCCCTGAAACAGCTGGCGCTCAGCATTGCCCCAAAGGTACATGATTACGATCGTTTTATATATATCTTGGTATGCAGACATGAAAAATTCATTGAAGAGGTTGGTATTGTAAGACTTATTGTAATGAATTTTCTCAAAAACATAGATCATGCTTAAAATAGGTGTCTGCTTATTATAATGCAGCCATTTATATCTTCTCGAATTACCTTGCCCATAGCTCAGCCATTTTCTTAAAGTCAAACATGATGATACCTAAACAGATTTACTGCAGTCACTTTGCACTGCTTAAAAGTAGAAGTTTGCCTTTCCCCCCCTCTTTTGTTATTACCTACAGAATCCAAGGGTACAGATTTTTTTAAGGGAGAATTATCTGGAAAGACATTCCCTAAAGTCATCCCTATTTACTTGGGTTTGTCAACCATGAATACATAGGGTAGAATGAAAAAAAAAAAAACTCAAATGTTATGCTTCTCACAACTCACCAAGATGTTGCCCTACTCTTTGCAAAGAATGGCTCGTCGTATCAACACTTGTTAGAATGATAAAATGTTAGAGCCAAAAGGTTCCCCAAGTGTCACAGTGTCACGGAGGCCCTCGCTGTGCAAATGGAGCAGCCCCAGGGAAGTGGTGACTTTCAATCAAGGTCACACATCTGGAAAGGAGGAGGCCCCAGATGTGGCCCCGCTCTCAGATTTGTAATGCTGATAGCTGGAGAGTGTTATTAGGTGCAGTTCAGGGCTCAGTGCCTGATGCATATGAACTGGTGGAATCCTCACTGCAGGCTTCTGAAATGGGCTCTAGCATCCCCACGCCATCCGCCTTGTTGTCATTATTGTGACCAGCCATCTGGGGAAACAGGTCCAGAGAAATGAAGTAGCTCGCCCGGGGCACACAAGCTGCCATTGGCTGATCAGTACTCAGCCGGACTCCCATCAGCCCGAGTCCATCTGGTGGACCACAGCGCTGCTGAGTGAACGGCCGCACCACATGGAACTGCTGTCCCTTCGCCTGGTGGTTTCTTACTTTTTCATGTTCTGATGGGGCTGGCCAGGCTTGTAAACTGTTGCTATATGAATTCATGAAAGACACAGTTCATTAGTTTGCTGGGGCTGCCATAACCAGGTACCACAGACTGGGTGACTGAAACAACACACATCTCTTTTTCTCACCGTTCTGGAGGTTGGAAGTCCAAGATCAAGGGGTCAGCAGGGTTGGCTTCCAGGGGGCCTCTCTCCTGGGCTTGTGGATGGCCGCCTTCTCCCCGTGCCCTCAGGAGATCTTCCCTCCGGCTCTGTGTGTGTCCTAATCTCCTCTTCTTATAGACACCAGTCGGGTTGGAGCAGGGCCCACCCATACGAACTCATTTTCCCTTAATCCCCTCTTACAGGCTCTGTCTCTGCATGCAGTCCCATCCTGAGGTGCTGGGGGCTCGGGTTCCAGCACGTTCATCTGGGGAGGACACAGTCCAGACCGTCACACATGTGCATGTGCCTTTTTCTGGTGGGAACCCTACTTAGAAAAACACCCGATTAGAAACAAACAGGCTCAGTCGCTTTATGTGTATAGATCTTCGTTCTTTACTTGGTGGGAGCTGTTAAAACCAGCGGCACCTCACTTGGTGAGCTGGAGGGAGGAGTGCTTTAAAACTGAGTTTGGGAAGGAAGAGGCGGTTTCTGGCAGAGGCGCTCTGTGCCCACCGTGCAGCCCTATCCATTGCCCACCTGTGCCCGGCGTGACCGCAGTCTGCCCTCTCCACC
Organism: Aotus nancymaae; assembly: GCF_030222135.1. Lineage (NCBI taxonomy): Eukaryota > Metazoa > Chordata > Mammalia > Primates > Aotidae > Aotus > Aotus nancymaae. The sequence continues at coordinate 11,956,539 of NW_026988450.1, read as the reverse complement.
CACAGTGGCACCCAGAGATATCCCTGCTGTGTGGGGCCCTGGCCTTCATGACTGAACAGCATGGCAGCAAATAATATTAATAAAATAAGAGAACAGAAATTCAGACCCCCAAAGGTGGGCACCTTATGCAGAAAACCCTTTTTCCTTTCACCTTTGTTCCTCCTGGAGAGAAGGAAAGCTGAGGACAGCTCTCCAGGGCCCAGTTTTGTTTGATTTTTCTACCGAAGGGTGAGTAACAACAAGAGCGCAATCCTGAGTGTGCTGGGGCGGAGGGTGTGGCAGCTGTGGGCACTGTCTGCCATCTGGCAGGGCAGGCACACCTTGGGCACCCAGGAACCTGTGTTAGCTTGCCAGGGTTGCTGTTCAGTCCCCATGGCCAGCCTCCAGAAACCAGACAGGGAGAAAAGGACTCATTTCTGACTTCTGGCTTTGTGTGAGGGCCCGGGGAGGGACCTAGAGGTAGATCAGATTGCCCGGCATTTCTATCAGCCTCCATGCTCGTGAATGAGGAAAATAATTCATTTCACTAAAAACAAATACACACTCACAAAGCACCGGACAGATACAATGGGGACAACACTCTCTGTGGTACTGTCACCACACAGGGACAGCACACACAATAGTTGACATTGTGAACGTGTTTATTTTGTACCAGTCTAAGCAGTTCTACGGGCATTATCTCATTCAGTCTTCAAAACTGGCCTGCACGGGAAGGTGGTATTAGCATCCCCACTTGGTGCAGGAGAAAAAGGAGGCTGTCCCAACTGCTGACTGTCACACAAGCGGGAGAAGAGTCCTCTGGGCAGGAGGCATTTTGGAGGGAATGTTCCATTTACCTGTGGGTTTTTCCTTTTCAGGGACGGGTTTTTTCTCAGTTTTCCATTTCCGAAGTGGCATTATAAGTAATCCCCAATCAACTCAAAGCTGCTTTTCTGGCTCTCTTATTACCCTCTCAAAGAGGAAGTCACAGGTGTTTTGAGGTCCAAACAAATTTTGGGGACCCTTTCTGTAGAAAAATACACACATTAACTATGCATCCAAATTCAGGGGATTTGGGCCCCCCCACCTCCCCACAAAGCCCACCCATGGACCCAGGGCAAGAACCCTTGTTTTAATGCAGGATTTTTCAAAGTGCAGGCCACCACCCACTACTGCATCATTAAGTCAGTTTAGAGGAGAATGATCTTTTATTTATTCTAATGAAATAGAATACAACAGAAAATATTAGAATGTATTGGAATAAGAGTATTGTGAGGCTTTAAAAACAATTTTCATCCAAATCTGGCCATGTACAAAGCCCCAGGGCTACTTGTATTGCTCACTAGTGTTTGAGAACTGACGTTCCAGAAGCCTTACCTCCTCCCACCCACTCCAAGCTCAAGTCTGCACTGCTGTCTTCAGCCAAGAACTGCCTGTGTGTCAGGACAGGCACAAGCCTCATTTCGACAGAACTCTCCTTATCAGTCAGCACCACCCCGGCCACTTGCTCAGTGTTTTTAGGCTTCATTCTCCTGTACCACTTCTTTAGAATTTATCAAATGATGCAAAGGGTTTTGTTTTGTTTTTGAGACAGAGTCTCGCTCTATCACCAGGCTGGAGTGCAGTGGCATGAATCTCGGCTTACTGCAACCTCTGCCTCCCGGGTTCAAGCAGTTCTCCTGCTTCAGCCTCCCGAGTAGCTGGGACTACAGGGGCACGCCACCACACCTGGCTAATTTTTGTATTTTTAGTAGAGACGGGGTTTCACCATCTTGGCCAGGATGGTCTTGATCTCTTGACCTCGTGATCCACCTGCCTCCACCTCCCAAAGTGCTGGGATTACAGGCGTGAGCCACTGCACCCGGCCAATGCAAAATTTTTAAAGTGATCATTTATTGAATGCCAGTTCAGCACCAGATGCTAGGAACTTTGTTTGCATATTCAAGATTCCGTTTCTTTTCTTTTTTTTCAAGACAGAGTCTCCCTTGGTCGCTTAGGCTGTAGTACAGTGGCACGATCTCAGCTCACTGTCCCCTCCACCTCCCGGGTTCAAGCAATTCTTCCGCCTTAGCCTCCTGAGTAGTTGAGATTACAGGTGCCCACCACCACACCTAGCTAATTTTTTTTTTTATTTTTAATAGAGATGGGGTTTTGCTGTGTTGGCCAGGCTGGTCTTGAACCTCTGGCCTCAGGTGATTCATCTGTCTCTGCCTCCCAAAGTGTTGGGATTACAGGCATAGGCCACTGTGCCCAGCCATATTCAGGATTTCTAATCTTCACACAACACTAGAAGAAAGGCATTATCATTATTTTGATTCCAAATTTACAAATGAGGACGGTGAGGCTCAGAGATGAACTTGCTCTACAGGGCTGCCACTTTGTGTGTGTGGCGAGAGTTACCTGGTTGCTGTCATTATGTGGTAAAGAAACCACACTATGTGATCTGGAGTCCAAAGACCTATCTGCACGATTTAACTAAACCACTTGCTAAACTTCCATCATGGAACCTTAATTTCTTTAATCTCTAAAGTCCCAAAGAGCCTATTTCAAAGTTGTATCCATTGAGAGAATGCATGGATAAATGCCCCGAAATCTGCAAAGCACTACCTCAGCAACACGCTTAGGCCCTGGAAGAACCGTGACTATATTCTCTTTCCCTCACCCCTACCCTTCAACACCCCCTCCAATTGCACATTAAATACTTGCCAATTGGTTGCTACTTAAGGACAAGAATGATGCCTGTTATTCCCTTTGTTTAGCATAACCCTGGCACAGCTTTCAAAAGAAAGTGTCCTTAATAAACAAAAAGACTCCATGACAATTGTCCCTAAGAGAGCAGAGACATAATGCAGAAAGGCCAAAAGCAAAACATGGCTGCATGTAGTCCATCAAGCAAGCATGTCCAGATCCAGAAGGAAATCAGCTTGTGGACACCAGCGGCAGGATGCCATCATTTTTAGGTCACCGTTGATGGCACCTCTAAGAGAAGTGGAATATCATGGTCATGTTGATGCAGGAGAGATGTGAGTCTTAGAGATTTCACTGAATTTCCTCAACTTTTTTCTTTTTTGCAATAACTCAGAAACCTAGATGGTATATATTTAAAGCAAAACAAGATGAGTTTAAAGCTGTTCCTGCTCTGGATAAAGTGATCAGGTGCAGGAAGTTAAAACTGCAAGGAGCAAGGACGACTGATCAAATCCACATGTCCTCTCCCAGGGTGTCTGGGCTCAGGACCTTCTTCATTAGTCAACACATTTGGCCACGCTGACAATCAAGTAGCTAGGATAACTGGTACCTGCAACAGCTATTAAAACAGTAAGTTTGTTAACCCTTCAAGTTCTTGTGGATTTCAGCATCTCCTGGAAGGCAGGGAGTACATCATGTCCTGTACGAGCCATGCAAATAAATGTGCCGGATCAGCATGCACTTAAAATCTTCAGATGCGTGTCCAGTAGTGAGTATATCGTAGTACAAAGTAAAACAGTAAACTATTTTGGGTAAGCTTTCTGACCAGAACAGGCATGGGAAGCAAGTCAGCTGGAGATGACTTTTTGGCCATTGAGTCATTTGTGCTCCAAATACAAGAAACAACAAGTGATTCTCCAAGTTGCTTTTCTTCTTGCATACATCTTACACCATGTCCTCCTAGGCCTCTGTACCTTGGCAGGCCACTGTTGTTTTGCTCATTTGACCTGCCCCCAAACCACATAAGAAAGCAACATAAATTCAAAAAGCTTTGGTTTCCCTGACATGGTAAACAGTACTCAGGTTTTTGTAGTAACTATCCCCAACAGCAAGATTTTAATGGTCATAAAGTTGATACCTGCTCAGTCCTCAGCAACAGATGGTTTTACGGTTGAAATGTAAAGGGGCATTTTTTGTTTTAATTTTATCCCCGGGGCCACCACCGCATATTCTGATGGTCAATGAAATTCTTTTCACAAAGTGGGCTAGGGGCTGGGGGCCGAGGGGCGAGCCAGCACTTTGTCATTGAGTTGCCACGGTTGTGTTACTATTAGAACACACAGGTTCTATGCACACTAGGACTACCAAGAAAAGGAGTTTGGGGGGCTGTTTGTAACTTCACATTTTGGAGAGTAAAAGTTTCTTTTTATGGTTTTAAGTAACACTTGGGGCAATTCTGAGTCATTCCAGCTGCTCCTCAGAAGCTGGCCGTGGCTGGAGGAGCAGAAACTGGGAGCTGAGAAGCAGGCCAGCCTCGTCTGGGGAAGAACAATGCCTCCGCAGCCAGACACAATGGCCGCCTCTCATTTTCCACCAACTCTTACAATAAAATGGAAAGGACCATGGAGCTGCCTCACAGGGCCCCCTGAGCCTAGAGAGAGAACATTAGCTCTGCAGCTACAGATATGCAAATCTGCTGTGAGAGCTACAATAGCCTAGGAAAGCCCCGTGGGTGGGGACAGATGAAGCAACAGTCTTTTGCTGGGGCTCTCTTCCATCCTGGTAGGAACCATAAGGTCCAGGCTTTGTCATCTCAATTTCTACAAGCTGGGACTGGCTTTTAGGGCCATTCAGATACAAGCTAGAAGAAAGGGGAATATTCACTATCCAGAAATCCTAGAGAATATCCTCAGAAATGTGCAGAAATATTTAGACTGTCAGTTGCATAGATCATATCATTAACTCAGCATGGATATAAAGGCTGCTTGTTAACTGCTTTTTTTTTTTTTTTTTAACTTGAACACCTTTCAGGCATTCTTCAATCATCACTTCTGCAATGCAGCATGAGATTCTGGAACCTTCTATTTGTTCTTCAGATTACATCATCAGTTGTTCATTGAAAGACCTTGTAGCTTGATCTATTTTAGGTTTTTGTTTGTTTAAGATCCTAGACCTGAATTAACATTGACGGTGGGTTTATCCTAAGACAGATGGCCCACAGCCAGCCACCACTTCCACTGGAGAAGTCCAAATTCTAGTTCTGGCCACCACACTTGTGTACTACTTGGCCTCAGGCAAATAGCCCCGCCTCACCTGGTAAAGGGATGGTAGCAACAAGACTGGCCCAGCTTACCAGGGTGTAGTGTGGATTAACTCACCAGTGCCTCTTAACAAACACGAATGCTGATTTCTAAAACTTTGAGCTTCCCGACTCCTAGGGAAACCTGGTGAAACACATTAAACAGGATGAGTTTTCCAAACTGTCATGCACATTCCCCAAAACTATTAAATTTACAGGCTGCTTAGGTTTCAGTCATCCAGCCTACATCCAAGTTGAAGTCTCTTCAACCAAGGCTGACAATTATGAGGTTTTGAATTGCAAACCACTGCAGTACCTGGCTCCTGTCACAGAAGAGAATCAGGTTTCTCTCATTTGTAATCTTGAAATCGAGCTTTCAGATCAAAATACAGAGGCAGGGAAGAGACAATGGAGGAAGCCACCTGAAGTATAAGGTGATTCCTAAGCAGTATTTGACTTAGTGCTTTTATTTATTATACATTAGAAATCTTCTAGGCTGTCCTTTAGCTACAGCTCCAAATTTATCATGACATTTGTCTCGGAGCCCAGGAAAGACCTCATGAGAAGGGAAGGCTCACAGCAGGATCCTACTGTGGAGAGGCACCAGCACACTTAAATAGCATGCCTGCAACATCTGGAAATGGAATTCTGCCATCTTTGTTCAAGTGAAGATAATTTCAACCTGCTTAGGAGCAAAACGAATTTTAAGAGTGAATCATTCTTCTGGATGCAGCGGCTCATGCCTGTTATCCCAGCACTTTGGGAGGCTGAGGAAGGCAGATCACTTGAGGTCAGGAGTTTGAGACCAGTCTGGCCAACATGGTGAAACCACATCTCTATTAAACATACAAAAATTAGCTGGGCATGGTGGCGGATGCCTGTAGTCCCAGCTACTTGGGAGGCTGAGGCAGGAGAATCTTGAACCTAGGAGGCAGAGGCTGCAGTCAGCCAAGACTGCGCCACTGCACTCTAGCTGGGCGACAGAGAGAGACTCCATCTCAAAAAAAAAAAGAGTAAATCGTTCTGAAGGTAAAGATATTAGATATAGGAATATGTGAGACTTTGTCACTACCTTATTCTTTAATTTCATTTAAATTACATAGTACACATCTGATTAAGAAGATCCAAATTAAAATTCAACTCTGCATCTATGGATCCAAAAGAAGGCTTATAGACCAATAGACCTATCGGGAGGGTGGCGCTATGCTGCACTGCATAAAATAACATAAATAGCCCAAAATACTTAGAAAACGATCATCCTAACCCTTACCAGAAAATCTCCAATTTAAGTGACTCCTCTATCAAAAATCTCAATGATGAAATGCTTAGTCTTACATTAGGTAAAATATTTCAGAAGGTAATTTATTCATCTATTTTGTCAAATGTAGCTTACTTTACTATGTGTGTAAAACTGTGATAAATCTTACCTGTGCTTAAGAAAACATAAAATTGCTCATTAGAGAGCCAAGTTGAATGAATAAGATGTATTCTAACTTTTAAGTGCTTGTTAGTGGAAGTCGTTTACACTGTTTCGCTTCCTAATTTAAATTTATTGATGGCCCTAGAGACACAGAGATGTTTGCTGTAACACACACATTGCTTCAACAATGCTCATACACTCCCACCTCCTCTGTCAGAAGTAATTTCTAAAAACTCTTCCGACAATTAACAAATAATTTTCATTGAACTAAAAAGAAAATTTTGTAACAGGACATGATGGAAAGATTTCTTTTCCCAGTATCTTCTTATAACACAAATCACAAGATTCTTATTTTAAAAAAATAGCATGGTGAACATTCTTTATCTGTTGGTTTTTAGTAGTTGTCCTGAAGAATACAAATTATTCACTGAAAAGTTCATTCAAATTGGAGAGTGTACCTCTTCAAAACAAATCCCATATCCATCCCCGGCTTTCCTTCTCCATTACTACCACCACCTTGACCCAAGGCTGCTACCGCTGCCTCCCAGCTGGAATCCCTGACTTCCCTTTACAGGGGAGTTTTGCACTGCAGACATAATGATCTTTTAAAAACATGAAAATGACAAATTTTCTGCATAAAGCCTTCAGAAGACTTTCTATAGCACTTAGCATGAAACCCAAATCCTCCACCAGGGCCTCCAGGCCCTATGTAATCTGACCCATGCCTCCCAATTTTTCAAGGCAGATGGCCTCTCCACTCCTTATTCCAAGATCATTCCCAGTTCAAGGCCTTTGTATTTGTCATTCCTTTTGTCTGGACCATTCTCCAACCAGATCTTAGTCTGCCTATGGCTTCTCATCACTCAGGTGTGAGCTAAGTTGTCTCCTCCATAAAAGAGCTCTTTCCTGACCATCCTATCACCTTATTTAAGAGTCTTCCGGCCAGGCACCGTGGCTTACACCTGTAATCCCAGCACTTTGGGAGGCTGAGGCAGACGGACTACCTGAGGTCAGGAGCTCGAGACCAGTCTGCCCAACATGGTAAAACCCCGTCTCTACTAAAAATACAAAATTAGCCAGGTGCGGTGGTGCATGCCTGTAATCCCAGTTACTCAGGAGGCTGAGGCAGGAGAATCACTTGAACTCAGGAGGTGGAGGTTGCAGTGAGCCAAGATCATGCAATTGCACCTCAGCCTGGGCAACACGAGCAAAACTCCATCTCAAAAAAAAAAAAGTCTTCCTTGCTCTGCACACATTTTATTTGTAATCTATTATCCATCTCTTCGTACTAGAATGTAAGCTGCATGACAGCAGGTGACCAGTCTGCTTTCATTTCTGTATTCCCAGCACAGCATCTAGCACACAGCACCCAATGTTGTTGATGAATGTTAATTACACTAGCACAGTGGTTACGAGCCTGGGCTTTGGAATTAGATCAATCAGGGTTCAAATACCAGGTTGGCAATTTACTATCTCTGCAACTTATTTGAACAAATTCTTTTTAAAGACTTGATTTCTTTATAAGATAGAAACACTTGTGGGGCAAAACAAATCCAGATTTAAATGAGGTAGGTGGAATTCATTTCCTCAGGCAGAGCTAAGGCTGTAATTCAAGACTTTCTCTTAATTCCCAACCTCAAACCTGAGATGTCATGAAGGGGAAAAAAAGCAAACTTTCATTCTTATGTAATAATTTTCTTTCAGAGACCTAAAAGCGCAGTATTTTAGGAGCACATACATAGGCTTCTGCGGTCAGACCGCCTAAGTTCAAGCCCGCTCCTGTGCTTACTGCTGGTGGTGATGCCCATTCCCGGGCCTCGGCCTCCTCAGGGAAGAGCAGCACTTCCATCAGGCAGCAACGCCAGGGGAACCCTTGGCATCTCAGTGCTTTCTAAATGGTAGGCACACCATCCCCCCTTAGTATATGACTGAATTGAAAATACTTCTTGCTTAGGTAGATTCAAGATCTACTACCAAGAATGAATTTCACTAGAAGAAAAAAGTGCATTTTCCAATATGAAAATGTGAATGACATTAAAGCCATATCAACAGATGAATACTGGATGGTGCACATAACAAGCCAGTGACCCCATCAACTCAGGGGTCCTCTGGCCACGAGCAACTGATGGCTTTGAAGATCATCATCGCTCTTAGAATTTTATTCTAACACTGTCACATTATATTGTCTATTTGCAGAGGCTCATAGGAAAATTTCCAATACTACAAAGAACTTTATAAAAAGACCCTTTAATGACTCAATTTATTAAGCAAATTCTCCCCGCTAGTCTTTACTTAAATACTTAAATTCCCTATGCTTTACAAAGACCTAGTTTTACTTTTCCGTGTTCAAATAATTTGCTTTCAAAAAATATTCTCTCCAAGGCACTTTCCTCCAACATGCACAGCCCATCCACTTTCAATGGTGATGACGATAAAAGCAATCACAGCGTCTGTAAGGTGGAGGGTGCAGGTTGTTCCTTTCCAGAATCTTTAAGGGGCTATTTTCATCTTGGGGCATAAACGAACTGAATCTCATTGTCTGGTGGGGAATTTAGACCACCTGTCTGGCAGCACACTGGCTGGGGTGGACTGTGTGTAGACGTCCTGAGGGGAGGCTGTGGAGAAAGGCAACATACACAAAACACCCTTGTCCGATCCCTTCCTCTGCTTTTTAACTGGATGGAAATATAGCTTTGTACTGGTTCAGGTGACATAAAAAGGTAAAAACAGTAGATCTCAAATTATATTTTACTTTAAATATCGAAAGTCAAAAAGGGGTCCACAGATCAGTAGATCAGTCATCCTGAGACCACGAGTGCGCGCGTGCGTGCTTAAGTGGGTCTGTTTCAATTCCACATGGGTTTTTCCACACACTGGTTTCTGGCATGAGCGCTGGTCTGCAGGACACCAGAGTGCCTTTGTGTCCCTTGCTGACACTACTGCATTGTGTTTTTCTACCCATTAACCAAGGATAAATGACCTAGATATTGTGCCTATTAAAGCCTCATTTTTCTTTTGCCCTTCTGTTCTTCAGTGTACCACATTATCACACACTGCACACATTTCTAAGTATTCTCAGTCTCAGATGCCCTTTTGAGGGAGTAATAGGAGCTTTTTGTGTGCATTTCTGTTGAGATATCTGGAGTGGAATTATGTGAGAGTAATTCAAGGTTTTCCTTCCTGTCTAGTCTTGGAGACAGTTTAGTGTATTACTAAAAGCTAATCTAGTATAAGAGGATATATCAAGAAACCGTACAAAAGCCAGAATGCTGTATTTGCATCTATTGCGAATACAAAAAATAGAGTGAACACCAGTTTCCCTACATACTACATTCTATAATTACATCTCTGCATATCATGGGTCACTTTTATTAAAAGCATCATTACTACAGTTGGCAGCAATTTACATTTTATCTTACATGATAGCAGTTTTCAAAGAAAAAATAAAAGGACATCACAACAAAGAAAAACAATACATTTACAAAGTCATGTCTGTAAACTTCAAGGCTAGTTTAGAGCTGAGGTAATGCTGTTTTAGCTTTGTGGCTAAAGTAACAAAGTCCTTTAATTTAAAAAAGGTACCTGATTCTCTCTTCTCTCATTCTTTATTTATTCATCTATTTATTTTGTTTATACCAGTGCATTACAAGACCACGAGACAATGGAACTGCAGTTCTGTCTGGCAAGAACCCTCCCAGTAGGTTAATTTTCCAAAGGGACCCTTCACATTCAACAGCTGCCTTATTATTGCTGCGCCTCGGGACAGAGGCGTTCACACTAGCGTGGAGATTGTCAGAGTGTATGGATGTGTGTGTATGTGCGAGTGTGGGAACCCCCATACAGTCAAAAAAGGGAAACGAATGAGCAAGTATGATATGCATGGTAAATTTCATCTTGACCTTCACAGCAAAAAAATTAAAAATTAAAATTAAAAAAATTAAATATATAACTTCATACTTCCTTTGAGCAGCACTTCCTTCCATTAGTGCCACTCAGTTACAAATTGCTCTTTATTATAATACCAATGGTACCAAGAGAAAAAAAGAAAAGCAGAGCATTATGTAAGTTTCCTTAAAAAGACATGATCACCTCTCAAATTTCATCTCTCCTAGGGATAATAAATAATGCACTGCACAATACTTAATGACCAAGATACCTTTTGACACACCTGTATAACATGACTTGGACTTTTTTTTTTTGCTACACTATGTTACAGAACAGCTTATAAAACTAGGTATGAACATTAACTGTGAGTGTAAACAGTAGGACTACCACTTGTCAAAGGTTTTAAACACTTGAACTGGAACTGGTTATTCATCATTTTCATTGTTTCCTATTTCGTCCCCCCCATCAAGCGAGTCTAGCTCTTCACCCTGTGCTATTTCGTCTTCTAAGAGGGAGGACTCTGCAGTCTTATCCAGGCTCTCCTCGGCATCGCTGCCTTCGAGGGGCTCCCCATCTTTAAAGGGTCTTCCCTCGGCCTTGTCAGCAGCCTTTTCTTCGCTGGAGCCCACGGCATTCTGAAGTCCTGCCAATGCTGGGAACCCAGGCAGCGTCAATCCCCCCAGTCCTGGAGGTAGAAACATGGATGGGTAGAAGAGGCCCGGCGCCATGGTGGACAGGAGGAAAGGGTTGAAGGCTAGCGGGTTTGAGGGCAATCCGGCCGGGGCAGTAGCAGCACCAACAGATCCATTCGCAGAGTCAGCAGCCGAAACAGCATCTGTGCTTTTCTCAGAGTCTTTGTTCTCGTCTTCGTTCTCATTTCCTTTCTCCTCTCCTTTTGAAGTGCTGTCTTCCGGTTCTCCTTGACTAGAAGCAGTAGTGGTGTTTCCAGTAGCAGCTGACAGAGGGTTATTCAACAGCCCGCCCAAGCCAAACACGTTGGGCAGGCCCGCCATTCCTGGCAGCATCAGGGGCAGCACAGCAGCAGGGTTCTTCGCGTCGCCTCCGGCGGTGGCAGCTGTTGCCAGTCCTGGAGGGAAGCCCATGAGGCCTGCCAGCTGGAGCGACTGGAGATTCTGGAGATTCTGAAGGCTCGTCAGGTCCATTCCAGCAAACAGGCTGTTCACCAGCAGAGGGTTGATCCCTGACGTGGAGGCCACAGCAGCGGCGGCCGCGGCTGCTCTGGCGATCTCACTTTTGGGCCTTCTTCCTCTTCTGCTTGCTCCTTCTCCCCGCACCACAGGCCCAGTGAGAAGGCGGTCAAACATCGACTCGGGAACAAAACCCTGGAGGAGAGGGGGAGGCAAACAATGGTTATAAGGGCTGCCGAAGACAACTGGATCTCAATGTGAGCCTCTGTGGTGGACCTGCCAGTCCAAATGGAAATACCTAAGTAGTTCTTCTCTTCTAACAGCTCAATGATAAAACTTATGACAGCAAACCTTCTGATTTTATTATTATGTTAGCTTGAACTGCAGAAAAATTGCTCAAGGACTACTCATCAGTGAGGTAAATGTCAAGTTAGCTGCATCCATAACTAACTCAAGAAATAATACATCAGAAAATACCTGATAGGGTACAAAAACAGAGTTAGACAGGATGAATAAGATCTAATATTTGATAACACAACAGGGTGACTACACAGTCAACAATAATTTATTGTATATTTAAAAATAACTAAAAGAGTATAATCGCATTGTTTGTAATACAAAGGATAAATGCTTGAGGTGAGGCATATCTCATCTACCTAAAGTGATTATTATGTAACATGTGCCTGTACCAAAATATCTCATGTACCCTATAAATATATACACCTACTATGTACCCATCACACATTTTTAAAAGTACGTAATGTATAATTATATCAAATCATCACTTGGGAGCCAGGTGCAATGGCTCATGCTTGTAATCCCAGCACTTTGGGAGGCTAAGAGGAGGACTGCTTGAGCCCGGGAGTCTGAGACCAGCCCTGGGCAATATAGCAAGACCCTAGCTCTACAAAAAATGAAAAAAAATTCCAGGTTTGGTGGCATATGCCTGTCATCCCAGCTATTTGGCTAATCAGGAGGCTGAAGTGGGAGGATTGCTTGAGCCCAGGAGTTCGAGGCTGCAGTGAGCTATGATCTCACCATTGCACTCCAGCCTGGGTAACAGAGCAAGACCCTGTCTCTTAAAAAAAAAACAAAAAACACCATGCTGCACACCTTGAATATATATTTTATTCATCAATTAATTTTTGTCAATTAAATATCTGTCAATTAAAAAAATTTTTGGTTGGGCATCAGTGGCTCACACCTGTAATCTCAGCACTTTGGGAGGTCAGGGTGGGCAGATTGCTTGAGCTGAGTTTGAGACCAGTCTGGACAACGTGGTGAAATCCCTTCTCTACAAAAAATACAAAAACTAGCCAGGCTTGGTGATATGTGCCTGCAGTCCCAGTTGCTTGGGAGGCTGAGGTGGGAGGATTGCTTGGGCCTGGGAGGCTGAGGTTGTAGTGAGCTGTGATTTTGCCACTGCACTCCAGCCTGGGTGACAGAAAAAGACCTTGCCTCAAAAAAAAAAGTATGGAAGAAAAATTATAAATTAGTGTAATATAATATAAACCCAGGATGTTTTATTCCCTCTATAATGTGTTATTTTGAGTATTTCAAATATATGTCACAGAAAAAGCATTTTTAAAATATGGAAAATGTAATTGTTTTAGTATCTACCCTAGAAAAATGAAAACTTATGTTCACACCAAAACCTGTATACAACTGCTTATAACAGCTCTATTCATAGCTTCAAAAATCAGGAAATAACCCAGATGTCCTTCAGTGTGTGAGAGCTAAGCACACAGTGTCACATCTATGCAATGGAGAGAGCCACTCAGCAATGGAAAGTACTGAACTGTGATACATGCGACCACCATATGATGAGTGAAAGAAATCGCTTCAACACTTATGTCCCTCATGCTTCCATTTTAGGACATTCTCAAAAAGATAGGGATGGAGAACAGGTCAGCGGCAACCAGGGGCTGGGGGCGGAGAAAGGATAGTGTGAGGGAACTTGGTGAGTGAGGGAACCCTATTCTGACTACAGTGTCGGTTCACAAACTCACACGTGTGTTAAGACGGATAGAACGTTACACCCAAAGCAAAGTTATTTTTAATGTATAATTAAAACAAAAAAGAATCAGCATGTCATGAATTAATTTTTAAAAAGTTAATAATAACAAATCTTTAAGGCAAAACTGTTGTATTTTTTGTTTTTTTGTTTGTTTGTTTTAAATCAGAAATCACAGTTAATCTTAATGATCTCAACCACCATACATTCCATTCCACAGATGAGCTGTTAAGTAAGCTTACCTGGGGTGATCCCCCATGGAGAAGTCTACCTCCAAGACTGTGAATGTATGCCACACAAAAACCTTTTAAATTGGAGCTGACAAATGAATTCACTTTGGATTAACGATGTATTGATGTAAGAAATCATGATGTATTAATGATGTATGAAATGATGTATGAAAACCATGTATTATGTCAATTCTTTTTTAAGCTAAGAATAAGTTACTACTGAATAATTAATGAGCAACAGAAAATAAGAAAGACTCAGGAAAACAGCTTTGTATAGCTACCTTTCCTGACAGAAATGCAGTTTGTACTTACAGACTGCTTAACTATATCAGTCCAGTCTGGAGCAACTGCAAATTCAGGATTTTCTTCCAGCCACCTGGGTAGATCCTTCATTGGAGGCGCCATAGCTCCACCCATCTGGGTAGAGGCATTTGACAAATGATTAAAAATACAGTCTTCCCTCCACTCTCCATTAATCTACTCCCTTCCCCTTCTATAATACACACACACACACGCGCACACACACACACGCACACACACACACGCACACACATGGACACACGCATGCATGCATTTGGGCAGACAGGATTCTTTTCCTTTATAGAAGAGGGCAGGATAAAATACTTCTTTCTGGGCTAAGAAATCGCACAGTGATCAACTCTGTCTCCCAGCATTTACCTTCTTCCCATTTCGCTTATTGACAACAGGCACCCTTTCCTCTCCTGTCAAAGTGTTTATATCCAATTTATTAGGGTTTCGACATCTATGTCGTTTCTGTTTCGGTTTTTGAAATGAGGAAAATAGCACATCTGCATTCTTCTGCAAAAGAAAAAACATATTTAGTAAAACTGGTATGCAGTCCTTAGTCTTCTCTATATAAATGCCAAAGAGAACTGTCAGATCATCTTCATTATTATGGAAATTTCAAGAATAATTTTAATTATTACTATTAGAAACTATATTTTTCTCTTTGAAAGAAAAAACTTCTTTTTCACTCCTGTACATTAAGGAACACGTAAGTGAGAATTTGCTTTTCCTTTTGTGTATCAATAATCTCACTTAAAGTTTTTCTTCAAATGTTTAAACAAGTCATGGTACTTTTAAAGGAGGCTTTCTGTAGTACTTTTACTAATTTCTAGTTAGTGGCTTAAATAAACACAGAGATGATACCACATCGACAACATGAGACTGTCTGTGATGATAACTAACCCACAAATAGACAGATCTCCTGGTGAGTGGGGGTACATTCTGAGCGGCAAGAACACTAGGCTGAACCCAACAAAATAAAATGAAAATCCTATATTTAAGTTTTAAAAAATCAATCACATAAATATAGAAAGCAAAAGACTTGCATTGCTGCCTAGCAAACAGTTTGTGTGACAAACTATGTGGAGATATGAATTATCTAATGTTTACTATAAGGCACGAGCATCAGTTGCCGTAAAAGCAGCTAATAAAATCTTGGGCTGCATTAACTGGTCAAATCTCTGGAAGTAATGGCTTCATAGCACCCTGGGATGGCCGGGCCTTGTCTGGAGACTAGAGAAAGTGCATTTAACAGTGTTACCCCCATACTAAGACTGCCTGGAAACGACGCCATAGAATAACTGAAGAAATCACATGTGTTTGATGGGAGAAGGAAACAGTTAGGAAATGCGTAACACACATCTTCAAATGACCATAAGGCGGCCTTCAGTAAGACAGACCTCAAGCTAGTTTCTCTAATGCAGAAGATCCAACAACAAAGACCTGGGAAATGTTTGAGACCTGAAAACTTTCAAGGACAAGGCAGAGGGACCAGCTGTCAGGGATTTCTACGTCGTAAGGGAATGAAGTGGACCGGCCTACAAGATTCCTTCCAACTCTAAACTCTGCAATACTCACTGGTACATAACTTGGCATATCAACAGTGTATGTAGGGTGCAGCTTCAGCCATTCAACTAAATCCTTATTTTTAGGAGCATCTTCCCCCACCAGCCTAGTCCCATCTTCAAGACTAATAACAGGGATCCGCGTGTCTGGGTCCAGCTGTCCGGGAGAAGGAATGTTTCTTGTTGGTGGGGTCTCTATATCTTCTTCAAAAGCTTTGGTCACCTCAGCATCCTCCTGCAAAGTTAACAATGGTATGAATTCTCACATGAAGAGAGAGATTCTGACAATGTCCTATTTCAAGAAAATATTATCCTAGCATAATGGATATTTGATTAAAAGAAAAGAAAAGAAAATAGTTACTAGAAAAAAATGTCAGTTTGGGAACAGCTATTAAAAGTTAGAAGATGAGGCTGGGTGCAGTGGCTCATGTCTGCAATCTCAGCACTTTGGGAGGCCGAGTTGGGCAAATCACCTGAGCTCAGGAGTTGGAGACCAGCCTGGCCAACATGGTGAAACCCCATCTCTACAAAAAAACACAAAAATTAGCCAGGTATGGTGGTGCTTGCCTGTAATCCCAGCTACTTGGGAGGCTGAAGCAGGAAAATCACTTGCACTCAGGAGGTGGAGGTTGCAGTGAGCCAAGACCATGCCACTACACTCCAGCCTAAGCGACAGAGTGAGACTTCATATCAATTAAAAAAAAAAGTTAGAAGATGAAACTTTTCTATCATTCTTCACACTGTAGAACTAGTAATTAGGTAAAAAATTAACAATCCACTAAGGTTCCATGCTTTGAAATCCTAAGCCAGCCACTGGGAATACAACATAGGGGGTGCAATCTGAGCTGATATGCATGAAAGGCGGCCTCTCAGTCTCTCCTGGGGATCCCTGGATAATGACATTAAAGATAATTTATACTAAAGGAATTTCTAAAAGCCAGTTTGTACGTAACTTACTGGCACTCTGTGCACAATGTAATTTTGTCAGTAGTGGGATGTTTTGTCTCAGGTATGTGTGGCAACATTAGAACAACACTAACTGAAGTCTACACTCTACCATCATCCAGTGACTAGTCCTTAAACTATTATTTCAACCTCCAGACACCCATTTCTCCTTCCCCACAACTTTACCATGGCCCAGGCCTTCGTCACTTCCGACCCAGCTTATTGCAATATTCCTAAATGATCTCCCTGATTCTAACCCCACCTATCTTCAATCCAACCTCCACACCACTACACAGGAGACAGTTTTCTAAAATGAGCTGTTTTCTAAATTGCATCCCTATTGCCTCCAGGACAAAATAACTTCTTCCGCATAGCATCAAGGCCCTCCATGATTGGCATCCTGCCTTCTCTCCAAGCTCATCTCTGCTGAAGCTCACTTCCTCACCAAATTCCTCAGTTCATCAAACCCAAGAGGTTCTTCCCTCTTACACATATTCTCTGCCAACCCTTTTTAAATGACCAACTCCTACATGTGATCTTCAAAACTTAACTGAAGTACAGCCATGCATAGGGAAACTTCTTCAACTGTTTCTCCCCATATCCTCTTCCCTCCACTCCCAGGCTTCCTTTGGGCTCACAAAGTATGTTAGGTATGCCTTGGTTATGGCACGTATGCACAACCAGGACACATTATTATTTACCTGTCAGCCCATCCTAAACACTGTGTACTCCAGGACTTTATTTTTTGACTCTCAGGGTCGGCAGAGGGAAGAGGGCCAGCTTGTCCAATGTTGCTGAATGCACTCTTACTTTTTCATGGTGGCACAGTTAGAGTGCTGACATAATACTAGATTCTAGCATCTGTCCTCTTCCATCCCGGGAACACTGCTGGCCTTTACATCTCTTTTCTACTCTGTTTATTTACAGATCAATCAGTGCTTTCCTGGTATTTTATGTACATGCACATCACTCTCGACACCACCAAATGAGGAATCCCTACATTTCAAAATGTGACAGTTAAAAAAAAAAGCTTTTAAAATACATTCTCTAACTTCAATTAGGAATTCTTTGAGGCTTTCTAAATATGACTTTAGAAAAAGAAAAATATCAACAAATTCTTAACAGCTTAAAATAGTGAAATGAATAAAGTCAGCTTCAAATTTAAAATGGGGTGTGTACTTGCAATAGGAAAAAATCACCTGGGTTGCATTATTAATTCCTAACACCTGGTCTATAGACAAACCTGTGTCATGATCCAAATATTGAACATGATTGTCTATAATCCCAGCACTTCAGGAGGCTGAGGCAGGTGGATCACTTGCACTTGAGCCCAGAAGTTCAAGAACCAGCCTGGGCAACCCCAGTTGGGGATGGTGAAACCCCGTTCTCACCCAAAATACGTTAACTGGGCATGGTGATGCACGCCGGTAGTCCCATCTACTTGGGAAGCTGAGGTGGGAGAATCGATTGAGCCTGGGAGGCGGGGAGGCTGCAGTGAGCCAAGACTGCGCCACTATACTCCAGCCTGGGTGACACAGTGAGACTCTGTCTCAAAAACAAAACAAAACAAACAAACAAAAAACCCTACAAATACTGAACATGATAATAAACAAAAAGAAGTGTCAGTTGCAGAAACTTCCCAATTTGTTGAAGTTCATGGAGAAAGAATTTATCAGTCAACAAAATCTATCAAAGTAGAGTAGTTTCAAAAAGGAAAGCTAATCACTAGTGTTACAACTCTGTCTGAGGGCCACGCCCCAGAAGTGGCATTTTAATTTACAGAAAACACGTAAGTCACAGCTAGTCCACTACAAAGTGTACTTTTACAGGATTCTGAAAACAGTAATAACGTCAACAAATATGACCATTATGATGACTGGTGCACTGGTAATCAATTTTGAAAATTTACTCTTAGCCACCTGAATGCTTCTGTTTTAATTAGACCTCACCAGAAGACAAACAAATTTCAGTGAATGTTATTTTGCCATTTCTGAACTTTAACTCAACCACGCTTTTTCCTGCCTTCTTATTAAGCTTGCTCTGGGTTCAAGAAATAGAAAATAGGCAAATAATAATAGGGATGGAGTGAGGAAAAAAACGTGTTGAAACAGACAACTGTCTCCTCTCTATCTCAAATTTTAGTATTTGCCAAACTGTGTCCCAGTTTGAGGATGGGCCCAGAATGGCCCAGCACCTGGAAGCCTTCCCGGAGCACCCACTCCTCGCAGCACAGACAAGGAGCTCCAGCCACTGTGGTGACTGGACAGAGCAAAACCATTTTTAAAAGGAGCACATGTAACTGCGCTCTTTGGAATAAAATTCTTGTCGTCAGTGAGTCAGGCACCACATTTTTGGGTGAGATGTAGTTGAAACAAATTAAGAAAGAAAATCATTTTGATTTTCTTTCATTTATTTATTTATTCTTGCATTCATTTATTTCCTCTGAATTGAGAAAGGAAAAAGTAAAAATCCATTGGTCCATATATTCTATACAAACCTAATCAGCAAAGGCACAGGTCAGATTTTTAAAATATCTGCTTACGGAGGTAGGAGAATTTGCAGTCACAGTTTTTTATGTTAACACAACTCGTAGGTCCAAAACAAAACATTTATACTAATTTTAATAAATGCCAGGCCTAAAACGTTATCAATAATTTTAACAGCAGAAACTTTTTCCACCTTGAGAATTCAGACATAATAATTCTAGGCTCAGAAGAACATGTATCTGTGTTGGGCTGTTCTTCTCAGAGCAATCAACACATCAGAACTTGGGAAGAATACGTCCTCAAGCTACAGTTTGTTCAGGACAAGCGATCTGTATAAATGATCGCTGTAAAACTACTTTTTTAGCGGAGGAAGCTGGCATTCATACCACGCTGCTGAGAGCAACACAGCCCAGCACCGTGAGCATCGCGGGACCCCCAGCTGTCAACATGTGCACACGTCATGCAGGCGACCTCCCCAACTTACTGCACTCAATGACGTCCGTTTGTGGCTCAGGAAAAGCATATCAAGACCCTCCACGTTTTTCCTCCTTCCCCGCCTCCTCTTCATGGGAGGCTCTCCATCCACTAGGGAGCCATTAAGCAGATGCCTTGTGGGTGTGCGCGAAAGGCCTGCTTGGAGCAGTTCCATTTGAGTCTTAAAGGCATCAGACACTGGTGTCGAGACATTAGGCAAGATAAACTTTGAAGAAAGAGATGAAAAATTTGAGGTAGAGCTTGTTGCCTCTCTAGAGGCCTTTGATAAATCTACAACTTTTTCTTGTCCATTTTCTGAGACCACCTGAGACTCTCGAAGCTGGGCAACCATCTCCATGAGATTTCGCCTCTTGGCAGCTCTTTCGGCCTCGATTTCGATTTTTCTCCTCCTCCTCCTTCGCTGGCGGGGGACAGAGAGGTTGAGGGCATCTTCCTATTGAAAAATTCCAGCAGAATAGATTTGCAGTGAGCCAAAACTATATCGGCTACATGGGCCGGCTTTTAGAAGTAAGGAACAAGAAGCTTAAGGAATTAAGCACTCATGAGTGCTGCACAGAGCTGAGGAAACAGTAGCTATCTTATTTCTAAGGAGGACCAGTGAAACATAAGCTCCCAAACTGAATTAAGGCTTAGAGAGCTCCCTTTTAAGCTGCAGAAACAAACCATTCTAACTCACCTTTGACAACTGAGGAGAAGTAGTGATGTCCTCAGTCCCACTAATGCTGGCTTGGCCGACCATGGAGAGCTCGGCAAAGCTCCTCTTCTGCAAGGGGCTGTCCACTGTGGTGGGTGTGTAACCTGGGATGAGGCCTTGGAAATCAAACATCTGGCGCCTATTTACTGGCCATTTGCCTTTCAACACTGCTTCACAGATGTTGTCTAATCGGTTTATCATTACTCTATCCTGGAGGGAGAGGAAAAGTCATAAGAAATTTTAACAAAGCCCTGGTTAAAATTACTAGATAAATACATCCATGAAGATGCAGAAGAGCATAAAATGTTTAAATGTCAACTGGAGGGCAAAAAGTAAAAGAACACAAGGCAAGAAACCAAATAAGAAACTAAATAAACAAAATCTCCTATAATGGCACTGCTCTGGCAGAAGGTCTCAGGGGGCTTCTGAGAAACATGCACTTTTTCAATTACAAACACTGAATTACATAAAACAGGAAAATGTACTAAATAATCACCACCTTCAAAATATCTTCATATTTAAAAAGTAACTCTTGTACAAGCTACATAGAGCTCTGCTGGTGGACGTCAGTGGATGACAATGGAAACCTTGCATTAGCATCTTGCCGCCCTGGCCCATCAGATCCACAGGCTGGATTGCAGTGCGTCCCAGGAAGTGGGACATCATTAGCGTCACTATTAATAAAGTTCAGCATTATGAAATGGGCACCAACCTAGGAACACCTAATGAATGTCAATTTGCATTCCCTACCTATTATCACTTCAAATTTCATTGAAGCGTGTACATTAAAAATTTCTAATTACAGCTTTAGACTGGGTTTCCATAGATTAAAAGTGCCTGCTACTATAACCTTTGACTGATCTGGGAAACTCCCTCCTACACTCAATAAAGGAGGTTAGCATAACAGGGGAACTAAAGGGATAGACAGAGGGAAGAAAATGTCTTTGACAGTCTTCAGTCAAAATTTTCACCTTTTTTCTTAAACAACAATAATACTGGGAAAGACCAGCCTGGGGGTAGGCTGACTGAAGCTCATTTTTTGCGTTGTTTTAAACCAGACAGTCCTGTTATGGTGATTAGGATGATTATTTCCTTACCCTGAAAAACAGACCTAAATTACACAGGGATTAATTATAAAATTATAATGTTTAGCAAAAAAAATCATATCCATTTTGCTTTTGGTTAAAATAACTACATTTGGAATTATCTCATCATGTGTTAAGAGCAAATGGATCAACAGCATATCCTCTCCTAAGTTAAGAAGATGGTAGGTTTCCAAAAATATAAAGTTGTCTTAAATCTGAAGGCTTTATTTTGCATAAAAGTTTTTAAAACACAGTGATAATCTACAGATTATATTAGACAGAGGTAAGTAACCTAAAAGCCACAAGGAGCCAAAGATCCATCCACATAAACACTTCTATTTCTTACTCTTTCTTTCACGTCACATTTCCCATCCTATTAGGAAACTGTTTTACAATTTTTTTTCTTCAGGCTTTTTCCAATCATTCTTTAAAAGTGTAAGAAAAATCTATGGTCTTATATACTGTGTCAAAAGTTTACCTTAAAATTATTTGAAAAATCAAGCCAGAAAGATTTCCTCTATCCTAATTCTTTTTGGTCAAGAAAACAACAGCAACAAAAACCTGCCAACCTTAGGCCAAAATGAGAAGGCAAATGTTCTTTCATGCAGGAGCTGAGCTACTGAAGGATCTCCGTCCTCCATGTAGAATCCATCTCGGGTTTCATCCCTAGCAGTGCTCATGGAAGCATTGCTTTCTTCATCAAAATTCTTCCCTCTAGAGACAGCTCCTGCTGAGAAATGAGTTAATGCGCATTACTCACAACCAGAGTATCAGGGAAACTGAAGTTCAGAAAGGACACGATTAAAAATGTGAATACTAATCAGCTCCATTTTATTGAGTACCTACTACATGGCTAGAATGGTACTGAGCATCTTATAAATCTTTGTTGTCTAAAGCTTGCAACAGCCCTTTAACGTAGATGGTGTTATTTCCACCTTGCAGACGAAGACACAGAGGCTTAGAGAGGTTAGTCAGTAGCCAACCTAGCACTGTGCAAGTAAACCTTACAGGAGGCTGACAGTCAACCAAGTCATTGACTCAAGAGCCTATGTTCTTCTTCCACACAGAAAAAAAGGCTGACCTTTTGGCAAAAGTTGAAGGTTCCAGCTACAGCAGGACAGTAGGTGTTTTATTTTCACTTGGGGCCAGTTTCAGCAACCTTACTGAGACTTAGAAAATTGGTTATTATTTTTAGATTCTACTCCTACTCTTTAATTCTGAATCAAAACAAAATAAGCACCATTTGTTTTAAAATGGTTAACAATATTTACTCAGTGAATGATCGATCATCTTTCCCTCACATTTGTTGAAATTAAAATTACATGGAATTCTTAATACACTGTGACTGTAAGTTAACTTCCATCTTTAACCCGGAAGTTGCTAATGTGTCCAAGCAACTCTTCTCAGAGTTTATGTTGTTCAAAATACCACGCTTAGGGGCTATAAGGTGGCAGGGCAAACCCAGATCTAAACATAACTTGAAATTACCCCCTCACAGAAGAAAAGGTGCACTAAGCACTCACGAAAAAGAAAAGATCAGGTGCTGTGCTGCCGAGAAGCAACGCATCTCACAACCAGCTGCTGTGGGATCCGGAGAGGGGCCGCAGTGAGGCCTTACCTTCAGGCTGGGAAGACTCCTCTGACTTATCGTCATCCTCCAGTTTTTCCTCTTCATCCTCTTCGGAACCTTTCTCTGAGATAGACTTGGACCCAGTGTCTGCGCCAACCTCGACACTTTTCAGTTCATTTTTCACAGACCTGGCCTCGGCCTCACGCTCCTGCTTGCTCTCCTTCCCGCCGCTGTCGGTTTCTTCTTCCTCTACTTTGCCCTCACATTTCTCCTTGGGAGTCGGGTTTTCAGACTCCTCCACTTTGCCTTCAGCTTGTTCCATTACCTTCTCATCTTGAATGTGAGCCGATGAGATGGCTGGAGGAGTCTGGCCAAATCCAACCGCCAGTGGGTTCAAGGAAGATATATTACCTGCCCCTCTGTTTTGAGCAAAGTTTTTATGTGCATCCAAGAAGGACAACTCTGGGTCATTGAGGATGTGATAATCCGTCCGACTGACCCCATGTTTAGCAGCACCAACCAGCAAGTCTCGGTCATGCCTTCCACACTCCCACCACTCTGGCAGATCCAAGCTTGGCTGGCAGAGCTTAAGCCTCTCTCCCAGCTGGGGGTGATGGAGAACCTGCTCGCGGATCTTCCGCAGCAGCTCAATGCGGTACAGAGTTCGAGAGGCTCGCTCCTCTGTGATGGGCTCAATCATGGAGAGGTCGGGCGGTTCTGGAACAGAGAAGGGCTCGTATTTACTCGGGAAGAACTCAAGGGCACTTTACATTATACGCTTTCTTACTTTTCACTTTACTGGTCTTTCCATACAGAACTTTGTTGCTAAATGTACCTACCATCATCTGGCTTGGTGGGCATTCGACATACTCGCCTACACATGGCCACAAAACAACTGAAGTATTTCTCCAAACTTTCATCAGACTTTTTGTCAAGCCTGGCAAAGGCTCGAAATTGGTTCCAGTCAAATTGCTGTTTCACAGGGTCAAAAATAACCCCAAAGGTGGATACTACACGGTAAAAATCAGCCTCTTCTCTTCTTGTCCACCTGTTAAAAAGATTATATTAGCTTGCATCATACTGCAGGAAAAGGCTTAGTGTTTACTGTTTCTTTTCCTCTTTCCCCCAGACTTCATATATGGTACTTATTTGGAGTGGGGAGATGGACTGCTTTGCTGGAGCAAGCCTTTCTTTGGTGGTCACTACCTTTGATATGAGTCCTGTCTCTTGTGGGTCTACAGGAGCAGGGCAGAGGGGAATGTACCAGGAGCTGAGAGAAACCCTGAAGAAACTCACTTTTGCCGCTTCTCAGATATAATAGCTTCCCTTTCCGCTTCCAGAGCTCTCACTTCCTCCCGAGGCCGCCGTCTGCGCCGGTCAGTCTTCATTAGGGCCTCTTGCCTCATCTGTTGCCTTTTATAGCTGCGCTGATAGGCAGTAATGAGCCGGCGCAGACGTGTAGTCAGGGTTGAAGTGTTAGGCCAGTAAAGTTGGCCTAACTCAGCATTACTCTCACTGTGCTTGCCTGGAGAAGTGGAAAAACATTTTTGAAATGTGTAGCTGCAATCTTGCAATACACAGACTTTTCCAACGAAACAGGATGACTCATTAAGATTCAAATGACAGTGTGGGAAAGGGCATCTCAGTGCCCTCATTTTAAAAATATAAATAATAACCTTTGCCTGAAACTTACACACTATTTATTTTTTAGCTCCTTAGAAGGGGTGAAAACAACATTATTTATCAGTCCTACGTAAAGAAACATACTTTACAGCATAAACTACCTTATAAGGTACTCTCCTTTAACATATGTACAATAATTATCTTGAGCATAAAAAATAACTGTACAATTGTTGTGTAATGATTTTACATTAGGTAAAAGGTCAATATTGCAAATAAACTGAAAATATTTTAGGTAAATACTTAGCAAATGCTCTATTCCCAAGAGCTATATTTTAGATGCTTAACATTTTTCACTGATTAGTGTAAAATATAAATCAGCCAATTATCGTCAAAGAAAAGTTATCCTATCTAAGAAATTCAATGTAATGAAAACACAGCCATTAACAAGAATTAAAGTGATTCACAAAAGAGGTCAGTGTAGAAGAAATAACGTGTTAAGACACCACCATCGTGAAGCAGGACAAGTCCCTACCACGTGAACAATGACCGCTCAGCACACGTCAGCTCAGCTATGCGAGCTGTTCCGCGGCCTTACCTGCGGCATGTGTTTCCAAGGATTCTTCCTTATCCTCCGGAGGAGAATTTGCAAATTCCTTGAAAGCAAAGCAAGAAAGAGAATTATTTTAATTCCAACTCTCATTTTGCTTTGTCTTTTAAAGAAAAGGCCATTATCTATAAAGTTTAACAAGTCTTATATGGGCATATAATATTTTAATGGACCTATAAAAGCCAATATACTCAAGTTCATACATCTATTTCATCTTTGAATGGTGTTCTGGTTGGTTTATATTCTGGATCTTCATCTTCTCTATCAAATTCTCCCCTATGTAAAACAAAGACAAAAATTATTTGAATCATACTAATAAGCAAGAGAGGGAAGGTAGGGTAGGAAAGAGTAACAATCTGCCCAATGCTACTTTTAATTATGGGTTTGATATCAAAAGCAACTCTATCAGTATTTAAAACATGCAGCTGTGGCAGGGTGGTGGAGGGGGCCCAGGGAGGATGGGGGAAATGCCATTTGGAAAAGAAAAACAAGTTTCAGATTATCGAGATAATGTATATTGTTTGAACAGTCATTATGATATACAAACAGAATAGATAGGTAAACATCACTTGAACTTCAAATCAGACGCAATATAGTGTGTAGTGTAGGGTAAGAATTGAACCCTGCCAATAGATGGGAAACTGACATAAAGTTTATTCAAATTTTAAAATGTCCTTCTTACCCGTCACCGCCATCTGCTAGCATGTCTGTTCCTCTTTGCTCGGCAGCTATGGCCTTGGCATCAGGCATACCGACTCGTTCCAGAAAGCACAGCGCGGGGTCAGCTCGCATGGAGTTGTACTTCTCATAGCCTGTGCCGTGCCATCCGTGCACAGAGCACACACAGAAACAAAGAAAGGCCCCATCACTGGCAAAATCACAGCACTGCCACAACACGGCAAGTTTGTTTCTCAGTCAAGGTTAGCATCTATGTTGAATCCAAAATGGACCTTGTTTTAGTAGGGCGTTCTATGGAACGCTCCTTCTAGGGAAGCTACTGGAGGCCAAGTTACACCTCAGGGATATTACCAGAATTACCACAAACACTAATAGAAAAACAGGTTCAGAATAACTGCAAGGTGCCTGGGAGGATTTCTGACCCTATTTTCCCCCAGATCTAATTCTGCTTGACATTTAGAAGGCTTCGCAATGTTCCTTTATGACCTCTGCAGGGGTGCATTGAGTCCACCCCCATCCACCCTGTGAATAGCCTCAGTCCTGCAGGAACTCGCATGGCTGGCTGAAAAATCCCCATATACGTAAGGCCAGCGAACCTGTCTTATTAGGTTTAGGATGATGCATGTCAGTAAGATGACACTGTTCCCTCTATGGTTTTCAAACTGCAATTTGCTTTTTGACTGCCCAACTTGACTAGATGGAAAATGGCAGATCCCAACAGTGCACTGCGGGAAAATGATTTTGAGGCTGAGCTCACAAAACGCGGCTGCAGTACATAGGCAGAACAGCACAATTCAATTAGGATGTGTACTACAACACACCGCTCCTAACTGCTGTAGAGCCGCAAGCCAAACTGTAATCATGAAAGGTTTTATAAGCCATCATTCTCCCCTTTAGTCAGGCTGGGCTGCTGAGAATACCTCCGCGACCTCCAGAGAATTGGGATTATAATCAGGAATCGCTCACTGTATATATCATGCCAGTTCTGCATCCCCAGCCTTTCAAAGTTAACAAGGCTGCATCCCACTCAGGGGAGCCGCGAGTTCTCAGCACTGACATTTGTGAAATATTGCTTGGAACAAAGCCCAGGAGGCACTTGTACAGATTAATAGCAGAGGTTAAGCCCACCGTCCACTTTGACACTGGTTGGCAGAGTTAGCGAGGGAAGCCGAGCTGGAAGCAAAGTTTAGGGAGAGCTATAGTACAACTTGGCTATTATTAAAACAAATATGGTTTGGGTTTTATTTACAGCCAAGAAAGAAATGTTTTCTTCTCAAATGCTCAACAAACATTCAAAAACAGCATCTGATATTTACAGTTCATATTAGATTTTTAGTACAGAAAAATGGTAGACGCCAAGAGTCCTTTGGAACTATCCTCATTAATATTATGACTTTGGAAAAGAGTATGCAAAGAGTTCTAAATAAAGACCAAGCCATACAGTCGAGATGTATTCAAACAGAAACGTCACTTACCATGTTTGAATACTCCAATTAAGAGGGATTTGTCTGCTTCCTTATCCCACCAATCTGCAGGAACTTCAGCATGGAAAGGTTCAGGAATCCATACATCGGCTTCACTGAAAGACAACATTTATAAGAAATACTAGTATTAAAAAGAAATCCAAGTAATGAATGTGATACATGGCTCACGTGCCCCCTCTCCAACAATAAACATCTGAGCATGGTGGGGCGGTATCAGTAAAGATTAAAAGAAAGGGAATGAGTCAGTCGCCCTCTGCCATAAATGAACTTCATCACATGGTATTCCATTTTAAGGGTCATCTCAGAACACCAGTGCTTTAGCTCACACCTCTTTCCACTACAAACATAAATACAAACAGCCTTTTCCTGATTCTCATCACATCCCCAAGGACGAAGGACAAATACTGCATTCAAGATGCAAAAAAAAGGAGATGGGTTACTACTAGTGGTTTATGGAGGTTCTGAAACACAATCCATGATGTTTTCCAGCTACAGATTATCTTGCTGAGGTCGAGAACAAATGTGAGCTCACACTAACCTTGAGTCAGCACCCTCTAAGATCTTATCTGCCTGGTCTCCTATCACTTCTTGTCTTAGGTAGTACAGCATGCGGACACGCAGCAGGACCCTGGAGAGGAAGACAGAGGGGGGAAAAAGTTCTTAACTTCAGGACTGTTTGCCAACAGTGGCTTTTGGCAGCTGCTGCTGTTCATCCATCATCCTGCCAAGGCTGATTAGCCATGCTGTATGGTAGGCTTGAAGCGTGACAGATGGTGGCACATAATCACCTCTGTGTGGTGCTTTCTGCTGGCTTCCAACAGGCCTGCCTGGCAACCGCTCACACTGCACAGAGAGGGCCCGAGCTCAGCCCAGCCCAGGCGCACTTCATTTAGGTCTACCTAGTGCAGCTTGTGAAGTTTAGACACGTACCCTACCATTGCCTCTGAAGTATTGAAGCAAGTTTGTAAACAACTGAGCAGATGGCTTTCAGTAACTGTTCTGCTTCATTATCTCATAAAATTTCCTCAGCTGCTGCCTTAATACCATTTTTGGAAGCACATCAGAAGTTGTAGGAATAAACGAGATATAAAATCTGGTTTTACTACCTTACAATAAACCCTCAATATGGAATGTCAGGTTTTTTAGATTATACAACTTTGCTTCCGAGAAAGGAAGATGGCGATGGGGTAAGGTAGGTGTGTCCTTGCTCTTCTCCTGTATGAAATACTATGTTAGACATTTTTATTCCTTCTGGTTTATTGTACCTGGGAACCTAAGTTGTAGTAGTTTGAAAAAAACAATAAAACTTCAGAAATTAAAATGTGTCCAATTCATTGACATTCATAATCATTCTCAAGAAATTAATTTTTTAAAACCCTTGGAATTCTAGGAACTACATTTTCAATCCTGCTTGGAGTTCCTCAATGGCTAAAACATAATTCTTTCAATAAAGTCTGCCTGATAAGTCCCAAAAGCCAGAGTCTACCAAAGCTAGCATCCCCTGCTGGACAGCCCTGGTGTGCATTCGGGACTGATACGTGAATCATGGCCTTCTTGGCCATGAGTACGTAATAGTACAAATGCTATTTCCCCAGCTGAATAATCTCATTGTACACTTGTACAGAACTTTACAACCAATGTCTCACACTTATACTGGCCCTTTTGACCTTCACGATAACCCTATGATGAAGCAGGGCAAGTTATAATTTCCATTTTCAAATGGGAAAACTGATGGTAGCAGAACGTAAGTGACAAATCCAAGGCCGCAGAGTTACCTTGCACATGCGACACTTGGAACTAGGTCTTCCAACTATACTAATCACACTGTCTCTCAGGGCCTGGAAACTGTCCCTAAAACTTCAAAATAACAACTAGGGTTCACCACAACAGATGTTCCTCAACAGGCCCTTCCCCAACCACGAGTCTACTCAAGGCCAGCATGGGTTCTGGACAGGCCAAGTGTGAGCTTGTAAATCCCTGAAGAGACTCACTTTGGATAACTCATTTCTATTTCTATTTAGATTTTTTCTCTTGTTAACTCATGAGATTAAACATTGACTGTGCCATACTGAAATGCATATGACAGGTACCTTATTTCTTCTCTGGTTAGAGAAGAATGTGAAGGCCAGTGTCCACTTACAGAGGATGCCCAGCAAGGACAGTTCCAAGGAAACACTCTCTGCCTTTGGCTGGATTTTTTAACAAGCACAGCACAGACCAGCACAGTGGCAGGGAACCCAATAATTTCTCTACCTTTGATAAAAGAGAAAGATTTCCACTTTGGGAGGGACTTTAGTTACATGAGGCTTTTATGAACTAACTGTGAATGCCACTTTTCTTCTAGAGGAAAAATTCTAAGCCAAGCAACTGGTAAGCTGAGTGCCCCTGTGGAATACACTAAGCTGGCTGCCCACTGCAGGGACAAAAAGATGACCACAATATGGCCTCTGATTCTAAGGAGTTTGCACTCTCTAAGTTAGACAGACATGATGGTGAATGACTCCTTAGACCTGATACAGGCTTCTTTAGCTCTCCCACTACTGGCTGTTTTTGGGTCCAGCCCTGAGTCCGGG
This sequence comes from Aotus nancymaae, assembly GCF_030222135.1. NCBI lineage: Eukaryota > Metazoa > Chordata > Mammalia > Primates > Aotidae > Aotus > Aotus nancymaae. The sequence continues at coordinate 11,926,765 of NW_026988450.1, read as the reverse complement.
ACATGCATGGCAGTGAACTGTCCTGTCCTCTTCGTCCCCTTTAACCAGAGAAAGTCCCTCTGTCTTTGTCTCTCACAACCTTGAAACTTGTGAAGAGAAGTGGCCAGTACTTTCTAGAACGTCCCTCAATGTAGGGCTCATTTTCCATCTTAACAGTCATCAACATTTCCACACTTTAGATGGCAATAAGTCTCAAGACTTGATCTACCAGGAAAGGACAACTGGACCACTTGCTCTGCCTCGGCAATGAGCTGGGAAGCACCAAAAGTCTTCTTCTGAGATTGCGTGGAAAGATATGAGGAACACCAGTTACTTCTCACATACTAATTAGGGAGGGTCTCCTACGGAAGTGTCTTACTGACAGCAGAATGGGAAATTAAAAGCCTCTACCATCACATCAGCCTCTGAGAACAGGAGCCATTCTTTCCACACTGAACCACTTCCCTTCATTTGTCTGAGTCCACAACTCAGAAGGCTATTGACATAAAGTTTCCATCAACCACAAGGACACAGAGGTTTTCTAAGAATGCAAGTGGGTGGGATTTTAGGGAGCACTCTTACGCCACAGCAGTAACCACCAAGTTTCTGAGATACCAAAAGGGTGGGAGGTAATGGTTCTGAAGATGCCTTAGAGCCTCACCATAGTCCCGAGGAGGAGGGAGACTTCTGAGCCGAGGCTGCCCTTGTCTACCCGGGTTCAAACCTGGCTCTACCCCTTCACTGGCAGAGGGTCCTTAAGGAGGTTACTCAACTTTAGTCTCAGTTTCCTTGTCAGTTAAATGGGGATAAAAATCTTACTAATCTTAGACAACTCAAACAGATAATCCATATAAATAAAGCGTTTGGCATGCTGCATTATATACTCAGACTTCGTTGCTGCTACCTTTAACTTTTACAAAGAGAAATGCATACATCCTGCCTCATCCAGCTGAAATCTTGCTGCCAAGGTCTACTGGACTCACCAGGAAAATGAGTCCTCAAGAGGCTGAGTAACTTGCTCAAGGTCACATGAAGCTAGGACATAGAGCTGATCAAGTAGCATTGGTGCCTGAACTAGTGATATGGAAAAATGCATATTCAGAATAAGGAATTAATCAACATATGCAGATGTTAGTTTAATAGGAACTGTTAACAGAGTTCCAAGCAATGAAACAAATTTAGGTTCAATAGTCTTCAATTACCTATAATCAGTTGTTAGAAATAAAGGTAAGAAATATGATTCTAAGCTCATTTGTAGAAAACATGGACCCAGCAACTGAGGTAATATTAAGCAAAAAATAATACATGAACTCCCCAGTCCTCCCTCCACTGCAATCAGTTAGTTGAGGATGGGATCATATAATGATGACTACAATTCTCTGACAGATCCTGGTTAAAAACCAGTCCTCTACAATGTTGACAGCAACATTATTCATGAAAGCCACAATAACCAGCCTAAGTGTCCATCAACAGATGACTGGGACAAAAAAAACGTGGCATATATACACAATGGAATACTATTCAGCCGTAAACAGAAATGAAATTCTGGCAGCGTAATACAAATGAACCTTGAAAATATTATGTTAAGTGAAGTAAGCCAGACACAGAAGGACAAATAACGTGTGATTCCCCTTAGGAGATACACAGAATAGACAAACTAATAGAAAGTAGAATGGTGATAGCCAGGGGCCGGGCAAGTTACTATTTAATTGGTACAGAGTTTGTATTTGGGATGATGGAAACATTTCGGGTAAAGATAGTGATGAGTATATAGCATTGTGAGGGTAATTAATGCCAATGAATTGTTCACTTATAAATGGTAAAAATGATAAATGTTGTGTTGTGTATCTCACCATGTTAAAAAAATAATCAGTCACCTAAAGGTATGCTCTCCTGTAACTTGACACCACATTTCAAGAAAAATGGTAAGGCTGTGCAAAGGCAGTGACTATACCACTTAAAAGTCTTAATACAAAGCTGTCCCTCCGCATCCACAGGAGTATGGTTCCAGGACCCCCTCTCATATACCAAAATCTGCAGATGCTCAGCTCCCTCAGTTGACCCTCCAAATCCGTGAGTTCTGCATCTGCAAACATGGAAGGCTAACAGCATGTATTTTTTAAAGAACAAAAAGGGAATTAAGCTCTCCAGGCCCACCCTCTAATAACATACTTGTTACAGTGATGCTTCAGGTGTTTCTTGTAGCTGTCCTCCTGGAACAGGGCATCTGGGTTGCAGCTGGCCAGCCAGTCGGCATCCTGCACCACCGGCTGTGTGCTCTGGGCTTTCACCTTCTTTCCCTTCCTTCCCCTTGGCACTGGGGCTGATAAACCTAGAATCACCATCATAATAACAATAGAAGCCTTTATACTCCAATTATAGTGTCAATGGCAGAGAGCTTAATGCAGGAGGTAGGGAAATACGGGGTGTATGTCACATCTCTTTACCAACAGCATGTCACAAAGGTTCCTGGTGGCTTTGTGACCCTGTAGCACAAAGAGCATGGCAGAGACGTACCGGAATGGTTGACCAAGGCTCGAGTCTGGCCATCCGCTGTAGGTGTGATCAGATCCCAGATGAAGCTTTTGATATTCTCATCCCCTTTGTAATGATTAAGACAGTACACCAGAATGGTTCTGCAGATGGTTTCCACATCTTGCTCAGTGAGTTGACGTTTATAGCGTCCGTGGGAGAGAATGTCTGTCCACCGTCCCCAACTGCAAAGCAAACATTCAGCATGCAGAAGTGCCTGTGAGATTCGATTTAGCGCTTTACTTTAACAGTCAGGTACCAGTGTTGGGAAATCCTGGGTCAAAACTAGTAACAATTCACATTGGGTGACAGGAAAGCAATCCAGGGTGCAAGAGTTAAAAACACTCCCTTATACAGCAAGCTGCCCCTCAGTTCATTGTTCTTAAGTGCACGAGTTGAACTGCCACTGGAATAACGCCCACAAGGTTAACCCTGGCTTTCCCAGACACATGCAGGCTGTGGCAGCAATTTTCAGGACATGAGTGCAACCGAGGGCCTGGAAATTATAGACTTTGCTTCATACTGTCATGATTAGTACGTTTTGATGTTGACCAACTATCTGAGATAAAAGGCAACTCAAGATAAAAGGTGTGACTACCCTAAAATCAAGGATGCGATGCTGAGCAGTATGGCTGCATCAACCCACCTCTAAGGGATGCCACAGTCACTAGTGAAAGGTTCCGGAAAGCTCTGAGGTTCCTTTTGAAATAAAGAGTAATAACCCCACACGTAAGAACCCTCACAGGCAAAATGTTCTGCTAACCCTCAAGTCCTCATGAGAAATGAGTGGGAGAAAGGACCATGGACAGAAGACAGAACCTACCTACAGACAACACGCCATGGGGCCTGAATGCTTGTTTCATGTTATAATCCCAGGCTAAATAGTACTGTGCTGTTTCATCTGGGAGCTGTGGGGCAAGACCATACGACAAATAGGCAAGAGGGCAGGCGGCAGCAGACTGAGCCACCAAGGCAGTGCTCACGGTATGAACAGCCCCTCCGCTGCAGACTGAGAGTGGTATCTTGAGCAGAGAGCAGCGTACATCCTCCCTCAGGCCCTGCCTCTCGCCCCGGCTTGGTCTCTTGTCACTCCCTGGTCCTATTCGGCTCCTGTGAACTTCTTGCAGTTTCTCCAACCACAAGGATCTCACTGATAGGCCTCGGAACACACTGCTCTGTCTGCTGGCACCTCACTTCCCCTCCATACCCAAACCCCAGTGCTCCCTCTTACCCTGGCTGGTTTGTGATGTCCACCTAGTCACAGACTGTACACACCACCTTCTGTGGAATTCTTCCTTTCACTCCTCCTAACCCCAGAAGTGGGGAGACAACACCGGAGCTGTGTCTTAACAGCAAGCTGACAGGCTCTATGCTCCACAGCAGGCTGCTTCCCTGTCACAGCACTGCCACAGTCTGCACCACTTCTGCTTGCTCATCTGCCTGACTGACCCAGGACTGTCTTCCTCAGAGCTACACCCCTAGTGACTGAGAGGATCCTAAATAGTGCCCAGCACATAGGTGTTTGGTACAGTGATGACTATGGGAAGAGGGAAGGGCCTGACTAAGAGACAATCTGCGCTAAGCACACTTATTAGCTGCAGGAGTTATTAATGTGCTCCATTCCTAAAGTTAGCCACAGAACTCTCAAATCTGATGATTGTGCTGAAATATGGCAGCAGGTGTGGGTAGCAAAGGGCTTCTGAGGGGCAGGGGGGTGAGTCTCTGCCCCATGTAAGAATAGACAAGGGAGGATGTCCAGCTTGCACAGATAATGAGGGTGGGCTTCTGTTGAATAAGCATTTATCAGCACTGTGTGTCTGTACACACTGCACTAGGCACTGAGGATACAAAGAAGGAGCCTCCATCCTCAAGGAGCTGCAAACTTGGAATCTAGCAAAAGAGGGAGGTGACTCAAAAATCATAAACAACACGATGAGTGTGATGGGAAGTGCAGGCCAGAGTCGACTGCAGAGCACAAGCTGATGCCTCAGTTGGACACCTACAGAGAGCAGAAGGGAGTCAGGTCACCTCCTAGTGGAGGTGCATGTTGGGAGTCCTCTAGGCAGTGGGAAGAGCTTGTGCAAAGACACAGATGAGATGGAGCGCCTGGCGCACTGAAGGAGATGAAGCCGTCTGTCCTAACAGAAGCTTGGTCTGCCCATGGGAAAGAACCAATGGAAGACAAGGGCCTAAGAGAGCTCTGGATGCCATGTCAGCATATGTTTGTGTTTACTCTGAAACTAATGGTGATCCACTGGAAGAAATCATCCAAGACAGGATGTCATAAGATCTGTAGAGAGGTTATTCTAGTAGCAGGTTTTTTTTATATTTTATTTTAATGGGAGTTGCCTGTAGTCCCATAATCTGCTAGAGAATTCTTCATTGACTGATTCAGACATTTACTGAGCACCCCGCCATTCGAAGTACTATGTTGGGTGTCACAGTGATTCGGACATGAATTAGACATGGATCCTGTCTTTCAGAAACTTGTAGTCCAGCAGGAAAAATACAACACTTTCACAAAGTTCAAATGACCATTCATGTTTCATATGAGTTGCAAGGAAGAATTTAACAAGTGAGATTATTGCCTTTGAAAATTTTTTATAAGAGAAATATTAAAAGATTATGACAGTCATAAATTTTATGCAAAGCTTCTAAAGTAATAAAAGATTTTGTAACTTTGACACTTTGTTCTTAATTATTAATAATCAACATGTAAATCTGAACCTGGCATAATTCCTTAAGGTACAAACAAGCACCCTAACTTCAGGTGACCTTTGACTCCAGAGCATCTGAACAACTTAGATTACATTAATCAAATGGCTCCAAAGCCCTGTCAAGTTACTACAGAAGCATTTATTTGACTGTGCCAAAAGGTGTTACACAGATTTAAACACAAATATAGTTTTTCCATACCAGTTAGGAATTCCAACTACTGTTAAAATAAAATTCCATCTCACATAGTGAGTCCTACTTACCCATAGACAAGCAGATTCTTCTCCACCCTGAAACACTCACTCCTTGCATAGCCCTGTGACTTATCCTGGGGGCGCCGTGGCTTTGCACAGGGCTTTTCTTCGGAATCACTTTCCAAGTCTGAGAACTCCATCAGCTCATCTTCCTTCACTGCACTGTAGAGCCTGGTCTGCTTTCTCACTCTTGGAGTATCAATAACCAGGTTGTTCTAACGAAAGAGGAGATACATTTGAATCTTCTGAAAGAGTTGCTCTTGGTTTAGATCAGATAGGTGTTTGAATGGGACTTCTCACTCACCCTTCCATTTAAGGCATCAATATCCAATTCAGCCTTCTTAGCCCACTTTTGCCAGAAATTTGGATCATCTAAGGAAATATCTGTCCTATTTCCAGATGCAACAAAACTGGCCTAAAGAGAAAAAAGAAATGCATTACTTTGAGAGGCTTTTCTCAGAAGCAGAATGTAAAGCAGCTTTTGTTTACCCATTTGCTCCAATATTGCGCATTCCTCCACTTACAGCAGATACTACAGTAAATGGGACTAGAATGACAGACTGGCCCTCAGGCAGCTCACTGTCCAGGAGTTGAGACCAGACGAAAGGATTACGCTGCAGCATGATAAACGACAGGAAGGAAGGGTATATACCAGTGCAAGCAATATACAGAGGAGGGGCCCCTAACCTGATTCAGGCAGGACACTGCTGGGAACTGAGAAGAAAAGGCTCTTCCATAAAATGATGCCTGAACCATACTTTAAAACACTCATAAAACAGGAAAGCACGTGAAAATGTTCACAGCAGAGCAAGTGCCAAGGCACAGAGGAGAGAAAAGGGGATGACAGCAGTCGGGGAAGAAGAGCCAGAGGTTGAACTGGTGACGGAGAGAGAAGCTAGGTCAAGCTGTGCCTTGTATGTGCTGTTAAGAGAGTTTGAACTCTATCCCGAGGGAACCAGGAACTATTTGAAAATAGGAATAATCTCATTACGGACACATCATATCTAGAGTCACAAGTTGGAAAGGTCACACCAATGCTGAAAGAAAAAAAGAAAAGAAACATATTCTTTAAAAGGTAAAATTCTTGGGAAGCTGAAGGTGGAAGGTCACTTGAGCCATGTGTTCAAGTTTAGCCTGGACAACACAGTGAGACATCATGTCTAAAAATAAAACAAAAGAATTAATGGACCCAGTATCTGGGTATATATGAGATATGAAAGAGGAAGAAGCAGTCAGGAAAAACCTCAGCATCCATCTCTGGCAACTGAATGTCAGTCAGGTGGACAAACAGAGATGGGGATGGGGGAGAGACAGGGGTGATAAGTTTGGCTGTGCACATATTGAATACATAGTAACTGTGAGCTTTGAGAAAATAACCTGACATGAGGCTGAAAGATGTAAGGGAGAAGATGTGGGTCTCAGAGCACACAGGAGAAGAGGCTTTCCAGACTGGAGTAGCTGGGACAACTGCACAGCCATATGCAAAAGGAAGGGTTGGACCCCTACCTCACACCATACACAAAACTCTATTCAAATGGGATCACAGACCAAAATGTAAGAGTAAAAACTATAAAACTTGGAATCTAAGTTATGCTAGTGAATGAGTAACATTACACTAACTGAATGAAGCCAGACACAAAAGATCATACATCATATGATTCCATTTATATGAACTGCCTACTGTCCAGAGTAGGCAAATCTGTAGAAAACATAAATCTTTGTGATCTTGGGTTCGACAATGCACTAAAAATACAAGCAACAAAAGAAAAAATTGGTAACTGGGCTTCATTAAAATTACATGCTATTAAGAAAAGACTAGGAGAAAATATCTGCAATCATATTTAATACAGAACTTTCATCCAGAACACATATTTTTTTAAAGTCTTAAACCTTGATAAGAAACTCAAAATATGAACAAAGAACTTGAATAGAAATTTTTCTGGCTGGGCACAGGGGCTCACACCTGTAATCCCAGCACTTCGGGAGGCTGAGGTGGTGGATCATGAGGTCAGGAGTTCGAGATCAGCCTGGCCAACATGGTGAAACCCCACCTCTACTAAAAATACAAAAATTAACTGAGCATGCTGGTGCACAGCTGTAATCCCAGTTATTCGAGAGGCTAAGGCAGGAGAATTGCTTGAACCTGGGAGGTAGAGGTTGCAGTGAGCTGAGATCATGCCACTGCACTCCAGCCTTGGGGACAGAACAAGACTCTATCTCAAAAAAAAATTTTTTTTTTTTCCAAAGATGACCTACATCTAGCCAATAAGCACATGAAAAGATACTCAACATCATCAGAGAAATGCAAATAAAAGCCAGAGTGGGATACGACCTCACACCCATTAGGATGGCTACAACTAAAAACTCAAGACAATAAAAAAGTATTCAGGAGGATGTGGAGTTCCGTTCCATTTCCTCCATATCCTTACCTACACTTCCTATTATCTGACTTGAAAGGGAAATAACAGTACAGCCACTTTAGAAAACAGTCTGGTAGTTCCTCAAAGGGTCCAACATTTAGTTAACATAGAACCCAGCAATTCCACCCTGGTATATATCCAAGAGAAATGAAAACATCAGGTCCACACAAAAACCTGTACACAAATATCCATAGCAACATTCTTCATAATAACCAATAGTAGAAACGACTCAGATGTCCATTATCAAAAAGTAAATGTGGTATAACTATAAAATGGAATATTGTTCAGCAATAAAAAGGAATAATTACTGATCCATGCTACAACACAGATGACACTCAAAAACATTATGCTAAGTAAACGAAGTAAGATACAAAACATCATGCATCATGATTTCACTTATATGAACTATCCACTGTCTAGAGAAGACAAATCTGTAGAAAAAGAAAGTAGATTCGTGGTTTCCAGGTATGGGAGACTGGTATGGATAGGGATAGGGAATAACTGTTAATGAGCATGAGGATCTTTCTGGGGTGATGGAAATGTTCCAAACTTCAATTGTGGTAATATTTGCTCAAGTCTATAATATGGTAAAGGCATTGAATTGCACACTTAAGACAGGTGAATTGTATGGTCAGTTAATTACATTTCAATAAAGCTGTTAAAAATAAAAGTATGGAGTGGGCCTCAGAGCAGATGGCTAAAACAAAATGCAGGTGAGACTTCAGAAGGGGCTCTCAGATGGAACCATCAGGTGTACTAAGTGGTGACCCTAGCCAGAGCAGCTCTAACAGAGAGGCAGGCAAGGAGTGCAAGCTGGAAGCTCAAAAGTAAGTAGAAAGGGAGCGAGTAGAGACAGCCATAGTAGATTACGTTAGTGTGGATTTTAGCCCTGAAATAAGTTCATGTACGGAGTTGTAACTAGAGGGGAAAATAGAGGAGCGGTGTTTTTAAAGGAGTGACTTGATCATTCTCATAGGCTGTTTCAGAAACCAGGATTTGGGAGAGAAGGAAGATGCCAACGGAGCATGGTCTCAGAAGTGGGAAGGATGGAGTCAAGAATACAAGTGAAGGATTAGCCCCAGGAGCTGGGAAGCAGATACAAGGACGACAAGGTGAGGGCAAATACCAGTGCCAGGTACACAGAAGGAAAACCAAAGCATATAGAAAGCTTCATGTGCCAGGGGTTCCACAGGGAGTTAATAATTAATTTGGTTAGGTCCCAATGCAGCTTGTAAGCATTTTTACAAGGCACTTTTCACATGTACTCCCTCATGCTTCTGTGGAAAATCTGGACTCTTCAGATCAATTCACACCTTAGCAAATGTGGAACCTTTCCCTTCTGACTCAATAGTAATGGTGTGGGTTCGACGTAGCAGGATCTGATCAATATCTTCTTCACAAAATTTAGACCCTTCATCCTCCTCATCCATGAGTGCACCATAGGCCCCTTTTCGTAGAAGATCCTCTATTTCTTTCTTGGAAAGCTGTTGTACCTGTTTTGAGAAATATTTAAAATATTCAAAATAATTTAGAATTAAAGAGGCTTAGAGACTAAACAAACGCTTCATTTTTCTCAAAGAGAGTAAACCTGAATTACAGCAAAGAAAGTGTGACAAAATACAGTTAAAATATTGAGATCGAAAAATAATCAAAGGCTGAGTAATGTCTTACTATTAGCTAAATAAAGGAAAGTGCCAGAATAAATGAATGGTTTGGGCAAGGGTGGTTTTACCCCGTTGGTAGCATTTTCTCTTCCACTCATAGACTGCAGCACAGCTTTATCCAGCCCCAGCTTCAAACTAGCCTTGTCGAACATTTCCCTTTCATAGGAATTTCTTGTAATCAGCCTGTAGATTTTCACAGATTTGCTCTGTCCTATTCTATGACATCTAGCCTGAGCCTGGAAGAAAAATGAAATTAATAGTTATTGCAATGAACTGAATGTTTGTGTCTCCCCACCAAACGAATATGCTGAAACCCTCCTTCCAATGTGATGGTACTTGGAGGTGGGGCCTTAGGGAAGTAATTAGGTCATGAGGGTGGAGTCCTCATGAACAGGATTAATGCTCATATAAAGAGGAGAGAGAGCTGGCTCTCTTTAAGCTACGTGAAGACACAGCAAGATGATGATTGTCCATAAACCAAGAAAAGGGCCCTCACCAAGAATTTGACTCTGCTGGCACTCTGCGCTTGGACTTCCAACCTCCAACTGGGAGAAATAAACGTCTGTTGTTTAAGCCACCCCATTTATGTATTTTGTTATGGAGGCCTGAGCTAAGCCGGCTACCAAAGAACAACAAGACTCAATTGCCAGTTATAAGACCATACGTGCCAATAAATAGAGGTGCAGTTTAGAAGAGGGTTAAAGTACTAAAAAATTTCTTCTCCGGTTATTAATCAACAGGTTACTAGTTGGTTACTTGCCCTGAAACATAGGACACAGCCTGAGTGATGATGCAACATTAATTTATGGGTTTGACTGGTGACTCTCTGTCACAGCAAGTAGAATGACTTCTTTATCGAAGGCATCAGAGGACTTTCTTGGGCATTTACCTGGAGGTCATTTTGGGGATTCCAGTCTGAATCAAAGATGATGCAGGTATCAGCAGCAGTGAGGTTAATGCCTAAGCCTCCTGCCCTTGTACACAGGAGGAAAACAAACCTATCAGAATCAGGTTTGGAGAATCTGTCGATAGCTGCCTGGCGGAGGTTGCCTCTGACTCGGCCATCGATCCTTTCATATGGGTACCTAAAAAACATCAGTATGAACAAGGAGGCCTGACACATAGTGACAACATACTTGCTCCTCTTTTTAAGTATTACAATATGGAACGTATATTAAAAGACTAATACCACTTAACAGAACTAATCTCAGAACAAATAGAGTTTACTGAAGTTTTTTATACAATTGATTGAATGACCAAGGATTAAATTTTATTTTACTTCCTCTCCAGGGAAATAGCTAAACTCTAAAAAGAGCTAACACCTATAACAGTAAAATAACGAATAATTTCAATTTTAAGTAAGAACTATTCTCCCCTACTCAAATAAAGGCAATGGGGAAATAAAATTGCCTAAAAAAAGTATGCAGTATCCTCCTGTGTCATCATATAAAATAATCATCATGTACATCTACAGTTTTAAAAATGGCATGTGATACATTTTCCCCATTCTATTCCCTTTACCATAAATACCACTTTTAGGTGGACCACCTGGAGCCCTGTGAAGGTAATTTTAGATTTCCTTTTTATTATTCTAATATGGCGGCCCTCACCGTCTTTGAATGAGGTAGTCTTCCAGTATGTCCAAGCAGCGCACCATCTGGGAAAAGATAAGCACCCTGTGGCCACCAGCCTTCAGTTTTGGCAGCAGCTTGTCAATCAGCACTAGCTTGCCAGCAGCCTGGATCATTGCCTGGAGCTGAAAATCTGGAGACTCTGCATTGTGTGTTTCTTTAAACTCTTCCAAAATTTTCTCTTCAGCACCTGCAGAGATTGGACAGCATAATGTGAATACTGTAAAAGGTTTTTATTACTAAAAACAATGAACTTGCTTTCAAAACCCATTGCAAACTGTAAGAACCAGAACACCAAACTCCTGCTTACGAAAAAGAATCCATCCACTTACTCAGAGTTGTGTCTATACAAAACTGTGGATGTACAAAAGGGATCAAAGTTTTAAGCACAACACATTGAGGCATTTAGGGGGAAAACCACATTTTTCAACAAACAAATGTTTGCTGTCTGTAAAAACAGAATTTCAACAACAGACTGTCAAGCCAGAAGTGGCAGAAACAAGCCAAGGGCCAGATACCTACAAAAAATTTGGAACCTAAATTGCTAAAGAAATGAAGAAATGTTTACTAGCTGAACATAAACACAAACAACAAAATCTGTTCTGAAATGAAGAAACAAAGGAACCAAGTCCTAACAATTACAGCATAAGAGCAGTAGTAGCTTGGGTATATAACTGCATTTAATATAGGCAAAGGAACTACAAAAAAGAGGAATTTATTTCCAGGATAATGTCTTGAAATCTTTGTGGGGGACCTAAGCATACTATCTATTGTAATCTCTAAATCTCCCTCTACATTCATTCCCATCTGATAATTTTTCCTAAGATGCAAAAATTCTATCTTGAACTATCCAAATCTATTAAAGTTAAAAACAAACAAACCTCTCAGTGTTTGATACAAGACTTCTATGCTTAAACCCTTCTTTTCCCCCTCATAGCCCCACATGGAGTTTTGCTGATCCAAAGACTTTGGTACATTGGAAAAAGCTCTCAAGAAGATGACATCTTCCTAAGGAAAGATGCCCCACCACATCCCTGCCTGACACACGCTTCAGCAGGCTAAGCTTCCTTCAACTGCTTAGGTGGCTTAACTAGAATTATACAGCATTGGTCTGGCCTCCTCCTGCCTCTGGGGTTAATCAGGACATAGCTGTTGTGTTCAGTTCCTTTCCCTGAAGGTGGAGGATGTGCTCAACTATTCTTTAGAAAATACAAACACACACATTCATCTTAACGGGATTGTTTCCCAGACTTTAACTGTGTCAGAAACTTAAAACTACCTTCCTATCACTAGTTTTAAACATGTGAACTAACTACACAGAAGATGGGGATACATAAACCTCAAAGAGGGAGACCTTGGGTTAGTGTGACAGGCAACCGCAGCCTCTCACACGGTACTGCTGCAACAGGCGCAGATGGAACAAAAGTGCAATCCTATCCCTACTTTAAGCCTGCGAGGAGAAAATACCTTATGGCACAGCCCTATTTAGAAATACACCTTGTTAATTATTAATCAACAAATAATTTACTGAGAACAGATTAAAGTCACTTAATGTCTTCCCAAGCACTAAGGCCTTCCACAAAGTACACTGCCTTCTTACGAAGGGGGACTAGCCCTCACTCCTTTTTCCATGTGAATGAAAAGCTAATGTTTAGAATTTTTCTTTAAATATGGAAAATAAATGCAAGAGTAAAAAACAAAATGCTGTTTAAGAGCATTAGCAAGAATGTTCTTAAATAAAGTTAAATTTTTTTTAAATATGAAATTTAGAAACCCAGGTTTAGATTCAGGACAATCCCCTCAAGAGACAGGGGAAACAGATTTAGGTGAACATGTTACAATAGGGTTGTTTAAAGTGTGTTCTTATTATCCAGTACATCATAAGCTCTGAAATTCAGAAATAAGATTTTACTCTTATAATACTTGGTTATAATTATTTTTTGTCTATACTAAGTTAAAATCCACAATAATATAAAATATATTTAGTCATTTAAAACAAATTAATGGCCAATGAACATTTTTCAAAAAGGAAATAATCATTTTGACAAAATAAACATCAGATACGTTTTAGTTTAAAAATTTTTTAATATAAACAATTCAGTTAAATTTGCAGACAAATTTAATTTTAAATGTATTCAGAGATTTAAAAAAACTTTTTTGCCTTTTTTTATACAACCAAAAACTTCCCATTTTATAAAGAATAGTCAGAAAAAAAATGCATTATTTCTTACCTGACAAAAGCTACTGCTGAATTAATCCAGCTCTTTGTTATAAATTCAGGTTTTTACAACTGGGAGCTAGTTTACACTAGTAATACATCACTGAAAAATAATGTCAGCAAACATCATTCCTACATGAGTGTCCTGACATTATTTATTGTGGCAACATTGAAGGAAAGAGGGTAGGAAGGGTGTTGGGGAGGAAGGCAACTGCTACCTTCTAATGTCACAGCTGCATTTTCAAGATTATCAATTAACATTTGATACCCAATTTGTAAACATCCATCCGAAAATTGACTGGAAATGGGTCATGATAACTCAAAACACTTTGTTGGTTCTGCCCTAATGTACGGCTGGTACTACGTTGGAAAGTGTATATATATCAAAGACAACTCGAAACAAGTGTGCACTGACTTCCAGCTTGAAGTCTTTTCACTTCAACAGATGGTCACTGTCGGGACAGTAACTGCAATGTCATCTAGCTATATAAAAGCCACGAACAAACAAGAAAATATTTTGTTCTTGAAGATTACCAGAAAAAAAAACAAGTTACTATTTTCTCTCTGAAATTCACTCCATCCATGTAAGCCCCATTCTTGTTTTCTTTTTGCCCACTATTCTCTACACACTCTGTGCTTCAAATAATAAACAGCAACGACTCTTAAGTCAGCTCTAATCAGCAGGGAACGCTGGACATGTTTTCAACATTATTCTTAACTTCACATTATAAAACCTAAAAATTGGAAATTCCATTCAAATAAAACTTGGGCCAATAACAGCAACTCCATTTATGTCACTCAGTTAGTTACCTCAACTTGCTTAACTTTCCTGCTTAACTTTTAGCAAGAAAACAACTAGCAGAGTGTCTAGAGTGTGCCAGACACTGTTCCAAGCATTCAAGTAAAATTAAGGGTCACATTAAAAATATTTCTCGGGCCGGGCACGGTGGCTTACACCTGTAATCCCAGCACTTTGGGAGGCCAAGGCTGGTGGATCACGAGGTCAAGAGATCGAGACCATCCTGGTCAACATGGTGAAACCCCGTCTCTACTAAAAATACAAAAAATTAGCTGGGCATGGTGGCGCGTGCCTGTAATCCCCGCTACTCAGGAAGCTGAGGCAGGAGAATTGCCTGAAACCAGGAGGCAGAGGTTGTGGTGAGCCGAGATCACGCCATTGCACTCCAGCCTGGGTAACAAGAGCGAAACTCCATCTCAAAAAAAAAAAAAAATTTCTCATTTACAGACAGTTTGTGTTCTGACAACACTTATAAACTTTTTTCCTTGTCCTGTACTTATGTTCCTTTCAATTTATGCACATAAAATTGCTTCTATTTTTCATAATTCTGGAAACGTTGTGTTTTATCGAATGTGGATTGGGGCTTCTTTACTCTGCCACAACCAATTCAAATTTCAATGTAATCTCCCAAATTAAAGAATTTCCTTTTCAATGTTTGATATGTTTCTACTCCAGACTGTGGATGAGAATGAACAGTAGTGGCCCTGGAGCAACCTCTACACAATACAACGTCTATATAAGTTATCTGGGCAGCTGCGTGCTTAGTGTGTATGTATCTATACTTTTTCACTACGACTTCCCCAAATTCAGGGACAAAGACACCTGGTTAACAAATACTTCTTAACTCATTGTAAGGACAGAAAATCTGAGCTCAAGGTGTGACCAATTAAAACAACTGCCACAGATGCCAAGCCTTAGGGATTCCTAAGAGGCTCCTGGCGAACAAACATGCTTCAGAGGATGACCCTGGAAAGCAATCAGCAAACGAAGAGACCCACCAGCTGTGTTTTGGGGAAAAACATTCCACAATGTTCAATGTATATAATTAATACATGATCAAACAGGGTAAACTTGATGGAATTAGGGGTGGCAATCTAACCACCATCGCTGAGATCTCCCCTTTCACACATATCCTGCTGGTAGCATTCAAACCCTTTTGTATCTCCTTTTCTTTTCTTTCCCTTTGGAGGCTATTATTTCTTTTCTTTTGTACCAGCTATTAAATGCAAACGCGTGTGTGTGCACACTGCATGCACACACGTGTCCTTAGCTCGCACCATCAGTCACCCTAAGCTCCATCTCTCCAACTCACAACACAGCTAGTTGACACTCACCGTAACGGCCGTACAAGCTCCTAAACACGCTGCAGGTTGGCAGTATTAGACAAGTAATCATCATACAGGATACTTCTTTAGAAGACAAAATTAAAAGCACAAAAAGAAATTCACTGGCTAGGACAGTGGCTCACACCTGTAATCCTACTACTTTGGGAGGCTGAGGGGGACAGATCGCTTGAGCTCACGAGTTTGATACCAGCCTGGGCAACAAGGAGAAACCCTGACTTTACAAAAAATAAGCTGGGCATTGTGGCACGTGCCTGTAGTCCCAGCTACTCAGGAGGCTGAGGTGGGACAGTTGCTTGAAACTGGGAGGTTGAGACTGCAGTGAGCCCAGATTGTGCCACTGCACTTACAGCCTGGGTGCCAGAGTGAGACCCTATCTCAAGAATAAAAAAAGGTACATATATATATAAAAGAAATTCACTGATCCATTGCACCACATCAATAATCCCAGGTGCAACGCTTTGAGACTGTCTTCTTGGCGTGGACTACTCTGTGAATTAGTACTGGAGACTTCTGAATGTGGGGTGGCTGATGACGTATAAGTTATTAAAGGGGGAAAGACTAGGAATTCTTTAAATTAGCTGTCCTTGAACCTCACAGACTATTAAAGACAGATGGGGTTTTGCACCTTCTTCCTTAGAAAGGGATCTAATTGCACTGCTGGCGAAGTATCATGGTGTACAAGTCTCCCAGATTAGCCTGCACCACCCTTCTTTAAACCACATTAACTCCTGCCCAGAACACAATAGCCTCCGAATTGGTCTTTCTGCTTGTCTGTCTTTCCTCCTCGCATCCTTTTTGTACGATGTTGCCTGACGGATCACCCTGAATCATATTTCTGATCAATACTCAGCTCAAAAGCTAGTCATGGTTCTTCACGGCCTACAGAGTAGAGTGGAGGTAACATGCACTAGCCTTTAAGGCCTTCTGCAGCAGGGGCTGAGCATGTCGAAGATACATTTCTTACATGTGCCTTTTATTTTGGGCAAGTTCCTCATTGTTTTCCTGACTCCCTCTCTTTGCTTGTATTATTACTTCAGTCTAAATGTCCTTTCTTTTTCTAAAGCCTCTGCCAATCTCAATCTCTCAGCTAACTGTGGCGAATGCTCCCTTCTTATTTACCTTTGCATTCTCCAGAGTATCTTATACATCATAAGCATGAAATAGTAATCATCTTACTGATTTCCAGAAATATAAAGGTGTTAAGCCATGAGTTATATAACACTATGAATTTAGTTAAGAAAAGAGGAAGGCTATAAATTATCAAAGCTTTAAGTTAATCTTTTTGTTCTCAGAGGACAGAGGTGCTGGATGATTCTGGACTGAGAAGAATATGAGGACATTTTCTATCAAAGGCTTGAGACAGCTAATAGCTATCTGCCCACACCTAAGTTCCTCTTTAACATCTCCGTTTTAAATACACAAACCCCAAGAAAACCTCCATTAGGGGCTAATTTCTCTTTAGCGGTTAGCACTTCAGATGACTTCTAGCCACGGAACACCAACACCTCTTTTCAAGCACAAGGAGGCAGGAGAAAGGCAAGGTGAGATTCCACTTCAGGGACTGCTGAGGCAATGGTCACTTGCCCTCAGCAATAACAAAAGGAGGCATCACAGAAACTGGGAAGCTGGTGAAACCCACGCTGAGTAGACAGGAGACAGGAATGACCATACACCATGAAATCCCCAGTCTGGGGGCAGAAAGGGATTTCTGGTGCTTCAATCATCACTTAAGCTCTTGGGCAGGGCACACTTACCATTGATAAGGTATGGATGATTGCAGCACTTCCGCAATTCCATCATAGTGTTTAAAAGGTTAGGTACATTAGCTTGCCCACCACCTTTGGAAAGAAATGTGAAATTCTTCTCAAGGATGGCTCGGTAATATTTCTTCTGAATGTTTGTTAGCTCGACTTCAATAATAGTTTCTTCTTTGGGGGCCAAGTTCTTTTCTACATCCTCTTTGAGACGTCTCAACATCATTGGCTTTAAAATAGCTTGAAGTTTTTGCACCTAAAAAAAGACCTTAAGTAAATACTGGTGTCATGATTTGCTTGCAAGTTAAAACACATTCTAACATGAGAAATCAGGATTATCTCACTCATTGACCATCCATTTCCATTTTTCAAATCCCAGGTAAGAAGAGTATGAATGAGCTAACCTTTCAGCTTTCACAAGAGCAGTGCATAACTATTTCATCCATCCAGGAGCCCCAAATAGCCAGAAGGGTTGAAAAGTGCCCAGAAAGAGAAATTCAACTTATTCATCTCGCTTTCCCTTCTGTTTGTCTTAAGTCATAGGGAAGATGAAGAAGAGGAACAAGACAATGTCATGACAATGCTCAGTTTCTATTCTCTTCCTTTCTAGGGAGAGCTAAAGAATGAGAGGAAGTGAGCCAGGAGCAATCTAGTCCCTGCACGAGGGAGCCGGCAAAGACATCTCTCCCTGGTTCTCTTTTCTGCTGATTGGCAATAGAACGGAGTACTCCATACAGTTCTTATTTTAGAAAAAAAAAACAGACCTTACTCAACTGAGCTAAGAGGTTTTAGACAGTAAGTCAGGGGAGGAGGCACATAAAAACCAAGATTTCAAGTCTATCTCCATATTTATTTCAAATACAGCACACAAATTATAACTAATACCCACACAACTCCTACAGCATATAAAATAGCCAAGTGCCCATCTTGGTTAACATGGTGAAACCCTGTCTCTACCAAAAATACAAAAATTAGCCGAGTGCGATGGTGCGCGCCTGTAGTCCCGGCTAGTTGGAAGGCTGAGGCAGGAGATTCACTTGAACCTGGGAGGCGGAGGTTGCGGTGAGCCGAGATCACACCACTGCACTGCAGCCTGGGTGATAGAGCAAGACTCCGTCTCAAAAAAAAAAAAAAAAAAGCCAAGTACTTTTCATACACAATACTTCATTTATTTCTCACAGAACTACTGTATGGTAGTTATGCCCCAAGTTTCTAAAGTGAAAATATGTAGGCCTGAAGAAGTAAGCCATGTGGCTGAGTGCAGATGCTTCAGAAAGAACAGAGCCTCAGAACTGCAGTAGGCAAATAGCTCTACCAATGTCAACAGCTTCTGACATCCCCAAAATTACACATACATAGCACAACCACCCACCTGCACAACACAGCTGTCTCTGAAAATTACAGCAACAGGTATGTAACCTCTCTATAAATCTCAACAGCTCTTGACAAGAGCAAATAGACACACAAACAAGAAAACCTTTATGATAATGATCTGAAAAGTCCAAGGAAAGGGTATCTAAGGTTCTGTGTACTAGCTGGGAAAAACTGTAATATAATCACACTTTAAAATAACTTAATTATTACTACTTTGCCATTTCATGGGCTGACCTTCAATTTTATGACTAAAATACAAAGCGGAGGTGATAAATACCTGCTCTTCTGTTTTTAGATCACCAAATTCTTGCATAAAGGTGGTTTCTGAAGGGAAGCGACTTGGTTCCAAGAAATGAAGCAAGCTGAAGAGTTCTTCCACAGTGTTCTGTAGTGGGGTTCCCGTCAGCAGCACTTTGTGTTCCTGAGGTAACGCAAGGAAAGCCACTAACCAAGTTGTAACAAAAACACTTTCTTAAAACCAGAGCCTCTCACTAGACACCCATTGTTCTACTCCTACTCATCCATCCTAGGCAAAGTATAAGAATCAGGCATGAAAACAGAGATATTAGAGCACGATTTCTGCGTCAGGGAAATGGATGTGTAGACAGTTCTCTGCAGAACTCTACGGGGTTCTCAAATGAGTCTTGCCGTGCTTTCTAAGTCCCCCAAGTCTCAATGCTTCTTTCCCCACCAGTTAAGTTTTTTTTTCGTAGAATCCCTAGACTCAGATGAAGCGTGCACGCTTCTTTCTGCTCTCTACATCAACAGTGCTCTCATCTCTCCATCTGCTTCCTGCATGACTCACTTTATAGAGACAAAAGAAGTTCTACATGCAACAGCATATGAAAAACTATTTTGTTCTGCAAAAATTTCCAACTGGCAAAGAGGTCAGCTGGGTTGTAAATACCACAATCACTTTTTTTAATCAGATGCTATTTATAAATTTGTCTCTGAACCAAGTTAGGTATTTCTTTAATTAATTCTTCCTGTTATAAGCTCTTTCCCCAGCTTTCCTCATGCAGTTGTACCTTATCCCTCCTATTTCTATATATGCAATACAGAGGAGCTGTTTTACAATGACCATTCTTAATAATAGTGAGCTATTAATGTTAAGAACCCTACGATTTTCTACTTTGTTTGGCCATTTGGTACACAGCACAGCTAATAAAACTATTTCAGAAAGCAATTACGCCTCCCAGTAGTTGAGACAGCAATATTCTGACTTAACTTGGAATCTGACAAGTCTTGGTTGCCAAGCAGAGTATACACTCAGTAAATACTAGATGAATAAGTGAAGAACATACTAATTTTCTTAATATCTACCATGTCATATCCGTCAATGATGCTCTTTGAAAGTGAGGTGAAGGAATTCAATATGCTAGTATTCCTTCTTCTCTCACCCCTGTGAAAAAAGTATCTGAGGAAGTTTTGTGGACAACCGTCATCTTCAGACTCAGTAAATTAATCATTCAATTCAGGATTTCTAATGTATCACCACACTTATGTATAGCCTGGGCCACAAATACTGACATGTCCAAGTCCTGGATTACTTTATACAGAATTTTATTTAAGTCCCATCAGAGATTCAGGAAAAAGCTATTGTGATAAATGAGCTGTATTGATATAGTGTCTCCCAGTTTTTTCATATCCTTTATTACTACTAGGATTTAAATTAAATCCTGACTGCCTAACCAAATATTTTAAAAGTTAAAGCCTTTTTAACTTATTAATTTCAAAATAAACGTATTCAAAAAAAGGAAAGAACTCCTTTCTTATGCAGCTTCCCTTCAATGGCTGTTAACAGCCAGTTATACCAAATGATTACTTGAAAGTGGGTAACAATGAAAAAATACACAATTACTATGCATAGTTTCACAAAACATCATGTAAGAAACTCAGGTGATGGAGCTTATCACCTCCTCCTATGCCGGCAGATATGCTTTTGCCTTAACAACGTTACCATTGCATTTAGCTCGATGAAGTGATGTGCATTTAATTTCATTTTAAGCAGACTCTTTGTGTGGGGTTTCCTGACAATGAAAGATGAGATACTGGAATCAATGAAGAACTACTATTACCTCTACAGCATCCCCTCCTTGTAGATGGGGGACAAGGAGATGGCTACTTTCCCAGAGCTCCTGTGGAGGACTGTGAAGATGGTGACTGCCCTACAACGTATCATCTTCGCAAACATTTCCTTGGTGCCTGCAGAGCTGAAGACACTCATTGGTCTTCCTTTCTGAGAATGCACTTGGAGATAATCACCATCAAGAGCATTTTCATCACAACTCAGTCTAGTGCAGGTAACAGCAGTTCCCTGTGGCCTGTGCTGTAGCTGGATATAGTTACTACCCACTATTTTGACTGTGACTTATTCTAGGAAGAATATAAAGTAGCAAGTGGCTAAGTTCTCAAGATGTTTATTTTAAAGTAAGAATCCTTACTTTAAAAGACCAGGCAACGAGCTGTTCAGAACTGGACACATACAATTATATTCTGAAGAACAATAATGTGTTCCATTCTTGAAAACATTTCTTCTCAAATAAAGATTCTTGATTATCAGAAAAATAAATATTTTGTTCATGTGCTAATCAGAAACTTCCCAGTTGGTGAGCCAAGAGTGAGTACAGGTTGTAAGTCCTTGGAGACAGTCAGGACACCTAGGACTGGTGGTGTCCTGTGGCAGTGAGCAGCCTTCTCTTTTTATTTGAGTATGGAATTCAACTACTATCATTTTCTGTATGTGTCATTATGTGAAAAAGCTTAAGAACACTGCAATATGTAACAGGAAAATTATTTGGATAACAGATTCTAATCCATTTATCAAATGTTAGTATAAATAATAGAAAACTTTGAAATAGCCCAATGACAAACAGATTGTTTGATGGTGATAGAGTTAAATTAATGTATACTCACAATTGAAAGAATGTTTTACAGTAAGAATCTACTATCTGGGAACATATGAACTAATAATAGAACACAACTCAGATAAACTCAGTCAGATGACTATTTAAGCCTTCAGGAAACGGTGATGTAACTGTCTCTTAGTAGAAAACTATGAAAGTGCATCCCTACTGAGAAGATATATTTAGATTATATCACAAGCATTAGTGTTTACCTGCAAATACAAATGTACTTGATTTTAATGCTTAAGTATAGCCTGGAGTGAACAAATACAACCAGAGTTTCTCTTCCACATGCTTACCAAGGTCCCTGAGACTATTCACTGTTTCTAAGCACTCTCATTTGTTTTGTGGACTGGCCACCAAGTAACAGCCAACTGCTTTGAGACAGAACTTAGGATAGCTTTAATAATAATTCATTAGGAAGAAAAATGGGAAATCCCATCCTAAATAGGATAATTCAGTCAGATTTTTTCCTTTAATCAAAACTAGATTTTGTTTGTTTTAAACTAAAAGCATAGCTGGCAAATCCAATCTCTAAGAATAAAAGAAGCTGCTTCAGAGAATCAGCTGCAACAAACAGCTTTTAGGTGTTTTTTGGTAGTACCAGTCTTTAGCTAAACACATACGGCCATGAATACACAGGATACTCCTCATCTCAAACTCTCAGTTAACAAAAGATGAAATTAGCTCTACAAGTATTTTAAAAACCTTTTTCTAATTCCGTGAAACTCATCAAATCACCCAAGGCATGCTAAATGACTGTAACTCTACTTTAAAATGTATATTAAAAATGAAATACAAGTGATCATAACCACTATATAAGGGGATAAGTGTGGTGTAAAAACTCAGATCAAATCCGAGGCATTGTAATGCCCCAAACTTCTAAGCATCTGTACGAACTAAACCAACCTCAGATATCCTACCCAACTCATTGAGAACTTGCATCTACAAGTCCTGCTGGCCACAGTATGGCAAAAAAAATATGAGCCCTGGAACATAACTGCACTGTCATCACTGAGGTAAAGCTTGGCTCAACAGTTAATGAAATGGCAGTACAGGTTAAGTATCCATTATCCAAAATTCTTGGACCAGAGTGTTTCAGGTTTCAGATATTTTTAGGTTTTGGAATAGCTGCATTTATACTTACAGGTTGAACATCCCAAATGAGAAAATCCAATATCCAAAATGCTCCCATGAGCATTTCCTTTGAGCATTATGTGGGTACTCAAAAAGTTCTATATTCTGGGATTTTTTGTATTTGGCATGATCAATCTGTATTTATGAGCAAAGGGTAAGGCAAATACTTGAAACTCACTTTAGTGAAGATATCATGATTATACTCCGCTATTATACAACTGTTTAAAGATACTAGCCAACAATATAAGAATCCAAAAGGCAACAACTTTTGAATAAATGAAAGTTCCAGAGAATATATCACAATATTTGACAAGATTTTCAAATACTCTTCACAGGCATCAAATTCGGAGCCATGAAACTATCAAATCAGCAACAATTCTATTCAGGGTCAGTGCAATCACCAGTATGATCACTGACCAAGTCCATCATCTTGAGTCCCTCCAACAGCTTGCAGTTCCTGTTCTTCAGCCTGTGGGCTTCATCAATGACTACACAGCGCCATGGAATATTCCGCAGCTCAGGACAATCAGTCAAAATCATCTCAAATGTAGTGATGATGGCATGAAACTTATAGGACCCCTTTATCACTCGACCCTACAAGGACAACTCTGAATTATTATTAAGCATTTAATGATTACATAAGTAACTTTAGGGATGAATAAATATTAAATATATGTAGTTATCTCTTTGAAGACCTCTTTATTTTAGGTGACATACATTCTGTTTTCAAGTTATTTTGGCGGTTTTTAACTATATGGTAAAACAGAATTGTAAAACAAATGAGAAAACTGTCAGTACATTTTGGATTTAATTTCCTAGCAGATCACATGTATCAATTACCACTAAGTGTACCCATTCTAGTCACACATTCACTTAAGACAGAATTTATAATTTCCCAAATCTAAAGATAAATACAGATTTCAATATTTTTTTCTTCTTTATTTAATTGTAGGTCAGATTATATACTTAGAACAAGCACACACACACACGTATATATATAAATAGCAATAATATATATATGGCAAAAGTCCTATTTACAATTACAGGACTTCCATTTACTATCCATAAAATGATTTTAGCACATACTACTCCTTCTTATCATGTCATTTATAATGCTTCACTGTTGATACACACTAACGGCATACAGGTAACTAGAGTAAGAAAAAAATTAAAGCAATTGCCACTCACAGCCAAAGCATAAATTCCTCCCTTGGGATATATTTCATTCATATGTGTCATATATTTCAAGGACTTTTTACATGCTTACTATTTTTTACTTCTAGCAATAGCATAATAAAATATTCTTTCTATTCACATTTAATATCACCATTTTTTGTTTAGTTTTCTCTTAGACTTGCAAAATAAAACTAATTAACATATCAATGTATTAAATGGATTTCAGTGATCATCAAAAGCAAAAAAAAAAAAATCACTCCTTCTAATCTAATAATCAGAAAAACCAAAGCTATAAAAATAAAGAGATGTTTCACAGACCTAGAAAGATAATACAAACATAAATTGAGTCAAATATCTAAAGCAAATTTCTCAATTTGGCAAAAATTAGACCTTCCCAAGTCACCAAGACTTTGATTTTTTTTTAACTCCTTAAAAATGCACAGAATAAGCACAAAGAATACAACCCGTGAAATTTTTACCTGGGGATCTTTGAAGTACATTTCATACAACTGAATGGTCCGACGACTAGCTTGACTCCCATGATACACAACCACATTCAACTCTGTCCAGGTTCGGAATTCCCTTTCCCAGTTGGGGATTGTGGACAATGGGGCAATTACTAAAAAAGGGCCATGGATTCCTTTCAAATATATCTCATAGAGAAATGTAATGGACTGGATAGTTTTTCCCAAACCCATTTCATCTGCTAAAATGCAGTTTCGCCTTTGGGAGGAAAATAAAGTACAAAAGTTTAATGAGTATGGATATGAGACACTGCTGTTATTTCACAAAATATATACCATTGTACTCACAAATGCATATCCAAAGGCTTTAGATGTTCTCTTAGATACAACAAAATATATTTTCAAACAAAATTTTCAAAGATGAAAAGTTATTTTTACATACTGATATCAATCTCTGTATTCGCATTTGTTAAATAAATATTACATGTATTTCCAATGCTTGCTTTAAAAAATTTTTTTATTAGAGTTAGAACATTAAGTTCCTTTTTATTGTTTTCAGTAACTAAACGAGCTACAGATATACTTAAAAGTGAAGAAAAACATGTTTTACATACATGTTGTACCAATTGAAAAGTAGCCAGTTTACTCCCTCCAACTGGTATTCCCTGAGTTTGTTATTGTTTTTATACTCCCTGGAACTCTCCGATTTCTTCCAATCATCAGCAGGAGGTCGCTCCTATTTCAAATATAGTAAATCCCATTAGTGGTACCCAGAAGATCACACCACTATGCTATTTTCAAATTAAATTCTCTCCCGTCAGCCAGTTCTTACCACACGCTCTGTTTCCGGCTCCCTGGACATTAATTTCTCAAACTCCTCGATCTTTGCTTGATCTATGTCCTGCCTCCGCTCCCACGTGCTGTCTTCATAAGGAAGTGAACACCACTTCACCAAATAGTGAGTCACAGGCTGGACCAGATTTAAATAAATCAGAATTGGATTCATTTGACCACATACATATATTTTATATATATTTCCATATGCATTAAGGAAAAGCATGCTCTACTTCATTTATCTATAGATATTATCCCAGCATGAGTAAGTCTGAACTGACAGAAATTTAAAAACTATGACCATCAAACAGTTGTTCCTAGTTAAGAGTCTCAAGTCTAAACTGGAAACAGTATTATTTGGTTTATCAGAACAAATTAGCCTTTTATCAAAATCATTGGTAAGTGATGTTCAAAAGCCAGGAAGTATAAAGAAATAGCTAGTAAATAGCAAAGCTGAATTTGAGATTTGTTTTACCTGTACAAATCATTCATCAAGAGTTTGATTCAGATTTACATGGTAAATCATCCTAGCATATTTAAATATTTACATAATTGGATGGTTTCTTAAAAAATGAGACATAGACTTAAATTTATTAGGAATTCTACCTTTTCCTTAAAAAGAGTGATAATGTTTGTATCCAATCACATTAAAATAATATATTTGAGCTTTAGAAGGCTGGAGGCAAAATATTTCAGGTAATGCAGATCAACAGGATTTCCTTTGTCTTTCTTCTAGAAAACACATGGGTTTGTTGACCTTCATTTCAAGACCAAGGTACGCTGATCTGGTTGTGATGTGAAAAATATTTGCTGTACAATGTAAATATGCTATGAAATATTTTTTAAAAGTATAACTAAGCAAAACCAGAAAAGTACAGATCATGTTACAGATATGGTCTTGGAAACAGCATAGAGTGTCATGACAGAGTTTGGAAGAAAATGAGAGTTCTATGCAGATCCTCCCTCGATAAGCAAGATCCAAACATTGTATATATAAAATTCAATTTACATGGAGAAGCCAGGAAGGACAGAACTCGTGGTGGGTGGGCACATCATTATCAAGACACAATACTCAGAAGTCACTACACTTGTCTTCATTCTTACTTTCCTATCAAATATCCTTTATAATCTCACAGGGTTTTGCAAAGCAAAATGAGAGTGCTGAGACCAGGATATTTTAAAAGAAATAATGCCTATTGGTCTCTGCGTACCACATTAAATGAATTCATCAACTTCACTAATGATGCCCAATGCTAAATAATCTTAAACTCCATTCTGCCACAAGTGACACTCAGGTATATGAAGATACTTTGTGCAAGATGATAGATTTATACCAAAATGTACTGAATTCTTTTGGACATTCTTTTGGACATACTGTAGAACTGTACAAAATGTCAATGTATTTGTTTTATACTGAAAATCGATTGTTCTTAAAAAGCTCTCAGACTAAACTAAAACATATTTAGCACTATTATTAAGTCATAAAATAATAATGAATCGTTAAGTTTCAGTTAAATTTAGACCAAGTGTGTCACAGTCCAAGGCTCTGACCAAGACCAGGTCTAGGATTCTACCATCTTCTCTATAAACATGTATGGGCTGCCTGAATCACCACTTTGTAATACAAATGATCTCCTGTTACCTCTCCCCGGTCATCTGTGCTACGTGCAAAGTCCATTATCCGGTCAACCTCCACATAATCTGGATTAAAAAGCTCATCCTCAATCTATACCAAAGGGGAAAAAAAAAGTTAAAAGGTTTATTTATTTCCCGAGATGAAATACTATTCCACTTTTTCTACCAGGCAATAATATTTTGGGTCACAGCAATACAAATCTTGTATTTGGCAAATTCTATTATATTAATTGAAATGCTACAATTTAGCAAAATCATTCCCCATGAGAAAATCAGACTTCTCAGACTTTGTTAACTGGGTCTTTTAATTACCGTGTGAAACCTTTTACTGTGAGCGAATGTTTAAGAATATTTTAAATGAAGTGTGAAATTACAATTCACTAATGAGCAATCCAAAAGGCTTATGGCATGCAATGCATTTAGCATTCTTGAAACTAGAGTTTGCAATGAAGAATCAGAGTCATGCAAAGTGTTACTTAGAATCTCATAACTCCTGGAGTTGTCTGATGCTTTACAGCATCATTTACAAAATGTTATTCAAAAGTCAAATACATAGAAACCAACTAATTTCATATTTTAGCATGAACAGAGTTTACAACGTTTGGTAGTCTTTGCCAATCAATATTAGTACCTCATTTAGATAAGTCTTGTCATTAATCTAAGTGTTCTAATGACTTATACTGAATGTCTAGGGCAAAGTATTTAGGATAAAGAGATGAGGCCTAAATAATTGGCTTATTTAACCAATATATTAAACAATCTTTACAAAAGTAAAGTAATACTGCTGCTTGCAAAGGTATCTCATATAAAATACTAGAATATGGCTCAAAAGGAAGTTACAGACTAAGCCATACCCAAGAGAAGTTAGGGTCAGACAAGTTTCAGATGTTAGAAAACAAGAGACACATTTTATTATATGGGCCTCTTGATTAACTTATCAAAAATATAACTGCATTAAAATATTTTGCAAAAGGCAAACTAGAAGCCACTTAGACACCATTCTTAACCTTTGAATTGCAGGTTGAAAAGATAAACAATTGAGTCGTCATCTGCTCAAGAACAAACTTTCCCTGGCTACTCAGCCTCCTTAAAACACCAAGTTGGGAAGCTTTGAATTGTGAATTATGAAACAAAAAGCAGAAACACAAATATGTGTCTCAACTACCTCAGGCTTTGACACAGAGGTGATTAGTAAGGCAAAAAAAAAAATCCATTGAAATGTTCAACTATTATAAAGTATTAGGATATTAATGCACTGGCTTTGTCAAAAGCTTCTAGATTTAGGTAAACACATGTTATCCATGTACAGCAGAAACACTTAAACTTTCCCACAACTAGGTTTTGACAGCAAAAACTCTCTTTAAAAAAACTTGTTCTTAAACGCGAGCTTTCATATTCAGTGCTGAATTAAAATCCTTAACTTTTCCTAAACATTTCTACCCTTTGAGTAATCTATTGCATCAGACATGTGACGACATTTTCAGTCTAAATGATGTTTTTGAATAGAGATTTTAGTTGCAGCAGGCTTGTAAGGCAGCCTAAGGAAAAACAAAGAATGTAAAAGCAGCTGAAACTGAAAATCTCAAAGCAGCACAACCATGGAAGATTTGAAGCTGTGATCATGTATGGGATGAAACAAAGGCATGTGCATGTGTAAGAGAGGGAGGAAGGGGACTGCGGTCCTTCTCTGCTAACTCCCACTCAGGACAGAAGTTAAGATTTCTAGCTGCCAAGTTACCAGGTAAATAATGAACATTCAACCTTGGTATGTGTAGCTAGGGCTAGGCACAATTTCCTAAAGACAGTGTGACTACAGGAGACAGAATACAAATAAATGTAAAAAGCACAATGGTAGCTTTCCCCCCCATCCCTAAATCCAGGACCAGGATTTAGGGATGGGGGGAAAGCTATCATTGTGCTTTTGCCTGTTTCCCTCCTCCTCGCCCACAGAAAAGGTCAGCAGAACATATGGTGTCTCTTTCTAAAAGAAGGCTAATGATTTCAGCTCATCCAATGTCACATAAGTTTAACTCTGGTTTCATTAAGAAGGGCATGAAAAACAGAACCTCACAGCACTGTCTTCAAAATCAAATATTAAGATTCTTTCTTCGAAACAATTTTCCTCAAAATTCTTTTGAAGAAAGAATCTCCTTAACATTCTCCAAGATCTAAGAACTGAGTCACATTTGAGTAACTCCATTCCACTCAGTGCTAACCACTGTACTGCCGAAAACGCTGCATACTCAGAGCCAGAGGTGGTGATGCCAACACGTCTTTAGGAAAAGAGCAACCACATGACCTCCCAGCGAATGCAGACTTTACCATAGGCCAGTTGGGATTATGGAAATCAGATCCCAGAAGAACACAGACTTATCGCCTGATAGTATAAGGATTTTATGACATAAAAGTACTAAATATTCTTCTGTCCCACCTTCCTTCATCTCCAAAAACGGGTAGCAGTGAAAAGTAGGTTGTTAAACAGATACTATTTTGCATCAAATTGTATGCTTCTTTACAGTTTACACTCTGTCAACTGTTTTATAAAAAGAGGAACTAATAAGTCAGCAAGTCCTATCTTTCAATGTTAGGGTTTTTCTTTTATCTACTTGAGGCTGTAAATGAAACCAAATTCGTGATCAAAAGTCTAGAGACCCTAGTAAGCAGCTTGTGAAAGCACTTTTAAAAAAATGTAAGTGACTGTACTGGGCAGGGTGGGAGGCGTACGGAGCGGCAGAACTGGCACTTCTATTAAGTGCAGATTTTCTTCCCTGCCCTAGGTATTGCTGTATTTCTATAGCTGATACCTAGGATAAAGGAACACAGGCAAAGATATCATTACCAGTTTCTATAGTACAGCACAGCATTTGTGAAAATGAGTTTAGTGAACTCTGTGATTAGGTATTGATTTGAACAAAAGAAATTTGTCACATACTTTCCCCAACAGAAGTTAAGCTTTTGTATCTTAGAACTTGTACTAAACATTTACTATAGAGTTCTTAACCTGCTCAATCTCAATAGAACTTTTGTCCACTTACTTAATTTCATCGTCTAGTGACTGTACTTTCTTTACAAGATTTTTATCATACCATCACCGCTATTTCCACATAATATCATAAGGACCGGTATCTTCTAGAATAAGCAACAGGAAGAATGAGAAATTTCCTGTTTACAAATTTGTTAGCAAAAACCAGTTACCAATATGCAAGTAACAGCACCAAATGAGGTTAACTAGTTTTTCTTAATTTGCTGAACTAAAATTTTAAATTTAGAACATTTTAATAAAGTAAATACTTTAGAAAAGTAAGCAGGTATTTCGTACCTCTGAAAGGAACTTGTTCTGGCCCTGCTTTGCCTTAAATCGTTTAATTTTTTGCTGAATTCTCTTATCTTTTTCCAGATCTTCTACAGATGCCCACTGACAATGAAGATAAGAGCTGAAAGAATAAAATAATATCCTTGAAATATGTAGAATATAATTAATCCTTTATTATGTCTTCTCTTATTTAAAAAAAGCCAACTAAACAGATAATTAACAAAATGACCTGCTTAATTACTTATTAAGGCTGCTGAGCGACACTTAATATACCCACTAGTGTTTGAATAAGAAGAGAAAATCAATAGTAGTGCCTAAAATTTGCCTTCTGTCTAGATCGCATGCGTGCGCGCTCTCTCTCTCTCTCTCTCCCCCCTACCCCATCTCTCTCTCTCTCTCTCTCTCTCTCAAGAGAGAGAGAGAGAGAGAGAGAGAGAGAGCGCATGCACACACATACCTAAGCCTCCAGCTCTCTTACCCACTACCAGAGACGGGGTAGAGGGAGGAGATACAGAGAGAGAGTGAGAGAGGGAATGGCCTAATAACAAGCTATTTCCATAAGTGAATGGATTATACTTCAATATAAAACAATTAGCACTGCAGGGTGGCTTCAATTCTGAATTTACACTTTGAACCTCTTATCATTGAGAAGTAGATTTTTATCAAGTTAAAATAATTCAAATTTAAAATAGCAGTTTCTTTGAAGATAAGAGGTGTAGGGTACCCTAGTCATCCAAGGCCTGTCATACTAGTCCCAAAGGGAAACCTAACCTGGTCCTTCTATAGCAATCTAGGAGGAAAAGAACCACTGTCTGCTCCTGGAACACCAGGCCATGCCCCTCACCAGCTCCTCCTAATCAGTTCCTGGTCTCCCAGGCTATGGTCCTACAGGGTTCTGCAATGATGTCCCTTGGTCCCCTGTGAATGTTTCACTTGGTATCGTCTATACCTGCACTAGGCAAACCCCTTCCCCTCAGATGCACCACCTCCTGCTCTGAGCATGTATGGTGTCTTCCCTCACCTGAACTGGAATATATTTGCACTTCCCTTTCCTTCTCCAACACTCACAGGTCAACAGTTAATATTTCATGGCAACTCTGACATTCTTTTGTTTAGTTCTTCAATATTCTTTTGTCCCATCACCCTCTCCCTGCCCCCCAAATAACCCTGACAGCCTCCTATTTCTCTTTCTGGTGATGACATTAAAAGAAATGATATGCTTGAATATATATACCTATTTCAGAATCAACATACTACTACTCTTAGAAATTGTGCTTTAGCAGAAGTCAGAAGTTTAGAAAATGAAAAAGTAAAAAAAAATACACAACCATTAAAAAATTTTCAAAAATGATTTATGACATAGGAAATGCTTATGATATTAAGTAGCACATAACTGATAAATTATGCAATATGATTTTCAAAGGCAAGATTCATTTAGTCCTTCTATAATTGAGGGAGAAAAGGATTTTAAATACATATGACTTATATAGCTATGAATTGATATCAACACTGTACATACACACACAAAATAGACTAGATGAAATTGTATCAAAATGCTAATACAGGTTGACCATCCCAAATCTGAAAATCCAAAAACCAAAATATTCTAAAACTCGAAACTTTTTGAGCACCAACATGATACTCAAAGGAAGTGCTTGATAGAGTATTTTGGATTTCAGATTTGGGAAGCTTAACCACTAAAGTATAAGGCAAATATTCCAAAATTCAAAAAAATCCAAAATCCAAAACACTTCCGATCTCAACTATTCCAGATAAGGGATACTCAACCTGTAATAATTATTTCTGGGTGCTAGGACTGCAAGTATTTTATTTTCTACTTTCAATCTGTAGTTTTCAAATTTCTAATAAATAATATCCAATACTGGCATAATCAGAAACACATATTATGTGAGGCAGGCAGATCACCTGAGGTTGGGAGTTTGGGATCAGCCTCACCAATATAGTGAAACCCCAACTCTACTAAAAATACAAAAATCAGCCAGGCCGTGGTGGTGTGCACCGATAATCCCAGCTACTCAGGAGACTGAGGCGGGAGAATCACTTGAACCCAGCAGGTGGAGGTTGCAGTGATCTGAGATCACACCACTGCATTATAAAATAATAAAATAAAAATAATTTGCCCTAGTCTCCAAATTATTTGACAGAAAAAGCACTTGTGCAATCAGTTAGTATTCTTGTTTTGGCTGAGGTGCAAATGCCTTCAAAGCACCACCTGTGTAGCCTTGAGGTGGCACCAGCCCTGCTTTACCTGCTATAAACTAGGTTGAAATTTTCAGTGTGACTCTGCTTTCTAGACCCTGATGATAACCCATTCTGGAGACTTAGTCAGGAAGAAGAGGAAGGAAGAATGAAGGGTCACAAATAGACTGCTTTGTGTTAATAGATAATTAAGGCAAGAAAAAGTTCTAACTGGACTAGAACTAAAATATTTTTTAAAAGTTATGAAGAAGTAAATGTAAGAAAAATATTATAATGCTAATAAATAATCTGAACTAGGCCCTACAGATAACACAGTTTATGGTCACTTTGGAAAACAAAATTTTATTTTAAAATGTAACTACTCTTTATGAAACAGGTATACATTTATACCTAATCTTTACAGTTTAAAAAAAAAAAGTAAAGAGCATATCCCTTACCCATATCAGTGCAAAGTACTAAATAAAATATTAAACAAATACAACTTCACTTCACATTAATAAAATAATACATCATGATCAGGTAGTTACTTATTTCAGGAATGCAAGGTTGGTTCAATATTAGGAAATCCACTAAAAATACACAATATTAAGTTATCTAAGGAGAAAAATCGCACAATTATTTCTAGTGATACTGAAAAAACATCTGACAAAATTTAACACCCGTAATGGATTTTTAAAACTTAGGAAGATAGGAATTAATAGGTATTTTATTAACACAATATTTGAAGATTTTAGTTCTAAAGACAGGATCTTACTAAATGAAGAAACACCACAGAGTTTTCCACAAAGATCAGAAAGCATGGATACCTATTATCTCCATGATTATTCAATATTGTATTTGAGATTATTAGCCAATGTCACTGACAAGTCAAAACAATAAGAGACATAATAATTAGAAAATAGTAAGTAAAGCTATCTCTGTTTGCAGATTATATGATCAAGTACCTGGAAAACCCTAGATAATCAATTAGAAAACTAACTAAAATAATAAAATAATCCAGTAATGTAGCAGAATATAAAATTTGCATATAGAAGTCAACATACTGTCTTCATTCACACCAAGAATTACCAATAAGGAGATATGTTAGTGAAAACCTCTTTCACAATATCAACAAAGATAAAATACTTGGCAATAAATTTAATTAAAAATATGCAAAATTTGTGCAAGAAAATATTTAAAACTCTTACAAGACATAAAAGTTTAACTGGACCAACTGAAAAGGCACCCTTGTTTTCACACTGTGTAACTCAAAATCATACACCATACATTTGTAAATTTAACACAATGTAAATAAATAAAATGCAAACAGGCATTTATATGAAGCTAAACAATACTAAATTTTATATATTAAAAAAACATGCAAGAATATCCAGGAAAACATTAAAATATAAAAGCTAATAGGGAACTAGATCTACCAGATATTAAAATACACTATAAAGCCTCCCTAAGTAAACAGTGTGGTACTGGCTTCTGAATAGACAGTCTGTTCAAAGGCATAAAGTACAGATAAATAAAAATAAATAAATAAAATAAATAAACTTTAAGACATAATAAAGTTTACATCTGAAAAATCACTGAGGCAACAATGGACTTTTTCTTTTTTTTTTGAGACAGTCTCACACTGTCGCCCAGGCTGGAGTGCAATGGCACAATCTTGGCTTAACTGCAACCTCCGCCTCCTGGGTTCAAGCGATTCTCCTGCCTCGGTCTCCAGAGTAGGTAGGATTACAGGCACCTGCCACCATGCCTGGCTAATTTTTTGTATTTTTAGTAGAGATAGGGTTTCACTATGTTGGTCAGGCTGGTCTCGGACTCCTGACCGCATGATCTGCCCACCTCGGCCTCCCAAAGTACTGGGATTATAGGTGTAAGCCACCATGCCCAGCCAAAAGTGGACTCTTTAATAATGGTGCTAGAACAACAATTGAAAAAGAATTAAATTACAGCCATGACTTATACATTACACAAGAATAAACACCAAATGGATCAGGCACCTAGATGAATAAAATAAAACCACAAAGAACGCATGGACAAATTCCTTTGTAATCTGGATATAGGGAAAAGCTTTCTAACTATGACACTAAAGCTAGAAACAATAAAAGAAAAATTGTTAAATCTGACTGTACAAAAAATTTTAATATATAATACAAGAAACACCATCAAGTCAAAAGACAATTCAAACAGAGAAAAGATAATTGCAACATATAACCCAGATAAAGAACTAATATCGCTTACATATAAAGAGCTCTTAAAAGTTGAGAAGAGCATGACAGAAAAATGAGCAAAAGACACAGACGACTGACACAACAAGATGTAAAAAGTGGCCATTAAATTTATAAAAAGGAGTTCTTATTCATAGTAAGAGAAAATGCTAAATAAAACCTCAACTGAAATACAATTTCTTACAAAAATTAAAAAGTAGAACAGCACACTATGCTAGAAAGGTTGTGGGGAAATAGGTGTTTGCTGCATATGTTGTTGATAGGAACACAAATTCACACAACCTGAAGGAAGGGAATTTGGCAGTATCTCTCAAAAATACATATACGTGTGCCTTTTGATCTAACAAACCCACTTCTGGGAATTCACCTGGAAGTCATGCCTCCAACAAGCTGAAAATCTATAGATATGAATGAGAATATATATTGTGGCATTATCTGTCATTGGAAAACATCAGAAGCCACTTATACACCCACATACATAGAAGGCTGGTTGGATGGTTATGGCTCAGTCATGCAATGGAATATTAGGCAGTTGTAACAAAGAACGAGGGGGACCCCTACAAACTGATGCAAAGTGATTTCCAGAATATAGTGTGGGAAAAAAAAAGCAAAGCACAAAAATGTACTAACAGTATACCAATTTCTTTTTTTTGTAAGAAAGAAGAGGAAATTATACCTGCATGCTCATGCCAAAAATTACAGAAAGGATAAACCCAGGATTAGTAAGGAAATAAGTAGGAATGAGGCGGAAAGGAAGGGAGGACTACACTTCTTTTGTGTATAGTTCTGACTTTTGGAACATACTAGTATTTCACAAACTTGAAAAACAATTAATAAAAATCAACAGGGGGCTAAAATGGAATACCAGTACAAACCAAAACTAAGGAAACACACTGTGTATCAAGTAAGTCATGAGGTCTCAACCTTTTTTGGCACCAGGAACCAGTTCTGTGGAAGACAATTTTTCCACGGACTGGGGCAGGGTTATGGGCGGGGAGAGGTGGTTTGGAATGAAACTGTTCCACCTCAGATCAGGTATTAGATTCTCATAAGGAGTACACAACCTAGACCCCTCACTTCACAGTTCACAATAGTGTTCATACTCCTATGAGAATCTAATGCTGCACTGATCTGACAGGAGGCGGAACTCAGGTAGTCATGCTCAGTTGCCTGCCGCTCACCTTCTGCTGTGCGGCCAGGTTCCTGACAGGACATGACCAGTACTGATCCACAGCCTGGGGGTTGCGGACCCCAGAAATAAATAACAAACTACACTGGTGGGGCAAGAAAAGAGAATAACCAACCCAAGGAAATTCTGGATAAAGTTTTAGTCCCTATGCCCAAAAAAACTAAACAAATATAGGCTCTTTTTTACAGAAATATGGGCTAACAAGTAATTCTGAAATCACTTCCTATACATGTAAGGACTGACAAAAAAGCAAATATAAAAAATAAGAGAGCCAGGTTTATTCTGGTTGAAGAGGGAATTATTAATATTAAAGGGGAAAGGAGAGAACAAAGCCTGTGGTGCTGGAATAGTAATGGAAGTATCAGTATATAGGCACTCTTTTTGCTGTTGTGTTAGGCAGGTAGATAAATATGTGTGTGTATATAACAAACAGATAAATTTGTGTGTAACTCGAGATATATATATATATCTCCACACACACCCACATGTATGTGTACACTCTCCCAGCCCTATCTACTGAGAGAGACTAGAAGCAACAATTCTTCAGCAACAAGGAGCACACCTAAGGCCCAAATCTTGGTTTCTCAATGTCCCTCTTCACTAAAAGCAACCAAGTATTCTTGGAGAAGTAACTGATTGTATAAAACAGGGGAGTTACAAGATGAGCCTGAAACATCCTCTGGTGCCAGAAAGCAAGAAAGTGTTCAAAGAAAGATGGGGACAAGGCAATAGGATGGAAGAGCCAGTCTGAAGAGGCTCCCACTGGCCAAATCCGGGATAATGTGAGCAAAGTAAATACTACTACAACAGTAAAGAGTTATAACCCCTTGAATAAAATGAGAAACCGCAAGTCCGCACGGCTACAAATTAGCAAATGGACAAGAAGGTAAAGCTCTTCTTTATAGTAAAAACCCAACCAATCAATGTAGAAGAAATAATGGAATTAGTAAATCACCACTTAGCAACCATTACCATATTTAAGTC
Source organism: Aotus nancymaae (assembly GCF_030222135.1). Classification (NCBI taxonomy): domain Eukaryota; kingdom Metazoa; phylum Chordata; class Mammalia; order Primates; family Aotidae; genus Aotus; species Aotus nancymaae. The sequence goes on along the minus strand of NW_026988450.1, from coordinate 11,889,999 downwards.
TCAAAGTATCTTTTCATAAGATACACATTAAAAAAAAAAAACAGAAATTTTTGTACTATTTTTATAATTTTCCTACAAACACGAAATTGTGTCCAAATAAAAGGCTAACAAAAACTCTTAGTTTTAAGGAAATCTTAGTTTCTCTTAGCTCTCAGTAATAACAGTCAGGAAAGCTATTTTTTTCCAAAACTCCCTTTACCTCATCTCAAATGACTTTGGAGGAGGGCTAGAGTCTCCTGATCTGGCAGTGACACCTGGTCAGGAGCTCAGAGCCCATCTCTGGGGTCACTAACAGGCTGACTGGAAGGAGGCCTCACTGTCACGCACTGATCTGGAGGTCTCTCTTGTAGTGCCATTATTTTGGTGACTGATATTGGAACGCCTCTGCTCTTGTTTTGACTTGGTAAATCTACAAGGGAACTCTCTCCCTCTGGTTTACTTAGTTTTACCTCCTCCTTACCATAGGAAATCGTGTTGTAGGCATAATTTCCACAAGTGTAAACTGACATGCTCTGAGGACAAAAGAATGACGACAGTTAACATTTTCTGAGCATTTTTTAAATTGTCAGACTGATTTAATTGAACTCATGATAAAACTGATAGAGATTTACCTTTTTACTTGGTAAAAGGTTTTACTCAGAACTTCTTCAGAAGTGCATCAATTTACTAACAGTGCCAACTACAACAAGGGAGAATGATAAAAAATCCATGGCACCTGATGCTTTCATTTTCTAGGGTGGGATAAATTTCCTGATGCTGTTTTCAGAACTTCTCTTTAAAGCCCTAAGAATGTATTAATATGGTGGTTTAGCTCTTTGCCTTAAAAGGGATACAAAATACATTTAATGTTTACACTATCAATGAACATTTTTGTCTTTGTTCTGTGATTGTTACAAAATGGCCTCAGTCTTCTTCAGCAGAATGACTACTGACTGAAAACATCCCAGCTCATCACGATGTCTGTCTGGGCCAGCTGTACTGCCTACAACAGAATCCACAAGGACAACAACTCACTGTGGTTTTCAGTTCAGATTTTTAAGTTATGCAATTCAAATCTACTAAACAAATATCAGAAACAAATCAAAATAGATAAAACTATACCTCACTGCATTTTAGAACCTGAGTGATGTCATGGTTCTCTAGCGCTTTCGTTCCACAGGAGAGCTCCCGTCTCTAGGGCCTTGCCCCCATGCACAGGTGAAGGGAAGAAGTGCAGCCCCAGGGGGTGGAATTCATGATCAGAGGACAGGGAAACACTGCTTTATTCATTTTTCTATTATTGTAGAAGTTTTTATCCTCTCAAAAAATACTTATTGGTTATATGTAGAAGTTAGTCAACTTTTACACCAATCACACATTTTCCAGAAAAACTGAATTCATAAAATATCAAAGATACACAGGTTGGTTAAAAAATGGTCTCCCAGGCCATGATGACTAAATAAATCAAAGTTTCTTAATTTCCCAATTTTAAAAAAATGGTTGCTTAGTTCTTGGAAAACATAGCCCCCCCGCCCTATTAAAAACAAAATCGCAATTTACTTACAAGTTTTTGTATTTCACATAGAATTCCTCAATTTCTACCTCTTCTCCAGATTCCTTCTGCAACAAAAGAAAATTTCAGGCACATACTTAAAACCACCTACTAGAGTATTTCAAAAGTCATAATTTACTACCACATGAGCACAAAGCCGGACTGAGAAGAGCAAAACAGGACCTTCTCGTAAGATGAGTACGCTGTGCACTGGGAGGCGGTCAGGGCCACGGAGACTGCCACACTTAGGCCCATGCACGCACCTCTGCTCAACATGCGAGAGCTTCTAAGACATGAATCACTTTAACTCCTCCCTAACCACATGCAGCTTCATTCACAACAACCTGACCCCAAATTTGGCTTTCTGCCAAACCCACAGTGTTAAGTAGACGCCAAGTGTACCATTTTCTCAGGCAGCAGCCAATTAGCAACTGCTCTCCTGAATGCCATATGTATTATTTTTGGCTGCCTCATGGCAACTTTACATTGTGGGTTTTGTAATGTTTTAAAATATTTAAAAGACATTTATTTCTCCATATACTTAATAACTCTAAACAAGAAACCATATAAAACTAAACCTTGTTCTTACGCTGTAATTTCAGTGCATCACTATTCATAGTTTTAGTTTCACTCAATGGTACAATTAAAATCTCTCAGACAAGATGTCTCACATACATAGCAGCCAAATAAAATTAACACTCCAAATACTACATTTAGGTAAGGTTAAAATTGTGATACATGTCAGCCAAATCAAGAGTTTTCAGTGGTAAGATTATCTATAATATCTCCCTTGATCCTACCTGCTGTACTGTATGCAGAAGATAACATTCAGATGATATTTTAGTCATCTCTCTTTATTCCCCTTTTGGTTTTAGGCTGTTAAACAAGTCATAATATGTAATTTCCTTCTGGAACATTTGATCAGATAAATCAGGGATCTAAAATATAAACACCACTTACAGATGTTTGGGGATTGCTTTTACACTCTTACATAAGAGACCCCAAGCCTGCCTCAAGGGTCCTGTATGGCTGTTCAGCCACCTTCGAAATGCTTCGAAAAAAATCAAAGCAAGTAGGAAGATGGCAAAGAAGAAACAAAAGCGCAAAGGCCTCTACTGGGTAACAGACTGGCACGGATCTGTTCAAAGGCACTAGTCCCCTCAATCTCTAACCTTCAAACTATTTTCAAAGATTGTGAACTTAAACTTTTCTTTGAAATGCTCACTTATATCAGTTAAACCTAATTTTTTTTTTTTTTTTTTTTTGAGATAGGATCTGGCTTTGTCACCCAGGCTTGAGTGCAGTAGTACAAACATGGCTCACTGCAACCTTGACCTACCAGGCTCAAACAGTCCTCCTGCCTCAGCGACCCCCATCACCCCACCGCCTCCCCAAGTAGCTGGAACTACAGGCACACACCACCACACTCAGCTAATTTTGTATTTTCTGTAGACTGGGTTTTACACCATGTTGTGCAGGCTGGACTCAAACTCTTGGGCTCAAACAATCCCCCCGCCTTAGCCTCTCAAAGTGATGGGATTACAGCATGAGCCACCATACCCAGCTAAACCTATATTTTAAATAGTTTCTTGCCTGCCTAGAAATTATCAAGAAGGAGTCTGGATATGCAGGAATGGTCAGTACCTATTAATATCTGGTTGTGCCCTAACGGATTTATGAAAGATCATAACTCTAAAGAATTCTTTTAAATGAATATATTCAGAACACCTTCTATGTCACAGACTTTTAGTTATTCAAAATAAAAAGAAATGTTTGCTGGATGGCTTCAAGAACCACCAACATAAATGGAACATGGAATTAACTTATAAATAAATACTAGCCAGTTCAAGTGGCAATCCATCCAAGACCTACCCTACTTTTTTCTCTAGCCCTAATATTTCTCCATTCTACTCCCATTTCGAGATATATTATCTTTATATAGAACCAGACATTCCAGTAGAAAGACAAAAAGATAGCAGATGATCAGGGAAAAAGAGAAGAAAGGATGAAACTAGATCCTTTGATTCTTCACATAGCATTATCATGAAATTCAGATTAAGAATGGAACTCAAATGTCTGAGCTTTTACTCTTCTGATAATAATTATATTTCTTTCAATTTTGAAGGCATTTTAGAAACTACATATCATTTATATAACCTATATATATATATTATAAATCATAAACAAAATTTATCATGTCTCTTATTATTTCTCCTGATTCTTCTATCTGATCTTTTCTACCATACTGTCCTTTTCTTCTCATTCTAAATGGTCTCGTCATCCCATAATTCTAAGTGGGCACCAAAACATACAGGATCAAATCTTGAACAGTAAAGACAGTTTTTATTCTGTCTCAAGTCTGTTTGAGAAAGCTGACTCTTACAGCGATCTGTCCCCAACTCTCATTACTACCCATTTTATTGTCATGATCAGCTATTCCTCTGGAAAACTGCTGTGAAAATGCCTAACAAGAGAGTCTAGGCTGCCTAAGAGGAACCAACTAGGCTCTGAAACTTCCTTTAGCAGCACCTGGAGCTGGTATAGAATTGTCCGAGGGCCTGTATCCTTTGGATGTTTCAGAATATAACACTTTGTTCTGTTTAACGGGCCACACATATTGGATCACCTTCTTCTTGCCCCTAGAATTAGAAATAGTGCTGTTTTTCACTGTTCCTTTCATATAAATATGATCATCTTTTCTTTTACTGAACAGTAAAACAATTAATAAAAGTATGTGAATTCATAAGCCCTCAGAAGCATCACTTCAATTATTTACTAAATGGGAGGCAGTCTGACCAGCCTCTGATAGTAGCTTAAAACAGCCCCAATCCCGAAACCTCTCACCTCTAAGCCCTGTTTTCAGAAGCCATTCTACAATGGGCATAGGCAAACGAGTAACTAAGTCAAAGCACTATTTCCATACATGCACACACATATACACACAACAATCGAATTTATTTCTTGAGCAGCCACATTAAATTTGAGAACCCAGTAATATTATGTATTTAGTAGAATTTTTCTGAGAAATGTATAAACCTTTTCATTAGACTCTGAGATTCATCTATGGAAATCCTTATTATTCATAAGAAATTTAAAGTTTCAAATATATTAAGCCATACTTGTCCCATTGTTCACACGACCCAGAAACTGTGAGAAGGCAATAAATGAGTTCTCCAGCCACCTGGATTCTAAATAGCCATCCAGAGTCTAGGCCTAACTTAGGTTTTTCCTAAGCATCTTACTACTAAATTAAATTAAGCATCTTACTACTAAATTAATTCTTAGTCAAGAAACTAAACTACATAGCAAAAAAAGATAACATTTAGTTAAATAATACGCAAAAGAATGAAAAAGCACCTCAATAAAGTTATCAATAAGGCATGGGTATGAATCCCCGTTCACTTCTGGCCCAACCTACTGTATACTTTACTGGAGACACCAAATCGCCGTTCACTTAGGGAAAAAATAAGGGCATGATAATGGATGAGATGAAGAGTTTTGTCTTCTTTACACTCTAAGGGGCTCGACTAAAGAGAATTAAAACACAGTCTGAAAATATGTCCTGTAGTCAAAGAAAAATAAAAAATTTTAGGGATACAGTCACAATTCACTTTTAAAACTACTTTTGACCTTCTGATACAAAAAAAAAAAAAAAAAAAGGATTGGAATTATTCTCCAAAGATGAATGTCTCAAAACAGAAAGAGCTACAGGATGACTAACCAAGGAAAACAAAATAACTACCCTTTATACAATCAAAGTAACCATTCATATATCTACCTCAAAATTCAAATAGGCACTGACTATCCCATGCAGCTAGGTATCATGGACATTAACCTATGGATTTAGAACAACATAAATGCCTATTTAACATGAGGTGTTGAATTCGGATGCCTCTGTCGGATGAGTTTTGTGAGTTTACACAACTCCATCATTATGGATCATGATGATTCTCAGGCTATAGTGATGAGGTCAACTCCATGTTTGAAAAACATGGAGTCTCTACTCTGTGTCAACACCATGCAGTGACAGGCTCTGAGAGCTCATAGCCAGTTTCTACAGTGCTGCCTGGCAGAGATAAAGATGCTTCTCACAGCCAATTATTAAATTATTCATGGTAATAAGAAACAGACCAGCAGGCATAGATAGAATCCACAAAAAAATCTCAAATTTCCTTTTGTTTCTATTTGCAACACTTTCTTCTAATGTTATTAAAGGTGATAACTAAAGTACCTACTTTGAGAATATCAGTAGTTTTAAAAGTTAGCACCTGTTAATGTTTAGTATCTTCTAATTTTTTTATTGCCCTTTAATATCAGCAATTGAAAAGCAATTCCACGAGCTCCACATCTCTCCTTTATTTTAAATCACATCTCAAAGCATATCTCCCTTCCAGAATAATTTTTCCACTAATTTTCTCCATCTTCAAATTCACCAACTCAACAAATGTCCACCCTCCTGTACAGTGATTTTTAATCTCCTATGGTAAGATAAACCCAGTCATCGGTAAATGGTTAATAGCATGTATTCCTAAACCATGGGTACCTATCTTTAAAGGGTAGCTAAAGAGGAAAAGAAAACAAAAGGCCTGAAGTGGGCAAAACAGAAATAAAAAGCAATGTTCAACATAATGTATAGTCTAAACAGCTCTGAATAATAGGGCTAATTATAATTTGCAACCCCTAAACCTGCTGAGTATGCCTGCTGAAGCACTATCAATTGAATGAAAATTAATATATCCCATCCAAACGACATGCTATTTACTCAAACAAGTCACTTCAATTCAGTGAAGGGGATTATTCTTCAAAGCATGTCAAGTATTTAAATTTTACCATATATCTACAATTCACAAATTAGCAGTTCTAGAGTCATTAGTAGGACAAAAATGCAACCTTCTAATGAGTTAAATAGTGCTCGTTTCTACTTGAACAGGTGGGAAATTTGGCTGAGATTTTATCATTTAATTCGTCAGGGAGGAAATCTTCACATCCAAAGAGTCACCAGATAGCCAGTCACTCCACGTCCCATATCCCCTATACTCAATGGGAAAACAACTTGAAATGTTGCTCTTGATTATATTCATATAAACTAGAGATGTATATTCCGATAAATATTTATACCTTGGATCACACAAACAGTATTGAAATGAAAGTAAAGAGAAGTTTACTGCTGGTACAATAACATGTTCAAGGATCACTCAGTAGCAGTATTTGAATAGTAATGGTTTCCTATTTGATAAGCCTGGGATCTCACTTTATTATAGGACTCTCGCTGAGTCCTCTAAGTCCTCCATTACTCATCTCTCTTACTGGGAAGTTACACTTTCTATACATTTTACTAAAATTAAACAAGTTTAGGCACAATGGCTCACATCTGTAATCCTAGCACTTTGGGAAGCCAAGGCAGAAGGATTGCTTGAGCCCAGGAGTTTGAAATCAGCCTGGGCAACATAGCTAGACCATGTCTTTATTGTATTTTTCAAATTTTTTAAAAGTTTGTTTTACATGCTGGAACACGAAGTTGTAGTTCCACCCTCCTTGAAAGCAAATAAAAAGAAAGAACTGTGACACAGACACCTATGTGTCTACTACTTTCTAGAGACACGGAAAATTGCATGTTGTAATACCTAATGCACCTGCAGTTTTATGTAATTATTCAAACTAAGCAAAGCATTTTCTCAAAGTGGGCAAGAAAAGAGGTAACCGAGATAAAACAGGGAATTTTCACCAGTAAAAGAAAACACAGTGTCACTGGCATTTTTCGTTAAAGAGCATATGAGTCCCTCAATGACAAAGCTATCAAGCTAGTGACAGATACTTAGAGCTCACCTTTGCAGATCAACACAAACTTTGAATAATTCTGAAGTACTAAGTCAAACTATTTTTTTAAATTACACTGAAAACAGACCTGTATTTCATCTTTGCATTGGCAAGAAAAACACTAATGAATAATTCAATTGTATATGAAAAAATGTTCAAAAACATATGAGAAAACACCTACTTGCCAAAATGACAAACAGAATTTCCATCCTAACATGGAAGAGGGGGAAACTTTCCTAAGAGAGATTAGAAGTAAATTCATGTTTATGATTTTTATGAATAACATTTATGAAAAACACAGTCTACAACTCTGAAAGTCCCATACATTTCTTTGGAGACGTCTGAGTTTCTAGTCTACTCTGAATGATGTAACAAAGCACTGACTACTTGATATATTTTAATTTCATTTGGTGTCAAATGTCCCAAAGATTCACATTGGGTTAATAAATTAGACAGGATTAGAAATATTATTACAAGTTTTGTTTTACAATATTAGAATTTTAAAGAAAATTACAAAGCCAACAATCCGTAAGAGTCTCATACACCCCACCGATTTCAATCACTCCAAATGATGCTCACCTGCTTTTTTACTGAACGACTGCTCATGATTTTTTCTACCACTGGGCCTTCTGCATCAACAGATTCCTAAAAAATAAAGTCACATGAATCAGTCCAAATAGAAAACATCTCATCCTAAGCTATAAAGGCAAGAACTCCTTCTCCTTTGCTATCACCTCCACACCCTTTAGGTCACTGGGTACAAAGTTATCAGTGAGAAACGCAACTGAAAGGAACAAAAATCTCACCTTACTGAAAGGCAATAGGAAGATTTGTGCTTATTAATTCATGATTATATGGTTTAATGATGTGGACCAGCATAGGTCCTTAAAACTAGAGAGCATGCAGAAATTCTAGCCACCAAGACAAAATAATCTCTGAATGTTAGCAGTCAAAAATATAACTTTTCTTCATCTATCCCATGAGGTAAATATACTCATCATTCTGCTATAGTAGGCATCTTTTATCTCTGGACATCACATAAAACATTATATAACAACTTACCAAATGAAACACAAAGGTGCATTTAATATACTTTTCAATGGGTTACCAGTTTGTTAACTAAAGTACAGTAGTGGTAAGAAAAATGCATTTTTCAAAAGATCTTTGTAATAATCAATCCTACATTACTACCCATATTTTATACAAACTGTTTTATCCATCATTTACATTGCACAGAGAATAAAGTACACCCTGCTGGGTACTACAAGGCAGTAATTTCATAAAGGGGTTCTCACAGTGCCTAACAGCAGGAGACAAGCTTGAGTGGTTTATTAAAGTCCCAGAAGCCACAGCACTGAATTCTCAGAGGTATATTCAGTCTCCTTATATTCTAGCTCTGACTCTTCCTCAGCATAGACCATTAATTCTCCAAAATTGTGTCAAATTACATATCACAGGCTTATATAAAAATAAATTGCAGTGAACAGAGCTTTTTAAAAGATACTGCTAAACAACAAATTTCCCATAGCACATTATCCAACATTAGATGGATGTTCCCCTGCTGAAAGTCTTCAATGCTTCCAGTGCACTTCTCAGATTGCGGCAATGAAATTTCCAGTCCATCTTTAAAATGCATCCATGAATCCCACAGACCTGGCACTAACCTGCTGTTCTGACTGTGAGGTGTTGGAGGGGGAATCCCTCCCAGCAGCATCTGCATCATCTGCCTCCTCATCGGAAATCTTGAACTCCAGGTCTTCAGTGTAGCGCTTTCTCTTCACCTGTCTGCTGGACCGTCTCTTCTAAAACAAAAACCCAAAACAGTGGCCTTGAAATTAATAATTGATTAAAAAGAAAAATGCTCTTTATAATGTCTCAGAGTTGAAGAATGATTTTTTTTAATTAATCGTAAGGAAAAGGTTGATAATGTTAATCCTGTAAATGATGTGAAAAGATCACAGTGGTAACAAATACAATAGAAATGGGTGGAAATCTGGAGTCAGACGCCTGGGACAGCTGTAGTCCTGCTCTGCCACTCCCAGCTATGTGCCCTTCAACTGGGAAAATGGAAATAACAACAAATCTGGTTCCTCTCTCAGTCAGTATGTCCATCAAAAGTGGCAGCAATACTGGAGCTGGCTAATCAATCTATGGGGGTTCATTATATTACTCCCTCTACCTTTGGACGTTTTAACATTTTTCCCACATAAAGAGTCCAAAAACAAAATAACTGCATTAGAAGATAATGTGTAAATTACAAAGTTCTATACACATCCTGTTATAATACTATCCAACATAGTTCAGGCTATTTTAAATAAAAGGTTTTTATATTTAAATCTTGATCCTAAAAGAAATTCTCTGAAAATTTCTGAAGAGATGAAGGGTTAAATGGAAAAATTCATAATGAATGACTATGAAAAGTAACTTTTTAAAATATAGTATTTTTTACCATAGTGGTTTAAAATTAAAAATTAAACAGCCAGTATAAGCAGGGTTACTGGCAAATTGGGTATTCTCAGTCTTGTGGTCAAAATGGAACCCGTACAATCTTGCAGGACAACGTGGTCCTGTCTATCAAAACTTGAAACATGCAGACCCTTTGACTCACTACTTTCACTTCCAGGAAGCTTGAGAATATCTGCAAGAGAAATTGTAAAATAAGAAAAATGAGCCACATAACCGAAAGTAGCTTAAGATTCTATTTAAGATAAATAAAAAATTTTGTGTATCTATTTGGATGTGTGGCTCATCGATATATTAACTTCTTAAGACAAAAAGACTGTATATCTTGTTTACTTCTCTATACCTCAATGAGTATTTGCTGAAAAATGAATGTATATGTGTATGGCTTTAAATAACAAGGAATCTGAAAAGACACATAACAGACTATTAATAACTATTAATGATGGGGAGGGAAGTGAATGGAGCAGAACAAGAGGTTCTGACCTTTTTGTTCAAAATAATTCTATGTTATTTAACCATTTTGTCAAAGAATTCATTTTGTAAGGTAATTAAAAATAAGGAGAAATAATTTTTTTATTCATATATGCATGTGAAATCTAAGTTTGAAAATGACAAATGTAAAGTTTTAAGCTGCTAATGAATTCAAGAATATTACAACCTATGGAATGAGTTTGCAAAGCACATAGAAGAAATAAAAATATTGAAGAAAAATTTTATATAAATTTTTTTCTAAGAATTATGAAATGAAACTTTTTAAAGAGTCTCATGAATGTTAAAGCTGAGAGTAAGGCAGAGAGAGGCAAAGCATTCACTGTGTGCACCTAAGGCAAGGCCAGCACGGTCATCTCTTAAGCCAGGATGAACACAAGCCCAGCACTTTTCCCCAAAGAGTGGGACTGCCTGATTTTAATCTTATTACGTTTGTGTTCTCCCTGCTCTTCAAAAGGGATTTGAGACAGTTCACAATACAAACTCGGTATAATATGACCATCAAATGGATTGTTAGAGACTGTTAGCTCCAAGTCACACACAGCTGTGGCCACAGTGGTGCAAAGTACTTTTCTGATATGAGACCATTCTGAGTCAAGTTTATTAAGAGACTTCCCTGTGGCTTACACAGAGGGAGTAGTGACATGGGCCAGAGGTTCCTCCTGGGACCCTCCTCTACAGGACAAAGCTTTGGTGCTGCCCAGATCAATTCCAGGTGGAGGCAACAGAGATTCCAGCAGAGGTTCTGCCATCTGCAATCCTTCCCCATGTCTTAGGTAGCAATTTGACCTTTTAAGTCCTAGAACCCAGTGCCCTTGTTTGAACTGGCCCCGACTCGTATCATGTGACCATGGACAAGTAATTTTGTGGACTTTGGATTCCTGGTCTGCAGAATGGGGTTAATGATAGTAACTACCTCATATGAATACTGTGAAGATCACATAAGGTAATTCGTTCAAAGCATTTAGAACTGTACATGGTACATACATGAGATGTAATTAGTAGGACTAAAGTCATCATTAATCAGCTCCACCTTTCCAAAGAAAAGTGGCCCAGTTACCTTGTACAGCTTCCCTTTTCCTTCCAAAGCCGACCTACTTACTCCTGCTCTCATGCCCACTTTACCAGTCCTTACTTCTGGACCACCAATTCTTCAAGACATAAAAGGCCATTATCAAGAACAACTTTGATACTGCAAAATTTATCATAATGTGTATTTCATCTGATATGTGGATTTAACTCAATTTAAATAGATTCATTTATATTTCCATCTTTATGCTGCCATTCCAGTAAGGAGGAATGTGCTCCTGATGATCTGCCTGCAATGTTTCATCAGCTTTCCCTGCTTGAGGCTCCACTGTCACAGTGTTGTACCATGTAAGTAACTGGAAAGGGTCTAAGACAAATCCACATTATGCTAAATCCCACTCTGATGTTCAAGAAGGGTTCCATCCAGTGAAGTAAGACAGGGTGCTTTCTTCTTTTTAAATAGAAATTTATGAGTTGGTAAGTTTAACTTTTAAAATGTAAGCTCCTCCTCTTATCAACTTTGTGATATAAATCTTTGCAATAGTGATGGGGTTTAGTTAGTAGTGGATATGAGGTCACTTCATACATATAAACAACCCCAAAATACAATTATAACTCAATTTTATAAAATTTCTTAATGTTACATGGCTTCGCTAGTTTTAAAATAATAATTGATCTTACATTTATTTTGAGTATCAAGGTTCCTTTTACAATTCCCCAAGGTAAAATTAAATTATTTAATACATAATGTTTCTACTGTGACTTGGTAAACTATTATTATCTGAAAGATTTTTGTGAATCAAAATGAAATGTAAGAACTGCATTTAAACCATAACTTAAAAACTTTTGAATTGACACTAAAATAATAGATCAACTTTTTAAACTTGGATTGCTTTAGAAAAGATACTTAAAACAGGTATAACGAATAGAACATTTACATGTTTCCATGATCTCAGTGTTGTAGTACCTTGCAACACAATTCTGAGTTAATTAAAATTATATGACACATCCCTTAGTAAATCAATCACAAAACTCACGAATTTTAATGTTAAGCCCTTCATGCATGTGGTACAGGAAGAAACAAATAAACAACCAGTCAGCATCACTTCCTGTGTCAGACATACCAAGAAAGCACAGCTTTAAAAGTCAGATCTTGGGTGGTTGCTTATATTAGCTATTAAACACATAATAGTTAGGCCCTAGCCAACTAGAAAGGATACACCAATGTTCACTTGAATTGAGTAGCAGTTTTCTATAACTGAACTGCAGCAGGAAAAAAAAAAAAAACAAAGCTAGTATTTCATAAGGTCCATCTGAGTCTAAATTAATATAAACAGACTTTTAAAAAAACAATAGTAGTATTTGTGAAAGAATAACAGAAATTCCTCTACTGATGTAAGCAAATTCTTAATGTTGTCTAAATACTATTGTCATAAAGGTCCTACTTAGGGCAAACATAAATCAGGAGAAAATACTCTTATGGATAAAAATAGAATTCAAAATCATTAAAACACTTGATTCAGTAAGACCAGATCTCAGTAAAAAAATAAAAATCATTAAAACGCCTTAGTTGTAAAACAGCCTCAGCAATTAAAAAATGGTATCTACTTACCTTCCCAATATCTTTCCACTGATGTATAAAACAAAATTACATAATAACCCACACTGCCAAAAGTATCAGTAGGTTAGTCATACAACCAAACCCAACTAAACCAAAACACACTCATTCATTCTATGTCTCTCCTTCCCTCCCCGCTTTCAGGTTGTTAGCCTTAAGGCTATTTTAGGAAGTTTCAGATATCAGGGAGTTCTACTATAACAAACAAAAAGCCAAAACCAAAAATATCTGAAGTTCTTTGGAATACAACTGTACACTACAAATATTTTGTTTCTGATTGGTGGGGATACAGGTGAAAAATCCTGAGTGTGTACTAAATAAGAAAAAGTCCAGAAAGCTTCTCGAGGCCGGCTTCCTACTCCAGGACAACTCTTCAGTAACTGCTCCTTGACAACTTAGATGTCATTCACGTAAGTTACATTCCCAGCCATCCCAGTGGACCACACTGGCATGCTTCCAGGAAACCGAACAAGGAAATAATTTTTAACTGTCACGTGTAAGGGTCCTTCTCAGTCCAATCAGTGAAGGCAGTGTACTTTATACACAAGAACCTACATTCCTCACGTTTACTTCAGGGTTAGTGTTTCAACTCATTCCTATAAAAACTCTCCTCAACTCAGGAGAATATTCTGCAGAGCTGCCATTCGGGAAGTCACTGACTTGTTCATAAAAACTTTAGTATTACATGAATTACATTACTTCAATATATCTCAACTCTGACTGTCAGATGTCAAAAACTTTAGACAAGCTACTACAAATTTATCTTGATTTTTAATTCTGCAAAATTTTAAAAAGTGACAACCAACCAAACTTTAGAGGAATGTAAAAATGTGAATGAAGCTTTAAATGAGCCAGTATATTAACAATATGTTAACCAATATGCTAACAATAACATAAACAGCAAAATATACATTTACAGAAATAAATGAAGAATCTTTGTCTTACTAATTACAGAGTGAAAGACAGCAAACCAAGCCACTCTCGTCAGGAGTGTAATTTCTTGTTCTGCACCCACTCCCCCTCATTGCTATGGAGATAATATTCCAGACTGCAATAAAGACATCTCAAGAGCATCTCTATAACAAGATAGGGGAGATCTAGTGTACTTCATACACAGCTAAAGTTACCCATGCTAAATAACCAAGGTTCGGGGATCACAATAATTATATTACCTGCACACCTGGGTCCTCGTCTTCTTCAGGAGGAGGAGATGGTGGGGGTGTTTTGTCTAAGTCTGAATTTTCAGAACCTTCTGTTTTTCCCTTGTTGACCTTTTTCTTCAAAGCACTTGCTTCTGAGTCAGGTTTCTTATTACTAGAATTCAAAGTGGATCACTTAGTGTTCACTTTTTAATGTGTTTCTGCATGTCTCATACCTTATATTTCCCACATTAATATCCTAAAAGTATTAATGGCAATTGATAAATCAATACATGTTGGCTATTTACAGTTAAATGCAACTCCCAATTAAGTTTTTCTGCAAAATTCCATATTAATCACTTTTAGCAAATATATGGCCTAATTAAAAATAAATTGCATGCAAAAACTAATACCACACACAGTACATTTGTGCAAAAAGCCTGCCAGTAAGTACATCAAGCCATAATAAAAAATCAGATTAAGCTCTAGTTTTGCTATCAAGTTTTTAAGGTACAGAACACTTTTATAAATTGTCATGAAAAATGATATCATGATCATCTCTTTGTGTCTTTTGTAGATAGTTTTATATACTCTTATTTAAGCATTCTTTTGACCAGTACTAGAAGGTGTCCTCTTTTATACTGTTGAGTTACATTTTTGGTCAACTTATAATCTTTTAGAGTATAATCAAAATACATAGTAATTTCCTGCTGTACATAATTTTAGTTTGTGCTGTGTTCTTTATTAAATATAAGCTTTATTTTGGTCCTAGATGTTTTCTGAGATAATTGCAATTGGCCTTTTTTTCTCCAAAAGACAGTTTCCTGAAATATAAAAATACAGCAAAGCAACCCTAATAAAGTGCATATTTCATAGTATGCTGCTGACAAATGTTATTAGAATTTGAATGTTATATAAGATAAAAGGCATAAACTTCAAAAAAAAAGCAATTTTGAGTTTGCCATCACCTCTAGAACCTTTACCTGACATTTTTTCAGAACGTACACTTATTGCTACCTTCCATTTCTATTTCCAAATCAGCTCCAAATTTTCTTTTTTCCTTTTTTTTTTTTTTTAAGACAGAATTTCACTCATGTTGCCCAGGCTAAAGTGTAATGGCTCAATCTCGGCTCCCTGCAACCTCCACCTCCTGGGTTCAAGCGATTCTCCTGCCTCAGCCTCTCGAGTAGCTGGGATTACAGATATGCACCACCACACCCGGCTAATTTTGTATTTTTAGTAGAGACAGGGTTTTGCCATGTTGGTCAGGCTGGTCTCAAACTCCTGACCTCAGGTGATCTGCCAGCCTCCGCCTCCCAAAGTGCTGAGATTACAGGCATGAGCCATCGTGCCTGGCCATCAGCTTCAAATTTTCTAACACCAGTCACCATTTGTTATCCAACACTGAGAATAATCCAACCTCAGTAATGATTTTTAAAAAAATATTTTTCTTGGGAGCCTCAAATTCCAATAAATTTTGAAAAACAAAAGCTGTATTTCAAAAATCTTTAAAAGCTTTATTTACTGAAGTTTGTAAGTTCTCAGGGAAGTGTGCTGACAGAATACATTAAACAGTATGTTTTTACCCTCAGCTACTACAAAACAAAAACAAAAAGAAGTCGAGATATCTATATGCTTTTATTTGAGTAAAGCATGTGTCACATAAAATATTTCAAAAGCTCTGTTAATATAATAAAGTACCATCACACACCTAAAATGTATTTTTTCAACTAAATAGAATATTTGATCATCTTAAATTAGTTATTTTTAATAGAGCTTTATTTTATTTTGTTAACATTTTAGCATAGAAAATAGCTACATAAGAAAATAATTCAAGATTATAGCAAATGGCAGTTAGGTTAAAAAAGCTATTTTTATTTAAAAGAAAAGAAAAAGGCAGTGATCTAAAAACTTTGTCTCCAAAAGATCCACAGAAAGCATAATATTTTTAAAATTAAAAAAATCCATACAACCGTTCCTCATCCAACTGTCCTAGTGTTTACGCTACACATGGACAGAAGTCTCCCCTACTATGAGGTTCCATTTCCAGCATTTATTTCCGCTCTAACTGCCACAAATTATACAATACTACAGCTGAACACTGGGCCCCTTTCCTTTCATCTGCACGCCAAGAGCAATCAGATTACCCTGGTAACCAGCGGTCACATGACCAGCACCTGCTCTTTTGGCTGGATGCCACTGACTAAAGCCATCTGCTTCCCTCAATCAGCTTTCAAACATTCTCAACACCTGCGCTGCAGTGTTTTGTGGTTTCTTTTATCAAATCAGTGCAAAACTGCTTCCAAAACTTTACATATTTCTCAAATTTGTTTAAATCAGAGGTAGGCCTGTCAAAGAGTTGAACCACTGCCAGGTAAAGTGAGTTGGCAGCTCGCGCTTTTCACAGTGACCTCTCTATACCAGAGCGAAGTACACGGTTTAATTTAGAGGGGTTGCCGGGCCCTGCATGCAGGATCCTACAGGAGTAAAAGGCTTACTATCTGGAAGCCAACCAGAGCCCAGGTTTGAGGAAACATCAATTTGCTGAAGGAGAGAAGTGCTAACGATTTTCCATCTGCCCTTCCCAAGAATAAACTGCATGGAACCTCCAAGATAGCTGAAAGTCAGACAGGCCCTCTCCAAGTGTTTAGACAAAAAGCCTGTAGCCAAGGGAAGCACTTACCCCAGATCTGACTATGGAAAGATTTCTAAACTCATCAGACCTTGCACTATTCATGTTGTTAAGAGACAACTAAGCATTTCCAGGCAGCAATATACAAATCAAAGAACACCCTAGGAAGTCAAAAAGGCAACAAAACCTTCAGTGTCCCCCCCACGACATTACCATCAAGGACAAAATTAAGTTATGCAAATTAAATTGCCTTTGCTACTATTCTGCAATAAGCTAATTGAGATTTTCAAGTAAGTGTTGTATTAAAACTGCTTTACCCAAAATTATCCAAGTCAAGATTTTTCTTTTAACAAATGAAGGTAATCTAGAATGGTGGATATGAGCATTGATTTGAGTCAGACAGACCTCAGTTCCAGTTTGAACTGTCATTTATAGGCTGTGACCCTGGATACATTACTTAATTTCTCTGAGCCTCAGTTTCCTCATCTGTAAAATAAGATTAATATTTATACATTCTTCCAAGATTCATTATGAGGTTTAAATGACAAAATGGCACAGATGATTAACATCCACACCCATGTGGAAAATAAGCAGCTGAGTCTGGGAAGTATTCTCTGGCCATGGCTCAGATCCACTTGGGCCGAATAAACTGCAGAAACTTACAGACAGGACCCCACCTTTACCAAGGATGACTTCATCCAAGCAACATACATAGAAGGAAAGCCTCCACTGACATTGCTAAACACTAGCTAAAAGAACAAGCAAGCAAACAAACCCACAGTGCACTCCTCCCCACGACCATGACCACTGCTTTAGTTCAGACACATATAATTTCCTGCCCAGACTATTAATCACAACAGCTCCCCACTGCCTCATCACCCTCATGCCCCACATGCAGGGCTATACAGCATCAGACCAGTGAAGAAAGGACAGAAAGTCCACATTCATAGTTATCATTTACCTCTGTAAGAGTCAAAACTAGTCTTTTATAATGTCAAACCCAAAACATGGACATACATTCCTCTTCCAAATTACAACAGAAGCTGGAATGTATGAAAAGGGCCACTGTTCTAGGTGGGGGGCAAATAATGTATTTAAGAAGTAACATCCCTTAATCCAACACTGCAATATTGAAGATGAGGGTGCTGAGCTGCTTGACACAGATACAGAACCACAAGACTCCTCTAACAGCTGCAGTGATGGCTATAAATGGGGCCTAGCTCAGGCCGACAGCCACACAGCAGTCTGTGAGTGGGATCGTAAGAATAACTAGGCCATGTACAGGGAACACCTGTAAATTCCACACCTGAATGGTACCAGCCTTGAAGAAATCATGTCTGCCCTCATTCCTCTCCTAAACCTGCTCTGTCTTCCTGCATTTCCCACCTCAGCATCACGGTAATGCCACCAATGCATCACCTGAAAACTCATCTCAAGTCACCAGAGTAACCAGCTGAAATGCAAATCTGACGGAGCATTCCTCTGCTTCAATCCTCTGCATATAATGTCTGCGGTCCTCCATACATCCATATGTACCAGACCTTTGCCTCTTATGTTCCAGGCATAGAGAACTATTCCCCAAAACATACATGTATCTCTTCTACCTCTACTTTCATCCCAACCTACTCATCTGCAAGACAGCCTGGACACCACTCATTCCAAGAAGCGTTTTCTAATCGCCACTGTCTAGACCAGGTATGATCTCCTCACTCCGCCCACATGTCACGTGCTGTACCCTATACAAGGGATATATAAAATATACAAAAGTTGGTGGTAATATTACTGCAATGTATTAAAACCAAAGCACCATATGTGTGTCTTTCTCCAACTATCACGTAAGCTCCAGTAGAGAAGAAATTGTGTCTTACTATGTTTGCACTTCTAGTGCCAAGTCTAGTAGGTTACTTGTAATTGTCAACTATCTACTTACAACAGTACAAGTAATAGCAATAACAACAGTGAACACATATATAGCCCCAAGTATGTACCAGGCACTACTCTAAATATTTTTCTTGTTAACTTATATAAGAAAACCCCACATAGCATCTACCTTGACGAAACACCTATAAAGCTCAGTAAAAGCAGATTAAAGTTTAAAAAAATAGAGTGAAACCTAGTATTTTTTCGAAACCAATAGAAAAGAATACCATCTACATACCTTGCCTCCATATTCACAAACTTCTTTTATTTCATGATGCTTATCTCACATCTTTACTGATAATGACCAAAAAGCAGGCCATCCCTCCTGAGGCTAAAGGCTGAGACACAGAGCCATCCACTCATGAAGCTAGAGACGTGGAGCCACCCACTCACAAGGCTAGAGAGACGTGGGGCCACCCACTCACAAGGCTAGAGAGACGTGGGGCCACCCACTCACAAGGCTAGAGAGACGTGGGGCCACCCACTCACAAGGCTAGGGAGACGTGGGGCCACTGACAAGGATAGAGAGACACAGAGGCATCACTCACGAGGCTAGAGAGACATGGAGCCATCCACTCTGAGGCTAGAGAGATGTGGAGCCATCCACTTGTGCAGGTAGAGACTGGGACCCAGAGCCGTCCACTCATGAAGCAAGACACTGAGATAAAGAGCCATCCACTCCTTATGTTAGACAAGCTCTTGTAATCAGATGGAGAATATTTTCTGAGGATGCTGCTGGAGGTTTGAAGGGCCACAGTTCCTCCTCCAGCCTTACATTTCTTATTTTATCATGAGACTAGGGTTACGCTGGTGGGTAGTTGGATGTGCTTAGGGTCCATAGCTAAGTGACCAAGGTCTTAAGTTCTGCAATCGCCACCAGTGGCACCAAGGCATACACCAACTACATGCGAACTCTTAGAAGCAGGCATTAGAAGAACACAAACTTTGTATTCAGAGAGCAGTATTTGTCAAATGGAGAGATAGTCTAGGCAATCTACCTTTATGCAAGGAGTCATGTTCAGCTTATAACTGTAAGATAGTAAGGACGGCCTAGTGCTATTACCTGAAATGGGGTTGGATGGATTCAGTATAGACAACTAATTCCTTCTACTGGCTTTCTAAGCAAAGCTTGATACAAAGGGCCATAACTTACTGGAAAGCCAGGTAGCTGCCCTGATTTATTACAAAAATGGAACACAGTTAAACACTGATTAGTGTCAGCCTAATGATCTAAGACCTGAAGAGAAAGAAAATTTGAAAAAGAACCACATTGGAGACCCAAGTGTGATGAGAATATGGTCAGCTAATGAGGATATCTGGACAACGGGAAGGAGTTCTCAATCAAACAGTCCCTTCAGATGGGATAAGTTAGTGAAGTTTCTCACCATACTGGGAAAAATTAACCTTGAGGCTTAGGTCATGAGGATTAATCAGGTTTGTTTTCAGAGACTCAAGCTTCTCCAAAGTGTTACATTATAATCTTTCCAAAGAGTGAAAGGTATTAAAGCATATTCTTACACTTTATATCCTGAAAAGGCTTTTGAATAAAGAAATGAACCTAATGGATAAGAAGTACAAGAGATGTTTTTGTGGCATGGGATGCCACACAGAATGTGATGCAGAATGCCTGTGGCAAAACACAACTCTAAAATGATCTGGGCTGCCACAATAAAGCACACAGCCAGGTGGAGGCCAAGGGCTCAATGCTGGCAGAGGAGAGTGTCTAGCCTCTCAACTTAAGAGCAGAGCATTTCCTTTAAGCCCTGTCTACTATTTGATAAGTTTTTCAGACAATGAAAAGGAAAGTTAAAGGACAAAAAGGCAAACTAAAAAAAGATAAAAGTACAAAGTTCTAAAAAGCCAATTAAAGCAGCATAAAACGTGGCACATCATTGAGTAAAACCAACCCCACAAAATAAAAATTTCAAAGGAAGTCCTAAGACAAAAATGTATTTAACAGCTAAACTAGAATGTAATAAAATGCAGTGACAGAATAAACTAATGAGGAAGGGGACAAATCAAACTCTGAATGGCAGGTAATAAACCCAGAGGCCAACAACTTCACACCAAGACTTCCAGCGCCCCTTTGGCAAAGGCCCCAGTAGTGCTCAGCGTAGTGTCCAGAAGCCTGTAATCCTGCACCCGGCAGCCTCAGGCGCCCTTGGTTCTCAGGCACCTAGCCTGGCATCCATGTGCTTCACTCCAAGCAGGTGTGTCACCACCCTCAATTCCTAAACCCCAGCCACAAATTCTTCACCCTACTGTTCTAGTTGAAAAAGAAAGGAGAACTGTTAGCAGGAAAGGAAGAATTCTGTTTTACTTATGGACAACAAATGTACAACTTCAATGAAGAATTACTAATAAATGTTTTAAGTTCTTTAAAATGGGTCACCAGCTGGGTATAGTGGCTCATGCCTGGAAACCCAGAACTTTGGGAGGCCGAGGCAGGTGAACTGCTTGAGGCCAGGAGTTGGAGACCAGCCTGGGTAACATGACAAAACCTAGTCTCTATAAAAAATACAAAACAAAACAAAAAAACCTGTCTATAGATCTGGATCTGAAAGAATCAAAACAAAAAAATAAGAGACTGAGGTGGGAGGAGGGAGGATTGCTTGAGCCCAGGAGGCTGAGGCTGCAGTAAGCCGAGATTGCAATGATGCACTTTAGCCTAGACAAAAAGAGCAAGATCCTAGACAAAAGTCACCTGGGGCCTGGTGTAGTGACTCACACCTGTAATCCCAGCACTTTGGGAGACTGAGGCAGGCAGATCACTTGAGGTTAGGCATTTGAGACCAGCCTGGCCAATATGGTAAAACCCCAACTCTACTAAAAATACAAAAATTAACAGGGTGTGGTGACGCATGCCTGTAGTCCCAAGCTACTCAGGAGGCTGAGGCAGAATCTCTTGAACCCAGAGTTGCAGTGAGCTGAGATCATGCCACTGCACTCCAGCCTGGGCAACAAAGCAAGTCTGTCAAAAAAAAGAAAGAGAAAGAAAGAGAAAAAAAGGAAAGAAAGGAAAGAAAGAAAGAAAATAAATCTACAAGTTACAGAGTTTTATGGATTAAATTCAGATCTGCCAGAAGTAACATGGAAAAGAAGTCTAGTTAGCTAATGTGTTATCTGATCATAGAAGTTTAACACAGACATTAACATTTTGGCTACGTGGCATCACCTGGCATCATAATGGAAGCCAAACTCCCATGAAATTATATTGCTCCTATAGAACTCAGGGCTACACATAAAATCAATATTCTAATGGAAGTTTAAGGGTATTGTCTAACTTAAAAAAGAACAATGCCTTTTTTCTTGATCCACACTCTCCATTTCCTGGACATAACATAAAGAATTAAACCAATTAGACACTACAAAACTGATGCAAAATTATGCCTTTCAATGGCCTTTTACCATAGTGTATCTTTCCAAGTGCAAAACTGTAAGGCACACATTTGACTACCTGTGTCGCATTTTAAGATGCCACTCTTATTCATGCATAGCAATCCCATGAAGTAGAAAGGGGGACGAGTGAGGGTAACTTTGGCAGTCAGAACCCCCTCCCTAGATTCACCATTATGGTCTCTAATCTGCCAGGGAGGCTAACACAACAAATGAGCCATGCTGCCTGTCCACATGTCAATCAGGTGCCACAGGTGAGATGAGACTTCGGCAGATTAAATGGTAAAACCACAAAGAAAAAACTATCACCATCCACCCCAACAGGAGAGGCCAAACTTTCCCACAAAATTATATTATTCCTATCAAAGTCAGGGCAACATATAAAATTAGTGTTCTATGGAAGTTTAAGGGTATTGTCTAACTTTAAAAAAATGTCTTTTTTCTTTATTCGCACTCTCAATTTCCTATTTAATGTTTGAAAGCTAAGTCACATAGACTTCTACATAAATGTAGCTGAAGTGAGGGCTGGCATTTCAGATGACTGATGCTCTGCACAGCGGCTCTGCACAAGCATCCAAAGACTCAAGGGGGCCTTTGTCCAGGCAGAGGACAACCAACATAAAGATCTTTACATATCAGGTACAAACCGCATTTGTACGGAATTTCATTTTTCAACATTTCATTTCCACATATACAGACTTATTTAAATAAAAGATAAAATCAGCCTTTGATTCCTCTGCTCTTTACCTGCCAACCCTAACATTGCAATCACATCTACTGTATGGCAACATACACTCCACCCTAACATTCCACTGAATACTTTCAAGGAATGTGTCTCCAGAAATATCTCCCTTTAACATCCCACTGTGGCTCACGGCCTCCTCACATCTGAACTTCCATTTGATGGGTGCAGTGAGAGTTCAAAGTGGGGTCTACACCACCTTCTCCCATATAAACCAGAGTGGCAACAGGCCACTGCTTTGGAGTCCACTGCAGTTCACTGGATGGGCAGAACAAATTTCCACCAGGCCCAATGTGGCCCACCTTGCATCTGGCACAGACCATGAGTTGGCACACTTGCTTTCAAGGTCAATGTTGCTAGGCATTCTCTTCCCTTGATGGATCTGAACTGAACCACACATGTCAAAGAAACCAGGGTCTGTACTAAATGCAGCTGATGACCCTCTCACCCTGCTTACTCAGCCGGTTTAAGATAAAATCAAATAAGAGGAAGGGCCACAATGGGGCCACTGCCGCTAGCTGGCAAAAGTAAGGCCTTGAGGTGGTTCCCCTAAAGGAATGAAGGATTTGGGATTCAAAAGATCCTATGGTCCTTTTGTTGAAGAGAAGACAGCATTTTAGACAGCAGGAAAGAGAGCACAAGCTTGGATTTAATGAACCAGAGAGTGGGCAGGACAGATCGGGGGCAGAGCCACATGATGTTCATGGGCACCAACACTGAAACGGCCCAAAGATTCATTTATCACCACACGTGTAAAAAACATCTACCCTCTTCCACCAGGCACAGGGTCTAAAACACTTAGTTCTGTCTTTTCAAATTTCCAACGTCTTGCATTAAGAGTAAATGGTAAATCATAGCACATGAGTAAAATAAAGAATAAGAAAATCACCAGGACAAACAGCTACCAAAAAAAAAAAAAAAATCAAAGAAAGGCTGTGGGTTTAATTTATTTTATTACCCACATACCTGCCAGGAAGATATCTGACTACCTGGGTTTTTGTACTTATTAGTACAACTGGCATAATGGGTTACTTTTGTGCTTAATCTCTATTGAGAAATTTTACAGATATAAGAGTAAACCATAAAATATGTATTAGTTTATAAAAATATACCACCATTGGGCTTGGTGGCCAAATAAAAGTATTGCTCGGGTAGGTGCTGCTACTCTTTCAGCTCGTAACTAAGAAAACAATATTTGAAAAGCTGAGTTCCTCAGAGAAAGTTGCTACATAGATACTATTACTATTAATGATAACGATAGTATGATTTGCAAAAAGCACCCTCACATGTTTTTGATATTTTGTGTATGTGTGTGTGTGTGTTTTTAATAAGAACAGCATGTTTAAAATAAAACTTCACTCTTAATTGAAAAATAACATTTTAGTTTTCTACTAAGTTTAACATTGGGGACAGAGTATAAAGCAAGGAATGAAAGGCATTCCTAGAAACTGCATTAGCAGCAAGTCTGTGTTGTTTCATTTAACTTAAGCTTCAGTAGTCAAGTCACAATCTTTGGCCAAGTTCCCTTCTTTCTGTACATTCAAAGAATCTTTATATAGCTAAATGGACCACTAAATCCTTCAAGAATCATTCAAAGGAAGTACTTCCTCCAAATTCTTTCTCATCTCACAAGGCACATGCATGCACAACAGAAAATGCATTGAAAAGGATGCAAATCCTCATATTCCAGCTCCATGAATCCTTCCATATGCAAAACGGCATCCTCTCCAACCCACAAATGTCTTTGCTGTTATTTTCAGTATTAACAACCAATATTTGAAAGCTGTAAGGACAACTGGGGAGAGCACTAGAAAAATGGATAGAAAAAAATATATACTTAGCATAAAACAGGAAAGAGAAAAAAGATACAGCCTGGTTAGAGAAGAGGAATGTGGCCCATTTTTCTCATCACGGTTTTTACATGTCTTTCTGTGATGCTGAACATTCTTTCCTGTTTCACCACCACTCTATGTAACAATTTTGGAGCAGATTCTTGTAGGTCCTCCTGCAGAGGAAAGTCATGTATGATTATATTTTGGTTGTCAAAAAGGCCAGTTCTCTGGGAACGGCCACAAATCCAAGCTTCTGCCACTTTACAGAACAAGATGGGATGCCAGGCAGTGAGGAGGCACACAAGGAAAATCAGCCTATGACAACAGCCAGCCTTCACATGTCCTTCACCATGGTGAGTGTGAGTGACGCAGACCAAGCTCTCTCCTTACCAGTGACACAGTGCAGAGAGAGCCAGAGCACCCGAGGGCCACTTCCTTTACCTCCCGCTCAAAGAACAGCACACTTGTTTGCAGAACACAGCAATGATATGGCATACAGGGCTGCAGGATAAAGATCTGAGCAGTCCCATGCTAAATTTTTCATTTCAGTTCTGTTTATTCCCTCTATTTTAGCTCTCTGTAGGAAAATTATTTTCTGTATAAACAAATTCATCAAGTTAACTTATTCAAGGATGGAAATAACTGGTATCACATAACATTTTGCAAAACAAAATTGCCACTGTTGTATTCCAGTGCTTAAAAGCAAACTGCTATGGCAATTCAAACCCAGTGCTAACATAACCCAAACCCCCTATTACCTTCATCACTGCATATTCAATTTACATAATTATTCTACTATGCTATTCAGAATTTACATGTAGTTGTATGCACTCTAGTAATCCTTGCTCCAGGGACGCTGTTTCCTTTCTACACTTAGTAGAACAACGAGACCACAACGCAACATACTCAATTTATCAGATCAAGAGAAACAATGAGGTTCAACAAAATAATGGTCTGGTTTGTTAATTTACTTAAAACCTCAATTCAACTACCATATGCTTGGACAGCCACCCGTCTGACCGTCGACAACAGGGAAATCCAGGAATGTCCTCACCACACTTCACTGTAAAGCAGCAGTGGCCTTATAAGTGGTCAAGTGACCAGGGCCAAGAGAGGCGCCGCCAACACTCTTCGTGCCCTGCCCCTCAGTGTGGCATCCTAAGTCTTTGGGCCACATTGCAGCAGTTCCCTTTTAACCTGCACATCCCTAGGCTCATCAGATGTGTTCCATCCAATTATTTTCACACCACTTAGGGTGAAAATAACTGGTGCCTATGGCAGGCATTGACTGAGACTATTAGTCAAAAGTGGCAGGAGCGGGGAAGGTACTAGACACTCTTTTTCAGAGAAAATACACCCTTTTCTTCCTACCAAAAGCTCGTGACTCTAGTGCAAAGCCAAAATTCAGATTCAGCAACGCCAAACACTTCACTCTGGACAGACTCTGATTCATGCTTCAGGGTGGACAGCAAGCCTATGATACTTGCACCGACTGCTTCTCTAGTGGATAAACACAGGGTCTATATCTGCACCAAGAAGACATGGCATGCCTGGGACTGACTAGGTTTGGTGCTCAAAGTTTCAAAGAGTTTCTTACAGTTGTTGGGGAAATTTTAACAAATTTCATTGTTAAATACAGCATGTTAATACCTGCCCCAAAGGACTCTACAAGAGGTAAGGATATGCTAAGTAAGTTTTTAAACATAGGGCCAGTCTGATGTACATTCAGAACTTGAAAGGATATACTTGGAAATCCACGACAATATTCAATATAGAGTGTTCTTTTCTTTTCTTTTTTAAATGAATTTTTACTATTAGGTGATAACTATAAAAATTAATATGAAAACTAGAATCAGATATATATCTTGATGCTAAGATTAATACTGGTGATGTATTTCCTGAGCTCCAGAAAGCTTCTTTAGAACACAGATGCCTATGTTTTAGATTAAAGAAAAAAGATTACATTCTTTTTAAGATTTTTGCTTTGATTTCTTTCTCTTTTGGAGAAATAAGCTTATGCTTTCTCCTATCAAAAGCATAATACTTAGCTTTAGGTAGTTACATATTTTTCAAATCACCTCATAAAGTCAAACTAAAATTCTACCCATGTCTTTCTTCCTCACCCTTACATCCCTAACTCTTAAAACAGTACTTGCAAATAATAGCACTTAATAAAACATTTCTTAAATAAATAAAACAGATTTTATAATGTGTTAAGTTTAAAAGAATGTTCACAAGGAGAAAAAAAAAAGTGATGGTTTTCAATTAGGAGACCACACACTGAGGCATCAAAGAAAATTCACAAGTAAATGCAAATATTAAACTATCTGTAAGATTGAGTTAGTGAATATAATTCAGTTACTCTGGCACCATAAAAAATATTGAGGGCAAAATTTCCTAAATGGCTATGATTCAAACTTTTAAAACACCACATAATAATGTATTTGGAGTTGTTTAGATTATTTTTAGCAGAAGCTGCAAGTCCAGGTTTGTCCTTTCACTTCAAGGCAACATCTTTCTAGTCACACAATTAATCTCCTCTGTTTGTGTACCTGTGCATGCACACACAGGGCATCAATCTCAAAAAGTTCACAGCAAGTGCAGAATTGACTGTGTGTGCATGCACAGGTGTGTGTTTACACGTGCACATGAGGGTATAGGGTGGAGAGTGTTTTCTAATGGAGTTTGCAAACAGATTCGGACTAACCAAGGCTGACCATAGTTCCATCTGGAAACTATATTTTCTAACATGAGCCACATTCTGAAAAATAGATTCAGATGTCTGGAACTGGTTCAGAACAGTTGTAAGAAACATTCGGTACAAATGAAAAAAATTAGTCTTCAATGTCTTCTCCTCTCAGCTTTTCTTACTGAGTAAAAATGCTTCTTTGTTGGGGGGCAGTCAGAGAATTGATGAGGGGGAGTATGGGGTGAAAGAGGGTCTTCCCTAGAACCTAAAATTCATGTTACTCTTGAACACATATCCAATGGACAAGTACTATTTGATTTCTTTTTCGCTGCTCACTAGTATTCCGATCCTGCTCCTGGAAGTCTTACTCTGCTAAGTGTAGAGAATTAACAATCCTGGTTCAACCTCTGGGAAGAAGGGCTGGAATGCTTAGTGAAATATAGTGACCTTTCTTCTATAATCCTTCCTGTCCAGTTTGATATCATCACTGAAAATGAGGTTGCTGGTCTATTCTCACACATAATTATACTGCTGACTTCATTCCATTTGCTGAATGGTAAGTTTTCACAAAAATATAAAAAAATTATTTTTAATTTTTATCCAGTAAGGTCTGTAAATCAAGAGTTCATTATAAGCCTTAGCTTTTTAGTTTGGATATTAGAGAAAGCAGCTCAATAATGACAAAAATCAGTGTGTCCCTCCCCATCCCCCATTTCACAGGCTGTAACTACTTGGCTCTCATTTCTGTACCATCAATGTTTTGCGGTTGTTGCTTCTGCCCACAGCCTACCTTGACTTTTTGCTGGATTTAGGTTTTGGCGTGGCAGTTTTTGCTTTCTTTTCCTTTGGCTCTTTGGGAATCTTAGGGGCTTTCGGGGTCTTGGGTTCCTTGGGCTCTTTTTTCTCCTTGGGTTCTTTCGGTTCCTTCGGATCTTTTTTTGCCTTTGACCTTTTCTTTTTCTTTTTTTCTTCTTGAGACCCATCCAGTGAGTTCCTATTTAGTTCTTGGTTATCTACCCCACCAGGGAAGTCATCTTTACCAAAACCTTTACTGGGATCCTCTGCTACAATGTGGTTGTTTTTCTTTTTCTTCTTCTTTTGTTGTGGCTGCTGTTCTATTGACGGCAGGTAATCATCACTCTTCACTAGCTGAGCATTCGGTCCACTAACCTGAGTCATATCCGGCACTGGTTTCTCTAGAAAGGGCTCCGATGGCGAATGCTAAGAGACACAAATAGGAATTAAAATTAGTTTCATTCTTCACAGTAAAGAACTGAAAGTTAGTGGCTGATGCTCCTGAAACTTATTCTATACTCAAGTAGCAAATATTTTTCCAACTATACAGTTGTAGAATCTATCATCTTCTCTCATCCAAAAAATAGTATGTTTATTTAAGAGACAATCTTTTAAATAAGAAGGTTTTAAAACACCACTTTAGTTAATACAGTAAAAAAAATCAGTTCAGGAAGTAAAAACTCATTCAACTGAAGACATTGTCTGTTTTTTAAACAGCTTACATGAAAATGGTGAATGGCAAAACAGTAGCAAAGCTATGCCGCAAAGAATAAATCTAAGTGGAGTTCTAGCCTCATATGAGAATGGAAACTCAAATTAAAGGTATATAATTTAGTCATTTTTAAAAAGAACAAGTATACTGAACATTGCAAGATTCTAGTACTGTGAAAGTCTGAAATAAAAGTGTAAACATAACACATAAATCTTACACAATACAACTCATTTCTGGTTTAAATGACATTAAAATATCAAATTAAAAGCATATACCAACACTTAACGATTTTGGATTGGTTAAATCTCTTGCATTGACATGAAAGGTGGGCAATGTTTTCTTAACTTCTTTAACCTTCACATTTCAAAATTTCACCAAGGAAGAGAGAACCCAAATAAATTAATGTGACATGCCTTGTAGGAGATTCTTGACATTCATTTGGGATACACCCAGAGACTGTGTTCAATAGAGTAGAAAATATCCACATTTGGGATGGGATTCTCAGTGGTCAGCCAAGATCAGAGGAAGTGACTCCTGCACATGACAACCTCCGTCATAGCTTACCATCTAAAGCAGGGCAGGGCTGGCTGGATTATCATCTATACCATGAATTATGACATCTAATGAACCTTTACATTTCAACAAAATACTTGAAAATGTTAAATCTACATATGTCTCTAATTTCCTGTCTTTTTCATATGCTTCTTCTGGCATGTAACACTAACTGTAATATAAACGATCTACTATGTGCCAGGCATATGCTTTACACCCGTGGTACCATTCAATCCTTACACCAGCCCTAAGTGTTAGGTGATTCTTCAAATTTTATAGTTAAAGACACTGCCACTCTAAGATGAAGTAACTTGCCCAAGAAGGTACAGATGTTAAGTGACAGAACTAAGACTGACATCAAAGCCAATAGCTCCAGAGTTCTCACTCCTCAGTACTAGACCTACAGAAGAGGAGAAGGCAGGTGAGCCCAGGCTCACATCTGCAGAGCCTCGTGACTAATGTACACGCCAAAGCTTACTACGAGCAAAGGAGGAAGGTTAGAATCAAACATTAAAATATAGATACTGTACATTCGATTCCAAGACACCTAATATTTATTGAGCAGCTATTTGATGCCATGTACCAAGCTAGGTTATATTAGCTAGATGTGTTAATTCACCTGAATCTCACAACAAAAACGTGATAATTTACCCCCATCTTTGAGAAAAGAAAAGTCCAAGAAGGTGATGTGGCCACCCCAGGCCACACAGTTAGTGACGGAGCTCACATCTGAATCTAGTTTTCTAAATCTAGTGCTCTCTGATTCTGTCCGCCTCTTCCTGACATCTTATACACAGTCTTTCTGGGAAAGACTCCACAGGTTTTACTTAATTTCTAAAGTGTCCAGTGACCCGAAAAACATTTTTTAAAAATATCACTGCCTGAAAAGGAGGTGGTTATACTGTTCTCACTAGAACCTGCCATGTCTACTACAGAAACCTCCTTTCCCCCACCCTTTGAGATGAAGTTTCGCTCCTCTTGCCCAGGCTGGAGTGCAATGGCACGATCTCAGCTCACCGAAACCTCCACCTCCCGAGTTCAAGCAATTCTTCTGCCTCAGCCTCCCGAGTATCTGGGATTACAGGCATGCACCACGATGCCTGGTTTATTTTGTATTTTTAGTAGAGACGGGGTTTCTCCATGTAGGTCAGGCTGGTCTCGAGCTCCTGACCTCAGGTGATCTGCTGGCCTCAGCCTCCCAAAGTGCTGGGATTACAGGCATGAGCCACCACGCCCGGCCTGGAAACCTACATTTAATTCTCTAGATGCACTGGTTTAAGAGAAAGAGCCCAGAACTCTGAGTCAAGAGATTAAAATTCAAGTCCGGGCCCTACCATTAGCCATGTATAATCTGGGAAAAATAGCTTCACCCATGTAGGGTTCAGTTTCTTTTTCTGCAAAATGAAGGTTTTGGGTTAGGTGACTGATAGGTGACTTCACCCTGTCTCTAAGAAATAAAGTTTATAAAACTAAAATTTACCTAATATCAATGGAACCTGATTTAACTGTTTTAAATTTAGTTTGCATAAATCAAATTAGTTTGTACATATTATTTCCTAATTTTTTAGGAAATAATGTGATTTCCAAAGTTTCTCCCAGAATCCCATGGCATTTTTAAAAATCTTACAATACCTATTGCCCTTTCCTGGCCATAGCTAAGGGAGAATGAGGCTAGGAAAAGAGTAATGATATATAGGAGAACACAGAAGCAAGGTCAAAGTTTGAAGAACACACAGATGTAGATGTACTTGAGCAGATTTCCACGCAGGGATAACACAGTTAACTAAACACTGCCAAAGTTACCCTCGGCCCCTCTATCCTTTCCTCACAAACACTCTTACACGTTAACAAAGGCACTGTCTAAATTATCATTACCTAAGCATCAATGGGACCTGATTTAACTGTTTTCTATTTAGTTTACGTAAGTTGAATTAGTTTGTACATATTATTACCTAATGTAATTAAAAAGGCCAAAACCCTGTCTTTTTTGCACAGGGCACAGAGATCAAACTTATTTGGGACAAGCTATTTTTCAGGAAATGAAAGAAAAAGTTGTTCCTGGAAAGACAGGGAAAGAGCAAAGTCTAAACAATGATTAAAACTTAGAATGGAGAATTAATACCAGGTATGTTTACCTTTCTTTAATCTGCATGGCATTCGCTCCAAGTAACAAAACACCAGCTTCTAATGAGATTCCCTGGTACACATTTATGAATTAGAAAAAGCATAAAACACATAACACAAAAAAGATTTAAAATTTATCCACACACTTTAGCATACAAATCATGTTAGATGCTCCTTTTAGTAATAAATGAAGCCATAAATTAGTAACTCAGTAAAAAATTTAATCTTGCATAAGGAGGAAACAAGTGAAGCTAAAATACAAAAAAGTATTAATTCTGTTTGATATGCAGCAGAATTATGTTTTGGTACTAGCTAAAATAGGGTGGAAAAGGTGCTCAGAAATATAGTGTTTACCAGACCCACATCTCCTTAAATCTTTTAGAGAAAAGCTGTTTTTGTAAACATTTAACAAAGAACAGATGGCCTGCCTTAATCATGTGGGGAAAAAAACCTGGAGCTCCCAGTAATACCCTGACAAAGTCTCCCAGGCCCAGCCATGTCCTCCCCCCACACCCCCCACTCCACCAGATGCATGGTACAGTCTTCTCTAATGCTATTTAATTTTACAGCAGACATTTTCCCATCAATTCCCACTGCCTGACAGGTAATCAATGCCATTAACATCTGATATTACCATATAGGGCATTCCTAAAACCTCTCATTTATTAGAGCAAACATAGAGAATGTTAGATACCGAAGGTATTTTTAAATAACATCCTGTCAAACTTTCTGCTTAACATATATCCTATTATAATTCCTTATGCCATTTGGAACATTATGGAATATATAAAGACTGCCATGAACTTTTGGAACTTAAAACAGTGTAACTGATACTTAAACTATAAATCAAAATGAACCAAGGTATGTGTGTTGTGTTGAAAAAAATTACTACAAGCTAAAGACAATCGTTCTTTTCCTTAACTCCATTGTCCAGAACATATAAATTAGAAAAGACATACAACTAAGTTATTATATATAAAACAGCAGGATGGACAAGATGCAAATTTAACCAAAGGAGACTGGAGGGGGAAGTGGGAGCTTCCCTCTGCTTCTTTTAAGCACAGGAGAATCATCAAAGAAAACGAAAAGATACGTAAAAAAGAAAGTTTTTATTTATCTCAATGTGCTTTTCTTCC
This sequence comes from Aotus nancymaae, assembly GCF_030222135.1. Classification (NCBI taxonomy): domain Eukaryota; kingdom Metazoa; phylum Chordata; class Mammalia; order Primates; family Aotidae; genus Aotus; species Aotus nancymaae. The sequence continues at coordinate 11,857,383 of NW_026988450.1, read as the reverse complement.
ACAACTCATCAGCATTTTCTGGCTTAAAAAGCTATCTAATTTCATCATGTTTTGCCTTAATTATATTGCTGAAGCCTTAGCCTGTTAGCAATTTTGAGTACAGCATGAGCGAATGATGCAATGTTAAAGTGTGTGCAATGCCTCCAACATGTACGATCTCTGCAAAGCAACATTTTGTAATACAGGGCACTGAAGGACAAACATTTTATTTATAGACAAATGTATGTACATGTTTGTTTACATACAAACAAGCCTAAATCAAAATAATGCTTTATAAAAAAGAAAAGATGGTACCAAGCGGACCAGAATAGCACGGTACTTATGGAAACAAAAGCCTCCCCACAAATTAAGCTAAGGGGAGGCAATGAGGAAGAGGCACTTGTGCTCTCAGAGAAAATAAGATTCTGGTGAAGAAGAGGCAGGCCAATTATGACCCATATAACAATGAATACAAGCTTTAAGAACACTAAACTATTGCTTAAATGGCTCATGAAAATACAAGTATCAAGTAGTCATTTAAGATTGAAACGTACTATTTGGTATCTTAAAAATGGCTTTGGAGACGTATTTCTATTACAGACATTCTTAACTTTTATTTTTTCCAGTATTCCCCAGGTTCTTGACCCCTCTACACTCTTCAAAAAAGGAATTCTGGTATGAAGACTGAAGCTCGATCTTCAGCCAGAAGAATGTGCAATGATTCAAAAGAGCATTTAGCAAAGGTTCAGTAAGTCCTATTGAGACTGTAACAATGACACTGATAAGAACAAAAATGCATTTGGTATCTAGTGCCCAATTCATTTATTTAACAAACATTTGAGGTTCTAACAGTAAACAAGGCAGCCATAGTACCTGCTGGGAAAGAGTACACACCACCTTACCCAGGCTGAGACCAGAGAGGTTTTCTGAAAACTGTCCCAGGCTGAGAGAAGCGGGGAGGCAGAGGAACCAGCTTGACAACAAATCCTGCCTAAGACTGGGTGACTGCAGACATACAAACGCTTCACAAGCAAGCTTTTAAAATCTGCTTTGTAAGGGAGGAGGATCAAGATGAGCAGATATTAGTTTGAATGGTCAACTGGGATAATTGTAAACTTTAATTATTTGATATAAATAAGCACAAAAATTTCTTAAGAGAATCAAGAACTGAAATATTTTCTGCTTAGTTAAAATCAGTATTCATGAACTCAGGACCAAGTTCAAGTCTTATATATGCCAGCTAGTTTTATTCAGCTTATTCTTAACAATTTCCAGAAAAACATATTTATTGAATGACTATATGAATTAATTGAGAAGGCAAAAAGTAGAGAACAAGTTAAGGATATTCAAATGTGTCACATAAAAAGAGGTCTCAAGTAACATGAATTTAAAGAATTCTGTGCTAAGCTGAGCGTGGTGGCTCACGCCTGTAATCCCAGCACTTTGGGAGGCCAAGGCAGGCAGATCACCTGAGGAGTTGGAGACCAGCCTGGCCAACATAGTGAAACCCTGTCTGTACTAAAAATACAAAAAATTAGCCAGGTGTGGTGGTATGCACTTGTAATCGTAGCTACTTGGGAGGCTGAGGCAGAAGAATCGCTTGATCCTGGGAGATGGAGGTTGTAGTGAGCTGAGATCATGCCACTGCATTCCAGCCTAGGCGACAGAGCCACTGTCTCAAAAAAAAAAAAAAAAAAAAAAAAAAATCTGTGCTAACCAAAATTCAGTTTTCTTCACTGCAGGAGTTTCCAAGCCCTTAACAGACTAGCAAATGGGGGCACTGGAGACAGTACAGAGAGTGTCCTAAGGGTGTTTAGCCATGGCTTCCCTTCTTTCCAACAAAATCTACATCCTTCAAAATATACTTTTGAATATACTGATATAGCGATGGCATGGCAAATTCATCACCTTCTCTAGCACAGGGGTAAGTAAGTGTGTGTATCTGTCCATCTGTCTTTCTCAAAACATTACCAAATGTTTTTTAAAAATAGCATATTACTCTATGCACAAATACAACTTTATATAAAATGCACTGAAACAGCTTACTGAATTGGCTGAGTTTATTTTATTCTTAATTGAAGTCACTAGTAGGAATAAAGTAGTATAATCATATAAGAATGACTTGTATAATTTTTGTTATATACACAGTCAAGATAATCACAAAGTTAAAACGAATTTTGAAATATCATAATGAAATAATTTAGTGTGTACCTCATTATCATTAAATTTTATAAACAAAAATTTTAAATTACTGTTGAAATATCTAGTTGAAAAAGTATGTGAAGACATTTTTGAATCTTTGGCTTTCTGCTTGTGTTTTAAAGCTGTCTTTTGAACAGATTCACCATACAAACAAAATCTTTAATGGCTAAAAATTAACATAAACCACCTACCTTTACAGCATCTGAATTATAAACACATTCTGAATTAGTAGCATCCAAAACCATGAAAATAATGAACCAAGTCAGTCATGTTAGATTTAATGTTGAAAAGTTTCACATCAGAAACAGAACACTAAGCATGTTTTCCATATTTAGGAGTGGAGCAATACCACAGGAACTGTCCAACAGCATTCTTAATGCGTAAAACTGTAGTGGTGTTTCTACAGTCAGATTGACTGGGATAACATAAGCAGTGAAACCCTGCCAATGCTAAACCCTTTTCTAAATGTCTGAGAAATTCCAACTGAAACAAGGCTCCCTCCTAGTGGAAAGGAACAAGGCATTTACCCTCCATCATACCCACCACTGCCCTTCCAGCCGTCTCCCCTTTCCTGTCTGTTCTCCACCACCATGACTCTGACCAGCTGTCTACCCTTGTCTGGGTGCTGCCCTGCAGGCCCAGGGTGCAAGTGGGTGAGGGTCAGCTCTGCAAGCACAGAGCCATGCTGCTGGGCCAACAAGGCTGCCCTCCTAAGGCAATGGGACGAGGGTGCTGAGGGGAGAGACAGCACCAAGGTATCAGGAAGTCCTACAGCCATCCTGCAACGCTGTACTGAATGACGTTTCCTTTAATCATCTGTAGTACAGTTACATGTACCATGTGCTCTGCTAAGCATTTCACATACCTCTTCTCTTCAGTTCCTCAGCACGTGAGGCTGGTGAGGTGATATTATCACTGCTTTATAAATAATGGAACTGAAACCTTAAGATTAATTTACCCAAAGTTACACAGCTAGAAAATGGCAAAACTGAAATTCTAACACAGGAGCTATTGCTACAAAACCCATGTACTTTACCAAGCCTCTGTGAGAAGCTCTGGAATGTGACCAGGACCCCACAGTGGTAGCCTCAGCCAGACGGGTGGCTGTGCAGTTCTCCAACCCTAGTCATAGCTGCAGCACAAGCCGAGGAAGCAGACTGCTGTCCTTCTCCAAAACCATCAAAGCCTTACTTCTATTTCAGATCCTAACCCTAATCTGCAGGTTAAGATGGCTAAAAAATTTAATACAAATTTGAGATTTTTGCCTTCAAAGAGTTGGGGAAGAACTCTAGTTCCAAAATAAAGCTTTAGAGAATCACTAATTTCACCCAAAGATAAAAACGTAGGTAAGAACTGGCATTCTTACTGTGTTTTGCAGCTAACAAACATTATCCACTGTGAGTCTCAAAATCACTCCACTAGCATGATTCAATGCACTCAATATCGAGACCCACTTTGTCCCAGGGACTGAACCAATTCCTCGAGAACCACAAAAAATAAGCCCGCTCCTTGCCCTTCCTTGAAAATTCTCCCCAATTCGCCACTTACTGTATTTCAAAGATCTCCATCTTTGTCATAGATCCATTGCTACTTCTTAGGAAAAGTACCAGATGAAGTCACAGGCTTGCATTTAGGAGCCATATAGTTGAAACAGCCTGTTTATCTACACACACACCCCTAGGGCACAGAGTTGAACTGATGTTAAATTGAACATGCTTTTGATGTGTCTCTGTTGCTTCATAAATGCTTGCAAAAATTAGCTTGTTTATACGAGACTTGAATGATGTTTTTACATGTGCTAGCCTTCTAAAAAGTGTATGCCAGTATTTAGACTGTGTCCCTGATCTTGAACATCTCCTATCCCTGAAGTAATTTTGAGAGAGGAAAGAGGGCCCACAGAAACCATCACTTTTCTGGGCAGGAAAGGAGCAAAACCATCACAAATGCAACACAATGCAAAGTTCACTGCAGTAACAGTGAGTAAATTGCTAAGTCTCCCAGGCCACAAGCAGAGGGGTAGCCCCCTGAGGCAGCTGGGCTGCCCACCTATCCCCCTGTGCTGAGCATTTTACATACCTCTTCTCTCGGATTCCTATAATCACTCTATGAGGTTGGTGAGGTGAGTGATATTGTTGCTGCTTTATAAATGACAGAATGGAAATGACAGAATAAGAGCAACAACCCAAGAAAGGGCAGGGTCTCCAATGTGAACATCATGGTACCTCTGACTAATCATAAGCAAACCAAAATATGAGCCCATTAGAGGAATCTGAGCATACTTTCACCCTCTCGTTCTAAATTTCTAAGCTCCTTAGGGCAGTAAATCGGCAAGCGTTCTTTTACTAGACATTATTTTCTAGAAGTATAAACAGCAAAGGCAGTATGTTCATGGGCCTTAACAGGTAAATTTCATTCTCTCCCTTCTCTCTTTTCTTCACCACCTTGCATGAAGTGCCATTGCCTTAGTGGGCTCTTCTTAATACATGAATGAGAATCTACAGAACCAATTTGAGTCTCACAGGCATCTGTCTTGTTCATTTCAAGTTAGCCCTAAGGTCCATAAGTGCTCTCAAAGAGGTGTCTGGAAGTTTGGATTTGGTAGTGGACACCCACACCTGAAGCAACCCAGCTTACTAGGGATCAAACTGGGCAAAACAAAAAACAGCAACAGTGCTTCCTGGCTGGTCAAAATGCTTTGCATGGACAGAGCCTATTCAAAAACACTAAAGACAAAGTCCAAACTTACTAAAAACAGTTTCATTCAATTCAACAATTTTTTAGTTTACTTAACACTGTATTTTGCTATCACTGGTATCTTCAACAGCAAGTCTAATCTTTAAATTGGAAAGAAGAAATGCAGGCTTTCACTCTGGAAAAGCAATTTTTACCAAGTTTGCATTTAAGTTTCCACTACCTTAAAAGGGTCAATATTAAAAGTAACTTACTATGCTGTTCCTAAGAATGTTAAAAATCAAACTTCAAAGACTGTCAAAGGTGTGTCTGCAACACTGGACAATCCCAGGAGTTTGTGCAGAATTGGGAATAGAACAATCTTTGAAAGGAAAAAAAATCAATTTATAAGAAGCACAGTGATAAAGTTAATTTACACACTCTAGGCAAGTTCTCCAGGATTCAAAGACTGAGAGTCTAGCAAATTTAGTTTGCAATAATTGCTTAATGATAGACTGCTCTCTTCCTATAAAAACTCATGTACATCTTGTGGGGAGGCAGAATTCCAACAGGCCCCATTATCTCTATCTCCTGAGGCTGAAGGGAACTGTGACCTTCAAGCCAACAGAATACAGCCAAGGTAAAAGGATTTCTCAAGTGTGTGATCGAGATTTCCAAATCAATTGGTTTGGAGTTACGTAAAGGGCAATTATTCTGGCTAGGTCTGATTGGTGGAGTCTTTTAAAGAGGGTGGGGACCCTTCTTGAGGGTGGGAACTCTATGTTGCTGGCTTGGCTTTGAGAAAGCAACCAAGGTGGGGAACCCAACATGGCACAGAACTTCAGGTGGACTTCAGGAGCTGAAGGTGGCCCCAGGCAACACACAATTACAGAAACCCTCCCCTGAAAGTCATACAGTGCAGGAAATAAATTCTGTGGACAACCTGGATGAACCTGAACGTGGATTCCTCCCCAGTCAAGACTCCAGATGAGAACACAGTTCTAATGACTTCTGACTACAGCCTCATGAAGCCCTAGTCAAGGACCCAGCTAAACCATGCCCAAATTCTGATCTATGGAAACTGAGAGAGGAAACAGATATTGTTTTAAGCCATAAAGTTTGCGACACAGAGCAAGTACCCCTAATCCAAAAATCTGAAATCCAAATACTCCAAAATCTGAAACTTTCTGAGTACTGAAATACCACTCAAAGGATATGCTCAATGGAGCATTCTGAATTTCAGATTTTTGAGTTAGGGGTGATCAACAAATAAGCATAATGCAAATGTTCCAAAATCTGAAAAAGATCTGAAATCCAAAACGCTTCTCGATCCAAGCATTTTGAACGAGAGATATTCAACCTGTAAGATGTCACATAACGATAAACAACTAATGTAATACTTTACAACCTTCTGCAACTCTCATGTGAAATTGTTTTTCTATCTAGGATTCCCCTTTCCTAGTGAGATATTTATCCTTTCACATAAAGACAGCACAGAAGGACTTCCTTTAAGCCTTAAAGAGGCCACTGCTGTGGTATCACTGAGCACCTCTGTGCCCAGCAGTGCTCCAGACAACCAATGAAGTTATCACCATTTTACAGATGGGAAAATGAAGCCATCAAAAGAGGTTAAGAAACTTGGCCCACATCACAAAAAGCTGGTTATACGAAACGAAGAGTCAAAATTCAAACCAGGCAACCTCTCTGGCAAAGCCCACATTCTCAACCATTATGCCTACTACCTAATCGCTGTAGATCATACAATTCTGCTAAAGTTTCTCCAAAGAAATGGAAGATGTAATGACAAAGAGAACCGGGTGTAAGGTAACAGCTGGACAGAGTTAGGACTCGTTCAGACAGGAAGAGTCCAGGTGAGATAAAGGGAGTGCCTACGATAAGCAAAACAGCGTTTTAAAAAGCTAGAGTCTAACAAGCTAGATAGTTAACTACCACTTAAATCATCACAGGGAGATTAAAAAGGAAAAAAAAAAAACCTCTTTATTTTCAAGCCAAAAAAACCTAAGCAGCTGTGTTATAAGCAGTATTAAAGGTTCCTGATACTTACTTGGAAAGAAAGTTTGCTGCACATTAGAAACAGTCAGTTTTACACTTAGAGGGGACTGTGTCCCCATGACTCCTTCCAGCTGGAACTACACACAAAACAGAAGACACCAAAGCAATTAAGTGTTTTATAAACACTGCTGAGGGGTCAAAAAGAGGGAGGTTCATTCACTGACTAATAACACAGTAATAAACAAACAGCAGTGTTATGCAACTGAGAAAATTATTATAATTGAATCTACACAGCTGGGCAAGAATAGAAGCCTGGTTATGTATATCAGCTCACAAATGTTTTGTGTGGGTAGGTTTTAGTTTTAGAACTGTTCAGATTTGAGTCCCTTTTACAGTTAACATTTTCTCCTATCTGAATACAATCCCACAATTACAACCGCAGGACAGAATAACTCAGTAAACTGTCCCACCAATTATTTGCTAATTTATTTTCACAACAGAGGAAGCAATGTGTAGGTACACAGTGGTTAGGAAGTTAAGCTTTCCTGAGATGTACTGGTTTTAGAACCCTTCTAGAGTCACTGCACCTCGTTTGCATACTGCAATATGAATAATGAATGGCTGTGACATGCTCAAATACTAGAAGGAAAAGCCCAGAACAAACTAGCTTTTCACAACTTAATATTTAGTTTCCACTGTGTTCTTGGAGTTTCCTTCACACTTTGCTATTTTCCCCTTTGCAGGCCTTTATTTTTGCCTACAAGTATACACCGAAATATAGCCAGAGAAACATCTCCAATTACCACACTTAAACAGATGTGTCGAACAGGGACAGAAGAGTGATTCATGTATTTCCCTGAATCACTTAAGTCACAGTATTAGAATCACAGAAACACTATTCTCTTGGGTTCAAGAAAGAGATTAGTAAAAATCCACCTTCGTTCCATCAATTAAATGTAGTTAAAAGGCAAACCAAAACAAGTTTCATCTTGGAAGACATTCTAGTTAGATGTTGCCCTTATTACTACATGGAATTTTTTTCTTAATTAAATGACTAAATCTGAATAAATTTGTGATCTATGTCATGTTCCCATCTGCATAAAACCTAACTAACTTCCAACTCAAATGGTTGATTAGCTAACTATAAGGGCAGAGGTACACATGGATCTTCAATAGGCACACATTTTTACATCAATGATATCTATTTTTATGAGATAAAAGTACTAAAGCTTTAATGGTGGCAATTAAAACAGCCAAGAGTTTGAGTAGCTCGATGGCTGAGTCACAGACCTTTTACCTATAATGGGATCCATTATATCCCTGAACCCAGTTTGAGGGAGTAAAAGAGGAACAGATTTTTAAATATGGTTATAAAACAGCAGTACCCTCTGAACTGAGCTGTTTCAGTTTAAACGGCTGTGTGATTTAGGCTGGCCTTAGCGTCAACATCTATTTGGCAGCCTTAGAGTTCTTAAACACACGTTTATTTGGAAATACTTGAACGCTTTGAAAAATGCTACAGAGATGCTATTACAAAAGGATTTGTATTTGAGGTTTGTTTCTATTTCAACTTGTATATATCAAAGATTCATCCCTACTTTGAAATCATATTTCTTTAGATGACTTATTACAGAATATCTTCATTTCAGCCTAAAATACAAATACTTAATTTTCTGATATTTGCATTTAAAATACAATTTGGGGTGATGAATAAGAATGTAATTATTCACATAAAATGGAGTGTTTTAGCAATATTTATGTATGAATACTTCAAACAAAAGAGTGCACGTTTTGTTTTCACAGTAGCTTAATATTATTATTCAAAATTATCTGAATAAGCTCTGTAGTTCCAAAATGTAATAATTGTCTAATATCTAGTCTAGTACTGACCACGTCCCTAATTTAAGAACCTAAAGATTTTCTCTTTAGTTTCTACTACAGTGAATTCAGAACTGTAAATAGCAATTATTTGGGGAGCAATCTCACAGGTTTTTGAATCTGTCACCACCCCCACCCTCCCCTGGGACAGCTGGCAAACAGGAAACAATATGCAGAACGAATTTATCTCAATGAGGAAGGACCAACCTAATACAGGTTGGAGGACAGGGTCAGGGTGGCGCTGGCCCGGATGGCCCTAACACTGAGCGGCACATGGTATCGCAGGGCTGCAACCACCCCATCCAAGTACACTCCCCACTCCCTGTGAGTGGCTCCTTTTAGAGAAGTTGTTAGAAGGAAGGATAGCAAAACTTAAAGGATTTAATATAAGGTCTTGGTTTCTGACCATAACAATTATGTGGGAAAACAATTCAAGATGCCTCAACTCCTCAACTTCCTCATCCAGAATGGAATTGGAGGAGCTGATCTCTAAAATCTCTTCTCTCAGACTATCTGGGGGTCTCTGCTCTGGTCCTGTTTCAATGATAACTATAGCTCCACACTTCAAAAATGAAAATAAAGTAAGGAATGAGATAACTGTAACAGGGGGTGAGGGAAGTAAAGATGATTTCAGAGGGAAGTATCAAGAAAGTTTCTCAGATACACACAGAAAAATAAAATTGATTTGAAAAACTATGATAGAAAGACCAGAATAAAATAAAATATACTACAATTACAAATCTAAACAAAACCTTCAAATACAATTTACTTTTCCCATAAAAAAACTTTCAGAACAACATTCCTATAAAATACCATCTCATTTCACAGATACCTAACATCTGTGAGGTTTTCTCACAGTAACTTTAGTCTATGCTGAATATGTCATAAAATAATAATTATCGGACAGTTCACCATGCACAGAATGACGATGCTTAAGTATACAAACTTCATTCATGTTTGTGAGCCTCTGAAATCCTAGATCTACAGCAAATAAACCACGAAGAGGTGACGGGGAAGGAGGGAAGAAGTCAGAAAGAACAAGAACAGCAGTCACTCAGGGTGAGCCCTAGCACCGTGAGGAGTCCCGCACAGAGCTGCCGGGCAGGCGAACAGCATTGACTTCAGGGAGTTAAGGACAGGAAGCCTCTGGGGACCCAAATTCTTCCCAGCAGAGCTGAGCATGTGGCTGCGACAGCACAGCATGGATATCCACCACCAGAGTGCTATGAGCTTCGGCAGCCACTGAACACCAGCCAAGGCGAGCTCTGCACTGGCTTTCGGTCACTCCCACACAGACCCTTGTAGCAACATTCTTTCAAACAGCCCATCGTTTAAAACAAGTCTGCCTTGAGGACTAATTTAAATAGCTATCTCCTCCAAAGTCATCTACCAACCTACTTTTGAATTTGCCTCCTACCTGACCTTCTTTCCAGCTGCACAACCTTCTACTTCACCTTCTTCACTTTTTCAAGCATCTGCTTAGCCTCTATTAACACATCTTCCTCCAGCTCTGCTCCTCTTCAGATCAGAATCCTTGAAAGAGCCACAATATTTGCTGTTTTCACTTCCTCTCCTCCCATTCACTCTTGAACTTGCTCTGACCACACTAATATTCCACAAAAGTTGCTCTCATCAAGGTGCCCTCCAAGGCTCTCCTCTCTCATCCCACCTGACCTATCAGCAGCGCCTGTCACAGCCGCTCACTCCTTGCTTCTTTGCATGACATGCAGGACAGCTCTCTCTCCTCCTGCCTTCCGGGCTTTTCCTGGTTTCTTATCAACTTCTTGACCTATAATTTCTGGGGTGCTCCAGGCCTCCGTGTTTGGATCTCAACTCTATCTGTGCTTTTTCTTCTCTCCCAGGGAAGGAATCTACCTATCACTTTAAATACTACCTATATGCCAATGATTCTCAAAGTCCTTTCTCCAACCCAGACCACTTCCTTCAACTCCAGACTTCTCTATCCAGCTGTCTATTCCACAGACCCATGCAGACATCCCAAAAGGCACCTCAAATTTAATGCATTCCAAAACAGGTTCTTGATTTCTCCACCCAACCCCTCTCCCCAAACTGTTGCCACGCCAGTAGCAGAAGCCAAAAATTTGAGTCACCCTTGACCCTTCACTTAGTCTTACATTTGAATCACCTCTAATCCATTCTGTAAAGCACGCTGCCTCCACCTTCAACGTAGACAAAGGACATACTCCCAGTGGCCTCTCCCCCCACTATCCTTGTCCAAGTGCCATCAGACCCTGCTGGACTATAGCAGTTGCCTCTCTACCTGGTCTCCTGTTGCTAGCCCTGCCCTCCACCCTGGTCAATTTGCTACAGAGTCTGAGCAATCCTTTCAAAATGCAAATCAGATTCTATCACGTTTCTCTGAAAGATCTCCAGTACTTTCCCATCTCCTTCACAGGAAAATCTGAAGTCCTCACCTCACCATGGCCTGCAAGGCCCTCGATGATATGGACCCCTGCCGCCTCCCCTAACCGTTCTCCTCCAATTCTCCCCTTTCTCTCACCCCAGCCACATCAATTCCTTACCAACAGACAACAAGCTACACATCCTTCTACCTCCCGGCCTTAGCACAGGCTGCCTCTGCCTTCAGCATTCTCGCCAAAATATCTCCATGGCCTCCTCCCTTGCTTCCTTCAGGAGGGCAATGGCAGCAATGGATTAAAGTTAAAGTGACAAAGTGTTTGCAACTGTTAGTTCTAGGTGAATGATAAGCAGCTGTGCACTCTATTATTCGGTTAACTTTCCTATGGATTTGAAGTTTTTCAAAAATCAAAGTTAGGGGACCCTTTGCTACTACCGTTACTCTCTATCATCTCTCGCACTGATCATTCTTCCCTCATCCGCCCCTTCCTGACTTGGTTCCTCTATGTTCTTCCTTAAGTCTGGGTGGTCATCAGGATTCCATGTCTGCAGAGCACAGTTAGATGCTTATTTCCACCTGAGACAGGATGTTTCCTCCTGGCATCTCAAGATTAGCATGCCAAAAATCAGAATCACCTTCCTCTGCCAACCACCCATTTCCCAGCTTGGTTAATGTCGCTGTGATACACAGTCATCCAACCCAGAGAAAAACTTTGTTTCTTCTCCACCCCACTGGCCACGTCCACCTGGTAGTGAAGACCTGCCTCCTGGCGAATCTTCCCAGCAGCCATCTCCTCCACCTGCGCTTCTCTAGTCCACGCCCGAACCAAAGGGCTTCTTTGCGTGTCTTCCTCCTGCTGGTCTCATCTTGGTCAACGTGTCTTCTGATTTCAGCAAGATCATTCTAAAATGTAAAATGCCCATGCCTCTGTATAACTGACTGGTGATTCCCTGTGAACCACGCTGAAAGCCAAAACCCTCAGTGTCGCTCGTGGGGGCTGCCCCAGGCCTTCTTGTCCCATGTCCTGCCTCTCCACCACACATGCTGCAACCCACAAGCCCAGCAGTGGCAGCCGCACAAAGGCACTTTGCTCTTTCCCAATTTAGTGCTTGTGGATGTATCAGTCCTCCTGCCTACAGTGTCCGTTCCCATTCTCTCCTCTAAGTTAATTCCTACTCAACCTTCAAAACTCAGTTTAAACATAACCCCTTCCCAAGGCCTTCCCTGATCTCTCCAGGTGGAGTCAAGTGCTCTCACAAGGCCAAGTAACATACATCACGTTGCTTGACTATTATTAGATCCTCTAGTCCTTTAGACTGTGAGCTGCTGAAGGACAGCAGCATGTTATACTCCCGTCGTTTATACACACATACACATGTGTGTGCATGCATGTGTGGGTGGGTGTGTGGGTATGCATATCCCCAACATCTAATGCAGACACTGACACATACCAGAGGCCTATTGTCTACGGGTGGAATATCAAAGTCCCACCACGCCTTCAAATGTTAATGTGGATGTCACATCTCCTCAGTCTGGGTACTGCAGCTGCTCATGTGCTCTCTGCTCTTGAAAAGGGCACTCATGCTGCCTCATGCATTTACACCTTAAAGCAGCTGCACCTCCAGAGCATTCAACACAGTGCCCTGAACCTTTTGTAGAACTAACAAATGCACACATAAATGAAGGCACATTTTGAAGACTGGTCCAAGGCAATGTTGCAACATTTGCTGTTCTCTGAAAGCAACATGTTCTGTAGTATGTCTGTGTAAGTTTCTCCTTCATCACCCCTTTCACCTGGCTCCAGTTTCACCTTCCTTCCTGGCCCTGTATTTCTTCTCCTATACAAGTCTGTATTTATCTCTGCATAAATGCAGTTAGATCACTGCATGATAACTGGGATTTTTAAAGGGAAGAACAGCTTATTTCTACACCTTCAGGACCTCACATAGCAGCCAGCATATTGTAAATGCACAACAATGTTGACTGGTGAATGAGTGAATGAATGAATGAATGGCTGAATAGATGAATGAGCTTCTTACTTCATCTCTGAATATCCTAAGTAAGAGTCAACATGTCAGCAACAAATATTCCCTTTCTACCATGAACTAATTAATCCCTCATCTCATTCCCACAGAGGCACTGCCAAACAAAAGCACTCCTAGAAAGAGACCCAGAAAAAGTTCTCAGAATTTGATACGAAAAATAAAAAGGTACAGCCATTTTCCAGTACTAGTTGAACTAGCTCAATCTTACTTATTTTTAATCCAAAATGGCTTGTGATTTCATTGCACATAATTTTTAAATAAACTTTTAAAACCTTAATGGTTCATGAACGGTGAAATATTTCAGTCACTTCAGATGAAAGTTAAGGCATGTTTGTGAATTCAGACCCACGTATGCTTCTCTTTTCCTCTCTGACCTCAGCCCACTGACTGATGGCGGTGGGAGGTGATTATCTATCTACCACTGAAGCCCCAGAAGTTGGCCCTCAAGCCAGACAAAGGATAGGAGCAGTGATAGGATGTCCAAGTGAGTGGTGGGCTCAGGTCAGGAGGGGAAGGGACAGGCCAGGGGGGTCTGTGCTAGGTTTAAAGAGCTTCTGCTCCTCTTCCCAGGCCTCAAGATCATAAACTCTCTACTAAGCTCCATATTCACAAGGTCCAATGTCCCAACTAAATCTCAAACTCTAAAACTTAACTCATCTTACTTCCTGCCCCTTTACTCCTGTAGAACAAGACTCCCAGTTTCCTTACTGGCCTCACCTCTGCAGTCCCATCTTCTCCCACCTCCCTCCCCAGGGGCCGCTGTGCTGCTGTCATGTGACCCTTGGTCCTGGCTAGCTTCCAGCCATCAGGAATAGCTCAGCCCTGAAGACAGCTCCTTCAGCAGGAGGCCTCTGAATGCCATTCTCTCCCCACCCTGCAAGATCCCTCTTCGCTCCCTCTCCTCTGTCCCAGCATATCACATTTGATGAGCTCCTATAGAATGTGTCTTGTGGCTAGTGGCTACCATATTGGACAGAGAAAATACAGAACATTTTCATCATGACAGAAAGTTCACTGACAGTACTAGGTTATACATTTTCTACAAACATTCATTATTAGCATGATATCAAAGTACATGGCAAACCTTCTTCAAAAAAAAACTTGGAAAATACTAGATACTTTCCGACAAATTTCAGTACACAGTTATATTTAAAAGGCTTTTCTTTTCTTAAACCTTGAGTTTACTGAACATAAATGACAGCCTGGATTGCAATTACTCTATAGTATAAAATTCAGGAAACATTTCATTTTATACATAGATTGCATATAGATTATAATTCAGTAAAATACATATAAACATTATACACAATATTTAGTAAACATATTACAACTGATGGGCATTAGATAAATAGGTTTTCTGTTTACTTTTTTCAATATCGTTTTTATCAATATTTTTATTTAAAAATATATACAAATATTGTTAAAAATATTTAAAAACTATAGTTTACAAAGTTCGAAGACAATAAACAAAAGGGTCTTCTCCCTATATTTAAACTTGAGCAAAGATATAACCACTCTTTCTTGAAGAGAAAACCTGGTTCCAAGCTCAATTCTTACATAAAAGTCTCTTCTCATTCTAAATAGCAAATTCTTAAAAAATGGCAATGGTGTTACAGCATTGTTGATAAATGTTTTTTTATGGATAAAAACTGTCTCCAAAAATGTAAACCTTCCTTACTTATTTGAAAAAATGTGAACTACCTTCCTTGCTATTTTTTTTTAATTTAGCTACTAAATTATACTGCAACCATCCTTTTAATTTTCTTGTGTGTCTCCCTCTCTTTAAAACATACGAAGTTAGTTTTTAAGAAAAAAAAAAAGATTAGGATAAAGAAGGATTATAAAGACCCTGAGTGTGATAGCCTTCATAAATCAACTGAGTTCACAACTGGGTCTTCAGTGCCACTCAAGAGGAAGCCATTCACTAAAGTATATAATATCATCTCGGGGTTTTGGAAGGCACACCATGAAAACACAGGAAGGTGCTCATAACAAGGGGGTGAAGTGGATCATTGGATTTAACGTATCTGTTTAAGTTTAAATTTATATTTAACAAAGACTTAGTACTGCTGAACTGTCTCTATATAGAGCTATATACATTATAGGTCAGTGGGTGAACTTCTTGCATGCTAGAGGGAATACCAGCGACCATCCCTAGCAATACGAAACAGGATGTCAACTTAACCTGCATTTGAAGTTTCTGAAAACTCAGTGATGGTTTTCACCTTGGTTGAAGTTAAAAAGAAATGAGACACTTAGAAAGCAGCTGGTATTTTATATATAGTAATATCTTCTAGAGATTCAACTGAAAAGAAATACAGTAATGTGATGGTGATTTTTGCTCACCCCTCCCATAAAAACATTATGAATTTTTGTCTGCCTTATGGAGAATCTAATAAGCTGATTTTTAAGGCATTGATAGATGATATCTTATTTTCCAAAATAAGGGAAAATCTTTCTACTTCAAACTGAAAGGGTAGAAAGTTAAAAAAGAAAAGAACTCCAAAAGCTCATTTTGACAACCACTGCAATAGTAGTTATAATAAAAACATTTAACATTTATCGGGCATGTACCACATGCCACATGCTATGCTAAAAAAACTTCACAGCCATTATCTCATTTAATTCTCATAATGATTCTGTGCAATCGGTACAATTACCGTATTAGGAAACTGAGGTTTAGGGAAAGTTAAGTATGTATTTAAGATGACTTAAGAAAAAAATGGAAGCACCATATTCAAATGGAGCTCTCAGGGTACGTGAAGCCTGTGGTCTTTACAACTGTGCTCCTGCCTGCCCGGCAACCTGCGCTAGCAGTGAGGGGCAGAGTCCTGGCAGCTCCGCCTAGCGTGTGACCACCACACAGAATAGTGGAGGCGTGAGAGGCTAAAAAAATGGCAGAGAAAACATTAAATGAAAGAAATAAACTGACACGCGTCTCTGCATTTACTTACTTTGGGATTAAATTCATATTCAGTATGAAATAACACTCTAGCATCTAACAAGGCCCCTCAATGTGGGGAGCTTATTAAAACTCATCTCATGATTTGGGGCCGGGAGTGGTGGCTCACACCTGTAATTCCAGCACTTTGGGAGGCTGAGGCAGGCAGATGACCTGAGGTCAGGAGTTCAAGACCAGTCTGACCAACATGGTGAAACCCCATCTCTACTATAAATAGAAAAATTGCATCAGAGGTCAGGTTAGTCCGGTGTGGTGGTGGGTGTCTATAGTTCCAGCTACTCTGGAGGCTGAGGTGGGAAGATCACTCGAGCCCAGGAGACGGAGTTTGCAATGAGCCAAGACCACACCACTGCACTCCATCCTGGGCGACAGAGCAAGACTCCATCTCAAAACAAAACCTGATCTTATTATTGGGCTCATTTTTATTCTATGAACGGCTAGTGTCTTACTGTTGTTGTTTTATTGTTTTCTTCATCAGTAATATCCTGGCTTAGAGACCTTATTTGTATGTGAATATTGGTTTTGAACTTTCTTGAAAAAACTAAAACTGCAAGCCTTAAGCTCAGATCTAAGGAAAGACATTTTCCAAAATTAGACAAAATTATTTCCTTCCTTGATCTAGGTCTTCTACCATTGTTTTCAAGTAAGGAAGACACATTGTTGCCTCAGAGGTCAGGTTAGGTAGGACACTGAGCGCAGGGGTTCCCACAGCACCTCGTTCCAGTATGAAGATGACTACCCCCTTGACATGTCCCACTGTCGGGATAAATACATTTAAAGTGAACAGAAAAAAACATTCAGAGAAATCGCTGACAAAAATGAAATACTACTTAGCATCTTACTTAAATCAAACACTTTCCCTAAAAAACTCTGACTTATCTCCTTTAATCCAAGGTATGGCTTCATGTATTTCAATAGCTCTCATTCACGGAAATGTCTTTGACACATTTGAACAGCCAAAAATGGAGTTAACTTAGTAATGGACCAATTTAAAGCAAAGTCAGCATATTCTACTTATTTATTGCCCCAGTTCCATTTCTCCATGTGGCTACTTAGAGATCATCTACAGATTTACAGCTGTAACTACAGAGAATGGAGAGTAACATTAAGATGTCAAGATCAAGGTAAATTCTCCAAGTTAGTTTCCCACAGTTTATTTCAAGCGGGCTCCAAAGTGGTTAAACTTGGTATCTTCTCATGCTAGACATGTTTTTTTAAAATAACAGTGAAAACAAACACATCACAACTTGCAAAAATCCCTCAATTTTCTATTATTGTTTTTTAATTGAAGAGAATGTTCAGGTTACAAGAGTCCATCAAGAAACATGATCTAAAAATTAAACTCTAATTTCAAGTATTTCTATATTCAATAAGAATTTTAAATCTGTATGCTCCCCTTTTATTAAAGAGCACATTTGGATATATAACTTCAAAAAACAAAAAGATTTCAGAAAAAGAATGAGCTAAAGTTCCTTGCCTGTTCACAAGAAAGAATATGCACCCTGCAACCTCCCAACCCCTAAACTGAGCAGCCGCTGGCAACAGGCCAGAACACTTCATAGCCCACCAAATGGGTAAAAGTGGAATTCCTATGCTAATATTGCAAACCTGTTTCAGCCAGCCTATAAAGAGATTAGATAGGAAAGGCACAAGTTAAGCTACTTGCCATTGGAGAAACCCTCCACACAGCTTCCCAGCATCACTGCTTGCACCTCCTCAATATTCTCCAATTCTTTATACCCATGGCCAAAACAAAAAGACTCTTAAGAATAATGCTTGCTAACACCCTAAAACAATTGTTTTTTTGTTTTCACACACTGAGCCAAGTTACACATTTAACACAGTTAATGTTAACGTCTAGAACTCCTGAAGACTATGGTACAGAATGATTTAGAGTTAAACACAGAAGGCAGTAGAGGAAAACAGGACAAATACATTTTAAAGAATATCAGAAATATTAGTCTTTATTAATACTAAAGAGCATCAAAAAGGCATGTTTTTGATCCAATCTTTAAAATATGAGGTAAGCAAATGCCTTGCAGCCTTCCCTGGCCGTCACTCCCATTGTTCTGGAAATTGTCCAGGGGAAAAAACATGCAAGATGTGTGAGTAGTCCTGCATCTATGTTGACTTTTTTAAACACAACACTGTCAATTTCTTGACATTTTGCCAACTTCCTCGTAAGTTCTCCATCACTACTACTCCTAGTGTCATGTCCTAACCCTAGAAGGTTCTCCTCCATTTTTTACACTAAGTGAAGAAAAAACAAACAAAATAAAACCTCACTCCTGGTGACACACCATGAACTACTAAAGTTTTACGAGGCAAAAGGACAAGTACAAGTTTGCTACTGACTTTCTTCACTGATAAAAGAGCTGCATTCAGCAACAAAGGAAATACCAGGGCCATCTCTGCATGGCTACTTAGGGATTATCTATAGATTTACAGCTGTAACTACAGAGAATGGAAAATAACATTAAGATGTCAAGGCTAGGGTAAATTCTCCAGATTAGTTCTCACAATGCTGTTCCCCTAACTGTCCCCTTAACTCACTTCCCAATTTTCCTTCCTCAGCCAACTATTGCTCTGCTGTGCCAGAGACTGCCTTTCTGAAAGAGTAACAAAACAGGGAAGAAAAAAGCAGCACAGAAGAAAAAAGTGAAGGAAATGGGAAGGGGGGAGCATGCCTAATAGTAAAAATGAAGGCTTTCTCGCTTATCCTGGAGAATCAACTTCATGAAGAAACAAGCAATTCTATTAGAGACAGAGAGGCAAAAAGCTGGGGGACTGGGGCGAGGAATTAACTACCAAAAGTATCCAAACACCACTCAAAGCTAAAATCTTGAGGATGTCTGTAATCCACCTTTCAGAGAAACACACTACTTCTTCCTACAGGATAAACACCATTTAGGTAGCCTTCTTTGAAACTCAAACAAATGAAATCAAATTTCAATAATGTATCTTGTCAAGAACTGATATTACTATCCCCAGCAAAGCCACACCCCCAGTACTGTATTTATTCATGATACCTAAAAAAACCACTACTACTTCCTTAACCTTATAGCGAAGGTGGGTAACACCTGTCTTAAAAAATAACCGTCATAATTAGACTAACAATTTTACATTTATTTACATGTGAATAAATTTATTTACACTCTGACTTGTTTTTAACAAGAATTTGCAACAATTGATGAGGAAAGAGTGTAGCCTGTGCTGTTCAATATGCAGCCCCCAGCCATGTGTGGTCACTGAGCAACTGAGATGCAGCTCACCCAATCTGTCTAAAATATACATAAGCTTTAAAATTCTTGGGTAAAATATCTCACAAGCAATTTTTTATACTGATTACATGTTGAAATAATGTCTTGGATATGTTGGTTTAATTAAATATATTACTAAAATTAGTTTTACCAGTTTAATGGTAAAATGTGGTTACCAGAAAATCTATACCAACATAAACGGGTTGTATTTGTAGCTCCCATAATATAACTGGACACTGCTGGTCTAGAACACAGTAACATACAAAGAAAGGACAGCCAGAATATTACATTTAAATAACAAAATTCCCTTTCCATCTCAGTGCAGGCCATTGTCTCCTCCCTGCCTTCCACCATACCAACAATCTCTCCTTAACACGGTGCTTGGCACATAACAGGCACTAAATAAGTATTTCTTTCATGTGGCACTGCCTTTCATGAAGTTGCCTAAGATACCAAGATGAAAATGCAGCATCAAAAGTGACTTCTTTTAAGAAAATCAATTGGCTACTTGGGACACCCAGCAGAGGCCTAATATCCAGGCTTCAAAGGTAAACTAACAAACTAAATTAGTGCCTACAATATTTTTGATGTCACACAAAATACTCTTGTACAAAATAAAAGCCATCTAAGGGGCGAGGCTATCACATAGCCATTCATGCTTTCAGACTATGGGGTGAGAGTACAGACAGAGTAGAATTTTCCCTGGGCTTTAACTCTACACTTGGTATAATTCTGACCTCTAGAATAAACCAGCTTGTTGGATGTTGAGGAAAAACGCACACAGGTTACTCAATAAGCTGTAGTATATACAAATTGAGGTAGTCAGAGGGAATACTTTAAGAGTCTTCATGAGAAACAACAGGCTGTTGAGAGCAGGAAAGAGACACCCAGGAAAAGAGAGACCAGTGAAAGCTGGATGCTTGCTTTAACTAAAGGTGTCATGAAGAATTAGCAGTGGGCCACAGCAGATGGGACAGCAGTGATTTCTTTGCCTTCTCTCTGTGAGCACCCAAGGGGGCAACCTGCTCCAGTGAGGTCCAGCCTGGGTGCCTGTTTTCTGAAGGTGGGTACATTTGCAAAAGCCCCTGAATATTACTTAGGTAAAACCCAATTTTTCTTTAGAGATATTTTGTTTCCCCATCTTCCCCAGACATCTACACAAGTGAGGAGGTAGTACTGACAAGATATGTCTGCACTCCATTAAAAAGGTATTTTTGTCTATTTCCGATTACAACCTGCATACATAATCCTTACCATACATATGCACTTTTCTCCATAAATTTACTTAGTAGTTGCCAATTACTCGGCCCATGTCTGTAATTCTTTTTTTTTTTTTTTTTTTTTTTTTTGAGATGGAGTCTCGCTCTGTTGCCCAGGCTGCAGTGCAGTGGCATGATCTTGGCTCACCACAACCTCCTCCTCCCAGGTTCAGGCAATTTGCCCACCTCAGTCTCCCAAGTAGCTAGGACTACAGGCATGCGCCACCACGTCTAGCTAATTTTTATGTTTTTAGTAGAGACAAGGTTTCACTATGTTGGCCAGGCTGGTCTTGAACTCCTGACCTCCTGATCTGTCCACCATGGCCTCCCAAAGTGCTGGGATTACAGGCCCTTGTAATTCTTTATTTACTGGGTGAAATTAAAGAATCTCAGTGTAAGATTGATGCTACTTGAGATTTATCAATAAAAGGTTTTCCCAGAAAGTCTATTTTTTTTTAAAGATGGAGAATTGGGGGGAAAAAAAATGTACCACTGATTTCTTCCAGGTCTTTCTTTTTTTTTTTTTTTAAGCTCAAGGGAAAATGAGGAAATGGTCAACTATTACCTATAACCTCAATCTTAGTGGCCTTTAAAATTTTTGTCTACTTCTGTTTCATGATGACTGTATTTCAGGACCAAATTAATGAAAAAGGCACAAATGTATCCAAAATAAACTTATTTTAAGGACATTGTTGCAGATCCTAAAAATTCCACCAGAACTTTGCATTTAAGAGCATAATCCATGATCTGGGACATGTCTATGGACTGTGCGATGTAAATTCTACCCAGAAACTCAGGGATCTGCCTGTAACCTGAAGGACAATTCACTTAACCAGTCTTCCTTTAGATAAGCTCTTCAAATGAACAAAATGTTGCTCTGTGCTTTCCTTCTAGATTGTTCTCATCCATGTTCACAGTGCACGGATAAACCTTCCATTTCCGGTTCCAGCCCCTCTCTACTCTCTTCACACTCCTGGGTGCTGCAGAGAGTCCCATGGTGCTGTGTCCATGCTGAAAACACCTCCTAGTGCCCTCTAGTAACACAGGCCCAGGACTGTACAGCTTTCTGTCCACTAAGCCCCAGACCTACATTCCAGCGATACTAGCGACACTCAAGCCTTTCCAATCTTTGCACTCATTGTTTCCTAAATCTTAAGCTCTTTTCCCTCCTCCTTTATCTTTCTTTCTCTCAACTTAGACTGATCCTTCACATCTCAGCAAAGACAGCACTCCCCCGAGAAAGCCCTCCCAGACCCCCGCCTCACCCACTTTAAGAGTGGATCACCCAGAGCTGATCTCCACAGTGTGTTTTTCATGGCATATCCTTGCCTGTTTCTTCCAGCTCACACAGCAAGATTGTTCTCTCTCCCTCAAAGAAAAGCACATAGGAAGCCTCAATATTTGTAAGTGTTCACTAAAACCAAAGAAATAAAGTCAAACAGCAATGACAGTGTTTGACACTGAAATATGTAAAATTCTTCTTAAAACTTTGCAACAGGCAATTCTGAACACTTGCTAGATGTATCATTTTTGAGTCCCCACTGTTAAGCACTTAAAAGACACTACTACTCATCTCACTGAGCCTCTAACCAGGAAGGTATATGAACCCTCACTTCAGAGATAATGAAATGATGGCCTGACATTAAGTAACCTGCCCAACGTCAGGGGGTTAGTAAGCGGAGGTGCTTCTATTCAAAAGCTCAGATTCAAAGCCTCCACTCTTTCCTTCATTCCAGTGGTTCTAAAATTATGAGCCAGGGTTTCTGTAGGTTCTGTGAGATCAGAACTATTTCTACATGATCCTGAGATGTTATTTGCTTTTTCATTCTCATTTTCTCCAAATGAACAGTAAACTTTTCCAGAGGCTTATGACTAGCACAGACAATATTCAGAAGCAGATGTGAGAATCAATGTTTGATAAAATATAAAACAATGCCACTAATTTTTTGTCTTGGGAAAAGTTAATCTTTCATTTAAAAAGTATTATGTATGTTAACACATGATAGTTTACTGTTTTTTAAAAAAATTAACAAATCAACATTTTAAATTTTCATCAAATTTTAGCCGGGCACAGTGGCTCAGGCCTGTAATCCCAGCACTTTGGGAGGCCAAGGCCAGTGGATTCATCTG
The DNA here is from genome assembly GCF_030222135.1 of Aotus nancymaae. Classification (NCBI taxonomy): domain Eukaryota; kingdom Metazoa; phylum Chordata; class Mammalia; order Primates; family Aotidae; genus Aotus; species Aotus nancymaae. The sequence goes on along the minus strand of NW_026988450.1, from coordinate 11,834,605 downwards.
AGGTCAGGAGTTCAAGACCAGCCTGGCCAACGTGGTGAAACCCCATCTCTACTAAAAATACAAAAAATTAGCCGGGTGTGGTGGCGGGTGCCTGTAATCACAACTACTAGGGAGGCTGAGTCAGAGAATTGCTTGAACTTGGGAGGTGGAGGTTGCAGTGAGCCACAACCAAGCCATTGCCCTCTAGCCTGGGTGACAGAGTAAGACTCCATTTCAAAAATAAATAAATATATAAATAAATAATAATAATAATTAAAACTTTCTGAGACAGTAAATATCAATATATATAACTCACATAACTAACACACGCTCTTTGGAGTCCCCAATAATTTTTAAGAATATATAGAGGTCTGAGATGAATAGGTTTGAGAAAGACTGTTCTAATTAGCTACTGAAAAGAAATATAAGCTAGGGTTTTTCCTTCCCTGTAAATCTTATCAAATAATCAGAAGTCTAGTGCTTCCATTAAAGAAATGTCCATACACAAAAATGTATAATTTTTCACATTTTGATCTGATGAACTGTGGCCTTTTTGTTCTAATATTTTTCTTTGTTGACTTTTCAATATAAAGTTAAACTTATCTTTAAAGATACTTAAATGTGTTCCATTCAGAAGCCAGGAAATGCATAAACAGCATAATTTCTATCTTTAAAAAGCGAAAAACTCAAGAAGAGTCAGTAACTCTATCTGAATGTGATAATTCAGGCATCAGGTTAAATGGACATTTCAACCTAATCTGGTAGGTTCCCATGACACCCAGTATAGTACTGAGCCACTACTCGATAATATATAAAATGGAAAATAATTTCAGTAGCTCTAAAGCAAAACATAATTAGATAAAAATATTTGCTTGGGTAGAATGCCAATCATTCAAGAGAGAGATTTTAAAGGTATGGGATAGTATTTTGAATTACCCATAACATTATCCTCCTCACAGGTGGCAATACAGGCTAAAAGAGGGGTAGTATTTGCACAAATCAAATTTAGGTATTTCATAACTAAGGCTGTATTATATGATATTTTCCCTGTCCTTAAAAATAAAGTTAATTTTACATTGTATCTATATGTGAAATGACATAATTATGTAGCAAGGTTTTTACTTCAAGAGATCAGAAACTAAAACTAGAGGAGAATTAACATATATGCCATGGAGTGGACATTATACTAGACACTTGGTATATGTTACCCCCACTTAATCTAATACCCTTTGTGCTGGTGCTATTTTTCCTGCTTAACTAATGAAAAACCTGAAGTAAAGAGAAGTTAAATCCCTTGCCTAAGTTTACCAGGTTAATAAGCAATAGAGCTAGGAGTTCACATACCCTTCTAACTTTAAAAGTCTATGTTCTGTGCCTAAGACTTAACACCTCCCTAACCTTATGTTCAAAACTGAGTGTTAAAATCTGAAGAGGATGTAAAGTTAAGCAGAAATAAGAAAGCAAATAATCAATGAGCAAAATGGAAAATCTAATTGTACTCAGAATGAAAATACCTCAAATGTCCTAGTTTACATCCCTGTAAATGTCCTGGGTTTGCCTATAATGACACACTCAAAGAAGAAGGGAATGCATGTGGGCTCTCCCGGAGTCCAGCACAGGACACAGCATGCATGGAGCCTCCACTGCTCAGGGACTCAAATGCCACAGACTCGCACATGTCCTCTGAAATGCCCATTGAGGTATCTGTACTCTTAAAATGTAGGAAAGCTGGAGGAGAGCAACACTTCTCATCCAGGGATCAGACTATAAGCACAGGGGGTCTCCAAACTGTGCTCGCCCCCTAGTAGAGAGGATGCTGGAATGAGAAGTCTGAGAAACCACTGCTCTAAAAAAAAAAAAATCCCTCACTTAGTAAGAAACTTTCCAGGGAATAAGAAAATAATAATTCCTAAAAACTAAGTCACATTCATTTCTGTCCTAAAAGCTACCCAAGTCTGCTGGCCTCAGGGACAGTACTTTTGGTTCGCTCTGAAGAGGGGTGTTTTGCCCTGAGGCTATATGAGAATCACCAAGGGCTTCAGGGAAGCTGCCCTCCCCACCAGCTGAGGGCAGCTTGCCTGAAGCCACTATTTGTCCTGTGGTCCCAGGAGTCTTCCTGACCTCCACTCCCCAAGCCCAGCTGAGGATGAAGCTTCAGAGCCTTTGTACTAAATGCCTCCCTGAATCTAAAAAACTTTTTTTAAAAAATTGGTGTGCTTTTTTTCGCCTTTTTTTTTTTTTTTTTTGAGATGAAGTCTCACTTTGTTGCCCAGGCTAGAGTACAGTAGCATGATCTCGGCTCACTGCAACATCTACCTCCTGGGTTCAAGCAACTCTCCTACCTCAGCCTTCCGAGTAGCTGGAACTACAGGCATGCACCACCATACCCAGCTAATTTTCTGTATTTTTTAGTAGAGATGGAGTTTCACCATATTGGCCAGGTTGGCCCTGAATTCCTGACCCCAGGTGATCTGCCCGCCTCAGTCTCCCAGACTGCTGGGATTACAGGCATTAGCCACCATGCCTGGCATAAAATAAGTATTTTTTAAATGAACTGATAAAAAGTGCAGAAGACAAATTTCACCACTAAAAAAAGAAAAAAACAAAACAAACAAACAAACAAAAATGCTCTGAGATGCCTTGAGTAGCTCTGTTTCCTGACCAAATCCTCTTACTTTCAACACTGCTTCAGTCCCTTCTGCTCCCAGTTTGACCCTTCTGGACCAAACTGTCCTCGAAGGCCTAGATAACAGGTTCACACTTCATCTTCTGTATGCTTCTCCACCTGTCCTGTGAACTGTCTAATCAGTATCACTGGCTCCCTCCCCATTTAAGTCCAATTCCTTAAAAAGGAATCCAAGATCACAACAATCTGGCACTGACTGATATTTTCCAACCTACTCCCTGCAGCAAACTTGACTTCCTGAGCAGTTGTTTAGCAAACCATCCCCCAGTCTGAACTGCTGACTTGGGTTCACCTCCCCTGGGTAAGGCCTTGCCAAATTCCAAGCATCCTCACCTAAAGGTATTTCCTCTCTCTGAACACTTGTCACATAATCATGCCTGGTCTTTCACTCTTCTGTATTTTCACATGCAGGTCTTATTTCCCCAAAATTGATTATAAGTCCATCAAAACAAGCACTATGCCTTTTAGCTCTAAAATCAGCTACAGTGTACCACAAAAACAGAGTTGCAATTCTAGTAATCACTATGTATTTTTAAATAGCACTAAGAATAATCTGTATACATGGACATTAATTTATCTTCCATAGACCTAGGGCATAAATACCAAAATTTATAATGGAAAAATGTCTTTGTGCCTATGATAATTTAAAACTTTAATCTGTTCTTTTATAAGATCTGAATGATAACAAAAATGTCAGCTTACAAAAAAGGAAGACTACTTGAGTAGCTCGGTGCCCAAATCTCTTAGAGACTGAACATCTTCTGTGAATCATCATTTACTGTGATTTTCTACAATTTGCAATTTAAACTCATACTAACAAATTCCACAGTTGGTAAAATCAGTATCATAAAAGTACACATATTTTTCAGCTTCCCAAGAAAAACATCACAGTACAAAAGGAGGGATGGAGGAGACTACCACACACACATAAATCATTGCTAGAAACCAAGTGTCAGTGTATTTTTAAAACACACACACAGAGAAAAAGAATAAAGAAGAATTCAGAGAAGGAAACAAAAGCATTTGTCTCATGAGCATTCTAAGACCTCTGTCCATTTCCTTGCTAGCAGCCACCCAGCTCCTCATTGGCAGGGACTCAGTCTTAGTTATCTACACATTCTTAACATCTAGCACAATCCCTGGGACAGGGAGATTCAAGAATTGTTGCCTGAATAAAAAAAATGCATAAGCCAATAACAAGATAAAAATTAAGGTACTTATAATAAAAAAGCTTTTCATAAAGTTTAAAGAAAAATTCGATTAGACAAGTTAGCCATGCTGAATTTCACACTGCAATACAGAGGCAGGCTCTGTGTCCCCTTACCTGATGCACAGGCACTTTCTGCGGGGTGTTCTGGGGTGATGGGTGGAGCTGTGCCCAAGGCTGGTGATGAGGGTGTGGGGGTGAAGACTGGTGGTGCAAGCCCGGGTGGGGCTGCAGCGGAGAACAGGTTGGCAATTGCTGAAAAGACGGCTGCTGACCAGGATGCTGTTGGCCAGGTATCAGTCGTTCCTGGATTGCTTGTGGGTCTCCAAGGCCAACACCAGGACAACCATTTGGTCTCATGTGCCCAGTCAACTCCCTTGGTGCCGAGGACATTCCCATAAATGGACGAGACTGCTGCATGTTTCTGGGGCCCATATTCCTCTGTCCGATTCCCATGGCACCAGGGGGCTGGTGAGATGGCTGAGGATGGGGCATATTTGGATAACTGCCAACTTCCATTGGTATCCCAGCACTTCCCGGCCTGACTTGTGGAGGAGGAGTGCCTGCTGGATTACTCATTGCTTTCATGGGTGACATGGGAGGTGGAGAGGCATAAGTTCCCTGAGGCTGTGAAGGATGCATAGTTTGTGTGTTCATTTGGTTAAGTGAGCCACTGGGGTGGATGGGCTGCTGGTGCATTAGTCCTTGACCACTGTTTGATGGGAATCCTACAGCATTGGGGTATCTTGGTACGGACTGATTCATTGGAGTATTATTTGTAAGGCCTAAATTTTGATTCATCCCTGTATTGTTAACTAATCCCTGATTTAGATTACTGTAAGGATATCGAGAATACTGCCCTGAGTTGTTTATAGTAGGAGAGGGGACTGTCTGGCTCCGAGAACTAAAGTTAAGGGTTTGTGGCCTAACAGCCCCTTGTTGAGGAGGATTCGGGGAGAATCTGGGACTGTGGGCAACGGATTCTCCATGGAGAGCAGTAGGGGGGTGGTGATGGAACTGTTGCACCGAGTGACGCAAGGAAGGTGCCATGCTGGGACTCTGCTGGGGCACGTGGGACAAGTGGCCAGGTCCTGAGGTGGCAATAAAAGGATTTCCCTGATTGAGGCCCTCCTGGCCTTGGGAAAACTGGCTCATCCTCTGCTGGGGCTGACCATGCTGCTGCATGGAAAAATCCCCACGTGCCAAATAGCTGCCCATCTGCTGCATGTGCTGAGGGTGGCCCTGTGCAGGGGGCCCCGACGGAGCCGGCTGTGGTGGCTGCGGCTGTGGCTGCTGCTGCTGGTAGGGGGCTCGTATCTGGTCTGGTACCTGAACAGCCCGGGGCCCCCACATGGAGCTGCTGTCCACAAAGGATTGCCCATGCCTCTCATTCTGCATGCCAGGGTAGACGCCCATCTGACCGCCACCACTGCCACCATGGGGCACCTGAGGAACGGGAGGGGTGTGATACTGCGAGTGCGGAGACGCGAGTCCGTTCCCGGGGGCGTTGCTTATCATTCTGCTCGGCTGATCCATCAGATGCATCTTTTGTTGTTCATACTGATTATAGTGATCAAAATGTGTCAGCTTTGTTTGATTTTGATTAGTGGAAGGATGATGAAGGGATGGCTGTAAAGAGGCAAAGCCTTGGTCTATCGGCATTTGCTGACCCATAGGATTTACTGGATTTTCCGGGTAACCACATTCTCCGAGGCCTTCAAGGCCTTCACTGAAAATATTCCCATCCTCGCCAAAAAGACTCATCATTCCTGGATCTGCCATCTTCTTCCAACACACGGCTCCTCCAAACCACAGCTCAGGAGCTTGCCTGTGCTTCACTTCACTGAGGTGTTTGCCCTCAAAGTCTATAATCCTTAACTAATCTTCTTCATGTCATTCCATATTTCTTTAATTCTCTTGGACCCTGCAGTGTCAGGCAAAGTCTGGATATAGGTCCTAGAAGGGAGTCAGGGGTAGGAGAGAAGAAGGAAGAAAACACAGAATTAGGATGCGATGATAAAACTGCCAGTATTTTGTACATCTGAATTTGGTCTCCATCAACAATACTAATCTAGCTCCCTCACTGAGCTGTATTTTATAAATTTAGTTCACTTTAAGAGAAACTCATTAGCTTCTACCAGAAGCATTATTATGATCGGTTACTCAGAAAGCAAGCAAAACACTAACCTTAACCTTAAATTAATCCATTCACTACACTTCCTAGCGTTCCATTCTTGGATGAAACAGAACAAAAGAACACAACATGAAGCAGCAGCAGCTGCCACAGCAGGCAAGCAGATGTATGAATATAGCCAAGCAGCTCATCTGCTGAACTAAAGCCCTGGAAATGCTCTGGTTACCAACAGCCCGCCCTTAACCTTATTCCCCTGAGCGGTGTAATCAGATGAGCAGCAGCAGCACCGAGGGCTGTGAAAAGCTCAACTTAGTTAAATTGACTAGAGGATTATACAAATACCAAAATCGGTCATTTCATACAAATTAGATATTTACAGCCCACATACAACTATGTAACTGCCACAGAGGCATCTAACAAGAAAGTGTTCATAATGATGTTGAAAAAGCAACCTTGAGAACAGCATAATAAATTCATAATTTCATTATGCTTAATGGCAGAAATATACAAGATTCAGAAAGAGACTAAAAGAAAAGCTTTCATTCTCCAAGAGGGCCAATTTCACTCATGGCTCTGGGCCTGTGATGGTCCCAGTCTGCACTGACACAGGGCAGCCCAGGCTCATTATTTTCCCACAGGCACGCTGGGCTCTGGTGGACCAGGAGCCCATGTGACCACTCAGAGAAAACTAGCTGGGTGCATACTTTGTAGACAATGACTATTCTCATAACTAGAAACACAACTTGCTCCAAAACTGAACATTATTTTAACAGATTAAAGTTCAAAATATGCTCTCCTTACCACTGCCTTAAGCCCTTTTGGGACAAGGCGGGACCTACGCAGGTAGGGAGACAAGTGGGCAGGCACTTGCGTTCGCACCCGACGTGCTTTCCGCGCACAGGTACGCTATGTAACATGCTGCATTTTATTCGAACTCTTTCTAACAGATCCTGTGTGGATTAAAATAACTAGTTTAAAGAATGCTTTGACAGTCTAAACAGGAAAGTGGTTTTGTTGAGTGCTAATTAAATCAACAGCCTAATAAAGAACTAATTCATATAGAAAAAATGCCTGAAATCTTAAACATCTTTGGAATTTAACTCATTTTTTCTCTCTTATAAGTATATTAAGCATTGTGTGATACTAGCCCACTTGAAAAAACAGTATCTTGTTGAAGAATTTCCAAAGTGATGCTATAAACAGGCTCAGTCATAAATTCTACTGACACGCTTCCATAAGAGCATGGGAATGAACAATGGGCTGACCAACACTCCTGAGAACTTACCAGTAAGACACGTATAAATTCCGTTTCTGCCTGCCCTATTCTAACACATTCCTAACAAGAGGAGATTTTGCTTACAGAAAATGTAAACAACATTCCTGTTCACTGTCAGAACTACAGACATAACACCTGAGAGGGTCTCGGGGTCTGTAGTTTTCAGGTGACAGCTGTCAGCTAAAGTCAAAGGTCTCCTCACTCTGCCGCTAACTGCCATGAATTTTCTGATCTACTTTCTCCAAATACAGAGGTCAGATGGGTGAAAATAAGGTGAGCATGAAAGCCACTTTACTGAAAACATGCTCCTTTACTATGCAACTATTTTAAAATCCACAATAAAGAGAGGTAGGCATCTTCAGTGCCAGTTGCAACAAATATTCATAAATTAAATATACTCCTAGGAAGGCTAAACAGTCAGTCGTCATTTATTAAGGTTCATTCTAACTTTCAAAGAAATAGATACTGGATGGGACTTAATAATAACTTAAACCAGCTATGCAGACCAACCACTTACCAAAATAACCTTTCAAATTAGCTTAAGGAAAGGAACGTCTACATATGTGTCTTGGAAGGAGCAGCTTCATCCTCCAGGGTCCGCTGGTATGGGAAGAAATGCTACTGACTGGATGAGACTCCGGGCCAGCTCCAGGTAAAAGTGAGCCTAGAGTGAGTGGATGGCTTAGCCCACTGGTGACCTTCTCTTGCAAGCCCACTGAGACCAGAGGCAGAGCTAGATCAAACTTGGAGAAGCAGCAATGAAGTTGGTGCTTACTTTTTATCAGCTTAAGATTCAGACGAGGGACATGGGTAGGGAAAAAACAGAAAGCCCTCCCTGAGAGTAACCATACTGACCCTTGGCTGTGTTCCTCTTCCTTCCTGTTCCCCACACCTTTCTACTAAATGTCCATCCCGAGGCACGAAAAACACCAGCGTTATATAGCATCAACTAAGCATGTTGCTCACCACAACTATAACCACGCTAAGGTGAAGTCCAGGCAGGGAAGTTAAAAAACTGGCTTTGTAGTTTGTCATTAGTGACCGCTCACTGGGACAGCCACCAAGGCCTTCCTGCCCCTTTTCTGACCTCAAGACCCAGCTGGCAGCTATGCCAGGAATCCATCTGGTAGCTGCATTTCATATTTCTGATTTGAGCTAATCTAATTAATTTGTTTTGGTCCTTTTTTAAATTTGATCAAGACCATCTGAATGCCCACTTTCCCAAGTTGCAGCTGCAATGTATAATTTTGTGTTTCTATAAAGGATATTCATTCAAGACTTCATTTTGAAAGCTTCTCCCTTGTCTACACTCAATATCTAGATATTCTGAGTCTAGATCAACACTGTTCCATGGGCCACAAATGAGAGCCATTACGTTTAATTTTTAATTTTCTAGTAGCTACATTTTAAAAGTAGACCGAGAGTGAAATTCATTTTACCAATTTCTATTTAACCCAACAAACGCATAATACTGTCATTTCAAGACATAATCGATATTAAAAAAAATGAATGAGCTAGCTTACATATTTTGGTATTGTTTGAAACCCAGTATGTAATTTACACTTACAGTGCATCTCAATTCCTATCAGTTACATTTCAAGTGAAAAAAAAATGGACATATGGGGCTCACGTCTTCCATACTGGACAGCATAAAATATTTAAAAAGAAGAAACAGGAATAACAAATTAGCAATGACATTTTTAAAAGTCTAATAATTATCACCTGGGTAGTAAACATTTGAGTTGCATTTATGTTTGATTTGGCTTTATGTAAAAATTAACTCCCAAATCACAATCATTCATTCAAAATGTATTTACTGAGCACCTGCTGTGATTCAGGCACTGGTCTAAGAGCTGGAAAGAGATCAGTGAATAAAATGAAATTCCCTCTTGTCCTCATGGAGCTTACATGTATCTGTAAATGACAAATCTCTTAAATAAGAACTAAGATTCGGGGCTTATGTTATTAAGAATGTAGGTTACCACTTCACAAAATACTCCTCGGTAATTTCTGATGAGGAACAGTCTAACTAGATGTGAAAATATTTAGCAAGCAGTACAGATCCATACAAAGGAGATATAGTAATTCAAGTTTCGACTCAGTACCCTATTGCCAAGCATTTTCTGAGATGTGAACTGAAGGACAGTTCAGAAGATGCCTGTGTTTGGGAGTGAGGAGGGGGCACAATGAGATCACTCAACTAACAGAATCATCAACGTGAGAAGTGCACTGTGAAACCAATTACAAACATTTTAGAGTTAGCAAGCACTCTGAAAACCTTCTAATCCAAATCGCTCTTCATTTAACAGATAAAAAAAATCCTTTTATAGACTGAGAGGAGTAAACTTTCTACTAAACATCTCAGTGACAGTTCCCAAAGATGAAAGAAATGAATGAATGAAATGGCAGCTTACTAGTGAGGACAAAATATTAAAGGCCTACATTAAGTCTGTTTTATTCAGAGAATCACTAAAACAACTGCTTTCATCACCAAATAGAAGAGAATTTCCTTTCCAAAAATGTTTTTAAATTATCCTATATATAGCTTTTAGGAAACAAGCATATATTAACACCAAATTGGAGCTACTGGTAAATTTTACTGGGAAATAGCCAAATGAAGAATGAGCAGATCCAAGCACAGAGAGAATTAGTGATAAAAGCAATGGGTGCACAAGATACCAAGATGTAAGAAATGTCACCAAAAATATTAATATTTTGAAAAAATATATGTATACATAAAGTGTTATAACATTTTAAATTTTTACTTATTAAATTTGTTTTATATATAGTGATTTTCTGACCTTCCAAAACAACATCAACAATTATTTACTTCACTCTTCTCAAAGCAGAATGGCATTTGCACAGCTGAGTTTTAATTTGGTAGTGACTCAGAACAGGTGTTTTGTGTTAGAGGTGTGGACTGGAAACCTAGCAAGGAGATAGGTGAATACATAACACCTTTTATATGCAAAGTATCTCCTATAGCTCAACCACTTTTTGTCCAATTGTGTAAGTAAAACATCATCCAAGGGGAACTTTTTTCATAAACAGCCAAAATGTGGGCAAGAGTGAAATCACAGGATATTTGCCTATTAGAATGTCAAAAACAATTTTGCTGTTTATGGCTTGATTTTGAGTTGTTCTATTTAAATTTCTCTCCTCTACCTCCAAAGAGCATGAGGTATAGAACACAGCTGTGGTAATAATTCTGGGGATGGGGGTGGAGCATGAATCAGAATTTCCAAGGGAGCATCTTGCAGCTGAAAAAAACAGCACACATCACCACCCTCACCATAACCCACGGAGATGCCTCTCAATCATCAAGGCTGCAAAACGTATCAAGAAGGGCAAAGAATCCACACACTGATAGGTGGACACACAGAAGATAAAGGGCTCACACTGCTGAGCTTCCACTCAAAGTGCAAGTCCTTTCAGCTAGATCCTGAAGCCTGTTACCAGCAATCTCCTCCACCTGCCCCACCCACAACCCCGCCCCCGATAGCCACTTGGTAACGTCTAACAGGGCCAATGCTTGCTGGAGGAGGAGTCATCTATACAACTGAAAAGAACCTGGATAAACAATCAGGAAGTGTCCCCCAGGTCACCAACACTAGCATATCAGTTCGCCACAAAGTATTTTCCATATTTGCTTCATGGGCCAAATGATGCCCTTTCTGAAACCCCTGGGTTGGCCAAGGGGGCCAAGACCACATTTTCTTCCTCATCAATATGCCAGGGCATTGCCAATACTCTGTGACTATGCTGTGTAATCCAGCAGCCACCAGCCACATGTTGCTATTTAAATTACTTAAACTAAATAAAACTTAAAATTCAGTTCCTTAGTCGCACAGGCCACATTTCAAGTGCTCAAAAGCCACATGTGGTTGGTGGCTGCCTACTAGACAGTGCCTATAAATGAACATTTCCATCACTGCAGAAAATTCTATGGATATCACTCCTATGTGTTTCTTCTTAGAGGTAACATGTTTAAATAACTGCAATATTAAATGGCAGCAATCCTCTTCTGTAAAAATTATTTTCTCCTCTTCAGAGATTAGTATTCTTTTTGAGGTCCATATCTACCCTTTAGGATGAAATATATGGTACTCTTTCCATATATCATATTTTATGTTAACTATACTTACAATCTATGTCTCCTTTCTGTATTATCTCCCAACATATATTCCTATTTCTTCACAAATAATTTTCAGTATGTTAGGAATAATTCTCAACTACACAAAATTCAGAAAAAGATTTAGAAAGAAAAAAAGAAGTATGTGAAGTCCTTCTAAGGTCTGTGTGTCCACAAGTATCATATTAAAAATAAAACCATGAAAAGTAATAAGGTCATATTACTACATTACCTCTCATTTTGCTGATATTAATGGAAGAGGCACATTTTTAATAAGGAAAACTATTGACATCATATAGAGCAATGCTGTGCCTTATATTAGCACGCCCTATGGCAGTAACATTATTTCCGTCTATCTCTTCAACCTAGTCAAACAATGGGAAATAAGCCTACATCCTTCCTGTCACCATTCATTTAGAAAAAAGTTCTCGTCTCAACACTTTTACACTACTAAATGAATTATCTTATAAAACACAGATTGCATCATATCTCTCCCTGATTAAAATCCTTAAAAGGATCTCCCATAGCTTTCAGGTTCTAGTCCAAATGCTCCAGCATGCTTGAAGGCACTAGTAATCAAATCCTTATCGACCTTTCCATTCTCAACTCCCCTAACTCCCTTCCCTCTGTCCCCTGAAGCACTCAACAACACCCCCGTTAGGTATATCAAACTACTGTAAGTTTACCAACCATCCATCAGCTATTTCACACCTTCCTCACCTTCAAAACCATGTTCTTTTCTCTGGCCTCCTTTTCCCCTCACTGTACAGCCTGGCCTCTTTTTCGTCTTAGTTCCTTTATTATCACCCATCTCCGGAAGCTTCCTGCCTTCAGCCCTCCCTCTTCAGGCTGATTCCAAAGCCCTCGCTGACACTACCACAACACCAACATGAGCAGAAGCTACAAAAGTGTCAAGCACACTACTGGTCTTATGTGTTCACCTCCCTCTCTTTCTGGAGACTGGAGCCTTGCTATGGGAAGTGGGGTCCTGAGAGAGCATGCCTGGCACTCCTGGAAACTGGTAAAAGACACAGAGTCCCCGGCTCACCCCAGGCCTCCTGCACTAGAATCTGCCTTTTATTAACAACGGCCCCAGGTGATTCCTGTGCATGTAAAGTTTGGGAAGTCCTGCTCTCAGACTCTGAGCTCCTCCTACAGGATAGCACACACTGACCACTCAGTTAATATAATGGATCAAAAACAAAGGACACATGTTGCAAAGAATTACAATGCAATACAAAGATACGTCACTTAAAGAAAGTAGTCTTGACATTTGTGTCTGACAAAGAAACAATACTGACTTCATTCAAAGAATTATGAATAGCCCTTAATGACAAATTTAATCTAACGGTTTACAAGGAGTGGGTATCTAAAGATGGTTTAATTTTAAAGATATGCCCATCTGTTTGCCAATCATTTGTGAAAGTCAAAAAAATGCAGTTAACATTAATATCTAATGCTGTGTTACATAACATGCTATTTCACAGGTTTCTTGCAGAAATCTTTCAGTTATTTCTACATAACTTTGAAGAATCTGGATATTGAGTAGACTTTATGATAAAAAAAAAAAAAGTTGTTCTTTTGTTCCTACATGCAATATTGAGGCTAATATGTTTCCTTTCAAGGCAGCTAATGAAATAGCACCTGGCTAACAGATTAAACTAAGTGCATGCCCACAGCACTAGCTTTTTCCTAAGTTGTCAAAGGAGTATATTACCCCACACATAAGTTATGCCACAAAAGCACAAGGATCATGGAAATTTGTGTCCTATAGAGAATGGCCTTTACGCCCTGCAATTCAAAATTCAAATACCACTCTTTGAAGCTAACTCCTAAAGGCTAAGCCCACTGAGGTGTCCAGCACCTTGACCCTAACCTGGAGACAGTTGACCTGCTGTCCCATCGCAGACACTAAGAAAATACATCCAGCAGGGTCTTCATTCCATGTACACAACATGGCCCAGCAACAGATGAGCACACATTCTAATAGCACCTGAAGTACTCAACATTGCATAGCAAAAGAGAAATGAAGACACATTTATCTATATATACCATATCTAGGTGTAGATCAAATATGTAGCTATATAAAATGTGTATCTATCCCACATCTTTTTTTTTTTTAAAGAGACAGGGTCTCGCTTTGTCGCCCAGGCTGGAGTGCAATGGCACAATCATAGCTCACTGCAGTCTCCAAGTCCTGGGCTCAAGTGATCCTCTCACCTCAGGCTCCCAAGTAGCTGGTACTATAGTTGTGCACCACCATGCCCAGTTAATTTTCTTTTTCTAAAAAAAAAAGTCTCACAGCCGGGCGCAGTGGCTCAAGCCTATAATCCCAGCACTTTGGGAGGCCAAGAGAGGTAGATCACAAGGTCAGGAGTTCAAGACCAGCCTGACCAACATGGTTAAACGCCATCTTTAAAACAAGAAAAGAAAACAAAGTCTCACTATGTTCTCCAAACTGGTCTTGAACTCCTAGGCTCAGGCAATCCTCTTGCCTCAGACTCTTAAAGTGCTGGGGTTATAGGTGTGAGCCATCGCACCAGGTCTCGTATCTTTTGAATGTTATCCTAATTCATTGTAATATAGTAGAAAGAAGAAAGTCAAATGAAGACACAGGTCTAGAAATAAGTAAATGAAAATTTTTAAAGTAATTTATTTTGGACAGGAAAAAATTAAATTTCAGAAACGTATTTCAACCTACCTGGCAAGAAGGCTTATAGTGCAGACTTATGGAAGAGTTACGTACATTTTACAAAATTTGCTGATTGCCAGTATGTATCTTGCTTAATATTATAAAATATCCTGGGTTTTGTAAAGCTCAGGATGGTGTATAAAGGGCTAATGACACCATGTTTATTAGCTTGATTTTTAAAAATCACCATTAGGAAAGATTTTCCCATGCATTCTAGACTTACTTCAAGCTACTGACTTGACACACACACACACACAAACTCCAGGTGAGGTCAAGTCTACAAAAAGTGAGGGTGGAACAGAAGGAAAGGAAGGAAGGAGCTTCCCTGTGCTCATGCTCTGTCCGGGGACCCTCTGGCAATCACCGGCTGACACTGAACCTCTGGAGGAGGATGCAGAGGTGAGGCAAGGGCAAACATGCTGAAGGGCTGAGAAAGCAGCAAACAGCCAGCTGCTCTTGCAAAAAGCATGCTCTTCATGTACTTACTGCAGTTGCCACTGATTAACTGATTTGGCAATTTCCTACATTCTTTTACATTTTAAAAAATTTCTGGAAAGCTGAAAAGGGATCTTTTTTCATATTCTGGGGGAGTTTAAAAGTGTACTCAATCCTGCCTGGTTTGAAAGGCAAGGGATAAAAAGGGTATAAACAGTCTTTTCTGATATACACCACCAACATTCTTTTTCTTAAAGGAAAAAAAAAAATTTCCTGGGCAACATCACAACTGAAAATAATCTGTCTATTCTCTTTGCTAGAGCAGGGCACGTGTGATGGGAAGGAAGCCTTATCCATCATGAATAAACCTGAGCACAAAGACAGGCAAAGCATCATAGCATACCAATGGCAGAGGTCACACAGGGAGCTGCAGGGCTTCTGAAGACCCATGCCTGTTAAGGTACTGCAAAAAAAAATACACAGGAATAATAAAAATTCAAATTTTCATCATGGAAGAAGACAATACAAACAGGAATTCAAACTGTAAATGAAGGTTGAGATCTTTGGAAGAGTATTAGAAAAAATATTTTGGAAAACTGTACCCAATCTCAAAAAGGTAAACCTACAGGAAGAAAAAAAACTGAAGAAAATAAATGTAACTTATTCAGTGACTATGATATTCCATTTTGGTTTCAAATCAAGTTACATTTAAGAAAGGAGATGGAATTAAGACTAGAATAAAGAGTTAACAGTTTCACATCCAATATTTCACAATCATTTCAACTTATAACAAATTTGGGAAACATTTTTTCTATGCAGTAGGCCCCTTTCATCCCGGGGATATGTTCCAAGACCTCTAGTGGATACGTTCCAAGACCTCTAGTGGATACTCAAAACCATGCACAGTACCGAATCCCACTGCTGTCAATTGGAACACGTTTCTATCCATGTCTTCCACCCACAAATTTAATGTGCTTTCCATCTTAACTAAGCACTTATCAGGCACTGTGGCTGTAACTTTTGCAGTTTGAGGTACAGCACCAAAATTAGCACAGATTTGTTATTCTTTCCTCACAATTTAACTGACAGAAGATTCATTCGTACAATAATGCTTACGATTTACTTCTAAGATTTATGTATATCTCAACATACAAACTTTTTTCTTTCTTTACGAGCTTTCACCTTTTTATTTAAAGGAAGCATTTTCCTGCTTCTCTCTTTGGCATATCCAAATCACCAGGATCACTACCCTTGCACTCTGGGGCCATTCTGAACTAAAATAAGGGTGACTGGAACACAACCACGTTGATACTGCCACAGTTGACCTGATAACCATAAGACGGCTACAAAGTGACTGACAGGCAGGTAGCATCTACAGCGTAGGTATGCTAGACAGAGGGATAATTTATTTCCTGGATAGGACAATGCAGGTCAGTGCAAGACTTCATCATGCTACTCAGAAGGGCACACAATTAAAACTTTAGGAGCTGTTTATTTCTGGAATTTTCCAGTTAATATTTCTATACCAAAGTTGACCGCAGGTAACTGAAACCGCTAAAACTGAAACCATGGAAAGCAAAAACTTGGATGGAGGGGTGTACTGTACCTACATTTATCATAAATGCAAGTAGGTTCTATAATGCCACCATAATCAAAACTACAAATACCATGCAGCTAAACATGCCATCTTTTAGTCAAATTAAATGTCTTCATTCATATCAGCACATGATAAAAGACAAAATTTTATCCACAAACTCTGTATATATAACTTAACATCTTCCTACATCTTCAGCAAAGGTTCAACCCCAAACTGGCCTCTCTCCTTATTCCCCAGCAGTCATCTGAGTTTCCTTCCTTCCAGATAGTCATGTACTGGGGGAAAACTAACTTCAAGAAACATCTTTTATAATATTGTCAGTAATTATTATATTTTTTAAAACTATAATACAAAGCATTTTGTAACAAATTCTTGGATTACTTTTTTTGTGCCACCATGCTATTCTACATCAGTGAGCACTGACTGTAATGACATGCTTCTGCCTCACATATTTTCCCTAAAAATCATTTTGACTAACCAATTCTAATTTTAAGTAGTTTATACATGTGAGTGTGCAAGACTCTTGACATTAGGAGAGTATTCTAATTTGTAGGTAAGCTTCATATTTCAGTTTGAAAAAAGATCGCACTTATGTAGTCATAAATTGCTACATTGTGTCCATTTTGATCAAAGATCAATATTTAAGTACACATCAAGTTAGCAAAGAGACTGTAATATAAGAAAAAGTAAGTACAGTGAAAAGACACGCTACTACCAGACATGACATTTGTTTTGCATAATGAGGATGATGAAAATAATTTAAGTCTACCTATGAAGCTTTGAATTTTGTACTTGGTTTAATCAAAGATTACAAAAAGAACCAGACACCTACTCAGCTTTAAAATACAGTGTTTACTAAGGCCTCAGACTGCCACACCCACCCATCTGTATGGTTTTAATGAGTTTAACTACTATACATCAGTTGATAATAAAATTATGATCCAGATAAGGAAATCTAAATAATTAGGTTTCATCAGGGATAATACTTGCATCATACTATACCTACCCACATTTTCAAGTTTCCTCCCCAATATCTGCTATATCTCTAAACATACCAAAATCCCTACTTTATGCCCATTTCTCAGAAATCATTTGGAAAGTCACTATTGTACTAAACAAATCTAAAGAATATAAATAAAGGTTTGGCAAAATATGTTCTGACAGACCACATATCTCAATTTTCTACTTCAAAACACATTCACAAGCACTCTGTGCTTTGGTTGGACACCTGCCTGGACCTCTGTGTGTCCAAATGTCAAATTTCCTTAGCCCTAAAATCCTGCCATCCTATAACAGTGAGGTAACTTATGGCAAAAGTTCTTAAATACCACTTTGTACTCAAAATTGCTTAGATCATCATATCCAAATAACTTTTATTGGCCACATACAAACTTGTTATTTAGTAGCTTTTAACCTTTCAGAATTATGTATAACACTGGTAGAATAAATCTAAATTTTCTGTTATCGACACTGAGGTCTACTTGAGGGTGGGAAGAGGGAGAGGAACAGAAAAGATAACTATCGAGTACTGGGCTTAGTTCCTGGGTGATGAAATAATGTGCACAACAAACCCCGTAACATAAGTTTACCTATGAAACAAACCTTCACATGTACCCCCAACCTAAAAGTTAAAATAAATAAACTTTGTTATCTTAATTTTGAAAGAATCCTTTTATGTTTTTCTTTAAATAAATGATATACTGTTTAAAGGTTAACCTGTAAACACAGACTATATTTCAATATTTCTTTCATCAAAAACCATTTCAATGTCCCCTTATATCTCTATAAATGTGCACAGTGTCCCCAGGTAGGCAGGCACATCAAGAAAGACCTTGCCCACTGCAGTGAGCGGAGATCGCGCCATTGCACTCCAGCCTGGGCAACAGAGCAAGACTCTGTCTCAAAAGAAAAAAAAAAAAGAAAAACCTCACCTTTTATGTCTATCACTTGTACCCCCAATGCCAGACACAGTGCCTTAAAATAGGTGTGGAATTAGCCATTACATAACATCTCAGTATATCACTAACACTCCTTCCTCTTGCCACAAAAACATGGGAGAGTCAATGATTGTGTGGGCTCCTTAAGACTTAATTCACACAAGTGAGGGGCGGGTCTTGGGTTGGGGTGGGGAATTAAAGCATCTTCCTTCTCTCCGCTAATACTGTGTCATTAATAAAAAAGCACACTGATGACACCCTTCCAGTTTTACAATTGCTTGCTAGTGTAATGACCCGCTCCAGATTTCAGAGTAGACCCTTCAAGGCAACATGGCCTGGCAAATTTCCCATCAACAGGGCCAAAGAACCCACAGTTTTTAAATTATGCTTTTTAGAGAGTTGCACATTTTACTAAACTGTGGAGCACAGACTGGAAGAGAATGGTATGAGGCTGGAGCCAGGAAGAACAGTTCAAGGGCTCACACAGGAGTTCAGGTAAGAGACCATGTTGCTACAAAGAAGGAGACAGACATACTCAAGAGAGACTTGTTGCTGGATGAAGGAGAGTCTGGGACGATAATGAGGACTGTAGCTTGGGTACCTGAGCAGATGGTAAAAACCATGCACTGAAATGTGGGGAACAAGAGAGAAGCAGGATTTATTTATTTGGTATGGAAGAGAGGTGTAGAAAAAAATTTACACAGAGCTCTCCAGGAGACAGTAATATGGAAGCAGGGAGCTCAAGAGAGAATGCTGAGCTGAGATATGGCTGTTTAAGTCATTGACAAACAGAAGGAAGACAAAGTTGCAGCAGATGAGGTCAACCTGAAACCATATTTAGAATGATAAGAGAAAAGAGCAAGGACAGAATCCTGAAGAATATCAACACTCAGAGGGCAGGCAAAGGAGTCAGCCAACAAGGTGGGAACAAACACCAAGAGAAAGCTTTAAGAAGGAAGTGACCAACCGTTCAGATGTTACAAAGAAGAAAGGAAGATAAGACAAGTGTCCATCAGACTCAACGAGTTGGATATTAACTTTAAGAGTAGTTACTATGGGCAGGGTGCAGTGGCTCATGCCTGTAATCCCAGCACACTGGGAGGCCGAGGTGGGCGGATCACTTGAGGTCAGGAGTTCAAGACAAGCCTGGCCAACATGAGGAAACCCCATCTCTACCAAAAATATAAAAATTAGCTGGGTGGAGTGGCACATGCCTGTAGTCCCAGCTACTCAGAAGGCTGAGGTGGGAGGATCCCTTGAGCCTGGGAGGTCGAGGCTGCAGTGAGCCATGATCGTGCCACTGCACTACAGCCTAGGCAACAGAGCAAGACCCTATCTCAAAATGAATACATAAATAATAAAATAGAATGGGGATAATAGTTGTATTTATTTCAGAGAGTTATTCAGAACATTAAGCACATTAGTATTTGTAAAGCACTTAAAACAATGTCTGCCAATTAGAAAGCACTACATAAGCATTTGTTACACAAAATATACAATTAAACTCTAACAGAAGTAGGCACAGAGGGAGAGAGGAGTAAGAAGGGGCATAGAGGCAAAGGGGGAAATTAAGGAAACATCTTTGAAGAGATGAGATGGGAGAGGCAGAACCCCCTAGGATACGCAGGAAGGTGGGTGCAGATGGCAGAAGGAAACCAGCAGTGGATGTGCTTCCATGCTGATGGCTACAACTGGCTCGATGAGTTCTGCAGGAGGCAGTGGTCATGAGATGCTTGTGTTAAAGAATCAGCAGAACACTATGAGCCCACTGAAGGTCTGAGACTGACTCTGAACTCAACCTACACTACAAAGAAATTTCTTTTCTCATTTGTAAAATACATATGATCCCACCTACCTTTAATTTATCAGGCCAAATTAGATTGTGTGATGTAATGCACTTAACGAGGTACTTGATAGCTAATTAGCACTCAATGCAGATGATCACACACTTCCTGTTTTAACCTGAAAAATCTGAATATACAAAATATTAAACTAGGCTGTGTGGCCTTGATCCAGTTACTTAACCTCTCTGATTCTCGGTTTATCTGTAAGATAGGGAGGTGGAAAGGGAGCTGAAGAGAATCGCAAAAGTCCCTTCACTCTAAGATGCTAACCTTACCAGCCTCACAACTGGAAATAGGCTAAGTATAGCTGTCCTCTTCTGAAATCCAAACTTCTGGTGAAAGAAAAATATTCCAAATTTCAAGAAGCACAGATAATTGATAAAATATAATTATATACATAAATCAAATGCATATATAATATGTAAATGATTCAGTGAAGCTTCAGTTTTAAATGCAAAATTACGTTTTATGGGAAAATTACCAGGAAACTATTAGTAATCAGAAAGTAATTGCTCCTCCCTGCAGGTAAATGAGAACCTGTATTTGGTAGTAAACTTGTGTACTTCTGACATCAATTGTTGTAAACCATCACTTCTCAGAACACATTCACTTGTTCTCATTGGTGGAAATCCCCCTGCTTCCCACCTAGAGGAAAGGTAAGTTGGCACTGGCATCTGCTGGCACCATCTCCAGGAAAATGGCTGAGGTACCTCCCAGAGCCAGTCCCAGAAGCCTGAAGTGCTAGTCCTAAAACAAGGGAGCCAGCTGAAGCAATTTTCTCAGAAGGGTAAAACCTCTTGCTACCCTTTACTCCTAAACAGGTCTGGCAGCACACAATCTCTGCCTAATCACCCACAATATAAGCTCTCTGCCACATAACCGTAACCCTTCCATCAAAATAACAATTCAAAGGTTCAGAATGTAACTGCAAGGGCATCCTATAATGCAGATACTTAAGATATTCTTTCCATTTCCCATTTATTTTCTGAACAAATCTGAGTGAGAAGTAACCCACATAATTTCCTTTTCCAATAATAAAATAGCTTAATGTCAAATGTCATCCCCGGGGATGCTGTACTTAACTATTTCAAATCTCTAACAAAAAATGTGCTTAGTAATATAAAAAAAATACATAAAAATTCAACTCTCTGCTATGATCTGCCTTGATGGTACACTTTGGGATACTACTCAGAATTCCTAACTATGCAGATAGAAGAGATCTCTCATCAAGAAACCACAAGAAATTTCATCTTCAAGCCATCCTTGATCCTGACTTCCACAATTTTTAAAAACCTTCAGAAGAGCTACCATAACTTTCCTTTAAGACATTTCCATCCCTAACAACCTGACATCAGTGCATTTCCCCACATCTGGAATCCAGAGTTTAGGAACTCAAGCCGCTGGCCGGGAGCCCTGTGACTCTGAGAGGCCCTTGGCTATGGACTCCTGCCTCTTTATCCCCAAGACTTATCACTGTGACTAGGATAAAGCAGGTACATGAATGCACTTGTTGAAGAAATAAAAGATAACAGTTCTTTTTAACAAATAATCCACCAAAATTTGAATTTCTGTTCTCAATATGGAAAGGCAAATTGGAAACACTTGAATGCCAGATTTGCACATTCTGTCCTTGCTTGTCCCAAAGCTTATCTGCCCTCAATTTCATACATCTAATAGCTCTGGGCCGTCCATTTCAACACAGGCCTAAGACTTAACATCAGTATTTTCTCTTCTTTAGTTTTTATTGACCTTTATCAAAAATTAAGTTTATAAATGTTAAAGTTTATTTATAAAATCACCACCTCTCAATTATTAATGATGTCTAATTGTGACATCTCTCCAACACTTTAGAACAGCTTAAAACAGTCACAGAGAAAAATGAAAAAAAGAAATCTAATGGCTTGGAAGGGATGAAGAAAAAAGGAGAAATTTGGAGTAAACCAACTGTAAAAAAAAACCAGCTAGATCTGGCCCAAACACTCCCTTTGCCTCAGGCAAATTAAAGCAGCTCTCTAAACTTCAGCTTCCTCATCTATGAAAATACGCATTCCATCACCTCCACCACCTCCCTCACAGGGCTACTTGGAAGCAATTCATTTAACTGTCACAGTGGCTATTAACAAAACGCCTTGCTTACAGCAGTCAGTAAATGTCAGTTGTTCCCCCTGCTGTCCTGTACCAACCTTAATCTAGTCACTCAACTTTCCTTGCTCCCAGTTTAACCCCAAACATATGGGGTATCTCTGTAGGAGCTGATAATCTAAAATACTCGAATGCCGGTACTCAAGTTCTGAACTCTTGTGCTGCAATAAGAATTAAACAGTGCCTTTAAAAATCACAACCACAGGAAATCTGCTGCCTTCCTAGGCCAGAAACAGACTGGCCAAAAGGGACAGGAAGGCAGTGGAGCAAGCCTCCTGATGAACCACCATCCCAGAGTATGAAGGGAATCATGCTGTCATGCCTCTAGAATCTGTGAATCATTGAACGTGAGAGCTAAAAGACTTGAGACCTAAGCCAACTACTTAACCTCACAGAGAAACAGTGAGAAGGCAAATGCTTTGTTCAAGGCCACCCAGCCAGTCAGTGGCAGAGCAGAGGCGGGGACCCGGGTCTATGACTCTGGGAATTACGTCTGCTCTGCATGGTGCTGGGTCCTGTGTGATAAATACCCTAAATTGCTAAAGAATGTGTCTACAATTTCCCCACTATGCAACAGGGTCTTCGCAGACTAGGCAACTATATTTAGATATAAGTGGGAAAAACTTAACAAGCATTTGAGGCCTTACAACTTTAAAACAGTACATCCAAATACAAATCTATGGAGTAAGCGTAAAGTCATAACTTGAAGCAATTCCAAATAAGGTAGCATTCTAAACACGTTCTAACCGTTGGCGTTATCACTGAATGTGCTGTCCTGTCTCCAAGGTCACTATTTGAAGAAAACAACATTCATTTACATAATTTCTGGCATATTAAGTCAACTATGTTAGGTTTTTTTCTTTTAACCAGCAGAGTACTTGCTTCCCCCAAATGTCTCTGAGTAGCCTATCTATACACAGAGATGTGCTCTCTATGTCATCATTCCTACATTCCTTCTAGATGGTGGTTAAATGTCAGTAACCAATTCCATTCAAGGTGGAGGAGAAGTAGATTGTGTGACTGAGGTGCAGGCTTTTCTCAAAGACCACCAGTTGTACCTAGGAGAGAAAAAAACAACTGAAAAACTATGGTTATATAGATTTAAGTATTTTGCAGGCATTTCAAAAATCCACAAAATAAGCCTGTTACAGCCAGGAAAACAATTGACAGGTTTGTTGCCAATATAAAATTTGAGCATTCGCGTAAAATAGGAATTTTGGAAAACGTGTGTCTACCACCAGGAACTTGACAGTTTTCTGATACTTAAAGGCCTTCTGATTAGATAGGTGGTAATATTAACAAATACAAATTTTTAAAAAATTGTTTAATAAAATATGCCAGCATCTGAAAGATTTATGTAACTCATTAAACCAATATTTTCCAAATTATCAATGAATGATGTTATAAAACCACGAATGGAGAAAAGATCCATTCAAAGTGCAAGACAGACCAATAGATTTTAATGAACTCAAGCACAGAAATTTCACTCATACAATTTTAGATTCTACATTGAAACTAACTTTTAAGAAGCTACCCCTTACCCCTTGTAGAGTTTTGATGTAGTATCAAATTATCTGAGAAAGCTATTTAAAAATTCCTCCCTTTTTAATTACATGTCCACATGAGACCAGATTTCTTCATGTTCTTCAACCGAAATAACATATTGTAACAGACTGAATGCAGAAGCAACTATGAGAATCTAGCTGTTTTCTCAAACCAGGTATAAAAGAGATTTACAAAAATAGGGAGGAATGTCACTCATTCTCAATAAACTTTTGTTTTAAAAAAAACAAAAGTTACGCTATTTATATTAACTTGTACTGGACCTAATGTTGATTTTAAATAAACTAAACATGTTTACACTTCTCAGATTTAATTTCAAATGTAGTAATTATATAGATCTAGCCAACATAAACCAAAGCTCTTTGGGGTTCTCATGTGAAAACCATAGCTCTAAATGATTAGCGACCTTATTATTGGTTGGTAACACTGCTGAAAATACAATATGCCAGTAATTATATATTTAAAACTTGTACAACACTAAGCATGGCAAAACAAATCCACAAGAAGACCTTTCAACTATAGTACCCTGGACATGAAAAGCATGGCCACAATCGTACCCATGGAGTAGAACCAGAAACTCAGTAATTTTCACTATCTCAATCACCAAAAAAAGCCACAGGCATCCTTGATAAGGCAAGGCCAGAATAAGGAGCCACAGACACTGTAATAAAGGCTTCTTAGCTAAACTCTGGCTTTCAAGACAAGGTGGTGTGAGGATTGCAGAGAGGAGAAGTGGGTAAAGACAAATGTCCAAAGCAGTCAGCATATCAGATGACCAGGTCGTATCTGGTGAAGAAAAGGAAGGAAATAGCTTACTTTTGCTTTGTAATTTACTATTAGAATGCTTCAGCATTTCGTTTGTTCTTCTCTTTTTGCAAAAAGAATGCAACAACCCCAACCCCAGCCCAACTACTTTGTATGAAGAGAGGAGGACCCAAAAGCTTTCATTCATGCATCTGGCTTCAATAATCCCATGAAATGAGCAGAATAAATATTATCACCCTTTTACAGGTAATGAAACTGAGGCTCTGAGAGTTTAAACAACTTCCTAGTTGGGTGGGAGAGCCATTTTCCTACCCCAAGTCTTCCTAGCACCTGCCTGAAGCCTCTCTGACACACCAAATAAACCAGTGGTTCTCCAGACACGGACCAGCATTGGCAGCATCAGCACTGGGGAACTCGTTAGAAATGTGACTTCCCACACCAATCCTAAATCTGAAATTCTTGGAGTAAGCCCTTGCAGTCTGCTTTACCAAGCATTTTGATGCACAAACTACTGGCCTAGAAACAATAATGTCTGAAGCAGGCACCCAACTACCAGGACTGTGGTTCCCCAACAATCTCAGTCTGTCAGAGCTCCATAACAAACTCCACAGCCTGGTGGCTTAAACAAAAACTTATTTTTCACAGTTATGGAGACTGGAAGTCCAAGATCAAGGTGCTGACAAAGCAGGATTCATTCTGAGGCCGCTTCTCTTGGCTTATAGGCATCCACCATCTCACTGTGTGCTCACATGGCCTCTTTGGAAATTGGGAGAGCCAGCTCTCTCTTCCTCTTTGTCTAAGACCACCAGTCCGATCAGATCAGGATCCTACCTTATAACCTCATGTAATCTTAATTACCTCCCTAAAGGTCCTACCTCCAAATACAATCGCCTTGGGGATTAGGAGCTTCAACATATGAGTTTGGGTAGGAGAGAGTGACACAATTCAATCCATAAGACCAATCAGAAATAAAATGCCCAGGCTTCATGCCCAGGCTGATGTTGCTGGTCTGGGACCTCACTTCAGAGCCCTTGACATGAAAGGACAAAGAGAAAAGGGTCTACTTGGAAAAGCAGCAGCTGCCAAAGGAACACCAGTACTGAGGATCCAGGCTGCTGAGCAGGATCTCAGGGACTCCCACAGAAAAGGGAGGAGGGAAAGTAATTTCCCACACAGGTGCTGCTGCTGATGGTTGCAAGCATTTCCTGGACATTTACTCACGTGCCAGGCCCTGTGCTAAGGCTTCAGATGCACTCGTTCATTTAATCCTTGTTACCCCCATTAGAGAAATGGAAACCAAGGGCTTAAAGGTTAAGTAGCCTGCCAAGGAGCCACTGCTGGCAAGTGGCAGCAATGGGAATAATCCCTGAGACTGCTTTCAGAGACAGCCGTCTTAGCCTCTACTCTCTCTCTACTAGAACGGAGAAGGGCACACAGGCTCACGTCGATGATATTCAATCACGGAAGGCAATCACAGGAGCTGGAGATGCAACAGCACAATGGTGCAGAGGACAGGCTTTAAGGAAACACAAAAAGCCAAAAACACACATGGAATGATACTTCATTAGTAATAAAAGAAAGGCACCTATCAAATTGGTAAAGGACAATAATGTCCACAGTTGATGAGTGCAAAAAAAAACACACAAAAACAAAAAAAATGGGTAACTCGTACACCACTGAAAGAAGTAGGAACTGATACGGCCTTTCTGGGGCCAATCCAGGAACATGTACCATATTTAAAATAAACATAGTCTGGGACCCTGCAATAACCCTTGCTAGGAATTTATCCCAATGTGCACAGAGAGGTATATAAAAGGCTGATGATCTTTACAGCCATGCCACTTTCAATACTGAAACACTGAAATGACCCAACTGGCCATTGAAAGAGGTCAGATAAGTGAAGTTAGATGGAACAGGACACAGTCATTTGATCTAGCTGAAAAGATCAATTAGAACTCTGTATGTTGGTATGAAAAGATCAGCCACATTATTTTGGGAAAAAAGGAGTTGCACAGCTATAACGTGCTCACACTCTGCAACTCTTCTCCCACAAAAAACCCTGAAGATTAATTAACGTACCTGAATGTATCAGGGGTGGGGGCTTTCACTTTCTACTTCACGCATGTTTTATGGCTTGAATATTTTCGAATAACCATACTTACAATCGGCCAGATGTTAGAAAAATAATTTATTACAATTTTTTTGCCTTTGTCAAACAAATCTGGCATCCATCCAAGTTCTGCTTGCTGATAACCCTCACAAGGCCTCAGTTTCCTTTCAGTTAAGCAGGAAGACTGTGGGGATGAGAAGTTGGTTGCCTGATTTTCTGATCTCACAATGGACTCTCTGCTCCTTCACAGCACTCACTGAAGCTGAGCTTCACTGCCTCCTGCATGAGGACGGTCCCCCAGCAAATGAGCTCCTGAGGGGAGGCACAGAACGTGCCTTGTACACCTTTATTGCCCCAGGGCTCCCAGAGTGCCCAGTACAAAGATTTGACCCATTAATAATTCATGGACAAGACAAACTAACTCCTAGCATATTTAATCAATACTAACAAGAATGTGTCAGTCTGAGAGTAATATATATTTCAAGAAAGTTCTGAAAAAAATTAATATTTGTGCCCACATACATATCACCATTCGTGCATTACTCCAGCCAAAAAAAAGCTTAAGGTACATGTAACACAGGGGGAAAATATAATTTGCCAATTAGGACTGTCTCAAAGAAAAATACTGTCTTTAATTTCTGACAGCCACTATAGTATAACAATATTTGCTATCTTGATTACAGTTTCATCAGCTATACTATGCCAAAAGGTGTGCTGCAGAGAACTGAAGATGTTTCTCCCTCTAATGATTAGCTCCCATATAATTTTAAGCAACAAATATGTACTGTGCACCTACCATCTGTCAAACACTGTTCTAGGCACTGGACATGCATCAGTAAACATTGTAGACAATGATTCCTTTCTTCATGGAGCTTAATTAAATTCTCGTGTGGATAAGAGTCAAACAGAATAAATAATAACTAAAAGGTAAGTGAGAAAAACCAAATCACAGCAGGGGGACAGGTTGGAGGAAGGCGCTGCGATTTTAAATTGGGTGGTGAGGGGTTGCCTCATGGGGAAGAAGAGAGTTATATATGACTGGGAAGCAGCTGAGGAGTCATCCTAGCAGGCCCTAAGCGGCCCTGATAGCATTTGAGGAGGTCAGAGCAAGTGTGGAGACTGAGAGGGGAACTGGTACCTGTGCCCCTAAAGGACAGCAAAGACAACATGTGGCATATCATGAGATTCTGGGTGGGAGAGGCTGGAGCAGAGGGTGCTTCTGTGAGGGCTGAGGTTTTGCCTGAAGGAGGTGGGTCATGAAAGTGTTTTAGCAGAGGAGGGACATGATCCAACTTCAGCTCTGAGAGATGATTTGACCGCTATCGTTGGAAACAGACTGCAGGCAGTACAGGCAGCAGCAGGGAGAGCAGTTGGGGAGCTAATGCAGTAACACTGGCAAGTACAAAAGGCCACTTGGGCCGGGCACAGTGGCTCATGCCTGTAATCCCAACACTTTGGGAGGCCACGGCGGGCAGATCACGAGGTCAGGAGATCGAGAC
The DNA here is from genome assembly GCF_030222135.1 of Aotus nancymaae. Lineage (NCBI taxonomy): Eukaryota > Metazoa > Chordata > Mammalia > Primates > Aotidae > Aotus > Aotus nancymaae. The sequence continues at coordinate 11,806,607 of NW_026988450.1, read as the reverse complement.
CATCCTGGCCAACATGGTGACACTCTGTCTCTACTAAAAATACAAAAATTAGCTGGGTGTGGTGGTGTGCGCCTGTAGTCCCAGCTGCTCAGGAGGCTGACACGGGAGAATCGCTTGAACCCGGAAGGCAGAGGTTGCAGTGAGCCTAGATCAGGCCACTGCACTCCAGCCTGGCCACAGAGCAAGACTCCATCTCCAGAAAAAAAAAAAAAAAAAAATGCTGCTTGGACCGGGTGGTAGAAATAAAGCAAAAAGGTATCAGATTCTGCATGTACTTTGAAGGCAGAGCCAGAGGCCTTGAGAACAAATTCAATGTAGCACGTGAAAGAGTCAAGGAGGACTCCGAGGTTTCTAATACCACAATGTGATAAAAGTTCTGAAAACAATGGTTTCGGAAAGTACTTTAACATCTGCTATATCATTTTGCATCAAAGTCCTATGAAGTAGGTTGTGAAGGTACAGTGTAACCACCTTTCACAAAGGAAGACACAGGACGTGGATAGTTAACTGTTCTGTCCATATACACAGTTATATTAGAAACAAAATCGTGGCCTATACTTTCTAGCCCAAGTTCAGAGTTTTTTTCCATTATATCATGTAGCTAGATTTTTTGTTTTCTTTTCTTTTTTTTAAAAGTAGAGTGTTGCCATACACAGAGGAAAAGGAGAAACCCTGCTCTCGGGAGTTTCAGATGGCTCCCTTGCACCAGCGGCCCACTAACATGACTCAGCCGCAGCCCCAAAGGGAAGCCTCTTTGGCCAAGTGAAAGCCAAAAAGAGGAAGGGTCCGGGCACGGTGGCTCACGCCTGTAATGCCAGCACTTTGGGATGCCGAGGTGGGCGGATCAACTAAGGTTAGGGGTTTGAGACCAGCCTGGCCAACATGGTGAAAATCCATCTCTACTAAAATACAAAAATTAGTTGGACATGGTGGCCGGTGCCTGTAATCCTAGCTACTCAGGAGGCTGATGCAGGTGAATCCCTTGAACCCAGGAGGCAGAGATTGCAGTGAGCTGAGATCGCGCCATTGAACTCCAGCCTGGGCGCCAGAGCAAGACTCCCCCCACACACGCACACAAAAAAAGGAGGGCTAGCCTTATTAATAAAAATGCACTCCAAAGTTCAGCCCAAAGCTGTTAGCTCTTCACCTTCATCTGTCTCAGAAAGCAAATCGTGTCAATGCGGCTATTACTTTTTAACATGGGCTGTAAAACTCTTAACGTCTTTCTCCAGTCACATTTCTCACTGATCAAGAGCCATGCATTGAGCAATCCCACCAACACACACACACAAAAAGCATTCGGACACAATATTTCTCTTTCCTATTCCTGTGGCTGCCAGCAGAATATTCCCTCCTGCCCCTCCCCACTATGGCGCCTGGGCCCTCATGCTCCACCACATTCATTCATTCACTCATCCACTGAGCACCTTTCTGATAGAGCTATGTCAGCACCAGGCACGGCCGTCCCCTTCTCCCCAGGGCAGACCTGGAACACAGAATTACAAGAGGGCTGTGGGCTACGGGGACCTAGCCAGGGCTCCATCCAGGGAAGGCCTCCCGAGACGACCAGAGCGAGGAAGAGCCCGAGCCACGAGGGAGGGCAGGTGGCAAGCAGGGCTCCGGCTCTGAGCAGAGGGCGTGGCCTGTGCAGCACCTGAGGCCAAGAAAGGGCGGAACTAGGCCGAGAAGGGAGGGTAGTGTGACCAACTCGAGAAGCTTAGGGGCCAGGAGGGCTGAGGGCGGAGCCAGGTGCCAGCGCTGGACATGACCCTCACAGCGGTGCGCATGGGCGTGAGGTGGCCTCACTGACTCCCGCCCACTTCGCGACCAGTCTCTGCGCCCGGAAGCCCGGGTGGTACGGGGCCTTCTCCCGGCCGCCATGTTGTCAGGCCAGGTGGGGCTCGGCCTTCCGGTCAGGAAGTGGCCAGAGCACCGGCCCCGAGCCACGAAGGCGGGCAGGAGGTGAAGCGAGTGCCCCGTGTGGGCGGGAGGCCACGGTGCCGGCAGTGAGGGCCTTGCGAAGGCCTTCCGCGTGCCAACGATGACCCTGCTCCGCCCCCACATCCGCCCCAGGGGTCACCCCGCCCCCCAGGAGCCCCGCTAGCGGCCTCCTGTCCTCTCGGGCACTGACCCATCCCGGAAGCGCCGCCCAGCCCGACCCACCCCGCCCGCCAAGGCCTGGCTCTGCCCCCGCGCTAACCTCAAGCAGCCCTGAGAGTCCGAATCCGGAGTTTTGGAATTAAGGCATGCCGTTTTTTCTTAACTGTCTTTTTATTGAAGATTATTTACGTCTACTATCTTCCTACAAAGAAAGAAAACGGGTGGTGGATGGGGGCAGGAGGGGAAAGCAAAGAAAGAAAAAGAAGGAAAGAAATCACATCGAAATTCCTGGCTCATATTCAGGCAGGCAATGAGAAGCGGATCTAAGGTGTTAGGCTGAGAAATGACAAGACCTGGTGTTGTGGGAAAGGTCACTTAGATTCCAGTGGGATGCATTTTCCCTGGCTTCTCTTGTAATCTTTGTTGGTCTACCCCAGGCAGCAACAGCTCTAAAAAAGCTCGTCATCAACGCCCACCACCTCCTCCAAATTTCTGGCCTCCAAACAATCTTAACACTAACACCCTAGAAAGAACGTTGCTTTTGCAAGTAAAGTGTTTTGACCCAGTCATTCTCATTTCAGAATTCTAGGATTGTTGCTGAAATCAAATTAAACCTACTGATCCTACTGCCCAACAATTGCCTATCACCCTCTATATTCAAGCTAAGAAAGCATGTTTACCAATCCCTTCTCAAATATAGTACTGCCTTTCAACTTAAAAAAATTTCCGTCCGGGCAGCGGTGGCTGACGCCTATAATCCCAGCACTTTGGGAGGTGGAGGTGGGCGGATCATGAAGTCAGGAGTTAGAGACCCGCCTGGCCAATATGGTGCAACTCCGCCTCTACTAAAGATACAAAAATTAGGCAGAGTTCGCAGTAAGCCGCGATCACGCCACTGCATTCCAGCCTGAGTGACAGAGCCAGACTCCACCTCAACAACAACAAAAAAACAAAATGTCTGCAAAAAATCTCTATAGCAATTTAATCTGGAAAGAGGGTTTTTGTTTTTTTTTCTCCCAGACGAAGTTTTACTCTGTCGCCCAAACTGGAGTGCAGTGACGCAATCTCAGCTCACTGAAACCTCCGCCTTCCAGGCTCAAGTAATTCTCCTGCCTCAGCCTCCCGAGTAGCTGGGATTATAGGCACTTGCTAATTTTTGTTTTGTTTTGTTTTGTTTTTTTTGAGATGGAGTCTCACTCTGTCGCCCAGGCTGGAGTGGAGTGGCACGATCTCGGCGCACGACAACCTCTGCCTCCTGGGTTCAAGTGATTCTCCTGTCTCAGGCCCCTGCCTTCTCCCCGGGGTAACTGGGATTATATGTGCGCACCACCACGGCCAGCTACTTTTTTGTATTTTTAGTAGAGACAGCATTTCACCCTGTTAGCCAGGCTGGTCTCAAACTCCTGACATCAGGTGTCCCTCCCATCTCGGCCTCCCAAAGTGCTGGGATTACAGACGTGACCACCGCGACAGGAAATTTTTGTATTTTTAGTAGAGATGGGTTTTCACCATGTTGGACAGGCCGATCTCAAACTCCAGACCTCAAGTGATCCTCCCACCTCAGCCTCCCAAAGTGCCAGCATGAGCCACTGCAACCAGCCAGCTCCCCTTTTAACGATAAAACTTGAATTGTTTTTTTAAAAAATACTATGCTACCTGGGATTTGCTGCTAAATAACACAGGACATGGCAAACACCAGTGAGAATGTGAATAAACAAGGCAAGCCTGAGTTAATGGACCTAATGAGGGATGCCAGAAGGCTGATTCTGCTCTTGTGTCTACTTTTACATGTTAGAAAGGTTCTGTTGTTTGGATATCTGAAGCATCTCAGAGTCCTCCATCATTGAAAAATTCTTATTTTTAGAATTTCTATTACTTTTCTCTACAAAGATGATGTTGCTTAGAATGATACCAAACACTACCCTCCGCGATTAAGCTGTAGAAAGTTCAGTCAACAAACATTAAACAAAAAAAAACTGTAATTTTAAAGCAAGTTATTGAATGAAGCATTTGTAATTATTTTTTTTTAAACCTGCCTAAACATTTTCCTTCCACCAAGATTATTTTAGGGAAACAACTGTAGTTGGCATTTGCAGTTTTAAAAGCTAGTTAATCTGTGTTAACAGATACCTGTGTATTTCCAAATAACCTTCTTAAATCAACTATCTTATCTTCTACATCATCTGGAACTCCCACCTCTGCATATGGAAGATGTTCATCAAATGTGGTGCACCAACTTACAGAATCAATGACTTTCAAGGTCGAAAAGGACAATCAAGGCTCTTGATAATCAACGAGTCATTTGGTGGTTTTGTTTTCAGATTAACGTGTACACACAATCTGTTAAGGTTGAATGGGTAGTTTTGTGCTGGACACTTATGTATCACATACAGTAGGAAAAACGGGAGACCAACAAAAGCGGATCCTCAATCTACAATGGTAGGATCAACTGCCTTCCTAATATTTCACTTTAAATAATTATCACTCTAGAAAATAAAATAACACTAATATTTCTGTGTCATGTTATAACTTCTATGATGGGCAATTATAGGCTACAAAGAAATTCTGTGCTTGACATCTTCCAAATCGCATGCTTTACCATAGAGCATTCAGTTGTTGGAGCTGCCCTACAATTAGCGAGTGGAATAACACCATTTCTACTCCTCACTCAACATTTAAAGTCGAAGTCATCAAATAACGAAAGATTTCATTACCACCCTGTACTGACAGAGACCAATATTAATTATTATTTGAATTAACCTCTGAGCCATGGTTTACATCAGTACTCAGGAAAGACAGGGACAATTTCTAATTACATGCCACCCTCATTATAAGTCACTAGGCCGCCAAGCTATACTGATGAAGCTGCTACACCACTTTGGTTTGAAACTGCTCTGGACTCCATTACAACCTTCTCATCCCCTCCACAAGGAAATGGAATTCTGCAGACCACAGAGATGTTTCCCCCCAGGAGTTAATCACTTTTTTCCTTTACAACTGTGATGTGGGACTATACTTGGTCTACTACTAAAAGTTCTTAAATACAAAGTAAATAGTTATTCAATGCTTACACTTTAAAGCTGGACAGTCACAGCCTTTTAATAGCTCTCCTTGTCCACAAGATCTTAGAGGTACTTGTACATGGAGCAGAACTGTAGGGAACACCAGGTTATCAGGGCCTCGTGCTCACCCAATGTCAACTGGTCTATTTTATTTAGTGTAAAAGTAAACTATGATATAAAAAAGGACCAAAACCCAACAGTAAAGAAGACTAAGAATTAAAAAATATGTTTTATTTCCCTCTTTCATTGCCTATTGCCTAGTGTAACTTTCAAAAGCTAACAAAACTCAGTGGTTTTCTGTGCATCCTTTCCTGCCTAGGTGAGCTTGTGCAGATGGGTGTCTGCACATAATACGGGTGTCTGCTCTTTTTTAAGCAGGACACTAGGAGCTGGCCATCACAGCCACACATCACCATTGCAGCTGGAGCTGTTTCTAAGTGAAGTCTCGGTGTTGCCCTCTTAAAATCACACTGCTCCCTGAGGTACACATTGCACTCTATTCTTTTAAAATGCACCATTTTAAAATCCAACAGGTTTCAGGCTAATCATGACAAAAATATTTGCATTTAAAATACCTCAAGATTAAGGATTTGGACATGGAAAACAATGCTAAGGGGCAGTGGAAACAGATAAAAATAGATAAAAATGAATCTGGGTTCTTAATAACAGAAAAGACACGGAGCTTTTGAATCTTGAAATCAATTCCATGTTAGAAAGGTTACCAACTTTGATACAGATGGTACAGTGAAGAAGGAAAGATGTCCATTTTCCACAAGACAGAGACAGAGCTAAATGGGGTGTCTTGAGTGAATCGACGCCGTACATGACTGTGCACACTGCAGTGATGGCACCTGCCCTCTATCAGGCTGGCTTCTGCTTCCAGGATGAGTGCCTTCTGTGTGGCCAAAAAGAATATGGCTGCTTAAACTATCTCACCATCAATATGACAAAAAAAAAAAAAGTTTTCATTTAAAAGTCTGCACAAAAATTATAATCAACTAAGAACATGTATTTTGAAATCTAAAATGTCTTTCTTCAATACCCTCTCCCCACTGCCTCCTCCCACTATTAGGAACAGAAGAGAACATTTCATCTAAACAAGATGTAAAGAAAAAAGGGATATTGGGAGAATTCATTCCCCCAAAATGGAGTGGATTTTTGTAATCACTCCAAGAACTACTATTATAAGCAATACTAAAGGAATAAAAATCTGAAATTTAAAAAAACAATGAAAAGTATTCCCAGCAACCCATACTTATGATCTCCAATCTTAAATACTCCACTACTAACAAATCAGGAATACATAAATGTATATAAATTATTACTATAAGACACATTTTAAACTCTGTGGGAGAGCTGCTATCTTTAAATGGCGTTTTCTATTATCATTGCTATTGAAGATTAAATTGGGTTTTGAAAATTGTACCTAAGGTACAGCACGATGCTTCCATATACTTATAGTGAAATGGCTACTATGCAGTCCAGCAAATTAAAACAGTGATCATCTCAAACAGTTTCCCATTTTTTGAGATAAGAATAAATTGTAACTAATAATTTCTTTTACCCTCAAGTACAGTTTAAATTTCTATTTAAAAACTTAAATGTACATAGGATGTGTCAGATTGGACTAGGTGCTATGAATTAAAAGTAGACAAGAAATTCTTCCTGAACTCAATCTAGTCAGAAAAGCAAAAAAGAAAGCCACAATGACACTGATTAGGCACTATAGTTTAGTTGCAAGTAACTTTTACCGAAGAGTTTTTATTAATTTTCAATTCAACCAAAATCTGTAAACCTACTATTCTAGGCTGTTTGCTGGCTGCTACAGGGATACAAAAATAAAGTGAATAAACGTTGGTATTTTTTACATTATATTTATCATCTGCACCTTCCTCTAACTTAGCTGAGTTCCAGTCAAGCATATGCAAGATTCCCTTCTTTAAGGGAATCCACCATTTTATCAAGTTATCAAAATATTAAAAGCTACACAAATGCACCTGGGTTATGGTTAGCTAATGTTACAATGAAGTTACCTATTTTAGAAATCAGACCTTAACCCTTTAATAGGAAAATATTAAATAGCCCTAGGCTGCCGTCAAAGAGCCTATAATGTAAAAGAAGAAAACAGGAGCATAGATAATGAAGTGCAATAAAATCTTAGGAATTCTGCAAAAGGAAAAAGCCTCTGAGACAGAGGAGTGACAGAGCAATGAGTCACCCCAGGAAAGAAAGGGCCCTTTACCTCACTTGTATGTTTACTGGCTGCACAGCCTACACAGGGACATGTGCCCCCAAATAGCTAGAATGGAAGGACAATGTAAGATAAGGAAGTTGCATTCGGTTGAAGAGAATCAGAAATGGCTTTACAGAACAGGTAGTATTTGAAACAGAACCTGAAAACGAGCAGAATTTTGACAGGCAAAGCAGGGTTTGAGTGGACAAAATGGTACTTGAAATAGGGTGAAGCAAGAGCAAGAGGCATGGAAGCGGGAACCGACTGAGTGTTTAGGGACCATGAATAATCCAGTTAGGCCTGCTGTGGACTATATTTACAGAAGAGCAGATCCTACAGTTAGAAATGTAGGCAGGCAGCAGGAGAGGCCTGCATCCCAGGTGGAGGCAGGCAATCTGTTTTCAAGGGTTAAACACAAAGCTGGGTGTCCAGAAGTGTGAGCCGATGAGATGCAGGCACCAGAGAGACTGAGAAGTCTCTGCAGGAGTCCAGAAGAGAAGGCAGTAGACACTGAAAGGCAGGCAGGATCTGAGAGGCAATGCAGGGAGATAAAATCTACAGACTTTGCCAACACTCTGGATATGGAGGATTGCAACAGGAGAGAAAGTCAGAGATGAAATGGCGATTGTATTCCTGGGTGACCTGGGAATGGATGGGGAGAAAGGTGTGATTTTGAATGCCTCATACTCAAAGCACAGCTCAGGTGTCGCCCTTCCCCGTGTAAAAATAATCCCAGATTCATTTTTAAAAAACCCTCCTTGAGCATCTTCATGAGCCTGTTTCACCCAGACCAAATTCTTCCTGTTTCCTAAATACAAAACTTGGCTGCTTTCCTCCCACGCACCGCCCTTCGACCTTTATCACCGCTCTCTCTGGTTATCATACATTCTTTAAATCTTGCACAAAAGCTAATTCCTCCAGGAACCCTCACCCACACTTTAACTGGCTACATATAATAAATGCTTGAAATCTCAATGTTTTGACAGATCATACGCAGCGTTTTATTCAAACTCGCACATACCTGGCATCCTGCTTTGCCAAAGTAGGTTTTTCGGTAAGTGCTGGTCATCTATTAATAGCTACCCAATTCTGGTAATCAATTCGCCATAGTTACTATTAAAATCTCTCAAAGTAGATTCTTATACAAGGGTAACTTGTAAACTTTTCTCATTTATCCAATCCATTAATCAGTAACTGAACTATCAGTTACATTAAGACAGACATCTAACTTGGTTCACAGGGAACATGTGAGTTAACTAAGTCAGACATTAAATGAAGATTTCCAAATATTCTAGGACCACAGAAGAGCACTCAGGGAAAGCAGGCAAATTCCTTTCCACAGAAGAGCTACCAGTCAAGGGAAACTGCTGGATGTAGAGATTCACACTACTGTAACTGAAATCACTCTCAATAAATCTAGTTTTGTCAATATTTGCAAATTTCAGTCTCTGTGGATGCATAAATAAGCAAGTTCCAAGACCGTACCAGACAGCATCAAAAGGTGTTTCTTACTAATATTCATCAGATTTTACATCATATTCAGAGCTCCTATACAGAATCTTAGTACTAACACATTATTTTAAAAGATCTTTGTAGATTATTAAGCAATATTAAAATAACTTCCTTTTTTCATATATGAAAACTAACTTTCAGTATGTAAACTTTTTTAAATGGCAAAATAGTTCCACTGAGAGGTTTAAAACTTCTTAAATCACCAAATTATACATTACTATAGTTTTGTCCTTACAATTTGAAGATAAATGTGATACTCTTGAATTTGTCTTTTTATATACTACAGCTCTAATTCCTACTTCTGAGTATTCCATAATTGGAGCAAAATCCACTATTAAAAATAAGTTTCATAATATGCAATTGTATAACAAGTGGTCTAGTGTCACCCTCGGTTTTTTCATCACCAATACTGTTCAGACATTGTTCCAGGATATTGTTTAAATTATTTTTATTAAACTATGTGCAAACTTCTAGTCAAGCACAAAAATATTTCCTGGTATCATAAAACTCACTATTTTATCAAGTGTGTAAAAATATTAACTACTACCAAGATGTGCCATATGAAATTATTCCTAACTACTTTCTGAATGTTATCAACATAAGCAATTCATAAAGGTTCAACTAACTCAACTTCAAACATTAAGTAATTTCACACAGGAAAAAAAAATATGAATAATCAAGCTTGCTATATCACTCCACAGCAATCAGATCCAATGAATGCAATCACCATGGTGTAAAAGAGTCTATGGGTTTCCATTAGATTCTCCATGTCATTTGGAACTGCATAGCTCAGGACCATTTAAAAACATGTATCCTTTTGGGATGCCCAGGGTGAATGGCTCTTGACTTTCCTTTGGGATCCTGAGACCTAGAATCAACGATGTCATATCCATCTACTATATGCATGGTTAAGAAAATCCAAAGTTTCTTCTTTTATAAAATGCCACCTTTTCTATATGGATTACTGTGCCAGCATGTATTAAAACACCTGGTAAGCAGTAAAACACAGTACAAATGTGACTCATTTTATTATATAATGTTAATCAATGCATAGGGGTTGATGTAAAGAGCTATTATTCCATGTAGCTTGCTTGTCTCCCTGTTTTTCTTCTACAAGCATCACCATTATCTTTATACTTTATTTTTAAATCTCAAAGTATAGGTGGTCAGTGCATTTCTCTAAAGCCCAGGCACCAAACTGTTAGCACAAATTCTGCCATTCTTATTCAATAAGGTTTATTTATGGATATCTAATCGTAAATTAAACTGGTAACATTCAGGAAGTAGTTAGGAATAATTTAATATGGCACCTATTTACAGCATTTAATATTTTTACAAACTGTGTGAGTCATTTTTTTAGATGCAATGTCTTATTTAACCCTAAGTAACAAGTCTAACTTTTCAACAAATCCAATTTTCAATGAAATCCAACATTAAGTATCAAACTAGTGCTGTGAAAGAACAAATAAGCATGTTTATACATACATACCTCTTTGTCCTCAATGAATTTATACTCTGGTTAAAGAGGCAAGACATAAACAAGTAATCTCATTTCCTACTTTGCAGAGAAAACAGGAGCCCCTCTGATGGCTAACTGTGGGAATTCCTAAAGCCAAATGCACAGGCTCACTAACATCTATATCCATCCATTCCTCCTGCTTCCTTGTTTACAGGACAGCTATGCGATTCTAGGCTGAGAGCTATCCCCTCACTTTTAGACTGCACACTTATCTACCTTTCAGGACTCTTACACCATCAGTTACCCTTTACTCTCTCATTCCTACATAGTCCTTTATAGCTCACCTCTCAATTGGATCCTGCCCACTGCTTTTACAATCTCAAGTCTCTGCCACTGATTTTTTTTTTTTTTTTTTTTTTAAGACAAATCTCACCTGGTTAGGATGGGAGTGGAGAAAGAAAGCTAGAAAGCCTACATGTTGGTGACTGGCCAGGGGCTGCTGGAGTAAGGAGTGTGATTGAACAGTCCCTTCACTACACGAGGGACTAGAGGAAGAAGTAGGTGTAAAAGTTCAGCCAGTATTCCACTAGCCAAGCCATGTCCTCAAGAGAAAGGGTACCTCTTGTTAAGTTGCAAAGGCACCATATGGGTTAGGGGTAGTCCCATGAATATCAGCCGTTTAGGCAAAGCAGTAATCCATGTGTCACCCAGGACACGTTCTGGCCCCTGTGGCTTCCCACACCCAACTCATCATCAAATCTTTTTTTATTTTACCTGCTAAATCTTTCTCAGACCCACCCACTTCTGCTTATATACAGCCAGACCGCTACACTAGATCAAACCACTACCACCTCTTGCCTAGACTATGGAAAAGTCTTCCCCTTCCAGGCCTTCCAATCTATGCACATGGTATAATCAGAGTAACTCCTTTCCATTGCTCTTAGGGTACAGACCAAGTTCTCCCAGTGTAGCCACAGAACCTTTGGGCAGGAAGACCTCGGCCCAAGTTTGTCTTCCTCAGGTGAGTCCTTCTACATCTTTTGAACTAAGTTAAATGCCTCTGTTACCCACTCCTTGACATCACATACCACTCCTTTTTTGTTCAAGCAATTATTACAGTTGCACTTTCACAGGTTTGTGTGGTTATTCGGCCCACTGTTCACCAGCCTGGGCACCTGGTATAACTGTGATCCCTCTGCATCCCCAACACTCATCATGGTGCCCAGCCCATACTCGTGAATATGCTTTTGGATTAATACATTAACATGAAACAATGAATTCTACAGCCAATACCTTGGGAAGAGTAAGACAAAATATATGACGTGAGTACTGAGAAAACTCAGATGAAGGAGAAATTTTTCTATGAGTAGGTTTAACAACAAGAGTGTTTCTTTAAAGGGGCACGGAGCGCATCAGGGGAGAAAAGCCCTAAGATGGCGTAAGTCAGAGAATGGCACGAGTGGAGCTAGGCCACGCAGGAGAGGAACCAAAGAACTGGGCGGAAGAGGAGGTACAAGCAGAGGGCCCTGGAAGATTAAAAGAAAGTTTTAGGTTGTGGATCCAGGAACTGAGGTATGGTTAAATCGAGATTCAACTGGCAGAGCAAAGTCAGATATGACTTTGCTCAGGGAGAGGTAGGAGTTATGAGCTGTTTCAGAGATGCAGCAGAATACAGAGCAGGCTTGGTAACCGGCTCGACGGAGGGAAGGCAGGCAGTTTAGGTGATTAAAATCCAAAGCAGCTGCTGAGATGACCCCAGGATGGGAGGGCTGTTTGCTGGCGGGACAGTCCTTCCATAAAAGGGTGGGACAATACCATGGATGAGTTTGTACTCACAGACAGAAATGTAACATTAATTTTATAATGCAGCTAAACAAAATGAGAGAGCTTCGTGGTTCCAGTTACTGAAGTATCACAAATTTGTTTTTTTTTTTTTCAATTGGGTGATGGGAGGAGAGTGGAAAATGAAAGCACAAGTAGTCTTCCGTGTTTGTTTTGTTTTGTCCTCTCATTTCCTATCCATAACCCTACCTGACCATAAGAGGAAGAGAAAGCGATGAATTTTAACATGTTCTCCCCCAGACCTTTCATTTTGGTGCTATGACCAATAACTGCTCAAAGGCATTTTCCAGAAGAATTAAGAGATAGGCACATGTGGGGAACTGAAATGGGTATAAAATTTCCATTTTACAAGAGTTGTGGAAATGGATGGTGGTGATGGATGCATAACATTATGAATATGCATTGAATATCACTGAACTGTACACTTAAAAATAGTTAAGAGGTGTATTTTACCACAATAAGAAAAAGGAAGTGGGGGAGAAAAAGAGAGATGCACATTCTCTGTAGAAGATGGCTGCAGAGGTGGCCCAGTACGTGGCCCTCCCTGGAGCAGTCCCTCCCACACGCCTCCATGGAACTTGCTTTGACCAGAGACAACAACAAACTTCAGGCAAACACACTTGAAAACTGCTTGAGCACCAGAGCTGCCTGCTTTTCTGCCACCATGTCAACAAGCCTGGTCCAACCTGCTGGAACATGCGGCTCGCTCTCACTCGCACACATATGGCCCCAGCTAACAATCAGCCAATGAAGTGAGGTCATCAACTACCAGCTGACCACAGATGCAGGGGTGAGTCCAGCTGACACCAGTCCAAACTGCCAACCCACAAATTCTGAGCTACATAGATGGCTTCTCTTTTAAGCCACCAAGTTTCAAGGTGGTTTGTTACACAGCAAAAGACAGCAAGATTCACTATGAAAATCAAGCTATAGGTCCCTAAGAATATATGCAAATTCTTTGTCACTTTTGCATTTTATTCACCAGCAACTGGAAAGCTGTAACAGGGAAAAGATTGGTGTAAGAGATTTTGTTTTTAAGTTTACAACCAAGATCACAGTCTCCACCTTCCCACAAGCTTATTGCTTGAAGGTCTTAGCATTAGAAGCTTTATTTATTTAGGGGACTACATAGATTTCACATGTTCTGTAAAGTTGGAAAGGACAGTCACAGAAAACCAAAACAAGAGCGACAAGACACCACATGTGATATGAATACAAAAACTATATTTACACCAAAGTAAAAATTAGGAGGGATACCTAGTCTAAAAACAAAGTAGAATATCGAAAATAAGACTATTCTACATTTTCCAGATTATATACCCACCACATACACAAAATTAGTATTAAAGCAGAAGAAAAAGTAATTAACATTTAGTAAGTGCTCCCTGGGGAAAGGGCACTGTGCCTTAGGGGCTTTGCATCATACACCCTCTCACCCACCCACAGACCACCTGCCCCCATATAATCCTCACAACTATGCCTGAATATTATCTGCCTATATTTTGCAAATGAGGAAACTGAAAGCAGTTAAATCACAAAACTAGTTAATGGAGGAGCTGTTATTTGATTCTAGCGCTCATTAATTTTAAAGTCCACGTTTTTTTCTCTATTTTGTTCTGTAATACCTCCAGAAAACACTACTGCAGGGAGAAGGCACAGCCTCCACTCCGCAAGACTGCAGCGCACAACACCAGAACTTAATGATTGGCACTGGGTGCAGAAAACAACCCTACATCAAGACCCACGTGCCCTACAGAAAAATTAAACAAGCCACAATGATGATGGCTGCCTCTCCCCAAAAACAGTGCAGGAGAAACTTTTTAAGATCTCCAGGAAGGTTAAAAATATTTCATAGGTTCATATGGAATTGTTGCTAAACCAGATACCTTTCAAATCAGCAGTGTTTTTTCCTTACCCAAGCCTACCTTTCCAAATAAAATTCACTCTTTAAAAACTGTAATTGTCTGATAAAAAGCAGTTCAAGAAAGGAATATCAGGAAATACTCCCATTATAAGGTAGACAGATACACAAAAGAAAAAACTATGATACAATAAACTAATCCACACTGTAATGACTATGTAAATGGAAAGGCCATGATTGATCTTCAGGTAAAAAAGGGTAAAAAAAAAAAAATGCCCTTCCATTAAAACTAGTGAATCCCATCTGCCCTAACCAAACATCCAAGTATAACTAGCTAGAAAAGTAGAAAGAGGCAAAAATAATCCACCTAACCTTAAGGGACTTATACTTATTTTGGGAAACAAAAGGGATAGTCCTCAAATAAAGAGACTGATTATAAGACTTTCCAAAAATGAATGAATTCATGTAACTGAAAAGACTGGTGCTCTGAGCCGGGATCTCTTCCACCATGATGACCATTTACTGAGGACTTTACTGCGTAGTCAGTACTACATAACCTGCATACTCAGTACTATATAACCTGTGAACATTTTACACACAGCTCTCTCTCTGACAGAGTGACTAAACTCTTGCTGCTGCTCATGAAAATGGATCAGTTGTGAATCTTTTTGAAAAACTGTACCTACAGTCTGCTAAGTTGGTCAGATTGCTGCTACCTATCTGTTGCTTTCACACAAGACATTCAGGATCGCATCAAGTTTAAGTCAGCATGTATCTTGTATTCACTTTCCTTCAGATTACTTTCCAGCTCAAATATAATGTTATTCACAACCTCACTCAGCTCAAAACCTGAGACAGAATTCAAATGAGCAGCCTGCGCTCTGTGAGCAGCACGCCACTTGTGAGAAGCACGCTGCTCTGAGGCGGTGACAACCTGCCTGACGTCTCACCACCATCATCGTCCTCGCTGCACTTACAGTGTGTGTGTGTCCGGCACTGGGCCCTCTTCAGAACTTAAGTCGCTTTCCCAAGATCCTATGGTACAGTGGGGAGTCTAAATTAGAACCGGGTTCTAACTGCAGGACCCGCTCTTAACCGTTAGCTTATACTGCCTCCAATGGCTGCCAACAGTAGATCTGGCATTACAAACCTGCATGTTGAGAGACCATGTGATTGGCTAAACAGGCACCAGCCAGCACCCAAGCAAGCAGGACTTTTAGGCTGCTACCTAAAATGAGCAACCTAATAGTTACTACCAACTATTCAATCACTTGACGTGGCATTGTCTCATCATGTTAGGCCAAATGCAGTAATCTAATTCTGTCGTGCTGATGCCTTGGGGCTTAATATTGTCTCTATCTTCTAGTTTGGACTGAGATACATATGAGACCTTAGTTCCTATGAGGTTAGTACACTCTCAACATAGCATCAACTGACAAACTCCACAACCTGTAGGTAACATACACCTAATCCAGAACAATCATCAGCAGTTATAATTACTCTAACATGGTAAGCTTCTAGAAATGTCCCAGACGCATTTTGTGAAGGTGAAAAACTGCCAATATGGTTAGAAAGAGCCTAAGGTAAGCAACCACCAAGTACTAATTTAGTATTTAGTTTCATTCATAATGATCTTCTACAATTTGGCTGTTTGGAATTTAAAACGTTTCAAGAGAAAAAATCTCAAATTGGCGGGCGTGGTGGTCCACGCCTGTAATCCCAGCACTTTTGGAGGCCAAGGCGGGTGGATTACCTGAGGTTGGAAGTTCAAGACCAGCCTGACCAACATGGAGAAACCCCATCTCTACTAAAAATACAAAATTAGCCAGGGGTGGTGATGGGTGCCTGTAATCCCAGCTACTCAGGAGGCTGAGGCAGGAGAATTGCTTGAACCTGGGAGGCGGAGGTTGCAAAGAGCCAAGACTGCACCACTGCACTCCAACCTGGGCAACAAGAGCAAAACTCCAACTCAAAGAAAAAAGAGAAATAATCTCAAGTTATCAAGCAACAACCAACAAGAAAAAAGAATCCCATCTAACCCATTATGCAGCTGAGAGCAGAATGTGAAGGATGATACATGAAGTCAGGGAGCACGGGGTAGAAATGGAGATGGACTAGACACTCCTTAAGGTCTTGTCCTATTTCTTATTCTAATTTTCTATGGCCTCTCCCACGTTAACCAACAATAGTGAGAGGCTCTAGGGAAGGAAATAGAGGAGCTATAGTATATTCCATAGCAATGGGACAGACACTGAGCTGGCTCCAAAACAGGCTACTCCAGTCTTTAAAAAAAAATTTTTAAGTGAAATGTAATAAAATAGGACCTATCACATCACCCTGGCTTCCTCTAGGTGATTAGAAACCAAACAGCTGGCCGGGCGCGGTGGCTCACACCTATAATCCCAGCACTTTGGGAGGCTGAGGCGGGTGGATCACAAGGTCAAGAGATTGAGACCATCCTGGTCAACAAGGTGAAACCCCGTCTCTACTAAAAATACAAAAATTAGCTGGGCATGGTGGCGCACGCCTGTAGTCCCAGCTACTCGGGAGACTGAGGCAGGAGAATTGCTTGAACCCAGGAGGCAGACGTTGCAGTGAGCCGAGATCGCGCCATTGCACTCCAGCCTGGGTAACAAGAGTGAAACTCCATCTCAAAAAAAAGAAACCAAACAGCTAAATTACCAATGTTTGAAATCATTTCAGTTCTTCTGGATGTTCACATAATTTGTTGGTGACATTAAGATATTGGGTTATATCACCTAAGACAAATCTATGGAATAAAATAGATATGCCCTTGCCATCTCATACAAAGCACAGCTCCTACACTTCATTATATCTTAAATCCACACTGCCATGTTCAAACCACTCCATATTTAGCCAAATGACACATGGGGAAATCTAGAAAACTCTGACCAAGATACCACCAGCAAAATGTTCTATAGGTAGTTGCCACAATCATACTTTCACAATCTTTTCTTTTAAATATGCTAATATCTAATTGCTCTCAAGTTGCATACTATTCACTACAATACCGAGAAATGTGTTACCTACCATGTTTATTTGAAAACTCCACAGTTAGCCAGGAGCAGTGGCCCACGCTAGAGCCTAGGAGTTTGAGACCAGCTTGGGTAACATGGTGAAACCCAATCTCTCCAAATACACAAATTTGTCAGGCATGGTGGTGTGTGCCTGTAGTCTCGGCTACTCTGGAGGTTGAGGTGGGAGGATGACTTGAGCCCAGGAGGCAGAGGTTGCAGTTAGCTGTGATCGTGGCACTGCACTCCAGCCTGGGTGACAGGCCAAGATCCTGCCCGAAAAGAAAAGGAGAGACGAGACGAGATGAGACAAGATGAGAGAGCAGAGACAAGGCAAGACATACTACTAGACACCAAGGCTCTGTAAACCTTTACACCTCTCACCTCCATGTTCTCTTTACTAAGAAACAAAGCAAGCCATAACAATATTAACTATAGTTCAACTCAATGAATGTTTGGTATGCCAAGCACTGAGGAAGGGACTATCAGCAACCTTATTTATAAGCAAGAAAACAGGCACAGGATTTCTGTCCAAGATCCCGAAGGCAGGGAGTACTGCAACTAAGCACCAGGTAGTCTAACTCCAGAGCCCTTGCCTCTAACCTTTATGCCATGTTACCTCCTCCAACCTCTAATTATATACTTGAGAAATCTTTAAATTGCCATCATTTTATGTGAAATTATTCTTTCCTATGGCTGGTGGGGGAGGACTCTCTGAAATCATCATAATTAGTTTACCTACCCTATATTCTTCCTGTATTGGCCTCACCCTAACTGATGCAAAAATCCTCTCAAATTATCCTCAATACAAAGAGGTAAAGGGGGTCTTTCCCTGCTTTGTACTACTGAGTAATTTGATTTTAAACTTCTGACAAACAGGAACCATTCATTCTCCTACTTTTGCTTATGTACAAGGTAAGCACTGGCCTAGTGAAATTTAGAATCTATACCCAAATGCTTGATTACTGTCAAGTCAGGCTGTAAGTGGTTAGCAGTACATTTCTTGTTTTACTGTGAGTTTTAACAGATTTTGGGCATCACTCCTGTGGAACAGTCTTGGCAACACTGTTTTATGGTACCCAGTGTGTTGACAGCAGTCTGGCAGATTAACACTATAAAAAGTTGACCACTGGTAACATTTGGTCCAGTAGCTGAGCAGGGTCATGTTCAAACACCTGACTCATGAGTGCATCTATGTGGTGCTCTGTGTGCTGTGCACAACGTAAGGAGCAAGATCAGAGGTGGTACCACGTGTGATTAAAGTGTCGTACATAGCTGGGGCATCTTTCTGCTAAAGATTTAGAGGTTTAAGTTACAATTTCAGATGCATTCAGGTGAGTTTCCTTTTTGTTCCATACACCAAACTGAAAAATACAAGTGACTAAAAACTAGGTTTTGGTTTTTGTTTTTTAACTATTTACTAGATTTCATCAATTCTACAACCTTTTTTTGGTATTTCAACGTGTCAGAAATAGAACACATCTTACAATTGACACCATCTTAAATTTAATGCAATACAGTAACAAAAAATAGTTGCATACATTCTGGATTCTATGGTTTTCAAGTCTTATGTTACCAACAATCCATTTATTGATAATTTTGGGGATAATGTTAACAATTCGTCTCTGTTTTTACTTTTCTTATCTTCCTCTGTTTGCTATACAAGATATAATAATGTTTGAGAGTAAATTAAACGTAACATAACTTCAAGGAGACAAAAACTTTGAAGCTATTTTAGTTTAAGTACAGAGCTATTGCCTTCCTGTGAAGAAAACATAGCCTGAAATTTTTCCAGGCTGTATGCAGCTCAAATGTGTTTCTTCTATGAGAAAGATACAATTCCAAGGTGAAAGAGCACCAGATGTTAAAGTCTTCCTACTAACCTACACCAACTCACTCCAAGACACAATAAGTCTTTTAACTCCAGCTCAAAAGTCTCAAGAGGCTTCTCCTCCACCTCCCAAATATCAAAATCATGCTCACATATTTAAACAATTAGGTGAGATGCACAGAAGCTAGCTCTAAATAGGTCTGAAATCTGCGTGCTAAATGTGCAGCTAATATTAATCAAATTCAGATCTCACCTAGAGAAAATTTTTTAAAATGATTCTGTGTTCCTTGATTTCAGAAAATTTAAAAAAAAAGTAGGGAAGGTTCCTATTAAACTTAACTTACTGCAAAACAAAATTTGAGATTAAAAAAAAAAAAAAAAAAAGCCAAAACTGCCAAGCAATCTAGAAAAGAAAAAGAAAAATCCAACACAAAATTTGAAAGTATTGTTTCAAGATATATCATTGTTTAAAATTATGGTACCTAAAAAAAATTTCCCTGTCTATACCACGAAATTACTGAAAACCTGTCAGAGTCCTTCCTTCCACATACAACACCAGAGAGTTTCTTGGGTTCTACAATCCATACAGTATAAAATTTAGAATATTTAAAAGTAGAAAGACTGAAGTAAAAACTACCTGCAATCCAAATAATTAACATTAGTTGGGTGCTAATGATGCAACAAGCATTTTAGATGCACTGTTGCGTTAATCCACATAAGCCTGTGAACTAAGAAATACTGTTACTGCTCCCATGTCACAGGTGAACAAACTGAGTCTTAGACCAATTAAGTAATGTGTCTGTGGTCAAGAAGCCAGTAAGTCATACAGAGATAAGAAGTCACTGTTGAAGGTCACACAGTTAGTTAAGTGGTCAGGCAGATTCAAACCAGATCTGTTTAACTGTGAAATCATGGTTTTTAACTAAGTGAAACTGCCAATCCCTGAAACTAATAATTTTTAAAATTGATGTATTTCCCTTAGTCTTTTCTTATGTTTATAATTTAATTTGTATTCCTGTAGACACTTGGTCATAGAAATATTTCTAAAAATTGAAAAGTAAATATTTAATTTGTATAAAATCATATGAACCATGATATACTTAATATGTTTTATACCCTATGTTTTTAAGCTTCATATTTTTTAGAAACGTGATTTATAGTGACTGCATGATATTCTAACATGACTATAGCATAAATTTAAGCATTCTCAATTTTTCAATGTCAGAAAGAAATGCTGTGGCTTATAACAGTTGACTGGATTTTAGATTTTTCCTTGGGATAGATGACTGATACAACCGGAATGGCCATTTGTAAAGATATTTATACATACAGTCTCTACTTTCTTTACAAAAAAAAAAAAGTTTATACTTATAAAACTTCAGGCCAGGTGCAGTGGCTCATGCCCGTAATCCTAACACTTTGGGAGGCCAAGGCAGGCGGATCATGAGGTCAGGAGTTCAAGACCAGCCTGGCCAACATGCTGAAACTCCAACTCTACTAAAAATACAAAAATTAGCCGGGTGCGGTGGCACATGCCTATAGTCCCAGCTACTCGAGAGGCTGAGGCAGAAGAATCATTTGAACCTGGGAGGCGGAGATTGCAGTGAGCCCAGATTGCACCAGTGCACTCAAAGCTGGGTGACAGAGTCAGACTCTGTCTCAAAAAAAAAAAAAAAAAGATTAAAAAAAACTTCAGGCAACAGTGAGTGTGCAGGTCTCACCATATTCTAGCAGCATAAAGAATATTTTTAAATCTTGGCTAATTTAATAAGGAGGAGAAGTATCTCATTTTAATTTAATTTGCATTTTTAAATTATTCCATCATTTGGAAGTTTTTGTGTTTATTGACAATTTTTTTCTATACATTACCTACTTATATCCTTTACTACTTTTCTTTCAGACTGCAATCGTTTCTGTTGTATTCTCTCACAGAATATGTTGATGTGCCTTTTTAATAGACCCATACATAAGTATTAGTTAAAGCATAAAGCATGAGACAATGCTTCCCCATGTTACAGCACACGCATCCAAAAGAAAGGTCAAGTATGCTAAATTGACCAACTTCCTTGTCTAGTACCTGCATTTCTGCAGCCCTCTTGTGCTATTACCATTGTGCTATTTTGATTCTGAAAGCATAATACTAATATCAAATTCCGTCATATTATTCTGATTTTACCCAATGTTGTAAGAATATTTATAAAAGCAATGTCAAATTATATGTGAAACAGCTCCAAGATCATTTTTATCGGAACTTTATTTTAGAACTTGTTTTCAAATATTTGATATCTATTTTCTTGACCTGTAAATTGCAAACCTTTATCAGTGGAGTAACATTATTTCTAAACCATTCTCAAGTGATCTTTTTAGACATCTCTCCCTCCTCAAATGTTTTCTATTATGGATCAAATCTAAGTTCCAAATTTCAACCTTACTTCTCTTGAAAGGAGACTCTCTAAGCCATTCTCCACTCCATGCCAGGCCTTGTGAGGCAGCTCCCTGTCCCTGTTCCCTCCACCATGAGTGTCCATGGCTGTGTGTTTTCCTCTCTCAGTCCATTTTCCCTGCCTAGCCAAAGCTCTACCACCTCCTGGTTGGGCTATTTCAACAGCCTCTGACTTTTTGCCTCTAGTCTCTCTTCAACTGCAATCCATCACGTTGCCAAACTAACCTTTCAACTCCATTTCCATCACGTAATGTAAGTCAGGATCTCACTCAGTCGAAGCTTCCAATTTCACCACTGTCCAACCTCTCCCTACCTATCCAACCTGCTGCCCCTCTCCTCAGGGCAGGCTAAGTGATCTTCCCTGAGTCTCAGGAGACTGGCCCTTGAATTGAAGGTTGAGGGGGGGAGGGGAACAGGCACTGGCTGTGGCTGTGTTGCTCTCCCTAGGGGCCATAGTTCCTGCAAATCTGCCCTCCCAGGAGGACACCAGGAACAAAGGGCTCCTGCCTTGGTCCTTGCAGGTTGCTCTGGGCTGGCCACCTGCTCCCTGCCAGGACCCTTGTCTGACGGCCTCTCCATGATTTTGCTCACAGTATCACTCAGTTCCTCTAACTTATTAAAGGAGAGGGCAAGTCACGCTTCCTGATTTCTTTCTCCACTATACAATGACTACACCACATCACACCTTCTTAGCACTTAATTACAGATTGTACTGTCCTGTTCCAAAGGGTCATAAGTGTGTTAACCTGTTCTATTCAGCTAGGAGTAGCATTTTTAGTATCTTCCACAGAGCTTAGCACAGCCATAATCTCACATCACCTTCACAAACATTAAAGTTATACCGATAAGTGAGCAGGAACAGCCCAAAGATCTGCCTGCCCGTGGTCCTTATTTATCTTGGAAAGGAGTTAATAAAATAACACTTTTCACCAGGCACATCTACATTTTTAAAAGCCAAAAAGATTTTGTTAAGCCTCACACTGAAATTGCCATTTGCTCTTTAGAGATGTAAATCTGAAAACATTACTGAAGTCTTTCCTTGTCTTTAGTGGCCATGCCTTTGCATTCATTAAAGTCCTTCTTAGAATTGCCATGGTCATGGTTCTTTATGTAAAAGTTCACGCTTATATGAGTTTGGATAGGCCCAGTTTTCTGAAACCCACCCATGGGTCCGCTGGCAAGGGAGGTGACTGCTCTGATGCTGGTGCCACCAAATGGTTCCATGGTGCTGGCATGACACTCCACAGGACAGTTCCCAGGGGGGCTCACAGGAGCAAGCAGCTCCTCCCCAAAACGCCTTGAGCTGCTAGTTGAATCACTTTCCCTCGGATATAACATTATAATATTGACATTGTGGTGCTAACCTACAAAAGCACTGGGCTAACCCACGGTGTCCTGCCACTGCCTAGCCATAATAACGCTACCGTGGAAAAATGTGTTCCAATCAGATGCCAGAAATGTGGTAATGGGTTTGAGGAGGCCAGAATAACTCACCTCTCCTCTTCTCACTCACATCCTAATCCGTCTGGGAGAGGGCCGAGCAGGGGCCAGCACCTCTGTCACTGAAGCAGCCAGGGAAAGACAGGCCACAGGTGCAGGGGCAACCTTGCCCTGCCCAAGACAGGGAACCTGGACACTAAACCGTTGGGCTCAGCAGCAACAGAGACCCCACCTGTGGAAGGCACCCCACAAGCCCTGCCAGGGAAGCAGAGCTGGAGGGGGGACCCTCTCTCTGCAGGTGCCCCAACGAGCTCTGAGCAGCAGGAACAATGGGGTGGCAAGGTCTGAAGGGCACAGCAGACAGACAGGGACTTGCTCCACAGGGGAGCAGGAAGGAAGTGAGGAAGGAGTCCCCTAACATGGGTCTTTGCTGTACTCTCTCCACTCATGCAAGTTAACAGTGACCATAATGCCCTAGCAGGCCTGCAACTGCGCTCTGCCAAGGGGCTGTTGGGGACAGCACTACATAGTGGAGGGGACAAGAATGCCAAGAGGCCAGGACACAGGAAGTGGAGTCCCCTGAAGAGATGGAGTCTGGAGCAGGCCATCAACTGGGCCTCCAGGACCTGATGTCACCAGTGCAGACTCGCGGTGCAGAGCCTAAGTTCAAGACAAAGGACTGGGCTTGGACTTTCACAATTTTGTTTTGTGCTTTTGCAGAAAGGAGGAGTTATCATATGATGACTTCGGTTTTAAACAGGTTGAGAACATTAAAAAGAGGAGTTTGGGGGTGATACGAGAAATAAGAATACAGATGTAGGAGTCAGTCACAAATGAGGTTGCTGTGGGCCTGAACTAGACCCAGAGGATGCCTGGATCAAACCCCTGAGAACTGGCTATATTTAGGGGGTAGGAAGAAAAGGAATAAGGAACTGAGGCTGCATCAAAGGGAAAGCTCAGGAATCCAATGACGCCTTCTGCCAAGGTCCAGGATGGTGGTCAGTAAGGGTTCTATCCAAAAGGGAGGGAGGTGGAAGGAGGGCTGGGAAAAAAAAGCTGCCTTATGTGCTTCCTTTATGCCTTCCATATAAGCATCCTGTCTTACAGGAAATTATGCTAACAAGTCCTCCAAGACAGCACTAACCCACTCACTAAATTACCTTTTAAGATGATTCTCACTTTAAATGTGTTACATGCCCTTGGAAATAACACTGGCTTGAAATGGTTGCCCCGAAATAGTTACTGTAGCTTATCAAATCTATTAGCTTTGTAGACATGTAAACCAGAACTATACACAAAATAAGCTTTTAATTACTCAGTGGTAGAAATGAAAACAAAATTTAATAAATAAATATGAAGCAATCTATCCTCAACCCTTTTAGCTCCACCTTTAAAGACTATGGTTTCAAACTCTTAATCAGTCATCCATCTTCACCTTTACAGTAATTGGTGTGTCAAACAGCAGCCACATTCATTCAATTACATGTAAGAGAATAACATTACTTGCAATATTGCAAAATACATTGTAAGAATTTTTCCAATTCTTACAATATGAATGATGGTCAAACATGTTCCTTACCATTTTCTAAATTTTTCACATTTCTAAAGTATGTTCATTGCATAACTAACATACTGATATAACCACATTGCTTCTTAAACTTCAAAGTACATCAGAAGCACCTTGATAAAAATTCAGATTCTAGATGACCCAGGGAGATTTAATTCAATAAATCTGGTGTGGAGTTGAGGAATCTGAATTTTTAACAAGCACCCTAAGTCACTGTGTTAATTCTAACTCCCAATAAATATCTATTTTTTTCAGTCATTCTAAGCTCACCAGATAAACTTTTTGCAAATTCCACAGGGTCTTTAAAATAATCTAAAACAGACCCATTTTATGGTTTCTTGGAGAAAACATATGAGAAAGTTACCTCGGTCCAGCTCACCATTCTAATCTTAAAAACCAATGGATGCATTATTTCTGCAAAACAACTCTGTACCTTCTTAATCCTGAGGTGGAAGAAAGGAGTAGATAAGAACATTAGCTGCAGGACTGAGGCAGGAGCCCAGGCTCAGAGACAGCCATTCCCTCCTCGCCCCACAACTCAAATAGCCACCACTACTTTACTTTTTCTGCCTGGGGGATGATGAACAAGCATCTTCTGAACACCTGTCTCAAAACAGTGAGAAAAGGAAGACAGGGGTTCCTTACACAAAGTAGAGTATTAGAAGAGTAAAAGATGCACAAGTAAGTTGTGTATGAATTAATGCTTTAATGCTTTGAATAAAAAGACTCATTTTTCTTACCTCTCACCTAGTATTAGTAGGTGAAACAAGTCAAATCACTCTCTAGGTCGATAGCTGGCTGAAGCAGTTTTATAAAGAAGTAAAGAGTCATGTTACAGGTTTGCCAAACAAAGGCACTATTATTGTTGATAGTATTATGGTAGTGATCCATAAAGAATGATGTCGGCGGGGCATGGATGCCTGTAATCCCAGTGCTGTGGGAAGCTGAGGCAGGTGGATCACCCGAGGTCAGGAGTTCGAGACCACCCTAGCCAACATGGTGAAATTTAGTCGGGCGTGGTGCCGTGCAACTGCAATCTCAGCTACTCGGGAGGCTGAGGCACAAGAATCACTTGAACCAGGGAGTCGGAGGTTGCAGTGAGCTGAGATCACGCCACTGCACTCCAACCTTGGAGACAAAGCAAGACTCCATCTCAAAAAAAGAAAAAGAAAATGATGCCAATGACATGAGCAGCTCCTGGAGTCCTGAAAATACTGAGCTGCAGAAAATGACAAGGAGTCGTCAACTGTCAACCAGTCTGCTAGGTGCAGCCTGGGTGTTTGTGCCACTTCCACAGCCCATCCATTCACCTTCACCTTTCTTCACCACAGCAAGACAACAGTAAAACAACAACAAAAACGAAAATGTTGGCACTACAGCAGTGGCACTGCCTGCCAGCCAGCAATTCAGCTACAGCAGTATAACCACCTGTGTGCTCCACAGTGTGGGGAAATTACCTATGTCCTTGAATTGTGTCCTTATTAATGTATTTGACAGAATATAAGACAGTTGTCCTTATCCTTCTGGCCCTTAGCAGCTAAATGGAATGGCTGTCAGCACCCCAGAGTAGCCACAAAGTTCCCTAGAAAACTTCAGATTTGCTTCATACACCAGGCTGGATGTTTATTTTTTATTTTTATTTTTTTAATGAATGGGAACATTGAAAAGCTAGCATATTAAATCTGGTGATAAACACAGCTCTGAAAATTAACACAATTAAGACAAAGATTAAAATATTAAGTGCACCAAAAATAGAAAAATTTACATTTTGAGTAGAGGCTTATATTCAAGCTAGTCAACAGTTTATTCAATTGTGAAAAGAAAAAAACTATAAACACATACAAAATCCAAAAATATACCATCATAGACTGTTTGTGTGGGACAAAGCAGTAATAAGACTTGGGATTTTTTTTTTTTAATCCCCTGGCAAATGAACATCCGCCCACCCTGTAACATAGGGCTATTGATTTATAGATTTGAACTCTATACCTATTTGAGAATACGACTGAGTGTATGACTGTGGAAAAACAGCCTGTTGTCCTGTGTGTTCACAGAACCAGTTTGCAAATATTTGACAGAGGCTACATATTCACACAAGTTAATGCAAATACGAGGAACAAGTGCTGTGATCTAGAGCCCAAGTAGTATCCTGAGTTCTTTCAAAGGCAACTTTCGCCCTGTGCAGTGAGATAAAGATGTTAAGTGAATTCCATCTTGGATAAACACTGAGAGAAACTTTGAGGAAGTCAATTCTGTAATAAGTTGAATACTTTGTTGTTGGCTACATCTTGGAATGATAAATGAAAACAGGGTTGGAGCACTAACAAGTCTTGTAACGAGTATGTGTCTTTCGGGTTGAAAGTGTCTGCCATTGATAAGATACAACATCTGAGGAGAGAGGCCTCACTGACTGTAATCTGTTAACAGACGCCATTCAGCCTCTCGATTTTTCTCAGGAGCTGGTGCTAGAAAGTGTAGGTGTGTAAGATCATGATGTTTCTACTTCCTATCCTTCTAAGACCTAGGTTATTTCGATGGGACCATCCAAAGCAATTTCTGCAGAGTAGTTAATGCTACAGGCTGTTAAATAAGCCTGTCCTGCTTTGAGTCCCAACACTACTCATTAAAAGCTATGATCTTAGACAAATTTATTAAACAACCTCCTCACCTGTAAAATAGCAATTATTGTTCCTACCTCAGCATTTTGACTAATCCTACTTCAGGATTCAGCAAAAACAGTTCACATAAATAACTTAGCAAAATGCTAACTGACAGAAACTCTATGCTCCACAAATGCAAGCTACTGACATCAACCCCTTGGAGTCACTCACTGTTCCTTTAAAACTTTTGATACTGATACAACTGCAAACTTGGAGTAAAGTTAGAATAGTACAAGGATCTCCCATAAATACACACTTATCAATTATTTACATTTTGCCTTATTTATTTTGTTATTTCAAGTCATTTTCAAGTGAAGAAATAGAAAAGAATAAAATGAAAATTATCTATACTCCATCTCTTCCATTTCCCCGCCAATCTGGATAGCAGTGAAATTCTAAGTAAGCTACCCTAGAGCCTTCCTTTTCCTAAGAAACCTTCTCATGTTCCAGTTGCTACTCACGTCCTTGACCCAAACCCAAAGGTACTCCCGTTTCAGATCCCACCTCTTCTCTTTACGTGGTAAACAGAACTTGCGGGGAAGGAACTGAGGAATTAAAGGTTCTGAGATTTGAGAATCTGGAGTTCCTACAGATTTTGAGAACACCCCATGGCCTCTGATCTAAATCAGAACACACTGCAATTCCCAGAGTTGATCAAACATGCCCACACCACTGATCATCTAGGATGACATCACCCACCATGTTTGGAGAAATGTAGATCTGGGACAAAGAAGCAGTGACTGGTTCACTAGAAAGACAGCCATAACTCTGGTAGCAGATGAACATCCTCACAACTAGAGAGAAAGAAGTGCTCCCTCAAATTTGTCACTTTTAGTACCTGGGATATCTGAATTACCTCCATATAATCAACAAGAGAATTAGGCAAGTAACATCTGGTTGCACTGATGGACAAAGATACTACTTTTCACATGTCTACCCCTGAAGAAAAATGAAAACTGTGTAGCCAGTCACCATTTTGGGCCACTCATCTTTGTCCAGTCATCTGTAGGATTATGGTTTGAGGGACTTTTTAAACTAAAAGTAAAATCAATACATGTGATTTGGTAAGTTCAATGATTAAACTGAACTAATAAAAATAGTAACTAATTGATATATATGCCATATGCTATACCAAGTGTGTCAGGCAGAGTATCACACTTAATCTTCACCATAACCCTGGGAGGTTGGGAGAATTATCTCCATTTTCATGATTCACACCCTGATCTGTCTGACATCACAACTCAAATTTTCAGCCACCTCAGAATGAAACCTCCACAAGAACAACTCTTCCCCTCATCTCCATGTGAGAGGGAGGGCCTTAAGTGCAAAGGACGAAGGCATCCCATGACGTATGGCCCCACAACTACAGCAGGCACCAACAGAGGAAGTACAGACAGAAATAACCCGAGCTGATAAGACATAACAATAGGTAGGATCACAGCATGGCATGGGTATTTTTAACACACCTTTGTCTATAAAGACGGCAACAATGCAAGCTCCAGAGCTGGTCTAAGTGGCAATGGCAGCACGATGGTTATGCATACAGATTGTGGAGTCTAGCTAATCTGGATTCAAATTCCTCCTCCACCATGTGCTAGAAATGTATGGCCCTGGGTAATTTAACTTCTTGGCTCTTTTAGTCTCCTGATCTGTAAAATGGGGATAATAATTCTAACCTATTACCTAGAGTTGCTTCGATGAGGAAATGAAATGATCTGTGAAAACATTCAGCTGAATAACTAAGCAACTGGAAATGCTCAGTAACAGCCAGTCATTATGGCTATTACTGTTATGTTTAATATTGTTTTATGGCCAGGCGTGGTGGCTCACACCTGTAATCCCAGCACTTTGGGAGGCCGAGGCAGGTGGATCACGAGATCAAGAGATCAAGACCATCCTGGCCAACATGGTGAAACCCCGTCTCAACTAAAAATACAAAAATTAGCCAGGTGTTTGGCACGCCCTGTAGTCCCAGCTACTTGGGAGGCTGAGGTGGAAGTTACCGCTTGAACCTGGGAGGCAGAGATTGCAGTGAGCCGAGACTACGCCACTGCACTCCAGCCTGGCAACAGAGCAAGACTCTGTCTCAAAAAATATATATATTGTTTTATTATTTCTGCACTATTTTACTTGATTAGCCCAACACACACTTAAGGGTGGGGTACACTATTAATCAGATATTAAAATTCTCAAGATGAGTATGCATGATTTTTCTTGCAAGAGTGGATCAGTTGCAATTGGTGAAAGCAAAATTTCAAGCACAACAAGGCCAAGTATACAAGAACATAAAACACTATAAAAGAGAGTTAAAAAAAAAATTATTTAAGGATGTGGACTAAACAGTTTCAATGTAGTGCCAGTCCTAACCATAAATAATTGCTAGGGTCATACACTTCAAAATACATCACCAACTGAGGCATTATTTTAAATCATATTCCTGTGCTCAAATTGATTTTATTATTCACTTAGTACACTAGCACGCACTGCGCCTTGAAAACTAAAGGCACATTTATGATTCTTCAAGGGACTTCTCACTATTTGCCTGCTTAGTATTATGTTAAAGATGTTTAATAGTTTTTAGGTGTGTTGAAATAATATGCACATTTGCTCATTATGTTTTAAATATCAACAGAACAGAATTCTAAAATGTTTATGTAGCAGGGCACAGTGGTGCATGCCTGTATTCCCAGCTACTTGGGAGGCTGAGTCAGGAATAGCCTTTGAGCTATGGAATTAGAATCCAGCCTGGACAATATTGTGAGACCTCATCTCAAAAACAAAACAAAACAAACATGAATAAATCAATAAAATGTTTGTGGTTTCTTTCAAAGGGATGAAAAGAGGACACAGTGGATTCTAAAAAGTTAAAGTAGTTCCCCAAACTTGCTGCAGAACTAGAGGGAAAATTAACTACTAAGGTACCATGTACCCTTTTTTAGACATATTGAAAATATGGTGTAGAAATTTGACTGTTTTACATTGAGGATACTAGGGAGAGAAGGTGATGTGTCAAAACTAACACATGTGTCTAATTCCATGCCTCTCCCTACACAAAGGCTGGGTATGGAAATCCAGGTTGCAGGCAGTCCCTGCTCAGCAGCAGGTGGCTATTTGCCCAAGCTTATCCTGATGAAATACATGGTGGAAAATCTACCACATGACCTCTGTTGCCTCCTCCGCCACTGCAGATGCCAGGAGAGAAGACAGGCCCCAAAGAAGCAGCTCCTCTATTCCTCCATTAAAGCCATATCCACAGGAGCCTGCGTGTGCCCTTCCATTCAATGTCTACATCTCTCAGAAATGATCTCTTACACCCTAAGAATACACTGCTGGTCAGACCTAATGACAGAATGTATTTTCAAGGGGTTTTTTTAAAACTGGTATGTTGAAGAAATAGTATTAGAGATAAATTGCCACAGAGTAGTTGGCAAAAGCCCATCTGAAGCTGAAGTTAGTGCACCAAGTTTTCCTGCCATTCCACACATGGAAATATTACTTCTCCTGAATTTAAGCTTATTCAGATAATCACTCAAAACTACTGCAGGTGAAGATAAACTTTCACATGGAGCATGTCCCTACAACCAACACAAGACAGGAAGGGACCCAGTGGGCTTGACTGAGTCACAGTGGCCACCAGCAAGGCCTGTGAGGAACACGCAATGACAATAGAAGTATCTTTGAAACAGACCCCTAATCAAAGACACTGAGTCCCAGGAAGGATATCTTTATGCATACAAGAACAAAATCTGATCAAAAACAAAAAGGATAACATTATCACCCATATAAGCCGGCAAACACAAAAATACAAATACTTCCCTCAAAAAGCCTTCAAAATTAATGTCCCAGATCTTCATAATTTATCTTATATAACATTACAGTCAGCAATATGAAGCAACTTTGAAGGTAATTTACTTATTAAACCGGTTTGTACATACTCCACTAAAAACCAGGTAAGTGTTCTGATCAACACTGGTATTCTTCTCCACATTTATTTAAACATGCACTGCTACCTTGCCTCAGTATGACTATAACCATCTCCTAAAATACAACTCTCTCTGACGGAGAACTGCAGCCTCCCTGAGAGCATGTGGGACCCACCAGCTGCATGTGGAGACCCAAAGACTTCGTCCGAATATGCGACTACCAACAGAAAGCAGCCTTCATAAGGGGAGATAGAGAAGAACAAAATGTGGCAAGGTCTGGTTGCCACAGGGTTCTGTCCTCAACCTGGGATGAGCAAACTCCTACAAAGTGCTATGTATAAGGCAAGTAACAAGCAAAGTGCAAGGTATTCAGCAAGTAAAGCTTCCCTCCCCTCTCCCATTTCACTGAACCCATCCACATTCCTTGATGGGCTCCCCATATGCTAGTATCTTCTGGCTAAAGCTAGCAGGTTATTTTTTAAAGTTCTGTAATGCCAAGAGCAATGCAAAGGATAAAACAACGGTATGACGGTCCATTATCAGCTGCCTCAATTACATGCTACAAGAACTCATGATCTTCCTTCTCAAATCTGAGCCAAGTCTGATCCCTGCCTCTGTGAACAGCATCAGTAGCCAACCAGCCAAGCAGGGAACATGCTAGAAACCTATATGCCCTGAGATCTCCCTCTTGAGAGCACATCTATCCCCAAGTCCTATTCACTGAAACTGTTAAATATCTCTCAAATCTGTCAATTTATCTCCATCCCCATGGACACCACCAACTGAATCCAAATCATGGTGTTTTCCCCATCCCACAGACCACAACAAAAGCAGGCAGGATACTGTCTACAACCTATTTTCTCTCCACCCACCAATTCGATCTTCTTCAAAACACAACTCTGCTCATGTCAAACACTGCTTAACACTCATCAGTGGTTCCTATTGCTTTTTTCAAAAATTCCAAATTCAATATCCTGGAAGCCCTGACCAAGTTGGATACTGCCTGCCTCTCGAGTCTTGTCTTGCAGCTCTCTGAGTGCCTCAAACACACAACCTCCCTGCAGGTGAGGGGCAATGCCTGAAATGCCCTCAACCCCTTCTTCTACCATCATTCGGATGGCAGTGCTAAAGCCACTTCCTAAGGGTTAATACTCCACCCAACTGATGGAATCCCCAAATCCTAAGCTGTCACTCCTCCTGGCACCTGCTGCATCACACCTATGACCTTACGGTACCTCTATTTTTGTGTGTTTACCAGGTCTTCTCATGTCACCACTGTTTTGCCAGTTCATAGCACTGCATCTTTCAGGTAATAGGTACTCAACAAACAGCTGAATCAATAAGAAAATAAAAAAAAACACAGATGAAACAGGAAGACTAATCACAGTCCAGATTCTGTGGCCACGAAAGCCAATCCTGACACATACAGTGGAATCAAAGCTCAAAGAGTCACTTTAAAAAGTGCCTTAGATTCCACATTAGCATAAGTAAACAAGCCTGAGAGTGAACCAGCCTTCACTACCAAGTTATGTTTCTTCATAAATATCTACATTATTTTTTACTTTTAAAAAGACATTACTAATTCTCAAAGTAAAAGCAGAACAGAAGCCCCCCAAAAAATCCTTCTCTGCAAAACCAATCATGTTGGCAATCAGTCACCTAACATTAGTTAAAATGCAACAGGAATCTAGTTATGGTGATGAATAAATCCATCTAAAGTAAGAACAGTTATCAAATTTTGAAATAATTGTCTCTGCATTTTTCTAAATGGATAATCATAGTTCAAAACAAAACAAAACCCTCCAGAAAGAGTAGAAGCAAATTATTGTTAATTTAGGAACACCTTGAAGAGTTACCTTGTCCTATACTATAGGATTCTAAAGCCAGAAGGTACCTTTGAGTTAGAACATGAGCAAGAGCTGTACCCTTCCAGGGCCAACAAAGACAAGGCAAGCACCCGTCCCGCACCAGCACCATGCTAGGCACTAGGAAGATAGCTGTAATTGAGATAAGCTCTGCAACAGTGGGTGGCCAGCCAGAGGCAGTTCATTTAATTAATCTCTCTGGGCTTCAGTTTCTTAATCTGTAAAATGAGAAAGTTCAACCAGCTCTCTAAGGTCCTCACACTCTAAATATCCAATGATTCTCTAATGAGTATAAAATGAATTTTTATTTGACAATATCATTACGACTTCCTGTTTCTATTTCTTCTTTTTATCACATAGATGTGATTTCAATTAAAAATTTTAACATATTGATAAAAGAAAAACATGGACACATAGTCACAGTGTTTTAAACTACCTTCCCAGCTCTTAACAACCATTATAATCACCCATGGACTTCTGCCATCACTGCAACCTAAGTGATACCCAAATTGAAATAAATCATTCCATCTTTGTAATTTTTGTGGAAAAACCAAGTGATTACTGATTCTCAATTTCTTTTATATTTTAATATCAGTCACCTTTGAATGTCAATAATTTTTTAAAAGACTAAATAATAGTCTTCTAGAGAAAGGGGAAGATTTTATCTCCTGAGCTAACAAAACTATAATGGTTTTGGAAACCTGTTTAGAAAAATGCTAAATTCTGAATTTCCAATTGCATAAAAAGAATAGATTTTTTTTAAGATACACAAATATGTCCACATGAATGAACAAGACAACTGAAAGGGTCACAAAGAGCCAATATACTCCTGAAATCATCCTTCTCCATCTTTTTCGGTGAATTTAGCTATGTGACTATGTGCTTACTTTTTACAGGTAGAAATCATTTGAAAGCTGGAAAAGAATCACTGTCTTAAAAAGTTGAAGTTTTAAGAGCCATTTTCTCAGACCTGACTAAGCATTTTTATTCTTGCAATGCCATTATTTATAGTAGACGTTTCTAAGAGGAGTATGGTGTCTGCTATCAAACCCGAAAGGTTGTATTTAGTGAAGAATAAAAGATAACTATTACTTGTAAGTTTATCTTAAAAGTCAAATGTGAATATTTGTGTACCTATAGAATGGTCCCCTATTAGATGGTAAACTCCCTGAGGGAAAGTACTGCCTTTTATTATCTTAACCATGGAAGGCTTGCCAAGGTTTGCTGAAACAAAATTAACTAAAGGCATGGTGACTGTGTGGCAAGCAAACTTTTTCAAGCACAGAGAATAAAATGCTGTAATCTTAGGTTTGAAAGAGCTACACTAACTTGGCACCTACATCGCTTTTATGGGTTACACAGCAGGCACACGGAAGCATTTGCCGTGTATTCTCTCATAGTTGAAAATATTCCTGTTATTTTCACCTGTTTAAAAACTATAAACATGTTATTGACTTCTCATCTTTATGAAGAAACAGTTGTAACATTTCCTTGATGTTACTGTATTATAAAAGTATTCTTCATGGTATTCATTTTTAACTCAGTAAAAGTAAGGCTAATCTAGAAGACTCATTACAAAAAAAGTTTTGAAAATGTTCCTGTAAGTTGAACTGATTAAAAACTAGACCAAATACTGGTGTATCTATGAAAGTACTATTTTAAAACTAAGTTACTGAATACATCGTTGTAAATTTGACTTCTATATTTTCAACTTGGTTGTTATTTTTTTCCTTGGAAGAGGAAAATAATATTTGGGTTTTTAACCATCACCTATACAAACACTAATTTCTCTATTTTACCTTCCATGTTAAGACATATAAGAGAAAGTAATTTTTTTAACAAAAACTAATTTAAAAATAAGGTCATTGAAAATGAATATAACTACAACTTAGAATTCAAATACCAGTCTTTTTAAATTATAATTTATTTCTTATCTGAAAACTCATTTGAATCTCGAAAGCATAAACCCAGGATACGATTCATCGTGGTTTAATTTAGTAACTCGCACAGAAGAAAAACTTAGAAAATATAAAGAGAATAAAACCTACAATGCTAGAAAACAATCCCAATTATTGAGTGCCAGGATGAGGAAATTCACCTGTTACAAGCCTGACAAAAATTCATTATGTCCTTTTATCAACAGATTACCAAAAAAGAGAGAATGCCCTATTTCCACTATTGGGAAAATTATCTAAGAAAATTTCGCTTCCAAAATTTGTTGCTCAAGCCCTTACCCGTTTCCAAATTATTTTACTTTATAACTTTTTTCTACAAGTCAGATTTTTTCAGGGAAAATAAACTTTTCCTGAGCAAACTGGAAGACATAAAATGTCTCCTACTTATCACCTAGAAAGGCAAACCAAGCCCTACTCCATGCCCCAAGCATCTAGCTTTCAGCCTCTTTATTATCATTGTCAATGAATGGGCCCCAGTCAAATGAAAGCTGCCATTTTAGGGTAAAGACTGGAGGGCTTCTGTTGTGCAACACCAAGACAAAAACACTGCGCGACAGATGTACTCTGGGGGCTGGGAGAAGGAATCAACTTCGTAAAATCACTTCTCAAGTTATTCCTGAAATAGGAATTACCTAGTACTTACACATTACTGCAATCTAAACGTAATTATAACTGGGATAAATCAGGTACTCATGCTGCTAAGGTCACAGTTCCTAAGACATTTTTTGTCATCGTTAGACAAGATCAGTGAAGAAATAAAGACACGTATTTTGTTTCTTCTTTGATTACTACGTATACTAAGTACTCCCTCCCTTATTAAGAGAGAATTGGGGTGAAATAACACTCAACCCCTTAGAAAGGTATCGCCCAATGGAAAGACGGCTTAAATTAAAATTTTTAGAAAATAAAAAATCAGGGCCTCCACATAATCCTTTAAAACTAAATTAAGACGCGTAATGTATTCCAGAAATTAAGCCCCCAAAGAGACACATTTTAAGGTAAGTTATTTAAATCGATTGCTAGATAATATACAATGGGAAACTAAAAAGTATACTTAGCAAGTGGAGCGCTGGATAGTGTATCTAATTCTAGCAATTCAAAAGGAAACTCTCTCCATGTGGGTTGCTACTTTTCTTTTGTCCATTGTCTGTTCAGAAGAGGGGGAAAAAACTAGTTTAAAACCAAGGCGTGAACAGTCTCTAAAAGTGACCTCCAGGAAAAGAGTCCAACCCACAGCAGGAGCACTCTCCGCGCCGCTCGCTCCACGGGGGCGCTCACAAAGCGGGCGGCCAGCCGGGAGTTTGGGGTGCGCTCCCACGGCTCCGGGTTCCTCGAGGCAGAGCCATCCGGAGAAAGGCGGCTCGGTAATGATGGCTGCTCGGGGCCGGCGGCTCCTTCCCCAGAGCCTCCCGACCAGCGCCCCCACCCCCGCCTGGGATCCGCCGCCAACACCCGCCCCCCGACCCACGACCGCGCCGGCCCCGCGCCGCCCGGCCCGCCCCGCACCGCAGCCCAGGCGGTGCCCGCGCCCCCGCCCGAGCCCCGCGCCCCCAGCAAGCCCAATCCCCAGTGCGAACCAAACAAACAACGCGTCCCCCACCGCCCTCCTTTCCTCTCCTTGCTGACCGCTTGGCCTCCAGCCACCTCGGCCGTTCACGCTCCGAGCCGCTGTTCTCCGCGAGGGCAGAGCGCACCCGGGCCACCTCGGGGGCCACCTGGTGACACCCCCCCCCACCGGCGCTGACCCCCGGCGGGCTGGGGGCGGGGGAGCCGAGTTGCCTTGGGAGGTTAAAGTCGCTATTATGTAGCTGCCGCCGCCGCCGGCGGCCCGGCCAGCTCGACAAGGTGGGGTCCCCCTCCTCGCCGCGCCTCCCGGCGCTCGTCCCTGCCCCGCTCCCTTTCTTCTCCTCCTCGCGCACTTGGGAGCCGCTGGGGATCCCCAGGAGCCCCCAACTCCGGGCTCGCAACTCCGCGCCCGCGACCGGCACAGGCTGAGCTCGGGACGCCCCCCGCGCCGCGTGTTCGCGCTGCCCCCGCCCCACGCGGCGCCCCGCGCACTTTCCCCGCCACCGACCCACCTCGCTCGGTGGCAGTCCCCGCGCGGGCTGGCGCCGCCGTGCCGGGAGGGACGCACTTTGTTCGCGCCGGTGCGGCCGCCGCTCCCGGAGAGCGCGGCGTGGTCGGTCCGGAGCTGGGGGCGGGGGCGGGAGGCGGGGGTCGCCGCCGTCCCCGAGCCGCCGCCGCCGCTGCTCAGCCGCCCCGCGCCCGCGCGCCCATCGCCCGCTCGCACTTGAGTTGGAGCCCAACTTTTCCTCCTTCCTTTTTCTCTCGAATGGAGCCGGCAACTCGTGCTCGGCGCCGGCGGGAGGAAACGCGCTCGCGCTCCCCCGCGCGCAGACACGCTCCCTCCTGTCCCCCGTACACCCCCCCACGCCGGCAGCACAACAAAAAGCCATTTACATGCGAGGAAGTGACCCTCGGCCGCACCGCGCGCCCCCGCCGCCGCCGGCCCCGCGGACGCAGGCAAAAGTTGGGGCGCCGGGCGGCGCTCAGGGCGCAGGTTCGGGCCCCGCGAGCGGCGACGCCGTCGACACTGCACGGGCGGCGCTGCGCTCCTGCGCCGGCCCCGGCCCCCGCCCGCCCTCGCCCCTCGCCCCTCGCCCCGCACACGCCCAACTCCTCGCTCCCAACTACTGGCGCGGCCCCTGCCCCGACCAGGAGCGATTTCCTGCCGCCGCCGCCGCCGCCGCCGCCCCTCCCGGGGGCGCCGGGCGAACTCTCGCGCTCACCGGGTCGGTCGGGCTCCTCCGCTGCCTTGTGCCGACAGGAAAACAAAACGCACAGCGGGCTCCGGAGTTGGCTCGGCAGCCGCGGCCAGGGGGCTGAATCCACGGGCGCGGAGTTGGCCGGGGGCGAACGGGGCTCTGGTGAGTTTCAGGGTCTCCGGGTCCCCGGGCCGCCTCCTCCGCGGCGCTCCTTTGTGTAATTTCACTCGATTCAAGTTTAATCCGATAGTTCCCGAGCACGAGCGCGTCCGCACCACCACGGCTCAACCCCCGCGCTGCCGCCGCCGCCGCCGCCGCCGCCGATGCCGCCGATGCCGCCGATGCCGCCGCCGCCGCCGCCGCCGCCGCGGCCCCAGCACGCCAGCGCCTGCGCGTGTCCGACACGCCGCGCGCGCCCGAGGCCACGGGGCCGCGCGCGCCCGCCGCCGGCTCCCTCCGGGCCGCGCCGCGCCCGCGCCCGCGCCCGCGCGCCGCCACCTGACGTCAGGCGCGCCTGGCATAATTTATGCAAGAATTCGGCCGGGGTGGCGGAGGCCGAGGGAGAGGCCGAGAGAAAAGGGGCGGCGCGGAGCTGCAGGGCCGCGGGCCGCAAGGGCGGGCTGGACGCCACTTCCCGTCCCCGGGCGGGCGCCGACGCTGCAGGCGGGTCTCCCCGCCGGCCGGTGCGCCGCTGCTGCGCAGCCTTCTTTGCCCGGCTGTTCGGAGCGCTCGGCCGCTGCGCCCGGGCGCGGGCTGCAGGGGCTGCTGCCACGTCTCCCCGCGCGGCACCTTCCCGGAGCCGGGTGCGCCACCCCGGGGCAGGAAGCGGGGCTCCGCGCCGCCTGCGAACCTCCTGGCTGCGGCGAAGAATTTCCAACGCTGCGCGGCCGCCAGCCGGGGGTGTCTGGCCGTCTCTGCAGTAATTATCCTTCAACTTGAAATTATTTTCCCACATGAAATTATTCGCAATGGACGCATTCCATTCCAGATGGGTTCATGCCTGCTTCTCCATATCGCTTTTCCTACATCTTCTTGGATAGGACACCGGATCACTACTTAATCAAAAAGTTTAACTAGATGGCATTGATTTTGTCGAATTTGTTACCATACCAAAAAAGAGAGAGAAGGCTGAGAGCGCAATGATTATGAAACAAAGAAATAGGATGCGTGCCCATTATTAAACGTGTCGAGACTAGAACGTTTTACTCATTCTTTGGCCAACATGGCACTTGTACATGATTTCATAGTCTTAAAAATCCGAGCTTCTTATTCCATTTCTCTTCCCGATGCAAAATGAATATTAAACCTGAAGGAAAAGAAAATTTTTTTGCTGATTTTTAATTTAGGAAATCAACCTACAAACATGTATTAAGCACCTTCTAACTGCAAAGTACGGAGCAATTATAATGTTTAAACCATCAATTGTAAACTTTAAGATAATTTTGTTAGGTTAAAGATTGCACTTATTTTAAAATCAAGAAAGGAACTCATATCAACCAAAGATTGTCCTATGGCAGATACAGACTGCTTATTACTGGACTCCAAAATAAACTGAGAAAATAGCAAAACTATGTAAAATATACTAATCTCATTCACTGTTTGATGGTTACACTACCTGTAGTGCTAATCCTGTAATCAAAATATTGTTATTTGGACAAAAGATTAATCAAAACTATCTCATTATGTAACTACTACAACTATTCAGTAAGTCTGAATATCCTAGACTTAATAACTAAGACATGTACTTTCTGATTTTAGTAATAATGTTATAAATATGTTAATTATATTGTGATTTGTTAAATGAACAGCTTGTAGCTTGCTTTCATCACATATTTGAGTTGTGTTCTAAAAGAAATAAATGTTTTAATGATTAAGGAATTTACAGATAAAAAGAAAATAGAAGACAGTACAGAAAGAATTCTGACATTTAAAAAGTTGAAAACACTAAAATCAACTTCCATCTGTTTTAAACCCCATGTCATAAACCAAGAATCACAATTCTGAGGTTAGGCTACCGTTTCCATTAAGTTTATATTTCCCAGTGAAAGCATATAAAGGATGCTTTAGAGGTATGTGGGGTGAGGCAGAGGGTGGTTAAAAACAGGACACAATGTCTAGAAAAAAATCGCTAGTACCTGACTGTGTTAGAACACATTTTAAAAATAATGTGCCATTAAGAAAAACTATGTCTTATCTTTTACAATATGCTCTACCTCCATATCAGATGTGCATCTATTTTAAGGCAACTCACAGGAGAAAGAAACATGACATCTATGTATAGTGAAATTACAATATTACAATTAACTTGTTAACAACTTTTGAAATATACCAGTGCCCGATGTAAAAACAGTCCTGCAGCTTCTCTCTGACTTATATTCTCCTTATCCTGATCACTGCCCTGAGCCATCATGAAGAAGTCTCTAAGCTTTTAGATGTAGTGGTGTGGAACGTGAAGGGCCTTAAAAAGTAGAAGCCCTCAGGAGCAAACTCCCAGGCAGATCTGGCCTTCCTGAGTTGAAGCTCTCACCACCCCCCACCGCACCCTGCCCCCTCCCACCCCCACCCCCACTCCCCTTTAGGCTAGAATGTTTTTTCTCCATTTGCTTCACTATTGAAGTTTTCCCAATGAGAGTAATTTGAATTCACAAGCTTTCCCTTTAAGTATGCAAATATCTTAGAGTGAGATAAGAGACTACTGTCTTTCACAGATGAGTGTAAATTGGTTCAATGGGTTGCTTTCCTTCCAACACCTAGCCAAACTTAACAAATTTAGAGACTTAGCCATTCATTCAACTTCGAGTGCCTAAGAGGTTCCAGGATTGGTTCTAGGTGCTGGAGATACAGTAGTGAACAAAACAGACAAAACGTCCTGCCCTCGTGGAGTTTGCAATCTAGTGGATTGGTAATTTGGATTTGGTGATAAGAGAGAATGGTAATTTTGGAGTCTGAGCCCTGGAGGAATAGGACAGGCCTGAGTTCCATGTAGCCAGAGGGCAGTGGAAATGTATTAAGGACCTGGGAAGGAGGGCATTGAAGAATGGAGTGAGCTAAGCAGAAAGTAATTGAGAAAAATACCAAAGAAAACTTGACCTACCTAGGACATGAATAGAAACAGTCTCTTTTAAGAGCTCAGACTTAATGCTGAATTCCACAGACAAATAAATATCTCTGTTTGAAAAAATCGCCCAGAATGTATCAACCTATAATACTTGGGGTGGGGGAGATAATGTGCACATCTAAAATAACTGAAAAAAAAAAATCCAACTTCTCAAACACTTAAAAGTCAAGTCCTATCTCTTAAATGTTTCAAACTTTAAAATATTATGTGAATTACACTAATTCTAGTGTTGAGGGCATCCTTCAATGCATTTTTGGAACTCATTTTTTGAAATTGTGTTCAGAACCAATTTGCAAGTACTAGAAAATAACTTTCTTTAGCAGCATTTATTTCTTCCCCCACTAAAAACTATTATTCTTCTTCATTCACCAAATTTACGTCCAAATGACTTTGGCTAGCTCCAAACAACATATTTTGCCTCTAAATAATGAAGATTTGCTGCCATTGAAGATCATAAAAAAATTAAAATATAGGTATTTAGAGGGCTATAAAATTCTGAAGAAAGCAGCAAAAAGAAAAATCTTAAAAACTTTTTCTGCTTCACTGGGATAATGGCATAATCTTCCTCTGTAATCTTTTCATAAAAGAAAGAAGCCGGCCAGGTGCAGTGGCTCATGCCTGTTATCCCAGCACTTTGGGAGGTTCAGGTGGATCACCCAAGGTCAGGAGTTTGAGACCAGTCTGGCCAACATGGTAAACCTGTCTCACTAAAACTGTAAAAAAAATTAACCAGGTGTGGTGGCAAGTGGCTGTAATCCCAGCTACTCAGAAGGAGGAGAATCACTTGAATTCGGGAGGCAGAGGTTGCAGTGAGCCAAGATCACACCATTGCACTCCAGCCTGGGCAACAAGAGCAAAACTCTGTCTCAAAAAAATAATAATAATTAATAAATAGAAAAGAAAGAAGCCAGTTGGATATGTAAGTGCTGCTGTATTTGTTAGAAAAATTGGTCACTTGCCTTTACGTTAAAAAGTTCTATTTTGAGACCAGACACAGTGGTTCACACTGGTAATCCCAGCATTTTGGGAGGTGGAGGCAGAAGGGTCACTTGAGCTCAGGAGTTTGAGACCAGCCTGGGCAACATAGTGAGACCTTGCCTTTATTAAAAAAATAATAATAATAATAAATTAGCTGGGTGTGGTGGTCCATTCTGGGTGTAGTCCCAGCTACCTGGGAGGCTGAGCAGAAGGATCACTTGAGCCCAGCAGGTTGAGACTGCAGTGAGCCAAGATCACGCCACTGCACTCCAGTGTGGATTACAGACCAAGACACCATCTCAAAAAAAAAAAAGAAAGAAAGAAAGAAAAAATTCTATCATTTCATATAGTCTAAAATTATAGTTGCCTATGTGATGTTGCCTTTTTCCTTATTAGTTGTACTGCTTTAAAATTACTGTTTATTTCCTCTTATGCTAATTAAAGTGTACCTGGCTTTGGTTCCTCTGCAAAATAAATAAATAAATAAATAAGAAAGAAAGAAAGAAAGAAAGAAATATTCTTTGTTAGATTTGTGCTCCCGGGTTTTCAACATAGATAGTATGTGAGTGTGAATTGATTCCATTATTTTTTAAAAAGTTTTCTTTTTTTTTTTTTTTTTTTTAGGCGGAGTTTCGCTCTTGTTACCCAGGCTAGAGGGCAATGGCGCGATCTCGGCTCACCGCAACCTCCACCTCCCAGGTTCAAGCAATTCTCCTGCCTCAGCCTCCTGAGTAGCTGGGACTACAGGCGCGCGCCACCATGCCCAGCTAATTTTTGTATTTTTAGTAGAGACGGGGTTTCACGATGTTGACCAGGATGGTCTCGATCTCTTGACCTCGTGATCCACCCGCCTCGGCCTCCCAAAGTGCTGGGATTATAGGCGTGAGCCACCGCGCCTGGCCCGAAAAAATATTTTCTTATGCTATACTTGTAGTAACTTCCTGGACTATTTCGTTTATTGGGTATATATGCTGTGTTGTGAAACTTTTTAGTAATCAGCCCATAGTATAGCATCTTTTAATTAAGCAGATAGTGTATTGGTTGAAAAACCATTAGCTCCAATTCCCACTTCATCTCTATTAGCCCAGAACACTGCTAGGAGCTTTTGCTGGCAATGCAAGGTTGGTAAGGTCAACATATCAAGTGAAAAGCAAACCACTCTGGCTAGAATTAGGCCGTTTGTTGGCGCCTAAAGATAGCATGTTTAGCTGAGTTTGAGCCATTCTTTCGGCAAACATTTTTCGAATTCTTACAGTGTGCCAGAGTCTAAAATAGCACTGGAACATGGTAAGGTCCTGTCCTCAAGGAGCTCAAGCTGTGTGACAGCATAAAGTAATGAGTGAGGCTGGGCGTGGTGGTGGCATGCGCCTGTAGTCCCAACTACTTGGAAGCCTGAGGTGGGAGGATCGCTTGAGTGCAAGAGTTTGAGGCCAGCCTGTAGGTCTCTAAAAACATAATAATAATCTTCATTTTTAGGAGATTCCAGGTTCATCTCCTGCAACAGAAAAAAAAAAGGTGGGGGGTAATTTTGCTACCTGGGACATCAGGGAAGGCTTCCTAGAAGATGAGAGCCTTGCACTGTGTCTTGAGTAGGCACAAGAATTCATCAGAATAGGGAGGTTCATCAGAACAAGTAGGGGAAGAGGGATTCCCGAGAAGACAACAGCGGTTTCCATAGCCCAATGAGTCCAGGCCACTGCAAGTGATCTATCAGGAGTGGAGCATGGAGGCTGAGCCAGTCTTCCTCCACAGTGTTCTCTCTCTATCCCCCCACAATAGCTTGGCTGTTCTTCCTTTGTTCTCCCAAGGATG
This sequence comes from Aotus nancymaae, assembly GCF_030222135.1. Classification (NCBI taxonomy): domain Eukaryota; kingdom Metazoa; phylum Chordata; class Mammalia; order Primates; family Aotidae; genus Aotus; species Aotus nancymaae. Next base: position 11,763,146 of record NW_026988450.1, on the reverse strand, counting down.
CCTGTCTCCATCAATACACACTTAGGTTGAATTATAATTAATTCTTGTTCTATCTTATCATTGGTCTGTAAACTTCTGGGAAACAATGACTGTGCCTTGTCTTTTAGTAGCCCCAGGTCCCATAGAGCCTTCCATGTAGAAGGAACTCAATAGATGCTTACACACTTGAATAAGTGGCAGGGGTAAGGAGGTAATAGATTAGACTAGGTAAGTAGAAAGTTCCAAGGAGAGCTCTAGACTTCTCCCCAAAGGTTATGGACAGTCATTGGAGAGTCTTCATGTGAGAGAGTAACAAGTCAGATCTGTACTTAGAAAGATCTCTCTGGTAGAGTGGAGAATGTGAAAAACTAGACTGGAAGCTGGGAGAAAAAAAAAAGTGAGGAAGACCTCCTAAGACAAGAAAAGGGAAGACATATAAGCTACCGCCTACTTCTTTGCATGGTCTAGACTCAAGATTGTTACTAAGTGCGTGTCTTGTAGGCTGACTTCTGATGGAGGAAGAGAAAACAGAAGCAAAGATCCACTCCGCCCTGTGGTGGAGGGAGGCAGTGCTCTGTCTAGAAGGAGCAGTGATAGAGAGCTCTGGGGTAACAGTTCTAAAGTGGTGCTGCCTCCAACCTGGACTGTGCCCCTTCAGCTCTTTTCCCCTCAGTTACCAGCTCTGATATTCCATGACCTGCTGTTACACACCTTAATCTAAGTGATATTGGGTAATCCCCAAAGCCACTCACTGTCTCCATTTCTAGTCTAATAAATGGACATTTGTAGTGCGAACTTAACTGATTATAAAATACTTTTACAAAGCATTCAAACTGAAAGAGTATAGGGTATGATTCACCAATGGTTATTGGCACTTGCTGTGCATCATACCCTGTGCTGGGTGCCGTAAACACAATAATGAAGCAAACCCCACCTGGGAGGTGGCTCTGTGCATCTACTGGGGGTGGCAGGCATTGAAGCATGTCTTTACAATTAAAATGTGTGCAATTGTGGTGTTATTGGGTACAGTGATAGCTCAGAAGACGGGATGACTAAGTCTGAGCAGGAGAGGCTTCAACAGAGGAGATGACATTTAAACTGAGCCGAGCCTGGCTGGACTCTGCAGATGGCAGAGGGTGGGGAGGCCCATCAGGCGGGAAAGCCGGCAGAGACATACATGGGACAGATGGGACAGCACCAGGCTAGTGTCAGCACTGCAAGTAATTTGGCTCAGTTAGAGCACAGCACACACAGGGAGAAAAAGTGAAAATGGAAGGGCCAAGTGAGAAAGGGTTTGTAGCATATAAAGAAATGTTTACCTTATTCTCTAGGTCACTTGGAGGCACAAAAAGATAGTGAGCAGGAAAGTGAAGGGGACAAATATGGAGGTGCCGGCCGTGGGAACCAAACTGCAGGGTAGGCTGAGGGTGAGTAAGCATCAGTGACACGCCCACCATGTGATGAAGCCCTGGACCAGGGCAGCATTTGAGGTGAGCAAGTTCAAGGAATACATGGAAAGATGTTTATCGGGCGTGTTTGGTAAGATTTGCTGAATGACTGATGTTGGGAAGTGAATGAAAGGGAAGGGTGAAGATTCCCTTCTAGGTTTCCACCTGCCTTGCATCACTGACCAAGATAAGAAATGGAGGTGAGAGCAGCTTGTGGGAAAACACAGGGCTTTGGTGTGGGAATTCCTTTAGAGGTGGTTTGTGGCATATTCAAATGGGGATGCCCATTAAGTAAGAAACAGGAACTTAGAAGGTTGATCTGGCCTAGAGATAAAGGTGTAAGAATTATGAAGTATGAATAGCACTTAAGTCCACTGGAATGGATGGGCTTGCGTGGGAACACATGAGACAGGTGAGGAAATCAGGCTGACAACAGGGATCTTTTTTATCTATTACTGTATATTTTTGTATCTACTGTATACTATTTTTTATCTATTACTATATATCGAACCACTCTAAAATTTAGCGGGTTAAAACAGATTATGATCCATCTGGTGGGTTACCTGGGGGTTTAACTCAATTGGAAAAGCGGGGGTAGTTGAGCCTCGCTCTCTCTCTCTCTCTCTCTCTCTCTCTCTCCCCCTACCTATCTCTATCTCTATCTTTATCTCTGTCTCTCTCCACTTGCTTTTTCATCTTGGTCATCCCAATGACCTGGCAGTCTCTGTTCCAATAAGGCACACCCAATACACAAGCACTTATCAGTCCTTTGCCTGCTTCAGGTTTGCTGTTATTCCAATGGCCAACACAACCCCATGGTCAAACCCTGGATCAATGTGGAGTGGAATAGAAAACCCCTAGAGGTGAGCTTCATTGGGGAACACTGCTTATTCATGTAAAACGTATGCTGAGAGATAGGCAGAAAAAGTAATAAAAGAAGACATTAAAAGATAAACCAATGAAGAAAAATTACAGAGATCAGTCTGAAAGGAAAAATAAGACCTCGAGGTAAAATGTTTCTAGAAGGGAAGGAGCAGTGTGTCCACGGTCACAGAGAGACCAAGTAGGAAATGAATGAGAAGGCTCCGTGGGATTTGGTTATTGTTAACTTTTTCAGTTTCAAGTGTTGAGAGTAGAAGGTACATTGCAAAGGGGTGAGAAGTTATTGGGAGTTGAGGACACATAGACAGCTCTTTTAATAGAAGCTTGGTTATGTAATGAAGAGACACGGGATAGTATCTAGAAAGAACTTACATTAAAGAGAGGGTAGTTGTTTTCTGTTTTATTTTGTTCTGTTGTTGTTTTACTATCAAAGTGATAAGCATGCTTCTAGACTAAGAGCGGGAGCCAGGGGTAGGCAGGGAACAACTACATAAAAGAGTAAGGTTTTGGGAGCAGGGAGAGGAGATCAAGTTCAGGGTTGGTGGGAGCACTTATACCTGCGTTTCCGAAATCAGAGAAACAGTGGTTAAAATGGCAGTAAATTTATAGGTTGCAGTGCAGAGAGGTGGTAGAATATTTAACAAATTCATTTATAATATCTTCTATTCTACCCAACTCAGTAGTTAATCACCTGCTGAGATTACAATGTTCACAGGTGGTCAGGAGACATGAGGAAAGTGTTCACGTTTTGCAGTAGCCACTACAGGGAAGAAAGAAGCTACAGGAAGAAAGTAAAAGGTCTATTCTTGAGTCCTTTTACTCCCTGGTGAAGGTCTCACCTCCTGGGAGGGGAAGTGGGGCTGGCTTCCTAGTGCGCTGTTGTGCTGTGTCCTTGCAGTGGCTCTCTTGGAACTGTAGATTCCCTGCTCTTGTCTTTGAACATGGGATCTAGGCTGGAGCCACTGCTGTGGCGTCAGGCCCCCTCAGCCTAGCCCTTGCTCTTCATGAGCTGAGGTGCTGAAACTTAGTATATACTTCAGGGTCAAGCCTTTCCAAACTGTGCTGTAGATACGAACAAAGGTCCATAGAAAATATCAATGAAGGACACGTGGTGATTGGATAATGCTATAAGACTTTCTCAAGTTATTTCTTTCTTTTTCTTTCTTTCTTTCTTTTTTCTTTTTTTTTTTTTTTGAGAAAGAGTCTCACTCTGTTGCCCAGGCTGGAGTGCAGTGGCACAATCTTGGCTCACTACAACCTCTGCCTCCCTGGTTCAAGCAACTCTCCTGCCTCAACCTTCTGAGTAGGTGTGACTACAGGCACACACCACCATGCCCAGATAATTTTTTTTTTTCTTGTATTTTTAGTAGAGATGGGGTTTCACCATGTTGACCAGGATGGTCTCAATCTCCTGATCTCGTGATCCACCCACCTTGGCCTCCCAAAGTGCTGAGATTAGAGGCGTGAGCCACTGCGCCCGGCCTAAGTTATTTACTTATTTATGAGACAGAGTCTTGCTCTGTTTCTCAGGCTGAAGTACAGTGGCACAATCTTGGCTCACTGCAGCCTTGTCCTCCCAGGCTCAACCATTCCTCCCACCTCAGCCTCCTGAGTAGCTGGGACTAAAGGTGCATGCCACCATGTACAGCTAATTTTAAATTTTTTTTGTAGAGATGGAGTCGCACTATGTTGCCCAAGCTGGTCTCAACTCCTGGGCTCAAGCAATCCTCCAACCTTGGCCTCCCAAAATGCTGTGATTACAGGTATGAGCCACTGCACCCAGCCTCTCAAGTTATTTCTAAATATTATTATAAAATATAATTACACATTACTTGACTATTCACTAATGAAAATTGACAAGTATGTATTTATTGAGCTTTTCCTGTGTGGAAGGTACTGTACTGGATTCATGGAGGAATATATTAAACATACACATAGTTTTTCCACTGCCCTCAGAAAGAGTACATTGAATCAAAGAGCTATGAACCATGATGGCATACCTAATCAAATAAACTATGGTTTATCTTTACAATAGGAACTATGCAGACATTAGAAAAGATGAGGTAGATATTTATGTGCAGATGTGCTGTAATCTTCAAGCTATGCTAGTTTAAAAAAAAACAACAAAAAGTCCAGGTGCAGAAGAGTGTATATGGCTTGATTACAGCAGTGGGGAAAAAAGAAAGGATTTACAAATGTACATATGTATCCACATATATGTTTACACATGTACATATATGTGTATTTGTGTGTGTGTATGTTTGGCTATGTCTAAAATTAAACACAAATAACTAGCAATAGTAATTGCCTCTGGGGTGAAGACTTGTGGATGCAAAAAGACTTTTTTTCTGGGCTCTTCTCTCATATAGTTTAAATTTTCTATGTGCACATATTACTTTCAAATTTAAACAAAATTTATAAAACTAACATTCAAAGACTGTGTGGTAAGTGGCAAATGAATAGCATACAGACAATATGAGAGGCTCTCAGAGGAAGGAAGGCTTGCTATAGGCTAGGGCAGGCAGGCAGTTCACGGAGGAGGAGGGGGTTTTCAAATGAACTCTACAGGATGGGTAGAATTTGGGGACAGGGAGAAGTGACAGGAGAGCAGGGTGGGACACTAGTCCAATTAGAAGGCACATAATATGCAAACTTAGAGTCTTAGGTGATCAATTGACCTTTGCCTGAGGCAAAGGAATGTGGTAGTATTTTATTCACTTAATTTATATACCAGCTCATTCCCAAATGCATATTAAGGAGCTTATAAAGTGGCTGGCAAGGTAGCTTATGCCTGTAATCCAAGATCTTTGGGAGACTTACGTGGGAGGATCACTTGAGGTCAGGAATTTGAGACTGGCTAGCTAATATAGTGAGACCTTATCTCTACAAAAAAAAAAAAAAAACTTTAAACATTAGCTGTGTGTGGTGGTGGATGCCTGTAGTCATAGCTACTTGGGAGGCTGAGGCAGGAGGATCACTTGAGCTCAGGAGTTTAAGGCTGCAGTAAGCCATCATCACACCACTGCACTCCAGCCTGGGCAACAGAGTGAGACCCTAAAAACAGAAAAAAAAAAAACGCTTATAACTTTTACTATGGACAGAAAGACAGTGTACCAGCTCTTTTGATACTAGTTCTTTCTGTCACCAAATTTTGTAAGTGTCACATGGGAATTTACATAGGGGACAGTGTGTTATAGCACTGGGCGGATCACTGTGAGCCAGGATAATGCTCCCAAGTGTCTTGGCTGAAGGCTTTTCGGGATGCAGGTGTCCACTGGTCTACTTTAACAGAGCTCTTGGAAGAGTAGCTGGGAATTCTTTGTTGCATGTTTGTGTGTTGGGTTTGTAATAAGAGATAGAGAGCAGACGATACAAGGGAAGAGCTTAGGTGGTTGGCATTCTGCATTGTGGGTCCACTGCAAGTCCCACGTTTCAGGAATCAGACAAACAGGTGGGAGTGTACACATCTTGTTATGAAAGAATAATAAGAAAAGAAAGCAGCAACCAGTGTCTTGCCAGGGTGACAACTTTCCCTTTTCCTAGTGTCTCCCGAGACACATCCAGCATTATCCTCAGAGAGAAGCTTTGCCTTATTCCAGCTCTTGAGTCACTGTTGAGTCTCCAGTATTTAACGCTAAGAAAGGATGTCAGATACAACATTACCTAAGCATGTTTAAGTCTGTTGATTTCCACGGCAGTGGAATAAATGGCTAATGCTAAGCAATATGAATTGTTTGGTAGGCTGGAAATGTAGATTAGGACCAGACTATGTTGAACTACTCTCAGTAGTTTACACTTTATTCAATGGGAAATGGGTCGCTATTGAAGGTTTGTGAATAAGGAAGCACAGAAAAAGATACCGCTGATGCTATGGGCTATTTGTCAAGTGGCAGTATATGGGATGGAATTGAGGAAAAAGAGACCAGTGGGAGGTAATTGTAATCCTTTTTTATTTTATTTTATTTATTTTTGTAGAGACAGGGTCTTGCTATGTTGCCTAAGCTGCGCTCAAGCAATCCTTCCACCTCAGCCCCACAAAGTGCTGAGATTACAGGTGTAAGTCATGGCCAACTGTAATATGTTTAGAGCCTGTATTAGGATAGTGGGTGGGAGAATCAAAAGGAGAGGGTTTGAATACTCTAGAGGGAGAACTGGCAGGGTCTTTATGACTGAATGTGGGAGCTAAGGAAAAGGGTAAGATGATCTGAGATCTGATCATCTTTTAAATCACCCAAGTGATTTAAAAGAACAATAGAAATGATAGCAGAAGCAGAGAAGGTGTCAGGAGAGAAAGCTCCTGTGGAGGGAAGATAAATTTGCTTTTACACATGTTAATTTTGAGAGATGGCAGAATATCCAAGTGAAATGATGTAGCAGTTAGCTGAAGGTAAAGAATCAAGCTGAATACCAACTAAGCAAATACGATTTCTGATTTTTCTTGTATAAATTTATGGGGTAAAAATTTTGTAACACGCATAGATTCCCTAGCGGTGAAATGATGGTGTATCCATCACCTGGATAACATACATTGTACCCATTAAGTGACTTCTCATCATCCACCCCCATCTCCCTTCCGAGTCTCCAATGTCTGTAATTCCACAGTTTATGCCCATGTGTACACATTATTTAGCTCCCACTTATGAGTGAGAACATGCAATATTTCTCTTTCTGTGTCTGACTTGGTGAATAGAATTTTTTGTTTTTGGCAGTCTTGCTCTGTCACCAAGGCTGGAGTGCAGTGGAGCGATCTTGGGTCACTGAAACCTCCGCCTCCTGAGTTCAAGTGATTCTCCTGCCTCAGCCTCCCAAGTAGCTTGGATTACAGGCAAGTGCCACCACGCCCGGCTAATTTTTGTATTTTTTTTTCTTTTTCCCAAGATGGAGTCTTGCTCTGTTGCCCAGGCTGGAGTCCAGTGGTGCGATCTTGGCTCACTACAACCTCCGACTCCCAGGTTCAAGCAGTTCTCCTGCCTCAGCCTCCCAAGTAGCTGGGATTACAGGAGCGAGCCATCATGCCTGGCTACTTTTTTGTTGTTGTTGTATTTTTAATAGAGATGAGGTTTCACCATGTTGGCCAGGCTGGCCTTGAACTCCTGACCTCATGATTTGCCCGCCTCGGCCTCCCAAAAGTGCTGGGATTACAGGTGTGAGCCACTGCACTCGGCCTAATTTTTGTATTTTTTGTAGAGATGGGCTTTCACCATGTTGGCCAGACTCTCTCGAACTCCTGAACTCAGGTGGTCCACCCACCTCAGCCTCCCTAAGTGCTGGGATTACAGGTGTGAGCCACTGCTCCCAGCTGGTAAACAGGATTTCTCTCTCTCTCTCTCTTTTTTCTTTCTTTCTTTTTTCTTTTTTTTTTTTTTTGAGATGGAGTCTTGCTGTGTTGCCCAGGCTGGAGTGCAGTAGGGTGATCTCGGCTCACTGCAACCTTCACCTCCTGGATTCAAGCAATTCTCCTGCCTCAGCCTCCCGAGCAGCTGGGACTACAGACGCATGCTACCATGCCCAGCTAATTTTTTGTATTTTTTTTTTAGTGGAGATGGGGTTTCACCATATTGGCCAGGCTGCTCTCAAACTTCTGACCTCATGATCCACTTTCCTCGGCCTCCCAAAGTGCTGGGATTACAGGTGTGAGCCACCTCGCCTGGCCAGGATTATTTCTTCTTCCTCTTCCCTCTCCTTCTCCTTCTCCTCCTCCTTCTCCTTCTCCTTCGAGATGGAGTTTTGCTCCATTGCCAGGCTGGAGTGCAGTGGCACAATCTTGGCTCACTGCAACCTCTGCCTCCTGGGTTGAAGTGATTCTCCTACCTCAGTCTCCCGAGTAGCTGGAACTACAGACGTGTGCCACCATGCCCAGCTAATTTTTTTGTATTTTTAGTAGAGACAGGGTTTCACCATGTTGGCCAGGATGATATCTATCTCTTGACCTTGTGATCCGCCTGCCTCGGCTTCCCAAAGTGCTGGGATTACATGAAATTTTGCCAAAAAGTGAACTTGAATCAGATCAAGCCTCTAGATCTGACTACCAATTCACTGGAAATTTGGGTGAGGCAAATGTGTTAAAAAAAAAAAATGGGGATTCAATCAGCAAAACCCAGAATGTGGGATATTACACAGGATTAGTGATCCAACATTTTCAACAAATCGATTTCAAGAAAAAAGCAAAAAAGAAGGAAAGAGAATCTAAAGATTAAAAGGCACTTAAAGAGCCACATGAACCAAGTGTGACTTATTGGCCTTATTTGAATCCTAATCTAATAAAGCAGCTCTTAGGGGAAAAAAAGGTAAGATACAATTGAGGAAATTTGATGTCACTGGATATTTACTGATATTAAGAAATTCTTTTTAAATTTTAGATGTATTTTTGTTATTGTGGTTAGGGTTTTTTAAATGAGTCTTTATATTTGTAAGATATATACTGAAATCTCTACAGATGAACTAATATGATTTCTGCATTTGCCTTAAATAATCCAGTGGGATAGACCAGGTACATTGGCTCATGCCTGTAATCCCAGCCTTTTAGGAGGCTGAGGCAGGTGGATTTCTTGAGCCCAGGAGTTTGAGACCAGTCTGGACAATGTGGCAAAACTCTGTCTCTACGAAAAATACAAAAGTTAATCAGGTGTGGTGACATGGCCTGTAGTCCCAGCTACTCCGGAGGCTGAGGTAGGAGAATGACTTGAGACCCTCAACCTCTAGGCTGCAGTGAGCTGTGATCACACCACTGCACTTCAGTCCGTGAAACAGAGCAAGACACTGTCAAAAAGTAAATAAATAAATAACCCAATGAGGGTGGGAGATGGGGACAGGTGGAGTATAGAGAAAATAAGAGTAGCCAGAAATTGATGATTGTTGGACTTGAGTGATAGCACCTGGGGAGGGGGCTTGTCATTATACCGTTCTTTCTATTTTCATGTATGTTTAAATTTTTCCCATAGTAAAAAGTTTTTAAATTAAGTAAAGGAGAGAGTTCGCCCAACGAAAATCAACACTTCCCTGTGAAAGTGAATGTCTATAGACAGGTGAGCAGGTAACCTGAACTGAGTCCTGGGCAAGTTTCATATTTAAGGTGAAATTAGGAAAAGAGTAACTACAGGTTTCCAGAATAGCAACAGTACGCTCTACTGGCAAAAAACACTGCTTTGGAATTCAATAAGCCTGGGTTTGATTCCACCTCTCACTCTTACTATATCTATCATCTTGAGCGCATCACTTAACCTCTGTAAGCTGCCAAGTCTCAGTTTCCTTATCTGTAAAGTAGAGATAATTATTTCATCTATCTCATAGAGTTATTTTGAGGGTTAAATGAAACACGTGTATATCAAGAACAGAAAACCAAACACCGCGTGTTCTCACTCATAAGTGGGTGTTGAACAATGAGAACGCATGGACACAGGGAGGGGAACATCACTCACGGGGCCTGTCGGGGGATGGGAGGCTAAGGGAGAGAGAGCAGCAGGGGGGTGGGTGGATAGCATTAGGAGAAATACCAAATGTAGATGACAGGGTGATGGATGCAGCAAACCACAATGGCACGTGTATACCTATGTAACAAACCTGCACATTCTACACATGTACCCCAGAGCTTAAGGTATAATAATAAAAAAAAATGTGTGTGTATAGCATCTTATATTCTGCCTGACACAAAATAAATTGTTCATTAAATGTTTGCTATTGGTATTATTATTTTATTGCCAAATACAATATCATATAAGGTAAGAAAATGTATGTAGTGTGATAGAAAGCAAGATTTAAAAAAAATTTTTTTGAGATAGGGTCATGCACCGTCACCCAGGTTGGAGTGCAGTGGTGCAACCATGGCTCCCTGCAGCCTCAACCTCCTGGGTTCAAGCAATCCTCCCACCTCAGAATCATGAGTAGCTGGGACTACAGGGATGCTCCACCACACTTGGCTAATTTTTGTGTTTTTGTAGCTATAGGGTATCCACATGTTGCCCAAGCTGGTCTCGAACTCCTGGGCTCAAGTGATCTGCCTGCCTCAGCCTCCCAAAGTGCTGGGATTGCAGGTGTGAGCCACTGCACCAGCCACAGGATAAAATGTTGATGAATGGGCAATGGCAATGGTGCCACGTTACAATCAAGGACTCTGATGCCTTTACCAGATTAGGTAAAATAGAGGATTAGATAATTCAAAGTTCACTGATGACATCATGGTGTTCATTTCATAGAGATGTGTCAAATACAACTAGATGACAAAAAATTAAGCTTGGAGTGGTGGGAAGCCATGGGAGCAGCGGGTACTGTGAATTTCCTTATTTGGTGATGAAAGCAGAGAAAGGAACAGAGCAGCAAAGACAAGGGAGCCTTTTTTTTCAAAGTAAGGAAGTTCTTGCAAGCCTGCAGGAGGAAAGAAAGTGGCTTACAGACCACTAGAAGATGCTGAGGCAGGAGCGGTGCACCCTTAGCTAAGAGAGAAGGAGGGCTGGTCCTGTGGTGAGGTTGGAGAGTCAGAGAAGTCAGTTTACAGGGGAATCGGTTTGGCGAATAAAAACGGCACAAAGCAAAGAGAGGAATCAGCATTTCCGAAGACACAGTGGAAGGAACTGTGAAAAAAGAAAAATAATGGAAACAGAAATGATTGAATGGCAAAGGTTGGCTCTAAACCACAGCAGACTCTATGGAGTGCAGGCTGGGCTCCCATGCAGCAGCAGCCAGCACTCTGTCCTGCCGTGGAGATTGTTTGTGGCCTTTGAAGCCACTTTCTCTTGGGCGATTGGAGAAGGGCATCAATTGACAACGGTTGACAAATGTGCGCCCAGAGTGGCCCATGGTGGAATAGAGCCCTCCAGCTGCCCGGGGTGGAACTGCAAGTGCCCAGTAGAGTGCAAAGCACACTCCCTAGAAAATTCAGGGAAAAACACAGTGCAAAACAAATCCAGTCAGTGAGGCTCAGGGGTCATAATCAAGTGTCGACATGTAAAATCCTCTCTCTGTATATAATTACTGAGCCTTTCACTCTACTTACACCTTTACCACCACTTCCTTTCAGCTCACATCTATGCCTCATCCCAACAAGGTCACAGTGCTAGTTTCTTAGACCACTTGATAAGAGAAAAACCCCTGGAAATGTAGTGATTTGCTTGGAGTAAGAACTACTGAGTCTAAATGTCAGAACTTCCAACAAAGGAGATTAAGATTGGGTTGGAATACATTTGAAATCTAGATTTCATCTGGATTATGATGTCATATTTAGATCTCTTTTAAAATGTAGACAATTATGGCCTAACCCTCCTCTTGTCCTCCAAATTCACTGCTCCTCTTCTTTCACACTAATAGAATTGTTAGCGGGAAACGTGGCTTCCCAAAAGAAAGACTGTGTATCTCAGCCTCCCTTGCAGCTAGGTGTGATTAGGTTGGCCCAACAGGATATAAACAAAATATTGGTTGTAAGCTACTGGGGAGCTTCCTAGAAAGACTGTTGTGTGAGCCTTTTTTTAAATCTACCCTTTTTTAAAATTATCCCTCCCTCTACCCTGCTGCCTGTAATTTGAGTCTGGTGCCTATCTTGGGCTGCAAAGACATAGTACAGCCTCAGGATGGGGAAGCAAAGCTGAAAGAGAATTGATCCTTAAGACGTGCAGTATGCAGTAAACACGTATCAGACGGGCACGTCTGTCCTTGAAATTGTACAGGATTAGGATAAAACTTATATATATTTTTTCTTTTTTTAAATAGAGACAGGGTTTCACTCTGTTGTCAGGCTGGAGTTCAGTAGTATGATGATAGCTCACTGCAGTGTCAAATTCTCAGGCTCAAGCAATCCTGCTTCAGCCTTGCCTCCTAAGTAGCTAGGATTACAGATGCACACTACCACTCTTACTAATTTTTAATTTTTATATACAGATGGGGTCTTGCTGGATTACCCAAGCTGGTCTGAAACTTCTGCCTCAAGTTATCCTCCCACCTCAGCCTCCCAAAGTACTGGGATTACAGGCGTGAGTCACTGCGCCCAGCCTAAAATTTCTATTTTGTTTATGTTATTGTTATTTGGCAATTTTCTGTACTTGCAAACCTAACTCTAATTTATATACTAAGTATTAAAATTAACTAGTCAATGGGAAGAAAAGGACAATGCAAAAAGTAATGACTTGATATTTTAAAATATCAATAATTGGCCGGGCGCAGTAGCTCACACCTGTAATCCCAGCACTTGGGCAGGCTGAGGCGGGAGGATCACGAGGTCAGGAGTTCGAGACCAGCCTGACCAACATGGTGAAATCCCCGTCTCTACTAAAAATAAAAATAAATAAAAATTTAAAAAAAGCCGGCATGGTGGCATGAGCCTGTAATCCCAGCTACTCAGGAGGCTGAGTCAGGGGAATTGCTTGAACCCAGGAGGCAGAGGTTGCAATGAGCCAAGATCACGCCACTGCACTCCAGCCTGGGCAACAGAGTGAGACTCTGTCTCAAAAAAAAAAAAAAAAAAAAAAAATCAATAATTGAGAGAAGCAGTATTCTAGGCAGTAGGATCTGCTGGAGCAGACAGTTGGGACAGAGAGACCACAGCACTTTTGTTCATGCAGAACGAAACATGACAAAACAGCGCTCTCCTACATGGCATTAGTAGCCAACTAAAGTGTTGTGGAATGAAGCTTAAAGAGTGAAGTTTTAAAGGTTAGAAGAGGAAATCACCAATGGACTTGTAGAAAAGGACTGATAAACCTCACTTTGGGTTGCAGACAATAAAGAAATAGGAAGGGGTCCAAGTGCACATAACTGGGTAACCACCCAGCAGCATTCAGGAGATCATGCAGCAGACAGGATAGATTAAGCAGGGAGGAGTACACAGTGAGGCATCAGAATGGGGCAGGTACCTGGGCAGAAGCCGAAAGAATGGGGATTTCCATGCGGTTCAAGAGCAGGTGGAATAAAATCAGTCAGGCAGGAAGGATGGGAAGCTGTGGTTATAGGCAGCACATGGATGTACTTCAGAAATGGAGCAGTTACAGGTGATGTCCCCAGTGAACACGGGAGACAGATTGGGGATAGGACAGCAGCTTGAGGGTGGTGGCAGGAAATTGTAGAAGAGTTTTGCTAGAGCTAGGGGACTGTGGATACTAGACCAGGTCCAGGAGTGTGTATTTGAGGGAGCATGGAAAGCATTGCCTGGAGAGGAATACAGAGGGGTCCTGTCTTTCAGGGAAAGACTGAGGCTGGGTCAAAACTCAAACAGCTACACAGAAAAATGAGGTGCAAGGCATTAGGTAAATCGCACAAAACGCATCTTCAGCCAGCGTTCCCATCATAGCCTTCCAGGTTTGTTTGGTTTAATGTACCTTTTTATTGTGGTAAAATATATATAGCTTTTACTCTTTCAAAGTGTATAGTTCAGTGGCATTAATTATATTCCCACTGTTGTGCAACTATCACCACTATCCATTGCCAGAACTTATCCATCATCCCACATGGAAACTCTGTACCCATTAAACACTAACTCCTCACTTCCACCTCTCCCCCATCCCCTGGTAACCTTTAGTCTACTTTCTGTCTCTATGAATTTTGCCTATTCTACATACCTCATATGAGTGAAGTCATACAATATTTGTATGACTTTTGCATCTGGCTTATTTCGCTTAGTATAATGTCCTCAAAGTTCATCTATCGTGTAGCATGTGTCAGAATTTCCTTCCTCTTTAAGGCTGAATAATATTCCACTGTATGTCTGTATCACATTTTGTTTATTCATTCATCCATCAATGGACATTCGGGTTGTTTCCACATTTTGGGGTCATCTAGGATTTTGGCCGCCTGTGGTAGAGGCTTAATTACAGCAAAACGAGTGAGGGGGAAGGGAGAGTTCACAGAGAAAGGGGGAAACCCAGAGCAGAAGAGGGAAGTCATTCACCCTCTCTTTGTACAAATATGGAAATGGAAGTCGTCTGTAAAAGTCTTAATGACTCAAAGTCACAGAGAACTCAAGTCTTCCAACCTTGGGACTGCTTTTCCTTCTAGTTTACCATCAAACCAGTTGGAACTCAGCTGAATTCCATGACAGGCAAGGAATATGGGTAGGGCCAGAGAAGCAGACCCCACAAGCCTAAGAGCAGAGGCAAGAACCCCAGGCTATGACGCCAGAGCTGCTCAGAAACAGAACTAAGGTGACACTATTCCAAGGCAAAGCCATCAAAGCTGCTTTGAGCTCACCTCACTCAGTCATTGATCCTTTCTGCATCTATGCCTTTGCTGCCTACTTTCCCTTCTCTGACATTTTCATCTTGTTCTTTTTCTTGCTCTCTGCAGGATAAGAACAATCTCTGCTGAGCAGGTAAAAGATTATCTAGGTATCAGTTTAAAGTTCAACCATTGTGGAAGACAGTGTGGTGCTTCCTCAAGGACCTAGAAATAGAAATTCCATTTGACCCAGCAATCCCATTACTGGGTATATAACCAAAGGATTATAAATCATTCTATTATAAAGACACATGCATACATTATGTTCATAGTGGCACTGTTTACAATAACAAAAACCTGGAACCAACCCAAATGCCCATCAATGATAGACTGGACAACGAAAATGGGGCACATACACACCATGGAATACTATGCAGCCATAAAAAATGATCAGTTTGTGTCCTTTGTAGGGACATGGATGAATCTGGAAACCATAATTCTTAGCAAACTGACACACAAACAGAAAATCAAACACCGCATGTTCTCATTCATAGGCGGGTGATGAACAATGAGAACACATGGACACAGGGAGGGGAGCATCACACACTGGGGTCTGTTTGGGGGGTGGCCAAGGGAAGGATAGTGCCCCCACTGTGGGGAGGTTGGGGAGGGATAACATGAGGAGAAATGCCAGATGTAGGTGACGGGGGGACGGAGGCAGCAAACCACATTGCCATGTATGTACCTATGCAACAATCCTGTATGATCTGCACATGTACCCCAGAACCTAAAGTATAATAATAATAAAAAGCACCATCTATACCCCTCCTACAGAGGTTCATGTTTTAAAGGGCAACTTAAGAAAATTGAAAACATTAGGATCCAAAAGAATCAGACTATAATTATAGAATGGTAGAGCATAAGGGTGATGGATTTTGGCCTGAGTCCTCCTCTACTGCTTGCTGGGAGAGCATGTTAGAAGGCTGCAAAGGGGCCAGATGCGGTGGCTCACGCCTGTTATCTCAGCATTTTGGGAGGCCAAGGCGAGTGGATCATGAGGTCAGGAGTTTGAGATCAGCCTGACTAACATGGTGAAACCCAGTCTCTACGAAAAATACAAAAATTAACCAGGCATGGTGGCACACCTGTAATCCCAGCTGCTCAGGAGGTTGAGGCAGGAGAATCGCTTGGACTTGGGAGGTGGAGGCTGCAGTGAGCCGAGATGCACCACTGTACTCCTGCCTGGGTGACAAAGTGAGACTCCACATCTAAACAAACAAACAAACAAAAAGGCAGCTGCAAAGATGAGCAGCTAGGGGAACTACCCAACCAGCTCTCCTTCCCTTGCAAAGAATGGTGGGGGGGAATAGGGGAGGGACAGTGGCAGGTAGGGAGGTTGGGGAGGGATAACATGGGGAGAAATGCCAGATATAGGTGACAGGGGGCGGAGATGGAGGCAGCAAACCACATTGCCATGTATGTACCTATGCAACAATCCTGCATGATCTGCACATGTACCCCAGAACCTAAAGTGCAATAAAATATATATTAAAAAAAAAAAAGGAGTGGAGGCAATCACAAATGGGCTAGGGTTTGGTTTTGTTTGACTTTTCAGAAGCCAATTTTAGCCTCCTTGAGAAAAAAAATGCATCTTATATTTATTTTACCATTCATGCAGTGTGCACTAAAGCATTCTGCACATAGTAAGTTCTCAGTCAAACCTATTAGGATGACTAACTGCTGGCCACATGAAGATGTCTGGATAATACAGAATTGCTTTCATTGCTACTTAATCCCTCAGATTTATCATGGGTCAATAATAGCACAGAAATACTGTCAATGGAGAATATTTTTCTTCTTTCTCAATCTTTGACAGTATTGAACATGATATTCTTCATTAAATACTTGCCCTATTTTTATCTATGTTTTTAGTTTCTTCCTTATACACAAATGTCACCTTGCTTTTATAATACTTAAAGCATAAAAAAACTAGACTGTACTAGATTCCTCTGCAAACTTACTACAATTATTAATTTTTGTCTCTAATAATCAGCTCTATTTTGTCTCTCGTAATCATCTATTACCCATGAGCAAATGCAAGTACATATGAATCACAGTTGTGAAAAGGTAATTTATTTCCTTCTTAGAGTTCTTTATACTTCTTATATTACATATGAGAGACATATATGGTTATTATTGTGATTTTCATGAAAACCAAATGTCTTCAAGTCCAAAGTTGAATGTATACAATAGTATCCATAACTACTATTTGTCCAGTGTCTCAAGGTTTATGGTATACATTAGTCTCTTTTGATCCTCATATCAGTATTGTGAGGTAGTCAAGATGGCACATAGTTGCCCAATCTGTAAATGTGGAAACTAAGTGTCAGACATAACTTCCAGAAGGTATAAAGCTCACTGACTTAGTCCTGAGATTTTTAGTTCCACATCTCCCCCTCTTTCTACTCTCCCTTTCTCTAGTCACCTTATCTGCCTATCTCTACTAGGCTGGCAGTGTCTTTTCAATGCCCAATTAACTGGAAATTTCTGCTAAACCAACAAATGCAGCAAACAGCAATCTTAGATCTTCTTTTTTTTTTTTTCTTTTCTGGCAATCTTAGATCTTATTTTAAATATGTTTCTTTCAAGTAGTCACCTAATCAGGTTTGGCATGCTTATAAATAAGGCTGAAATGTACTGTATTTCCATTGTAGATATACTCTTAAAACTAGCTATTAAAAATGTTTCATTATAAAGACTTTAAAAAAATCTTTTACCACTCCATCAAGTTTAGAAATAAGATTTTTTTTAACAGGCTTTAAAAGTGAAAAATGCAGTTAGCTAAAATGTAAGTGAAGTGTAACCTTAGCGCTTTTACCAAATTAGAGTGTCTAAAATGTTTTCTAAACTTAAAATTATTCAAGCCTACCTCCAAAAGAAAAGCCATTACTTCAGCATTTATTTTTCTCTTATCATTTGTTTATAATAGTTATTTGACAGGTCCTATAAACAGATAAGATGCATGTTTGGAGAATTTTTTTTTTTGTAGAAACAGTAAATAACTATAATGTCTATTTCTTCTGCTTGAAATATTGTTTTCATTAGCTAAATTGACTGATATAAGATCTTATGTAATTATAGCACAAAAGCATGGAAACAAATTTTTCTAATTCAGTGCATTATTACTTTACTTCTATATTTCATTTATTTTTTGCTTATTTTATTAAACAAACTCTCCCCCCTTATTTTTATTTTTATTATTTACTAAGTTCTGCTCCCTTCCACCAAAGTGTAACAAAGTAAACAGCCTAGTAGTACAGTAATGAGAAAACCAACAAGGATCTCCTTCAGAGTAAGGCTAAAGGGAAACGATTTGCAGTAGTTAAGATTTATTCCCCTATCCTCCCCTCTAAATATTACATAGCTCAACAAAGAATTCCTGTTTAACTTTATTGGAAAGTGTGTAGCAGGACCATGTTTAGAAATACTACAGATCCAAAGGCACATATGTTATCATTGCTAGCTGGGAGGGAGCACTAGGAAAATGAGAATTTCAATTTGTTACACTGACATCTCATATAAACAAAATAAATATTAACAGTACTAGGATTTTTTTTTAAGCCAGTAACAGAGCAATTTCTTAACCTATTGATAATTACTAGCCTACAAATTAATAAAGCTCAGCTTACTGCTCTTTTCTTCTGAGCCTTCCTTTAATCATTGGGGCATGAGTTTCAGCTGTTTTAAAGTTTCAGTATCTGAGCTTAAAGTGAACATTTCTGCCCATGTGCATTGAACATCAAGCCACTGTTCCTGATTTCATTTCACACACCACACACACTTTCTGCTAAAAAGAGATTTAGAATTGTTTGTGACGTAAAACGTCACATCAGTTTTAAATCCTTTTTTTAAACATGCTATTCTTATAAAGAAATAAGAAAATTTTAAAACTGAAAAATAACAGCAATATAAAATGCATCAATCGGCAAAGATCTCAGGTTACTTGTTTGGTTTTCTGCACCCATCACTGTGTAACCTAAAAGAGCTATTGGGCTCTGCCAGTGTTGTCAGGACTGTCCTAGGAAACGGGAACAATGCAGCCTATGCTCCAAAGGGCTGGCGTGGGATGCGCCCAGGTCGGACGGCAGCCCACTGTAGAGCAGGGCTACGGGTGCGCTGCAGAGAAAGGGGTCCCACGGGCGCCCTGAACGCTCACGCTGTGGAAGGAGGTGCAGGAAACGAAGGAGGCAGGGAGGAGACGGAGAAGTGCTGCAGCAGCTGGAGTCGGCAAGTTGAGAGAAGTGAAAGCGGTCCAGGTTGGCCGGAACGAGGAGAAGGGCGGGAGGAGCCGCCCAAGGTAAAAGATCCAGCCGCAGACGAAAGCGGAAACTGGATTAGGAAGGCCCTATTAAGCGAATGTAAGGAGACAGGACTTTATACCGAAAGCAACAGAGAGCCCATAAAAGATTGTAAACAGGAGTGACACGATCGGATTTACATTGAAATAAAGCATCTGACTGGCTGCGCAGTCGAGACGGGGGAGGGGCAAGGGCGGAGGCGGAGAGAGCGCTGAGCGGTCGCCTGGGTCCAGGTGGGAGACGCCGCGCCCCGCCCCGGGGCGTCGGGGCGTCGGAGCGCGGCGGCAGCAGCGACAGCCAGGCGGCCTGAAGCGCGGAAGCTAAACGGATCCCAGGGCTTAGGGAATCGGGGTAAGGGGACGATGACCAGATTGTAGTGCTGTCTTTGCTGAGACAGGCAACACGCTAGGCTTGTAGGGAAGGTACCGAGCTCCGCTGACAACGCCTAGATTTTGAGATTTCTGTGGCACCCAAGTTAAAAATGCCTGGCCTTCAGGACGCGGGGGTTCCGGAAGCAGGATGACACGCTGGGAGGGGATGAGACGGTCCAGAGCACGCCCGGGAGAGAGGGAGGCCCAGACGGCGCCCAGGGACCCCCCACCCCGAGCCGGCCTGCGCTCCAGCCCTCCCTCCCTCACACACGCGGAATCTCAGAACATGCGGTGAGACAGGCGAGGGTGCAGTGGCCTAAGTTTGCAGGTAGAAAAATGAGAGCTTGGGGTAGGGATTTGTGTATGACCACCTGGCAGTGAATCTCCCAGCCAATACAAGCCCCACTGTAACCTCCCACAACTTAATTCAAGGCATCCGATTGTTGAAACACATTCGTTCTCAAATTTTTAGTAGAGTGCATCATAGAAATGGCTTTTGCTTTATAAATTCCTTTTGTTCCTCTTTCTCCCAACCCCATAATAAAATATCAAGTGACCAACTTTCAATTTTAATAAATATCACTAAGCTTCAGAAATATGTAAGCACTTTTAAACTGAAAGGAGGAAAATCTTAGTACTGTGTGTCCACCAGTCAGTGCATAACTTCTTCAAGTTCTCTGTCCTGCATAAATAAACCTTGACAGCGCTGGCTCTACGCTTATTAGCTCAGCACATCCATCCCCGCTTTTCCCGTCTCCAGGACGTGCCAGCCCCTCCCGCCCGCCTCCGGCCGCACCACCTGCTCCCGGCGCCTCCCCGCCCCCGGCCCTCCCGCGCCCGTTCTCACGCGCTGCCCGCGCCCCTCCCAGCCGCTCCCGCCCCTTTCACTTCCGCACAGCTTTGGAATGGGGCGAGCGCCTCCACGCCGACCTTCCTAGCCCCTCTGCAGCTCCCGCTTTTCCACACCCGCTGCCAGCCGCCGCGCCCCCTACGAAGTTCTCCAAGCCTTACGGCCCCCGAAGAGGATTTCGTGGGCGGTCTCGGGACGGCTGGTGCTGATTGGCTGATCGCATGCGCCCCGCCCCCTGGGCACGCGCAGGAGGTGGGGCGGGTCTGAGGCGGACGCGCGCCGCGCGGCCCCGGGGGCTGAGCGTTCGTGACCCGCGTGCTGGCCCCGGCATCTCGGCCCCCGAGTTCGCGAGACAGGGGCGGGTGGCGGCAGATGACGCGGCCGCCGCGGCGCGACTCTGGACTTGGGGGGATCTTTTGGCCCGGAGGTTTCTTCTTGCCCAGCGGCAGCAAGCCGGGCGTCCCTTGGGGACTGAGAGCTGTCCGACGGGCCTCAGCTGCAGCCCGCCCGGTAGCCCGGATGTCGCTGCCCCCTGCGGCGGGGCCGCCGAAGCGCTGCTCGGCCCCGGGAGGAGGATCGTCTTAAAGGGACAGTGCCGCATTCGAGCGGAGAGGGCGGCGCGTTCTGCCCTCGGTGCGCGACCCTGCCCCGGTTGCTGCCGCCGCGCCCGTCGCCCAGACTCCCTCTCCCCGGGCAGGGCACGGTGGAAGCGCCGCACATTCCGACTGGAATGGCCGCAGATGGCCTCCGGGAGCCAGGGTTTCCTCCGGCTGGAGCCTTGCCCGGTGGCGCCGCGCGGGGCCGGGAGGCGCCGGCCTGTGATTGGCCGAGGCCGCGGTGAATGCAGGACATTGTCTGGTCGCGGCCGTCTCAGTCCCTACTCGACCGCCCTTCTCTGGATCAAAATGGGTGCGGAGCTAGGATCCTGCACCTCCCCGTCCCCACCCGCCTGGGGGCCTTTCAGTGGTGGGAACATCACCGTAGGGGGAAAATGTAACTTTTGAGATTCTGAGACTGGCATAAAGGTGCTGTTTTAAAACACAAGATCAGCTTCAACAAGGAGATAAAATAATTGGATTTGACATAAAGGTTTCCTTTAAAATGAAAAATATTAAGGTATTTGAAAAGGGTCAAGTGTTATAAAAATGACTTGGCTTTGTCTTCAGGATTCCTTTAATTAGGACCTATGATAAGTCATCTGAAAGCAAAAGTAACTATATGTATGGTCTTCGTTTCCATGTGTGTAAAGACGCTAGACTGGTTAGCTTTCCAAGTTTGCTTCCATTGTTAAAATACTCTGATTCTGACTATAGTTGAAATGTTGATGTGTCCTATGGATTGAATCATATCTCAAGGCCTTAGAGTAGATGAGACGTTTGAAGGAGCCCTTGAGAAGATAATAGTTATTCCCAGATTATCTTTCAAAATACGTGGGTGTTATTTAAGTGAGGTGGTAATCTTGTAGAGTGTAATTTTGGAGTAAATGAAGATTAGGCTGGGTGCAGTGCTGTAGTCCCAACTACCTGGGAAGTTCATTTGAGCCGCGGAGTTTGAGTCCAGCCTGGGCAACACACTAAACCCCTGTGTCTAAAAAAATTTAAAAAGCAGTATTAGAACAGCAGAGGAATATGTGAAGACACAAGTAAAATAAGAGATACACATGATAAATGAAAATTTTGAATGAATAAAATAAACGGTATTTGCTTTAAAAACACTGAGTAGAAAAAAATTGTGAAGTTAAAAGCAGATGTGTAGTGATAGAGCATCAGTTTCATATCTTTTCAAAACTTAAGAAAAAACAATGATTTTATCTAAGTATTCAACAACAATTAAAGACTTGGAAATGACAAACAAATGAAGGAAGGAAAGAATTCAGAAAAGAAGATAAATTTAATGACATGATTCATTGCAAGAGACATGACCTCATTTATTAGAATGATTTCCACTAAACCAGATTTGATGTTAAGTAAATTTACAGACTTTCCTTAAATTTGTACTGATGCAGTATGTCTTTTATTTTATTTTATTTTATTTTATTTGGTATGGAAAAGAGAAAAGCTATAAGGAAAATTGTAGAACATTGTGGCAGCTTCCTCAAATGACAGTTGTTCTAGATGCCTCACCCTTGTCTGTCATAATATAGGGATAAAAAAGCAGAAATCATCAGCATGATTTCTGATGGCTGTTCCTAGAAGTGAACCATAAATAGTTGTGTGAGTGAAGCAGATTTAGTTTTATTTAAACTCCTAGTACTTAAATTGTTAATTTTTTTTTTTTTTTTGAGACGGAGTTTTGCTCTTGTTACCCAGGCTGGAGTGCAATGGCGCGATCTCGGCTCACCACAACCTCCGCCTCCTGGGTTCAGGCAATTCTCCTGCCTCAGCCTTCTGAGTAGCTGGGACTACAGGCACGTGCCACCGTGCCCAGCTAATTTTTTGTATTTTTAGTAGAGACGGGGTTTCACCATGTTGACCAGGATGGTCTCGAGCTCTTGACCTCGTGATCCACCCGCCTGGGCCTCCCAAAGTGCTGGGATTACAGGCGTGAGCCACTGCGCCAGGCCCAAATTGTTAATTTTTATAATTAAATTGGTTTTACTTAAAAGTTATTGAGAGATTACAATTTAGAGAGATGAAGCTGAGTGAAATAAAAAGCTGTTTATAATAAACACAAACTTTAGGCAATATGATACAGACTATATAAGGTATTAAGTGCCTCAAAAAATAAATTTGAGACTTTTCCAGCATGTTTTCCTTAGGATTTTTGCTTTGGTAGTCAATATGTAACTTTAAATTAATCTATATACAGTGATAATATTTATAGAACACTTGGTATATGCCAAACACCGTTCTAAGTATTTTATTTAATCTTCACAAAGATTTTAGGAGGCGGGTACAGTTATCCCATTTTAAAGATTTGGAGGGGCCAGATGAAGTGGCTCATGCCTGTAATCCCAGCACTTTGGGAGGCCTAGGCAGGCAGATCACAAGGTCAGGAGATCAAGATCATCCTGGCCAACACGGTGAAACTTCGTCTCTACTAAAAATACAAAAAATTAGCTAGATGTGGTGTCGCTCACCTGTAATCTCAGCTACTTGGGAGGCTGAGGCAGGAGAATCACTTGAACCCGGGAGGTGGAGGTTGCGTGAGCCAAGATCGCACCACTGCACTCCAGCCTGGGTTACAGAGTGAGACTCCATCTCAAAAAAAAAAAAAAAAAAAGATTTGTAAACTGATACTCTAGAGGTTAAGTAACTTGCCCAAGGCCTGATGGTTGGTGGGTATAGAATTGGGATTCCAGCCTAACTGATTGCTCAAAGCCCTGTGGCTATATATTTTCAACCACCCACTAAACAAAGGTATAGATATAGATGTGAACATTTATTTTTCAACTCAGAGATTATTAATTCATTTTGATCAGACTCTGGACAGTTTACTTATTTAAACATTTTTGCATTAACCC
Organism: Aotus nancymaae; assembly: GCF_030222135.1. Lineage (NCBI taxonomy): Eukaryota > Metazoa > Chordata > Mammalia > Primates > Aotidae > Aotus > Aotus nancymaae. The sequence continues at coordinate 11,739,660 of NW_026988450.1, read as the reverse complement.
TTTCATTCATTTATATTTCAGGTGACTATGTGAGTATAAGATGGCCACCTGTTAAGTCAAGCACCCGTATAATTTTGTTTTTCTTAGAATCTTGCTCTGTCACCCAGACTGGAGTGCAGTGGCACAATCTCAGCTCACTACAACCTCTGCCTCCTGGGTTCAAGTGATTCTTCTGCCTCAGCTTCTTGAGTAGCTGGGATTACAGGCACCTGCCACCACGCCCACCTAATTTTTGTATTTTTAGTAGAGATGGGGTTTCACCATGTTGGCCAGGCTTGAACTTCTGACCTTGCGATCCATCCACCTCAGCCTCCCAAAGTGCTGGGATTACAGGTATGAGCCACTGCATATAATTTTTAACAGAATTATCCCTTCAAATTTTCTTCTGTCCTTTCTTATTGATTGATGGATTGATTGAGACAGGGTCTTGCTGTGTCACCCCAGACTGGAGTGCAGTGTCGTGATCACAGCTCACTGCAGCCTGGACTTCCCAGGCTCAGTTGATCCTTCTGCATCAGCCTCCTGAGTAGCTGGGACTACAGGCACACACCACTACACCCAATTAATTTATTTACTTTTTTAGAGATGAGGACTTGCCATGTTGCCCAGGCTAGTCTTGAACTCCTGGGCTCAAGTGATCCTCCTGTCTTGGCCTCCCAACATGTTGGGATTACAGGCAGAAGTCACCATGCCCGGACTTCTGTGTTCTTTTAAACAGACCTTTGGCATGGATAGCAGTGCATGGGTAAATCTTTCCACTTCCCGTCTTTCTGTTCCCTTTCTTTTCCCCTCTTTTTCTTCCTTCAGACTTATTGCTTCACCGAACTCTATACCTACTAGCTGTGTTTGTGGCATCTAATGTGTCAGTCCCAAAAGAGGTGTTGGCATACTCAGTCACTCAATTGTTGGCTGAATGCCTACAAGTCACCCAAATATTCAGAAGATGGAGAAGGGAGGAGGAACCAAGAGCGCAGGACAGGAATGTTGGAGGTTCATTAGCATGGCTGAGATTAAGGACTGTGTTTTTAAGACTTTCTTTTGCCTCTCTTCTTCAGTCTGTACCTTTGGCTGAGAGCTGTCCCATCCCTATTGGCAATCAAGGCTAACGGGTGGCTACCCCTTACAGTTCCTGTGGTCTCTCTCTTTAGGCACTGGTTTTGTAGTTTCTGGCCATTAGAGTGCTCATCTGTAGCTCTGCCAAAGACAGGAGAAAATGAGGGTAGTCAGATCAATCCCAGTTGTTGCTTGTTTGCAGCACCTATATAAGGAGGGTTAAAAAGTTAGAAATAAAATTGTTCTGAAGGGGATTGTTTGTGACTTATTAATCCATGTGATTTATGATGCTCATTATCACTGAAAATTGAGTTGGCTAAGTCTGTTTAACTTTTGTGATTAAGGATCAGTGTGAGGATTTGGTGTTCGGGCTGCGAGGGAGAAAAGGATTGTATGCACACACCCTCCCACTTAGCACTTAGCACTTAGCTCTCTTTATCTTTGTCCAGCAATTGGTTCTCTAGCTCCTGTACAGTGAAGTGACATCTAGGGAACAGTGTGGAGGAAGGGCAGCAGCTGGCAAGCCCGACCCATCGAGTCACTCTGCCATCGGGGTGACAGGCATGGCTGTGCCCAGTGTCTTAACACCCGAGGTGCCCCAGTGGCAGTGGAGACACCTCCTCAGGCCTTACTAAATGGAACCACCTGGACTCTTATTGGATAATGGGTGTGTCTTTTTTTTTTCACGAGTTCCATAATTAAGCTTTTACCATGTGATGTTTCTCAAACCCAAATATTAAAATATATTGCAAATATTTAAAAATATTTAAAATCTGATAACAAGCACCTAGTTTTCTGGATCTTTGTTCTAGTATTTCTTAGGGCTCAACAAGTGTCCACTCTTCCTGGCCTCTAGCGCATGGCCCGACTCTGGCCATGCCATCTTCTCCTCTGGAGCTAGAGGAGGGCCTGGCTTCCTACTGCTGCTGGGCCCTGGGCACCTCACCGTGTTGATTCCCTTAACTCTGCCCACACTTCTTAAAAGTCTTTGCAAAACCCCCTAAGGAATATACCTTTGATGTCCTCCTGAGATGGTGCCTGATTCAGACACCCATCATGGTCCAGCCCCTCCTTCACCTCCAGTCTACACTGCGGTCTTTGCTTTCTGCATCCTTGCTTCTGATGCATCAGACTGCCGCTCTAACCCACCCACTGCTCTCAACCTGGCATATGCTGTTCTTTCTGCCAAGAATACGAAGACTTCCTAGAGCCCCTTCCACGTGGGCTGTCACTATTATTTCAGTTACCACATTATATTTTTAAATTATTTGTATATGTCTTTAATTTTTATTTATTTTTTTCTTATTTATTACTATTCAGGTTTTTACAGAGAAAATAATTTTTATTTTTTCAGAGATGGGGTCTTGCTTTGTCACCCATGCTGGTGTGCAGTGGCACAGTCAGCTCACAGCAGCCTCAAACTCCTGGGCTCAAGTGATCCTCCCACTTCAGCCTCCCGAATAGCTGGGACTGCAAAAGCCTGGCTACCATATTGAATTTTAACTGCTGCCTTGCCTTTCCAAAATTGGAAGTTCCTTGAGGTCAAAGATGGTGTCTTACTCATCTGTATATTTTTGGTGCTTAGCACAAAGCCTCAGTCATGGTAGAACATGGGAAAGTAAAAGCTGAATAATAATTCAAAATAAGTTTATTTCCTCTGTTGATTCTTTTCCCTAAATCAGATTTCTGAAGTTTCAAAATTGAATTTAAAAATTTTCAATCTTGTCAGCATTTGTGTAGATAAAATTATATATTTTAATCAATGTGTACACGATAGCATGCTTTTATAATACTGTTCACAGCAGATATGCTCCTGAAAGTTCCATAAATTAAGATTTGAAATTTAAGTGTAATGTAATTTGATTTCATTATTTTATTAGTGGTGAAGCTTTGTGTGTGTGTGTAGAAAATAATCGTGGTCTAAGTTATATGACTTTTTCCTGTATCAGATTTAATAATTCTGTGTTGAACTCTACTACATTATAAATAGGTTTGACTCACAAGTGGCTTTTTTTTTTTTTTTTTTTTTTGCTTGTAAACAGAAGAATAAGGACCACAATATAATCGTCGTATTTTTCTTCACGGCAGTTCTGCCATCTGTGTGTTTTGGGCAGTGGGAGAAGGGGGAGGACAGACTTCTCCTCGGTCCCTCTCTGTGTTTCTCTAGTTCTAGCAGAGATGTTTCTGTAATTGGTTTTCCACATTTGCTGAGAGTCTGTTTCCTCTTAACATTCAACATGTTTAACAGAAGTCTTGTAATAGTTCCAAAAATAATAAAACCAGTCCCAAGAATAAAAATGATACATACACAACATTTTCTTTGTCATAGCTTTGGTTTTGTTAAGTTGTTTTTAATAATTCTTAGTGTCAAATCACGTGAAAGAAAAAAGTTTTCTTTGCAGTAATAAAGCCCAGTAAAGAAATGCTATGGATGACTTTTACAGCGGGGGAGTTGCACGCCCAGAGGCCGTCACAGGACCATGTTGAAGGCACTCCCTGTACAGCATGGCCAACTCAATGTCTAGCGCTTCTCTGTAGTGATGTAAGTGAATGGTTATGGTTACATGTAATGCTGTAGCCTAGGACGAATGAGACCTGATGCATCTGATATATCATTAATGCTGCTCTGAATCTGCTGAAATCCATTCCTCACACTGTCAAATATTAACATAAAAAAGCAATACCTACTTATATTTCACCCCACCCATCACCCCAATACAGTGATTAATGTGTCCCAACAATAAATTTCTCTGCTTTAATAATTAGATGTTTGACAAGTGAAAATAATTGGACTTCCTTTACAATTGTTATTTAATTTAACATTATCATTATTAAAGCATTTTTAAGTGTTCAGGGCATCTGCGCTTAGGAAAAGCTTTAAAATCCCAGAGAGAGATAAGAGTCAGCTGCCAAGCAGGTAACTAGGGAGCTGATAACAAAATCCAATTTCATGCAAGGCATTTTAGCTATTTCTTCCTCAGTAAATTGGAGTCCGAAAGACCTAAGACCTTGACAATAAAAGCAAGTAATTAAGGTGAAATGTGGTCCTCTGTTTACTGTTAGAGCATTCATCCCAGAGCCAGTAGGATTCACAACATATTTGGGAAACTTTCATCCTTTCCCTAAATCCATCCCTTGCACTCTTCTAAATGAGCCCACTGTTTTCCCCGGACCTGGATGGGTTGTAAACAAAAAGCCTTGTCACAAGTGTGGTTTGAAGGCTGGCAGCATCCGCATGGCTGTACCTGGATCATCTGATCCAGAGGCTAAAGATATCTTCAGGGGACTCACATGCACCCCACCACATGAGAAGCTGGGCTGAAAATACACCCCAAACTGAGACCAACCAGAAGCCTCCATAGCTCTCACAGTGGGAACTCCCTTGTGTATTGTGTATGCCATTTTGCAGGTTTCCAGGAAGTGGATTTGCAGTGGAATGAAAAGGAGTATGCACCTCACAGAACTCCATCAATACTGTGGTTCTGGCTGGGCACAGTGGCTCATGCCTATAATCCCAGCACTTTGGAAGGCTGAGGCGGGCAGATGGTTTGAGGCCAGGAGTTTGAGACCAGTCTGAGCAACATGGCGAAACTCCATCTCTACTAAAAGTAAAAAAAAAAAAAAAAAAAAAGCCAGGCATGGTGGCACACGCCTGTAATCCCAGCTACTCGGGAGGCTGAGGCTCGAGAATCACTTGAACTCAGGAGGTGGAGGTTGCAGTGAGCCGAGATTGAGCCACAGCACTCCAGCCTGGGTGACAGACTGAGACTCCATCTCAAAACAAAAACAAACAACCCTCTGTGGTTCAAATTCAAATTATATCATCACCAAAGTAAAACCAAAAAAACAAACTGTGTAAACATTACATTTAAAATCTGTATTTGTTTCTTAGGGCTGCTGTGAAAGTACCACGGACTGGGTGGCTTGAAGCAACAGAACTATATTCTCTCACAGTTCTGGACAAGAGTGGGAAATCCAGCTACAGGCAGGGCCGTGCTCCTTCTGAGCCACTAGTAGAAACCTTCTTGGCCCAGCCTGGGGTTCCTGCAATTGGTGTTCTTTGGCTTGCAGCTACAGGGGAAGAGGGCACAGAACAGAAAGGGACACAGCAGCTTGGGAAGATCTCTCAGAGTGACTTTACAACCAGGTTTCAGGGGACTCCCATTTGCACTCTGCTTCCTGGAGCCTGTGTTTGTAACAAGCCCCAAGTGACTCTGATGCAGGGAGACAGCCTCACTTGCAACCCACCCCATGGCTTCAGGATAGGGGGGAGGTCTCCCCAATGCTTGACAGCCCACACCCATGCCCTGCCCAGAGTGCACCCCAAGTATGCATGTAGATGAACAACTAGGGGAAGTGTGAGAATAATGGCTTCCAGCTGGAGGAGCCCAGTCCCAGAGAAAACAATTAGGAATCTGCTGTGAGAGTACAGTGACAAGTGACAAGGGCCCTCAACAGTGTCATAAGGGACACTTTTATTGTTGTGAAGTCCATACACTTATTCCAAGCCTTGTGAAATAGAGATGGTTCATTCGGTTATCAAATATTTGGGTGCCAAATATATGCAAGTCACTATATTCAGTGTTTTGGGATTTGAGAATTTTGCCATAGTTGTTTTTTAAGCAAATTAAATAAATTTAGGAAATTAATATAGAATTGCACATTTAAAATTTTTATTGTGCCAATTATGGACTTTTCTTTAAAAAAGGTGCCATCATAAAAGATATTATTTTGTTATTTTATTTTTAACTTGTATTCATTTATTTTTAAATAGGTTAGTATTCAAAAGTCCATTAAATAGGCTGGGTGTGGTGGCTCATGCATGTTATCACAGCACTTTGGGAGGCCAAGGTGGGTGGATCACTTGAGGTTAGGGGCTCAAGCCCAGTCTGGCCAACAAGGCGAAACCTCATCTCTACTAAAAACACAAAATTAGTGGGACATGGTGGCGGGCACCTGTAGTCCCAGCTATTCAGGAGGCTGAGGCAGGAGAATCGCTTGAATCTGGGAGGCGGAGGTTACAGTGAGATGAAATTGAACCACTGCACTCCAGCCTGTGTGACAGAGAGCAACTCTGCCTCAAAAAAACAAAAACAAAAACAAAACAAAAACAAAAGTCTACTAAACAAATTGATAGAGTACTTTTTATATTTTAAATTAACAGTCTATTTTTTTCAGCAGTTTTAGGTTTATAGAAAGGTTTCCATGTACCTCCTTACCCATCTATTATTAATATCTCGCATTAGTGTGATAATTTGTTATAATCGGTGAATGCCTATGGATACATTATTACCAACTAAAGTTAGGAATTTGCATAAGTGATCATTCTTTGTGTACGTTTTATGGATTTTGATGCCTGCAAAATGACATGTATCCACCACTACCACATCATACAGAATAGTTTCACTTCCCTAAGGTACAAAGGATGATGGTGGAAGGTAAATGTCCCTTGCACAGAGGCAACCTCTATTATTATACTAGAAAAAAAAAAGCCATTTTAATAGAAACAACTTGGAAAAAGACAATCTTAGAGAATAAGAGTTTTTTCTGGAAAAAGAACAGTTGGGAAAACTATGCTTATATATTTTTCCTTTCTTTATTCACTCATTTACCAATCATTTTTGTAATACCCCTGTCAATGAGGTGTGGCTTCAGGTGCAGGAAATACACCAGAGAACAAAGCAGTGAAAATCCCATAGCCTGCCTTCTAGGAGTTGTGTTCCTGTGGGAGTTGGGTCAGAAACTGGGACACCTCATGAAGGTCCATGTGAGCAAATGGGGAACCCCAACAGAATCGAAGGAAGAGGACACCTATGTGTGCCAAGAGTGAGCTGCATTTATTCCAGGCACTCAGATACAAAAATGACCCCACATTTAGAAATAGACCACTGGGCCGGGTGCAGTGGTTCATGCCTGTAATCCCAGCACTTTGGGAGGCCAAGGTGGGTGGATCACGACATCAAGAGATCAAGGTCATCCTGGCCAACATGGCAAAACTAAAAATACAAAACTTAGCTGGGCATGGTGGCGCACCCCTGTAGTACCAGCATACTTGGGAGGCTGAGGCAGGAGAATCGCCTGAACCCCAGAGGTGGAGGTTGCAGTTAGCCGAGATCGCACCACTACACTCCAGCCTGGAGACAGAGTGAGACTCCATCTCAACTAATAATAATAACAATAATAATAATAATAAAAGAAATAGACTACCTGCCTTGTCCAAGACTGGTCAGACAGGGCCAGTAGGACAACTAGTCAGAGGTCTTCTTGTGTGAGTCTGAACGGCGGTCGGGAAACAGACTCTGACAGTAGGATTTGCTCTTGGCCTGAATGTGAATACAAGGTGAGGCAGGAACGCTAAAGTACTGAAAGGATAGTAATTTTTATTTTTTTGTTGAGGGGGTTTCTGTTTATGCAAAGAAAGCAGCTGAATCTTCCTGCCATTTGCATGCTTCTCTGTTCATCTTTCGAGCACCTGACCTTGCCTTTGATTCGAAGCGACAATTGAGTTGTGCTGAGTTACAGCTCTGCCCACGGCTCTCCCTTCAGAAGATCTGTTGGGAAGCATGAACCACAAACTTTATACATTTAAACAAACAAATAGAGTATTTTTAAAATTATTTTTTAAATGAATAGATTACTTTTTGTTTTCTTTTTTGAGATGGAGTCTTGCTCTGTTTCCCATGCTGGAGTGCAATGCTACCATCTCGGCTCACTGCAACCTCCACTTCCTGGGTTAAAGCAGTTTTCTTGCCTCAGCCTCCCGAGTAGCTGGGATTACAGGATAATTTTCATATTTTTAGTAGTGACAGGGTTTCATCATGTTGGCTAGGCTGGTTTCAAACTCTTGACCTCAAGCGATCCACCCGCCTTGGCTCCCAAAATGTTGGGATTACAGGCATGAGCCACAGCACCTAGCCTAGATTACTTTTTTGTTGTTGTTGAGGTTTTGGGTTTATGGAAAGGTTTCTGCGAACCGCCTCTCCCACCCTCATTTCCCCTTTTATTAACATCTTGCATTCATATGATAATTTGTTACAATTGGTGAATGCCTATTATTATTACTAACGGAAATCAGTAGTTTTAAGCTCACACCTATAATCCCAGCACTTTGGGAGGCTGAGATGGGCGGATCTCTTGAGCTCAGGCGTTCAAGAACAGCTTGGGCAACATGGCAACACCCTGTCTTTACTAGAAATATAAAAATTAGTTAGGCATTGTGGTGGATGTCTGTAGTCCCAGGTGCTCAGTAGGCTGAGGCAGGAGAATTACTTGAACCTGGGAGGCAAAGTTTGCAGTTAGTGGAGATTGTACCATCGCTCAAGCAATCCACCCACCTCAGTCCCCCAAAGTGCTGGGATTACAGGTGTGAGCCACCATGTCAGGCCCCTTCTATGGGTTTTGATAAATGCAAAATGAAATGTATCCATCACTGCAGTATCACACAGAGTAGTTTCACTGCCCTAAAAATCCTGTGTCCCATCTATTCATGTCTTCTCATCTCCCCAAAACCCCAAGCAATTATTGCTTTTTTTTTTTTTACTGTCTTTATAGTTTTGCCTTTTCCAAAATGTCATGTAGTTGGAATCGTACAGTGAAGAGCCTTTTCAGAGTGGCGTCTTTCACCTAGCAATATGTGTTTAAGATCCCCTTCACTTCATTTTGTGCCCGATAGCTCATTTCTTTTTATTGCTGAGTAACATTCCATCGCAGGAATGTACCACCATTTTTCATCCATTTACCTATCGAAGGACATTTTGGTTTCTTCTAAGTTTTGGCAATTATGAATAAAGCTGCTAGAGACATTCATTTGTAGGCTTTTGTGTGAGCCTACGTTTTCAACTCATATGAGTAAATACCAAGGAACGTTATTGCAGGAACATTTGATAAGAATATGCTTAACCTTTACGCTTGTTTTTTCAAACAAACTCTTTCCTTTTATGTAAAGTGTTTAATGCAGGAAAAAAAAGTCTCATAACATTTTATTTTGAAACAATATGTTGCATGCAATTTCTTTCTTGATATGAGTTTGCCAGTTTTGGAATCTGTGATAGAAAGCTAAACATTTTAATGTCCAAAACAATATTTGGGGCACTTGGTTTTTAAAAAATAGACTTTATTTTTCAGAGAAATTTTAGCTTCATAGCAAAATTGAGCTTAAAGTACAGAGGTTGCCCATATGTCCCTAGCACCTACTGTTTTTTTCTTTTATGAGACAGTTTCACTCTGTTACCAAGGCTAGAGTGCAGTGCCATGATCTCAGCTCTCTGCAACCTCTGCCTCCCAGGTTCAAGCAATTCTCCTGCCTTAGCCTCCCTGGTACCTGGGATTACAGGTGCATGCAACCACACCCGGCTAGTTTTTGTATTTTTAGTAGAGACGGGGTTTCACCAGGTTGGCGAAGCTGGTCTTGAACTCCTGACCTCAAGTGATCCTCCCACCTCAGCCTCCCAAACTGCTGGGATTACAGGTGTGAGCCACCTGTGCCTGGCCTAGCATCTACATTTTTACAATCTACCATTTATGAAAATATAGTCGCACGTGGGTTTGCTAATGAAAATGTTGACTATTTAAAACACACACACACAACTTTAAAATTTAAATGCAATAGAAGCACATGGAAACAAATACAAGCAATGCAGACCGACATTAAACATTATCACTTACATTATTACTTTGGCCAGGCAGGGTAGCTCACACCTACAATCCCAGCACTTTGGGAGGCTGAGGCAGGCAGATCACTTGAGGTCAGGAGTTTGAGACCAGCCTGGGCAACGTGGTAAAACCTCATCTCTACAAAACATACTAAAATTAGCCAGACATACCTGCAGTCCCAGCTACTCAGGAGACTGAGGTGGGAGAATCGCTTTAGCCCAGAGGTGGAGGTTGCAGTGAGCGAGACTGCTCCATTGCACTCCAGCCTGGATAACAGAAACCAACTTTGTCTTAAAAAACAAACAAAAATATTATAATTTCTCCTTCTTCCTCACCCCACCCCTCCTGCTCTGGTCACCACTCAATACAATGTGTAAACTTGAGGACATCACTTTTCTGTGCTTTGAAAGCATATTTACACTGAAGTTGAGTGTTTTTTTATTTTTATTTTTTCCTCAGTTTACCAGCAGTTTCATTTTTGTTATTGTTTTTACAAAAATGGAATCCTATCATAAATATTGTTCTGTAAATTTTTTTCTTTAAATATAATACAGGTGCTTTTTAAATTTATGATGAAATTGTGTCCTGATCTCATCATGAGCTACCCAATAATTATTAGGACCTCGAAAAATAAAAAAGTTAAAAATAAACCTCATTATAAGTTGAAAATATCGTAAGTTTAAAATTCACTTAATACACCTAGCCTACCAAGCATCATAGCTTAGCCTACTCTACCTTAAATGTGCTCAGAACACTTATATCAGCCTACAATTGAGCAAAATTATCAAGCATAACCTATTTTATAATAAAGTGTTGAATAGCTCATGTAATTTATTGAATTGTATACTGAAAGTAAAAAACAGAATAATTGCCTGGGTACTTGAAGTATGGTTTCTACTAAATGCATATTGCTTTTGACAGTGTTGTACAGTAAAAAAAAAAAAAAAAAAAAAATCATTAAGTCAAACCATGGTAAGTTGGGAACTGTCTATGTGAACTTTCCAGCTGAGTACATAAAACATTAACAGTGTTTTGCCGGGTGTGATGGCTCACGCCTGTAATCCCAGCACTTTGGGAGGTCGAAGCTGGCGGATCACCTGAGGTCAGGAGTTCGAGACCAGCCTGACCAACATGGGGAAACACAGTCTCTACCAAAAGTACAAAAAATTAGCTGGGCGTGGTGGTGCATGTCTGCAATCCCAGCTACTCAGGAGACTGAGGCAGGAGAATCGCTTGTACCTGGGAGTCGGAGGTTGCGGTGAGCTAAGATCAGGCCATTGCACTCCAACCTGGGCAACAAGAGCAAAACTCCATCTCAAAAAAAAAAAAAAATTAATAATCTTTTTAATGATTACATAGTATTCCACAATCCACTACCCTATAATAGAAATACAAGTAATTTTGTTATTACAAATCGTGCTTAAGGAAACATTCTATACACACATCTTTATGCATGTGTGCCAAAATTTCTGTAAGATGAGGCAGAAGTATATAATTGAGATCACTGGTTCATTTCATACACACACACACACACACACACACACACGCACACACTCATAAATTTAAATGTTTCACTATAAATTCCAGCAACATAAGTTTCTACATACTGGCTGGTATTTTTTGCCACCTGCAAAGGCAAAAATTGGTATATCATTATTTCAAGTTACATTTCACTGATTGTAAACATCTTTTCATATGCTTGGAACCATTTGAATTTCTTTTTTTGAAATTGTCTCTGTTCATGCTCTTTACCTATTTTTCTTTTAAAATAATTTTCACAAATAATATACAATAATTTATATAATACAAGTAACATATTAATGTGATATCCTTATAAAAATTCAAACAAGGCTAGGTGCAGTGGCTCATGCCTGTGATTCCAGCACTCTGGGAGGCTAAGGTGGAAGGATCACTTGACATCAGGAGTTGGAGACCAGCCTGGGCAACATTGTGAGACCCCATCTCTATAACAAGTAAAAATAAAAAATTAGCTGAGTGTGGTGGTACATGCCCATAGTCCCAGCTACTCAGGAGGTGAAGGTGTGAAGATTCCTTGAGCCAGGAGTTGACGTTACAGTGAGCTATGATCACGCCACTGCACTCTAGCCTGGGTGACAGAGGGAGACACTGTCTCTTAACAGATAAGGAATAATAATAAGAAGAAGAATCGAACGGTATAGAAGTGTATAGAATTAAAACAGAAAAATTCTGTCTCCAGAAATCAGTTACCCTAGTCAAAATTTGTGATGTATTCCCCTATAAAGTTTTTCCTGCATATGTGATACATACATATATGTATATACACATGTGTATGTGTGTAACTATGATCATAAAAATGTATTATTCCACATCATGCGTCTTGAACTTAATAGATTCACATGTAAATTGTTTTACTTAACAATATGTCATATATAGAGAACCCTGATTTATTTTTTTTTATTTATTTATTTTTGAGATAGAGTCTCGCTCTGTTGCCCAGGCTGGAATGCAGTGGCGTGATCTCGGCTCACTGCAACCTCCACCTCCCAGGTTCAAGCAATTCTCCTGCCTCAGTCTCCTGAGTAGCTGAAACTACAGGCACCTGCCACCATGCCCTGCTAATCTTTTTTTTTTTTTTTTGTAGTTTTAGTAGAGACGGGGTTTCGCCATATTGGCCAGACTGGTCTCAAACTCCTGAACTGAGGTGATCTGCCTGCCTTTGCCTCCCAAAGTGCTGGGATTACAAGCATGAGCCACTGCACCTGACCAAGATTTTATTATTTTATTTTATTTTATTTTTTGAGACAGAGTCTTGCTTTGTTGCCCAGGCTGGAGTACAGTGGCTCAATTTCGGCTCACTGCAACCTCCTCCCCCAGGGTTCAAGCAAGTCTCCTGCCTTTGCCTCCCAAGTAGCTGGGATTACAGGTGCCCACCACCACACCAGGCTAATTTTTTGTATTTTTAGTAGAGACAGGGTTTCACCGTGTTAGCCAGGCCGGCCTCGAATTCCTGACCTCAGATGATCTGCCCACCTTGGCCTCCCAAAGTGCTGGGATTGCAGACATGAGCCACTGCACCTGGCTTTAGAGAACCCTGATTTCTAAACCATTCTTTAGTATTCCATGTGGTATAGACTGAATGTGCCCCACCCTGAAATTCATATGTTGAAACCCTACTTCAAAGTGAGATGGTATTAGAAGGTGGGGTTTTTGAGAAATTTGGGTTGGATGAAGTCATGGGGGTGGGACTCTTATGATGGGATTAATGTCCTTTTAGGAAAACAAAAAAGTTAGAGATGGAGTTCTTGGCCATCAGAAGAAACAATGAAAAAGAAGCTGTCTCTCAAAACCAGATACATCAGTACCTTGATTTTGGAGTTCCTGCTCTGCAGAGCTGTGAGAAATAAATGTTTGTTGTTTAAGATGTATTTTTGTTACAATAGCCAGAACTGATCTGAACATCATTAGATTTTTCTCCCCTTTTTTTCTTTCTTTTTAACCAACACATAGATATTGCTTGGCGGATAAGGCATTCTTCTACTGCTTTATAAGTATTAGCCCATTTCATCATCATAACCATCCCACAGAATGGGTATTATTGGTATCTTCATTTGATTAAGAAAACAGACATGAAAAGATTAACTAACTTGCTCAAGATCATATGCTAGTTAGTTGCAGAATCGATTGAAATTTTACTTTAAAATTCCCTTATTGATAAGTGCACGCTGTTTCTAGTTTCCTGCAGTTTCACATGGTGCTACAGTGCACATCCCGGGAACCCGGCAAGAAGCCTGGAGAGAAGAGGAGCAGGGAGTCCGGTCCAGGGGGACTGAGAAGGTCAGAAGCACCAATGCAGGGAGGAGAAAGAGAGCCGAAAGCCTTCTTTGTGAAGTGTGGTATGTAGGTGGCCTACAGAAACAACATATTCTCACCAAATCCCAGGAGCAGAAAGAACAGGCCACAGAGCCAACCAAGGACAATTTTTCTTGAGAAGAAGGTTAAAATAAGTCAATAAGAGCCAGCTTACCGGGCAGGGTTTCAATGTGGAAAATATTGAGGCACAAGCAATGATCCTGACAGTTACTGTTTCTCAATGACTTGGATGATAAGTATGAAAGAATATTATATTATATTATCAAATAGCACATTTATATGATTTGCTATATTTACCTGGCAAATACTCAGCATTTGAGAATTTTCATTCATATTGAATTGAATCAAATGCATACGGAGTGAATATTTGCTGTTTCTTCCTGGATGACATTTTATAGCTAAAATAAGAGAAAGACTATTTTATTTTTATTTGTTTTTACTTTTTTCACTCTTTCACTGAAGCTGGAGTGCAGACTGCAACCTCTGCCTCCCGGCTTTAAGTGATTCTTCTGCCCCAGCATCCCAAGTAGCTGGAATTACAGGTGGACACTAACATACCCAGCGAATTTTTGCATTTTTAGTAGAGACGAGGTTTCGCCATGTTGGCCAGGCTGATCTTGAACTCCTGGACTCAAGTGATCCATCTGCCTTGGCCTCCCAAAGTGCTGAGATTACATGCATGAGCCAATGTGCCTGGCCAAGAAAGACTATTTTTTAAGATAATAAACTAAAAGATGTATAGAAAACAAGAAGTTGAACATAAAAATAGATAAGAACCGATGAAAATGAGAGTTAGTAGAAATTATAGAACATCTTAGATTTGATCAAACAAAAAATAAAAACAGGCAGAAATTTCCTTCCTAAAATGAACTAAATTTGAAAATGTAGAAACAAAACAAATTTTAGATTTTGAAAACAGAGATCCTTAAAACAGAAGTGTTTCTAGAATGCATGTCATTATCTCTAAATGTTTTTAAAAAGTCTTTGTTACAGCTGAATGTGGTGGCTCATGCCTGTAATCCCAGCACTTTGGGAGGCTGAGGTAGGTGGATCATCTGAGGTCAGGAGTTTGAGACCAGCCTGGCCAACATGGTGAAACCCTGTTTCTACTAAAAATACAAAGAATTGGCCAGGCGTGATGGTGGGCACCTGTAATCCCAGCTACTTGGGAGGCAGGAGAATTGCTTGAACTTAGGAGGCAGAGGTTGCAGTGAGCCAAGATCGTGCCACTGCACTCCAGCCTGGGTGACAGAGCGAGACTCCGGCTCAAAAAAAAAAAGTTCTGGCCAGGCGCGGTGGCTCACACCTGTAATCCCAGCACTTTGGGAGGCTGAGGCGGGCAGATCACGAGGTCAAGAGATCAAGACCATCTTGGCCAACATGGTGAAACCGTGTCTCTACTAAAAATACAAAAGTTAGCTGGGCATGATGGCACATGCCTGTAATTCCAGCTGCTCAGGAGGCTGAAGCAGGAGAATCGCTTGAACCTGGGAGGTGGTGGTTGCAGTGAGCCAAGATTGTGCCACTGCATTCCAGCCTGGTGACAGAGTGGGACTCCGTCTCAAAAAAAAAAAGTCCTTGTTGCATGGAAGGGCATATCTTCTTGCTCCTGGATGAGAACATTTAGTATAATAACAATATCAATTTCCCCCAAATTAAACCATACATTTACTTCAATTTTCTAAAATCCCAAGAGAAGTATGAGGGTCTCAAATGGTGGCAATAGCCTAGAATATAGAATCCATGGCACAATAAAAATTTGAGAAACAGGTTCAAATATGCATATGAAAGTTGCCTGAAATTAAAGCATTTAAATGTACTGAGGAAAGGATTAACTGCTTAATAAATGATATTAAAACAAAATATGAGCTCATCAAGTTGCCAAAAATATATTTTTCAAATTAAAAAAATCCACTATTGGTAATAGAGTGCAGGAAACAGAACATTCTCGAAGTCTGATTGGAGTATAAATTGGAGGGCACATTTCTGGAGGGAAATTATACAGATATAAAATCTTTAACAATGTCTATACGTTATGAACCAGTAATTTCATTTCTAAGAATGTGTTCTAAAGAAATCTTTATATTTTATTTTATTTTTTATTTTTAGAGACAGTGTCTCACTCTGTCACCTAGACTGGAGTACAGTGGCATGATCACAGCTCACTGCTGTCTGGAACTCCTGGACTCAAGTGAAAGAGTTGTGGATGTCCCCAAAGATTTATCTCTGAAGATAATAACTGAGTGTTGATGGTTTTGCCTAAATTATTTATAAATCTAAATAGTCAATAGGAAGGTCTGATTAAATAAATTACAGGATACCCTCACAGTGAAATTCTGTGCAGCCCAAAGGTTTCACCCCTTCTCTGGAACCTCCTCCACAGCTGAAAGCCAGACCTGAGGATTTCACTCTCTAACACTGACCAAAGGTGTTTTTCTAAGATGAATTTGGGGGCCATGAATTTTGTTAAGAAAACAAAAGTATGCCTTGCCTGAGTGTAAAGTGCCCGGGATATAGGTTTAACAGATAAACTATCCGTTCTTGTTCTATTAATGCAATACACATTGTTGATCAACAATAATCACAACATGATTGTGTTGTTTCTACTCCTCTCCACATTCCTATGTGGGTTAAGAGGACATCCTCCAAGAAAACTCTGTGGCAACTGTATTTTATTCATAGCTGTAGGCTGGCAAAGACTGTCTGATGCCAAAAACTAGTTTCCTGATTTACTGGCCTTGTGCTCTTGTGCAAATTGCTTAATAACCTCTCTGGTCTCAGTTTCTCAGTCCGTAAAATGGGGTGACAGATCAGCTCACAGACTTTTTGGGAGGATTAAGTTAATTCATGTAAAATGCTTAGTACATAATAAGGGCTCGATAAATATTAGCTGCTAAAAAAAATACTGTGCAGCCATCAAAATTGTGCAGCATGACAGTGAGCTAACATTTGTCCAGTGATTAGCATGTGCCAAGCAGATTTCTAAGAACTTGACATGCTACAATGTGTTTCACCCTCCTCACACATCTGTATGAGGAAGGGCGATGATTCCTTTCATGTTACAGCTGAGGAACCCAGTGAGGGGATGCAATTTCTTGCTAGTAAGTGGTAGAGCCCCTATCTGAACACTCCTAATCGTTACAACTATGTAGCAACGTTGGAAGGTTTTATGCAAGGTAAGTGGGGAAGAAGGCAGTGTCCTCAGTGTCGCTTCATTTTGATAAAAGAAGGCATGTATACGTAATCATAGAAGGAAACCAGAAAGAAATCCAGCAAGATGCTGTTTTCTCTGGGTGGTGGACGTCTCAGTCTTTCTTTTTTTTTTTTTTGACAGAGTCTTGCTCTGTTGCCCAGGCTGGAGTGCAGTGGCATGATCTCGGCTCACTGCAACCTCCTCCTCCTGGGTTCAAGCAGTTCTCTACTTCAGCCTCCCAAGCAGCTGGGATTACAGGTGTGTGCCACCATGCCCAGCTAATTTTGTATTTTTTAAGTAGAGACAGAATTTCACCATATTGGCCAGGCTGGTCTTGAACTCCTGACCTCGTGATCTACCCGCCTTGGCCTCCCAAAGTGCTGGGATTACAGGCGTGAGCCACCTCGCCTGGCTCAGTCTTTTGAGCAGATGCTGTTGGTACCCTGGCCCATCCTCGTGTCACCACTTCGAGTTCCCAGGAGTTTCCTAGTCTGTCTGCCCAAGGGCATCTCTGGCCAGTGTATAGGGCAAGCAGAGTGCTGAGGAGCTGATGTCCCAGGAGAACCCCCCACCGATGACAGAAGGTGCCCTTTGCTGGCTGTGTCCTTCCCACTGTCTCAGAGGGTCTCCAGGAGAATGAGCACCAGGGACCGATAGCAGTAACGTTTATAGCAGTGGCAACACCTTGGTGAGCTTTTTCTCTTCCCCATCTCATTTCTGCTTTCTTTCACCTTGCTTCCTGGGATCACCTCCCGGCAAAAGTATTGGCACCCAAATCATCTCAGCGTTGGGTTTGTGGAGAATCCAGATGTGGTGAGTAGTTTTGAAATGTTCTCCTTTCTTTAGTTTTTTTTTTTTTTTGCAGCAAACATGTTGCATTTTAACAAGTTAAAAGGAAGATGAAGTTATTGTTAAAAAGGAATGTACTGGATTTCTAGTTAAATAAGGTGTATTGAACACATGCATTTATCACCTTCACAAGACCTCAATAAATGCCATCAAGGGAATAAAATGTACAAACGCACAGGGCAAAGATAATAGGAGAAGAGATAGCAGTGTGCAAGAAACGCCAACAAATATTTGACTTAGCAGAGCAAAATGTCGATGAACAGGTTGCGGTCACCAGGGGAAGTGAGCCGAGGTCGGGGGCTGCCTCTGGGTTCCCTCCAAACGCCACATAGCCAGGGATTCAGCTTCCATCCCTCCTCACACGGGAGATGGAAGTTGTTTGGGGGCCATTGGCTTTCAGACAAGCGATGCCCAATGCGGAGGA
The DNA here is from genome assembly GCF_030222135.1 of Aotus nancymaae. NCBI lineage: Eukaryota > Metazoa > Chordata > Mammalia > Primates > Aotidae > Aotus > Aotus nancymaae. The sequence continues at coordinate 11,721,637 of NW_026988450.1, read as the reverse complement.
AGGAGTGGGTAAGAAACAGGGCTAAGAGCCCTGGGGAGGGAATTGTGAGGTGGGTACAAAATGAGCGGGGGTTGCTTTCTTATTATAAGCCTTGTAATACTATCCGGTTTCTAAAAAAACTATATGCTTGTATAATGTTAATCAATTTTAAAATAAAAAATTAAAGGAATGTTTTTATTTCAATTTAGAAAAATCAGACGAGTGCTATTTGATCATCAGATAGACACATACTGAAGTACTAACACAGCCACAGTGTGGATGAAGCTTGGAAACGTTATGCAAAATGAAAGGAGGCTGGCACAAAGTGTCACCTATCGTAAGATTCTATTTATATGGAATATCCGGAACAGGTAACTCCATAGAGACAGAATGCAGATGGTGGTTGCCTGGGGCTGGGTGGATGGGTACTGTGGGGTAACTTCTGGAATGCGGGCCCCTTTGGGGTGATGAAAACATTTTAAAACTAGATAGAGGTGGTGGTTACACACATTGTGCACGTACTAAATGCCACTGAATTGTCCATTTTAAAATAGCTAATTTTACATTATGTGACTTTCATGTCAGTTTAAAAAGAAAGAAGGAAAAAAAGCACTCAAGACTGATAAAGGACTACTCGTGGTAGCTCACACCCGTAATCCCAGCACTTTGGGAGACCAAGGTGAGCAGATCACTTGAGCTCAGGGGTTCGAGACCAGCCTGGGCAACATGGTGAAAACTCATCCCTACAAAAAATACAAAAACTAGTGGCACGTGGTGGGATGTGCCTGTAGTGCCAGCTACTCAGAAGGCTGAGGCAGGAGGATTGATTGAGCACAGGAGGTCGAGGCTGCAGTGAGCTGAAATGGTGCCACTGCACTCTAGCCTGGATGAAAGTGAAACACTGTCTCAAAAAAAAGACAAAGACTAAGAAAGGAGTGGGAAGGCAATAATAATTAGGAATGCTGGCACTACTGCACTTGCCATGTTTTGAGGAATGTCACCATGCAGACCAGCGATTCTGCCTCACAGGATGACATGTGGCCCTCAAACCAGGTGACACAGTGGAGACATGCATGCCGCCCTTGTGACATCACAGAGGCTCCAGGGAGGAAGAGCTCACATGCCTAGCGAGTGTTGATCAGGTGGTAAGACACCCACAGTTAGGAAGGGGATTGATATTCTACGTGCTGAGCTTTTCTCTAGATTCAGCAGACACAGAAGAAAATAAGAAACATGAAGGAAACGTTCTTCACAATCTTTACACCTTGCCTGTTTGTGTCATACATAGTGGTTCCTGAATCCTACCTTCATCATAAAGCCTTCCTGGGCTGAGGAAGGAGCTGAGGGCTTCCTTTTTTGACTCTCTAAAATGCACAATCTACAATTACATTTTTTATGAGAGGAATTGTGCTCTGCCCAATTCATATGTCGAATTTCTAAACTCCAGTACCAGAAAATGTGACAGTATTTGGAGACGAGGTCTCTACAGTGCAGTCAAGTTAAAAGGAGGTCATCAGGGTGGGCCCTAGTGCAGTATGACTGGTGTCATTATAAGAAGGGGACATTTGGACATAGAGACCCACGCAAAGGTAAGATGCTATAATGAGACAGAGAAAAAAATGACCATCTACAAGCCAAGGAGAGAGGCCTTAGAGGGAACCGATCCCCCAACACCTTGATCTTGGACTCTCAGCCTTCAGAACTGTGAGACAATAAATTTCCGCTGCTTAAGCCCCGTGGTCTGTTGTACTTTGTTATGGCTGGCCTAGCCAAGCAATACTACATTGTATAATAACCCTGCTCTTCAACCTTCAAAGGCATATTATCTGTACAAATACCTCACCCATCTTGTATTGGCTGGTCTTATGAAATAAACTCATGATCATTTTAGATAATACATTTTTATAGGCTAGATCCTAGGGATAAGTAATTTTTTGGCTACAGTCTCTAACAGAACCATCTATGATTACAGTCGTTAATAAAGGCTTTTATACAACTAACTGCAAAGAGGATGTTGAGTATCAATGCTTTAAGAGAAATCACCTGCTTGAGGGAAAGGTATGACCTAAAGCATGGATAACTCACACCTGGGCAGCTCCCAACACAGCGCGCGCGCGCGCGCACACACACACACACACGCACACACACACACGCGCACGCGCGTGCGAAGAGGCAGCACGGGGCTGGTGCGGTGGTCATTTACCACGTTCTGTAAATGCGAATTCTGTGCGGCAGCAGTATCTCCTGGGGACTGTAATGTGGCCATTTTAATACAAAATTAATTGTCAAATATAAGACTGCAGCGGCCTTCTCCCGGGTGATTACCTCACCCTCCAGCAAGTCATCTTCACTCTTGTCATCGACGCTTCCTACCTTGTTAGCAATATTCAAATGATCACAAATGACTTTGGGATCTCACACATAAAACGCAACACCTCCTGGTCAGCTCACACCCATTCTAGAATTCGTTCTGACTCGCTCATTTCTACAACAGAAAGGGAATCATTTCTGGAATCTGTGTTATTTCTCCATTGTCATTGTCTCCATCATAATCATTGTAAGACGACACTTGCGTACCTTTGACACCTGCTTCGATTTTAGACTGAATTCTGGGCATAAGTCACATTAAAAAAGGTGTCTTTAATATTCTATCAATGTAGTCCTATGTGTGGTACATATGATTTTTTATGGAATCTCTTATGTATTGATATTGGATATTCTGAATAGCCCCTTGGTATACAGATTAAATTATCGTGAAGCTGGAAAATGTAAAAATAATATTTCTAGAGATTAAGTTGGCTTCTGCCAAGTTGAGCTCCACACATGCCAGGCAGTGCAGCAGCTTTCCCCTCCCATAGCCCCCGGCTGTGACGTGCCCTTTCACTGCAGGTACACAGACAGCCCAGCAGAACGAATGTCTTTGTTCACAGGGCATAAGGGGTGTATTCATTTCTATGGCTGCCATAGTTTCTATGACTTAAAGCAACAGAAATGTATTCTTTCACCATTTTGGAGGCCAGAAGTCAAGCTATCTGCAGGGCCATGCTCCCTGTGAGACCTGGGGAAATCCTTCCTTGCCTCATCCTAACTTGTGGCAGGCAGCCAGCAATCTTCAGCGTTCCTTGACTTGCAGCCGTGTAACTCCAGTCTCTGTGTTGGCCTCACATGATGTTTTCCCTGTGTGTCTGTCTTCACAGGGCCATTTTCCTATAAGGACACAGTTATGTTGGCTTAGCGGCCCACCCTACTCCAGTGTGACTTCGTTTTAATTAATTGCATCTGCTATGGATCTAGATGGCTGCTCCTTGGTATGTGCTGGAGGTTGGTTACAGGATGCCTGAGGATACCAAACTCCATGGGTATCACGTCTCTGATATAAAGTGATATTTACATACAACCTATGCACATTCTCCTGTATACTTTAAGTCACTTCTAGATTATTTATACCTAACACAATGCACATGCTATATACACAGCTGTTATACTGTATTGTTTAGGGAATAATCACAAGAACAATATCTTACATGTTTAGTACAGACACAACCATCTAGTTTTAAAAAAAAATTTTCAATCTGCACTGTACTCTTAAAATAGGGCAATAATACAATTCCTCAGAGACTTCATATGTCTTATCCATGAAAATAAACACGGGCTCACAAGCTCAATGAGGGCAGGTATTTTGGTTCTGGTACTTTTGACAAAGAATTTGAGAAAGAATATTTGCGTTGAGAGTGTATTATTTTAGCTAATTATGAGGGCAATATCTGAAGACAGGGACAATTGTGTGAGGCAAGAAATCAGCATGAATAGAAGGAAAAATAAGGCCGCTACAATCTTATTGGGGCTACATTGAATTTCGTAGGCCTCATGATTTCTTAACTTATTCTTTAAAATAATTTCAGATTTATAGAAAAGTCTTAAAAGCAGTTTCCATATACTTGTCACCCACCTCTCCCTAATATTAACTTTTTTTTTTTTGAGATGGAGTCTCACTCTGTCACCCAGGCTGGAATGCAGTGGCATGTTCTCGGCTCATTTGCAACCTCTGCCTCCTGGGTTCAAGCGATTCTCCTGCCTCATCCTCCTGATTAGCTGGGACTGCAGGCACGTGCCAACATGCCCAAGTAATTTTTGTATTTTCAGTAGAGACAGGGTTTCACCACGTTGGCCATGATGGTCTCGATCTCTTGACCTCGTGATCTGCCCACTTCAGCCTTCCAAAGTGGTGGGATTACAGGCTTAAGCCACCGCACAAGGCCAATATTAGCTTCTTACATAACCATAGGAACAATGATCACTACCAGGAAATTAACACTGATTAAAATGCTGCTAACTAATCGGCAGACCTTATTCCTATTTTACCAGTTTTCCCACTAATGCCCTTTCCTGGGTCCAGCATTGTACGCTGCATTTAGTTGTCATGGCTCCTTATCTCCTCTAGTCTGACAGTTCCTCATTCTTTCTTTAACTTTCATGATCTCTGATTGTGAAGAGTGTTGGCTACTTTGTAGAATGTTGCTCAATTTGAGTTTGAGGTTTCCTCATGACTGGATTGAGGTGACGCATTTTTCACAATGCCATGGAATCGTGTTCTCAGTGCACCCCATTGAGAAGTTAGGTGGCATCCTCACATCTTCCTGATGACTTGATGATGGTGTCTGCCCGGTCTCTCCACGGTTGTTAGTATTTCTCCTTTTGCAATAATAGCTTGTGAGGAGATACTCAGCTTGTACACGTAGCCTTTCTCATGCTTTTGCCCACGAATTTTAGTGTATTCGTTGATTCCTGCCTTGAACAATGGCTGTGCTGTAGATTTTGTTTCCATCATCTCTTTTCTCTTTCTTTACTAACTGGTCATGCATGTAAAGGAGAGCTGCGCCTTTCCCATTTACTTAACCATTCATATTAATGTAAACTCATGGATATTTATCTCACTCCCTGGTTTACCATCCATTACTAGTGTGTTTGTTAGTGTCCTTTTGCCTGACTCCTCTCTGCCCCTTCCTTTTACAAACAATTCCTTACTTTTCTCTGGTATCACAAGATAATTCAGGCTCATTTTCTAATTTCCCTGTCCCAACCCAGAAAATAATTTTTCTAATGAGCCCTAGTTCCCTTTATTAGAGATTGCTAGTTAGAAACCGGTATTGGGCAGTCGGTATGCTCACTGCTACTGGGCCCTCTCAGCAGACAAAGCTCAAGAACATGTTTACTCCCAGTGCATCTGTACATATACAATCCATGAGTTCATAATCTCAATTCCACCCTACTACCACAAGGTTCACTCTAGCCTTTCTCATTTGTGACGCCTTTTTTGATGAGGAACTTCGCTCTCATTGTCCACAATGTATTTACTTATTTGCTCAGTCTTAGTATATGTGAAAGGCAGCTTTGCATTGCTAACCCATCCCTTTACTAGCTATAGCCTTTGTGGTAGTTCATTTTGTCTTCAGTCTTACAGTATACAGTAATAATACTATTTTCCAAAGTTGGATATGTTGGTTTTCTTCCCTACTCCCTTCAGTGTGGTGTTATTCATTTGTAACAAATTCATTAACAGTTTGTATTTCACTGAGTTCCCGCACTTCATGGTTGATTTTAGTTATGTTTGGGTTACGTGAAACATCACCATAGTTGAGTCAGAGCTATACAAAAATGTATACTGAAAGAAGTAACATTCTCCTCTCGTTCCAACCACCCTATTTCCAGTCCTCTTACTTTCCACCCTATACCCACCCAGTAACTGTAACTAGTTTCTGGTGTATTCTTCCTGTTTCTTCTGCACAAATGAGCGGATACGTGTGCATTTTCTTATACTGCCTTCTTCATTACATGAAGTAAACTGTGGACACTGTTTGCATTTTGCTTTTCTCAATAATATATCCTGGAAATCATGAGATCAATTCATAAATATCTTCCTCATCCTTTTGTTATAGTTGTGTAGGACTCCATTGTGTGGATGTACACAGTTTATTTAATCACTATATACAGACATAGAAGTCATTTCCGATAACTTTTTTTTTTTTTTGACAGAGTCTCACTCCGTCACCAGGCGCCAGGCTGGAGTGCAGTGGCGCAATCTTGGCTCACTGCAACCTCTGCCTCCTGGGTTTAAGCAATTCTCCTGCCTCAGCCTCCCAAGTAGCTGGGACTACAGGCGCGTGCCACCATGCCCAGCTAATTTTTGTATTTAAGTAGAGACGGGGTTTCACCATGTTGGCCAGGATGCTCTTGATCTCTTGACCTCGTGATCCACCCACCTCAGCCTCCCAAAGTGCTGGGATTACAGGCGTGAGCCACCGCGCCCGGCCCATTTCCGATAATTTCTAATTACAACAAATGCTGCAGAAAGTAACCTTGTGCATATGGAGCGTTTGCTTTATTGAAGAATTATCGATTCCTAGAAGTGGGATTGCTGGGCCAACAGCAAGCATATATGTAATTTTATTACGTATTGCCAAGTTTCCCTCCAGAAAGGTAGTTCCAGTTTGCACTTCTACCAGCAACACAAAGGTGCCTCACTAATATAGTAGGTGGTGGTACTGTATTTTACATTTTTTCCAGTTTCATAGGTGAGAAATGGCATCATAGCTTTAATTGGCCTTTATGTTTGATTTTAAAAAAATATATTATGTATATTTAAGGTACACAACATGATGTTATGGGATGCACATAAATAGTAAAAAGGTTACTAGAGTGAAGCAAATTCATGTATCCATCACTCACATTATGTTTGAATTTAAAAAATGCATTTTAGGAACATTTTATATGTTTTCTTGTAAATTGCTCATGTTCCTCCATTTTTCTATCAGGAGTTTGGTGCTTTGTCCTTCAATGTTTTAAGAATTGGCCTTGGCGTGCGTTTGTAATCCCAGCTATTCAGGAGGTTGAGGCAGGAGAATCGCTTGAAGACGGGAGATGGAGGCTGCAGTGAGCCGAGATTGTGCCATTGCATTCCAGCCTGGGCGATAGGGCAAGATTCCGTCTCAAAAAAAAATTGGGTTCACACTTTTGTAAACCTAATTTAATACGAACATATAGACTGGCACTTAGTTTTTGTTAATTCCAGCACTCTGGGAGGCTGAGGTGGGTAGATCACTTGAGGTCAGGAGTTCAAGACCAGCCTAGCCAACACGGCCAACATGGCAAAACCCTGTCTCTACTAAAAATACAAAAATTAGCCGGGCATGGTGGCAGGTGCCTGTAATCCCAGCTACTCAGGGGGCTGAGGCATGAAACTGCTTGAACCCGGGAGGCGGAGGTCGCAGTGAGCCAAGATCGCACTAATGCACTCCAATCTGGGGGACAGAGCAATAGAGCAAGGCTCTGTCTTCAAAAGTGAAATCAAAAAAATGAAGTTCTCTATCACAACTTCAACCAAGAAAGCAGCATTACCTAGTACATCCCAATGGAGTATGAGTTATCTACTATGGTGTTAGGCTTTATTTTAATGTAAACATAAAGTACACCTAAACTCTAAGAAACACAGGTAGATACGCTGATTTACCTATTTGTATAGTCAATTCCTGTTTATTATGAAACAGCTTTATCTCTTTGTGTATCTTTTAGCTCATGTAGTCAAACCCCATGCTGCCAACATCAGGGCTACATAAACTGAGACGGGGCTTTACTATCTATGACAGAATCAATGTTTAAAGTGTTCCAAAGCCAGACATAAATCAGTTTTTCTGAGTGTTTGGATACATTCTGGTACCATTTATATCCCTACCTTTTTTGACCATTAGCAGATAAATAGGGACTATTTCCCTGTTGAGGCTATTTTAAAATATCATTAAAAACAAACTGTATGCAGATCCAGTTCTGCTCCTAATTATTTTAGTTGTATATTTAATTATATGCCACTCTTTCAAAAAATTGGCTTTTCATTCAGTTGTCTTAAATTTAGAAGACAAATGGTAACATGTCTTTATGAAGACCACAATTTTGAAATGTTACATGTTGAGTGAGGCATTGAAAGTTGTGTTTATTTTTTCAGTGACTGATTTTCTATGTCCATAGATGCTATAAAAACTGATCAAAGATCAATTAAATATTCAATTACAGTATTACAAATTCAACTGCAGGTACCAGTATTACATTATTTGATAAAGATAATAAAATGAGCAGAGTGGAAATCACAGACAATAACACTGTTTTGTCAATTAACAGAAAGGATTCATACCATATTCCTTAATGGTAGATGTGATTTGTAGAGAATGTGGAAATGAACTACTGAGAAGTCCACCTGCTGCCCCAGACTGAGGCACATTAGGGTGATGGTGGGAGGAGTTATATTTGAGGACTCCATATCTTCTTAGGACAATAAAATGCATGTGCTGGTTTGTTGCTGTTTTTTGCCTTCATTTATCTTCTTATACTTGATTTATAAAATAATTAGGGGAGAGAGCATGGAAACAAAACACATTAAACTTCTGGAAAAGTTAACAGAAGCTTAAAAATAATAATTTCCAAAGAATCATTCTCTTCTTGGTATAGAGCAGAATCTGTCCCAGCCGGCTTAACTTTTTCTACTCATTGGTAAAGAGTGATTAGTAAGATCAGTGAATTTGATACAACCACTTGAAAGAAAAAAAGGCTGTGTTACAAATACTCATGAAAATAGATTTTCTCTCACCTTTCTCTGCCCTCAAGAAGATAGTTGAAACAAAACTATAATAGCATTTGGTAATTTCCCACAAAAGTACCGTCAAACTTTTGACAGAGTATTGCTGAATCTTCAGGGAAGACCTGTAGAAAGTTGAAGGCAGTGAGCAAAGTCAAAGCAGTTTCAGAGTTAGAACTTCTTTATGCTTTCTTTCAGGTGTAAGTGCTTTTGTGGTAGTTGAGGAGTAGAAAACACTTGCTTACACTGTTTACGCCATCAATAAAAAGAATTTCAATACAGTGAGATTTGTTGCATTTTAGCAAAATTTTTAAAAAGTGTGTTAAACGTTCTGATCCTTTTAAAACAGATGCTTAAAAGCATGTTAAAGCTGTAAGTGGATTAAAAATACATTTAAAAAAAGGTGGTCATAATAATAAAAAAAAGAACACTTTTATACATAGGATTTTATTTTGCACTGTTGTAACAATTTCATTATAGACCAAGGGAGGAAAAGAAAAAAAGGATAAAACCACCACACTGAGTAAATTACTAAAGCTTTTCTACTTTGCAACAGGATTTTCCATCTGATAGATTTATTGTCATATCCCCTTCAAAACAGACAAGATGCTTACCATATTTTCAAGATTATAGAGGTTGCCACTGAAAGAAAAATTTTACACAGTCACTGTACATCAAGGTTGAAAAACTGTCCTGCATGAAAAATATACTCAGAAATCATGTGAATAAAAGAAAAAAGAAAACATTATTGTGTTTAAGGAAAGATTAAAGTCCTCATAATGTGCCATCTAAATGTGGATACTCATTCTTCTTGGAGTCGCTAAGATGTAGGAATTTCTTGCTTCTGCCCTTTTAACTCATTATACTGTGTGTTTTTTACCCCCCAACAGTATTCATTAAGGCAAACAAATCCTTTTCTGAAGAGGGCTTAAGGAAATTGTGGACAAAGCAAACTTTTGGCATTAAAACAGGTTAACATATACAAAGCCTTTAGTAATATACATTAAGCATATTTTTCTTGGACTAGTGACAAGAAAAGATGAACATGCTTGTTAACAATGTCAAAAAGTTTAAAATTCAGTGTCCAAGCAATTCCTAACAATGCTTCTGTAGCTTTAAGCTCTAAACAGTATAGAATTTATGCAAATGCATTAAAGAATTCAAGCTTGGCAAATTACACCCAAGCAGGTTATTAAACTATATACACAGAAAGTAAATGATAAATACAGAAGTAAAAGAGTCCGTCTGTTTCCTTATAGCCTGGAAAATTGACAAAGTTTTTGAGGACAGTTCTATATTATTAAACATTAGGTAACCACAGGTGTTGGGAAACCTAACCACACAAACCAATTTAAAATACTCAAGATGACTTTGTAGTGTTTAATACAATTCAGTTCGTAGTTAAGGGCACAAGACAACATTTAACAAAAATAATCACATCAATTGACCTAGAAATCAAATGCAAATAGATATGAATACAATCTCCAAAATCTGTCTTTTAAGTGAACATTAACCATTTATTCAAAGTTATACAAGAATTTGAAAGATTAAAGTCTTCTGTGACATAAAGCCATTTCGAATAGTTTCATGTCTCAGCTGAGCAGGAGGAGAGAGGGTGAAAGAGTAAGTGAGTAGGCCCCATTAGGCAGCTAGACAGTAAAAACAGACTCAACAGCAGCCGCCCCCGGCCTGCTGTCCTCCCTGATTGCCTGCATGTGTTGCATTAGTAGCAGCATGCTGAGGGCCAATTTTAATGCCATTTGCCTGAAATAAAAGAGAACAGAACAATAAATATGACCAGACACAACCAGACGATATAGTTTAACTAGATTCTTAAAAAAACTCATTTAATTCTTAATGATACAATTGTATCAAACATTGAGAAAAATACAGTAAGTAGGTTTTAGCAACAATTAAAACAATATCTCTTAAGTAATGCTCCTTCCTTTTAAAAACACTGTGGAAATGTTTCTGAAAATAATTCTTCATCATACCAGGTACTGGGTAAACAGAAATTGGATAATGCTGCTTTTCAGGAAATTTTCATAATGCAGAAATTGTTTAAAATAATTATTGCAAGAAATCTTTAAAGGATAAAAATATCCAAAGCCCATGCTGCTTTAATACAACGTAAAACCTTTTCTCTAGACAGTGTTTCTGTTCCATGTTGAATCAGCTGTACAGGCTAAGGGCATATGAGTGTTCTGTGTCATCAATAATTTCTATGATCCCCAAAGACATGGCAGCTTGCCAAGAACCCACACACAGAGTAGTTCTTTCATTCATCAAACTCACACTTATGTCTTAACCCTCACTCCCTCAAGTGGATTTTACCTAAAAATACAACACTTTGAGAAAAGTAATACAGTAGCTTCAGAAATTAAGCTCTTAAGGAAACTTTACGTCACAGTAAATCTCAGATTTATAGTGCTTGGCAGTTGTTCTGCAACAGTAGTAGCCTTGGGGTTTCTGGCACTAGCTCAGTATTGACAGCAGCTGATGTGGTTTCTTTTCGCTCTTTTGACTCCTCTTTAATAAAAAGCATGCCCTATGGCTCATTGGTTTTGCCCCCTCTGGGCTGGTAGCAACTTCTTGAGGAATCAAGGAGTCAGACTTGGCATTAGGCCAAATAAATAGCACGGCCTGTTGGCTCCTGACAGCACATTACAATCAAAGCTGCATAAGGCACAGTAAAGCAGTCAGCTACTATATGAAACCAGACAGAAACAATGAATGTGCCCTTTTAGATAGAGGCCCAATTACTGTTCAATTTATATGGCATTATTCTCTGATTGGTGTCACCTTTAAACTAACTTGAGAAGTACTGCCATATAAGCATAGAAGATAGGATTTAGAAACTACATTACCCCAAATTAAACAATGAGAAAATCATGTACTCTTTGGAAACCTTAGGCAAACTGCTGTTTGTTTTAGCAGAGACTACTGAAGTAACAGAGAGCCTCATTTATGCACAGGATGAGAGAGACACATGTAATGGTTTCCTAACACAATACTTCTCTAACTGCAACTAGGGAGAAACCAGGGCTTTTCCTTCAGAAGCCAGATGTCTTACTACAGAATGGCGAAAATATTTATGTAAAAGTAAGCATGCTATATCCACATAAACATTTTGAAATAAATACAGATAAAAGCAGAGTGGGGATGTGGGTTAAATGATGCTCTTTGGTGAACACTCTGAATTAGATGCTTCAAAGCCTTACATTTTATTCTAATCATGTTAACCAAAACAGGATCAAAATAATGTTGCAAAAAACCCAATGCCAAATGTCAATTATATTTATATTAATCTAGTCTCCTGAAAACATGCTATGCTATATATTGGGAGTAATTTCCAAATTTAGTATTTCCCTCTTTCCTACCAGACAACAGAGAAAGCATCTTGCATTATTACACAGTACATGCATTTAAACTAGAAAATTATTCCCAAAGCAGATGACACCATATGGACATGTGGATAAAAGTGGATTTTCTTTTCTCTTTGGGGGATTTATGTTATTTTGCATTGTTTGCAATAAATGGATAGGGCCACTTACTTTAATCCATTTTCATAAAGTGATGCTCTACTAGAACATAAATATTTAACTACTATACCACATATACCAATTTTTCAGTTGGATGACTGTAAACTAAGGGTGTTAACTGATTATCATGATTGATTTTAGGAATTAAAAAAATTATAAAACAATAAATCTAAATAGTAATTAAAAGTGAATTATAAATTCATATTGACAATATTTATATGTATATACCTCATTATTAATGTCAAAGACTCCTTCCTGAATTTTTTCATAAATTTCTTTTGCTGTATTAATAAATGCCTGAAATAGAGAAATTGGTTCATATTACATAAAATCAAAGCAGTAAAATAACATTACATGTAGAATATCATAATGTTCAACATATGAAAGTCAATCGATGTAATAAAGAACAAATAAATATCATTAATATATTAATAAAGAATTGATGTAATACATTATATTAATAAAGAACAAGCCCACATGATCATCAACAGACACAGAAAAAACATTTGACAAAATCCAACATTTCATGATAAAAAAAACTCGATGAACTAGAAATAGAGGGGAACTCCTCAACCGATCTAAAGAATGGCATCTAAGAAAAACTACACCTAACATCATGGTCAAAGATGAAGGCTGAACGCCTTCCCCCTAAGATTAAGAACAAAGCAAGGATGTATGCACATGCTCACTAGCATTAAAAACAGCATTTATTCACAAGAGCCAACAAGTGCTAACAACAGAAATATTCATCAATCAATGAAAAACAAAATTGGGATATTCACTTAGTAGAATATTATTTGGCCACAAAAAGGAATGAAGTATTGATTCATGCTACGACGTGGATGAACCTTGAAAACACTGTGCTAAATCAAAGGCAGACACAAAAGGCCACAATAGTACAACTCTATTTATATGAAACGTCCAGAATAGGCAAATCCATGGAGACAGAAAGTAGATTACTGGTTGCTAGAAACTAGATGGAAAGGAAAATGGGGAGAGAATGCTAATGAGTATGAGGTTTCTTTTTGCGATGACTAAAATGTTCTGGAATTAGATAGTAGTGATGGTTGCACAACTTTGTGAATAGACTAAAAACCACTGAATTGATTGATTGATTGAATGATTTTTGAGACAGGGTCTCACTCTGTGCAGTGGTGTGATCTCAGTTCATTGCAACCTCCACCTCCTGGTTCAAGTGATTGTCTCACTTCAGCCTCGGAGTAGCTGGGACTACAGGTGTGTGCCACCTCACCCAGCTAATGAACTGTATACTTTAAAAGGATCAATTTTATGGTATGTGAATTATATCTCAAAATATCATGACCATGAGATAAAAAAAGAATACTGGAACATGAGAATAGCACATATGAGAAAAAATAGCACACATTTCTATTAAGTAAACTGCATAATCCTCCATGTAAAAACTAGCTTACTTTTGGAGGATACAGTTCCACACCGGGCCTTTTTTTGGTCATGATAATGTATTATTGTGGAGTTTTTTTTTTGTTTTTTGAGAAGGAATCTTGCTCTGTCATCAGGCTGGAGTGCAGTGGTGCGATCTTGGCTCACTGCAACCTCTGCCTCCTGCATTCAAGCAATCCTCTTGCCTCAGCCTCTTGAGTAGCTGGGATTACAGGCGCGTGCCATCACGGCCAGCTAGTTTTCTGTATTTTTAGTAGACATGAAATTTCACCATGTCGGCCAGAATGGTTTTGATCTCTGGGACCTCGTGATCTGCTAGCCTCCGCCTCCCAAAGGGCTGGGATTACAGGTGTGATCCCGGCCAATAATGTATTAGTTAGTATATAGTTTAAGAGAGAGAGAAAAAAGGATGTTTATGATAAAGAGATAAAAGGCAGCTCAACTTCTTTGCCATGTTACAGTTTCACCCTTTTCCCACATAGCATACCATTAAATTGTCAAAATAAAAAACTAGTGTTAGAATCCTGCAGACTGAAATAAGCCTAGAAATACCAAAATTTATATGGAAGCATTCTCTATGTAAAATATTTAGAGATTTTATATAAATATTACCAATGCTGTAGAAGGCATACAAACTCCGAATAGGTTCTAAACTATCAGATTTGACAGATCACAGATAACAGTACCAATCAATATAATAAATAAAGTCCTCCTCAATTAGCACTCTATAAAAACTCATAAAAGAAAGCTGTACTTCATTACCACTGTTACAGACCTAATTCAAAGTTTAAAAAGTAAACAGGATTCATGGAGAGGAACAAATGATACCTTTCATATTTCTACACTGGAAACATCTGACTGCTGAACTTGCCATCAGAGCTTTTGTTTCCTAATTAACAGGACTGATATGTTTTCACCTTTAAAGGCCTTACAGCTCCCCTGAGTAATCAATCTACTGCAGCTCAATTACTGCACCAAGCACACACCAGTCAGTGAAGGAGATTTGAATGTCTGCGGCAGGAGCACAGAGATATGAATATGCATAAACTCTAAATGGCTGATCGAATCATCACAGAGGGTCACGAGAATTTGCAGCAAAATAATGAGAAGAATTAATCACTGCAGATTCACAAGGCACTTAGGACGCCGAGTGCGCTTTCCATGTATACGCTGGAGCTAAAGTGAAGAGGGAACTGGCTTTCAGCCAAGTATGAATTGATTCACATTCTTCAAAATTGAGGTTATCCCTATAAATAAGGAAAAACCTAACTTTATTTCCAATAACATGTCAATTACCGTGATGGCTTTAGAAACCAACCTAACTAAATACTGAAGTCAACAGATACATAAATTCATAGGGTTGGAAGTGCTTCCAGGAGCATCCACATGTCCACATTTCACTAGAACGTTAGATTGAACTACAAGGCCCCATAAGTGAGTTATAATGTCATATAAAACAAGCGCTTTTATACTACAAAAGTTAATATTAAATGTGCCAATTTATGTAAAAATTGCCTTTTTGCCCGTCTGGTAATAAATCACTTTAAAAACGGGCTTCAGAAAGTGATGCTATATAAAATTTTGTAAGTCACTACTAATTTTATTACCTAAATAGCACCGAATACTTTCACTAAGCACTTTTAAGCATAGTTGTAGCAGATGAACTGAGGATGTACAGTATTTTTTATCCAAAAGGCATGCAATTAACTTCATTACAACTGAAATATAACTAATAGTCTTTGGATATTGCTACATTACTTGGTCGTTCAATCTCTGATTATACATTATAGACAATAAAATCAAATTTTTTTTACCCTCTGAGCATGTTGTAGAGGATACTATACAAACGGGTTGTTTTACATACTTCATGACAAATATTAATATTTAATATCTATTACAAAGTGATTAATGACCAATTTTAATGAGTCCTTTGCATTTGAAACCCAGCATGATAAATGTAGACATTAATATACCTGTTTTAAAAGTATGTGGCTATTTGCAGTAAGACTAGGCTTTGCGTGTGCACACACACACACACACATGCACACACACACACAATATGTGGCTATGAACTTTGAAGTTGCTGAGCTTCTAAACATAATGAACATTAACCAAATACTAAGGCTTATGAGAGGTCAAATAAAATTTCTAAGAGCCTTGGGTGTCACAGATAAAATCTCCCCCATTTAAGTTGCAAAACATTTCCAAAAAGATAACAAATATGTATGTATATAATACACTGGCTGGGATTTTAAAAAATTGATCATTTTACTGTTCATTAAATATCAAACCCATATATAAACTTTTTAAGGTATAGATGTTTCTAATCCATCTTTAGGCCACTGAATTCTATATATATATAATGTACAAAAATACATTTTAAGTATTGCTTGGTAAATATCTCAAGGCAGTACTAATGTTCTTCACAGAATTCATTTAATTTAAACGGTTAAGCTATTCCCTTTAAAATGCCTTATCTATAGACATCAAACATACTGTAGTTTTGAATCTCTAGCACAATACCTAAAATAGCATAGATACTTAAATCACCTTTGTTAAACTCAATTACCCTTAGCAAGGACATACCTACAGGGTGCAGTGGGCTTACAGGAAATGCTGGTTTCTTTTTGCTTATGGACACCATCTCTTTGGGGGCAATTCTTTTAAGACTTCATTAAGGGGCAAGCAGTAGGCAAAACTAACAGGTTTCAGAACAGGAAAAAATATTTGCTGACAAACTGATGTCAAATGATTTCATTTGTTTCAATGATTTCATTGTTTGCACCATGAAACAATGTCTAGGCAGATCTACCATTATGAAGTGTAAACAGATTTCTCTGCAGCCAACTGAATTTGGTGGTCCTCCTGCTTCCCATGTGGCGCGTGCTCTGTTCCAGTATCAGAAGCCTGCCTCTCTCATTTTACCACCAGCCCTTCCTTTTCCCCATGCTTTAACTGCCACGTTTGGTCCTTTACCTTCCTTTTCTTCATTAGCCATTCATCCTCTTGTTTTCCACCTACAGTAACAATCTTTCAATGTTTGGCAGCAATTAATCTGAATGATTGTGATAATACCTAAACTTAAGGCAAAATTTCAGGGACTTCCACTGCACGCTTGAAACAAACATAACCACAAAAGACTATAAATGTGTTGTAATTCAAATAAACACTCAGTGAATACACATGCTAATATGTATCTTACACATCACTGATATTTACCCAAGAGCACCTATTAAACTGTTGTCACTGGCCAGGCTCACACCTGTAATCCCAGTACTCTGGAAAGCCTAGGCAGGAAGACTGCTTGAAGCCAGGAGTTCAAGACTAGCCTGGGCAATGTAGTAAGACCCCGTCTTTATTATGAAAAAACTGCTGCAACGTATTCAGAACTTCTGTAGGTATCACGGAAGATACAAAGATGAGGAGGACTATTGTTGCTGAACAACAGGAACCATTTAGGTAGGAATAAAACCATTTAGTTGGCAGAAACTAAGCCCAAGGGGTCAAATCTCCATAAAGATGAAAGAAAAAAACTTTCTGCACTAAGTGATAGGTGAATGCAGCGCAGGATTGAGTCAGGTCTCACTACATCATGGATATCATGCTAACAGGGCCTTTAAAACCAACTGGGGAAAATAGAAGCAGAGGGGAACACGGGATACTATTTTATTTTTATTACGGTTGGACAGTTTTTAAGGCAAAATATTGAAAATAAATGGTCTTCAATAGAATATTTAATTACTTCCTTATGTAACATGCTGCCACCTGGTGGCAAGATAAAAATTAGGTAAGACCAGTATTTTGGACAGTTTAAATATCTTGAGCAGATGCTACAGAGCAGGGTTATCTTATAAAAAGGGACTTAAGTTTTCTCTTAGAACTGAGAAATAGGAGGTAACTAAAATGTTGTTTAATTTTCTTCTTAATTGCTAAAAGTCAATGCTATGAACATTACAAGTACCCATTTGCCTAAGTTGTTAATAATATATACTAAGTACTTATGAGGCAGTCACTATACTGATTTATAAAGGTTTTCGTTATTTCTTGAAAGAAATTCTAAGTATGTAAACAAGAAAATTAATGTTAACTTTCTTTTTCTTTCAAGAAAATCTGTATTTGTGAGATCAAGTTAGACCTTAAAAAATTAGCAGAACTATTGAAGTTCTAGAACAAGGCTCTCCAGGTTCAAACCCCAGTGCCACTTCTTACCAGCTGTGTTGCTCTGGAAACAGGGCTTAACCTCTCTGTAAAATGAGGATGATAATGTGGGAAGTATGTGCTTTTTTATGTTCAAGTTTAATTGCAACATAAACAAAACAAATTAAAATTCCTTTGACTTGTATTAAAGGTAAGTGATCCTAATAAAGGAAAGATAAATGTAGCCGACTTCATAGGATTGTTGGGAGGATTACTGGAAAGCATTGAAAACCATGCTTGACATATATTAAGCACTCAATATGGGTGTTAGCTGTTGGCATGAACGTTTGGTTGCAAAGACACATGGGGAACAACAGAAGGGAGTATGGTACTCAATGAGTATGTGCCCTGCAGACACCACAGAGTTATGGAGAGAAATGGTGATCAATGCTCTATAGTCAATTCAAGTATCTTGATTAAATAGAGCTAAACCTTAAAAAAAGTGAATTGACAACATATAATGTATGCAGTGAGCCCCCCAAAATAAAATATATTTGATAAAACTTAGATATTGGGCAAAGACAGGAGAATCCTGTGAAAGGAGCAGCAGACTAGAATTTGGTAAGAAACTCCTTCAAATTCTGTGACTTCTTCAAATTCTGTAATTCTATTTCATTTAGGGTCAGTGAAGAAAAACTCATACATCACCCAATAAAGTGGCTTTTAAATAGTATTTCAAGACAATTCTGCAGGGGCCACCTTTTGGAATGAGACAGGAGGTAGGGACAGCCCTGTGGAAGGAGAACCTCTCTCTGCCTCTTCCCTGCCTCATTCTGTAGCATCACCAGTTCCAAAGTAGTGTTGTTGTGCTGTTATTTTTCTCATGCAGTGACTCTGTGTTTCACTAGAAGGAAAAGAGCCATTGCTAAATCTACAATCTACAATTTTCTCATGTTGTAGGTATGACTGAGCTGCAAAAGGAGAAATGACTTGCCCAAGGCCACGCACAATTATAGCAGAAGCAGGATCAGAATCTAATATTCTTCTCACTACATATATCTTTCCTTTATTAGGATCAGCTATCTTTAACACAAGTCAAAGGAATTTTCATTTGTTTTATGTTGCAGTTAAAATACATAAAAAGCACATACTTCCTACATTCTTTAAAACCCTTTTAGCTAGAAATCATATTGAATTGCTACGATTTTTTTTGGAGTATATAAAATTTGTATTATTTACATCTTTTTTCTCTTTCCTACCTTTACAAAAATTAGTATCAGCAATATCAATGTTAATTAAAGGAAAGTAGGGCGCCTAAACAAATCTTAAGTTTAGCAACAGAATAAATGGGGGAAGAAACTAGAAATACTCAATTAAGAAAGTTTGGGGAATATGGCATTTAAGAATTTCCTGTTCCTAGAAAACCAAAAACCACACGTTCTCACTCATAAGTAGGAATTGTACAAGAACACATGGACACAGGGAGGGGAACATCACACACTGGGACCTGTCGGGGGATGAGGGAAAGGGGAGGGAGAGCATTAGGACAAATACCTAATGCATGTGGGGCTTAAAACTAGATGATGGGTTGACAGGTGCAGCAAACCACCATGGCACCTGTATACCTGTGTAACAAACCTGTATGTTCACACATGTATCTCAGAACTTAAAATAATTATTTTAGAGTTTGTTGCTGCAGCATAACATAGCAAAAGCTCAGCAATACAGATTGTTAATAATTGGTTTTCTATGTCAATTTAATAGTTTTAAAAATCAAAATTATTGCAGCATTTTACTCTTCAGTACTGAGTATACTGAACCAATGAATAACATTTTGTAATTCAAGTGATGGATTTAAACTTGGCTCATAAAGAAAAATTTCATTCCAAGTTACTCTCAGAATGCTTATTTATATATTCAAAAGTAAATTATTAAAGTATTTTCAATTAAAAAAAATTCCTATTCCTACTTTCTGTTAGAGATAACATAAAAATGTTTAATTCCTTAGCAATTTAGTTCTTCCATTTAATAAGCATTTACTGAGTGCTTGATTTGTACCAGGCACTAAGGACACTCAGGTAAATATGAATACTTTAAAGCTCAAGGATGTGGTATATAGGAAAGATATGAATCCAAAATGGGAACATAGAAGGAAAAGCTTCAGTTGCTTAGCTGAGTAAGGTGGCATGACCACTTCCAAGTGTAGGCCTGAAAGACAGGTAAGCTCCCACTCATATGTTAGGAAAATTGAGGGGAAGAAGCGCATTCTGGCCAGAGGAGCAGACCTTAAGCTCAATTCTGCTGGAAGTTGGGGATAGACAGGAATGTGAGATGAAGTTAGAGATGTGGCCTTATAGGCAGAGGAACACTGAAAAGGTAGGAAGCAGGCGAGGGACAAAATCAGAGGAGAGTTTGGAGAATGAATCACAAGAGGGCGATGCTGGCCACAGGGAGACCAGTGAGGAGTTCAGAGCAATAATTCAAGAAAGAAATGAGGGCCTGACCAATTCAGATGGTGGCAACAAGAATGAATGGCAAAGCTCAAACCTAGTATCCGCTGTGAAGAAATTAACAGGACTTGATAAGTGACAGAGTAAAATGGTGATATGCTTATGGATGACTCCACTTTGGGTTTAAGAGATGAGATGAAAGGGTATATTTTGAATTGAAATAAATTATAAAGGAAGAAAATCAGTTTTCAAAAAAGGAATGAAAAATTTCTTTTAGACACGTGGAATTCTAGTATGTTGTATACTTGGGAAGTCTTGGTAGTTGGCAACCTATATAATTGTGTACCTATATGGGAATATAAGCTATAGATAAATGTAAGTGTGTAAGTGTATGACATATATTTATTAGCATAATTTTCTTAGGTAATGGTTAGCCACCCTGGTTTAGAAGTACAAAAATGGATGCAACTTTCAAAGTCAGAGTTTGGATTATCTATGAAGTTCCCTAGGGTGATGGCCAAAGTAGAGGTGAAGAAGCTGATGCTAGTCAGCCCAGTCTTCCAAAACGTGGAGGAGAGTAGTAAATATTTATCGAACTAAGCTATCCTCGAGGGATACTGGAACACTGCTAAGGAAGGCCAGGTTAGATTTCCACTGAAGTCCTGTGATATGCATTCATGGCCTTAACACTCAGAATAGGCTTAAGGGGACAACAAAGTTTTCAGTTTATAACCTCATTATAGCTGTACAAAAATACTCGTTCCGCCACTTACAACAAAGCCCAAAACAAGATGGTCCCTCAATGCAAATGAGGTCTACAGACTAAGTACCAAGACAGAATGCAAGTATTAGCAAGGGGCCTTGAAACTGGTAGTTTTCCTAGTTACTAATGTCTTAGTAAGTCATGTGTTCTCTCTGGACACAGAAATTCACCTATCCTGTCAGTTTAGGTGACTTGGTAGGTTACTGCAATCTGTCTTAGGGTTAGCTGGCTGTATTTTCAGCTGTCGTCTTGGTTGTATCTAGTATTTCAGCAACAGAAGTACTTCAGCAGCATAAGCATAAGACTTTTGGGAAGGGGACTTTGCCTAGCCTGCCATTATGACATGAATGTCTCTCCATCTAAAAAGACCTTTTCAAATCACAAAGATTCCAGGCAGCTACTGAAGGAAGAAGCATCTGTTGAGAGGCCAATTTGCTCATCTAGATTTTTTTTTTTTTTAAGACACAGGGTCTCCCTCTGTTGCCCCGGTTGGAGTGCAGTGGCATGATTTCAGCTCACTGAAGCCTTGCCTTCCTGGGCTCAAGTGATCCTCCTACTTCATAACTGGGAGTACAGCAGGTATGTCCCACCGTGACTGGTTAATTTTTGTATTTTTTATAGAGATGGAGTTTTGCCATGCTGTCCAGGCTGGTCGCAAACTCCTGGCCACTTCAGCCTCCCAAAGTGCTGGGACTACACGTGTGAGCTACCATGTCCAGCCTTATCTGGATTTTCTAAAATCTCGTGTTTTAAAATGCTTGGGCAAAGATAAGGTTTAGGACAGAATTCCACCTACATGTAACAAGTGGGACCAAAGCATAATGAAAATGAAAGACAGAAGGAAGAAGAGCATGGTTGGAGCAAATACATACTTACTCATCCAAACAGTTGTTATCTACTGTGGGGGTTGCAGAAATGAAAACAGTGTCTTCAAAGAACTCTATCCTTATGGTGAGGCTGACATGACAAATGCAATGATACCATGCTAAGGTGAATTCATGCCCAGGATGACACAGGAATGAGTAGATGAAAAAGTCTGTCAATACAGACACTGTGTGTGGTGGCTGGTGGTGGAGGGAAGACATGCTGGTGTCATGAAATGCACTCCAGAGGAGGGACTGGACTTGACCGTATCCTTCTCTGCACTTGAAATGCCCTTCCTTCCAACTCGATCCTTCAAGGAAATGGTCAAGTGCAGAGAATACTTTTCTGTGAAGAAAGGGAGAGAACACTGCGAAGCTGATCAACTCTTAAGTTTACTATGGAGCACGTGGTGTGGGGGGTTGGGAATCAAAGCATCCTGTATGCTAAGCTAAGGAGTTTGATGCTGAAGCTGTGGGGAACCACTGCATGGTTTTCATAAAATTGGAGAGAGACATTCAGTCTTCATTTTTAGAATGATCCCAGAGGTCACAGTGAAAAGGACTGAAAAATGAAGTCAGGAAGTCCAATTAGGATACAATTATGACAGAGAAGACACTTTGTAGAGATATTTAATAGTTAGAAACAGTAACAGGTGAAAAGTGATATGTATTAACTGAATAAATCAATGTGAAGGGGTAAGAGAAATAACACTATGGAATATAGAAGATTTGCAGCCTAGAATAGAGAAGGGCTATCGGTTCAGTTTGGATGTGTTAAATTGGAAGAGTGTGAAGAACACTTGTGGAGAATTGTCTAGGCGGCAGCTGTCAGGGTGAAGCTGAACCTACAGTCTAAAAGGGTACCTAAGTAACAGACTTAGGCGATACCTCAAAGCAGGAAAAAACTGGTAAAAAAAAAAAAAATCTGAGGAAGGCCAGTGAGGGTGGGGGTAGAGGGAGAAGGAGGAAGTGGGGGGAGAGAGGGAGTTGGGGGAGGAGGGGAAGAGAGAGAGAGAAAGAGAAAATGGTGTCATGGCGCTAAGAAAGAAGTTTATTGAAGAGTAGTCAAAAGTATCAAATATTTCCAAAGGACTGTTTAAGCCAAGAACAGAAAAGCAGGAGGAAAAAAAAAGTATAATTCTTGCTTTTTGAGTGCCCATACAGTCATGATTGCTGTTAACATTTTGGTGTATTTTCTTCTAGCCTTTACATATTATGCATGATATGTTTTTTATTATTCTTTTACTTATTCTCTATTTTCCAAGCTTTCTTTCATGCAATTACTTTTTTATAATGAACTTTTTCTAAAAGTAAAAATAAAAACCAAAAAAAAAAAATGCAGAAAAGTATTTGTTAGGTGTGACTTTTAGGAAGACCAGGATGACCCTGGCCATGGTGGAAGAAGTCAGACTGAAGAGAGGTGTGAAAAAAAACAAGGAAATAGAGACAGCTCTTAACAGAAATCAGGAGGAAAAAGATCCAGGAGAAATGGAGTGAAAGGATTTTATTTTATAAGATGGTTGAAACTTAATTACATGCTGGAGGCCAAGAATCAATAGAGAAAGAAAGGGTGAAGATAATGAGATGGTTTGAAGCAATAATGTCTCTGAGGAGACGGGAGGAGACAGCACTCTGCCTGATTCTCCTGTGACAGAACAAACCAGATTCCTCCACAGGCTCCCTAGCTCCTCAGAGTGTGACCCCTGGATCAGCAGTATCTACATTAGCTGAGGGCTGGTTACAAATTCAAGCTCCCAGGCCATACCACAGATCTACTGAATCAGAATCTGCATTTTAACAGGATTCTTAGGTGATTTGTATATACACTAATATTTGTGAAGCTCTGGTCAAAAAGA
Organism: Aotus nancymaae; assembly: GCF_030222135.1. Classification (NCBI taxonomy): domain Eukaryota; kingdom Metazoa; phylum Chordata; class Mammalia; order Primates; family Aotidae; genus Aotus; species Aotus nancymaae. Next base: position 11,698,002 of record NW_026988450.1, on the reverse strand, counting down.
CAACTGACTTAGGCTGGGCATGGTGGCTCATGCTATAATCCCAGCATTTAGGTAGGCTAAGGTGGGAGAACTGGTTAAGCCCAACAGTTTGAGACAAGCCTGGGTGACTCAGAGAGACCCTGTATCTACAAAAAAATCTTAAAAAAAAAAAAAAAAAAAAAAGACAACTGACTTGAAAAAAGAAATCTTATGAGGCATTCTTAGTTTAGCTTAAGAAAAAAGTAGTCTCCATGCCCCCACCACAACATATATGCGACCATGAAGTAAGACAGTGAGCAAAATAACACAGATATCAGTCCATGGTATGTTAAGAGAGCTTATGCAGCCCTTGCCAATTCCAATTTTAGGCATTTCAGAGACTTTACAGGAGCCCCTCCAATCACAGGCCTGGAAGCCTAGGAGGGAAGAATGGTTTTATAGGTCAGGCCAGGGTCCCACCACCCTGCGTAGCCTCAAGGACACTGCTTGTGTATCCCAGCCATTCCAGCTCCAGCTGGGGCTCAAAAGCACCCAGGTATAGCTTGGGCAACTGTTAAAAAAAGTTGCCGACTTTTATTTAATCCAGATTTTCCAAGTATGACTTGTGTATACAATAAATATCTATGGGGATATATATCAGTGTTATGAATGTACTATATGATAGTCTCTCTCTCTCTATAATCCTGTCTTGAGAAATTCTTCCCTCTAAGTAATATTTAATTTAGGAAGACTAGGGTATCATTTTATTTTTATGCTCTTTGGAAATAAACTTCAAAGTGTTGTCTTGGGTGCCATTTTAAATTTAGGATTCTAGTTCAAGATAGGCAGTATAAATCAGGTAAGATCAAAACAGTTGGAATATCAGAGATATAGTTAAAGGATCTGGGAACCAGTATCATCTGGATAGATACTAAAACATTTAAGAGTATTCACTGTAGAATTCACAGGTCAGTGGCAGCTCTAAAAATAAAAGTGGTGTCACTTCCTAACAGTTCTTCCTAGTTTTTACTCACTCCCTGCTCAGGGCATCTCTGAAATGAAGCATTTTATATATATTTATTAGTCTCTGTTGCCTATAAGTCTTTACTTTCTCCTTGCTCAGGGCGTCACTGAAATGAAGGTTTTTTTTTTTTTTCCCTGAAATGGAGTCTCACTCTGTTGCCCAGGCTGGAGTGCAATGGTGCAATCTTGGCTCATGGCAACCTCTGCCTCCCTGGTTAAAGCAATTCTCCTGTCTCAGTCTTCTGAGTAGCTGGGACACAGGCGGAAGCCACCATGCCCAGGTAATTTTTGTATTTTTAGTAGAGGTGGGGTTCCATTGGTCAAGCCTGTCTTGAACTCCTGATCTCAGGTGATCTGCCCACCTTGGTCTCCCAAAGTGCTGGGATTACAAGCGTGAACCACCACACCCAGCCTAAAATGAAGCATTTTATATATATCTATTAGTCCCTTTTGCCTATGAGACTGTAAAAAAAAAAAAAAAAAAAGTTACTTCCAAGATACAATGGGGGTACAGGCATTGGGTAAATACTCTCATTCCCCCCCAAAAAAATCAGCCAAAAGAAAGGGGCCACAGGTGCCACACAAGTTCAAAACCCATCAGGGCAGTCATCAAAACTTAAAGCTCCAAAATAATCTTTTGACTCTATGTCTTAAGTCCAGGGCACAGTGGTGTGAGAGGTGTGTTCCCAAGGCCTTAGGCAGCTCCACCACTGTGGCTTTGCAGGGTTCAGACCCCACCACTGCTCTCACTGGCTGGCACTGAGTGCCTGCGCCTTTTCCAAGTGATGGTTGCAAACTGTTGGTGTATCTACCATTCTGGGGTCTGGAGGACAGTGGCCATCTTCTCACAGCTCCACTAGGTAGTGCCCCAGTGGGGATTCTATGTGGAGCACCAATCCTACATTTCCCCTTTGCCTTGCCCTAGCAGAGGTTCTCTGTGAGGGCTCTGCACCTGCAGTAGGCTTCTGCCTGAACATCTACGCTTTTCCATACATTTTCTGAAATCTAGGTGGAGGTTCCCAAGCCTCAACTCTTGCACTCTGTGCACCCTCAGGCTTACCACCACATGGAAGCTACTAAGGCTTGTGGCTAATACCCTCTGAAACAGTGGCCTGAGCTGTACCTGGGCCCCTTTGAGCAACGGCTAGAGCTAAAGTGGCTGGGATGCAGGGAACAGGGTCACGAAACTGCGCGGGATGGTGGGGCCCTGACCCTGGCCCTAGCCTACAAATCCATTCTTCCTTCCTAGGCCTCTGGATCTGTGACGGGAGGCGTACCTGTTAAGTCTCTGAAAGGCCTTCCAAGCCTTCTCTCCATTGTCATGGCTATTAGCATTTGGTTCCTTTTTACTTAAGCAAATTTCTGCAGCCTGTCTGAATTCCTCCCCTGAAATGGGCTTTTCTTTTCTACCACATGGCCAGGCTACAGATTTATCACTTTTATGCTCTGCTTCTCCTTTAAGTAAGTTCCAGTTTCAGGTCATTTCTCTGCTCACACATTAGACAGGCTATTAGAAGCAGCCAGGTTACATCTTGACTGCTTTGTCATTTAGAGAATTTTTCTGCCAGCTACCTTAAATCATCATTCTCAAGTTCAAAGTTCCACAGGTGCCTAAGGCAGGGGCACAATGCAGCCAGGTTCTTTGCTGAAGCATAACAAAAGTGACCTTTGTTCCAGTTCCCAATAAGTTTCTCATTTCTATATGAGACCTCCTCAGCCTGGACTTCACTGTCCACATCACTATCAGCATTTTGGTCACAATTCAAGCAGTCTCTAGGAAGTTCCAAATTTTTCCTCATCTTCTGAGCCCTCCACACTCTTCCTACCTCTGCCCATTACCCAGTTCCAAAGTTGTTTCCCCATTTTGAGGTATCTTTATAGCAAAGCCCCACTCTTCAGTACTAATTTTCTGTATTAGTCCTTTCTCCCATTGCTATAAAGAAATATCTGAGACTGGGTAATTTATAACGAAAAGGCATTTAATTGGCTGACGGTTCCACAGGATGTACAGGAAACATGATGCTAGTATCTGCTCAGCTTCTGGAGAGGCCTCAGGAAACTTACAATCATGGCAGAAAGCAAAGGGGGAGCAAGGGACTTCACATGGCTAGAGCAGGAGGAAGAAAAAGACGGGGGAGGTGCTACGCACTTTTAAACAATCAGATATCACAAGAACTTAGTATCATGAGAACTGCACCAAGCGGTACGGTGTTAAATCATTCAAAAGAAACTGCTCCTGTGATCTAATCATCTCCCACCAGGCCCCACTATAAACATCAGGGATTAGAATTCGACACGAGATCTGGTCAGGGACACAGATCCAAACTCTATCTGTCTGTCTGTCTGTCTATCTGTCTGTCTGTCTGTCTATCTATCTATCTATCTGTCTATCATCTATTTTCTTTTCCTTTCTTTCCTTTTCTCTTTTCTTTCTTCTCCTCCTCCTCCTCCCTCTCCTTCTCTTTCTTTTAAAATAGAGATAGGGTCTTGCTATGTTGGCCAGGCTGGACTCAAAGTACCAGGATTGCAGGCATAAGCCACAGCATTTGGACTCATTTTTAATATTAAAATCATAGCACCATCCCTCCTATTACTAAGTGAATAAAGAAGATTCATGTATTATGAGTGGGTGCTTCATTTCCTTGAGTTGAACTGTGTTTTATTAAAATAATTCAGTGTTTCTCGATCTCAATACTGTTGACATTTTGGACGAGATAATTCTGTGTTCTGAAGAGCTATCTTTTGTATTCACTTATCTCTAACACCATGTTACCCCTTTTTCCCCTCAACAGATCCTTCTGAGATGAAATCATAAAACTGATTAATAGTAAATAGGAAATCTATAGATTAATAGTAAATCTATTTCCAGCAACAACACAGCTAGTGCTGGAACAAAGCTGTTGTTATTTTATGCTGTAAATTATTCAATCCTTTACAGAGAACTTTAACAGTTAAACTTCATAGTGTCCACTTGTATTACAGGAACTGGGTCTTGGTTAAAATGTATACACAGACTACAGCACAATATCAAAAGAAAACAGGTCTAGTTCTAAACATCATCAATGTGCCATTTATATTTAATCTTAACAAATAATAATAGTCTCAAATTTTTAAAAAGAACCCACAGTCAGATGGCGCACTCATCAGAATACTGGCATTTGTATAAGTCATTCTATCTTCTAACATAATTATCTTTAAATAGTTTATATTTTAAAAAACCTTTTAAGAGAGTTCTCTGTGCATTAAAATTTCTCTATACATGAGTGCCAAGGATCAGCTGGGATGTGAATAATTTTCAACAGATTATAAAAAAAGAGGATGACCTTCTCTGAATTGTTCCAACACCAACCACCGTCACTAGACAACTGGGATGTGTCATTAGAATACCTGCTTTATTCTTAACCCATCACATGATCAGCTCTCATAGAAAAGAGTCCTCCAGAGAGCAAGCTGAGGATAGATTCCTGTCTGAGCTCATGGTCAGTTTCTATCCACTGTGCTAAACCGCCTCTCTTATAGAGCTTTGCTTATTCTTCTAAGGAACAACAGGATAACACAGTTAGGCAAATCTGAGCCCTTGAAAAGCAGAGACGTAAGGCACAGCACTTAGAACAAACTTCCCCATAATGACTGTGATTGCTGTTTGTTCCAAATCCAAGGGACAAGCTAATCAAGAACCAATGGGCCATGCATGTCTAACATTGCTCCCTGGATCTAATTCTGCAGGATAATTCTTGCTTAAATCTCTAAGACAGTATATTGTAATTTTTCAGCTTCATAGTTTGGTCTTGGCTCTCCTGCCATAGGAACTGATGGTGAATGCCTATCAAAAGGCAGATACCAAATAAGTGTTGGTTTAGTTCTCCTCCTTCCTACTTCTCTAAGGTGGAAGAAATCCTTTTGTTAGTCTTCTCTGATCCCAAATAAAAAAACTAAATACTTGTTTTCCAACATTACTTGTTGAATGAAATAAAAGGGATGACATTAAGACTTGATATTAGATATTATTAAGGAACTACTGCTAAGTTATGTATGATAATGGTATTGTGTGTGTGAGATATCTATCTATCTAGCTAGCTAGCTATAAATTATCTATCTATCTATCTATATATTTTTTTGAGACGGAGTTTCGCTCAATTACCAGGCTGGAGTGCAGTGGCGCGATCTCAGCTCACTGCAACCTCTGCCTCCGGCAAGCAATTCTCCTGCCTCGGCCTCCTGAGTAGCTAGGACTACAGGCACCTGCCATCATGCCCAGATAATTTTTATATTTTTAGTAGAGGCGCGGTTTTACCATGTTGGCCAGGAAGGTCTTGATCTCTTGACCTCGTGATCCACCTGCCTCCGCCCCCCAAGTGCTGGGATTATAGGCATGAGCCACCGCACCTGGCAGGTACTGTTTTATTTTTAAAAATTACTTATACTGAAGTATTTATAGGTAAAAATATTTCTGGCATTTGCTCAACAAATGGGATATAAGACTCAAAATGTCTACATGGTGATAACTTCTAAAACTAGATGATGTGTATAAGGGTTTACTTTTTAAAGTGATAATACTGATTAATTTGAAACAGCAGCCTGTCCAGGCACAGTGGCTTGAGCCTGTAATCCCAACGCTTTGGGAGGCTGAGATGGGAGGATATCTTCAATTCAGGAGTCTGAGACCAGCCTGGGCAACATGGCAAGACTTTGTCTCTATAAAAAACAAAAAAAGGGTTGGGCACGGTGGCTCACGCCTGTAATCCCAGCACTTTGGGAGGCCGAGGCAGGTGGATCACGAGGTCAAGAGATCGAGACCATCCTGGTCAACATGGTGAAACCACATCTCTACTAAAAATACAAAAAATTAGCTGGGCACAGTGGTGTGTGCCTGTTATCCCAGCTACTCAGGAGGCTGAGGCAGGAGAATTGCCTGAAACCAGGAGGTGGAGGTTGTGGTGAGCCGAGATTGCGCCATTGCACTCCAGCCTAGGTAACAAGAGCGAAACTCCGTCTCAAAAAAACAAAAAAAATTAGCTGGGCATAGTGGCACACACCTGTCTTCCCAGTTACTTCGGAGGCTGAAGCAGGAGGATCACTTGAGCCCAAGAGGTTGAGGCTACGGAGAGCCATGTTTGAACCCCTGTACCCCAGCATGGGTGTCAGATCCCAAGACCCCATCTTAAAAAAACAAAATAAAACATTTAGGCTTAACACCAACTCCATCAACTTCATTGTGAGCCTACCAAAATGCTTTGATATAAATAATATAGAAAAATAAGCTAATGAATAAAAGTGTACTGTCCTAAAAAAGCCTTTTACTTAAAAATCTGACATGCAGACATCGTGAATGAATGTGGTTTGTTTTGTTTATCTTCTAACCTGGACTTTCTTATTCCATATAGCTTAACTGCCTTTTCTAAAAAAAAAAAAAAAAAAAAAAAAAAAGAATATTAGTACAATTTCATCTTTAGCTACTTCTGAAAAATGTAATTAAGAAAGTCTATGCATAATACGCTGGGTGGATCACTTGAGCTTAGAAGTTTGAAACCATCCTGGGCAACCTAGTGAAACCCTCTTTCTACTAAAAATACAAAAAATTAGCCAGACATGGTGGCGTATGTCTGTAGTTCCAGCTACTCAGGGAGGCTGAGGCAGGAGAAATTGGTTGAACCTGGGAGGTGGAGGTTGCAGCAAGCCGAGACTTCGCCAACACACTCCAGCCTAGGTGAGAGCAATATTCCATCTCAAAAAAGAGAAAAAAAAGAAAGTTCATGCATAATAAAAATCTCAACATTAATTATTATTTGTTAGGTATATGCTAAACATATATGGAGGGAACCATCTGTATAAAAATTTGCTCTCTGCAGAAATGCGACATCATAAAGAGCTCTTGTGAAAAAGTTCTATGAGCAAAAATTTAACAATTTGAAAAAGAAAATCTGTATTCTTTAAGAATTCATAAAAATACCATTAAGCTTCTATAGCCATTTTTCATATTCTAACATTAGTATTTTATGGTGGTTGGGAGGCCTCTTCTGATGAATTTTCATTTTCAAAATTGTCATCATGGTGTTAAAGGACTGAATTTAATTAGTTTAAGTTGTATGTACAGCTGTGTTTTGATTAAACTTTTTGTTTTAAGGCAATTATAGATTCCTCTGTATTATTATTATTATTATTTTTGTGTGAGATGGAGTCTCACTCTGTTGCCCAGGCTGGAATGCAATGGTGAGATCTTGGCTCACAGCAATCTCCACCTCCTGGGTTCAAGTGATTCCCTGCCTCAGTTTACTGAGTAGCTGAGATTACAGGCTCCTGCCACCACGTCCAGATAATTTTTGTATTTTTAGTAGAGACAGGGTTTCACCACGTTGGCCAGGCTCAAATTAACTTTTTCATACTGGCTGGATTGTGGCAGCTTATGTTTTTGGATAAACTTGTCTATTTTATCTAAGTTGTCATATTTATGTGGATAGAGCTATTCATGGCATTCCCTAAATACCTCTTTTATGTCTGGAGAATCTGTAGTGATAGCTTCTGTTTTGTTACTGACATTGGTAACTTGTACCTTTTCTGTCAGTTTGGCTAGAGGTATGTCAATTTTACTGATGTTTTTTAAAAAATCCAACTCTGTTTCACTGGTTTTTGTTTTCAACTTAATTGATCTTTGCTCTTTAATATTTCCTCCCTTCTATTTATTTTGGGTTTTTCTTTTTTGTGATTTTGCTTTGGGTTCTTGAAGTAGGAGTAAAAATAATTTAGAGACTTCTTCTTGTCTACTATATTGTAAAATATTATACATGACTGTAATATTTTACCTAAGAAAGAATTCTTCAGTGAAAATACCAATGCTGTAGAATCACTGCAGTCAATTTCTAGGTTCAAGAGTTAATAAGAAGAGCTCCAAAGTAGTATTCTTTTTTTTTCTGAGACAGAGTCTCACTCTGTCGCCCAAGCTGGAGTGCAGTGGAAAGATCTCAGCTCACTGCAACCTCTGCCTCCTGGGTTCAAGTGATTCTCCCGCCTCAGCCTCCTGAGTAGCTGGGATTACAGGTGCCTGCCACCACGCCCAGCTAATTTTTGTATTTTTAGTAGAGATGGGGTTTCACCATGTTGGTCAGGCTGGTCTTGAACTCCTGACCTCAAGTGATCTGCCCGCCTTGGATTCCCAAAGTGCTGGGATTACAGGCATGAGACACTGCGTCCAGCCTCAAGTATCATTCTTAATATTTACTGACTGCTTACTATGTTGAAGACACATGCTAGCTGTTGCCCAGGACCCTGACCTCTGTTATCCTTACAGCAGTGATTCTTCAATCATTTGTTTTTTACAACTACTTTCTGTAGTTGCTTTTATAAGCTGTTCTTATCCAGAAATTGGGAACTAAGCATTACTTTGGGTAAGCTACTACTTTTCTTAGCTTCATTATCTCTTTTTATAAACTAAGAGTATAGCAATACATAGAAAGGATCAACTATGCAATCATCTATTTATAGTATGTATATACATACCACCTCCAAACACATATAGCATAGAAGAATACACTGTGTTCAGAAAAGTTCCAATAGTTCAGGTTGACCAATGGAAATAACTGAGATAATACAAATTTCTTCAATAGATGAAACAGAATTCTCATGCCTTGTAAAACGTTACACATCAATAACATAATATTTTAAGCAGAAGTGGTAATGTGGTAATACACTGACAGTTAAAAAAACAAATACAATTTAAAAAATAAGCAGAAGTGGATACAAATAGCTACAAATATTTTGGTGTCTTGAAACATTTCCAAATTTCATTAGCATTCTTTATTTCCCTCCCATGCAACACAAAAAAGTCCAATATATTTATATCTTTGAGTATAGTGGATTCTCAAAGAAAGCCATTTTGCTCAACATAATTTGAAAGAGCAGGACTATACTATCCTCCTCCATTGGCCAGACTGACTGAGTTTCTATGAATGTGATTAAAATATAACTCTAAGAAACTATAGAAAATTGTTTAGGAAAAGAGAGGGAAGAAAAATATGTACAAAGATGTAAGAAAGCATTCAGGCTTTAAGGGAAGGCTCAATATAAGATTCTGACAGAAGATGAATGTTACAAGCCATTTTAAAGGGAAGAAATTTTCCTACTTTATGATGTTCGAAGACCATCAGACTAAAATCTTAAAATAAATAACAAATAAAATGAAGATATATAAAACATTTCTCTTAAGTAAAAAGATGAACATTTTAAAGGGCCTTTTATTTACCTCTTCTACATTGGAAGCAGTCTTAGCAGACGTTTCCATGAAGATAAGTCCATGTTCTCGTGCAAAAGCTTCACCTTCTTCTTTTTTTACTTCTCTTCTAGATTCTAAATCACTAAATATGGGAAAGAAAGGGTCACATTATTAATCAACATGGTACAAATAGAGGCATTTGTATAAAGTACACCATAGAATTCAAAGTGGTACAAATAGAGGCATTTGTATAAAGTACACCATAGAATTCAAAGTTGTGATGACCATTCTTTCAATTAATATTTAACATACTAACTGTACTATTCTGGGTATTATGAGGGTTAGTACTTAGAACATACTGTCTAGTTTGAAAGAACAATCCAACAGAAGAAGTCTGTGTTAGAGTTCTAGAATGTTAGAACTAGCCATAACTTAAGAGAGCCTCTAGTCCAATACCTATATTTTGAGTACAGTGGATTCCCACAGAAGAGAGTCATTTTGCTAAACATAATTTGAAAGAGCCGGACTATACTATCCTCCTTGATTGGCCAGACTGACTGGGTTTCTATGAATGTGATCAAAATAGCTCTCAGAAACTATAGGAAATTGTTTAGTAAAATCCAAAGTACTAAAGAGACATTAGGTAACTGATCTCAGTTTGTTTAATTTCCAGTTTCTTCTTAAAGCAAAACTGATATAGACAGAGAAAGAGAGAGGGAGGGAGGGAGGAGAGAGAGAGATAAAAGGAGAAAGAAGAAGAAAGTGTAAGCTAGAAATTTCCAATGAAAGAAGGGTATTAGTGAGGTTGGTGGCAGGGAGGGGAGTAGCAGTCTCTTTCAAAGTGTGTTTTATTGTAAAAGTTAAAAAACTATGATCATATTTACTACTTTTTATTTAGATATTATTTACTACTACATATTTATACATCGAAAAAGATGTAGGATAATATAATATCTACATACTTCCAGCTAGCCTTGACATAATATTTGCCAGATTTCAGGTTTCTTTTAAGAAATAAAATCAGCAATAGCAGAATCACCACCTGTGTATGTGTCTCTGATCCCATTCTCCCTCTTACCCTAAAGGTAACCACTACCTGATTTTGGTGTTTTCATTCTCATGCACGTTTTTGCATTTATACTCATGTTTATAACCATAAATAGTATTTCCTTTCCATGTTTTCAAAAATTCAGATGTAGCTACTGTTTTACAACTTGTTAACTTTAGTCAACATTATGTTTTTCAAGTTTATCCATACAATACATGTAGATCTAGTTTATTTTTTTTACTGCTGTATTATAGTCTACTGAATGAATATAATACAATTTAAATTTTCCATGAGACAAAGTTACTTATAATTTTTCATTATTATAAACAATGTTACAATAAAAATTTTATTCAGTTTTTTGTGTATACATGTGCCAAGGCTTTTCCAGGGCAGTTTTCTTTTTCTTTGAGAGACAGTCTCACTATGTTGCCCAGACTGGTCTTGAACTCCTGGACTCAAGTGATCCTACCACTTTAGCCTTCCTAATTGCTGGGATTACAGGTATGAGCCACTGAGTTCAGCTTGGGTAGTATTTTTCAAACTGTGCCATGACTCAGTGAATTGTAAAAATCACATCAGTAGGAAACAATCAGAATTTTTTTAAAAAAAGAAATAGGCCGGGTGCAGTGGCTCACACCTGTAAATCTCAGCATTTTGGGAGGCTGAGGCAAGTGGATCACCTGAGGTCAGGAGTTGAAGACCAGCCTGGTCAATATGGTGAAACCCTGTATCTACAAAAATACAAAAATTAGCTGGGCATAATGGCAGGTGTCTGTAATCCCAGTTCCTCAGGAAGCTGAAGCAGGAGAATTGCTTGACCCAAGATTGTGTCATTGCGCTCCAGCCTGGGCGACAGATCGAGGCTCTGTCTCAAAAAAAAGAAAAAAAAAAAAAAAAAACCCAACAAACCAAAAATAAAAACAATATAAAATATCAGAGTGTATCACCTATATACATAAGTTCCATGTACTGCATAATGGAACTTATGTATATAGGTAAAATTTATTAAAATTTTGTTATATATGTAGGTATATGCACAATTTATATACTAGGTCATGATGTAAAATACATTTATTGGCCGGGCGCAGTGGCTCATGCCTATAATCCCAGCAGTTTGGGAGGCTGAGGTGGGAGTATCACGAGGTCAGGAGTTCAAGACCAGCCTGACCAACATGGTCTTGAACTTGACACCCTGTCTCTACTAAAAATACAAAAATTAGCCGGGCATGGTGGCACGCGCCTGAAATCCCAGCTACTCATGAGGCTTAGGTAGGAGAATCGCTTGAACCCGGGAGGCAGAGGTTGCAGTGAGCCGAGATTGTGCCATTGCACTCCAGCCTGTGGGACAGAGCGAGACTCCATCTGAAGAAGGGGAAAAAAAAAAAAAAAATATATATATATATATACACACACATATATATTTAGGTCAAGCGAAAAAACTCAAAAGCCGTAGTATTTTATATACTTAGTACAAAGTTTTAAAAACACCAGTTTTCCAGGCATTACATCACATTGTCTTTGTTCACTCCCTTTGAATCCCACTTAAGTTCTTACGTTACTCAAATATCTATCAACTCATGTCCCCTTTTTGTTTAGGGTTTGTAATACAATCCTTATACTATTAAAATACTTTCATCTTTTAAATCTCTACTTCCTATTTCTTATATAACCAATTTATTAGTAAAATGCCATAGTAAGAAAAATCTGTGTCATCTGTTGTTCTGACTAAGTCACTGCCCTTCACTGGCTCCCTACTGCTTAATGCCTCTAATTCAAAAATTGCTTATTCCCTGTTATGATGTCTACCCACAATTCACGTCATCTAAAAATAATAATCTCATTTATTTCTCTCTGTTCTTGCTTGTTCATTATACTCCTAATTTTAAAGGTCACCCACCTACAATCATCAGAAACATCTCCTGGTTACATACTATATTTCTTTTCACATTTGAACTATCAGCTCCTAGTGGTCAGCAGTCAAATTTAAGCCACCAATAAGCTGTCATTCATTATGTTTCCAGACACAAGGAAAAAATCGGTAAAAGGATAAAAATTCTCTTTATTCTCCAAGTATTCTCCTCCTATTATTTCATACCTTGAAAGGCAGAATAACTATTTCCATTGTAGAAAGACTAAAGCTTCTCTCCAACAGCCTTAACCTTAAAAAGGCTTAGTGAGATGACTTAAATGTGGAAAATATACAAGAAAGGCCTTCAGAGAATATCATCTTCAGAGAATACTACATAAAGTGTAGTAAGTTTCTTCTCTACACAAAGAAGTAAGCAATGTTTAGCTTTTTATAATGTAAATATCACTTAATTAAATATTTTCTCTTAATAGCAAATCTCAATTTCTATTAAACACTCCAAAATCTATACAGTATAATGATGTTTTACATTAGCTTTTTTATAGCTTTTTTGAGATGTAACAGACATAAAACAAGTTGTACTTAAATGCAGTATCTGTTGAGTTTTGAGATATGTATGCCTGTAAAGCCATCAGTCTCCCAACACTTTCCTCATACTCCCATTGTAATCCATCCCTTCTTGCCCCTGTACCCTAGACAGCTGATGATCCGCTTTCTGCCACTACAGATTAGTCTGCATTTATCAGGATTTTATATAAATGTAATCACATGGTATTTTTGATCTAAGTTTTTTCACTCTAATTATTTTAAGAATCATCCATTTTGTTGCATGTATCAATAGTTCATTCCTCTTTATAGTTGAGTTGTAGTCTGTTGTAAGGCTATATCACGATTTATTTTTCCATTCACCTGTTAATCAATATGTGGGTTGTTTCCAGTTTGAGGCTACTACAAATAAAGCTTGTATGAAAATTTGTACATAATTCTGTGGACACATGAAAACGTATTTATGTTGGGTAAACATTTGGGAGTAAAATGGCTAGGAAACACAGATGTCTGTAACTCTTTTGCCCAGGCAGGAGTGCAGCTGGCACAATCATAGCTCACTACAACCTCGAGCTCCTGGACTCAAGTGATCCTCTCACCTCTGCTTCCTGAGTAAGTAGGGCTAAAGGCTTGTGCCACTATGCCTTAGCCTCCCAAAGTGCTGGGACTACAGGTGTGAGCCGCTGTACCTGTCCTTCAACAAATTTTTCGATAAATTTGATAAGATGTCTTAAAAATACTTAGTTTTACAATCCATGAAGAAAGTTGTATCTCTTTATTTACTAAGTCTGTTTACAATATTCTCTCTCTTTTTTTTTCAATCTATGGTGATGTCAACCTTTCTTTCCTAATATTGCTAATGTTTGTCTTTTTCTCTGATCAGTATCTATTTTATTTTATCTTCTCGAGAACTAGCTTCTGGTTTCACTGTTTTTTTATCATCTTTTTTTTTTTTTTTTTTTTGCAGGGGTTGGGGAGGCTTTCCTTGAGTTTGATTTGCTCTTATTCTAGTTTCTTAAGGTAAAAAATAGTCTACTTTCTTTGTTTTTTTTTTTTTTTTTTTTGAGAGAAGGTCTTGCTCTGTTGCCCAGGCTGGAGTACAGTGGCATGAACACAGTTCACTGCAGCTTCAACTGGGCTCAAGTGATTCTCCAACCTCAGCCTCCTGAGAGCTGGAACCACAGGAATGCACCATCATGTCTAGCTAAATTTTTAAATTGGTAAAGATGGGGTCTCCTTGTGTTGCCCAGGCTGATCTTGAACTCCTGGGATCAAGGAATCCTCCTACCTGGGCCTCCCAATGTGTTGGGATCACAGGTGTGAGCCACTGCACCTGACCCTAGACTGTTCATTTAAAATTTTTCTTAATAGTACTATTTTTAACTGCATCTCACACATGTTCAAGGATTGCAGAAAAACAGAGAAGCTAACTTGTGGGAAATAGATATAAGCACAAATAATTCCTGTCCATAAAAATGCAGACTGTGTCCCGTGGAATACAATTACTACCCTTCGAATATTGTTCAGTTTTATGTCCATCTTGTAAATTCATTTCAGTATTCCTTATTTTACTATGAATGTGTGGTACTTTGAGTTCCCTTTTGAACTGGTTGAAATATCTTACCAGTTTCCTTATCTTGTTAATTAATGAGATAAAAGTTTTGAGATGTGCTCATAAAAGTCATGATTTTACCTCTCTAAAAACAGCATCTCTTAACAGTATTTTATTAATAGAACCCTAAAGAATGAATGAACTGGATGTGGTGACTTATCCCTGTAATCCCAGTATTTTAGGAGGCCCAGGTGGGAGAATCACTTGAGGTTAGGAGCCTGAGATCAGCCTGGGTAACAAAGTGAGACCCTTTCTTTGCAAGAAATAAAAAAATTAACTGGGCTTGGTGGTGCCTGCCTGTAGCCTCAGCCTCTTGGGAGGCTAAGGCAGGAGGATTACTTGATCCTGGGAGGCCAAAGCTGCAGTAAGCTATGATCACACCACTGTACTCTAGCTTGGGTAATAAGAGTGAGACCCTGTCTCAAAAAAACAAAACAAAACAAAAAGAATGGTGCCTAACATTTTGAAAATACTTTAATATTTTCTTATCACTGTAAGTTTCTACCAAAATTAGTCAAAACTTTCTCATATTCTTGGAAGTTTATGGAAACTGGCCAAGCAAATATGTTTTCCCATATACTAGCACTTTAAATTGAGAGTACAAGGATGTTCAATCCATCTCTCCAAATAAATCAGTGGGTTTTACTTTATATCAGTAATCTGATAAAACTCCATCAGATTACTTTTTAAAGTATTTCTTTACACAAAAACTATTTCAAATAACAACAGTAATAATTTCCAACAAAGTTTATTATCGGCATTTTAAAAATCAAAAGAATCCTTCTGTCACAGGTAAAGTAAGTGTTGGGAATTATAATTTGAGAAAAATATTACCCAGTAAGATTGAATGTAGATGGCTAAACGATTCTTACTCAGTGTGATGTATAATGCAACAGGGACCCTTGTAAACTGTCATATGCCAAAAAAAGTCACAAGTAATAAAAAAAAAAAAAATCAAAAGAAATTCTTAGAATTTCTGAAATTTTTTAATTTAAGAGGCTAGTAACTTATATTTGAACAAAGGTTAAGGAAAGTAGTCACATAAACAGTATAGTCTTCATCATTAATGCAATATAAGCTCTAAATTATCCTTTTTACCTTTTATTTCCAATAAGCATAATGACCATGTTGGAATTGGAATGCTGGCGGGCATCTTCTAACCAGGTTGTCAAGTGGTTGAATGTATCTCTCCTAAACATAAATAATAATTTAATTACTATGTTCAAAGCATTTCCCTTAGTATTATACAATAGACAATATATATATTATTAAAGAGAACCATTTTTAGCCATATCCACTTATGTAACGAAAAGTAGTTTTAAGCAGCATTACACTTCAGTTTATATATTAAATGTAACTACACTTTAGAAAATTCCAATGAATAAATGATATTGATAAAATTCATCAATTTAAGGGTGTTTATTCAGATAAGAAAAACAATTCAGTTGCAGGTTTCTGTAGTAAATTTAAATTTGACTCAACGCACAGTTTTAAAGGTGAGTAGCCAGGGCAGAAAGGCTAAGCTATTCTTTTATTACTGTTAACCAAATTTAATTAGAAAAATTCTCTATATCAACTACTGAATTGCAAAGTTTTCAAGTTCTCACCTTGTAATATCATAAACTAGTAAAGCTCCTGCTGCACCTCTGTAGTATGACCTTGTGATGGAACGAAAGGATTCTTGCCCTGCCTGTGAAGAAAGAAAAAGTTGAGAGTTTGCTTTAATACAATGTCCTCTACATTTTCATATTATTCATATACAGAATACGGGCAGGTAGGAAAGGAGTGCATAAAGGGAAAGAAGAAAACTTCACCAGTCTTAAGAAAAAGTTACAAAATATCACTATTGCTTAAGACAACCAGATGCACATGCAGCCACTCTGGCAACCTCCCCACCCTGCAAGACCTCTAAACCCTTTTTGGCAATCCCTGACAACCCAATTTACTGAATGGCTTCACAATACACGAATCATTATTAAAGGACAGAATGGACTCCTAGCAACTAAGCTCTGAAGACAAATTTGAAAGGAAGCAAATAACCCAGAGCCCCACATTTGAATTCAATAACCCACTCCCTGGGGCAGCTGTTGACACTAGAATAAATAAAGCCCATTGTAAATAAATGATGAATGACATCTTTACGCCCACCATCTGCTGGTGTAAAGGTTGTTGGAAGGCCAAGGATGCAGATTTTATCAGTTATATCATAAACTGCAGTGAGCTTTCAACAGTCATCAAATGGAATTCTTTGAGCAATCATTTTATTATGAAAAACAAAATGGTTCTAAATTTAATTTATATAATTTTTTTCTCCACACTTAATCAATTTTCTCTGTATTTGATATATAATGCTTGTCAAAATGCAACAGGATGTAAATGTTATCTTTATATTCACTTGTGAAACAGAAAAAAGAGATTATGCAAAGCTAGGTAATTTTTCTTTTACTCATGGTACTAATTTTGTTTTATTTAAGAATTGCTGGTGAGGAATGTGACTGTTGTCTCTGAGTTTAAAACTGAGACAGTTCTTGTAAGTTTTTCCATTTTTAATCCCTTCTTTTTCTACTTTTGCAAAAACCTAAGCATTTTTATTAAGTAAACATAAAGCCAATTTTAATGATTTTTATATTCAAAATCCACTAACTTGAAAAATATTGATGTTTACACGTTCTGAGTTCTGATCTTGTAAATATTTAGCCCTTCCCATCCTCAGAATGCACATGGACAGCTCATGTTCTGCCCTGTTTAACACTCAACACTCTACAATACCTTGCTCTTGCTGGCCCTTCCTCTATACTCCCTCCCTACCACACCCCCTACCCCTGGCATGTGACTAAGTATGTGCTAGGCACGGGGTCTGGCACATAGCAGGCATTCAGAGAAAGCCTGTTGAGTGCAAAAGTGGAAGAATAGGTTGGGCATGGTGGCTCACGCATGTAATCCCAGCACTTTGGGAGGCCAATGTTGGCGGATCGCTTGAGCCTGGCAGTTTAACCTATTTATGCCTAGTGTTCCATTGAATGCTAAGCTTGTGGGAGTTATTTATATCTTACTGCTCAAGGTCATGGCCAAGGTCTGATTTTTCACAAAAAAATTTTGCAACCTTCCATATAAATGGGTTAAGACCAGCCTGGGCAACATGACAAAACCCTGTCTCTACTAAAAATACAAAAATTAGCCAACTGTGGTGGTGCACCCCAGCTACTTGGGAGGCTGAGGTGGAGGGATCATCTGAGCCCAGGTGGCGGAGGTTGCAGTGAGATGTAATTGCACCACTGTACTCCAGCCTTGCTAACAGAGCAAGACCTTGTTTCGAAAAACAAAAACAAAAAAACAAAAACAAGTGAAAGAAGAAATCCTAATGTCTTACTTATATGCATAAATCAGTACTCCATCCTATCTGATTGGACATCTGTAAATCCGAATGTGCTACGATTCAATGCAAATAACTTCTCCTATGTGGAAACTAACAATTAGACTCTCTCTTGGGTTGGCATTTTGGCAGTTAGAATAATGTCATGCTAAATTAGACAGTGAGAAAGCCATCACATAAAAAGGCTATGTAAAAATAGCCAAATCATTTTACATGGCTTAGGTTAAACTACAAGACAGCCAGGTATAGTGGCTCATGCCACTTTTGGGAGACTGAGGTGGGAGTACTGCTTGAGGCCAGGAGTTCAAAACCAGCCTGGCCAACATGGCGAGACCCTGTTTCTACAAAAAATTTTTAAAAATTAGCTGAGTGTGGTGGCTCACACATGCAGTCCCAGCTACTTGGGAGGTTGAAGTGGGAGGATCACTTGAGCCAAGAAGTTCGAGGCTACAGTGAGCTATGATCACACCACTGCATTCCAGCCTGGGCAACAGATGAGGTCCTGTCTCCTTAAAAAAAAAAAAAGAACAACAAAAAAAAACTAGAAGATATCTTATTTATTTAGACCAGGTTTCACCATTCGAACTACTGGACTTTAAGTAATCAATCTGCCTAAGCCTCCTAAAAGTGCTGGGGTTACAGGTGTGAACTACTTCCCAGCCAAATTCACTGTTCTAAAGGCACACCAGCAGGGAGTATCTTCATTAACTGCTTAGCACAGGAAAAATAAGGACTAGATTTTTAGGGATTAATTTCATTGTAAATCCTATGTACCAAGAAAGGATTCTGTGTTAGCTACAGTAGTCCCCTCTTATTTGCAGTTTTACTTTTTGAGATTTCAGTGACTGGTGGTCAACTGCAATCTGAAAATATTAAATGGAAAAGTCTAGAAATAATAATTCCTAAGTTTTAAATTGTATACTCTGAGTAGTGTGAAAAAAGTCTCCCACTGTCCTGCTGCTCCATCCTGCTGGGGATATGAATCATCCCTTTGTCCAGCCTATTTTCACTGTATACACTATCCTACCTGCCTGGTAGTCAGTTAGTACAGGTTGAGCACTCCTTATCCTAAATGCTTTGAACCAGAAACATTTCAGATTTTAGAATATTTGCATTTTACTTATCAGTTGAGCATTCCTAATCTGAAAACCAAAATTCAAAATGCACCAATGTACATCTCCTCTGAGTGTCACATAGAAACTCAAAAAATTTGGGATTTTCAAATTAGGGATGCTTAAACTGCAGCCACCTCTGTTATTGGATTTAAAAAATAGTATATATAGAGTCCAGCATTATCTGCAATTTCAGGCATCTTCCGGGGGTGTTAGCACGTATTCCCCTTGGAGAAGGAGTAACTACTGTAATACAAAAAAGACACATATTTTATTAGTTCAAAATAAAATCAGGTTTACAGCTCTAATATCACCCATGGCTCATCATCAAGGAAAGGTAAAAGTCCTTTAAAACAATCTCTGCAGGAACATTCTGTGGGATGAATTAAAAATACATTGCTAGAAAACCACTACTATAAGATCTAAAACTTCCGGTTTAGAGCCTAGATAAGATACAGTAAGAGAGTAAAAGACAAAATAAATTTAGAAAAAAAGGCCGGGCGCGGTGGCTCACGCCTGTAATCCCAGCACTTTGGGAGGCCGAGGCGGGTAATCACGAGGTCAAGAGATCGAGACCATCCCGGTCAACATGGCGAAACCCCGTCTCTACTAAAAATACAAAAAATTAGCTGGGCATGGTGGCGCGTGCCTGTAATCCCAGCTACTTAGGAGGCTGAGGCAGGAGAATTGCCTGAACCCAGAAGGCGGAGGTTGCGGTGAGCCGAGATCGCACCATTGCACTCCAGCCTGGGTAATGGGTAACAAGAGCGAAACTCTGTCTCAAAAAAAAAAAAAAAAAAAAAAAAAAAAGAGAAAAGCAAATTTCTATAACCATTCTCATTCCTTCTGATCTGTTTTGCAAAGAACAAAACACATGTTCCAAAATACAAATAACTTACACAATACATTTGAATCTAGACTTCTGCCCACTACAAAATTAAAAAAAAGTTCAAGCAAATAAAAAAACATAATTTCCACTGAAGACTATGACTGTAGCTATGCATCTTAAAAATCCATGATTATTTAATAATAAATACATGAGTATTCACAATAGTTTACAAATTCTTGAGACTACTTAATATGAAAACTATCACAAACTCTGGCCTATTCTCTTTGGTAATGGTGTTAGTAGCCTTGAAATAAATCTTGCCCAGAGAAGTTTTTTTTTCATAGTATGGCTTCTCTAACTATAAATAAACTGTTATATAACAACTAACTGCATAAAGTTAGCCCAAAGGTTAACTACCTTGACATATAAAAGCAAAGTAATCTGATTTTTTAAAAGCACTTTAATATATACCTATCCAAACTTGGATTAACCTATATTGTTTTAAGTGAAACAAAAATGTTAACTAAGGTATTATAAATGTGTTTGATCCTCTTCATTATAAACTCTTGGTTAACAGAGATTTTGAAAGCTTGAAACCAAACGGGATACAGAATTCTTTGTATTTAAAAGAAATGACTGCATAAGTGAATTGTACCACAAAAGAAACTTGGGGTGGGGTGGCCAGAGTGGACAGTTAAGTTCTCTTGGCTCACAATATAACTCTTAGATTTATTTAAAAATCCACAAGATTGGCCGGGCATAATGGCTCACGCCTGTAATCCCAGCACTTTGGAAGGCTAAGGCAGGCGGATCACCTGAGGACAGGTCAGGAGTTTGATACCAGCCTGGCCAACATGGCAAAACCCCGTCTGTACTAAAACTACAAAAATTAGCCAGGCATGGTGGTATGCTCCTGTAATCCCAGCTATTCTGGAGGCTGAGGCAGAAGAATCACTTGAACCTGGGAGGCAGAGGTTGCAGTGAGCTGAGATCTTGCCACTGCATTCCAGCCTGGGTGACAAGTTGGGACTCCATCTCAAAAAAAAAAAAAAATTTCCCAAGATACTCAGAGATGCAAAAAAGTAGAGCAGAACAAGTCCGCCTAAGAGATAAAGAACATGCTCATTTTTAGTGATGTTTAATATTAAATCAGAGTCATGTAACATTTGTGCAAAATAAGTCTTCCGCTTCATCTTTCATGTAAGGATTACTAAATTAAAATTGGTCCTTTGCACCATAATTTTAAAACTTATTTCTAACTGCCAGATAAAGAATCCCTCAAATTGGCTTTCTTACGCGTCTGAGTCTTTTGGTGAATAGCAATTTTTGTAGTAACCAGGCTGGCAACTAGTAGTAATCTTAACTCTTCTTCCTCTTCTACCCCATAAAATATAACTTTATACATATTAAGCTATAGTTCAAAAATCTCTAAATACCCTCAATTAAAGTCCTAAGCTCTTGTGAATCAGATCTCTACTTGTCTCACAAGAATTTTTTCATATTCGATCAAAGTCTGGTTCATACAATCCATTGTTTTCTACTGATATGTTGCCTATAGTCTGAAAATTCCTGCTTTTATGCCACTGTTTAACTGCTTGCCTGAAAAACTATTTTCTTCTCTCTCCACCTATCCAATTTCCATTTCCTTTGAGGACCAGCTCAAGCCCTAATTCCTTCACAAAGCTGGGAAAGCTCGTCTACCACAGCCCACAGTTATCCTTTTCTCCTCACAAATCCAAAAGCACTTTCATGTGGTCATTTGGTTCTAACACAATTCATTAGATAAAATGAAGATACTACTCAAACACTTATCTTTTTTCTTCTTTAGTTATCCTTGAAAGACAGCTTAACTAAGAATACTATATACATACACACACACACAGTTTTTTTTTTGCAGGGGGAGACCGAATCTCACTCTTGTCACCCATGCTGGAGTGCAATGGTGCGATCTCAGCTCATTGCAACCTCCCAGGTTCAAACCATTCTCCTGTCTCAGCCTCCTGAGTAGCTGGGATTACAGGCGCCTGCCACCACACCCAGCTAATTTTTGTACTTTTAATAGAGATGGGGTTTTGCCATGATGGCCAGGCTGGTCTTGAACTTCTGACTTCAGGTGATCCACCTACCTCGGCCTCCTACCGTGCTGGGATTATAGGTGTGAGCCACCGTGCCTGGCCACTAAAGTATATTTATAGTAGGCACTCAAATATGTTACCTGGATTGATTCCAAAGAGTCAATAAAGTGAGAAAATTTGTGAGAATCAATGTTATAGTAATACTTCTCTTACTTGCATTGCGAGTTATTTATCTAACAACTCCAGCTATGTAGAACACAGATAAGAACCAAAAGAAGGAAAGAAGGATTTCTAAACAATAGTCAAACAAACTGTGCCTTGCCCAAGCATTAGATCTCAGTTACTTTACTTAGCAGACTCAACTTAAAAATTCAGACATTTATCAAGGAACTGCTGTCACTGAGGGGAAAGATTTTGAAATCTACATGCATGTACAAAACTTCTATTTTGGGTGACAGGAAGATCAGTAATAATCAATGTGATTTTTATGCTGTCTGACTGTCCAAAAGGGTGATGAAAAAATCAACCTGGACTATTTAGTTCTGGGATCCTGAGAAGAGAAACAATGGGTAGAAATGCCTAGAAAAAACAGTAGAAGCTGAATGCTTTAAAAAATTTGAGGATATTTACTTTGGAAAAAAGGCTTAGTTGGGCACAGTGGCTCATGTTCTAATCCCAGCACTTTGGTAGGCCAACGATGGCAGACTGCTTTAGCCCAGGAGTTTGTGACCAGCCTTGGGAACATGGCAAAATACTATCTCTACAAAATAAAAAAAAATTAGCCGGGAGTGGTGGTATGTGCCTCTAGTTCCAGGTACTAGGAAGGCTGAGGTGGAGGCTGCGGTGAACCTTGATCACACCAGTGTACTCCAGCCTGGGTGACAGGGCAAGACCCTGTCTCAAAAAAAGAAAAGAAAAAAAAAAGATAAAACAGGGTATGATCACTGACGTCAGATCCTTTTAGTGCTGCAATGTAAAAAAAAAAACTGGAGACCACAGGTAGGAGGTAATCACTGAAGTAGAATGAAATGTCTAAGACAGTTTCCTGTCCCTGCAGTTGTTCAAGAAAATGTAGATGAACAGCTGCCTAAGGAGGCAGAACAGCTGCAGCTCTAAGCCTCTCAACTTCTGGCTGGGGGGATAGAGGGGGGAAGAAGGAAGAAGTGACAGTAATGGGAGCAGAGAGGAAAGACAGCAGTGAAGGCAGGATTGTTTCCAGGCCTCAGGGTTCCAGGCCCTTTCCCTGGCTCACCACATCTGGTCATCCATCCTTACTGATGCATTGAAACAAAATAGCATTCAATTTTCAGAAACAGTAAATCAAGAGTATAAAGTAACACGTTTTTCAAAGGAGAAAAAAATATGCCTGTGATTTGCTGAGAAGAAACTTAGTGTGTTAGTTTTCATACAATTTTGTCAAAATTTGACTAACTTGATAAAAGACATCTAAAAATAGAAATATTTCTAGGAAAGCTGAGTAGATATATGAACTTAACTAAAATATCCATATTACAAACTTTTTTAGAGGGGCTGGGAAATCAAACATATTTGGATATGCTGGAAGAGTGACAGAAGGCCAGAGACAAAGAGCACGAGCAGAACAAGGCGGTAATGGCTAGCCAAGGTCTAACAGTGAGAACACACTTCTGCCCTTTCTGCCAATGAACAGAAACCAGGGGCAACATATGTTTCTTCTTTGACTTCCCCTGGCAGAAGAATAATATTTACAGGTTTGGCTTTTAATAAATGAAAAAAAAAGTAACTCAGTACAGGGTCAAGTGTCAGTGCTTTAAGGGAGGCACTGACAGACTCTTATCATTGCTTCCAGCTGTGATACTGATTGATAGCCTTAAGGCCTCCAAGGAGTATCTGCTGGCAGCTATCCTCACTATTTGCAAAAGAAAGCAAAGGTGGTGGATGTGAAAATTTTGCAAGGAAAACTCCTTGTTTTAAATTTTTGAAGATAAAAATGATAAATATGCTAAGATACTAAGACAAGTTTTCCCTTGAAGGGAAAACTTCATTTCTATAAGGCTGATGAAACAAATAATATTTTACTAATTTTCCCCTGAAGGACTCTAGGATGGTTTTGTAAACATTCTGGGTCATGAATAGACATAACCCTTGCTACCAAAAATGTAACTGGCTATCCAAATGTATAGACACATTGTAAAACATTAATGGTATGGAAAATCCTGTTTCACTCAGATATAAACTAAGTGTGAGATCAGCCTTAATGTGTATTAGATTACATTTATTAAAAAGTTTTGGAGGTTGGGTATGAAGTAAAAAGAAAGTCAATGAAAATAAGAGAAAAGCCTGACCAGAAACACAGTGAGACTCCATCTCTACAAAAAATTTAAAAAATGAGCTGCACATCGTGGCCTGCATGTGTAGTCCCAGCCACTCAAGAGGCTGAGGTGGGAGGATCGCTTGAGGCCAGGCATTTGAGGCTGCAGTAAGCCATGATTGTGCCACTCCACTCAAGCCTGGGCGACAGAGTAAGACACTGTCTCAAAACCAAACCAAACCAAACAAAACCAAAACAAAAAATAACAAAAAAGGAAAACTATAAACCAAGACTCAAGAAACAACCTCCAAAAGAAATAAGTTACACTTTTTTAGAACAGTCCTTTAAATCTGGAACAGGCCATTGGTTCCTGGAGCTCTCCTTGTAGAAGTGCTTGAGTTCTTGGGCATTATGATGTCTTTAAAGGGACCACAGTCTCTCTCAGATACAGAGGAAAGAAAATGAGCCCTCTGCTCTCCTAGAGGAACACAAAAAAGAGTTCTTTTTCTATTCCCTTCTCATACTGTCCAGCGTAAGAACTTATTTTAGATTTATTTTGAAAGTTTATTGTTGTATAAAGAAATCAACCCAAGCTAAGAAAACAAAAACAAAAACAAAAAACCAGGCTTCTATCAAAAGAATGCATGATGAATTAATCTACAAAAGAGACAACTAGGAAATGAATGGCTTACTCAATTTTCAAAAAACACAGATTATTTAAGGGACTACTTTAAGAATAGAAGAACAAGTGAATAAACTAAAATAACCTCAAGACAATGAAGTGGTTTATGCCTAAAATATCACATAATTATCATTACTGTATTAATCTTTCCTTTCCAAAACCATGTACTTTAGTAGATGATGTCTCCTGAACACAGCCAGTGACCCTGTAAGTTGTTTAGACAGAATGAGATTCTCTATTCATTCATTAAGTAAAATTTACCAAACACTGTATGTATCAGTCACCAAGCTAAGAATACAGGATACAAAGTTGCATAAGATATAGGTGGTTCCTCCTCCCTTAACGCTTATTCTGAGAAGGGGAGATATGTGAACAAAAAGCTATGACAATGGGATCACAGTAACAACAGGGATATGCACAAAATATTACAGGAAGAGTAAGTTATTTCCATGGGGATCAAAAAGTCTTCACAAAAGAGCTGACATCTTAGCTGCTTTCAATGGAAAAGCAAACAAAAAGGCACTTCAAGCAATGCAAGTAGTTATACAAAAGTATAAGGAATGAAAAATATGTTTACTGAAGAACAACAAGTAGTCTGGTTCACATTACACAATGGAAAGGTGTGTGTTACACAAGGTTATAAGCTAAAACGAGTAACACAGTTTATGTAAATCAGTTCTGAAAAAAAGAAACAGCTAGGTGTGGTGGTGAACGCCTATAGTACCAGCTATTCAGGAGACTGAGGTGGGAGGATTGCTTGAGCCCAGGAGTTTGAGGCTGCAATGAGCTATGACTGTGCCACTGCACTACAGCCTGAGTTACAGAGTGAGACCCTGTCTCAAAAATAAGAAGAGAGAGTCTTTTAATATAGAAGTAGAAAATATTTCCTTTTGGTTGGAGATTATTAATTTTAAACCTCTAAGAAAAAAGAGACTTTGTGTATTTTATTTTGATCTTTTCCATGCAGTTTTGAGATGCTGCCTGAGAGAATGCAAATCAAAAGTTTTGAGATGCTTGAGGCTCACGTGGGAAACCCCTAAGGAATAGTGAAAGTATTAATCTTCACTGAGGAAGAGGAGGCAAAAAAGTACAAGAACCCAGAGTCAAGTGGACAATTCAAGGACAGGACCAGACAGAAATGTAGGGTTATTATTTAAGGGACAACTGTGACACACAGGAAATATCAGGAAACCCAGGTCCCGCAAGAGCCTTCAGCAACTTGCTTGGTCTAGGGGGTCTTCACAGACTGGATGTTCTCTAAGGTTTCTTCTTTCAATGGCTACTACACATGACAAGTGAGAAACAAACTGAGTGACTTGAGAAAAATAGGCCACGGGTATATGATGATTAAATCCCATGTATTTTATATCTCATTTACTAGTTTAGAGAATATGATCTTTGAAGCAACAGAAGACCCTTCCAGGTTTTCTCAGCTGGGGTTCTGTGAAGAATTATCTCCTAATATCCTGAAGCAGTGGTTCTCAAAGTGTGATCCTGGGACCTTGGGGACTCCTCAGACTCTTTAAGGGTCCATATGGTCCTCCATTTCCCAACTGCCTATTTGTGTGAGGCTGGATTTTCTTCATATACTTCAACTAAACAACATATGTGAAGCTCAGTGCAGAACCAGATATGAGAATCCAGTGTCTTCTATTAGGCAGACGGATATCACTAGTCTTACCAGAAAAATATAGTTTTTTTTTTTTTTTTTGGAAAAATACAGTTTCCATTACAATTTTATTGGTTACCCTAACAATAAATTTATTAATTTAAAATGAATTAATGATTGAACATTTGATAAGTTTCTCATTTTAAATTTCTAATATGATAGATATTAATACCTTCAAGCCACAGAAGCTAAAGCTCTTTGGGGGTTTTCATTAATTTTTAGAAGTATAAAGCAGTTCTGAAACAAAATGGTTTGAAAATTGCTACCTTAAAGCACCCAATGTATATAATACAGTAACTTCACTTTTATGCATCTAGGATGGGAGAATAGAGAAAATAGTCACTCAAATCATTTTCTAAATACCATGGTTCAGATGAGAAACCACCATTAAAAACAGTATTGTATGGCATGTAATAGGTACTCAATAAATAAGGGTAAATGACAGAATTAGGATACTGGATTAAGAGCAACACGACTTCAAGTGGTTAGGACTAAAACTTATACAATAATAAGCTTGCAGAATAAGTTATTGTATAATATTGATATTCTTATTTTACTTCCTATGTGTTCTTGAGACATGCTGATTGTTTTTCTTAAAAACACAGTTTCTAGAGCATTTCATTTAATACCACATAACATAAGCATCCACTCAGGTATGCTCACTAACACCAACACCCGGGGCCCATCTATTGAAAACAGTGCATAGGAAAAACCAATCTTCTCCAGCACATTTCATCTCATGGCTGCAGGTTAGTGTCTAACAAACCATAACAGGCATATAATAACATTAAAACAAAACAAACGTACAATGTACTTTTATGAAGCAACTTTACTGAGATCATATAGTGCATTCTTCCTATACTTACCGTATCCCATATCTGAAGTTTTATCTGTTTCCCATCAATAGTTATCATTCGAGCACCGAACTCTACACCTAAATAGAGTAGAAAATGATTTGTTACAAAATTATTGAGAACATGGCTCACATTCAAGGATTAAAAACAGAAAGTTTACTTTCAAGACATGATATGCTAAGTGATATACAGATTGACTTTAACAAATGCAGTGCCTACTCTTAGAAAATACATAAGCTAAGGAAGAGGTGCTAATAAGTCATACCTAAGGACATAATTAAAATACTAAGATACTAAAGTCTGGCAGAGTCACTAATAAGAAACCAACTGTGGTCTTCATGTTTTGTAGGCTCAGTAACATAAAGACTAAAAAAGAGATCCAAGAGCCATAATTATTAATCACAAAAGTTAAATATTAAAATTTCTTAAAAATTACATTAATGTGGTATAAAAATCACTAAAAGGGATAGGTATATTTCAATACCATGGTATTGTGCCAGCATGGATAATTAGTAAGGAAAGAAATCTCCAAATCTGCCATTAGCTATAACCAATGTTTTAATATACTTCCCAGACAGTGCTCCATGAATAAATACACATGTAGAAATAAGTATACAATTCTGCATAAATGGGAACATAAAAATGCTGCTCTGCAATTTGCCTTTTGTTTTTTTGAGACAGAGTCTCACTCTGCCGCCCAGGCTGGAGTGCAATGGTGTGATCTTGGCTCACTGCAACTTTCGCCTCCCAGGTTCAAGCGATTCTCCTGTCTTAGCCTCTCCAGTAGCTGGGATTACAGGTGCCCACCACCACGTCCGGCTGATTTTTGTATTTTTAGTAGAGACAGGGTTTTACTATTTCTCTATTTTTAGTAGAGATATTGGTCAGGCTGGTCTTGAACTCCTGACCTCAGGTGATCCACCCGCCTCGGCCTCCCAAAGTGCTGGGATTACAGGCGAGAGCCACCGTACCAGGCCACAATTGCTTTTTATTCAATAATATATCACAGATATTATTCCGTATCACAAACATCCTTGCAAATCAATAAACATAAAAATATACCATTATTTTTGATGTTTGCATAATATTCTTTTGTGTATAGATAATTTACTAAATTGTTATTTTATTCCTACAGATTTAGGTTGTTCTCACATTTTCACTAAATAGTGATAGCTGAAATGAACTTTCTGCATACATTTTTCAACTTACTATAATTTTAGGCAATTTATAAGAAATAGGATTGCAAGGGGAAATAGGATTGCAAAGAGAATACAGACTTTACACTTACAAGTTTACTACTTTGGCTTTTAACTTGCACTTGTCAACTTTGGAAAGTACTCATTCAATCATCAAAACAGTAGTAGAAAAATAGGGGATAATTTTAGAAGAGCAAACAGCTGTAAAGACAACTCTGAAGGTAGTATATCTCTTATAACAAATAATTACTGCCTACAGTGTGTTCAATCAGTATTTAGACCAGAGTCAGGGTGAAGGAAAGACACACATGGTCACCAAAAACCAAATGTCATCCTGGCAGAAAAACAGCTTCTAGTTTTCCAGGGAAGAGCACACTGCCCAATGTTAGAATTCCAGTTTAGCATCTCCCATAACTCCCCAACTGTGATTAGGAAGGTGAAAAACAAAGGTAATTTGTCCTATGATATAAAACCTGGTGGGGTTTTATGCTACTTATTCTGTCCCACAGGCCTAATGAATACCAAGAAAGATGATGTTCACATTTCTCAGGCTTAGAAATACAGGAAAGCTAGGGAAAAGAGAACCAGGAGTCATGATGTATCAGACTGAAAAATGAAAAATTGTAACATTATGCCACATAAAACCATTACAGTGTTTACATATATATCCATCTACATATGCATACAGATTTATAACATAGCTATATGTATATATATATTCATATCTGTTCTGTGCCATAGGGAGGGGATACACAAAAAATCCATAAATGACATGAAATTAGTTGAGGGAAGAAACCAGTTGCTAAGTATGGTACAGATGTCCTTTGAAATACTCAGTACTGAAAAGGAATGTACTGAAGCACAAAATTCTACATGTCAGCAAGGTATCTGACAGAGTAGAGGCTTTCTCATGAATCTATTGTTTCTACCTACAAATGAGAGAGAAAAAAATTGTTTTTCCTTCCATTGTCAAGGATGGGCTGGCTTTTAAGGACAA
This sequence comes from Aotus nancymaae, assembly GCF_030222135.1. Taxonomy (NCBI): domain Eukaryota; kingdom Metazoa; phylum Chordata; class Mammalia; order Primates; family Aotidae; genus Aotus; species Aotus nancymaae. The sequence continues at coordinate 11,668,665 of NW_026988450.1, read as the reverse complement.
TCCTAAACTATCTACATTGCTCATAATGTCAAAATTAACAAAAAACAACTACGAACTAGAAACAGATCCATGAATGCTCCTGACACCAATGGTGGGCAAGTAAGGAAGGCAAGGCTAGCAACGGCAAGCAGATGCTGCCTCTCTGGAATTGATATCTTGAGCAGAGGGCTAAAGATACAGAAATTGACCTGTGACCACTCCATCTGAGCAGATGAGAAGCTAACACAACTGCCCCCGCTGCAAGATGACTGTTAACAGTTTCTGCTTTCTGGCCTCCAAGATGCTTTGTTCCTGCCCAATTCCAAGTTTCCAACCTCCTGTAGGTTCCATATACAACTACAGACATAGAATATTCCCTTTGCTTAATTTAGCTAGAATTGGGTTTTAGTATGTTCATCTCTTTATTCAAATTAAGCAGATCAGCTGGGCCCAGTGGTGCAGTGTTGCCTATAATCCCACACTTTGAGAGGCTGAGATAGGAGGATTGCTTGAGCCCAGGAGTTTGAGGCTAGCCTGGGCAACATAGGGAGAGCCAATCTCTATGAAAAATTAAAAAATCAGCCAAGCATAGTGGCATGTGCCTGTGGTCCCAGCTGCTTGAGAGGCTGAAGAGGGGAAGGATTGCTTGAGCCTGGGAACTTGAGGCTGCAGTGAGCCATGATCGGGTGGCGTGAGACCTTGTCTCAAAAAACAAAACAAGAGATAAAGTAAGCAGATAGAGATCATGAAGCTTACAATCTTTAAACAAAAATTTTGTCTCTAAAAATACATCCAATTTTAAATAAATCTGTTAAGTGAAAATCAAGAATGTTTCTAAACCAGGGAAATGTCATAATAGAATAGACTACTTTAACTTATCAACCAGGTCAGGATGAATAATTTAAAAAAGAAAAAAGCAAGAAGCAAAGAGACCAGTTAAAAGGCTATTGTACTATATTTAGGCATGAGATTAAAAAATGGTGGTGGGAAAAAAAATACACTTCTTAAAAGGAAAAATTGACAAGTGTTGTTGGTTACTGAAAAACTATGATTTTTGTTTTCCTATCCAATGAAACAAAAACAAACACACTTTAATTTCAGCTTCAGAAATATAACTCTTTCCCAATTACCTTCTCACAACTGGGTCCAATGTAGGCTTTACCCTTTAATTCTATGTGGATGAAAATACTGAGTCCTAGTCTCTTGGAAGCCTCAGAAACAAACACAGAAACCAAAAACTTGATTTCTCTTCTGGAATATTAACATTTTAAAATCCTTTTCCTTAGATGTATACATGCTTAAGAAGCCCATTTAGAAAGGTTTCCTTCTCTTTTTTATATGTGATAAATTGTTATTCCCTATGCCTTTGAGGCTCTCTTCCCAGATCCATTTTCAATTAACAGCCAATTTGGCTGCCAGATAAATTTCTATGAAGTCAAACTCAAGATTTCATTTACCTGACACTGTCAGAGAGTGATGCTTATTTTTTCAGAGATGTTATTCACTTCCAGCCTTCCAGAATCAAATACTCTGAATAGGTACACATTCCAATTGTCTCTAGATCGTTATCATCCTTGCATCATTTATTGAGCATTCATAATCAACATCTACTAGGTTCTGTGACCCTGTGCAAGTTAAGCCCCTTCTTTATCTTAGTTTTCTCATCTGCAAAATGATATTTATAATATCTATCTCATGAGTTTTTTTAAGATTAAAAGGATGAGTACATATAAAATAGAATAGTACCTGGCATACAGTATTTGTCAGGTATAATTATTATTCCATATTATGCACTAGAATGTCTAAACTACCCACATGACTAATGATGACAGCCCCTGTGAGAAAGGGCCATCTGTCAGAGCCAGGTAGTCACTGTTTGCTTCAGATAAATGTATTTTTTTTAAAGTTTCATTGACTCAAATATTCTGAAGCATCTTAAATATTGACTCGGCATAGTTAATGTACAGAGTACATTTACATTCACTTTATAGATCTAAAATAAAATTTCGATTAAAAAATAGTTTATGATAGCTACCATCTTCATTCTATAATAACAGGCTGTTGGACATAGTCCAACCATAAGCCATGGATGGACTATGACCCCAACAAAAAACAATCTATTTATAAATGTACATTGGAAACTATATAAATAGGAAACTATTTATATAGTTTCCCTTAACACACAGCAGGTAAAAAGACGGGGCTTCCTACATTCATCCTCCATAAAATTTACTTTGCCTTTTTAGGAGGACTGATCCTGATTATGAACAACGAAGTTCCAATGCATGAGCTACTAGGAATCCATACTGGTGTTGAGCATTATGTTGAAACTCTGTGCCTATACAGTTACTCTACGTTGTCTGTTTTTCAGTTTTGTTTTGTTTTGTTTTTGAGATGGAGTCTCACGCTGTCACTGAGGCTGGAGTGCAGTGGTGCGATCTCGGCTTATGCAACCTCTCACTCCCAGGTTCAGGTGATTCTCCAGCCTCAGCCTCCCGAGTAGCTGGGACTACAGGTGCGCACCACCATGCCCAGCTAATTTTTGTATTTTTAGTAGAGACAGGGTTTCACCATGTTGGCCAGAATGGTCTCGATCTCTTGACCTCGTGATCTGACTGTGTGAGCCGCCACACTTGGCTGTTTTTCAGCATTTTTTAATTGTTGTTCCTTTCTTGTTAACAATATTTCTCCACAAGTGTGGGTATCAAATCTCACTTCTTTTAAATGGGGGCTATAGTTTGGGATATGGATAGTTGTTCAGAAAAGAACTGTAATAAGCGGAGGTATTAAGCAATGGCATCCTCTGAGAAGAGAAAGACTGAGGATGTAAAAAGGTACTGTGTTCTGGGAGAAGCAAGCAGCAAAGACCTGATGGCATGTAGTGTCTATAAGTGTTAGGGAAAAGTAGGAGAGAAAGCAAGAGAGGCAGACTGAGAAGAATTATGAGCTCAGGAGTCAGTGGTTTATAAACAGAGTAGAGAATGTATCATTACAGGAGACAGAAGATAAGGACATGATGACTAGCTAAAATACCTAGGTGTGAGGAAATTCTGGTGATGGCTACATAGAGTACCCAGACAGCTCCCTACAACTACCAACTTGGAAACCATGTTGTACGAAAGTGATTTGGGGACCATGAACAGTGTGGACAGAACAAGAGATAAGTGGGCCTGAACCAAGCTGAGCCCATAAACTCTCTTGCCTAGAAAACTCTGAATTGAGTTAAAGAGAATCTCTGCTCTCCTGAATGGTAATGAACTTTGGAACTATTGACAATGTCCATTTCCCATCATGGATATATGGAAATAAAAAACAATGGTCAACAGGCCAGAGAAAAATGAAACAGGCATTAGAAGAGAATGGGAGACAATGAGGGAAGGATGAGAGACTGAGAAACAGAACTTCCCGTGTTCCCTCCTTAAGAGCTCTAAGCTCTGGTTCCAGGCTGACCCAGCTGGCTCCCTGCCCTCAGGTTCTGAGACACACCTGAATATTAAAATAATAAACTGTCCTTTTATTTAAACCCATCTAGGTAGATTTTTGTCATTTACAACCAACTGTAAAAGTTACAAAGAAAAAAATGGTATGCCAGTCAGTGCAACCAGAAAAAGAGAAACCACACTTAAGTACACAGGACATAGGGAATTAAATGTAGGGACTTGGTTACAGTAAAGAAAGAGCCCCCCAAAACCCAAAGGAGATGGGGAATAAACCCGGAGATTACAAATAGCAGGAAGCTGCTACCACCCCTAGGCTGGAAAGACAAGAGAGAAATAGGTTATCAGAGCTCAGGAACCAGACCACTTGGGCCTGCCAGGCAAGGGCTGGAGCCAGAGGAATGGAGAACACACAGTGGACCCGAGGAGAAAAAGATCCTTGGCTTTTCTTCTCTTTCAGCCTCCTATTTCCCGGTGCCCACCATTAGCAAACCTAGTGTGAAGCCGGCTGGTAATTTATATGAGTTACAGTTTTCCAAACAACTCTCAAGTCTACTCCTTCATCTCTCCCCACAAGTATAGCCTATAGCAGAGGTGTCTGATCTTTTGGCTTCTCTGGGCAAAGGGAAGAAGACGAACTGTCTTGGGCCACACATAAAACACACTAACACTGACAGCTGATGAGATTTAAAAAAAAAAGAAAGAAAGAAAACAAAAAAATCTCATAATGTTTTAAGAAAATTTACAAATTTGTGTTGGGCCTCATTCTAAACTGTCCTGGGCTGCATGCCGTCCGAGGTTTGGACAAGCTTGGCCTATGCCAACTTCCGACAGCAGGCTCAGGTCCAATCTCTCCACTTGGTGTGCCATACTAACTTATTTACACACAAGACTCAAGGAAAAGGAAGAACACTGTTGTTTAGTATTCTATACTGAAAACAACTGTTTTGCTAGTTGTCTTAGAACTGAGTCATGCCTAAGAAGTTGTAGTTTCAAACCTATTAAGCAAAGAGCAAATCCTATGGAGGGGCAGGGAAGAAAGCTCATTAAAGTTAAACAGGCGCACACAGTGGCTAACACCTGTAATCCCAGCACTTTGGGAGGCCAAGGCAGGTAGATTGACTGAGCCCAGGAGTTTGAGACCAGCCTGGGCAACATGGCAAAACCCTGTCTCTACCAAAAATACAAAAAATTAGCCAGGTGTGGTAGCACACGCCTGTAGACCCAGCTACCTGGGAGGCTGAGGTGGGAAGATTACATGGGACAGATTTTGTGGCTGCAGTGAGCAGGGATTGTAGCACTGCACTCCATCCTAGTCTACAAAATGAGACCTTATCTCAAAAAACAAAAGAAAATGTTAAAACAAAGTTATCAGGAGCAGCATGAAACAATATTACCTGTTTTACCCATATTACCTGTTTTACCCATAATTATTGTATACACTTGAAACTATCAAAATTAGAATAGAAAATGGATAGTCTTAATGACAGTAGTTGCTAACAAAAGATTTCAATATATCCACAAAGTATTATACCTATAGCTTGGTTGAAAACTATTAATAATTTGATTCATGAGCTCTATCTTTGATTTGGTATTTTAAAAACACACAGGGCATAAGGATCAACATGCTACAAATGGTAAGTTAATAATGTCAACAGAAAATAAGCAGTTAGTGTCTAAAAAGATTCATTAAACAATTCGTTGTAAAGAATGACTAGATTTCCAATTATCTTTTTTCTTCATATTGGACTAATTTCTAGTTGTTTATCGGCTATAGCCACAGAACAATCTAGCTAGATTCTTCAGCTTTCAGAATATAAATATAATTTTTAAACAAGAACCCTAAATAGTAAGATTACCTTAAGTTTTTAGCTTTTCACTCATCTTAATTTTTTCCTTTGCATATTAATAAAATGAATGTATTGTTGTACCAGAGCAAGCATAGAAAATCAACACCAGGACAAAAGTATGCCAAATTGCAGGGTCTTTATTGCCGGCGGCCACGGAGGACTCACGTCTCTCCAACCCATGGCCCCGAAAGGAGGGTGCAAAGACCTTTTATGCTCATAAACCACCTCCTGGGCAGGGGTAGGGGTGAGGGGCTTCGGACATTTCGAGGGCAAGGGGACTTTGGGCATTCCGATTGTTACTTAAGTGGTTCACAGAAGTCAAGATAAGCATTAGTTTACACATTGCCTGGGGAGGGTGGAAATTACAGGCCTTAGTTACTTACTACAAGTCGCGGGGGCCAAGATGGCGTGGGTTTGGACTGCTTGCCTGTCACATTAGGGTTACAGAGGTATGGTCGAGGTATGCAGTTTTGGGGCTTTTAACACGTCACAGTATCACTATTTTAAATAACAGCAGATAATATTTGTTGACTATTTCTTACCAGTAACCATTTCATTTACTCTTTACAACTGAAGAAAATACAAAATGCCTAGTGGTACTTTTTCTCAGTTAATAGTTATGAAAGTCTAGAGCACTTTCCACATTGCCAGGCACTTTAATGCTTTACATTTATTAACTCACTTACTGCTCACAATAACTTCATGTGATTGGTGCTACTACTATTCTCACTGAACAGAAAGAGAAACTGAGACATGAAATGGGGAAGTGGCTTGCACAGCAAGTTAGTAGCAGAGACTTGATTCAACTTCCAAAGCTGATTCAAAGTTTCTGCTCTTACCATGATGGGATACTGTCTCTTGTTTCACTTTTAATTACAACTGAAATCTTAAAAACTAAGGTCTTTCAGCATGCTACCCACTTTTACAAAGTTGGGTAGTATTTATTTTTACTACACATTATGTTTTAAAAAGTGACATAGACGGCCGGGCGCGGTGGCTCACGCCTGTAATCCCAGCACTTTGGGAAGTAGATCACAAGGTCAGGAGTTTGAGACCAGCCTAGCCAACATGGTGAAACCTCATCTCTACTAAAAATACAAAAATTACTGGGCATGTGGTGGCAGGTCCCTGTAATCCCAGCTACTTGGGAAGCTGAGGTAGGATAATCACTTGAACCTGGGAGGCGGAGGTTGCAATGAGAGATTGTGCCACTGCACTCCAGTCCGTGTGACAGAGCAAGACTCCGACTCCCCCCCACACACAAAAAAAGTGACAGACTGAACTACATAACAATAAATTCAGTTTCACTAATTTTAGCAGCATCACTAATAGAATGGACTTTCTAGCATTTTCCACTTAAACTATCCAAATCTTTTAATGCTTCTCATCCTTTTTATAAAACTTACCAATAGTAAGGTCATGCACTGGCTGAAACCTCTTGTCTGTAAACTGTAGCAATAAGCATGATTTACCAACACCTGAAAGTTAAAAAAAATACAAGTAAGTGACAAAATTCACAGAAATTAAGATACTTTACAAAAAGCACATGGAAAGGAGGCAGCCAGGGTTTCTGGCACACTGTGAATAATCTACCATGATTTCCTCAGTACTCTAATTTCCTGCAAAATAAGAGGACTGATGATTTAGGTGGAAGTTGTAAACCAATCTAAAGTACCTTTTTGCCCTTTCTTATTCATTTAATATTTCCATGCGAAAGATAAAGGTGGCAGATAAACTTGTAGAAGACAACTAACCAGATCCTCCTGGTAGCCTCTACTACAGTACTATTTTTATGCACTTTTGTTTTTTGTGCAACTGTAGATCTCATGTCTAAGATCTACGTTTCTGGGAAAAGCTCCTTACTCTGTTTTCTTGCTAATTCATTTCATAAGCAAATGTAATCTGAATTGCATTCCTTCACTCTACTAAAGTTGAACCCATTAAGGTCATGAACAATTCCCACATTTCCAAATTCAAAGGAAAATTTTCTATATTCATCCTACTTGCCCTCTAAGGAAAACTTGATACTGAACACCATACCCGCTTCTTACTCATTTTCAATTTCAAGTCCTCTAAGAAACATTTCCTCATCCTCACACTAGACAACGGCTGCTTAATTGATAGCATCCTGCACTTCTACAAAATACTAAAGACAGTCACCATTCATTCATTCAATCATTCACTCAGTCTTTATTGAATACTAAGTATTCACTGCACTAGGACTTGAAAAATACAGTAGTGCTGAAAACCAACATGGTTCCTGTGTATGGGGCTCACAGTCTAGTACAGGTGGAGAAATTAAACAAAATGAATACTGAAATAATATACTATATATGAATAATCTGAAATAATTATGACTCATTTGAAAGAAAATAAAGTGCTATGAGAAAGGGTAACAAACTTGGTGTTGTGGCTCATGCTTGTAATCCCAGCACTTTGGGAGGCCAAGGTAGGCCTTGAGCCCAGGAGTTCAAGACCACCATGGGCAATAATAGAGAGACACTCTCTTTTAAAACAAAGAGACCAAAACAACACCCAAAAAGATGGGTGTGGTGGTACGCATCTGTAGTTCCAGTCTACTTGAGAAGCGGAGGTGGGAGGATAGTCTGGGTCTAGGAGTTCAAGGCTACTATGATTACACCACTGCCATCCAGCCAGCATAACAGAGTGAGACTCTGTCTCAAAAAACAAACAAATGAGACTTAATTTAGACAAAAGGGATGGAGAAAATCTTTGTTTTTGTTTTGAGAAAGAGTTTTGCTCTGTCACCCAGGCTGAAGTGCAATGGCATGATTTTGGCTCACTGCAACCTCTGCCTCCCAGGTTTAAGCAATTCTCCTGTCTCAGCCTCCCAAGTAGCTGAGATTACAGGCGCACACCAGCAGGCCTGGTTAATCTTTGTATTTTTAGTAGGGACGGGGTTTCGCTATGCTGGCCAGGCTGGTCTCAAACTCTTGACCTCAGGTGAACCATCCCCCTCAGCCTATCAAAGTGCTAGGATTACAGGTGTGAGCCACCATGCCTGGCCAGGACGGAGAAAATTTTTCTGAGGAAATGACAGTGAAAAGAAACTGGAATTTCAAAACATGTGATCTTATAATTTTCTTCTTTGTTATATTACAAAAGGCCCAAAGTCAAACTCATTTTATCCAATTTTTAACTCTTTTGAACAGACTTTCAGGTGTAGGACAGAAAACAAAACAACAGTTTTTCTAAGTTAAAAGAGTTGGTTACCAAGCATACCAAAGGAGTTTGCTCTATGTCCAAAACCTAGCATGAAAGAAAAATTATTTTTTAAAAGGTGCAAAAGTTGAAAATAGGTAATTGAGATACACATCTTCAGTTATTTAACATCCCCAATTTTTCCACATGGTATAGAAAAAATACATATAGTTAGAAATCACAAGTTTTCTTGTGGGACTTCAAGAATCATCTAAGAGTTTGGTAATCATTTAAATAATAGAAGAACCAGAAAACCCTTTCCCATCTCACAAAAGAATATGTATCACTCTAGTAATATTAATCCCATTCTGACTAAGTGCTGGTTAAATACTTTCAGGATTCCATATTCTTCTTCTTTTTTTTTTTTTTTTGGAAGAGGTAGGGTCTCATTATGTTGCCCAGGTTGGCCACAAACTCTTGAGCTCAAGAGATCCTACAACTTTAGCCTCTCAAGTAGCTGGGACTATAGGCATATGTCACTACATCTAGTTTCCATGTTCTTAAAAAAAATTTCTTTTTTAATTTTTAATTGACATATAATTGTGCTTATTTATGGGACAGTGATATTTCCATACATGTATACAATGTGTAATGATCAAATCAGGGTAATTAGCATATCTGTTCACCTCAAACATTTATCATTTTATGTCTGTTGGTAACATTCAAAAATCCTCTCTTACAGCTATTTGAAAATATACGATAAGTTATTAATTATAGTCACCCTATAGTACTATAGAACAGGATAACTTGCTCCTGCTATAATTTTGTACCTTTTACCCAACCACTCCCTATCCTCACCTTTCCCCTACCCTGCCCAGCCTCTAATACCCACAATTCTACTCTCTGCCTTTATGAGCTCAACTTTTTAAGCTATTACTTATTGTGGATACGAGAACATGCAGTATTTACTTTTCTGACCTGACTTATTTCACTTTACATAATGTCCTCCAGTCTCATCCATGTTGCCACAAATGACAGGATTTCATCGTATTTTATGGTTGAAACAGTATCCATTGTGTATATTTACCACATTTTCATTTTCATTATCCATTCATCCACTGGTGGACACTTAGGTTGATACTATATCTTGGCTATTATGAATGGTGCTGCAACAAACCTGGGAGTGCAGATATTAACACTACTTTGATATAATGATTTATTTTCCTTTAGATAAATACCCAGTAGTGGGATTGCTGGATCATATGATAGCTTTATTTTTAGTTCTTGGAGGAACCTTGATACTGTTTCTCCTGGTGACCATAATTTAAATTCCTACCAACAGTGTATAAGAATTCTCTTTCCTCTGAATCCTCACCAGCATGTTATTTTTTGTCTTTCTGGTAACAGTCATTCTAACTAAGATGAGGTGTCATCTCACTGTGGTTTTGGTTTGCATTTCCCTGGTGATTAGTGACGCTGAACGTTTTTTCATACACTTGATGGCCATTTGTGCGTCTTCTTTTGAGAAATGTCTGTTCAGATCCTTTGCTCATTTTAAAAACACATTATTTTTGTTTTTACTGTTGAGCTCCTTATATATTCTGGATATGAATCCCTAGTAAGATAAATAGTTCGCAAATATTTTATCCCATTCTAAAAAATCGTGTCTTCACTCTATTGTTTCCTTTGCTGTGAAGGATTTTAGTTTGATATCCTGTTGTCTACTTTTGCTTTTGTTGCCTTTTTGTTTGCTTTTAGTGTTTTTGAAGTCTTATTCATAATATCTTTGCCTAGACCAATGTCCTGAAGCATTTTCCCAATATTTTCTTCTAGTGGTTTTATAGTTTTGGGTCTAGTTTTGAAAGATCAAAATCTTTCATCCACTTTGAGTTGATTTCTGTACATGGTGAGAGACAGGGGTCTAATTTATTTCTGTATATAGCTATCCAGTTTTCCCAGTACAATTTATTGAAGATAAATACATTTGTGCCCATAAACTATATCTATATAATATATCAGCCTACAACCTCCTTAAAAAATAATCTCTTCTGGCTTTGTCAGACTACGACTATTATCTCCTTGATGTGTTAATTCTACGACAACCAACTCCTCTTCTTCCATGCAACTCTGAAAATACTGTAGGGTCTTCCCTACCACTCTCCACTCTAACTTTCATTACTTTTCACTTGAGAGGACTAATCCAGTCCTGTGGCCTCCATCTACTTCTGTAAATTAGCCAGTGATTATCAAATCCATCTCTAGCCACCACCTTAACTTCACTCCAATTATTTCCAACTGCCTACTAAACATTCACACTTCAATACCTTCAGCTCTGAAACTCAAACTTCCAAAGCCAAATTCATTCTTTTTCATTCTCTTGTTCATCATCCTCCCAATCAACCTGTGATTCACCCTAACCATGATACAACAGACCAAAACTCAGCTCTCCTTCAGTATTTCCTAATCTCTGGAATTGTTTCCCAATGGTTCACACTTCAAAGAAACTTGGAATCATCCTTAATTACCCCTCTTCTTTCATCGACCAGCTCTAATGGTTCATCAATCTCATCAATTCTCTCTGAAAGTCTTCATAAATTCCATGCTCTACCTTCCTCTGAATCATTAATGCTCTAGTTCTAGTTCTCACTAAGAACCAAATCTTCCTGCCTTCAGCCTTTCTAATCTAGTTTACAAACCACTGTGGAAATATTTGCTAAAGTGCAGACACAATTAACTCACTCTCATGTTATTTTAACTAAAATATAAAAATTCAAGCTCTTCAAAATAGTACACAAGGTCCTTTCTGAGCTGAAAATTATTACTCTAACAGATTAATACTATGACAGCATAGTCTAAAGACTCTATAGCTATCAACAACAAACCATCTCTTGTCCCTTGAAATGGTATCATATTGTTTGCTGGTACCTTTTACCAAGGAACTTTTCACTCCCTGGCAAATTTAAATTCATGCTTTAAGACTCAACTCAAGGCTTTGTACACCTGCTTTGGTAGAACATTCCTGTTCCAAAAATCTACCAATCCTCAAGCGGAACTAATAGTTTAGCCCCCACAATCACATATGCCAATGAATCAATCAATTTTAGCCTTGGGCTCCCATAATACTTTATATATGCCTCAAAATCCTGATTAGAATTCCAGCTCTGTCACTTATTAGCTGTAACACAGGGTACTTGACCTTTTTGAGCTTCAGAATCCTCATCTATAAAATGGAGGAAATCTCCACATCTCAGTGAATTGTTATAAGCAGCAAACGAAATATACAGATATAAAAGGGATCCTGTACACTACTGGTTACCCGAGTGTGTCTAGTTTATAACAATTATTTGAGCTGTACACCAGGACATATGCGTTTTTCTGCGTGCATAATATATTTCAATAAAAATGAAAACAACAAAATGACGGTCTTTAATGCATCAGTTTGTGTAGGCCCTACCCTAGTTATTCAGTCAAACACTAAACTAGGTGTTGCTGTGAAGGCATCATACATGTAATAAAAATCCACAGTCGATTGACTTTCTAAAAGTGCAACAAGGACTTGCCAGAGAGAAGAAATAATTCCACCTGTGGACAGCAACTTTAGCCACACCTGTGGGTTATAGCCTGTCCTGATGATTTCAGACATCCTTGTTCAGCCCCCACAATCACATCAACCAAATAAACCAATCAATTTCAATCTCAACCCCCATCTCTATTTGCCTAATCACATGCGCACATATATCCTACTTGTGCTGCTTCTCTAGTTGGACACTGACTTTTTTTCCCCTTTTTCTTTTTTCAACCCCATCTTACCATCCCACATACTGACTCTTACAGACAACCATCACCACTCAAAAAGCACAGTGTGTAGAACAAGAAAACCCTCAAATAAAGCTATCATTTTTATTAATTGTATCATGTTTTATAGGCTCTCCCATAACAGAAATGTGACCCTCAAGTCGTGCTTTTAGGGAGTTTAAAGTATAAATAGACATAGCAATAGTGGTTTATTATCTATTCATTTTCAGCATTAGCCACATGGATCACCAGTGCCAAGACAAAGGCTCACAAACTTGTGGAATGGGAAGAAAGAGACTATAAACTTGTTTTTTTCCCCCAACATGTATGCACAAATGTGTATGCGGATACAGGAGAGGGAGAAAGAGAAACAGAAAGATCAGTTGCAGGGTGTTAAATGGTATGGTAAAAAGAAAAAGCAGAGCAGGGCAACGATGTAGGACCTGAAATGCTGGAGTTAGAGGAGGAAGGTGTGTTATTAAACCAGGTAGTCTCTCATTGACAAGGTGAGATTTAAGTGCAGGTTTACAGGAGGTGAGGAAATAGGCCAGTGGATCACTGAGAGAAGAGTATTAGTTAAGAAGAAAAATTCTGAGGTGGTACATTTTGGAGAAACTGCAATGAGGCCAATGTGGGTAAAGCACAGGAGGCAGGGAGAGCCATGTCCCTAGGAACTAGGATATAAGAATGACAGCGGCCTAATCACACAGAACCTAAAGACTTTCTAAGTTTATTGAGATAAAATAGGGGATTCACTGGAGAGTTTTCAGCAGAGGAGTAATATAACTTTACTTAAATTCTAAAAGGCCTACTGGCTGCTACAATGAGAATAAACTTATATGTAGAAGCAGATGAAAGTAGAAGCAAAGAGCCAGGTGTGGTGGCTCATGCCCTCCCTAGCACTTTGGGAGGCCAAGGCAGGTGGACTGCTTGAGCCCAGGACTTTGAGACCAGCCTGGACTACATGGTGAAACCCTGTTTCTACAAAAAAATACAAAAACCTTAGCCAGGCATGGTGGTGGGCACCTTATTCCCAGCTACTTGGGGAGCTGAGGTGGGAGGATCGCTTGAACTTGGGAGGTGGAGGTGGCAGTGAGCCAAGATCACACCACTGTATTCCAGCCTGGATGATGGAGTGAGACTCTGTCTCAAAAAAAAAAAAAAAAAAAAAAAGGTGTGAACCAGTAAGGAGCTTTCTCAATGAAGCAAGAAATGGTGACTTGGACAGGGTGGTTGAACTCGGGGTAGTTCAAAGTAACTAAAGCAGAGCCAAGAGAATGTGTTGACAATATGAATATGAATTTTTTGAGAAACAGAAGTACGTTAAAAATGACTCCAATGTTTTTGCCCGACCAAACAGAACGTTCAGTGAGATAGGAGATGTAGGTAAAGCAGATTGAGAGTGGACAGATCATCAGTTCTAGTTTGATTACTTTGAGTTGACATGTCTATTACTCATTTAAGAGACAAAGGGAGTAGGCAACTGGATATGTGAGTACAGATTTCAGGAAAGATGTTCAGGATGGAGATAAGCCACAAGTAAAGAGGAACCAGCAAAAAGATGACAGAGACACAGCCCATGTTTGTTTTTTAATCACAGAATTAAACAGAATGAGAACAAAAAATAATTTTGAGTAAAGGCTGACAAATTCCAAAACCTTTTTTGTTATTGTTGCTACTTTTCCAATAGAAATGGAAAATCAAATAAAAAGCAACTAGCTAGTCTTTTTAAAAGATTTATGCTGGGATCTCTGATAAAAACCCAATTTGAAATGGGGGGAAAAACTATCTCCTGCCAATGACTTTCACTCTGGACCAAGAACAAGGCCTGTGCACATCCTCTCCCTTTCTCTCCATGTAGACAGACATTCCACATTACTGATGCCGTCCTTTCCCATTCCACGTGAAGTAGCTCCAATTTCCAATCATTTTCTATCCATTAGTAGTTTTCAATCTACACCAAAAAAAAACCAAAACGCAAAAACCCAAAAAACAAAAACAAAACCAAAAAGCAACCAAAACTGATGCTGAGGCCTCACACCTCCAGAGATTCTGATTTAAGTGTCAGCACTGTGTAGTGGTTAAAAGCATCGCCTGGGTGATCTTGGATAAACTACTTGGCCTTTGCATACATCATCAAAACGAGGATAAGAACAATATGTACTTCACAACAAGAGTTGTGAGAATTAAACCAGTTAACGTATATAAAGCACTGAGAACACATAGGAAGCACTATGTAATAACTTACCAGTATTATCACTGAATTAAACAAACAAAGACAAAAATCCAACATGGATCACTTCTTCACTTGACACTTCCTCTAGATGTCCGTGTAGTTTATCCTTTCTTTACATCCTATAGAGTACTATATTCCTTTACAATTCAAAACGAGATCTCAACCTTTTCTCCTGGTTTGGAGATCTGGCAACTCCTTTTTCTTGCATCTTTATTGCCTGCTTCTCCCTGGAAATCTTTTGACAAATGCATTCAAGTCTCCCATCTTCGAACACACTGAAGAGAAGGTTGGTCTAGTCTTGTACATCAAATTCTCTCAGCTATCACAAGTAGGAAATATCACTAACTGGAATCCTAAACCTGATAGAAGGTTTGAGAGGCTTAAGAAAAAAGAAAAAGTCCAACAAAGAATTACCCTGAGACTTTGGAGAGCACCTGTCCAGATGGCAAAGGCTTTTTATTTGTTTTCCTCAACAAACAGAAAGCCATGGGCACCCTCCAGCCTCTTCTAGTATTTTTCTGGATGTGATCTTTCTCTTAATGGACTTCCAGAAGACTTTACCTCTGAAATGACAGTTATTATGTACTAACTTTTATCTTACACTACAGTTATTTAAATGCCTGTTTTAACAAGATTTATAAACAAAGTTCCTTCAGGGCAAGATCTGTATTCCTATTCATCTTTTCATCCTCCAAAGCACGTAGAATGATCTGTTCCACTAGTATTCATGAAATATTTGTTTAAAGAATAAAAAGCACAAGTGCAAAATATTGTCTTTTAAGGCCTTGTGTGGATATCTTGAATATACACAGATCATTACCTGTAATTAATACAAATCACACACTTATTAATACTGCTATTAGAGTTGCTACCATAATGTCACCTTACCTTCTTCCTTTACTCAGGGTCAGAGTCACTGTCCCTCAGTAGGACAGTATTGTAATAGCTGAATATTTAAATACCAAGTCAATGGTATAACAATTACAAGTAGTACTCATTAAAAATGTAGATTCCTGGCCAGGTGTGATGGCTGTAACCCCAGTGTTTTGGGACCCCAAGACAGGAGGACTGATTGCTTGAGCCCAGGAGTTTGTAATCAGCCTGGGCAACATGGCGCCTCTACAAAAAATAAGCTGGTTGGTGGTGTATGGCAGTAGTCTCAGCTATTTGGATGGTGATGTGGGAATATCACCTGAAGAGGCTGAGGCGTTACTGTCCCACTGCACTACAGCCCAGGTGACAGTGTGAAACCCTGTCTCAAAAAAAAAAAAAAAAAAAAAAAAAAGATTCCTGAAGCCCCACCCCAGAGATTTAGTATGTCTTTGGTGGGGGCCAATAATCTAATTAAGTCCTCTGGTCATTTTAAGGCAAGGAGTCCTTCTCCACAAGAACTATGAATAGGTGTCAGACCTTCTTTAGGTTCCTCTTGGCTCTAACAGTTTCTCATGCTTTCCTTTTTTTGATGTTCTTGACAGTCTGAGGAGTACTGATCAGGTATTTTGTAACATGCCCTGTGTTGAAATACGTCTTTTTTTTTTTTTTTTTCTCATGATTAGACTGGGATTATAAGTGTTTGGGAGGAAGATGACAGAGAAAGAATACCATTTTCATTACATCATATCAAGGGTACATACTATCAATGTGACTGATTACTGTTGACTTTAACCTTCATAACCTGGCTGAGGTAGTTTGTCAGGCTTCACTGCAAAGAATCTTTCCCCCTCTTTTCCATACCGTATTCTTGGGAAGGAAGTTACTATGCACAGCCCACACTAGAAAAGCTGACTTCTGCCCCAAAGTTTTCACATAAGGAAAAGTTATTTTCCCCATTGTCTTATATAATGTCATCTCTCAGCACCATATCCAATCTTCTGCCCTTCCATATTGTTTTAATATTATTGTGTGTATACATGACTTTTACATTTAACAAAAAAAATGGGCTGGACCCGATGGCTCATGCCTGTAATCCCAGGACCTTGGGAGGCTGAGACAGGCAGATCACTTGAGGTCAGAAGTTCCAGACCAGCCTGGCCAACATGGTGAAACCCCATCTCTACTATAAATACAAAAAAATGAGCCAGGCATGGTGGCATGCACCTGTAATCCCAGCTAATTGGGAGGCTGAGGCACAGGAATTGCTTGAACCTGGGAGGCGGAAGTTGCAGTGAGCCAAGATCACGCCACTGCACTTCAGCCTGAGCAACACAGCAAGACTGTGTCTCAAAAAAAAAAAAAAAAGAAAAAGAAAAAGAAAGCAAGAAAGCGAGCCTGCATCTGAAGTATACACTTTTAGAAATGGAAAGGTACCTGAAAATTATCTCCATTTTTAACACTTTTCTCATCCTATGATATCCTTCACTAACTCCTGATAATTCCAGCTCTCATCTGTAACCCCCTTTTTATTTTCATTACCACTGCCTTAGATAAGGCCTTTAGGAACCTCTTCTCTGGACCATTTTAATTACCATCTAACTATATATCCACACCCTTCTAACTGATCCTACATATGACCACACCAGAAATGAATAAGATAAAGAGAATGGATGAGACAGAAGGATTACATTTAAAATCTAGTATGTCTATGTCACTATATTACAATATGAATATATGCTGTATTTGGTTTTAAAATTAATTATAATTCTAGTTGCATAATCTTCCTTTTAAAAACTTCAATGCATTCCACTGTCCACAGAATAGAGTTCAAACTCTACCTTAACCTGTCACATGTACTTCCCTAGATCCATCATGTTTAACGGATTTATCTTTCCAGCCTTATTTCTCATCATAGCCTGACACAGGGTCCACACTAAAGTTAAACTGGGCTGTTCATATCAAGGACAGTATGTACAAGGTGTGGAACTTAGCAGATGTACAGTAAGTTAGAACTACCTTCCTGTTTACTCCTATTTGAATATTTTGATTTTTTACCATTTCTACTTGTCAGAATCAACTCAAATGTTATTGTACCCTATGATTTTCCAAGAAGGAGGAAAAAGGCATTCCCTCTCTTACACAATGCCATACTTTCTTCCAGTTCCTCAATGGGAGCCCTTATCATATTCTATGAGCAGAGCTAGACTTTAAACCCCTTAAGAGCAAGGACACATCAAATCTACTTCTTTTTTTTTTTTAATAGATGGAGTTTCACCATGTTGGTCAGGGTGGTCTTGAACTCCCAACCTCAGGTGATCCACCTGCCTTGGCCTCCAAAGTGCTTGGATTACAGGCATGAGCCACTATGCCCAGTCAAATCTACTTTTTAAATCCTTCACAATTGTATTTAGTCCTGTGTTTTATATTTGATGAACTCATGCCTTCTTCATTTAAAAGTATATGACCAATTTAAGAGATAATAAATATTTACTGGACTAGCTTTGAATCCTGTGTTTGACACTGATAGAAAAAGTTGTTTCAGGTTTCTAGGCCTTGTTTGGTTATTTGTGTAATGATAATTATACTACATCTTATTCATTGGCTAGTGTAAGAAATAAAAAAGATAACATAACCCATCTACCCTTCTTTTTTCTTTCCCAATACCTAGACAAGCTCACTTTATCTGCTAAGATCAAAATATACAGATATACTTGATTAAGCACTTATCACATGGTAGTTTTATTATCAGTTTATACATCTAGCTTCACTCCTCAGGAGCAGTAATATTCACCTTTTTGTATTTTGAAAACAACCTTGCACAGTGGACTGGCTCAAAAGCAGACGCTCAGTGAATGAATTAATGCATCTCATGCTCACTGGAAAGAGCACAAAGTGATAGACTATTCTATCAAACAACTCTAGTCTACATTTCAAGGAAAAAAACTAAAAATTTCTAAAAAACTTTTTATTCAACAGTGGATTTTTCAGATGGAAAAAGATGCTAGAGAATGAAAATGTGACTGCATTAAATTAGAATTGTATCTGCATTATCTGCCCCTAATTTAAGTGTTGTTTTTCTTTGAAAAGGTAGTGAGTATACTCATGTGCCAGTTATCAACTGACTGCCTCCTAGCTCCAAATCTACCCTTCACTGTCCTTCAAGTGAGACTGAAATCTTTCTGCTTTGGTAGGGCACAGGGCATGACAGCTTCATCAGCACTCAGCACCCCTCTACGGCCATCTGCCCCCAGCACTCCTTCAGGTTGCCTCTCATGGAGTTCTCAGGCCACACACACACCATGGAAGGCTTCCCCAAACACGAAGAGGGCAGCTTTCCAGCCCATCTCAGCCCCTTAGTTAACTTCTCTGACATTCAGTAGGCCTCAGCCATGCCCCCCGCAATGAAGTCTGGATGTCAGATCTGTTCCTTTCTTCCATGCTCTGCACAGCCTTAGAGGTAGTGACTATTACCTTATCTGCTGTTACTATGGTCTTCAGAGTTCTCTCTACCTCTTGGCCAATTCCCCCATTACTCTAATTCTATGTTACAGTTAAGGATTCTTTATATTAGACTTTCTCTGTTCAAATTCCTGTGTAGTTTCTATTTCCTAATTGAACTCCAAATGATACAACTTACATGAATAATATATCCTACATTAGATAAGCCAAATTTAATTTGGTAAAGTTGAGAGTATTTGAATATAGGTAGAATTTAAATTTTCTTAGAAAGACACAGTTTGTCTTTAAGTGCAGTATTTTTACAAATATAAAGCTAGATATGATTTAAATCTTTAAAAATTGGAAAATAAAATACAGTATTTGATAATTTTATTAGGGAATAAGTTACAGAGGTATTAAATCTAATAGCAAGTAAGAATGTGGCAAAAATGGCATTCCTATTCCTTTCTTCCTTTCAACTCATGGAACTTTCCCCACTAGTTTGTCTTAACAGTGGAAAATGGCTGGAATGTTTCAGAAAAATCAGGAAGAATAAAACTGAGCTATATGGCCAGGCACGGTGGCTCACACTTGTAATCCCAGCACTGGGAGGCTGAGGTGGGAGGATTGCTTGAGGCCAGGAGTTTGAGACCAATCTGGGCAACACAGTGAGATCCTGTCTCTAGAAAAAAACAAAAAAATTAGCCAGCTGTGGTGGTGTGTACCTATAGCCCCAACTACTCAGGAGGCTGAGGTGGGAGAACTGCTTGAGCCAGGGGGGTCACGGTTGCAGTGAATCATGATCATGCCACTGTACTCCCTCTGGGCAACAGAGTGAGACCCTGTCTCAAAATAAATAAGTAAAATAAAAAGGAAAACAGTTATAAATGTCTCTTAGAATTGTATGATGTCAGTTTTGTTGGAACTAGAGACGTCCTCTGATGTTTTTTAGACAGTAAGCCATAACTAGTTAGGTCACAAAACCAATTTAGTGGATTGGAACTAGCATTAAAAAAGAATTAGATGGGCCGGGCACGGTGGATCACGCCTGTAATCCCAGCACTTTGGAAAGCTGAGGCGGGTGGATCACCTGAGGTCAGGAGTACAAGACCAGCCTGACTAATATGGTGAAATGCTAACTCTACTGAAAATACAAAACTTAGCCGGGTGTCGTAGTATGCACCTGTAGTCCCAGCTGCTGGGGAGGCAGAGACAGAAGAATTGCTTAAACCTAGGAGGCAGAGGTTGCAGTGAGCCGAGATTGTGTCACTGCACTCCAGCCTGGGCAAGAGAGTGAACCTCTGTCTCAAAAGAAAAAAAAAAAATTAGATGGCCAGGCATGGTGGCTCACGCCTGTAATCCTAGCACTTTGGGAGACTGAGGCAGGTGAATCATCTGAGGTTAGGAGTTCAAAACCAGTCTGACCAATATAGTGAAAAACCCCCTCTCTATTAAAAATACAAAATTAGCTGGGTGTTGTGGCACATGCCTGTAATCCCAGTTACCTGGGAGGCACAAGAATCGCTTGAACCCGGGAGGCAGAGGTTGCTGTGAGCTGAGCTTGCACCACTGCACTCAGGCCCGGGCAACAAGAGCAAAATTCTGTTCCCCACCAAAAAAAAATAATAATAATAATAATTAGAACAAAATAGCAAATATGTTGCAGGATTAGAATAAGCACACTTGGAAATTTTTGTTTTAGAGACATATATGCATTTACACACATGAACCCTAGATTGCAATGTAAAATATACCTTATACTGTGGCTTATTTTTTTTTTTTTTTGAGACGGAGTTTCGCTTTTGTTACCCAGGCTGGAGTGCAATGGCACGATCTCGGCTCACCTCAACCTCTGCCTCCTGGGTTCAGGCAATTCTCCTGCCTCAGCCTCCTGAGTAGCTGGGATTACAGGCACGCGCCACCATGCCCAGCTAATTTTTTGTATTAGTAGAGACAGGGTTTCACCATGTTGACCAGGATGGTCTTGATCTCTTGACCTCGTGATCCACCCGCCTCGGCCTCCCAAAGTGCTGGGATTACAGGCTTGAGCCACCGCGCCCGGCTATACCGTGGCTTATAAAAAAAAAACCTAAAAATTACTGTGTAGAATCTAATCCAACTCGTATACAACAAAAGATCTCATCCACATTTCTGCTAATACTGATGGTAAAATAAATAAACTGGGAAGAATCTGGAATACTTCTATTCTCTTTTAATCAATATTTACAAGGACAGAGATCAAAGGAAAAATCTGGTTGAATCATTTGTTGGCAATTTAACATAAATAATAAGAGGCACAGTGAAACTCAAGTTTTTTGATTCTAAATCATATTTTCTTTCCCCGCTGTGCCACTCAACCTCTTGAATTTGTTCTTTCTCAGATACATACTGCTATTTGTAATCCATATCTTTGCTAACTAGAAAGAATGCCATCTCACTTTTCAGATACCAATACTAGGGATCAAAGGAACAGTCTATAAGGGAAATGACTCTGACACTGCAGAAATTTAACAAACAGAAATTTTTTAAAAGAATACTATTTCCACTATGCTGACTTTATCCCAAATAATAAAGTGCTCCAATTAAGTCACATAGATAAATCAGGTATCTTAACACATTTCAATCTATTTTCCTAATCCTTTTGTAATCAAAAATTCCAAATGAGAACTGCAGTATTTCAGAAATATATTTCAATAAAGTCATTTGAAAACTTTTTCATGATGGTATAGATCAAACTGGATGTAAATGTAAAATATCATTATGTAATAAATTTACCATACATGATCTCTAAGTTGTATAATATAAGTGGTTTGTATCAAAGTCAAAGGTTGTAAGCAGAAAAACTATTTCATACAATTGACAGATTAGTAATAATCAAAGAAATAATGTATTAACAGTAACAAAATCAAACTGCTAAATTCTCAAACACTAGCCATCAGTTAAGATACACAATGTTGGAGTTAGCCTGTTGAATTGTAAGTATCTGAAATATATACCAAGGTCAAAATTAAATATTCTTTCTAAACTGATACTTTCAATGGAAGGTAATTTGGCAATACCTAACAAAATGCAAAATGTAAATACCAGTTGACCCAGAAATTTTACTTCTTGCACCAATGCACAAGAAGGCTAAGAGTAACACTATCTATAATGATATTCATCAAAGCAGGTGTAGGTGGACATTTGCTATTTCTGGCTACCTAGCATCAGAGCACTCTTCTTTGAGCTCCCTAGCAGCTAAGGCAGGGAGACATGTGTCCTAGACTGAGCCAATCAGATACTCCTATCGAGAACTTGGACTCTTGAAAAAGTACTGCAATATCAAGGACCATCAAGAGACAAAACGTGGTGGCTACAGCGGAGATGAGAGAGCAGTGGAGGCCAGTGGTATGCATCCAGCATCTTCTCCAGCAGGCTGTACTAACAACAGGAATTTGGCTGTGTCTTGCCTTCCTTCATTTTGCCCATTTTCAAACTTGATTTTATTGCTTTTCTGTCTGTGAACTGTCCAATCTTTCCAATAAAATCTTCTGTTTACATTAACCAGAGTTGGCTTCTGTTATTTGCTACCACAGACCTAGACTAACAGAATCAGAAACTGATAAACTGTGGTTCAGCTATATGAGGGTTTTTAAAAAACGAGAGAGATTTATATGTGGTGATATGGAAAGACACTCAGGATTTACCCTCAAGTGAAAAAAAATAAAGTTGTAGAACAGTAGTGATTGTGTAATCCTACTGGTAGAACTGGGACACATGTACACATACACAGGCTTATAGAGGTACAGAAAATTTCTGGAAGGATGTAAACCACTGTTTACCATGCTTGCTTACATACATAAGGTGTAAAGAGGAACTTATATCAACGCTATATAAGCAGAACTTTTACTAGTCTCATCCAACTACCTCCATAGTGACACTGCGTTTAAATAACCAGTAAAACTTCCAGTGTGACCAATATAGCTACTTTAAATGTTGATCTGATAAGAAAATTACAAGAAAGCCTGCAAGTAAAATAATGCACTGTGAAATAGAAAATTTTGATTTCCTTCTCCTCTCTGCCTCTGAAAGTCTCTGAAGAATACTACTCAGCAGTACTTTTGAGTAAGACTTATTCATGGCTAAGGCTGAAAATTTACTTATTCACACTTAAATCCAACATGATTTTTCTATTTCTCCTACAAATTCTCCGAGAATGAAACTTTAAGCCAGAAAGGATGGGGGTAAAGGCCTAGCAAGAAAAAAAAATTGGTGAAATGGTGAATGAGGCTTATTATTGTACAAATATCTGAGTTTAGGGTAGAAATTTGCCCCACTTAGAGAATATGGAAGGGAATAAGACTCCCTCTTGAAGACGTCCAGAGGGTTAAGCAACTCCTTAAACTATGTCACACAATGCTCTTCACAGTATGGTCCCAAGATTCCTTACATCCCTTTCCCCCAGTAACAAAAACCCTTTACTGCCACATTTTGTACAGCACTCCTGGTCTATAAAGTCATTAAACCTTCTTGGCAAAATAAGTGTGAGGAGCTCAGCTCAGTACTTCTCACATAATTAATATAAAGATGGGGCAAAAGCACAAACTGATTCTACTGATTAGGTGGACAATTATTCAAACAAGTTAGACCAAGTCTGGACCTATCACCTGACTTTTCATTTGTTATTTATTTTTTATTTTAAAGAGAATGGAATCTTACTATACTGCCCAGGTTGGAGGGCAGCAGCTATTCACAGGCGTGATCATGGTACACTGCAGTCTTGAACTCCTACCCTCAAGCAATCCTCCTGCCTCAGCCTCCCTAGTAGCTAGGACTACAGGCATATGCCACCACGTCTGGTTATTGATTTTTCATTTGGAAAATGGGGTTAATAGCTACCTACTAAGATTACTGTGAGAACATATATGAATGTCACAACATAATACTCAGCATACAGTAAGCAAGTGCTCAATAAAGATTTACTGACAATCTGAAATCTGTTATAAGCCATTCATCCCACAGTTAGAAAGTACCCTGTCCACACACCTTCAGTACATCTGTACATCTTTATTACATTTTCTTGTAGTTATTGTGGCAAATCGTTCTTCCCTGTAGGGTGGGATGGTCTTCATTTGAGACGGAGTCTTGCTCTGTCACCCAGGCTGGAGGGTAGTGGTGTGATCCTGGCTCACTGCAACCTCTTCTGCCTCCTAGGTTCAAGCGATTCTCCTGCCTCAGCCTCCCAAGTAGCTGGAATTACAGGCACCCACCAACACGCCCAGCTAATTTTTGTATTTTAGTAGAGACAGGGTTTCACTATGTTGGCCAGGCTGGCCTTGAACTCCTGATCTCAAGCAATCCACCCACCCTGGCCTCCCAAAGTGCTGGGATTACAGGTGTGAGCCACCATGCCCAGCGCACAATAGTATCTTAAATGTCTTTAAGAAGAAAAAAAAAAAAATCAAGTACAAATCTCTAACCTTTGAATAAACTCCATTTTCCAAGCCTTCATATGTGTCAATCAAACTCCTACTCCAGTGCAAATTAACTTACCAGTGAATAAGCTCTTTCCATTTTATGAAGAGTCCAACTGTAGGTCTTCTACTCATGGTCCTGGTATGAGTCCCTCTTTCATAAGTCAGTCACCTAAGTATCTGAAAGTCATTATTATATTCTCCTTTAAGTCTTCTTTTTTTAGGTTAGAACTGTTCAGCTACCCAACCATTCCTAAAATGTCATTAATGTTACAGCCTTCATACCAATGTTACTGGTCTCCTGAGCACAGACTCCAGTTTGTAGATATCCCTTTAAAATGAGAGTTTTAGAACTAAATTGCAGTTGAGGCCTGACAGGGTAGAACCTGCCTTGTCTGTACATTATATTTTTACTGATCTAGCATCACATTTATTCTTTTGTTTGCTTTATTACTTATTTGACTCATATGAATCAAGTAATGTAAAACTAAGTTTTTAGACATGTGGATATTGAACCAGCTGACCTCCATTTTGTATTTGTATGGTTATTTTACTAGCAAATACTGGGTTTTAACTTCATTTTTATTTAAATCAATTTTGCTAAAATTTAGCCAATCATTCTGCCTATCAAGGTCATTTTGGATTCTGTCAGTTAAAATCTAAATTATATATTAACTCCTTCAACCAAATTGGACTGCGTCCAAGTTGTTGCTAATATCAGAATTTAAAAATCCAGGACTGCACATAGCAGCATGCTCCTTCCAGCTTGCTACACAGCAGCCCTTTATGGATACAGTTCTTAAACCCAACTAAAATCCAACTGGCTGGGTGCAGTGGCTCATGTCTGTAATCGTAGCACTCGGGGAGACCAAGGTGGGCAGACTGCTTGAGCCCAGGAATTTGAGACCAACCTGGGCAACACAGTGAGACCCTGGTAGGTCTGTTCTACAAACAGAAAACTTGGGAATTTAAATTAATTGTTCATGTACACTAATAAGTTAATGGCAGGTATCTTCTCTTCATGAAACTCTCTACTGGCCTACAAGGAATAGGTGACCTATACATGCTTGGAAAATCTACCACATTGCTTCCTGTGCAGGACATGTGCCCGTCTAAACTCAAAAGCCCATGGCAAGTGGGCATGCCTGTGATCTACACCTTGATCTTTATCTGTATGACTGAATCAGGGTGGTACTTGATAGTAGAAATAAACCCAAATTCATCAGTGATTACAATACATATAAAAACATTAAATCCTCCTGTTAAAATACAGACTCTCAGATTCAAATTTTTAAAAATATAGAAATGGGCTACATTAAAAAATAGGCCTTTTTTAAAAAGGTGATACAGGGCTGGGCATGGTGGCTCATACTACTGTAATCCCATCCCTCTGGAAGGCTGAAGTGGGAGGATCACTTGAGCCCAGGAGTTGGAGACCAGCCTGGAAAACACGGCAAGACTCATTTCTATAGAAAATTTAAAAATTAGCCAGGCGAGGCCAGGCATGGTGGCTCACATGAGTAATCCCAGCACTTTGGGAGGTTGAGGTAGGCGGATCACATAAGGTCAGGAGTTTGAGACCAACCTGGCCAATGCGGTGAAACCCTTTCTCTACTAAAAATACAAAAAGTAGACAGGTATGTTGGCGCGTGCCTGTAATCCCTGCTACTCAAGAGGCTGAGGCAGGACTGCTTGAACCCAGAAGGCAAGAGGTTGCAGTGAGCCAACACTATGCCACTGCACTCCAGCCTGGGTGACACAGTGAGACTCCCTCTCTAAAAAAAAAAAAAAAAAAAAAAAAGTAGCTGGGTATGGTAGCCTGTGCCTGTGACCTCAGCTAATCCAGAGGCTAAGATGCGAGGATCCCTTGAGCCTAAGAGGCAGACGCTGAAGTGAGCCAGGACAGTGCTATTGCACTCCAGCCTGGGTGACAGAGCAAGAACTTGTCTCAAAAAAAAAAAAAAGATGACACAGAACCAAAATAAGTCAACTGATTATTTTGGAGAGAGATTTAGATATGCTGGTAAAGCCGAAGATGTATATACCTTCCACCCACAAATCTGCTATAAGATATATTTCCAAAACTCTAGTATCCAGCTCAAGGAGGCAGGCATAAGAATTATCTATGCAGTATCATCTTTTACAACAAAACAAACAACTCCAAAATGTCCATAAGTGAAAGAATGGAGAAAAGTGCAGTACAAACAGAACATAATCAAGCAATTAATATCAATAAAATAGAATAAAATATATTAATATAGATAAACTCCTCAAAATAATGAGCAAAAATATTCCAGTCAAGTGTAATGTTTACATCCTAAACAAAGTAAATATGAACCAAATATGCAAAATTAATATCAAATACCTGAAATCAAAAAAATCATACTAAGAAACAAGTGAAGGGAAATCTAATGACAAATGAATAACTCCTCAGTAAGTTGTATGGGTCATAAATAACTTACAAAGTAGCTCCCAAATTCATGGGAGGTGGGGGAAAATAATCTGACAGAAGAACAAGAAAAATCCATTGTCTTAATATGAGATTTTTAACATCTCTACCCAAAGGTCAAAAAAGAAGCAGACAAAAGACTATATAGAAGATACAATCCACACTAATATCAAGTCTGATTGAACAGACATGTATGGAAACCTGAACTCACTATATACACAAGAATATACTTTGTAAGCACATATGGAACATGTACAAAAATCAACCAAGTACTTGGCTACAAAATTAGTCTCACACACTGAAAATTCAGTACATATGGTCTACAGTTTCTAGTTTAAGTGTAATAAAGTCAGAAATCAATAATGAAAAGATTGTTTAAAAAAAAGAAGATGACAAAGGAAAAAAAAAGAAACATGCTTAATGGGTCAAGAGAGAAGCCATGAGAAGAAAACAAAAACTTCAGAGTAGCCAACTGCCCAAGACTTGTTAAACTGTTTTACTTGGATTCCTATAAGTCCTCTTTAAATTCTTATCATAAATCTCTTTTCTTAAAAGCTAGCTGGAGTGTGTTTCTGTTTCTTCTTAGAACAAAATCCTACTGAGTCTTTTAAATGACTACCAGGGGCCAGGCACAATGACTCACACCTGTAATCCCAGCACTTTGGCAGGCTGAGGCAGGAGAATCACTGGAGGCCAGGAGTCTGAGACCAGCCTAGGCAACATAGTGAGACCTCATCTCTTAACATAAATCATAAGTGGACTTGGATGGTCATTCACTGTAAGCAGAGCTGCCAAAAACACAGGTATCTGAAATAAAAGGAATCTTGATAACGTAAGAAACCTGTCATAAAACAACTTGATGCAAACAAATAAAACACCAACACAGGCTTGGAAAAAAAAAAAAACAATTAGAGTCAAGGATAACATACTCCCTTCAAGTATCAGCTGGCCAAAAACAAGCAAGTTAAGAGGTTGGTGGGGGGGATCAACATATTAGAACACACAGAGGGCAAAAAAAAATTATGTTTTTGCTATCATTAGCATTACTTAGACACTATATAGCACTGGTCAGGTTTGGGTGAATTTTTCAAATGCATATGGGAAAATTACAGAAACATTCAAAGAAGCAGAATAAAAAGTAAAGATATAACCATTTCTTATTCAAGTTACTGTTACACATACAATATCATTTATTCATTCCAATTTTATAGATGAGGACACTAAGATGCAGAAACATCAAGTGGGTTGCCCCCAGTCACACGGCTGATAAATAGCAGATAAAGTACTTTATCCTACTTTTATATAGGATAGTTCTGCACTATTATGCATGAATGGAGGTCCTACCTATTTAAGTAAAGGGAATTTAAGGTTATGTATTCCCCACAGCAACTCAACAGACCAAACAGTAAGCCAACAGAAGAGGTCTGATGTGAAATTTATGGGAATCAAGAACTATAATATGGAGAAGACAGCATGAACTTTGGAGTCAGAAAACCTACTGGTCAGTTACAAGCTGCATACAAGAAAACTATATGTGACAACTACTGTCCCTTTCCTCACCTACAAAATGGTGTTTTCCTCATAGATTCAGTGAGTTATATCTGTAGAGAAAATGCCCTATAAAACCAGTTGTATATTTATACTTACTACATTATACTGTATTATTATTATTTTTAGTCCACGACCTGCTGAACTGTATTATTCTTAAGAAGAATCAGAAGCAAAGCTTCTTTCAAGACCCAATGTCAGCAGTTACTAACTATATACATGAACATACTTTTAAAAAAAAATATTGGATACTACAATTTGGGTAAATGAGCAAAGATGTCTTCTTGCACTGGTTAGTGCTAAATACAGTGCCCACTTCAAAGAAGTCTACACAACTTCCTATCACAGACTTTGAGTATAAACGTCCTGATATGTGTCCTATGAAAGTCTCATCATCTGGAATTGTAATCGCCATGTGCTGAGGGAGTGGCTGATTTGGTTGTTTGATAAGCCATGGCCCTTTCTCCATTGCGCGTGCTCTCTCTCTCTCCCCTCCCTCCCTCCCTCTCTCTCTCTCTCTCTCTATCTCCTGCCACCTTATGAAGAAGGTGCCTCCCTCTCTTTCGCCTTCTGCCATGATTGTAATTTTCCTAAGGCCTCCCCACAGCTATCCGGAACTGTGAGTCACTTAAACCTCTTTTGTTTATAAATTATCCAGTCTCGTGCAGTATCTTTACAGCAGTGTGAAAATGGACTAATACATTTTCTTTCTGATTTTATTTTACTGTTTTTACCATTTGTTCCTCAGCCCTTGAAATTTCTAGCTCTGTGTCCCCACCCAAATCTCATGTCAAATTGTAATTTCGTATGTTGGGGGAGGGACCTGGTGGGAGTTGACTGGATCATCGAAGCGGATTTCCCCCTTGCTGTTCTCAGTGACAGTGAGTGAGTTCTCATGAGATCTGGTTGTTTAAAAGTGTATAGCACTTCCCCCTTCACTTTCTCTTTCCTGCTCTGACATGGTAAGATGTGCTTGCTTTCCCCTTCACCTTCTGCTATGACTGCAAGTTTCCTGAGGACTCACAGCCATGCTTCCTGTACAGCCTGTGGAACTGTGAGTCAATTAAATCTCTTTTCTTCATAAATTCCCCATTCTTAGGTAGTTCTTTTTTTTTTTTAAATAAAGACGGGGTTTCTCCATGTTGGTCAGGCTGGTCTCAAATGCCAGACCTCAGATGATCTGCCCACCTCGGCCTCCCAAAGTGCTGGGATTACAGGCATGAGTCACAGCACCCGGACCTGTTTTGTGTGTGTGTGTGACAGTCTCATGCTGTTGCCCAGGCTGGAATGCAATTGCGCCATTGAGGCTCACTGCAACCTCTGCCTGTTGGGTTCAAGCAATTCTCCAGTCTCAGCCTCCTGAGTAGTTGGAATTGTAGGTACATGCCGCTACACCCGGCTAATTTTTTGTATTTTAGTAGAGACGGGGTTTCACCATGTTGCCCAGGCCAGTCTTGAATTCCTGAGCTCAGACAATCCACCTGCCTCAGCCTCCAAAATGTTAGGAATACAGGCATAAGCCACCACGCCTAGCCTCCAAAGTGCTAGGATTACAGGTGTGAGCCACCACGCCTGGCTTCAGGTAGTTCTTTATAGCAGTGTGAGACTGGATTAACACAGCCCTTTATGGTAGGCAGAATAATGCCCTCCAAAAGATATTAACATCCTAATCCCCAGAACCTGTGAATATTTTACCCTACATGGCAAAGGGGACTTTGCAGATTTGATTTAAGATTAGATCTTGAGATGGGGAGACTAGCATGGATTATCCAGGTTAGCCCATTCTAAACATATGAGTCCTTAAAAGTGGAGAACCTTTACAACAGAGAGATGTGGGATGGCCCAATAAGAATCAGAAAGATGAGACACAAGAAGGATGTGACCCACTGTTGTTAGCTGTGAAGATGGAGGAAGGGGGCCACGGGTCAAGCAATGTGGGTAGGTGGGTGGACTCTAGAAGCCGGGAAAAGCTCTCAAGTGATAGCCAGGAAGGAAATGGGGATCTTAGCCCTACAGCTGCATGGAACTACATTCTGCCAACAACCTGAATGAGTCAAGACTCTCTAGAAGGGAACCCAGTCCTGTTGAAACCTGGATTTTAGCCCAGCGAGACATGTTGGACTTCTGAACTATAGAACTGTAGGATAAATTTATGGTGTTTCAGTTGCTAAGTTTCTGGTAGCTTGGAATGCTAGCAATAAAATACTGAGATATATATATATATATCTCCTTAATATCTCATTTACATTTAAAAAAACTTTAAAAAATTTATATAAGTGCCCTTAAATCTTGTTTTGAAACAAGGAGGAATAAACTGGTCAATGTATGCAATATGCAGCCTACCCAGCAGAATTTACCTAGCACACATTCATCATTTACTGAAGCACTAACTCTTAACTCTGCACCAGGCACCATCCTTCCTTCAAGGAGTTGTATCAGCATGCAGCTATCAATATTCATTTTCCTCCTTTCTCCCTCAGATTTGGCCAAAATCACAGTGACTCTCAGCTATACCTGAAAATGAGAACTTTAAACTTTAAACTTTAAAATGAGAATTGAGAGAAACCTAAAGCTACATTATGGCTATGAAAAGTAAAAACTCAGAAGATGTGGGGAAGGAAACAGCAAAGGAAAATGGAGCCAGATCACCCTATAATCAAGAGAATAGCCTGTGGAGTCAGACAGCCCTAAATCTTTGTTCTATCACTGTATTCGTTCCTTTTTATACCGCTATAAAGATACTACCTGAGACTGGGTAATTTATAAAGGAAAGAGGTTTAATTGACTCACAGTTCTTCATGGCTGGGGAGGAATGAAAACTTATAATCATGGCAGAAGGGGAAGCGGCACATTATTACATGGCAGCAGGAGAAAACCAGACTATCAAAGAAGAACTGTCAAACACTTATAAAACCATCAGATCTCATGAGAACTCACTCACTATCATCAGATCCAATCACCTCCCACCAGGTCCCTCCCTCAACACGAGGGGACTACAGGGATTACAATTTGAGATGAGATTTGAGTAGGACACAGAGCCAAACCATATAAACCATCTACTAAGATAATTTGCCCCAAATGACACAACTCAGTTTCTTCATCTGTAAAACGATAATCTCACATATCTGTTGAAGGATTAACAGTAATAAGCTTTTGATATGGTATAGGAACTATAAAAAGTGTGGAGGATTACTCATGAGAATCGGCTATACAGACCACAGTGCCAAAATCTAATGTGATGAAGAAGTCCATACAAATTCAGTCTGGCTACACCTTAGGGATTAAATAAAATCCCCCAAAGCAGAAAATTTGACAACAGAAAAAGAAGTATTGATTTTAGAAAAATAAGCAAAGGTGGCCCATGGCTGACCAGCAGTGGAATGTTACAGTACTATCATCACTACAAACAATACTTTTTAAAAATACTGATGTCTAGGACTCCCTGGAGAGTGACTAAAACAGCAATTTCATGGATAAGAACGAAGTATTAATAGTTTGAGTTGAGAAACACTGCATAAATTAAAAAGGGGCTACTATCTGTGCATGACAGCAGAGAGAATCTAGCACCTTTTTGCTAGGCATCTCTTACAAGTGAAGAGTAACAGCTAAAACTAGAGTATTTAAAAACTTGCAAATAATTAAGGCTAACTAAATCAAATGGGACAGTTTCTTGTAGAAAATGTAAAGCTAGGAGGGGGACAAGAGAAGTCTGCATATATGGCTGCATCTTTTGTAGCAAAGGACACAGCCTCACAGACTGAGGATGAGCAGAGAATAACAAATGAAGTAAGCACAGCTGGGCCAGAAGGGAAGGGAAAAACAGCTGAGATGGCAAAATTAAGGTATGCTCAAATAAAACACCAAACTGACTGGCTACTGCAAAAGGAGGAGAGCTGGAGTTAAAATCAAGGAAGGGAGCAGTTGGGGAGATAAAAGAGAAAATTTCATGCTGGACAGGAATGGCATGGGACTGAAAGGACAGAACACCAAGGAGAGTGACATTATTTGAGAAGATGAGGAGGGAGAGTCACCAGAGGAGGTTTCAGAAAGGAAAAAAGGAATGAGAACAACAGGGCCAATAGCCTCTATGATTCACTATAAAGTCTAAGGCACAGTCTAAGTATTAGAGGGAGGAAGTAGTAAATAAACAGGGTTACAGACAGAAAACAGACAGAAAAGAGCTACTCAAAAATCTTGGAAGATCACCAATAACATACATAAAGCAAAAATTTAAGGATAACAAAAGTATATAATCTAAATTGTAGATGATGTTAAAAGATATGTTTCAGCTCTCATTTGATAAATAAAACAGCTAAGCACATCTAAAAATGAGCAAAACTAAATAATATAGCTTAGGAATCCATAAGAGATACAACTATGAAGAAAAGCAGGGGAGGAGTAATATAAAATTCAGGCTAGTGGAAAACTGGTTGAGAAAATGATGTATGTAAGAATGTAGAGTCCTTTTGCATGGGTGTTTATTATTATTCTTTAAAACTATTAAACCGTGTATACATATTACACATATTCTTTTATATGCATGCTATATCTCATAATAAAAAGGTTTTAATAGAATTTTTCCACCTGTGAACTTCCCAGTTTGTTTTCTGAAGATAACTCTAACAAATCTGCTTATATAATAGAATGACTAGTATTTCTGGCCACAGGTTTTGCAACATTCAGCTCCACCTCAAATCTAGTCAATCAAAATCTCTAGGAGTTGGGCTGCTGAATATATATATTTTTTTAAACAAACACCCCAGGTGATTCACAAAAATCTAAATAAACTCAAATTTGAGTCTTCCACAGGAAGAGGTCTTCCTTCTGTTAAAACTCTAAAGCTCTTGAGAATCTAATCCCATTCTTTCCCCAAATCCTCTAGAACTTTGCTCCTTCCATCTTCCCTCTCTTGTATTTTCAACCTTTCAACCTCAAGTATCTCCTGTCTTAAAATACAAACACACATTCACATTTATTCAATAAAATAGCCCACACTTGGTTCTACTTTTAACTTTCCAATAACTCTTTCTGTAAAAGCACCAATACTATGTGTGATACTGTTTAATTTCTTTTTTTAAAAAAGAAAGTAGGAGGCCTCTAAAATATAAAAAGCCCCATTTCACCAACACCAACTCTTTCAATGTAATCAATATAAGCATATAATTTTACTCTCCTTCCCAGAAGTAACAGTTAAGTGTGTAGTCTTTGGGACTTTTTCTGTATATTTAGATATATATAAATCCACAGTATTTTTAAAACATAAATGAAAGTATACCTTACAGTTCTCCCCCTCATTGACTTCCGAATCAAACACTGTGGCAAAGCACTAATGTCTTCCTACTATTTCAACCAATAGTCCCTAACCTCTACTGCACTTGACAATGGTGACCACTCTCTCTCTGGGATCTGCCTCCTCTGCAGATTCCATGACACTGTACTGCCCAGGTCTCTCTTGCTCTTTTGCTTATTCCTTTTTAGTCTCCTATGCTGATAACTTTCCCCATATGCCCCACGAACGTTAGTATTTCCCACCATTACATCTACATTTTCATCTGTCAATTCATTCAATCAACAATCACCACCTACTTCATTCCAGGAGGACAACTGTGTCAGATTCCCCTTTGTCAATGGTTTTGCACGTGAACCGATGCTCCAAAATCATTTGCATCAAAGAAACAAATGTGGCCGGGTGCGGTGGCTCAAGCCTGTAATCCCAGAACTTTGGGAGGCCAAGGCAGGTGGATCACCTGAGGTCAGGAGTTTGAGACCAGTCAGGCCAACATGGCAAAACCCCATCTCTACTAAAAATACAAAAATTAGCTGGGTGTGGTGGCAGGCGCCTGCAATCCTAGCTACTGGGGAGGCTGAGGCAGGAGAATCTCTTAAACCCGGGAGGTAGAGGTTGCAGTGAACCAAGATCGCTCCACTGCACTACAGCTTGAGTGACACGAAACTCTGTCTCAAAAAACAAACAAACAAACAAAAAAAATGCTTGCAATTTTGGCATCATATGTAATTTCACTTTGCAACTAATTCAAACTATATTATGATCAGCAAGCCCCTATGCCAAAGCAAGGAGATGAGAATTAGAAGAAAGTTTGAGAAGTTAACTTTTTAAAGTTATAATTATTTTCATGTCACGAGAATTTTTCTTCCCTACATAATCTTGTAATTTCAAAAGCTCAGAAAATGAACTCTCAGATAATAAGGACTCCATTTAATTTTATTAGCTCCCAAATCTCCATCCCAGATTACTCTTTCCTGAGCCGGAAATATGAACTTCCAGCTACATACCAGACATTCCCCCATGCCCACTCTGGCAGTCCCTACTCATCATTCTAATTTCAGCTCAAACATTACTAGCGCCTCCCCTCAAGGATCCATGCACTTGTCTATTAAATAAATCTGATACTGAATGGTGTACCCTTACATCTAAGACAAAGCCAAATACCTTCCTAACTATAAAAGATTATTTAAAATGTAAGTGAGGCTGAGAGCAGCAGCTCATGCTTGTAATCTGGTACTTTGGGAGGCTGAAGTGGGAGGACGGCTTAAGCCCAGCAGTTTAAGACTAGCCTGAGCAACACAGTGAAAGACCATTAGCCAGGCAGGGTGGCATGTGTCAGCTACTTGGAAGACTTAGGTAGGAGGATCGCATGGGCTCAGGAGACTGAAGCTGTAGTGACTGAGCCATGATAGAGCCACTGCACTCCCAACTGGGAGACAGAGATCATGTCTCAAATTATTTACTTTATAAATAATACAAAGTAAAATAAAATGTAAGTGGTAGGTATATACATAAGAGTGAAAAATAAATAAAAAATAAAATGTAGGCTGGGCACGGTGGCTCACGCCTGTAATCCTAGCACTTTGGGAGGCTGAGGTAGGTGGATCACCTGAGGTCAGGAGTTCATGACCAGCCTGGCTAACATAGTGAAACTCTGTCTCTACTAAAAATACAAAAATTAGCTATGTGTAGTGGCGGGCGCTTATAATCCCAGCTCCTTGAGAGGGAGGCAGGAGAATCATTTGAATCTGAGAGGCGGAGGTTGCAGTGAGCTGAGACAGTGCCCACTTGCATGCCAGTGTGGGCAACAAGAACAAAACTCCATCTCAAAAAAATAATAATAAAAATAAAAATAAAATAAAATGCAAGTGGGACTGGGACTGAAGAGAAGGTAAACAGAATGAGGGAAGAGAGGAGGGGACCTGCATTAAATGCAACAGGGAGTAGTAGAATTTGTTACAATCTTAAAAGAATGGATAAAAAGGAGTTGGCCAGGTGACAAAAATTTTTGACATAACTTTTTTTGATAGGGAAGGGACAAGAAGGGGAGCTTCAGATATTAACAGAAATAAAAACACAACCAAATTTTTGCCTTTGTGTACCTGGCTGAGAGTTGAGGGGCAGGGAGGGTTAGTGATAAGGTTATAATAGTAGGCACATGCTAGAATTTTAGGAGCAGAAATTACTATAGGTTTGTATTTTTTCTCTCCCTCTATGCTTGATAATAAACTGCTTATTAATAATTAACTGCTTGTTAAAAATCACTTTCCACTTTATATCTACATTTAAATGACAAATTTTACTAAATGATTCAGAAAGAAGAACAAGGAAAAAATGTAAAGCTACATTTTAACTGCATTTAGCCTTACAGTAAGAAAACAGCTCAACAGTATTAAAACCTCTTCTATTAAAGAGGGAACTCAGAAAAGGAAAAATGTGCATTGTTCCTTTCCCTTGAGAAATCAAAGTACTTTCACATTTATCCTCATTTTATCTCACATAATGAGAGAAGATTGTAGGTTAAGGAAACAGAAACAGAAAAATTAGGTGATTTCCTTCAATCTATGATGCATGTTTCTGACACTGACTTTTTAGAAAATCAACGTAGCTCTCAAATTACTGATTTTAAAGTCATCTTTTCTAGGGCTACACTGAGTTTCTCTTACAACTATGGGTACACTCTGAATTAAAGAAATATGGTAAAGGATTTTGCCCAAGTTAATAAGCAAAAAAAGGGACAGAACTGGGCAAAACAACAACCACTCCCACCACCAGCACCTCTGTTAAGCTATTAATATATACAAACGGGAATATAGCAGCCTGTCGGCTCCGCTCTTATTCATTAAATATACAAGGCCTATCTTTTACTAGGATCTTCCTGAAAGAAACACAAAGCCATAGAAAATATCTTTTCTGCCTTCAAGAAGAATATAATAGATGCCTACATAATATTGAGCCTACACAAGTATCTATAGAACAAAACAGTCTGAGATCAGTATCAGAAGAATGACACAAAGTGAAAAACAAAAATCCAGAAAAGTGGTAGTCATTTTAAGCCAGGATACTGTGAAAATCTTCACACAATAAAGGCTTAATATATGTTGACTGTGAAGGCATTACGGAAAACTCACATAACACTTTGAAGGACTGATGGATTTTCCACAGGGAGAGGTTGTGCCAGAAAACACTCTAAGAATAGAGAGTAGCAGGGTCCAGGAAAAAACACAAAAATCAGCCACTGGGTCTCACTGGTTGAAGCAAGGTGGGTATCAGTGGGAAAGAAGACTAGAAATGTACATAGGGGCTAAAATATAGAGTTCGTTCAAGGTCAAACTAAAAATTGGGAGTAAACATGAGTAGCCTTTTGACATTCATGCTTCAGGAAGATTACATTGACAGTAAACCACACTGGCTGAACTTAAGTGGGGAGCAGTACTGCTCCATACAATAATAGCGTCAAGAATTCTGTTCCTGAACTAGGTCATATCAGCAGTAATGACAAGAAAGGAGTGTCTTCCCTTTCTTTGAACTGTGGGGACTGCTTTTGGATAAGGGCAAATTCCAAGAGAACAGAGCATTAACTTGTTAGGATTTGTAGCCCCACTACTGCCTGCACAATACTTTATTTACCTACAGTATAGCCTCAAATAAAAAACTGAAAAAAGGCAACCAGCAAAGTCTGATTTGAATCTTTACCACTAATGAGACAGCCAAATGGCCACAGCCACAAGCTTGTATTTCTCAAACCCACTCATATTACAGTTAATGCGGCATTCCTCTCCAATCTTGTTTTTACAGTCTAAATCGAATTTTGCCAGAAGGCTTTAGAATTCTCCTTCCTTCTTCCAAATACACCACAGTTATTTTTTTTTTAAAGTTTATAAATCCAATTTACACACATACACACACACCAAAAAACCTTGCTAAAAATTCATGTTTCTAGCAGAAAGTTTTTCTTTCAGGCAGTAATTAACATGATTTTTTTTTTCTTTTGAGACGGAGTCTCCCTGTGTCATCCAGCCTGGAGTGGAGTGGAGTGCAGTGCATGATCTCGGTTCACTGCAACCTCCACCTCCAGGGCTCAAGTGATCTCCTGCCTCAGCCTCCCAAGTGGTGGGATTACAGGCGCCCACTACAATGCCTGGCTAATTTTTGTATTTTTAGTAGAGACAGGGTTTCACCGTGTTGGCCACGCTCATCTC
The DNA here is from genome assembly GCF_030222135.1 of Aotus nancymaae. NCBI lineage: Eukaryota > Metazoa > Chordata > Mammalia > Primates > Aotidae > Aotus > Aotus nancymaae. Next base: position 11,630,956 of record NW_026988450.1, on the reverse strand, counting down.
GAACTCCCGACTTCGGGTGATAAACCAGCCTCCGCCTCGGAAAGTGCTGGGATCACAGGCATGAGCCACCTCCCCTGGCCAACACGCTTCTTTAGTTACTTACAGGACCTGCTACATCATTAGTTCAACTACAAACAGAGGCTTACATTACCAAAGTTGTGCAAAGGGTCCAAAGTTGTGCAAGAGTAACCACTGAAATCAGACTCTGGTATATTAATAGTTGCAACACCTAAACAATCTTTAGGTTTATTATTAGATTCAAAGTAATACCAAAATCACAGGTATTAAAAATATCTATGAAGAGTTTGTTTACTTTCTGTGAAATATACTAGGATGTCATTTTAAGTGAGAACAACTGACTTTCCGCTTCAAATGGACATGAGCTCACCTGAAAATTATCAGTTGTGACACCGGACCTGACTTATTTAAAACATCAGCGTCCCCAACATATACATACGTAAGTACACACCCAGGGCACTGAACGACTGTGCATTACTATCAAATAACCCCAGTTCACACGTGGCAAAAGTCCACACAACTCGTTCATGCTTTCCTAACCCCGAAAGGGATGCTCTAGCCATCAAGTAATGAAATGTGGCTTATTCTGACTTGAGAGTGAAGGTGTTAAAAAAGCATATATAATATATATGTATATGTTATATATTTTAAAGCTTTCCTTTTCTTCTCAGCTGCCTATCCCACACCAAAAAGCGCGTTGCCCAGGCCTTAACAGATGCGTGCAGGTGGAGGAAGGTTGGACTGCTCAGGAACTAAGACCCGGACCCCAACACCTTCTGCTCTCCTAGGTTTCCCTCTTTCTTTTTTCCGGGGCCTCGAAGAGACCTAAAGCGAGGGGTTCTGGGGGTGGGGTGCAGTCATGTGAATCGGGCCCCGGCGGCCCCGGGCTAGGCCTCCCCTTCTGTCACACATTTCCTGAATCGGGCGTCGCAAACGGCTGCCGCGGCCCTCAGCTGCTGGGCTGGCCGGGTCGGGGGCCGCAGAGCGGGCCTGGCCAGGCCGCAGCCGCTCGCAGTGCCCACGTCACCAGCTCCAGCACTGCGGAAATGGAGCGGCGCGGCCGGGAGGGAGGCGCCGGGTGGGGTCCGCGTTCCCGCCACCGCCAGACGCCGTTTGTCCCTCAGCCCCGGCGCGGAGACCGCCGACACCCGCACGGCCGCGCCCAGGGCCCTCACCTGTGTCGCCGATGATGATGTACTTGAAAAGATAGGCGTACGCCATGGCCGCGGCCGCTCAGTGCCAGGGCACACGGCTCCTCCTCCCGCTACTGCTCCTCCTCCGCGCCCCTCACCCCGGCGCCGCTCAGCTTCGAAACGCCAGGCCCCGCCCGCCGCCGCCGCCGCCGCCGCCGCTGCTACTGCTGTCAGCTGCCGGGAGTGAGGGGCTGTGAGGAAGCCGGACAAACTGACACCCGCTGAGCTATGAAAGACAGCGCCCGATCGAGCCCAGGCGAACAATAACAGCCTCCGCGGCGCCTCCGCCCCGCCTCCACGCCGACCCGGAAGTGCTGCGGCCGCCGGCGCTGCCGGAGGAAAGGGGAGGAGCCCCGCACGCTGGCCGCGCCCCGCCGGCCGGAGTCCCGCCCCGCCCCGCCCCGTCGAAGTCCTGCCCCGCGCAGAGTTGGCCAGGTCTAGTCAGCCCTGTCCCGAGTGGGGCGAGGCCGGGCTCCGGTCGTTCCGCCGCGTTCGGGCAGGGAAGCCCGGCCGCCAGGAGACGCTGGGGAACCCGGCAGGTGGGGGTGCGGAGGACTCAGTTCTGTCGCTTTCCGCCCTGTGGTGGGGGCGCGGGGCACGTGGGGGAAAGGCAGAGGCGGCGTTCGGTGCAGGGCCCCGCCCTGGGCTTCTGAAAATTTGTGTGAAAATGGGAAGCACGCGGCGAGGGGGTTGGGAGGCGGTATTTCTGTGTTTGGCATCAGGGCTTGACAGTGAAAATGGCAGTATTTATAAATTGGAAAACGTAAATCTGGGACTGCAAAGTAAATCATGGTATGCCCATACAGTGGAATACTATGCTGCTCTCACCTGAGGTCAGGAGTTCAAGACCAGCCGGGCCAACGTGGCGAAACCCCGTCTCTATTAAAAATACAAAAATTAGCCAGGCGTGGTGGCGCTCGCCTTGTATTCCCAACTACTCAGGAGGCTGAGGCAGGAGAAGCACTTGAACTTGGGAGGTGGGTTGTAGTGGGCCAAGATTGCACCACTGCATTCCAGCCCGGGTGAAAGAGTGAGACTCCTTTTCTAAATAAATAAAAATAAAAATAAATAAAGCCTCTGGACCTGTCCTGGTTCTGAGGGCTGCTCTTAAAAAAAAAAAAAGCTTGACTTTGGTTATGCAAAACTGAGACAATCTGTACATATATATATATAAAACGTATTTTTATATGTTATATAACATATGCAACATATGTAATATATGAATCCTATATAATTTTTTATCATGTATAACAAATAGTGGGAAAACATTTACATACCCATATATGCATAATCAATCTGAAAGGAAAGGTAACTGGTATTAAGAGAAAGGAGGAAATGGGATTGGGGGAAAAATGTACTTTTCCCTGAAATTTTTTGTGCAATTTGACATTTTTTTGGGATGTTCATGAGTTACCTGTTAAGAAATACTGTTAAAGGAAAAAACTGACTAATTTATGCATTTAAATAATAGTTACTGAATGCTATGTTTCATGCACTGCCAGGCATAGCAGCTAGAGACCCTGTATGTTCTATGTTCTGTTTTTCTACTTTTCTTTTTTAATCATCAAGCCCAAAATGTCATCACTCTGTTCAAAAGGAGCACAGATTATGGAAGAGGAGGTAGAGAATAGTCTGTCAGGAAAGGTTACCTAGAGATGATGATGTCTGACCAGGAATATGAATGATGAGTAAGAGTTTATCAAAAGAATCCCAGCACTTTCGGAGGCCGAGGCAGGTGGATCACAAGGTCAGGAGTTCAAGACCAGCCTGGTCAAGATGATGAAACCCCGTCTCTACAAAAAATACAAAAAAAAATTAGCCAGGCATGGTGGTGGGTGCCTGTAATCTCAGCTACCCGGGAGGCTGAGGCAGAGAATTGCCTGAACCTGGGAGGTCGAGGTTGCAGTAAGCTGAGATTGCGCCACTGCACTCCAGCCTGGGCGACAGAGCGAGACTCCATCTCAAAAGAAAAAAAAAAAGACTTTGTCAAAAGAACAACAGTTTGGGGAAGGGAACCAAAGTTTATAGACAAGGAACAGAATGTGCAAAATTCCTGGATCTGTTCAGGGAATTTGAAATTGCATAAGGAATCTAATTGACTAACCCATATCCTCGTAACCTATAACCCCATATGGAAGGAGAATCATTGCTGGGGAAAAGTGATTGGTATTTAGTGGCCCTGGTTCCTGTTGCATAATACTCTCCTCTCCTCTTTGGAATCTGTCATGTTGTGATTAGTACTGACACCATCATGCTGGCTAGATATGGAGGGCTGCTACATGCTTTGGATGGCTTTGCTAAATATGAACTCACAAGGTTTTTCTGAAATATTTGGAGGGGATTTTACTAAAGGGTTAGGGATGGCACAGAAGAATTTGACATGAAAAGTTACCTGGAATTGCAAAATTTGGTTCATTTACCTTGAGTTTAAGGAAGGGGAGGTCCCTGCCCAAGGTCTTCAGGTTTCAGACGTCATTTTGTCCCTCCCACTTGAGTGCCTTCACCGAATCTTCCTGGGTGATAGAGGAGAAACTCAAGTACTCACTCTCACAGGATAGAGGAATGTGGCCTTCCTTCACCAACACAGCCTAAACAGGACGTCTCTATCAGGATGTTACACAAACGTCTAGCCTCCTAAGAGTCAGGAGTATTCCTGTTTTATTAGAGTAGGAGAGTACCTGGAGAGATCTCTTGTGCCAGGTTATACAGGGCCTTGTATGCTATGTCAACATGCACTTAAAACTTTACCCGGTAGACACAAGGGAAATTGTGACAGGAAAGAGGATGAGAACTGGATATGTAACAAAAATCATACACACGGATATAAAGCTATAGAGGCAATGTGTTATAAAGAAAATAACTTAGGAAACCTGGCTTTTGGTCTTGGCTCTACCTGTAATTGATCGAATGAATGTGAGGAATCATTTGGCCTCTTAAAGCTTCAGAGCGCAGGTTGTGATGGCTTGTGCCTGCAGTTCCAGCTATTTGGGAGGCTGAAGAGGGAGGATAGCTTAAGCCAAGGATTTAGAGGCTTCAGTGAGCTAGGATGGTGCCACTGGACTCCAGTTTGGACTATAGATTGAGACTCTGTGTCTTAATAAATAAAGTAATTATTGAAAGAAATAATTATTTTAAAAAATCTGAGGGCTTTAATGTACTTGTCTATAAAGTAAAGGAGTTAAGTGTTTCTTAAAAGGGCTATTCCAAGCATGAAGTCCTTTAATTTTATGTTTAGCCAGCCTCCAAATCTAAAGCCATCTGTGAAGAAGATAGTAATCCTTCTCTTGTGAAAATGCCAGGACCATAGATGTCAGATGCCTATTGTTCTGATTGATTGATTGAGACGAGGTCTTGCTCTGTCATCTAGGCTGGAGTACAGTGACCTGATCACGGCTTACTGCCGGTCTTGACCTCCTGGGCTCCAGTGATTGTCCTGCCTCAGCCTCCCAAGTAGCTGGGACCACAGGCACGTGCCACCACGCCCAGCTTATTTATTATTATTATTTGGAGAGATAGAGACTCCCTGTGTTACCCAGGCTGGTCTTGAACTACTGGCCTCAAGCAATTCACCTTGAAAGGCAGAATTTTTCAAGTTCTTTTCTGAGTTTCAGTTTCCTTTTATGGAAAATGTGGATAATAACTGCCTCACAAAGTCCATTTAGGATCAGATAAGATAATGTATGTGAAAATATTGTGTCAATTATGAAAAATATATATCTAATACATAAAATTCTCAGTGATGCATAATATTTAGTAATTACCTTGAGGGGCTGAGTGCAGTGGCTCACGCAGGTAATTCCGTCACTTCGGGAGGCAAAGACTGGAGGATCCCTTGAGCCTAGGAGTTCAAGACCAATGTGGATAACATGGTGAGATCCTGTCTCTACAGAAAATTAAAAAGAAAAAAATGAAATTACCTTGAGGAAGTAAAGGCCTAATCACTGTATAAATTCATGGTTTAATATCAGCTTCGTTCCTGGCTCTATTTTATGTCTCTACCTTTTTTTCCTATCTGTGATTCATAATATTTTGTTATATTTTCTATAAACCTATAATCTCTTTTAAATCCTCTTGGAAAAAATACAGGATATAAAAAAAATCACATAAACTTCGTTTAAAACATTTTCTTTAGCCCATAAAATCCAAACATATTTTTCAAGAAAAGTTCCCCAGACAGAATAACAGAAATAAACCTCTCTTCCATTAAATATAGTATACTTCCTGGGATTTTCCATTCAGTTTGATTTTCAGCTATTTTCACTCTCTTAGAATGTATTGTGATAACCCTGTCTCTTAACCTTACATCATATATGGTCTGAAGGTCATAACTGTGAAATTTAAAGATTGTCACCACATTCTTCAATGTCTCCTAATCAAGTTCTCCATGACATTTTTGAGTACAATACTATATTAGAAGTTTGCATTTGCTTCTCCCAACCAAACTTTCGTGTTTATATTTTCTCTGGTTTTAATTACTCTCAGGCTTTGGGAAGAAGTTTAGGGTGGAGTGGAATGGGAAAAGGTGGTTGGGAATACTGTAACCTTGAGGTTCTTTTTTTTTTTTTTTTAAAGAGAAAGAGAGAGAGAGAATGGGGAGGAGGAAAAAGGAAAAGAAAGAGGGAGAGAGAATGGGAGTATTGCTTTCTTGCCCAGGCTAGAATGCAATTTAGTAATGGATATTGAAAACCTCTTGTATACTGATAATTATACTTAATGATGTAGTCAGGAAGGAATAAGGGAAGAAGATAACAAACAAACAGCCAACCAATATTTCATTTAAACCTATGAAATGCTATGCGATTACTGAGGAGTGATTTACTTCCAATTATATAGTCACTTTTGGAATAGGTGTGAGGTGGTAATGTATGTTTTGTGTATTTGAAGTGGAGAGTTCTATAAATGTTTATTAAGTTTACTTGTTCCAGGTCTGAGTTCAAGTCCTGAATATCCTTGTTAATTTTCTATCTCGTTGATCTATAGAATCGTTAGCTATTGTTACATTGACCCTTTTACCATTACGTAATGTCCTTCTTTGCCTCTTTTGATCTTTGTTGCTTTAAAGTCTACTTTATCAGAGGCGAGAATTGCATCTCCTGCTTTTTGTTTATTTGTTTATTTTTACTCTCTGGTTGGTAAATCTTCCTCCTTCTCTTTGAGTCTTTGTGTATTGTTGCATGTAAGATGGGTCTGGATGCAGCATACCGATGGGTTTTGGCTTTTTATCCAATTAAAATATATATAAGTTTAATACTGGCGTTTGATGCTAGCTGGCTGTTTTGCCCTTTAGTTGATGTAAATTTTTCATTGTATTAATGTTCTTTGCTTTTTGATATATTTTTGGAAAGGCTGATATTGGTTGTTCCTTTATATGTATAGTGCTTCTTTCAGAAGCTCTTGTAAAGCAGGCCTGGTGGTGGTGAACTCTCTAAGTACTTGTTTGTTCGCAAAAGATTTAATTTTTCCTTCGCTCATAAAGCTTAGTTTGGCTGGATAGGAAATTCTGGGTTGAAAGTTCTTTTCTTTAAAGATATTAAATATTGGTCCCCACTCTTTTCTGGCTTGTAGGGTTTCTGCTGAGAGATCTTCTGTGAGTCTGATAGATTTCCCTTTGTGGGTAACCTGACCTTTCTCTCCGCCTGCCCTTAGTATTTTCTCCTTCATTTCAACCCTAATAAATCTGGCAGTTATGTGCCTTGGGGTTGGTCTTCTTGAAGAATATCTTTGTGGTGTTCTCTGTATTACCTGGAGTTGAATATTACCTTGCCTTGCTAGGTTGGGAAAGTTTTCCTGAATGATATCCTGAAGAGTATTTTCCAACTTGGATTCATTCTCTTCATCACATTCAGGTACACCTATCAAACGTAGATTAGGTCTTTTCACATAGTCCCATATTTCCTGGAGACTTTGCTCATTCCTTTTTATCCTTTTTTCTCCAATCTTGTCTTCTCGTTTCATTTCATTGAGCTGGTCCTCGACTTCTGATATCCTTTCTTCTGCTTGATCAATTCGACTGTTTAAGCTTGTGCATGCTTCGCGAAGTTCTCGTGTTGTGCTTTTCAGCTCCATCAATTCACTTATATTCCTCTCTAAATTGTCCATTCTCATTAGCATTTCGTCAAACCTTTTTTTAAGATTCTTAGTTTCTTTGCATTGGGTTAGAACAAGTTCTTTTAGTTCACAGAAGTTTCTCATCACCCACATTTTGAAACCTGCTTCTGTTATTGGAACACTCTCGTTCTCCATTAAGCCTTGTTCCGTTACTGATGAGGAATTACGATCCCCTGTAGAGGGAGAGGCATTCTGATTTTGAGTATTCTCTGCCTTTTTAGGCTGCTTTCTTCCCTTGATTATATATTTATCCATCTGTCGTCTTTGTAATTACTGACTTTCTAACTAGGTCTCTGAGTGGACGTCCAACTTTTTGATTCCCAGCGCCGAAATCTGAGCAATCCACTGCGCCGGCCAAGACAGCAGTGTTAAGGTTGATGGTGCCTTTCTGCCCAGGAATCTCTGGACTCTGCACCAAGAACTGCCGCTTTAAGGCGCCAGCAAAACCGCTGCGCCGGCCACAAGAGTCGCTCTGGCGACCTGTGGAGCTCCTCCGCTGGGAATCTCCTGGTCCGTGAGCTACAAATATTCGTCTGAAAGTGTGGCGTCCTCTCGTTCTCTGCGCTTTCACTGGGAGCTACGTGCCCGAGCTGCTAGTGATCAGCCATCTTGGATCTCTCCACCTTGAGGTTCTTGCCTTTGCTTCTGTGGTTCCTTAGCCAATCCTTCTGAAATGGTATGCAAAACTCATAATGATGTATATATTTGCACATGTACACTTTTATGGGAGAGATTCTTCCATGACCCAGAAATAATTAAGAACAACTGTGAAATGCCTTCCTTCAGCCATCTCCAAATACTATAACAGAACTAGTTTTCCAGCAAAACTTAAAACTCAGTACCAGTTTTTTTGTTGTTTTTTTTTTTAGAAAGAGTCTCGCTCTGTCACCCAGGCTAGAGTGCAGTGGTGCGATTTCAACTCACTGCCAACCTCCACCTCCTGGGATCAAGCGATTCTTGGGCCTCAGTCCCCCACGTAACTGGGGCTATAGGCACATATCACCATACCCAACCAATTTTTGTATTTTTAGTAGACACGGAGTTTTGCCATGTTGACCAGACTGGTTTTGAACTTTTGACATCAAGTAATCCACCGGCCTTGGCCTCCCAAAGTGCTGGGATTACACGCATGAGCCACCACACCTGACTTCAGCCCCAGTTTTGAAAGAAGAAATAATTAGACTCAAATCCTGACTTCACCACTCAACATCAGCTGAGTGATCTTGGATAGATTACTAAATGCTCTAAGCCTTAGTTTCCCCTCTGAGATGACATATACAAATGTCTAGCACTACGTCAAGCACACAGAGGACACTTCATAAACAGTGAGGTCATTTTCCTCTTCCTTTCATCTCCTCCCTGTCCTCCTCCACCTTCAACCTGTTGATAAGAACTGTAGCTCCAAAGCAAACATATATCTTTACCCCACCTCACCCAACTCCTGGCAATAACAACAACAACAATAAAAACCATAGGAGGCTGGGCACAGTGGCTCACGCCTGTAATCCCAGCACTTTGGGAGGCCGAGGTGGGTGGATCATCAGGAGTTCGAGACCAGCCTGACCAGCGTGATGAAACCCTGTCTCTGCTAAAAATACAAGAATTAGCCAGGCATGGTGGCACACACCTCAAGTAGTCCAGCTACTTGAGCAGCTGAGGCAGGAGAATCACTTGAATTCAGGGGCCGGAAGAGGGGCAGTTGCAGTGAGCCAAGATTGTACCACTGCACTCCAGCCTGGGAGACAGAACAAGACTGTCTCCAGAAAAACAAGCAAACAAACATAGGAGTTAAATCAGCCCAACAAGGACCCTGCCTTAAAAGAGATTCGAGTCTTCTTGTGCTAAATCGTAAATAGCTTTGGCCTGATGAAGGCTACAGGAGAGGTGCTCTATTATTTTACAGAGTAAAATTTCTTCTAATTTCTTTTAGGGAAATGAGGGTAGGTTTTGCAGAGGGAGAGTCTTTTAAGTGGATCTCTAAGGGCATTATCTTTTATAGGTATTGAGTTAACCTAGTCATTCCAGGTGCTTCAACAACCCTCCGTATTCTTTGTTTTCCTCATCTACTTGATATGCCATTTCTATTCTAGTTAGGTCACATTCTTAGTAGTACTCCTTGTTTTGCTTTTCTATTCATGACCTATTTCTGGTTCCATGTTGAAGTCAGAAGTGACTGTTTTCTCTTTTCCATTCTGCTCATCCTTCAAAAAGCTATTTGAAAGTCAAAAATTAGTGACAGCAAATTCACATCCTCAGTCAAAGTGTGTATAGGTGGGAGAAAAAGGTTTCTTTTATAGGTAGGCTATTCTTTATACCAATGGACTGATCATTAGTAAGAGAAAGGACTGACATAAGTGCATGGAGCAGAAACAATGAATATTGGGATAATAATAAGCTAATTTTATAAAATAGTGCATTAAAATTATAACTATATGGCCAGGCATGCTGGCTCACACCTGTAATCCCCTCACTTTGGGAGACTGAGGTGGGAGGATCACTTGAGTCCAGGAATTCAAGACCAACCTGGGCAACATAGTGAGATCCTGTCTGTATAAAAAAATTATTGCTTGAGATGAGGTTTCTGTCACTCAGGCTGAAGTGCAATGGTCCAGTCATGCTTACTGCAAACTCAGCTTCCTGGGCTCAAGTGCTCCTCCCACCTCAGCCTCCTGAGTAGCTGGGACCACAGGCATGTACCACCATCACTGGCTGACTTTTAAAAATGTATTTGTAGAGCCAGGCACGGTGGCTCACGCCTGGAATCCCAGCACTTTGGGAGGCCGAGGCCGGTGGATCACTCAAGGTCAAGAGTTCAAGACCAGCCTAGCCAACACAGTGAACCCTGTCTCTACTAAAAATACAAAAATTAGCTGGGTGTGGCGGTGCACACCTGTAATCCCAGCTACTAGGGAGGCTGAAGTAGGAGAATCACTTGACCCAGGAGATGGAGGTTGCAGTGAGCCGAGACTGTGTCACTGCACTCCAGCCTGGGCAACAGGGTAAGACTCTGTCTCAAAAAAAAAAAAAAAAATTATTTGTAGAGATGGAGTTTTGCTGTGTTGCTCAGGCTAGTCCCAAACTCCTGAGCTCAAGTGATCCTCCCACCTTGGCCTCCCAAAGTGCTGGGATTACAGGTGTAAGCCACTGTACCTGGCCTTAAAAACTGTTAACTATTAAGAAAAATTACTATATAAGCTGGACGCGGTGGCTCATACCTACATTCCCAATTACTAGGGAGGCTAAGGTGGAAGGATCCCTTGAGCTCAGGAGTTTGAGGCTGCAGTGAGCGATGATTGTGCCCCTGCACTCCCATTGCACTCCAGCCTGGGCAACAGAGTGAGACTTCATCTTTAAAAAACCCACTATGTAAGTATATTAAATTAATAATGAACATAGAACTTAAAAGTGAATTAAAAATAAGAATAATGCTCTTAAATTAGTTATTTTTTCTAAGTCCTAAAGATTTGCTTAGTGCATTCAACAAGAACATGTTCTGGAGAAAGGCCCCATTTTGGATTCTACAAGGTCTGAATTATAGTTTCTTCCTTGCCACTAACGAGCTGACTTTGAGAAAATCCTCTTCAAACTTTCATCATCTGTCGAAAAGAGATAATAATTCTGGTTACTTACGTAATAGCATTTCTAGCGATAGACATGAAGACTAGGAGAGAATATACCAAATTGCGACGTATCCAAGTATATTAAGAGACTGACTCCTAAAGATCCAGGTAATAACATCAGTAATATTTTATCGTCCGCATTGTTACTATTTTTTACTCTTCATTTGTCTTTACTATGTCCTACGTTTGATGTTAAATAATAGGTATTCCTTGCTTTGGACAATTTGGGATTGGAATGGGACTGGGATCATGAAAAGTGTACTTCACAATGTGCTAAAGAGAGAACTACTTGTTACTCTTTTGTTGTTGCTGTTTTTTGGCTTTACTGCTTCTTGTGGAGCAGGGCTACCCCATGGGCAATGTGCCCAGAATAGCAGTACTTGTTACTCTTACAGATGTCTCAATTAATTTTAACCTCTATCCCTTATGATGTTTAAATTTTGATAAAGAAAAATTCATTTTTTCTTTATTTTCCGAGAAATGATAATCTGTCTTCATCCCTATGGGAGATGTGGACAGAGAAAGCTTTCTGTCTCTGATGTCTTTTGCATGAGACAAGATCTTAGGAAATAAGTGCTGCAGGGAATTGTGAGATTACATTTCACCCCCTTTTCTGTCTCCTCTCTCCTTCACATAGCCTTTATCTCTGCTTCTAACAATCCCATTATCAGAATTTCCAACATGACATAATGGTGAGAGAGAAAAATCGCCACCACAGGATCAAATTTCACTTGTAATCTGGAGAAAATAGGAGTCTAGTTTTCCAAACATTTCTATTAAAAAAAAAATGTTGGACCGGGTGAGGTGGCTCACGCCTGTAATCCAGCACTTTGGGAGGCTGAGGTGGGCTAATCATGAGGTCAGTAGTTCGAGACCAGCCTGGCCAACCTGGTGAAACCCCATCTTTACTAAAAATATAAAAACTTAGCTGGGTGTAATGGCGGTCACCTGTAATCCCAGCTACTAGGGAGGCTGAGGCAGGAGAATTGCTTGTCTCTGGGAGGGGGAGGTTGCAGTGAGCTGAGATCGCACTACTGCACTCCAGCCCTGGTGACAGAGTGAGACTTCATCTCAGAAAAAAAAAGTTAAGCTATTAAAAGAATAAGTCTGTTCTCCAAAAAAGCAAAATTATGTCTCAAGACTCATATTAAAAAAATCTGTAAGGTTAATTCAGGGTTGTGGGAAGAATAATCTCTCTACTTCCAGTGCTCTTTTAAACTTCCCAATTTAAAGAATATGGAGATCAGTTCTCAGGAACCTCTACAAATGTTCAGATTACAAGAAAATACTGCACAACCTTGAAACAACAATAAACATTTGATCTATCACACAATTTTTGTGCATCAGAAATCCAGGAGCAGCTTAGCTGGGTGGTTCCGCTTTAGGGTATTATATGTTGTACTTAATTTTTTAGCCAGGGCTGCAGTCATTTGAAGGATTGACTGGGGCTAGAGGATTTTCATCCAAGATGGCTCACTCATCCAGCTGTTGGCAGGAGACCTCGGTTCTTTGTCACATGGACTTCTTTGTAAGACTGTGTGAGTATCCTCATGACAGTGCAGCTGATTTCTTCCAGAGAGGGTGATCTGACACAGAACAAGGCAAAAACCTCAAAGTCTTTGTATGACCTAGCCTCAGAAGTTACATATCATCACTTCTGTATTCTGTTGGTCCCACAGACCAGCCATGATAAAATGTAGGAAGGAACTACACATGGGCATTTATGCCAGAGGCAAAGGTCATTGGGAGCCATCTTGGTAGCCGGGTGCCACAAACCTGAATAGATAAAGAAATAAAAACAAGTATCTAATAAATATCATCTGAAGTCAGATACATTTTGAGTCAAATCACATTCATATAATATGTCTACATACAAGTTTATTATAAATGGATTCGCCTACAAAGAAGTTTGTGGTTGTTTTGATTTTATATACTGCTAAAATATTTTATTTTATTTTATTTTTTGAGATGGAGTCTTGCTCTGTCACTCAGGCTGGAGTGCAGTAGCATGATCTTGGCTCACTGCAGCCTCTGCCTCCCAGGTTCAAGTGATTCTCCTGCCTCAGCCTCCCAAGTAGCTGGGATTATAGGCAAGTGCCATCATGTCTGGCTAATCTTTTTATGTTTTTAGTAGAGACGGAGTGTCACCATGTTGGCCAGTCTGGTCTTGAACTCCTGACCTCAAGTGATCTGCCTGGCTGAGACTCCCAAAGTGCTGGGATTATAGGAGTCAGCCACTATGCCTGTCCTGCTAAGAATGTTTTAAATAAGGAATTGAAAAATAATTATTTTAGGCTGGTACTGTGGCTCACACCTCTAATCCCAGCTACACAGGAGGACTGCTGGAGGCCAGGAATCCCAGACCAGCCTGAGCAATATAGTAAGACCCCATCTCTAAAAAAAATAAAAATAAATTAGCCAGGCATGGTAGCATGTAGACTTATCCACTTGGAAGGATCACTTGAGCCCAGGGGTGTGAGGGTACAGTGAGCTATGATTGTGCCACTGCATTGTAGCTGGGGTGACAGAATGAGACCCTGTCCTAAACAACAACAACAACAACAATAATAATTATATAGTCATTAGCAAGGAATGAGTTTCTGATTTAAAAAAGAAAAAAATAATTGTGTAGTCAGAAAAGGAAGATAAAGTATATTTTTTCAGTTTTAAAAAAAGTTATATTCAAAGCAATTGTTTTGAAGCTAGACTGCAATGCCAAAGTATTAAAGAAAGGATTTTTAAAGATAATAATTGCTGTTTGTTTCCATTCCAAGTCCTTGCGGATGTACGTGGACAGCAGAGTAAACCATTTATTTCCACTTTTTCATGAACTTCGAATCATTTTTTAGAAACTGCATATTTTCCTGCCTGTGAAAACTCTTATATCCAAATATTATAGCAGCTATTATCATTACGGATAGCATTGTATATTATGCATCATTTTGCATTCTAAGTTTCAGGTTAACAAAATTTACACTAAATGGAGGTGGTGGAAGCACTGTCTTTAGCTAAGCAGGTTTAAGGTGCAAACCAGTAGGGAAGCTTCACTATCGTTTTGTTCCCCAAAAGTATCTTTTCTGATACTACAGTTTAGTAATCTTTATTAGAAGAACTGCAGGCTTATGTAATTTTGGAATATTATCTTGAAGTTTTTATTACCAGACTTACTGAAGAGCATTTTTTGCTCTTAGTAAATGGGTATTTTAATTTTCCTGATACTATGTCTGATACAGGTTATAATATGAAAACATTTGTTTGAAAGAGCAGAGTATTCAGCATCGATACACTCTACTTTTTGTTGATTTTTTCCTTTAGAAAAATCAATTATAGACAAAGCCTCTTTAGAACGAGATCCTTCCTCTCTTTGAATTAACTGCTTGCATTTCTGAAAGGTTCTTCTTTCACTTCACCTCAAAAGACACTGAATCCAAATACCAATGGTGAGATTGTCTGATCTGAACTTTGAGATAAGCTATTTTGCTTTAAAAAAACAAAAAGCAGACAGGTTATTGAATTACTAATTGAAATACAAAAACTAAATTACTTTTCTTTCTTGGAAGCAAGCAGAGATAAGGAAGTAAACATGTAACATGTTTTATTGTAAGTGACCCAGTAGATAAGAAATTGAAAGTAGACTCAGTTTACAGGGATCCTTCAAGTGTTAATTCACTCAAGAATTTTTTTTTTTGGCGGGGGGATGGAGTCTTACACTGTTGCCTGGGCTGGAGTGCAGTGGTGCAATCTCGGCTTACCACAACCTCCGTCTCCCAGGCTCAGGCAGTTCTCCTGCCTCAGCCTCCTGAGTATCTGGGATTACAGATGTGTGCCACCATGCCTGGCTAATTTTTGTATTTTTAGTAGAGACAGGTTTTCACCACGTTGGCCAGGCTAGTCTCGAACTCCCGGCCTCAAATGATCCACCTGGCTTGGCCTCCCAAAGTGCTGGGATTACAGGCATAAGCCAATGCGCCTGGCCCACTCAAGAAAATTGTAAAGTCATTTAAGTAAATAACAATTTAATGATGTATTGAATGCAATTATATGAGAAAGAATATTTGAGACCTGTCATTCAGATGCCAGGCACTCTGCCAAGTGCTATGGGTAAAGAGAGAGGTAGGCTTACTGTGAACCTAATCAAGCTTAAGTTCAGGGCCCCAATTTGCAAAAACATCTTTTAATGCAAATGTGTTCACATGATCAATTTTCTTTCTTTCTTTCTTTCTTTTTTTTGCAAATAAAAAGTCGCAAACGTAAGATATTTAAATCTTAATCAGTGAATTCTATTGTCTCTCTTTAGTCTTCACTCCCATCTATATCACTTCCTCTTGTGTTGGGAGGTGTTACAGAATATCTACAGATCCTTTTTTTTGGTACTGGTTAAGGAAGAGTATTGTTGAAGATGCATTTAGTTTTGTAAGATATATTAATTTGATCACTTGCATGTGTAGTTGAATTATTGCCAAGAGTTGTCCAGTATAGAAATGGCTTCCAGAGATACTGCAATCTCTGCTGTGCTGATTCACACTGCATCATATGATGTAGAGGTTGTATCTTAATATTAGCATGTCCTACCGGATTTGCTTTTTTCTTTTTCTTTTTTTTGAGACGGAGTTTCGCTCTTGTTACCCAGGCTGGAGTGCAATGGCGCGATCTCAGCTCACCGCAACCTCCGCCTCCTGGGTTTAGGCAATTCTCCTGCCTCAGCCTCCCGAGTAGCTGGGATTACAGGCACGCGCCACCATGCCCAGCTAATTTTTTGTATTTTTAGTAGAGACGGGGTTTCACCATATTGACCAGGATGGTCTCGATATCTTGACCTCGTGATCCACCCGCCTCGGCCTCCCAAAGTGCTGGGGTTACAGGCGTGAGCCACCGCGCCTGGCCCAAATTTGCTTTTGATTACTAAATTGCTAAATAACCTTAGAGGCTAAAAGCAATACAGCATTGTGAGACAATAAGGGGCTGTTGTCTTTAGCCTCTAGTGTTGTGGTAAATCTGGGCATGGAGTCACTGGATTTTCTACTCAGGATCTCATAAAGCTAAACTCAAGGTGTTGGCTTGGTTGCATCCTCATCTGGTATTCTGAGTTCCTTTCCAAGCTCACATGGTATGGCCAGATTCATCTTCTTTCAGTTGTTATTTCCTTGTTGGCTGTTAGCTGGGAGCTGCTCTCAGCAACTAGAGGCCACTTGCATGACTTATCACATGACCTACTCCATTTCCAGAGCTAGCAATAGAGAATCTCCCTCATTTTTAATTATTCCTGCTTTGAATCTCTTTGTCAGGAAGGGTGCTGTTCCCTTTAAGGACTCAACTGATAAGATCTGGCCCACCCAGGATCATCTTTCTATCTTAAGGTGAACTGATTTGGGACATTATTCACATCTACAAAATCCCTTCACAGGAGCACCTAAGTTTAATGTTTGGACAACTGGAAAAAGATATGTGTATGCCAGGGTGCAAAAATCTTGGGAGTCACCTTATATTTCTGTCTACCACACCTGCTGTGCCCAGCATTGAAAACATGTGGGTTAGTGAGTTTTACCTATTATAAAACTTTTCAACTCAGAATGTATATTTTCAAAGATTTGGAAATAACATTCAAACATAAATGAAAACATTTTCCGAAAGCTCACACAGCTAGAATATACCATTTTAGTAGACTCCCGATTTATTTATGAAAAACCTTCATGTGTTTATTTATTAGAACAAAGAGTTCGTAAAAGAGTTAACAGAATGTGCAATAAAAGCCATTGAGATGAATGATAAAATTTATAAAAGCTAGGTACAGTGGTGCATCATGCCTGTAATCCCAGGTCTTTGGGAAGCTGAGGTGGGAGGATTGCTTGAGCCCAGGAGTTTGAGATCAGCCTGGGCAACAAAGTGAGACCTTGTCTCTATAAAAACAAAAATAAAAACAGAAAGTTAGCAGGCCACTATGGCATGTGCTTATAGTCCCAGCAACATGGGAAGCTGAGGTGGGAGGATTGCTTGAGCCCAGGAGATTGAGGCTGGCTGCGGTGAGCCATGTCCCTGCCCTTCACTTTAGCCTGGGTGACAGAGCAAGACCTTGTCTCAAAAAAAAAAAAAAAAAAAAAAAAAAAAAATACTCAGTGCCTTTCTTGAACTCAGAGGAAAGGGGTCCTGCCCTGAACCCTGCATTTTAGAGTACCTTGCCCATCACAAATTGCAAAGCACAAAGATATTTGTTTTTCTTTTTGACCTCATGGTTGCAGGAAGCTGACTGAGAACAGGAGAGAATGGCTTGGGGGAAAAAAAGCTGTTTCAAGTTGGCCACCCCAAATCACCCAGATGGGTATCCAGGCAAATCGGGGTCCCTAGATACTTGCTCTTCTTTTCCTCTCCTACTTGGCTGGTATTGTTTTGAGAGGTGAACTTCTAGAAGGGCAAGATTTTTGTGTGTATGTGAAACAAGACAAAGGGTATCTGTTTACCCTAGCTCCCTGAGGAACTTAAGTCACTCCTGTTCTGGCATTTGGGTGGGTCCGGGCAGCACCCAAGAGTCCAGGACCTCACTAGGTTCAGCTCATTGACAGACTGTGTATGGAAGAACTGGAAAGAGAAAAAATATAAGCATGATTCCTGCATATTTTGCCTGATGAACAAAGTAATGCAATTAATTGAGGTAGCAGTAGACCAGGTATGTGGGAAAAAGGAGAGTGAATCAAAGATTCTGTTTCAGACATGTTGAATTGAGATGCCAGTAGACTTCCAAGTGATGTCAGATGAGCAACTGGACATTTGAATCTTGGGGGAGTGGCCTGAGCTCGAGATAGAAATACTATATAAGCTGGTATAACTGTGGGGGCCAAATGTTTTTTCAAGTGTCTGCTAGATATTTGTAGTTCCTCTATTGTAGATTACATACTTGTGTCCTTTACCTGTATATCTATTAACTCTCTCAGTTATTCTTAAAATTCCCTAGAAATTTAATGCAATCAAAAATGTTTAATAAAATACTAAATCATCTAATTTTCACAGCAAACCTGATACAGGTTTTTAAATTTTTGAATATTTTATAGACAAAGAGACTGATGCTTAAAGAGATTAAATAATTTCTTATATCATTACATTAGTAAGTGGTAGTGATAGATACTGGACTCTGTAGGACTAACGAGAGTTGTGACCTCCACAGACAAATTTAAAAATCGTCAGCATATAACAAATAAGAAAAACATATTTGTCCTCCACAAGAAAATGATGTATGCTGTATGTTCACAAAGCAAGGATACATTGTGTCTCCCAAGAGAGCTCACAAGCTGGTATGTATAGTAAATCAGGCTTAGGAACCTGATTTCTCTGTATGTCAAGAGTGAATCCATCTTTCAGGAATGGACTTACATTAACCTAGTTTATGAGTCTGATTTTTAAAAGCAGAAGGTCAAACTGCAATGAGAAATCATTGTCCCAGAGACAGGGATATTTTTAAATTTGTGCAACTAGCTTTTTGTTATCCTGGATAAAGATAATGTGTATGGAATATTTAATGACCTTAAGCTAAGAGAACATGAGTCACCCATCTCACTTTTGGGATGATCTTTCTAGGGAAAAGCATCAATCCCAATGCCTTTATTCAGCTCATTTGCTCTCTTACTTCATCAGCCCTAACCACACCCTGTTGTCTCACTCCGAACAGCACCATTAATCTCTTTGGCCTCTGCAGGCATTTATAACCCTGGCCTAATGGCTTTGCACAAGAACCAAATACTTTGATGAATGAAAAACTCCCATGAATCATGTTTAAAACAAATTTTTTTTTTGTGATTGAAGTTCTTGAGATCTAAATCATGAATCATGCTTTAATAGAGAATACTGCTTTTTATCTCTGAGACCGTCTTCTTTTGAGGGTTTAAGGCTGGCCAACCCCATTTGTGATGACAGTCACTTTAGATACCTTAACAAATTCAATTAAATTACTATCAAGTTCTGGCTCTGGGATCCAAGCTGGATCTTTAGATCACTCCCGTAATTTTATTTTGTAGTATATTAAGCCTCCAGCTTCATTAATTGCTGACCATATGACCTAGCCATGCCATTGATTCCATCTGTGTTTCAGTTTCTTAATCTGTAAAATGGGAAAAAGAATATCAAAGTGACAGGATTACTGTGCAGTGCCGAGATTGTGGGAAGCACTCAGGATATGTTATCTTCACAAGATGTCTGGCATCATTACGTGTTAACATTTAACATTAATGCTTAGAGTACAAACTTATCTCCGAGTTCTTAGGTGAGCCCTTACTGTAAAACCCAATGACTATAATACCAATCACAGGTGGTTTTGAAGCCAAAAAACTGAAAATAAAAAGAGGGATAGTGGACCTTATAGCATGAGCTTCAAACCTGGACTGGGAAGCAGTAATTCAATATATATCTTAAAGTGGGAAGGGCAGAAACTTTAGGCAGTGTTTTGTTTTATCACAGGCTTCTTTCAGCAGCAGACTTTTTAGCCTGGTGAAACTCATTGGTGCCTTCTCAGAACAATGGTTTTAAAGGTACAAAATAAAATACAGAAGATTACAGAGAAATTAAATTATATTGAAATTTTTATCAAAATGTTGCAAATGAAACCACCTTTGCAAAGATTATGACAGTAAGAGAAATCTAACATAGTTGACTCCATTTTGCTTCTAACCTCCAAACTGTCCTTGGTCATTCCTGGGCATAGGCCAAATTAACTTTGGGAAGAGTTTAAGTATATAGTTTAACTTAAAAGCAAGGGTGATTATAGTCCCTCCATAAAATGAACCCCTTCCTTCCTCTAGACCCAAGAACCATCTTTGTAAGTCTAATGGAAAGTCTAAGAATAGGATTATGGGAAGGGCCGGAACTCTACTAAAATGTAGGTGTAGTTCCATAATCCCTTACAGCTCAGGGGTCATGTGGCCAGAGGTCACTAGATTTGTGACAATCCCAATTTTTCCTGTAGATTATATCACCATTGGCTGGGCACAGTGGCTCACACCTGAAATGCCAGTACTTTGGGAGGCTGAGTCAGGAGGATTGCTTGAGCCCAGGAGTTTGAGACCAGCCTGGGCAACATAGTGTGACCTCATCTCTTGAAACAAGGAAAGAAGGAAGGAAGGAAGGAAGGAAGGAGGGAGGGAGGGAGGGAAGGAGGGAGGGAAAAAGAGAGAAGGAAGGAAGGAAACAGAATGAAGAAAGGAAGAGAAGGAAGGAAGGAAACAGAGAAGGGAGGAAGGGAGGGAGAGAGGGAGGGAGGAGGGAAGAAAGAGGGAGGGAAGGAGATAGGGGAAGGAGAGGGAGGGAGGAGGGAAGAAAGAGGGAGGGAAAGAGAGAAGGAAGGAAGAAAGGAAACAGAGAAGGAAGGAAGGAAAAAAGGAAGGGAGAGACGGAGGGAAGGAGAGAGGGAGGGAGGAGGGAGGGAAGAGGGAGGGAAAGAGAAAGAAGGAAGAAAAGAAACAGAGAAGGAAGGAAGGAAGGATGAAAGGAAGGAAGGAGATTATATCATTATTGTAGAACCTAACTTTTTTTTTTTTTAAGACAGGGTCTAGCTCTGTCACACAAGCTGGAGTGCAGTGGTATGATCACAGCTCACTGCAGCCTTGAACTCCAGGGCTCAAAAAATCCTCCTGCCTCAGTAGCTGGGACCACAGGTGCACATCACCACACTTTAATATTTTTTATTTTTTTGGCACAGAGTCTCACCATCTTGCCCAGGCTGGTCTTGAACTCTAGGGTTCAAGAGATCCTCCTGCCTTGGCTTTCTACAGTGCTGGGATCACAGGCATGAGTCACCTTGACCAACTTTGAAAATTGATTTTTTTTGAAATGTTCTTCAGACTGACCCCACCCAGACTCGTGACTCATGACTAAGCTTGTCCTGTGGCCCCACCCAGAGAAGGACTCAGAGCATGAGGACTGTTTTCCACACACCTATGATTTTATTCCCAACCATTCAGCAGCACCCAGTCCCTAACCTTCTGCCCACCAAATTGTCCATAAAAATCCCTAGCCTCCCAAACTTTAGGGAGACAGATTTAATGATAACTCCAGTTCTCCTTTGTAGAAAATTAAACTGTTTCTCTACTGCAGTGGCACAGTCTTGGTGAATTGATTTTGTCTGTGCAATGGGCGGGAAGAGCCCATCAGGTGATTGCACAAAAACAAATTTGTTTTAGAGTATTTTATATGCTTCTTTAATAACAAATTAAATAGGGAGATCTAACAAGATGTCTAATAACTATAATTTAATAGTAGAGATGAGTACAAATAATATCACAAGATATTCCTATCAGTGGTATTGTATGATTAAAAACATCTGTATTTCTATTAATGACAAAGACATAGGCATGCCTACACTACCATGGTTGGTTGCCAACTGTCATAATTGCAGAAAATGTTGAATTTCTGAGTGAATAACGATATATTTTTTTTCCTACTTATATTCGTGTGGTCCATGGACCCCAGATTAAGAGCTCATGCATTAGAGGATGGTAGCACAAACACAAAAAAGACAGAATTTTTTTCTCTTTTTATTATTTATTACACAAGTATAGAATGATTCACAAAATTTGCATGTCATCCTTGCATAGGGCCATGCCAACCTTCTCTCCTATCATTCCAATTTTAGTATATGTGCCCCAAGAGAGAATTTTTTTTTTTTTTGAGACAGGGTCTCACTCTGTGGCCCAGGGTGGAGTGCAGTGGTGTGATCTTGGCTCACTGCAACCTCTGTCCCCTGGACTCAAGTGATCCTCCTGCCTCAGCCTCCCAAGTAGCTGAGACTACAGGTGCATGCCACCGTACCATCTAATTTTTGTATTTTTATGTAGAGGTGGGGTTTCACTATGTTGCCCAGGCTGGTCTCAAATCCCTGAGCTCAAGCAGTCTGCCTGCCTCAGCCTCTCAAACTGCTGTGATTACAGGCATGAGCCACTGCACCTGGCCCCAAGAGAGAATTTTTGAAGGAGGAATCGGTTAACACATTTAGCAGAAAGGTTAGACATTATAAAGATAAATGCTTATTGGATTTATTATGTAGGAACTAATCAGTGAATATTACTAGTGCAGTTTCATTAGAGAAGTTAGTGGCATCAATCAGATCGCAGTAGTTTGACGATTAATTGGCAGAGGAGAATGCAAACATGAGGAAGTGGAGAAGCAGATGAAAAGGTCACCTCTAAGGAGCTTGGCTATGACAGGTGAAAGCAAAGGGCCACAGATAAGAAGTGCATAGCCTGAGGGAGGGTTGGTTACCAAGGGGCAGGTCTGGAGATGTGCACATGCTTTGGGGAAAGAGTTGTAGAAAGGGAAAGGCTGGAGAGTCTAGACAGAGGGTGAATGCATTATGGAGAGAGACCTCTGAGGTGGTAGGAAAAGGTGGGACTGAGAGGGTAAGCAAAGGAATCTACTCAACTGGAAAAAGAACATGTCTTCTGCTTAGAGCAGGGAGCAACATGGTAGACAGACAAAAACTGAAGAGAGCAGAAAGTTGGGCAAATTCCAAAATTGAAATCTATGCCTTTGTCCCCTTCATAGCCACTAGTCCAAATGGGCATGTCCTGTGCTCTAGGTAAAGACAGTAGTGCCTAAGGACTTAAAAAAGGTGTTATATCAGGTAGGATATTTGCCTCCACAAATAACTGAAAGCCCAACATTAAGGATTTATTGTTTAACTGTATTGGCTTAAAGAATAAAGGTGACTTAATTTGTTCATTCAACTGAAAAGTCCAGAGATTCATGGTGATCAGTTGTATTAGCTGCCTTTCTCAGAGTTGTTCAGATCTGTTTGCCTCCAGGTTGTGGCTTCACTTTAAAGGTGGCAGTGACATGGTAGAGGAGTTCTGGGTCTCATTACCATATGTGAAAACCTTCAGGACCAAGAAGCTGTTTCTTCAGAGTATGTAAGCTTCTGGTGCAAAACAGCCCAGCAGACCTCCCTTTACATCTCATTGGCCCAAACTGCTTTCCTGTTCATGAATCTTTCCACATGGGGAAATCCCCTTGAAGGGACAGCTCACCAATTGCTGGATAGGTTCCTGAACCCATCGTTGACAGGAGGCGTGGTATTTGGTGTGAACTGGCCATTCTCAGGCTGAGCACTGCCATACAAGTGTGTGCTGGGCATTTTGAATTATTAGAATGATGGCAAGTGGAGGTCAGGGATGCTAAACATCCTAAGATGCGTCTGAGAGTCCTGCAGAGCAAAGAACTAGTCAGCCCCAAGTGCCAATTGCACCTGCTGTGAAAAAAATACTACTGGAGGGCCAGACATGGTGGCTCACACCTGTAATCCCAGCACTTTGGGAGGCTGAGGCAGGCAGATTGTTCGAGCTCAGGGGTTTGACATTAGCCTGGGCAACATGGTTAAACCCCGTCTCTACAAAAAAATTCCAAAGTTAGCTGAGCATAGTGGCATGCGCCTATAGTCTCAGCTATTTGGGAGGCTGAGGCACGAGAATAGCTTGAGCCTGGGAGGCTTAGATCGTGCTACTGCACTCCAGCCTGGGCAACAGAGAGAGGAGTGTCTCAAAAAAAAAAAAAATACTGTGTAGGCAAGAGACCCACCTTTGTAGCTCACTGGCTGGATGGGAGGATAAGAGTGTTGAAAAACGTCTGGAAGAAAGGAGGAAGCTGCAGCAGGGAAGGCAACCAACAACAGCTATTATAGATGCAGATTTTGGAGACAGAGAGCCTGGGATTTAAAATTTGGCTCTTCTACTTTCGAGCTGTGTGGTCAAGCTAATGAAACTTTAAAAACCTTACTTTCTTTAATAAGTAGAAAAGGAAAAATAATACCTGCTCTTAAGATTACTGAGATTAATGAGGGAATGTATGAGTCTGCTAAATATCCTGGTCCACAGAAGGGGCTCAATGTCTGATTCCCTTTGTTCTTGCTAGGATGTGCATTAGTTTACAGTACAGCCACTTGATAGCATCTGAAGGGATCAGTACCTTGCTATTTCCAATAAATGTGTTTTGAGGTGCTAATGTCGTCTAATGAGGGTGTGAGCCATCGTTTAAACCATTAGATTAGGAACATTGCAGATGGTCCCAGCACAATGTGTATATGTCACAGATGGCTCTAATGGCAAGTCTGTATTAATAAGCAAAAATAGACATATCAGTTTTAGCTCTGGGTTTTTATTTCCTTCTTAACTATACTGTTGCTGTATAAAATAAATGTATGCACACATTCGCTTCTCTCCCTGTCTCTCTCTCTCCATATATATTTTAATATATATTTAATATATACTTTAATATATAAAATATATTTTAATATATTTAAATATATTTTAATGTATGTGTATTTAATATATATATTTTTAATATATATATTAACAAAATATATATATATTTTTTCTTATATAGATGGAGACTCATTATCTGCTGGTCTCAAACTCCTGGGCTCAAGTGATCCTCCTGCTTTGGCCTCCTTCCTAATGTGCTTACAGGTATAAGCCATCATGTTCAATTTGTTTTATAATTAGGCAAAGATGCACAAGAAAATAATCTCCATTCTGTTTTTCAGGCCGAGTGTGGTGGCTCACACCTGTAATCCCATCGCTTTGGGAGGCCAAGGTGGGTGGATTGCTTGAGGTCGGGAGTTCAAGCCCAGCCTGACTAACATGGTGAAACCTTGTCTCTACTAAAAATACAAAAATTAGCTGGACATGGTGGTTGGTGTCTGTAATCTCAGCTACTCAAGAGGCTGAGGCAGGAGAATCATTTGAACCCAGGAGGTGGAGGTTTTAGTGAGCCAAGATCATGCCACTACACTCCAACCTGGGTGACAGAGCGAGACTCCGTCTCAAACAAACAAACAAAAAGAAAACGAATAATCTCCATTCTGTTTTTTACTGCATCAGCTTCCCTTCAAACACAGGCTGTTATGGACACTGGTCTCTGTTTGGAAGTTAACTTATATATTTTCTTCCAGATTCTGTGGAAATTATTGACTCCTCTGGAAAAGCCTCCTCAATTTTCCAGATTAGGTAGGTCTTTTGTTTTTGTTCTCATAGTCTTGTGTTTTTGTTGTTTATTGCTACATTACAAATCACTCCAAAAACCAGTGGATTAAATACTAACAGGGTATCATTTCTCATAATTCTTTTGGTTGGTTGATGTATTAGTCCATCTCACACTGCTATAAAGAACTACCTGATACTGGGTAATTTGTAAAGAAAAGAGGTTTAATTGGCTCACATTTCCACAAGCTGTATAGGAAGCATGGATGGGGAGGTGCCAGGAAACTTACAGTCATGGCAGAGGTGAAGGGGAAGCAGGAACAATCTTCACCTTGTGGAGCAGGATAGAGAGAGTGTAACAACCGGATCTTGTGAGAACTCACTATTACGAGAATGGCAAGGGGGAAATTCGCCCTTGTGATCCAATCATACCCCACCACGTCCCTTCCCCAACATTGGGGATCTCAGATTGGCAGATTTGGCGGGGACACAGTGTCAAACCATATCAGTTAATCAGGTGGTTCTGGTTCACGGGGTGTTGTGTCAGTTGGGGTGCTGAGAGAGCTGCAAGGTCACAAGTCTGGTATATCATGCTGGCAACCTACTGGGAGCTCAGCGGGGGTTTTTGGCCAGGCTCCTTGGTTAACTCTTACGTGGACCTCTTTATGTGGCTGCTTGGGCTTCCTCCACAGGCTGGCAACTGGATTCTAAGAAAGTGCATTCCAAGAGGCCTAATCCTATGTGCAAGTTCATCAAACTTCTGCTTACACTATGTTTGGAATGTCCCAATGGTGAAAGTTAATTGTATGGCCAAACCTAGTGTCAACATGAAAGGGGATTACTCAAGGGCAAAATACCTGAAGGCATGATTCACTGAGGCCACCAAAGCCTATCACATCTAGTGAATCTTCCCTTTATAAGACTCAACATTGTTTCCAATTATGTATTTGTTTGTGTTATTTACTATATTTATCTCTTAATAGACACTAAAATCCATGAAAACAGAGACCTTTTTGTATTTTGTTAAGCATTGTGGAATGGAACCTAAAATGCAATTTAAAAGTTCTGAAGAGGCCCAAGTGGCTGAGAGACTAACAATAGACACCAGTATGCAGGGCTTGCAATAGGAATTGTTCAAAACTAGTCTGTCCAGTGTTGGCTGATTCACACTATTTTGGAGAGAGTTGCAAGTATGCTGTGCTTCCTCTCCCAGCATGGGAGAGGGGACCAGAGTGCTTCTCTCTCACCTCAAGTCAAGTAAGAGGATTTAAAAATGACTTGGAAAACTTAGCCTATGGCTCTTGGATTTGGGGACACTATCCAGGGAGAAGAACCAGAGATTGGGGTCAGTCATATGGCCAAGGGTTTAATCAATCATGCCTTCATAATTAGACCTCAATAAAAGCTCTGGACACCTAGGCTTGGAGGAGCTTCCCGGTTGGTGAATACAGTGAAGTGCTGGGAGGGTGGTGCCCCCTGACTCCTCCAGGGAAGGGCACTGAAGCTCTGTGTTCCCTCCCAGACCTTGCCCTATGTAATCTTTTATTTTTTAAAAATTTCACTGTTTTTTTATATCTTGATACCTATGTGTATTCTTCACAGTAAAACTATTATTTCATATATTGCATGTTTCTGAGTTCTATGAGTCATTCTGGTGAATTATTAAACCTGAAATGGTTGTGGGAACTCTCAAATTTGCATCCAGTCAGAGTATGAGTGGCCTGGGATCCCCTGAAGCTTACAGCTGGTGTCTGAAGTGAGAGCTGTCTTGTGGAGGACTTTGTCCTTAACTTGTGGAGTCTATGCCAACTCTGGATGGTTAGTGTCCGAAATGAATTGCAGTACACTCAGTATACTCTGTTGGTGTTGCCCCAGTTGGCATTGAAATGAAACACTGTATAATTAGCCATCCAAATACTTTGTTGTTTAAAATAATTTAAAAATTGGACTGGGTGCAGTGGCTCACGCCTGTAATCCCGGCACTTTAGGAGGCTGAGCTGGGCATATCACTTGAGGTTAGGAGTTCAAGACCAGCCTAGCCAACATGGTGAAACCCCATCTCTACTAAAAATGCAAAAATTAGCCAAGCATGGTGGTGCATGCTTGTAGTCCCAGCTACTCAGGAGGCTGAGGCTGGAATCACTTGAACCTGGGAGGTGGAGGTTGTAGTGAACCCAGATCATGCCACTGCACTCTAGCCTGAGCAACAGAGTGAGACTCCATCTCAAAAAACAAACAAACAAAAACAAATAAACACAAAATTGATTTCTTACAGTTCTGTAGGTTGCTTGGGCTCAGGTGATTGCCCCTCACTTTGAGCTCTGCTTTGCAGATGTGGTGAGATAGCAGGTGAGGCCTGGGCAAACGGTGCCTGGGCTGGGTTGGCTGGAGCAGCCTGGGATGGCTGGGTATCTCTCTCTCTTCATAGTAAACCCGATCTTTCTCACAGCAGGGTGATCTTAGTGCAGTCAGACTTCTTGTATGGTGGCTGACTTCTCCATGATTAAGTGTTCCAAGAGATAGGAAGTGGAAGCTGCTATTCTTTCGAGAACCAGTCCTAAAAATGAACACAGCTTTACTTCCTGGCAGGCTATTGGGTAAAACAGTCACAAAACCCACCCAGACTTAAGGGGATGGGACATAGAACCCCACTTCTTGATGGAAGGAATATCAGATAATTTATGGCCATATTTAATCTGCTTCATGTTCTTTTTGGCATTTGACAATGTTCACCACAAATAATAATGACTTTATGTGGCCTTATTTTTCTTTTATCTCAGACTATTCTTCATTGATCTTCAAATCTGTGATTTCCTTCACTACTTAAACATCCCCTTCCCTTTTCTCTCTCATTACTCATTTACACTCAGAATCATAACCACTCATATGACGCCAATCACTACCTTTAGGCTAATAATCTCCCAGATCTCTAAAGATAGTTTCTCTTGTCTTCTGATCCACATAGCGAAGAACCTTTACAATATCTGTTGACAGCATCTGAGCAGGCTTTGTGCTTTTTAGAGACACAGCTTGAAGGTGTCAAGATCTTCCTTGTATTGTTGACCTAGGTGTGAACTGCCGCCATTTGACTCTGCCCACATTCATGGCAACCTGCACATTTTCACGATGACCTAGGTCATATAACCCAAAAATTATGTTCAAGAGCTGTAAGAAGGCTGATTGGCTATGTG
The DNA here is from genome assembly GCF_030222135.1 of Aotus nancymaae. NCBI lineage: Eukaryota > Metazoa > Chordata > Mammalia > Primates > Aotidae > Aotus > Aotus nancymaae. The sequence goes on along the minus strand of NW_026988450.1, from coordinate 11,602,877 downwards.
AACAAGAATGATTTATGTGAACATTTAAAACATACTTACTGTGTGACCTGCATTTAGTGATTTCCAGGTCACTCAGCTATAAGGAGCACAGACATGGTTTGCATATTTCTATTAATTATACTTTGTCATAATTATACTTTATCATAATTGCACTTTTGTATTTAAGAAATGAACATCTCAATCACCAATTCATGATCCACAGCACTCATTCCTATTAAGAAAAAGTACAGTTGGATCCTTTCTCACAAAGTATACAGACATAATATTCTATAGTAAAAACAAGCTGGTAGTTGTCCCTGAAAACATACTTAAAAAGGGATATAAATTTGAAATATTCACTCAGTTAAAAAAAAAAAAAAAGAAAGAAAAGAAACAGACTATCGATATGGTTTGGCTCCATGTCCCCACACAAATCTCATGTCAAATTGCAATTCCCAGTGTTGCAGGGAGGGGATGGGGGATCTGGTGGGAAGTGATTAGATCATGGGGCAGATATCCTCCTTGCTGTTCTAGTGATAGTGAGTGAGTTCTCATGATACCTGGTTGTTTAAAAGTGTGTAGTACTTCTCCCTTCACTCTCTTTCTCCTGCCCACCATATGAAGATGTGCCTGCTTCCTTTTTGCCTTCCACCATTATTGTAAGTTTCCTGAGGCCTCTCCAGCCATGCTTCCTGTATGGCCTATGGAACTGTGAGTCAATTAAACCTCTTTTCTTTATAAATTACCCAGACGCTGGTAGTTCTTTATAGCACTGTGAGAATGGACTAATAAAACTATGAACATTGTTTAAGTCTTGTCACTGGTTATTTCCAAGGTACAAGGACTTATGTTCTGGAATGGAGCAACAATGTACTTTCTTTCCTATAATTGCACTGGATTTGTGACTAATCTCATAATCAGTCTATTCTACAAGTATTTGAGTTTATGGATGTATCATAGTTTGGCACCCCAAGTTTGATGCCATCTTCAGTGAAATTCAACAAACATTGATAAGTCACTGTGTTCAGTGCTGTGGAGGACAGAAAGATGCCTAAGGGGTTCAGGTTTATGGGAGAGAGAGAGGAGTGACAGGTAACTAGAAGATTGAAGCTAGAAGTGAGTGCCAAGGAGGTATGGGCAGTGTTGTAGAGTACAGGGGAATTGACTATTGCTTCTCATTTGAAAGGAGGGAGGGATGGGGAGAACATTCCAGATCGGCAGGGGAACAGAGTGGAGAAGGCATGGAGCAGGAGAGTTCAGGCTGTGATTGGGAATAGGGAGTGAACACTTGGCTTCAGCACAGGAGTATCCAGGGGTGACCACCAAGGAGAAAGACTGAATAAAAGAGTGGGATGGGATCATGGAAAGCTTTTTGAGAAAGAGATGAGTCATCCAGGCTTTAGAGCATAATTGGAACTTGCTCTCAGCACTGTTCCATGACTGTATCTCTCAAGGAGTACCATGTCATGAGCTCTTGATTGCATGGGTGTCTTGTCTCACTCTTCCCTTTAAAATAAAAAACAAACAAACCAAAAATCTGTCTTTGACTGAATCTCCTTCTAGTAAGATTTTCCTAAATAGGCAAGCCAATCAGAAGAGGGTGGAATCCCTGTCTCTAATTTCTCCATCTATAATGCATTCTTTAAAAACCCTCAACTCCATCTCTATCAACAAAAACCTACTTTAAAAAATTACAGAAGATATATATTTATTAAAGAAAAAATTTAAAAATATCCATGAGCAAAAGTATAATGTTAAAATTCATCTGTCATCCAATGCCTCAAAAGTAATTATAGGTGAAATTTGTTGTTTTTCTGTTCTTTTCTCTGTAAATGTATTCATGTATTATCTATCTGAGCATACAAAGCTGGATTTATGAAAATGAATACTGATCAATACTATATGACTTTCTTTACTTATCAATACTATATGACTACTATTCCATGTTTTTAAATATTTTTCTACAACTTCTATTTTTTTGTTTTGTTTTTTGGAGACAGAGTCTTGGTCTGTCTCCCAAGATGGAGTGCAGTGGTGTGATCTCTGCTCACTGTAACCTCTGCCTCCTGGGCTTTTGTGCTGCAGCCTCCCAAGTAGCTGGGATCACAAGTGTGCACCACCATGACTGACTAATTTTTGTATTTTTAGTAGAGATGGCATTTTGCCATGTTGGCTAGGCTGGTCTTGAACTCCTGGCCTCAAGTGATCTACCCACCTTGGCCTCCAAAAGTGCTGGGATTATAGGCATGAGCCATCCCATCCAACCCTTCAATTATTTTTTGTTTTAAAGAAATGGGATCTTGCCATGTTGCCCAAGCTAGAGTGCAATGGCTATTCACAGACACAATCTTTTTTTTTTTTTAATGAATGAGAAGTTCTTACGTTGCTCATGCTGACCTCGAACGTGTAGCCTCGCCTCCTTACACACCAGGACAACTGCCTGAGCCACCGTGGCTTCCTCACAGACACAATCTTAATGCATTATAGCCTTGAACTCTTGGGCTCAAACAATCCTCCTGCTTCAGCCTCCCAAGTAGCTATGATTAGAGGGACATGAGCTACCACTCCAGGACAACTTGAATTTTTTTTTAAGGCCAGATTTATTAAGGTATAATTTACATACATTAAAACTCACCGTTTTAAAGCACTCAGTTTGGTGATTTTGACAAATACATACAGTCATGTAAGCACCACAAAAACCAAGTTACAGGACATTTCTGTCATCCCCAACTTCCCTTTTTCTCTCCAGCACCCCCGCAACTATGAATATAATTTTCTATCCTAGTTTTATCTTTTTCAGAATGTTGTAGAAATGGAATCATACAGTATGTAGCTGTGTGTGTGTGTGTGTGTGTGACTCTTTTTCACTTAAAATTGGGCTTTTGCAATACATTCATGTTTTTTAATGTACCAGTAGTTCATTTCTACTCATTGATGGGTAGTGTTCCATTTTGTGGATATACCACAGGTGGTTTATCCATTCACCAGTAGATAGATATTTGAATTGTTTCTGGTTTTTGGCAATCATTAGCAAAGCTGCTATAAACATTCATGTGCAGGTCTTTGTGTTGACCTACATTTTCATTTATCTTGGATAAATTCCTAGGAGTGAGGTTGCTGGGTCCTATGGTAAGCACATGTTTAGCTCTGTAAAAGGCTGCCAAACTGTTCTGTGGTGGGCAGATCTATGCAAACGTACCCCAAAGTCCAAAAAAGAGACTGACAAATCCAGTTTTTTAGAAAGAAACATTTAATAGGGACTTACAAGCAGAAGCCTTTGCTGTGTTCGGGGCAGCAGAGAGAGAGAAGGTGGATCCTGGTACCATTACACCTAAGACTCATGGCTTATGTACCATAGAAGGGGGTGGTTCGGAAGGAATGTATGGGACAATTGAGGCATGATAACATCAAGGTTGTTTGACCTAAGGACAGGATTTGCAGTGAGTACCTGCTCTTACACGAAGAACAATAGATAAGCTGGCAGACTTAGTGGACTTTCTAGACGTAGTTAATCAGAAGCCAACATGGTGGATTAACTTTCAAGATGGAGTTGCTTTGACCTGCACACAAACTGTTTTCCGAAGTGCTGCTACCATGTTTTGTTCCTACCAGTAATGTAGGAGAGCTCTAGTTGCTCCACATCTTCATCAGAATTTAAACAAAATTAGCCATTGTAGGCCAGGTGCGGTGGCTCACATCTGTAATACCAGTACTTTGGGAGGCCAAGGCAGGCAGATCATTTGAGGTCAGGAGTTTGAAAACAGCCTGGCCAACATGGTGAAACCTTGTCTTTACTAAAAATACAAAAACTAGCCGAGGGTGGTGGCACACACCTGTAATCCCAGCTACTCAGGAAACTGAGGCAGGAGAATTGCTTGAATCTGGGAGACTGAGGTTACAGTGAGCAGAGATCATGCCGCTACACTCCAGACTGGGCAACAGAGTGAGACTCCATCTCAAAAAAAAAAATTAGCCATTCTAGTACGTGAGAAGTGGTATCTCATGGTTGTTGTAATTTACATCTTCTTATGCCATTAACATCTTTTCTGTGATAAAAATGCCTGTTCAAATCTTTTATCATTTTTTTTGGGGAGAGGGGAGTTATTTGTCCTATTAGTAAATGCGACCTTATTTTTGTACTTATATAAACAGACTCAAGGATAATCCAGATTTGGAGAGCCTAACACTTATACAATTGGGGAAGCTCTTTTTAGAAAAAGACTATAGAATTATTTACATAAATAAATAAATTATTTATTTAATAAATTATTTTTATAAATAAATCTCTCTTGGTATGCATTTATTTTGTTTTGTTTTAGAGATCTGGTATTGCTATATTGCCCAGACTGGACTTGAACTCCTGGGTAGGACCAAGGGATCCTGCCATCTCAGATTCCCAAGTAACTGGGATTACAGACATGAGCCATCATGCCTGGCTCTCTCCCAGTGTATTGAAGGGCTCCATGCAAGTGAGGAGCCCAAAGCTTAATTTTCATTAGCTTCATGGTAAATCTGCCCTGGATAGAACATAATTGGTTTACCTAACATCCTATTGTTGTACACTGAAGTTGTTTCTTTTTTTCTCTTTTTTAAAACTTTTTTATTTTGAGTTTCTTAACCATTAAAACCCGTATTTGGATGAGTAGCTTATAACTAAATCTTGACATAGATATATATTCACTTCCTTGAGATAATTTTCTAGTAGTAGAATAGCTGGGTCAAATGATATAATCATATTAAAAACTTTTGCCACAAAAATTCATATAATTTACAATTCTCTAACAGCATTTGAGTATCCCTTTCACACTCACCCATTCTGATCATAATCTTTACTTTTATTTTCTAATGATTCCATCTCCATTTGACTTCACTAAAGTTTCTACCTCCACTATGTCACTGAAACTGCTTGGTACATTACCAAAGACCAAAGACCAAATCCAGTAAGTTCTTTTCACTTTTCATCTTCTCATTTCTGCATCATTTCATATTGTTGACCATTGTAGCATTCTGGGGGAAAGAGCAGGTGTGATGTCTGCGGTTCTTCTGGGGCCTCTGGGGTCACCCTCCTTGCCCTGCTGACCTGGCCCTCTCTTGCTTTGCCTCACCCTAAGAACCATAATCCTAGGGTTCTTCCTGGACTCTTTTTTCCTTTTCCTTCCCTTCCTACCTACCTACTTGTGCTGGCTAATTTTATATATCAGTTTGACCAGTCTGTGTCACTGCTCTACTTTAAGGTAATGCCTGCCTTTCCCTATGCAGGCTGTGGCCATCCCAAGCTGCGCATCAGGCTATTTTTTGCATATTGATGGTACTGTTAAACTGAATGTCATGGCCCTTGTGAAAGGATGACACGCAAGTTCATAAAATGTTCCATATTTTATAAATAACATTTTTGAATTAAAATTATTTAAAAAAATAAACTGAATGTGTTCTCTGCTATCTTCACCCAAAATATCCATCCAGTGACCATTTACTCATCTTTCAAGACTCAGAAGCCAGCTCTGGTACCAAGCCCTTTCTGATCTCCCAGGTAAAATCAATATTTCTTGTACTAACTTTTTTGTTTGTTTGTTTTTCAGAGACAGGGTCTTACTCTGTTACCGAGGGTGGAGAGAGTAGCACAATCATAGTTCACTGCAGCTTTGTATTTCTGGGCTCAAGTGATCCTCCCACCTCAGCCTCCTAAGTATGTAGGACTACAGGCGTGTCACTACATCTGGCTAATTTTTAAATTATTTTTATTTTTTAAAAAGACCAGTGTTGTAGTATAATTTCCTTAAATTTTTTATAGAGATAGGGTTTTGCTATGTTGCCTAGGCTGGTCTTGAACTCCTGATCTCCAGCAATTCTCCTTCCTTGGCCTCCCAAAGTGCTGGGATTATAGTTGTGAGCCACCAAGCCTAGCCCCCAGACTCACTTTGAACATAGCATCTGAAACTTTATTGCACTTATTTATTTACATGTATGGCATCTAAATAAATAGCAAATAATTCCTGGTTAGACTGGGAATTAATTTTCACTTTTATATCCTGAGTATCCAGCATAGAGTCTGACTCAATACAGATGTGTATTTGTGCTTGATGAATAAGCAAATGAATTAATTATTGTGGAAACAGCATTGTTCTAGGAATTCAATTACACAGGTTCACTCCTGGATCAACCTATTTACTTGTTAATTTACTTGCTCTATAGGTAGCCTTGAGATTCACTGGAAAGGAGCTGGTGAAAACATGAGCAAGTAACAGAATTTGTGACAGTCACGTGGGCAGAATGTATTGTGACTGTCATATGCGTCTCCAAAAATAATTTGTTATCAATATTCATCTTATGACAAGTAATCCACATTGTGTTGATGTCAAAAAGTTTGGATTCCTAAAAGAGCTGAGACTAAGAGTAATCCATGTTGCAAAAGTAATACACATCTGCTTGCTGCTGATCTGGAGAGACTGAAAGCAGAAACTATGTATAAACAGAAGTCAGGGAGGCTGGACTCATGCCTGTAATCCTGTTAGCAGTGGCGAATCTGTGTGGGTCTGCAGCAACTAGATTCTTGCCTCCTAAAAGGAAAAAATTCAGGGGATATAAGGCAGAGGCAGAGACTGAGACAAGCTTTAGAGCAGGAGTGAAAGTGCAATAAAAAGTTTTACAGCAGGAACAAAAGGAAGTAAACTACTCTTGGAAGAGGGCCAAGTGGGCAACTTGAGAGATCCGAGTGCATCATCCGGACCCTTGATTTGTGGTTGTAAACATCGGCATGGGCATGGTTCTGGGGCTCTGTGTCTCTCCTCCCTTGATTTTTCCTTGGGGTGAGCTGTCTGCATGTGCAGTGGCCTGCCAGCCTTTGAGAGGGGCCACATGCGCAGTATGTTTACTGAAGTTGTGTACATGTTCATTTGTGGCGTTTTTCCCTCACCACTTGACTGTTTCTAGATACACCAGTTAGACTCCTCCATTTTGCTTTTTGGCATGCATACTTGAGCCCACTTGGCTAACTCCTGAGATCTTATTGGGAAGCTGCTGATAACCAGCGGATGACAGAATGAGACCCTGTCTCGGAGAAGGTGGCGGGGAAAGTCAGGGAGCTGCATCCTGTTGTGGTGGAACTGACATGAGCTTCTATATTACACAATCTGGCAAGTGGTATAGGGCTGAGAAGGAACTTCCCCTTGACTCTCACAAACCTGGGAAGGCAAAGTATGGCCTTGTGCCTCCATACATGGTGCATGGTAATGAGGCTGCCCCAGCATTGATAATTATCCAGAAACCCTGGGTAGCTCTTGGGTTTCCTGAATCCATCCTAGGCCTTCAGGTAAATCTGTTTAAGAAAAAACTTGCAGCTGGGCATGGTGGCTCACACTCTAATCCCAGCACTTAGGGAGGCCAAGTCAGGAAGATTACTTAAGCCCAGGAGTTTGAGACCAGCCTAGGAAAAATAGTGAGACCCATTTCTACAAAAATATTTAAAAATTAGCCAGGCATGGTGGTGTGTGCCTGAGGTGGGAGAATCGCTTGAGCCTGGGAGGTTGAGGCTGCAGTGAGCTGTGATTGTTCCACTGCATGCCAGCCTGGGTGATAGAATGAGACCTTGTCTCAAAAAAAGAAAAAAAAGAAGAAAAAACCTTGCATTCAACCTGTCCCCCAACTTAACCACTGGGGGAAAACAAGTGAAAATAAAAGGTAGGATTCTCAACTAATCTTTGTTTTCATTCCTTTTTCTTGGTGGCACAATTTTCCTGAAAGATTAAACACCTTCTTGAAGCATGGGTCAGAATGTCTCCCTTTCTTCCAGGGGTCTTATAGTTTAGGCTTAGATATTCCATAACAACCATCCCAGTGATGATGGTGGCAACAGCACCACAGGAGCAGCAGTCACTGTTTTCGTGGACTGTTTTCTGGGCACTGGACTAGTCATTTTGCCTGCATTACCTCAAGCAGTACCCCTATGTGATACGTATTTTTATATATCCACTTTACAGATGAATAACCAACTCAACTAGATGAGGAAATTTGCCAAAGCTATACAACTAGTAAGTGACAGAGGTGTGAAATGAACCCAGCTGTGTCTGGCTCTAAACTCCTCTAAACCACATAGTCTTCTCTATATCTCCTGAACTCTGATGATTCTGTAGCTTACACTCTAAAATTTATATTGATGGTTTTACATTTCTTCAAATATTTGAGTTGACTGAACAAATTTATGTGCATAGTCATGTACAATGATAAGAAAATGTATAACAACTTGAAAAAAATATGTCTTTGGATTCTTCTAATTAGAAAAACAATTCACCAGGCGTGGTGGTTCACACCTATAATCTCAGCACTGTGGGAGGCCAAGGTGGGTGGATCACTTGAGCTCAGGGGTTTGAGACCACCCTGGGCACCAGACTGAGACCTTATCTCTACAAATAATTTAAAAATTAGCTGGGCCTGGTGGTGTGCTCCTGTAGTCCACCCAAGTCCCACTTGGGTGGCTGAGGTGAGAGGAGGATTGCTTAAGCCCAGGAGGTTGAGGCTACAGTGAGCACTGATCATGCCATTGTATTCCAGCCTGGGTGAGACATAGCAAGATGCTGTCTCAAAAAAAAAAAAAGAAAGAAAGAAAAGAAAAGAAAAAAAAAATCCAGCCAACCAATCCAATCCACAGACAAAAACCTCTGAGGGGCCGAACGCGGTGGCTCACGCCTGTAATCCCATCACTTCAGGAGGCCGAGGTGGATGGATCACCTGAGGTCAGGAGTTCGACACCAGCCTGGCCAACATGGCAAAACCCCATCTCTACTACAAATACAGAAATTAGCCAGGCATGGTGTTGCACAACTGTAATCTCAGCTACTCGGGAGGCTGAGGCAGGAGAATCGATTGAACCCAGAAGGAGGAGGTTGAAGTGAGCCAAGATCCTGCCACTGCACTACAGCCTGGGCGACAGAGTGAGACCCCGTCTCAGAACAACAACAACAACAAGAACAACAAAACAAAAACACAAAAAACCTCTCAGGTTGGTTTTTGTCCCAAGCAGAACTACATTCTGAATATTGGTGGAGCGGCAGGTTCTCGGATGTGTAAGCCATCTGGTGAGTCATTTTTCACCTCCAATGTGTACTCCATTCCCAAATTCCTTATCAGTTAGAGCTTAAAGCATGAACTTTGAAAGTCTTAAATTATTTACCATATGTCTCACTGGTTGATCAGATGAATATTTTTCCTAGCATTGGTTCTGACCAACCACTGCTTCAAACGTGTTAAATTTCCAGTGAGGTTGTTTATCCTCCTACTTCTACAAGTTCGTTTCTTCTAAGCTTTGTCTCTTACTAAATGTGTCAGGGTTTTTTGTTTGTTTGCTTTGTCCTTTTCTCAGGTTTAATGATCCTTCCCTGCCAGCATGTATGAATCATGGGTAATGACAAGCCTGGAAGGTGTAGGAAATATGTTCTTGCTTTTATCCTGGTGTGGCTGTTACAACACTGATTGGGGGTCAGCCCTCCCACCTACACCCCCTTGCTGTAAGGATACCTGACTTTTTTGTTGAAATCATAAAATCTGCTGAGTTATGGGCATTAGATGGCAGTGGGAAAGATTAAGCTCATTCTCCGCCTAAACATCTTTTTAATCAAAGGAGAGACAGTTCAGCCAGAAGGAAGTGGTGGTATTGATAAGCCGGTGGGGCCAGCTATTACTTCCAGCCTTGGGAATCATAAATACCTCCAGGTTGCCGACACTTCCAACTCATCTTTATCTCTTTGAAATTGGTATCCTGGTACCAGATACCTGCTACCATTCATGACTGGCTCAGAATTCTCAGAGAATCGGATCACAAAATTTGCCCTCAGGCAGAGCCCTAGCCAGCAGTTGTGGCAGTTGGCACAAAAAAGTATAAAACCTTCCTCAAGTTAGTTTTGCAATTTTGGGCTGGACACAGTAGCTCATGCCTGTAATCTCACCACTTCGTAAGGCCAAGGCAGGAGAATTCCTTGAGCTCAGGAATTTGAGACCAGACTGGGCAACATAGTGAGACCTTGTCTCTATTTATATATTTAAAATATAATTAAAAATAAAAATAAAGGCAATTTTATAATTTTAACTAATCACTCTTACTGATTAGGTGCGGACATTTATACAATCACTATTTAAAATGGTGTGCTTGCTACCTTTAGGGGGCCTAGGACAAAGCTTTGTCACCCCGCCATTTCTGTGTGTCCCTATGCTGGTCTCTGATGTTTAGCAACCAGGGTTGGTTACTCCCACACCCAGGGAGTGCTGTCTTCAGCAGCCCTTTGCCATCAGTCCCTTCAGAGCAACCTCAGCTGAGGAGAGCCTCGTTTTCCCGGATGGTGCTCCCATCCTAACAAGGTGCATATCTGACTAATGGACCCCAGGGTATAAAGGCTTCCTCTCTTTTTTAAAAAAATTTATTCATTATACTTTAAGTTTTGAAGTACATGTCCAGAATGTGCAGGTTTGTTACATAGGTATACACATGCCATGGTGGTTTGCTGCATCCATCACCCTGTCATTTACATTAGGTATTTCTCCTAATGCTATCAGTCCCTAATCTCCCTGCCTCCTGCTATTTCTCCCCTAGGCCCCCACCCTCGACAGGCCCTGGTGTGTGATGTTCCCCTCTCTGTGTCCATGTGTTCTCATTGTTCAACACCTACTTGTGAGTGAGAATGTGCAGTGTTTGATTGTCTGTTCTTGTGTTAGTTTGCTGAGAATGATGGTTCCCATCTTCATCCATGTCCCTGAAAAGGACATGAACACATCCTTTTTTTATGGCTGCATAGTATTCCCTAGTGTATACGTGAAAGGTCTCCTCTCTTGCTCCAATTTGGGACTACTCTGAACGTCCATTGTAGCTCTAGAGCTCCCGTGGTTGTGGTGGTGGGCATTAGCTGAGACTGCCAGTGGGATGACACTGCAACCTAACTTCTCCCTTTGCTTCATCCTGCTTCTGTGATCTACCTCTAAGACACTCACTAATAAACATCCAGACAACCCCCTACAACAGTCCCCAAGCACCAAGCTCTTCCCTTATACATGAGAGGGTAGCACTGCTGAATGGAGCCAAGCAGACTATCAGTTCAGTGATTAGATATCAATCAGGAAAAATGTACATCAGTGATGAAATGACATGTGTGGCTTTACCTGCCCAGAAATCATTCCCTTCTTCTTTAACAGATTCCATGTGTTCTTTAGAGACTCACCCAGTGCCCTTCCCATGCATGTGCTCCAGGTGGGTTGATTTTACCCCAGGCTCCAGGGATGGGCGTGTCACACAGGGCTCTGTGTAGAGCATCTATCCACTTTCTCTGGCCACAGTGATTGACTCTAGAATGGACATGAGAGCCAAGGTGGCCTAATGAGACTCAATTCCAGGACTTTGCTTTTGGTGTGGAAAACGACTCACGTGTTTGCCCCATGCTGGAGGAGGTGAGCCTGAAGCTACTGGATGGCTCAAGGAAAGCCTGCCTGAGACTAAAGATGGAAGAACGCAGCGGGGCATGGTGGCTCACACCTGTAACCTTAGCACTTTGGGAAGCTGAGGTGGGTGGATTACTTGAGCCCAGGAGTTCAAGATCAACTTGGACAACTTGGCAAAATCCCATCTCTATAAAAAATACAAAAATTTGCCAGGCATGGTGGCTCATGCCTGTAGTCCCAGCTACTCAGGACATCCGGGCTGGTCTCAAACTCCTACACTCAAGTGATCCTCCAGCCTCAGCCTCCAGAAGTGCTGGGATTACAGAGGTGAGCCACCAAGGCTGGCCATTTCAGTCTTTTATTATGGTTATGTTAGACTTAAGGAAAGAGGATCTCTCTAACCTTCTCCATGCTTCTTTTTCACCTGCTCCCAGGCAAGATTCTAATCATTCCCTGCCTTTCTGATTGTGGGTCATAAGACCTCCTACCCTCATGCCCTGGGGAGAGGGATGCTGACATACTGAAGCTGCCATAAAAACCCAAAAGAACTGCGTTCAGCAAGTGTCTCCATGGCGGATCTCATGGAGGTCCCTGGAGTGGGGTGTGTCTAGGGAGGGCATGGAAGCTCTGCACCCCTTCCCCCCTACCTCACTCTATGCATCTTTTTATCTGTATCCTTTATAATAAACTGGTAAATGTGTTTCCTTGAGTTCTGTGAGCTGCTCCAGAAAATTAATAGAACCCAAAGAGGGGGTTGTGGGAACCCCAACTTGGTGCAGTCTCAAGAACTGAGCCCTAAACCTGTGGGATCTGACACTGTCTCCAGGGAGATAGTATTAGAATTGAACTGGGGGACACCCAGCTGGTATCCACTGCTTGGTGGTGGGAAAAACTCCTCACACATTTGGTCACAGAAGTCTTCTTTGTGTTAATGATTGTCGTGCTTTGAAAGCAGAGGAAAAACATGGTTTTAGAGAGTTCTTCCCTAAACAGCAGAGAATGCAAAATATATAAATTTCGTAGCTTTTAGTACCATTCAAACAACACAAAGTTGGGTAACATGATAGTAAAACACCAAGAAGTCATCCTTGAAAACTGAACTTAATGCAGTCTCTGTGTCCTCCTTCACATGCAACTATCTTTACCAAGATTTTCCCTTTTTGCCAATTAGTTTAAATTCTCAACTCCATTCTCTACTCTGCCCAAGGTCACTCTTTTTTATTTTTTTGAGGTGAAGTCTCACTCTGTTGCCAGGCTGGAGTGCTGTAACATGATCTTGGCTCACTGCAACCTCTGCCTCCTGGGTTCAAGCAATTCTCCTGCTTCAGCCTCCTGAGTAGCTGGCATTACAGGTATGCTTCACTGTATCTGGCTAATTTTTAAAAAAATATTTTTGGCAGAGACAGGGTTTCACCATTTTGGCCAGGCTAATCCTGAACTCCTGACCTCAAGTGATCTGCCTCCCTTGGCCTCCCAAAGTGCTGGGATTATAGACGTGAGGCACCAGGCCCGGCCCCAAGGTCACTCAGAAAACTGTTGTTAAAGTTTAAATGCTATAAAATCAATTCTAACTGGAACAACTGCTGTAAAAGAATTCCATTTTTTTCAAGATATGTAGTACAGCCTCTCAAATTTGTGTAACAAGGAAGAGAAACACATATGTAGCATTAAAACTTAGGTTTAAACATTTTTTAACCCTGGATATCCTGGATGTTGGAACAAGTTGCACACAAAAAAACTATTGTCTCTTACAGATTTTTTTTTTTTTTTTTAAGACAGTCTTGCTCTGTCACCCAGGCTGGAATCATGGCTCACTGCAACCTCGAGCTCCTAGGCTCAAGTGATACTCCCACCCACCTCAGCCTTCCAAGTAGCAGGGACCATAGAAATGCACCACCATGCCCCGCTAATTTTTATAAAATTTTTTATAGAGACACCAGTCTCACCATGTTGCCTAGGCTGGACTGGAACTCCTGGGTTCAAGTGATTTTCCTGCACTGGCCTCCCAGAGTGCTGGAATTACAGGCATAAGCCACTGCACCCAGCCCCTTATAGGTTTTCACTGTTAAAATAAACTTATATTTTTGTGCCTTTGTTATTAGTCAGGAATCTTGGTGGCAAGGAACAGAAATCAAACTCAAATTAGATTTAGGAAAAGAAGGAGGTAACTGAAAAAGGGAGAGCTCAACTGAGGTGATGAACACGTAGTCTCTCTGCATCCCTAATCTCTGCTTTTCTCAGCATTGGCTCCATCTCAGGCAGCCTCACCCTGGTAGGGATGAGATGAGTGGCTCATAATCACTTCAAGCTTATTTTATATTCTCAGCAATCCTAGGAAGTGGTTCAGGGGAAAGAAAGATGTTTTCTCCTCATTAATCCAATCAAAGTCTCAGAATTGAACTTCATGGCTTTAGTTGTACTCTATGCCTTCCTGTTTTAAATCCATTTAGTAACAGGGGACTATGATGCTCTGATTCTGTGTGGACCAGGTCATCGCCTCTCCTGAAATAAAAGAATGGAGTCAGCACACCTGAACTACATGAACTGAATTCAGGTACTGTCATTTCCAAAGGACAGTTGGGGATGCTATAACCGGAAAAAGGGGATGGAGAATTGGGCAGACCTCAAACAACAATGTCTAATACAGACTGCAAAATAAGAATTAGGAAAGTAAATCATGATGTTTTATTTTTTTTTTTAATTTTTAAAACTTTGGGGGAGAACAGGATCTCACTGTGGTCTCACACCCAGGCTGGAGTGCAGTGACACAGTTAGCTTGCTGCAGCCATGATGTCTGGAGCTCAAGTGATCCTGTCTCCTCAGCCTTCCAAAGTGCTGGGATTACAGGCATGAGCCACCGTGCCTGGCCATCATGACTCCTTTTAAAGCTTATTTGTATTAATAAAGCCTATTTGATTCCACCAAGTACAAAACATATTTTGCTTGATTGGTCTTGGCAAAGAGGAAAAAAAGGTAAAACATGGAATAAAGCTAAGGGTGAAGTTGCTACTCAGAAATGCAACAGAAATGGGTTGAAAATTTGGTTCTGAGATTCATGGCAACCAAAGTAAAGAGGAAAGCACCTTCAGTTAGAAGAGTCCTAGGGCTAAGGTAAAAATGAAGAACTTACTTTGGAAGAGTACAGTCTTTTTTTCTTCTTTCTTTTTCAAAGAGGAGGAGAGACAAAGGGAGGAAAGGGAGGAGGAGGAGAAAGAGGGGACGAGGAAGTGAGAAGGAAGAAGAGGTGAAGAAGGGAAGGAGAGGGGAGGAGAAAGAAGGAGGAAGAGAGGAGGAGGAATGGATAAGGAGGCAAAGAAGGGAAGAGGGAAGGAGGAAGAGTAAAAAGAGAAAGCAGGAGTAGAGAGAAGGTAAAGAGGAGGGGAGGAAGGAGGAGAGAAGAGGAGGAGGAACAGCAATAGGAAGCAAGGGGAAATAAGGAGGAAGAAGAGGAGGAGAAAAGAAGGGAGAAGGAAAAAGAGGAGTAAGAAGAGAAGAGGAGGAGAGGAGGAGGAGCCAGAGAGAGGAGGTAAGGAGAAAGAAGAGAGAGAAGGAGGAGGAATAGGAGGCAGGGGGAGATGAGGAGGAGGAAGAGGTGGGTGAGGAGGAGAAGAGAAAGGAGGGAAGGGGAATGAGAGACTAAGGAGGACAATATTTTTTGGCACTGAAGCCAAGGAGAAAAAAACCCCACCCTCATGCTTAGCATACCATATTACTCTATGATATAATGGATGTCTTAGGTTGGATTTCCTGGAAGTGGAATCTAAAATAGGGTTCTAGCACAAATAATTAAGTGAGGGAGAGGTCTCAGGAGAAAGCTGGAAGGAAATGAGGAAAGCAGGACGAAGCAGAGGAAGAATCCCAGCAAAGATGTGGTTTCAGCTGATGACAACCTGGTTTCATGAGGATGGCTCTGAAGTCTGAAAGGGACCATGAAGTCATCCTATCTTGAGGCAAGAAGGCCGGGCTTTTGTACCTTTATACACAGGAATGGGGTCTGGTATATCATTTTCCAGACATCTCCTGATGACAAGACTCCTGTTAGTTGAGAGCAGTTTTCTGGAGAAGAGTTACAACTTTGACCTGTTACTAGCTGATGTGCATGGATGCTGTGGATGGGCAGAAGTGGTGGCTGCATTAGCCTGGTAAAGGTTTGTGGGTAGGGTACCAACAGTGTCTTCTAGAGTGAACAACATCCCATTGGTATCCCTGACAAACACATAGGGAGAATAACTGCTTCTTGAAAGGTCTTTCTAGGCAAGGCAGGAACATGGGGCAAGCACAACTCACCAAAAGCAATTCTATTAAGTGCCAAGACGATGTCTCAGAGGAGACTTATTTTGACTCAGAGACATACTTTAGAATATCTTAAAAATAGATGGACTGTTCACACTTTAGATAAGCTTTCTTGAACACTAAATCTTACGTCTAAGCTTTCAATAAGAAATGAGTCACCGAGAGTTTGTCAAGAACTTCAATTGCACATATTCCACAATGCAGACAAGGGTAAATCCATAGACTTTGACAATAAAGCCAAGGGTGTTCATTTATTACTTCTATGTCATTTTCTTTGTGCCAGGTACTAGCCTAAGTATTTTGCAAATATTAACCCATTTAATCATCATAACTATGTGGTGGATTTAGCCATTATTCTCATTTTGTAGATGAGGAAATTGAGTCACAGAATTTAAGTAAATAGCTCAAGGAGTATAGTTAATAAATGGCTTAGGTCATTTACAAAATAAAGTGAAATCTAGTTATGACTGTTAAAATGCTTAATTAGGAGTAAAGTTAATTTAATTTTACATTTCTAGTTCAATTTCAAACTGACCCATCAGAACCACATGGAAGTACTCAGAGACTTCTAAGAACACTGAAGCCATATCTTGCAAGAAGTAGAATTAAATTAGCGGATTAATGCCTTTTGCTCACCTTTGTGATAACAATTTTTGTGATTGAAGTTATAGGAAACTCTCAATTAAATGAGTAATGGAAGGTCATAGATAAACTCAAATTACAATTAGAACAAATTTATGAGAAATCTTTTTTGAGTTACAGAGTAATATGAGAGCTTAATGAAAGTGATGGACCTTCTTTCTAGAAAAATGCACATAAAGATTCAAAAATGACTCTTTTCCATATAGTTTCAGGGGATTCATGGACCCTTTGAAGACTCTGAGACATTTGAAAGAGTCCTTAAAATTATAATCTTAGCCTTGTTGGTGACCTCAAGGATTTCCGAGACAAGATATACAAGACAAGATGTATATGACATTCCCCTTCACAGAAGCCCCGGGTAACTTGTATATGCCTTTGGTGAAGTCTTGATTTATTGAGCTGTTGGAGCTTTTGGTACCACATGTGATGTTGGTCCTTTGAACATTCATTTCATTCTCCAGGGGAGTAGTTAATCACATGATTGCCTATCCTTTCTTACCCTACTTTAAAGTCTCCTGTGTCAAGGACAAAGCTTGCTCATCTTTGTAGACTCGATAAGTGTTTATTAGGATACCTCACAGAGTAGGTGATGAGGAATGGAAGCAGGACATTTTGATGCAGACATTCTGAAATGGGGAACATCTGAATGTATCAAAATTTGAAAGTGACCCTTTTCTTGATTAACACATGAAGCAAATATTACTGGCTTTCAGTCACTCATCCCCATTTCCAGGTCTTGCTTCATTCCCTAGGGAGCAAGTATCTGTTACGCACAATTCTTGATAAGTAAAAATACTCTAAAAGTTAAATGCTTGATATCATCAATACACCTGCATCCAGATCAACAGAAGAACATCTATTTATTTGTGAATTAACTAATTAACTCTAGGCATGATACCCATTCTATTTATTTATATGTTCCAGTTCCTCTAATCGCCTTCCCAAGCTCGGACTGACTTACTACCTCACATTTCCCACTCTCCAGGTACAACCTACCAGTACTGGTCAAGACATGGTTAAAAAGCAACACCAGGTGGTCAATTAAGTTTCAGTTATCTTTGGAGGAGGTGTTTACAAGCATAAGGTACTGGTACTACTACTATTACAAATGTTTATTGAAAATGTACTACAGTATGAACCATCATTTTATTTAGCTTTTCCAATAAGCCCATGAGATAGGTCAGCGGATATTTAACTTTATTAGAAACTTTCCATTTTCTAAAGTATTTAAAGTATTTTACACTCCCATCAACAATGTATGAGAATTCCAGTTCCTCCACATTCTTGCCAACCCTTGGCATTATCAATCTTTAACATTTCAGCCTTTCTGGTGAGAGTATACTGACTGGTATCTTATGGTGGCCTTAAATGTGCGTTTTCCTGTTCATTAAATTTATTGGGTGTTTTTTCTGATGCTTATTTGCCATTCAGATACATATATAGCGCCAGTGTGTAGCCTAGATTTTGGCACATTGTTTTATTTATTGGTTGTTTTCTTTTTGTTGATTTGTAGGAGTTCTTTATATATTCTGGATATGAGTCCATTTTTAGATATTTATATTGCAAATAGTTTTGCCCTGTCTTAGCTCAGGTTGCTATAACAAGATACCATAGACTGGGTTGGGGACTGAGAAGTCTAAGATCAAGGTGACAGAAGATTCAGTTCCTAGTACAGGCCTATTTCCTGGCTTATAGACAGCCACCTTCTCATTGTGTGCTCACATGGCCTTTTCTTTGTGTTTGTACTTGGAGTGATATATATATATACATCTCATTATGAAATATCAATATATGTATAGATATATAAAAATATATAAATACATTGATATATATAAATATATATACAAGATATAAAAATATCTTGTATATATATTTTTTATATATAAAAGATAGAGAACTCTTATCTATCTCTCTTTTTTTTAAGAGATAGGGTCTCATTCTGTTACCCAGGCTGGAGTGCAGTGGCATGATTGAACTCCTGGGCTCAAGTGATCCTCTGCCTCAAACTTCTGAGTAGCTGGGACTACAGGTGTGTTCCACCATGCCTAGGTAATTGTTTATATTTTCTTAGAGATGTGATCTGCTCAGTTGCCCAAGCTGGTCTGAAACTTTTGGCCTCAAGTGATCCTCTGTGTCAGCCTCCCAAGTGGCTGAGATTACAAGAGTAAACCACCTTGCCGACTTTTCCTTTTCTTCTAAGGGTACTAATCCCATTATCAGGACTCAACCCTCATGACGTCATCTAAACTTAATTACTTCTCAAAGGCCCCAACTCCAAACCAACCATCACATTAGAGGTTGAGGCTTCAACATATAAATTTGGAGGGAAGGAAACATTCAGTCTATAACAGTCTATGTGGCTTGCCATTTCATTTTCTTAATGGTGTCCTTTGATTAGAGAGTTTTAATTTTGATGAAATCCAATGTACATATGTCTTGTCTGAGTTTATGTTTGTCTGCCTCAGAGTTGTGTAGACAGTCTCCTATGCTTTGTTCTGGAAACGTTAGATTTTACCTTTCAACTTTAGATCTGTGATGCATCTCAATTTAATTTTTGGTGTAATGGCAGGTAGGCATCAGAGACTCATTTATTTTTCATATAGATATTCACTTGCTCCAATTACTCCTTCCTTAACCTATTGCTTTGTATTGACACCTTTGTCAAATATCAAGTGACAGTCTATTTCCGAACTTTTTTTTCTATTTCATTGATTGGTTGATTTCTCTGTACTCCAATATTAAACTGTTGAGTTACTGGAGCTTTAGAGTAAATCTTGAACTGCTTGAATTTTGTCCTTCTTTAAAATGACTTTAGGTATTCTAGGTTTTGGCTTTTCATTGCCATACAAATTTTAGAATCAGCTTATCAATTAATACAAAAGAGCCTACTAGTGTTTTGATGTAGATTTTGTTGAGTCCATAAATCAATTTGTAGAAAGTTGGTATCTTTTTTATTTTTTATTTGAAAAATATTTTTGCAGGTGCAGTGGCTTACACATGTAATTCTAGCACTTTGTTGTTTTGTAGAGGTGGGGTCTTGTTCTGTTGTCCAGGCAGGTCTTGAACTCCTTTCTTCAAGTGATTTTCCTGCCTTGGCCTGCCAAACTGCTGGGATTACAGGCATGAGCTATCACACCTGAGAGTTGGTATCTTAACAATATCAGGTTTTCCAATCCATGAATATGGTATATCTCTTGGCAATGTTTTTAGTGTAGACAATTTTGCATATTGTTAAACAAAATTATTCCTAAGCATTTTGTATTTTATGCTCTTAAATATATTTCTACATAATTTTCAAATTATTGTGAGAAATATATAGAAATGCAGTAGATTTTTAAGAAATAAATAGAGCCAGGATCTCACTATGTTTCCCAGACTTGTTTCAAACTCCTGGGCTCAAGCCTGTCTCAGCCTCCTAAAGTGCTGGAGTTACAGGTGTGAGCAACTGCACCAGACCAAAATGCAGTAGATTTAAAAATATTGGCCCCACATCCTGTGACTTTGCTGAATTATCTTATTAGTTCCATTAGATTAGTTTTGATTATTTTGAGCTGTCTATGTACACAATCATGTTATATACAAATAAAGACCATTTTACTTGTATTTTGGATATGTGTATATATGTAAATTATTTCATGCCTAGAATGTGCCAGTTGTGACTGGGAGCTGGGTCTATGGTGGTGAATAAAACAGTCTTTGAAATGTCTTCCTGAATCTCATCACCTATGCCTCATTCCATAGTGAGTTTTTTTTAAAAATAGGTTAAATGTTGTGCTTTCTTTATAAAATCCCAAGTTGTTTATTTGCTGTCTTCCTCACTAATGAACTAGTTGAGGGTAGCTGTTCTATAATTTTCGCCTTTGTAATCAGAGCCTAGCATAATGCATTACTCTTGGTAGGTTCTTAAGAAATGTTTATTGATCTGACTCAGCCTCTGTTGGTGTGATTTAGGAGAGTCCATCCAAATTGGCCAAACCTGACATTATAGTAGGCAAATGTAAATCTTGTTTCCTGTGAATAGTTATTCTTAGGGAGCAGGTGTACTTATGAAATAGGTAGTATTCTGTTGTAGGAGCCACCTAAGGCATCAGCACTGCTGTGTTGTACTACTCCAGAAAAAGTCATTTATTTCATGGTCTATGAACATTCAACGCACAACTTTTTGGCTGTGTTCTGAGAAGCACCTAGTCTGAACAGCAATCTTATCAGTACTCTTTCTTGACCAAGACAAATCGTCTCAACTGGCTACCTTCCATTATTATGCAGTGCTCTTTGTCATTGACCACCGTTTTGCTTCCTATACTACTATTCAAAACTGTATTCCTTTCAAGCTTTCTGTCCTTCTTTATCAACATAGTACCTTGGGTGTAGTGAAGAATTAACTTTACCCAAAGAGAGGTCTGGTCTTTGCCCTTAACTACTTGGCTGTGATCTCTAGGCCTTTGGAATATTCTGCCTGATGGTAGTGTCTTTGTTTGCCTGAGGGCTTTGGCCACCAGACAGTCTTAACAATGTGATTTATGATGGGGGCTTTGGGCCACGATGTATGTTTTGTCTTCACCAGGGACTGGAGACTAAAGGCAATAGCTTGACTTCTGGAAAGGGCTGGACTAAAGGTCAGCCACATGGGCAGTATGAAAGAGCCCCAGTAAAACTCTAGACACCAGTGGCTGGGCAAACTTCTCTGGATGGCGGTACTCTGCATATTGTCACACATCAACTCTGGGAGAAGGCCACACTGTTCATGCTTCCACAGGGGGAGGAAAGCTGGAAACTCAGTGTCTGGACCCTCCCCATTGATCTCTTCCCTTGGCTGATTTTATCATGTATCCTTTCATTGCAATAAACTGTAGCCCTGTGTATAACGGCTTTCAGTGGGCTCTGTGAGTCCTTTTAGTGAGTTATCAAAAGAAGTTTGGGGATCCTCCCCTTCCCTGTGCTTGGTATCAGAAGCAAGAAGGGCCACTTTATAGTCCACCTCAACTCCTGACAACTCTCTCTCTCTCTCTCCTATAGTATCGATAACATGCAGCTTAATAGAAATGAATTCCCACTATTTCTGCCATCACATCTATAAACGTTCCTTTGTCTTTTTCCACAGGAATCTGTCTCCCTCAAGCCTCAGAATTGCCTTTTCTTTAGTTCACAGCTACTCTGTCTGTCTGAGCTCTTAATCCCGCACCCTCTCTCCTTTCTGTGACCTTGCTCCTCCAGGATTTCTTCTCCTCTCTGTTTTTTTTTTTTTTTTTTTTTTTTTTTTGAGATGGAGTCTTACTCTGTCGCCAGGCTGGAGTGCAGTGGTTCAATCTCAGCTCACTGCAACCTCCACCTCCCAGTTCAAGTGATTCTCCTGCCTCAGCTTCCCAAGTATTTGGGACTACAGGTGTGTGCCACCATGCCCAGCTAATTTTCATATTGCTAGTAGAGACAGCTTCACCATGTTGGCCAGGATGGTCTCAATCTCTTTGTGCTAACCTACCCTGTGTTAGCCAGACAGACTCCATTTTGCTGAGAGTCAGACAGACTCCATCTTAACCTCCACCTCACCCCTCCCACCATTTCTCCCTTGAGTGCATACCTGGGTAATGCTACTGTGCTGGGTCATGCTGTGCTTAGAACTATAGAGCATATAACCATTGTAACCATATTCTGCTTGGCAAGCCCACTTGCTATTGCGAATACCCCCTTGACTGATTATATGGCAAGGACCGAATACCCACCTTGGTAACCAGCAATCATGGGAACCGCTTGTGTATACTCTCCTTAGTAATCAACAATCATGGGAACCTCCAGCCTTCTAGTTACCAGCCTCCTTATCTAACTTGCTTGTTCTGCTTCTATAAATTCTGCTTCAGCTAGGCTCCCCCTCCCCTCTCTTAGGCAAGATATAAAAAGGAATCAAACCCCTTCCTCGGGGCTGAGAGATTTTTGAGTGTGAGGTGAGTCTCAGTCGTTGGCATTAAAGGACTCCTGATTCAATCTCAGTGCGTGGTGCTTTCCTTACAACTTGCTCGGTTACAACATCTTGACCTTGTGATCTGCTCGCCTCGGCCTCCAAAAGTACTAGGATTACAGGCATGAGCCACCGTGCCCGGCCTGTTTATTTTTTTTTTAATATGGAATGTGGCCAGGCACAGTGGCTCATTCCTATAATCCAAGTACTTTGGGAGGCTAAAGTGAGAGGATCACTTGAACCAAGGAGTTTGAGACCAGCCTGGGCAACATAGAGGGACCTCATCTCTACAAAAATATTTAAAAACTAGCTGGGTGTGGTGGTGTATGCCTGTAGTCCCAGCTACTTGGGAGGCTAAGGTGGGAGGATTGCTTGAGTCTGGGAGGTGGAGGCTGCAGTGAGCTGTGATCACACCACTGCACTCCAGCCTGGGTGTCAGAGTGAGACCCCATCTTAATATTTTAAACAATAAATTAAAACAAAATAGGAACACTTCAAGAATTTGTGTTTTCCTTGTGCCAATCTTCTCCTCATTGTTCCTTTTTTTTAAGTATATGTGCTGCCAAAGCAAGCACTCACTCTTCTATTTTTAACCATCGAAGAAATATACTCTAGTCTTTTACCCACTGAAGAAATATACTCAAGTCCACTCTTTTAAAAAAAAAAAAAAAGCCTAGGTGTGGTGACTCACACCTGTAATCTCAACACTTTGGGAGTCCAAGGGGGGTGGATCACTTGAGGTTGGGAGTTCGAGACCAACCTGGCCAACATTGCAAAACCCCATCTCTACAAAAAATACAAAAATTAGCTGGGCATGGTGGCACACACCTGTAGTCCCAGTTTTTTGGGAGGCTGAGGTGGGAGGATCACTTGAGCCTTGATGGTTGAGGCTGCAGTGAGTTGGGATCATGCCACTGCACTCTAGCCTAGGTGACAGAGCAAGACTATGTCTCAAAAAAAAAAAAAAAAAAAAAAAAAGAGAGAGAGAAACAAAACAAACTGTGGATGAAAGGAGCCAAACTAAATATTTAAAGAGATTTATTCTTAGCCACATATGAGAAACCATGGCCCAAGGCACAGTCACAAGATGTCCTGAGAACTTGTGACCAAGATGGTTGGGTTACAACTGATTTTCTATGTTTTAAAGAGACATAAAACACCAGTTTAAACATGTGAGGTATACATTGGTTCGGTTCAGAAAAGTGGGACATCTTGATGTGGGGACAGGCGGGTTACAGGTCATAGTTGGATTCAAAGATTTTCTGATTGTCAATTGGTTGAAACAGTTAAGCTATTATCTAAAGACCCAGAATCAATAGAAAGGAATGCCTGGGTTAAAATGAGAGGTTGTGGAGACCAGGGTTCTTATTACACAGGTGAAGTCTCATAGGTGACTGCACTTAGAGACAGTAGATGGCAAGTGTTTCTTACTTAGACCTTTATTTTTATTTTCTTTTTTGAGACAGAGTCTCACTCTGTCGCCTGAGTGGGAGTGCAATGGCACAATCTCGGCTCACTGTAGCCGCCACCTCCCAGGCTTAAGCAATTCTCATGCCTCAGCCTCCCCAGTAGCTGGAAATACAGGTCTGGACCAACACACCCAGCCCATTTTTGTATTTTTAGTGGAGACTGGATTTCATTATGTTGGCCAGGCTGGTTTCAAACTCCTGGTCTCAAGTGATTCACCTGCCTTGATATCCCAAAGTGCTGGGATTACAGGTGTGAGCCACTGAGTCAGGCCCCTATTTAGACCCTTAAAAGGGGCTAGACTCTCAGTTAATCCCTTTGAGATTGGGAGGTCTAAAAAATGAAAGATCTAGTTATGTTAATAGAGATTATAGATAAAAATTTTTCCCCACAAAAGATGGCTTTGCAGGATCATTTCAAAGTATGTCAGAGAAACATACTTTAGGGTAAAATATTTTGATATCCTTCTTTATCTGTCATGGGATGTTATACTAGAATCAGGTTGGAATCTGGTATCTTATTGCTACAGTGATTCTCTTTTGTCGTCTTGAGATCTCTGTTTATTTTTTTGTTTTTTTTTTTTGAGATGGAGTTTCGCTCTTGTTACTCAGGCTGGAGTGCAATGGCACGATCTCGGCTCACCGCAACCTCCGCCTCTTGGGTTCAAGCAATTCTCCTGCCTCAGCCTCCTGAGTAGCTGGGACTACAGGCGCATGCCACCATGCCCAGCTAATTTTTGTATTTTTAGTAGAGACGGGGTTTCACCATGTTGACCAGGTTGGTCTCGATCTCCTGACCTCGTGATCCACCCGCCTCGGCCTCCCAAGGTGTTGGGATTATAGGCTGAGCCACCTCACCCGGCCGAGATCTCTGTTTTAATGTTAGCTATAGTCAGTTGTGCCTGAACTCCAGAAGGGAGAGGGTATAATAAGCATGTCTGACTCTCTCCTTCCCATCATGGCCTGAATTAGTTTTTCAGGTTTCTTTAGAATCCCGTTTGCTGAGAGGGGGTCCATTCAGTTGGTCGGGGGACTTAGAATTTTATTTTTGGCTTATAAAACAAACCAACAATGGCCTAACCTAAACCCTAGAGTAACTTGTAATCATTTACCCTTCTTTGATTATATACCTGATTTCATCCTTTTCTCATTTGTCATTTACATTTCAGCTAGTTGTGATTAGACTTGCTCTCACTGTTCCACTCTAAATGCTCTGACAGAGATCATGAATAATTGCCTGTTTGCAGCTCAGTCGTCCATTTGGTAATTGAACACATTTTTATTTAGTGTCACTACAAGTCAGGGATAATGTTGGATGCTGAGAGTTCAGTGATTACCAAAACAGAAGCATTACTTGCCCTTGCAGCACTTATAGTCCAGTAGGGGGTTCAGGCAAGCCCTCAGAAAACAGCATGTTAAGGTCTACGTTATGGGAAATAAGGGAGCTATGGCAGACTTCTCGGGGGGCGTCCCAGCCCCTCTCCATAGCATGTGACAATATTAACCAGAGCCTGGTTCT
This sequence comes from Aotus nancymaae, assembly GCF_030222135.1. Lineage (NCBI taxonomy): Eukaryota > Metazoa > Chordata > Mammalia > Primates > Aotidae > Aotus > Aotus nancymaae. The sequence goes on along the minus strand of NW_026988450.1, from coordinate 11,577,607 downwards.
TTCTCCTGGGACTCCTATTTTTCTGACTATGTCTTCCCATTTCCTTTGCTTACAACTTTTCTTTTGGGTACCTGTTAAACCCTGGTGTTTTCTGGCATCTGAGCTCAGAATTCTTCTCTCTCCTCTTTCTACACTCTCTCTAGTAGGTCTCCTTCACTTTGACCTCTGTAATTCCCACCCATACACAATGATTCCGCATCTGTATCTCTCACTTAGGCCACACCTCTGAGCTGTAGACATGTGTTGTGAGCTTCCTTCTGGATGTTCTTGCATGACTCGAATGGAACTTCACACATTTTTCCTCAGAACAGCCCTGCCTTCTGTGTTTCTGACATTAGTGAATAATTAGTGTCACCATCTACCTAGGCACAGATGCCAGAGACCTGGCTGTAGACCTCCATTTCTGCCTCTCTTTACTGCCTCATCCAGTCACCAAGGCCTTTGAGCCTACAGTGTTATGGACACATGCCGTTTTCTCCACCCCTGGCAGCTGTGGTGCAGGTGTATGACACATATTTGGTCAATCGGTGACTCCCTTTTGGATTTTAAATTTAGTTTCCCTTCTTCTACCCATGACCTTTCAGTTTTGTTTCCAAAGAATGTTTAAAAAAAAATATTAGTCAGGCCAGGCATAGTGGCTCATGCCAATCATGCCAGCACTTGGGGAGGCAGAAGCCAGGGGATCACTTGAGGCCAGGAATTTGAGACCAGCCTGGGCAACATAGTGACACCCCATCTCTACAAGTTGAAAAATAAAAAAATTAGCCATGTGTAATAGTGCACACTTGTAATTCCAGCTACTTGGAAAGCTGAGGCAGGAGAATTGCTTAACCCCACCCCAGGAGTTTGAGGCTATAGTGAGCTGTGATTGTACCACTGTGTGTTAGCCTGGGCAACAGAGTGAGAACTTGTCTCTAAAAAAAAAAAAAAAGAAAAGTTAGATCATGTCAGTCCCTGCTCAACATCGTTTAATAACTTTCCATCATATTTAGTATCATGTTCAAAGTCATGATTGTTGCCTGGAACAATAATGTCCTACATGATTGACTCCTAGCCCACACTCCGTGCTCACTCCTGCTGCTCTCCTGTTGCTCAGCTGCCTTCTAGCCCCCATGTCGTACCTACAGCCTGCCAAGCACACTCTGGACTCAGACAGCTCTTCCTTTGGCCTGACATATTCTTCTCACTGATTTTTTTTTTTTTTTTTTTTTTAAATAGGTCTCCCTTTGCACTCCTAGGCTGGAGTGCAGTGGTGCCATCTCAGCTTACTGCAGCCTCGACCTCCTGAGGTCTAAGTGATTCTCTCACATCAGCCTCCTAAGTAGTTGTAACTACAGGCATGCACTACCCCCAGCCTTGGCTGATTTTTTTTTAATTGTTAGTAGAGACGAGGTCTCCCTATGTTGCCTGGGCTGGTCTCTCAATTCGTGAGCTCAAGCGATTCTCCTGCATTGGCCTCCCAAAGTGCTGGGATTACAGGCATGAGCCATGGTGCCCGGCCCTTCTCACTGCCTCTTACATGATTCACTCTCTTACTGCAGGTCTTCACTCAAATAGGAAAGAAACTTTCTATGACCATCCTACTGTGTAAAATAGCCACCACTCTCCCAAGTCATTCTCTGATCCATACCCCACTTCATTATTGTTCAAAGAACTCCCCCAGTCCAATGTGATATTGTTTACTTATTTGCTTACTGGTCTATTTTTTACCTCTCTGACTAGAATGTAAACTCCACAATGGCCATGGGACATGCCTGCAGCACCTCCTTGTCATCTAATGATCACAGTCATGCAACACATTGATGCCCCCTTGAGGGGAAGGTGCAGTGCGGCCTTCAACTGAGAACCAGTGGTAGAAGTGAACTACTGGACACATAGGAAATTGTGGTTAGAGACTCAGATGCTCTTTTTTTTTTTTTTTTTTTTTGTAGAGACGGGGTCCTGCTATGTTGCTGAGGCTGGTCTCTAACTCCTAGGCTCAAGAGATCCTCTCGCCTCAGACTCTCAAAATGTTAGGATTACGGGCATGAGCCACCATGTCTGGCCCCATTTTTATCAACCCTATTTTCATCATAGCCTGCAAGATGCTTCGTTCTGATTATTTTCACTTCTGTCTCCTTCAGCTAACCTATGAGCATCCTGAGTGGGGATCAAGATTTGTCTGAGTGTATGATCTAATTGGAATACATACGTGTATGTGTGTGTGTATTTTTTCCCCAGTTGGACTGCTGAGCCTCCACAGCCTTGTTCTTCCCCACTGTGAAGCACCAGGTATCCTTCAGAAGCAGAGGCTTTGACGTCACCCACGCTGGCCCTCGAATGACTCCCAGCCCAGCCCTGAGCCAGAATCTCTTCCTGTTATAAGGATATGATTGTCTCCATTTTACAAATGAAGATATGGAGGCTCATATTCTTCATCTGCAACTCATTGATTAATAACCAAGTAGTCCCTGCAACCTAACCTTTGCTGTTGCCTCCATTACAAAAAGCTCTATGCTCAGCCCTCAGTCACGATTTTAGAGAGGGCTCCTCAGGTATCGAAAGAAAATGCTGACTGACAGTGTCATTATTTCAGGTCAAGGTGACTGATAGCCCTGCAGTCCTCCCTTCACTCTGTGCTGAGGGAGAACGACCTTTGATTTGTGGCAGTCGCAGGGGCTGGCAAGGCCTGCAGTCCTTTGTAGCTGATTCTGCTGCTTTGTGTCATGAGCCATTAAATGACCTGCTTGGATTCACTGAACTAATTAGTGGCATAGCCGGGATTGGAACTCAGTATTCCCTTCTCCAAATGATGGGATTCCCTCTGTGCTTGGTGTCTTCTTGACTTCTAATGTGTCCGAAATGCATAATTGTTAGGACCTTGGCCCCCTGTAACCTTCACTGGTCAACTCTCATCACCCCAAACACCCTAATGGATACGTGGAACACAGAGGACAATCCCAGCAGACGTGTCTATCACCAATAAGGGCTTTTGTTCCCATCTCTTGTACTTTGGTGACTTGGGCTGGAGCACACATAAACCTCCAGATTTGTTTTTACCCTTTTAGTTTAAGGTCTAGAGAGAATGAACAACTCTTGGCCTATTTTGTTTACTTCGACTCACACCCTACTTTTTGCCTTCTGACTGAGGCGTGAAAATATGAGTTCTTGTCTTAGGCCTAGAAAAAAGCTGCCACCTTCCCCCACAGTGGTGTTTTGGTGTTTTATTTGTTTTTTGAAACAGAGTTTTACTGTTGCCCAGGCTGGAGTGCAGTGGCTTGATCTTGGCTCACTGCCACCTCAGCCTCCCAGGTTCAAGTGATTCTCCTGCCTCAGGCTCCCCAGTAGCTGTGGTTACAGGCATCTACCACCATGACTGGCTAATTTTTTGTATTTTTAGTAGAGATGGGTTTTCACCATGTTGACCAGGCTCGAACTCCTGACCTCAGGTGATCTGCCTGGCTTGGTATTTTTTAAATGCTTGGTTATGACCAATTACAGGACTATAAAATCAATCTAGTAAAGGTGACCACATCAAAAAAAAAAAAAGAACAAGATATAAAATAGAAGAGTAATAGTGGAGTACTGTTCTGTGAAATATTTCCTAAGTCGTGTGTGCATATGTATAAATGTGTACATGTGTATGTGTATGTGTGTGCATGTGCATGTATACTGGATCACAATTTAAAATGTATTTCTCATTATACTTTGGGGCATAATAATAGGCCTTTTCAACTTGCAGGTGATAATTTTGATTTGGCAGGATGTATCCGAATGACATACCACTCCAGGTAGATTAGAGTTTCTGGAGGGAGGGGCTGGGCGTGTATGGTTTTTAAGTTCCTCAACTGATTATAGCATTATTTTTATTGCTACCTCCCCAACTCTCTCCCCCCTCCCCACCCCACACACATACACACTCCACAGTTGTTGCAAACAACCGTATCTTATTCATCTGGGTGTCCCGTATGACTGAAGCAGTGGCTGTCACTCTCAGGTCACTCAATGAATGCTTATAGTTGTCAAATGGCAAGGGTTTGAAGGCTAAAAAGTAAAATTTATGTAGTTTTCGTTCATCATGCCCAGCATACATTTTGCACTTGTAAATGCCACTCAGTGTGGTCATAATGACTTATGGAAAACAAAAATACAATGATGAAAAGCTAAATGGCTAAAACGCGCAGGTGTGATGAACTGCCCCCTGGACTGAGCTGGCCTTCACCACCCCAGAATAAAGCTCTTTCCCCCTCAATGCACTTGAACAAACCAATTCAAACTAGGAAACCTCAGAGAAGGAGTGGCTGCCACCTCCCTAAGTAATAGACTCGATCTCCTCTTAACCTTGGTGACCCTCAAAAACCAGTAAATTCCTTCTTTTATCTATCCTAAATCCTTTATATTACCCTTTAAGCCAATTTTCTGTTGTACTGTATTCAATGGGAATTGAAAACAGCTGGTCACCATCTGCTGTAGATTAATTCTTCATGTACTTGAAGCCTATAATTAGGTCATTCCTCAGCCTTCTCTTCTCCAGGCTAAATATCTTATTTCCTTTAGCCTTTCCCAAAAGGTTTTATTTTCCAATTATTTAATTGTCTTCATAGTGTTACTCTCAATAGCAGGCTCCCTGTCTCCACACACCTCAAGTTGAGAAGGCCGATCCATGCGAAGGGTCATGGGCATTTAAAGTCACCCCTGCCACTTTCAGGGAGTCCTTTTCTGCAAGTTATTTTCTGAGGGCCCTTTAGAAATGCACACCAGCCTTCAACTGAACAGGACCCTGTCACCCTGAAATTGAAAGCAAGAAGCAGAATATTATACTTTGCTTCTACTCTAATTTCAGATACAGATAAGCTGGATTGTAACCTTGATTTTGTACCCCAAAGTCTGTGAGTTAGCCAGTGCAAATCTGTGGGATGTGATTCATATCCTTAATTATAAATGCGTCATTATAATAGCATTCTTTTTTTTTTTTTTTTGAGATGGCGTCTCGCTCTGTCACCCAGGCTGGAGCGCAGAGGCCCGATCTCACCTCATTGCAACCTCTGCCTCCCAGGTTCAAGCAATTCTCCTGCCTCAGTCTCCTGAGTAGCTGGGATTATAGGTGCATGCCACCAAACCTGGCCAAGTTTTGTATTTTTAGTAGAGATAGGGTTTCATCATGTTGGTCAGGCTGGTCTTGAACTCCTGACCTCGTGATCTGCCTGCCTCGGCCTCCCAAAGTGCTGGGATTACAGGTGTGAGCCACTGTGCCTGGCCTATAATAGCATTCTTAAAATAGATTTTTAACTTGACTAAGCTCAGGTGCAGAAAAGTGTTCAGCGTTCATCCTATTCTTTTTTTTTTTTTTTTGATACAGGGGCTCACTCTGCCACCCAGACTGGAATGTAGTGGCAAAATCATAGCTCACTACAGCCTTGAACTCCTGGGCACAAGTGATCCATCCTCTCACCTCAGTTTCCTGAGTAGCTGGGACTACAGGCAGGCACCACTATGCCTGGCTAATTTTTAAAAAAGTTTTTTGTAGAGATGGGGTCTCACTATGTTGCCCAGGCTGGTCTTGAACTCCTGACTTCAAGTAATCTTCCCACTTTGGCCTCCCATAGTGCTAGGATTACGGACGTGAGCCACTGTGCCTGTCCCAAAGTGTTCTTCTTTTAAGTCCAGGAAATATTCTGCTGGTGGAATGTACCCAGAGAGGAGGAAAGCATGTCCAGGCACCATTCTCCAAGGTAGTGGCTCTCCTTCTTTCTGGAAGTATGTATGTGTGACACATTCTCTAGTGTCCAGATTTTGATGAAATACAGAAATATGCATGGATCAATAGATTTTTGAAATGATCTAAATTATATCTTTATTTCTGTGGCCCTCTGTTCTGTCTATCAAAGTTGTATTGGAGTTTTATAGCATGACTTCTTGGTTGGAAAAAGTTACACCCTGGTTGTCTGTCCTTGGAAAGACTCCATCATGACTCAGAAATGATGGCCAGATGTGGTTATTTTTTGCCTTACTCTATTAAACATCTCCTCTAGCTGTACCATGCCTTATTCAGAAACAGACAAAAATGCATGGCTTCTGTTTACTGTGCACTATCCCTTCATGAAGTAGATGTTATCACCATGTCAAAAAAAAAAAATGCTTATGGTTACTTAGGTGGCAGAGCTGGGATTTGGATCCAGCCCTGATTGATCTCTTTGGTGTCATCGGAGTCACCTTAAGCATGTTTGCTAAAATACAGATCCCTGGATCCTAGGCTCAGATTCTGATTTAGGAGGCAGGGCTCAGGAATCTGTACTTTCGGTTTCCCCAGTAAAGTCTTACGAATTGAAAAACACTGTCTAATTATTAGACGCTGGGGCACCTGAATTAGAAAATCTAGACTGTTGTGTCTCAAACTGTTGAATGTCTACCCAGGAGTTTGTTGAAAAGAATCCTGGATTCCCCTCCACAGCTACTGAATCAGAACTGAGAACAGTGAAGTTGGATGTATTGTTGATGTGCAGCCTGGAGGAATTGGAGGCATGGTGCAGTTTGAGAACGACTGGTGTGAGTCTTCCTGCCAGGGGTTTCCTATCTCAAGAACTTCTAGATGTTTTGGCGGGAGATGGAGTCTGCTAGGGTGAAAGACGGGATGATAGTGGTTTACAGCTCTTGGCTTCCTAAGTGTGGGAAGAAGCCCTTAGCTAAGAAAACCTCTCAGGCAACTACCTGCATCACCAGCCAACTACCTCTTCTTTTTTCTCAGAGACGGGGGTCTCCCTATGTTGCCCAGGCTGGTCTTGAACTCCTGGGCCCAAGTGATCCTCCTCCCTTGGCTTCCCAAAGCATTGGGATTACAGGTGTGAGGCACTGCACCTGTCCCAACTATCTCTTAGAGAAGGATAAAAAGGATAAAAAGCCATGGTTTTGAAAGCCATATATTACATTTGCTATCAGAAGTATAGTAAGGGGATAATAATCACTCATTATGATGTTGTAGCAGGTACTGTTGCCATGGCAACATAGCAGGGGACTTACAGAGGAGATAGACAGAGGAACAGATGGGATGGGTGTTATTCCATTAAGAACTTAGGGGACGCAAGAAGGTTTACTGAAATGAGCAACATAAAAAAATACTTGGCACACAGTGAAAGCTAGTCCTAGAGATGAAAACTCGGAAGACTTGGTTCTAGGAATATATTTTAAATCTACAAAATATGTTTTAACAACAGGAGTCAAAGAATCCTCATAGATGTCTGAGAAGTCTTCATTTGACAGATCTCAACTGCAAGCAGCTCTCTGCTAGTGAATCACATACTGTACCATATGTTCTTGGAATAATGTATGTGGGAAAATGAGTATGGTGTTTGCGCTGAAAAACCAAAGCCCCACAAATATAATTAAACTCGCACTAGATGACCTAGAGATAATTGACTGAATTCAGCATGGCAATTTCTTGAGTTGGTGTTTACTAGGTAAGTGGATGGAAATGATGTAAGGTTCATGCGTATTTTTATTTAAATTTCAGTATTATAATAATTATAGGCAATGTTTAAAAAGACTGAATTTTAATTCCCTAGATTAACATTGACTCCTATTTATTGAGTTCATTTTCACTTTTAACTAAGGAGAAGTTGTTATGTCAACAGGTACTCTTCATCAGTACCTCAGATTCATGATGACCTAATCAAAATGATTGAAAATAAAACACAAAAACCTGGTTTTTCACCACCTAAGCTTTATTAGATTTTTAATACGTAATTACTACATTAAAATAATTTTAAAAGAGGCAGAGTACAGTGGCTCACACCTGTAATCCCAGCACTTTGGGAGGCTAAGGTGAGAGGATTGCTGAAGTCCAGGAGCTCAAGATCAGCCTGGGCAAGATGACGAGAGCCTGTCTCTTAAAAAAAAAAAATTAGCTAGGCGTAGTGGTGTGCACCTGTAGTCCCAGCTACTCACCCAGCTACTCAGGAGGCTGAGGTGGGAGGATTGCTTGAGCCCAGGAGTTTGAGGCTTCAGTGAGCTATGATCCATGCCACTGCACCCAGCCCAGGTGACAGAGACCCTGTCTTTATTAAAAAAAACAAAAAAAACATGGATTCTATGCAAATGTTTATCTCATTACTTGATCAAATCGGTTTTCTGCCATGGTGAGCAGTCAACAGATGCTGACCTTATCTGGGCAGGAGAAAGGGAATTCCTTACATTTTTCTTGTTTAAATTGGTTCTTGAGCCAAAGTAAGGAAAAGGAAAGAAGGGAGGAAGACACCCTCCATGTGTGGCTAAATTCCCCCCAAAATGCTCCTTGGGACAAACTCCTGAGACACTGAATCCTCCCTAAGTATCCTCACCTTCCCAGTTTACCTTGTGCTTCTCCATAGACGCTGTGCATTGGACTCTTCCTCACTCGGGTTCCCTGTGATTTTCCAAGTCAGACGTCTCCTTTTGCTTCCCAGGCATCTAAAATGAAACACCTTCCAAGGCAGTCAGTAAGGGCATCTCTCTGCTCCTCATGTGTTTGGAGGCCTCTGCTTTTTCCTGCTCCATGCATAGTCTTGCAAGGGCTCTGCATTTCTGTGTTCCACGCTGCTTACAGATTGCATCTTCAGCCTTCCCAGAATGAACTTCTTGAACTGCTCCCTTCTGTGTCCACACTTCCTGAGAAGTGCAGCTACTGAAATTCCACTCTGAAGCCCAGCAGCCTTGCTTGGGACATTGCTGAAGAGCTGAACTAAGCTCAGGGCTGTGTGGGACCAAACCTATCAATTCCCCACCCCCAAAATCTCACCCTTTTCTCATGCCAGCACTAAGGAAAACTATTTTGGGGAAAATTGAGATCTGCTTTTACAGTGGCTGACTACATGAGGAAATTATGATTCCCTGACAGAAATAGATTGATATAGACATGGCCAGAATGAGAAATGATCTAATTAATGATCCATGTGTTATTCAGTCTCTTCAGTTCATCTGTGTTTACAATCACCAAATCATTCCTGTGGGCAGAAAAGTCTCAGAACGGAGGTTGCCTATAAGAAGAAAAGGAATATCGCAAATCCTGGGATGGATCTCTTAATGATGCAGGACTCCATTAGTTGCAAAAAACAGAAACTGAGCTGAGCTGGTTTTAGCAAAATGGGGTACATTTGTTTTAAAGGTAAGGGAGTGTCTCAGGAAATTCAAGTGCAGAAATGCAACCTACACTCAAGCTGGAAGCAGGGAGTGGAAATCCATGGCTGATCTCTGTGTGCCGGCCCCTACGCTCAAGCTGGAAGCAGGGAGTGGAAATCCATGGCTGATCTCTGTGTGCCGGCCCCTACGCTCAAGCTGGAAGCAGGGAGTGGAAATCCATGGCTGATCTCTATGTGCCGGCCCATGCTGGTCTTGCTCTTTCCTCTCTCTTGCACTGATTTCTGTTGCTTCTCATTCTCTGTATGGTAAAAGATGGCCACAGTCCTGGGGTTTTGCTTCCTCCATTCAGGAGAGAGCCACACTGAAGTGAGATTTTTTTTTTTTAATTGCATTTCCAGTTTCTTCTGAGAAGCGGTGTATTAGCTCAGCTTGCGACACGTGCACTCTTGTTCCAATCAAACATAGTTTGGGGAGGGATCACACTACGAAAATGGCTGTTAGGAGTCCTGCTGGCCGTGCAGATGGCAATGGGATTAGAGGTACAGATAGGGCATTCCCAGAGCTGAGTAAATGAGTTGGAATTGGGCAAACTACAGGACTACTCTCCTTGCCTTGCACAAACAGACACCTTGTTTTTTTCGTTATGCATTTAAAGATTCCCCACTAACATGATCTAACTGATACAATGGATATAAATACAATTTATTCACTATACACCTCTTCCTTAGGCAGGATATCCCAAATTTATGTTCTGCCACTGCATCCAAAAGAGGTTTGTTGTTGTTGTTTTTGTGATAGAGTCTTGCTATGTTGCCCAGGCTGGATTTGAACTTCTGGACTCAAGTGATCATCCCCATAGTGCCTTCCAAGTAGCTGAGATTACAGATATGGGCCACCATTCCTGGCCAAGAGCTTTTATGGAGGAATTATTCAGGATTAGAGTTCAGGATTTCTTGGTGAATTCCATACCTCTTTCAGTTAAGTCTTGTTTCCATCTACATGTGATATCTCACTGCCTTGCAAACCATAGACTATTTAAAGATACACACTTCTTGCTGGGTGTGGTGGCTCACACCTGTAATCCTAAGTGTAATCCTAACACTTTGGTAGGCCAACACAGGAGGATCGCTTGGGTTCAGGAGTTCAAAACCAGCGTGGAAAACATAGTGATACCTCATCTCTACAAAAAATTAGCTGGCACTCCAGCCTGGGTGACAGAGTGAGACCTTGAAATAAAAAAAGAAAGAAGCAAGAAAGAAAGAAGGAAAAGAAAGAAAGAGAGAGAGAAAGAAAGAAAGAAAAAAGAAAAGAAAAGGAAAGAAAAGAAAAGAAAAAGAGAAAGGAAGAAAAGAAAGAGAAAAAATTACAAGCTGCAGTGAGCTATGATTAAGCCACTGTACTCCAGCCTGGGCAACAGAGTAAGACCCTGTCGTAAAATAAAATAAAATAAAATAAAATAAAATAAAATAAAATAAAATAAAATAAAATAGATACATACTTCTAACACATCTGATATGAAATGGTAGAGGGAAGATTGGGATAAGTTTAATAAAAATCTCTTAGAAAGCAGCAAAAGGGGAAGAGCCATCTGGTGATAGATCCAGAGTTCATGTTTTCTATTGTTAATAAATTATAGGATCTCAAAATCTCAAAGGCATCATTGGTCATCTGATTGCTGGCAGGGGAGTGAGTTCCTTGGCCAACTGATTTGGCTGTCTCGGGTTCTGACTGTCAAATTGCTCTTGTCTAGTGCCTTTCAGGGCTATCTGAAAGTGGCACTTGAAATGATGTGGGGTCTGTACAAACAAAGCAGTCTACTTTCTGTTGGTGCAATATTTGGGCCTTGAGATTGCTTTAGAAGTTAAGAAATTTTGAGCTCTTTTTCATGAGACTTGTTTTGTTTTTCCTGACAATGACACTTCCTTAAATCCTTAGTTACATTTGTGGGGACTCCCTTTGCTAATAACCACCACCAAAAATCCTGTGTTTCTGTTTCTTAATACTGGGCCTGGCTTCTCTCTACCTTGCCTTCGGCTCTCAGCTGAAGAGTTGAGTTTTCTTCCCTAATCTGCCCTGGAATGTTGCCCCAGCCTCTACTGGAAGCGCCGTCCCCTTTGTCTGCCATGAGAGAGTTTAGTTAGGGTCCCTCTACACAAAGGCTGTCTTCAGGAGAGCCTATCCAGATGTCGGGAATGAAAGGTAGTGCAAAGAACAATAATTATTCACTCAATTTCCCAGCACTTGAAGCTGGACAGACTCACCCACACACAACACAGCCTGGCTTGCAAAAGCAAGCTGCACGCACTATTGATTGAAGTAGTTACGTATTTTAAATAATATCCACTACAAAACACTGTTGAATAATATTTAAATAACGTGCTTCTTTCCTCCCTCTGAAATTCTGCTTGCACTTACTCTTTAGTCTTCTGTGTTGAACTCTTAGTCCTATGCTCAGAATTTTCCTCTAGACACTGCTTTAAATGTGTCCCAGAGATTCTTGTATGTTGTGTCTTCTTTCTTGTCGGTTTCAAAGAACATCTTTATTTCTGCCTTCATTTTATTGTTTATCCAGTCAACATTTAAGAGCCAGTTATTCAGTTTCCATGAAGTTGTGCAGTTCTGAGTTAGTTTCTTAATGCTGAGTTCTAACTTGATTGCACTGTGGTCTGAGAGACTGTTTGTTTTGATTTCCATTCTTTTGCATTTGCTGAGGAGTGGTTTACTTCCAATTATGTGGTCAATTTTAGAGTAGGTATGATGTGGTGCTGAGAAGAATGTGTATTCTGTGGATTTGGGGTGGAGAGTTCTGTAAATGTCTATTAGGTTTGCTTGGTCCATAGCTGAGTTCAAGTCCTGGATATCCTTGTTAATTTTCTGTCTCGTTGATCTGTCTAATATTGACAGTGGGATGGGAGACAGAAGTCTCCCATTATTATTGTGTGGGAGTCTAAGTCTCTTTGTAGGTGTCTAAGAACTTGCTTTATGTATCTGGGTGCTCCTGTATTGGGTACGTATATATTTAGGATAGTTAGCTCTTCTTGTAGCATTGATCGCTTTACCATTATGTAATGCCGTTCTTTGCCTCTTTTGATCTTTGTTGGCTTAAAGTCTATTTTATCAGAGACTAGGAGTGCAACTCTTGCTTTTTTTTGCTTTCCATTTGCTTGGTAAATCTTCCTCCATCCCTTTATTTTGAGCATATGTGTGTCTTTGCATGGGAGATGGGTCTCCTGAATACAGCACACCGATGGGTCTTGACTCTATCCAATTTGCCTTTTAATTGGGGCATTTAGCCCATTTACATTTAAGGTTAATATTGTTTTGTGTGAATTTGATCCTGTCATTATGATGCTAGCTGGTTATTTTACCCATTAGTTGATGCAGTTGATTCATGGCATTGATGACCTTTACAATTTGGTATGTTTCTGCAGTGGCTGTTACCGGTTGTTCCTTTCCATATTTTATGCTTCCTTTGTGAGCTCTTGTAAGGCAGGCCTGGTGGTGACAAAATCTCTAAGCATTTGCTTGTCTGTAAAGCGTTTTATTTCACCTTTGCTTATGAAGCTTAGTTTGGCTGGATATGAAATTCTGGGTTGAAAATTCTTTTCTTTAAGAATGTTGTATATTGTTCCCCATTCTGTTCTGGCTTGTAAGATTTCTGTCAAGAGATTCACTTTTAGCCTGATGGGCTTCCATTTGTGGGTAACCCAACCTTTCTCTTTGGCCGCCCTTAATGTTTTTTCTTTCATTTCAGCCTTGGTGAATCTGATGATTATATGTCTTGGGGTTGCTCTTCTTGAGGAGTATCTTTGTGGTGTTCTCTGTAGTTCCTGAATTTGAATGTTGGCTTGCCTTGCTAGGTTGGGAAAGTTCTCCTGGATAATATCCTGAAGAGTGTTTTCCAATTTGATTTCATTCTCCCTGTCATTTTCAGGTACACCAATCAAACGTAGATTTGGTCTTTTCACATAGACCCATGTTTCTTGGAGGCTTTGTTTGTTTCTTTTCACTCTTTTTTCTCTAATCTTCTTTTCTCACTTTATTTCATTGATTTGATCTTCAGTCTCTGATATCCTTTCTTCCACTTGATTGATTTGGCTGTTGATACTTGTGTATGCTTCACGAAGTTCTCATGCTGTGTTTTTCAGCTCCATGAGGTTGTTTATATTCTTCTCTAAACTGATTATTCTATTTAGAAATTTGTCTAACCTTTTTTTCAATGTTCTTAGCTTCCTTTCATTGGTTTAGAACATGCTTCTTTAGCTTGGAGGAGTTTGTTATTACTCACCTTCTGAAGCCTACTTCTGTCAACTTGTCAAATTCATTCTTTGTCCAGTTTTGTTCCTTCACTGGGAAGGAGTCGTGATCCTTTGGAGGAGAAGAGGCATTCCGGTTTTTGGAATTTTCAGCCTTTTTGAGCTGATTTTTCCTCATCTTTGTGGATTTATTTACCCTTGGTCCTAGCTGTTGGTGACCTTCAGATGGAGTTTTTGTGTGGTCATCCTTTTTGTTGATGTTGATGCTATTGCTTTGTGTTTGTTAGTTTTCCTTCTAACAGTCAGGCCCCTCTTCTGCAGGTCTGCTGGAGTTTGCTGGGAGTCCACTCCAGGCCCTGTTTGCCTGGGTATCAACAACAGAGGTTGCAGAACAGCAAAGATTGCTGCCTGCTCCTTCCTCTAGAAGCTTCATCCCTCCCCCACCAACCTCGAGTGTCCCAGGTTGATGTCAGACTGCTGTGCTGGCAGCGAGGATTTAAAGCCAGTGAATCTTAGCTTACTAGGCTTCATGTTTGTGGGATCTGCTGAACTAGACTACTTGGGTCCCTGGCTTCACTCCCCTTTCCAGGGGAGTGAATGGTTCTGTCTCGCTGGTGGTCCAGGTGCCACTGGGGTATGAAAAAACCTCCTGCAGCTAGCTCGATGGCTGCCCAAATAGCTGCCCACATTTGTGCTTGAAAGCCAAGGCCCTTGCAGTGCAGGCACCTGAGGGAATCTCCTGGTCTGTGGGTTGTGAAGACCATGGGAAAAGCATAGTATCTAGGCTGGATAGCTCAGTCCCTCATGGCACTGTCCCTCGTGGCTTCTCTTGGCTAGGGGAGGGAGGTCCCCTACCCATTGTTTTTCATTGAAATTGAAAGTAAATATTTTATTTATCATTTTTTTTGAACTTGCTAAGATACTAAATTAGTATTCTAAACACAGATACATAAAAATAATTAAGGATGTATACTGTCTTTTGTAGGTTACCTCTGTTTCAGGGTAAGCAAATAGTTGATGAGGAAAATTCCTTATGGAAAAACTTCAACTAATAAATGTTGGAGAAATGAGATAACTTTCAAATAATTGTTTTATAGCCCTATTGGAATAATGGATCTAGGCAATGACCGTCAATGGTTACTAACACTATCATGTATACAGTAGATTGGATACTTTATAAGGGATGAATCAGACTGACATCACCTGAACCTATTGATCAATCATTACTTCTTTAATAGTGGGACAATCAGATATTATATGTCTTTTGATGAGATTAAGTAGAAAGTGCACAATATCATCTATTAAGTACTTCTGCAAAAAAAAAAAAAAAAGAAAAAGGAAACATTTAATTTAAATATGATTAAACCTTTAGCTCTAATGAGAATTGACAGGATACACAGGAGATAGAGTAACATGTTAACCAATACCACATGAATACAACCAGCTGAATCAAAAAATGAGAAATTCTGTACATTTCTCCAAATAATAAATAACAATACAATGCACCATAAAATAAACACAAAATAAAAAATAAAAACAATAAAGAGAGTAGAGGGAACTGTGATGGGTATAAAGAGGTATAAAGACATCAGTAGAATGCAATGCATGGATTTTAAAAATTTGAACACTGATTTGAACAAACCAAGTGTATGAAAAAGTTTAATTTATTTTTAACTTTTTTTAGGTTCAGGGGTACCTGTGCAATTTTGTTATATAGGTAAATTATGTGTCACTGGGGTTTGGTTTTTCAGATTATTTGATCACCCAGGTAATAAGCATATTACCCAATAGGTAGTTTTTTGATCTTCACCCTTCTTTTACCCTTGACCTTCAAACAGGTCCAGTGTGTATTGTTCCCTTTTTTTGTGTTCCTGTGTACTCAATGTTTAGCTCCCAGTTATAAGTGAGAACATGTAATATTTGGTTTTCTGATGCTGCATTAGTTTGCTTAGGATGATGGCCTTCAGCTTCATCCATGTTTCTGCAAAGGAGATGATCTCATTCTTATTTATGCCTGCATAGTATTCCATGGTGTACATGTACCACATTTTCTACCAATGATGGGCATCTAGGTTGGTTCCATGTCTTTACTGTTGAGGATAGTGCTGCAATGAATGTATGTGTGCATGTGTCTTTATGGCAGAACAATTTATATTCCTTTGGGTATATATTCAATAATGGGATTGCTAGGTTGAATGACAGTTCTGTTTTAATGTCTTCGAGAAATTGCTAAACTGCTTTCCACGCTGGCTGAATGAATTTACATTCACACCAGCAGTGTATAAACTTTCCCTTTCCTCTGCAATCCTGCCAGCATCTGTTATTTTTTTGACTTTTTAATAATTGCCATTCTGACTGGTGTGAGATGTTATCTCATTGTGGTTTTGATTTCCATTTCTCTAGTGATTAGTAATGTTGAACAATTTTTTATATGCTTTTTGGTTGCTTGTATGTCTTCTTTTGGAAAGTGACTATTCATGTCCTTTTTCTGCTTTTTAATGGGGTTAAGCAAATTAACAAGCAAAAAACACACTACAATATCATTACTTCAAATAGCAAAATTATAAAAGAAAGCTTCAATTTTAATACCCAGTCTGTGTTCAATTTTCCCTAAATGTCTTAAAACATTTTTTGTACTGAGTATGGTGGTACACACCTTTAATACCAACTACTTGTTTTAATGATGTTATAGTTTGTTTTTGACTTGTTAATTTGATTAAGTTTCTTATAGATTCTGGATATTAGACCTGTATCAGATGCGTAGTTTGCAAATATTTTCTCCCGTTCTGTGGATTGTCTGTTTACTTTGTTGATAGTTTCTTTTGCCGTGCAAAGGCTCTTTAGTTTAATTAGGTCCCATTTGTCAAATTTTGTTTTTGTTGCAATTGCTTTTGGCATTTTCATCATGAAATATTTGCCAGGGCCTATGTCTAGAATGATATTTCGTAGATTTTCTTCAAAAAATTTGTATTTTTCGTTTTAAGGTTTTACATCTACATTTTATTTATTTTTCTTTTTTCTGTTATTTTTTTAAGCCCCAAGACAATCATGCAGAATGTTTATTTATTTATTTTAGAGTCAGTGTCTCCCTCTGTCATCCAGGCTGGAGAGCATTGGTGTGATTCTAGTTCACTGCAGCCTTGAACTCCCGGGCTCAAGCTATCCTCCTGCCTCAGCCTCCCAAATAGCTGGGCATCTTACAGGCACGCACCACCACACCTGACATGAAAAACGTTTTGAGACATTTAGGCAGAATTGAACACAGATTGAGTATTTTAAAATATCGAAGCATTTTTGTTAATTTTGCTATTTGAGATAATGATGCTGTGGTTTATGTTTTGAAAAGTCTTTTTGTTAGTATTGTTGGTGTTACGTTCTGAAGAATTGAGAGATGCATAATATGATGCCTGTGTTCACCTTAAAACAATTTGGCAAAATTAAAAAAAAAAAGGTGGCAGAGGAATTAGTTGAAACAAAGACAGCAAAGTCTGATAACTGTCAAAGCTGGACAGTATTACATGTGAATTCATTATACTATTCTTTCTAAAAATAATCACGTTAGAATTGATAAAATATATTACTGTCTAACTATATGGTGAATAATGAAATTATGCCCCTACCTCTCACCATATACAAAAGTTAACTCAGGATGGATTAAAGACCTAACAGACCTCAAGCTATAAAAATCCTAGAAGACAACCTAGGAAATACTCTTCTAGACATTGGCCTAGGCAAAGAATTTATGACTAAGTCTTCAAAAAGCCAATGTAACAAAAAGAAAAATTGTCAATTGGGACCTAATGAAACTAAAGAGCTACTATGCAGCAGGAGAAACTATAAACAGAGTAAACAGACAGCCTATAGAACAGGAGAAAATATTTGCAAACTATAGATCTGACGAAGGACTAATATCCAGAATCTATAAGGAACTTAAACAAATAAACAAGGAAAAGCCAAATAACCCTGTTAAAAAGTAGGCAAAGGACAAAAACAGACACCTCTCAAAAGAAGTCATATAAGTGACCAACAAACATGAAAAAAGTCCAACATCACTAATCATTAGAGAAATGCAAATCAAAACCACAATGAGATACCATCTCATACCAGTCAGAATGGCTATTATTAAAATGTCAAAAATAACAGATGCTGGCGAGGTTACAGAGAAAAAGGAAAGCTTATACACTGTGGGAATCAAATTAGTTCAGCCCTTGTGGAAAGAGTTTGGAGATTTCTCCAAGAACTAAAAATGGAATTACTATTTAACCTAGCAATCGCATTACTGGGTATATACCCAAAGGAAAATAAAATTGTTCTACCAAAAAGATATTTGCACTTGTATGTTTATTGCAGCACTATTTACCATAACAAAGACAGGTTCTCATCAATGATGAATTGGATAAAGAAAATGTGGTACATATGCACTATGGAACACCACACAGCCACCATAAAAAAGAATGAAATCATGTCCTTTGCAGCGACATGGATGCAGTTGAAGGCCATTATCCTAGGCAAATTAATGCAGAAACAGAAAACCAAATACTGGATGTTATCACTTATAAGTGGTAGCTAAACATTGGGTACATATGGACACAAAGATGGGAACAATAAACACTGGGGATTCCAAAAGTGGGGAAAGGGGAAAGAGGTACATGGAATAAAAAACTACTTATTGGGTACTATGTTCACTACTTGGGGGATGAGATCATTAGAAGCTCAAACCTCGGCATCATACAATAAACCCATGTAACAAACCTGCAAATGTATCCCCTGAATTGAAAAAAAAAAAATACAATTAAAAATTTTTTGTACAATACACATTTCAGCCAGAAATTTTAAAAACCACGTTGTTTCTTTTTCTATCCTACTTTATTTTGTTCCTTTCTTGTCTTTTTTCCTCTAAGAGGTTTGTAAATTTCATTGATCAGAATCCTATTTCCATTTTTCAGAAGTTCATATTTTATCATTTATTAACAATAAAATTGTGTTTATTAATATCTCTACATACCTTCCTGTGAAACAATACAAGGTTCTAGGAAGCCTTTAACTTCAATTACTGTCCACTACGAATTTGCATATTATTATTGTCCAGTTGGTTAGTTCCATCTTAGTTTTATAATTCTCATCACTTATTATTGTATTAGACAAAGTTTGCATTAGATATTTATTAATTTCCATATTCATCATTTCTTTTTACATTTAATTTATTTTGCTTTCCAGTTCCTTCTTTCCTAAGATATCCACTATTAATGCTTTCTTTAAAGATCTATTAGTTAAATGGTTTTTGTCTTCACTTTTCCAAAAATGTCTTTATTTTATTCTAAATTTATTTATTTTTTTTAGATAGAGTCTCGCTTTGTCACCCAGATTGGAGTATAGTGGTGCAATTTTGGTTTACTGCAGCCTCAACCTCTCAGGCTCAAGTGATCCTCCCACTTCAGCCTCCCTAGTAGCTGGGACTACAGGTGAGCACTACCACATTCAGCTAAATTTTTTGGTAAGGTTTTTTGTAGAGATGGGGTCTTGTCATGTTGTGCAGGCCAATCTTGAATTCCTGGGTTCAAGTGATTCTCCTGCCTTGGCCTCCCAAAGTTCTGGGATTACAGGTATAAGCAATGGTGCCTAGCCTCATCCTAATTTTTGAAAGAGAGTTTGATATTTGTGTGTGTGTGTGTGTGTGTGTGTGTGTGTGTGTGTGTTTGACTTTTGAAGATATTATTCAGTAGTCTTCTATCTTCTGTTATTGTTAATAAGAAATCTGCTGTTGATTTGTTATTCCTTTGTTAGTAATTTATATTTATTGTTTGCTTTTAAAATTTCTTTTTAACTGGTGTTCTACAGTGTAACTATGATATGTCTAGATATGGATTTATTTTTACTTAGCTGGCTCAGGAATGTTTATACTTTTAAAATCTGAATTATTGGATTTCATTAATTTAGTACAATTCTCAACAATTATCTTCTTGAAAAAGTTTTCTCTTTCATGTTTTCTGCTTTCTACTTTTGGAATGTTCACATTTTCCATGTATTTGTCACTTTATGCTGTCTTGTGGATTAGTTCCTTAGATGTGTTTACAGAGTATCTGGAAAGAATGTCAAATCTGTTTAGCATATCACTGAGTGCTTAACATTTTGGCAACAGCATTTTACATTTCTAAAAGTTTCCATTTTTAACCTTTAAAATATTTGTTCAGTGTCATTTTCTTCTTATATCACAATTGTTTTCAAAATATCTATAGCATATATAGTGGTTTACATATAATTATATGTTCTGAAGTTTATGAGGACTATTCAATGCTAAAATTTACTTATGGCAGACTTTTGTTTTGTGTTCTGTGATGTTGGATTGTGAGCTCATCTTCAGCAGGCTTTTGCCTATGGGAATACTGTGAGATCTGGATCAAGTCATCCATAAGACTGGTTTTGTTTACTTATACTAGATTTCAAGGAAGTATCACCAACCTTAGACTACATTTATTTTTGTGTGTGTTTTAGAGTTTTTATTTTTTTATTTCTTTTGAATAATGTAAGTTGTAATGTGAAAGCTTTCTTTCTATCTCTGTACTCCATTCATACAGTTTACCCTCCCAGGTGGAACTGCCGTTGGCAGTTTCTTATTCTTTTCTCCATTTATTTAATAAATGCAGAGTGTCTATGTGCCAGGCCTTGTTCTAGGAAGTTGGGATACATCAATGAACAAAATAGACAAAAATTCCTGTCTCCAGAAAGTTTACCTTCTAGGGGACCGTGTGTGTATATACCGGGAGGGGGGCAGAAAATAAACAACAAACACAACCAATAAGTAAATTGTATAATATGATTGACAGAGTTATATATGAATGGGTCAAGTAGAGCAGTGTTAGAAGAATAAGAGTGCTGGGGCCAGGGACCAGCTGCCTTAGTACGTGATATCTTTATGGTAGGTCTCCTTGACTTGATGAGACTTGATCAAAGACTTTTAAAAGGCAAGTTGTAGGCAAGTGGATAACTGGGGATGCATGTTCCAGGCCAAGGGAACAGCTCGACCAAGGGGTACAAGGAAGGAACATGCCTGGCATGCTCACAAAATAGCAAGAAACCAAATGTGCGGGTGTAGAGGGCAGGAATGGGGAGTAGTGAAATATCTAGAGGTACGGGAGCTCAGATCAGGCAAACTCTTATAAGCCATTGGGAGGACTTTGACTCTTATTTTGGATGACACTGGAAGCCATTGCAGGAATTTGAGCCAAATAGTGGCATGATTTTATATATATATATATATATATATATATATATATATAAGATTTTACATATATATGCATATATATATTGATCTCATATATATATGTGTATATATATACATATGTGTGTGTGTGTGTATATATACGTATATATATATATATACGTATATATATATATATATACGTATATATATGATCGATAAGCCCTGAGACTTGGTGAGATCACTAATAGAGTATCACTAGAGGAGAGACGAGGATCAAAGACTGAACCTGGAACATACCATTTTTAGGTAAGATGGTCTGTGCACATGCAACATATATGTACATGGCTATTACTACCTTTTACATTAGTGGTACTCTATTACCTGCACTGTTTTGTGTGTGTGCGTGTATATATATATATTTTTTTCTTTTTTTTTTGAGATGGAGTCTTTCTGTGTCATCCAGGCTGAAGTGCACGATCTCAGCTCACTGCAACCTCCGCCTCCTGGGTTCAAGGATTCTCCTGTCTCAACCTCCCAAGTAGCTGGGATTACAGGTGTGCATTGCCATGCCCAGATAACGTTTGTATTTTTAGTAGAGACAGGGTTTCACCATGTTGGCCAGGCTGGTCTCGAACTCCTCTCCTCAAGTGATCTGCCTGCTTCAGCCTCCCAAAGTGCTGGGATTACAGGCGTGAACCACTGCATCCAGCCATGATCTTATATTTTTAAATGCTGACTCTGGCTTCTAAATTTAAATTGAAGTGTGTGAATGTGGTAGGGGAAGGTAGAAGCAGGGAGACCTGTGAGAATTTGGTGCAGTGGTGCAGGTTGTCTTCCATTCTTTCCGGAGATGGTCAGTCTGAGGAGGTCACAAGAGGGGACACAGAAGAGGGGTAGGAAAACATAGTTTATTATCCTCACAGGTCTTAGAGACATAGAGTCACTGCATACCATGAGAGGGTCACACAGGAAGGGCACAAAAGGAATAAGCTCAGCCAAGCAGTGAGGAGCGGGGAAAGAGTGAGGACCCTGGGCCAAGTAATTGCGGGTCAGGGTAGAGCATTTAAGAAAAGTCGCAAGGTTATTTCATTGGTGCATTTGAATATCACTGGTTACAGTCAGGGGAAAGCAAGAAGGAGAACTTGTGTCTTGTGTCAGTCTTATCACACAGGCTCACCTGGTTGCTTGGGTGGAATGCTCTCAGTCTATTCATGGGGATGTTGAGGCAGAAGGAAAATAAGACATGTCAAAACTTACAATACATAGGAATTCTTATGATGATGATTTTGTCCAGGGTCGTGGCCATGGAGAAGGTGTAACACAGTAGGATTCCAGACATATCTTGAAGATAGATCCAACGGTCTTTCCTGATGAATTGGCTGTGGGATATGAGCACAAGCACAGACTCAAGGAGGACTCCAAGTGTTTAGGACCAAGTGGCTGGAAGGATGGATTTACTGTCAGTGAAAATGGGGAAGGATATGGAGGACCAGACTTGAGAGGATATTAAGAAAAGTTTTGGATTTTAGATGTCTCATGCTTCTAAGTAGCGCTTTTGAGTTGGCCATTGAATATCTGAGTCTGGGATGAGGGAGAGAGGTCTGGGCCAGAGGTATAAATTTGAGAGCAACAATTAAAGTGATCAAGAAGCCTTGAGACTTGGTGAGATCACTAATAGAGTGAGTATCACTAGGGAAGAAATGAGGATCAAAGACTGAGTCTGGGACACACCATTTTAGGTAAGATGGTCTGTGCACATGCAATATGTATACATATGGCTATTACTACCTTTTACATTAGTGGTACTCTACTACCTGCACTGTTTTGTATCTTACTTTTTTGTCCTCACCATAGATCTTATTCCATAATGTTCCATGTTTATGTTATTTTCTTAGGCTCCATGTTCCAGAACCCTCCTGTATTGTACATTGTAACCACAAGCTTAGGTGAGGGCAGGCCTATTGTTTCAGATTCTCAGGGAGGGGTTTTTTCCATCAGAGCTTGTGTTAGGATAGACCAACTTCTGTGTCCTCTTCTTGTGTTTGTGGGCAGGTTTTTCTAGTCTTTACTTTTCTTTTTGTTGTTGTCGAACACCTTTTCTTTTTACATTTTTTAAATTTAATTTAATTTTAACTTCCGGGATGCATGTGCAGGATGTGCAGGTTTGTTACACAGGTAGATGTGTGCCCTGGTGGTATGCTGCACCTATCGACCTATTACCTACATATTAAGCCCCGCATGCATTAGCTATTTAGCTTGATGATCTCTCTCCCCCAACCCCCAATCTTTACTTTTCCTGAGGTGTAGGAGCCTTTTCCTTTCTCATGAGCTATTCTGTGCCTTCAAGGAATTGTTATATTCTATGCAGTATTTGGGCATGGGACTTATCTTTCAAGTATAGTTTTCTGTGTAGCCTTAAGTATACCCGCTATCCAATCTTTGCTGTGGTCACTGTCGTAGTTCAGGCCCTCTTAATTTATTGTTTTACTATTTCACAAGCCTCTTGGCTGACTCTTTTGCAGTCTCTCCTCTTTCATGTTTTCATCAGATGGATTTTTTTGTGATGTAAATCTGAAGATTCTACTCCCTGGTCTACAGTTTTGTTTTGTTTTAAATGACTTTCTCTCCCCAGAAAGATAAATCTCAATGTCTTCAGTAGGATTCGTAAGGGATTTTTGCTTCCTCTTTTATTTAACACCCTCTACCCATGGTTTTTTCCACTTAAGCTACGTAGGATTTTTTGTTTTTGTTTTTAAGACGGGGTCTCGCTCTTGTCACCCAGGCTGGAGTGCTGTGGCGTGATCTTGGCCCACTGCACCCTCTGCCTCCCAGGCTCAAGCAATTCTCGAGTCTCAGGCTCCTGAGTAGCTGGGATTACAAGCGGCTACCATATTCGGCTAATTTTTGTACTTTTTAATAGAGACAGATTTCTCCACACTGGCCAGGCTGGCCTCAAACTCCTGGCCTCAAGTGATCCACCCACCTCAGCCTCTCAAGGTGCTGGGATTACAGGCGTGAACCACCACACCTGGCTGAACCTAAGTTTTTCAAACACATCATGCTGTCTTATGCTTTCTTACCTTTGCGTAGTCTACATTATTTTCCTGCAAGGATTTTTCTGCCGAGTTATCATCAGATGGCATGTAGGACTGGTTTCAAATGCCTTATTCTTTGAAAGGTCTGACTGTTTTCAGAATGGGTCAGGTTCCTTTCTTTTGGTTTCCAACTCCTTGCTCCATAGTTCCAGGACACACTCTCATTATTATTCTCATTCCTCACATTGTGATGCGAGCTTCCCCTTTTAGATGGAGCAGATCTTGAGACAGAAACTGTCTTATCATCTCCAGTGCCTAGCACTGTGTGTGTCTGGTACATAACATGTACTCAATAAACATTTGTTGAATGATTGGAAACATGGAAATAGGAATGGAATGCACTGTATCTTCACAGAATTAAAGATTTTGTGTTGATTTAGGACAAGATACTAACAATATGGAGATTTAAACATGTTTTGAAAAACCCACTTTTTTGTGTTAACACCCAAATGATACCTGCATGGAATGAGAATTGTTAAATAATGACAAGAAATCGAAACTACTACACTCATTCAAATCTAGTAAGAATCGAGGCCTGTTCGAAACAGAGGAACACTTCATATACCTTGGGAATATATATATAAATATAATGTAAAACAAATCTTCAGGGTGCATTAACAGTGGCAAAAATGATAAAATGATGAAATGGCATTTGTAGTTTAGGATGGGAGGGTGATGTGCAAAGCTGAGGCCATCGGGACTGCTGGGATTGTGTGGTTCCTTCTGCTTTAACTGACTGTAAGCTCCCTCAGGGCAGGGGCCACGTGGTGCTTGATACCTAGCAAGTGCATGATATGTATCATTGAACTAAAATGTTCTTGAGGATACGGTGAGATATTCCTTTTTTTTTGAGACAAAGTCTCCCTCTGTTTCCCAGGCTGGAGTGCAGTGGCACGATTTCGGCTACCTCCCGGGTTCAAGCGATTCTCCTGCCTCAGCCTCCTGAGTAGCTGGGATTATAGACGCCTGCCACCATGTCTGGCTAATTTTTGTATTTTTAGTAGAGATGGGTTTCACCATGTTGGCCAGGCTTGTCTCAAACTTCTGACCTCAGGTGATCCGCCCACCTTAGCCTCCCAAAGTGCTGGGATTACCAGCATGAGTCACCCCCTCACCTCTGGCCTACTGTGGGATATTCTTAATAAATATGAAATATGTTTTAGCAACAATATCTAAGAAGGAGATTTTTAAATACTTTCTAATTTTTATTTATTATAAAGGTTATGATAATGATATGATGGGAAATATTCTAATGACAAAGAATCACATTCACATAGTACTTATTATGTGCCAGTTTTCTACGCAGTTTCATGTACAATGACTCATTTAATCTGTACATCAACATTACTAGGTAGGTATTGTTACTTTTTCTATTTTATAAACTGGAAAACTGAGGCACAGAGAGATTAAGTAAAGTTTCCAATGTCTTACAGCTGGTAAATGGTAGAGCTGGGATTCAAATACATCACACTTGATAAGCAGGTACTTAGATTTTTATTCAATGCATTCTAAACACTTTCCCAAAGTGTTACAGCTGTCTAAGCATTATGATTTTAAATCACAAGGCATCACATTCTACTAAGCTGGGCATCATAATTGGCTTGATTGTTTCATAATTGTTGCAATTCGGGTTGTCTTTATTTTTTCTATTATGCATTATATGAAAATGATCATGTCAATGCACATAGCTTTTTAAAATTTAAGTATGTGCAGGCCAAGTACAGTGGCTCATATCTACAATCTCAGCACTTTGGGGGCTGAGGTGGGAGGATCACTTGAGCCTGAGAGGTTGAGGCTGCAGTGAGTGGTGATCTTCCCACTGCACTCCAGCCTGGGTGACAGAGCGAGACCCTTTTGAAATAAATAAATAAATAAACAAACAAATAAATAAATATTTTTCTTAGCATAAATATCTTAAAGTCAGAGTAGTTGTAAAAGAATGTAAATGATTCCATTACTCTTGATGTATAATAAAAAAATTTATGTACATATGGGCTGCTAACAGCAGCATGTAAAAATATAACTCTTAAAAAAAGTAACTCTTCCCAACTGTGCTTGCAATGGATATTAATCTCTTAATTTTTTCCTTACTTTTTAATAGGCATATAATAGGATTTCTCTTTTTTAAATTTTCATTTATTTATTAGGCAATTCACACACTTTTCAATACTTTTTTTCTTATTTATTGTTATATTTGCTGCAAATATATTTCCAATATGTTTGCCTTTTAAATTCTAATTTTGATAGTTACCTTCACAGAAATTTAAAACTTTCACAGGGTCAAATTTGTTTGTCTCTTTAGTTATAATATCTCATATTTCTTGATTTTTAAAATGTTATCACATATTGTGGGTCATTTGTTTAATGGCCGGAATACCAGTTGATTTTTGGTACACAAGTTTCAAATTGTTAATTGTTAAGAAACTATAAAAGTCCCAGAAGTGTCTAAGTGCTCTGGCTCTGAAGGAAATGTAGTTGGAGCGACATAGAAAACCGTACTGATTGCTCTGTGACTTATCGTATCTAAGCTATGCTGTAGCAGTTCACAATTTAATGCCCAGTGTTAACTGAGTTTATTTATAGTTCAAAGACCCTGAATCCTTTCCAGCAGCACAGATCTGGCCAAAGACAATAATTTCTCAGTTTTATAGGCTTCAAGCTGTTTTACAGTGTGGAACATTGGAAATGAACTGGCGAATACACTCCCAACACTGTTATACTGTTACTTGTTTAAAAGGTGGCATGTGGCAATGTTGGGATGTTATCAGGGGAGTCAATGCTTACATAGCTCCTCAGTTGGCATTTACCTTCTGCAGATTCTACACTGTAGCAGGTCAGCTTTTCAGCTTTGTGGCTTCAAACATTACAAATTTTAAGGATACTTGGTGTGAATCCGGTTCTCTAGGGGCAAACTTCCATTAACCAGCATGACAAGAGACTGATGTATAAATCAAAGTACCAATATCATTTTGCAATAGGAACCTTTAGCATCCTTTTGACTGAGATATTTTAGGCAATATCATGAGTATATTATCTCTCTCAGCAGCTTTCCTAGTGGAGTCAAAATTATACTCAGGAGGCTCCCTGATGAATATGGAATCAGAGCAAAGTGAAGGAATTGTCTAATTTAGACAATAAATCACAGTGGGTTTCAGAGGCCATACCTGTTTATGTCCACTGATTATAGTGTTAGGCTCCGCAGGCCACCCCACCTTCTCCCTTCATTGAGTTTGTGTGGGTACTAACCCGCCCAGGTCTTTCAAGTTTACCAATTCTGTGTGTGAAGTTGCCTGTGCTTTCAAGTTCAAACAACCTTTCCCCTAACAGAATTCAACAGAGTTGACCAAGTTCCTGCTTACCTGATTGCAGTCACAATCTAAGTCCACTTTCCAGTGACGATTCTTGGGTCCCCTTTCCTGCATCTTGGGTGTTTTCAAACACATTTCAACGGTCTTGGTGAGACCAGACGATGAGCCTCTTATATCACATATAGACTTGCTGATTTAGCACTTTGAGGACAAGCTTTCCCCCTTGTTCTTGGGTGGCAGCTCCCTCCTGCTACTGCTTTTGTCTCTCTGCATACGGTGCAGTGAGAACGAGGGGTTTTGGTTCGTGTGTCCAAGTCCAAATACCCTTAATTCCTAGCATCTCCTGTTTGCCCCCTCTTGGGAATGTTCCTTAGGATAAATATCTTTTTTGTTTTTTGAGACGGAGTTTCGTTCTTGTTGCCCAGGCTTGAGTGTGATGGTGTGATCTTGGCTCACCACAACCTCCGCCTCATAGGTTCAAGCGATGCTTCTGCCTTAGCTTCCCGAATAGCTGGGAATACAGGTATGCACCAGCACGCCCGGCTAATTGTATTTTTAGTAGAGACGGGGTTTCTCCATGTTGTACTAAGATAAATATCTTAAGACATTCAGCCTACACCTCTCTTTTTGGCAAATATCAAACCACACTGATTTGGAGCTTGGTTCTCGCCCTGCAGAAGTCCCACATGAATGCACCTGAGCTGAAGCAAAGGACCCAGACCTGACTGTGGAGCTACTTGAGCTCCCAAATGCTACATCCCAGCTTCATCCCTGGTCGGTCCTGTTCTCCTTCTTGGGCCACCCTGGTTGCTCCTGTCATGTGGGCCTGGCTGCAGGTTGCATGCTCTGCCAGCTGCTGCATAATCATTGACGCTCAGGGGCGCGCTGGCTGTGTGACCATCCTGGAACATTCTTTGCTAAAACCGACAAAGTAAAATATTCCTGAACATATAATATAGTACTTTGGGTGGAAAATGAAACATTTTAGAAGTATGTTTAAAATAGTAAATTTCAGAATATTTCACAGTGCCTAGTGCAATAAGCTAGTAGATTAGGGAGCTGGCAGACAAGAAACCAGTACTGCAGAGGTGAATTGGTTTTTCACCGTAAAGGTATCAAATGCAATTGCTGTGCACAAATACAGTCCCCAAGCAATCACACTTTTGTTATCGGAACTCTGTAAAGTAATCAGGAACGTATGAAACTTATCAAATGTTACAGCTGGAAAATACATCCCCATCTACTTTTTTTCTTTTTTTAGAGACAGGGTCTTGCTATGTTGCCATGCTGGCTTTGAACTCCTGGACTTAAAGGATCCTTCTGCCTCAGCCTCCCAAGTGTCTAGGACTGCAGGTGTGTGCCACAGCACCCAGCTTATCTTCTTCTTCTTGTTATATAATAAATTAAATGGTAGTAGTGCATATGAAATGCACAAAGAGATTAGTCAAAGAATAGTTTGTATAATATATGTTAGGGGCTGTGTGTATATGTATATGCTAGTATATATAAATATGCTGGCTTTGATTGTAAAACAGTTTTATCTGCTGAATCAGTGGAGACAGAGAGACAAATGGGACAATCAAGGCTTTTGGGGATATGCAAAGTTCCTCCTTTTACAGAATGGGCTGTCCTCACATTAGGTCAGTGATTCTTGTGAGCTTTTGGCTGGAGCATCACTTCAGTAGTGCAAAACTAAGCAGTTAACAGTATTTGCTCAAAAATGTTCAGAATTCCTGAAAAGAAAATGATAAACTTGAAAAATTCGTTGAAAAAAATCTGTGGACTGTATATCATAGTGAATCTGACAACGATGTATTTGAAAATACATAGTTTTTGAAATACATAGGTAGATTTGGGACAGGTGTAATATACAACTGCCCTAAGGGATGCTGAGGCCACATGGGGCCAACCCTGCTTATTCTTTGTGGCCATCCTGTTCTACCGGTGATGCCCTGTGTGGCCAGTGTGTACCGCTCCTTCCTGCCTCAGTTTCTCCATCTGTAGAATGAGGGGCTAGACCAGAGAATCTCCCAGGTCCTCCCAGGTTTTGGCTGAGTCCCCTAAACCCGTGTGCTGCAGAGATGCCAGGTGCATGATGTCGTGCTTCCAGCGGCATTGCTGCATTCACCCAGCCCTCCGAGAGCAGCAGCAAGGCACGGAGAGCAGAGTTTCTCAGGCACCCCTGTGACAGGAGCCCACTGGCTTGCGGGTGAAGGAAAGCCCTGTTTATTGGTATGCAGTAGTTGGCAAACTGACATTTCAAAAAGGAAGTGAATTGTGAGGTGGGGATTTTAATTCAGGGAAATATTTGAAGAACTCAGTGTTTGCTCTGAGAGGTCATTAAATAGGTTTTGTTCCCACACCCTCTGGAAAAATGATGCTTCATTAAAATGGCAACATGAGGTGTAGTGGAAATGGTGCAATTGGGAACGCTGAAAAGACACATTCACTAGATTCCACTTAAAATGTAAAAGGAGTGTAAAGAAAACAAATGGACATTTTCCCGAGGCAGCTGAGCGATACAAAACACAGGCATCTTTGTCTCCTTCTTGAAAACTTCCACAATGCGTTCTCCTTTCTTCCTCTCCACTAATCTGTACTTCTAAGAGGTGTTGAGTTTCGGCCAAACTTTCTGCTCGGCTCGCATCAAAGGCTGCCCTCTTGTGAATAGCCAGCTCTCACCTAATGATCTCCCTACTCACTCCTGACCAGGACGCAGGTCATTCCCCATAGTAATTAGCTCCCAGACAGAGTTTCCAGGCGCTTCCAGGAGCATCAATCACCGGATGAATGAGAAGCCCGTGTGTGGGAACTGCAGGGGGAGCTGGGCGCAGAGCCACCCCAGCCCTGTCACCCCGTGGCTGTCCCTGCCGCGTTTTCTTGCCCCTCTCCCCACTCTACCTCCAGTTTTGAGTGACAGGACGAGTTGGGCCAGTTACCAGGTAAGTGAAGAGGGCTGCCGAAGCATGAGCCCGCACACCCCATCCACGCGAGCCCGGCTGAGCTTCTGTTTCCCTTGGGACAGGACCTTGTCGCCTGGTTCTGATGGTGACTTGGTTCCCGGCTAGGGCTTTGTGTTTACCATGAGCGTTGTCTGCTGTCGGGGAGCTGCGGGGAGCTGCGTGTGTTTCACGACAAACCGGAAGCCTGGGAGACCACCCTGAGAGGCTGCCCCTTCCCTCAGCGCTTTCTGCCTGGATCGCTGACATCTGGCGGTGCCTTCGTTAGTCTGTGGTGTGAGGCGCTGGTCCAGACTTACACACTAGCAGTGAATGAGGAGGAGAAAATGCTCTGCTCTGCGGGTGCAGCAGCAGGTCAAGATGGAGCCTGGTTTGCTCTTAGAACCTTCCCCAAGGCCCATGCGCTTCCTCTTCCTTCCTGCTTTGATGCCCGTGCCCTGGGCTGCCTGGTTCCTGCCCCCGAGTCTTCAGAAGGAGCCCGGGCCTGGAGATTGTGAGTTCTGGTTCGGATGCCTTGCGTGGCCTGTGGATCCTGGGCCTGGTCTCTGTCCCCAGGCCCGTGTTCAGGGACCGCCCTCAGCACCAAAGGCAGCCCAGTCCGGCCTTGACTCAGCTCCCAGGGCGAAGGCCCATGCCCAGCACTGGGCAGGAGGGGGGCATCCTCAGGGCAAGGGTCTGCTATCAGGGGGCCCTGGGCCGCAGCTCCTGGGCACGTCCAGATTCCTGCGGCGCAGAGAAGTTTTCCTGGGGGAAGGGAGCACCCTGCGGCTGGAGAGACCCCGCTGCGAACACCCAGGGACTGTTTACAGCTGCCCAGGTCTGTGCTGCCCCCTGGTGGCAACGGATTTTACTACACACGGCCCGCACGTTGTGAAAGGAGTTTCTCTTCAGTGGCCCAGTTACCTTCTGTCGTGCAGGAGGAAGTCCCAAGCCACGGAGATTCGGTAAGGATCGAATAAGGGCAATAAAATCACAGCTCTAAATCTTTTCATGAAGTTAAAGACAGACGTTTTACTGTGGGAGCCATCTCATCTTTATCTGGTAAGAGCATAACCTGGTAAACAGTGCCAGAATAAAAAAAACAAAGTCAATAGATTTAAGTCTGTTTTGACAATGAGGAATTGAAATTATATTTATTTAACCTATTTTGACTTTTGCCCAAGTCTTCTTACAGTTCCATCTCATTTTTCCCTCCTTACATAGTTTGGGCAGCAGAGAATGCTCTATTTTTCCCTCCTGGAGACAGAGGTCCGAGGTCCCTTGGGGGTCAGTGGCAGCGCAGGCGTGAGGCCACGCCTCACTTCAATCAGAAGTGGGATGTGAGGCAGGGAGCTTGGGAGAGCTTTCATTGTGGGTTAGTGGCTTCCTCTCGACTTTTCCTCATTTTTGTCACAGCGCACTCGGAACATTTCTCATCAGCTGTGTACACTATGTCAGGCGTTTCAAATATGTTTCTGGAAGTTGTCAGTGCTGTTCTCTATGAGGCCTGAAGGAAAAATTCAATGTTTTTAGTAAATAAAGTACTAAAATTATATCAGCTATTAAGACGATGAACTATTTCCAAGTTGCTTAGCCATATTGGCTGAGTGTTGAATGCAGCAATGGTGCCAGCATATTAAGCACAAGAATCATGTATTCCTGGGCACTGGAAATTCCCTAGAAGACGGTGGTGCAGGGTCAGCTGGGCGGGGATGCCAAGGGGGGTACAGTGGACTTCAAGAAGGAGTTTACGGAGATGCAAGGGAAGGTTCTGAAAACTTTGCTAGGATGGACCCTCTGTTGAATTAGTTCGCAGGGAGGTTGATTTGGAGGAGATAGGTGGCATCAGAAGCTAGAAGTAGTATTTTGCAAATAGTAAGCTTCCAGGGAATATTCATTCCTAGAATTGAAGACACATTGTATGGGTTCTGTCTTCTCCTCTAAGTCTGTTATGGGTGAAATTTGGTCTCCACCCCAAATTCATATGTTGATGTCCTAACCCAGTATCTCAGAAAGTTGATTGTATTTGGAGATGTTTTTACAGAGGTGATTAGTTGAAATGAGGCTGCTATTGCGGGCTGCATCTCACATGACTGGTGTCTTTATTCAGAGAGGAAATAAGGACACAGACACACACAGAGGGAAGATCGTCTGAAGACACAGGGAAAAGATGGATCTGTACCACTCAAGGAGAGAGGCCTCAGAAGAAACAACCCTGCTGATGTCTTGATTTTGGATATCTAGCCTCGAGAACTTGGAGAATACATATTCCTGTTGTTTAAGCCATCTGATTTGTGGAGCTTTGTTACAGCCACCCTAGCTGACAAATCCAGTGTCCTTTTGAGCTTGGGAGCATGACTGGATGACCCATTCATTCGGTATCAGCACCAACCAAGTAGAAACCATCAAAGCAACTGGCCATGATGTGTCAGGTCTGTAATCCCAGCACTTTGGGAGGCCAAGGTGGGAGGATCACTTGAGCCCAGGAATTCAAGACCAGCCTGGGCAACATAGGGATAGCCTGTCTCTAAAAAAAAATGTAAAAATTGGCTGGATGTGTTGGCATGCACCTGCTGTCCCAGCTACTTAGGAGGCTGAGGTGGGAAAATCACTTGAACCTTGGAGGTCAAGGTTGCAGTAAGCTGAGATCGCCCCCATTATACTCCAATTTGGGTGGCAGGGTGAGATTATGCCTCAAAAAACAAAAGCAGGCTGGGTGCAATGGCTCATGCCTGTAATGCCAGCACTTTGGGAGGCTGAGGTAGAGGGTTGATTGAGCCCAGGAGTTAGAGACCAGGTTGGGCAAGATGGTGAAACTCTGTCTCTACCAAAAATACACACACACAAAAGTTAGCTGGATGTGGTGACGCATGCCTGTAGTCTTAGCTACTCAGGAGGCTGAGATGGGTGGATGGTTTGAGCCTGGGAGGTGTCAGTTGCAGTGATCCCAGACTGCACCATTGCACTCCAGCCTGGGTGACAGAGCCAGACCCTGTATCAAAAAAACCAAAAGACAAACAACAACCCAAACCCCAAACCAAATCAAACAAATAAACAAAAACAACCAAAAAACCCATCTGATATGGTCAGGCTCTGTGCCGCCACCCAAACCTCATCTTGAATTATAATCCCCGTGTGGGGTTACAGGAGGAGGGGCCTGGTGGGAGGCGATTGGATTATGGCGCGGATTTTCCCCTTTCTGATCTCGTGATAGCGAGTGAGTTCTCATGAGATCTGGTTGTTTGAAAGTGCGAGGCAGTTTCCTCTTTGCTCTCTCTCTCTCTCCTGCTCTGCCGTGTAAGATGTGCTTGCTTCCCCTTCCCCTTCCACCATGATTGGAAGTTTCCTGAGGCCACAGAAATTCTTCCTGTTAAGCCTGTGGAAACGTGAGTCAGTTGAACCTCTTCTTCATAAATTACTCAGTCCCAGATAGTTCTTTATAGCAGTGTGAAAATGAACTAATACACCATCAAAGTCCACTCTGTATGGAATCAAAAATCTAAAAAACAGAAAAGTGACTTGTGAATGGCATCCAGTATCTTTTACTAGATAAGATATATTAGCATGATTTCTAGAGAAAAACCCAAATACATGCCTGAAATGTCTATACCACAGTTATGATTGAACATAAATGTTTTCCCCCCAGTTTTGTGGTGGCCTGAAAAGGAATCCAAATAGTGTGGAAAATATCCTCAACTCTAAATGAATCATGCAGCCAAGTTTTATGAAACAAACCTACAAAGTTATCAATTGTTTCAAGAAAGAAAATATTCACTTCTGTTACTCCTAGTTTTGCTTTAGCTCTTCTGAGATGTCTGGGGTTTAGCTTATGGATTGCACGATTTAATGAAACTCTACACAGCAGTTAGTGAGGAAATGAACCTTAGCGCTGAGGACTTAGGATTCAGCTGATGCCTGGGTACTTCAACGTATCTTTCACTCATGATGGTGGTGAAGTTGACACTGATGATTAAGCTAACCTCTACTGAGCACTTCCTGCCCATGGGCACTAAATTCAGTGCTTGACAGATTTCAATTATGTTTCATAGAAATGCTAGGAGCTGAGACATGGTGCAAGGTAGTGATTCAGTTTTGGTTACACTCAGCTATGTGACCTTGAGCAAATCGCTTAACTCTCTGTGCCTCAGTCTTCTTATTTATAAAAGGTTGTTGGTAGTGCAAGTGAGGTGCTTGAAAAAGTGCCTGGCACTGACGAAGGTTTTCTTAAGTGTTGATCACTAGTATTTTTCTTCACACCCTCAGCTGACAAAATGAAGGACAGTGGAGGTGTTAAGCAGTGTGTAAACGCTTGCATGCCATCACGAGGAGGGAATCTGGGGGCTCAAGAGGCTGCATCGCTGAGGCTCTGCACTGCCTCCTAGTTGGGCATGCTATCCTTGCAGGTACTTGTCCCGTTATTCCTGCTGAGACGCACAAAGGTGACTTTCAGATGTGTAGCTTGGCTGGGTGCAGTGGCTCATGCCTGTAATCCCAGCACTTTGGGAGGTCGAGGCTGGAGGATCACCTGAGGTCAGGAGTTCTAGACTAGCCTGACCAATATGATGAAACCCTGTCTCTACTAAAAATACAAAAATTAGCTGGGCGTGGTGATGGGTGCCAATAATCCCAGCTACTCGGGAGACTGAGGCAGGAGAATTACTTGAACCTGGGAGATGGAGGTTGCCGTGAACCATGATCACACCACTGCACTCCAGCATGGGCAACCGAGCAAGACTCTGTCTCAAAAAAAAAAAAAAAAAATGCGTGGCCTGTGCTCTTTCACCCCCAATACTTCAGTGTGTGTTCTCCAAAAACAAGGCCATCCTCCTCTATAATGATAAAATCAGGAAATTGACACATTTAATCTATAGATCTTATTTGAATTGTATTAACTATTTCTCTTATGTTCTTTTTAGGAAAAGAAGATAGTTCTTTTCCTGGTCCAGGAGCTACTCTCCAACCCAGGGTCCCACATTTCATTTAGTCATTATCTCTCTCTTTTTTCCATCTGAAACAGTTCATCAGCCTTTTTGTTTTTAATTTTTATGACCTCGACTTCTATAGCACAGGACATTTACTTTGTGGACTGCCAGTCAATTTGACAACAGATTTGTTTTTAATGTGCACTTTCTGGAAACATGATATTGTTCCTCAAAGAAATGAAAAAATGGTGGGAATACATGAGACATCATAACAGACGCCAGGTGGGAATTATTCAGGGTGGGTAGGTCTGGATAACATTTAAATTGAACTATAAAGTGGATATTATGATCAACCCTGCTGTGAAAGTTGTTGATGGTTGTCTTGGTACTTCAGTTGCCTGATATAAAATTAGGGGTTTGATGTATGTGGTCTCTAGTATTCTGTGTTAGAATGTGAAATTCTAACACATTGTTAATAATGCTATTTACATTCTTTCTTTTTTTTGTTTTATTTTATGATTATTATTTTTTGACACAGAGTCTCACTCTTTCACCTGGGCTGGAGTGCAGTGGCATGATCTTGGCTCACTGCAACCTCTGCCTCTCAGGTTCAAGTGATTCTCCCCTCTCAGCCTCCCAAGAAGCTGGGATTACAGGCACCTGAAAGCATGCCCAGCTAATTTTTTTGTATTTTCAGTAGAGATGATGTTTTGCCATGTTGATCATGCTGGTCTTGAACTCCTGACCTCAAGTGATCCACCTGCCTTGGCCTCCCAAAGTGCTGGGATTACAGGTGTGAGCCGCCGTGCCTGTTTAAACCTTCCCATACTGCTTCCCATGGTAAGGAACATCCTAATTCATATCACTTTAAGACACATCTTTGTTAACATCACGTATCTCCACCTGTTCAATTCTCTCTCCTTTTAACTTTACAGTTTTTATTCCACTTTCTTCATGTACTCAAATGCCTTATTCTGAACATGCCTCTGCCACATGGCTGCTCTTGGCATATAGGAAAACCATCACATGCTAGAACTGGGATTCCAAAACATTTCCTCCATGAAGGAAACCACCAGCCCCTGTGGGGCAGCTCTGTGTGTAGAACTCTCAGCTCACTGTCACCTCCTGGGCTAGCTGAAGCATAGTCTTCCCAAAAAATCCACTGCTGTGTATATATACCCAACAGGCACTGAACCACCTGCTGAGCCACAGTGCAGGCGTGGGTTGGCCTTGATGCCATTGTTCCTGGGTGGATGTTTTCAGGCACGCTTTGTAGGGCCCCTCCCACCCCCAACCCAAGGGGCCTGTTTGCTCTATGTTTGCTTGTTAGGATAAAAGAGAGAGGCAAAAGGCCCATCGTAATGTTAAGCTTTGGAAGTAAGTCTCAGAGAATAATTATGCTGGAAAGAAAGATAAAATTTTGCTGGCGATTATAATACAGAGTGAAGGTGTAGAGTGTCTAGTTCCTGTTGAAATGGAAAAGAATTGCTCTCTACTTGGAGGGTGAGAAGGATGGAGTCTAGGGAAAAAGGGATGTTTGAGTTCTAGGTAGCCATTTGTGTGTTTTAGTTACAGAGTAAATGGAAATGAAATGGTTTGCACTTTACAAAGCACTTCTAAGTATCCATCCCTCCATCCATCCATGCACACATCCATTGTTTATAGATTCAGCATATTCCAGGGTCCATTCTAGGCCATGAGAATGCAGAGGTGGAAAGAGGAAAGTCTCAGTCTATTTGGTGGTGCAGGCAACACAAAAGGTCATTACAACGCGGTGCGCCAAGAACCATCGAGGCCATTGACAGCTGCGAAGAGGCCTTTAATGGGATATTCGGGAGCACAGAAGGACTAAGTCAGGAAACACAGAGTGGAGACAATTAGTCTGGGTTTTGCAGAACATGTAGGAGTTTGCTGTGTGGAGAAGAGGAACAGAGCATTTTAGACACGCGCAATGGCCTGGGGTTATATACGGAAAGGAGCTCATCTCTGAAGGTTGAGATTTTGTCCAATCCTGTGGGTAATTGAAGCAAGTGGCATTCAATTACGCAAAATAAGCCCAGATAAAATAAGGAAGAAGGAGAAGAAACTCACTCGACCCCCTTCCTGTGCCTTTGCTGGGTTTCATTATTTTGTTGTCAGAGGGAATGGGTTTGAAAGTGTGTAACGGAAGAAGAAAATGAATAACACTTTGAGAGAGTTGTTCTTACTCAGGGATGCACTTCAGAATCTCTTTGGGAAGTTTTTGAAATTTACATGGCCAGGCCTGACATCTGACTCAGAGGCCCAGGGTGGAGCCAGCACTGACCTGCTCTGCAGAGCTTCTCACGGTGTCCTTGATTGGGAACCCCTGTCACGTATGCTTCCTCTTCTGGGAGTATCTGCCTATCTGAAGAAAGGGCATAGGTGCTATACAACCATCTCTGGAGATAGTGCCTGTGGAATTTTAAGCTTTATTCTGCTAGCTGGGTGAGAATTCTGATGATAGCAATGTCTGCCAGTGTTCCTAGGAATCTGAATTTCAGGAGATACTTTCAAACAAAATCTTCTAAACTTTTCTAGAATTCTAGATTCTATTTGCATCCATTCCTTTGTTAATATTTATAATGTGGTTTTATCATCATATTAGAGATGGGAAAGAGGCAGACTGGGGCCTCCTTGCATGCTGGCAATGCTTGATTTCTTGCCTAGATATTGATTTCATGGGTGTATTCATGTTGTTGAAAATTCACTGACTTGCTCACTGAGCATTTGTACACTTTTCAGTAAATATACGATACTACATTTAAAAGTGAATTCAAAAACAAATGAATATTTTTAAGAGCTGAAATTATAGTGTCATGAATGCAGAGAACGTTTTCCCCATGGCTGAGTCCCCGAAGGTTGACGTGCTCCTCGGATGACTGACCCTGTGGCTCTGTGCTTGGCCAAGGATGCAGTTTGGAGCCCCAGCAGGGACACAGGGTCACCTGTGCAGAGAGCCTCTGTGGCTGGTGGGAATGGTAACCTTGGATTTCCTGACTTTTGTGTATTGATGGTTTCACTCACAGAGTCACATTAACCCAGCTTTGTAGACTGAATGAAACCATTGGCAACTCTCTGTTTTGTTTTTCAGCCTGAGTCGAAGCTGGTAAAGAGGCCAAGAATTCCCAAGCTTTCCCAGGCAAGCGGGGAAGAACACTGGGACGCCTTTTCCTCCTCCTCTGTCCATCTGCAGGCCAAGTGTGCATCGGTCACAGGCAAACTCTGAATCGAGCTTTGTGCAAGCCTCTGGAAAGAGACCCAAGATCGTGTGATGAGCAAAAGTGACAGTGCTGGTGGCAGTGACATCTGCAGAGCCAGCCCCATCCCTATCTGCAGCAGAATACGCAGGGGCATCCTTTATGCAAACAATCCCCCCGGGGTAGAATGGGGCTTTTGACATCAGCTGAGATCCAGGCTGCCTTACAATGAGAGGCCTGTTGGTCAAAGGAAGGACTGTTTAATGAACTGAGAACCTGAGGCCAGCTCTGGCCATCTGCACTTAGAATCATTAGAGCAACTCTACTGTAACTGGCAACATTGAATAATACAACAAATTCATATTTCAAAATTGTGAACTTTAAAATTTTGTGTTTGTGTCTATGGTGAAAAACATTATATATACATTTGATACTACCATTTTATCAGTAAAGAAGCCTGAAAAATATCTCTCTTTGACTCGGAGGTCAATAATGATAATGGTTTTTCCCCTGCACTGGGATAGAAATGTTCTGTCAAGGATATAAAAGCACTTTATGAAATTC
This sequence comes from Aotus nancymaae, assembly GCF_030222135.1. Lineage (NCBI taxonomy): Eukaryota > Metazoa > Chordata > Mammalia > Primates > Aotidae > Aotus > Aotus nancymaae. The sequence goes on along the minus strand of NW_026988450.1, from coordinate 11,539,014 downwards.
ATTAAAGCCCTTAATAATCAGGTAGGGAAGGCAGGTGTTCCCAATTGTCACCACTTGGTGAGTGAACACACTGCGGCCGGGAGGACAATGACTCAGGAACAAGGTCGAATGGCAGGTGGGGGGTGGAGCCGACCCCTAACAGTGCCCTCCAGCCCCCGGCGCTGAGGAAGGACACGGAGGGCTTGCATCGACTTTTCCTGGCAGGCTTGTGATTTCCAGCCAGAACGCAGGTGGCAATGTTGTGATTCCTGGCATAACCTTCAATGCTTCAGTGATAATCTCTGCCAGTGCCAGGCACCAGCTGAGTGTCACTGTGCAACTCCCAGGCTTAAGTGATGCATGCCGAGGTTTTCAGAGCAGGCTCTCACTTATTAGTTGTGTTGGAAAGAAATCTCTACTACCTAACTGGGTACCTCTGGATTTTAACAGCTGTGTTATAAGAGATTTGAGAGAGAGTTTGTTTTCAAAGTGCCTTTCACAAAGTAACACCTCAGATTGGAGTTTACATTTCATTCCAGTAGGATAACTTGCAACACTTTTGTGCTCAGAAATCCAACCGTGCAAGAAAAGTCAGGTTACATTTTCATACAGCCCATTTTGGCAAATATGCCTTCACGCCACTTTCCCTCCTCCTCACCTCTATTGGCAGTAATCCCGATGGAAGAGTTTTATGTCAAATGTTGAGTATCTTGGAAGGTATCCTACACAGGCACGACTGCTTGGCTGCGCGGGTTGGACTGGGAGACCATGAAGGTCCCTTCTAGCCTGAGATGTTATGACTCTAGAACAAATCAGTTTCAACTCATGATGCTAGCTACCATTTATTGGGCTTTTTCTGTGTTTCAGGCTCTGTGCTAAGAACTTAACATTACTCTAATTACAAAATTCTTGCCAATATTATCCCTGTTTTACACAAGAAGAAACGGGTTTGGGGAAATCAAAAACTTGTCCAATGACACAGATTTAAGATTTAGCAACTGATGGCCACAGGGAAGTGGATTACAGATTACTCTGATTTGACACTCTAAACCCCCAATTTAACTGGAATGAAATTTAGGGCTGAGTGCTGTGGCTCAGGCCTGTAATCCTAACACTTTGGGAAACCAGATGGATCACTTAAGCCCAGGAGTTTGAGAGCGACTTGGACAACATGGTGAAATCTGATCTCTACAAAACACACAAAAATTAGCCAGGTGGGATGGTGCAGGCCTATAGTTTCAGCTACTCAGGAGGTGAGAGATGAGAGGATCCCTTGAGCCAAGGGGCCCGAGGCTGCAGTGAGCTGTGATGGTGCCACTGCACTCAGCCTGGGCGACAGAAACAGATCCCCTTTCAAAAAAGGAAAAAAAATAGGTACCTTGTGGTTGCCTTTTTCTGAGATTAGCTCATGGCTCTAGCTCTCAGGGTGGCAAGTAATGATTCTGTGGTTAGATGCAGTGTTGAAGTCAGGCAAGAAAACCTTCATCAAGAGCTAGATATCCTGTCTATGAATTTCTCCTCTAGGCTTAGGTATAGACCTGGGATTAATGTCACGCTAGTTAGAGATCCACTCATTGTCAGCAATACAAATGCTCTGGAAGAGACAGTGCATTAATTGTCACCCATTAGCAGCATTGTGTGAATTAGTGTGATTTAGCAAATGCCTAGAGAGATGAAACTCTAGCTCTGTAGGGTAGGTCCTGATTACGCCTGGAGCCACAGTGAGCTCGGCTCACAGGGAGCTCTGAGTTCTCTCAATGCCTCGCTTGCAGCGCTTGCTCGAGTCACGTGTCTCTTCACAGTCTTGCTTTCCGGTAGGTCAAAGCATGGTGTTTATGAGAAACAAACACTCAAAATTCTGACTCCTGCGAATACAGAACACGTGCAATAAAACGACCGCAATCTATTTTTCAAATGTGGTCTGAGAAGTCAGGTTTAATATGACTATGTAATATATAAATAACATATTTTCCACAGAAAGGAAAATATACGTAATAAAATATTTTTCTTTTCTTTTTTTTGTGGAAAATTACTCCCACAATTTGGTCCCAAGGGGGTTTCATTTGTCACCAGGTCTATGGCTTATACAGGAATGCTGCTTTCTTTTCAGAGGGGTACAGGAGCAGTCTGCACTGACTGCTTTTACCTATAAACGGTTTGAGAATTCAGAAGTCACTTTCCATCCACAATAGGTGCTAGGCATTTTATTTAAATAAGGCAAAAACGTTTCTGTCATAAAGAAGATGTTAATAACTATAGTGTTCTTAAACCTATGTGAAATATACAAGTGAAATCTAGCACTCATGGTGAAAAATACAGCAATGAAGAATAATTCAAGTTTTTTGTTTTAGTTTAACTGAGGAAATAAAATAAACTCAAATAAAATAAAATAAACTCAAAAATTAAAAAAAAATAGAAAACGGCTTTATTTTATGTCAGAGCATTGAGATATAAAGTATATACCAGATACTGTGGGAAAATGTTTCAGATCATCACTCAATGCCCATTAAAAAATCAATACGAAATACAGATTTCATCCACAAAGCTAATATTTTCTCAGATTTTATGAGGACTGTTTTTCAGCTCTGATGGTTTCAAAAACACTTTGAGGCTCAGGTGGAAGCTGTGTGGTGGAGACGGGGTGCTTCCTACTGGCTGCCAAGAAGATGGAGTGTTCTGAGCCCAGCCGGGGCCACTGCCTCCCGCGTTTCCACACCTCTGTGAGACGGGGTAAGATCAAATGCTAACCATGAGGGCCTTTTGGCTTCTGTAAGGAGATCACTATGACTCTACAGATCACACAAAGTAAATAAGGAAAATGGATTCCCGTATGTATCTCTCCCACTGCCACTGTACCATTTCAAAGATGTCCTAAAACTTCAAGGGCATGCAGGAAGGTGAGAGCTATTCCACCTTTAAGACCTATGAACTATTATGAGATTCTTTATTTTTTTTCGACAAGTAAGGGGAGCATTTATAAAATGGCAAAAAAATTATTTTGGAAAGCATCCTCACTAGTAGAAGTACCTCATTAAATGGAGTGACAAGACTATACTTTCAGGGATCATTTCTACAGTTTGTTACTAGAGCAGTTTCTCTGAACGTGTAAATAGAGAGTGACAAGTGGGGGGAATTTAGGTGGAAGTGCAACCTGACCCCACACCCAGTCCTGCATGCCCCAAAGTGCGCACAGGCCCCTTGGAGTCCCCCTCCTGCTGCAGGGCTCAGGCTGTGGGCAGCTCTTGGTGAGGACATGTGCTCCGAGGCCGGGGCTGCTGGGGGAAGTTCTGCGGTTTCCGTGTCTCCTTTGGATTTGCTGGCCTTCTAGACCTTCCTTGTCCTTTGTATAATTTGAGTCTTGGCTGCCTTCCTGATCACTACATGCCACAACAGATAGAAAGGGGAAAGCATTGGAGGTGAAACCAATCCATCCGTCAATCAACAAATCAATTTTGAACTCAGAGAATAAAATGGCCTGTGCAAGAGAGGCTGGAGAAAATAGAATTTTGAAGGAGTTACCTTTGAAATTTAATTACTAATCTATGTATCTTTGACACCGACATTTCACCCAAACATCCGTTCAGTATCTCCAATACCTGTTACGTTTCTTCTGTTTTTGTCTTATTAATTATCTCATTAAGGTAATAGTGTAAATCTTTCAAAATTCTGTTAGAGCTGACTGGACAAGTGAATCCTGAATGAGGGAAAGCAGATACATTTCCACTGGTACGTCTGTCACAGCAAACTGATCAACTCCTAAATGAACCTTGTGTAGCTACCCTCCTCTCAATCCTTTTTTAATCTCTTTCTATGTGTTTATCAATAGATCCACAATTCTCCTATGTACTCAGGCACAATATTTGGGACCTGTCACTCATTCATCTATTTGTTTTCTTTTGTTTTTTTGTTTGTTTGTTTTTGTTGAGATGGAGTCTCATTCTGTTGCCCAGGCTGGAGTGCAGTGGCTCATTCTTGGCTCACTGCAACCTCTGCCTCCTGGGTTCAAGTGGTTTTCCTGCCTCGATCTCCTGAGTAGCTGGGACTACAGTCATGCGCCACCACACTGGCTAATTTTATTTTATTTTATTTTTTTTTTTTTTTCATTTTTAGTACAGATGGGGCTTCACCATGTGAGCCAGGATGGTCTCGATCTCCTGGCTTGTGATCTGCCCACCTTGGCCTCCCAAAGTGCTGGGATTATAGGTGTGAGCCACTGTGTCCAGCCCATCTATTTGTTTTCTTAATCAATGAGTGTTTATGGAACACATCTTAGGTCCCAGACACTGTTCTACATGCTGGGAATACAGCAGTGAACAAAACCAATCATCTCTGCCTTCTTTAGCTTATTGATTAGTAGGGTAGAGAGTCAGTAAACTTGATAAGTACATTTTATGTTGGATAGTAATGTATCTTCACATGGCCTCTCCTTCTGGGTCTCTGTGTCTTCTCTTCTGTCTTTTATTGGGACACTTGTCATTGGATTTATGGTTCACCTGGATAATCTGACATGATCTCAAGACCCATAACTTAATTTAATCTACAAAGATCTTCTTTCCAAATAAGGGCACAATAATAGATTCTGGGTGTTACGATGTAGATGTATGTTTTCGGGAGGGGGCCACCATTCAACCCACTACAAAGAAGAACAGTGGGGTGATTTTTTTCAATTTAAAGTTAGACCTTATCAGGAGGCCTTTCAGAGGTGAAATTTGAATAAAAATCTGAAAGGAGCAAAGGCTCTGCAGACTCCCGGGGCAGAGCACGCAGGCGGCAGGAAGGGCAGGTGTGAAGGGCTTGCCTGTGTTGTTCAGGAATAAAGAGGCGAGGTCGGGTGCATCACAGGCCTAGGTAATGACACAGGATTTAAAAAATTGATTTTAAGCCAGGCATGGTGGCTCACACCCATGATCCCAGAATTTTGGGAGGCCGAGGCAGGGGAATTGCTTGAGCCCAGGAGTTTGAGACCAGCCTAGGCAACATAGCAGAACCCATTTCTATAAATAAAAAAATGAGCTGAATGTGGTGGTATGCACCTGTAGTCCCAGCTACTCTGGAGGCTCAGGCAGGATGACTACTTGAGCCTAGGAGGCTGAGATGCAGTGAGCCATGATTGTGCTACTGCACTCCAGTCTGGACAACAGAGTGAGATCCTTTCTCAAAAATTTTTTAAAATTTTATTTTTAAAAATTCTTTTCCTTTTATATTTCAGAGATGAGGGCTTGCTATGTTGTCCGGGCTGGAGTGCAGTGGCTATTTTTTCTTTTTTGTATTTCCATTAGAGACGGGGTTTCATCATGTTAGTCAGGCTGGTCTCAAACTCCTGACCTCAAGTGATCTGCCCACCTCGGCCTTCCCAAGTGCTGGGATTACAGGAGTGAGCCACTAGGCCCAGGCTTGCAGTGGCTGTTCACAAGTGCAGTCATAGCTCATGGTAGCCTTAAACTCACATGCTCAAGCAACCTTCCTGCCTTAGCCTCCTGAGTAGCTGAGACCACAGGTATGCACCAGCACTCCAGCCTGACACAACCTGACTTCGTGTTAACAACACAATGCTGGCTGCAACATGAACAGACAAAAAAGACAAAGAGAGAGGCAAGAAGATCTGTTCGGATGCAGTAGTCGCACAGGAGTGGATGATGACTTGACCACAATGGTCGCCGCAGAAATGACTGGATTCTGCCTGTGTTTTAAAGACACTGTGACAGGATTTGCTTATTAATCAGATGTGGGGGTGAGGGGAAAAGAGGAATCAAGGGTGACTCTACATTTCTGGCCTGAGCAACTGGAAAAAATAAGGTCATTACTGAGACACAGAAGACTGGGAGCAACAGAAGCTTAGTTGCGGACGGCTGAGTTGTGAGATGCCCGCAGGCCATCCAGATGACAAGGCGAGGAGGGAGTGGGGCATGCAAGTCTGCAGGACAGGGTAGGTCTGAGCTGGAGATGTAAATTGGGGACTTACAAGCCTAGAAAATATACTTATGGCCACAAGATGGGGTGACACCACCAAGTGTGGAAAGGAGACCGAGGACTGCACTCTGGGACACTCCAGCTCTTAGGGTCCTGAGGAATCAAAGGAATCTGAGAAGGGGAATATGGAGAATCAGAAAGCATGGTGTAGGCCAGGAGCGGTGGCTCATGCCTGTAATCCCAGAACTTTGGGAGGCCGAGGTGTGTGGATCAGGTGACGTCAGGAGTTTGAGACCAGCCTGACAAATATGGTGAAACCCCATCTCTACTAAAAAAACAAGCAAAACAAAACAAAAACCAGATGTGGTGGCATGTGCCTGTAGTCTCAGCCACTTGGGAGGCTGAGACAGGAAAATTCCTTGAACCTGGGAGGCAGAGGTTGCAGTGAGCGGAGATCATGCTGCTGCACTCCAGCCTGGGTGACAAAGTGAAACTCCATACCAAAGAAAAAAAAAAAAAAAAAGAAAGAAAGAAAGAGAAAGGAAAAAAGAAAGTATGGTGTGCTGTACCTGGTGGATCTTGCATATAATCCCAACACTTTGGGAAGCAGAGGCAGGAGGATTGCTTGAGCTTAGGAGTTCAGTACCAGCCTGGGCAATACAGTAAGAACCCATCTCTGCAAATAATAATTTTAAAAAATGGCCAGATGTTGTAGCATGCACCTGTAGTCCCAGCTACTAAGAGGCTGAGGTGGGAGGATGGTGTGAGCCTGGGAGGTGGAGACTGTAATGAGCCATGATTGAGCCACTGCCCTCCGGTCTGGGTGACAGAGCAAGACTTTGTCTCTAAAAATAAAATAAAATAAAATGTAAAAAGCATGAAGCGTGGAAGGCAAGTGGAGAAAGTTCTCGATTTTCTACTCTTTCATCCTCTCTCCAGATACGGCCCATGCACATCCTCCAGTGCAGCTATTTCTTCCTTTGGACAATTTCTTATTCCTCTCCTGTTCTTCCTACACCTCTTCTCCATTTCGTCACCTAACATTGGAGTTCTAGTACTAGAATCAGTTTGAGATACAAAAGGTGAGATTTCATTTCAAAAATTTTGAGAAAAAGAAAGAATAGAAAAAAAACCCCAAAGGTGGGATTTCAGACCCCCATTCTTCCACCGCGGGCATACTGGTTCTTCCCCTTTTTCCTATGTCTACATGGTGGGGGTTCTTCTTGATCCGCTGGCAGAGGAGGAGGAGAAAGGCCAGGCTTAGTTTGTGGATGGGTCAGCGTGGGATAAGACGCAAGCCCACACTGGGCTGCTGCTGCACTGCAGCCTCTCTGAGGCTGGCCCTGAGACACAGAGGTGACAGGAACGCCAAGGGGTGGTGAGTTGGGTGGTGCACCTCATCATCCACTGAGCGCTAAGGAGAATGGCAGGGATTCCTGAGCTGGGGCAGGTGGCTGGGCTGGATGGCCTAGGTCTGCAGGGAGAAAGCCTGGGTAATCAGCGACAGGCAGGTCTGGGGCAGAAGTGAGTGGCTGGGCACCGTCATGAAGGTCTTTGTTTCTCTCATTAGAGCCTGCAGGAGCGCATCCACCATGCCCGAGGCACTGAGCAAGCAGGAAGAGCGAAAGGCTCACTCCGCAGACGCCAGCCAGTCCTGTTATTGGCCACCCCAGTGCTGGTGGCATGGCAGTGCTGCAGATGGAATAGCCGTGGTGCCCGATTCCAGGCAAGGCATGGGCCCACACTCAAGACCAGGGCTGGGCCCCGGCGTGGCACGATCCCTTCAAGCGGCTGCCTGGGGCAAGGGGGTCACACTGGACTCTGTAGCGCCTGGATCGAAGAGAAAAAATAGCAAAGAAGAAAGATGAACATCCGATAGGATGTCATTGACTGATATGGAGTCCGGTCACCACTACCCTTGGTGACTTTATCTCAGTGTCTGTATCACAAACAGGCATGCACATTTACAGTTTATTACGCTTTTCAAAACATCCACTAGGTGGAGAACTTGCACCAAGTTTGCCACAAACCGGGCGGCCCATCTAGAGTCAAGGGAGTCGCATTTATTTATTTATTTAACCATTACCGAAATAAAATGATAGGTTCCAGCCGACAATGAAATGCATTTATGATTCTTCTTTGTGGCCTCAGCTTTTCATACATTTTAGGCCTGAAAAACATTATATAGAATTACATTTCTCTCGTGATTGACTGTTAACCATGGAATGTGTTAAGTAGGAAGAGCTGAACCGTGTGAGGACAAGACTAAGGTTTTCACGTAATTGCTTTGGCTGTACGCTGCCTCTTGATTAGTTTATTGTGGCGTATTCTAAGCTTTTTAAAATTTTCAAGATGGTGGCGGTTTTTTTGTTTCTGAAAGTGACTATTGATTGAAAGATAACTGCGGATTAAGAAAACAATTTTATTCATTAAAAAGCCTTATCCATTGATGCGCTTTTTACAACTCAGTTTTCAAACACCGGGCAAAGGAATTTCTTTCCCTATGCATTGTTATTCTTGCTGATTATGGAGAAAGTTTTATTGAGGTCACAGAATGTAGGTTAATAGAATTTAATATACTTCGCGTTCCTGGTTGCAGCTCCAAGCAGTGGGAATGTGGCCCCAATTTAGCAGCCAGCCAGCCCTGCTGTGAGAACATTGTACCAGGAATCCTTGCTGGCTCTGGAGGCCGCTGCTGTGTAGACCTGATTCCTGCTACCAGGGTCCAGAGCCAAGAGCAGCTTCTAGTTGGGGTCAGCCCTATGCACAGTCACAGCAGGGCTCCTGAAAACAGACTAGGCCTCGGTCTCTAGCTCTTTAGAGCACGTATTAGCAGACCAGCCCTTAGGCCAAATCCAGCCCACTGCCTGGGCTCCTAAGGCCCTCAAGCTAAGAATGGTCTTACAAATATCTGCCCTGGATTTGATGATAGCGAAAGCTAACTTTCAATCACAATTAAGTGAAATGTTTTTCCTTCCCTGCCAAGTCCATTCTTCCCATTAGTAGACCTGCATTACAGAAATATGACACTCAATTACTATTCCTATATTTTGAATGTTATCAAGTAAAGTCTGCCGGAATTTGTTTTCTCTCTTATTATATAAGTACATACACAATGTCCAAGATTTTACCTCGTGACTTACAAAGTCTAAAGTATTTGCTATCTGGCTCCTACAGAAAAAGTTTGCTGACAGCTGCTTTAGAGGGATATTAACTTTTTGCACCTCCTAAAATTATAGGTAAAATAATGTGTGAAGCATGTGAAGCTTTTCTGGAGAGAAGGTACCTGGATTTCTTTGATCTGAAAGGTGACTGCAATTAGCTACATGTTAAGAACCACCAGTTTCACTGGACAAAGGCCTGTCCATGCCATATAGTAGTACTAATACTACTGCTCCTAATAATGCTGGTTGTAGTAGTAACTCAAAGTGTTATGGGGCCACCATACGCAGATTGATTATGCATGCAAATATCTGTCTTCACAGTGAATTTAGAAGACCAAACAGAGGGCTGAATTGAATTATTAAGAATTTGAGGACAGTTCTTTAGCCATAAACACAAAATATTCAGATGCTCCCCAATCTCTGATGGGTTGTCTCCCAATAAACCCATCGTAAGTTGAACATACTGTAAGATGAAAATGCGTCTAGTACTCCTCACTTCCTGAACATCATAGCTTAGCCTTGCCTGCCTTCAACACGCTGAGAGCACTTACATTAGCCTACAGTTGGGCAGAATCAGCTAACACAACGCCTAATTTTAATAAAGTCTTGAAGATCTCATGTAATTTATTGAATTTTTACTGGAAGTGAGAAATGGTATGGTTGTATGTGTACTCAAAGTACAGTTTCTACTGAATGAGTCACAAACAGGAGTCCCCCCTCTTTTTATTTGAGACAGGGTCTCACTCTGTCACCCAGGCTGGTGGGATCACAGCTCACTCCAACCTCAAACTTGTGGGCTCAAGCAATCTTTCTGCCTCAGCCTCCTGAGTAGCTGGGACTACAGGCATGCACCACTATGTCTGGCTAATTTTAAAATTTTTTGTAGAGATGAGGTCTTGTTATGTTGCTGGGGCTGGTCTTGAACTCCTGGCCTCAAGCAATCCTCCCACCACGGCCTCCCAAAGTGCTAAGATTTATAAGCGTAAGCCACCATGCCCTGCAGGAGCATCCTTTTATGACGGACTTAAAGAAAAACAGAGACCTTAGCATTGACTAAGCACTATGTTTGTTTCTATAACTGAATGACCCACTGAATATGATTAACTGGGCATTTTAAAACAGGTTACAACTAAATGCATGTAATGAGAGTTAATGAAGTTATTTACTCTTATGAATTTGAAGCTAACCTAACCATGATAGTACTCACAAGGAGTGAAGATATAAATTATGTTACTTGGCATTTCCTAGGGCCTATTCTGTTGTTCTAGTAATGACAGCAAGACTCTGAGAGCTGATGAGAGAGGGGCAGGTAACCCTCTGCAACCATTAGTGGGTCCTTAGAATACATGTTCACTATTTTAGTTCCACTCAGTTAGAATTTCTGGGAAGCTGAGCCTATTCTAGGCTTTTCAGATCATACCCTCATGAATATTCAAATAGGCTAAATGAATGTTGGCCAAACACACCCTTCACCATCTTGGTGGCACGTGCCTGTAATGTCAGCTACTCTGGAGGCTGAGGCAGGAGGATCACTTGAACCCAGGAGTCTGAGGCTGCAGTGCACCATGATAGCACTTGTGAATATCACTACACTCCAGCCTGGACCACACAGCAAAATCCTAACTCTCAAAAAAAAAAATCAAAACTCAACAGATCCCACAATGCATGCTTCACTTCTGGAGATGGCTCAGATTCATCCTTTTTTGCAAACATGGGTGATAACACTGGGTCTTGATCCCACCCATTGGAAAGAACTAGGGCAGAAAGGAAAACAGGCAGGACCATTACCTGTAATCAAAGCCAGCATGTTCTTGTCCAGTAACCTGGAAAGTGCCGTCTCAAATGACTGTCTTTTTCATTTTTTCTTTTTTTCCAACAGGATACTTGCTCCACTTTATAAAAAGGAGGAGGATTTGCACCCCTCCTCTGATTGAGCTGTTTATGTTGGTGTGATTTCTGGCAAATGCCTCTGAGGGCTTAGCTGAATGATTTGGATACAACATCGCCACTGTTCCAATTTAGGAAACTCTCATGAGATTGCAAGAAGACAAAGACTCTGCAGAGAGGAGCAGCCCCGTAGCGCTCGAATGCTCTAATCTGAGTTCTGCTCCGCAAAGTCCCTTCTAATCCTCTTGTACCCTGCTGTGGCTAGCAGTCTAGGGAAGGGCAGCAGGAGTGAAAGCTGCAGGATACAGATTTAATTCAATCTAGCAAACATTTACTGAACATCTCTGGTGTGCCAGACACTGGGCCAGGTTCTGGGGCTACAGAGATTAATAGAATATGATCCCAGAACTTGAGGAGGCCACTGTTACAGGCAAAGAGCCACAACCACAGTAGATAATAGAACAGAGAAGGGGATGGAAGGTAGTGTCACTGAAGGAATGACATGGATGTGTCTTAAATGATAAGGAGACCCTGACAGGGAGAGAAGGGCAAGCGGGCATCCCAGGCAGAGAAAACATCAGCAAAGGAGGTGTCAAAGTCCATGGTATTTAGGGTAAAATTTGAAGTGACTTTGTCTTGGGGAGAGGTGGGAGAAAAGACTAGAAACGTGGTCTGAGGGACAATTGTTCATTCAACAAATATTTGCTGCTGGGATGTAAGAGCAAAAAGAAACACGCTAATCCCTACCTAGGTAGAGCTCACCTTTGGAGGTGGGAGGTGGAGTGGGGTGAACACCCAGGCAAATGATATAGTACATGTTTCAGTTTGCTAAGGCTGCCATAACAAAGTACCACAAACTGTGTTGTTTAGACAACAGAAGTTTATTGTCTCCTAATTCTCAAAGCTGGAAGTCCAAGATCAAGGTGTCAGCTGGGGGCAGTGAGGGAGGAAGGATCTGTTTCAGGGCTTGTCCCCGGCTGCTGGTGGGTTGCTGGCGATCTTCGGTGTTCCTTGGCTTGCAGGAGTATCACCTTGATCTCTGCCTTCATCTTTGTGTGGTGTTCTTTCCTGTATGTCCCTATATCCAAGTTTCTTTTTATATAAGGACACTAACTGTATTGAATTGGGGCTCACTCTAATGACATCATCTTTAGTTCATAATCTACAAAGACCCAGTCTCAGTCCACTTTTGTGTTGCTAAATATCTGAGCTGGGTAATTCATAAAGAAAAAAGATTTATTTGGTTCACAATCCTGCAGGCTGTGCAAGAAACCTAGTGTCAGCATCTGCTTCTGGTGAGGCCTCAGGAAGCTTCCACTCACGGTGGAAGGCAAAGTGGAGGCTTACAGAGTTCACATGGCCAGAGTGGAAACAAGAGAGGGAGGGGAGGAGGTGCCAGGCTCTCTTTAACAATCAGTGCTCATGGGAACTAATAGAGATAGAACTCAACATTGTGAGGACAGCACCAAACATTCATGACGGGCCTGTCCCCATGAAACAAACACCTCCCCTCAGGCTCCATCTCCAGCACTGGGATCGAACTTCAACATGAGGTTTGGGGGACAAACATCCAAACCGTAGCAGACCCTTTTTCCAAATACTGTCACCTTCACAGGCGCTGCGGGTTAGGACTTCGACATCTTTTGGAGACACTTAATTCCACTCACAGCGGCCTGTGAGCACGTAACAAGGCTTTGGAGAAACACGAAGCAGCAACAGTGTATTGGGGAGGGCAACTGTGTGCGGCACAGGAGAGGAGGAGGTTTGTAGTTTTCAGTAAGGTGGCCCAGGATATGGTTCACTGCAGGGGAGACATTTGAACAACATCCAGAAGGAGGCAAGGGAGTGAGGTTCACAAATGCCTGGAAGATGAGTGCTCTCAGCAGAGGGAAAAGCGGTGCAGAGGCCTTGAGTTAGAGTGTGTCTGCTGGATGTGAGAGGGGAGGAGGCCGGTGAGAGTGGAGCAGGGGAAGAGGAGGCTTTAGGAGGAGATGAGGTCAGTGATCATGGGCTACGGGGACAGGCAGGGTCATACCACCACTGGGAGGACTTTGACCCTAATCGAGGAGTAGTCTGGCACAGAAGAGTGAGATAATCCAATTTCAGCTTTAAAAGCTTTGCAGGCCTGACACGGTGGCCCATGCCTGTAATCCCAGCAATCTGGGAGGTTGAGGTGGGAGGATTGCTTGAGCCCATGAGTTCTAGACCAGCCTGGGCAACATGGTGGGACTCCATCTCTACAAAAACTTAAAAATAACTTAGCTGGGGGTGGTGGCATGCACCTGTAGTCCTGGCTACTCTGAAGGCTGAAGTGGAAGGATAGTTTGAACCCAGGAGTTAGATGCTGTAGTGTCACTGCACATCAGCTTGGGCAACAGAGCAAGACCCCTATAAAAATTCCCAAAACAATTTTGAAGTGACTTCCAAAATGCTTCTCCTAAATGTGAAATCTATTCCATAGATTCTGATCAGATGATGGGCATCGCCCCCTGCTCCCTCTTGCAAACCCCATGATGTTTTTTGTTATTTTTTTGAGATGGAGTCTCTCTCTGTTGCCAGGCTGGGGTGCAGTGGTGCGATCTTGGCTCACTGCAACCTCCGCCTCCTGGGTTCAAGCAATTCTCCTGCCTCAGCCTCCCGAGTAGCTGGGACTACAGGCACACACCACCACTCCCAGCTAATTTTTGTATTTTTTATTAGAGATGGAGTTTCACCATGTTGGCCAGGATGGTCTCGATCTCTTGACCTCGTGATCCACCCGCCTCGGCCTCCCAAAGTGCTGGGATTACAGGTGTGAGCCACCGTGCCTGACCTGTTTTTTTTTTTTTAGACAAAGTTTTGCTTTTGTTGCCAAGGTTGTAGTGCAATGGTGCAATCTCGGCTCACTGCAACCTCCGTCTCCTGGGTTCAAGTAATTCTCCTGCCTCAACCTTCCGAATAGCTGGGATTACAAACACATGCCATGTTGCCTGGCTAACGTATTTTTAGTAGAGATGGTGTTTTACCATATTGATCAGGCCGGTCTCGAACTCCTGACCTCAGGTGACCCAGCCACCTTGGTTGGCCTCCCAAAGTGCTGGGATTACAGGTGTGAGCCACCATGCCTATCCAACCCATGATGTTTTATGACAGCTGACTTTCCCAGTCCTGGCCCACAAAGCTGCTACTTCTCCACCCAGAGCTGCCTTCCCAGCCTCCCTGTCACTGCTGTTGACCTCAGATTCCGTACCTTGTCCTCGCTGGACTGGTGCCGTTCCTCCAGTCCCCACTTCTCTATGCCCAGAAGACTGATCAGGAACAGCAATCATGGTTTAATATCCTGCCTTTCTACTGATATTGTTCACCCTTGTGGAACAATGGAAAGAACATGGATGTTTGGACTGGGTGCGGTGGCTCATGTCTGTAATCCCAGCACTTTGGGAGGCCAAGGCAGGCAGATCATGAGGTCAGGAGTTTGAGACCAGCCTGGCCAATGTAGTGAAACCCTGTCTCTACTAAAAATACAATAATTAGCCAGGTGTGGTGGCATGTGCCTGTAGTCCCAGCTACTTGGGAGACTGAGGCAGGAGAATTGCTTGAACCCCAGGAGTTGGAGGTTGCAGTCAGCTGACTACACCACTGCACTCCAGCCTGGGTGATAGTGGGATTACATCTCAAAAAAAAAAAAAAAAAAAAAAAAAAAAAGCATGGATGAGCCAGCAAGACTTATATTAGAATCATGGTTTTGACAACGACCACTGGTGTGCCTTTGGTCACTCTCTGATCTCCATCTCGAAGATAGAGGTAGCAGTGTTTACTCAGTGGGAGTGTCATAAAGGTAGAGGTGACGTGGTTAGTCCCAGACTTGTAAGAGGCACTCAAGGAGTGGAAACTATTAGTATTAAATATTAGTTGGAGCTCAGGGGAGGAATCGTCTGGAATTACACACTGAGGAGTTGTGAATATCTGTGGAAACTTGGGCAATTTACAATTTCCCGGGAAGAGACAAGGACCCAAGACAGAACATGCACAGTTAATTTAAATTTTAAATGACACTTAAAATTTCACCACATTTCACCAGTTTAAATTCAACTAATTTAGATTTTATGATATTGCAGGCAAAACTGGGTTGCAACTTACTTTTGTGTATTTATGAGAAAATTAATAGGGAGAATGTGATTCAGAGCTCCTAATGAGGGGCTGTTTAACCTACTGAAACAAGTAAACTTTTAAATGTTTTGTTAGAGTCAATTTAGCAGGATCCATTTATGTAGATATCACGTGCTACTTGAAATGATGTAGAGATGTGAAATTAGAACTTTGGAGTCAGAAAGAATATAGATCATTAGCATAGCCCCTTCATTTTAAACACAAGAAAATAGAGGAATAAAAAGGTCAACTGATTTATGCAAGCCCACACAGAATAAGCCACAAAACTGAGTTGAGAAGCCACGACACATGTCTCCTAAAAAAGGTTCCTTTGGATAGACTGGGCATGAATTTTTGCGTTAAAAGCCATCAACATTCTTTTTTTGTAGGCCACACCTGGTTAGCCATTAGTGTTTTTGCAAATTCTTGTTGGCAGTTAAGGTAGTGCTATTCACAAATTATTGTGTAACTCAGACTTACTATTAATTCATGCTGGTGTTCCCAGTGTGATTCTAGAATGGACCACAGGGATTTGACTGGTTTACTTGGGCAGAGTTGTAAAAAGACTGGTACAATGAATAAAATCCTGTTGGCAGGATCACACTGAACAAATGTTCTTTATTTAAAATAAAAAAAAAAGTTGGCCTCTAAGCACTCAATTTAACTCACTGGTCCTTAATTAGGACCATTGTAAGTTTAAGATTTGTTGTCCAGAGTAAATTTTCTGAATCTTAAAGTCTGGCTTGCTTAGCAACTTAGTCTCAGCTAAAATTCAGAGCGTTTTATTGACAATACAACACCCTCTCCTTATGATCTGGCAGCAAGGAACTGTGGGAAATGCACTTCCAGGGATACACATTTTCAGGCTTCCTCATTGGCTGAAATATGAAAATGCACACATTTATCTCACTGGTTGTGTTCTGAGAAAAATCAGGTGACTAAGAGGAATGGTCTTAAAGAGTGAATAGTTTATGCAGATTATTGTTGTTTGTGAAACCTTTTTAGCCAAGAGTGTATGAATTCCCCAGAATTCTTATTATTTGACTTCAGGAGAATCTGGAGAGAAGGAATCCAGTGTGATTCATTTTCAAAAGGTCTGTGTGTTTGTTTGACATAAAAATGTGTACTCTTAGCATTGTTGCTCCAGGCTACCAAGACAAAATAAATCAGTGTGTTAATTACTTGCGTAAAATAATAGTAGAAAAACAGCTGCAACTAATGGAAAGAAAACAAATGGAAGTCTGAAGAATTATTCCACTGTGGAAGATTACAGACTGCGCTGGAATTATAGACATTTAGAAATCAGTAAAAATGGATGCTTCTGACCTCTCTAAATCACATGACCACAATCAACTCTATGGACTTCTTTCTACCTGGGGAGGAAGCAGACAAATTACGACTCACCCTTTAACATCCAAGATATGCATGGTTTTGTCTTTTCTTCTTTTTTTCTCCCTTACTTTCTCCTTGGGTTTATAATTATGACGGGAAGAAGAATGCAGATAAGACTTAAACATATATTTTTGGTCAGAAGGACAAAGAGTCTATAAAGATGCTGGCATGAACCCTACTGCATTCACTGTTTGGCCAAACTGATCCAAACTTCAGCATGTGGCTGGGCGGTCATAGGATGTTCCAGATGCCCTAGGGCCAGTCTTCCCTGCTGCAGGGTGTTGGAACTTGCTACTCCTTCTGCCTGGAACCTACCCTTTCCTTGTTTAGTAAACTCTGACTCACGATGCAAAACTCAGTTCAAAGGAGACTTCCTGGTGACCTTCCGTGCAGACCAGGCCCCCGACGTGTGCTGTCATTTCCTCCTGTATTTTTCCTTCATAGCCCTTCTCAGACATTGTAATTAAGGATTTACTTGATGGTTTGGTCAATGTCTGCCTCTCCCTCTCAATGGTAAGATCCATAAGGGCAGGGGTCCTGGGTTGTTTTGCTCATGGCATCACTGTATGTCCAGGGCCTGTCATGGTTTGAATTATATATTTTAAAAATTACCAAGAGCTGGTTTTAATTTTTTTAAAAAAGAAATACTACAATTTAAAAAAAGAGTTCCAGAAAATTTAACAAAATTTCCAGCAATGGTTACTTCTGAAATGTAAAGATTTGAAACATAATTTATACAAAACTTAAAACCGAAAGGAATCATTTTTACTTTTTCCTTTTTAAAACAATCCAGACAATTTGTCACAAGAAAGTTCAGCAAATTACAACAGCTGCAGCCTCAGTCACCCTTGGAATCACTGTCCCTCTTCCTGGGGACAGAGCACCGCATTGAAGACAGCAACGTGTTTTCAATCGGTTTCTTAGGGTTTTTCTCCAAGTCTGTGTTAGTTACTCCAGATTCGGACAGTTTCCACTCCAGCTCATCTCTTTTCACGTTCAGGTTCATGCCGCCAAACACCAGAGGACCAAGTAACTGAGGCTTGATATCTCGTTCCAGGTAAACAAACATCATGGCAGATTCCTATCAGGATAATTGGGTATGCAGGTTGTTGAAATGGCTTTAATAAGTTTGACATCAGGAAACCTCCTGGCAAGATCACTGAGGTGCTGATTTATCAGAGGACAGAGGGGAATTCTTTGTTTGTAAAGTTGCAAGACTACCCACAAACCCTCACCAGGTAACTTCTTGAACATAATTGTTTCCTGAGATCGCCAAGACTTCATATTTATTCTTCAGTTTAGTTACTTTCCACTCAGCCAGTTTCTGCTGTCTGTACATTTCAATAGCATGTTGATCCTCCTCACTAAATTCATATTCATGATCCTCCAGCTTTTGAAAGTCATATCTTCATGTTTTCACCACTGATTGCTGGAGGACACGCTGCTACTCTTCAACCTTTTTCTCCAATTCTTTCAGACTTTCCTCGGTAGGGAATGACATCTTACACGAGGGGATCGTGCCTGTCAGCCAAAGTCTGAAACAATTCTTGCTGCATTGGGGTCCTGCATCTTGTTTGCAATCGCTCAAGCCAGTTGCGCCGAGGTGCCCCCGCCCCTCATCTCCCTTTTGCCCAGAGTGGATTCTTAATATTTGTTGAGTAAAATAACAAACTCTGCCTGCTCATGCCTATAATCTCAGCACTTTGGGAGGAGGCTGAGGCGGGAGGATTGCTTGAGACCGGGAGTTCAAGACCAGTCTGGGGAACATAGTGAGGCCTTGTCTCTACGAAAAGTACAAAAAATTAGTGTGGTGGCACTTGCTTGTGGTTCCAGCTACTTGGGAGGCTGAGGTAGAGGATTCCTTGAGCCCAGGAGGTTGAGGTGAAGTGAGCAGTGATCATGCCACTGCATTCCAGCCTCGGTGACAGAGCAAGACTCTTTCTCAAGAAAACAAAGAAACCACCTTAACTAAAAATAATGCCCACTATTTATATAATGTTGGTGTGTCAGGTACTGTAATAAATGCTTGCCGTATTTTAATTAAATATCACTTGGCAAAGTTTTACTTTATTCCCAAACATGTAACTCTATCTTCATTGGTCCGTCATTTGATAAAAGCCCAGAGCTTTTCTTTGATGATGAGTCCATTGATTAGAAGTTCCATAGTTTTTTTTGCATAAAATACATCTATAATGGCTCACTTATAATTTCTAAAATGTCTAGGATATAAGTGCACCTGCAAAGGAATTTAAGTGCAGAAGCTTTTTAGATTTTTAGAACTTCTCCCACACCAATTTTTCTAGCTAATCACCAACAACTAATTTGAGAATATTTCAAAGTGACTTGCCTTTCTATTTTACTGGTATATAAAATATTAATTTTGTAATTAAAATGGCAACTAAAATTGACACATTTAAAAACAATCACAATTATATTTTGGTGGTGAACCACCTGGTAGGCAGGGCTTTATCTTCTTGTGGGGATTCTGGGAGTGTGCGGAAAAGATATTGACACTAAAGGGAGCTGGGAAGGTCTTTTTTTCCTCTGGAAATACTGAATAAACTTTGTGTTGTGTGCCTGTGTTTTTTCTGTGACCCATCACACGAAGTCAGGTGTGAAATTTTCCACTGGTGGCATCGTGTTGGCATTCAAATGGTTTCAGATTTTAGAGTATTTTGGATTTAAGATCTTCAGGATTTTAGGAATGCTCAACCTGTAGTAGGAATCTTGGAAGACAGAACAGAAAAAATGGATGGAAGGAAATATTTCAAGAAATAACAAAAGAGGATTCCCACAGCTGAATGGTGCTACTTTCCCAGAACAATGAATAGATAATAGACTCATTTCAACTTACCACTGCAAAGTTTCCAGAAAAATATTAAAAGAGAACAAGAAGTTTCCAAAGATAGAGAAAATAAATAAGCAAAAAAACAAGGTCACTTACAAAAGAACAAAAATCAGACTATCTTTGAACTTCCGCTCAGCAAACCTGGATTACTAGCAAATACTGGCATGTCTCGTCTTGTCTTTTCTTTATTTTTATTATTATTTTTAAGATGATGGGTCTTTTTATTTTGGGATATATATATATATTTTATTGCACTTTAGGCTCTGGAGTACAAGTGCAGAACATGCAGGATTGTTGCCTAGGTACCTACATGGCAATGTGGTTTGCTGCCTCTATCCCCCTGTTACCTATATCTGGCATTTCTCCCCATGTTATCCTTCCCCAACTCCCTACCCCCCACTGTTCCTCCCCTAGTACCCCCCCAACGACGTGTGATGCTCCCCTCCCTGTGTCCATGTGTTTTCATTGTTCAACACCCACCTATGAGTGAGAACATGCGGTGTTTGATTTTCTGTTCTTGTGTCAGTTTGCTGAGAATGATGGTTTCCAGATTCATCCATGTCCCTACAAAGGACACAAACTCATAATTTTTTATGGCTGCATAGTATTCCGTGGTGTATGTGTGCCACATTTTTCTTGTCCAGTCTATCATCGATGGGCATTTGGGTTGGTTCCAGGTCTTTGCTATTGTAAACAGTGCTGCAATGAACATTCGTGTGCATGTGTCCTTATAGTAGAACGATTTATAATCCTTTGGATATATACCCAGTAATGGGATTGCTGGGTCAAATGGAATTTCTATTTCTAGGTCCTTGAGGAATTGCCACACTGTCTTCCACAATGGTTGAACTAATTGACACTCCTACCAACAGTGTAAAAGTGTTCCTATTTCTCCATATACTCTCCAACATCTGTTGTCTCCAGACTTTTTAATGATCATAATTCTAACTGGTGTGAGGTAGTATCTCAATGTGGTTTTGACTTGCATTTCTCTAACGACCAGTGATGATGAGCATTTTTTCATATGTTTGTTGGCCTCATATATGTCACTTTTGAATGGGTTTGTTTTTTTCTTGTGAATCTGTTTTAGTTCTTTGTAGATTCTGGATATTGGCCCTTTGTCAGAAGGGTAGATTGCAAACTTTTTTTCCCATTCTGTTGGTTGTCGGTTCACTCTACTGACTGTTTCTTTTGCTGTGCAGAAGCTCTGGAGTTTAATTAGATCTCATTTGTCTATTTTGGCTTTTGTTGCCCATGCTTTTGGTGCCTTCCTGTGTTGCCCAGGCTGGAGTGTAGTGATGTGATCTTAGCTCACTGTAGCCTCAAATTCCTGGGTGTGGCACAGGCTGGTCTTGAACTTCTGGTCTCAAGTGATCTTCCTGCCTTGGCCTCCCAAGGTGCTGGGATTACAAGCGTGTGCCACAGCAACCAACTGGAATGCACTTTCTAGGTTACAAGGCAAAACTATTTTCAATCTCACATTTTATACTCAGCAAAGCTCTCAATCAAGAATGAGGGTCACATGAACAGATCTTCAGGTATGTAGGATTTAGGTTTACTTCTTCCATAGAGTTTCTTAGGAAGTTACGTGGAGGACACGGTCCAGCTTAAGAAGGGAGTACATCAGGAAAATAGAAGGCATGGGGTCCATCGCAGAGGAATAATGAAGTGAGGTTCCCGCGTCAGAGCTCAGGAGCACATCTGTAGACCCTCAAACTAGATGCAGGCACAAAGAGGGAGAGATCTGGAAAAAATGGGAGGCTGGAGATTTGTGGGATCTTTGAGAAACTGGAAAAGTAAAGATCTGATAAAGGCAAGCAATGTAAAGAATCAACTGAAGCGGAAGAAAAAGAAACAGAAAAAGGGAGAGGAGGAGGAAGAGAAGGAGGAGGAGAAACTCTAAGAACACGAAGATTTGGAAAGTAGTAGTAATACTTGGCTACACAGTCAATAATACTACATAGTCATAATATCATAAATACTGTTTGCTAATTTTCAAATTTTCAGATCAACCAGATAACAAGGGAAAGAAGACTTGATTACGTATACACACAAAAAAAGGAAGTGTTATCGAAACTGACAAGAAAAAGTAAGTCAAGGTACTTAAAGTAGTGCTGGAAGTTATAAGGTAAGATGGGAAGACAAGAAGAAAGAAAAAGACCACGAATCATCCCTTTTTACCACGTGAGAGCTCAAGAGATATTTGCATATTTATATGCAGTATTTAAGTTAAAAGATAACAGAGGAACTAACTATTCCTACCTTCAGCGGCAGGAGGGGAGAAGAGAGGAAGGCTGCCGTGCCGTTACGAAGTGCACCTATGAAGCCCATAGGTGTTGAGACTTGGTATATCAAACGATAATGATTTAAGCCTGCTATTTAGAGAGCAGGTAACTACCACAAAAACTAAAAACAGAAAAATTATCCTAGTTAACATAGTGCCTCCGATACACAGAATTGAGACTGTGGAGGCCCGAGAAGGAGAATTATTGCTCTTCATTTTAAACTCTTCTATCTTATTAAATTTGAGCATTTATTAGCTTCATCAAAATTTAAAATATATCTATTTAAAAAGATTGCTAGTGAACATATCACATTAAACTTTGGTTATTGCTTGGTTATTTATTTTAGGCAAAAATTTAACTAGCTAAATTATAACAATTATTTATTATTTCTAATAATGAGAAAAATATTTCGACATAGATATGTCTCTAGGACAGAGGACTCCAAAAGCTCTAGTCAGTCTTTTGTTTTTAGTAAATCCAGGAAAATGTTTTAATGTTGGCCACAAGGCAGTGCTTTCAAGGGTAAGATGTTTCTGTAGCTTCCTCTGTTACTTTCTCCAGAGGACTGCAGTGTGAAGGCTGTAGACGGTTGCTGAGTTGCTTCTCAGGGGCGTTTCTGGCCAGTGTCAAGGAGATGGCCACCTCTGTGCCTCTCTGGCTGGGAGCTGGGGTGCACGGAGGCTTCCTTCCTTGGTGTTTGTCCTTGTATAGGTGTTTGGTGGGGCAGCCTGTGCTTTTGCTCAAGTGTCAGCTTTCCAGAAAGGCTGTCCTGGGCCCTGCTATCTGAAGCAGTGTTCCCTGACCCCACTCTTTCCTATTCCTTTACCCACTCTGTATTTCTACACTTTGCCCCACCTGGCATTATGTTACACAGGTTTTGGATTTTTTTCTAGATTTGGGGTGTCACTGTTTTACCCAGACTGGTCTCAAACTCCTGGCCTCAAGCAATCCTCCCACGCTGGCCTCCACAGTGCTGGGATTACAGGCTTGAGTCACTTTGCCTGGCTGGTTTTTGTTTATTGTCTGTCTATTCCACACCGAAAGAGATGTACCTTTTAGGGGAAAAATATTATTTTGCTTATTTCTCTATCTGTTGTTCTTTCTATTATATTTCTATTTTTTTCTTTCATATTAAGTCTTTGATATCTGGTGTATATTTTACATTTAAGTTACATCTTTATGTTACTTGATAGCCACATTTTAAGTGCACATTGGATACTAGGCATGTTCGGGACAATTCCCAACTGCCTTCTGGAACGTACTCTCTCACTCACTTAGGTCTCTTTCCTGGGGCATTTGGGGGCTTCCTTTCTGGGGAAGCAGATAGGAAGAAGCGATTAGCTACCTGAAAAAGTTACAGATTCTAAGAAGCTGTGAAAATCCAGAGCAACAGCCCTCCTCGGCGTTTATTGGATTTTAAATGGGTTTAGCCATAAGTTTACTTAGTGACTGTCATGTCTTCACTAACATGTCTCTCAGTGATTTTTCTGGAAGTCAGTAACACCTAACTCCTCCCTTCTTTGTTAGTGACTGGGCAAACGGCTTCTGAAGTTCCCTGCCTCCTACCTCCTAAGGTGTTCTTTCATATCTCAACTTCTGGGTCTTGGGTGATGTTAGCTGGTAATGGGGTTGTGCAAAGGGCTGAAAGCACAGATTTATAGCCTTCTCCTAGAAAACTCCAGAATAAGAGCTTTGCTCTCAATGTCCTGTTTTATTTACGGAAATCATGTTAAGTCTATTTCTGTATGTTATTTCTAGGACATCCCTATTTAACTGCGTTTGCTCTCTTCCTTTGTTCATAAGAGACAGAATTGTGTTGATTACAAGAAATAGGCAACGCTGTGTTGTCATTGCCACTGAATGTGAGTAGTGTCTGTCTGCAAAGTAGCTCCTAAGCCACTGAGGGAAGGGGCTCACTGTCAGAGCGCCAGGGTCCAACACATAGTTATGCAGCAAGGTTTGTTGGGTGCTAAATGAATACTTCCACAACACACTCTGACAACTGCTTCTTTCTTTTGGCTAGTTACTTAGGAACAATACTAATTATGAGCGACTCTGGTAAGTTTCACTTGTAAAATTCTTTATTCAACTCTGACATGGGTATTGGGACCCGATAGGACCGTAAGAGCAATCTGAGCATATGTGAACTTGCTGTTCTTCTTAAGTGACCCAGTATGGAAAAAATGGAAAGTTTTTGAACATTCTTGAAACATTTTAAAAACTCGGCCAGGTGCAGTGACTCATGCCTGTAATCCCAGCACTTTGAGAGGCCAAGGTGGGTGGATCATTTGAGGTCAGGACTTTGAGATCAGCCTGGCCAACATGGTGAAACCCCATCTCTGCTAAAAATACAAAAATTAGCTGGATGTAGTGGCAGGTGCCTGTAATCCCAGCTACTCAGGAGGATGAGGCAGGAGAATCGCTTGAACCTGAGAGTCAGAGGTTGCAGTGAGCCAAGATCATGCCATTGCACTCCAGCCTGGGCAACAAGAGTAAAACTCTGTCTCAAGAAAAGAAAAAAAAACCAAATGCCCATCAATGATAGACTGGATAAAGAAAATGTGGCACATATACACTATGGAATACTATGCAACCATAAAAAAAGGATGAGTTCATGTCCTTTGCAGGGGCATGGATGAAGCTGGAAACTGTCATTCTCAGCAAACTAACACAAGAACAGAAAACCAAACGTTGCATGTTCTCACTCATAAGTGAGAGTTGAACACTGAGAACACAGGGAGGGGAACATCACACACCAGGGCCTGTCGGGGGCTAGGGCCTAGGGGAGGCATAGAATTAGGAGAAAACCTAACGTAGATGATGGGGCGATTGATGCACCAAACCACCGTGGCACATGTATACCTATGTAACAGACCTGCACATTCTGCACATGTGTCCCAGAACTTAAAGTGTAATAATAATAATAATAATGAACTAAGACCCAAGAGCCTGTTAACAGAAATATGATTTAGTTTAGAAAATCATCCATAAAGTTCACGACCTCCTTTTACTGCATATTACCCCAGTCTGAAGACTGTCTTTTGCACGATCGCTAAGACTAAGATCTTTGTGGGAACACTGGACCCCAGCTGTCAGAACTTTACCTGCTCTAGGTATTTTTTGTTGAACACAATATTCCCATTTAACAAGTGTGATGGCTCAGGTAGAGATATGCTGCTGATAGGTACAAAGGATTTCCCAATAGTGAGTTTTTACTCTGCTTATGGCTATAACATACCTGCCAGAAGTCAGTTTAATTTTGCAGACTTCTAGTTGGCATTTCAGCCACGTTCTCTATACGTTCCCAAATGTCAGTTGTTCTCTCTGTAAAACTTGCAGTGGAACTTTTACTGGCACACAAGTGTAGATTCGACCTTTTTGCTTTATTCTTCGATCTCTATCAGCAAAATGAGGTTTGGGATTTGATGGGGTCATGTCAGAATCAAATTCCCTTAATTCTCATTCTAACGGAGTGTTCTATCTAGTTGAAAGGTCTTCTGCGCTCCTGACATTTATTTTTTTCTACATGCGTTGTATCTGAGAAGGGAGTATGAGAGTTTGGGTTTTACATATCAATCTGAACTACGGCAGCGATGGCTGATGTTAGTCCCACCATGGATTTTTAACTGCAGCATGTGAGTTGGAAGTTGTAATTATTGAATGCCTTCATCTACAATGACTTTACAAAATATTGTGTTCACTACATTTCCAGATTTTATCCAATTCTCAACTAAGATTCTTGTTTCATCTTGTAATACACATTTTAGAGTAGCAACATTAAACTATTCATTTGATGTTTACAGCTGATGGTTCATTTTCTTTTTTTTTTTTTTTAAATCTCCTTGAACACATTTAATAGCTGCTGTCTGATGGTTCCTTTTCTAAGGAACAATACTGTTTTCAATTTTGTCATTGTGTCTCCAGTGTTTGTTGGAGCCATTTTGGTGGCTTTATTCTGGACTGTTTTGAAAATGTTTTCCTTCTTTGGGGGTCTGGCGAAAGAGCCTGAATTTCTCCCTCCTCAGTTTATTTACTGGCAAGAATAAAATTATATTTGTAGTGCTTAGACTGAATTATGTGATTTCCTCCTCCTAAACCATAAACCATAAATTATGTTGAAATCATCTGTTATGGAGACAAAGTTTCATAATCTTAAATATCTGGCTTTAAGAGTCATATAATAAATGGCTGGGCATGGTAGCTCACTCCTGTAATCGTAGCACTTTGGGAGGCTGAGGCAAGTGGGTTGCTTGAGGCCAGGAGTTCGAGACCAGTCTGGCCAATGTGGCGAAACACTCTACTAAAAATACAAAAATTAGCTGGCACGGTGGCACACACCTGTGGTCCCAGCTACTCTTGGAGGCTGAGGTGGAAAGATTTCCTGAGTCCGGGAGGCAAAGGCTGCAGTGAGCCAAGATGGCACCACTGCACTCTGGCCTGGGAAACAGAGGGAGACCCTGTCTCAAAAAAAAAAAAGTCATATAATAAATGAAATGACTTAGAGATGTCTGGGATGAACAGAAATTTGGCTTCAAAACTGATACCAGAATGAAAGAGTTTGCAGATGGAAGCACAAATAGAGGGTCAGTTTCCATCTTTCTGTTTGATATTTCCCAGGGAATAGTATTTAAGATACATTGACTTCTTTTGTTTTGCATTGGTAAAGGCGGATAGATGGTGAAATGGGGCCAAATAGCAGAAAGCTGATATATCTTGTTCTCAAGCAGTTTAGCAGGTTCATAGATTAAAGGTTAAGCCCTTTTCCCACCAAGAAGGCATTATCAAGTCTCTGACTTTGGGTCACAAATTTGATGAAATTGGTGAGGGAGTGGTCTAACTGCAGATTCACATGGCTATGATCTTGTCACCAAAGAAACACTCCCATCTACCGAAACAATTAACAATAGAATACATACACAGTCCTTCTTTCCCCTGGAAGTTCGTTCTTTTGTTTTCTTAAGCTCTAAGTCAAACCACAATATCTTACCAACACCTTCTTAGGGGGTTTATTATTGCTTTTCTTTTAAGGTAGAGTTTTTACATTAGAATTAATATGCTTTAAAATAGAAGTATTTACTTTTTATTGGGCTTGCAAGGGTTCTACATTTTTTGGAAAGTTTAGATAGAAAAGAAACACTTACTTTTAGGTTGAATATACCTAAATTGAAAAAGGACTCAATACAATTCACACCCTTCATCCCTGAAAATAAGTCGAAGCATTTTTTTCTATGCAAATCATGTGGTTTAGTTTTATGAACAATGAATGTCATTAGTTGACAACTAGCTTCACTTTGAAAGCATTTCCAGAAAGAGGGCCTTCAGAAATAAAAAAAACCTCTTAATTTTTAATAGACTCCTCCAACCTACAACTGGCCTGCAGTTAACAACCCTGTAACACAGGTGAATCCAGTTAATTACATTGAAGTCAATTCAGCCAATGATCTTAGGGCTTCCATAGATACTTACACTGCTTAAAGTTGGGTGCTCAACTGGTGCTTTAATGAGGTGGTTTTGTTGTTTCTGTTTTGCTGAGATATTGGTAAATAATTTTCCCTGCAAAGATTGTTGTTTCTATGTTCTAAATCACAGAGCTTTGAGACCCAGCTCTTCCTTTTTCTGTGTATTAGAATAGAAAATCTTGTCTGTGTCCTCCTGTACTCTCTGCCCTCCTCTGTGCAGGTGCTGAGGTTTTCTATTCTGTGTGTGATCTTTTTAGGTGCCTCAACTTTTTTCTTTCTTTCGAGACACAGGCACTCTGTGACACAGGCTGGAGTGCAGTGGCATGATTTCGGCTCACTGCAACCTCTGCCTCCCATGCTTATGCGATTCTCCTGCCTCAGCCTCCTGAGTAGCTGGAATTACAGGCACGCCCACCATGTCTGGCTAATTTTTGTATATTTAGTAGAGATGGGGTTTTGCCATGCTGGTCAAGCTGGTTTCGAACTCCTCACCTTAGGTGATCCACCCGCTTCAGCCTCCCAAAGTGCTGGGATTACAGGCATGAACCATTGCACCCGTCTCAACTTTTAAGAATCTGTTAACCTCACTCCTGGCTCAGCTGACCTAGCCTGACATATATGTGTCAGCTTTTAAATGGCAACACAGAATATCTTCATATCTAAGTACTTGTCAAGGGTTATCCTGAGTCTAGGGCACTCTGAAACAGGATTTATGGAATTATGCCTGAAAAATATGGAGACCATTTTCTAGATACTCACTTTTATTTTTGCCTGAAAGTTAAACCAAATAGTTTTTTTGGTGAAACTAATGAACTCTGTTTATATAACATGTCATAAATACACTTTGAAGCAATATTACAAATGACCTTATGAATATTCTTGTTTTTACTATAAGAGTAACGGTAAAGATTAAGGGTGCTAAATTAAAGAGAAACTTCCTTATAAAGCTCTATCCATGGGAGATGTTTCTCTCAGATTTCAGATACGGAGAATGAAATAGATTTTGTTTATGATTCACTTTTTTTGTAGTGGCTGCTAGACATCTCAGAGACAAATATTCAGGTCACCTCAAGCAAGTGCATGTGATTATATGGCATGCATTCTATGCATTAATTTCACGTATAGCTCCATTTTTTACCCTTCTAACGTTATGTTTCTATAAACTCACTTCCTACTTGTTATCTAATTTCTTTGTACATATTTTAAAAATTTTAAATCTTTGTGGAAGTAGGTAAGGTAAAAATAAAGAAATAGCATGGAACTAATTATATTTTTTGGGTTTAGAACCAATTAAAATATCCACAGGGTACGATCCCAGTGGTAGGAGGTGACTCCAGCATTTGTGGCAGTGGGCAGGGCCATCAGCAGTAGGAGACAGTAGGCTGTGCCCCTCACTAAAGGGAAAAGGAACAAGAGAGCAATCAAATGACAGGCACAGACAGGATACGAGCCCTGAACCCCGACAAAAAACCTCACAGAAGTAATTGGGGATGGGGATGCTTTCTAACGGGATGAGCTGTAATTGCAGATGGATGGAGGAGTGAGGGCCACACACATACTGTTTGAACAGCTCTATTTTAAATACCAGATAGGGCTGGCCTAAGGAGACATGCTTTAATATAGAAATGTAGCAAGCGATTCTTCAGGGTGGACTTTAAAGGAAACTCCATCTTCACCAACCTGCTACAAAGACTGGCATACCGTGATATAAACTTACCCGTGAGGATGAAGATTTTGTATTTTCAAGAGTCTTTCGTTGAGGATCAGATAAATGTGAAGGTCACATGGTGAGATTTGGCTATCGCTAACAATAGGCAGGAAGGAGGGAGCATGAAACAAGGCATGCTATAGAGGAAGGCGTTTGGGACAGAAGGCCTAGGCCTGGAAAGTGGGAGGCAGTCTAGTCCTGGGAGAGACAAGCAAATGCCTTTAGAGCAGAACAGAGGATTTTCCAACAAAGCCTCAACCTCACTTCTATTATGGACAGTGATTCTCACTTGGCTCACCTCTCTACCTTCTTCCCCATTTTCTTTACTTTTCCTGCCTTTTCTTTACCTGTTTCTAAGACCTGTTAACTATTTGCTACCGACAACACTTTCAGAGCCCACACAAACACTGGCAGCAGCTGCAGCCTACAGACTTCTTTCCTGCCTCCGTGCCGGGGCCACCTGCCATCCTCAAGAGGGGTTTTGCTCACAACCTGAGCCTTTCTTTTATCTACCCTGACTGTGGGAACAGTTTTTCCCAGATGAGTCCTTGTAACTGGCCATCTCCACAGAGACTGGCGATCCAGATACCCTCACCTGTGAAGCTGAGGGGGTGCCACCGCTTCCACTGGCATCACCCTGGGTCCCTAGGCAGTTTCCTAAAGTTGTGCTTTCTCTGCCACTGCCTTCATACACAGAGTCCCACCCCAGCCCACACACCTAGCTCGATGCTTATCAAGAAGCTGTTAAAACAATGCATCCAGGGCTTCCGAGGCCCCACGGAGACATAGGGTCATGCCACCCTCTGCTTTTCTGCATTCACCCTTGTTCCAAGGACTCAGATACCACTCCATGAAGTCTGCCCAAGGACCGGAGTCAGAATAAACACACATATTTTCTGAAATGTCTTGAAGTCCATAGTCAGCTCTCCCTGATAGAGAACTTGCATTTCACTTTGAAGCTTTAACTACAGGAATATAAACCATCTCTGTGGACCTGTTTCAGCCATGAATCGTAACAGCATAGTCGGGCATGGTGGCTCATGCCTGTAATCCCAGCACTTTGACTGAAGCAAGTGGATCACTTGAGGTCAGGAGCTTGAGATCAGCCTGGCCAAGATGGTGAAACCCCGTCTATGCTAAAAATACAAAAAACTAGCTGGGTGTGTTGGCGCATGCTTGTAATTCCAGCTACTGGGGAGGCTGAGGCATGAGCATCGCTTGAATCCGGGAGGCGGAGGTTGCTGTGAGCCAAGATGGTGCCACTGTACTCCAGCCTGGGTGACAGAGCGAGACTCTGTCTCAAAACCAGAAACCAAAACCAAACAAACAAAAAACCACAAATAGCATGCAACTCCATCTTTCAAAGCACTAAGAGCGATTGAGATGTACCTCTGGCCCTGCAACCCAGGCCCATCATTGGCCAAAGATATGACAATGTTCCTCAGTATGTACTCAGTCCCACTTCTGGCATGTGTCTATGGTAAATCAATTTGCCAGATTATTTTTCGGTGTGATATTTAAGCTGTAGGGAATCCTTACAATTCCTGATATTGCAACCTAGGTCATGTAGAGAGAGAGATATATATACACATATATATATATGTGTGTATATATGTGTGTGTGTGTGTGTGTGTGTATGTATGTATTTATTTATTTTTTGCTGGGGTTTTGCCATGTTGCTTAGGCTGGTTTTGAACTCCTGGGCTCAAGTGATCTTCCTGCCTTGATCTCCTACAGTGTTGGGATTACAGGCTTGAGCCACCATGCCTGGTCTAGATGATTAACTTTTTAGAAAACTTATCTGTTTATTTGTAATCACTTGTAAATGAGTCCCAGATGCCATGTAAAGAATTCTGGCACATTATTTTAGTTTTAACTTTACAGTGCAATGGGCAGGGGTTGCACATATCTACTAGATATTCATAGCATCCGACATCATCAAAGTTCTTGCTAAATTATCTCATTTGTTTTCTGATGGTCCCAATCCCCCTCTCAGAGAAAGTAATTAGGTTTACTAATGCTTGTCTTAGTCGATTTGGGCTGCTCTCACAAAATGTCATAAACAACAGAAATTTATTTCTCCCAAATCTGGAGGCTGGGAAATCCAAGATCAAGGCACCAGCAGATCTAATATTTGGCGAGGGCTTGCTTTTTCTTTAATAGGTGGCGCCTTCTCCCTGTGTCCTTCTACAGTGGAAGGGACAAATGGGCTCACTCCAACCATGCCCTCCTCCAACAGCCCTGAGTCTGTTTCCAGGCAGAGGGCGACAGGGGCTTGAAAATTTTCCCTAGGCTATCCAGCTTCCAGCTTCCAGAGAAAAGGGTTTTAATTCTTCCCCTGCCTGTGAAGTGTGCACGCCCGATGCCTGATTCCTGCCCTCTCCTGAGCTCTGGCCAGGAGGCTTCTTGCCCTGTTCAAATTGCTAGGCTTGGCTCTCTAACTTGACTCAACTCCAGGTAAAGTTGAAAACTTCTGCAAACAGACCTTCAACTTCTCCAGCTGGGGGGCGTGTTCTGGAGAGGAGGGTCTCTCTTGTCCACTTCTGCAGCTGGGGCACTCAGTATTTGGGGTGTCTCTCAGGTCCTGCAGGAGCAGTCTGCTTCCTTCAGAATGGGTCCTTTTGGGATTGCTGGTTTGCTTTTGCAGTTGATCTGGAGCTGATTTTTTTTTTTTTTGAGACAGAGTCTTACTCTGTCACCCAGGCTGGAGTGCAGTGGCACGATCTCGGCTCACTGCAGCCTCTGCCTCCCGGGTTCAAGCAAGTCTCCTGCTTCAGACTCCCAAGTAGCTGGAATTACAGGCACTTGCCCCCACATCCGGCTAATTTTTGCATTTTTTGTAGAGGTGAGGTTTCATCATGTTGGCGAGGCTGGCCTTGAACTCCTGACCTCAGGTGATCCTTCCGCTTCAGCCTCCCAGAGTGCTAGGATTACAGGCGTGAGTCACAGCACTCAATCTGGAACTGAAATTTACAATGCAAGCCACCTCATGCTGCTCTGTCCAGAGCTGCAGTCTAGTCCTGCCTCCCGTCTGCCATGATCCTTGGGCCTGTTTTATAAGGGCACTAATCCCATGAGAACAACACCCTCAGGACTTAATCACCTCCCCAAAGGCCCCATGTCCTAAAACTATCACCTTGGGAAGTTAGGATTTCAAAATACGAATTTTGGGGGGTAGGGGAAGACAAAAAATCTTCAGACCATAGCAATGCTTGTGGTTTTATTTTTACTGTTTTGATCCTTACATCTCTGGTGATGGCAGTCCTGTCTAGTTAACCATTCCCAAGATGCAGAGTCTAGAGTGTTGGAAGGCTGGGGAGTTCCTCTTCTGTATTGGAGCATGTTTGTTGTCAACATGGCTGGGAGCTGCTGGAAGCCAGGCTTCCTCTACGAGAGGCCACCAGGCTATTTACTCGGATGCCAACAGAGCTAGGTGAATGACTCTACAGGACACTGGGGAGACGGTCCTGAAAAGGCACTGATACCTGTTTGCCATTTGAATGACAGCCTGCCCAACAGTAAAGAGTGCAGTCATTCAGTAACATTTAGGGTTTCTTTCAATCCTCTGTTACAGTGAAACAATTCTGATGTGTCATTATTATTTAAATAACAAAAATCTATAAGTGTTGTTTGAAGAAAAAAACCATGAGAATGTTTTTGATATTAGATATCAGTGGGATATTATTAGTTAGGTAACATTGTCTCTAAAATCCCAGCTGCCAACCGCATAGTTAGACGATACAAGCCTTTCATAGTTGAAATTTGTGAGAATTCTCTGCAGGTACCTGTAATAAGTTTATCTTTAATAAGAATACATTTCTGTATTTGATATAGTATGAACTCACTACAATTATACTTACTGTTACATGGGAATTAGACACATTATAAATATTCATATAAGTTTCTTTACAATGTAATATTGGGATTCAAAGCCATATTCCACCCTAGAAGCTGACTTTAAAAAATACGTGTAATCCACATAGTTTATGGGATGTAGACAGGGCTGGCTTTTGGGCTCCAGAAAGCCCTTTGTTTGCCTAGCATTGTGAAGATTATGTTTGAAGGTAGAAGATAGAGATGGGGCAAGATGATTTGTTCCACATAATAAAGTGGAGAGGCATGTGAGATTGGGGAATAAATCCAGGAGCAAGTAAACAGAAACTACTGAAGCTGGGCCCTGCATAGGGGATCAGCTCCCAGGTGGCCTAGTGGGAGGGTGGAACTTTGGAGATAGACATTTAATGATGATTTCTTCTTAAGTAGTAAATTTCACAGTGTGGGATTTGATCCTGTTCTTCCATTTCTTCTACGAAATATTTAGAACCATTACTACTATTAACTCATGTTCTCAGCGTGACTACAGTCAGTCTTTTCTAGACTTGTGAAGACTGCTGAGTTCAGAAATAAAGTTAACATAAAGCAAAACAGGTGATGCAGTGGATTGAGCTGTGTCTTGGGCATGTCAACAGGAGACAGAACCTAGCACGAAACGAGAAGGACCATGGAGAGATGGGAAAAGATTGACACATATTTCAGGACGCATTCAGGGCAGAATTAGGAGACACAGTTTTTAGGTTGAAATTAGTCTTACAGGAGGCATGGACCACATAGAAATCCAGAGAGGTGACAGGGAGATAGAATTGCTACAGCCTTTGGTCTCTTAGTGACCAGGAGGAGCTGAGCTAGTTTCTGCATGGAATAATACCACAGTCAAGAAGGTCTTAGCTTGTAAAACTGCATTCCATATAAGTAACAAGCATAGGAAGCAAAAAGGCGCGATCTAAATCTAGAATCAAAAGGAATCATGTAAACTCACTGAGATAGCATCCTAGGTGTTTCTGCCGTAGCCAATAGTTATGTAAACCAGAATCCCAAATCTACCACGGGAATTACAGGATTCTGTTTGCTTGATGGTGTAAGATAAGGGGGTGTTCTCATAACCAGGAGGCACCAGGATGGCTCAGAGATAATGGAATTGAATAAACAGACATGTAGGCAATAGCTTAGAAGGCAGTTTTCTTCCTTAACATCACTATACCACAAATTTCTTATTGCCTCACTTTTGTAACAAAATAGATCAATTCTTTAGGACAGTGATTTTTGGACTTTCTATTTAAAGTAAGTAAACATTTTCTTTGAAGATATCTTTAAAGATAACTCATGTGAAATCCAACTTTGTAAAATTAGTAAAAGTGGATCTTTTCTTGTTGAAGTTGATCCTCATAGCCAGGGCTCTGCCTCTTTTACCATCCTCCTTTCTCCCCATCCATCTTTCTGTCTTCTGCGTTCCTCCAAATCCAAGGCCCTTTTAAAACTCCTTGAATTGAGAACCCTGTATGAAGGTGCGTCTTTAATTAAAGTCTTCAGAATTGTTTTTGTATTTTAGACCTTCAAGAGTTTCTACTTCTTACCTGAAAAAGGTCACACCTTGTATGCAGAAATGAATGTCATGATGAAGCAACTGCCTAAGAAGTTTAATTATTGGCTGTGATCTGACTTGTTGATTACTATACTTAAAACATGAAGCAATTTCTGGCTGTTTTAGCTTCTTTAATTGGAGGGTCACTCACACTACCTTGCCCTGATCATACCTCAAGTTTGTTTTGTTGATGTTCTGTTTTCCATATTAAAAATATTGTCTCACAGATCTGGAACTGAGCATAACTTTGATACAATACAATAAAATAAAAAGTAAAATAAAACGAGATGGTTACTCTGGTCTCCTGCCAGTGAATTTGTGTTGTACATTTTTCCCAGTCATCAACTCTCACAAGTTACATTTTTAATGATAGTTCAATGTGTTGAAGCATATTTCACTTAATTATATTGATGGATTATTTATCTGTCATCTGTAATGTCTGTGTGGCAGCCAAATGTCCCAATCTGACAGCAAGTTTTAACTTCTCTGATTCTCTAATACTCAACTGTTACTACTAGAATCTCAACATGCTCTATACTTTAAAAAGATATCTGCATTTGCTTAAAATACATTATTCAGCATATTAGGACATTACTGGAAGATAAAAGTATGTTAATAACATTGTATCACTTACACATTGTCTCCTGAATTCCATCTGGCGCATTAAAGTAACGAGATTTCTTAAAGATATTATGTGTATTACCTTTGAATTCCATCATTCAGTACTTTTGTGTAACAGGAGTTGCCAAATCAAGATTCAGAATGGAGAAATGCATTCAGGGTTAGAAGTGATTCAACATCTCACATACCATCCATTTTCTAGCATGGTTATATGTGTGTGCATAATAAAACTGAGTTTATTGCATTTAGATGATGCAACAAAATAGTGTGCACTAGTTCTTAGAAATGTATTCCATGGAGTGTATGGAATACCTGACTAAATATTACATTCTGGATCTTTTTCGTTGTCTTTCTCTCTCCTCCTGCAATCATGTATTGATATGCAGAGTGCTCCAATAAGGCTTTAAGACTGCAAATGATGGTGAGTGTCAGTTCCTGACTTCAAGGATATTTTTTTTAGTCAGGTAGGAGAAAGATGTATGCATAAAATTATGTAATGGAGAGAAAAATGCTTATGGAGATTTGTGCAGGGTTGTGGAATAATGTATTTTAACTCCTAAAATTTATCTTTCTTTGTTACCCTCTCAATCCCTTCTTTTGCCCCTTGGGTTTGTAGTAGTTTTCTATTGCTATTGTAACAAATTACCACAAAGTTAGTGGCTTCAAACAACTCAGATTTATTATGTTACAGCTTTTGAGGTCAGAGTCCAAAATAAGTCTCACTGGCTTAACATCAAGGTGTGAGTAAGGCTTCCTGCCTTGGATGGGCTCTACTGGAGAATCCATTTCCTTGCCTTTCCAGCTTCCAGAGGCTGCCCCATTCCTTGGCTGGCAGCTCCCTTTCATCTTCAAAGTTGGAAATGGCATCACTGTGACCTCCACTTCCTCTTTTTCTCTATGACTCTCCTACCTCCTCACCCACTTATAAAGACCCTGTGATTACACTGTGCCTACCTCGATAATTCAGAATAATCTCTCCATGGCAAAATCAGCTGACGAGCAATTTTAATTCCATCTGCAATCTTAGTTTTCCTGGTCATATAAGAGAACCTGCTCACAGGGTCTGCAGATTAGGTCATAGGCAGCTTTGGAGGCTGTGATACTGTGAAATACACATTTGGCCTTTGTTCTCCTTTCTTTGCATACAACCCCTAAAATTCTTGGACTCTCCAGAATGCTATCTTTTTGTATGTTGAGTGACGGCATCAGGGTGGGACTGGTCACTGGAAAGAGATAGTCATGATTCAAAGATTTGGAACTTCAACCTTACCTCCCAATCTCTAGAGAGAGGTGAGGGACTGAAGGTCAAGTTGATCACCAATGGCCAATGCTTTAATCAATCATGCCTATAAAATGAAGCCACCATATTAACCCAAGGGGACAGGGTTCAGAGAGCTTCAGGATAGCTGAACAAATGGAGCATCTTGGAAGGTGGTGTGCCCAGGGAGGGCATGGAAGCTTCATACCACTTCTCTCATACCTTGCTCTACATATCTGTTCATCTGTATCCTTTGCAATATCATATGTAACAAACCAGTAAATGTAAGTAACTGTTTCTCTGAGTTCTGTGAGCCACTCCAGCAAATTAATCAAACCCAAGAGCAGGGCATGGGAATTTCAACTTGAAACTGGCTGGTCAGAAGGGCCAGAGTCCCAGAACAGTGACTGGTATCTGGGGCGGAGCAGTCTTGTAAGACTGAGCCCTCAATCTGTGGGATCTCACAGTATCTCCCGGTAGTGTGGGAATTGAACTGCAGTCTACTGCAGAATCAATTGCTTGCTTGCTGGTAGGGAAAAACCCATCCTTCCACGTTTGGTTACAGAAATCTTCCGTGTTGATAATTGTTGTTAAGTGAGAGAATAGGAAAAATGTTTTGAGAGGTTTTTCTCCCCCCTAAAACAGGGGCCATTATTTGGTTTATCCCAAGGTTACTCACTACGATTCAAACTTTATAGTTTGTGTGTCCAAAGCTTCTAAAAAAACCCACAGTAGTTCTATTTTTTTTTTGAAACAGAGTCTCGTTCTGTTGCCCAGGCTGGAGTGTAATGGCCCGATCTTGGCTCACTGCAAACTCAGCTTCCTGGGTTCAAGCAATTCTCCCATCTCAGCCTTCTGGGTAGCTGGGATTACAGGCACCTACCACCATGTCTGGTTAATTTTTGTATTTTTGATAGAGATGAGGTTTCACCATGTTGTCCAAGCTGATCTCGAACTCCTGACATCAGGTTATGCACCCACTTCGGCTTCCCAAAGCACTGGGATCACAGGCGTGAGCCACCGAGCCCAGCCAAGGAGTATTCACATTTTCCGGGTGTTCCTGTAAAGATTTTCTTTTTCCCTCTTGCAATTTGTTGCTTTTTGTTACTGAAAAAAACCAAGCTGTATTATTTCATCTCTGTTGTATATGAGCTGCATGATAAATCAGTATAGAGAACAGAATACACATGTTTTACAAGAGAAATTCGAAAGAATTAACCTATATATCCTTTTAGGTTAATTAAAATAGAATTCTGACTTATGAAATTTTTATCTAATTCAGAGCTAATAAAGTTTTTACAGAATCTGGGTAAACCAAAACCAGTGAGTAATATATTACAAACTACAGGATTCATGGAAAAATGGGAGCGGAATGAAGCATTGCCACGTTGATCAAATCATTGTATAATTTTTAGAAATAACATCATATGAATCTTGATGTCACTGCTGCAAATGTACTTCTTATAATTTGTGTGCAGTTTTGAACAATTTGTAGTCTAATGCTGCAAATATGTAATATAATTTCCTTCAGAAAATAATATTTATAATTATGAATACCCAATGATTGCATTCAAGAGAAATTTACCTGTTGGTTGAATTACATTTTTGAGAAGTAAGAAAATAAAAGATACTGGAATAATCACTACAGGAACGAAATAACTGAGATGCCCACAGTTAAGCTGCTGCATACCAGCTGGAAATCAGACAATGAAGAAGAAGAAGACATGAGTTCGAATAAGGTGAAAATTGTTCTTTGGGGAAAATGGAATAACAAACATAGTTTGGTTTTGCCAACACTCTAGATTACATAAAGTGTAAAGATGAAGCTAGAATTTCAAGCCTGAAAAGAAATATAGATACCTAGATACACTGAGCTTTGACTACAGTGGCCTGTTTATACATAGCTGCTGGTTACTTCCACTGAATTGTATCTAGGATGTAAAATTTATGAGATTTTAATGGACTAAATAAAAGGATGTGACTATAGAAAAGCTATTTCTCTTGTTCTGAAAATGCTCTGATTGCTTTAATTTTCTCACAACTCCCTTTTCTTTTTCTTTTCACTCTTCTCTTTCTCTGCCCCATTCTCTCTCTCAAGGGTGGGGTGTTCTTTCTTGTGGAAGCTGCTGCATAGAGGTGAAATACAGGATATAGAGAGACTGCTGATTAATTTGTACAATCTTAAAGTTTCTTTCCATTGTTAATTTAAAAAAAATCTATTTCATCATATTAATCAAAATTAAAGAATATTCTGCAAAATAACTGACCTGTATTTGTCAAAAGATTCAAGTTCAAGAAAGGCAACAAAACACTGAGGAGCCATTTGAAATTGGAGGAGACAAAAGAGTTGACAACTAAATGTAACACATGGCTTTGGATTTCATCCTGGACTGGTAGAATTTTCTTTTTCCTATAAAGATAATTATTGAGAAATATGACAACATGTGAACTGGGTCTGTAGATCAGATTATAGTAACATATTGATTTCATGACAGGTATGGTGATATTCTAATTATATAGAACAATGTCCTTGAATTTTAGAAAATACTCACTAAAATAATTAGGATGTTGTATTGGCAATTCAACTGGTTCAGAATAGAATAAAATCATATTTATGAGAGAGAGAGGAGAGAGAGAGAGAGAGAGAGAGACAGAAAGGACAGAAGAAATAGAGAGAGAGAATGAGAAAACCAATGTGGTAAATTGTTTATAGTTGGAAACTAAGTGAAAAATATATAGGCATTGTTATACTATTCTTGTAAGTTTTCTGTGAGTTTGAAATTACTTTGAAATACAAATTTACAAAAAACAATAAAAAAGATTTTCCAGAATATTTGCTATAGCTTTTAATTTTGGTGGGAAAAACAAAGTCACGATTAAATAGTAAAAACTAAAAATGAATGACTCGTCCTCTGTAAATATTCTTCATAATTAAAAAAATTGATTTTTAGTTTTAATTATCCTTCCTTCCTTCCTTCCTCCCCTTCTCTCTCTTTCTTTTTCTTTCCTTCTTTCTCTCTCTTTCTCTTTTTCTTTCTTTATTTTTAGGATAGAGTCTTAGTCGCCCAGGCTGGAGTGCAGTGGCACGATCTTGGCTCACTGCAATCTCCACCTCCTGGGTTAAAGTGATTCTTCTGCCTCAGCCTCCTGAGTAGCTGGGACTACAGGTGTGCACCACCACACTTGGCTAATTTTTGTATTTTTAGTTGTGACGGATTTCACCATATTGGCCAGGCTGGTCTCAAACTCCTGACCTCATGATCTACCCACCTCAGCCTCCCAAAGTGCTGGAATTATAGGCATGAGCCACCACGCCTGGCTCGGCTTTTCTTTTTTTAAAGCTTTTTAGTTGGCTCACTGTTTGTCTCAACTATTATCTACCATATAAGGCAGCTACAATCTTATACCAGTGCTTTTCACACTGGATCAGCTGTGAAACAGGTCAAATAAAGAAGGCTTTATTAGCGGAGTCTTCCAGGGAACCAATGGACAGATCAAATAATGACAGTTCTTTGAGAATAGGGCTTCAAAGGAGATCT
Source organism: Aotus nancymaae (assembly GCF_030222135.1). Taxonomy (NCBI): domain Eukaryota; kingdom Metazoa; phylum Chordata; class Mammalia; order Primates; family Aotidae; genus Aotus; species Aotus nancymaae. Next base: position 11,499,417 of record NW_026988450.1, on the reverse strand, counting down.
AATCCTTTTCTGCCTCCTGCTGTAGCTGCCGGGCTGTTGGTTTTCACTGCGATAATGCATTATTAGTTTTCAAGGTTACTGTTGAACAGGGGAGGGAGAGATGGGAATAGAGTAAGTTAAACCATCACAAAGCTCCCTTTTCTTCATGAGATTCAGCCTTTTCTTGAATAAACTCTACTTGGGTTGCTGCAGACCTTTGATTAGTTTCTAGTGTTCTGAAGAAGTTGATTCTGACAATTTTTTTTTCTTTTTTGAGACAAGGATGGAGTGCAGTGGTGGGCTTTTGGCTCACTGCAGCCTCAAACTCCTGGGCTTAAGTGGTTTTCCTGCCTCAGCCACCCAAGTAGCTGGGGCTACAGGTGCGTGCCACCACACCTGGCCAATGTTTTTACTGGGCTCAAGTGATCCTCTCAGCTTGGCCTCCCAAAGTGCTGGGATTACAGGCATGAACCACCACACCTGGTCTTGATTCTGACAAATTTTGCCAGTTTTCTCATTGTTTCTATGGATGAGAAAATGTTTGGAGATCCTTACTCTGTTATTTTTGCTGATGTTACTCTCTCAGTGATATTACCTTTTTCCTTTTTGTGTAGTCTCTGTCAGTGTTATTGTTATTAGCAACCAGGAAGATGGATAATAAAGAAAACCATACCAAGAAATGATTTACTCCTTAAGAAAGAATAAAAGGATAATTTCAAAAACAGGAACACCCTTTTCTAAGGATTATAAATTTCAACAAAACACCTCATCAGATGTAGAAGTGACTATGTAGGCACACATCTGTTCACACTTAACAAAAGACTTTAAGTCCTCACTTAACAAAAGGTATAATGATCTAGTTATTTGCATTTTCTGTCTTATATTTGTCCGATTTAGAATAGAGAATTAAAAACATAAACTAAAATCATTCTGTTTATTTATTTCTAATAAGACAGGTAAAAAATTATACCAATGGTACTTCACACGGGAACCATTCAATAGCTAATAAGTTGTAGCTGGACTCTCAATATACTCAAGGAAAGTGAAGTCATGTTTACCTTGATTTAAAATTAAGAGTTAAAGAATTATTTATATTTGCAGTCACAGCCTCAGATTCTTTTATTATTATGTGCAGAATATACCTGATAGCTCTTTTTCTTGTTTCCATTCATACGATATAGCATCGTATCAGCAGAATAATAATAGAAAAATAGAGCTTGCAAATCTTAAGTTTCAATGAAAAGTTTATGATGAAATAAATATGGTAATGCTTTCTGAACTCTTAGAAAATGGATAAAATTTCCATAGCAAATGTTATTGAGGCTAACAAAATGTAAAATTTAGATGATATTTTTTAGTTTTAAAAGTACTTGTGGCCAGGCACCGTGGCTCATGCCCATAATCCAGCACTTTGGGAGACCAAGGCGGGCAGATTGCCTGAGGTCAGGAGTTCAAGACCAGCCTGGCCAAAATGGTGAAACCCTGTCTCTACCAAAAATACAAAAATTAGCCAGGCGTGCTGGCAGGCACCTGTAATCCCAGCTACTCAGGAGGTTGAGGCAGGAGAATCGTATGAACCCAGGAGGCAGAGGTTGCAGTAAGCTGAGTTTGCGCCACTGTACTCCAGCCTGGGTGACACGAGCGAGATTTTTTCCCCAAAAAGAAAAAAAAGTACGTGTGTGTGTGTGTGTGTGTGTGTGTGTGTGTATTAGTCTGTTTTCACACTGCTATAAAGATACTACCTGAGACTGGGTAATTTATAAACAAAACAGGTTTAATTGCCTTATAGCTCTGCATAGGCAGGGAGGCCTCAGGAAACTTCCAATCATGGTGGAAGGTGAAGGGGAAGCAGGCACCTTCTTCATAAGGTGGCAGGAAAGAGAGAGAGAAAGTGAGAAAGCGCCACACTCCAAACTGTCAGTCTCATAAGAACTCTCTCACTATGGCTGCCGGGTAAAATCGTAGGCCAGCGAAGATGCTGCTGGAGTTGTCTGAGGAGCATAAGGAGCACCTGGCCTTCCTGCCTCAAGTGGACAGCGCGGTGGTCGCCGAGTTTGGGAGGATTGCTGTGGAATTCCTGAGGCGCAGCGCAAACCCAAAAATCTACGAAGGCGCTGCCAGAAAACTCAGTGTGAGTAGTGACGCTGTCCAGCATGGCGTGGAAGGATTAACGTATCTCCTCACTGAGAGCTCAAAGCTCATGATTTCTGAACTGGATTTTCAAGACTCTGTTTTTGTTCTGGGATTCTCTGAAGAATTAAACAAATTGTTGCTTCAGCTTTATCTGGACAACAGAAAAGAGATCAGAACTATTCTCAGTGAATTGGCACCAAGCCTTCTCAGTTATCATAACCTTGAATGGCGACTAGATGTACAGCTTGCAAGTAGAAGTCTCAGGCAACAGATTAAACCAGCAGTGACTATAAAGCTACATCTTAATCAAAATGGAGATCACAACACCAAAGTTCTACAAACAGACCCAGCCACCCTGCTCTATTTGGTTCAACAACTGGAACAAGCATTGGAAGAGATGAAGACAAACCACTGTAGGAGAGTTGTTCGCAACATCAAATAGTGCCAGTTTTAAGGCCCAAGTGATTGCTGCCAACATGGGCAAGTTCATGAAACCTGGGAAGGTGGTGCTTGTCCTGGCTGGATGCTACTCTGGATGCAAAGCTGTCATCATGAACATTGATGATGGCACCTCAGATCGCCCCTGTAGCTGCACTCTGGTGGCTGGAATTGACCACTAACCCTGAAAAGTGATAGCTGCCATGGGCAAGGAGAAGATCGCCAAGAGGTCAAAGATCAAGTCTTGTGAAAGTCTATAACTACAACCACCTAATGCCCACAAGGTACTCTGTGGATATCCCCTTGGACAAAACTGTCGTCAATAAGGATGTCTTCAGAGATCCTGCTCTTAAATGCAAGGCCCGACAAGAGGCCAAGGTCAAGTTTGAAGAGAGATAAAAAATAGGCAAGAACAAGTGGTTCTTCCAGAAGCTGCAGTTTTAGATGCTTTGTTTTGGTCATTAAAAAATAAAAATAAATAAACAAACAAAATTCATCTTCTCTTAAAAAAAAAAAGAACTCTCTCACTATCATGAGAACAGCATGGGGAAACCACCCTCATGATCCAATTCACCTCCCACCAGGCCCCTCTCTCAACATGTAGGGATTACAATTCGAGATGAGATTTGGGTGGGGACAGACAGCAAAACCATATCACTGTGTGTGTGTGTGTGTATTTTTCAGTGCGACAATAACACTGTAAGATTCATAGGAAAGAAAAATCGACATATTTTATTGATATTCAGTAAGCTTAACTGAGTTGCCCCAATCAAATAACAGTGTGCGGGGACTGGGTAAGAGGATCAGGAATTAGCATTTGCCAGTGCTCACTACAGCACTGATAAAAGTGTATTGTACAAGCCTTCTGTACAATTAGCTCCTCTCATTCTCACAGTTATCTTTTGATATAGAAATTAATATCCTCACTTTTCAGAGATGGCCGCTAAAGTTCAGAATGGATAAGTAATTTGATGCAGATTAAAAACCTAACAGGAAGAGGGCCTAGGAAAATGCAGATGCTTAGGTCTGAGGTTGCCTGACTTAAAGCACAGAAAATACATATTACTCCAGACCCAATACCTCAGGATTGGGGTATGACTGAGATAGGGGTACAAACTCCAACCCCCTTGCCTCAAAGGTGGGACAGCTCTGTGTGGAACTATGCTCCGGGACATCCATCCCCACAGGGTTCAGGCTAAGTTCAGATTTGTCAGACCACAGCCTTGCTCTATTCCTTCCCTTTCCTTATGCTACTTCTCTCCCATCCCTTCCGACTCCTTCCAGTTTCTCCTGAAGGGTATTTCTTCGATAAATCACATTCACTTACACTTTGTCTGTGATTCTTCTCCTAGGAAACCCAATCTAAGGCAGCAGGTACCAGGAGTATCCTAGAAGCAGATGGTAAGAAAGGGACACTGGAGTTTGTCAGCTACTGGCTGGCTGGCAGTGAGGGGCCGGCCCTGGAGCAGGGAAGGTGCTGGTGCCCCTAGCATGCTGCAGTGTGTGATGGCTGAGACACTCTCATATGGTGAGATACAGTGGAGTGCAGGTGGAAGGGGATGCTGCTGTGTGATAGCTCTGTCATTTGAAAAGAATGGGTGTGGGAGGAGATAGAAGATACAAGAACAATGGAATTAGACAGCTGTTGCTGGGCGCTGTTGATGCACGGAAGATAGAAAATGGCAGGCTGGGGTTAGCTAATCACAATTGAAAGTGTGAGAATCAGAGGCCTTCCTTAGCAGAATCTAAAGAGACTCTGCATCCCACTCCCTTACTCTGTTCCAGATGCTGTAACAAAATTCTGTAGGCTGGATGGCTTATAGACAAATTTATTTTTCTATAAATTTATCACCGTAAATTTATAGCAAATAAATATAAATTTAGTTTTCTATTTATTTATCATAGTTCTGGAGGCTGGAAGTCCGAGACCAAGGGGCTGGCAGGTTTGGTGTCTGGTGCAGGCCTACCTCCTTGGTCATAGATGGCTGTCTTCTTGCTGTGTCCTCACATGGCAGAGAGAAAGAGAAAGAGAGGTCAGCTATCTCGTGTCTTTTCTTTTCTTTCTTTGTTTTGAAATGGAGTCTCGCTCTGTTGCTCAGGCTGCACTGCAGTGGCATGATCTCAGCCCACTGCAATCTCCGCCTCCCCGGTTCAAGCGATTCTCTTGCCTCAGCCTCCTGAGTAGCTGGGATCACAGGTGTGCACCACCACACCCAGCAAATTTTTGTATTTTTAGTAGAGATGGGTTTCACTCTATTGGCCAGGCTGGTCTCGAACTCCTGAACTCAAGTGATCCACTTGACTCAGCCTCCCAAAGTTCTGGGTTTACAGGCTTGAGCTACCATACCTGGTTGAATCTTTTCTTATAAGGGTACTATCATTCATGAGGCTCCACCCTCACGACCTAATTGCCTAACGTTGGGTGGAACATTTATTTCTTCAGAGCAGGGACCAGAATTGCTCTTAGGAAGAGAACTGTCTTTAAGTGGAAGATGAGTGATGATGTGGGAAGAGGGCATGGTTTTGTAGCAGCCAAGAAGACAACAGAGTTAGTTAAGCCAGGTGTGGTGGCACATTCCTGTATTTCCAGCTAATCAGGAGGCTTAGGTAGGAGGATCATTTGAGCCCAGGAGTTTAAGTCCAGCCTGGGCAACATAGGAGACAGTGTTTCTAAGAAAAAGAAGAGAGAGAGAGTTAACTTTCCAGTGAAGGAATAGACTAGATGTACTTGGGAGTTGAGCTGGGTGTTGGGAGGAGGGAGTGAAGGAAGGAAATAGGAGGGCTGGATGCATGGCCTGAGGCCAAGCCTGACTTCCACCTGTAACTGTGGCCTGTTGCATGTCCCCTGGCAGTTAATATTAAATCCTCACCAATAACGTATTCTGTTACACAAATGTCTTGAGTGGAGCTGTGTTTAGTAGAAGTTGAAGTAGAAATCTGCATCCTAAGTCTGAGCTGGAACAGCTCCAAGCAACAGACCTCAGCCGGACAATCCCAGAGCTGAGCTAATTCAGTGGCAGCAGGCGCTTGGAGCTTGAACTGCTGACAACATAGTGTTCTGGGACTTTGAAGATAACCTGGATTTGGGGGCACGAGGGGCGTGAGGTACAACATCCATGATCTATGGTGAGGGGGTTTGAGTTCGTCTCACTCTTCGAGAGTGAGCAGACTCTGTGTGCAATCTTGATTCTACATGTCTGGAGGTTCAGGGAATGGCTGCTAGAGAAAACAATGTCTCATTGGTTCTCATTCAAGAGAATGAGTTTGGTTAAGTAGACAATTTAGTAGAATGGTGGAGATGTAGTCAGGTTGCTGGAAACTGAGGGATTTAATAAGGAGAGAAGAAAGGCAGTATATGAGTATGGCGGGAGGGATAGCAGGAAAATAAGAGAGAGCCAAGTACAAATGAGAAATTGATCATGGTTGAACAGATTGATTAATTCCCTATTTGTCTTCTGTAACTAAATTGAGCCAAATGATTTTGGAGCTCACTTTTTATAATTCTAGTAACTATTTTGTTCTGTAACTTAGCATGCAGATAAATTTGCATTAAATCTACTATTATAAACTCAGTATTTTGGTTCCCCCCAAATTAGTATGTGTGAAGCCCTAACCCCTAGTGTGCTGGTTTTAGGAGGTGGGGCCCTTGGGAGGTAATTACGGTTAGATGAGGTCAGGAGGGTGGGGCCCTCATGATGGAATTAGAGTCTTTATAAGAAGAGGAAGGGTGATCAGAGCTTGCTTTCTTTCCACCATGTGGGGCTATAGCAAAAGGTGGCCATCTGCAATCCAGAAGAGTGTCCTTTTCAAAAACAAAACCCTGCTGTACCTCGATCTTGGAATCTCCAGCCTCTAGAACCGTCAAGAAAATAAATGTTTATTGTGTTAGCCACCCAGTCTGTGGTATTTTGTTATGGAAGCCCAAGTTGAAACATGTACCTTGCTCTTCTCTTTAGCTCAGATGCCAAGGCAAATTTTTCATGCATTTTTCCACAGCCTAGTTGGTTAAAAAGTAGATAGTGATCCCTCAGTAACATGAGAAAATGTGATGACTAATAGCCACTTCTTAGAAGTGGTGTGGTACAGTAAAGAGAACCCAGGATGCATAATCAAAAGTGTGTCTCAACACCGGCCAGCCCTTCTGAATTGTGTGGCCCTGGCAGAATCATGATCTCCATAGCCTCAGTCTACACAGCCCTTTAATGGGAGAATGAGAACACCTGCCTCCCCTGATGTTTCAGAGAGTCAAGTATAGTTATTTGTATTGTAAATGGCAGGTACTTGCTAGATACATGATTCTGTAAGACTTTAGTACTATAAGTTATTTTACAGATGGACAAATGAGAGGTATGAAAGTGAATTAAGTTTCCTGTTAGGATTAAGTAACAACAAAAAAATTCCTAAAACTGACTCTATGGTGTTAGTCACTTACTTATTTTGCTTGTTTAGGTTGTAATTTTTTTTTCTTTCACAGAGTTACTCAGTTTTCAAAAATAGGATTAGTGCATGAAAACAAATTAAAACATGAAACATATTGTTTCTTCATGATTGACTACAACATGGTAATCGAAGGAAAATGAGAAGTAAATGAATCAGGGAAGAGATAAGAAGAGGGAGGAAATGAAGAGTGGATGGGGAACAATGTTGTTCTTGATTATTTTTGCGGTTCTTTCAACATGTATTGTTTTAACCTAACAAGTTCGTAAATGGAAAAAGTAGTTAGCAATAATTTTCCCAAGAAGCAACAGCAAGAAGAATGTGGCTTTCAAGGTCAGTTAAGATATCAAGAGTAGAAAAAGGAAAACAAATTGAGAAATCTCCAACATCTCAGTGTGATTTGGAAATTGTGATGTTCTTGATTTTCTCCCCATGCGACAGCACATTAGTGACAAAAGACATCTCTTATGTGTTCCCACCCTCTACATTTCCTTAACATATTTGATTCTGAAATTCATTTCCTCCCTCAGCTCTTCCTTACTTTTAATTACCAACTATTGTGGACAGTAGTAGTGGTAACTTAGTGTGTTTTATTTACCTTGGCACAGAACTCAGAGGTAAATTAAAGGACCATGTCTTAAATGGCTTTTTGCTATTTTAGCCTTTTTATTATAGCACTGAAACCCTTCACCATTTCCTCTCTTTTGGGGGTTAATAGAAAGCATTCTGGCTATTATATTTCATTTCCTATCTTGGTGTGGTCATACTAATAAAAAAATAAATATAGTGGTTGCCAATATCTGGTCTTGGAGATAAATGGAACCTAGTAGACACTTTATAGAGTGTTATAAATACAAAATACATTGGCCAAATGAAAGCTATATCTTGAATTATAAATTAATACAATAAAAGGAAGCATACATATTTTGCAAATACTGTAGATAGATAGATGTAAAGTTTTGTGAGTAATTATCCAAATTCGGAAGCTGGGAAGAAAGAGACGCAGCAAACGTCAGACTGTGTATAGTGTTTTTCTAGCACATTGCTATATTTCCTCACCAATAGTGAAAAAGAGATGTCCACGGCTTATTAAGTATGCTTTGGCTTAAAAGGTACAATGGATTACAGATAATTCTCTACTGTCTAGATAAATATTTTGATTTGCACCATTGCCAAGTCTTCTCAAAAGTACAGGAAAGTTTTCTGTCTTAGGCGACAAGGACCAATGGAAAGCTAGTCTTGCCCTGATGGACAGGAACAGGGGGTGTGGCAGAGGGGATGGGGCGGGAGGAAGCACTGTGAGAAGGTTTACAGTGGGGGCTGGAGGTGGAGCTTCTTTCTTGCACATCTGACTTGTTCAGATTCCGTTTGAGATCTAATTAGGTAACAAGCAAGTGACCAGTTCACCCAAACAACAAGTTGAGTAACCTACCCTACCCTCTGCCACCAATTCAAGAAGAGAGGAGAGATTTCTGTTTTGTCTCTTTGTCCAGACATTCACATCAGTAGCTCTATTTTTTTCTTTTTAGTCCTTGGTATTAGATGTATATTAATTCACCTTTGAAATTGGGTAATGGGGAATTGAAACAGGTTGGTTGTAACATTTTTAAGTTAACTCAAAAGTCAGGTTAGCTATAATTTATTTTTAGGAGGTACATCATATCTTGTAGGTAACAAAAATGATCATATTTCATTCTGCTTACCAAATGATTCAGTGTTCTTAATATTACTTTTCAAAGAGTACTTTGAATCAGGGAGAAGTTTTAATATTTCTCTATCTTATGTCTTTGAGAATTTGCAATATGGTGAAGTTGGATGTAATGGCTCAATTCAGAGCAGTGAGTGAGAATTAATAGATATAAAACATCAGCAATGAGTATGTAAAACGAAGATCTGCCTAAAGTCTTTGTTTCACTATATACAATTATAGTTTTTAAAAAAAAATTTCTAGAATTAAAAAATCATTGTGTGCACAACAAAAAGCAGTCAATTTACTTTATAAGGAAAAGGGGCCAGGCACAGTAGCTCACACCTGTAATGCCAGCACTTTGGGAGGCTGAGGCAGGCAGATCACGAGGTCAGGAGTTTGAGACAAGCCTGGCTAATATGGTGAAACCCCACCTCTACTAAAAATACGACAATTAGTCAGGCATGGTGGTGGGCACCTGTAGTCCCAGCTACTGGGGAGGCTAAGGCAGGAGAATTGCTTGAACCTGGGAGGCGGAGGTTGCAGTGAGCCAAGATCGCACCACTGCACTCCAGCCTGGGTGACAGAGTAAGACTCCATCTCAAAAAAAAAGAAAAGAAAAAAAGAAGGGAAAGGAAGAGCTATTCATCCAGATTTTCAAAAAATGTCCTAAGTCATGGAATTCAATCAATTCATTTAATTTTATGTCAAAAAGGAAAGAAACTCTCAGAAGCAGGCTTTTAGGCCTCTCCTGATTACTGCAGTGCTATTTGCTCTCAACATCATAAACTTCCTTTGCATTCACATCCAAATTTTTCATTGTTGGAATTCAGATATTCGGGGCTGACAGGAAAGTCTGCTTTTTTGGTATATAATTATTAAGTGCATTCATTTAATCTTCAGAGCATTGTACCACAACCTCTTTTGGAATGGGAGCTATGTTTTTAAAATAAAAATTAGTCAAGAACATAATGCTTTATATTTTGTCTGTAATCAGTACTTAACACATATAGCAGGTTTCCAGATAACGTTGTTGCTTTCAAAGTGGTTTCGTTATGATATTGATGAGAAAAAACAACAAACAAACAACAACAACAAAAGGAATCCTGGACAGGGCCTGTGGCTGTGTGGAGTTGGCATGTTCTTTCTCCCCTTTCTGCATGCGTTTTCTCCAGTTCCTTTGGTTTCCTCCCACATCCCAAAGATGTGCAAATTTGGTGTACTGACATGTCCACGTGGTCCCAGTGTGTGTGTGTGTGTGTGTGTGTGTGTAGGGGTGTGTGTGTGTAGGTGTGTGTGTGTGTGTGAGTGGCTGTGGGCCCTGAGATGGGATGGCTCCTGTCCAGGTGGGTTCCCACATTGCCTATGAGCCGCTGGGATAGGTTCTGACCATCTGCGGCCTTGAACTGGAATAAACAGTTTGGAGAATGAATGAATGAATGAATATGAATTATTGTCAAATAAAAATGCTTAAGGTCTACAGTAATCAATACAAATGTACAACAATAAATGATGTAAAAGGAAAGCTCTCTGGGAGTCACCACGTTTGTGACGGTTTGGTTTTGAACTGCCTGGTGGGAGGAGATGATGCTCCTGACGATTTTCGCTTTGCACATATTTACTTCTTAATTTAACTCATCACTACCATGACCACCGTCACTTACAGATGCACTAGAAATTGGAAAAATTATCCTTCTTGTTTTTATTAGTCTTTCTTAAATGTATGCGTAGCTCCCGTGGTTAATACTGGAGGTGTTTTGGGTCTTTATTTGGAAGTTTGGTGATATTTGTGCCCATGAGTTTGCCACAGAAACTTAACTCTGTGTTTTTGTTTTGAGACATGGTCTCAATCTATTGCCCAGGCTAGAGTTCAGTGGTGTGATCATAGCTCACTGAAGGCTCTACCTCCTGGGCTCAAAGGATCTGCCAGCCTCAGGCTCCTGAGTGGTACTGGGGAATAAAGGCACACACCACCGTGTTTGGCTAATTTTTTTTTTTTTTTTATTTTTGTAGAGATGGGGTCTCACCATGTGGCCCAGGTTGGTCTCGAACTCTTGGGCTCAGATGATCTTCCCACCTCAGCCTCCCAAAGTACTGGGATTACAGGTGTAAGCCACTCCACTCAGCCTAACTCTTGTTTGTATCAATTAGCTTACGGGAAAATTGATTTTGTTATGCGGTGTTTCTCTTAAAGTCACCAACAATGACAATATCAAACAACAGCAGCAACAGCTCTACCCTGATACTCCTCCCTGACTCCTTCACTTCTAGTTGGAGTTGGAGGGTGAGAGGTTGTAGTGACTTGAGGCCTGAAGTTTCTGCCTGCTTGTTTTAATGTGTTTACCACTTTAAACTTTGGATCTTAGCTTTAGGAAGTAATGGTGAAATCTATTGAGCAATGAGTTTCTTCCCCAACTGATTCATCTAATCTCAGCGCCATCTTGTAAGATGTGACCTTTGGTGGACCTCGGTGTGCCCCATGTTTCCTCTGTCACGCACCTAGGGCTACCTTGAGCAACTGGTAGTAGAGAAGAGAAATGTCGCCCAAATGTTTCCTATTTTACATATACAAAACCCTGATTTATATAAAAATTATCTTTTTCCTAATTCCAACACTCATTCTGTCAATAACTACTCAGAAGACACGATAGCACAGCAGTTAATCATTCAAATATTCGTGTTAGATAATCACGAATCTCTATTTTCCTCCTGAAAAATGTTAAAATCTCTATTTTGCTGCAATTCTATGAACTTTTGATTTGTTGAGAAATCTTTGGGTTATTTTTTAGTTTTACTTTTCTATTTATTCCTTCAGAATTTGGCTTCATTAAGTGTTTTTTAAAATTTTTAAAAAACTTTTTAAGCTTTTATTTTAGGTTTAGGGGTACATGTGAAGATTTGTTACATAGGTAAAGTCGTGTCCTGCAGGTTTGTCATACAGATTACTTCATCACCCACGTTTTAAGCCCAAGATCTAATAGCTTTCTCTTCTGCTCCTGTCCCTCCTCCCGCCCTCCACTCTCAAGGAGGCCCCAGTGTCTGTTGTCTCCTTCCTTTGTGTTCATAAGTTCTCATCATTTAGTTCCCATTTATAAGAGAAAACATGTAGTATTGGTTTTCCATTCCTGCATTAGTTTGCTAAGGATAATATCCTCCAGCTCCATTCACACTGCCGCAAAAGACATGATCTCATTCCTTTTTATGGTTGTGTAGTATTCCATAGCGCTTATATATATATATACACACACCATATTTTCTTTATCCAATATGTCATTAATGGGCTTTTAGGTTAATTCCATGTCTTTGCTATTGTGAGCAGTGCTGCAATGAACATTCACATGCATAGGTCTTTATGGTAGAATGATTTATATTCCTCTGGGTGTATGCCCAGTAATGAGATTGCTGGGTTGTATAGTGGCTCTGCTTTTAGCTCTTTAAGGAATTGCCATACTGCTTTCAACAATGGTTGAACTAATTTACACTGCCACCAACCAGTGTATAACTGTTCCCTTTTCTCTGCAACCTTGCCAGTGTCTGTTATTTTTTGACTTTTTCATAATAGCCATTCTCAGTGGTATAAGATGGTAATGTTAATCCAGTATCTCATTGCGTAAGATAACACATACACACACACACACACACATATACACATATAAATATATATGTATATATATATGTTACACAATCAGTATCTCGTTGTTTTGATTTGCATTTCTCTAATGATTGGTGATATAGAGTGTTTTTCATATGCTTGCTGGTCACATGTATGTCTTTTTTTGAAAAGTGTCTATTCATGTGCTTTGACCACTTTTTAATGGGGTTGTTTGTTTTTCTTTTGTAAATCTGTTTACATTTCTTATAGGTGCTTGATATTAGGCCTTTGTCAGATGCATAGTTTGTGAATATTTTTTTCCGTTCTGTAGCTTGTCTGTTTAGAAGTCAGGTGACATGATGTTTCCAGCTTTGTTTTTTTCTTTGTATAAAAAGCTTTGCTTTTTTCTGTTTTTCATCTGGTTAGTAGATTTTCCTCAATCCCTTTATTTTGAGCCTATGAGTGTCATTGTGTGAAGGGTCTCTTGAAGAAAATATACCATTGGATTTTGCTTTTTTACCAGGCTTGCCACTCTGTGCCTTTTAAGTGGGGCATTTAGCTCATTTACATTCAAGGTTAGTATTGATATGTGTGGATTTGATCCTGTCATTGTGCCGTTAGTTGTTTATGTTGGCGTGTTTGTGTCGTTCCTTTTTAGTGAGACTGGTTCATGTGTTTAAGTGTGTTTTTGTATTAGCTGGTAGTGGTCTTTCCTTTCTATATTTAGTGCTCCTTTCAAGGTATCTTGTAAGGCAGGTCTGATGGTAACACACTCCCTTGACATTTGCTTATCTGAAAAGGATCTTATTTCTCCTTTGCTTAGGAAGCTTAGTTTGGTTGGATGTGAAATTCATGGTTGAAGGTTTTTTGTTGTTGTTGTTTAAGAATGTTGAATATATGCCCCTGATCTCTCCTGGCTTATAGAGTTTCAGCCGAGAGGTTCACTGTTAGCTTGATGGGGTTCCCTTTGTAGGTTACCTGCCCTTTCTCTTTAGCTGTCTTTAACATTTTTTCTTTCATTTTGACCTTGGAAAATCTGACAATTATGTGTCTTTGGGATGATCTTCTTGTGTAGAATCTTGCAGGAGTTCTCTGTATTTCTCGAATTTGACTGTTGGCCTCTCTATCAAGCTTGGGGAAGTTTTCATGAATGATATCCTGAAATATGTTTTCCAAGTTGTTTGCTTCCTCCCCCTCCCTTTCAGGGATATCAGTGATTCTTCAATTTGTCCTCTTTACATAATCCCATACTTCTTTGAGGTTTTTTTCATTCTTTTTTGCTATTTTTCTTTATTTTTGTCTGACTTTTATTTCTGAGAGTCAGTCTTGAAGTTCTGAGATTCTTTCCTCAGCTTGATTTGTTCTCCTGTTAATACTTGTGATTGCACTGTGAAATTCTTGCATTGTGTTATTCAGCTCTGTCAGATCTGTTGAGTTCTTTTTTAGGCTGGTTATTTTTTCCTTCATTGGCTCCCCATTGCCCACAGAATAAGGTGCTGCCTCTCCTTTGCTTAGCAGTGAGATTCCTCATGGGCCTGCCTACAGTCTTCCTTTATAGCAAATGTCTCACAGTTTTTTTTCATGAAGCCTAGGTCAGGCCAAAACAACCTCTTGGAGCTCTCTGTCCTTGCATCCAGAAATCTTGACTTTGTTCCTCTCCCGATACATTCCTTCTGCTTACATTTTTCTTTGCTGTGACTCTGGGTGCTCCAGTGGTAATGTTTTTTCAGGCCTAACTCAAATTTCATCTCCTCCCTGACATCTTTCCTAATCTAGGCCCCCATAGTCACCTTTTCTCCGGAGGTCACAGTGCGTGCTCTGAGCCATACTCGTAACCTTGCTTTGTTGTGATATAGGATTTTAGTATGAGATTCTTCAACACGGTAAATAGAGATTTTTGTCTACATGGTGGAAGGAATATGGGAACTGAGAAATTCAAAAGGAATGAAATTTGAGTTGGACAGATGTCAAATATACCTCAAAAGTGTCTGGGAAGGAAAAACAGAGGGTTTTTTCTTAGTAACCACCTTTTGGCCCCCTTTTTTTTTCCTTTAGGGTATCATTTTCTACATAGGAACTGAAGAACAACGCCCCTTACTTTTTAAGAAGACGCTTCTTTTACCCATAGGAAGGGAGTATTTTAGAGAAAATGGAAGATTATATTTTGGCTCTAAAAATATCAGTTACAAAACTGCAGTATTTCTGATGAATGGGTTTATGAATAAGTACACAATGTGACAAAAAAAATTTATCTTCATGCCAAGAGAGAACCATTATATGACACAATATGGAGATCTGAAATGCTTGAAAGCCAGGTGGCCATGTTCCATAGAAAAGAACAGATGTGGAAAGGATTTAGATAGGGAGCTGCATGTTTGAGAGGTTGTCTTCATCTATTTTGTGTTGCTATAACAGAATATCTGAGACTAGAAATTTCTAATAAACAGAAACTTATTGGCTCACAGTTCTAGAGTCTGGGAAGTCCAAGATTGAGAGGCTGGCATTTGGGGAGGGCCTTCTTGCTGTGTCATCCCATGGTGATAATAAAATAATTCTTTATAAAAATGAATTTGGTATCCATGGTTATGCTGGCTTGTGGGAGAAGATGGAAGGGTGGTTACAAAGCTATTGCCTTGGCTCTGGAAATAAGAACTGAGAACTTCAACTAGGAGAAGGGCAACAGGAATGGAAAGATGGAGACGGACATAATGCACACTGTAATGTAGCCTCAGGAACAAGAAGTTGAATGAGTTTGGCATGTGCAATAAGAAGGAAGAAGGAAAAGGTGAACCCAAAGGTACAAGCCTGGGCAATTACAAGAATGCTGGTCACATCACAGAAACCAGAAACGCAGGATAAATGGGTTTAGGAGTTGAGATGATGAAAAGAGATGTTATAGGTACTGTAGATAGAGTATTACTAATATTTTAGATAAGTTAAACAAAAAAAAAATTCAGTGAAGTTTTTTTTTTTTTTTTTTTTTTTTTTTTTTTTTTTTTTTTGAGACGGAGTTTCGCTCTTGATACCCAGGCTGGAGCGCAATGGCGCGATCTCGGCTCACCGCAATCTCCGCTTCCTGGGTTCAGGCAATTCTCCTGCCTCAGCCTCCTGAGTAGCTGGGATTACAGGCACGCGCCACTGTGCCCAGCTAATTTTTTGTATTAGTAGAGACGGGGTTTCACCATGTTGACCAGGATGGTCTCGATCTCTTGACCTCGTGATCCACCCGCCTCGGCCTCCCATCAGTGAAGTTTTGAACTCCAAATACTGAAGGTAAGAGGTTTCAAACCTCTTGTAGAGAGTTGTGAAGGATGAGTTAGAAGAAAGTGCCTACCTGGCCACAACGGAAAGGAAGTTTGGTTTCTAAATCATTTCAATCCATTTGGCTCAAGCAGGTAAACATCTTTGTAGAGA
The DNA here is from genome assembly GCF_030222135.1 of Aotus nancymaae. NCBI lineage: Eukaryota > Metazoa > Chordata > Mammalia > Primates > Aotidae > Aotus > Aotus nancymaae. The sequence goes on along the minus strand of NW_026988450.1, from coordinate 11,483,737 downwards.
AATCTCTCAGGAAATTGTGTTTATAGCTCCTTATGTGATCATCAAATATTTACTTTCTGGGAAGGAAATTTTATGCTAAATAAAGGGGATCCCTTGTGTTTTCTATTACAACAAAGTAAAAATAAATGCCAAACAAGGTGGTTGTTAAAGTAAAAAAAAAAAAAAAAAAAAAAAATACACTGAAACATCCTTTACTGAATCCTGTTAATATTTATTGAGGAAGCAGCACTATTTACTTCTGAGTAAGGGTTAATTGTCTCTGTTAGGCATTGGAGGATGTGGGGCAGTTTTTATTGCAAAGCAATTAATTTGCTCCTCATTCCTACCTGTTTCCAGATCTTCCAAGGGTCTTAATTTTAACTCAACTTACTTGCTATGAAAAATACATAGGTAGCTTCATTTTAAGTGTTTTTTTAAAATTTATTTTTTAAAAGTTGTGGCAAAAAAACTGTACATGTTTATCAAGCAATTTTAATATTAGGCTATTTTTGTCATCTTCTTTCTAGCATGCCCATTTACAGTATATGGTAATATTTATAGTTATATACTTAACACCTTAATAGGGGCTTCAAATATTTAGCAAAACAGTTATTTTTTTCAGTACATATTTGGTACATATGTACCACATACTGTGTTAAATGCTTGACATGAATTATTTTATTAATCTCCACAACTTGTAATATGATTACAGTCAATCTTCGCTATTCATCACTTCTGTATTTGCAAATTTACATATTTGTAAAAATTGATTTGTAACCTCATTGTCAATACTGGTGATTTTGCTGTTTCAGATGACCCCCAAGGGTAGTGCTGAAGTGCTGTCTGGTTTTCCTAAACACAAAACGCTGTATAGTACCTTATGGAGAAAATGCACGTGTTAGATAAACTTCCTTCAGGAGGGAGTTGTAGTGCTGGTGGCTGTTCAATATTAGCTAATCAGCAATATTTTATTGAGGGAATAGCACTGTTTACTTCTGAGTAAGGGTTAATTGTCTCTGTTAGGGATTCAATATGCTGCGGTTAAACGGAAACACACATAAAAAAGGTTATGTATTGAATGTATTGATCAGCTGATGGAAATGTGACCAGAGGCTGGCAGGGTTCTAACCCCATATTTTCCATAAAAGCAATGGTTCAGTATTCACAAATTCAGTGTTTTTAGTCACTTTAGAGTGTAACTACCATGAATAATGAGAATCAACTGTCATCTCCACTTCATAGTTGAGGAAGCTGAGACCTGGGTTACATGCCTGAAGGCTTTCTGAATCTAAGTGGGCCCCAATCAGCTCAGCTTAAGGACCTCAATCCTCTGCTTCTTACAATTGTCCTTTTGCTCCTTTCTGTGATCTTTTGTTGTTGATATTTTCATTTCAGCCATTTGAATTGTAAGGAACATTTCTTCCACTTTGAGTTTGAAGGTTATTTCCTGGCTGCCACTCGTGCATAGGAATTGGAGATGGTTTGACAAAACAGCCTAGTCTTGGGCATTGAGACTTCTTGACTGTGTTGTCTACTCACCTTTGTCGACAGGGCGTGTGTGCCTAGAGGAGCTGGAATTGTGGGCAGTATGGTAATGGGGGCAGAGGAAAAGTCAGTCCTCATATGGGGTCAAAGGAATTGTCAACCTTTATTCTTATCCCCAGTAATTCTGAGCACAGCACCTTCAAGCCTAGTGTTGTTGTCTACATTTTATCTTTAGCTAAGATTTTTAAGATTTATGATTGGCACATTGTATTAGTCTATTCTCACACTGCTAATAAAGACATACCTGAGACTGGATACATTATCAAGGAAAGAGGTTTAATTGACTCACAGTTCTACAGGGCTGGGGAGGCCTCAGGAAACTTACAATCATGGTGGAAGTGGAAGCAAACGTCTTTCTTCACATGGTGGCAGCAAGAAGTACAGAGTGATGGGTGGGGGAAAGCCCCTTATAAAACCATCAGCTCTCATGAGAACTAATTTGCTACCATGAGAACAGGATGGGGGGACCACCCCCCATGATTCAATTATCTCCACTGGGTCCCTCTTGCAACAGGTGAGGATTATGGGAACTACAATTTAAGATGAGATTTGGGTGGGGACACAGCCAAACCACATCATTCTGCCCCTGGCCCCTTCCAAATCTCATATCAGTACAATTCAAAATACAATCATGTCCTTTCAACAGTCCCCCAACGTCAACTCATTCTAGTACTAACCCAAAAGTCCAAGTCCAAAGTCTCATCTAACACAAGGCAAATTCCTTCTACCTATGAGCCTATAAAATCAAAAGCAAGTTAGTTACTTCCTAGATACAAAGGGGGTACAGGTTTTGGGAAAACACACCCATTCTAAACAAGAGAAATTGGCCAAAACAAAGGGGCTATAGGCCCCATGCAAGTCTGAAATCCAATGGGGCAGTTATTCAACCTTAAAGTTCCAAAATGATCTCTTTTGATTCCATGTCTCATATCCAGAGTGTGCTGATGCAAAAGGTAGGCTCCCATGGCCTTGGGCAGCTCTGCCCCTGTGACTTTGCTGAGTACAACCCCACTCCTGGTACAAATTTACTGTATTAGTCCATTCTCACACTGCTAATAAAGACATACTCAAGACTGGGTAATTTATAAAGGAAAGAGGTTTAATTGACTCACAGTTCCACAGGACTTGAGAGGCCTCAGGAAACTTACAAACATCATGGAAGGGAAAGCAAACACATCTTTCCTCAGATGGTGGCAGCAAGGAGAAGTGCAGAACAAGAGGTGGGGAAAGCCTCTTATAAAACCGTCAGATCACATGAGAACTAACTCACTGTCACCAGAACAGAATAATGGGGAAACCACCCTCATGATTCAATTATCTCCCCTTGGTCCCTCCCATGACACATAGGGATTATGGGAACTACAATTCAATATGAGATTTGGGTGGAGACACAGCCAAACCATATCACACATGATCATTGTATACATTTATGTAGTATAATGTGTTGTTTCAATACATGTATAAATTGTGTAATGATCAAATCAGGGTAATTAGCATATTGATCACCCTAAACATTGATTATTTCTTTGTGATGAGGACATGCAATACATTACTGCCAACTCTAGTCATCCTACTGTCCAATAGACCACCAGAACTTACTCTTACTATCTAACTGGGCCTTGTACCCCTTGGCCAATCTCTCACCATTACCCCCTTCCCTCCCTATCCTCTGGTAACCTCTACTCCCTAATTCTATGACATCAATGCTCTTCACTTCAACTCATCAGCATCATTAAATACTCATCATCCATAACTTCCTGAAAAAGCGTGTCTGTTTGCAATCACTTAAGGTAATTGAACAATTACATTTTGTTAAAAGCACAAACATGTTAGCAATAGTACACATTTCCACTTAACAGTTTACTAGTCTGGCACAGGCACCTTAATTTGCAAGTCTTTTTTCTCCTGGAACTCTGAACTTCCAGCAACTAATATCTGCAATCCCCAATTTACTTTATGTTTTAGAAATTACTTTTTTCTAAATACAAAATTAATTCATATTCATCACAGACTATTTTTGAGAAATACAGAAAAGCAAGGAGATTACAAAAGGTATTTGTCAGTTCCATCCCTCACATGTAATTTTAAATTCACAAGCATTTTGGTGTGTCCTTTCAGTCTCTTCTCCTCTGTGATTTATATAGTAACATAATGTTGTGTTCTAAGTTTTTTAAAACTTAATATCATACTATAAATAGTTTTCCATTTTTAAAGATTTAGATAATACTATTTAAGTGACAGTAAAATATTCTATTGTATGGTCTAATCACAAATTATTTAGTAATTTCATATAGTTGTGTATTTAGGTTGTTTGCTTTTTTTGGACATTATACAACTTTACCATAAGAATTTTTGTAGCAAAATCCTTGGATAAATTTTCTCTGTTGTTTTCTTTGGAAAAGTTATTAGAAATAAAATTGGTAGGTCAACAATATGCACATTTTTGAGGCCTTTGAAAAACTTATACCCAGTTGCAGTATAAATATTGGTTAACATCCAAAAACCTTTTACTCTTGAACTGAATTTCCTGCACATCAGCAAACATTAGTGGTATGATGGACAGGCAGTGTGAGGCCTAAAGAAATATACTTCAAGGACAGTGTTTTAGAAGAGAAATCACTACTTCTTAAAATTTTAAGTGTTGATGGCAGAAAGATAAAGGGATATTAGAACCAGATTTGGGGTGGGAAAGCTCAGCGGGCAGTTGTCATAAGGGGCCTATTTTTCCCCACAATTCCAGATTATCCTGACATAGGACGTATACTTAAACTTGCCTGGAACATAAGCTGTAATGGGATAATGACTTTTGAACACCTTATTTTAAAATCAGAACCTGCCACCTCTCCATTAACTGGCCAAATTCCCAAACAATAGTCAGTCTGGAGCTTGGAGCACTTATTCAAAAGTAACACTTGCAGAAATGGTTGCTGCAGGGTACAGCTCCGTTGGGCAAATCCTCCTTAGTGATGAAATAGAATCATTTAGTACAGCAATTCTGTATCTGCAGCTGCACATGCCTGTTTTCATCTATCTATTTTCATCTCTTGGAAAGATAACCATTGTGTCATTAGTGACTGATACCATTGATTAACTTTTAACCATTATGCCTATAGAAAAACAACTACCACCACATCAGCCTTCCTGCTTAGAGAGAAATTAAGAATCAGTTCATGGGAGGGGATATGTGTTGCTAACATCTAGCAGCCAGGCCCACTCAACTGCTTCTTCCATGGTGTGCATGTGAATTGCATTAGATCCAGGAAAGCATTACATGCGGTTTATATGTCAGATCAAAATTTCTTTTCTGGGGCCTGAAAAAATCAGCTACCAAAGAGCAATAACATTCTTCCTTTTCATCAAGGAAACTTTTATTGTGCACATTCTTAGTTTGTGCATACCCAAGTTTGTCACAAAGACGAGAATTGAGTGCTTTTGTGTCTTCTGAGTAGCTGGTGGTGGCAGCAAATAAAATTTACTTTGGGAATTGTGCTTATGCTAAAGCAAGCAATTTATGCACTCACTTATGCATCAGCAAGCAGTTCAAAACTGGTTTCAGGGCTGGAAGAAGCAGTACGCTATTTGTCTTTGAGGCCACTACTTCCTCTTCTTGGACACTATCTTCACTTTCTGTTGTTCCCACTTCCTTTCTTGCAACCTGGGTCACAGAAAACAAGGATCTGATAAACAAATTTTCAGTGAGATGATGATAATGTATGTTACCTCCTAAGACTATTTAGAAGAAGGACCACAAGAAAGAGGACACCCTTAACAGAAAAGTAATGAATTTCCAATGTGAGTTTCTGTGCCATTGTGATATGCGTATACATGCTTGTAGAGACGTGTATTTACTTTGGTTGTAAGAGGCATGTGGGAAACATCAGAATCAAGACTAGAAGAATATATTTCTCTACAATTCCATTGTTTTTATTTGGCCAAAGGGATTGTCAATTTATCAACAAATTGTCAATGTGAACAGCCAGGTGGTTGGTGGAAGATAAAGATTCCCTTTTCATTTATAGTTCTGTATACTTCGTCTCCTGCAATTACAGGAGCAGAATTTAGAAGCTGTAAAGCTTTGATTACTATTAAAATCACCGACTCTGTTTTTGCATTGTTAAAAAAATTCAACATGGTTCATTTCAGCAAATTTATGCTTGATTATACTGGAAATGTTTCCATAGCTCACTGTTTTCTTTTTGAACTAGGAACAAATGTGTGCTTAAATTTAATTGGTTACAATTCCTAGTCAGTAGTGAAGCACATAGGATTTTAGAAGTGATGAACAGAATTAATGTGTCACCTCCTCCCTGTACACTCCAGCACTTACTGTTATATTAGAATTAAGATTTCTTTATAGGTACAAATGTCTACTCACAAGAGGCAAGGAAAGATGGAAGAAATTGTATGCAATAAACAGGAGCTTTTCTAGCCTAATTTCATTGGACATATCTTTTAAGTTATTTTCTTTCTTTCTTTATTCTTTTTCCTTCTTTTTTTTTTTTTTTTTTTTTTTTTGACGTAGTCTTGCTCTGTTGCCCAAGCTGGAGTGCAGTGGCACGATCCCGACCCACTACAACCTCCACCTCCCAGGTTCAAGTGATTCGCCTGCCTCAGCCTCCAGAGTGGCTGAGATTACAGGCACTCGCCACTTGCCCAGCTAAATTTTTTTTTTTTTTGGCAGAGACAGGGTTTTGCCATGTTGGGCAGGGTGGTCTCAGACTCCTGACCTCAAGTGATCCACTCACCTTGGCCTCCCAAAGTGCTGGGATTACAGGTGTGAGCCACCGTGCTTGGTCATTTTTCTTTTTATTAAAAAGAAAATCTTATCTTTTCGGTAATAAGCAGCAAACATTTAGGTCTAACAGGAACTTGGGAGTATTTTGTGTGTGTGTCTGTTTTAGAGATGGAGTCTTGCTGTGTTGCCCAGGTTGGAGTGAAGAGGCTATTCACAGGCATGATTGTGGACACTGCAGTCTCACACTCTTGTACCCAAGCAATCCTCCCACCTCAGCCTCATGAGTAGCAGGGACTACAGGTGCGCTCCACCATGCCTAGCTTATTTCATGTGACTTTGTCTTTAATTTGGAGTAGAGGAGTACATCCAGGATTGAATAAGAGCAGTACTAGTGGACACAAGCCAATAGACAGTCTACCCAGACCCCAAGGTACCCACTGCACAGCCCTTTTTCTGTGTACGATGCCAGCTACATAGGGGATCCTATAGGAGGAAGGAAAAGCCCACATTTGCTTTATAATGGGTGGCCTTGCTCTGTGGGTGCAGATGGAAAGTGCGTGAGGGCTGCAGCCTCATTCAAAGGTGGCTTGCAGAGTGTGGCGAGAGGAAATCCTCTTCATGGGTGGAGGTTCTAGCAGCACCCTTGGTCACTCACTTTATAATGAAAGAAGAGGCAGCCCACAGCTAGAAATTAATGAGAATCATGGGACATACTGGAAGGTCATAGATGCATATTGATGGATAGAAGGAGTGGGCTTGAAAGTGAAGATCTTTATGCCATGTCAACACTCACAAGACTGTCCACGGAAGAGGCACTGAATGACTGAGAAGATAGAATGACCTGGTTTGTGGACATCAGCCCATCCCTACCCGTCACCACCTAGAGCTGACTCAATGAGCTCATGAATACAGTGGCCATGGAGTCAAGGCATAGGGCCCCACAGCCCGGACCCACACTCACCAAGCCCATCTAGCTGCCACTGTCTAAACCGCCAGCTTCAGAGAACACTGTGAGAACTCTCATCTTCTCCAGGGTGCATCTCCTTGTCCTGGTGCATTTCTTCCCCACCCCTGCCCTGCTGCTGGCTTCAGTCTATGCCAAAGAGGCCTGTATTGTAAATTTTAAAAACTTTTTATTTTCCCAATGCCTCATAATCACACAGGTCATGAACACCCCACCCAGGGCCCAGGTGCAAGGTTTGTCTAGCCACAAGTTCCTCTTCTTGTTCTCCTCTGACTGTGACTTAGTGACATTTAAAGACGCCAATAAAACTCCCTCATGCCTCTTGCTTGTGTACTCCACCAGGACCCCCAGTAAAGGCACTTGCTCATGGGGTTCACTCTCTTGTGCCCCCACCTGCTTTGTGGAATGCTTGCTTGGTGTTTCTTACACCCTGCATGGCATGGTGTGGCCTGTGTCGCTCTCTATGACTATGAGTAGAACAAATCTTATTTCACATGTTCTCCGAGTGTAATGACCAAAGTCAGAGACTGGAGAGATCTCCAGAGTTGGAGAGATCCTTAAAGACCCCACAAGGGGGACTGACTCCACGATTTACAACATGAGGTCACAGATTCATTCTTAAAACAGCTTCTTGAAAAATCTGAGAGTTTTCATTTTGCAGTACTACCACAACACTTAGAATTCTTAAAGAAAACTTTTCACTAGTGAAGCTAAGCAAATTCAGTTTTAGTCTTAGTAGGCATTTGACTTAAAATTATTTTAGTTGCCTTAAGATAGTAAACTGACATTTATTTAAAAGGTCGTTTTTTTTTTTTTTTTTTTTTTTTTTTTTTTTTGAGACGGAGTTTCACTCTTGTTACCCAGGCTGGAGTGCAATGGCGCGATCTCGGCTCACTGCAACCTCCACCTCCTGGGTTCAGGCAATTCTCCTGCCTCAGCCTCCTGAGTAGCTGGGATTACAGGCATGCGCCACCATGCCTAGCTAATTTTTTGTATCTTTAGTAGAGACGGGGTTTCACCATGTTGACCAGGATGGTCTCGATCTCTTGACCTTGTGATCCACCCGCCTCAGCCTCCCAAAGTGCTGAGATTGCAGGCGTGAGCCACTGTGCCTGGCCTAAAAGGTCAGTTTTAATTGCACTCAAAAAGCATTACAGAAATCTCTTATAAGAAAATACCATCTTCTCCCATAGCATCTATATGGTCTTTTCATAAATTGAGCATTGAAATAAAAGCATAGCAAGGAGGTCTTAAGACACTAATCTGCCCTTTAGTAAAAGAGTTATAAAAGGTTTGTAAAAATTTCACCTCATGATCAAATAGGTTAAAATAAAATGGAATGATCTATAAGACTGCATTTAAACCTTATATATAAACTTTCATTTAAATTGGAGTTAACATTAATAAACTAATGCAAGGGTAAAATTTGGCTTTGAACAGAATTATAATGTCATAGTAAAGCCTAAAAAAGGTTTTGCCTTTTGAGTCATCATTTAGGCAAAATAATTTATGGCAATCTGGAAATTGTCCTTCCTAATGCCTGGCCTTTTGTATGATTTAGAGGGCCCCCTGAAACATTCAGAAAAGAGGTAAACAGGATTATTTGACATGTGTAATCTCATGAAATCACCAAAATGATGTCCAATCTTCTTTAAGTTACATTTTGGTGAATAATACTAATATATGCTCAAAAATCGTATGGGATTTCTAAAATTCTAATGTCTAAGTATATGCTATCAATCATTATTATTATTATTTTTTATTGCATTTTAGGTTTTAGGGTACATGTGAAGAACATGCAAGATTGTTGCATAGGTACACAGATGGCAGTGTGATTTTCTGCCTTCCTCCCCATCACCTATATCTGGCATTTCTCCCCATGCTATCTCTCCCCAACTTATCAATCATTATTAAGGGTAAAGTTATTGTAAACCATCAAGATAAATAAACTTCTTTGTCAGTCATATTTTTAACTGTTACTATCCTGGAAATTTTGTCATTTGAAGATAATTGGTGTCTTGCTTTGTTGTTTCTCAAAAAACAATTTATAATCAAGCTATATTAAGGACTTCAACAGGTGTTCTCAAATGCAGGCTTTTAATGGCTTTAAAAATTGTAACAATGGAATAAAAAAAGAACATACGGGACTCATAAAGAACTGATATGTTCACAAATATCAGGCAAAACAAGAGTAAACTAAGCGAACTGCACTCAGAAAGTTTAAGCAAACTTTTTAACTTTTGCTTGGAATATTGCTGATCCTTCTTTTGTTTTTCAGAGTCAAGGAAACTTATTTTAAACTATTTACAGCCTTTAATAATTGAGTAAGTATATTCCCGTGAACAAATTTTGGAGCATGTTTATTTTTGTTTGCCTGGTTTCTCTAAAATTTGAAGACTACTTGTAAGTACTCTTAACTTATGGCAATATAACTGTTTGCATCGGTGCAATAAGAATCCATTTTTCTTTGTGAACAGGACACAATTTAAAAAGCTGGTTATTTTACCAAGGGTTTAACTGAAATGGTGTGTTTCCCTTTAAAGAATCAAGCTTGACATGCAGAGCCAATAAAAGCCCCTTGGGGAAAACTGGCCTTATACCTTGTCTACACAGTCCCCGCACAGGGTTCCTAAAGCTGGCAGTTTAGCTGCTATGGTCTAAACTGCCAGCTTCAGAGACCTGTGGTCAGTAAAGAATGTCAGTTTCTAAGAAGTCTGGAAGCTCTGAGTTTATCTTGGGACCTCAAGAAAAGAGGATCATCCAACTCACAAGTATCTGAGGATACAAACCCATGGCTGGGCTGGGCTTTAAAGTCCTATCTGAAATTAATTGTGGAACAGAGTTTCATCAGAACCATTTCAAAAGGCCTATGTAAAAATAACCTTTCTTGCTTCACTCTATGCAAATAATCAGGCCAATTATAAGACTAAAATTTATTTGTAATTTGTTTTTACCAAAAATGAGAACTGGAGAGAAAAATTGTGCTCCAAAACTTATCATACATTTGTCGTTAAACCTTAGTCTTGTTAATTGTTTTTTAACTTTTTGCCTACATTTTAGACTAACCTTGCTATTCCTGTGAATCAAGTGATAATCTTCTGCAGCTTAGAAAACAGAAAAAGGGATGGGCAACGTAGAATAAATATGCTAGTTCTGGGCAATTATCTTCCAAAGTCTACCAGGTAATGAAAATGAATAGAATGCCAATAACCCAAAGATTTATTTGTTTGGGAAAATAAAACCAGGAAACTTCATAGACCCTCCCAAAGGAAGATTCTACATCTTAGCAAGTAAAATTTTAAATGGAAATTATCTACCACACCACACTTGTGGAAATTGCTATACTCCCTCTACTATTTGCAATAGGGTTATACAATAGTAGCACCTTCTAAGATATTGCACGGAGTTTCCATTGCTGTCGTAGTTTGCTTAATTATTATCCTTATAACCAGGATAATAGTTACTGACAAAAAGGAAGCATAAAAGTTTTACTATCACTAAGACTGCTAGAACTTTTTATTGGGTTTAGTGATGCACTTTTAAATGAAACATGATCCTTTTGGATTAACATCTCTAGTAAAGTAAAGGAAAATCTACAGGTACTTAAAATTCAAATCAAAATTATTAACGGCCTCAAGGAAAATGTTGCCTTCAGCCCTGGGTGGCTACAATCCCTCTTTAATGAATTCCAGTCTTTATGGAATTGGTGAACCCCTTTATTAAGCTCTCTTTTACTTATGTCTTGTAATAATATTTGGACCCTGTATACTGAATACTATAACTCAAATTGTTTAACTGAACCACACATGGACACACCATTCTTCTGAGGACCCTTAGATTGACCCCAGGAGAGCTGCTGTTCCCCATTAGACGCTTTTCAGCAGGAAGTAGCCAGAAAGTCATTACTCAAACCCCACTAACAGCAGTTAGTGTGATACCTCCAAGAGGGAATATGGTAGAGTTATTAAGAAATTATTTTAGGCAGATAGAGAAAAAAAGTGGTCCTTGGAAAGTTTTCATTTTTTGAAGCATTTTTCCGAAAAAGTTTCTTGTAAAGCCCTGTCTCTTAGAGCCAGGCCACCAACCTTTAATATGTAAATATCAGCTATTAGAAACTGGGTCCACCCCACATGGAAATTCCCCAGGCATTCTTGCCCTTGCCCCACATGTTCCTGGCAACATGGCTGCCCCCATGTATCCCCATGAGTGTAGAACATCATGGTGCCCTGTATTTGCATATTAAAAGGCAAGGGTGGGAAGGCCAGCTTTTTTGTGGGCTATGTGAATGACATGCCTAGTCAAACCAATCCCCGTCCCTATGCAAATCAGACACCACCTCCTCCAGCCTCTGTATATATACCTGGTTGGTATCTGTGGCAAGTGGGGACCTCCTCTTTCAGCTTTGGAGCCCCACCTCCCTCTGTCTCAGTGTGCGGGGAGCTTCTTTCTTTTCTGTCTTTTCCCTTCTTTCTTGCCTCTTAAACTCTCTGTTCCTTAAAACCACACGCAAAAAAAGCAAAGTATGATGGGCTCATACAAAGTGCCAAAGGCGAGAAGTTAGCTTTCTTTAAAATTTCACTTCCCCCAGCTTTTAAATATAAGTGTATCTCAATTATTGTAGGAAAGTATTAATATGATCTTATCAATTCACAGTATTTTATCTAAATGTGGTGAAGTCTTCAATATGTTTGAGAGAAAAAAATAAAGTGATGTTACACATATGAAAGACCAATACCATAACTGAGAAAACAAGCATGTACATTTGTAATGTCTTCAACCTGTCAAGATGATGAACATGTAGCAGTTTAACTTTTGAGAAGTATATTCTTGGCAACGGAGTAATTTCAACTGGGAAAAGTAACCCTTGAAACAGTTAGGGGATTATCTGGAGTTTTGGCATTTATATAAAGCCTGCTTATTTGGAACAAACCTACTTTGGAGTTTTAAGATTTGTAAAATGTCACCCTACCTTGTATTTTGAACTTTATTAAAATGACCTGCAGCTAAAAATGTCCTTATATTATTGCCCCAGAAAGACAGCATCTTATAAGGATACCTTGAGGTGTGGTGTAGCTATGATACATGACAAAGCCTTCTCTGTCTTCTATAATAGAAAATAATCATCTTGTAATGTTGTAAGCAAATGGCAGAAGAGGTGCCTACCCCAGGCAACCAGAAGAGAACAACTGAACTGTTTGAATGCCTGACATATCATCCAACGGCAAGCGGAACATTAAAGAGAACAGGAATTGCTTCTGGCATTTTCCAAATACTAATTGTGCCTTTGGGAGACCTTTGATTTTAAAGATTTTTGAAGGCAAAATAATCTCGTTTTCTTGTATTGAATTAATGGGTTAAAATAGATAAGTCATATGAGGAACTTGTTGTACTTTGCTTTAGGGGAAGCTTAGCTTTACACTTATTGAGGTTCTGATACCTACAGAAAATCAGATACAACTGCGCTGGCAGCCCCATAGCTCAGCAGGTGCTCTGCTCTCTAACAGTGCTACCTGCTGTGCCCTGAGTACTCGCTGTTTCTTGCTGCCTCTACTGGAAATCCTGCCCATTCTTAAGATCAAGTTCAAATATGACTTCCTAAAAGAAACCTTCTTTGATTCCCACAACTGTGATCAAAGCACACAGAACTTACCACTTTCAGTTGTGTTACCAACATCTGTGTAGTACACATGAATCCTTCTCCAGATCGCAAGCGAAGGCAGGGACCCCCTTCCCTTTCCACCAGCTTCCTGTTAAGAGTCTCCTGCCCCTCACTATGCACACATCCCCAGCATGCTTGTGCTTCTTGAATTACAACACTTTTTCCTCTTCCTCACAAACTTCATTTTTAATTATTTTTTTCACAATAAAAATTGCATATATGTGCCCAGCGCAGTGGCTCACACCTGTAATCCTAGCACTTTGGGAGGCCAAGGCAGGTGGATCACCTAAGGTCGGGAGTTTGAGACCAGCCTGACCAACATGGAGAAACACTGTCTCTACTAAACATACAAAAAATTAGTCAGGCGTGGTGGTGCATGCCTGTAATCCCGGCTACTTAGGAGGCTGAGGCAGGAGAATTGCTTGAACCTGGGAGGCAGAGGTTGCAGTGAGCCAAGATCGCGCCATTGCACTCCAGCCTGGGCAACAAGAGCAAAACTCTTGTCTTAAAAAAAGTGCATATATGTAAGATATACAATGTGATGTTTTGACATATGTATACATTATAAAATGATTACTACAATCAAGCTAATTAACATAGCCATCACCTTATATAGTTACCTGTGTGTGTGTTGTGAGAACATTTCACATCTACTTTCTTAGCAAATTTCAAGTATACGAAACATGATTATTAACTATAGTCACCATGCTGTACATTAGATATTCAGAATTTATTCATTTTATAACTGAAATTTTGTGCCCCTTGGCCAACATCTCCCTATTTTTCCCTCCCTCCAGTCCCTGGTAACCACCCTTCTACTCTCTGCTTCTATGAGCTCATTTTTTTTTTAGATTCCACACATAAGTGAGATTATGCAGTACTTGCTCTTCTGTGCTTGGCTTACTGGGTCCCTGGATGATACACTTGACTGTTCAGACCTCTGCCACTGGGGGCTTAATGGCCATCCCCCTCTCTGCACTGTGAACTCTGGAAGGGTTGGTTTGTTCTAGGAGCATCTCAAGAGCCATGTATCCAGAGACCAGATCATCTGTAGAGCTCCTGACCCATGGAATGTATTTAACTCATATTTGTTGTTGCTTTATCCCTCTACAGTTTGTACGTTTAAATTAGTAATGATATTTCATTTGGGTCAAACTGTATTTATTAATAAATATTTCCAATCTGCTAAGTGCTTTTAGAAATGAAATAATAATATTGTTGTCCAAGGCCAGTTCATTTCAGTTCAGGCGCCGTGATTAATGACTTAAAAAATGCCGTGGAAGATTACCCGACTGTTTATGTAGTAGAGATGGAACTTTGGTAGGCATGTGGCCTCTCTTAGGTCAGCAAAAGCCACAATGCATGATTAAAGAAAGGCACACAAATGAACACAGGATCTATTTCCAGTGTTGTAACTGTTCCATTAACAAAGGGATCATTGGAAAGCATCTTGTAATCCAATGTATATTTCTATTTCTCAACCTGTAAAAATAAAGAACTGAAGTAAACTGAAAACTATCATGTGTTAAACTAAGTAAGTTGGAAATGTGTAAAGTCTATACCTGTGGCCTTCTAATTTTGTAAATTGTAATAAAATTGTCAGTATTTGGTATGAGTGTTGGCAAAATATTTTAGTCCAAACACTGCTACACAAACTAAACAGCTGCCCTGCAGAGAAAAGTGGAACTTGGGAATATTTCAAAATGAATGGTGTGTATGTGGGGAGTTCCATCTTCTCCACCACAGTGAAACCCTGTTACCCAAGTTTAGAAACTGTTTACACAAAGTGAAATGAAATCTTAGAACTCCTCAGATGTGCAAACCAAAAATTAAACAACACAAATAACACAAACTGAGGGAAAAGGCTGTTACTTTTCCTGAAATAGGCCTTTTCATGTAAATAAAATAGGTGACTTTTTCTGAGGTTAAAATTTGGTGTATTTTAACTTTAGGTGGTGATTTGTTCCTAATGTTTGTTCACCATTTTCCCAGCTACAACGTCATATCTTCAGAACCTTCTTAGAAACCAAAAACCTTCTTTGATTTCTACAACTGTGGGAATTCTAGTGAGGCTTCTTCGCTCTAGTGAGAAGACAAATCCAGAGTGGGGATTTTCCATGCCCAAACACACAGTTTGAATTCTGGAAAGAAAGCCCCACAGCCTTCCTTTTCTTAAGACCTGATTAAGATCTTCTTAATCTGTTCTTACATTTTCTAATCCCAGAACAATGCAGTTGACATGCAGTGAGAGCTGGCCGTGGGAATTTATTTAGCTCTACTAACTTACTTGAAATTGGGGCCATTGGGGAAAGGAAACATTCACTCTCTCCTGTCTCTGATGATAATAAAATGCCGGGTACTGCTCTTGCTTTCTCCTCTCCTAAACCATTTGACAAAATCATCCCTCCAGTCTTGCATAGGCTTTTTTATTTTCACCTCTCTCTCTTAGCCTATTTTTGTGAGCCTTCTCCTTCACGCCTTTGGAGCTATTGTAGCTCTTTGACTCTGGTCTTTAAGTGACTTGTGGATAATTACAAACCCTTGAACACATCATAACACATCATAACCTGATATATGTCTTTCTTTTTTTTTTTTTTTGAGATGAAGCCTCACTGTCACCCAGGCTGGAGTGCAGTGGCGCAATCTTGACTCACTGCCACCTCCACTTCCCCGGCTCAAGCAATTCTCATGCATCACCCTCCCAAGTAGCTGGGACTACAGGTGTGTGTCACCACGCCTGGGTAATTTTTTTTTTTTTTGTATTTTTGGTAGAAACGGGGTTTCACCACGTTGACCAGGCTGGGCTGGAACTCCTGACCTCAAGCGATCTGCGGGTTTCTGCCTCCCAAAGTGCTGGGATTGCAGATGTGAGCCACCGTGCCCGACCTGATAAATGTCTTTCTTATCAAAATGATAGCACAGCAGTGAAAAGGGTGAGCTCTGGAGTGAGACTGCAGTGGATGCAAATCCCTGATGCCACTACTCAGCAGCAGTGTGACCTATGGCAGGTTACTTCACCCTGCCCAGCTTCTGTTTCATCAGCTCTAAAGTGGAGATAGTAATAGAACTTATATCTTAGGGTTGCCATGAGGCTAAATGAAATAATGTTTGAAGATAGCTTAGTACATTGTCTGCTAGACAGTTAGTACTCAATAAATGCTACCTGTTGTTTATAAGTGGGTTACCATTTCTACAGTCTTCTAATTTTTAAAATTCTGTTAGGACTTCATCCTATCCAGCTTTCATTATCATCATAACTGGGTCATCCTAAGCTATCTCTGTCAGAGAGGTGCTTCAGGCCTCACCTTGCAAAGCACTGATATTAATTCATTTCTTTTTAATTTATCAAGGGACTTTCACTAGCTACTAATTTAGCAGAGCTCAGAGTCTCCCTGTATGTCCTTGAGCTGAGATATAGGAGATCAAGTACAAAGAAAAAAAATACTAATTACTTAGCCTTCCAGCTGTTCATTTTCTTGTTTTTCAAAACGGCCCTTAGCAGCAAGCAGGAGAGAGGAAAAAGGTTGTTCTGAATTGGAGCTTGATTTAATGTGTTCTAGGCACAAAACTTCCACTTTCAGCCCTCTTCAAGCCCGAAATACACAAAATACAACCTGTAATGTATTTAAATGATGAGTGGCTGAGAGGTCAAAGACAATCTGGCAGTAGGGAAAAATCTGATCTTGTTCAAAAGTCTCTCTTGCAGCCTGGCTTTTGGCTGGGTGTGCTTGACTGTCCCTCGGTTCTGGGAAGGCAGTAACAGTGAGGCTAATATTGTCCTCTTTCGAGCAGGTAGAGAGAATCCTTCCCTGATTTCTTTCTCTGTCTCTTAAAAGACAGTAGAGAGAAAAGGCCGACTTTCATTCTACTTGGGGAAAAATTGTTTATCTGTCTTTTTTTTCTCTGTTTTTAATTCACTGAGTTTTATTACAGTTAAGACTCATCAAGGGATGAAATCTGAAAAATTATAAAGGATACTTATTACAGAAAAAATTTAAGGATAAATGCTTTCTTCCGCACTGTCTTTATTCAGAAAACATTACAGGAAATGTACTTAAGTTGAAATAGAGATTTTAACTGCTGAACTCATAATTATGATACTAAATAGTTGTTTTACTTGGTCCTTTAATATTTCTGGATGTCTGCTTCCTCAGATCGAAAATGAAGGGCTTGAAATACATGAGCTATAAAGCTCCTGTCAGATTTGAAAACTTTATGGTTCTACTAGACGTTTAATTTATAAATACGCTATTCTCCTCCCCAGACGGTTCCAGATAATGTGCCATTTTTCACAAACATTGCTGATATAGCATCTATTTTCAGTTTCCAGTGAAGTGAAGAACAACATGACCCATTTAAAAGCCGGCTCATGAGAGAATATTAGCCACTAGTTATCAATCCTTTTATTTAATTTTCTTGATAAGGACTTTATGATAGAAACATTTATTTGCTGCAAAACTAATAGCAGTCTAGACTGTATTTGATGATACTATACATGCACTCTGTAATAGCTCTGAAAAATGGAGTTTATATTTGTTGCCAATTCAATTTAGATAGGTTGAGAAAAAAGAGAAAATTCACTTTTGTGCTCATCTTTCCTGAATGACTAAACAGTTAAAGACATATGGTTTCTCTAAATCATTAAAAAACTTTAACTGTTACTTTCTATGTGGATTGCTTCTCTGTGTAGGATCCAGAAATGATTGCTATTAAGATTGTAAGAAATTTCTTTTTAGTTTTAAGAAAATATTCTTCTGTTCATATACATGCTTTGTTAGAATGAGTTAACAGATATTTGTCAAGAAAGATGGGAGAATATCAGTAAATGGAAAACCAAGTCATTTCAATGAGGAAGCAGCATTATTTTAACAAATAACTCAGTCTGTGTATGTGGTTTCCTTAATTTCACCCATCTAACAACAATCTGGCTAATCTCTAGTTGTGGTAATTAAAACAGATTTTAACATTTTGTTTTTCATTCCATGCTCATGGATAGGAAGAATCAATATTATGAAAATGTCCATAGTACTCAGAGTAATTTATAGATTCAATGCTTTTCCCATTAAACTACCATTGACATTCTTCTCAATATTAGAAAAAACTATTTTGAAATACATATGAAACCAAAAAAAGACCCCAAATAGCCAAGAATATCCGAAGCAAAAAGAACAAAGCTGGAGGCATCATGCTACCTGACTTCAAACTATACTACAAGGCTACAGTAACCGAAACAGCATGGTACTGGTACAAAAACAGACACATAGACCAATGGAACAGAATAGAGAACTCAGCAATAAGACCACACACCTACAATTATCTGATCTTTGATAAACCTGACAAAAACAAGCAATAGGGAAAGAAGTCCCTGTTTAATAAATGGTGCTGGGAAAACCGGCTAGCCATATACAGAAAATTAAAACTGGACCCCTTCCTTACACCTTATACAAAAATTAACTTAAGATGGAATAAAGACTTAAATGTAAAACCCAAATACTATAAAAACCCTAAAAGAAAATATAGAAAATACCATTTAGGACATAGGCACTGGCAAAGATTTCATCATGAAAATGCCGAAAGCAATTGCAACAAAAGCAAAAATTGACAAATGGGATCCAATTAAACTAAAGAGCTTCTGCATAGCAAAAGAAACTATCATCAGAGCAAACAGAAAACCTACAGAGTGAGAGAAAATGCTTGCAATCTATCCACCTGACAAAGGTAAGTATGGAGAGTAGAGAGTGGAGTAAATGAGGGAAGAAAAACAACCAGAGTGAGATGGATGCTGAAGAAGAGAAAAAGGAGGGAAGGAAGAAGGGACTCCTTGAAGATTGGCTCGACTTAGAGGAGGGTGACTACACATTTTGGTTAGCCTGTGATTGTGGTAGTTTTAGAGTGTCTCTTTACTCTAAAACCGTCCAATACAGATGATAAATAGTCACCCAATATACACAAATGGCCCAAATGCCAGTAGCATACCTAATAGTAGGACACCTGTCCTGGCATGCTTACTGTCATGTGGTGCATCCAGAAAGGAAAACTGCCAAGCATTAGCAGATATTGGACAACAAATGGTGCCTGTAGGAATAAATGTCTGTGTTTTTACAGTATATTTGTACAATTTAATTGACAGACTGTGGCTTACATATGTAGAAAGGGGTTTTGTATCAAACATCATAATCTACAGTTGGATGAGACTTTTTCTTCATCAAATCTCTGCCCCTGCTTCTGTCTTCCTTTGCCTCTAAGGTGCCCCAAGAATAACCATGCCCTTGGGCTCTCCTTGCCCCTTGAGTATGGGCTAGCTTCTGTGACTTGCTTCCAGCCAATAGAATGGGGAGAGGTGATGGGATGCCTCTTCCAAGATTAAGGCATAAAAAGACTCAGGATTTGTCTTGGTGCTTATCACCCCCCACTTCCTCTCTAAGGGAAACTGGTGCTTTATTGTGAGGGGTACACTATGGAGAGACCCATGTGAAAAGGAACTGAGGACTCCAGGTAGAAGTCACCGAGGACCGAGGCTGCTGACAGCTGTGTCTGAATTTGGAAGCAGATCGATCCTTGCACAAGCCTACACCTTGTCTACAGCCTTCATGAGAGACCCTGAGTCAGGGGTGGACATCCAAGCTGTGCCCAAACTGTTGACCCACAGAAACTGTGAGATGATACATGTGTTTAAGCCCCCATATTGTGGAGTCATTTATTACACAGCAAAAGATGGCTAAGACGAGCACTATTTTTATCCTTTGTGGGTTCATGGCTTGGTTTCCCTACCTCCCACTGACTGAATGTGACTAAAGCAAAATCCTATAACCAGCTGTCTCTGAACAATATTAACTGAATGCCTACTGCTTACTAGCATGGCAGGAATTCAAGAGTTTATGAAGGAAATGGCCACAATGAGGTAGAGGATTTACATGCAGGAAAGGCTTCATCCTAGCAAATTACCCAGAGCAGACCTTGCCTCCTTCACTATCTCAAATATCCAACTCTTATAGCTTAAAATCCCCATCTCTCATTGTCTGTCTTATAGAAACCATCCTAACCACCAAAATACAGCCACTTCATTCCTTATGAAGCTGTCTTTAGAGATGGGGAAGCTCCTCTAGTTTTCCACTTGACTCTGGTCTTCCTCCTAGTTCCCTTCCTTCCCGGCAGAGGCTGAGGCCAGGCACATAGTACCTTTGCTCTTACTGTGTTTGCAAAAACAATGGTTGCATTTTCCTGAAGCTGACTACTAAAACTCTTGGCTGACTCATTAAACATTTTACTTTTGTTGGTTTCAAAGCACAGCTTACATAGTAATGAGATCCACCATTTCTCTTTTTGATAAGGACTTTTTTCTGGTTTCATGACGGAGTTCACTCTTGAGAAACAACAAAACATGGTGGTTAAGAGCTTGGCTCTGCCCAACTTCCCAGTTTTAGGTCCTGGTTCTAAAATTTACCAGCTGTGTGATCTTGGGCAATTTGCTTCACCTCTCTGTGCCTCCATTTACACATAAAATATTGGATAATAATGACGTAGTTGTGAATCAAAGAACACATGTCCCTATTTGGAATGACTAGAAATGGTTAGCTGTTTCAGAATGCCAAACAATCAGGAATACATGGGCAACAGTCCCGACGATGCTTGGGCACAAGGAAGTTAATACGTGTAAAGTGCTTAGAGTAAGGGCTGGCTCCAAGTGAGCACCTGTGAGCCTTAGCTCCTATAATATTATCACAGTAACATTTGGAGCAAATATAAAGCAATCATTTTTTAGATCAAAATGCTTTTCTGAGCTGGGACTGTCTTTTTTGATTCAAATTTATGAAATTTGCCATGAATTGTGAAATAACCCACCAGCCTACAATGGCTTCTTAGAGAGAGTGATCCATGACTCAAATTCCTCAAAGGAAATAAGATGTCTTCCTCTCTGCAAAGGCTTGAGAAGTTATTTGTAGGCAAAGAATGGAGATAAGGCTTGCGTTACTCCTGGAAGCAGAGAGGGGACCTATTTAATAGGCAAGATGAGGATACTATAGAATCATTTATCAAACTTTCAAGCAACTGTGGTTTGTAAAATAACTGAGACACCCTGGAAAAGTCAGGTCTCTTAGTCAAAGGAGAATGTAATTTAAGTTTCAGTAATCCATATAGAAGAAATGAATACCTGCCCAGGGATGATGCACAGATATTCACAAGGGCCTCAGAGATGTTATTAATAGCAATCATTTTTAGTGGACTAAGAAACAGGTATGTATACAATACTTAGTTTACGGAAGTGGTCGATCTGTTTTGGAATAACAATTCAGAAGGGGTTGTACACACACACATACACACATCCTCACAGTTTTCCCAAAAGAGTTGGGTGTTTCTGCTCCTAGGCTTCTTTCTTTCTCCTGCTTCCCTGATTCTGTCCCCAGTCTCTTGACTTCCTGCTTTCCCTAACCTCAACCAGTCTTTCTCAATCTGCTCCCTTGCTCCATTCACATTCTTAATACAGATATATGCTGATGCTACAGTGTGTTGGTTAGAGCCACAAGTACTCAGGGTGGTGATGAGAATGTGAAGTTTGTACATAATTTTCCCAGAAGAACAGGAATAGACGTGGAGAGAAAAATCTGTGAATGAGCATATTTTATTTTAAAAACCCCACAAAACTATAGTAGATCCTGGACACTCAGTGTGGTCCCTTGGAACACTGGTATTCCAGGTGTCACTTGGAAGCTTGTTAGATATGCAGGACATCAGACCCCAAACCAGACCATTGAAACCTAATCTGCTTTTTAACAAGATCCTTAGGGATTTGCATGAATATTAAAGTTCTAGAAGCACTTCCCTAGAAACATCAGGTTAAAACTCAAGCCCTTATTAGCAGCATAGCATAGCAGTGAAAGCATGGTACCTGATACTAGAGTGTCTAGGTTTAAATCTTGTTTCTACCACCTACCTTCTGAATCATACTTCCTTTTTCTTTTCTTTCTTTCTTTTTTTTTTGAGATGGAGTCTCACTCTGTTGCTCAGGCTGGAGTGCAGTGGTGCTGTCTTGACTCACTGCACGCTCTGCCTCCTGGGTTCAAACAATTCTCCTTCCTCAACCTCCCAAGTAGCTGGGATTTATGCACATGCCACAATGCTTGGCTAATTTTAGTATTTTTAGTAGAGACAAGGTTTCACCATGTTGGCCAGGCTGGTCTCGAACTCCTGACCTCAGGTTATCCACCTACCTTGGCCTCCCAAAGTGCTGGGATTATAGGTGTGAGCCACTGCACCCAGCCCTGGATCATGCTTTCTAAATCTCTTAGAGACTCAGTTTTCTCATCTATAAAATGAGAATGATAACAATACTATCCCATTGGATTGTTAATTGAATTAACAATTATAGAATGCCTAGAAGAATGACTAGCACACAGCAGTTAAGCACCATATAAGCATTGGTCAAATATATTTTCCAAAGCTAAGTGTAACATAATTAATAAATCTTAGAACTTCTTTAAATAATTAATGGAAATAATCCCCAAAGCCCACTTGACCAATTTATCCACATTCTAACCCGTTACTCTCTCAACCCCACTTCTAGGCTGCCTCTGTGCTTTGCACGTAAGCTTTGCGTTTATTAACCCTGCAATGCAATTATTTGTTTATTGTCTGGCACAGGAAGAAGATCAACAAATGCTTATAAAGTAAATGAATAGATATTTGATTTATCATTATTTCCAAATCTTTCTCAAAGCCCAGGCATCTCTCTCTCTTTTTTTTTTTGAAGTATTTTCCCCTTTGTAGACCAGAATATGCCACTCCAATATGTAACTATCAAGTAATTCAGGATGTGCCCCCCGAAATGTAATCTGAAGGCACTTGAAAAACAGCAAATTCAGGGAGAGGCTTTCTCTGAACTCCCCTTATCTGCTTAAAGACAGATCTTCCAAAAGAAGCTAAATTGTCATAAATCCACTCTCCAGGAAATTTTATTAACCAGAGAAGATTGACTCTTCTCACAGCAGAGGAGACGAGAAGTTGACACTAAAACCAGAAAAACTTTGTCCCAAACGATCATATCTCCCATCTCTTCTTCTAATGCCCACTTATCTTTCCTAAATATCCTTTACTCTCTAAGTGACCTATGTCTCCCTCCCCTTCCCTTTTTAAGATAGTATATAAAATTTCAAATCTCACTGCTTTTAGAGTACTCTCTTTTCCTGTGATGACCCATGCATATAATATTTAAAATTAATACCATTGTATATCTTTAAGACATATTATTTTAGATTCAGGTGGAACATGTCTAGGTTTGTCACATGGGTGTATTGCATAATAGTGAGGTTTGAGATTTTAGTATACCCATTGCTCAAATAGTGAGCACGGTACACAGTAGGTAATTTTCCAGCCCTCACTCCCTTCCTGCTCTGCCCGCTTTTGGGGTCTGAAGCATCTATTATTTTCATCTTTATATCCATGTATACCATTGTTTAGCTTCTCCTTATAAGTGAGAACACGCAGTATTTGATTTTCTGTTTCTGAGTTATTTCACTTAGGATAATGGCCTCCAGGTCCATCCCTGTTGCTGTAAAAAGCATTATTTCATTCTTTTTTATGGCTTTCTAGAATTTCATGGTATACACATGCCCATTTTCTTTATCCAGCTAACCACTGGTGGACACTTAGGTTGATTCCATGACTTAGCTCCTGTGAACAGTGCTGCAATAAACATACGAGTGTTGGTGTCTCTATATATAATGATTTGTTTTCCTTTGGGTAGATAAGTGGGATTGCTGGGTGGAATGCAGTTCTACTTTTAGTTCCTTGAGAAATCTCCATACTGTTTTTCCACAGAGGTCATACTGATTTAACATTTCTACCCCCAGCACTTTGGGAGGCCGAGGCGGGTGGATCACAAGGTCATGAGATAGAGACCATCCTGGTCAACGTGGTGGAACCCTGTCTCTACTAAAGATACAAAAAATTAACTGGGCATGGTGGCGCGTGCCTATAATCCTAGCTACTCAGGAGGCTGAGGCAGGAGAATTGCCTGAACCCAGGAGGCGGAGGTTGCGGTGATCCGAGATCGCACCATTGCACTCCAGCCTGGGTAACAAGAGCGAAACTCCGTCTCAAAAAAAAAAAAAAAAAAAAAAAACAACAACAACAAAAAAACCACATTTCTACCAACAGTGTATAAGCATTCTCTTTTCTCCACCTCTGCACCAACATCTGTTGTTTTACTCTGGAAGAAATCCAAATAAATTTCAGGCATCTGAAAATAGGTATTGTTAAAGAAAAAAAGTTATGAAATGACACTTGTTATAGCACGGTAATGCAGACTTTATTCAGGTCCACTGCAATAGGTATTGGGCGCAGCAATGGGGTAGTGCAGTGAAGGAGACAGACTGGGCTCAACTCCCAGCACAGCATGAGCAAGTGGGACCTTAGAGCCAAGAAGCAGGGTGGGGGTCAGCAGACAGAAAAATTACTAAGAGGGAACCTCAGGGGTAAGGCGAATTCTGGCTAAACGGATTTAGCAGGGGTCTTGCTAAAACTAGATTTTACATGGAAGTGCACAGATGGACCTAAAGAATATTCAGAAGTCTGAGTAGAGTTTGACTAAGCAAAGAATCTTTGTATCAATGAGGCATCTAAAAGGGAAAGCAGAATAAGCTCGGAATAATTTTTCAATGATTTTCAAAAAATGGGTGCATGGAGAGTAGATTTTTATAAGGTCAACAACTTTGAAAACTTCATCCTGTTGAAATTAAGATAATCATTTTCTCAAGTGATCTCTAAGAATAATATAGGAAACCATGGGGATGAATAATAATAATAATTAAAAATAAGTGGTCACACCCAAAAAGCAGGTGCATGGAGCTTGTACATACCTTTTGTAAAAAGGTGAGAGTCACAGAAATGAATGACATAAAAATTGTGAGATAGGCTGGGAATCAGCACTCCCAGGTAACGAGGACATTGTACTGGCAGACCTTCAGACAGACTTAACTGGGAAGCCAAAGAAGCTTAGGCTCAGGGCCCCTCATTTTCTTTTTCTTTTCTTTTCTTTTTTTTTTTTTTGAGACAGAGTCTGGCTCTGTTGCCCAGGCTGGAGTGCAGTGGCACAATCTCAGCTCACTGCAACCTCTGCCTCCTGGGTTCAAGCAATTCTCCTGCCTCAGCCTCCTGAGTAGCTGGGACTACAGGCACACGCCACCATGCCCAGCTAATTTTTGTATTTTTTTTGTAGTAGAGGTGGGGTTTCACCATGTTGGCTAGGATGGTCTCGATCTCTTGACCTTGTGATCCACCCGCCTCGGCCTCCCAAAGTGTTGGGATTACAGACTTGAGCCATCATGCCTAGCCAGAGCCCCTCACTTTCACAGGGTAACTTGCAAGAGAGGCTCTAGCAATTTTATATTCTTAATTTTATATTCTTTTGAGGAGACTAATTTTAGCTAAGTATGTATAACATTATACAAAGAAAAATTGAGCAAATGGGCTTGCTGCTTGATGTGCTTAGAAGCCGTGCTATGGCACCAGCTTTTGAGGTAAGAAAGGATTTATTGAGAGGCTGACCAGTAAGGACACAAGAGGCAAGGCTGAAATCTTGTCTCCCAAATTTGAGTCCGGGCAAGTTTTAAGGGATTAGAAGGCAAGGTAAAGGATTTTGGTGTGGTAAGTTCTCACTGGAGAGCTTCAAATATGACTATTTTTGGTAAGGTACGTTGACGCTGATTTTAGCCGTGGATCTTCCTTCTTCCTGCCAACAGACCTCTCATTTTTGAAAGGGGTCTGGTGTTCAGGTTTTGGTTGTGTCCTGGTCTTCCTGGTTCTGTGGGAAGGCATTGCTGGTCTTGGACGTCAGGGGTCAAATCTTTCCAATTGCACAAGCCTGAGCCATATGGCTTGCAGTCTTGGCTGTTTTACCTGCAAGGTACTTAGACATTCTGTTATCAATAGGCCCAGTTTGTAACTGCTCCTGTGGTTACAGTTCTTCCTGGAAAGGACTCCTCATCCCCCAGTTGTGCAAGTTTCCCACAAACCTGCATCAGCCTTGGCTGGATCGTGCTTCTGCAGAGAAACGCTTGCACTCCCTTCTCTCTCCCCCATCCCGGCCGTGGAAGCAGGTTCTGCTTACCAAAGGCCTCTGAGTTCCGAGCAGTTTTGAATTCTGGTTTGTTCTTTGATAAAGATGTAAACGACATGACAATTGTTTCCTCAGACTGGAATAATGAGCTCACATTTTCAACACTAAAGTTAAAAGAAATAAATATTTAAAAAATCTAGCATTAGTGTTACAGAATAAAAGGCATAACATATGAGAAACTTGGCTTACAGTATCATCTGTGAAGAAAAGAATTAAGTATTTTGTTTCACTCTGTACTCAAAGTGTCAGTAGTGCTAATGAGGTTATTAAAAAGCTCTTGAGTTACCATGGGTAGAGTCACCAGGCAAGCACGAAGGGTCCACTGCGTTCTGGGAATCTTGTTTCCTGAGGGTTAGGAAAAATCACAAAAATAAAATAAATGTGGCACATATTTTATTTAACTCATTAATTAAAATCCAGTTAAAATGAGATTTTGATTTACAGAGATTTATATTCTCTGCTAGACAAAATTCATTTGCATTGTCATGCAAGGGAATCACTTGCATCGCTATGGGCAGGAAACATTTGCATTGTTATCCATTTTCTGAGTCGTAAAATAACCTAGTCAATCACAGGCAATCAAAAGCGCATGCCCTGTGGAATTAGAGAATCCCAGAGGGTCTGCTAACAATGTCCTGTCCTCCACTGAAAGGACACCAGGAATCACTTTGGTCTATTTGTAAGACTTGGACCATTTTTCCTATATGAGATATATTATGAAGAGAAGAATGTTTATCAGAGTGTAACCAGGAGAGCAGAAGCTCTTGAAATCACGTATTAATGATTTCACATACTTGTGGACACACGATAGGACCAGGAATATTTTCAGCCTGGCAAAGATGAGATGTGTTGTGGACAGTGATCCAAGTTATCAAATACTAAAGAACTATCATGAAGCAAAGGGCTGTCCTTATTTTGTGTAGTTCCAGAGGTCAGAACTAGGATAAATGGGTTTGGGAGTAGAGGTAGGTGGGGGGAAGAAGATACAGCAAAGCAGATATTAACATATGAAAAACCTGTTAAGAAATGGAAGTTTTGGGCCGGGCACAGTGACTCCAGCCTTTAATCCCAGCACTTTGGGAGGCTGAGGTGGGAGGATCACTTGAGGTCAGGAGTTCGAGACCAGCTTGGCCAACATGGTGAAAACTTGTCTCTACTAAAAAAATTAAAAATTATCTGGGTGGAGTGCACCTGTATTCTCAGCTACTTGGGAGGCTGAGGCAGGAGAATCACTTGAACCTGGGAGGTGGAGGTTGCAGTGAGCCTAGATCATGGCAAAACACTTTAGCCTTGGCAACAGAAAAAAAAGAAAGAAAGAAAAAAAATAAATAGAAGTTTTGATTTGTGGCTTCTGTGTCATTGAAAATGTTCAAGCAGAAGTTATATAATGTTTTATAGGAATGAGAAAGGAAAATACCTTGGGCCCATGATGAAAGGCAGGTAACTCCTTTATGGAGTTTATGCTCACTTCCAACAGGGAAGATGAGTTGTTTGTTCCTGCTTCTAGGATAGTAGAGAGCAGTCTTTAGCCTGAAACTCATTCCTAGGTAAGTAACTGAATTGTGGTTTGTCTTGGCTAAAGTTAAGATTAACAACAGCTGGTCTAAATGTCAGAGGTGTTTCAGCCAGAGCAACTCCATCATTGGTAGGGGCTGGATAAAATGAAGCTGAAACCTACTGAGCTGCATTTCAAGATGGTCGGGCATTCTAAGTCACAAGATGAGATAGGTCAGCACAAGATACAGGTCTTAGAGACCTTGCTGATAAAATAGATTGCAGTAAAGAAGCTTGCCACATCCCACCAAAACCAAGATGGCAATTAAGGTGACCCCTTGTCCTCAGTGCTATACTCACATCAGCACCATGACAGTTTACAAATGCCATGGCAACGTCAGGAAGTTACCCTATATGGTCTAAAAAGAGGAGGCATGAATAATCCACCCCTTGTTTAGCATTTTATCAAGAAATATCCATAAAAATGGGCTGCTCTGTCTATGGAGTAGCCATTCTTTTATTACTTTATTTAATTAATTTATTTTTTTTGAGATGGGGTCTTGCTCTGTTGCCCAGGTTGGAGTGCAGTGGCATGATCTCAACTAACTGAAACATTTGCCTCCCTGGTTCAAGAAATTCTCCTGCCTCAGCCTCCTGAGTAGCTACAACTACAGGTGTGCACCATCACACCCAGCTAATTCATATATTTTTAGTAGAGATGGGGTTCCACTATATTGGCCAGGCTGGTCTCAAACTTCTGATCTCATGATCTGCCCACCTCGGCCTCCCAAAGTGCTGGGATTACAGGCATGAGCCACTGTGCACGGCTTATTCCTTTATTTTCTTAATAAACTTGCTTTTACTTTATTGCTTTTTCTCCCAAATTTTTAATCTTAATTGAGTTTGTCTGTGTGTATTTGCATGAGGAACAGAACTGCTATTTTTATATATTATGCATACTGAGTTTTCTTAGCCCTGAAAAGAAAGGGCACTTTGCTCCTCCCAGCCAAAAGGCTCCCCTAGGTAACCAGGGGCCTCATGGGAGTGTCTGCGACGTTGACCCCGCTATGACGTGCATACGCCCTGTAAGGGAATCCCCAACAAAAATTAATTTTAAAAATGGCTCATCCAAGTAACGCATATAAGGGCTAACCACCTGGCGTTTTGAGCCCTCTCTAAGGTCATAGACCTTTGGAGGTAGAAACTGGGACACCTAAAAGGGTGGAAACTACCCAATGGCGACACATTGTGGGGTCCTGCCCACAAGCAGCACATATTGATAAACCACATTAAAAACCCTAGACCATAGCTCAGTTTCTCCTTAAGAAAAAAAAAAGAAAAGAAAATCGAAGTGAGAAACCATCTAAGAATGAGGAGAAAACAAGGAGAATGACCCCCCTTTTGAGCACTCTGTAGGTTTTATGGCACCTCTACTTGCCAAAGATTATGTAAAATGGAAATAATATGGTCTTTGTGCACATTTACATTAAGGAAAAAGCTCTAAGTTCAACTTGCAAACTGTAGAGTTTTAAGTCCTCTTTTTTTCTACTTTTTCTTTTCTGCCTGCTCTAAATCTGCTGTTATTTTTCTTTTCTTGTTTTTTTTTTTTTTTTTTTTTAAGACAGTCTTGCTCTATTGCCCAGGCTGGAGTGCAATGGCACGATCTCAGCTCACTGCAACCTCCCTCTCCTGAGTTCAACCAATTCTCCTGCTTCTTAAGTAGCTGGGATTACAGGCATGCATCGCCACATCCAGCTAATTTTTGTATTTTTAGTAGAGATGGGGTTTCACCATGTTGGCCAGGCTGGTCTCAAACTCCTGACCTCATGATCTGCCTGCCTCAGCCTCCCAAAGTGCTAGGATTATAGGAGTAACCCATAGCACCTGGCCCTATTTTTCTATTAAGATGAAAACCTAGATCCAACAAGTTCTTTTTGCAAGCTGGTAAATTTGAATTATCTCGTGGCTAAAAGTTCTGAAGTAAAAGCTATAGGATCTCTGTGTGTGTGTGTGTGTGTGTGTGTGTGTGTGTGTGTGTGTGTGTGTGCATTTAAAAGGCCTGTATAATTTTCTGTTTAATTCACAATTAGATCAATTTTAGTTTCCCTCTAGCACATCAAACTTTTTCTCTCTGCACCTTGTAAAGTAAATTTTGCTATTTGACTTTCACCTGAGGTGCTTCCTTTAATATGCAAATTTAAGGCTATTTAGCAGACAACTGCCCAGGGTTGTAAAACAGGTTATCAAGAATCTGAATGTCTAAGAATGAAAAAAATGTTTTTATGAATCTATAAAATGTACCTCTATCAGCATGCCTATGTATTTATGTGTTGTGTCCACAATGCTTCCTTACTGCAAATGTATAAAAGAGTACTAGTTAATTGCTTAAAAAATAAAAATGTTTAAATCAGATACTAAAAAGGAAAAGACTAGTCAAATGCTTTTTCAAGTGTATGTAACTTAAGTAAAATCTTTAATAAATAAGCTCGCTTTAAAATTATTGATAAAGTAATATTAGAAATGTCTTAAGAATTGCCACATACTTTTTTTCTGGCATTTATTAATCAAGCAATTTCATATTTATCTCTGCCAAATACTTTAAAATGTCAAATTTAGGCACAGGGGTTACAAAACTATAAACCCGGCCCAAAACAGAATAATTTTTTCTTTTGTAATTTTTAATAAATAAGATATTGATACTGGTTTAATGAAAATAGCCACATCTTAAATTTAGTAAGATTACCAAAACTTCTAATCTTGTAGCTTTAGGCTACAAGATTATAAACTAAGGTCCCCCCAAAGTTAGTTTGGCCTATGCCAGGAATGAAGAAGAACAGCCTGGAAGTTAAGAGCAAGATGGTGTCAGTTGGGTCAAATTTTTTTTCACTGTCTCAGTTATAATTATGCAATAGTGGTTTCATAACTTTAAATCATGACTCTCACAGTTTTCCTGAATAATCTAGGTAAACAATTAAAATAAAATAAGTAAATATAATAGGCTAAATACTAGTAGACAAACTGGTCATAATTTAGAATATAAGGTTACATTAAATTAAATAATAGATATTTCATTATTTGGGTGATATGATTTGGCTGTGTCCCCACCCAAGTCTCATCTTGAATTGTAACTCCCACAATTCCTATGTGTCATGGGAGGAACCTGTTGGGAAGTAATTGAATCATGGGGGCAGGTCTTTCCTGTGCTGTTCTCATGATAATGAATAAGTCTGATGAGATCTGATGTCTTTAAAAGTGGGAGTTTCCCTGCATGAGCTCTTTGTCTTTGGCTGCTGCCAAGCGTGTGAGACATGACTTGCTCCTCCTTACCTTCCACCATGATTGTGAGGCTTCCCCAGTCATGTGGAACTGTAAGTCCATTAAACCTCTTTCTTCTGTAAATTGCCCTGTCTCAGGTATGTCTTTATCAGCAGCATGAAAACGGACTAATACATTGAGTAATTTCCAATAAATATATAGCAGAAAAATATTCTTGCTAAAAAGCAAAAAACAAAGAAACAAACAAAAAACTGTGTCCTTTTTAAGAAAAGGTAAACAAGTTTTATCTAATTCAAAGCTTATTTAAAGGTTATGTATTAAACAAGGTAAAAGGAATCAGAAAGTAAAAGAGGTATTTTTTGGTTGTTGTGGTAAGAAAGCTTAATGAGAAATACTCTTATACGAGAAAGAATCTTGTATGATAAATTTAGTCCTAAAATAAAATGACTGGTTGTTTAAGAAGCAAGGATGTTCAGGACAAACCAGAAAGTCCAAGCATGCCATGAACAGTCAGTGTGAGTCACAATAGAAGGATTTATATTGGCAAAATAAATAAATAAATAAATAAAACCCAAAACTTTAATATGATCAAGTTGTCATATTATTATTAAGCTTAAGTTTGCTTAGGAAGATAAAAAAATAAAAAAAATTTAAGGTTATTTCATCCATGGTATGTGCTTTTAAAATCCTTGTGACATTGAGTTACAGGGCTTTGACTCTTGGATGTAAAAGGAACACCAAGTATTGATAAATCTTAAGGCCTCATCTTCAGGCCCTGTAGAATATGCCAAACAAAATAAACTGCATTCCTGAGACACAGGGCAAGAAATTAAAGATATTCAACTCCTCAAGGTACAGGGACTATTGTGAAAGAGGTAGGCTGGTAAGACTGTAAGGGCCAATTTTGAAAGATAAAATAAGTTTAGTTTCTCTATAAATTAATCATTAATATCAAAGGCACACTGATGCAAGACCAGCATATGGGCCCCTGTGTCAGCTTAACAAGATTTTCTTTAAGCATTAACCAACTCCTTAATAAAAATTATAAAAGGCTTATGGAAGGTATACCTTACGGTCAAGATTAAAATTTTATAGATTGTTTACGAAATTTTGGAAAACAAATTTAATTGTCTTCATGCTGTTTTTAATATTGTTTGGAAAATTAACTCTTCTCTCTCAAAAAATAAAGTTTTTCATCTTTCTTAAAAAAAATCTTTGAGTTATCACTTTGGTTAAATGAATGACTTATTTTACAATGGACTGTAATCCTATTTTGTGACATCAAATGTTTAAAACCTTTGATATTTGACAAAATTTCCTAAATCAAATTATAAATTGTTTTTATTCTGACCTAATTAATCCTTTAAAATATTAGATTCCCTAATGTCCAAAAAAATAACATAATGTAGCTTATTTGGTACAAAAATTATACAGGCAGCATTGTCAAATATGAAATGGTGTTGTGTTTTCTTTGAGTATACAGTATAAATATGTTATTGGTATGTAATCCCAAATTATGGGAAACTCCTATAATTCTGATATAACTTAGAGTATATTATCAGTAATAATCATAATTGTTACGTTAAAATTATTGCATGCCACAGAGGTAACAAATTCCCTTGTCAATTGTGTCTTTGACTACAGTTACCCTAAAACTTTTGTCATCCATGGAAAATTGTTGTCTAGTTTTGTTGTCTTTTTATAAGGCAGTTTTATAATCAGCTACACAACTCTAACAGGTGCTCTTGAATGCAGGTTTCTGATAACTTTGAAGATTGTAACATCAGAATAGAGAAGAAAATTTCAGAACTCATGGACAGCTAAAATGTTCATGAATATAAAGCAGAACAGGAATTAACTGCATGTACTAAACTAATCTTTTTGACTTTTTGCTTAAAATGTTTGCTGATCCTTTGTTTTATTTTTTGGAGTCTCAAAAAGTTTTCTTTTGAGCTATCGATAGCTTTTAACAATTTAGTAAACTCCTGTGAACAAAATTTGGAGCATATTTGTTGCTCTCTACCTGATTTCTTCAGAATTTGGAAACTATTTGTGAGTATTCTTAAATTATGGCAATAAGTGCAATAAGAATCTGTTTTCTTTTGTAACAGGACACAACAGGAGAAAGTGGTTATTTTACCAAGGCTTTGACTGGAATGATGTGCTTTCCTTTAAGGAATCAACTTGACTTATGGAGCCAATAAAGTCCTTGGAAAAACTGGCCTCATATTTTGTGTACACAATTCATGTACAGGATTTCTGACCTGTGGTTAGTAAAGAATGTCACTTACTGACAGGTCCAGAAGCCCAAGGTTTATCTTGGAACCTCAAGAGAAGAGGAAATTCACCCAACTCATAGATACTTGATGGCACAAATCCATGGCTGGGCTCAGCTTTAAAAAAGACTTACCTGAGGTTCCTTCTGTGGAACAAAGTTCCATCAAAGCCACTTTAAAACCCTATGTAAAAAAATTATTCTTGCTGCACTGTATACAAATAATTAGGACAAGTATGATAAAGCAAACTAGTCCTACCATGATTTGTCTTCAGTAAAAATGGGAAACCAGAGAGAGAAAAATTACTTTTCAAAACTATAGTACACCTATTGTTAGATTCTAGTCCTGCCTAATGCTTTTTTCATTTTTATTATTTTCTACATTTTGAACCAAATTCTATTTTTTCTTGGCTACAAGTCTTCAAAATAACGTTTTCAATTTTTTTCCTTTTTTTCCCCATGTTTCCTAATTTGAAGACAACTGTTAACCCCTGTGAACTGAAGCCAGACAACTTAAACTTTAAAAGTAAACAATAGCAACCTATTTACATACATAAGCCACTTTCATACCTGCTTACTAGGAATTTGCATTTCTAACCATTTCTCAGGTGATGCCTATGTTGCTGGCCCAAGGACCACAGTGAAAAAATCTTGGGTTTAGACAAACAAAATACTTATCTTTACAATGGATATATACTTTGGACATTTCTTATTATTGTAAAACAATGGTCTTTGTGGAGTGAAGCTGAGACTTTCTGAATCGACTCCAAATGATCTTGACTTTCTCAGTCTTCATACAATGTTTACTCCACATCATTATGTCATTATTGGGCTCCTAATGTTTATGTGCATTTTTCTGTTTTAGGCTAAAAAAGGGTATTATGTTTCCTCACCCATCATAAGCATCACTGCCTATACTCCTATTACAAAAGACAGATAGGTGAATGAGAGAAAAGCATTACAAATTAATCAAAGTTTTATATAACATGGGCTTTCAGAATGAAGACCCAAAGATCTGAGGGAAACCGTCTATTTTTATGCTTGGGTTCGATGAAAAATGGGGAATGGTGTAGAAATGTGATTGGACACAAGGGTATGACTTGATGGGAACAGATTGACGGGGAAACCCAGCAAAGCCTCTCTGTTCCAAGTCTTCTTGGCCTCTCTATTTAGTATTTCTTTCTCTTGGGTATGGGACAGGACCTCTCTGGAATGAGCATCTTCCATGGAGAAGACAGAGAGCCCTTTCTAGATTTTATGGTTGCTTTGGGGGAAAGGGGTTCTACTTTCTATGCAACCCCTTGGGGAAGAGGATTTCTGGTTTCTGTGACTCACTTTGGGGGAGAAAGAGGGACAAGAGACAAAAGGACAAAAGAAGGTTGGAGAGGGGCATTCCTTTTGAGGCCGCTTCTGAGGCATCTGTCTTCTTTAGTTCAATGTACTCAGGAGGCCAAAGAGTCATATTTTAGGTTACTGTTTTCTAAGTCCCAGTGCTTTCAACAGTGGTAATTTTACAAATTTTACTGAGTGTATGTGAATATTAACATAAGAATAAGTCAAAGGTGGTGTTTCCGATTCTTGTATTATTATAAAGTACATTTAGTGATGGGACACAATTTTCCAATGTGTTAGATCTCAGGGGCATACATATCCTTACGCTTTCCTTTTGCAATGTATCCACTGGCTACTGAACCCATGAATGTATCTAAATCTTTCTTGAAACTCTAAATTTGTCAACATATATCATAATTTTTCTAAGCTTAGTAATTGCATAAAGTAGACCTTTTCATGTTTCCTAAAATTACATATTTTATTCTCCAAGAGGAGTTTTCTTAATTTTATTATTCTAGGATTTGGTAAACACATCTATATCTAATGTACAGACACCACATAATTTACTAACTAGAATGTGCCTGGATATCTCCTTGGAAACTTTAATTAGGGTCTGATTTCATTGGTGCTTATCAATTGGATTTATCTATCTATATCCACAAGGGATTCCTTTTCCAACTTATGCTATGAAACTCACATTTTTTGCACAAATTGGTTTGGTCTCTTAACAATCATCTGTTAGTACCAAAGCAGTTATGAAAAGAAAAAAAGGGGGTGGGAGGTGGAAATGCATTTCAGTCTACTGGAAAAGGAGACAGGCCTGGATATTCTTGGAAGCCAAGAAGACAAAAGTTTCTTTTCAATAGATACAAAGAAAGACAGTTCTTTATTTTTGTGTAACCAAGAAACAAAAGTTTCCTGCTGGTAAGATGTTCTGGAACACAGCAGGGCCATTTTCTCACAGTCCTCCCCAAGGCACAAGGTTTCTATCAACTCCAAATACAGACCGGCTTGGATATGTATGTGAGTCAGGAACACAAGGTCCTCATCAGGCTTCCCTTACAGAGGGGAAGGTTATCCAAGCCAGAGCAGTTCCCAAGGAGGACAAAATTAATGGTTTAAAAATATAAAATATAAACAGTTTCACAATGTAAATTAAAATTTTATACTGATGCTTTTCATAAGAAAGAATGAATTCAGATCTTTTGTGGTTTAGAGATGCTCTATAACAATAGGACTTTAGACTTCAAAATAGGCAGCATATGAAATAATATATTTCAGTTATTTTTATGCCTGAAAGCTTTTTTTTCTTTTTCTTTTTTTTGAGACAGTCTTACTCTGTCGCCCAGGCTGGAGTGCACTGGTGTGATCTCGGCTCACGGCAACCTCCACCTCATGGGTTAAAGTCATTCTCCTTCCTCAGCTTCCCAAGTAGCTGGAACTAAAGGTAGGTGCTACCATGCCCAGCTAATTTTTGTATTTTTAGTAGAGACAGGGTTTTGCCATGTTGGCCAGGCTGGTCTCAAACTCCTGACATTAAGGGATCCACGTGCCTCGGCCTCCCAAAGTGCTGGGATCACAGGTGTGAGCCACTGTGCCTGGCCCTGAAAGCTTTCTAAATGATTCTCAGTAGACTCAGAATTTTCATTTTACAGAGTCAAACATATAGAGTATCCCAAACATTTGTTACCAGTTATTTTTTTAAAGAGTAAGGTCTAGTTATGTGAAATTAGTCAATAAGCATTTGCTGAGTGCCTACTATGGGCCTGACTCTTAATAGGTCTTGGGGATTTAAGGATGAATAAAGTATAGTCACTGTCTTTGGGGAGTACATACTCAGGTGCCAGAGAAAGACATATAAGTAATGATTATGAAGCAAATGCTTCAAGAATAGCAAGTGCCTTATAAAGTATGGGAATCAGGAAAGGCTTCATAAGGAGAAATATTTTGAACAGTACTTTGCAGGCAATGAGGGATGAAGGTAAGCTGAGGAGGGGAAGAATGGGAAGAGGAGTGAAAGGTGTTCCGCATTTGGGCTGAGGGGACAATGGTGCAATTCACATAATTAAAAATACACAATATATCTGGGGACATAGTTTCTGGCATTGGTTTATATAAGAGGTAGGTTTATTGGTTTATGTAAATTTCTGGCCTTGGTTTCTATAAGAGGTAGGTTCAATCCAATTGAGGTAGATCCTGGGTGGAGGGCATGGGAGCTTTGAGACCATGAGATTTTGGGATGAAGAAAAGAGAATTTCAAGGAAGGGAGACAGGTTGGGAGGCAATTGCAGTAGTCAAGAATAGAAATGATAAGGTCATATGAGCTAGCATCCTCATCCTCTACTCTGTGTATCAGCAGGCATCTGAAACATTTTGAATGTCAAATTCATTTAAAAATATATTTTAGCATGTCAGCAATCAATTGGCAACTATTTATTGATTGTTCATCATGTTCCTAGAGTCACAACATTCTATGATTGGAGTAATGGAAGTCACCCATCTTTGAAGCTAGCTATTTTGTGCATATTCTAATTTTGCCACTTCCTCTTTCTAATATACTGAGAAAGTCAGATAAACTCTCTGAGCCTCAGTTTCCTCATCACTAAAATGGAAATAATGACATTTACATCACAGAGTGGTTCTGAGGGTTAAGTGAGTAAATAAGCCCAGCAGTACCCGGTGCCGATGCGCTCACCCCTGCACCTGCCCTAACCCCGTGCCCTACGTGGGTGTGAAGTGTGGTTTTTTTATGACTGATTATAGATTCTCATTGAATTTATTTAAATAACCTTTAAAGTTTTGTGACATCTCTGGGGAAATGGGAAACATTTGTGGGATTGTGTAGTTGAGGTTTGCTCGATCTAGTTCAGTGATTTCTAGCCCAGTGACTCTTAGCCCTATTATATATTGACGTCCATTGGAAGAGCTTTTAAAAATTATGATTCTTGGCTTTCACCACCTCCCACAGCTTAGAATCACTTCTAATTCATTTAAGAAATTTTTCTGAAGAGCACACTGATTTGGGGCCATTGTGTTAATTTTTCACACAGACTATAGTTACTGATCTCAGAAAATCGGAATGAGGTCCACAAGATGCCCTTTCATAATCTGTGTTGAATTTGCAGGATCATGTTGAAAATTTGGAATAGCATTAAACTTGCCATAAGACTGTTCCCCTAATACCTTTTTGCTTAAGTCAGTTTCATTGTGAGAGATTTCTTTTCTGGGTCATAAAATGAGCTAAGTTTTTTTTCCTAACAGAAATCACATACTACAATAATTTAATTTCATTCACTTGCGGTGACTTTAAGAATTAGTATAGATTAACTCCTGATCTCAGGTTATCCACCAGCCTTGGCTTCCCAAAGTGCTGGGATTACAGGTGTGAGCCATCTCACCCGGCTGAGATTACGTCATTGCACTCCAGCCTGGGCGACAGAGCAAGACTTTCTCTCTCTCTCTCTCTCTCTCTCTATATATATATATAAACAATTAGTATAGATTAAAATACTCTCTATTTCTGGGCAAGACACAGCTCTGTAGATGTTAGTAAAACATGAGACTGTTAGAAAAATAGATAGTGAAACTACTATCATCATTATTGGAAGTATTTGGATTTGACATTGTGTTACAAACATCTAGGTTAACTTCACTAATTACAAGAGAACTCTTATAGAGTCCTAGTAAAGAGTATACAAGAAAGTGTATTGTCAGAATAAGCCTTGAAAACCCAGAAAGCATCAGTTAGAAAAGGGAATAGAACTTTGCCAAAATACAAGGTTGGGAATTTCTAGACTGGGAAATGCTGAATGGCTCTACAGAGAGTGAGAAAAATGCTAAGCATCAAAAAGGGACCTGAATCTGGTTTTGGCTTTCTACAGGGGTGTAAACTTGGGAAAATCACATGAATTTTCTGAGCACTGCCTTTAAAATTAAGGGATCTTCAAAATCTCTTCTGTCAGGAAAAGTCAGGATAGACATTTGAAGTAGGCAAAAGAGATGCTTGGGTGTCCTTTCAATAGCAAGTTGGGCATTGTCCAAGAGATCCTCCCAGGATGGTGTGATTCTTTCAGGGGTGTGAACCACTGATTGTTTTTGATCTGTTTTGCAACCCTGTAGACAGACAGAAAGGGTGCCTTAAAGTCATTAGTTTATAAATTTACTGAGTGGCTACTAGATCTTGGAAATGAGATAAATGAGATAGGTTTCTGATCAGTTTCTACTCTAAAAGAGACACATACTCATTAATATTGAGTCTTCCTGCATGGATTCCCCATGATCCCCACTTCCTCAAACCCATCCAGGCAAAGGGAATGGGTCAAAGAAGGACTATTATGCAAAAAGGCATGGTAGGCATGAAAAGAACCTTGGATATTTTGTAGTTGGGTTATCTTAAAAAAGGTGTAGCTATCCTTTTTTAAGGCCCTTGCATTCTGTACTCAGGGGAGGGGATCTTATATGTCGCTTGCGGTAGGAAATCAGCAGGGATTTTTCAGCAGGAAAGAGACATGATGTGAACTCTACCATTGATATCACAGATGAGCAATAGAGGATGGAGTGTGGGTGCACTCATCTACTTGAGAGTGGGCAGATTTTAAACTATGGCAGTAACTGTGAGGATAACAACAAAGGCAGGGGTTGAGAGACACGTTTTGAAATGCAATTAACAGGGGTGAATTAGAGAGAAACACTGGAGTTGTGAGGGAAAGTAGTACAGGTTGATTCCCTGCTTTCCAGACTGGATGAACGGTAGCTTCCCTAATTGGAACAAAGAACATAAGAAAAGCAAGGTGTGAGGGCAAGTGGGGTGAGTTGGCAATGAGTTTAGCTTTAGACATGTGATTTGAGCAGCAACTTAGTTGTGAAACTAATTTGTATTTGCATAATTGTTTACAATTTTCAGGAACCCTCATATATATTGACTTTTATTTGTTTTATGGTTGTTAGTTGATGAGAATGCTAATGTCTTAGTGCATGAATGTGGATGAAGCAACATGTGTGTGCAGTTCTCAGAGTAAAGGCACACAAGCTTGTTTTTTGATTTACGGTTAGGGCTTCCGTATATCAGGCTTTCCTTGTTGATGGCTCTGCGTGAAATCCAAAAGCCCCACCCACCCCCATCTATAGGATCTTTTCCAATGGTTATACATGATTTCTAAATCCTGTTTCCCATGGTTATAACTTAGGCATTTCAATTGTGGGTATACTATTTCCAAAGTTCTATGTTCCTTGAGCACAAAGGCCAATTCTATTCATCATAGTATCCCAAGCCTTTTGGACAGTGTCTTCCAGAGAACCTAATCAATAAATATCACCTGGATGAATGAATGTATGATTGAGCTCGCTGAAGTCAGCAAAGCTTAGGTAGAGCAGTACAATTATAGTACCGACAGACTGCCCAGAAGAATCCCAGGACTTAAGTGTTTGTATTCTCATTGTGTCCTTCAATGTGTAGAAAGCTCACATCCAAAAGATCTTCTTGCCTTCTTCCCATGACCTCAGCTCCCTGACGGACTCGCTGACTACCTCCTTCATTCTTGAAATATAAATATCGTCCCCTATTTATGTGATCATGAGTTAAGGAGGCTTATGAATAACTAGTCCCAAATACATGTGGGTGTCTAAAACCAGATCAGCTTGATGTCAAGTACCTAAAGCTATTGCTGATTACCAGTAGGTCCTATTTTTATCTGTGGTCTCAAAGGGATATAGTTATGCTACTAGGGCACTCAATGTGTTTGAAATCCTTAAGTGACACATGATTCTTCTATTATTTTATACACTTTGAGCAACCTCACAAATGTGTGAATCATAAAGACATTCCTGAATATGAATATAATAATAACATGGACAGTACTCAAACTCATGATAATAAAAATGAACTCAAAGATGAAATGATCTAAGAAAATATACAGGTAATATATACCAATAGTTTCTTATAATAGCTATGAAAATAATAATTACATTATTTTAATGCCTGTCAGAGACAGTCAGTTTTGCTATAATAATGTAACATATACTCCTGAAAACTACTGCACTATGCAAAATCAGCAATAACAATGACAGGGTTTATGGGGAAATGGGTTTAGGGGCACAACAGTCAAAAACCTCACTTGTGACACGTTACAAACAACAACAAAGGAACATAATAAAATGGCAGTAGTTTGTTACACGTGTTCAATGGTTAAGAAATGCGTAAATGCTGAAATAAGTGTACATTTTAACTTGGAAAAGACCTGATGCTTGCCTGTGGAAGTGAGTATCAGAGGCTGTACCTTGTGAGTTTCTGTGAAGAGGTAGAAGGAGGGTTAGTTGAAATGTGACGGGAAGTTCTAGCACCTGATGAGGATGGAGACAGCTCAGAACATACAGTGAACTGAGGCGGTTGGCAGGCGTTTGGGTGTGTGCATGCATGCGTTTTGTGCATTCCCTGCACGACCCGGTTCAACTGGCTGCAGCTTTCTGTGTTTCCAACAAATGAAGCACGGAAGTCTTATTGTGCCCAAATTGTTTCCTAATATATCAATTTCATTGGAACAAATTTGCATTTTCAAAACAAGCATTCTAGTAGAACTGACTGTTCTAGTTCAAGTGCTTTATCTATATTAACTCATTTAATCCTCCCAACAGTTATTTTGGTTTGGTACTATTATGGTCCTCATTAAATTTATGAGGAAATTAAGGCAAAGAGAGGTTAAATAACTTGATCAAAATAAAAACTTATTAAGTGACAAAACCAGTGTGCTATTCTGCCTTTCAATGTACTATATTATGCTAATGACATTAATACATTTAATAAGATAAGCGTTCCTCCCATACTTTTGAAGTTAGATTTATTTTGGAGAGGTCCACTTTAAATAATTCTTAATATCTGATAATTATCTCACTTAAGTCTCTGATGTAGTTTTAGTACATTTTTCTGTTGTTATCTCCACTGTCAAGGTGGGAAATATCAAGCTATCATTTTGTGTTAATGCCCTTTAAATAATTGAGGACGAGTTGAAAGCAGTGTATTCAGTCTTGTTTAGTGCTCAGCATGTACTCAGCACCAAGCTTGACTATCTCTTTCATCATTGATAATTATGCTAAAAGAAATATTCAGTGAAGTCTAATCAATGGGGTTCCAATCATAATGTAAACATGCTGTGCTCCATTAGCATTAGAAATGTTTATTGCCTGTGTATTTCATTAGTGTCCCTGGTTCCTCCTCATTACACAAACTCTTTATGGAATAGAAATATTTAACATAAAACATCCTGAATGCTTTCTGTTTTTGAGGAGTAGCTTTTTAGATTGCTAAGCAGGCACTTAACTATTCATATCCCATGGAGAGTTGGTTGCAAATGTGAATGGATGAATAACTAATGACACTTTGAATGGGATTTTTGGCACAATAGTGACTAAAAGCTGACTCCTAAAAAGGTGCGATGTGGGAAAGGATTATGAATCTCTGGCTTTAGAGCTGTTTAGACCTAGGTTCAAATCTTAACTCCTCCATTTGTTAGCTGTGTGATCATGGGAAAAACACTTCTCTGGGGTTCAGTTTCATCTATAAAAATATCTTTGTCATATTATTCTAAATTAATGAACTAAATCACGTGACACACATAATATATAATAGATAATTGGTAAATCAACCCCCAGTAAGAGAGGACTCTGCAGCCCATCAACAGACATCAAATCCTGGGTTGTTGGTCTGAGTAGTACAAGCTTGAGGTACTGAGGTTGAAGGTAAGTGGTGGACATGGAGTCACAAGACTCAAGGCAGCAAAGCTAGTGAATGTGCTAAAACCGACAGGGGCCACAACGGTGGAGTGGGGAGAGGCCAGGCTTGCAGCATGCAGAGATGGACAAAGGTGTGCTGGACAGGGGGGCTAGTTTAGGAGCAAATCTCTCCAACATGAGATTCCAGTCACTGATTTGCTTTTCTCTACCTATGCAGAGAACGTACAACACAGGATGATCTTTGATCTTGTGATCCACCTGCCTTGGCATCCTCAAAGTGCTGGGATTACAGATGTGGCCAACAAAATGAAACCCTGACCCTACCAAAATACAAAAAATTAGCCAGGTGTGGTGGTGTGCACCTGTAGTCCCAGGTAGTTGGGAGGCTGATGTGGGGGAATTGCTTGAACCAGGGAGGTGGAGATTGCAATGAGCCAAGATCATGCCACTGCACTCCAGTCTGGTGACAGAGCGAGACTCCGTATAAAAAAAAAAAAAGTACAACACAAACAGTGATCTCTAATGTAAGCTATGGACTTCTGTTAATAATAATATATCAATATTTGTTATATCAATTGTAACAAATGTATCACACTAATGTTAATGATGGGGAAATGGGTGGGGTGAGGGGGTGTATGAAAACCCTGTACTTTCCACTAAATTTTTCTTTAATAAGAAGCTGCTCAAAACAAGAAAGTTGGCGGCTGGGCGCGGTGGCTCACGCCTGTAATGCCAGCACTTTGGGAGGCCGAGGCGGGTGGATCATGAGGTCAAGAGATCGAGACCATCCTGGTCAACATGGTGAAACCCCGTCTCTACTAATACAAAAAATTAGCTGGGCATGGTGGCGCGTGCCTGTAATCCCAGCTACTCAGGAGGCTGAGGCAGGAGAATTGCCTGAACCCAGGAGGCGGAGGTTGCGGTGATCCGAGATCGTGCTATTGCACTCCAGCCTGGGTAACAAGAGCGAAACTCCGTCTCAAAAAAAAGGAAAGTTGGCTGGGCATGGTGTCACGCCGATAATCCCAGCACTTTGGGAGGCTGAGGCAGGCGAATCACCTGAGGTCAGAAGTTCGAGACTAGCAGGGCCAACATGGTGAAACCCCATCTCTACTAAAAATACGAAAAATTAGCTGGGTGTGATGGCACGCACCTGTAATTCCAGCTACTCAGGAGGCTGAAACAGGAAAACCCAGGAGGTGAAGTTTGCAGAAAGAGAGCCAAGATGGCACCACAGTACTCCAGCGTGGGCAACAGAGCAAGACTCTGCTTCAAATAGTAATAATAATAATAATAATAATAATAATAATAAAGTTTCTCTTGTAGTTTTCTAACCTAGCTTCTTTATTCCTCCTTGTTGGACCCTTCTAACCAGAGCAACCAAGACTGGTCCAGCATATCTTGCAGTTTACCCAGAGAAGAATGCAGTTGGGCTGGAGTGTGCATGTGAGTTGGGCTGGAGTGTGCATGTGAGTTGGGCTGGAGTGTGCATGTGAGT
Organism: Aotus nancymaae; assembly: GCF_030222135.1. Classification (NCBI taxonomy): domain Eukaryota; kingdom Metazoa; phylum Chordata; class Mammalia; order Primates; family Aotidae; genus Aotus; species Aotus nancymaae. Next base: position 11,440,141 of record NW_026988450.1, on the reverse strand, counting down.
TGGTGTTTGATCCCCAACAGTGTAGAGTGGAGACAGAGTGTGCTGGCTGAATTCACCCTCTCTGAAAGCAGTAGGATTTGGTGCCAGGAGCACAGATTCTGGAGTGAGACAGACCTCTCAGATTACTCACTGCCTCTGTTTGTGGTGGTGGACACGTCTAAACCTTCATTTTCTCATCTGAATACAGCATATTATAGAGCCTCTTATGAGAATTAAAGAGATTACTCTGTGGGAAGTGTCTGGCATGGTATTTGGTTTATAGTAAATGTCGCTTTCAATATCTGTGCTGCATAATAAGCCACTCCAAAGCTTAGTGGCTTAAAACACTGATTTATTATTTCTCATGATTCTGTGGGCCAGGAATTCGGGCAGCACTCTGACGGACATGTATCTGCTCCACATAGTGTCAGCTGCATTCAGCCGGTGGCTAAACTGGGTTGGAGGACCTGAGAGAGCTTAACTCACAGGTCTGCACCTCCATGCTCCTTCACGTGTCTTCTCACTCCCTGTGGCTGGCGTGGGTTGGGCTTTCTCACAGCATAGTGGTTTCAGGATTTCTTACATGATGACTGGTGTTTGAGAGCAAAGAGAAATTGGCCAGCTCTCTTAAAGGTTCAGCCCTAAACTGGCATAGTGCCACTCTACCATAGCACAATGGAGAGGAAACAAGCCATAAAAGCAGCCCTGGTTCAACTTCAAGGGGAAATAGTCTCCCCTGTAAATGGATGAACAGCACATGCCTACTGAGGGTGGGAATTACGGCAGCCGTCTTTGGAGGTGATCACAGCGCTCAAGTTTTTATTTTCCTGTGATTTGGTTTGCTGTGTTGCCTAACAGGCGTAGCAGCATCTTTGACAGCCAACAGCATGATGTAGGGCAGAGTGAGCTGTGGGAACGAAAGTATAGGTGTGGCCTCGAGGCTATTCTAACGTGGCCCTTGTACTTTCTCTTAAAGTCAGCAAGGGCCCAGTACATTTTCAGTATTGCCGTTCTGCCAACAATGGGCACTGACTTACTCATTCCATCTGCTTTGCATTTTATCTCATGTCATTACTGTTTTGAAACATGTTTAAAAAAACACTAAAACAAACATAGACACACTATTTCAATACGTCGTTTGCTCTTCTATTAATACCATGGAAAAAAGAAAATTAACTTCATCAAAAAAGTGAACCCATACTGGCTTCTATATGTGAGTTTTTGTTTTTTCTTTTATTGGAATGCCTTTCTCTCTTTTTCTCCTTCTTTTTTCTTATCAGTCTATATCATGCTTTGAGGAATTTTTTTTTACCTCCTCCCCCTCTCCCTTCTGAGGGAAAGCAGCACTTATTTATCTTCCAAGGCCCAGCTTCCATGTCGCTTCCTTTATGAAGCCCCTGTTGACACACCTGCCACCAGGTAAACTTGATCACTCTCTTTTTTGTGGCTCTACTGTACCCTGAAAGCTTCCACCTTAGTAACCATAATTTTTATTGCACTAATATGTTTATTCAGGCTAATCAGGTCACTGTATGGCTGATGACACGGGAAGTGAATTCCTAAGTGCCTACCATGTGCACACAAAGCAGCATCATTGTTCACACCTGGAATGTTATTTGCTCACGTGCTGCCCATTTCCTTTAGTTTTTCTCAAATGCCATCTTTTCCAAGAAACTTTTCTAAATCATTCCCATAAGTATGAAAATCCCATCTTCCTTAAATGTAGAGGTACCTGCATTTCTATTTAACATATTTCATATTGCCTTGTATTACAGTTATAATTATCTACTTGTATTATAGTTATAATAATTATAATTATTTACTCCTCTCCTCCCCCAGAGAACTGTGAATTTCTTGAGAGCAAAAGCAGTATTTTATTTATTTTTTTTTTTGTTGTTTCCCGCACAGGGCCCAGGGCCTTGCTCTTTGGGAGCTCATTACCTAGAGGAGAAGGTCATAAAATACATATTTAAAATATAATCTTAACTTCAGGGTTGGAGACCTATACAGCACATCATGAAAGCACTAAGAAGAGGTACTTTAGTCTCTGTGGTAGGGGGTTTTGTTTGGCAGAAGGCGCCCTAGAGATTTTGATGACTTAGGAGTCACCAATGTAATTATCTTAAACATCCCAATTTCAGCATAAGCCAGTTTGATGCTGAATTGATGTAGGGCCTCAGGCATAATTGGCATGGTCTGAGAGAGGAGAAGAGAGCTGAGGTCCATGTTCCTTAGAGAAGTTGGGGATTTTCTATGGATAAGGGCTTTTTCATTCTGCCATGAAGTTGTGAGGGCCCTAGTTAGGGTTAGGGCATCTAGGAAATTTCCAAGGTGAAGATATGGGCACTGTTCTAGACTGTTTGGTTTCTTTGCAGACAAGAGAGGTACTTTATTTTTCTTTGAAAAAAGATAAAGGCAAAAACAGCATTTGAGCAAATAAAAATTACCCTTGAACTCACCTTTACCTGATGGGCTACTATGTCTGCTTTTGATAACGCCTAAATCTTTCTTCTAGGAAATGGCACATGCTACCTGTACTCATATTTAACTGGTCAAAGAAGTCACATGGCCAAGCAGTGAAGGGGCAGCAAATGATAGAGACAATGATGTCATCTCCAATGACTAATTGGAGCCCTAGTCATTTGTTTCTGAAGATAAAAGATCAAGAGAGGTCAAACAAAAAGGAGACTTATAAATGTAACTTTAAGCAGGTGAAATAAAAGATTATTCAGCTGAAAAAAGTAATTTAAAAGAAAGAATTAAATTTTGTTATCAACTAGTTTGAAACCTTCAGAAGTCAAAATATAGATAATGAAGAAAATTTTGCTGTCTTTCCTGACAAAACAAAAACTAGACCTAAGGAACTGAACAACCGTAGGACAAAGGGCCTTCCTTGAGACAGAAGCCTAGAGAAGAGCATATTTTTAGTGTATCTGAATTGGTTTTGGCAGTCACAGAAGGTGTTTAAGGGAGCAGATAAATGGATCTGCAACAAGCACTTCCGTGATTCGGAGTCACTGATCACGCCTGGAATGTTATTTGCTCACATACTGCCCATCCAAACTCTACCCATTTCCTTCAGTTTGCCTCAAATGCCATCTTTTCCAAGAAACTTTTCTGAATCATTCCCATTAGTATGAAAATCCCGTCTTCCTTAGATGTAGTGGTACCTGCATTTCTATTTAACATATTAATATTGCATGTTGCCTTGTATTATAGTTAACTATTTACTCCTCTCCTCCCCCAGAGAACCATGAAGTCTTTAAGAAGCAGTTTTGTATTTTTACTTTTGGTTCTCCCATAGTGCCTAGTGCAGAGCAGCGCACATGAAGGAACACAATTCATTACTGTTGAAGTTCATGAATTACAGTTTGTATAGGAGCCATGTGACATGCATATGTGAGCTGTACCCTTGAGGTGATCCCAGAGCACAAGGTTTACATAAGAGGAGGTCATATTTATGATGACTCTAGGGCCTAGACTCACTAATACAGTAAGAAAGCCTTGGTATGGTAGACAAGCAGTGAGAAAGAGAGGAGAGGGCTGTCTAGGTTCTGGACTCTGGGACACGGCCTTAGTACTTTGGTTCCTCTGACATCTAGATTAGTTTGTCCCTTTTAGATATTTCTATTTATAATCCCTCAGTATCAAATGGTAGTTATATAGGTCTTAGTTTTAAAAAATTGTTCTACTAATATGGTTTGGCCTTAGTTATGCAAGCATCAAAAGCGAGCAACATAAAGTTAATTTAAGGGATCAAATATAATATTAGGCTGAAAGCCTATTAAAATTATAGAGAAATATGTGGAGGATTTATGTTCGTAATATAGAGTATGAATATTTTTAGATTCTCTGGCATTGAATTGAGATGTGCTTGTTCTATTTTGTAAACCGAAGAATTGGCCTACATCTTTGATCTGTGTGTTTAGATTTTTTTAGTGACAGACAATAATAACTAGAAATAGAAATTCCATCTTTGGTGGTAATATAGTGCAGGGACCTGAGAAGAGAAGGTCTTAAGGTGCTGTTAATTAGCAAAAATCTGAAGCCCACGGTCTCAAAGCAATTAAGGCTGTTAATTGAATATTGGGATGCCCAGAGGAATGGCTCATATGTGGCAGGACAGGGAACCCTAGGCTTGCATACAGGAGTTACATTCTATAAATGATCCTGAACGATTCAGAAAGAGCAAATATGGGTCAATGTATGTTTGTCTAGTAGTCAACTGCAATTTTGAATAGTAATACATTGCTGGCTATATGCAAAATTGTCTTTTTACTGTAGAAGTAAACACTAACAATTAAATCTTTCAGCCTAACTTTTGTAAATATGGCACACTATTTATTCATAAAAATTCAGTTTTTTTTTTTTTACCATGGTGATTGTCCTCTGGTTTGATAAACAGTTTATCATTCAACTGATACTTTAAATGCAGTTGGTGGTTACACATAGCTACAGTGTCACACTTAAGCACATTTGGGGGACAGAGGAGAGTGGACACTGCTGATGAGCTCAGAGTGGCAGTGATTTTTATTATTCAAGTCTTTCATAGCCTTTGTATGGGCTTAATTAGCTGTGGCATTTGATTAGCCTGTGAACATACTTCTTTAAAGAAACTTAAAACAAATGGAAGATTACAAAAGAGTTTTCAAGGAAGGAAAAAATAAATGTTCCTCTTAGGAGACCTTCAGTGAAAAGTGGTTAATATTTTCAGTAGTGCTTATTTTTCATAGCTCTGGCTTTGGGGTAGGCTTCTGCCTCTGCCAGTCCCAGGCTTGCAAAGATGCAAACGAATGTCCACTCAAGAACAGCCACAATGCAGTGAGTGAAGAATGAATTTAGTTTCTCACACTGGTTCAGTCCTCTGAATAGTGTGATCAACTTTCTGGTCTCTGTGTTAATGAAAAGAGAAATTATATGAATGCTTAAAATCCACCGGTTATCCTCCAAGCTAAAGTTGGCCAGTAGTTTTCCATCTTTTGGTTAAACCTTCCAGAGAGTTGCAGAATTGAGTGAGTTGACGGTTCCCCCCACTTCTTTCCATCTCAGTGTGGTTTCTGGACAGTTTGTAATAGCTTTAGCTTTTTAAAAAGTCTATGAAGTGGCTTTTAAAAAAAGTGGAGGTGCTGAGCAGGCAGTAAAGGATATGAGCACAGAAACTAAAAATTCCCAAACGGATAATTTCCATCCTTATTTGAGGAATTATGCATTCATAAGGTTGGTGTGATTTAGGAACAGGACATTCAAACTGCAAATAGACACCTTCATATATGACTAGAGCATATAAAAAATAAATTGTACTTAAGGTCCTAACCCGCGTTTATTGTGCACATATATCTTCTAAAAATATGAGTTAACCTACTTAGGGGTTACTGACCAAGGCTTTTAAAAGGTGCAGGAATAGAGGGCTGAGGCCGTTAACACTAGACTGGGAAGCATGTTTAAGAGGTAACAATGCCACCTCTTTGGATCAGAAGAGTTCCTGTTTGTTATGCAATGTGTGCACTTCATTGTTTACACGATTTCACTAGGTGACTCGGAGCTGTGTACACAGCCAGGTGAGCCTGCAGCAGCGCCCCAGACTCTGAAACTAACACTGAACACGCTCTGTCTACTGCCTTCTGTTAGCCCTGCCTTTGAAATAATATTATTTTCTGAAAAAAAAAATTCCCTAAATCACATCTACTTCACTAGATTACAACTCTTTTATTTTTCCTTAAACGTTTTTAGGAATTAATTATAAGTTTCTTGGAAAAATTTCCATACTCGTTTCCACTGTGCTGAACTGACAATTTAAAAAGTAACTACTCAGAAGATACTAAGCAGATTCGGCTGGAGAGCCTCTTTTTATTGTGTTACGGGGTCTCCCAGCCTTCTTCTTTCTCCTACCCATGGCAGTCCATCTCCTCCAGGAGCCCCTTCTTGTTGGTATTTCCTGGAGTACGGATGAAAATAAATAGGGGAGCAGCCCCTGGCCTAGGCCAGGCACACAGGGGTCCCGGGGGCTGACCTTGGGAGACTTGCGGGCTTCTGGGAGGAAGGCGCGGGAGGCCCAGCAGGAGTCGCCGGCGCCGGGGCGACCCCGCGGGAAGGGCGGGCGGGGATGCGTCGACTGTTTCCGTGACTTGGGACCGGTCGCCCCGTTCTAGCTGTCGGCTCCCCTGGCCCCAGCGGCCGCGGAGAAGGGGGCGGATCCTCGCGTGCCAGACACGCCCCGGCCGGGTTTTAAATTCGCCAGGCGCTCGCTCCCCGAACCACCGCCGCTCCCTCGCTCCGCCGGGGCCTCCGGACGCGCTCCCCGCGCGGGCCTCCGCAACACTCGGCCCGAACGCACGGCGGCTCGCACTCACACTGCGGTTCACACCCGCACGCGCGCTCGCACCCGCACTGCCGCTCACGCGCGCTCACACTCCCCCACGCGCGCTCCGCTCCCGCTCCAGCCCCGCGCCCCGCGGAGGCACAGGACCGCCGCCGAGAGCGCCGAGGGGCCCCGCGGCCTTCCCATGGCGGACCTGAGCTTCATCGAAGATACCGTCGCCTTCCCCGAGAAGGAAGACGATGAGGAGGAAGAAGAGGAGGGTGTGGAGTGGGGCTACGAGGAAGGTAAGCGGCCGCGAGTCAGGGTGTCCGGGGTCCCGGGGCGGTGGCAGCGTCTCGCCGAGCGTGGGACTCGCGTCCTGCCGCTGCCACGCGCTCCGACGACCCGCACGTCCTCTCTTTCCCACGGGGGTCTCCGCCACTTTTCCACTCCCCTGGCGCGTTTCGAGGCGGGAGGCCCTTCGGGGAGGCGTGCTCGCCGCGCTCGCCGCCTGCGTTCTCCCGCCGCCTGCGCTCGCTCCCGGGAGCCCTCCGCGGGGCTGGCGTTCGCACCTGCTGCGGTCCGCAGGGCGGGCAAGCCTCCAAGCTGTGGCTGTACCTTTTGTCTTCTGTAGCCAAGAAGAGCAGCGGGACCTTTTACTCAACACTTGAGGAAGACAGTGTAACAATTCGTTTTTGGCTTGAAGACTTTGGGGACAAAGTGTTTCTGCCTCTGGTCTTTTCGTGAAGCCTTCTAGCAATGCTCAAGTCTTTCTAAAACACGTCCTAAATTTCAGACTCAATCATTGGGTTTGGCGAGAAGCGGCTGACTTTCTGAAAAACTTGAGATTCCTAAATGTATTCCTGAAGACCTAGGGCTCCTATCAGAGCCAACCATTGGTGCTGATGTTTACTACATATGTTGAAACCAATATAGAATATATACTATTAATTATAAAAGATTTGGAAAGAGTATGTGAATATGTATGTGTGTAGGTGTATACATATGCACACTTTAAAATACTGCACTTGGGTTTCTGATAAGGGCGTTTATTCACTAGCATGAGAGTTAGGGTTTTTAGCTGTAACTAAATATGTTGAAAGTTACAGCTATTTCCCAAATGCTGAAGGTAATTGAACTAATGAGCAGAGGAAATTGTTCTGGTATTCTTTTTTCTAATCACTTAAAGATGACCCAGATTTCCTAGAGTCATAAATTATTATGTCTTTGTTGACAAATACAAATATAATATTTTGTTAGTCCGGGATTTTGTATGTGGTATTTGATAATATCAGATCATTCAAATAATGAATGCAAAAACACACAGATTTACCGTATTTCATCTCTATAGTGATGGTATCACTCTCTTCATAATGTCAAGGAGCATTAGTGTTTAAACTAGTTTTTACATGTTAAATTTTACTGTAGCTTATTTTTTAACCTGTTTTTAATTTATTTCATTTTGTCCTTAGGTGTTGAGTGGGGTCTGGTGTTTCCTGATGCTAATGGAGAGTACCAGTCCCCTATTAACCTAAACTCGAGAGAGGCTAGGTATGACCCCTCACTGCTGGATGTCCGCCTCTCCCCAAATTATGTGGTCTGCCGAGACTGTGAAGTCACCAACGATGGACATACCATTCAGGTTATCCTGAAGTCAAAATCAGGTATCTTAGAAAACGTGTATGTGCTCTTTTAAACTAGAAGTCAGCATAGAGTTATTGAAATATGATTTAACTAATATAATTTAAAAGGTGCAACTGACGTGTCTCTATTTTCAGTATACCTTTAAACTATAATATAAAGCATTTTTGGGAATTACCTTCTGAAACAATTTTGAAAGAATAAAAGTGTGAAATGATGAAGATTATCAGTTGGTTGTTGCTTCTTATGATGCTACTGGAACAACCTTAGTTTGATCGTCTTATACCTTGTGAAATAAGAGGACAGGTACATGCAGGTGCACGGATCCAAATTTTGTCCAAAATTGTTGATTAGCTTAAATCACTTATCTAAATTTAAGCTTATCGTAATTCTCTGTCTTGCTACTTTGTGAAACCAAAGAATAGAATTTATTGACATGGCATTCCAGGTAGACTTCTCAGGTGAATTTTCTCTACTGTATTAATATGCCCAAAATAATTTTAACTGATAACAATAAAAAGCACCCTCTAAACTCAGCCAGAGATTTAAATGGTGAACAAACCTCTTTATTTATTTATTTATTCATTTATTTAAGTTCCATCCTGTGAAACCTCCCCTACCCCTTGCAAACTTATTTGAGATGGATCTGAAATGTTCTCTGGAAAAGGTGTTAAGTAATTACCAAGGAAATCAGTTTTTGACTTTCTTGTAGGAAAGAGGAAATCAGATTTTTTTAAAAAAGTAACATTAATAGCATGCATTTCATGGTGAATAACAACCATCTTTTGGGAAAAATTAAAGTATGTAGAAATATTAGGACATACTTGATAAATAGAGACTGTGCTCAAAAATTAATTCTAAATCGATAAAGCTGATATTTCACACTATAAAATCTTTAGTTTTATTATTAAGCAAGGCAGTGATTGATTTCCAACTATGGACTTATTTTATTCATTGTAAATGTTTCTAAGCTTTAATTTAGAATCCATGAGATAGTCATAGATTCACATAGTCTTCCTCGCTGTTCTGAGTTTAGTCAACATTTGAGCATTGCCCAGAAGAGTTTCTAGGTTTATATGTACTTAGGCTTAGTTTAAGATGTAAATTTCAACTTGAATTACAATTTTTTGGGGGATGTGGGTTTAGCTTTGATGGGTCATTATGTATTATTTTTTAAAGGAGTTTGTAAAATTATTGAATACTGACTGTTCTGGCATATAAAAAGCAATTTAAAGAAATACACGTATTTTGATATGTTGAGATGCCTTTGAACTTCCAGAAATAAATATTTATATATCCACACAACAAAAATACATTTCGTATCAGGTGCTATGATGAGTGTTGGTTGCATACAAATGGATAAGGCAGTTCTTGAGGATTCATAGTCTAGTGGAAACCCAGTTCTTTAAAGTTCTGGTGTACACATGATGTGGCAAGTGTTACAAAGGGTTGTGGGAGGAGAGAGGAATGACTGAGTACATACATTCCACTGCGTCCGTGTGTGCCCACTCCTACTCTGAGATCAGATTTACTTCATCATATTGAATTTATCATTTTCTTCCACTGCCTTCTCAAACACAATTTTCTTTCATCTTCTGCCTCACTCTAAAACAGAGACCATGGACCAACATCTGGGCCCTCTCACCATGAACTGTGTTTCTTCCTCAACTAGCATTTTGTGCTTTTCTTTTCCTCCTCCTTCCACTCCTGCCCACTGAAGAACTGTCTGCATTTCTGTCTAGGCCTGATTTGGGTACACATGATCCAGAGCCTTTTCTTCCTGCCTCCCTGGTGACCTTCCTTCTTCAGATACCCCTTCTCTTCTCTATCATTGTAATAATTTCCTCTTTATTGTTCCTTCCCTTCCAATATTTCTGCAAACTCAAGTAACCAAAATACCATGTCTTGAGTAGTTGTTTTTTCCCTAAGGATATTTAAGCTCCTCAGAGGAATAGTTTGTAAGCTCTAAATACCCTGTCATTTGTTTATTTAAATAAGGTTTTATCTTTATGGAAGTGGAATATGAACATAATTAAAATAACTGAATAGTACTCTTTCTGTCTCTGGTTATACCCTACTCTTGCCCACCTATGGCTGCTGTTCCCTAGTGACAAGTACTTTGAAACTTCCTGTTTCTCCTGTGGTCATCTCCAAGAATGTAAGACTATAATAATGCTTTTATGCTTTGATATGTAAGCTATGTATGAACCCTCTACTATAAAAGATGAGGCCAGTTTTCCTTTTTTTTTTCTTTGAGACAGTGTATCACCCGTCATCCAGGCTGAAGTACAGTGGTGCCATCTCAGCTCACTGCAATCTCTGCCTTCTGGGTTCAAGAAATTCTCATGCCTCAGTCTCTTGAGTGTCTGGGATTACAGGCGCCTACCACCTCTCCCAGCTAGTGTTTGTATTTTTGGTAGCGGTGGGGTTTCACCATGTTGGTCAGGCTGGTCTCGAACTCCTGACCTTAGGTGATCCATCTGCCTCGGCTTCCCAAAGTGCTAGGATTACAGGCATGAGCCACAGCGCCCAGCCAAGGCCAGTTTTCTTACTCCTGTCTTTCTTATGATTTCACTCTCTTATTATCGCTGTATACTTAAATTAATTTTTAAAATCTGTATAGATTTAGGGTGTGCCAGTGCAGTTTTGTTACTTGGATATATTGCATAGTGGTGGAGTCTGGGCTTTTAGCGTAACTGTCGCCCAAATAGTGTACATTCTATCCATTAAGTAATTTCTTATGCCTCATTTCCCTGGAGTCCACTTAATTTAATTTCTATTTAAATTAATACTCAGCATTTTTATTATTACAACTACAACTATTGTCTCCAGCTGAGATTATATTTTGTCTCACTTATTAAACAATGTTTTGTATTTTCCTGGAGTGAATGCATTTTATTAATTGAATTTTTTGTTTTGTTTATCTGTCACTAATTTCGTTTCCAAACTCACTGACATATGACGGATCTTCTCTTAGGACATTCACGTGCAACAGGTCGTCCTCCTTCCCTCCCTCGTTCCTCCTCATCCTTTCTTTTTCCCTGTGAAGGGTGCTCTTCCTTTCTGCTCCCCAGTCCTCCTTACAGCCTCCTCCTGCAGCTCCTTGGACCTCACGCCTGGGAAGTCTCCGTGTTTGTCTCTTCTGTTGGATTGGATTGTTTCCTGGATGCCATGTCATGCTCTTTTTTGGAGTTGCTCCCTCATCTCAGGGAATTTCTTGGTTTATTCACTTCTACAGTTAATCTTCCAAGAACTTGAAAAGCGACAAGTGAGGGCTACATGCTTTGATGCCTGTGTGTCTATAAGTGTTTTTATTATACTTTACACTTGATTGAAGTTAGCCTGGAGTAGCAGTCTGGGTTGGAAGTATTCTTGACATCGTTTGATGTTTGACATCATGACTGTATTGCTTCCAGCTTCCACTGTTGCAGTTGAAAGATCTAGTGCCCCTTCTCAACCCCCTCTATGTGTCTTTTCTCTTTTTTCCCTTCTGGAACCTTTTTCAGTGTTCTCTTGACTGCTGTTGTTTTGAAATGTTACAACCATATGCCTTGGTGAGATTGTTTCTTCACTGTGTGCTGGACACTTGGTATGTCTTTTTCAATCAAGATAATTGTGTCTTTCATTTACCAGAAGTTTTCTTACATTTCTCATATTATTTTATTGATAGATTTTGTATTTTTATTCCCCCCCCTTTTGGTAACTCCCACTTTCTTCTCTTTCTCTTCTACTTTCTAGTAGATTTCCTCAATTTTTAATTGTTCTTTTTTTTTAACCATAGATTGGAATGTATTTCTTTTATTTTCTGTATCTTATACTTTGACTTTTTAAAAAAAATTTTTATATTTGATTGCACTTTAGGTTCTGGGGTGCATGTGCACAACATGCAGGATTGCTGCACAGGTACATACATGGCAGTGTGGTTTGCTGCCTCCATTCCCCTGTCACCTATATCTGGCATTTCTCCCCATGTTATGCCTCCCCAACCTCCCTACCCCTGGCTGTCCCTCCCCTCTTCCCCCGCAACAGACCACAGTGTGTGATACTCCCCTCTCTATGTCCATGTGTTTTCATTGTTCAACACCTGCCTATGAGTAAGAACATGTGGTGTTTGTTTTTCTGTTCTTGTATCAGTTTGCTGAGAATGATGGTTTCCAGATTCATCCATGTCCCTACAAAGGACACGAACTCATTGTTTTTTTATGGCTGCATAGTATTCCATAGTGTCGATACCTAGTTTATTGAGAGTTTTTAGCATAGAGGACTGTTGAATTTTGTCGAAGGCCTTCTCTGAATCTATTTAGATAATCATGTGGTTTTTGTCTTTGGTTCTGTTTATGTGGTGAATTATGTTTATAGACTTGCATATGTTGAACCAGCCTTGCATCCCGGGATGAAACCTACTTGATTGTGATGGATAAGCTTTTTGATGTGCTGTTGCAATCGGCTTGCCATTATTTTATTGAAGATTTTTGCACCTATGTTCATCATGGATATTGGCCTGAAGTTTTCTTTTTTTGTTGAGTCTCTGCCGGGTTTTGGTATCAGGATGATGTTGGTCTCATAAAATGAATTGGGAAGGATTCCCTCTTTTTGGATTGGAATAGTTTCAGAAGGAGTGGTACCAACTCCTCTTTGTATGTCTGGTAGAATTCGGCTGTGAACCCATCTGGACCTGGGCTTTTTTTGGTTGATAGGCTATTAATTGCTGCCTCAACTTCAGACCTTGTTATTGGTCTATTCAGGGCTTCGACTTCTTTCTGGTTTAGGCTTGGGAGGGTGCAAGTGTCCAGGAATGTATCAATTTCTTCCATTTATCCATTTCTGGTTTATGTGCATAGAGTTGTTTGTAGTAATCTCTGATGGTAGTTTGTATTTCTGTGGAATCGGTGGTGATATCCCCTTTATCGTTTTTTATTGCATCTATTTGATTATTCTCTCTTTTCTTTTTTATTAATCTGACTAGCAGTCTGTCTATTTTGTCGATCTTTTCAAAAAACCAGCTCCTGGATTTATTAATTTTTTGAAGGTTTTTTTGTGTCTCTATCTCCTTTAGTTCTGCTCTGATGTTAGTTATTTCTTGTCTTCTGCTAGCTTTTGAGTTTTTTTGATCTTGCTTCTCTAGCTCTTTCAATTTTGATGATAGGGTGTTGATTTTTGATCTTTCCTTGCTTCTCATGTGGGCATTTGTTGCTATAAATTTCCTCTAGACACTACTTTAAATGTGTCCTAGAGATTCTGGTACATTGTGTCATCGTTCTAGTTGGTTCCGAAGAGCATCTTTATTTCTGCCTTCATTTTGTTGTTTGTCCAGTCAACATTCAAGAGCCAGTTGTTCAGTTTCTATGAAGTTGTGCAGTTCTCAGGTAGTTTCTTAATCCTGAGTTCTAATTTGATTGCACTGTGGTCTGAGAGACTGTTATGATTTCCGTTCTTTTTCATTTGCTGAGGAGTGATTTACTTCCAATTATGTGGTCAATTTTAGAGTAGGTGTGATGTGGTGCTGAGAAGAATGTATATTCTGTGGATTTGGGGTGGAGATTTCTGTATATGTCTTTTAGGTTGCTTGGTCCAGATCTGAGTTCAAGTCCTGGATATCCTTGTTAATTTTCTATCTTCTTGATCTGTCTAATATTGACAGTGGAGTGTTAAAGTCTCCCACTATTATTGTATGGGAGTCTAAGTCTCTTTGTAGATCGTTAAGAACTTGCTTTATGTATCTGGGTGCTCCTGTATTGGATGTGTATATATTTAGGATCATTAGCTCTTCTTGTTGCATTGATTCTTTTACCATTATGTAATGCCCTTCTTTGTCTTTTATGATCTTTGTTGGTTTAAAGTCTATTTTATCAGAGAGTAGCATTGCCACTCCTGGTTTTTTTGGTCTCCATTTGCTTGGTAGATCTTCCTCCATCCCTTTATTTTGAGCCTATGTGTATCCTCGTATGTGAGATGGATTTCCTGGATACAGCATACCGATGGTTTTTGACTTTTTATTCAATTTGCCAGTCTGTGTCTTTTGATTGGGGGCATTTAGCCCATTTATATTTAAGGTTAATATTGTTATGTGTGAATTTGATCCTGCCATTTTGATGCTAGCTGGTTGTTTTGCCCGTTAGTTGATGCAGTTTCTTAATTTTGTCGATACCTTTTACAGTTGTTCAGTCTTTTGATTGAACTCTTACTTCCTGCTTTCTTGTTTTTAATTTCTAAAACATTGAACTTATGCTGCAATTAAAAACATTTTTTTTAAAAAACAGAACATCCAGTATTTATTTCATGAATGTACGATCTTTCTTCATTTTTTTCTGTATTGCTTCTTTTCTATCCCTGTCTGTCTCTGTTTACTCTGGGTTCCTTTTTCTATTTATTTTGGTATCCCTCTTTTATTTTGGAGGTTCTCCTCAAATGTCCGGTGATCTTTGACTCTTTTTTCATATTTAAGACTGAGTTGCAGATCAGAAGCTCTGTGCGCCTGGGCAGGGTTTGAGGACTGTTGGGCTTCACAGTACCATGATCAAGGAAGGACCTGTCCATGTTGCTGGTGGAGTCTTCATAGCTTATATCAGTTTATCTGGAGTATGCTTATTTCCTGTTTGTGTTTTTTGGGGTTGGGGGTGGCTCAAGTTGGCCCCCAGCTTTCTGGTTGTTGGCACAGACAGGAGACTATTACCATTTAGTATGTCCACATTCCTTTCATCTTCTGCTGGAGTTCTCATCATCGTGCCTGACCATGTGTGATGAGGTTTAACTGTTCCTTTTAAAAACTTTAAATCTGTTCTTCTGTTTTCAGTTTCCTACTCTGCATTGCCACATTCAGTAGTATCTCTAATGCTCCCACCTCCTGAGTCTTTCCTGGTGTCTTAGTCTGTTTGGCTGCTATAAAAAAATACCTTGCAGTGGGTAATTTATAAATAATAGAAGTTTATTTCTCATAGTTCTGGAGGCTCAGAAGTCCAAGATCAAGGTGCTGACAGATTTGGTGTCTGTTGAGGGCTCTTCCTCTGCTCTGTACATGGTGCTTCGGTGCTGTGTTTTCACATGGTATGAGACAGAGGGTCAAATAGGCTCCCTGGAGTCCTTAAGAGTCTCGTCCCATCCTTAGAGCAGAGCCCTCATCCCATTTACCTGATGACCTCTTAGACATCTTATACTGTTGCACTGGGGATTCAGTTTCAACATGGACTTTGGAGTGGGATGCAGGCACTCAAACCATAGCATCTGGGTTCTGTGGTAGGAATTGTCTGCCTCTTGTGGCCTTCTTCCTGTAGTTATTTAGCTTTTAGCTTTGTCTGTTTTGCTGAATCACTACACTACCTTTCAGTCTGCTTTCTACCACTGCCCAGTTTTTTGGGCATTTCTTTTTTGCTGTTGTTCTCTGGTCTTGTTCATTTTGCTCCAGCAAATTATGCCCTTTTTATTTAGTGAGAAATGAGAAGGGAGGGCAGATAAATGTTTGAGTGCAATCTTCCTTGTGTAACTGGAGGTACCCCCTAGAAATACAGCATACTGTCTTCGTAAATTAAAAAAAAGTCCACACAAGAAGCACAGTTCTTTTTAGAAATTAATGCTGACTTCACAATACCACTGTGCTAAAACTTCAGCCGTAATGAGGCTATGTTTGGCCTGGGTTATAGTAGTTTTTATTTTGCTCTGTTTATATTAACAAATCAAAAAGAATTGCCAAAAAAGTTTAGAACAATTGTAGTTTAATTTGAATGCTTAGACTTATCAAACTAAAACTTTTAACATAATCACAATGGTATTGTCCCCCCGTATATATAATCCCATCTGGGGTTACAGCCTTAATTTAAATTTGAGGCTTTTCAGGGGCATGAGCCCTCCCTTCATCCCTCTCTGCTGGAACTTCTCAAGCAAAAGTCACTGATGAACTCATCATCCTCTAAATCCAATGGGCATTTTCATATTCTTACTGAACTTTAACTCTGCTGCATTTGAAATGGAGTTTCTGGAAGTTCTCTCTCCTGTCAGTCTCTGGGCCACACAGTTGCCTGACATGTCTTCCTGATTTTGACTGCCTTTTCTCTGCTGGTGCTTCATGTTCCAGTGTGCTTACATAACAGGGTTTCTCAAGGTTTCCTCCTGAACTCTCTTCTCCTGCATGTACCCCTTGAGCAGTGCATCTGTATAGACTCTGTGCTCTGTTGTTCAATGTTCTGTTTCCCCATAGACAGCAGAGGAGCTTAGGAAAAGGGCCGCAGTGACAGGCTCTCTGAGTGGCATGGACCAGTGCAGCCTCTCATCTCAGACTCCCTGACAGGTGGTGGGCAGCCTCAGCTTTAATAGCTCAGGGAAGGAAATCCATTTCTCACAAGAAAATCCATTTTGCTTTTGAGCAATTCCAGAAGTCAAAAAGTTCTATGGTCTCTGTCATTGTTTCTCTTTTAGGTCTCTGGACCTATTTAGAACAAATATAATTATATTTCCACATTGATGTTCTTTCAAATACTACGGTCATCATAACAAGTGGTTGCCATTTTTCTTTTCAGACATTCTTAGTTCTTTCAGCTGTTGCTCACGTGACAGTCCTCCATCCCTCAGTACTTACTTATTGATTATTTGCGATGGCAGTTACAGAGTCACTTGACTTTTAGACCCAGGAAGATATACTACTATATATGAGAGCAACCAGGAGAGCAAAAGATTGAAAATAGCTACTGATCCTCTGCTTCATCTGCATTGTCAGCAGACAAGACAATAGGGGTGGTGGGGACTGCAGGAACTGACAGGCTGCAGAGAGCAGGCCTAACTTGCCAGATGTTTAATGTGTCAGGAGAAGCTGGAGATGTGCACCTGTGAACTAAACATATACGTTCACTGGTTTCATCTGGCCTGCAGGGTGTGGTT
The DNA here is from genome assembly GCF_030222135.1 of Aotus nancymaae. NCBI lineage: Eukaryota > Metazoa > Chordata > Mammalia > Primates > Aotidae > Aotus > Aotus nancymaae. Next base: position 11,423,355 of record NW_026988450.1, on the reverse strand, counting down.
GGCAACCTTGGTTTCATCTTTTGCAAGCAGTTACATGCTTTGGATAAGGTAAGTATAAATCAGATCCAAAGCCTGCCCTCAAGGAGGATTCAATGGCAGGTCATAGAATATAGTATAGCTTTACAGGGAGAGATTATTTTTGGTGGAAATTCTTAGGGAAGGATTTTTTGTGGAGGAAATAGCATTTGAAATAATCCTTGAAAGATGAATAGCATTTGGATATGAGGACCCTGGGGTGGGTGGGAAGAAGGGACAGCTTGCAAAAAGGATACAGATATGGGAAGTTCTAGAGGTTGTATAAGGAAAGGCTAATCCTTCAGTATGTCTGGAAGAGAAGATTTGTTCATGATAAAGGGGGTTAACAGGAAATATAATAGAGAGGGTATGCTGGAGCAAATTCATGAGGGACCCTGCACAGAGGCTAAAAAGTAGAACCTTAATTTTTTTAGGATAAAGTCGTAATTAGAACATTGCTTAAAGAAAATCAGGCCGGCAGCACTGAATGAGATGGGATCTGGGAGAGAGTGTGAGGCAGTTTAAAGGTCAGTACAAGAGACTCAACCAAAACCGTAGGCATTGCAGCATCAGTGGAAAAGGAGGGAAGACACAGGAGTGAACTCTGTGATGCAGTCTGTGGAATCTCGTGGGTTAGTTATGTGGAGCAGGGGAGTGGAGGGATCAGTGAAGAGATGGCTGGGATGGAGCCCCCATGGCTGGACCCGGTTTCAGATTCTGTCACTATGTTTCTACCTCTGCCCTGGGCAAATTTCAAGGTACCAGAGTCCCTCCCTCCTAACATGGAGTCGAAGCAAGCATCACATTTCCGGGTGATCTGACCAGTCTATTGATCCTGTTATCTCCTGGAGTATGGAGAATTTTGTTAAGGCTGCCACATGTATCATTTAGCTTCTCAGTAGGACAAATGGGTTACTGTCCCTTAGGAACCTTAACATTTAAGGTACACAGGCAAATTAAACATCTTTGCAGTGGTATAAAGAGGAGTGTAAGCATAAAAAAAAATTCTAGATTTCTAGCTTGAGTGGTTTGATACTGAGGTAGTGAGAAAATGTGTGAGGCTGCCCACACTTGTGCAGTGGTGTCACTCCAGCTGACTGTAAGCGATGTCTTAAGGGTAATGACAGTTTTCATGGACCATCGTTATGGGAGAAATTGCTAATCAAGGATAGGTCATTTGTGCCCTTTGCTGTAACTTATTATAGAAACTTTAATTAGAAGATTTTACTTCTGGGTCTCTTACAATTCCCAATACTAATTTTAGGATAGATGATGATGATTATTAATCCTAGTTTTCCCCCCCAACATGACCACTTTTTACAATATTTCTTAGCAACTATGCTGATTTAAAGATGAAATTGTCAAAAATATCTTAAAAATTATTTTCACTGAAGAAGAGGCTCTTTTTTATTTATAGGAAATGTCAGGGTGAAATTTCTTTTTCCTTCTTTTTTTTTCTTTTTCTTTTTATAGACAGGGTCTCATTCTGTTGCCCAAGCTGGAGTACAGTCATAGCTCGCTGCAGCCTCCAAGTCCTAGGCTCAAGTAATCCGCCCGCCTCAGCCTCTCTGGTATCTGGGACTACAGGCCTGCCACCATGCCCAGCTAATTTTTCAATTTTTAGTAGAGACAGGGGTCTTGCTATATTACCCAAGCTGGTCATGAACTCCTGGGCTCAAGTGATTCTCCCGCCTTGGCCTCCCTTAGTGCTGGGATTACAGGTGTGAGCCGCTGTACCTGGCTGAATTAATGACTGTCTTTGTTATTGGCTAACTTTGTTGCATTTGAATTACTGGTTAGTTGCTGTCATCTGTATTGCTTTGCTCGTGCTTCACTTTGCCCGGCTTACTCTCTGTGCTATTGTCGTGATCTTTACCCTTAAGAGCTGAAGATGTTTAATAGAACTATAGGTTAAAAGCCAAAAACACTTTAAAAATATTGAAAATTTTTTGCTTTTAAGACTTCAAATGTTAAAAAAGAACTAATTAATACTATTTTGAGGGAAGTTTTAGAGATAGAATTGGAATTCCTTCAAAGTTTCTCTGAGGTTATGAAGTCTTTAAACCCATTAAAAATTTTCTATGAACCCTTTGGGGATGGGCATGGTGCCTTATGCCTGTAATCCCAGCATTTTGGGAGACTGAGGCAGGCAGATCACTTGAGGTCAGGAGTCCAAGACCAGTCTGGTCAACATGGTAAAACCTCGTCTCTACTAAAAATACGAAAATTAGCCGGCCATGGTGGGGCACACCTGCAATCCTCGCTACTAGGGAGACTGAAACAGGAGAATCGCTTGAACCCGGGAGGCAGAGGTTGCAGTGAGCCAAGATCGCACCACTGCGCTCCAGGCTGGGTGACAGTCAGACATCATCTCAAAAATAAATAAATAAATAAAATAAAAAACAATAAGTAAAATAAGAATGAACCCTTTGGATTCTTCGGGTGGTACACCAGGGACCTCTGCTGTGGGGGTTCCTCTGTGTCGGAGGTGTGGCTCTGCGGGCTCCATCTCCTGGCCTCACCATCTGCGACTGGGCATGATAGCAGCTTTCTAACTGGTTAGGCTTCCCTTTTGTTATTCTGTCATCTGTGCAGATACTGCACAAATAATACTTTAAATACTTTAAATTAACTAGTATTTTAAATACTGCAAATATGATCACGTTAGTCCCCTGGTTAAAAGCCCTCCATGGTTCCGGGCAGGAGAAACTTCAGCTCCTAAGCATAGGCTCGTCTCCTCCTCATGCCCACCTTTGACTCGCTAACTTCTGATTTTATCCTCCCAGAACACACTTAAGCTGCTTCGTGTCTCAGAACCTTTCTCAGGCTACTTGCTCTACTCTGCACGCACTTTTCACCTCTCAGCTTATTCAAGACTCAGCTGAGCTGGCATCTTCTTGGGAACGTCTTCTTGGACTTGATGATTCGCGCTTGTTACTGGCTTGTCCCTCACTGGTTGGCCTCCTGCTACCCTTTCCCGTTCTTGATGTGTTCTATATAGACTCTTCAGTTTAGTCCCTTAAGCACGGAGACTGCCTGGTCAACACTGAGGCTGGATCTTTCTTGCTTATGCACTCAGTAATCAGCACAGGTCTAGGCGTCGAGTTGGTCTCAAAACTTAGTGTTGAAGTCAAATTAAAAGAGAAGGAATAAAGCTTGAGCACTAGCCTTTGAATTATCTGGTAAATTTGTTTTCAGCAAAGGATTGTAGAATCTTAGGTAGATTTAGATAAATGTATATACATCAGATCTTTATGGGGTTTTCAAATCTTGCAGAAGCTTCCTCAGGGAACTCTTTTTTATGTTTTATAAATGCAATTGCCAAGTCTATTAAAGAGCATTAAAGAAAATGGAGGCTGTGGCAATGACATCAGTTTGTTTTATATTCTTTTCACAAGTTCCTTTGCTAAAAAAATTCAGCATGTCATCAGTAGGAGTTTCATGTTTTTTCATTGTAACTTTATTGAACCAGATGACATCATAACTAATACACCTGCCATGTAGTGACCCAATAGTACTCAGCAAAATTTGATTTTCATAAATGTAGGAAAAGGCTACCCCTTCTGATATGATTCGTTTCTTTACTAAAAAAAAATGTAAGCAGTTAAAAGGGAGAATAATGCCTGAAGTGGATGTTGCCAGAAGGATAAAACAGAGCTGCTATTTATTTTCAGTCCATAAGCACAATCATTCTTGGGGATGAACAGGTAATGCTCTTGCCTGGAATCTCATAAAACTCTGAATTCAGAATTTTGTCATTTTTTATGGCATTGTGTGGCCATGTGAATTTAGTGTGGTTTAACTTTGGATCATTCATCTGCAGCAACAGTGAAAGGTCCCCAGAGCCTGATTCCTGGCTGACAGCCTCCTCTTCGTCACCTCTCCCTGGAGAACCAGGCTGGGGCAAAACACTTCCCTTCTCAGTGTTCCTTTCACTCCATAGAATATAACTATTTTATTGTAGTTTTATTGAGTATCATGACATCACAGTTAATAAACCTGCCACGTAGTAACCAGATATGACTCAGAAAAAATATGATCTTGATAAATATATGAATTTACACTTCAACCTAATAGAATGTAAGATCTACAGGGCCAGGGAATTTTGTCTGTTTTGTCAAAATCAATGTATCCTAAATATTTAACACAGTACCTGGTACGTGTAGTAGATGACCAAAAAAATACCAGTTGGAAGGATGAGTAAACTCTCCTGGGTTTTGAAGTTCTTCCTATTAAAACACTGGTCTGTGCAGTTTGAATTTCCACGGTGTTTCATTTAAACTGTCTCCAAGTTTAAGTGAATGGCTTCATTGCCGTGAAGGAAATTTTGAGCATTGGCCATGTGGGGAGTATATTTTTGAAGCATAGATCTCTTTATGGTCCTCTGAAATCACTGTCAAGACCAGCTACAAGCGGTATCATTTATTTCCATATGACAGTACTGGTAGATGGCTGTTAACTAGTACAATTAGTAAACTGCTCTGTAACAGAACAGTTTTTAGAAATACCATCCATGTGCCTTTGTGTGTGTGCGTTCTGAGTATATGTGATAAAGGGGTTTTGGGGAAGGAGTTTTAAAAATCCTCTTTCCCATTTCACATGTGCTTCATTTCATGATACTCCTCTTTCTCTTTCCTTAGCCACGTGGAGCTGAGCGTTTTCTAGGACAGTTTTATCGCTTTGTTTTAGAAGTGGCATTGTAGAGCTCACCCACTGAGGCCTTGGGTCCCACTGTTGTTGGTGGTGACTAGAGTTTATTTTATTTTATTTTTTCTTTTTGGTTTGGGAGCTGGGGTCCACAGTGGGTAGACTCCTGGTCTCCTTCCTGGTATTTCTTAAGACCAAATTTGGACAGCCAAGAGAAAGGAATGAGTTATGAGGTTATTTAGAAACATTTCATACATTCTTAAATCCACAGAATGGATGTTTATTGAAGAGGAAGGTGAAATGAGCTTGTACTGTGGATCTAAATATCTATAAACCTTTCTGATCCATGTATTAAAATGTTTTAGATTGTTCTGGGAAATAGGGTGAAGTGCAGTTCTCCAAGGAGCAACTTCAGTTTATAAATCTAGACTTAGATAATTCATTGTTTTGTAGTTCATGCTCACAGATACGGAAATTTGGCTTTCCCTGTTCCTGCCTCACCCGTGGTACATGGGTCAGAAGATTCGAGTTCCAGGCCCTGTCCTGGAGCCTGCTCGGAGGCTGACTGTGGCAGGTCACACTCAGTCCCTCTCATACCGCTCTTCTGCCCTGTCTGTGGAGTTGATGGTAATACTCTCCCCTTGGATTTGTTGTGTGACCTAAATCAGACCAGACATGAGGACAAACACTAAAATCTAAAATCATACAGGGCAATCTTATCCTAAAGGTCACGAATCTCACTTTCTCTTCCCCTTGATGTGACGTGTATCCACTCAAAAAATTAAAGTGACTTCTTGCTCTAGATGTTCCTTGTCTTTGTTATTTGAACTTGTAGAAAGCTTGGGAGCAGATTTGTAGGGTATGTTTAGCAAGGACTCCATGACCTCCATTGTGTCTTACAGCCTCATTTCTCCATCTATTTTCTGCCTCTTTCTTTGTTTCTCTTTATTCTTCTTCCTAATTTATTCTGTCTGACTCTATTGTATGTACCTTGACCTAAGAAGCCTTAAATCCTTTTTGGAACAGTTCTTTAGATGAAGAACCAACTAAACAAGTAAATATTGTTGCACCAATTGGCCTTCTTCTCTTTTGAGTTTTAGGGTAAGGATGAATTACAGAACTCTTCCTCGAGAGAGGTGTGGAATCTTCTGTGTCCTCCTCAAAGGCAACCCAAGTGTGAAGGATGATCTGTTTCAAAACGTCTGCTTCTAGGAAAGGGAAGGTGTTGAATTTTGTTAGCTAAATAACATAAAATTCTTAGCTGATACTGTTCAGAATTGGGAGTTGCTAGAGGAAAAATGACCTGAGTTAAACAACTTTTATTTGTGCTGAAATTGACCATTTGTTTGTAAGAAACTTTATTTCAAGTTGGTACATATGCTGTCAGGAGGTTTTAACTAAAGAATTTTATTGCTTTAAGACAGGTTCTCATGCAAATGTGTTTTTCATCATCCTTTAGTGTGCCCTTGTTGGGGATAAAGTTCTTAATCATATCCAGCAGTGAGAAAGAGACACATGGTCCTGTGGGACTGATGTTAATATTTTGAGTATCGTCAATATTTTATCGCAGTTTTATTTAGTGTCGTTTGTGGTAATGAATGTCCATCACCTATTAAAGTGTGAGTTCACTGTTGATTAACTTAGTGCTGATCAATCCTCTTCATGGATAATTTTGTTAGTCCACACACCTGTTGTCTAAATTGGAAGCCTACTAGTACAAGTGGATGATCTGCAAATGTGATTTAATTTATTTATACGGCTACAGAATATTATTGGTCAGAGAGTCAAGCCATATTTTTGTCTCTTGATCAGTGCTAAGCTTAAGTCTCTAAGGGAGGAATTTGTTTTCCTTGTCTACTTCTAGACTGAAAACACACAGGAAATTTAAATATATATGTCATTACGAGTTTTTCAGAGTGTTTGAACTTCTACTATGTCTGAATGGCCAATACAAGAATGTCAGCCAAGCCTAAATAGTTTAAATTCACCTCACAGTTGTGATACATTTCTCATTTGGCTTTATGAATTTAATCTGTAGAGCCTGTGAGAGCATTTTGGTGAAAAAAAAAAGTTTCTGATGTTTATTATGCTGAGCTAATAAATGTGTGATGTAACTCAATAACATTTATTTTCCTTTTCAGTTCTCTCGGGAGGACCATTGCCTCAAGGGCATGAATTTGAACTGTACGAAGTGAGATTTCACTGGGGAAGAGAAAACCAGCGTGGTTCTGAGCACACGGTTAATTTCAAAGCTTTTCCCATGGAGGTAAGACGAACGAATCAGCTTGTAAAAATCTTGTTTTCTGAGTAAAGTATTCAGTGACTTACTGAAATGGTTTAGTTTAAAAGTAGATGCATAGCCCTTGAATTTTATCAGTTTATGCTAAAATTTACAAAGTGCTTAATGCAACGGAAGCCTAGCGCAGCATGTGAAGCTTCCTGTCTACTCTCATGGCTTGGTGTGTGCGCATGAGCACGTGACCGGAAAGGCAATCTACAGTATTAAATTTCACCCTAGTGTTACTAGTCTTGTAAAAATTCTGCCTCTGCAGATTCAGTAGTTTACTTTTATAGATGTTATGAATAGGTGACGAGCTGAAGACAAACAACCGTTGGAGAAACCACAACAGTAATGAAAAGTCTAGGTTAGCTAGTTTAAAATCGTGGATTGGTTTTATTTACTCCAAACCACTGGCGGAGGGAGGGAGAAAGAGATTTTTCAAGAGTGATTCTTTTGTCCAAAGAATTCCCTCCCTGACTTATGTTCTTATTTAACTCCTGCTCTTTCTTTGATACCTGATTGAAATCTCAGGTCTTCTGTGGGATTTTTTCTAGTTGCCTGCCTAGGCAGAATTCATTTCTCTCTCTCTGTGCTCCCTGTATACTTAATAGGTCGCTGCCACAGTGCTGGCCTCATGGGTTGTACCATTTAGTATCCACAGTGTCTTTCTCACTGCCTGTGAGCTCCTGGGGACCGGAGCTCCCTCTCACCCCCTTTTTACTCCCATCACTTGCCCAGTGCCAGGCACAGTTGAAAGTGAGGGGATGTTGGGTTCAGTCCAGGCCTTGATGATATTTCTAGAAGGAACCTCAGTTTGCCCCAGAAAATAGCCCCTCGGTGGCATATAGGAGCATGTTTTGGGGGGTTGCTGGACTGCCAGTGTTTTCTCTGACATTCCCAACTGTGCATGGGCTTAATATTAAATATAAAATTGCTCATGACCAGATATGACATTCAGTGCCACTTCAGTAGCTGGAAATCATGGCTGTATAATTTTATGTCAGTAATACATGTATTTTAGAGGATTCTGTTGAAGTGTTTCTCAGCATTACTTTAATTATAATTAAAAAAATATCTCTGGAAGCTCAGGATATCTCTTTCATTAAAAAAAGACCTGAACCCTGGAAGTGAAATGTTCCGTGTTTTAAGGCTGGAGAGGAAAAAACCCAAACCAGTATACTGAAGAGTGGAAGAGGTGTGCAGTGACGCGGACAGTAAGGAGAAGCATCTTCTCAGAGGCATTGATGGTGAAGGCCTTCAGCACTTACCTCTCTAGGAGCTGTTTGCTCGGTGCTTGTAGACATCCTCTCCTTGCTACTGCCTATGATGCTTCTGTGTCCCTTCTGGCTCCTGTCCCATCGTCAGCCAACCTGACAAGGAAAAATTCACACCAGAAGGCTTCAAAAAGGAAAGAAGACACAAAATCCAAGACAGTTAATGCCACTGGGTGGCGGGGCACAAAGTGAGGGGCAGGACCACCCTAGACTGTCAGGGACTTTGCCCTGCCTCATTCTTTGGGTTTGAAAAGCCACTGAGTGCATTTCATCTCAGCCCCCAAAGACAGACTCTAGTAACAAAAGTTCTGGGGAGAGGTAGCTGCAAATGGGGAGGCAAGAACTTCTGGATGAGAATTCCATGGTTTTGCTTGTGTCTTGCAGAACTTACAGCCATGGGAAGTGTAATTAGCGAGCTGTGCTCTTTACTCTGTACTCAGATAGCATTTCCAGGCCAAATGTCCAGATTGGGCTGGTTTCTTTGTGGGGTTTCAACAGCTCTGGTCCATTAAGCACAGGTGACGGTTTGTTTCAATGAAGATTAAATCCTGGTAGTGAGGCTTTGTTTCTGCAGAAGTATTTATATTTAGGATAATGGAATTGCTGACTATGATTTTTCCAAAATACATAATGAATAATATTTATATTCTTTTTTATCCAGATTATCCCTGATCCAATCCCAGAGAAAATACTTGAATCAGTCATCCGATGTGTGCTTAGTGCTCTATCCCATTGAGTGCGTAAATGCTGTGGGTGTGCAGAATTCGAAGGAGATCTCTGCAAGCCAGGGTTATTTGTTTATCAATTTATTTTTGTGGAGACTATGAAAACTGAGGTGGGTTTTGAGAAGGAGAGGGCTCTCGTGGCGTGGGAAGAGAGAGGAGAGAGAGTTTCCATGTGAAAGAATATCCTGGGAGTGGGGATGAGTTGGCTCATACAGAGTTAGGTAGATAACTTACTACAGGTCCCCTGGTCCTAAACTGCCACCAAGGACCACTTCAAGCACAGGGTGTGGCCAGCAGCACAGTGGAGGGTAAGACCAGATACCCTTTTGGGTACGTGATTTTTTTTCCAGTTTTTTTTTTTTTTGAGGTCACTTTCCATATTTTGCTTACATTTTAAGTCTGACTGTTTTTTTCTCAAAATCACATATCCGTGCACCTATTTCTTTTTTGTTGATATTATTGAAAATTAAATGGCTGACTTGTTAAACAGACACGATAAGCAAATACTCTCTCTCTTACATGGAACACATAGGAATGGCCTTTTTTTTTTTTTTTGAGATGAAGTCTTGCTCTGTCGCCCACACTGGAGTGCAGTGGCTCGGTCTCAGCTCACTGCAGCCTCCGCCTCCCAGTTTCAAGTGATTCTGTGCCTCAGCCTTCAGGGTAGCTGGGATTATAGGTATCCACCACCATGCCCTGCTAATTTTTGTGTTTTTAGTAGAGACGGGGTTCCATCATGTTGGCCAGGCTGGTCTTGAACTCCTGACCTCAGGCCATCCACCCACCTCGGCCTTCCAAAGTGCTGGGATTACAGGTGTGAGCCACCGTGCCTGGCAGGAAGGGCTTTTAACAGAAATTCATCTACCTGTCTTCCCTCACCTTTTAGAAATTATAAATATAACAACAGCTCTAAAGAGATTTTTGATACTCTCAGTAGTCAGCACTGACAGGATTTCAAAAATTAACACAATTTGGTACTCTAAACAGTTTAAACTGCAGCTCTTCACTAAGCAAGATGTATAAGGCATGCCATTTGTGTTTTTCCTTCTTGAGACCTGTAGGTTTCAGAAACTCACATCCTTCCGCAGCCATCTGACACTGCTTACCATGCTCTCATCTGGTAAACCTGAATTCTATTGTGAATACTCCAGGTTTATGCTTAAATGACAGTGCCTTAACAAGAGAAAAATGTAATCATGCTGCATTTTCCCTCCTGTTACCTGAAAGGGTTTCACTGTGTTTCCCAGGGTAGATTTGAGCTGGTCTCAAGGGATCCTCCTGCCTCAGCTTCCTGAGTAGCTGGGACTACAGGTGTGCACCACTGCACCCAGCTCCAGCTAGAATCCTTTTACATAATGTGTGAGTGTTTTGCATTGTGATATTCAGTCAAGACATTAATGTGAGTTATTTTTGATTTATTTTTGATTTTTGATTTAAGACAAGTTTGAGATCAACTAAAATTAATTATCGTGTGTTTGTTCTTCTGGTGGCTGTGGAAGGTCCTTATTTCCTTTGGACTTTGTTGGATGTCTTAGCTTGTGAAGTCCAACTTCAGTGCTATATGAATTTTTTTGCCATTTTGCTAACACACTGCTACACTCCATGCATTCAGCGTTCCACTGAAACTGTGTATTCCCTTCACATTAACTTTTGTTATAGATATCAGGCTCCTGGGTCTTGAGGGTCACAGGTTCACATTCTACTTTCTGGCTGTGTATTCTATTTGGGTCATTTGTCTGTGGACACTGCGATCTTTGCTGCTTCAAAGTGGCCTAGCTCTGTGGTCTGTGTGATATTTGGTAAATTATGATGAATTTTTACACATGAATAGCTACTCTCATAATTCCAGGGAAGAAAGCTTGTCAGGCAGTTAGATTTTATTCTGGATCAATAAAAATTTTTTAAAAAGTGATGGGGAGACCAACAGTGTGTCGTTTTAATTTTTCCAATTAAGAACATTACTCTCTGCTCTCCTCATCGTTTTATAAAGAGAGAATCTTTAATAGCCAAAGGCATGGACCCATAAATTGAATAGATTTAGATTTTTAAAAACATATATTATTTCAATTTTTCTTGCATCACTACAGGTGAATGATAGTTTTGTCGGAGATAGGCACTGATCTGGCCCACAGACTAGCAGGAGATCATATATGGTGAGCCTGACTTGCCTTTTGAGCCTAAAAGTCTATGGTTTAAGAGTGAATTGCTAAGAAGGAGTTCTAACCATATTGAGGCTGGACACTTATCTTCCTTTATATTGTGTTTAAAGAGCAGCTATTGCTCTGTGTATTCTGGAAGGACTTAGTGATGATTGTGCCACATACCAGCTGTTAATAGAAAGTTGAGTGCATTAGTTAAATAGAAAAAAAAATATTACTGTACAGAGCAGGATGCTTTAATTGTGAAGAGTCTAGGCCTTGGTTGCAAAATAGACCAACAAAAATATTCTGAAGACTGTATCTCATAATATAGTGCTAATCCTTAATACTACATTTGGGCCCTGGACCAGATCTCCAGATAGCCCACATTTCTTCTTCGCTTTCCAGGTAGCATTTGGTAGTTAGTGTTTTCTTAGTAATTTACTAAGTGAATGGTCTTTAAGGTTGATGCTTCCCAAGTCATTTACATGTTCACCTCACAGAAAGATTTATTTTTATCCACTTATTTTTACTATTCTAAGGAGATCCCAGGAAGAGTTTGCCTGGATAATAGTGAAATCATGACCTTTCAAGTTATTTTACTTTGAGGAACATCTCAACTAGAGCTTCATGTTTGTTGAACCTCTTCTAAAATAGGGTCTTCCATTGATTTTCCAAAGAAATGGAATGGGATGACTTTATTTGTGAGTGAACATTCTGAAGATTGGATACAAGATACATCACTAAAGAAATAGAGTTTTAAAAGGAAATTTTGCGTTCATCTAGTCCAAACTCTTACATAACATAGAAGAAATCTATGCCTTACAGGCTGTGAAGTTTGAGTGGCTTTGTGACAGCAGAGGAGGGGGTGTGTTGCAAAGGTGGAATCCCTGCTACCTCCAAGAACAGGGGTAAGGGAGGCAGTGGATTTAGTAGAGAGCCTACTCCTGCCCATTTTACAGAGCTGCTCACTGAGGTCTGGGGAGGAGGAGGAGGGAGGTTAGCTCAGGGCCACAACCTCAGAAATGGCCCATGAGCTGACTTCTGCTCTAGGCAGTGCTTTTTTCACTTTCCAAAGCCAGTTACCAGGAAAATAAACTCTAGTTTGAGATTTCGTTTGTAGCTGTAGTTAATACTTTGGATTGAGGTTGCTTTGGTAGTAAAAAGAAAGGTTTGTATTAAGAGGAGTTAGGACTGACACTAAAGGAATGATTTGAAATTTGAATGTTCAACTTTCCTGGGAAGTCTTATTATTTTGACCAGAAAAAAGGAACAACTTGTCTCTAAATATGATAATTATTATGATGATTATTATTTGGTATCCTGGACTCTCTCAAGGAGCTAGCAGATTGAGCCTGTGTATACATAGATGAAGGAGTTAGAGCCTTGTGCAGTGGCCTCTCCGGAAGTTGTGATTGCAGAAAAAAAAGCAAAAAAATTTTATGTTTCCTGAATTCTAATGAACGCTTGCATTTTACTTCATAAAAATCATGGTTTCTGCTTTGATTCAGCATATTTATTTTTACATTTCATGCAGAAACCTCACAGTTTACTGTGTAGAAAATGAATTACAATGTTGAACAAATGTTCTTTTAACTGTATTCCCACTCAGAAATGTGTAAGACCAACTTGACCTTTGAGAAGTCACTTTGAAGCTACTTTTGATTTTATATTTGTTAGTATTTCTTTTAGTAGCTCATTCTTTGTTGTTGTTTGAGGATGTACAAAAGGTTGTTTTGGCAAACTAAATTTGAAAAAGAGCATTTATATTACAGCTGATTTTATGATAGAAGGCAAATTTGTAGAAAAACTAAAAATTAGTTCCTATAAATGAGTATAATATATAATTGATGTACAGATAAGGTTATAGATACTGCAGGTAGAAAATATTTTAAATTGGGCTCTGAAAGATCTAAATTCTATAGAAAATACATTTCCTGTCAATATATTTTCAGATGATAAATAGCCTGAGATTTGAATATATAGTTCATAACTGGGGTGGCCATCTAAATAACACATAATCATCCATTCATTCTTTTGTTTATCCATCCATCCATCCATCCATCCGTCCATCTGTCTGTCTGTCCTTCCATCCATCCATCCGTCCATCCATCTAAAGTATTTCATGTTCAGGCCCTGGACTAAGTGCTAAGGAGACAGCTATGAATACAACAGACAATGCAGTTTTCAGACAGCGGGGAAGTTTGAATGCAGTTTGCGGTTTGTCTCCTATTTGTTTTTTTTCTAAATGGGCAAGTCTTTAGAACAGGGGTCCTCAAGCCCTGGGCCATGGACTAGTACCTGGCCTGTTAGGAACCTGGCTGCACAGCAGGAGGTGACTGGTGGGCCAGTGAGCATTACCTCTTGAGTCTGCCTTCTGTCCGATCAGTGGTGGCATTAAATTCTCATAGGAGCATGAACCCTGTTGTGAACTGTGCATGAGAGGGATCTATGTTGCACACTCCTAATGAGAATCTAATGCCTGATCATCTATTACTGTCTCCCATCACCCCCAGATGGGACCATCTAGTTGCAGAAAAACAAGCTCAGGGCTCTCACTGATTCTACATTATGGTGAGTTGTATAATTATTTCCTTACGTAGTACAATATAATAATAATAGAAATAAGTGTATAATAAACGTAATGTGCTTGATTCATCCCAAAACCATCCCATGTCCCCAGGCTGTGAAAAAATTGCCTTCCACGAAAACTGGTCCCGGGTGCCAAAAAGGTTGGGGACTGCTGCTTTAGAAGATACAGTAGTCCCCTCTTTGTGGAGGATACATTTCAAGACTCCCAACAGGTACCTGAAACTGTAGCTAGTACCAAACCTACAGATATTAATACTTGGTTTTTTCCTGTACATACACGTCTGTCATAAAGCTTAATTTATGTATTAGACACAGTAAGAGATTAACAAGAACAATAATAAAGTTATAACAATATGCCAACATCACTACTTTTACACTTTAAGACATTGTTAAGTAAAATAAGGGTTACTTAAACCACGAGCACTGCAGTACCATGACACTGAATCTGATCTCCGAGAGGACTCTTAAGTGGCTGATGGGCAGGGAGCATGCACAGTGTGGAGACGCTGGACAGAGGCAGGATTCATACCCTGGGTGAGATGCAGCAGCGTGGTGTGAGATTTCATCACACTACCCAGAATTTAAAATGTATGAACTGTTTATTTCTGCAATTTTCCATTTAATATTTTTGGACCGCAGTTAACTGAAACCATGGAAAGCAAAACCGTGTGTCTGTCACATTCCCCTAAGCTGCCTGTGCAGTATGCAAATTCAGGCCATCAGAAGCTAGTTAGAGGAAGATTTTGAAGACATTTCTTAGAACGCAAATATGTTGTTTGAGATGTGAATGACTATCAACCACACAAAATATTTATCAACCAGTATGTGAAAGGTATTGTGCTAGGTATAACCAGTCATGGATCGTTGTAGGCTAGACTAACTTCAGTAACCCAACAAAATTAGAATCAGTGAGATACAGGGGAGGAAGTGTTCTTGATGGGGAAGAGTTAAGGAAGGAGTAGGTTCTGAAGAGCCACTAGAGAACCTGGGACCCCCGTGGCTTCCTCCCTCAGGACTGTGGCAATGTGGGAGGAAGTATGAATGATGTAGTTGGTGAGTTTAGGCTCCAAAGTTGAAAAAGATCTAGATTTACATCTAACCTCTGCAATCTTAGGCAAGCTAGTAAACCTCTCCCAACCTGTCTATAAAACTTATCTATGAAAAAGAGCTAAACATTAGCTCAGAGGTCAGCAAAGAGTAAACCCTGCTGTGTTTCCTATTTTTAGGAAGAGATGGAACATCGGAGTGGGATTGTGATTGTGATGATAAAAATCTTGTCAAAGCATCCTGAGGGGGATACAAAAAGATTTTTGGGCTGGGTGCAGTGGCTCATACCTGTAATCCCAGCACTTTGGGAGGCTGAGGCAGGCATATCACCTGAGGGCAGGAGTTCAAGACTAGCTTGGCCAAAATGGTGAAACTCTGTCTCTACTAAAAATACAAAAATTGGCTGGTTGTGGTGGTGGGTGCCTGTAGTCCCAGCTACTCGGGAGACGAAGGCACGAGAGTCGTTTGAACCTAGGAGGTGGAGGTTGCAGTGAGCCAATATTGCACCACTGCAGTCCAGCCTGGGCGACAGAATGAGATTCTATGTCTCAAAAAATAAATAAGTAAATAAAATAAATTAAAAATAAATAAATGAAACAAAAAATCTTTTTGTTACTATTAAATAAGAAATGCAGAGGATATAAATGGAGAAAATAGTGTAAAGTCTTTTTTTTGTTTGAGACTTCTTCCCTGTTTAGTTGAACATATTGTCTTTTATTAGTCTAATCAGTTATGACATTTCCAGGTCGTTTTTCCTGACACATCTTTTTATTATGATGATTATGCATGCATTTCCAGAAAAATTTGTGTTATCACTTTATTTTGTAAGGGAAATAAATACTGCCTTGAGAAAGATAATTGGGCAACAGTATGATAAAACTTCTAATTGAGTCAAAGGGTGATAGGAGATTTTAACTCTGTAAGTTTTTAAACTGTATAAAAACCATATGTTTTACTTTTGTTGTTTTTCCTGGTATTTAAGAGTGACAGTTTAAAATGGCACAGGGATGTTAGTAAGATAATTGCGTCCCTGCTACTGCTTTGCTGTGCTTGAATGTATTTTCTCTGAGCTTTGTAGGGCTCCACACAACAAAAATTTGTTATGGAAGCCTAGAACAGCATACTGTGACCCCTCTGAGATGCTGAAGCTTTTTGTGACATGGTTCATTCCCTAGGCAACAGCCTGCTCTGGCAATGTAAATTCTTAGTCAGGGAGACTGCATTTTGTTTGCAGTTCACCATGACATTTGTTTTCTGACTGTTCAACCTCAATTCCTTCATTAGTGCATAAGGATAATAAAATTCTACCTAACCTTATACGACTCAGGGAGAGACTGTAAAAATTAATAGTGTAGGCTCGGTGTGGTGGCTGAGGCCTATAATCCTAGCACTTTGGGAGGCTGAGGCGGTGGATCACCTGAGGTCAGGGGTTCGAAACCAGCTTGATCAACATGGTGAAACCCATCTCTACTAAAAAATATGAAAAATTAGCTGGGCGTACAAGCACATGCCTATAATCCCAGCTACTAGGGAGGCTGAGGCAGGAGAATCTCTTGAACCCAGGAGGCAGAGGTTGTAGTGAGCCGAGATTGCACCATTGCTCTCCAGCTTGAGCAACAAGAGTGAAACTCTGTCTCAAAAAAAAAAAAAAAAAAAAAAAGAAATTAATTGTGATGTTGGAAGCACCTTGCACTGAATTTCTCATGTAGTGGTGGAAAATGTTAAACAAAACCTGATACTCACTTGAAGTGCTTTCTAAAAATAATTTAAGAGCATTATCAGGTATGTTAGATGTAAATGTTGTACCATAGGGCAATATGGTTTTTTTTCTTTAAGAAACCAGAAATGAATAGAACTTGATTTTAAGTCGTTGAATATAAACATTAAGTACAGAAGGAAGACATTTATTCTAAGACCTGACAAATGAAAGGTAGACCCTTTTTCATCAATTAATGTCTTCACTTGGGAACCCAAAGGCAAGTAAATTCTCTAAACTCAGCTTAAACCTCTGGATGATAGAGTTTATTTGGTGGAACCAATTTATTTGGCTCCAGAGTTAATGCATTTCCCAGGAATATTCCTTGGGAGCTATAAATTGGTGAGTTCTCAGAGGAGATCCAACAGAGAGATACCTTCTCCCTAGCCTGAGTTCTGAACAAATTAGGAAATAAGGTATTCTTAGAGTCATCATCAGATGGAGAACAAAACATCACCTCTATTGTGGACAGAACCACACTGGAGACATAGCTTAATGCGAGAGAAGAGTGTCTCCCAGAATTAGGCAGGGGCGGGGAGGGTAGGGTGGGGAGTGGGGGTGTTCCAGGTAGGATTTATGAGTCTGCTCCCAAAGAGTAGTTCAGATTTCACAAGAGTTGAAACAGAAAAAAGGAGGAGGAGTTGGTTGAGGAGTGGAGAGAAAAGCCAGCTTTGTTCAGGGAAAACCCCTCCTTACAGAAATCAGGAATAGGGAAGCAGCATTCCCGTTAGTAAGACTGACGGCTCTCTCAAATTCTCCCACTTAGCCTTTAAAGCTCATTGGCACTAGACACTAGCAAGAGGACAAAGCTCTGGGAATCAGTAAAGGAAACCCGTTTCCTTTCACTGCGGGTTTGTTCATTTTAGCCATCTGGGATTATGTACATCTCTTTTTGCTTGCTCCATTATATCTAAGAGTAACATAGTTTTCTACTTTCTAAAAGGATTTAGGGGTAGGGTAGGGTGAGCAGAGATTTTGAATCATCCAGGGTTTATTCATTTTTTTTTTTTCTAATTTACTTGGGTGGGTTTTTGTGCAATTTATTGTCTTAGCCTGAGCTGATCCTGTTTGAACCATGGATATAACGAAAGGTGGTTTTGGATGATTCACTTTTCAAAGACTGTGACCCTGGTCCAGGGCTTAACTCACTAATCCTCTTTCAAATTTGGGTTGTACAACACTGGAAATATTTTGTAGTGAGTTTTAAAAACAAATATCACTTATCCAACTTGTTATGGAGAACAAATATTACAGATTTTTATCAGTGGGCATTGTTCCTGATTAGCTTACCAGCTCTGACGTGGTTTGTTCAACTGTGTTCTCAATCTTACTGTTTTCAAATCTAGCTGATCCAGAGCTTGACTGTATTAAAGGCGTCTACATACAGGCAATGGCGTGGGTCACAGCGGAATCAAGGCTGTGCTGTTGGCCATGGTCTGTCACTTGCTCCTCAGCTGAGCTGCAATGGATGCTCTGTGATAGCTCTTTCTCTTCCAGAGGCTGTTCACTGAGTTTTGAGTCTGTTAGGGAGGTGAGATGGTAGAGGGGCATATACTGTTCAAAAAATAAGTGTTTAAGTGTCTTGTGTTTAAAGCCAAACCCTGTGAGAAAGACAGAATGTAAAAAAAAATTTGTGTTTAATGATTCTACGGTCTGGTTTAGAGAGGTGGAAGTAGGACAGAAACATGTGAAAGGATAGTGATTAAAGGGATGAGTGACAATGTAAGTCAGTTCAAAACACACTCAGGAAGCCACTGATATGTATTTGCCTCTGTGGCTGGTGCTGAGGGTATGACCATGAGAGAGAATCCAGGCCAGCAGTTCACATTCCCTTGGTGTGGCAGGCCTACTCAGAAGCTACGGTGGCTACTATGTATGAAGAAAGCCCTAGGGAATGGGATACAAAGAACACAGGTCAGAGAATAACTGATTTTTTCTGGGCTCAGAGAATAATCTAGAAAGGAATGGATGTTGGAGCTGGGCTTTGATGACTGAGTAGGAGTTCGCTGGGTAAACAAGGCTGGGGAGTCCATTTCAGGATGGGAAAGTAGCATGAGGCAGGGCAGAAATGCTGGGTTCCTCATGGTCCATGGGAAAGGGCACTAGAGGTAACCACTGAGGGTTCTGGAGTCAAGTTGAGGAGGGCCTAACTCCTTCTTGAGAATGAGATGCTGCCTTCGTGAGGCAGCTAACCACTAGCACTTTTGAGTAGGTAGATGATGTCAACGAGTGGCCTAGGGTGGTGAAATGCGAATGGGAAAACAAGACATGGATGGCAAAAGAAGACCTGGCGTGAGAGATGCAGTTGAGAATAAATGGATTCAGCTTGAGGAGTGTTTGGAAAAAGCCAAAAGGATGCTGAGAAATGAAACTTGAGAAATGGAATATCCTTGGAATGAAATTATTGGAATAGTTCTGGTATACTTAATAAGAAAAAAAAGGTGTCAGAAAGTGAGGTACCATTGTGAAGGAAGATGATGAATTTTAACTATTTTAACGATAGTGTTACTTTCATTACTATCCACATTGCTTTTATTTATTTATTTATTTTTGGGATAGGGTCCCACTCTGTCACTCAAACTGGAGTACAGTGAAGAGATCTTGGTTCACTACCACCTCCGCCTCCTGGGCTCAAGCCATCCTCCCTCCTCAGTCTCCTGGGACTATAGGTGGGACTATAGGTGTGTGGCATGGCTATGCATGCATGGCTAATTTTTTTTGATTTTTTTTTTGTGGAGATAGGGTTTTTGCCATGTTGTCCAGGCTGTTCTTGAACTCTTGACCTCAAATGATCTGCCTGCCTCAGCCTCCCAAAGTGCTGGGATTACAGGCATGAGCCACCACCCTCAGCTATGTTGCTTTTAATTCCATCCACTTTCAAATTAGTTAAAGGACATTATAGATTGAGTATCCCTTATCTGGAATGCTTGGGACCAGAAGTATTTTGGATTTTGATTTTTTTTCAGATTTTGGAATATTTGCAATATATTAATATATTCACTAGTTCAGCATCCCAAATCTGAAAATCTGAACTCTAGAAAGCTCCGAAATCTAAAACGTTTTGAGTGCTAAGATGATACTCAAAAGAAATACTCACTTGAATATTTTGGAGTAGAGATTTTTGGATTTGGAATGCTCAACCTGTAGTAGTTGGGGTTGCAGTTCCTTGAAAAGTTATAAAGATGTCCTTAGCTCCAGGTAGGGTGAGGAGATTAAAATGTTTGAAGCTATACTATGCTTTACAGAATTTGAGTCTACTCAGAACAGTGCTGATCTCTCTCCCCACAACAGAAGAGTGACTTAAACTAAGGATTGGTAGATTCTAGCTTTTATTTATTGCTAATTGGAGTTGGTTTGTATTCTTAAGGGAAAGAATTCAGCTTTGGAATTTCTATCCCCATTTAAAATCTGATAATCTTAATGTATTGATGTTCACAGGGTAGTATATGACTCTGCCTGAGTTTCCTAGGTAACACCAGCAGAACCTGCCCTTTTGGGTGTGTCATTTTGAGGGATTTTGTCTTGATATCTACACTCCTTGGAATCACTACAGCTTGCTGTTATCAATTGATGGTCCTGGAATCTCTCCCTTTCTGTCACACCCTTCTCATTCATCTTATTTTTCAGTGTAAATGTACATATCCTATCAGTGCACCTGGAGGCTCTCATAACTTTCCATATCTTTATAAATTTTTTATAATAGCAGAAAATAAAGATAAGTAATATTGAGTATGAAAGCTGCAAATGAAGATGCATCAGATTACATGGATATTTTACACTTACTCACATCCAAATTTTAATAGAGACTTAACTTTGACTTTGATGTGAAAGCCAGTATTGTGTAAGCACTACGTAATTCTATTTTAGATTGTTAGGATTTGTCCTACTGGCATTACTGATTCGAAGTGAGCTAAAAAGCCTTGGGACAACTAGACTTTTGCTTCTTGATTCCATTTAAATTTGAGCCTTCCTTGTAGGAAAAATTATACTTGATTGTTCTAGTCTAATTTCAGAAGCATTTTGAATGCATTATTGAATAAATATTGAGTTTTATGGGAGCATTTTGAATGCATTATTGAATAAATATTGAGTTTTATGGGCAAAAATTTGAAAGAACGGCAGATGACTTCGCCCTTCTCTTCCAACCTTCTTCTTTGGAGTAACAAAGTTAAGAGATATGAAATTGTACTGACCAAATACGGTAAGTTATTTTTTAGAATAATATTCAGTGAGCATGTACATAGTATTATCCATGAACTGGAGCCCTGTGTGTTGTTAAATGACATGGCAGGAAAGGGAATTGGGAGAAAGTTGTCAAGGTCAAATACGGTCATGCTGAATGTGCGAGTGGTTGAGGTTTTTATGTAACTAAACTCAAAGCTAAATTCTAGGAATTTTCATATTTGAAAGTTTGGTTTGATTTCCAATAGAATTTTAGTTCCTGGCATACATATAGTGGGCTATACATAAGGTGGTCAGAAGAATAGATGAGAAGATTGTAGGCATAGTGACAGGTGCTGAGAATGTAGAGGACAGAGACGTCCTTCTTCCACCTAAGGACTTTGCCTTTGCTGTGCTCTCTGTCTAGAGGATTTCCTCCCCACCGCCCTGACCCCAGATAGCCTCATGGCTTGCTGCTTTAGCGTCTTTGAATCTCTGTTCAAATGCCAGATAATCTGTGAAGCCAACCTGAACTTTCCTTAATCTACTTGGAACCTGTGTCCACCTTCTTTAATTTGTTTTTCTCCATAGCATTTTATAGCAATTTAATGGCATATCAATATATATAGCTATGTTTACATATATACTATATATGTATAAAATTAAATATAACTGTTTTATAATAGTCTATTTTGGCTGGAGTTTGGAGGATCTAGAAATTAAGTAATTAGAGATAAATTTAGAATGGTAGGCTGGGGGCAAAGAATGGAAGCTCTTGAATGGAGTTTCCATAGAGAAGCTGTGCTTTGGTCAGATGTATGATGTATATGTGTTATTCAGCCAAGAACAGTGGAACCTCACTGTTCAACATTGCACAGTTGTGAACTTTTTATTTGTTCACTAAATATTTATTGAGCACCTTCTGTGTGCGCTCTAGACAGTTAGGTATTAGGATAACATATTAGTGAAAAAAATATGCAGAAATCACTTCCCTTACAAACCCTTCCTTCTAATGAAGTGAAGTGTAGTCATTACTTTGGTCATAAGAGGTGATGCCCTTTAGGAAATCATTGCTAAAAACCAGATCTGATGTTCAGATGACCTGAAATGGGATGATGGGTTTGACAAAAAGAAAAAGAATGAGTGTTAGAACCATTGTGGGGACAGAAGACTCTAGAGAGCTTACTGAGCTTTGATGGTTTGTTTGGAGATCAGTGAAAAGATCTACTGCTTAGTTATTAGGAAATATTGAGGTGAATATAAGAGATTGGGGATTAGGTTTAGACTACTAATATTGCTTTAGCTGATAATACATTTTATGGTCATTCATAGTTGGTTTAGATTCTTCATGTCTTTATTTTTGGGGATATTATAAAATGATATAGAAAATGCTTTTTAGATTTTTTTGTATGAAAATCTCTAAATCAGAGCAAAAAGCTCAGTTATCTTTGGACACAATTTTATTTTTAAGAAATATTACCTTTCTATCAGAAGCTAACATTTGGATTGTAATGAAAATACACAATGTAAATTTTATTTTATTTATTTATGTTTGCTAGGCATACATCTAAAGGATTTGATATAAGTAACTAATGGAGTGTTTTTGCTCAGCATCATATTTCTCCATTGTATGAGTGCATTGGTTTAGGGCAAACAATGGAAGATACAACTAAGAAATAATAGGAACTATTTCCTCTCACATTACAGGAATTCCTGAAGGGTGGTGCCAGTGTTGGCTTATGTGGCCGTTCAGCCATATTTCCAAGGGCCAATTTCTTTCTGTATTTCTGCTATTTCAGCATTTTAGCTTTTCCTGTTTGCTTTGTTTACTCATGATTGCAGGTGGCCATGTTACCTCTAAGCATCATCCTCACGAATTAATGTTAAATGTAAGCGAGGGATTTTACTCTCTTGCATTAAAAAAATAGCTTTATTGAGATATAATTTACCATAACATTTACTCATTTAAAGTATGGTAGTCAGTGGTTTTATTATATTAACAACGTTGTGCTACCATCACCATAATCTAATTTTAGAATACTTTCCTCATCCCAACAAGAAACAGTCATTCTGCGTCCCCTCTCTTCTCAGCCCCAGATAACCAGTAATCTGCTTGTTACCTCTGTAGATTTATCTGTTCTGGACATTTCATATAAATGGAATCACACAATATGCAACATTTTCTGACCGATTCTGTCACTTAACATAAAGTTATCATGGTTCATTCACTCATGTTGTAACATGTATTAGTGTGTACTTCATTCCTTCATGTTGCTAGAGAGCATTTTGTTGCATGGATGGCTATGCCATGTTTTGTTTAGCCCTTCTTCAGTTGTTGGATATTTGCTTTTTACCTTTTCACTGGTATGGATAATGTGGCTACAAACATTTGTGTGCAAGTTTTTGTATGGTTATGTGTTTTCATTTCTCTTGGGTATATTCCTAGGAGTGGAATTGTTGGGTTACATGGTAACCCTATGTTTTAGGTATTAGAAATTGCTCATCCATTTTCCAAAGTGGCTGTACCATTTTACAATTTCACCAGCAATGTATAAGGGTTCCAGTTTCTTTACATCCTGGCCAACACTCATACATTGCTGATGGAAATATAGAATGTATATATGTTGAAAATACCGTATGTGTTATTTTGTTCATTCAACATGTTTTTTTCATTCAACATGATTAGAGAGTCATTTGTGTGTGATGTATAATTTTCATTTGTTAATTTTTATGTTTAGTATTATGTGAATTTTCCACAATCTATTTTTTTCTGCTGTTGATAGGTATTTATCTTGCATTTAACTCTAGTCTGTTAGAATAGAGCTTCTTTGAATACTCTGGCCTTTTGGTGAACATATATCTAGAATTGGAGCCTAGGTTATGGGTTAGACATAGTTCAGTTCTAGTGGCTACTGCCAAATAGAAAGTGGTTGCACCAATCCATGTTGCTACCAGTTTCATGAATCTCTTTTTAAGAATTAGGAAACATTTTCCTAGAAGTCCTTCTTACCCCAACCCTCCAGCAGAATTCCCCTTATGTATAATTGACCAGAATTTCTGTATTTGCCGGATCTTAAAACAGTCATTTCATGGGAAATGACAAGGCTGTAACTGTCTAGTTTAATCAAGATTTACCCTGTAGGACTGAGCAGGAGGTCTAATATTCTGTAAGCTTTCAGCCTCCTGATGTATAAATGCAGATGGGGTTCTGGTAGCATGGAGGATAGGAGAGGGAACTGGATGATGGGTAGCAGTCAATTTTGTGTTCCAAAATAAGAACATCCAATTAGACCAATTAGATGACTATCTGAAAAAGTAACTTTTTATTCCACAAGATATTTCTTCTGATATTAGTTTGAAAAGTACCTGGACTTTTAGTTTCAGGGTAGCTAAATGTAGTCAGTGTTTAATAAATTGCCGGACATGTATACCCTCCCAAGACTAAACCAGGAAGAAGTTGAATCCCTGAATAGACCAATAACAAGTTCTGAAATTGAGGCAGTAATTAATAGCCTACCAACTAGGGAAAAAAAAAAAAAGCCCAGGACCAGACGAATTTAGGGCTGAATTCTACCAGAGGTACAAAGAGGAGCTGGTACCATTCCTTCTGAAACATTTCCAAACAATTGAAAGGAGGGACTCCTCCCTAACTCATCTTATGAGGCCAACACCATCCTGATACCAAAACCTGGTGGAGACACAACAACAAAAAAGGAAAACTTCAGGCCGATATCCCTGATGAACATTTCTGTGAAAATCCTCAATAAAATACGGACAAACCAAACCCAGCAGCACATCAAAAAACTTAACCACCACGATCAAGTCAGCTTCATCTCTGGGATGCAAGACTGGTTCAACATACATAAATTAATCAAAGAGAACTACAAACCACTGTGCAAGGAAATAAGAGAGGACACAAACAAATGGAAAAACATTTCATCCTGTTGGATAGGAAGAATCAATATCGTGAAAATGGCCGTACTGCCCAAAGTAATTAATAGATACAATGCTATTCCGATTAAACTACCATTGACATTCTTCACAGAACTAGAGAAAACTACTTTAAATTTCATATGCAACCAAAAAGGAGCCTGTATAGCCAAGACAGTTCCTAAGCAAAAAGAACAAAGCTGAAGGCATCACACTGCCTGACTTCAAACTGTACTACCAGACTACAGTAACCAAAACAGCATGGTACTGGTACCAAACAGACATATAGACCGATGGAGCGGAACAGATACCTCAGAAATAACACCACACACCTGCAACCATCTGATCTTTGACAAACCTGACGAAAACAAGCAATGGGGCAAGGATTCTCTATTTAATAAATGGTGTTGGGAAATCTGGCTAGCCGTATGCAGAAAACTGAAACTGGACTCCTTTCCTTACAGCTTATACAAAATTAACTGAAGTTGAATTAAAGACTTAAATGTAAAACTGAAAACCATAAAATCCCTATAGAAGAAAATCTAGACAATACCATTCAGGACATAGGCACGGGTAAAGATTTTATGATGAAAACACCCAAAGCAATTGCAACAAAAGCCAAAATTGACAATTGGTATCTAATTAAACTAAAGAGCTTCTGCACAGCAAAAGAAACTATGATCAGAGTGAACAGGCAGCCTACAGAATGGGAGAAAATTTTTGCAATCTACCTATCCGACAAAGGTCTAATATCCAGAATCTACAAGGAACTTAAACAAATTTACAAGAAAAAAAACAAAAACTCCATCAAAGAGTGGGCAAAGTATATGGACAGACACTTTTCAAAAGAAGACATTTATGCGTCCAACAAACATGAAAAAAATCTCAACAGCACTGATCATTAGAGACATGAAAATCAAAACCATTGTCACATACCATCTCACACCAGTCAGAATGGCTATTATTAAAAAGTCAAGAAACAATGATGCTGGTGAGGCTGTGGAGAAACAGGAATGCTTTTACACTGCTGGTGGGAATACAAATTAGTTCAACCATTGTGGAGGACAGTGTGGCAATTCCTCAAGGATCTAGAACCAGAAATACCATTTGACACAGCGATCACATTACTGGGTATATACCTAAAGGAATATAAATCATTCGGCTATAAAGACACATGCACATGTTTGTTTATTGAAGCACTATTTACAATAGCAAAGACATGGAACCAAACCAAATGCCCATCAATGATAGACTGATTAAAGAAAATGTGGTATATATACACCATGGAACACTATGCAGCCATAAATAAGAATGAGATCATGTTCTCTGCAGCGACATGGATGAAGCTGGAAACCATCATTCTCAGCAGAGTAACTCAGGAACAGAAAACCAAACAAAGCATGTTCTCACTCAGTGGGAGTTGAACAGTGAGAACATATGGACACAGAGAGGGGAATGCCACACACCAGGGCCTGTCAGTGGGTGGAGAAGGAGAGGGAGAGCATTAGGACAAATACCTAATGCATGGGGGCTTAAAACCTAGATGATGGGTTGATAGGTGCAGAAATCGCCATGGCATATGTATACCTATGTTACAATCCTGCATGTTCTGTACATGAATCCCAGAACTTAAAAGAAAAAAAAATGTGCCATGAAGTCACCATTGTACAGCGGTTATTATTTTTCCCACAGAAACAGCGTTTTTATTACAATTTCTATCCTTTTAAATTCTTAACAGGAATTTAATTAAAAATATCAAATACTTTTATATAAAAGGAAAGATGATAACTGTACCTAAGTAAAATTTTCTTCTGAGTTATGTTATGTACAGCAAAGATGGTACTTGGATTTTTAAGGGGCCTTTCTTAGTAAGTACGTATACATACACAAATACAGTTTTTTAAGAGATAATATTTCTGTTTAAAACAAATGTGTGGCTGGGCACAGTGGCTCACACCTGCAATCCCAGCATTTTGGGAGGTCAAAGCAGGTGAATCACTTGAAGCCAGGAGTTCAAGACCAGCCTGAGCAACATGGCGAAACCCTATCTCTACTGAAAATACAAAAAAAAAAAAAAAAAAAAAAAATTAGCCAGACATGGCACACACCTGTAATCTCATCTACTGAGGTGCCTGAGGCATAATAAGTGCTTGAACCGGAGATGTGGAGGTTACAGTGAGTCGAGATCATGCCACTGCATTCCAGCCTGAGCAACAGAGTAAGACTCTGTCTCAAAACAAAACAAAACAAAACAAAACAAACCCCAAACCCCCCACACATGTGTTATTCATAATACAAACTTTTAGAAGAAATACTTTTGTTTCTATTATTCGAATTTACATAGGTTTTTGAGAATGGTTTGGATGGCTAGGATGATAAAGACATTGAGTAGTACAGTGTATTTGCTTGCTAGAGCAGGAGAATGAGCAGTGCTGGGAAGTCGAGCCTCTTGTCAGTCCTGGAGAAGGAGGCTCAGGGTTAGGTAACGCTGGGTGTGAGGGAAGCCCTCACTGCCTAACCGCTGCTCCCATATCTGCTCTCTGAACTTTTAAAGCACTTTGGCCATTGATGATTGTTCACTTTGGATTGTGTTAAAAAATGTAAGAATCTTGTTTGAAAAATCCCCCCCGCCCTGGTCAGTATGAGCTTTACTGAACTGAAGTGCATTGCCGTGTAAACACAGGTAAAATTTCCTATCTGAATTGTTGCGCTTTTTTGGTTCACACCCATTGATGCCTTTCCTGTTCCTAATTGACCTTTTATAAAAACTCACGAGCTGTTTTGGTACTAGTTCCACCTCAATCAAGGAGAGTGACACTTCACCTTGTTACAACATTGAAAGGGAACTTGGGCTCTGTATTTCAGGTCACTAGTGTGTTAAAAGTCAGTTTTCTAGAATGTCCTTTAAAATAAGTTGATTGCTTACAGCATTGCTATCGTATTAACAGGAGAGTCTTACACAAATCACAGCAAAGCATGATTCCCTTTAATTAGCACTAGAAATAATGTGGTTTATTGATGAGTTTGCTAAAGAATGGTTCTTTGTGCAACTCCCTTGAGCAACAAGTGAGTTGGATTAGTTTGTTATGATTTTAAATTACATTACAAAACTTATATAAATAAGGAAGTACTTTGTGGGAAAAGCATAGGTGTAGATTTTCACAGGGCTGTTTGTCTTTCAGATTAGGGCAGTTTCATTTAGTTGTACAGCAAGAAAAATTCTTCCGTTTCAGAGAATTTTTTTGTAGAATTCTGGCTACATGTGTCTCAAAATTTACTTTTCTCACAGTATTTTGAAGTTTTAGGGTGTTTATATTGTTGGAAAGTTTCGTGTTCTTTGCATTTTCTCATGGCCGTGGAGTTAATAGAAGATGCATTTTACCGTAATCCCCAGGGAATGGTGGGAATGCTTATGAAGACGATCTGTTTGCCAGACGTATGCCATATCTTATTTCATTATTAAAATACTCCTTAGAGGTAGATGTGTTATGTATGTTTTTCAGCTGAATAATCAGGTCACGAGACATTAAGTAGTTGCCCAAGGTCATTTAGCTAATGGCTGAGACTTGGACCAACTACCATTCTCTTCCCTATACACTGTATGCCTTCCCTTATTTCTAATAAACAGGTTCTGATTTTTGCTTTATTTAATTGCAATTAGACTCTGAGTAAACAGTGTTAACAGACAAGTACCTTTCCAGGTGTAGTGGGAATTAAAATAGAGTGATGTTTAAAAACATTTTCTGATAGATGCATTTTATTGTAAATTTTTTAATATTTTGAATTGTTATTGAATTTAAAAAATACTCTTTCTGAAAACTAGGTTATTAATCTTTTAGCTATGTAAAGTTGGAATGTGAATATTGATAGTGGTATTTCACAGAGAAATGAAAACAGAAATGAAATAGTGCTGAATTTAAAACCAATTAAAATTGTTGTATATGCATGCTTATTACTAAAACGAGCTTATTATTCTGATTATCACCAACACAGCTGAAATAGTTAATACATAATAAACCAAATATACTATATTCACCAAGATTATAAAAAGATATATTTATCTAATGAGTGCATTGTGTGCGAAGGAGGTTGGACTGTACCCCATGGACAGTAAGGAGCACCTGATGAGGAGTTGTGCAGTGTATGATTACAGGATAAAGAATGAATTGAAGCCAGCTTTGGAGGCATGGGGACAGTTAAGAGATGGGCATAAGTCTAGCGATAGATTATGGATCTTGAAACTTAAGGCACTGGTGATGGCAGTCAGCCAGGTGGATGCATTTGGGAGATTTTTGAGAGGTGGAAATGGCAGGACATAGCTCTTCATTGTTTGTAAGGGATGATGGAAGAGATTTCTGGCTTGGGCTCCATCACCAGGGGTGGGAAGTGAAGAAAAAGACACAGTCTCAGGGGCGGTGGAGGGAACCCAGCTGTGAGATGCTAAATTTAAAATATTCCACTAGAGATATTTCACTGGGCAGTTTAAAAAGGGATATAGTCTTAGGACAGAGATTGTGATTTAAAATGCTGATTTTGGAGTCATGGGCATCCAGGTGATGATTGAAGACATGTGAGTAGATAAGAACAGTCGACAAAAACATGCTCAAAGAGAAGAGGTGTGAGGGCGGAGCTCTGTCAGGGGAAGAGAACTAGTAGTGGAGTGATGGAACTGCTGCTGAAGGAGGAGGAGACCGGGAGAGTGTGTCACTGTGAAACCCACCAGAGGGGGCAATGTGAGACGGACAGGTAAGACTATTGGCTGCTGCAGAGCAGGTGATCTGGTCTCCCGGGCCAAAAATGTGATTTAGTGGTGAACATTGTGAGCAGTTTCACTAAACTGATGGGGACAATAGACAGATTTGAGTGGATTGTAGAGGAAATAAGGCAGGGAGGAGGTGGTAATGGGAGTGGATATAAGTTTTTGAAAGAGTTTGCTGTGAAGAGAAAGTAATAGGAGGGTATGTGAGGTCAAGGAAGATTTTTTTTTTTTTAAGATGAGAAAAATCTATGCATATCTGAATGGTGTTGAGAAGGAGCTAAGGAGAGAGAGGTTAAAGGCTCAGAAAAGAGCTGGTGGATGAAAGATTCTTGAGTGGTAGTGGCCGAAAGAAGCAGATATATACTCCTGGAAAAGAGGAGGAGGGAGGAAAGACTGGCAGGAGGTCCCAGCAGGAAGCAGAGACCATTCCTTCTGATGGTTTTATTTTCTCTGGGAGGCGGGTGACCTTGGTGTTAGAATATTAATAATGTGTATGCAGGGATGCTGACTGGTGGGCCTTGGGGCTGGATTTAAGGAAGGCTCCAGCTGGCACTGTGTTTTCTAAATCGTGGAGTTTCAACACTTGGAGGCATGGCCTCAGTTCTCCAGTTTTTCACAGCTCTGCTGTTCTCACTTCTGGAGACATTTGAAGTTGTGGCTCTATGGCGGTGATCTGGCTTTCTATGATGGAAAGTGTTATTAGTTATCTTTAGACTGTAAGAAAGTAAATAGGTGAGTTCAGGCAGCATAGTGAGAAGACAGTCCTGCCGAAGTGACCACACCTGTGTTTTCCAAGCTGAGGTGCTAGACCTTTCAGCGCTGCAGACCTTTCTGTCACCACCTCCCACTTCTCCGACTCGGATTCTGCTCTAACCAGCACTTTCCACAGACTGTTGCCTTTGTAATGGCCTCACATGATAGACAGTCTGGTCCCCGTTTTACAGAGGAGACTCAGCTCAAGTAGCTTTCCCAGTAGCTGGAGAGTGCTCACTAACACCAGGTGTGCGGCTGGCTTGCTAGCAGTGTTTTGGGTTGCACACTCTCCCTTCCTTTCCCTGGTTTTTGTTGTCTCTGCAGAGAACGTTGCCATTCCTCCGTGCTTTGTGTGAACACTCACACTGTACATTCTACCCTGTTCAGTCTTCTCCAACTCCCACTCTTGGGATTGGAGGTGACATAGGTGGTTGAGCCACACTGTCTGTGTCCGTAGCCTGGCTCTGTCACTTATTTGCTGTGTAATTGTGGGCAGCTTGCTTGACCTTCCGTCCCTCCATTTCCTTCTTATTAAATTGGGGTGTTGATGATGGTCATAGAATCTACCATTACAAAGATGCTAATGAGGATGGAATGAGGTAATATTTGTGAAGAACAGTGCTTGGCAGAAAATGTAACATCAGTGCTTATTAAATCAATAAAAATAACCACAGCATCCTCTAACATTTTTATTGTGCACTAATCCTTTTCAGTCATCTTTTTCTTCTATTAGGCTATAAATTTTATATTTTTATTTATTTGCATCCTGGATTTTTTTACAACAAGATTTGAGGTCTTTGCATTTCCAGTGTCAGAGCAGTGAACACTAAAACCCTAGATACTGTCGGTGCTCAATAAATGTTGAGATGAATGCTACCATTGTTTCAGAATTCTTTCATCATCGTGGCTCTCATTCAGGGATGAGCGGGGCGGGGAGGTGGGGGGGGAAGGATTGCAGCCTGATTCATTGTATAGAATGAATAGATCCAATCTGTAAATGACTTACATTCCCTAACGAGACCCTTGACAGTCTCTTTACTTTGCCCTCCTTAGTTTGCAAAATAATAAATGCGGTATAGGGAAGTTATAGCAATTTAATTGCAACTATAGCCTGCAATTCAGGTTTTTTTTTTTTTTTAAGGAAAAAAATATAAGATATTTCCTGGAAATCAAGAAACCAATGTTGAAGAATCAGTTTTAATTGCTTCTGATTTTACGTTAAATATAAAACATAAAAATGATGCAGTTTTTCTTTTCTTTGATGCAAAACCACACCAACAAGCTTTTCCCAACCTTTTATTTGAATTTCATAAAGGAGGCATCATATTTGGGAGGAGAGTCCAATGGTGCCCTGTTCCTTAGAAGGCAGGAAACCAGTCAACATTTAAAGAGGGGGTCATTCTGCTTTGAAATAAGATCTTCTTTTTATAAATTACATAGGACTAGTGCCTTTTTAATTGAAGATTCTGAACCCTAAGAACACTATAAATACCTTTTGATATTAATATCTTCATGGGAGAAGTTGCTCTGAAGCCCTCTGTCACATTCTCCTATTTCTCTTCTACTTATCTATATGACAAGACATAGTTAGGTTTCGGCAGACATAACAAGTAGGTGATAGCCAGAGATGGAATTTTTGGAATAACTTATTTTCCATTCCATACTTTACAGTACTTTTTCACTGTTAAATCTGTCTACACCTTGAATGTCCTTCTCTGAATAATAGCCGCATAATACATTGACAATGATGACTTAAAGCTTACCAGCATCCAAAAATAATACACACTAAATCTTGATTTATCTGCTGATGAATGGGCTGCTTCATATAATTATGAGTGGATATGGAGAGACATGGTGCTTTCTCTGTTAACTATTTTTCAGTCATCTAATGATCCATTTTGTGACTCAGATGTTTCACTTCCATTTCCTTTTCCCCTTGTTCCTTCTTTTTCCAGTGCTTACTTTCTTCTTTCTGTCTTCTTTCTTTCAATTCCCAGTATCATAAGAACAGCTGAGCTATAACTCCACCACCCCCCTCTTTTTTTTTCTTTTTTAAAGTTTTATAGCCCCCTCTGAGTGCTCTGAGAAGGGTTGTTTTGAGTGTGGTAGAGCATGGGTGAGTGGGATACTTGGCTTCTGGAACTCAGAATCTATTGGGACCTGCTACAGTTTTTCTATAGTTGGGTTTCTTTGGGGCTGAGGAAGGCAGTTAAGCAAAATCAGGACACAGAAATGAAAATCTGCTCTTGATGATTTTTTTTCTTCTGTGAATCTATACTCTATAGTGGCCTAGCTCGGAGTTCTTAATGGCTATAGATTGGGTAGAAAGTGGTTTTCAGGTCCAGTTACATCTGAGTTCATGGGTTATATCAAGTATTATTCATAGAAACTTCACAGCAGCCTGTGACTTCTTCCAGGCTTTACTTTTAACCGTTAAGAAAATAGATAAGAATAATATTAAAAAGTC
Source organism: Aotus nancymaae (assembly GCF_030222135.1). Lineage (NCBI taxonomy): Eukaryota > Metazoa > Chordata > Mammalia > Primates > Aotidae > Aotus > Aotus nancymaae. The sequence goes on along the minus strand of NW_026988450.1, from coordinate 11,390,810 downwards.
AAGGGTGAACTTTGCTCACTAGCAAAACAGTAGTTTCAGCTGCCTTCTAATGTCTGTTTTCTGATAATCTTGCCCACCTTATAGGCTGATTGACCTTGCTCCACTTGTTTTATCCTCATGTCTCTACGTTCTGCTTCTGTGCCTTTCACTGTATTGAAACTGCCAGCTCAGTAACTAAAAAGCAATCAGTCCAAAGACTCTTTCCATCCTCATTTTTCCTTGTTTCTTTGCAGCTGTCATAGCTTTGCTGCTAGTGTCTCCTTGATACTAGTGATGCCCACACTGTCTTCTAGAAAGTCTGTTCTCTTTTAACAGCACCTGGGGATTTTCTGAGTTTCTTCCTGCATATTTGATAGTCCCTCTTTCGTTGTCTCACCATTTTCCAAAACTCAGTCTTTGGCCCTGCATCGGTTTCTCTCAAGACCATGTATTAGTTTGATTTTATGCTGCTAGTAAAAACATACCCAACACTGGGTAATTTATAAAGAAAAAGAGGTTTAATGGACTCTTGGTTCCACGTGGCTGAGGAGGCCTTACAATCGTAGTGGAAGGTGAAAGGCACGTCTTGCATGGTGGCAGGCAAGAGAGAGAATGAGAGACAAGCAAAAGAAGAAACCCCTTATAAAATCATCAGATCTTGTGAGATTTATTCACTATCATGAGGACAGTATGGGGGAAACTGCCCTATGATTTGGTTATCTCCCACAGGGTCCCTCCCACAACGTGTGAGAATTTTGGGAGCTACAATTCAAGATGAGATTTGGGTGGGAACACAGCCAAACTGTATCAATCCATGAATGAAACAACTCTACAAGGTCACAGTTCTCTAGGGCAAGCTTGTTCAACCCGTGGTCCGTGGGCCACATGCAGCCCAGGATGGCTTTGAATGTGGCCCAACACAAATTTGTAAACTTTCTTAAAACATTATGAGATTTTCTTGCAATTCTTTTTTTCTCATCAGCTATCGTTAGTGTTGGTATATTTTATGTGTGGCCCAAGACAGTTCTTCTTCTTCCAGTGTGGCCCAGGGAAGCCAAAAGATTGAACGCCCCTGCTCTAGGGGTATCTGCTCCTTGTACTTTTAGCCCTTTCTCAAGAAAGCAGGAGTTCTGCACGTCTCATCAATGGGGCACTAGTTTGATTGTTCTGATGTGGGTTTTACACTCCTATCTAAATCTGAATTCAGTTGTGGCTCATACCTATAATTCCAGCTCCTCTGGAGGCTGAGGTAAGAGGATTGCCTGAGCCCAGGAGTTCAAGGCTATGGCAAGGTATGATTTTGCTACTGCACACCAGCCTGAATGACAGAACCAGACCCCATTTCTTTCAAAAGCCAAACCCTCAAAACACCCCTGAATTTATCTCACCTTTGATACGATGATTTTGGTGGAAATCCTGGTTATCTCCCCTCTTTCTCTCTTCCTTTTCCTTCCTATCTGCTGGTTGAAGTTCTCAGTGTCTGTCTCCCTTCCCACTGTCCCCCCCTCCTCCCCACACCTTTTATTTCTGTCATCTCCAGACTTCCATCTGTCTATCAAATGTCCATCAGGGCCTAGAGGACAGGTAGGATATGGGTGGGTGTCAGGGCAGATTTGGGAAAGGCGTCCAGGTGAGTGGGCATAAGGAGAATGGGGAGGCTGTTGTGAGGAGTCGGGGTCATGCTTGGTTTGAGCATGTGGGGAGAGTTAGGGTGGGGAAGGATATGGTTGGAGAAATGTAAGCCTGGTATGGATAGGAAATAAAGGAAATCAGAAATTTTCAACAGAGGAAATGTGGTGAAAGTTGTGTTAAAAAGAGATTAGTTGGGCTTTGTAATGTAAATGCCAGGGGCCAGGAGAGGTCTAGATGGCTCTGGAGATAAAGGGGCAGGGGTCCCAGGTCTCAAGCTTGGCAGGTGGGGTGGGAGGGGGAGTTCTATGAAGAGTGTGTGGGTGGGAAGCTCCTTTGAAGAGAGTTGATGTCGGTTCTGGAAATATTCATCTTGAGATAGCAAGAAATCTGAAAGGAAAGGTCCCTGCATTTGCAGATAGGAGATGTCACAGAACTTGTATGGGTGCCCAGGGCTGGGGAAAAGGGAATTTGTGAGTCATAATTGCCTTTCAGTTTTTACTACTTTTTCCATTCCTCATGATTCATTCTTTGGTACTTTACTGCTGTCGTGTTATTTATGTTAATAATAAACCTCATTTATCTTGTAGATACCTTTCTGTTAAGCTGCCATGAAATCTTCAGGCTTATTTTTCTCAGTGACAAATGATGATAAGGTATTGGCATGTCATGGTTTCATAACTTTGGACAAATTTATCTGTTCTGTGCATTAAGTACATTAAGATGAGCGTTTTGAACATTTCACAGGTGCTAATGGTAAGACAGCATAATCAGTTGCGGTGATTATGAAGTTGTGAGTCCTGTAGCAAAAGCTCAGTCCAAGATTTTCCCTGAAGCTATAAAAGGATGCATTATGCTTGTTTTCCTGTGGTCCGGTTTTTTAACAGAAGGCATAGTGGTGATCATGCTGCCAGAGTAATAATGGATCTTGGTTGTTTTATGTCTTTGTAACACTTGCCTCCTGTTGGTGGGATGGGAGGAAGAGTGATGAGAAGTGAAGAAAGACTCAGTTTTGATTGTTAAAGAAAACCACTTTCTTTTACCCTGACATGCCCAAGCGTAGAAGGAGGCCAAGCCTTTTGCCTTTTGAAGGAGAATGGCTGAAGGGAGCCTGGAGGCAGATTCGTTTTGCAGGAGGGATTCTGCTATTGTTGTTGGTAGCCATAGTAGGCTTTGGTTTCAGGCTGCAAGAGGCAGCCTATCAGCCACCTGCTGTGCAGGTGTTTACCAGGCAGAGCAGGTGTAGGCTCCGGAAGGCCTGTGGGGCAGGGTCCTGCCTGGGGCTATGTTTAGTCCAGTGGACCCTGGAGGAGTAAGCGACCCTATGCAGTGGGCCATCTACCTCTAAACAACAGATGCAGTGCTAATACCACCAACCCTTGCTCTCCTTAGAAATGATAAGTGGCATTTACATACATGATCTGAACTATAGTCCAGTTGGCTGCTCTTCATTGTGAAAATCTATCATCCTGCTTACCTGCCTTTGCTGGCTATATATAACCAATGCTAATAACAGTAAAACGTGGTAAGAATATAGGAAAAAGAGTACTATGGGAAGACAGAGAAAGGCGTGAATAATCCAAGCTTTTAAGATACAGTCTCCTATGTTAGAGAGAGACTGATGCTGAAAGAAGTTAGTGACTAGTGAAGTTCACAGAGCTAAAGAGTTGCAGAACTGAAACAAGAATCTAAGACGAGATTCCTAGCTGAGGTCTTTTATGAGAGCACACTGCCTCTCAGAATTTATCAGTGGAGTTGGCGAAGTGCACAGGGTTGCCGCCTCTGTATCCTGCCCTCTCCATAGACCAGACACACCCCAGGGCATATCTGGGCTGTTAGGCTTTGAAGTGAGTCTTGTGAGTCCTCTCTGCCGATAATAGCTGTCTACTTGGACCTTAATAAGCCAGTTCATAAGATGCACTGTGGGCTGCCTCATCATTTCCTAAGCTGTATCTGTAGCATCATATGCTTTTCTATTCAGACCCGTTTGTCCCCAGATGTCTTTAACCATTGCGTTAGAACAAACTTTGGAGCATGTATCCGTAATATGTGTATATTTGTTAATAAATTATATTGATGCATTAATATGTATTTATGTTATATATTTTATGACGTATAGACAAATTGAAATAAAAAGGCATTTGATAAAAATAAGTAGAAGTAGAAGGTTTAATATGTTATTTCTGATCATCAGAGGATTGTTTTGTCACTTCATCCCCCTCCCCAAAGGGACCATGTTTTGTCTTAGAAGAATAAATCAAACGTTGTCACTTTGTTAGGCTCATTTATCTTTATTCCCATTGGTATTAGTCGTCTTCAGATGCAAACTTATATTGGCTGCCATACTTCTCTTTTTGTTTGCGTGATCTGTATTAGTCAGGGTTCTCCAGAGACACAGGGAGAGGGAGAGGAGGGAGGAAGAGAGAGAAACAGAGGGACAAAGAAGAGATTGGGATTTAATTTAAGGGATTGGATCATGTGGTTATGGGGGCTGGCAAATCTGAAATTCAAAAGGTAGGCTGAAAGCTGGAAATTCATGCAAGAGTTGATGTTACAGCTGGAGTTCGAAGGCTGGAAACTCAGGCCAACTTTTATCCAGAGCTCTGGAGGCAGAATATCTTCTCCTTTTTGGGGGACCTCAGTCCGTGATCCTAAGCCCTTTAACTGATTGTATGATGCCTACTCACGGTGGAGGGCATTCAGCTTTACTCAAAGTCTGTTTATTTAAATGTTAATCACATGTAAAAAGCACCTTCACTGCAACATCTAGACTGGTGTTTGATCAAACAGTTGGGTACCAGTAGCCTAGCCAAGCTGATGCTTAAGATTTACTGTCATGCATTTCTGTCATAATTTTTTAGCTGGGATTTTTGTGGTAGCCTCCTAGCTTATATTCCAGCTTTCAATGTCTGCTACTTCCAATTCAGCTCCTGTACTATCAAAGAGACCTTTGAAAGAAAGAGATTTTTATGGGGGAGTTTGATTCCAGACTGCATACATAATAATAATATTCACTGCAATAATATATTGATTTAGTATTTTCCAGAATACAGCTATGGTAATTAACATTTAAAGCTCTGTGCAGTCTGACCCCTCTACCTCTCTAGCCTCACCTCTTGTCATTGCCAGACTTATGTACCCTCTAGCTACCCACCAAGGTACTGTAAGTCCTTCACATGCACTTATAATTTTCCTTCCTCTATGGCTTTGCTTTGCAGAACAGAACCTGCACTAATTAATACAAAGCACAATATGATAAAATTATAGGAATAAAGAAGGGACAGTGGCAGAACAGATGTCAATATGAATAATTAAAGCTTTTTGGATTTGAAATGACTTTCTTATGGTGAGCAGAATGCAAAGGGTGAGTTAGGTGGTGTCATGGGCAGCTTTGTGTCTCTGCCAAATTCCTGTTGAAGTGCCAGTTCCCAGTACATCAGACCGTGACCGTATTTGGACATAGGGTCATTACAGAGCTAATTAGGTTAACGGAGGCCATTAGGCCGGCCCTAATCCACTATGACTGGTGTCCTTACAAGAAGAGGAAATTTGGACACAGACTTCTAGAGAGGCAAGACCATGTGAAGACAGAGGGAGAAGGTGGCCATCTACAAGCCAAGGAGACGGGGCTCCAAAGGAACCAGCCCTGCTCACACCTTGATTTGCAGACTTCCACCCTCCAGAAACATGAGAAAATAAATGTCTGTTGTTTAAGCCACCCAGGGAGTGCCACTTTGTGATGACAGCCCTGGCAGACTCATACAGATGGAGAGGAAAGGCGCGTGGGGAGCAGAGTGAGCTAACTTGAGAGGCAGCGCAGGTGCAGAGTGCTGTGCCCGTGGGCCATGCATCTAGGTTACCACTGCTAGGTTATAGCTGAAGGTTGGCCCAGTTCCAGAATGGGTTGGACATTTGCCTGGTACTTGAATTAGCCAACCTCTACTGGTGTGGAAAGGGGGTCTGTCATGATTTGTTTGGTCTGAAAATGAGAGAAAGGACCTTAAAGAGAAAAAGGTTTATCAGAAGCAAGACAGAGCTTTGTTTTTTAAAGCTTGGATCCCTTGTTATTGTGAGGGAAGAATCTCTCCTGCTCTGGAACCTCCAAGACTCCGGTGATTACTGAAGGCCCAGAAGGTGGAGTTAAGGATGCGTGGGAGAGCTGCTGTTGCTGCTTTCATTTCGTGTTATTTTGCTAGACATGTGGGGGTCATAGCGACTTTCTGTATCCTTGTTAGCTTGGGTTGACTGAAGTGCAAGCATTTCTCTTAATTTTTCTTATCTTTTTTATTAAAAAGAATATTTTTGGAGCAGTTTAACATTTATAGAAAATTTATAAAGACAGTACAGAAAATTCCCATATACCCCAAACCAGTTTCTTTTATTAGTAACATTTTACATTATCATGGTTACATTTGTTACAGTTAATGGACCAATACTGATATGTTACTAATCCACATTTTATTTAGATTTCCTTAGCGTTTACCTAATGCCCTTCTTCTGTTCTGGGATCTCGCCTATAACACATATTACATTTAGTTCTCATGTCTCCTTAGGCTTCTGTTGGCTGTGACATTTTTCCCCAGGCTTTCCTTGTTTCTGATGACCTTGACAGTTTTGAGGAGTACTTACTGGTTAGGTATTTTGTGGAGTGCCTCTCACTGAGATTTGTCAGATGTTTTTCTTGTGGCTAGATTGGGTTATGGGTCATTGGGAGAAAATGCAGCAGTAAAGTGCCATTTTCATCACGTGTAAGGTGACGTGCACCCTATCAACATGACTAATCACTATTGATGTTGACCTTGATCAGATAGTGTTTGTTAGTTTTATCCACTGTAAAGTCACTATCTTTATCCCCTTTCCATACTTTACTCTTTGAAACAAAGTCAACACCCACAGTACGCACTTAAGGAGTGGGAACCGTCAGCTTTTTAACACACAAAAATTGTGCAGCAGTTTTTGAAGAGCAGGTGTGAGTGATGGTGTTGCTGAATTGTGAGGAGTGGGGAAAAAGAAAAACCCATGCTTTTGTGGTTTATTATTATTATTTTTAAAGCCCCAAAATATTGCTGTGAGAAGGAAGAAAAATGTCAGTGGGAATTTTGTAATTCATGGAATAAAAATTTATTTCAACCTTGGGCCTAGACCTTCTTCGTTGGTTTAATTAAGACAATCGGTTCTTACCTCTACCACCAGGACTCCTATGCTGTTGTTGCAGCCAGAGAAGGAAAGATTAAAATTGTCTTTTATTATTGAGAGATTATAGAACATAGTTTTCTTAAAAGCAGTGCCTTTCAGTTGCATTTACTGGGTGGTCACAGTCTCTGTGAGTTTTCCACAGCCTGTCCTGGCTGGGTGGGCCATGGGTACTGTCTTTTTGTAGGTTACCAGTTCTGTTATTGGTAGAGGATTTTTTTACCTCCCTCTAGTGGTCAGTTTTATAATCTCAGATTCTACTTGGATAAATTCAGCAGTGGAAAAATCAAATTTGTGGCAATTCTTATGATAATTTTTCTGGATATTTTAATATAGATGCTAAAATAGATAGTGGTTGAATTTTAGCTATGTCTTTTGGTGTTAGAACTAATTTTAAAATGAGGCAATGTCGTAAGGTGGTAAGTAATTATAACTTGATGAAAAGCTATAGTGATGATTGTATTCTAGGCAGAAGGTTTACCTACCTCCTATTATACTAAGAACCTCAGTGGACATTTGATTTTTAATCAGGAATTGAATTTGGCTTCTTGCAAGTGTTTTATCAGTGCTGTAGGAGCAGTGCATATTCTAGATAAACTTGAAAGCTGCAAAGCTTTATGAGGCTAGGAGTGAGGGAGGCCTCTGAGCATTGTTCGTCGTTTCTTCACAGATAACATTTTATCTCCAGTGCAGGAAATAGCCTTCTTTAAGAGGTTTACATCAGCATTCATTATTTTACGAGGGCTTTAAAAGTGCAGCATTTTTTTTTTTTTCGGTTGCTGTCTATGGATATTCTTAGAAAGTTGAAGTATTTATTAGAACTAGAGACTGACTTTGTACACTTCCTGATGGAAATACTGGGTGATGCAGTATTTGGCTATGCAAGTAATCATCCTTTGAATGAGTTCTAGTATTTGTTCCCAGACCTGAAGTTTTGCTTTATTGAGATCGAGAAGGGTGACATCCAAGGAAAGATAACTGAATCCATGTGAAGTCTGTGAGTCCCTGTAGTTGTGTTCCTCCACATCAGGACTAAAACTGGACTTAAGGGGCAGCGATCCACTAAGCACTGCTACTGTTCAGAGATAAGAAGGAAAGACTTTATACAGATAACTTGTATTAAGCCAGTATTTTATTTGTGTCTACTTGTGATCCTCTTGTTGTGTGAAACACCATATAGAAATAGTGAAGAAATCGCTATATCTTTGCACATTAAATGATGTGGTCTGTCTGTTGCCACTCACCCAGCTCCATCTGATCCACTGGAACTCCACTCTGTTTGGCAGCATTGATGAGGCTGTGGGGAAGCCGCATGGAATCGCCATCATTGCTCTGTTTGTTCAGGTAAACCATCTGCTGTGATTATTGTGTTGTTTAGAGATGCTAATTTCTAATCGTTTTGTAAAATATTTTTTATTCTCAATTTTATTGCTTACAGATGAAATTACACACATACAGAGAACACTTGATATAAATAGACAACTTGATCCTTATGGTTCATGAAAGTTCAGCCATATTCATTGGTAGAAAATAGTTCCTTTATTTATTATAAATTTTCTTCAGAGTGGCATTCAAGGTCTTTGAAGAAATGATTTAGGAAATGTCTCCTGAAGGTAGAGTTTATTTTATTTATGAAAAAGGATTTCAGAAAATGCTTTTAGAACCTGGTTTACAGAAAAATCTACGAAAAATCAATAATAGATTACTTCACCCCTTCTTTATTAACAATTTTACTCTGAGATTACTTGAAATTCCTTGAAGGAAAACACTGATAAAAATCAGACTGGCAAAGACCTTGGCAGATATAGTCAATATAACGTTTAGATTTGAGCTCTGTGGTAGGCAAAGGATAGTATATAAATTTACCCAAACATATGAAGCAGGCCACGTGCTTTCAGAGGTAAAAACTTAATCCAGTTTTTAAGGCAAAGCTTCTAAATTTTGTTTTATTATATATTTGACATCATAAAAGATTTAGAGGTGATAGAGTGCCTGAAAATTTTAGCTCTAAAGCTGCCATCAGGACCAGAAAGCAGAGTTCCAGCTCTGCATGGCTCTGGGCTGCCTCTTGGGTAATCTGGGAATAGAGCATGTTAGCACAGTGTTCTTCAGAAACTTAATTTTCCAAAGAGAGTTCCATAATGGGCCCCTTTAAACTTGTTTTTTTATGGCATATATGTCAAAATTAATTGCAATAATTTTTAATACATATCTCCTAGATATTTCTTTATTGATGTTTGGAAGTAGCCGTCCAAATTAGACTCTTAATATTTTTAAATAAGCGTCTTGCAAATATGACACATGCCACAGAATTTAAAAGGAAATCCTTACATTTTTCAGTGAGCCCTCTTCTGACTGTTTATTTCATGGCTTTCTCATAGGCAGGGACTTAGATTCTTTGTATTTTATAACTGGATTATATAAATCACAAAAAGAAAGAAAAAAATCACAAAATATTAGTGAAAAACTTTTTATTATACAAATATATTTTGATAATTTTTAGTGTATTGAAGTAACAATTATGAAAGACTACTCTCATAACCCAGGAAAGTTAATAAAGCATCCAAATCTGAGGAATTGAGACAAGGTACTATCTCATTATTAAAAGCAAGAATAGAAAATAGTAAGATAAAGTAAAAATAAGAATACAAATAACCACATAGTCATATATAGAGGGGAAAGGAACATGTCATTTTCATCTTTGGAACTGTTAATAAATATTTGTGGGCGGCATTAGGTCTGATAACTTAGTTTTTTCACTTCCTGATTCTTAGCATGTAACAGGTGACCTGGATTTGTAGAGCCCCAGACTGAAATCCCAGCCCCTTAGAACTAATGCGAGTATTTCCAAGAACAAGCTGCATTATTGCAGGCAAGGAAAAGCCTGGTTAGCAAACACACTTTTTCTAACTTTCTATAAGTTTCTGTGGGGAAAAATTCAGGTTATCTGTGTGCAAATTCTCAGAAGAGAGTAAAATTGCAGAACTGAGAGCAAAATTTCATGAAGGAAGGAAGGAATGGAGGGAGGGAGGATGGGCTGAAATCCATGCGGGGAGGGGGTCTAGCCCTTAGACTGGAGGAGAGAAATGGGAGGGAGGAAGTCGGAGACACTGAGTAGATTTTCCTTCCAAGAAGCTTGGCTGAAGGAAGGAAGGACAGATGGGGCAATAACTAGCGATGATGTCCAGTGAATCTTTTGAGATCTGAGGTCTGCCTGTGTTTTCCGCCCCCCCCCCCCCACCAGGAATAAGAGCTATTGCAGACATAGAGATTAAAAATACTGGTAAGAGAGGGTGTCACTGAGGTGGAAAAGTCCTGGAGGAGGCAAGAGGGCACGGGATGGAGAGCTTATGTGGATGGACTAATCTCAGATAGGAGGAAACCCACCCCTTCTCCAAAATAGAGGGCCAGGAGGAAAGGGTGGGCACAAATGGGGCCGATTCATAGTTGGAGAAAGGCAGGATGTTAAGAAAGTTCATGCTGAAGACGTTTATTATCTCTGAGACACACAAAGCAGAATTATTTATAGAGCAAAGAAAGCCTGGGTATGGGATTGAGTCTTGAAATAGCTCAGGAGGGGCTGATAATAGACTTGGCAGTCACTGAGGGAACCTCCCTTGGGATTGGACACCCCAGATCATACAGGACAGGGTATGGTGGGTTGTTCTTTATCCAGGTAAAGGAGTAGAGAGTTCTAGTAAGTTGTTGTGTTGATCCATCACAGAGCAGATGACGTAGGAAGTAAAAGGATTAAAGAATGGAGAGTGGTTGGAGAGATCTCATTCTGTGTAGCCAGTCCCATGTCTAGGCAAGAAGGGGAAGGAGAAGAAGCCACAGGACATGCAAGCCTTGGCTCCTGGTGATCAGAGGAGGGGAGAGAGGAAAGAGCAGGAGAGCTGGCTGGCCTGGGGCATCTGGTCAGAGAGGCCAATCTTTTAGAGTTGAAGTTTTCGGAATGAGAGCATATACCAGGAGTCCCCTCAGGGTTGGTTTGCTGAGGTGAATGGGGCAGAAGGCCACGGACTGAGGGATGAGAAGACTTAGGCCAGGGAGGAGGTGGGTCACCCCCTGGATGCTGAAGTCGTCCAGGGTGGCAGCAGGCGGTGATGCTTGGGAGGGATGGTCTAGTGGGTCAGTAAGGGAGAAGGAGGGCATGGTAGCCTCAGAGGATGGTCCCCTCGGGAGGATGGCTCGGGCACGTGGGTCAGATTCACACTGAAGAGAGCAGGAACGCACTGACTGTGGCTTTCAGTCTGTCTTCCTGGGGGACTGCACGACGTCCACTAGAAAGGCCTGCAAAAAAGCTGTGGCATTGGGCAGACCCGAGGGGTTCAGGTAGATTGGGAGGTGTTGGGAGAGGTTGGCAGAAATGCAGAGTTGTTCTGTTCCGGAAAGTGCAGTGGAAGATAAGGAGAGATTGAGTTAGAAGTGAAAAAAACGAGAGGTTCAGGGCTGAGATGCCAGGCGAGGAGAACAGACCAAAGTGGTTTGCATTTCCGGTGGTGGTGAAGGATGGCAAAGGTGAGAGGTGAGAAATGAGTTCTTCTCAAGGTTTGTGGTGGGCTCTTGGTATCAGGTTGTGCTATCTGAACAGTTGCTTGCACAATTTTAGCAGTTGGGGTGTGGAGATTATCATCAGTACTTGCTTTTCACTGGTTATAATTTCTTCATACAAAAATTTGACAAGGAAGGAAAGGAAAGAGATGGAGTAAGAACAGAGGTTATAGAGTTTTCAGGATATAAAGTTTTGCCCATAAAATAGAGTCTTTATTGTTAAAAGGAGCTAGTAATAGTCGTTAAGTGCTGTTATATGGAAAAACTATATTTGATGCTGTAGGGCATCTAGATTAAGATTAATAATGGATATTAAGTGAATTATGATGACCCAAGCCCTACAGTCTTTGTTTGATTTAATCTTATCTTCAACCCTATCATTTTTATCCTCCCCATGAGGAAGTGGAAGGATGTAAAGGTTAAATACACTTGCTTAAGGTCACACAGCTAAGAGGTGGCAGAGTCAAGATTGGAATCCAGGCAGTCCATTTGCAAAGTGAGCCTGCTCCTCAGCTGCCACATTGAGTGGCCTTAGTGTTCACATGTGGATGCTTCAAAGAGTTTACAGCCCGACAGGAGATGCCTGAGATGAAAACAGACCCCAAGTGCAGACGTAGGCCTCCCAGTGCTATAGGATGGTTAAACCAGTAAGACAAAGAGAGATCCATTTCTCCTGAAGAATGGGTAATGACTTCTGCCTAAAATTCTGCTGCATCCACAGGTACATATGCATTAGGTTTTTAATTTTTTTTAACTTTAGAAAATTTATTTTCTGTTTTTAGAGCCTAACTCAGGAATACTTGTCCATGCTTGGAAAATAGTTCATGTCTTGATTGTTTAGAGCTGACGGGCTATCATAGGTAGAGCATTTCTCATCTCTCTCCTGTCCCTTCGGATGCTCTTTCAGCTGGCATGTTTTACAGGTGGTTAACGTCAAGAGAAAGAGAGAATGTGAACATATTGACAGCTACTCTGGCTTCTCTTAGGTCGTTCTCCAAGTATCTATGTGGAAGGAGAAAAGCTGACAAAAGCAGTGATTGCTTATTTGAGGTTCTAAGTGATCTCCATTACTCTCCTCCATTATCATGGACCATTGGAAATTGGTCAGATTTCACTTAAAGTTTTTAAAGGCAAAGTCAAGAATATTAAATATTAGAATTTTTTGGTCTCATTTTTTGGGAGCATTTTATACACTAATAATATATAGTGATATGTTTTTAAAAAGAAGGCTATGAAAAGCATATTCTTATTTATTTAAGAATAGAAAGGTAGTTATTATGTCTAGTAGTAATCACGAAAGGTCTTGATTTTGGTGAATTTAACAACAAAATCACCTATCTGCTTTGTAAGTTAATATAATTTTTCAATATTGTTAAAATCTTTATAGCAGTGATCTATACATGCCAAAGTTAAACATGGAAGGGTTTGAACATGTACTGAGTAGTTTTAATTCAAAAATATCCTTGGTATTTTTATATAACAGTATTTTATAATTTGATATATATAGCAAAGTGAGTGATTCCTATACATAGTAAGAAGAATTTAGAATGAGTTTCTGGACATTTACATATCTAATACTTTATTATACTAGCTTCCATTACAACTTTAATTACCTTTAGTAGGTATTGACCTAGTTATTAATAAAAGGCCATTTAATTAGTCCTCAGAAAGGACATTCAGATGAACTGGAGCCAAGTTCTGTTCGTTTTTTTGAGTTTAAGCTAAACACTTAAAAATGCTGTGGTTGTGGTTTATGCTTTATATTTTTCAGATAGGAAAGGAGCATGTTGGCTTGAAGGCTGTGACTGAAATCCTCCAGGATATTCAGTATAAGGTAAGTCATTATTTAAAATAATACAAAGACGCTGCTTCTGTAGGAGGTCCCTGTGACCACCTGTGGGCTCAGTGCTGTGTTAGAAGGACTCACAGACCTCAGAAAAGCTGCTGTCCTTGTGGTTATGGTTTATTACAGTGAAAAGAAACAGATCAAAAAGCAGAGGGAAAAGGCGCAGAGAATGAAGTCCGGGGGAAGCCAGGCACAAGCTTCCAGGTGTCGCCTCCCTGGGGAATCACATGAGGATGCCCCTGATTCCCCTAGCAGTGATGGGTCACAACATGTGTGAAGTGTTGCCAGCTACGGAAGCTCACTCTAGCCTTGGTGTCCAGAGATTTGTTAGGGGTCAGTCATGTAAGCACAAAATGCCAGCAACGTAACTGACCTCAGCTGCTCAACCTCTAGCAGCAACCCTCTCCCTGCCCACTTCACCGTAAGTCACACTGTCAGCATCAGCTTCTCTGTTCCAGTCGGTACAGTATGTCTCAAGGCCTCAGGCATGTAACAACAGCAGTTCATCATAAATACAGCATGGCCCAAGGCTGCAGGTGCACAGAAACACTTTTTCAGGTAGAATATTCTGAACTCAGAGGTTATATCCCCGGAGCCAAAAGTTAGTCCTGAAGACAGGCCTTGATCTGGGATGTGCAGGGTCTGAGCAACTCAGGCCTGCTGGGTTAACCCTTTTCTACCTGCATGCTATAGGAAGGTTGTATAAATGAAACAAATACAAATTTGGGGAATCATATTTCAAAGCATTTATGTTAAATAAATTTTAAAAAGAAAACAAGTACACATATGTGGTAAGATAATATACAAGAGAAGGTGATCAACATGCCCCTGCAATGAAACGGCCCAGCATTGCTAGGAAGCCAATGCCAATCTCTCTTATAAACAGTTCCTTTTTGGCTCGTGCTTAGTGTCAGTTGAATGTGAGTGATCTTGGGGACGGGAGTAGTCTAGTCTTGTAGGGCTGCTGGAGATACAGAGCAGGAGTTGAACTTGTTTGATTGCAGGAGATCCAGAGACCCAAATTCACTTCTAAGAAAGATCAATTTGGGAATCAAGTTGGATTATCTTTATACTGGCACAGCCCAGGGTATCCTGAACCAGGCAGAACCTTCACTGAAGGTCTCCTGAGTAGATTTTTAATGAACCCAGCTTCCAAGGGAAGCCCAGTCCAGACAAAAGAAGCTGATAAGAAGACTGTTGAGGGCACGTTTTGACTTGTGTTTGTATAATTGCAATGGGCTGAGAAAATTTATTATATCATCTAATAGGACACCAATCACTATGGAACTCAGGAGGATCGGGGAGGCAAGTAAGCTAGAGTCTTTAACGTGTAAAATAGTCCCAGCAAATCAGGAAGGGACTTGGAGGTTATGCGATAGCTTTCCCTGTTACGTCTGTATCAATACAGTAATCTTTTTTTCCCTGTCACTTCACAATTCTTTTATGACTTACCAATACAGTAATCTTTTAAGAAAAATCTGATTCACTTGACAGGACCAATTGCCTCTAAAGTCTAGGCAATTTAAATGACATGATTTAAAATGATGATCTTAAATGTGAATTGTTGAATAAGGGTACAAATGATTCCCTTGAAATTTAAATCTAGCTTTGATAAACATTGATTGGAACAGAATATTTCCATGTGTTTTAGATCTCCCTTTCCAGGTGAGGAGAGCATCTAGCATAGATCCCAGAGCTGAAGTACCAAATCCAAATAGGACAAAACAGGAAGCTGGAAGCCAGGTTGTGATGCCAAAAAGGTTAGGAGCTGCAGTGAAATTAAGCAGGAGGAAAGCCATTTTGAAAATCCCCCGCCCAGGGTTCAGGCATTTTACAGTAAGAATTTAGCCCAAATCTCTGGTATGAATTGTGCTCAGAGCAGAAAAAGTAACTGATGTGGGGGCAGATGGGCACCAATTGTAGGTTCCTCACCAGGACTTACAGGGAGAATTGAACTATGGTAGCAAAGAAAATAGCAGTAGAATCAGAGCAGGAACCAGACGATATTACTCGAATGAGTAGGTAGAAGGAGACACCCACAAATCTGTGGGACCTGATGAGGCCATTCATAAAAGACTTTATTCTACATTTTTTCTAATACGTTTTTAATTCTAAAATCTAGAAATATTACATTAACATTGGGTAAATATTTTTTTCTTTTTCAGGGGAAGTCCAAAACAATACCTTGCTTTAATCCTAACACTTTATTACCAGGTGAGTATTATCTGATTCATTAAAATGAATTTTAACTGTGGCTATAGTCTTGTTTTCTGCAGACTATATAAAACTATATATTGTTAGTTAATAAAATTTATTTGCAATTTATATTCTCTTTAGCAGATGCCATTTCCAGATTACTTTAAATGTGGAAGTAAACCTTTTGAAGTAATAAAGAGACACTTTGCCACTAGTTCCATTGATCCATCAAGAACTTTCTTAGGATTGTCATTTGTAAAAATTGCTACCTCTGTGTAAAGCACCAGTATAATAAAATAACTGGCTTGGTGTGGTGGCTCACCTTTGTAATCCCAGCTACTCAGGAGGCTGAAGCAAGAGAATTGCTTGAACCCGGGAGGTGGAGGTTGCAGTGAGCCAAGAGCACATGATTGCACTCCAGCCTGGGTGACAAAGTGAAACTCTGGCTCAGACAAACAAAAAGCCCTGATGTACTTCTAAGATTGCTCAGTAGAGTTCATAATCTGTACAGCAAAATGAACTTTGTATCTAATTTTATAAGATTACCTCTCTGCAGTAACACTATTATTATGTATCATTCTAATTGTATATGTGTGCAGGTAACAATTATACATAAAATACTCAGAATGTGATTTAAAGGTTGTGGTATATAAAATTTTGGTCTTCACATTTCTCTGCCCAAATTATGTGTTGTCTCTTAGTGTTTCAAACAAAACCAAATAGGTCGATGCATTGTATTTCCTGTTTTCTGCATTTAATTGCTATACAACAAACCAATTTCTACATTTATTAATCATATTTAATCATAAATTCCTCTAATGCAGAGCTAAAGGATTTCATAAGAATGATTCATTTTGTTCTATTGTAATATGATTTTGATATTTTGCTGTTGAAGAAGTAATATAGAGGCAGCTAGAACTGAATGGTTAAAAATACAGGCTTTCAGACAGATGTGGTGGCCCTCACCTATGTAATCCCAACACTTTTGGAGACTGATGTGGGAGGATTGCTTGAGGCCAAGAGTTTGAGGCTAGCTTGGGCAACATAGCCAGACCGCGCTCTAAAGAAAGGGAAAAAAATGCTGGCTGTGGTGGTGTGCACCCATAGTCCCTGCTTGGGAGGCTGAGGTGAGATGATTGCTTGAGCCCAGCAGTTTGAGGATGCAGTGGTTCATGATCACACCACTGCACTCCAGCAGCCTGGGTGACAGAGCCAGACCCTGTCTCTTAAAAAAAAATAACAGGTTATGAAACTAGACTGTCCCAAGTTCGAATCCTGACGGCCGGTGATTATTAGCTGAGTGACCTTAGGCAAACTACTGATGTTATTATTCCCCATCTGAAAAATAACATTAATAATACTACCTATCTCACTGGTTTGTTGTGAAGGTTAAATAAATTAATGTAAATTGCTGGCACATTGTAAACATTCAATAAATATTAGATTATGAATCAATCAGGTAAATCTTTTATTAAAGTGAAAAAACTCAAAATATACATATGCTTCTAAAGTGCTTACACTTGACAGGTATATACTGTAATCCATTGATAGAAATCACTGTAAATAATAGAGAATTCATCATGTTTTTTATCCATTATTTTCTCTACAATGAGTAGTTTAATATTGTGGGGCTCTAATTTGAAAATGATTTCCATCTTTGAAGTGTCATTTGGACAGTTTGTAATTTTGAAACTTGTTGTTGGAGTCATCAGGATTGTTACTGACTCACTTGCCTTTTCATGACACGTCCACGTGGCCGTATAGACCCTCTGCTGCGGGATTACTGGGTGTATGAAGGCTCTCTCACCATCCCACCTTGCAGTGAAGGTGTCACCTGGATATTATTCCGATACCCTTTAACTATATCCCAGCTACAGGTGAGTGTGCTACTTTGAATCTTTCAGAGTGAAGTTCTGAGTTAAACATTGTTTCTGAGAAAGGAAAACGCCTGTTTATGTTTTAGCTCCCTTTAGATCAGTCATACCTTTCCAGATGAAAGTTAAATGGCTTGAACTAGTGAAAGTGATTGAAAGGTCAAGGATGGACAGAACCTAACACTCATTTATGGTCTGTATTACAAAAGTTAGTTTTTAGAGAGTTAATAGAAATCACTGAAGGAGGAAGACTTTTGATTAGTCTAGTTATTTCTTTATGTGAGTTTCCCCAGGTGTGGAGAAGAGAAAGTCTGGAAGTAAAGTGGGGATGCTGGTTATTTCTATAAGTCACACATAGGCTTTGTAATAGTTTTGCCTTGGTGTGTACAGGAAAATTCTGCATATGTAGGGGTGAAGGACACAGAAGGAATGCCCTGGAAAATTCTGGAATGTTTTCTAGCTCCACTTTTGGTCACCCACTCCCAGCCTTGGGCTCTTCATAGGTGCCCTAAATGCTACTGTGCAGTGGGTAGGAGCACCCGAGTGAATTGTCACTGGGATGTTAGCTGCTGGAGCATGAGGCAGCATCATTCTAACGTATTTAAACCATGATTTTGATATCACAAAAGGGGCTTTAAATATCTCCTGTCTTTCAGGTATCTCTCTAAGGCATGGATACATTCTAGAGAGCTATATTGTCCTTTCATGATTGAACTCAAAAGGCTTGGGAAATACTCTCAGCAAACCAAGTTTTCTTTGGTAGCTTTTAAATATTCCCCATTATTTCTTACTTCTCAGTAAAGCTTTCTTTAGTTTGTCCTTAAATATTAAAAAAATCTTTCTTCCAACATTAAATAATTTCTCTTAATTTCCATTTTGCTAGGGATTGATTTAAAAATCTTCCCACTCAGCCTCTCCTCCCCATAGCCCTTATTATCTTATGAACTCTGATCATATCACCTTTGAACCTTCATATTTTTATATGACAAATCCTAGTTCCTACATTAAGTCATTCATCTATTTGTTCTTATAGGAGACTATGCTTCACATGGTTAGACTTGGGATACGGGTTTGAGAAAAACAACTGTGGCGGTGAAGGGCTCTTCTCATCACATCAAAAGGGGTATATGCTGCCAACACCACTTATCACTGGTCAAGTGTTCTGGTTTTTTTAGTACCACTAAATACACATTGCTTTTAATTTAAAAATGAAGGACACAAAGGAACCCTTCCTGAATGCCAACTGGACACAGAGGTTGACAAGAGTAAAACACAGTCTTTACCCTCAAAAAGTTCACCATAGAGTTGGAGAGGCAGATGACTAGACAATTAAAATGATAATAAATAAGGTGCTCTGGAAACACATATGGAAGAAACCCAACCAAGTCCAAGAGGTGTAGGGAATAATTCCTGCAAAATATTAGAAGTCAGTCTGGTGAAGGAGAGGAAAGAAATTAGAAATTTGGGTCTAATGTTAAACCTAGAGTTTTGGACTCAAGATATCTAGATTTGCGACTTAACGGTGAAGATGATGGCTGCTACACCAGATGAACCTCAAAATGTCAGTGACTTAACACAGTAGAAATTTATTTCATAGTCATATAAAATCCAACATATGTGTTTCTGGTTCACAGTGAAGGCTTTTCTCTGTGTAGTCTTTCAGGGAACCAGGTTGAAAGAAATGCTTCCTTCTGCACTGCCTTCCTCCCACAGTCACCCTCGGTGAGAATAGTACGAAGGTTCTCTACAGGGATCTTTTGAGGTCCAGTGGTGGAAACAGTGAGCTCCACTTATACTCACTTTCTGCTGGCTACAACTGGTCACATGACTACCCTAACTGCAGGGGAAGGTGGGAAGTGCATTCTAGCTTCATGCCCAAGAAGAAGAAGAAAACAGATTCAGTGATCAGATGAGCTAGCAATTCCTGGCACCATAGCTTACGCTGAGTAGGAAGACAAGAAGATAGTCCCCGCTGAGTGCGACACTGCAGTGAGGATGGGGGAGATGATGCCTCCTTAGGAACTGAGGACCAAGGGTCTTGAGAAGAACAGGGAGGGAGGGTTGCCAAGATGTGGAGGAGGAGGGGGTTAATACCGAGAAATGCTGTGGAGAATTTCAGTAGGACAAGTGCTGCCCACCCAAGCATCAAATAACTACAGCACCTTTTAAAAATGGGCCCAGGTGATTGGAGTTCCTTGACTCTGAACTTCTGGCTTTCATCTGGCTTAAATTCTGGATCTTGACTTGTTCTTGTCCTTTGATACCTAATGTTTTCCCTGGCCAGACATGCTCACTGCTTGATTCTGGTTTTAATATCCTCCTCTCTGGCGGACCTTTGGCTTCCCTTCTCCAATACCATTCTTCCTCCATCCCTTCCACTGCACTGTTTCTGGTTTCTCCAGGTAAGGAAACACTTTAGCCCATCCAAGCAGTTTGCTTTTAGGCTCCTACCATGGTGAAGGCCTTCTTTTCTTTTCTGATTTGCCTCATTGTTGCAAACAAGATGCATGAACAAGAGCTGTAATCACCAGTTAGGCCATTATTAACCCAAAGGAGATGTTTCCGTAGAGTGTTGAGCTGAACGTAGAGGGACCAAGCATAAGCATGGACCATATATAGACCATCTTTCTAGAAATTGAATGGGAAAGCAAAGGAGGGATTTAGGGACAACGTTTAGAGAATAGTCAAGTGTTTTTTCTTTTTTTTTCTTTTTTTTTTTTAAGTTAAGATTTAGGAAACACTAGAGGTTTTGTAGGCATATTGAAAATAATCTGTGAATAGAACAGTCGATCCCATGATATGGTGACTTCTATTATCATTCCCAGGTTTCAGATGAGGTGATTGAGGCCTAGGGAAATTAAGAAACCTTTGCCTGCAGGAAACAGGCAGTAAGGGTAGATTTGGAGCTCCAGCCAGTCATGTGTGATGTCAGTGCTGGGTGCTTAACTGCTGCCCCCTTTTGGTGTGCCCTTTTCAACATTGCACTTCCTTTGAGACCTTCTTTCTACATGAGGCCTTGTTAGGAAGTCCCCAGCAGTGTTACAGAGGTTTCTGCCTTTTCCTGTGTTATGTTCTGTATCCCCAGTTGGAGGAGTTTTCTTTCCCTCAGACAGTTGGAAACACATAACAAGAACTTCAGCAGCTGAGGCCTGACGTGCAGATTTAGGGATCCTTAGCATCAGAAAAAGAGCGGAATAACAAAACAAATGAGACACCCAAGAAAAGAATATGGACAGAGAAAAGTCACGTAGTGAGGATGGGAGGAGACACTCTGGGACACTTTCCTGAGGCTGATACTTCCTGAGGTATCCTTCCTAAAACTCTTCTAAACTAGTAGGACCCCGTGTAATTCACTCCTGTTTGCCATCTGGTCACTCCAGGTCACTTCTCTTGCTGACTTTGTATTTCTGAAGCAGAGAAGGAATCTGGAATTTGCAGGCATGTGAGGGCCGTGGTCACTGCCAGCCACCACATCCAGGTCAGACTCAGGGACTGCAACCCGTGCAGGGGCCTTGGGTCATACAGGTGCTGTCGTTCTATGAATGACATGTGTAAAACATCAGACTTCCTTCTACATTTAATTTTCCTACAATTTGACTCAAGGATACATACACATTTCTTTGTTGGTGTTGCAGATAGCCCAAAATCATAGATACCCAAATTTCAAAGCCCCGAGGCTTAACATACAGCATGTTTTATGATACTAGGACACATTCATTTGCCTTTACTTGTCATCGACCCTGTTAATAAAAGCAATTTATCGATATAGTAAGGTAATTATGTCATAGTTCTAGCTTCCATTTCTTTATCCTTCTCGTAGGCAGTTGTTAGCATGTGAAATTGCTCCTTTGAGACTGATTTGGATACCTTATTCACTGATTCATGCATTCCTTCATTTATTTGTCAATTATTTGACATTTGCTCTGTTCCAGTTACTGTAATCAGTACTGACAAGGGGAGATCAATAAGATACTCCCAAAAGAATTCACCATCTAGGGGGAAAGGCCAGCTGATGCACAGGTGTACATTAAAAGAAAAATCCAGTCCAGCACTGTGGGACGTATGGACATAGTCTTGCGGTGGCACATAAGAAAGGTGTCTGGATGAGAGTTAGTTATCTAGAGGTCTTCCCTAAGCCAAGTAAGGAGATGTTGCCTGAGTATTTGTGAGAATTGCCAATAGGGGAAAAGTGTCTGTATGCTTGTGTCTGGCAGGGAGACCAGAGAACACAGAGTGCGTTTTGGAAACGCTTGCAGTAAGCGTGGAGAGCCTGTGATGTGAGGGGGTCGGAGAGGGGAGCAGGCGCCTTCCTCAGTGAGCCTCAGGGCTGTGCCACGGGGGTTGGGTTTTCTTCTGAAGGTGGTGGAGAATCAGTGAGCCTCAGGGCTGTGCCATGGGGTTTGGGTTTTCTCCTGAAGGTGGCAGAGAATCACAAGAATGTCGTAAGGAGGAGAGAGATATGACCAAGTTTGAATTCAAGAAACATACTCTGTAGCTGCAGTGTGAAGATGTGGATCATGTGGCAGTGAGACAGAGGAAAGGGAGTGACTTTAGAAATAATAAGGAAGTTGAAGCAGAACCTTGTGGCTGATGACATAGGAAGGATTTGAGGAGGAAAGACCCCCTTGTCACTGGACCTCCCTGGATTTGGCTCGGTTGACTGGCACATGTAAGCTGTTGCTTTCTACCATGATAAGGAATCAAGACGGAAGAGCAGCCTTCACGGAGAAGATGCCAAGTTTATGGTTGCAAATATGGAGAGTTTGAGATACCTTTAAGACATCCAAGAAAGGGGTATGGTATACAAGTGGTGGGTGAAGCAGTTAGTGTAGAAGAGGAGCTCCTTCAGAGGACGAGGGAGTGGCCTCTAACCAGGGGTGTACACTGTAAGAGTGTCCCCAGAGAATGGCTTGACAAGTGGAAAAACGCAGGAGACTCATGTGATGGTTAGAGAAGCTATGGGAGAGGCGAGTTTCAAGAAGGAGTGGAGAGATCATGAGTGTCAGATTCTGCACACACATTCAGTTAAGGACTAAAAAGTATTAACTGGATTTAGCCACAAGGAGAGATTATAGACTTGAGAACGAAGTAGATGAGCTGAATGTCCATAGTCACATTTGTTCAGCATTACTTTATTGAGGGGTAATTTCCTAAAAGTACATCAGATCTTTTAGTGAACATTTTTTTCTTCGCCGGGTGCAGTGGTTCCTGCCTGTAATCTGAGTACTTTGGGAAGCTGAGGTGGACAGATCACCTGAGGTCAGGAGTTCTAGACCAGCCTGGCCAACGTGGTGAAACCCCTGTCTCTCCTAAAAAATACAAAAATTAGCTGGGCCTGGTGGTGGGCTCTTGTGATCCCAGCTGCTTGGAAGGCCAAGGCAGGAGAATTGCTTTGAACCTGGGTGGCGGAGATTGCAGTGAGCCGAGATTGAGCCATTGTACTCCAGCCTGGGCAACAGGAACAAAACTCCATCTCACAAAAAATTTTTCTTTCTTTATAATCACAGCAAATTTTAATTTATTGAAAGGTGTAGCCTTGTTATGTGCTCCAAATTCTCATTTCCACCTAGAATTCCTTTAAGGATTCCATTGCCAGCATTTGCCATCTTAATGCTGATCTATATTGAGAGTGTTAACTGATCCTCTAGATATATAATATTGTACTACTATACAGGCCAGTGTGTTATGTTAAGATCCAGAGAGAGATCATTGTGCCTTAGGCTCTCTGGCTTCAAAGGGAACCTAGCTTTGTATTTTTCCTTGAAATAGGCCAGTGGCAAAGTCTAATTCTAACCTACTAAAGTCATGCTCCCTGATTATTGGGAGGTAAAACCATATCTTCCTACATGAAAGCCGAAGCTGGAGGAATGCATATTGGAAGGAATAATCTCAACTGCCCTTGAAAATAGATGACTTTTTGATTAGTTGTACTTCTCAAGGAAAAGATTTAGGTGCTATTAGCATGGAGCTCCATCACACCATCTGTTCAGAGGGCAGCAGAGTTAAAATGTAGACACGCGAAGATACACATTTATGTATATTAAAATGCAATTTAGAGTGATTTAGAAAAAAATTATAATCTTAGAAGAATGTAAATCAGTCTGTCCTTGAATGTTTTACTTGGTGCTGCTCATAGAATTTCACGGGAAGCAGAGCAAAAAATGGAAAAGGTCCAAATAAGGCAACAAAAGTGAGAGGAGTCAAAGGAAGAGGATGTGATTCTATGAGTTAGACCAAGAAAAATCGAGAAGTCTCAAAAATTGAGAAGTGGAGGAGAGAGATGCTTGACGTATAAAATAGCAAAAGGAATAATGAATGACAGGTGGCGTTTCCACTTAGCTGATTATATTGAGAAATTTGCAAATTTGCATTCAATTAAAGAACATTGTTTCCTTCTATATCATAAAGTTTATATATGTAATTAAGCTGCTGAATATTATTATGGAAAGAATTGGTATTTTGACATGTATCACCTGCTGTAGGATAATAATATTGGCACTAGTAACATTGAAGAAGTTCTTAATCATAATGGTTTCCTATTAAATGCATAATAGCTGTGATTCAGGGGGTAGACTTCAGCTGAAGTATAGTGTGGACTGTTAAGCCCATCATACATTGTCTTGAGTGCTATTAATAAGAATTCTAGAATATGGGTCTGGAAGCCTCTTCTTAGCTGAATTTTTTATATTATTCCTGATCAGCATGCCTTATGTAGGGAGATAAAACACAATTGGATGGATCTGAATGAGTATAATTTTCTCTTTAAAAAATGATCTCTAATCATTAAATTACCTTATTTTTATTACTTTTTTCAAAATTTCCATAGGTTTTTAGGGAACAGGTGGTATTTGGTTACACAAGTAAGTTCTTCAGTGGTGATTTGTGAGATTTTGGTGGACCCATCACCCGAGCAGTATACACTGAACCCAATTTGTCATCTTTTATCCCTCACCCCCTTCCCACACTTTCACCCTGAGTCCCTAAAGTTTATTTTGTCATTCTTACGCCTTTGAATCCTCATCTCTTAGCTACTGCTTATGAGGGAGAACATACAATGTTTGGTTTCCCATTCCTGAGTTACTTCACTTAGAATAATAGTTCCCAATTCCATCCAGGTTGCTGCGAATGCTATCAGTTTATTCCTCTTTATGGCTGAGTAGTATTCCATCATGTGAGTGTGTGTGTATTCACACACACACACACACACCACGGTTTCTTTATCCACTTGTTGATTATGGACATTTTCACCATTACATAACTTTAATATAAATGATGGTCTAAGCATTAGGTTACCAAAGTAAAAAAAAAAAATTTTTTCAGCTGGATTGTTGTGTTTGGAAACGAGATTCCAAGAACAGAATACAAATACCAAAACTTTAGCAAATCTAACACCAGAAATTGTAAGACATATTCTGATTTCACAGAGTCATTAAAATGTGAATGCGTATTAATCTTAGAATTGACAAAACAGGATATTATGGTATAGTGGCATCTGTGCAAGTGTGTGTGTACACATACAGAAATGGGTTGATAATTAAGTTTTACTCTCCTTTTCCTACCTTTTCTTCCTTCTTTTTCTGCATTCCCTTCCTGCTTATCTCTTTCTTAGCTTATCTACATTCTCATGTTAAATGTCTTTGTTTTTTCCTTTCTCTTTCAACTCAAAGTAACACCGGTGAAATGAAGGAATGTGAATGTGCTTATTGTTCATTCACCCTGTGGTTACATGACATGTCTTCTAGAACACTGAAAACTGTTTTAAATGTTCTTTTCTTCAGTCTTGCCTCCTCTTCATTCCTTCTGCATTCCATGTTTCCTGTGGGTTGGAAAGTAGGACTCTTTACATCCTGACAGCCCGAGTTAGTGCCTGGCATGTGCTCAGCCTATGGGATCTAGAGCACATCTGGCCCTGGATAACTGAGGAAGTCTGACCTCACCCACAAAGCAGCAGGCCTTTCTCAGAGGTCTTCATGCTCCATAGGGAATTGGAGGAGCTGTTTCCCTAAAGTCCAGGTTGCTGTAGGGCCACAGCATGGTCATGTTTGAAACTAATTTCAAATGATTGGGAACATTTGTTGTAGATTTTCTTCTATGCCCATCTCTATGGTTTGAACGCGTCCCCTCCAAAACTCAGGTGTTGCCAATGTGATGTATTAAAAGGTGGGACCATTAAGAGGTGTTTAGGCCATGAGGGCCCTTCCCTTGTTAATGGATTAAGACCCTTAAGAAAGAGGCTTCACATAGCATTCCCTTGTTGGCTCGCTTGCCCTCCTGCCTTCTGCCACATGAGGACGCATCAAGAATCCCCTCGCCGAATGCCAGACGCTTTGATCTTGAGCTTCCAGCCTCCAGAACTGTGAGAAAATACATTTCTGTTCTTTATAAATTATCCAGTTTCAGCTATTCTGTTATAGCAGCACAAAACAGAGGAAGACATCCGTGGTTCTCAGACTTGAGCGTGTGTCAGAATCCCCTGAGGGCTTGTTAAAGGGATTGCCGGGTTCCACCCCTGAGTTGCTGATTCTGTAGGCCTGGGGTAGTTGCTGACAACTTACACTTTTATTCTGGGAGGATACTTTGAGAACCACTGTTTCGTATCTACCTGCATTCGTCTCTACATGTAATTGAGATCAGTGCTCTAACCCGAGAATGCTGAGGTCCTGAAGGTGAGTGTGAATGGCAGTGCTAGGTGAGTCCTATCCAGTGGAAACATGATGTGATCCACATATTAAACTTTCTAGTAGCCATGGCAAAAAAAAAAAAAAAAAAAAACAAAAGAAACAGATAAAGTTAAGAAACTAATTCAAATAGTGTATTTAACCCAATATGTGTAAAATACTATCATTTAAGCGTGTAGTCAAGGTAAAAAGTCAATGATGAGATTTCTTCCATTCTTATTTTATACTGAGTCTTTGGCTTGCAGTGTGTATTCTGCACTTCCAGCACATCTCAAATTGGACAGGCCACATTTCAAATGCTTGGTGGCCACGTGGGCCTAGTGGCTGCCATCCTGAACAGTATAAATCAAGGATCTTCTTTCTGGGGAGACTGTTTCTTCACTTTCTTAAAATGTGTTATTTTAAATTGCTTGTAGAGATTTTTATATGTATTTTCTTAGTGTCTTTAGTGATAGACAGCACTTTCCCTGTGATTGTGAGCTCTCTAATCTGTAATTCTTGAGTATGTTTAAATCTGTGTGGCTCAAAAACTCTCTTGAGGTTATGAGAGCAGACACCGTCTGGGGCTGGGGTTCCTTGAGGCTGGGGATGGCATCAGGACCGTTGACATCGGTGTTACTGGGGAGTGAGTGTTCTTCCTACTCTCTGCCTCAAAAAAATTAAAAAGATCAGATTAAGGAGTCACGAAGAGTGAGAGCTGGTTCATAAATGAGAGGTCAGTAAGGAAGAGGAAGCATTGGTTTTATATGAACATTATATAATGGGGTCAAAGAGAAATGAGGCAAGAACAAGGCTGCAGTATGTGAAAGGTGCAGAGTCCTGTCTCTGTGTTTGTCTGTACCTCTCTCTGTATACATGTATGGAGTGTTTAAGTACAATTTGCTTTTTACTTATTAATTTGATTAGTATCATAAGGAATCATATTATTCTTACTCTTGTATTGTTATTGATAATAAAAGAAAAGGAAAGCACCACTTTTATAAAGAACTGTTTTATCAAACCGTAAAATATCTGTCACCTCCCAAATCTTCCTCCCATGTCCTTTGTTGTTGTAATATTTTGTGGGCTAAGAACACTTAACATAAGATCTACCATCTTAGCAATTTAAAGTATACAATGCAGTGTTGTTAACTGTAGGCACCGTGCGGTATAGGAGACCTCGAGGACTTATTTATCTTGCATAACTGCAACTTTGTACCCTTTAACCATTACATCCCCATTTCTGCTTCCTGCCAGCTCTTGGCAGCTGCCATTCTTCTCTCTGCTTCTAAGAGTTCGACCATTTTAGATTCCACATATGAGTGAGTTCATACCATACTTATGTTTTCATGTCTGGCGGATTTCGTCTTCTGGATATAGACTGAAAGGAGTTGAAGTCAGTGTCTTGAAAAGATATCTGCACTCCCATGTTCATTACAGTCAAGACAGGGAAAACATAAGTGCCACGGATGGGTTGCTGGGGAGAGCATACTGACCTTTATGTATTGTATTTCTCTTTTAACATGATGACACATGAAATGTAAGTAAAAAAAAAATCTATTAGAACTTGGGGACCCCTGAAAGTTACATAGCACTAAACTGCAAACCCTGGAAATTAGCGCTTTGAATGCATTAGTAAAGAAGCAGTTTTAAAGCTGAACTTCTAGTGGATAATTTGGTTTGCGAGGCAGTGAAGACTGGAATAAATGTCTTAGACCAATTGCAGTGCATCTCCAGTTCAAAGGACAGTGGCTTTTCAATCTAATACCTTCAGAAGACGGAGACTTATCCATGAAATGTTCAATGTCAGTGCCCCGCATTCAGTTTTCTCTTAAATTGGTTAAAAATCAATACTATGTTAAAGTGGAATGGCACTAACGGTGGATTCACTTATACCTGCAGATATATGTGATAATAATGGTTTCTGGAAGGCCCTGACATTGGAGTTTTGTTAAAGATTTCTGTCCCGAAATATTATTCTGTTCATGTATCACAATCTCTCATTTCAGTGTGGCTGATTTAGTATGCACTTGAAACCATTTGAAGTGACTAAAGGGTTTTGGGGGTGGTTGCTTTAGGAAAATTGGCGCTTCAGAAAGACACATGTTCCCCTCCATCTCTGTTGATGTTTGAATTCTTCAAAGCACTGCTGTGATCAGAGAAAAACATTGCTTGTGAAATAGTTTTCTCTGAGAGTGTAGTCATTTGGGACTGGCTGGCTGTTGATTCAGATCATCTCTTCTGGAAGAAGTTGTTTTCACAGAATGTGCTTCAGGGTGAGGCCTGGGGCTTGAAAGGTTTGTCTCCAGTTCAGAATGCATAAATATAAAATTAACCCAGCTTTAAAATAATCTTCAAAGCCAATAAAAAATGGAGTCTTTCATATGTTGAGGCAGTAAAGTTTCTAGCCCACATTGCTCCTCGGTGACCTGTGCATGCCTCATAGGCTCAGGTTGCAGGTATTAATTATGATTACACGGAAAATAAATGCTAGGAGAGATGACTTTAAATTTCCTCAGTGAATTTTTGGTTTATTATAAATACTTTCTGCATATAAAACTGTAGCTAAATATTTATCTCAAAATGCTAAAGGTTTGACTTCAAAAGAAGTTGTGAAATAGAAATGCTAGTATTTGTCAGACACTTCCTATTGGCCTGGAACTATGCTGAGTGATTTTCAAGAATATTCTTTCTTATTTCTTAGACTATCCTTGTGAATACTGTTATCATCTCTGTTATATACATGTGGAAACTGAGGCTTGAAGAAGTGAAGTCCTTTGGTCGTTTGGGTCTTAGGTGGCAAAGCAGGCAGGAATTGGCCTTTGGGTGCAGAGTCCAGTGCTGTCACTGTTATATTCTTCTTTTTGAAAAAGCATAAGATTCTCTCAAACTGACCAGTTTTCTTTTCACTCTGTACTTAGGGAAAACTTTAAGGTGAAAGCAAATAATAAGAGATTCTCATGCATCTTCAGCTCTAGAAGTTTTTCAGATGCAACAAGCAGTAGGTGCTACTCGTATTTTCATTCTAACACCTGAAGAAGATCTAGTGAAAAACCATCAAGCAGATTAAACAACTGATTGCTTTTCTGACTGGCTCCTCTATGTAAATACAACATATAGATATTATAAAAAACTAAACAGGACAATCCCAGTTGGGTCAGGCTTAATCTCATTAAGGGAAATCAATCAGTGTTCAGCGACATGGACATGGAAAAAATAAGACATTTGAAGTCATCTTTCTTTGCATGCATATGAGTGCAGAGAAAAAAAAACCCCAAAAACCAGCAAAAAGGAAGCTGGCTTTCTGACCCGGGTTCTAATTGAACTAGCCGTTTAATTTTTCTCCAACTCTGTGTATGAGTGTATTGAATTAGAATGTTGTGGGATTCGACTCTTGGAGTCAGGGAGCCTCTTCTGAGAAAAATTCACATGTAAACATTTGTGTATCATTCAGGGCTTTCATGGGCCCCCTAAGTCTCTAGGTGTTTCATGACTTTTGCTGGAACTCCTGAATTAGTTGCTGTCTTGCATTTCATTTCTCTTTATGAATGGCAGAATTCTATGGCTGGGTCAAATTAAGGATCTTTGTAGATATAATCCCTTGATACACAGATGGTGAACTTTTGGTGGATTGATGTTGCCTAAATCACATTTGCTCAATACCCTGGGATATATGCAGGAGATAGATTATACTGAGTTGACTAGATTTCCTGAAGAGGTGGCTGTGGAAATGAGAATAGAGCAGATAGACTTGGAATTGTCAGACTTCTCCACTAGCTAATATGGAAACTTTAAAACTGTTCCAGTCTCAGTTTCCTCTTCTGTATAAGGAATGGAGAATGTGTCATGTGACTATGTGGTACTTAAATGAATTAATAGATGATGAACCCTATAGGTAAATCAGTTCATAGATGGGAATGAGCCTGGGGAATGCTCATCACCTTTGCTTGTTGCTTAAATATTAATACTTCCCAGAGAGTCACGTCTGGCAGGCTCTGGGTTCTTAGAGAAACTGCAGGGAGGCTTGTGGGCAAGGTCCCTGAGGACTCTGAGAACCTCTTCAGTTATAGTGGGGAAGCCATGGGACCTGGAGAGGCCACCCAAGAAAGGGAAATGAACTTGAAAATCAGTATTGTGAAGACCAGAAGTTGGACTCAGACTTTTGGAAAATCATAGATATTTTTTAGACCCATGCTCTCCAGAGGGCTGAAAAAGTGGCAAAAGTCTTTTGATGAAGGGAAACCTTGAATCCACCTAATAAATCTAAGATTTAATCAGTGTTTACATACAGTAACATAAGAATCTGTTAATTAAAGTATACTTGGGAAGCATTTAAGAACACATTCATCCAGCACTTTGGGAGGCCGAGGCGGGTAGATCACGAGGTCAAGAGATTGAGACCATCCTGGTCAACATGGTGAAACCCCGTCTCTACTAAAAATACAAAAAATTAGCTGGTCATGGTGGCGCATGCCTGTAATCCCACCTACTCAGGAGGCTGAGGCAGGAGAATTGCCTGAACCCAGGAGGCGGAGGTTGCAGTGAGCTGAGATCACGCCATTGCACTCCAGCCTGGGTAACAAGAGCGAAACTCCGTCTCAAAAAAAAAAATAAAAAGAAGAACACATTCATTTGTTCACTCTTACTATGTTATAGATAGGCATAAGACCTTTTTGAGAGAGGTGTGTATCATTTTTACATCAACAAATGCAGCAGATTTCTGTGTCTGTTCAAGTTGTTCAGAGACCTTGATGTGTCTGCTTCTGCTGTCATCTCTTGAAAGTATCCTGTCTAATGTCTTAGGTCTGGAAGAATGAAGTCTGCTTTTTTTCTTTTTGAAGCTTAATTTTAATTTTCTCTTTTTAAATTGTAATTTATACATATTTTATGCATGTCCTTTACGAAACTCCAATCTTTTTAATGTATTAATCTATTTTCTTCTGCTTTTATTTTCAGATAGAAGAATTTCGAAGGCTGAGGACGCATGTTAAGGGGGCAGAACTTGTGGAAGGCTGTGATGGGATTTTGGGAGACAACTTTCGACCCACTCAGCCTCTTAGTGACAGAGTCATTAGAGCTGCATTTCAGTAGCCAAAGAGGACAGGAACAAGTCTGTCTTTATGAGGGTATGTCCAGATTACGTAAGGAAAATTAGGTACACAGCTACTTAAACCTAGCATACCAAAGGTACACTTATGGTGATCCTGGTAATTTAATAATAAAGCACATGTACTTCATCTTGATAAAATTTATGACACATTCTTGAGCTCTGTTAATTATAGGTCAGGTAGTTATTTTAATTTTATGCAGTATTAAAGAAAAACTATGATTATATTTTCCTATCAGAGTAGCCCTAAATTCCAAATTTTGCTGGCTTTCATAAGGAAAGACACCCTGAGACCCAGAAAAAGTGACGTGCAAGGACCTCTTTAGTAACTTACCGTGTTGTCCCTTTGAAGCAGCACCAGTCATGTCCCAGTGACCAAGGAGCACACAGGAAGGGGCTTGGGGAGCGTGTGAGCCTCACTGCGGACCCTACTTGTCTTCTGCAGAATTGATTCTCTTGTTTCTCAGGGTAGGGAGCCTATCTGGCCTGCATCGAAATACTTGTTCTATGGAAGCGTTGTTTATTTGATAAAGTGAGAAGCACTTATTAATCATCTGAATATGGTGAAACATAATCTATGTATTTTAATATATCAAATTCACTGTATGTATTCCTTACTCTTAAGGATCTAACAAAATAAAATATCACACACGTGGAAGAGATAAAATATAAAAACGACTATATATTGGATTATTTCTTTACCTTGTCAGTTGCCAAAGAGTACATCGGTCATTGTACATCACTGGCAAACCACAGCTTCCCAAGGGGAAAGCATCTGTTGGAATAGATCCTAGGGAAGCAGTGAAATCTCTTCTCTGTAGACAATTTAAAAATTAGCTGGGCATGGTGGCATCTACTTGTAGTCCCAGCTATTCAGGAGGCTGAGATGGGAGGATCACTTGAGCCCAGAAGGTGGAGGCTGCAGTCAGCTGAAATTGCACCACTGTACTCCAGCCTGGGTGACAGAGTCAGACCTTGTCTCAAACAAAATAAAACAAAATGGAAAAACGAAGAAGTCTGCTGGGTAACCAAGGTGATAGACGTGGAGTCTTGGACACTAGAATAGGAGCAGTGGAGGTGGAGAGAAGCTGATGTGTATGAAATAGAAATTGCAGGTTATAGCTAATGATGAATTAGATGAGGGATAGAGGGAGATGGAAGTGTGAAAGATAACTTCCGGGGATTTACGCTTTGGAAACCCTAGATGGAATGCCACTGAGTGGCAGTAGGAAGGCTGTGGGGAGGCCCTGTTTGGTTGAAGATAAAGAGTTGAGCTGTAGCACAGGGAGTGAGAGATGCCTGTCAACCACAAACTCCAGTAGTGGACTCTGGTCATGAAAGTCATTAGAATTTCAAGAGTGGAGATCATAAAACAGGATGGGTTGAAATATGGGAGTATTGGACATAGACATTGTATATGTACATGTTCATATAATGTTCTGACTTCACTAAGTGTGCATGAAATCTTGTGGGAGGTTTTACATACAAGTTAGGCAAGACAGAGAGAAGTTAGGTCACTGCCCAATGTAATGCAGTTACTGAGCAGCAGAGCTGAAAGATCCAGGCAGCTTGACTGGCAGAGCTCCTTTTCTTTACCATGATATGGGCAGAGGTTAAAGAGAGTCGCTACACTGGTGGTCAAGTGGTACATCAAGGAGGGACGCAGTTGCAGCAGGCCGAAGACCATAGGAAAGCAGGAGCTGGAGACTCCAGGTCACAGCCACCTTGATGGGCTGGACTGGGGTGGGGCAGGAGGCCTCAGCAGCAGAGAGTGGGTAGGATTGAGGAAATCTTTTTTTTCCTATCTTTTTTTTTGCTTTAATTGTACTTTAAGTTCTGGGGTACATGTGCAGATCTTGCAGGATTGTTGCATAGGTACCTACGTGCCATGTGGTTTGCTGTCTCCATCCCCCCCGTCACTTACATCAGGCGTTTCTCCCAGTGTTATCCCTCCCCAACTTCCCTACCCTCTGCTGTCCCTCCCCTAGCTCCCCCCTCCCAACAGACCCCAGTGTGTGATGTTCCCTTCCCTGTGCCTGTGTGTTCTCACTGTACAACACCCACCTATGAGTGAGAACATGTGGTGTTTGGTTTTCTGTTCTTATGTCAGTTTGCTGAGAATGATGGTTTCCAGATTCATCCATGCCCCTACAAAGGACACAAACTTACCGTTTTTTATGGCTGCATAGTATTCCATGGTGTATATGTGCCACATTTTCTTTGTCCAGTCTATCACTGACAGACATTTGGGTTGGTTCCAGGTCTTTGCTATTGTAAACAGTGCCTCAATGAACATATATGTGCATGTGTCTTTATAATAGAACGATTTATAATCTTTTGGGTATATACCCAGTAATGGGATTGCTGAGTCAAATGGAATTTCTATTTCTAGGTCCTTGAGGAATCGCCACACTGTCTTCCACAATGGTTGAACTAATTTACACTCCCATCAATAGTGTAAAAGTGTTCCTATTTCTCCACATCCTCTCTGGCATCTATTGTCTCCAGATTTTTAACTTGTCTATATACTGGAGCGTGGGGAAGGAGCAAGTAGATGGAGAGAGGCTGAAGGTGCTGCTTCTGGGAGGAGCTGGAGCAGTGAAGTCTAAAAAGTTGAAAGGGATGAAATCCTAAGCACACAGGGAGACTGGCTTTTGCTGAGAGGATCGGCACTCTTTGTGCTGCAATGGGAAGGAAGAAAGAAGGAGGTGGCGATTTAGAGCTGCTGTATACCCATGACTTGCTCTTATCATTTAATGATGAATGGGGCAGGAACTAGGAGGGGGAGGGCAGCAGGGAAGATGGCATAGGAGCAGAGGGAAGGGGAAGGATGGATTCAGAGGAGAAGCCAAGAGGCAGCGGGGGTGGGATGAGGGTTGCGAAGCGTGAATTTATGCATTTCTACAGTATAGGTTTAATTAGTATATTCCCTGTGAATGTCAATAACTGTAAATGACACTTTTAATGAAGGAATATTATTCCCTTGAATGTTTGGTTTGTATCTGGTCCTAGACTAGAGTTGCCATTCTCTAAATATCTAAATAGCAATTATTATTATTTTCTTTTTCTTATGCATACACACACACACACATGCACACACACAGAGAGAGAGAGAAATGTTGTTTATGAGATTTTGCATATTTCACATACTTCATATTCTTTATATGATAGCTGAATATTGTGTAGTTTTTCAAAATTTTGAGTTCATTTAGGCACTATTTTTAAAAGGAAGATGGATTTATGTTCTTTTTGTCTTCTCATCTTGGTGGCTGAGATTTCTTAAAGGGGGTAATTTGCTTCCAAATTCCTAAGAATGGTACAGGAATTCTAAGGTGACTCTAATTCTGATTTCATTTTTTTATGAATACATTTCTTATCCTTTTATCTTGAAATGTGTAATACAAATCTACTCAGAGTTCCATATAAAATTTATATTGGGAATCAGGCTTATGTGTGTGTACTTTTTATTTGATATTTAATAATGCCCTAAGGCATGTAATTCAAATTTTTATTAAAGTGAAATGATTTGACAGTCAGACTTTGAATTTAATGCATGAATGTTTCATTTAAGCTCTTGGAACTAAAAAGGAAAAGACATTTCTCTGGTAGTTAGTTGTTCTCTAAAAAATGTTTAAAATAATTCACATTTATTTCAGTTATGTTTTACTGAAATAACTAGTTTTTGGACTTAAAATGACAAATTTTTGAAAAATGACATATCTGGGCACCTGGAAGACTTTGATAGCCAAGCCTTATTATTCCCATGAGTAATCTGTGACTTTTTATATTACCATTTCAGAAGTATGAACTATGATTTTGTATTACACTTGTTTAAAGAATTAGCATGTAACTCACCCAGGTGCTGGAAATTCTGTGGTTCAGTGGTGCTTGTTCAGATTTATGGGGGCCTATGGATATTAAATGATCATGTACTCATTGAATTTTCTATATGATGCAGAGAACTAAATGTATTTTGATAACAATGAACAAATAATATGACAAGTTTAAGGTCAGTTTACTTGTTGCTTTTGTTATCATGACATTGGTACTACTTTTCCAACAAAGTGATTATATGATTATTGGCCTTTTTATTTCATTAAGTGTTAGCCCATTTTTAAAAGGCTATTCTGACTGCCCAAAGAGTGTCTTGCCTGTGACCTACATATTGTTAAGCTGTATACATGTTTACAGTAACTATAAGGAATTAGAATTATTTTCTATAAGAAGCAATGTCACATGGCTCTTTAAATAGTTTCTCTTTGTTTCCCCCTTAGCGGTGGACAAATAAGTATGCCCTAAATAGATTAGGAAAGAAACAATGCCAGAAAAATGGGGTTATTCAGCAGGCATCTCCAAATAGTCCCATTGTCAAACTTGCTTTTATTTTTTGGGGGGATCTTTGATATTATCCTTGACTCTGTCGAACTCTTCCCTACTTGTACTTTTGCAGTTAGTAATATTGTCTTCTTAGCTTTAATAAAACTGTAGCTAGTATCAATTTCATATCAGTCTTCTTTGATAACCTAAAAGAGTTATAGGTTAGAAAAGGATAAGGCATTATAGAGAAGCTGGTGCTTGTGCGGGGGACGTGAGAATGTTGACTCTGAATGATCAAGTAGGTGAAAGCTATTATCCTTCCAGATTAAATGGAAAGCTCAAAGCCATATTTTCAGCCAGTAGAACTTGGACTCTCCTCACTCTGATAATTTAACATGGTACACAGCATTAGGGTGAGAATTGAAGGCTCTGTAGATACAGCTGTTTTCTATTTATTATATCTCATAGAATTTCCTCCAACTGGAATGGATTTCCTACCAGATCTCAAAATGATTTCAGTAAAATGCCAAAACACCAAGGATGCTCAAAATATCTTTTACGTTTTGATTATGTGATATAAAAATTAACCCGCTAATGAAAAACACAAGAGCTGTGTGAGCTCTCGTCAAGATTACTGAATGAGAATAATTCCTGCTTCAAAATGTCTCTTTTCTTTTTTATGTTTTAGAAATGTTAATAATTTATCATACATAAAAATTTTAGAATGATTTTTTCCTCCCACTGTGAATTCAAACACAATTGTGTTTGGGAGGAAGAATGCTTTGTGGTCATGAGCCAACTCGTATGTTGAATGTTAGTATGTTCTGACACCCTAAATAGAGTAGATTTCATGATTTTAAACCTAAAGAATATATTTTTCCATAAGGAAATCACTATGACCAGTTTGTCATCTAAACTTGTGTTTCATGCCTTTTACCTC
This sequence comes from Aotus nancymaae, assembly GCF_030222135.1. Taxonomy (NCBI): domain Eukaryota; kingdom Metazoa; phylum Chordata; class Mammalia; order Primates; family Aotidae; genus Aotus; species Aotus nancymaae. Next base: position 11,354,518 of record NW_026988450.1, on the reverse strand, counting down.
ATGGATGCTCAAAATGTGGAAGCGGACATAAAAAAATGTCTTTTAAGTATCAGCAAAAGGCTTTGGATTAGCTCAGGAAGAATTTATTTCTAGAGGCTACAAGAAAGACTTCCTGTAGGTAGGTAGTTTAAGTCTTGGAGTGAGTTTTCAAGGAAGACTGAGGCATTAAACTTGGGGTTCCTAGGTGGTTTAGGTAGGAACCTGCCTGGACTGGGGTTGGGAAAATGTTCCAATAGACCTCACAAGGTGTCTTCGAGCACTGGATATTATAGTTCTCTGGTTTTATGATGATTATGCTTTCCTAAGTCTCTATTAACTTTTTCATGGAAAAGAGAGAACAGGCAGCAGGTAAATGAGGAAAATGAAATGAATGCTTCTTTATAAATGAGGTTTTGTTAGTAAACCTCCAACTGGAAACATAAAGCTTAAAAATTTATCCGTGGAAATTACTAAAAATGCTGAAAAAACCCAAGTGCAGAAATAATTGGAAATGATCTATACTTTTATCAGGAGTATAAGGAGATACTTTAAAAAAAGCATTGAATAAATTTGTTTTTATATTTTCTGTACCTCATAAAAGAGGGTATTATAGAAGCAATAGTATCAAATAAAACTTTTATGTCAGCATTTCATTATGATTAAAAGTCTTAAAAATAGAGGAAAAATAGAATCAAAATAGGATTTATACTGAGATTAATATTTTTTTAATTGGAAAAAACTCAGAAAATTGCCTACAAATCTGCCTCAGTCAGATTAAAATAAGAGATTAAGGAATTGAGCCTGTGTTAAAAACTAGATTGTTACTAGGTAGATACAAAGAGTTCATGTTAGACTGTGTAAGAGTAGCGACGATCACGGAAATTATCCTTTTCTTTCAGTAAAATTTTACCTGACCTTCAGCTTGCTGTTTGTAAGCATCTCATTTTTCTTTTTTATATCTCTAATCTTAGACAATTTGTTTTAGCTTTCTGCCTTTTTTAGATCTCTCCTAGAAATCTACCAACTTAAAGTCTACAATGTTTTTCTCTCTGGTCTCTATTTAAATGCTGTTGATATTTGAAGACCAGGGTTTACCTCCATGAAGTCTTTTTCTGGCCTTACTAATGTTTCTTTGCTTTCTGAGTTTAGTACCATGTTAGTTTAGTTTTTTAATTATTTTTTGTTTTCTAATGCACCTAGCAGTGTTAGTTTCACTTACTCCACCAGACTATAAATGTGTATGTAGTAGAGTCAAATAAGTTTGTAACATACTGCATTAAACAGGTTTTCTTCATGCAAGGCTTCTGAGAACCTTTAATATGAAGGTTCTATGTGAATCTCCAAGAGGGTATGGTATAGTATGCAGCATTTCACAAATTTATTTAACCAGAGAACAGTACGAGACTGCAGAATATGTTTTGGTAAGTGCTTTGGAATGATTCAAAGCATTCGTTGTGATCTTGGATCTACCTGAAATAGGGAATATGATAGAGCCTACTGATAGGGACCAGAGCCCACAGATGCCCCAGCCTCTCCTCCACATGCTATTTAGGGATGGAAGGCCAGATCCTGGATGTGTCCTGAGATCTTGTTAAGCTATCTTACATACAGCATGAAGTAAGAATAAATTAAAATATATTTTTAAAATCTTATATTTGAGTTAAAGCCTGATGAACCCTTCGTGGAAACTCTCCAGTAGTAATAATAATTTGTTTTTAATAAATTGTAGTCGTCTGTGTCAAGCACTATGACAGGCGGTTCATGTATGTCTCATTTCACCTCAGAACAGCTCTTCAAGATGGACATTGCTTTTTGAAAATTTTATCAATAAAGAAACTGAGTCCCAGAAATTTTGTCTTCCCCAAGTATATAAAGCTATTAAACCATGCAACCAATGAAACTGATGGAAATAGTCATCTAAAAGTAATGCCCTTAAAAATTTAGGCAGATATTTATTTTGTTTTATCAGTCAATTCTGATTCTGAACAGCTTTTAGCTTTCAAGGAGATGATTGTAATTGCATTAAAGTACAAGATGAAATTTAAAACTTCTAGGTTGAAAATAATGAAGTAAACCTAGTTGACCAATCTAGAGCCTCATCTGGTATCTTACAAATAAATATTTGTCAATTAAATGAAAGTATTTACTTCTGTGAACTTCAGATTTAGCTTGGAATTATTTGGAAATTATGAAAGTGTGACTGTTCGTATGTTGTCTTTTACATATTTTAGATATTTTATTGTTATTTAATGATGCGACAAAAGGAATGTTTATTTTTTTTTCTCACCAAAAAATGATAACTTTTTGAAGGGTAGTAAGTTTTAAGGGGCATTTTCAGAGCTCATTTTACTGGATCTCTCAGCATCTTCTGAAACTGCCTGGCTTCTTGCCATACTCTTATTTTGGTGTCTGTATACACAGTTTTCTTTCTACCTGCACCACCTTTCAACCTCTGCATGCTGCATGAATGTCCTTTTGGGAGGCTACTTAATGTTGGAGTCCTCACGTTTCAGCCTTTGGGGCTGTCTCTGGAGGTGAACTCATCCATACTCACAGCTTGTCACCACTAACTACACGATTCATTTACATTCCTGGACTAGGTCTCTCAATTTACTCCTAGAGTCGAATGACCAACTGTCTGTAGAACTTGCCTTTTGGATGTGTCAAAGACATCTCAAACCCAACATATACAAGATTGAGTTTATGGTCTTCCTTCACAGATCTGCCTCTTTCAGTTTTCTTTGAAACCTGAGTCATGCATGACACTTCTCTTCTTTACCTAACCCCATATTTCCAATTTATCATCCAGTTCTGAGGATTGGCTTCTGATAGCTCTCAAAGCCATCTATGTGTTTCCATCTTTGTCATCACAACCCATAAAGTTAGCATCATCGCCTCTTGATTGTTGCGAGAACATCTCCCCTCTCTTCTACATAGGACTGTTATGGCAAGATTTATAAAATACAAAATAATATAAAATAATAAAATAAAAGACAAGATGGCATACAGCCCTCAAACTTGCATACCAGCTCTGGTTGATTGGTACCGGCTGTCCGGAGAGTGTTGAGAAGGATTTTGAATCCACATCTGAGCACAGTATGAGTGATGTGATTGATGGGAAGGAGTGTTGTGGTTTGTTATCGTCATTCACAAAATAAGGTAGTATTATTGGCATTTGATTTAAATATCTGAGCTATTTAGTATGAAGTCTTTTAAAAATGGGCCCTGGAACATTGATCTACATTAGATTTACTGACATGTAGCTAGGTGTTAGCAATTATCAAGGAAACACAGAAACATGATAAAATTACTGACATCTCCTGATTTTCCTTCTTGTTAATATTTTTGTCTCATTTACATATAGGTTATGGTTCTGATGCTCATGTATAGCAGATTGCTTACATACAGCAAAAGCTAGAGAATTTAAAATCTCAGCATGGAAATGAAATTGCATAAGGGTGAGGAAAGGATTATGATAGTGTAGAGTAATTTACCCTGAGCCCCTTATTTGGGATGGAAGCCATCTCCCGAAGAAGGGAAAGGGTCACATGTCTTCCATTTGGGCTTCTATAACAAAATGCCATAAACTAACATCTAAACAACAGAAATTTGTTTCTCACAGTTCTAGAGGCTAGGAAGTCCAAGATTGAGGCACCAGCAGGTTTGCTGTCTGGTGAGGGCCCCCTTCTTGGTTTGTAGAATGGTGCCTTCTCACTGTGTCCTCACATGGTAGAAGAGGCCCTCTAGTTTTCTGGGGTCTCTTTTATAAGGGCAGTAATCCCAATCACAAGGGTTCTGCCCACATGATCAATCTAATCACCTCTCTAAGGCCTCACCTCATCACCTTAGTGGTTAAGATTTCAATGTAGGAGTTTTGGTTAGAGAAGAAACCATGTAAGAGAAAGGTAAACACTGACAACCCTCAGAAGGGTGAGAAACATGCTATTTTAAAATATTCTTAACAAAAATATACTAAGAACAAAAAATTTCACTTTAACTAAAGGTCTTTGGGATATTTTTATGTTGGTACATATAGGTTGGCCTCATCCTTTGGACTACTTCAGTTTTACTCAAACGTTGCAGTTAAAACTTGTTTTCATTAGATACAAAGCTAAAATAATCTAGATAATGCCGAGATTATCTAAAATAATCTAGGTAATGTCCAGAATATGAAATATTTGTTGGATAATATGGAAGCTTCTCCAATCAAGAAGTTTGCCACCAGGTAACACCAGGTAATAAATTAATTGTTAAAACTATCAAACTGCATTGGTTTCAGATGGATCTGTTCTCCATTTCAGTGCTTCTTAAAACCCCTTCAGAATTTCTGAGATCTTACTGCTTTTATTGCTCTGAATTCTTATTGCTCATTCTTTTATGAGTTTTATTAGAAACTCATAAATGTCTTTAGGGCTTGTCCAGAGAACATATTTTCAGAGACATCTTAGGAGCATGGAGTTGAATTGTATCTCAAGAAGTTCTTTAATCTAGTTTTTGCCTGAAGAGATCTTCAACTAAATTATTCCAGATGGTTACTCCACATACCTAGAAAAAAACTGAAGCAATAAGCCTTTGTTGTCTGATAATATCTCCTTCAGCATTGTTTTCTCCTGCATAATGCCCAAAGGGAAAAAAAATCTTTATGAGATATTCTACCTGTAGAGTGTTAACTGAATTGGAATACTATTTTGTTGGTAATATTTTTAGTTTTTTTGTAAATAAATATTTTTTCATGAATATAACTGATTGTATATGCAGCATTCCAAGATTTTTGTTTTCCTTTTGTTAGCAGCCTGTGAAAATTCGTACAGCCTTTATGTTGCAGAGAAACTTAGGCAGTTTTTTGCAGATAAGAATGTTCATTTGGATTTTAGTATGGGTACAAACAATGGTTCTCTAAAGGCACATCTTTTCTTTAAAGAATGATTATATTTAGTGAATCTTAGCAATAAAATCAATGTAACGAGGAATAAAGGATGGTAAATAAGAATAACAGTGTTATTAATCATCTAAATTGGTTGTGTGTGGAACATTCCTGTACCTGAAATATTTCCATAGGAAATCAGGCTAAAACACACATTTACTTATAATTAGATATAATACAAACCTCCTCTCATTATAATAGTTGCCCAAATCCCAATTCAACTTAATTTCATTGACTTTGATTTCTGGAGTAAAAACATTAAGCTTGAACTAGTGAAAAATGTATAATATGTGCATTCAATTAAGAAGTAATTAGATAGTCAATCACCCTTACAACACACCAGGGATTAGAGAAGAAGGAAGAAAAATGTGACTCACTGTAGTGTGTAAAACAGTTTTCCTAATTAGTTTAGTGCTTATTGAGATGGAGAAAGTGTCAAAGTATCATAACACAGGTTTACTTCTGAATAACTTTAAAAGCTAAGTTTAGTGTTTTATAATATTACAAACTTCTATGACTTATCCTTGAGTTTTGATCAAAGCTTATTTATTCATTCTAAGTTACACATATTAGTGAGTGATGAGACAAAAAGAACAAATGCTTTCTTATATTTCAGACATGATGCTGTATTTTGTCTCATTTAATCCTCACAACAGTCCTGTGAGGCCCCTATTTTTATTTTCATTTTAGAGATAAAGAAACTGAGGCTGAGAGGCATGGAGTGACTTGCTGAAGGTCACAGCCAATAAAGTGCAGAGCAAGAATTCAGACCCAAGTGAGCCCCACTCCCAACGCTGGGCTCTTCACTACACCACGTTTCATAACAGCAAAGTGCAGAACATTATGTACTTTGTTTATTGTTGCTTTCTTATCTCTTGTAGATAAATCCCTGGGAATGACATTCCTGGGAAGAAAGAACACATACGTTTTCATATTTTGGTAACATATTGCTGAAGTACCCTCTACAAGGGTTATGCTGATTTATGCTTGCGCTGTTGATTGGGTGTTTTATAGATGGTATTTTTGCCATTTTTTATCAATCGTTCAATATACTCTGCACCTCTTTCTCATCTTTTTACTTTTCAGTTTATTGAAATGTGTTCATCTCCTTCTGCCTATTGAAATGGCCATGGCAAAGGTCACCTTTGACTTCTCTATTTGCTTTTTATTTCCTTGTCTCCACAATAGCACATGTTCATAGTAGAATATTCAAACAGTGTAGAATAAAATGGAGCAGCAGCAAACATCTCTCAAACTCTCCTCTTAGTGATAGCATCCCCAGCACTGGGAGTTGTGGTGGATATGGAGGCCCTGGAGCTCAGGGGGGATGGCGAGGTTCCATTCTGACTCCACCAGTAATTAGTTGTGTGATCTTGAATAGGTTAACTGATATCTGTCTCTTGTTTCATCACTTAAGGCTATAATGGTATTTACCTCATAGGGTGGTTGTGACAGTAACAATGAGATAATGCAATTAAAGAGCTTAATTAACATTTGTTTTTTGTTCACAATGTAGGAATTCAAAAATGTTACCTTTATCCTTATGGTTGTCCACTGATGTCTCTTTATATATGTGTCTCATGTGTTTATGTAGATATGTGATGTTCCTTATGAGATTATGCTATGCATGCTGTTTTTCAGTCAGCTTGATGATATATCTTTTCATGTCATTGAATAGTTATTTTTAAAATGGTTTTATGGCTGGGCACGGTGGCTCATGCCTATAATCCCAGCACTTTGGGAAGCTGAGGCCGGCAGATTATGAGGTCAAGAGATTGAGATCATCCTGGCCAACATAGTGAAACCCGTCTCTACTAAAATACAAAAATTATCTGGGTGTGGTGGCGTGTGCGTCTGTAGTCCCGCTACTTGGGAGGCTGAGTCAGGAGAATTGCTTGAATCTGGGAGGTAGAGGTTGCAGTGAGCTGAGATCACACCACTGCACTCCAGCCTGGTGCCTGGTGAAAGAGTGAGACTCTGTCTCAAAAAAAAAAAAAAGGTTTTACATACATTGCTTTTAACTATATACCAAACTTTGATGAGCTGTAATCAATAATATTGTGGTTAACTTACCTATTTCCTTAAAAATTTCTTAGAAATGACATTACTGGGTCAAAGAGTTTTATTGTAATACATATGCAGATTGCTTTTCCCAAGAACTGTATGTTTATGTTCCCAGTAGCTATGTGTCAGACTCTACCTTTCACCCTCACCAGTGTTGAATATTTAAAATTTTTCATCCTTGACAATCTCATTAAAAATGGCTCCTTCCATTGTTTCACATTCTTTAAATACTTGATTTTATTCCTGATTTCCCTATTCTGTTCCATTAATCTGTCTATTCATGTGCATCAACCACAATGTAGGTGGCATTAGTGTATATTTCAGTGTTTGGTCAGAAGACATTTACGAATGTCTTGTGCAGGATTTTTCTGGCTGTTTTTACATGGTAAATTTTCCAGATAAACCATAAAATCTTTTTATCAGGAGAATGGAAATAAAGAGCAAAATAAAGAGAGGTTGAAAAAAAGAAAATGAAAGACAAAAATATAGAAAAGAGGAAAAGGAATCCTATTAGGATTTTTAATTTGCATTTTATTTATAGAGTGATTAAGGAGAATTAATTCCTTGCAATATTGAATCTGTGTATTAAGGAAAAATGCATGTGTCTATGCTTATTAAAGTTTTTTACATCTGCCATACATATAATTCTCTCTTCTCACAGTATTTACTCCAAGTTGCATATTTGGGCTCTGGAGTCAGCTGGAGTATGGCTTGATGGGAACACAGCACCTCTGTTTGCTGCTCCACAACTTGGGCAAACTGTTGATTCTCTTTCAGCCCTAGTTTCCTCATCCATGAAGTGGATATACTGAGTTATAATCCCCCAGGGATGCTGTAAGGATTTCATGAGCTATGGTAAAATGTGCATCACGGTGCTTTGTAGAGGATTAGCATTAAATGTGAGCAATTGCTATTATTATCATTATAGATTTTGACTAGTTATAGATTTTTCCATTGTATTTTTCCATTGGTCAGTTTTTCATTTAACTGATAAAATAATGGCTTGCTTATTAACCTTTAGATAGTTTTCAATAAGATTTCCACTGATTTAGAGTTTTCTCGATAGACATTGATAACATCCATCAATAGTGACAGTTTTATCTTCTTTCTGATTTTAATTCTTATTTCATTACGTTATCTAGTACTCCAGAATAGTGTTAAATAATTAACAGGGATATCTGGCACCCTTTTACAAATGTCTGATATGCTTGGATTTCTATTTCCAAATCCAGTGGCGTGTTTCTCTTTTCTCTTTTGGATCTCGAAAGTGTTTGATCCTCCTGACCTCTTCCTCTTTGTCCGTTCTCTATTTTCTTCTCATGACCTAATGCTGTCATGAGTGAGAAGGTTGAAAAAGAAGGTGTCTATATGCCCTTGCTTGTAATGGAAGGGCATTTATTTTTAACCTTCTGTTTGGTGTATGGCAGTATTCTAGGGGCTAAGTGAAAATATAAACATAACCAGAGGTCAGCTCTCCCCTGAAACAGCTCACAGCCTGTTGTCAGGGGTAAATCAGGCACACAGCTAACTCCAGGTCAGAGCAGCATGTGCAAACTGCCTGAGGAAGTGTTCCACTTGTTTACAGGAGAAAGAGCCCCCTTTGAAGAAGAGAGTTCTTATTTCTGGCATATTGCTGTTTCTTAAAAGGCCCTATTTTGGAGATTTTACACTGAATTATTTTACTTAACGAGGGATAAAGATTGATAGCTCACTTTGGTGAGTTACCAATGAGCTGAGCCAAAATCACTGGAACTTACATCTGCACTGTGACCTGCAGGGGCCTCTGAGGAGTAAGATGTGTGTGTACACGTGCTTTTTTATTTTTGGTAGCTTTTCAGGAAATTCTCCAGTAGTGATTTGTTTTGCACTCACTCCCTTGGGCCTCTTCATAAAAGATAATTCAAGGTTCAGAAAAAGTCATGTGAAAGATAGCATCTGCTATAATTATATTGAAATAGCTGACTATTTAGAAAACTCCTTAGGACATGGCCATACTTTGAGGTCATCATTATGAACAGTGATCACTGTATAATAGAAAATTTCTCTTTATGAGTAAGCTACCTTATTATTTAAATGTAAATAAATGAGTATTTAGAGAAAATTCCAGTGGGAGAAGTTCAGCCTTACCTTTATATTTTCAAAGTGCTGCTTCTTTAGATTGTTTTACCAAATAAATTTATATTCTGATTACTAAGTAATATAGTTACTGTAGGAACTTTAGAAAATACACAAAGACATAAAAATGAACTTTTATTTCAAATAATGACCATCAATTGAAGATAGGCAATTAATTTTTTTTCTACCACAGACTGCATTAAAATAACAGGAAAGAGATTCTTTTTAAGTGCATTGACTCACAAGGATACAGAAAGCAAGAGAGGAGACAACAGCCACAATAGTTTGGAAGCTGGAAGCAGATGGTCTTGTAACAGATTTAGCAGATGTGAGGAACAAACCCATTTACATAAAAGAATCTCTCAAATTCCCAGGAATAGCTGGCAACAGATATCATCTGGAAGGTGGAGTAAAAGGAAGCGGAAGTCATCTGTGTTGGTTGAAAGCTATTTGAGAAGCACTTATCTCTGAGTCCTCTCCAAAGCTTTGGTGGACTGGAGATATTTGTCTTCTGGAGATAATGAAGAGAGAGACTCAGTACTAGGGGAAATAGACACAATTGAGTGAGTAAATAACATCCTCAGACCTCATGTAATCTTCCCATATACTGGCAGAAAGGCGCCTATTCTCCAGATGAAGCTGGAAGTGTCTTCTGGGAAGGGTCTCACAAGCACAGGTGACTTCTCTGCAGAAGTGGACCAGTGGGCTCATCCGGTGGTGAGGGTATAATAAAGAGGCCTCCACTGTGCCTTCAGCCTCCACTCTGGTTTTGTTGTTGTGGTTGTTTGCCAGTCCTAGATATGAACAATTAAAGATATTTGAAGAAGAACTATAAATGAAAGAACCCCAAAACAGACAATAAGGTGAGTTAAAAGATATAAATACTTTGTAAAAGAGAAAAACTGTAAAAACGTTGTCATTCATGTATTTGGAGAGGTAAGGAAATAAATTGCATCCACAAAAAAACAAGGTGATATTAAGAAAAGGAATATTTAGAAAACGAAGAGCTTTTGTAAACTGAAAACATGATAGCAGGAATGAGAACTTCTACAGAAGAATCAAAAGGCAGAATTGAAGAAATTGCTCAGAAATTAGAGTAAAAGGGAAACTGATGAAAAATACAATAATGTAAGCAAATTAGAGAACCAGTCTAAGATGTCCATCATCCACATGATAAGCTAGAGAGAGAACAGAGAAAGTGGAGGAGAGGAATTAGGCAACAAAATTACCCAAAGCATTTCCCTAGAACTCATGAGCATAAGTTACAAAATGAAAGAACCCACTGAATTCCCAGCACAGTAGATCAAAACACACACCAAGACACCATCATTGTGAAACTTCAGAACATGGAGGGAGAAATTCCAGAGTGGCAAAAACTAAAACAACAAACAGGTCAAAATCAAGGAATCTGGAATTCTAACATCAGACTTCTCAAAAGCAACACTGGAAGCTAAAGCAGTGAGCATGATCTTCAAAACTCTGAGGGAAAATTATAACCCACCAAAATCCTCACCTCGTCAAACGTTTTACCCAATGTGTGGGTACAGTAGTCATTTTTAGATATCAAAACCATCAAAAATTTATTTCCCAGAAGCTACTTGATATGCCACACCAAAAGGGAGTAAGCCAAGGAAAAAAGATGTGGGATCCAGGAAATAGGAGAGCCAGCAAAACAGAAAAACCAGAGGAATGAATGGATGCCCAGAATGGCAGTGGAATGAGTTCATAGGCAAACCAGGCAGTCAGTCCAGATGTTAGCAGGTGAGAAGGTTCTAGATGAGCTTTCTTCAGGAACGGTGAAGTTGATAATTCACATCTTCCCTTCTTGCCTTCTTGAGAGGAGAGTTAGGCAATGGGTAGGTATTTGTGCATTGAATTGGTTATGAGCACACAGAACACTTAGGTGGAAAAACCCAAGGTATTTATCATTCCAGAGACAACAAAATGTTGTGCAGGAAAGAAAAATTAACACATGTAGTTCTCCTCTGAATACTTTTACATTATTACAGTAATAGAAACTGCATATTGATCCAACTAAATTTACTGTATAGCCATATTTGGAGGATGGGGTGATGGGAAGATGGGAAGGGTTCATTTGGGGTGGTTGTGTGTGTGTTTGCACACATGCATGTCTGTGTGCATGATGTTGACAGGAGGAAAGAGGGTCAAATCTTCATTCTGCACAGGAAAAAATTGATACATAATACTGAAGCAGAAAATTGAAAGGTAGCAATACAATCATGCCATTTAGCTCTTTAGTGTTAAAATAATCAGCTAAAAAAGTTAAGGAGAAGAAAATTGGTGACAAGCGACAGATAGTTTCATAACATTTAAAAACTTTAAGTCTTTATATGCATGCATAATTTTGATACAAATAGAATTAGCAATTGCTACTGTCATTTTTCACTTTCTTATGCATGCACACACACATTTTCTGAGTGCTTTGGGTCAGGTGTATGGCTGGAGCTTAGGAATGCAGAACAAATGAGACCAAGCATGACTTTATCCTATGAAAACTTTCTCTAAAATACTGAAAAGTAAATTTCTGACACATTCTATGAAAATTATGGGCCATACTTCACATTTATGTTGGGGCACAGTATTGTAGTTTAATTTTCAGCTAGTGAGATGTTTTTAAAATCACCCAAAATTATTACTCCTAGTACTATGCTCAGCACATGATATCTGCCATCATTACAGTCCCACACGTTCCCTAATAAGTAGATATTATCATCTGAGTCTCAGAAGAGGCAAGTAAGTTGCCTAAAATCTTACAGAAATTGGGTAGAAGAGGTGGGATTTGGACTAGGGTATCCTTCATTCCAAATCCAAACCCGAGGTTGTGATTGATTGAAAGTTTTTTTTTTTTCAGTTAATCTGGTATTTGCAGTCAATAAGATCAAGTGTACATTTTTGAGGCTGGGAAAGCTACTTTAAAGATCATCTTTAGAGAGCCTTGGCACAGGAGGGAGGTGTCATTTCTTTGAAAAATATATAAGGAAGAAAAGCTCAATAGCACAGGGTGTTGAGTTTCCCCTGAGGGAGATTTTAGCTGAGTGAGTGTGCAAATTCACCAGGATATTCTACGCATAGGTAAATTAGAATTCATTCAGCATATACCAAGAACCCTCTGAATCATGCCCTGAGAGTTTCAAAAATGGATAGGACACCAACATGTATGTGCATCTGTTGCACTGTGGATGTATGCTAAATATTGAAAGGGATCTGCTTTGACTTGAGAGCTGACCTCATATGATTAGAATGACTGTGTATTTGCCTACCCATCTTTTATTTGATGTTTTGGACCGTGGCAGCTTGATATTTAGGAGGTTGGCTATATCTTATAATGAAATTTCAAACTCTAAGACTAACCTTTTTCAATTGAGTTCTGCAGTGCACTGGTCCTCCAAAATGTGTGTTAAATTAAGAGGTGACTGTTCACATATATCTGGAGAATTCTGGATGTAATATTCTCTTTTTGGAGATTTGCAGTGCACATCAGCATATGAGAGCCTCTTAGATGGTTTTGAATTAAAGAACCATAGTTTAACAGAGTTGATACAATAGTTTTTTAACATGGATTCATTTTTTCAACCAGCTTGTAGTGTTTTATGGAACACAGCTTGGGAAACACTGGACCCCAGGTTGTTTCCTTTTGCAGAAAATTCATGCATTGTCACCTGTAGGCCCCATTAAATCTGAATTGCTGTGATTTTCTAGTTTGATCATCAGTTTCACGTCATTTTCTTGAAAAGTGCTGAAAGAGTAGATTTTTAGCTATGTGAGGTAATACACATGTTAATTAGCTTGATTTAGCCTTTGCACAATGTGTATATATTTTAAAACATTTTGTTGACATGATAAATATCTACAATTTTATCTGTCAATTTAAAAAAATGAAAAAATTTGAAAATACTTTATTGTGACTATCATATTGGAAATGTAGTTTGGTCCTGGAAGAGTAGGAGGAAAAAAAAAATATATATATATATATATATGTATATAGTTTGGAAATGTATCACCCGGCATTATAAGTATTTTCTAATAAATTGTTCCAGACATTCTATATATGTATCTATGTTTATATGTATGCATATGTAGACATGTATATGTATATATATGTGTGTGCAGGTAAATCTACAGATATGTACATACTATATATGAATAATTCTGAAATATTCCATTGTAATATAATTTATTAAGGAAAGGAGGCCATTTATTTTGTTGTTTTTTCCAAAGGACATTGCCCAGAAGGAGGCCATTTAGTTTGTTGCCAGTTTCTCTTTGCAGTGAATATCCTTATACTAGGCTCTTTGTATGATTGGATAATTATGTGTCTATTGTAAGTTCTTAGAAGTATAATTCCAGGTCAAGAAGTATATGCATTCTAAATTTTAATAGATATTTATTACCTACCTTAGGCAACTAATGAGACGGGCAGTTTCCTACTGCCATTGCTGCAAATGCTAGTTCAACGTCAAAAAGTTCAGTATCATTGAATTAAATCTTAGCTGATGTTGTTTTCCTCTATGAGAAGCACATTATTTGTTATCTCAAAAAAGTACTATTGTCATATATATGTTCTGCATTACTTATCTATTTAACAGAATTGTAAGTCATTTGGGAATTAGGAGTAAGGGATCTGTGTGCTCTTAAGTTACCATCCATCTGTGATTATTATACTTGAAATGACGACAGGAACTTAAAGCTTTATTTTTATTTATTATTTGACATGATGTACAAATTTTTTTGTTTGTAAAATAGTTCAAGCATTATTTATTTCAGCTGAAAGTATTTATTTATGTGAAATTTTGCATTAATAGGTTCTGCCATAGAAATAAAATTATGGTAGACTTTGTGGAAAAATTGCAGAAATAACAAACTTGAGCATGAAGAAATTTTTGAAATTTCCATGTTTTCTTATGAAATTTTTAGTTTTTACTATCTCTTGTACTGTAAGAAGACTTTTCAGTCTGCTGTGGAAGAATATCAGTAACATAATTGATTCATTCTTTTTGCCTAAAGGAGGAAGATAATGGTCCTATGGTGCCTGTGGATGAGAAAAGGAAACTTTTGAGCTGCAGCTTCAGTTTATCCTCAAAGCCTGCATTGTTTGTCTTCATCTAATCCAGCCTTGATGGACATCTGTGATGGTTGCCTATACACTTGCTGAAATGAAATATTAGAAATGGCTGTGTATTCCAAAGAAACCCTATATTGTATATCTACATTACTGCTGCTAGGATTCATATTTGCACGTGCTGTTTATTGCTTATGTGTAGAGGGAATGAAACTAGCTTCCAGAGTTGTTATTAATATGAATATATATCATGTATTAATACTGAGAAAGGAAAACACGTTCCCAGTGTTAGTAGTTCTTCATTTCCTGTTTCCAACAGAAAATTCACTCGTTTTAGAGACTAGTGTAATTCTTGATAATAAAATAAGAGTTTTGATTAAGAACAGCATTGAGCTTCAAAACGCAAAGTGAATGATGAGTAAAATTATGTCTCATTTTTTTCAGCACCCATACCACAGTTATTGTTAGGCTGGATTGCCATGGAAAACATTTTTGGCATGAATGCAGCAACATAGTACTTTATATATTACTACATAGTTAAAGGATTTAACTGAATGTATGGTTCAAGTTATATTTATTTGACATATTCAAAGCTGTGGTTTATAGGAATTTGAGAAAGGTATAAGAAATAGGATAAAAAGATCAGCACCATGTACCAGGAATAGCTTTACTTCCCATAAATAGAAATTTAATGGTATCCTATATTACTTTAGTGTTGTACACTTTGTAAGACTTAAAAATATATTATTCTGTTGATTCCACTTCTTTGATATGTTAAGACATTTCTTTCAAAAATCACCAACAATATCCTTATTTAAGTGCTACTAGCAAATGTAAGCAGATACTTAGTTGCAGTTAGTTGTGACAGAATGAGATCATTTATGTAAAGCAGTAGAGTGCCTGGCACAAAGCAAATAATAAATGTGATTGTTGTTATAATTGTAAAATGAATGACTTCAATGACATAGTCCCAGTTTGGAGGGATTTTGTGATGCAGAATAAGTTATAGAAATGGAAGACAGGTGGAATAAGTATATGTTCGGAGTTTTTAGATGTGTTGAGTAAAGGTGGTAATAATGGAAGCATTAAATACAAATGAAAATCACACCAGATATCCCTGAAATGGTAGCAAAGAAGGTTCGTTGTCTAGTCTTGGGCAGTGAGGGAAAGGACTAGGGCTAGGCAGTGCGAGGAAAAGTGGGGGCTTGCTAAAGGTTGAGATCTATTGGTAGCCCTGGATCACATGGGGACAGCACCAGGGAATGCCTCTGAAAGTGGAGAGAGGTCCTGGATACTTCCCTTGTGTATAATAGTTTCTGGTGTCCAACAGTGAGGAAATGGCAAAGTGTGGTTACAAAACTGTGACAAAAATATTTACATCTAGCACTGTTACCATTCATATGCCAAACATTGGCTGCACAGGAGTAGCCTTATTTTTAATTAACATCAAAAGACTAGATCTGAAGCCTTCCATGAATGAGGGCTATTCATATGGCATTCCTGGAACAAAGCACTGCACAGATCCCCAGCCTCTCCACTCCTGACTGGGCTGGTGCTGAACAGTCAGGGATTGTTCTTGGACTAACCTGTTGCTTCTTGCAGTCTCCTTTCATCTTCCCCTGAAATACACACATAAACAAATATGATAACAAATAGTAATTAAATGACTTTCAGGAAAACATCTAGTTGTTCAAATTTCACCCTTCACAGGTTTGTGTGTGTGGGTGAGAGAATTTGTGTGTGTGTGCTTATGTCTGTATATTGAAGCAATTTGAATTTATTTACTGTATATTTTCTGAGTGAAAAAACTGAAATGACCTACTTGGTTAAGATCATGGTGTTCATTGGTGAGATTGTGTGGAGGCTTAATATTCTATATATGGAAAATCCTTTCATTCCACAGCTAGTTACCTCAGATTCAGAATATGAATACTGTTTATAGGATGCTTTTGTAGGAATGAATTTGAAAGGTAGTTTGTCGGTAAACAAAAGTACAACAACTAATCCCAAATCTGTTTTGATGGTGTGATAAGACAGAAAAGTAAAACCTATGTGATGAACCCTGCAATTGGGGAAGGAGTCTCCCAAAAGGAAAAGCAGGGAATAATTAACAAATTTCATAGATCTTGAAATTTAATTTAGAGTGAAATGCTTTTTCATGTGCTTATACACATGTAAGTGCCTCTGATTCATGGTAACGAATGTACCTATGGTGTGTAAAGTAATACTGTTGTCAGAAGGTTTGCCAATTAAGATAATTCAAGTCTACTCTTTTTTTTGGTTCGTCAGTTTAGCTAAAAGAGTTGTCAATTTTATTGACCTTTTCAAGGAACCAAAGTGGAATTTTGGGTTTTCTCTATTGTGTTTCTAATCTCTGTGTCATTAATCTCTTCTCTAATCTTATTATTTTCTAACTTCTGCTTGCTTTCTATTTAGTTTATGTCCCTTCCGTATCACAAGGTGGAAGGTTAGGTTATTGATTTGAATTTGGTTTTGAATAAAGGCATTAACTGTTATAAATTTTCCTCTGAGCATTGCTTTAGCTGTATCTAATAAGTTTTGGTATACCATGTTTTTGTTTTCATTCATCTCAAAGTATTAGAAAATACTTTGCCTTGTAATTACTTTTTGATGCAATGGTTATTTAGGAGTGCATTGTTTAATTTCCACATATTTATGAATTCCCAAGTTTGTTACTCATTTGTAATTTTTTCTCTTGTGGTCAGAAAACACACTTTACATTATCTCAGTCTTAAAGTTATTGAGGCTTGCTTTCTGGCTTAGCATATGGTTTATCCTGCAGAATATTTCATGTGTACTTAAGAATATGTATTGTACTGTTGTTGGATGATGTGTGCTGTAGATGGCTGTTAGGTCTATAGTGCTGGCAAATAGTGTTGTTCAAGTCTTCTGTTTCCTTGTTGATCTGCCTATTTCTGTCTATTATGAAAGTAGTGTATTGAATTCTCTGAATATTGTTGAATGATGTCTTCAATTCTGTCAGTTTTTTTCTACATTAACTTTGGGACTTTTGTCCTCCTATATCTCTAGTAACATTTTTTATTTTAATCTATTATACTTTGTTAGAGATCAGCTTAGCTACTCCAGCTTTCTTATAGTTGCTGTTGGTATGATGTATCTTTTCCTGTCTTTTCACTTTCAACTTATTTGTATTATTGAATCTAAAATGTGTCTTCTGTAGACAGCTTAGAGTTGGCTCTTTTTGTTTTTTTGAAATCCAGCCTGACGGTCTCTCTGCCTGTTAATTGGGTGATTTAACCCATTTGCATTTAATGCTATTGTTGACGTAGCTGGATTTATGTCTGCCATTTTACTTTTTGTTTCCTGTGTGTCTTGTGTCTTTTTGTTGTCGTTCCTCTATTCCTCCTCTATTGCTTTCTTTTGAATTAAGTGAACATTTTCTAGTATATTTCAATTGCTTTAATGATTTTTTTCACTTTTTTGAGTTTATTTTCTTAGTGGTTGCTAAAGTGCATATCATATGCTTGTTAATTTATCAGAGTATTTCATATTTATAACTTTATTATAGTGAGTTATTTAGTTACTAGTAAATAGCTCTGAACTCTCTTCTCCCTTTTTGTGTGATTATTGTTAAACATTTTACATCTGTACATGCTATAAGCCCAACAATACATTGTTATGGTTTTTACTTTATATAATTGTGTGTATATTAAAGAAGCAAGTGAAGAAAGGAGAACAAATTGTATTTATAGAGTTTCTTCTAGTAAGGTTTTAATTTACCATTTCTGGTTCTGTTCATTTTGTCCTGTAAATTTGAGTTACCATCTGGTGTCATTTCTTACTCCAGTACTTTTTTGTTCTTATTCATCTCCTTTGTGTTGTCATTTCAAATATGGCACATTTGTATATGTTTTGGGTCTATAGTGCAATTACATGATATTTTATACAATTGCTCTTTAAATAAGTTGAGAGAAGGAAGAAATATGTATTTATACTGTCTTTTATAATTACACAATTACATTTACCAGTAGCCTTTGTTTTTTTGGAATGGATTCAAATTAGTATCTGAGGTCACTTGGCTCCAGTCAAGTGACTGGAGTGAAAGTATACTCCAGTTTTTAGTATATTTTTATATAAGGCAAATCTGATATGAACAAATCTTTAGTTTTTGTTTGTACGGACTATCTTTATTTCACCTATATTTGAGATAATTTTGCTAAATATAAAACTCCTGGTTAAAGTTCCCGTTTTTGTTTTTCCAGCATTTGGGCTATGACATTCAGGCTTAATGAGGTTTCCTACTATAAGACAAATTCTTTTTTCTGTTTCTGCTTTCAAAAAAAATTTTTTCTCCCCAGAATTTGTACTATGATGTATCTGGGTGTGAGTTTGTGTTTATTCTGCTTGGAATTTGTTGAGCTTCTTGAGTATGTAGATAAATGTTTTTCTCTTTTTTTAGAAAAAACTAAATTTCAGATGTTTGAGCCATTATTTCCTTGAATATTCATTTCCACTTCTTTCTCTCTCTTCTTTTCTTCTGGTACTCCCATTATGCATATATTAATGCACTTAATAGAGTCTCATATTTCTCAGATATTCTGCTCATTTTTGCCCCATCTTATACCACCCCTCTGGGGCTTTTGTTGTTGTTTGATTGTTTATTTGTTCAGTGACTTGGCTGTACTATTTTAATTGAGTCTGTTACTCTTGTAGTGTGAACCCTATAATGTGGTTCCTCAAGAGAGCACTGCCTTGGGCATGTGTGGTCACTCTGGGATGACAGTAATGGGGCTCTCTCTTTCTCTTTCCTTGATTTCTCTGCCTCTTTGCTTCTGCTGATATTACACCTACCTGTTAGGTTTCACTAGTTGTTAGCTAATTATTGTTTTTGGCAATGCCTTGGGACATGAATCACGCACAACTGATTCGGTAATACTTGGGCTTTTCTGCAGGATTAGTTTTGAGACTAATCTTTAAGGTTTATTCTGACCCTAGGGGGAGCTTTCCTTAGTTATCTCTGATAAACTACCTGGCCTACAGTTTAACTTGTTGCTCTTATACCTAATAGCCTCTTCTTAATTACTTGCCTCAGAAATCCTCATTGTTTTCCAGAGCACCCATGGACTTAAACGTTCCATTCTCTATTACTAATAAAGTCAGTTCTTTTGGATAGAGCTTTGGTGCTCTTTTTTATTGTTTGCCTCTTGTCCTTGGCAAAATCTTTGAGCCACCCCTTGAGAGATGTGGTTGGAATAGTGGCTTAATTCTCATGAAATGACATTATTCTCTGCAGATAGGGCTCTGAGTATCTACCATCTTGGATCTTCATAGTTTGCCTCTCCCAGTATGGATCCTCCACCATATGGGTTAGTCAGGGTCAGGGTGATCAATGTCCCAATATTCTTAGCCTGCTCTGCAAAGTCACTCTGGGATGAGGGTAAGCTAAGGATTCCCTTTATCTCTGTCCTTGATTTCTCTGCTGAGCTCTTTGCTTCCATTGGTATTACTTCTTAGGTTCCACTAATTGCTAGCTGATTGTTTTTGGCAATGTTTTGAGACATAAATTGCCCCACATCTGATTCAATTATATTTGGGTCCTTTTGCAGGATTAGACCTAGAACTTCTGCTTCGTTAGTGGGGACTGGATAAAGGAAAGGGGATCATGACCTCTCTCTCATAGCCCCAGGAGATTTAGTCTCTGCAACCTATTGATATCCCTTGACTGGGAGCTGAGGGAAGAGGGAATCCCATCTTCTTGATCATACTTCCTAAAGAGTGGAATTTTAATCATGCTAAACTGGGGTAGAAGAAGGGGGGCAGTGAATTTGTGGCTCAAATTTCAAATCAAATATTCTCAATATTCCTACTGAGATTTAGTAGATTTTCTTGAGTAAATGTTTCTCCATTTGCTGTATACCCTTAGGAAAGTTTTCATACACTTTTTTTTTTTTTAATTTCTGTGAGTTACAGTTTTTTTTTCACTGGGGAACAGGTCTGTGGATATCTTCACACAGCTATCCTGGATGTAATTTTCTGTCATTTAAGATAGTACATTACTCAAAATGTCAGGCTCTCAGTCCTTTTTTGGAATTTTCTATTGAGTAAGCATATTTCTCAACATTTTGTAACATATCATTATAATTAAGGGTAGGCTCATGCTTTTTCATAGCTTAAAGTTTAAAAGGGAATGTTTCTTAATATGAAAATGAAGTTGACATAACCTAATATTAGTCATCAACTTACTGAGTTAATTACTTTAAAATTTTATTTCTATATTGTAACTAATTAAAAAAAATAATTAGAATGTGCTAATTAATGATTTTTAAGTCTTCACAAACAACTCCAAGATGGCATAGGTATAAATAGACACACAGAAAAACCTCATTTTCTTTATAATGCTGTCCACTTATTTCTGTTAAAACATATTAATATAGCAAATATTGATTGATGAAAAGCAGGCTATTAAATATAGTTTATAATCTTGGGTCATAAAGTATTATGAAGAAGATGATGCATTATCCACCAATTACGTAATGCAGACCTAAGGATATGTACAAGGAAATGGTCTTTCCTTTTTTTTATGTTTCCTTCCTTTGTGTGAAGCTGTTTTCCTGTAGTACTTTTGTATGAAACTCTTACCTGGCACTCACTGAGGATGTGAGGTGGTGAGACGTGATTGACCCTTCAAACATTTTTAGGAAGCAAAAACAACACAGAAGCAAAGGTTTTAATTGGAAATCTTGTGCTATGTCAGATTTAGATCATGTTTTAATAAAGCATACTAGCGGTTTGCTCTTCATGTTATATAGGAATGCCCATTTGGAAAGGATGCTATTGAATTTGAAGAAACTTTTCCATTTCTGAAACTCGAGTGGAGGCTGCGATACAGCTTTTTCCTGCACTGGAACAGTGGCTGTAGTGAGTTGGTAGAACTTAAGAAAATTCTTAGAGCTACTCCAGAGATATAGACCAGCTTGTTTTACACTCTTTGGATCGGATTCATTTCCAGGATAACTGTACTGCCATTCCTTTGATGGACTTTAATTGCTTTCAAATTATACTGGAATTCAGTCAGCCTCAATGGGAATTTTCCTGTGAAAGTATATTAGAATCTGGCCCAAAGGACTTTTCAGAAATGCAGATCGAAGTCTATACATTGCATGAAAACATTTTGTCTTTTATAACATGAAGATACTTCTTTATGGCATATAGGAAATCTATTGTATTATTATAGCACAAGATTGGGATGAAAGCTGACTCCTTGCAATTTTAGTCATATTAAATAAATTTTCTTGCAAATGCTTTTTGAACAAATCTCAATTTAATGAAATAATCTATTAACATAAAACTATAATATATATGATTTCTTTTTCATTTTTCTGCTTACTTATGGAAATTATCTTCATATGAAATACTTCCAGATACTCAAGAAAAATATTCGGAACTCTATTTAAAAAAAATTACACTCAAGTCTAGTGGAGTCTTTTATGATGGTTTTGCAGAAAGGGAACTGCCTCCGTCTTTAGGAGTAGTCGTGTAGTCAGTAGTTGTGATGGCCAAGCTCAGCCCCGTACATACTCAGAAACAGGAAGAAGTTTAAGAAAAACAGGGAGGAAGCAAGTATGAAGCCTGTAATTCCAAAGATTATTTTCTAAGTCCACAGAAAGGAAATGTGAGCACGGTTCTTGTGGGTAAATTGGTCTTCCCAGGAAGAGGAATTAATGCTTCTAGTGTACAAGGAGATTGTTTTCTCTTTTTTTGAGTTTTTATTTTTAGAATTGGTATCTTGCTTTATCTCCCACACTAGAGTGTAGTGGTACAGTCATAGCTCATGGCAGCCTGGGTTCAAGAGATCCTTCACCTCAGCTTCCCAAGTGGCTGGGGCTATAGTCATGTGTTACCACACCTGGCTACATTTTTAAAAGTTTTTTTTAGGAACAGGGTATTACTGTGTTGCCCAGGCTGGTCTTGAACTCCTGGCCTCAAGTAATCCTCCCTCTCCAGTCTTCCAAATTGCTGGGATTACAGGTGTGAGCCACCATCCGTGGCTGGCTTTCTCATATATACAAGTATAAGGTAATGTCCTAAGTGGCACTCTGCTGGAAAAACAAGTAGCAGGTGAGCAGTTAACTCCAAGGAAGAGTACATCTCACCTACATTAGAACTGTTATTACTGGTAGTGCTTGCAAAAAACTATGTATTATGGATATTGATTACACTTGTTATTTCTCAATGCAGTTCCGACCCTCTGGCTCCAGCCTTGTGTTCCTCTGTTATCGCAGCTTCCCTGAGAAAACTATTAAGTCCTTTGCTAACTTACACATCTTTGGCAAGACAACACATATTTTCAGTACCACCCTCGGAGGTCTTATTTATGTTTACCATCACATGCATTTGTATTTGTCAAATACATGCTTATTATTGAATCATTGCATTGTAGAAACGAGTTCAAAGGAGATAGACAATGTTTGAGCCAGATTTTTTTTCTTTCTAACTTATCTTTTAAAAACTGGCCAGATAAGATGACAGAATTGATATCTGGGGTTTCTTTTCTTCAACTTTTAAGTTCAGGGATACGTATGCAGGAAGTGCAGGTTTGTTGCATAGGTAAATGTGTGCCATGGTGGTTTGCTGTACAGATCATGGCATCACCTAGTTATGAAGCCCCACAACCGTTAGCTGTTCTTCCTGATGTTCTCCCCACGTGCCCACAGGCCCCCGTGTGTGTTGTTCCTCACCCTTGTGTCCATGTGTTCTCATCATTTAGCTCCCACTTGTAAGTAAGAACATGTGGTGTTTGGTTTTCCGTTCCTGTGTGCGTTTGCTGAGGATAATTGCTTCTGACTCCATCTGTGTCCCTGCAGAGGACATGATCTCATTCCTTTTTATGACTGAATAGTATTCTGTGGTGTATATGTACCACATTTTCTTTATCCAGTCTATCATTGATGGATGTTTAGGTTGATTCTATGTCTTTGCTATTGTGAATAGTGCTGCAATGAACACGCATACATGTATGTGTATCTTTATAATAGAATGATTTATATTCCTTTGGATATATACCCAGTAATGGGATTGCTGGGTCAAATGGTATTTCTACCTCTAGGTCTTTGAGGAATTGCCACACTGTCTTCCACAATGGTTAAGATACACTTCCACCAACAGTGTAAAATCATTCCTTTTTCTCCACAACCTCGTCAGTATCTGTTTTTGGCTTTTTAATAATAGCCATTCTGACTGGTGTGGGATGGTATCTCATTGTGGTATTGATTTGCATTTCTTTAATGGATATATGGATTTCTTAATTCTGTACTCCCTCTAGTTTAGCCAAAGGAAATCTTCTACTTCTTTGGACCAGAAAGAAAAATATGTTAAATGAGTCTGTGGTGAAAGAACAATTGTTTAGATTTTGAATTCATTTAGGATCTTTCCTATGACTTGCACAATACTGTTTTTATAAAAAAAACTTGCCCCAGTATCACCAGTTCCCCCATCACCTTGAGAGGCAGGAAAACCAGTAACAGGAAGTTGTGGCTGTGGCACATCTCCAGCTGAAATGTGAAAGGGGTGCCTCAGCACAACCAAGTGGAGGGCAAAGAGTGCCTCTAAGCAGGAGCTGGTGTATTATAAGAGAATGTGCCTGGTGTAGGTGCAGAAATTAAAGATTCATGACTAATGAGAGATGTCACAAAAGGAATATTTCAATGCAGCCAGATCCCCAGTGGAGTAACAATTGGGGAAGATACAGATCAGTACTTCAGATGAATCCAGTCGATATTTGTAACACTGTTCTCTGGACACAGTCTAACTCCAGGTAATACAGTCATGCAGTCACATCATGTTATACGGTCCTATGGGCAGGCAAGATAGAGGTTCAGGGCATAGATTACAGCCAGACTCCTTGCTTTAAATCCTGGCTCTGAGTCCTCCCAGCAATGTGTGCCTTGGGCAATGTACTTAATTTCATTGGGCCTCAGTTTCTTCATCTTTAACCTCAAGACGTGAATCTTAAGATGTTAGTTTTTATTTTAGTGCTCATGGGAATACATTTGACTAAGTGTTTGCTATTATTACTCCATCGCCCGTAGGAATCTCTAAAACATTAGAAAAGCTCTTTTACCCTACAGTTATGCTTTAGTAGTTTACAGAAGTACTGATTCCACAACTGCTTATTGAGTACTGTGCTAGGAAACAGTAACAGGGATGAATGGGACAGACACAATCTCTACCCTCACGGGGTTGATAGACTTTTAAGTAGGTAGGCTACCTGGATGACCAAAGCTCATCAACCCATTCTGCACTCTTCCTGGAAACTTTACAGTGTACATACTTCTGTCTTTAGCCTATCAGCATCCCAGGCTCCACTGCACCAAAGGGCATAATCCCTTTTATCTTCCCAGATCTCATTTCCTACCCAAGATGATTGACAAGGATGACCTCTAATTATAGCTTCTCATTCTTCAGTCAGAACACCAAACGGTGAATTTTCTCTGATTTTTAATAGTGACATGACAAAACAGCAGACATGAAAGACTCATGACCTTAAGTAAGACCTGAAGACTGGGGAAGTTTGTGGTTCTTTCATTACCTCACCTTTTATGACCTGTATTAATTCTGTCATGAGCATGGCAGGGACCAACCTTGTGGGTCTGTGCTCTCCTAGTGATGGTTGGCAGGCCCACATGTCAGGGATAAAGGAAGCGCTGCCACGTGCAAGTGGCTAAGAGCCCTGGGTTGCTGGATCAAGACTGCCCAAGGTCCCACTGATACAACCACTATCTTGCTTCTCTTCTTTCTCACTCATGTTTTCTTTTTGCAAGGATTATCAGTCCAGGGCCCATCTGCTCCACAAGAGCCCTCTGCACAGACAGTCATGGATCACTCTCTGCAGCCTATGACTGTATTGGTACATGCTCAAGTACCAGGAGAGAAATATCACAGTCCTCAAGGCCGAGCCACTTGAGGTGTCTCTCACCCCCTCAACCCTTTTTTTTCTTTTTGCACACTAGGCATTAAAAGTAACTGCATTGCTTAGGAAGGATAAACCTAGAATAGGTGCCTGGATATCAGAATTCTTGAAGGAAGATGAAACAATTCATGAAGGATGAGTAAAACCTTGGGAGTTCACTATTTGGGAAAGGCATGACAAAGCAATGCACTCACAGGAAGGGGCAGGTCCTCTGGGGCAGGAGAGGGGACTGGGGACAGCTTGGGGAGAAAGACTCCCCAAGAGGGTGCTTAAACCTCCTGTTAATAAGAGTAAGTGTGCCAGGCACATTAATCCGGCACTTTGGGAGACTGAAGCAGGAGGATCACTTGAGGCCAGGAGTTTGGGACCAGCCTGGGCAGCATAGGGCAACTCCATCTCTATATAAAATAAAATAAAATTGGTTGGGTATGGTGGCACATTCCTGTAGTCCTAGCTACTTGGGAGGATGAGGTGAGGGGATCACTTGAGCAAAGTCTGAGACATCAGTGAGCTATGATGGAACCACTGCACTTCAGACTGGGTAACAGAGTGACTCTGTCTCTTAAAAATTGAGAAAGAGGATATTTGGAGGTACAAGTGCTTCATTCAAAAAGTCAGAGCTTCGTGACCATTTTTGATGCATGAACTGGTAAAGGAAGTCATATCCATTATTTACAAACAACAAACTAAAGAAGATGCAGTGGGTTTGGATGCACATCTGCAGCTTTCCTCACGAAGGCAGTGTCATTAGCCCTGAGCCACGTGGCAAGGAGAACACATGCACCTCCTCTGGGTCCCTTCCTTGTGCTGCACATTGTTCTCTTCCAAGCCAACTATTCTGCTTTTTTCCTCGTGATAATGTCTTTCTTGTCACAGATAATTCTTTGGTCTCTGCTTATGTACTTGCCCCAAAGTGCACTCTTGAAGTCCTAAGTCTTTTTCAGGAGATTTCTCCAGGAGACTTCTTTCCTCCAGAATGTTCTGTGAGATGGTGGTGCCTCACGGACTTGTTGATGAAAATGGCTCCTGGACGCCCTGCTCTCTGCCTCTCTCTGTCCTGTGGCTGCCTCACTGCTCTCTATAGCAGCTTCTTTCTCCGCAGTGACATCAGCCTTCTTTACAATGCAATGATAAATGATGAAACACTGATCACCTGTTTGATCAGAAAGTGTTATTTTCTGCTTGGATCTGACTGGAATAATCTCCCACATCCCCTCACAACACACAGGACTTCCTGTGCAATAACATGAAATCTGGATGGGTGATGTGAGCTCTTTTTTAATCAATTAATTCCAAATATTGTACATGTTATAGAATTACTGGGTTAAGTTTAAAAAAAAAAAAGAAATCATGTTATTTGCAGAAACATGGATGCAGTTGGAGGTCATTATCCTATGCAAATCGATGCTGAAACAGAAAAGCAAATACTGCATGTCCTCACTTCTAAGCAGGAGCTAAATGCTGCATATATACAGTCATAAAGATGGGAACAAAAGACACTGGGGACTACAAGAAGGGGGAGGCAGGAAGGGGAACAATGGCTGAAAAGCTTCCTGTTAGGTACCGTGCTCATCACCTAGGTGACGGGATCATTTGTATCCCAAACTCAGCATCCCACCTTATACTCATGTAACAGACCCGCACATGTACCCCCAATCTCAAGTTGAAAACATTTATTATTAAGGATTCCTAGCTTTTCCTATCTTTAATGGGAATAGAAAGAATATTTAGTTTCCATGACACACTTAGATAAGGAGTTGAAAACACTGTGGAGATAAATGGAGTTGTTGCTATTGTGGATTTCCTATGTTGACCAAATATCAACACTCATTGCTTTTGCCTCCTGTGAAGAGTTAGCATTTAGACCTCATCTGTGGCCTGTTCATTGCCCACAGTAAAGAGGTATCTCTTAGGGCCGGATGACTGAATGAAAGGAAGCTCCTCAATTGCCTGTGTACCTTTGTAAATTAGTCGTTGTTGTTGTTTATATATAATAATGGAGCTGCAAAGACAAGCAGAGACAATGCCTGGGCCACTTGCTTCATCTTGGTGTGTACGAAAAACCTCTTAAACCCACACGCAGCCAGATTTTCAGCTGCCCTTTGGCCGCCAAGCAAATATATGACATTAACAGAACCTTTCAGAGTTTCTGCTTGAAAACACTTGGTCTGTATGGTGAAAATAAGGAGATGATTAAGATATGATATGATTTCATGAATCACATAGTATCTGGTCAAAGAAAAACTTTTTTCTTAGGTTTGCAATGCTTAAAGAGAGGGAGAATAACATGAAGAAACCTCACCCGGAACACACTGGATAGATGTGGGCTTCAAACTTAATAAGTCAAGTTGCTCAATTAGGATATAAGCAGACTTCTGTGGAAAGTGAAATCTAATTAGTGGTTCAGGGTCAATAACTCATATGTGAGATCTGATAAGGTCTGAAGTCGTAGTCCTGAGGAGAAGGGGGATTTCATTCCAAGTTCTCACATATGGGATCTGATAAGAGGTCACATTCTCAAAGGGAGGAGGGAATACATTCCAAGTTCTTAACAGCAAAACATACATCATTCACAGAGCAATATTAGTGTTTGGAATCATATCATAGCTACATAACAACGCTCTAGCAAGAGAATCTCAAGCAGATAAATAGATGGTCTTTTGATTCATATAAACCATAGACTAATGAATTTGATCTAGTTCCAGTATTAATATATTAAAATGCAAATAGCTTTGTTTAAACTAGGTTTTAGACAAGGTTCTTTCACTGCTTAAAAAAATCAACAATTACTGTATGATTGAATTGCACAGTTAGGAAATGGGCAGGGTTCTTCTAGCGGCACATTGAGTACAGAATTAAGTGACAAGGAGACTTGAGGGTCACTGAGGGACTAAAACTCTCATTCACTTACACAATGAACAAGTTCTTTCTTGGACAGGATGTCGGTTTGTGGGAGGTGATCCAGAACATAAGTGTGAGTTAGCAGTAGTCCAATTTAATTCTATTCCTACCACCCTATTGGACCACTGCCTTCTTTTATGTTCCTTTATACACTTACGCCACAAAACCCAATTTAGTTACCACTGATGTTTTCTCAGTGTACACCTTCCAGTTATTTCCATACCCAGCCTCCAGTCAGGACCAGTGCAATTTATTTTTTTTTTTGGTAGTAATATATTCTTTGCCTTTCAATTTCAATCCATGAGAAATCCTCAACAAATGTCCCAATATAATAATAGAAACAATTCCTGAAGAATATATTTTTAAAAATGCATCGAATCAATGTATTCCTTTTTTTTTTTTTTTAGAAATTCTGAGATTTCTGAAGAATATTCCCACTATTGGGTGTCCCTAAGTGCAAGCGTGTAAGCATTGTTGCTTACTGAGATGCCTCCTGGAATAATGGTGAGCTCACTTAGAGGCAAAAGATAGAATAAAATCAGGTTTGCAGGCTGCCTGGGATCAGAAAACCCATTAGGATGAGCTAAACTATTATTGAGCTAAACTGTCTCTTAGTGCTTGCCATAAACTTTGTTGTTGTCTTTAATATGATGCATATCCTGGGGCGCATTTTATATCTGGTCAGCAGGTGTCTGTATCCACCAGTGCAGGGGCTGTTGGACAGGAGAAGGCTATGTGAGGGATGGCTGTGGCTGGTATGGAAAAGGTGGGTAAAGCCAAGTGCAGCCATTAAACTCCCCATCTGACTTGTTTCTCTTCTTCCTTTTCTATTGCTGTAAGTTACACATGACTGCTAACATTCTGATATTTCTTTCTTAGCAGGGAGGGGGACAGGAAGCCACGGTGTCATGTGTTTATTAAACAAATGCTATTGAATTCTTAATGTGTGTAATTACTGCATTGGTGCTAAGGAAAATGCAATCCTTGCTTTACACACACCTAATTATAATTCAGAGTATCTTGTAGAAGCCATGTGGACCGCACACGTTGTGGGTTCAAAAAAGAACAAAGAATATGCAGAGGTGATCAGAGAAGGTTTCATGAGGAGGTGACATATGACTTGAAGTTTGGCGAGGGCAGGCGAGGAGAAGGGATTCATGTGTGTAGACTAACTGGAGGAAAGGTGTGAGGGGGAGACAGGAGAACCAATAGAGACTTGGTAGATGGCCTGATTCTAAATATATACAAGAAGGTGGAGAGAGGTAACAATAAAAGACAGGATGAAGGAATCAAACTGGGTGCTTTGAGAACTAAATTATGAAATTGGACCTTCACCTACCTATAGAAGATAATGGATCCATTTACAAGTTAAAGACTGAGCACTTAAGTAGCAGACACTGTAATAGACACTGGAGATATTAGAGGAAAAATAAGACCCTGCCATTTAACCTCAAATAAAAGCACTGATAAGACCTGGAAAAATTTTTAACACAGAATTGTTGTTTTCTGGAATTTAGCCCCACATATTATTCATGGTGGACTGCAATGGGGAAAAATGGAAGACAGGCAATTCTAACTCCCGGAGGTGTGTGGGCAGGTGGAAGTGAAATGGAAGAAACAGACAAGGTAGGACAGTGCCTGCTCCATTTCCAGGGCCGAGAGCTGGTGTATGAGGCTGCCTCCTTCCCTTCATCCCAAGCCTTTCTTCTAAGTCACTCCTCTAACAGGTAAGTCCAGATGTGAGTAAGCTGCTGATTCTCAGCTTACTTTTTCGGGAGAATTATTTAGTTATTTGCATTTTTTTCATTTCTCTTTAGGCTCCAAGAAATAGAAAACATCTTCTAATCTTTAAAAATCCTGCTTGTAAACTGTCCTTTAAAAACTTTATGAGCATGTCCTGATCCCTTCAGGTAGTGCTTAAGCATCTCAAGCACTGTGCTTTTGATTTCTTTGGTAATTCGCACAGCATATGGTTTCCCCATACACCTTTGTTGCCTGACAGATTTCCTAATGAGATAAAAGATTCTGAACTTATTACCAGACACAAACAAACCTCAGTAACAACTAAATACAAATGTACTTATTTTCTGGAAGTGTAAACTATGACCTGTCTCTGTGTCTGCATTTTCCCATCTTTTCTCAGCAGCCATTGCTGAATCCATCATTTCACGCTACAAATGCTTGTAATCTGGAAAGTACTCAGTGGCTTCATGACCTTTAATATGATCCTAAAGCCGTAGCACCCTCTTTCTTTCCAACTTGCAAACAACACAGCTGTTGAGGTCATACACTCAGGATGGGAGTGTCTTCTTGACAAAACCTAACGGATATGTGGTTGTCCCGTTAGCTTCTGACCGTACTTCTGGTTTCTAAGCGTTCTCTAAGAGGTTGCATGAGTTAGGTACCCCACCCAGGGCTGTCCTCAGCTCTTTCTGGCATCCTGTAACCCCGTAGGGCTCCATCTTCTCCAGGCCCATGCAGTCTTATCCATGCAGTGTGAGACCAATCTAAGAGGGCTTTGGAGAAAGGCATTTGGAGGGCAAGGGAGAGGCGGTGGCACAGGGCCAGCTGGCAAGAGGAGCTGGTTGAATAGAGGCGCTGGGACGCTGGGACCCTGAGACGCTGAGAGGCTGGGAAGCAGGAGCCCATCCAGTGGCAGGGCGATGCTGGCTCTCGCGAGACTCAGGGCAAACCCACGAGAGTTAGCAACCCCTCTTGGTGCACTGACCGGGCCCACCCACCGCCTCGTCCAGTGTTACAGTCTTCAACTCTTGCCTTCGTTTTTAAAACAGCGATCCTATTGAATACTTGTATTCTTCTTAAAAAAATTGATTTATTCTATCTGCTTTATGCCACATGAGTGATTTTTCATTTAATGTAAGCTAGAGTGCTATTTCTCATTTTGATGGGGATTTGTCTTCAGAATTAATTTCAGTCATTTCTTCTTCTCTTCATATCTTTAGCAACTCACACAAACGGAACTTTGAAAGACTATTTAGATGATTCATTGGATCTTTAAATAAAACCAATATTTCTTCCTGCTTCATAATTATTTTACTTAAAATTTATGAAGTTATATTTTTTCTTATTTGGAAGTGAACATAAAAAACTGTCATTCTGCTTATGTGTTAAATACAGGATAAAAAATTGCCAGGATTAGTTTGTTGTGTCTACGTGTTTCAGTGAGTTTTCTTCAGCCTTTGCAAATACTGAGAGCAATACTATTATTTCTCTTTATTTCAAACCTATCAGAGAAAAGATAGAGCCCCAAATAGTTTTTCAATTAGCTTATCCTTTTTACAAAAAACGTTGTAATAAGAGAGTTGCCTGAAAGGCTTCTCCCTTCATGTTGAAGAGATAAACCATGCTTGGTGCATTGCACTGCTTTGTCATGATATCTTTTTCTTCGCAGGCATTCTGAAATGACTGGATGGATGAACTGTCTTAAAAGGACAGCCTACTGTGATTCATAATCCTAGTACTGCAACAGTGGACATAGCTGCATAAAACAAAAAAGCTTTTTTTCCAGCTTTGTGTGAATTTTGACTCAAGCATTTAAAAACATGCAGTCTGTTCTTTCAGTGGAAGGAACTCCCGTTAGTGTTAATGAAAGTCACACATTTACCTCAAAGTCAGAAAAGATGCCTCTGTCTTTCCCTAGGAATCGTACGTTATTATTATTTTCTTAAATGAAAAGAGTGTCTGAGCTTCTTTACTTTTTGTAGTGGAGCAGGGTGGAAAATATGGAGCTGAGGTGGAACTTGGCAACATTTAAAATAAAGCTCTCCATTTGTTGACACTAGAAAAATACCTTATTGTCAGAGCATAAATGCAGATGTCTGCATCTGCGCTTGATACTTTTTGGATTTTTTTCACTTTGAAGGGAAAGTAAAAGTCATTTTGACTTTAAAAAGATAAAACATATTTTAAAAATGTTTTACATACACTAGCCACTCACTTTCTCACTAATTCAAATTGAGTCCTTATGGGATAGAATCTGAGGAACAAGAGGAGATGAAACACAATAGATGAAAGACACAGAAATAGTAGCAGCATAATGGTCCCGTCCTCATCTCTTAAGGAAGTGTATTCTATCATTCTTGTTGAGCTAAACTGTCTCTGATGTTGGTGGGCTGAGTGCAAAAAATACTTCATTTTCAAAGTATTAGCAAGATCAATTACCAAATCCTTATAGTGAAGAGTAATAGAAAGCATCTGACAATATGGAAGTGTCATGAAACATTGCTCTTATAAGAATTATCACTTTGTGTTTTAACGTTTAATGTCAATCCACCTGGTAAATCCCATTCACTCTGGGTATTTTGCAGTAGTTCAGCATTTTGCTCAAATGGGGAGGCTGCACATGTAGTGGAAACAGCATGAGTTTTGGGATTTAGAACACAAACTCAAGTTCATTTTTTCAGCGAATATTTATGTGCTATGAACTCAAGTGTTCAGCTTCCTAGTGGCTATGGAATTTCGTGTTTGGAACTTAGCGAAGTTGTTAATATCTTACCTTGTGGCCAGGTGCAGTGGCACACATCTGTAATCCCAGTGCTGTTAGAGGCTGAGAACTCCCGTAACAAGATTCTGTTTCTACAAAAATAAAAACAATTAGCTGGGCATGGTGGCACACACCTACAGTTCAAGCTATTTGGGAGTCTGAGATGGGACGATCACTTGAGCTCAGAAGTTCAAGGCTGCAGTGAGTTATGATTATGCCACTGCACTCCAGCCTGGGTAACAGAGTGAGACCCTATCTCTAAAATATGTATATTTATCTTAGTCTGCCTTGTGTTGCCAGAATAGAGTGCCAAAGAATGGATAGTTTATAAAGAAAAGAAATTTA
This sequence comes from Aotus nancymaae, assembly GCF_030222135.1. Taxonomy (NCBI): domain Eukaryota; kingdom Metazoa; phylum Chordata; class Mammalia; order Primates; family Aotidae; genus Aotus; species Aotus nancymaae. Next base: position 11,321,655 of record NW_026988450.1, on the reverse strand, counting down.
TTTTTCATGGTTCTGGAGACTAGGAAGTCCAATATCAAGGGATCAGCATCTGGCATGGGCTGTCATGCTGCATCATCCCACGGAAGAAGGCAGAAGGGCAAGAGAGTGTGAAAGCCTGAGAGCAAGAAGGGGGCAAACTTGCTTTTATAACAAGCTCACTCTCAAGATAACTAATGCATTTCTGTGTTAACACTAATTCCTTCATGAGGTTAGAACCCTTATGGCCTACTCATCTCTTAAAGATTTCACCTTTTGATACCACTGTGATGGCAATTACATTTCAACATGAATTTTGGAGGAAATATTTGAATCATAGAATACCGTTTTCATAATATGACTCAGGCAAAGCAATCTAAATACTCTACATACATGATGGCCATAGTGATTAGTTTGGGATGGGCACATGATCCAAACTAGGCCAATCCAGAAATTTTGCTGAAGCTTCCTGAAATGAGGCACTAGAAAGGATCTTGGGTAGGCGTGGTGGCTCACGCCTGTAATCTCAGCACTTTGGGAGGCATAGGCAGGCAGATCATGAGGTCAGGAGTTCGAGACTAGCCTGGTCAATATGGTGAAACCCCGTATCTACTTAAAAAATACAAAAATTAGCCAGGTGTGCTGGAATGCGCCAGTAGTCCCAGCTACTCGGGAAGCTGAGGCAGAAGAATCACTTGAACCCAGGAGGCAGAGGTTGCCATGAGCCAAGATTGCGCCACTGCACTCCAGCCTAGGCAACAGAGTGAGACTCAGTCTCAAAAGAAAAAAAAAAAAGGATCTGGCTTGGAATAATGGAAAACAACCTTCTACCAGTATGATAATACATCAACATATATATGTGTGTGTGTGTATGTGTATATATGTATCTAACCTCCAAATTTTCTTCAGTGATGATGTCCACATATATTTCATTCATTCACTTGTCCCTAGAAAACAGAACACATAAGCATGATAATTTAGTGCATCCACATTTTAAACTGTATGTATTTGAATATGAATGCAGTCTCCAATTTTATACCACTTTTGAGAAAATAGTATCATATAGAGAATAACAGAAGCAGGAACAAATGCAATATATACATGTATACGTATATAAACATAAATAATCTGCCTCAGTAATATAAATATATCCAAAGTTATGACTGTTTCAGAAAGAATTTATATCGTCAGGACCTTAACAAACTATACTGTTGGAAAAAAGACTAAGAGCGAACATAAAATTAACCAAAATGTAGGGAAACTATCTTTTCTTGGGCTTCTATTTCTGTATTTCTCCCTTCCAGAATATGCATGCTTCAAAATTAAGGAAGCAGTAAAAATATCATGTATCTCAAATTAAACTTTCTTCTAGAATAGTAAGAGTCAATTTAATATGCTATTAAGAAATAAAAACACTTCATGAAAGGTAAGCATGAAAGCTAGGTGAATTATTGGCTGCGTGGTTAAAAGCATAAAAATAAATACATTTGGCAAAATGGGAGGAGAGATTTACAGACAGCTTCAGGATCCATGACTGAGGCATCCACCAATGCAGAGACAGTAAGACAGATAAGAACATTGTGCACTCAGCATTGACTCCCACTCATTCCCAGGTTGCCATATTAAATGCACCAGGTTGCTTCCCTTCATACTACCAGAAAGATGTTGCTTGAAATAATGAAAAATAACCCTCTACCAAGATAATGCGTCAGCTGATTAATCAAGATTAAATCTTTGCTTTAGGGCTTGTGTTGAGTTTGTCTACAACCTGTTTTACTCATCCGAGCATTGTGTAGAAAATGCAGTGTTCAAAAAGCAAGCGGTATGTTCAGTGGGAAAAGTGCGTTTTGGAGCCAGAGTCCTTGCTCTACCACTTAGCATTTGGAAAATAAGCTTTCTTTATCTATTTTATTTCTTTAGAAGACTTTCCTGAACTCATGCTACAAATTTCTGTAGTTACTGTTTTTCCATTTATTCTAGTCATCTTATACCCAAACTCAAAATTCTCTATTTCGCCATAACTTGATGGGAGGAGGGTGGGTCCACAGATTACTATAAAGGGTTCACAGAATCAGAGATATTTCAAATATTGCCTATAAACTAACTAAATAATGCCTTATATATATACATTGTATGCTACACTATTTTTCAAATATAGAAACATAATTTTGAATAAATAAATACAATTTAGAAGTATCTCGCTGTGTTTTTACAGTTTTGTAAACATCAATGGGTGATAAAAAGATAAATAATATCATGTGAATTTCTTTAAACTTCAAAAGATCTCTAAAAAGTTAATAATATTGTTAAAAGGATTTCTCCCTCTTTATTTGCTGATTATCTTAATATCCTTTTAAGATCTTATTTTCTCTTTTTTCCTTCTCACCTTTCTTTCTAAGTTAGTTTCACTGTTTTCTATGTCCAAAGTCTCTATTAGTTAATACTAAAAAATAGATGGGAAAAAATAGTTGGCAATTGCTTCTTCCCATGGCTTTTTTTTTTTTCAAAGACCTCTGTTCAGGTACATAAATTGTGTGAGTGCCTCCATCCCATGCTACTGAGATTTAAAAATAAAAAAAAATTATATTCCTTCAGCTGAGTTTCTCCTTAGTGGTACATATATCTCAGTATACCATACATTTGTTATACATATATCCAGATGTATAGGAGCTTCTACACATTCCAGGGTACACAACACACTGCAATCCCTCCCTGCCACAGCTGGAGAAGTAGATCATAAAGTCACATTTACTCAAAGTGTTTGAGCCTTTTTTATTTTTTCTGTATTTTGAATAATAAATTTCATAGATTTAAAATTTACAGAAACTTAACATAATAATAGTAAATTAAGAATACTTATTTTTCCACACCAAGAATTAATGACTATAAAAAAGGTCATATTTGTTTAACCTGTTGTTAAAGATGTGAAACGTAACAAAAAACTAAAGTCTTCTTTAACCACCATTACCAGCTGCATCCCCCAATTCATTTTTAGAGGCAACTCCTATAGTGTGCACCTTTCCAGTTCATTTAAATGTGTAGATATGTGAATACTTATTATTGCTTTGCATGTTTTAATTCAATTGTTTCTTATGGTATTTGCATTTCATCTTGCCTTTTTTCACCCAATACTATTTTTCAATATCTGCATTTGTTATGCAATATTTTATTTTGTTTATTTTTTAGATGAGGTTTGCTTTTTCATTTTCATTTTTTAATTTTTCCATAAGTTATTGGGGTACAGGTGGTGTTTGGTTACATGAGTAAGTTCTTAGTGGTGATTGGTGAGATTTTGGTGCACCCATCACCGGAGCAGTATACACTTCATCTTCTTTTCCTTGCCACCCTCCCACTCTTCCCCACAAGTTTTTAAAGTCCATTGCATCATTCTTAGGCCTTTGTGTCCTCATAGCTTAGCTCCCACATGTCAATGAGAACATACGATATTTGGTTTTCCATTCCTGAGTTACTTTACTTAGAATAATAGTCTCCAATCTCATCCAGGTTACTGCAAATGCTGTTAACTCATTCCTTTTTATGGCTGCATAGTATTCCACCATATCTCTCTCTCTGTGTGTGTGTGTGTGTGTGTGTGTGTGTGTGTGTGTATGTGTATTCTGTATATTCTGCAGTTGTTGGGTGAAATGTTCTGTATGTATCTGTTAAGTCCATTTGTTCCAAGGTGCAGTTTAAATCCATTATTTTGTTTGAGACGGTTGAAGATTAGACTCCAGTCCCTTCTAGCTTATAAGGTTTCTGCTGAGAAATCTGCTGTTAATCTGATAGATTTTCCGTTATATGTTTCCTGGTGTTTCTGTCTCATAGTTCGTAAGATTCTTTCATATTAACTTTGGATAACCTGATGACAATATCCCTAAGTGAAGATCTTTTCGTGATGAATTTCCTAGATGTTCTTTGTGCTTCTTGTATTTGAAGGTCTAGGTCTTTAGCAAGGCAAGGGAAGTTTTCCTTGATTATCCCCCTAAATATGATTTCCAAGCTTTTAGAGTTCTCTTCTTCCTAGGGAACACCGATTATTTTTAGGGTTTTTCATTTAACATAAACCCATACTTCTTGGAGTCTTTGTTCGTATTTTCTTATTCTTTTTTTCTTTGTCTTTGTTGGATTGGGTTAATTCAAAGACTTTGTCTTTGAACTCTGAATTTCCTTCTTCTACTTGTTCAGTTCTATTGCTGAGACTTTTCAGAGCATTTTGCATTTCTAAAAGTGTGTCCAAAGTTTCCTGAATTTTTGGTTGTTTTTTCTTTAAGCTATCTATTTCCTTGAATATTTCTCCCTTCACTTCTTGTATCATATTATTGATTTCCTTGCACTGGGCTTCTCCTTTCTCTGGTCCTCCCTGATTAGCTTAATAACTAACCTCCTGAATTATTTTTCAGGTAAATTGGGGATTTCTTCTTGGTTTGGATCCATTGCTGGTGAACAATTGTGATTTTTGAAGGGTGTTGAAGAGCCTTGTTTTGTCATATTACTAGGGTTGGTTTTCTGGTTCCTTCTCATTTGGGTAGGCTCTGACAGAGGGAAAGTCTAGGGCTGAAGGCTTTTTTCCAGATTCTTTTTTCCCATGCAGTCTTCTGTTGATGTAGTACTCTCCCACTTTTCCTATGGATGTGGCTTCCTGTGAGCTGAACTGCAGTGATTGTTGTCTCTCTTCTGGGTCTAGACACCCAGCAAGTCTACCCACCTCTGGACTGGTACTGGGGGTTGTCTGCACAGAGTCCTGAGATGTGAACTGTTTAAGGGTCTGTCAGCCATAGATACTAGCACCTGTTCTGGTGGAGGTGGCAGAGGGTGCAGTGGACTCCGTAAAGGTCCTTAGCTTTGGTGGTTTAATGTTCTATGTTGGTTGGCCTCCTGCCAGGAGGTGGCACTTTCCAGAAAGCATCAGTTGTGGTAGTATGGGGAGGAAACAGTGGTGGGCGGGGCCCTATAACTTTCAGGATTATATGCCCTTTGTCTTCTGCCAGCAGGGTGGGTAGGGAAGGACCATCAGGTGGCGGTGGGGCTAGGCATGTCTGAGCTCAGACTCTCTTTGTGGGGGTCGTGCTGTGGCTGCTGTGGGGGATGGGGGGTGAGCATCCCAGGTCACTAGAGTTGTGTACCTAGGAGGATTATGGCGCCTTTGCTTGGTCATACAGATTGTCAGAGAAGTGGAGGAAAGCCGGCAGTCATAGGCCTCACCCAGCCCCCATGTAAACCGAAGGGCAGGTCTCACTCCCACTGTGCCCCCACAACAGCCCCCAGATCATTTCCAGGTGGAGAGTGACGTGGCCTTGAAAACCTGCCTCAGGCCACCAGCCTCTCAGCTGAGAAAGAAAAGGGCTTGGTTTTTCCCCCTCCTGTGGCACACCACGTTTGAGCCCTCCCCAGAATTCTGGCCAGGAGGCTTCTCACCCCGCTCAAATTGTTTGAGTTCAGCTAGAGATTTCCTTCTCCCTGTGGAGTTTCACCCCCGGCTCCTCTCCCCTTGGATCCCTGTGGAGCCAGGCAGGAATGGCCTGCTAGGGGACCCAGCAAGCTCCCAGGGCCTTTCTGCCGCTTCGTCTACCCCTGTATTTCACTTGGCTCTCGAAATTGACTCAGCGCCAGGTAAAGTTGGAAACTTCTCCTGCAAAGAGACCTTAAGCTTCTCCAGTGGGGATGTGTGTTCCAGAGAGGAGGGTCTCCCTTTCCCACTTCCTCAGTTGGGGCACTCACAGTTTTGAGGGTGTCTCCCGGGTCCTATAGAAGGAGTCCTGCTTCCTTCAGAGGGTCTCAGTATTCTAGTTTATGGCTATAACTTGTTTATTCCTTACTTGAGGTCATTTAGATTGCCTCCATCCAAACATGTCATAATATACATTTTTCCCCTTGGACGAGCATTTTTCTAACATATATAGTATTTAAAAATTTTGTGCTGTAGGAAAAATTTGACACAATATTAAAATTTTAGAATTTCTCTTATGGTAGTGTTATATTGATGCTAAAATTTTCTTCAGTGTTTTGGCATTGATGGTGTTTTGTTTTGCTGTTTTCAAAGTTTCCTTTGCCATTTTCTCCCTCAGTTCTCCCTATTCTTCCATGTGTCTCTTAACCCCTCCCGCGATGGGTCTACTCATAGCTAACATCCCATTCCATTAGAGCCCTCACCAGAATGGTTATTCAGAGGATACACACACATACTGCTTTCCTCTGACGCTTTCCTCAGAAATAAATCTGATGGAAAAATAAATCTGATGGAAAAAATCACAGAGAAAGATCTATTCTTTAAAATGTCAACTATCAGGCTGATATGAATGACTTAGATTCAGGAAGTGACAAGTAATGTATTGTCATTTGGAAACTGAATTGCTAATCTTTAACCCCTGACCATCCAGACCATGGAAGATAAGATTTCCTAATTACTTCCTAAATGGGGGCAGCAGGCAGCCTACTGCATACAACACACACTCATTCCACCATGTGTCAGACCTCGTCACTGAATATTTTATGATGGTAGCCAGGTAATTAAGCAAATATTTGAAGGAGCAAAAGGGGTGATAGTGACAATGACAGGGTTAGGGAGGTGGGAGAAAGCCTTGGATGCTTCAGTTGTTGTCATTTAATTTGATTGGATTAAAACTCTCAGATGCAAATAAATAAGGTATTTGTGTTTTTATCTGTACTTAACTTTTAAATTTCACTACTCTGTCTATATCTGGTGTGTGAAGAGGAAACTGAGCTCATGCATGAGTCCACACAGATCTCACCAGTGGCAATATGGTATTTCAGTGCATGTCAGCTGCTCTGAGATCAGTGCTCTCTCCATTGTATGACTCTGAGGGCCGATCATTAGTCAGTGAAGCAGTTGAGGTGGTGACAACAAAGACTTTACCTTTCTATTCCTGTTGTAGGTGCTAAATGTCATTGCAATGAGCAGTATGGTCAGTATAGGCAGTGTAGTGGCTTGAAGGATTTGAACTTGCAGTTAGAATCACAATGGCCTCTCATTAGCTATGAGACTTTGGGCAAGTGTACCTATGCTCCTATCAGTCAAGTTAGCTATTATTATACACGCATGAAATCTGCAGGGAAATCCTCACATTTTGCCACAGTCAAACATCAGTTTCCTTTCTTCTCTCTTTCTTTCCTTTCAGAACTTCAACAAGTGGCAAAATATACTGATTGAAGTTTCAGACATAAAATTTAATGATATTTAGAAAGGCAGTGGTTGGGTGAATGAACACAAAGACTTCTAGGGTATTTGAAAAGAAAGTCAGATATATTAATTCCAAAGAATACATTTGCATAAATAACAGTGTACTGCTAATATCTCTTGAAGAGATGCTTTGCTAAGATGAAAAACAATCATTTGTGGCTACTACAGTCTTGGAAATAAATACTTGTTGGCATATGCTGTTTTAATAGTTTCAAACATAGAGAACACTTGCACCATTAATTACTAAGAAAACTTTAGAAAAAGACATTGTGAGACTTCCACTTCTGCCCATGAAGGAAGAAATGCTTTGGAAATTGCTTTCCTTCCATAAAACCTAGAAAACCTACGGACTGTGGTCTCTGAGAGAAAGAAAACAATGGAGTGGGCAATATAATTGCTCCAGCTTACCACTGAGAAGCAATTTCCAGGTTGCTAGACAGGGAGAATCCAAATGGAGTCTGTAGTTTTGTGACTTGAAGAGACAGAAGTTGTAGTTTAGGGAGGCAGAAGTAGTCACAATTTGTGGTCAGGTACTGGAGGGGAGGGACAGACGGGGACAGAGACAGAGAGTTCCGGATATCTGCAGAAGGTCCCCTTTTAGTCCTTGGCTAAATATTCACCTGCACACACCGGGGATAAAACTTCCCAGGTTACGGGAAATACTACTAGAAAGCAGCAGGCCCAACAGTTCCTGTAACTCACATAGGACTGGGGATAGTTAACATTCTTGTTACACTGAGTGAAGAAATCTTGTGCTATGTGGGGTATCTGCAGGACTAAACTAGCCCTAGAGTGAAGTCTGCTCTAAACCTACCCTGATAAAGCTTAATGGCAAGCCTTGAATGGGTCAATATGATGTTCTAGTACAAGTGCCATAATAAAGCCGAATATTCATTAAAGGAAAGCAACAGAATTTAACACTCAATCACATAAAATTCACAATGGCCAATAAATGATAAAAATAACTCTGCTTGCAAATAAGCAGGAAAATTTGCTCAACGACTAGGATGAAAGTCAAATTACATAAAAGAACCAGAAAATGCCAGGCGCGATGGCTCACACCTGTAATCCCATCACTTTGGGAGACTGAGGCAGGTGGATCACCTGAGGTCAGGAGTTCAAGACCAGCCTGGCCAACATGGTGAAATCCTGTCTCTACTAAAAATACCAAAAAAAATTAGCCTGGAGTGATGGCAGGCACCTGTAATCCCAGCTACTCGGGAGGCTGAAGCAGGAGAATAGCTTGAACCTAGTAGGCAGAAACTGCAGTGAGCCGAAAATCATGCCACTGCACTTCAGCCTGGACAACACAGTGAGACTCCGTCTCAAAAAAACTACAAAAAGCAAAAAAACAGAAAAGACAAAGGTGAAGAAATTAGGATACAAGGATTTTAAAATAACAAATATGTTTAAGGATATGAAAGAAAACACAGACATAAGAGAAATACAACATTGAGAGATGAAAAATGAAACATCCACAAAGGAAAATAGACTGAATAAGATTAACAGATTAAACACAACAGAACAAAAGAGCAACGAACTTGAAGACAAAGTAATAGAAATTATTTCAAATGAAGTGCATAGAGGTAAAAAGTAAGAAGTGGACAAAATCTCTGTAACTTATGGTATAATATCAAGCAGTCTAACATATGTTTTGTAAGAGTCTCAGAGTAAGAGGAGAAAGAGTGAGTTGTACAGAAAAAAAATTTTTTTCAGATCCAAGAAAATTAAAATCCCCAAGAAAAATAAGAATAAAGTAAAGCAGAGTATTTCACTCAGGGTCCAATTAAAAGAGAGAAGCCACATCACAATTTGAACAGAAAATTTAATACAAAGAATTATTCATTGTAATGGGGAATTGGCTAGTAAGATGCAAAGAGAACTCTAAAGATGTAAGGAAGCTGTAAGGAGCTATTTCCCAAAAAGGAGAAACACAATCCCCAAAGTCATTGTATCCATTGCTGACCACATTAATTCCTCCTCAAATTCAGTCACAGACCCATTGAATATTTTGTTACCTAAAGGTTGAAGTTAACTTCTAATAATTTGTATATGAAATAAAAATGGGGAGAAAAGGGAAGGTGGCTAGGTTATACCAACAAGCATATGCACATAACAAAGAGAAAATATGCCAAGCTAATACAGTCCTCATGTCTGTAATGGATCATGAGGTTGCAGTTAATATCTGTGACATCCTTCTTCAACTGCTTGTCCTAAGTATTTTCCTTGCTTTCATTCAGAACCTCGGTTTCTTTAGGCTCTTTATCTGGGGGAGATTACTAAGCATTCATTCCTGAAAGATCTGAGACCTCAATCATTTGGCTTGTTGTTGTAATTTTAAAATAACTTTCACTATTGGGCATGGAATATTAGCATGGAAGTGCTAAAGGGCATTATCAAGGGTCCCCTGGATACTAGAGTTCCCTTTGCTTCCATTTTATAGTAGCAATCCAGTTTTGTCTGGTAATTGGGATCAATCACTCCGGACAACAGACTAAAACTTGAAGGAAAATCTGTTGGTTCAGAGGCTTGAGAAGACCAGAATGGCTAGGTAGAAATTTCAGTGACATCTTGTCATGTCCCTTGATGAAAGCATTGTCCCCTTAAGAACCAGGGCTAAACTCTATACCCAGCAACATATTTTTCAAAAATAATGGCAAAATGAAGACTTTTTCAGACCAATAAAAGCAAGCTGAGAGTCTTTCTTAGTTTATTTTTATGTGTCATTAAAAGTAAACCTGTCCTTTATTCACTGGTTCTTTTTAAAATTGTACATTTAAAAAAATTTTCTGCAATTTTACTGTAAGTATGTATTTCTTTTCACATTTTTTCTGCCTAGTATTCATTAGGTTTCACAAATATAGAAATTGATATCCTTCATCATTTCTCATTAATTCTTAGCCATTGTTTATCCTAATATCACCTCTATTTCACTCTCTTTGTTCTCTCCTTCTGGGTTTCTAAGTAAGCATGTGGTCGGCCTTCTTACTGCATATATGTCCCATATTAAAAAAAATTATATCCTTTTGGGTCTCCATGTTTTATTCAGCTAATTTCTTCTAACCTATCTTCTGGTTCATTAACTCTTTCTTCAGCTGGGTATAATCTGCTAAACCCTTTCATTGAGTTCTTAATATTAGTTATTATATGTTTTAGTTGTATGATTTCTATTTGGATATTCTCCAAATCATGTATATAACTTTTCAACAGTTTCTATCTCATGGCTGATAAGTTTAAGCTTGGTTTTTATTTCCTCAAATATAATAGTTGTTCCATAGTCTGTTGTCTAATAATTTCACCATCTAGAGTTCCTGTGGGTTTATTTCTGTTTTCTGATATTTCTCCAAATCCTTGTTCAGGATCTTGTTTCTCTGTGTGCTTGGTTATCTCTGACCCTGCTGGATATTGAAATTATAGGAATAATTTGAGACTCCAGATGATATAATCCTCTCTTGAATAGCTTTATGGCTTGTATAAAATACTGTAGAATCTGAGTTGATTAGTGAGCTACAAATGAATGAGATTCCATTGTATTGTTGAGAAATGTACATGTGGATTTGCCTTAATCTATTTATATCATCAAATTCCATAACTTGGGAAGCTAACTTGTTCTAATAGCTACCTTAAAATAAGACATTAATATTTCTGTTTTTTGCATATTTGATTAAAATGGATTTAATTAACATTCTAGTTTCTCTTTTAAGCTCCTTGTTGTATACTGCAAACACTTTAAAAACATTCCATAATTAACATTCTGAGTTACATGGCTTTTAGTTTTAATTAGTAAATGTATCTATATGTCTGAACTTAAAAACAATGTTTTTGTTTTAAAAAAATGTTTATGGCCGGGCGTGGTGGCTCACGCCTGTAATCCCAGCACTTTGGGAGGCCGAGGTGGGCGGATCACGAGGTCAAGAGATCGAGACCATCGTGGCCAACATAGTGAAACCCCGTCTCTACTAAAAAAAAAAATACAAAAATTAGCTGGGCATGGTGGCGCGTGCCTGTTGTCCCAGCTACTTGGGAGGCTGAGGCAGGAGAATTGCTTGAACCTGGGAGGTGGAGGTTGCAGTAAGCCAAGATTGCGCCACTGCACTCCAGCCTGGTGCCTGGTGACAGAGCAAGACTCTGACTCAAAAAAAAAAAAAAAAAAAAAAATTTATATGTGATTTTTATTTGTTACTACTGCTTTAGAAGATAATTGGCAGTGAAATTAATATGACAGTAATAGTAATTTTGCAAAACACAGCCATACCAATATTACTCTGTAATTTGTCCTGGTTATATTGATAGCATCTTATAGAATTAAAGAGATTTTGATCACAGTGATGTAGTCCCCCAGAGAATATCTCCAATACCTGCCTGCCTGATACCATGGAAAGATGTAGATAAAAGAAATACCTTTTGGAAGTTACTTAGAAATAATTTAGGTTTATTAATAATCGAGCATTGAACTCATACCTTTCCTAAGAGCTGCTGATAATTGTGCCTTCTTGAATTCAATATTCATTCCAATAAAAAGATAATGCCTAATGGAAGTAAGTCATAAAAATTCCTTTTTCCTTCTCACTCTCATTTCTTGACAGTCTAGCATCCTATTCTATTCTAACTCTTTCTTGAGCCTGATTACATTTAACCATGAGCATTTTATAGTTATCCTTCTGATTGTAATATCATTCCTTTGGGGAAAAAGAGGGTTTGAATTATGCTATTTTTCCAAGTTCTTCCAGAATTAGAAATATAATATTACACAAATAAGTAGTATATATATATCAGTTCACTTAAAATTTATTTCTTCTGAAACACAAGAACAAAAATTGTGTTTTTATAAATGGATCATCAGATATATCTCTTTTTTCCACAGGGAACAAAATCATACCCAAGCTTTAAATATATATATACGTATATATATATTTATATATATACATGTATATGTATACATATATATATATTCTACTCCATACCTCTTTATCATAATAGCTTCTCCTCATAATGACTCTATATTGAAACAAAATAAAACAAAAAGGAGATAGTAGATGCAGAAATGTTTTTTTCCTTCATGCATACATCAAAAAGCCTTGTATTTTGGCCTACTTTGTGGAGAAAGTAATTTAGCTTTCCTCTGATTGTATTTTCTTGTTGGTAGAATAGAGTGGTAATTTCTCATTTTGATGTTTTTTGGAAACAGAAATAGTCATATTATTTTTATTAGTGTTCTCAAAAATTTAAAGAGATTTTGTCTTCTGTAAAGTTTTTATTTAAACTCATTTTAATACTTTTGTCTTTTCACAAAACAAGAATCCCTGGAACAGTCACAGGAGTATAAAAAGGAGGAGGAATGAAAGAACAAGGTAGCTGTCTAAGCCATCTAACCAGGGGACTGTGGTTATACTTCATTATGCCTTGGAAGTTCTTTGACTCCCTAAGGTCAAATTTTCAGCTAGTGCCAGACCTAGAGCCTTGGGTCTGGATCCCAGATGCTAGGTCAGGCAGCTGAGTCTCAACACCATGAGAGACTTGACACCTGGGTACATGATCTGGTCTTTACCTACAGATTCTATGATTCACAAACTTGAAACTCTGAGTACTTTAGCTGAACTATTATAGGACTATATAGATACAAAAGATCCTCATCGATTGACTTGGATTTTATTATTTTATCTACAGCAATGCACTAGAAACACAAGATAACATTTTTAAAGAGCCAAATTCCTTCTCTATGTGGAAGGAATAATATTAGTTCTTTGTTTTCCTTCTGACTTGTATCCTATCTATTTTTTTCTCTTTATTTTTTAAAGCATCACCATAAACTTTTTGATTTATAGCTTGTTTTTTTACCCCTTCAGCAAAACCTTAGCTATCTGTTAGCTTATATAGATCTGCCTCATTTTAAAAGCTATAATATTCCATATATAATAATACATATAGTATACAGATACTATCATATAGGTTAATTTGTGTAACAATTGCTCTATTCACGAATGTGTGCATAGTTTTAATGTTTTTGCCACTACAAACAAGCAGCAGTGGACGTTTCTGTACCTGCCTTCGTGCCACTGTGCATGGAAAGTAAATAATGATACTAATATTATGAATTTCTGGATCTGAGAGTATAAGCATTTATAATTTTAATATATACTGTCAAATTCTTTTCCAAAGAGGCTGTGATAATTTACAACTGTACCAGCAGTGTAGTTTCTGTAATTTTGACCTCAATGTAGTCAATTTACATTTGCTAACATGATGGATAGAAGGCAGTCATTTAATATGGTTTCCTTGATCACTACCGAGGCTTACTGTAATTTCATGTTTATTGGATATCTGTATTTATGTCAGCCTGTCCTGGTGCTTTTCTCACTTTTCTATTTTTTCTGAACGCTTTTCTAATTAATTTGTAGGCTACATTCTGGACACTAATCATTTGCCTATTACGTTGCAAAGATTTTCTCCCAGATTATCACTTAATATTATTATTTTTTTCAACTTGAAATAATTTTTTCATTTTAAAATAGTGCTCAATTTACCGAAAAGTTGTAAAAGTAGTACAGAGAGTCCCATACACCCCTCACCCAGGTTCTGTTGTTAACATTTTTCATTACTGTGGTACCTTTGTCACAATAAATGAACCAATATCAATACTACATTATTATTAATGAAAGTTCATGCCTAATTACATTTTAATTATTATTAATGAAAGTTCATGCATAATTACATTTTATTAATTTTTTCCAGCGTTCTTTTTTGTTCCAGAATTTCATTCAGGATATCAAGTGACATTTACTCATTAGATTGCCTTAGCTTCCTCTTAACTGTGACATGTTCTCAGACTTTTTTATATTTTAGCATTGCTCAATATTTATTTATATCGAGATATATATCAGGAGGTGACATAGAGCATGCCGCAAGAATGAATAAGTCAGTAAGTGTCCTACATGCATACTGATAAATTATTATTTATCATATATTAAATTATTACAATATATCATGGCAATATATCATTACTGTTCACCTACATGTTTTAACCTGTTAAGTACCTGTGAAGAACATGCAAGATTGTTGCATAGGTACACACGTGGCAGTGTGATTTGCTGCCTTCCTCCCCTTCACCTATATCTGGCATTTCTCCCCATGCTCTCACTCCCCAATAATTATCTTAATTTTCAAATGAAGGTAAAGAAATGTTCAAAAGCTTACAAGTTATGGTTCAGGAACTTCATAATTTCTTATGCCTTAGTCACTTTTATATCAATTTTGTTCTTTACTACTAAAAAAGCCAATAAATTCCTGGTAATGCTAGTTCCCTACATCACTTCTCACCGATTTTTGAGGCCATGGCCACTTTACTTTCATTTGTATTTACGTCTATGTCTGTATGTATGTGGGTGCTTTTTAAAAAACGTTTTTAGCAATTTTTAATAATCATCCCCCTTGAAAAAATTAGGATTTAGCTCTCTGCTACTACTTCTTGTCACTACTCAGTAAGTACCTTCTCATAATCTTAATACTAGCATATTGAAATTTCAGTTGTGTCAATAGTCAATGTGTCTAAATACTTCAAATACATCAAAGATAACGGCAGTTGAGTCTTGTATTGCACCAACATTACTATTCCTTCTTATGCAACTTCCTTCCCACCCCACTGAAGGGATAATTGCTTTTTGTTTTGTTCTCTTAGTTTTCTATGTACTTATCACTGATTCAACCTTGAATTCTTTGTCAGTTGTCTAACACCCTTCATTCATCAAGAACTTTACTACTGTCATCTTCCTCAAGAGGAGTCTTCAGAAACCATCTGTTACATACTCTGCCTTCTTTGCTGGTTGTCCTAGCCTTTGCCTTGACTCCACTGCGATATTGGATCCCTTGTTTCTTTCCTGCTACGTTTCTCTTTCTCTTGGCTTTCTTTCTCTTTTTGAATGAACATATCCTCCAGGACTGTCCTGAGAAAGGCTTCATGAGAAGTATTTCTTAAGTTTTGCATATCTGAAAACATCTGTATTCTACCTTCAAATCTAATCAATAGTTTGGGATTTTTTGTAAAATTCTAGGTAAAACAATAACTATTTTCTGAAAAGAAGTTTGAAGACAATGTTCCGTGTTTCACAACCTCCAGTGTTGTTTTTGAGGAGTCTAATGTCATTCTGATCCTTCGTGGCATAACATTTTTTTTTTTTTTTTTTGGTGGTGCACATTCTTAGTTTTTCTTTATGTGAATATGTTTTAAATGCACCTTCATTCTTGAAGGTTATTACCATTGAATATATACTTCTGCATTGACATGTTTTTAAAAAATCTTTCTTTTGTTCAGCACTTTACAGATGTTCCACAGACTTGAGCCTCCATGATTTCTCATAAAAGTATGTCGTTTTCCAAATTATTGTTGCTCTGTAATGTATCTTTTTCTCTGGTTATTTTCATAATTTTTGTCTTTTTTTAACTAATTTGATTATAATGTGTTTAGGCATCAATTTCTCCAAATTTACCCTGTTTGTATATCGTTGAAGTTGCTGAATCTGTAAATCTGTCAATATATATCTTCCACCAAATTTGAGAGGTTTGTGTCATTATTTCTTCAATTATTTTCTTCTTCATTATCTTAGTCCTCTTCATCTGGGACTCCATTTACCTAAGTGTTGGACATTTTGAAATTGTCTCACGTGTTCTAAGGCTTTCTTAATTATTGTTTTAAAAAAACTCTTTTTCTCTCTCTTCTTCAGATTGGATGATTTTTATTGTTTTCATTCTGCTATTTAGCTAATTCAGTACACTTTCTAGTTCTGGAATTCATTTTCATTTGTAAAATGTGCATTTCGTTCTTCTTCATAGTTTCTATTTTTGTTCTGAGATTCTCTGTCTCTTAATTTATTACAAACAAATTACCTTATGTCTCTTTGAGCATGTTCATAATAGGTGCTTTAAAATTGTTGTCTGACAGCTCCAACATCTGGGGTTTCATGATGGTATTAATGTTTGAGAACTGTTGGGAACTTTGTAGGCCCCAAACTACAATTAAAGCTTTGCAAATCGGGGGGTAACTCAGCATTCTGAAAGTCACAGGTTCAGCTGAGCCAACCTCTTTTTTCCTCTTCTTCAATGTTGTTTTCGATGCTGTCATATTCCTCACCAGCAGCCTGGATACCATGCATCTGAGACAAAATTCTTTAGGCCTTCTGAGTGTGTCTTTCCTGAATAAGCCATTGAGGACTTTCAGGCAAAAAGAGAAAGCCTAAAAACTGTGTAACTGCTGGAATTGCTTCAAGTTCCAACATGTACCTATCCTATCCTGCTTGATTACATAATGTATAACTTTGTATTCAGCATATCAATTAGTAAAGTGTCTTGTACCCAGTAGGCATTTGGTAAATGTTTTAAGAAATAATACAGAAGCAGCTATGTATTTAAATTTTCTGTATTAACTAAACAAACAGAAAGTAGCTGTGCTTTATACTCATATAGCCATATTTTTTTGTAGCCTCTCTTCTGGATCATTTAGCTCTGCAAAATTACTTGCACAATAATTCCTTCCAACCAAAGCATTCATTATTGTAGCTATAACCAGACCTCTTCTGGAAGAGTCTTCAGATGAGAGTTAGAGAGTAGATTTTCCTTATTTTTAGTGACCTTGATGGTTTTGAGGAGTTTCATATAATGTCCCTCAATTTGACTTTGTCTAATGTTTTCCTTACGGTTTGGCTGGGCTTGTGGTCTGAGGAAGATCATAGAGATGAAGTGCCATTCTCACCATATCATATCAAAAGTACATGCTGTCATGATGACTCCTGATGATATTAACCTTAACCTTCATTACTAGAAGAAGGAAGTGTTTGAAATAGGCTGTGTTAGGTAAATCATAGATTTGCAATTATGTATTTGCTTTTTACTTTTCTTTCGTAGAAATTGACTAAAACTTTAACAAAAGTTGATTGGCACAAAAGGAGAAATTGAAATACAGATAATAGAGTTTATTTAATAATCCTGAGTAATTGCATGTTAAATATTTATAAAGTCTGTTGCTTTTATGAGTTTATTTATGAAAGATGGATTTTGACCAGGGGGCTTAAACTGGTTAAAGTTTCTCTGAGGCTATTTGATAAGAATGGAATAGTTTCCTATATTTTGTTCATAAACAGTAATATTAATAATAATAGGACAGGAGATAAACAGAATAAATAATGTTACAGCACATACTGCATTTATAATAATATACATTTGCAATTACATCTAATGACCAGCATTAAATACAGTGTATTAAATTATTCAAATTGCTCTTTGATATAAATTATGCCATTGATTAGATTTATGGTGGTAGCTGTGAGATGTAAACTAAATATTATGACATTCTTTAATTGAAATAAATGCTCGTACTTCAATTAATGATAATTTTTTAGTTCATTAACTCTAGAAATTTGTTTTTATAGTCTATTCAGAATTCTACAGTCAAATGAATTGAGATATAGGCAGCATGGGTTTATTAAGAGCAAATCAATGATCATATAAACCTGATAACTTTTTTTGATACAACGACAAGGTAGCACATAAAATGTGAATCAAAATGCAAAGAAGTAAAAATGTCTATGTCTGTCCCTCTTAAATCCTGTGATATTAAACATGTCCACTTCTCAAAGTATGATTTGTGGGCAAATGATATCTTAAGGTGTGTGACTTTTGCTCTTCTAAGCTCATCTCAGAATTCTTTGTTAGCCTCAGTGAAGTGTAGCCACATTCATACCTAGCCTAAAAAGTAAACAAAGTTAGCATAGTTTTTACCAGAGAGAGATAGTGAGTAGATATCTTCTAGAGGGAGTGCAGTATCTTTATAAAGTATTTAATGAGATTTTACCAAAACCTAATAACCTCACTTTAGCAGTTTTTAATGGGTAAAATATTTGAAGGACATTGAACAGTATCAATGTCTAAATGATATTTCTCAAAGAATGGTCCAAGGACCCATGTCAAAATCACCATTCACCTTGAGTACACGTTAAAATTATAGACTCCTTGAATCAGATGCTTAGGAATTGGGGTGGCAATTGCGTGTTTACCATCTTTTAGATTGTCCTTATGCAAACTGAAGTTTGAAGTCTGCTGGTATGAAGGGTACTGTTTCATTCATAATATGTAAGGGAGAATAAGAATGAATACATGCAGTTCTCTGTTAGAAAGATTTTCCTACCAAATAAGAAGTCTGGGAGAAGCTGTTTCGTGTTCCATGTTTCTGAGGGTGTCATATTCCATGTAGATGGTCTTCTCTTTGTTCATTTAATATTTGTGGTTATTGCCTGGTTACACTCAGCCTTGTAGTTAGGATATATCTGTAGAATAGATCATTATATCCTTGAGGGCAGGAATCATGTGACTTCATTTCTACATCCTTATAATCCTATTTAGATTTAGAGGACATACATATTTCATAATCTGAATTAGGAAAACATTAGCTAATTAGATTGAAATAAAGTGTAACCGTCGCTGTCTATTTGTGTTATTGTCAGTCCTAATGATAAATTATGACAAGTGATACTGAAAACAGCCAGCATAGTTTCTGTTCACTAGGAATGAATACAATTAGTTCTCCAGATTCTTTCCTAACATTTTTCATGCGAGCATATTCCAGGACAAACTTCTTTAATTGCTTTGCTTTTCGTCACATTTCCACCCTTCTCCCCACCCTTGAGGGTCATTTTTCTGAGGTGCACATAATAATGTTTGTTAGGCAATGTTTGGATTAAATGTATAATGGCCCTGATAAGTATTATTTGCGGTTATTTAAATAATAACAATAAAGATAATACAGAAAAACATGTTAAGGGTACTTAATTCATTCCAACCTAGTAGTAACAAGTGAACAGGTTTGGTTTGCACTTTCCAACTCTTTCTTGCTAGGAAATTATGAGATCCCCTTCCCTCTATTCCCTCAGTGAACTCAAATGTTTTTCCTATTCCTTGGAGAGTTGGGTAGGGAGAGCAAGACTGAATAGATACTGTGGCTGTATTTTTTCTGACTTCATCAATCTGGGCTACATGACTGTGAATAGCAGGATATAACAGCACCCTTTTGAAGGTCACCTGCTTTCTGGAGATGCCATCACACATAGAAATTATTACTTAGCAAATGTAGTGCTTTGCAGCCACTAAATTGAAGAATTGCCTTCTGTAAGCTCAGCTCTGTGCGGTCCTGTATGGCCACAACAGGCCACGTTAGGTAGTGTATTCAAATCCAGTTCCTCCCAACAGGGTTGCACTAGCCTTAGGGTCCTGCTCTGGGTCTCAGTATCTGGTGTTTGAGGTGAGTCTTCCTCACTAGCTCTCTGTGCGAGCTCTGTCCCTAGCATTGGTTCTGGTGTTGTGCTCTGGCTCTCTGGTGGATGGGAGCCTTTCCATGAACTCCAGCTCTCTTGGATAGGACCCTGGGCCCTCCCACTTTCCAGGTTCTAGTGCATGGGTCAGCAGTGACTTTTGACTGTTTTTGTCAAACAAGAGAGATGTCATTTCTGGTTTCTCCACTTTTGCCTGCAACCCCAAATTGTGAAGCAAGCCTCAGATGAAAATTTTATCCATCGGTTTCTCAGAAAACTTGTGGCGCCTTAGGATTAAAAACAGAATTACAATTTTGAAAATCTACAAGAAGAAAGCCAAGATATTTAAAGTGTACACAGAAAGGATTGCAAGTGCAGTTACATGGTACATAGCTCACAGTGCTTCATATCCAAGACCAGCTGAAGAGGCGCACACTAAGGCAGATGGGTGACTATGGCTTGAGTAAGGGGCAGTTTCATTCTTTCTGGTCACCCAGCATGCATTATCCCTTCTCCCTCTTTTTTTTTTTTTGAGACGGAGTCTCGATCTGTTGCTCAGGCTGGAGTGCAGTGGCACGATCTTGGCTTACTGTAACCTCCACCTCCCGCGTTCAAGCAATTTTCCTGCCTCAGCCTCCTGAGTAGCTGGGATTACAGACACCCACCACCATGCCTGGCTAATTTTTGTATTTTTAGGAGAGATGAAGTTTCACCATGTTCGTCAGGCTGGTCTCGAACTCCTAACCCCATGATCCACCCTCCTTGGCCTCCCAAAGTGCTGGAATTACAGACTCGAGCCGCTGCGCTGCGTTACCCCTTCTCTATCCAGTTTCTCTTTGGAGAAATACTTCTCCACTGTGCCCAGTCTGAGTGGGATGGTAAATTCAAGTGCCTGCTCTGCTGTGAGGGAAGCCAGGGGGATCCCTGAATCTCCTTCCGCCATCTTGAGCAAGGATCTGAGTAGCTGCTTCTTGACTTTTCCAAGCTGGGTTCTTCAGTCTTCCCTCCAGACTTGGGAGATTTTCCAGATTTTTCTCATAGATTACTCTATGATTCTTCTAGCCAGAGTTCAGCTTTTGTTTCTTGAAATTGAAGAAGCCCCCATCAGTAATAATGGCAAGTGGTGGAGAGTGATGTGTTGTCTCAGAAATGCTGTCAGCTAATCTGTTTTGTTCCAGAGAGAGCAACGGATACTTCCATCTTTATCACAGTATCGTTATTTTCAACCAATTGTTGCCTTAAGTTTAGGATTCTAGCCCATGAATCAGAAAAATATGTACACATTAACCTTCTTTACATCCTAAAGAATTTACAAAGGAAATATTTACACAGCAGTAATTCCTGTGGATGATGATGTCTCTGGGAGCCAGTTGACCCATCAAATGTCATTAGCATCATATTCTGCAGACAGTCATGTGTCACATCTTTTAAACTTTACATTAATCAAAATCACTAAAGAAATTAGCCACACAAGCCAGCCTCATTAGATCTAATTCATTCTATGATGTGTAATAAAACACAAAGAACACGTGGCCTGTATCAGGAGGCAGGATGTTCTCAGTGGCTCATGTCACGGGTTTAAATGGATATTGCTTCTCACTCAATTTGCCAGTTTTGATTGCCACATAAGCTTAATTAATTCATAATTGACACCTTACTCTTCCCATTCCAGAAAGCTGTCATTGTTTACTGATTTGTATAATTTACTGTCAGGGGTTGGGGGGACCAAAAAGGGTCTTTATGGAGTTTGCAGTTTTGAAGCGAAGCACTGAAGACCACAAACATCAGTTAGAAAATGTCACCTTTTGGGAGGCCGAGGTGGGTGGATCACGAGGCCAGGAAATCAAGACCATCCTGGCCAACATGGTGAAACACGGTCTCTACTAAAAACACAAAAATTAACCGAGTGTGGTGGCGTGTGTCTGTAGTACCAGCTATGCAGGAGGCTGAGGCAGGAGAATCGCTTAAACCCTGGAGGTGGAGGTTGCAGTGCAGTGAGCCGAGATCCCACCACTGCACTCCAGCCTGGGTGACAGAGCAAGACTCCGTTTCAAAAAAGAAAAGAAAAATGAAAAAAAAGACAAGAAAATGTCATCATTCAGCTTTTGAACCTCAAACTGTCACAATCGAACAGCTTTTATGAAACTTTAATTTTCATGACAAAGAAATCCAAGCAACGCATTAATAATTTGTGTTTGTGGAAATTGGCAAAGAGGTATCATGTGAGACTGTCTTTCAGAAGCAGACTTGTAAGTTCTCTTTACTTTTCACTGCCAGATTTACACCAGTGGTGGAAAAAGTGGGAAGCAAGTCTTGTGGCGAGATAGTGCCACCCCGTGTTAAGAACTTCTGCAGCAGAATGCCCAAACTATATGGCAGGGTTGTGGTAACGTCTTCAAAGTAGGCTGTTTCTCTAGGCTGCGTGTGTTTTCCGGAAGTGTCAGTCATGGGAATGTTTCCTTGTGTCAGTCCTGCAGAATGGGGCTGAACAAGGAACCTTTAGTTAAATCAAAAAATGATGATTCCCACTATCGCCACCAGAGGATGTTCTAGGCACGTTTTTGTCAGAGCAGCTCATATTGACTAAAATAGCCAGTCCTTCCAACAGAGGTAGCATAACGGCTCTGAGGATGTGGAAAATCTCAATGTCAACAGCAGCTCATAAAATGGAAAAGAACATGGCATCAGCTATGTGTTTAGAAAAGTCTGAGGCGTTTAGACTAACTGTTCTTGAATCATTACCATGATACTGACAAGCAAAGATATTTCTGAGAAACCTGTCGTATTTAGTCCTTGACTGCATGGTTAATAGAGAAGATAGCATAGGCTACCCACACACCACAATTCTTTTTGAGTTTCGGGAAAGCAGCCATTTTGGTTGATACATTTTTAAAGATTATTGTTTTATTGCTGTAATTCTTATGGTGAGACTAGGGTAGGTAGAGATACAAAGAAGAGAAAAAAGATTATTTTTTAAAGGGAATTCAGTCTAGCATTCCTTAGACAGGGAAGAGGAAAGATTGAGAAGTATGCTTTACATTCATCCAAAAAATAAACTATAAAACACTATCAAAAGGGTAGCAAGACCACCTGTTATAGATAAGAGCTTTAAAAACTGATCTGTCATAGCAAGATCTGCTATCAAGTATCAAGTGTCAGGCAGTACTTAGAGGCTGAATCTTGCATTGGTGCCAAGGAATATACATTGAAGCTGAAAAGCAACCTGCCTCCCATCAGTTTGCCTCATTACAGAAATGATATTCTTTTTGCATGCTGCAAGAACACTGAAGAATATGTAATATATATTAAAATGAGTACCCGTAACATGTTGTTGAAGGCAAATCATCTGCATGTGTGTGCATGTGTGTGGGCACGCAGAGGCTAAAAGCACAAACCGCAGTTTTCAGGTTTGAGGGCATATGTTTTAATATCATACCTATTTTATGGAACATTCTCTGCTTTTACTAAAAAGGCGTATTTTACGTTTATTTATTTTATTGCGATAAGAACACTTAACATGAGAGCTACCCTCTTAAAAGATTTTTCAGGGTGCAATACAGTGTTCTGAAGGCATGGTGTCGCACAGCAGACGCTTCTTAAGGCTGAATAATATTTCACTCTGTGTGTGTGTGTCATTTTTTTCCTTCATTTTTCTATCAGTGGACATTTAGATTGTTCCCACATCACAGCTATTATGACTAGTGCTTCAATGTATTTAATTTTATAAGGTTTTCATTTATTTTTATTAAGTTCTCTTAGTAAAATAATTGAATAATATGTATAAATTTTAGTGACAGCTGCAGTTCTTATGACAGAAAGAATTGGCAAGTGGATGCCTACAGGCAGGGAGAGCAGCAGGCAGGTGGACTTCAGGTATGGATCGATCCAGGTTGCTGTTCTATGGGGCTTGAGGAGCATAGCAAATACCGTCTTACCCAGAAATGCTGGGAGGGAGGCAGTGCATAACATCACATCTGGAGTTCTGTTGGTACAATACTTACATCTTACCCATTTTTTTCTGTTATGGAAATTCAAGCCATCTAGGCAATGGGAGACTGGTGTAGCTCACAAGATTATTGTAAAAACGACCAGAAATACTAATGTAAACCGAGTAGCCAATGCTTGGCCTGTAGTAGGCATTCCATAAATATCAGCTATCATTATTTCATTATTTTGTATTTGCTGTCAGCCATAGTTATACTCTAGAAAGGCCACACTCCATTGCCCTTGTCGGGTGGGGAGTGGGAACTCTGATATTCAGAAAGTTCAAAGTATCACCTGAATTATTAGAAAAGAAAATCCCATGAAAGGCCCTTCCAGGCCCCTTCCTAGAGTGCACCTCATAAGAATCGTATCGTTTAACTGTCACCAACCTGATGATTCAAGATGGGCTGATTTTTATCAAAGGCATGAGGGTGACCCTGGCAGCAGTGAATCTTGGTGTCCTGATGCTAGCGAGGGAAGCCTGAGATAAAGCAAGCCTGCACTGGACTCACTGGAAGGCACTGGTGTCAGGCAATACGTCCGCAGGAGAGCCTGTGCCAAAGGCCTGCCCCTCGGTGGGAGTGAAGGGAGGGGCTGCAGGGGAGGGAGAGCTGACAGAGAAAAGCTTCTTTCTGCTCACTGTGAGTCAGGTATCCGAGCGAGACCATGATATTGATATTTATCATTATTGAACATCATAGTTTTCTTAAAACTTATTTTAAAAGCCATCTGAAGAAAATATCTGAACCTCATCCTACTTTATTAGAGACAGATGCATTTATCAAGTCTTTCCCTGCACACCCCTCTTCAATCTATTTTCTAATATTATGCTAGTTACTGTAAAATAACTACGACCAAGTTGTTAGATTTTGCCAGAACCAGGAGGCCAAGTTTCCCAACAAAATTCGATGTTAAAAAGAATTTGGGCCTCAAATTAAGGACAGACTTTACCTTGTTTAAGTGTATTTTGTAAACAGTCAAACTTAAAATCTGATTTTGAACATACACACACCAATTTGAAGAGAATTTGGTACATGACTTCTTGATATACGTGTGTATATATATGAGCAGCAACTTCAATTTACCTTCTCTCTACTCCATCATTTCTCTTTAACTTCCTCCAGTAATACCTGTATCTTCCTTAAATTTTATTTTTAAGTCTGGACATTTTTCTCTGATGAGCCTGGTATTCTTATTCCTATTGTCTTCTATTTTTTTCTTTCTTTCCTTCTTTTTTCTTTTTTCTTGCTTTCTTGCTTTCTTTCTTTTTTTGAGACACAGTCTCTCTCTCTCTCTAATCCAGGCTGAAGTGTAGTGGTGCGATCAGAGCTCACTGCAACCTCCACCTCCTGGGTTCAAGCGATTCTCGTGCCTCAGTCTCCTGAGTAACTGGGATTACAGGCGGGTGCCACCATGACTGGTTAATTTTTGTATTTTTAGTAGAGATGGGGTTATGCCATGTTGCCCAGGCTGGTCCTGAACTCCTGACCTCAAGTGATCTGCCCACCTCGGCCTCCCAAAGTGCTGGGATTACGAGCATGAGCCACTGCACTCAGCCTTGTTCTCCCATTTTCTTGACTCAATTCTTCTGTCTTCCTCTTCTACAGTCTCCTCCTCTTAATTGTCTTCCTTCCCTTTTTTTGTAGAGGCAGGGTTTTACCATTGTCTCTGTAGAGATGGAGTTTTGCCCAGGCTTGTCTTGAACTCTCAGACTCAAGCAATCCACCCACCTTGACCTCCCAAAGTGCTGGGACTTATACTTCAGTAAAATATTAATAGTGACAGGTGATCATGCACTATGTAGCAACCAGCTTCCCATGATTTATCTAACTTACTAATATACCAATCTGATAAAAAATACTCTTATTTCACCAGCCAGGCCAATATGGCAAAACCCTGTCTCTACTACAAATATGAAAATTAGTTGGGCATGGTGGTGGGCACCTGTAATCCCAGCTACTCGGGAGGCTGAGGCAGAAGAATTGCTTGAACCCGGGAGGCAGAGGTTGCAGTAAGGAGAGATTGCACCACTGCGCTCCAGCCTGGGCAACAGAGGGAGACTCTTTCTCAAAAACAAACAAACAAACAAACAAAACTCTTATTTCTCCCATTTTACAGTTTGGAAATTTGGCATCTTAGATAGTAACTTGTGCAAGATTAAAGAGGTAGTAATGAGTAAAGCCAAAACTGAACACAGGCACTGTTGCGTTAGAACCACGCCTTAATCAAGGGCCATCTCTCTTTCTCTCTCCACCCTGCATACGCTTTTAAATTAATTTCCTCAATTGGGTGCCATGAGTCTTTGATGCTTGAGTTTTACTTTGGATGAATAACAATAATAATAATCTACAATATTTATAAAATTCTTTTTTTATATGGTGGATGCACATGCGATTTCTTTGTAATCTTTATAACTGTCCTGTGAGCTAAGCAGAAAAGATATGATTATCAACAAAATTACCCAGTGAAGAAGATATTCAGCTTAAAGAAAGAAATCATTATTTTTGCATGTGAGAGAAACAATGTCACCCTGATTTTAAATGTCACCCCAATTTTGAAAATAGCCTCTGGCTTCTCTGTGAAATCATTGGAATGAATGGTAGAAGACAAGAAGCACTACTCTGCATGAATAAACCATGAAATATATTTGACAATAAAATTTTCAATTAATGTGGAAATATTTGCTCTGAAATCTTGGCTCTTGAGAATTTAAGTCCTGGCCAAATATTAAAAATATGTTTTATTTCATTGCACAAAGTACATTGCAGACTCTTAGATGCCTGCAAAACAGAAAACTACTGTTTTTGAAAATCCTGAATATAGATTAGATTGATGGATTTATTGTGTTGGGTGAATTGGATTTGCTCCGACACTTAGAAGGAGTCTTTACCCTCGCATGTTGCAGCTCTGTTAGGAAAATAGACACTTTTATTCTGATCAACTTTTACATAGTGGTTTTCCTGGGCCTTTTGCTACTCATTAGTATCTTTCTGGCATCCTTTTAAATTTAGTAAATGTACAGAGAGAGAGACAGGGAGAGTGAGAGATTGATCAAGATCTCTGACCAAAGCATTTATTTAGTAGTGTGTACTTTAAAAAAAGATCTGTGAGATGTCTCAAATATACAATAATACATTTAAATTAAAAAAACATTTTCATGCAGTCATTTTACTCATCATCTTAGCATATCCTAATTTTAAGAGTTCTGCTTTGCTAAGACTTGGCATTTGCTAGCGATCTGTACCCAGGTTTGTTTATTTAAAACTATTTGATGCATGTAGAGTATCTTCTATGTGTAAGTCACAGCCCTGTATTCAATAATATGAAAGAGGAGAAAGGAATAAAAAAGGAGAATGGGGGCAGGGTGGAAGAGGTGGGCAGTACGTGAAGGAGATAAAATAGACAGGACACGTGGCACCTTCACCCACCATAAGGCTGACTCTACCATCTCAGAGCTTCCTTCAGGTGCATAAATGCTACAAAAGACTTTTGGCCTCCCAAGGTAAACCACATAAACATTATGCTTGAGCAACTGGAGAGTGCAGAGCACTTGGTTTTTCTGCACACACATGTTCTTGCTTTGTGCTTATTTCAAACAGGTGCAGTTGGTAAAATTATACAATACATGAGAACAGGAATTTTCAGGTCAGGAAGTGTAGTTATGGGGTCATGTCATTAAAACCATGTATTGAAATAGACATTGTCAGATTATTTTTTAAGTAAAAGGGATTCTAAAGTGAGTAACATGTAATACGTTCATGGAATCATTTCTTAACAAGAGCAGCTCTTGCAACACACACTTTGCAAATCTTGGTTGCTGGGAATTGGACCAAACAGATGACCAGTTGCTTTAATTAATCCATACTCAGCTGTTTTCATGATGCCACTCTCATGCATTTGTTTTTCCATTAAACAATTATTTATCATCTGTGTATGTGATGGGGATTCATTATCCAATAAGAAAATTTCAGATCCCGGGTTTAGAGGAAGATGCAGACAAATGACCAGACCCACACAGGATAATGGGATCAATGCCCCATCATTGATGCATTTCATGGAGAGCAAGGGAGGAAGATTTGACGTGGATATGGGCAGTAAATAATACAGGTAGAGCTCCGATGGCCTCTCAAACTGAATTGTAGGAATAGTGGATGTGGCCACTATAAACATCAGAAATCGACTGAAAAACTAAATTGTAAATGAAGAGTGACAAAAATTATGCAATATATTTATCTCTAGTATAAAAAAGTGTTGACTAGGGACATTATGACAAAGGCAGAAATTTGTATTGAGCTGATGCAAACCGAAAACAAAAAGTCCTCTAACTAATCAAACAAAAAAACTCACGATTTTGAAGAATGCTATTTGTTTAAGGTCAGCTTCACCTAGACCTCACTATCTCTATAACACAAATGGTTTTTCCAAGGCCAAAAGTAAGTAAAACTCAGGTGATCATGATCAAAAAGTGCCCTGTAAGAATGGTGACCTTTTGAGCTGGATCTTAACTAACTGTAGGCTTTTAACAAGTGAAGATCAGATGAGGCCAGGTGAGACTCCTGAGCAAGAGGAGAGAGCAAAGACCAGAACTGGATTTAGGAAACATCAAGAAGTCCTGATTGTGCGTAGCAGAGAATTCAAGATGGCAAATAGTTGATATTAAGGTTGGAAACGGAGATTTCTAATGTATTGTGGCCCATCTTAAATTTACTAGAAATTAGGGCCACTGAGGATGGTATAAATACATAAATACAGGTATATTAAAATTATTTTAATAATGGTGGAAGTTTCATTCAATAAATTTAAAGAATAGAAAACTTTTGTCCAAAAAATTATTCAAATTATCTTTAATAAAACCTCCAAATATTACTGATGCTGGAGCATACTTTTTTGCAGCATTTTTCTGCACCTATATGACATTGCAGATTGTAAACATTCTGTGAATTTTTATGCTGCTTTTTTTTGAACTCAAATAAGACTTTTCTAATGCTTTTTTATTTTTAATGTATCTTTGTTATACAAGCATAAGTCTATTGGACAAATATAACAGTTCCTTATTACTCTGTTGTTGAATATTTAGGATCTTTTTATTTTTTATTTTAGTACTATACACAACTTTAAGATGAATGTTTTTTGTCTACTGGTCCACCCATCTTGCTTCCTTGTGTGGTTGTTAGGTACAAGGTTTCACTTAGTCCACTCTATTCCTCTATTCTAGTCACACGAGTACCTCAGGCCTTTGTCTGAACTACCTCTTTGAAAATGTATAATACATTTTCTCCAAGTCTAATTTGTTAAAAATAATTTTGTGCAGTTAACTTTTTCCCTTCTAAAAGGTACAGAAGAACAATTATGTTTTGTGGGAGTTATTTGTTGTTAGGTTGAAAATACCATTTTCCAAAGGCTAGAAGCCTTTTACAGATTATCTTAATAATTGCATTAATTTATACCTTAATTATTGATTTATTCAGTCTATTTTTTAGTACATTTTAATAATTTATATGGTAGTGTAGACTCTAGAATCAAAGAGCCCTCTATTTGAAAGTAAAATCTGCTGTGTGCTAGATATATGACCTTGGGAAATTCATTTAACCCCATTAAGCCTAAATTTTTTAGTCTATAAATTAGACTACTATTACCTAATACAGTATTATTATGAAAATTAGATGATATCCTGAATATAAAGATTAGTTATTAGTAGTAATGTTTAATTTGCATTTTCTAAATCTATTTGTAATTTATAATCAAAATCACTAATTTAATAAGTATTTATTGATTATATGTCATATATTAAGTATTATGTAAGCTGCAGAGACATAAGTTAGATACAGTCTAAGATCACACATTAGTGATGACCAATATGTAGTCAAACAATGGATGACTTCAATTTATGGCAATATGAAAGATTAAAAGCATAAAAATCCTCCTGCTACAAAACACCTAGAAATCCTGAATTTATAGAAAGGTAAACCAAATCCATAGAAATAAAAATAAAGGGAAATCAAAGTAGAAAACTATTTGCTGCTCTAGCAAGGTGTTATCCCTCTTAGGAACCAGGACTTTGGGTTATAGGATATTAACAGATAGGAGATGGGGTACTGGGTCTAAAGGAGGTAGGGTATGGTGATGAAATGCCAACATAAGGTTTAGAAATTCTTGGATGTTTTATTTCTCAGCTATAGAGTAGACCTGGCACAGCACAGTGGCTTGTGCCTGTAATCCCAACACTGGGAGGCCGAGGTGGGTGGATCACCTGAGGTCAGGAGTTCGAGACCAGCCTTGCCAACGCAGTGAAACCCAGTTTCTACTAAAAATAGAAAAATTATCCAGGCATGGTGGTGCATGCCTGTAGTCCCAGCTACTCAGGCAGGAGAATGGTTTGAACCTAGGAGGCAGAGGTTGCAGTGAGTGGAGATCGTGCCACTGCACTCCAGTCAGTGCACTCCTTTCTGTCAAAAAGAAAAAAAAAAAAGAGTAGACCTGAAAAATGATTGGCTGCCACAATCAGGCTAATGAAAACTGAGCTGTTGTCCTGATCATGGGGATGAGATAAGAAGAAATAAATTAACCTATACTAAGATTTGGGTAGGATTTATACTATCTGTTTGATCTTAAAGATCTTGTTCTGAGAAGGACTTTCAAAAAGCACTTAAAAAATATTCCAAGCTAAAAATAACCTTGGAACATGAGGCTGAAATAAAGGAAAATCTGTCTGGCAGAAAATATCCTCAGCCTAGGACTATCTAAATGTAAGTACAATACACAATTACAATTCTACAAGGAAGCACTTCACCATGAGTGAGTGTCATCAGGCACAGTAAACAATCCAATGCAGTCCTGAGAAACTCAGATAAAAGTTTAGATAGGAACTATATAAAAAAAATCTTTTTAAAAATAATTGAAGGTATAAAAGATAAAATGAAAACATGAGAAAAGAACGAGATAAGCAAGTTTCCCCAACATTTTATTATAAGAATTTTCAAGTGTAGAGAATGTTATGAAAATTTTCGCATAAAACTATACTATTGTTAACATGTTACATTCGCTTAAAAACATCTTAAAATGATAGACAAATTTATATATCAATTTATCTTATTTCTTGTTGTCTTCAGATTGAGTTGCAGATATCAGTACTTTTCATGCCTAAGCAATTCCATGTACATATTATTACTACATTTGTTAACTGTATTGTTAAAAAGTTACATTAATACCAATTTTTGTAAATAACATTAAATATATTATAAATAAATATTTGTTTATGATTTTCAAAATAAAAATTACAGTGGAATTAATAATTTTAAGTGCATCATTTAATACTTTTGGCAAATACATACACCTGTGTAACTCAAACCTTTATCAAGATACAGAACATTGCTATGACTTTATATCCCTTCTAGCCAGTAATACCTTCTGACTCTACCCCTAGCAACCGCTGTTTTTCCTTGTAGCTAAGTTCTGCTTATTCTAAACATTCATAAAAATGGAATCTTTAGGTTTGTACTCCTTCATGTAGGTTACTTTTACTCAGCATAGTTTTGAAATTCATCTATATTATGTTAAAATACCAAGACTCATTTATCTACTCTCTTATTAATGGACATTGGGTTGTTTCCAGATTTTGTCTGCTATGAATATTCTTGTACAAGTCTTTTTGTGGGTATAGATTTTCATTTTTTCTGGGTAAATATGTAGGAGTAGAAGTGCTGGATCAAAGGGTTTATTTAGTTTTGTAACAGGTTTCTAAGCTTTCTCCTAAATTACATTTCCCAAGAGTATATAGAGACATAATAAGGTGGATAAAAAGTTTGAAATATATCTAGGAGAGGTCCCAGAGCGATCGGAGAGAATTAGTAGTATTTAAGGCATGAATTTTTCATAAATTTCTGAACAACGTCGGATTTCCACATTCAGAAGACCTAATGAGTCCTAAACAAGATACATAAAACTAAATCCACGCATGGCCAAATCATAGGAAAAATGTGTAACATCAAAGACAAAGACAAGATTTTTAAAAGCAAAGACAAAGACACAGCACAAACTGATATGTGACTTCAGAGCAGTGATAAAGGGAACTTGTAGAGAATGGAATATTGCTAAAGTGCTGAGAGAAACTAATGGCCAAATTAGAATGGTGCAGTCAGGTAAACTTTCATAAAAAAATGAATATGAGGTAAAGACAATGAAGATACCTTCAGATTAACAAACATGAGCTAGAGAGAGGGAGAGTTTATTACTCTCAGACATTTGCAGAGAGTATTATTCAGGAAGAAGAAAACTGGAACAAGAGGAAAGGAACAGTGAACAAATAACTTGACAGACTTGAGCAAAAATGAGCCTGTGTAGTATAATTTCATAATACCCTGATAATTAAAAGCATGGATTCTGAAGCTAGACTGGGTTTGAATCCTGTTTCTACCACTTACTAGCTGTGTTAGGTAGGGTAAGTCAATTAACTTCTCTGATTCTAGGTTTTCTCACTCAAATGAGGACTCAAGGAGTTAACATCTGTTATGTCAGCAACAACGTATTGTATATTTCAAATTAGCTAGAAGACAGCTGTTGAAATGTTCCCAACACATAGAAATGATAAATGCTCAAGATGATCATCACACATTCTATGCATGTAACACACAGTCACATGTACTTCATAAACATGTAAAATATTATGTATCAATAAATAAAATTAAAATAAATAAATACCTGGTGGGTTATAATATTTTTAAGAAGCATAATTATAGGCTGGGCATGGTGGCTCACGCCTATAATCCCAGCACTTTGGGAAGCTGAGGAGGGCAGATCACTTGAGGTTAACAGTTCAAGACCAGCCTGGCCAACATGATGAAACCCCGTCTCTACTAAAAATACAAAAATTAGCCAGGCATGGTCGTGTGCACCTATAGTCCCAGCTACTCGGGAGGCTGAGGCAGGAGAATTGCTTGAACCTGAGAAGTAGAGGTTGCAGTGAGCTGAGATCATGCCACTGCATTCCAGCCTGGGTAACAGAGTGAGACTTAGTCTTTAAAAAAAAAAGAAGCAGCATAATTATAAAGCTTGATCTAACGAAATTATCACAAATCAGTGGTGAAAAAAGAAACAGTATTATGCATCATACGTAAATATCAATAATATAGGGCGATAGCGTTACAGGTGAACTTGGAGAGTCTTTTTAAAACAAGGTAGAAATAAAACTTATAAAAAATTATAACCGAAAATATTAATAAAATTAACCATATAAAAATTTAAAAAAATATGTCCATCAAGACCATATAAGAAAAAAAAGTCAAAGACTGCCAGACGATATTGATAGAATGTATAATAAATTCATGGATTGCTACCCAGGAAATATAAACAACTCCTTCAAATCAGTAAGCAAAAATCCAACCACCACATTAAAAAGTTGGCAAAGGATAGAAAACAGATTACTCACAGAATAGGAAATGCAATTGACCAACATACCTGTGAAAAGTTGCTCAACCTTAATAATTTTTATAGAAATGAAAATAAAAATAACCATGAAATGCAGTTTCATATTCATGACTTTGAAAAAAACAATCGGTTCTACAGTACAAAGAACTGACAAGTGTGTGAAGCACTGGAGAGTCTTATACACTGCTAGTGTACTGCTAGTGCACATTGAGCAAGATCTGATAATGCTCTGAGATTTAATATGCATTGCAGGGACACTCACGCAAGCAAACCCAAACATAAAAAAAAGTCATTTCTACATTCTTTGGAAGAATGAAATACTGGCTGCAACCAAAATATCCATCAGTAGAAGAGAAAATACATTATGCATAGTAATACTGTGGAACAGTAATTAAAGTGAGTGAAGCAAAACCATCACGGATTAAATGTTGAAACAAAATGCAGATTAAAAAGGAGCAAGATGCAAAAGTATCCATATAGTATACTGGTTCTATGAAGTTACAAGCATCTAAAATTGCCTGATTATTTTACAAGTGAGGAAGAAGGCTAATGTGTAAGGACACACATGATAAAAGTAAACATCTCTGTAGGATGGGGGTCAGGGAGATGTACTCAGGAGGTCTCAACTATATTCGTGAGTGGTAGCTTCATGGGTTGTTGCTACCTATTTCTTTTACTTTTCAAAAAACAAAAACATTTCACCATAAACAACAGAAGCTCCTTTCTCTGAAATAGTTGCAACAGTTTGATAATTGCTGTAACAGCGATGTGTAGAGAAAGCAGGGAAGCACTGCTTAGCACTTGGAAGATTTCTGAGAAGCAGAATGTGCAGCTGACCTACAAGATGGATGAGATTGTCTAGGCAGTGAGGGAATTCCAGCAGAAGAAGGCCACAGCCAAAGTACCTGGAGCATGCCAACACCTGATGTGAATGGAAACCAATGTCAGTAATTCGGTGTGGCTGGAGCACATGCCAAGATCAAAACCATTTAAATACATGCAGGGTCGTGAGGTGCTTAAGAATGCAGCATCTGCACCATCTGGATTCAAATCCTGGCTCTGCTCTGCCTTCTACACCATCTGAACAGAAACTAATTATTTAATCTCCCTGTGCCTCTGTTTCCTCATCTTTGAAATGGGGCTGCATAGACAATACTTACTGTTAGCTGCCATTGTGGCTGTGAGAGTGATGAATGCTTGCAGCAATACACTTGCTCCTACAGGCACACACTAAATCCTATGGATTCCCTTTATGAATATTTCTAACATGACTCCCTTCCACTCCATGTCAAGTCCTCTGCTTGAGTTCATTTGTCTTTCTCAGGATGATTTGCAGTGCCTACAAAGTTAAGGGAGGGTCTTCAGCACCCCATGGCAGGCCTTCCCTGCCCCGGCCTTGCCCTGCTAATCTGGGTGCCATCCCAAGTAATATGTATGCATCTCATGACTCCATACACTGGATCCACATATCATGTGCTTGATGCAGCACAAAAATTCGGCACGGAAAAAGATAATAGGAAACAAAAGGGAAGTCTTTTATTTTTGTTTGCTTAATATACCTCTTCACTAGATTTAACTCTCTTCTTCCTTTTCCACCCGCTTGTTTTTGTACTCACTATTTCTAGTTTAGTGCAGCTTTCTTATCCTCGTATCTGGAGTTGGTACTAAGAATTGGTATCTCTCCTTTCCCTGTCTCATCATTTTGACTCTGGAGGTAGAATGTGTACCAGCCATTAATGCCATTTTTCATCTCCTCCCAGAAACATTTTGCAACCCTTCCTTGACTCTGATGTAAGCTCATTTGATTGTCCCTTTTCACTTATATGCTTTCTTGGATATCAAAAGAGATCTGGATGAGGCATTTCTTTGAATTTGTTAATTCATCTGCATTCTAATCTAGCAGTTCCATTGAAGGCATTATTTTTAAAAAAAGAAGTGACATAGTATGTGCTGAGTATGTACTGGATGAAATATGTATTATGGACTAAAAGGAGCAAGGCCACAGACAGGGAAGGTAGCTGGCATTAGTGGGAAGAATGGGTAGGATTGAGGACCTGAGCTAGATAGACAGCTGAGCAATTATAGGGAAAGAATGAACACCAAATACATTCGTAGGGTAGAATCCACTGCACTGGAAACCAGGTGGATTTGGCTGGTTCATGATGAACATTCAGCAGATCAATAAAAGGAATGGCCTCATGTTTTCACCTGGTTGACTGAGACACCAGTCACTTTCCAGAGCTAGGAAACATGGGATCAAACAAAGTTAACTCAATTATCCACATGCTGAATTTAGGTGTCAGTACCATAAGTCCTCACTAAACATCATCCATACGTTCTCGGAACCGTGACTTTAAGCAGAATCACTATAATGAAACCGATTCTACCATAGACCGTTTGATATAAAAAAGAGTTAAGTTCCGATGGCGCATTCCTAGTAACAAAATCATCACCGAACGTGTAAATAAATACTAAAAATCCTTCTAAAATTAACCTTTGAAATAACTGTGAGTTAAATACACATTTAAGAAATATTAATACAAACAAATAAGGTAAGACTTACCAAATTTTTGGTAAGTCAGTGAGTGATGGTGTTCATAGTGGCGGTAGGTTAAATCAAGGAATGACTAGGGGAGGATACTGAACATTCCCCACGAAGGAAATGATGGATATGCTGATTACCTTGATCTAATCACTACACATTATATGTATTGAAGCATCATTATATACCCCATGAATCTGTACAATTATTATTTTTCAATTAAAAAACAAAATTAAAAAAGGAATAAATGTTTGCGAGGAGAAAATTGTCAGGAGCAGCCCTCCCACCACCACACAGTTCAAAACCGAATCATCACAAACACGGCAGGCTCGCTGAGTACTTTCCTCCTTCATTGCTCATTGACATGCCATCTGTATGATTAGTATAGACTTTAAGATATTTTTATTTTACAATAATTTGTATTAATTCATTTTCCAACCTGCTTGTTCTTGTTGCAGTCCAGTTCAGGTAGGTGGGGCTGATCCTGGCAGCTCAGGACACAAGGCGGAACCAACCACGGAGAGGAGGCTGGTTCCATCACAGAATGCACTCAACACACACCCATAGACACTCACACCGGAACCAGGCAGACCTACTAACGAACCTAATGGACACAGTTTTGGGATGTGAGAGGAAACTGGAGGACCCAGAGAAAATCCATGCAGAAGTGCAGAGAACATGCAAACTGCGTTCAGACAGTGGCCCCGGATAGGAATTGGATTTTTTTTTCCCCATCAAAATTATAATGAAATCTGCACATTGAATGAAAGGCTATTGTTTGGGAACCTGCTGCATACAGAATCTATCTACTTTACTATAGTAAAGTATATATTTCTGGAATGGAATTTCCTCTACAATTTGAGAATTCTTTAAACATAATTATAGATTACCCTAATAAGTGTAATTATTCTCTTCAAGCAATCACTGTGCATTTAAAATGTATTTTTGTTTGTCCAAAGACCACAGTAATAATACAGTGATAAAGGCGCTATGGGCATTGATCTGCATACATTTAGATAATATGCTATTCTTCATGTGCTCAGCCACTCTATTCTTTGGTAAGAACAAAGCTATTGGCAGGACTTTTTATTTGTGACACACTCTAAGACATGAAATAGTGAGTGATTCCTGCCTATGGGAAAAGGAGATACTGCTAAATATTACCCAATGTGTTAGGTAGTTTTCAAGGAGGGCCATCAGCTTCTCCTCTCCTGATGCTCTTATGCTATTCTTCCCACCAAAGGTGGATTCTGTTTTCCCCTGCCCTTGAATTTGGACTGCCCTTGTCACTTGCTTTGGCCATGCCATGTGGCAGATGTGAAGCTGTGCAGCTCCAGACCTAGCCCTTCGAGGGTTTGGGAAGTTCTGCTTTTGTTCTTCAAGGACCCAGCTGCCATGCTGTGAGAAAACCCAGAGGATCTTTCTGGAGGGAGAGGCCACTTGAAGAAGCTGTGGAGGGAAAGATGCCACATGGAGGGGACCCCAGCCTTCTTAGGCTTTGCAACCCATGGGTGATGCCAGGCTGCATCAAGTGGAGCCAAAGATTCACCCAGGTCACAGAGAATCCAATTAGATTTTCAACATGATTTTAAGCCACTAAACTTTGGGAAGATTTGTTACACAGCAGTAGATGACTGAGACACTCAGGTAATTTGTATGCTCATCATTGAGAGACCAGAAAATGATAAGAAACTGTGTGCAGACTTTTATAGGGACACTTTCTCTCACTTCCCTAATGGTACTTTTATGCCACTTGTCTGTATCTATCAGGTTTTCATTTTGTTCACTTTCTTATTTTTAATATTTGTATATTCTATTTTTAATTGGCAAAATTATATATTTTTACTGTGCAAAAGATGAGGTTTTGATATATGTATACATTGTGAATTGGCTGACTCAAGCTAATTAACACGTATTACCTCATATACTTACCGTATTTTGTGGTGAGAATACATAAAATCTACGCTCTTAGTAATTTTCAAGTTTAAAATATATTTTTATTAACCCTAGTTAGCATTATGTACACCAGATCTTTTGAACTTGTTTCTGATGTCTGACTGGAATTATTAGATTTTAATTTTATTCCATTTCCAACAAGCTTGTTCCCATATCTGGGTTTATTTTTGCACATATGAATTTCTACTTTTTAGTTTAAAATTATTTTGTTTCATGCCTGCTTGAATTACTGTGATCTTCAGGGGAAAATTTCTACTCTGAGAGCCTAAGAACAATTATATTGCTTATGGATTCTAGCCATGTGATGTTTTTAGAGGTATATGCATGACACTGAACTCATAGCATTCACTGGGAATAAAATTGTTAGGATTTAATGATGATCTCTTTAAAACATTTATTTGGTAAAATCTGCAGGTTTGGGAGACCAATATAATGACAGAATTATTTGGGAGACCAATATAATTGCTAAGTCACTGTGAAGGCATTGCTCTATTTAATGTGTGCAATTTTGCACAAGCCAAGTGGAACTAATCAAAATATTGAAGGTAAGTTCTTGCTGCCAGCACTCCCTCAACATTCACCAGTCTAGCTGTTTACAAGGCCAAAATTATGACTTTATATATCGTGAGTGAATTGGATTCTTTATAATAAACTGTGGCCGAAATTAAGCAATAATTCCTTCTAAAGTGAACTATTAGGTAGCGATGTTTCAGCTCTTCAGTTCTTACTGCACCTGCCGCTAGTCCATCAGGGGTAACACAGGCATAGGTTTAAGCATTCCCACCATTTTTTAACCTATTTTCAATATCTTTGTTTTTACACACACACAGTCTCTCTGAGTGTGTGTCAGAGACTCTGTGTGAAGGGTGGTCTGGCTTCCTCTTTGATGGCCCCTCCCTGTGCCTGCTCCTCCTAACTAGGGCTAACCCTGCACAGGTGCACAGCGACTAGAAGGGGTCCTTCTCCTATTGATGTTAGTGTTTGCCAGCCTTGCCCTGCCATGGCCCCTTAAAGCTCATCTTCAAATGCTCTCCCTCAATCTGCCCTTTCTCTTCCAGAGGTTGGCCCTCCCACCAAAATTCATCTGTTCTTCAGAGCCAGGTTCTCTGACAGTGGGTTGTCCCCTGGTCTAATTACACGATACAAGACAATGTGTTGGCCTAGAGGCGTGTCCCTAAGGATGGAATTTTTAGGAGTCCGTTTAGTCCACTGGAAAAACATTTGTAGACAACATGGGATTTTTCTTCTCTTAAAGCCCAATTATTGGTGGTTTTGTAAACTGGGACTACCACTTATAGACAGACTCATCTGGAGCTTTCGAAATTTCCTGAGCTATGTCTTAAACACAGTAGTAATCTCAGAGGTAAGAGTCAATGCTCAGCAACAGTGAGACAAATCTGTCAAAATCACCTTGTTGTTTCCATATATCAGGCCAGGAATCACCATCAGAGCCAAGGACGTAGATTCAGGCACAGGATGATGGTGTAGCTAGCAGACATGAGTCCAGGTTACCAGAGGGCAGAGTGGAGGAGTCAGGAGTGAAGGGAATGGAAGGTGCAAGGCAGGATGGGCTTGAGCACAGGGCATGTCAGGTGCAAGCATGAATGGGATCCCAGGTGTGTTACTATTAGAGACAGAAGTCCAGCTGTATTATTATCTATCACCCCACATCCTCAGAAGAGAAGGGCTTGTATCTCAACACACTTTGTTGAAAAAGATAACAAAGTGTAATATGTTTTTATAAGATTTTATCTTAAGTGGTTAACAAATACACACTTTTTTTTTAATGCTAAGAGACAGAATACAGAAGCTACTTACAACGAACGGATCACTGCTTAAAACTGGACACGCCCATGTGCACACCTGGGCAGCACACACGTGTTAATCTTTATTCTGACAAGGAAATAGATTTGCTGGATCTTGAGCATTTCATTTGGAGCAGATTCATTTCTCTTCCCTTTTATTCCTTTTGGGGATTATACTACTTTGACATCCAATTCACAGTTTCTAGTGACGGTTTAACCTCTAGCTGCTACCTGTCTGTGCTTTTTGGGGTCCCTTAATGCTGTCATTTAATCCTACCCCCTCACATGCACAGACTACCTGGCTGGATCCTCTGCCTCTCTGTCCAGATGTGTTAGTGGAAGGGGGCTGTCACTCCATATCATGATGGCCTAATTCAGTGGGCTATGATGCACACCGGCACCTGGGACCAGCTGGCCTGGGTGAGGCAGGGTTGTGGAGGGGTCCGTGTGGAAGAAGGGACAGTGACCAAAACCAGTAAGAGCTGGAGCTGCGGGCACTGGATGAAGGCTTTGGATAGCTGTACCAAAAATTGATGTTTTTATTTTATGGCTTTATTTTTCTTCTTAAGAACTAAACATGCCTTCAGTGTCATTAATATCATGTAAATTAAAGGTTGAATTAAAGAGTCTGGAAGATGGGCAATAATTCTTATGTTCAGAATTGTTTTTTCAACCACTGGTGTGGCTACACGCATTTAATAATGAACTGCTGGGAAAGTTCCCTGTTTTAAACAGGAGAGTAATTATACTGCAATTATTGTGCCTTTTTCCTACAAATGATCATCTTGATATGAAATAGGCTACTCAGTGAAATTTACTGATGTATATTTCTTTGTGTTATATTCCTGAGATACTTAGAGAAAAAAAAGACATTTTTTAAAGATTCTGAATTTTTGGAAATGTTGTCCATCATATCCCGTGGAGGGTTGGGGTGGAAGCCAGAACTGTTGAATGCAGAGGCTGAACCCTCAGATAAGTTCATCAGACAGCTCTGAGCACTGCCAGCTCAAGTTCCATTTTAGGATCCATCAGTTTCTAGCCTTCATGAAAAGGCAATTTTGCCTAAAACCTATAGACTTCAAAATGGGAAGCAAAGTCATTCAAAGGCTGAATTTTACTTCCTTAAAATTTTCTTAAGACTCAAACATCAAAACAAAGGCTTAAAAAATCCTGCTATCAAATGTGTTATTTTGCATCCAAATAAAAAGCCAAAATTTGAGTTTTTATCTAGGCATTATTTCTCGTATTACAAAATTATAGCTATTAACATTAGCATTCATGAAAAAAATGTGAGATTAATTTCCAGTGTGTGCCTGGAATTTTTCTCTTATCCTCGGTCCACTGCTGTTGGTTAGAGATATGTCTTTTATACTTACATATTCTTGGTTGGAGCAATTCTATTTCTGATCACATCCCCTTGCTTCATAGACAGTGGGATGCCTTTCCTTTGTAGGGTGAATAAAACTGTGTTTACTTGCAAGTCACATGAAGTTATATAACTTTGCTTTGAAGGTTATGTGTGTGCAAACCTCAATTAACAGATATCCTTTAAAAATAATCTTTGCAGGGGATATATGATACCTGTTGGTTGTCTGGGTTGGTTTCAATCATGTTTACTCGGTGTATTTGTCTTAGACTATTGCCTTTAGCTATCACATTTTGGTTGTCTTAGTTTCTTTAACATTTTATTTTACATTCAACTGTTTTCATACACTATAATTTGTCTCTGTATTATTTTCTTAATCTTCATGTCTCTTAACTTTTATCATATTAATATATATGATTATTTTATAGTTTTGGACTTTTTCTAATTTTCAGTTTTAATTTTTATTGGTTACATCCAATTTATCTGTTTTAGTTAGGATTATGTTCAGGGACACAAAACAGAAAATTAAAAATAGTAAGTTTCATGAGAGCTGATGGTTTTGTAAAAGGGAGTTGCCCTGCACATGCCCTCCTACCTGCCACCATGTAAGACTTAACTTTGCTCCTCATTTGCCCTCTGCCCTGATTGTGAGGAGACTCCCCAGCCATGTGGAACAGTGAGTCAACTAAACCTCTTTCCTTTATAAATTATCCAGTCTTGAATATGTCTTTATTAGCAGTGTGAAAACTGACTAATACAGAAGTAAAGTGGCAGCGAAGTTCAGAGAAAGTAACAACAGGTAAATGAAATAAGCATCCAGAGTGGAGGAAAAACTGCTAAGGTTAAGGGGGAGTGAGTGGTAAATATGCAGTGGTGAGAAACAAGGTCAAAGAAGACAAAGGCAGGAGGCCTTTGCGGCATTGTTGCACGTTAAAACTTGTGTCCTGAAATAACTCCCAAGGAGACATGGCTCATGGAGAAACAGGGCTTTAATTATGATGTGCTTATTTATAAAAGAAACTGTTGTCATTCATTCATTCATTCAACAAATATTTATTAAATTCCTATTAAATCCCTAGAACTTTGCTTGCTTTTGGATGTTTAGCAGAGACAGCTGTTGACACTGTCTCTACTCTCATGAAGTTACAGACTACTCAGGGAAACTAACATCAAACTCATAGTATATAATGCTTTAACCTGCAAGTAGTATTCTGGATTTTCAGGTGAATGAGAAGGAACATTGAAAGACAAAGAGTGGGGTTTTGTGTGTTTAAGGAGCAAAGAGAGATTATTATGGCTGAGATAGTGGAGCTGTAATAAGAAGGCTGCCATACTCCAGATCCCAGAATGGTAAATCCACTGACACCTTGAACTGTGCACCTAGAGAAACTGCAGGCACTCGAAAGGAAAGGAGGGGAGTCAAGGGCAAAAGGAATCAGGGAGAAATGGTAGAAAATGAGGCTGACAGTATAACATGCAGGGACTTGGGGGTCATGATAGCTGTAATTTCACCTGAAGAGCATTGGGAAATCTGTCTGAGATTTGAAGTAGGGTTTGATGCGATTTATGTTTTAAGAAGTTTCTGGGGCAGGGGCTTGCGGGAGGAATGGCAAGAGTATATGCCAAGGCCTGTTTTCACAGGTTACATGACCTCATTGTTGTCAGTAGGGACTAACTCTGAGCTGCTTTTGTAATTGGTTAGTAGAGTGGTATCCACTCCCTTTAGCCAGTCTTACTTATGTCTGAAGACATGAATTTATGGGATATCTGTAGTCTGTGGTAAGACCAGTGCAAGGCAAAATGGCATAAGAGAAATAAATCCTGCCATGTGACCCTTATTAAAAGCCTAATCCATGCAACTGAGCTATCCAGAGATGGACACCCAGAATATCAGCTAACAGGTATGCATAATCAACTTTTGTGTTGAAAGTAAAAGCAGATTTTATTATCAGGTGTGGCTACGGTCATATGTACCTCTTGCACAAACACTATAGGTACCAACTGCTACTAGAAACTTATCAACAAAACTTGGCTAAATGTGCCATTTTCAAGTTTTTTTCAAGACACGAAGACTTCATTTTTAATTGTATTTCCTCTCATGTACAGAAACTCAAGTTTAAAATCTTAAACTATATGTCTCTTGCCTTGTACATTAGAGATGGTTCCTCATAGGTAAGAAAAACAATTTATTCTGAAGGATGGTGTGCAATTCATCCTGAAATTCTTATTTAGCTCTGATCTCTTTCTTTCTACTTTTATCTGTTGAGTGTATATGTCATAATATCTTAAACCCCAGTTGGATCCCTGTCAACAAAAGTATTTCTTTTGAACTAACTAGAATTTCTTAGAATTGCAAACAGATTTAGAAATATGGGCTTTATGCTCCAAGGGTTGTTGTTGTATTTGTACTCATCAAATACCTCAAACTCTGCATATGATTAAGCTGAATAATTATGTCTCAAACTGAATATGTGCAAAACTATTCAAATATATGAACGTGCATATATGTAGATCTGTGAAGATAGTTGGATTAAACTGTGAACACCACTCTAGGATTCTCAACAGAAAAACACATGTCAAAGGACATGTCTTATTTTCTTGAATGTAATATATTTTCAAGTTATATATTTTATATGAGCTTTTCATCTTACAATTAATATTAATTTAATGACATTTTTTGCAATTAAAGAATTCTGTCAGTTCTTTTATTCACTCAAGCAAACATTTATCAAGGGTCTGTTATGAGCAGAAGCTACACTATTATTCTAGTCAAAGCACAATTATTCAAATATTACTTATCTAATTTTAAGATTAAACAGGCCTTTTATTTCTCATTCTTCCTTTTCTGCTTGCTTTTTGAACATGTAATTGTTCATTGTTCTTTAGCATCTCTGCCAGATGATGGACAGGAGAAATAAAATGAAATAAAAATCAGATCAAACAATTCTGCTACTTGTCTGCAAATTTGGTAGGAAAGGACATTGTAACTTTTTTTTTTTTTGGTTTGCTCTGTCTTATGAGTTTTCAGTAAGTTGGGTCTCTGAGTGACTAGATGTTTGAGCAACATTTAGATTTCAACTGTTCTTTTTCCTGTATCATCTAATGATTTGGTTAATTAAAATTTCACTTAATTTATATTTACCTTTTAGATTTTTTTTTTTTTTTTTTTTTTTGAGACGGAATCTTGTGCTGTTGCCCAGGCTGGAGTTCAATGGCACAATCTTGGCTCACTGCAACCTCTGCCTCCTGGGTTCAAGCAATTCTCCTGCCTCAGCCTCCAGAGCAGCTGGGACTACAGGCACATGCCACCACTCCCAGCTATTTTTTTTGTATTTTTGCAAAAATATTGGCCAGGCTGGTCTGTAACTCCTGACCTCATGATCCACCCGCCTTGGCCTCCCAAAGTGCTGGGATTATAGATGTGAGCCATCGGGCCTGGCCACCTTTCAGATTTTAACAGGGTTATGCTGTTTTAACCATGTTACTTTGGTTGAAGCATGGTGAGGCCAAATGCAGATCAGGGGAGAGAAATGAGATTCATACATTTTTAACACAGCACCCTATCTTAGGTAGGGCCACAGTGGGAAGCACCAGGGTTGGTCAAAAGACTGAAGGAGTGAGGAGAAAAT
This sequence comes from Aotus nancymaae, assembly GCF_030222135.1. Lineage (NCBI taxonomy): Eukaryota > Metazoa > Chordata > Mammalia > Primates > Aotidae > Aotus > Aotus nancymaae. Next base: position 11,277,483 of record NW_026988450.1, on the reverse strand, counting down.
GCGGGTGAAAGCCTTTATTGTGTTTTATTTGGAAGAGATGGGTGAGGCAAGGTACACAGGTTTAGGATGGGCTGGTTTGAATATTTTCAGCAGGCTCTGGGCACAGGGGCTGCTCCTGGTTGTCTGGTATTTGGCCTTGGGGTGATTAGGACAGGTGTGTTGTGGCCCAGAGTGTGAGAATCCAGTAAGGGAGGTAGTTGAGGGTGCGAACTTAATTAGCTGCCCAGTCAGGGGAATTGACTGTTCTCTTGCAAAGGCCTTAAAACTGATCCAGACAAAAGTTTAAAAGAACTATATTGCATATATCTATTAAAATACTTTCAAATATTTCATGACAATGTCTGCTCACTGTCTGTCACCTCCCAGGTCCTTGTTACTATAGCTCTGGCTCGAAGCCCTGTGACTGACTTCTGTCCAGTGTGTGGACCATTCAGTGGGGGCCATTTCTCCATAGCACAGCCAGACTGAGCTTTAAAAACGACAAGTCTGCTCTCCCTACCCTGACCCTAGCCGCAGTCCCACTGGAACATTTCATGGCTTCTCATTGCTCGTAGCATGAAAACACAGCTCTGATGTGATCCTGCATGGCTGGATATATGTCCCTCCCTTTGTTGGCTCATCCCCAGAGGCCTCGGCTCCATCTGGCTTGCCCTTCTCTCTTCATATATGCAACACTTTTTACATGCTCTTCCCCTTCCCTAATATGGACTGACTGCATTTTATTAGCTTTAATACACTATTACTGTAAAAAGAAAAAAATCTTATTTTCCCAGGAAAGGAAAAAAAGCTGCCCATTAAATCATGACTGAATGTCTTGCCAATAACACCCAGTAACGCAAAATTAGGCCTCTTTAGTCTATTTTTGCATTCAAACTTCTTTCTTGTATTTGAAGGGATTGGCAGTGTTTCCTGCCCTCAGTCGCATTATGTAGTGTGTGATAAGCCAGCATTTTGCACATTGCTCAGTAACAAGACATTACAGCTCTGTCACTTGTGAGCACCTTCCTTTCTTATGTTGCAAAATGCATTTTGTAGTTGCTTTCAAAGAAAATATGGAATTGTACTATTTCCTCCAATGACAAATACTTGCTTCACTAATAACAAACCTAGTTCTCCGGTGTTCTTACATCTTTCCATCTTCACAATAATCTTTCATTTCCATGGCAAATGGACAGCATCTTAAAATGTTTTGACAGCTGTCAAAACAACAATGTATATACTCAATTGAAGAGAGGACTGTCTGAACAGCAGCAACAAAATTCAAGCACAAACAGGCAATAATAATAATGTCACAACAGGTTCTCTTCTGTTTTTTCACTGGAGTCCATCCTCTCAAAAAGCAGGAAAAATTATGATTTTCCTCTTTTATTCATGATAGTTAAACTCATTTGTCAATTTTCATGCCGCAGTCTCTCGAAATCTAGTTGATGCCAGCCAGCTTGTTATTTAGATGCCTGGAAATTGAGCGTTGTCTGTAAATAGGAAGACTTCACTCTGAAGTTTATTTTGAGTGATTTATAAAACTGCCCAATAAAATGATTGTAATTAATGCTTCTCTATACCAAGAAAGGTCTTCTTTTTAACCATGGTCTCATTCAAACAAAGCATTCCCCATAATCCTATGTTAACTAATTTGAAACAGAAAAATCTACTTTTTATGGAATCATTCTCTAGCTATTTGGAAATCTAAATTATAAGTTATTCCTTTTATATAATTAGTAGACAGGCATGCTTTTCCTTTATTTCAGGAGACTCTGTTGGCTTTCCCCCAAGGATGTGATTACATCACCATCATCATTGACTTTGGCATTTCTATGGCATTTTGTACTTTTCAAAGAATTTTTACATATCTTATCACATTATGTGCCCCATGTTTACATATTTTAGTTTCTACTCTTTAGCCATGAGTATGCAATAAATGTTTCCTGTTGAATAAATGAGTGAGCAAATGAATGATCACCTTCATAATGTTCCACCCATGATAATTTGGAGTCGCATTTGGTATGTCTCATATTCAGTAGTATCGGTATAGAACTGGCTTATTTTCTAGAACTTCTTCACCATGGCTGGCAATGGGTTTTTGATCCAATGCAAATTGAACTCTGAACGAGTTATGATAGAAACATATTTCTTCCAAGATTTTCTTTTAAAAGTAAGATTTAGATGAATAGAACAGTGATAACAAATAAGTAAGGGTTGAAAAAACTGTCCTTAATCTTGTATCAACTTTCAGTTATTTATATTTTTTATCTTGGTGTGGAAAGAGTTAACATTCACTAATTATCTACTAAGTGTCAGGTGCCTGTAATAAATATTTGACTACATGACTACATCTGATCTGGTTATGTGTTGTTTTTCTCTCGCTAATGCTGTGGGTAATATTTCTTTCAATATCTCCTGGTTAGTTACGAAAAGATTTTTGTTTTTCACTGCTTCTCACAAAGGTTCTCTCATGGACGCTATCAGTCTATTACAAAAATGACCTTGATGTACATTGATTCTTCATTTGTTTTCATCTTGGTTGGGTGAATTGTTTCCTACCTGAATTGGATATTGCTCCAGCATCCCTTGGGTGAAGGGCTAAGGATCAGTATTTCAACCTCTAAGCTCCCACTCACTCTCTAAGGTCATCGGTTTCCCTGTCCTGTGAGACTCATCCAGCAAGCCTGAGAAGTCACTGTCTGGGCTGAGGTTGCACTTGTGATGAGCTCTACAACCCATCAGTTTCTCCATGGCTCTTTCTCTTTTGGTACCTAGGATGCTATTTCCACGGACAGAGAAAAACAATAGTTCATTTACCTAATGGACCTTCACCCTAGTTGATGTGAATGAGAACATCAATTGAGAGTTTTCTCTTAGTTTATGTTTTTCTTCTAATCGGTTGCTTTCACAGCGATAGGTATGCAGATGGCTTTATATAAAGACCCTGCATTCATCAAGTGTCAGAGTGAGTGGCTACTGGTTTCTCAGTGCTAACTTTGCTGTTTGCTTCTAAGTTTTCTACTTTTTGCTGACCTGCAATCCAATGAAGAGAATACCAAAAAATAAGTAAAATCTCAAAACTTGCAATTAAAAAAACAGTTCTCCTAATCTTGGGCTGAATGAGGCACTTACTACATGTTCATTTCTGACGTAACTAAGGAAAAAGACTTCATATGCTTTGTGGAATGTCAAGTACGTTGAAAACTTTGTTTCTATTATGACATGCACATGGTAACCAAACACATTGTGTTACCGAGCCAGTTCCTTGAGACTTACACTACCATCTCGCAAATGTTTTCATAAAAAATATGAGTTTGAGTATTGTTGGATAATACATACTGAGTTACTGTGAGTTATAAAAAGTATTAGAGATGAGATATTTAAAATGTTGAGCTGCTAACATTGTCAGTAGGTTTTTTTATTAAAGAAATTTATTCTCTTTCTAAAAGAACAAAACAGTTTGAGAATAAATTAGAAATAAAGGTGAAAATAAGTAAAGCCAAGATTTTAAGTATTCCCTTGGATAAGGCCCTTGAGAGTTGGTACTCTGTACATTAAAATGGTATCCTTTTTGTTTTATCCAAGTGCCTACAACTGGGAATAGTCAATAGATAGTAAATATTTTTTGTTGGAAATTTGATTACCTTCATTTCTCAAAGATCTGGATTTAGTTACTTTCACTTTGACTTTCTTTGCTACTTAAATTTATTGCTGCAAATTTAGGAGATAACTTTTTCTTAACAGAAGAATTCAATTTTATAACCAAGTGATTTGGTTTACCTAAAGCTATATTTTATGTAGCTTTATTGCACATATTTACTTACCATATTTCTATTCCTATCCTCATTATTCCTCATATTCATACATTTAACTTGCTAGGAAATAATTCCATGCCTTTCCCTTTCATTTTTCTAAGTGTACAATTTACAAAGCTATTCACAGGATTTCATTTGTGCTATCCATATCAGACAGATTTTTACTTTCTACAGATAGAATTTTCAGAATAAATTCTTTATGTTCAATTGCCGAGAAAATAGTTTCCCTTGGCACCTCTATGATTTCTTATATATATAGTGTTCTTGTTCCTGTGTTTAATTTAAAAAGTTTGCTAGAGAAATGGCAATTTAAAATAATCCTTACTTTGCCTCAATTAAAAGTTTGAAGGTTTATCTAACATGGAAGTCTCTACAATTTATTTGCCACAACCAATTCTCAGATGGTTCTTATGGTGAAGTGAATGTATTATATTATAATGCCATCTTAAGAAGTGACTGGAGCTTTCCAGTGTGTTTATAGTGATGTCTGAGATCTCTATTTGACTACCATTGTGTTCCCTGCTGTTAGCTGGTGATGAGTTGGACATTCAAACCATTTCAGCATAGGCCCAGTAAAGTGGAACATTTGTAAAACCACTGTGAAGACTATACCTTCTAAATAACAGTGAAGAAGTTCTTGCAAATCGCCTCTCCAGGGGCACTGTAAAACATTGCCATTTTCTGATGATAGAACAGTGGTAGTCAAATTGCTCTCCATAAATTTACAAGAGTAGGAAAGTCTGGAATCATATTTCTCATTATTTTGGAACCTTACCACAGCCAATTTCAAAATCTAGAAAAGCTCTGAAGCGTGTTCTGTGTTGGAGATTTGAAGAGAGAGGAGAGACTGTGATAGTTATCAAGGAGTGGAAAGACTGCTGGCATATGGGAGAGTAACGTGGGAAGGACGAAGGAGAAGGGAACGTTTCATTTCCAAACATAAGATATGCAGGTTGTTAACCGCTGTAGACAAGAACAACTACACACTGAGATAATTGCTCTTACTTTGAATATTTCTCAGTTTCTACATTCAGCTCTTTTGCTGAAGTTACATACATGAGATGATATCAGGCGCCTCCAAAAGCCTTATAGTCAATGAGTTTATTGAGTAAATTGCAGGTCAAAGAGAATGGGAGAATAGGCAATGACAGCCTGGCAGGGCTATAGTTTGGCTGGTGGGTTTGATATTTCTTCAAATCAGATCACATGAGTGGGCAGCAATTTTGCTACTATAGGACTGGCCATGCACAGTGTAGTATGTTGGTGCGAAAGTAATTGCAGCTTTTGCCAATTACTGCAGTTACTGCACCAACCTAGTAATTTCATGAGTAGAAAGTGATTACAATATATTTAAACAGCAGAGTGTGGGAAATAAGTTAACATTCTCAAGTCCCTTGAAACTTTGCTTGACTTAATTTTTAAAACTTTTTTTTCAGATGTTTCTCTCTTACTCCTTAATTTTAATTAACATTTGATTGCCATGAACACCATGTTTTGGTTAGCCAGGAAGTATCTTCCTCCAAGAAATTGGTATTTCTATTCCACTAAACCATCTTTTAAATTAAGAAAGCTCCTCTGATGTATTCCCAAACTTCATCTCTTCATGTTTCTTAACAGCGATTTTCAATTCTACCTCCTTTAGGGAGAAGTTTGGCTTCTTAGTGTCTGTAATGTTTTTTGGTTTTTAGTGTCTGCACTACTTCAAATCCAACTTCAGTTTTCATTTTAATGAATTTATTGTCATAACAAAGTATGTGAATTTTGTCAAAGTCAATACAATGAGTTTTGGTGTCTAACCTTTCAGTTTGGTCAATGGTAACGAGCCTTTATTTTCTAAAGTCTCTTTTTCCAATTCAGATCTGGGGATAGGCTGCTGCATGGTGCAAAACCACTTTGTTTATTGCCTTTTTTCCGTCTCCAAAGGATGACAGGAATTTTTGGTTCAAATTCTTTTGTGTGACAAGTTATACCATTCCAATGATTGAACAACTAGCTTCCTTAACATTTTATTGTGTTTTGTCACTCAAAAAAGAAATATGTTCTCATTCATTTTCTTGCATCATTTTCATTGAGTTGGTCTTTTATATTTCTTGGAGACTCATGTTTCAATTGGGGATCATGGAATTAATATTTGATCTGTCTTGTATTTTCCATATTTGAAAGCAATAAGAAAATCAATACTTCTGTATAAGGGCGTTTTGTTCTAGCTCAGTGAATACATTAAAGGAGGTAGCGTTTGTATATCTGCTTTTAGGCCTGGCACTAGCTGATGTTCAACAGGGTAAAGGGTCAGCACGCTAGTAGAACTTAAGTGGAGCTTAGTATGATTATAATTAGCTCAAATATTTGATTTAAAATATACTCTTGCTAAGCGCGGTAAAATTTGTTTATTAACAAGTTACGATGAATTGCTTCATCCTTTCCTTTCTTCCCTTTGATGTAGTTGAAAGATTCTTTGTTATCTTATTCTATCAAAAAAAAAAAATGACACTCCAAGGGGAAAAATGTAAAGGCATGGATCCTAGAAAATTTTAGCTTACCGATAAAGATATTTTCCTTTATCATGTTTTCATCACCGGAGTGTGAGATCAGATTCACCTCTGTATTACACCGTCACCTCAAAACACTCCTGGTTTAGGTTATTTCCTTTCTTTCTTAGAGTGTAATGGATCGTGTTTATTTATTATTATTATTTTTTTTTTACAAAGCATCTTAAATCAGATTGCATTGTGTGATGGTATTCAGAGAGGTTAAGTAACCTGGCGAAGCTTACAAAGGTAATATGTGGGAAGTGGTTTTTCAAATCTAGGTCTGGATTACTGTTCTTTCTTCCATACAATACCACTCTGGTGGTGAGAACTAAAATCGTTTATACCTGAGCAACTTGTCGTCTATATTAACATGATTGTATTATTTGTCTTTACTAACTTTACATTTCCACTGTTTTCATCAACATGACTACTATTCCAGTGAGATGAAAATAATTTTATTGTTTATACCATGGCCATTCTGCAAAAATCCACTTAAACGAGCATTGCGGAATACATAGCCTCAAGGGACTGTTTACTCCCTGACTCTTCTTGTGCATCGAAGCTTTCTCATTACTTTGTCCATTGATCCTAGACCATTGTAGCATTATCTTTACTCAATCCCAGTTAAGCCCTAACACTGAAACATGTCTTAGTGTCTAGACTCCAAAACCTTATAAATATGCCCTCCCCAATGTGCTGCTAAGGCCAAATCAAGGGAGAGTTCTGCCTTACCGTGATAAGTAATCACCTCTGCTCTGCTTATCTTCAAGTTGGTTTGCTGATATTTTCAGGGGGTCAGAATTTGAAAATGGTTAAGCCTTACGCTTCTTCGATTAGAGTTTCTAGGACATAAATGCTAAGTGCATATCTTTCAGTTAATTACGAAAGAGACAACACACTGTCCCCTTGTTTCCATTCCTAGATCTGCTTCTCATTGGTTGTGTGCACTGAGTAAAGTTACGTATTTTCAGTTTTCTCCTCTGCAAGACGGTGATTTAGGATACAGGGTTATTCTCAAAATTAGAGATAGTATCTTTGAAAATGCGCTGTAGAGTGCTATCTAAAGGCAGAATGATATTGTCATTGGTATTATTTATTCCATGTATTGGTACTAATCATTCAACATCCAACAGACGTCAGGTTTCTGGCTGGAGTCAATAAGTGTTGATGAGGGAGCCCTTGTAAAGGAAGATATGCCTCAGGTTTCTGCACTGTGGGGCAGGATGGTTGTGTGCCATTTTCTCAGGTGGGGAAAGCAAGACAAAGAGCAGAAGAGAGATTGGGGCAACAGTCGGGAAGTATGTGGGACGACAGTGGATGAGCCCCTTCTAATGACATTAACTACTTCTTTGCAACTAACTGTTTTTTTTCAGGCATGCATCCTTGGTTCATTTTTCTTTTCTGTTTTAAAGGTTTAGACACTGCTAAAGGCTGAATATTTGTGTCCCTTCAGAACTCATATGTTGAAACCTAATCTCCAGCGTGATGGTATTAGGAGGTGGAGGCTTTAGCGGGTGATTAGGTCACAAGGGCTAAGCCTTCATCAGTGGGATTAGTACCCTTATAAAAGAGACTGCAGACAACTCTCTTGTCTCTCCACCATCTGAGGGCACCACGTGAGGACCATCTATGAACCAGGAAGCAAACCTTCAGCAGAACTCAACCATACCAGCAACCTGCAGCCTCCAGAGCTATGAAAAATACGTGTTAGTTGTTTAAACCACCCTGTCTATAATATATTTCTTATAGCATCCCAACTGGACTAAGACAGATAATAATCCAAATTGATTAGTTCTATCTCAGATCTTGAGTTTGGTTTCAATGTCATCCATCACACTGGAAATTTCCATCTAGATTTTCTACAGTTGCCACAACCTCAACCTGTCAATTACTGGAGTAATTACCTCCCTTATGTTGGCTAGCAGAACCAGGATCCATTAGGTTAACCAATTATCCTAACCTTTTCTCCTTCTCCCTCCATTCATCCACTCATTAAATATTTACTGATCACTTTTTTGTCTGGCTATTATTTTAGGCTCGGGAGATACAACCAGCAAGTCAAACAGACACAGTCTTTGACCTCTTGAAGCTAACAGTCTTTTTTAAAAAAACATATTTTATATTCTCTGCCCTTGCTTTTTAAAGCTTTTAAAGGCAGTATTTCTCAAAGTCTGTGCCTTAGAATAGTCTTAGGTTGCCAACAGGTGATAAATGAAAAACAAAACACACACACACACACACACACACACACTCTCTCTCTCTCTCTCTCTCTCTCTCTCTCTCTCTCTCTCTCTCTCCAGAAATCTTCTGAGGTCATATGAGTTGAGAGAAATACGGTAAATAAATTTTAAAACTTTCTCTACTGGTGGATTTCTCTGAGGCCTCATGCCTCTTGTAAGTGACACTGGACAGCACTTGTGAAGTTACTTGACCACAAAGCCCTTTGTCTACGGACCACTTAGCTGGCACAATGTAGTTGAGAAAAATCTTTAAGCAATGCAGCTCTAAAGAGTGTTTTTACTAATCCTTTTGTTTGACGATTATTGCAAGCCTACTTTGTGTTTTGTGTTGCTATTCTTTGGTTAAAGACTGTGGAGAATGAACTACTGTCTCTGATGTGAAGGAATTTACCTTTTTTAAAATTTCCACCTTTTCCTTCTGGTCCACTGGAATATTGTATTTCCTCAAGCACTTGAGCTCCTTTCTAATATTGGATAATGAATTTAATTCTGAAGAGGAATTCAGATTTCAATGACCTTTCTCTCCATGGCTTAAATTTCCTTTTAGAATTTCTCTACCTTCTGTGCCATCTCTTTACCCCTATTTTTGGTCTTGCTGAATATTTCCTAGCTGTTTCTTCCTGATTGTAAGCCCATGGTGTGGGAATCACGTCAGTCTCTCTTTTGTATGGTTCTTAGCAAATAATGATAATGGTATCCATCCTCTGGAGGCTAATGAACTATAAATAATGAAACTGATCCACAATGATGTGCTCACCAATGACCATGGCTGTGTCTCTGTTTAATATAGGGATTTCTGTGGTTGACACGAAACTGGAATGCACTCTTTGGGTATTGGTTAATAGATGGAATTCTGTTTACTCTGTTCTCTGGCTATTATTAGGAAAGTTACTGTATTTTGAAGAGCAGTCACTTGTAGTACAGCAAGTGCAATTTTTCTATTGCTGTGCTATACCATCTTTTATAAATCTGTAGCTATCATTGGACTCTGATTTTTCTCATATGTACTGGAATGAAGCAAATCATGTTGTCGAATAGAATCAACACTAGCTTTATTAGCAACTGAGCATGTTTATAGATCCCTCGTAAAAAAAAATCAGTAAAACTTTCTTAAAGCTTCTGTTTAGAAAAAATTATTTTCTTCCAAGATAATCTGAATGTCCTTAATGCAGTTATTGTGAAGTACAGAGAGAGGTAAGTGTGTATCTCTGTGTGCATATGAGAGAGTCTGTGTAAGTGTGTGTGATTGTAGTTTACTTTGTGACTTATTTTTGGCAAAATATAGATATCATTTTGTACGTCTTTTAATTTTTCCTGGAACACATATTGTCTACATAAATCACAAAGCAAAGGGATGTTAAGGCTAGGGCCAATTATTACAGGTTCATGATTTTCCAAAGGTGTGATGATCATTAGATGCAACACCACAGACTATCAGGCTATAGCTTGTACACCAAAAAGCAAATGCATGAACCAAAGGCACTGGGACCCTATACTGTGAGAAGACAGAAGACTTACAACATCCGTTTTAGTGTACACAGGGGAGCAGAGAGCACAAGCAAGTATCATGGATAGACATCCCAGTGAAATAATTACATAAAAAGCTTGTTTCAGTAAGAACTTCAGACTCAGTCACAAACATTACATTTCAGTTAACTTCTGCTGAGGGCTGACAAAAATGGACTAAAAGGGTTCAAGTAAAATTGATGTATCTAAGTATCAGCTGTGCGAAACCAAAGGAACTCATTTAATTTATGGATGGAAATTGGCTATTTGTATCTTAGTCTCTGATGGTATTTTCTTTGGTGCTTTAATAGAAAGATAGTGCTGTGGTCTGAATGTTTGTCTCCCTCAAATTCATACATTTAAAATGTAATCTTCAATGGGATAGTACAAGAGGTGGAGCCTTTGGGAGGCAATTAGGTCATGGGGACTCCACCTTCCTGAATGGGATGGATGCCATTATCAAAGAGGCTTGAAGGAGCTCCCTTGCTGTTTTTTAATATGTGAGAGTGCCATCTTTGAAGCAGAGAGAAAACCCTCACCCGGCACTGAATCTGCTGACATCTTGATTTTGGACTTCTCAGTCTCTAGAACTGTGAACAATGCATTTCTTTTCTTTATAAATTACGAATCTAAGGTATTTTGTTACAGCAGCCCAAATGGACTAAGACAAGTAGTTTAGTGGACTGGAAAATATTTGGAGGGAAAGCTTAACAGGATAGGGTGCATGGTACATGCTGGGGTCCTGAAAAGCAGGCCTGTTTGGGAAACATCTGTTGTTTCGTTTTTCAGCCACCATCCCTGCCTCTCTTCTGGCTCTTGAGGTCTGTGGTAATAGCACTACCCCTTCTTCTAGGAAATGTTCTTTTATACACTACAGTTGTGGAATTTGAATGGAGTGGCCATTTCATTGTTAACTCCAATCTGGCCACAGATGATTGGGATCCAAGAGTGGGCTTTCAAATCAGCCCAATCAGAATCCTTCCCTGGAGTTTTGCAAACTGAAGCAGCAGAAAGAGATAGAGTCCCTAGAAGATGGCCAAGCTATGAGATACAAAATATAGAAGCAGAGATGGGAGTGGCTGGCAAGATGACCAAATAGGAAGAGCTCCAGTCTGTAGCTCCCAGCGAGATCAATGCAAAAGGCCAGTGATTTCTGCATTTTCAACTGAAGTACCCGGCTCATCTCACTGGGACTGGTTATACAGTATGTGAGGCACACGGAGGGTGAGCCAAAGCAGGGTGGGGTGTCGCCTCACCCGGGAAGCACAAGGGATCAAGGGATGCCATGGGGGATCATGACGTGAGGAACAGTGCATTAGGGCCCAGATACTACGCTTTTCCCGTGGTCATCACAAGCCACAGACCAGGAGATTCCCTCAGGTGCCTACGCCACAAGGGCCCTGGGTTTAAAGCATAAAACTGGGTGGCCATTTGGACAGACACCAAGCTCGCTGCAAGATTTTTTTTTCACACCCCAGTGGCACCTGGAATACCAGTGAGAGTGGACCATTCACTCCCCTGGACAGGGGATGAAGCCAGGGAGCCAAGTGGTCTGTCTCAGCAGATCCCACCCCCATGGAGCCCAGCAAGCTAAGATCCACTGGCTTGAAATTCTCACTGCCAGCACAGCAGTCTGAAGTCAACCTGGGACACTGAAACTAGGTGGGGGGAAGGGCATCCACCATTAGTGAGACTTGAGTAGGCAGTTTTCCCCTCACAGTGTAAACAAACCTACCGGGAAGTTTGAACTGGGCAGGGCTTACCACAGCTTGGCAAGGCTGCTATAGCCAGACTACCTCTCTAGATTCCTCCTTTCTGGGCAGGGGATCTGTGAAAGAAAGGCAGCAGCCCCAGTCAGGGACTTAAGACAGAACTCCCATCTCCCTGAGATAGAGCATCTGGGGCTGGGGGAAGGGCTGGCTGTGAGCACAGTTTCAGCGACTTAAATGTTCCTGCCTGATGACTCTGAAGAGAGCAGTGTGTCTCCCAGAACAGCACTTGAGCTCTACTAAGGGACAGACTGCCTCCTCAAGTAGGTCCCTGACCCCCATGCCTCCTGACTGGGAGACACCTCCCAGCAGGGGTCGACAGACACATCAAAAAGTAGAGCTCTGGCTGGCATCTGGTGGGTGTCCCACTGTGATGAAACTCAAAGAATTTGTATGCAACCTCTATGCCACTCAAACCTTCATTTCATGTCCCAGTGGGATTCATACTGCACAAAGTAGATGAGAAGCACAGCCTTTGCCAGGGGAAAATCCTAGATTGTAGATACTTACTAATCAGTTAGAGAAGGGGATATTTATAATTTTAAAAATGTTTTTAATGGATAAGATTGCAACCTGAAGCCACTTGCAGTTCCTTGCCAATATGCACAGGATCTTAGTCTAAGTCCAGGAGCTTCATGAGTTAAGCGTCACATCATATAATGCCCGTTCCACTAAGCACCCCTATCCTGCTCGTTAGGACATGGATTTTGCCCCCAATGTCCATTTCTAACATCTTTCTTTACCTTACCCCACCTTGACTTGGGGCTGTGCTTTCTAGGTAGCTGCTGCACTGTGGCAGAGAAGATTAAGTCCTAGACTATAAATCTGAAGATAACGAGAGGCTTTGCCATTTACTTGTTTTACAAACTTATGTAAATTAATCTCTGGGCCTCTTTTCTTCAGTGGAATGAAGAAATAATAGCAACCTTGTAAAAAAATTTTATTAGTCAATTAATGCAAAAATATTTATTGAGTGGCCATTACATGCAAGGCTCTTTTTTTGGGGATTTAGCGGTGAACAAAACAAAACCCTAAAGTCCCACTTACCTAAATTTTGTAGTGGAATTAAAGAGACAGATTATAATGGGTGAGATATATACTATGTAAGAGAATGACAAGTGTTAAGGAAGGAAATAAAGCAGATAAACAGATTAGGAACTGCATAAGGGCACTTTAACTTTGGAAATGTGGCTCAGGAAGACCTCTCTGAGGAGGCTGCATTTGCCTAAAGGTTGGCTGGAAAGAGAGGTCAAGCCACGCAGGTATCTGAGATAGGAGCGTCCCAGATGGAGAGAACAGCATGAGACAAGGTTCTGAAGAGAGACTATGCATAGTGCATTGAAGGAACAGAAAGAACATCATTGTGGCCAGAGTGGAGTGAGGTGGAGGAAAGATCACGGGCAAACCTTCTAGGTTCCTGTAATGTCTTCAGCCTTTACTGAATGAGATGGGAAGCTATCGGAGAGTTCTGCATCAATTGCCTGGAACGTGCCCAGATTAGTTCTGGCACATAGCAGGTGTTCAATAAATGCTTGCTGGTTGAACCAAGTGTTTGGTTTGTTTGTATCCTTCTGCTTCCACTTTCAGCAGGAGCATGAGACTTGGGATCACGGCCACATTGTGTCATGGTCTTTTCAGAGTACAAGAAGTCCTCTGAATTTCTCAGGAATGCTTGTGGCAGCTCGCTGCTTTTTCATCACTGTCATCATTTCTTTCAAAGAAGAGGGTGGCCAAAGTTGGCTTAGAACCTGCAGTGCAGTCGATTGATACTTCTACCAATATCCCATTAGTATTGGTGTATATCCCAGGATAGCTAAAGTATTTCCTCTCTGATATCTGATAGTTAACATATTTCCTCTCTATCGATATGGATAGAAGCTTGTTAAATATGTTTACCTAGTAGTTTTAGAGCCATTATAAAAGTTAATTATACAATGCTCAAGAGAGCACAAAAATAGAAAAACAAAGTGAGTTGATTGGAGAGAAAGAATCACACCTGCTGGTTTTATCACGTGACCTTGATCTTGCGATAGAATTGTAGTGGGAAGGAAGTTGGCTGATGATGTTGAAAGTGGTTTCCACTCCCTCTGTGTTCACAGATGTTCTGAACTAGATTCACTCATCCCTAAGAAAATCAGAAAATTAAGGTTAGAGATGTGCACAAATGAGCACTTGCTATTCAAAACAATAATTTTTAAAACTCCCTTGATAGAGTAAGCAAACAACAAAACAGCTGTGAAGTAAAATGTGGCTTTCCTGCCACGTTTTCCTTTCATTTGTTTTAGAAAGGCATTTAACCAACACTTGTTGGTTCTGAGCCTTACTGTTGATGAATGCTAAAGCTACCAAGCCAGAATTTAATTTAGTCCTCTATTTAAGAATGTGTCCGTTAATAGTCTATGTGTTAGTAAAGATTCTCCAGAGAAACAGCACCAACAGGAATTATGCCTTCACAGATATGACACATGCACACATGCACACTCATGGTGAGAAATAAAATAAATAAATGTCATTATGTATGATATATTTCAAATATATGATATCATATAAGTGAGATTTATTATAAAGAATTGGCTCATGGGATTGTGGAGGCTGAGAAGTCCCATGATCTGCTGTCTGTAAGCCGGAGACTCAGGAAAAGTCAGTGGTGTAATTTCCAGTCTGAGTCCAAAGACCTGAGAACCAAGGGCACCAATGATGTAAGTCCTAGCTCAAGGGCAGGAGAGGAGGGATGCCACAGCTCGAGCAGTCAGGCAGAGAGAGAATCCAACCTTCCTCTGCCTTTTTGTTCTATTGAGGCTCTCAATGGGTTGGATGATACCTATCTACAATGGAGAGGGCTAACTGCTTTACTCAGTCCACAAATTGAATACTATTCTCTTCTGGAAACACTCTCAGTGACACACGCAGAAATAATGTTTAACCAGATATCTGGGCATCCTATGGCCCAGTCAAATTAACAAATAAACTTAACCATCACACTTTATTTCATTTTTTAAGCACGCTTATTTTTCTCTCATCATCTTCCTCACCTGCAAAACAGTAAGACCTATTGACTATTTGGTCACAGCTATGTCACCAGAATTTTCAGAGTGCAGAGTGTATTTAAAATGAAAAATTTATAATTCACTTGTAGAGGATAAACAATCTTTTTATGACATGACTTATAGTCATGGTGGCAATTATAATATATTCATCAAATGTGTTTGCAACAAATGGGAGTAACCATCCCTGAAATCACAGTTTACTTTTTGAAACAAACACATTTATTAGCAATGTCTATAAAATATCATATAGAATTTCTAATACACCTATGATTTTTTACATTTTCAAGATAACTGTTAGAATGAAATTTGTTGAAATAGATTGATAAAAAAGAAAATTGAAGTCAATAAGATTAAAGACCAGGGAATATAGGATAATTATATTTTTCCAGACCAGATAATTATGATATGATGATCTGACTCAGTTTAAATTGGACTCCATGAAAACTTGTCCTTTAAGGGTTGCCTAGGTGAGACCAATTTGTGTTCATTGAATTTTAGATATTTTTTGGTTTCCTTACTTTTTGTTAAAAGTCTGAGTAATTGGAAGGAAATAAACTTCAGCATATCGTATGAACATTTATTCTGATGAGCTGAAATTGGGAAGAATGTATTCATCTGTTTACTTATTTTATTAAGTAGGCCAGAACCCTCCTACTCTCTGGTAAGAGGACTGTCCTCATTAGGAAAGTGCCCCTTCCTTCAATTCTTTGCCATAGAATTCAGTGAATACACCCATCTTTTTACAGAACTTTTTCTTCCCTGTCACAGTGACTGGATGAGAAGCAGGCAACTATTCCAGGTCAGAACAGCCCTGTTATCCAATCCCACAATAGGCATATATGGCCCAATCTAACCTAAATCAGAGTCTTCCTCCAATTTTTTTTTTTTTCCTGTATGGAGCTAATAAAAAATAGCTGTCCCTCTTGGAGGGCAGGAGTTGTGGGAAACTGTGTCCTGTGTGGAAGAGGTAGGGTTGCATAAACGATAAGGAGGTGAATAATCAGCAGAGAGGAGAAACAGAGTGAACTTGAACCAGCCCCTGGTTCTGGCTGTAGTTGAGATATGATCCTATCCATGTTCTTTCAAGTAGTTGAAACTGGGGCTGTCCTTTTGGCTGAGATTAGGAATGAGTAAGGCAAACGTCCTTGATCTTTATCATATCGTACCTCTGACTGCAGAAGCTGGACAATATTTCTCACATTCATTTCAAAATCTTGGAAAACTCAAAGATAAGTTTATCTTTTCAGGTTGAGTCTAATATCTAAACTGCTTATTTTTGTTTATTAATGATGCGTTAAAATACCTTATTGATTTTTGTCTTTTGCCCAGATGCAAATAAATATGCTGCATATGTAGTAGACATCTTAGAAGCTGAAATTACAAACAAACAGGCTGTATGGAATGTAGCTTAAAATACGACTTTTAAATTTTTTAGTGTATATTTTTGTTTTACTATTTCTTACTCTATATAACTTTGTATTTATAAAGAGAACTTTCTGCTCTGATAGTCAACAAGGATTTAGACTTGTATCTGAGCACTTTTATTGTGCCACATGTATTTGTTATCATGTAGTAACTTAAAATATGTATGCACACATGCACACACACGCACACGCACACGCACACACCCATGTCTGCAATGAAACCCATATCATGCAATTTGCCATTACTGAAATTAAGACCACCTCTCCTCTGATCACTGGCTGTTTGCAAAATATTCTAATGATAAAGGCAAGCTCACTGGTAAATTTTTAAAAAGTCAGTTTAGATTTTTTGTCGTAGAAAGTCCAATTTTTGTGCACTGTTTTTTATATTGGCTATTTATGAAAACAGTTATTATATGTGGTCTGCCAGGAGTCTGTTGAAGCATCTCACGGTCATCAATGTTCATATGTAGATAGACATATTGCCATCTTTGACATCAACAGATGTAGCATTTTCATACCATACAGGAAGTAATGGTGCCTGACATTTCTAGGTTGAAAGCCCCTTTTAGTTTCTTGCACTAATGGAAATAGACTTTGTGGCCTTGTTCACTTGCTGATTGTATGTAAATTCTTCCTCAAAAATAGAGAAGTTTTTTATTTTATTATTTCGCGAAAGTTGGGAAATAAAGGTAAAGGAAGAAAATTGCCAGTCAAAGCAAAGATGATTTTTAAAATAGTTTAAATTCTACGTGTCTAAATTAGAATGGCTATACAAGTAGTAACATTTGCTATTTTTGTAGGTGATGAGTTCTATAACACATCTATAAATGACTAATGGACAGAATGACTAATGACTATGCCTTCTAAATAGAGGCATAAAGACAGCTGAACTATACTGATTTCCTGGTATCATTTTTTATGTAGGTGTTATTTTGTTGAGGTCTGAATGAAAGCTCAATTCCTTGATTCTGAAGAAAGGGCCCTCATGATGTCAATCAGGCAATATTGGCATCCAGTGCTTTCCAGTCTCCTTGGATCAGCGATGCTTTTACCAGCTCCCGTTTTCTAATGATGAATCCCAGCATAGTACCTGAATTTTTGACATGTTGGGAATCACTTGCAACAGAAAGAATTAGCAGCTTAATATATAGTACAGTTGTGAGTTGAGGTTGGTAGTTTTTATATACTGAAGAAAAAGCTGCAGTTAAATTTCTTATATAAGATTTGGGTGATATTCTCTCATATTGTGAAATCTTGAGGCTGACTGGCTATACTCTCTACACCCAGTGCAGTAGGATGGGGGTGCTCTGATGTTGTGGAAGCAGGAAGGTGAAGGTACCGGTAAGATTTTTCAAGAAAAAGAGCCCAAACACTTTTACTGATAATTTTCTGATTAAAAGCCTTAACATGTATTTTTCACTTTTCAAGGTTGTTATATTTATTATAAAGTTCTTTTAATATTGATAGCAATATTTTAGTTTTATTTAAGGACACATGTTTGTGTAAAAAATGTACGTTTGTTAAAAATAAAAATAGGAAAAAATTGCTATTCATTATCTCGTCATTCAGGAATACTGACTATTAAAAGATTGGTGATATTTACTTTCAGTAATTTATCTATGTAAAGCACACTAAAAATATCAGTCTCTTAATTATACATCTTATGATGTTATTTCCTTTTCTGCTTTTTAAATATAAAATTATATGATAAATATTGCTCAACAAGACCTACAATGCCTACATGGTATTTTATCCTATCAATGTACGTTATTTAATTTTGTTGTTTTTAGAAACATAGTTATTTGCTATATAAAATGATGATCCAGTTTATATTTTGGTAGCAATTTGGCAATATCTAATAGAGTTGCAACTCTGTATGTCCTATAGACTTGCAGTGTAATTTGGGTTATATACTTGAAAGTCTTGCTCACATATTGTGAAAGAAGAAGTGTGCATTGCTGCATTGTTTATAATGCATAGCTAACTCTTCTGCCCATAGGGCATTATATAGTAGACTGTGCTTTATTTATACCATGTCACAGTGTATAGACTTGCAGTGAGTGCAGCACACAGTAAGTACAGTAAAAATGAATATAAGTTGAAGAAACTCCATCTATATTGAGTCGATATGGATAAATCTCCAAAACTTAAGGTTAGGATAAAAAAGAAAGTGGTAAAAGTCTAAATAGTATAACAGTTAACACTTTTACACTGTTGATGGGAGTGCAAATTAGTGCAACCATTCTGGAAGGCAGTGTGGCGATTCCTCAAGGACCTAGAAATAGAAATACCATTTGACCCAGCAATTCCATTACTGGGTATATACCCAAAGAATTATAAATTGTTCTATTATAAAGACACATGCACATGTATGTTCATTGTGGCACTGTTTACAATAGCACAGACCTGGAAACAATCCAAATGTCCATCAACGATAGACTGGATAAAGAAAATGTGGCACATATACACCATGGAATACTACGCAGCCATGAAAAATGATGAGTTCATGCCCTTCATAGGGACATGGATGACTCTGGAAACCATCATTCTCAGCAAACTGACACAAGGACAGAAAACCAAACACCACATGTTCTCACTCATAGGTGGGTGTTGAACAATTAGAACATGTGGACACAGGGAGGGGAGCACCTCACACTGCGGTCAGTTGGTGGGGACTGAGGGACAGTGGGGTGTAGGGAGGATCGGGAGGGATAACGTAGGGAGAAATATCAGATTTAGGTGATGGGGGGAGGAAGGCAGCAAAGCACCTTGCCATGTATGTACCTATGCAACAATCCTGCATGATCTGCACATGTACCCAAGAACTTAAAGTACAATTAAAAAAAAAATAAAATAAAATAAAAAGGAAAATGTTAAAAACACACATTTACCATATATTGTTTGTGGATTTCCCAGTAGCATATCTACCCATGCAATAGCCTTTCCAACTGATGTTGGAGATAAATATCCATGTTCTTATCTAAAGCCAGTCCTCTTATTTGTGCAGAAGATCTGCGCTCTTTCCCTTTCTCGGGGACTTTGCTCCAGTAATTCTCTCCTCTCTTCTGCACTTTCCATTTTTTCTTGCTATCTTGGACAACTTCCATCATTTAAAAATCAAAACAAAACACTCTCTAAGTTCTTCTCCTCCTGCTGTATTTTTGTTCTTTACTTTCTAAAACATTCTAGACTATATTTTAAGTGCATTGTTTATTCTGTCTCCCCACTAACTAGAAAGTAATTTCCATCTCCATGAGAGTAGGAATTGTCTCTTTATTCACTGATGTATTCCAGACACCTGGAGCTCCAGTTCAGATGGTAGGCCCTCAACCAGTGCTGTTAAATGATAAACGGTAAGAATATAAATGCATCATGGTATGGCAAATAGCAGCTTTAGAGTAGTGATGCCTTTAAGGATGGGAAGGATGGGGAGTTTTAGCTACACATACAATTTTATTTGTTAAGATAAAAAATAAAAGAAAGTTCTTCAGGAAATATGACATAATTTTAATTATTGTTAAAGCAGGATTTATTTTTCTTATTTTATATATTTTTAACATTTTCCTACATAAAACGATATTGTGATGAATATCGTTGGACATACATCTTCCTTATTTTCTATTATTTCTTAGAGAGATTTTTAAGGAACTCTTAATTTTAAAAATACAAAGACTTCGAGCTTCATGATGCATATTAACTAACAGTGTATAGAAAAGCTTGTTTCACCACAACCTCATTACCTTTTGTAGAGACACTGTCACTTGTCATATCTCACTTAATCCTCCCAACAACTCTATGAAATTAGCACTATTGTTATCCCTGTCTTTCAGAGGAGTAAGTCAAGGTATAGAGGCATTATATGGCTTGCTCAAGTCACTCAGCTTAAAACAGCTATTAAAACAATGTATAAGTATTTAAAGGAAAAGATAAACATAATGCATAGAAAAATGGGAGATATAAAATAGAACCAAATGAAATTTCCATAGACTAAAATTACAGTATTTCAAATAAAACTTTCACTGGATGGTATGAAAAGAAAGGAGGTCCTGTTTTGCTAAAGAACAGATTAGTGAACCTAATCCACAAAAACAGAATCTAAAAGGAAGCAAGTAGATAAAAAAAGATGACAAAATTGGATTCTTAGGTACCTGTAGGATAATATTATGTGGTCTAACATATGTACAATTGGAGTTGAAGAAAACTAGAAAAAAGATGGTGGGCAGAGGAAGTACTTGAGGAGTTAATGGCCCAAAATTTTTCTAATTTGGTAAAAGTATAAATCCATAAATCTAAGAAGCTCAACAAGTCCCAAGCAGGACCCAGACGCATGCTGACACAAAACACGTGAAGGCCCATCTTAATCAAATAGCTGACAATTAGGGATAAAGAGAAAAATACCAAAATTGGCCTGATTAAAATAGACACATTTTGTACAGAGCAGAGTTTCTCAACCTCAGCAGAATTGAGCATTTGGGCTGGGTAATTCCTTGTTGTAGAATCTGTCCTGTTGATTGTAGGATGTTGAGCAGCATCCTTAGTCTTTACACACTAAATGGCTGTGACCACACCCCAACAAGTGACAATAAAAAAGTCTATGGACATTGTCGAATGTTCCTTCAGGGACAGTTGTCTCACAAAGAGAATCACTGTGTATAGGAACAAAAGTAAAAATGATTGCGGGCTTCTTACAGAAATTTGTAAGCCAGAAGACAATGGTACTGAAAGGAAAAAAAAAAAAAGGTATGTCAAATTAGAATTCTGTGTTCTTAAAAAATATCCTTTAAGAAATTGTTTTTATTTCAATAAAACCAAAGCAGAGAGAATTCATTACCAACAATCTTGCACTACAAGAAGTGTTAAAAAAATTCTTCATAAAGAGGTAAAAACCACCAGAAATGGTCAATATGTAAGTAAATAGAAAAGACTTTTTGCACTCACTGTTTTCATTTTTAAAAATTGTCCTTGACTTTTTAAAGTAAAAATAATAGTGTATTGTGATATTAATAAGAATAGGACAAAGGAAGGGAGTATGTATTAGACATGAAGTGGTATCCTGGGACAAATTAAATATGCATATTAAAAGCCATAGAGTGACAAGTAAAATAAGTAAACATAGACGTCTTATTAATTCAAGACAGAGGGCTGAATGAAACATGAAAAAATACTCAGTTAATACAACCAGGAGGAAAAGAGAAATAAGAAAACCAAGAAGAGAGGAGGCAAATATAAAACTTAGAGCAAAACAATAACTTTAAACCCAAATACATTGATAATTCTGTTAAATATAAACAGTCTCAACACTGCAGTTTAAAGATAGAAGTATCAGATTGGGTAAAAAAACAAGACTCAGCTATTTGTTATCTAAATACACCAGCATTTCTCTCTTAAGAAATGAAGATTTTATCCTACCTACCCATAATATGATGAGCACACTTAAAGATAGTTTTTTTTGGTAACAATGACATTGAGTGATGTCTTGTGAAATGTCCCATGATTTCGATTTCTCTGATTGTGTTTCCTCCTGATTACATTTAAAATTTAGACAAGAATAATATATAAATGCTTGTGGTTAATTCTTATTGCATTCTATTAGAAGGTATTAGGATAATGACCCTATCATTTATCACTCAACCTGGTATACTTTTGAGGGTGAAAGGGTGTACTCTTAATAAGTAAGTACTCTAAAACAACAGGTGAAACCAGGCTGTGACCCAGGTAAACTGGTACATGGCCACTTAATTATTGGTGATACTGAGTTTGATAACTTAGTTAAGATGGACTCTATCAGCGCTCTTCTGTGTAAAAGTACTTTTTTCCATTGTAATGATTAAGTTCAATGTGAGTAAATACATCGAGAACATATGAATATCATATTTTACGTAATGATTTTAGCATCCATTAATGAGCCTTACCGAAACAAATGATCACATTTTTTAAAAATGGAAGCTTTATTCTATCATTTTTTTTCCTGAGTTTATTAGTTTGCATTCTTCTGTAAAGAAGACCTTCCCTTAACCTCCTCTTTATCCTTTTAATGCCTTTATGGACTCATCCATTAGGGTCATTATTCTTTTTTATTTAAAATCATTGGAAAAGTCAGCCAGCGGTAACCTTTGTAAGCTGATTTCCTTGCTGTTTTCATTTGTCTTATTCGTACTTGAGTACTTGCTTGTTTTGTGTTGCTAGGATGCTTCAGTTTTGACTTGTAATTTCCATTTCCCAATGGTTTGTCTTTCTATTGATACGCCTGTACCACATGGCTTTAATTATTTATCTTTATAGTTTTATCTAGCAGTGGTAGCCCCTATCATTCTTCTTATTTAGGGAGGTTTTCCTAGTCATTAAAAACTGGGTGTGTGTGTGTGTTTTTTTTTTTTTTTTTTTTGCGTATGCACTTTAAAGTCACATAGGTAAAGAAAAAATTAAGTTGTTGGGATTTTTCTTAAAATTGCATTAAATTGATACGCTAACTTGGACAGAATTGGCACAATTATGATATTAAATTGCCCTATCCAAGAAGGAGGAATATAGTTGCATTTTTCTAGTCCCCTCTATTTTGGTGTCTTTCAGGAGAGTTTTAAAGTTTTCCTTTTAAAGTTTATTTTAAGTATCTTTTACTGTGGCTATTATAAGTGGGTTTTTCTCTTTCAATATATATTCTAACTGGTTATCAGCTGTGCTTATGAAGGCTATTTACTTTTGTAAGCTGATTTTATATTCTGATACATTATTGAATTCCTTTACTGTTTGTGTCAGCTTTATCATTGGTTTTCTAAGTTTTGAAGGAGCACTATAATATAATCTGCAAAACGGAGATAATTTCACTTCATTCCTGCCACAATTTTTATACTTTTAAGTGTTTTCCTTTATCAGATGGCCATGGCTCATGTCTCCAGTGAGGCTGTAAATAGTAGTGGCGGTAGAGGGCATTATTCCTGACTTAGTGTAAAGGCATCCGGAGATTTATTATGAAAAGCATATATAATAGACATTTAAAATGGATGCTACATTTTGTTGAAGATCTATTAGCCCTTATAGAAATAATCCTGTTCTTATAAATTGGATATATTAATATCGTGAATTACATTAACATGATTTCTTATATTTCTAGAATAAATTTTACTTGATCATAATATATTATTATTTTTACATGTACTTTTGAATTGTATTTGATAGCATTTTATTTAGGATTTTTTCACTGATACGTGTAAGTGAAGTTTTTCTGTAGGTTTGTGTAGGTGCACCATCTTCAGCAGGTATAGCTATATACTGTATGTTATGCTTATTTCACAGATAAGGTTTAGAAAAAATTCTTCTTTTTCTATGCCTTGGACAATTTAAGAAGCATTGATGTCAACTGGATCTTGAAGAATGGTAAAATTTGTCATTCAACCTTCTTGGTCTGGCACTGGTTATGGGGGGAGGACAAAGATTCTTTGATGACTTTATTTTCTCTGGGGAAATATTTCTGATTATGCTTTTCCTTTACTAGTGTCATTTTTTGAAAATTTTTTTTTTTGTAACAGAGAAAAGAATCTTCATTCTATTAGTTGAAATGGAAGGTTTGGATAAGCTTACATATGAAAATTATCTATACTGGAAAATAATTCTTAAATGATGAATTATAATTGACTACTGTCCAAGCTTTCTAATCTGACTGAGAGAAGCATTCTTGGGTAAGAATGCTAGACACTGAGTAAGAAAACAAACACTGGAGAGTGAAATTTGATTATTGAGGGGAGGGGAGACCAATGAAGAAAATAGTAAAGAAAGGAGGAAATCAAAGAAGAGAAAGAAACCAGCAAAGAATGTGGCCATTTTGCCTTAAACTGATACACTTCCATCTGAGAACTTGCTGTTACTCGAGGACTTAACTTGAATTTAACCATAGAAACTGTAAAATTAACTATAAAAGCTTTGTGTACTAATTCTCACTGATTTTTGTTTGTGGATGCTTGTATGGTCTTTTTTGCCTTCAAAAGGTACTGTAATTATCTAATTTAATATACGAACCAACAGACACATATATATGAAGCATGAAAATTTAGGCAATTTGCGTAACAATTGGGAAATTGAATAAGAGTTAAAAAGCAACAATTTTATTTGTATTATACCATATTAGTTTGTGTTCTAAGCATTGTTTGGACTAACATTTAATTCTCACACTAACTTTATTAGATAGATGCCACATGAATTTTACAGATACGAAGACCCCGGAGGCAAAGAGAAATTCAGTGCCCCACCTAGAGTTACCTAGTAAGAGGTGGAGTAGAGACAGACTGAAATTTAAGTGTCAACTTTAGAACCCAGGATCCCTAAGAAAAGACAACATTTATTCTCTTAACATTTAACCATCCATTTTTCATTCAACAAATAACCTACTAAGCTTTAGTCACTTTGCTGTCTGAGAGAATCAGCATCAGGCACTTTGTGCCTTTGAGGAACTTGAATACTACTAGGTAGACAGTCCCGTCTCCACTCAGCAGACCCCACAGTGAGGTGGGATTGTGTGGTCGGTAAGGTGAGCTCAGTGTCCAAACCTGCTGCCACCATCAGGGAGAACTTGGGTCAACTTCTCAGCCATTCTAAAGTCCAATTACCCACTGAAAAATGGGAGAACAATCAAAGTAAATTCACAGTTTTGTGATGAGGATCAGGTAAGATCAACTATCTTAAGGGACGGAGCTCACTAGGTGCCTCTACTAATCCTTTCAGAACCTGAAGCAACCATAGGCTCTCTACAGAGTCTAGGGTTCTTTTTTTCTTGAAAAACAGAGAGGCAAAGATGTACTTAATAATGTAGACCTAAAAATTATACTACTTCTTCTGGGGAAAATGTGATTCTATGGCTTAGTGTTAGAGAATGCTGGTTGAATATAGAGAAATAACCTGAGAAAATTTCAGGATCCCAGATCTGATCCACTATTAAACAGCAGGAGGATCGGAAGCGTGCAGCCTTTGAGGTGTGCCCTCCTCACCTTCTTGGGAATCTCAGGCATGTGAGATTGACATCTTGGTCTCCTCCAGTCTTGTGGAAACTTCCTGGTGAGGGGAATGAAAAGCCTATAGCATTAAGACTCCTTCTCAGAAGTCCAGAAAAGAAAGAAGAGAAACTCATACATGATGGCGGACTTTGAGCCCAGAGGGCTTGGATTTGAATCCCAGCTTGGACACTTACTAGCTGTGCAACGAAGTAGTGAAAACTCACGGACCTAACACCTTCCTGTGTAAAGTAAGGATAATACTAAAACTCGCATGGTAATACTGTTGTATTTAATAAATTAATATATATAAAGTAGTTGGTGTGTTTCTATAGAGTAAATGATATAAAAGTACTAGTATAAGGCAATGAAAGTTAGCAGCTAAGGGTTTAGTTTTTCTTTTGACCTGGAAGGATAAAGAACTCTAAGATCCTTGTGAGATTAACCCCTAGAGTGTAGCTATGATGAGGCAGTAGAGGGTACCCTGTGTGAGTGAACGGTGGTGGAGATCTCTGGGGAGGAGAGTTTAGTTAGATGTGAAAGGCAGTTCAACTTTCACAGCCAAGAGGAACCCTGTGAGCCTGGGTGTCATGGGTCCTCCTCGGAAGAGAAAAGCTCTGATGCCTCCCTGTTTTGAGTGGTTCTGTAAGTGGTGGTACATTCTCTTTGAGGCACAATTCTCCTAGAAGCAGTGTGAGTCATGGTCAGTAATTATCTCTTGGGAGAAATTTATCTAGGAGGTTACTCACCCCAAAGTAGGTTTTGATGTATGGAGGCACCAGAGTGTTTAGAGTAGCTAGGTGGTTGAGTGCCTTCTCTTTGTGCGAGCAGCCATCAGGGAGGGTTTCTAAGGGACCCTGTCCACATAGAAGCACTCCTGATATCAGCTTGACTCATGGTCATGGAAGTTGACACACGGTCTTAGTCTGCTCAGGCTGCTATGACAAAATACCACATGCTGGATGCTTTTAAAAACAGAAACATATTTTCTCATTTCTAGAGGCTAGAAGTCCAAAATCAGGGTGCCAGTGTGGTTGAGTTCAGGTGAGACCTTTTCCTGGCATGAAATAGCTGCCTTTTCACTGTATCTTCACATGGCAGAGAGAGAGAGTGGGTGAGTGAACTTCTAAGAACCTAATCCCATCATAAGGGTCACAACCTCCTGACCTTATCTAAACCAGCCAGATTATCTCCCAAAGGCATCATCTCCAGGTATCATCACATTAGGGGTGACTACACCAACATAGAAATTTGGAAGGAAACCTAATTCAGTTCATAGCACACACTTTCTTGGACCACGGCTAATATTTGAGCTGTATTACAGACTCAGGACTTCATTTCAATGATAATGGATAGTGCAGAGATTTAGAGGTAGCTGTTTTTAAGATACCTAGTTAAGACAAGAGGGGATTTGTTTGGACTGCATCGTTTAGTGGTGAGATAAAAGGAGATAATACTATCTTTCAGTACTCAAGTCAAATGCAATGCTGTGATAGCTTTGCTATGCCAGAGTTTAACATATTTTTCATTTTGGTTTGCATTTGGCTTCTAATACATTTGCCCATTGCCCAAGGAGTTCCAAGATTTTCTTATTTTTATAGGATCTTGACATCTTGATTTTCTTTATTTTCCTCAAAGCATCAAAAAATCAACATATTTTGGAGTTTGAGATGCTTTTTCATGTTTGGTGAAATTCTGGTATCATAAATATGTTACATAACAAAGAAAAAGTTGAAAAATAATTTAAGACAACTTGAGTGAGGGTTTTCATCAGATGGTTCATGTAATTGCTAGGAAATCTCAGGGTAGGAAGCCCTAATGCTGTTTAAACAGAGAAGCAGGTTCTGCAGTGCCCCAGGATTTCAGTGGGGAGCCTTGAACATTTGCCCAAGCCCATTGAAGACTTCCTGATGTGTCGTTGGAGGAGTCACTGAGTTCTGAGGTTTTCACTTGCAAGATGGTGTAAACAATGAATGTTTCCCTCAGAGGTGGTTATTGCAACCTGTACAAACCTAATATGTGCTACTTGCTATTATACTATTAGCTCTGTTATCCGATGTTCCATTAAATAGAGCATTGAATTGCCTCTTTTCCTTATTATGGGTGTCTACCCTAAGTCACAAGTGGATTCGGATGTGCTTTTTGAATCGCCAAAACAAGATTAAATTATGTTCATTTGATATGAATGTTTAGAGAAGGGATGCTCAACTGCGGGTGCTTCAACCCCTTAGGGGCTGCTTAGTGATGTCAAGAGACATTTTTGATGTTCCCAAAACTGAGGGTTACAACTGGCATCTACTGGTAGAAGCTGGGGCTGTTGGTAACCAGCCTGCAATGCGCAGGACAGCCTAAATGTCAGTAGTGATAAAGCTGAGAAAGCCTGGTCTAGAATATTTGAATACATTATAATTTTTTGAATGTGAACAATTTTGTATATACCCAGAAACTGTCTACCACATGCAATGCTTTATTAACCAGAAATCCTTTTCTGCAATTTTACTGGATAATAAGTGTAATACCTGTTATTGAGGTTTACACCTTAGGAATACTTTATTGATCACAAAGTTTGAGACGACCTGGAATAATAAATGACTGAAAAGGTATATAGGACACTTTTCTAGAGCACTAAGGAAGGGGATGCCTCTTTCTGTCCAGGAGGCCCATGGCACGGTCTGAGCTAGAGGGATTAGGAGAACTTAAATGTTTTTAATGTTTATTTTTTGTTATTACTTGCATCTTAGGATCCTGGTTTCACATGAACACCTGAAATAGCACTGAACACCCTGGGACATACAGGGTTCCTCTGGAAACAGCATGAAAATAACACTTCCCTGAATCCAAGCTTGTCCCTATACAGCCAGCTTGGTCCCCTCTTACTTTAACTTTCATCAGAAAAACCCCACTGAGTGTGAAAATGAGCTCCTCCTTAATTTTTATCTCCCTTCTCAACATTCTTTTCTTTTCCTGCACATGCGCCTTTTGCTAAAAGTGTCCAGGGCATACATTTGTAAAAATAACTTTGATTAAGTGCCCGAACTCTGAACTCCCAGAAAAAATGGCTTTGAGTCCAGGTAGGTATGTACAGCCTTGTTACTTTGGACAAGTTAGTTATTCAGAAAATGAGGTTTACTGGGAGAAGTCAGTGCCTGTGCCTTGCGTATTGTAAGTGCTCAATAAGTGTTAACCATAGTTATGATTATGATTAATTTTAATATAATAACCTTTATTAGTCTCATTGCATGATACCCAATGCTTAGACTCGCTGGAACAGCTGGCTGGTGCCGTAACGCTTGGTGCTCTATTAATTTGCTCTTTCTACTCTTCTGGGAACACCCATTCATGTGCCTGTCAGAAGCTGGGTCACCCTTCGGGGCTGAGTTCATATGACACATGCCCTGGAACCTTCCAGTCTGTGCTCCTGTGGCACTTTGGACTTTGCTCACGCAGCTCTAAAGTGCTGCTTACAAGGTTTTGCAATTAGTTAGATGTGGACCCTGAGATCCACAAGGTCCCATATCTCCATGTGACTCGTGCGCTCCATGACTTTCTCTTGAAGGAATGAATTGGATTTTGCTTTGGTTTGAGCAAGTAGGGAAGTCAAGAAGGAAGAGACTTACAACTTCAGAAAAGCCCCTTTTGCACGACTCTGAAGACTGAGAAAACATTTGACAGTGGAGAGCTTACTTCCGGTTTATACTGGAGGAATTAGCAGAATGAGAAGAGAGAGAAAAGCAAGATATTTCTAAGAAAGCTTTTTAAAATCCTTCTGTTCCTTATATCATAGTTTTTCCCCCATAGACTTAGCAAATAATCACCAAGTACCCACCACGAGCCAGAGACTGTAGAAGATTCTGGAAATGCATTGATGAATAAGATAGTCAAGATCCCTGACCATATTCAGTCATATTGCCCTGCTGTACACATAGATGTATTATGTCCTCTTGTAATCTGGTCCAACACTAGGCATATTTCTCCAGATGTAAGTAAATAAAACTGCAACATGACTGAATCTTTCATTTGGTCTTTGGTGCCTGCAGCAGAATCTCTTGGTGGCATTAGCCCAAAGGGTCAACTAATCTGAGTTTTTCATGTCACCAGATTGGGAATCATTATGGTTTGATAGATATTAACTTGTCCACGTTATTCTCCTCCAAAATAGAAGCAGAATAAGAAATAATTACTTTGTCTTTGAAAACCATGGAAGCTTTAGAACTAACGTGCACATTAAAATAATTGTAGAATACTTGCTTCTGTTATCTAGTAGCATTTGTTTGCAGCTTGGCATCCTGGGTTTGTGTTCTTCAGAGATTCAGGATGTTCTTCAGTGATTAGGACTCATTGTGTTTATGATACATATTCACTCACGTTTCTCAAAATGGATGTGGGCATGAAATGGGCTGGATTTAGTCTTCTTTTCCTTTCCAGGTGAGCTTAAAAATCCAAAGGGGAAAATCTCACAACAGAGCAGAAGCCTTAGATGCATTGTCTCCCACTCCTGCCACCCCACCCGTATTCATTTCTAACTAACGCTTTTCATCTCAGAGGGTACATGAATATGTAAGTGCAAGTGCTGCTTATTGTGAACTCCGAACAAAGAGTAGTGCTGTAGATTTCAATGCATTTGGACCATAATGTGCTGCTTTCTTGATAATGGGCTCTCTTGGCATTGAAATGAAAAGCAAACATATCATTAAGAAGGCTCTCCATAAAAACTGTCTGTCATATATCTTAAGCTTCATTAGTTTAGATTAATGACTTACTTGATATACATGACAATAGGTGAAGCAAATCTTTGTTTATTTATTGACAATTAAATGTGGCTCTGACATGCATAAACAGGCTTCTCTCTGATTAGTTCCATGTTTTAAAGTAACTTTGTGTTATAAAACTTGTTAACTACAGTATCATTTTATTGAGCTCTGCTCGGTGAATGATGTGATCTACATTGAAAGGCATCAATATTGCAGCCATTCCTGGCAGTCACTGGAGCATTGTGCTCACAGATTGGAGTTGATATCTCATTGTACAAATTCAGGGACCCAGAAAATGTCCAGTTATTGAGCCTCTGCCCTGCGAGGACAATGTTCTATTCATGGAATCTGGGTCCAAGGTCACAGACTGAAACCCGAACGAAGGGTAAGATTCAAATTCGTTTCATGGTTTTGCCAAGGACCTCCCTGAAATTCAGTGTTTTGAAAGCATGAAGCTTTTCCCAGAGTGTCCTGTTAATGCAATGCAAAGAAGCATATACATAAATATAGTGCGTTCTAATTAGGAGGCCGTGTAGAGGACTAAACAAGCTTACCTTTAAAAATAGATCTTGATAGGTCTGATACTATGTTGATTCAGATGGCATAAGAAAGCTTCCAAGAACACTTCGTAATGGACACACCGTTTTAGAAGAGGCTGGGAATGCAGGGGAGAGGAAAAGAAGAGGAAAAGCGTAGAAGGGCAATGTGGCAGTAAATGTATTTGCATGCTCGGCTCACTGAAATATTTGTGGTTTGCCTTTCCAGGAATTCAAAGTTGGAGACTGTCAGGGATAATCAGTCCTTCCCATCACAGACACCCCATGGTTCTTCTTAATAGCTCCCTTTTATGTGCTGTCAGTCCTCAAAAATATATTTAGAAAAGACTTATTTAGAAGGAGGCATAAAATAAAATCCATGTTGCAGTTGAGTATTACAAATTATTCTGGGGCTCCATTCTGTGCTATTAGGCTCTCTGTAGAATTTCCATGCAAAGTAAAAAATAAACTCCCAGCCATCTCGAAGGAGAATTCTTTGATAAAAGAAACCATCTTCTATACCACCACTCACGACATCGTGGGAAGGCAGATCTCCCCAGACACTGGGATTCAGTAAAGCATCTTTGCTTTCCTTAGGAAATACTAGGCAAAAAAAAAAAAAAAAAAAAAAAGAAAAAAGAAAAGAAAAGAAAAAAAAAGAAAATACACACCTAGTTATCTTTTCTTTGGAATATCCTGGGACAAAGTTTGAATGCAAAGAAAAGGATGATGTTAATATAAGCATTATCTAGTTTTATCTACAACCCTCGATGTAGCCGGTCCCTAGAAGATGACTTTGCAATCATTTTGCTCTTAATTGTGGTGTTAACATGTCGTTTGGTTAATATGGGAAATCCATCATTACACTATTGAAGAGTAACCAAACTCTGCTCCTTACTTTTTCCCTTGTTTTCATTATGAGCCATTCTTCCCCTTCTCACATCACCCCTCACCCTCAGCCTCAATCCTGGTGACAGCCTCATCAACAGCCACCTTAGCCTGGAACCACTGGTCTGGTGTGTCCAAATCCAGTGGACGAGGTTTTCAGAGGGCAGCGTGGGGCAGCAATAAAAAAAGTCGCTCTCATTTCATATCCTTCTTCTACAAAATGTGCCCTTTTGAATTGTGCTAACTCCTCCCAGAGGAGGGCAACCATGCTGAGGCCTGGGGACAGGGTAGCTTTAGGAGGGACCAGGACTGAATGGGGAACTGGGGATTAAATGATATCATCTTTACCTGTTCCCTGGTTGCTGACTCTCATTTCTTTTTTCTGTGGTCAAAGACCAGCAAAAAGACGAATGTGGTGAGTTTTAGGTTTCCCAGGCACTTCAGTGCTCAGCCTTTCTATGGTTTGGTCCTCATTCTTGTCCCAGGATCCTTTGGCAGGTTGTTAAAATTCTCACGTAATAATCGCTGTCATTAGTTAACAAGGCAGAGCACCTGGGTGACCAGCTACCAGTTCTGTTTCATGGTGGGTCATATACTTACTATTCAAATGGTACCCTTCTTACATATAAATGCCTATTTATATTTGGAAAGAGAAAAACATATATAGAATTTACTTAACCAAGAAAACTGTGCACTATCATCTTAAAATTTGAGGGAGTTCATTTATTTACCTACAGATCGATAGATTTTCTTTGTTGTGATTTTGGAAACATATTTTGAAGTTTTGTTTTGATAGCATATTATTATCTCTTGTGAAGAAATAGCAGTCTTTATAGATTTATACTATGTGTACGAACAAGGTTCTAAAAATAATTGGGAGCTGTTGGATTGTCATGTATATCTGAAGTGATGTGAGCAACTTAGTTTAAAAGATAAATTGACTAGGTCATATTTTATTATTGAACAATGGTGTTGAAGATAAGACAGAATTAAATAAAGAAAGTTAATGTGATCAGGTTTTGTATTAGCACCAGTGACTGGAAAGCACTCACAAACCAAAATCTTGACCAAACCAAGATCCTTATCAAATCACAAAATTAAATGTAGAACATCTGCAACTTCAAGATAGTAAACATTTTTTTTTCCCAAAAGGAGCAAATGAACAGGTTAGTCTTTCCTAGCTCCAGATTAAACTGCATCTTTAGATTTTTTTTTCTATGAGAACCTTTGTTATAATTGTCCATGTTTAAAACTCTGGATCATTAAGCTTGATTTATCTATTGGAATGAGGTTTTCGTATGCTAACCAGGAGCTCCTAAAGCACTAATTCTTTCCCTAAAATACTTTGGTTATTTTATTTTGCTCTCTTTTGTTCACAAGAGTCAGCTTTTCTTTCAAAATTGCACCCTCTTTTCTCTGTGGCAGTGTTCTGAGGATTAGAATACAAATGATCATTTACAAATTGAAGGTTAACACGGAAATGCATTGTACTTGTGATTTGATGAGTAAAAACAAGTCACAAAATAAGAACAAATAGCAGCATTATCCCATGGGAAAGATCCTTCTGTATTGATCTATTATTTCCCAGCTTGAAATGTGCCCCTATTGTAGTTCCACTTGATTATGAGCGTTTTTATCACTTCCCCTGGTTGATTCAACTTGAGTGCTTCTGACATTCTCAAAGTTCCTCACATATTCTGCTGAGCAGCAGGGGAAACCTTGTTAATGAAGAAATAACAAGCTGAAGATTTAAATAAATATTTAGCTGATTGAAAGGAGGTATACAGTTAATTTTTTAAAATGCTGACAACTGAGGAAACTCACTGACATGCTTTGCCTGTCTTAGCTAAAAATGGGTTCTAGTGGAGTTTTTTACTGCACCACAGGGCACTTTCATTTCCTGATTCTATTATAAACTAAGTGGCCACCTGAACCTGCCAATGAACTTGTTCTATTGTGTTTTTCTATTTTTAATCCTGAAAGTAAACACATTTCTCATCAGATGTGTTACAGACTGCCATACATTGGAGAGATTTATGAAGGTGCCATTGGGTTATTACAGAACCATTCATTTATAAATAAGTGTCCATTCTGAAAGGAAACTACAAATGATAGTAGCATTTCCATCATTTCACAAATCTATATTATAAAAGTGTGTAGGCATTTTTTTAATATTACAGTGGCATGGAAACAATTTGGAATTTACGCCTTTTTAGGCTGTTTTCAGTCCTTATATGTGACTAAAGTTCTGGTCTTATAACCTAGGAGATGTTTTATGTGACTCCCAGAAGCAGCTGTAAGAAGGAACATAATGGTTCCTTCAGGATTCAAGGATTAATTACATGAGCGCTGTGAGCCTGTCTAACTGTTTAAGGAATGGTTGCTGGTGGATCTGGAAAGCTAGCGGAGGTCCCTAAGTTTTCTTCCATTGTATCCTGGTAGGTTCTGTCCCTGGACATAATGCCTCCTGTGTTTTACTAAAATGTGAACCTGTGCTTTCAGAGGATGTTTAGCACACATGATGTAGTGTCCTGCATTGACAGTATTTAAAACTATCTTCCAAAAAAGATCATATACCAAAATCTTTAAAAAAATACTCTTCCTCAAATAAATGCATGAAGAGTGAAAATGGGGAAGAAACAAGTATATTTGGGCATCGATGTTACTTAGTACGGGCCTGGTGTCAGGAGAGGAATCCTAACACATCAGGGATGGAAGGAAAATGCAGGAGTCAGGTAGTCTAACAACCTCCAGAGATGCTTGAATCTCCCTTCAAATATCCTGGGAAAAGCTCCAGTGTAATAAGTGACCCCAAGCTCAAGGGCAGATATCTGTTTCTCAAAGAAGCCTGCACAATCTTTGCACAGCCATATTTGTTGGAAAGTCCTTCTTTATATTGAGCTAAAATTTGCCTTCTCTCACTTCTGCCAAAGTCCTGCTTCTGCCTTTTGGGCACAGAAGAACCAGGTATGCTCTGATTTCATGCATACCTGGTTTTGGAAGCAGTGGTGGTGCTCCTCATTTGCATGCTCAGTGTCTTCTAAGTTTACCCTCATGAAAATCACTGGGGCAGTGTAAGTTGCAGACGGTTTTTCCAGAGCATTAGATGTAGTAGATCTATGCTAGAGTTCAGAAATCTACCTATGTACTACTCCCAGGAAATATAGAGTTTGGAATCTTCCCATTTCCTACATTCAGGAAATACATTCAATGTTATCTATTTTACAAATGAGGAAATTGAGACAGAGAGAATGAGGAACGTGCCCACGGTCCCATTGTTAAGTGGCAGAGCTAGGATTTAAACTTCAGAACTTAACCAGTGGCTTTCACTGCTACCAGTATAAGAAGGGAAATAAGAGAGCGGTAAATAATACTGTATATTGAATTACAGAATGACTTTGAACTTAACCTACCAGATACATATGAGTGGAAGTAATATAGTAACAGCAATTCTTTGCTGTACTGAATATTTGTGTCCATTGTAGTACCTACTAGGGTAGCAGTTACCAAACTTCTAAAAAACACACATTCTGCAGGATTTTAATAATTTTGATAGAGATAAATATAAAAACAAAGAGGAGGGTTTAGTATTTAAACACATTTATGGAATAGCAGGTTAAAAAGTTAAGCATTTTTCTTAATTGCACCACTTATCAGAGCCTTCAATATGCTAATATCAATTTTACACTCAAAGACATAATATGTGGAATTCTCAAACTTATTTGACAATTGGGCCTTCTGTTTTTTCCTCCTTCCTTCCTTCCCTCCCTCCCTCCCTCCTTCCGTCTCCGTTCCTTTTCCTTCCTTTCCCTCTCCCTCTCCCTTCCTTTCCTTCCCTGTCCCTTCCCTGCCCTGCTCTGTCCTTCCCTGCTCTCCTCTGCCCTCCCCTCCCCTCCCTTCCCCTCTTCTCCAACAAGCAAAAAGCAAATGTTTACTGAGAACTTACCATGAACACCAGCTCAGTATTTACTCTCCTTTACGAAAATTGGCAACATCTTAAACAAATGAAAGAAGATTTTCTCTATTTGAAAGGATTTGGGGGAGTCTCAAGTTCGACCTGATTTCCTCTTGACTCTGTGGCTTCTTGTTTAGCTCTGAGAACTCGCTAGCATTTCTCAGAGTACACTGTAAACATTGTTGATCATCCCAAGCCAATATGTTGATTATGAGGTAATGGCAAACGTTTCCAGTGTGAGATGTTTTGTTATTAGTTGTAAATTAAAGAATTGAATGCCTAAAATAGTTCATGTAATCCCAAATGCGGAGCCACTTACTAGCTCTTAGGTAATGAATTTAAAATTCAATAAATACTCAAATAAATACATTTCTTGAGAGATCCTTGTATAGCAATGGAACTGACATTTTGATATTGACACATGAGATGTCTAACATTTAAAGAAACAAAACTCTCTTACATATGCTAAATAACTCCCGCAGTCTTGGTCAATCAACCAAACAGTTCTCCATCCTCATCTAATGAAATAATTCCAGGCTGTAATACAGTGAAGGATATTTTATCATGGGAGGAAGAACAATCATCTGAGAAAAAAGTTGTGTTACCTTTATGAAGACTGAATTTTGAGAATTTGGATTACAAGTTTCTTATAAGAAAATGCCATTTATATAATCCACATATTGAATTTCTAACTATGTATTTGCTATGTTAATGCATAAATAATAATATACACCGTTTCTGAAGAGTTTTATTAGGTTCCCCTTACCCCATTTTGTTTCTAACTCACTGCAAGCTTAGGAATAATGCAGCATATATCAGTTCCATTTGCAGAGTCTATGAGTTTTATATGTAAATGAATTGAGTAGACTGCCTTAGAGGATGCAAGGCCTTGCTATTTAGTTTTAATCTTGATGCTGGGAAATAAATTTGGAATTGTTGATGGGTACTACTCTTGGGTTCAATTATTAGCAGACATTAACTGAAGTACAGAAGCATCATTTGGGTATAGCAACCTGTTAGCCATGGGGATTATCAGATTAAAAATGGATGTGCACTAATTACTGAATCAACAGTATGTGTCCATAGTGCTTTATGGGTCATGCGTAATAAGTGGAAATATGATCTTGGATGAAAAATTTCTGGCTTTGTGCAACATGAAACATTGAGAACAGTTTTGACTTTTGTTCTTAATCCTGTTCATCCTCTTTTCTATCAAAAATAATGTTAGATCATTGTTTTTCTGATCTTATTAAGAGGCAATGTTGCTGTAATTGAATGAAACTGAGTCAGTTCTTAAAATAGAGATGTTTGTGGAACAGAGAAGGACGATTCATCAGCCCTAATGGAAATATTCATTGAGACTATCCAGCTTCCTTTCCTCCAAATTTGTGTTCATAAAGCAATCTCTGCTTTATAATTTGTTTTCCTGGGGGATTTGTACACTATGATTGAGTTCACTGATAGTCTCCATTCATGCACCAGGTAGGTCTTTCTGCACACATTGAATTTACGGTGTGTGCAGAAAGTTGATGAAGTTATCTTTTGTAAGTTTACTTAGCCCTAGTTTTCCTTTTTAGCTTGCCCAATACTGGGTGCCCTTAAAATGTGAGTTTGAGGCCCTGAAATCCTGACGCCAGAGCCTGGAAGGGTGCCCTTCTATGTAGAGTAAAAAACCGTGGGCAGTAGTAGCCTGATGGTCTATTTTTATGACACTTTACAAGTTTCATCAGTGCCATTTGTCTTACCTATGATTTACTGATAAAAGAAGTACTGATAAAAGAAGATTTATAAAATTTCTAATGTGAATTGAGATAGAGAGTTTTCTGATTCTTTTGTGGTTGCAGAGCTGTGAATCCTATGGTGGCCTGTCCATTGCCCTGCCTCCTGGAATTTAGGCTTGCATGTAGTTTTTTTCACATCATGTGGCTGTGGCTGAGTCACTTGACTTGTTTCGACCAATGGATCATTAGCAAGTGTGATGCATGCAGCAGCTTTATTAGCACTTGAACGGTGGGCCTATCTTTTGGAAGTCAGTTGCTCCTATGGTATGTAGGGAAGCTAGTGCTAGATTTCAATAGTGATTGGACACATGGAGGAGGGCCCTGAAGCATGAGAGGCCGTCCTGGAAATTCCAGCCCTAGCCCCAGCTGAACATAGATATATGGGATACCCCAGCTCCATCCTGTGAAGTAGAAAATAAATGCAGAAGAATGGCTCATCTGAGTGCAATCGATTCATGGAATTGTGATTAATAATAAAACATTATTATTTTATGCTAGTATGTTTTGATGGGTGTTGCTTAGCAGTCAGTAAATGAAATGATTCTTTTGCCATAGCTATGGATTCCTTCACAAATGTATTCAATACAAAATATTAGACATAAGATGTATTGAATATTAAAAGGGAATAATATCTAATTTCAGGGGCTAGCATAGTGAGTAGTACTTATCCAAGGTCCCTTGTGCCCATTTTAATTGTGCCTGTTCTATACAAGAGTGGTATTACACTGCCATCTGGTGGCAAAGACTAATGTTCTGGACATTTCCTGGAATCTGGTGCGTGTCGCATCTGTGAAACTGTTAACATACAAAAATGCACACATGAGCACAAAAGACTCGAGAGAACCTAAACAAGAAAAACTTTATGTAACCTTTCATGAAGTGAAAATGACGTTTACTCAAGTGTATGTACAGTACACTCATTCTTTGTTGTGGTCGGTTGCTTTTACTTCCTAATCATTCTGGATCATGCTGTGGACTCTAGAGAAATATTGTGCTAGGGAAAGCTGGTTGCGTTTCTTCTCTTCCTTTCTACTCTTCTCCTCTTCTCTACTGAGAGGGAACATGATACTCAGAAGTGAACATTTTCTTCCTTCTTCTTTCTTCATTAAATGAGTATGACTTTGTGAGATGTTACTCAGCACACACTGAGACTCGATCAACATTTCTAATGTGGACAGAGACTGCTGTGAGTGGGGTGGGAAGTGGGTAGGCAGTGGAAAATGAGAGTTTTCGGGTGTTGATTTCATTTGATGTTGCCATTGTTCTTTTACAGTCATCAGCAGGAACCTGTACCTTCAGTAAGCAAGGCAAGGACAGTTGCAGCGGAATGACTCAGCAAGCGTGACCACCTGGCAGGGCTTCTCGACGCTGTTATGAGCTCGACCCAGTCGTAACAAAGCTCATTGAGGTTTAGACCTAGGACTCTGCCATTGGGAATACTCTTTCTTCTTCAAGATAGATTAAAGGAGAAACTCACATACTGTATAAGAACCACAAATTTCTTCCTAGAGATAATGCCGTGTGAAAGAAAAATAAATATATTTTTGTTGTACATTTACCACTAAGACACATCAGCACAACACCTATTATCATAAGTAATGGGTATGTGTATATGGATAGATAGATACATAGATATGCTCATGTTAAGTCTAGAAAAGAAAAAAAAACTTTGTTCCAAGTAAAATGATTTTATCTGAACTTATGATGTTGAAGGAAACACAGTACTCATTTTCTCTTTTCAAGTTGAAGTAAATTTCTCTTAACATAATATGTATTGCAATAATAGCATCTAGTTAAGATTTCATTATGACATTTCAGTTCAATATAATACACAATCCCTGCCATGTTTTTATAAAACATTACTCGGTATGAGATATTCACATTAACTACAATTGCTGAAATGACTGATGTTTAAATCTAATGACAGTTTCTATCATTATTAAACTTCATTATAAAATAAAGTCTGTGGGTGGAATTGTGGCTTGATGCTTTTGTAATTTGCTCTCTACCTTTTCAATGTACTTTTCGGTTACATCAACTGAATCATTTCATCTTATAGATGCAAAGATGAAGGAAAAGAACAAAAACATGGCCATTAACGGAAGCAGTGCAAATGTGCATAGTTAATGGAAACCATTTTGACATTTTGTATTTGATTCCATGGTATACCTACTCAAACAATTTCAATGGCATATTAGAACAAAATGCTACATTGTACTCTTCACTAAGAATGCGAGTAATAGACTTCAAAAATTACCTTTTCACTGAAAGTATTATCTGCTGGAAATGAAGAAATGTTTCACATTATGAGAGGCTAATAGCAGCGAGCAGGAGCGAGGGGCTGGCAGGAGAGCTCAGGCAGGGGAGGAACTTGACTCTTTACTCTCCAAAATGTATTCTTCCATTTTGCAAAGCACAATAACAATATTCCCCTTCGATATTTTGGGTTCTAATATTATGTATTCTAGTTTCCTACGTCTTCTAACTGCATTGTTACTAAACTGAGCGCAGGCTTACATCCTAGTTATGATGGAATCAGGATCTCTATTTACCACGGGATCACAATGTAAGGCATAATGGCTGCTTTTGAATATGTTAATTTTGATTCTGGGAGAAAAATTTCCTTTCTAAAAATACACGAAGAGTTGAAAAAATTCTGAACATAGGAAAAATAACTACTTGGTCCCCATTGCTCATGCTAATAGGCAGCTCATTTACTGGGGGAGTAAATGTAGGTCCCATGGATTCTGCTAAAGATGTGGTTGATTAGGGACATTCTGATGTAGGACAGGAAAGCGGATGCCTACGCATTGGAGGGAGTAGTCCCAGTTGCGGGAGGTGTAGGCACCTTCTATACCATTCATTAAAGTACTTTCACATAGAAATTTCTTAGTTGATTGTCATAACAACTCTGTGAAGCAAGCATTATTTCCTTCATTTTTCTCACATGAAAACGGAGGTTCAGACATTATGTAATTTGCACAAGTTCACACGTCCAATAAGACACATAACCAGGAAATGAACCCCTCTCTTGACTCTGTTCGGGGAAAATGTGGAGGTGGGGAGAAAAAAGGGAAAACGAATCAGTTTTACACGACAGAGTGTAAGAAAACTTTTGCTTGGCACTGAGCAGGTTTAACTGTGTAGGTTGACACTGACTCAAAGGCGGAAACAAGGATGACGGAAGAGAAGACAATGAATGATACAACCTGAAGTTGATTTTGTTTGCGGCAATCTAAATGGCATAAATTAACCAGTTGGCAAATGGCTTGGTATTTGATAGCATCTTCTAGCAGAAAGAAATACCAAGATCTGATCTCCCTGGCATCGGCTCTGCAGCTGACTGCGCTGATGTGATCAAGCCACTGCCCACCTTGGGCAGAAGCCCGATGCTCACCTCAGGGAGTCTCTGCCCTGATGCCTTGGTAATCTGATGGAGAAGAGGCAAGCAGATTCTGGGTCAGAGCTACCAGGAAACCCAAAGACTTACTTCTGTAAAAGAGGAAAGGATGATATGCTTTGAGGAGAAAAGACAAAGGAGGGAAACCCCACTGCAACATCTTTTTTATTACTTCCTATATTTTTTCTTGCAGTTCAACTGCAACCCAAGTTTCTGGTCCTTGGTCCATTGCGAGTGCCAAGTGGACACCAGCAGTTCATTGCGTCTCACGGTTATGTAACTCAAGATGGGGCCTACTGCGAACATGCACCCTTTTCATTGCTTATCTTGTAGTTATAGGTTGTTTGGAAGCAGGGGAAAATAAGAGCTCTGAATACTAAAAAATCAATTTTTGTGTTATCTGAGAGAAGCAAAATGATAAATGTCTAAAAAAGCCCTAGGTGCCCCCCCAAAACACTCACATTTTTATATGAAAATAAAAATGAGTCAATTCACTGGTTATACATCTCCTAAAAACAAAGCGAAGAACTAAGTGTTAGCTTGTTTGAAAATCCAAATCTTATTGTCCTGGCCAGTTCTTAGGAGGATTGAAACATTGGCGTGTGTGTGTGTTGTGGGGAAGAGGTGTATAATGTGAAACTTTTTCTTTTGCACTGGCTTCCTTCTTAGCATGGCAAACTTACTCTTTCAGAGCAGTCATCTGGCCCCATCACATTGGTGACCAGCACACGATAGTAAGAATTTATTGTACTCAGTATACACCAACCAGTGAGAGTCCTTTCTTATCTTCATTTTAGATTAAATATATCGACAACTGGTATGCTTCTGTTAGCTTCGACGTGTTATTTCCTGAGCTGTAACTCATCTTTGCAAATTCTGCTTTTAAGTGGAGCATTCCTTCAATCCTGAAGTAAAGCTGCATCTGCAGAGAGGGCAGCCTCTAATTTCTCTATGAAGAAGCAATCGCCATACTGATTGAGAAATTATAACAGACAATTTCCAAATAAGGAAATAAGTCAGCTGAAGGGCCGGTGCTCCAGGGCAAGTTGGAGACCTGTCATTAGCCTATTGGACAAGTAGCTTATCATGAAAAGCATTGTGGAGCCTGGCACTCAGCTGGAACAGTACAGTGGTCCCGTCCTAGGAGGGTCAGCAAGTTACAAAGGACTGGGAGAGTTGTGACTTCATATGACGCCAGGATATGTTGGGTGACTTCATATGATGCCAGGATATGTTGGGTGGGAGGTGGAAAGCTCATGCTCGTGGTGGCCTTCAGATCTCAGTCCTGAGCACACTGCATAGAAGGTGAGGAGGCACAGACCATCCCCAGACCCATGTGTTTAGTGAAGACTGATGTAGGGGGCTTCCAGGATACTCAGGGGCTTGGCTCATGTTGGTGTATGGTCAGAAAAGCATTAAACCTCAAGCACCCCTGTAGGTTTGGGGCAGGAAAAGGCTGGTGAAGTTCCTCAAGGACAACAGACTGTGGGCAGATAATGCAGTTGATCCTTTTATCAAACGGGAGCCATGGAAATACAGAAGGCTCATGGACTCTGGCACTTCCATCTTGAGAGTAGGGGATTGGTTGAGACAGTGTTTTTCTAGATTTTATTTTTATTGGACACCGTTCACAAGGACAACTACCAGGTTTGTAGAGCACTTTTTGCAGGAGCAACATGGGTGCTGGCTCAGGTGTTCCAGGTAGAGGGCACAAGCTTTGCTCTCGATTATCTGGGACCACGGTGCCAGGTGGACAGGTGGGGAGACTGAAACAAGTGTCTTGTGTAAGCATTTGCTTCTTTGTGGAAGCAGACAATAACAGTTTTCATTATAATTGTTATTCAATAAACATACAAACATACTTGATTGCTCACATAAAAACATTAGTGCAAAGAATGTGTGTCATGGTGTGCCTATTACTTACATTTGGACATTTACCTATTAAGAAACTTCAGTGTTACCTAAAATATGAAGCAGCATTTGTGAGTAAATTGAGTAAAATGTACTCTAGACAAAACGGTCTTTGAACTTCAGGGAAGATTTCTGTCTAAAACTGCTTAGTTTTCACCAACTAGTACTTTAAAACATATACTGTCATTTAAGCCAATAAAACATTCCTTACGTTCTAGACATTTCCACTGGCAACTATGTACAATGAAGGAAAAGCTGCGAAAATGATCACCTGATGTGTGACTGTGAAGGTAGACAATGGTGCCAGGTGGTGCCTGGGTGCATAATTATGAGAATAGTGTGTCAAAGCACAGCAATCAATCACAAAGAAAAATCAGCACGTATTCAGCATCCTCCTTATAGTGTTAAGCTGATTATCCACTTCAAGTAATTGAGGCAGTAAGATGAATGTGTTGAGCAGCCTTTATTTCTCTTTTGGAATGCAGAGCTAGGTATAAAGGTTAACTGGTGGCTTATATTGCTCATCATCTGTACCTCAGCCACAGATTTCCAAGAAAAGAAAGATATTTTCCAACGATTGACTAACGCCAACATGGTTTCTATCATCTTTAAACTATGATGTCAACGTGAAATGAGTTTATGATTTTTTCAATTGCATACACATATGCATAAATACATAAACACAGAAACATAGAGACACACGCACATATACACAAGTACGTACCACTTACATTACTTAAAGGCTTCAGGTGCGTAGACTTCAGTTACATTAAACTTCAAACAGATCCTCTTAAAACAGACTCTCCTGTTTTACACCTATGCCTCTAGAAAGGAAGCATGATCTATGTGAACCAGGGAGCACTTCACCCACCCAGCTAAGAAATGGACTGTGTGATTCCACAATGAGGAACTCTTCTAGGTCTCCATGGGAATTAGAGAATGTTTGTTCCCCTCAGCCCTTGAAGATGCATGGCTGTCTTCCTTGGTGAAACATGCTGCTTCTGAGTGTCTCACACCTGTCATTGTGAAAGCTTGAAATCTCTCATGTTAGCTTAGGACCATTGCTGTTTCTCACCTGGGAAGTTAGTAGCCTTCGTGGAGAGAAGATCATTATAAATTCACTGTCACAACTTCCACTGCATAAAACCTAAAGTCCTCAGTACCTTTAACATCCCTTAGAAATCTCACTCTTCAAGATTTTAATCTGAATCTTCTCTAATCCTCCATATCTATGATAAGCGTCCACACCTCAGTGCTCTATACCTCTTTCGAGGGCCATTTTCAGTTGTCCCTCCTCAATAGACCATTGCTCTAAGAAATACCAATGCCTTGTTGCTTTGAACCCCTCATAGTAATTCTTCTTCAGTACATGTTGGGCACAGTTTGTAGGTTATAGTGTAGTCTCCAGAGTTAATGGACTTGGGTTTGACTCCTGGTTCTGCCGCTGTCTTCCGGCAAGTTGTATAATATGTCTAAGCTCTGTTACCCACCTCTCCAGGTCAGAGCAGTCATATTCTCTCTCATCTAGCGAAGATGTGGGAATTGAAGAATCAAATGCTGATGAAGCACCAAGTCAGGGTACATAATCTGTGCTCCATAAAAACTAGCTTCTGTTTTCACTACATACACGTCACACTTCTGTATCACGTAGATTTCCTTATAC
Source organism: Aotus nancymaae (assembly GCF_030222135.1). Taxonomy (NCBI): domain Eukaryota; kingdom Metazoa; phylum Chordata; class Mammalia; order Primates; family Aotidae; genus Aotus; species Aotus nancymaae. The sequence goes on along the minus strand of NW_026988450.1, from coordinate 11,233,300 downwards.
ATATGTGCTTCATACAGTGTGTCCTCAAGGAGGAGCCCGGATGTGCACATGTTATGAGGTCAGACATGACCAGCCTTATTTAGAGGGATTTGGGGCCAGCATCCCAAACATCTATTTTCATGAAGATTCTAGGAAACTCAAGGAAAGAAATGTGCTCTTGAGGGGTGAAAGTTCAGGGGAAAAATTTGGCCAAAAAGGCAGATTGAAGTACAGCTTTATTTTCTCAAATGTTCCTTTGGCCCAAGGTTTTTACCCAAGACTGAGATAAATGGGTTCCAAAGTATAGATTATAAAATATAGGCAATCAAAACTGAAGGCAAAGGTCTGCGCGATTTTGTGCTTAGGCTGCAGACTGATGCTATTCCAACTATTTTGCTGAAGTAACTACTGACGCGCTCATGGCATGGATTCCCCCATGGATTCCCCATGGCATATAGTCATCCATAAGAAAAGGGGAAGGCTGCAGTCATCTCCAAGACACAGGGACTTTTATGCTGGGCCGTAATTTCCATGCAGTGGTAACAGCAGACCTTAGAGAATCGAATGGAATCCGTGTAACCACAGTAGAGCACAAATGGGAAGCATACGACGTAGTGTGCAGAAGAGCTAGATTTGCTAGCACACTTTTGATGCTACAGCAGAACCTGAGCATTTCCTTAATTAGTTGTATGAGTGTAAGTCAGGAGGGGATTGCTGTGCTCTGCAGAAGTAGGTTCATCTGGTACAGGGCTGCTATTGTGCTGCTGCTGGATGGCCTGAGCTTGTGAGGTTTGAGGCAAAGGGATCGCACATTTTTGTCACTAGTGGGTTTTTAATCCCTTGAGGACAGAGACTCATCCATCATTATTAGTCTGCTTGGCTTGCAATAAGAGAATACCACAGAACAAATGACTTAAGAAATAGAAATGTATTTTTTTTCCTGCCAAAGGAACATGTACTTCCTTCCTGAAGACTTTCCTAAACAAATTTCACTAGTTTTATTGCCTATAGAAATTCACTTTTAAAAAATTTTATTTAAATCGTATATGTCCTGGGTAGTCTGTGAACTTTTTTTTTACTGCCCAATGTTTCATTTTATTTTATTTTATTTTATTATTATACTTAGAGTTCAGAAACAGAAATGTTTTTTGTCACAGTTCTGGAGGCTGGGAGCCCAAGATCAAGATGTCAGCAGGTTAGATTTATCGTGACAACTTTGTCATTGACTTGCAGACAGCTGCCTCCGCCCCACGTCCTCACGTGGCCTCTTCTCTGTGCGTGCACTCCTGCTGTCCCCTCCTATTCTTAGAAAGACACCAGTGCTACTGGATAAGGGCCCCACTCTTATGACATCATTTAACCTTAATTAAAGATCTTTGAAGATTTTACCTCCAAATACAGTCACACTGGGGTAAGATCTTCAACATACAGATTTCAGGGAGACACAATTTGGTCCATAACATCATTTTCACCTTATTAAGCACAGACTCACTATAGGGACACAACTTTATTAAGAAATCTGAATTGTTACAGCAGACCATGAGGGGAAATAGATTGGGGACTGAACCTTAGAAGTATGAAGATTAAATTCGTTCAAAATAATAAAGTGCCTGGCATATCAGAACTCCATCAGTTCTCACCTGAAAAGCCACCCCAAGTTAGCCAGGCCTAAAGAAACTTTGACAGGGTGTTTATTAAGTCCCTAGAAGAAAAAATCCTGGAAACCTTTTATTCTTTCAGTGAGCTGATTGAGAAAAGCGTTAGAAAGGAACAAAAGTAAGGTTCTGTGACTGATGGCTGAGAGTAGGAGGAAGCATAGATCCCAGAAGACCCAGGAGGGTTCCATTGTTCACATGGCTCTAATGCTCAGTATATCACATCAGTCACCAGAAAACTAAAACAAAAAGTGGTGTGACATATAAGTGGGTGCCCACTGCTGCCACTTGTTATAGCTTAGAAATGTTAATGCTACTTGGTGAATATATTCTGAGGCAATAATTCAAAGATGTTCACTACAGCATTATTTATAAAGCAGAAAAGCTAACAGAGACCATGCCTTTAATATTTCACATTTGGTTCAGTAAAATTATGATATAATCACATTAAAGACAATTACACAATTCTAAAAAGTGATAATTATGAAATATTTGTGCTAATGTACAAAGTGCTTATTTCTTCATATGTAAAGGCTATCCAGAAGTCAACACACACACACACACACACACACACACACACAGAGTTGTATAGCACAGCAATTACATAAAAGATACATTAGGCCGGGCGCAGTGGCTCACGCCTATAATCCCAGCACTTTGGGAGGCCGAGGCGGGTGGATCACGAGGTCAAGAGATTGAGACTATCCTGGTCAACAAGGTGAAACCCCGTCTCTACTAAAAATACAAAAATTAGCTGGGCATGGTGGCACGCGCCTGTAGTCCCAGCTACTGGGGTGGCTGAGGCAGGAGAATTGCTTGAACCCAGGAGGCAGAGGTTGCGGTTAGCCGAGATTGCGCCATTGCACTCCAGCCTGGGTAACAAGAGTGAAACTTGTTACATTAAAGAGGAGGCTGGAAGAAAGTATGTCAAAATGTAAGAATGATTATCTTTAGCTGGTGGCACTATCAGTGTTTTTAATTTTTTTTGTGTTTTCAATATTGTAATAAACTTGAAGTATAAGTATCATAAAAATGACATAAAATATATGTATATTTCAAATAATGTTCACTGCTAAATTACCATATCAAATGGTTGTATCTATTCTGCTTCTGCCAACCATATGTGAGAGCCCCTCCCTGCCCCCTCAGTTACACGGATCCTATTCTACTCTCTTCTGCATTCCTTCTTCTGTAGCAAATTGGATGGCACCTGCCATCTTGTTGAATGAATGAATGAATGAATGAATACTCTAAGATTTTTTCTGCAGTTGATGTCTTTCTTTTCATTCCCACTGCCCCTTCTTCTCCTGTGCCTGGCCCACAATTTTGCAACGGCCCCTGACTAATCTCCCCACAACTCGTTTCCTTTCTTCCTACTGCCCTGGCAACTTGCGTTGTTTCCTGAGTAAGTAATGGAAACTTACTGAATCTCAGTTCTTCTTCTTTTTTTTTTTTTGGAATAAAAAAGTTGTAAAGTGCTTGAAAAACATTAGGCAGCAGAGGGGAGAGCACAGAGGTTTGACTGACTTCTCTGTGAAACAATATCGCCCTCCCCCAGTGCCATGCAGATATGCCTTCTGTAAAAGCTGTGGAAGACTGAAAATAAAAGCAGAAGAAAATGAATCATTTCCATGCCTATGGGACAAGAAAGAAGTTAAAGATAAGTAAAAGATAATCTCTGCAGAAAGGAAATAAAATCAAGATTAAAAACTGTGCTTTTCTCTCATTCTCCACAGAATACACTCTTGGTTCCTTTATCCTGCAATAATGTGGCACAGATGCTTTGGAAAACTATGAGATAGGAGACAAGAATATGAACAATGAGCTGCATTTTTTTTCTTGGCTCTTCTAAAATTGGTCTTCAGCAAAGTGAAAAGGAAGGTTTGATTGCTACATCAAAGTATCTCTCCAGAATTCAAACTAAGACTTAACTTCCCTCTAACAAAACTAACTTAAAAAAATTCAAAATCCACATACATGCACACATAGCTTACAGAAGACCCTTTTACTCCTCTTTTAAAATATTATAATCTGGTTCATTGCAAGTGGATGTGAACTAGGTTAAGCATTCATTCTAAACAGGTAACAAATATTAGGGACTTAAATTTCCCAGAATTTTAACCTCTGCTCCTGCCCCATGTTGGATAGATTCTGAGAGTAGGAATGATTACAGAGTTTGCTTTGGAAACGCTGGCGTGGTTGCTATGGCAACAAAACTTTAGGGCATTGTTGTCTACATGGAATCACAAAATGACAGATGGCCCATTATGGAACTGTACATATTTGAAGATGAAAAGAAAATACATCACTCTAAAGTCCATTCGTTGTGCTATTGCAGAAGAGTTGGGATATGATAACTGAGTGAGGTGAGAATAAGAAACCAGAAAGGAAAGGTTAAAATAAAAATTTATTCATCTTGAAAGTTTGTCAACCTACTTGAAGACTGCTTATAGATCACTGTGTCTCCCTATCCATAGAGAGAATTCTATCCTATTAGGTATTTATTTGGCACTGCTTACTGCAAATTAGAAACCTCCTTCATTATCACTACTGTTATGAGGTCAAAGTAAAACTGATTAAAAGCAAGAGGGTAGAACTCTTACATAAGTACTAATGGGATGGTCTGGTTTCCTTTCCCATCCTTGGGGTGGTTTCAACATGTGCTAGAAGGTGCAGATGATGAAGCAACCGGAAAGGCTGAGTGGGTTTCCCTGTAGTTCTTTCCAGGATAGACCAGTCTTACAGGTCAAAATAAGATCAAACTCCAAACACATGCTGTGAAGTTCTAAGCTAGGTCCTTAAAGCTGTAACTGTGGATTCAGACAATAAGTTTAGCAGAAACAAGCTTAGCAAGGCTGAGGCTATGACTCATGACTGTAATTCCAGCACTTTGGGAGGCTGAAGTGGGAAGTTTGCTTGAGCCCAGGAGTTCGAGACCAGCCTGGGCAACATAGTAAGACCTCAACTCTACAAAAAACAACAAAAAAAATTAGCTGAGCATGGTGGTATGCAGCTGGAGTCCTAGCTCCTTGGGAGGCTGAGGTGGGAGGACTGTTTGAGCCCAGGAGGTCGAGGCTGCAGTGAGCTGTGATTGTTCTACTGTACTCCAGCCTGGGCAACAGAGCAAGACTGTGTCTCCAAACCAAACCAAACCGAAACAAAACAAAAGGCTTAGCAATTTTGGCTAAGCTGGTGAGCTTGGCATGGGTAAATGTGATATATCTGCTAAATGACTCTATCTGTTCTTAAAATCTTTATATCCAGATGAGGAAAGTGATAGTCTTTTGTGACTCTGTGAACACTTATGTCTACACAACACCTATTTCTGTTTATTCTTTCTGTTTATCTGCCTATCATCTAACTACCTGTCTGTCCATCCCCATCCTTTCTATTCATTTATGAATAACTGAAAACACCTGATAACAAAAGGATCTGAAGTCAGGCCATAGGCTACGTGAATGGAATCAGATAAATTTCACTTGTCTTCAAGTATACCAGGACAGTGATGCAGAAGAGAATTCTCCATGGTCCCAAGATAAAATGTTTCAGTTCAAAATTTTGAAAACTTTCTAAAAGCCAAACTTTCCCAAAATAGCATGCTGACTCTGAAGGCAGTGAACTATCTCTTGTTAGACGTGGTCATGCACCAGCATTTGGCCTTGGGCAAGTATGCTGTCAGGAGGATTTAATCATCAGATTGGAACCTTGACTAGATGGCCACAAGCCCTCTTCCAAGCTTGGGATCTACCGTTTTATCTGGGTCTATGGTGCTCATCAGACTCCTGAAACATGACACTCCTGCGTTCTTCAGGCCCACAAATCTGGGCCTAAAGAACCTATGGCGGAGTCCACAAATCATTCACAAAACTGGATAGTGCAATTGAGAATGAGTGAATACTAAGGAGAAGGCCGGTATGACTGCATTTATTCTTTTTGATGGGTACTAGGTATATTTTTAACCTTGGCCTCTAAGAATGTAAAGTCCATACATTAACCCTGATGACACTATCTCTTTTCCAAAGATTCCCCTTTAATTAATGGAAACATAAGCCTTGTCAAAATGAGGAAATGAGGCCATTTCTTCTTTGCAAAGGGCTTTGCAGTAAATGAAAACACTATGTTGAAGAATGCTTTCTCACATTTTAGCAGCATAACATTTATTGAGAAATAGTCTTGCTGGTTAGAATTTTTGTTGAATGTCATCAAATGTTATTTTAAAAATCTCTAATCTTGGGAGATATTTGTATGTGGTACTGCTAACACACACACATGCACACACACACACACACACGCAAATGTGCAAGTACTATTCATTTCTCCCATGTTGGCATGTTGTAAAATTCTGTTTTCTTTTCATTCCTAGATGTTGTAAATAAACTGGATCTGTACAGTAGGTTTTTGTCAGACTCCCAGAAAGACAATTTTATTTTATAGCACATCCAAGAGTGACAGCCAGAAACTGTTCTGCTCCACCTCAGCACAAACAAAATTAGCTTTTCACAATATTTTTGCAGATGTTAAAGGTCATTAATAGAATGAAACCAGATGACTAAAGCAATACATTCAGTATGATTGGGTTTTATTTTTCTCCCTAGCTTAAAGACACAGAGTCCCCTTTTCTCTCCTTCTTGGCTACATTTCAATTTTTTTCAGTTATTTAAGAGTTTCCAAAATCATAAAAGTGGTAGGATATGTATTTCTTGGCTTATGCCGCCTTCCTTGTTTGACAGAGCTGGAATTTTTATTAGGATGAAAATAATATTAACTGTTCAAAAAACCACACTGCTTAACAATTGCCCAAGCTTTCTGTTTTTACTGAGGTCAAGCTTTTGTTATGAATCACATAACATCCTTTTTCCAATTAAAAAGAAGAGTAGAGATAGTTAACTGGAAGAAATATTACTGGATTCCTCTTTCAGAATAGAAAGGAAAAAGCTAAAATACAGTGTTTCTCATTGAATAAAGGATGTCATAAGCTCTGTTAGGACAGAATGCATATGCTGGCCATCCATATCTGTTCCTGACACATAGGTAAAGAAACTGCAGTTAATACTTGCAAACCGATATGTTTATGTTTGCAGTATTTACAGATCAGTTTGCAATAGTATACTTTCTAGAATAATTCTGCCTTTATTATTCACTAGAGGATTTGGAAAATAATTTTCATCACATAGGTAACAAAGCAAAATAAAACAAAATGTGATTATCTCCATTTCTTAGTGAAAATGTAATAGTGACACAAATCTGATCTTGCTTGTGGATATGTGGTTCATGTTGAAGGGGTTATGTGTTGCCATCCCATCAGGGATGGAGCAGCCCCACAGTCACTAGCAAACCACAGAGTAAGGCTAACTCTTCTGCAGAAGTGGGCAAAGAATGGAAGGTGTGAATATATAGTTCTCATGAGTAAGGGTTATTGCTATTACATGGGATGTCTCCTTTGAAGGAAAGAGAAAAGTTTGGAAGTATAAGGGTGAGGAAATGAGAAATTAAAATGTGTGAGTTTTTAAATATTATTTCTTTTTATCTTGGGGTTCCAGACACAGTAGGATTGGCTGTGAAAACCTGAGAGAGTAAGTGGTACAATTACTATCTAAAGCATTTTTTGAGATGCTATTGCATGCCAGATGCTGTTTGTGTTGCTGAGAATACAGTGAAGAATACAGAGGCATACCTCAGAGATACTGTGGATTTGATTAGAGCACAATAAAGCAAATATCTCAATCACACCAGTCGTGTGAATTTCTTGGTTTCTCAGTGCACTTAAAAGTTGTATTTACACTATACTAGAGCCCATTGGTGTGCAGTAGCATTGTTATGTCTGAAACATCTGAGTCTTGTAATCCTTTTTCTGGTGGAGGGTCTTGCCTTGATGTTGATGACTTCTGGCTGATCAGAGTCATGTTTGCCAGAGATTGGTGTGGCTGTGGCAATTTCTTAAAATAAGACAACAATGAAGTTTGTTGTATTGATTGACTCTTCCTTTCATGGAAGATTTCTCTGTAGCATGTGGTGCTGTTTGATAGCATTTTACCCACAGTAGAATTTCTTCCAAAATTGGAGTCAATTCTCTCGAACTCTGCTGCTGCTTTATCAACTGAGTTTACGTAATATTCTAAATCCTTTATTGTCATTTCAACAATGTTTGCGGCATCTCCACTAGGAGTTTTCCATCTCCAGAAATCGTGTTTCGCTCATTCATAAGAAGCAGCCACTTATTCACATCTTCAGGTTCCATTTCTAATTCTAGCTATTCTGCTATTTTCACCACATCTGCATTTACTTCCTCCATTGAAATCTTGAACCCCTCAAAGTCATCCATGAGGGTTAGAATCGACTTCTTCCAAACTCTTGTTAATGTGGATATTTTGATATTTTTCCATGAATCACACATGCTCTTAATGACATCTAAAATGGTGAACACTTTCAAGAAAGCTTCAATCTACTTTGCCCATATCTATCAGAAGAATCACTATTTATGACAACCATAGCCTTATGAAATGTATTTCTTAACTAATAAGGCTTGAAAGTAGAAATTCCTTCCTGATCTATGGACTGCAGAATGGATGTGTTAGAAGGCATGAAACAACATTAATCTCATTGCACATGTCTATCAGAGCTCTTGGGTCAACAGGTGCATTGTCAATGAGCAATAATATTTCATTTTTAAAATTTAAAAAAATTCTTAAACTTTTAGTTTTTGTGAGTACATAGTAAGTGTATGTGTTCAGGGGGTACCTGAGATGTTGGATATAGACATGCAATGTGAAACAATCACATCATGGAGAATGGGGTATCAATCTCCTCAAGAATTTATCTTTTTTTTTTTCATTTAAATTGTGTTTATTTTTAAAATTTCATTTTTTGCCCCCTTGCTTGAGTTGGGATCTCCACTAAGTTTTTTTTTTTTTTATTGCATTTTAGGTTTTGGGGTACATGTGAAAAACATGCAAGGTTGTTGCATAGGTGCATACGTGGCAGTATGATTTGCTGCCTCCCTCCCCTTCACCTATATCTGGCATTTCTCCCCATGCTATCCCTCCCCAACTCCCCACCCCCCCGCTGTCCCCCCTCCCCCCCAACAGACCCCCGTGTATAGTGCTCCCCTCCCTGTGTCCATGTGTTCTCCTTGTTCAACACCCACCTATGAGTGAGAACATGTGGTGTTTGATTTTGTGTTCTTGTGTCAGTTTGCTGAGAATGATGTTTTCCAGGTTCATCCATGTCCCTACGAAGGATGTGAACTCCTCATTTTTAATGGCTGCATAATATTCCATGGTGTATATGTGCCACATTTTTCCTGTCCAGTCTATCATCGATGGGCATTTGGGTTGGTTCCAGGTCTTTGCTATTGTAAACTGTGCTGCAATGAACATTCGTGTGCATGTGTCCTTATAGTAGAACGGTTTATAATCCTTTGGATATATGCCCAGTAATGGGATTGCTGGGTCAAATGGAATTTCTATTTCTAGGTCCTTGAGGAATCGCCACACTGTTTTCCACAGTGGTTGAACTAATTTACACTCCCACCAACAGTGTAAAAGTGTTCCTATTTCTCCACATCCTCTCCAGCATCTGTTTTCTCCAGATTTTTTAATGATCGCCATTCTAACTGGTGTGAGATGGTATCTCAATGTAGTTTTGATTTGCATTTCTCTAATGACCAGTGATGATGAGCATTTTTTCATATGTTTGTTGGCCTCATGTATGTCTTCTTTTGTAAAGTATCTGTTCATATCCTTCACCCATTTTTGAATGGGCTTGTTTGTTTTTTTCTTGTAAATCTTTTTTAGTTCATTGTAAATTCTGGATATCAGCCCTTTGTCAGACGGGTAGGCTGCAAAAATTTTTTCCCATTCTGTTGGTTGCCGATTCACTCTATTGACTGTTTCTTTTGCCGTGCAGAAGCTGTGGAGTTTGATTAGGTCCCATTTGTCTATTTTGGCTTTTGTTGCCAATGCTTTTGGTGTTTTGGTCATAAAGTCCTTGCCTACGCCTATGTCCTGAATGGTTTTGCCTAGGTTTCCTTCTAGTGTTTTTATGGTGTTATGTCTTATGTTTAAGTCTTTAATCCATCTGGAGTCAATTTTAGTGTAAGGTGTCAGGAAGGGGTCCAGTTTCTGCTTTCTGCATATGGCTAGCCAGTTTTCCCAACACCACTTATTGAACATGGAATCCTTTCCCCATTGATTGTTTTTTTCAGGTTTGTCAAAGATCAGGTGGTTGTAGATATGTTGTGTCGCCTCCGACGCCTCTGTTCTGTTCCATTGGTCTATATCTCTGTTTTGGTACCAGTACCATGCTGTTTTGATTACTGTAGCCTTGTAGTAGAGTTTGATTTCCGGTAGTGTGATGCCTCCCGCTTTGTTCTTTTTGCTTAGAATTGACTTGGCTATGCGGGCTCTCTTTTGGTTCCATATGAAGTTTAAGGTCGTTTTTTCCAGTTCTGTGAGGAAAGTCATTGGTAGCTTGATGGGGATAGCGTTGAATCTGTAAATTACCTTGGGCAGTATGGCCATTTTCACGATATTAATTCTTCCTAACCATGAACATGGCATGTTTCTCCATCTGTTTGTGTCCTCTCTTATTTCATTGAGCAGTGATTTGTAGTTCTCCTTGAAGAGGTCCTTTACGTTCCTTGTTAGTTGTATTCCTAGGTATTTTATTCTCTTTGTAGCAATTGTGAATGGCAGTTCGTTCTTGATTTGGCTCCCTTTAAGTCTGTTATTGGTGTATAGGAATGCTTGTGATTTTTGCACATTAATTTTGTATCCTGAGACTTTGCTGAAGTTGCTTATCAGTTTCAGGAGATTTTGGGCTGAGGTGATAGGGTCTTCTAGATATACAATCATGTCGTCTGCAAATAGAGACAATTTGACTTCCTCCTTTCCTAGTCGAATACCCTTTATTTCTTTTTCTTGCCTGATTGCTCTGGCTAGAACTTCCAGTACTATATTGAATAGGAGTGGTGAGAGAGGGCATCCTTGTCTAGTGCCAGATTTCAAAGGGAATGCTTCCAGTTTTTGCCCATTCAGTATGATATTGGCTGTCGGTTTGTCATAAATAGCTTTTATTATTTTGAGATATGTTCCATCGATACCTAGTTTATTGAGAGTTTTTAGCATAAAGGGCTGTTGAATTTTGTTGAAGGCCTTCTCTGCATCAATTGAGATAATCAAGGAATTTATCTTTTGTGTTACAAATAATCCAATTATACTTGTTTACTTTAAAATGTATGGTTATTATTGACCTCAGTATTCTGTTTTGTTCTCAAATAGCAGATCTTATTCATCATTTTGAACTATTCTTAAATCCATGAACTTTCCTTATCTACACAGACCCCCCACCACCCTTCCCAGCATCTGGTAATTATCCTACTCTCTATGTCCGTGAGTTAAATTGTTTTGATTTTTAGATCCCTCAAATAAGTGAGAACATGTGACATTTGTCTGTGTCTGGCTTATTTCACTTAAGATAATGATCTCCATTTTCATCCATGTTATTGCAAGTAACTATGTCTTATTCTTTTTTTATGACTAAATAGCACTGCACTGTATATATGTACCACATTTTCTTTATCCATTCATCTATTGGTGGACACTTAGGTTGCTTCCAAATCTTGGCTATTGTGAACAGTGCTTCAACAAATATAGCAATGCAGATTATCTCTTCGACATGCTGATTTCCTTTCTTTTGGGTATATACCCAGGAGTAGGATTTCTGGATCATACTGTAGCTCTATTTTTAGTTTTTTGGGGAAACCTCAAACAGTTCTTCATAATGGTTGTACTAATTTATATTCCCACCAACAGTGTCCAAGAGTTCCCTTTTCTCTACATCGTCTCCAGTCTTTGTGATTGCCTGTCTCTTGAATGTAAACCATTTTAACTAGGGTGAGATATTATGTCATTGCGGTTTTGATTTGCATGTTTATGATAATTAATTATGTTCATTTGCCTGTTTGCTATTTGTATATCTTCCTTTGAGAAATGTCTATTCAAATCTTTTGCCCATTTTTCGATCAGATTAGATTTTTTCCCTATTAATCAGCAATTATACTTTAGAAGGAATTTTTTTGAGCAGTCTCAACAGGAGACTTAAAATGTTCAGTAAATGATGCTACAAAAAGATATGCTGTTATCCATTTCTGTTATTCCATTTTTAGAGTACACACAGAGTAGATTCAGCATAGCTCTTAAGAGATCTAGGGTTTTCAGAATGATATACAAGCATTGGCTTCAACTTAAAGTCACCAGCTGCATTAGCCCCTAACAAAAGAGTTAGCATTTGAAGCCAGACATTGACTTCTGTCTAGCTATGAAAGTCCTAGATGGCATCTTCTTCCAATATAAGGCTGTTTTGTCTACACTGAAAATCTGTTGTTTGGTGGAGCTAGCATCATCAATGATCTTAGCTAGGTCTTCTGGATAACTGGCAGCAGCTTCTACATCAGCACTGCTTCACTTTGCACTTTTATGTTGTGAAGATGGCTTTTTCCCTTAAATCTCATGAACCACTCCTTGCTAGCTTCCAACTTTTCTTCTGCAGCTTCTTCACCTTTCTCAGCCTTCATAGAATTGAAGAGAGTTAGGGCCTTGCTCTGGATTAGGCTTTGGCTTAAGAGAATGTATCCAGTTTGATCTTCTATCCAGACAATTAAAACTTTCTTTTCTGAGCAATAGGTCTGTTGTGCTTTCTTATCATCTGTGTGTTCATTGGAGTAGCACTTTCAATTTCCTTCAAGAACTTTTCCTTTGCATGAACAATTTGGCTATTTGGCACAAGAGGTCTAGCTTTCAGTCTTTCTGGCTTTCAACATGCTTTCCTCATGAAGCTTAATGATTTCTAGCTTTTGATTTAAAGTGAAAGGTGTGAGACTCTTCCTTTCACTTGAACACTTAGAAGCTATTGTAGGGTTAATTGGCCTAATTTCAATATTGTTGTATCTCAGGGAATAGAGAGGCCCAAGAAGAGGGAAAGAGATGAAGGAACAGTCAGTCGGTGGAGCAGTCAGAACACACGTTTATCGATTATATTCTCTGTTTAATATGAGTCTAACTCATGTTGCCCCCCCTACACCAAATTACAACAATGTCAAGATGTAACATCTGAGATCACTGATCACAGATCACCATAACAGATGTAATTGAAAAAGTTTAAAATATTGCAAAAATTACCAAAATGTGACAGAGACACAAAGTGAGCACATGCCGTGGGATAACTGGGGCCTGTAGACTTGTTCAGTGCAGGGTTGCCACAAACCTAAATTTGTAACAGATGCAGTATGTATGAAGCACAATAAAAAAAGGTGAATTAAAATGAGGTATGTCTATATCAGACAAATATTGCTTTCAAGGGCCTTATACTTTAGTAAGAAAGATAGACAATAAACAGGTAAAACAAAAACATCAATATTCCAGGCAGAGGGAAAAGAGCAAGCACAAAGTTTCCACCATAGGGTGGAGAACACGCTTGCTCGTTTGAGGAGCAGAAAAAATTTCTGCTTTTTGTGGCTGTTGAGGGACATAGTGATGGAAGGTGGGGTTATACCTGGTGATGGGAGCCAGTTCACCCTGGATTGTGGGGACTACAGTAATGAGTTTACATTTCTTAGATTCTAAAAGCAATGGAAAGTCTTTGGAGAATATTCAGCAAAGGCATGAGAAACTTGATTTAGGTTTCAAAAGCCCACTTAGCCTGCTGTGAGGACCAGTTAGGAGACTGGAGCAGAAGCTCAGACAACAGATTCATGGTGCCGCAGAAAGGTTGTGACAGTGAAGATAATGATAGGTGGACCAATTTGGGATATGTTTTGAGGTACAGAGTTAGGATTTGTTGATAAGCGGATGTGAATAGAGAAGGAGAAAGAGGAGCCAAAGATGACTGGATGGTTGCCAATACCTTTTCCTAACATGAGGGAAACTTGGACATTTGAAGCATGGCATGGAAATACCAATTAAGAAAGTAGATATTTGAGTTTGGTATTCCAGCCTAGAGACTTAACATTGTGGGTCATTCATATGTAGATACCATTTAAAGCCACAGGCTAGATTTGAGTATCTAGACTGGTGACCTCGCTCAGAGCAATTTTAATGGAGGAAAGGGTATTAAAGCTAAATTATGAGATGAAAATGATTGAATCTAAATTTGAATAACTTGAGGAGCAAATGCTAACTTAGGAGGTCAATTTATTGAGTTTAAGTAGTCGTGAAGGGCACTAGGGAAATAAATCAGAGCTGGAGGGAGATATGGGATCAAATGATGTTTTTAAAGAGCTTGTTGTATAGTAAATAGAATAATGTCTTGATAGCAGAAAAACTTATAATGGAATAAAGCGAGGGATAAAGAGAAGGAGGGAGAGAAGGAGAGAGAAAATCTTTGAGAAACTGAGAGAGAGAATAGGACTGAGAAACACAAGTGGAGGGCTGGGCTGTTTTGCAGACGTGATGCTTCTGTGGTAGCAGAGGGAAAGCTGAGAGTGAACAGGCAGTTTGGTAGGTGTGAATGTGAGGGCATCTGGGACCTGAATTAGGTTGCTTAGAGTCATGGTACTGGATTTCCTTTCCCTTTGCTATCTCCTAAGACAAATAAAGGCTTTCCTGATATTTAAAATATTACTTATAGTATGCGTACATGGTTGAACCAGCGTGAAGAAGCGGCATGCCACCTTTCCCACTGAACTAGTGGGTTGGTAGTTGAAGTAAACTCTAAAAGAAAAATACGTTTCTAGGACACAACTGGGCGTGTAGTCTGTGCACCCCTCCGCATCTGAAGTCTGGCGGATCCTAACCATTGCAGAGTCTGCTGTGAATGTTTGAAAATATGTTTTCGCGTCCCATTCTTTTTCTGATGTTGTTAAAAATGGCATTAAATATAAAGCTAAATTTTCCTTTCACCACTATCTTTTCTTTGGAATCCATAGTTATGAGTTGACATGTATTCTTAATATATGCTTTAATATATTGATATACAAATATATATAAGTTAAAAGGTAAAATTGCTTATGTGTATGTTTCAAAAATCTGCATAAACTTTATTTTGTAAATACAAATACTTTTCTACAAACAGATCATTTTATCCAAAATAGTTTTTACCTTTTTTATGATGATATATATTTTCCTATATTTTCTTTTAAATTATTCAAATGTTCTCATCTTTAACTTGTTCTTGAGTTTTTAAATGTGTCTGGTGTGAAATAGAATCTACTTTTGTACTTTTTCATAGAAAAACCAATTGTCCCATTTATCAAAGAAATAATCCCCACTATTGAAATGCTATCATATTTCAAGTTCACATATAACACAGGAAACTTTTTTCATATTTATATTTCATTTCTTTAGCTAGTACCCTCTATTTTATTACTGTATCTCTGTAATGTAGTTTAATCCCTGGTACCTTTCTTATTATATTTAAAAATTATGTTGGTTATTCTTCTTCCTTGATTATTCTTCACACATTTTATATTCAGTATATCAAGTTCTATAAAATCTTATTGGGATTTTGAAAGAAAATGAATTGAATTGGTAGACTAATGTGGACAAATTCAACATCTTTAAAATAATGGCCATGTCTACCCATGTATTTACTCAAGTCTTTTATGTCTATAAATAAAATTGTATAATTTTTAATATACATTTGCTTTAATGTATATTACACTACTATGCAAATTAAGCCAGATATCATTTTAGGTAATTTGCATGTTTTATTTCATTTAATCTGCACATCAATCCTCTGATAAAAGTGAAAATCATTATTTTCATTTTTGAGAAGAGAAAATCAAAGTCCCAGAGAGATTAAGTAATTTGCCAATGTCATAAGGCTACTAATTGGAGGGGCTGAATTGAAACTCAATTAATCTGACTTCATGGCTTCTAATAATTATGTAAAGGCAATATCTGGTATCATCAGCACTGCGTAGCTTGTATTGTTATTTTAAAGAAAATATTTTAATTGCTTTTTATTTGGGTACAGCTGGTATGTAGAAATGTTATTAATTTTTCTGGATTGGTTTCTGTCCAGCAATTTCTCTGGGCTTTCAAACTAGTTTTAAAAGTTGCCTGCTGATTCTTTTGGGTGTCTGTGTAAGCAAACATATTGTATGCAAATAAGTAGCAGTTTTGACCTTTTCTTTTCAGGTTCTCTACCTCTATATTTTTATCTTGTCTTAGTACAATGGCTAGTAGGTCTGGTAAAATGCAAAATATTAGGATTGCTGGCCGGTATCTCAGTTTTATTCTTAACTTCAATGCTTCTGCTTTAAAAATTTACCATTAAAGATGATGTTAATAGATTCTCTTTCCTGGGCTATTGAAGTTCCCTGCTAGTATTTGATTGGCAGTAGCTTCTGTGTAATAATGACTGGATATTACATTTTATTAAATGCCTTTTTTATGTGTGTTAACATAAATTAACACACATAAATTATCTGATGTTAGTCTTGAATTCTTGTGATACATGCTACTTGGTCACAATATCTTACATTTTAACACACTGTTGGATGGGATTCACAAAAATTTTCCTTCTATTTATTTCATTTCCATTATCTGGAATATTTTATATAAGTTAGAAATTTTTGTTTACTTAAAGATTCAGTACATTTTAAAATCATCAAGGGATAGAAACTTTTGTGAAGGGAGATTTTTGTTTAAGCCTTATTAGCTCTTTGGGCTTTCTACTTTTTCTCAATTACATTTTTGAGTATTTTAATTTCCAAAAAAATTGTCAATTTTAGCTGTCTTGTATTTATTGAAATGTCATCAATTGCATTCCACTTTGAATAAAAATACTAAATGGCTGTAGTTACATCTTTTCTTGTATTCCTAATATTATTACTTTCTTCATAATTAGTCTTGCCAAAAGTTTGCCTCTTCTATTTTTTTCAAATATCTAGCTTTCTGTTTTGCAGCTCACATATAGTGTTTTCAGTATGTATGTGTATACGTTTATTTTCTATTTAATAAACATTTGCTTTAATCTTTACTTCATTCTTTTTCTTTGGGTTGACTTCATTGTTTATTTTCTAACCTCTTTAATGGAATACTTAGCTAATTTATTTTAAATATTATTGTACTTCAATATAAGAACTTAAAAGTATAAATTTTACTGTAAATATTTCTTCATCTATATCATGTAAACTTCAAAATATGCTTTTTAATGTTTTAAATCACTGTAAATTAAATTATACCAAAATTAAGATAAAATGTTTCAATTACATTCTTTTGTGTCTGTTGTATAGAAAGCAATTTTCCACACAAAGTTAAATTTTGGTATCATTAACACTGTTTGATTTTATATTAATTTGGTTTCACTGAACTCTATGGTTGGGTACTTATGGATAAATCATGGTTGTATAAAAATTTGTGTTTGTGTTTAACTTTGAATATCAACTGTACCAATGAAGTGCATTTGAATGTTTCCTTTAATGCTCTGGCACAACAAAAGTTAAATAGGTACTCCTCCAATTCTAACCCCGAAGTGCAAATTAGCACTTCCTTTTTCAGGTACAATATGATGCTAAATAAAGTTTGTCTTGAGAATATGTTTCTGCTTTTTGAAAAGCTAAAAGATTTAAAAAGTATTCCTTTGGAATGTGTCAAGTGTAAAGTTTTGATGTGCTGTATCTAATGTCACATGCAGAATCACTGAAATATTAAATGCCAAATGGTTTGCAAATAAACATGCACATAATCATTTTTCTTCCCTAATTTTCAAGCTGGCAGTAACCAACACTCTTGCCAAATGTCCCATCTATTTTCTTCCAGTCTCAGCATCTTGCATGCTATAGCCCACTCATTTGCATAGTGATGTCTCATGACTGATAAGTGGTAATGTCACTTGTTTGCTTATGACATTGAATCCAAGCTCCTCTGTAGAGTTTTTAAGGTCCTTCCCAGTCTGGTCCCATATAGCCTGTCTTCACTTCCTAAATCTCCTCAAACTGCAGCCTCTATTCCTCTGAGTCTAAACTCCCACCTGAAGTCTCCCTACCCCATCTCTTCATGACATTCATCTTTCAGATCTCTTCCTCTCTAACCTCCAGACACCCTTTTGCTCATTTAAGCTTTATTCATCTAAGCACTGCTCAACTGACACAGGTTTGCTTGCTTCCTTGTAGATATCTTCTACTTCATTCATCTCTCATTAATCTGCTGTTTCCCAGTGATGCTTTATTGTTTGATTCCTATCTCAGAGATAAATATGTTTGCAGAATACTAAGCTCAGCTTTTTAATGTTTATACATGAGGAAATTGAGTACCAAGGAATTTGGTGTCATTAATTGAGATGGAGCGTATGATACCAACATCGTGTTTTGAAGTAAAGACATTGAGCTTCTTTTGGCATATGGAACTTGGTTTACCTGTGGGGTACCTAAGTTGAAGTGTCCAATAGGTTGTTGGCTGTATAGCTCACAAGGGATATGTAGACAAGAGATCCTGTTTTGGAGTCCACTACTGTAGAAGTGACAGCAGAAGCCAGGAGAATGGTTGAGAGAGCCCAGAGAATATTTGGAACGAGACAAGGGACAAGGGCTGAACCTTAGGGATTTGCTGCAATTCTCATGTGCTGGAATACAGCAGAAATCATGCTATTGCTAAAGTGAAACCAAAATCAGGTTTCTGGGGAAGCTGGGGGAGGAGAGGGAACGAAGGTGAATGAGAAGGCTGGTGGGCAGAGAGGTGGAGGCAGGTGAGGGTGCTGTCCTGCAGCAGGCAGCCCATGGAGTGCACTCTCACACAGACCCTGAAATGTCACGTGGAAAAGAGCCCATGCTCTGTATGCCACCCCGTGCCACTTGGCTTTGATGTCCATGGGTATGCCCTTGTATATGCATATTCAAGACGGTTCCTCTCTATTGCTATTCAGCTGTGATAACCATGCATGCACGGTTTTAATAAGACTTGGCCATAGTTTTTCAGTTGCAAAGGCATAGATAGAATCCATGTAAATATCTTGTTCCATCTCCAAATGATAAATTGTGTAATGATATGAAATTCGCTTTAAACATTGCAGGTAAAAGGAGTATGTGATTTAAAATGTCATGCTTTGGAGGTACTGTATGAGCAAAATTCCTATAATCAATCACCCACAGCAAACTATTATTTAGAAATGATTTCAAAATAGATAAGCCGAAAATATCATATTTTAAGAACAAGAGAAAAGTGATGATGTATCAAAAATTACTTTTCTATAGCAACATATTGGGTTTGAGGTTAAATTTAGTGTTGTTTACTTTATAGAACTGTAAGAAGTAAGAACTTCCAAATATCTCAGGGAGGCAATAAACATAGGTGAGGACATATCTTAAATTTCTCTGAAACCACTTTAATTTCAGTCAAACTTAATGCATTATCAGTTTAAAGTCAACCAAAAATATTTTTTAACGTGATAAAGGTTTGGATTATTGCTTTAGAATGTTTAAAGAATAAGCTTTAGTTGGCTCAAACTTTTTTATTGCACTCCACACATATGGTACATACAAATATACACATAATATTATAATGTAAATATACAAGCTATATGGAAGAATATATTAGGGGCCTGAAATTCTCATATAGTGTTGGGTGAATTTGAAATATATAAATATTGAGAGGCTTATAATCTTAGAAGTTAATATCTGGAAGGGACATTAAAGGTTATGCTCACTACAGACAATTGAGAAGCTGAGGCTCAGAGATTTGTCCAAAGGTGTAAAGATTTAGAAAGTGTGATAATAATAACATAATAACAATAATGATCACAACTACTTTTTCTACTGAGTGACTACTATGCGCCAGATAATGTCCTAAGTATGGTAATAGGTTATCCCAATCAGACCTTACATGTCAGATTCTTTTTCCTAATCAACAGATAAAAAACCTGAGGCAAAGCAAGATTTAAAAATGTCTATGTTCCAACTTAATAAAGCACATATAAATTTCATGACCTGCTTTTACGACATTTGAAATCCAGAACTGATAATTATTATGATTAAAAATAATTACAGAAAACAAGAAAATGTGTCCTCATTTTCAAACTGCACTAAGGTCTTTTCCAACACCCCCTTCATTCCCACTTTGAGGGTCACGGCTCTATCTAAAGTGAACCATTATTTGGCCAGGCATGGTGTCTCATGCCTGTAATCCAGCACTTTGGGAGGCCAAGGTGACCAGATCATCTAAGGTCAGGAGTTTGAGACCAGCCTGACCAACATGGTGAAACCCTGTCTCTACTAAAAATACAAAAGTTAGCTGGGCATGTTGGTGCATGACTATAATCTCAGCTACTCAGGAGACTGAGGCAGGAGAATCACTTGAACCTGGGAGGCGGAGGTTGCAGTGAACCAAGATTGTGCCACTGTACTCCAGCCTGGGAGACAGAGGGAGACCCTGTCTCAAAAAACATAAATTAATTAAATTAAAAAATAAAGTAAACAATTATTTATGTATCCCATAAAGAATGTCATCTTGAGAAGCTTGTTCTTCTGATCTAGGAAAATTTACTGATCTTGCAGGCATCATGGTAAGCACTGTAAGAGACAAAAATGAAAAGACATGACCCCATTCTCAGGAAGAATGCAGTCTGACAGAGCACAGAAGTAGAAATCAAAGCTCTGGGTATACGGAGGATGTAAGGGCAGGGAATCCTCACAAGCAAAGGTTCTGAGATTTGAGAGCCAGAGTGGGTTGGGTACCTGAGGTTTCCTATCAGCTAAGATGCAGAGAAAGCTAAGGGGTAATGTGTTAGAGAGAAATGCCTCCCCTTTGTACACACATACTGCACTCTCTCTTATTGTATAACATTTCATTTGATCTTCACAACATCCTTATATAAGGTAGGAATTCAACTTCAGGGCCCATTTTCTCATTTCTAGTCCTCTGTCTTCTACTGAAATAAAGGCAAAATCTCTCTCTTTTATTCTATGCTCCCCACGTCTCCTTCTAAATAATGACAAATTCATGATGTCAAGCACCAATTAATTTGACTCAGCCTCAATCATACAGTACTCTTACCCAATAAACATCAATTGACCAAATTTATTTGATTTCAGAAGATCATTTGAAATGAAGGAAATCCTTACTAATTTTTATTTTCTTAAAATGCAGCAGAATGAAAGCAGATCATAGAGAGAAAGGTTAATTGTCTCCGAGCCACATAGGTTTAGACCTATGAGTACTGGCTGTGCCTCTTGTGGGCAGTATTAATGTGGGCAAGTCTCTTAAGGTCTGTGAACTTCAGCTTTTCTATTTATTAAATGAAATAGTAATGTTTCATAGGGTCATGGTGAGAAATAAATGAAATAACGTGTAAATCTCTTTGGCAAATGGTGTCTAAATGTTTGTTGAATTAGTGGATGAAATGAGTTGAACCAAAACAATATCAGAGGCCATACAAAATGGAGAATGTGGTGGAAGGACTGTAGAAGGGTAAACCAGCACCAGGCATGATTATTCTTAGATGTTCCCAGGGAGAGGAGTCCTAGCGCCTGTGAATGCTGAATGTCTTGCAGTTGCAAAAGCCTCAGCTGTACCATCAAGCTTAATTTAGTCACAGATCAAATGCCATCATGCATTTGCCTCTTCCAGCTGCTTTTGCTGTGGGCTGGGAAAAGTTATAGCTGTTGTACACAAATTCCCTGCTGACAAACTGTGAAGCGTGGGGGCTGCTTTGTGAGTTACTTTATCTAAGCTTAAGTTAATGAGGATGTTTAGAACAGTCCTTAGCAATTTGTCAACACCTTGGCATCCCAGAACCATTTCTCAGGGCACTGAGTAAACATTTAAACGTTAGAGACAAAACAAGCTTCTCGTTAAGAACAATGTTATATGTTCTCTATGTGCTTTATCCTGCTCTTTTAGAAATGAAGAAGCATTTCTTTTCAGCTGGTGATTTAGTAGACATTCACAGGGTAGTTTTAGCAGAGTTTAAAAGATTTCCTTCTGGAGATTTTCAGTAGTCTTCTAGACATCTCTAGGGGGAAAATCGTTTGAAAATCTACCAACCCAAGTCCTTCAACAGACATGTATTTCACACAGAAAAGATTTATAAGATGACAAAATATGAAAGAAAACAGAGAGGAAGTGAAATAGTTTTAGGACATTCTGTTCATGTCACCATCTATTCTGAGTCAATGGCATAACCACAAGACCGCGAAATTCATAGATGTCTTAGTATTTTATAACTATTCATTTGTTTAAAAAGTATTTATTGAACCTTATTTTCCTAGTTTTGACAACTGTACCATAACTACGTAAGCTGTTATCATTAGGGGAAGCTGCATTTAAGATATACTGGAACTCTCTGTACTATCTTTAACTTTTCTCTGAGTCTAAAATTACACCAAAAACTTGAAAAAGTTTAAGAAGACATTAAAAATATCTGCAGATATGGTAAACTGAGATATCTAGGTTTAACCTTGTCTTCTACAGCTTTACATAATCTTATAAAGTACAAAATAGGAAAAAAAGTATCTATTGAACACCTATACTATGCTGTCTTAGGCACTTGGGATACATCATTAAACAAAACAGACAAAAATTCCTGCTCTGTGGCACTGATATTAGTGTGGCAGAGAAGACTAACAATAAAGAGTAAGCCTAAAGAATAAATGAATGAATGATTGAGTGAATAAGTGAAGTTAGAACATGGTAAGTGCTATGAAAAAAACAAAAAAACAGAAACCCAAGAAACAAACAAACCCAGAACTAGGTAGAATGATGAGGAGTGTGAGGCATGAAGGAGCAGGGTGTGTGTGACCATTTCACACAGGGTGTCCTTGGTGAGAGGGTGACATTTCAGCCATGGCTTATAAGAGTTGTGATATATGGGGATACTGGGGAGAAGATGTGTTCCTGGAAGAAGAAAAATCAGCCTAAATTCCCTCAGGGGGACACGTGCTATGGGGAGGAAGAGCAAGGTGGTTGGAGCAGAGGGGGGAGGAGGCAGAGTGGGAGGAGATGGAGTTTCCAGTCTTTCTTTAGTAATTTCATTGCATTTACTTTAGCTCATGGTAAACACATTTGGCTCACGTGGAAGGAGAGAGAATGAACTTTTAACAGACACTTACCATGTACTAGAATTTTATGAGCATTATTTCACTTATCCCTCACAGATAAACCTATAAAGTGGAAATAACTATCCCCAGTTTATAGGTGAAAAAGCTGAGGTTCAGAGAGATTAAATAGCTTCCCCAGAGTCATGCTGTGAAGAGGTAGTAGAGCCATGGCTCTAACATCTTTCAGTGTAGAGCCCATGACGTGTCCATAAGTCCACTCCACTCTGCTGCCTTCCTTATGTCATGCAGATTAAGCATGATAGGTTTCATTTATTTAATCCCTGAGGTACTGCAACTGATTATGGAATATTGAGGAATATAGCTATGGCTTTATAAATTACTTTCTTTTTATTTTCAAGCATCTACTGAACCTGAGGCATTCTGATGACTAAATGTGGTATTTCGTTCTCCAACTGCTCATTTTACATATGAGATTCTATTTTTTGACAACTATACTGAGAGTTTCAGCCTGTAGTCTCTAATGCACATTACAATATGTGACAGAATATGGAATAACAGCTATTTCCTAATTTAAGGATCTTCAATTTTTTAAAAAGTATGAGTTTGGGGTTGTCATTTAAAGGGAAATTATTACCCAAGCCTCAATAGGACTGAGGAGTGATTTAGATTTGAGAAACGCTGTTCAGGTTAGATTTTTATTATTTATTTTATTTTATTTTGTTTTGTTTTTCACTTTAAGTTCCAAGATACAAATGCAGAACATGTAGGCTTTTTACATGGGTATATATGTGCCATGGTGATTTGCTGCACCTATCAATCCGTCATCTAGCTTTTAAACCCCACATGGATTAGCTATTTGTCCTAATGCTCCCTCCCCTTGCCTTCCACCAACCAACTGGCCCTGGTGTGTGCTGTTCCCCTTCCTGTGTCCATGTGTCTCATTGTTCAGCTCCCACTTATGAGTGAGAACATGTTGTATTTGTTTCTCTGTTCCTGTGTTAGTTTCCTGAAGGTGATGACTTCCAGCTTCATCCATGTACCTGCAAAAGACATGATCACATTCATTTTTATGGGCATATAGTATTCCATGCTGTATATGTGCCACATTTTCTTTATCCAGTCTATCACTGATGGGTGTGTGGGTCAGTTTCATCCCTGGGATGCAAGGCTGATTCAACATATGCAAATCAATCAACATAATCCATCACATAAACAGAACAAATGACAAAAACCAGGATTATCTCAATAGATGCAGAAAAGGCCTTCAATAAAATTTAACATCCCTTCGTGTTAAAAATTCTCAATAAACTAGGTATTGATGTAACATATCTCAAAGTAATAAGAGCTACTTATGACAAAGCAACTGCCAATATTATATTGAATGGGCAAAAGCTGGAAGCATTCCTCTTGAAAACTGGCACAAGACAAGGATGCCCTTTCTCACCACTCCTATTTAACGTAGTATTGAAAGTTCTGGCTAGGGCAATCAGGCAAGAGAAAGAAATAAAGCATATTCAAATAGGAAGAGGGGTAGTCAAACTGTCTCTGTAGATGACATGATTCTATATTTAGAAAACCCCATTGTCTCAGTCCAAAAACTCCTTAAGTTGATAAGCAACTTCAGCAAAGTCTCAGGATACAAAATCAATGTGCAAAAATCACAAACATTCCTATATACCAACAATATACAAGAAGACGGCCAAATCATGAATGATCTCCCACTCACAATTGCTGCAAAGAGAATAAAATAGTTAGGAATATGGCTAACAAGGGATGTGAAGGACCTCTTCAAGGAGAACTACAAACCACTGCTCAAGGAAATAGGAGAGGACACAAATAAATGAAAAAAACATTCCATCCTCATGGATGGGAAGAATCACTATTGTGAAAATGTCCATACTGCCCAAAGTAATTTATGGATTCAATGTTATTCTCATCAAACTACCATTGACATTATTCACAGAATCAGAAAAAAAACTTTAGATTTCATGTGGAACTAAAAAAGAGCCCATATAGCCAAGGCAATTCTAAGCAAAAAGAACAAAACTGGAGACATCATGCTACCTGATTTCAGATTAGATTTTTATAGGAGAACACTTTGTTTTTTAGCCTTACATGGCGGGAACCCGTAGGACCTAATAACACACTTATTTCGTCTAAGTTTAATATATTTGTTACTGAGTAGAAAAAAAAATGTTTAAAATTTGGCAATAATGGTGCGGGACAAAGTAAAATCTGACAATTTAGAGATAAAATAACAGTATTAACAATAAAATCAATACATAAAAAATGAATTTTTTTAATCATGAAAAATAAGGAAACTATAAGACAATAATATTTTCCTTTCGATATGGTCAGAAAGAAAATCTCTCAGAGAATTATAGATGTGGCCCAAACTAAATTGATGTATAAATCGTGGAAGGGCCAGGGATTGCTGTAGTTAGACTTAAAAATTTATTTTAAAAAATCAAGTATTTGCAGATTTTTAAAAATGTTCATATCATATGAGTAGTTCTTGTGAAGTTGTGCCTACACTCGTAAGAGATTACTGTTGGAAATACCCAGAATAAATATTATTGGCACTTTTTGTGACAGTTTCAGATTTGTGGTTTGATAAGGTGGAAGATTCTGTGCTTCTTTCTTGCAGGTATCATTATTAGTAGCAGAAAGTGGAGATCTTATTCTACAAAATGCTGGCATATAGAATGGAGTCCACTTTGTCAGCAGGAGGAAATTATTGGAGGTGAACGCGCCTTCTTTTTCTCTTTCCGTTTCCCCTAATTGTCAGTAGAGCTGTTACTTCAATTTGTTTTTTGGACATTGTTCATTGTTTTGTCTACTCAGTTCAGACAATCAAGATTCTTATTTAATATCTTTCAATCTTTTATCATTATTATTATTTTTTGCTTCTGTGGTCAGCTTTATCATCCTATATCTCAGTACCGATGAATAAGGTGGGAAAAAAGGCTCTGTTGCAATTTTGTTCCCAATGCTATACTTAAGGCATAGGTGGCTATTTCACCTTCTCACTGCACCCTTCTGTGTGCCTAGAAGAGAAGAATGAGTCTGAGCTCTGTTGATATGAACACTGTGTCCTTGAGCCTCTCCAGTGTCTTTCTGCCCTCCTACTTGGGCCAAGAACCTTAGTTCTGATGAAGCTGCATAACAAAACAGTTGATCCAAAGGTTAGACTATTTTAGCATTTCTCAGTAGGATTTACCAAATCGTGATGAGTCAGCCGATCTTCAGCTGGGCTGTTGCTGCTTTAGCATTATTTAGCAATATTTTCAGCGATTTGTCATCTGTTTCTGATAATCTGAGCTAAGGTGGCCTGCTAAAAATCACTCAGGAACATGGAGCCTGCTCAGGACCATGCTTCTGAACATATGCAGAGAGATGCAGTACAAGTGCAAATTCTCAGCACGGTCAACTGCTTTTCTTTCCATAGTTCACTTCAGAGTGGATATTATTAAGGAAATTGTATGTAGATTTGACATTTTATTTTGGCGAAAGCAATGTTATCAAGCGACTTAGGTTTATGGTATTAGACTCAAATTCTACTTCTTTAGTTACCTTTCTTAAATTCTGTTTATAGTTACAACAGAATTTCTGAGTCCAGTTCAGCAATTCATAAAGTAGTTAGGTTTGATTGTTTTCATAAAAAATTTATGTTAACAAAGTGATTTGTACTTAGGTATTTAAAAATAATCACTGTGTTCATTAATGAGAATGACTTTCTCTTACTTTTTTTTTGAAAGTCACAGCTGAAGACTCTAAATTCAAAGGCCTGTATTTTGAAAAAGAAAAAACAAGAAAATAAATTCTTCATTATTTCCATAATTGAAGAATTATTTTCTATTATGTAAAAACAGTTCCTTAGAAAAACAGTTACTACATCCATCTACTTTTTTTTTGTTTTATACACAGCAACAGATGTTTGTAGTCTATGCTTGAGAACTTTTTCAGTGATTGTCTCTCCTTTTCCCTTCTTTGTGAAACATAAATCATGTAGTCACAAACTTAAAGAGAAATTTATCCACAGATGTATAGTATGATGCTGATGAGGATTGTAAGATAATATCCTCCATTTTAAGAGTGCACCCACTTTCTGAAAACATGAAAAAAAGCTCAACATCACTGATCATCAGAGAAATGCAAATCAAAACCACAATGAGAAACCATGTGACACCAAGTCAGCATGGCGATTATTACAAAGTCAAGGAACGACAGATGCTGGTGAGGCTGTGGAGAAATAGGAACAGTTTTATACTGTTGGTGGGAATGTAAGTTAGTCCAACAACCATGGATGACCGTGTGATGATTCCTAAAAGATCTAGAACCACAAATACCATTTGACTCAGCAATCCCATCACTGGGTATATATCCAAAGGAATATAAATCATTCTATTCTAAAAGATATAAAAGATATTATGCATGTGTATGTTCATTGCAGCACTATTCACAATAGCAAAGATGTGGAATCAACCCAAATACCCATCAATGATAGAATGGATAAAGAAAATGTTGTACATATATACCATGGAATGCTATGAAGACATAAAACAGGAACAAGATCATATCCTTTGCAGGGACATGGATGAAGCTGGAAGCCATAATCCTCAGCAAATGAAACACAGAAATGAAAAACCAGACACCACATGTTCTCACTTATGTCATGAGAACACATGGACACAAAGAGGGAACAACACATACTGAGGCCTGTTGTGGGGGCAGAAGAGGTGGAGGGAAGAAGAATGTCAGGGACAATAGCTAAAGCAAGCTGGGATTAAAACCTAGGTGATGGGTTGATAGGTGCAGCAAATGACCATGCCACACATTTATCTATGTAACAAGCCTGCACATCCTGCATATTTACCCCAGAACTTAGAATAAAAAAAAAATATATAGCCACATTATGGCAATTACCACCTTGATGACTATTGTCATTTGCCTTCTGACACTCTGTCTGCCTCTTGACTGAGGTGCACCTCTGAAATCAGTAAACCATAAACCACCATCCAGTAGTTCACGCTTCTGCCTGCTGTGTGGTCTTGGCGCCCAGGCCTATCCTCAGGGTCAGAGCTCCCATTCTTCCTCTCCCATGTTCAGGGAGTCTCTCTGTTTCCTAAAGTGTGGGGGTGGGTTGCGTTCAGCAAGATTTTGGCAGCATCCTTCTGTAATTTTATGTTGCGTTGCTTAAACAGGGATTGCTTTGTTGACACACATTAGCCATATGGGAATGATTCGGATGGTGCTGTTGACACTCATGTTTACATTGCTGTTTGTGTCTTTTCTCCCCTTAGTTCCAAAACAATCCAGGGCTGGGATATTCTAACCACAGTGCAATAAGCATCATTTCTTTTTTCTTTTTTTTCACCCTTCCTTTTTCAAACACAGCTTGCTCTTTATTTGCATATCTAGGCAAATTGTTGAGGTGTGTATGAGAATTGATGATGATGAGTGTGCTTCAGAATTTTCTATTTTAAGGGAAACACATTAAGTTTCCACTGGTATAACTGTGATAAAAAACAAAAAAACCCACAAACACCAAGCATGAAATATAGGCTTACAGGCTAATAAGATCAGTTGTGGGGAGAAAGTTTCAAAGTTTAAGAAACGGATTATTACAAATATGAATACAGGAAAATGGTATGAGTGTTCTTATGGGCTTTTGGGGTAAGTCAGACTAAAAAAGCCTATTAAAATTTTAATAATAAATACAGCACTATCATATATTTAGACAGATCACAAATTCTTACTATAAATATTTCTTTTGGCTGAGAAGTAGAGATTTTGATTAAATTTTGGAAAGGAAGGGGCAGAAAAAGTCTTTAGATGATTTACAGCCCATAAACAATGTTGAGCAACCTGCTACATTTGGTAGATGATGTTCTCCAAGAAAGGCCTTTGCAGAAAATGGACTAGAGTCTCAGGAAACAAATTTGAAAGAAAGAATTATCCAATATGTTTATATTCAACAACTTCCATGTCATGAAAAATCCTTATTCTAACCACAGTGACGGAATAAGGGGCAAAATTTAATTAATTTTTATGCGAAAAAAACAAAATAAATGTACAGTGTGATTTCATTAATATGAAGTACTAAAACAGCCACATCCAACCTATATTTATTAAAACCAGATCTGTGGTTTCCTGCAGCCGGGGATGAGGAAGATTAACTGAAAAGAGACCATAGGGAATTTTTTGGAGTGATAGAAACCTCCTATGTCTTGATTGGGATGGTAGCTAAACAGACGTGTACATTTGTCAGAATTCACTGAACTGTACCTTTAAACTATATGTACATTTTATATATATTAATTATAGTTTAATAAAGTAAATTGAAAAACTGGATTTTTACTAAGACATAGAAGAGGACATAAATATTAGTTAGGAAAACTATTGAGAGTTAGAGATAATTACTTCAGATATAAAATATGAGCATAAATAGATACTAAATGTCTTCTCAGAAAATTGGAACGCATGATCCCATGAAAATATAATCTTTAGTCAGTTGTTGATTAAAGCTGGCCAGCTTTAAACCAAGAATTGCTTGTTTGTTTCTTGCAGCTATCATTCATTTAATTGAATGTTGGGAACTGAGTCAAAATTTTTAGAATTCATATTGCTAAGGATTTCTCTACAGGCCTTGACCACATGATGGCACAATATTTGGGTGAAGAGAAAAAACAATCCAGACATTCATTTAGTTGTAAGCAAACATCCAGAGACTCTTGGCCTCACATTTTATTTTCCTCAACAAAATATGCATCTTGGTTCAAAATTATAAATTTGTGAATGTTACAGTCTTTTTCTGGTATTCCTCTGTGGTCTGATTTTTCCTTTTAAATAGAAGGATATTGTGCAGAAGCAGGTTAAAGCGAGTAAACCTCTGTGATCTTGGACAATATATAGGTGGCAATGTGCTGTCCCATGCAAACAGGTACTGCCATTGAATAATGTAATTCCCAGAAAAAACCCTAACACCAATTAATCCATCCATCCATCCATCCATCCATCCATCCATCCATCCATCCATCCATATACGTTCACCTTCTTCTCAACAATTAAAGGGGAGAGACAAATAAGTGCCACCCTCTAGGCTAAGAAGGTCACCAGGAGTAAGCTACTCTGTCTAGCAGAGGAACTTGAACACATGAGATGCTCAAACGTTCTTAAAGTTTACAAGTTTTCCACTGCCTTCAACAGTCCATTATATTGTCCGATTGAAACCTTGTAAGGTGATGCAACTAGTTATGCTGCTCATCTTCCTAATGCTCTGAATTTCTTTATGAGTTAGAACTTTATTGGATACCTTATGATAGTGTACAGTGCTAATTTATTATTCTACATAAATGACAATAAAATGGAAGTTTCCTCTGCAAGCATTTCTTATCATGATGAATCATTTAGTTATCAAAAGATTGCAGTGTATTCCTCAGAGATCATGGAATTCTACATGGGATACAAATTAAAATTTATCCTGGCTAAAGAAAAGCTTTTCACATTAATCTAACCCAGTCATAATATTCAATATGATTTGGGCATCTAATTTGGCTTCATTTGTTCTGCTTCAGGTAATGCCAACTTAATGATCCATTTATGTAATTGTAGAATAATAATAAGAATGCCTAACAATTTTAAGACTCAGTGTGTTGTAAAACATTTCTCATGGAAATCTAATACATCATAGGGTGATCTGAGAGTAAAACAGGAGGGTTTTATGTCAAATAAGTTTGGGAAACACTTCATAATGTTGCAGTTTCACTGTGCTCCATTTAACAAATGAGAGTCTTATGGAAATATTGCAGCGAAGAACCATGCTGAATTTCATTTATCCCAGCATTTCTCAATCATCCATGACACCCTTCTGATGTCTTAAGGAACACTGGACTTGGAAAAACACAGTTTAAGAAATGCTTCTTTGATTTTGAAAAAAAAATACATACATCTCCTTTAATTCCCCAAACTTAAATTACTTCCCAAACAGACTAGTAAGCAATAGAAGATCAAATTCAGTTGTACTTTAATGCCATCCATTCATCCATCCATCCATCCATCCATCCATCCATCCATCCATATCCATCCATCTTCTTCTCAGCAAAATATTTGCTTGACTCTGTACTAAGTTTGTTGGCTACAGACTAAACCAAGCAAAGGTGGTTCCTGTCCTCACATGGGACACGGAGACATCTGATAAAGAAGATGTTTTCATGCAGGGATCCAATGATGTAACAGGGAGAGACTGGCATGGGGCTGGATTGGGCTACTTCAAACATGGTGGTCCTCTCAATGGATATAAAACCTCTTTTGAGACTAAAAGATGGTGAAGTTCTTCCAACAATCTTAATTTAGCTAGAGGGCAAGCTAATTTTTAATTAATTTCCCACATTTTAAATTTAGCTGAAGGACCTCAAGGTGGTATAGCATGTGGTTAAGAGCATAAGTCTAGAGTCATGTTACCTTGGCATGAAACACAGTTTAAATGTTTAGGTAACCTTGGGCAAGAAACTTAACAACTCTGTGCCTCAGTTTCCTGTAAAATGGTAGTGTTAATACTATTTATCTCAGAAGCTGTTATAGGAAGATCAGATGAGTTAATACATGTCAGAAACTTAAGACACCTCCTGACACAGCACTCAATAAGGGCTAGCTGTTGCCATTACTATTTTCTCATGATTCCTCATATTTGCATTCTACTGGTCACTTGGGATCAGCCAGGCTGGTGAGCTGCCTCTTGGGACCACATGGGGATTTTAAGTTCTATGGAGTCTGAGGAAATGAGGCATGATATTATTCTCATTTTAAAACTGTGAAGGTTATAATCTTAAAAATATACTATGACATAATAACTTATAAGCCATTTAGGACTTTTTGGAAAGTTGAATTTGTCCATTATGGGCATCACCGTGCTCTGTAGGTGGCTGAAGTTGTTGCATGAGTGGCAGATCTGTTCCCTGGTTGGGCTGAGCAGGTCAGGGGGCAGTGCTACTAATTCCCATGTCATTTGTGGGGCTTGGGATCAGTACAACCAGAACTGAAGAAGGCCAATCCCGCAGCCCCCAGCCTTATCTGGCATCTCTAAGAGCTGAGGGATCTATGTTTTAGGTAACCTGTTGCCTCTCTGTGGCACACGTTGGAGAACTTGGTTTAGTGATTCTCTGGAAATAATATCCTGAGATATTGTGGGGACACTTCCTCATGTGGAACCCAAAAGATTTGACAAAGGAGAGCTTGAAGTCTGGGAAGGTCATGACACTGGTGCCTGAGTCCAGGAAGTGCCCTGTCTCCCTAATCACAGGCTTCAGGGTCACAGACTGACTTGGCCCTGGAAGGATTCATTAGGAAAGAAGCCATGACCATACTCAGTTCAGAGTGCTCCAGAGGTAGTGTTCCATCTCCCTGTCCCTCTTACCACTCATCTTCATCGGTCCTGCTGCCCCCATTTGAAACTGTTTCCTTCAAGATTATATATTTACCACTTAAAAACAGTAAAAGCCCACCGTCTGACTGGATGTTTTGTGAAGAAAGATTTAATGAGCCTGGAAATGGTGTGTTATTCTTTATCAATATAAAACCTCTTCATTCATAGCTTGCTTGGTTTTTCTTAGGCATAAGAAGGGCTCAGCTTCAATAATAAGATTTGGTAGTTTTATTTTTCCTGAAAAAAAAGAAATGCAAAACAAATAAAACATAATACATTAGTAGATCTTTAAAAATATTATTTTAGTAAGTGTATATTGTTAACTAAGCTTGGTCATCTTAGTGAAAATAAAGAAATCACTACTCTGGAGAATGTAATATTTATAGGATGCTCACTGGTGAATTTTCCCCATGTCCTATCAGTAATCTCCTCCCCCAAAATATTGATTAGCTTTGGATTTATATTCTTAGGCTATATAATAATTTCTGCATCAAACTTTGTGTTGATTCATTCACTTATTTATTCAACAGACATTGACTGAGAACCTAGTTTGTCCCTCACATTGTAGTAGATGTTGGATGATAAAAGAATGAGTAAGTTCCATTTCTCTCACTTTAAAGAATTACCATTTGAGTGAGACAAATGTGGAAGCAGACAAATTAGGACAGATTATGAAACTCACAAGGTAAAGTGATGAGCAGAGTCCCGTGGAAATACAGGTGATGAGTGGCCATCTTCCGGGGAAGGTTGAGAGGTTATTTGATGGCCAGATTCAAGGATTCCTAAGACAGAGATAATGGGAGTCGAAATGGAAAGCAGGAAGAGCAGGAGGTACCAAGGCAAAGTTGTATTGCAGGTGGTAGTGACACATTTAGTGTCCCTGAAGGTAGGATGTGTGGCATGGAGGGCAAGAGATGAGCTTGGGCATGCAGAACATGGAATGGGTCTTTTTTGTCAGGAAAGACTATTTCCTTTCTGCTAACTGGTGATAGAAAGTGAAATAGTTTTCTGATATGGTTTGACTCTGTGTCTCCATCCAAACCTCACCTTGAATTGCAATAATCCCCACTTTTCCAGGGAGGGACCTGGTGGGAGATGATTGAATCATGGGGGAAGTTTCCCCCATGCTGTTCTCATTATAGCGAATGAGTTTTCACGACATCTGATGGTTTGATAAGGTGTTGCCCCCTTCACTTATTCTCTCTCGGCCACCCTGTAAAGAGGTGCTTTCTTCCATAATTGTAAGTTTCCGGAGGCTTCCCCAGCCATGTGGAACTGTGAGTCAATTAAACCTCTTTTCTTTATAAATTACACAGAGTATTTCTTCATAGCAGCATGAGAACAAACTTATATATCCTCATTTTTCTCTAGGACTTTATTTGTAGGAAATGTGGCAGTGTGACCAGAAAAAAGACTTTCAAGATTCCTCCCAAGAAATGAGGGTGACCTCAACTGAGAATTAATGAGAAGGGCAGTAAATGGATTTGAAAGACATTTAGGAAGTAGAGTGTATTGAACTTGGAAATATAAGAAAGAAAAGAAGTGATGATGATGTCAAAATTTCTAGTTGAAAGTTTATTTATTCAGAAAAATAATTATTGCGAATTTGTTCTATTTCAGGCAAAAAGCTATATGTAGGAGTGTAGTGAAGTTTCTAGTCCAATGGCCACGTATGTATATTTACCTATGCAGGAAATGGTGACACAGTGTGATATGTGCTACATTATGGCTTAATGCAGAGTTTGAAGGACACTATTCGGTTACTACTGCTGCTTAACAAACCACTCCAAATTCAGGGGTGCGAACCAACAATGGTTTCACTATGCTCATGGAATCTCTTGGTCACGAATTCAGAAAGGAACTTTTGTGGCTAGTTCTCTTTTTCATGATGTCTGGTGCCTCACCTGGGAAATTGTGAGGGCTGGGAATGACCCATTACCTGTGGGCTAAAATCATACGAAGTCTCATTCACCCACATGTCTGGCTTCTATGTTGGAAAGACTCAAAAGTGACACTGGGGTGTCTTGGCCTGGCTTGCTCACAGCAGGGAAACTTTAGAGGAGTTTGGCCTCTCACCTGGCAGCTCAAGGCTCTGAGCACAAGTCTTTCAATGACCAAGGTGCATCACCTTTTCTGATTTGGCTTCAAATGTGCATCATGACTCTGCCACATTTTATTAGTTATGAATTAGTCCCCAGTCCACCCAGATTCTAGAGGAGAGGACACAGACTCCATCACTCATTGGGAGGATGGTCAAAGTTGCAGTGTCAAAAAGCATTTGTCTTGGAAATTATTGTTGTAGCCACTTTTGGAAAATAAAACCTGCCATAGATGCTCAACCAAACCTCAGGATAGGCTTTGAGGAGGAAGTAGTTTTAAAGTGTTTAGGTAGAGAAAACAGCATATATAAAGACCTTCAGGGAGGAACGTAAATATCCTGCATAGGCAGTAGAGGTAAACTACAGAGATCGAGAGAACTCAGCTTATTAAGTAATTCAGAGCTTGATCACAAAGGGCCTTTCAACTCTTGGAAAAGAACTTGAACCACGTTCAAATGGTGGAGGGAATTCATGTAGTGTTTTGAGCAGTAGTGAGGGGGCATGTTTACATTTGTGATTTAGGTAGATCCTGGTTTCTGTTGGGTCCTGAGTGGTGAACCAGAGCTTTCAAAAGAGATTAGGTAACAGAAAGAACAGGACAGACAGTGCTAATACAGAGTGTCCTTTAAGCTGGACTGCAGAGTGCAGAATAAATGGGGCCATGGTAAGATTAGAGGTAGGGTTTCAGGGACAAGGTGCTTGTGACAATTTAGCTAAAACAGAATAGTGGCCTAAATTAGGAAAATGGCAGCAGCTTTGGAAAGAAGTGAACGTCTTTGAGAAATAGAGCATACAGTAGACTGCACATGATGATGCTTACGTGTGTGGGAGAAGGAGATGCAGAGTCGGCATTCAGTTGCTTGAGATAGAGAGTATAGGAAGTGGAAGAGGTTGTAGTGGAAAGAAATAATGAGAAAAGGTTATGTATTTTCAATAATTAAGCATCTAATTGTGTGTGGTTGACATGTGAATATTATTATAGATACTGAAACAAGGTGGTATTTATTCTTAGAAGTGCTGTAGAATAGGTGAGAAAATTCTCTTTTGAATTAAAATACACATTTTCACATGAAATTAGTAAAATATATTCCTACTCATTTACTTTTGATTTGTCAATCTTTGGCCACAAAGCAATAAATGACTACAGAAATGACCCTATAGAATCTGAAAAATGTGCTTCCTCCCACCCCAGGTATATTAGAATTGGGCCTGAGCTACCTCGGAAAAATTTCACTGGAAAATCTATTGTGAAAGAGGGATAGCTGCAGGTCACAACTGAAGTTTTGGCCTGTGATTTTAAAAATCAGAAATTTCATCTAACTCCTTGGAAGATTCTGGAGACTTCAAATTGTAATTCCCACAAACTCAAATGAACTACAACCTCATTCATTTGCACTTGTACTTTCAGAAGGAAATACTATTCTTGGTTATGAAAATACAATTTCTCCTCTAATGGACTACCCTTTCTTTGTGAACATGCTTGCTTTTATTATTCTGAAAGGAAAAATGTAGTCTACTGCAGAATGAGAGCTGCACATTGATTTCAGCAGAGGACAGAGAGCCTTGTTCCCTTATTATCTTTAGCTTATAGGCAATGCAGTCACTTTCAAGCAAAATAAGAATACTACAAGACTTATTAAATGGCAAACTTGTGTAAAGGTTTTCTAAATGGAAAGAATGCCTGTGTATAAAAGTAATTTCTATAATTTTATGTGTTGTTATGTTCACACACACACACACACACACACACACACACAGAGCCTCATGAAGTTATTCATTAAATAAGTACTAATTGAATGTCTATCAGGTGCAAAGTATCATTCTCCATGCTGGAGATACAGCAGTGAACACAGAAGACATAAATCCCTGCCCCAGGCACAGGATGAGTTTGGATGAAGACTGTCTTTGTAAAATTATTGGAAAAAAATGTTCTCTAAATAATTACCATTTAAGTGATCTTCTTCCTAAATCTTCCATGAGCTGCTGAAACTATTGAGGTGTTCAAAAGCCACATGAGCAATTTACTGAGGTGCAGATCCATGCCTTTTTTCCAAAAACCCTAATGCACTTCATCTCAGGAGAGGTCTGGAAAATTGAGTTTTATCATGTCGCACACCTAGTGGGCCATTTGCACCCCAGTATCCACAGACTGGCGCCCAGTGGTCCACTAGGTGTGCGATATGATAAAAGCTTCATGTGTTGTCTCTTACGCAAATTCTTTTCCTTTTTTTTTTTGATGGTGTCTTGCTCTGTTGCCAGGCTGGAGCCTCCCATGTAGCTGGGACCACAGGCGCATGCCACCACGCCCATCCTGTTTTTATATTTTTAGTAGAGACAGGGTTTCACCATGTTGGCCAGGATGGTCTCGATCTCTTGATCTCATGATCTGCCCTCCTTGGCCTCCCAAAGGGCTTGGATTAGAGGCATGAGCCAAGGTGCCTGGCCTTCACTGTCTTTAATGTCTTACTACACCAGGAGAAATCGCAGAGACCCCTGCATGGTCCAGGATTTAATAATATGGTGATGTGTATATGGGGTTCTTAAAAACAACCAGGCATTTTTCATTTATAAAAACGAAAATTCTTAGAATATTTCCAAGTACAGGTTGTTGGTCCTCAATCGCGATTAACATGACTTGTGTACATTCCTTTACAGTTGATATAACTATGTATACATTTAGGTATGATTATTTTCCTTTCTTAAAGGTGTTTTTATTTTATTTAATTTGATTTATTTTTATTTTTATTTGTTTTCTTTGAGACAGGATCTTGCTGTCACTCAGGTTGGAGTGCAGTGGTGTTGTCATGACTCACTGCAGCCTCAACCTCTGGGCTCAAGCAATCGTCCCACCTCAGCCTCCTGAATAGATGGGACCACAGGTGCGTGCCACCACATCTGGCTAAATTTGTATTTTTGGTAGAGATGGGGGTTTCACCACATTGCCCAG
The DNA here is from genome assembly GCF_030222135.1 of Aotus nancymaae. Classification (NCBI taxonomy): domain Eukaryota; kingdom Metazoa; phylum Chordata; class Mammalia; order Primates; family Aotidae; genus Aotus; species Aotus nancymaae. Next base: position 11,196,204 of record NW_026988450.1, on the reverse strand, counting down.
GCTAGTCTCAAACTCCTGGGTTCAAGCGATCTGCCTGCCTAGGCCTCTCAAAGGGATTACAGGCATGAGCCACTGCATTCAGCCAGAAGCGTCCTTGTTTATACCTGCAAGCACTTGTATGCTGAAAGGAAGATTTATATATTGATAATAAATGTAAACAGCAGCTACACATGACTGATAATTTCTATGATCCTATTTTTAGAACTGCAGATTTTGAAATGCTTGGTCTTACCTTAAGCACCACCTTTACCTCTGACACAGGTCGGGAGTAACTAAGGGTTGGGCAGACAATCAAACTCATCAGTTTCTCTCTTACTGGTCCCTTTTCCTCCTTAGCTCCTCTTTCAAATTGCTGCAAAATTTTCAATTCCCTAACACACACTTAGAACACACCCTGCTTAAAGGTGTGTAATGTGTCCATGTTGCCCTTGGGTTTCACCAGCTCAGTGATGAGGCCAATAGCACACAGTCCTCCTTGCCTTCCATCCCTGAACTGTGCACTCTAATCTTCAGCCAGAGGGAACTTTATGTGGCCTCTTTCATGCCAATAGGTTTGGGCACATACTTTTCCTTTAGTTTGAAGTATACTCTCTTACCTATTTTTTTTTTAAATAACAGCTCTGTTCAAATATAATTCACATACCATAAAATTGACCTTTTAAAAGTGTACAGTGCAATGTTTTTAGTAAATTCACAGGGATATGTAAACATTACTGTCATCTATTTCTAGAACATTTTCATTCCCCATAAAGAAATTTGTACCCACTAGTATTCACTCCTAGCAACCACAAGTCTATTTTTTGTTCCCTATAGATGTGCTTTTTCTGAACTTTTCATATAAATGGATTCATACAATATGTGGTCTTTTGTGACTGGTTTCTTCCACTTAGCATAGTGTTTTCAAGGTTCAACCCTGCTGCCTTATGTACTTCATTCCTTTTTATGGCTGAGTAATGTTCCATTGTATGGTTATATTTCAATTTTACTCATCCATTTATTGATTTATGAACATTTGAGTTTCTAGCTTTGGGTTATTTTGAATAATAGTTCTACAGATATTCATATATTTCTTGTCTTTTGTATCTGGTTGTATCCTAGTCATTGTTCAAGATCCAACCCAAATGACAGCTCCTTTGTGGAATCTTTTTTGATCTTTCATGAAGTTACTTGCCTCTCCCACCTTCATTCCCATTGTGCTCACTTTGTGCTTTGCCCAACGTCTCTGTCCTCTCTCAATTGGGAGCTTCTCAAGGGCAGGGGCAGTGTCGCCCCATTCTTTATATCTGCCCTGGTGACTGGCATAGTCCCTGGTCAACAGATGGATAGATGGTATCTGTTGAAAGGGAAGAAGACGCAAGGTAAGGGAGAGAGGAAGAGAAAGAGGAGGTAAAGTTTTAAAATAATAACCTTTGTTTAACTGGATCACAGTGCTGTGTTATCTGGAATTCTTGATGTCAATAGTTAAATGAATTGTTGAAGGAATGAGAGAAGGGACTCTTTGGGACAGAAATAAGCTATTTCTGTTATATATTGTTAGCACAAAATTGGGAGACTTGAACAATTTTATCATGTTTCCAATTTTTATCAGAACAGAAATAAAATGCGAGACCAATGACAGCAGTGAGTCAGAAAATTAAATACACACAAGCTATAAATAGACAGACTTATACTGCAGCGATTAGTCATAATAGCCTCTTTATCTTGTGTTTGAAAAAGATGCCTTTTTCAGTTCAGAACTTCCTTGGGTAGTTCTTTATCTTGCCTCATTTATTATATAGTCAGGAAACCATCTATAATATATGAAACATGTAGAATATATATACGGTTTGATATGGAGCATAAAGATTTGACAAGGACATTCAAGAGGGAAAGGTTTTTGTTAATCCTAAGGAGAGAAAATATACATTAAAAAGAAGACACGTAAGTGTGTCTTTTAAAGTGGATGTGACAACTGTTAAGTTCCGTAGACACAGAATAGGCAGAGAAGAGTCAATCTGAGATGCTGGAATCTGTTGCCACATTGGAAGGGCTCAGTGCATCTCTTGTTTAGAGAGGATGCGGGCCTGGGAGGAAGGCCTGTCTTGACTGCACCTTCATCTAGCTATTAATTAGCTTTAAAGGCTGCCAAGGGAGACACCTGTTGGAAGTGGAACGTAGAAAACTGTCAGTTTTCAGGAAAGATCTGAGTTTTTCATTATGTGTGGTTCCAAGAAAAACAATAGAGGTGATTTCAAAGCAACAAAGACAAATTTACTTACTCTTTATCTTCCCTGGGGCACATTCTAAACTCGAACTGCATCATTTCCTTTCTGCTGTTGCTTTTGCTAAAGTACATGAGTTATAGACCCTGGCTTGGTGAAAAATGCAATGCGATGCTGTGGGCAATAATCATTACTGATGGATTGAAAGCTAATAGATGTCTCCAGTAATAAGAATAAGACCTACAAGTCATTGGAATCTGTCATGGGAGAGGCATTCTGCTAACTACTTTACATGTGCAGTCTCCTTTCTTAACTATTTCATCACCCCAATAAAATAGGTATTTCTATTCCTGTTTTTAAGGAAACAAATGAAGACTTTGAAAGATTAAGTCCATTGTCTTTCCTCCATTCATTCATTTTATCTACTTGTAAGAGCAGATAAAACGAGCTTTCACTTTGTCCACATCCAAACCAGCACCGTCTATGCTTTGGATCCTGCCGCCTTGCATCTTCTTAAACCTTGCTCTGTCATTCATTTTGTCTACTTTAGCATCAAAACATTTTCCATTTTCTTTTCTCACTCATGTTAAAATCTTGCTAACCATTACAAAATGGCTTTTAAAAGTTACATTTGTCCCTCTGTCTATCTCATCATCTCTTTCCATTTGGAGGCAAACTTCTTAAAATGTTGCACACTCATTTCTACCTCATCACATTTTCACCCCTCAACCCTCTATAACTCACTTTTTCCTTCCTTTTTTTTAACTTTTATTTTAAGTTCAGGGGTATATGTGCAGCATGTGCAGGTTTGTTACAAAGGGAAAGTTGTGACTGGGCGCGGTGGTTTACACCTGTAATCCCAGCATTTTGGGAGGCCGAGGTGGATGGATCACAAGGTCAAGAGATCAAGACCATCCTGGCCAACATGGTGGAACTTTGTCTCTACTAAAAGTACAAAAATCAGCTGAGTGTGGTGGTGCACGCCTGTAGTCCCAGCTACTCAGGAGGCTGAGACAGGAGAATCGCTTGAACCCGGGAGGCGGAGGTTGCAGTGAGCTGAGAACACGCCACTGCATCCCAGCCTGGTGAGAGAATGAGACTCCATCTCAAAAAAAAAACAAAAAAGGAAACTTGTGTCATGGGGGTTTGTTGTACAGATTATTTCATCTCCCAGGTAGTAAGCCTAGTACCCATTAGTTATTTTTCCTGATCTTCTCCCTCCTCCCACTCTCTACCCTCTGACAGGCCCTAGTGTGTGTTGTTGTAAACATGTGACTTCCATGAATCCAGTGTGCTCATTAGTTAGCTCCCACTCGCAAGTGAAAACATATGGTACTTGGTTTTCTGGTCCCGTGTTACTTTGCTAAGGATAATGGCCTCCAGTTCTATGCACGTCCCTGCAAAGGACATGATCTCATTCTTTTTTTATGGCTGCATAGTATCCCATGGTGTATATGTACAGCATTTTCTTTATTCAGTCTATCATTGGTGGGCATTTAGGTTGATTCCATGTCTCTGCTATTGTGAATAGTGCTGTAATGAACATACATGTGCATGTGTCTTTATAATAGAATGATTTATATTCCTTTAGGTATATACATGGTAATGGGATTGCTGGGTTGAATGGTATTTCCATCTTTAGGTCTTTGAGAAATTGTCACACTGTCTTTCATAATGGTTGAACTAATTTACACTCCCACCAACACTGTAAAACATTCCTTTTATTTTTCACAACCTCTCCAACATCTATTATTTTTTGAACTTTTTAATAATAGCCATTCTGACTGGTGTGAGATGGTATCTCATTATGGTTTTAATTTGCATTTCTCTAATCATTAGTCATGTTGAGCTTTTCTCATATGATTGTTGGCTGCATGTGTGTCTTCTTTTCAGAAGTGTCTGTTCATGTCCTTTGTCTACTTCTTAATGGTCTTATTTTTTTTTCTTGTAAATTTGTTTAAGTTTCTTCTAGATTCTGGATACTAGACCTTCATCAGATATACAGTTTGCAAAAATTTTCTCCCATTCTGTGGGTTGTCTTTTCTCTGTTGATAGCTTTTTTTTTTTCTTTTTTTGGCTGTGCAGAAGCTCTTTAATTTAATTAGATCCCCTTTGTCATTTTTTTGCTTTTGTTGCAATTGGCTTTTGGCATCTTCATCTTGAAATCTTTGCCTGTGCCTCTGTCCTGAATGGTACTGCCTAGGTTATCTTCCAGGGTTTTTATTGTTTGGGGTTTTACATTTAAGTCTTTGATCTATCTTGAGTTAATTTTTATATGTGATGTAAGGAAGAGTCCAGTTTCAGTTTTCTGCCTATGGCTAGCCAGTTATCCCAGCACCATTTATTGAATGGGGAATCCTTTCTCCATTGCTTGTTTTTGTCAGGTTTGTTGAAGATCAGATTGTTGTAGGCACGTAGAGTTATTTCTAAGTTCTCTATTCTGTTCCCTTGGTCTATGTGTCTGATTTTGTACAGGTACCATGCTGTTTTGTTGTTGTTGTTTTTAGATGGAGTCTCACTCTATTGCCCAGACTAGAGTGCAGTGGCATGATCTCCGGTCACTGCAAACTCTGCCTCCTGGGTTTAAGAATTCTCATGCCTCAACCTCCTGAGTAGCTGGAAATACAGGCATGCACCACCATGCCCAGCGAATTTTTGTAATTTTAGTAGATACAGGGTTTTGCCATGTTGGTCAGGTTGGTCTTGAACTCCTGACCTCGGGTGATCTAAGCCAAAGCCACTGTGCCCAGTCTATACTGTTTTAATTACTGTATCTTTGTAGTATAGTTTGAACTCGGGTAGTGTGATGCCTCCAGCTTTCTTCTTTTTGCTTAGGACTGCCTTAGCTATTTGGGCTTTTTTTTTTTTTTAATAGTTTTCTCTAGTTCTGGGAAGAATGTCAATGGTAGTTTGTTGGGAATATCATTGAGTGGTAGTCATGGAAATATCATTGAATCTATAAATTGCTTTGGGCAGTATGACCATTTTAACGATATTGATTCTTTCTATCCATGAGCATGGAATGTTTTTTGGTTTGTTTGTGTCATCCTGATTACTTTAAGTGGTGGTTTGTAGTTCTCCTTCTAGAGATCTTTTAGCTATATTCCCTGTTAGCTATATTCCTAGGTATTTTATTCCTTTTGTGGCAATTGTGAAAGAGAGCTTGCTTGTAATTTGGTTTTTGGCTTGACTGTTGGTGTATAGGAGTGCTAGCAATTTTCTGCACATTGATTTTGTATCCTGAGACTTCTCAGGAGTTGTTTATCAGTTTAGGAAGCTTTAGGGCTAAGACAATAGAGTTTTCTAGATATAGGATCATGTTATCTAAAAATAGGAATAATTCGACTTCCTCTCTTCCTGTTTGAATGCCCTTTATTTATTTCTCTTGCCTGATTGCCCTGGCCAGAACTTCCGATACTATGTTGAATAGGAGTAGTGAGAGAGAGCATCCTTGTCTTGGGCTGGTTTTCAAGGGGAATTTCTAGCTTTTGCACATTCAGTAGGATATTGGCTGTGAGTCTGTCATATTATTATTTTGAGGCATGTTTCCTCAATACCTAGTTTATTGAGAGTTTTAAACATGAAGGGGTATTGAATTTTATCAAGGCCGTTGCCCTATCTATTGAAATAATCATGTGGTTTTCATCTTTAGTTCTCTTTATGTGATGAATCACATTTATTGATTTGTGTATGTTGAACCAACCTTGCAACTCAGAGATGAAGCCTGCTTGATTTTGGTGGGTAAGCTTTTTGTGGTGCTACTGGATTCAGCTTACCAGGCTTTTGTTGAGGATTTTTGCATCAGTGTTCGTCAAGGATATTGGCCTTACACTGATTATGTTCTTCTTTATACTGGTTACTTTGTCTGGCAACTCTTGTAATTTTTTATCATGATTTTTAGCTTCCTTGCATTGGGTTACATTGTACTTCTTTAGCTCAGTGAAGTTTGTTTTTATCTACATTCTGAAGCCACTTTGGTTATTACAGCCATTTTAGCCTCAGCCCAGTTCCAAACCCTTGCTGGAGAGGTGTTGCTATCATTTGGAGGAACGAGGGCACTCTGGCTATTTGAGTTTTCAGCATTTTTGTGCTGATTCTTTCTCATCTTTATGGGTTATCTACCTTCAGTCTTTGAGGTTGCTGAACTTCGTGTGGGCTTTTTTTTTTTTTTTACCTTTTAATTCTTTTAACAGTCTGGCCACTTTTCCATATGGCTCCTGCAGTTTGCTAGAAGTCTACTCCAGTCCCTAATTGCCTTGGATTTTCCAGTACCTTGAGATATCACCAGTGATGGCTATGAAACAGCAAAGATGGCAGCCTGCCCCTTCCTCTGGGAGCTCCATCCCAAGGTGACAGAGACCTTTTGCTGGCCTGAATGTACCTGGAGATGGTGGCTGGAGCCCCTGGTTGGGAGATCTCACTCAGTCAGGAGGAACAGGATTGAGGACCCACTTAAAGAAGTAGCCTATCTACACTTTTGTAGAGCAGCTGTGCTGTGCCGAGGTACCATTTCCACTCCCAGTTGGCTTGGGCTCTCCAAAGTCTGGAGGCTGCAATGCCTAAGTTGCCAAAACACAAATGGTGGTCTGGTCCTCCTGCTCCTTCCTCCAGGAGCTCTTTCCCAGGAAGTTTTCAAATCTCTGTTGGCCAAAGATCATCAGTGGGAGTGGATGGAGGCCCTGGCTGGGAAGTCCCATACAGTGAGAAGAAATGGATCAGGGACGCACTTAAGGAAGCAGTCTGGCCACATTTTTTGTAGAGCGGCTGTGTGGTGCTGGGGTACTGTTTCTTTCCCAGTCAGCTTGGGCTTTCCAAAGCCTGCAGGCTGGAATAGCTGAGTCACCCAAACAGGGAAGATGACCACCTGCTCCTTCCTCTGGGAACTTCATCTAAGGGAGAAATTAAAACTCTGTTGGCCAGAGAATACAGGAGCGGGTAGCTGGAGGCTCTGGTTGGGAAGTCCTGCCCACTGAGGCTGAATTGATCAAGGTCTCAGTTAAAGAAGCAGTCTGGCCATGTTTTGGTAGAGCAGCTGTGCTGTGCTGGGGGATCCCTTTGTGACCCCAGTCACTTGACTCTCCTAAGTCCACAAGCTGGAACAGCTGATTCATGCAAACAGTAGCCTGCTCCTCCCCTTGGGAACCACATCCCATCCCAGGTAGGTGCAACACTGTTGGTATTGCACTTGGAATTCCAAGCCAGTGGGTCCTATTCTGTGGGTGCTGTGGAAATGGGACCTGCAGACCAATGCTGCTAAGCCCCTTGGATTCAGCCTCCTTCCTAGGGGTATGTAGGAACCTCCTGCCTTCACTGAGTTGCAATCAACTTTGCTAGGAATCCAAGAGCCAGAACATGTAAAGCTCCTGGGTCTCAATGTCCACCTGAGCAGCTGCTCTGCTGAACTCCACACAGCTCTGTGTCAGACCAAAGGCCCTGGTGGCTTGAGCTCATGAGAGAATCTCCTGAACTGTGATTTGCAAAGAACTGTGGGAGAAGCTTGGTTTCCCGGGATTGCATGTTCACTCACTGCTTCCCTGCATGGGAGGAGGTTCCCCTGGCTCTGTGTCGCTCCCACGTGGGCCATTGCCCTGCCCTGCTTTTCTCTATTCTCTGTGAGTCGGCTGTTTTCTTGATCAGTCCCAATGCAAGTGTCTGGAAGTTTTGGTTAAAGGTGCTGAATTTACTCACCCATTTTGTTCTTCTCTGTGAAAGCCACATACTGTAGCTGCTTTTAGTTGGCCATATTGGCCCCCTCCCTCCTCATCTTTTTTGTACCACTCCATGGAAGGTGCTCTAATCAAAGTCATCATTAATGTCACGATTGTCAAATAATGCCTAACCATTCTCAGTATTTGACCATGTGAACCACTCTTTCCTGCTTTGAGCTGTCTCCCGCCCTGACTTCCAAGTTTCTCTTATACTCTAGTGTCTCATATTCAGTCTCTTTTGATGGCTTACCTTCTTAATCCAAGCCTGAAATATTAGTGTTTTTCAGAGTACAATCTTCTGAAGATTTCTGCTTTTCTTATTCTATGTATTAACCATCTATAACCTCATCTAAACCTGATGACTCTCAAACTTTTATCTGCTAGTACAATTTTTCTTAACTTTATAATCATATGCACAGCTCCTGACTGATCACGCCCATGTGCTTGTTCTACAAACATCTCAAAATCAACATGTTAACACTGACTCCATACTTTGCTCTCTATACCTACTCTTTATCTTACTTTATCAGCAATGCCACTACATCCAGTCACTTAAACCACAAAACTGAAATCATTGTAAGGCTCTTCCTCCTCTAATCCTCTTCCCACCCTCATTGATCATGGGATCCTGTTGAATCTACTTGCTGTATTTTATTTGGAGCACATCTTCTCTCCATTTCTTTCTATTGCTACTTTAGTTTACTCCTTTATCGTTTCTTGCCATGACTACTGTAATAACCTCCCGAAAGTTCTCCCTACTTTTAGAGATTTTTCCTCTGCAATTCATCTTTCCTAGGGATATTAACTGCAAATCAAATCATGGCATCCTCATAATTAAATTCTGTCAATAGGCTTCCATAGCCTTCAGGAAAGTCTAAATTGCTGAGCTTGGCAAACAAGGCATTTCATAATCAGGCTCGTGTCTTTCTAACTCTCTGTCATTCTCTCCCATAAGCAAGGCTCACTCCAGACAATTTCAAGTGCAGACTGCTGGCTTTTAAAGACAGTAGGAAGTGATCCTGTCAGCATGGGCACCTTTGCTCTTTCCTCTCTTGTGACTGGGTTTCCCCACCTTTCCATTGTCTAAAACCTCCTTTGGATTTGTGACAGTTTGACCCGATCTCTCCTCTAATGTGAACTCTATTATTTTCCCTCTTCTTTGATCCCATGGTCCATAAATTATTTCTTACTTGTCTTTTAACATAATATTTACTACACTTCATTCAAAGTATTGGTAAGGGTTTTCTCTAATAAATAAATTGTTAATTCGATGATTTGTTGATAATCTTTGATCTTTGTCTCTGGCACACCACAGGGGTTCAGTTAAAATAGATAGTGTTATGGAAGGACTGAATGAATGGATCTGGGTCTGTTCTTTAAGTGTCCTAGTGGAATCATCTTACTTTTCTTCTCAAGTAGAAGACTCTTTTCTTTCCAAGAAATATGGAGGAATTAGAGGATTTCATATACTTTGTATATCTTTATTCATTGATTTTCCTCAGTAATAGTACTGCCTATGCCACTCTATTTCTGATTATAGTAGACTTTGGATGACAGACACCTGATGTAAGGATTTTAAGAAAATCAGCCACAGAAGAATTCTCATTATTCGGTAAATGAATGCCCCAAAACAAGTCCAGTTTGTGAGATGCCCTCAGCCTGCTTGAGACATGAGAATTCTGATGCTGTAGAATGCTTGTTTGTTTCCTGTCATTTATTTCCAAATATCTAGTGTGAGGGAGGAAATATTTTTTAGGAAATAGCTTTCTTTACACGTGTGTGATTATTTCTGGGGAAATAATTTAGATTTAGAGATCTTTAGATGAAATCTTACATTCTGTGATGAAGAGAAATGATGTTCACACATGTGCTAACCATGCATCATGTTGGCATAATCAGTAAGAACATCACAGGGAGGGCTAGCACGTTACCTTTGGATTGGAGGCTTTCCTTTCTTCATAAAGTGAAGGATTATGGGCGTTTCTCTGTCCTAGCCATCTAATTTCTCTGTTCCGTCTTATTTAATGTCCCATGATTGTGTGGTGCTCTCCTGTTTTTATTCTCTTTTTTCTCCCCTCAAAATTTCAACTTAATATTCCTTACCTCTTCTGCCTGTTAGAGTCTGGAGCAATATTTTTTTGAGGAAAATGAAAAGCTTTTTTTCTCCATGCTCAGCCTAGTGAAAATTTTTATTTCTCTAACATGGTCATACCTGGCTCATTGTAATCTTTCTTAAAAATCAATATCAATTTTGTTTTTCTCATTTTTTGCTTTGAAGAAAAATTTTCACTTGCTCATAATTTTCCAGCGGCTTTTCTCATTTATGTACAAAATGTGTAAAAGAGCTGTGAGGCCTCACATTTATTCATTTATCTAATATGTACTTATTGAGCACCTACTATGTATCAGTCACTTGGAATGCATCAGCAAACAAAACAGAGATCACTTCCCTGTGACCTTACATTCTAGTGAGGGAGTCAGACAATACATAACAAGCACAATAAATGTGATTCTTTACTATCTTAAATATAAGTGCTATACAAATAAATAGAACTAAGAGAGTTAGGAATGTGAGGTGTAAAGAAGGTCGGGATTTGAGGTAGAAGGCTTAGAGTGAATGTAACTGAAAAGATTAAATATGGGCAAAGACTGGAGTTAGTAAGGGAAATAACCCCAGATATCTGGAAATTGCTGTTTCTGACAGAGAAAACAGCAAGGTGAGTGGTCCTGGGGTATTGAGGTGCAAGTCATGTGTGGGCAACAGCAACGGACCATTGTAGGTGAGGAGGAGTATCAGAGATCCAGGGTCAGAGAAACGACAGGAGGCAGCTTATTAGGACCTAAGACTTTGGTTTTTATTCTGAGTAAGATTAGAAGCTATTGAAAAGTTGTAAACAGATCTGTGATATAATCAGACAAATAGTTAAGCATCTCACCCTGGATGCCATTTTTTAGTAGTTCGTGGAAGGTAAAGTAGAGGCAGGAAGAGCTTTAGGAGTGCCCTGCAGAATCCAGGTGGGAGACCGTGGCAGCTTGGAACAGGATGGCAGACATGGAGAGAGGGAGAATTAATTAGGCTATAGATAACTTTTAAAAAAAGTGAGCCTGGTAGGACTTCCTGATAATTAAATGTGGAGTTTCAGAGAAAGAAAGAAATCCAAGATGACCCTAAGATTTTTGTTCCGAGTAACCAGAATGATGGAGTTGCCAATGAGATAGGGAAAAGTCGGGAGGGTTGTATGGGAGGTAAAACCAAAAGTTCAGTTTTGGAAACGGTGAATTTAAGATGTCAAAAATCTAAGTGAAGATGTTGAATAGGTAGTTAGGTTGATAAACCTGGAGTTCCTAAGACAGATGTGGGCTGGAGAGTTAAATTTGAGAATTGTTTCCTTTTCTTTCTTTCTTTCTTTCTTTCTTTCTTTCTTTCTTTCTTTCTTTCTTTCTTTCTTTCTTTCTTTCTTTCTTTCTTTCTTTCTTTCTTTCTTTCTTTTTCTTCCTTCCTTCTTTCTTTCTTTCTTTCTTTTTCTTTCTTCTTTTTTTGAGACAGAGTCTTTCTCTGTTGCCCAGGCTAAAGTGCAGTGGTATGATCTCGACTCACTGCAACTTCTGCCTCCCGAGTTCAAGTGATTCTCCTACCTCAGCCTCCTGAGTAGCTGGGATTACAGGGTCATTCCACCATGCCCTGCTAATTTTTTTGTATTTTTAGTAAAGAAAGGGTTTCACTGTGTTAGCTGGGATGGTCTCGATCTCCTGACCTCGTGATCCACCTGCCTCGGCCTCCCAAAGTGCTGGGATTACAGTTGTGAGCTACCGTGCTCTGCCTGAGAATTGTTTTCAACATACAGAGGACATTTGAAGCCATGAACCTGGATGAGGTATTCAATAAGAGAGTGCAGGTATGTAGACAAATGAACCAAGACTCTGCTTTAACATTACATGGTCTAGAAAATGAAGAAAGACACAGAGAAGGAAAATAAGGAGGGAATTTCCTTGTAAGGTGGAAGGAAAACCAGATTGTGGTACCTTGGAAGAAAAAAATGTCATGGAGAGAGGGGTGGATCAATTTTAACTAATGCTGTAGATGAGTCAAACAAGATGTGGTTGAAGGTCAGTGGAAGGTCAACAGGAAGTTCATCATTAGGATCTTGACCTTGAACTTGTTTGGGGAGTGGAGGAAAAAGCCTAATTTAGAGAGGTTTTTTGTTTTTTAGATGGCGTCTCACTCTGTTCCTCAGGCTGGAGTGTAATGGCACAATCTAGGCTCACTGCAACCTCTGCCTCCCAGGTTCAAGCAGTTCTCCTGCTTCAGCCTCCTGAGTAGCTGGGATTATAGGGCCCGGCCACAATGCCTAATTTTTGTATTTTTAGTAGAGACAGGGTTTCACTCTGTTGGCTAGGCTGGTCTCGAACTCCTTACCTCAACTGATCTGCCCACCTCGACCTCTCGAAGTGCTGGGATCACAGGTGAGAGCCACTGCACTGGCCTAGAGTTTTTAAGAGAGCGTGAGAGGAGAGGAAGTGGAGGCAAGAAGTATAGACAACTTTTTCCAGAAATTGTACTGCAAAGAGTAGTGGTAAAAATACATCATTAACTGTTGTGGGAAATGGTCAACTTAATTTTTTAAAATAGAATATGTAATATTTATTTGGATGCTGTTGATGAAGATGGTTCATTAAAGAAGAAAATGTTAATGATGTGGAGACATGAGAGAATTCTTAGGGAATTCTAATAACTCTGCCATGTTTTTGAGGTGACAGGAAGGGATGAAGTCTAGTGCATGATTGAGAGGCTGGTCTTGTCAACAGTGCTTGGTAGGAAGACAGAGTATGAGTGTAGTTGCTGGTAAGTTGATTGGCATGGTGGAAGGAAGCTTGAACATTCCCTGCTGACTGCTTTATATTCTGTAACAAAAACTTTTTTATTGCTAAGAATAACCTACAGAAAAGTACAGCAAATATCCATGTATGGCTCAATGAGTTGTCATCATAAGAAGACAGTGCAGCCGTCATCTTGGTCAAACAATAGAATATTTTAGGCACCCCAGGAACCCCTCATATGTTCCTTCATAATCCCCATGCAGTTTGTCCTCCATCAGAGTAACCACTATCCTGAATTATTACACCACAGTTTCATTTTGAACTTTAAATAAATATAATGATTCAAGGTATAATGATTTGCAATTCTGTCAACCATTATCTCACAAAATTCATTTACTTTGTTGTATATAACTGTAGTATATTTATCTTTATTTCTGTAGAATATTCCATTGTAACATGGTACAATTTAATTTTTAATTCTATACTTAATGGGCATTTGGGTTGTTTCCAGTTTTGAGCTTTTAGCCTGTTTTGCATTTTACTGTACAAGCATGGAAGGAGATTTTTTTGTTGAACACATACTTAGGGATGGAATTTCTGGGTCAATGGGTATCCACATATTCAATTTCAAGAGAAAAAGACAATCACTGTAGTGCCAGCAATTTGGGAGGCTGAGGTGGGCAGGTTGCAAGGTCAAGAGATTGAGACCATCCTGGCCAAATCTCTACTAAAAATGCAAAAGTTAGCTGGGTGTGGTGGCAGACACCTGTAGTTCCAGTTGCTTGAGAGACTGAAGCAAGAGAATTGCTTGAACCCGGCAGGCAGAGGTTGCAGTGAGCCGAGATCGCACCACTGTACTCAAGCCTGGTGACAAAACAAGATACCATCTCAAAAAAAAAACAAAAAAAAGAAGACAACCGTTATCTTTTTTTGTATCATTTGCACTTTCACTGGCAGTGTATGAGTGCTCCGACTATCCCAAATTTTCTTTAACACTTGTAATTGTTGTGTTTTAAATTTCAAGCCTTCTAATGAGTATGGCTTTTATTTTATATTTCTCTAGAAAAGAAGTTGAGCATATTTTCATGTGCTTATTGGCCATTTGAGTATGTTTTTCTATAAAGAATCTACTCAAATTTCTTGCTCATTTATCAATTAGTCTGTCTACCTATTTTCTGTCAAAAGATGTTCTTTATATATTCTGGATATGAGTGCTTGGCTAGTGGTATATGTTGCATTTCACATTCTGTCATTTACTTTTTAAATCTATTAATGACACTTTTGAGGAGCTGAGGTTCTTAACTTTAATATAGTTCTGTTCACCAGTTTTTGCCTATCTGCTTGACGTTTTCTGTTATACCATAAGAAAATTTTCATAACCTTTATTAAAAAGATGTTTGTTATCTTTGAAATCAGTGTTGATGGGTTTTTCACATTTAGAGCTAAAATTGACTTGGAATTGACATGAGATAGGCTCAAAAGTAATGTTTTTTTTTTCATAAGGAAACACAATTTTCTCCACAATGTTTACTAAAAAGACCATTTCTTTCCCACATCTTTGAAGTGTCAGATTAGCTACAAAATAAGTATCCATACATAACTTTATAGGTTTCTTGGTCTATATTCCATTTACTGGTTTATGTATTTCTTTTTTCATTATCACCACATTTTGATTAATGTTGCACTATAATCAGTTTAAGATTGTAGTAGGTTAAGTCCTCCTACCGTAGCCTCTTGTTCTTCCTTTAATGTCTTGCCTGTACCCAGCCCTTTGCATTTAGTTACAAATTTTGAAAGCAGCTCTTTAACTTCAAGAACATAGGATTTTAGTGGGTATTAAATTGACTATATTGGTCAATTTTGGGAACAATTGGCATCTTTATAGATAGTGTCTTTCAAAGTATGAAAATGATATTATCCCTTCATTAATTAGGTTTTCTTTAATTTCTCTCAAAATGTTTCACATTTTTCTGTATAAGAATCTAACACATCTTTCATTAGATTTATTCTTAGGTATCTCATTTTTTATGTTATTATCAATAATATGTTTTACAATGTTCATTTTCTGATAGTCTATTTTTGTTATATTAAAGTGTATATATTTCTGTACCAAACCCAATTCATAATCACAGTAATTTAAATGTAGACTATTTTAGATTTTTTTCACACACAAACTTATATTGTGATAAATAACAGTTTTATGTCTATCCAATGATTATTCCTTCTAACTTTTTCCTATCTTATTGTACTGGTTAGATTCTCCAGCAAAATATTAAATATAGATGATGTAATAGGCAGTCTACTTTTATGCCAGACATCAGGGAAAGTTTTAAACTTTTCACCAATACTTACGGTGCTTGCTGTAGGTTTTACTTTAACAGATTAAGGAAGTTCTCATCTAGTCATAGTTTGTTGAGAGTTTTAATCTTAAATGGATGTTGAATTTTATTAAACAAATTTTCTTTCATTTTGAAATTTTCAAATGATTTTTCTCTTTTAGTGTGTCCATATTGTGAGTTACTTTGATTTGGTCTTAAAAGTTAAATTAACTTTGCATTTGTGGGATGAACTCCACTTAGTTGTGATTGTATTATCATTTTTTCCATATTGCTATATTAGATTTGCCATTATTTAAAGGAATTTTGCATCAACATTGACAAGTAATTTTGGCCTGTGATTTTCCTTTCTTTTAATGTTCTCATCATTTGGTATGAAGATTACAGTAGTTGTCTATAATGAGTTTTGAAGTGTTTTCTTTTTTATATTCTCCAAAGTAATTTCTGTAATATTTCATTTTTTCCCCCAAAATGTTTGATAGAATATAGGTGCAGCCATCTAGTCTTGAAGTTCTCTTTAAGGGAGGGTTGGTGATTATAAATTCAACTTCATTAATAATTGTAGGACTATTCAGAACAGAAAACCAAACGCCGCAAGTTCTCACTTATAGTGGGAGTTGAATAGTGAAAACACATGAACACAGGGAGGGGAACATCACACACCAGGGCCTGTTAGGGGGAGGGGGATTGGGGGAGAGAGAGTGTTAGGAGAAATACTTAATGTAGATGATGGGTTGATGGGTGTAGCAAACCACCATGGCTCATGTATAGCTGTGTAACAAACCTGCATGTTCTGCACATGTACCCCAGAACTTAAAGTATAATAAAAAAGCTAAAACTAAAAAGTTAAAGACAACTAACAAACATTATCTATATTAAGAAATAAAGAGAGATGACTCAAAATCAGAAATAAAAGAGGAGACATTACAACTGATGTTAAAGATATACAAAGTGTCATAAAAATTACTATGAACAATTATATACAGACAAATTAAATAACCCAGAAGAAATAGATAAATTTCTAGATACATACAATCTACCAAGACCAAATCAGGAGGAAATAGAAAATTTAAACAGATCAAGAATAAGTAAGGAGAATGAATTGATAATAAAAAGTCTCCCACCAATGAAAATTTCAGGACCTGTTAATTTCACTGATGAATTCTACCAAATATTTAAAGCATAATACCAGTTCTTCTCAAACACTTTCAAAAAATCGAAAAGGAGAAAGTACTTCTAAATTTATTTTACAAGACCACATTACCCTGATACCCAAGCTGAGCAAGAATACTATAAGAAAAAAAATTAGATGCCAATATCCCTGATGAACATAGATGTGAAAATAGTCAACACAATATTAGCAAACCAAATTGAACAGCACATAAAAAGGATCATTTACTATAATCAAGTGGGGTTCATCCTAGGGTTACAAGGATGGTTCAATATATGCAAATTAATAAATGTGATGTGCCACATTAACAGAATGAAGGAAAAAAACTACATATTCATTTCAATAGGGGCAGAAATAGATGATAAAATTTAGCATCCTTTCATGATAAAAACTCTCAATGTATTAGGTATAGAAGAATTACACCTCGACACAATGTCATGGCTAATAACATTCAACAATAAAAAGTTGAAAACTATTTCTCTAAGGTCAGGAATAAGACAAGAATGTTGGCTCTTACTACCTCTATTCAACACAGGACTGGAAGTTCTAGCCAGACCAGTTAGGTAAAAGAAAGGAATACAAGGCAATCACATAGGAAAGGAAGAAGGTAAATTGTCTCTGTTTGCAAATCATATGTTCTTTTTTTTTTTTTTGAGACAAAGTCTCACTCTGTTGCCCAGGCTAGAGTGCAGTGGCACAATCTTGGCTCACTGCAACCTCTACCTCCCAGGTTATGGCAATTCTCCTGCCTCAGCCTCCTGAGTAGCTGAGATTACAGGTGTGTGCCAGCACGCCCAGTGAATTTTTGTATTTTTAGTAGAGACAAGTTTTCACCATGTTGGTCAGGCTGGTCTCAAACTCCTAACCTTGTGATCCACCCGCCTTGGCCTCCCAAAGTGCTGGGATTAGAGGCATGAGCCACTGCACCTGGCCTCATATGTTTTTATGTAAAGATAACTCTAAAGTCTCTACCAAAAAACTGTTAGAACTAATAAATGAATTCACAAAGTTGTAGGATTCAAAAATCAACATACAAAAATCTGTAGCATTTCTGTATATGAACAACAAACTACATGAAGAAGAAATCAAGAAAACAATCCCATTTATAATAGCTACAAATAATAAATTTAACCAAGAAGGTGATAATCTATACACTGAAAACTAAAACATTGATGAAAGAAACTGAAGACACACACACACACGAAATGGAAAGAAATCCCTAGTTCATGAACTGGCAGAATTAACGTTTTTAAAATGTCCGTACTACCCACAGCAATCTATCAATTCAATATAATTTCTATCACAATTTCAATGCCATTTTTCACAGAAATGGAAAAACCAAGACTAAAATGTATATGGAACTACAAAAGACCCTGAATAGCCAATGAAATATTGAACAAAAAGATGAAGCTGGAAGTGTCACAATACTTGACTTCAAAATACACTTCAAAACGGTAGTAATCAGAATACCTTGGTACTGGCATAAAAACAGACACATAGACCAATGGAACAGAATAAAGAGCCCAGAAATAAGTCCACACATTTGTAGTAAATTGATTCTTTACAAAGATGTCAAGGACACACAATGGGAAAATCGCAGTCTCTTCACTAAATGGTGCTGAGAAAACTGGATATCCACATGCACAAGAACGAAATTAGACCCTCATCTCACAGACCATATATAAAAATTAATTCAAAATGTATTAAAGATTTGAACATGAGACATGAAATGATGAAACTATTTGAAGAAAACATAGGGAAAAATCCCTCTGAGATTAATCTGGGCAGTGAATTTTTGACTATGACTCCCAAAACACAGGAAATAAAGCCAAGATAGACAAATGGAATTACATCAACTTAAAAAGCTTCTGCACAGCAAAGGAAACAATTGACAAAGTAAAGAGACAACCCATGGAATGGGGGAAAAATAGTATTTACAAGCAATACATCTGAAACGAGTTAATACCAAATATATAAAAAACTCCAACAGCTCAAGAGTAAGAACAAAAAAAATGATTAAAAACTGGCAAAACGCCTGAACAGATATTTCTTAAAAGAAGATGTATGAATGACCAATAAGTATATGAAAAATACTCAATGTGACTAATCATTAGGGAATGTAAATTAATGTCATAATGAGATAGTCCCACACAACTGTTAGAATGACTATTATCAAAGAGATGAAAGATAAATGTTGGTGAGGATGTAGAGAAAAGAGATCCTTGTGTACTACTGATGGGAATGTAGGCAAGTACGGCCATTAAGGAGAACAGTATAGACAGTTCTCAAATAACTAAAAATATGATCTGGCAGTCTAACTATTTGTATATATCCAAAGAATGTAAAATCAGCATGCCAAAAAGATAATCTGCACTCCCATGTCCCTTTTAGCATTGTTCATGATAGCTGAGAAATAATATAAACCTAAGTGTTCATCAATAGATAAATGGATAACAAAAATGTGATTTATACACACAATGGAATAGCACAATTCAGCCTTAAACATCCAAGCCACAACATGGATGGACCTGCAAGGCATTATGTTAAGTGAATTAGGCTAGGCACAGAGATAGAAATACTGCATAATGTCATGCGTATGTGGAATCTATAAAAGTCAGACTCATAAAATTAGAAAGTAGAATGGTAGTTATCAAGGGTTGGAGGTGAGAGGGGAGTTGGACAAAGGATACAAAATTTCAGTTAGATAGGAGAAATAAGTTCAAGATATCTATTGTATAACATGGTGGCTATAGATAAGAACAACGTATTGTATTCTTAAAAACCTTTCAAAGATATGTTAAGTGTTCTCACCTCAAAAAATGATAAGTAA
Organism: Aotus nancymaae; assembly: GCF_030222135.1. Taxonomy (NCBI): domain Eukaryota; kingdom Metazoa; phylum Chordata; class Mammalia; order Primates; family Aotidae; genus Aotus; species Aotus nancymaae. The sequence continues at coordinate 11,177,140 of NW_026988450.1, read as the reverse complement.
AAGAGGTGATGCATGTTAATTAGCTCTCCTGAACCAATCCTCAATGTATATGTTTCAAAACATTATATTGTACCCAATAAATATATATAATTGTTGTTAAAATATAATTTATTAAGTACAATATTAAAAGGTTTGTTTCATGGGCTAGTTCACAGGAATTTTTATAAAGTTTTTGTATAACTAAAAGGAATACGTAAGATGATGACATTAGTTTTTCTACTGCTATAGTAAAAAGTTACAAGTTAGGTAATTGGAAAGACTAGAGTAAACCCTATGATACTGGGCTAGAATCAGCTAAATCAGGATGAGCTTATGTTTATATACAGGTATATCTCATTTTATTGCGTTTTACTTTATTGCATTTTTCAGATATTTTATTTTGTGCAAATTGAAGGTTTCGTGACAACCCTGTGTTGAGCACGTCTATCGGCACCATTCTCTCATAATAATATGCTTACTTCATGTTTCTGTGTCATGTTTTAGGCAATTCTTGCAATACTTCAAACTTAAAAAAGTTTTTTAAAGAATGAATTTATTTTAAGTGAGACAGTGTCTCACAATGTTGCCCAGCCTCGTCTTGAACTCCTAGACTCAAAGGATCCTCCCCCATCAGCCTCTGGAGTAGCTGGGACTTCAGGCACGCAGTATTCTGGTTGTAAACTTTTTCATTATTATTGTGTTTGTTATGGTGATCTGTGATCAGCAATCTATGATTGATACATGTTGTGTATATTCTGATGGGTAGGCTGACTGCTCTACCCATCAGCCTTTTCCTTCTGGGAAAGCAAATTACATGTATGTTAAATATCCTTGGTCTCTTTCTCCTCTATTGTTTATTTTTTTCCTACATATATTATCTATCTGTTTTGTTCAGAATATTTTTGTTTCTGCTTTCTAATTCAATAATATTCTTTCCAGTTCTGTTTCATATGCTGCTGAATTTATCCAATGAATTTTTAATTTTGAACATTGTATTTTTCAGGTCTAAAATTTTCTTATTTCATTTTATAGTTTTTAGTGTTCTGTTGAAACTCTCAATCTTGGATCTTATTTTCTTAAACATATTAAGCATAGTTATTTAATGTCTTATGCCTGCTAACTATTTTTTTGTGGGTGCTTTGTGCATCTATTTTATTTTCAAAAAACCTTTTGTTCATGGTTTTTTGATTAAATGCTGGATATTATATGTAGAAATATTTTTAACAATTTTGCAGATGATATCTTCATAATACATAATATATGTTACATACATTGCACATAATTAAATATATAAAATAAGTATAAAATCTTCAGGGAGGATATATACTTGTTTCTAGAGGTAAGTAGGGGCACTAGCAATCTGAATAATCTAATCCAGTTCTGGATTTGCTTTATTCTTACGGAATGGCTGGTGTTTGTTGTTCAAACTCTAATTATGTGCAGTTTACCAGGGTCTCTCCACCTTGTCTAGACATAGACTCCAATACTTGTGTCCCTCGACAATCAAAGCTATTGAAATGATTTTTATCTCCTCAGTCTCTCATATGTCTCTTTCTGTATTGGAAGATGTCCTTGGAATACATGCCAGGCTCAGTTTTCTGGGGATTCTTCTTTTCCTGGATCATATGCCATAATTCTTCACCACCTTTGCTTTCAAAAAGCTTTCATAAATGTTTTTCCAGATTTCATGGTGGGTTCTTAATGAGGGAATTGTCTAGTCCACTTTTACTTGAAATATGTTAGTTACTGCTTAATTTTCTTAGTGTGGTAGAAAGCAAAATTATCAGTTTTGCATGAAGATGAGAAAGAAAATGTCAGTGGTTTAAGGAGCAAGAAAATGTGTGAAAAAGTCAGCTATTACCATAGTGAGAGGTTAAATGAACTTATTTATAACATAATACTGTAGCATTATAGTATCAGATTATATTTTACATGGTATTATTAACAGCACACTTGGGGTTTTTGGTGATTAATTCAAAATGGTACCAGATAGTGTGGTGGGGCTTTCCTTTTGCTATGTTCTTTTGTTATACAGGTGCAGAAGGCAGAGATGATTGCTTTTATCTATGTCTTTGGTTTTGAAGTAGTTACGTTGTCTGAGGTATATACCTTAGGGTTTGTCATTGCATGCCAGCAAAATTTAGAGGACAGTCACACTCAAGGCGTTTAGGAGTGGAGGTTTAATAGGTAGAAGAGAAACAGCTTTCTGTATAAAGTGGTCTCCCAGTGGAAAAGATGGGCGAGGGGCACATGCACCCAATACTATAGTCAGGTTTGAGGAGATGGTGTCTGGTTTACATACGGTTCACAGATTGGTTCCATCAGGTATGACTTTTACATAGTGCAAGGGAAAGGCTGTTTGCCCCACCCCAATGGGCTTTCCAATTGATCAGGGGCCATCTTGTCTGCTTCTTACTGAACACATGGCTGACAAAGAAAAGGGAAGTTGGTGACACCATCTTGAACATGTCTAGTCCTTATTTTCTGCCAGCATGCAAGGGTGGAGGCTCCCTGCTTCCGTGTCTATGTCAGCAGCTCAGCTCTACAGGCTGCTCTTTGCTAGAAAATGATTTGGGGCTGCTTTTCATAAAAAGAAAAGTCTTACCAAGGACTCCCATACCCTTACTATATGCCTGAGTGATTTCTTCTTAACTCCTGTGTCAGTTTTGTCTAACAAACCCACATTGAAAGACTTTTTCTACCTCCCTTACCTGGGCAAACAAATCCAGGTAAGGGAGGTTGAGAGAGGAGAGGTGATTATGGAGGCGAGAGAGAGTGAAAGTTGCTGAGATCAATGGATTGAAAGTCTCAATGGGAGAGCAAGATGATTGGCATTGGAATGCTGAAGGAAGAGAGTTAGTAAGAAGTAGAGCTCAAAGAGGGATTCATGGAATTGAGGTTGTTGGGAGATTGTGGGTATTGATGATAACAAGGTCTGAGGGAGATTCATAAGAGAAAGTCACTAAATCATTGAGATAAAGTGGAGGACAAATTGAAAGATAAGAGTTCAAGACCAAGAGCGGGAATATTGAAAGGATTACTTATGGGCCTACTGAAATGGCCAGTGATTAAGACTGGGTAGTTTGGTCTAACAGAGAGCCATGAGAAGTGAAAATTTCAATTCTGAAGAAATCTGGGAGTTGGTGGGAAACATAGGTAAGAATAATGGGTGATATCATCTCATAAGGTTTTAAGCAAAGAGAATGGTCTGGAAGCATCAATGAAGTTAAACCAGACAACTACTTCACATTCAGTGTTTATTTATTTATTTGCTAGGAGGCTGAGGAAGAAACTACTGCTACCATTTGAGAAGGCTGCTGGGTAAGCACTGTCTATCAGAGACAATCAGATTTTCATGATGAATCATAGATTCCATTTGACCCTGTGGAAATTGACATAGGTCCACATTGAAAGACTATTGTTGGGAGTAAGAAAGAAAATGTGTGTGACAGCATCAGGCATATACTTGTCTACAGTATGGGTTAAATGTTAGTGTTCCTTAACTCTAGTCAAATACCAGTTTTATATTGCTTAGGATGAGTCCAAAATATGTCAAGAGAGAAGGAGAGTTTTGACAATTTCTTTTGACCTCTTGATAATAAGCACTAACCAAGCATGTGCTCTTTCTCCACACACAATGTGCACAATTTTGCCTAAAAGCCTAAATTAGAATGCCTTTGGCAGCAAATAACAGAAAATACAACTAAAATAGCTTAATTTATTATTTATTAACTCAAACAACAAAAGGTCTTCTGGTAGGGTGACTTCATGTTTTTTTTATTAAGGGGGTCAATGACATCATCAAGGTCACAGCTTCATATTTTCTGTTTTTGTATTCTGCCGTGTTCAGCATTTTGGATTGTTTTCTTATGCTGGTTTTCTTTATTCACCCAAGATAACAGATGTAATTACAGCCACCACATCCAGGTAATCTGGAGGAATGAAAAATAATGCTTCCCCCTGTGTGTGGCTTTTTAACACTGAGGAGAACTTTTCATGGATGTCTCACTGATGTCTAATGTCTCACTGTTCAGAGCTTCATCCCATGCCCACACCTAGGGGAGTGGGGCCCATGGATGGCTCAGACCAGATAGTGTCCACCTTCTGAGGCTGTCACCTCCTTCCCGGAAGGACAAACCTACATACATGTTGAAGAAAATCAGGGCATTGTTAGCAATAAAGAAGGAACAAGGACTATGGTTTAGGCACCCAAAGGTGTACTTCACTCTTCTCCCTTTAATCTTTTAAACAGTTGTTGCTAACATTGTTGTTACAATTCTATTAGAATTATCTCTTGACCCTAAACTTTCTGACATGTTATTTCTATGTATAAATGTATAAACATACAGATATAATACATACGTAGGCATAGAGTATATTAATGTTCTATTGCTGCACATCAAATCACCACAAGTTCAGTTTCTTAAGACAGTGTGTATTAATTCTCTCACAGTTTTCATGGGGCGGGAGTCCAGGCAAGCTGGCTCTTTGCCTTAAGGTCTCACATGGATGCAATTGAGAGGTTGGCCACACTGGAACTCAGGGTCCTTTTCAAAGTTTATTCAGTTTGTTGGCAGAATTCTGTTCCATGTGGGTATAGTCATGAGTTGCCCATTTTCTTGCTGGCTGTTAGCCAGGTACTGCTCCCAGCAATTAGAAGCTGCAGCAATTCCTCTCCATGGGGTCCCCATAGGGGCAGCATGGTTGGTTCCTTCCTCCAGGCCATCAAGACTGCATCTGACCTCCAACCCTCTTCATAACATAACCGTAGAAATGTCCCATCACCATTTGCCATATAATTAGCCTAGTCAAGAGCAACTCTCCCATTATATGCATGGGTTCCACTTACACTTAAGTGGAGGAGATTATACAAGATGTGCGTAACAGGGAGTAGAAATCTTGGGGACCATCTTAGAATTCTGCCTACCAAAATATATACGTGTTTTGTTATTATAATTATACGAGTTTTCATTCCCAGGCAGATTTACGCCTTTGAAAGGAGAATCTTTTTTTCACTCTGCATTCAATACAAATATCTATGCATTTTAATACAATAAGCATGATGCACTCATTCATTACAATGGATTGACCAGAATAGCTGAATGTTCCAAACTGAATTTAGCATCCAGAAAAAAAAAGGCTTTGGTGGTATAGCAGGGGTACAGTTTTCAATATCTCTTCTTTGTCCACTTGCTTTTTAAAAGTTCAAATTCTCCCCAAAGAAGTAAAATATGTTTTCATAAGTCCTGCCTGAGAATATTCTTATCCTTTCTAGTCCTATGGTGATTTGTCCCTGTCCTTCCTCTCTTAGGTGTTTGAGATTTTCTCGGATTGGATAACGTAGGGCCTGACTCAGGATTAGCTTGTCTGGAGCAAGTATGTGGGAACAAAGTCAAAACGGTTCTGGGTGGGGCAGTTCTCTAAGGAAAATAAGGAGAAAGTCTCATCTAAACCTTATAAGCTCAGAGTTTAAGGTCTTTAATTACATTAAAAAAAATGTACTAATGAATGTAGCAAGTGGCTATGACGTAAGAACCTTATTCTGATCCTGATTCAAACAAAACAAACTATAGCACATTTGTAGACAACCTGAGAAATGTGAATACGTGTTAGATGCTATGGAGGAATTACAGTTGTTTTGTTAGGCTTAATAGCATCACTGAGGATTGTAAGAAAATGTTTACAACTTTTAGAGATGTGTTCAGAAGTGTGTAGGAGTGAAATGATGGCCTGGACTTGAATTAAAATTATGTAGGGAAGACGTGGAGAGACATGAGAGACGAAAAGGGAGAGAGAGTGGAGAGGGAGAAAGAAAAGAGTGCTCATGCACAAACAATAGATGGAGTAAATGTGGAAAATTCGGCATAATTATGAATCTTGTGATGAGTATCTCTGAAAATTCATTGTCTTAACCTCTTTTTCACATGTTTTAAATGTTTTATTATAAACATTTAAATGTTTATAATATTTTAATATATAAATATTTAAATGTTTATAATATATAAATATATAATATTAAAATATTATAAACATTTAAATATTTTATAATAAAACATTTAAAAATGAGATTTGCCAAGTGTCGTTAGGCACTTCTCCATTTGAATCCCTTTGTATAAGCTAAAGGAATGATGGAGTAGGATCATTATTTTCCTTCTATATTTTTCTTAAGAGACTCAAACAATAATGTGATAAATACACTTAAAATAGATAACACGTAGATCAATTTTAAAGTCATATTCTAACATTTTGAAAGTCAAATCTGAATTAAGTCCACACTCTTGAGATTAGTCTCGAATCAAAAGTTATTTTCCTTTCTCTCAATGCTTTCAGAATATCTTTCGAATTCATTTGGCAAGGTATCTGAAGGTTTGCCTTGATTTATTTATAAATCCCTGGGTTTTGCCTGTACAGTTGGCAGCAAGACTAGTATAAAATAAAATAGCTTTCCCGGTAGATCCTGTCCTTCTGTGTATTGACCTCATCGATAGAGACACTGATACGGAGGGTGTTACAGGGACAACCTAAGTATGCAGATTGTGGTGGACAGAGGAGCCAAATGTAATGGAAAAAATGCTTCTGTGATGGCTTTGCCCCAGCAATGAACACTCTGCTTTGCCTTTGCCATGACTCAAGTCACCCAAGGATGGATTAGCAGGGACCAACCCACTTTTGCTTTCTGTTTTGCCAGCTCCTCTGCTCTTTATGGTGGAACATTATGTCATCCTGATCAGCACACAGCTGAATGACCTTCTGTCTTAAATGTTATTAGCAAGGCTTCCCTATTTGTTTTTATAAAATAGAATTGATGGAACTGTATTATAGGTTGAATTGTGTCTCTCCAAAATCCGTATCTTAAAGTCCTCATCGCAGTATCTCAAAATGTGCACATAGTTGGGAATAGGGACATTGTAGATATACTTAGTCAAGGTGAGGTCACTAGGGTGGATTCTGAGGTGACTAGTGTTCTTACAAAAATAATGGTGTGTGAGGAGGAGACACACAGAGGAAAGCCCGTGGAGGCACAGGCAGAGTCAAAGAGTGAGGCTTCTGAAGGAACCAACTCTGCTTGCTTCCAGAGCTGTGAGAAACTAAATTTCTGTCATTTAAGCCACCAAGTCTATTGTGCTTTGTTATGGAAGTTCTAGAGAATGAATACAAACTCCAGATAAATATTAGCTGTCTTTTCATTTGCATTGCCATGTATTTATTTTTTTGCCTATGTTTGAAGCCTTCAAATATTCCTAAAGTATATACCAGTAAAATGTATGTTCCACTCATTTGGGATGTATCTATGAATCACTAAGGGATGTTAAACATCTATCCCTTTTGACTTTTAGTTAATCTGTTTCACCCGAGGACAGAGAAACTCCCAGCTCTGGTGCTGAGTTATCTAATGAACTCTCCTTTTTGCCCTTCCCTGCTTTGGCAGTTTCTACCCTTAATTATCCTGATTAGTTTTCTTTCTTTAATGTGGGGAGTGGAGGGTGGGGTGAGGAGTATCAAACACAAGATTAGAATAGTTGTACTTGAACTAATATTTTTCTTAATAAAATGTCTTTGTTTTTAAATTAAATCATACCTCTAAAGTTTAGTAGGAGAGAATTAAAATAGAAAAGGGCTTCACTAGACAATACAGAACTCCTAGCAAGTTTTCTTCATAATGTGAGTCTGGTTTCTATTGTGTGTTACTTATATAGCTCTGAGTAAGTTACCGAACTCTTCCAAATTTCAGTTTACTCAGAGACAAAATAGACAATCAATCACAACAGTCTTTCAGGAATCAAGTAAGATAGTCAATATGAATAAATTTCTAAAATATAAAGCACTCTGGAAATCAAGATCTTGGTAAGTATTAGGTCTTTGAAGGCAGAGTTTGTATCTTAGTTTAAACAAATATTCTTGTAACACTTCATAGCATATTGCCGAGTGCATGGAGAAATCATATTTGTGAAATGGAAATAATTGTTGAAAATAGTTGGAGAATGGAGAAGCTTAACGTCTCACACTTTCTCCACAAGTGGACTGAGGCTAAATACACAATATTGATTTATTACTGCTGGTGGCAGATTGTGTCTTCCGAAGCTGCCACTGCCGATACACCTCTCTTATCCAACATGCTCTTCTTATAATGTGGCTGACACTCCTGTTTCTGAAAGATGAGTCTAAGCTCCCTCTCCTTGTGACTGCCCTGAATGATGGAGTTCAAGTGATGCTACCATGCCTTCTGAGACTGGGTATTGAGCGGGACAGCCTCCCAATCCTTCTCTTTCTCTCTCTCTCTCGCCACTCACCTTTCAAAGCTGGCTACCACATTACAAGAAAGCTCCAGCCACATGGAAAGCCATGTGTAGATGTTCCAGTGAGCAGTCCCAGCTAAGGTCTCCCACCAGCGTCAGCTGCAAGAGCATGTATGGTGGGTGAGCCTTCAGTTGGTTCAAGGCCACAGCCTGCAAGATTCCCGGCCGAGGATCCAGGCATCATGGAGGTGAGCTGACCTCACTGAGCCCTGTCAGATTTTCTGACTCACAAAAACTGTGAGAGATGATAAATGTTAAATGTGTTTTAAGGCATCAAAACACATTTGTTGTGTGGCAGTACATAACCAATACCTTGGTGAAGCTGGATTAGATAAAGGAGAGCCTCCTTAGGGCACTCCGAACTGACAAGTGATACTCCTGGTTTTAGGCGAAGAAGCTAGAGAAGGGCTGTGACTCTCTTCGACTTCCCTATGAGTAAAAGAGGCATGGAAGAGGATCTCATGTACTAGGGGAGCAGGAGAGGGTAAGTGGAAACGTCTGTGCTTCCATGGAGCAAAGCTGCCCTGATTATTATGTCTAAACGGATGGTTGGCTCTCTCCTGTCTCAATTTAGGTAAGTTACTTCTCCTACCATGGCGAGGAGTGAGTGAGTATGAGTGTTTACTTCTAAGGTGCTGAACTCCTATAGAAATATCAGAATGAGGTGTGTTCACCAACAGTGAAAGCAGATCATTTAAAAAATTAGAAAAGAGAAGTCAGACAAATATTTTAAACTACAATTTAATAGCCATTTTTAAAAATAGTAAGGTCAATGTGTGTGTGTTTGATATTTCTAGCGCACATCGATCTACTCCCCAGTTATAACTTTTCCCTCTCTTGCCTGACCTACTTCATCTTAAACGTCACTATGGTTATGAAAATAAGGACCTGATTAATATCAGTAGTGGTCACTGGACCACTGAGAACACATGCAATAGTTTCAAAGGAAGAAATTGGGGACAGAACTAATAATACTGAAATACTGAAAGGTGGAATCTGGTTCTGAGTAATGAGGATGTGGTTTCTGAAATCATCTGATCTGCTCTACCAGAGCTGATACAACTTTTCTTTATGGAAAAAATAAGCATGAAAGTACCTGGTGGTTCTCTTTAATCTGGTGCTATTTTAAAAGTGTATGACAGCGTTAATACTTGCTCTTTCCTTTCAATTGACTTCCTTGGGGATTAAATCTGTAGGTTCTCTCTTTCTTTTACTTGAAAAAAAAATTTTTTTGTAGTGTCTATGCTGCTAAATTGTCCATGTTTTTCAGTACTTTCTCACAGGAGAATGCTATTTTGTCTTTGTTTTTAAGTTTTATATTTTTAATTTAAGGCTTCTATGCCTGAGATTGTCATTTCATATAAGAACATACTGAGACCTTCAAAACTCGTAATTAAATTCGATGAATATCTAATTCATAAATTAGCTAAGATTCTACAATTTACCTTTACCTACATCTATTTACTTGAGCAATCTTCCATTTAAAGTTTGGTGGTGAAGTATTTTTCAAACCCCACACCATCTTTTTCTTCTATAAAAAGAAATAAACACAGAGTTTAGTTTTAGACAATCTTATGTCAAATCAAAGGATATATCAACCCCTCTAGTGGAAAAGGATGGCAAAGGAGATGTCTGCCACTGATCTTGTCTTGGGATAAAGGTGTTTTCTTTCATTTAACCCATTCCATGTCTGTCTCTGAGTAAAACTTGTGTTGGCCACTTCAAATGACAAAGATACAACTTGTCTACTGAAAGGTGCTCTGAAAGATTACTGAAAAATCATAAGAAATTTCAGCTGTCTGTAAATGTTTCTGGCAGATTGAAGAGCTTGACCTTGAGACCAACCTTAAGCAATCTGGGTATTTGTCTCTCATGTATTTCCCTGATGGCTATGAGTATCACTTGCATTAAAAATGATGGATGTTGGCAATTTCATATTAATTTCCACAGGAAAAAAAATCTTAACACTTTCTCATGGGTTCTGACCAGAGAGAGAAAGAGAGAGAGACTCTATTGCAGCTAAATATGTTTCCTGGCAATTTTTGTGTAAACAAGTTTGAATTGGGGGCCTTGGAATAGCTGAGAAAAACGTGTCATTGGCAATTGTCCTAGAATTACAAACAGTGCAAGAAAATGATGAAGTCACCTATTCAAGTAATCTCCAGGCACAGAAAAGAAAATAGGACATTTATTCTGTCTCACACTTTTCTTGGATCTGCAGGAGAGGAACTGAATCTCAGCAAGTTCTAAAAACAACTCGATTTGTGCTTATTCTTACTTATTCCTAGTAGAATTTCTCTCATCACAGACAGAATCATTTATCACTTTATAATGTGCATTTCCCCCTTACAGTCTCCATGTTTTAAATTAATTAAATGAACTTTAAAATATCTTAAGAACTCAGTGCTAACTACTTCAGTGTGTTTTAAAAATGGGACTCTTTGGCATACTTTAAAGCCCTGTTAGTTGAGTGTGTGTGTGTGTGTGTGTGTGTGTGTGTGTGTGTGTATGCATGTATGTGTATTAACCCACTGAGCCTTCTTTTTACTGTGTATTGAAAGTAACTTGGCAGAGGTAATTTTTTTCTGAAAAATGTCTAGGTATATTATGTTTAGTCAGTTATAGTATATCCAGCAGACCTAATAAGGACAAATTATTGTTTGTTCATTCAAGCAGAATATTTACTATTTCACTCTTGTTCCAATATATTAATTTTATCCTTTTCTTAAGCTTATACCACACCCTGTATTTTCCTTTGAGAGGGCCGTGGCAGATAGTAATCTAAGCCTGGGACTGGAATGTGGGGCGAGTGTGCATAGTGTGGAGGGTCACAATGATTGTGTAAATAGGTCAAAGACACTATAGGCTATATGTGAGTTAAATAATGAGTCAACCATTATAAATTAAAATGACAGAAGGGTGGCTTTATTTTCATACTAAACTTTGTGCATGCACTAACAGAAAATGAATTTACTCTGTAAAAATATTACAAAGTATTGGCCCAAAAGATTATTAACCAAAAGTATGAGTACTGGTTGTATAGCTAAGATTATTATGAAGATGCAAAAAGTAGTTCTGACAGACCATTTTCCAAAAAAAATTAATTGAGACATATATTTCACATTTATTAATCAAAAAGTCTTCATTTGCAAAGAAATAATGTTCATCATTCTAGTGAGCTAATCTGATTGGAAAATATTTGATCTCATTCGTGGCACTGGATGTACCTCTTTGGGCCCTGTTTTTACTCATTCTGCTACCATGAAGATTTGTGATGAAAAAAGATCCCCACATATCTCAGTTGTGCGTGTTTGGTCACAATAGTAATAGACCAAACTCAAGTGTAATAAGAACAGCTGTGAATTTTCTTCATAAACTGTGGACTGACAAATGAATAATAAGGTGCTTTTAGTTTTCTTAATTATAAAATCAGATCAACTGTTAGGGAAATTCAATCAGTTGCTAGGTAGGCAAATAAAAAAACACACCCAGTTAAACAAAAATATTGATTGAAGGATTGTGTATCAAATAATAGAACTTCAAAAATGTCTGAGTTAGAGAAAGCAGAATGGAATATTTGCAAAATGCAAGTACAGAGCATTTTGAACACAAAGGCAATGTCTTTATTTGATTATTTGTGAAGACACTATCTTACTCGTGAAAATTTCTATTCTAAACTGATAGAAAAGGGCAAAAGCACTGTTATTCTAATATCTACTTTTCATTTTCTTGAAAATTTCATTTTGGGAGACCCCCTACCTGAGTTTTTAAGTATATAATGACCAAGAGATTGCATTATTCCCATTAGTCAAACAGTTAATTAAAGAAATAATCAAAGATATATGAGTTAGAGAAAAAGACGACTTGAATTAAGATGTGGGCAATTTTAATCAAGACACGCTATATTCAGTAAACTCCATAAGATCAGTGAAGGGAAAAATGTATTAAGGTTAATCAGTTTTGAAGAAATGTAACTAGTAGATAATGTGCCTTGGTTTTTTTTTTCACGTTGACAGGTGTAATAAGTACAATCACTGTTCATCTATATTTCACTGGGCATAAATGCAAATTTCACATTTTCACAGAAGAGGGAATTTTATTACATTATATTGATTTAGAAATTATTCATTAACCTCTACTCCTTCTTTTTCTTTACATATCAATCTGTCTCTATTCATGGCTTTATCTTCATTTTTCAAGTGGTTACTGTGAAGTGTCTTATATTGCAGGCTATTAAAAAACCGTCTTTTATATATTCAGCTTTGTCATTCTTGGCACAAAACTGGTACTTCTTTTCTATACATTTTTGGATATTGTTTTGGTGTTCAGGAATGTTTGCAGTTTTCTCGAAGTCAATTGAAGACAATTTCGTAGTCTCATATAGTGCAAAATGCTTGTGTCCTTTATGGACCTTCACCAGCTTTTTGGAAATGAAATGTATTTATATGCTGATTTTTCCTACTCCCTCCAAAATCAAGTATATATAATGTAGATGGAATAAATGGGTCTGAGTCTCTTATATTAGATCAGTGACTTTCAATGAGGGAGGAGAGGGATATTAGGAACCCCCTGCCCAACCTGGGACATTGGACAGTAATATCTGGAGACGGTTGTGACTGTCATGAGTGGAGGGTTTCTTGCTACTGACTTCCAGGAATGGAGGCAAGAGATGAGGCTTGACGGCTTACCATGCATAGAATGGCCCCTGACAATGAAGAATTATGTGGTCCAAAATGTTAATAGTGTTGAAGTCAGGAAAACCCAGATTAGATAATTCGCATTGAAGTCTAGAGTTCCTTACTCTTTAGCAGTGTGAAATCAGATATAACTTAACTTCCTGCACCTTTCTTTCCCTTACTCATAAAAGTTGAAAATTGAGTCCCCAAATAAATAATCAGTGATGCACAGAAGTGTTTATGCACAAGGATGCTTACAAAATTTTATTTATAATTGTAAGAAGTAGAAAACAAGCTAGATGTCTAATGATGCAAGATTTTATAGAGTTAAAATTATAGTTAATTCATAGTTGAAATAACATGTAGTGTAAAGACATATTTTAGGTGAATGTTGAAATAATATAGAAAGTGTGCTGTGCGTACAGTGAAAAAGTTATCATAACGTGACATATACAGAGTGATCTAATATTAGGAAAATATATGTGTTTATTTGTTCTCATAGAAAAAAACTGAAAACAAAAATGTTATTTGGTTGCCTCTGGGTAGTGGCACTATGGGTCAATTCTGCAATTAATCTATACTTTTAAATTATAAAAGTAGAAATGACATCTTAAAAAGTGTTGACAGCAAAACTCTCTATGAGACTCAAGGTGATTGGATGTTGCTGAGAGCTCAAAACCTGAGAACTGACAGGTGTGAGTTCGCATCTTTATTCTGCTACTTACTTGCTGTGTGACTTTGGGCCTCAGTTTTTCATTTGTGAAAGTAATGGCCTCTTAAAGTGGTTGTTTTGAAGCTTAAGTGGTACTGTACATAAAGCATCTGGTCAAATTTCGCTCTTTGTCACCCTTCCTTAAATGTGATAATTTAAGGCATTCTTCTGTGGATTCTTGAAGGTGTTTCCCTATTTATTTATTTAGACACAAGGTCTTGCTCTGCTACCCAGGCTGGAGGTACAATCACGACTTGCTGCAGCCTCGACTTCCCAGGCTCTGGTGATCCTCCCACCTCAGCCTCCTGGATAGCTGACACATCACCACGGACAGCTAATTTTTTGTATTTTTTGTAGAGGTGGGGTTTTGACATGTTGCCCAGGCTGGTTTCAAATTTCTGGGCTCAAGCAATCCACCCACCTTGTCCTCCCAAAGTTATGGGATTACAGGCATGAGCCAGCCCGCCAGCCTGTTTTCCTTTTTATTTACTCCCTACAGTGATCTTAGTACTTGGATCTTAGTACTGAGAAATGTACTTGCCCTTTGATTTGTGGCTGCGTTAGAGAACTTGATTTGATGCCATATTCCCATCCCCATCACTACCCCAGCTTCCAGTTTCAAACAGAGCACATAACTGTCCTTCCTTCCTTCCTTCCCTCCCTCCCTCCCTCCCTCCCTCCTTCCTTCCTTCCTTCCTTCCTTCCTTCCTTCCTTTTCTTTCGAGACAGAGTCTTGCTCTGTCACCAGGCGCCAGACTGGAGTGCAGTGGTGCGATCTCGGTTCACTGCAACCTCCACCTCCCAAGTTCAAGCAATTCTCCTGCCTCAGCCTCCCGAGTAACTGGGACTACAGGCACACGCCACCACGCCCAGCTAATTTTTGTATTTTTTAGTAGAGACGGATTTTCACCATGTTGGTCAGGATGGTCTCAATCTCTTGACCTTGTGATCCACCCGCCTCGGCCTCCCAAAGTGCTGGGATTACAGGCGTGAGACACCGCACCCAGCTGTTTCTATAATAAATACAAACATGAATGAGATAAGATCCCTCTTTACCGTCTCACGGCCTGGCAGGTGAGACAGATGCAAGTACAAGAAACGCTAGCTAGTACAAGGCTGCAAAAGAGGTACAGACCGTGAAATGAGTGGACACAGAAGGGAGAGATGAAAACATTTTGTAAAACTGGGGAAGTACTAGGTATAATTTCTAAGAATGGGAGAAGCTAGTGGTGGGAAAGGAGAGTATTGCAAGTGTTTCATTCATGTTGGATGGATACCTTGGAAGTGAAGAGTTGAGACATCTTCAGAAACTGCAAAATATCTGGTGTGAATAGCTTATTGTGGACAGTAAAGGAAGAATGAGAATTGGGCTGAAAAAGAAGACTTGGAGCAGATTAGAATGGTCCTTGAATAATGAGATAAGGAAACCAGGTTTTATTCTGTATGCAATGAGGGATCACTGAAAGTTCTTAATGGGAAATGGCATAAAAATAAACTCTGATTAGTAATGAAAAGGTCATGTAGCTAAATTTGAAACCTATTTTATCTTACGTGAAGTAGGCTAACTTACAACTACACTCAACTCCTCCAGGCAAACCACATGTTTCGTGAGTATTTTTGTAGTTAACTAGAATTAAAGAGTTTTGGTCAAAATTAATGGGAGCAAGAACAGTGTCTTATGCCCGGGTCATGATATTGATTGAAGGTATAATGATAGTGACTAATTCCTGAATAAAATTATTATTTCTATCTCTAAAATGATCAGATAGAATTAATCTGAGGAATTCATCTATTTTACAGTTGAGAAATAAATTAGTATCAATGCTTAAATTATTAATTTCAATTCCAAATTTCCCAAAGGAAGAAATACGATTTGAATACATACTTTCAAGTATATATGTTATGTGGCTGACCTAAAGGATTTACTTTTTAGCAGATTACACCCTTGGTTTATAACATTGTTAGTAAATTCATTTTCAGAGAGAAGAAAATCCTACTTTAATGGCACAAAAAAATTAGTTCTTAACAATTCTAAATTCAGTGCTTATGTTATTAATTTTAAAGAATGGCCAAGGGAAGCAAATAAAAATAGTTTGCTTATCTGAGGAAAAATATACTAGACCGGAGAACCTGTCCACCTTCTTTTTAGATGATTCTCTGGAATATGTTGGCCCATTACCAAAATACATATTTTAAGAATTATAGTTCTTTCTAAGCAGTGTTTTGCAGTCCATTTCCAAGTCTAAGGTGATTTAAATTACATGATTTCTCTGTGCATTTCAAATAAGGTTTTTAATATTTTAGTTTTAAGTAATAAAATGCCATTCAAGTGTGTAATTTATTACTAAACCCATTAATATTTATAGCCCAAAAATGATTTTCCTGAATGGTGGAAAAAAACCTCTCAATATCATTTCTTGCTCAGAAAAAAAAAAGCAACCACAATGACAAATCCTGTGACAGAAATATATTAAATATAAACTTTTTTAACATGAAGAACATAAACTTTTTCATCACGTCATTTTCTATAGAATTCTGCGGTCTGAAATTCTAAGTTAAGTTTAATTCATAGACTAAGTATGGGTTACGCAGCATTCTCTGTAAACTCTGATTTTGGAAACTTTTTTTGAAATAAATAATTCAATTCAATAAATGTCCCATGTTACGTATTTAAGAAAGAGCTTATGATGTCTAGAAACATCAGTCATTAATTTTATTCAATAAATGTTTACCCAGACCCTAATACACACTAGGTACTGTTTAAGGCAGTGAAAATACAGCAGTGGTACGATAAATCTCCAACATCCATAGTCTTATGGAGCTTACATTTCAATGGAAATTGGGGACTATTTTGTTTTACTTCGTATTAATAAATGAAACATGTGACTCATTTCTTATGCATTTAATTTCTTCTCAAATGTTGTAAACTTTTGACACATTTCTCCTGTGTGCCCAGGGCTGTATTGCAACACAAAGATGCTGAAAAGACAAACACCAGAGTCAATGACTTTGAGGAGTTGATGATCATTTCTTTATTTTTGTCTCCCTTCTGAGGACTCTATCTCCACTTGACTTACCATGATAGCCCATATGGTCCTATCTCTTCTTTCAGTTCTAACTCTCACAAGCCAGGATGAAACAGAATGAAAACCACTGACAGAGTCATTTCCCAGAAGACCACTTTTACCATGTCATTCTCTGCTTGAGAAGCTTTAATGTTCAATTATTTTCTGTGAGATCAAGGCTGAATTCTAAAATCTGGTGTCACTCAGTGTTAATCAGGGAAGCAGAACCATTGCATTTGTTACGAGTAAGGAATTCATTTTAGGAATAAGACCTAAACAACTGGGCAAGAGAGATGGGGAAGTGAAGGTCTGAAAGGTGAGTTGGAGCATGACAGAAGTCAGGTGGTAGATCTGAATGTCTCCACTGGTTAGCACAGCTGACAGGTGGGCTTTGTTAATAATGTCTGATATACCTGGAATACTTATCTATCTCCCCTTTGCCAATCTGCATACCTGCTCCCCAACTTAGATGATCTATTAAACCCCAGATTACAATGGCTGTGGCTTTGTTTAAAATTGTGATAGCATTTGTGAATATAATATGTATTTGAAATTGTTGTTTCTACTACCTTGAAATGGCTGCCGAATTTCGAGAAAGAGATGACTAACAATGTGGAAAAACAGATTTGCCTAGAGAAAAAATTCATTGAATGGTTTCAAACAAATGTTGACAGGTAGAGTTGCACAGATTTATAGAGGATTAGGTGACCTAAAATGGGAGAAGTGTAAACTGGGTAAAGGTATAGGATTTGTAAATATGATGGGACTAGACAGATAGATAAGGGATAAATGAAAAGGATGTTCATCACATCGTGATATGAAGGAACAGGGTTGAAAGCCAGATTTACCAGAAAGCCAAAGGAGTTGTGAGAAAAAAAAGTTGAAAATTTCCTTCAGTTTCCAATATGACCTCATATTGATATCTGTGAAAACAAACAAAGATAATAAAATGGCAGATGTTGTTATATTGTTTGACTCATGCCAGACTCTGCTCTTCATGCTTTCCATATGTTAACTAGTAATCCTCCCCAACTCTGGAGAGGTAAGTACTCTTATTGTCTTCACTTTGCAAATAAGGAAATGTGGTACAAAGAGATTATTATTATTATTTTTTGCTTACACTATCACAGCTAGTAAAATATGAAGGTAGAATTTGAAGTCATCCAATTGGACTTCAGAATATATAGTTTTTACCATTGCATTATTCTCTATTTAATAGGAAGTTAATTTGTGAAGCTAATAAAAAGCAACTTATTTCCCTCCTGAATATCAAAGATACCCCAAGACCAGAGAGTATTAAAATTATAAACATTCAACAGTATCACCTCATCAACTTGGAAACCAGGAGAGTTCCCATTATCTTCTTACCCTTAACATTCTTAATTTTCGTACGTGTCCTTTTACCTGTCAATTTATCAAACTGGAGCAGGAAAGTATGGTCCATAGGCCAGCAGCATCACTACAACCTGGGAGCTCATTAGAAATGCAGAATGGCCTGCTGAATCAGAATTTGTCTTTACCAGGAGTTGATTCATATACACATGAGAGATTGAAAAAACTGCTTTAGATTATCTTTTAGAAAAAAAGGTCTTCACACATGAGGCCCAGTACATCTTCACAACAAAATTTACTACCCATTCCCACCTCCTACCCAGTTCATACCAAACTTCACATAATATCACCTGGAGGCTTAGAAAGAAAATACAGATTCTTGGGTCCCTCTCTAGATGTACTGAATCAAAACTTTCTGGGAAAGAAAGTTCCCAGTTTTTAAAAGTATCTTGAGTTTTTCTGAAGTGGGGTTAGATTTGAACCCTTGGGTTGAAAGTGTAATGCCTCTTTACCTCTGTGTAGAGTGCAGAAGAAATGCATGATGAATCCAATTCACTTATCAAGGCTGAGATCAAAGATCTCCTTCTCTCACAGGCTTTGCCTATGCCTTCAGATGAAATAATTTTATTTCTCATCATGTGAAACTACTTTTGCTATTGCACCTATTACATTGTGCTTGTTTGTTTACATTTCTGTGTTGCATCCTGGCTAGACTTCCTAATAGGAGCTCCATACATTTTTATTGGATCAATGAATTTATAAGAAATGACATGTGTTATGAGCATATAGCACCATTTAGCAATAATGGTAATTTCTTACTATTGACCATGGCTGCTTGCTTTACCATCTACTATTGTTTTGTGATAGAGCTTTTCATTCTTGCAATTCCTTGCAGAAGAAAGGCCTATGAATCATTTCATAGCATCATGTTAGATTATTATTTTTATGACAAATATTTGTTTTAAATATTTGTTCTTAGGTATAGGTGAAAAAGGTAAAAATACCAAATTATCCACTTAAATGTATTTTATACATGGTTCATACATAATTTCATGTTAAGAAACTAGTCAATGCATTTAGTTTGTTCTTAATTACAAAAAAAATAGGTACATAGGTTGAACTCATTCTCAAAGTTCTGTTCGTTCTCTTTCTTAGAGCTTTAAGAATGCTCTTATTGTTTAGAAAAACAAAATATATGTTTTGGGAATTTTCTAAAGAAATAGAATCAGGAATGAGTAGGACTATACTTTTGTGCTAACCTACCCTATGTTAGCCTGAAAGACTTCATCTTGCTGAGAGCCAGACAGACTCCATCTTAACCTCCGCCTCACCCCTCCTGCCATTTCTCCCTTGAGTACATACCTTGAGTGCATACTTGGGTCACACGGTGCTGGGTCATGTTGTACTTAGAACCATAGAAACATATAACCATTGTAACCATATCCTGCTTGACAAGCCCACTTGCTATTGTGAATACCCCCTTGATTAATTGTATTGAAAGTACCGAATGGCCCCCCACCTTGGTAACTAGCAATCATGGGAACCGCTTGTGTGTACCCTCCTTAGTTAATCAACAATCATGGGAGCCTCCTGCCTCCTAGTTACCAGCCTCCTCCCCTAACTTGCTTATTCTGCTTCTGTAAAATTCTGCTTTGCCCCCCTTACCCTGAGCAACATATAAAAGGAAATCACACTCCTTCATCAGGGCCGAGAGATTTTGAGCATGAGCTGACTCTCGGTCGCTGGCAATAAAGGACTCATGATTCGAACTCAGAGTGCGGCCTTTTCCATCTAACTCATTTGATTATAATACTTTGACAAGCTTTTCTTTATTCTTAAAAAAAAAGGATTGACTTTACATAGATTTAAGGGCATCAGAAACTTCAGAGTGACTCATAGGAACTACATTTTCAACTTCTACTTCAAATTTCTGAATTCAGAACTTCCCTATGGAAGCATGAAACTGAGTTTTTCCTGATTATTTAATTTATAATTACTTCAGCTATTTAGCATGACAAAGTTACCTGAAACAACTTGGAAATTAGGCTGTGTGGTCACAAAATGACACCAACAAAAATGAATAAAAATCTCCTTTGCTATGTAGCATACAACTTCCTGTTCTTAGAAAGATGCTTTGCTACAGTTGGAATCAGATTAAATATTCACTACCTTGTTTAGATTCTTCTATTTTTCCTAGGGTTTACCTTAATTAACCCCATTGTTTCCATTGTAAAACACAATTATCAACTTTGGACAATATGATCAAAGGTGTAATTATAGGGGAATTATGTAAGCATTATATATCCCCTTTAAAGATAATCAGAGTAAATGTTTCCTTTTCCTTAGGAACAAATATACTTATTGATTGGGCCCAAGATGAGAAACCTAGCTTAAGGCAAACCTTCCTAACGACTGAACATAACAGAGTTTATGACACCAAACAGCTATTACTAAGTGCAGGAGGAGGTTTTGAACAAGGATGACACTGAAATATAAAACAGAATTTATTAAGAAAATGTATAAAAATTTTTTATATAAATAGATAAAACTACGCATTTACCTTACTTCAGTAGGTCACATTCAGAAGTGTAGAAGACAAAAATATGTGAAGAATTTCCAGACATAAAAATGGTTTGTAAGCTGGGCACGGTGGCTCATGCCTGTAATCCCAGTACTTTGGGAGGTCAAGGTAGGCAGATCACCTGAGGTCTGGAGTTGGACTCTGGCCTGATGAACATGGAAAAACCTCATCTCTACTAAAAATACAAAATTAGCCCGATGTGGTGGCACATGCCTGTATCCCAGCTAGTCAGGAGGCTGAAGCAGGAGAATTGCTTGAACTCAGGAGGCAGAGGTTGCGATGAGCCGAGATCGCACCATTGCGCTCCAGCCTGGGCAACAAGAGTGAAACACTGTCTCAAAAAAAAGAGTGATTTATAGTATTAAAAATTTATATGTAGTCAAATTTACATGTAGTCAAATCAATAGGCTTAAAAGATGTAAAACCCATCACATTTGATGAATAGCTTATAAATAAGTTTCCATTTAGTGAAATAATCAGTAGTTTGAATGAACCAAATTTAGCATCGCCTGAAGGAGAGAGCTAATTTTTAGTCAGAAACTTACAGGTAAGATACCAGTAGAAAACTTTGCACATGAAATAATCTTTTTTAGTAATTGCTAAACATCTTCATTTCTAAGTCCCCATAGCAGCTATTTCAAAATTACTCTAAAATGGTCCAGTTTGCTTTTTCTAGGTGATATCATTTAGTCCCACACTTTCAAATAGCACCCATGTGTATGCTGATGGCTCCAGTCTATTTCTGGACTAGATTTCTTACCTGAGCTTGAGGTTCCTATATTCAGCAGCACTTAGGAAAACTGTAATTATTTGCCTCACAGTCACTGCATTCTCAACAAGGACAATGAAGAAATAACACGTCTCCACCAATATGCTTTTCCTCTTCCTTAATGTGAGTAACATATTCTTCCAATTGTTCAATCAGGAGTTCTCAGCATCGTCTCCAATTCCCCCTTCTCTGTTAATTGATAACCCAATCAAAGAGATTTTACCCCTCCCTACTATATTGGTTCCTTCTCTTCCTTTC
Source organism: Aotus nancymaae (assembly GCF_030222135.1). Taxonomy (NCBI): domain Eukaryota; kingdom Metazoa; phylum Chordata; class Mammalia; order Primates; family Aotidae; genus Aotus; species Aotus nancymaae. The sequence goes on along the minus strand of NW_026988450.1, from coordinate 11,155,471 downwards.
ATGCCCTGAGCAAATCTGAGAAGCTCCTAGAACAGATACTTGTCCTATCTCATCTCATCCTGGCTGTTACAATGGTCTTGAAAGCACTCTCATGTGTAATTGTTTTTTCTTCCCTTCAATCTGTTTTCCACATTGCCAACAATAAGTTTGTTTTAAAGACAGCCATTTGATTTCTTTTCTTAAAATTCCTCTCTCTGAGCAACAAGATAAAATCTATCCTCCATGGTACGGCGAACCAAGCCATTTTGGATCCCATGTCTGCTTGTAACTCTTCAGATTCTCTTCTCATCTTTAATGCTCTGCTAGTACTAAGCTTTTAGTTCCTTGAACATTCTGTACTCTCTCAGGCCTTTGTGCCATTGCTCATTCTGTATTTTTGCCTAGAATGCCCTCCACCTCCTCTCCATTTGGCCTTTACAACTCACCACTGAAGACCTAGCTTAGCACAGCCTCTGCTATGAAGGACTCCATGACCTCCCCAAGAAGGACAGACTCCTCAAGTGTCAGGTGGTAGATGACAGTTTTCATTACTTGAAATTTACATTTCTTTAATAAATGTTAAGTTTAATGGTCACTGTTGATTTCTCTGTAGGCTTAAAAAAGATTATTTTTTTTTCTGTGTTCCTGGAAAATTACAGCCTCCTGGAGATGAGGAACTTGATCACCTCATCTCAGGGCTGGAGTAATAGAGGCTTGCTTTAGTGACAACTGAGGGACAATGAGAGTTTCCAAACAAGAAGAAAAAATAAATAACTGGAAATCTTATTAGTATTAATCTATTAGTATTAGTATTAGTATTAATAATACAAGTATTAATTAGTCCCATAAATACATTAAAACACTATATATTTATTGTTAAATAAATTAACTTATTTAATAAATTTATTAATAAATTAATAAAATAAATCAATTATTTTATTTTTATTTACCACTAAAGATTTTATTTCAGATGATGTTTTGCTGTTGTTTACTTGATAGCACTCTCCTAAAGCAGTGCTGTTTAAGCTTCCGGTAGATATCTAATATCTAGTCATTAAGCAGACCAGTCCCTTATAGTCCAGAATGTGTTTATCAAGATGACGGGAACATTTCTGTGGAAAAGAAAACCATTTTCACATTTTTAGGTGGAGCCATATCACATATTGCTTGAGCCTTTGCTCCTATTCTTGTTGATCAGACAACAGTCTCCAAAGATGGGCATTGCCACCTTTACACTTCTTTCTAGATGCCTTTATGAATTTATTAATGATTAATCAAACCATTTAAATGTATACACCACACCTTTTGCAATCACTTAATTTGTAAAATACCTCTCTTAAATAAAACATGCAAAACAGACAAAATCGGTGTTTAACTTTTTAAGTAGAGGCAAACTCATTGGCTGTGAGGCTAACAAGTACTCACAAAGTGTATTAGTTTCTCATTGCTGCTATAACAAATGTCACTAATTTAGGGACTTAAAGTGACATAAATTTATTATTTTACAGTTCTAGAGATCAGAAGTCCAAAATCAGTCTCATAGGACAAAAGTCAAGATGCTGGTAGAGCTATTCTTTCTGGAAACTCTAGGGGAGGATCTGTTTCCCATCCTTTTCTAACTTTTGCAGTCCACCTATATGCCTTGGCTCATGGCCAATTCCTCTACCTTTAAATCCGGCAGCATAACATCTGCACATCTCTGTCTCCATTGCTCTATCTCTCTCTGACAATGAGCTTCTGTCTTGTTCATTGAAGGAAACCTATGATTACATAGGGCCTATCAGGTAATCCAGGATAATTGCCATCTCAAGATCCTTAATTTAATCATATCTGCAAATTCCCTTTTGCCATGTAAGGTGACATAGTCACAGGTTTTGGAAATTGAATATAGACTTTAAGGGGAAATACTTTTCAGCCTACCAAAATAAGTATTTTGTAATCATGCCTTGTAGTGACAAAACTCTAAAAATGCTTATCATCCAGGAAACCTAAATGCTATAAATCAAAATATTAAAGCTTATTTAAGAAAGTAAATGAAAAGCGCAATCACTGTTATTTCCATTTGATATCTGAGAATCAAATATACAACTGTTATGAATTACAAACCAGAGAGAGTCAGAAATAACAAAAGAGGTATTGGGGATGAGATTCACAAAGTGAGGAAGGGAAATCCAAGCTGGAAGTTGAGAACTGGAGGAAGATTATCCAGTACCTTGGCTGTCATGGGAGCACAGAAAGAAATAATTTTGCATTGAGCTTGGCTTAGCAGATGGACTGTTGCCTGCCTAAGATTGACACTAATTGATACTATGAAATATATACTTGAAAGTAAAATACAGCTATGTAATTCACAGTTGGAAAAACAGAAGAAATCGCCATGAATCCTTCGAGTACAAGGTTGGGCCATCATGCTGGGACCCAAATGGTTCCCATGTTTGACCTACAAGAATTCTGGACTCCTGCTAACTCTAGAAGCTTTCATTATATTTCTGTGGCCTTTCAGAGAGACGATGCTTAATCAACTTGTGTTCAATCTGGTAAAGCTGCTCCTGAGCCTTTAAAAAATGGAAAGTATATGCTTAGAGATTGTGGCTACTTTGCCATTTTTTGTATTAGTAATCTAGTATTAGTTGGCAGAAGGAGATGAACAACATAGGAAAATATTAATGTTTATAGCATAAGTAATCACACAATATGCCAACAAGAACATATTCATCTTAAACTGGCAATGACATGAATATAAGAGGCTGTTTGCACAGGAAAGAGAACAATGGCTGATCTACTCAACATGCCAATCAACCCTTGCTTGGCTTTCTTATTATAAACTCCAAAGGGCCAAAGTTTAAAAGGAATGTAAAATTATTCAATTCATAATCCAGTAAAAAAGTACAGATTCAAAGAATCTTCCAGTGTAATGTTCTGAATTTCAACAACTAGCATCAGTTATTTTTAAGTATAATCTTTTGCAAATGTTTGCAAGTACAGGTCTTTTAGAGGATTTTGCATCTCATTGTAAAGATCATTCTAGGTTTAGTAATTTCTGGTAAAGTACTGCTCTTTATTTTTTAAATGCATAAAGCATATTTAACATTATATAATAAAGTTTTGCATTGTATGGTAATAAAACGTGTTCCCACAAATGCATTTCAGTACTAAATCCTAGAGACACAGATTTTTAAAATAAATATAAAATGTAAACTGAATTTTAACTAAACAGAATAAAGTATAATGAAAACGCTTGAAAGTGGCATTCCTAAATTTTGGTCTCACAAGTTGGATTTGAGATGCCCATTAAGTATGAAGAAGGAGAACATAGGGAAAGACACACACACATGCAGACACACACACACACACACACACACACACACAGACACACAGATGCGGCAAGTGCGCTGAAAATAGAATCATAAAATTTTAGAGATATAAGAGATCTTTAAAAAAGCATTTAATCTAAGCTCCTTAATTCCAGATAAAGAAATTAATATTTAACATCACATTATTGCTAATAGAATTTCCAAAATTGAAGCAACATATGAAATTGTAATATTTTACTAAAAAATGATCCCCAATGTTTAATAGTCAGTGCAAATAAGTAAATTTTTAAAAATGCTTATTAAATTCTAAGAAGAAACTTGAAGGTCTTGAAAAACAGAAGTCAGAAGGCCAACTATAAGCTCAGCCTCTACCATATGAGATTTTTATGACTTTGGGTTAGTCATTTAGCCTTTTTGAGCTTGGTTTCGTGGCCTACCTTTTATGAGGTTTTGTGAGAATTGGTAAATATTTTTACCGTTTATCCAGTGGCTGAAGCCAATATTCCCTCCCCTCAACTATAACGGAGTTTGTCAAATGGTTTTCCTAAATCCAAGTTGGGCCAGGCACAGTGGCTCACCTCTGTAATCCCAGCACTTTGGGAGGCCAAGGTGGGTGGATCACAAGGTCAGGAGTTCAGAGCAGCCTGGCCAAGACGGTGAAACCCCGTCTCTACTAAAAATACAAAAATTAGCTGGGCATGGTGGCAGGCACCCGTAATCCCAGCTACATGGGAGGCTGAGGCAGAGAATTGCTTGAACCCGGGAGGCAGAGGTTGCAGTGAGCTGACATCATGCCCTGCAGTCCAGCAGGGGTGACAGAGCAAGATGCCGACTCAAAAAAATAATAATAATAAAATAAATCCAAGTCAATGTTGGTTAATATTCTTCCACATATTAAAAAATTTGTTGGGTATAAATGTCTGTTAACTTTCCTGCTTATCAATGAGCTGATCACTGTGCTATATTCATTTGATATTTTATTCTGTGACTTTTTCATTTATATTCTTTATTTTTCTATTGGGTTATTAGCTTAATTAATTTGAAGTGTTTTTTAATATGCAAAGAATGTTGCCTTTTAAGTTGTTTACAGTAAAAATGTTTTCTTTCAGTGTATAGCTTCTATTTTAACCTTTCTTTCTTTCCTTTCTTTCTCTCTCTCTTTCTCTTTCTTTCTTTCTTTCTTTCTTCTTTCTTTCCTCTTCCTTTCTTTCTTTTGTTTTTCTCTTTCTTTCTTGTTTTGTTTTGTTTTGTTTTGTTTTGTTTGAGACAGGGTTTCTCTCTATCACCCAGGCTGAAGTACAGTGGCACGATCTTGGCTCAGGGCAACCTCCACCTCCCGGGCTCAAGTGACCCTTTCACCTCAGCCTCCAAAGTAGCTGGGACCACAGGAACACACCATCACACTCAGTTTATTTTTTTGTATGGGGTTTCACCATGTTGTCCAGGCTGGTCTGAAACTCCTAGGCTCAAGAGATTCTCCTGCTTCAGCCTACCAAAGTGCTGGGATTACAGGTGTGAGTCACTGTACTGGGCCCTATTTTAATGTTCTTGACGGCTTTACAGAATTTAAGATTTCAATGTGATCAAATCTGCCAAAGTAATTTTCTACAACTTTTGATTGATATGTCCTACTCAGAAAGACTTCCCAGATCTTTAACAAAGCTATTCTGTATTTTCTTTCATTATGTTTAAAATTTTAACACAGTTTTCTTTACTTAATCTGGAACTTATTTCCTGAATGTTGTAGGATAAGGCTGACATCCTCTTACTTTGTTTGAGACACTCACGTCTCAAACATGAGCTTATGTTGCTACCCGCTGGCTCTCATAGTGGTTTGATCATAGTGACAACAATAGGTTGGTTAAGTGGTTAACAGTAGGATATATCATCAAATCAGGACGTTGGTATTAAAAACAAGTGCAGCAACACTAATTTTTTAAAGAGATCTGGTATCTTTGGTTTGAGTTGCTTTGTTTGAGGAAACTCACTCACCCATTTGCCCTTTACCAAACTGCAAGAAAATCTGGTTGCTTTGCTTTCCTAGCTGTTTCTAGAATACTAGGGAGCATTATGATTAAGGGATCAGTTTTAATCTAGATTTAGCTTAGACGTGTTCAATATTTATATCGGTACTGTATTAGATTTCCCCTAACACGAAAGTTGAGGTAGTTCTGAATTATACAGATGCGTATAAATGTTTAAGCAGATATAAATTGTTTCTATGTAACTTGTTACATCTTCCAAGAATAATCTGAAGTGCTATGCAGCACAGCTATTAGAGTGTCATTCCATGCAACTCAAATGAATTCAGCCTCACAATTGCAGACATTTGGAGTTAGACAATCATGAGTTAACATCAATCATGAGTTCTATCATATTGAAAAGATAGTTTTTGTACTTTAAGGTGATATTCTCTTTGTGAGATAGGAATTTAGCTCCAACCTTGCCAAATTTGGAAAGCTGAGAATTTGGAGACTGGAAGAATTTTCTACTTATGATAAAGTTTAGAGTTGCAGGAGGGATTAGCTTCCCTAGATCAGAAGCAGAGGCAGAAAGATGAATTCAGGGAGTGACTCTGATGGCCCAGAAGAATCATGAGAGCTCAAGGTCTGGATGGTTCATGGAAGCACCTGACAAATGCTTATTACCCTATTCATCAATAAATAACTCCTCTACATTCTGATGGGGAAAAAGTCATGGGAGAGATCATTTGTTAATGGAAGGATAAAAGTTCTATCAATTGATCAACCGTTAGAGAAAAAAATGTTGACATTCAATACAAGTTATTAGGTGCTAAGATAAGGGATGCCCAAAAGCTTGGAAGTCTACATTTGGAATCACTGCTGCTGCTCTGGCTCTTAGATTATAGTTACTTCCTAAGACTGCATTGGCTCCTGACGATTCTTAACATATGCTGTCATTTCTTCCTTGTCTGAGACCCTCACAGGCTAAAGAAGAGCAGGGCCTTACTTATACACTCAAGGAGAATCAGCAGGGCTCAGCTGCAGCACAAGATCATCCTAGAACTTCTAAATTTTCTATCAAAAGGGGTTATTTAGTTAATATTTTACCAGAGAAGGAAGAAATTGGGGCATATTCTCACAAGTAGTATGATTAATATATTGTTTGATTGGCACTAAAATTTGAATAGTTGAATCTCTCTTCAAATAGCTCACAAGCTAAGTGAACAGAATGCATGCTGGGGAAAAAGTGGATAAGTCCTTTGCAAGAATAAGAAAAAGCTTTCTGCTTTACACAGTGAAAGCATGTGCAAAATATCTATCTAACTCATCATGCTGGCTCCATGTGCACCAGCCAGAATTTTGTGTTTGTCTGGAAAGTAGATGGATGCTCGTTGCAGCATTAATCTCATTGTTTCATCATTTGGCTCCTGACACCTATCTTTAAAATGGTGTGTGAGGATTAAGGCAGACATTTCTGTTCTTACCATAATGAAGGTAACACTGATACCCTGTTTCTAGTTATAAAGAATGGGAAAGCAGTGTGGAGCCAGTGTATCTATTCTTCTTTGTGACAAGGAGTGATTTATAGCAACATGTCATGCTGAGCATATGTTCTATCTAACAAGGAAAGTTGTTGTTATTATTTGAGTAAACCACACTAGATCCAATTCCAAGGAAAGTTTTGAAAACTTTAATTAAGTTCTACAGGATGATTTTTGTTCCTGTTTCTGTTTTATTCAATTGTATGTCTGTTAGTACCATACAATAAAGGGCCGTAAGACAGGAATGGGTTTTATTATTAAATGTATCATTCAAATGACTGTTCTGATATTTCGTTGATACTTTTCTTTTTTTTTCATTCCTTTCTCCTACCATGGTTGCTATGTTTTGATTGGCTTATTTATTTTAGATTGCAATCATATTTCCAAAGAGCCCAGAGAGAAATGGTTTAGTCTTGATTTTAATAAAAAGATTGGGCAGAGATAATTACAAAAATAGCAAAAATGTAATAATAATAGCATTAAAAGGAATAATATGTGGTATTTATATAGTATGCGGATGCTGACAAAGCCTTTGACTCACGATCTCATTTAATTTCAGTAGATTTAAATCCTTCATTGTATTTTAAGTGGTCTTATTTTCATTTTCATTATTTGTTTTCATTTCTATAATTTATTGTTTCTTCATTTCTATAATTAATTGTTCTTCATGTCTATAACTTATACTTTTTTTAACTAATCAATAAAATCAAAAACAATGTTAGAAAAATGCACAAGACTTACAGCTTAAGTCACAATGTGATTCTTTTTTTCTTTCTTCGGAGTGACATGGATGGCTCTGTCAAATTGAGTGTTCACCAGAAAATTAATGGTTGGAGAATTAACGTATGCTTTCTCCTTGACACACTTCTCCATGTGGCTGCCATGCCTGTGTTGAGCAAAGAATTTCCCTCTAATCTCACTCCACCGGCACACACAACAGCAATGCCCATTGATGACATGATCCCTTTCTTTGCAAGCAAATTACTGTGGATGGCACAAGCATATTTGACAATAACTAAATTTGTTTTAGAATCAAATATAACACAGGAGAAAGAAAAAAATCAGAATGCTGTTATTTTGACACATTTAGTTATCTTTTAGGAAATGCTCTCCTAATTTTCAGCTTGATATGATCTCAGCACCCAGTAGAAAGCTGAGGATTTTTCATCCCATTGACAGGAATCCATTAATAAAACAACAATCTTTTGTGTGTAGTAATCTTTAATCTTATTTTGTCACATACTTCTCAGTAGCATTTCCACTCGTTTTACAGTATAATTTATGGCACTGAAACAACTCCTGCCCTGGAAAAGGTCAGTCTGTCAAGGTTTACTTGTCTTTGAAGAAAAGTAATAGAGCATTATTTATGAACCAAAGAATACATTTCACTACTTTAATCAATCAGAAGGATGCTTGTATTATTGTATCTTTTGCCGCTATTCTCCCTCCTTCCCCTAAAAACCGTAAGCAAAGGATATGCCACTCTTGCTTTCTCTTTCATGTTGCAAAAGGCCTCTTACCTTTCATGTCTCTTTTGCTTTTGTGTTTATGGCACTAGGGAAATAACAAGCCTGATGGTGTCTGATATCTGGGAACAATTTGTCAATTATGAGCAAGGGGTTGATCTTTCTTAAAGATCATAGAGCCTCTGAACAGATTAACCAGCCCTATCCCATATGCTTATCATGTGACATTCATCTGACAAAACAGAAGGGGATTTGCAATTAGAAACCTCATGGATAAAGAAAAAGTTGAAGAGGTTTGAAACTATCTTAGAGAGCAATCAGCAAAGCAAAAACAATTACCATGTTTTTGTACAGAAGATCCTAAACATAACCACAGTTGGTCCCCATATGTTTCTAGAAACCACCACAAGCACAAATTAGAACATGCTGTGTGAAAAAATGAATTGGTAGTTCATTAGAGAAAACAGTTACAGTGTGAATAAATGTCTTCAATAAGGATTTAATTTAGGTTAGAAAGGACATTGGGTGTGAATTAAATAACAGCAGAATCTAATGCAATCTTGTTAAAGTGGAGGAAGTATATAAAAATCTATATCTAATTATAAAATGATTAAATATGGGCCCAGGTATTTTTGGTAATCTATTTTATAATACATTAGGATGACTTCAAGAATATGTAAAAATATGTAAAGAGCCAGCCTAGGATGATTCTTTAGAACTAAATGGGAAAAATAAACCACAGAATCAAAAGAATCACTCAAGTGAATTAGTTTTCAAAGTAACATTAACCAAAGCCTCGAATAGAGCATTGAGGCATTATAGTCGTTTCCAAGTAGATTTAGAAGATGAGGTCAACTAACCTTAAATTATTAGTTTTCTATTTACAATTACTCCAACAATTTTGTGGTGGCCTGTATTCAATTAAGGCTATAACCACTTGAAACAAAAACAACTGGTTAATTCAGCCAAAACTATAAAAAATAACCCTTGTCCTCAAGATGATGACGAAATTAGTTCCATTCCCTGAAATAAATGAGCTGGATTTAAAATACTTGAAAATGTATTTAGTGATTGAAAAGAATCACTTTTACATGCAAATAGGTATTTTGAATTCTAGAATGGGGATAAGAAGGAGTTCCCTCAAGGCTCAAGGTTGGAAGGGGCCTTGAAGGCAGACATAAAATGGTGAGGGGTGTCGACTTAAAATGGCAACTGGCTCACCTTCCTGTTATAAACTCCCCCAGCTTCTTGGTAAAATACTTGTGAGGAAATGAAGACATAGGATAAAGATGTGACAATTCATAATGTCAAAATATAAGGCTGACTGCTGTCTTAGCCTAAAAGACATGGGTTACAATGGAAAGACAATAGATGAAATACAGAGCCACACTTGAAATAGAGCATCTGGCTCACTGGAAAGAAAGTGGGGATATACTGCACCCTTCCCAAAGTAAGCTCCCGAGTTCCTTCCCAAGTAGGGATACTCCACAACTGCTTCCCACGACTGTTCACCGGCTCATCAATCCATAGCTGTCTCTGCCATGGGTGTGCAGTTGTTGACACACTACTTCTCTGTGATGTCACCTCCACAGAAAAAAGCTTCCCCCCACCTTTTTGGCAACTGAGATATTACAGTTCTCAGAAAACAAGAAAGGAAGAGATTGATAGTAATTCATTATGTTGGCAATGACAAGAAAAAGAGGCATAGAGTGAGAAAATGAAAAAGCCCTCATAGCTATATATGTATTTGTATATATGTATATATATGTATATGCACATATATAGTTATGTGTGTGTATATATTTATGTGTATGTGAATTTGTGTGTATATAAATGTGTGTATATATGTGTGTGTATTTATGTGTATATACGTATATATGTATATATGTGTGAATGTATATATATGTATGCACATACACATATAATTATATATAATGTTTATACATATATACATATATAATTACAAGTTTTATTGAATGCCATAAATTTAGAGTGTTAGGGAGTAAGAATAGGAAAGACTAATTACCAAGTCAGGTAATTAGTCTGAGCATTGGTTAAGAACATAGGCTCAATAGTAGACTGGTGGGCCAAATTGCATTTCTATAGTTTGTTTAATTTCTGGATTTTTTTTTTAAGAGACAGGATTTCACTCTGTTGCCAAGGCTAGAATGAAGTGACAGAATTGTAGCTCACTGCAGCTTCAAACTCCTGAGCTCAAGTGATTCCCGCCACCTCAGCCTCCTGAGTATCTAGAACTATAGGCATGTACCACCTTGCTGGCTAGTTCATTCAATCTTTAAGTCTCAGTTTCCCCACTTGAATATTGGAGGTGGTAATAGCAATTTCTTCAGATAATTTGTGAAAATTAAGTAACCTATGTAAACTCTTCAACTCTAACTGGCACACAGTGGACACTCAAACATAGAGTTTGTTTTAATTAGGGAGTAGAAAATGATTGATCAAGGAAAAATATCTTTAAGGTACTTAAATGTAGGAAGAGCCAGAGGCACAATCCATAGAGAATGAATGTTTTATGCTGAGGAGAGAGACTCCTGCATTCCCGGGGCAGGATGGAATCTTATCAACACACAAGCAACCCACCAGGAAAACAATCAAGCCACACTTTGATGTTTGCTCCTCATCCCTTGGGCCACTGTTTGAATAAGTATGGCCTTAATTCCAACTGTCTTGATCGGCATCTATTTGGTGGATGGGGTCACTTTTCTCAGGCCTGATATGTCAGAGAAGTAACTCCTTTCTAAGAGCCCTTAACTAATGACTAACAAGAGTTGGCGTTGGTATATACCACACATCCTTCTATCCTAGAAAGCTACCAAGCTTCTTAGACTTTTTCCATGGGATTCAGTTCCATTTACTTACAATGTAGCTGAGTTTACTGGGCATCTTTAAGTGGTTGTCTTCCCTTCTCTGACTCAAGTTCCTATTCCACTACTGGTGATTTCTTCACCAACCATAAAAACTACCTGCCCTTAAATTCTTGTCTCAGGAACTTCTGGGGAAACTCACATTGAGATACCACACATACTTCTATGCTAAACAGTGTCTCTTGCTAAATCTCATTTAAATCTTAGTAAACAGAAAACAACAACAGCACAAAACTTATTAAAAGTACAGCAAATCTGGGGACTAATAGAATGTGCCTTTCAAAGCCAATGGCAGAGACTAGAATATGCACTTTGACATGTCATTTCTAGTGAAAAATATTGACAAATGATAGTGTGCTTTATGTCTCAAGAATTTTATAGCAGCTAAGTTTTGTGTATTAAGACCACATGATGTATTTTCATACATGCAGAGACTCCAAAAATAAATTGTTGTAACGATATACTGAAAAGAATCCTCCATTTAATACTCCATTAAGAGGTAGATTGAAATTAAGAACTCAAGAATCGTGAAAGCATGATATAAGAGTGATGACATGAAGCCATTCAAAATGTAGTTGTATAAATAACTATCTTAAATTAAATAATTGTTTTATATAATCTAGTTATAAAATTGAATGAAAATATTAAAAATTACTATTAAAGATAAAAGATATGATGCAAAAAATACTAAACAAACATAACCATCTGCTTGAAGTTTCAAATTGTATTAACAAATGCTAACATTTTGAGAATGAGTAAAAGTAAGCAACATATATAATCTTACATGAAAGGATCAAAACATAAAATTCCATTTTTGTTGTCTTTTAAAATTGAAAATAAGCTACATAACTTCCAAATCCTAGAAAAACTATAAGTAAATGAGTAAGTCTGTATATAAAAATGGAAGTCAAAAGAAACCGAAAAGAGCATAAAAAACCAAAAGCAGGATGGCAACATTGTTCGACTTCCCTGATTACAGAAGAAATTCTCAAAGCCAAGGAGTTTCTGTGTGATTGCCCGGAATTTACCAGCTTTGGGAAGCATGCCTGGCATGCAATAGAGGCTCGATAGTTATTTGTTGCCCAAATAAAAGCCAAACATGCTGTCCTTTAACTAGACATAAATGTGATCATCTAGTCTATTGGAAGTGGGTGGTTTACAAAAATATTCAAACTGCTTTAAAAATCCCCTAATCCAAACTGAAATAAAAATGATTAAATTTTGATAGCATATCAGGGAAATATATTTTAAAACCCCTTAAAAATAGAAGGAAATGCTAAAATAAATAGAAATGTTAATATTGTTGAGATCATAACACTTTCCTTTAGCTTTGACAGATAATGTGTAAAGACATAAAAGTAGGAATATCAAGGATTTAAATAAAAAATTAATAAGATTGAACTAATAAAGATGTCATTTTACATTATGTAAAAACAGATATACCTGTTTTCTGGTGAATTTCACCCAAGATACTAAAATGCATTAAAAGTTGCAATAATTAAACAGTATAACACCGATACAAAAATAGATTACATATATTTGGAAATATAGCTTTACATTTGTGACAAAGTTATGCTAGCCAGTGTGAAAGCAATGCAATACTGTTATATAATTTTGCAAAATGGATTATTGGGGAAGAACTCTTTGCCTTATAATCTATTGTTAATTAAATAATAATAATAATAAACCAGGAGGAAAAGAAAAACCTAAAAGAAAATATGCATGAGTGTTTACTATCTGCCTGAGAAAAGATTTTCATACGCTTTGAAAGCAATGAAAGTTATGTCTAAAAATACCAATGTAATAGTCCTTTAAGAATTCAGGATTACCTGAGCATTGCTAATCAACATGAAAATCTAATAAATGACAAGCTGAGTATTATATTTGCTATATATATAATTTATAATGTTGTATTTGTAATATATTTATATACTTAATATATTTGCACATTATAGTTTATTTATATTCTAAAAGTAATTTATAAATCACAATCACTTTTAATTACCTTAACTATAAAGACCTGTTATGAATAATTAAGATGAATTTGAAATCCTGATTTTTTTAAAAATAAATGAGTCATGAACAATTTACGAATTAAGAAATATAAACATAAAAATAAATATGCAAAATGCTCAACCTCCTGACTATTCAAATTAATGCAAATAGAAAAAAGATATGGTATTTTTATTCAACAAATTAGAAAGAATATCTTTTAAAGTTGAATAATTGATGCTTATGTGGTATGTGAAACCAATGGTCTTAGGCACTGCTAATAGCAAAGTAAATGAATATATTTCTAGAGAGCAATTTGGCATCAGATTTCAAAAACCTTTAAGAATTTCATGTTGTTTCACGCAGCAACTCTACCTTAATTAAAGCTGCAGACAAATATTCATGAGGAATGTTCATTATATAATTTTTAAGTAACAATGAATAATTTATATATTCAGAAAGAAAAGACGTTTCTTAAAAAAAGAAAGAAAAGAGAATGATAGATGAAAAAATGGAGAACTGTACTAATGTAGAGTATTTTGTGTTGGGGAGAAACTTGTGTTTTCCTAGGGTAGAAATGAATTGACCTGCTCTGGAGTCAAATTAATGGAAGAGACATCATAAACAAAATGCATTTGGATATATCTGAGTCCCAAAAATAAAGTAGCAGTTTACTAAAATATGCCCAAAGTGAGCTTAAAAGTTGCAAATAGTCTGGAACTTGAAATGGCATTGATTAGGCATCAGAAGCATCACCCCAGTAATCAGTCTTGTGTAGACCAGGATAAGTAAGTAGCAGGAAGACTTGATGAATCAATAAACATAGAAATCTTCCTTGTGACTTAACTCACTTGTGTATACAGTTTTTTTTTTTTTTCAGACAGGGTCTCATTTGCTTCATCAACCAGACTGGAGTACGGTGGCACAATCATAGCTCACTGCAGCCTCAGACTCCTGAGCTCAAGTGATCCTCCCATCCAGCTTACAGAGTAGCTTAAACAACAAGCATGTGCCACCACATTCCACTACGTTTTTTGATTTGCAGTAGAGACAAGGTCTGGCTATGTATCCACAGCTGGTCTTGAACTCCTGAGCGCAAGCTATCCTCCTGCCTTAGCCTCCTTAAGTGCTGGGATTGCAGGGGTGAGCCACTGTGCCTGGCCCACATATAGAGTTCTTAGTGAACAGTCCTCAACATTTCACCTATGCACTTGTGCCTGGGGATTTGTACCTTGTGTGCTGAACTGCAAAAGGAGACAGTTTACATAATAATTTAGACTTCGGGCTCTAGAGATAGACATGGCTTCAAATGCCAGTTCTGCAACTTCATAACTGATATTTTAGGTAAGTTATTTGACCACTAATTCTCACTTCTTCATCTGTATAATGCAGATAATTGTATGTGTGTGCATGCATTAGATGTAAAATGTGTGCATTAGATGTAAAGTCTAACACCATATGTGGTGTTAATGGCATGTGATAATAGTAGGCATGTACCTATGCGTATCCTGACGGAGTCTTTCCTTGACCAATCTCTACTGACTTGGCCTCACCATGGACCATAAAGCCTTGAACGAAGACTAACCTAGGTTCTAGTAACTCAGGGATGCATCCCCAGGATACCTCTATTCTCCCTTAAAATACCTGCCTGAGGAAACTCCAGGCTGCCGAAAGAATGTACTGTTTGTTCCAGCTAATATCTGAAGGTAGCGTTCTCAGCTCCCCATCTCTGTGGGACAGCAGGAGCCTAACATTCGTAAGGGCTAGTTAGCAAAGCCAGATGGGTCTCATATGCAAGAACCTTCTTTTCCCTCTTTTTGTAGTTTTTTACTTCCCTGCCTCTACTGAACCCACATTCTGCCCACTCCCTATTCCTTCACTGAAGCACATAAAAGTCTCTAAATGTTTAAAAGATTTCCAGAGAAGATGCACCATCTCTTCTTATACGCATTAAAGGCTCGAAGATCATACTTTCTTATTTAATTTCATAATTACTGTAATGTATGTGTGCATGTATTTCAGTCTAATCACTCTTTCTCTTTTTGCTTATAGGATAAACATATTCAACTAACATTTATTAGGCATTTGACATTAAACAAACAAATATTCATTTTGCCTTTATAATAACTACAGAAAATAGGTCTTGTTAACCAACAAGGCAACAAAATTCAGAATAAGTAATTATGAGGTATTGAGGGGCAGAACATGGATTTGAGCTGAACTATCATGACTCCTCGGGTACCATCTACTCCAGGGAGACACAGTGTCTGTGCTGTCACCATTCTTTTCTACATCCCTGGCACATGTTACTATTGAACTTGGAGCTCTGTCTTGCTGCATGGAAGCATGATGCAGAATCCTCCACAAGGACTCCCTACCAAGTGATGAGAGTTGGCATGAAAGTTTAAACATATTTGCCATCTCTGATTTGGCAGAAGATTGTCATAAAAGCACAACCATTATTTATTAACTTAAAATGCTTTCTGTTTTAGTTCATTTTCATGCTACTGATAAAGACTTACCTGAGACTGGACAATTTACAAAAGAAAGAGATTTCATTGGACTTACAGTTCCACATGGCTGGAGAGGCCTTGTAATCATGGCAGAAGGCAAGGAGGAGCAAGTCACATCTTACGTGGATGGTGGCAGGCAAAAAGAGCTTGTGCAGGAAAACTCCCCCTTACAATAATCATGGGATCTCATGAAAACAGCATGGGAAAGACCTGACACCATGATTCAATTACCTCCCACTGTGTCCCTCCCACAACACGTGGGAATTCGAGATGAGATTTGGGTGGGGACACAGCCAAATCATATCACTTTATTTGTAGGACATTAATAATCACTGAGATGATCTGTATCTCTTTTACATAAAGGAGCCCCAAATAGAAAGGAATATTCCTATACAATCCAAAACTTAACAAAAACAGAGCTCTATTCCAGAGTCGCTACACTTTCTAATGAGTTCAAATTCACCCTACTTACTGATTTATGTTAAGCTCTATGGTTTTGTAAATTGTATTTATTTTATATTTGTACAGTACCTAAAGGGTTATATACAATGACCATTGAAGTGATAAGGTACAGTTTCAAAAGAGAGACATGTATGTATGTGCCCTTTTCTGTCCCTACCAGAAGGAACAGCTTTAGACTTGAAAATAAGAATGTATTTTGAAACTCATAAACTAGGAAGATACAGTATTCTAAGGAATAATAATTAAAGCTAAGGAGATTATAATGCATCCACGAATGGCTATATCACTTGTTTGTGCACTGAAATTGAAATAATGCTGTTCAAAATTCTATTGAAAATATGATTGCTAATATCAGAGATAGCATAAATTAAGCTAAAATTTAATGAGGAAAGAAAATAGAATGACTTTCCAAGCCTGTGTAATTTGTTCAACTCAGAGCTAAATATATTATCTAAAAATGTATAGAAACTGATATGCTCATCATGCCACAGCATTAAAATGTTAGTGAATTACCAGAAAATATTCATTACTTCTCCTGAAAAATGATGATCTTTGTAACAAAAAGTAAGAAGGTACATGGTGTTTCTTTACAAATGGTTAGTATTTACTGTGAGGGTGACTTTCATGTTAGAATGTTACAAGTTACACATATTTCTCATGGTTTACAAATATTCTCTGTGTTTGCAGAATGTAATGAACGGCTAACTGGAGGTCAGCATTTCACCAATATTTAAATCTATTTACTATTCTGCTGGGAAACGTCCTGAAAATTATAATAAAATTGTAATATATCCCAGTTTATTTGTTTAAATGCAATACCTGTGAATTTAGAAAAATAGGGCAGAGACGAAGGGAATGAAATTTCGATTAATGGACAAGATGCTTTGTCTTGTTGTGAAGTTTTTGTGTTTTCTGTTTATAACACAATGTCTGTGTCAACGGATCACTGCCTGTCTTACAGGTCCAAAGGAATATACCCTTAATTCAGAATTCTCCCGTTTACTTGCCGAGATTTTCAGAAATAGTATCAGAAGTTGAAAGTCTTTTCCTCAAGGCTTATATTGTAACTGGTTGAAGCATTGCCCACTTGGGAAATTTTGAAGAAATGGATACCAGACTTCCACTGTTCCTTTAAGTTCTTCCTGCCAGCACCTTCTGTAGGACCTAAGGGAGGAATTTCTAGTCTAGTAAAAGAACCCCAATCTTCCCTGTTTCTTGTTTATCTCACAAAATGCCTTTCTCCTGCAATCCTGTATGTATGTGTATATGTGTGTGTGAATACATGTATGTCTGTATATATGTATTCAGTATTCATTCATTCATTCAGTTACATATTCACAGAATATCTACTAAATATTTACTAAATGCCTGTTGTGCTATTGCAGAAAAGCAGAGATGAGGAAGACTTGAAGTGGTACCATGTTTGAATCAGAAAAATCCCAATTAAAAATTGTACTCTGCTGCTTATTATCTGTGTAATGTCAGAAACATGGCCTAAGCTCTTCTTTATGAAATGGGGGTAGTACTATCTAGCTCCTAGAGTTGTTGTTGGAAATATACAATTGCCTTATGAATAAAGCACATAGCACTTCACCTTATAGCGAGCACTCACATAAATGAATAAATGCCAGATACATAATAATGATTAAGTTTTAGTAAAAAGTCATTCCTTCCTTCTCTTTCATCATAAGGTTTTCTCTCTCTCTATTGGGTTATTCCTATTAACATACAAACATTTTGATACATCATTTATGTAAAAAATATTGTCCTTGCCCCACTTTTGTATCCACTTTAGAGCCTCACTTCTCAGTTCATTTTTACAGCAAGACTCCGTGAGTAATCTTTCTCGTTCTCTCTAAGTCTTTCCATTCTGCTTTGAAATTAATCAAATCAGGCCTTCTCCTGCCCAGCTCCACAAAAACTACTTTTAGGAAGTCCACCAGTGGCTTCCATTTTGCCAAATGTAAATGTCAGTAGTCAGTCCTTGTCTTAATCGATTGTCAGTGTCATCTGACAAGTTAATGTCCCCTTCCTCTTTGAGAAATTTTCGTTTTAAAACAGTTTTATTTTTATATATTTGGGGGAGTACAAGTGCAGGCTTCTTTCATGCATATATTGTGTAGTGGTGAGGTCTGGGTTTTTAATGTACTCATCTTCCAAATAAGGAATATTGTACCCAACAGGTAATTTTTCAGCCATCATCCCCATCACAGCACCGCCACTTTTCTAGTCTCCAATGCTTATTATTCCACTCTGTATGCCCATGTGTACTCATGGTCGAGCTCCCACTTATATGTGAGAACATGTAGTACTTGGCTTTCTAGAAATATTTTCTTTACTAGGCTTCCCAGACAAGCCTTTACTAAGCTTCTTGGTCTTCTTCCCACCCTCCCAGGAGCTCCTTCTCAGTCTTCTTTGTGGTTTCCTCATCATCTCCCCAATCTCTTAGACTTAAAGTATTCCATGCTCAATCCTTAGATTGTTTCTCTCTCTCCATTTACTTCCTTGCTGATTTCTTCTAGTTTTATAATTTTACATGTCAGTGATTTACAAATGTATATCTCCAACCTAGGCCTCTCCTTTGAATTCCAGACTCTCACAGTCAGCTGCTTACTTGACATTTTTCACCAGACGTCCAACTGACATCTTGGAATTCATGGTATTGGTCTTTCTGCAAGGCTTACTTTTCCAGCAGTCTTTTTTTGTCCCAGTAAATGGCAGCTCTATCCGTTGTCCACGCCAATGACCATACTGTCCTTTCTGACTCTCCTTTTCTCTTCATATGGTATATTACCTCATTTGTCAAACCTGTCACCATTACCTTCAAAATGGATCCCAAACTGGCACATCTCACCACTCTGGCAAAGCACCAGCGTCTCTTGAATAAATAAATAAATTAATTAATTTCCGCCTAACTAATCTTCTTGCTCTTGTCTCTCCACGACCTGGCAGCTAGAGTAATTCTTTTCAATTACAAATTGGCTTACCATATCTCTTTGTTCAAAATTCCCTAATTGTATTACTTTTGGTAAAGACCATTGTACTCATCATGGCCACAAGCCTGCCCTAGGATCCCCTCCGCATCCACCTACTCCTCTCTGACATCATCTCCAGCCATGCTCTTGCCACACTGGCCTTCTCAGACAGACACGCTCCAGGCTCGGCAATTCTACCTGTGTGCAGTTCCCTCTTCCCCAGATATCCAAAGGGCTTATTCCCTCACCCTCTTCAGTTTTTGCTCAAATGCTCCCTTCTGATGAGGACTTCATTGAGACACTTTATTTAAAATCACACATCTACCCATCCCTCTCATTGTTCATTCTTATTTCTCTCCACAGCAATTATCACCATCTCATGTATTGTTTACTTCACTTACATGTTTTATTTATCAGCTGTTTTCCATACTAGAATTTAAACTTTATATAAGTTATTTTTTATTGGTTTTTAATCTGTTTTGGTTGCTAATGTATTCAGAGTTAAATCCAGGTTTTTTGGGGCCTGGAGCATCTACAATTTGGCTGTACCTCTTAAAAACATTGAACCAGGAATAAAAATTGGTATTTATTTAGAATGACAAGAAAAAAATTATAACCAGGTTACCGCTTTTTAAAAACTTACAGCTGAAACACCACAAAATTAAAAAGTCTTAAAAAATTGCCCAAACTTTTGCTGCACACTCTTTAATCAATTTTAAGTGATAATTTTGTCATATAATTTTCAATAGATTGAAACAGAAAATGAAAATCTCTAGCATGGTTAATTAAAATTGTTTTATGTTTTAATAAATTGAAAAGTTATTCTGCTTCATTGGTGTTATTGGTAAAGTCATGTAAATTTTCACAATTGCCAAATTTGAGGAAACAGCAATCAAGCTTCATTCCTAAGGGAGTTTTCTAATTGGAGGAATTTTTCACATGCTAGCCTCTGACTCTGAATTTCTATCCTTACTTTTCCTCTTTTGTACATAAATTTCTGGTGTGCAGAGCCACAGACATTTTCGGATCGTGAAACAAACTGGCTGGAGGAAGTAGCATAGAGAATGACATGAGGATTCCCCGAAGAAATACCCACATCCAATTGGCTAACAAGAATGTAACTATACTCAAAAGTGGCTGCAAACTGCAAAAATATGTCATGCTAAACACAAACTAAATGTATTCCCAACTAACCTCCCCACAGGAGAACTGCAAACTTGCTGACAGCTACTGCAACATCACCATACAAAGGGCAACATTACAGAAAGAGAGTAAGAGTGATGAGAAACCGTGGCCTGAACCAACTGCAGCCAAAATATCTTCCTTATAGAAATGTTACAAAAGCATATGATCCCCAATGGCCTCGTGGGGAGGGATGGCACCTGTGCAAATGTGGTGACCAGAAGCCTGAATGGTGAGTCTGCCTCTGGTGCAATGCTTAGAACTGCTCTGGATACAGAGTACGATCCCAAGAAAAATTAGGTAAATGAAATGTTCATTTGCTGTATTGGTAGGCTTGCCAGAAAACATACAGGATACTCATTTAAGTTACAATTTTGTATAAACAATGAATGATTTTTAGGATTAGCTATGAGAATTTTGAGCAGTCTGCTTAACGTCAGGTAAGATAAAACTTTACATGAAGCTTCTATATTTGATTTCTGTTTTTAATTTTAAAGAAATTTTATTGCATACATTTAAATATTTATACCAGCTGGAATTCATTTTGATAATTAATGGTGTGGCTTCCACTTACTGTTTATGATTATTTCTTCTTAATGGTTTCTTATTATGCTGCATGCTTTTTGGGAACAGGCATATCTCACCTGATGTCAGAGACCAAGGGAGGGGTGGTGAACACAGCCTGCACAGGGTGCTGGGTAAATTGTCTGTAGGGTATTTATAAACAATAATAATAGTGACTGAAAGCCGGCCAGCTTTTTATTATTGTCATGCACTGGCAATTCTAAACGGTTTCAGTAATAACATACTTTTCCTTGCTGGGGCAAGTCTCTACCACTGCCCCGCCCCATTGGTATGCCAGTGTTTTGAATTCCTGTCTCCCAGCTCAGCGCTCTTGTTACTGAGTACAGAGTAATTTCTCCGTAAATGTTTGTGAACTACACTGAAGTCTCACTGAGGGCCTAATCTATAGCAGCAACTTTATTAGATTTCTTTTCTTTTTGTATCCAGTTTCCCAAGAATTTCCCATTTTTCTTCCAGCTCCTTCACTAAATTTCACCAGTACAAGCCAATTTCCAGAGCCATATTTTACACCCCGTCTCCTACTTCGGTATTGCCATCTTCTCCAACAATAACACACTGCACTTCAAAACTCCATGTTCATGATTTTCCGCCACATTTATACCAAACCTCTGCTCTGGGGGAAAATATTTTCTTTTGTTACTATGATGTGGCCTATTTGTTGGCAAGGTCTTATCTTAGTGTCACCTATCATGCATAGCAGCTGAGTACCCTACCTTTAAACTGTGGGATAAAATAAGACCAAATTTTCATTATGTACTGGACATTTTTCAAAGCCCTTTGCCAACAAACAAAAGATAAGCACTTACAGCTACTCCCTATGAGTAGGTGTTTCTCTAATCTTCCCTTCAGAGATGAGGCACTAGGAAGTGGAGTGACACTGGTCTAGCCTCCCAGTAGTGAAGTGCTGGAGTCAGGTTTTAAACCACAAGTCATTTCAGAGGCCATGCCTGTAACCAATCTCAGTCTGGTGTTTCATGTCTATTATCTGATCTCATTCTCAAAAGATTTCGTGCAGGAAATTATTCCCATTTACAGATGAAGACACTGCGGTTGGAGAGACAAAGAAATGTGCCTAAATCCATACAGTTCGTCAGGGCTGAGTTCAGAATATGACCCCAGATCCATCTAACATGGAGCCGTGCTCTTCTTGGACATTGTTTTCCACTGCCAGCTTCTGTACTGTGCCAGGCTACACCATCTACAGAGGGCCCTGGGAGGCTCATGGATCACGTGAGAAGTTGTCACTACAGGTGGAAAACCACTGAAAGAAGGGTAGGTGGCTCAAAGACAAAGATCCCCCACTGTCTAATTATAACCCTGGCCTGCCAGGGGCTTCAGGGCACTCTGGTAGCTGTTGTATAAGGCGCCTGCATTTGTTCCCTGCCTCAGACATCCACAACTGCCACGTGGGCACAGCCAGTGCAATGCGGAGGTGCAGGCACCCTGAGTGGCTTAGAGATTATGTGTAGAGAGTATCAGCCCCTCTTTTATTTGGAAGTTTTGGTGCAGAATAAAAACTCATAAACTAAGTTATTTTTTTCTTTTAGAAGGTCATTTGTCCTTATTACACATTTGGTTAATGTTATGGACTTGACAGTAAATGTTTTCTACCTGAGTTCCCTATTCAGTGGAAAGAGAGTATGTTAATAGAAAATCTTTTTAAGGATTAAAAAAAAAAACCCTTTTGTACTTAAATTTTCTGATTATACTACTTTGGTCTCTAGTTCAAACATGAAATTTTATACACTTGCCTTTTCCTATATTGTTTGTGTTCCATAGTCTCCTGGTTAAAATGGGTGAAATTTCCATTTTATTTGCTGTGAATCATTAGTTTGAGACTTACTTTATTAAACAACAAATATGGCATTAAAAACATATTCTAGAATAAAAATGGTTAATAAACAGAGAGAATTGCAACATGGAGAGTAAAACTCGTGACATGGCATACTGCAGTCTAACATATTACCCTTCCTGCTTGCTGTTTGGAGAAAGTTTATATTTTTCAATCAATTGCTTCTGAATCTGCTAGGCACAGCCTTGGAATTTTTTTTTCTTGTTTTTGAGGGCATGCTTGTAAAATTGCTCTGGATGAAAATTCAGGAAGCCAATACTTGAAAAGTTTTCCTGGCCTTTGTTTTTTGGTACCATTTAGATAGGAGAAGAGCTGAAGAGATCAAAGATAAAAGTAAAACTGTGAATGACGTAGGCAAGAATTGTTTTTCAAAAAGGGCTTAAGACAGAGTCAAAAAAGGTCTGTTGGTTTATGCCTTTCCCCCTTCTTGCTACAATCATTGTCTCAGGAATGAATTCATATTCTGCATCATTTTAGGTTACCTTTATAGTCTTTCTTACAAGAATGAGGAATGAAAATTTTAATGCCTCATATATTCTATGAATTACTGTAGATGGCTAGACTGCACTACTTTGATCTTTCCTATATTCTGTGGTTTGATTGGATCGTGATGTGAATGAAAAGCAGCACAAAACAAATCAGTTTCTGAGAGAACGACTTTAACAAGAAAAAAGGAAAAAGGTACCTCAGTCCACTTCAGAATATTACATATGTGACAGTGAGAGTCCAGATAACTGCTCCTGTGTCCAACTCAATATGATCTCAGTCTTTCTGGTTGATACACATTATGACCTGAGAATTCATTACCAAAACTGGCCACCAGACTTTGGAACAAATAACTATTATCATTTAGATTTATGTTTTTGGTTTCCCATGAGCCCAATCATAGCACCTTGCACCCTGCAGGTATACAGTACATGTGGATGAACAAACGAATGAATAAATGAATTGAATGCTAATATCCTAGAATGAATGGGACTGCACAGAAGAATTTTTCTACTCTTCTGCATGCCCCTCTAGTGAGAGTTAGCTCATAGTCAGTAAATAGAAGTATCATGTTATTATAATGTGGAAATTGTGTTAGTTCAGAAGCAATTTTTTCCCCAGCATTCTACTGATGTGTCACCAAAGTAATACTAGCCAATCTCCAAATACACCAGCGCAGCAGAGCTAAGCATGCTAAGCAGGAGCTCCAGGTGTGCACAGGGACCTTCCCATCATTTCTTTCTGCTCAGTTTGACCACATGCTCTGCGTGAAAGTGTGTGTTGCATAGTTTCTCAGATCCAGAGACATTTTACATCAACTTCTTTGCACATCACTTTCAATCAAGTTCTCAATACTTTTATCTAAGGTAAAGTCTTATATATGCTGTAGTATTATTTTAAATTAGAAATTCCACGACTTTTCTGAATTAGAATCTGCTTTTGTTAGTGCTCTGGTTATAAAATTGCATAGGTTTGAAGGTATACCCTATCCCCCAAATACTTATTGTTAGTGTGCAATTTTGCAAGACATGAGAGTATTTTTCAGGAAGGCACATATTTCATTAGAATAGAAAAGCCCATATTGGTTACAAAAAAGAGTAGAGAGTTGAGAAAAAGAGCCTATGTAGGGTAGAGAAAAAATGGTTTATAAGTCTCTGACTATCTTGGCAAGAAAAATCTTACAGTGTCAGAGTTGTGGAGGGTTTCAGAGATTGCATATTTCTTTTTCTTTTTCTTTTTTTTTTTTTTGAGGAATCTGTTTTATTTCTTTTTTTCTTTTATTGAATTTTAGGTTTTGGGGTACATGTGAAGAATATGCAAGATTTTTGCATAGGTACACATGTGGTAGTGTGATTTGGGGCCTTCCTCCCCTTCACCTTTATCTGGCATTTCTCCCCATGCTCTCTCTCCCCAACTCCCCACCCCCTGCTGTCCCTCCCATTTATTTTACTGATGAAAGAATGTCACCCAGAAGAAGTACTTACATTGTCAAAGATCTTCTCTTGGTATTGACTAACTAAAATCAGTTCTGGTGTCTTGGGCCACCTGTCTCAGGACTTCTCATGCTCCTGGAAACTGAACTTCATCTTGGTGCTGTCCACATCTTCTGAATGAGCCTTGTATCATTGCCTTGCTGTTCTCATGGATAAAGCAAATATTTCTTTCCTTACCATTAGCTTGTGTTATCAGTGGATAATTATGCCTCTGTTTGTTAGGGCAGTTGCAATTTGTACCTTGTCCTGGTTGCTAATTATTAATCATCCCTGCTCCTCTTAAAAGTGTCTTAGTTTGGAAGAAAAGTGATATGGCTGCCCTAGTTATGAGACAACGTCAGGAATCCAAAAGTTACATGTGTCTTCTTCATATCGTTCCTTGAATATTTAAATCTTACACATTCCTTAAGACCCTGCTTAAATTCAGGTTGTTGCACAAAGCATTTCCAGGGTTATGTAGCAAGCAGTTACCCTTTTTATCTGATTTTCCTAGTATTTTATTTGAGGTCTCTAATGCTGTATCATTTTGAACCTGTGTTTCATAGTTTATTTCAGTGTTTCTCAAAAGGGGCACTGCTGGCATTTTGTGTGTGACTTCTTGGTGTGAAGAATCCTCTATAATGTTCAGGGATGCTTTGCAATTCTGAATGCCAGTAGAGCCCCCCAGTCATGTGACAGCTCAATATGTCTCCATCCGTTTCCAACCCACTTAACACCCTGTAAGGGGCAGAACTTCCATCCTGTCTCCCTAATTGTAAACCACAGAGTTGACTGAAACCTTAATAAGGCAAGATTCAGAGGCTTTTAACCCTTTTCCACCCCTTACCACTCACCCACCCCTCACACAAGTGATGGGAACTTGATAAACATTAGTAGAATGAATTACCTAAAAGGGTTATTGTAGGCACCTGATATAATTTAACATTACTGTCTCAAACTAAGAGAAATTGAGGGAAAATGAAGATGCTGCAGTTGCTTACAGAAGATGCCTAAAACTCCTTAGGAAAACTTGCCTCTCTATATACTTATTTATCTTCAGTAGAGCAGATACAAGTTGCTAAGCATAGATGGGAAGATGACCAGATGGTACCCATCACCTGCAACCCATACACTGGAGGTGATGGACTAGGGACAGTCCTGTTGAACAGACTCTCATGTTGAAAAGCACAGATAGCAGTATTGTTATTCCTACTGCTAATCTTCCTACTCCTTGTCCACCTATTACTCCTGCTCCTTATAATAGTAATTATAGCAGCTAACATAACCTTAAGATTTCTTGTGTGCCAGACACTTAGTTCTAAGTTTTAAAAAGATATGAATTATGTAATAGAATCCTTGCAAGGCAACAAAAAAGTTATTGTTAGAGTTGTTACTAATTTTCCCTTTTCCACATAAGTAAACTGAGGCACAGATAGGGCAAATAACCTGTTCAAGTTCTGACAGCAAGTGATGGAGTCAGGATTAAACTTGGGCTATCTGACTTAGTCACCCTGAATCACCTCCAAGTCTCATTCTGAGACTCATAATCTGGTTACAGTGTTGGCTGACTCTGAAAAGCTTCTCACAATCCTCCTGCATCTATATCTACAGCATTCTTGTGTGTCATAATCATAATCATGTATTTTCTGTTAATCTTCAAAGATTTTTGGTGACATTTCTTTTGTTTGAGCCTAGAGAGGTGAGTGTAGTGTATTTGCACACACACCTGTACAGGGAGATAATATGTGTAGTCCACAGTGATGTCATGTGATTAATTGGTTAAGAACTTTGACCTTCTAGTGCCAGACTTCTGAGTTCAAATCCTGGCTCCACCGTTTACTAAATGTGTAACCTTACCTGAAACACTATCTCAATGATCACATTTCAAAAATGAGGATAACATCAGTATGCATCCCAGAGGTCTGTTGCAAAAGTTGAATGAAATAATGTACCTGGACACTCAGACTTGAGCCTAGTGCATAGAGGCTGTAGTTAAACATAGCATTTTAGTGGTGATGTTCATGAACTGCTCATAAGACAGAGTAGTAAATGCAATTGTCTTCAGCTTTTACTATAAATGAAGAAAGTTAAATGCATAGCACAATTGTATTTGATTAGGTGAGTTGGAAGCAGCAATGGACTGGCATGCCAATGACTATACATCTGGTCTCAGATCCTCATTAGTTTGTGGTATTGGACAGATAAAAGGTTTACTTCTCTCTCCCTGGTTATCTTTTCAGCAATTGAAAAAAAAAAAAGATCCTGAAAAAATTTATGTAAATGTTAAGCATTTTATGATGGGTTTGAGGCAGTAGTGTTTTCCACGGGGCTGGCCATATGATTTTCACCTCCAGATAATGCAACCTTTCCAACAACCATGCCACTTTGACTGTCTTGGGAAACAAACTCCAGCAGCATTTTGAGGAACATAATTTTGAGAACAAAAAAATCTCCCCACCACAGAGGGAAATGTAAGCTGTCTCTTCTCCCTCTTACGACATTCAACTATTAAAGGCAAGAATTCCACTTTATTGGCTTCTTGTAACCAGGATGATGTGACCTTTACAGGATTAATATCTCATTCTTTTGCTAACTAATTTACTCTAATAATGCAGGAAGATGCTTTATAGTGTAAAAAACACCTTGGGGTATTGGGATTGGATATAATAGCTAGAATAAAGCCATTATAGCTGGATATATAGTAGGAGTAAAATCTTAAATAAAAATTTGTAGCCATGGGATGTGGAAAAATTTTTTAATGTTGGTGTTTTGCTTTTATTAGTTCTTTGTTAAAAGAGCTGCTCAATTTTTGCAGTAAATTCTCGAGGGTATTTACTTAGCTTTTTGTCATCTTTACTTTTATTATTCTTGTATTTTATACAAAGCCAAATTAGGTGGTCCTATCACAGCCTTGATATTAATTTGAATCTAGCCATAAGAAAAGACTCCAAGGAAACATATCTGCTCTACCTGCCTATTAGAATCCGAACTCACCCAAGGTAGAGCACTTTCTTCTGAATCCTTCTGTTCCCAGCTTCTAATCAAGTGTCTGGCATACAGCAGATGATCAATTAATGTGTAATAAATAGTGACTTTTCTCTTCACTTGAAAAAAATTCAATATTTACATTCCATAAGGTCCAGGTAGTATAAATTGATCACTCTGTAATCAGTAAGAATATCCTTGCAATGTCTAGGTATCCGGGATAGCAATTACTGCTGACTCTGACTTCACTCACCGTTAAACAGTTTCAAAGATGTCCTGTCTCCTTTATTGTCTCTTCCTCTGTTCCTCGATCTCCAGATAATAATAATAGGGACAGCTAATTGATTACAATTTTACCATAAACCAGACACTGTTCTGAGCATTTTACATGCAGCAACTCTAATCCTCATGATAGCTCTGTGAGGTAGGTTCTGTGATTATCTTCATTTTATGATGAGGACGTTGAATGGTGAAACTCAGATTCTGTCTCTGATCCTCTGGATGCAGACACAGCTTGCTTAACTATTAGTTCCTATGGCCAAGCTCCCAAACACAGGTTGAGAGGCCTTGGGCCCTTCTTCCTTTCTTCTCACTTGATACTCTGTCATGATGATCTTAGTTCTTTCCACTGGGTCATGTGCATTCATCTCTAATTTATATCTTCTATTCAGACCTATCCTCTGAGCTCCTTCCATAGTGAACTGCATGCTTGCTATCTCTATGTATTAATCTCTAATACACCTTTTTTTTTTTTGAGTTGGAGTCTTGCTCTGTCACCCAGGCTGGAGTGCAATGGCATGATCTCTGCTCATCACAACTCCACCTCCTGGGTTCAAGCCATTCTCCTGCCTCAGCCTCCAGAGTAGTTGGGATCAAAAGTGCAGGCCACCACGCCTGGCTAGATTTTTGTATTTTTAGTAGAGACAGGGTTCCATCCTGTTGGCCAGACTGGTCTTGAATGCCTGACCTCATGATCCACCTGCCTTGGCCTCCCAAAGTGCTGGTACTACAGGCGTGAGCCATTGTGCCCGGCCTGATCTCACATACATCTTAAGCTTAACATGTCCTCAGTTTTACCTAGATTTCCTTTCTGGCCCATCAACCTTCCCTCTCCTATGGAGTTAGGCCGCAAATCTGTCCCCCACTCACCACCTTCAGTCTTTCAGCAATTCCTGCCAATCTTCTTCCAAAAATATGCTGACTCACCTTTTTTCTCCATCTTCACTCCATGACTATTGTCCAGGTCTCCAATTTCTTTCACCTGTAGCCTCCATTGCTTTCACTGTTGCTTCTCTTGGATTCATTCTCCATATGCCAAAAAAACCTTTTTTCTTAACATGTAAATAGTTTAACATAACACTTTTCTCCTTAAAACCCTCAAATGTCTTTCTACTGAAGTAGAGTAACAGCTATATTTTTGTCATTTTGTACAAAAACCTATGTGACCTGGTCCCTGCTTATCCCTGCAGTACCTAATCTAACTCAATTATATTTTATTTACAATTTTATGTATTTTTAAAAAATCTACTTTCCTGAAACGTAAGATTTTTGAGGGTAGAGGCAATAACAATTTCACTTATTATTGTATCCCCAGCACCTAACGCTCTGTTTGATACATGATAAGCACACAGAAAGTATTTGGTAAATATGTAAGAAAAACTTTCTCTCATATTTCACTCAAAGATTCTCCACCTGAATCTAATGCTTGATGCCATTCCATGACATTCTTTCCTTTCTGCAAATTATTGCATTTTCTATTTCACTAAGTATATTAAATAGAAATCTTTCAATATTTCCCTCTCTTTTGGTATTTCTATTTGCTTTTCATCTTTGTATCTCCACATCCTCACTTCCCAACTTGAAGGAAAAAACATTTCCCTTGCTCTTCTTGTCAACCTTTGACTTAGGTTCTCGATCTCAGCTTCCAAGACTGTTTTAGGCCCCGGCTCCTTCTATCCACTGTCCTCTCCCAACATCTGCAATCCTTTCTTCTCTATGTTGGTGTCTCCTTTTCTCCGTTCAACACTGTCAAGCATCTCTATTTTTGATGCTCCCTTCTTTAGGGTTGATTCAAAAGATAAAACTAGCTTAACCGCTTTCTACTAATCTAGGCAATGAAAATGGGAAGATCAATATCTTTTAAGGAAGGATAAAAAGTCCATTGAAATAATTGGTTGGGAAGAGGCTGATTGTTCTAATCTAGAGGTGAGATGACAGACTGCTCTCATCTGTCATTTATTTTTCCAGCAAATTTCCACAATAAAAGGAAATAAGGAATTATACATACATAATATTAGATATAAGTAAAATTAGATATAAATATTATATATTTAATTCCTTATAGGTACCATCTAACTCCTTTTTTCCTTTTATTGTGAAATGTTTTGACATTCTGGTACTTATTTCCTCTAATTCTTTAGTGCTTGTGTTTTCTTTATACTCTTGCAAGATAAATATACTTTTCATTTTGTTAAAATGTCTTCATGTCACCAATGATCTCCTAATTGTCAAACACAATCTCATCCCAATAGCCTCTACCCACTTGCTGACAACTTTCTTTTCGAAATTTTCCTATTCTGCTTCCCAGGATTTTAGAACATCCTTGCACTTTTTCTAGTTTTATGAACAGCAATTTTTTGTTTTCTTCATGAGATCTCCATTAGTTTCCTGCCTTTTATGTAAATGCGTATTTCTTCATAATTAAATATGATTCATAGGATTTTTTTTGTACAGCCTCCCAAGAAAAACTCATTTACTCCCAACATAACTTAACCTTTTTTCTCTTTCCAGATCAGTTTTTCCCCTGAGTTCCTGTTGTGATCTTTCCAGGCTCCCACACACAAGTTTTCGATTAGTCCATTATCACACTTCGTACTAGGTCCCAGCCCCTGCCACACTGCTTAGCACGTAGTGGGCACTCAATGAGAGCTTGTTGATTGGACAAAAGAGAACAGTCTATCATCTCACCTCTGGATTAGAACAATAACCCTTTTCCCAACCAATTATCTCAATTGATTTTTCATCCTGCCTCAAAATATATTGATCTTCCCATTTTCATTGTCTAGATTAGTGGAAAGTGGTTAAGCTGTTTTAATCTTTTGAATCTACACTAAAGAATGGTAATTGCTGCCTAGAATAAAGCATGAAGAAGGATTCTGAGGTCCCATTAAGGCTTAGTGGGAAAGAGTATGATCATCATTTAGTGATAGCGGCCATAGGTCTGAGAAGAACAAATGCAGATAGAGATGCAACATATGCTAACTGTGTTCATCTCCGACCTACGGGATAAACACTAACATTATTAACCTAAGAAATCAAAGCCTGAGTTTTTGTTTCATGGCTCATGGCTCATACTTTCATCTCAATTAACATCTTCAGTTATTTATAGTTTCCAGTATTTTGCTTCAGCAAAACTCACTGTTCTTCAAACAAATCTCTCAACTTTTTCTGCTACGGTTACTTAGATATTATACCAACTTAGGAATTCCTTTTATCTTTTTACCTCCTTTTTCTCCTCTAAATTGGAATCTGTTTCCATAAAGCCTTCCCAGAACATTTTAATCCAGAACAGTGTCTTGTGAAGTTAAAAAAAATTGTTTAAAGTAACGTATACAGATAGAGTTTGCTGAACACTTGGTTCAGATGAAGGTCAGAAGTACTGAGTGTCACTGGAAAAAAATGGATAGAAAGACATTCCTCATTCTTAAATAAAACCCTATTATTCAAAGGAGCTATAGTTAGCCATACAGTGCTATTTATTTCTGGCCATTGGCTATTGTGACAAAATGACATCAGAGCAGCTGTTTATACAACCAGTATTCTCACATGCTAATAAATCTGCAGCAAAATGAAGCCATAGTTGTGTCAGATGCTCTAGTCCTGAATCTCTGCCTCTGGAATGCATGCTGCGGAAAGTAGAGCATGGATTGGAACTTAACCATTCCAAGAAATAACTATTCTATTTGCTCATTATTCTAAAGTGAAGAGAAACTAAATAGTTCCAAGACCATATTACATATAGACTCAGACAAATAGCTGAGGGCCTGCCCCACAGGTCAGCTTGGACCCACTGGAACACATTTAAGTCAATTGAAATCCTTCAAAAGAACCCATACTCTTGGAGATATTCAGAATGGCTACTCTCTTTTTAGATATAACTTCAGGCTGTCTAAGCTGAGAAGGAAAACTTCCAGAAGACCTTGTAGAAAAAAGATAGGCATGGACAGTTAGAAAAGACCAACAGTCCCGTTCAAGTGGCTGCAGGATGGCCCTAAGCCTGAGAAAGGTGTAATTTGACTGCAGCCATCAGAGTTCCCCACTTGGGGGCACCAAAATGATGCCTCTATTTTCTCATCATTTCTCATGGCAAGAATTATTTTTACAATGAGATGAAAAGATTTCCATATGCAATTATTTTAGTAAGAGGACAAGTTGGTAATGGTTTATATTTATCATTCACTCTCACAGCCTGCTTTTAATGCTTACAATCTCTCTATTAATGAACTAGAAATTGGCTGCTTCTAAGAGGAGGTAATGTCCTTCTGATGGATGGTGCATTGGGCCAGGAGTCAGCTGACCCAGATGCCAAAGCAGAATCAGAGTTCAAAGGGACTTCAGAGGTTATAATCTGACCTCCTGCTAATTCACAAATACCCTCTACAATGACCCTGACAAATGATCATTCAATTCTAGTTCAGAGGACCACTGAGTAATTGTGTGATTAGGCACACCACTTAGCAAGTACATTATAGAATCACAGGATGATTGAGCAGAAAAGGACCTTGGAGATGAGCTAGTCAACCCCTTGACTCTGAGATGAGGGCCGGTGAGGTTAAGTGACATACCTCTGAAGGTGGGGTAGGGCTAGAGCGAAGTGTCCTGATGCCCAAGTCAGGAGGATCACTCCATCATAACAATTCCTGTGTTGGTTAAATGGAAGTAGTGACAACTACTTCCTAGATGTCAGTGCTTTAGGGAAAAAAATTGCAGATTGAAGATACTATCACAGAATATTCTGATTATGAAATTATGGCAAAATCTGGGGGAAGAGGGGAGAGAGATGACAATGGTTGTGGAGCCAGTTAGAAGTTAATTTAAATCAGGAAGCATACTCAGGTCTCATATGGTATTGTGCTTAGGAATAACACCATTTTCTGGAGCACCACTTTCAGGAAGGTTGCTGGCAGCAACCACCAGATTTCAACAAGAAATATTTTATCTTCTCAGTAATTTTGACTTGCCCTCAGGATTAGAGCAGCTCACTGGTTAATTTAAACCTATTCATTCCAATTTCACTTTTTAATCCATTTTGTCAGGCATATCTCAACGATATAAGTAACTTCCAAAATATACATATCTCCTCAAACCGTGATACTTTCAGCCCATAGCTTTTTATTTGAACAACTTGAGGACTAATTTGAATCACACTTCAGTTGTGGGTGCCCAGAAAGTGTGTGATACCTTAGGAAATTACCTTACAGAGATTTTTAAAGATGCTTTTAAATAAAGTATATAGAAAATCTTAAATTACATATGGTTTAATCTAGGAAAGGACAATTGAAGGCTTCATTAAAATAGATTTATTCAAATTTTATATGTGGAAATAATTTTTTTTGAGATATCTTGGTATATACCTATCCAGATTGTAGCATTTCCCTACTTTCTAAATTAAATGTTGCTGTATCTGAATCTTGGATTCACAGTAGCATATATTAAAAGGCTTAGTCATCATTATTGTAAATACCCTAGAATTGAGTCAGGTTTCATTGGAGCTTAGCAGTAACTTCCTTTTCATTTTCTCTTTTTCATTTTCACTTCTTATATTTTCTCGCACTTCTCCATTACATTTTCTTGTTATTTTCTTTCTTTCATCTATTTCAGCCTTTGTCAAGAACACAAAACTATTTTCCACTTTACAAAAATCTAGTATTCTCTGCCTTAAGTTAAAGGGGCAGTGTGGAGCCTTTATGTCGTAGGAAGAGGGGAACCTTACTTACTATATAGGAAGCAATTCATATTCGCTGTGTCATTTAATACTTTTAAAACCTTATAAGGTCATTATTTTTAGATCCAATTACATGTTAGGAAAACAGCTCAAGGAGATTCAGTATCTTACCCAAGATCACAAAAATAGTAAAGCCTACATATTTTACATCCCATCATGCTTGATACTTATTCAGAAGCGTATAATTATTTATTTCTATCCAATATAGGCAGTCACTTTATACAAAACCAAGTACCTTAACTTTTTTCTATTTTTAGCAATATGGAGAATGTCTAAACATTTCTTATACAGGCACAATGGGATATCTCAGTGGCTGACTTCCAGTCTCTCTGGCCCTTAAAGAAGATGAAAGAACAGGGAGAATTTCCCATTTGAAAGACTTTGATATCTGACCTAATTTTGAGACAGAAAGAGCACCAACTTGCTACCCCACTGGGATCCCAGCTAGAAAAGGACTTGGCCAGAGCACAAAGTGCAAAATGAAATAAAATAGGTAGATAATGTATTTTAACTTGGAGTCACTGTTACATTATTTAATGCCATATTGAGTAAAGGGCAAGAACCTGCATTGTGGAAGGTATTACCAATAAATCGTATCCTGATAGACTGGAAGTTTCTGGAAGTTTATCAGGGTGAGCTGATTTTGACTCCCTTTCTCTGTACAAGATCCTGTGTGTCATTTTTCTCTGCCAAACTAGAGGCAACAAAGATGGCATCACAAGTTCCCTAACACCATCATGTGGCAAGCTGCCCATCACCTACGGAGACACTGGCTGAGCTTGTCATGATGCAGACATCACAGATTATAACATATGCCCTTT
Source organism: Aotus nancymaae (assembly GCF_030222135.1). Classification (NCBI taxonomy): domain Eukaryota; kingdom Metazoa; phylum Chordata; class Mammalia; order Primates; family Aotidae; genus Aotus; species Aotus nancymaae. Next base: position 11,120,993 of record NW_026988450.1, on the reverse strand, counting down.
TGGTATTTTCTCTGTAATCATTCAGGGACTATAAGATTGTTTCATTTCCTATGGTAGGAAACAGCAGACATTTTCTCTGCCTTGCACGTAACTACATTGGTGTCTAAAGAAATCATATTGAACTCTTTTTTTAAAAAAAGAGATTTCACTGAAGTTAAAACAAGAATAATTGGTAGGTTTTCTTTTTGCCTGCTTTGAAGCAAAAAAAAAAAAAAGAAAGAAAGAAAGAAAATGCTCTATTCTGTTTTAAAGCTCTATAAACAGCTCAGCTAATAGAAAGGGTGTGGGCAAAAAAATAATAAATGCACTAACTTCTGAATTTTAGCAGAAGCCTATATATTGGAATAAAGAAAATAATTCAGAAAAGCTCTTTGATAGTTTTTTTCCACAACAACAAAATACAGCCCTGCTTGTCAGCCCATCTGTATTTTCCCTTCATCTAATAAACTGGTTAGGCCAGAGCTGCAAAGGAACATTATAATATTGACAATGTTGCTGGAAAGCCATGTGCTTTAGAATGAATTAACTTTTGCTGCACTGCTGAACATATGAAAAAAAAAAATGGCTCAGCAGAAAAAAAAATCTCTTTAACCCATTTTTTGCCACTGGAGCTCAATGCAACAATCAAAATGAATAGGATCTGATAGAGAAGCTAGTATGTTTGTCCCCACTAAAGAAGCCCATTTTGACACATCTTCAGGCTGTGATATATCTCAGGAGCTTCAACAAATATCTGGCAGGTCTGAGATTGATGTGAACAAAACTGCAGGTAAAACTGTTGCCAAATAAACAAGAAATGAGGGCACTGCAGAGGTTAATGTATTGGTAATAGTGCGAAAACTAAAACTGAAGTAACTTTATGTCTTTATTTATGGTATGTAATGCTCACCTGCAGCAACCATAACAGTACATGCTTCCACTAGATTCGCAGGTCACTAGCTGAGGAGAGATTGCATTCTTATAGTAATTTTCTATCCCACACCTCCCAGACTATCGTTAAGGAGAACATGCTGGAATTGGCTTGTGCCCTTTTGTGTTTTATCTTCACACCTATTACAGTTTCATAATATTGTCCCCTAACTCCTTTCTTCTTTCACTTCCCAACATGAATATATAGTTCCCTTAGGAGGGTTAGCACGTAATATTTGATTAATGGAGTATATATATTTATGCACACATCTTAGAGTAGTACAGTAATTAACAATGCATAACACAATATATAATACATAAAGATGAAAACATTATAAAACTTCACGTTACTGTGTGAATTATTTTGTATGCATTATCTCTTGCGCTATACAGATTAGCCACAAAGTTTCTAGTTCTAGAGGTGTTCCTAGGAGCAAGTTCCTTTCTCTAAATGAGTGAGCCATCCATCAAGATTGCAAGCACACACAGTGTGAGTAGAATAAAATCTAAGCCTAAGGTCAGCTCCGTAGACCAGAGGGGAGACTAGGGAGATCCCCAGCACAACAGGAGAGTGGAGGGCTGCAGTTGCTCACCATTCCAGGTTCCTGACCCTGGAGATATTGCAGTTGTGGCAGCCAGTTGGCTCTCAGAGAAGACAGGTCCTTCAGCATTCTTTTGGAGGAGGGGAGATAGTGCTTCTGCCCCTGGGTCTCAGCAGGTACCCGGAAAAGTAGCATGCACCAGGAGCACGCGAGGGTATCTGTGCCGTCCTAGAGAGATTGTCAATGTACCCTTCCTATGGGGCCAACCAGCTTAGAGATGGAGGAGCTTTGATGGAGGTCATCAGGTCTTTAGGCACAGGATTCCTCCCACCCCCCACACCTTTGTTACCAATGAGTCACCAACCTTTTTGAAATGTGTAACTTAAAGCAGATTGCACTTTTACATTTCCATTGTGAAATTTATGCCTATACTTAAATAAAACTGCTGCATTACAACTGACTTACAGACTTCGGCTAACTTAGGGAATGACCAGACAATAAAAAGAAGAAAGGCTCATTATGATGGGCCCCAGCCCTAAAAGCAATTGTCTCAGAGCCCTCTCCCCACCCAAAATACAACCCTAAGATGGTAGATTGTCTGCGTTTCCTCAAGACTCCCCTGGCCTGGTGAAAAAGACTATAAAACTCACATTCCACAGCCTCACCCTCACAAGCTGGGTCTTCAGCCCTGAAATTCCTCCTGTCTATAAATTGTCCTTTAACTCTTTTTTCTTTCAATTCCCATATGGACTCTTCCTTTGGTTCTGCAAGAATATTCTCACGGAGATTTAAAAATCCATAGTTCCCTGGAACTATACCTGTAGCACCCCATGTTTACCAGTCACTAATGAATGCCGCAGCTTCAGCTCTCAGGGGCCTGAGCAGTGACTGGACCGTGTGCTGCGAATGTCTGCGCTCCCTACCTGGTCCATCACTAGCCCTCCTTCCACAGGCCAGCCCTGCAGGCTTCCTTCTCCATACCCCTAGCCTGCCCCCTTCATCCTAACTTTCCCTTTTGTCTCCCTATCCCTGTCCCTGAAACCTCCCCAGTGACTGCCCCTACTCAGTACCATCAGACAGCTCCCTCCCTCCAGATTTTTCAACTGAAATGAACATAAATAATTTGAAATGGGAGAAAACTAAAAAAAATAGTGTTGGCTAATAAAAAAGGAATTTGACCTGCCTGAAAGGATCTCAGACTGAACTCTTGGGGATTTGAGACTCTAATTTCTGGCAGGGAAAAACTGTACTGAAAAAACCTTTGTGGAAACTGGAAGGAATCAAAGACTCCAGTTGCTTTAAGAAGATAAGGAAATAAGCGTCTTGTGCTGTAGCACTGTGGTGGGATGAGTTGGTCAAAGGGAAGTGCTTTGGAGTCAGACAGTCCCAGACTCAAATCCACATCCCTCATTGCTATTTGCCAGTGTATGGACATTTGCAAATTATTCAAGCTTTTCAAATTTAAGTTTCTTTGTTTTTTTAACTTGTAAAGTAGGATTAGGTTAGTTTCTTATTTAGAGATGTTTGAAGATTAATGAGAAGATATGTGTAAACTTTGCAAGACAGTGCTTGGCTCATGGCAAGTTACCAAAAAATGTTATTGGCCTTACTTCCTTATTCTGATCAATATTCCACTCAGATACATGAGCTTTCATTTTGAAAGCCACTGGGTTTAAACATTATCTGAGCCAATACTGTTTATCCCAGCATAACCAGAGCCCCTGAGCTCCTGTTAATGGGTTTGATGAATCTTCCTCTGAAATTTCCATTTCACCAGATGAAAAAGCACCATCAGAAGGAAGCCATTTTTACATGATTTTGGGTTTAGTGAATATTGCCTATTGCCCCACAGAGCACTGATGAGCTTGAAATAATTAATGCAGGAAACTAATGGAAAGAAAATGTGTCTTCAAGTCCTGTGCATTTTTCTGACTGCCAATTGGTACTCTACTATATGAAAAATGGCTTACGCTCAAAGAAGTGGAAATGTTTTCCACAGTTACGCCAAGTGCTGCCAAAACCTTAGAATGAGGCCATCATTCAAGGCCTGTCATGCAAAGCCAGTCACTAGCTAAAGTGATAAGGACAGATTTTAATCAGAAAAATTCATTGTAATAGGGAAAAGAGTCCAGCACAAACTCAACTCAACTCTGATTTATACACAGGTGACTGGATGTTTGAAAGGGAGAAAGAGGGAGTAGAGAGAAGAGTGAGCTAGGGATCCATGGAGTCAGGAAAGTGAAAAGTTAAAAAAGCAGGAATGGAGGCTTGTTCCATGTGAAACCCATCTGGGTTTATTAACTCACACATATTGAAGTTTGGCTGCTACTCTCCCACAGAGATAAGAAAACAGAGGCCCTATCTTCAGGTGTGGGCTGGAACAAACAGTAAACTGTAAATTCTTTTCACAACCTTAAGTTTTCTTAGGCAGGCATTTAAGTGAACCAGGGTTCTCCCGGAGATGTGGCCCTGAGCTATTAAAACCTACCTGAGCTATTAGAACCTACCTGAGCTATTAGAACCTACCCGAGCTTTTTCTTTTGTTTTGTTTTTGTTTTTCTCCCCCGTGTTTCTAGGCCAAGGCTGAGAAGAGGGCTCGGAGGAGCTTGGATACGCTTTGCTTAAGAAACAAGTGAATCTTTGTCAGATCTCAATTCTGAAGATTACTGGCTGTGTTCTTTTGCGTGGGAAAAGAAGTCTGAAAATGTAAAGGCTTTATTATTATTGGGAGAAAGATCAAAGGCAGTTGATTTCTTCAAACTTTTTGAGCTTTATTTGAGATAATGGACAATTCCTCAATTTGAACCCTCTTTATTAGTTTCTCAAGAACTGAATGAAATTTTCCTTGACGATTTATACTTGTAATGGAATATTACATAGAATTCAAAGAGGACATTACAGATGATGAAACTGAGGCTGGGTGGAGGAGACATGACCTATCAAAGGTGGCCCAGTTAACGCGTAAGAATTCACCACCTGATGCCATCTAATTGCATGCGTTTCCTGCCCCGTGACCTACAGTACCATTACATGGAATAGAAGGCTTATTTCCCTATCTTCTTAAAACAGTTGAAGTCTTTGATTCCTTCCACTACTTTCACAAATATTTTTTTCAGTACAGATATTTTTCCTTGCTAGAAATGAGAGCCTCAAATCCCCAGCAGTTCGGGCGGAGATTCTTTCAGACAGGTTACATTTCTTTTCTGTTTTTCAGAAACTAATTTCTTAATTTCTTCCCATTTACATAATTTGTGTTAATTTCAGTTGTCATTGAACTAGAGAGTGATTTGTCAGATAGTGCTGAATAAGGACTGGTTTTTCAGCTTTACCACACTGTGCTTTGGAGAATTCCTAAATTATATTTTTTGACCATCAAATACTCCAAATAGAAAAAAAAAATCTACTAATGGGGTACCCTCTATTTGATCTATTTTGTGCTGTTAGGATTTTATTCACTTAGGTAAATGAAATCAGCTGGGAGTTGGGTGAAGGGTGTCAACTCACAGAGGACAGTCATTCATATTACTCCACAGGGAGCTCCATTGCTCAAGATGTACATATAAAAAAATGAAATCCATAGCATACCTTAAAAAACATCCCGTTTTTCAGATTGGGAAATTGGTATAGTTACTGAGGCCTCAATAATCAGCCTTTCATTTTTTTATTTATTGACTGTAACTTGGAGGGAAATATTACTCAATTTAATTGATTATTACAATGGTTAATCAAAACTTGTAATCATGTATCTATGAGATTGTAAGCATTTTACTAATAAACATTGCCTTTTGTTAGCTTATTTGTTTTACTAAGCAAGGATAACTAATAATTGTGTTTGATTACATCTTATTTCCGTTTAGGTCATTTTTTCTTTTTGGAAAAAAGAAAAATGGAGTGGAGTGGTGCAATCATAGCTCATGGCAGCAATGAACTCCTAGGCTCAAGAGATCCTCCTGTTTTAGCCTCCTCAAAAGCTAGGATTACAAGCATGCACTGTCACACCTGGCTAATTTTTTTTTTTTTTTTTTTTTTTTTTTTTTTTTGAGACGGAGTTTCGCTCTTGTTACCCAGGCTGGATTGCAATGGCGCAATCTCGGCTCACCACAACCTCCGCCTCCTGGGTTCAGGCAATTATCCTGCCTCAGCCTCCTGAGTAGCTGGGATTACAGGCATGCGCCACCATGCCCAGCTAATTTTTTGTATTTTTAGTAGAGACGGGGTTTCACCATGTTGACCAGGATGGTCTCGATCTCTTGACCTCGTGATCCACCCGCCTCGGCCTCCCAAAGTGCTGGGATTACAGGCATGAGTCACTGCACCCGGCCTGATTTTTAATATTCTTTTAGAGGGCCTTGCTATGTTGCCCAGGTTGACCTTGAACTGCTACCCTCCAGTGATGCTCCCATGTTGACCTAAAGGGCAGGGATTGCCAGTGTGAACCACTGTACCAAACATGGTTAGCTTATTTCTTTTCGTTTTTAAAAAATATTTAATTTTCTTGGGTACATAGCAAGTGTATATATAAATAGAGTATACTGGATATTGTGATACAGGCGTACAATGTGTAATAATTACATCAGGGTAAATGAGATATTCATCACCTCAAGCATTTATCCTTCGCATTAAAAAAATCCAATTATTCACTTTTAGTTATCTTAAAATGTAACAACGAAATTACTGAATATTGTGCAGTCAAGTACTAGATTTTGTTAATTCTTTCTATTATTTTGTATCCATTAACCATCTCCCCTGCCCCCACCAACTACCCTTCTCAGCCTCTGGTAACCATCATTCTACCCTTTATCTTCATAAATTCAATTGTTTTAATTTTTAGCTCTAGAAAATAAGTGATGATATCTACTTTGTCTTTCTCTGCCTAGCTTATGTCACTTAACACAATAGCCTCCGGTTCCATGTTGACATAAATGACAGCATCTCATTCTTTTTATGGCTAAATAGTACTCTGTTGTGTATATATGCCATGTTTTCTTTATCCATTTGTCTGTCGACTGACTTTTAGGTGCCTTTCACATCTTGGCTATTGGGAATAGTGCTGCAGTTAACATATGAGTGCATATAACTCTTTGATATAATGATTTCTTTTCTTTTGAGTATATAGGTATATACCTAACAGTGGGATTGCTGGATTATATGGTAGCTCTATTTTTCATTTTTGAGGAACCTCCAAACTGTTCTCCATAGTGGTTGTACTAATTTACATTCCCACAAACAAAGTATAAGGGTTCCCTTTTCTCCACATCCTTGCCAGCATTTGTTAGTGTCTGTCATTTGGATAAAAGCTATTTAAATGGGGTGAGATGATATCTTGTTGTAGTTTTGATTTGCATTCACATATGACCGCCATTTGTATGTGCTATTTTGAGAAATATCTATTCAGATATTTTTCCCACTTCTAAATTGGCTTATTAGATTTTTTACTATGGAGTTGTTTGAGCTCCTTATATATTCCGATAATCACTTTTATGAGATGGATAGTTTGCATATATTTTCTCCCATTCTGTTGGGTGCCTCTTTATTGATTGTTTCTTTTGCTGTGCAGAGGCTTTTTAACTTGACGTGATCACATTTGTCTATTTTTGCTTTGATTGTATGTGTTTGTAGGGTATTACTCAAGAAATCTTTTTTCAGCCCAGTGTCCTGGAGAGAGGCCCCAATGTTTGCTTGTAGTATTTTCATACTTTGAAGTCTTAGATTTAAGTATTTAATCCATTTTTATTTGATTTTTGTCTATGGTGAGAGATAGGGGTCTAGTTTTGTTCTTCTGCATTTGAATATCCGGTTTTCCCAGCACCGCTTATTGAAGAGACTGTCCTTTTCCCCAGTGTGTGTTCCTGGCACCATACACATAGAGTTCACTGTATGTGTATATTTCTGGGTTCTCTATTCTGTTCCATTGGTCTATGTGTCTATTTTTATGTCAGTACTACACTGTTTGATTACTATAGCTCTGTTGTATAATTTCAAGTCAGGTAATGTGATTTCTCCAGTTTTGTGCCTTCTGCTGAGGACAACTTTGACTCTTTGGGTCTTTTGCGATTCCACGATATACGTTTTAGAATTGTTTTTTCTATTTCTGTGAAGTATGGCATTAATATTTTTATAGGTATTGACATTATAGACTGATTTGGATTATACATATATAAAATATTGATTCCTCCAATCTATGAACATGGAATATCTTCCGTTTTTTTTGTATCTTTAATTTCTTTCTCTCTCTCTTTTTTTTTTGAGATAGATTTTTGTCCTTGTTGCCCAGGCTAGAGTGCAATGGCACTATCTTGGCTTACCACATCCTCTGTCTCCTGGGTTCAAGTGATTCTCCTGCCTCAGTCTCCTGGGTAGCTGAAATTACAGGGACTTGCCACCTTGCCCAGCTAATTTTGTATTTTTAGCAAAGATGGGATTTCTCCATGTTGGTCAGGTTGATGTTGAACCTGCAACCTCAGGTGATCTGCCTGCCTCAGCCTCCCAAAGTGCTGGGATTAGAGGTGTGAGCCACCACACCCCGCCTGTATCTTTAATTTCTTTTGTCAATGTTTTACAGTTTTCATTGTAGAGCTCTTTCACTTCTTTGGTTAATTCTTGGGTGTTTAATTTCATTTGTAGCTTTTGTAAGCAAAATTACTTACTCGATTTATTTTTTTAGACTTTAATGTTGGCATATAGGAATGCTATTAATTTTGTGTGTTGATTTTGTAGCCTGCAATTTTACTGAATTTATCATTTCTAGTAGTTTTTTGGTGGAGTTTTTAGGTATTTCCAAATATACGATAATATCATTTGTGAACAAGGATAATTTAACTTCATTTCCAACTTGGATGCCCTTTATTTCTTTCTCTTGTCAGATTGCTCTAGCTGGGACTTCCAGTACAATGTTGAATAACAGTAGTTATTCAAAAGTGGACATCCATGTTGTATTCTAGATCTTAGAAAAAAGGCTTTCAGTTTTCCCCCTTTTGGTATTATACTAGCTATGAGTCTGTCATACATGACTTTTATTGTGTTTAGGTATGTTCCTTCTATACCTAGTTTTTTGATGGTTTTTATAATTATGAAGGGATGTCAAATTTTATGAAATTCCTTTTCAGCACCAATTGAAATAAGTATATGGTTTATGTCCTTCATTTTGTTCATATGATGTATCAAATTGACTAATTTGCATGTGTTCAATCATCCTTGCAACCCTTGGATAAACCCTACTTGGTCATGATGAATGATCTATTTCATGTGTTGTTGAATTCACTTTGCTAGTATTTTGTTGAGGATTTTTGCATCATTGTTCATCAGGGGTATTGTCCTATGGTTTTTCTTTTTTGATGTGTCTCTTTCTGGTTTCGGTATTAGGATAACACTGAACATGCAGAAGGAGTTTAGAAATATTCCCTCCTCTTCTATGATTTGAAAGAGTTTGAGTAATATTAGTATTAGTTCTTCCTTAAGTGTTTGGTAAAATTCAGCAGTAAAACCATCAGGTCCCGGGCTTTTTTTGCTAGGAAACATTTTATTACAGTTTCAATAGTCCTGGTTGTTTCTTGGTTGTTGTGGCCTTTTCAAGTTTTGAATTTCTTTATGGTTCATTCTTGGTAGGTTGCATATTTCTAGGAATTTAGCCGTTTCTTCTAGGTTTATCAATTTATTGTCATATAGTTGCTTATAGTAGCCTATAATGATCCTTTGAATGTCTGCTGCATTGATTGCAACGTCTCCTTTTACATCTCTGATTTTATTTATTTCAATCTTCTCTCTTTTCTTAGCTTGGTTAAAGGTTTGCTGATTTTGTTTATTTTTACAAAAAACAAACTTTTGTTTAATTGATTTTTGTATTTTTTATTTATATTTTATTTATTTCAGTTCTGATCCTTATTATTTCTTTTCTTCTACTAGCTTTTGGTTCTTGTACACCCTTGTTTTTCTAACTATTTTAGATATAGTGTTAGGTTGTTTATTTAAAGTTTTTCTTCTTTTTTGATGTAAGCATTTGTAGCTCTAAACTTCCTTTTTACACTGCTTATGCTGTATTCCATAGGTTTTTAGTAGCCTCAAAAGGGCAAATCTAAGAGTGATTGACATTAAAAAGGAGACAGAAAGATGGGGTAGAAAGTTTATTCAAAGTGACAATATCAGAGAACTTCCCAAACCTACAGAATGATATCAATATTCAAGTACAAAAAGGTTATAGAACATCAAGCAGATTTAACCCAAATAAGACTTCCTGAAGGCATTTAATAATCAAACTTCCAAAGGTTAAGGATGAAGAAAGGACTCTAAAATCAACAAAAGAAAAGAAACAAATGACATATAATGGAGCTTCAATATGTCAAGCAGCAGACTTCTCAGTTAAAACCTTACAGGCCAGGAGAGAGTGAAATGATATATTTAATGTGCTGAAGAAAATAATAATAATAAAAATGTTTTTCCTAGAATAGTATATTCTGCAAAAATATGTTTCAAATGCAAAGGAGAAATAAAGACTCCCAGACAAACAAAAGCTGAGGGATTTTGTCAACACCACATTTGTCCAACAAGAAATGCTAAATGGAGTTATTCAACCTGAAAGAAAAGGATGTTAATGAGTAATAAGAAATCATCAAAAGGTACAAAACTAACTGGAAATAGTAAGTACACAGAAAAATACAGACTATTATAGCACTGTAATTGTAATATGTAAACTCTTCATGTCCTAAGTAGAAAAACTAAAAAATGAAACAATCAAAAATAATAACTGCAACAGTTTTTAAGAATTCATAGGACAATAAGATATAAATAGAAACAACAAAATGTTAAAAAGTGGGGAAGTGAAGTTCAAGTGTAGAGATTTTATTAGTTTTCTTCTTGCCCATTCGTTAATGTGTTTGTTTGTGCAGTCATAATTAAATTGTCATCAGTTTAAAATAATGGATTCTAAGATAGCACTGGTGAGACTTATGGTAACCTCAAATCTGAAAACATACAATGGATACACAAAAAATTGAAATCAAAAAATTAAAACATACCTCTAGAGAAAATTACCTTCATGTAAAGGAAGATAGGAAGGAAGAAAAGAAGGAGAGAAGACCACAAAACAACCAGAAATAAAAAAAAAGACACAAAATGGCAGGAGCAAGTCTTGACTTATCAATAGTAACTTGAATGTAAATGGACTTCACTCTCCCATCAAAAGACACAGAGTGGCTCAATAGATGAAAAAATAAGACCCAATTGTCTGTTGCCTATAAGAAATACACTTCACCTATAAAGACACACATGGACTGAAAATGAAAGAATTTAAAGAAGATATTTTATGCAAATATAAACCAATTAAGACTAGGAGCAGTTACATTATATCATACAAAATAGATTTCAAGACAAAAATGATAAAAGAGACAAAGAAAGTTATTATATGCTGTTGAAGGATCAATTCAGCAACAGGATATAACAATTGTAAATACATATGCACCCAACACTGTATCACCCAGACATACAAAGCAAATACTATTATAGATAAAGAAAGAGAGAGAGAGGCCCCAATAAAATAACAGCTGGATACTGCAACAGCTTACTTTCAGCATTGGAGATATTATCCAACAGAAAATCCACAAAGATTCATTAGATTTAATTTATACTATAGATCAAATGTGTCATATATATATTATATATATATATACGCGCATAACATTTTATCCAATGATTATAGAATACACATTCCTCTTTCAGCACACAGATCATTTTCAAGGACAGGACATATATCAGGCCTGACTTAAACATTCAAATATTCAAGTATCTTCTCTGACTACAATGAAATAAAATTTGAACTCAATAACAAGTGAAATTTTGGAAATCATCCAAGCACATGAAATTTAAACAGTATGCTCCTGAATGACTGGTAGATCTTGTAAGCTTGCTTTATTCTTTTTCCTTTTGTCTTCTCCGACTATTTTTATGTAGGCTGTATTCAAGTTCACTAATTCTTTCTTCTGATTGTTTAATTCTGCTATGAAGAGACTCTGCTGAGGCTGGAGTGCAGTGGTGTGATCTCAGCTCACTTTAACCTCTGCCTCTTGGGTTCAAGTGATTCTCCTGCCTCAGCCTCCCAAGAAGCTGGGGCTACAGGCACATGCCATGATGCCTGGCAATTTTTTTATTTTTACTAGAGACTAGGTTTCACCATTTTGTTCAGTCTGTTCACGAACTTCTGACCTCAGGTGATCCACCCACCTTGGCTTCTGAAAGTGCTGGGATTACACATATGAGACACTGTGCCCAGCCTCTTTTGTATTTTCTAGTTTATGTGCATAGAAGTGTTTATAATATTCTTTGATGGTTGTTTGCATTTCTGTGGGGTCAGTCATAATATCCCCCACGTCATTTCTGATTGTGTTTATTGGAATTTTATCTCTTTTTTATTACCTTGTGAATTCTCTATTTTATTAATATTTTTTCAAAACAGCTACTGGATTTATTGATTTTTTTTTTTTTTTGAATGGCTTTTGGTTTCTCTGTCTCCTTCAGTTCAGCTCTGATTTGGATTAATTTTTTTGTCTTCAGCTAGCTTTGTAGTTTGTTTGTTCTTGGTTCTCTAGCTCTTTCAGTTGTGATGTTAGGTTGCTAACACGAGATCTTTTTAGCTTTTTGTAATGTGAGTATTTAGTATTATACGTTTTTCTGTTAACACTTCTTTAGCTGCATCCCAGAGATTCTGGTAAGTTGTATCTTGTTCTCATTAGTTTCAAAAAATTTCTTAATTTCAGCCTTAATTTTATTATTTACCCAAAAGTCATTCAGAAGCAGGTTGTTCAATTTCCACATAGTTGTGTGGATTTTAGTGAGCTTCTTAATCTTGAATTCTAATTTGACTGTGCTGTGTTCCAAGAGACTGTTTGTTATAAATTAAGGTTTGTTTTTTTTTTTACATTTGCTGAGGAGTGTTTTACTTTCAACTACGTGAGCAATTTCAGAGTAAGTGCTGTGTGGTGATGAGAAGAATTTATATTCTGTTATTTTTGAGTGGAGAGTTCTGTAGATACCTATCAGGGCCACTTAATCTTGAAATATGTTCAGTTCTTGAATATCTTTGTAATTTTCTATCTCTATGATGTGTCTAACATTGTCAGTGAGGTATTAAAATCTCCCTCTATTTTTGTGTGGGAGTCTAAGTCTCTTTGAAGGTCTCTACAAACTTGCTTTATGAACCTGGATGATCCTGTGTTGGGTGCATATATATTTAGGATAGTTAACTTTTGTTGAATTGAATCATTTACCATTATGTAATGCCATTCTTTGTCTTTTTTTATCTTTGTTGGTTTAAATTCTGTTTTATCAAAAATTAGAATAGCATTGCCTGCTTTTTTCTGTTTCCCATTTGCTTGGTAAATTTTCCTCCATCGCTTTGTTTTTGAGTCTATGTGTGTATTTGTGTATGACATCAGTCTCTTGAAGACAGCATAACAATAGATCTTGGTCTCTTATCCAGCTTTCCAGTCTGTGTCTTTTAGTTGGGTCATGTAGCCCATTTACCTTTAAGGTTAGTGTTATTTTGTGTGGATTTGATCCTGTCATGATAATACTAGCTGGATATTTTTCAAACTTGTTAATGTGGTTGTTTCATAGTATCACTGGTCTGTTTATTTCAGTGTGTTTTTGTAGTTGCTGGTAATGTTTTTTTCTTTTCATATTTTGTGCTTCCTGCAGGAGCTTTTGTAAGGCAGGTCGGGTAGTAGCAAATTTCTTCACAATTTGCTTGTCTGAAGTGGATCTTATTTCTCCTTATCTTATAAATCTTAGCTGGATTAAAATTCTGGGTTGTAATTTTTTTTTAAAACAATGTTAAAAAACATCCTAACATGCTGTTATTCCCATGGACTTCCCTTTGTAGATGACCTGGCCATTCTCTCTGGCTGCCCTTAAAATTTTTTCTTTGATTTAGATCTTGGGGAATCTAATGATTATGTATCTTGGGGATGATCTTCTTGTAGAGTATTTTACTAAAATTCTCTACATTTCCTGAATTTGAATGTTGGCTTGTCTAGCTATGGAATGGTAGTTCTCCTGGATGATATGTTGAAATATGTTTTCCATATTGGTTCTATTTTCCCCACCTCTTTCAGGTACCCCACTCAGTCATAGATTGGCTCTCTTTACAAAATTCCATATTCTTCAAAGGTTTTTGTACATTCCTTTTCATTCTTTTTCTTTCTATTCTTCTCTGCCTATTTTATTTTAGCAAGACAGTCTTTAAGCTCTGAGATTCTTCCCTCTGCTTGGTCTATTCTGCTTTTAATATTTGTGATTGCTTTGTGAAGTTCCAGTAGTGTGCTTTTCAGCTCTATTGGGTTGGTTATACTCTTTCCTATACTGGCTATTTTGTCTGTCAGCTCCTGCACTGATTTATCATAATTCTTAGCTTCCTTGTATTGGGTTACGACATGCTGCTTTAGCTCAGTGCAGTTCATGTTTATTCACATTCTGAAGCCTACTTCTGTCATTTCAGCACTCTTAGCCTCAGTCCAGATCTGAACCCTTGCTGGAGAGGTGTTGTGGTCATTAAGAGGAAAGGGGCCACTCTGGCTTTTTAAGTTTTCAGCATTTTTGTGCTGATTCTCTCTCATCTTTGTGGGTTTACCTACCTTCAGTCTTTGAGATTACTGACCTTTGGATGAGGCTTTTGTGATTCATTTTGTTTTTGTTGTTGTTTTGTTTGTTTGTTTTTCTTTTAACAGTCTTGTTACCCTTCCATAGGACTGCTGCAGTGTGCTGGGGATCTGCTTCAGACCCTAGTAACCTTGTTTTTTCCAGTACCTGGAGGTATCACCAGCGAAGTCTGCAAAACAGCAAAGTTGGCAGCCTGCCCCTTCCTCTGGAAGCTTTGTCCCAGGGGACTACTGAACTATTGCTGGCCTGAATGCACTTGGTGGTGGTGGCTGGAGACCCCAGTTGGAAGGCCTCACCCAGTCAGGGGGAATGGGATCTCCCCGCTTAAAGAAGCCATATGGGTGCATTTTAGTAGAGCAGTTGTGCTGTGTTAGGGATCTCTTCTATCCCCATCAGTTTGGGCTCTCCAAGACCTACAGGCTGGACAGCTGAGATGTCCCAACAGCAAAGGTGGCAGCCTTCCCATACCCCTGGTAGTCCATTCCAAGGAGAAATTAGAACTCTGTCAGCCATAGAATACAAGTAGGGATAGTCAGAAGCCCCGGCTGGGAGGAAAACCCCTCCCAGCAAGGATCAATGAATCTGGGTCCCATTTAAAAAAGGAGTCTGGCCATTCCTCGACAAAACAGCAGTGCTATGCTGGGGAACCTGTCTTTGCCCCAGTCAGCTTGAACTCTCCAAAGCTCATGGTTTGGAATGACTGAATTGCTCAAACCTCAAAGGTGGTGGCCCACCCCTTTCCCCAAGCACTCTGTCCCAGGGAGGGATCAGAGCTCTGTCCATAGAATACAGGCAGGGATGGCTTGAAGGCCCTAGCCGGAAGGTCATGCCCAGTGAGGAGGAATAGATCAGAGTCCCACTTAAAGCATCAGTCTGACCATGTTTTGGTAAAGCAGCTGTGCTTTGCTGGGGTTCTCTTCCTTGTCCAGACCATTTGGACTCCAAAGTCCACAGGTTAGAATGGCTGATTCATCCAAATAGCAAAGATGGCAGCCTACCCCTCCCCCAGAGGATCCATCCTGTCTCAGGCAGGCACTACGCTGTTGCTGGTGGCTGGCTGGAATTCCATGATGGAATAAGATAGTGTCTTATCTTGCAAGATGTTGTGGAATTGGGGCCCACAGATTAGTGCTCTTCAGCCTCCTGGATTCAGCCCCTTTCCTGGGGATATATATGGACCTCCCACCTTGCCTGAGTTGCAGTCACCCTTGCTAGGGATCCCAGATCCTGTGTATGTAAAGCTCCTGGGTGTCTGTGCATGCCTGAGCAGCTGCTCTGCTGAGACTCCACATAGCTGTGTGTCAGATTCAAGGTTCTGGTGAAGTGTGTTCTTGAGGGGATCTCCTGGTCTGAGGGTTGCAAACATTCATGGGAGTAGTGTGGTTTCCCAGAGTCACATATTCACTCACTGCTTCCCTTGGCTGGGGGTGGGGGTTTCCTTGGCTCTATGTCACTCCTGGGTGTGCCATTGCCCTGCCCTGTTTTTCTTAGTTTTCTGTAGGTCAGATTGTTTCCCTAATCAGTCCCAGTGTGAGTACTTGGATATTTCAGTTGAAGGTACTGTATTCACTTGCCCCTTTCATTCCTTTCTGTGAGTGCCATGCACTGTAGCTGCTTCTGAATATAATTTTACTTGAAAAAAAATTATATCATTGATAAAATTTGTCTACTTTGAATCTAGAAAGCCATCTAAATATCTGAAAATGAGAAGTGATTGGAATGAGATATAAGAAATATATATATGAATATATATACATATATATTCATATATAAGAGCATTTTAAATGTCACCACCTGAATGCGTAAATATCTGAGAAGTAGAAGAAAATGAAATAGAAGTTAATCACAAAAAGGATATCACTCCTTTCCTTCACTTTTGGAAAATATCTAAAATTCAAACCTACTTGAATTCTGAATAAGGAAAAACTTTTATTTTATTTTGATTTTTGGTTCTTGTTATTGTCAATTTAATTATTTAATTCAAAAATATTTATTTATTACCTCCTGGTACTAGAGAGAATACTAGAAGCTGGTCATAAAAGAATACATATATAATAGAAGAGATTATATATTGTATATATATATTATATAAATGTATATACATATATAAAGTGCATATACATATATAAATATAATTCAGTAATTTCCCCCTTATTCCACAGTTTTCCTTTCCATGGTGTTACCTATTTGTAGGCAGCCATAGTCCAAAAATGCTAAATAGGAAATTCTAGAAATAAATATTTTTTAAGTTTAAATCATGCACTGTATGTGGGTGTGATGAAATTTCACACTGTCCTGCTTCATCCCACTGGGAACTTGAATCCTCCCTTTGTCCAGTGTATCTGGGTGGTCCACACTACTTGCCCATTAGCCACTTAGCAGGGCATCTCTATTATCAGATTGACTGTCTTGATATTGTAGTGCTTGTGTTCAAGTAACCCTTACTTTATTTAATAATGACCCCAGAGTACAAGAGTAGTGACACTGGCATATTGTTATAATTGTTATATTTTACTATTAGTTACTTTTATCAATCTCATACTGTGCCCAATTTATAAACTAAAGTTTCTCATATTGTGCATGTTCAGGAAAATAACAATATATATAGGGTTTTGTGATATTCACAGTTTCAGGCATCCCAAAGAGGGCCTTAGAATGTATTCCTTGAGGATAAGGAGGACTGCCGTATACAACAGTAGGGATTGAAAAACTAAAACAGTTACCAAAAAAATGCTTAAAAAAAATAAGGTTAAACTACACATGCTATTATTAGTAGACAGTGATAATTCTGATGCTGGGACTACATTGGAACCACCAGAGTCGAATAATAAGTGGAAATAGATTCAGCTAACCAACATTAATTCATTTCCCATCTAGGCATTATGAGGTAGAAAAAAGATGAAAGATTTTGTTTTAATGAGCTTACAGTGTAGCCAGAAAGATAGTACATATATGTCTGAATCTATCATCTATGGTTTAACATCACATGGTATATATTATATGTTATGCTAGTTCAGAGGAGCACTACTAGTGATGGAGCTTTTGTATGAGATAATGAATTATGGAAAAGGAAAGGTTTTGAGATGTTACGCCTTGTTAGGGGTGCAGAGATTGCCCACAGAAAGTACAACCTGCATTTTATAGCCCTGGAAGCCCTGAACTCAAAAATAGGTCAATGAAAAAGATGTCTAAATTCTTACTCAAGACAAATAAAAATAACAAAGTTCTATTAATAGGTGCACCTGACAGGTTTCAGGGCTGATCTGGGACTTCTAGGCTCTCTGCATGTGTTTGTGGCTCCTGCTTCTTATAGAGCAGCTGTGGCAGCTATTCCTCTGAGGGCGATCACAGGACTGTCCCTTTTGCTGGGATTGCTGCTTTTGGCAGTAGCAGTGGTCTTGGGGAATTATATCTCTTACTAAACCAACTAAATAGCAGTTTGAGACAATAAGTTGTAGAATGTTAAAATGCTGAAGTCGATTGCCCTTGAATTTCTGCAGCAGAGACTGATTAGATTAAGTGGCTGTATTGTGTTTTTTTATATCACTGCCTACTAATCTGTGTATCCAAAATATTCTATACTTTATGAACAGAATTTACAATTAAAAGTAGGTTAAATATGGGATGAAGAAAAAATACAACAAGAATCAATATCCTCACATTAAAACTCCAGTTTCTTTAATCTTTTTATTAATTTTGTGTTGGGCTCATCTTAAGAATTTGTGTTTATCCTAGATCTTAAGTGGCCACTTGTAAAAAAAATTCTTACTATTATCTCATTGGACTGTCACCTAACTTAAAAATGTACCTAGAAAGTATCAAGTACTAGTATTGTTTATTATTATATCTTTGTATTTTAGTAAAATGTGTGGGATATATTATGATTTTCAAGTTGTTCCATGTGGACCTGGACAAATGATATTTTACATCAAAGTATTTCAGTGGTGAAAATATATACTCTGTGTATTTTCCTTTAAATTTATTTGCTTTAAGAGATTCTGGGTTGGCTTTCAACCTACTTTCCCAACATTTTCTACACATATTTATTCACCCATGTAATGACTTTGAAATCTATCCTAGTTATAGAGTACAAATCTTCGTTGCAAATCCTTTTTATCTGTAAGTACTTCTTAAATTTTCAGCCAGAATTTTAAACAAAGCTCCCACAATGTAAAATTGGGGAAATTTACTTGAAAAGACCTTCATAGGTGTTAATACATTGCTGATAGATACTGGATGGTGAAATCAAGATATGATGAAATATAAAGAATCAGTAGGGTTTTTGTAAAAACACCCAATCATAACACGCGCGCACACACACACACAGAGAACCTTTGAACAACACAGAGGTTAGGGGCGCTTACCGCACTGCACAGTCAAAATTCTGTGTATGCCTTTGACTCCCCCAAAGCTCAATGGCCTACTATCGACTGGAAGGCTTATCCATGGCATGAACAGTCAATTAACATACATTTTGTATGTCAGACATATTACTTATTGCATTATTACCATAAAGTAAGCTAGAGAAAAGAAAATATTATTAAGAAAATTATAAGGAACAGAAGATAAACTTACTATTAATTAAGTGAAAATGGACCATCATAAAGGTCTTTCTCCTAATCATCTTCAGATCTGGTAGGCTGAGGAGGAGGAGAAAGAGGAGGGGTTAGTTTTGCTGTCTCATGGCTCACAGAGGCAGAAGAGGTGGAAGAAGTAGAAGGGGAGCAGGAGAGGAAGGCCCACTTGGTATAACTGTATGGAAATACATTGCCATGTCTCTCTGATGTTTTTGCAGTTTTATTTTTCTAAAAATGTTTGTGTATGGTGCAAATTCTTCTACCGTTTGCTTTAGTTTTAGTGTCTGTATCATAGAGGGATTCATGTTATAAAAGAAGTCAAAAGCAGTTTTGAATGATGGGAATCCTTTTCCCAGATTGTCTAATGTACTTCATTTTTTGGCACTGCTGCTTCTGCATCTTCTTTATTGTCTGGCACTTGTTCCAAAGCACTCATCTCCACCAAGTCATCTGTTAATTCCTCTGGTGTCATGGCTGTTAGCTGTTGAACTTCTCCAAGATCCATATGTTCAAACCCTTTATCCTCTGACTTTTTTTTTTTAAATCATATCCACAATCTCTTTCATGATTCCCTTTATTGGCTCATTTGTAAATCCTGTGAAGTCATGCACAGTATCTGGACAGTTTTCTCCAGTAGGAATTTATTGTTTTTGGGTTTGATGGCTTTTGTGGGTTTGTAACAACCCACAAAACAACAATGGCATCTTCAGTTGTGTAATCCTCCTAGACTTTCATGATGTTCTTCCTGTAGAGGTTCTCTCCCAAAACATTGACAATCCCTTCCATAGAGTATCATGTGCAATAAGACTTAAGAATCACGTGACCCCCTGATCTAGAGGCTGTATTAGAGAAGGGTTTAGGGGCAAGTAGACCACTTCTATATCTTCAGTGTTGAACTCATGGGTTTCTGGCTTGGTTAGGGGCATCGTTTAATATGAATAAAACTTGAGGAAACTATTCCTTAATGCAAAGCTACTTCCTGATTTCAGGAAAAAAGAAGCAACTGAAACAATCAGAAAAAGCATTCTCATTGTCCATACCTTTTTGTTGTACAGTCAAAAGACTGGAAGCTGGAATTTATCTTTTCCCTACAAGGCTTATAGGTTAGCAGCTTTCTATAGTAGATGTGGATCATCCTGATCATCAACCTGACTGCCTTTGCACAAATAGAGTTAGCTTATCCCTTCCCACCTTAAATTCTGCTGCTTGCTTCTCTCCCTGACTAATAAATAAATGCTCTTTGTGGCATTTTTTTTTCTAAAACAGGGCACTTTCATCTGTAGTAAAAACTTGTTTAGGCAGATTATTACACCTCAGTGATTTTCTTAGTGGCGTCTGGGAACCCATCTGCTTTCTTTTGGTTGGCAGTAGCTGTTTTTTTGCCTGTTATCTTGACATCTTTTAAGCTAAACCACTTTCTAAAATTATCAAACCATCCTTTGCTGGCACTAAATTCTCCAGACTTAGATCCTTCACCTTCCTTTTGCTTCAAGTTGCCATGTAATAACTTTGCTTTTTCTTGAATCATTTAGAAAGGATAAATATGCCTTTCTTATAGCAATCTGGCACCCACATAAAGCTGTGGTTTCAAGATGAGATAAAAAGGTATTTTGCAAAATATGCAAATTCTTTAAGTATGATAGTATAACTACAAAGTGATGGCTTCATAAATCTCCCTTTCATATTTTACAATGGTGTTTTGCAACTGCAGGCCTCAGTTTATGGTACATATCAACCAATTCAACTTTGTCTGTGATGTCATGACTTTAATTTGCTTCTTGGGAGCATTTTCAGCATCCTTAGTAGCAGTTTTTATAAGTCCCATTTTGTTATTTAAAGTTTATGATATTACACCAAACAATGCAAAATATGCAAAGACAGAGAGATCACTTTTTGCCATAATACACAATTTAACTGGAGTGATGAACTGTTCACCTGGAGATGATTAGTGTCACAAGGCATTTTATGCTGAAATTCACACCACTTGAGCTCACTGCAAGAGCATCGGGAGTTTCCTATGCAATTATTATGGTAGTACAATATGTACTGCAGTTAATTTTATGCAATCATGATTTAAAACTGAACCTCTAAGTTTGTTTACATTTCTCCTGACTGCAAATATTGCCATGTACAGTTTTAGTGTTTGTATGCAAAAGTTTTGATAAATCTTAACTTTTAATAATAAACTTGTATACATTTTATGGTAGCTAATGATAAAATAGACTTGTATTTACATTTATGTTATATTTTCATGAGATTCTTAACTTCATCTTAATTTTTTTGATGCTTCTAGGCTATATAGCTCATATATAAGTTTCTTCAAATTGTCAAAAATCTTTATAGAAGTTTCCAATGTGTGTATTGAAAAAAAATCCATATGCACATGAACCCAGACAGTTTAAACCCATATTTTTCAAGGGTCAATTGTACATACACAGAAATGCAAACCAACATGCAAGCACACAGAGATACATATACAAACACACACTTTCTGTATTAAATCTTAATTTACTAAATCAGAAACTCCCAGTGAGTACGTAGGCTTTTATACAAAGGATTTTGTGTACTCTTTATCTGATTTCCTTTAATAATATTGTCTTAAGTAGTTGTAGAAAATACTAAAACCAGGAAGTTAAAAAAAGAACAGAAAGTTGACATTCGTATATTGTTATTAACTAGGCTACAATTGTGTTCAGTTTTCACCTTTTTAAAACCTGCATTAATTTGTGTGTGCGTACATGTGTGCTTGTGTATTTCTGTGCAGTTTTGGAATTTCATATTTTTGATAAGCCCTCTGGGTGCATTATAATAAGACAAGATACATACACACTAAATTAATGCAATTAATAACAAAAAGAATGCAGAAAAATAACTTTGTGGCTTTTTGAGTACAAATTCCCAGGTTCTGATTTAGGAAGTCTGGAGTTGGCCCCAGGAATCTGCATTTTAACAGACACCCACGAACACCTGGCTGACTCTGATGCTGTTCTACAAACTAAACTTTGGGAAATTCTGACTGTCATGTTCATCAGGTAAAACTAGCCTTCTATGGAGGCACATTCATGGAGAGAAGCATGCCGTAATGGAAGTGGGTGAAACCAGTTATTTAAGGGAGCAACACTGAAGGACCAGCTTTTTAATAATTACCTCCATTAAGTGGTGCAATTTTATTTTTTATAGATAAGGATGCTGACATCCAGCATCCTTATCTGAACACAAAGTGAATGGGTTATATCATCTTTAATGTTGTCTGAAGCTTTAAAATCTTCTAGATTCCCACTTGTATTTTCTGATTCTCTAGATTTGACAAAATTCGAATCTATTTTTTTTTCCGGGGCATGATGTAAAACTCAAACATTTAATGAAGGTTGGTGTGATTGATGTGAAAGGATCAACTTGATTTCATGAAATTAAGGATATTATTGATTTAATTTAATGTTGTTGATACATTGTGATCCCCAAGAGTGGAGGTTCTTCTGTAATAGATGAAAATAATAAATAAATTAACCATTTGGTTTGAGTATTTTAGGTCAAATGTAGTACCTGTGAATTTTGAGTTTTTGTAATATTTAATTAAATGTTGATAAACATTCTTTTCCTCTTCAGTTCAATGTAAATTCTTTGAAGAAATTGTCTATCTTCCCATTTACTTTCTTACACTCTGACCTAATTGTTATGAGCCACATTGTGTATGCTCTCAAATGAGATCTCAATCATTCAAACTATTCAAGCAATTTAGAATGAGTTTGCTGAAAGCAGTTTTCTACATAGAATTAGACCAACAGCTGGAACCACTTCTACTACCCAGAAATATAATAGTTTATTTATTATTGCTTGTCTTTGTTGTATTATCCATTCACAGCTGAACTCATTTGGCACAATTTAAGATCTTCTGGAATGAAAACCAGTCTCTGTCTCTATAACTTTTGACAGACAACAATGATGAGAAAACACAATATACACACAAAGCCACAAAATACAAACGTCTCTAGTATTTCTCTAAACCCTGGTGAAAGTAGAGCTAGTAGCTGCCAATTGTAACCTCAGGTTGAGTTTTATAGTCTCCCCATATTTGATGACTTTGACACTTTTAGGTTTCCCTGATCCTATCTTTGATTTCTTAAAAAGCATTTTGTCTTGATTTTTGGCCTGTGGATAGGGAAAAGTTGCTGTAGGCATGCATGACTAAACGGATAGCTTTGTCAGTTTCCAATGGCTAGACCTAGTCAGACATTCTTGCACTTGAATACTTCTCTTTTAAGCTATTATTTTATAGATAAAGTTCCTTTAACAACATACTGCCTCTTTGATCTTCATATAGTTGAATATTTTATTTGCTAATTGTAGCATGGTATTTTTAAATACTATAAATGAAGGGTCCGAGGAAGGCCAAGTGGCATAGGAATTAAGGTATCCTATTAGGAGTGAAAACAAGTACTAGTGACAGTGCTGTCATATCATTCACATTCCCTTGAGCAAGATGCTGGATCTCTTAGTGTGTTTTCTGATTTGCACCTTTGAGAAGGCTGCAGAGATCTCTTGTGTCCATTTAACTAAGTAACATATAAGGTTACACATGAAAAACTGATTAACAAATGCAAATTTTAAAAATTATTGAGAATTCAAAATTAATCATTAATATTATAATTTCAATATCACCAGAATATATTTGTGTATATATATTTATGTGTGTATATATATATATATGTATACATATGTGTGTGCTATATAGTATTTAAAAGTATACTTGTTTTGAAAATGCAGATTGAGTATTCCTTATCTGAAATGCTTGAAAAAAGAGGTGTTTTGTATTTTAATTTTTTTTCTATTTTGAAATATGTGCATATACTTAATCAGTTATCTTGGAGAGGGGAACCAAATCCAAACACGACAGTCATTTATGTTTCATATACGCCTTAGGACGATACCCTCCTGAAAGTAGTTTTATGCAAGATTTTAAATAATTTTGTGCATGTAACAAAATTCTCACTGTGTCTTGACTGCAACTCATCACCTGAGATCAAGTACAATAGTTTGAGTCCAACCTGGGAAATATAGTGAGACCCTATCTGTTAAAAACATTTTTTTTAAATTTGGACTTTGAAGTATTTTGAATTTTGAGATTAGGAATGATCAACCTGTAATATTTTGTTCAGTATATCCTATATATAATATTTGACAAGTTGTACAAAGTCATAGATTGAATTATGTCTGAGAGGAAAGTAACACTAGCTACCTGTCATGTGTGGGAGGGAGACCTTTACTTTTTGTTAATCGAATTTTAAATTTTGGGGTAATTTTAGATTTAAAGGAAAATTGTGGCATTAGTACAGAGACCTCACTCCTGGTTCTATTATTAACATCTTACTTACCTTTCTACTGCAAGGTTGTACCTTCTCCTTTTCTCCCAACCCATCACTTTTTTATACTGTACTCAGGGAATGGGGAGTTATGCTGCACCTCCATGAGGGTGAAGTATTTACATAAATTATTAGAAATTCTTCTGCATGGGAGATTAGTCCATTCTCCCCATTTATTTATTTATTCTGTTATTTATATTATCATGAACTTAGGTATGTTTCTTTTATGTTTTGAGTTAGAATCAAAACATACTACTTTACTTCTTGCACAAAATTTTCCAGCTTTGGCCATGGAGATCTTTCAGTTGAATCATGCATCCCTTTGACATATCCCATGTGTGTATGTGAGCACCCATGTGTGTGTGTGTGAGTGTGTGTTGAGCACTTCCTTTCTGGCACTACAAAGTGTTCCAGGCTCATCTTGTTTATTTTCTTCCTTAGTCCTAGAATCAGCCATTTCTTTAAGGAGTCCTGGTTCCTTCTATTGACAAATGGATTAGAAACAACGGCCTGGGTGCCAGATGTGTTTCTTTGGGGAATTTTTCTTTCTAGCCCTTCTCAAATGAGACAACAACAATATCTATGTATATCTATGTATAATAACCAATGTATATACACATGCCCATAAACATGTAACCATGTCTCTACATTAAACTAAACGTGAATTCATACTGATACCTCCAACTCTATTACGTTACCACATTCTAATCTCATCTCTTTGCTATCTGGTAACCCCCACTGCAGCAGTGAGATATCTGGTTTCCATCAGCTACCATCCATTCACTTAAGTATTCAGTTTCAGTATACATATATAGTTGTTTCAGAATTGATAACCTGTAAACCATGGTAAGGAAACTCAATCAACTAGTCTATGAGACTTACACACAGTCCTTTTTGCCTATATATAGCCTGTACTCACTTTCAACATTACTTGGGTCAGCACCTTTTCTCCCTCACCACCTTTAGTGAAGTTTCTTCATACATTAGTAATCTAGTTTCATTGTTATGTCATATTCTGCATTTGTTTCTGGGATCCTCAGTCTCTCAAATGGTGTTTTAAAATTTGTGTACTTTAAATAAAGTTCACTCTTTGTGCCACAAGGTTCTATGGGTTTTGAGAAGCCCATCGTGTCCTGTACCTACTTTCACTGTAGCATAAGAATAATTTTCTGCCTTAAAAAACATTTATTGCGCTTCTTCTATTAATTACACCCTGAATTCCTGGCAACCATTGATGTGCTTACCATCTGTATAGTTTTTCCATACCCAGAATATGATAGAATTGGAATCATACAGTATATGGTCTTTTCATAGTAGGTTTTTTCACGAATATTTTAGCAATATTCGTATGAGGCTCATCATATTTTCTGCTTGCTTATAGCTCATTACTTTTACTGTTTAATAATTTTCCATTGTGTGCATGTATTACAGGTTTTGTTTTTCCATGTACCTATTGAAAAACATCTTGGTTGTTTCCAGGTTTTTGGTGATCATGAATGAAGCTGCTAAACATTCATGTGCAGGTTTTTCTGTGGATATGTTTTCAAATCAGTTGGTTAAATACCCAGAAATGTAATTGCTGGAACTTAAAAACCTTACAAATATCAAATTTTCCAGTCCACAAACATGAAACATATTTCCATTTACATAGATATAATTTGATTTCTTTTATCAGAGCTTTATATTTTCCCATATAGATCTTGTGCACATTTTGTTAGATTTATATGCTAAATACTTCATTTAAAATCTTTTATTTTTTTTTAATAATTAATTTTTGTGAGTACATAGGAGTTGTATATATTTATGGGGTACATGAGATATTTTGATACAGTCATGCAATGTGTAATCATATCAGGGGAAATAGGGTATTCACCACCTCAAGCATTTATTCTTTCTTTGTGTTTTAAACAATACAATTATACTTTTTTAGTTATTCTAAAATGTACAATAAATTATTGTTGACTGCGGTCACCCTGTTGTGCTATCAAATACTAGTTTTCATTCATTTCATTTAGCTATGTTTTTGTACACATTAACCATCCCACTTCTCTGACCCTACATGACTGCCCTTCCCAACTTCTGGTAACGCTCATTCTACTATCTGTCTTTGTGAGTTCAATTGGTTTAGTGTTTTTAATATCTACAAATAAACAAGAACATGTAAAGTTTGTCTTTCTGTGGCTGGTTTATTTTATTTTACATAATGATCTCCAGTTCTATCCTTGTGGCAAATGACAGGATCTCATTTTTTTTAATATAGCTGAATAGTACTCCATAGTATATAAGTACTACATTTTCTTTATTCATACATCTATTGATGGACACTATTGTAAATAGTGCTGCGATAAACCTAGGAGTGCAGATATCTCTTCAATCTACTGATTTTCCTTTCTTTTCAGTGTACATCTAGAGAAGAGATTGCTGAATCATTTGGTAGTTCTATTTTTAGCTTTTTAAGGAACTGCCAAACTTTTCTTCATAGTGGTTGTGCTAATTTACATTCCCATCAACAGTGTACAAGTACTTCCTTTTTTTCACATCCTTGCCAGCATTTATTATTGTCTATCTTTTAGGTATAAGTCATTTTAACTGGGTAAGACGATATCTAATTGTAGTTTTGATTTGCATTTCTCTGATCAGTGATGTTGAGCATTTTTTCATATGTCTGTCTGTCATTGTATATCTTATTTTGAGAAATATCTATTCAAATTTTTGCCCTAGCCAATGTTTTCTTGAAGTAGTTTCATACTTTGAGGTCTTATATATAAGTCTTTACCCATGTTGATTTGACTTTTGTGTATATAGAGAGATAGGGATCTAGTTTCACTCTTTTTCATATGGATATTGAGCTTTCCCAGCATCATTCATTGAAGAGAGTTTCCTTTCCCCAATGTAAGTTCTTGAAAGCTTTCTCAAAAATGAGTTCAATGTAGATGCATGGATTTATTTCTGGGTTCTCCATTCTGTTCTATTGGTTCATGTGTTTATTTTTATCTCAGTACCATGCTATTTTGGCTACTGTAGCTCTGTAGTATAAGGTGAAATCAGGTAATGTGATTTCTCCAGTTTAATTCTTTTTGCTGAGAATAACAAAAAAGACCTTTTTTTTTTTTTTTTTGGCTAACTTTGCCTATTTTCAGTCATCTATGGTTCAATATAAATTTTAGGATTGTTTTTTCCATTTCTGTGAACTATGTCATTGGTATTTTGATAGGAATTGCATTAAAACAGTAGATTGTTTTGGATAGTATGGACATTTAAACAATGTTGATTTTTGCAATTCATGAACATGGGATATATTTCCATTTTCTATGTCCTCTTCAATTTCTTTCATCCATGTTTTATAGTTTTCATTGTAGAGATTTTTCATTTCTTTGGTTAACTTAATTCCTGGGTATTTTATTTTATTTTATTTATAGCTATCGTAAGTGGAATTATTTTTATAAAAAATTGTTTTTGATGCTGGCATATAGAAATGCTACTAATTTTTGTGTGTTTATTTTATATCCTTCTGAATTTGTATATCCAACTAAATTTGTTTATCAGTTTCAATACGTTTTTGGTCAAATCTTTAGTTTTTTTAAAAAAATATAAGATCATATCATCTGCAAACAGAGATAATTTACTTCTTTCTAATTTTGATGTCCTTTATTTTTTTCTCTTGACTAATTACTCTAGTTAAAACTTCCAGTAAAATGTTGAATAACAGTGATTAAAGTGGGCATCCTTATCTTGTTCCAGATCATAGATGAACAGCTTTCAATTTTTCCTTATTTAGTATGATACTAGTAGTGAGTCTGTTGTATACAGCTTTTATTGTGTGTTGAGATACATTCCTTCTATGTCTAGTTTTTTGACGGTTTTTATCATGAACAATGTTAAATTTTATCAAATGCTTTTTCAGCACTCTTCAGTATGCCAATTGCATTTTTCAGCTCCAAAATGTCTGCTTGATTCTTATTATTTTAATCTTTCGTGAAATTCATCTGATAGAATTCTGAATTTCTTCTCTGTGTTCTCTTAGATTTCATTAGCTTTCTCAAAATAGCTATTTTGCATTATTTGTCTGAAAGGTCACATTCTCTTTCTCTCTGGGATTGGTCACTGGTGGCTTATTTAGAATGTTTAGTGAGGTCATGTTTTCCTAGATGGTCTTGATGCTTCTGGATGTTAGTCGGTATCTGGGCATTGAAGAATTAGATATTTATTGTAGTTTTCACAGTCTGGGCTTGTTTGTACCTGTCCTTCTTGGGAGTTTTTCCAAGTATTTGAAGAGACTTCAGTGCTGTGATCTAAGTCTTTGGTTACTTGCAGCCATGTCTGCTTTAGGGGCCACCCCCATCCCAGTAGTGGTGTGACTGTTGCAGACTTAAAGATTTACCTCTTTGGTGGTCTTGCATAAGATCTGGGAGAATTCTCTGGAATATCAGGCAGAGACTCTTGTTCTCTTCTTTCACATTTCCCCAGATGAACAGTGTCTCTGTCTTTCTGTGCTGAGTTGCTTGAAGGTATGAGAAGGGTGACACAAGCATCCCTGAGACCCAAGCCACTGGGATTCTTCAGGTAGCAGGCAAAAAATTCTTCCATGACGGGTCCCTTTCCTTTAAAGCAGCAGGTTTCCTTCTGGCCAGGGTATGTCTGAAGTGTTGTCTGGGGGCTAAAATCTGGATTGGGAGCCTAAGGATTTTGCCTGGTGTCCTAGTCTACTATAGCTGAACTATTATCCAACTTGCAAGACAATTTTATATGTATATAATTTTATATGGTATACAAAAAACACTTGACTTTTTAATGTTAGCCTTATGTCCTGCAACCTTGTTATAATTGCCTATAAGTTCTAGAAGGATTTTTTTGTTGTTGTTGTTGATTCTTTTTGTTGATAAATTCATATATAAACCATTATGTCACATATAAATAAAATGTTTTTATTGATGTATCTTCAGGCTTCATGAGTTCTTTTTTGGCTGTGTCAAATCTACTGGTGAGCTTGTTAATGACATTAAGAGTTCTATTACAGAGTTTTTATTTCTTGCATTTCATTTAATTCTTTGTCTTTACCTCTCTGCTTGTATTACTCATCTGTTCTGGCTTTTGTCTACTTTTTCCATTAGATCACTTAATGTATTAATCACAGTTATTTTAAATTCCTTAACTGTTATTTCTCAGATTTGTAGCATATCCTGACTGTGATTCTGAAGGTTACTTAGTCTCTTCATGTTATCTGGTGAAATAACTACATGACCTAGACAAATTTCTACCCTACCTCAATTCTGGTTATCTTTAGGAAGCAGAATGCCTGAGGTCAAAATTTCCTCCTTGTTACCAGACTAGCTAAGACTGGTAGGATCCAAGATGACTCTCTTGATTACTGTGGAACCTCTAATTTCATTGTAATCTAATTTTCATGCAAAGTGACACTCACACCAGTACCACGACAGTTGACAATCACCATGACGTCAAATAGAAAAAACCATAAAAGGATGAAAAGGAAGTAACAATTCTAGTTTCTATATGTTCTCCACTTATTCCCTGAAAAATCATGAGTATTTCTCCCCTTACTTTTAGTGCTTAACCTCTTTATTAAAGATGCCCAATATCTGTTACTACCTGGCCTTCATGGGCTGAGAAGTTGATTTGTGAGCCAAATCCCTGCTTCTTAATTCCAAGGCCATCTCACAGAGACTGCACTGCTTAATGCTCACTTTTGGTTTAGCATATTGGCTTCATGGCACTGAAGAGGGAAAGAGTACATTTTTTTTTTGAGAATTAGCTTTGTCAGCAACATTCAGACTATACACACCCACACATAAACACACATATATGCTGCCTTTTCTGTGTGTGTGTATGTGTATATATATATATATACACATATGCATGCATATATATATATACACACACACACACACATATGCATGCATATATATATATGTATATATGCTGCCTTTTGCCTTTGGTATGTATTGTAATTTTTTGTTGAAAGCTGGACAAGTTGAATTTAATAGTAGGAACTGAGATAAATCAGCTTTTAATGTGTATATTTATGCTAATTAGGCTAGGAGTTGAGCCATGTTTAATGTTTGCTATAGCTGCAGGTGCCAGATACTTCAAATTCCTTTAGTGTGCTCATTGTGTCTCACCTCTTCAGCCTTCTCTAAGTACTCCTGAAACAGTCTGTGTTCTGTGGCTCTTGCAACTGTAACCCATTCACTGATAATATATTGAAACTGTTGGTGTGGCCTTAAGGTACGAGGGATGGGAAATGTTCTAATATCTTCCAACTAAATCTCAGTCTTTCAGTAGATCTGTGTCTTAAGGTGGCTAACTTCATACGTTTTTCCTGTTCTATTCCCTTGACCTCCTGCATCCTTCTCTGGCTGAAGAATAACAAACTTCTTTCCTGGAAGCCCTGGACTTTGTTGATATACCCTTCTTCCAATGGGCATAAGACTCTCGAAAACTTCTTCACCTTGGAGAGTTGGCCTTTGTTATGGAAATGTCTGGGCATGTTTTATTCTGGTCATACTTCCTCTCTCTCTGTCAGACCTACAAGAGAAGGAATACTTCTTAGACCTTTACGATAAGAACCTGTTGGCCGGGCGCGGTGGCTCAAGCCTGTAATCCCAGCACTTTGGGAGGCCGAGGCGGGTGGATCACGAGGTCAAGAGATCGAGACCATCCTGATCAACATTGTGAAACCCCGTCTCTACTAATACAAAAAAATTAGCTGGGCACGGTGGCGCGTGCCTGTAATCCCAGCTACTCAGGGGGCTGAGGCAGGAGAATTGCCTGAACCCAGGAGGCGGAGGTTGCGGTGAGCCGAGATCGCGCCATGGCACTCCAGCCTGGGTAACAAGAGCGAGACTCCGTCTCAAAAAAAAAAAAAAAAAAAAAAAAAAAAGAACCTGTTAAGATTCAATGAGGGAAAACCCATGAAAGGGTAAGGTCTCCCTAAGACTGCAACCCCCAGAGTTTCTTATTTTCCAGTTAGAACACACTCAGCCTCAAGCAAAAACTACCGTTCCCAGGTTCTTCTCAGTTTCTGGCTTCTGTTCTAGGCCAGCAAATCTCAAGTGTCACTGTCTGAATTCTCCTCTTTGTTTAGGTTTCAAGATGGTTGTTTGCTTGGCTACCTCAGTTCTCCAATAACCACAGGAAAGGCCACTGATTTTTTATTTGTCCCAGTTTTTCTTTTAAGTACAAGAGTGATGGCTTTCATGTTATTTTCATGTCAAGGCTGAAGCTGGAAATCAGAACTTTTATGTTTTACTATGTATAATTTTGTTCAATTATTTCTTCTATAATAAGCATATATTAATGTTGATATGAAATAAGCAAAATAAATATATTGCTCATTTATGTAGTTTATTGGGTAGAGATCAGGTTGAAATAAACCTGAAACACAAAGCTCTTAACAGACTTTATGAAAGGGCCAAGAATGAAAGGTAAATTTAAATAACGTTTTTTGGGATAATTCTTTGATTCCCTCACAGATTGGATAAGAATCAAATTTCATATCTGTTTATATGCACACATATACAAATACATACATATGATACATATATACAAATATGTACTATGTGAATTATGTGTATTATATGAAACTATATTTGCATGAGGAGGTTGGATAGCATAAACCTTAAGCTTACAGACTTTGGAAGCAATGCCTGGGTTCAAATTCAGTACCATCAAGTTTGTCAGCTTAAAGCACTATTTGCTAAAAAAGTAATAAAAAGGCAATGCTTAATGTCTACTATATTCTATGAACTATATTAGAGGTTTTACATATTTTAATTGACAGTACCATCCTATGAAAAGTGTATTTTGAAAGCCTTTTTTAAAGTTGAACAAACTGAAGTCTCAGAATGATATGCCACTTGCCTCAGGCTGTACAACCAAGAAGTGAGAGAGCTTGGATTTGATTCCAAAACTGCTGAGTCTCAAATTAAGTCTTTTTCTGTTCTCTGCTTCCCATAAATGGCAGGAAGATTAGACCCAATCACACTATGTCATCTGGGGAGAAGTTCTAAGGTTCTGAGATGAATTCAGTTGACTTATTTTAAGTTGGACTGTCAGCATTAGGAATGAGCCCATGTTGACTCTTCTTGCTCCTGGCTGAAATCCTTATACAAAGATAGTAACCAGTTATGCCTCTTTGACAAACTCTTGTAATTGGTTTCTGGATTTCTCTTGTCTCTGATCTTCCATAACATATTTATCAATTTTCCTAACATAGCTGCCACCTAGTCATGTACTTTGGTGTTAGCCTAGTGATGAAGATTTTGAAGTCAAACTCCCTGGGGTTATCGACTGATTCTGTGACTTATAAGTTATGGAGCTTAAAAATGATCCAACCCCAACTTTCTCCTCAACAATTCAGGATAATTGTGATACCTACCTCATCAAGTGTTTATGGGAACCCAAATGAAGTAAGTCTTGTAAAGGACTTATTAGCCAAGTGTCTAACACCCCATTGTTCAATTGTGTGCCCCAGCTGCATGTGCTGATAGAATAGTTCAAAGAGAGTTAGTGTGAATGGAAATGAGCTGTAAGTATAAGAAGTACAATGGATTTAGAGGACTCAAAACAAAAGACAGAATACAAAATATCTCATTAATAATCGTTAGTGTTGACTATGGAGACAATATTATTTTGGATATAGTAAGCTTAGTTTTTTAGTCTATTTTTTTGTTTACTTTCTTTTAAGGTGGCTTCTAGAAAACTTAAAATTATATATGTAGCTTGAATTATTATACAGTTATACAAAACTGTATAATTATTATACAGTTATACAAACATTATACAGTTAAACAACATGGATTTGAGTTGTATGGGTCCATTTATACATGACTTTTCTTCTGCCTCTGCCGCCCCTTAGACAGGAATATGAACTCCTCCTCTTCTTTCTTCTCCTCAGCTCACTCAGTGTGATGACAACAGGAATAAAGACTTAGTAAATATATTTTATTTTCCTTACGAGTGTCTTAATAAAATTTTGTTTTCTCTAGCTCACTTTATTGGAAGAATATAATACCTACAATATATAACATATAAAATATGTGTTAATCGACTGTTTATGTTATTGGTAAGGCGTAAGACTTCTAATCAACAATAGTTTGGTAGTAGCTACGTTTTTGAGGAGTCAAAGCTTATATGCAGACTTCTAATTGTGCAGGGGTCAGCTTCCCTAACCTTTGTTTTGTTCAAGGGTGAACTGTGTTTGGACAGTGTTGCTCTAATACATAACAGACACTCAATAAACATTATTTTTCATTATTATTAAGTTCTGCAGCCAGTGAATTATGATCATTATGCCTCATTTGTTGGCTTAAACTTATTCATTTTAAGGAATATCTTAGTAGCCTGAAAGTGTTTAACACCAAAACTAACATGATATAATCTATCCTTCAATACATGCTATTGTTCTTATGTAAGAAAAAAGTAAATGTGTGAAGTGAAAATATGTTTCTCATTTCTTGCTTTCAGTGTTCTCCTGAGGCATAACAGACCATATTAATGACATTAGAAGACCCTGATTCATGTTGATTGATAATATGGAAATGACTGACACTTAAAGCATGACATCTGAATTCTGCCTTAATTTCATTTCCACAGAATAGAATGATTATTGGAGCCTGAACTCTTGCAGCTACATCAGCAGTCTATGATCTCTGCCCAAAGTAATAAAACGTACTAATGAAACATGATAGATGTAATTGGTAAATTATGAAGCAGTATAACATTTATGTTTACAACACTATTTTGGAAGGATTCCACCAACATCAAATGTGCTAAGATAATAATTAGCTTTATAGGTTTATTGAAAAATTGTTATTTATGAAACATTATAAGAAATGATTCATCATTTTTTATGGTGTTAATTTTGCAAATACCTGGAAAATCTTCTTTGATTATTGAAATTTTGCTAGTCTTCTCCTTGGGTCAAGACTAGACCCTCAAGAATTCCCCTATTTTTTGTCAGTTCTTTATGAATCCCCTAAATATCCATGGAGTCAAATCCATTTAGGGTCTATCTTCCCTGCATATCATCCCTACTTCTGAGACTGGAGTTCCTTTCTTAACCAGTTTTTACCACTGTTATCAAGAGATATGCTACTAATTGCTCTCAGAATAAGTGGTTTCCACTTATTTGTGCATGAAGTACTAACTGAATATGTTATCAATAAAAGTGTACTCTATCCCCAAATCGTAAGCTATAAAAAATGTACTAGAAAATGTGTAAAGAAAAATTTAAAGTCTTCAACATATTGACATGATATATTTTTGTATTCTTAAACTTAATAAGAAAATTTTAACAAAAATTTGATGGCAGAGAGAGTACTGTGAAACAGCATTAGTACCTATTTACTAAACTCTTTATCCACTCAGTTTTAATATACTATTGTATACCTAGTTCAAAATAATAAATGTGTTCTCTTTTAATATTAAACTATCAGGACTAAATTATGAACAAGTAAAAAAAATCCCTAATTCTATCTGTAAGATAATAAAACTATGGAATTGTTAAACTTCTCTGATGTTATCAGTGGTTAAAAGCTCAAAGCTCAGAATAATAAAAAGACTAAACCATTTATAAATTTCGAACTCCCAGGAATATCCAGAATTAATACATACATATTTTCTCATTGAGAGTTTTAAATAAATAAAAAATAAGCAAGTGCTATTTATTTTTTTAAAAATCCATTGAAACACAGCTAGGCAAGGAGTGGGAGAAAGGTAAAAATCACTGAAATCTAAAGATCATGTGAACAGGTGTTTTTTTATAGTAAGATTCTAAAATTAAATACATTTTAAATGCAGTATTCTCTTAGTGACCTGCATTTACAACTGATCCCCAAGAAGAGAATGAATTATCCTATTAATTTTACTATTTAGACCAAATTCAGTTTTTTAAAAATGGTAACAATTAGTATAGTGTCTTAAAGTAGAACGAATTTGTTTCCCACTCACTCTGTGAAATAAATCATTTATTGAAATAATTTTAAATGAAAATTTATTATTAATTGCTGAATTACTCTCTTGTAAAGACTCTTGGTACACATATTTCAGAACTTGCTGCACTGCATTAGATTAGAAATGGATTCTCCCACACAATGGAGAAAGAGTGCTGCTTGACAGAGTTATGTGATACAGTTTCAGATGATTGAACATGATAGCCTTTTATTTAGATTGAATGGTAGAGTATAACTTGTTTAAGGCTTTATGTTTATTAAGTTATCCATATGGCACTGAATCTCATGCCAATTATTAACCTAGAAGGAGGACATGTTCAGCCTTGTAGACTATTCTGTACTGGTCATGTCATTTGGTCCTATATTTCCAATGACTTCAACACATCCCCACACTCAAATATTCCCATGCCTCCACTACGGTCCATGTTGCTTCGTGGCTTAAAGGCTATGCCTTTAATTGTTCTGGATTCCAGTCTCCTTAATCAAAATAGTGCCTTAATCATAGTGACTAGAACTTACAGGACATTTACCACATGCTAGGTACTGTGCTAAGCATTCTTCATGGACATTAGTTAACCCTCACACAAACTGTGTGAGTGCTTCAGGGAACATGCCAACAGATCCTAATGTGCATTTTCAGAGCATGGAAGCTGTGACTTAAGAAATTAAGAAATTTGCCCAGAGTTCCAACCACCAAGTGGTAGAGCCTGTGCACAGTCTGGCTCCAGACCCTACTCTTCACATCACAGTCCATGCCATCCAGGCACGTGGTCCTGTCACCAACTTGGGGAATGCACCTTCTGTCTGAAGTCCCCATCACTTCCACCCAGGACATTCTCTAGCTCTTCTTTCTACCCACTGCCCAGGGTTGTGCTTTTAGCCAGCTTCCCCAAGCCTAGATGGGAGCCAGTGAGGTTGGGGTAGAGCATGGGCTTTTCACCTAAAGTATGACTTCGTTTTAGCCTGACACATACAGGAAGCTTCCTAGGAGAGTGATGGTTTCTGTATGTAGGCTTCCAGGTGTACATTTTACATCAGACAATCTATCATTCAATGCTGGCCTTCATGGGAAAATGTATTAAGTCACAACAAAGCACCCACCTTATGGTAGGAATGCACCAGTATACAAGGTACAATGTCTGCTCTAAAGATTCAGTATCTACAGGCAATCTAAGAGTTCTGTCACCTCTTGGGGTCCCCAGTCTTGGTATCTGACTGCTTTAGAACAATAAGGTGACCAACTTTGTTTCTCATCCAGTATGCCCTTTATCTCTACTAGTTAAGTGTCTTCAGACAACTTTTTTGTCTGCCTAGGGCAAATGTCCTCTCTTCTTACAGTTAGGCCCAAGGGTGTCACCTTACAGCAATCTTGATTGCGCACCAAATACCCCAGCATCTTGGTTGAGAAATGGTGACTCAGAGGCAGAAGGACCCTTAACTTGAGGCTATTTGGTAGTAAAAGGAGACAAATGATTAGCCTGACTCTGAGAAAAGCCATGAAATCTCAGTGTAGGGCAATAGGCCAGAAGTCAGTAGATCATGAATAGTGGTCTAATTCGTAGGTAACTAGCAGTATTGACTACAGAAGACCAGTTGATTATTTCTAAGCAAAACTTAAGCATAGTTGTGGTCCTGGGATTCTTTGGTCCAATTAGGGTGGAGAAAAAGAAAGAAATGGAGGAGAACAGATACATTTTTAAAAATCATGATAAATATTTAAGAGATTATTTTCTTGAATTTGCATAATGGATTCTGAGATTTTTATTTTCATGGCAACTTTTCCTATTGATCTTTATGCCTCTTAGGCTAATGAACAATCACTCCCAGCCTGTAAAACCAACTACAGAATACTAGCTAATAGTGTAAGACAGGTGTGGACATAAGGCTGGATAGGTGACTACATAGTGGAATTCTTCTCCAAAGGTCAGTTTGCTCTCTGTGTGGCCTCAGAGACCCCTCAGGAGTCTGCAAAGGGGTCCCTCAACCCCCATCCTTTTAGTTATATATTTTTAACAATAGCTAATTTTTTTGTGTCTGTTATATGTACTATCATTTATATAACAATAGTTTGTTTTAGGTTGCTCTTATTTTTTATTCCAAATGTAGATTTTGAGAGTAGAGTTTTATCATAGTATTGATAGAGGAGGTAGAAAGAAATGATTTAGGCAGATAGTGAGGGCAGAGTCCTCAGCAGAACTTTCCTTCTAACAAAAAGTAGCCCAAGAAATCACTCCTTTTCTGACAAACACCAACCTGGAGGATCAGGCTGCAAACATAGATAAGGAAGCTGGAAGTTTGTGATGGGGGATGTTTGTAGTCGACAGATAGAAAGGGATACCTAGGGCCAGGCGTGTCCCCTATGGGGGTTCCACCTCCCCTTTTTAGCACGTGTACAGTAAGAAAGAAATAAGCAACATGGAATAGCTCAGGCTGAGGACCTACCTGCATAATAAAATGTTGGGGTGGGGGCTGCCAGAGATTCTCATTCTACGCGGATGATACACTTAGTCCTAACCAGTTTTTCGCACCCTCTGTAGATCAGATACTGCTTCCCCACTAGCTGTTGTATAAAGAGCCTTGAATTTCACTGTGGAATGGCTACCCTTTTTCTGGGACCCTCTCCTTAGCAAGAGAGCTGTTCTCTTTCTTTCTCTTATTAAATTTCTTTTCTAAACCTCAGGCTTCGTGTGTCCACATCCTTGATTTTCTTGGCCGTGAGACCAAGAACTGTGGGTGTCACCCCAGACAACAAGGCTGCTTCAGTCTACTGTACAGTTGTACTACAGGGATTTTCTTCATTCACTAATGGTTTTGTTTCTGTTTTAAAGAAAATGTGATATATCATCCTATTCTGGGATATCTTCTTTCCTAATAGATACTAGTCTTATTATGCTCCTTTTCTGGAGTATTATATTTTGAATAAAAATAACTCTATGATATACAAAAGTCAGGTTTCTTTTTCATAACCTTAAACTTTGACAATGAAATATTTTAATAACAATCAGTTTTTAAAACATAGCATGACAGCTTTGTAAAAATGGAGATATTATCTGGTACTGCTCTGACAAATATTTCACAGAATTATAAGGTGAAGTTATAATTTCTAATCAATTAGCAAGTATTTTTAAAAGTCAGTCATATGGAATTACTGGGAAATTCAAAACTATATGAGGCATGGTCCACGATCTTAAGGCACACACTGTAGACATGAAGGACCAACACAACATAAAAATATAGTCATGGTCCAAGAAAGAAAGTGACAGTTCAATGTAACAAGAAAGAAATGAATCTACACGATTACTTGCAAAGTGAATGGTATAGATAATCTGATCACTTCTTGGAAATGAACATGTGAGATAGATTTGTTTGTTGAGCATTTGATCAATACTAAAGAAATTACTACTAAAATTCAAAGTAATAATATAAGCCATTATTGGATTAAGAAGTGGCACAAATCTGACTTTAGATGAGGTTATACTTTTCTTAAAAGATTTAGCAATAGAACTTTGTTAAGACTGGCCTTTCTGTAAAATCAAAGCTTTACTTGATGACTAATCATACTTTGAAACTATCTCTGTTAGTTATAAAGCTCTAGTGTTTTGGATAATTTTAGTCAAAAGAAAGAACAAATATATTTAGGTCCTTACTGATATGGCTACTTCATTTACAGATGACTACACTTTATCTAAGGTTGGTGGTAAATTTCTTACACCTATAAATTTCTTACCATGACAAAAGTGTAGGTAAGTCCATTCCAGTTATCAAGGGTCCATTGCACATCTTTCACCATGATTAGCAAATATTTGTTTTCAAGAGAGTTACTCCACGCATTACAGCCTTAGATCTATTTTTTTTCCAGGAATATTAGTCTGGCATTAATGGGTTTTTCTCAATGTTTAATTAAAAAATTTTCAAACCTACAAAAAATGTCAAGAATATTGAAATAAACACCCATTAACTTTACTAAGATTTCACCAGTTACTGACTTTTTGAAACATTTTCTTGCTCTGTCTCTCTCTTCATACTACTGTAATAACTTCATAGCCATCTCCTGTTGCTATTGACTTGAGTTCAGGCATTGTAAATATCCACTTAAAATGTTATGTTATGTTAATCGTATCTGCAGGAGCCATTTGTCTCTCCAGTAAATTACATATCACAGTCAAAAGTGATCTCTTGTGGTTCTTGTGTATTTTTCATCATGCTTGTGCAATATTGCAAACCTTGAATAATACCATGGGACCTATATGAAGAGCCACTAGTGATACTGGAAGTGCTCCAAAAAAGCAAAGTCATGACTTTGGAAGAAAAATTTGAATTGCTTGATATGTACCACAGACTGAGGGCTGCAGCTGTAGTTGCCCATCATTTCCAGAAAAATGAACCCAGCATAAAGACCAAGGTAAAACAGAAAGAGGAAATTCATGAAGCCATCACTGTGCTCCACTAGCAAGCACAGAAACTTTGCACTTCTTGCAAAATACTTTTTTTAATTTTTATTTTAGGTTTAGGGGTACATGTGAAGATTGGTTACACAGGTAAACTTGTGTCCTGGGAGTTTGAAGGACAGACTATTTCATAACCTGATTATTAAACCCAGTACCCAATAGTTCTCTTTATTGGTCCTCTCCCTCCTCCAAACCTCTCCCCTCAAGTAGATCTCAGCGTCTATTGTTTCCTTTATTGTGTTTGTAACTTCTCATCATTTAGCTCCCACTTATAAGTGAGAACATGTGGCATTTGGCTTTTTGTTCCTCTGTTAGTTTGCTAAGGATAAGAGCCTTCAGTTCCATTCATATTCCTTCAAAAGACATTATCTTGTCATTTTTTATTGGCTACCTAGTATTCCATAGTGTATATGTACCACATTTTCTTTATCTGATCTGTCATTGATGGCCATTTAGGTTGATTTTATGTCTTTGCTATTGTGAATAGTGCTGCAATGAATATTCTCCTGCATGTGTCTTTATGGTAAAATGATTTATATTCCTGTGGGTACATAACCAGTAATGGGATTGCTGGGTTGGATGACAGTTCTGCTCTTAGCTCTTTGAGGAAGCATCATGCTGCTTTATACCATGGTTGAACTAATTTACACTCCCACCGACAGTGTATACATGTTTCATTTTCTCGTAATTTTGCCATCATCTGTTATTTTTGGACTTTTAAATAACAGCCATTGTGACTGGTGTGAGATGGTATCTTGTTATAGTTTTAATTTGCTTTTCTCTAATAATCAGTGATATAGAGCTTTTTTTTCATATGCTTGTTGCCTGCATATATGTCTTCTTTTGAACAGTGTCTATTCATGTTCTTTGCCCACTTTTTAATAGGGTTGTTTGGTTTTCTCTTATAA
This sequence comes from Aotus nancymaae, assembly GCF_030222135.1. Classification (NCBI taxonomy): domain Eukaryota; kingdom Metazoa; phylum Chordata; class Mammalia; order Primates; family Aotidae; genus Aotus; species Aotus nancymaae. The sequence continues at coordinate 11,080,634 of NW_026988450.1, read as the reverse complement.
ATTGTTTTAAGTTTCTAATAGGTGCTACATATTAGACCTTTGTCTGATGCATAGTTTGCAAAAATTTTTTTCTTATTCTGTATGTTGCCTGTTTAGTCTGTTGATGTTTCTTTTGCTGTGCAGAAGCTCTAAAGTTTAATCAGATCTCACTGGTTAATTTTTGCTTTTTATGTGACTTATTTTTGCTTTTGTGGTTTTGTTGTGAAATTTTTGCCCATTTCTATGTCTGGGATGGTACTGTCTAGATTATCTTCCAGGGTTTTTATGATTTGGGGTTTTACATTTAAGTCTTTAACTCATTTGAGTTTATTTTTGTATATGATGTGAGGAAGGAGTCTAGAATCTATCTTCCGCATACGGCTATTCAGTCATCCCAGCATCATTTACTGAACTGAGAGTCTTTTCCCCATTGCTTGTTTTTGTAAGGTTTGTTGAAGAGCAGATAGTCATAGGTGTGTGGCCTTATTTCTGAACTCTCTATTTGTATTCCACTGGTCTATGTGCCTGGTTTGTTTGTTTTATGAGTACCATGCTGTTTCGGTCACCATAGCCTTGTAGTATAATTTGAGGTCTGGTGATATGATGCATCCAACTTTGTTCTTTTTGTTTAAGGCTGCCAAGGCTATTTGAGCTCTTTTTTGGTTACTTATGAATTTTAAAATAGTTTTTCCAGTCTGTGAAGAATCCCATTGGTAGTTCGATAGGAATAGCATTGAATTTGTAAATTGCTTTGGGCAGTATGGCCATTTTCATGATATCGATTCTTCCTATCCATATGCATGGGATTTTTTTTTGCCATTTGTTTGTCTTCTCTGTTGGAGCAGTATTTTGTAATTCTCATTGTAGAGATCTTTCACCTCCCTGGTTAACTGTATTCCTAGGTATTTTATCCTTTTTGTGGCAATTGTGAATGGGATTCCTCTTCTGATTTGACTCTCAGCTTGGCTGTTGTTTGTGTATAGGAATGTTAGTAATTGTTGTAGATTGATTTTGTATCCTGAAACTTTGCTAAAGTTGTTTATCAGCTGAAGTGCATGGTGTTTTCTAGATATGAAATCATGTCATCTACAAACAGAGATAGTTTGACTTTCTTGCTTCCTATTCGAATACCCTTTATTTCTTTCTCTTGCTTGATTGCTCGGGCTAGGACTTCCAATACTAGGTTGAATAGAAGTGGCAAGAGAGGGCATCCCTGTCTTGTGCCAGTTTTCAAGGGGGAAGCTTCCAGCTTTTGCCCATTCAGTATAGTGTTGGCTATGGGTTTGTCATAGATGGCTTTTATTATTTTGATGCATGTTCCTTCAATACCTGATTTATTGAGACTTTAACATGAAGTGATGTTGAATTTTATTGAAAGCCCTTTCTATGTCTATTGAGATAATCATATGGATTTTGTCTTTAGTTATGTTTATGTGATGAATCACATTTATTGATTTGCATATGTTGAACCAAACTTGCATGGTGGAGATGAAGCCTACTTGATTGTGGTGAATTACTTTTTTGATGTGCTGCTGGGTTCAGTATGTAAGTATTTTGTGGAGGATTTTTGCATTGATGTTCATCAAGGATTTTGACCTGGAGTTTCCTTTTTTTGTTGTGTCTCTGCCAAGTTTTGGTATAAGGATAGTGGCAGCCTCATAGAATGGGTTGGGGAGGAGTCCCTCCTCCTCAATTTTTTGGAATAGTTTCAGTGGGATTGGTACCAGCTCCTCTCTATATATCTGGTATAGTTTGGCTTTGAATCAGTCAAGTCTTGGACTTCTATTGGTTGGCAGGCTATTTATTATAATACTGATTCAATTTTGGAGTTTGTTATTGGTCTTTTCAGGGATTCAGTTTCTTCCTGGTTCAGTCTTGGGAGGGTGTATGTGTCCAGGAATTTATCCATCTCTTCTAGGTTTTCTAGCTTGTGTGCATAGAGATGTTCATAGTAGTTTCTGGTACTTTTTTCCTGTGGGGTCAATGGTTGTAGATGTGTGATGCTTCTTCTGAGGCCTCTGTCCTTTTCTCCCTTGGTCTATATCTCTGTTTTGGTACCAGTACCATGCTGTTTTAATTACAGTAGCTTTGTAGTATAGTTTGAAGTCAGGTAGTGTGGTGCCTCCAGCTTTGTTTTTTTGCTTAGGATTCCCTTGGCTAAGTGGGTTCCATATGAAGTTTTAAGTGTTTTTTTCCAGCTCTGTGAAGAAGGTCAATGGTTGCTTGATGAAGATAGTGTTGAATCTATAAATTACTTTGAACAGTATGGCCATTTCCACAATATTGATTCTTCCTAACCATGAGCATGGAATGTTTTTCTATCTGTTTGTGTCCTCTCTTATTTCTTTGAGCAGTGGTTTGTAGTTCTCTTTGAAAAGATCCTTTACATCCTTTGTTAGTTGTATTCCTAGGTATTTTATTCTCTTTGTAGCAATTGTGAATGGGAGTTCACTCATGATTTGGCTCTGTTTGTCTGTTATTGGTGCATAGGAATGCTTGTGATTTTTGCACATTGATTTTGTATCCGGAGACTTTGCTGAAGTTGCTTATCAGCTTAAGGAGATTTTGGGCTGAGACAATGGGTCTTCTAAATATACAATCATCTCATCTGCAAATGGAGACAATTTAACTTCCTCTTTTTCTTATCTGATTGCTCTAACTAGAACTTCCAATACTATATTGAATAGGAATGGTGAGAGAGGGCATCCTTGTCTAATGCCAGTTTTCAGAGGGAATGCTTCTGGTTTTTGCCCATTCAGTATGATATTGTTGGCTGTGGTTTTGTCATAAATAGCTTTTATTATTTTGAGATACTTTCCATCAATACCTAGTTTATTGAGAGTTTTTAGCATAAAAGGCTGTTGAATTTTGTTGAAGACCTTCTCTCCATCTATTGAGATAATCATGTGGTTTTTGTCTTTGGTTCTGTTTATGTGATGGATTACGTTTATAGACTTGCATATGTTGAACCAGCGTTGCATCCCCGGTATGAAGCCTACTTGATCGTGATGGATAAACTTTTTGATGTGCTGTTGCAATTGGTTTGCCAGTATTTTATTGAAGATTTTTGTATCAATGTTCATATGGATATTGGCCTGAAGTTTTCTTTTTTATTTGAGTCTCTGCCAGGTTTTGGTATCAGGATGATGTTGGTCTCATAATATGTGTTAGGGAGGATTCCCTCTTTTGTATTGTTTGGAATAGTTTTAGAAGGAATGATACCAGCTCCTTTTTGTACGTCTGGTGGAATTCGGCTGTAAACCCATCTGGATCTGGACTTTTTTTGGTTGGTAAGCTATTAATTGCTGCCTCAACTTCAGATCTTGTTATTGGTCTATTCAGGGATTTAAATTCTTCCTGGTTTAGTCTTGGGACAGTGTAAGTGTCCTGGAATTTATCCATTTCTTCCAGATTTTCTGGTTTATGTGCATAAAGTTGTTTGTAGTAATGTCTGATGGTGGTTTGTATTTCTGTGGCTTCAGTGGTGATATCCCCTTTATCATTTTTTATTGCATCTATTTGATTCTTCTCTCTTTTATTCTTTATTAGTCTGGCTAGCAGTCTGTCTATTTTGTTGATTTTTTTTTAAAAAAAGCTCTTGGTTTTATTGATTTTTTGAAGGTTTTTTTTTTTCTGCATCTCCTTCAGTTCTGCTCTGATCTTAGTTATTTCTTGTCTTCTGCTAGCTTTTGAGTTTTTTTCCTCTCACTCTTTCAATTTTGATGATAGGGTGTTGATTTCAGATCTTTCCTCACTTCTCATGTTGGCATTTATTGCTATAAATTTCCCTCTAGACACTGCTTTAAATGTGTCCCAAATGGTACATTGTGTCTTCATTTTTGTTGGTTTTGAAGAACATCTTTATTTCTCTCTTAATTTCATTGTTTATCCAGTTGATATTCAGGAGCAAGTTGTTCATTTTCCATGTAGTTGTGTGGTTTAAGTGAGTTTCTTAATCCTGAGTTCTAATTTGATTGCACTGTGGTGCATGATTCTACACAACGTTGTTTGGCTAAGCACACTATTATAGTCCCACTCATAGAAAAACAAATTTCAGAAAAACTAGAAATTTTTAAATGAAATGTTTTATCAATGCAAAAAATTTTTAAAATTGAAATAAAGTTTAAATCAATATAAGCTTCCGAGCAGCTCATTTGTTAGCCAAGCCAGGGAAACTGTCTACTAAAGTTGAGTTAATTAAATTGTGTTTGATTGCAGCAGATGAATGAATGTGTCCTGAGAAAATAAACTTGATTAAAACTGTTAGCCTTTTAGTGTGAACAGTTGCTTGAAGAGTTGAGGACACTGAGGGCAACAGATGGAGTAAACATACTCTCCATATTCTTCCCAATAAGTACAGCTAAATGCCCTGGATAATATATACATAAAACACAAGAAGACTCTGAAAGGTGGAAAGAAGGAAACAGACTAGATAGAGAGTTTAGGGCCCAAGCAATGACATTGTAATGAGTTCCCTGACTTTTCTTTCTGACCCATATCCAATACTGAGGGCTGGAGAATCCAGAAACCTAATAATGGCAATGAAGACAGACGATAAAACCCCCCAAGTAAAGTTTCTGCTTACTCTAGCCAAAGGGCCAGGCAAGGGGCTACCTAACGAGAGAGTTTTCGGATAATAATCACTCCACCGCAGCCAAGTACCACAGACAAATAGGAAGTCAACCTTTTGCCCCACCAGCAAAGGTGTATTGGAGAACTTGGACATTCATCCTCACTCTTCAGGCTGAAGGGAGGGACCCCAACCCCCAACCATGATTGCCAGAGGCTGGGTGGGGAAACAGGATCTTTGTTCCTAATGGGTGGTAATGAGGACCCCCCTGCATTCATAGGGTGGGTGTGATGACAAGGGGAGCCTGGAATTCACCTCTACATGGGACAGTTGTCTTAGAGGAGGGCTAGTGGAAAGTCAGGGCTTTCACCACTTCTCAGAGACGATGAAGACCACTCCCCTTCCAATGTAAGTGGCAGCCATGTGGGGAGCCTGAATTTCCATCTCTACCAGTAGTAACAAGGAGTCCACCTCTCCAACTGTCAACAGAGGCCTAGTGGAGGCCCTGGGCATCCAACACTACTTGGTGAAATGAGGTGGTTCCCCTTCCCCACTGGAGTTTTGTCAGAGGGAGCTGCCAGAATACAAGATTCACAAAAGACCCAGTGTCTCATGGCACAGCTAAAGGAAAAGTGAATACTCTGAACAACTTTACACATCCATTTGACAAAGTACAAACTACTATAACTTATCCAGTAAGAAATAGATAATTTAAATGGCCCAATAACTATTAATGAAATTGAATTTGCACACACCCCCTCTCTGTGTGTATATATATATATGTGCAGATATATACATACATACATGTATATTATTAGAACAGAGTAAAAATCCAAGAATAGCCCCACACAGGAATGGCCAACTGATGCTTGACAATGATGTAAAGGCGATTTAATAGAGAATAATGTTTTTAAAAGCATGGTGTTGAAGAATTTGATATCCATAATAAAATATTAAATCTTGACATAAACTTCACACTTTATACAAGTATTAAGGAAAAGAGATTTTATATTTAAATACAAAACAGAATTACAAAACTTTCAGCTTATAAAATTGGAGACAAATCTTTGGGATTTTCAACCAGAGGTTGGTAAAAAAATTCTTAGATATGATACCAAAAGCACGTTCCATAGAAAAATAAAATTGATAAATTGGACTTCATCAAAATAAAAACTTTAGTCTGTAGAAGACTCCATGAAGAGAATTAAAAAACAATTTTTATACAGGAAGAAAATATTTGAATACCACGTATTTTAAAAAAAAAAAAAACCACTCAAAACTCAACAGTAAAAGGCAAACAATTCAACTAAAACATGGACAAAATATATAAGGAGAGGTTTCACTGGAGAGAATACATAGATGGCAAGCACATGAAAAGATGTTTAACCTCATTAGTCACCAGGCAGTGCAAATTAAGACCACAATGAGATACTATATACCTATGAGAAGACCTAAAATAAAAATAGTAATACCATCAAATGCTGGTAAGAATGTGGAGAAAATCAATCTCTCATACATTGCTGGTGGGTTTGTAATGTGACATACACCCACTCTGGAAAATATTTCGGCAGTTTCTTAAAAAGTTAAACATACACTTACTGATTGATTCAACACATTAATTCCTCAGCATTTATCACAGAAAAATTAAAATTTAGGGTCCACAGGGAAATTGATACTTAATTGTTCATAGCAACTTTATTTGTAATAGCCAAAACCAGAAAATAACCAAGATGTCTCTCAGTAATTAAGTAAACTGTGATATTTCCATACGAATCATCAATGTTAAAAATTTTTTAAAAACCTATTGATAAACGCAAAAACTTCGATTATCTCAAGGGCATTCATTATGAGTGTGGGAACAAATTGAGAAAGGTCACAGGCTGTATGACTTCATTTATAAAATGTTTTTTAAATCATGAAATTACAGAGATGAGAAGGAGAATGGTGGTTATCGGGTCAGAGATGGTGTTACTGATGGTGGTGTGACTTAAGGATTAGCACATGGGAGATCTTTGTGATGACTGAATAGCTCTCTATCTTGATTGTGTAGTGGTAGTCACACCAATTAATTCATGTAATAAGATGACAAAGAACCAGCTATTGCTTGTTCAAGAAGTCAATGTTGAGTTTGAGTGACTGAAGAATTAGCTTCTATGAAGTCTGCAAATATTTGAGAAAACTTTAATTTCTCAAATATTTCTCAAATGTTTGAAAAAACTCTAATTTCTCAAATGTTTCTCAAATGTTTGAGTAAACACTAATTTCTCAACTATTTCTCAAACGTCTGAGTAAACACTAATTTCTCAAATGTTTGAGAAAACTCTAATTCAGTACAACCTGAAGTGGAATCTTTGAAGTTCTGTTACATCCAATCATAGTAAAAATGTGTGTGGAGCAGAAAAAGATTTAGTTGGAAAAATTTACGAGGCTTTGAAAATGCAAAATATTTGTATTATTCACATGCAGGTAATTTCTGGAAGCTACTTGAACATTTCCAACAGAGTTTCTTGATAAAAATCATTAATACTAATTAAGTGAGATGTCCCCAAGAAAGATAATTCCATTTTTTCTAATTGGAGAAACTGTGTGAAACCTATGTGCAACTTAGATACAAAAATTTCACTTAATTATTATATTTTCAACTTTATCAATACAATTTTTGTGGAAATTCGTTTTCTCTCTTGTTATACACACACTTATCAGAATCCCTGATTTCACCTCTCACCCCACAAAGCCTAAAATACAGTCATGTGTTGCTTAATGACAAGGATATCTTCTGGGAAATGCATTGTTAGGTCATTTCATCATTGTGTTAACATCCCAGAGTGTACTGACACAAACCTAGATGGTATACCCTTCTACACACCTAGGCTAGATGGCAAAACCTATTGCTCATAGGCTACAAACCTATTCAGCATGTTACTGTACCGAATACTGTAGGCAACTGTAGCACAATGGTATTTGTATATTTAAGCATATGTGAACCTAGAAACAATAGACTAAAATATTCTATAAAAGATTTAAAAACTGGTACACCTACATAGGATATTTACCATGAATGGAGCACTCAGGACAGGAAGTTGTTGTGAATGAGTGTAGTGAGTGAATGTGAAGCCCTAGGATGACATTATTGTATACAACTGTAGACTTTTATAAACACTGTACATTTAGGCTACATTGAATTTATTTAAAAATATTTTGCTTTCTTCAGCAATAAATTAAACTTAGCTTACTGTAACATATATGTTTTTTAACTTTTATTTTAAATTCACGGGTACATATGCAGGTTGGTTATACAGATAAACTGGTGTCACAGGGGTTTGTTATACCAATTACTTTTAAATTTTAAACTTTTTGATTCTTTCGTAATAACAAAACACAAAGGCATTGTAAAGCTGTACAAAAATATTTTTCTTTATATCTCTATTCTGTGTTTTTTCTATTTTTAAATTTATTTACTTTTTATAGTCTTATTGAAAGCTAAGACATGAATGCACACGTTAGCCTAAGACTACACAGAGTCAGTATCATCATTATCACTGTCTTCTACCTCCACATCCTGTCCCACTGGAAGGTCTTCAGGGGCAACAACATACATGGAACTGTCATCTACTACAATAACGAATGCTTCTTCTGGATACCTTTTGAAGGACCTGCCTGAGGGTGTTTCATAGTTAACATTTGGTTTAATAAGTTAAAGGAGTACCGTTTAAAATAACCATTAAAAGTATAGTGTAGTAAGTGCATAAATGAGTAACATAGTCTTTTGTTAAAAGTTTACAAACATTGAAAGTTTAAAAAGTAATCTGTACAGCAAACCCCTGTGACACCAGTTTACCTGTGTAACAAACCTGCACATGTACCCAAGAACTTATAATAAAAGTTAATATACGTATATGTTACAGTAAGCTAAGGTTATTATTGAAGAAAGCAAAATATTATCATCATCAAGGATTATGTACTGCATAGAACTGTAGGTGCTAGACTTTTACGTAACTGCCAGCTTGTTTTAGATTTGTTTAAACCAGCATCATCACAAACATACAAGTAATGCTTCGTGCTATGATGTTACAATGTTAAGATGTGTAGGCAACAGGAAATTTTCAGCCCTTACCTTGTAAGACAACTATAGTAGATGCAGTCCATTGTTGACTAAGACGTTGTTATGTGGTGCATGACTATTTACTCTCTGACTGTTTTCAGAAAACAGTCCCCTGTGTCTATTGCTGCCATCTTTATGTCTGTGTGTATGCAGTGTTAAGCTCTTATTTACAAGTGAGTACATGCAGTATTTGGTTTTCTGTTTTGGCATTAATTCACTTAGGATAATGGTCTCCTGCTGCTTCCATGTTGCTGCAAAGGACATGATTCAGATCTTTTTTTTTTTTTAATTTAATCATTGTACAGTGTTCCATGGTGCATATGTACCACATTTCGTTCTTATGACTGTGTAGTAGTCCATGATGTATAGGTACATTTTGTTTATTCAATTCATCACCGATGGGCACCTGGGCTGCTATTGTAAATAGTGCTGTGATAAGCATGTGAGTACAGGTTGCTCTGTTCTTGTATTGCTTCATATGTAGTTGTCAAGAAGTCAGGGTCAACTTGATTGACTTTCCTTTGTAAATAACAGTAGCTTAGCTGAATATTATATTTGTTGGTTCTCACTCGCCAAGACTGTTTAAAATACCAGTCTATTGTTTCCTTGCTTTGTGTGTAGTTGCCAATAAATCTTTTGTCAAGCGTGTTTTCTTCCCTTTCTGAATGACACCTTTGTCCTAAAGCCCTGAAGATTATTTTCTCAATCTTCAAAGTCTGTTAGATTTATTAGAAGACATCAGTTTTCCCTGGTATACAGTGGACCCTTAGAATATGTAGATTTAGATCTTTTATTTCCAGAAGGTTTTCTTGAATATTAGTTTTACATTTTAATTGCATTCCATTGATTTCTTCTTGTTCTTCATGGACCATTATATGTATGTATATTATCTTCTTTGCTTATCATGTGTTTCTTTCAATGTGATTCTACTTTTTTTTTAAATTAATTTTATTCTTTTGGCTTTTTCTTTATCTACCTTACTATATTTTCATTTAAATTCCTTCTGCTCTGGGCTTTTTGTAATTTAGACTTTATTTCTCTTCATTTTGAACTCCTGATACCTACTGCTCTCAAAGCACAACTCTGGCACATTTCAAATCTCCCCATGAAAGGTGGTACACTATTAGGAATGATTTAGCTCCGTGTTCTGTCATCTCTATGCTCCAGGTTCTTTCCTCTTTTCTACGCAGTGTGTAATTGACTCTCTCTACCAGCATAGGTTCTGGAGCTGGGTATTTTGAATTTGGATGTTTATTTTTCTAATTATAGACAATCTGAAGTTTATTGTATTCTTTAAGTTATGCTAAAGACATATGTTGCAGCTGATCATTTTCATTTGCTCTCTCTCTGTGGATCTGTACATATATTTTAATCTTCCATATACTAATAGTGCATCACTAGATGTGCTATTACTATGTGCAAATAGCTCATTTTGGTGGCCCGGAAACACCCAAACAGTCTAAAGTTTTCTCTTATGTTAAATAAAACATTTTTTATTGATACAAATATTTGTGCATATTTGTGAGGTACATGTGATATTGTGTTACATGGATAAACTGTGTAATAATTCAGGTAGGGTATTTGGGGTGTCTATCTCCTTGAGCATTGATCATTTCTATGTGTTGGGAACATTTCAAATGTTCTCTTCTAGCTATTCTAAAATATACAATACATTGTTGCTAACTGTACTCATCCTACTCTGTTATGACCATTTGAAATTATTCCTTACATCCAGCTGTATATTTGTACATATTAACCAACTTCTTATTCCATCGCCCCACATCCTTCACAGTCTCTGGTGACTGTCATTCTACTCTGGACCTCCATAAAAGCACACATTTTAGCTCCCACATATGAGTGAGAACTTGAAATTTGTCTTTCTGTGCCTGGCTTATCTCACTTAACATAATGACCTGCAGTTCCATCCCTGTGGCTGTAAATAACATGATTTCATTTTTTATGTCCAAACAGTATTCCATTGTATACATATGCCACCTTTTCTTTATCCGTTCATCCATTGATGGACACTTAAGCTGATTGTATATCTTTGATATCATGCGTAGTGCAACAATAAACACGGGAGTGCAGGTGTCCCTTTGATACACTAATTTATTTTTCTTTGGATAAATATTCCATAGTGGGATTGCTGAAGTGTATGATAGTTCTATTTTTAGTATTTTTTTTTTTTTTACAAACTCTCCATACTGTTTTCCATAGTGGCTGTGCTAATTTCCATTTCCACTAACAGTGTATAAGAGTTTTCTACTCTCCACATCCTTACCAGCATCTGTTGTTTTTTGTCTTTTTTAGGAGTAGCCATTCTAACAGTGGTAAGATAATATCTCACTGTGGTTTTGATTGCCATTTCCCTAACAATTAGTGATGTTGAGCATTTTTACATATGCCTATTGCTCATCTATGTGTCTTTTATGACAAATATCTATTCATGCCCTTGGCCCACTTTTTAATGTTTTTTTTTTTCTCTTGAAATGTTTGAGTTCCTTGTATATTCTGGATATTGATCTCTTATTGGTTGAATAGTTCACAAATATTTTCTCTCATTCAACAAGTTGTCTCTTCATTCTATTAGTTCGTTTCCTTTGCCAAAGAGACTTTTAGTTTACTTTTATCCCATACACCTATTTTTGTTTGTGTTGCCTGTGCTTTTGAAGGCCTAACCATACCATCTTTGCATAGATCAATGTCCCGAAGTGTGTTCCCTATGTTTTGTTCTAGTGGTTTTATAGTTTCAGGTCTTACATTTAACTCTTTAATATGTCTTAAGTTGATTTTTGTGTATAATGTGAGATAGGGGTCCAGTTTTATTCCTCTGTGTATGGATAGCCAATTTTCCCAGAACCATTTATTGAAGAGGGTTTCCTTTCTCCAGTGTATGTTCTTGGCACCTTTGTCAAAATCAGTTGAATGTAAATACATGGGTTTATTTCTGTGTTCTTTGTTCTGCTCTATTGATCTAAGTGTCTGTTTTTATACCAATGCCATGCTATTTTGGTCATGATAACCTTGTAATGTGGACTGCTGGCAGTCACTCGTGTACTCTTTCCCATGCTGGGGACCCTTTCCCAAGTCCCAGCCCATCCAAGTGGAGCAGACTGCTTTGTTTCCCTTGGCTTCCTTGCTTTAGGTGTTTCCTGTCACTTCTCTGTAGAATTCCAATGTTCTCTCTTAGACGATATATTTGAAGTGTGATTATCTGCTTGCTATTTTGGTTCTTCTTTGTGGAAGAGGCAAATACCAGATGCCTCTAGTCAGCCATCTTGAAGTTGAGCTAAAGATAATGTTTCTAAATATGTCCCTACATGGCTACATACCTCTCAATTACTGTTTCAGATCACTGAAACAGAGGTTAAGCATGTATGGCATTATCACAAAGAAACAGTTATTATGATAGTATGGCATTAGCACAGGGCTGCACATATAAATCAGTGGAAGAGACTAAAGAGTCCAGAATTATATCACACATAAAAGATACATTGAGTTACAACCAAAAATGCCAATCTACTTAATAGGTAAGAAGTATACCTTCAAATAAATGATATTGAAACAAAAATAAAAAAGAATGTTAATCATTATGTCATAGGTGTGAATTTAATCAAAATCATAGACCTAAATATAACAGTAGAAAATAATAAAACTTCTGAAATAAAATATAGAAGAAAATTCTCTCAACCTTGGGGTAGGGGGAGATTTATTAATACATAAAACATTAATCATTTAAAAATGGATAAATTGAACTTCACTAAAACTAAATATTTTTGCTTTTTGAAAGATTTCATTAAGAAATTGATAAAGAAAGCCACAGGCTGGGAGGAAATATCTGCAATACATATATTTGACAAAGGACTTGTAGCCACAACTCAATAGTAAGAATAAAATCAACCAAGTAACGTAGAACAAAAAATTTGTATAGTTGCTTCAAAAAAGAGATCTACAAATGGCAAATAAGCACCTAAAAGATACTCAACATCATTAATCATCAGGGATATACAAATCCAGACCAGAATGTGTACCATTACTCACCAGCTAGAATGGCTGAAATTGAAAACATTAGCAATAAAAAGTATTGGCCTTGGAACTTTTGTATATTTCTAGTAAGAGCATAAAATGATACACTCACTTTGGAAATCTGTTTGGGAATTTTTTATAATGTTTACAATACATTTATCAAATGATTTAGAAATTCTACTTTTAGGTATTTACCAAAAAGAAATGAAAATATATGTCTACATAAAATCTGGCATGTGAACATTCATAACAGTTTTATTCATAATAGCCAAAAATCATAAACAACCCATGTTCATAAGCTGGTGAATGGATAAACAAACTGAGGTAATATCCACATAATAGGATATTACTCAACAATAGAAGGAATAAAATACTGCTCTATGCAATAACGTGGGTAGATCTCAAAAACATGATGTGACGCTAAAAAGCCAGGCACAAAGAGTATGTATTACATTGTTCTAGTTATAAGAAAATCTAGAAACGACCAATCTATTGTATAATGATGGAAAAATCATATGAGTGTTGACTGGAAGCAGAGGTGTGTAGGATTGACTGGAAAGAGAACAAAGGAATTTTCTAGAATAATAGGATTATTCTATATCTTACTGTGATGGTGGTTACATTTGTCAAAATCATCACACTGTTTGCTTAAAATAGATTCAACCTTTAAATGAAAGTTATGCTGTAATGGAGTTGATGTCAAACTATGAAAATGTTGAAAACATGTCCTTCCGTCATCTCTTCCTGTTATTTATTCTTTTGAAGAGATGGACTAATATAGGAAATTGACTTTTATAGTGCTTTCAGTTAGTGAGATCTCTTTGCACAATGTACTTTAAAACTGTTAATACTAATAAAGTTCAGAAATAGTCACATCTTTAATACTAAAATTATTAGTAAAAACATACTTTAATATTTCTATCACTTATCTTTCTAAATATTTTATCAAATACAGAACGCTGACGTTTTGGAAATGAGACACAGAGAAAGGACAGTTTCCTCTGATCATCCTGTAAATCTATTCTGTGTTGTTGCATGATTATTTTTCATGCATATGTTACTAGGATATTAGTCAAAATGCACCTGTTTGAAAATATGCTCCCTTTTCTTTCATTTTATGCTTTTCTAACTTTTGGCAGACATCTGTCTTCTACATCAGAAAAGTGAAAAGTCAAAAACCTCTTACTTCTTTGAGTGTTTTGAAGCTTCATTTTTTTTTTTTTTTTTTTTTTGTAATCTTTTCACTCCTCCAGTTTTGGCACACCTATTATTATTTTTTCCTTGTGGAATACAAATCATCCCGTTATAAGAGTAATTTGTTTGAAGACATCACTGACCGTAACCATCTGCTTCTAACTTCTAAAATTTGACCAGCAATGATCTTAAGAAAAACAGAAGCTTTCATTGATATAATCAATGGCTGTTTCTTTCATCAAATTCATGCTCCTTGTTCAGGAATGCTGAAATCTACATCCACACTGTCTGCAGGGTCAGTGCAAGTTGGAAAAGTAGACAGATGCCTAGACATGGTTGTTTCCTTAATAACCTAACTGCCAAATACACATGTACCAGATTGCTTGGGCTGACATAACAAAATACCACAGACTGAGTGGCTTAAACAACAATATTTTATTTTCTCACAGTACTGAAGGCTGTAAGTACAAGATCATTGTGCCATGGGATTGTTTTCTCCTGAAGTCTCTCCTTTTGACAGGCAGATGACTGCCTTTTGTCTGTGTCCTCATATAGACTTTCTTCTCTCTTGCAAACCTAGTTTCTCCTTATCTGTACAAATTTCTTTTGTTTATAAGAACATCAGTCAGATAAGATTAGAGCCCATCCTAATAGCCTCGTTTAATCTTAACCACCTCCTTAAATCTTTAAGTCTTATCTTCAAATACAGTCACATTCTGAAGGACTGGTGCTAAGGGCTTCAACAACACATGAATTTGGGGAGGACAATTCAGCTAATGATGACACATGACCCATCATCTTCTTCCATGAGGTTCTGTAGCCCCATAAGACACCAATTGATCCCCAAAGGAAAATCTGACTGGTTAAAATATTCTAGTAGATCCTCTATGAACAATGCTGTAAATCATCTTCCTCCTTCTCAAGTTTTGCCCAAATGCAAAGAACACATTGATCTCAGAGAATACCCACTTTTCCAATTTAGAAACACTTCTTTTTGCACAGAGTTCAACTATCCTATGTGAGCAAAATCTGAAAGGAAATTACTATCACTTTACATAAACATATACAGCTTGAATACTTAATCTTATCTGAGAAGCTGGTCTAATATGGTCCAGTCAGTCACTACATCTGGATCTTTCAAATGGAATTTCACCTCGATAGTGGCTGCCTCCAGAATTTGAGCCAAGTATTTTTTAAATAACATTTACCTTCTGCAACTTGAGCATTTGCAAGCATGTGGTTTACATTTGAGTCAATCTTCTCATCCATCTGCCCTCAAGAATAGATACATTTTATTATGCATTTCCTGAATTCACACCGAAAAGGTATTATTATCCTGAAACATCAGCAACCAAAAGGCAAGGGAAAGGATTGCATTTTAGTCAGCAGATGAGTCATTTTAAAAATGAACATAGCCTATCAGCTGGTCCTTATGGAAAGTGGAACAAAAGGTATGCTTTTTTTGTGTTCTGTCTTTTTATGTTGTAAACTATATGTCACCTTCAAAATGGGAAAAGACATCTAGAATGGAACTGATTTAACCACAAAAAGTTGAAGTTGAGACGAAATTGTCATTATCACTAATAGTTACTAACTTGCTATACGCAGAACTAATTAAATAGATACAATTCAGCCAAGGTGGTTTACACAAACTGTTCACACTCTTAGAGGCCCCTGCGATGTACCCACATAGTAGAAATAAATGAGAAGCTCCTTGCATGGAAGGCATTGGCCTGAACCTTTTCCTGGGTTCCTTTACTAACTCTGTTTTTCTCAGCACTTTAGATTTCTTATGATGGTAAAGTAGTGACGTGACCGCATTCAAAGAGATTCTAAACTAATTTCTTATAGGCCAAATTTGGCCCATAGAAGGATTTTGTTTGCCTCTCACAGTTTGTGTGTGTGTATGCATGTGTGTGTGTGTTTATTTATTTGTCAATTTGTTTGTTTGTTTTTAGACAGGGTCTCTGTCTCTCTCCCAGACTGGAGTGTAGTGGCATGATCACATCAGGCAGCCTCAACCTCCTGGGCTCAAGCAATCCTCCCCCTTCAGGATCCCAAGTAGCTAGGAGTATAGGTGAGCATCATTGCAACTGGCTAAATTTTTTTTTTAATTTTGTAGAGATGGAGTTTCACTATGTTGCCTACGCTGATCTCAAACTCTTGACCTCAAGTGATCCTCTCACCTTGGCCTCCCAAAAGTGTTGAGAATTACAGGCATGAGCCACTACATCCAGCATTGTCTTCTGCAGTTTTAATTCTTTAACTTATCTTCTACAAAATTAGAAATTTCATATAAAAATGTGGAAATTTTGTGGGGCTTTTTCCTAATATTAGTGGTGTTGGTGATAACTCAGGAAGTTGAACCCTGGTTTTAAAAAACATAGAGTCTGTCAATTTAATGGTCTTTTAGCAGCAGTCACATTGCTATTGAAGTAAAATGATGAATTTTGTTATAAAGGATAAAAATCATTGAAAATATAAACAAACTGCTATCAAAAGAGTTGTATGATTTATGGAAGGAAAAATAATCATGACTTGTATAACTATTGATCTTTGAGGTATAAATCAGCATGTGAAAAAAGGAAAGTGGATGAACATAATTTATTATGAAAACTTTTGGTAAATTTCAACATCACAATTGTTACAGCAAATGCCAAGGGATTTTCGGGGGTTGGTGAACATGGAGGACTAGTTTATAGGTAGAAACAATACTGAGACTTGAATACATTTTTATCAATGCAAATTTGATAAAATGGTGTAGGCAGTCTTATCTAACATTTTCATCAGCAAACTCAAAGAGAGAATAAATAGTAACATGGACAAACATTACAAATTTTATAAGTTTTTCTGAGTATTGAAATGCCATGGTGAGGATCAAATTGAAGAAATATCTTGTGGAGCTAAAGAAGTTATCATAAAAGTAGCACCCCAAATAAGATATCAGCAAGTATGAAGAGAAGGATTCACTTAAATGAATTCTACGAAATGTTAGGTGAACCTAACCTATGAATTCCTGAGAGTTTCCAGGAATTCAGAATTCTTGTTTCCAAATTTGAAAGATTAACATCTGTTGGGAATTTGAAAACTATCTTCCATTAATTTCAGGAGTTGTATGAAGTCAAAATTTCTAATTTTAAAGCACATTTTTCATTACTTATTTGGAAGCTTAACTGTTAGTCTAACTTGGCAAACATGAAAATTGTACAATTATTTATTTCGGGGTAAAACAAAAAAGTATGTAGATGAAAAACGTATGTGTGTGTGTGCGTGTGTGTGTGTGTGTGTGTGTATGTGTAGAGGATATTAAATGAATAAATGTACACATTTTGGTAAAATAGAAATGAGGTGAATCAGCTATTAATTTTGAAATACTATTAGATAGTTTCTAGTTCCTTATAAAATGAATCAATCTGCATTTGATACTCTGAATTACTTATTCACATTTTATTTAACAATAGGTAAAGCATCTTCTTAAAATTTACTTGATCTTCCTCTTCTGCTCTGTTTACTTTGCAAGGAAAGCAATGCTATAAATATTGAGATTTGTGTCAAGGGTTTCTACAATCACTCACAAATATAGACTTAAAGGGCTTAAAAACCCAATTGTTCACACACTTGTAATGATGACTCATATCTTATAAAGCTGCTTTGAAAACCCTCAGATCTTTCTGTACTTAAAAAATGTAAATGACTTTTTTGCCCATGGGGAGATTAATTCGCTAATGTGAAAAATTTGCTAGAGTGAAAAAAATGAATTCAGTCTTCCCCAGTATGAAAATTGCTCAAAGATTAATTTAGCCTGTTTAATTTAGCTCTCAAATGTTTCTCAGAGCTCTAAAATATTTTTCTACCTTCGTTGCACCTGGGGCATCAATTTGATTATTTTTACTCTTGATTTTAATGTGTCTACTTTCTTCTATATGAAGCTATTTTCATTTTCATTCAGTTCGTTTTACCCTTGGTTTCTTTTTCTTTTTTTTCCCAGAAGAGTATTACTATTCATATTTTGTTGATGATCTCTTCTTACATTATTTTAGGCTCAAAGCTGGAAGAAACTTATAATAGCTACCACGTTTTTTCTGTCCCCTTTCTAGTGAACATGAAGGACTAGTTTATAGGTAGAAAGGATAGTGAGACTTGAATAAGTGAGAATTTTAAAAGTTCTACTCTGTAGAATTGCTTACATTAAATAAAATAAAATGTCGATAAATCCAGAACACTAAATAAAGCTAAGGGCACTGTGTGTGTTTCCTCGGTGTTCCACTCAAGGCACGAAAGATGTCTGATGGGGCTTTTAACCTCAGATGTGTGAATTTACCCAACTGTGATGAAACAGAGAAAACACAGTTAAATTATAGCCCATTGAACAAGTTGTTTCAAATCTGCAATTTACATGTTTGATTAATCCATACGGGTGAGGGGAAGGTGAAGGATAGATAAATCATTAATGACTACCAGAGCACTGTACATGCAGGGAGGCAGCCTAACTCATGTGTTTACCTTTCCTAAGTGGCTTGTAACTGTTGTTCATTACCAGGAGACAACACTCAGCATGGATGACACATCCTTAGGCCAGGTGCTTCTGTTTATTGGGCACAGGATCTGATTTTGCCTCCCCTAATGATAAATGAATTCAAATAGCAAGAAGATACTATTTCAATGAGACTGGGGAAAAGATGCAACCTATAAGCTGTCTACAGACTACAGAATAAGTGAAATGTTATGACAAGGGGAAAATATGTTGGTAACATAGCTTGTCTCATATTTCAACAGCAAAATTGAAACCATACTCCTGAATGGTACAGACTGTGACAACAGAAAAAGTACTCTGAAATGCTACTGTTTCAAAAAGTTTCAGGCAGATCATCCTTTGTCCAACAATTTTAATGTGTAGGACAAATATATTTCAGGGGGACAAAGCAATTTTGATCCTAAGTCTGGGTTGGGTGGTTGAGTGGGGTAAGGTTTGAAGGAAGAAGCAAATGCTAAAATAAAAGAAATATATTCTTTAAACCAACAGTAATGTTATCCTAATAAAATGTTATACACAAAACAGAGCCAAAGTCAGATAATTGAATGAAAAAGTGAGTATCAGAAAGGTCTTATTATTGCCCTACAGGTTAGAATGTATATGACTAAATCAGTCATACTCATTATATAATCTTGAATTTTGTATCCCTATTATTTTGAATCAAAGTCAATATAATATTTTTATCTTGGTATCAGTTACATTATTTCCCAGATAATTAAATACCTAAGCAAAAATGAAAGCAACAAATCATATCTAATCTAGATTTGTTATTTTTGATTTTAAAATTTTATTTTAATTTTTTTCTTATTATGGCTAAGAATAATGGTTAAGAAAATAGCATAATACAATATTCACTTTTCAAGCAAAAGTGCCTGCAAGCCTCATGTAATGATAATTTCTCTCAATGTATTTTTAGGTTAATGAACCTCAGACAAAAATTCAAATTCTCAGATAATGAGTGAACCATTAAAGGGCTCAACTCATCACCTGTGAATTTAGAGGTTTATACTCAGCAAGTGTCAAACAACTTTTAAAATTCTTCTCTGAAGCAGGGCTGTGGAGGGAGGTTCTTTAAAATTCAAAGAAGGCAGGAACATGCAATATCTCTTATTCTGAATAAGTGGTGCTCCAGGAGGCTCATGGCAAATATGATCCAAAGGCACTTTGAGGGTGAGGACTTTCTGTTGTGCATACTCTGCATTCCTGCTGATGGAATATAAGCCTCACTCAGGTGTGCAATGAATGCATTGATGAATGAATGAATGAACAAACAAATGAACAAATTAATGAATGAAACACTTTCTCTACTGACTTTGTGAATCTTTATTCTCTGTTTCAGTGATGTTGATTGCTCCTGATTTTCCATCTAACTCTTGGGCTGCTCCTCCGTGTGTGTGTATGTGTGTGTGTGTGTGTGTGTGTGGTGTGGGTAAGGGTGTGCACACATTCACATGCCTTTGTCTCCTTGTTTACTGATCCATTAAATATCTTTGCTCTTTAAGATTTGATTTTCTTCATTTTCTTCTCCCTCTGGTCTACACTTCATAAGTAGGGAGCTATTGTTGCATGGTTTCACAAAGGCATTCCTGTGACTCCTGAATGCATATCTGAAAACATTTTTTCAGGGCTCTAGAACCACACATGTATATGCCAAGTGGATATTTTCACTTAATGTTTTGCAAGTGAATCATACCATTTGTGATGCAAACAAATGTTCTCCTTTTCCAAATTTGTTATTTTTAGGTTCCCTTTCATCCATACCCTGGAGCCAAAATGGTTATCTCAGCATCCTAACCTTTGTTCCGCACCCATCAGACATCAGGTCCTGACATCTATTTCCTTAATATTTTCAGATTCTCCTACTCCTTGTCTTTCCCCCTTGACACTAGATTGTTCTCATACAAATGACTTTCAAGTAATGTTGCTCCAGTAGCCTTCCAACTGTCCTCTGCCTCCTCCTCTCCCTCCCAACTCTTTCTTCTATGTTGCTATCATTGGGATTTTTTGAAAATGTAGTATGATGTGTCACACCCTTTTCAAATCTCTTTATTATTTTTTTCTAAGTTTTTGCAGTAAGACAACCTCTTCATTTTAGTACACAAGACCTTGCAAAAACTGCCTCCTCCTTTCTGTAGTAGCCTCTCTCCTCTTGTGACACATGCTCCTGTTACATATACCAAACTGCTTATAAGTTGCTCTGTTTTTTTACATGCTCTCATATCCTCATACTTCTGTACTTCTCTCTGAAATGTCTGCCTGAGTTTCTTGTCTTCCCTCTGCCTAACTTTCTATAGTTTACATTATCAAACTATGTTAAGCATCATCTCTAGGAAAACATTTCCTCTTCCTCAACTCTACTGTGATCTGTATGGTTAATATGTATCCCTTTTATTCTCGTGTCATTCTAAAAGCATAACACTTATCATGTTGTTTGATAATTTATCCCTCCATTGGCTCTTCAAAAACAAGTATCTTTTTGTTCAACTTCGTGTGCCCAGAGCATCTCATAGTGTCTGACGTAGACACTCATATTTTTTAAATTTTACTTTTAAAATTGATATATAAAAGATGCATGCATTGTCATGATACATGTGACAATTTAATAAATTTACATAATTTGCAAAAATCAAATCATTTTAATTGGGATACTCATCATATTAAATATTTATCTTTATGCTGGAAGCATTCAAATTCTTCTCTTCTAGATATTTTGGAATATATAATAGATTATTGTAAAACACAGTCACCCTACTGATCTATCAAACATGGGGTCTTTTTAAATCAAATTTTATATTTGTATTCATCAACCTCTCTTTACTTTAACTCTATACTTTAAGTACATCTCCCCTCATATTTTGATTTATGGTGTTCCAATTTATATATTTTCATATTACCTATCTCTTAACAAGTTACTGCAGCTATTATTGTTTTTGATAGATTTGTCTTTTGGGCTTTATACTGTGTTACAAGTAGATTGTACACCACAATCACAGTATTAGAGTACTCTGGGTTTGTCCATGTACTAATTTTATTAGTGTATTTTATACCTTCAAATATTTTCTTGTTGCATGCTTGTGATTATTTTCTTTCAGACTGAAGAATTCCCTTTAGGATTTCTTGTAGACATATCTGGTGATCATGAATTCTCTCAGATTCTGTTTGATGGGGAAAGGCTTCATCTCTGCTTCATATTTGAGGGATAGCTTTGCTGAATACATGATTCTTGGATGGTAGTGTTTTCTTTCAGAACTTTGAAAATGTCAAGCCACCATTTCTTGACCTGTATAATGTTTGTTGAGAAGTCTATTGCCAGATAAATTGGAAATCTTTATGTGTTATTTTCTTCTTTTCTCTTGCTGCTTTTAGGATCTTCCCTTTGTCCTTGATTTTTGAGAGATTGATTATTATATGACTTGGGTAGTCTTATTTGGGTCAAATCTGTTCTCTGTATTTTTCTGTACCTAGTTAATTATCTCTGTCTTGAGTTTTGGAAAGTCTTATGTTATTATTTTCTTAAATAAGCGTTCTATCACTTGTTGTTGCTCAACTATCTCTTGAACATCAATAATTCTTAGTCATGGTCTTAGGAGGTAATTTCTATATCTTGTAGGCAATCTTTATTTCTTTTCATTCCTTTTTCTTTTTTCCTCATCTATGTATTTTCAAATAGGCTTTGAGCTCACTGATTCTTTTTTTCTTTCCTTTCTTGGATCTTTACTGAACTCAAGAGCCTATAATGAATTTTTCATTTTAGCAAATATATTTCTTAGTTACAAGATTTCTATTGTTGTTGTTTTTTTTAATGTTTTCAATTTCTTTGTTAGATTTCTATGATAAATTTCTGAATATTTTTTGCATGTGTTATCTTGGGGATTATTGAGTTTCCTTAAAACTGCAGTTTTGAACTCTTGGTCAGGGAGCTCACATATCATTATCTCACTAGGGCCAGTAACTGGTTCCTTGCTTTCCATTTGGGGAGGTCATTGTTCCCTGTTTCTGTGGTTTCTTGTGCAAGTAAGTTCACGTTGTTCCATAAAAAGATAATGATTTATTCTAGTCTTCTCTTTCTGACTTGTTTGGGGTTTTATTTGATATGTTTATTTAGAGATTCTTTGTAATCTACCTGGCGCTTGCTTTTCTTCCTTTTTTCCTGCTAGATTGCTGCCAGCTTTTTGGCACTAGATAGTGCCTTAATAATAATAATGAGTAATGTGGGAAGGCTTGCTAAGGGTTCATGCCCAGGAATCTATGGAATGAAACTTTTATAATGTGATGCTGCTGAACAGCCACTCTAATTTGGAAGCTCTTTTAGCTAAGTTACAGAGCAGGTTTTCAGGGCTGGGGATGGTAGTCTCAGTTTCCCCCTCTGGATGTCCTCAGGGATATTTCTATTTTCAGTCATTTGTGATGCATTCTGTGGGTTGAGGCAGAACCAATCTCCTACCAGGGAACCCAAGATGGTTGGTAAGCTGATTGTCCACCTCAATCTCACTGTGTCTTGTATAGAAACCATGAGAGGGGGAATTCTTTCCCATGCATTTGGTGCTGAGATGTTTGGAAAAAAGGGTACTGTAAATACAAAACTCTGATACTCTTACCATCCTATAGCTTAGGAAGTGACTTATGTTCCTACCTACCCTAGAATATTACTCAATGCTGTGTATTTGTTTTTGTTTTTTGTTGGGGAGAATGAAACCAGTTTGCTTCCTCTCTGCCATTTTAGAACTGAAAGTCTCTTCTTAGTAGAACTCATTATTGTTTGTGGAATAGATGAACTCACAAATTCATGGTTAGAACTCTGGGATTTAATTATGGCTTAGACATGGAAGAAAACAGGATTCTGCTAATAGGCAATTTGGTTCTAACATATTGTGATTTTTCAGAAATCATTCAAGATATTTAGCTTTTAATAATAAAATTGAAAACATATTGTTAATACAGCCATAAGAGTAAGGTAGTGTTACGGCTTTGGATTTAATCTCCCAGGTTTAGTGATTGTTTTCATTAG
Organism: Aotus nancymaae; assembly: GCF_030222135.1. Classification (NCBI taxonomy): domain Eukaryota; kingdom Metazoa; phylum Chordata; class Mammalia; order Primates; family Aotidae; genus Aotus; species Aotus nancymaae. The sequence continues at coordinate 11,057,221 of NW_026988450.1, read as the reverse complement.
CCTTTGGGTCTTCTGTTCATGTGAAACTTGGACTAAACTGAGCTTCTTGAGTTTCATTATGAAACTAGAGCTTGTATCTCCTAATATCAAAACCTCAGTTTAAAACTCAGCGGTTTCACAGGGGATCATTTCATAAAACAATTTTTGCTGTTTTAGAATTGAGTGATAGCCAAAAGTTTTAGCAAAACATCTGAGCAAAATTACTCCCAGTACTTCACTAAATGGTGAATAAAGTAATGGTAAATATAACAAAACTGAAAAGTAGGGAACCCAGTTACATTATTTTAGCTATAAATTAAATATATTTGGGGCAAAAGTCTGTGGTTTTAGGAAAATTTATGACCTTAAAATATTCGCTGTATCATCTAAAATTTTTGACCTACATCTTGCATTTATACTTTCCATTCCCTTCAATTTTTCGGAGAAACTCTGACCCCAACCCTAGGTATCCAGAACATTTTTATCTATTTGTGTTTTTCTTTTCTTTAAAAGAAAAGTGAGTTGAAATTACTTGGAGCCAATTTGCTGTGAGAAAAATAGGAACACTGTTTAACCTCCTGGTGTCTCATTTCTCACTCACAGGTACTGTGATAGAAGGTGCAGTTAACTCTATGTAGGTTACTTCAAGCAACAAAGTGTATTGATCATTCTACAGAAAACAAATGCAAAAGACAACTTTATAGTTGGGCTAAGTGCTCAATATTCAGAGTTGTTCATCTATCCAATTTCAATGTAAAATTGTCATAAGGTTCTTATATTTCATATCCCATTAAAATATGTCCACAGGTTTAATGTCATTTATAAGGTCTGTGTTACCATGATGTATAATCCACATAAAATTTTAAAAATTAAATTAATATTACCTTATGGCACCTTTTGACTTCTAATATTTTGCTCACTAGCTTATTTTTAAGTCTCATAGGGAGCATATAATTTCATATAAGGTCAATCTCCTCAAGTTATATGTTTTACAGTGTATCTTTATTATTACTTAGCCTCACTTATTAACTTTCATTGGCACCTGAAGCAGTGTTTGTTAGTAAAACAAACTAGAAAAGAAGCTATATGAATGTTTTTAAGGATGCACAATGTATGCTATGTTACATTTTAAAATCACTATTTACATTCTATGTAATTCTTAATTACAAAATACACGCATGATCATTTTCCTATAAAAAACAAATGCTAACAACTAATTTAGATGTTGTGTAATTTCTACAAAATCACTTGTGTTAGTTGAGATACAGAAAATATGCCAATAATTTGAATGATAAAATGGAAATATAAAGGAGAATCAACATCCAGCATGTCAGTATGAAGAGTCCTTTGGGCCTGCTCCCTGTTAAAACTAGTAAAAATTATTTTTAAAAATCACTAAAAACCATCTTAAAGCTTCTAAAAATGGTCCTCGGGGCATAAAAATGAGGAGGCATCTAGAAATAGAAGTACCATTTGACCCAGCAATCCCATTACTGAGTATATACCCAAAGGATTGAGGGAATGTGTTCTCTTTCCAGGTCCACAAAGGGGCGTAGTTTTAAGGGCAAGCACTTCCTAGCACCATGTCCCCCTCCCATCTCTCTCCATCTGGGAGACTTAACAGTTTATGTTTCAATTTCGCAGGCTTGGGAAGAAACTAAGAGTCAATCACTCCAGCCGAAGTTCTAAGGAACTCCTTTCATTGGCCTGGAGTCTTAGAGAAGGTGGGAGTTCCTCCTGGATTAAAACTCCCCTTCTTCCACACCCCTTCGAACTCCATGTTTGGGATCCCTTCTGTGAGCATTCCCTTCGTGGGAGGCATCTTTCTCTCTCCTGGGTTTTCCCTCTGGAGTCCCCTTCCATGAACACCCCCTTCATGGAAGCCTGTCTTCCCCTCCTAAACTCCATCTCTCTCTATGCCCTTCCACTCAATGTGGAAGCTGCTTTCCTCTCCTGGATTCCATCTTTCTGGATTTTCTCACTCAGTGTGAGAGTTAGCTGTTTCTTTCTCTCTCCTTCTCCTGTTTCTTTCTCTTTTTAAATAAATCACTTTCTACAACCACTTTTGAGTCCAGCATTTATGGCGCACCGTGCCGTGGTCCACTCTCTCATTCTTGAGAGGGCAGGAGACCAAGAACCTGGAGAAATGTCCTCTCAGGGGAGCTGAGGGCACTCTGAACCTCTGAACCCCAGTATTACAGGATTATAAATCATTCATTATAAAGACACATGCACATGTACGTTCATTGCGGCACTGTTTAAAACAGCAAAGACTTGGAACCAATCCAAATACCCATCAGTGATAGACTGGATAAAGAAAATGTGGCACATATACACCATGGAATACTGTGCAGCCATATAAAGGATGAGTTCATGTCCTTTGCAGGGACATGGTTGAAGCTGGAAACCATTATTCTCAGCAAACTCACACAAGAACAGAAAACCAAACACCACGTGCTCTCACTGGTAAGTTGATGTTGAACAATGAGAACACATGGACACAGGGAGGGGAACATCACACACCAGGACCTGTTGGGGGTGTGGGGGGTAGGGGAGGGATAGTAAGGGGTGGGGTGCTAAAGGAGAGATAACATTAGGAGAAATACCTAAGGTAGATAGATGATGGGGGAATGGATGCAGCAAACCACCATGGCACGTGTATACCTATGTAGCAATCCTGCATGATCTGCACATGTATTCCAGAACTTAAAGTATAATTTTAAAAAATGAAGAAGCCTCTATTTAAAAAAATCTATACAATTTGTAGAAAGAGAAACACAATGGTATTTCAATCAAGACCACTCTTTTGCTCTTCTCTTCCAGCTCAGAAAGTAGAAACAGCACTGCAGACTGCCAAGGTTAAGAACACAGGGCTCCTTCTTTCCCCAACTCCCAGTGGGAGCACTTTCTTTCTGAAAGGAGCAGGATGTCAGTATTTGTCATCCTGCCACCAAATACCTGGTTCTGAAGCTAAATTTTGGGCAAGTACATTTGAGAACTGGGGCTTCAATCATCTTCCCAGACTCCCCTTGTTAAATGGAGGCTCTACTGGGGCAGGAAATTATAGAGAATACTCTGACCCTGACTGCCCTTGCCCTGGCTCATAAGACAGTGGTTACCTGCTGGGAGAGGCAAGCCAAGAGACCCTTAGGTTGATGTTTGTTCCCTTCCATCAAGCACCTAGCTCCTAGAGCTGACGTGTCACTCAAAGAAAAGTTTGCCTTTATTTTCCACTCCAAGATCCATAGCTCTGGCTTAAGGATTTTGTCTGGAGTCAGAAACAGGTTGTAAAACAGATACCACCTAAATTTTATTCCAAAAAAACTGACCTTATTTACTACAGAGTTTAAGCTTAAGGGTTTTCTCAAAAACAGTGGAGGTTGTAGTGGGGAAAATTGGGAGAGATTCAAGATACAGGCTAAACTACAGGCTTAGTTTGTAGGAGAGAGTTGGGGAAGGAGATGATTGGGTGGCACTCTCTTGAAGTCAGAACAAATATCAAACATTGAGCTTGCAACTGTTTCTGCAAAGAAACCCAAATTTGATTGGATTCATTTGTAGAGCAATTTATGCCACAGAATATTGTTCAAACAATAAAACAATCAGCCTGTAATTTAGTGGAGCCTAACAGCTGGGTATGGATGGTCAAGAAAGAGAAAAAGGAGGCCTGCTAAAACTACTTTAATTCCAGCGTAACTTTGTATATATCCAAAACAGTGCCTCCTTTAGAAGCAACATCATAGGGTTAATAATATGGAATGGGAAGTAGGCTACACTAAACTAATTCAGCCAGTCAGTAAATGAACAAAGTCGCAAATACAAATTATAAACCACATGGTGAGAGGAAAACAGTACCCAGAGTTATTTTGATATATTATTTTAATTTTTGGTTTCTATCAATAAAAACAACAAAAATTGACACATGAAAAGAAACAGGAAAGTAGGGCCATATACCAGAAATAAAACAATTTGGTAGAAATTGTCCATGAGAGAGACTAGCGGGATTTAACTGAAAAATAACTTGAAAGTGGCCATTATAAATATATTGACAGTACTAAAGAAAACCTTGATTAGAGAAGTAAAGAAAGATATAACAATGTTGCATCAAACAGAAAACATCAATAAAGAAATGGAAATTATAAAAAAGAACCAAGTAGAAATTTTGGAGTTGAAAAGTACAATAACGGCCGGGCGCGGTGGCTCAAGCCTGTAATCCCACTTTAGGAGGCCAAGGTGGGTGGATCATGAGGTCAGGAGTTTGAGATCAGCCTGGCCAATATGGTGAAAACCTGTCTCTACTAAAAATAGAAAAAATTAGCTGGGTGTGGTGGCACGCGCCTGTAGTCCCAGCTACTTGGGAGGCTGAGGCAGGAGATTTGCTTGAACCCAGGAGGTGGAGGTTGCAGTGAGCCAAGATTGCACCACTGCACTGCAGCCTGGGCAACAGAGGGAGACTCCATCTCAAACAAAACAAAACAAAAACAAACAAACCAAAATCCATCTCATGAGAATTTATGGTTTGTAGGGCATGACTCCCCAGACCCCTTAGGAATCTGGGCAAGATAAAAAAATCAGAGCTTAATCCTCAAAGGGAACCTGAATAAGATAAACAGCTGACTTCTCCATAGAAAGGTAGTAAGATAACATATTTAAAGATAAAAAAGAAATGAAAATCAAGATTCCTACATCCAGCAAAGGTATCTTTTGAAAGAGAAAATGAAATAAACATATTCCCAGATAACTGAAATAATTTGCTACAAGAAATACTAAGGGAAGTTCTTCCAACTGAAAGTAGATGATGACAGATGGTAATATGAATCCACTAGAAGAAATAAAGAGCACTGGTAAAGTAATTATGTATTTATAAAAGATGGTACAAATGCATATTTTTCTCATTTATCATCTTAGCTACTATGAAAAGCAATTATAGAAAATATTATGAACCATAATGTATTGTTGAGCCAACAATGTATAGAAGTGTAATACATTTGTAATGTGGTGCCAAAAAACAGCACAAAGGAAGTGGATGGGAGCAAAGCTGTTTGGGCTCAGAAAATGACTACCAGTGGTAGATTAATAGGTACAACTATGTATTAAGTTTTGTAACATTAATAGAGGTAACATGTAATAATAATGTCACAAAAAAGAGGAAAAAGTAATATAAGGGCAACATTTTAAATTTATATACTAAAAACATATATAGCTTCAATAGTAGAGAAGCAATAAAGATACAGCAAAAACTGACCAAAATAAAGGATAAAATAGACAACTGAATAGTAAGAGTTGCAGATGTTATTGCCTCACCCTCAATAATAGAACAGCTATGCAAAAGTTCAACAAAATTAAGAAGAAAATAAAAACACAATGAAGATACAGCATAGCAAAACTTCTGAGATGCAACCTAAATAGTGCTTAGAATAAAATGTATAGCTGCAAATACCTATGTTATGAAATAGGAAAGATAGAAAAGTAATAGCTTAGCATTTCCTCTTAAAACACTGGGAACAGAAGAAAAAAACTAAATAGAAAGTAAGTAAAAGGAAATAATGAAGATTTGAGTGGAAATTAATAAAATCGAGAATTTAAAAATGGAGAACTTAAATGAAATGAAAGGCTGATTATTTGAAAAGATCAAAAAAATTGACACACAACTAGTTAGAGTGATCAACAGGAAAGAGAGAGAGCGAGAACTCAAACATAATCAGAAATGAAAGGGGGGCATTGATAACTAAACATAGAAATAAAAAATATGTTAAAAATGCCATGAAACATTGTATGTGAATAAATTAGACAATTTAGTTGAAATAAATACGTTTCTAGAAGGACACAGACTACCAAAACTGACTAAAAAAGAAATAAATTAGCAAATAGATCTATTTCTTCTTTTAAATTTTTATTTTATGGGAAAAAGATCATTCAGAAAAATTTTGGCTTTTTTGACCCAGCAGTTGCTTTTACTTTTTTCTTTTTTTAATACACTTTGTTTTTTAGAGAGTTTTATGTTCATAGCAAAATAGAGCAGAAGTTACAATTTCCCATATACCCTCTACCTCAGCACATGCACAGCTACCCCCATTATCAACATCCCCCATTAGAGTGTCATAATTGTTACAGTCAATGAACGTACATTGACACATCATTATCACCCGAATCCATAATCTACTATACTTAGGGTTTACTCTTAGTGTTGTACATTCTATGGGTTTGGACAAAGTATAATGGTATTTATCTACCATTATAATATGATACAGAATAGTTTCATTGCCCTAAAAGTACTCTGTGCTCCACCTCCCTCTCAACCCTTGTCAACCACTGATCTTTTTACTGTTTCTATAGTTTTGTCTTCTTCATAATGTCATATAGTTGGACTCATACAGTTTGTAGCCATTTTAGATTGGCTTCTTTAAATTAGTAAAGATTCCTCCATGTCTTTTTATGGCTTGATAGCTTATGTCTTGTTAGCACCAAATAATATCCCATTTCTAGATGTACCACAGTTTATCCATTCAACTACTATTAAACATCCTGATTGATTCCAAGTTTTGACAATTAAAAATTAAGTTACTATAAACATCAATTTGCAGGTTTTTGGGTGAACTTAAGTTTTCAACTTTAGTTTACTTTTTCCAGGCCTATTTTTAAAGTTTTCTTTTATTTTTAATTGACACATAAATATTCCACATATTTCTTGGGTATTGTATGATGTTTTGATACATTTGAACATTGTGCAAATAGATATATCTCTACAGTGAAGAGATTGAGTAGTAATTTTTAAAAACTACCCACAAAGGAAATCTCAGACCTAGGTGACTTCACCATTGAATTTTGCCAAACATTTAGAAAAGAATTAATGCCAATTTTACATAAACTTTTCCAAGAAATCGAAGAAGAGATACCACTTCCCAGCTTATTTTATAGGGCCAGTGCTCCCTGATATGAAACTCAAACACAACACATGACAACCAGAATCAAAATCTTTTATGAAAACAAACAGCAAAAGCCTCAACAAAATGCTGCTAAACCAAATACAGCAACATGTAAAAAGAATTATACCTCACGACAAAGTGAAATTCATTCAAGAAATACAAGATTGGTTTATATTCTAAAACATATCAATAGAATAAAACCAGAAAAAGATATGAATATCTCAATAGACACAGATAAAGCATTTGATAAAATACAATCCTCTTTCATGATAAAAATTCTCAACAAGGTCAGAATAAAAGAGAACTTCCTCAACATGATAAAAGAATTTATGAAAAGCCCACAGATAATATACTTGCTGAAAGATTAGATGCTTTTCCCCTAAAATTAGCAACAAGGCAGGGAAATATGCTTTTATTTCAACAGTGTATGTGAGATACTTGCCAAGGCAATGAGGTTAAATAAATAAATAAAACCCTCAGTGGAAAGAAAGAAGTAAAATTAGTTATATTCACAGACAATATTTATGTAAAAAAATTCAAATCCTAAAGAATCCTCTGAAAAACTGTTAAAACTAATATAAAGTTCAAAGAGTTTGCAGGACATAAGAACACTATACAACAATCAATTGTATTTCTCTACCCTCACAACAAACAGGCTGAAAATAAATTTCAGAGAACCATTCCATTAAAAATAACACCACAAAATAAAATAGGAAAAAGTTAAACAAAAAATTGCAAAACTTATATTCTGAAATCTATTAAATGTTGTTTGACAAAATTAAAGAAAATTTAAATAAATGAAAAATAGCTCATGTTTATGGATTAGAATAATTAATATTGTTAACATAGCAATACTGAACCAAAATTAAAGATTCAATACATTCCCTTTTAGAATCTCAGTTTACTTTCCTACAGAAAGTGACAAGATGACTCTAAAATTCACATGCAATTGCAAATGACCCCAATAGCTGAAAGAATCTTGAAAAGAAGAATAATATATCAGGATTCACACTTTCTAATTTCAAAACTCAAAACTCATTACAAAGTAATGATAATCAGGATGATGTGTTACTGGCACAAGGACAGACAATGGAATAGAGTTCGGATTCTGGAAATAAAACCAAGTGTCTATGCTCAGTTGATTTTCAACAAGGATACAAAGATCATTCAATGGGAAAAGAATAGTTTGGTTTTTAACCAATAGTGGTGAGACAACTGAGTAGCCATTTACAAAAGAATGGTGCATCTACTATAATCTATCCAGAGCAATTTTTTATTTGTTTGCTTGTTTTTGTTTTTAGTTACTTTCTATGCTTGGGATCTCTTTAGGATTCCCGAACCTAGTGATTCACACCTTTTGTTATTTCAAATATTATTTTTCTCCATTATCACTATTCAGATTTTCTGTAACTTCATTTGTTTGTATATTATATATTCACATTCTATTCTATTTATTCCAGAATAGAACCATTTTTAATAGTACTTATTACTTTGTCCCTTTGTGCTGTATTCTGGAGAGGTTTTCAGTTCGCTACTGTCAACCCTTGAAGAACACGGGTTTGAACTGCATGAGTTCACATACATACAGATTTTTTTCAACCAAATACAGTATTTGTAGAAAGTGGAACTTGTGTATATAGAGGGCTGACTTTCCCTATACCTGGATCCCTCAGGTTGAACTGTGGGACTTGAATGTGTGCAGATTTTGGTATATGCGAGGGCCTGGAACCAATCATTCACATAAATCAAAGGACTACTGTAATTCTCTTTTCAGATAATTCTAATTGTAATATAGTATATAAATAAACCAGTGAGTTTTTTTTTTTTTTTTTTTTTCTGAGACAGATTCTTGCTCTGTCACCCAGGCTGGAGTGCAGTAGTGAGATCTTGGCTTACTGCAACCTCCGCCTCCTGGATTTAAGCGATTCTCCTGCCTCCGCCTACCGAGTAGCTGGGATTACAGGTACATACCACCATGGCTGGCTAATTTTTGTATTTTTAGTAAGATAGGGTTTCACCATGTTGACCAGGCTGGTCTTGAACTCCTGACTTCATGATCCACCCACTTCGGCCTCCAGAAGTACTGGGATTAAAGACGTGAGCCACAGTACCTGGCCCACCACTGAGATTTTAATTATAAAATTTTAATTACTTTAGGTATTGTAATTTGCCTTTGAAATATAATATTTTATTTCTATCCATTGTTTTATATACTATCGCTCTCTTTTTTTAATGATACTTTAAGTTCTGGAATATATGTGCAGATTGTGCAGGTTTGTTACATAGATATATATGTATCATGGTGGTTTGCTGCACCCAGCAACCCAACATTCCATGCTCGTGGATAGGAAGAATCAATATCATCAAAATGGCCCTACTGCCCAAAGTAATTTATAGATTCAGTGCAATCCCTGTCAAACGACCATTGACTTTCTTCACAGAATTAGAAAAAAAACCTACTTTAATTTCATATGGAACCAAAAAAGAGCCTGTACAGCCAAGACAATCCTAAGGGAAAAAAAAAAAAAAAAAAAAAAAAAAAACAAACCAGGCTGGAGGCATAACACTACCTGACTTCAACCTATACTACAAGGCTAGAGTAACCAAAGCAGCATGGTACTGGTACCAAAATAGAGATATAGACCAATGGAACAGAACAGAGGCCTCAGAAATAATGCTACACATCTACAACCATCTGATCTTTGACAAACCTGGCGAAAACAAGAAATGGGGAAAAGTTTCCCTATTTAATAAATGGTATTCTGAAAACTGGCTAGCTGTATGCAGAAAACTGAAACTGGACCCCTTCCTTACACCTTATGCAAAAATTAACTGAATATGGATTAAATACATAAATGTAAGACCTAAAACCATAAAAACCCCAGAAGAAAACCTTGGCGATACCATTCTGGACATTGGCATGGGCAAAGATTCATGACTAAAACACCAAAAGCAAAGGCAATGAAAGCCAAAATTGACAAATGGGATCTAATTAAACTAAAGAGCTTCTGCACAGATATCTCATTTCTTTAAACATATAAAACGTGCTCATTTCACGTTATCTATATTTCTATATTCTGATGTTTTGGCTATTCATTTTTGCTATTCTTTTGAGATGACTCACTTTTTTTAATAGTGGCTCTTTCCACAAAAGTCTTATAATCGCAGTTTTGAAATTATACTCATTAGAGTTTCATTTGTCAGTATTATGTGGGGGTTAGGTCCAGAAGGATTTGTATTTACTTCTTTACATGTCTCAGGTAGACTTGGTAACTTTAGAATAATCTCTCAGTTTTAGGTAACTAAGTCAACTAACTAAAGTAAAATTAAACCCTAACCTCATGAAAGAAAATGTCTGAGATCATGAATTTTTAAGGAAGATTATTTCCTATTCATACTTCAGGTCCAGAAAGTCACATTTCCTATATTGAATATTCTATGTGTTCTCAGTCCATTACTCTCTTAGTTAAGGTGAAAGACACACAATCACACCCAGATGCCCATAAATAAATATACCACATGATGGTATTATAAAGAGGTTACAATGTATTTTGGAGACAAGACTATTAATTATTTTTTCAAAGTTAAAGCATTTTAGAGAAATGCTATAATCATTTATAGTATATATAATCTGGTGATGTAGTGATATTGACTGAGTGAAGAGAAAGTTGTCAGTAAAGGAGCATTTAAAAAATACTTTGTAGAAATTTGAAGTATTAAGTTGAAAAATAAATATGATCAGGATAAGCTTGTCCAAGAAGAAATAATTCCAGGAAACAGTATTCCAAGAGACGATGAATGCAGTGTTTCTCTAGAGAATAACGAGAAACACACTTTTGACCAGCTTTGAGATAAATATAACACAACTGCTAGCTAGAGTTTCTGAAGCAGAGAAATTTAGACTGGATAATAAATAATAATAGCTAATATTATTGAGATTGTATCATGCTTCTTACATTGTTCTAAGCATTTTAATTTCAACAATAATTCTATGAAGTAACTATTACCATTTTTCAAATGAGGAATCTGAAGCACAGAGAAACTCAACTTGACACATATAATAAATGGTAGAGACAAGCTTCTTTGCCAATTTGTAAAGTGTTGAAAGCCTGTTCAATAGAGAACATTTTTCTGGTGGCTACACACAGATACATTTTGATAAATAGAAAGTTCAATTTTCTAGAAATGGTTACATGCTTGCTATAAGATGAGACCTCCAAAGGAGCACAAGTGGATATACAGGAGAAAATACTAATTCCTCTGAAGGAAAGAAAAGATTTTCCTTTTTCTGTTTAGTGATCTTTTATGATACTTTTTCTTGGATCACACTCCACCCCCCAAAAGACACACACACACACACACACACACACACACACACACTCCCTCTCTCTCTCTCTCACTTGTTCTCAATTGGTAATCTTCTCTTTCTTCTCTATATTCAGGCTGGCCCTCTTTAATTGTTTCTAGGTTCTTTCCTGTCAACATCAAGCATCTGTATTTATGATAAAAAGTTCCTACTCCATCTCCCATCTCTCTATAACTATATCCCATTTCTCTCCCCTTTACAGATTTCTTTGAAAACACGTTTGCCTTTGTTGTCTTCACTTCATCTCAACTCATTGACTGACTTCTTAACCTCCTGCTGATTGTCTTCTGACCCAGTCAGTTCTCTACATATGGTCTTGCTGAGGACTCTGTAGAGCTAATTATTAAGAAATCGCATCTCTATGGTTCATTTCTCACTTTTCAAATCTTCTTGGAAGGAGGAGACACTGATTTATTAATTTTCTTTGAAAAACTCTTTTCCTTTGCTCTTTATTTATTTTTATTATTATTATACTTTAAGTTCTGGGGTACATGTGCAGAACGTGCAGGTTTGTTACATAGGTATACACGTGCCATTCAGGCCAACCTAAATATAGATTTGCTGCATCCATTCCACTGTCATTTACATGAGATATTTCTCCTTATGCTATCCCTCCCTTAGCCCCCCACCCACTGCTACTCCTCCCCTAGCCCCCCACCCCCGACAGGCTCTGGTGTGTGATGCTCCCCTTCTTGTGTCCATGTGTTCTTATTGTTCAACACCCACCTATGAGTGAGAACATGTTGTGTTTGGTTTTCTGTTCTTGTGTCAGTTTGCTGAGAATAGTGGTTTCCAGCTTCATCCATGTCCCTGCAAAGGACACAAACACATCCTTTATATGGCTACACAGTATTCCATGGTATATACATGCCACATTTTCTTTGTCCAGTCTATCATTGATGGGCATTTGGGTTGATTCCAAGTCTTTGCTATAGTAAACAGTGCTACAATGAACATACATGTGCATGTGTCTTTATAATAGAATGATTTATAATCCTTTGGGTATATACCCAGTAATGGAATTGCTGGTTCAAATGGTATTTCTAGATCTAGATCGTTGAGGAATTGCCACACTGTCTTCCACAATGGTTGAACTAATTTACACTCCCACCAACAGTGTAAAAGCATTCCTATTTCTCCACATCCTCTCCAGCAACTGTTGTCTCCTGACTTTTTAATGATCTCCTGACCATTCTAACTGGCATGAGATGATATCTCAATGTGGTTTTGATTTGCATTTCTTTAATGACCAGTGATGATGAGCTTTTTTTCATATGTTTGTTGTCTGCATAAATATCTTGTTTTGAGAAGTCTCTATTCATATCCTTTGCCCACTTTTTGATGGGGTTATTTAACTTTTTCTTGTAAGTTTGTTTAAGTTCTTTGTAGATTCTGGATATTAACCCTTTGTCAGATGGGTAGATTGCAAAACCTTTTTCTCATTCTGCTGGGTGCTGGTTCACTCTAATGATTTCTTCTTTTGCTGTGCAGAAGCTCTTTAGTTTAATTAGATCCCATTTGTCTATTTTGGCTTTTGTTGTCATTGCTTTTGGTGTTTTAGTCATGAAGTCTTTGCCCATGCCTATGTCGTGAATGGTATTGCCTGGGTTTTCTTCTAGGACTTCTTTGGTGTTAGGTCTTATGTTTCAATCTTTAATCCATCTGGAGTTAATTTTTGTATAAGGTGTAAGGAATGGGTCCAGTTTCAGCTTTCTGCATATGGCTAGCCAGTTTCCCAACACCACTTATTAAATGGTGAATTCTTTCCCCATTGCTTGTTTTTGTCAGGTTTGTCAAAGATCAGATGGTTGTAGATGTGTGGCATTACTTTTGAGGCCTCTGTTCTGTTCCACTGGTCTACGTCTCTCTTTTGGTACCAGTACCATGCTGTTTTGATTACCGTAGCCCTGTAGTATAGATTGAAGTCAGGTAGTGTGATTCCTCCAGCTTTTGTTTTTGTTTTTTTTTTTGCTTAGGATTGTCTTGGCTATGCAGGTTCTTTTTTGGTTTCATATGAAATTTAAGGTGGCTTTTTCTAATTCTGTGAAGAAAGTCAGTAGAAGCTTAATGGGGACAGCATTGATTCTATAAATTACTTTGAGCAGCAGGGCCATTTTCCTGATACTGATTCTTCCTAACCATGAGCATGGAATGTTTTTCCATCTGTTTGTGTCCTCTCTTATTTCCTGAGCAGTGGTTTGTAGTTCTCTTTGAAGAGGTCCTTCATATCCCTTGTTAGTTTCTAGGTATTTTATTCTCTTTGTAGCAATTGTGAATGGGAGTTCACTCATGATTTGGCTCTCCGTTTGTCTGTTATAGGTGTATAGGAATGCTTGTGATTTTTGCACATTGATTTTGTATCCAGAGACTTTGCTGAAGTTGCCTATCAACTTAAGGAGATTCTGGGCTGAGACGATGGGGTCTTCTAAATACACAATCATGTCTTCTGCAAATAGAGACATTTTGACTTCCTCTTTTCCTAATTAAATACCCTTTATTTCTTTTTCTTGCCTGATTGTCCTGGCCAGAACTTTCAATACAGTGTTGAGTAGGAGTGGTGAGAGAGGGCACCCTTGTCTTGTGCCAATTTTCAAAGGGAATGCTTCCAGTTTTTGCCCATTCAATATGCTATTGGCTGTGGGTTTGTCATAGATAGCTTGGCTGAATATAAATTTCTGGGTTAAAAATTCACCCCACCCTGCTCCAGCTCAACCTCCTTGGGCTGCACCCACTGTCTAACCAGTTCCAATGAGATGAACCAAGTACCTCAGTTGGAAATGAGAAGATCACCCACCTTCTGTATCACTCTTGCTGGGAGCTGCACACCAGAGTTGTTTCTATTCAGCCATCTTGCCAGCAAACCTGCTTTTAAGACATTGCATTTTCCCTGAATTCTTCCTGCATCTCCCTTCCTGAGGAGCTCTGCCTCTGCAGCTTGTCCTTTGCAGCTCCTCTTCCTTTTCCCTGTCTCAGAAGAGTCAAATTCTGATATTGTTCCTAGTCTCAGTCCACAATACCTATTATTCTTGGGTGATATTAAATGTCACATGGCTTCATTTCCTATCTGTATTTTGAGGACTGCCTGGAATCATCAGACTTTACAAATAGAATTTATTTTATAGAAGGAATATCTGTTTGGGGGCATTTAAGACTTGAAAATGTTTTGGGAAATCCCATATGTTAATGTCTCTTAGATGGTCAAAAATATGTATTTAGAGTCAGAAAACAAATTAGAGTTTGAGACATACACTGGGTAGTTATATGAGGTAAAAATCTAAGGACAAAACATGGTAAATTCTTGAATTAGGATTTAGAAAAAAAGGAGGATGGGCCACTAAAACAAAACTAAAAGTGGTCAAATAATTTTGATAGGCTTCATGTTAGACTGATTCAGAAAGGTGATAACAAAGAAAGAAAATAATTGATGCAGAGAGTGGGATTTGGAGGTTAAGAAGTCTGGTGATCTTTGATATTTGTAAAATGATGAGAAGAAAGGCCAATATTCAAGTGTAGGATTGAATAAGTCGTTTATAGAGAGCACAGACCACTCTTTCTAAACGTTGGATTGTGAAATAACACAGGAGCCATAGCCATGGCCATGTTTTCACTTATATATTTTCTCAGTGCTGCACAGTGCCTGGTAAAAATAAGTACTCAATAAATATTTGTCTAATGAACAAATGATTGGATGATTATAAGTCATGATGAAAGACAGGTGGCTTGTGGCTGAGGAAGGAATGGTGTAATGTAAAGAATGTAAGAATTCTCACTTTCTATTTAAAACCTCAAAACTCAAATTCTAGAGGTCCACAAAGGTTTTTTGCTGGTTGATGAAGGAAATATTCTGAAAATTCCTATGGTAAATATTTTCAAGCTTATATTGGAGAAGGGAGTCATTCATTATAGAACAGCATGTCTTGTGAAAAGTCCTAAAGTCAATAATTAGTAATATTAAGAATTCTGCTTCTGGAAGTCCAGTACATCACATTATTCACTAAGGTATATTTTCACAGATTATAACTTAAAAATTTAAAAATGTATGTATGTGTGCATAGTATTTAAAATGTTGGCTTAGTTATGTTTTATATGGTTCAAATTTATATTAGGATATGTATTCATCTGATTTAAAATATTTTTACAAGAGAATTTCCTCTCTATATAATCCCTTTGCTTTCCTACATATTTAGAGCCATGAACCTGTCAATCATATCTAGAATCAATATCAGAAGCACAAATATTAAAACAGAGAAAGAGAAATTATGACATTTATACTGCTATTCTTGAAAATAGTAGATATGAGAAAATAAATGATGGAATGACTTTTCCCTTCTCCCTTCCTCAGTATAACTACATACCCTTGATATAATTCACCAGACAATCATAAAATAATTTTGAAATGTGGAAAGAGGAAAGTAGGCTAGCTAGGATCCTTGAAATGTCAATAACTACAGTGTTTTCCACAGATTTTATTTTTTATTTTTCATACATGCTGGATTTTGGAAAGTCTTGCATCCTACAGCTGACAGGAATTGACAGAAAAAAATTTTAAAAGAAAAAAATGGCTTCATCTTTCTGGTCAAAGGATCAGGAAAGAGGAAACATAGTGGAGACTTGGTGAGGAGACCCATATTCAGTATCAGTAGGGCCCAATGTGCTCACAGCAGTGGCAACATCAGAACCCAGGAGGCCAGTCCAAACACCACCCACGTTGCTGACATCATGAGGACTGATCGGTATGTAAAATGACATAACAGAGCTGTAGAATGCTGGTCCAGTGCTTATACACTAAGCTTAAACAGTGCAGCTGTCTGCTGAAACAGAAGAGTTAAATAAGATCCAGTGGACTTAGTGGATCCTGGTTCTGCATATGACAAGTGATATTAGAGTGTATCTTAGATATTTGGATATTAATATCACAACTCAAGTGAAAATGCTGAACAAGAAGCCAAAATTGAGATGAAGCAGATATTGGATGTGCATGACAAATAATTTAGAGCAGCCATAACAAAATTTCTTTCAGAAATAATGTGGCAATTCCTCAAGGACCTAGAAATAGAAATTCCATTTGACCCAGCAATCCCATTACTGGGCATATATCCAAAGGATTATAAATCGTTCTACTATAAGGACACATGCACACGAATGTTCATTGCAGCACAGTTTACAATAGCAAAGACCTGGAACCAGCCCAAATGCCCATCGATGATAGACTGGACAGGAAAAATGTGGCACATATACACCATGGAATATTATGCAGCCATTAAAAACGAGGAGTTCACATCCTTCGTAGGGACATGGATGAACCTGGAAAACATCATTCTCAGCAAACTGACACAAGAACACAAAATCAAACACCACATGTTCTCATTCATAGGTGGGTGTTGAACAAGGAGAACACATGGACACAGGGAGGGGAGCACTATACACGGGGGTCTGTTGGGGGGGGAGGGGGATAGCAGGGGGGTGGGGAGTTGGGGAGGGATAGCATGGGGAGAAATGCCAGATATAGGTGAAGGGGAGGGAGGCAGCAAATCATACTGCCACGTATGCACCTATGCAACAACCTTGCGTGTTTTTCACATGTACCCCAAAACCTAAAATGCAATAAAAAAATGAATAAAAAAAAAAAAAGAAAGAATTAGGAACTAAAATGAAAAAAAAAATAATTTTAGCAATGAAATAGAAATTGTTTAAAAAATGGAATAGAAGTTATAGAACTAAAAAATACTATAACTTAAATAAATGACTTGCTAGAAGGCCTTAGTAGAAGAGTAAGATGACAGAAGGTAGAGTTAGAGAACCTGCAGACAGAGCATTAGAATTTACTTAATCTGAACAACCGAGGGGAGAAAAACAGGAGTAGGGACTTGGACCTGTGGAGCAACAATGAAAGACCTACTGTTCTTAACATCAGAGTTCCATAAGGAGAGGAGAAAACATCTGGATGTGAAACAGTAAAGGAATAATGTCTGAAAGCTTTTCAAAATTGAGAAAAGGCATGAACTACAGACACATCACACTAAACTTCTGTAAACCAAAGACAAAGAAAAAACAATCTTACAAGCAACCAGAAATAAATGACACATGGCCTACAGTGGAACTTAAATTTCATGGTACTGGATTTCTTATAAGCAATCATGGTGTAAAGATGGAAAGTTTTCAAGTGTTGAAAGAAAAAGTCTATGAGCATGAATTCTATATTCAAAACTATTCAGGAAAGAAGGTGAAATAAAGATGCTCTCCGATAAAGAAGTTATGAGAATTACATAAATGGATAAAAAGGGAGTTCTTCAAACAGAAAGTAAATGCTGGCATGAGGAGGAATGTAACTTCGGAAAGAAATGGAAAAAACATGAATAGATAAAAACAGGGGTAAATTGCATTATTCTTCTTCCTAAGAAGAATACCACGTCTAATGACAAGATAAATTATATCTGTTTGGTGCTCAATGTATATAGAGGAAATACGAGAGATAATTTAAAATGTGGAGAAGATAAAGGCACCCAAATGGTAATAAGATTTCAATACTTCATTTGCATGGTGAAACATAGATATCAGTGGGCTGAAATCAGTTACATATGTGTATTATAATATCTAGAGCTACTAGGAAGTAAATGATACAAAATGATATACTCTAATACAGCATAAATAAAAGAAGATATGATCCTAAAAATATTCAAATAACCTACAGGAAAGTAAGAAAAGAGAGAGGAATGAGAAATAGAGGATAAATAGTAAACAAATAATTATATGACATGCTTAAGTCCTAACATAGAAATAATTAATTTAAATTCACTGATTAAAAGTCAGAGTGAGGTTGAACCATATCATCCAAAACTGTCATTTATTTTATAAGAAACTCCTATTTTTTTCTACAAAATGTAAGATTTTATATTTAAGTGTAATTTATAATTTCCTACCTAAGTGATACATTTTGAGTTAATTTTTATATAAAATGTGAGATTTATGTTGAGGTTAATTTTTTTAGCCATATATTTCCAATGCCTCCAGTACCATTTGTTAAAAAAAAAAAAAAAAGCCACTTTATAACATTTCCTCTTATCTTTGTCAAAAAATCAGTTTTGTAGGTGTCTATTTCTGAGTTATCTAATATAGTTGATTGATCCACGTGTCAAACACTCCACCAAAACTACCCTCTCTTTATTACTGTGGCTTTATATTAAGCTTCAATAACAATTAGAGTAATTCCTTCCATTTTTTTTTTTCAAAATTGTTTTTGCTATTCTAGTTCTTTGAATTTCTACTTAAATTATAAAGTAATCTTGCCTATATCTAAAAAATCCTTGCTGGTATTTTGATAGAAATTGTACTAAGCCTCTGTATCAATTGAGTAAAAGTGTGATGTTTATAAAACTGAGTTTTCCTATCTATGTATATGGTACATATCGCCAATATTCTTTGAGTTCTTTCATGGTCTTACAGCATTCAGCATAAAAATTCTGTGCATGTTGTGTTATGTTTACCCCAAGCATTTTACCTTTTGCGTAATTTAAAATAGTATGATTTTTATTTCATTTAATTGTTCATGTAATCATTTGTAGTATTTAGAAATGCAAATGATTTTTGTATGTTGATCATGTATCCTGTGGTCTTACTGAACTTGCTTATTAGTTCAACTTTTTTGTTGTCGTTTCTTTGGGATTTTTTAATGCAGAAAAGTATGTCATCTGTAAGTAAGGGCAGTTTAATGTTTTTTAATTTAAATGCCATTTATTTCTTTTTCTTACTTTATTGCATGCAATGGCTAGAATTTTCAGTATTATGCTGAATAAGGATGATAAGGATGGATATACTTGCCTTGTTCCCTGTCTTAGGGGAAAGGATTTCATTTTTTATAAATAAGAATGATGCTTCTGTAAGTTATTTGTAGATACACCTTCTCAAGTTAGGGTAGTTCCTCTCTATTTATAACTGAGGGTTTTAATCATAATTGGGTATTAGATTTCAATAAATTATTGTCCTATATCAATTGATATAATCACATAATTTTCTTTTTCAGTCTGTTGAGATAGTGATTACATTGATTTATTTTCAAATGTTTGAGCAGTCTGCATATCTAGAAAAAAATCACACTTAATCATGTCTATAATTTTGTACACATTGTTGAATTTGATTTGCTAATATTTTGTTGGAGATTTTTGCATCTAACTTCGTGAGAGATACATGTCTATAATGTTCTTTTGGTAGAATGAATGACTTTGATACCTCTTAAAAGGTATTAAAAAGCATTGTCTCTTCTATTCTGGAAAAGATTATTTAAGCTATCAATTTTTAGAAATATTTGGTGGAATTCTTCAGTGAAACTTCTGGAACTAAAGATTTTGGAGGAAAATTTTAATTACAAATTTCTTTTTTGGTTTTAGGGCAATTGAGGTTATCTATTCATTTTCATTGAATTTTGGTAGGTTGTGGTTTCAAGGAACTGTACAATATCTTTTAAGTTGTCAAATTTATAAAAGTAAAATTATTCATAGTATTCCCTTATTAACCTTTTAATGATTATAAGGTCTGTAGTAATATCCTCTGTTTCACTCCTGATATTGTTGATGGGTATTTTTTCTCTTTTTATCTTGGTCAGGCTTACTAGAGGGTTATAATTTTTATAGTTTTTTTTTAAAACCTTTGCCTTTATTGCTTTTTCTGTATTGTTTTCCTTATCAATTTAGCAACATCTAACATTGTTTGTATGTTTTCATTTTCATTCAATTCTCTGTATTTTAAAATTTTCATTGATATTTTCACAGGTTGTTTAAAAGTATGTTATTTAATTTCCATTTGTTTGGAGATTTTTCTGTTGTCTTTCTGTGATTGATTTCAAGTTTTATTCCATTATGGTAAGACAATGTACTGTACATTATTTACAGTCTTTGAAGTTTGTTGAGATTTGTTTTAGGACTCAGGATATGATGTTTTGTTGGCTATTTTACTGGTACTGGCTCTTGCAAAAATATTTATATTTTCATAGTTGAGTAGTATGCTTTACAGATAGTAATTAGATTCTGCTAGTTGATGTTTTTGTTCTGTTCTTCTATATCATTGCTAATTTTCTGTCTTACTGTTCTTTGCTACTAGTTGAGTGTTAAAGTCTCTAACTATAAATGGGAGTTTGCCTATTCCTCCTTTCAGATCTATTAGTTTTTGTTTTACGTATTTTGAAGCCTTGATATTTGGTTCATACACATTTAGAACTGCTGTATCTTCTTGTTGGGCTGACTAAATTATGAATATCAAATGGTCCTTTATGGTTATGGTAATTTTTTTTTTTTTTGCCCTGAAGTCTACTTTGATATCACTATAGATATTTTGCTTGTTTTGAGTAGTTAGCATGATACGTCATTTTCTTTTTTCTTTTCTTTTTCTACTTTTGCTTAATATCTATCTATTTAACTGTATTTGATGATAGAGGGCTAAAAAAGGAATTCTTACTTATGACATCAAAAGCATGATCTATCAAAGAAAAAAATTGATAAATTGAACCTTGTAACAAGGTGAAAAATTTTGCTCTGTGAAAGATCCTATTAAAAATTACAGCTTGGAAGAGGTGAGTTACAGCATGAGAGAAAATAGTCACAAATAACATGCTCAATAAAGGACTAAAATGTAGGCTCTGTAAAAAACACTCGAGATTTAGCAGTTAAAAACAAACCCAAGTACAAAAAAAAAAAAAGACATAGACATTACATGAAATGCCATATACAGATGACGAGCACATAGAAAAGTTTTCAGCTGTGTTAGCCACTGGGGAATTGGAAATTAAGATCACAATCAAATCAAATATCACTTCACACCTATCATAACGGATAATGTAGAAAACAGCAAAGACACTACATACTGACAAGGATGCGAAGAGACTGTATCACTCATACATTGCCGTCAGAAATATAAAATGGCAAAGCCACTCTGAAAAACAGTTTAACAGTTTTGTAAAATGCTAAACATATAAATACCATATGGCCCATCAATTTTACTCTTGGGCATTTAGGTCAGATAAATGAAAAATTATGTTTACATAAATACCTGTTCATGAGAGTAGTCAAGATCTTCATTCCTAATAACCCCAAACTGAAAACAACCCAGATGTTCTACACTGTATACATCCTAAACTAACTATGGGACATACACATCATAAAATACTACTCAGCAATAAAAAGGAACAAATTATTGATATATGCAATTTGGGTGAATCTCCAGGCAACTATGCTGAATAAAAAAGTCCAGGGCTCAAAGGTTGCATATTATGTTTGCATTTGTATAACCTTCTTGAAATGAAAAAAAAATTACAATAATGGAAAAATAGATCAGTGGTTGTCAGGGATTAGGAATGTAAGTGGAGAAAATTGGAAAGGAAGTGGATATATCTACAAAAGGACAATGAAATGGATACTTGAGGTGATAGACTTGTCTTGTATCTTGACTGTGGTCACACAACTAAATACACACATAGACACATACACAGGAATGCATGTAAAACTGGTGAAATCTAAATAATGTGCAAAGGTCAAATCTAAGTAAGATCCATGGTCAATTTCCTCTTTTCATGGCATACAGTATGTTACTGTTGGGAGATTCTGAATAAAGAGTATAGAGGTTGTCTCCGTATTATTCCTTACAACTATGTGTAAAACTACAATTATCACAAAACAGTAAGTTAGAAAACAGATACCAAAAATCACAGACAGAGACAAGGAAAATGTAGCAAGTTCTTAAGCCTCCTGTAGCCTGATAAATCGTGAGAGAAATATCAGCAGTTGGTTTTGGCTTTTGTAATTTTAACATGTTCTATTTGAGGGCCCTAAAAACTGCTAAATTCAACACCTTATTGCTACAGAGTGCATTTTAAATGACAGTATTTTTTAAAAATCTTATTAACAGTGCATTTGAGAAGATTAGGATCCAGCATATTTACCTATATTTAGGCACCACATGGTTAAGAAACTTTTCCATTGACACAAAGCTGGATAACAAGATGATAGGAAAGAGAGGTAAATGTCTAGATTGCAGCCCCTTCCTGTAGGCCAAACTAACTTGCTCAAGCGTCAATCAGTCATTAAACCAAAGCTTAACTATCTTTCCTATATGCCATTTCCTTGGTTAGCCACGGAGTCCACACCTTGCTTTCTAGTGGCCAACTTCTTAAAAATAACTAGGGGGATAGGTTTGGTAGACATAATCAGGGTTTTATACTCCAGAAAAGCAGTTTAGATATAATTTGACTGGCAGTATCATTGAAGGCATTTGAACAAAGACACACTTTAGCAAAATTTGTCTATTCTGCAACATCAAGAAATGAGACAGAAAGAATTAAGTATGAAGCTATTGCAATAATCCAGTGGAGAATCTTAGAAAGAGTCAAATTAGCATGTGATTTTTAAGAACAGAAAGAAAGAGACACATATTTATTAGACACTTACTATAGATATTGTACAATGTAAAGATATTTAAAACAATTTTGAACATATGAACCAAAATATAATGACTTTTGTGAACTACAAAATAAAAACAAGGTTTACTAATAAAACACAGCGGCAAATGACTGTTGGGGCAATAGTGACTGAATAGGAATCTCCATGAAAAAAAGAAGAAATCTCTATCCGTGAAAGGAAGATATTCAAGGAGTCTATACAAATGTGTTTCCATACTTTACTAGAATTTGAACTGACTGAAGAGTTAGCAGGCTTATAAAGGTCCCTGCTAAGATTAAATTTCCCCCGTGTCATTAAAATTTTCAATACAACAGTTCACATCTTCAAGATCAAACTGGTTTCTGATGGACATTCACTCATTGCTAAAATGTTCAAGAGCCCTAAATCAAATATATTCTGTCTCTGATGGACATTGTATAATAACATATAATATTAAAGAGAACATAATGCAATCAAAAGAACTGAGCCTGTGGAACTGTGAAAATGGAAGGAGGTAGGGGAAATTAATTCAAATCATCAGTTTCTTCAAATGGCCTCTGCTTTTATTTTAAAAAGGATGGGCCACTCAGAAAGGATTTGAAATGAGAATTATCTCTGTATAAGTGTGTGTGAGGGAGGTAGAAGGCTTTATTACTATATTAGTGGTCCTCATGCTTTGGTGTCTGTAAGAATAATCCACAGGATTTGTTAACCTGTAGATCCTCATTCTTCATTCCAATCCTCACTCAAAGATCCTTCTGTTAAATCTGGAATAGGACACATACATTTTGCATTTTTTTTATCATAAATATTTATTGACCACTCACTTTTTATCAGAAATTGTTATAAGTATGTGAACCATGTATTCTGCTCTGCTCTCCTCATGCACCTGGTTGGTTCTTATAAACTGTAAAGATCATCTGGGAAAACATTTCATGAAATACAGATTGAGTATATAGTCCACATATCATTATGTTGCAGAAGAAGGAACAGCAACTCAAAGTTAAGCACGTTGTCCTGGGTCACACAGCAAGTTAGCATAATATAGATTGATTTAACCACCACCATATCCTGTGCCATTTATCTGAGTCTATACAAAACATAGAAGTGGCATTACAGTATGTAAACATTTCCTTTTTTATGCAATCTTGGTTGACCTGTAAAGTCTTTGACCTATGTATTGACAAATGCTTACATTCGATCTTGCCCATGGTCTGGTTTGATACCGAGTCAATATACGCCCAGGGAAGGAGCACTGGAGACTGCTTTAAACCCTTTGTTTTTTCATAAATATGCTTTGCAAGCTCATGAATTGCTATCTTCAGAGTTTTGTTCCCTTGCTCTCTCCAGTAGCTTAAATTTTAGCAAATTGGGTGTTGATAGTCTAATGTGGACATATTTATCAGGATCATGCCCTTTCCTTTCTAGGCATTCTCTTTCTTCTACAACTCGTCTTATTAGATTAAAATAACAAAAACATTTGTTCATAGCAAAAATACAGATCTCTGATGGCAAAAAAAAAAAAAGTTGAGAGAATATTGCATTTTTCTAAAGCCTGTTTCTTATTAAGCCAGACTTGATTGGTTTTAGACCCAAGAGACATAGGCCAGTGCTTATTTCCATGGTTTCCTCAAAGTTATATTCCCCTAGAATCTTTCCTTTCCCATATTTTTTCTAGGAAATGTAACCAAAGGAACACATTTTCAACCTTGTGCTATCTCCTAAGAGGTTAGAAGAATCAGTTAACATTTTTCTGTATTTGGACTGTCAGCTTCAATATTCTCCCTGATATTACTTTATTTTTTTTTTAATCACAGTCTCTCAGCAATAGCAAATTTTTATTCATGCACATGATGGCTGTGATTTTCTAGGTAGAGTTTTGTGCTTTGGAACCTGAATTGCAATACAATTATCTTTCCTTTTTTACCCTTGCTTTCCAGGGAGATAACCCTACAAATTTTGATTTTCTAAACATAGTATGGTCTTGTTTGAATTGCAGATTTTCTCTTTTATTTTTAGGCTAAAATTTTTATATTGCAAGATGCATTTTTATATACTTATGCACAAACACATAGATGCCCTTATGCATTTAAACATATATGTTTATTAATTCAAATATAGAAGATGGGTAATAACCCACTGCTCAGCATTACCTTGAAGGCTTGTCTAATTTCCTGTACATGAAAATATAAGAAAACATCTCTTTCAGTCCTTTTGAAACTATGACTGGTTAATTTACCATGTCAGTCAATTATATTTTCATAATGAGTGCATTCTGTCCTTTAGGATTACATTAACATTGAAATATTATCTTGTATCTTAGACTGATTTTAGAAAGCTGAATGGGGAAAGTAGTAGAATATTGGCTATGATATTTCATAATATTAAACTTAGAATGTTAAAATTAAAAGAAAGCTTGGAAAAAGCAACCTAAACTATTGATGGCTTGAGGGAATCTAATAAGAGGAGTGGCTTTTCTTCCCCATCCATCAAAATGTATTTATGGTTACAGGCACATACATACACATATATAATTTTGGTAAAAATTTGAGTAGGCAGGGTGAGGATCCAAGATGGCCGAATAAGAACAGCTCCGGAGTGCAGTTCCCAGTGAGAACAGCACAGAGGGTGAGTGCTCACCACATTTCCAAACAAGTTTTCACTGCCCACAGACCAGGAGATTCCCTAGCCAAAAAGTGCCATGAGTTTTCAGGGCACCGGTTTCAGCTGGTGCTGGTTTGGCACACAGAAACTCACACAAATCTGGGCGGCCGTTTCAACTGGTGCCTGGAATGACTGGGAGACAGAGCCACTCATTCAGCTGAAAGGGAGGGGGCTGAGACAGGGAGCCAGGAGATCTGGCTCAGTGGGTACCACCCCCGCAAAACAAGCCATCTGAAATGCTCTGGATTGAGAGTTTCCCAGCAAGCCCAACTGGACCCAGGACAGTCCAGCTCAGTGCGGGGAAGGGTGTCCCCCGCTACTGAGGCAGTTCACACAGCAGCTGGGCAGAGCCTGCAGCAACTCAGCAATGCCTCTGCTGGCAGACTGTGACTAGCCTACTCCATGTGGGGCAGGGCATCTTTGAAAAAAGGCAGCAGCACGACAGGAACTTATAAATCTGACATTCCTGGGACAGAGCACCTGGGAAAGGAGGAGATTATGAGTTCAGCTGTGGCAGATTTAAATGTACCTGCCCAGAAGCTCTGCATGGAACAGTGGAGCCCCCAGTACAGCACTTGAGCTCCTATAAGGGACAGATTGTAATTGAAGGGAAAAAAACCATAATGGCTACTCAGTGGTTGATGGAAAAACTCTTGCAGAAGTAGAATCAGGGAGACTGCCCAATAACTGATCTGCCCAAACATGTGAGTTATTCACACTAAGTCAAGCCTTAAAATAGCTGCAGAATCAAGAAGGAACTATTTACACCAATTTCAAGTATGCTTTTGGAGTGGCCTATATCTTTGGGAAAATTTGGACTGAACGAGGCCTTATTGCTAGCAAGGGCCAAAACCTTGTCCACAAAGAGTTAATTATGCAAGCATTAGAAAACTTTCAGCTACCAGTGGATATAGCCATTGTTCATGTCCCAGGACACCAAAAACATCTCTCTTGAGAATCGAGGAAATAACCTTGCAGACCAGATAGCCAAATAGGCTGCTTCTTCCCAAAAAGTGCCCATTTTCCACTTAACCCCTTGTCTCCCTTCCCCATCCACATCCCCAATCTTCTCCCAAGCAGATAAAGAAAAATTAAAGAAAATAGGGGCTAAAAACAGCTCAGAAGGGAAATGGATGCTGCCAGATAACAAAGAAATGTTGTCCAAACCCCTAATGAGAGAAATCTTAACACAACTTCACCAAGGGACCCATTGGGGTCCCCAAGCCACATATGATGTGGTTATGGGTGTATAGGGATTTAAACCCTAGCCAGGCAACTCACAGTTGTATGCAGGAAAACCAATAAACTTTAAAAAAACACCCTTCAAGGGAAGAAATCCCAGGCTAAGGCCATTCCAAAGTGTCCAAATAGACTATACTGAAATGCCCCAAATAGGCCACCTCAAATATTTGCTAGTTATAGTGGACCATCTCAGTCACTGGGTGGAAGCCACCCCCTGCCAAGTGCAACTGCCAATAATGTAGTTAAAGTACTAATAGAAGATATCATACCCAGATTAGGATTAATAGAGAACATTGACTCAGACAATAGAACCCATTTTACTGCATGTATCAATAAAGGATAACCCAGACACTAGAAATAAAATGAGAATATTATACTTCCCAGCAGCCACCCTAATCAGGAAAAGTAGAAAGAATAAATCAAACTCTAAAACATCACCTAACTAAACTAATCTTAGAAACCTGACTGCCATGGACTAAGTGCGTCCCTATCGCCTTACTAAGAATTTTTAACACCCCTTGAAAAGATATTGGCCTATCCCCTTATGAAATGCTCTGTGGATTGCCATAGAGCAATTCCACCACTGATATCCCTACATTGGAAACAAAAGATCAATTTCTTAAAAACTATATATGTAGTCTATCTTCCACCCTCTCTTTCCTCAGGACCCAAGGCCTCTTAGCACAAATGCCACCTCTAGAGTTCCCAGTACACCCACATCAGCCTGGAGATTGTATGCTTATCAAAAGCTGGAGAGAAAAGACTCAAACCATCATGGGAAAGACTCTATCTAATACTCCTAACAACTGAAACAGCCGTCCAAACAGCTGAAAAGGGGTGGACTCATCACACCCCGATAAAAAGAACCCCACCTCTTACAGAATTATGGACTGTCACTCCAGGATCAACTCCCTCAAAATTAACATTTGAAAAGGTATAATTTGTCTCTTCTCCCCACAGTTGCCCGGGGGCATTTCATTACTAAGGTAACCAAGTCATTCTCTCCCCAGGCTATTGCCTTTGATGCTTGTTTAGCCATACCTTGCAGAGACCTACAAAGTCAAAAGCGACCAGCCTCTTTAGAAAAGTATCTTTGCTCTTGGTACTCACCCCACCCTCAACCTGATCCTTGTAAGATTCCCTGTAATTGGCTACCTTGCCATTCCTGGTACTATATTCTCTGGACCACTAACTCTATTCCCACCTTAAGTTGCTTTCATGGTATAGAGGAAGATATTACTGGGAAAGACCCCAAAGGTCCTTTGAGATTTGTTTTATTACCCCTCTGCCACCCCTTCCTTCCTCAAAATCTCCTCCAAAGCAGACAACTATCTTGCCATAACCTAATGACAAAACTAAAGTGACCACAGTGGAAGTCAAAGACTGAAAACAAACCCTGGGGATTGAACTGGATATCAAGATACAAATGCCTTACTGGAATGGATCAAATATTCCATTCACACTTTAAATAAAAGTGACTGTTACACCTGTGCAATGGGCAGGGCAGAAATCCAAATAGTTCCTTTTTCACTTGGATGGTCTAACCAACCGGGCATGGACTGTATGGTAGCTCTCTTCCAGCACACCATAGCCTGGGGTAATAAGTCATGCACCAGTCTCTCACTGCTTTTCCCAGAAGTCAAAGACTGCCCTGTGGGTCATCCCCCAAGGGCCATCCAGCTCCTGGCCTTGCTGCCAATTTTACCTTGTGTCTCTCTCAACAGGGGAACAACTTGGCATTTTTTTGGGAATCTAACAGGATGCAATGAATCCAAGCCTTTTTGAGAGCTCACCAATAAAACTGCCCTGATCTATCCATGAGCAGATGTTTGGTGGTATTGCAGAGGACCTCTACTGGTTATGCTGCCAAGTAATTAGAGCAGCACTTGTTCTCTAATCCAATTGGCCATCCGTTTCACCATGGCATTTCATCAGTCTGATAAAAAGTCACTCTTTTTGGAAAAAAGGAGAAGCTCCTTAATGATCTTTCGACCTCAACATCTATATAGACACAATCGGAGTACCACAAGGAGTACCCAATCAGTTTAAAACTTGAAATTAAATAGCTGCCACGTTTGAGTCAGTCTAATTTTGGTTGTCTACTATAAAAATAAAACTTAGATTGAATAAATTACATATATTAAAATCAACAGCAATTTGTTAATTACACCAGTGATTCCATTAAGGGGAGCACTGAGCAATTAGGTCCCACCATCCAAATGGACTGGGAAAACAGGATAGCTCTTGACATGATATTAGCAGAAAAAGGCAGAGTTGTGTCATGATCACAGCCCAATGTTGTACTTTTATCCCAAGTAACACAGCTCCTGATGGAATCATTACCAAGGCTCCACAAGGCTTCACCACCCTAGCAAATGAGCTGGCTGAAAATTCTGGAATAGATGACCTCTTCACAGGTTTAATGGAAAGATGGTTTGGTAAATGGAAAAGACTTATGGCCTCTATCCTCACTTCCCTTGCAACTGTAACAAGGGTACCCATCCTCATAGGCTGTTGCATCATACCTTGTGTTTGTGAGTTAGTTCAGACTCATAGAAATGGTTCTCACTAAAACCTCCTCTGTCTGTCTCCCTCCATATTCAGACAAACTTTTATTCCTAGACAATCAAGAAGATCAACAAAGCCAAATCTTAAGAAAAGAATTTGAAGAGAAAGAATTATAAAAACAAAAAGGGTGAAATTGTCAGAATAAAAGAAAAGTTCCTCTTCAAAGATCCAACTCTCTTGTCATAAGCTGTAAACCACCTTGCCCCAAACCTTAACCTGTAACCCTTCTCTGTCTTATTTGGGAAAGACTCAAGTGCATAGCCAATTGGGGTCAGCCTAGATTGACCCCAGTCCAACCCCAGCCAATGGGGGAAAGACACAGAAGTAGGAATTGTGTTAGGGTTAAAGACCTCTGTTCTTTTTCGTTAGGTGTGCTCTTGAGACTGCTACAGGCACAGGCAGCACTATTCTGCAGAAGTAAACTGTACCTTGCTGAGAAACTTTTCTTTTGAATGCTGGTCTTCCTTTGCGGCACTGATAACTTATTTCTAATAGAGGGCATCACACATTAACCGGGATCCCTGCTTAGAACAGAAGCACAAAAACCTGGATACATGCAACATTATCCCACTTTCCCATTAGACAATAAAATTCAGATTCTAAACAATTTTGTGGCCAAACAGCATTGTGACTGTGAGAGAAAATTCTAAGGAGGGCTTAATACGAGACCTCAGAACCTCTGCCAAGAGCATCCTCTTTGGAGAGTTTGCAGTCCAGAGGATACACTAGAGCATCCTCCTGTGGGGTCCAAGCTTAGAGTTCCAGACACTGTTGGCCTTAGGTGGGCACTGGTGCCACTTTGCATGTGCTCCCTCCAGAGTCTGCTATGAGCTTTCTTTTGGTACCTCGGTGTAATCTCTGACTTTTAGCATTCTTATAATTTGATAAGGCCACATTTTCTCATGCTTCCTGTTCCATTAACTTCAATGATAGGAAATGGAGGCTGGGTGGGTTTCCTTTGTCCTTAGCCAGTTTGAATAGGGGAAGGGAAAAATTTAGCACAGGAAAAGAAGATTTAAGTCACCTGAAACTTGTGCCAGTTTGCTCTGAGCTGCCCTGCACTTAGAGATCAGGGACGACATGCAGAAAAGATTTTTAAAGAGTCCTTTCCCCTTCAAGGCAGAAGAATTATTTTCATTTATTCCTAGGCTGTCAGACAGTACCGGGGTGTGACTCCAGCCAATTGCCTTCAACTTCTGAGGAGCTACTAGGGAGTAGCCATTGAAAGACTGAAAAAGAAAGAGAGAAAAAAAAAAGACCCTGGTCCCTTAAGCAAGCCAGTGGTGTCAGTCAGGCTTCTCCACATGGAAACCTCTTAGTTTCACTCGCCACAGTCAGAAACCTGCAGTTGCTTCCATGTTTAGGTGCTGCCCACCAAGGGTCCCAGGTTGGAAAGGAAAAGAGATTCCCCTGTATGGAGCAAAAAGGAAAGGGAGAAAAATGAATTCCAGATTTAGAGCTTACCTCTTCGTCTTGGCTGGCTCACCAAAATATGCTAATGGTGGAGGGTGTCCAGGTTCTTAGTGTCTTGAACAAGGAATTAGACAAAATATACAAACAAAACAAGAAAGGAATGAAGGGATTTATTGAAATGAAAATACATGCCACAGTGTGGGAGTAGCCCTGAGCATAGGTGCTCAAAGACCCCATTCCAGAATATTTGGGAGTTTAAATACCCCCAGGAGGATTCCACTGGTTATTTTGGGTATTCCCTATGTAAATGGAGAGGATGAAGTAAAGTTACAAAGTCATTTATGGTGTATGCCCTATGGAGAGGATATTTTCTGTTACAGCAGAAGTGTGAATCAACCTTATGTTCCCTGCCTCCAGACTCTATTTTCCTGCCTCACCAGGACATTTGACCTGCAAAGTTTTATCCAAGAGTTGAGAGTTTTTACTTAAAATTCTCTATTACATAATTTCCCCCTTTTTCTTCTATACCAATACGGTTAGTTCTTAAGCTACCCTTTACAAAAAATAAGTCTTTGTTCCCACCTTACAAAATCTACTGTCCTGCTACTGCTTCCCAGTGGGTTTTGAGACCAAATAAGTACATTTAAGATGGTGACAGTGACACAAATGACAGAAGTTTTGGTCAATGTCTGAAAATGGAGAGGAAAACCAAAAGATGGAAATTGCTAAATCGAGTTTAGCCTAAAGCTACCTCCTTACATATTTTAAGATCTAAAGTTTCTCTATATGTGGCAAATGATACTTAAAGGGAGGTATAAAGAGATAGTAAACTACTCTATGTCTGTCTCCAGGTTTTGGCCAAAATGGGGCAATCATTCCAACTGTGTTCAAATAAGGCAAACACTGAGCTGTAACTAATTGTCCATTTGCATACCTCACTTCTATTTTCTGTAAGTCACTTTCTTTTTCTGCCTATAAATCTTCTTCCACTATACGGTTGCACTGGAGTCTCCCTCAGCTTACTCTGGTTTAAGAGGCTGCTTGATTCACGAATCATTCTTTGCTCAGTTAAGCTCTGTTAAATTTAATTTGGCTAAGGATTTTCTTTTAACAATAATAATTGTTCATATTTTATTCCACATTAAACCACAACACTTATAGAATAACAATAGTAATATACTGCATGAAAGTGGTTCTGAGAACATTTCCCAATATCTTCTCCATTTTTATGTTTATATTATGTATTATTTTTGAAATCATAGAGCCATTATACACTATACACTCTTGTTTCTAAAACACTCATTTATCCTTAAGTCTACAAGGAGCTATTTTAAGGGAGAAAATATAATTTTTACTTTTTATTAGTTCTTAGCTGATATTCCCTGTAACAAAAGACAGGTTCACAAGAGGAAAACAAACAGAAGTTTATTAATGTGTAAAACTCTTGTATTCTTAGGTGATAACTCAGAGAAATGCGTAAATCTTTAGAGTAGATCTCAAAGAAGTGGCTTTGACTTCAGCTTGAAGTACTATTATTCTCTGAAACAAAGAAAGAAGAGTACGAGGACAGATCCAGTTAAGATGAGATGGCTAGAAAAAAAGGTCTTTTTGAAAGGAGGATTGTTAATGCATAATTTAGTTAATGCCTTCTCCATTGATTAAGCACCTCTAATAATTTCAAGTCATCTCCTCTTTCTAGTGCAGAAGAGAAGACATCCTTACAAGTATTTTCTCTATAGATGTAAGTTTTTCTTACAAAAGGTAATTTTTCAAACATCTCTTGCATTTGCAGTTTCTCTAATCCAGCTCAAAATAATCTTTATGCCAAAGAAGCATATTTTACAGTGGCATATTCTGGCATAAGAGTTATATTTGGGGGTGGCATCTTGGACCCCATCAAGACTATATAGTTTAATGCTCATCATTAACTCTTATGCCAATGTCTTTTTAGTCATTTTGGTTTCTGAAGCTTTATCTCTAGTTGATTCTTTAGAAAGAGATCATAGTGGCAATATTATCTGTGTTTCTGCATGTAGGTAACACTTCAAACTTTCTGGACTAAAAATAAAAAATTTGAAGATTTTCTTTAAATCCTTGATTCGTATTTTCTGTCATTGGGTATCCTAAATATTTTACTGACTCAATATTGTCAAATAAGTGCCAAATTCTTTTACTATGTACTTATATATATTTTTTAATTTCAGAGAAGTTTACTTCAATTATAACTCTTAATATTTATTCCATTTCCTTGACTTTTTTCTTTATTGTCTCCTATTAGACACAGATTAGATTTGCTTTTGTGACTTACCTTCAATATTTACCACTTTCTCTCAAAGTCTTTAGTGTCTCCTTTTTTACCTGATTTTTAAAACTTTCCTCCTTTTTGCCCGTTTCACTTGTAACATTATACATTGTAATATTTTCTTTGTGTTTCTTCTAGTTTAGTCTTAATTTCAGAATTTTTTTTTTCATTCATTTTCAATGCTTTTTAAAGTCTTGTCACCTAAATTCTGAGTTTTTCTAATCCTGGTTTACGTTTTCTTTCAAACCACATATAATTTTCTTTTTGTTTCCTAACTCCTTTTGAAATAGTCTGCTATTTTTATATTTTAGTCATTTGTAGGTATTTATTTTCTTTTTTTATTGATACATAATAATTATAAACATTTCAGGGTAAATATGATGTTTCGATACCTGAATACAATGCACAATGATCAAATCAGGGTGATTGGGACGTCCATCACCTCAATCATTTATGTTTCATTTGTGTTGGGAACATTCCAATGTTTGCCTAGTAGCTATTTTGAAGTGTACAATAAATTATAAACTATAGTCACTTGTACTGTTGAACGCTACAACATACCGTATTTTTCTTCTGCTTTATTTTTGTGCCCACTAACTTTTCTTTATCTCTTCCTTCCCTCTCCTTCCCAACTTTTCATGGTCAGCGTTCTATCTTCATGAGAGCAACTGTTTTAGATCTCACATATGAGTAAGAACATTTTATTTTATTTTTTGAGATAGAGTTTTGCTCTTGTTGCCCAGGCTGGAGTGCAATGGCTCAATCTCGGCTCACTGCAACTTCCTCCTCCTCTAGGGTTCAAGCGATTCTCTTGTCTCAGCCTCCTGACTAGTTGGAATTACAAGTGCCCACCACCATGCCCGGCTAATTTTTGTATTTTTAGTAGAGATTGGGTCTCACCATATTGGCCAGGCTGGTCTCGAACTCCTGACCTCCAGTGATCTGCCTGCCTCGGCCTCCTAAAGTGCTGGGATTATAGGCGTGAGCCACTGAGCCCAGCCAAAACAGTCTTGTCTTTTTGCGCCTGGCTTATTTTACTTAATGTAATGACCTCCCTTTCCACCCATGTTGCTGCAAATGACAGTATTTTTTCTATGACTGAATACTGTATCATTGTGTATATATTACCGTATTTTCTTTATATAATCATTTATTGACACTTAATTTGATTGCATATTTTGCTATTGTGAATAATGCTGCCATAAACACAGGAGTGCAGATATATCGTCAATATACTGATTTTCTATTTTTGGCTGTGTGCCTAGCAATAGGATACCTGGAACATACGGTAGTTCTATTTTTAGTATTTTAAGGACCCCCATACTGTTTTTCATAGGGGCTGTACTAGTTTAGATTCCCATGAACAATATATGAATATTCTCTCTTTTTTGTATCCTTACCAGCATTAGTTATTTTTTGTATTTTCTTTATAACCATTTTAACTGAGGTGAGATAAATTTCATTGCGGTTTGATTTGCATTTCCTTGATGATTGCTGAAGTTAAGCATATTTTTATTTACTTTTATCCATTTGTATATCTTATTAAATGTCTATTTAGGTCTTTTGCTAATTTTAAAATGTATTTTTTTCTTTTTGCCTTTGAGTTGTTTGACTTCCTTATATATTCTGATTATTAATCCCATGCAGAGGCTTTTAACTTGATGTGACCCCATTTGTCCATATTTACTTTAGTTGAATGTGTTTGTGGGGTATTACTCAAGAAATCTTGCCCAGTCCAATATCCTGGAAAGTTTCCCCAATGTTTTCTTTTAGTAGTTTCATAGTTTGAGGTCTTACATTAAAGTTTTTAGTCTATTTTGATTTAATTTTTATATATGGTGAGAGATATAGGTCAAGTTTTATTCTTTTGCATACAGATATCCAACTTTTGCTGCACCATTTATTGAGAGACTACTATCTTTTCCTCAACATATGTTCTTGGCAACTCTTTCAAAAGTGAGCTTGCTGTAGGTGTGTGAATTTATTTTGGGGTTTTCTATTCTTTTCTATTGGTCTATATGTCTGTTTATGCCAGTATCTTGCTGTTTGGCCACAATAGCCTTGTAATATATTTTGAAGTCAAGTATGGTAATACTCCAGCTTTATTGTTTTGCTCTGGTTTGCTTTAGCTGTTCAGGCTTTTTTTTCAGGTTTTATATAAATTTTAAGATTTTTTTTCTATTTTTTTCAAAAATGACATGAAATTTTTTTTCCTTTTTGGTGTGTCTTCTTCAATTTCTTTCATCAGTGTTTTATCATTTGCATTATAGACTTGTTTCTCTTCTTTGGTTAACTGCTAGATATTTTATTTTATTTATAGTTATCACAAAATTTGATTACTTTCTTGACTTCTTTTTCAAAATGTTTACTGTTGCCATATAGAAATGTGACTTATTTTTGTTATGTTTATTTTATATCCTTTACTAAATTTATTTACAATTCGAACAGTTTTTTGGTAGAGTCTGAGTTTTTCCAAATATTAGATTGTGTCATCTGTGAACAGGATAATTTGACTTCTACCTTTCCAATTTGGATGCCATTTATTTCTTTCTCTTTTCTGATTGCTCTAGCTAGGATTTCCAACACAGTGTTGAATAAGCGTAATGAAAGTAGACATGCTTGTATTGTTCTAGATCTTAGAGAAAAGGCTTTAAGTTTTTCCCCATTCTTCTAGCTGTGGATCTGTCATATATAGCTTTTATTATGCTAAAGTATGTTCCTTCTATAACCAGTTTTTTGAGGATTGTGTCATGAAGGGATGTTAAATTTTATCAAATGCTCTTTCAACATCAATTGAAACTATCATGTGGTTTTTGTCCTTCATTTTGTTGATATAAGGTATCTCATTGATTGATTTGCATATGTTGAACTATTCTTGCATCCCTGAGATAAATCCCACTTGGTCATGTGAATTATTTTTGATGCGTTGTTAAATTTGACTTGCTAGTATTAAGGACTTTTGCATTTACATCTATCAGGGATATTGGCCTGTAGTTGTTTTTTTTTTGTTTTTTATTTAAATGTGTCTGATTTTGGTATTAGGGTAATATTTGTCTTTCAAAATGAGTTTGGAAGCATTCTCTTCGCCTTTATTTTTCTAAATAGTTTGAGTAGGACTGGTATTAGTTTTCCTTTAAACATTTGGTAAAATTCGGCAGTGAAGTGATCAGGTGCCAGGCTTTTCTTCACTGGGAGGCTTTTTATCACGGCTTTGATCATCTTGCTTGTTATTGATCTCTTCAGGTTTTGGATTTCTTGATGGTTCAATCCTGGTGGGTTGTATGTGTCTAGGAATGTATTCATTTCTTCTAGAATTTTGACTTTTTTGGTATATAGTTGCTAATAGTAGCCTTTAATGATCCTTTGAATTTTTGTAGTATTGATTATGTCTTCTTTTTCAAATCTGATTTTATTTATTAGGATTTTCTCCTTTCTTTCATTTGTCTGTCTCCTTTCCTCAAGAAGAAGAGGTCTCCCCCGATAGCCACCACAAATGGGAATCTGCTTGATCATGGCTCTGACTCTTTCTTAGTTAGTCTGGCTAAGAAAAAGTTTGTCAATTTTGTTTATCTTTTCAAAAAACTAACCTTTGTGACTGATTCTTTTTAGTTATTTTAATATTGTTGTTAAAGTCATCTGATAGTGTTCTGAATTTCTTCTCTGAGCTCTCTTTAATTTTGTTGAGCTTTCTCAAAAGAGTTAGTTTGAATTTCTTGTTTCTTACTCTTTTTTGATCCATTTGCATGAAATTTTTTTTCATCCCTTCACTTTTATTATTTATATTGATACATATTAGATGGACATATTTTGGGGGTACATGTAATAATTTGATAGATTTATACAATCAAACCAGGGTAACTGGGATATCTATCAGCTAAAATGTTTATCTTTTCTTTATGATAAAATCATTTGAATTATTCTCTTCCAGGTTTTTTGAAATGTATAATCGATTAATGTTAACTGTAGTCACACTTTCAGTCTGTCTTTTGTGGTAAAATGAGCTTCTTATTGGTAGCATAGAATTGGGTCTTGTTATTTTGTTTCTTTTTTTTCTTCCATTCAGTCACTCTACATCTTTTAATTAGATAATTTAACCCATTTACATTCTATGTTATTATTGACAGGTAATACCTTATGACTTCCATTTTGTTACTTGTTTTCTAGTCATTTTGTATCTCTTCTCTTTCTGACTTCCTTTGTTGTTAAGTAATTTTCTCCCAAGTTATCTTTTAATTTTTTAAACATTTTATTTTCAGTGTATCTTTTATAGGGTTTTGCTCTGTGGTTACCATAAGGCTAACAGAAAACATTCTATAGTTACAACATATTATTTTAAATTCATACCAATTTAACTTTAATCCAGAAATAAATCACTTTACAGAACTCCATTTTGTGTTTCATGTAGGACAGATCTGGTTGTGATAAATTGTTTCAGCATCAGTTTGTCTGGGAAAGTTTATTCCACCATCATTTCTCAAGGATGGCTTTGTGGGACAAAGTATTCTTTGTTTACAATTTATGTCCTTCAGAATTCCAAATACGTCGTCTCACTCCCTCCTGGCCTGCTGGAAGTGTGCTGCCAGACTTCTATATATTATTTGCTTCCTTTCCCTCATTATTTTCTGGATCTTCTCTTTTGACTTTGGGAGTTTAATTATGATATGTCTTGGGGTATTCTCATTTAAGTTGAATCTGATTTGGTCACCTTTTACTTGGATTTACCCAGCCTTGTAAAGTTTTCTGTTGTATTTCTGTGACTAAGCTTTCTATTCCTTTGTTTTTCTTAGTTTCTTCTCTAACTCCAGTGACCCGAATATTTGCTCTTTTCATGTTATTTTACCTTTCTTAATATATGTTTCTGGTGTGCTTTGATTGTCTAAAAGTGCAGGTAGATATCCTGGTTCTTATTTTCTTTGCTCTTATATTAACTTTGTATGGAATTTGACCTCAAATAGTTCTGTTGCTCATGACATTTTAATTTTTGTGAACTTTTCAAAGGAAATTTGGTTTTGATAACTTTTTTTAAAATAAATGCTTTGTTTTAGAATATAGTTTTACAGAAAATTTGTGAAGCTAGTACACAGAATTCCCATATACTCTCCACTCAGTTTCTTCTATTATTAAAATTTTACATTAGTATGGTACATTTTTCATAATTGGTCAACTAATTTTGCTACATTATTTTAAAGTCCATACTGTATTCAGATTACTTTAATTTTTACCTAATATCCTTTTATTGTTCCAGGATCCCATCCAGAACACTGCATTATGTTTAATTTTCATATTTCCTTAGGTTCTTTTACACTATAGCAGCTTCTCAGACTTTATTTTTGATGATAGTTTGAGGATGTACTGGTCTAGTATTAGGTAGCAGGTCTATTAATTGGGATTTGTCTTACGTTTTTCTGATGTTTAGACTGGGTGATGGATTTTTGAAAGAAGGGCCATAGAGGTAAATTGCTGTTCTTATCTAATCATACCAAGGATACAGGCTATCATCATGACTTATCATTGATGACGTTGAACTTGATCTCCTCTCTAAGAGAGTGTTAAGTTCCTCCACTTTATAAATAAACCTTTTTCTGTCCTTTTTATACTATACTTTTTAGAAGGAAGTCCCTATGCTCAGCTTACATTTGGAAGTTATACTCTACCTCCTTGAGGATGGAGTATGTGCACAAAATTAGGAAATTCTTCTGTATAAGAGATTTATTTATGCTTCCGATAGTTTTTTAACTTTGTAAATTTTCCTTATCTTTTGATGTGTTGTTAGAAAATATGTCTGCTTTCTTTCTAGCTCTGTTTCCTTGCCTCACTTTTATCTCAGCTTTTTCCTTTATTTGTATTTTTCTTTATTTTCTGCAATTGTGACTTCATTCCAATATTTTTTCTCTGTTTGTGTCCTTCACATATAAGAGTGTATTACTTGTCTGTTTCCAGGGT
The DNA here is from genome assembly GCF_030222135.1 of Aotus nancymaae. NCBI lineage: Eukaryota > Metazoa > Chordata > Mammalia > Primates > Aotidae > Aotus > Aotus nancymaae. The sequence continues at coordinate 11,018,395 of NW_026988450.1, read as the reverse complement.
TTATGCAGGCTTGACCATTCTGTCCTCTTCAGACCTCATGCAAACTCTTTATATTTATTAAATAACCGAATGGGCAAATATCTTTCTAATTTCAGCTTTTCATCAATGGTCTTGCCATTATGGCATTTGGAGATATCCCAAAAGACAAAAAGTACCCACTTTATCCTCCACCCTCTGAAGATTTGCTGGAAATCAACTGACAGCTGACAGATTAATAGCAGAAAAAGGCATACAAATTTATTATCATGCATGTGGAAGAAAATCATAGCATTATTATCCAGTAACCCAATGGGGTAGAGATGTTTATATATCCTTCTTCATAGGGAATGATATAGAGAATGTAGACAATTTTTTTTGATGGATAGTAAACAATAATTAAGGAGAATGAATGGACCAAGGAAGCAGAAATTAAGTCATAAATCGTGTTCTTTGGAATTTGAATGATCCTGAGAGTCAAATACTATCTTTTGAAAAATCCTATCCAGGTGTGGCTGTGTTCTTCCATCTTCTTTTCTGTGATAGGTAATGAGACTTTAGGGAGGGGATGGAAGGCAATTGTGTTCTCTTTGGTGGGTCCTGTCTTAAGGTAAATACAGAAATATCAGCCATGGCTCATGCATGGAATCACAGCACTTTGAGTTGTCAAAATGGGCAGATTACTTGAGGTCAGGAGTTTGAAACCAGTCTGGCCAACATGGTGAAACCCCATCTCTACAAAAGATACCAAAATTAGCTGGGTATGGTGGTGGGCACCTGTAATCCCAGCTTCTCAGGAGCCTGGAGCAGGAGAATTGGGAGGCTGAGGCAGGAGAATTGCCTGGACTTGGGAGATGGAGGTTGTAGTGAGCTGAGATAATACCACTGCACTCTAGCCTGGGTGACAGAGGAAGACCTGGTCTCAAAAAACCAAAAAAGGTACATATATATATATATATATATATATATATATATATAGTCTTTTAGCATCTACTGACCTTCAGAGACCTTTAATTTAAAATAAATCAGCATACTAGGATATCATATATTTGGGGGTAAAATGTTCTAGGCTTCTTTCTTTTGCCGGTCTGTAACTTCTCTAGACATTTCACTCACTAAAAGCTTAAAGTGATGGCTATGAAGACAGAAATTGGGTTAGTAGTCAAGGGGCAAGAGATCTGCAAAAGAACATAGATTAAAATGAGAATGAATAAGCAGAAAGAGCAAATCTAAGCACTTTTCCCCACACACCATTAAACCAGTCTCCTATTCCTGGGAATGGGTTAGACAAATAGAGTGGTTTAGCCTCATTTGTCTGATGAAGACTATTTATCTTGTCTTTCAAAAGGTACAGATCAGAGTCTATTAGTTTTGACTGCTTTATGTAGAAGCAGCATTTCTCACCAGTGGTTATGTAGCTCTTCCTCTTATCTATCAGCATATTCAGTACATGGCCATTTTGAAATACAACAACGTTTAGACTGTTAACTTCTGATTGGAGTGCTCCCGATGCTTGCATAGTTATATAGAACTATCGTTCTATTACCATGGAAAGATTTAGATCTAGTTTTTCTGTCTCCTATGTTCCAAATGCTGGGAAAATGAGCTGTGGTATACAAGTGGGTTTTCTATAACATTGTTTCTAATATGTTTGTGTTGCACCACTTTGTGAACAAAGGAGCTCAAGTTTGTAATTTGGCTGACAATCAAAGAGGAGTACTTGGTGACAGAAAGTGTCAGATAACCAAGTCCACAGTGTTCTGATCATGTAGGTGGAAACCACTCATATTTCTTGTCACAAGATAACATGGAAAGACCAGTGTTGTTTATGGACAAAGTCAGAGTGCAACTTGTGGCCTGCAGATGCACGTTTGCTGTGCTCTGTCTTCTATCATATTGGCATTTGCGCATCTCCAGCTTCCACTTGCCCCCATCAGCCTGTGAGAGTGAAATGGTTGCAAAGTGTTTGATATAAGATGCCTTTAGCTCAGTCCCGGCAGTTACAGAAACTGGTTTTTTCACTTGGCCAAGTCAGCCCAGACTTCTGGTCTACCTGTATGCAACCTTCAGTGTGTGTTAGTTTAATGAAAAGAGGAGGTGAGCTATGCCAACTTGCACAGGGCTGGCTTATGAGTCTTTCATAACATCTGGTGATTTGGCAGGTGTTGACATCATAAAAGTCAGTGTCAGGACCATCTATGATCTTTGTGGGAGCTATAATGATACTATCCGTGGAATCAAACTAAGATCTGATTGCAATATTGCCCTGGTATGTCACTAGAAAAGGTCCAGAAACATCTCTGTTTTAATTCTGTATTAGTCCATTTTGTATTGCTGTAAAGGAATACTTTAGACTGGGTAATTAAAAAAAAAGGTTTATGTGGATGACTGTACAAGAAGTATGATGCCAGCACCTGCTTCTGGTACGGGCCTCAAGAAGCTTAGAGTTATGGCAGAAGGCAAACAGGGATCCTGGATGTCACATGGTGAGAGAGGGAACACAGTGAGGGGCAGGTGCCAAGCTCTTTTAAAGAACTAGCACTCATGTGAACTAATAAGAATGAGAACTTATACCCAGTGGGATGGCACCAAACTGTCATAAGGGGTCTGCCCCCATGACCCAAATATCTTGCACTAGGCTGCACCTCCAACATTGGGGGTTACATTTCAACATTAGATTTAGACAAAACAAATATCCCAACTACATCAAATTCAAAAGGAGAAATTTCTTTCTAGTGATTTAACCCAATCAAAAGACAGTTCTTGAGCTTCCACAGAGGATTTTCCGTGCTCAGTTGACTCATCAAAACAAGCAGAAAACATTGCTTCCCTAGTTGTGGATGCCATATCTTATCGCACATCTGTCTTCCAAACCGGATCCACCAGATACTGACGCTGGCAGGAATGAAAACGCGTTCAGGTTCTTCTGCATGCTCTAGATGTTGACATACCAGCAGTTCTATTGATTAGTTAATATGGCCAGAGTTTGGAAGACAGTGGCAAAAGAATGCCAGGTTTGTGTCTGATCTTTTGCAAAAGCAGCAAATGATAAGAGTAAGACACCATTTGAAAGAAGGTCCATGATGGAAGATTAGAGGGAGAATAGGACAGATTGATAACATTTTCAACAAGCTTCCAGTGGGTTATCCATGAATAAGAAGGCTAAAAAGAAAAAGAATATAAAGAAGTCCTTTTAAATTTTCTCCTCAGGAGAGAAGTTTATAAAGAAAAGGTGGTGGGGTTAGATAAAAGTGAATTTTCTTGATCTGTTATTTTGGGAAAATAGCAGTCTACCTCGTGTTACCTTTCACTTTAGGATCACCTGTAGGGATGGTTTTCCAATTGTCCCAGTACAGTTTGCCATGGCTCACATGAATCCAGGAACATTTGATGGTAAATAAGTGCAAGCCAAATGTCAAAAGGAAGTCAATTTTGCCAAGTATATAATCCGTCTAATAATTTTTTGCACTCTTTTGTGTTTATTTATTTTTTCTTTCAGATTGTGGGGCATTAATCTGATGACCAATAATATCAGTGAAGAATAAAGGCAGATTAATAAATTGGGTGAGAAGGCTGGGCGCAGTGGCTCACGCCTGTAATCCCAGCACTTTGGGAGGCTGAGGCGGGCGGATCACAAGGTCAAGAGATCGAGACCATCCTGGCCAACACGGTGAAACCCTGTCTCTACTAAAAATACAAAAAAAATTAGCCGGTTGTGGTGGCATGCGCCTGTGATCCCAGCTACTCGGAAGGCTGAGGCAGAAGAATCGCTTGAACCCGGGAGGCGGACGTTACAGTGAGCCAAGATTGAGCCACTGCACTCCAGCCTGGTGACAGAGCAAGACTCCGTCTCAAAAAATAAATAAATAAATTAGGTAAGAAAAGACGGAAGGTGATCATTTTGGCCACGTAGTTAGCAGCACTGTCTGACTATCATTTTCTAGGCGTATAGTATCAGTTTCCTTAGCATAGACTAGGCAATGAACAATAGCAATCTTAGTAGGAAGGCGAATAGTCTGTAATGGTGCATTAATTATGTGTCCATTGGCAATAGGAATATCAGCAGAAGTTAAAATTCCATGGGATTTCCAAATTGTGCCAACTAATTGGCAGACTTCAAAGGCATATTTGGAGTCAGTATAAATAGTGGCAGATTCCTTTTGCCAAAGTGCAAGCTCTAGTGAGAACTATAAGCTTAGCAGTTTGTGCTGACATTATCGAGGGTAGAGAGCATGCCTGAAGAGTTTCATATGGAGAAACTATATCAAGGCCAGTTATTACGTTCACCTTGAAATTTCATTTACAAGAGCTGTCACAAAGAAGTAAGTCTGGGTTGTTTAAAGAGATGTCTATGAGATCCTCTCATGGCTTCAAAGCCATATCTATAACTGCAAGGCAACCTTATGGAATGAAGTGAAGGTCTTCATCAGCAGAGAGAAGTAGGAGGGTAGCTGGATTTTAAGCATCACGGTGGTTAGTGCCAGCTACTCAGGACGGAGGATCGCTTGAGCCCCAGAGTTTGAAGCTGCAGTGAGCTATGATCACAACACTGCACTCCAGCCTATGAGACACAGTGAGAACTCATCTCTAAAAATAAAATAAAATAAATAAAATATATCCCAATAATGTAAGATTATGGAGAGACTGATTAACACAGCTTGCTCGTAGGTGGTCTACTGTCACAGAAAGCGGTGTTACATCTTACAAACTTGCAAGATAACAGACACAGCATGGAAAACATGAGATGAATAGGAGAACTTAGATAACGGTGCTGGCTTTGTCAACCAGGGCAATAGCTGCTGGCACTGCATGCAGGCATGGGACATGTCTTCTGCTACAGGGTCCAATTGGCATGAAAAATATGCTACAAGATGGATCTGAGAGGCAAAAGCCTGCCCTAGAAGAGCAATCTCATTATTTTCATGGCAAAAGCTTTATCAAAATTAGGGAAACTGAGAGTAGAGTATGTAAATGATGCTAATTTTAAGGCTTTAAAGAAGTTTAATTCTTCTGAGGGCCAGGGAATGGGCTCTGGAATGATACCTGGGAGAAGGATGCATAATGATTAATCAAGAGCAGCACAGTTAGAACCCATTGACTGCAATAGCCAGGTACTTCTAAGCGTATGTTTCATCACTTTGGGAGGAGGGATGCACAAAACTATTTTGGGGTGAGCTTTTGCGTGTCCTGTCCTAAGTAGGTAATGATTGACTGCACCCATTAAAGATTAGATCTGGATGTTTCATGGCATTGTTCAGCTGGAGTTTTTAGGAGAATGAAGGAGTCAGTAAGGATACCCTATTAGTCTTGTTGCAGAGCAAAGGATGATCAACCTATGGAAAAAGGATAGGTCTTTGGATAAAGATATAGAGTCTAAACTGGCTTTAAGGATTTGAGACAGTACTCACAATATCCCTGAGGTATGTGAACCCATTTTAATTATCCCCTTGGTTTGCAGTAATCCAGGCTGCATCAGCAGGAATTGAGGTGAGGAAGGGAACAGAATTAGGCACAAAAGTAGCTTATGGCTCTAAGATCCTGTACAAATTGATAGATTTGATTGCTATCTGAATCACTTTTTTCTTTCTTTCTTGTCTGACGAAATTGGGTGGGGTGTTACACGGAGAGGTAGTAAACATAAGCACTCACTACTGGAAAAGGGAGCCTATTATAGATTCAGTTCCTCACTCTGCATCTCCTGAGAGAAGGTACTAAGCTCCTGAAGGAAAAGATTTTTCCTTTCCAGTAAATGTGTTTAGGCCTGCACCCCGTAGCAGTCCAGCTTCATTTGTACCTGAAGCCCACAGACTAGCTGGGACATCTTTTAATATCATATTCTCAAAGGAATTTATGTTAAGATGGGTTTCCATTAGGAAAAGCAGAAAGTTTGAAGTTTGGTCTAAGAACAGAGAAATAAAAACACCTTTCTTACTACATGGTGCCATTAAATTTACATAACAAGTATCTACCTAAAAGGTTTGCTGGTGAAGAGTAAGATGCCAGAAAGGCATGGTGGTGTTAAGAGGACCTAAGGATATTGAGGTAGTCTGAGATACAGGCAATAAATTAGGTTACCCAGAGACTCCAACAGCATTAATAGAATCAGAAGTGACCGGTAGAGGTCTTTCTTCTTGATCAAATAGTAGAGTAAGTTGCACCAGTATCAACTGAAAAGCCTAGTTCTGAATCCTCTTGAGTTAATGGTGAGCTCTGGGTTGTGACTGATGATTAGCTGACCCCCTCAATCCATGTGGTATTGTCCCATTAGAGGGGAAAAAGGAACCTTCTGAGCATGCTGAGTTTTAAGGAGGGTTTCCTTTTTGGGGGCTGTGGGGGGGGGTTCCTTTCTTTTAAGTGCAGGACAATGATTTTCTCCAGTGCCCTGATTTATTATAACATTTGCAAACATAAGGTGGAATGTTCTATGATTGACGAGAAAAATGGAAATACTTTGTTCTTGTTTCTGAGGACTGCTTTTCTCTCTTTTGTCTTTGTGGAGACTTAACCTGCGAAGCAAAGACCACAGATTTTAACTATTTTTGTTCTCATGTTTTCCTGCAAGTCATTTTCAAAGAACTGTGTCGTTGCTTTCATTATAACACTTAGAAGCTGGCCAGCCCAGCCAACTACAGTGTTCTGAAGTTGCCTTTTTTTTAAATCAGGAAGTAGATTTCTGACCAAGATTGAAATTAGAAGATTTCTATGCTCTGGTTCCTCAGGATTTAATGCAGTGTGCCTCTGAAAAACGTGTAAATTAAATCACTCAACAAAAGACTTAGGGTGTGCTCCCTCCTTCTGGGTATATAGCTCAACCTTAGACCAATTTACCTTAGGAAGAGGCCTCTGATACTGCATCTATTAGGTCCTGAATATTAGCATCAAGCTGAGCCACTTCTTGGCCATCTATAGGGGGACCAGGAAGAGGTTCTGGCCACTCCCCTCTGTGGGGAGAGTTTTCCCATGAAGGCCACCTGGCCTGTCTAATAACAGCAGCATAATCATAGACAGAAAGTACACCTCTTGGTAGCCAGTCAAGGTCCCTATGAGTAGGATTGTGAATGGTTACTAGCCTCTCCAACTGTTCTCTAAACTTAATAGGATCTCCTGAAGGTGGGAGCAAAAGGGTTTTATAATTCATAAGATCTGCTGCTGTGCAGGTGATGTGAGTTTTTTGTGATGAGGATCCTGGGTACATGGTCGGGGGCACTGTGTAGGGAGGTCTGGAGCTGATGGAGTTTATTCCCATAGCCCCAGGAAGTAAGAGACATCATAAGGCACAGGGAAGCAAGACTGGTGGCACTTTCCCTGACTCTCTAAAGGGCTTAGTTCTTATTTGTCAACTTTTACACACTGACCTATGTAACTCGGACCTTTAGATCAAGCCTGAGTGCTTTCTGTAAACCTTACGAAGATGTGGATGTTAAAGTTGGCAGCTAGTTCTCTAAATGATTTTCTGGAGAAATGTGATGTGAAGTAGTTTTAGGGGTTATTAAGCGAGTTTACTGAGGATCTGGGGCTGGATTTTGAAAGGGGATTAGACTAGGAGCTCAGAGATCCAAAAGATCTCTGGAGGATCAGAGTTGGAGAAAAGGAAGGTATCAGTGGGAGGAGGACTTAAACCAGGGTGAGAGTGGATTTTAACTTGCTCTAGGTCAGATTTCTGCTCTTTAATTCTGTCAATATTTGCGAAGGCTAGGCATGATACTATTATGTGTCTTTCAATTTGATTTTACTGTAAATACAAATAAGTCAACTACTTAGAATAAGAGCTCTCTAAAATTTTTTTCAAAGACTGAAGTCTTTCTAAGTAAAAAAAAAAAAAAAAGTCCATCATCTGACCATTGATGATTTGAATTTTCTATGGTGTACTTAAAACAAGTACATAAAACAAGACGAGAGAGAAACCTTACTCGTTTTTAATTTCAGGGACCCACAGCAGTTTGTCTAAACTAACCCCACTCTGACAAAAACTCAAACTCCCCGTCTGTGAGCAGCAGCTCAAACAATGAGTTTATAGGGGCTTCAGCCCCATGTTCTGTCCTGTGGTATGACCAAAGACAAATGACACAAGAAGACAGGGGACAAAGGAAAAGGAAAGACTAGCTCTAGGAGAAAAATGAATCAAATAATATGAATATTCATACCAAAAAGTACACCAAAGTTGCTACATTCAAGACTAGCCATGAAACTGCTTTTCTCTCATTCATCTTAAATTTAGAAAGGATAAAGAGATAAGTAGTAATTTTTACTGCTCCCTAGGCTGGATTCCATAGACAGACATCCAGGGGTCTGACTGGTAAATCCTTATTCTTTTTGATGCTTTTCAGGTTCTGGGTTCCCTTGACTGTGGCTTACAGAAGAGAAGAGTGATTCTAGTTTATCTTTACAGTGGCATACAGTGCCAGAACTGTAGGGACAAAGGGAGAAAGCGTCCCTTTCACCCTCTGAAATTTCCCTGAAAATAAACTGACAATAGATAGATTAATAGGAAAGAAATGCATACAAATTAATTTTAGTGCGCATGATGGAAAATCACAGGAGAGTGATTACTCAATAATTCAAGGAGTACAGATGCTTATACTTTTCTTCATAGGAGAAGGAGGAGAGGGAAAATAGAAGGGGTAGTAAAATAATTATTAGGGAAAATAAATGGACTCAAGAGATAGAAATTAACTTATAAATGATGCTCTTTGGAATCTGAATAAGCCAAGAGACAAACACGGTCTCGTGAATAAGTCTGTCCAGTTATGGCGGCATTCCTCAGTCTTCTTTTCCATGAAAGATAACAAAATTTCAGGAGGAAATGAAAGGTAATGGTGTTTTCTTTGGTGGATCTAGTCTTAAGGCAGATAAAGGAATATCAAAGAAAAGCCCCTTAGAGCATCTGCTGACCTTCAAGGGCCTTTAATTTAAAATAATAAAATAATTTAAAATAATAGAAACTAAAATTTACTGAAAGTGTCACATTTTGTGGTGAAATTACCTGGGTTTCTTAATCTTTTTCTGTTTTCTTCTTCACAGAACCTATACCAAACAGCTCTTGTGAGTGTTGGTAGTTTGTCTTTATCTTTTATAATTTGGATTATTGGGAATTCCTGATCATTTCTTTAGTTTGGTTTAAAATGTCATCCAAGGACTTTTGATTTGCTATCCATTAGCTGTCAGGTGTGTGTGTGTATGTGTGTGTTTAAATTCACAAAGACCCAACAACTATGCTCCCACAATATTTACTGTCTTTGCAGAATCCTATCTGACCTCCCTCTGTCCCCCATTTTTCTGATCGGTTATTGATATCACCATAAAGTAGGAAAAAACAGATACTTGGTAAATCCACACTATAAAGTCATCAAAAGGTGCATCTATCCTTTCATACTGATCTCCCTACTTTGGTGATGTTGCTTTTACTCTAACTTTGGGTGTGACTCTGTGCATTGCACACTTACCCATAGACACAGACATATATGTACAACACAGGTACTCTCAGACACATGCACATTGTTAAAAGATAAACCAAAACACATTAACATTTTAGAAACTATTTGAGCAGATAGTGATTCATTAATTGAACAGCTTGAGACTGCAAGTGTTTGAGGCCTCCACTGTGGAGTACAACAGAAGAGTTTTATAGCATAAACACATAAAGTAAAGAAAACATGTGATTGGTTAAAATGGAGCAGTAGCCTTACTTGGATCATTCCAGTAGAAAACCCCTGGTTAGAGGTTAGTTGGCAGTTTCTAATTGACTAAGCTTAGGTTTTGTTTTACCATTTACAATGAGTTGAGTTTCTTTTTGCTCACATAGGAACCCACAGCGTTGGAGCCACCTCTGCCTAATGACCTACCAGTTAGTTAATTATTTCAACAATGTAAAGTCACACATACAACCATTCAGGCACACATGCTTATATTACACATACACATATAACTACATTTACATACATAAACACACACACATACAAACTTATGCATATACACACATATATACAAAAGGAGAATCATATACATGTTATAAAATGCTTCCTAAGTGAATTTATAAAACCATAAATCAAGCATATATTTTTCTGTGAAATCTTTGTCTTTTATTGTCTACAAAAGCCCATACAAAGGAATGACTTATATTAAACGTATATTAGTAGCATAAATCCAAGAATAAATAGTTCACATTTTAAAAAAGCTAATCGTGTCACTAAAACCTACTTACCATGTGAGTTGATCAAATTCAAATAGAAAATTTCAAAGTGTAGACATCGCTTCCTATACTGTAGTCAAATCCGTCATCTAAACTCTTAGACTCTTTGGATCATCAAATATTTCCCTTATTTTTGTTTTAAACCAAACAAAATGCAACAAAAGATAAAATATTACTTCTTATGATTTTGAATTGAATTTTCATATGAAATGTACAGAGAAATTTAATCAATGATTATGGTTGGGGATTTAAATTCGCTATTGTTCCTTAATTTGCATGAAAAACAAAAACCTTTGTGAATTCTCCCTGAAAAGGTAGTCACGTACTTCATTTAAACAGACTTGTGTCTTTAGCTTAATTTAACTCAAAAAAAGAAACGTTTATGGTCACATAAAATCTGTTCTACAGTTTTATTTCATTGATTTAAGGTTTTTTTTCAAATGCACATAAACTGCCCACACTAGTAATTACCCTAATTTTTAACAATGCAATCACCATTCCATCATTAAAAAGGGATGCAAAGCTTCAGTCCATTAGCAGTTGTTTATAATAGCACATCTCAATTGATTAAACTGCAGATTCTTTTTGTAGGTCTTGTTTTATAAATTGAACCTAGTCAAGTAAACATAACATTTGGTAATGGTCTTCATAGCAACTGTCAAAATGACTTATTGTTTTTCCAGTCCTACATTCCGTTAGAATTAATAATACCTTTGTGTCCTTTATAACACTTATTATTGATGCCATGAAGTTCTCTATATTTAATGAGTTGATGTTTCATTATAGTACAAAGTTCTGCAGACAGATGGAAAATTTTTCTAATCTGTTTCTCTTTGCCTCTTGATTGAAGAATTGTAAATATGTAATTAACAATTGAAGTAGAAGTAAAATAAAAAAAATATCATCTGTCAAGATTTCTGTTGAAAGACATAGGATGCTTTAAGCTAACAACAGCATGACAAAAGACAAAAGTATCCTTGTTAATAAAGCAGAAAGTTGCGAATGTTTAAACATTTGATTTGTTTTTTTCTTCTTGAAATAATTATAATCATCGTCTTCTGCGAAACAGACATTAATGAAATGTTACAAAGCTAAGGTTAAGTCTCATATAGACCCTGCTTATGATTTCTATACTTAATTGTTTCCCAGTATTTATTTCTCAATAATAATGGCGTCACTAGCTTCTAAGAATGGAAGAAAATAGAAAACACACCTATAGCACTTTCTAATTTATAGAAGAGATATTGTCATAATGACAGTATAATGCTAGGAATGCTTAGTCAACAACAGCCAGAATTTTTATTGCTCCTTTGTGTTTACCATTTTAAACTCAGAATTGGGAGAAGCATTGTCATGTTTTGATATCTTAAGTTACACTCTTCAATTTTCTATTCATTTTTGGTCTCGTGATTTTTGATAAATGTCTATCTTTTATTTCATAAGACCTACACTTTTTCAGCAGATTGTAAGATACAAAACAATATGTATCACCTGTGAGTATATCTGAGGTTGTTCCCTATTCCCAGAGAAAAATGTTCAGATATTTTGAAATGTGCAAAAGTATCATAGAGATTTGACAATGAGAAATGCAACTAATTCCAGTTTTAAATATTCTTTCATTATAGTTTTTAGTTTTATAAATGTATATTATATAAAATAAATATATATTAATAATAATAATAATTTCATACACTATTTGAAGTCTTTCAATGAAGTAAATAATTTCTCTCACCTGTTTCCTCTGTTTATGGTTAGAAAAAGAAAAATATCTCTGTAACAAAAAACAGATTAATAAGAGAAAAACATACATATTTATTTAATATGTTTTATGTGACACAGGGGTCTTCATAAACAAATGAAAACCTGAAGAAGCAGTTAACCCAATGCATTTTTAGACTAGAGTTAATGAATACCAGAAAGGATAGGATAAGGGTGTATTAGTGAGGCGTAAGCTGGAGGAACCTTGGTAACACCTGTTCATTCAGCTTCTGTTTAGTGTCTCTCTGTTTTGGAGATAGGCTCCTTTTCTCTGAGTCTGTGGAGGGTACCTCTCACATAAGCATCTTATGGCCTGTTTCAGGGCAAAGTCAGAGAGTCCTTTTTGTATCTGCTATTTTTCAAATTTATCCAGCTTAAAATATTCGATATGCTGAGATGACATATTTTAGGGTAGAATGTTCTGAATCCTGTCAATGGTTTAAGAATAAAATGTTTAATTGTAATTGGCTTATGCTTTCATTTCCCCTATTAAAAAGTAAATTCTTTCTTATTTTGAAGAGACAAAAAAATTCTGCATTTCTTCTCTTAACTTTATAGTACTATCAATGTGTAAGTGTCTAATAGAGTTGGGACTTTTATTTGCATATACTGTGAGGTAGGGATCCAATTTTACTTTTCTTTACATAGTGAGACACTTTCCCCTGCAACTTTTGTTAAATAATCCATTATTCTGTTAAAGCAAATTCAGTATGACCTGAGAAGGACTGCTTACTTCTATATTTGCGTCCTTGTAGAGGAATTGTAACCCAGCTTAATATGTAGACAAGATTGAGAACCTAATTTGGGAGTGTGCCCCTTTAACAGTGATGGGTCTTGGCCAATCTGAGCAGCCATACTTCAACCACTCATACACTGTCAAGTGCTTAAACTGTGCTCAAATAAGGCAAACCCTGAGCTGTAACCAACCCAGTTGTTCCTGTACCTCACTTCCTGTTTCTGTATGTCATTTCTCTTTTTTTGTCTATAAATCTTCTTCCACCATGTGACTGTGCTGGAGTCTCTCTGAATCCGCTGTGGTTCTGGGAGCTGCCCAATTCATGAATCATTCATTGCTCAATTTTACATCTTTAAATTTAATTTGGCTGAAGTTTTTCTTCTCACAAACCCCAGTGTGAGTCTCCTGTAATTTGCAATGTCACCTCCTTTATTTGCTAAGTTTCCATGAATACATAACTCTGTATCGGGGCTTTTTCTCCTGTTCTGTGACTATTGGCTTACTCATCTATCTATACATTATTTCATTACTATGATTTATCGTAGGCCATATACCATAGTAGGATGCTTCTCTCTAGTTTACATTTACTTTTTAAAATACTGCTCTAAATAATTGTGAATTTACTTTTAAAAATAGTGTTCTAAATAATTGTGAATTTTTTATATTAAAGTTAATATTTTAAAGCTTCTTCCCAAAGTATTGATATGAATTGTCTTAAATTTGATAATTAATTTTGTGAGGGTGATGGGAATTGATATCTTTTCAATATTAAGTTATTCTGATCAACAATATAATATTTTAACATCCTTTATTTACACATTATTTTATGTTATTAAATAGAGTTTCAACATGTTTGTTTTTTCCTTTTTTGTTGAGATTTAATTTATATCTTCCCTCCTAAATTTTATTTCCACTTATTCTTGGTGTAATTGAGACAAACAATTGAATTTGTGAGGTGAACTTGTATTTGGCCATCTTACTGATGTCTCCTTCAGTTGTGAAAGAGTCAGAAACTATGTAGGACTGAAGAGTGAAAATCAGCTTTGACTGAAGAAGCAAAACGCAACCCTGCCATTAATCAGGATGGGAGGACAGACACAGATAAAGTCAGAGGCAAATTTAACAACACCGTATCTTCCAAGGTCATGCCGCAGTTGTAAAATGCCATAAAGACACTACTTTGAATGATCACTGCTTTCTCTCCAATGAATTCCCAGATCTGCTTGCTCACTTCATTAATTATAGGAGATATCCAATTGTTTAGTCACTCTCTCCACAAGACAGTAGCCAATCCCTGGTTAATCCCTGTGTCTTCAAGTCCCTCCTTAAAAACAGCAACCAATCTTTTTCTTGCTTTCCTTAGACCCTTCTCAGAATTCTTCAGAGGGAACCCAAGCCTAGTAAAAGATGAGTTTCTTCTCCTTCTTGTATATCAACATTTCATCTTCCTCTGGAATTGCTTCCTTTCATGCAAGCAGAAAATAAAGCAATTTTATTAGACTGCAGGTTAATTAGCTTTAACAAATTGTAGTCACTTCTTTGATCATTCTATTGGGATTTTATGAAGATGCTCGAATATTCTTCAAAATTGTCTCATGCTTCTCAGCAAATTTCTTTTCCAAATGCACTGACCATTTGGTAAATATTACAATGCTGAACCAAAGCAAAGATACTGAGTATTCTTAGCTAGCTCCCTATCTTAAAAGAATAATGGTAAGAAACCTGATCTCATTTTCTATCTTAAAAGAACAGTAGTAAGAAACCTCCTTTTTGGCTCTTGTCTTAAAGGACATAAAATATCAATGTTTTATTATTGTTTTGGTTAAACATAATATTTGGTAAAAATTTTTGTGAAACAAGCCTTTGCTAAGATAAGAAATTGCTTTCTCAGTTTTGTCATTCTTATCTTGCTTTTATCATAATAGAAATTAACAAATGAAATTAATGATTAATTCATCTTCTGAAATTTGCCTGTTATTTCTGAGCATTTTCTCTCTTTCTTTTTTTTAACTTTAAGTTCTGGGGTACATGTGTAGATCTTGCAGGATTGTTATATAAGTATACACATGCCATGGTGGTTTGCTGCCTGCATGCCCCCATCACCTACATTAGTTATTTCTTCTGTTATCCCTCCCCAATCTCCCCACCCAGTGCTATCCCTCCCCTAGCCCTCTACCCACCGACAGACCCCAGTGTGTGCTGTTCCCCTCCCTGTGTCCATATGTTCTCATTGTTCAACACACACTTATGAATGAGAATATGTGGTGTTTGGTTTTCTGTTCTTGTGTCAGTTTGCTGAGAATGATGGTTTCCAGATTCATCCATGTCCCTGCAAAGGACATGAACTCATCGTTTCTTATGGCTGCATATTATTCCATGGTGTATATGTGCCACATTTTCCTTGTCCAGTCTATTGTTGATGGATATTTGGGTGGGTTCCAAGTCTTTGCTACTGTAAACAGTGTTGCAATGAACTTACATGTGCGTGTGGGTCTTTATAATATAACAATTTATAATTCTTTGGGTATATACCCAGTAATGGGATTGCTGGGTCAAATGGTATTTCTATTTCTAGATCCTTGAGGAATCGCCACACTGTCTCCCACAATAGTTGAACTAATTTACACTCCAACCAACAGTGTAAAAGTGTCTCTATTTCGCCACATCCTCTCCAGTATCTGTTGTCTCCAGATTTTTTTTTTTTTGAGACGGAGTTTCGCTCTTGTTACCCAGACTGGAGTGCAATGGCGCGATCTCGGCTCACCGCAACCTCCGCCTCCTGGGTTCAGGCAATTCTCCTGCCTCAGCCTCCTGAGTAGCTGGGATTACAGGCACGTGCCACCATGCCCAGCTAATTTTTTTGTATTAGTAGAGACGGGGTTTCACAATGTTGACCAGGATGGTCTCGATCTCTTGACATCGTGATCCACCCGCCTCGGCCTCCCAAAGTGCTGGGATTACAGGCTTGAGCCACCGCGCCCGGCCTGTCTCCAGATTTTTTAATAATTGCCACTCTGTCATGAGATGGTATCTCATTGTGGTTTTGATTTACATTTCTCTAATGACCAGTGATGATCAGCATTTTTTCATATGATTTTTGGCCGCATAAATGTCTTCTTTTGAAAAGTATCTGTTCATATCCTTCTCCCACTTTTTGATGGGGTTGTTTTTTTCTTGTATATTTGTTTAGTTCTTTGTAGATTCTGGATATTAGCCCTTTGTCAGATGGGTATCTTACAAATTTTTTTTTCAATTCTGTTGGTTGCCAGTTCACTGTAATGATTGTTTCTTTTGCTGTGCAGAAGTTCTTAAGTTTAATTAGATCCCATTTGTCTATTGGCTTTTGTTGCCAAAGCAGATCCATCCATCTGCTTTTGGTGTTTTAGTCATGAAGGCCTTGCCTATGCCTATGTCTTGAATGCTATTGTCTAGGTTTTCTTCTAGGACTTTTATGTTGTTATGTCTTACATTTAAATCTTTAATCCATCTGGGGTTAATTTTTGTATAATGTGTAAGGAATGGGTCCAGTTTCAGCTTTCTGCATATGGCTAGTCAGTTTTCACAACACCATTTATTAAGCAGGGAAAAGAATGGCTATTCTGGTGTCATTAAGTGAAATATTCTCTAAATATTAAATAGGTTAACTTAGTCCAGAGTGTTGTTCAAATATTCTATAATTATTTATTATTTTTTGCTATTGTTCTATTACTTAATTAGATACAAGTATTGAAATTTCTTACTTTATATGGGAGTTTATTTCTTCTTTCATTTTGATAATGTTTTTGCTTTATGTGTTTTAAAGTTTTGTTATCAAGCACATATGAATTCAATGTTTTTTGTATTAACTTTTTTGTAATTATTAGACGTTTCTCTTTAGTAATATGTCTTATTCTGAAGTCGACTTTGCTTAATGGTAATATAATTATGCCAATTTTCTAAAATTAATATGAATATGGTCTAACTTTTTCTATCATTTTTAGTTTTTACCTATATGTACCTTTACATTTAATGCTAGTTTCTGGTGAGAAGCATATTTGGAGTATTTAGCCATTCATATTAATCATAATTATCAATATAATTAATATCTTTTTATTTGTTTTTTATTTGTTATTTCTGATCCTACAATATTTCTATTTTTTTTTTTTTTTTGCCTAATAATGGTGTCAACATTGTTTTCTGTTACTTTTATCATTTCTTTTATTTCAGAGTTTGTTTTTATTGATTTATTTTTATTCCAGTTATGGATTATATTATCCCGTTTCCTTGTGAACATGGTAATGTTTTACTGTGTTCTAGATTATGTTGACATGTTGGACATTTTTGTATTCCTTTAAAGAATACAGTGGGGCTTCGTTCTGGAAAGCAGTTATGTCACCTGAGATCAGTTGATTCATTCAAGGTTTTCTTTTATGTACTGGTAATGCCTGTTCAGCCTTTTTTTCTAGATTAATTAGTCCTACTATTGAGATGAGACCCCTCTAAGAACTCTCCCTAAAGCCCCATACGTACAAGGTTTCTTAACTCTGGCTGGTGGCAGCACAAACTATTAATTAATATTCTTGCATAAGGCCTAGGAAATTGCTCTCTGGTGGTGTTATCATGGACTTTTTGTATACACAGAACAATTACTTAGCCAAAGTCTTACAGAGACTCACTGCAGATCTGCAGAACAATTTCTCTATTCATACTCCTCATTTCAATTACCCTGTCCCATGGCTCCTTGTCTTGCCTGAAATCTAGTGTGTTGCCTGAAATCTAGTGTCTATTCAGGCAAAGACTGAGATTGGTAGGCTTTGTTTGGGTTCCTGTTCTCTATGCTACAGACTGGAAACTGGTTTGAGAAGTAAGTCTGGAAATAAGCTTGCTTCATTACTTTTCCCTTTCCTTGAGGATCAGTCTTGCTTTTCAAAAACAGCTGGTTTTATAGTTTTATAGGAAATGCAGTTTCCTTAACACTTAATCCTTTATGACAAACAGTGGAATTAACTAGTTTTTCTGTAGCCTGTATGTCCTTGTTTTCTTTTGAAATAAATAATTTTAAGCCTCATTACATAATATGTCCAACTTTCCTGTTTTTAAATATTTTTTGTAACTTGTATATCTCATCACTAAAAATTTCCTAGAACGTACCTTTTAAGCCATGTGGGACTCATTTGTTTGTTTTTGTTTGAAATCATCATTTAAATTTTTTCCTTAATAGGAACATTTATATTATTTGTTCATCTGCTTTTGTACTGTATCTGCACCTTCCATCTTTTTGCTGCCAATTTTTTGTCTATTTTATGTGCTTTTTCTCCAGTAAACCGATTTTAAAAAATATTGTATCTTTAGAACTTTACTATGCTTTTTTATTTTATTAAGAAATAAATGGCAATTATTTACCATGATTTATGCCCTACCTTCTTATTTTGTGTTTATTCTTTTGTACTTTTCTAGCTTTTTACTTTTCCAATACTTTTCTGCTAAAAAATTTTTTAAAATAAGAAGAAAAGCAGAAAAATTGGAAACAATGAATAGGCCATTTACACAATGTAGAACCACATGACTTAAAGATGTGTCAAAACACTAAACTTTTTAGTGATTTGAAAAATTATGTCATTTTATTTCTATTGGGTTGCCAGAGATTAGAGAGTTGCATAATTTCTTGAGTCAACAAAGTATGGGGCAGGAGAACAAAGGTCCTCACATATTACTGATGGCTGTTTAACTTGATGCTGCTATTTCAGAAGAGAAGATTCTGACAGTGTCTAGTGAAATTAGGAATGCTTCTGTCGTGAAATCCAGGAGTCCCATTTACAGATATATTCTTTAGAGAAAATCCTCTGGAATATAAACTTATTTGAGGCCAGGGCTTTTTGTGTCTTTTGTTCATTGATGTATCTTATATACCTAGAAGAGTTCACAGTGCTTATTTGGTACTTAGTATATATTTGTAGAATTAAATAACTCATACAGTGTTACAAATAGATACATATATATGAGAAGGTTTGTTGCACATGATTCACAATAGCAAAGAAGGCTTCATTAGATTTATTACTAAGGGAATGAATAAGCAAAATGTCACAACAGTATCAGTGGAATTCTCTGCTGCAACAAAGGTAGTAAGCATATAACAATATGTCTAGATCTATGCGGAATGAAGTGTAAATGTCAGTACAAGATCAAGGCAGTATATCAATTTAAAATGAGAAAATACATATAAAATGGAACTTACTATTTGAAAGAGGCATGCATTTTAAAGTAATACATTAAAGCAATTAGAGTTGGATAATAAAAATAGATATAATAGAAAACAAGTTTAGAAAAATAATAAATAATAAAATGGAATGAAACCACAGGGGAGCCTTGCCTTGACTGATGGAGGGGTGCTATATGTGTCAGGTCTGCATTATGCCTCTGAAGCCGAAGAAAAAAATATATGCACTAGCACATATCATTTCAACTTGTTTTGCCTTTTTTTTTAAAGACAGTCTTGCTCTATCTCCCATGCTACAGTGTAGTAGCATGATTATAGCTCCCTGCCAGCCTCGAAGTTCTGGGCTCAAGCAATCCTCTTGCCTTAGCAATCTGAGAAGCTGGAAATAAAGGTGCACACCACCACACCTGGCTAATTTTAAAAAATGATTTTTTTTTGTAGGGATAGTATCTTGTTATGTTACCCAGGCTGATAATTCTTGCCCTCAAGCAGTCCTCTCATCTCGGACTCCCAAAGTGGTGGGATTATAGACGTGAACCACGGTGCCTGGCCTGTTTTGTCTTTTTAAATATACAATTCAAGCTACTAATGACACAGTTTTTCAAGAAGGCTTTAGATTACAAATTTACTCCTTTGCTAAGTGAATTGATGCTATGCCCCAAACCAGGAATTTCTTTGAGCTTAATTTACAATTAACAATCTGGCTTGCCAGCATGTGCCAGACAGACCACCTGTTTGTTTAGATTATACAAATCTGGCATTGTAAGCAGTAGCATTATTTTAGAAAATAATTGAGAGATTGGGTAGCCATGGAAATAATACACAAAGAGGATATAGACTACATATTTATAAGTAACTTGTTAAGTCAAATTGGTATCTGGAAACTGAAAGTCATCACCACCAGCAATTGCCTACTGGCCATTAGCACATGTGAGTTAAATGTGGAGCCAGCCCCTCGTGGCTGAGCTGGAGTGATGAATGCGGTCTATCGTGGCAAGGCACCATCCTACTCTAGGGAAGGAGCATAGCTGACTGGAAGGAGAGCAGAGGCACACAGAGAGGAAGTGAATGGATTGCTGTATTTGAACTCCTCCAAGAGTTGTAGAAGAGACCAGAAAGTACAAAGGGAAAAATGAAGATGACAAAAGAGGGTTTATTTTAAAGGCTCTATTCAAAGATGCAGTTCTCTTTTCAGACAAGTACAGCAGTTACAAGAAGTGCAATCTTTTACCTATAAATTTCACACTGCTCACATCATTTTAGAGAGTGGCATTTTAAATGAACAACTGACATTTTCTGTTAGCAATAATTAGGGGAGAAGGAGTTTGGAAATTGATGGCAACATTTCTGTTGTTTAATCAGACTAAAGATTTTGTTTGTCTCCACCTACAATTTTTACTTCCTAATTATATGTGTTTGTTATTTATATACAGATAACAAGGATTAGAAGTGATTACATCCTTGTAGTATATCTTCCAGGATAATGTGTTATATTTTTAAATGTATTTTCTTATAATTCAATCTCTATTAATTTAATAAAACCTCAACTGTAATAAGAACCTTACATTCAGAAGAATGAATGGACCTTAGAAAGCCTACAGCATGGCTGGGCGCAGTGGCTCATGCCTGTAAATCTAGCACTTTGGGAGGCCGAGGCAGGTGGATTGCTTGAGCTCAGGAGTTCGAGATCAGCCTGGGCAACATGGTGAAACCCATCTCTGCTAAAATACAAAAAAATTAGCTGGGCGTGGTGGTATGTGCCTGTAATCTCACTTACTTAGGAGGCTGAGGCAGGAGAATTGCTTGAACCTGGGAGGTGGAGATTGCAGTGAGCCAAGATCCTGTCATTGCACTCCAGACTGGGCTACAGAGGGAGACTCCATCTCAAAGGAAAAAAAAAAAAAAAAGAAATCCTACAGCATGCCGAGTATACAGCATGGCAAGTATAGTTATAGCAATGGATTATATGCTTTAAAGTCGCTAAGAGTAGATTTTCAGTGTTCTCACCAAATAAAATAAAATAAAATAAGAATATGAGGTAATGCATAAGTTAATTTGCTCTATTAAGCCATTCCACAATGTATATGTATTTCAAAACATCATGTTGTACACCATAAATATATATTATTGTTTATATAATAAAGAATATATATAACCTCACCAATGCTTGTCAATTTAAAAATTATTTAAGAAAGAAATCCTTTAGTCTAATCATGAGTCCTTTGTCATTAAGTACATGAATATATTTTTCTAGTGAAAATTATAACAAAATCAGTAAACTTAAGGGACTTCAATTGAAAAAATTCTTAGACGGTTGTGGGGATTTATGGATCTATACCCAGTGGTGGCAGTGGCGGCGGGACCCTAATACCCTCTTTGTGCACACCCTGGAACTGCCACAAAGTTTTTTTTGTTTCTTTTCCCCAATACCTCAGGCTCTTTCCTTAAGGTTGCAAAGTCACTGCAATGGCTTTAGCTTTCCTTCTTTCACTTTGATATTTTACAATAGCTTTTTAAGTTTCCGGAACTGTGTTTCATTTGTTTTGATTTATGGTCTTGAGCCAATCACTGTTTCCATGAAACTGGAAAACACTGATTGCTTTTGGTCTTGTTTACATGTTTCAATCTTGGATCAGGGGTGTTCAGTTTCACACAAACATATTGGTTGACAGATGGAGAAGTTTCTCCAAAAGCAAATTCATGTACCTTTAAAAGGGGCAATAGATGCAAGGGAGAAACAATAATAGTTGTACACTCTTCACTCCTTTGATGACTCCTTCCAAATGCTGATTCCCTCCTAACTCCCTGAAGATAATTACTGTCTCAATTTTTTGGTAATCATTTACCCATCCATTTTTTTTCTGTTAATTTACATAAAATATTTGCATACACAGAGAAATATTTTACTGTGCATTTTAATTCTTATTTTTATATGCATTTTGACCTTAAATGACGGAAGATTTTCTTCAATGCTTTTTACACTTTATCTTGGAGACTAATCGTGTTAGTACATACAGATCTACCCCTACAGTGGAGAGCTATTCAAAGAAAGTTAGTATCCATACATCTACCTTCACAACTACTGGTAATTTTATATAATGTGCAGTCTACGGTATATTTAGTTATATTTTTAAAAATTCATTTATCTACCACTCAATTAATGGGCACTAAGGGTTTTTCTCTCTCTTCTCTCTCTCTCTGCTTTCAATATAATAAACATTCTTATATGAGTACCTATGAAAGTAATTCTTTAGGGCAAACCTTATACTGAGAAATGCCATTATCGGATAACACCATATATTTTTTAATGTCTGCCAATTTACACTTGAAGCAATTTTGATTTATTTTATTATTTATTCATTTTAATATATTTAGGAGGTACAAGTACAGGCTTCTTACGTGCATATATGGAGCACTGGTGAAGTCTGAGTTTTTAGTACCCATTCCATGAATAGCAAACAGTGTACCTGATAGGTAATTTTTCAACCCTCATTCCCCCTTCTACCACTCATAGCAATTTACAATGTGCTTTTATAGCTGTAACAGCAGAGACTGTTTGCTGACAACCTCACCATGCTTGGTATAATCAACTTGTCATTTTTGCTAATCTAAAAGATGAAAGAATTGTATCAGATTTTTATTTTAAAGTTCACTGTTCATTATTGAAGTTTGTAAACTTTTCATGGTTTTGTTGGTCTTGTGCTTTTTACTTTCTCTGAATTACCCGTGCATATGCTTTGCTCAGTCAATAAATTCTTTTCTCTTACTGAATTGTAGATGTTTCCTATGCATTCTGAATAACAATTATTTGTGTATTATGTAAGCAATACATATGATTACCCAGTTTACCATAATGTTTTTAATTTATTTTTTATTCCCTTGTGGTTTTTTAAGATTTTAGTATATGATGGTAAACATCTATCCATATTTTTTTAATTGTATAGTTTTGTTACATTCTTATATTTGAGACATTAATTCACTTAGAATTTATATTGTGGATAATATGAGAAATGATGTACCTTCATTAAAAATTTTTTTACAACAACACTTAATGGAATGTGGATCCTTTCTTGCCTGACTCAAAATGCACACTAAGTTCTTATGTATGCATGAGAATTTAGTGTCCTGAAAAATTCAGTAAATTTTTGTTCTGCTACTTTAGAGAGTAGAAACCTTTTTGTTCTTCTTTGTTAAAATTGTCTTGGCTAGCCTAATTTCATAAAAATTAAAATCCATCTTGTTGACGGCCATGAGAACCATTTTTTGTACATTAGGTTGGAATAGATTGAAGTTACAGACAAAGGAAATAGACATTTTTACAGCATTCAATATTCTCAAACATTAACATGTTTCAGCTCTCCATTTATTCCGGTTTTCTTTTAAGTTACTAAGTAAATTTTTGGAGATTTTTTTTTTCTCAAAAAGAGCTAGTATATTTCCTGATAGACATTTTTTCCCAAGAACTTAATAGTCTTGTTATTTTTGTTTATATTACTGGTAAACTGAAAGACTATGAATGAAAACATTTATTGAAGTAAAATTGACATAAAGAAAAATGCTCATGCCATAAGCATATGATTTGATGAATTTTCACAAACAAAAATTGCCCATTTAACCAGCACCCAGATTAAGATACTATTACAAGCACTTCAGAATCTACTCTGTGCTTCCTTCTAAAGGATATCCCGTCCCTGTTGAAAAACCACTGTCCTGAATCTTTGGAGCATGGATTAGTTTTGTCTCTTATTGTAATTTATAGAGATGAAAGCATACTGAATATACTTTTATACATCTGGCTTTTTTACTCAGGTTGTATGAGTTTCATCCATAGTGTTTCATATACTTGTGGATATTTCAATCCATATCTTCACTGTATTATATGTCACTTTATTAACATATGACCTTTTTATTTATCAACTCTACCATTGATGGTTATTTGGGTACCATATTTTTAGTATATTGTGAATTGTGCTATGTTGATTATTCTACTCAAGGAGTTTTGGTGAACATTTATGTACATTGATCTGGTCTATGTAGCCAGGACTGAAATTGCTGAGTCACAGAAAATGCACATATTCAGATTTAGTAAAGACTGCCCACTTTTCCGGATTGCTTGTACCAATTTACACTCTTTCCAGCAACGGAGGAGGATTCTATTTACTTCACAGCCTGGATGACAATTGGCATTTTCCGTGTGGTGTTTGTGCAGCAAGTATTTCATTGAAGTTTTAATTTGCATTTACTTGATGTCTAATAAAGTTAAGCCTCTTTTTATATTTTATTGACATGTTCATAAAAAATTAATTTATCCCTGTTATCCCAGCACTTTGGGAGGCCGAGGTGGGTGGATCACTTGAAGCCAGTAGTTTGAGACCAGCCTGGACAACACGGCAAAACCCTGTCTCTTACTAAAATACAAAAAATATTAGTCGGGCATGGTGGCCTCTGCCTGTAATCTAAGCTACTCGGGAGGCAGAGGCATGAGAGAGTTGTTTGAACCCGGGAAGCAGAGGTTGCCATGGGCTGAGATTACACAGCTGCACTACAGCCTGGGTGACAGAGGGAGATTATTAAAAAAAAAAAATACATAAATAGTCAATCTTTCTTTAGTAATTAAGAATTTCTTTATATTTACTTTTCCTGAGTTCTTCTTTGGGTATATGTGTTGTGTCTATGTTCTGTGGTTCCTTTTTTTTGATTTACTCTCTTAATAATGTCTTTTGATGAAAATTGCTTAATTTTAATATAGTTCAACTAAACATCTTTTTCTTTCATCAGTATTGATATTGAGTTCTGTTAATTTTTTTTTTTACCTATTTCAAGATCATATTTTCTAGTGAAACATTACTGTTTTACCTTTTATGTTTATGTCTCAGTCCATTTGGAATATTTCAACATTGATTGTGATACTTGCTATAGATTTTTAAGGTGTTATTTATTATGTTCAGAATAATCTAACAAATTATTGGAAATGATATTTTGTATGTGATGAGGTAGAAATCAAAATTAACTTTTTTCTCATATGAATAGCCAATTCATCTGCAACATTTATGAAAAAGACCATACTTTCTTCAATTACACTGTTGCATCATGTTTGCCATTTGGGCGTGGTGGCTCACGCCTGTAATCCCAGCACTTTCGGAGGCCGAGGAGGGCAGATCACGAGGTCAAGAGATCGAGACCATCCTGGCCAACATGGTGAAATCCCATCTCTACTAAAAATACGAAAACATTAGCTGGGCATGGTGGCGCGTGCCTGTAGTCCCAGCTACTCAGGAGGCTGAGGCAGGAGAATTGCCTGAACCCAGGAGGCGGAGGTTGCGGTGAGCCGAGATCGTGCCATTGCACTCCAGCCTGGGTAACAAGAGCGAAATTCCGTCTCAAAAAAAAAAAAAAAAAAAGTGACTGAATATATGGCAGTCTGTTTGTAGACTATCTTCTGTTCCAAGAGTCCCTTTGTCTACTTTTGGGCTAATACCACTTTGTCTTAATTAGTAAAACTGCAGAATAGATCTTAGTATTGGGTAATGTCAGTCCACCACCTTTACTCTACTCTTAAAAATGCTTTAGCCATTGTTGGTTTTTGCATTTCCTTATGAATTTTAAAGCCAACTATTCATCAAAAGTACTGCAAAAATATTGACTGGAGCTTCCTTGAATCTGTAGGGAGAACTGACATTTTAATAATATTAGTATTACAATCCGTAAAGGTGACATATCCATTCACTTATTTAGATCCTTTACTTTTCTATGAATAATGTTCTATAGTTTTCAATATTAAAGTTTGCACACTTTTTGTGAGATTTTTCCAAAGTATTTTATGTTTCTGAGTAGCATTGCAAATGGAAAGTTTTAATTTTTTGTTGTTTCTTGCTCAACAAGAAATACAATCAATATCTGAAAACTGATTTTGTATCCAGTGTCCTTGCTAATTAAACTTAATTAATTTTAATAGTTTGACTGTAAATTCTTTTGGATTTTCTAGGTAAACAAAGCATGACTTCTGTGAATGACATTGTATTTCTTCCTTTAAACACTTTATGCCTTTTACTTGTCACTTATTTCACTGGTTAGGGTCTTCAACACAATGTTAGAGAGAAACTGAGGGAGTAAGCATACTTGTCTTATTCCTAGTTCGAGGGAAGGATTTCAATATTTCACTATTGAGTGTGACACTTCCTGCAGGTTTTTAAAGATACTTATTATATTAAGAATGCTCTCTTTCATTCCTGCCTTGTGAGGACATTTTATCATGAGTGCATGTTAAATTTTACATGCTGCTTTTTATGCACTTGATCACATGCAATTTCTCTCTTGCTTTAATACAGTAAGCTGCATTATTTTTGAATATTGAATCATACTTCCATTCCCAGAATAAACATTAACTAGCTGCGATATATTGGATTTTCTATGTGTCACTAGATTTTTTCTTCTAAGTTCTTTCCTCAATAAAAGTTTTCACATCTATGTTAGTTAAGAAATGTCTGTACTTTGCCTTTTTTGTACTGTTCTGGTTAGGTCTTGGAAACAAGTTTTGTTATTCTCATAAAGACCGTCATAAAGTGTTCCTATTTTACTATTCACTAGCAGAGTTTAAGATTTGTCCTATTTTTTTCCTTAAGTTCTTGAAATAAATCAACTGGCAAAGCTAGGCCTGAATTTCTTTTTAATTGTTGACAAAGATTTTAGTAAGAAATTCAATTTCTTCACTATGTATAGGATGTATCATTCAGATATTTTACTTAATCTACCATCATGGTAATGATTATTTGGTGATAATTTTATCTATTTTATAAAAATTATCTATCTTACCTATTTTATAAAAATTAACTGGCAAAGTCAGGCCTAAGTTTCTTTTTGATTATTGATAAAGATTCTAATAAGAAATTCTATTTCTTAAATATGGATAGAATGTATTATTCAGATTTTTTTATTTTTTTATATTATTTCAGATATTTTATTTCATCTACCATTATGGTAAATTATTGTTTTGGTAGGTAATTTTACCTATTTTATAGAAATTATCAATTGCATTTGTGTTCACAATATCATCTGAAGAATCTATATGTAATGTCGGTTTTTCATTTGTAGCATTGATAACTTGCGTTTTTTTCTCTTTTTAATGGATTAGTCTTGCTAAAATTTTACTAATTTTATTAATCTTTTTACAAAAAAATACTTTGTCTTTGTTTATTATCTTTGCTGTTTGTCTATGTAGTTAATTTATGTTATTACCTTTGTTATTGTTTCTTTTAATTTTCTTAGATTTGATTTTTTTCCTAGCATTTTGACATTGAAGTTAGAAGTATTGCTTTATAGCTTAAAAAACGTGTGTGTATATATATCTGTGTATAGATATATCTATGTATTTAAGACCACAGTGTCTTGAAAATATTACTTTAGCTGTATTCCATGCATTTTGATATGTTTTCTTTATCATTATTCAGTTTTAAATATTTTTGATTTCCATTTTGACTTTCTTTTGTGTCCCATGGTTTATTTAAAAACATATGTTTAGTTTCCAGATGTGGAGTTTTTCTCATCTTTTCTTATTGACTACTAGCTTACTTTCAAGATGATAGACATAATTTAAATATTTTGAGTTAAAAATTTTTGTTTATGCTTATTTTTTTGCTCCAGTTCATGGCATCTTTTGATAAACATTTCTTCTATGCTTAGGAAATTGTGAATTTTAGTACTATTAGACATGGTGTTCTAGCCAGGTAAATTAAGTCTGGTTTGTTAACTGTGTTGCTTAAATCTCGTGTAGCTATATTGGTAATTTTTTCTCTATCATCTTTTGAGATAGATATGTTAAAGTCTATGACTATAATTGCTGCATTTGTTAATTTTTCCTCTCAATTTTGATGTTTTTGGTATGCATTTTGAAGCTATATTTTTGTTGGCATACTGATTTAGAATTGTGATTCCTTCCTGTCAAGATTATTTGTTTATAAAGTGTCTCTTCATATTAAATAATTTTCAAAAGCTGTGAAGGATCTGATAATTTGCTGCGCTTGCAAGCTAACATGTTAGCTTGCCATAGTTTTATGAATGTTGGTGGAAGACAGATTTCTGACGCAGAGATAAAGAACTTTTACTCACAGTAGTAACAGTAACCAGAGATTTATTATTTTATTGCTTTGTTCCCCTGAACCCTAATTTTTCACGGGGTATTAAAATTTACTGGACACCATTGGATTTTAGTTTAGCCAAATCACCAGTGCGCCAAGCCTATGCATTTAGGGGAACCTCTGTGAATCAAAGGCCCCACTGAGCCAGTGGTGTTACTTAAGATAGTGAAGGAAGCTGTATAATCTCTCCCAAAGCAATAGCTGCATTTACCTCATTTGGACTTCATTGCCCTTTTTCAAAATGCGGGTTGATGTTTTTAATCAATTCTAAACATTTTTCCTGGTTCACAAATGTCTTATATTCTCCTTATTCAAATTTATATCAGTATCCTCATTTCAGCTCTGTTTTACACAATTTATGATGCCTTCAATTCCTGATCCTCCTGGAGGTCATGCAGTATCAGTTGACTTGCTTATTATTAAGATTATACCCTTGAGATACTTGGTGTTCACTACTCTTCTAAAATCTTTCTGCTTTCTATTCGGTAAGAATTTGTTAATCTCTTTATCCACTGTTCTGTTCTCTTTGTTTGTTTTTGTCTATTTTTTTTTTTGAGGGATTGGGGAGATATGGATAAATCATGTATTTTTCTGCCATACATTATCTGAATTCTCCATCCCATTATTTTCAATGTTTCTTTTTTACAACTTTAAATTCAGGGGTACAAGCACAGGTTTGTTACACAGGTAAACCTGTGTATAGGGGTTTGCTGTGCAGATAATTTCTATATTATTTGGTTTTAGATGTGTCTCTTGTACTCATCAGCTAGCTGGATATAAGTCCAGATTAAATGTGTCTATATTTTAGGTGACTTCAAACTATTCACATCATTTATTATTCACATTGATTTTAAGTTAGATTTCATATTGTTGGTGCTTTTCAAATGTTGAATGATTTTGTATTTAAGTTTTCATTTGAGCATTTTTGCCTCTACTTGCACAGTCAGGCTACAGGAGGACTGGGAACCACTTGTATGTTGTGGTTTACACTGTTTTAGGAGGAGAGTTGTGAAAGGGATCTACAACTAGACCATTGTGTGTCTGTCTTCCCAAAACTCCCACAATACACATTCCTGCTTAGTGTCAGATACCCCATTCCCTAATGCTTAGGGCTAGGCTTAGGGAACGGGATACGAGGGTCTCCCTCTTTGGTTTCTCCTATTCTGTTATTCTGGTTGATCACTCTGCTTATTTCTGAGGATTTTCTTTTGCTCATAAATTTTATCATTGCTGATCTTGCTGAAACAATAACCTTCTGTGGTAATATGGTACACTAACCTAGATTGTGCCCGAGTGTGCAGGCCACAATGAGGCATGCCTATTGATTTCGTTTCTAACCTCTCGCAGATTTCTCCCATGATCTGAAACATTAAGAGTATTTATCTCAGTTTTGAGCAATGCTACATATATATTATTTACAGGATTTGGTACAGGTAATGAGACTGCTGATGTTGGGTATGATGTCTTCCCTCTTAAAACCAGATCCCCTAAGCATTACCACATTTAGATGCTTGATGGATCAGTCTTTAATTAATGAAAATTAGGCTCCTTTGCTAAATCCTGCCTTTTATTATTGAACAGTACAGTTTGAGCTCCCTATTTCAAAAGCTAGTAAGGATTCAGTTAAGACCCTCTTGGACAGATTGTATATTATATAACACTATCAATCATTTGGGTTCTCTAGGATAACATGGCTGACTTTCCTTTTAAGAAAACCCAGCCAATCTTTAATTTTTAGTTTATATCATAAACTATGGTGGCTGAAATTTAATGTATACCTGTGATTGTCTACTCCCTTTTTTAAAACCCATAGAATCTTAAAATACTTGCTTATTCCTGATGAAAATACATTTTGAGACTTGTTTGGGAGATTGTCTTCTATCTCCAGTGATTTTGGGAGATAATCTTATAATCTACTTCTAATAAACACATTCTTTGCTGTAGCCCATTATTCATTAATGAATTGGACTCTTTCAATTTCCAAACTTGTCTACTTTCTAGAAAAATAAATCCATTCTTTTTTTGTTTTGTTTTCTAAAAACAGTCTTACAGAAATTTTTTTTACAGTTATCCTTCTTCTCAATTCTTGGTCTCTAAAGTCTTTTGAAAGGCTAGCAATGAAAGAGTGTATATATATACATAGACTGCAAACACATGCATCTCATGTCTAACATTGAAGTGTTGAGAGTATGTGGTAGATACAGTTATATTAAATTTCATCAGGAAGAGATATGCTTTGAGTTTTAGAAGACCAGCTGTATTTTATTTAAATTTAACTGCAAAGAGAAAAAAACTTTTCAAGTAGAATCATAGTTTAAAAGTGAAGGTTTATAAGAAGCTGTATTAGGATTGACAGCCTAACATGGGAGGAAAACAAATGAAGGTGCAAACTCAAGAGAAAAAAAAAGTATAGAAAGAAGAATATTTAAAAAAAAGAAGAAGAATATTGTTCTTGCTGAATCTGACAGCTTCAGAACAGCAGTACTCTTAGATTACAAATTAAAATGATCTTAATTAAGGGCTTATATTGAGAGATATAGGTTGTATCTTAATATAGCTATATATATATAAATCTATTCAACATATTTAATCATATTACATCCTAATGTTTTTGTATAAAGAAAGATAGAAAAAATTTTTTTATATAACCAGGGAAGTGTTTGGTGTTAACAAAAGAAAAGCAGTACTGGTGGAGGTTAGAAATACAGCCATTTCTTCTTTCCTTTCCTGTTAAGTTTGCTCCATCATAGACCTGTCGATCTTATTCTCACGTGACAGCCTTCCTAGGACTCTTGTGTCTCTATATTATTGCAATGCTTCATCTTTCTAGTTGATACGTGGATAGAAACATATCTTGTGTTCGTGTGTGTGTGTGTGTGTGTGTGTATGCACACATAGACATACATAAAAACATATGTGCATGTGTGTTTTCTTTATCACAATCCAGACTAATTCTCTTCCTTTTTGGCCTTGTGCAAATGTCACACATTGGTTCTTATTTAGAAAAGATTAACTAAGGTTAAATTTTTTTGAGCATCAACTGATTTCAGATGACTATTTAAAGAAGATGCAGGAACAATACAAAGCTGATAAATAAATGAATATGAAACACAGTTGTCAGGCCCTAGACTTCCATATAGAGCTACTAAGTTGCATTTATCTTAATTTTAATTTTTCACTTTTTTCTCATTTCTCAGTTATATAAACAAAATTTTAAAAGGAAACATGGATATTTGTTTATGCCCATCACCCTTTTCTGGACAAATAAAAGGCATATTTCTAGCATTAACTTAGTCCCTAATTATAAATTTATTTATATTTACACTTCATTAAAACATTATGATTAAATGCTCTTATTTTTAAGCATTAAAAACATAAAATAAGAGTTAGATGCAGACATATTTGGGACAATCCAGCATTAGCCCAACTGAGAAAGTTCTTAGCTGCCTCCAGTGTTCTGACTTCAAATTCATTTTAACTCTTTCTGGCCCATTTACAACACTTCTACCTTTTCTGAAACGGTTTCTTGCCCATGCTTAACATCAACATCCTTTCTGCTTCCTCCATCTGCTCACTTTCCTTCAAAAGGATTGCTTGAGGAAACAATCAGGGCTTCCAGGAATATAGACCCCTAAGGTATACCCTAAGGTGACTCCAAGTCATCTTTCTAAAGATCCTGATTTCTATGGGGTTTTAATATTTTTTGCTTTTATTTTTATAATATTCTAAAAGAATTATACATATATTCCAAAATATTTGAAAGACGACTTGTTAACTGAATAGTGATATAGGATTTCAGTGTCTCTGTTACCATGAATGCCCCATCTTGCTGGTGCCAAAAGAAGCCACAGGAAGTTCTGGTGCTTCATAAACTGATGATTGAGCAGAGAAAGTGATGGGAGGGTTCAGCCATCATACGACACACACATAATGTCAAACCAAAAACAACATGCTCCATAGTAAACATTGTGTCCACATTTTGAGTGGACTTAAACAGATGCTCTCCAGGTATTCCTTAATAATGAGTACAGTAACAAACATACAATAAAGCATTATTTGGTCAATAAAACTTAGAAAACAATTTTACAATCATATGTTGATACAGTATTAAATTTATTACATAATAAAGTAGCTAATTAACAGTTAAAATGGCTCATCATTAAAACATTAACAATGATTGTAATGACTTCTATCCATTGGACTAAAACTCAAAAGAACCAAGATGGCAATAAAAATCAGATGCAAAGGCTGGCAAGATGGCTAAATAGGAACAGTTCCAGTCTGTAGCTCCCAGCGAGATCAATGCAGAAGGCAGTTGATTTCTACATTTCCAACTGAGGCATCTGGCTTATCTCACTGGGACTGGTTACATGGTGGGTGGAGCCCATGGAGGGCGAGCCAAAGCA
Source organism: Aotus nancymaae (assembly GCF_030222135.1). Taxonomy (NCBI): domain Eukaryota; kingdom Metazoa; phylum Chordata; class Mammalia; order Primates; family Aotidae; genus Aotus; species Aotus nancymaae. Next base: position 10,986,000 of record NW_026988450.1, on the reverse strand, counting down.
GGGTGAGGCATCACCTCACTCGGGAAATGCAAGGGGTCAGGGAACTCCCTCCCGTAACCAAGGAAAGTCATGGGGGACTGTGCCATGAAGGACAGTGCATTCTGGCCCAGATACTACACTTCTCCCATAGTCTTTGCAACCTGCAGACCAGCAGATTCCCTCAGTGTCTATACCACCAGGGCCCTGGGTTTCAAGCATAAAACTGGGAGGGTTTGGGCAGACACTGAGCTAGCTGCAGTTTTTTTTTTTTTTTTTTTTTTTTTTTTTTTTTTTTTTTTTCATAATCCAGTGGCACCTGGAACACCAGGAAGACAGAACCATTCACTATTCTGGCTGGAAAGGGTGCTGAAGCCAGGGAGCCAAGTGATCTAGCCCAGCAGATCCCACCCCCACGGAGCCCAGCAAGCTAAGATCCCCTGGCTTGAAATTCTTGCTGCCAGCACAGCAGTCTGAAGTCAACCTCAGATGCTTGAGCTTGTTGGGAAGAGCGGTGTCTGCCATTACTGAGGCTTGAGAAGGTGGTTTTCCCTCACCCTATAAACAAAGCCTCAGGGAAGTTTGAACTGGGCAGAGCCCACCTAAGTAAGCACCACAAATCCACTGCAGCCAGACTACTCCTCTAGATTCCTCCTCTCTGGGCAGGGCATCTCTGAAAGAAAGATAGCAGCCCCAGTCAGGAGCTTATAGATAAAACTCTCATCTCCCTGGGACAGAGCACCTGGGGGAAGGGGCAGCTGTGGGAGCAGCTTCAGCAGACTTAAAGATTCCTGCCTGCCGACTCTGAAGAGAGCTGCAGATCTCCCAGCACAGTACTTGAGCTCTGCTAAGGGACAGACTGCCTCCTCAAGTGGGTCCCTGACCCCTGTGCCTCCTGACTGGGAGGCACTTCCCAATGGGGGTCAAAACATACCTCATATAGGAGAGCTCTGGCTGGCATCTGGAGGGTGCCCCTCTGGGAGGAAGTTTCCAGAGAAGGAACAGGCAGCAATCTTTGCTGTTCTGCTGCCACCGCTGGTGATACTCAGGCAAACAGGGTCTGGAGTGAACCCCTAGCAAACTCCAGCAGATCTGCATTTGCCTGACGGTTAGAAGGAAAACTAACAGACAGAAAGGAATAGCATGAGCATCAACAAAAAGGATGTCCACACAGAAATCCCAGAAACCCCATCCGAAGGTCACCAACATCAAAGATGAAAGGTAGAAAATCCACAAAGATGAGGGAAAACAAACGCAAAAAGGCAGAAAATTCCAAAAACCAAAATGCCTCTTCTCCTCCAATGGATCACAACTCCTTGCCAGCAAGGGAACAAAACTGGTATAGATAATGTTTGATGAATTTGCCAGAAGTAGGCTTCAGAAGGTGGGTAATAACAAACTCCTCCAAGCTAAAGGAGCATGTTGTAACCCAATGCAAGGAAGCTAAGATAACCTTGAAAAAAGGCTGGAAGAATTGTAACCAGAATAACAAGTTTAGAGAAGAGCATAAATGACCTGATGGAGCTGAAAAACAGCACGAGAACTTCATGAAGTATACACAAGTATCAATAGTGAATCAATAAAGCAGAAGAAAAGATATCAGAGATTGAAGGTCAATTTAATGAAATAAAGCATGAAGACAAGATTAGAGAAAAAAGAATGAAAAAGAATGAACAACGTCTCCAAGAAATATGGAACTATGTGAAAAGATCAAACCTATGTTTAATTGGTATATAAGCACGTGACAGGGAGCATGGAACCCAGTTGGAAAACACTCTTCAGGATATTGTCCAGGAAAACTTCTTCACCTTAGCAAGGCAGGCCAGCATTCAAATTCAGGAACACAGAGAACACCACAAAGATATTCCTCAAGAAGAGTAGCCTAAAGGCACATAATCATCAGATTCACCAAGGTCGAAATGAAGGAAAAAATGTTAAGGGCAGCCAGAGAGAAAGGTCAGGTTACTCACAAAGGGGAGCCCATCAGATTAAAGTGGATCTCTCTGCAGAAACCCTACAAGCCAGAAAAGAATGGAGGATGATATTCAACTTCTTAAAGAAAAGAATTTTCACACCAGAATTTCATATCCAGCCAAACTAATCTTCATAAGCAAAGGAGAAAGAAAATTATTTACAGACAAGCAAATGCTGAGACATTTTGTCACCACCAGGCCTGCCTTACAAGAGCTCCTGAAGGAAGCACTAAATATGGAAAGGAGAAACAGGTAGCATTCACTGCAAAAACGTATGAAATTGTAAAGACCATTGACACTATGAAGAAACTGCATCAACTGACTGGCAAAATAACCAGCTAGCATCATAATAACAGGATTAAACTCATGCATAACAATACTAACTTTAAATGTAAATGTAAGAAAGGCCACCATTAAAAGACACAGACTGGAAAATTGGATGAAGAGTCAAGACCCATCAGTGTGCTATATTCAGGAGGTCAATCTCACATGCAAAGACACACATAGGCTCAAAATAAAGGGATGGAGGAATATTTACCTGGCAAATAGAAAGCAAAAAAAAAGCAGGAGTTGCAATTCTAGTCTCTAGAATAGACTTTAAACCAACAAAGATCAAAGAAGACAAAGAAGGCCATTACATAATGCTAAAAGGATCAATGTAACAAGAAGAGCTAACTATCCTAAATATATATGCACCCAATACAGGAGCACCCAGACATATAAGCAAGTTCTTAGAGACCTACAAAGAGACTTAGACCACAGCCAATACCATACTGAATAGGCAAAAACTGGAAGCTTTCCTTTTGAAAATGAGCACAAGACGAAGACGCCCTCTCCCACCACCCCTATTCAACATAGTATTGGAAGTTCTGGCCACGGCAATCAGGCAAGAGAAAAAAATAAAGCATATTCGAATAGGAAGAGAGAAAGTCAAATTGTCTCTGTTCGCAGATGACATGATTGTATATTTGGAAAATCCCATCATCTCAGCCCAAAATCTCCTTAAGCTGATAAGCAACTTCAGCAAAGTCTTAGGATACAAAATCAGTGTGCAAAAATTACAAGCATTCTCATATATCATGTCCTTTGCAGGGAAGTGGATGAAGCTGGAAACCATCATTCTCAGCAAACAGGAACAGAAAACCAAACACTGCGTATTCTCATTCATAAGTGGGATTTGAGCAAAGAGAACACATGGGCACAGGGAGGGGAACATCACATACCAGGGCCTGTCAGAGGCTGGGGAGCTAGGGAAGGGATAGCATTAGGAGAAATACCTAATGTAAATGATGGGCTGATGGGTGCAGCAAACCACCATGGCACATGTATACCTATGTAACAAACCTGTATATTCTGCACATGTGTCCCAGAACTTAAAGTATAATTAAAAAAATAAGATTCATAAAATTAAAACCTCTCTTATTAAACCTTATAGGTGACAGATGTTCAGCAGTATAACACCATTCACTATTTTAGTTTTTACTTTGGAGCTCACTGATTTTGTAGTTTTGTGTATATTTAATATTTAAGTTAAAATATAAGAAACATAAGCACAAGCAAATTTTTATGAATTTTTGTATATATTAAAGTTGTATCTGAAAACAAATATTTTAAGTCAATACTTTAGACCTGTAAGAATTAATTTTACACAAAAAGAAGCTGCATATTCTACAAGCTATATAACTGCTCTGTTTGGTTTTATTCAGGTAAAGAGTAAGACTTATTTTGAGAAGGATAATGGTGCATATATTTGGTAAATCAAACATGAATTAGGAAAAATGAAAGCTAAGTGGGAGAAAGGAGTATTCTCAAATTTGTATTCTCAAATTTGTATCTAATATCATGAAATTTTTTCAGTATCAATAGATAAGTTGATGTTGCATGGAATCTTACATGATTTTTACAGAAAAGAGTCAGTAAACTATACACAGAGTAAAAATTAACCCCAGCATCTCTGTGAGGACAGAGTCAGATGTAATTTTATCGTCTTCCATAATAAACCCTTGAGGTCAAGGACACCATCTATTCTTTAACATCTAAAATATTCCTTTCACCATTTTAGGCACATGTGAAGACCCAGGTGGCTAAATGGTACTAAGATAACTTTAAATAATAATAAATAATGCTTCAGTTTGGGAAAATATTAACATAATAACACAAGTGGAAACATTTCTCACACAACCTTTACATTTGGGTGGGTAAATAGAAGCATATCATGAGACTTCCAAAAAAAACCCAAAAAAACAAAAAAACAGAAATCAATTTGGCTTTTGGTTTTCAATGAGTAAGGGACCCATTTTTGAAAAACGCCTGGAGAGTGTTTCTGCAATTATACAAAACTGTAGTCTAGATAAGTGTTTCCAAAATAAATGAATAATAAAAAAGTACCCTATTTTTGTTATAGCTTAGATTTTTAATGGCTCATAAGTATGTCAAAATTACAGGAAGCCATACCAATTCGGTAAAGAGAGTTTATAATCCTTTTTTAGTCATTGGGAAGTAATTTAATCTACTGAAATTTCCTTTCTGAAATTGAATTTCAGTTATAATTCAAAATAAGTGTAAGTTGTTTAAAAAAAATCTGCTTAGTTCTTTGTTCATCAGATGCAAGCTAATTTTACTTGAACCAAACATCACTCAAGCTCAGATCTTTTCTATTTACTATTTTGAAAAAAAAAATATTGTACATGGATGATGTTAGAGTTTCAGGGAGAGTTGTTGTAAGCTTTTTCTAGAATGGTTCTTTATTGCCAAATAATAGAAAAATTATTTGGGAAACTATTTTTTAAAGAAATGAACTGTTAACTCATATTATTATGATGTAAGAAATTATTTCTTTCGAAGAGACAGGAGTCTCTGTGGAATATAGTGGCATCGAAAATAATTGAAATAATACATTCAATAATTATGTAAACATAATGTAAAAGCCTTCAGGTTAGTATCATTTTAAAGGTAGTGAATATCAGCAGTGCCTCAATTCAATAGTTACTGGTGATAGATAAAGCGCAGGCTTTTCAGATTAGGACCGGGAGGAAATAAGACTGAATTACTGATTGGAAAAGGAGGGAAGCAAGGGGAAAAAAAGAACTTCTGAGTGAGTTCGTGGTCTTTAGTTTCACTGTGACTAGTCTGGCTCAGGGTTAGAACTAAACATTTGTGGTTAGCTTTGGATAAATAATTGATCAAAGTTCTTTTGATTAAAACAAAGAAGTGTGTCTTTAGAAGAGTCCAGCCAGTAAGGATGAAGCTCACATTGCCAGTCACGAAAGAGTTGGGAGCTATAAACATGACTTTAAAATTACTAGAGTGATAAAAGGGGAAGGGTGCAGCGTTTCCTACATATCACAGATGTGCATTTAGTTTTCATTACTTTGGCTATTGATCGTAAATGACATTTTAGTCAATTCAATGTATTTAGAGGCATGGAGTTCACCAAAACCTTTCAGTAAAGTGGATTATTTTATTTGGGAAGCTCAAGAGCAATACAGGCTGGAGTACTGATTTTATTCTCATTCCTATAGAAAAGAAAAACATCAATTTCCTCACAAGTGTCATAGTAACACATCCACCTGGGTTCTTGCTCCCAACTGTTCTCAAAAGCGGCCAAAGAAAAACACACTTGTCGTAGTAGAAATGCAAACACAAATTTCATCAAAAGACCTGAAAATAGGACTCACTCCATTATTTGCGATATCCTTATGAGTTACTGACACAAGTTTTTCTTCTTTCCAAAAGAGCAGAAGTAATCTGAGGTACTCTAGTTAAATAAATCTTGTTACATTGCTTATATATTAAGTGTTAAAAAAATGTGTCTTAAATGCATAAGTTCAATCAGGTATGCAATCAAAGTACTAACACAAAATGTGTCACCAAGAAGAAATTCAATACAGGTATATTAAACTGCTGTTAAACTGTATAGTTTTTATATTTGTTTCCATGTCTCTGAATAACAGTCTTATATTGCTTATATAATTCTTGATTTTTAAATATTTGACATTGTTTAGGGACTTTCTGTTGTGGAAATGTGAAATTTGCCTTCTTTCTTTCCTGATTCTCCTATACACAGAAACTCAACTCCTCATTCTCTCTCTCTTTCTATATATGTATATGTGTGTACACATACATATTTATGTATGTATATATATGTATGTGTACACATATATATGTATGTGTGTGTTTATATATGTAAATGTATATCTATATATGTTTATACATACAACCACATGGCATATAATAGTATAATATATAATACATGATATATACATTGGTTGATTCAAGATTAGTTCTTATATTATTGGGCCTATATATAGGATAGTCTCAGTTGAAGGATGCAGTATACATATAATGATTCTCTTTCCTGTGTAATTTGTTCGCCTGGGAGAATTAGTAGAATTTCTTTCATGTTAGAGTTTTGTGTATCCTTCATCCAATACTAAAATCCACCAGTTATCTCACCGTCTTCTCTGCATGTTCAGGTGCATCAGGTATTCTGTCAGTCTTTCCTGGGACCTTCTAACTCACCTCCGAGCTCACATAGACTCACCTCATATAGACTGGATTCTTCCTTTGTTGCACACTATTGTGTTGTATTATTCCTTTACCATTATCCTGGATATCTCCTTTGTTTTGATCTTGTGTTGAAACCCTTGGTTCCTATAGTTGATATCTCTCTTCATTTTGGATACCCTTTCTTTTTAAGGAGTACATCTTCCAATAGCTTCCAGAGAAAGAGTGCATGAAAGGTAATCCTTTTGTGATTTTATACGTCAAAAATAGCTTTATTTGATTTTTATGGGAGTAAGGGTTTGCTTGGTGTATCAACTCTAGGCTAAAATTTATTTCACTGAGAATTTTTAAGGTGTTTATGTAGTTTCCAATGTTGTTAGGCAGAAATTGGAAGCCATACCAACTCCTTATCTTTTTAAATTTGACGTGTGTATGTGTGTGTGTGTGTGTGTGTGTGTGTGTGTGTGTGTTTTAAGTGAAACATTATAGGAACTTCTCTTGTCCCCTGTATTCTGAAATTCATAATTGTATGTGTCGGTATGAGCCTATTTTGTATTTTCATCTGTTAGGCTGTAACACAGTTGCACAGAGTGTAACTTTTTAATCTCTTTGATTTGGAAAATATTTGTTGAATTACTTCCCCTTGATGCTTTATTTTATTTTCACCAACTGAAAATCATTATTTGGAGGTTTAACTTCAGGAATGGACTGGAATCCTTTTTTTTTTTTTTTTTTTAATTATCTGTTACCAGGCTGGAGTGCAGTGGTGCAATCTTGGCTCACTCCAACCTCTGCCTCCAGGGTCCAAGCAGTTCTCCTGCCTCTGCCTTCCAAGTAGCTGGGACTTCAGGCGCGCGCCACCATGCCCAGCTAACTTCTGTATTTTTAGTAGAGACAGGGTTTCACTATGTTGGTCAGGCTGGTCTTGATCTCTTGACATCGTGATCCACCCACCTCGGCCTCCCAAAGTGCTGGGATTACAGGCATGAGCCACCACTCCAGGCCTCAATTTTATTTTATATGATTTTATTTTCATTATTTTATATTTCAAAGCAATCTATATTAATCTGTTTGCAGGCTGCTAATAAAGACACACCCAAGACTTGGTAATTTATAAAAGAAACAGGTTTAAGTGACACAATTCAGCATGGCTGAGGAGGTCTCAGAAACACAATCATTGCAGAAGGAGAAGCAAACACATCTTTCTTAACATGGTGGCAGCAAGAGGAAGTGCCTAGCAAAAGGGGGAAAAGACCCCTTTAAAACCATCAGATCCCGTGAGAACTCACAATCATGAGAACAACATGAGAGTAACCAGTGACCACCCCCACCCATGATTCGATTACCTCCCACCGGATCCCTCCCAGGACATGTGGGGATTATGGGACCCACAATTCAAGATGTTCAAGATGAGATTTGGGTGGGTACACAGCCAAACCATATCACAGTCTTTTAAAATAACAATGAAATACCACACACCAAGATTTACCTATTATTAACATTTTGTGTTAGCATAATAATAAATTTATTATGCATAATGAATAATGGATGTACTATTAATGAAAATCATAGTTGGTTCAGATCCCTTAGTTTTTACCTAACCTCCTTTTTTGTTCCACTATCCTATATTACATTTAGTTGTCATGTCTCCTTTGCCTCCTCTTTACTGTGACAATTACTCAGACTTTCCTTGTTTTGGATGGCCTTGACTGTTTTGAGGAGTAGGTAAAGTGTTTTGTAGTATGTCTGTCATCTGAAATTTGTTTGATATTTTTCTTATAAGAATAGGTTATGGATTTTGAGGAGAAAAAACACTTTTGTAGCATGTCATATTCATGGTACACACTATAAATGACTTTCTTTCTGGCCCTACAAGATGTTCCAGGATCATCTTGTTTATTTTCTGTCTCAGTCCAAGAATTAGCCATTTCTTCAAGGAGCCCCCATTCCTTTTACTAGGGATTGGTATTAGAAACCATGATCTCGGCACTAAGTAGGCTTTCTGGTACTAGAAGTACCAATTTTTCTAGGCCCTCTCACATGACCAAACAAGGAAATATATGTATGTGTATACTAAACTGTACATATAATCACATCCATAAACTATTCCATATGTAAACATGCATATCTTTACTAACCCAAACATAAGTTCATAGTCTCCAGCTACAATCCATTTGTTTCCACATGGATCATTCAAACATTCTTTTGCTTAATTGTAACCTACCACTTCAACAGTGAGAATCTGTTCATTTCATTATTGAATTCCAGTATAAATGAATAGTGGCATCAAATGCTAACCCAAGAAACTATTGAAAGCTACTTTATCAATTAGAGTATGATGTTTATTAGCAGCTATTTTTCAAAAGTATTTTTTGCCTTAGTCTTACAGACTTCATTCATTTCCAAAGTTACTAACCTCAGGACCTTTCTCCCAGCTTCTTTAAGTGAGGTGGTTTCATTATTATTTATAATACAATTAGGTTATTTTTTGTCACAGTCTGCATTCTATTCTGGGACTCCTGACCTTCTAAATAATTTTTTAAGTTTACATACATTAAGATTCACTCTTTGTGCTATGAATTGCTATTGATTTTGACAACTTGCATAGTGTCATTCATTCAGCACTATTATAATATCACAGAAAGTAGTTTCACTGCCCTAAAAAATTTCTTGTAATTTGCCTATTTAATACCCCTTCCTCTGTCATTCAAACTTTTACTCTTATTTTATGTTTTTAAATCACATTCTCAGAGATATTCTCTTAACGTTTTCCAACTCATTGGTATTAATTATTGTTGATACATAACACATTACCTAAAACACAACATTTTAAAATGACATTTACTATCTCACAGTTTCTATAGGTCGGAAGTCTAGATAGGGCTTAACTAAGTCCTCTGGCTCTGGGCCTCTCATAAGGCTGCAGTATGTCAAAGCTCAACCAGGGAGGGTGTGCTTTTTAGATCACTCAGGTAGTTCTTGACAAGAGTCAGTTCCTATAGGATATTGAATTGGGGGCCTCTGATTCTCATAAGCTATAGGATAGACACTACCACTGGCATCTAGCCACATGGACCTCTCCATTGGGAAGTTCAGACTTAATTAAGCAACTGGCTTAATTAGAGCGAGAAAGTCAGGAGGCAGAAGAGAGAGAGAATCCTAGCAAATGGAAAGTAATAATCTTTGGTAACCTAATTTCAGGAGTGGCATGGCATTGTTTTTCCTGTGTTCTGTTAGTTGCAAGTTAGTCACAAGTTCCAGCCCACTCTCAAGTGTAGAGAATTAAACAAGGGTATATATACCAGGTGTCTAGAACATTGGGAAGGATCTTAGAGGTCTGCCAACCACATTATCTATTGAAATCTCCACTTCCTGCATTATTTACTTTTTGCTTTTTAATTTCCAAGAGCTCTAATTCTTCAAATACTATTTTAATGTATCATTTACTTATTTCAGATATGACTCTATTTATTTAGTAATAATAATAATAGTTGCCATGATTTTATTTCCTTGAAAAGTCTCTCTTCCTTCAAGATGATTCAGTGTTGGTTTCTTTCTTTTATTAATGATAGAAACTTTGCTCAGATGTTTGAAATCCTTGGTTATCATGTCATATATGTAAGTGAGGCACTTTAATTAGAATTTCTGACTGTATGAGTGGTATTTACACTGTAAACTTGACTTTATGGTAATCTGATTGAGCTATTTGTATGGGGAAGCCTGATTTCAGAATTCTTAGCTCTTTACTCTTCCACTGGCGAGATTCCTCATAGGACATCCCAGTCTTTCCTGGAAAGTAGCAATTCTGAAAGCAAAGAGCCAACTTGAACATTGTTAGGAAAGGACTGAGAGGTCTCAGTGTTCAGTAAATCATCACTTATTTCCCTTGTTTTCAATATGTTACCCTTACTCTGGTAACCTGGTGTCTCTCACAGATGAGTCACTGGGAACCGAATATGGGATCTGGTTCTTCTTAAACCCACTTTCAGCTAATCCACTTGTTTTGAGCTACACTTTTACTGACACTTCCAGAGGTATCTTGTGTTTCCAAATCCTTTGTTAATTGCAGTTCTGTTGTTTAAATATATTGCTTCTGAACTTTCCCACTGCTCACTAAGAATTCAGATTTCTTGGGCTTTTAAATTAATTACCACTTATCCATTTGTTTTTCATATTCCAAAATGTTATTGTTTCCCTCTCTCCCATTCTGTTTATTCTCTAGAGTATTTTAAAATAATTATATACACTGTATTTTTAGAGCAGTTTTAGATTTAGAGAAAAATTTAACAGAAAGTACAGAAAGTCCCCGTATGCACCCTCTCACTCACTGTTGCCCCACAAAGAGCTTCCCCTATTATTAACGTCTTGAATTAGTGTGGAATACTTATTAAAATTAATGCGTTAATATTAGAAACTATTAACTAAAATCTATAGTTTACACTAAGGTTCATTTTTATGTTATGCATTCTATGGATTTTGACAGATGTACAATGACATGTAACCACTGATACAGTATCAAAGAGAAAAGTTGCACTGTTTTAGAAATTCTCTGTGCTGCACCTATACTTCCCTCCAGACCCCTGGCAATTACTGATCTTTTTACTCTCTCTACACTTTTACCTTTTCCATAGGTCAAATAATCAAAATCATATACTTTTGATTATTTATAATCTATTATTTATAGTATTTTCAGATTGGTTTATTTCACTTAGTAATGTGCATGTAAGATTTGTTCATGTCTTTTTGATAGCTCATTTCTTTATATTTAATATTACTTTTAATTTAAAAATCAAATTGTATATATTTCAGGGGTACAATGTTTTATTTTGATGTATGTATACAGTATGGAATGACTAAATCATGAAAATTTCTTACCAATATTCCTTACTAAAAGCCAACTGATTATGGATGTTAATCACATCTACAAAGTGCCTTCACAGCAACATTCAGATCAGTGTTTCATTGAACAACTAGCGACTAAAGCCCAGCCAAGTCGAGGCACAGAACTGATTCTCACACCAGCCCAATTGTCGTACAAGCTATCCCACATTCTGGACCTATTCTGTTTTCTTTCTTGTGATATCATGTACCTTGCTTCTTTTCTCCTGGTATTTCCTATAAACGTAGTTTGGCTTTAGAGTCTGATTGGATTTCAGTTCCACTATTTTGGCACAAATACTTCATAGTTGGTACTGTTTGCTTTATCTCACATAAGGAGGCCCACAGTATCTGTTAACCTATATTTTGAAGGATCATTTTGTTGGGTACAGAATTCTAGGTTATTTTCTTTCTTTCAACTTTCTATTCTATTCTTTTCTTGCTTGTATGTTTTCTCAAGAGAAGGTTGATATAATTCTTGTCCATGTTTCTCTTTAGATAACGCATTTTTGTTGTTATTATTCTCTTGCTTTTTTAGATTTTCTATTTGCTTTGACTTTTTGCAGTTAGATTACGTTATGCCTATGTATAGTTTTTTTGTTGCTTTTGGTTCAGTTTGGTATTTTATCTGCTTTGGTATTTATCTGCCTATGCTTACTGAATCTGTATTTGGTGTCTATCACTAATTTTGGAAATTTCTTCATCATTATTATTTAAAATATTTTTTATTCCTTTCTCTCTTTCTTCTTCTGGTATTCCCATTGCAGTTATATTATGTCTTTTGTCATTTCCACAGTTTTAAGATATTTTATTCTATTTGTTCTCTCTTTTTCTCTTTACTTTTCTCTTTGGGAAGTTTCTATGGCATATTTTCAAATTCACTGTTTTTATTTCTGTTGTACCTGATGTATTGATGAGCTTGTCAAAGATATTCTTTATTTCTATTACAGTGTTTTGATTACTAGCCATTCCTTTTGATTATTTCTTGAAATATCCATCTCTCTACTTACATTATCCATGATTTTTGCATGCTGTCTACCTTTTCTTTCAGAGTTATCAGCATATTAATTATAGTTATTTTAGATTTTTCATTGTGATCATTCTAAAATCTCTGCCATTTCCAGGAGTGGTGCTGATGCTTGCTTTTTCTTTTCTGTCCGGTTTTTGGGTGTGTGTTTGTCTTTTAACACTTCCTGTAATTTTTTTTGTTGAAAAGTGGACATAGAACTGAATAACAAATGAGGTGATAGGACTTCAGTATGAAGTTTTATTTTTATTTGGCTAGCAGTTTGGCTGTTATTTTCTGTTTGCTGTATCTATAGGTGTCAAAGTATAAAATTTCCTCCAACATCCTTGTTTTTGTCTCTCTTGTTGTCTTGGGGTTTACCTGAAGACTCTTTTATAAACACAGTCTGAGATTTGCCTTTCTTTCACCTGTAATCTCCTGTTGTTTTACAGGAACCCAACTGATGCAGTGATTGATAAGTTGTGGAGTTACAAGAAGCATTTTAGAGTCCTATGCTTTGGTCTTAGTCTTTCATTGAACCTGTCACCTTAAGATGCAAACTACACAGTTTGTGACCTCAGATTCATTTCCTTTCAGGTGAGACTGGAAGGGGAGAAGGGGCTGGTTGTGTATTTTTCTTCACACAGGTTGATCAGACTTTGGTGAAACCAAGTCATTGAGGTTCTTTTCCAAAGGCTTTTCTCCAAGGTAGACTTTATGAAAAACATACAGAGATCTGGGTATTGATCATATGGGTTACTTTTCTTTTCCTACCACGAGGAAAGCATGAGGTATTTAACTCCATGCTTTCACCTTGAGAATCTGTTAAGTTTCCTGACCCGCTCTCCCTCTTGTTCTCCTCTTCCATTCCCCTGGGACTAGGCTCCTCAACATTTTTAACCCTCTAGCTCATTGACACTGAACCTTGAGCAATTTCTCAATGACAGTTTAAGTGTCCTATTGGAATATTCTTGAATGGTAGGCATCTGCTCTTGGACTTCTGCTTGTGGTAAGCTGTGATTCTCTGTATTTTCCTGTCTCTCCAATTTTAGTCATGTTGGTTTGACATGACCTCAGTTCTTTGATGGATCTCAGAAGAACTGGTGATTTTCTATTTTTTCATAGTACAATTGAGCCTTGACCTACACAGGGATTAGGAACATTGACACCTCCTGCCTCCCCACACACAGTTGAAAATCGAGTATAACTTCTGTCTTTCCCCAAACATAACTACTAATTAGCCTCCTACTGTCTGTAAGCTTTACCAGTAACATAAACAGTTGATTGACACATGTTTTGTATAACATATATATTATATACTGTATTCCTACAATAAAGTAAGCTGGAGAAAAGTTAATGCTAATAAGAATATCATAATGAAAACAAAATGTATTTACTATTCACTAAGTAGAAGTGGATAATCATAAAGGTCTTCATCTTTGTTATCTTCACATTGAGTAGGCTGAGGAGGAGGAAGAAGGTTGGTCTTGCTGTCTCAAGGGTGGCAAAGGTGCAAGAGATGGAGGAGGTGAAAGTGAGGCAAGAGAAGCAGGTGTACTTAGTATAACTTTATGGAAATACAATATAACTAGTGTTTGATTTTTTTGCTTTTTTATTTCCATTAAAATGTTTCTATATGGTAACAATTGGCAACAATCTTTCAATCCCATTCTGATTTCCTCCTTTCTCTGTCCTTCTTTCTTTCATTCCTTTCTTCCTTCTTTCTCTGTCTTCAGGGTTTCTGTTGTCAACAGATTGTCTTTGACTAGACAATAATGCTACATTTAAAAAGTTACTAGTCCAACCATAGTTTTCATAAATATTAGGAAACTTAGGAGTTTCCTGGTCTATTCAGTTGCAATATACAACAAATAATTCTAGCAGTTTTTATTGATATGTTGTTTTTTACTGAATACTCCTTGGACATAAATGTTAATTCTAATAAACATTTAAATTATATACTTAATTTGCTGAATTAAGAATGCTTTTATTAAAACAATTTTTCTTGTTTTTTGTTTTTAACCAACATATGTCTGCTGTGGTCTGGAGTCACAAATATTAATAAGCTTTAGTTCCTAATCTATGATACTTCGAATCTTAGAAGGAAGACACATCCTATACAAACATAATGAGTTCATTCTGTGATAGGAATGTTAAGTAGAATGTTAAGGATACAACAGAGAAATGTTCTGCCAGAATTTGCAGAGATAGATCTACAAAGATGGAACCATTGAACTAGGTATTCAATAATGAAGATAAATTCACCAAATAGTCAAGCAAGTCAAGTATATCTTTCAATAAAAGGGAAGAGAAATCTGGGAACAGAAGTGTAAAAGAACACAATGCATTTGAAGAAAGGTGATTTGTTGGTTTCATTGGTAGAAAATGTTGAATATTGTAAAATCAGATTATAAATTATTCTTTGGCGTGCTAAGGAGAGTGAATATTATCATATGGGGTAGACAACAGAGAGTCAAATATTGTCAGTTTTGTTATTGTTTTATGTTGTTTTAAAATATTAGATATAGAGGCAATTTTGTAACTGGATGGAGAAAGGGAGGCACAGAGAGGGACAATAACACCAGTTAAGAGCTATTCATAATCCTGGAGCAAAACCGTGAGGGTGTGAATTAAAGCAAAATTTCTGTGTCATGATGGAACAACAGGGGAGGGAGCAAGAAGCTAGATCTGAGGTTCTGTTGTAGAATCAGTATGACTTGACAATGGATTTATTGTGCTGGAGAAGACAGAGGAGACATAAATGAAAATCTCAAAATTTCTAAAATGTCTAAGTGAATGATAGGGCTACTGATCAAAATTGAACTAGAGGAGAAGTAAGGTTCAAGGGGTTGGATGAGGTGGAAAACCAGTTACATTTAGGATATATTAATTATCAAAGGAAGAATGACTATATCCAGTAAATATCTAAAAAAGCAGTTTGGTGGCCAGAAAAACATACAAAGAAATACTTCATTTTCCTTTCATTTAGTTATTGGGCATTTATAACCAGCACCAAAGTCAGTAGTTTTCCCTAAAGCCATTAAATAAAATGTTTTGGCTTTTACTATACTCTGGGATTCTGTCCTCTCTAGAAAGTTAGTTATTTAAGAACATGAGTTTTTACTTATTTGGTTTTATATTTTCTAGAACCTGGCACAAGATCTGGCACAAGAAGATGCTCCATAAATATGTGACTGAGTTGATATGCAATATATAAATTGAGTATCCCTTATCTGAAATGCTTGAGAACAGAAGTGTTTTGGATTTCTGGTTTTGGAATATTTGCTTTATACTTACCTGTTCAACAGCCCAACTTTAGAAGTTCTAAATGCTCCAGTGAGAATTTCCTTTAAGCATCATGTCAGGGTTCAAAACATTTCAGATTTTGGAGCACTTCAGATTTCAAATTTTCAGATTAGGGATAATCAATTTGTAATTAAAAAAATTTTTTTTTCAATGGAAACACCGTTATATTAGTAGAGAATGGTGATAGACAATGTGAGGCATTCTGGGAAATTAGTCAGTGTCAGCTAAGTATACGGACTTCGAAGTGGTTCTCAATCAGGTAAGAGCTTGCTGTTGCTGTAGCACGGCAGGCAGGACACAGTGAAGAAGGCATAGGTCGAAAGTTGCCAAGTTTGGCTGCTAGTGGAATTACATGTAAATTGCTGGAAAGCTCACGTTTCCACAGTCTAAGCCACGCAGAACGAATCATAATCTCTGGTGGCGTTTGCAGTTTGTAATTCTTAAGCTACTAGCCCAACAATGACCTAGAACTTGAATTAGCTTGCTTGAATTAGTTAGGCAATGTGTCATGATTTTCTGGTCACATACACTTGGCCAACGATGGGAAAATATTGTTTCAACAGGTTAATTTTGTGATATTTAATACACTAATGTTTCTGTAAGTCTCCAAGAGAAGGATAGAGCACACGGCATTTAGCAAGCTTATTTGACCATCTTCTTTTGCAGGTAACGTAATAGGATTGGGGTTTTGTGGAAAAAAATGGGTTTGGGATATTTAGGTAGGGATTTAATTATGGAGCCTCAAGTCTAACTTCAGAGCAGAATTATAAGCAATTTGATGCTAAATTGAAGAAGCTACTGATCCAGAGCTTTTTAAAAATTTCCTTTCTTAGAAGTTTAAATGGATTCCGGTATTGAGGGTATTGCTTTCACCTCAACCTCCTAAATTAAAGGGGTCTCCCAAAGGTGGAAAGCAAAGCATGTATTGGCAACTGAGTGTTTGGCTTCATACCTCATTGCCTTAAATCTCAGTGTATGTTCCAAAGCAAAACATTCAGATGCAATCAAAAGAATAAAGTTTTACTAGTTTAAAAATAAATAAATATTTATTTAACTGTACTAGTTTATAAAATAATGTTATAATAATGATTAGAACACACAGAAAAGTGTAGGCCGTTTGAATGAAAAATGTTTTAGGATCAGTGTATAATGACTAAAAAAAAAAAAAAAAAAAAATTGCAGCAAGTGATCTATCATATGTGAAGATGACACGTCTCACCCAGAACTAGCGGGCCACATATTTTGCACTGAATATTGACTAGTGTTTATCAGTTAAGCTAGCATTATAGGGAATACACATGATATTGTTCTCTAGGAGGTTTTTTGTTGTTGTTGTTTTGGCTTTGTTTTATTTTCTACTAAAATGAAGAAAGTGCTCCAAACAACTGATTTATCTTCACATCTTCAGCTATTAAATTATGCCCAAATTTTCTTCATCGTATCCTATTGGGTGCAGCTCCCTTACTAGATGTCAACTATGACAATAGCACTTGCAGGAATATGATGTGAAAATATGTTGATTTATTCACGTGAAAGGTGCTTTTCCATTTATATATATTCAAAAGCTATGGTCAATTAATCTGAGACTCTAATATTATTTTTGTTATTACTCATACACAATAATGTCACGTTATGCTTTTCACCTAGTATAAAGATACAGTACTTTTGTTATAAAATGTCACTGAAGATATAGAAATTAAACTTGATACCATGGCCAAGATCACGAATCTGCCCTTGTTTATAATATTTTGTTATCTCATTACATAAATACTTCCAATTTATTTAATACTTAATAAAACATTTTTGAAGAAAAATCAAAAGTGAATAAAATATTATTACTCTAAACATTTGCTTTTTGCATGTGTGGCTTAAACTAGAAATTGTGTCTTCTGGAATTGTCCTAACAAATTGGTTCTAAGTGTTAGAATATGAGTGTAAACTGGGCATGTAGAAATAAAATCTTATGGCTGTGATTATTTTTTCTCAGCACTGTATGTTATAAATTTCTAAATGGAAATCATAGGACTTATATGAGAAAAAAATGAGTTTCTAGAAATTAGGACCACAAGAAAAATGTTGGTAGTTTCAGTTCATGCTGTTTTCCCTAGAGGTACCACTTATTTCTTAATGAAAATGCATCAGAAAAGCTGTAATGTCGTCAGAGGTAGGTAAAAGTAATATCTTCATATTACTGAATACAGTTATTTTATTTTTCACAAATAACTTATTTCGACCATATATTTTCAATTATCAGCTATTTTAGACTGCAGTTTTTTTTGTTTTTTTTTTTTTTTTGAGACTAAGTCTCACTCTGTCACCCAGGCTGGAGTGCAGTGGTGCAATCTCAGCTCACTGTAACCTCCGCCTCCTAGGTTCAAGCAATTCTCCTGCCTTGGTCTCCTGAGTAGCTGGGACTACAGGCACCCACCACCATGCTTAGCTAATCTTTCGTGCTTTAGTAGAGATTGTTTTCACCATGTTGCCCAGGCTGGTCTCGAACTCCTGAGCTCAGGCAATCCACCTGCCTCAGCCTTCCAAAGTGCTGGGATTATAGGTGTGAGCACTGTGCCTGATCTAGACAGCAGTTAAAAAAAAAAAAAAAAAAAAAAACAGCAGGCCAGGCACAATGGCTCATGCCTGTAGTCCCAGCATTTTGGGAGGCCAAGGTGGGAGGATCACAAGGTTAGGAGATGGAGATCATCTTGGCTAACACAGCGAAACTCCATCTCTACTAAAAATATAAAAAATTAGTTGGTTGTGGTGGCATGTGCCTGTAGTCCCAGATACTCAGGAGGCTGAGGCAGGAGAATCGCTTGAACCCAGGAGATGAAAGTTGCAGTGAGCCAACATTATGCCACTGCACTTCAGCCTGGGGACAAAGCGAGATGCAGTCTCAAAAAAAAAAAAAAAAACAGCAAAACCTCCAGGCACGGTGGCTCACACCTGTAATCCCAGCACTTTGGGAGGCCAAGGCGGGAGGATCAGCTGAGGTCAGGAGTTCAAGACCAGCCTGACCAACATGGCAAAAACCCATCTCTATTAAAAATACAAAAAAAAAAAAAAAAAAGAAGAAGAAGAAGAAAGAAAATTAGCTAGGTGTGGTTGTGCATGCCTACCAGTCCCTGCTACTTGGGAGGCTGAGGCAGGAGAATTACTTGAACCTGGGAGGTGGAGGTTGCAGTGAGCCAAGATTGCACCACTGTACTCCAGCCTGGGTGACAGAGTGAGACTCCATCTCAAAAGAAGAAGAAGAAGAGGAAGAGGAAGAAGATGAAGAAGAAGGAGGAGGAGGAGGAGGAGGAGGCAGCAAAACCAATATCAATGGAAATTTGATCATTACTTCAGATACTTTTAATAGCCAAATTGATTATAACCAATATATTAATTCATATTATTCACCTGTTTACCCACAGAACATATTCAGCTCTCCATGTAGAAAGTGTTGGGCTTTCTCCTTCCCTTTCCTCCCATCCTTCTCTACCCACTAGTTATTAAAATATAAATAAATTTAAATGTTAATACAATGAAAAATTCTAACATACAGCTTTTCCTGTAGCAGGCTCTATGTAAATATTTTAAGTGAATGAATGATTAAAATCAATAATAATTCTCCATATGAATTTATTATTGGTATTGCTCATATTTTAGTATAAATAATATATTACTATAGGATCAAATCTGTATAAAGTTATAGTATAATATATAATGATTTCCCCAACTCAGGGAAGAGTGTAAAACACAAATATTAAAAGTTGAGAGGAAAAGTAACTGTAATAGTGGATGACATATTACGAAACTAGCCAAAAGTTAATTCTCTTTATAAAAAGACTAAATTGGACCATGGACAAGATTTCAAAGGGGTAACAAGGAGGATAATTTGTTAAGTTGTATTGTGCTGTGAATTCTCAGTCTCTAAATCTCTCTGTGTGAGCCTTTAGTTCTTGTTTCCTTTCCATCTTTAGAGCTGTATTTGTGGACAAAATTCTATTTCTCTAACCTTGCCTTCACCTGTGCTATTAGAATTCTCACAGGACTTTCTATGTTTAAATTGTCTCCCATTCCGACAGCTCGAAAAGGTCTCTGCCATTGCTGAGGTTCAAAGTAGCTGATATTGCCAGAACCTGCTGAGGACACTATTATAGTAGCCCCTGAGGAATACCGACATTTTTCTCTAGACCATAGATGCTTGATGATGAGGGCTCTTATGTCTGTGCCAGATAAAGGGATGTCAAATATCCTTAACTGATGAGGGCGTTCATGTTGCTACAGATTCACAGCAATGTTTCCTCATGTCTCTTATGTATCATGGTAAGAATCCTGCCACTGTGTCAAAAGTAGCACTTCTGGTCTCTGTGGTAGGATGTCGTCTCTTATTCCTCGCTGTGGGTTTGGGTAAAATATAATTAATTTCCCATTTTTTTCCTTGCCTGTTCATTAAATGTCCTTACTTTATCATTTGGATATTAATCCCTACAGGGTCAGCCAGAAGGTAATATGGAACAGACACTGAGCCATATTTCAGGAGTTCCTCGGCTCTGTCTTTCTCTAGAGCACATTCTTATTCAGGCAGTGCCTCAGTCTCTGTAAGCAGAGCCCTAGTGAACCCATGAGATGAGTTCGCTAGACATCTCGGCAGATCTTGAGTCCTATAGAGTATCTACTATGGATAAAGTGCTCTCCAAACCCAAATCCAATTAAGAAATCTTTTATTGCCATTATTCTCTTTCATTATTAGAAATTACCATACTGTTCTAACTGTAAAAGTACAATTCACTAAAAACACAATTATAATTTTAAATAATGGCTAAGCAGGGAAATAGTTTAATATCGCTATTTTGCTCATTTTCTTTTATAATGAATTCTATTATAGTTCCTTTTTCCCACCTACAAAGCTGTTCTGGCCAAAAACAAATATGAACTAATATCTTTATCAGGAAAGACTAATTAAAATAGTCAATTAACTTTTAGTGAGCACTTACTTTATCAATGCAAATCTTTTGAGCTAAAGCTCTTCTGTCTTTATTTTAGCTATTCACCTTCATGTTGTATAAAAACCTAAGTGTTAAGTTCACACACAATTACATTTTGACATAGGTCATGCATTAAGATAATTCCCCCTGTGATCATGGCAGAGGTTTACTATGGCATGGCAGAGGTTACGGTTTGCCCCTTCAGAGTCACTCTGTCCTCCGCCAGCCCCCTGTGGGTGCACCCTGAACTACTACATGATTACATCAGAGACATGTCTTAGCCAAGGTCCTCCAAGTAGGTTCAGCTCAGTAGGAGCTCTGGAAGGAAATTGGAGGGAAGAAAAAGAGTCAGGTCAGGATTTTAATTATTCTAGTTTTCTCCTTATGTATTTTCATCCTGCTGGCTACACCCCTAGACTAAAGGGACTGCTTCTGTCAATGCAGCCTTGTCTCCTTGATTCTCTTCTTGTGGATCTCAGTCACTGGAACTCCTTTGTTTTCAGATCTGAGTGACTGCACTATTCCGTGTAGTTCTTTAACTCCAGCCACCTTTTGTAGACAGCTCTTCTATAAATAAACTCTTCTTAAATTATCTTTAGTTGGGGGTACAGTTTTCTATTGTTGGGATCCTAACTAATACACTGAGCTAAGGTGTAATATCTTAACTTTAATAACATATTAAAGTTATTTAATAAGTTATTTAAAGTTGTTTAATATGTTATTAAATAAAAAGACATATTTACTAATTAAGGTAAATATATCTCTAATGCAGACATAAGTCTCTGTGGGGTTCTTAATCTCTCAGTGTACGCTTGATATTTAGCCAAGTGATGAAGGTTGATTTTATACCAGAAGAAAATAAGCTTGTCATTGGAAAAGAAATGAAGCTTAGAATTTGGTTTCTTTGACACTGATTATGGTTTCCTGGTCAGTGACAATCACATGAGGACATTTTATGCATCTATTTGATTTGTAACTCTATTATGAGAGAATTCAAATTTAGATAACCAGTAATGATCAAGGTAGTGCCTTTTTGAAAAAACAAAATCTTCACTATGAATGATTTTCCTCAGCAAAAACTTCCTGTTTCTCTTCCTAAGTTGCTAATAGAAATTTGACATAATTCTGGGCTCTTCCCTTTTTCTTAACACAGAAATCAAATGAACTATAAAATCCTGTTGATTCCATTTCTTGTTCTGGAACCAACTCTCCAACTCCTCTCTGCTAGCTAACTAAAGTAGGCTACATTCTTCCAGAATAAGTTCCAAAAGCACCAATCTGATCTCCTAACTCCCACTAAAATCATCAACCTTTTTTCCTTTAGAATGAAATTCAAGTATCATTGCTTGGATTATAAGAATCTCAGTAAATTAGTTCATACCTATGTCTCAACCTCATTTTAAGTACCAACCGTACTGAATTTCTTTCAATTTGCTCCCTGCTACACACTATGCTTTCTCTTCAACATGGGACTTCGCATTTGTTTGCAAAAATCTTACCACACTTGATTCCAACACTGTATGTTCCCCTAGCAAAATCCTGAACTGTTTTGCTTTTGGAAAAAATTTAGTTACAAGTCACTGAAAACCTAAGAAATAATGGCTTACAGCATAGGGTACTTAGTGTTTACTAGAATGTCCTGAGGTAAACAGTTCTAGTTTGGGTTGCTGGTTCACCCAAGAACCTGGCTGTCTCTGTCTTTCTATCTTTTCACATCATCAGCATACTGTCCTGCATCCTGAGATTTTTTTGTCCCATGGTTACATGTTACATGCTCTCATCTCCAACATCCAAACAATGAACTATTCCATTCCAGAGTGGGAAGCACCAGCAGGAGAAAGCGAATACTCTCTCATGCACCTCTCTATCAGGGAAGACGCCTTTTTCCTACATCTTTAGCTGACTTTCTCTTGTGGCTTATTGGCCATAAATGGATGTTTTGTTCATCCTTAAAAATATCACTTGCTGGCTGGATGCGGTGGCTCATGCCTGTAATCCCAGCACTTTGGCAGGCTGAGGCAGGTGGATCACGAGGTCAGGAGTTCAAGACCAGCCTGGCCAAGATGGTGAAACCCTGTCTCTACTAAAAATACAAAAATTAGCCAGGTGTGGTGGTGCATGCCTGTAATCCCCCCTACTCAGGAGTTTGAGGCAGAGAATTGTTTGAACCTGGGAGGCAGAGGTTTCAGTGAGCTGAGATCCTGCCACTGCACTCCAGTCTGGGCAATAGAGCAAGACTCCGTCTCAAAAAAAAAAAAAAAAGAAATATATGTATATATATATATATTACTTGCATGAGATGGCTATGATTAGCTTCTATCAGTCATGACTGACTCTCTATGACTAATACAACTTTTCTCCATGAGTAGAAATGGGATTCTTGAACAAGGAAGAAAAAGAAATGACAGTGTGTCAGCAAGTGGTGCTGTGTGTGAGCCCTGGGCTATTTCAGCAGCTGTCTTCTGATGTGACAGGCTTCCTTATGCTCCCTGTCCCCCCAGCCTCTGCATACTCAGACTCTAGATTACAGTTATAGTAAATTTTAGTCTCCAGAATGTCCCACGTACTCTTGGCAGCCAAGCCTTGCAGTTCCCCATGCCTAGAATGAATAGCCTTAAGTCTTGCAAGAAGTCTTACTCAGACATTTTTCTGCCTCTGTCATCCTGAGACCAATCTCTTCTCTTCCTCTTTCTCTGCCTACTCAACGTGAAGATGATGAAGCTAAAGAGCTTTGTGATAATTTACTTCCACTTAATAAACAATAAATATATTTTTTCTACCTTATAATTTTCTTAATTACATTTTCTCTTCTCTAACTTAATCATAAGAATGCAGTATGTAATACATATAATAGAGACAATATGTATTAATTGACTGTGTATGTTATTGGTGAGACTTCTGGTGGACAGTCGGCCATCAGTAGTCAAGCTTTTGGGGAGTCAAAAGTTATGATTGGCTTTTAAACTGCACAAGGGGTTGGCACCCCTGCTTCTGCATCCTTCATGGGTCAATCATAGTGTTTTACGTCTCAGCTTTGACATTGTTTGCTCTGTCATGACATTCTGCATCCACACATCAAGGGAAGTGACTCACCTTGCACCTAGCAAATCTCCCAACCATAGACCCTGCTAGGCCACATTGTCTATGTAAATATTTGATGTAACTTATATGCCTCCGCTTCCTCCCTCATACTTCCTTTTGAAGCAGCATGGTTGTCTGGGACACACAAGAAGTGAGTTTCATAGAGCGAGTGGTTTAATAGAGAGAAAGAGAAAAGCTCTCTGTCCTGCAGAGAGAGAGGGGCTCTTGAGTGGGTCTTCTGGTTTCCTGGTGAAATGCACAGGTTTTTTATAGATGAGCCTGAGGAGGTGGTATCTGATGTACATAGAGCCCAAAGATTGGTTGGACCAGGTGTGACATTTGCATAGTGTGCAAAGAAGCTGGCCACCCCACCCTAATCTTTTATTATGCAAGTGAGTTTTCTACTTGGCCAGTGCCATGTTGTCCGCTCCTTACTGTACATGTGATTGGCAAGGAAAAGGGAAGATGGAGCCACCATGTTGAACGTGCTTGGCCCCCAGTTAGTTTTTTCCTATTGGCACAGCTGCTGGCATTCACCCATGCAAGCTTCCAGCTTGCTTATCTATGTCTGCAGCTTGATTTTACAGGCTGCTCTTTGTTAAAGAAGAAATGATTTGGGGCCTGCTTTTCATTAAGAGAGAAACATTACTGAGGACTTTCTTATCCTCACTCTCTGCCTAAAATATTTCTTTTTAACCCCTCTATCACTTTGAACTTGTGATCTGTTTCATATTCTGTCAGCAAGAAGTTTGTCTCAGGTAAGGGATGTTACAGCAGAGAAACATCTTTTCAATGTTAAAAACTTAGGCAGAATATAACTCAGAAGACATGAGTTGAGGCAAAGCTTCTGGTAGCTCCTGTTCCAAGTCCAGAAATGGTTTCCTGTACTGAGGTGGAGAGTTACAGGGGGAGTTCAGAGAGGGTCTGTGCCTGCAAAAGGAGCTACAAACCCTAGCAGGGCAGGGGACAACAGATATTTCATATGGGTCTGAGAGAATAAAGACCCTGCCAGGTGGACCTAAAAGAGGTTGCAAAACCTTGGTTTCCTGCATGCAGAGGCTGCAGTAGGGGGTAGAAATGCCTGAATGATGTGCCTAGACAGAGGTACCTGGGCACACTGATGGAATATGTCCTGCACGCTGGTGCAGTGAGAGGATTTGAGTAACTTCTGAGTATCAGAGATTGGCATGGATGAATGAAGAGGCTCTGTATTAGTCAAAGTTCTCCAGAGAAACCAAACCAATAGAATGTGTCTACATATATAAGAGGGGATTTATTATGAGAATTTGCTCATATGATTACGAAGACCGAGAGGTCTTACAATTTGCCATTTGCAAACTGGAGAATTGGAGAACCAGGAAAGTACAATTCAGTCTGAATTTGAAGACCTGAGAACCAGGGGAGATGATGATGTACCCGTTGGTTCCAGACTGAAGGCCTGGGAAGAAGAAGGATAAGGAGAGACAGTGGTGTAAATCTCAATGTGTAAAGTCTCGAGGACCAGAGAATCCAGGGGAGCTCCAGTGTCCAAGAGCAAGATGGATTATCCAGCTACAAAAGAGAAAGCAAATTCACCCTTCCTCTGCCCTTTTTGTTCAATTCTGGCTCTCGTAGAATTGAATGGTGCCCACCCACACTGGTGAAGGGGGATCTTCTTTCCTCAGCCTACTTATTCAAATACTAATTTCTCCCAGAAACATCCTCGCAGATATACCCAGAAATAATCTTTCACCTGCTGTCTGAGCATCCCTCAGCCCAGTCATTTGACACATAAAATTAACCATCACAAAGTCAGGTGTCTCTAAATGACAAAGGCCCAACGAAGTGAATGCTGTGTTTTAGAGGGACAGACAGTCTGTCAGAAACATACTCAGAGGGCCTGGGGAGAATGGGTGAAGGAATGCTTTACAAGGAAAGGGCATCTCAGAGAACGCTCCTGGTCATAGGGCATAACCCATGCCAGAGCTGTCCAGCATCCCTGGAACCCGCAGGACCTCCTGAGAATGCAGACACACCCCAGAAAAACAAGGAGTATGGTAAGGAGTTGTTGCTAAGTTGAGAATGTTTCCACCAACTAATATAATGAAGACTTAAAACTAAGTTATTATTGTGGAAAATAATTTATACTCCTTGCATAGTGAAATTCCTTCCTACAATATCTAAATTTCTGTCCAAGCTAGAGAGTCCTTGGGGACAGGCATGTGCCTTGTATTTTTACCATTGTAATCCCAGAGCCTGACACAGCCCATGTAGAAAAATGTGTAAAATATATTGGGTGAATGAATCAGTAATAGCATAGCATGGGAATGGGGTAATATGTTAAGAACCAGAGAGGATTGGATGAGAATAAATTAAACCATGAATTAAATCCCTATTTAGTTTAGAAACAATATTCAGATTCCTACCACTATAACTAATTTCACATGTAAAATACCCTACAAGTAAAAAGTCACTCAAACATAAAATGTTTGTATATTTCTATGTAATTCACATTTCATGTGTCAAATAATATGCAAAACTTCTTCAGAAACAGAAGACGTGTATTATAATGGGGGATGCACACTCAAGAAAAGCTTTTGTGCAGACTAGATGTATTTGCATTTTATAAATATACATGTAATACTGAAAATCAGACAATTACACTATATGTATGCATTCCTCACTGTGTTTAGGCAGGAGAAATATAATTTTAGTAGAAAATTAAACTCTGGATGAAATGCCATCATGTTCCCAATAAAAATTAAGCAAATTTCACAATTTGAAAAGAGTCAAATGCCATAGAAAACTAGTAACCTAATAACCAAGCACATGCAGGATTACAATAAAATGATTTCTTGTTATAATCATTATGTACCTGACTCTGTGGTTACTCTTTCTTTACCTTTCACATTGGGGAAAATGAAAATTATAGCTTTCTGCTCAAAGTATTCAGAAATAAAAATAACTCAGGGGCTTTGAACACACTTGTTTCCAACTCAAAAACATTATATATTTATATTGTTCTTCACAAAATGAAGAAAGATAACTTGGAAATAGAATGAAAAAAGCAAACAAATAAAATAGAAGAAGTAATCTCACAACATATTACGACTTCCTGTACAATGTTAGATTATTGTGGGAGAGCCAGCTGGTGAAATTATTGGCATTTCACTCTTTCTCTGCTAGTTTCAAATTTGGTTTGTGCCTCTAGGGAAATGAGTTTGAATGTCTCATCTCATTCCTAGAAGCAACGAATCTCAGAAAAAAATATATCGGTACAATTATCAGAAGGAATTTGCACTGAATAGGAAGTGTGAAGGCCCGTAGTGTCTGGAGAGGCTGGCTCACATCTTACCTCCCTGTCTGGTGGGGCCTAGGTCTGTGCCAGTGTGGATCTTTCTGGAAGAACTAATTGGTTCCTCAGAGCTTCTGCCCTGCCATGTGGATTTCACAGGAGATTTTTCCTTCAGTGGTGCTGGCATATGTCCATTTGGTGATGGATTTTCTTCCAAATAGCTTCTTCCTTTAGACAAAATTAGTGATATTTCACAAAATAGAATAAGATAGTGGGATGAGTTCTAAGACAGAAAGCTCCAGAACCCCAAGCAGAGGTGGCCAATCTCATCTCCACCATCAAGGTGGGTGAGAATTGTCAACGTCAACTCTTCTGGGTCAATGTCAACTCTTCTGGGGCCTCCCTGGGGGTTCCATATGCAAGGAGACTTCAGCAGCAGGAAGCTACCTCTCCCTGCCATTTATCTGGCCATCATTTAATAGTTTTATACTTGTTACTTCCTTCACATCTACACAAAGCATCTCTATGAAATGAGATATTGTCCCTCATGCCTCTTTTTCAGCTGAGAAAAACGTAATTTTCCCAATGAATAAAAAGTCAGATAAGAACCAGCCTCTCTCAGGATCCCATGCCATGAGCTAGGATTATTTACCTTGATTCACAAAAGAAACAACAGATATGTACTATCAGCCATAAAACCCTTTTATTGTATAAAACCCAGCATATTGCAGTGTTGACTTAAAAGTGCTAATGTCAATAAAAGGAACTGATACTGAGAGACGTGTGCATGTGTTTGTCTGGAGGCTGCTTACCTGGGACTAGGATTGGAGCATCAGATTAGAATTAGGGGCACTGCTCAGCTAGGGAGTCAGGAGTACCTGAGAATGGTTGTGCCCTTACTTTCAGCACAATTAGAAAACAAAGCAAAATCACTCAGTGGTGATACTTTTTTCCCCAATTATGTAATTAAATCGGAGGTGAAGACTGACTTATAAAGGCTGGGCTGTTGTCAATTATTTAAACAACAAAAAGCACAGAGAAACATATCTTTGTTAAAAGAGCAAAATATTGCATGAAAATAAAGTATTAGCTGAGTTTTTGAAATGCATAAAATTTGTAAAATATTTCATTAAGGCAGTCATATCCTTGTCACCATGCATTTAATCTTCTTTTTTTGCCTATGAATTATTGTTCCATTTTAATAAGGAAATAACTGAGTTGTATAATGATTTTGTTGTATATTTTTCTTTCCCCTTAGTAATCACATATTAGTCTGATACAAAAAAAAATCTGCTTTATATTCTTTTCTGGCAGAGAGCTATAAAAAGGTACTCTAGCACAACTTAGGAAAACTTTTGGTATGCTCATTATTCCTGAGCGAGCATATTCATTACATTCCACTGAACTTTTGCAGTTAGGCATAAGCAACATATCTCAGACCCATGGCATATTTAAACAGCAAAGATTCATTCCACACATCCTGACCTGAGTCACCTCCAGAGACTTTTGCTTCTTCTCTTTGTCTGATCAGCACCACCAACAAGGTTATGAAAGATGTCAGAAGGGTCACAATCTCATGAAAACTCCTCATTGTCCACAAGCCCCAGTAGCCTCCTGGCCAAAATAGCTTTCAACTCGTCACAACTATTCTTTGGTGGTAGTAGTTAAAGGTGTTCAGGGTAATGCATGGATGAAAGCACTCATAATGCAGGTTAAGCATCTCTAGTTTGAAAATCTGAAATTGAAAATGCTGAAAAATCCGAAACGTTGTGAGTGCTGACATGACACCACCAGTGGGAAATTTCACACCTGGTCTCAAGTGATGGGTCACAGCCAAAATGCTAATTGGTAGCATATAAAGAAAGAGGTAGGACAAACCACAGGTTGCCCACATGAGTGGCTGAGACAGTGACATCTTTATTTCTCATAGCTCAATGTACACAAACTTTGTTTCAAGCACAAAATTATTAAAAATATTGTACAAAATTCCCTTTATGTATAAGGTATATATGAAGCATAAATGAATTTCATGCTTAGACTTGGGTCCCACCCTTAGGATATCTCATTATGTATTTGCAAATGTTTAAAAATCGAAAAAATCTGAACTTCGAAACACTTTTGGTCCCAAGCGTTTTGGATAAAGGATACTCTAGTTGTTCACAAATAGAGAAATAGCATAATGCTCAGGGCAATTACCTTTTCTATTTCCCATTATCTTCTCCCATGGGAAGAGTCCAAAATTAGAAAAGAAAGTGCTCTGTGGAAGTTGTTTTGACTGAGCTAAGGGAGTGGTGAGCTTTGTCCCACAGAGAGGCTTCTTTGCAACAGGGCCAATGTCCAGGGTCAACACTTGCCACTTGCCAGTGACGTATGTCATTCCACTCAGAAGACTGGTACTAAGCTGATGTTTCCAACTCACTTTCTAAAAAATTTAGGGCTGACTTCATGCCTATCCCAGAAAACTTTGCTTGCTACACTTCCTGGCATATTTCATTTCATAGACTGAGAGGAGTCCGATCAGATTGTTGGAATCAGGGGAGCATGGGCACTTACCTTAAAGGCGCTTCAAACCTCATATGAAAGTCTAAGAACTTGGCAAGGACAAGTTTTGTGACAGGAACAGATGGCTTCACACCCCAATACATGTGTTACCGTTTTATTTGCAAATAAGTTTACTTAGAATTGTCAACCGTGGCAGAATGAATAACATTACTCAGGTTTTCAGCCAATTACAAGAAGTAGAGGAAAAGCAATAATTATTGTTTACTTTCAAATCTCTAGAAACATCCTGCACCAAACACATGTACTAGGGTAGCTTGTCCACCTAGACCAAAGCCTGCAACTGTCTGTGTGGCATGCCTAACTTTTATCCCATCTCTTGGTGTTAAAGCTTAGTAATGTATGAAAGTGGAAAGGAATCAGGTTATTCAAGTTAAAGTCTTGTTTTTGCCTTGATCCACTGACACGTTGACTTTAGTGGTGGGCTATTTGACCACTCCTCAAGGGAACCTGCTGGGAGGAGGCCAAGCAGTGGAAACCTCCAGCTGCTGCATTTTCAGGTCCATATCCGTGTTCATGCAAAGACCATATTTGTTCTGGGATGCTCTTCACCAATGAATGAACATAGCAGGGGCTCTAGTGCTGGGTCACTCTGTCCTGATGCAGAAGTCCCTGGACTGGTCATCTTTGCTCTGGACCTTCCCATCAGCTGCAAGAAAGTCTTGGAGTGACCCTTGCAATTTGGAACTCTTTTCGCCCAATTATTTAATCCTTTTTTTCTCTTTTCACACATTATCAGACTTCAAGAACTCTACCCACCTACTACTGCTCCCTCTTTCCATTATTCTTCATCAATTTTCTCCTCAATGTATCTCATGCACATCTAATTCTCTCTTGCAGTCAGCTTCTCAGAGAACCTTAACTGATGCACTCAACCAGGTAACACTGGCTGGATTCTTGTTGGCCCTGCTTCTACTGATGTTCCAGTCACTCTGGGTTGTCATGATTTTCTCCCTTAGGGCTTCTTGAGAGCTGAGGGTCCTGGGTAATGTATTAGTCTGCTTGAGCTGCCATAAAGTACCACAAACTGGGTGACTTAAACAACAGCCCTTTATTTTCTCACAGCTCTGAAGGCTGGAAAATCAAGATCCAAGTGCCAACATGGTTTGTTTGAGGCTTCTCTTTCTGGCTTGTTAACAGCTACCTTCTCTCTGCTTCTTCACATGGCCCTTCCTGTGTGTGTGCATGTGGAGAGAGGGCTCATGCTCTGGTGGTTCTTCCTCTTATTATGAGAACACCAGTTCTGTTGCATTAGAGCTATACTCTTAGGACCTTAATTACCTCCTTAAAGGCCCCATGTCCACATACAATCACATTGGGGGTTCGGGATTCAACAAATGAAATAGAGGGATGGACACAATTCAGGTCATAACAGGTAGGTACCAGAACCCACAAAATGTGAGGCTTTTCTTGTTTTGTGCTGTGAAGCCAACACTCAAAACTGAAAGTCAGCATCAAGTGGTACAGATTTTAGTTGATGTCCATAGTCTTGAGAAGTGGGAGCTTGACTCACACATCAACTTCTCAGGTCATGAGAGTTGGGAAGTCACAGATTTAGGGAATCTTTAATGAAAGGGTTGTGCATAAAAAGCAAGGGGATAAATATTTATGTCATTTCTGGAAATGGGCAAAGAACCTCTTGAAACCAGATGCTGCCCTCTTTTTGTCCTTTTATGGTTTCTTTCAGTCACTGTCATGGTGATTGTCACTGGTGGGAGTGTCATTTAGCATGGAAATTATATTATAATGAAGTTAGAGGTTCTTCAGAGCTGCCATCTTGGATCTCACCTGTTTTAGCTAGTTTGGTCATGAGGGGAAACTTTTGACCTCAGGCATTCTGTTTCCTGAAGATAACCAGAGTTAAGGCTGGGTAAAAATTCACCTAGGTCACATGGGCATCACACTGGGTAACAACATAGTAGGTGTTCCCATATTAATTGAGTTGAAATAAACCACATGACCTTATATAGATCATTTTACTTCTTGGGCCTAAGAAAATAATAGAATTGAATTAAACAATAAATCTATGAGCACTAAGAAGGAATACTCTTCCAGAATTCAAATTCCTAGAAGAGAACAGTAATGTGGTTATTGACACATTTTTCTCCTTTTAAGCAAAGCTAGGAATGAAGAACATGAGCTAATGTCCAAAGAACAAGGGTTTTGCATCTTTACAAGCACACCCCCTTTTTATAAATCACAATGAAATAGTATGAATTCCATTGTAAATATAGCATCTGTTTCTTGTGTTTCCTCCAGTGTATTGTTTTGTATAATTATTGTGTAATTGACTATTAAAAGCTAACTATATGTGTTTAATAAAAATGGTTAGCTATCAGGTTTCAAAACCATGTTAATGGATGCTCAAAGGCAAAGAGATTTTAAGTATTAATGAAGGTGTCCAATTTACCTGACTACCAATGCCATGCTCTTGTTGAGACCATGGGTAGCTAAATATGTGTTCATCATGAAGTATGTACTCTGCAAGTGGTTACTGAAAGAATAGAAACTGAATGGTAAGTGATACACAGTGAGAGCTATCCGATTTTAGATGAAAAACAGAAGTGACTCAGGCAGGTCTTAGATATAGGAGTAACCACCACAATGTTTAATATATATACATTGATTGCTCTTCGATCTTTGTTGCAGTGATATGTTATCTTTATTATCACTTTAATTTCTCACATTTGCCTAGATTTGTTAACTCCATGAATACTACAAATGAAATTATTAAGCAATTAGGAATAGTTCTTTGGGGTCCAAATTGTTTATTTAGCAATCTTGCTACTGATGTCTATAAACAATCCCGAGAATATAAAATCTCAGTAAAGCCTCCCATTAATAAATGTAACATTCAAGTAATTACATTCTTTCTGCTTCTAGCAATATATATTCAATGTGTTGAGAGAATTACAGAATTTAATAGCTAGAAACAGTACGTTGAAATGAGTAATGAAAATAAAATGTTCTTTTTTCAGACACTCTGAATCTTTTTCTTATTACTGTCTCAACTGTTTATATTTCAGACAGAAAGCAAGACTGGGTACAAGGAATATGATACAGTTTTCAACACAATTGAATACACTGTTAAGAGTGGACTCCATTCCGCTTACATGGGAAACCAACCGCAGAAAACAGTTTAGGTAAAGATAGACCTCAGAAAGTGCTCCTCTTCTCTTAAAATGGCATTTGAAGATAGCTGATGGAGGAAAATCCTTAGAAGGCTGTAACAAATCTCCCCTAAATGTTCCCTCTTGTCATGGGAAATACTGTGAAAAATTTTCTCTAGTAGGACTAATACCAAAAAAAAAAAAAGAGAGAGAGAGAGTAAGTGAAACTATTTCTCATGTGTTTTGGTACTGTAAACATACATGTATTATATTCAAACACTCAGGCTAACTTACTTACTGCACAAGCCAATTAGATCATCTCCAATCACATGTGGAAAGAGCTCAGGCTAATCTAATCAGTTCAGAGATACTCTGTGTATTTCTGAGTTTCTGATGCCTTTATGATATTACAAACTGATCTGTAAACATACTCTCCAGTGAAAAGAGCTCCTGCTTTAAAAAAAAAAATGTTCAGCAGATGATAGTTTGAGAAAACAGCAATATTTTATTATAATTGTCAGTTTTGCTTAAATTTTTGAAAATCTCCATCTAAGAATGCTTTTTCTCCCTGGAAAGTATATTAGTTTATTGTTATACTTAAAATTGTGAGCTCTGATTTTCAGATTTCATTGAACTTTCCTGATCATTTGAGAGTTTTTCTACATGATTCCTAAGGAAAATGGGAAGATGGTTGTGTGGAAGATGAGGGTTTTAGGTTCTGAAACTTCAGCAGACACTGTGAGTGCTCTATCCAGATGGCTTGGCCCGCTATGCCCTGCATAACCTCCTCTCTAGGGAAGGTTGTGGGTAAATGCAATGGGAAGACCCTCCCTTTTGAACACTTCCAATGGCCATTACCTATGACTGTTAGACCTTTCTAAGGCTACTGGATCCACTTTTATTTCAACGCAGAACTGAAAGCAAATCACAGGTCATCTCTTAGTAGAGTAATGGTTGCTTTTTGACTGTTCATCAATGCTTTGTCACTGCTTCCTTCTCATCACTATCAACCCGTTCTGGATCTTAGGAAGAAACTCTAGGAACTGAAAAAAAATCTACACTGGGAAACTGTTTTTTCAAGATCATGCTCTTTCATTTCCAGGCCATGACAGTTTAACTAGATAGCATTAGGGGTCGTGCAGAGCTGTTGGTTGGACTCCGAATAAACTAGAAAATTCAATTTCCAATTTCATATGATGGATGGAAGAAATTCACCACCTTAAGTATAAACCAAGACTTGTGATCACCTGTTTCTGCAGTATTTTGTGTTTGACAAAATACTTAATAATATTTATTATGAAATTAAACATTAAAGAAAATGGATAGGAGATCCTCATTGTTTTGTTAGGACTAAATTACGTATGATAACTCTTTTTGGATCATAGATTATGCCAGATATTATAATTTTAAAACTTTTAAAGAGCTGTGTACTGGCAGCTTGCTTTATAAGCAGTTCATGGACTAAACACCATTTAAATGCCTTCAAATATACCAGGATTAGAACTAGAAAAGTCTCATGTCTACATAGTAGGGTCCACAATGACCCTGAGCATTTGCTTGAAAATATGCATTCAGAAAAGCAACACCTGCATAAATACTCTGAAATGAAATGGTACATTACTTATTAAATCCATAGGTTTAATAGTATATTACTCATTAAACACACAGGTTCACTTCAGTAAATACCTGGCATGAGAAAGAAAAAGTTGCAAGGCTAATAACACCTTTTTAAAAATTTCTAAAATTATAAATCCCTATAAACAAAATATATGTCAGGAGCAATAATGAAGAAATTTGTATTATTTAGAACAGTAAAACATTATTATAGTAATGTTTTAATAATAGAGTTTATAAAATATTTTGTCTTGAATTGTATTACAAACATCTCAACAACAAGGGCAATATCATAGAAGTGTCTCTATAAATGCTAGTTAATAGGTAAGGCTCAACAAAATATGGGGGCATATTTGGAGAAGCTTCAGAATTACATAACAATAATACTTTTAATTTGCATAATCATC
This sequence comes from Aotus nancymaae, assembly GCF_030222135.1. NCBI lineage: Eukaryota > Metazoa > Chordata > Mammalia > Primates > Aotidae > Aotus > Aotus nancymaae. Next base: position 10,951,340 of record NW_026988450.1, on the reverse strand, counting down.
TTTATTTTTCAAAGTGACTCATCCAAGGTCAGAGGAAGCAAAAGCTGCTCCATGAGAAGCACAGACTCTCTGATACATCATCTGATAAAATCATCAGGAAATTCAATAGAAAATAATTATTAAAGTGTTTTGCAAGCAGAAGAGGGAGAGAGAGAAACTCATTTAAAGGGTATTAATAGTAGCAATTCTAACAGCAGAGTAACTTTTCTTAAATCCTATTATACTGATACTGTTTCGCTGTGTCCCCACCCAAATCTCATCTTGAATTGTAGTTCCCATAATCTCCGTGTGTCATGGGAGGGACGTGTGAGAGGTAATTTAATCATGGGGGCAGTTACCTTCATGCTGTTCTCATGACGGTGAGTTCTCATGAGATCTGATGGTTTTATAAGGGGCTTTCCTGTCTTTGCTTATACTTCTTTTTGCTGCTGCCATGTAAGGAAGGACATGTTTCCCTCCCCTACTGCCATGATTGTAAGTTTCCCAAGATGTTTCCAGCCATGCAGAACTGCGAGTCAATTAAACTTCTTTGCTTTATAAATGATGTAGTCTTGGTATGTCTTTATTAGCAGAGTAAGAAAAGACTAATTCAATGCTTTCCTAAACAACAGTAATCTAGCTCCTTATTTTCCACACATGACTAATAAAAGGTAATCAAAACAGTAATAGGAAAAAAGGATGGAGGTGGCCTCAGAAGTCATTTAAGACCCTGTTTGAAGTTCATGTCTCTTTTATCATGTAATTTATTCATTCACTCATTTTCAAATTAAACAACAATCATTAACTGTAGCTATATGTCAGAAAATTAGGACTGGGTCTAATCTCTAAGGATCAAAGATAAATAAGGCTTCTAAGAAGTCTTGGACAAGTAGAACAGACAGACATATGCATATTCTCATCATGTAATGAGATGCATTCTATCCCTCCAACCCCACTCCACAAAAGGAAAAGAAAACAGAGAAAGAGAGGAGCAATAAGCGGGGAAAAAAATAGATGTAGTACAATTAGCTAGAAGGTAAGGCATGGTTGAATTGGAATATAATGAGGTTGAAAAAGAGGGCAGGCTTCAACTATGAAGAGTTTTATATGTTATAAAAAGTATTTTAGTATTTATCTACAAAGATATATATCATTGTTTTTTAAATAAAGCAACCAGATCACATATGAGAATAGAAAAAAATTACTCTTGTAATAGTGTAAAGAATGACTACTGGTTGAAGAGAAAATGGATATTGGAAAATTCAGTCACAATAGTTTTTACTAAGCCAGGAATAGAAAGATAGAAAGATAAGAGCCTATACTAGAGCATTCATGTTTGGAGTGAAAAACAAAGACACAGATTTGAAAGATATTTTGAAGGCAAGACTGGCAACCCCCTAGTGGTCAATAGGTTGCTGAGAACAAGAAGTCACTGATGATGCTGAGACTTCCATTTTGGGTAAAGACTTTCATGATGGTTCTGCTGTTTGAGAGAAAAATATAAGAATAGAAAATGTTTGTATTGGAGTGGGAGAGAGTGGTTGATGAATGCCATTGAATTCAGTTTAAATGCCTGCTCTGGAGTAACAAACTGAAATTCCTTACCTCTAAGACATCTTAGAAAAAGCTAAATAATTGAAAGATTCATCCCAGCTTTTATCTGATCACCACCCCTCTTTACTCTCCTCTTTATGAATTAAAAACAATTGTAGATTTCATCTAAACCCAAAATGTTTATAGCCTCAATCATTTAATATTTTGTGATTTTTTTTTTATAATCTAATCTTTTCTTCTGGTCCACTGTTTATAGATTTTTTTTAAATTGAAAGCCAGTTTTGTAACTAATTGCTTAAACTTTTTTTATTATGGTAAACATGCATAACATAAAATTTACCATTTTGCCATTTTAGGTGTACAATTCAGTGACATTTGGTATATTTGTAAGGTCTTGTAAAATCATCACTTTCTATTGCTGGAACTTTTTTCATTATCGCAAACAGAAAACTCGGCAACTCAATATTCATATCTTTATCTCCCTACGAACTATATATGTGCATTTCTGTAAGAGGTAGGCAACCTCTAAGGTGGCCCTCAATTCTGTCTATCCACCTGCTGGTGTTCATACTATTGTCTGTTCCTCTTCCCAGGACACAGGTTGGACCTAATGATGCAATTCTAATAAGTGTAGCAAAGGTGTGGGATGTCAGTTTGATATTAGAGTATGAAAATACAGTGGCTCCCATCCCAGGCCTCCTTTCTCATTTTCTCACTCTGAGGGAAGCCAGCTGCCACAATGGGAGCAGCCCATATAAAGCCCATGTAGCATGGCAAGGAATGGAGACCTCAGCCTAGCAGATGTGAGAAACTGAAACCTAAGAAAACCCACGTAAGAGAGTTTAGAAGCAGGTCTTTTAGCTCACGTTGATTCTCAAGAAGACTGCAGCCTTTGCTAACAGTTGAATTTTACCTCATGAAAGACCCTGAGCCAGAGCCACCCAGAGAAGCTGTGCTTGCCTTCCTCAGCCACAGAAACTGTGAAAAATAAGTATTTGCTGCTTTAAGCCACTATGCTTTAGACTAATTTGTTATGTAGCCGGAGATAATGAATACACTGTCCTAATTTATTATGTAATTTTATGTCATAAAAAAACACAGCAATATAAATTTTAAAATGAGATAAAAATAAACAATATTTTATATTTTAATTCAATTTTTTGTTCTAACTAAAACATTGTAAAGTAGTGTGATTAAATGCAATCAATAATTTTTAAGCTCTCAAGCTTTTGCAGGGCTGGGATTTGAAGGTGTAAGTTTAGATTACTTTGATAATTTAATAAACATTAAGAATTTAAAAATACTTCTAAAATAGATAAAGGCGAAAGAATATAATTGTTCTTATCAAACCAAAGTATTTATTTTTCAATATCATAAAATTTTTCTTAAGAGTTCCTTACATATTTTTCATTTTTCTGGATGACAATTCTTAATATCAAAATCCTATAAAGAAGTACTTTAGTTTTATTTTTTAAAAATAAGCTATGTTTTTTTTTCTAAATTTCTTAAAAGTATACTGATAAGGATATTTATAGTTCTCACATTTTTTGTCAAAAAGTAACATAATTGATGAAATTTTTTCAAACACTGATTCCGAAGTATTCTTCCATAACCTCTATTTCTTTTGAAAAGCACTTATTTTCTCATTCATTGTTAAACCATTTTCCTTATTTCAAGGGGCCCAATGAAATGTGTTTACATGAAATTTATATTTTTACTTACTACTTCACATCCGTACACCACCACAAATGTCAAAAGAATTGGAATGCTGGTTTATGTAAAAAAAAAAAAAAAAAAAAAAAAAAAAATGAAAACATAATTTTAAATTAAGGTTTTAGAAACACTCTGTCATGATAAAACTGCAGAAAAATCTACACTTGTTTCAAAAGATGATAGCAGCCACTCCCAATTTCATAATAAACTATTTTACAGATTTTCTTGTATTTTGAAGCTCTGAATGTTATTAATTAGATACATTAATTCTTCTGTCACATTCTGCTAAGTCACTTTGCTACAGTAACTCCTTCGTGAGTAAAACTGTTGGTAGTTTCACTTATGGTACTATATCTATATACTTATTCCAGGAAATTTAAATCATGTTATTTTTATTCTCATCAGCAAAGTTCCTCTACTGGCAGCTAAACTTACACATTTTTCTTCTTTAAACATTATTTCATTAATGAAATTTTTGAGGTTCAGACTACATCTTCTTTAGAAACTCTTTAGTAACTTACAATAATTACTTCCATATCCATTTTATTATTGGCACAGATTTTACAAAATAACACGATACATGCTAGAAACATCTATACTGTTATTGAGCTGTGTAGCCTCTCAGGCTGCACAATTTTTGATAATATTTATTTTTCACAAATGTATCTTCCAACAGTATTTACTGACTGAAGAATATGTTTAGTTTATTGCCATGCTTCCTGTTTATTATTACAAAAACTTACTATGGCAGAAAGAACATTGTTTCCCCAATGGTATGTATCTCTTTTTGGCCCCTTTTATTATTTATTTAAAAACTTCAACAGAGGCTTTAAAATATTTATCAAGTTTAATGAAATTCTATAAAGTACTAGATCAAGGCTTGCACTACTTAAATATCACATGAAGAAACATAGTCATTACTCTCATGTCCTGAATGCAAAGTTTTCAATGTCTTCCATAGCATACTGGATTTCTGTTATTGTTAGCTAAAAATCTCAATATAAAACTTAGGGTAAAAGTCATATTAATAATAGGGGTTATTGGAGCTTGACATGGTGGCTCATGCCTATAATCTCAGCAATTTGGGACGTTGAGGTAGAATTGCTTGAGGCCCAGAGTTCAAGACCAGCCTGGGAAACTTAGCAAGGCTTGTCTCTATAAAAATAGAAAAATAAAAAATTAGCTGGGTATGGTGCGAGCCTGTAGTCCCAACTACTTGGGATCCTCAAACAGAAGGATCCCTTGAGCCCTGGAGTTCAGTGCTGCAGTGAGCTATGATTGTTCCACTGCACTCCAGGTGGAGCAACAGAGTGAGACCCCATCTCGAAAAAAATGTATATAAATAAGTAATAGTGGATATAAATCCATATTTAAAATATTACTTTAGAAAATTTACAATTTGGGGGACAATTTTTCATCCATTTGGAATATAAATATATAAACACACATATATGCATGTATATACAAACATATTCAATTAAAATATCTATACACTTATATATGTCAAATTAGAATATATATGTTCTTTCATTAAAATAATCTTATAATATGTCTGCGAACTTACACCAAGTGTCAACTCTTCCTTTTTCTCATTGTTTCTGATGTTAATATTATTTATATTCTCCTCTGGGCTGGAAATGTTATGTTGGCACTCAGCAACCATTCCATTCCCTACTGAGTTTTCCCTTGTTCTGCAGGGTCCAGAAGACTTTGCCAGAATCTCTTGTCAGAGGGTTCTGGATACAGTTTAGGTTCTGCAAAAAATGTGCTTCAGGAACTCTGGAAGGTGAAAAGGTGTTTCAAGCCATTCTATCTTCTCTAGCTTAGTGATGTGTCCTTGGGCTTTAGCAACTGAGCATCATGACAAGTGCTGCCCAAATACCATCCTCTTACCATTGTCACCTTCTCAGGGCCACAGAACAGTGGTGACTGTAAACTTGGTCACAGTTGCCTGTACTTTCTGATATTTGCATGGCAACAGCAGCTTCCTAATTTTCTGCGTCAGCATCTGAGAATTGGTGATGTTCCCTTTGATTTGCTCTTTCCACCCTTCTAGTGGTTTTATAATCACCCAATTCCCTGAATTAAATTCATTTCTGCTGGACATACTTAGAGTGATTTTTATTTTCCTGACTTAACCTGAGATTATTTAAAGGCACTTGTCCATTTTGAGATGTTTTATTTCATAACGCTAGACAAAACCAGGCATACATAAACATAAAAAGGACACCACAAAATAAAACAGAATAAACATAAACATAAAAAAGTCATCATTAAAAAAAAACACAGAATGCTTTCCTTGGGATACCTCTTGTAACATAGGAGCTTAATTGCTTTCTAAACTTTTCAGATAAAAATATAAATAAAAGTGCTATTATTTTCTTTGCATACCCATAGATCATCTTGTATTCTACAGAATGAATACACTTCTCTTTAAAAAACAGTGCTTTAGACAATTAGAAAAATAATTTAAATTTTCTAGACTTGTTGACTGTTGTAATTCTTTAGTCAAAATAATAAGATGATAATCATCAGGCTTCCTTCTACACTCCCCTTTGAGTCTCCTTTTTTTGTTTCTTCCAAAGGTGTCTTTCTTTGAATCCAATTCTTAGCAAAAATTCCCCTCCCTTATTTATCACTCAGACTCTTGAATCCTGATATTAAAAACTTCTGAAAAAATGTTTTGTTCTGCTTATGAAAATCATGCCAACTCACTCTCCTTAACTCAGTTCATGAACTCTTATTTATAGACTATTTTGAATATGCAAGACACTGTGCTAGGTGGAACGAGTGCTATGGACTGAATGTTTTGGTCCCCCCCAAATCCCTACATTGAAGCCTTAACTCCCTATGTGATAATGTTTGGAGGTAGAACTTCTGAGAGATAGATTCAATGACGCCATGAGAATGAGGCCCTTGTGATGGGATTAGTGCACTTATAAGAAGAGATGGCAGAGAGCTTCCTCTCTCAAAGGGAGTATACAAAGAGGAAGCCACATGAGCACACGGTGAGAGAGTGGCTGGCCATAAGCCAGGGAAAAACCAGCCTTCCTCAGAATGACTGCATCTCATTGCCATTACACACATTCTATATATTTGATGGACATACACCTGCGTATGTATATCCAATATACGTGCGTGTGAGCATGGGTGTGTGTGTGTGTGTGCACCCAACATATCACTTCCCGTGCTGCCAGCGAACACTGAGCTGTAGAAGAATTCCTGATGTTTTAAAATTGGGGATGAAAGTCAACAATATGTTAGTTTGTTTTTGGGTTTTGTTGGGTTTGTTTGAGGGCTTTTTTTTTTTTTTTGGACCTTTTAATTTTGGATTTAATTGTCTGTAACTCTGAGATTAAAAAACAAGTTTGTGGCTCTTAACGGTTTTCTCATAGAATGTGATTGTTGAAGAACTCAAAAGTTGCTTTCAAAATTACAACGCTTTATTGAATCTTAATAAATTGCAATTTTTTTTCTTGGCTGTTCAAAAAAAAAAAAAAAAAAAAGGAGCTCTCAACAGAACCATGCCATGTTTGCACCTGATCGTGAATTTCTGGCCTCCAGAGTTGTGTTTAAGTTATCCAGCTGATGGTATTTTGTTATGATATCCTAGGTCAAAGAGGAATTCATAGAATCTAAAACATGTTTCCTAGCTCCAGTAAATTTAAAGTCTGATAAAAAATATGTAACAATGCAAGGCAGAATATTATAGAAATTTAGTAAAGATATAATTTTTGCTTATGTCAAAGAAAAAAAGGCATTGCCAGAAAAAAAATACATGGCTAATGTGCTATCACTGAGTTTATGACAACAAGGCATAGAGCTTAAGTTTATTCCACAAGTGAGGACTTTTCTTTGTAAAATCTATACCCCTCTCTTATTTTTTATTTATCTATGTTTTATATTCTTATTTCTCTTCTGACCCTTTTTAGTCACCAACCTATTTCAGCATGCCTTTGAGATATGAATGATACTGTGATGGAAAAAGGAGCCACAAAGAAAAACTGTGCTCACTTTAACATTTAATGATGAATCTGGAAAGCTTCCCAGATGAAACATTTATTACACTAAATGTATTCTGCTGAGGAGGAAATTGACCAGTAAAGCATTGGACAATATACGTATTTACAGTATGTTGACCTCTCTTCTCTCCATTTCCGTGAAACATCTGTGAGTGATCTCACCAGCTTTTTTGGCTGGTGACTGGTTATTTGAAAGCAGATATTTGAATTTCAGATATGTGCATTTTTATTTATGTAGCCAAAAACTCATCTTCACAAGACAGTTTGAAATCAAAATGCCAGTTGCCTTGTTTGATGAAGATTGGCAGAAAGTTAGAATTTTATTTGTTTATTTTTCATTATCTATTTAAACCATATTCCTTTGTGCAAAGATCTTAAATTTTATAATAGTAGTAATCATTCATTCCTGAATAGACTCATTTTTCTGTTAGTCATTAGAAGTGAACCCATGGGCACTTCTCTTGAGGCTCTAGGGTGATCGTGGAATGAGGAGAAAAGATCTTTCCAATTAGCCTATGGTAGGGTTTGGGAGTCTATAGTTTGAGAAGAATGAGAGAGAATGTAATGCTGGGGAGATGAGTCATTAAAACAAGGTAGATTATGAGAGAATACATGAAGAGATAATATTTGCCACTAAGAGGGTTTTATATGGGGCCTGCAAATAGTGAATTCTCTTGAGTTCATTAGAAAGGTAGGCAGATTGCACCTGCAGTGCTATGGACTGCTGTTGAAACTAGGTCCACTTTCCATGGACCTGGGTTCCAGCCCTCTGTTTTTAGCCAAGAGTAAAACTAATTATATGACATACTAATTAGTGGCTCATTCAAATTAGGCTTTAAATGGCTAAAAGGAAAGAAAGCATAACTGTCTGTAGCCTAATATGACTGCCAACTATAAAATTTGATGGTGTCATGATTACTCTGAGGCAATATAATGTGCTTTTCAAATTGCTGGCTTGACAGCCAATACACCTAGAACTGAGCTCTAGTATGGTGTACTAACTATGTGATCTTACAGAAGTAACTTAACCTCGTTAGCTCTCCATTTTCTTATCTAAAATTGGGGAAAATAAGGTTTGCCTCATCCAGTTATCATGGGGATAAACTAAATGATGCAAAGTGATTACTAAGATGTCTGACACCTAGAGGGTCACATGATTCTTATTTATATTTTTATCCTGACACTTGTACATCTAGGGTTTCATTTAATCCTGGAATCACCCTTTATGTAATATTTCCATGGTAGTATTATAACTAGTGTTGGTAAATGAATTTTTATAGTGATGTAGCTTCCATTCCCTTTAAGTCTGCATATTTCCATCAAATCAGTCCACTGAAAAGTGTTCACAGGTACGTGCAGAGTTTACCCCCTTTTGCGGGAAGGAGGTCTTGTTGTGCTCCCCTTTTCTGATATTAGAATCCCACTCTACCACATTGTAAAAATAGGAAGGAAGATATGGAGCGACTTTAACCCAAGAGTTTTCTTAGAGTATGTACAAACACCTAATAATTGTGTAAATTAAATCGTAAACGTTCATGTAAACATGTAAAGTTTACATGCCTACATTCCTTGTGCATGCATATGTGTGTCTATTGCAGTTCTATATGACTGAAGAGTCAGCTGTGTATCTATAATAAACATGGCAGCCATGACAACACGAATAGCCTAAGATGCCATTCTGGTTATACGTTCTTTAAAATTCCAGTGTTTCTAAAGGCGTTTTAATCTTTTGTTTGGCAATATTCACTTTAGCATGAATCTGCTTTAAGCAGGGCCTTAACACAACAGTTGGAACTACATTAAATATCTCCAATAAAACACTTCATCTCCCTGAAGTGCCTGAAGTAAAGCATAACATTTAGGTCTGTACTGCAGTTGAAATGTAACGATCTGGACTTGTAGTATGTTAAAATCTTTTGTCATTGAGCAAATTCCACAGTAGGTAAGGTATACTGTATGTCACAGGACATTAAAATGATCACTCAACCAAAAGAAAATAATAAACTGGCTAGGTCATAAATCTCAGGCACCCTTGGTGACTATTAAAAATCTGCCCGGATTCACTGTCTAATGATGTGATTCCAATCAACCCAATTTATCAACCTTATGGGCTGATTAAAACTATATTACTCCATTAAGAATAACTCCTTACTTCTGAGAATTAGGATTTGATGAAGTTAAACACCAGATTGAGAGCCTGGGATCTAGTAACTACAGATTGTTCATAGAAATTGTGATTCTTAAAACTTTCACCTGATTAAGGAATATAAGTTTTTATGTTCAAGATATCCTGTTATATTTCTTCTATAGTTTAAAAAGCATTCATTTATCTTGAAATCAGTACCTTCCACCTTAGCCATTTTCAGAAAGGATTCAATTCAGCCCAGAAATATCCCATCACACCCCCTCTCACTAGATCTGTATTCTTTGAGCTCCCTCAGGTATATAATTAGAAGTGTCTACTTACATATTGGATAGGGAGGGTGATCCATTAATCACAGAAAAGCATTCTTTATGTAGAAAAAAAGGGCTCACTCCACACTTTTTCTACATAAAGATGTGACATTCAAGTAGAAATGGATGGAATTCGTTTTTATGAATAGGGCCCTTGCTGACTAATTCTTTTCTGGGGAGGGTAATGAGCAAATGTTATCCAGATGCATTCCTCTGGAACTATTCCCAGTTTGGGGAAGTGAAAACTACTGTACTTGCAGTATAATAAAGGGCAGTCAGAGAAACACAATATCCACATGAATAGTGCAATGCCATTCCTCTCCCTCCTGTCCGGTATCATAAAACCAGAGCTGTTACAGAGATTTTCCATGTCATACTGATAACTTAGATTCATCCAACATAATTTGGTCTTTTCTTATTCATCTTCTAGCAACAGCAAAATTGGATCAAAATGAATCAAAGTCATGTAAATCTGCTAAAGTCAAAAACAGTAAGAAATTTACTAACATCTTCTTGTGTGTTTTCCCCATCCCACTGGTAGGGAAAGAAGAAAAAAGGATCCTTTCTTCCCCCTGGAAATATTCTTCCCTCTTCTCACGAATTTGTCTCCAATTCTGCCCTCTGTCTTCTTGGTTTTCGCTTGCTGTCTGGTTCCCATTTCTTTGCCTACCTATTGAATTAGATGCAGATATTATTTCTAATTTAACTTTTCTTTTACCGACCTTCTTATTGTCAGAGAGCACACATAACCTTACTTTATGTGTATATCATTTATATGTGGATTTAAATATTGGAACAAGGTATAGTTTATTATTTGTACTTACATAAGTTTAACAATGCCAAGGCTACAGTAGATTCTAACAGCATTTCCAGTCCCTCTTCTCTATAACTGTTCACCACCCTTATTTGATGAGGCTAAGGAAATCATTCTGGTCCGGGATGGAGTCATATTTTTTGGAGTAGGATCCCTGCCACTGCTTACTGCTTGGCCATGTTATTTAAGCATTCTCAGTTTCTGCTTCTGGGAAATAAGTGAAGATTTAAAATTATGTATTGACGATACCTACAGTATACATAGAAGACTTGATGCAGAAAGGTCATTTGTAATACCTATGCTAGAGAATTAGTTAGCTCAGGTTTCCATAATAAAATACCATAGACTAGGGAACTTACCAATAATAATAATAAAAAAAAAACTAACAAACTAGAAATGTATTTCCTTACAGTTTTAGAGGCTTGAAATCCAAGATCAAGATGTCAGCATTGTTGATTTTTGGTGAGGCCTCTTTTTCTGGCTTGCATATGACCACCTTCTCACCGTGTGCTCACAGGGTCTTCTGTGTGTGTGTGTGTGTATGTGTGTGTGTATGTGTGTGGTGAGAGAGAACTCCAGTGGTTCTTCCTGTTCTTATAAACACTCTATTTCTGTTGGATTAGGGACCCAACTTTATGATCTCATTTAATCTTAATTGTCTTCTCAAAAGTCCTTTTTCCAACTACAGTCACATTGGAGGTTAGGGTTTCAACATATGAAATTGGGGATACATAATTGAGTCTATAGCATTTAGTAAAATTACTATTTTGTCATATAAAAATAGGAATAATCAAATAAATATCATATTACTATTGGTGGGAATTATACAAATTAATATATTTTGATGGTTCCTCAAATTATATCTCTAGCTTGATACTCTACTGCTAGCTCTGGGCCTAGATACTCAATTGGGTACCTTGCAAATATTCCCTGACAACCTCTTGTTCACATTTCTTCCAACTTCTTCTATTACATCTGCCTCTGTACATCATGTAATTTCTTCTGTATTCATTGACCAATCTATTAACCCAAAGCAGAACCCTTAGAAGTTGTACCAAACTCTCAGTATCTTAGTGCCCATGTTTGATAAAGCATCGAACATTGTTACTTTTACCTCCAAAATGCCTATTAAATTTTACTTACACTCTCCACATGCAGTGGTCTCACTTTAGGGTTCTTATACTGTTGACTGGATAAACAGTAAAATGAAGGCAGAAATAAAGATGTTATTCAAAACCAATGAGAATGAAGACAAAACGTACCAGAAACTCTGGGACACATTTAAAGCAGTGTCTAGAGGAAAATTTATAGCAATAAATGCCCACATGAGAAGCAAGGAAAGATCTAAAATCAACACCCTATCAACAAAATTGAAAGAGCTAGAGGAGCAAGATCAAAAAAGTACAAAAGGTAGCAGAAGACAAGAAATAACTAAGATAAGAGCAGAACTGAAGGAAATAGAGACACAAAAATCCTTCAAAAAATCAATAAATCCAGGATCTGGTTTTTTGAAAAGATCAACAAAATAGACCACTAGCCAGATTAATAAAAAATAAAAGAAAGAACAATAAAATAGATGCAATAAAAAACAATAAAGGGGATATCACCACAGATTCCACAGATACAAATTACTATCAGAGATTACTACAAAGCACTCTATGCATACAAACCAGTAAACCTGGAAGAAATGGATAAATTCCTGGACACTTGCACCCTCCCAAGTCTAAACCAAGAACAAGTAGAACCCTGAATAGACCAATAACAAGGGCTGAAGTTGAGGCAGCAATTAATAGCCTACCAACAAAAAAAAGTCCAGGTCCAGATGGGTTCACAGTCAAATTCTACCAGACAGACAAAGTGGAGCTGGTACCACTCCTTCTGAAACTATTCCAAACAATTCAAAAAGAGGGAATCCTTTACAAATCATTTTATGAGACCAACATCATCCTGATACCAAAACCCGGCAGAGACTCAACAAGAAAAGAAAACGTCAGGCCAATATCCATGATGAACATAGATGCAAAAAACTTCAGTAAAATACTGACAAACCAATTGCAGCAGCACATCAAAAAGCTTATCCATCACGATCAAGTAGGCTTCATCCCAGGGATGCAGGGCTGGTTCAACATATGCAAGTCTATAAACGTAATTCACCACATAAACAGAACTAAAGACAAAAACCACATGATTATCTAAATAGATGCAGAGAAGGCCTTCAACAAAATTGAACAGGCTTTCAGGCTAAAAACTTTCAATAAACTAGGTATCAATGAAACATATCTCAAAATACTAAAACTGATTTATGACAAACCCACAGCCAGTATCATACTGAATGGGCAAAAACTGGAAGCATTCCCTTTGAAATCTGACACTAGACAAGGATGCCCTCTCTCTCCACTCTTATTCAATACAGTATTGGAAGTTCTAGCCAGAGCAATCGGGCAAGAAAAAGAAATAAAGGGTATTCAATTAGGAAAGGAGGAAGTCAAATTGTCTCTATTTGCAGACAACATGACTGTATATTTACAAGACTCCATCCTCTCAGCCCAAAATCTCCTGAAACTGATAGGCAACTTCAGCAAAGTGTCAGGACACAAAATCAATGTGCAGAAATCACAAGCATTCCTATACACCAATAACAGATTTAAAGAGAGACAAATCAAGAACAAACTGCCATTCACAATTGCTACAAAGAGAATAAAATACCTGGGAATACAACTAACAAAGGATGTAAAGGATCTCTTCAAGGAGAACTACAAACCACTGCTCAAGGAATTAAGAGAGGACACAAACAGATGGAAAAACATTCCATGCTCATGGTTAGGAAGAATCAATATTGTGAAAATGGCCATACTACCCAAAGTAATTTATAGATTCAACACTATCCCCATCAAGCTACCTATGACCTTCTTCACATAACTGGAAAAAATCACCTTAAACTTCATATGGAACAAAAAAAGAGCCTGCATAGCCAAGACAATTCTAAGCAAAAAGAACAAAGCTGGAGGCATCATGCTACCTGACTTCAAACTATACTACAAGGCTACAATAATCAAAATAGCATGGTACTGGTACCAAAACAGAGATATAGACAAATGGAACAGAACAGAGGCCTCAGAAAGAATGCTACACATCTACAACCATCTGATCTTTGACAAACCTGATAAAAACAAGCAATGGGGAAAGGATTCCCTGTTTAATAAATGGTGTGGGAAAACTGGCTAGCCATGTGCAGAAAGCAGAAACTGGACCCCTTTCTAACACCTTACACTAAAATTAACTCCAGATGGATTAAAGACTTAAACATAAGTCCTAACACCATAAAAAACCCTAGAAGAAAACCTAGGCAAAACCATTCAGGACATAGGCATAGGCAAGGACTTCATGACTAAAACACCAAAAGCACTGGCAACAAAAGCCAAAATAGACTAATCGGATCTAATTAAACTCCAGAGCTTCTGCACAGCAAAAGAAACAATCATTAGAGTGAACTGGCAACCAACAGAATAGGAAAAAATTTTTGCAGTCTACCCATCTGACAAAGGGCTAATATCCAAAATCTAAAAAGAACTAAAACAGATTTACCTGAAAAAAACAAGCAAACTCATCCAAAAGTGGGTGAAGGACATGAACAGACACTTTTCAAAAGAAAACATATATGGGGTCAACAAACATTAAAAAATGCTCAACATCACTGGTCATTAGAGAAATGTAAATTGAAACCACATCAAGATACCATCTCACACCAGTTAGAATGGTGACCATTAAAAAATCTGGAGACAACAGATGCTGGAGAGGATGTGTGGAAATAGGAAGACTTTTATACTGTTGGTAGGAGTGTAAATTAGTTCAACCATTGTGGAAGACAGTGTGGCAATTCCTCAAGGACCTAAAAATAGTAATTCCATTTGACCCAGCAATCCCATTACTGGGTATATATCCAAAGGATTATAAATCATTCTATTATAAAGACACATGCACATGTATGTTCATTGTGGCACTGTTTACAATAGCAAAGACCTGGAACCAACCCAAATGCCCATCAATGATAGACCAGACAAGGAAAATGTGGCACATACACACTGTGGAATACTATGCAGCCATAAAAAACGATGAGTTTGTTTCCTTTGTAGAGATGTGGATGAATCTGGAAACCATCATTCTCAGCAAACTGACACAAGAAAAGAAAAACAAACACCACATGTTCTTACTCATAGGCAGGTATTGAACAATGAGAACACACGGACACAGGGAGGGGAGCATCACATACTGGGGTCTGTTGTGGTGAACTGGGGGAGGGACAGTGGGAGGTAGGGAGGTTGGGGAGGGATAACGTGGGGAGAAATGCCAGATATAGGTGATGGGGAATGGAGGCAGCAAACCACATTGCCATGTAGGTACCTATGCAAGAATCCTGCATGTTTTGCACATGTACTCCAGAATCTGAAGTGTAATAAAATATATTTTAAAAAAATAATACATGGTTTGCTGGGGTGTTATCTCCTTTTTTTAAAAAAATTTACTCTCAAATATATAATAGAAATGAAAACAAACAAACAAAACACAAATACTCTCCTGTGGAGTTCTCGGAAAAAAGTTGTTATAGTAAGCCCTAATGAAAAAATTTTGCTAATTAAGAGACGAGAGAGAATATTAGCCATCTCAATACCATTCTGGTTTATGGACTGATAAGCAATTTGACATTGAAAAAACCATAATTACACTGTGTTTATTTCTTAAGTCATATTTATTCTTATTTCTAAAATATATAATAAGTATTATGTAGATAAGGCTTGTAAAGACATGTTGTTATTCCATGTTATCCACTACCAAAACAAAAGAAAATGCTCATTACTTTGGAACAATAATCTGCAAAGAAAGAACACTTCTTATACATGTGTTCAGATTCAATCAGTGTTTTCTTTATATTCCAGAAGAGAGATTTCCCGTCGCAAATGTTTATGCCAAGGTTTTAACAGATTATGATATTATGGAAAGAGAAAAAAAAGTCCCAAAAGAGATTATATGCTATCTCTTCAGAAGAAGAGAATAGAAAATCTGGAGAAAATAGATGCTGGAGAGGATGTGGAGAAATAGGAACACTTTTACACTGTTGGTGGGAGTGTAAATTAGTTCAACCACTGTGGAAAACAGTGTGGCGATTCCTCAAGGACCTAGAAATAGAAATTCCATTTGACCCAGCAATCCCATTACTGGGCATATATCCAAAGGATTATAAATCGTTCTACTATAAGGACACATGCACACGAATGTTCATTGCAGCACAGTTTACAATAGCAAAGACCTGGAACCAACCCAAATGCCCATCGATGATAGACTGGACAGGAAAAATGTGGCACATATACACCATGGAATATTATGCAGCCATTAAAAACGAGGAGTTCGCGTCCTTTGTAGGGACATGGATGAACCTGGAAACCATCATTCTCAGCAAACTGACACAAGAACACAAAACCAAACACCACATGTTCTCACTCATAGGAGGGTGTTGAACAAGGAGAACACATGGACACAGGGAGGGGAGCACTGTACACGGGGGTCTGTTGCGGGGGAGTGGGGGGGGACAGCGGGGGGGAGTTGGGGGGACAGCGGGGGGGGGAGTTGGGGAGAGATAGCATGGGGAGAAATGCCAGATATGGGTAAGGGGGAGGGAGGCAGCAAATCACACTGCCATGAATGCACCTATGCAACAACTTTGCATGTTTTTCACATGTACCCCAAAACCTAAAATGCAATAAAAAAATAAATAAATTAATTAAAAAAAAAAAAGAAAAGAAAATTTTTCAAAGATGGAAAAGCTAGTGTGTTAGTTCATTTTTGGATTGCTATAAAGAAATATCTAATGCTAGATAATTTATAAAGAAAATAGTTTTATTTTGGCTCATGGTTGTGAGCTGTATAAGCATGGTATCAACATCCTGTCAGCTTCTGGTAAGGTCCCCTGGAAGCTTACAATTACTGTGGAAGATGAAGCAGGAACCAGTGTATCACATGGCAGGAGAGGGAACAACAAAGAGGAGAAACCTCCAGGCTGTTTTAACTAACAAGATCTCACACAAACACAAAGCAAGAACTCACTCATTACATGAGGATGGTACAAGCCATTCACGAAGGATCCACCCCCATTACCCAAATACCTCCCACTAGGCTCTCCCTCCAACATTGGGGATCATCATTCAAAATGAAATTTGCAGAGGATAAAAAACACCCAAATTCTATCAGCCATTATATATAAAATTAAACCATTAGAAAAGACCTAATGGTTCATGGTTAAATTAATAAGAAACAGTAAGCACAATTCCATGGTATTTTCTAGGAGTCTAATATGAGTCAATTAAGTTTAAGATTTGTTTGAACAGCGTTCATCAGGCCAAAATGAATAAAAGCACCGGAACAAAGTTCAAAGATGTCATAGTGGTGAGATGGTATTAATTGGTATCAATGAAACAACATAAGAATATGTACATGTCTAGAGAAAAATAATGCATTTCATTATGTTGAATAGCTGTCAACACCACGATGACACCTCTTTCCTACTTGGTTACAATATTCATCATCTTTGTATTGTGCAGTACAGGTATTATTGCTAGTTCAGTGCACAAGTTGAATACAGGGATCAATGAATTGTTAAATGAATAATTAGACTCAGAAGAACGCAATTATTTCAAAAGAAGAGTATTGCAACAAGTGATTTGGTAAGTGTAAATAATATCAATGCCACATACACACAAAGAAAACCTACATTACATTTTCACTTAAAAATCTGGCGATTGGTCATTAGTTCAATCTTAATCAGCCACCTCTTTCTGCATGTCTGTATTAGGCAAACAGTAAGTGAATGATTTATCCCAGGTTAGAAACCTCTGTCTATAAGGAGAATCTGGGACATTGGTCAGTTCTCAAAGCCACGTTTTCTTTCCAGAATTTCTAGAAGTTGGTTCATTTTCTAAGCTTATTTAATCCTCGACCTCTCAATTGAAATTGATAATTCTACAGAAATATTATTAGTGCACCTACCACTGCATCATTTAAGAATTTAGGGGCATGTGGTAAAGATTGTGTTGTGAATATCTGGCTATAGGATAAGGACAAAGACTATTAATTTACTTCATGTGATTCAGAATGTCCTTCAGGTAGTAATGTTAAATTCAAATAAATGTGTTAGATGATAGTGGCTCTATAATTCATTACCAATTTCCTGAGTCATCCTATTCCCTTCTGTTTAGCTAGTCAAGTAAATTGCCATTGTCTATGGCAAAGAAGGGTGAAATGGTATGGGATAGAATTAGCAGTTCTTGTTCCTTTAAATTGGATGTGGATTAAAAAATATTTTAATATATAGTTTTGAAGTTAGAAATTGATATTTTTAAATTTAGGAGTATTGTGAAGTATTAGGTAAACATCTATAACTAAGCACAAGGTCACTGGTCTTTGATAGCTTACGGATTACAACTTAGAATTTCTTTTCCAGTTCCCACACAAATTCCCAAAATGTAACTACGTCTGGTCTTGCTTACATGCCCATCTCCAATCTGTGACTGAGCCCAGAAAGATTACTCTGTCTACTTCTGTGACAGAAAAAAAGTGGTTCCTTTTGATTGACAGCCTTCCTCTCTTTTTCCTCCTTCAAAAAGAAGGAGTGGATACCTGCCTAGTAACATGGTAATATTCTAGAAACTAAAAAAAGAGATGGCCAGTGAGAAATTATCTATAACAAGTATTGTTTTTTAAAGAAAAGCAATAACATGGGTTTAGCAGGTACTTACCTCCTATTCTGGGCAATGACATGGATCAAGAATTCTATGTCCCAAGGTGATCAGAGACCAAAATTTTGGTTTGAAATTAAGGTATATAGTCTTCAGTATGGATTATTTCAATAACAGGTATGAGAAACCCTAATTTTTCTTGGAATATTATCTACAGTAAGATGTATACCTAGAATATACATAGAATTTGATGTAGGGGGGAAGTTAAATCCCATTTTGTGAACTGGGATTATTTTGACAGCCAATATTTATATTTTTCTGCCATTTTCAGTGGGTTTGGGGAGAGAGAAGAGATTTATATGAGTAGTATTCAACAATATTTTCTTTCTACTAGTTATGTTGTATTCTCATTTAAAAAGCGAAAATGCATACATTTTTAAAATATTAGTCATTGAACTGTAGTAAATACCATTTCATACGTGAAAATAGAAAGTGCTATCTATAAAAGAAAGATGTGCTCTGATCTATAGTTCTCATGTATTTTGACTATTATATTCTGCTTATGAAAATTTATGTTATACAACTATAACTTTTATTTGTAATAAACATTTCTAAGAAGCACTGATTAGAATACATGGAAGATAGATTCTTTCACTATCATCTGCAATAAAAATATAATTTCATATTTTATGCCAATTCTTTCAAGGCCAATCATTTTAACAAGTCGGACCACACAAGCATTTATTTTATAGATTAAATGACAATATTATTCTCCAGGATCAGAATCAATTTTTAATCTGTGTATTTTTCCAAAGCAAAAATTATTATGTGTACAACCTAAGAATACTCAGTAAAAATAACTGGTTTTATTTTGTGTCCGACATTTGCAGTTTTTACTTAATTCAGTACATCCAACAGGTATTACAAATGTTAATTTTCTATTTCATCATTGCATTACTAGTAAACTGATTCAGGTTAAATGCATAAACAAGCACATATGACTATAGGACTTAATTTTTTTTTTTTGTCACAATACTGTAACTTTTCCAATGTACTCAGATCTATGCTGATAGACTAACCAAAATGTTACAGAGTAAATGGACTGTGTCTTCAGAGAAATAGAAAAAAAAAAATTTTTTTTATAAACACAAAATCAGATTAAAATTCTCAGAAATTTCTGTTGCTTAGAATTAGGAAAAAATGTGAATTTAGTTCTTCAAAGAAAAGGCAAGTTTTTCCTTAGAAAACCTGTGAATCAACATAGTAGGTATTCAGTGAATTGAAATCTTAAGGAATTGAATTCAAGGAAAATTTAGCACAGGAGATTTCATCTACACAGTGAACGATTTTCAGTCCCTTCTGTGGACTCAAAGATAAATGTTTTAGCTATTTTTTTCTGGTACATTTAGCAAATAAATATTCATTTTAGGTAACTGCTAATGTAAATTTATTTTACTGTATCTGAAATATTATAAAGTTAATTATAATTTTTAAAATAAAATATTTTAATAAATTGATATTACCTTACCTCTTTGGTAATAAATTCATTCAGTGTTATAAATTTCCCTCTAAGCACTGCTTTCACAAATTTTGATAAATTGTATTTTTATTTTAATTTAGTTCACAATGTTTTAACATTTATCTTGAGACTTCTTTTTTCACTTATTTGTTATTTAGAAATGCATTATTAATCTCCAAGCATTTTGAGATTTTTTTTCAGCTATCTTTCTGTTGTTGATTTCCACTTCAATTTCATTGCGATCTGAGAGCATACATTATATTATTTCTTTTATTTTAAATTTGATAAGATGGGTTTTATGATTCAGCATGTGCTCTATCTTAGCGAATATTCCTTGTGAGCTTGAGAAAAATATATATTCTGCTGTTGGGGGATAAAGTATTCTATAAATGTCAGTTAGATCCAGTTGATTTGTGTCACTCAACTTAACTATGGCCTTACTGCTTTTTAGCCTAATGTACCTGTAAATTACTAATATAGGTGTGTTAAAGTCTACAACTATAATTGTAGATTTGTCCATTTCTCCTCACTTTTTAAATCATTTTTTGCCTCATATTTTGATGCTCTATTGTTAGGCATCAACACATTTAATATTATTAAATTTTCTTGGAGAATTAACCTCTTTATTTTTTATTTTTTGCTTTTAAATTAGCTTTGTCTCAAATTGTTATTTGATTATGATTTTCATGGGATCTCTTCTTCTGTCTCCGTACTTTTAATCTCTTCAAGTGTCTATATTTAAAGTGGGTTTCTTATAGATAGTATGTAGTTCTGTTATTTTTTATCTACTCTGACAGCCTCTGTCTTTTAAATGGTATTTAGATTATTAACATTTAAAGTGATTATTGATATAGTTGCATCAGTATCTGCTGTGTTTCTCTTTTCTATTCATAGCTCTCCACACACACACACACACACACACACACAAACACTCTCTCTCTCTCTCTCTCACAAACACTCACACTCTTTCTCTCTCTTAAAAAAGTCCTCCACTCTTCTGACTTCTCTGGTTTTAATTGGGCATTATATATTATTTCATTTTATCTCCTTTCTAACTACATTCTTTCTCAAAAAAAAAAAAAAAAAAGTCTTTTTAGTGGTTGCCCTAAAGATTGCAATAGACATTGCAACTATTCCAATTTCATTTTTGAATTGCACTATACTGTTTCACAGGTGGTAGAGGTCATTTATAATAGAGTAATATTTTCAAATCCTCCTTCTCATTCATTATAACATTGCTGTCATTTATTTTGTTTATTAAAAACCTATAATAACTAAACACAGTGTTGCTATTATTTTAAGCACATAGTTATCAATTAGATTAAATATATGAAAAAATAAAAAAAAATTTATCTTCACATTTCTTCTGTAATGTTCTCATTGTCTTTATACAGATTCAAGTTTCTGACCTATATTATCTTTTTCTCTCTGAAAAACTTATTTTAACATTATTTGCAAGACTACAGATGACAAATTCTATTTTTGTTTGTCTGATAAAGTCTATTTATTCTCCAATATGGAAAGATAATTTCACTGGATAGAGAAATTTTTGTCAATGCCTTTTTTTCTCTTTTGACACTTTATATACTTCACTCTGTTCTTGCTTGCATAATTTCTAAAGAGAAGTTTGATTAATTCTTACCCTTATTCCTTTGTAATAGGGAGAGCTTTAGCTCTAAATTGGTTCAAGACTTTCTCTTTGTCTTTTCTTTCTGCAGTATGAATATTCTATGTCTATGCGGATTCTGCTTGTTGTTCACTGACTTTCTAAATCTGTGGTTCAGTTTTGCTTTTTGTCCGTTGGTTCTCCTTTGGATAGCTCATTGCACATATATTATACCTCTTGCAATTGTTCCACCATTTGTGGATACTTTGATCAATTTTTTCCATTCTTTTTTTATTCGCATTTCAATTTTGTATGTTTCTATTAACATTATTCAAGCTCTCTGATTATTTCCTTGGCCTTTCCAATTTATTGAGACCATCAAAGTCAATCTTCATTCCTGCTATAGTATTTTTTATTGCTAGAATTTCTTTGGATTCTTTCTCAGAGTATGTATCTCACTGGTTACGTTACTCATTTATTCTTGTTTTTGTTCACTTTTCCCATTAAAACTCTTAGCATATTGATTACAGTTATTGTAACTTCCTGGTCTGATACTGTCAAAATCTTTGCCAAATTTCAACCCTTCCTAATTTCTTTCCCAATTAATTGTATTAGAATTAAAGAAAGAGACAGATTTTACCCCTGATGTTCCACGCAGGATGTAAGAAATACTGACAGACTTATATCACTCTGTCCCCTAGTCTCTTGTCTGAGCTGCCTACTGGCTAAATCAAACCTAAAGCTAATAATCAAGGGAGTTTGTTTTATGCAATGCACAGGATTCTAACTTTGAGATTGAGAACAGGGCAAAGAACGGAGGGGAACAGATAGGAGAAACAAGTAAGAGAATTCCATTGTTCCACACACTTGTCACCTCTTTATAAAATGGTTATATCTTATTTTAAAATGGTTTTGAATGTGATGGTAAAACCATATCATGTTTTCTGATTTGCATATTTCCAAGTTTTAGTGCAATTGGGAATCTTTTCACATTTTAAAGAATTTTAAATTTGGAATATCTTTGTGTTCATGTTCTGTCTCCCTCTCTCATACACACACACACACACACACACACACACACACACACGTTTTATTTTCAATATATATATTATTTTAAATAAATACATTTTATTTTAAATATTTATTTTTAAATATATTTATTTTAAGTTTATATATATATTATATATATAACATACATATATGTGTGTGTGTGCTTTGTATTTAATTTTAATTTTTTATGATTTCAGCTTTTACTTCAGATTCAGAGGGCACCTGTTTAGTTACATGGGTATATTATGCGATGCAAGAACAATGGTACAATGATCCCCTAGGAAGTGATCATTGTATGCAATAGGTAGTTTTTCAACCCATGTTCCCCTCTTTCCCTCTCTAGTAGTCCCCAGTGACTACTATTCTCATGTTTATGTCCATGTGTACTCAATATTCACATCCCACTTATAAGTGAGAGCGTGTGGTGTTTGGTTTTCTGCTCCTGCATTAATTCGCTTCAGATTATGGCCTCCAGCTACATCCATGTTGCTGCAAAGACATAATTTTGTTCTTTTTCACGGCCATGCAATATTCCATGGTGCATATGTACCATATTTTCTTAATCCAATATACCACTCATGGGCACCCAGGTTGATTCCATGTGTTTACCACTGTGAATAGTGCTGCAATGAACATATCAATGCATGTGTCTTTTTGGTAGAATGATATATTTTCCTTTAGGTGTATAGCAATAATTGCTAAGTCAAATGCTCTGCTTTTAGTTCTTTGAGAACTCTCCAAACTCATTTCCACAGAGGCAGAACTAATTTACATTCCCATTAACAGTGTATAAGTGTTCACTTTACTCCACAGCCTGAACAGTATCTGTTACTTATTTATTTACTTACTTTTTAATAGCCATTCTGACTGATGTGAAATGATATCTCATTATGACTTTCATTTGCATTTCTCTGATAATTAGCATTTTTTCTTATACTTGTTGGCTGCTTGTATTCTTTTGAGACATGTCTGTTCATGTCTTTTGCCTCCTTTTAAATGGGGTTATTTGTTTTTTGTTTGTTGATTGGTTTAAGTTCATCATAGATTCTGGATAGTAGAACTTTGTCAGAGGCATAGTTTGTGGATGGTTTCCTCCATTCTATATATTGTCTGTTTATTGATAATTTCTTTTGGTATGCAGAAGCCTTTCAGTTTAATTACGTCCCACTTGTCAATTTTTGTTTTTGTTATAATTGCTTTGGGGACTCAACCAAAAATGATGTCAAAAAGGATATTTCCTAGGCTTTCTTCTAAAATTTTTATAAGATGAGGTCTTACATTTTAATTTTTAATCCATCTTGAATTAATTTTTATGTATGGTGAAAGATAGGAGTCCAGTTTCCTTCTTGTGTATATGGCTAGCCAGTTATCCCTGCATCATTTATTAAATAAGGAGTCTTTTCTCCATTGCTTGTTTTTGTCAACTTTCATTATCGGATGGTTGCTAGTGTAAGGCTTTGCTTCTGAGTTGTCTATTCTGTTGCATTTGCTTATGTGTCTGTTTTTGTATGAGCACCATGCTGTTTTGGTTACTGTAGCCTTATGGTACAGTTTGAATCTGGGTAATGTGTTGCTTTCAGCTTTGTTCTCTCTCCTTCTCTCTCAGGAATGCCAGTGAGTCATAAAGCTTGGTCTCTTTATGTGTTAGTTCATTTGTATAGGTGAAAATAAATACTTAAGACTGGGTAGTTTATAAAGAAAAGAGGTTAATTTTGGCTCACTGTTCTGCGGGCTGTACAGGAAACATGACACCATGAATCTCTCCTGGTAAGGGCCTCAGGAAGCTTCCACTCATGGTGGAAAGTGAAGAGGAAGCCAGCATGTTACATGGCAAGAGAGTGAGCAAGAGAGAGGGGAAGAGGTTGCAGGCTCTTTAAGCAAACATATCTTCCATGAATTTATAGAGTGAAAACTCACTCATTACCCTGAGTATAACAACAAGCCATTCATGAGGGATCCATTGCCATGACCCAAACACCTCTCACCAGTCCCACCTTCAACATTGGAGGTCACATTTTAACATGAGATTTAGAGAGGACCAAACATCCAAACTACACCACTTTACATATTCCCATATTTCCTGGAAGTAAACATGATTTTTTTCTTTATTTTTATCTGTCTGAGTTGATTCAAAGAAACAATCTTTGAGCTTTGAGATTTTTTTCCTCAACTTGGCCTATTCTGCTGTTAATAGTTCTATTTGTATTAAGAAATTCTTGTAAACTTTTTACTTCCACAAGTTCAGCTTGGTTGTTTCTTAAAATTTCTATTTCATCTTTCAGCTCTTGGATCATTTTATTGGATTCCTTGGATTGGGTTTCAACTTTATCCTGAATCTCAATGAGCTTCCTTGCCAGCCAGATTCCAAATTCTATATCTGTCATTTCAGACATTTCGGTCTGGTTAAGAACCGTTGTTGGGTAGTTAGTGGGCTTGTTTTGAAGTAAGGGAACACTCTGGAATTTTTATTTGTCAGAGTTTTTGTGCTGATTCTTTCTCATCTGAGACAGCTGGTATTTGTTTAAGTATGATGTGAGTATAATCAGTTAACTTTGTTTTATGGGTGCTGTCAGAGGGCCAAGACTCCATACAGGATCTTTATTTGTGTCCAGATTCTTGCCCTTGGTTTCACAGGGGCATATACTGGCAGAATAGTTTTGGTGTTGTACTTTGGGCTGCAATCCAGTAGGTGGTGCTTAATAGTAATGGCTGGCAGATAGGGTATTATACAACTTCAGAGCTTGTTTGCAATTCCTTGCATTCCAAGACATCCTCTGCAGTGTGTTGGAGGAGCCATGAGCTTCCTCACCAGCTTTGATCCTAGTCCTTGGGAGAACTCTTTTTGATCACTGGTGCCACATCCACATTCCCTTTGTTAGGTATTCTGGGCTGCAAGGCTCCATTGGGTAGAGGTCACTGAAGGGAAATAGGCCAAACGTTCTCTGGACCTCTGGAGGAGGGAGGCATGCCCTGCTCTTGCACTGGCCCGTGAACTTGCATGTCTCACTTCCTCAGGGCTCTTAGACTAAGGACTCCTTCCCCACTCAAGTGTCAGCTGTAGATTTCAGTTTGACATTCCTGAGCTGTGTGACATAGCCCTGGGTTGCCTGGACAAGCCTACAGCTCCATCCTCCAGACCCATGGGTTTGGGCTCCAATTGCTTTAGGGGAGCCAAAGTGCTCCCAGGTGGCCAAAAGTACTCAGATAAAGCAAAACACCCAGGCTGGGTAATAGATGCTATGCTGTGCACATGCTCCTGTGAGGTGGCCAGGCAGTGGCCCTGTGATGGTCTGGAAGGCAGAAGGACCTGCAGAACAGATGTGCCCCCGTCTTTCGAGGAAGTTGGTTCTGCTATATCCTGCCCCAGTGGTCAGCTGGGACTAGAGCTACTCAAAGGGAGATGGGGAGACCTGGGAGATGGACACTTATGGTCTCGCTGTGCTTTGGCTGCCCTGCACACCAAAGTGCCTGGGCTCCACACTGGCTAAAGCCCTGTCTCAGCCTACTCAGTGGGCAGATTCCACTGCCAGTTGAAACATCCATGGGGTTCATAGGGCCCCTGTGATTAGGATCCCAGAGGTCCACAGTGAGAGTGGGCTGTCCCCCAATGCCTTCACTCACTTCTTCCCCAGGAGTCCTTCAGGTCTGGGAACTGGCCCTAGCATTTGGGTACCCTATGCAGGGTTCCCAGTTTCCTCTCTATTCAGCCTTGGTGTCTGTATTGCCTCTCCAATGATTGTGGGTGTTTTCTTTCTGAAGAGCTATTCAAAGTATACTGATTTGCTTGATATTTTGGTCTCTCTCAATGGGTCAGCCATCTGGTCCCATCATTTCTAAAACATATATATATGAAACCTATCTGGATGCTAATGATTTTGATTTGTGTGCTATATAAAAGTTGCAAGTACTTTATCCAGTATATCATAAATTTAATATTGTTGAACATGCTTTATTTTAGATGTATGTTTTGTTTTAAACTTCTGTAACGGAGTTAAATTTTTCTTTCTATTCTTTTGTAGGTTGTACATTTTTGGCTTGTGTATTAAATCCTTCCCTACCTCAACATTCTTTCAATTAGATGAACATATAAATTAAACTTTACTATTTTTTTCTTCTCAATCTGTTAGTGTTTGACAAATGTATGCTAAATCATCTAAAATGATAGCAGTTTGTGAATTTATCCTAATAATTCATTTTGTTTTATATACTTCAAGGCTACATTGTGAAATGTATAAAATTCTTATACTTTTGATAGATTATTTTCTTTACTTTTGATAGATTGTTTTGTTTCTCTCTTCTGTAATTTTTTGATTGTTTTATTTCTCTCTTTACTTCTGTAATTTTTTTCTTACTTTCTATATTATCTGAAAGTTATGTTATGAATCCGGCTTCATTTTGATCAGTATTATTTGGGCTTATCATGTCTATTCCTTTTTCTGATTTTTTTGCTATAAATTTCACATAAGTTTAGACTTAAATATGCTTGATAGTCTTTGTCTTTTTATTGACAAATTTAAACTTTTTAGATTTTGGGGGACTGTAATAATATTTTGAAATATTTCTATTATGTCTTTCTGGGTTATCTGTTCATCATTTTTCTTCTACTTTCCTTTCATGTGTTTGATGAATTGTCTTTTTCTCTGTGCTAATTTTGAAGCTAGAATTTGGCATATAGTGTTGGATTACAGAACTTTATATAACAAAATCTGTACTCATACAAAGATGCATAATGAAGATGTTAACATAATTTTCCAGTGTATGGCAACCCATTCTTGAGGTCATATGTTTTTAATACATAATTTTAATGTTATCATTTTCTTATAATAGGAAAAAGTATTACATTCAATAATTAAATAGATTCACAAGCATTATACCAAATGTTTCTCTCTTTTAAAAAAGTTACTTAGAAGTTTCAGATTTATATTTTATGTATTCATTTATTTAATTGAGATATAATTTACATAACATGAAATATGCTCTTTTAAAGTGTATAAATTGTGGCTTTTATTGTATTAACAAAGTTGTGTAAACATTGTCACCATCTAATTCTGTAATATTTCATCATCCCAAAAGTATGCCCATATTCAATAGTAGTCATTCTCCATTTTCCATCCCTCCAGCCTCTATCTTCAAATAATCTACTTTTTGTCTCTATAGATTTGCCTATTCTGGATTTTTTTTCTTTTTTTTTTTTTTGAGACAGAGTCTCACATCTCACTTTGCTGCCCAGGCTAAAGTGCAATAGCACAATCTCGGCTCACTGCAACCTCCACCTCCCAGGGTTAAGTGTGTGTGTATATATATATATATATATATACACACTTGAAGAGACAGGATTTCACACTGTTGGTCAGGCTGGTCTCCAATTCCTGACCTCAAGGGATCTGCCCACCTCAGCCTCCAAAAGTGCTGGGATTACAGGCATGAGCCCCTGCACTTAGCCTCTATTCTGGATATTTTATACCAATAGAATCACACAGTACATGGTCTTTTAATTTCTAATTCATGCTTTTTGGGGAACATATTCAAACTGTAGCAGCTAGATCATGACATCTGTCCATAAAGATAGTTTACTTCTTCCATTCCTATTTGAATGACTTTTATTGACTTTTCTTCTCCAATTGCCCTGGCTAGAGCTTCTAATACAATATTGAATAAAAGAGATGAAAGTAGACATTATCTTATTCTTCCTGAACTCAGGGGATATATTGTTTTGTTTTGTTATCAATGAGTATATTAGCTGTGGTTTTACAGATGTCTTTTATCAGATTGAAGAAATTATTTTCTAAGTTTCTTGGGTGCTTTTTATCATGAAAATGTGTTAGATTGTATCAAATGCATTTTTGTACCAATAGAGACGATCGTGTGATTTTTGTTTTTTATCCTGTTCATATGATCTATCACACTAATTGATTTTTATATGCTGCATCCACCTTGCAATTTTGAGATAATTCAACTGGTCAATATGTATAATCCTTTTTATATTTTACTGCATTCAGTTTTCTTGTGTCTTTGTCGGCACATTTTATGTCTCTATTCATGAGATTGTTTATCTACAGTTTCCTTTTTTTGCAATGTCTTTGATCTAGTTTTGGTAGAATTTGGTAGAATTCACCAGTGAAACAACCTAGTCTTTGACCTTTCATTGTGATCCCTTTCCTGACTACTGAGTCGATCTCTATATTTGTTATAGGTATATCCAACTTTTATATTTATTCTGAGTCCATTTTAGTCATTTCTGAATTTCTAGGAAAATTTCCATTCCATTTATATTATATAAGTAGATGGCATACAATTATTCATAGTATATTTTTAAATCCATTTTATTTCTATAAGGTTGGTAGTATTTACTCTTTTATTTCTCATTTTAGTGATTTAACACTTCTATCTTTTCTTTTTGATTGGTTTTGCAAAGTTTGTCAATACTATTGGTCTTTTCAGAGAATCAGTTTTTGGTGTGTTGAGTTTATTGTTTTCCATTCTATATTTTAATTTCTGATCTAACTTTTACTATTTCCTTCTACTTATTTTGAGTTTAGTTTACTATCAATTTCCTTTTTTTCTTTCTTCCTTTTTCTTTTCTTTTTTTTTTTTTTGAGACTAAGTCTCACTCTATCACCCAGTCTGGAGTGCTGCAGGGTGATCTTGGCTAACTACAATACCTGCCTCCCAGGTTCAAGAGATTCTCCTGCCTCAGCCTCCTGAGTAGCTGGGATTATAAGCACCTGCCACCATACCCAGATAATTTTTGTATTTTTAGTAGAGACAGAGTTTTGCCCTGTTGGCCAGGCTGGTCTCAAACTCCTGACCTTAAATGATCAGCCCACCTCAGCCTCCCAAAATGCTGGACCACACCCAGTCCTAATTTTTAAAGAGAGAAGTTAGTTATTTAATATTACTTTTTTCTTTTTTAATATAGGCATTTACAGTATAATTTTTTCCCACATACTGTTTTAACAGCATATTAATTTTTATATGTTGCCCTTTAATCCAAGGGTTTGTGCTAACTTCCCTTTAGATTCCATCTTTGAACCATTGGTTATTTGAAGTGTGTTGCTTGATTTGACAATTTTCCAAATTCCCTTTTGTTGATAATTTTTAATTTGATTCATTGTGATCAGAGAACATACTTTTTATGATTTTAGGCTATGGAAAAGAAAAGTGAGGTTACCTACAAGCTATGACAATTAGACTGACCATAGATTTATATCAGTAACAATAAATAATATGGTGTAATATATTCAAAATGCTGGAGAAAAAATGATGGTCAACCCATAATTTTTCCCAAGTGTGATGGTTCATTTTGTATGTCAACTTATCTGTACCATGGGGTGCCTATATAGGTGGCTAAATATTCTAGATGCGACTATGAGGGTGTTTTGGATAAGATTAACATTTAAATTTCTAGACTAACTGAATCAGATGCCTCCCCCTTCACCCCTAGTGTGGGTGGACCTCATCCAATAAATTGAGTGCTAAATGGAACAAAAATATCTTACCTTTCTGTAAGTGGATGTAGGAGTGGCCATAGTTTTTAGTTTTGTATTTTTATATTATATTGGTCATAGTTATGTACTTGGAATATATTGAATCGTCCGCATATGAACACTCTATGACACCTTGACTAGCAGCTGATGAAAAATTATTTATTTCATATTTTTAATTCACAATTTTAGAATATTTAGCAGTCCACAGATTTCTAAAAGTCAATATTTAAAGTCTAACTAGTTTTAAAAATATTCTGGTAAATGGATCCAGATAAGTCCGGAAGCAAGTGAAGATTTTTTTTTCTTACTAGTTCCATTACTTTTTGGTATCTCAATGAACTGATTTGTTGGGCTTAGTAATAATTTTGCCTAATCAAGTTCTAACATCATATATACCAATGATTTTTCTTTGCTTTCTATTTTATTCTTGTCACTGCTCTAGAAAAAATTTAAGGGGGTTTACATCATAGCTTGTGCTTTGTTCTCTAAAAATAATTCCCTCAGCATTATTTATACCATGATAGTACCCTCCTAGCCCTGGCATGTGGGAACTTTACTCAGATCTAAACTCTTTAGACTACTGGAGACCCGGTAAGTGCACTGTAGAAACAAATGTTAAATACATGTCTAGTGTAAGGCCGATTGCCTCGCTGGGAGCTCGGACACACACCCCGCCCTGCCTTTTTCCCAAAAGCTCGGACAAGCTCAGGCATGTTCCCTTTTCCCCTTCTCTCACAGCCTGGCTTTCCCTTAAAGAACCCAGCATGCAAGCAGGGTCTTGTGATTCTAGCCAATAATCAGCCAAGTCTTTCTAGCCAATAGCAGCTGAGTCTTTCTAGCCAATAGCAGCTGAGTAATTCTAACCAATAGCAGCCAAGTCCTGTATGCAAACAAAGGCTTGTAACCTTACCCAATAGTAGTCCTGCTCTCCCACAACCAATTGCGCTCCTTCACTCCCTATAAAACCCCACGTCTGAGAGGAGTCCGTGCGACTTCTCCGGCCCCTCCTGTTGGACTGCAGAACCTCGCCCGGGAGCCTGAATAAATTCCTTCATATTCGATCTTCTTGTGTTGGCCTCAGTTTCTTCCTTTTAAACTCGGCAAGAACCCAAGAACAAACCTTACATCTAGTATATAACAGAAATAACAAAAGAATTAATACATCTTTTAAAACAAATAATTTACCAAATATTGTCTAATATTATAAATGAATCAGATAGATATATAGAGGTATTAACGTACAATATACACTCTAGCAATGTCCAACTACCTATAGTAAATGGATATTTTTACATTAGATGCTATACATCAAAGTATCATAAATAAAAGCCTATAAGCTGAGTCAGATCTAAATGATTATACTCCATACTCCTAATTTTAGAGTTTCAGAAGTGTGATTAGCTAAAAAAGACCACATAATGCTAGAAAGAGCATGTTATTGTTTATAATAGTATCATTTTTAAAGAAGAGATATCAGCTCAAATCCTCTAAAAATGTTCATGAAGCAGCCAGATAGCTGTTTCTTTGCCTTTGCCAACACATTTTTCTCAAAATGAGGTGTCCGCATGTTCAGCCAATCAAATAAACTGTCTGGCTGAACATCCTAAGGTGCTTTAAAATTCAGTAAATAGTACTAATCACTTCCATTTCAGTATTGATATTAAAGGCCCTATTCATGCCAAAAAAAAGTGGAATGCAGCTGTTCTGTGCTTTCCTTTAGAATTTGTATGTAGGAGTCTGCTTGCATAATGAGAAATATGCCTGTATTTTGTGTTTATCTGTATTTAAGAGGTTTAGAGCAGGCATGCATATAGGCATGCCAGTGACACAGGAAGTTGAAGGAATACACCTCTTTTGGCTGAGATAGACTGGCATGGAGGCGGGGGTTGTGGAGTGATCAAAAGTGGATGGTTTCTATTTTTTATTAGAATGTTGAGAGCATCTGAGCATTATTTGAGAATTATTGGCTGATGGAGTCAAATGCACCTTTGTTTTCAAAAATTTCAGAACTATCCTTACTAACACTTAAGACTTAAGTACCTGATACAATAAAGAGTTTCTAGATAAGTCTAGCACATTTTTAACAGTTATAAATCCATATCTATGTTGATCTGCTATAATAATGGTAAGAATATGCCCCATGTTAAGAGAGTTGTGTTAAGAAATGCCTTAATCTTTACACACACACACACACACCCCTTGATCTTTGTTCTGCACAGTCATCTCCTAATTTGCACTATTCACTGGTTGCAGTTTATATTAGTTTTAAACCATTCATTCCAGTTACAATGGTGATATAGTTTGACACATGTACACACTAGTTCTTCTGGTGTTTCAAAGAAAAGAGCATGATTTCCCACAAACATAACTGTCAAAAAGCACATTTCTATTTCTTTGAATTTTGTTTATTTATAGTCAAGACTTACTTATTTAAATTTCCTTTGAAAAGCACAGGCCACATTTTAATTTAATTTTTCTAGAACAAAGATTCAATTACAATAAGAATGAATGAAAATGCTTTCCTAATTACTCTCGCTTTTTATATGCCCCTTGCATATTGGAGTAGGGAGTAACTGGGGTAGTTGCTCAAGGTCGTTTGACCAGGGAATAACTGGAATAAGTTGCTCAAGGAATTATTCTTTGTGTCCAAGGGCTTTCTTCACCTTAGATGGGAAAATATCAACTCTGACAAAAGGTTCTGACAATACTTCCTGAAGTTACTTTTGATAAATTAGGAAGGAGGTGGGACACCAATAGCATTTTATCTTTTCTTCAACTCTCTGCACCTGAACCGCAAACACTTTACTTCTCCTGGGCTTACCGTGTTCCTCCACCCACACAGGTCATTCTGCCACTTTGCCCCCAGTCCCTGCAACACACACTTTCTCCATATGTATCAAAAGTATTGAAGCAAATTGCATACTGCATTTTTAACTCACAGGTCTTCAATCTTTTAGCATCCTGAGTCCGTCCTTTATTTTAATATTTAAACAAAATGTTCAGGCTTCCACTACATGCATTGGAGGACAACCAGTTTATTTTGAAGTTCTTCCAGGGTGGTATTGAAACAGCATCCTTGTCTGGAGTAAATATCTGAAGTTCGTCATCTCACACTAAAGAAATCGAGGACATGAATACACAAGAAGTGGGTTTAGGTACAGAAGTTTAAAAGGTAAAAAAAAGAGAAAGAAGAATAGCTCTCTCTCCTGCCAGAGAGAGGGACTCCCAAGAGGGACTTCCGGTTTTGTGGTGAAGTGCGTGGGTTTTATAGACTAGCTTGAGGAGGTGGTGTCTGATTTATATAGAGCCCCAGAATTGTTTGGAGTAGGCGTGATATTTGCATAGCACGTGAAGAAGCTGGCTGCCCCACCCTAATCTTATGTTATGCAAAACATAATCTTATGTTATGCTAAACATAATCTTATGTTATGCTTCTCTACCTGGCTGCTGCCATGTTGCCTGCTCCTGACTATACATGTGGTTGGCTAAGGAAAGGGAAGATGAAGCCGCCATTTTGAACATACCTACTCCCCGGGTGCTATTGCACAATTGCCAGTATTCACCCGTGGAAGCTTCTAGCTTGGCTTTCTATGTACTGCAGCTCAATTTTATAGGCTACTCTTTGTTAGAAAAGAAAATAATTTGGAGGCTGCTTTTCACTGAAAGGAAAACCTTACTGAGGACTTCCTTACCCTCATTATCTGCCTAAATAATTTCATCCTAACTCCAATATCAGTATATGGTCTTGCCATCTCCTTTTGCTCTCAATTTTTCCTCCCCATTGCTTATCATTCCCACTTGCTATTACAGGCAGCTCCTGCAGCGGTCATCTTTACCCTAGATTGCTGCAAGTGCAGAAACGCTTCCTCTTTCTTCATTCCCCAAAGCGCGACTGATTAACACATTCTTACTATAGGTTTGAAAATAATTTATTCAACAAAGTAATTTTTCATGTAGCCATACCAGAGGTTTTACTGAACAATTTTAACTAAAAGGCCCATGGAGCGTTTCTGTAAAAGAGAGATGTCTAGCCCAGTTCTATGTGGCCTATTAACACAAAGAACTGAAAGTCAGCTGAGATTAGATTTTTGCTTCATAATACCGCAAGAAAATCTTAGACCAAGGTGAAGGTCAAACTATATGTGTTCCTGTTCATATCAGTAGTCTAAGTGGATGGAAAACAGTTAAAAAAAGAAAAGTATTATTTCTACCTGTCTGTAGCTGTGTAGCTGAAATCAGCCGTTTTGGTTGTTTATTGTGAGATTTCAAGGTTTTTTTCTTTTCTTTTCTTTTTTTGATCTCACTCTGTCACCAGGCTGGAGTGCTGTTGTATGATCTCGGCTCACTGCAACTTCCAACCCCCTGGTTCAAGCGAGTCTCCTGCCTCGGCTCCGGAGTAGCTGGAATTACAGGCAGGTGCCACCACGCCCCTCTAGTTTTTTTGTATTTTTAGTAAAGACAGGGTTTCACCATGTTGGTCAGGATGCTCTTGCTCTCCTGATCTCGTGATCCGTCAACCTCGGCCTCCCAAAGTGCTGGGATTACAGGCATGAGCCACCACACCCAGCCTCAAGGTTTTTTTCTAACAGACTGGACCTGTGGAAATTTTACCTTAAGTAGCTTACACTAGATCATGACTTTCTAACTTTTGTATGAGGACTTTTCTTACACATCAAAACTTTTGTGTACCTTCACAGGAGAGTACATTTGTTTCCAGTATTAACTCAAAAATTCATAAGACTCAAAGGATTCTATGAATTCAGGAGCATTATACATAAAGTTTATTTTGTTAACCACACAGACTCTTCATACGAATGTTTGTGGATGCACATCATTTATTCAGTTACAGACAATGCGTGGTTTATGTTCAGGTGTGCAGAAACTTTATGATAATTTCAATGCAGAATGGCTCTGAGGTTCACAGGGGAAAACTGTCCCTGATTCATGGACCCAGCTGGTTTCCCTTTCTTACACAACTGAACCATCTGAAGGTAGACCCTCTATCAAGTAAATGTAAGCCAGCGTGTTGAACTCAGGCCTTTACCCATGTGGCCACCAGAAAACTGCACTGTGGACACCAGAAAACTGCACATTTTGATATTGAATCTTGGGCATAATTACTTGACCCAAAATTAAATTTCCAGGGACTAGAATAATTATTTTTAGTTGGTGTAGATCCTATGGTATAGCTCAAATCTTGGCAATAGAGAGGATATATACACATAAAACTTTTAATGTTTATAGCAATTTTGCCATATGCAGACTGTTAGGTCCTGGAGAGACATGTCAAGTTTTTTTTAACCTCCTTTATACAGCACATAGCAGAGCTCCTATAGAAGATATTAAAGGAAGATTTTAATAATATGTTATTACTGCCAATTGGAAATCTCTTATTTTAAAGTTCAGACACTTTGTTTTTAGAGTGAATTGGCTAAGTAACAGTAATTACCTCATCTACCAACATATGGCCAAGTTAATATGGTTATTATATATGTTATATGGGGTATGTAATTTCATACCAATATGTATAAATATAGACATTTCCCCCGGGATGATTAAATGCATGAAGAATTTTCAATGTGCAGAAAAGGTAAAGTAGTACATCATCTTATTAATTTTTTTCTAAGATACATTTTTTTCTTTACTTTTAAGTTCTTCGTAAATTTAATATGTGACACTTCTAAGACTGCAGTGCATACCATTTTTGATATATTACAATCATAATTTTAGGTTTACCCCTGCTCTAAGTTTTATAAAATACTTAACTGGAAATTACAAAAAGGTTAATCTAATTCTAAATTAGCATGGGTCAAGATCACTTATTACATTATACATAGAAGTTGATCCATTCCAGAAAAAGGAAAGAATTATATGTCGAGTCCTTAGAAGCAATTGAAATGATGCTTTCAGGAATACATCTCCAATATAGAAATGTTGTACAGATACGGTCGTTAAAACCTCTAGGTCAGCAATTAAAATTATTTGCTTCATAGAATGGACTTTGGTTTGTGTGTTTTATGCCATTCTGAACATCTTAAAATTTTCTGAACACCAATCTTTGATCTATAAAAATGATAGAGATTATAAGGTACAGCAAAGAAAAAGTAGGGCATTTTAGAAGAATTGTAATCTTCCAAATGTCTCTTTTTGTTAAAGCAACTGTAAGTGTTTTAGAAAGCAAATGTTTTAGAAAACTTTTGTGAGGGTTGTTGGGTATCTGTATGTTCTCCATGTCTTAGCTCTAAAAGAAAAAGAAAAATCAATGATATATAAAAATAACTTGAAAAAGATTCAAGATAAAATTGACTTAAATTTAGCATTTTCTAACTTCTAAAGAAAGAAAATCAAGTCTGCATAATTTTGTATGAGAATAAATGGGACAGAAACATCAATTCAACTAATGCATTTTGATTTAATCTTCATGCAAAAAATAAGTTTACATTGCATCTATGTCTCGGCAAATAACTCTGATTCCCACACTCATCCCTTTATAAGAGATGCAGAGATTCATCTAAAGGATTATGCACATCCGACCCTGTGGGGATATATAAACAGCTTCCCAATGCAACCAAAAAATTCAAATATTCAGATGAAATCATGGAATAATATTATTGCTTCAAAATTAAAAACTGAATTTCAATGACTCAGCATTCATCAGGGCTTACATTAGTGTATAAATTACTAAATGCCATGGACTTACAAATGGGATTTATTGTCTTTCTTGACAGAGAACATCAGTCACTAGTGAATGGAGACCCCTTGTGTAAAGTAGTAGGTTTTTTAAAATGGTAGATTAGGGGTGATAGATGCAGCAAACCACCATGGCATGTGTATACGTATGTAACAAACCTGCACGCTCTGCACATGTACCCCAGAACTTAAAGTATAATTTAAAAAACCTATTATTTGAAAATTCATCAAAAAAACAGCAGACTAAAAATCCACTACTTTATTTAGATGGGCATAACTTGGTAAATATAAAGCAGACATATTATGAACAATTTCTTCTATAGAGTCATAGGAGATTGAAAAGGAAAAACAGAACATGTAAAAGACAGAGCTATCTCGAATAACAGTGACCTCATAAGACAGTGAAGATCTAAATAGATGTGAGGCAGAGAAAGAAGAGAGGCAGAATCTGGGAAGAAGCAGAGAGATGAGAAAAGGAAGTTGATATTCTTTCTGTGGACAGTTATTGCGTACCTGTCCCAGGTGAGCCATCATGCTGGATGCCAATATAAACCACAAATAAGGGATGCTTCTTGCCTTCAGGAAGCTCATAGGTCAGTAGCAAAGGCCTACAGGTCAACAGGTAATTACAATGCAATAAAAATAAATGCTGTAATAATGTTATACACAGAATACTATGGGAACACAGGGAAGAGAGCAAATGATCATTGCCATCCAGCCCAACATAAAGTCACAAAGAGGATTCTAGCAGAGGCACATAAGGTTCCTTCTATTTTTGGTAATCTGTATTTCTTTCCTTTTTAACTATTCCTATAGCACAGAAAGAAATGGAACAAGAGAGATGGGTTTATCCTCATGGCATATTGAAATAGAAACACATTAATAAAAAATGTCTCTTTCTGAAATGATTGACTTCTCCCCGGAAGATGTATTTTTATTTACTCAGGATAGGAGTAAATTAGGTCAGGATTTCCTGGCATGATCCTAGAAGAAAGCAGAATAACTCCTTAGAAATGAGATAAAATATTGGTAGGAGGAAATATAGACATTCATCAAAGGCAGAACATTGTTGGGTTTTTCAGCCTCTTGTATATGTCAGGTGTTATCCTAGGCACTTCATATACATTATCTCATTTAAATATTATAACAGAGATGTTCCTTAAATCTAGTCCAGGTTGACAGAGGACTCCTCCTGTTCTCTGGCAGCAGGAAGACTCAGAAAACCTCTCCCTCATTTTTGAAAAGGCTGGCCATATGACTGAGAGGAGTGAAAACAAGTGTCCCATGGGTCTAGATGCCAGGCAAGGTGACAGTGTCAACTCTTTTGGAACTGAAGCATTAATCTGTTAATGCTCAAGTGCCATATCCTGGCAGAGTTCTTCCAAGTTACACCTGTTCCATGCACATTTCTAACTCTTATATCAATCATATATTCTCATTTTAAATGTTTTTTCCTTTGGAGAGACACCAAGTACAATCCTTGCAGGAGGGCTGTTTTGAAGCTGGTTATTTCATTCTTCTTCCTACTCTTCTTGTTTACCTCGAGCTACTTGGAGCCAAAAGCTGTGTGAAAAATACGACATAGGCATTGATGTATGCTTCCCACTGCAAAGATGTTAGTTTGTCTCATTATTCATGGAGTTAAGTTTGATCGCTTGTTCAAAATAATGAATGCTGGATCCTTTCATTGTAGAATATACTTTTCCTTTTGTAATCAATAGGTAATATATAGAGGGTTGCATTGAAATAGTATGAATATCCTTCTCCCAGCAACTTTCCATCTAGTGATTTTAGCATTCATTCATAAAACTTTCTTAAACCATTTGTACCACATATTAAAAACTGGTTCTCCCTTAATCCTATCATTCCTTCTGCATTTATTATCTGTCATTCTTCAATACAGAAAATATTTATCCTCTCTTCCACCACCCAAATACACATCCCATGAATATCACTTTGAACTCATGGATTCTATTTTATTCAGTATGTTCTAATGTATCACTATCTTGGTTATTTTGCTGCTCATATTGTTCAAAATTTGATCAGTGGGAGTTCCAACAAACCATTTCCTAGATCCTTCTGACACGTGTCTGTATTTTCTCTGCTCCAGCCCTTGTGTCAACCGTTTCTCTATGAAAACTTAAACCCTTTAATACGGTAAATTTCATTATTGACTTCCAAATATACTCATCTTTGCACTTTGGAAATAAATCCCACACAGTTATATTTCAATCTGTTCCTTGTTAATGCTTTTGAAAAAAATTATATTAATACTTCAATGTTCACAAGTAAAATTGGTGAATGATTATCTCTTTTATGCCATATATTGGTCTTTGAATAAATGTTATACTTGATCCATATAAACAATTTGAAAGTTTCCCTTCTTTTTACTAAGTTCTGGAACAATTTAAATATCATTGGAATATCTGTTCCATGAAAGATTATTAGAATTCTCTTGTAAAAGTGCCTGAGCCTAGTATTTCACTTTCTTTTGAAGGGAGGAACATTGTTAACTAGTTCTTTGATAATTTTCATTATTTTGTCTATGAATAGACAAATATTCTATTAGTATAGTTTCTATTACTTGCATGGTAGGTAAGAAGTGAAAAATAAAGGTAAGAAAATAAGTAGAAATGAAAAATTGAAAGATAAATTTCTATAGTGAAAGACTGACTTTATGTCTGTTTAGTTGTTCTATGTATATTGAGGTCAATTTTAGTAAACTTTATTTTTCTAGAAAATTAACTAATTTTTTCTATATTTAAAATTTATTTGCATAATGTTGTCCATAGCAGACCTCTATGAAATTTTAATACCTCTGTTTCAATGATCGTTTCTCACTTATGTATACTTGTGTTTTCTTTTTGTGTTTACTTTAGCTATTGGTTTGGTTAGTTTGTCTATTTGTCCCTCCAAAGAAACAACATTTTAATATATGAATTAATGAAAGTGCTAGTTAGTGCTTTATTTATTTATTTACTTACTCTTTTAAGATTAGCTTTCAAATGAAAGCTTACCAAGTAACCTGCTTGGTTGGGGGGCCCCCACCCAGGCGGGCTAAATGTATTGAGAGGCAGAGACCCAGATGGCCAACAGAGAGGATCTATCTGAGGATCAACAGCCTGAGCGCCTGTGGGACTTGCAGCTCTCCAGGACTGAAGGCCTAGTTAGTGCCTTATGAATTGATTTTATTTACCCAATGGGTTGCAAACTGCACTTTGAAAAGTATTGCTGCAAAATCTATTCATTAGACCTAAAAGCTAGAAACTTACCATATGCCTACAAATACTTTAAAAGCCAACACTTTTGAAGAATGTACTTATGAGGTACAAAAATTCTGCCTGCTCTATGCCAGTTATTTTGGGGGATTCAACGACAGATTCTAATCCTTACTCTGTGTGTGTGTGTGTGTGTGTGTGTGTGTGTGTCTCCTTAGTGTAGTGGAATTCATGTCCCAAAATATATATTGGTAGTAAGAGAACCATAATGGGTTTATCTATACCTTTGCATTCAAACCTACTGTATTTCAAATCAATGAGAATCTTTTCTGCTTGTAAATACCTCTGAAGGAAAGCATTTTAGCATATCATAATTTTAAAAAGCATTGATTATCTACTAATAACTGGACTTGTACCCATTCCCTGTTTGGCTATAAGTACATATTTTATTAGCCTGCATCCTGTTAAATCATCCACAGGTACAGCCTGGAGGATGTGGGGAAGAGGAGACATGTGGATCTCCTTCTCTGTGCAGTAACTGTGCCGTTATTTGCACTTACACTAGTCATTTTGCCATTGTTCAATGAATCCAAACACCTTCCTCAAAAAGAGCCTAACTGAAGTTCAGATTTCAGTAGAGCAAAATATATTTCTAAAAGGTCACTTTGGTAATGATAAAAATGAAGTTAAATATACCTTAGATCTGGCAGCTAAGGCAAACTACAGAGAACAAGCAGCAAGTTGACATTTGTACCATCAGTATCCAGTAATATATCAAGTATTTAATGAATCTCAGTGGTGGTCTTAATAAAGTACAAGACAAAGTTCTAGAGAAAGCCAGGAAAAAGCAAAATGAAACCAAGTATCAGCAGCAATAATTACCCATTACAAGCATTTGACTATCCAGAACCACAGCAAGCTCGGCAGCAATTGGTAATTAAGCATATTTTCATTTTTTTTCTTACTAATTCTTAGGACTATTTCCAGTAAAGTCAGTCTTTCGCTATAGAAATTTGTCTTTCAATTTTTCGTTTCTACTTATTTTCTTACCTTTATTTTTCGCTTCTTACCTACCTGGCAAGTAATAGAAACTGTACTCATAAACAGAAAATTAAATGCATAACTAAACGTTAAATTTATTTACCTTTTACATTCTTACAACTATCAATTAGTATTAAGAAGTCTCCTAAAGTGAGCAAATCTTATTTAATTTGGTAAAGTTTAAGCCTTGTGAAATTAAGTGGTTTTTTATCAACCTATATCCTTAGCTTAGTCCATTCTGCTATAGCACTTACATTTATTTGTACTTTGGCATTACCTGAGTGAAATGATGCCAAAATATTTTTTAAAACTTTTATTTCATGTTCTTCTGTTTTTCACTTCTATTTAACTCACCACATTATTACTACAATTATATAACTATCAGAGTTAAAATGTTTAACTCTAATATCCTGATCAATTTTTCTGCATCAAATAAATTGCCCAATGTACCACAGAGAAAGAAGCATAGTTACTTTTATTCAAAGTTAATAGTTTTCCTAAAAATAATAACCTTATTTAAGATCTAGGTTTATTTTATATTTTAATCAAGATAGGAGAATAAGATGAATTTCCTTTTAATAAAAATGATAATATTTTGCATTTTTATAGACTCACATTTATTACAAATTAATTTTTATAATCCTATTTTCAATAATGATTAACATTTCTTTAAATGCATATTTTTTTCTTCCTCCATCAAAATTAATTAGAGAAATACAGCATCAGTACTTTTTAGATAATTGGCATTTTTTACATGTGTTTTAATAGGTATGATAAAACATCAATTCAGACATAATTACATGTGGGAAATATTGCAAATGGAAAACAAATTTTGCAAAACTAATATGTTTGTTTTTCAATTTACACAAATGAGATTGAAGAAAAAAGGAAGAAAGCATTTTTTAAAAAGTCACACAGACCAATTTTTAAGGTAAACACTTTCCTTATTTCCCTCAAAAGCAGTTAATATAAATGAAGTCATATAATATGCTGTATTTATCTATCATTCATAAAGAATTATGCATGATTTATAGTCTTTCAAAATAATTATATATATGTATGTGTTTATATATAAATATGTGTGTGTTTGTGTGTGTATATGTGTGCATATACATATACATGATGCCAGGCATGTGATAATAACTCAGTATTGAAAGACAGCATGTTACCTGGTTCAATTACACATTTCCTTCCTGCCACCATTATATATAGCTATACTATATTGAGATGAAAAAATTATTAGAGATCATATGGACCAAACTCCTCCATTTACAAAAGGGAAATTCAAGGGCCTATGGTGCTAAAGTCATGATGTGAGAATGCCCAGTGTGAACCCTGAGCTACTAAGGCAGGGGAAAAGCAGAGGATACTTGTTTCTAAGGATGTTGGATTAAAGTCCTGAAGTCTAAAGACAATCGTGTATCACTCCCAATGGAACAGTAATTATAAGTTTCCGTATGCATTGGTATCACACTGGAGCCAACGCATGGTGCAAGAATATATTATTATTAGGAGGGCCATCACTGCCGACCTAATGCAGGAGGCAGGGAATAGCAGCCAGGCATTTCACAAGTTAGTCTGGGACAATCCGTGATGGGTGGTGGAAAGAGAACATGAAAAGTGAGAGCCAGGGTAGGTTCTAGGGGCTGGAAGATCAAGAACCTTATAAGAAAAGGCTTTTACAGGATACAAGGAATTAAAAGAAAAAGGGAATTAAAGCATAGCTTTCAAATTGATTTAGCATTTTCCATGAAGGAGGGGACAAAGGAAGGTGCTATGACAGGGAAGCTCAGAGTTGGTGCTATGGTTTGAGTGATAGCAAACCCCAAGCATGAGATAAGAACTCAAAACCTGTCATTGTTGTCCCCTTTATTCCGTGTCTTTAGAGCTCCCCATGACTTGTGATATGAATTTACTTTCCAGATACCACACTCCCTCTCTGGCTCAGGTTGCATGGGTTAGTTGTGCCTCTGTAGGACTTGTGCACTGATGCAATGGAACACCATATTTACTAGCCACCTTACATATGAGATATAATCTCGGAAGGGCAGAAATGGTGAATAGCCACTGTAGCTTTATTCATTCAGGGCCTCAGCATTCAGTTTATACTATAGGACAGGCAGGAAACTAAGAGTAAACTGTGGTAAATAGCATAAAAAGAT
Organism: Aotus nancymaae; assembly: GCF_030222135.1. Classification (NCBI taxonomy): domain Eukaryota; kingdom Metazoa; phylum Chordata; class Mammalia; order Primates; family Aotidae; genus Aotus; species Aotus nancymaae. Next base: position 10,908,304 of record NW_026988450.1, on the reverse strand, counting down.
ACTAACAGGTGTACTAGGTTGAATATTGCCTTCTCCAAAATTCAGAGAGAGCATGGGCCTCCCAACACCTTGCTTTTGGCCTTCCAGCCTCCAGAACTGTGAGACAACAAATTTCTGTTGTTTTATGTCACCCAATTTGTGTTACTTTGTTTTAGCAGCCTGGGAAATGAATACAGCAGGGTTCCAGGAATCTAGAGGAAGGACATCTAACTCAGACTGGGGAAGGTTTGTAAGAAAGATGATATCTGAACTCTATTGCAGGGTAAATGGGACTATTCAGATGAAGAAGGAAGTATATATAGTTGGCCCTCCACGTCCATGGGTTCAGCATCTGTGGATTCTACCAACTGTGAGTCAAAAATATTTTTTTAAAAAGCACCTGTGCTGAACACAGATTTGTTCTTGTCATTACTTTCTAAGTGATATAGTATAACAATTATATATATAGCATTTACATTGTATTATATATTGTAAGTAATCTAGAGATAATTTAAAGTCTACAGAAGGATTTGCCTAGATTATATGCAAATACTATAGCATTTTACATCAGGGACTTGAGCATCCACTAATTTTGGTGTCTGATAGGGTCCTGAAACCAAGCCCCCATGGATACCAAGAGATAAGTGTATATGATAAGAAGAAAAAAATACATATGAAAGTTTGGAGATAGAAATGATGTACTGAAAGACACCAGGAGACAGATTAAAATGGGGCTTGGATATCGACTTAAGAAATATGAAATTTATCTGGAAACAATTGGAAATCATTGAAATGTTTAAGACAAGTCTGCTGTTATCTTGGGAGGCCAAGGCAGGCGGATCCCAAGGTCAGGGGTTCGAGAGCAGCCTGGCCAACACGGTAAAACCTCATCTATATTAAAAATACAAAAATTAGCTGAGTGTGGTGGCAGGTGCCTGTAGTCCCAGCTATTCAGGAGGTGGAGGCAGGAGAATTGGTTGAACCCGGGAAGCAGAGATTGCAGTGAGCTGAGATTGTGCCACTGCACTCCAGCCTGGGAGACAGAGCAAGACTCCATCTCAAAAAAAAAAAAAAAAAAGGACAATGGTTTGATGTTATAAAATTTGTGTTTTTTTTGTGAAAACATTGGTTACAGATGAGAAGAAATATTTGAGAAAACCAGATTTGTTCCAGGCACTTTATTTAAGAGACTGAATGATCCAGGCAGTCAACAGTGAGAGCTGAAACAAAAGCAGCAGCTGTGGTGAATGGAAGGAAGATATGGATTCCAGAGATACTAGGAAGTTAGAATCTTTCAAAAGTGTGAATTGACTTTAGGTAGACATGGATGGATCAGAAGAAGAACTTTATAGACTCTGAGTGTGTAAGTTACAGAGGGCTAGATTTAGGGGAGTACTGGATGTCTGTTAGGAATGTCAAAAGAGGGTAAGATTAGGTGAAACATGTTGTCCTGAGATGCAGAGGGACAGCCAAGTGGAAATGTCTGTTGAATGGCTCACCAGATTTATCGAAAAGACATGAACTTGAGAGTCATCAATCTGTAAATAGTACTTAAATTCATAGCTATAAGCAAAGTCATTCACGAATATATAGAAGCTGTGAAAACCAGGGGAAAGAGGATGGAATTCCATGGAATGCTAAAATTTTAAACAGCAGGTAAAAGAAAAGAAACATTAAAGGGGTACTCAGAGGAAGAGGAAAATTTAATGCCATTGAAATCAGAAAATAAGAAAGTTTTCTTATGGAGATGACACCCATGTAGTAGAGGGCCCAGCAGAATGAGGACTGACATGTGTTTGATTTTGGCAATATGAAGGTCACTGGAAATTCCAGAGTGGTCTAAGTGAGTTAGGGGGTTAAAAGCATAGGAGCTATGAATCACAGGGTAAATGGCCACTGAAGAAGTAGTAACAATAAGTATATACTCAATACAGCAACTGGAAGAAAACATGAGATCAATGACAATTTGTTTTACAAGTATTTTTTTTTAACTAGCTATTTTATTTCAAAAAAAATTTAGATCTACATGTAGTTGTAAAAAAAAAGAAAAAACAAACAAAAAGATTCCATGTACTTTTTAACTCATTTGCCTCAATGTAACATTGTGCAAAACTGTAGTGCGGTTTCACTTTTTGTGATTTCAGTTACCTACAGAACTGTTATCCAAAAATATTAAGCAAAAAATTCTAGAAATTAAGAGTTTATAGTTTTAAATTGCTCACCATTCTGAGTAGTGTGATGAATCTTGAGTTATCCTACTGTGTCCTGTCTGAGAAGTGAGTAAGTCATTCTTCCAGCATAACCATGCTGTCTACATTACCTGCCCCATTCCACTAACCATGGCCATAACTTTTGCAGTTTGAAGTGCAACAGCGAAACTAGCTCCCATTTTTTCCTTTTTTCACAGTTTCACTAACAGAAGATTAATTCTTACTGTAGATCTGGACAGCCTCAGCATATGATTTTTTTTCTTTCCTTATTTGGTTGGGAACTTTCACTTTTTCACCTGAAGAAAGTATTCTATGGCTTCTCTTTGGCTTATATGAATTTCATGTATCACTATTCTTGCACTTTGGGCCCATTATTAAGTGAAGTAAGGGTTGCTTGAACACAAGCACCATGATACCAATACTAATATCAATACCAGGAAAGTTAATCTCATAACCCAGAGGGCTAAGTAACTAAGGGGCAATTAAATTTTTGTTTCTCTGGGATAAATATCCAAGAATGAAATTGTTGAATCATATGGTAGTTGCATGTCTTGTTTTATAAGAAACCACTGACTGCTTCTCAGAATGGTGGTACCATTTTATATTACTACCATATACCAGTAATATATGAGTGATCCAGTTTCTTGGCACCTTGCCAGCATTTAATGTTGTTGCTATTTTTTATTTTAATAATTCTGATAGGTACATAGTGTATATCCTGGTCTAAATTTGCACTCCTCTCATTGCAAATGGTGTTGAGCATCTTTTCATGTGTTCATTTGACATCTGAATATATGCTTTAGTAAATAGGTGTTCATGACACTTGCCCACTATTTTTAAACCATTGAGTCTTGAAAGTTCTTTACGTACTCCAGAGACTAGTCCTTTCTGGTATACATGGTTTGTGAGTATTTTGTCTCAGTCTGTAGCTTCTTGTTTTCAGGCTCCTATCAGAGCTTTTCCAAAACCAAAGGTTTGGAATTTTGATGAAATAGAATTTACCAAATATTTATTTTATGAATCACACTTTTGGTGCTAAGTCTAAGAATACTTTGCTTAGCCCTAGATTACAAAGATTTTAAGTTTTCTAAAAAATTTATAGTTTCACACTTTATATTTATGTCCTTGATGCATTATGAGTTGATTTTTGTACAAAGTGTGGATCAAGGTTTATATTTTTGGACTATGAATATCCAATTACTTTGGACTATGGATTTCCAATTGATTATCCAATTACTATTTGTTGAAAAGTTATTTTTCTCCACTGATATGCTTTTGCACCTTTGTCAAAAATCTGCTGGAAATGTTAGTATAGGTTTAATTCTCAGTCCTCTATCCACTTCTGTTGACCTGTCTGTCGATTCCAATGTAAATAGCAAACTGTCTTGACTACCGTGCTGTCTGTCAGTAATCAAGCTGTCTTGATTGCTATACAGTCAACCTTAACATTGAATAGAATGATTTCTCCCATTTTATTTTTTTCAAGATTACTGTATCTATTTTAGAAAGTATGCCATTTCATATAAATTTAAAAATAAACTTGCATATGCCTACCAAAAATCTTGCTGGGATTTTGATAGAAACGGAATTAAACCTAGAGGTAAATTTGGGGAGAGAAGTAGTTAACACCTTTACTATACTGTCTTTTAATTATAACCCCAGGTGACTATTGATTTAGGTCCACTTTGATTTCTAGTATCAGCAGCTGGTAATTTTCAATGTGCAGACACTGTATATGTTTCGTTAACTTTGTACCTAAGTATTTCACTTTCTTTGGATTGGTTGAAATGATACGGATTTTTAAATTTGGATTGGCATATATTCGTATTTAGTACAGAAAATGTGATTGATATTTGTGTATTGATTTTGTACACTGCAAACTTGCTAAATTCATTTATTAGTTTTATGAGAGATTTTTTTGTAGAGTTCTTGAGATTTTTCTACTGCAGATAATCATGTCAACTGTAGAGACAATTTTTTTTCTTTTTTTTATCTGTATGTCTTTCATTTTTCTTTCCTATTGCTCTAACTGACAGTAGTGTGTCAAATAAGAGTGGTGAGAGTATGCATTCTTACCTTATTCACAATTTGAATTAGTCAGGGTTCTCTAGAGGGACAGAACTAATAGGATAGATGTATATATGAAGGGGAATTTATCAAGGAGAATTGACTCACGCGATCACAAGGTAAAGTCCCACAAAAGGCCATATGCAAGCTGAGGAGCAAGAAGATAGTCCGAGTCCCAAAACTTCAAAAGTAGGGAAACCAACAGTGCAGACTTCAGTCTGTGACTGAAGGCCTGACAGACCCTGACAAACCACTAATGTAAGTCCGAGAGTCCAAAAGCTGAAGAACTTGGGGTCTGATATTTGAAGGCAGGAAGCATTCAGCACAGGAGAAAGATGAAGGCCGGAAGACTCAGCAAGTCAGCTCTTCCATCTTCTCCTGCCTGCTTTATTCTAGCTGTGCTGGCAGTTGATTGGATGATGCCCACCCAGATTGAGGCTGGGTCTGCCTCTCCCAGTCCACTGACTCAAATGTTAATCTCCTTTGGCAGCACCCTCACAGACACACCCAGGAACAATACTTTGCCTCCTTCAGTCCAATCAAGTTGACTCTTAATATTAACCATAACACAATCTTAGAAAACATTTAATCTCTCACTTAATATGATGTTAGCTATAGGTATTTTGTATATATTCTTTTATTAGGTTAGGGAGGTTTCCCCCTATTCCTAGTTTGCTGAGAGTTTTATTTTTTAAATCAGAAATGAAGGTCTAATTTTGTCAAATTAGTTTTCTGCCAATTAATGTGATCATATGATTTTTTTCTTCTTAGTTTGTTGATATGGCAAATTACATTGATTGATGTTTAAATATAGAATCAGGCTTCATACTGGAATAAACCACATTTTGTCATATTATATAATTATTTTTATACATTGATAGAATTATTAATGTTATGTTAAGGATATTAGGTCTAAGTTCAAGAGAGATATTTGTCTGCAGCTTTCCTCTTCTGTGCTGTTTTCTTGTCTGGTTTTGATTTCCAGGTAATATTTTTGTTTTATAAGATTAGTTCAGAAATGTTTCTTTTTATTTATTTTATGAAAGAGGTTTTGTAAAATTAATGTTAATTCTTTAAATGCCTGGTTGGATTATTCAGAAAAACCTTTCAGACCTGGAGATTTCTTTTCAAGAGTTCTTCATTATAAATTCTGTTTTATTATTATTTTTTTAAATTGCCTTTTAGGTTTTGGGGTACATGTGAAGAACATGCAAGATTGTTGCATAGGTACACATATGGCAGTGTGATTTGCTGCCTTCCTCCCCATCACCTATATCTGGCATTTCTCCCCATGCGATCTCTCCCCAGCTCCCCACCCCCCACTGTCCCTCCCCTATTCTTTTTTTTTTTTTAATTGAAATGGAGTCTCACTCTGTTGCCGAGGCTGGAGTGCAATGGCTCGATCTTGGCTTGGTGCAACATCTAACCTCCCAGGTTCAAGTGATTCTCCTGCCTCCCGAGTAGCTGGGATTACAGTCACCACACCCAACTCATTTTTGTATTTTTAGTACAGACAGGGTTTTACCATATTGGTCAGGCTCATTTGAACTCCTGACTTCATGTGAGTCACCCACCTTGACCTCCCCAAGTGCTGGGATTACAGGTGTGAGCCACTGCGCCCAGCCATAAATTCATTTTTCAAAAAGTATAAGACTATTCAGGTTGTCTATTTCATCATGACTGAGTTTTTATAGGTTGTGCTTTTCAAGAACTTCATCTGCTTCTTCTAACTTCCCAAATTTATGAGTGCAAAGTTCACATTCTCTTGGTATTTTCTCAATGACTGAAAGATTGTTAGTTATATCCTCTATTTCATTCCTTATATTGGTGCATCGGTCTTGGGGGCCCTCAGCAGAGAGAAAAAAAATGCATACAGATGTATACTTACTTATAGGCATTGGGTAAAGACATTTAATTATTTCCTAAATGTCTTTATTTTTCTCATGAAAGCAGAGGAAATATCATCTGAGACTAAAGGCAGTGGAGGAAAGGACAGTTTTGAGAAGATAAGCAAAGGCTTAGAAAACCTGTAGAAGCAGAGGCGAGGTAGCAACAGAGGACTTACAGAATGATTTCCTGGCAGTATGGAGGACATAGCTGAAGCAGGAGACTCTGGGTCACATGGCTGCGTGGCATATCTCCAACCATCCAGTTTTAGGAGTGAAGATCTGACATGTTTGTGTTGATCCAGTGCTCAGGTGCTCTGGAGAGGTAGGTGTGACAAAAGGAGAGAAGAAAAGGGACTTTAATGGTCTTTGTTTCTCCAAGTCACTGTCTGCTCAACCCTCACAACTCTCGTTAGTTTAATCTATTGTCATTGATAGTGTAGTCCGATTATGCTTTCTATAGGCATGAAAACTTAGGCAGCAAAAACTACTTGAAGCAGATTTGGAAAGGTCTTAAAGAAAAATTTTAACAACAGCAATCTGTATACTCTCTTCAAACTGTTTTCTTGCATTCTCTTACCCCTAGCTTAGAATAAAGTCATGAGAAATAAGAATCATTCACTATTCATTAAAACAGATTTAGATTGACTTCTGAAATATACAAAAGTAGTTGAGCAGTTCGTATGTTTAAGAAAAAATATATTTACTTTGAAAAACTGAAAATAGAAATGCACATCCATTTCAGGATAAGAGTTTATGTAGTATATTTGCATACATGTGCATACACAGCATATGACCAACCATATACTAAAATCATTTAGTGGCCAGTAAGCTTTTACTGAATTAATGAGAATGTGGTTCTGAAGGCAGAAAGCTGGATGACACATGTTTTATTATTTTAATTCTCGTTGAATGAAAGATTTAAATATTTTTACGTTTGAATCTATTACAACCTTTCATAGAGGTCTTTCTTAATAATCTTTAATTTTTCTATTTTATGTTTGCTGAGTGATGGTTTATCTGGCAGTAACGGAACAACTGTAATGAATGATTGAAAAGCACATCTTGGCACATTGGGTCTTTAGTTGGTAATGTAGACCGGGGCTCACATTGCAGGCATTTTTCTTTCAGGGAAATACAATCTAGATACTCGTGATTCTTTGGTTTATTATTGCAGGTTTGTATGAGCTATTTTAAAGCCAAGAATTCTACTGTGTCCCTGATACAGCACTCTATATTTTCTTACTCTTACGTTTATAGAATAGGAGCTTGGCTGTATCAGAAAGAAAACAAATTTAAACACTCTGAGGCTGGAATCAAGTTAAAACCTTTAAAAACAAAACTGTATAACCAATCAAAGACTAATACATAACCCATCTTGCCTTCTCAGGTACATTACATCAAGTATTTTAAATGAATAATTTTAAAATGAGCATTTTTGTGCACTTTGTTTCTCCCATCCCAACTCATATGTTATCTCAGTAAACACACCTCTCTTTGTTTCTTTGTCTCTGTTTTCATTTTAGAAAATAGCTGCCCCTGTAGTTTAACTTACAGCCCTTGCGTTGATAAGCCATGGTAAATCATGGTTAATATAACAAATCTGTATTATTGTAGGTATTAATGAAACTTTAAAATTTATTAATGTTAGAAATGAATACAGTACCCCGGTCATCACATTATCAATACTTACACTGCATTTAGGATTTTTATTTTCCATTTATATTTTCACCCAGGTAATCAAATGAAGGCATTTGTAATAATCTATTTTTCAGAGCAGGTTGATTGATTATGGAAAATGTAATTTTCCATCGTACTTGAAGATCCATTTTCATATTACACAAAGCATTTGAACACTGAGCTAGTGCCAGACAGCAATAGCATGAAATAGCATAAAGATAATGTTTTTCTATAGGAGCGAAGAATGCACGCTTTTCTATTTTATAATATTCTGTAGAGGTCATATATGAGTCTTTATATTATCTACTTTCCCTGACAATGCCACCATTCCATTACAAACTACTTTTTCTCTAGATTTTCTTTTTAATGGGCAAAAGAAATTGGATACTTGTATTAGTTGGCAAGGGCTGCTATAACGAAGTATCACAAACTGGGTGGTTTCAACAACAGAAATATATTGTCTCATAATTCTGAAGGATTGAAGTCTTAGATTAAGGTGCTGGCAGAGCGGGTTCCTTCTGAAGGCTGAGGTTGAATAGTCAGTTCTAAGCTTCTCTCTTTGGTTTGGAAATGGCCATATCTCCCTGAGTTTTTATGTCATCTTCTCTCTGTACGTGCCTGTGTCCAAATTTTCCCTTCCTACAAGGACACAAGTCATATGGGATGGGGGCCTGTTCTAATGACCTCATTTTAACTTGATCTTTGTCTACAAAGATTCTGTTACCAAATAAAGACATATTTTGAGGTACTACGGATTAAAGTTTCAACATAAGAGTTTTGTTTTGTTTTTGTTTTTGTTTTTTATTGCAGAGGTAGTGGGTGGGACACAATTTGATCTATTACAGTTGTTTCAACTCTATTTTGTCCATCTCCCTGTAACGTATTTTATTGTATATTTCAAAATAAGAAATATTCTAGAAGAAGAGTGTTTGAATGTTTTTACACAAAGAGATGATAAATGCCTGAGGTGACGGGTCTGCTAAATACTCTGACTTGATTTCTGCAGTGTGTACATGTATTGAGACATCACACTGTACCCCATAAATATGTACAATAATTATGTGCCAATTAAAAGCAAAATTAGAAATTTTAGCTCCCCTGTGACAAGCTTGTTTCAAGAATTTAGGCTCGGCATCACCAATTCAATACAATTCAAACATTTACTCAGGATTAAAGACATCCTAGTTTCTAAAATCCAATGATTCAAAGATAAATAGAAAAAAGTATTTGTAGACATCAAGTGGGGTTGCAGAGACAAAAATAATTAACCTAATCAGTTCTCTGTTATAAAAGAGGGGAGGGAATATCTGATTCATTTTTGGGGTACTCAGGGGTATCAAGGAGGGCTTCACGGAGGTGAAAACACAGAATTTGGCAGGCACTGCACAGTTGTGAGAAGATAAGTTTTGGGGAGAGCTGAGTAAGGCTGTCCTCCAATCCTCCTACCAGCCTTACATCTCATGCATTTAGTCTTAGAGACATTTGATTAACTGGATTGCTGGGAGTGGTCTAGAAGAACGTTGCTTGCTAGGAAATGCATGTGTAAGAGGCGTTGTGCTAGATGCTGTGGAGACACAGATGTGAATATGATGCTCCTGCTCTACAGAAACATGTTATTTGCCCATGCACTCTGAGCATTCTCTGAGTTCCGCCACACCTCTACGGAGCATGTGAGGCTGGTTCCTGCACTAAGTCCTTTGCCACTGGAATAGTATAAATGGCCTTCATTTTCTTCTAAAAAATGCCAATTTCCCCCTCCCCATTCCATGTATTTATTAATCACTCAAGCTTTACTGTTAAAAGGAAAACATTTATTTATTGGGTCAGCTAGCACTGAAGTAATATACTGATAGTATTATATTTTGGTAACCATTGTCAATATTCCTGGAGTAATAATTTGCTCTTGTATGCTAAAATTTGTGAGATCATTGGCTTTTACTAGAGTTTTTCTGACAGGATCTGTTAGATTTTAGAAAAGATCTTTTAGAACACTGGAAGGGGTTAGTAGCTCGGCCATGAAATGGGCTTTCTTTGTCAAACATAGTTGGTTTCATTTATGACTCAATGTGAAAAGACAGGTTCCTAAAGAAAGTTTCCACATTTTCATCCTGTTCATAAATATTTTAACTTGATTTTATTTAGTGCCCACATGAATAACCCATGAGAAGATTTGATCTTAAACCATTAATTGTCACAGATTTTAAACCCTCTGTAAGGGTCGACAGATGCAGCATTATTATGAATCATAAGGAATCTTAGCAAGATGCATTCCCATTGTCACTGAACTAGTTAAAGCCAGTGAGGCAGGACTAAATTGCTGTGACATTTTCCCAGCCCCACTATTACCTGTCAAATAGGAAAAAAATCAAGGCGTCAGGACAAGCTTACGTATTGATGTGTTCACTCTTGTTATTAATTGAAGTAAATGGATAAGATTGTCCATCAACAGTAACAAACACATCTGCTCATTGTTTAAAGAAAAATCTCTTTAACCTTCTTTTTCTTATAGGTCCCTGGGATTTGAAAAATGCTTCATTCTGTATTCAAGAACCATGATGATTATTGTGTTTGTTCTACCCTTTTTTTTTTTTTTAATTTGCTGACAAAGTGAAATATGGAATACTGTATTCACTTATTTCATGTTTGGCTCACAATGGATTGAGTTATATAAAGTAGGACATGGACAAATTACAAAAACCAGAACAAGCAGGGTCCCTAATAGTCTTATATAACTGCAAACACTCTACATCTGCTTTAATCCATCATCGTCTTTGCTTTTCAAATAAAATAATGTGTGTTTTTCTCTCTCTGATTTTTAAGTACAAAGAGAAAGTTTTCCATCCTGTAAAACTGAAAAACTTTTGATGAGAAAGTACCTCAAAAAGTGCAAAGGAGAAAATCTCTCTGGTTATTTCATTTGTGTGATTCTATTAACTCCAAAAGTACATTGCAAGCTGTGATAAAGCAAAGCTATTCTAAATCTTCTTTTGCCTGAACAAGGTGTTTGTGACAATATTTCACTGGCATGAAAATAAAGAATTCATCCCCAATGCCACGCAATGTGCTAGAGTTCTCTTCTAAGTTGATAATAGAATGACTAATGGCAATGTAGTCAAAAAAAAGCAGCAAAATGATTTAATTATTTTCATTTGTGACTTTTGGCTTTATCAAGTATATGATGTTTGTTAGAGCTGGAATAAAGAATGCATCAAACATCATGGCTTGCTGTTTTCTTTATTAAAATCCTATTAATAAAGACAACTGTTTTTCTCCTGCCTCCTGAATATATTTAGAATTTCGATTGAAGGGTAGAAATAATAATTCTGAAGTGTCTCAATGTTTGCAAAATATTTGCTACTAAACATTATGAAGCCACAGAAAGTGAAAAAGCAATTAAGATTCTCTAATACAACATGTCTTGTTTCACATAAGAAAATAAGACAGCTAAAAAAAAAAAAAGTAGTCACCCACTAGAGAGATGGGGGAAATTGTACATACAGAAATGAAAGCAAGAAGAGTTTAGAGGTTTCTCCATATGGTTTTATGCATTATATTATTGAAGAGTTCTTCCAAGTTCAACTAAACTCAAAGTTCTATTGATGCTTGAATACTAATGAAAAGGGCAGAGATCGCAAATTAAACCTTGTCTTTTTCCATCCCATCTTCCCTTTTGTATAATCTATATTGGCAGTTTTTCCTCTTCCAGAAGAGTCTCCCAAGCTTCCCAAGGCTCTGCCTGGAACTCCAGATTGTGGCCTTTGTAAATAACGTACATAAAGAAGGGCTGTTAAACTCTTGTTGAGTTATTTTTGTTTTGCACTTTGCACCTTCAGTGCATATGAGAACTACTCCCACACCATTTCCTGACAAACCAAATCTTGCTGTGAAGGCTGAAAACGTTAGTCAGTGGCACCCTATTTTTAGGACTTGTAATGAAGAGAAAATGTAGTGTTATAACACCCATCCAAATGCTGGCACCCCGGTAGACAACTGCTGAATTTTAAGAGCTAATGTAGACAATTTATACAAAAAGGACCAAATTATGACCAATTCTGCAAATAAACAGACAACAGATCACTAGGAGTTGTGACGGGATGTAGCTGCGGTTTGGAAACGCCAAACGTGGTGCTACTGAGGAACACAGATGGCCTAGAATAGCAACAGCAGTTACCCAGGAACTGGACTTGGAAGCATGCTAATTTTAGTATTAAAAGAGGAGAGTGGAAATAAGTCCAAAAATCTTCTCTGCTACTGCTTTGGAAATCACATTTTAAACGCCTTTTACTTTCCAAATAATAATAGCTAACTTTTATTGAGTGATACTGTATGTCAGGCACTGTTGTACATGCTTTGCTTATATTAGCTCGCTTAGTCCTATGGCAACCTTATGAAGTAGGTCATCTTACTGCTTTTGTTTTACAGTTAAGTAAACTCAGGTACAGAGGGGTTAACTTGGCCCAGGCTCACAGCTAGTAAAGAGCAAAAATCAAGACCCAGGTCATCCAACTCCGTGACTTGCCATCTCCTGACCTACCCACTGCCACGGAGATCACGTCGAAAAGCTGCCTTTCATATTCTTGGTGTAATCATGTCTTTTCCTATTACTTCTTTGCCCACATCCAGAGGAGAAGCCAGATGTAGAACAAAAGCGGGGGAAACTGGAACATGTCTCAGTTACAGAATGTCAAAGGCTGGTAGAATTTCTACAAATTTAGGCATGTTGTGCTTGGTGATGCAGAATATGCTACCAATGGGCTGCGAGCATGGCTTTTATCTTGTTGAATCCGTGCTGGCCAATCTCTAATTGCCAGCCTTGTAAACTCAACCGCTGGAAATTGTTGGGATTCTAGATCTGATCAGATTCTGACATTCCTTCTCTTTCTTCCCACAGACTTGGTGGGAGACTAAAGAAGCTCAAGCTTCAGGGTCCTTAAATAACATGGGCCCTTCTAAGCCCATGGGAAGGAGTCTAATAATGGGTTCATGGGATCACGCCTTTTACTAACAATTGATTGAGACCACTGTCTCTTCCATTTATCTAATACTTCCCCAGTGGCATTGAGTGGCATTGGCTTGGTCCCTGGACCACTTTAGGAATTGTGTTAAAGCAAACCTGAGTTGGGAATATATTTAGTTTGGATAGAGTACCATCGTATTTAGGTGGTTTGGTATCATTTCTATGTTATTATTGCTAGTTGTCCCAGTAGGAAAAGCTTCCAGTGATATTCTAACCACAACCTGCACTGACTCAGTGGACTTCATAATCGAAGTGCAGGACCCGAGGCTGCATCTCCACATGAATGTGCACTATGACACCCAGTACCAGCAGTGTGTGGCTAGTAGAGCAAGTTTATAGCAGCAGAAGCTAGACCTTTCCTCTTCTGAATTTTGTGATGTTCCTGGTACTCATAAGCTTTTTTTCCATTTATAATTTGTTGTGGCTTATTTTCTAGATATAGATTCACCTTCACACCCAAGAAATTTATTCAAAATGATATATTCTTTTCCTTAAAGATTTCCTTAAAGATTACAACTGTGTAAATTCAGGTCTAATAAAACCTAGATATGCCCTTGCTCACAATAGACTGATGTATAAACCTGGAAAAACAAATTATCAACTTACAATGCTAAATATAAACACCAAGTGAAGACTTACGTTGATCTGTCTAGTATATTTTCTTTCTTCTAGGCATAGTATATTCCTCAGGTTCTTGGAAACAAGGAACAAAGTAGTTGAGAGATACTTATTTGATTTAAATGCTTTAAAGCAGCAGGTTCTTCTAGTCTAATGCAGTGGTTCTTGGAGTGTGGTTGTAGGAACAGGAGCATCAATCAACATCACCTGGAAATTGTTGAAAATGTAAATTCTCAAGCCTCACTCCAGACTCACAGAATGAAAAATTCTAGTAGTGGAGCCCAGAGTCTGTGTTTTAGCCATCCCTCTATGTGATTTGGATGCACGCTATGTTTTGACAAACATTGGTCTAGGTCTAATACATGTGTTTTCACAGTCATGAAAATAAAGATCAGACTGGCAGGATAATCTCCCTAGAAAAGATTTTATCTGGACATTGTCAGTATTTGTTTATCTGATTCTAGATTTTCTGTGTTTTCACTGAAGATTTTCTTCTCTCCTTTTTGGTATCAAATCTAACATGCACACATTGATTTTGTATATTTTTGCAGCCATCTGTTAGGTTAAGATTCCATCTAATTGTCAGAGGGCAACCCATTTTCCTCGTTTTCAGGCTCTACCCCATTGTTTCCATAGAGAGCAGACTTCTGACGTTTGGGAGGAATGTAATCAGAGGTATCTGTAAATCCCCAGATAGCTCTCTAACACAAAGTACTCACAAAACAAAGAACTGTACCATGACTAAAACTTTTCACCTGAGTTGCTCCTTGGTGACCTGGGATTTGTAGAACAGGAGTATAAGCCCGACTGAATCGTGAAGCTTGCTACTTTATTATAAATCAGAATAGTTGGGCTACGTCTCTTAATTCTTCTTCAATACGTATAACTGTGAAAGCATTTTCTTCTCATATAGTCAGATTTCAGCTGTGTTAAATGCCTTTTCTTACCTAAAACATTTCTTGTCTACAAACGGTTTTAGCTGTTTAAACTCCACAATATGAACATAAACATGCATCTTGAAAACTTCAAAATAATATTTGGCTCAGTCATCATATTAAGCCTGTTGCTTTATGTAAATTTTGAAAGAGTACCTAACATTTGATGCAATTCCATTTTCTGTCAAAAGTTATATACTGTTTCATATCTACTTATATCATAAGTTAACCATTTCTTCAATTTTCAAAAAGTGTTCAAAGGTTACTTCATAATCAATCTTCACACTGATTGAAACCCATATTTTCCTAATACCAAGAACCCACTGAGGTTAAGACAATTGAATGGCACATTTATAATGTTACTGAAAGCAACAAAGGCAGAAGGCACTCTATTGGTATTTTAAAGTTTCAGGAGATTTGTAAGCAGCCAGATTTTCTATTTCTTCATGATTCAATCTTGGTAGGTAGCAAGCATCTGGGAATGTATCCACTTCTAGTTTATGAAATTTTTGGTATATATTTGTTCAGAGTAGATTCTTAGGATCCTTCTAATTTCTCTGGCATCAGGTGTAATGTCCTTGCTCCCCAATATTTTAGATCTAATCCTCCAGCCCAGAACTGGGTCTGATTGAGAAGGACTGAAAACATACTCTAAGCAGATTATAAGGGATGCATGCACCATTAGGAAAGGGAGAATCAGAAGGCATGAGGGAAAATGTGTTAAAAGTTGGGGAGCTTTTATCCTTTCAGAGTGATGGCAACTGGGTCATTGACAGTGAATGGGGAAAAGTTGAAGAAGCTAAGAAAATGACTACAGGACTTCAGCATCATGTGACCTGTGATATTGGAATATAACTCTTGAGTGTTGAGTAAAGACTCCATTTTCTTTCTTTCATAAAAGGGGGCCACTGAATCACTCCTGCACAAAAGGCTTTCCAATCCATACTTCAGCCTGATCACCACGTTCCATGTGTACTAAGGAGCTCTATGATTGCACTAGCATTATTAAAATAATCGTTTCTATATTTTATATTTCAAAGATTTAATATATATATGTTATTCTCCAGGAGACATAGAATTAGCCATTTCTTTCTTTCACATATGAAGAGATTATATGAAAAATGTATTCCAAAGACATATCTCAACATGGTCAGGGTGTTCTTTAAGGCTGTAGTTGTCTTTTCATTGATTATCCCCAGATGGAGAAATTTTGTTGGAAAAAACATTCTTAGGAAAATTACACAAATAAAATAGATATGAAAATGCCATATTAGGATTAATTTGGTGTTCCATCAGTAGAACTGAGTAAATTAATGGAAAATACTTCTTTCGTTTGTGTATTGTTGGGGGACAGTCTCACTTGTTACCCAGGCTGGAGTGCAGTGGCATGATCATATGATCATGGCTCACTGCAGCCTTAACTTCCTGGGCTCAGGCAATCCTCCCACCTCAGCCTCCCATGTAGCTGTGACTACAGGTGTGTACCTGGCTAATGTTTTGTATTTTTAGTAGAGATGAGGTTTTGCTGTGTTGCCGATGCTGATACTGAACTCCTGGGCTCAAGCGATTCACCTGGCTTGGCCTCCTAAAGTGTTGAGATTACAGGCATGAGCCACTGTGTCCAGCCGGGAAAATTTTTCTGTAGAGAATTTTTCTCTAAGTAATACAGTATAACTGGTGACTCTCTCATCAGCTAGGAATGCAATTGAAAGCATACAACAACAAAAATTCCTGATTTACAATTAACTATCTAGTGTGAAATCTAGCCAGCAGTTAGAAGACATCTTCAAAGGGAAGCAATATGTGTTTTGTAATTTTGATGAACTCCACACTTGTGTTTAAATATTTTTGTAGTATAATACTATTCAAATCCAGGCCTATATTTTTCCCAGCAACTAAAATACGATTTAAAACTTCTGGGATAAATTCTTGTTCTTCTTTAATCCCTTCAGAGTCCTTCTACTCATTAAGCTTCTTTCAAAGTCAACAAAAATGTCATATGAGGAAAGAAATCAAAATTCAGCAAACTAATCTTAGGCAAAACCACAGCTTCTACAAAGTTTATTTCATCATTTCCACATTCAATATGATCCTTTGAAGGGAACAATGAAGGTCATATATACCACTGAAGTTGTTACAAATACACACATGCACACACACAGAGACACAAACACAGTATTTGGTCAGGATATAAAAACAGTGATTATATATATGTGCGTATGTGTATGTGTGTGTATGTATATATATACATTCACCATCTATGTCCCTGAAATATATCATTGTCCAAAAAAGGACGAATAAAATATGGAGATAACCATATTTTTTTTATTACATTCTCTACTTCCCCTACAAAAGATTCAAAGAATGACTATCAGGTAGGTATTTAAAGTTTTTTATTAGTTGTCTTCTTCCTTCCTTAACTTGGGAAAATTTTGTTCAGAAGCAGAATTTCTAAAAAGTGAGTAGAAAAGAATACAGGACTATTGAATTTGTTTTCCTGGATCCTATAATGAGTTTCTTAAAAGAAATTACACTTGGAGGCACTGGAGAGAGCAGTGAATCAGGAGCTAGGAAACCTGTGTTTTTTAGCATAGTCCCTAATTAGTTTAGAAAATTCTTTCTCAAGTTACTTAACTCGGTGGTTACCAGATGTTTGATTTCAAGAACCATGATATGTTTTTAAAAGGGATATCATGACAAGTAGTTGATTATTTAATATACTGTTCAATAAGGCTAGTACAAATTATCATGTCCTTCAATATTAATATTATGATATAAACATTTGGCATAAAATAATAATGTTAAATATTTAAATAAATAAATTTTGCTTCACAAAAGCTCCCATCATTTTAAAATTTCTTATTTTTCCATGAACGAATGAAAATTTTCAAGGGTCATCATGTTCTTCAGAATGACGTACAGACAGTATTCTCTTCATTCTTCTTGCTCCGCAATCTCCTCATTGGAAAATAGTGGAGTTAAACTAAATAAACTAAAAGATGAATTCTGATGTTTAAATTTGATTTTATAACTTCATAAGAGAATTCATTTCTTTATTTATTCCTTGACTGAAAAAAAGGCACAGTTCTTCCCACGTCCTTTCTTACTTTAACCACTGGTTATTATACAACCAAAGTTCACCATATTAATAGTATCATTGAAGTTTCAGATCTTAAATCTTTGGACATAAAATGCAACTAGCCATTTATTATATGGATGAATCTTACTTATACTAAGCCCTAACTTAAATATTGTTCTATGATGTTCAACATTAGGAAAAGTATCTTTTGCTCTCTTTTCATTTCAAGACAGAATTGGTGCTTAGGAAATAAAAGGTAGCTTAAATTATATCATTGCCTTGCATAAAAATTCTTTAATATATTACTATGGTTTATTGAGCATCTTCTATGAATCAGGTATGATACAAACACTATTTAATTAATGCTCATAAAAGCTCTAGAAGGAAGACAACATTGCATCTAATTTATAAATGAAGACTTAAGATGTTAAAAACAAGTCCAAAGTCTCCAAGTTCATGGTAGAACTAAAATTCAAACTTTTCTCTACTATTAAACTATTTCTACTGCGTATCGCTGTTTCCAAAATTTGTATTATTGAGCACCCTCTGTCATACAATTGTTCTGCTGTTTTTTCTCTCTAGAATGATTTATCTTCTGCTTTATCCTTCCAAAGCTTTTATCTATTCCATTTCAAATGCCAAATCCACTTCCAGAAGGAACTGGTCTCTTCTTTACTGAACACTCAGAGTGCTATATTTGTATCATTTGTATCACTGGAGAGAGTAGTGAACCAAGAGCTCGGAAACCTGTGTTTTTTAGTGTAGTCCCTAATTAGTCTAGAAAATTCTTTCTCAAGTTACTTAACTCAGTGGTTACCAGATGTTTGATTTCAAGAACCATGACATATTTTTAAAAGTAGTATCATGACAAGTAGTTGGCATTTTTCATAGTGAGTCTTATACACTCTGGTGTTCTCCACTACCTTTCTACCTCTCTCTAAGTGATGATGAGTACTCTGAAGAGTTCATGATGTCAGCTTTATCAAAATAAGGTGTATGTGCTCAGTTACAATGTGATCATCTCATAGCTCTAGGAAACATGAGAATAGAAATAGAAAAAATAGAAAAAAGCATAAAAATTTCCAAGGATCAAAGGTATTTTACATAACCAATGCTACGCTGCGACCTTACGAGGGTCTTCACTGTTTCATCATTTTATTGTTCGAATCCCTGAATCCAATTTTACACATTTTCAGTGCTTGTGTGGGAAAGCAGCAAGTCCCATACACTGTACAATCCTTCTCACGATCTTTTGTTTCTGAAGGCCATTACAAGAGTCAATCATCTCCAGCATCCAGTCAAGGAAAAGCCTCAATATTCAAGAATTAGCAATATTTTTGAATCATAGATGAGCTGTATTTTCTTCCTGAAATTCATCAACCTAGATATAGAACACTCCTCTGAGAAAACATTCCAGGGGATCAGGAAGGATTTTCCTGATCATGTGATAGTCAGAGGTAGCTGGTCTAAGGAAAATAACAATACATTTTAAGCCAAAGAAGTAAAGCACAGGGAACAATCTAGACTCACAAACTGGAAACAGGAACATTTGAAAGCTGATATGTGAATTAATGCAATATTTTAACATCTAAACAATTCTTACAATTTGTGACAAAAGTTGACCCTTCTTATAGTTCCTTTTACTTTTTTTTTTTTTTTAACAAAGGCCATTCCAAGCTTTTATAAAACAATTAATAGAAGAGAAATGCTTGATTTGAAGTACATTAATGGGTAACATGCTCAGATAGCTACATACATCGTAACTGGAAGTTAAAAATGAATCTTACTATGGTTCTCAAAAACATGAACAAGAATATTTTCAACTAATCCTAGTTTTTCCAACTCTTTCTTAGTTAAGTGACTAAATATATGAAATTATTAACAAAATGTAAACTTTTGAAAAACAGTAACCTGTCATTATTTAAAGCATTTCATAAATTCTATCCAACATTATTGTCAATGTGACCTATAAAATTTATGAAAATACTGTAGTGCCTCTAAGTCCAAATAAAATGTTTTATGTGCAGCTTAACTGGACCTATTTTGAATACCACCTTGACATCTGTGAACAGAAGAACTAGATGGAAATGGCCCTTTGTTTCTCCTTGATTATGAAAAGTCTCATAAGAGGTTTTCTTTTTTTTTTTCCTCATTCTTTAAAACTAGTAATATTGAGAGGAGAAGACCATAATCCAGGAGCTGGGGGCATTTATCTTAAGGCACTAGCAGAAATGTACCCAAGTAGAGATGGCAATGATCTGAATTAAAGCAGAGGGAGGAGCCTTTGTTGTGATTGTGCAAGCATGGTGTTAGGAAACCAGAGATAAAAAAGAGGCTGGAATTTTGCCATAAGTTTCCAATCTTCCCTGTGACTCAGAAAAATCTAAGATGGTGCAAAAGTGGAGAGCATGAGGCTATAAGGTGTGTTTCATGCTCAACTTCTGAAAACCTTGGCTCTTTTGAGTTTTGAGATCACTAAATTCTCGTTGTGAATATTCACCACCAAGGAACCAAGAGGTAAAGGCTGTGGACCTTTTAAGATTACATAAAAATTCAATAATTATAAAGAAGAAATAAATGTTAAATGAGAATATTCACTACTAAGAAATAGAAACTAAATATACATTATTTTTCTACATTTGTAACTTAATTTACTTGAAGGATGACTCCTAAGTTGCCAAGAAAAACATAAAAATGCTAAAAAAATATTTTAATAAATATGATATGCATTGAAACATATTCATGCATCTCATATGCTTCCCATAAAACTTTATTCCTGTGATAAATACCAACCTGAAATAACACTAACTTGGCTCAGATTTGTGTGGGTGTTGGGCACTTATTGAGTAGCTTTCATTTATTTTGAAAGCTGGAAGCCTGGTATTGCTTTTAGGTGAGTTAAAATGTGATTTGATGAAGAAGGAAGTTCCCAACTTAACTACTGTCCATTTTGAATGTAATGGCTTCTTTTATTAATAACTTCCTCATATAGGCAGGCTCAATTGTTTAAAAAAATTACGAGTTCCTAATTGGACAGTTAATCCTATTTTTTGCATGGTTAGTCAATTTAGTACAGTAGGAATCAGAGCAAGTGCTCACCAAGTAAATGAGTTGCCTTTAGTTTTCTCTGTTCTCATCATGTTGAGCTGAGAGATCCCGACATGTACATTGTCAGAGCAGCCTTATGGTTCAGAATAATGGAGGGTGATTTTAGGGACACTTGGGAGGTTGACTTTCTCTAAGGTATTTTAATGACAGTACATGTAATACCATCATTAGAGACATGTTTATCCACTAATTTTAGTTGATTTGCGAAAGCAAGCACTTTCCATAAATTCTATAAATGGTTATTTATATTTATGTGTGAGTTGGATTTTCAAATGGCATCATGAGAAGGTACTTCCTGAATGTGAAATTGCTAAAATATGGGGTGAGTTATGTAAAGGAGAATTGGAAAGCATAAGAGACAGGACTGCTGATTTCAAAACTTAATAGGAGTATGCCTCTGGGAAGATCTAGAAGATCTAAAAGATCTAGAAGTTTCTTGCACTGGAGCAGTAACAAATGAAAAAAGCACTAGGTCATGCACTCAAGGAGTGCATGCTCATTCCTTAAGAACTCTGGAATTAGATGCATAATGTTGATATTTATTCACCTTCTTACAAAATCATTACAACAGCAACACTTCTAAAGTGGTTGTCAAGCTACAGTACAGAACGAGTGCCAGCGTGCAAGGCCTGTTGCCTGCCATCTTGAAGAGACAGCTTTTATTCTGAGTTGAGTTTGAAGCTAAGGTCTATATGGTGGTGAGATCAGATGAGCATCAGCGTATCATCCTTTGGATAATAAGAAATGCAAGTAATCACTAGAAATTTAATCTTCTTCATGAGGTGATTCAGACTAGACAGTTAGAAATGCTCACAGAGCTGACTTAACATTCTTGACAGGCTCTCAGAATAGCTTGACCTAGTATCATCTAGCCAAGGTGTGAGCAAGGTTGGGTGGCCAAGCACCCACCCAAAAAACAGAAAAAAGAAGACCCTTAGACTTAGGGGACTAGATTGGTCAATGACAGATAAAGTCGCAGTGCCATTTTCTTTGTTCCTCATTTTGGACCTCCCTGTTCTTGTCCTACAAGGGAGAGGTCAAAGGTTTACAAGGTGGAGTAAGCATGTCCTACTGGACATATTTTAGACATTGTTAAATTTTCTGCTTTTGTTTTAATGTGGATATCAGTGATATATAAAATACACACCATGGAAGGGTTGGCTATGGGTGGAGGGCCTGTTCGTTCCTAGTCCACAAGCTAGAAGACAAAACAACTCAGCCACTGAGCACACTGCTTAGTTCTGCTGAGATGAAGGGACCATCTCTGCAGAGATGAGGATGAAGGAAACGTGTTGGCACATCCTCAGGTAAAAACTCCTTATCACATCATTCAGTTGAGCTGATTAGATGACTTAATTAATCAAAGAATCACTGTGAAAAGTGCTTAGCTCACAATACAAACAGTACCTTTTAAACTTTGTCCCATCCCGCTCTCCTAACAAATAATAAGAACTAACATTCATTGGATGCTCACTAAACACCAGGGACTGTTATGTAGTCAAGCCTTCTCAACTGCTGGTTCCACATCCACAGATTCAACCATTCAAGGAGCAGAAGTATTTCAGAGAAACACACACACACACACACACACACACACACACACACACACACACAGAGTAAAAAATACAATAACTGATAATACAAATAAGGAACAATACAGTACAACAATTACTTACTTAGCATTTACATTGAATTAGGTATTATAAGTAATCTAGAGATGATTTAAAGTTTACAGGATGATGTGCAGGCAATACATGCAAATACTACACAATTTTTGATAAGAAACTTCAGCATCCATGGGTTTTGGTATCTTTGGGGAGTCCTGGAACCAATTCCCCTGCAGACAAGTAACAATTCTATACAAGTTAACAAGTGAGGAAACTGAGGAGCTTAAATGGTATCAATTTGCCCACATGTACAGCTAGTAATGGTCTAAACACTGCCCTGAGTACTTCAACATTATGCCACATGGGACACTCCTGGAGCAAATAATATATATGACATGGTTTGGCTGTGTCTTCACCCAAAACTCATCTTTAATTATAGTTCCCATAAACCAGATGTGTCATGGGAGGGACCAGGTGGAGATAACTGAATCATGGAGGTGGGTTTCCTCCATGCTGTTCTTGTGACAGTGAGTGAGTTCTCACAAGATCTAATGGTTTTATATGGGGCTTCCCTTTTTGTTGGGCACTCATTCTTCTCCTTCCTGCTGCCATGTGAAGAAGGATGTGTTTGCTTCCCCTTCCACCATAATTGTAAGTTTCCTGAGACATAGCCATCCCTGTGGAACTGTGAGTCAATTAAATCTCTTTCCTTTATAATTTATCCAGTTTTAGGCAGTTCTTTATAGCAGTGTGAGAAGAGACAATATGATAAGTTGTATTTTATATTTGATTTGAAAATATCAAAATCTCAAAGATATATCTGACTCTTATTCCTTCCTTATAAAGAAGAAGGAGAAGGATATACAGGATATAGTTTTCCTAACTCTTCATATTTCTAGCTTCCAATCCATCTTTTCTGTTTCCACTGTCATCCAAGGGCAGATCTTATTACTCCTTATCTGGATTATTGCTACGGGTTCCTAAGTCGTCCGCTTACCACCTCACAGCACCAGGTACTTCTCAAACACCTAATGAATATTGACTGCTATTATTATTTTTATTATTAATATGGCACTATGTAGCTATTCATATACAAATCACATCCCATATGCTAGAGTCTAAATCATTTCTTACATAGATGAGGCACTCGGTATACCTTTGGTGAATTAATATATAAATATTTTATAAAACATTTCTCAAAATAAGTTTCAATCTAGAGATATAAATTAGATTGCTTATCATTGGCTCAGTAAAAATCAAAGAATGACTATGGAGAGGAAACCTTCCAAGCTAAACTTTTTCCCCAGATTCAAAATCAATGCCTAAACCCTTTTTCCTCTTGCTTTCATCACTTTTGGAGATATTGTGATGTCCCTTAGAGGTCTTGTAGTTTAAGAGCATTAGAATGAGTTGGTGAATATCTGGATAGGGGCCAGTTTCTGACTGCCCCTGCCCAAAACAGCTCAGCTTCAATCCACAGTGCCTTGAGAAAGATGTTGAACATTGGTAAGAAAAACTACATGTACAGCAAACTAAGACCTGTCCCCAAAGAAACGACTGGAAATTAAAGAAAAACACGCTCCACAGATGTGTGTGCAGAGTTTCTGCACTGTAGTGGTCACTGATACATTTATATAGAGTAACTATATAAATATGGCTACACATTTTTAGATTGACCCCCTTAAACTTGGACTTTCTGAATAAAATACTAGGCAAAAATATCATTACCTGAAGCTGATAACTTTATGCCTTTCTAGAGGTGGCAGTGGGGATTCTGGAATAATGTGCACATAAATTAGCCTTCAGGAAGCTTCCTGAAGCCTTTGTGAAACACTATTGAAGTCATTTGCTCTTCTGATCAAGTTGTAAATTGAAAATTAAGTTGGTATTTGTAGCAAATAAACTGAATCGGTCAGTCTAATAAACTGAATGTTGAAAGGTATTATTTTTGCTCAATTGTTAGAATAATTCAAGAAATAAGGAAAGGGAGAGGGAGGGAAAGAGAGGGAGAGAAAGGGGCTTAAGAGAGAATGAGAAAGAGAGACAGATCAAGAAGTTATTTTAAAATAATATTTTGGTTTAGTTGTAAGACAGTTAAAGAAAATCATTTCTCATATCAAAGATGGTGAAAGAAACTTCACCTAAGCCACACCTGTCAAAAGAATATCTGCATGCACTAAGTAGTTTCTAGTGAGATGGTCTAATGGTGCATAAGAAGACAGTGAGAAGGGTCTGACACTTGAAAGGTCTTTGACAGTCTGTGGCTGATTGCTGATAGTGTTAGAATAGACTTATTATCAGCTTCTATGCACCTTATCAGAATGAACATGGCTCTTTGAAAATTAAAGTATATGAAAAAGGACATCTTGTATTTCATTTTTGATAGTTTTCCCTAAAATGCACATTTAAAAGAGGAGAGGAGAAACTCCTTATCATTTAAAGTACTTTTTCCTACTTCATTGATTAAGTTCTCTTTCCCCTTTCTGCCACGGGGAAGGAAAACTCATGAAACGCCCGGCGGGGGGAGCGTCAAAGGCACATTGTTGGTATTATTCAACACTAGAGTAGCAAAATCAAACCGGAGTGTTTTAGATTTGAAACAAGGAGTTTCATAAACCAAAAGAAAAACACAAACAGCAGGGATTTTTTAAGCTTTCTTTGTTTGTTCCTTTGTTAATATCTTGCTCTGCTAGGTTTACAAATCCTAAATAAATAGAAATTAGTGCTCCTTCCTTTGCAGTCCATTTGCTTTAGATGTTTGCCTTGAGGGACATTTGTGTATTCTGCTAATGGCTGCAGCAGAGTGCTGTCTCATTTTCATTCTGGCAAAAAAAAGGCCGTCACCATGGTTACAGTTTCATTTGCTAGAGAGAAACTGATGGCTGTTAGTGATCCCATCATAAGCAACTTCTGTCAGATTTCTTATCAAGTAGACATATTTTGACAAAGTGAAAGATAACACCATAATAAGAGAACTGAGTTGCTACTCTATGTAATGAACCATTTAGCATTAAATGAAATGTGAAACCACATTTTAAAAACTGAAGGTGGGGAGAAAAAGTAATATTTATAATTTACACATACACAAAAGGAATATTCCATAGTAGAGTAATGATGGCTTGTTTTCTTTTTGTTGTCACAGTAACTCCACCAGGATAACATTGTTTTATATTGAGGGTTTCAGCAAACCATCATGCAGCCAGTCAGAGCTTGCATGGGAGAGTATTAGGCTTTTGCATTGACCATTTACCTTAGTGGAGCCCAAGGCCACACCAGGAGACAAACGCTAGGGTAGTGGGTCAAAATACTCTGATAAAATACCTAGCAAAACGTTGTGCCCACAGCAGCCTATAAATTCGTCTTGCTCTGCAGCAAGGGTTTTCTAATCCCAAAGTAGATAATTGGAATCAACTAAAGCACCTTGTCCGTGTTTATGAGCCCTATTATGTTCCCAAAGTCTGGTCAAGATGACATGTGCTGATAGCACCACAGAGAAACATCTAGCCCACTAGGTTCCCACCTAGACAACAGCAGAAGCACCAAGGGTCAGTCTACACAGAGAGGATGGAGGGAAGAAACTTAAGGTTAGAAAAATATGAATTTCAAGCCATCAAGCAAAGCTCCTGACAGCATGATCTACTGGATTGTGACTATGCATCTAATAGACACAATTGAGGTTATTTTCTTACATATAAAAGTAGAACCTAATTTAGGAAAATCTCCTAAGTCATAAATGTCTTTTCTTTTTCTGTCTTTTACAGTTTGACATTGACGTTGTCTTAGCTTATAATGCAACCCAAGCAATGATAAACAGGGTAGATACTTATTTAGAAGAAAAAAATAACAACCCTCTTTCATGCGAGATAAAGGGAAAGAATTTCCCCCAGTATTATCAGCTTTGCTGGCACAGAGATAGCACTGCTCATAAAAATCTTTTTTTGTACTGGGTGTCGTGGCGTGTGCCTGTTATCTCAGCTTCTTGGGAGGCTGAGGTGAGAGCATCCCTTGAGGCCAGGAGTTCAGGGAGGTTTCAGTGCACTGTTTGCATCTGTGAGTAGTCACTGACTGCAGCCTGGGCAACATAGCAAGATCCTGTCTCTTTAAAAAAAAATGCCTATTTTGGAAGAATTCTCATACACTTTGTGTAGGCGAAGGATAAGATGCCAATATATTTCTATTACTTTTATATTGCTCATGCAAGATTTTCACTACAAATGAATGAAAATATACAAGGTAGAGTGCAGTTTTGATATATATTCTCTTCCTTTTCAGTTTTAAAGGAGGATGGCTTTATTTATTTTATATTGTTTCATTTTTATTTTATACTTTATCTTGTCAATGAGGGTAGTAATGTGATTAAGGAGTACAAACCTTGCCCAGAAGTAATCTGGATAGGATATCTTTCTTCCAGAACATGTAGTTTTCTAAGTTTAAATATGTCTACCTGTGATATCCACAGATGTGTGTACATGAAATGTGAAGAAAATCATGAAAACCACTGGTTGTTAGTGTAATAAAGAGAATTAGCAAATTAGCAGTCAGTAATATAAATCTACTGTAGCTAAAGTCATCTGCTGACAACCATGTGCTTTACAAACCAATGCTTTTTCAATATTTTTGAAATTTCAGTCATTATACTCTCCTCTAAAACATAGGATTGCAAGAAGTTTACCGAGTCTGCACTTTTAAATATCTATTTCTAAACCATTATAACTAACACTGCAGAGTAACACCGTGTTTTTAATGAACATAAATACAAGTCCTTATTTGTGTTGCCAAGGGAACCTTAAAACTCATGCATTAATTTTTCTTGTAAGGTTTGAAGGAATGTTTTTCTTAGTCTAACTTAAAAGAGATGTCTTATTATTTACTCAGTAGCCAATCAAGAATAGGGATCTTGGTTTCAAAGTTTATGTTATACCAGGTAGCCTGTTACACAGAATAGTATATGATTTCATTTTAATTCAAAGGATATAAGACCTTAGGTTTATAATGTACAAAAGAGATGAAATCGGTTTATGAACATTGTGTTAGCAATAGATCACCTATGTTTACCTAACAAAATGGAACAAATCCAGGATATACAACTTGCAATACAGTTCTCCCTCAACTACAAAATAGAATTGTTCCTGAAGTTGAACGTAAATCTCAATTTTGCTGGTCATATACAATAAATTGGAAATTGTTTGCGAAAGAAAGGACATTTTCAATGGAAAAAGCTGTAAGCAAAGACATAGCAAGATGGTATATAATCCCTAGCTGGGCTTTGCCCCAAGGACATCTGCTCTTGGCATGTTTTTCAGGGTGGGAGAGAAATTCCTGGAATCAAAAATGCTCAATATAATATTTCTTTCAAATAAAGACAGATCTCACACTGCCTGTCTGCCAACTCCCAACACAAGCCTGGCTGATCTAAGATACACTCGACCTGGAAAATAGAAACAATCATGGCAGACATTGACTTTTAAAGCATTCATAAACTCACCCCTAAAATAGTCCCTAGTTATCGCTACTCTGAATTATAAAACAAGCTCTTTTATATATATATTTGTATTAACAAAGAGGACAAACAATACCTTGTAGTTAGAAAAACAACATTTAAAGAGAAAATTTAACCTGTTGAAACATTCTCAAAGTTTACTTCAGAACTGTCATGTTGTCAAAAGTTTCCATCCAACCCAATTAAGTTATCGTGCTCAATTTTTTTAATAGACAATTTTTTTAGAGAAGTTTTAGGTTCACATAAAAATTGACTAGAAAGTCCGGAGATTTCTTATATACCTTATACCCCACACATGCATAGACTCTCCCTTTAGTAACATCCCCCACCAGGGCGGCATGTTTGTTACAACTGATGAACCTACACTGACACATCATTATCACCCAAAGTCCATAGTTTTCAATAAGATTCGCTCTTAGTGTTGTACATTCTATGGGTTTGGAAAATGCATAATAATATGTAGTCATGACTATGATATCATATAGAGTAATTTCACTGCCCTAGGAATCCCCTTATGCTCTGTCTATTCCTCCTTTCCCTCCCTCAAGCCCCTGGCAACCACTGATTGTTTTAGTGTCGTCATAGTTTGCCTTTTTCAGAATGTCATACATTGGATGTATATTATTAAGTTATCACTTAATAGTATGCATTTAAAGTTCCTCTGTGTCTTTTAATAGCTTGATAGCTTATTTCTTTTTAGTGCTAAATAGCAATCCATTGTCCGGATGCATTATAGTTCTATTAATCCATTCACCTACTGAAGGACACCTTGGGTGCTTTCAAGATTTGGCAGTTATGAATAAACCTTCTATAAACATTCATGTGCATGTTTTTGTGAGGACATAAGAAATAGTCAAACTGACTTCCAAAATGGCTGTATAATTTCCATTTCCATCAGCAATGAATGAGAGTTCCTGTTGCTCCACATTCTCACCAGCATTTGCTGTTTGTCAGTCAGAGAATTTTGGCCATTCTGGTAGATGTGTAGTGGTATCTCATCGTTGTTTTAATTTCTATTTCCCTGATGACATATGATGTGGAACATCTTTTCATATGTTAATTCGCCATCTGTATAATTTCTTTGGTGAACTGTGGCAAATGTAAGTTTTCTAATGTTAAGGAGAAAAAAATTTCTCGTGTGTTAAGCCTGTTTTAATCATTTTTACTAAGTGTTTCTTCTCTTGTCACGGTAATTACACAATATTTCTACTTAATATTTTACAAGAAAATGAATTTTTGCATGTTTTAAACAACTGCTTTACAATAAATTTTAGAAATATAATCTAATTTTAAATTAGATAATTCTGAATGCAAGAAGTTCTGGCCGGGCGCGGTGGCTCAAGCCTGTAATCCCAGCACTTTGGGAGGCCGAGGCGGGTGAATCACGAGGTCAAGAGATCGAGACCATCCTGGTCAACATGGTGAAACCCCGTCTCTACTAAAAATACAAAAAATTAGCTGGGCATGGTGGCGCGTGCCTGTAATCCCAGCTACTCAGGAGGCTGAGGCAGGAGAATTGCCTGAACCCAGGAGGCGGAGGTTGCGGTGAGCCGAGATCGCGCCATTGCACTCCAGCCTGGGTAACGAGAGCGAAACTCCGTCTCAAAAAAAAAAAAAAAAAAAAAAAAAAGAAGTTCTATAATTGCTAGATAATATAAAACTTCTGCTACTTTATGGCAAGATTTTTCAATAAAAGTAGTTTTTCAAGATTAGCATTTTAAGATACTAAAGACCACATGATAACAGGAGTTTTAAGAAAACTGTATCTATAATTTTTTCTAAAAAATTTATGTTTTTGTTTTAATTGAATTGCTCCTAGTTTTCTTCCAAATGCAAATATATAATAACACAAAGTACATACAGTTTTGAATAATCAAAATATTTTACTGAGTACATAATAATCTGCTGAAATTAGATGCCATAATTTACATAAGCACTCAATATTGTTTGACAATTGAATCATTTTCCTGTTTTTTTCTATGCTTTTGCAGTGGACGTACTTTTTCATATGAATTTTTATTTCTGTTTGATAATTTCTATCTGAGAAATTCTGAAAGTGAGATTGTAAAGAGAAAGTGAATAAGTTTTCCTTTGACTTTTCATTTTATTTGGAATTTTAAAATTTTTTGACATTTGTTCATCATTTTTGAATTTCCAAATTTTATTTTGGTATTGCATTTTCTTTTGAATTTTGATTTCACTTCAGTTGTAATGAGAATTAGATTATCTTTTGTTTCAGTAGTTAATTAAAAAACTATCTTCCCTAGCTGATTGGTTGTAGCCAGTACTGAATAATATAGGGAATTTTAACATTTGCAAGGAATATGTACAATGTGTAAATATCTTCTACTCTATAGATTTCACAAGAGCTAATTTTTATATTTTTAGTTTACTTACAATAATGCCTATGGCTGGTTTACTGTCCTCTAAAAATATAGTATAATTATGCCAACATTCCCTTTATGGATCACTCAAAAAGAATCACAAATCAATATGTATCAAGTTATTGACAATAGAATGATACTCACTTGTCATAAGAGAATGACGCTGAAAACCACAGTTACCTGCTTATGTATCCAAGAAAAACGTTTTTAAAAATATGTTGTTTAAAATTTTTAACCTAAGATGTCAGAAGCATCATCATCCAGGATCCCGATGATAAAAAATCAAGATTCAGCATTAAAACTGAAGCTAAGTGCTTGGAAAAATAAAGTTAATGGTGTTATCAGAATCTGAAAGTGACTAGTTCTCAGTGAGATATCCCTCTATTTCTTCCTAAGTTCCATGTCAAAACTGTATATCATTTCCAATGTATAGTAGAGTCCAAGAAAGTTTACTAACAATTACATGTGTTTCATCAAATATCAAAATGAAGAGCCTCCTATAGTACATAATTCAAACCCACATAATCTACTGCTCTAAAAATATGTACTCAAGATGGAAGATTTCATTCCCATCAAATATTACTTTTGTTGCCACTAGGTTTCATCTGCTTATTATAATTATAGTGGTTGGTTTGTTTTAAAAAGAAAAGAAACCTTGATTCATATTTCCAAAGTATCTTGGGCAGTATAAGATCAATGAAGAAAAAGAAATTTGGGTTTTGGCAAATGATTTTTCATTTTCAAGTTGAAAAGAAGTAACTACGACCCATTTACCCAATATAACCATCTTCATTATTACTCTACAAGGGCCCAAATCTCTTTCAAGTAAGCTAGTCCTTAAACCACAATTCTGCAGCCAACTTTAAGAACAGTCAGCCCAGTTGAATTTTGCTTCTCAAAACCGAAGTTTTAAATTTTGGCCTCTCATCAAGGAAAATGAAATTGAATGTTCAAACCAAAAATTAGCCAGAAGCATCTGTGGTTTGCCTACTCTGACTGCTGCCTGAAATTGAGAAATTACTTGATGAACCCCAGTTTTTCTTCTTAATCCCTATATCATGATGAAAAATGACTCCAATTTTATTTAATATTGAGCAACTGCAGAAGCGTATTTGAAAAATTTGCCTAATCATCAAAGGTAAAATTGAGAGAATCTGAAAGGACATGCATCCACAATATTTACTAGAAGCTTGCTCACAAATAAAAAAGAGATAATAAAAAAGATTATCCAAGGCAGAAGCCAAACCGTCAACTGAACTAAAAAAGCTAAAGTATGAAACAAAAAGAAAATATTGTTTACCAATAATCTAAAAGCAACTTGGTAAATCAGAGGTAACTAATGGTAGAATGGTAAAGCAGAACTTTCTTCTTGTAAGGTTCATCTTTTTATAAAGTAAAATACCTGCAGATTTCTCTGGTTTTTGTTCCTTTTAATATTGGTTGTATAGAATTGCACAGACAAGCCAAAATACTCCCTGGGTTTCAGCTTTATCTCTTAAACAACTGGATGGAAGAGACCTTTAAGCATCTTTCTATGCATTATGCTCTATATTATGTTCTATGCATCCATCATAGTAAAAAGAGGGATTTTTATACAGTTTTTAATTCTTGAAGAGAATTTTCATTGAAGCCACAAAAATGAGGCTGTAACTTCTAATTCCTGATAGTATCTTGTAAGATTATAGGGCAAAATTCAATTTCATAGAGTCTTAGCTTTTGCTAAAATTACGTTTTAAACACAATGACTTTTAAGTCAGGCCACCTTTTCATCCTACTTAAAAGGTGATCACTTTTTTGTCTGAAGTTGCACTTGCTATAGTCATAACGGAAAATTGTAGAATACAGAATACTGAAATAGAAACTGAGTGGTATTAACAGATGTGATCTCATCAGGGTTCCATTTGTTAAAGAAAACATTGAATATTAATTAAAAGTTAATTAGAACTAATTGCCAATTAGAAAGAAAAAGTAATCTGAAGCTACTCAAAGCCCTTCTATTATTATTACCTTTGAGAATCCTGCACACCCAAGGGCTGCCAAGCATGCTACCTTTCCTTCCTCTGGTATCACTTTTATGCTTCATTCTGTTAGTTAACTCATTGCATTAAACTACAGATTATCATACCCAACACATAATTGCATCACTCATGAAATACAGTGACAAAGCAGAAGTTAATATTTTACTGAGAGAGAGTTTTTGTTTCCTTGTGCTGAAGAAAACAAGAACTGCAAAAGCAGAAAAGCAAATGTAATACTTTTTAAGTATAATGGAAGATGGAACAATGTTTGACATGTATTCCTCCTTCTTCTAGCCACATACCCTGATTTTCATTTGAGAATCCATACTTGTTATGAGGCTCATGTTCAGAGTGTAGCTATATCACCAGGAACCCAGAGGTAGTACATAAAATGCAAGCCTAAACTAGTACATGACTGTCCTCTCATCCCAATGATTGAGTACCCTTAAGGACAACAAGCAGAATGAATCTCAGGGATTTTTTTTCTAGAGTTTCCTTTAAAGGGCTCGCTGTTTCCTACTGGGATTGAAATGAAAGGAAATGAGGCTGAAGCAGGAGGCCATTTTGCCAGCAGACAGAGCTGTGACTGAAAGGTGAGCTGGAGAGAGACAGAGCTCCAGACATCCTTGATCCTCAAAGCCAGCCACACCTAGAACCTGCCAACAATTTTCTTTCTTCTGAAGCTAGTTTGGGTTGTGTTTCTAGTCACAAAATCAACAAGTCCTACTGAAACAAAAACATTTTAAAGATATTTAAGAAATAGATGCAGAAGAGAATGTAATATACAAATATACTAATATTTTATTAATAATTTCTTATATAGTGTAGTGTACTATATTAATAGTTCCCTTAGAGTTTAGCAAAGTATAATCTTCCAAGAAAACTATTGTAGCCATACCCATTCCTTTGGTTTTATTCTGAAGATCTCAGGTTGACAGTAACAAGATGACTGCAAAACTCTGTAAGTTTGTTTCTTGGCAGTTAGACTGAGAGCTTTAACCCCAGAATGCATTTCCTATGCGTTAGATCCCCATTCACAGTAGATTTTCATTCGCTCAAGACTTGGGTAGGATTTAAATCATTAACCTAATGGAAACAGCATTTTTTTTTTTTTTTTTTTAAAAAAAGGACGTTTCATGTACCAGAGAAATGACATTTTGTTTTGTTTTTCAAGAAAATGCTTTGGGTTGCACTTCTCTGTCCTCCCTTTTGTGCCCTAGTTTTGAGACTTTGACTTTAATCTTCTAGACAGCAGGTAGCTACTGAGAATAAGAAATCCACTAAGATTTTAATAGCACTCTAAGTAAAAATGCATACTAGATGGCTAACATGGATTTGCTTCTCTCAGTTTTTAGCTTTTATTTTAAAGTGCTTCTCTGATCCATTATGAATATTCATATAACACCTTAACATGTGTTGTTAGAAGGTGAACCATGATGTTACAAAGATTGATCCTCTCACTTAGCCAATACTTTTATAAAAGGAAGTCATGATTTTTGTCTTATTGACGTAACTTGAATAACCTGATCATTTTAGCTCCATTTAACAGCAGAAACAAGGAAATTGATTAGATATAATACTGAACATATTAATACTGACCTGGTTTGCTTATTTATGACTTATGATTTTGAAATCTTTACATAAAAAAAGAGTATAGAACAATTCTGAAATTTACATTTTTCAATTTACAGATTGGTTTTTTGGTTTTACCTTCAGGTGGGGTATTAAAAATGAAAAAAAAAATTAGATTTTGCCTTTTCAAACATTCTTAGCTTAAATGCTGGACTGAGTTCACATATTTAAAAAGCTTGTCATTTATTAGAAGTATTATTAGTCTGAGCCTTCAGGCAGTTCTAAGAAGGTTACACAATGAAATGAAATTCACATTACTGAATCTGGAAGTTTCATTTTGACCTAAAAGCTCCATCAATGATGTTTAAACGTGGCACAGAAAGGTTGCTCAGATTTTTCAATACCTTAATAGTATTTTTGCCTTGGAGGCTGTAAGAAATATTTAATATTTAACTTGTGATTCACAAAGGCAATATGCTTTTTTTTTTCAAGTTTTTATATCTTTAACTTTTTGAGAAGATTCCATAAGAAATGTGAATGATCTGATTTCCACTTATAAAACCCTTTCCAATGTGGTGGTCTTTAATTATGACTATTTTAATAGCCTGATTCAAAGGGGAAAAAAATAAGCGATAAAAATATTGACCAATCAGAATTCTAACAGGATTACCTTAGGGTCTATGAAGAACTTTATCATTAGAGCTTCTTTTCTCTAGGTATGAGAGGCTTCTGATTAATAAAAGATACTTGAAATTTATCATCATATAAAAATTGTTAAAATATACACACACAAATTGAGCAACAGATCTAAATTATTTAGATCCTACAAATTCTGTCCTACATGACATTGCTGCATTTGTATATTTTAAGGGAACAATTGAAAAAATGTTCCAGTCTTGATATGCAACTCAAATTTAGGGTATATTTCCATTTTCAGGATAGAATTTACTCAGTCAAATATGTCTGTTTAACCCAATACTGAAAACCGTATTTAACTTGTATTTTTAAATTACCTCTATGCAGGGAAGTCTTCAGACTTTGCTCCGGAACTACCTAAACTCTTGTTACCATTTATACAGTTTGATTTCTTGTGTAACTTTAGTCAGCTTCAGATTATCCATGCTAAGGCATGGCAACAGCGAACAGATAATGTAAAAATGGCAGATAATGCCAGTGTCATTTATATTTATGTCGGGAACGCATTTTCTGCTGCCCTTCTTCCCCCACCCCCAGAACATTTACCTTCCTAATTATGTTTTACTCTGTCTAATCTTTAAATTAATTTGAAATCCCTGAGCTCGGAACTGACAGTGAGAAGAATGAAGGAGAAAATTTCCTGAAGGGGAGAAGAAATTAGATTAAATACTAATGATCACTGGTGTTCCTACACCACTTCAGAGTTCACGATGTGGTTCTGTATATTTTCACCAAATGGTCCCCTACATTATGAGGTGGATGGAGAAGGGCGAGTTAGTGAAACGGCATCTGCTACCTTCAGCTCCTTCAAAGGAAAATGGCGGCTGCCTATGGAAGCCCACAAGGGCAGGGAATGTGACGCAACCCCAAGTGCCTCAACAGTGCCTGGCCGTCGTCATTCATGCACAGTCGGGATTTGACGAAGATATGAATGTTCCATTTCCTGCTGGGGAGTCAACCCTGTGCCATCCTGCTGTGTTCCAGGTGACTCCATCACCACCTGGTCATGGCAGAGTAGACCAAGAAGTGCGGGCCCAGGAACGCAGCTGCTGAGGGGTCCAAAGTAGAAGGCATCCCCACACAGCCATGTCCCGGCAGGCCCCCAGCTTGAGAAGGGCCCAGGGAAACGTTTAGCCCAAACAAGGATGCGACAAGCCGATTTCTCATGACAATTTTAATTAGAGAATAGAAAATTAAGCAGTTATTAGAGCGGGAACAAGCTGAAAGGAAAGCCGGACAAAGGCGCAAAGTTAATACAGAGCCTTGAACATTTTCTACTTTTGTGCTCTATATACACATATGTATTTTTACAATGTTTAAGTGTAGTATTAATCATAATCCTGGTGGAGCAGGAGGAGCTGATAACAAGGGATATGGCTGTAACAGTGGCTACTATCTTATGAAACCATCCACCCACTCACAGACATATTCTTGAGAAAGCCAGAGTTGAAGTAATTGTTTTCGAAAACTGATTATTGCCATTTAAAAATATTATCAATACTAGCATTCTCAAACAAATGTTTTCTTCCTAGATACCTTGTAGTTTTGGTGTCTCTAGGGAATTTTTATTAATATTATATTTCTATGAATTTATAATTCTAAATAACCTCGTTTTAATGATACATTATTTAACATTCTTATAATATGTAATTACACAGTGTTTGCTTTCTGTCTATGATACAACATGTTAATAGTCACTGGCAGCATAATTTTTTTAACCTAACAGGTATGAGTAACATGTTCAGTTCTTAAACTGTGTGGTTTTTTTTAAATGTTTTCATTAAAAGATTTCACTCGTAGCTAAAAATTATTATTAATGACAGATCTTTTTCCATTTCAGTATTTTATGTTCATTTTATTTGTGTGATACTTTGTTTTCATGTAGAAGCAATGAATAAGTTTTAAAGCAATTTTATGTTTAAATCCATTAAAGATGAAGCAAACAGCCACCATCACAATCAAATTACTATCATCGTTATAAACACATTGGTGCTCAAGCTCTGAAAATACATACTTGCATTTCATTTCTCCATCCCTCCCCCAATGTTGATAAAATCTGGGCTTTACAATAGCAAAGACATCTTCTGCTTTTGGCAGAAATGGATTAATCATATTACAGCTAGCTAGTACCTGTTTCTAATGGAAAAATAATGACACGCTAACAAAAAGAAGAAATATAGGTACAGAGGGGGAAATTATGGCTGGCTATGTTTGAAATAAAGTGTATAATTTTCTATGTGCAGTAAAATTTTCTCATGAATTTAAAACCCAGAGAATATAACATTTAGCTTATTCTGTGTTTCCAAATGTAAAGTACAGCTAAAGATAGAAGAAGGATAATCATACTATTCATGAAGTCTTGAAAAAACATAAAATAAGTTATTTTGCTCCTCTCATTTGTAGTATCATTACATCAAATATTAAACAAAAGAGAAATATGAAGCTATAACAATTTTGTTATCAAAACAAGATTTTTCACTCAATTTTCTTTTCCTACTCAAGCAAAATTTCCATCCTTCAGAGCAAATAGAACTTAGGTAATTATAAAAATGTATACTGTTGTTCTCATGTTACTGTTGAAATTTCACAATTTATACATGGATACCCACTCAGAAAGATAAATTTGGCATTTTATAGCACAACTGTATTGATTCTTCCATTCTGTTTTAATAGGACACACATATTACTCAGAAGCCTAGGTAGATATGGCAAAAAAAAAAAAAAATCATGTACTTGTGAAAATACTACACAAAACATATTACTTTGTAGTATAGCTGATGGCCTTATGACCAATTGCTCTATTTGGAAAAGCGTTCCTTTTATGTCGAATTTATTTTATTTTATTTTTATATTTGCAAAGAGGATTCTTTCTTTATGCCTTAATTATACACAGAAGAAGAAAACATTCCAAAGTATATTCATCAGAAGACACTGACTCATACCATAGAAGAAGGACACACCAAAATTGACATAACATCTGATTCAACTTATTAAGATATTAGAACGATTGAAAATATTCTCTTATGTTTTGATTTTAAGTACTATATTAAAGTCCTAATGGTTTATAATTTTACCACATTGGAGAAGTCACTCTACAATTAATGCTACTCACTTATTATAATGAGTCATTGTTTACCATCTCAGGCTATTAGTTTAGCTTAGGGTCTTGAGCCTAAAAGCACTATTTTTTTGCAAAACACTTAAGGCAATCATAAGTCCATAGAAGCCTTCTGTATAACCTATTTTACTGACAAACAATTACATTTTAGACTGAAGAGGTGAAATGATTAAGAATATTTGACTTAGTTGCCATGACAGCATGCATTTTTCATCAGGCACAGTGTAATTACTACAATTTCAATGATGTAAAATCAAGAAAGATGATAACAAACAGCAGAACCGTGGAGATATTGCCATTGCAACCAGGTTGCCATAGCAACAGTGATAATAATCCTGGTGATAGATGTTTTCTCTTGCTCTTTCCATTTTGTACGGTTATAACATTCAGAGCCAGTTTTTACCACAGCTTTTTATAGTTTATTAGACTGTCAAAATAGTTTATGAGATGTTGTTGCAAAGGAAATGACTGAGTTCCGCAGCCTAATAAAAATGCCAAATACTCTGTTTACATACTGCTCCAGCACTTAACAAACATTAAAAAATTGTATGAAAAATGATTTGATATTGTATCTGTATTAATCTATTTGCAAGGCATAAGCTTTGTCACTGAAGGTCAAATGAATAGTTTCTAAACACTACTTTTGTAAAGCCTTTTTAAAGTTTATTTTTTTATGTTACACTGGCAACCCCCTTCACCTGGAGACGAGTGTAAACTACCCAAAGGAAACACTTTGTACAACTAAAAGATAAATAGTTATAGAAAATTAAGACCGTGTTTGCTTCTCGAGTACTTTTGGGGGAAATATTTAAAGTGTATGACCAAGAGTATTCTAAATTAACTTTTTAAGAATGATTTTTGAAAGTTTAACCAAAGATAAGAGATGTTAATGGAATGGGCTCAGTAATGAACACTGTGAAGGTAAATCGTTGACAAGGAAGCATATGGTAATACACAACAGCACGTAACTACATGAAGTTCATGCAAAATGTGTAGAGAACATCATTCGTTATCTGTGCCTCTCATTATAACCAGTCTTTAAATCGGCTGTCTTTTCACTTCTAATGGAAACACATTACAGAGAACGTACTTCAATACAGACCTACCATGAGTTTTGTCTGTAAGAAAAGGTACCCAAAGATGCATGCATTCACATGGATCTGGAGGCTTTATAATTTATTGCAGTCATGTAGAGTATTCATGAATTGATTGCAGAAAAATTGAGTCAGACATTAAAGCTTTTGGATCTGCTTATATGCAGCAAACAGAAAGCACGGAATAGTTTCAAAGATGTGTGTGATTGTGAGTTCACAGGCAGTTTTACCAAAAAGTATTAAGGGTATAGAAAGAATTTTCACTGATGAGTCCGTCCCCTTTATTCATTCATTTATTCCTCACCAGTGTTCTTCACTTTTGTGGAGTGCATTAGATCTACTCAGATTAGTGTTTAGAAAAATTACACTAATGAAACTTAGGGCCATGGCCTACACACAAGAATACCTGTTATTTTAGTGTTGGAAGACAAAGTAAAAGACTTTAGAATTCCCAAAGCGTTTCCTATTACTCCCATTTATTGATGATCTATTATTTAACAGTTTTATGCTTTCAGTATTTGTTTTAAATGAGTATGATCAGGTGAGGCCTATGGATTTAGAAACAGGAAATCTGGGTTACTACAGCTCTGTCAGCTTCAGTTTCCTCGTGTGAATGGGTAATAGAAAAGCTTTTGTCACATATAATCTAAGTAAATTTGTATCTGTAACATGGTAAATATTGGCTGAATCCTATAAGGCTTTTCAGCACCCCTGTGGCTGCTCAGGCCTCACAGAGATGCCTAGAAATTCATCCTTTTGGTCTGAATGCTAGAGTAGGGGTATGAAGAGATGAAGAAGGTAGGATTTTCTTCGTGCTTTCCATCAGGAGCAGCCCCAGAACATGAAGGAGGAAACTGTGGATTAGACGTCCTCCCACGCACCACACATTATATACTAACGTTTCTTAGGAAACCATTTACACAGTTATGACTTTTAGCAACTTAAATAGAAAGTTAAAATAGTTAACAAGACTTTAAAAGTGCACATTACTTTGTTCATTAAATACACCTTAAACACTTCTCCTGCAAACAAATCAACAGGTGTATTTTATAATCAGAGTGTTGTATTCCTATCCTGAACACTCTCCAGTCATTAAATAAAGGTCTCATTGGAATAGGTTTCTCTCACTAGCAAATAATTACTAGTGAGTTTATAACCTGGAATGCCCACGTTTTAGTAAGTGTATTATCTGCTTAGACAGAGATAATATCCCTCAAATTTAGCCTGAGAAATATAATTCTAAGTACTCAGGTGACTATTTGTACCTTTTCAATAGTTCTTCTAATCCTACTCTTTGGTTGTGACAAATGTCATGTTTCTCACTATGTGGTCAAGTAATATCAGACTTCTAGCTATTTATTTCATCTATTAATAGCAAGCACTCATAGGAAACTCCTTCCAAAAAGGGTCAAGGAACTCAAAACATATACAGAGATGCTCAGAGTCATTAAAACAACAATGAAGGAAAGATCAAAGGCCTGAAAAAAGAAAGAGAGTTGCAAGATGGCCCAGGATTAAGGGCATGTTTAAATCCTCAAAAGAAAATTCTCACCATTGCTCAAAGTCAAGTTAGCCTTTATTCCTTCCTTAAGAGAATGTTCTTTATCTATAATCTTAAGTGAATGTTCTGTCCCAGGAAGTAATATGTGTTTCTTAACTTGAATTGCTTTGATGTATGGTTATGCCATCATATGTAACTCACAAAACTGCCCTGCTGGGATGTTCATTATTTAGTATCTAAAGAGCAATAACTCTAATCCTACAGTATTTGAGTTAGTTGTAAAAAAAAATCGATCTTAACAGAGCAGTGAATATCTAGTTTTAATACCTCAGAATGCTGTGTATAAAAGGGCAGAGTATTTTATTGTTTTATTTCTTCAATTATGCTCTACTAATAGTTTTAGTTTTACACTTGACTTCATTTTTGATTGATTATACAAAAATGTCTATGAAATGGACCTAATTATTTTAACTGATTCTATTTCATTTTCTAAGTAGTTCCCAATTGTGAGACTTCCATTTCCATTACATTGGAAATTTTATTCTATGGAGGCCCAAGACATTTATGCATATGACAGGATTATAAACAGTGCATTACGTGAACCCAAGGAAGCTCAATAATTCAAGTCTAAAACCCCTACCCCAAAACATGTATACAATCCCCCAAAAATAATCTAGAAAATTCAAACATATGTGTGTGTGTGTGTGTGTGTGTGTGTGTGTGTGTATTTGTGACTGTCTATATTTTATGGAAATTTTCCTAGACTTTTTTCTTATTGCATTAGTCCTAGTCTTAACTGTACCACTAAGTTGGTGTGAACCACTGAAACTCAAAGAACTTCAATATCCTCTAAGATGGAGATAATAATAGGTATTTGGTTTATCTTATAGGATTTTTCATCATGTTTGAAAGTAGTGAGAGGTGAGAAAGTATTAGGAAATATAAAAATGTAATTTACATAGATATGAAGCTAAGCAGTCATAATTATTATTTGCTAGCTGACACCTTCTTATTTAATTTTACACATAATAGTACATGCTGTGAAGTTCACAATGCTTGGTCCTAGTGGACCTATGAAATTCTATGAAACTTGGTAATAAAAACATTCAGCAGAAATCCAACTGAAGTGACCTTCAGCCTTGAAAGAATTATTACAGTGTTATTATTGTAAAGAAAGAATTTTGCTGAAGAATGTGAGGACAAGCAGCATTTTCCTGGTAGTCAGAAGCAAAAATGCCAGGAATGGTTAATGGGGTAATTTGAGATGCACCCAACTAAGAGTGAGACTCAGTATTATTCCATGGGAATGTTCCTTCCATTGCATAAGGGGTGGCTCACATTAAAGGAAAGAGAAATCAGATGCTGGACCGTTTTCTACTTTCCTAACCAAACATTTAAGTATCTTCTGATGAATCATCATTGTTATTATTTCACAGGAATAGCCTTGCTTCAGAAGACACTTGAATGTCCAACTTTCATTCTCATTTTAAATTTGTATCCAATTCCTGGTTTTCCTCCTGTCTCCAGCTGTGTCCATTCTTACCCTTTCAGAGCATTTATACTTAATATAGCATACCCCTACCTGGACAGATCCAGGTCTAATTCAGTACTTTGCTAAGTCAATAATTAATGTTCTGATATATCAAGTTTTCTTAGTTTGATAAAGAGAATTATTAATTAATTAATGAAAAAGATGAAATGGAACCATCAAAGTTGCATGAGCTCATTTTATAGTAATTCCCAACCACAGAAGTTCTTCCAAGATTTTCAAGCAGTGTCAGAACTTGCAATGTTCAGCTCCAGAGCAAAATTCAGCCCTTTTGTGCTGCAAAATAAGATGTCAAGCCCTGCTCTACATCTTTCTTGCAAGGTCTGTCGCCTGTATGGTATTTATGGTCATTATACCCATATCGCAAGTAAAACTAAGATGACCACTGCTTTGCTTGTTCTGACTTTAGCTTATTCTCCATTTTCTTTTGCATGCTCTCCATGATGAAAGAAGCTGAACAAATTTTTAACCTCTCCCATCTTAAATAATTTGAAGCTTATTTTTCATACACTAGATTTTTCTGGTAAAAGTTTAAATTCTTACAGTGAGGGTTTTCTGTAAATGGGATGTGTTGTGTATCATGGATATCTCTGATATGCCCCAAATATAACTTTTTTAATTAGTGAAGGCTTGGCTCTAAAGCTATATATATCTTTTACATTGACATCTGAATTTCCAAGTTTTATGGAACTATCTTAAAAATACTTCCAACTAATTCAGAGAAAAAAATGGAAGAAAAAACTAATTCAGAAGATCCTTTCAGTATCCTCTCACTTTGGCATGTGCTTAAAATCAGAAACATAAATTTCACTAATATTAAAACATTTCTACAACATTTAGTAATTTGTAATTCTAAAAAAAGTATAAAAAATTAAAACTTAAGATTTAACAATGACTGCTGAAGTTACAAATCACTTCTGTACATCTGGGATTTTACAGTGGATATTTCTGTCTTGTACATTTTATCTTGTTATATTTCCACCAACTGTTATTCCTTTTGCTCTCATTTAGCTTTATCCTGGATCACAGTTTAGAGGAGATGTAGTCTTATAAGACAGAAAGTGTTTCAAGATGCCAGAGTGTGTCTTCTGTTTTCTAGATGAATATTTTAAAGAATTTTGGGAACACCAGATCAGATTACTTCTTCTGAGTTATACAAACAACTTTAATATCCAGGCAGCTCTGTAAAACTTTACATACTTTACTTCATAGCTCCTGTTTTCCTTGACACCTCATCTTTGGTTGTTATTGGTTCTGTATTATTTTTCTAGCCAGAAAATGCAAAGGAAACAATGATTCATGCCATGTGAAAACTTAGCTATAATACTGACTATTCATTTCTTAGCATTCTCTGAACTGTAAACCAAGGGGACTTGATTAAATCATTCTATTAATTTAATGCCAATCTCATGTTTAAAGACAAAGAAGTCCTTTAGCAATTAAAGGAAAAAATCAAAATTCAAATGTTTTCTTTGGCTCACTAAGCATATTTGCCATTTTATTGGGTTCATTTCCAAGAAGTAGAATGAGACAATCTGAAATTTTGCTAGGAGGGAATGCTAAAAATGAGGAATCACAT
This sequence comes from Aotus nancymaae, assembly GCF_030222135.1. Classification (NCBI taxonomy): domain Eukaryota; kingdom Metazoa; phylum Chordata; class Mammalia; order Primates; family Aotidae; genus Aotus; species Aotus nancymaae. Next base: position 10,865,107 of record NW_026988450.1, on the reverse strand, counting down.
TGTCCTGAAAAATTCTCATAGACTTCTGATGTGCACTGCTGAAATTCTGAGCCTCCCCCTTCGAAGTCTGACACATTTCTAATCTCCAGCTACATAGAAGTTCTTTCATGTCATGGAAGAATTAATGCACTTCCCTCAAGAAATCTAACTTACTCACACATGATAACAGTTACTCGTGAAAAACACTGAAGGATCTCAGATAACCATCTGTGCTTCTAGCTGTTACTTTATAAGAAGATAAAAATGGGACAGGGTCAAACTTAGACACTTCATAAGCTCACCATGACTCCTATAAAGGATGTAACAAACACCTACCACTTTTACATCATACCATTTAGTGACAATTATACTCCATAAAATACATTGTATCGAGTCATAACTAGTGATATTTTTTTGTTATTGTGTTACTGATAAATCATGGATCATGATGAAATATCCTTGATTGTTTCTCAACATAACATATAATCATCAATTATTTGTGTCAAACAATTTCTTTACTATTTCATAAATTGCTTTCTTCCCTCCATCCCACTGCCATTGCCCTTTCCTGGACTGTGTCACTGCCAATCTTCCTGTAACCACCCTCACTAGCTGTTCTCCAACCCATCGTCAACCCCACAACCAGAGATAATTTTCTGAATGACATCTCATCTCAACCCATTGCTTAACATCTTTGAGATATCCAAGGCTTCTGATTCTAAATTAGGAAATTTCATATTTGGATTTCCACGCTAGGAAAGAGTGAAAAAAGTAGTAGACAGCCAGGCATTTAAACTAGAAGACGGATAAGGACTGAGTTATGGCAATCATCCCTAAGTCTAGATTAGAATTTAGCATCATTAGGATTTAGGAATGATACAAAGGCAATGTCATCCTGAGTTTAAGATCTGGATCCCACTGTTTCAAGATCAGGCTTTGTCCTAGGTCTTCAAAGTGGGGTCTCCAGACAAGCAGGATCAACACCATTTGGGAACTTATTAGAAATGCACATTCAGCCCCACCCCAGACCAGGAATGGGAAATTATCAGCTGAGGCCCTATTAATCTAGGTTTTAACAAGCCTTCCAGGTGATGCTAATGCCTGAAGTTTGACAGCCATAATCCTAGACAAAAAGATGAATCTAAGCCTCCATATTGGAATTAAGGGGCCCAGCTATGAAAAGAGACATTCTTCCAAGTCTACAAAGGAGGAATTTTATGCTGGGAGCACTTAAAGCAGTGGATCCTATCTACACTGCACGTTACAGTCACCCAGGAAACTTAAAACTACTGATGCCTAAGTCTTACCACAGTCCAATTACATAAGAACCTGTGAGGGTGGGGGCCTTGCAGTGAAGGGTTTAAAAATAACCCAGGTGATTCTTATGTACACTCAGGGCTGAAAACACTGATTTAGGAGGATCTGACCCCACGTAGGATCCTCCACTGCCTAGCTGAATAAACATTTTTGTACTCCCATTTTTAGGATTATAGCTATACTGCAGCACAAAATCTGGACCAGTTTACCTACCCACACTTCTAGAACCCAGAAACTTAAATGCAAGAGCCATTCTACTGCTCAGTAGCAAGGGCACCTTCCACATGGTCAATGCGGCTGTCCCAGCCAGAAGTGCTGGTGACACGCTTGTGCCTGCTCCTATACCTCCTCCTGTCCCCTGCTCCAGGCTGCTTCAAATAGGCGCTCATGCATCATGCCCTATAAGATAAGCAACTCTACAGAGTCATGCCTTACATTTTAACTCAGGCTGGAAAATATAAAGTAAGATCTTGTTCTGTGTCTTATGACATAACTCTCCTCTTTCTCAAGTTCTATTATACTGCTTCAAGTCTTAGGTCATAAATCATTCCAAAGTAATCTTTCATAGTTTGACATTGCTTTCAGTATTAAAACAACCACAAAGTGATTATCTTTGATGTTATTTTACTCACCTCTTTTGACTCATGATAAAGGTAACTATCAACTTGATAATTGATCTTTAATTTTATATAACCATCACTGATACACCATATCACTTCCTATGCTCAGCCATACAATGATATAATTTACACAATAAAAATGGGATATTTTACAACATAAGGTGATGATCTTGGATATAGCTAATCAAAGTGTGGTTCCCCAGCCCAGCAGATTGACACCACTTGGGAGTATAGAAGAAAAGCAAAATCACTTGCCAGACTCAGATTTACATACAGATGCAAAATTTATTGAGAATCCCGTACAAAATCCCATGTAATCTTGTTGCATATTAAAATTTGAGAAACACTCATCTTGGAAATGCTGTGGAAATGGGTCCAAATTGAGATTAGAGAAACAAAGTTACTTAGTAATAATGCATCTCCCCAACATTTGACATGCTAATTAAAATTACAAATAAATTAGACATTTTTCCTTTATTTAATGGACAATGAACTCAAAATTAACATACATGGAGGAAACTATAGTCTCAGGAAGTTAAAGCCTACATCATCGTTCTCCTCACACAAAATATACCCTCCAGTTACATGGGACTACAGCGTGTTTCAGGATGCAAGGAGCCAGCCACGAGGTCAAAGCACATCAAGACAAGGATCTGCTGCTACCAGTGCTGAGCCAATAGCAGAATGTGGGGGCACTTCAGCATTTGATTTAGCCATTTAACAAACATTATGGAACATCTACCATATGACAGAAACGGGATTAAGTACAAGGAATTCTTGTCTTCAGTTTGTTCACTGTCTAGATTTTAAAGACAGGCATGGGAACAATTACAATGCAGCTTGCTAAGTGCTATAAGATAGCCAGGCACCAGTATTATAGGGGGTTAAAAGAGGAAGCCCTAAATTGACTTGCAAAGAGTGAGCATAGTCAGGCATAACTTCTTAGAAGGGTGATAGGTGTCAATCTAAGTACTTGGAGGTGAGTGTAGTTGAATTCCAGAAGGACATAATCATTAGTTTATGAGTTATCTGAAGTAATTGTGGAACAATGAGACTTGCAGATGAAATCAATAGTCAGAATTAATTGACTAGTATTTAACAGGAAGCCTTGAAGGAGAGAAAGATGTTGTGATGCAGGCCACAGATGGAGAAATAAAACCTTGAAAAGATCAAAATACTTCTTTCCTATGACTAACGGAAAGGTAGGTGATTACCTTGTAAGTGAGGAGGATATTCAATTGAGGGGCTTTGCACTTGAAGGCTCCTATTTTATTTTTTCTGTGAGAAAGAATGCAAAAGCTTCTTTTCAGAAAAGAGTGAGATGGGCTGGAAAAGGCAACAGAGACGGGCTTTGCGAATCAAAATTGCTGTTTTACATAATGAGAAATGGAATTTACAAGAGACGCTTTAAAAGGAGCTGGTGAGGATCCACATGCGGTCGAAAATCATGACTTTGTAGTGGCAACAGTCTTTCAGGCTGTGGAATTTTGTAAAACAACGTCCAGCACTGTAGACATAGAAATTCAGATATTGATGTTTGGATTAATTGAAGATTACAGGAGTGTGCTGCACATGCAGCACAAAGACAGAGGTAGAAAGATCCTGAAGATGATGTCAAGAGTAATTAATGTGATAAACTATGTACTTTTTAAAACTAATTTGTATGTGTATCATCTGGAGGCCTTGTTAAAATGCAGATTCTGATTCAAATCCCTATTTCTGAAAAAAATCCCAGGTGACGTTTGTTCTGGCATTCCAGAGACTACACTTTGAGTTAACAAGGTTCTAAGCTGTAAAAAGGAAGAATTAAAACCAAAAGTGGTGATGGCCTGGAAAAAAAGAGATGGAATAAATATACTGAATGTCAAAAAGCAATTATACCACTTTATACTCATTAGAATGGCTATAATTATAAGAAATATTTTTTAAAACCCACAGAAAATAGCAAATGTTGGTAAGGTTGTGGAGGTATTGGAATTCTTGTACACTGCTGGTGGGAATGTAAAATGGGGCAGCTGTGGGAGAACACAGTATGGCAATTCCTCCAAAAAATTAAACATAGTATTAACACATGATCCAGAAATTCGATTTCTAGGTATATTCCCCAAAGAATTGAAATCAGAGACTCAAACAGATATTTCTCCATGTTCCATCAGCATTGTTCACTACAGCACAAAAGGAAAACAACTCAAACGTCCATCAACAGATGAATAGATAAACAGAAAATGGTATACATCCAAAAGAAAATTATTTTTCTTTAAAACAGAAGGAAATTCTGACACATGTTATGACATGGAAGAATGTTGAAGACATTATCCTAAGTGAAATAGGCCTAACATGGCATGATTTTACTCATATGCAGTATCTGGAATAGTCAAATGCAGAGTGACAAGAAGTCTATTGTTGGTTACCATGGGCTGGCAGGGGACATGCAAGGGTAGTTTGAGGGGTAGGAGAATAATGGGGAGCAATTGTTGAATAGGTACAGGGTTTCTGTTTTGGATGATGAAAAATTCTTTAAAAAATACAAATGCCTAAATTTTTCTTGCAGATAGTCCAGCTTAACTGGTTTGGAATGCAACCTGAGCATCACCTAAATCTCATCTTGAATTGTAGCTCCCATAATTCCCACGTGTTGTGGGAGGGACATGGTGGGAGATAACTGAATCATGGTGGGGAGTTTCCCCTATACTGTTCTCATGGTAGTGACTAAGTCTCAAGAGATCTGATGTTTTCATAAAGGGTTGCCCCTTTTGCTTGGCTCTCATTCTCTTTTGTCTGCTGCCATGTAACATGTGCCTTTCACTTTCTACCATGATTGTGAGGCCTCCCAGCCATGTGGAACTGTGAGTCCATCAAACCTCTCTCTCTTTGTAAATTACCCAGTCTCAGGTATGTCCTTATCAGCAGTGTGAAAACAGACTAATACAAAGTTCCCAAGGCGATTCTATTATGTAATAAAATTTAAGAACCACTAGATCAGAGGAATTTCAACAGAAGAGCAAAAGGATTTTAAAAATTAAGAGTTATAACCGCAGGAGAATAGTTTTATATTCAGTTTTGAGGAAATGATGCAGAAGCCCAGCATTTTGTTTGCTTTTCTTTCTGGGAACTAGTTTTTAGAACTGTCTTAAGAGAAAAAAAAAATGGATTTGTTCTTGTAATTCTACTCTGTCACAGATTTTGAATGGCATTGTAGAAGATCTTATCACAGGCTCTATTTGGTCAGGGTCAGCCAGGAGCCTGGGCTAACTCAACATGAGAGTACAGAGAGGTACGGGGTGAGGGGAAAACTTCCCCTTTGCCTTCTGAAGGTTTGCTAAAAAAAAAAATCAAGTGTCCAAGGACAGATTAATAGGAAAAAAGGCATACAAATTTATTTGATAATAGTTTTACAAGAGCCATCAAAATCAATATCCAAAGATACAGGGAAAACCATCCATTTTTACACTTCGGTTCAATGATGTATGAAGAGCCGTGTAAAATACAACTGGGCAGAAAGGGTATGATCGAATGCTGAAAGACTGACTGGGGAAACCCAGCAAGGACTTCCAGCTTCTTGACTTCTCTGTGCAGCATTCCTCCCTCCCAGGCATGAGGTAGGACTCTCTGGAATGAAGGTCTTAATTTCTTTGTGGCCAGCTGTTACACAAAAAGGTGGGGGTTCCTGGAGGCAGAGAAGTTAAAGCAATATTTTGAGCCTTTATGGCAGACTTTGGGGAAAAAGCGTTCTGGTTTCTATGACATACTTTAGGGAAGAAGAATTTTAGTTTCTACGTTGCCTGAGTGGAGAAGGACGGGAGAGAGGACAGGAGGGCAGGGGAAGGCCAGAGAGAGACTTTGCTTTGGGGGCTGCTTCTGAGGACTTCACTTTGGGGTGTTGTTTTCAGAGCCCCAAAAAGCATATTGAGTTCGCTCTGTAATGTGCTTTTCTCCCGTTGTGACTGCATTCAGCTTCTTACTTCTGCGAATTTATATATTTCAAAAGAAAAATAAGATTTGGAATCAAAAGAAAATCAATAGGGATAATAAACATTGTTATTTTCTTAACATCTTGTTTTTGTTTGTTGAAGAAGTTGAAATTTCTGGGAAAACCAGCCTATAGCAATGCACAATAATCACTGAATAAATGTAGCTACCTATCATAAGTGATACAAAATTACTTTGTATGAAAAGGAAATCTTTTAATAACTAGCACCTTTCTGCAAAGTCTATTTTAGAAGTCCCTGAGATGAGGTAAACATCATAAAGAAGCAAACTAAGGTTGTACAAATACCCAATCAGACTCTCTTTCAAGATCTTTGATGTCACCTATTTCCAAAGAGTCCAAAAGGTCTTAGACATCTACTCTGATGTTTAATTAGAATGACTTTAAGCCATCTTCCTTTCAAGGATACATATATATGTTCTTCTGCATTTATACATAAAGCCAGTGATTTCAGTGCAATCCTTGATAAAGCATGAGATTACAGCACTGACCCTCTGCTTAAAGACTGTGAACATTTTTTTTGTGTACAGTGGTGAGTATTATTCCAAGTTACTTAAGTTCTATTTTTAAATGTAAAAATAAGGGAAGAGAGAGTCCTTTCCGTTTCCCATATATATTTATAATGCTAAAAGACAATATTAGTAATTTATCCTCAGTACTATAGGCAGGTGTCAAAACCAAACCATGCCATCATATGAACATGACCCAAACTACCTTCTTCTGATTTAAACACTCTCACCAGAAACTAATATAATTAGATTCAAAATCATTTCTCAAGCCCTGAAAGAAGGTATTCACATGCTTATTGATTTTAAGGCAACAGAATACAGGCAAGCAATACATAGTACAAAGGCATTTTGCTACTTGTATTATATTGTATGTAATTACATTGTTAATAATGCCATTGGATAAGATAAAATAAAGCTTATTTTGTGGAGAAGTATGTTCCCTGTTTAGAACCTATCCTTTTTATGTGGCCTTGAACTACACAGCCATCCAAAGAAACTTTCCAGTGTGTTTAGCTAAAATTCTCCCAGTTATAAGTTACTCTCTAACAGTAACTTGGGCACTTTCAAAGGCTCATTAAATCTTTCTGGTCCCTGGGGTATCACTAAAGAAACTGCTACAATAATTTGCTAAACTGTATCCTTGAGACTTTAAAAAGTTCTTGTTGCTTACAAAAGGACTAACTGAATCTCAAAAAAAAATTACTTCCTACCAGGATATGGCTAAGACCCTTTGTTTATTGTTCCAAGAAGGATTTAAGGGGGTTAAATCAATTATTTGCTTTAGACACACTCTGTGATCTAAAAACAACTACTATATTTTTTATTATCAGAGTTAAAAAAAAATGCACTAATCTGACTGTTCTCTACTCACTAGTAAGTCTGCCCATGAGGAGAATTGTCTATTTAAATGGTATAAGGAGCTTGGTCTGCCTTTAATTCCAAATTGGCTGCCTTGGAAATGCATCAGCTGTTTCTTTAAGGCCCAAAGAAGTTTTATAAACATTGCTCTAAGTTTAAGTGAAACTAGAACTATCTTCAAACTCTTAAATGACATAATCTAAATAAACTAAACTAACATCTCTAAAGGAATTTCCATTACAGTAATGGGAGAAGAGATGAAACGCCACATTAAAAGTTATGTGATCTTGCTTCAGTGTTTTTTCAGTGTTTGTATTTGTTAATTAGCCTCCTCTACCATCTTGTACTGTTTTTCAACCAAATAAAGTATAGAATCAAGCTCACGTGGCTTTACATGCCTAAAAATGTCCCCCAGAAAACAGTCCTTGGAACTAGTAGTAAAGGAGGAACTGGGAGAAAGCTAGACCTAAAAATTAAATCTGGCATTCACACACAGATCAAAATTAAAATCACAAGGAGAAAAATCAACAAAAGGCCCTAGTGTATCCCTCAGCCCCCTGCCCTATTCTTGGCATTCTGTACAAAGGGGAGATTGGAATCTAGCCGTGTGTGTAGTCAGTGATACGCACATTCCAAATATACAGGTTTGGGGAAGTACTGGCCTGAAAGAAAAGATGTCATAGAAACCTGGCGTAGGCAACACCCTCCCCAACTTTACACTCATGCCCTCAGACCCAGGCAAAACAATAGGTAGATCCTAAAAATAACTTGCCAGATGCCACAAAGTTACCTCTAGCAAAATGGCTTATGCCTGACTCGTAGGACACTCATGACTTAAAGTATAGGATTTTACAAAGCTACAAGTGGTATTATCATCCCAGTTTACAGATTAGTAAAGTGAAACTCATAAAGATCAAACAACTTGCTGAGTCACAGAGCTATTAAATAGCAGAAGCAAGATCAGGAATTCCTGTTTTAGCTCATTCCAGATCCCATGTTAATTCTACCATATTGAGATATCTAGAGAAGAGTTCATAGACTTTAGAATAGTAAATATTACTCAGCCTCTGCAATCTCCTACTTTTGTAAACATACGTTACCAAGGCTTCTCAGGCCCTAAAAGCAGAAACATTATCAAATACGTGCATAGAACACTGAACCAAATGTGTTATTCCTACAGAACTATTTAGAGCCCTTAGAATAGAAACGTGCCCCATGAATCTCCAAAATGTGGGCAAGAGAAGCTTTGGTTTTCCTCTGAAGGACATTTTATAGGACTCATGTTCCAAGAAATACATTCAGGTAGGTGTCTGCAAAATCTTGCTGGCCTGGAAAAGTCAGTTTCTTTACAGTGAAATTGTATATCTCTGTTCTCATCTATTTTATGGTTATTGAAAGTTTAATTCTCAGAGGTCAATCTATATCCCTTTTGTCCAAAAATGATGAGAAAACTCATTCTTCTCCCTTGTAGCCTAAAAGTATTGAAACCATTTATGGAAACCTGAAATGTGAGAGCAGAAATCTTCACAGTTCCTTCCCTCTACCCTGGGAATAGTGAAGTTATTTTCAGCACTTCCTCTAGAGTTTTGCAGACCTAGGGTCAACCCAGAGGAAGACCTTCTATTGTTTTTCACACTTCTGTCCTCTGATTTCTCCCTCTGCAGCTCAATTTTGTTTTCTTAGTCTTCATACATTGCTATTTTCTTTCCTTCCTCCTCCACTTTTAAAACATGTATCTGAATTTGATACAGAAGTGAGGAACATGTGTACTTCTGACGTGGTTTTTTTTTTTTTGGCCAGGCTATAGGATACATTGATATTCCACCGACAGCATTGGCCTAGAAAAAATGCAGTCTTTCAATAAGTTCTGTGTATACAAGCAGTGAAAACATTCATCCGTGATGTTTGGAGCTGCAATGCAGTGGTTTCGAGGTGGCCATGGGTTAGTTACTGACTTATCTATGCCTTAATTTCCTCATCTTTAAAATAAGGATATAGAATTACTTACCTCATCAGGTTGTTTCATGTATTAAATACATAAAATGTACTTAGGACAATGTCTAGAACACAGTAATTACTCCATAAACGTAATTGTTGTTTGTGCAGTGCTACATATATGGAGCTCTATTCTACAGGAACAACTGCAACCAAGATTAGAGTAGGTGTACCATGTTCTCCTTCTGCCCTAGTCAGTTGGCAAGGGCTTCCTCATCCTGGAACAAGCCCTTCCTCCTGACTGGAGCAGAAGGAGAACCATAGTAATCGGTGCCGTTCACATTGTAAGATGGACTGGAGGGCCAATTTGGGGACATACTCAGTAGAAGCGTACAGTGTCATTTAAAGAAGCTGAGGGTTGAAACACTGTGGCCTGTAGGACTGACTCCTACCTTGAAGATTAGGTGGGAGATCTCACTGCATCTTGTTAACTAATTCAGTAATTAAGAAAATCGTTCTTGAAAGCCTTTGTTTATATCCATGCATTTTTCTCTTAGATTAAATTTGTACAAATGGGCTATTGAATTCAAACTCATATTTTAAGACTTAGATTCATATTAAATTTCTTTCCACCAAAAAAGTTGCCAGTTCTTGCTCCCATCAACAGTGTACATGAATGCCTATTTTCTTATCACCTTGGCCACACCAGGTTTCTCGTATTTTCAAACATTTTTTTATCTGATAAATAAAAATGTAACTATTAACTTTGTCTGTTTTGAATCACCAGTCAGGTAAACATCTTTACATAGTCTACCGAATATTTGTATTTCTTTGTAAATTGTCTGTTCACAGCATTTGTTAATTTTATAATAATCAACTCTTTTTGCTTCTCTTCCAGACACTATTCTTATTTAGTTGGAAAAGCATTCATTTTATATGTTTTCTTCTAATTTTATGATTTCTCATGGTTTTATTTATATATTTCAATTTTATTTTTGTATTATATTTTCCAATTATTTTAAAGACAAGCATTAAACAATTTGTGATCCTCTGACTTTAATGGAAATATATCTAGATTTAATTCTATAGGGGTTATAGATTTGAAATATTTAATATATTAAGGAAGTATAATCTAATAAGACAGGTTACTAAACTATTAAAATAATTAATTATATTTGTAGATGTCTTTTCTCCCCTTTTTTGTAGATTTCTTAATATAATGTCTCCTTGTACTCATCATAAGCCCTACTTAGTCATAACTTATTACTATATGTATTTTTTAAAATGGCGATGGGTTCAATTTTCTATTTCATTTTCGTGAATATTTACATAAATGTAGTTGGCCTGCAATGATTTAACATTGTACTGAAAGTTCTAATAAATAAGAAATAGGAGTTATAAATATTTATATTCATTTAATTTTACATATCTATATTTATATCTGTACATACACACACTAGAAACCATTAGAAAGTTGATAAAGCAATTTCAGTTCAGCATCTTTTAAAGATAATTTTATGGCAAGACTTTTCTTTTAAAGTAACAACATAGTAATGTGCCATTAAAGTTTTTCTCAATCTTAGTTGATTTTTTAGAATTAAAATAATGTAAAATATGAAATCATCCATTTCATGAATACTTTTTTATTTATTAGGATAGAGTTTTATATATTTATCTTATAATTATCTACTAATTCATATTTTTTCTACATCTGTGTTTTCTGTTACTTACATAACACATTTGCCTTATCTGTTTAGCTTTCAAAGAATATGCTTCAGGATTTATTAATCAGTTAGTCTCCTATATTCTAAATCATTAATTTTTTAGCACTGCTAATTGTTTTCTTTTTCAATATTTTAATTTATTTTATTAATCTCTTTCTAATATATACATTGACTCAATATTTTCTTTCTTAGTTATCTAAATACTAAAAAGCTTAATATTAAGGTTTTTAAGGGTATTTTCCTACTAGCACATATGTTTCTTTTAGGATTTTAATATGGACTCTTCTCACTGCTGTTAATTTCTGATACTCTATATCCAAGTGGCTAGGAAATTTTTAATTTTTGTTATTAACTTCATATATAACTTATTTCCTCATTGAATATGGCCTGTATTTTTTCCTTTGGGGAATTTCTCCTTTGTTGGAATCCATTTTATTTTCATTTTATTTTTAAACTGCCAACGTTTACTAAAACCAAGAACATTTTAGTATACACACATATGTACATACATATACGTGTGTGTATATATATATCAACATATGTACACATATATACCCCTTTTATATAATCTCAAAATTATATTTGGATTATCTAAAATGATTTCAAATTTTTCTTTTTCTGTCAAACACTGAGAACCACCTATTGCGTTTTTGTCAATTGTGCCTTATATTTTCACTAGTGTTTGGCTATATATATTTTGATATTATCTTATTTATCTCAGACAATAACTACAGATTTTATCCTTTTTAATCGAGAAAATTGCTCTCTTTATTCTGGTAAATGCTTTTGGCCTAAAATTCCACTTTGTTTGATGTTAATATAACCCCAGTGACCCCAGACGTCATTAGCCTGTGGGTACTAAAGATGCTCCATTAATATTAATATCCTAATTTGCTAGCTCATTAACCCCTACCTGTATAACAGTAGGACCTTGACCTCTACTTAGGAAGTCCCTAGGCAGTATCTGACATGTACTCTGGAATCAGTAATCTACTCTTCATCTCTGCTGACTGCTCTTTGAAGATAGACTCCAGGTCCTGTTAACTTTTGCTGCTACTATGTATAACTGCCTCCAGGCCACAGAGACGTTCAATCCTCCTGGTGCACAACAGTGAGAGTGTCTTCTGTGAAAGCAGAGAGGAAATCTCTTAGAGGGGTTCCCTCATAAGTTGCTTCATTCGGGAATCAGTGAGACCTTTAGTTGTATTAACATTCAATCCTTCTTTTTCCCAAGACACATGTCTGTTGAGAGAAATTTGAGTAACAATTGCTTAATTCAATACAAACACTCCTCTTCAACTCCAGGCCTGATGTTAATTCTGATCATCATGCTAATCTCTTTCCACAGATGACAATTCTCTCAAGGACCCACCTCCTTAAAATTTGTATTCATTTGGAATACCTTCTCTTACATTTTGAAAGATAAGACTGTAAAATAAAGTTTTTGTTTTTAAGAGTGCCCTTTACTGTGCTAGGCATATTATGAGTTATCTTATTTAAATGTCATGACAACTGTATGACACAGGAGATCTTATTCTCATTTCACAAATAAGAAGAGTGAATATAGTGAGGTTAAGTAACTTGCCCACATTGAAAGAGTTAGCTGCTACCTTAGACACCAACCTTCCATATTGCTACTTCCTCAGTCTTGAGTGCTTTGTTTTATTCATCTTTCTGATGGCTGAAATATGTCATCACATACATTTTTCATGCAAAGTATTTTAGGTCATTTACTTTCTGACTCTTTAAATAGAAGTATTATATAATGTCTTTACTATGACTATATTTATGATTGACAATACTTGGATCATGTTTTCTCTCATAAACTAGCATATAACATAATGTATAAAACTATAGCATGTAATTTTAGTGCATAGGAAACTACAGCATATATGAAATATAGCATTGTGTATAAAAATTTAGAAAAACGATCACCAGGGTCATTTCCTTAAAATGCAGAATTCTGGTAGGAGTCTGTATAATTCTCATGTAGATGGTTTGTAACCACATCTTGAAAACCACTGTATGATGTTGATATTACTGGTTGGCATCAAAAGACAGCTCAAGTCCTTACTCTCATAATCACTAGTTTTGAGACACTAAACATCTTATTTAACTTCTCTGAGCCTGAGTTTACTCATCTGTAGAATGTGACTAATGATAATGTCTATAACTTTCAGTTGCTTTGAAGGTTAAATAAAATAATGCCTGTAAATACATAGCCCAGTTCTGAAAAAAATTAAGTGATAAATGTTTGCCATTTTTATAATAAATATTATTATAGTCGTCATGCCACTATCTACCTTTACATGTTATAAAAATAATAATATATCCAATAAATCCCCCATTTTTTCTTTAATGTTTTTCTATTTGGATGCAAAGTGTACCTTCCTCTATAATTTTTTTAAAGTACCTGCTTAAATGTGCTTTTGTTTGCTTTATTAATTTTTCGGGTTCATAATGGCCTCACTGATGCTACACTTTAGTTAAAGAAAGTTTTTATTCTATTTTGTTTGTTAATAAATTTTCTGTTCTGAGAATTAATTTTTCAAACTCTTTCTATTCTTGAAAGCTTCAAAAGTATGTACATTAAATTGTCAATTTGAAGGCAGTGCCAATTCTATTTTTTATCATTTCTAGTGCCATATAAATTATCTTATAGGGTTATTAATTTCTACAGTTCTTTCAATTGATCTGACAGGTCTTCTAAAAATTCTATCTATTATCTCACTTTTCTTTTTTCTTTGATAAAACTGACATTTTCTTAAATTTATTTAGGATTTAAAAACAGCAGAAATCTAAAATTTATGTTTCTCATAGCAAATATCTTGCACTGGAGGGACTAAAGAGATAGACCATACTTGGATTTATAGAAGTATGAAATATAGATTTTCCACTTAGATGTTTAACAAAGTGATGAAATCTAGAAGAGCAGAGTTAGGCACATGGTAGAGATGGAAATTTTTAATTTAATGAGTTTTGGTTATATGTGAGAAATCCAAATAGAGTTGCCTAACAGAGCACTGAATATTCATGCCTGGATTTCAAATAAATTCTGTCTACAGATGAGTATTTCAGATACAACTGTACACTGGATTTCAAATAAATTCTGTCTACAGATGAGTATTTCAGATACAACTGTACACTTGATAATGGGAGCAAGGGAAATCACTCAGAGAGAAGCTATAGAGGGACAGGAGACAGGGCTGACAGTGGAACACTGGAGAATAACCCTGTTTCAAGGATGAGTTGAAAGATGAAGAATATCCACCCAACTGTGAAAAGAGTAAAGAGAGGGAGGAACTTAGCAGAAAAGACTGAAAGAGAACCATTCTGACAAGTGGAACAGAAGCCAAATAGCATGAGAAGTTGGCAACCACTAGATTTGCAAAATAATATGGAAAATGTGGAAGAATAGGCATTGATGCAATATTATAATAAGAAAGGTAGAAAGAAATCAGCTATAAGTTTAGGCTATCCCTTCAATACATTTTCTACATAGAGAAGAAGAGAGACAAACATGGGATAGATCGGGTGTTAATTCTCATTGAAGGTCAGGAGTCAATTGAAACAAAGAGGATGGAAATACAAGTAGAATGAGAATAATTAATGGAGAGAAGTTCAAATGATATGAGAAAGAATGGGATAGAGGACACTTCTGAGACTGGACAGAAGGGAGAAGTACACATGTGGACTCAACAGGTTTGTTGGAGAGGAGAGTCAGAATGTTAGAAATGTCTGTGTAAGAGTGAGTCAGAGGATTTAAAGAAAACTATAGAAAGGTTGTATTGATTTTAGTGAAGGTGCTGGCATTAAAGAATGTCAAAGCCATTTGTGTGTCCATATCAGATCAACAATAGTAAATTCTTAAGCCAACCAATTTACACAGTTGTGTTGTTTTTTTTCTAAAATATTTTATATCTTGGATACACTGGTAAGTATTTGCAGGAATCATATGCCAGAGAAGGGGGAAAGGAACTGGATCAGTACAAAAGAGAGCCCAAAGTCTTGACTAACTGGGATCCAAGCTAGAGAGGTATACTAGGCACCTGACATATCTATGGAGCTCTTCAGGAAAAATGCAGCTGTGGATTGCCATGCTTCATGATGGACCAGCACTGTCATCCAGACACCCATTGGGTAGTCAGGAATGGGCACTCAAAGGCAACCAACTACGTGTAGAACTATGAAATGTACCTAGCACAAAAGGGTATGGTCCCAAAAGTGGTGTCTTAGTTTGTTGCAACGTAATTAATCCACTTTCTCTGGGAGATGTACATGATGTAGTAGGAATATGCATGATAAAACAACACATGAATTACAGTATATGACTGTGAGAGAAAACTTAACACAAAGAAAAGCAAAAAAAAAAAAAAAGCCATGAGGAGTGAGTTGGCTGGAAACTATAAAGAGAATGAGAAATAGAAAGATTAAGTTAAAAATTTTTTAAAAAATTATCTAGAGTAGCTAAGTCCTGAGTACAAAAAAATGACAATTCTTAACTACAATTACTAGAATATTAAATGGAATTATAAGTTTATACTTTTTTCATAATAGTTTGTAAGATTCTTGAGAATAAGGGCCATATTTCACATATTATATGCATAAAACATAGTAATTTTTTATTCCAGTTTGTTTCTTAGCAAAAGTAAAGCATAACAAAATAATGTTGTATTATTTCTTATATAGTTGAGTCAATAGTTAACACCAGAATTCAGGGTGAGAGGTTTGCTTACTTTCCCTTTTGAGACAGAATCTTTCTGGCTCTACCACCCATACTGGAGTACAGTGGTGTAGTCTTAGCTCACTGCAACCTCTGACTTCTGAGTTCAAGCGATTCTTATGCCTCAGCCTTCTAAGTAGCTGGGACTACAGGTATGCACCACCACGCCTGGCTATTTTTTTTGTGTTTTTAGTAGAGATGGGATTTTGCCATGCTGTCCAGACTGATCTCAAACTCCTGAATTCAAGTGATCCACCTGCCCGGGCCTCCCAAAGTGCTAGGATTGCAGGTGTTAGCCACTGCACCTGGGTAATTTTTTAGGTTTAGTAGAGATGGGCTTTCTCCATGTTGGCCAGGCTAATCTGAAACTCCTGACCACAAGTGATCTGCCCATTTTGGCCTCCCAAAGTGTTGGGGTACGGGTGTAAACCACTGTGTCTGGCCTGCTTCATGTATTTTCTAAAAAAATTATAGACTTGGAGCCATTTTACTACTTTATAGGCATTAACATTCAAAAGCTGATACTAATTGGTTAAGATATTGTTTTAGGTTTTATCAAAATTCTTTTTCAAACAAGCCTATTTTCAAAATAAAAATTAGTATTACCAGTATGGGTTATCTCTGATGTCTTAAATACCTACTACAGTGTAGTAAGCTTGAGATCCAGCAGTTGTTAAAGGCAATCAACTCCCATTGCAGAATCTTTAAAAATAACAATAAAAGTAATAATATCAATGTAATTAGCTCTTGAGCAACATGAGAGTTGGGATGCTGACCCACCCTATGCAATTAAAAATCCACATATAAACTTTGACTCCCCCCAAATCTTACTAGTCTACTGTTGACCTGAAGATTTACCAATACACACAGTTGATTAACATATATCTTATATGTTATATACAAGATACATATATTCTCTCTATTCTCATAATAAAGTAAGCTAAATAAATGTGTTTATATAAATTATATTTAAATTTTTTAAATTATATAAATATGTTATGGGATATTTATATTTATCTAGCTTACCTAAATGTGTATGTTATGCTGTATTTTCATAATAAAGTGAGCTAGAGAAAAGAAAATATTTTAAAAATCATAAGAAAGATAAAATATATTTACAATTCATCATGTGGAAATGGATCTTAAAGGTCTTCATCGTCATCATCTTCACATTGAGTAGGCTGAGGAGGAGGAGAAAAAGGAGGGGTTGGTTTTGCTGTCTCAGGGGTGGCAGAGGAAGACACAGAGGAGGTAGAAGTGGCAGCAGGAGAGGCAAGCACACTTTGTGTAACTTTACAGAAATGTAGAATAATTTCTCTCTGATATTTTTGCTTTTTCATTTTCCCAAAAATGTTTCTATATAGTATCAATTCTTCTTCCATCATTTTAGTTTCAATGCCTATGTCACCGAAGCGTTCTCGTCATAAGTAAGTCAAAAGCAGTCTTTAATAATCGGAACTTTTCTGCAAGATTGTCTAACATCAGTCTGCTTCTATGTCTTCTTCCTCGTAGTCTGACACTACTTTAGAAGCACTCATCTCTGTCTAGTTGTTTTCTGTTACTCTGGTGTGGTGCCTATTAGCTCTTGAATTTTTGAAGAGTCACATCATGAAACTCTTCACCGCCACTGCCACTATCTTTTGTTTTTTATCATTTCCATGAATCTCTCTCATTATTTCATTGATTGACTCTTATAAATCCTGTAGAAGTCATGTACAACGTGTGAACACAGTTTTCTCCAGAAGAAATTTATTGTTTGGGGCTTGATGGCTTTTATGTCTTTTTCCATAACAATTCTGGTGTCTTCAATGGTGTGATATTTCCAGACTTTCATGATGTTATTTCATTAGACTGCTCTCCTGTAGCATTGGCAATCCTTTCCATGTAATACTGTGTGTAGGTCTGGATTGGAGATGTGTTTGGAGACAAGTAGACCACCTAATGCCTTCAGTTTTGAACTTATGGGTTTCTGGGTGACTAGGGGCATTATCCAATATCAAAAAATTTAAAAAGCAATCAGTTATTGGAAAGTTACTCCCTGACTTTAGGTCCAAAGCATAGACAGAACCAATCCAGAAAAAATGTTCTTGTTTTTTAGCCCTTCTGATTATACAACCGAAATACTAGCAGCTGATGTCTATTTTTCCCTTCACAGCTTAGGAGTTGATGGCTTTATAGATAAGGGACATCCTGAGCATAAACTTGACAGCATTTTCACACACACACATACACAAAAATAGAGTTAGGATATATTTTTAGAGTTAGCCTCTTTCCTGACTTATATTGTGGTGCTCTCTTCTCTTCCTTGCTATTAAATGTGCTTTGTGGCTATTTTTCTTTCCAGAATGGATTAAAAGCTGTCTGTATTAAAAGCTTGTTCAGGCCAAGGTCCTTTCTCTTAATGATTCTCTTAATGACACCTGAGGACCTATCTGCTGCCTTGAGGTTGGCAGAAGTTACTTCTCCTGTGATCTTGACATTTTTTAAGCCAAATGATCAAACCATCCTTTGCTGGCATTAGATTCTCCAGCTTTAGATTCTTCACCTTCCTTTTGCTTTAAATTGTTGTATAATGACTACACTTTTTCTCAAATTGTATTAGTCTAGAGATGCCTTTCTTACAGCAATTCTGCACCCAAATAAAAGCTGCATTTTCAATACAAAATAAAAAGATGTTTCACAAACAGTACAAGTGTTTTACACCTGCTGGCTTAGCTGCAGTGACAGCTTTACAAGTTTCCTTTAAGTTTTTACAACGGTCCTTAAGCCAGATTCATTTATCTTGACATGGCAAGCAACCGCAGTTGCAGATCTAAACCTACAATATAAATCAAACAAGTCAACTTTTTCTTGTAGGGTCATGACTTTTCCCTGATTTTTGGGAGCACTTCCAAAATCACTACTTACACTTCATGTGGCTCACATGGTATGATTCAAGGTTTACAGTATTACACTAAACACTATGAAAAATATATAAGAACCAAAAGAGATCGCTTTTTACTTCAATTGGCAATTTACTGGAGAGACAAACTTCTCATGGGGAGATGATTATGTCACACAGGCATTTTAAGTGGATACTTGCAACACTTGAGCTCACTGCAAGAGCAACAAGAGGTTTCTACATAATTACATGAGTACAGTATGTACTACAGTTAATTTTATGTGGTTATAATATAATACTGCATCTTTACATATGTTTACATTTCTCTCTACTGTGAACAGCATCATGTATGATATGTAAGTATTTGTGTGCATAAGTTAAAAGTTTTTACTTTTTATAATAGTTTTGTATATACTTTATGTCAGTAAAAATAGATGTAGACTCATATCTACATATATTTTATACATTCATGACATGCCAAACTTTTTCTTAACTTTTTGTTGTATTTTTATGATATATGATTCATCTGCAAGATTTTTCAAGTTATCAAAAATCTCCAAAAATTTTCCAATATATTTACTGAAAAAAGTCACGTATAAGTCGACCTGTGTGGTTCAAATCCATGTTGTTCAAGGATCAACTGTACTACGATAATAAAAGCAACCACTGAATAAAAGCTCCTGCAATTTTGTCTAGCACACCGCTAAAATTTTATTATATGTAATGTGGATATAATAGTACTTACCATATAAGGTTGTTGTAATTATCATAGACTATATATGTAGTGAGTACTACATCCTTACTAGAGAGTAGGAAACTAAAGTGTAGAAATGTTTTATGATTTGTCTGAGTTCCTGCAATTACCTAAGTGTTAGTCCATGGATTTTTAATATAAACATTCACCTTCTTCCCTCTCTTCTTACACCATCTGTCACACATGACTTACAGGTCAACCAATAGTAGGGACTAGTTATCTGGTTATAGGGTATCTGGGTATCTCTATTCTTAAAAATGCTTATATGATATTTATGGTCTGTTTCTAGGGGCATAATCATAGCATTGTAAGGGAAAGATAATTATTATTTTAAAATTAGCTATTCTCTATATTGTAAAACTCTAAGATGAAAGATATTGACCAGCACTTTAATATTTGGGAATAATATAGTAATATGTATATCAGCTATAAGGCAAACAAAATAAGAGAGTGATTGGCTTATGTACAAAAGTTTTAACTTTTTCATCAATGTATGCTTTTATAAATTTGTTTTTGGTGAATTGTATTTATCATATTTTAAAATAGTTGAATGTTTGAAATGTGTATTTATTCATATTTAGATTAGAATACCATTTAATTTATGGATACTGATTACACATACTATATATTTTGTAGAAATCAATTTTATTATATGATAAACATCATGAGAAAATTATATTTTGCAGGAATACTTTAAGACAATTATAGCTTAATTTTGCCTCTCCAGAATGACAAAGAGCAAAATTACCCCCTCCCTTCTTGCCAATAACATTCTAAAGTCAGAAGGGACCAGGAGATTAAAATATAAATTATAATATTTCTTTCTACAGTAATATTTTAATGTCATTACAAAAGAATAACATTCAGCCCTCTGGTAATTATTAAATTAAGTCCTAAATGTTTTATAGCATGTATGAACTTAGAATAGAATCTGTGATATTAGAAAAACCTGGAAGGATATCTATTCTAACACTGCCTCAGCACCACAACCATTATCTGATAAAGGGATTGACCAACTTTGACTTGATATGTCCAAGTTGATGAAATTCAATCCCTATTATGACATCTGTTCCAAGAATGTTCAGTTCTAATTCTTAGAAAGTACTTCTTTGAACTGAATTCTCCAAAAGTTATATTTGTCTGTCCTAGTTCTACCCTCTGTGGTTAAGCTAGCAAGCTATAATCATTTTTCCATATGGAAGTACTTTTTCTATTTGAAGAGTTTTCAAATCTCTGGATAATCTTATCCCAGATCCTTCAACTATTTCACTTGATTTTGAGAACTTCACCGTCTTGATCACTTTCTGTGGAAAAGCTTTGCTTACTAAACAACTCTGAATGAGGGAAAGGAAGGCAGTATTATTTCTCACTCTTCCTAGACTTTTATTCAAAAGATCTTTAAGGTGAATAGATTTTATATCCACAGTATTGACTATTTTAGAGCAAATTCAAAAGTGCACGACATGCAATGGTAGGTAATTTTGCCAATTGAAAATTTTGAATTGCACAGGTTGTAAGGCTGCTGTACAGATGCAAATCAGTTAAGGGGTAAGAAGAGTGCATGAGGAAACCTAAGTAGTCAACATCCACATACCCGTGTAGCTTTTTGAGTCTATAGTCCTCAACATGCATATATAAGGTGGTTTTTGTTATTGTGTATGTGTGTGTGTGTGTGTGTGTGTGTGTCAGTGAAAAGTGATCACAAAAATAACTGCCAGTGTTGTGAGAGAAATAAAGTAACACTAAAAAATCTAAGAAGGTCATGAAAATAACCACAAAGATTTTTGATAATTCATTATTTAAATTAATCTGATATGACACGAGTGAGTCCACTATATATGCTCTACATTAATTTTTAAAAGGCAATTAATAAAAATGTCAGTGATTTTCCTACCAGTGTAAATTTTCTCTGCTAGTGATGAATAACAATTCATTAATAGGCAGTTAACTGCTGGGCTGATGACATACCCAACGAATGCAGGACACTATGCTGAAATGTGATTTGGCAAAGTGTCAAGATTTTAAACATTTCCGCCTACAGAAAATCATGGGTTCAAGAAGGTCTCAAGATATATCCTTTCATGAACATCAAAGATCTACAGAATTTCATTTAAAATAAACTAAGATAATGTCAGAAACCTGCAGTCATACACACAACTGAAAATAAAGAATGTAGGTTACAGCATTGCAAAAAAAGCCTCAGTACTCGAACTGTGTAGGAGTCTGGATAATGACTACCCAAAGTATTAGGTCAGAATATATAAACACAACAAAGTTGAGAATCAAAAACTGGGGTCCAGCTCTATGTGCTGAGAGGAAAAGTTCCCCAAGGTGCATTGCTAAGTTTAAATATAGTTGTCCAAACAAAGAAAATCAGTAGTCTGATTCCAAACCCTACCAACAAATGCAGTGGTATTATAGTTAGAGGAGCTGAAGGGTTATGTCTGATGGAAGGAATTTCTCCTTTATCTTCATGTCCTTGGTCAAGTTAACAAATATTAACCATATATGAGGTCCCGTAAACTATATAAACTAAGGCGGGAGTTCAGGTGAGGGTCACACAGTAGTCTTCCCTTTCTGTGAAAGCATGACACCATTTCCTTCTGGCAACAAGTACAGCTGATGAGAAGCCCGTTGCCCGTTTGAGTATTCTTTGGATGAAATCATTTATTTTGTGTGTTTTTTTTTTCTTACAGGAAGCTTGTAGAATCTGTTCTTTGTCCTGGGAAGCTGAAATTTCACAAAAATACTTCTGAGAATGGATTTTGGTTTTTATTATGTTTAGCTCTCTAGCAGCCTTTTAATCTAAAGGCCTTGATCTCATTTCTTTTATGCATCTCTCAATTCCCTTTTTACTCAACTTTGCCTCACAGCACTCAATTTCTTTTTATATTCTCAATCTGGATGTTTGTGTTTAAAATTTGAAGATAGCATCACTCATAGCTCTGGACACTACTGTAATATTTTAATTCCTGACATTTATATATTTTTTATTTTTAAAACCTTTTTTTTTATTCTATGATTTTTCCTTTTTTTCATAGGAGTCTGTTTCTATTTTGTGGCTATAAACTCTTTGACTCTTTGGGTACATGGTGACTATATCAATCGGCTTATTTTACATTAAAATATGACAAGCAGAAGCTTGCAGGTGCAAGCAGGAGCACCTCAGATCAGAATAAGAAGGCCTGTACTCTGGTAGGTTCAACTCTCCAGATTCCCAGCTATTTCTTCACAGATTGGTTCATATATTTCAGGGATGCTTCTCCAGTTTTCATCTCATGTTACAAATTTCAAGCTCACACTCATGCTACCTTTTTGGGGCCTTGGTGGAACTGACATATCATGAGTGTTATCAAATTATTACACCACTTTTTTGCCTACTCTGATGCCCCTTCTGAGTACCTGCTGACGCTGTGCAGCACCTCTTCCTGGAGCCCTCAGAAATTGCCCCAGATATGGCTTTTTAAATAGAGTCTCTGTTATTTGGACTTGTAGTTATTTCTGCTTTGTTTCCCTTGTCACCACACACATCTGCTTTTTGTCTGCCAGAATTGTATTAATAACTTTGGTTCACTGTTGGCCCTCACTCCTATTATCTTGCTATTATGGGTTTATTCACTTTTGTATACATTTATTTTCATTCTAGAGATATTTTTAATAGCCAGGAGGAATATGAATGTTCTCAGGCCACCATCTTGAACCAAAAAGTATCAGAACCAAGAAAAGTGTTAAATGGTATGTATTTTCACAAACTAAATCCATGAATACTAAAGCCATACTTAGAAAAGAAACAATGGAGTGAAGGAGATAATGCCTTCTGAAAGAGGCTTATTTTTAATAAAGTTGGCAAGAAAACCAAGAAGATGATTTGGTCAAAACCACAACCACAAATCAGACGAAGCCACAGGATGTAATGTATAAGGGGACACTATACCATGTAAAAATGAAACGTCTATAGAGGAGAAGTGTTAAAAAAAAAAAAAAAAGAACTCCTGTGACATGAGTTTTTAGTGCTAAATGCTTGATAACACAGATAACAATGAGGCTCTGTATATTATTTGAAAAGGAGGCTGACAGGAGGAATGCGATGTTTGGAGAATATTATCATACCAGTTGTATAAGCAATAGACTTGATCAAAGACAGACTGGAGCAAGGCAGAGTGCACATGAGTTTGTTGATGTAGTCCAGAAGAAAGGGCCTAAGAAACTAGCAGAGGATTGTAGCTGTGGGAACAGAAAGGCAAGAGATGAGCAGCTTCACACCATTTCCTGTTGCTGCTTTACTTAGCTTCATTTATTATGTTTTACTTCCAAAAGGCAAACAACAAAACAATGGCAGCAACAAAAACAGGATAAAATGTCAGTATATGTGAAACCAGAGTTGGGGATGAAATAGGCAGTTGTTATATTATTATTCTATTTTTCTCTATTAAAAAATCTAATACAATAAAGTCAAGGGAAATAAAGGGGAGGCATATGAATTTTAATTGATAAGGGTTGTATATACAAAATACAGTATGATTTAAATCCCAGCTCTACAACTTGTTGATAAAACTGACTACCGACTTAACTAACCTCTTTGAGTCACAGATACCTCATCTTTAAAATGAGGTCAGTAATAGGAGTGCCAACCCCATAGAATTCTTGGGAAAATAAGATAATGCATGGAAAATGAAGTTTGCCTATTACTCTTATATAAGCCTTGCAATTTTTTAAGAAATATGGAATCTTACAAATAAATAAGACATAACTCAATCTATGCAAACTGTTTTAAAGATCAACAGTGTTTTGTCATGATAATTTGTGTCAGTAGAAAATATAACTAAGGAAACTATAAGAGCTAAAACAATTCTGATTTTAAAAACTACTCACTGAATCTTGATTCTTACGCGTATTAAACAAAAACATGGTCATTTGACCATGACTAAGTTTCCTAATTAACAAATACAATTTAATTATAGGATACATTACGGTTTTACATTTTATGTACTTCCAAGTGATCTAAAATTATTGTTTCTAAATTTTCCCGCATAGTCACTAGCATATGTTGTCTACATGGCTAATTCTGTCTATAACATACTGCTATGAGACTTCCTTATATTACACATTAGTTTTGAGGACACAATTTCCTTCTGGAGTTGAAAGGCTCTGAGGCAAAAATGAGAGTACCGAACTTATTCAGAGGTACAAGATGATAATCATAAAAATACAGAACTACTTGTTGTGATTAATTTTTATAATATTGTTTCAGTTTCTGTTTTATGTCTAGGAAATACATTATCACCAGAATATAACATCTCAGTCCTGTTTGTTCTTTACTCATATGAATGACAATTTAGAACGGTTAACAAAATAGACCTTATTTAGCCAGTTTCATGATTAAGGAAAGCTTTTTGGTTGTTATTGTTTTCCATGGTAACTTGAAGGGAAGAACTAAATCAGCTAGGAAATAAGTAAATTTTCTTTATACTGAGAGTGTAGTATTATCACGAAGAGTTACCAAATGAAAACTTTACATGAGCTAACAATTAAGCATTATAGTTGAAAAAATTCAGGGATTCCTTCCCTTTGGTTAACAAAATGCTCCTCGAGATTTGTCAGAGACTCACAATCATAATTACAATTATCAAGTGTAATATCACTGTTAAATTTTCCATAGTTTTCTATTAAAACTTTAGAATTGCTCCATAGGTCTAGATGTTGAGAGGTATATGGAGATAGTTGAAATGGAAAGAAGAAACAAAAAGGGAATCAGGAGGCAACCAAGGTTACATCATTGCTAAGTTGTGGCTCCAACACCATCAAAGTGGCTTGTCATACTCTACAAATGTAGTGTTTGTGACTCTCATACATCATCCCTATGTTCATCAAGATTAACCCTCAGAATGTTGATATCATACTGAACGTTTATAATTTACTCAAAAAATATTTCCAGGATGAAAAATTAAATCTCAACCATAGCTATGATACGGGGAAAACATATTTTTGTGTATAATAATGAGGTGAAATTTTGGTGCTGCAGAATTCTTTCTCTTGGAGTCTTCTAACCTCTCTGAAAACTCTGACATGCCTAATTATAACGTAGAGATAACCATATCTACTTCCTGAAGTTTGAACGAAAAAAAAGTGCACGATTTGTGATACTACTGATAGAGACAGGAGACAGCCAAGGTTCCCCTTGGAAACCTCACCTTCAAGCCTGAAACAGCCTGAAGGCTGAAAGACAGGACTGCTGCTACCTGGAAACTGGCAACCCAGAGGGAGAACTGCCCCTGTTTGCCCACCCTTTCCTGATTGATTCTTTCTGAATAATGCCCACATGCACACTGGGGGAACAGGAGCTATGGCAGAGCTGTACCTTGTGCAGGGGGTTGGAGCCTGGCTTCTTCAGCTCCTGTGTGTGGTGGCCTGGTACTCGATCTGTGAAGTCAGAGCCACCAGGACCTCTTCTTTTTTCACCCAGAGCTTTCTTTTAATAAATTCCTCACTCCTCACCTTTCAATGTGTCTGTGTGCCTAATCTTTCCTGGTTGTGTGACAAGAACCCAGTTTCAGCTAAACTAAGGAGCAAAAATTCTGCATCACTATTTTATACAGAATAGTTTAGAGTACATCAGTGAGGGCCAAATCTGTTTGTCCGTAGACTAACAAAATTAAATCTTTTCAAAGAGAAAGAAATTTCACAAGGAAATTACAGGAAATGCTCTAACATAACTAGATTTTATTTTCCTGATGCTAGCAACTCATACACATGAATATTAATGGAGACTAGTCAATAAAGTCATTTCTTCTAAGAAATTTTAAAACTGCGAATGGGGTATTTGTGTGTAAGTGTGAATTGAGCATTTGTTAGTGAAAACAGTTTGCATCATATAGACTGCTGAGGGGCAGGACGTGATCTTGGTGGATAATTAAGGCTGCCTGGTACCTCCTCTGTGTTACATAGCAGAGAAACAAAACAGTGCTTTTTCTGAGGTGCTAGATCTCAGTTGATGTTGCTATCTTTTGCTTATGACAGTCTGTTGTGAATCACTATGCAATTTATTTTGATTTGGTGCCTTTGTGCTATCTTATTTCAATGTTATGCTCCATCATGAAAATGGGTGATAAACATATAATGAATTTGTATAAGAATTATGGGGCTAATCCTTGTGTTCTGGT
The DNA here is from genome assembly GCF_030222135.1 of Aotus nancymaae. Taxonomy (NCBI): domain Eukaryota; kingdom Metazoa; phylum Chordata; class Mammalia; order Primates; family Aotidae; genus Aotus; species Aotus nancymaae. Next base: position 10,838,659 of record NW_026988450.1, on the reverse strand, counting down.
GATTGATTGCAATTTAGCAAATGCTGGATTTGCTAATCAAATGGTAGATTATCTCAGTGATATTTAGGTTTTATAGCTATAGACTTACAACTTTTTAAAACCATTATTATTAAACATTCTTGGAGGATAAATAACTTTGTTATTGCAGATTTACTGGTCTCTAGTCCAACTCTCATGTTTTTTCATTAAAATTGCTTTTGTGGCTCAATTATTTAATAACTTGAGATTTCTCAACTTTGACTCTTGAGTTATACCAGAGCAAACTCTGTCCAGCAGTTTGTAGTCAGCATGTCTTAACCCCACTGACTACGTCCTTTTAATGAAACATTTTTACACAATCACCATGTTTTCACGCTGACACCAATCTGTATGCCCCCAAATAGTTTATTATTCTCTTCCAAATAAAGGAAAAACTTTAAAAAGAACTTCATGAAAAACAACTTAATGTAAAATCTGTACAGAGCTTACGATGGAGAGCTGCTTCTTAAAATTTCTCATCCAAAAGGCAGTGGTATCATATCAGAGTGAATGCCAATAGGGCTATAAAATGGTTTCCACCTGTCATTAATTTTATCCTGGCCAGTTTTCAAACCAGCGCTGGTCCTCTGGAACTTGCAGAAACCTTTCATATCCTGATGCATAATTTAAATATGAACAGCAAGTCATCTTTTATGATGAAATATTGGGACTTGTTCCTACCCATAATCTTTACCTGGTCATTTTCTGATCATACTGATCTTTCACAAATAAGTAGATCAAAATAATGATAACACAAATGTGCATTTTTTTCCTTATCTTTTTACTGATGCATACTTTGGGAAATATGTATGATTTTTTTCTGTCTTACAATTAAGCATGCCACAGTGTGCAGAGAAGTTAGAAGACTCCAAGAGAAAGAATTTTCTAGCATCAAAATATCATCTCATTACTGTACACAAAAATCCATATTTCCCTAATATCATAGCAATGTTGCAATTTAATTGCAGGAAATATGTTTAGAATAAGTTATAAATGTCCAATATGATATCAACATTCTGAGAATTAACCTTGATTAATATAGGGATGATTTAAGGGAGTCATAGACACTGCATTTGTAGAGTATGGTGAAACACTTTGATGGTGTTGGAGCCCCAGAAATGCAATAATGCAGCCTTGGCCAACTCTTAATTCCTCTCTCCATTTAAAAGCAATTCTGTTTCTTTCTATTTTAACTAACTCTATGTAGCTCTTAACATCTGGACCCATGGAGCAATTAAGTTTAATTACTGGTTTTAGTCAAAAATAAAACAGAGTTTAAATATTTTCAACTGCTCTCAGAAATCATAAAATTATATTTTAAAAGAACCATCTTCCCATTGATACAAAATTGTTGAAAATACACTTTTATTTTTCCTGTCACTATCTGTTTAAAACAGGAGGCTCACATACACTCGGATTATTTCTCTTTCCAAAATTCATGTGGAATAATAACATGAATATGCTAAATCCCTCAGTTTATCTTTGGATAGATGCTTGGAATTAGTTTTCTAATATCTTTAGACACACAAGATCAAGTGGAAAGGAAAGGAAAAAGAGATTAACTCTTACAGAGTGCATGTACCACAGACACTATGCTACTTAACATTCACTATTTAATCTTTAAAACTACTTTTCTGAAAAGATGTTAATATTCCCATTTTTATAGATGAAGAATATTGAGTGTAGGATGGCTAAGTTACTGGTCCAAATTATCAGAGTGGTGAAACGTGGTTTTGAACAGGACTATATTAAAAGTCCATGCTTTTCTACTTTGTAACATTGAGATAGAATGGTTAAGGGAATAGACTGGTATTTTCTTTTTTTCCATTGCACTAGCTTTTAACACAACTTTTTAAAAAATATAATCACTTTCAATACCTGGCAAATATGTTAGAAAGGATCTCTGTGACTTTTGACAACATTTAAACTGTTAATTCCAGAGCTGGTACTTGTCAGATAACAAAAGTTTTTACCACTTAACATTAAATTCATTAATAATACCACAAAATTACTTCTGCCTAAAACCTCATAAAACAGGAACTAATCAAAGCAAACACACTTAACAGCTAATGATGATTTTAATTTAGCTGTAAATGCCTCAAAGGCTAGTAATTAGAGAGCAGTTCTACGCTTTTTGTTTAGCAAAATAAATTATTGCTGTGTGTTTTGCCACAATTTTATCTATTTAATTTTGCTAAGACAGTGTTTCCTTTACAAAATTTAAAAATAGATCTAATGACTAGATAACTTAAATCATCACGTTACAATCAATTTTGTTTAAAATAATGTCTCCTGAAGATGTTTTGAACAATAAAACTGGACACAAATGTACTATAAAAGAACAACAAAAAGAGCCAAGAAAATAAACTCTTCACAGCCCTTGATTGCATGGTACTACTCAGTTTAGATTTAATGAAGGGTTATTTGTTTAGCCATAAAGATGTGAGTCATATATCCTGAAGATAGTATGGCTCTAAACAATGAAGCTTAATCTAAAAATACATATTTTCTCCAAACAGATATGATTATCTATATTTTCTCCTTAGCATTTAAATCTGTAGCTTCAAAATTGCAAAACTAAATTCAAGGTCAATGATATTAAGCTATCCTCTCTTATTTATTTATTTATTTAGGTTTTTTGTGGGGTGGAGGACAGAGTCTTGCTCTGTCACCAGGCTGGAGTGCAGTGGTGCAATCTCAGCTCATTGCAACCTCTGCCTCTCGGGTTCAAGCAATTATCCAGCCTCAACTGCCTGGGGAGCTGAGATTAAGGGTGCATGCCACCGCACCCGGCTAAATTTTATAATTTTAGTAGAGATGGTGTTTTACCATGTTGGCCAAGCTGATCTTGAACTCCTGACCTCAAGAAATCTGCCTGCCTCAGCCTCCCAAAGTGCTGGGATTACAGGCATGAGCCACGGTGCCCGGCCTATCCTCTGATATTATATGTGGCTGATCCATAGGTTTCAACAGAAGGAGTCGGGGCAGGGAATTTGTCTTCCTAGTTTAGAACCCTGAATGTAGAATTGCAAACAGTGCTAACATTATTCATGAAGACAAAGCTAGTTTTCAGGAAAATGACCACTTAAGAGTAAGGAAAGCTGCCATAAATTTAAACACCAGACAAAGAAAAAGAAAAGCGTCAACACTGGTTGTGGATCTCATAGTCCTTTGTCATTTTTTAATCCAATTGATCACTGACAAATTTTGAGCATCAGTTCTGATGCTGGTTGACCTTTTCTATTTCAAGTTCTTTGCCCATTGGTCTATTTTGTGTCTTTTTCTTGACAATTAGTAAAGATGTCATTGTATTATTAAAATTAACTCCTTCTATGGCAAATTAATATTTTGCCCATATCTACTTTTTATCTTATATTTTTGTGATGCAAAATTTTATTATTTTTATATATTTAGTATACAGATACAGATAATTGTTTCCTTTTAGAACTTCCAGAGTATGAAGTCTTACCTAAGGAAGTCTCTGATAGTCCTGGATTGTTTATATAGGGCTTCAGATTTTCTGCACGGAAATTCCTTTTTATTATATTATTTTGTGCAGTTAAGTGTTTTGTGTATTTGTAATTTCAATTTTTTGTAATTAGTTCATGTTTGATATAGGATGGAATTTCACTTACTGTTTAATAAACAAGTCATGGCAATTTGTCCTTTTCCTACTTCCACATTCTTTTCATATATATGTTTTTTATGTCAAGGATCTAATTCTGAATTATTTATTTGCCTGATATATTTATCTATGGCTGTACTAATACAGTAGTTCTCCCCTTATTCACAGGGAATAGGTTCCAACAACCCCACCCCCCCCCACCCCCAGTAGATGCCTGAAACCATGGATAGTATCAAACCTGATTTCCATCAATTCATACACGTTTCTGTTCAGGTCTTCCACCCACAAGTTTAGTGCTTTTTCCAACTTGACTACTTGACATGCGTTGTGGCTGTAACTTTTGCATTTCGAGGTGCAGCAGCAAAACTAGCACAAATTTCTTTTTCCTTCTTCATGATTTCACAGATAGTTTCATTCTTACCTTAGATCTTAGCAATCTTAGTACACAATTTTTTTTTCTTGTCTTATTAACTGGAGAACTTTCGCCTTTTTACTTGAAGGAAGCACTTTACTGTTTCTCTTTGGCATAGCTCAATTGCCAGCAACACTACTCTTGTACTTTGGGGCTTTTATTAAGTAAAATAAGTGTTCCTTGAACAGAAGCACGGCCATATTGGAAAGTCAATGTGATCACAGAGAGGGTGGCTAAGTGGCTCACAGATGGAAAGCTGTTACAGCGTGGATCTGCTGGACAAAGGGAAGATTCATGTCCTGAGAGGGACGGAACCTGACAGCCCAAGATTTCATCACACCATTCAGAACTGCAGACAAGTTAAAACTTATGCATTGCTTATTTCTGGAATGTCCGTTTATTATTTTCCGCACAGGGTTGATGGCAGGCAACAAACCATGGAAACTGAAACTGTGGATAAACGGTGACTACTGTATCACACTGATTATAGTACTTTCCAGTACCTGGTGAGCAAGTCCGAGCTCAATTTTTTTATCTTCATAACTTTATTATCTCTTCTAAGATATTTATTATCCACTGTGAACTGTCATCATTTTATGCCTTTTTCAAATGGGTCACTGTAAATGCTCGTTGGAACTTCATTGAACTTATATATAATTGTGGAAATATAACATTTAGTATCTTAATCTTTATAAGGATAATTTAATTATTCAATATTTTAATTATTTATCAAGTTTGTTGATTAATAAATTAAATTTTAATTATCTGATATAACAACATTCTTAATTTTTAAAAATATTTTAGAAGGTTTTTGGTCTCTATTATAAATAGAATACCCTTTCCATTTTCACTTTTAGAACTTTATGCTAGAGTATATAAAAACTATTGAGGATATGTATCTCGTATTTTTTCACATTGTGAACTTGTCTTAAGAATTCCACTTTTTTTTTCAAGATTGTTGGACTTTCTAGGTATGTAATAATGTCAGGAATAAGAAATAAAAGTATTTCTTCTTTTTAAATATTTATATCATATATTTTTTGATATATTGCATTCTCTAAAGCCTCAAAGACAATGATAGCAATATCATAGTAGAAATTCTTAATAGTTTCTAATTTTCATTAAAATGATTGTAGCATCACCATTTTAGATATTTGCCTTCAGTTTTTGATAGTTTTTATTATATTTAAGTTGTTCTTTTATTTTTTTTAATAATTTTTTATTAGCCACAGCTATAGTATTTAATAACTGCATTTTGATATAGGATATGCTTTTTCTCTTTTAACTTATTAATTCAGTTGATTATATTGATGGATTTCCTGATATTGAACTACCCTTCCATTCTTTAAGAGAAACTGCTTGCTCATAGTGTATTATTCTTATAATACATTGTAAGACTCCATTTGCTAAGTTTTACTTTGAATTTTTACAACCTTAGTAATAAAAAGATTGATCTATAATGTCATATTTGTTTTTCCTTTTCAGGTTTGTTTGTAATGATGGCTGAATAAATCAAATATGGAACTTTGTACTTTATTGATATGAATAATCTTAGAGTCATTTGTTCTTAAAAGATTAGATAAAACTCATCTCCGGAACCATTTGCATAGTGGGCTTTTTCATGTTAACTATATCTCTCTAATGTCCACAAATTCTCCACTTAATCAGTTATGATATGTTGACAGTATGTTGTCAGGCAAGCATGTAATTTCTTCAGGTCTCAAAGTTCTGCCAATGTAATGTCTATAGTCATCTCTAGTGGCTCCCTATCTCCTTTCTCATTTATAGTCTATGTTTGCTCTCTATTGTTCCTTTATCGAGATTACAAAGATATCTATTTTATACTATTTTCTTCTCTTTCCTGTATGATACATACACTTAAAATTATACTATTCCCTGATACACCACTTTAATTGTATTCTATGAGTTTTTTTTTTAACAAAGTATTCTATCCATTGGTTTCTAAATAATGAGTACTTTTTATTTACTCTTGTTTAATCTAGGTAAATATTTTTAATTTCAAAATATTTAGTATATTTCAATTACTTTCGTTATGTTTAAAATTTATATTATGACATAGAAAGTGCATTTAAACAATAAATTTGTTAGGTTTCATTGTAGTCAACTTCATATTTTGTTCTTAAATCACTTTATTGAGGCATGATAGACATTTTAAAAGCTTTACATATTAATGGGATGTGTTTTTAAGGATTTTGAAGGTAGTATAAATCTGTTAAAACCATCATCACCATCAAGGCCATAATCATATGCATCACTTTCTAAAAATTCTCTCCCATCCCCTTTATTATGATGATAATGAGGTAGGTTTCTTTTTAAGAATTTAAAGCCATTTATTTTTATCTACATACTTACCTTTTTTGTAATTTATCATGGACTAGGTTTGCTTTTTTTAATATACACTTTATGTTCTGCGGTATAAGTGCAGAACGTGCAGGTTTGTTACATAGGTATACACGTTGTATGGTAGTTTGCTGCATCCATCAACCCGTGATCTACATCATTAGGTATTTCTCCTAATGTTATCTGTCCCCAATACCCCACCCCCTGCTATCCCTCCCCTATCCCCTCCAACCCCTGTTATTGCTCCTGTAGATCCCCACCCCATAACAGGCCCCAGTGTGTGATGTTCCCCTCTCTGTGTTCATGTGTTCTCATTGTTAAACTTCCACTAATAAGTGAGAACATGTGGTGTTTGGTCTTCTGTTCTTGTGTTAGTTTGCTGAGAATGATGGTTTCCAGCTTCATCCATGTCCCGGCAAAGGATATGAACTCATTGTTTTTTATGGCTGCATAGTATTCCATGGTGTATATGTGCCACATTTTCTTTATCCAGTCTATCATTGATGAATATTTGGGTTGATTCCAAGTCTTTGTTATTGTGAACAGTGTCACAGTAATCATAGAGGTGCATGTGTCTTTATAGTAGAATGATTTATAATCCTTTGGGTATATACCCAGTAATGGGATTGCTGGGTAAAATGGTATTTCTAGTTCTAGATCACTGAGAAATCTTCTACATTGTCTTCTACAATGGTTGAATTAATTTACATTCTTTATTATGTGTTGTTTTTGTGTATATGTGGTAAGAGCACTTAACATAAGATTTACCCACATAGCAAATTTTAAGTAAACAATGTAATATCATTAGCTATAGGCACTCTGCTGTATAGTAGATCTCTAGAACTTATTTATCTTGAATAACTGAAACTTTGTATCCTTTAGCCATTTCTTTTTACTATTAAATGTTTATCTTTATTGATTGTGGTGATAGCTTAACTACATATCAAAATGTAAAAATAAAAAGTATTATTTCTACTCTTTCCATCTACTCTATGTTGATTTTAAATTTTAGATTGTTTTACCTTTTCCCTTATTTTTACTCCTCTGATAATTTGTTCTTTACTTCATTTTCACCCATGAAAACTTAACAGATCCATTAGTCTCTTTTAAAATTATTTTTAAATAACTATCACCCAGTATATTTTTTCTAATGATTTTTATATTCTTTCCTATCTTTTTTATAACATAGAATATTATGTATCTTGTAATTTGCATTCTTCTTTCCTACTTTCTCCTTCCCTTCAGTGAGAAAGTCAGAAAACTTTTTCTGTTTTCTTCTCCATCTCCATTTCTATGATTTGCTGGGATAAATCTGAATTTAATAGAATTAACTTTGATGTATGTCTCTTCTGTTTCAATAGTTTTTCTTAGATTCATATATTTCCAGATGGTCTATACTTATCATTAAATGCATGCATAGTGATTGCTCACCACCATGTTCTCTTCCCAAGATCTGCTTTCTTCCCAAGGTCCCTGATTTATAGCCTCATATGCTGTTAGAACCTTTTTCAAATATTTTTTCTTTGGTGGCCACTTGGGTAATATGCTAAGTTCTTGTATATTCTTGATCTCAAATAAAAAACAGTCTGTCAAGTGAATAATATCTTGTTTGAGCACAGGATTCTGCAATTACACTGTTTTTATTTCACTAGTCTGTTGATGATATTCCACTGACTTCCAACTTTCATAGTTACCAACAAATATCTCAAAGGCAGTTTGCTATTGGGGAACAGGGGATAATTTGTTCTGCCAGAACCTTAACCTTATTTGTGTGTGTGTGTGTGTGTGTGTGTGTGTGTGCATGTGTGTATGTGCATGTGTGTGTGTGTGTGTTTACCAAAATACTTCTTGGAAGATGGCTTTTGTTACTATTTTGGTATAAAATATAGTATTCCTTAATCTTTAGAAACAAATTCCTTATTTACTGAACGAATTTTTTCATATGTAGGTATAGTTTTTTGATTGTCCCTGTTATATCTATTTTTTTCCTTCTGGAGCACATTTTTTCTTATGTTAGATCTCCTAGATCCATCTCTAAGTTTTTAATCTTTTTCTAAATGATTTCTCTGTGTCATTTTGCTCTGTACTTTGAGATATTTCCTGTACTTGATTTTTGAGGCCATTAATTTATCAGAGGCCAACCTTTATTTGAATTTGCATACTAGAATTTTTAATTCAAAACCCATAGTGTTCAACTGTGAGAAGCCTTTTAAGTGCTGTTTTAGATTTCCTTAAGTGTTATTCCCTTGTTTATTTGTAACTCTGTTCTTGCTCTAGCTCTTCCTGAAGTTCAATTTCATTAAGTGTTATGATTCTTTAACTTGCTCCTCCTCTCAGTCAGGCTTCTTGGGACCCTAACAAAAGAAAACGAAGAATTTGTCACTAGTTGACTGTCCTACAGGAAATAATAAATATGTTCTTTATTATGATGAGAAATTATTCCAGTTCTGCAGAAAAGGACAGAGAACAGCAAAGTGATAAATATCAAGTATAAAAGCAAAAGGCTGTTTCCCCCTTAAAATTCCTTTAGAATTATAATTTCTTTATATATTATACAAATGTTTAAAGCCAATTTTATAACATTGTCTGTTGTTAAACAATTTCATATATTTAGACCAGAAGAATTACTAAACAGTTGAACAAACAAAAAAACAGCAACAACAAATTTTGGAGCAGAGGGGGATGAGAATTCAGAGAAGTTAAAATATATCACCTTAAATGCCCAGTTTTTAACCAAAAATTACAAGGCATTCACAAAAAGCAAAAAAGTGTAACCTGTCCTGGAGGTATAATAAAAGCAATTAAATTTTGATTGTTCCTAGAGTCTCGATGTATCAGAAAAGTAATTGAAAGCAACTATTATAAATATGCTCAAGGAAGTAAAGCAAAATTGTATTTGAAGAGTTAAAGGCAAGCATGATAACAATGAATCAGCAAATATAAATTCCCAAAAGGACATAATAATTGCCAAAGGGTATTCACATAATTCAGAAAAATTTCACATAAATTCAGAGGCCTGTGGGATAATGTAATGCATACCAGAAAACATTGAGTGGTAATCAAAAACAAAAGACTACATTCTGTATGATTCCATTTAGAAAACAAAATTTTTATAAAGCAAATATAGTATAATGTGAAGTACATTGGCTGTTGCCTGGCACTGGGGGTCATGGGAGTGGTTCTTCATTTGGCAGAAGTTAAGTAATCTGTTTAAATTCACAAGTAACAGAGTGGCAAGACAAGATTCAAGTCTAGGCTGTCTAACTCTAACCCTTATGCTTGCAAACACTACACTAGGTAAAACATTGTAAAGAGAAAATGACTTACTTGGTTCCAGTGGTCAAAGACCAGTGACATGTGATCAAGAGATTTCTAGTCTGAGGGAAGTTGGAAATAAGCCTCTTGGGCTTTAAGTCTTCTTAGAATTATGATTCAGACTCCTTCTTCTCTTAACTTGAGCTCATATTTTTAACATTATATATCCTCTAAACTTTCTCTTTACTGTAACAGCACTTCATGTGAAAGACATGCTGTATTTCTTTTAAAATATTCTGATTTAATTTGATCTGGCTGAGCCCTTACACTTGCTGAACTATGTGAGAACTTCAATATCATCATTATTGGAACTACTCTTCTTACATTGCATTATACAAGACCCAGAGAAATGAAAAAGGAATATGTTTTACTGCCCACAATGGACTCCTTTGTCCAACTTTGTTTTGGTTTTTTTTTTTTTTTGAGACAGAGTTTCGCTCTTTGTTACCCAAGCTGGAGTGCAATCCATGTTGACCAGGATGGTCTCAATCTCTTGACCTCGTGATCCACACGTTTCGGCCTCCCAAAGTGCTGGGATTATAGGCGTGAGCCACCACACCTGGCCTGTCCAACTTTTAACATTGCCACCCTTAGCCCCCCATCAGGCACTATTCTAGTGTTCACAGCCAGCAGTGATGTTCAGTGCCACGAAACACTCAGAGCAGAAGCTTGTAGATGACATGCTTCTGTGTGCCAGTGCAGCTATTCCCATGCAAGGCATTTTATTTTTAGGTCTTTGTATTTGAGAGGGAGCTAGTCTTCTTCCACCTATGAAACTTGAAGTACTCACTTTTCTTTCCTTCATCTTTCAAAATTCATGGCATCTCTATCATTTCCCTCTCTCAGAATACGTAGATTAATCCTCTCATAGGCCTTGCACACTGTTAAACATCATGGTCAACGGGGCAGGTCTAGCTGACTGCTGTGCTTTGTTGAGTCAATAAAGTATCGACCCATACATTAGTATACATTTCCAGCAATTAAAATGTGGATATTTTCAAGGTCAGGAGTTTGAGACCAGCCTGGCCAACATGGTGAAACACTGTCTCTACTAAAAATTACAAAAATTAGCCTGGCGTGATGGTGAGCACCTGTAGTCCCAGCTACTCAGGAGGCTGAGGCAGGAGAATCTCTTCAACCTGGGAGGCAGAGGTTGCAGGGAGCCGAGATCTTGCCACTGCACTCCAGCCTGGGTGACAGAGTGAGACTCTATCTCAAAAAAAAAAAAAAAAAAAAAAAGTGGATATTTTACATAAAACATAAAGCCCAAATTCTCAACTAGCAAAAGCAAACTGAGGCTTTAGTGGTTTTCATTCTTGCATGTGGTATCCCCACAGCCTGCAGCACTCCTTATTCTGGTTGGTGTGTATCCATACTGCTACAACTCTTGTGGCAAGTTTGTGACGTCCTCCCCATGACCAACAGTCCATAAAGCATACATTGGTAACCACTGATTTACACAAAGCAAACTTTGAATGTTTAACTGCATAAATAAGTTTTATTACCCAAATCAAAGTGTGTGTGTGTCTGTGAGTGTAACCCTATTACATTATGCACAACTGTAAGAGAGCCATTCAAGAAAGCTAAGCCATTACTTGTCAGCTTGGAGCAAATTTGGCAAATTGTCAGTAAACTACCAAAGACTCTCTTGACACATTTCCAATCTGAACAAATTGTGAGTACAGTTGCTTTAATTCAGCCTGCCATGAAACTCACTACTGTAAATCAAAGAGATGCCCGGTCTGAGATCACATATGTGGAAAAATGACATACTTTGTAAAGGTGTGCTGGATAAAAATCTATCACATCATGTTTGACAGATCTACCATTAGAATTCATAGGTACTAAAAGTAGGAAAAAAACAAACAAAATGTCATTCTTTCTAATGGTGTCAAGAGTAGATCTGTAAAAGTCTCTTGTCATATCAGAGAAGCAATGGCTATACCTTTAGAATAGTCCTACCATACAAACTGACTCCAAGAATCTCTCTATATGTCTGTTTTAATCTCTCTGATTTTTACCTGAGATATGTCACTTCCAAGATTTTAAAACTAAATTTTTTTCTATTTATTGCACATTTATAACTTTCCATCTAAGGTTAGAATTATTTGATTTGGGATTTAGGTCTAATACTAAAATTTTTAGTAATACATAGAAAGTGTCTAGGTTTTCTTAAAACTGCTAAGAATACTACTTTATTGTGGAGAGCTATTTGATAATTAGATTTAATTTACATATGATTGTGTATAAATTTATAGTGTATTAATATGGTATACTACCACATTAATATATGTACTACAGTATACATATATTACATATAGTAATAGTATAATTCAATAGAAATAAAAATGTCATGATTTTAGTGTGTCGTTCTATGATTTTTAGCACATAAGTAGATTTTCATAACCACCACCACAACCAACCATGATCAGAATGGTCCCATCATCACATTAAAGTCCATCATGCTTTCCCTTTGGAGTCAAACTCTCCTGAATGCCTAATCCTGTCAACCACACTTCTGTTTTTTGTGCCTATTGTTTCACCATTTCTAGAATCTTCAGTTAATGGAATTGTGCAATAAACCAATTTTCCAGACTGGACTCCTTCTGTTAGCATAGTGCATTTAATATTCATTGACGTCATTACATCTATCAATAGTTCATTCCTTTTCATTGCTTGGTCAAATTTCATTGTATTGACACCTAATTTTGTTTACCCATATGCACAGTGAAATGCATTAAGGTTGTTTCTATGTTTTGATGGTTATGAATGATGATGCTACAAATATTCAATTAAAGATTTAGTATAAACATATATTTGAAATTATCTAGGGTAAATACCTAGGAGTAGGATAGCTATGTGCTATAGGAAGTGTATGTTTAACCTTATAAGAAACTACCAAACTATTTTCTGGAGAGTGGCTGTACCATTTTGCATTCCCACAAGAAAGAAATGAGAATTTCTGTTGTTCTGTATTCTTGATATCATTTGGCATTGTCCAGTTTTATTTTTCTTACACATTGTAGTAAGTCTGTAGTGCTATCTGTTTGTGGTTTTGATTTGCATTTCCCTAACGGTTAATAAGGTTGATTTTTTATTCATGTGCTTAATTTCCCATCTGAATAGCTTTTTCAATGAAGTGTTAGTTCAGACTTTTTCTACTTTTTATATAAGTTCCTTGTTTTCTTATTGTTGAGATTTAAGAACATTTAAAATATATTCTGAATATAAGCCCTTTGCCAAGTATACTCTTTGTAAATCATTTCTTCTAGTCTGTGAATGGGTTGGCCTTCAATTCCCTTAACAATGTCTTTGGCAAAAGTATTTACATTCTTTTAATGAAGTATAATTTCTCTCTCTCTTTTTTTCTTTCTTGTGTGAACTTGGTATTATTTGTATGAACTTTCATGTATCTCAAGTTTTCAAAGATTTTCTCCTGTATTTTATCAGTTTTACATACATTTCACATTTAAGTTAATTATCAATTATGATTAAATAAGAATCTTTTTCTTGCCTTATTACACTGGCCAAAACTTCAAGTAAGATGTTAAATGGAGTGCATGAGGTAAAACACATTCATTATATTTTTCTGGTTCTTGGGAGAAATAATTTGGTCTTTCATCAGGAAATGTAATGTTAGTTGCAGATTTTCTGTAGGCATCTTTTTTCAGACTCAGAATGTCCTCTTCCATATTTAGCTTGCTGAGAATTTGTATCATGAATTCATTTTGCCTGATGTATTTTCTATGTTGGTATGTTCATCAACTTTTTCTGTTGCAGTCTTATTTAGTCTATTAATACAGTGAACTGCACTGACTAATCATCAGATATTGAACCTAGCTTAACAATTTGGTGGAAGATGTAGACAATCTATTAAATACGCTTACACTTTGCAAACATCAACTCTTTGTATAATCTGATGGTAAAAATACAATGCAACTCAGCGAGATTATTTCTATGTAGTTAAAATAATAAAGTTTGTATGTTCAGATCGTCTCATGATGAATTTGGTAGGTATTCGGTATGACTATCTCTATGGTGGTTGTAATCTGTTAAGTCAACAGCCAAATCTTGTCCAAATGTTTTTTCTTTGGTATATAAAATATATTTTGAAAGTTGAAATAATATCTGGCATTTAAGCTTCAGATTTTAATTTTATTTCTGGACTTCCAGCTTCAAAGGTCTTGCAACACTAGACTTCACTGTTGTGTAACGTCATGAGTTAAGTACCAACTATTCCTATTTCACAATGACTATGTGGGTTCTGTTTTGCTATAGTACCCAATAGTCCCTGAGCAATTTTACTCATTCAAAGTATCTTACAGCTGTAGGCTATGGAGTTTGCAGTCAGTGATCCAGAGAAGTAGATAGATTAAATATTATTTAATATTTTAAAATCCAAAATAAATAGAATTTATAATTGTGAGATATTATTTGGTCTATACAATATCTGTTTAAAAAATAAATACGTGCTATTGAAATAGGCAATTTTAAAGATTTTGAAGCAAATATAAACAGTCATAGATATAGTTGACGGTTGAACAACATGGCTTTAAACTGTGCAAATCCACTTATAATCAGATGTTATTGTGTCTCTATTACCCCTGAGACAGTGAGACCCCTCCTCCTCTTCCTCCTACTCAGCCTAGTCAACATGGAGATGACAAGAATGAAGACCTTTATAATAGTCTACTTCCACTGAGTGAATAGTAAATATATTTTCTCTTCCACATTATTTTCTTGATACTGTTTTTTCTAGCTTGCTTAGATTGTAAAAATACAGTATAAATACATGACATAAAACATTCTTACAAATTCCAAACATTCCCAAATTCCCAGGAAATGGCTTTTGTTACATTGCCAAAAGCTTGATGTAAAAACAAAACAAAAGAAAACAAAACATGAAGATAGAGCATTTTAGGTAATGTGTACTCCCTAAGTGTAATCAAACAAGTATGGACATACGGAAGGTCAAAAAACTGTTTTCTAACAAACTACTCTATGCCATTGATTCAGGAGGACTTAGGGTCTACACCAAAAAACTCAATGCCTTTCCTCTTTTTAATGGCATCTATGTAGGGAACTAGTAAGAATTGAGGCCCTTCCATCTCTTTTTGAAATCTATTTAGAAACAATAAATGCAGAAGAAAACATGATTGAATGCATATTTTCAAAAGAAAAAGCATAATGTGTATGACTGGAGATAGGACTTCCAAAGAAGGCAGGCCAGTAGATTTGTTTTAATTATTTGTAATGTTCCTATAGTGGAGGATTTTACTCTTACTCTCTGTCTCTCAAAAATAACTGAAGTATCTTAACATCAGAATCAAATAATCCACTGAGGTTCAGGAGATTCTGGATGACTGTCTGCTACAAACAAGAAATTGAACTGAGGTTATGTTTGCCAACCTCTATTCTGTGTATAGATTTTAGAACAATTTTAACAGTCCAGAAGTCCTGTCTTTCAGAAAACTCCAGGCCAGGCTCTGGTATTATTCAAAAAAAATTAATCAAAACAGAAAGAGATAATAGCAGAGGACTATTCTCTCTGTATCCAAGAGTAACAGGAAAACATAGCATTGAACATGCCAAAGAGCATCATTTTATAAATGATTCATGTAACATTCATTTTAAATAATTTTTGTTTATTAATAAAGGTGTTTAGGCCTAGAGAGGTTGTATTCTTTACGTTTTTCACATTGCAGGTAGTTTCAAAATACTTGACATTTCAATCATGGCTTATTCTTTGACCTAAGAAATAGTCTTAAAACTTCCTAGTTATTAGATTTTTTTAAATGGATATTTTAAAGTTGGTTTTAAATGGTGTCATTGTTGTTCTTGTTATTTGTACTATGTTGTGGCCATTTGGGGATCTCTAAAATATCTGTTTTTTCTTATGTAATTAAAATTTTATTTTGGGCTACTGCCTGATTCTGAATAGTCTATGGTTATTTGAAAATAGCATGCTTTCTTTATTTAAGGGAAACCAATAATATATATCTTGCTAAATGCTTTATTTAAATCCTGTCTATATATTTTATTATAGTTTTACTTGTACCAGTAGCAGTTTGCAAATGTCAAACACATAAAAAACTTATCCTCCTTGTTAGGAGAAACACCTAATGTAGTTGATGGGGGGATGGATGCAGCAAACCACCACGGCACGTGTATATCTATGTAACAAACCTCCACAGTCTAAACATGTACCCCAGAACTTAAAGTATAATACAAAATAAAAAAATAAAATAAAAAATAAAAAAATCTTACCCTCCTTTACATCATTTTAATAGTCTATTTCACATAGTGCCATATAGCTGATCTTTTTTCTGTTTTAAACTTAATTTAAAATTTTTATTTTGTAGTAGTAAATTTTAATTTAAGCAAATGGAAATGCTGCATCTCTTCTTTAGATATTTGGTAGAATTTACACATGAAACCACTGTATTTAAAGTTTTTAGCTTTTTTTAACTGTGAATTCCCCTTCTTTAATAGATATTGCCCATTCTGTTTATCTATTTTGTCTTCAATGAGCTGATAGTATATTTCATGGACCTTATTTCCTTTAATTTTCCATTATATTTTTCTAAATATAGCTACCTTATTTTGCTTTTTATTGCTTCTTTTGTTTGAGGCTCTGCAATAGTGTCCACTTTATGGTTAGAGGAATCTATTTTTTTATCTTTTCAAAGGACCAGCTTTCCATCTCTTTGATTTTATCTATTGATTTTGTTTCTTACTTTAATGGTAACTTCTGTTATTTTTTCATTTGCTTCCTCTTACTTTGTGTTTTTTTTTATCTTTTTAAAAATGGAAGCACACATAATATATTTGAGACCATCCTACTTTTCTAATACAAGCTGTTACTAGTATACATTGCTTCTAATCACCGTTTTAACTAAGTTTTAAAATTTTTTATAATCCTATTTTCATTTATGTTGAGTTAACAATATATTTTGGCCGGGCGCGGTGGCTCAAGCCTGTAATCCCAGCACTTTGGGAGGCCGAGGCGGGTGGATCACGAGGTCAAGAGATCAAGAACATCCTGGTCAACATGGTGAAACCTCGTCTCTACTAATACAAAAAATTAGCTGAGCACAGTGGCGCGTGCCTGTAATCCCAGCTACTCAGGAGGCTGAGGCAGGAGAATTGGCTTAACCCAGGAGGCGGAGGTTGCGGTGAGCCGAGATCGCGCCATTGCACTCCAGCCTGGGTATCAAGAGCGAAACTCCGTCTCAAAAAAAAAAAAATATATATATATATATATATTTTAATTTGTATTGTGATTTTTTTCTTTTACCCATTGGTTATTTAGAAATGTATATTTTAATTTCCAAATATTTGGGGATTTTCCATATACCATTTTGTTACCGAGTTTGCAAATATTTGGGGATTTTCCTGATATTTTTTGTTAATGTAATGAGATAATGTGTTTCTTACAATTTTAATTGTGTTGAGATTTGTTTTGTGTTCCAGAATATTGTTTACTTTGATATTCACCAAGGTACATGTTGCATGTGCCTTTGGAAATAATGTATATAATACTATGGTCAGGTCTATAAACATCGATAGGCAAGTTGGTCAAATATGGTTTTTAGAAGTCTTCTATGGTGCTAACTTATTTTTGTCTATGTCTTCTTTAGATTACTGAAGGAAAAGTTTTCACTGCTCCCTTATAATTGTGAATCTATTTCTTCTTTCAGTTCTATCATGTTTTCCTTTATGTATTTGACATTGACATTAGTTGCATACAAATGCATGATTGTCTTCACATATTGTGTAAGAAACCTGTAAGAGAAAACTTTCAATTTCTCTTACCTATTCAGTTTTTTTTAAATTAGAATTTAGGGTTTCAAGAAACTAAAAAACAGGGCAGTTTAGGTTCACAGCAAAATTGAGCAGAAAGCACAGAAAGTTTCCATATACCCACTGTCCCCACATACACCAGTCTCCCCAACTATCAAAATTCTGTACAAGAGCCCATTCCTTTTTTTGTTTGTTTTCCTATGTTTTACTTCTACATATGTTACAGTCCCCACAATATATTGTTAGCCATTTTTGCTTTGAGTTGTCAATTATTTAAAATTTTACTTTTAATTAAAGTAAAATTAATTTTTGAATATAAATTTTTATGAACTTTAGAACATATAGAGATTTGTATGCCAGCCACATAATGAGAATACAGAATAGTTCTGTTAACACCAAAAATAAAAATTAGAAATAAACCCCTCATATTTTTCTTCTGTGTTTATACCCTTTTCCCATACCACTGGGAACCACTGACGTGTGTTCTCATTCCTACAATTTTGTCTTTTCAAAAGTGTGAAATAAATAGGCCTATACAGTATGTAACCTTACAGGATTGGCTTCTATCTCAGTAAAAGAACTTTGAAATTCACCCTAGTTTTTTTAATAAGTTAATTGTTTGTTTTCTAAATGTATTCACAATTTTTAATATGCCACAATTTATTTATTTGCTAACTGATAACATTTGAGCTGTTTCCAGTTATTGGTGATTATAAATGGAAATATTACATCATGTTTTTGTGTAAGTTTTTATATCTGTAAGTTAAGTATTTAAGAGTGGAATTGCTGTGGCATACGATAAGTGTGTATTTATTTTTATAAGAAACACCTTCCAACGTCCCTGTACTCTTTTGCATTTCTACCAAAAGCGTAAGGGAGTTCTAGTCATTACACATTCTCATCAGAATTTACAAATTCTGACTTTTCAAAATATTTTTATTTCAGTCATTTGGAAGGGGTATCTTCCTGTGGTTTTAATTTGAATGCCCTAGTGACTAAGGATCTTGAAATACCTTTTAATGGGCCTACTTGTCTTCCATGTATACCCTTAGGTCAGATGACTATTTAAGACTTTTACTTAGTTTTTAACTGGGTTGTTTGTTTTCTTAGTGTGTAGTTTTTAGAGCTTTTGTGTATTCTGGATATTGTTCCTTTCTTTAATAAGTAGTTGCCAGAGACTTTCTGTTTGCCTTTTTTTATCAATTTCTCAGTGTGTTTCTTAGAGCAAAAGTTTTTACTTTTAAGAAAATTCATATTTTTTAATGCACCATTGCTAAGAACTCTGCCTAAGCCCAAGTGAAAAAAAGTCTTTCTTTTGATTTTTTTAAATAAAAGCTTATTTTTTTTCCATTTTTCCATTCAATTTTATGATCTATTTTTAGTTAATTTTTGTGTAATATGTGAGGTTAAGATTTAAGATTCATTTTAGTGTTTTTGCTCTTGGAGAGTCATTTGTCTCAATCCCATTTAAAGAGAGTCTTTAACCCGAGTTAAAGAGATTATCTTTGTAGAAATCAATTGATAATGATTTTTATTAATTGATTTTTAATTGAACAATGTAATAGAATATTATATTGTTCTATTAAATGTTACATTCAAAACTCCACTGTTTTGATTACTTGTAGTTTTCTTCAAATAGGCCATACATTCCTATTTCTTTGTTTGCCTTATTATTTTTTGATGAAAACTAGAAATTTGAATATACGGTAGCTCTGGAAATCAGAAATCACCCAGAAAGTTAGAGTATTATTCAGTCTTCTCTGCTGCATAGTTCTTGTGCCTGTATCTGCGTCCTGAGCCAATGGGTGGGAGAATCACAAACTATTGGGGAGTGGGGAAATTTTGTCCCAGGCTTTTAGGTCCACAGTTTCCCTGGAGAGCATGATTCTCTCTGATTTGTGGGTGCCTGTGTGTCCCTGATGCAGCCCCTGTTGCTGTCACCATTGCCATTTCACAGGATTGCATTAAGGGCTGGGATATGAGTGAAGGGAGTAAAAGAAAAAGAAACCCAGTAGACTTGCTAATCTCTCTGAGAATTAGAAATCCACTTTCCTGCTTCTAGAGTAAGAACTAGAGGACTCTCCTGGAACTTTCACTTTCCATACTAACACCTGCTCCTGGGTTTTTGGTTCCTTTGGGTCCTGGCTGAACGATTTGGGAGGAGAAAAGTGTTAAACTCTCTGCCAGATCAGTAGTGCTTCAAATTCTGTTTTTACTCCCCAATACCCATGCTGCTTTTTACATTTCAGAGTCTTTAAAAAGCTGGTCCAGGATTCATTTTAGGTGTTATATCTGCATTCAGTTACAGAAGTCTGGGGAGTGTGATTTCTCAATCTTATCCAAAACTTGAATAGATCAATCTGTTATCTTTTAAAGTGATTAAAAATAATCACTGGCTCCATTCAAAAATATCTTTTTTTAATTGACAAGTAAAATTGTATATATGTATGGTGTACAACATGATATTTTGATATATATGTATATACATAGTGGAATGGCTAAATCAAAATATTTAAAGTATGCATTACCTCACACACTTACATTTCTTTTGTGGTGAGAACACTCAATATCTACTCTCTTAGTATATATTATTAACTATAGTTACTGTGAAATACAATAGTTCTCTGGAATGTATTCTTCCTGTCTAACTAAACTTTTGTGTCTTCTGACCAATATAGCTTCAATACCCCTGCTCCCCAATTTTCTCTAACCACCATTTTACTCTCTGTTTTTAAGATTTTGACTTTTTATATTCCATATATAAATGAGACTATATGGCATTTGCTGTTTTGCCCTTGGCTTATTTCACCTGATATAATGTCCTCCAGATTCATCTATGTTGCTGCAACATTTTATAAAACTGAATAGTATTGCATCGTGTGTACATATACCACATTTTCTTTATTCACTCGTCCATTGATGAACATAGCTTGATATTTTATCTTGGCTACGGTGAATAATGCTCTAATGAACAGGAGATAACCGTTATTATTTCATCTTATTGATTTTGATTTCTTTGGATATAAACCACGCGTGGTTGAACCTCTTGTATCCATGGGTTCCAGAGCTACAGATTCCAACTGTGGATGAAAAATACTTTTTTAAAATAAATAAAACCAATAAAAAATGCAAATATTTAAAATAATATAGCATAGCAACTATTTACATAGCAGTTACATTGTGTTAGATATCATAAGTAATCCAGAGATTATTTAAAGTATACAGGAGGATGTACATAAGTTATGTACAAATACTATGTTATTTTATTAAAGAGACTTGAGCATCATGGATTTCAGTAATTGTGGGAGGTCCTAGAACCAAGCCCTGCAGGTATCAAGTGACAACTTGAGTGAGATTACTGGATTATATGCAAGCTCTGTATTGATTTTTTAGGACTCTTCATACTGTTTTCCACGACGGCTGTACTAATTTACATTCCCTCAAACATTTTACAAGAGTTTCGTTTTTTCTACATTCTTCCCAATACTTGTTATTATTTGTCTTTTTGATAATATCCATTCCAACAGGTGTGAGGTGAAATTTTATTGTATGATGATTAACAATATTTACTATTTTTTCATACAATAGGCCACTTAAATGTATTTTTTGAGAAATGTCCATTCAGGTCCTTAGTCCATTTTTTTCATTGAGTTACTTGTGTTCCTTACTATTGAGTTGTTTGAGCCCCTTAAACATTTTGGATATTTACCACTTATCAGATCTGTGGCTTGCAAATATTTTCTTCCATTCCATAGGCTGTCTATTCACTTACTTGTTTTCTTCGCTGTAGGAAAGCTTTTTAGTTTGAAGTAATCTCATTTGTCAATATCTGCTTTGGTTGCCTATGATTTGGGATCATATCCAAAAAATTATTGCCCAAACCATGTAATGGAGCTTTTCCCTTATGTTGTCTTTTAGTAGTGTTGTAGTTTCAGGTCTTATATTTAAGGCCTCAATCCATTTGGAGTTAATTTTTGTATATGGTGAAGCTAATAGTCTAATTTTATTCTTCTGCATCTGGATATCCCATTTTCCCAGGACTATTTATTGAAGAGACAATTTTTGGCATCTTTGTTGAAAATCAATTGGCCAGGCATTATTCCTGAGCTCTCTATTTTCTTCTGTTAGTCTGTGTCTGTTTTTATGCCAGAATTATGGTATTTCTAGCTAGGTCTTTATAGTAGATTTTGAAGTTTGGTAGTATGATGCCTCCAGCTTTGTTCTTTTTACTAAAAATTGCTTTGGTTATTCAGAGTTTTTTTGTAGTTACATATAAACTTTAGGATTTTTTTTCTATTTCTGGGAAAAATGTTGTTAGAATTTTGATAGAAATTTCATTGAATCTGTAGATTGCTATGGGTACGGTGGACATTTATAATATGTTCCAATCCATGAAAATAGTTTTTTTTATTTGTTTGTATCTTTAGTTTTCTTCAATTAACATTTTATAGTTTTCAATATACACATTTTTTACCTCATTGCTTAAATTTATTCCTAATTATTTCTTTTTTTGTACCAATTGTAAATGAAATTATTTACTTGATTTTTTTAGTTTGTTGTTAGTGTACAGAAATATTACTAATATTTGTATGTTTCATATGTGACTTTTTTTTTGAGACAGGGTCTCACTTTGTCTTTTAGGCTGGAGTGCAGTGGCACAATCTCAGCTCACTTTAACATCGACCTCCTAGGCTCAAGCTATCCTCCCACCTTGGTCCTCCAAGTAGCTGAGACTACAGGCATGCACCACCCGACCTGGCTAATTTTTTGTATTTTTTGCTAGATACAGAGTTTCACCATGTTGCCCAAGTTGGTCTTGAACTCCTGAGCTCAAGTGATCCCCCTGCCTAGCCTCCCAAAGTGCTAGGATTACATGCATGAGCCGCTATGCCTGGCCTGCGTATGATTTTGTGTGTTGATTTTGTATCCCGCAACTTTATTGAATTAGCATTAAGCTTTTGGGGGAAGTCTTTAGAAGATCATGCTGTTTGCAGAGATAATTTAACTTCTTCGTCTCTGATTTGGATGCTTTTTATTTTTTTCTCTTGTGTAATTTCTCTGGCTGAGATATTCAGTTCGAAGTTGAATAGAAGTGGTCAGAATGAACATCCTTGTCTGGTTCCTGATCGGAAAGGAAAAGCTCTCAACTTTTCATTGTTGAATATAATGTTAGCTGTGGGTTTGTGGGTCTTTATTGTGCTGAAGTATATTCTTTCTATACCTAATTATTGACAGTTTTATCATAAAAGAATGTTGAATATTTTCAAGTAACCCTTCTGCATCTATTGCAATGATTATATGGCTTTAGTCCTATATTCAGTTTATGTGTGGTGTATCAAATTTATTGATTTGTGTATGTTGAATCATCCTTGCATCCCTGGAATAAATTTCACTTGGTTATGGTGGATTATCTTTTTAATGTGCTGTTGAATTCATTTTGCTAGTATTTTGTTGAGAATTTTTGCATCTATAATCATAAGGGATGTTGATCTGTAATACCCCTTTCTGCTAATGTTTTTATCTCATTTTGATATAAGGGTAATTCAAATGATTTGAAACTGTTTCCTTTCCTTTAATTTTTTGGAAGAGTTTGAGAAGAATGCTATTCTTTCTTCTTTAAATGTTTGATAGACTTGAGCAGTGGAGTCATCAAGTCCTGGTCTTTACTTTGACAGTAGACTTAGTATTACTGATTCAATCTCATTACTCATTATTGGTCTGTTCAGATTTTCTACTTCTTTATGATTGAGTCCTAGTAGGTTGCATGTGTCTAGAAATTTATCCATTTCTTTTAGGTTATTTAATTTGTAGGCATGGAATAGTTCACAGTAGTCTTTCATGACACTGTATTTCTGTGGGACCAGTTGTAATGTCTCTTCTTTCATTTCTGATTTAAGTCTTCTCCTTTTTCCTTAATCTAGCTAGAAGTTTTTAATTTTTTTTTTCAACAACCATTTAGTTGTATTGATTTTCCTCTATGTATTCCTAGTCTCTATTTCATTTATTTCTGCTTTTATCCTCCCATCCTTCTACTAACTTCATGTTTGGTTTATTCTTCTTCTAGTTATCTGTGGTATAACAATCGGTTGCCTTTCTGAGATCTAGCTCTGTCTCTCTGATGTTAGTGTTCATTGCTAAAATACTTTCCTCTTAAAACTGTCTTTGCTGCATCCCATTAATTCTGGTATGTTGCATGTTCATTTTCATTCATCTTGGGTATTTTTAAATTTCCCTTTTAATTTCTTCTTGGACCCACTGATTGTTTAGGAGCACGTTGTTTAGTTTTTGTATATTTGTGAATTTTCTAAAGTTCATTCTATTATTGATTTCTAGTTTCATATCATTGTGGTTGGACAAGATACTTGATATGATTTCAATCTTCTTAATTTTCTTAAGACTTTCTTGTGGTCTAACATATGATCTATCTTGGAGAATTTTCTGCATGAGCATGAGAAAATACATATTGTGCTGTTAGACGGAATGTTCTGTATATGCCTATTAGGTCCACTTAGTCTAAAGTGTAATTCAAATTCAATGTTTTCTTATTGATTTTCTGTCTAGATGATCTGTCCACTGTTGAAGGTGGAATATTGATATTCCCCACTAATTTCTTTGCAATTTCTCTCTCTCTTCAGATCTATTAATATTTGCTCTAGTTTAGGATGCATATACACATAATAGTTATATCACTTTGGTGAATTAACTCCTTTGCCATTGTGTAATGACCTTTGTCTTGTTTTTAGAGTTTTAGACTTAATGTCTATTATATCTCATGTAAGTATAGCTACTCCTACTCTCTTTTGGTTTCCATTTGCGTGGAATATCTTTTTCCATCCTTTTACTTTGAATGTTTAGTTGCCATTAAGGGGGAGTGAGTCTTTTATAAGCAGCACATAATTGGGTCTTCTTTCTTTCCCCCCGCCCCATTCAGCCACTCTATATCCTTTGTTTTTGTTTGTTTGTTTGTTTTGTTTTGTTAAGTTTCATTTTTAGTTTGTTTGTTTTGGAGAAGCATTTTATCTTTTTTATTTTTTAAATTAAATTAAATTTTTTATTTCCATAGGTTATTGGAGAACAGGTGGTATTTACATAAGTAAGTTCTTTAGCTGTGATTTGTAAGATTTTAGTGCACCCATCACCCTAGAAATATACACTGAACCCTGTTTGTAGTCTTCTATCCCTCACCTCCTTCCCACTCTTTCTCCCTGAGTCCCCAAAGTCTATTGTCATACTTATGCCTTTGTATCCTCATAGCTTAGCTTCCACTTATGAGTGAGAACGTACAATGTTTGTTTTTTCATTTCTGAGTTACTTCACTTATAATAAGAGTCTCCAATCTCATCCAGGTCACTGTGAATGCCATTAGTTCATTCCTTTTATGGCTGAGTAGTATTCCATCATATCTTCTTTTGAGAATTGTCTACTCATGTCCTTTTGCCGGTTTTTGATGGGATTGTTTGTTGTTTTCTTGTTGATTTGTTTGAGTTCATTGTAGATTCTGGAGTCCTTTGTCAGATATATAGCTTGTGAAGATATTTTTCCCACTCTGTGGATTGTCTGTTTACTCTGCTGACTGTTCCTTTTGCTGTTCAAAAGCTCTTTAATTACATCCAAGCTATTTATCTTTGTTTTTATTGCATTTGCTTTTGTCTAGAAGGGTTTTTCCAAAGTTATCTTCTAGAATTTGTATAGTTTCAGGTCTTAGATTTAAGTCCTTAATCCATCTTGGGTTGATTTTTGTATGAGGTGAGAGATGGGGATCCAGTTTCATTCTCCTATCTGTGGTTAGTCAATTATCCCAGCATCATTTGTTGAAAAGAGTGTGCTTTCCCCGTTTTATGTTTTTGTTTGCTTTGTCAAAGATCAATTGACTGTAAGGTTTTGGGTTTATTTCTGGGTTCTCTATTCTCATCCACTGGGCTTTGTGCCTACTGTTATAACAATACCATGATGTTTTGGTGACTATGGTCATATAATACAGTTTGAAATCAGGTAATGTGATGTTTTCAGATTTGTTCTTTTTTGCTTAGTCTCATTTTGGCTATGCAAAGTTTCTGGATACAATATTAATGTACACAAATCAGTAGCTCTTCTATACACCAACAGCAACCAAGCAGAGAATCAAATCAAGAACTCAACCCCTTTTACAATAGCTGCCAAAAAAAAAAAAAAAAACAAAAACAAAAACAAAAAAAGACCTTAGGAATATACCTAACCAAAGAGGTGAAAAACCTCTACAAGGAAAACCACTGCTGAAAGAAATCATAGATGACACTATGGAAATACACCCTATGCTCATGGTTGGGTAGAATAAATGTGAAAATGATCATACTGCCAAAAGCAATCTACAAATTCAATGCAATTCCCATCAAAAGACCATTGTTATTCTTCACAGAACTGAAAAAAAAATTGTATGCTCTTTAATTGGAGATTTTAACCTATTTATTAATAGATAAGGACTTGTAACTGCCATTTTATTACTTGTTTTCTGGTTATTTTGTAGATATTTTGTTACTTCTTTCCTCTACGGATGTCTTCTTTTGTGAGTAGATAATACCTTCTGGTATGCTTTGATTCATTACCTTTTATCCTTTGCGTATCTGTAGGCTTTTGCTTTATGTTACTGTAGGGCTTACATAAAACATCTTATAGTTACAACATCAATATTATTTTTTAACATTTTAACTTAGGCAGTTTCATTATGATGCTCCTTGATTTGTTTCATTTTGTTTGCTATTGTTTTGTTTGTTATCCAAGCTTGAGATTCTCTGTAATTTTTTAATCTGTTGTTTCTCTTGTCTCATTATTTTGAAAAATTTTTTACCATTTTCCCTTCAAACATATCTTTGATTCTCTTTTATTTCTGAAATTTCAATTATGTAGGTTAAACAATTACGTATCTTTCCACAGCTCTTGGACTGCTTTAATTTCTCAATCTTTATCTTTCTGTATTTCAGTAGAAATAATTTTTATTAAACTACATTTTTTCAGGGGAAATATATTTCTAGGAACCCTTTAAAGTAGAAGCCAAAGAGGAAGGATCACTCATTGAGCTTTGATCTTAGAGGGATACCACAGCTACAAAATCAATGCACCAAAACAGTAAAGAGGTAAATAAATGCCTCTCTCTATGTCTCTACTCAACTTCCAATATTTTGATAGGAACTTTTAATGGCTGAATCCAACTGAAGTCAGCTGGCAAGGAAGCCCAGGTGATGTATGTTAGGACTCATCTTTCAGGGATAGAGTGTTATGTAGAGAGAGGTAGGAAATGAATGGAGGAGAGAATAGATTTGCCATTCTTGTCAATCTTAAAATGTAAAATAATATATCAGTATAGTCTAATTTATATTACTCTTATGCAGGAGGTTATCATTTTTATGAGCCATATTTACTTGCTTGAGACATTTTTAGATTTTCTTTGTATCTAAAAAAAGTTCAGTTTTAATTTATATATGTATAAAATATCCATAAAAATTTTTCTATAAATATAAGATTTTCCATACACACTTACTTACTTTCATGAAACATTTATAGGTTTTCTTCATAACTAAAACAATGTTCTGTTTTAATTTATATATATATAATCATAGTATTCCACAATGAATTTTTTATAAATATAAGATTTTACACACACACACACACACACACACAAACACACACCATTTCCTAGGGTTGTATAACAAACATGATGGTTTAATGAAACAGAAATTTATTCTTTTATGACTACTAGCTATCCTTGGTATTCCTTAGCTTATAGCTCCACCAGTCCGATCTCTGCCTTCCTCTTCACATTACTTCTGCCTCTGTGTGTGAGTGTCTTCTTTTCTGTCCATCTCAAATATTCCTTTGTCTTTCTCTTATAAAGACACTGGTCATTAAATTTAGGGCCCATATGAATAATCTAAGATGACCTCCTCATCTCAATATTCTTAACTTACTTATATATGCAAAGACCTTTTTCAAACAAGGTAAGGCTCACAAGTTCCAGAGATTTGATATGAAATCTGGAGCCATGTTTTTGGAGGCATGTTTTACCCTATCACATATGTTATATATGAGAGGACGTCAAAGGTCCATTAAAAATGAATTGAAAGACAAAACTTTAAAAAATATATACTTTATTTCTCAGCATAACTCCATCAAAGTCAAGACATTTTTATAAGAAATGGTACTAGTAATTTAGTTCCTCTCTAGAAACTTGAGCATCTGGCAAGTTTACCATGTCAATGAAGTCCTTTTCACATTATTAACTGAAGAAAAATGGGTGCCCTTTACAGTTTTCTCTAAGATTAAGAAAGAAAAAGAAATCAAAAGGCTCCAAATCGAGACGACTGTTACGTGGATGTCCAATAATTTCTCAAAGAAACTCACATAAATTTGTTTGCCTTTGTTTGAGGAGAGGAATGGGCAGAAACGTTGTGGTGGAGAGGGACTTTCTGGTGAAGGCTTGCAAGGCATTTTTCTACTAAAGCTTTGACTGACTTTCTCAAAATACTCTCATAATAAGCAGATGTTGTTGCTCTTTGGCCCTCTAAAGAATCAGCAATGCTTCAGTATCCCCAAACGCTTTTGTCATAACCTTCGCTGTAGACTAGTCTGTTTCTGCTTTGACTGGTTTGCTTTAACCTCTTGGTGGTCATTGCAGAATCGTACTGGTAAAGCTATGTTCAATCTCTTATTAATTCTCCAAAGAAATATTTCAGGATATTGATCTGAACTTGTTTAAAATTTCCACTGAAACCTTTGCTCTTGTCTGCAACTGATTTGAGCACAATGGTTTTGGTACCCATTGAGCAAAAAGTTGATTCAACTTTAATTTTTTAGTGAAAATTACGTAAGTTGAATCAATTAAGATATTTCGTTTGGTTATCGTTTCAGCTGTTAATTGTTAATCATCTTCAATTTGGGCACAAAGAAGATTACTTTTTTTCTCTCAAATGGATGTGGATGGTCTGCCAGTGTGGACATTACTTCAACATCATCCTGTCCCTTTTTAACATGAGCTGTCCATTTGTAAACTGCTGAGCTCTTTGGTGCCTTGTTCCCACAAACTTTACATAAAAGATCAATGATTTTAGCATTCTTCCACTCAAGGTCCTTTCACCATAAATTTTATGTTTGTTCTTGCTTCAATTTTAGCAGAGTTCGTATTGCTTTGATAGGGTCTCTTTTTAAATCTGTGTCTTTTCCTTCTTAGTCTCTCAAATTAGATCCTATTCAGAAATGTTAAAACTAGTTAGTACAACTTAATTTGGGTGTGAAACATTTTTGAAATCCATGCATAGTTTTCTTTATAATGTGCATTTTCCATGAATTTTTGGAATATCCTCTGTATCTCAAGTAAGTGAGTCTATTCGTTATGTTGTTCTGTTATTCCTATCAGTATTTTTGTCCACTTGATGTGTCATGGCATAAGATACATGCATTAAAATGTCCTATTTATCCTTGAGTCTTCTATAAGTTCTGCTTTATTAATATTGTTGCTAAATTATTTGCTGCATAAAGTGTATGATAGTTATAGTTTCATGTAAATTCTACTTTTTGTTGCTATAAAATACCCTTCTTCTTCTTGTGATTTTTATGTTGAATTCAAATGCCTAATAGTGTGACCCCTGTTTGATTCTAGTTGAATTTGTTTGGTTTATCATTTCCCAACCTTTACATTAAAATTGTTTTGAATTATTTTGTTTTACGTGTCTCTTTTAACATATAGCATGTAGTTTTATACTTTGGCCAACATAAAATGTATTTAATATATTTTTAGACCATATAAATTTATTTATGTGACAGGTACATTTGATCATAAATTATTATATTTTGATGTTTTTTGTTATTTTTAAGAGTATCGAACACCCCTTATATAACTATATTTCTTTTAAAATTCTGTCTCTTGCTCTAGCTGCTGCCATAAATGGATTCCAAAACAACTTTTAATTGACACACCCCCACAGTGCCTCAGTTTATCTCTCATTCTGTACCAGCTGCCTGTTGTCCCAAGGTTTCACTGCTAATTCCACGATGGCATCCCCCTGGAAACTTACACATAACAAATCTGGAAACATTTGGTTTTAGTTGACTTTTTAAAAATACTTTTCAGTGTCACAGTTATATTATCAAACATAATTATGCCTGATACTTGATTTGTCCATTTTACCTCATATCATTTTATCTACAAATATTAAAGATGATGAAATTATTATACATATTCCACCTTATTTTTTTTTTTTTTTTTGAGACAGAGTCTTGCCCTGTCTCCCAGGTTGGAGTGCAGTGATGCAATCTCAACTCACCGCAACCTCCACCTCTCTAGTTCAAGTGATTCTCCTGTCTCAGGCTCCCAAGTAGCTGGAACTACAGGCCATGCCACCACACGCAGCTAATTTTTGTATTTTTTGTAGAGATGGGGTTTCACCATGTTGGACAGGCTGCTCTCGAACTTCTGACCTCAACTGGGATTACAGGCTTGAGCCATGGCATACAGCCTTCCCTATTGTTTTAATTTTCCTTCTACATTTAAGTAGATTCAGTACTCCCTGCCAAGCCTTTACCTGTAGTTTTTAAAACAACTTCTGTCTGGTTGATGGTTGTCCTCCAATAGACTCCCCAAAAGGGGATCATAAAACTTACATTTTCAAAGTTTCTGGATATTTACAACTACATGCGGCTTTTATATTTGCATTACAATTTGATTTTGTTATTAAATACTTTGTTCATTCTTTTCCTATGGATTGTGTAGATGTTGCTTTAATAAATTTATGTGAGAGTCTCTCTCTCTATATATATATATATTTACATTTATTATGAGTAATTTATTCTTTTTACCTAAATGCTCAAATAATTAATTTTAAAATGTTGATACCCAGAATTTTCCCCTAAGTCTGTTTTGTTTTAAGGACTCTGTTCTTCAATTTTCTCTTTAGTTGTTGGCCATGACCTTTGTGATAAGTGAGGAAAAGTATAACCCTTTTCACACCTACGTAAATGTATTTTAAATTTTTCCCACCACATATTTTCTGACCTCTTTCAGACGGCATTTCATCTCCATCTATTGTCTCACTATTTGTTCTTTGACCTTTTGTAAATTTTATTTATGCTTTTGTTTCACAGAGGCAGTTGATTCTTTAAAGGTTTTTGTTTTTTCTTTATTTAAGTTTATCAAAAAATGTTAGTTCACAATTTTCTTCTTTGTGACAACATTTTCCTGGTATTTTCCTTCTTCTATCTAGTTTCACTATGCATTTGAATATGTTCTGTGCTGTTATATTTTTGATTCTCCATCTTTGAAGGAGAAAAGTTATTTCTGGACCACCTATTTATAGGAGTTTCTGGATAGAGGTCTATGGCTGGGTTCCAGGCTGGTAGCAATTACCCGTAAGATTCAGGATGTGGTGTATGAATTCCCTAAACTTTTCCACCATGCCGTCCAATAGAAATACAAAGTGTAGAACCGTCCACAGGAAAAAGTTTCCTTTTCCCCCATATCACGAATATCAGCATCTTCCAGAAAATATGGCTAACTGTGTTGGAGTCCCAGTACATTGCAGCCACCCTTTCTTATCAGAATAAAGTAGGATCAGAGAAGCTCTTCCTAATGCCACTCATTTCACCTCTTTTCTTCATGGCAAATAAAACATTTTAGTTCGGCATAATAGGGTGCTTTACTCACCTTGGGAAGTCTATGTTTTCTATCTTCCTGAGCTTCAGGGCAGAGAAATTATCTTCTCCCTTATTTACATACTGTGTCTCCCACACTGTGGGCCACCTTTTGCCCATTTCATAGTTGAGGATTTCAGCTAGATTATATTTTGTCTAATAATGGAGTTTTCATATTTGTATTCGGGTCTCCTAATTGCTTGTGGATGATTTAAAAGATAAGTTAAGGAACATAAAAAACATATGTGGTGATCTTCAAACCTTGCGTAAGGGTTGCTATTTTCCCACAGGTACAGGGCTTAAGGGGGATACATCCCTTATCTTGTGCAAGTAAGGAATTGTATCTAGGCTCCAAGGTCAAAAGTTAAAAATCAACAGGAAATATCTGTACTGTTAGGAATACACACACAACACACATACACACTTATTATCAGAACAAATCCTCATACACATTTATGTGTTTATCGAAACTCAAGATAACAAGAATTTATGTAGGTCAGTCACTTCCTTAAGATATTTGCCATAGTTTGACCCGACATAGAGTAGGAGACCAAATGATCTAAACCGAAAGAAATGAAGATCTCAAAAACTGTAAATATGTAGTAAAATTCGAGACAATATTGATGGTTTAAAACAAGTGCAATACCTTATGAGACTTACACACAGAATAAAATATATGACAACAATAAAACAAAAGGGAAGGAAGAATAAATGAAATTATACTGTTCCAAAGATTTTACAGTTGTTATAGAAGTATTAAAAGCACTAATGTAAGACGAATAAAAAGGGCAAACTGTCCTGTTTAGTTTAAATAATGAAAGAATCATTATATATGGAGCCCTTCTACAAGCTATGACAGCCAGCATCCAGGCAGGAGCCTCAGTCAAAGTCAGAGCAGGGAAGACCAGCTGCAGGCATCGTGTTGTGTCCTCCTGGGGTAGAGGAAAGGGTCATCTGAAGCTGGCAGTTTCCAACTTTCTGGGGATCATTTGGAGTTCGGTGAGAGCTGGGAAGAATGCACTCAAAAGGAAACTTGGAAAGAAGCAGTTCTTCACCTGAAAAATGTTTGCTTTGCCTCAGTTGAGAATTCTTTCATTGAGAAAGAGAATTACCATGTTACCATGTTTACCAAAGGAGAGATGGACGTGAGACATGATTCAGAACCACAGAATGTAGAGCCTGAAAAAGGGACTGTGTTTCTTGGGAAGAATTTCCTCTACTAGATCAACTTCTCTGGTCTCAAGGCTATGATTCATTTAAAGAAGATTTTAGTTAACATGGTAGGATAAAAGGAAATTATCTCTGGTGACCAAGGTTTATTGATTTTTTTCAAAAAGGGCAAAAATAAGGGCTGGTTCGGGAATGAAAAATATCTGCGTTTCAGAACAACTCTATTTTATCAAAAAAGTTCTTGTGATTGCCAATTTATTTGCAGTGACTTCATATACTCACCACCATTTCAGCCAGTCCTTGGGAACATTTTTCTGAAATATATCATTGAATTGTATTTTAGACACTGAGTATATGATAAATAGTGATATTATGGTTAATCTGCTTTCCACATTTATCTATGATATTTACTGTGCAGTTTGTCATTACCAGCTTGCATGGAGTAGGATGCAATCAAATTTGCCTGAGTGTATCAGCTCAAATAGAGATCCTACTTCAAATAGTGTAATTCAGATTCAAACAGAATGCTTGTAGCAAAAATATATCATGTTTGTTGACTTACCCCTTTTATTAAAAAAAAAATTGGTAACATAATGTGACCATCTTTGCGACCAGAGAGAGGAGGACAGGCCATTAGGGTTTATTTCCTAGGTTTCTAATTGAGAATCTAAACCAAGAGAAGTGAGACAAGCCATCTGAGATCCATATTCTGTCATTAACGGGCTGTGAGATTTTGGGTTTCTCACTCTCTCTGAGATCCAATGTCCTTATATGTAAGATAAGGAGATCACACTAGAGCAGTGGGTCTCAAAGTGTGGTCTTGGGGGTACTCAAGAGCCTTTTAAGGGAATTCAAAGTCAAAGCTATTTTTATAATACTAAGATGTCATTTATCTTTTTCACTCTCATTCTTTCATGAGCGTAGCAAGGAGTTTTTTAGAGGCTACCTAAGGTGTGATAATGTTAAAGCAGATAAGAGAGCTCAGCTTTCTTCTATTATGTCAGATATCAAAGCGATGTGTAAAAATGTAAAGCGCTGCTGTTCTTCTTGCTAATGATTTTTTTATTTTAGAAAAAAAGTAAAACGTATTTATGTTGACATGTATTATTTGTAAATGATTCATACAATTAAAAATAAAAAGAATCATTGTATACATATATGCAATATTAACAAAAACAGAAAGAAGGATAATACACAGTCTCACTTAATATTTAATATTAATTGCATAACAAATATTAAATAGTATTTTAAATATATATTTGAAGCATATAAATAGTCCCAAGGAAGAGGTAGGCCCACAGAATCATAAAGACAGAGAATAATATAATCTAGTTACCTAGTTTTGGCAAGTTTTAAATGAAGTATTAAAAAAAAAAAAACAGATCAAAGTAAAATTTTTTAAAAAAACAGTTGAGGTCAGACCATAGTCTCTCAGGAAGATTTAGCCAAGGTGTTCTGGAGTTTTGGCATCAACATATCCCATTTTGAGGCCCATCTTGGCAGGCCAGATATATCATCCCAGTGGATCTAGGGGCAAGAGTAGCAGGTGGGAGGGAAAGTCAACTCTTGTCCACACTAAAACAAGAACTACAATTCCCAGTAGAAGTGACACCTGCCCCTAAGAAGTAATTGGAATGAGAGAAGTAACCAGAGATGGAATTCCAGAGGACATATAGTGGCTTGGCGATCCTTGGAAGATTACTAAAATACGGTAGCTTTACAAACCAGTTCCAAACATTAGAGCTGAATCTAATAAGAAAGCCATGCAGGTAACTTTCAAGTGGTCATGACTGACTCACAAAATTTCACTTCAATAACTGTTTTTTTTAAAATTTGAATTATTCATTTCTGAAATTGCAGCTTCTAGAGTTCATCTAAGAACCAAAATTTATCATTATAATGTAGACACATTTAGATTCATTGAAGATTAAGTGGCTCCAGCACTATAGAACTGAACAGTTCTGCCACTAATTCGCCAAGTGCTCCCCATCCAGGTTGTCCACTAACAAATGATGCAATAAAGCAGCTCAGGGCCAAACGAGACCACAACTAAGAGCACTGAGGCCTGGACTGGCTAGATAGCACAAATTATATGTCATTGTCATCCAAACTTCAAGAGTGCACAATCTTCCTTATTCTAGCAGAACTCCTTAGAAATGTTAGAAATATGGAAGAATTCAAGGGCAGAACTTTTTGGTCCTTTGGTTATTAAATGCATATGAGCACATCTACTTTTTATCTTTGTTCACTGTTCTCACATGTGAAGAAAGGCAAGAAGCATCAACCTGATTGTTGTGAATGATCGTTAAAAAGCTATGGGCCTCTAGGCGTTTAGGTAATTTTCCCATCATGTTTTAAGAAAACTTCTGTAAATATTGCTTTTTAGTAAAATAAAGTCTGTCATTCTAATATAGAGAAACAAGAGATTTATAGAGAATTAATGAATCTTATTCTGGAGGGGGAAAATGATATGGCATACTTTAAAAAACTACTAGACACTTACAAAGTTGGGCATGTATGTTTATTTGTAAATGCCAAAAGAATACAAGCTGAATTAAAAATGTTTTTTTTGAAAGGATAAAAATGTTTTAATATGGATAAAAATGGATAGATTATGAAATTACTAAAATATTTAACTAAACATGAATTTATTTGAACTTGACCACTTTTGACAGAATTAAAAGGATAAATTGTAGACTTTTATAATTATATTCATGGGTTTATGCACTACTTTCTCAAAAACTTGTGAAACAAAGAGTCATTGAGAATATAGTATTACTACGAATGATAGTAAAGCAAAATTCAGTTTTATTTCTCTATACCATAACTTATGTCAAGAAAAAATAAAAATAGTATTATGGCCAGGCACGGTGGCTCATGCCTATAATCCTAGCACTTCGGCAGGCTAAGGGAAGCAGACAGCTTGAGCTCACAAACCAGCCTGGGTAATACAGCAAAACCCCATCTCTACGGAAAATACAAAAATTATTCGGGCATGGTGGAGCACACCTGTAGTCCCAGCTACTTGGGAGGCTGAGGTAGGAGTATTGCTTGAGCCTTGGAGGTAGAGGTTGCAGTCAGACAAGACTATGCCACTGCACTTCAGCCTCTAGCCTGGGTGATAGAG
Source organism: Aotus nancymaae (assembly GCF_030222135.1). NCBI lineage: Eukaryota > Metazoa > Chordata > Mammalia > Primates > Aotidae > Aotus > Aotus nancymaae. The sequence continues at coordinate 10,803,172 of NW_026988450.1, read as the reverse complement.
CCAGACATTGTCTAAAAATAAAAAATAAAAAACAACAAAGAAACAAAAATAACCAACCCAAATAGTATTAAAAGTGTAAATTACATAGAAATAAATCTAAAAATATGTGAACTTTATTGAGAAAATATAAAATTTCACTAAAAACACTTTTAAAAACAAATGAGGAGATACACCACATTCATAGATAGAAAAATAAAATATTATGAAGACACTAATTCTCCCCAAATATATTTACATATTCAATACTATCTTTTTTTTTGCTTTTACTGTAGACTTAGCACAGTAATTTGAAGTAAAAGTGAAAAAATAATAACCAGATCACTTGAAAGAAAATCAAGTAGAGAGAGCTTAGTCTCAAGATATTCTGACATATTATAAGGCTATAGTCATTTAGTTATTATGGAATTGAAGCAAAGATTTAAAAACAAAACAACAGAATGTAATAGAGAAACGATAAGTAAATCCACACACTTATGGAAATTTAATATATGACAGAGGGACATGAGTAGATTAATGGAGAATATGGTCATTCCAACAAGTGATGCTGGGCAATTAGGTACCATTTAGAATGAAAGAAAATTAGTCTCATACTTTAATATACATGAAAAAGTCAATTTCAGGTAGATTAAAATATTGCAAAAATAAAAATTATAAAAATTTCAAAAGATATTATAGAATCATATATTAAACATCCCAAGATTGAATATTATTTTCTAAATAATAATGGCAATAGCAATAAAGGAAAACATGGATACATTTTTGTTTGGTAAAATGGTCTCAAGCAAAGAAGCAGTGCAAAAAGAAGCTGCAGAAGGAAAGAAGTCATTTCAAATAAGGGATTAGAACCTATGCTTAAAACCCTTTTAAATAATTAAAAAAACAGGCAGTCTAATAAAAAATGGAAAGAGCCCTTCACAAAGTGGATAGCCATATGAGCAGTAAGGATATGGAAGTGGATGAATAGTGTTGCTCATCAGAATATGATTCAAATTCAAATTTAAAGTACAATCATTTTTTTAAAAAAAAGATACAAAAAAGCACATATACTGCAAACTTAACAAACTACAGTGGAACTGTCTGACAATACTATTGTTGAAGATATGGAGAAATCAGAACTCTTGTACACTGCTGATGGCAATCACATTGGTACCGTATTTAAATAAAATACTGACTGTCCCCTAATAATTGAAAATTATGATACCCAGAAAATCTACTCATAGATAGATATATGCACTGGGAAGCCTTGTGCATGTGTTCCAAAACACAAATGTGTGAAAGTCCATACTGTCATCTTCCATAAAACTGGGTGGTATCAGTCAAGGTTTTCCAGGGAAACAGAACTAGAAATATAGACAGACAGATGGATAGATAGATAGATACATACATACATATGTATGTACCTACATATATACATAGAGATCTGACTGGAACTGGCCTATCCACATTACCAAGGGTCATCTCCTTTATGTAAAGTCAACTACGTGTAGATGTTAACCACATGTACAAAGGACCTTCAGAGTAGCCTCTAAATTATTATTTGATTAAATAATTGAGTACTATATTTTCTAGCCAAGTTGACACATAAAACAAAGCATCACATGGGTCAGTGAAATGAGTAATAAATTATAATATATTCACAAATCATGGATGAGTAAACAATTTTGAGCAGATAAACAAGATGCCAAAGAAGACTATACTTTTCTTTAATATAAAATATAAAAGCAGACAAATCTAAATTCTATCATTTACAGATATACAACTACATAATAAAACTACAAGCAAGGAAGTGACCATGGCAAAAATTAGTATAATGGTAGCCTGTGAGTACAGAGGGGGTTATTTTAAGCATACAAGTAATTATTTAGGGGGAGGGACATGAGCGGAGTGGTTTCTGGAGTGGAAAATGTGTGCTTGTTTGTTTTTTCCCTTGACTTTGGTCACTCTATGCACGTATTAAGCCTTCTATACATGTTTTATCTGCATTTTATTGTGCACATTGTATTTTATGAAAAGTGAAGAAAAGCACAATATTCACAATATCCATTAAAACTATGCATCATTGAGGAATAATCCTAAAGAAGTGCAAGAACTTTATGCAGCAAAACACAAATGTTACTGAAGGAGATTAAAGAAAATCCAAATCAGTAGAGAAATAGGCCATTTGAATGGGTTGCAATCCTCAATCTGAAAATATTTACTTGTCCCACAAATAATCAGTCTATGAACTTAAAATAAACCTAACCCAAATCACAATAGGGTTTACCAGGGAAGTTAACAAAGAGGTTTCTAAATTTATCTGGAAAAATAATATTCCAAGAATAGCCAAAATCATTCTGACAAAGAACAAATACATTTTGGTATTGAATATGTTACTTCAGTAAGGATCCACTTTTATTACCTTTAAAATGAAGTCAGAGATACTTTATCTCCTTTACAGAATGTAAGAATACTTTTCTTTCTTCCATAAACCTCTAAATCAGGAAATATAAAACCTTTAGCATCCCATTTCAACCATCATTGACTTTCACGTGGGGAAGTTATTTCTGAAGCCTAAACTGAATCATTTATCCTTAAGCTTGTTTCTTATTTTGTCACTATTCTTGGTTTTGTAAGACTTCATGTTCTTGAAGATAATTATCAAGTTTTCATCAGCTTTTTTCCCCAGTGGAGAAAACAAAATCGTAGTTCCATGAACTGTTCTTTATTTTCAATCCTCTGCTGCTTTTCAAAATAGTTTTTCTTTTGGTTATGTTTGTCTCCAACTTGATTGGGGCAGAAGGGCTGTAAAAGGGTGAAGAGTGGGTAGAGGGCAGGGTATATATGGCAATTATAGGGTAAAATTCTGTTTTGAGGAGTGGGCTGACTTTTACTGGTCCTGAAGTTTGCACAGTATTGGAGCAAAGAGTATTATAATGGGCAATAACTTTGTTTCACAAATTTGCTAAGCTCCAGTCAATAGCATATTTATATGACAATATTTTAAAATATTATATGATTTCCAGTATATTTTCAGAAACATTATTTTGCTTCTTTCTCCCAACAACTTTTTGAATTATTACAGGTACTGTCATTCTCGTTGAGGAGGAAACTCAATAATGATGACATGATTTGCCCAAGGTCACTAGGGCAGAGCAGAAAGAACACTAAAAATCATGTCTTCTGAAGGTTTTGCTGGAATTTTCTTTTTCACTTATTCTAGTATTCATTTGATATATCAAAGTTCTAGCATCACTGGATAATTTGAACAAACTCATTTATATGATTCATTAAATTTTGGCATTTATTAATTCATTAAATTTTGGGGTTACCAGGTCATTTCTGTTATGAAAGAATCCATTTTCTGCTATCACCACTTGTGATACCAGAATGGTGAACCCCTAAAGAGAACCACATCCTAATTGCACAAACCTGTGTACATGTTACATTACAAGACATGGGCGACATAAGGTTGCAGAGGGAATTGTGGTTACTCAGCTGAGTAGATCTTAAGATTACTGTGGATCACCCAGTGACTCTAAGGTTAGTGCAGGGGGTTTTGGAGGCACAAGAGTCAGTATGAGAGTGATACAGTACGGGACAGACTTAATGAGCTATTGCTGGCTTGAAAGTTGGAAGGGGCAGGAGCCAAAGAAAGCAGGAGTCCTCCAGAGACTGGAAAAGTGAGAAAATGAATTCTCTCCAAAAGATTTTTTCCCCAACATCATATATATTGTGTCTTTTCCAGCATCGATTCTCCAACTCTCTGACACCAAGTGAGTATCCAAAAATTTAATTCAATTCTGACACTAACTCCTGGAGTTAGTATAGACTCCACAAGGTAAGGACTCACTCCCACAAGACTGTCTGCACTTCAGAGGCCAGCCTCAAGTGCGGTTCCCGGGCTCCTCACATTTCTGCCCCACTAACTACAAATTCAGGGGTTCCCATGACTCCTCTTCAGGTTTAATAATTCACTAGAAGTACTCACAAAACTCAGGAAAACACTTAACTCACTGTTGATGGTTTATTTTAAAGGAGACTGCTCAGGAAAAGCCAAATGAAAGCGATGCATAGGGGAGGGGCGGCTAGAGGGAGGAACTTCGCATTTCCCAATGCGTTCTCTGGGACCCTCCATATGTTCACCGGCCTGGAAGCTCTCTGAACCTTCTCCTTTAAGGGCTTTTATAAAGGTTTCATTAAAGAGACATGACTGATTAAATGATTAGCCATTGGTGACTGAACTCAATCTCTAGACCCTCTCCCCTCCCCAGAGGTGTGGCTGGGGTAGGGCTGAAAGTCCCATTCCTCCTAATCAAGGCTTGGCCTTTCTGCTGACCAGCTCCCATCATGAAGCTATCTAGGGGACGTCATCCAGGAGACATGCGTTTGTTTACCAAAGAAACACTTCACTGTGGAGATTCTAAAGAGTTTAGGAGCCCTGTGCCAGAAATCTTGAGAACAAAGACCAAATAATTGTTAATATACCACGATCCCCTGGAACCTCCAGAAAGGATCATAGCCCTGCTAACACCTTAATATTAGCCCCCGTGAGACCCATTTTGGAATTCTGATCTCCAGACCTGTAAGATCAAATATATGTGTTGCTTTAAGTCATTAAATTTCTGACAATTTGTTAGAGCAGCAAGAAGAGACTAATACACCATTTCATAAGCATCAACAATGGATTATCACATTCATAGAGTGAGACAGAATTTCAGATATTAAAAACATAGAAACAGTTTTGATTTTGTTTTGTTTTGTTTTGTTTTTTTGGTTACTGTATTTATAAAAGAATGATTTTGTTTTTTACAGTAATTTTCCTCTTGCATAGCTGTTTATATCAATCCAATGCAAAGTGACAAGATACCCACATTTGAAGGAAATTACACTATTTTCAGATCAGATATCATCTGTCAAGTTGGATAGAGTGTATTGCTTCTGATATTTCACAGTCCAGTTCACAAAAATTTTACATGCTTACAATTCACTTCTGGTGTGAAATATTTGTTGAAAATGTTGCATATGGAGCTCACAATAAGAGCCTTTGTGGACACAGCCTGTACAGATTATATTAGATCTGAATAGATACTGGTTAATATAAAATTAAAATGAGAAATTGAAAAAATACTCACTGAAGCAATTGAAATTGGTAAATAATCAACATCAATAAATACTCTTAAACACAAATTGGATAAGTATTTTATATTGTTCATTCACAATTCAGAATCCAGTGTACTCTAGCCCAGGGTGAATTTATATAGTAGCCCAAAATCAGAAAACTAAATGTTAATTTAACGCTATTTTCTGTTAATCCACTTAGAAAACTATGATGTAAGCCTAAACTATGAGAATCTACAAACTGTAAAAATATACAAAAAATTCTTTGAATATTATTATATGTGTACAGATTGAATATCATCTCTGTTAAAATTTATTCTTAAAGCACTTCTATATCACCTTCAACCTTAAAACATATGAAAATACAAACTATTGGTAATTATTGTTTGAATAAAAGAGACATAGATGAGTTAGTATTTCCTTTTCACTCTCAGGTAAATGAAGATACAGAGAACTTAAGTCTATTGAGCAAGCTGATAATTTGGGATTTTTAAAAATCACATCAAAAAAATAAGAGTTCTGTATCATATCTACAGAATCATGATTTTTGAAAGTGAATGAAATAATGAGGCTTTAATCATATCACCTTTTTAATGCAAAGTGACCATTAAACCATTTCTTTTTTTCTTGGTAAACATAATTTATTATTTTTATTCTTAGTATTACTATTATATTAATTCAAAATAATAATCCATAAATTATCAAACTACATAATTAAACTGCAAAAATTAATCTTTTAAAACTACTTCAGGGTTTACATGTTTTTACTTTTTTTTTTAGACAGTTTCTCTCTTACAGCCAGGCTGGAGTGCAGTGGTACCATCTTGGTTCACTGCAACCTCTGCCTGCTGGGTTCAAGCAATTCTCCTGCCTAGCCTCCTGAGTACCTGGGATTACAGTCATGCACCACTATGCCAGGCTAATTTTGTATTTTTAGTAGAGACGGGATTCCACCATGTTGGTCAGGCTGGTCTCAAACTCCTGACCTCAGGTGATCCACAGGCCTCTGCCTCTCAAAGTGCTGGGATTATAGGCATGAGCCACCGAGCCCAGCCACATGTTTTTTTTATTGTCTTATTTGATCTTCCCAGTTATTATTTAAGAGGAATAGTTTGCTTTAAAAAGTATATTTTAACTAGGAAATAAATATTTGCACACTGATTTACTATATTTTTATTTTTTGATTTAGGAGCTTAGTTCAATGCCAGGTACATTGAGATTGTCTGATAAAATGGTTTTTGAACCTATATTCACTGGATAATTCCTGGATCTTTTTTCATAATAAATCAAAATAATGTCATCTGTTAATATTACGTAATTAACAGATTCAAATTATGTTGAAACCTAACACCAAGCTAGGTGATACTAGTGACAAGCAATTTTACTTCTCTTTGAGAAAGGCTTAGCAGGCCTTTTATGTGTGGTTGGCATTTCGTGCCCTACACATATCCCTTGTGTCAGGGTGAAGTAGCCATTCAGCCCAGCTTGTTTTTAGAGCAGTGCCATTCAGGAGGAAGAGCTACCTTCTTGTAATTCATCCTCCTGTGGGTCAGGATGAGCTGCCTTTTTGCAATTCATTAAAGGCAAAAAGCATCATATGTGCCCCGGTTTAGGGCAACAAAAGCCTCTTGTTAATTTTTTTAACCATACTAATCTAAAATCACAATCACTAGATTTTCTTATTGACTGTACTGGAAACATGGTAACTACATAGATTTATATTTATATTAACTGCGATTACTTGCTTTCAGTCATGAAGATTTGTAATATTTTCTGAAATTTTACAGTGTTCTTGGCTCAAAAGTCTTTTTAAAAACAGTTTGGCACAAAGACCACATTTTCCCACAATACCCATGTTGTAAGAAAAGGGGACTCGAGGGAACCAAGATGGACAGAATCCCCATCAAATTGTATCTCCACTCTCTGAATGTCATAAAGATAAAATAAGCCTATAATCTGACATGTAGAAGGGCGAATTTTTAGAGGCTCTTATAACCATATCGATTTCATGGATGGAAAGCTAGAGTTCATAAATTCAAAAAAGACCAAAAAGTTTCCCCAACCTCTCATTCCATTGTCATCATTTAAGTTCAAGTCATCAATATTATGATACTATCCCACTAATTATTACATCGATTAATTGATTGATTGAATAAACCTGTAGTTAATAGGGGAGCCACACACTACTCTAATCATTTTATAAATACCAACTCATTTAATCCTATTAAAATATGGTATATACAATTATTATTTTCATTTTATTAACGAAGAAACCAAGGCAAAGAAAGTAAATTCTCAAGGTACCACAGCTAGCAAAGGATCAGAATCAGGATTCGAGCTGGTGAGTCTGGCTCCAGGGTCCTTTCTCTGAACCACTAATTATGCTGCCTCCAGTCTTTCCACCTCATCTCTTACCTTCCCCTTCTGATTCACTTTGTATACTCCCCAGGTCAAACCTTATAAGGACTGCTCTGACAATGTATTTATTTAATACACTTTTATAACATGTCCTCTTTTCTGTTTATCCACCATATTCATGTCACAGGGGCTCAAATACCCTCCCCTTTCTTCCAGAAACCAAACAGCGTGGTGAAGCAGACAAACACCTTCCTAAATGGCATGTACATCAGGCATTTGATATACCTGAATCCTGTTACTCCATAGTCCTTAAGATTTTTTTTTTGGTTCATGACACATACATTAAAGGATGACAAGCAAAATAAAAAATGAGATACAATTTTATTAATCTGGGCAAAGATACAAGGATTTTTGTAAACTATATTGCAGTAAACAACAAAGGCCTAAGTCACCCTCAATATAGATTTTGTCCACTGCAGAATAAAGCATGTCCTACAGATATATGACTGGCCCCTGGGGTTACAGCTCCAAAGGCTTTTGTCTTGCTTCACAGCCCTGGAACAGGACCATGAGGAAGACGAGTGGATGCACATCCTCTTCTAAGTTGTTCACTTCTGAAATGTAGCTCTATCAATGTCAGACTCTGACATTGCAGCTCAGCCGGTCTTCCTGGAAGCAGCTGGTGCAGAACTGGGGACACTGGGCACATGCGATGCACACTCTGTGGGTGGAAAGCAGCAAAGTTCTCCTCTTTTCTGGGCATGTGTCATGGTTAATATTGAGTTTCAACCTGATTGGATTGAAGGATGCAAAATATTGATCCTGGGTGTATCTGTGAGAGTACTGCCAAAGGAGATTAACATTTGGGTCAGTGGGCTGAGGAAGGCAGAGCCACCCTTAATGTTGGTGGGCACCATCTAGTCAGCTGCCAGGGAATATAAAGTAGACAGAAAAATGTGAAAAGGCTAGACTGGCCTAGCTTCTCAACCTACCCCTTTCTCCCATGCTGGATGCTTTCTGCCCTCGAACACAGGACTTCAAGTTCTTCAGCTTTGGGACTTGGACTGGCTTCCTTGTTCCTCAGCTTGCAGACAGCCTATTGTGGGACCTTGTGATCATGTGAGTTTAATACTCCTTAATAAACTCCCCTAGATACAGAGAGAGGAATATATAGAGATAGCGATAGATATAGAGATATATAGCAAGACAAAGTCATTTATGGGGGTAAGGACATGCTACCCCCAAATATGGCATCTTTGTATTTGAGAAAATAGCAGAAGCAGAAAGGCCACTTTCACCTTCCCCAATTTCTCCCTGAAACAAGTCATAAAACCTAGGAAGGGTTTTCTGACCTTTCCCTGAAGCAGGTCATAAGACCCTCATTGGAGAGATGACTTCTCTCTAATCAGGGGTCAGAGCATCCTTATCTCTAAAGACTCAGGGACACAGAGAAGCACCTAAACAAAGAGGTTCTGCTAAACTTTCTCTGGCTTTTACCAGTAGATCATACCCTTCATCTAATCACACTTTTCCACAACTATCCACGTCTTCATAAAACCTAGCATAAAAATACACACATTTACCCATTTCTTTGGATCTTCTTTTCCATAGGAAATGTCCAATATTACATAAAACTTACATTAATTACAGTTGTATTCTTTTATTACTTTGTCTTTTGTTATAGGGACCTTAGTCTTGAACCTAAGAAATTTCTTTTCCCCTACACTACATAAGTGGAAAAGAATATGGAAGGTCCAAGAAAATGCAGTGACTGGAAAGGCATTAGAGATCCCAGGTGATGAGACGAACTGTGTGGCAGGAGTCCGAGTGTAAAAAAAATTGAAAAGTAAGTGGTGGGCCAGACTTAGTGCTACAGGTAGCTTTCAAAATGTGTACCGTGATCTCCTGAAGTTTTATGGAAAATTTTGAGGGTCCCTCAAATATTTTATTCAGAACCCACTTAATTTGTATTTTAAATAGTTTTTTAATCTGTGACCAAAAATTTCAGAAACAAACATAAATATACAAATTTTAACCCTGTGGGGATCATCAATACAGAAACTGCAACAAGTGATCTCATTGTGGGATAGAGAGTTGACTGTCTCTGTCCAATTACTGAAACTTTTAATGTAAAAAAATATTATGTAGAAAGTCTGCAGTGCTGTATCAACCATTTTTAAAACATTCTATCCTTATCATGTCTACTCAATTTCAGGAGATGCTAAGCTACATTAAATCTACTTTTAAAACATATAGTAATATATATCTTTCTTTTGTATAAATTTTATATTTATAAAAGCTATATTTTTGTGTTTTATAAGGTAAAATAATTATGCTTAAAACTAGATGGGCATTTCTGCCTAAAGCTAGAAAATGTAAAATAATTGAAGAGTTAGATGTTGGACTAGTTTCAAGAAGCAATGACAAAGTAGACCCAGCTATCAGCTGATAATTCAACTAGTGTTGGCCAAAGTGACAATAAAAAATTAAATCTACTTCTTACATATAATCATTCACAGGCAAAAACACAACAATCCTACTTATTTGTCCTTTGGGTTTATCTTTAACTGCAGCAAAATAAATCCAACTCCATTACGTTTTACGAAGTGAATTTTGAAAAAGAGTTCCTGCTAAGTGATTCTTGTGAAGTGATAACATTTTGTAATATATGTAGTAGGCAGGAAAATAAAACTTTTAACGTCTTGACTGCAAAAGCTAAATAATTTAATGTTATTTTAAAAAGGATGACTTGGGTTTAAATTTTATGATATTCAAATAACTTATTGTATTACATGTGCTGTAAAGACTGTACTGTCAGAAAGTTTAATAAGAAAATTTATGAAATGTTCTGCTACATAGATTGCAAAATCTTATATGAATCAGCTACTAAAAAATGCAACCTGCTAATTCAGTCAAGAACCTCCATTGTTCTTGTTTTATGTGATAGCTTCACCCAGGCTTATTATTTTGTGGGATGCTCAACATATATGTTGAAGAAATGGAGAAGAAACCATAATATGAGAATTGTCTTGGTATTTCTCAGATCTAGCCTGTTGAAGAGGAATGAAATATTCATAATTTAGAAAACATAATTTCCAAATAATAAAATGACATAAAATGATATTTTAGTATAAAGAAAATTTCTAAAATATGTAATTACAACTAATGATCCTCTTCTGTTCCAAATTTTATAAATAACCACACTAACTAGAATTCACAAGTTACACAGAAACTACCCTAGCACCCCATGGTAATCCCCAAAGCAACTTACTGTTCATATCACAGGTTATATAATTGGGGAAACAGTAGAAGAAAAAGAAACATAATTTCTAAATTTTCCAAATTGTTCTACTTTTAATAGTAATAACAATTAAGTAGATGTTATTGTTTAAAACAGCATTGGTTAATGCCACATAACCAGCCTATTTTGTTAAGGCATTATCTTTAAATTGTGGATCTTCAAGTTACTTGTGATACTTGCAGTGATTTACAGGATTTCTATCACTCTGAATATTATTGGTTGTCTTGTTTTAAAGTGCTGATATTAATATTTCAATGGAAATAGAAGCTAGTCACTATCTTCTACAAACAAAATCTGTAAGCCTAAATACTGAAACATCCAAACAATAAAATTATTCTAAAAGAATTTTTAATAGTCTTTTTTTAAAAAAATCATAATTTCGATAATTAAAAAGTAATTTTCTGGGATATGGGTTAAAATTATGAAACTGCTGCATATGTATGCTGGGGTGGAAAAAATAAATAAATGGATGATGGGTAGTAGGAACAGGAGATTTCTTACTGTTAGAGAGGAAGTTTGCTGAAAAGCAAGGGGAAAACACTGGAATAAACCATGCAGTGCTGTATTAGAATCAGAGCGATCAGTATGAACTCATGTTTAACTTAATGCAGATGTTCCTATATAGTTACAGAAATAATGAGAGATATTTGCATAGACACAGTAGACTACGGCTCTACTCACCACAAGGGTCTAAAAGCAATCACACTTGTGTAGTAACCAGCATGCCCAATGCCCAGATCTTGGTTTCTAATACCATTTTCCATTTAAAGGAAGCAACACACTCTGAATAAACAGCTAATTCTAGGACTGGGGCTGCAGCATACACGATGAGGCTGAAGCATCTTGACATGGAAGAAAGTAAGGAAGTGCAAAAAAGAAAAAACCTCAATGGCCAAACTTGAATTTCCAAATATATGAGGCTCATCAAGTGCCAGTTAAAATGCTGACTTAGATATAATTCATTATTATACCCAACTCCAAAGATAAAAGAAAATCTTGTTAAGTTTCTTGAGAGAGAAAGATAGGCCAAACAAAGGAAAATAATGAGACTGCCACCAGATTTCTCATCTGTAACACTGGAAATTGGCAGATAGAGTTTAAGGAAAGGGATGGTGTCCTTGGAATTTTTTTTTTTTTTTTTTTTTGCCAAACATTTGTAACATTTACTTCAATATTTCAAGATCTATAAGCAGATCATCTATCACAGTTGGGTTTTGAGGGGAGGAGGCAGAGACCAAAATATTCTAACAAATGAAAAATCTTAAAAGGTAACAATATAATATATATGAAATAAGAGTGGTTAGAGTTCTACGACACTTAAGTCAGAAGTCAGAATAAATTTCAATAGCGTTTGTGAACTATAAAAGTTTTTGTCTTCTCAAAAGATCAGTTAAATTATTTAAATAATGAAATCATAAACTGGGATATAAAGAAGGTCTCTTATCATTAATGACTAGTTTTATGAATAAATATCATCTTTATTCTGTGCAAACAAAATGAAAGTCCAAAATAACTTTAATGTGAAGACTGATATAAGACTTCCAAACATTCCTAGCGGTCAATTTAAAATTATTATAGACTACATCAACATTGTTTTAGTTATTAAAAGAACCTCATTCTTCTTATGTTCTTGCCTTATAATAAGTATATGCTACAAAGTTTAAAATATGTTTATACTACTAAAATAGTGCTTTTCAGCTCAGTTGATATATAGGTTTGTTTTTTTTTTTAAATGAAGAATTACCTACTAAAAAATGCTTGGAAACTGTAGCTGTAGACAAATGACTTTGAGTAGGAAAATCACAGTAACAGAACTGTAGTTTAGAAAAAATAATTCTGGTGGCAGTGAAGCAAATGCCTAAAAGAGGAGGGAAAAATATAAAACATAATACAAGTCATATAATGTCCTATTAACTATTTTGATTATTAGTCCTATAGGAGATGAGAATATGCCACCCCCAAATACACCTTTTTGATATAAGGAGTATTTTGAGTTGATAGTGCTTGGACAAACTGAAAAAACCAGAGAAGCTCTGAAAACAAGGTTAGGAATTACCCTTTTGTAAGAGAAATGTATAATTATAAAGGAAATCTTCATTTGTAAGGGAGTCTCCCTCTCAGGACCAGGAGCAGAAGGATGACCTCACATCACTGGAGGCCTGTCCATAGCGAAGGCACTGACTTCAGTGCTTTTCCTGGTGACCTCCCATTTCCGGGCTTCCCTATACCCTTCATTCTTTGTTTCCATGGAAGTGGTATTTAAGCCTGAATTCAAAGCTCTCTCATTTCTCTAAGTATTTCTTATGTAAACATGAGGTATACATGGTATTAAACTTCTGTTTGTTTTTCTCTTATTAATCTGCCTTTTGTTAGTGGGATCCATTTGAATGAAGAACTGTGAAAGCTAGAGAGAAACTTATTTTTTCCCTCCCTACAGAGCTACAAATTGTCGAGCACTAACTGTGTGCCTGAGATTGCACCAGGTACTTCACATACATTATCCATCTTCTCTCATTTTCACAACCAGCCAGCAGGTATTCCTGCCTTCGTTTTACTGGTCTAGCGTTCTGATGTGACTTGTTCCAAGTGTAGCCGGAATCTGAGTCCTGGTACTAGCCGGTTCCAACATCCAGACTCTTTACCTAGTACAGCATGGAACTGTTTCCCAGCTAGTGCACACCTCTGTGTCTGACTTAAAAAAATAGATTGTAATTCTTTTGAGACAAAATGTTATTTACTGCATTTGAACCAACCGTAAGACGGAATACAAGTAAGCAGTGAGTAATTAACACGTATTTGTGGATAGATACAAGAATAAACAAATATAATCAAATCCCCCAAATTCCCAAGGCATTTTGGTTTTTTAGAACAATACCGTGTGATAAACACTAACTAGTTAATGTGCATGCTTTCCTAAAATATTTTTTTCTCTTTGCCGATTATGTTTGACATGAGTCAAATTACATTGCAAAATCCACAATTCAGAAGATTTCAGTAGAATTGTCCCTTTACATTTATTCGTATAGTATGTAGTACTTTCTTACTAAACTGAAGTTTCAAAAACAAGTTTTGGATTTAAATTTTACCTTAGTGGTTTTTTTTTTTTTTTTTTTTTTTTTTTGAAGGTAGTAAAAATGAAAAAAGGCCCAGCATTTGAATGCAGGAAGCCTTTAAGCCATCTTTCTCTCTTTGCCCTGCCTCCCCCTCTCTTCCTGTGAAACATCAGAATAAATGTCCCTTGTTTGAACTAAAATCACCCACTGTGCGTAACTGATATCATAAGCACAGACACATATACCTCATAACCAGAGCTCTCACACCTTATCAGAACATTCTCATCTGAAAGGTGAGGATGTTGGAAACCAGGCTTTTTTTAATGTGGTAACATCAATTAGGGGCAAAGAGAAAAAAGTGCACAGGGCTAGCGGGTAGTGGTGGCTCAGATTTGTTTAAGCTTCACTTAGCTTTAGTCTATTTAGGTCTAATTCCTCATGTGTTTTACCTGATGGTAAGCCAGGCAGCTTTACATTGTGTTTCTTTGTAACACTGACATTTCCTTTGCACAATTTAAAATTAAACCTTTTATTAGTCCACGGGAAGCTGAGGCAGGAAACAATAGCAGCTTAGGGAGAAAAATTATTTCTGTTTCATTGTGTAGGATGTTTGAGCTCTTGATGAGTTGCAATGGCACTGTACAATGCTTAACAGCTAACCAATCTTACCATGATTAACAACACATGAGAAGTCGTTTTCTTTCTTTTCTCTCCTTTTTTTTTAATCCTCTGAAATGTTGTTTTATATGTTTCTTGGTGACTTAAGTCTCTTGTTTTAAAAAATACCTCTCCTTTTCTGGGGCGTGTTTGAAAACGACCACGCTATCAACGGCACGCAGTAGTGAACAGTGGGCAAGGCAAGAGGGGATCGCTATAAAATGGATGCAAAAACCTGTGGGTTGTCCAGCATTAAGCATTCCCAGTGTGTTTCTAATGAGCTTATGATGGCCTCACCGAATTACTGTTTCTACTCCAGCCCAGTAAATTACAGTATGCCCAAATTAAATCAGTGGGACTTGATAGAAGCCGATCTTCAGCAGGCTCCACATTCGTAAGAATTAAAAAATCACACTTAATCATATTTAATCATGTCCATTGTCTCAAGAGTATTAGGCTTACTTTTCTTCCCAAGTATTTGGGTGCTAGATAGATATAGTGACTTTATGCTCAAGAAGCAATTTTATTTCATTTTCTATTTTACCCAAGTGCAATTCTTGTTCCACTTCTGGTCATTCCAAACCACTTTCAATGTGAACACTGAAGATGAATTCCAATTCAATAATCACTATTAAGTAGTAAGATTATCATGATCACATCTATATACATACATTAGTTATTAAATATGTGCCGCTTTCACTTTGATTTTAAAGTGTTCCCAAAGCTGGGATTTGGTAAATTACGTATCATTAGATAGCAATAACTTATGTGAGTTAAGCTAAAAATGTGCTTTAAAAGCCTTGAGAAATGACTACAAAAATGTGTCTTCTGCTGTGTGAATGAATGGCCATGTTATATGTGTAAAATAAAACATACCACATAGATTAGTTTTCAAGAATAAAAAATAAAATGATACGAAGGTTTGAACTGGGAGAAATAAAATTTACAGAAAATGGGATAATTACTACTTTGTATCATTTCACTTAACTATTAAGTCAAGCAAGTGATACTTGTAGCACTTCTTGACTGAAAGTTAAAGAAACATTACAAATGGTAACAAGTTTTGATTCATAGTATTTCTCTTAATAATTACTATTTCTACACAAGCACTTGGTTTGGGCTGCAAGAAAGAAAAAAAAATGCCCAGAAGACTATTTAAGTGAAATTGACTTCTAGTTTCCACTTTCTAAAACCAGACTTCATAATCCCTGTCCATTAATGTATTACTTGGTTATCATATTACTGATGGAGGGTTGAATTAGGCTGTTTAATTTATAGCAGGAAATAAAATTGCTCTCTCCTTTCTCACAGATTCTAGCCATCTTCCTGCCCAGCCTCTCTCCACCTGGCTCAAACCACTTTCTGCTTTTCACAGAGAGAAGCTTAACAACAGGACTTTATACAGTTTTAAATAAATAATCCAGATTCTCATTCCTAAAATGGAATGTAGCGAAGAGCTGGTTTAGAAGCTGGTATCTCGTGTCCTGTGTATGTGAAATATCAGTGTTGATTAGCACGGACAGGAGACTGGAAAACCATGAAGCACTTTTGAAACCTTGATAGGAAATGACTCTCTCTGGATGCAGATTTATTGATACTGACAAGACTTTTTTTCTCAATTTAAAAAAAAGTGAAAGTACATTTTACATGGAAAAATACAGAAACCGAGTGAATAATGAAAAAAACAATAGCTCAGAACTAAATGTCCCAGCTCCTGAAAAAATCTGTGTGTGAGGGCGATGGGGAGGGGAAAAGAGATGGAGAGGGATGAGGGGAGGGAGGGAGAGAGGAAGGAAGGAAGGAAGGAAGGAAGGAAGGAAGGAAGTTATCAGCAGATTTTTTTTTTTTTTTGAGACAAAGTCTCGCTCTGTCGCCAGGCTGGAGCGCAGTGGCGCGATCTCGGCTCACTGCAACCTCTGCCTCCTGGGTTCAAGCAATTCTCCTGCCTCAGCCTCCCGAGTAGCTGGGACTACAGGCTCATGCCACCACACCCAGTTGATTTTTGTATTTTTAGTAGAGATGGGGTTTCACATGTTGGCCAGGATTGTCTCGATCTCTTGACCTTGTGATACGCCCGCCTTGGCCTCCCAAAGTGCTGTGATTACAGGCGTGAGCTACCGTGCCCAGCCCAGCAGAATTTGTAAGAGATAAATATTCTATATAATTTTTAAATGTTGGCAAAAATCCAGTTCTTGGTTTATCCATTTATTTAAAAGGAAAGTCTATGATATTAAGCAACATTAGCCTGAAACTTTGATCTTTTGGGAAATATCATCTCACTGTGATTTTATACATCTATACTGTCCAAGGAAAGATAATGAGGTAAAGGTGAATCCCCTCAAGAAAAAAAAAGTAAAAAGAAGGAAAAAAAAGAAAGAATGACACTAAAGCATAACAATCTTTCCAAATGGTAAAGTCTCTCAATTTTATTTGTTAAGAAAAAAGAAAGCTTTTATTTAGCTTTTCCAAATTTATTTGTTGTTAATTCAAAAACTGAGTCACCAAATGGCTGAATTACGAGAAAATTCCAGTCTTGTAATTCAATATTCCCCAGTATCATCAAACACTCTATTTACTGACAGCACAAGGAGCATAGCTAGAAATTACACACAGCATTAGAAGTGAGGAGGTCTCTGATGTTGAATCCAGCGTTGGGAGGCTGTTGGCTTCCATTACAGAGCTGGGCTCCCAGGAGGACACTTACCTTTGGGTGCAAGATGGCAAAGTGCCTTAGCCAGTCTGCAAATGCTCTTCTGGCTTTTCCTCCACAGCTCCAGCCTCCTTGGATAGGCTTTCTGCACCAAAGGCAAGATTTCCTTCATTCTTTATGACGGTTCTGTCACAATAAACAGAACACGCAGCTTTTCAACTACATACTTTCTCTGGGATAAAACTCCCAAGTTAACCCTGTCCTTGCCCATGCAGAGAACATAGTCACTTGAAGTAACTAAGCACTGAGAACCACCATGTTTAATATAACCTATAAAACCAGTCAGGGGAAGGCCAGGGCCACTCAGACACTGCAGAAAGGTTGGATGACATCACTGGCAGAAGGCACTGACCCAAGTATGGCCTCAGCCATCTATATAGTACCATTCTTAAGAACAAAGATACAGGGGTTAAAAAAAGATATGAGAAATATGATAGAAGCAGGCTATTTTCCACTCCCTTCCCTGAACATATGTAAAGTTTCCTTTGGGCATATGTTGAGAGAAGGGCATGGGAAATGGCCTCAATCAGGTACAATTGAGTGCCCTGCACACATGGATGTGTACAATAACTACAGATCAAGCTCGTCCAACCAGTGGCCCACAGGCTGCATGTGGCCAGGATAGTTTTGAATGAGGCCCAACACAAATTCATAAACTTTCTTAAAACATTACGAGATTTTTTGCAATAGATTTTTTTTTTTTTTAGCTCATCAGCTATCATTAATGTTAGTGTATTTTATATGTGAACCAAGACAATTCTTCCAGTGTGGCCCAGGAAAGTGAAAAGATTGGATACTCCTGCAGATGATCTGTGGCCTGACATGGAATATGAGGTTACAAAGGGAGGGAATATACAGTATTTTGAAATTTCAGATGATCAAAAGTATTATTCATCAAGATATTGTCAATAATTGGATAGCTAAAAAATAAGAACATAGAAATAAATATTTTTTAAATAAAAATCCAATACAAAGGGCTTATCAGTTACTACCAAAGAAATGCACTAAAAGTGATATGAGACTTTTTAAGCTGTAGTATTTATTAAATGAATTTTTATTTAACACAATATTGTTATAACCTCTAAAGTTTTTGGGAGTTATTTGATCTGAAGGAGTACCTAGGTGAGACTGTGTCTAGAGACTGTGTCTTAATTAATTCAGTACACAAAGTGCCTAGTAAACTGTTATCCAGATATTAAAGAATAAATATACTACTAGACGTATGAACAAGAGACGTGTGTGGAGGTCTGTTCTAATCACTGGCTTTGTCTTCATTGAATCCTGAGCTCACTTCCAAGGTCAACATTATTCTAGTTAGATGCTAAGCATTCTAGGAGTATAAGAGCCAGCCATGCCTTTATTCTTGGGACCTGAAATACTTGATTCTCTTCAAATTTCTTAGACCAATAGGAAACATTTACGAATTCACTTGGGACAGCAACGTAGAGGATGCAGAGATGTGGGCACCGCTTGAGAAGGCTGGGTAATATAAGAACAAAAAACTAAACTGGATTTTTTTTTTTATGAGACATGGAAAAATCCTATGATACCTATCTACCTCATCCTTCAACCTCTCACAACATATGTAAAATATATTGGGATCAAACTAAGCTTTGAGGGACCCAAGGAATATTACTTTGCCCTCTGAGTTCAGTTCTCTCTTCTGTAAAACCTGGGAAAATAAAGGCATTCCTCACAGATATTATTGCAGGTTAGGTTCTGGACCACCACAAAAATTTTTTGTTTTCCAGGGCAGATAAAAGTTATGCTTGGCCGGGCGCGGTGGCTCACTCCGGTAATCTTGGCACTTTGGGAGGCCGAGGCGGGCAGATCATGAGGTCAAGAGATCGAGACCATCCTGATCGACATGGTGAAACCACGTCTGTACTAAAAATACAAAAGTTGGCTGGGCGTGGTGGCTCAGGCCTATAGTCCCAGTTACTTGGGAGGCTGAGGCAGGAGAATTGCTTGAACCCGGGAAGCTGAGGTTGCAGTGAGCTGAGATTACATCATTGCACTCCAGCCTGGGCAACAAGAGCAAAACTCCGTCTCAAACAAACAAACAAACAAACAAAAAGTTATGCTTGCAGTATACTGTAGTCTATTAAGTGTGCAATGGCATTATGTCTAAAAAGAATACATACCTTAAGTGAAGCATACTTTATTGCAAATAATACTAACAATCACGTAAGCCTTCAGGCAGTCATCTTTTTGCTGGTGGAGGGTCTTGTTTCAATGTTGATGGCTGCTGAGTGATCAGTGTACTGAAGGTTAGAGGGTCTGTGGTAATTTCTTAAAACAAGTAAACAATGAAGTTTGCCATATCTATTGACTCTTTGTTTCATGAAAGATTTATCTGTAGGCTGAGCATGGTGGCTTACACCTGTAATCCCAGCATTTCGGGAGTCTGAGGCGGGCAGATCACGAGGTCAAGAGATTAAGACCATACTGGTCAACATGGTGAAACCTGGTCTCTAATAAAAGATACAAAAATTAGCTGGGCATGGTGGTGCATGCCTGTAGTCTCAGCTACTCGGGAGGCTGATACAGGAGAATTGCTTGAACCCAGGAGCTGGAGGTTGCAGTGAGCAGAGATCGTGCCACTGCACTCCAGCCTGGCACCTGGTGACAGAGCAAGACTGTCTCAAAAAAAAAAAAAAGAAAGAAAGAAAGAAAGAAAGATTTATCTGTAACATGATGCTATTTGATAGAATTTATTTCAAAATTGGTTTCAATCTTCTTAAACTCTGCCACTGTTTATCAACTAAGTTTATGTAGTGCTCTAAATCCTTTGATGTCATTTCAACAATGTTCATAATGTATTCACCAGGAGTAGACTCCATCTCAAGAAAACATTTTCTTTGCTTATTAATGAGAAACAAGTCTTCATCCATTAAAGTCTTATTATGAAATTGTAACAATTCTGTCACATCTTTAGGCTCCACTTATAATTCCAGTTCTCTTGCTATTTCCCTAACATGTGCAGTGTCTTGATTCACCGAAGTCTTTAACCCCTCAAAGTCATCCATGAGAATTGGAATCAATGTCTTCCAAAAGCATGTTAATGTAGATACTTTTACGTCCCATGAATCACAACTCTTCTTAATGGTGTTTAGAATAGTGACTCCTTTTCAGAAGATTTTCAATTTTCTTTGCCAAAATTCATCAGAGATACCACACTTTTTGCCAGCTATAACCTTCCAAAATGTATTTTTTAAATAATAAGACTTGAAAGTCAAGATTACTCCTTGATCCCTGGGCTGCAGAATGGATATTGTGTTAACAGGCATGAAAATATTCATCTCCTTGTACTCTTCATTAGTGCTCCTGGATGACCAGATGCATTGTTAATAAATAGTAATAGTTTGCAAGTTGAAAGAAATATTTTTTCTAAGCAGTAGTTCTCAACAGTGGGCTTAAAATATTCAGTAAACCATGTGTAAACAGATGTGCTGTCATCCAGGATTTGATGTTTCATTTATTGAACACAGGAAGACTAGGTTTAGCATCATTTTTAATGGCCTTAGGATTTCCAGAATGTTAAATGAGCATTGGCTTGGCTTAAAGTCAGCAGCTGCATTAGCACCTCATAAGAGAGTCAGCCTATCTCTAAAGCTTTGAAGCCAGGCACTGACATTCTTCTCCAGCCATGAAAGTTTTAGATGACATCTTCTTCCAATAGAGGGCTGTTTCATCTACATTGAAAATCTGTTGCTTAGTGTAGTGAGCTTCATCAGTTATCTTAGCTAGATCTCTGGATAACTTGCTGTAGCTTCTACATCAGCACTTGTCACTTTACCTTGTATTTTTGTTATGGAGACGGCTTATTTCCTTAAACCTCATGCACCAACCTCTGCTAGCTTCCAACTTTTCTTCTTCAGTTTCTTCACCTCTCTCAGCTTTCATATAATAGAATTGAAGAGTGTTAGGGCCTTGATCTGGATTACGCTCTGACTTAAGGAAATGATGTGGCAGGTTTGATTTCTATCCAGTCCACTCAGACTTTCTCCATATCAGCAATAAACTTGTTTTGCTATTTTGTCATTTGTGTGTTCACTGAAATAGCACTTTCAAATCCCTTCAAGAAATTTTTCTTTCCATTCACAACTTGGCTAACTGCTTAGTGCAAGACACTTAGCTTTGATCCTATCTTGGCTTTCAACATGCCTTCCTTACTAAGTTTAATCATTTCTAGCTTCTGATTTAAAGTGAGAGACATGTAATTTTTTCCTTTACTTCAACACTTAGAGGCCATAATAGGGTTATTAATTGTCCTAATTTCAAGATCATTGTATCTCAGGGAATAGAGAAACCTGAGGAGAGCGAGAGAGGTGAAGAAATGGCCGATGGGTGGAGCTGTCAGAGCACACACATTTATCAATTAATTCACTGTCTTATGTGGATGCTGTTCATGACACCACCAAACAATTACAATAGTAAAATCTAAGATCACTGCTGACAGATACTATAATAACGTAGCGGTTCCCAACCTTTTTGGCACCAGAGACCAGTTTTGTGGAAGACAATTTTTCCACAGACAGGGGTGGAGAGGGGATGGTTTTTGGGATGAAACCATTCCACTTCGGATCATCAGATTCTCATAAGGAGCACATAATCTAAGTCCCTGTTGTGCACAGTTCACAATAGGACTTGTGCTCCTATGAGAATCTAATGCGGCCACTGATCTCACAGGAGGTGGAGCGCAAGTGGTAATTCTCACTCACCTGCCACTCACCCCCTGCTGTGCAGCCCAGCTGTGAAAAGGCCACAGACTTGGTACCAGTTCATGACTCAGTGGTTGGGGACTCCTGCTACAACAGATATAATAGTAATGAAAAAGTCTGAAGCATTATGAGAATTATCAAAATGTGGCACAGACAAGAAGTGAGACTACATTGCTGAAAGAATGGTGCCAATGGACGCTGGATGCAGGGTTGTTACCAACCTTCCAGTTGAAAGAAAAAAAAAGTAGTATCTATGAAGCACAATAAGACCAAGTGCAATAAACTGAGTTATTCCTATACTTGTCTCATATTGATGATTAAATAATATAAGATTAAGGTATGAAAATATCCTGTTGCCAGGCAGAATGTGAGTGGAGTGGCTACTAGGTGTAATCTTCTTCTTTCTCATCCTAAAATAAAACCTTTATTTAGGAAAAGAAAAGAAAAAAAAGCTTGTTTTCTATTCAGAGCAAGGCTCTGGTACTTCTCAGAAAATGAATTTGGTAAGTGTGACTTTTTTCAAAAACTTACTGGATACCCATATAAATTGATAAAAGATAAGAAAGGCTCAGTACCACCAGGGGCAATTTAATACTCAATTTCAAAGACAACATGAGTTTGGAACTTTGAAGAAGGGAAACTGGTGATACATAATTTAATCTAGTTCTCAAGTGATTACATTTTAATTTGGACTGTTTAAACACCACTCATGAGACTGTAGGGACTTTAAACCACATCACAAATCTCAGAATGAAGCACTTTATTTTTCAGGCAAGTTTATTAAACCTAGGCAGGTGAATGACAAGTAACTAGAGTAATCATGAAAACATTTTTTCATGATTAAGATGGATGGCAGTCCTCTTGTTTAAACAATGCAGTTAGAGAAAAACGTTATACTTTCTAGAGAGATGTCATTTCTGAAATGTTCCTCCCTCTTCATTAAGACTAGTTTCTGATTCTGATAGAGCATTTAAGTTTATCCTATTATGCATTTTGCCAGTTGAAAACAAAGTTTAGACGTACCCTAAGAAAGATCTAAGATAACTGCTTTGTAAGGCAACTTCTGAAAAGGAAAAGCAAACGTAATGGTTAATATTGCCCCATTTAAATGTATCTCAGAAAGGTTTTGGTTCAATGAATTCAGAATGAGTGATCACAGTGTGATACCATTTATATAAAAAGTCACAAACACATAATACAAAACTTTTACATTATATGCACACGCACGCACATACAAACAAACATAAATGCAAAAGAAATAAAGATTTTGAAAGAAATAGATAAAACACTGGTAACTTTGAAAAGCACCACAATTTTGGTGTGAGGAAAAGAAAGAGAAAGACTGTAGGGGAAAGAATGGCTGGACTCAACTGTAGGAAGATAAGAGTTTATTACTTAAAGACAGGAATCAGAATAATTGCTTTTCTTGAGTTCTAGGTATAAAACAGACAAATGGCCCGCACACCTAAAAATTCCAGGCAAGGGAGTTGTTAAGACTTCATTTCAGATAGAAAAAGCAATCAGTTTTGCACTGTGTGTCTACAATTTAGTTAGAATAATGAGACTATTTACATTATTTTACATTAGAAAATATGAACAGTTTAATGAACTAATAGTTTTTGATGGAGAAGAATATCGGGAGAGTAGTATTGAAACGGGAAAATTCCCTTATCCCCCTCAGGGCATGTGACGCTGGTATGGCTGGCTTCTTCAGTGCCCCGCTTCTCAAACCTCTAGGGGGAGCTGGCAGGCAGGCAGGTTGTGGGGCTCCCACCGCACTGCAGCATCTAGGGGTGAATGTTTGCAACTCCTGAAGCCCCAGTGGGTTTGTGTTACCGGGGTGCTCTTTCAGTTTTGCCATCTGTAGGCGGCTTGTGTTAACCAGCTCAGTTAGACCCTCTGCCTTATCTCAAAGACAGAGGGCTTTCTGTATCCTGAGTTCTTGCCTTGGTGTACTGGAAAAATTGGATCACGTCTGGGCTTGGAGAATGAGTGCAAGATGGAAGGAAGCAGCTCTCAGCAGATCGATGGGGAAGCCAAAAGGCAGATGGAGTGGGAAGGTGGTTTTCCTCTGGAATCGGGCTGCTCCGTGGCCGGACTATCCTTTGACTTGCCCAGCCAAACTCCGTGGTCGTTCTGCTGGTCGATGGACTACTGGCGTTTGCTGGTACCTGTTGGTGTGCTCTTAAGCCGGTGCATTCACCTCTAAGTCCAGCTGGTAGGGTGCATGCCCACTAGGGTCTCAGGGTTTTTATAGGCACAGGATGGGGGTCTTGTGGGCCAGGGTGATCTTGTGAAATCAACATTTGGGCACGAAAACAGAAAGGCCTTTCCACACCTAGGTCTGTGGGCACAAGTCCAGGGGTGGAGCCCTCCCCAGGAACCATGCCCTTCTCTCCCCAGACTTCCCTGCCCCACTCCCATATCAATATATACAAACTACTGATGAGTTTCTGACAAAGTTTATTTTTCTAATCTGCAATAAAATAAGAATAATTTGAGCAATGTAGTAAGTTTTTCATAAATTTATTTTTCTTTCTTTCTTTCTTTTTTTTTTTTTTGAGATGGAGTTTCGCTTTTGTTGCCAGGCTGGAGTGCAATGGCATGATCTCAGCTCACCACAACCCCCGCCTTCGGGGTTCAAGGGCTTCTCCTGCCTCAGCATCCCGAGTAGCTGAGATTATACGCATGTGCCACCACGCCCGGCTAATTTTTTGTATTTTTAGTAGATACGGGGTTTCTCCATGTTAGTCAGGCTGGTGTCGAACTCCTGACCTCGTGATCCGCCTGCCTCAGCCTCCCAAAGTGCTGGTTACAGGTGTGAGCCACGGCGCCCAGACCAATTTATTGACTTCCTTTTTTTTTGTTGAGACAGAGTCTCACTCTGTCGCCAAGTGCCAGGCTGGAGTGCAGTGGCGCGATCTCGGCTCACTACAACCTCCGCCTCCCAGGTTCAAGTGATTCTCCTGCCTCAGCCTCCCGAGTAGCTGGGACTACAGGTGCACGCCACCACGCCCAGCTAATTTTTTTTTTTTTTTTTTTTTTTTTAGTAGAGACGAAAGGACTATTCTTTATTTTCAGAATACATTCTTTCTATTTTGGGTTTGTTACAAAAGCTGTTTCTTTGATAAAATTGATGGAAATTGAAAATGGTAATCTTTTTTTTTTCTAATGTCCTTGCTTGGTAAAATAGAAATTGAACAAATTTTTATTATACACATATTTTATCTTTCGAAATGTTAGCAGTTGTTTCAATCCAGGAATCTAAAAACACTCTTTAAAGAGTATAAAAGAAATAGATTATTGTTTCTAAAGATAAATTTTGCTTTTGTTTTTGTTGAGATTTTCTATATACTTTTGTTTTCTATTTTATCATTCTCTGTTATTACGATTATTTATCTTCTTCTACTTTGTTGAATTTTCTCTCTTTAACTTCTTAAAATGAATGCTTAGCTTCATGATTTTCAGCCTTTATTATAATAGATTTATTTAGGTCTATACACTTTCCTTTAGAAAGGCTTTAGCTGCCTCCCACATGATATGATGTTTTGTAGCTTGATATTTTTTTCAAAATATATTCTAAACTTTGCTTTCATAATTTCTATCACTTGTAAATTAGAAGAATATTAATTGACTGGGCACAGTGGCTCACGCCTGTAATCCCAGCACTTCGGGAGGCAAAGATGGGCAGATCACAAGGTCAAGAGATCAAGATTATCCTGGCCAACATGGTGAAACCCCATCTCTACTAAAAACAAAAAAATTAGCTGGGTGTGGTGGAGGGCACCTGTAATACCAGCTACTTGGGAGTCTGAGACAGAAGAATCCCTTGAACCCAGGAGGTAGATAGGTTGCAGTGAGCAGAGATCTCACCACTACATTCCAGCCTGGGCAACAGAGTGAGACTTTGTCTCAAAACAAACAAACAAAACAAAAACAGAACAGTATTAATTAACTCCTAAACATTTGGGAATCAGTGGAACAGAATGTGATTAATTATGGCAAATTCCCTGTTTGTTCTTGAAAAGAAAGGAATTTCCTCTCTATATAGCAGTGGGGTAAGAGTTAAGAATCATGTTTAGATCTTCTACCTCATTGCTGATGTTTTCAATCTGCTTATTTTTTATTTTTAGCTTTTATTTTAGGTACAGGCAGGGGTACATGTGCAAGTTTCTTATATAGGTCAATTTCATGTCACAGGGGTTTGGTGTACAGATAATTTCATCACTCAGGTAATAAGCATAATACCTGCTGGATATTTTTTCTGATCCTCTTCTTCCTCCCACCCTACCCCTCTCCACCTTCAAGGAGGCCCCAGTATCTGTTGTTCCCCTCCTCATATCCATGTGTTTTCATTGTTTTACTTTCACTTGTGAGAGCATGTGGTTTTCTGTTCCTTTGTACGCTTAGTATAGCTCTACTAGCTTGCTTATAGTAAATGTAATCTTAGTGTATCTTTTTAAGGAGTGTCTCTAGAAGGCAGCATATATTTGGATTTGTGTTTTAACCACTATAGCAGTATCTATCTTTTAAGCAGAGTATTAAACATATTGACATTTGATATATTTAATGAAATACTTTTGTTGAAATCTACATTTTTCTACTTGATTTCTAGTTTTCCATATCTTCTTGGTTTTTACTCTTTCTACTTCCTTGTCTTCTTTTAGAAAAATCAAGACTCCTTTGTTCTTATTTTCTCCTGTATTTGTTCTTGGTTATACATTCTTTTACTTTTTACTTTAGTGGTTATCCTGAATATCAGAACATTCATTCTTCACTTATTAAAGATTACTATAAGGTAGTACTTTCACAACATCCCAGATAATGAAAAAGCTTTGACTATTTTAAGTCAATTTACCTTCTCAAATCTTGTGCACTGCTGTTTTTATGTAATTTATTGCATCTTATTTCAGCCTTAGTTTGGTTTCCCCACAGAACAGTTTCTGAGGCAAGAATTTGAGTTCAGAGAATTTATTTGGAAGTAATCCCAGAAAGAAGGTGATCAAAGAGAAAAGGGATAAAATCCAGTAAAGAATATTTTAATGATCAGGTTATAGGTTTTGAGCTCAAGTGTTAGAGGTTGTAGTATGTTAAATGGTGACCCCCAAAAAGATACGTTCATGTTCTTACCCCAGGAGCCCGAGAATGTAACCCTAGTTGGAGATAAGGTCTTTGCAGATGTAATTGATTTAATAATCTTGAGATAAGGATATTATCCTGGATTAGGGCATACCCTACATCGAACGACAAGTCCTTTTAGAGATAGGAAAAGACACAGACATGGCAGAGGAAAAGGCCATGTGAAGATGGAGGCAGAGACTGGAATTATGAAACCACAAGGGTAGGAACATCTGAAGATACCAGATGCTAGTGGAGGCAAGGCATAATTCTCTCATGAGTATTCAGAGGGAGCTTGACTATGCTGACACCATGATTTCAAACTTCTAGCTTTAGAACTATGAGACAATACATGTTTATTGTTTTAAGCCAAGAAGTTCATAGTAATTTGTTACAGCAATTCTAAAAAACTAATGCAGGATGTGAACTGTATCACCGAATCTTTCCACAAAATGCTGAAGAGACCAGATAATTTATCCATTGACTTACATTTTTGCCATTGATGGTTGCCCCAAGGAATTACATTCCTGAATTTCTGGACAGATCTGTGTATAGTCAATCAAGCTGAACTTCACTGATGCTAAAGAGAGGGTCCAAGCAGAGAAGAGGCAAGGGCATTGGAGGCAGAAATGTTGTTATTTTAAGGAATTGTCAACATCTTCATGGAAAGTCAGGTAGTCCATGGGCTCTCAGATGGGATATCAGTGTTATCTATTGCATACATTATATGTTTCATAAGACATTAGTATCACGGTTTTATATAATAGGTATTCATTTAAATTTATAATATCTAATTTGTTTCATTAATTTTCATTTCTTCTTTTCTGTGATACTATCTGGGATCATTTTTCTTCTTTGTAAAAAAAAGTCTATCATATATTTTAGTCTATCAGGTGGCAAAAAGTTCTTTCAGTTTTTGTTTGTGTGAAAATGTGTTTATCTTTTTTTTTTTAATTGAAGACTATCTTGGCTGGGTATAGATTTTGGGGTTGGCAGTTATTTTCTTTCACCACTTTTATGATGACATTTTATTTTCCTCTGGCTTTCATCCTTTGTTTGAAATGTTAGTTGGCAGTCTTATTTTTGTTCCTTTTAACAGTTTTCTTCTGGATTCTTTTAAATCTGGTTGCTTGTGTTTGGTTTTCAGCATTTTATAAATGTTTAGGTATTTTTTTATGCTACTTGAGTTTTATAATACTTCTTGAATTTGTAGTTTGCTATCTTCAGTTTTGAGAAGTTCTCAGCTGGTATTTCCTTAGCTATTGCTTACACTCCATTCTTCTCCCCTCTATTTGGAATTCTATTTATTCATGTATTACAGTTTGTCTCTGTATCTCATGTGGTTTTGATTTTCTTTTTCATATTTTTAACCTTTACTTCTTTTATGCTTGTAAATATTTCCCACTCATCTGTCTTCTAGTCCACAAACCCTGTGCCTATTCTGATATTTAAGCTATTTTTTACATTCTTAATTTCAATTAGTAAATTTTTCAGTATCAAAATATGCATTTGATCTTTTTTTAAAGAATTAATTCCAGTTTTCTTCTGGTAAAATTCAGATGAAAAGATGCAGCATTTTATCAGAGAATGGTAGTCTATGAAACTGTTGTTACGTTCAAGTCTGTTTCTGCTATTTCCAACATCTAGATTCTGTGTCAATCTGTTTCTGTTGTTTTTCCTCTTTATTTTCAGTCATTTGATCTTGACACTGTGTGAAGCCCAGATTAGACTATCTTCTTCCAGAGAGAATTTGCTTTTCTTCTTGTGATCAGTGAAAATAAATGCTGATCTCTTTAATCCATTCAAAGTTTCTAGACCTGGTGAGGGCTGCTGTGGAACCAGTGCTCCAACTCCTAAAGTGTACCTTTCAGAGAATCAACAGGAATCTGTGGTATTTACTTTCTCAGTGGGCTCTGATTCCCCGTTTCCTTTCCTCTTTATCTAACTGTTGAAAACTGCTAAATTTTAGGACTACCTTTCTGCTGGTTTTTTCAGCTTTTTCCTTGATGAAGTTCAGTAATTGGAAACCACTTTAAGGGGAAGGAAGCAGAGGATATAGGGCTGACTTTAAACTAATTCATCTTCTTTCTGGAATCTTGGCTCCTTAAAATCTTGATGCATAAAATTGTTCTTCTTCTATTCCTAACACAGCTATTTGCTTGTTTGTGTTCTGTGTTTAGTTACCTGTTTTAGTTGCTGTCTTACAACCAGAAGTCAGGTTACAGATTTAGGGTAGAGATCCTAATTTATTGTATGCGAATAATACCAGCAGTAAATGTGAAGACATTTTTTCTTTGAGAGTCTCTGGAGGTTTTGTTTCCCCATAACCATTAATACTATAAGTGCAAATGTCATACTTTCTATGAAGATAGAAATAATACAGAAGGAAAAGTTCTGAAGACCTCAAGAGATTATTGTTATATAATCCATTCCTTTTCTTACTTCCCAAAGCACCTCCAGTGATTATCTCTTTTAATTAATTAATTAATTCAATTAAAGCTAAAGTTTTTAAACAAATATTAATTTCTTGTCATCTTGTTCCCAGAACCATTCTAAGCACTAGGAGTTGATGGATGGGGAAAGTGATATTAGGTGTGTGTGTGCGTTGATGGGGAAGATAATAGTTTCCTGACCAGAAAAAAATAGGAAATATACAAAGCCAGAAAACAAATAAATATGAATTACATCACACTGATTGTAAGTGTGGAAGGAATAATGATATAATAAAGATTCACAGGGCAAGCGACACTATCTAATGAGGTATTATACCTGTTATTGTGATAAAGTTATTTGGTTATTTGCAACCAAAATTTATGCTAAGATGAGTTAGTCTTATATCTTTCATGATCTCCTCAGGGGAAAAGTGTTCATTTATTCAATGTGCTTATTCTTATAATATGTTATTAATCACCATTACAAATCCCAGAATGAGAAATTGTACTTAAATAACCACACAAAGAATATTGCAGTTAACGAATAAGCTCTAGGAACAAATTATCTCTTTATTGGGCTACCAATCACAAACAAATAACAGATTAGGGATATTTCATGTTATAATCATTTGTATTTTTATGTAAATAAAAATGAAATGAGTTTTAAAATAATTTTTGCAAGAAAACTGGACAATTTCCTGTTGTGATGTTCTAGTTTTGTTGTTTTGCCAAAGGTGTTATAGAACTCAATTATCCTAAGTCATTTTTAAGATTGTATGCTTTCAGTTTCATATTTATTTATGATTTTACGCTGAGGCAAGTCAGCAGTAATAATATATCATGAAATGCTTTCTTTTTAAATAACAATAAGATCATGGAATTGAAAGAGTAGTAATAAAGCCATTGTTTTAAATATAAAATCTCAGTTTTTCTGAAATATAACTAGGTAGAAAACATTATTAAATATCATTTTATAGTGTCTGCATTGACACAGCATTATGCAAAATGCTAGAGCAAGAAAAGTAAGATAAAATCTCTTTATATATGAATATATGTACATATGAACACACACACATTACAAAAACTACTTCAATGCTTTAAGAACCATAATAAAATATACTGAGTACTGTTTTAAAATCTTGTTGATGCAAGTAGCAATCCATTTATAAGATATAATCAGAGAAACAAAAAAGAAACAGTAACAGCAGCAAAATAGCTGAAATACCCAAAAGAAGTTTAATAAGAAATGAGCATCATGCATAAGAAGAAAACTTTAAAATTATGAAAGACACAAAATAAAATTTACAAATGGAAAGTTCTGCTTTAGCCTTCAATAGAAAACCACAACTCACCAAAAAGAGGTCAAAGGGGAAACAAAAAACAACAACGATATAATGATGTCAGTTCTCTGAATATTAATTAATTAGTTGGTAAAATATAAATAATAATTCTAGAAAAATAATGAATAGAACTACCTTTATAAATTGTTAAACCACATTATAAAGCTAACAATATAAAAACAGAATGGTATATACTTATAACTAGATAAAACAGAAATCCATCTAAATCCATGAGGTATTTTTATTCATTTGATAGAGAAAGCATTTCAATGAAGTAAGAAAGTATGGATTAATAAGCAAATTAAACTGGGCCCATCAGCTAGTCATTTGGAAAAATAAATACATTTGAATTCCTACATAATGCACAATAAATTCCTATGGGTTGAAGAATTATAGGTGAAAAACCAACAGTAAGGTGCTATGGGAAAACAAAACAAAGCAACAAAACATGTAGCATTCTTTTATAATCTCAGAATGAGAAAGGCCATTAAAGTATTACACAAAATTTCAGAAGCCTCAGAATAGTATATTGGTAAATTCAACTGTACAAGAATATAATATTTCTGCTTGAAAGGATAAAACAAAGCAAATTCAAAACAAGTGACAAACGGGGAAACATTTGCTCATATTATAGGGTATTGCGTTCCCTAATATGTAAATAGTTATACCAAATTAATAAGAAAATACCTAAAACATTATGAAATTTGTGAAGTATATGATAAGACTGTTCATAGAAACAAAAGCCAAAATAGACAAATGGGACCTGATCAAACTCCACAGCTTCTGCACGGCGAAAGAAACAGTCAATAGAGTGAATCGGCAACCAACAGAATGGGAAAAAATTTTTGCAGCCTACCCGTCTGACAAAGGGCTGATATCCGGAATTTACAACGAGCTAAAACAGATTTACAAGAAAAAAACAAACAAGCCCATTCAAAAATGGGCAAAGGATATGAATAGGTACTTTACAAAAGAAGACATACATGAGGCCAACAAGCATATGAAAAAATGCTCATCATCACTGGTCATTAGGGAAATGCAAATCAAAACTACATTGAGATACCATCTCATGCCAGTTAGAATGGCGATCATTAAAAAATCTGGAGACAACAGATGCTGGAGAGGATGTGGAGAAATAGGAACACTTTTACACTGTTGGTGGGAGTGTAAATTAGTTCAACCATTGTGGAAGACAGTGTGGCAATTCCTCAAGGACCTAGAAATAGAAATTCCATTTGACCCAGCAATCCCATTACTGGGTATATATCCAAAGGATTATAAATCATTCTACTATAAGGACACATGCACACGAATGTTCATTGCAGCACAGTTTACAATAGCAAAGACCTGGAACCAACCCAAATGCCCATTGAGGATAGACTGGACAGGGAAAATGTGGCACATATACACCATGGAATATTATGCAGCCATCAAAAACGATGAGTTCGCATCCTTTGTAGGGACATGGATGAACCTGGAAACCATAATTCTCAGCAAACTGACACAAGAACACAAAATCAAACACCACATATTCTCACTCATAGGTGGGTGTTGAACAATGATAACACATGGACACAGGGAGGGGAGCACTATACACTGGGGTCTGTTGGGGGGGAGTGGGGGGCACAGAGGGGGGTGGGGAGTTGGGGAGGGATAGCATGGGGAGAAATACCAGATATAGGTGAAGGGGAGGAAGGCAACAAATCACACTGCCACGTATGCACCTATGCAACAACCTTGCATGATTTTCACATGTACCCCAAAACCTAAAATGCAATTAAAAAAAAAAGAAAATGAAATATAAATATTTGGCCCTTAAATATGTTAAACATATAAAAAGACATCATACATTTCATCAAATAAGGGAAATACTAAATTAAAATTATGAGATAATATATTTGGCAGCTGTCAAGTAGTTTGATTACACAGTCATTTTCACGCTTCTTACTAAAAGTATGAATTTGTACATCTTTATGGAAGGAAATTTAGCACTAGTTAGACCAATGTTTTAAAAATGTCTTTATTTTTGCCCTTATTCATATTCCCCTACTGAGAATACATACTACATAAGTATCCACACATATGTAAAATGGCCTATGTGTAATATTAGCCATTGAATTTTCTTTTAATATTGCAAAAACTTTGACAAAAATCTATTTTCATCATTAAGGGAATGGTTAAGAATGTTATGTCACATTTACGTAATAAATAAATGTAGTTGTTAAAAAGAATTAGGCACAACTTGAACTTGATGTGTTTTAAGAGACTGAAGATCTTTAAGACATATTTATTAAGGAAGAAATAAGATGAGAACTACGTTTTTAACAAACTACCTTAAGTGGGCTGAACTATGTATCCCCCAAATTAGTACATTGAAGTCCTAAACCCTAATACATTAGAATGTGACTGTATTTGGAAATAGAGACTTTAAAGAGATAATTAAGGTAAAATGAAGTCATATGAGTGTACCCTAATCCATTATGACTGGTGTCCTTACAAGAAGAGTAAATTCAGATGCAGACAATTCACACAAACAAGGGGGTAACCATGAGAGAACATAGTGCAAAGGCAGTAGTCTGCAAGCCAAGGGGAGAAGCCTCAGAGAAGACAAATATGCTGACTCTTTGATCTTTGACTTCTAACCTCCAGAACTAAGAGAAAATAGACTTCTGTCTTGTAAGCCACCCAGTCTGGTATTTTGTAACAGTAGTTCTAGCAGACTAATATACTACCATTTGTGTAAAAATTATAAATATGTATATATATGTATTTGCTTGTATGTGTATAGAAAATCTCTTGCAGAGTAGATAAACTGGTTGTAATACTTTTTCTGGGGAAAATAACTGTGGTTTTGATGAAAAGGTAGGAGAGAGACTTCTGGAAAAAGGAATACCCTGTGAACCAAAAGAAGGATTTGAATAGTTTCCTCCATCCATCTACTACCATATTACCTGGAGAAAAGTTGCCTAGCCACACAGTGTCTCAGCTAAAAGGGACAGTATGAGCACTGAATGACTTCCCAGAATCTTCAAATCAACATACAATTAGTATTATATTGTTTGAAATGTTTTTATCTGCTCAGGGAAAGAGTGGCAACCAAGGAATTGTAAATATGTGAACATTTCATTATCTAACCAAAGGATTAGTCTTGTGTCATAAAGACCAAAGTTCAGAAGAAACTGATGATAAGAGCATGTTTGTAGTTCTGTCCTAAGCAAGGAAAAAATGAAGAAGTAATCCTATTGATTATGGGCAGATGGCATAAAGTTAGCAAACAAGAAAGAGAGAAAATAAGAATCTTCTATTTTATTTCTGCTCTCCCTGTAAAAGAGAATGATCTTCAGACTGCAAAGAGTGGGAAATATATTGGGTATGGGAAATTGAAACTGAAAGATAAGTGAAGAGATTGTAAGAGAGCACCCAGCTACTCAAAATGAATCCAATTTTCTGGACCCAGATGAATTGTTCTAAGATACTGAGAGAACTTTTAGCTGAGAGCACTTGGCTACCATCAGTAATCACTGAGGGGATGTAAGAGAAGAACAAATGTTATCCTGGTTTCAAAAAGTTTCAGAAGGTGTCTTTCACAAACCGTAGATGTGGGGTCTTTTTCTTTTTATTCTTTTATTTCTTGGACTTGAGATGTTGTAGGAGAATTAAGATAATTCTCTAGAGTAAATGGTTAACTTGTTGAGATATGAGCTTGTGGAAAGGAAATCAGCAATCACGAGGAACCATATCTGATTCACAGGGAGTAGGTCATGGGGGACCAACTACAGAGCTGGTCTCTGGCTCTTCTTTGTTCCTGCAGGTCAGTTTCCCACATGTGGCTCTTGTGTTATGAGGGAGGTGTTTAATTACGTATATGTTTCTTTCAGTGGACTGTGAGCTCCTCAGGAGTTGGAGGACACTCTATTTTAGTCTGAGCTTGTAACATTCTGTTTATTTTTATAGCACTAGAAGACTGAAGGTTTGGATGGCATGTCAACTGCAGTCAGAGTTAGCATATATGTGTGGCGTGTGACAAAATTGTTAATTAGGTACATGTGAGCACAATGGAGAAAAGCTCTACAATTAGGACTTGTAGTCTGTTAAGTTGCATTAGCTAAGGGGCAGAGGCTAATGGTTGTAAATGAGAGGAAGATCTCCATTTAGCTCATGTAAAGTCTTATCTTCATCTCTGCCTTTTTCGAAATTGCAGAGATCCTTGTCTATGGCCCTACCATCCTGAGTGGGCCCAATCTTGTCTGAAATGGTAGAGTTCTTAGATACACTCAGAAAGTTTATGAATCACATATTGACTAAGCACCATGCCAGGCTTGTGTTATGGGTAAAACAGTGGACAAGGAGGGGCTCAGTCTTCACCATGGCAGCATGTGAAGCCTGACAGAAGCAACAGATAAATATTTTAAAATAAAGCAGAAGAAATGTCAGTGGCTGCTCCACAATCTTCCCATAGGGTGAGTTTAGTGTTGGTAATCTTACTGAATGTTTGCCTATAAGGCTTGTATTTAAGCTGTATTTGTATAGCAAAGAGACTAATTTTATTTAGCTGTATGTTTATTTGGGGGCCTTTAGAGTGAGGGGTGCTCTGGAAAATTATGGGAACACAGGTTGATCTGAAGCTTGTTGAACGTGAGTTTTATGACAGAGAAAGTACAGATTGCACTGTGGTTACCTAGTGGAGGTATCTAACCCAGGTCTACATCCATCAGACATATGACCTAATTTAGTGGAACTGATGTCATACCTAAGCCATGAAGATGAGTAAGTGGGAGAAATGGGTAAAAACAAGTGTTGCAGGTGGAAGGAACAGTATTTGCCAAGTTCTATAGGCAGGATCATGGGCCCTTAAAAGATTTAGAAATTTACTCTGACTAGAACTTAGATTGAGAATGAGGGAGTGTGACATGAAGACCCTTCAGAGAATCACCATAACGAGCCTTGTACATAAGGTACAATCTGTACTTAATCCTCTGAATAGTGGAAGCAAATATAGGTTTTTAATGCTGGAGTATAATAATCAATTTCTATTTTTAGTAAGACTTCTTGGGATGGAGAACACATTGAAGGGACTACATATGGAGGGAGGGTGACTACTTAGAAAGCTGTCACAGTGGCAGGAGATTTTGAGTGGGAATGGAGGAATGGAGGAGGGACCTGTGAAATATTTACATGGTTATATTGATAGAAATTTGGGATCTATTGCATGGGAACATGAAAAAGGGGAAGAGTCTTGTGAAATTTCTAGACCTCCAGCATGGACTCCTGTATGGACAGTGATGCCACTTACTTGAGCTAGAACATGGGAGGAAAAGCATGTGTAGATTTTGGGGGATAGATGAGGAATTCAGTGTGATAGGTGATGCACAGGAGAGAGGCTGCAATGGAGATGCATATAAAGAAATCAATTGTATATAGATTAGTCATTTTTCTTTGGCATGCTTGCCTTTAAGAACTTGATTGTTACTATGCTACAGAATGAACATACACAAGACAATGTTTGTGAAGCCCTTGGTCCCCCTTTTTAGATTCTAGATTGAAGTACCACTGTGAGGGAATGAATAGAATCACCTAGAGAGTATGTGTAGATTGAGAATAGGAGAAGGCATAGTATGGGACCCTGAAAAACAATAACAATGGGCAGAGAATAATGACCCCGCAAGACGACTAAGGAAGAGAAGTCAGAGGGTTCGGAGGAAAAGAAGCAGAGAGTGTGTCATGAAAACCAAGTGAAAAAATGTGTGAAGCATGTGGAACTTGTTAGCAGCGTAAAACATGAGAGGATTGGCAAATACACTGAATGAACAAATGAGGGCATACACATATTTCAAGCAGCTTAAACGATACAATAAATCCACCAAGAAGAAATTTAGTATTATTAAATGTAAAGGCCTATTCTGGGTCCACATAGTTAACTGAAAAAAATGATATGATAGAAACATTTTTTATTTAACCTAAGTACATGAAAGACATTAGCGTTAATGTGGATAATTAGGGCAATTTTTGTCTACTATAATGGACATAGAATGGGGAAAATAAGTAATAGTCCCAATCCTAGGCCTGAGTAGCTTTTAGTAGTTTAAGATATGCCTTTGTAAAACAGATAGGTTAGAAAATATTTGTGTCTTAGAAAATATAAGTTGAACCAATATTGATTCAGTAATAATAATAATAAGTTGATTCAGTAATTCAGAGAATTCCTGGAACTTACTTGTACCTAGAAATGACTGAATCTTAAGTTGGTAGTTCCTCAATAATGTAGAAGGAGTTTCAGCAGAGCTTAGATGGTGGAATATCTGCACTATTCAAAGACTAATCAGGCAACAATTTGACATTGGAGCTGATGACCGTTATGTTTTATACTACTTTTTCTATTCTATGATTTGAAGATCTCTGCAAAAAATTAAAATATAAACATTATTAAGTCTAGAGAAAATTATAAATGTTCTCTCAGTCAACCTGTGGTTCTCTAATTGTGTTATCTAGGTTTAATCTTTCCTATACCGTTGTTGTATTACAACCCTGACAAAATTTAAACACAGATTTATATTATGGTCATTCAAATGTTGAAAATAATGATGGATAGAGAGACAGATGGATAGATAAAGATATATATACAGAGAGAGATAGATAGATAGATACAGATATATAAATACTGATACATATTTTGACTACCAGGATACTATAAAATAAAATGAACGATACCTGCTAAAGCAATGTCAATGATGCAAAAATAAATAATGAATATATTAAGTTGTTATCACAATATACAGCACCAGAAAGGTACTTATAAAATTAGTATTTAAAAATAAAAACCTTCCTATTTCCAGAATTGTGTAATACAAATGACTTTCATCAAACTTTCAATACTTCAAGTTGACCATGTCTTGAAAATTTAAAGGAAAATAGACACAAAAATTGTAACTAATAAGGAAGAAAACTTATCTGAAAGCCTAGGCAAACAATTTATTATGAATAATAATGAAACTAAGAACTTTTCCTGCATTCCAGACAATTTAATAACATTGAAAAAGGAATAGCTTAAAAACGAAAAGAAGCAAACTCTTAATCAAAACTTTTACAAACAAATCTCTATCTTAGTGTGATGTTATTCATACATAGTGTAGAAAAAGCTTTTGGTCTTGTCCAGCTGCTGGAGAAAGGAAGGTTGTGCCTATATTGAAACCTGCCTCAGATCATCTACTCACAAGACTTGATTCCAGCCAGCCTTATGACTTTGCCAAGAAACAGGGAGAATAAGATGCTTAAGATGACTTATTCAATGCAGCAAAGAGAAAGAAAGCCTGTATGTTTTCTATGGCCCTGTAATTCAGTTCCAAAATGATTCATTCCTCTTGAGAAAGGATAAGCTTGAAAAATTAGCCCATTTTCCTCTACTTCAGGCTTTAGTGTCCACATCAGAAAAACTGAACAAAGAGCTCACTTTGAAAGAAACCCTACAGCAGACAGCAAAACCTGATCACGAAAAGACCCATTTGTGAAGAGATTATCACCAAAGCAGCTTGTGGTAAGATACCTTACGATTTGAGACAAAATAGATTCATAGGAGTCATGGTTTT
Organism: Aotus nancymaae; assembly: GCF_030222135.1. Taxonomy (NCBI): domain Eukaryota; kingdom Metazoa; phylum Chordata; class Mammalia; order Primates; family Aotidae; genus Aotus; species Aotus nancymaae. The sequence continues at coordinate 10,764,799 of NW_026988450.1, read as the reverse complement.
TTAGGACAAAATAGATTCATAGCAGTCATCTTTATTGTTGCTATTAGGTTTTTTGTTTTGTTTTGTTTTGCTTTGAGATGGAGTCTTGCTCTGTTGCCCAGACTGGAGTGCAAAGGTACAATCTTGGCTTACTGCAACCTCTGCCTCCCAGGGTCAAGCGATTTCTGCCTCAGCCTCCTGAGTAGCTGGGATTACAGATGTGCACCACCACACTCAGTTAATTTTTGTATATTTAGTACAGACAGGGTTTCACCATGTTGGCCAGGTAGGTCTCGAACTCCCAACCTCAGGTGATCCAGCTGCCTCAGCCTCCCAAAGTGCTGTGATTACAGGCATGAGCCACTGCACCTGGCTCATGGTTCTTTTAAACATAGTTTTTAAAAACTCTCATCATATGAAAATTGGTATTCAATTTCAACAAAATGTGTGTACAGAACTTCTTCAAAAACTCATTTACATGTAACCAAGTGGTTAAATATAAATATTAGTAACCATAATTAACCTCATAATTGCCAAAACATCACTAAGGTATTATATATACAAAAGCATTGGCTATATCTAGCACACAGAACATGGTCTCTAATACCATCCCCACTAAAAGGAATCAGGACTCCACAGAGCAATGGCTTATTCCAGGGCTGGGGCATAGAACATCTTTTCATATCAGAATGTAAAGAGGTGCTTTAAAAATGATAGGTGCATATTACAAAGACATAGGAGCCAGGCTGAAAGGACTCCCATTGGCCAAATCCAAGACAACTTGAGCACCAAAATAATTAAGAAAAGTAAGACATTTTAAACCATTGAAATAAAGTACAATCTGTTAGTTTACACCAATAAAAAACTAAATGTTTGATGGTTACATGATAGATATGAACATACATACATACATGTATAAATATGAAGGAGTGTCAAATATTAAACATGGGAGGAATGGTGGAGTTGCAAAATCATAATTAGCAACCATCCAAATAAAGATTGGAATATTGGAGAGTAAGAGTCATCAATGGATGATGAATCTAGAAGGAAATTTACATGAGAAACAGGATATTTAAATGGTCATAAAGAATCTTCCCACAGATTATTCATTGATGACAATAGCTTGCAGAAATTAGACGAAGTATTGGCCAGGTAATCAACATGAGTACCACCAATGAGGGGAAGATGAATATCATGCACCTCCAGATGTGATATCCTGGAAAAGGCATGTCACTTACTTACTATTCCAGCCATCACCATGGGAAAACATCCAGCAAAATCAAAATGAGAAGTGCTCTGTTTAAAAGGAAAGACAGTTTATTCTTCAAAACATTTTAATGTCAAAAACATAGTGAAAATGTTTAAGATTTTAAATGCAATCATAAACTGAACTCTGCAATGCAGGAAAAACATACCATAAATATATTGTGAGGTCAATGGGCAAAATTGGAATGCAGAGAGTAGATTACACAAAACTATTCCATCAAACTGATAATCCTATAGCAGTTATTTAATAGAATATGCCTATTCTTAAGAAATATGCATTGAAATCTTTAAGGGTAAAGAATCTTATTGTAATCATCTTTATTTCACATGATTCAGAAAATAAACCCAGAAAATACACACACTCTCTCCCTCTCTCTTTCTCTCAAGTAAATGGAGTAAATTGTTAAGAATATTTTGGATAAGTGGGGTAAAAGGTATATTTTCATTTGAGAAAAAGATACATGGACTATTGATATTTTTGCATTTTTGTACTACTCTTACTTTTCACAAATTTTTATAGGTATAAAATTATTTCTAAATAAAAATTATTTTTAAAAGCCCTACAAAGCTGGACATGGTGACTCATACCTGTAATCCCAGTACTTTGGGAAGCTGAGGTGGGAGGATCACTTGAAACTGGGAGTTTGAGACCAGCCTGGGCAACATAGCAAGACCCCACCTCTGCAAAAAAAATTTAAAAATTAGTTGTGTGTGATGACACACACATGTAGTCCCAGCTACTCTGGAGGCTGAGGCAGGAAGACCACTTGACTGCAAGAGTTCCAGGCTGCAGTGAGTTATGATTGTGCCACTGCACTCCAGCCTGGATGACAGAGCAAGACCCTGTCTCTTCTAGATCATTGGGAGTAAAGATGTATAGTATGCAGGATACAAGTATAGAACTTATATCCTGAAATGCAAGTTCTAATTGGAACACATGTCTATCAAAAAGTAATGTTAAGGATCCTAAGATGGCAAAATATTATCAATATAATACTGAAATTGTGTTTTGACTTTTTGAGCACAGACTGTTTTTGGTGCTGTTAGCCTTCAAAATGAAACAGAGGTAACTTATAATGGCACCTTAAATTAGTGTCTTTCCAGTAAATGGTTTTACAGTTAATCTGATTGATCCTGATGTTAAAAGTGCCTTTAAAAATTGAAATCAATGAAATGTCTCACTTCTCAATGTGTTTCTCAAGTTTCCCAATCTCAAGAGTTCTTAATGTGTGTTTGTTTTTAACAATTTACCTGAGACCATAAATGTGGAGAATTCCAAAACCATTTAATCACTAGAGCCAACCAAACATGAAGGGCAGAGGATGGGAGACAGCACAATGAACGTGTATTGAGTAGCAAGAACAAACTTTAACACTTACTCAGCAACCATACCTTATTTTTGAAAAATTTCATGTTACTATGGGAACATGAAATGGTGAAGTGCACATGTGCAAGACAACAATAGTAATTCACGAGTTATAAGAGGATTGCAGTGGAAACACACACATCCACACAGAATTGTTTACCATTATCTGCAGCAAACAGGAGCGACCTGAAAGCCTCAAGCAGCCCTGCAAACTAGGATCTCAGACATGAAATACTCATGGTGTATATGGCACCAATATACAAGAAAACCTTCAGATTATCTCCTGATTTATAGTTAAGAAAAGGCCTGTTCAGGAATTAAGCCATGGTGCTGCACACACATTCAGGTGGTAAAATTAAAGATAATGAAAGCAACAATTTGACCTTCAAGGTTCCCACCCATTCTTGTTGTGTCCTGAAGCTTCCTTTTTTCTCAGCCTCAGACATTTGGTGTTTCTAGGCCTACTTTTGGGTACCCATGTCCATTTCCCCAACTAGGCCCATGAACTGGACATTCATTTGGCCTCAGTATCCATTCTTCCTCCCTCACAACACCATAATTTCCTTTTGAGCAATTACTTCTCCACCACATTGTATAGTTTGGGTGAAATGGTTAATCCATTCCAGAGGGGAAGCAGCAGGGGTGCCTGTAACCTCTTTCTGGAAGATTCTTCCTTCTGATCACCCCACACAATTAGCTTCAAATTGTGCCCTAAACGGTGCCAAGCACATGCTTTTTCTGCAGACTTTAAACCTTAAGTAAATTATGTAAGGCCGCAATAGTATAAGGAAATAAAAACAAAGCTGATCGAGTTTACTCACTCTCTGATTCCAAATTTCCAACTAATCTTACCACCTCTGCATTCTTTGCTACATCCCAACCATTCCTTCCTTTTTCTCTCCCTCAATGTAAATTCTACAGTCGAGCTCTATAATCACCTTCAGCTTCCTTTTACTTCTTGTGTCCCTCTCTTCTTCCAAAATGTTCCTAGAGAAAAAATACATGACTATTCTGGATGGTTTCATTTTAAATATATGTGTGTGTGTGTATATATATATGTGTGTGTGTGTGTGTGTGTGTGTATATATATATATAATTTTAGATTCAGGGAATACATGTGCAGATTTGTTAAAGGGTATGTTTTGTGATGCTGAGGTTTGGACTTCTATTGATCCCATTAGCCAAATAGTGAACATAGTATCCAAGCAGAAGTTTTTTAGTCCTTGACTGCTCCTTCCTCCTTTTAGGAGTTCCCAGCATTTATTGTTTCTATCTTTCTGTCCGTGTGTACCCAATATTTAGTACTACTTATGTGAGAATGTGTGATATTTGGGTTTCTGTTTCTGCATCACTTAGGCTAACGGCCTCAGGGCATCGATGTTGCTGGAAAGGCAGGATTTCATTCTTTGGATGACACCGCATTATGTTGCATGTTGTATGTGTGCCATGTCTTCTTTATTAAATCCACACATTGATGGGCCTAGGTTGATTCCATAACTTTGCTCCCATGTATAGTGCTGCAAATATCTTCTTCCATTCCGTGGTTGGTTGTTTACTCTGCTGATAGCTCCTTTTGGTAAGAAGAAACTCTTTAACATAATTATAATAGGTCCCGCTTGTCAATTTTCGTTTTTGTTGCATTTGTTTTTTTGGACTTACTCTTATGGGTGCAGGCATCTTTTTGGTAAGCAATGTATTTTCCTTTGGGTATATACCCAGTAATGGATTGCTGGGTCGAATGGTAGTTCTATTTTCAGTTCATTGACAAATCTCCAAGCCACTTTCTGCAGGGTCTGAACTAATTTGCATTCCCACAAACAGTGTATAATCATTCAATTTTCTCTGCAATCTTCCAACATGTTACTGTTTTTTGAAAAAAAAAATTAAAATATAAACAAGATTTTTACAAAAATAAGTTTTACAAGTTACAAACTTACAAGTTACAAGTTTTTTGTAAAAAAACAAATTTTTTAAAACTTTTAAATGATAGCCACCTTCCTGGCATAATACCTCACTGTGGTTTTGATTTGCATTTGTCTGCTGATTAGTGATGTTGAACATTTCTTCATGTTTGTTGGCTGCTTGTATGTCTTCTTTTGAGAAGTATCTGTCCATGTCCTTTGCCCACTTTTTAATGGGTTTGCTTTTTACCTGTCAATTTGTTTCAGTTCCTTATAGATTCTGGATATTAGTCTTTTGCTAGATGCATAATTTGCAAATATTTTTTCCCATTCTAGAGATGATTTACTCTGTCGATAGTTTATTTTGCTGCACAGAAGCTCTTAGTTTAATGAGGTGCCAACTGTCAATTTTTCTTTTGTTCTATTTGCTTTTGAAGACTTAGTCATAAATTATTTGCCTAGGCGGATATCCAGAAGTGTAATTCCTAGGTTTTCTTCTAGAACTTTTATACTTTGAGGCCTTACGTTTAAGTATTTAATCCATCGTGAGTCAATTTTTGTAAATGGTGAGAGGTAGAGATCCAGTAACATTCTTCTGCATATGTTTAGCTAGTTTTCCCAGCACTAGTTATTGAATAAGGGGTCCTTTCTCCATTGTTTATTGGTGTCGACCTTGTCAAAGATTAGTTGCTTGTAGATCTGTGGCTTTATTTCTGGGATCTCTGTCCTGTTTCTTTGGTCTGCGTGTCTATTTTTATATCGGTACCTTGCCGTTTTGGTTGCTATAGCCTTGTAGCAGCCCAGCTTTGAAGTTGGGTAATGGGATGCCTCTGGCTTTGTTACTTTTCCATAGGATTGCTTTGGCTATTTGGGCTCTCTTTTGTTCTGTATCAATTTTAGAATTTTTTTTAATTCTGTGAAAAATGACATCGGTGATATGATAGGAATAGCATTTAATGTATAGATTGCTTTGGGCAGTATAGACATTTTAACAATATTGCTTCTTTCAGTCCATGAGCATGGATGTTTTCATATTTGTTTATGTCATCTCTGATTTCTTTCACCAATGTATGGTAGTTCTCTTTGTAGAGATATTTCACTTCTCTGTTTAGATGCATTTCTAGATATTTTATTTTTTTATGGCTATTTTGATATTGGAATGACAGTGGCTTTGTAGAAGGCAGTAATCCCTCCTCCTTGATTTTTTAAATAATAGTTTCAGTAGGATTGGTACCAGCTCTTCTTTGTACATTTAGGAGAATTCAGCCGTGGATACATTTGGTCCAGGGCTTTTTTTTTGGTAAGTTTTTTATTACTGATTTATTTCAGAACCCATTATTGTCTATTTAGTATTTCAATTTTTTCCTGATTCACTCTTGAGAGGCTGTGTGTTTCCAGAAATCTATCCATTTCCTCTAGATATTTTTAGGTTGTATGCGTTGAGATGTTCATAATAGTCTCTGAGGATCTTTTGTATTTCTATGGAATTGGTCATAATGTCACTGTTATCATTTGATCAATTTATTTGAATCTTCTATTTCTGTCTTGGTTAATGTAGCTAGAGGTCTGTCGATCTTGTTTATTCTTTCAAAAAAACCACGGTTTGGCCGGGCGCGGTGGCTCACACCTGTAATCCCAGCACTTTGGGAGGCTGAGGCGGGTGGATCAAGAGGTCAAGAGATCTAGATCATCCTGGCCAACACGGTGAAACCCCATCTCCACTAAAAATACAAAAAAATTAGCTGGGCATGGTGGCGCACACCTGTAGTCCCAGCTACTCAGGAGGCTGAGGCAGGAGAATTGCTTGAACCCGGGAGGCGGAGGTTGCAGTGAGCCGAGGTTGAGCTACTGCGCTCCAGCCTGGCGCCTGGTGACGGAGTGAGACTCCGCCTAAAAAAACAAAAAAACACTGTTTATTTTGTTAATCTTTTGTGTGAATTTTTTTGCTTCAAATTCATTTAGTTCTCTCATTTCAGTTATTTCTTTTCTTATACTTTGGGATAAGTTTGCTCTTGTTTTTCTAGTTTCTTTAGATGGAATGTTAGATTGTCAATTTGAAATCTTGCTGTCATCTTGATGTAGATGTTTAATGCTATAAAATCTCTTCTTAACATTACTTTTGCCACAATCCAGAAGTTTTGGTATGTTGTGTCTCTATTTAACTTATTTCAAAGAACTTTTTTTATTTTTGCCTTAATTTTATTGTTTACCCAAAAGTCATTCAGAAGCAAGTTGTTTAGTTTCCATATAATTATATGGTTTTAAGAATTCCTTTTGGTATTGTTTCTATTTTATTCTACTGTGGCCTAAGATTATGGTTGATATGATTTTGATTTTTTTTTGGTATTTATTGCAACTTACTTTATGAATGAGCATGTTATAAATCTCGGAATATGTTCTGTGTGCAGAGGAGAAGAATGTATATTTAGTGGTTGGTGGTATATTTAGTGGTTGTCTGTTAGTTGCAGTTGTGCAAGTGTCAAATTTAGGTCCAGAATTTGTTAGTTTTCTGCCTCAGTGATCCCTCTAATGCTGTCAGTGGAATGCTGAAGTCTCCCACTATTATTATATATCTGACTGTCTTACGTTAGGTCTGGAAGTAATTGTTTTAGGTATCTGGGTGCTCCAATGTTGGGTGTGTATATGTTCAATATTAGGAGAGTTAAACCTTCTTATTAAATTGAACCCTTTATCATATGTAATGCCCTTCTTTTTGCTCTATTACCGTTGTTGATTTAAACTCTTTATTTCAAACAAGAATACCGACCCATGCTCTTTATTTGTTTTCCATTTGCAAAATAGAGCTTTCTCCATCCCTTTACTTTCAGCCTGTAGATGTCATTACATGTGAGATGGGTCTGTTGAAGACAGTAGAATAGGTGCTATGGGTTATTTTTTTTTAACCATTTTCCCACTATATGTGCTTTAAGTGGAGCATTTAAGCCATTTACATTCTAGGTTAATATTGATATGTAAGGTTGTGTTCCTATTGCAGTGTTGTTAGCTAGCTCCTTTGTAGTTTCAACTGTGTAGTTGCTTTATAGGGCCTGTGAGCTATGTGCTTACATGTGCTTTCATTGTCTGTATCAATTCTTTCTTTTCATGTTTAGAACTCCTTTAAGCATCTTTTGTAGACCCAGTCTGGTGGTGACAAATTTGGTTTATGATTGCTTTTCTGAGAAAGACTTTACTTCTTCATTTATAAATCTTAGTTTGGTGGGATATAATATTCTTGGCTGGCATGTATTTTCTTTAAACATGCTAAAACTGAGCCTTTATTCTCTTCTGGCTTGTAAGATTTTTCCTGAGAAGTCTGCTGTTAGGCTGATTGCTTTCCTTGTATAGGTAATATGGTATTTTTCTCTAGTAGCCTTTAAGATTTTTTTCTTTCTCATTAATCTTGGATAGTCTGATAACTATGTGCCTTGTATAGTATCTGGGGTCATCTTATATAGTATTTTACAGGAGTGAAATACTGGATTTCTTATATCTGCATGCCTACCTCTCTAGCAAAACTGGGTTTTTTTTTTCTAAAGCATATTCCTCAAATATGTCTTCCATTTTGCTTATATTTTTCTCTTACTCTCTCTCTCAGGAACACCAATAAGTCATAGATTTGATTGTTTTGCCTCATTCCATTTTCTCAAAAGCTTTGTTTTTACTCTTTTTTCTTTATTTTTGTTTGACTGGCTTAATTCGAAGGACTGGGGCTGGTCTTCAATTTCTGAAATTGTTCCTTCTGCTTGTTCTAGTCTGTTGTTAAGGCTCCAATTGTATTTTGAAATTCCAGTAGTGAATTTTTTCATGCGAGAAGTTCTGTTTGGTTCTTTCTTAATTTAGCTATGTCATCTTTCAAAGATGTCATTTTTCTGTTTTCTTTTTATTGAATTTCAACTTTTTCTTGAATATCATTGAGTTTTCTTGCCATCCATATTCTGAATTCTATATCTATTATTTCAGACATTTTGTTCTTGTTAGCACCCATTCTAGGGAGCTAATGTGATCTCTGGAAGGTGACAAACCACTCTGGCCTATTGTATTTCTGAAGTTCCTTCACTGGTTCCTTCTCATTTAAAGTTGATGCTTTTAAAAATTTTTTTCTTGAATTTACTAGTGTTTGGATGGGGGCTTTTGATTTTTTATTCTTTTTCTCTTGAGGGTATGACTGTGGTGTATGTTGTGTATGATGGATTGGCTTTGTTTCTAGTACTTTCTGATGTCCATGGCTCTGTACAGGATCTTTGGTCACAGATGAATTTGTATGATGGCTTTCTCAGGTTTTTCTTGGTGAAGTGATATACTTTTGTTTGGATATATAATTCAGACTGCATTCTGGTAGATGGCAATTAATAATAATAATTGGCAGGAGGTTTAACTCTGAGAGTGCACACCCTCAGCCGGGCAGAGGTGACAGAGAAGTGCAAAAAACACTCTTTCCCAGGGCTGCTGGCTTTCAGCAGGGGTGCGGCCACTAAAGAATTCCCAGAAGTGTCTGTCTAAGCCCATGTTCCCTGAGCCCCAATGGGAAGAGCCACAGCTGTGTCCATAGCAGTACACTGGGGGAAGGGGCAGGGATTGAGGAATGATACCCTCTCCAAGTTCATTCTGGGCTTTCGTGTTGTCTCTTCAGCATCTGGCACCATGCTTGCATTTCCTTTAACCCGAGGGGAGCTTTGGTAGCCTGCACTCACCCATTTCTTAGGGGTAGTCTATGCCAAGGATTAGGTCTGAAGTGTAGTGGGGTCTGCCTCTCTTCCTCTCCTCAGAGCTGGTTGTTCACTCTCCCCCAACTGACCAAGGAAGCAGGCTGGGCCACTCAGCAATTACACATGTAGTTGGGTTCCAGGTTGCAAAGCTGTCCCTGGCTGAAAATCACATCACCCAAGAGAAACCTCAGCTTCAGCAACTCTTCTAGCTCCGGTTCTGTTGGGGGAGAGAGGCTAATTCCAGCATCTACTGTTGGAGTGCTCTCCACACTTGCCACTCAATTCTAGCTATGGGGGCCCTTCACTAGCTCCAGAGCGAGTGCTCCAGTCTCTAGCTTGAGATGAAAATGTCTGCAGTGGCTGCTGTTGCCAGATCACCAAACAATAACTGATTTTGTATGAGCCCAGAGTTAAAATGGTGTCTTTCACTCAGTCCTGGGTCTGGGAAAATGCCTACAGCTGTTCCCAGTGTCTTTGTTTTTCTCTCTCTGTCTCTCAGCCTCTCCTGTGCTTGGGAGAAACCGGGTGTTCTCCCATGGCTTAGGTTGCACAGATGAGTAGCAGAAAGGTGATACACAAAGGAAGACTGGCTTCCCCTCTCACACATTGAGGCTTCACTTACTTTATCAGCTGAACGCCACTGAAGAGGCTGCTTTCCCACTGGTCCTTCCCATGGTCTGGTATGTCCTTCATTATTCTGGTGAATTCCCATTTTAAATTTGAATTAAAGTTCACAGAGTTGATCTTTACACATAAATTTGCTATTTCCAAGTGTCTGAGGCATGCTGAAACCTCTAATACATCGTCTTCAAAGTAAGAACTTATTTTAAGTGATGAACACAGAATTATTGAGTTCTTAGTACTTCACTGCAGTCTTCTACTATTCTCTCATCAATTGATTCTCCTGTTTGCCAAATGCCTCTTTTTTATTATCTCCTCTTTTCTCACATGCCCAGCACCCCTTCTTCTCTACTCACTGTCTTGTTTTTTTCACCGAGGAAAGCAACATAGCTTAATAAAGAGACCAGGCCAAAAGTTGGACTGCAAATGCACATTTGAGGTATTAGTAGCTCATTTACCTACTGTTCATACCTACTGCTCATACGGAAGAAAGATTGAAACAAGGAAGAGATGAGGCAAAATCTTCTTGAACTTGAAGAGGCCAAATGTAAGAGTTTACATACTGTTAAGTAGGTAATATATTAACCAAGTTTTCTGTAACAACCTCTAATTCTCAGTGGCTTACAAAAGCAAATATTGATTTTCATGCTCACAAGGCTGCTGGTAGTCTGTGCTCCTGCTGACCTTGGTTAAGTTTGTCTGGGCCAGGCTGGATTCCAGTTTTCTGGGTGAGATGCAGGTACGTTTCACATGACATTATTCTGGGGCAGAGCCTGAATGTGCAGTGGTTACCCGGGACATGCCATTCTCATGAGGCATCACAAGGACCCAGGACCACAAGGGGAAATGGGATGCTCCTTAAGGCCTCAGCTCAGAATTTGCCAGCACACCCTCAGTTCTGCCACTAAAACAAGTCTCATGGACAAGCCTATGGTGGGATGCACTGCAGAGTTCCATGGCAAAGAGAGAAGGAGTGACAAATTTGGAACAATAATGCAATCTATCACAGGCAATGCATAATATCTTAAGGTTTGGGGGATCATTAGAAAAAGTAATCATGAAATAGGATAGAGGTGGGGCTGGAGGGAAAACCAGAATCCACGAGATCAGTCAAGAAATCCGAAAAATAGAGAGTGAAGTGATAAGATCCCTTGTTAATGCAGCTTCAGTGGTAAAAAGGATAGAAATTAGACCAGAAAAATACAATACAATACGAAGGAAGAAGCAGCAAGACTGGTGACAGCCCAGATGAGAGGAAGGAGAGAGTGAACTCAAGATAACACCAAGGATCTGTTAATAAAAAATATATAAGGGGAGATAAATATGGAAGAAAGATGATGAGTTTGGGTTCTTATTCTGTAGTGAGTTCTGGTGCCTCCTTAGAATGAGGCACCCAGTTCTATCTCAGAGCAAAACCCCAGGCTGTCACAGCACACTCAACATTTGTCACGTGGCCGTACTTCATTATCATGTTTATATCAATGTTACCTCCAGATATGTGGACATGAAATTAATAGGAATTGGCTAATATGCCTCTGTACTCCCACAGTCTGATATGCATACACTTCCTTACCATTGCTCTTATCACTGTCTTTTAGGGGCCAATTTACCAGTTTGCTTCTCTCTTACACTATTTTTCTACTTTGTATCCCTAGTGCCTCCAAAAGACACTGGGATTTTAGAATTTCATTTTTCGGCTTCTACCATAGAGGCAGGCAAGGAAGAAGGGAGATTATAATGGGAGCTGGATAAATCAAATACAGCATTGGCCACATTTAATATAACCAATATAAATTTATTGCTAACAATGTAAATCTTTCAACTTATTTTAATTAATTTATTTTTTAAATCTTCTGACTGACCAATTTAGATCAATGGCTGGGCTTGCAGAAAAAAAAAATCAAAAATCAAATATTTAGGATTTAAAATGGAAAAACTGTTAGCTCTGGAGCTCATGCTGTAAATAATGGAAACAACTTTCAAAGACAGTGAAAGAAACCTGCCTGTATGGCTACCAATCACCAGGAGGAGGGAAGAGAGACAGTAAAGAGGATAGGAATGCAACAAGAAAGCCAGGTTTATATTTAGCGGTCTTTGGGGCAGCAGAAAATGAGGACATTTTTTATAACAAAGACCTTTTATAAGAGATTGGATTTTGTCCTTCCTGAAGTTATCGAATTACTTGAGAAAATATAGTGTTGTAAGTTGCCACCAAGAAACTATAACACTCACAGAAAATTTCTGAAAGAAAATGTAAAAAAAGTAAAGACAAATATATTGAAGTTTTTTTGAAGAATTCTCCAAGAAAAACATTTTAAGTTGCCATTACAGATAGCATTAGTTCTTATGTATGCTGAGTCCAGAATGTCATCTTAAAATGTTATCTCAAAAATTGAGCATGAATACAAATGTATAAATTTTTTAAATATATTAAAATATTTTGGAATACATTTAGATATTTTCTTAAATTATCCACACTCTTTTTTTTTTTTAGTTTGCATACCAAAGATAGCCACAATTAAAAGTATTTACTCTAATAAACATTTGGCTTTCTTTTCTTTCTTTTTTTTTATTTTTCTTTTTTTTTTTTTTTTTTTTTTTTTTTGTGGCAGGGTCTCACTCTGCTGCCCAGGCTAGAGCACAGTGGTATGATCAAGGCTCATTGCAGCCTCAACCTCCTGGGCTTAAGCAATTTTCCCACCCCAGCCCCCCAAGTAGCTGGGACTACAAGCACATGCCACCATGTTTGGCTAATTTTTTTAACTATTTGTAGAGATGGGGGTCTCCCAGTGCTTCCCAGGCTAACATTTGTTTTTCCTTAATTTCAGTAGTAACTCACTTTAAATATCTTCCAAGATATTTTTGCTAATGAACACTTTATAGTTTTTTAAATCTATCTTTATTTTTTAACTGATAGAAGGGATGAAACAATTTGACATGTAAACTAAAAAAGTCCCAGAAGAAAGGCTCTTTCCTTCTTTCTAGTATTTCCCTCATTGCCCTAAGTTATCACTATTGAAAATATGTGTAAAATGCCATTATAAAAACCTATTTGACTACAATTAAATAGATATATTCGCACTATTTTAACCTAATAGGTGAATAATAAACACAACTAATACTACAATGAAGGTGAGACTAATTAGATTGATTGTTCTGTTTAGGTAAAATTTATAAAACACATAGAACTCAGCAATTAAAATGTTGGCTAAAAGACTTTGAGGAGGCAATTTTGTCTCTAAAGCACTGAAACCTGAAGACATCTTTTCCTTTCAAAAAAATTCTGATCCATGCTTCACAGCTCTTGAATTTCTACCATGTGATCACAGCAATGTTTCCATCACTGTTTGAAACTTTGGCAACTCCCCATCGGACTTAAACATTTTTCCCAGAATTTTTTTTCTCTCCAGTTTGCATCTACTTGGTGTCCAGGTGCTTTTCCCAAATGTGAGCACTTGGTTGTGTGTCTGAGAATCGAAAAACTGAAGATAAAAATCCTGAGCAATTCTGATCCCACAGTCAAATCCACAAGACTTGGGTTATTTCCCTAGCAATTAATATAATGTTGTTTATTACATTTTTCATGTTACCAAGTTCATTTATTTAAGCATACATAACTCAGGCAATATCAGATATAGAGCAAATGTATAAAACATTAAGGATACTAAATTTGTGCTTCTTATTTAATTTGTAAATCTTTGGCTTCATTGGTTTAAACCAATCTATCGAAGTTTCCCGGGACAAAGTCATATCATTCATAGTATCCCATTAACATTTTTCTTCATGACTGACTAAGAATTATAAAGTATCAAGCGGCCATAACATGTTTCTTTCTTTACTTTTAAAGCAGTTCATCACTTCTTTTTAAACTAGTTTGAATGGAATGTTCCTCTTGAAGGAAAACCTATCCGATGGAGCAACAGCTTCTTTTGCAGAACACTATAGTGTAATAGAAACCTAAAGACTAAATGTCAGACCAATCCAAATTCAAATGCTGTCCCAACCGCCTACCTGTGTGATCTTCAAAAAGCACATTTATTGCTCTGAACTTCAGTTTCTTCATAAAGTTGAGATAACAACACACTTGAAAGTTTGTTATTGAACTTGATGTGTCCAAAGTACCTACCACATTGTAGGTTCTCAAAATTATTAATGTATTCTCTTTTATTTATTGTTTCTATGAAAAAAATCATTCTAAATAATGATTTAGAGGCTACCTTTTTGCCTATGTCATAATATCACTTCCTCAAATGATTCATGAGTGAATCATTACCAAATGTGATGCTTGGTTGGAACACATTCATTGTAGTATCTGCAAAATTTATTTTAAAATTGCCTAAAACTTGTATAGAAACATACATAATTTAAATAATTTATGATTTTGACAATAAAAATACTTTATTCCTCAACCTAGTGCAAACACTAGTCCAAGCAGACCACCTTTCCTCAAGGATTCCCTCATTATGGGTTATATTTTTCTACTTCTCTGCCTGCCTGATAATCTTTGATTGAAAGATAAAACTTGTACGTTTTATCTTCTTGGATGCAGATAATTTTGCATTTCTATAAGCATTCCTGAACTTTGTTTTGAGATACTGTTAAGTTACTTGGAAGCCATTTAAACCTATTGGGTCTTAATGTTAAGATTTGTTAGGTGAGACCATAACAGTCTCAGTATTGAGAGAATTTTCTCTACTACTGAAGCAAGATTCTCCTGAAAAACTACTCAATGTCCTATTAATTAGGAAACTTTTCCAGCTTGACTGAAGTATCATGTATTTTTTTTAAACTTGTTCACTTGATTTTCTTTATATTTTAATTATTAGTTTTGAAAACTCAGTAATAACTCCAAACCTACTTGTATAAGGCAAAAAACATCAACATAATTAGTTGAATGTCCCCAGGGGATCATTACCTAGACAGAGTTTCTGAATGAAAGTATGGGCTCTAAGAACCCCTTATATAAACGTTAGGTTAAAGTAGAACACTATTATGCAGTAAAATGTGAACATTCAGCATGAGTCTTTATGTCAGTGTTTTACTCATCATTCTGTTTATCTGAAGGTAATTCACCAGCAGATTCCTTAGTAAAGGCTCATGAGAAAGCTATTCCCTGATATCTTGACATAAAATTTTTGGATTACATATTCCATTTCTTATTCATCATAAGGTATTGCTTTGAAAATGTGATGACAATCTTATTGTTTTAAGTCACATAGCATGGTCTCAGTTCCTCACTGGCTATTGGCCGATGACATCAGTTACTTGCAGAAATAACCTGTACTTTTCAGGACTATGTATGACATGGCAGCTTGTTTCCCCCACAGGGAGGAGAGAGCAAAGAGAATAAGAGAGAGAGAGAGAGAGAGAGAGAGAGAAAGAACAAGATGAAAGTAACCTAATCTTGAAAGCTGTATTCTCCCATTGGAAGTGACTCACTACATCCATCCCATGGACAAGAGGAGGGAAACAGACAAGGACATGCATACCTGAAGGTGAGGATTATTGAGAGCCATTTTACAGGCTGCCTACCACAGCCATTGTGTTGATTTTTTGAGGACATATTGTAGGATCTTTCAATAAGTGGTTTCAAGTAATCTTATTCTTTAGAATTTTTTTTTAATTATATACATTTTTTAGTTTTGGAATTTTTTAAAAAATATAATTGTTTGGCATGATTTCTTGGTTTCCTATGTTGGAAAGAATTTCCAAAACTAAAATATATATGAAAAAAGTGAAAATTAATGGACAAAAATTGAAAAGCATCTTAACTGTTCACTGGCGAATAAGTAAAATATATCAAATTTGTTCTTCTTTTAACTTTAAAAATAGAGATTTAGATATAACATGGGTAGGATAGGATTGGCTTTATTTACTGGCCTATAAACAATATATGGGGATAGCTGCTTTAAAGCGGGAGTAGTTAGCATGTATGAAAAGGATATTCTTTACTTTTAATAAAAATTTTCGGATTTCTGAGTGTCTTTTGCAAAATATCTTACCTGAAAATAATAATAATCTGAACTAAATGCAGCCACAGTATATTCTTCAATGAAATAGCGAATTGGATTTTTTTTTTTTTTTAGAAATTGAGATATTTGTGACAGATAATAATGGCTAAAAAGAAGGTAAATGTCTACTTTCCCCAAGTTTTCTAAGCTTATATTAAACTTATGAGCCAAGTGAATGTTTAGTTCTTCAAGCTAAGGAAAATTTAGTCAGAATATTTTGACATTTAAATAATATAGGTTGAAATGATGCGAAGATTTGTTTCCGATTCATTTGCTCACTGGGCTACTTTAGTGCTAGAAGGCAACAATTCATTTTCTATATTTTCTCTATAGTAATACGCATTCTTATTCAAAGGCCATTGTTCGACACTAAAGAACAACTATAAGTTTTATATAAACCTGATTATCTCAAATCCAGAAAATAACTCCTAGTATTTCAACTTAGTGCCAATAATAGCAACTAATGAGGTAAAAAGTCAAATTGATTCCAGAAACTTCTACCTAGAAGTGGTTATCCTAAGCACTAGATCCCAAAACACAAATGATCCACTTAAGAAAATTTTAATTTTCTTTTTGTTTTGAAGACAGAGTCTCGCTCAGTTGCATAGGCTGGAGTGCAGTGGCGTAATCTCAGCTCACTGCAGCCTCTGCCTCTGGGGTTTAAGTGATTCTCTTGCATCAGCCTCCTGAGTAGCTGGGATTACAGGCATGAACTATTACTGCCAGCCAATTTTTATACTTTTAGTAGAGACAGGGTTTCCCTATGTTAGCCAGGCTGGTCTCAATCTCCTGACCTCAAGTGATCCACCTGCCTCAGTCTCCCAAAGTGCTAGAATTATAGGAGTGAGCCACCATGGCCGGCCAGAAAATTTTAAATTTCTAAACAAAGTAATACTTTCTCAGTCAACCATGAAGCCACTTAACGAGCAAACATAGCACCATATTAAATTATTTCCATCTTATTTCCACCTTATATTTTAAAAGACCATATTATAAAGCCTACGTATACATATTTTTCTTAACCTTACTTTGGTAATTATATATTAGGAGAGTGCATATTGTTAAAGTTGAGTTTAAGGGAGGGGGGCTTACACTGCTCATTCCCTCTGTTGGAACACCAAATTTTAACAATCATCTGCACACAGTATAGCATTATCAAAAGTACCAAAAATCAGATACGCAATCACAGTACCTGGTTTTAACTTCATATCATATCATAGAAAGAGGCTTTGAGAAGGGTAGAAGAGGTAGTCTTTTTTTTTTTCTTTTTTTTTTTTTTCAGATGGAGTCTCACTCTTTTGCCAGTCTGGAGTGCAGTGGCAGGATCTTCACTCACTGCAACCTCCACCTCCCAGGTTCAAGGGTTTCTCCTGCCTCAGTTTTCCGAGTAGCTGGAACTACAGGTGTGCACCACCACACCTGTGCACCATCACACCCCGCTAATTATTTGTATTTTTAATAGAGATGGTGTTTTACCATGTTGGCCAGGATGGTCTTGATCTCCTGACCTAATGATCCGCCTGCCTCAGTCTCCCAAAGTGCTGGGATTACAGGTGTGAGCCAGCATGTGTGGCACTTTTTTTTTTCTTTTTTTGAGACAGAGTCTCACTCTGTCACCAGGTTGGAGTGCAATGGTGTGTTCTAGGCTCACTGCAACCTCCACCTCCCAGGTTCAAGCAGTTCTCCTGCCTCAGCCTCCTGAGTAACCAGGACTACAGGCACACTATGCCCAGCCAATTTTTTGTATTTCAGTAAAACTGGGGTTTCACCGTGTTGCCCAGGCTGGTGGTGAACTCCTGACTTCAGGGAATCTGCCCACCTCAGCATCCCAAAGTGCTGAGATTACAGGCATGAGCCACCTGCCTGGCTGGAGAGACAGTCTTGAATCACCAACACCACTCCTCCTCCAGTCCCCGGCAGAGGTTGTGCAACACAGAGAGAGAATTTGTGCACTTTGAGGACAGAGAGCTCAGTGACTGGGGGACTTTACATTGAACTTAGGGTTGTGCTGTCATAGTGGAGAATAAAGCCTTACTTGGCTCAGACAGTGCCTATACACAGAGTGAGCTTTGGACCAGCCCTAGCCAAAGGGAAATAGCCCATCCCAGCGATCAGAACTTGAGTTTCTTGCCAAGCGTCACCACTGTGGGCCAATTTGCTCTGGGGTCCTAGGTGAACTTGAAAGGCAGTCTAGGACAGAAAGACTGCAATTCCTAGATGACTCCAGTGCCTGACTGGGCTCAAAGCCAAAGGAGAGGAGAGGGAAGAACAAAGAGGACTTGGTTTTGCATCTTGGACACCAGCTCAGCCACAGTAAGATAGGGCACCAGGCAGTGTCATGAGGACCCATTCCAAGCCCTACCTCATGGACAACAATAGATACACTCTGAGCCAAAAAGGAACACACTGCATTGAGGGAAAGAACCTAGTCTTGGCAGGATTCATCATCTACTGACTAAAGAGCACTTGGACCATGAATAACCAGCAGTGACACCCAGATCATATGCCATGGGCCTCAGACTCTGAGATGTGCTGAATTCAGGGGTAACCCAGTGCATTCCTAGCTATGGTGGCTATAGTGAAAGACTCCTGTTTAAGAATAGCACAGGGAAAAGTAAACAGTCTTTGTCTTGGACCTTATGTACCAACTTGGCCACAGTGTGGTAGAGCAAGAAGCAGATGTTTGAACTCCCCTAGTTCAACCCTAGGCTCTGAACCTGCCCTGGTACAAAAGGGAGCCTACTCCTCTGAATGTGGGGGGTGGTGGTCAATAAAGAAATTAACAAGGAAATTGAAAAATTATTTGAAACATATGATAATAGAAACACAACATAGCAAATCCTGTGGAATACAGCAAAGGCGGCACTAAGAGGGCTATTTACAGCTCTAAATGCCAACATCAAGAAAAAAAAAAAAAGGAAAACTTCAAATAAATAACAAAAGAATGCATCTTAAAGAATTAGTAAAGCAAGAGGAAACCAAATCTAAAATTAGTAGAAGTAATAATAATAATAATAAAAATTAGAGAGGAAATCAACAAATTTGAAATGAAAACAATACAAAAGATCAATGAAACAAAAATTTGGTTTCTGTAAAAGATGGACAAAATTGACAAACTTTTAGCAAAACTAAGAAAAAAAGAGAAGACTCAAATAGATAAAATCAGAGATGAAAAAGGACCCAGTATCAGTGATACTGCAGAAATTCAAAGGATCAGTAGTGGCTACCATGGGCAACTACATGTCAATAAGCTGGAAAAACTAGAAGAAATGAATGCATTCCTAGACACATACTACCTATCAAGATTCAACCTGAACAGACCAATAACAAGTAATAAGATCAAAGCCTTAATAAAAAGTATTCTAGTAAAGAAAAGCCTGGGACCTGATGACTTCACTGCTGAATTTTATTAAATATCTAAAGAAATCACACCAATCCTACTTGAACTTTTCCAAAAAGTGGAGGAAGTGGGAATACTTCCAAACTCACTCTACAAAACCAGCATTACCCTGATACCAAAACCAGACAAAGAAACATCTAAACAAAACACTGCAGGTCGATATCTCTGATAAATATAGAGAAACAATTAACAAAATACTGGCAAACTGAATTAAGTAATATATTAAAACGATCATTCATCATAAATAAGTGGGATTTACTCCAAAGATGAAAGGATGGTTCAACATAGATTAATCAATCAATATGATACATCATATCAACAGAATGAAAAACAAATACTATTTGTTTTTTGTATTTTTTTTTTTTTTTTTTTTTTTTTGAGACAGAGCCTCACTCTGTTGCCCAGGCTGGAGTTCAGTGGTGCCATCTCGGCTCACTGCAACCTCCGCCTCCTAGGTTCAAGAGATTTTCCTGCCAAAGCCCCCCAAGGAGCTGAGATTACAAGTTCGCACCACCATGCCCAGGTAACTGTTTTTTTTTTGATGGGGGGGGTTGTATTTTTTTTTAGTAGAGATGGAGTTTCACCATGTTGGCTGGGCTGGTCTTGAATTCCCGACCTCAAGTGATTCACCTGCCTCTGCCTCCCAAAGTGTTGGGATTACAGGTGTTTGCCACTGTGCCTATCCTGTATCATCATTTCAATTGATGCTGAAAAATTTTTGATAAAATTCAACATCCATTTATGATAAAAACTCTTAAAAAATTAGGTATAGAAGGAACATATCTCAACATAATAAAAGCCATATATGACAGACTCACAAATAGTATCATATTGAATGGAGAAAAACTGAAGGCCTTTTCTTTAATATCTGAAACATGACAAGGATGCCCACTTTCACCACTGTTATTCAGCATAGTACTGGAAGTCTCAGCTATAGCAATCAGACAAGAGAAATAAATAACCATCAAATTGGAAAGGAAGAAGTCGAATTATTCTTGTTTGCAGATGATATATTCTTATATTTGGAAAAACCTGAAGACTTCACAGATGAAAAAAAACATTTAGATAAACAAATAAACATATTTAGTAAAGTTGCAGTATACAAAATCAACATACAAAAATCAGTTGCATTTCTACAAGCCAATAGTGAACAACCTGAAAAGTAAATCAAAAAGGTAATCCCATTTATATTAGCCACACATAAAATTAAATACCCAGGAATTAACCAAGTAAGTGAAAGAGCTCTACAATGAAAACTATAAAACATTGATGAAAGAAATTAAAGAGGATTCCAAATGGAAGATATTCCATGTTCATGAACTGAAAGAATCAATATTGTTAAAATGTCCATACCACCCAAGGCAATCTACAAATTCAACACAATCCTTGTCAATATACCAATGTCATTCTTCACAGAAATAGAAACAAAAAAAATCTAAAATTTATGTGAAACCAGAAAACACCCAGAATAGCCAAAGCCATCCTGAGTAGAAAGAAAAAAACCTGAAGAAATCACGTTACCTGACTTCAGATTATACTACAGAGCTATAGTAACAGCA
The DNA here is from genome assembly GCF_030222135.1 of Aotus nancymaae. Taxonomy (NCBI): domain Eukaryota; kingdom Metazoa; phylum Chordata; class Mammalia; order Primates; family Aotidae; genus Aotus; species Aotus nancymaae. Next base: position 10,743,990 of record NW_026988450.1, on the reverse strand, counting down.
AGAAAGAGAGTAGAGAACTCAGAAACAAATTACACATCTACAGTGAATTCATTTTTGACAAATGTGCCAAAAACATACACTGGGGAAAAGACAGTCTCCTCAATAAATGATGCTGGGAAAACTGGATATTTATATACAGAAGAATGAAACTAGATCCCTATCTCGTCATATACAAAATCAAATAAAAATGGATTAAAGACTAAAATCTAAGACCTCAAACTACGAAACTGTTACAAGAAAACTTTGGAAAAACTCTCCAGGACATTGGCCTAGGCAAAAATTTCTTGAGTAATATCCCACAAGCACAGACAACCAAAGCACAAAAGGGACAAATTGGATCATACCAAGTTAAAAAGCTTCTGCACAGCAAAGGAAGCAATCAACAAAGTGAAGAGACAGCCCACAGAATGGGAGAAAATATTTGCAACTACCCATCTCTCAAGGGATTAATAACCAGAATCTATAAGGAGCTCAAACAACTCTATAGGAAAAAATTCAATGATCTAATTAAAAAATAGGCAAGTGCAGCCGGGTGTGGTGGCTCACGTCTGTAATCCCAGCACTTTAGGTGGCCAAGGTGGGCGGATCACAAGGTCAAGAGATTGAGACCATCCTGGCCAATATGGTGAAACGATGCCTCTATTAAAAAATACAAAAATTAGCTGGGCATAGTGGTGCATGCCTGTAGTCCCAGCTACTTGGGAGGCTGAGGCAGGAGAATTGCTTGAACCCGGGAGGCAGAGGTTGCAGTGAGCTGAAATTGCACCACTGCACTCCAGCCCTGGTGACAGAGCAAGACTCCATCTCAAAAAAAAAAAGAAAAGGCAAGTGCTTTATTAGACATTTCTCAAGAGACATACAAATATGAAAAAGTGTTTCACATTATTGATCATCAGAGAAATGCAAGTTAAAACTATGATGAGATATCATCTCACCCCAGTTAAAAAGGCTTTTATCCAAAATACAGGCAACAGAAAATGCTGGTGAGGATGTGGAGAAAAGGGAATATAACCTTCCCTTTTCAACAACACTGTTGGTGGGAATGTAATTAGTAAAACCACCTGGAGAACAGTTTGGAGGTTCCTCAAAGAACTAAAAATAGAGCTACCATACAATCTAGTGATCTCACTGCTAATTATACCCCAAAGAAAGGAAATCAGTATATCTAAGAGATACCTACACTCCCATGTTTATTGTAGCACTGCTCACAATAGTCAAGATTTGGAGGAAACTTAAAGGTCTATCAACATATGAATGGGTAAAGAAAATATGGTGTTATACACAATGGGGTACTATTCAGCCATAAAGAAGAATTAGATTGTGTCATTTAAACGTCATGGATGGGAATGGAAGTCATTGTGCTAAGGGAAACAAGCTAAGCACAGAAGGACAAACAGCACATCTTCTCACTTATATGTGGGATCTAAAAAACAATTGATTTCATGGAGACAGAGAATAAAGGATGGTTACCAGAGGCTGGGATGGCTATAGTGCAGGAGTACGTGGGAGCTATAGTCAATAATAATTTAATCATACAGTTTAAGGTAACTGAAAGAGTATAATTAATTTGTTCGCAACACAAAGGATAAGTTCTTGAGGACATAAATACCCAATTTTTCATGATGTGATTATTACACATTGAGATTTTCCTGCCGAAGCCCCAAAATGTCTCATGAACCTCATAAATATATACACTTAACTATGTCCCCACAAAAACGAAAAACTTTAAAAAAAAGTTTTTGAGCTTAAGGGAGAGAAAAGGATAAGAGGTATGTGTACTTTCCTTTCAATTCAGTCATTTTAGATAGTAAGTAAAAATTCAAGTGTTCATTGTATAGATCATATGCTTATTTCTAAGGCTGCATGTGGTCGCACCTGTTTATTTTCCCACGTTTTCTCTCTGTTGGAATATACTTAAAGCTCTTTTTCTGACTGGCTAAACCAAAAGTAATGGAATGTGAATTCAGAGCGTCATATTCCCCCTACCCTCAACTCTTACCTCTGCTCTTGTACTCATTAAGAAAAGAACACTGCTTGGATGTTGATGCTTTAAGTTTTGAAATTCTCCTTTGACACAAATTTAGGCCTCAGTTAATCTACATTATTGCAAAACAACAAGTGTTTGATTCATACTAGTTTTTAGATAATATCAAGTCATTAGATTTTTCAGTTTTAGAGTTCTAATAAATATAATAATTATACCAGATATTTTTGTTGGACATTTTATAAGCATTCTTCACAGTTAAACAATCTTAAACAAGTCATTTGTTCTATTTACTATTTGGCAGCTAGTGCATTTACAGACAGTTACAAACTCACAGTCTTTTTTGATATGCAGCTTAATTTCTCTCTGACAGCAAATCACATATTATTATTTTTTTAATTTATGGTTTTATACAATGGTTTCTGATTTTTAACTGGAGTTCCTCGACATATAAGAGAATTATGCTCTGCAAATTCATAAATTTCTTCTCAACTCTATTGCAAAGCTCTAATAAAAATAGAAGTCTTAATTGCCACCTAAGTAATTTCAGGTTTTCTGTCTTTTGTTCAAAAATAGCAATGCTGATTTCTTGGGTTATTGGATAAAAATGATATAATCAGCACTCAGAATAGATGCAGACTTCTGTATTCATCATGTCCCAGAAGATACTCTGTAACAAATGTGTTTGTGTGTGTGTGTGTGTGTGTGTATGTGTATGTATATGTATGAGCACCATAAAACTAAATCTGTACTTAGGATGTTATTCTTTCTTGGTGGTGTTTTAAGCAATAGTTAAAGGCTAACATTTGGTTATTGATAACTGGAATGAAAAGGTGGTTGCAAGCTTTTCTAAACTTAGTTCACAACTACTCTGCTATAGTATGTGTGTAACATAATAATACAATAGTTTATGTGTATTTCATGTACAAGGATACTTTATGATCTACTCTAGTGATTTATGACAAATGTACCTTTAATATTTATAGCAAACTTTATGCCCCATGGTTGGCTAGTCACCTGATATATTTTTTCCTGTACTGCTTTATGGACTGTGGTAATTGTTAAAGTTGCATTAAAGCTAGTAAAAATTCTAGTTTCTATAATTCCAATTTGAGGTTAAATAGTACAGGAAAGCTGATGTGTAATAACCACTCAAAATTAACCAAAATCTTTCATTTTGCTAGTATAGATTTTTAAATATATTTTGTAAAATCTGGAAATTTATGCATCCAAACTGTAGAATTTAGAAAGCAATAATAGAAACTACCCAAGACGATGTCATGGACCTAAGGCAACTGTCAGAGCTGCTCTGAAAGGAAGTGGGGCAGACCCTCTATTCACAGTAATCAGAAACAACAGTAATACTCAGTCTCGACATTCCATCAATAATTCCTTAGAAACAAAGCAAAAACATTATTGGGAAGCTGAATTACAACTAAAGATAGAATAGCTGCTTTAAAGAAGACATAATATGGAATTTGGTTTGGAAAAAACCTTCATGAAGAAATGAAACAATGCAGGAAATAGCACATTCACAGACCTGAGATACGGTTGAGTTTCAAGGCTTGCCCTGCTGCTTGCTCTCAGGGTCTACTTATGATTATCATATTCCCGCTGCCCCTGCCATGGCCCTCTCCAACTTGCTCCTTCCCGTCATCTCATCTATGAACAAGAGGTCAAGGGCCATTCATCAATTTTTCCAGATTTCCAATATATGATGTTGGAAATACCCTGATGGCCTCTGCCCAGTTGCACAGCTCCTAGACAAAAGCTTAGTAGTTACAAAGATTGGATTTCATCTTTGACCCTGCTGTTTATAGGTTATGTGGTCAAGAGTAAGTTACTAACTTCCCTGAGCTTTGTTTTGTTTATTTCTACACTGGGAATAGTACAACTTACTTTCTGTAACAATTCTGAAGATTGAATAAGAATATGTGTAGATGGTTTAGCTCAGTGTTTGACACTCAGTAAATGATCAATAAAGAGTATTTGTTCTTTTTGTGAATTTAATTTAATTTTAAGTTCTGGACACATGTGCAGGACATGCAACTTTGTTACATAGGTAAACATGTGCTACAGTGGTTTGCTGCACCTGTCAACCCATCACCTAGATATTAAGCCCCACATGCATTAGCTATCCTGATGCTCTCCCTCCCCTCACCCCCACAACAGGCCCCAGTGTGTATTGTTCCCCTCCCTGTGTCTATGTATTCTCATTGTTCAGCTCTCACTTAAAAGTTAGAACATGCAGTGTTTGGTTTTCTGTTCCTATGTTAATTTGCTGAAAATAATGGCTTTCAGCTCTATCTGTGTCCCTGCAAAGGGCATGATCTTGTTCCTTTTTATGGCTGCATAGTATTTCATGGTATATATGTACCACATTTTCTTTATCCAGCCTACCACTGATGGGCATTTTGGTTGACTCCATGTCTTTGCTCTCGAGAATAGTGCTACAGTGAACATAAGTATGCATGTGTCTTTATAAGATAATTATTTATATTCCTTCAGGTATATATCCAGTAATGGGATTGCTGGGCCAAATAGTATTTCTGGTTCTAGGTCTTTGAGGAATCACCACACTGTCTTCCACAATGGTTGAACTAATTTACATTCCCAACAACAGTGTAAAAGCATTCCTATTTCTCCACAGCCTAGTCAACATTTGTTGTTTTTTGACTTTTTAACAATCACCATTCTGACTGGTGTGAGATGATATTACATTGCGGTTTTGATTTGCATTTCTCTAATGATCAATGATGTTGACCTTTTTTTTTTAATGTTTGTTGGCCACATAAATGTCCTGTTTTGAGAAGTGTCTGTTCATGTCCTTTGCCCACTTTTTAGTGTGGTTGTTTGTTTTTTCTTGTAAATTTAAGTCCCTTGTAGATTCTGGATATTAGACCTTTGTTAGATGGATAACTGCAAAATTTTTCTCTCATTCTGTAGATTGTCTGTTCATTCTGATGATAGTTTCTTTTGCTGTGCAGAAGCTCTTTAGTTTAATTGAATCCCACTTGTCAATTTTGGCTTTTGCTGCAATTGCTTTTGAAATTTTCATCATGAAATCTCTGGCCCATACCTAACTACTGAGTGGTATTGCCTAGATTTTCTTCTAGGGATTTTATAGTTTTGAGTTTTACATTTAGGTCTTTAATCCACCCTGAGTTAATTTTTGTATAAGGTGTAAGGAAAGGGTCCAGTTTTAATTTTTTGCATATAGCTAGCCAATGTTCCCAGAACCATTTATTAAATACGGAATACTTTCCCCCATTGCTTGTTTTTGTCAGATTTCTCAAAGATCAGAGGGTTTTAGATGTGCAGTCTTATTTCTGAGATCTCTATTCTTCTCATTCTCCCTAACCTCCAGCCATCAGTGGATTTCTTGGACAATGTGGTTCACTTCCTATACTCCCTTTAAACCTACACTACATTTTGGAAGCTGTATGCCATCACGGTCTTTTGGATTGAGATTTCCCTGGATTGTATTTGCCCACTATAATTTTGACTTCATCTCCAACTATAGGCCCTCTTTTGCTTTGACCACCATATGGCCCAGCCTTCCTGGTCTGAGCTACATTGTGAGCTACATTTCTCTTTCAGCTGGGTCTCTTCCTCAGTCTTACTTGCTGCTTGGCTTCCACTGCCCAGTGATTAACTCTTAGATGTGTGTTGGAGGCTAATCTTGATAGAGACAGAACACACAAAAACAAGGGTGGGAATCCACAGAGACAGATTGTTCAGCTTTTGTACTAATGAAAACAAATCATTTATTTTGGAAGAACACTGTCTTTTATTTATTTATTTATTTATTTAATATTTATTTATTTATTTATTTATTTATTTATTTATTTATTTAATTTTGAGACGGAGTCTTGCTCTGTCGCCAGGCTGGAGTGCAGTGGCGCAATCTCGGCTTACTGCAACCTCTGCCTCCTGGGTTCAAGCGATTCTTCTGCCTCAGCCTCCCGAGTAGCTGGGATCACAGGCGCATGCTTCCATGCCCAGCTAATTTTTTTGTGTTTTTAGTAGAGACCAGGTTTCACTGTGTTGGCCAGGATGGTCTCAATCTCTTGACCTCCTGATCCACCTGCCTCGGTCTCCCAAAGTGCTGGGATTACAGGCTTGAGCCACCATGCCCGGTCCACTGTCTTTTAAACAGAGAAAACATGTATTTTACTATAAAGTAGTTAAATTCAGTATTTTTTTTGTCAAGATATTATGCCTTTTAAGATATCCTTTGAGAAATCCTTAGATAGCTTTGTTTCACCATAAACCATTTGTGTTCCCCTAAATAAGCATGTGCGAGGTGTGCAACTAAAATGAAGTTCCAAGGAATTCAAGTACAAGCTTAGTGTTGAGAAACACTAATGCCCGGAATGGAAGGGATGTACTTAGAAACAAAGTTGACATGATTTCAATGTTATTTAAAGTGAGTTGAGATTGTTACTTTTTATTCTCCCTTATAGTAGCTGAAATTCTTATTGACTTACTAGCAGCGCTTGCCAAGATCTTCTTAATAAAGGCTACAGAAGCAAATTTAACGTCCCAATTTATTTCATACTAGTTTTTCCAACTGATTACACAAAACAAATTCAGTAAAAATCAGAAAGTGGTATTAGCAGCAATTATTATTCTAAATGACTGTCCCACCTTTCTAAATCCATCTTTTATAATTACTGTACTTTCAAGTTTTTTACTTGTTCTGGTTTTCTTTTCAGTTAATTTTTAGGAAGTTAAGAAGCTCAGTTTAAAATAAGACCTAAAATTTCCTTACTCCACAACAGGGAATTTTATTCCTAACATATATGCTTTTAAAAAATACCAGTCATGTCATTGAAACCTCCTTGTAAGTTGCATTCTAGTATGAATCACACTTCATCAGAAGTATTTCTCCTAAGTCACAGTATCCAGAAGGAAATGATTATTTTCCTTTCTATCACCATACTGTCTAACTCATCTTTTAGTATCTACCTGGAATCCAGTGTTTTTCACTTACATCATTTCACATGATTTTCTAAAACTTACCTTTGCAGAATTCTTGAGCAATCACCTGGCCATCTTCAGGCTTCCTAGCCAAATATAAACTATCATTAAAAGAAGAATATCAATCAGTATCAGTTTATATCAATAAAACAGAACAGCATACAAAAAAAAAAAAAAAATTACAACCTGGAGGTATGGAAAAGTTTAGTTTGTCTCCTTAAATGGGAGGTATAAGACAATTAGAAGCTCTAGACACAGCTCTGTGCCTCAGATAAAAAGCAAAATCAAACTAAAGAAAATTATTTTCATCTGAATGCGGGGATGTTGACAAAGTAAATCTTTCAGTCTTTTAGAACACAGCCAAATTGGAAGCTAATTTACTGCTAGCTGATGTCAGAAGCAATCTAACTTGTCCACCGCAGAAGCCACACAAAGAACATTATTCATAAGAAAAATACCTTGATAAGAAGCCATCCTCCCAGCATAATTAGGAAATACAATGGCCGGAACCAGAGCTGGAGTTTTTTTTATAACAAAAGACAGTAAATTCTCTTTATAACTTACATGACATAAAAGCAAAATTTAACAGAGGAAGTCAGATTATTCCAAATTGATGGCACTGCAAAGCAGTTAAAAATAGCAAATTATTTTCCTAACTGTAAGAAGTGACAATATCTTTTGGGTATGAAATACAGTTTATAGATACCCCCATGTAATCCCATTTTCAATTCACTAATTCAAGCAGTAATTACTGCATAAGACATTACCAAATAATTTTTCTCAGACTATTGATAGACATTTGTTGTTTTGGCTTCGCTAAAATCTTCAAATGAAGACAATATTCACTTGTACTGAGTTTTGCTCTAGCTTTCATGAAAGTTACAATAATACTTACTGGCTTTTAGAAGGTGCTATGATTCAGGCACTCATTTTTCATCATAGGAATTCAATATCTGTACTCATTATGCATGCAGCTTAATTAAGATCATTTCTTTTGGCACCTAATTCTGGAATGGCTTCTCTAAATGTTTCCATGGAGTTAAACCTCTATTTTCTCCTCCTGTGATTTACAGGCCCCCAAGTTTAAGGAATACAACATTCTTTTGGCCTTGAATCATTTTTTGACAACTATGCTCAAAATTTAGTAGGCAATGATTTTTAACTCACCTTCCATATGGATCTTCTGTATTCTTTTTTTTTTTTTTAAGACAGTGTTTTGCCATGTTGGTCAGGCTGGTCTTGAACTCCCGACCTCAGGTGATCGGCCCGCTTTGGCCTCCAAAGTGCTTGGATTATAGGCGTGAGCCACTATGCCCGGCCAGGATCTTCTGTATTCTAAACCTAATTCTATCTTCAGAGCTTCTTAGTAATTCAGAAGTTTCTGAATTTCTACCTACTTTTTATATTATGGTGACATCTGTCATGATGACTTTCACCTCTGTGACTTAACCCATTTGGAATTTTAATAGTTTACAGGATAAATTTATTTTACAACCCAGCTGTAAGTATACAACCTGATACAAGAAAAATAATATTAATCTTACTAATCAGACTACTGAGTTCAAATCCTAGGTCTTTCACCTTCTTATAATGTAATCTTGGGCAAATGGTTGGGAGGAGAGATTATTTGTTTAAAGTACTGTTTTAATATTTGTAGAATTTCTTACTAACTCGCAGATTAATCTACAGCTTTCAACCATAGTATTCTACTATTTGGAGGAACTGATCACTCCAGGAAATGCTCAGGCCTGAGCCCACTCATGATATTAGATCTGACTTCACATACTGTTTCTCTGGGGTCTGAAAAATAGAACTTGAAATAATAGCTAGACTTCCAATATTTTAAATACGTCTGTTGCAAATGCAGCTCTTTTGAACGTGTATTACATTTGGGCAGCCCTCAATATCTGCTGCACATTAATCATGAAATTGAACTAACTGGAAGCAGTAAGACTAAAATAAATGCTTTCAAATTTTGCTTTATACACCAGAAATCTGGCCCATCCATAGGTAACTAGGGAATCACTCAGCAGAACAACCTGGCATGCAGGCACCAATCGTGGAATGATGCTCTTTGATCTGCAGATTTTGCTAGGACTGCAAACCTGATAGTTTGAGTAGCTCACTGGATAATAGTTATTGATGGTCATCAAAGGATCATCAGTCCTTATTCATGTAAGAAGGCCCATCTCATGCTGCTCTTTTCACTCATGCTCATAGATCACAGATCACAGTCAAAGCAATCTTTAGAAAATAAGTTAAAAGCTATCATGAAAAATTAAATCATTAATTACTAGGTTAAAATTTGAAGTGTCACAATAGACATCATTTATTTCTTTTATACACTAAGACAATTGCCTGTGTTAGTATGTCCTGATATGGACAAACTCGTTTACTTCAGAGACTTCCACTTTGGGAAATTCTGATAAGTGTTAATATTTGGGAGTCAGCTAGACAAATGGTGATTATGCAAAGATAATCCTATGAATGGCATGATCTTCTCTATGGTGGCAGAGTATTAGGCTAGTTTCCACTCTCAAGAAAAGGATTAATAAGAGTGTGTTCCAATTAGTCTTAAGGAATAACAAATTATTCCAGAAGTCAGTAGCTTTAAAACACCATTTTATTTTGCTCATGGATATTGTAGGTCAGGAACTGGAGCATGGCACAGTAGGGAGGACTCATCTCTGTTTCATGAGGGGACCCAAGTTGGAAGACCCAAGTCAGAAGCAGCAATGGCTGGGATGACTTAACAGTTAGGAATGTCTAAGGGATTCTTCATTCACATATCATACCAGTGGATACAAGTTTCTTCAGAATTTCTGCTAGGGCTGTCAGCTAGAACCTTTCTATGTGGCCATTTGACTTGCACTTACCTAGAGCACGGTGGCCTCAAGGTATTCAGATCCTTACCTGGCATCCCAAGACTCCCAAAGTGAGTGTATCAGAGAACAGTGGAGAAAATGTGTCACTCTTTCTAACCCAGCTTCAAAATTCATTCACTGTCACTAGGAGGCCGAGGAAGACTGAATCAGGAGGCCGAGGAAGGCTGAAACCCGAGGTCAGAAGTTCAAGACCAGCCTGGCCAACATGGTGAAACCCCATCTCTACTAAAAATACAAAAAAATTGGCCTGGTTTGGTGGCAAGTGTCTGTAATCCCAGCTACTCAGGAGACTGAAGCAGAAGAATTGCTTGAACTTGGGAGGCAGAGGTTGCAGTGGGCCAAGATCATGCCATTGCATTCCAGCCTGGGTGACAAGAATAAAAAAAAAAAAAAGAACAACAAAAATTCATTCATTATCACTGCTACTGGATTTTGTTGTTATAGCGAGTCACAATTATGCTAACAAAGGATGTAGATGCCACCTCTCTGTGAGAAGAATGTCTAAAAATGTGTGGCCATTTACTGAGACCACCACAGATCCAAAGATGACCCCAAATCCAGGTCTCTACCATGGATATCAGGGCTGTTCTCAGCCAGCAAAACAAAGCAGAACAAGCCCTCCTGGGATTGTAGTACTGAATCAGATCAGATCCTTTATTTATCCAGAACTTTAAGTCTACCTGTCTCCTATATTTCTCCATCAAAGCTATATTTTAGTTTTATTGAACCAATAATTGTTGGATACCTTTTTAATGTAAAGTTGTATATTTGCAATTCTGGACAAAACAGCAGCCCTACTTGTTGTGCTCAGTGTGGAACACAGGAATGAGGAGTAGCAGATGAGTTGCAAAGCAGTTGATGAATCAAAGAGTTTTCATGGACATCAAAGCTCTTATTTCAGTGTTTAGTCACCTGATCCATTAGTTTTGTTAATTTCTTTATCAGAAAAAAAGACATTTCTTTCTGATGTTTTCTGACCACATAATGCATCAACTGAAAATCAAAGATCCTTTGCCTAGGGCCTGTCTAACCTAAAATTTAAAAAGAAAAAGTGAAATTACACTCATCAACATAAAGACAAATAAATAAGTAGGTAGGTGACCTTTCTCTCTGGCTTCCCTTAACATTTTTGCCTTTGTTTCAACCTTGGAAAATTTGGAAATGGGCTATTTGCAATAGTCCGTCAATGATAGACTGTAACCCAAATGCCCATCAATGATAGACTGGATAAAGAAAATGTGGCACCTATATAATGAAGCTGTAAAACTCAATGCATTCATATCCTTTGCAAGGATATGGATGAAATGGGAAACCATCATTCCCAGCAAAGTAACACAGGAACGGAAAATCAAATACTACATGTTCTCACTTGTAAGTGCGAGTTGAACAAGGAGAACACATGGATATAGGGAGGGGAACATCACACACAGGATCCTGTTAGGAGGTAGAGGGGAGGGAAAGGATGGCATTAGCATTAATACTAATGCATGTGGGACTTAAAACTTAGATGATGGGTTGATGGGCACAGCAAAGCACCGTGGCACATGTATACCTATGTAACAAACTTGCATGTTCTGTACATGTATCCCAGAACTTAAAAAATATATTATTTTAAATATATTTTGTTATATATAATAAATATTTATTTTATAATAATATATATAATATATATTTAAAATAATATATATTTATTATTTTAAATATATTATATTAAAAATATAAAAGTATAATTTTTTTAAAGTAGGTAAACATCTGTTACCAATAATGAAAGCTTTTCCTCAAACTTCTGTGCTAAACAAAATATAATAATTGATCATATAAGCTATTTTTATACAAATAAATTGAATACTCTCAGTATTCTATCTTCTTATAAAGGTTGCTTTCTTAACTATCACCTGTTTCATTTTATGAACTAAAAGCAAATAAAAGTTGAAATGCTAAAGACAGGGAATCTCTACCTCTAACTGGTTTTCCATATGAACGAAGAAAGTCAATAGACATAAATATAATTGTAGCAAGTATGGTAAATATAATTCTGAACCTTCACCATTATCAGTTTGACTAATCCACATTAGTTTGCTAGACTCCTGGTAACTATTTTCTTTCTGAAATGACCTTTAACTAATAGCACATCGTTCTTTACCAAGACTACTCAAATGAAAACTGAAAAACAATCTTTCCCACTCTGATGATGAGTTTCATTTCAACTTACAATTTGGGATACTGGTAGTGGATACAACAAATCTGATATTTGTCCATGGAATCCACAATTTATATTTGGGCTGGGAGAGTAGCTTCATAATTTTCTTAAAAGGTGTAAACTCTACAAATATAAAAGGTAATGATTTATCATTAGGAAAAGAAAGAAGCAGAGAGAGACAGAGAGAGAACAAAAGTAGATCTTAGGAAATAAAAGTGGAGCTGTAAATAAGCATCAGGATTAGAGGAGAGTACACTATAAATACTGGGGCAATGTACAAAAAAAACACAAAAATTCAGTGTATAGATTAAATGGATGAATCTTGATAAAATACCTACTATGTGCCTGAAAAAAATTGAGATATAGAATTAACAAGGTTCGTATACTCAAGAAGCTCACATTTTGACGAGTAAGACATACAAAAAAAATAGATACATAAGATGATTAAACATTGTGATTATTAGGAATGGCATAACCATTGTATCTTACTAGAAAATAGCTTGTATGAATTTCTTTGAAAATTTTTTTCAGTGTTCTTTCTTAAGTCTCTCTGAGGAGTTTTTTTTTTTAGTTAGACCTTTACAACAATGTTAAACTAGCCAGTCAAAGAGCTGGGAAAAGAGCTGTGTAGTTATACAGAACATTAGGCACTCTAAGACAGGACCTAGAGTTTCAAGGTACATAAAGAAAGTCAGTGACGGCTAACGGTTATTGAGAAACTAAGCTACATCACTCCCTTAATATGTACTAATCCATTTAAAAATACAACCACAACAAGAAACACAACAAAGCTATGATTTAGATACTAGCTTCATTATTTCACCTTTGTTTAGTGGACAAGGAAACTAACTCATGAAAAGGTGAAGTAATCTGCTGGAGCCTGCACGGTGAGCACATGTTGGAGCTAATATACAAACTGGGGCATTCTGACTTTTTGTTTTGTTTTTACTGAGTTGAGAAATCTGGCAAAAGAAGAGTTGGGGAAGCGTCAATACATCAAAAGCTTCATTTTCACCAAAATAAGTTTGAGATAACTAGTAGCAATCAAAGAGATATAAAATCAGCAGTTGTATATATAAGATTAAGATGAGTTTACATTCCTAGTTGAATACTTAAATTCAGGAATTATAACATATAAATGGCAATTTGTGCTTCCAGACAAAGTGGAATATCAAGGATTAGAATATACTCCAGCTTGAAATGAATACACAGCCAGACGAAACAGACAAGATCAATAAAACAATGGTTTTTAAGACACTGGATATCAGGTAACAAAAGACAGAGCTGAGAGACAGGAAATGAAACAATGTGAGCCATAAGATTGTACCAGTTTGTTATCTTGAGGGAGTTTCCAGGCTACTGTACATTTAGAAGGAACTGAGATAAAGCCCAACAAACTCTTTTGAGTGCACAGAACCAAAAGTCCAAAGAAACTAATTAAATAGGCTTCACATGGAAGAGTTCTAGAGATGAGAGAGCTGTACATAGAATTCACTTAGGGCTGAAAATACTATCTCTTCCAACCAGCAAGTGGAGAGAAAACTCATCATTTACAGAGCATTGGGTAGAGTACTCACAAAAACCTTCATGGGGTTTTTCTCTCTCAGTTGTTAGAGAGGGACCATTAGTCTCATAAAAAACGCTGCTATGGCCCTTCTTAACAAATCCTAAAATCAACAGCTAAATTTACCAAAGTGTCCTCACGTAATTTGTTTGCATCCCAGAACGATGCTCAATAGCATTTATAAGGATACAATGTTCGGCACCCAACAAGGTAAAATTTGCAATTTCTGTCATTTAATCAATGATTGCCAGGCATGCAAAGAAACAAAAAATACAATTCATAATCAAAAGGAAAATATCACTTGATTAAAACTGACTTAGAATTAGCACAGATGATAGAATTAGCAGGCAAGAGTATGAAAACAATTCTTATTATTTTATTCCATATGGAATAAAAGTTAAGTAGAGACATGGGAGACTAAGAAGGTGCTAATTATACTTTCAGGTATGAAAATTAGAATGTGTAACATGGAAAATATACTGGATAAGATTAAGGGCCAATTAGACATGGCAGAATAAAAGATTATTGAACTTGAGGATGTAGCTTAGGCTATTCCAAAATAAAACACAAAAAGAAAAGAGAATTAAGGTAAGTGAAGAAAGCATCAGTGAACTATGGAACAACTTTAGGCATCATAATATATCGTTCTGGGATGCAAACAAATTACATGAGGACACTTTGATAAATTTAGGTGTCAAGAATACAGAAGATTCAGTTATTTTAAAAAAGCCTTTGTGATGAGCTGTACACACTAGGCTGGACAAATACTGTAAGATTCTTTCTTACCACAAAAACTTTGAAAACATTATCCTGAGCGAACAAAGTACAGTCCACTTTAAATTTTCATTTTTGGCCCAGGACCTCCTAAACTCGGCTAATATAGACTTTTCACCTTATAATCTTGTCTGACTTTTCTAACAAGCTCAGTATGTGCCATTAGTGGCTTCCTCATTTTTCTTTCAAAATTTGCATAATTTTACCAAAATAAGTTTAGAAAATGTGTTTTCCATGACTTCCCTTGACTTAAAGATGAATCCAGAGGGTGGAGCAAGATGGCAGAATAAAAGACTACACCATTAGTCCCCCCACTCAGGAACACTGAATTTTAGCAACTGTCTACACACAGCAAAGCACGTTACAAGAACCAAAACTCAGGTGAGCAACCACAGATAATACTTGCTTTCATATTGCTGAAAGAGGCATTGAAGGGGGTCAAAGAGACAGTCTTGAATCATGAATGTCACACTTCCCCCATTCCACAGCAGAGGCTTTACTGCTAGGAGAGAGAGTGAATCTGTGTGCTTTGGGGAGGGAGAGCACAGCAACTGAGGGACGGTACATTGAGCTCAGTGTTGCCCTGTCATAGCAGAGAGAAAAGCCATGCTGGGCTCAGCCAGTGCCCACACATAGAGAAAGCATTTGGACCAGCCCCAGCCAGAGGGAAATAGCCCATCCCAGTGGTGGGAACTTGAGTTTCTTGTCAAGCCTTGCTACCATGGCATAAAATGCTCTGGGGTGCTAGATAAACTTGAAAGGCAGTTCAGACACAAAGTTTGCAATTCCTAGGCAACTGCTAGTGCTGAGCTGGGCTCAGAACCAAGGTACTAGGATGGCACATGACCTAGGGAGACAGGAGCCTAGGGGGTACTTGCACCACTCCTCACATCACCTCGGGCTGCACAGCTCCTGACAACGAAAGAAATTCCATCCTTCTGCTTAAAAAGAGGAGCACAAGGAGTAAAGAGGACTTGGTTTTGTGTTTTGGATACCAGTTCAGCCCACAATAGATTACAGCACTGGGAGAGTCATGAGGCTCCCACTCCAGGCCCTAGCTCATGGACAACATTTTTGCACAAACTTTGGGCCAAAAGGGAACACATTCCTTAAAGGGAAGGACCCAGGCCTGGCAGGATTCATCATCTGCTGCCTAAAGAGCACTTGGGCACTGAATAACCAGCAGTGACACCCAGGTCGTATGCCATGGGCCTTGGGCTCTGAGATGTGCTGAATTCAGGGTTGACCCAGCACATTTCTAACTGTGGCTGCTATGATGAAAGACTCCTTCTGTTTGAGAAAAGCACAGAGAAAAGTAAAGCGTCTTTGTCTTGCATCTTACCTACCCGCTTGTCCACAGTAAGGTAGAGCAGGAAGGAGGCTCTTGAGGTCCCCAAGACCAGGACTAGACTCTTGAACACAATTTCTGAACCTGCCCTGGGCCAGAGGGGAGCCCACCACCCTGAAGGGTGAGTCCCAGTCCTGGCAACATTCACCACAAGCTGACTAAAAAGCCCATGGGCTTTACATGTACATCTGTGGTGGCCTGGCCAACCCCCTCATGAATCAGTTGTGGTGGTGGCCACAGGGAGAGGCTCTTCTGAATGTGGAAAGGGGAGGGAAGAGCAGAAATAGTTTCTTATTGTAGTTTGAGTGCCTGCTTAGTTGCAGTAGAAGAGAACATCTGGCAAATTTCTAATGTTTTTGACTCCAATCCCCGGCTCCCAGACAGAATCTCTTGATCCTCTTGGGGCCTGAGGGAACTCACTGCCTTGAAGGGAAGGGCAGAAACCTGGCTAGCTTCACCATTTGTTGATCATAATGCCTGAGGGTCTTGAGTGAACATAGGTGGGAGGCAGGTAGTGTTACAGTGGGTTTTGGGTGAGACCTAGTGCTGTGCTGGCTTCAGATCTGATCCGGCACAATCACAGTGGTTGTGGCTACAGGGGTGCTTACATCACAACACCCACAATTCCAGGTGTCTCAGCACAGAGAGAGAGAGGCTCCATTTCTTTGGAAGGAAGTAAGGGAAAAGGAGAAGAGACTGCCTGGCAATCCAGAGATTCTTCCAGATCATAACCAAGACCACCAAGGCAGTATCCCTTTGAGTCTGCAAAAACCATAGTGGTGCTGGGCTTGGGGCCCAAGTCCCTTCAAATACCTGGAATGCCTCCTCAAGAAGGATGGGCACAATCCCAGACAGCAATGACTACAATGAACCTCTAACTCTTCAATGCCTGGAAACTGACAAATATTTGCCAGGATTAAGATTATTCAGGAAAACATGACTTCACCAAATAAACTAAATAAGACATCAGGGACCAATCCAGTAGAAACAGCAATATGAGACCTTTCAGACAAAGAATTCGACATAGCTGTTTTAAGGAAACTCAAAGAAATTCAACATAACACAAGAAGAAATTCAGAATTCTATCAGATAAATTTAACAAAGAGATTGAAATAACCAGGAAGGATAAAATAGAAATTCTAGAGTTGAAAAATGCAATTGACATACTGAAGAACACATCAGAGTCTCTTAACAGCAGGAGAAAAAATTAGTAAGCTTGAAGACAGGCATTTGAAAACACACACTAAGAGAAGAAAAAAGAATTTAAAAAGTCAAGCATATCTATAAGATATAGAAAATAGCCTCAAAAATGGCAAATCTAAGAGTTATTGGCCTTAAAGAAGAGGTAGAGAAAGAGACAGGGGTAGAAAGTTTATTCAAAGAAATAATATTAGAGAATTCCTCAAGCCTAGAGAAAGATAGATACTAACATTCAAGTGCAAGAAGGTTATACAACATCAAGCAGATTTAACCCAAAGAAGACATTAAGGCATCTAATAGTCAAACTCCTAAAAGTCAAGGATAAAGAAAGGATCCTAAAAGCAGCAAGAGAAAATAAGCACATAACATATAATGAGCTCCAGTACATCTAGCTTAGACTTTTCAGAAGAAACCTTAGAGAGAGTGGCATGATATAAGTAAAGTACTGTAAGAAAACACTTTCACCCTAAAATAGTGTATCCAGTGAAAATATACTTTAAGCATGAAAGAGAAATAAAGATCTTCTCAAACAAACCAAAGCTGAGGAATTTTATCAGCACCAGACCTGTCCTAAAAGAAATCCTTAAGGGAGTTATTGAATCTGAAAGAAACAGATGTGAATGAGCAAGAAGAGACCATCTGAAGGTACGAAACTCACTGGTAACAGTAAGCACCCAGAAAAACACAGAATATTATTACACTGTAATTATGGTGTGTTTGCTACACTTATTTTAAGTAGAAAGACTAAATAATGAACTAATCAAAAATGATAACTCCAATGATTTTTCAAGACATAGACAGTACAATAATCTATAAAGAGAAGCAACATTAAAGTATAGAGTTTTTATTAGTTGTCTTATCCCATGTTTGGTTGTTAATGCAATCAATGTTAAATTGACACCAACTTAAAATAATTAGTTATCAGATAGTATTTACAAGCCTCATGGTAACCTCAAATTGAAAAACACACAAGATAACACGAAAAATGAAAAGCAAAAAATTCAATTATACCAACAGAAGACAGAAAGGAAAAAAGGAAGAGTACAAAATAACCAAAAAACAAATAACAAAATGGCAAGAGTAAGTCTCTACTTATTAATAATAATATTGACTATAAATGGACTAAACTCTCCAATCAAAAAATAGAAAATGCTGAATGGATTAAAAAATGATGCAATGACCTGTGCCTACAAGAAACACACTTCACCTATGAAGATAAACATAGACTGAAAATAAAGGGATGGAAAAAAATATTCCATGCCAACAGAACCTAAAAACAGAGCAAGAGTAGCTATATATCAGACAAAATAGATTACAAGACAAAAACTGTAAGAAGAGACTAAAAAGGTCATTCTATCTTCGTAAAGGGGTCAATCCAGCAACAGGATATAATGATTATAAATATATAGGAACCCAACACTGGAGCACCCAGATATATAAAGCAAACATTATAGGTAAAGAGAATGAGAGACCTCATTATAATAATAGCTGGAGATAGCAACACCCTACTTTCAGCATTAGACAGAGCTTTCTAGGCAGAAAATCAACAAAGAAACATAGACTTTATCAGCACTGTAGAACAGATGGACCTAATAGATATTTACAGAATATTTCATCCAATGGCTGCAGAATACACATTCTTCTCCTCAGTACATGGATCATTCTCAAGGATAGACCATATGTCAGGCAAAAAACAGGTCATAAAGCACTCAAAAAAACTGAAATAATATCAAGCTCTTTCTCTCACCACAATGGAATAAAAACAAAAATAAAACAAGTGGGAATTTTGTAAAGTATACAAACACATGGAAATTAAACAATATGCTCCTGAATGACCAATAGGTCAATAAAGAAATTAACAAAAAAAACCCTGAAAATTTTCTTGAAACAAATGATAATGGAAACACAACATACCAAAACCTATGGGATACAGCACAAGCAGTACTAAGAGGGATATTTACAGCTATAAGTGCCTACACCAAAAAAGATGAAAAACTTCAAACAAATAACCCAAGGATATATCTTAAAGAACTAGAAAAGCAAGAGCAAAAATTACTAATTTAGTACCAAAATCAGTAAAATAAAAATAATAAAGATCAGGGCAAAAATAAATGAATTTGAAATGAAGAAAACAAAAAAGATCAATAAAACAAATTTAGTTTTTTGTAAAAATAAACATAATTGATAAACTTTTATTCAGACTAAGAAAAAAAAAGAGAAGACTCAACTAAATAAAAGCAGGGATGAAAGGAGACAGTGCAACTGATGATGCAGAAACTCAAAAGATCCTCAGTGGCTACGATGAGTAACTATACGCCAATAAATTGGAAAAACCATAAGAAATGCATACATTACCAGACACAAGATTGAACCATAAAGAAATCCAAAACCTGAACAGACCAATAACAAGTAATGAGATCAAAGTCGTAATAAAAAAAATCTTTCAATACAGAAAATCCTGGAACACGATGGCTTCACTGCGGAATTCTCCCAAACATTTAAAGAATTAATACCAATGCTACTCAAACTGTTCCCCAAAACAGAGGAAACCAGAATACTTTCAAACTCATTCTGCAAGAGCAGTATTACCCTGATACCAAAACCAGACAAAGACACATCTAAAATAGGAAAGTACCAGTCAATATCTCTAATAAATATTGATGCAAAACTTCTCAACAAAATACTGACAAACAAAATTCAACAATGCATTTAAAACATTATTCATCATGAACAAGTGGGATTTACCCCAGGGTTGCAAGGATGGTGCTACATCCATCAATCCATCAATCGATGTGATACATCGTAACAGCAGAATAAAGGACAAAATCTATATGATCATTTCATTTGATCCTGAAAAAGCATTTGATAAAGTTCAACATTTTTTTTCAAGATAAAAGCACTGAAAAAACTGGGAATAGAAAGAACATTCCTTGGCATAATAAAAGACATGTATAACAGACCCTCAGCTAGTATCATACTAAATGGGGAAAAACTGAAATCCTTTTCTCTAAGATCTGGAACATGACAAGGATGCCCATTTTCACCACGGTTATTAAATATAGTACTGGAAGTCCTAACTAAAGCAATTAGACTCGAGAAAGAAATAAAGGGCAATTATATTCAAATGGAAGAAGTCAAAGTATCCTGGTTGCAGATGATATGATCTTATATTTGGAAACCTGAAGCCTCCAGAAAAAAAACTGTTAAAACTAATCAATTCAGTGAAGTTGTAGGATACAAAATCAACATGTGAAAATCAGTTACATTTCTATATGCCGACAGTGAACAATCTGAAAAGGAAATAAAATAATGTCCCATTTGCAATAGCCACAGTTAAAATTACATATCTGGAATTAAGTTAACTAAAGAAGTTGAAGATCTTACAATGAAAACTATAAAACACCGATGAAAATAATTGAAGAAACCACCAAAAAATAGAAAGATTTTCCATGTTAATGGACTGAAAGAATCATTATCGCTAAAATGCTTACACTACTCAAAGTAATCTATAGATTCATTTCCGTCCCTATCAAAATACCAATGGCATTCTCAGAAATAGAAAAAATCCCAAAATTTATATATAACCACATAATACCCAATATATCTGAAGATACCCTGAGTAAAAAGAGAAAAATAAACCCTGGGGTAATCACAATACCTGACTTCAAATTACACTACAGTGTTATAGTAACAAAATAGCATGGTGCTGGTATAAAAACAGACACATAGACTAATGGAACAGAATAGGAAATGCAGAAACAAATACACACACCTACAGTGAACTCATTTTTGACAAATGTACCAAGTGACAACACTGAGGAAAAGACAGTCTCTTCAATAAATGGTGCTGGGAAAACTAGATATTCATCAACAGAAAAATGAGATTTAACTCCTATCTCTTGCCATAAATGGATTCAAGACTTAAATCTAAGACCTCAAACTATAAAACTACTACAAAACACTTTGAAGGAACTCTTCAGGACATTGATCTGGGCAAATATTTCTTGAGTAATACCCCACAAACACAGACAACCAAACCAAAAATGGACAAATGGGATGAAATGAAGTTAAAAAGCTTCTGCACAGCAAAGGTAGCAATCACCTAAATGAAGAGACAATCCACAGAGCTCAAATAGAGCAATTCTAAGCAAAAGAATAAAGCAGGAGACATCGTATTACCTGACTTCAAATTATACTATGAGATGACAGTAACCAAACAGCATGGTACTGCTATAAAAATAGACACATAAATCAATGGAACAGAATACAGAATCCAGAAATAAAGCCATATGCTTACAACCAACTGATATTCAACAAAGTTGAAAAAAGTATACACTGGAGAAAGTACACCCTATTCAATAAATGATCCTGAGAAAATTAGATAATCGTATGCAGAAGAATAAAACTGGACCCATATCTCTCACCATATAAAAAATTAGCCAAGATAGAATAAAAACTTAAATGTAGACCTGAAAATATAAAAGTCCTGGAAGAAAATTTAGGAAAAACTCTTTAGGTTATTGGCCTAAGCAAAAAATTTATGATTAAAACCTCAAAAGCAAATGCAACAAAAATTAAAATAGACAAATGGGATTAAAAGCTTCTGAACAGCAAAAGAAATAATCAACAAGAGATACTCTAGTTTCTCTTCAAATCATATAACTCTTTCGCCTTTTACCAAAGATTTCCATGGAGAGGAACAATTCTGAGTCTGAATCCAATTTTTTGAGGCCTAGCTTTTGCAGGGCGATTAAAAAAAGAAGAAGAAGAAATAATCAAGAAGAGTAAACAGGCAACTTGCAGAATGGGAGAAAATATTAGCAACTATGCACTTGACAGAGTACTAACATCCAGAATCTACAAGGAACTCAAACAACAAGAAAAACAAAACAAAACGACAACAATGCAGATAACCCCATCAAAATGTGGGCAAAAACATGAACAAACACTTCTCAGAAGCACATATAAAGTGGGCAACATATGAAAAAGTGCTCAGCATCACTATTCATGGGAGAAATGAAAATTATAATCACAATGGATACCATATCACACTAGTCAAAATGACTATTGCTAAAAAGTCTAAAAACAGACATTTGCAAGATGCATAGAAAAGGAAATGCTTATACATTGTTGGTAGGAATGTAAATTAGTATAACATTTATGAAAAATAGTATGGACATGTCTCAAAGAGCTAAAAATAGAACTACCATTCAAACTAGCGATGTCACTACTGGTTATTTATCCAAAGGAAAACAAATCATTATATGAAAAGATACCTGCATTTGTATGTTTAATTCAACACTATTCACAACAACAATGTTACGGAATCAACCAAAGTGTCCATCAATAGATGATAGGAACCATACCCACAAACACATTCAGTCATAATAAAGAATGAAATTATGTCTTTTGCAGCAACGTAGATAGAACTGGAGGCATTATCCTCAGTGAAATAACTCAGAAGCAAATTCAAGTACTGAATCTACTCACTTATAAGTGAGGCCTAAATAATGGGTACACATAGACACACAGAGTGGAATAATAGACACTGGAGACTCCAAAAGGTGGGAGAGTGGCAAAGGGGGTGAGGGCTGAAAATTACCTGTTGGATACAATGTACACTATTTGGGTGCTGGCTACACTAAAAGCCCAGACTGTAATATGCAATATATCCAGGTAACAGAGCAACGCTTGTACCCTCTAAGTCTATTTCATTAATTATTATTTTTTAACAAAACAGAAAGAAAGAAAGAGAAAGAAGAAAGAAAGAAAGAAGAAGGAAGGAGGGAGGGAGAGAAGGAAGGAAGGAAGGAAGGAAGGAAGGAAGGAAGGAAGGAAGGAAGGAAGGAAAGAAGGAAGGAAGGAAGGAAAGAGGCCAATTGCTGATGAATATTCATCCACAAAGGATAACATGCATTTTCCTTGAAAAGTTAGATTATTCTGGTTCTCAACTGACCTATTGCTTCTTTCTATGAGATTCTGGAATATATTATGCAACTTAAAAGTAACTCCCAGATTGGCATGGTTGTTTATGTATGTTTAGTCTTAATATATGTTAGAAATCAGTGTCTGAGTAAAGTTGATGGGAAATGTGAGCATTTTACCAGATAAAGGCAATGCTGGCATGTCTTAGTTTACCTGGATATTATCAATATACCTTGTAAATGTGTTCTACATAAACACAAAAATTAAATTTCAAATTGTAAAAGATTCTATAATAAGTTGTCATTATTTTTCTCTGGAACTCAAGGATGCAATAATAAGAAGGTCATACAGAAATTCTTCTTTTCAGTAATGGGAAATAAGGCATTTATTTCACATTCTCTTTTATTCATCAAGGCAATCTGAAAACAGAAACCAATAGTAGCCTGAAAACAATATAGCTACGAGAGCAGATTTGCAGAATGGGATAAGATAACTTGGAAGTTACATGGTCATCATTTTAATAAACATAATAATTACTCTTTACCAGCCAAAGAAACTTCTTATGTTTTAAAAATATCTTTTTAATAAAATCTTAAGCTGTTTGAAAAAATATTCTGAATCTAACATGCATTTATCTGAAAAAAATTACTAGGAAAGTAAGCTCAAACTGAAAATGAAAGGTGAAATATTATTATAATATCAATGAAAAAAGTGAGGTAGACATTTATATGATCATCTGTCCAGCATCCTTACTGTTATTTTCATGATTTATCTTCCTTTCTCCATGATACTGCCACACACACCCAGCCTCCTTTCTATCATATTCTTGCATGAAACTGCCACCTTAAACACAGTAGTTTCATCAAGAGTTGACATCCCATAAAGGATAGAATAATCTTAGTGTCCTAACCCCTAGTATCACAATTGATTGGTCTAAAGACAGGCACAAGACTTAAATTGGGCTACATGCTTTACTAGTAGGTTTGCTTTTTGAAACATAAAAATCACCAGGATGAATCTCTCTCTTTCTCTTTCTCATTCTCAGTTGAATTCTTAAGCTCTAATATTCAAGTCATTTAAATAATTGTTTCTCAGGATGGCTATGGAGAGCAGTGGAAATAACAAGCACCAAGAGTCTCTTGGGTTGGCAATGTGTGTGTCCCACTTTAGCTCCACCTTTTCTCTTGAGGATAAGGGAAACGCCTGAGTGTCCTCCAATCTCTCTTTAGATTCCAGAAGCCAAGGTGCTTTCTGCATAAGCCAGCTGGAATTGGGTTCTGACCTCTTACATCAAAAAGAACTTATATTGAGTGAAGACAAATACATTAAGTCTGGACAGCAAAACCACTTAACAGTTTGATAATTTCCATGCAGCAACTAGTCAATTTAGTGAAAGAAAATAAAGTAAATTAACCAAAAAATTTGGGCAAAGTAGTTTACTAGCTCCACAGATGTAGTTTTGGTAAGAAATACATAAAAGTCAGAAGATAATTATAAGAAAAAGTGAAAGAATGTGAATTATTTACCACAGTGGTATCATTAATTACCACTGTGTGGCTCTAGTAAAAATCTGCCAGTCAGCCAATTCCTTCAAGGGTATCCCAGTTTTACCTGGTTCTAATGAGAACAGTATCTGGCATCATGCAAAAAACACAATTCGAGCTGCTTTGAAGAGTTCTGGCACCAAATAGAAATCTTTGGTCACACATGAAAGTAGATAAAAATAAAACGTGACTCCTGTATCAACCAAGTTAACCCCCATTCTCTTTATTAGTGAAAACATGGAAATGGCAGTTGTGGGCCCTTTTTAGATTCACCACTGGTCAGGAGTAAGAACTTCAGTGATGAGGTAGGAGGAGCTAGAGAAAATGGTACTGGCTAAGGAATAGATACAAGCCCCCAGTCCCACTTTCCCTAATCCTTTCCCCTTATATTTTCTATTTTTTCCCCCTCTCTTTACTTCCCCTAAATTAGAGACTAGCACATCTCTAACAGGCAGAAGAGGATTTACCAAAGAACAAACAGCTTCAACCTCAGGGATCCCATCAGCACCAGTCCCTCTGGCTGCCGCTTGTTGAGTTTCCAGGAGAGGAGAAGGATGATTCACATTCAGGCAACATTTCTAAATAAGTATTTCCGCAGAACTACTGAAACGGTAGGGACGCTTGTCCCTCTACAGTTCCTGTTGAAATGGGATCCCCAGTGTTAGAAGTGGGGTCTAGTGAGAAGTTTTTAGATCACGGAGGCAGATCCTTCTTGAATGACTTGGTGCCCTCCCCATGGCAATTAGTTCAGCCAAGATCTTGTTGTTCTTTTAAAGGAGTCTGGGACCTCTCTATTCTCACTCTCGCTCTCCCTCTTGCCACGCGGCACACCGGCTCCCCTTCTCTCACCATGACTGAAAGTTTCCCAAGCCTGCATCAGAAACATGCTGATGCTGCACTTTTTATACAGTCTACAAACTCGTAAGCCAAAATAAACCAATATTCGTTATAAATTACCCAGCCTCAAGTACTTCTTTATAACAACACAAGACAGACTAACGCAACTACTTAAAGAGATCTCAGCAGAATGGCATTAAAACTCTAAGCCTCCAGCAATTTGTTATAATGTATTTTCTCATTTTGAATAAATATTCACTTTTATTTTTGCAAACCCACTTTTGTATTCATGAGTTTGTATTTATTATGGACTGAATTATGTCCCCTCTTCCCTCCTAAAATCCATAGGCTCAAGCCCTAAGCCCAATCACATAGGAAGGTGATTAAGGTGAAATAAGATCATACGTGTGGTCCTCTGTTCTGCCACAACTGGCTTCTTGTTAAGAGAAGGGAGAGATGCCAAACAGCACATGCACAGAGGAAAGATCATGCAAGGACACAGAGACAGAAGGTGGCTGTGTACAGGCCAGGAAGACAGGTCTTGCCAGACACCATCCCTACCTTGATCTTGGACTTCCAGCCTCCAGAACTGTAAGAAAAATTTATTTTCTTTAAGCCATCCAGTCTGTAATACTTTGTCACGGAAGCCTCAGCAGATAGATACAGTACTCTTCTTCAAGAAGGATTCCAAAATTGTGTGAACTTAAGGTCCTACAAAACCTGGATCTGGCCTTGAGAGAAAAATTAAAAATAGGGAATAGATAGGATGGGAGCTAGGGCAACGAGGAAAATAATTTCCAGGTTTTTTTCCCCAATATCACCACCAAATCTGAGGCAGACTTATTGTTTTCCTCAATACATTATCAAAATAGGACTTAACCCTGGGGAACATCAACGCTGGAGAATGAAGAGATTAGAGTTTTAGCTGAAGTTTTGCTATTTTTATATATCATACTTTAATTATCAGAACATCCAGAACTCAATAAATAATAAATAATATAGTAACAAAGTCATTATATTAACAGTATTGCATAAGCTCATTGTGATTGCTGTTCTCATTTTTGTTTCACTATAAACAGAACCTGAATAGACAGGAATTTATATGATTAAACATCCTACTTGCAAACATGAATATATTATGAAGTGTTAATGTGATACATTAATAAGTTATGTCATGCAGCATAGATTTGCTATGAGAACAAGGAGAACATTTTCAGTTTCTTTTTTAACTTCAAAACAGTTGATTTTGACAAATTTGGAGAGATTCGAATTTTAGAGTAAATTGATTAATACCACAGAGAACCCAAGATAAAGACAATCATTCTAGATTGCTGGAGATGCACCTGCCTTTTTGATTGACTAACTGTGGCACTTAGCCTATTTGCAGAAAGCGTTCATTACTGCATGTGAAGCCATGAGTCGTTTTTCCTTTCTACCTGAGGGAAGGAGACCATAGGAGATAGAAAGTTCCTATTCTTTGATGCTTGAACAAGTATTTCTATTTCATATCTATCTATCTATCTATCTATCTATCTATCTATCTATCTATCTATCTATCTATCACAAATAGCTACAACTCAAATGCTTTCCCAGCACATTGTGTGGTTTGTGGTCAAATATGGAGCCTTTAATAAATCCTAGTGATTCTGGAATTAATCAAGAGCTGGGATGTGGGGATATGGAGGTAATTAATGGGTCCAAAAATATAGAAAGAATGAACAAGATCTGGTATTTGATAGCAAAACAGGGTGACTATGCTCAATAATAATTTAATCATACTTTTTTTTTGAGACAGAGTCTCGCTCTGTCACCAGGCTGGAGTGCAGTGGCACAATATCGGCTCACTGCAATCTCCCCCTCCTCCTGAGTTGAAGTGATTCTCTTGCCTCAGCAGCCCGAGTAGCTGGGACTACGGGTGCATGCCACCACGCCCAGCTAATTTTTGTATTTTTTAGTAGAGATGGGGTTTCACCGTGTTGGTCAGGATGGTCTCGATTTCTTGACCTCGTGATCTGCCCACCTCACCTCCCAAAGTGCTGGGATTACAAGCGTGAGCCACCATGCCCAGCCTAATTGTACATTTTTAAATAACTAAGAGTATAAATGTATTGCTAAATGGAATTTTGCCATGCAGAAACAGGAAAATCAGGAAATAGATGAGTCAAGACATGCAAAGATATTGGGAGAAGCTCAATATTTTCAATCACTGAGTAAAGATTCAATATGAGTTAATTACTAAATAGATTTAATAAAAATCTATGATAAATCAGATATTATGTGGAGGCATGAGAAAACAAAGGGAAATACAACACTAACCCCTCAGAAATGTTGATGCTCACTCAGTTAATGTGTACCTTCCAATCTATTCTCTGATATGATCATAGCTGCATTTCAGCACATCAGAATATTTAGAATGTTTCCTTAAAATACATAAAGCTGCACTTTGAGAGGCTAAGGTGGGTGGATCTTAGCCACCCACCTGAGGTTAGGAGTTTGAGACCAGCCTGGCCTACATTTTGAAATCCTGTCTCTACTAAAACTATAAAAATTAGCTGGACATGGTGGTGCCTGCCTGTCATCCCAGTTACTTGGGAGGTTGAAGCAGGAGAATGACTTGAAGCTGGGAGGTGAAGATTGCAATGAGCTGAGATCGTGCCACTGTACTCCAGCCTGGGTGACAGAGCAAGACTCCATCTGAAAAAATAAAAATAATAAATAAAATAATAAAATAAAGTACATGAAGCTATAAGGTTTTATATTTTTTAGTAGTACTTGTTTTATAATAAAAGAAAATAATAATGAGTAGCATATTTTTCCCGGTATGTCCTAAAATGATCTTTTTCTGCCAAAACAATCTTATTCCAAATCGAATAACCAATATCTGATTTTTCCTCAAATTGATATACCAGAGCAGGCTCGCAGGGCTCAGTCTTCTGAGCTAATGTAATTTTGTTTTCAATAACAATGTAGTTATTTCTGTTTGAAGAGCAAAGTCTTCACGCTAGAAGTGATGATGTAGAGATTAAGGTGATATTGCACATGTCACAACAGACCCCAACGCGAATACATTTTGGAAGGGAAAAAAGTAAAGGTTACAGTCAACTCCAAATTGCCGGGGGCTGAAAACCCACAGCAAAAATCTCTGGTGCTTTCTTTTCCTGATTTTATAAGCACTTTTTACATACAATAGACCGTGAATATTGTTAGCAGTCAGAGAGTTGTTCTGCTGTTTTATAAGATACCATGTCAGACAGGATAATATTTATACTTTGGTATCTCCCAGAGAGCTGTGCAGAAACCTTACGCTGCTGTCAAAACAGGTAAAAAAAAAAAAAAGTACAAATTGATTCCTTCAGTTTTTCAAATAGGTAAAAATAATAGTAAAATAGTACAGAGTATTGTATGTGAGTTAATAATTGTATTTCGTGAAAAAAAAAAAAGAGTGCATGTCTCACTAAACAACATGTTTTCTTCTTCCACTTCAGCCCATTCAGATGACACTGGTATTGCAAGGCATTTGAGTTAATGTATTTAATATTTTTCACTTTTTAGTGCACATGATTGCTTGGTAGAGCACGAAACTGCCTCTACTCCTCCTTGAAGAAAAAAGTGGTTTAAAGCTGGAAATAGTGAAACCAGAAGTGAGCCACCTCCACCAGCATGAGCTCTACTTTCTCCAGGCATCTTCCATTTAGATGGTCATTCCACTAGCAGAAGCTATGCTGCCCATCTGCTTTGAATGGAGGCATTGTCAGCCTTCAAATGGCAAATGACAGCAAATTCTGGTATTTTGACATGTTATATGAAAGGCCAGAAAATTCAGGCTGTGAAAGGCAAAAGGAGTTGACATCTGTTGAGCCAAAATGTTGGCTACTGTAGAGAACTTAGACCAGCAGTGAGTAAGTAAGTTGTGGGAGGCTTAGGGATGGCTCAGAAATCTTTCCTGCGACTCCTATGCCCCCAGGGAGAGAGAACAGGCAGCTGCCAGAAGTAAATTTTGACTATAACAATTCATTCTACCAGGAAAATTTCAATCACTTTCCATGTAAATTGGGCCAAGTCACAGGTGTTCCAGCTTCCAGTTATGCATAATTAAAATGGATCATACTATTCAGTTGAAAAGCACTTTGGAGTAATCAAAATATAGATATTGTGCAAATACAGTATAGGCTTAACATATGTGAGCTGATCATTGTGTTTAACATTTTCCCAGGTATAAGTCATACTTTAACTTGTGTAAACATCTTTCTTTAATTTCATTCATGAATCCATGAAAATTTAAACATACATACACAAATAAATGTTATATGTAATTCTATATAATTTTATAAGTAATAACAATAGGAAATGCATTTTTTCAACATACTCATTTAATTTTATTAACAGCAAACAATTTAAAATATTATATTTTTAGAACAATTTTACTTTGTTTTTGTTTTGAAATTGAGTCTCACTCTGTTGCCCAGACTGGAGTGCAATGGCGTGATCTCGGCTCATTACAATCTCTACCTCCCAGGTTTAAGCTATTCTCCTGCCTCAGCCTCCTGAGTAGCTGGGATTTGTGAGCCACCATGTCTGGCCCAGTTTTGCTTACTTTATGCAGACTCTATCTTCCTGGTTTTCTTTTCCAATTTACCCTCGGGATTAAACAATTTAAAATCTATCCAAACTTAACTACCCATTATGGACTGAGCTTTATAACTAATGAGTCATTGGGGCAAACTCTATACTTTTTTAGAAGCCTAGTTTTTTTCTGAATATGCAATTTTCAAAAATACTGTCTTATTGTTCCAAACAACATATAATTGGGAGACAAATAAGAAGCCGCCGCCTTCTTTTTTCTAATATGCTATCATCCCCAAAGCAACTTTTCAGTTTCTCCCCAGATAACTTTATAGAGCATTCACTATGAGTGCACATTATATTAGGTGCATTAATATAGTGTCTTGTAGAAGAACACCAAGGATGATTAACTTAATAAAAAATTATAGCCAAGGTAAGTCTAGAATAGATCTTTTGTGGTAGGTGGAGAAAAAGCCTTACATTAGGCTGTCAATTCTCTAACCACCAACTTGCTATAATCTCACTTCCCTCTCATTTGGCATTCTAAACACTTCTCTCCTTTAATATTCAAAATGTTCTCATCTCTACAACCACAAAAGAGGAGAAAAATTCTTGTCATCTTTAGTTCCAAAATCATTCCTAAGAATATCTGTTCATAAGTTTTAAAATTTATGATAATGGCCATCTTCTGTAAAATAGCTTGGTATCTTTACAGTTTTGCATCTCTCTTGACATTTAAAATACTTATATCTCAGTTCAAGTAAATTACAGGGAATTGATACATGTAACTTTACCTCATTACACATTTTAAGACAAGAAAGTGAAAATAATTGCACAAAGACTATGCTGTTCATTGATTTCACAGGATCTTCTAGCCTTTTTAGAATGGCCACCTTCCTCACATTTGAGTGTGTGTTTTGTATGCTGCAAGAGTGGTGAGATTACATTTAGAATTCCGTGAACTTCAAACAATAAAATAGTTGCAGTACTTGTTCCTAGTTGTTTTCCAGTTCTTTCAATTTATCATGAAAAAGAATTTCAATCTCTTCAGTCTTATGAAAAGGTCTCTGCCAGATATATTTGTCTGATATATAACTAGCAATCTAGAAACACTTCAGAATATATAGGAGTTTGCAAATAATACATTTGAAAAACTAAAATTCACCAGAAATTATTTTTAATGTATTAACCAAAAACAGTGGCTTTGACCAATAAATAAGTAGTGTTGGGGTGTGTTTTTTATAGTCATGATTCCCACCTGTTTGTTTAGCTACCCCACAATCTTGCTCGCTTTTCTCAGCATATCTTGTGATCTTGCTTTTCTTCCAGGAGCACAGTCGTGTAAGTAGCTCCTCTTAAATTGAGTCTTTTATGGAGACACATAGAAACGTTAAACGAAGTGCTTTGAACCTGAGATATCCAAAGTTAAAAGACAAACTAGGCTATGTAATTTGGGCATCTAAATCTTAACCATCTGGGGCCATACTTTCTATTATTTGGAAGAATAGTGGAGAAGAGACTATCAAAGTCAGTCTGACTAAGTTCAAATTGGTGTTCTGCTGTTCATTTAGTTTGGGCAAATAACTTAATCTGCGTGACTCACACTTGTCTTCTGTAAAACAGGAATAATAAAAGCATCTGCTTTATAGGACTGTTAAAAATATTAAATGGTTGATCCATGCCATCCATGCCCTCTGTCAGTGCCTGGCTTGTAGTAACCACTCAAATGTTAGCTATTGTTAATCCAACACACAATGATTATGCCACTTACTTCACAGTATGTGGAATCACAATGTTCATGAGCTCTTTGAGGGTCAAACTTTGTATACTAGAAACAGAGATAATCATTACCATCAGCTCAACTCATATTCTAGTTTCGTTGGGATGGCAGCTCCCCAGCACATCATTATTAATGACTTCCAATCAATCACTCATGATTACACATTGCTTTGCATCAATCAGTAAGGAAAATTCTCAATCTGATATGAAACTAAAGGGTGAAGTCAATTACAGTTGCTTGATATGTTCTGATTGCATATTCTTTATAAATATTTTATGTATCTAAGTCTTGTTGTCATAGTTGTGTACTGCATATGTGAAACTACAAGTAATTAGAACAAAAGTTCTTAGAGCCTAGAATACAGGATATCCACATAATATTTAGCAACACTAAAAATATATGGTTTTTCGAATACAAATTTACAGCTTAAAAATAAGTCAAAATGTACTAGGTAAATAAAAATAAAAGAGAACACATGAGAGAAATAGCTGAAATAATAATCACAGAATCAAGAGAAATTAACATAATAATTATTTTGGGTTCTCATCATTTTTAATAGACTGTTTTAGAGCAGTTTTAAGTTCACAGAAAAATTGAGCAGAAAGTACACAGAGTTCCCATATACCACCTCTCCCCACACACCTATGCACAGTTTTGATTATTATTAACATCTTGCATTAGTATAATACATTTGTTACAATTAATGAGCCAATATTGATATGTAATTGTTAACTAAAGTTCATCATTTATAATGGGGTCCTCTCTGTTTTGTACAGTTCTATAGGTTTTGACAAATGTATAACTTCATGTATCTACCATTATACATAACTACCATTATTGTTTTTCTGCTTATGAACTCCTTTTTCTGCTAAATTTTTCTATTCAGTGAAAGAATACAGTACATAATTAACCATTCACCTAGGAAACGTCTTTTACTTTTCAGGGCTGTTTACTTCTAAGGACGTATAGGAGCCTATGGATGTAACAAACTTTTGCCAAAATCAAACTATGAACTTTCTTATATGGAACACTTTAATTTCACTAAAAACACCCCTGTGTTCCACTTATTTATTGCTTTCTTCCTCTTCCAAAAAATTTGGCAACCATTGATTCTTTCACTGTTTCTGTAGTTATGGCTTTTCAGAATATTATTCTGTTAAAATCTTATGGTATACAGACTGTTCAAATTGGCTTCTTTCACTTAGTAATGTGCATTGAAAGTTCCTATGTGCCTTTTTAGGGTTTGATAATTTATTTCTTTTCTGCACTGAATAACAATCCATTGTATGGATTTACCATAGTTTGTTCATCTGATCACCTATGAAGAACATCTTAATTGCTTCCACATTCTGGTAATTATGAATAAAACTACTATTAATATTTGTGTACAGCTATTTGAGAGGACATAAATTTTCAACACATTTGGATAAATAGCTAGGAATGCAACAGCTGAATCATATGCTACCACCATGCTTAGCTTTGCAAGAGAAAAAAAAAGCTTGAAACTGTCAAACTGCCTTCCAAAGTGGCTTTACCATTTCGCACTCCCACCAGCAATGAATGAGAGTTTCTGTTGCTCTATGTCCTGCCCACGTTTAGCATTAAAAGTGTTTTGGATTTTGGCCATTCTAATAGGTGTGCTGTGGTACCTTGTTCTTTTAATTTATATTTCTCTAATGAATAATTATGTTCAGCATATTTTTATAGTTAATTTGCTTTCTTCTACAATTAGATGTCTGTTCAACTCTCTTGCCCATTTTTCAAATAGAATTTTTTGTTTCCTGATTGTTAAGTTTTAAGACTACTCTGTAAGTTTTGCATATACAAATCCTTTATCAGTTATGTGTTTTGCAAATATTTTATCTTAGTGTGTTCTCTCTTCATTCTCTTAACAGTGTCTTTTATCAAACAAAAGTTTCCATTTTAATTCTTTGCATTGAATATATAAGTGAAATAATAATTATAAAATCAGGAAAACTTGATGTATTGATTATTTTTAATAATATATTGACCCAGAATCATTTCTGATATTTTATGAAGAAAACAGCATAAAGATTGAGCTACAACTGACTGATAAATGGGACAGGAAAATTACATGGAAATGTGAATAATAAATTTAGAAACATGTTTAGAAGCACTAAAAATAAATGTTGGAAATTCAACAAAAAAACTCCAAATTGTTTTTTGGGAAATAGATATCAACTTTTGAAAAATCAAAATGGGATTATATATACCTTGTTCGATCATATGTATCATTACATCATATCACATATGATTCATATATATATGAATATCTCATATATAGAACATTTATGTCATATGTATCATATATACTATTTGTGTATGATAAATTTGAAAGACATCAATGACAACCCAGGGTTTCATGGGGAACTAAAAATTATATATGACAGGATTACAGCCTACCCTCTAGGGCCAAATGACAAATTGGTGACCTCTTACATGCCAATGCCAATGGATTGGTGGAGCTGCATCAAAGGCAATGTTGAGAAGCCTCCATGGGAAATAAAGGAAGCTGTGATTGATAAGCAGTGGAATCTTTGATGTAGAATGCTCACAGCATTCAATCTCAACCCTCAACTGTAGCTTGGAAAGGAACAGATTTTGGGTAAGTCACATGCTTAATTGCAAAGCGTACTAAAATAGAATATTTCATAGGAGAAGAAAGGCGTCACACTATAAGCTGAATGGAGAGTTCTTTCTTCTTTAAGTTATTCATGATGACCAGCATAAAAAGACAGACTTACTGGTCACTCTTGCTCTGGTTGTGTAGGGAGCCCCATACTTGGATGATATGAGCAAGCATCTGTGCAAGGCTCAGGGCTGGGCTACAGAATATTTTCTTTCCTGATGATCCAGTAGTAAAACAAAAATGCTTTCAAAATGTTATAGATGTTGAAGTCATCTCTCTACTTCTGAGATGCTCCTCCAGACCCCAGTTAAGAGTCTTCAGAACAAAGACAAAAATGCAAAAGGGAAAAAAAAGAATCTACGCAAGATGGCTGCATGTCTGAGAGAGAACATTCTTTCTGAGTAAAATCAGAATAAAGAAACTCATAAGGTATCAACTGGTAACAATAGGAGACAATTCTGTGGCAAATACATTATGAGAAGAAGAGAAATAATTACCTTCTAGCATTGTGAGCCCTTCAACTCTAAGCTAGGGTCTCAGTCAAATTGATTAAGAAGAGATGGCTACAGTTTTTCCAGAAGCTACAACTTAGGGTTAGTAATATTACAGATTTGACAAATGTCTTTTCTCAGTGTTCAAATACAAAATCTAAAATTTTGCCTACTTCATAAAGGCACAGTTGTCTAAACTGATTATAACATAATACAAATATTGATTTAAAACCAAAACAGCAATCCTGTAGCCTGAGTATGCTAACAGCTTTCCTGCCAGATCAACAATAAAACAGCAAACTGGTTAATTGTGCTCCTCTCTTCATTTCATCGTGAGCAAGTATCTAAATTTAGCAAATAAGCTGAATATAGGAATCTCCAAGCGTGTCAAAATATGATGACAATTAAATTGACATCTCTTCTGCACCTCATTTTAAGGGAATATATTTTTCAAGGCCTTGACAGTCAAAAACTGTTTAGATTATTTATGACATTTCCAATGAATTAGTAACATTTTCTATTGCATTACATTTTGCATAATATAATTTGTCACTATTTCTTTATTAAGCTTGTTTTATATTCATAGTTGTCCCACAACACTATATTTTCCTTTTTGTCAGCCCAGAACTTCATTATGAAGGATGAGATTTTATCGTTTCCCAGTGATGCAAATGTCTACAGTGAATAAGTGTCATTATGCAGGAACAGGAATTTAGTTTTCCTCCATTAACCAGGCAGGCTAATGACTCAACAAGTTTATAGCTTGCCACAAAATTTGATAGCTCAATGCGAGTTAGAACAAATGAGAGTTACACGGATGTAAAGATTAGAAATACGCACTTTTTTTTTGGTTAATTTTCTAAATTTCCCAAAGTGAATTCCAGATTTTCATTGGATTAATGAATAAGGACCCTTCCTGACCTTTTTTCCTGAGAAAGAATAACTTTAGTTTTCCACCTGCCAGCAGTTCAGCAGGTCACATGTTCATCTCCTTAGAACCAATTCAGTTCGAGGGCATAGTCAAATGACAAGCATTCACTCATACCTCAAAATCAAAACCTCTTCACCATTTCAACTCCTATGAAATAGAACAAGCGCATTCAATTCAGGAGATTGTAAAGGAATATCCCTGGAGTAAACTATTGCTCTCTTATTTCTAAATCCAGGGAACTTAAAAAAGATTGGACAGGTAACATGTTCACCCTGCACATAGTCACAATCTTCTGAGTGCATTAAACAACCTTTCAGAGTTAGGCAAGACCTACAAATCTTAAATCTCTTACCACTGTTGAAAGATGCTTACAGTTTTAGATGAAGGGAGGGATTAAGGAGAAGGGAGTTAGGAACCCAGTTTTCTAGTTATTCCCATATCTTTACAATGGTATAGGTTGGTTATTCTATAACTTACAGATGTGAAGCAGAGGTAATAATCAGATATTTTGCAAGAAGGAGGTGAGATAATTCCAAATTCTAGGGTGTGAGGGAAGGTCACTACATGGAATATTAGCCTTAAAAGACTACTCAGAAGGAGCAATAGGCACAGAGCACCATTCTGGGCAACACAATTTTGTTCAAAAGTCCCAGACTAGGAGGACACACTTACAAAAGCAAATGCTTACTAGGTATCTGCGGAAGAACAAGACAATCTTCACCCACTGTGCAATGGTACCATGAGAAGAAAAGACCAAAACAAATTCACTACTGGTAGAGTTTTCCTAAATGAAAAAGATTTAAGAGTCCATTAGTTTAAAAATGGTTAATTTTATGTTATGTGATTTCACCTGAATTAAAAATATATGTTAGAGCAGAGGGCAGAGAGAGTCCACCACAGTTACTGACAAAAAAAAAAAATTGTCATATTTTCTGAAAGAATACGTAAAATGAAATATTGTCAAAAAGGAAGCATGCAGAAGTGGGTATTAGACTGAGCTATTTGAGTTATTAGCAATATTACTTTGAACATGTCTCAACCTCTCTGGATTTTAAGTTTCTACAAAGGGAAAACTTTGGACTAATTGATGACCAAGATTTCTTCTAGTTCATAAACCAAATGAATCTAAGATTCTACTTAGATTCTACTCATGTATCTGCAAAGGATTTCCAATTGGTTTGAAAACATGAAAAAATTGCCATTATTTGGATACCTATAGAAGTGAAAAATAATGGAGGACTAGAAAGTGCCTATGTTTTCACATAAAGCAAATGGTTAATGTCAATCACTTTTAACTGAAATCGTTTACCTAATCTTTACTTGATGAGGACGAGAACCACACCAGATACATAAATGGTGAATACTCATGGAAATTGTTATGCATACGTACTGATTTGGTTTAGATTTTGAATTTTATAAAACTTCAGCCTGGATTAATATTTAAATCAGCTTTGTTGAGATAAAGTCTACATGCAATTAAGTATAAAGTGTAGACTTTGATGAGTTTTGACAAATGTATATCATTGTATACCCACCACCATAACCATGAAATAGAAAATTTCCATCACTCAGAAAGTTACCCTTGGGCCCCTTTGCCTTGCCATCCTTGGCAACTACTTAGCTGTCTGTTATCTTTATGGCTCTGCCTTTTCCAGAACGTCACATAAATGGAACTAGCCTTAGGTACACTTGCATGTATGACTTCTTTAGGATAGCATAACACTTCAGAAATTTATGGATGTTGTTGAGTATATCAGTAGATTTTCTTTCTTATTTCTGAATAATATTCCAACTTATGAATGTGCTACTTTTTTTAACCACCCAATGACATTTGAATTGTTTTTTTGTTTCTGACTACTATGAATAAAGCTGCTATGAACATTTGAGTACATATATGTGGATATGTACCAAGTTACATATATCTCAGTCTTTATGTGGATATATATTATCACTTCTTTTTGGTCTCTATGAGTGGAATTGTATACTTTGTGAGAAACTGTCAAAGTGCTTGTCATAGCGACTGTACCATTTTGCATTTTTACCTGCAGGCAGGTGAAACAGCTCCCACTGAGGGACCGAGATGACTGGAGTGCTCCTAACAGATCCTCAAGGGCAAGGCACTGAGCCTAGATGGCTAGCTGTCCTAAGGGAACTACTAACTAACTTTCCTACTAACTCTACTGACAAAGGGAAGACAGAAGCTGGATGGAAGTGGGAGAAAGTTGGGAACGACACATGGAGCTACTGTGCACTGCGACATGTTCCTGGCCCCAAACAGCTCTGGGGGAATGGGTGGCAAGGAGCAACCCACTCTCACCACGGGCCTCTGGAACCCCAGCAGGCAGAGACTCCTTGACCACTACAGTCACTCGAGTTGGCAGGGAGATCTGCCTAGAGAAGTGGTAGGGGCAGCAGGCCAGCTGATGTGGAGACCAGAGGATTTGGTGTAGGAGCATCTGTACCAGAGCACCATCAGGGACAGCTAGCCATCTAGGCTCAATAGGCTCCCATAGGAGATGTTAGTCTTAGGGGAACTGTCAGACCTGAACTCTGCAGGGCAGTCTTGCCCATCAGAGGGGACCAGTTTGACCTGAGCATCCTTTGATCGTCCGGCCTCTCCTGGGGCCCCAGCCTGGCTGTGCCTGCTTCTAGGGCAGTCTCAGGTGCCCTGGGGGCCACCTCATAGCTTCTAAGCTAGCTGACCATGCCTGACTGGTGGTGAGCTGCAATGGAGGAGCCCCTACGATCATGCACCAACTGTCATGCTCCCTCCACATATACATAATGAAAAAAGCCTTTTACCAGAAATATGTTTTGAAAGTATTTTCTCACTTTGTGTGGCTTGTCTTTTCATTTTCTCAGTGGTGTCTTTGAAGTGCAAAAGTCTTTAATTTTGATGAAATTAAACTTACCCATTGTTTTAATTTTAATTTAATTTTTATTTTTTGTTAATTTGGGATTTTTTTTAACTTTTGTTTTAGTTTCAGGAGCACATGTGAAGGTTTGTTACATAAGTAAACTCATGTCATGGGGGGTTATCGTACAGATCATTTTATCACTCAGGTATTAACCCCAGTAACCAATAGTTATTGTTTCTGCTCCCCTCCTTCTTCCTACCCTCCACCCTCAACGAGGCCCCAGTATCTGTTGCTCCCTTCTTTGTTTCATGAGCATTTATGAGTGAAAACATGAGGTATTTGATTTTTTGTGTTCCTGCATTTGTTTGCTAAGGATAATGGCCTCCTGCTCCATCCATGTTCCTGCAAAAGACATAATCTCATTCTTTTTTATGGCTGCATAGGATTCTATGGTGTATATCTACCACAGTGTATCCAATCTGTCATTGATGGGCATTTAGGCTGATTCCATTCTTTGCTATTTGGAATAGTGCTGCAATGAACATCTGCGTGCAATTGTCTTTATGGTAGAATGATTTATATTCCTCTGGGTTTATACCCAATAATGGGATTGCTGGGTTGAATGATATTTCTATTTTCAGCTCTTTGAGGAATCACTCTACTAATTTCCACAATGGTTGAACTAATCTACATTTCCACCTACAGTGTATAAGTGTTCTCTTTTCATACACAACCTTGCCAGCATCTGTTATTTTTTGACTTTTTTTTTAATAGCCATTCTTACTGGTGTAAGATGGTATCTCACTGTGGTTTTGATTTGCATTTATCTAATGATCAGTGATATTAAACTTTTCCTCATATGATTGTTGGCTACATATACGTCCTCTTTTAAAAGGTGTCTGTTCACGTTCTTTACCCACTTTTTAATGCAGTTGTTTGCTTTTCTCTCGTAAATTTGTTTAAGTTCCTTATAAATCTTGGATATTAGACCTTTGTTGGATGCATAGTTTGCAGATATTTTCTCCCATTCTGCAGCTTGTCTGTTTACTCTGTTGATAGTTTCTTTTGCTGTGCAGAAGCTCTTACATTTAATTAGACCCCATTTGTCATTTTTTTGCTTGTGTTGCAGTTGCTTTTGGTTTCTTTGTCATGAAATCTTTGCCCATTTCTATGGCTGGGATGGTATTGCCTAGGTTGTCTCCCAGGATTTAGTTTTATGTTTTACATTTAAATCTTTAATCCATCTTGAGTTGATTTTTGCATATGGTGTAAGGAACAAAAAACATGATTATCTCAATAGATGCAGAAAAAGACTTCCAATAAAATTCAACACCCCTTTATGTTAAAAACTCTCAATAAACTAGGTGTTGAAGGAACACACCTCAAAATAATAAGAGCCATCTATGACAAACCCACAGTAAACAATACTGAATGAGCAAAGGCTGGAAACATTCCCCTTGAAAACCAGTGCAAGACAAAGATGCCCCCTCTTACCACTTCTATTCAACATAGTATAGGAAGTTCTAGTCAGAGCAATCAGGCAAGAGAAAGAAATAAAGGGCATCCAGATAGAAAGAGAAGAAGTCAGACTATCCCTGTTTGCAAACAACATGATTCTGTATCTAGAAAATCCCATAGCCTTGGCTCAAAGCTCCTTCAGCTAGTAAACAACTTCTGTAACGTTTCAGAAGGCAAAATTCAATGTACATAAAATCCAACACTTTGGGATCAGGCGGATTGCTTGAGGCCGGGAGTTTGAGACCAGCCTGGCCAACATGGTGAAACCCCATCTCTACAATGGTTGAACTAATTTACATTTCCACCTACAGTGTATAACTGTTCTCTTTTCTACACAACTGTTCTTTTTTCAATGTAGCATAGGAAGTCCTAACCAGAGCAAAATTATCTGAGTGTGGTGGTGCATGCCTGTAGTCCCAGCTGTTTGGGATGCTGAGGCACAAGAATTGTTTGAACCCAGGAGGTGGAGATGGCAGTAAGCTGAGATCACACCACTGCACTCCAGCCTGGGCCACAGAGTGAGACCCCACTTCAAAAAAAACAAGATTACTAGCATTCCTATACACTAACAACAGCCAAACTGAGAGCCAAATCAGAAAGCAGTCTCATTTACAATTGCCACAAAAATAATAAAATAGCTAGAAATACAACTAACCAGGGTGGTGAAAATTTTCTGCAATAAGAATTATAAAACACTCCTCAAGGAAATCAAAGACATAAACAAATGGAAAAATATACCACATTCATAAATAGTAAGAAGCAGTATCATTAAAATGGCCATACTGCCCAGAGCAACTTACAGATTCAATACTATTCCTATTAAACTACCAATGAAATTCTTCACACAATAGAAAAAAACTATTTTAAAATTCATATGGAACCAAAAAAAGAGCCTGAATAGCCAAAGCAACCCTAAACAAAAAGAAAAAAGCTGGAGTGTCATGTCACCTGACTTCAAACTTTACTACAAGGGCTACAGTAACCATAACAGCATTGTACTGATATTCTTATTTCAATAGTTTTGGGGTACAGCCAGTTTTGGTAACATAGATAAGTTCTTTAGTGGTGATTTCTGAGACTTTGGTGTACGCATCACTTGAGCAGTGTACATTGTACCCAATATGTATTACTTTATCACTCACTCCCCTCCTACCTTTCCCCTCCAAGTCCCCAAAGTCCATTATATCATTCTTATGCCTTTGCATACTCGTAGTTCAGCTCCCACTTGTAAATGAGAATGTACAATATATGGTTTTCCATTCCTGAGATACTTCACTTAGAATAATGGCCTCTAGCTCCATCCAAGTTGCTGCAAAATAAATTCTTTTATTCCTTTTTATGGCTGAGTGATACTCTGTGGTGTATGTATACCACATTTTTTTATTCATTCACTGGTTGATGAGCACTTAGGTTGGTTCCATATCTTTGCCATAGCAAATTGTGTGCTGTAAACATACAGGTGCATGTGTCTTTTTCATATAATGACTTCTTTTCCTTTCCGTAGATACCCAGTAGTGAGATTGCTGGATTAAATGGTAATTCTACTTCGATTTCTTTAAGGAATATCCATACTGTTTTCCATAGTGGTTATACTAGTTTACATTCTCACCAGCATGTAAAAGTGTTCCCTTTTCACCACATCCATGCCAGCATCTGCTGTTTTTTGATTATTTAATTTTGGCCATTTTTGCAGGAGTAAGGTGGTATACCATTGTGGTTTTAATTTGCATTTATCTGATAATTAGTGATACTGAGTGTTTTTTCATGTTTGCTTCCTGTTTGCCTAACTTCTTTTGAGTGTTGTCTATTAATGTCCTTTGCCCACATTTTTGGTGGGATTTTTTTTTTCTTGCTGATTTGTTTGATTTCCTTGTAGATTCTGGATATTAGTTCTTGTAGGATGCATAGGTTGCAAATATTTCCTGCCACTCTTTGGGTTATCTGTTTACTCTGATGATTATTTATTTCACTGTACAGAAGCATTTTAGTTTAATTAGGTCCCATTTATTTATTTTTACTTTCATTGCATTTGCTCTTGGGGTCTTAGTCATGAATTCTTTGCCTAAGCCAATGTCTAGATGAGTTTTTCTGATGTTATCTTCTAGAGTTTTTATGGTTTCAGGTCTTAGATTTAAGTCTTTAATCCAACATGAATTGATTTTTTATAGCGTAAGCAATGAGTCTCATTCTTCTACATACATTCTTCTACATTGCCAGTTTTCCTAGCACCATTTGTTGAACAGAGTGTCCTTTTTCCAGTTTATGTTTTTGTATACTTTGTTGGAGATCAGTTCACTGTGTTTTTGGCTTTATTTCTGGGTTCTCTATTCTGTTTCACTGGTCTCTGTGTCTATTTTTATGCCAGTACCATGCTGTTCTGGTGACTATAACCTTGTAGTATAATTTGAAGTCAGGTGATGTGATGCCCCCAAATTTGTTCTATTGGCTTAGTATTGCTTTGGATATGTGGGCTCTTTTTCCTTTCCATATGAACTTTAAGATTTTTTTCTCTAGTTCTGTGAAAAATGATGAGTATCTTGATAGGAATTGCACTGAATATGTGCCTTGCTTTGGGCAGTATGATCATTCTTTCAATAATCAATTGTTTTATTATTTTGGCTTATTGTGTCCTACTTTATAAATCATTGCCTAACCCAAGGTCATTAAGATCTTCTTCTTCTACATTTACTTTTAGATGTTTTATAGTTTCAGCTCTAACATTTACATCTATGCGACATAAGTTAAATTACGTTTGTGAAGTGAGGTAGCGGTTGAATTTATTTTTTCTTTTTCATATAAATATTCAATTATTCCACACATTTGTTGAACACTTTATCTTTCCACATATAATTACTTTTGCACCATTGTCAAAAATCAGCTGTCCATATATGTGTGGTTTGTTTATGGACTCTGTATTCTGTTATGTTGATCTATTTTTCTAACAAGATGACAATATCATAGTGCATTGATTACTATATCCTTATAATGAATATTGAAGTTAGATATTCATGGCTCTATGAATTGTTCTTTTTCAGAGTTGTTTTGGAAATTCTTGGAACTTTGCATCATTATATGAATTTTAGAATCAGCTTGTCAGTTTCCTCAAAAAAAAAAAAATGTCTTCCAGGATTTTGATAGAGATTATATTGAATATATAGATGAAGCAGGAGAATATTAACATTTTAACAATATTTAATCTTTCAATCCATGATAGAGCATATATCTCCATTTATTAGACATTTAAAAACTTATCAATGTTTGTAGTTCTCACTATATAGGTCTTTCACATATATTGTTATTGTCCTCTGGTAATATTTTATGTTTTTACTATTGTGAATGGTAAGTATCAATTTCAGTTTTCAAATGTTTTTTGTTAGTATATAGAAATACAATTATGTTAGCTTATGAGTCTTGTATCCTGATATCTTACTACAAACTTACTAATTCTAGTATTTTTGTGCTAGATTTTTGAAAAATGACTGTAGATGATGTTGTCCTTTGAAATTTTTATGCCTTTTGTATCTTTTTCTTGTATTATTGCACAAGCTAGAAAATCTATGAAATTGTAGTAAGAGTGGGCATGCTTGCCTTGTTCCTGTTCTTAGGGATAAAGCATTAAATATGAGGTCAACTATAGATTTTTCATAAATGTCCTTTATCAGTTTGAAGAATTTCTCTTCTATTACTAGACTAATAAGAGTTTTTATTAGGCATGTATATTAAATTTGAAAAGATGCGTTTTCTCTTTCTAGTGAGGTAATCATGCTTCTTTTTTTTTAATGTCCTGAATTATAGCAATTGTAAATGTAAAAGCAACCTGGAATTTCTGATGTAATCCCTGCTTGGACATGATGTACTATGTTTTTTAGGTACTGCTGAATTTGACTTGAAAAATTTGTTAAGGATCCTTTTTTTTTCGGTTAATGAGGAATACTGATCTATAATTTGTATCAGTATATTTTATTTTTAGAAGACTTAGATTTACAAAAAAGGTGACAACATAATACTACATTTCTATATACCGTTTCCTCATCCTCCCCACATTTTCCCCTATTATTGGCATTTTACCTTAGTGTGATACACTTATCAATATTAGTACACATATATACACATTATTGTTAGCTAAAGTCCACAGTTTATAAGATTTTTTATTTTTTAACCTAGTTTTCCTTTTCATTTCAGGATCCCATTAAGGATACCACATTACATTTAGTTGTCATGTCTCCTTAGGATCTTCGTGGCTGTAACATTTTCTCTGACTATCCTTGTTTTTAATGATCTTAACAGTTTGAAGAATACTGGTAAGGTATATTTGTGTAGGATGTCCCTCTATTGGAATTAGAATTACTTTCTCATAATTAGTTTGGGGTTATGAGTTTGGGAGAAGAAGATCACAGAGGTAAATGACATCTCATTTTCATCATGTCATGTCAACAGTATTTACTATCAACATGATTATGATTGTTGAGGGTGACCATAATTGCCGGAATGAAATCATGGTTTTCAGATTACTTTGCTGTAAATTTACTCCTTCTCCCCTTTCCCCTTTCCAG
Organism: Aotus nancymaae; assembly: GCF_030222135.1. Classification (NCBI taxonomy): domain Eukaryota; kingdom Metazoa; phylum Chordata; class Mammalia; order Primates; family Aotidae; genus Aotus; species Aotus nancymaae. Next base: position 10,699,402 of record NW_026988450.1, on the reverse strand, counting down.
GCTGCGGGAGGGGGGAAGGGGAGAAGAAGTGACTATGGAAGGAAGTCATTATGCTCTCCTCATTTTGGAGGAAGTATCTAAATAATTTGTAATTCATATGGCTGGGAGATTTGTTTCTCCTCCCCTGTATATTAACTTACTGAGTTACGTATTTATCTCAGTATGGCATCATGCATACTTACACTTTGGGATAAGCCCTAATAATACTTTATTAATTATATAACTCTGATAGTTTCAGCTTTGGCCATTTGGGGGAACTTCAGTTGGTTCCAGGGCCTCTTTAACAAACACTCATCTATATACATATATTTTTGAGTATTTTCTTACTTTCTGGTACTATAAGATGTTCCAGACTCATCTTTTATATTTTCTGCTCCATTCCTAGGATCAGCCATTTCTCCAAGAAGCCCTGGTTAACTGCCCTTAGAAACGTCTATGCTTTACCCATTCAATCCTCTCTCCTTTTCTTTAACCCTGGCAGCTGCTCACCTGTGCCCTGTCTCCATGGTTATACTTATTCCAGAGTGTCATATAATTGAAGTCTGTGCAATATGTATTTAAGATTTATTTGTGTCTTTGTGTTTTATCCCGGCTTGATAGCTCATTTCCTTTTATGACTGAATAATTCCCTATTATGTGCATGTATCACAGTTTGTATATCCTTTTCCCTACTGAGGGACATTTTGGTTATTTTCAGTGTTTGGTAATTATGAATAAAACTGCTATAAGTATCTCTATACAGTCTTGTGTAGACATAAGTTTTCAAATTAGGTGGAGGAATAATTAGAAGCATGATTGCTGGATCATAAGGGAAATGTTGCTGTGATTTCAACAGTATTGCAATGAACCTGTAGATCAAGTTGGGAAGAATAGATATCTTAGCAATACTGAGTTTTTCAAAGCATGAACGTAGACTTTCTGATTACTTTTTTTTTTTTTTTTTTTTTTTTTTTTTTTTTTGAGAAGGAGTCTCACTCTGTTGCCAGGCTGGAGTGCAGTAGTGCCATCTCTACTCACTGCAACCTTCACTTCCTGGATTAGAGCAATTCTCCTTCCTCAGCCTTCCAAGTAGCTGGGACTACAGGCATGTGCCACCACACCCAACTAATTTTTGTATTTTTAGTAGAGATGAGGTTTCACCATGCTGGCCAGGATAGTCTTGATCTCTTGACCTTGTGATCCACCCGCCTCAGGCTCCCAAAGTGCTAGGATTACAGGTGTGAGCCACCATGCCCAGCCCTCCTTTTTTGATCTTAGATTAAGGTGGTACATGTGCAAGTTTATTGCACAATTTATTGCATAATGCTGGGGTTTGGCCTTCAGTTGAACTGATCATCTAAACGGTAAAAAACTGCCAGAGAGATACCCAATACATAGTTTTTCAACCCTTTTCTGCCTCCCTCTCTTGACTGTTTTGAAGTCCTTAGCGTCTATTATTTCTGTCTCTATGTCCATGTTTACCTATTATTTAGCTCCCACTTAAAAGTGAGAAAAGGCTGTATTTGGTTTTCTATTTGTGTCAATTGACTTAGGATAATGGTCTCCAGCTACATCCATGTTGCTACAAAGGACATCATTTCATTCTTTATGGCTTTACAGCATTCCATGGTATATATGTACCACATTTTCTTTTTCCAATCCTCAATTGATGGGCACCCAGCTTGATTCCATGCCCTTGTTATTGTGAATAGTGATGTGGTATCTTTTTGGTAGAAAAATTTATTTTCCTTTAGGTAGATGCCCAGTAATGGGATTGCTGGGCCAAATGGTAGTTCTATTTTAAGTTCTTTGAGAAATCTCCTTACTGCTTTCCACAGGGGCTGAACTAATTTGCATTCCCACTAAACATGACAGTGTTCCCTTTCCTCCACATCCTGGCCAACATGTTATTTTATGATTTTATAAAAGCCATTCTGACTGGTTTGAGATTTAAGACTTAAGTGAAAGACCTAAAACTATAAAAACTCTAGAAGAAAACCTAGGAAAAATTCTTCTGGATATTTGCCTAGACAAATAATTTATAACTGAGATACCAAAAACAAATGCAACAAAAATAAATATTGACAATTGGGATTTATTTAAACTAAAGAACTTCTGCACAGCAAAAGGAACTATTCAAGAGAGTTAATAGACAATCTATGGAATGAGAGAAGATATTTGCAAACTAAGCATCTGATAATGAACTATAAGAACCTATAAGCAACTAAAAAAAATTGGCAAGGAAAAAAAACAAATAACTCCATTATGTCCAAAAGACATAAACAGATACTTTGCAAAAGCTGAAGACATAAAAGTATCCAAAAACCATGAAAAAATGCTCAATATCAAAAATCATCAGAGAAATTAAAATTAAACTCACAATGAGATCTCCAAGTTTTATAGTTTTCTTCACATAGCTCCTGTATATATTTTGATAGATTTATACCTAAGTATATTATGATTTTGCTGTTGATGGAAATTGTATTGTTATTTTCAAATTTTAATTTTTCATTGAAGAAATAAAGGAAAGCAATTGACTTTTGTATATTAACCTTGCATTCTGCATGGTATCTCTTTTGTCATTTTTTAAAGCTTTTATCCTATTTGTCTTTGAATCTAAAGTGCCTCCTGTAGACAGGATATAGTTGCATCTTGCTTTTTATCCACTCTGCCTTTTGATTGGATGGCATAATCCATTCACAGTTAATGTTGTTATCAATATTGCTGGAGTGACGTCTCTCATTTTAGTTTTTATTCTCCATGTTTCATGTCTAGTTTTGCTGCTAGTCCTCCTTTACTATATTCTTTTGCATCAAGTAAATATCTAGTGTAACATTTTATTACTTTTAATAATTCTTCATTATATTTTTTAATTATTTCCTTAGTTTCTCTAAGGCTTATCATATACATCTAAACTCATCAGAATCTACTTCAAAGTTGTACTAACTGATTTCCAGTGAGATCTTTAAATGTTACTCCTCTACAGTTCTATCCCTCTTTCAGTGATACTACTATTACATCTGTTATATAACGATATGGTGATATTATTGCTGTATCTATTACATAACAATATAGTAATATTACTGCTACATGTTATACCTTTTAGTGATACTATAGTTATATTAAACCTTTTCATGTTACAAACCCAACAATACATTGTTATAATTATTACTGTACATAATTTCATGTCTACTAAAGAAATTTACGGCCGGGCGCGGTGGCTCAAGCCTGTAATCCCAGCACTTTGGGAGGCCGAGGCGGGTGGATCACGAAGTCAAGAGATCAAGACCATCCTGGTCAACATGGTGAAACCCCGTCTCTACTAAAAATACAAAAATTAGCTGGGCACGGTGGCGCGTGCCTGTAATCCCAGCTACTCAGGAGGCTGAGGCAGGAGAATTGCCTGAACCCAGGAGGCGGAGGTTGCGGTGAGCCGAGATCGCGCCATTGCACTCCAGCCTGGGTAACAAGAGCGAAACTCCGTCTCCAAAAAAAAAAAAAAAAGAAATTTACAAACAACAAATGTAATACTTTCAAACCAAACTCCTTTATTGTTAGGTTTTTTTTCTCTATCATTCTGTGATTTAACCAGTGGCATCATCAACATCAGCAGAAGGATACTAGGCATCATCTCTGCTGCCTCCTCTTTCCTCATTTCCCACAACACAACAGTAAGGAAGCCCAGATTCTGTTATCACCACTACATTCCCACTTCCAAAGGCTTAGTACAAACTTAGCTTCAACTAAACAATTGCCTCAACCTTATATTCATCACCAATCACTCCTCCACTTTGGCCATCAGCTATTTTTCTAAAGCACAAATCTGATCAAATCAGTCTCTTACGTAAAAGCCCAAAGGCTTTTGCATAATTTATAAGTTTCTGCATTGTACGTATCTACCCAACCTGTCTGTGGTCATCTACCCGCCTCTCAACACTCCAGCCTTCTGCCTTGAATGCCATCCTCCCTTGCTCGCCATAACTAAAACATGACATTCTGTGAAGAATTTTAGCCTACACACATGCTATTCTCTTTCTCTCTCTGATGCTTTGATTCCACTTCTCTGCTGGTAGACTTCTCTGCATGGTCTAAGAAACACTTCAGATGGGTCTTTTGCTTTTGGAAAACTGTTTTATGATTGACCCAGAAGTTCATCCTGTCTTCTGTATTTTCATAATGATTCATAAGCATATTCATCACATCATTCACTATTTTAAATTATAATTGTATATTTGTGCATTTCTCTTCTCCCCACTCATTCCCACCTTATCCTCTAAGCTTTCCTAGGCCTGAGACACTGTATTGTTCATCTTGGAATGCAAACAGGTGGATGTTCACTAAGTATTTGTTGAAAATTGATAAATTAACTAATTAATTTATAGATAATAATGACAAATGTTGTCTTCCTTATGTACCCTGCCATAGTGGGACACCGACAATGTCTGCACTTCTTTGAAACAGATTATATCCTGTTACATATTTATTAAAATTCTTTGAAAAAGCCTCCTTGGTCTTATGATTTCATCTCTACATTCTATGTCTGTGCTAATTACTGATTTACCTAAGATTACAAAAGCTTTCATCTGCAATCTTAAATAAAGTGACATTAAAGATAGAAACACATAGGTTTTGCTTTTCTATAATCATGTGTAATCATTTTATAATTGAGCCACGTTAATAGTATCTAGATTGAAATTGGTTGCTAGCACTATTTGCAACAAAAGAAATAAGGTTTTTAACCAGAATGTACAATGCTGAATTTTACAAAATCAAGAAAAAGCATTTACTAGCCATGGATAGGCGTGCAGAAAGTTCTACATATTAACATAAGCAAAATGAGGTTTCTGGCCTTAGGCATCAAATTCAATCACTTCATCTCTCCAAGTAGCTCTTTCTCTATTTTAATATCCCCACAGGCACACACTCACAAGGATAGAAATGATGGAAGTGATTTTGAATTTTAAATCCAAATCAAAGTGTAAATGGAGTACAGAATACAATATTTAGCATACTGGGCTTAGAATCCTAGCTCTTAAGTCTCAGAAAATGAAAGGATCTATTAAAAATTATGATATAATAATGTTTGCTTATTGAAGTTCCTAATATGATTTAGTCTTTGAATTTTAGGCACCAAACCTAAATGTGGAAAGTAACCAGTATACATCGAACCATTATTATTATCATCAAACTATAATTATTACAAACACTGTTAGCCCTCTCTACAAGTTAACCAATTAAATGTTATACAGATAACCTCTTCATCATAAGTTTAGTTTAATTAAAAAACATGAACATAACTGACAAATGCATGTCATATAAAACAAAAGATAAAAATTACATACAAATATGAGAAAAATGGGATTTTTAACTAAATATGGTGTCTTAGGCAATGACTTTAGATTATATATTATGTATAATTATATCAGAAAATGAAATAGAAATTAGAAATTCCAAGCCTTACTTCAAATTAGGTGATGTCTAGACTAGGCAATATCATGAAATCAACTCACTTTCAACATCACCAGCAGGTTAATTTAATTAACTATAACCACTCTGTTCTTAATAAACATTTGGTGGTTTCTCATTACCTAGGAATAAAATTCACATTCCGAATCAAAGTGTTTAGGCCAATAAGTCATTTAGTGGTTACAGTCTTATACCTTATCTATCTTCCAGACCCTTAAGGGATTTTGTGTATGACACTAGGTAGTAATTTACATAAAACAAAAAATAAAAATCAAGAACTGTGCAAGTAAGAAAACAATACCTATTTCTAAATGAAAGATAAAAGCCAAAGGGGGAATTAAAAGATCAATACAAAACACAGTGTTTGTTTTGATGGACTAGGAGCTGGAAAGATATCATAAAATTAAGTTTCAAGGTCAAGGTAATAGCATTTACGTTCTTATTCAAGCACCTTCCCCTGCAGTCAAAGACCCTTTCCCCATCCTACTCCACTACCATATTTTGGTGTCAGAATCTGAAAAAAAGCTTCCGTTAAGGTAGTATATTTGGGAAGTAATCCCAGGGAGCAAGAGTGAACTATCAAGGGAGTAAGACATGGAAGAAGGGAATGGCAATAAAAAGATACTTATTCTGATGTTCATTGCTGGGGCCACTGGTGTTCAATTCCATAGTAAATTTTTGGAAAGTTTGCTAAGTAAGCCATCAAAATGTCTTCTGGAGGACCAAAACCAGTAGCACTTATCTGCCAGCTCAGCTGTCAAATGTTTATGTGTTCCTGAGTTTCCCAGGCTGATATTGCCTAGGAAGAGATAGGATTTGAAGATATTTGATATCGGACTTGAGAGTAAAACATGCATCTAAGAAGACATAAATATCAAGTGTCCTGACTGATCCCCTAAGTGCACCATACCTTGGTGTCAGAGGAAATCACAGTGGAGGATGAGAAGGGTGTAAAATAAAATCTGTGCAAAGCAGATCAGTATCTGTGCAAAAACTGGCTGCCAACAGCAGTGACTTAAGTAAGAGATAGGAATGAGAGGGGGCTGATGCACATGTAGTTAAGCATATTAATTAACCATAACCTGTTGTTATGGTTACAGACTGGCAACTGGAAAATTGGAAACATCACCAACATCAATCTACATTTGGATACATTACATAGACCTCTTCATACCCTCTAAGAAAACATAACAACCACCAGCACCTGCTCTGTTAGGCATGGTAGGCAAACTACAAATACTAACAAAACATGTTTTACAAATGAAAATAAATTTTGGCATTCAGGGTTGGGCTTACCCTACCTAATGATAGGATCCAAATTTATGTGTATATTGGAAAGCTTTGTAACAGATGGAAGAGACATCGGGCAATCTGGATAAAAATCTTATTCTATTAATTATATTATTGTAGAGAGGTAACTTTATCTGTAAAATTGAAAAAACATCTAGCAGCTAAGGATTGTGCAGAGATAATAACTGGTTTTTTTTTGAGGATGCAATATAACAGCACCAAAAACAGTCCCTGTTGATCAGTAAATTACATTCTCTATCAGTATGATTATACATTATTATATTATGATTAAAGCATAAAGAAGACAATCTAAAGAAAATATATTATTGGTTTTTTTTTAATATGTTGTAAGAAAACTCGTATTAGTCAAGGAAATCTTCTAGGAGACATTGACTCTGAAAGTCTTTGATTGAGAACTGGAGAACAAACCACATGAATCAGAAAAGATGCAAATATCAAGTGCAGCTATTTCTCTGTGTCTATCAGCATTCATTCCTTCATTTACTTATTCATTCATCCAGTGTTTATATATTCTCTATGCCAGGTGCTGTATTTGGTGCTGATCGGTGGAGATCAAAGCAGAGGCTCTGACCTCCTGGATCTTCCATTTTGGGGAATTATGCATCTTTTTCATTTTTGGCAAAATGAAATAATTTGTTGTTTTATCTAGTTTTTCCCTGATTAGTAGTTGAGGGGAGAGTCTTCTCCTATATATACTAGATAATTTTTCCTACGGTTATTATATTTCCTCTTTTGTTAATTTTCTTCTCATTTTTCTGCATTTTTCCCTATTGTATGTTTTTTCTGGTCGATATGTGAATAATCTTTATATATTCTGTGTGTATTTTATCTAAATAAAAAATATTTTTTGCTGTTTTCTGTCATTTTTATTATAAATTGGTTTATGGCAGATTTTGTCACAGAAAATTTTAATGTATATGCAGTCAATCCTGATAGTATTTATTTATGATCTTGCATTTATGTTTTGTTATCAGAGGGCTTCATTTTCCCTGATGTTATTGATTTACTCTCTCAGAATTTTCCAATATGTCTATAATCTGAGGTGTTTCTATTTATTCTTTTTTTCTATTTAAACTTTATTTTGCATATAGTACATCATGTTTCCCATTTTTAATTTTCATATGGATAATCAGTTTTCCAAAAATTATTTATAAAATTGTCCACTCTTTTCTCAGTAATTTGAAATGTCATCTTCATCAATTGTGCTCAGAGGCATTGCCCTAACTACCTTTATTTATTTATTCATGTTTTTTTTTTTATTTCTGTGGCTTTTCAATATATTTTCTTTGTGATGGGAAAAAAAAATCTCTCTTATTTGCTCTCCTTTTTCAGTTTGTTGTCTATTCTTACACATTTTATTTTCTAGATAAATTTTAGAATTAGTTTATCAAGATCCTTCAAAATCATGTTGTATTTTAAGTGAGATTGCAGTCTAATTTTGAGAAAACTGATATGTTTTGCAACACTAGACAGTTCCATCCCAGAACATGTTATATGTTTAAGAAAACTTTTGTCAAATTTTTCTTTATATGTCTGAAATTCTCAGATGCTCACCCACATAATAAATATTTTAGTCTATTTCAGGAAAGTATAGGAATAACAATTTGTCACTTATACATTTTATTCAAGCAAAAAACACAGATATGTTTATTTGCCCATTTTCAAAAGATAAATTTGACATTACTGCAAGAATGAAAACATGTAATGCCTAAAAACTTCCTGTGTGAAACCTCTATTAGTGATTGTACCAGTTTGCTATTTATTTTTTGTTATTTAAGAATAGAGGTATTGTGACTTCCAAAATGGAGGTGTGAAGACCTTCGTGAAAAAACAATCATTTAACTGGTGAAAATTATGAAAAAAGGTCCAACCATTTAAAGTCTCTGGAAATTGCCTTAAGTGCATACAGCAAATAGAAATCAAGGACTATGTGTTCATTTGAATCACAATCTGCTCCAATTACCACTCTCAAGGTCAGTAAAATGAAGATTTTTACTGTGCAAGAGCCACAATAAAACAAGTCACCCACTGGCTCCAGTGCCTAGTTTTGGACTACAGTTTCAAGCTAGGAGGGACAGGAATCTCCAATTGCCTCCAGCACCCAGTCTGGGACTATAGTTTCAAGCCTGGAGGGGCAGGCATCTCAAACTACCTCCAGCTCCCTGTCTGGGGCTATAGTTTCAAGCCAGAAGGGGCAGGGAGCTGGCATCTCTGATCTTTCATTAGCTCCATGTTGCAGAATCTCTATGCCAAGCAGACATGACAAAGAGGACTGGTGGTCCCTTCCACTACTCAGCTTTCACCTATACCATAGACATGGAAGGCTGAAAATACTGGGCTTTAATAGACCCCACCACAGTTATCATAAAATGTTAAGATTCATTCCCAGATAAGGAAGCCATGCCCACATGGAAAATTCTCCAGGAGACATCATATACTAGGTCATAAATAATCTCAATAAATTTAAAAGTATTACAATCATACAAATTATGTTCTATAGCTATAAGGCAATTAAATTAGAAAGCAACAACAGAAAGGCATTTGGAAAATATGCAAATATGTGGAAATTAAACAAGGTCCTAAATAAACAATGAGTCAAAGAAGGTATCACAGGGGAAATTAGAAAATATTTTTATGTGGATAAAAATGAAACTCTGCATCACAGAATGTGTAGCATGCAACTAGAGCAGGATTTGAAGGGAAATTTATACCTTTATACACCTTTTAGAAAAAGAAAATAATTATCTCAAATCCATAATCTAACCTTCTACTCTAACATTTATGGTCAATTAATTTTCAACAAAGGGGCCAAAACAATTCAATGGAAAACGAGCATTATTTTCAACCACTTGTACTGGAACAACTGGGTGAATACTTGCGAAGTACTGGGTTCCTACTTCTTACTATACCCAAAAATGAACTAAAAGTGATTCACAGACCTAATATAAAATCTGAAACTAGAAAACTCTCACCAGAAGATATAGGAATAAAGTTTCATTATCTTGTGTAAAAGTATAAAAGCACCAAAAGCATAAGCAATAGAAGATTAATAAATTGAACTTCATGAAAATTAAGAGCTTTTGTGCTTCAAGGAATACACCAAGAAACTGAAAAGACAGTATCTTAACCATATTTAAGTGTACAATTCATTGGCATTAAATATATGTATAAGGTTATGAAACCATCACTGTCATCCATTTCCAGGACTCTTTTTTATCATGTCATACTGATACTCTGTACCTGTTAAACAATCAGTCCCCATTTGCCCGGTACCCTCCTCCAGTCCCCAAAAACGACCATTCTGCTCTCTGGCTATAATTTTGACTACTGTTAAGTACCTCATGTTAGTAAAGTCACACAGTATTTGTCTTTTGGAGACTGAAATTTCACTTAGCATAATGTTCTCAAGGTTCATCCATGTCGTAGCATATGTCAGAATTTCCTTTCTTTCTAAGGTTAATAATCTATTGTATGTGAATACCATATGTGGCTTATCCATGTATTCATTTATAGATGCTTGGGTTGTTTCTACATGTTAGCTATTGTGAATCATGTTGTTATGAACATGGATACAAAATTTTTTCACTGAGTACCTACTTTCAGTTTTTTTGGATATACATCCAAAAGTGGAATTGCTGGATCATATAGTAATTCTATTTTTAACTTTTTGAGGAACTGCAATACTGCTTTGTGTGGTGGCTGTTACCATTTTACATTCCTACCAACAGTGGGAAGGGGTTCCAATGTACTTTCTTTGGAGAAATATCATTCAAGTCCTTTGCACATTCTGAATTGGATTGCTTGTATTTTTGTTGTTGATGTTTAGGCGTTCTCTATATATTCTAGATATTAATCCCTTATCAGTTTTATGACTTGCAAATATTTTTCCTATTTGGTGGGTTGCCTATATTTTTTTGCTGATATGGTCCTTTTATGTGCAATTTTTTAAAATTTTCATGATGCTCACAATTTGTCAATTTTTTTTTCTTTTATTGCCTGTACCTTTGGTGCCATACTAAAGAAATCACTGCCAAATCCAGTGTCATGAAGCTTTTACCTCATGTTGATTCTTCTAAAAGTTTTATAGATTTAGACCTAACATTTAGTTCTTTGATCCATTCTGAGTGATTTTTTTAAAATGTGGTGTTAGGTAAAGCACCAATTTCATTCTTTTACATGTGGATGTCTAGCTTTCCCAGCACCATTTGTTGAAAAAACTGTCCTTTCTCTATTGAATGGTTTTAGCATCCTTGTCAAAAAGTATTTGAGTATATACCACAGGGTGAAATTATGAGCTTTCTATTCTATTCCATTGATCTATATGTCTGTCTGTATGCTAGTACCACACTGTTTTAATTACTGTAGTTTTGCAGTAAGTTTTGAAATCAGAAAATCTGAGTCCTTCAGGTTTGCTTTTCTTTTTCAAAATTGTTTCATCCCTTCAGGGTACTTTGACATTCCATATAAATTTTAGAATGAGTTTTCTATATTTACAAAAAAGTAGTTATTGGGATAGAGATTACATTGAATCTGTTGTTCATTTTGACATGAACATGAGATGCACTTCCATTAATTTACATCTTGTTTAATTTCTTTTAGCAATGTTTTGTAGTTTTCATTGTACAATCTTTTACCTCCTTCATTAATTTCTAAGTACTTTTTCTTTCAATTATAAATAGAATTATCTTTATAAATTCATCTTCAGATTGTTCATTGTTAGAATATAGAAACGACTAATTTTTGTGTATTGGCTTTGTGTTTTGCTACTGTACTGAATTCAATTATTAATGCTAAAAATATTTTGTGGGATCTTTAGGATTTTCTACATATATAATTATATCATCTGCAAACAGAGATAATTTCACTTCTTTCTTTACAATTTAGATGGTTTTATTTCTTTTTCTTGCCTCATTGCTCAGGTGAGAAATTCTAGTCTTATGTTGAAGTGAAGAGAGCAGACATCTTTGTTTTGTTCTTGATCTTAGAGGAAAGTTTTCAGTCTTTTTACCATTGTTTATGATGTTGCTGTGGGTTTTTCACATATGGCTTTTATTATATTGCAGTAGTTTCCTTGTATTTCAAGTTTTTTGAGTGCTGAAAAGGTACTGAATTTTGTCAAATCCTTTTTCTATGTCAATTAAATAATCATGTGTTTTTCTTATTTCATTCTGTTATATATTACACTGATTGATTCTGTTATGTATTACACTGATTTATTTTCTTTTGAATCATCCTTACATTCCAGAAATAGATCCCACTTGGTAGTGGTGTAGGATTCTTTTAAAGCACTGTTGAATTTGGTTTGCTAGTATTTTGCTAGAGATTTTGCATCAATGTTCAAAAGGAGTATTGGTCTGTAGTTTTCTTCTCTTGCAATGTCTGCCTAGTTTTGATAACAGGGTGATGTGGAGTTCATAGAATGAGTTCTATGAATGAGCTCTTCTCTTCACTTTTTGGAGATGCTTGAGAAAGATTGGTGTTAGTTCTGCCTAAATAATTTACCACTGAAGCCATCAGGTCCAGTGCTTTCCTTTAAAGGAGATTTTAAATTATGAATTCAATAATTTTACTGTTCATACGTATATTCACATTTTCTGTTTCTTTGTGATTTAGTCTCAGCAGGTTTTGTATTTCTAGGAATTTGTCCATTTCATATAAGTTATTCAGTTTGTTGGCAATTGTTCATGGTAATCTCTTATAACCTTTTTTATTTCAGTATAATCAGGTGTAATGTCCCCACTTTCATTTCTAACTTCAGTAATTTAAACCATTTCTTTCTTAGACCATTTAACTAACATTTGTCAATTTTGCTGATCTTTTTAGAGAATCAGCATTTAAGTTTGATTTTCTCTATTGTCTTTCTCTTCTCTGTTTTATCTGTCTCTGCTCTAATCTTTATTTTTTAATTTTTGTTAGCTTTGCATTACTTTCTTCTTTTTATATAGTTCTTTAAATTATAAAGTTAGGTTGCTGAATTGAGATCTTTCTTGTTTGTGTGTGTGTTTTTTGTTTGTTTTGTTTGCTTGTTATTGAAATGGGGTCTTGGGTATATTGCCCAGACTGGAATGAAATTGCTATTCACAGATGCTTTCATAGTGCACTACAGCCTTGAACTCCTGGGCTAAAATGATTCTCCCATCTCAGCCTTTTGAGTAGCTTGGACTACAAGTGTGCACTGCTGCTGCCTGCTCTTCCTTATTTTTGTAATATAAATATTTATAGCTATAAATTCCCCCCTTAGCACTGCTTTCCCATGTTTTTTGTATGTCATATTTTCATTTTCATTTCTTTCTAAATATTTTATAGTCTATCTTGTAAGTTCTCTTTGATCTATTGGTTCTTTAAGAATATATTGTTTAATTTCCATAATTCTATATAAGTTTCAGTTTTACTTCTGATACTGATTTCAGACTTCATCTCATTGTGGTCAGAGAAGATACTTTGTTTGATACCTATCTGTGGAAACTTAACTTGTAGCCCAACATATGGTGTTTCCTGGAAGATATTCCACGTACACTTGAGAAGCATGTGTACACTGTATGTGTCCTGTATACAGTGTCCTGTATTTGTCTATTAAATCTAGTTGGCTTGTTAAGTCCTGTATTTCCTTACTTACCTTCTGTCTGGTTGTTCTAATCGTTATTTAGAGTGAGGCATTGAGTTCTGTAAGTATTATCGCAGAACTATTTCTCCCTTCATTTCTATCATTTTTTGCTTCACATATTTTGATGGTCTGTCATTAGGTGTGTAAATGTTTATAATTCTATGATCTTGCAGTATTGAACCATATATTAGTATATTCTTTATCTCTTGTAATGTTTTTTATTTAAAGTCTATTTTATCTAATATTAATATACCATACTTTTGAGGTCATAAGGGAGCGGTCTGATATGTTCAAAGCACTAAAGGAAAAAAAATCAGCCAAGCATTCTATATACAGGTAAGCAGTCCTTCAAAAAGGAGGGAGAAATGAAGATATTCCCAGATAAACAAAAGTTGAAAGCATTTGTTACCACTCGACCTGCTCTGCAAGAAATACTAAAGGGTACTAATGAAGTAACCTATTCTGTTTATGTGGTGGATTATGTTTATAGACTTGCATATGTTGAACCAGCCTTGCATTCCCAGGATGAAACCTACTTGATCATGATGGATAAGCTTTTTGACATGCTATTGCAATTAGTTTGCCAGTGTTTAATTGAAGATTTTTGCGTCTATGTTCATCATGCATATTGGCCTGAAGTTTTCTTTTCTTGTTGAGTCTCTGTTGGGTTTTGGTATCAGGATGATGTTGGTCTCAAAATGATTTGGGAAGGATTACCTCTTTTGGGATTGTTTGGAACAGTTTCAGAAGGAATGGTACCAGTTCCTCTTTGTATGTCTGGTAGAATTCAGCTGTGAACTCATCTGAACCTGGGCTTCTTTTGGTCGGTAGGCTATTAATTGCTGCCTCAATTTCAGCCCCTGTTATTTGTCTATTCAAGGTTTTGACTTCTTCCTAGTTTAGGCTTGGGAGGGTGCAATTGTCCAGGAATTTATCCATTTCTTTCAGGTTTACTGATTTATGTGCATAGAGTTGTTTGTAGTAATCTCTGATGGTGTTTTATATTTCTGTGGAATCTGTGGTGATATCCCCTTTATCATTTTTTATTGCATCTATTCTTCTCACTTTTCTTTTTTATTAGTCTGGCTACAGGTCTATTTTGTTGATCTTTTCAAAAAAACAGCTCCTGGATGTATTGATTTTTTTGAAGAGTTTTTTTGTGTCTCTATCTCCTTTAGTTCTGCTCTGATCTTAGTTATTTCTTGTCTTTTGCTAGCTTTTGGGTTTTTTTGATCTTGCTTCTATAGCTCTTTCAATTTTGATGATAGGGTGTCGATTTTAGATCTTTCCTTGCTTCTCATGTGGGCATTTATTGCTATAAATTTTCCTCTAGACACTGCTTTAAATGTGTCCCAGAGATTCTGATACATTTTGTCTTTGTTCTCATTGGTTTAGAAGAACATCTTTATTTCTGCTGTCATTTCATAGTTTATCCAGTCAGCATTCAAGAGCCAGTTGTTCAGTTTCCATGGAGTTGTGCAGTTAGTTTCTTAATCCTGAGTTCTAATTTGATCGCATTGTGGTCTGAGAGACTGTTTGTTATGATATCAGTTCTTTTGCATTTGCTGAGGAGTGATTTACTTCCCATCATGTGGTCAATTTTAGAGTAGGTGCCATGGATTGCTGAGTAGAATGTATATTCTGTGGATTTGTGGTGGAGATTTCTGTAGATGTCTATTAGGTCTGCTTGGTCTAGATCTGAGTTCAAGTCCTGGATATCCTTGTTATTTTTCTGTCTCATTGATCTGTCTAATATTGACAGTGGAGTGTTAAAGTCTCCCACCATTATTGTGTGGGAGTTTAAGTCTCTTTGTAGGTCATTAAGAACTTGCTTTATGTATCTGGGTGCTCCTGTATTGGGTGTGTATATATTTAAGATCATTAGCTCTTCTTGTTGCATTGATCCTTTTACTCTTATGTAATGCTCTTCTTTGTCTCTTTTGATCTTTGTTGGTTTAAAGTCTATTTTGTCAGAGACTAAGATTACAACTCCTGCTTTTTTTTTTTCTCTCTCTCTCTCCATTTGCTTGGTAAATCTTCCTCTATTCCTTTATTTTGAGCCTATGTGTGTCCTTGAATGTGAGATGGGTTTTCTGGATAGAGCCCACCTATAGTTTTTGACTTTTTATCCAATTTGCCAGTCTGTGTCTTTTGATTGGGGCATTTAGCCCATTTACATTTAAGGTTAATATTGTTATGTGTGAATTTGATCCTGCTATTTTGATGCTAGCTGGTTGTTCTGCCCATTAGTTGATGGAATTTCTTCATTGTGTAGCTGCTCTTTACCATTTGGTACGTTTTTGGAGTGGCTGGTACTGGTCGTTCCTTTCTATGTTTAGTGTTTCTTTCAGGAGCTCTTGTAAGGCAGGCCTGGTGGTGATGAAATCTCTGAGCAATTGCTTGTTCATAAAGGATTTTATTTCTCCTTTGCTTATGAAGCTTAGTTTGGCTGGATATGAAATTCTAGGTTGAAAGTTCTTTTCTATAAGGATGTTGAATATTGGACCCCACTCTCTTCTGACTTGTAGGGTTTCTGTAGAGAGATTCACTTTAATCTGATGGGCTTTCCTTTGTGGATAACCTGACCTTTCTCTCTGGCTGCTCTTAGCATTTTCTCCTTCATTTCAATCCTGGTGAATCTGACAATTATGTGCCTTGGGGTTGCTCTTCTTTAGGAATATCTTTGTGGTGTTCTCTGTATTTCTTGGACTTGAATATTGGCCTGCCTTGCTACGTTGGGGAAGTTCTCCTGAATAACATCCTCAACAGAGTTTTCCAGCTTGGATTCATTCTCTCTGTCACATTCAAGTACACCTATCAAATGTAGATTAGGTCTTTTCACATAATCCCATATTTCTTGGAGGCTTTGTTCATTTCTTTTTACTCTTTTTTCTCTAATCTTGCCCTATCATTTTATTTCATTGAGTTGATCTTCAGTCTGTGATATCCTTTCTTCTGCTTGATCTATTCGGCTATTGAAACTTGTGTATGCTTCTCAAAGTTGTCATGTTGTGTTTTTCAGCTCCATCAATTCATTTATATTCTTCTCTAAGCTGTTTATTCTCCTTAGCAAATGTCAAACCTTTCTTCAAGGTTCTTAGTTTCTTTACATTGGGTTAGAACGTCTTCTTTTAGCTCAGAGAAGTTTGTTATTACCCACTTTCTGAAACCTGTTTCTGTCAATTCATCAGACTCATTCTCTATCCAGCTTTGTTCCCTTGCTGGTGAGGAGTTGAGATCCCTTGGAGGAGAAGAGGCATTCTGGTTTTTGATGTTTTCATCCTTTTTGCACTGGTTTCTTCCCGTATTTGTGGATTTATCTACCTGTGGTCTTTGTAGTTGGTGATTTTTGGATGGGGTCTCTGAGTGGACTTATTTTTTGTTGATGATGAAGGTATTTCTTTCTGATTTTTATTTTTCCTTCTAGCAGTCAGGAACATCTGCTGTACGACAGCTAGAGGTCCACTTCAGACCCTGCTTGCCTGGGGATCACCTGCAGTAGCTGCAGAACAGTAAGGGTTGCTGCCAGTTTCTTCTTCTGTTATCTTTGTCCCAGAGGATATCTGCCAGATATCAGTCTGAGCTCTCCTTTATGAGGTGTCTCTTTGGATATATGGGGGTTGTGGAGCTGCTTGAGGAGACAGTCTGTCCCTTATAGGAGCTCAAGTGCTGAGCTGTGAGCACTGTTGTTCCATTCAGAGCTGTTGGGCAGGTACATTTAAGTCTGCTGCAGTGGAACTCATAACCGTTTTTTTTGTTTTGTTTTGTTTTTGTTTTCCCCAGGTGCTCTGTCCTGGGAAGGTGGGGCTTTATTTATAAGTTCCTGAAGTGCTGCTGCCTTTTTTCAGAGATGCCCTGCCCAGCAAGGAGGTAGCCTAGTCACAGTCTGCTAGCAGAGGCATTGCTTAGCTGCCGTGGGCTCTGCCCAGCTGCTGTGTGAACTTCCTTACAGTTTTGTTTATAGAGGTATAGTTAGAATTGCCTCTGTAATGGCAGACTGCCTCAATGATGGCAGACTGCCTCGGTAATGGTGGACTGCCTCAGTAATGGTGGACTGCCTCAGTAATGGTGGACTGCCTCAGTAGTGGAGGACTGCCTCAGTAATGGTGGATGCCCTTCTTCCCACAGAGTTGGACATCCCAGGTCCTGCTGTGCTTGCTGTGAAACTCTTCATCCAGAGAGTTTCAGATTGTTGGTCTTTGTGGGGATGGGACCCGCTGAGCCAGATCACCTGGCTCCCTGTTTCAGCCCCCTTTTTTTCAGTTGAATGGGTGACTCTGTCTCCCAGGCATTCCAGGCACCAGTTGAAATGGCTGCCCAGATTTGTGGGAGTTTTTGTGCAGAGACCCACTTCACTGGCTGAAACAGCCATGCTGGAAACTCATGGTGCTTTTCTTCCCAAGAATCTCCTGGTCTGTGGACAGTAAAAACTCATTTGGAAATGCAGTGATCACTCACCCTCTGCGTTCTCACTGGGAACTGCACTCTAGAGCTGTTCATATTTGGCCATCTTCCCTCTGATTCATGATAATCTTATTAAAGATGACTTCTATTTGATAAATTGCTTCTCTCTCTCCTGTCAAGATTTTTCTTGATCTTTGTTTTCCGAAAGTCTGATAATAATGTCTCTTGGTCTGTGTCTCTTTGAATTCATCCTACTTAGAGATCATGGAGCTTCTTGGGTGTTTATATTAACATCTTTCATTAAATTTCAGAAATTTTCAGCTATTTTTTTAATGCTTTCTGTGCCCCTTTCTCTCTTTCCCCTCTCTCTCTCTCAATTTTTTTTGACAGAGTCCTGTTCTGTTACCCAGGTTGGAGTGCAGTGGCACAACCATGGGCTCACCGCAGTCTCAACCTCTTCAGGTCAAGCAATCCTCCCACCTCAACTGTCCGAGTACCTATGACTACAGACACATGCCACCATGCCCAGATAATTTTTTAAATATTTTGTAGAGATGAGGTCTCCGTTGTCATCAGGGATTCTCCTCTTCTATATCTGAAATTCCCACAATGGATAGATTGGTCTAATTGATGGTGTCCCACAGGTCCCTTAGGTTTGTAAGATAGTGTCTGTTTTGCCCACTCTGGCTCCCATAAGTAGTGTGAAGTTTGCTCCAGGAACGTGTGCAAAACTGTCTTTCACAATGCTAGAGATCGAGAATGGGTTGTGGCTACTGTTTTAATTGCTAAAATTGACTGAAATTAACTGAGTATACTGTCTAAGCCTTCGCCTGGAAGTTTTAAGCCTTCAATAGACTTCAGAGTTCCAAAATAGTTACACCAGACATACTCTGCCATTGCAATTGTTGTCCAGGTGGGGAGAGAGATTCTTGGTGCTTCCTATTCTGCCGTCTTCCCAGAAATCCTTCTTCATGTATGCAATTTCTTATAGAGCACTTGTTTTCAATTTTTTTTAAAATTTGAACTTTTATTTTAGATACAGGCATACATGTGCAGACTTGTTACATGGGAACATAGTACAATACTGAGGTTTAGAGAAAGAACCCCATCATTCAGGTAGTGAGCATAGTACCCAATGGATAGTTTTTTAAACTCCACCCCCTCCACCCTCTAGTATTCCACAGTGTCTACTATTCCCAGATTTATGTCCATGTATGCTTGGTGTTTAACTCCCACTTACAGGTGAGAATATGTGATGCTTGGTTTTCTGTTCTTACATTAATTTGCTTATGGTTTTCAGTTCCATGCATGTTACTACAGATTACATGATTTCATTATTTTTTATGACTGTAGTGTTTTATGGTATGTATGTACCACATTTCCTTTATCCAATCCATCATTGATGGGCACCTGTGTTAATTCCATGTCTTTGCTATTGTGAATAGTGCTGCAGTGAACATACAAATATGTGTGTCTTTTTGGTGGAATAATTCAGTTTTCTTTTTGATATGTACCTAGTAATGGGATTGTGGGTCAACTAGTAGCTCTGTTTTAAGTTCTTTGAGAAATCTCCAGACGACTTTCCATAGTGGCTGAATTACTTTACATTCCCACTAACAGTGTATATGCATTTCCTTTTCTTTGCAGCCTCTCCAGCATCTGTTATTTTTCACTTTTTAGTAATAGCCATTCTGACTTGTGTGAAATGGTGTCTCCTGATTTTTATTTGCATTTCTCTATTGATTAGTGCAGTTGAGCATTTTTTTCATGTTTATTGGCCACTTGTGTGTCTTCTTTTGATATCTAGGAATGGAATTGCTGGTTCATATGGTAACTCTATGTTTACTTCTTTAGGAACTGCCAAACTATTTTTCAGTATCTCAATTACTTTTGTGAATATATTTTTTAATTGACAATTACTTGGGTGTCTACTAGTCACAAACATTCATTCCAGGAATGAATGATGTCTCTGCATCTCCTTGTTTTCTGTCTATATTGTTTTTAATCAGATACCACCACCCAATATTTCTGTGCAGAACAGTTTATGTGAAGTCCAATCAAGCTGAAGGCCATATCCCTTTTCTTATAATATTCAAATGAATCTTTGCTCAACTTTGCTGCTTTTTATACATGTCCACATCTAACTACAAATGCCCACTAAACAAAAAATTAGTGACTCCAGAAATGTAAATGTTTTAGCCTTAAATAAACTGGGCTACAGGTTCCATATGAATGCTTGTTACTTAACACGGGCATTCAGAATCTCAAAAAGCATTTAATAAGTGTATTTATTTTAATTCTATGACATTTTCAATTCTGCTTAAATATCTCTACTAATTATTATGCCATGGAAAAGTTTATGACTAACAGTTTACCTAAAGTTACAAGGAGCTGGGGAAAATTGCTGGACTGGCTGAGATAACTTATAGCCCGTTAATAAAATATACATCAAATAAAAACAAACATGTAATTCCTTCCCAATACCACAATGACTATGTTATTGACCAAATGAAATCTGAATTAGTCATAGAGACATCAGTTTATTTCCTACCATGTGGCACAATCAGCCTTTTAAATTCAAAATAATGCATTAATTTTGAGAGAAAATTGGATACCTTAAGTCTAACCAGTGCCTCCCTTTCTTGTATCATTTTATGAATTCTTGCCTGCTTTTGTGAGTTAATATATAGATATCTCATTTGTCTTGTGATTTAACATTAAAATAAGGAATATACTAAGTGTTAAAATAAGAGTCAATAAATGTGATCTTCCCTCATGATTTTAACAAGTAAGATAGCCCACAGGGAATAATTTCAGGCTATATTTAGTGGATTAAATAGCACCGGGCATACTATAAAGAAGCCAATTCAATCCAAGTGTCATTGAGATAGACTTCAACTAAATACCAGAATTATCAGTTGAACCACTTACTTTAATTTAATAATCAAACTTGGCAGGGCAGGGTGTTGCTGTTCTTGGAGACTTGTTCAATTGTCCTCTGGGCAGAACCTCTGTGCTATGACACAGAAGCTGGGGGAGGGAAATGGGAATGAATGCCACAGACTAGTATAGATCTGCAGCAGCCCAGAGCTGGAAGAGATGGGATCTGGGGATGTTCACAGGCTGCAGGTCTCCCAGACATAGTGACACACAGCTATGGGGAAATGAGGGGCTGCATTCTTTCCTAGCCGTCCTGCCTGAGCCCTTCTTACAGAACAGGACCCAGAAGTTGGGGAACATTGAGATATTGCTTATTTAGCATCTTCAGATCCCCACTGGAATAGCTGCTTCAAGACAGAGCTGGGAGGAAGTTTGGGGATGTCATTCTTAGATAAATTCTGACTTCTTACTGTTCTCATGGAGTCCAATTAATGTTGATAAATAAATGACTCCTAATTTGTTGTAAGCCCTTGGATCAATCTACAGAGACTGAATGATTGTCTTTAGTAGTTTTTAATGGTTTAGGATCTGTCTCTTTGAGGGAGATCCTTCACCTAACCCCTCATAACACCTTTCAAGAAGCCCCGTCTCTCAGAGTTTTAGGATTGGTTTTGCAACCTTCTAAACTCTCAAACCTTGGACAAGTCACATTGACTCAGTTTCTTTAGCTGTGCCTCAGTTTCTTCATCTGTATAATAGAGGTAATAATAGTATCTACTTTACTGAGTTGTTGTGGGGATTCATGGATTTCATTTTTGCAATACATTTTTTAATACATTTTGTAACACATTTAGAATATTGCCTAGTAGATTGCCTAGTTTTGCTACTCTGAAACTGGCTATTTTCCTGGTCTAAGGAGCAAGTTGAAGATACTTATCAGCACCGATATGCACATACTCTAAAGATTTTTACTCAACATTTGAACATCTAAGATAGAAGTTACTCCAGTAGGAATGGTTCTCTGAAACTAGGGAGACACACACCTTCATTTCACTTTGATGTGAAAACCTACTCTCTACTTTAAAAAATATGGTCCAGTAAGTATCAAGTGCTAAACAGAGTAATCCTTTTTTTGCCCTGGAGAAGGAAAAGGGAAGTGAGATGGAGAGAATACAGTCACATGCCACATATTGAAGTTTTGGTCAGCGATGGCCCACGTATAAGACAGTGGATGCACAATTCTTTTTATTTTTATAACTTTGGTGTCACCTAAGTGAACAGAGTTTAAAAGTAGTGTACGGTAATAATGTCCTAGGCCTTCACATTCACTCATCACTCACTCACTGACTCACCCAGAGCAACTTCCAGTGCTTCAAGCTTCCTTCATGCTAAGTGCCCTATACAGATGGACCATGTTTTTCCTTTTATACTGTGCTATTACTGTACCTTGTTAATGTTTAGATATGTTTAGATACACAAATATTTACTTACTACTGTGTTATGATCACCTACAGTATTCAGTACAGTAACATGCCGTATGGGTTTACAGCCTAGGAGCAATAGGTTGTGCTATTTAGCCTAGTTTTGTGGTAGGTTGTGCTATCTAGGTTTGTGCAAGTGTATTCTGTCATTTTCACACAATGACGAAATTGACTAATAACACATTCCACAGAACAATCCCCATGGTTAGGTGACATATGACTGTATTTAAGTGTTCTCTTTTTTATTTATTTTTTTTTTTTGAGATGGAGTCTTGCTCTGTCACCCAGGCTGGAGTTCAGTGGTGCAGTCTTGGCTCACTGCAACCTCTGCCTCTCAGGCTCAAGCGATTCTCCTGCTTCAGCCTCCTGGGTAGCTGGGACTACAGGCGAATGCCACCACTCCCAGCTAATTTTTTGTATTTTTAGTAGAGATGGGGTTTCATGATGTTGGCCAGGGTGGTCTCAAACTCCTGACCTCAGGTATTCCACCCACCTCGGCCTCCCAAAGTGCTGGGATTACAGGTGTGAAACAGTGTGCCCAGCCTTGTGTTCTCTTTAATATGCCACATTTATGGGAAAATGTAAATGCTAAAATTACATTATGGGAAATGTAAACCGCAGGAAGATATGAAGGAGTGGGACTAATAATCTTCATTTCTGAGCACAAATTCGTGAATACATTTGATACATTTTTACTTCATTGTGCTTAGTTTTGTTTCCATGTACTTTACTTGCAACTCTGTCAAAGAACGTGCAAAAATTCTTTGATAAGCCCAGTAACAAAGACTTTTAATGGATACATCAATACACTTGTTTTTTCCTTATGTCAGTGATAAACTTTTATGGTTGCATTTAAATGTGCATTTTTCTCTATGCTTCAATAAGCCTGCATCAAGGTTATCTGCAAAGTAGAGACCAGACAGCATCTACAGAATCACTTAAACCTAACTGGCAAAGGAAAACTTAGCACAGTAAAGAAAATAACTCATCAAAAGATTTAAAGAAAAGATTTAGGTTCACATGTACCCCAAAACCTAAAATGCAATAAAAATAAATAATTAATAAATAAATAAATAAAAGATTTAATGTATAGACCAAATAACTGTGATGATAAGCCCTTTAAAAGACTGAAAAATATCCTTGGGTTAAAAACAATTACAGAAATAACATGAAAGAGAAACTAATAAAATGCTTACTTAAAGAATATTACCAACATAAATATTTTACTATGGTTTTAAACTAACTTCATAGCTTAACTTTGTTTTAGGTTCAATTTATTTTTAATAATTTTATATTCATTTGATAATATTCTCTTTACAAAACTATTTTTAAATCATAATTTCTTTATAAATCTGACCTATAATGCAACATTCATAGCACATACTCAGTCTTTTCTAGGTGCTTCTCTATACTTCCCTTGTGTCATAAACAAACTTTATGAGGATAGTAGTAATTTATTTCTGGCATTTCTTTGAGACCATATAGCTCCTTGTGTTTTCTATTTATTTTCAGTATTGATAAAGGGTAGGGTAATGGTAGAATAGAGAAGTATACCAATGGCACAGTAAAGCTCCCTTGTCCTTGTGAATTAGTAAAGTCGATTCTGCAGTTAAGGATTCCAAAGTTCTGTTAAAGAAAAAAATTAAACAAACAAATAAATAAACTAGTGGATTAGAAAACACACTTGACACAAGAAGATATTAGTCTTTTTCAGGTTCTTCCATATAGTAATTGCACAGTTTAGGGCTTGACATTCGAAGACACTGTGCCTCAATCTTCTAATCTACAAAATGAGAGAGTTGGTAATATCAGGACCCAAAACTGACTGGTCCCAGACATTAGAATTGCCTGAAGGCACTCTAAAAAGGGAGTCCTAGGAACCACTCAGGAGGTGCTGAATCTAGGGAAGTAGGTTATGGGAATCTGTCTTATAATTTATAGACTGGTTCTTGAAAAGCCGTATAAATGGATCTACACTTTAGATATATTGAGTTACATAAAATCTAAAATTCCTTTACAGAGAACTGCAGTTATGTAAAAGGTGAAAATGGTAAACATCAAAGCATTTCCCTTCACTTTTCTGTCCTCACTTTTGTGGTGGATACTCTCTGCCAGCATATTTTTCAAGACCTTTTAGAAACCTCTCTAAAGTCCAGGGACAAAAGCTGGAAGTTGGAAGTAGAAGTCATTTCTAGACATAAAGTGGCTCCAGAGACCTGAGTAGCAGGAATTCATGGATCTTCACCCTGATTTAGATCACCAAGAGACTCAACTGCGCTCTGCCCATCCATGACTCCATCTACCGTCTGGCCAACTTGTTCCCACATTTCAGTGGGAATGCCAGAAAGAGGGAATCTAATTGATTCCACTCAACTATTAATTCCACTCCACACAATCAACCATAGATGGCCTGACCTTGAGTTGGGTACATACTGCAGGTAATCAACTGCTACACTTGTGTATATAATGACCCAGGGCTATCCGTCTGCCAGGGTCTGTGGGTAAGGCAGATTCAGCTGGCATATTCTTCTCAGGTACAGTTAATAATCCAGTTTTTTTTTTTTTCTTTTTAACAGGTCAGTATTATTAGGGTCATGTAGAAAAAAACTTAATGCTTCATTTTTGTATGTAATATTGGTAATTCATGTACCAAACTTTCACATACATTATGACATCCTGTGGAAAAATCCATATTACCAAAATACTAAACCATACAATAACCTAGACTTTTTCAGGGAACTCATGAGATAAAGATTAACTTGTGCTACCTTGGGTCCAGTTTAAATTTTATGACTCTTTGTGTAATGAAGGTGTAAACTACACAAAAGCTGAGATACGCTGCCATTAAGAGGGTGTGGTGTCTCATTCATATATTAGATAAGCATAAATTTCCTTCCCTTTGCTCCACAGAGCTGAGGAGAAAGGGACCAATTCATAAATTTACAACAAGAAACCTGATGAAGGTTAGTGCTCCACTCTCATGCCTGCCAGCTGTTGCTAGCTCAATCAGAACAGCCTGTTACTAGTCTCCAATTTAAGTACACTTAGAAGATCACAAACATTATCTTATTCCCTTAGAATTGGCATTCAACTTTCCGACTGCTTCTCAAAATCACAGTCCATTCTCCATTCCAGAATTAAAACTAAATTGGATATTTTTATTTCTTTCCACGGCTAACACATTGCTGGGTACCATTTGTTATCAAGGCATTGCACAAGCTGTTCCCAGTTTAATGACTATTTGTGCCAGACCATAAATTTCAAGGTCAGCTCAAAGTCACGCAGCACTGTGCCAGAGGATGCAGGAGTCTGTGAGTGAACTTCCTTGGCAGTTATTTCCAAATGATATTTCCACATTCTTCTTCTGGGGTTCTATATGAGAGTAAAAGGGGTGTTCACGCAGATGTCCCCATGACAAGAGCACAGCTTTAAAAAGATTGTATTATTGTTCTAGTTTCACACTGTCTCTTTAATTTATGGAAATACCATATTAATCTAAAGTCAAGATACTTATTTAAATGTTTGCAGATAAAATCTGTCATCTGAAAATGCACCAGGGCTGAATCTGAGCTTTATGAGTGAGGTCCTGGCTATGTCTACACACACAGAATAACAGAAGTTAGTCTTGTAGTATGGTTCATGCTTATCTTTAAGATCGATGTAGTTTACTGCATGATTTATTTTGCTAAAGTGATCAGTATTGATCATGAAGACACACTAAGTTAATGTATCAGCAATTTAGTTCCTACACGCATGCATCCTCAGCCATCATCCACCAGATGCTGCCAGGGTAGATACTGGGCATTTCAGAAGGCACAGTCATCATTCCAGGCCAGTGGGGTATCATTTTGTTAAATGCAGTGGCTGCATTAGTTTGTTTCGCAGAGATACTCCTGGATATATATTCAGGAGAATAGAAAAGATAAGACATAGTTTTTTTAAAAATCAAATTTCTTTTTTTTTTTTTTTTTTTTTTTTTTTGAGACGGAGTTTCGCTCTTGTTACCCAGGCTGGAGTGCAATGGCGCAATCTCGGCTCACCGCAACCTCCGCCTCCTGGGTTCAGGCAATTCTCCTGCCTCAGCCTCCTGAGTAGCTGGGATTACAGGCACGCACCACCGTGCCCAGCTAATTTTTATATTTTTAGTAGAGTCGGGGTTTCATCCATGATGAAACCAGGATGGTCTCGATCTCTTGACCTCGTGATCCACCCGCCTTGGCCTCCCAAAGTGCTGGGATTACAGGCGTGAGCCACCGCACCCGGCTCAAAAATCAAATTTCTTTAGTCAGCAATCAAAATGTCCAGTGCCTTGTGATAAGCAAAACTTTGAACTTGGCTTAAACTTGAAGCCTCAGAGCACACACACACTCCTCTAACCTGTGTTTGGGCTTCCTGAAGATGTGAACCCAGTGCTCAGAGGAGGGAATAGAGACAACTTCTCTCCTTCCTTACCCAGCACAGGATTTCTCCTTTCTCTTCTCAGATAGTCCTGCTGGGTTTGGAGTGTAGGGAGAGAGAGGAGGCAGTGTCACAGCCCAGTTCTTATTTCAGAGATGCAGGGCTTTCCCTGACTGTTGGTGGGTTAGACTATTTGCTGGGTTCTTCTTGTCCCTGGGGACCTCTGACTTGCTGTTGTGTGGATGGAGATGATTCCTTCACCTCCTTCCTCCTCCCTTCACTTCCTCCTCCTCCCTTCACCTCCTCCTCTTCCTTAAGCCTTCTTCACTCCCTAGGGATCCTGTGACACTGTTAACTTCTCTGTTAAGGTCTGTTCACTCTCTTGCTCACACAAATCAGATGCTTGGGCCCAGCAGACCCTAGGAGTAAAGGCTACACCATGTGCCATGTCTCTGAGTCCCCCCTCACCAGCTGATATCTCAGGCAATTGATGGAACTGCCCCTATGCAATCTTGATTTTAAACAGCATTTAACTTTGAACTAAAAACTCCACTCAGAGACAAAATACAACATCATGAGTGGCCCAAAATAACTTTAGGTCACTTCTCATATATCACATGGAAGGCCACAAACTTACTGACCCAAGTAGATAACTATAGACAGTCTCTAGGATTGTACCATTTTCAGAGTAAGGGCGGGATCTCCTTTATTTGATTACATCCATTTTAACTTGTTGTTCTTATCTCATATTTGTTAACTAGATTGAATAAATGCTTCATTTAACTTGGGCAGAGGAAATGACTGGTCCACATTGTGGATTTTCTGGGGAGTGTGGCTGTGACTTGGAGGCAGAGGCTCAGTCCTTTCCCACATGACTTCTGACATGATGTATAAAAGGGTGCATGGTCTCATATTGTGTTGGTTTTTCTCTTTTTCTATTTTAGTCAAATGTTGAGCATCTTCAAAATAAGCAAACTCCAGGGGGTAATTTTCTGTTGTCAAATGTAAGCATTGTTTTTTAAAAATGTAAACATTTTTAACTTAGATAGTTACAGATTCTCAAATAATGTGTTTTGGCTCATAAATGTTTGTAATTTGAGGTTTAGGAATACACCACTGATACCAGAATTTTCTTCACTGTGGTTGTGTGTGTGTGTGTGTGTGTGTGTGTGTGTGTGTTTTCTGTCAGTCGATTTCTGGAAAGAGTTTGACAACTTTGCCTGCCAAGTTTTTCTTTGCAAAAGTTTAATCCCATGCAATTCCTGTGAATGAAACTGCTGATATTGGCCAGTGTTGCCATATTTTCCATATAATGTTGTTAAAATTCTACTAACTGCTATTTTACTTGTTAGTTTATCGTAGGAAAAGCAGATTTTATTTCTATTTAGTTTCAAAAATATCTTCACAACTTTTTGAAGAAGTTTAAAATGCTTCGGTATATATTTTTGGTTATGTTGTAAATCAAAAGTCTCACGTTTGAATTTAATTTTAAGAATATATGACAGTTACAGTATAAATATAGTGATTTATTTTTGTTCAGATTTTGTAGTTCAGCAGCTCCTAAATAGAAACACACATTCTAATTAGTTTTCAAATTTCAATTAGAATGCTCTAATAATTCTTAGCTTTCTGACATTTCATTTGGCAAGAGAAATAACTGTAGTAAAATTCTTGTGTAAAAGGCTACTAAGAGCAAAACATTAAAGGCACTGAGTTAACTAATGCAACTAAATGTAAATTTATATTCTTTATGGCTCTAATTATTTGTTAATTAGATGCCAATTGACTTCTAAAGCCTATTTACTGAGGTGGAACAACAAAGATATGTCTATTACCGTATATACTTGTTTGTCAAGAACTATGCCCTTCATAATTAAGTGTTATTGCTTAAACATGAATATCTTCCTCTAGAAATCAGATTTGCATATTCATTCTATCACAGAGGAGCTTCATTCTTAGTGGCAGCATGTATGTTTTCTCTTCAGTAACCAAGCTATGGTTATCATGGTCCCAAAGTACTAGGGTGAGACCAATTCTCATTCTGCTTTTAGAGGTACACATGCTCAAAAACGTTGGTTTATTTTACATTTCATACTGGAAATTTAGAAAGCAATGCTTTTCAGAAAAACAAGTATACTTACTATAGTACATACAGTTTACACAATACACATTAAAAATTCCTCTTTCTCTTTAATCTTGGGATGTATAAAAGGAAAATTTTAAGTATATCAGGCATATAAGATTTTTGAGAACTGTTATCCAGAGCACTGTCTAAAAGAAATTTTGAGCTTTTAATGTGTGGATGGAAAACATTTAGCTCCTCCACATGAATTCTTCTTGCTTTTAGACACCATGATTCTTGTGGAATGAAGATTGTGTAGACTAAAATTTTCTCGACTTGAGGAACACAGCCAGAAATGTGCTTCCTAACAAACTACATTTCTGGTGTAGAATGTTCTCCAAGTTGCAGGAAGAAATGTCAACATCATAAAGACTGTAAGGTTGAAACTGGAAAGGGCCCAATAGTGCCACAGATGCTTTTGTTTAGTAAAGGGGGATATCATGAAGCTGCATTTCACTATAGTGAACTTCTAGAACACAAAGACTATTATTTTCTACATGAAAAATAGTTGATATACAGAGTGCAATATGCTGTGTTAGAAAATAAGAGGAATAGGAAGCAGAGGAAGAATTTTAGAGATCCTTACTTTCTAATTATTTTTTCTTTGTAAATGAAATTCAATCTATGTGTCTCAGCCCTATTATCAATGATGCAGCTTACCCTCTTTCACCCCAACTTTTCCTTTCCAACCATCAGGCATAAACACTAAGAGAAAAAATAAAAAACTAAACCACACACACATGAACACACACAACAACAAGATATGGCTTTGATTTGCTTTTCGGATGTTTATTTTACCAATGTTTTTTGTGATATCTATCATATAGTCTTTACTTAGCGCCACATCCTTACTCTGATGTAAAATTATATTTAAACATAAAGTCCTTTATTTCAGGAAATAGTACACTAATTAATGCCAAATAACTTGGAGTTGCTTCCTGAATTTGAGAAGAGTAAATAGTTCTTTTGCAAGAATATATCTAAACAAAGAGAGAGTTAAAGGTTTGGAGAGAATGAATGGAGATTCTTTGTGAACAATCAGCAAACATGTAATATATTAAAGGGTATCAGGTCCAAAAAGGATTAAATCTATCAGTTTATGCTGTATTTGAAAACAATATTACAGGAACAGACCAATCTTTCTACAATTTTAAAATACGATTTAAATAGATACTTTATTAGTTACTTTTTGCCTTGTAACATGTCACTTCTAAAGTTAGAAGCTTAAAACAACGTATGTTTACTGTCTCATTGTTTCTGAGGGTCAGAAATCTGGGCATGCTTCATATGGGTTGTCTATCTCAGGGTCTCTCTGTTGACTATAATCAAGGTGTTGGCTGGAACCATGGTCTCATCTGAAGGCTCAAGTGAAAAAGAACCTGCTTCCAAGCTCATTCAAACATTTGTTGGCAGGATTCAGTCCCCTCATGGGCTATTGGACTAAAGACCTCTGTTCTTCACTGGCAATGGCCAGGGGCTACAATCAGCTTCTTGCCACATAGGTCTTTTTAACATGACAGCTTGCTTCATTAAAAGATGTAACCCAAGAAAGTAATAGAAAGAGGTCAGAAGGTTATAATCTTTGGTAATGTAATCATAAAAGTGATTATCTTCAAATATTTGCCATATTGTATTAATTCAAATAAGTCACAAGTTCTGGGCCACACTCAAGGAGGGAAGTTACACAAAGGCAAGAATACTCAGAGATGGGCATCACTGAGAAACATCTTTGGAAGTTCTGCACCACATAGTTTTGTACTATCATGTACTAACCTCTTTATTTAAATAAAACTTCTCCTTAGGAAGATTGCAAGGATAGATGCAATCTTTGTATTCACCCATACACAAAATCTCTGCTGCTTGGTGTGTCTATCCTATACCTGTTATGTTCATAGCAAACCAAAGAAAGATTAGTGGATTGTCTGGGTTTCTTTCACTGGCAGAGAAAAAGGCATCTCCTTAGCCATGACAAATAATTTCTGATTCAGAACAAATATTTTTAAATCTCTCTCTGCTCCTCTCCACCCACCTAACTTTCCATTCTCTGGTTTTCCACCCCCTGAATACAAAATCTACATCCATAATACCACTTCAATCATCAGGATATTTCTGAAACCTCCAAATAAAAGAGTGAATATTTCCTCAGAACCTTCCACACACTTGAATACAAATCATTTGTATTCTCCAAAACCTTCCCTGGGTGTTCTTCACACAACTACTTCTACCCTAGAATAAATGGTTGGTTAATGGGAAGAATATAAGGAGTAGAATAATATCTTTAACCCTTCCTGTGAGAAATATATTTTCCAGAAATGAGAGTATAATAATTCTAGAAGTGCTTTCAATCCTCAATTTCAGGCAATATGGCAGAGTTTACAAAGCCAAATTCTAAAAGTCAAGCAGCAAGTTATGCAACAGCAACCACAAATGAACAGTAAGGTTAGGAAAGCCATGAAGGAAGAAGGCAGAGCTCCCAGCAGAAAGAGAATCTGCCATGATATATCCCTTATTTCAACTTGAAGGAAATCTTTTTGGTAAGTTGTATGGAAAGAACTACTGGTCACATCTGGCATAAAACAGGGGTGGATGCTTACCTATCTGGATTGGGTTAGTTTCCGTTGTCTTAATAGACAATTAAATTGTGATTGTGATGATATCCAGAACATGCCACCCCAACATCTGCTGCTTGAGAATATTGATTATTTTTAGTTCTGGCAGAATAGCAGAAGCAAAAAGATACTCTGACCTTGTTTTTTTCTCTAGAAAGCAGTAGATAAAAATCCCATGTGAAAGGTATCCTCCCTGTACTAGAAGGAAGAAAGGCAGATTTATTACCAGAGATGGGGAGTTGGAGCTGAGAAAAATCTGTAAAAATATACTTGGTTAAATTAACCTGATATGGTTTGGATGTTTGTCCCATTCACATCTCATGTTGAAATATGATCCCTCACATTGGAGGTGATGCCTGGTGGGTGGTGTTTTGATCATGGGTGTTTTGATTTCATGAATGGCTTGCTACCATCCCTTAGCGATAAGTGTACTCTCGCTCTGAGTTCACACAAGATCTGATTGTTTAAAAGCATATAGGACCTCCCACTTCTCTCTCTTGCTCCTGCTCTGCCCATGTAACATGGCTGCTCCTGCTTCACCTTCTGCCATGAGTAAAATTTCCCTGAGACCTCCCCAGAAGCTAAGCAGATGCCAGCACCATGCTTGTGCAGTCTACTGAACCGTTAGCCAATTAAACCTCTTTTCTTCTTAAATTACCCAGTCTCAGGTATTCTTTCATTGCAATACAAGAATGAATGGCCTTATCTTCCTAGTCACTTTTCCACAGTTAACTGCTTTAGCCCAAACCTCTTTGTCTTGTCATCTTTTCATAAATCATGAATTCACTACCCTTTGTCCAGCCTGGTATATAACCTTTTGGACCTAACTGCTTCTTTGGGTCATTTTTCTTATAAAAGCTCCCATGTACATGTAAACATTAAAAAATAAAATGTGTGTGTATTTCTCCTGTTTATATACCTTATGTCAGTTTCATACTTAGGCCCAGCCAGAGATCCTAAGAGAGTAGAGAAAAAAATTATACCTCCCCTACAATCTCTTTTAACATATGAGTTAGGTCGCACTAACTAAACTCTTATGAAGAACAATCAGTCTGGCTATTGTATTTCACAGCTTCTCAGGGGTGTACTAGGATTTGTGTAGGAATTTCTGTTCAAGTTAACCCTTTCATTCAAATACTGTTTTCTGATGTTTCATTAAGAATGATAGAAAGTATAGGGCAAGACATGCAGCCCTCTGCTAATGAATTTTTTTTTTCTATTTTTTCTTTTTTTTTTTCTTTTTGAGATGTGATCTTGCTCTGTTGCCCAGGCTAGAGTGCAGTGGCACAATCTCAGCTTACTGCAACCTCTGCCTCCCAGGTTCAAGCAATTCTCCTGCCTCAGCCTCCCGAGTGGCACCTGCCACCACCCCAGCTAATTTTCGTGTGTGTGTATTTTTAGTAGAGATAGGGTTTCACCATGTTGGCCAGGCTGGTCTTGAACTCCTGACCTCAAGTGATCTACCCACCTCAGCCTCCCAAAGTGCTAGGATTACAGGTGTGAACCACCACACCTGCTTCTAATGAAATTTTAATCCTCTTAACTATTAAAATCTCTGTTCTACTTAGATTGGTACAGATGTACGGCAGAAGTCACCATTATTCATCTTTAACTGATGTTTGATAAAACATGGCAATTACACACCCTAATAAAATATTTCTGTTTGGATAAATGTACCCATTAGTTGCACACACAAACCCAACTTCCTCTCTCCAAGATGATCACTATCTAAAAAGATGTCTTGGCATAAACATCTTGACTTTGCTCTGTCACGACTGTATAATTTCTGAATCAAACACTTTAAATTGTATTCAGAAGTTTTTTTGTTTCTCATCCATATCTGTCTAGACTCAGCCTGCCAACTTCACCCAACAGCTCGGCTTTCTACAATAATCACTTGTCTTCATCTATATTAACCATATTATTGTACTGTGGGTTACTTCCTCTTCTTTCTCATTTTTCTGTACAAAATGCCATTGAACAATATCTGTCATTATCAAGAGCTTTAAAAATGAAAGACTCTCCTCCTATCTGTTATAATATTGAAATCCCTGTAACTCTTAGATACCTCCGACAACCAATATTATTGAAATCACATTTCAATAATATTGAAATCTCCATAAGTCTCAGTAATCCCAGCTACTTGGGAGGCTGAGGCAGGAGAATCGCTTGAACCAGGGTGACAGAGGTTGCAGTGAGCCAAGATCGAGCCACTGCACTCCTGCCTGGGTGACAAAGTGAGACTCTGTCTCAAAAAAAAAAAAAAAAAGAAAATTCAACCCCAAACAAATTTTTTCAGAATTTGGGACTCTCCAGCTTCCTGTTGTAACTTTCTCCAGTCTTTCTCCAGTCTTTTTGGCCACCAGACTTTTTACCATATCTTCTGGGTCATTGTTTCCTGAATCTTATGGCTTTCTCTGTTTCTATCCTCTTAAGAAAAGATTTGTAAATGGTAAACTTTGTGAATCTTGCCAGTATGAAAAGGTCTACTCTCATGCTGTTGTCAATAATTTAGCTCAGTACATAATTCAAGAAGCATGTGGAAGAACTGCTCACAAATTCTCAATAAATCCAGTTTTAAGTCCCATACCACATTCTACCTTATGTTATAAGGTTATAAGTAGCATTTCTAAGTTCCATGGCTCACTCAGTAGTTGGATGCCCTTCAAGCAGGTTGTGGCTTCTTCTCCCTATTTCATGTGTCTCATCCCTCCATCAGCTTACCATCCAACATTTTATTGGAAACTTCTTTATCATTTTCTTTTCTGTTGTGTGTTTATTCATATTTGTTTTTTGGATTTTGTGTTGTTGTTGTTTTGAGACTGAGTTTTTTCTCTGTCACACAGGCTGGAGTGCAGTGGCACAATCTCGGCTTACCGCAACCTCTGCCTCCAAGTTCAAGCAATTCTCCTGCCTCAGCCTCCTCAGTAGCTGGAATTACAAGCATGTGCCTCCATGCCCAGCTAATTTTTGTATTTTTAGTAGAGACAGGGTTTCACCATGTTGGCCAGGCTGGTCTCAAACTCTTGACCATAAGTGAACTGTCTGCCTCGGCCTCCCAAAGTGCTGGGATTACAGGTGTGAGCCACTGTTCCCAGCCATTGATGCATATTTTTTCTTTACTATGATTTTCAAAGATATTTTGTTTTAAAACAAAAACTCATTTTAACGTAGAATGTTATCCAAATATTGACTTTTATTTATTTATTGTATCTATTTCATTTATTATTGAAGTAACTAGAGTCTAACTTTTTGCTAGGACTCAACATTTATTCAATTATAGAAGAAAATCTAAGAAAGCATACTGTCATTTTTACTTTAGAACTAGCTATTAATAACCTTTTCACAGTTTAACTGAATTGGCATGATAACTGAATTGGCTCTCAAGTCAAATATATTTGGGCTCAAATTCTTGTTCCTCTACTGATGAGCCCTGTAGCTTTGGGCTTGTTGCTTATCCATCTGAAAATATAATTTATCTTGACCTATCTTGGAAGGATTAAAGGAGATTAATATGTTAAATACCCAGCACTACCCATGCCTGATACATGTGTGCTGAAAAAAAAGGTTAGTTCCGTTGTCTAATTTATTTTATTTTTCTACACCTTTATTTATTCTGCAGACAATACTGATAATAGTCAATATTTTCTAGTAAATTTTTCTTTCTTTATTCCCATGATCATAACCCTAATCCAGAACTTGTTATTTCTGTCTAAACAACCTGATATTTACATCACTAGACACTTTCAGTTTTAAACTCCAAACCATCAGTTTGAACTTCTGGAAGTAAGTACAGCTCTCCTTAGGTCACCTGTGTTACTTTTCTGCCCAAATATCTTCACGTTTTATCTACTAAATTCAGTGCAAATCTTTTGACTACCTCCCTGGCAACCAGTAAACTAACCCCCTACCTCCATTCTAGATTTGGGTCATATGTTTGATAAATAAATGTACCCTCTATGCCAATAAAACTTGATATTTCATTATTCTCTATTTTTTAACTGAAATATACAACTTAAAACCTGACCTGTCAAAATCCTATCTGGCTTTTAAGCTCAGTTTGCACCATACTCCATAAATCCTTCAAAATCTTCAAGGCAGAAATGTGCTCTCACTCCTTAGAAACCTCAAGGCATGCTATTTGAATTTCCTTAAACACATAATTATAGTATTCACCATAATTGTTTCTCAACATACTTCAACCCACCTATTACATTGTATGTTATTTAGAGGTAGGAGCCAAATCTTATTTATTTTTATATTTTTCCATAGTGTCCACTGTAGTATCTTGTACTTAATAGAAATCAATCATTATTTTTTGAATGAATGAACAAATGAACATGTAGGTAAATGCTCCCATATGCTTTATGCGTGATCATTTGTCTTAATATCCAAGTTAACCTTTTAATATTTATATAAAATTGCTATTTAAAAAACATATTTTTTTTTAATTTGAGGAAGAAAAGTAGTATTTTTTGAGTGGCCACACTGTCGCAAACAATATGCTACACTTTTTCTTGAAGCATGTGACCTCATTTTTGTCAGCATTACAAACTATGATATGATATTATTAGGGCTACTGTTTTTTCATTTGGGGAAACCATAGTGCTTAAATAATGCTTTAGATCATAGCTTGGAAGTTGCAGAACTAAGACTGAAATTCAGATCTTTCTGAGTTGAAATTACATGTTCTTGGCATAATGCTACACATTCTGCTTCATGGCATGACTCAGTATCAACCAAGGTTTTATATTCTGAGTCCAAAGGGTATGCATTTTGTCCCTCACTGCTTCTACCACTGTATTTTGCATAAAACAAGTACTCAATAAATATTTCATGATGACTAACGAAGCCTAAACCATCAAATAATGTTAAGTATTGGCTGCTTTATACAAGCGAAGACTCATCATAGAAAATTCAACCCCAGCCGGGCGCGGTGGCTCACGCTTGTAATTCCAGCACTTTGGGAGGCTGAGGCTGGTGGATCACGAGGTCAGGTGTTCAAGACCAGCCTGGCCAAGATGGTGAAACCCCATCTCTACTAAAAATACAAAAATTATCCAGGCACAGTGGCAGGAGCCTGTAATCCCAGCTACTTGGGAGGCTGAGGCAGGAGAATCACTTGAACTAGGGAGGCAGAGGTTGCAGTAAGCCGAGATCGAGCCGCTGCACTCCAGCCTGAGTGACAAAGTGAGACTCCACCTCAAAAAAAAAAAGAAAATTCAACCCCAAACATTTTTTTTCAGAATTTGAGACTCATACATTTAGTCAGCAAATATTATTTGAGAGAATATTGTTTACACACACACACAAAATAATGTATTGACCTTGCCACTGGGAGCTCAACAATAATAGTTTCAAAAGCCGTAAGATTAAATAGTACACGGTTATATAGCACTAAACTACATGCAAGGTACTGTTCTATGTTCTTTGGACATACCAACTCTTTCAAGTTGGAACAATTAATATCTCATTTTGGGAAATGGGAAAACTGGACCTCAGAGTGTTTAAGTAACTTGCTCGATCATGCAACTAAAAACTTCTAGAATCGATAATTGATCCCAGGCAGCTTAGCTCTCCTACGTCTACTGTTTTCCTGACCACAACTAAAAGCTCAGATCCACACAAGAATTCAGGCCCACACGTGATTATTACAAGTTTACACATAAATATATCTTATTGATTTTTCCAATTTGAGAGAATGAAATATTGCTGTAAGAGTTCAGAAAACAAAGTGATTGTTTCTTACTGGGAAGTTAGGAAAAGCTTAATAGAAGCAACAGAATTTTCTGTAGACCTGAAGAACTGCGTAGATGTTCCGTAGAAGACCAGAAGAATTTGTACAGCAACACGAATAAGGCAAGAAGTGAAAAGGGGTTGGGTTTTGGTTCTAGTTTTGTTTTGTGTTTCTTAACATGAGGAACAAATCAATCTGGCCAAAGTAGCACTTCTAGGTAGGATATTAGTATCAAATAGGGGTAAAGAAACAGATTTGAAAGGACATAGCCCAATCAATGTGTCTAAACTTCAATCAATAGGCAGAATAGAGCTGTTGAAGACTCCATACCAGAGAAAGCTTATTAGTGATAATTTATACATATTAATATGGCAGAAATAAAAGGGTATGTGAATGGGGCAACCATGACAACATTTTATAGAAACAGAAGCAGCATTTTTATTTTTATTTTTTGAGACAGTGTCTTGCTCTGTCACCCAGACTGAAGTGCAGTGGCATGATCAACGCTCACTGCAGCCTCGACCTCCTGGGCTCAAGCCATCCTCTCGCCTCAACCTCCAGAGTAGCTAGAACTACAGACTCCTGTCGAATTTTTGTATTTTTTGTAGGAACAGGGCTTGGCCATGTTGCTCAAGATGGTCTCAAATTCCTAGGCTCAAGTGATCCATTCGCCTCAGCCTCCCTAAGTTTTGAAATTACAGGCATGAGACACCACACCCACCTCAGAAGCAGCATTTTTTATTTCCAGAAAATGAATTCAAAATGTTCTTTATAGTTTCGGGGAAAGCTGACAACCTAATATCCTCACATGGGCACAAAAAGGAAAATCCTAAACAAATGACAGAAGATAAGAAATATGTTCCCTATTGGATCGCTGAGTTGGAATAAGAGGGTGAAAGGTAATCCCTATGTCATTTTCAAATGTTTCAAATCCTTCAGAAGCTATAAAATTTTAGGAGTAAGCTTCACATTTTCTAAAATATATAAAAATTATGCCTTATTAAACCATCCAGCCTTCTGCTTTGGGACTTTTTCTGTTCTGCAAATGTTCTGTAGTTAGCAAATTGGGGAAGTAATACACAGTTGGAACAAGCAGGGAACTTTATCAAATAAGTCGGTGTTGTCTCCAGAAGAGGTGAGACATCACATATGTTTAATTTTACAGACTGCTTTCTAAAATAAAGATGGTAACAAAATTAAAACATCTCCTTCCACTGAATGAGTTCAACCCATTAAAAAGATGGTTTTTTGTTGTTATAAATCTTCTGGAAAGTGGTATTTTCAACTGCAGTGACAAAATGCGTTTTTATTTTACTTATGGTTTAAATGGTATAATATGTCAAAGTTGTTGCATTGGGGATGATAATCATTTTTAAAGAATATGTCAAAGGAGTACAAGATCTTTAAAACTGGGTAAATTTACAAAATATTGTTTCTATTGTTAGAATTTGTTCAACTTGGAAAATGTACAAGGTGGGTTCATTTCATATTTACATTTAGTCAATTTCATTTTATACTACATGAGCAAATTTTAATCTTACATAGAAGAAAGATAATCAATTTTCCCTTTATTTGCCCTTTTTTCTCCTCATCTTTTCTTCTCTCTCTTCTCAATCAATCCCTCCCAACCCAGATGAAATTGCTCCAATTAAAATTTTTAAAAAGTTCCATCACCAAAAAAAAAAAAAAAATTCCTTTTCTGGAAATTGCTACAAAGGAATTTCACCCTATTACTCACTCTCTTCTTGGCACCTCATTAACATCACTATTAAATCAGCCCCCAATTGGAATCCTGTATTGTACATGAATTATTCTGCATGAGTGGCCTATTGTAATTCAAAATTCTTTTTAAAAAATTTCTTTCAAGCTATATAGTTATATTGTTATTTAATAAGGCAGTTTTGCATTCATTTCCAAATCTGGATAAGGGACCTAAAGTAATTTTGAATGTGTCCTAAATTATTGAAGATATTATATTTATGGTATAGTCCTTTCAAGATTCAAATAATCATTTGGCTGCCAGTAATCCACAACCGATCGTCTCCACTTTGTTCTGTATACATTATTCTTTAATAAATTCATTACACTGGTGTGTTTCTTTATAAAATACATTATAGTAGGTAAAATAAATGGAATAAAGCAAAATTATATTAGAAGCATCCAAGTACAGCAGCAATTAATATGTTGACTTCATAATTTAGATTTATTAATCACTATATATGCTGCTTAATGAGAAAAAATATGCTATTCTGAGGATGTGGACTTTGTCAATTAAGGTATATTTGGGTAAATGATAAACATGTCCAATATTTGATTAGGTATATAAATGACTCAAAACCCACTGAATAATTTGAAGTTGTCCACACTATTTCCTTCTATCTTGGAACCTGGACGATGCATAAGCCAGTTGCATCAGGGTAGAGCAATTAA
This sequence comes from Aotus nancymaae, assembly GCF_030222135.1. Taxonomy (NCBI): domain Eukaryota; kingdom Metazoa; phylum Chordata; class Mammalia; order Primates; family Aotidae; genus Aotus; species Aotus nancymaae. Next base: position 10,659,981 of record NW_026988450.1, on the reverse strand, counting down.
CTGGTAATTTGGAGCATTTAAATGGAATATTGGCTTGAGAGGAGTTCTCCTAGCCATGATGTTCACAGGAAATAGATTCTGTTTATAATCTGGCTCAAAAAAATGACTCATGAAACAGTTTCACAGCAAGACCATATCAGAAACCGGTGAGCCCTTATGAAAATGCTTATCGGGGAAAAAAATTCAATCTCGTCTAAGGCAACTTTATAAACAATAGCCAAATTAACTAGATATCTTTATTTTTACATCAAGTAGCATCCAAAAGCAGACTGAGGGATATTCAGAAGTGTTACATATTAGCAATTTATAACCTAATATCTTTTCTGTAACTCATAACTTTAAACATACCTCCTAAATTCCTGTTTCTGCTTTGATTGCTCCATTTATACTGAACTCTGTTCTTAAAGGGTTTCTTCATTCTGACCATACCACCACTGCAGCAAATTGTTTTAGTCAGTTCAGTCCAACCTCCTTCAAAGCCTAACAGAATTACAATATAGAAAAAATTACTTGAAGGACATGTACCCAATCTCCTTGTCAAGAAACCTTAAATCTTATCATTTAAGAAAAATCAGACCGACAAGAGACCAAAATTTGAATCAGCTCATTGGAGCTAAGTGAAAACCAATCAAATAGCCCAATGTTTGTTTGTTTGTTTGTTTGTTTTGAGGTGGAGTTTCACTCTTGTCACCCAGGCTGCAGTGCAATGGGCGATCTCAGCTCACTGCAACCTCGGCCTTCCAGGTTCAGGGGATTCTCTTGCCTCAGCCTTCCGAGAAGCTGGGATTACATTGTAGCAACTAAAAGAGAAAGGAATAAACTAAATGGAACAGAAGGGCACAAAATTGAAGAGCCTAAAACAGATTGAGTTCATCCTCCAAAGGAACCTCCATTTTGCCCCTTTAGAGGAATTCCATAATTCCAGATAATTATAAGGAAATATATCTATTATAAGAAATCATATAACTAAGGAGAGCTGAAAGAGAAAGGGAATCTGATGTTAGAAACAGTGGAAGATGAATTAGGAAAACAAATAGTTCCGTGGGAGCAAAAGTACCTGGGTTGTCTGTAATGCAAAATGCACTCTCTTTCCTTGATTCTGTCAAAATATTAAATCACACAACTTTTCCACATCTCATATAACTTTCTTGGCCATTAGGGGTTAGAGCTAAACTATATCAGTGTATTCCTTTCCAGATTTTAGTTAACTGATGCGTATTTGAATATTGTATTATGTATAATATGTATGTATTATGTATAATATGGGAATGGTCATATGAAATCCATTATTATATTTTCTGAAAGGCTGTTGTTGACAACAGCGCCTACTGCAAAACTTACTATTCACTAAAGTCCATCATGAGAAATTTCTTCTTTATGTTATTCAGTATCGTGAAGAGCTATGTGTCACTGAAGGAGTGTGCATGCTTTCTCCACTCTGATAATACAGGTTCCATAATTGATTGCACCTTACTTTTACTCCCAATATATAGGCTATTTATTTTTCTTAAAAGAAAAACTTAAAGTTCACATACCACAGTCAAAGCCTGGGATTTGGAAATGAATAGGATTCAATTTGCACTTGCTACTGGATAACTACAGGCAGGTTATTTAATATCTCATGAACTTTCAATTTCCTTACTTTTAAAGTAGATGTAGTTAAAGCTCTCCAACCACTAGAATCTAAAAGGCACAACTAGTGGATAAATTCATAATAATAACAATAATATTAATAAAAAACATTTGTTGAATATTAAGTGACAGTTACTGTGCTGAACTCTTCACATATGTTATCTCATTTAATACTTATAATGACCCTCTGAGATATATACTATTATTCCTATTTGACATCAGAAATTATTAAGGTTTGAAGGGGAAGAGTAACTGCCCAAAATTTAAGAGTTAAAACTAGTACTTTACCTCGGCCAATTTCAGTATCTCTGCTTTTAATTATGTAACTTCATTAAGCTACATCTGTTCTAACAGTGCATGAGATGAGGGGAATATAAAGAATATACTTAAGACATAAATTGATATGTGGGAATAAATCTAACAAAATATATGCAGGATTGTCATGATGAAAGAAAGGAAGGAAAGAAGGAAGGAAGGATGGAAAAAGGAAAGGAAGGAGGAAAATGAATACAAAATTCAGCTTGAACTGTATCACAGACCAGTTATAAAATTTCCATAAGGAAGTATATGAGAAAATCTTTATTATCTTGGGTCAAGCAAAGATTTCTTAATACCAGAAAGCATAAACTGTAAATGACAAAATTGGTAAGCTGAAATTAATTAAATTTAAAGCTTCTGCTCTTCAAAAGATCATCTTCAGTGTTTACCCAAGAAAAAGAAAAATGTATGCCTTCACAAATAACTATATGCAAATGTAAACAGATTTATTCATAATCACCAGAACTGGTTACACTTCAAATGATGATCTGCTGGTGAATGGAAAAACAAAGTGTGGAACATCCATACAACAGACTTTGTAAATAAACAGTAATGAACTACTGATAGATGCAACAACACAGATGATTCTCAAAAGTACTATGCTAAGTGAAAAAACTCAGAAACAAGAGGCAAGATCATATGGAATAATCCATTAATGAGACACTCTGGAAAAGGTAGGTCTACAGAGAGAAAAGTCAGATCAGGGGCTGTCAGGGGCTGGGGAAGTAGGGGTGGAGGGTTTGAATACAAAGGGCCATGAAGGAACCTTTTGGGCTGATTGAAATATTTTATAACTTGATTTTTGGCAAAGATTACAGAACTTTATATGTGCTAAACTGTGCACCTAAAACAAGTGAATTTATGTAAGTGAATCATAGCTCATGAAGGCTCACCTTAAAAACAAAAAATGGTTATGAAATAGAAGGAAATTGAAAAAAATATGATGTTTTAATAGATAAAGACAGTTTTTCAGAAAAGATGGCTTCATCAACTATCTCATATGGTGCTGAGGTGTCAAGTCAGAGAAGAGGACAACAGTGCCCCTGGGATTTTTCATCAGAGGAGTGAGCAGGCCCTTGACCAAAGCACTCTGAGTAGGGTGGTGAGGAAAGGTGCCCTGTGGGAGCAGATCCAGAAAAGAATGTGAGGTAACGGAGTTTTTTTATGAAGAGATGGAAAGATGAGGTGGAAGAGAATGGGTGAAATAAAAGTGTTTTGTTCTTTTTAAATACAAGAAATGTTAGAGCCTAAGTGTTTGCTGATGCAAAAGTTCATCAGAAAGAAAAAACAATGTTGCTGCAATAACAGAGGAATAGTTAGCAACCCCTGATCAATGCAAGAGGTGCATGCAATCCTCACACAAGAGAAGAGTTTGTCCAGGAATCCTCTACTCATGGTAGCAAAATGGAATCAAACTTGAACTTGACAACACATAATTACATAATTACCTTCATTACCTCATGAACATGTATTTAAAGATAAACTGGAATAGCTACCATCTGAAGAAAGCAGAGGAATAGGTGTTTTTCAGGCAAATGAATTGAGCAGATTGTAACATTCGGGTAAGACATTAATCACTATGATTTTTTTCAAGAGAAGTAGAAAATAAAATGTGTCTGGTTACACACTTCTTTTTCCACAACAGGGAGCAGGCAAGTTAATCTACGCAGCTACGGTTTTTCTTCACATTAAATCCATGCAGGAACTTACCATGTGTTGAGCAGCCCCTAAGTAAGTTCTGCAACTGCAGTGTTTTTTTTTTTTTTTTTTTTTTTTTTTAATAAAAGAGCTACAAATTTCTCCTCTCAGCCATCTAGGAAGACAGAGAGAGAAAGCATGGATGCATAGCCCTGCACAAGAGTTTCTGTGAAGATCTGAAATAAATGCATAGTTAACATTGGCAGGGAGAGGAGTTTTAAAAATATACTGTCACATAATGACAGACAGGTACAAGTAGGGAGAAAGATGCAAACACTATTAGAGCATGGAATTCTGTCAAATATTACCTACCAGAAAGCCTACCCTAGGCCAGGTGTGGTGGCTCCTGCCTGTAATCCGAGCACTTTGGGAAAGGCTGAGGAGTTCGAGACCAGCCTGGCCAATATGGTGAAACCCCATTTCTACTAAAAATTCAAAAATGAGCCGGTGTGGTGACAGGTGCCTGTGATCTCAGCTACGTGGGAGGCTGAGGCAGGAGAATTGCTTGAACCTGAGAGGCAGAGGTTTCAGTGAGCCGAGATCGCACCACCGCACTCTAGCCTGGGTGACAGAGCAAGACTCGGGCTCAAAAAAAAACCCCCAAAAACAAAAAACAAGAACCTACACCAAATATCACACTAAAATGCAACCTCCATGAGAAATCAGGGTTTGGTTATAACTGTACCTCAACTTACTTGTATGGCTCTGCATTGTATCAATCCTCAACAGTCTATAGAAGGATTAGTTCAAATCGCTTGGTGGGCGGCGCGGGGGGGGCGGGGGCGGGGAAGAGAAGAAAACCTACTCCCAGTATTAGGAGGCTGAGTTCCCCTAACTATGTATGTAGCACCACAGTTGTAAATTGGTTCCCACAGAATACACACAAAATTCAACAAATAAAGTACTTATCATGGATTGATTAATTCCAAAAAGGAGGAAAGTAGTCCTCGCTATCAAATGGGACAAGGAAAAGCCAGATGTAACCACCTGAATAACGAGATAGTAATTTTTTTCCAATCCTTCTGCAACAATTTTTAAAAATGTGTTATCTACCTGAATTGTTCATTTTATTCCCAAAACATATATATTCCAAGTTAACATATGGTTCTTTTTATAACACAGCACATATAATTATTCAAAAGATATTCAGCAGTACAAATTTACTTCCTTTACATTTCTCTGATTTTCTGACTTCCAGTGTTAGAGACTCTGAAGTATTAGTGATCCTCTTCAAGAGGAGATTGTTAGCAATTCTGAGTTTTAGGCCTCTGTGGTGCCTACCCTCAGGTACACAGACAATTATGTTTCACCTCCTCTTATCACTGTAGTTCACTTTTTTTCTCCTCTGTGACCTTATATCTTTCTTCAATATAGCATCTTTTGTGTCTTTTGTACTCCTAACATTTTTATGATTCCACACAATGCTGGTTTATTCTGTCCTGTCTTTTTGCTCCAAGCTCTGTGTGCCTGAATTTTGTAATAGATGGTAAATGTGGAGTTCTTTTCATTAAAAGTAATCTCTTTTTTTTTTTCAAAGCACTGTCTTTGAAAGCTGCTGACTTGTTATGCATGTTCAAGGAAGAATTAAACTTCTGAAAGTTGCTGCATGCTGCTCTAGCAGAGGCTGTGTGTTCATGCAGTGGAAGGTGTACAAAACAGGAGGGCAAATTTCTTAGTTATTGGAGAAATAATAAAATAGTAGCAGGTGTGACAGCTGACATAGATGGAAACGGGTGTACAATCTAGCAAATATGTATGAAAACAAAGCCAATCTGAAATGATTCAATATCACACAATTCAGTATCAGTCCCCTCAGTCCTTCACTAGATGAGCTGTGAGGAACAGAGCCAATGGAGCAAGTCCAAAAAAATTTATTCTACGGGTAATTACATTGCCACAAAAAGCACCATTGTCCTCACATACACCTGCCAAGTAGAAACAGAAATACGGACAGCACCAATTCAGAAAACCATATTTGATTAAATTTGTGACCAAGAGACGCTATCTCCAATTAGTCTTCCTTTAAGAAATACAGATATTTTCACAGAAGATGTTTTTAGAAACAACAAATTCTTTGCTACCCTTTGGCTATAAATTCATCACATTTGGAAGATAAAGGTATACTCTGTTATTGATGAGAGAGTAAATTTGCTAACCTCTACCCTAATCACTCAGAACTCTGTCACATTCTGCCTGTATTAGCATCACCATTTTCCTCTCCTTTCACTCCCATCATAGTCACCACATCAATCATCATTTCCAGCAAACTCCACCAAATCTCTGACCACTTTCAATAAATATGCAAAAATTCCTTTGCAGAACCCATAGGGTTTTTCACTTATGAAAGTTCACATTGCAGCCAGAACCCACTCATTAGTTCTACGCTACTTTATCCCGCCATTTCTTCAACTTTTGCAAGCTTTGTTGTTAAGAAAAGCCAGAATGGATGGTAGAGTTCCACCGAACGGACCCTGCCCGAGGATTGTTGTCAGAAGTGTTGGCTTCTAGTTGTCATTTGACAACTTATAGAACTACTTTGGGCATATCACTTATTCTTCTGGGTCTCATTTTTTTCCCCATAAGTAAAATGAAGAGGATGTGCTAAATTATTACTAAATTCCTTTCCAACTTTAGCATTAAATGATTTCATTCAGACAGCATTGAATGTTCTCTGGAGTTTTCCATTCATCAGAATTTTCAGAATGAATGACTTGTTGATGAAAGCTTGTTGGGAATTTTGGCCTTATGAGTGTTCAGCATAACATTAGCCTACTTTGCTCAAAAGTCTCATAAATCCCTGAAAAGGAGTTAACTATTAAAGAGGGCCTGACAACAGTTGGTTAGCTCAATGAAAGATAAAAGGCATATTCTCTGATTAAGAAGGCCCTCTCGCTTCAGCAGAAAAACTGGCAAATTTTAATTCCCAGTTGTGAGTGAGCCAATGTCAGAAGTTTTGGAAATGCTCTGAGGACCACAATCTATAGCCTCAACCAAAGACACATGGATTCTATAGCAAAAATCATCAGGCTGGAATGATGATAGGATCCAAGAATTGATTAACCACAAGCATGAGGTTTAACACTTGGGGAAATGTCATCAACACTATGGAAAAGAAAATGAATCATCTATGTGCTTAGGCAAAGTTTCCAAAAAGAATCTAAAGTGAAGAACAGATGGTGAAATGACAAGCCAAAGATATCTGACATTTCTCCAACATCTCCAAGACAGTGGCTTTTGTAATGTTGTGAGTGACAAGACAAGCTATTAAGTATTTATTGAGAATCTTTTCCTTATGATTGATGGTGTTGAACACTGGACAACGTAAAAGAGAAAAAGAAAGAAAGAACATGAAAAAACATATGAAGAATGTTTAGGAATGGACTAACACCAAGGAGATTATATAAGGAGCTATAAGAAATTAACTATTTGTTTTAAATAAACTCAAGTATCTAGAAAAATTATATCACAATGTACTATAAAAACTCAAATGGCATTAGAACATTAAGACAAACTGTTAGTCAGATGGTTTGTGATCACTTAGCACCGAGAGGCGCTTACTAAAAGCCAGCACAGGTCTACTTATTTAAGAAGTATTAAGACCTCAGTGAGACAGAAACATAGAAAACGCTAAGCCAGAAATACATCTTAGGAAAAACAATATTCTGTGAAGGGGATACTTGTCTGTTTCTTTCTCATCTGAGTACCAGAGTCTTGGTTGTAATAGCCAGTTAATGTTACTATCAAAAAAAATTTTTCAAAAATTATTCTCTTAATAAGAACCATGTATATTTTTCCAGGCATTATACCATTAAATAAAAAGTCTACAGAGCAGATTCTAGAGCCACCTGCAGTCTCCGTGTCTTCCTAACCTGCCCACGTTCCCCCTGAGCAGCTAAGCAGCTGGCCAGCCACATCAGTGTGTTTCTCAAGACCTGTCCCAAGGTGATCTCACTAGGATGCCACTTCTTAGCTTGAAAAGCATGACTACTTGGTTTTGAGACTTTACAGACGAGCTTCTCTTCCCTTAGAACTTCATCTTTATCAGTAGATTGCCATCAAAGGCTTTCTTACCTGCAATATGTTCTGCAAAACTCTGCTGACTTTACCAGCTAATGGGAATCCCTGTCAGGGTGTGGCAAGTTGACTCTGTCTAACCTGAGTGCAGGATTTCTGTCCTTGCCATTCCCTGTATTATGTTTGCCATTATCTGTAGTTTCAATGGAGGAGGTGGTTTTAAAATCCATTTGGAAGAAGAAATTACTTTATGTTAGGAATTAGTGCTGAAAAGTGGTTCCCCATTGCATAACACCAATACTATTTCTGTGCCAGTCTGTTAAACATTGCTGAGGAAATGTAGCTTATCACATTTGCAAAAAATACAAAATGAGAAGGAGTAGCCACGATGTTAGATGGTGGAATCAAGTTTCAAAATTATCTCTAGGTTGGAAATAAGGGGAAATTAAAGAGTTGAATTTTTAAGTAATGAATAAAAACATCTTATATTCCAATTTGATTCAGTTGATTGTACAAGAAACATGTAGAATTTAGCTTAGCAAAAGTTTGAGTGATAAGGATATAAGTTTTAACTGATTACAAACGGAATATGAGAATACAAATCACTACCAAATACTGTATTGGATGGAAACTTAGGTCCCATTGAATACTAGTACATTGTTCATTTGAAGAATGATAGTATCCCAATATTATTCTACACTATTCAGATCACATTTAGTACTGTGTTTCATTTCACATGCATTATTATTATTATTTTGAGACAGAGTCTCACTCTGTGGCCAGGCTCAGTGCAGTGGTGCAATCTCAGCTCACTGCAACCTCCGCCTCTCAGGTTCAAGCGATTCACCTGCCTCAGCCTCCCAAGTAGCTGGGACTACTGCTGTGCACCATCACACCCGGCTAACTTTTTGTATTTTAGTAGAGTCGGGGTTTCACCATGTTGGCCAGGATGGTCTTGATCTACTGACCTTGTGATCCGCCCACCTCGGCTTCCTGAAGTGCTGAGATTGTAGGCGTGAGCCACAGTGCCTGGCCCACATGCCATATTTTAAGGTAAACATTGTCAGTCTGGATCTCCTGTTGATTACTTGTTCTGTCTCTTGTCACAGGTCAGACCATACTAAATTGAGAGCTGGGGGCGGGAATACATGTATCAGTTATCAATTCTTGCAGCTTCTTTCAATCGCTGATATTATTTACATCAATCAGTGTCCCTGTTGAAAGGATCGCAACATCCTTTTTCCATATTTAAAATCTCTTTTGGGGGCCTCCATGCCTCACCTCCAGAACTGTGTTTTGCTGTTATGAGAAGAAATTATGCTTTTGCCAAAATCATTGCTCATTTCAGAGGTGTATGGATTCATTTTTCTATGTAATGAAAAGTCTTTCAATCTCATGAATCAAAAGATCACACATTCTTGATGTTCTTGAACACACTGGCCCAAGGCAGTAGACTCAGTTAACAGTCACAGTTGTAAATAAGAGTTTACATGTATAATATAAGGGATTTATTTATTATGTGAAAGATTGCGTAAGAATTTCAAATTAAGCTATAAGAATAGTCACCTTTAGCACCAAATGAGGCCACCTGTATTTTTGAATAATGGTAACCAAGATCATGAAGGTAGCAATCAACATCTAAAGAAAGTAGAAAGAACTATGGTTGTGTGGCCCGAATATAAGAGAGGGAACACATAGGTACATTCATAATATGTCAAATATGCCAAGAAGAATGGGAGCAGTCTTACTCTAACTTCATGACATAGAATGAGTTTAGCCAATAGAAGTTTTTACACCACTAAGGAACTGTTTTGTTGAAGATTTGTTTATCTTTTCTGTGTTTTAAAAGTTGTTATGTACAATAAAAGCATTTTCCAGTTTGTCCTTACTGAGCCCCAAATCAAGCTTAGAGCCTCTCCAAATCTTGAAAATTTTGTCTTAAAGGTACCATAAATTTTTTTCTCTGCTAATGGAATACTCTACATAATCTATTAAACTGAACATAGAAAAATTCATGTAACATTTTTAAGCTCCTAATTTGAAGCATGGAATTAGGAGGGAAATCCCAAATACTTTAAAGCTGACATTAAGAAAAGTTTAACAGAGAGTAATAAATCCAACAAGAAGTTTGGCTAGATCACCTTCTTTGTACTAAAGAAAATAGCTTTATAAGACATAAACAAAATTAATTCAGTCTTCATTCTACCAACTCAACCACCCAACTGGTAGATTTTGTCAAGTGGTAAAAATTGGAAGAGCTAATTGAAACATTTTTATTAAAGCATTATAATTAATATAAATACTTAACATAGACTACTTTGTGTTATTGTTAATACTTTACCTAATTTTGCAAATTTAAAAGCATAGACTTTTTTAAAATTATGATGTCATTTTATTAAATTTAAGTAGAGACTGATTCTGGAGTAAATCAAATATGATACCATACTTAAACTGAACAGGGCATTGTTAATGATTGTTTTCTGTGTAACAACAAAATGATGAAGATCTGTGTGTCACACACCAAGTGCATCACATGAAAACTATACATAACCGATAGGAGCTTATGATAATAAGACAAAACTAAAAAATACCCAGGATCCATGATGAGCACAAGTAATAAGGATTTGTTAGTACTTTTAAAAATAATTGAAAAAATATTGTCAAGTATTGAAATACATTTACAAATGGACATAATTATATAGAAGTGTCCATGTTCTATCCTCAGCTAAGTAAGAGGCAAATCTATAGTTATATCTTATTTCCTGGAAAGAACTTTGACTATTTTCTAATATGCTGATTTCATTGTCAATAGATAAGTGCATCCAGTAATAATCTGTATTTTCTGCTTTTTATTAGAATATATTGCTTAAGTTTGACACTTAAAGTACCTATTAAAGTGTACATACACAAATCATATGTGGCTAGTTCACTGAATCACAAAATGAACCCATTCATGTAACTACCCCCAAAGTCAAGAAATAGAACGTCTCCAGCACTCCAAGAATTCTTGCAGCCACTCTTTCTTCACTAAAGGGAACCCCTATCTTGATGTCTAATTCCAGAAATTGATTTTACCTGTGTTCAAATATTTTATAAGGGGAATCCTACAGTTTGAGTTTTATTTTTATGTATTTATGTCATCCAACATCATATTCATGAGACTCATCAATATTACTTTATATAAGTTTGTTCCTTTTCACTGATGTATGGTATCCCTTTGTATAGATAAACTGCAATTTATTCTCCCATTTTTCTGTTTATGGGCATATGAGATGTTTGTAGTTTGGGACCATTGTGATTATTTTTATTTATGCCTTTTTGTCCACATATATATGTATTTCTTAAGGTTATATAGCTAAGAGTAAAACTGCTAGGTTGCAGATCACGTGTGCCTTCAAACTTAGTAACTACTGCATAACAATTTTTAAATAGATTACACAATTTTTGTTCCACCACCAGTGGAAAAGCATCTCAGCTCTACATCCTTACTAACACTTGGTATTGCCAGTCTTTTTAATTGGAGTCATACCGATGGAAGTGCAGTGGTGTCTCAAATTTGAATTCATGTGTTCCCGATGACGGCTAAGGTTGAGCACCTTTTGATATCTTTATTATCTCTTTGGAAACCTACTTTATTGCCTGGTATATGATCAATTTTTGTAAATGTTCCACATGTAACTGAAAAGCATATATATCTCACAGTTGTTACATGCAATGTTCTATTAATACATGTATCATTTATATCAATGTTGTTAGTTCTGTTATTCAAATCTTCTACTCCTTGCTGATGTTTTTGTCAGGCAGTTCTCTCAGTTACTGAAAGATGTGTTATAATCTTCTGCTATTATTGTGAATTTATTTACTTCTTATTTTAGCTCTGCCAATTTTTACTTTATATATTTACTAAATTAGGTATACATTTATGATTAAATCTTTCTAGTAAAGTGACTCTTTTATTATAAAAAGACCCTTTCATTTATCTTTACTTTATATACTTTAGATACTATTTACATAATGTAACATATCTATCTATTTAATTTCAATATTTCTGAGATCCTATATTCAGATGGGTCTCTTATAAGCAGCAAATGGTAGGGGTTTTATTAGATCTGAAAATCTTTGTCATTTAATTAATATATTTAGTAACATATTTAATGTGATTGCTGAAATTTGGATGTTTAAATTCACCATGTTACTATTTGCTTTCACTTTCTATTTGTTCCTACAGTTAGTTATTTATTCCTTCTTTTTCTTTTTTATTATATTATTTTAACTCAAATAAGTAATTTTATTCTTTCATTTGCTCATTACAACTTGTTAGTTATACATCAATTTACTGTTTTTCTAGTAGTTATTCTAAAAATCACATACATTTTTAACTTATAAATGTCTATTATAAATTAATATTTTATAGATAAAGTATATTAGATGATATTAGTATCATCATTTTGTAGATAAAGTATATTAGAACACTTAGCATCATTTACCCCATCTCTGTCATATGTTGTGTATTATACATTTTAATATTAAATATAAGATTGGTATTATTATATATATGCCAATGTTAATTCACATTTATCTATATATTTACATCTTATTCTGCCATCATTTTTTCCTGTGTTTCTAAATTACCATAAAAAGTCATCCCTTCAGGCTGGGCACGGTGGCTCAGGCCTGTAATCCCAGCACTTTGGAAGGTCACGAGGTCAGGAGTTCGAGACCAGCCTGACCAACATGGTAAAATCCCATCTCTACTAAAAATACAAAAATTAACTTGGCATGGTGGCTGTACGTGCCTGTAATCCCAGCTACTCAGGAGGCTGAGACAGAAGAATTGCTTGAACCAAGGAGTTGGAGGTTGCAGTGAGCTGAGATCGAGCTACTGCCTTTCAATCTGGGTGACAGAGCAAGGCTCTATCTCAAAAAGAAAGAAATCATCCCTTCTACCTAAAGAAAATTATTCCTTATTTATTTTAGTTTGGGTTTGCTACTGATAAATGTTCTACGTTTTCATATGTTTGAAAATGTATATTTTCCCCTAATTTTTGTAGGTTACTTTCAGTGAATATATACTCTAGGTTATTGTTTGGAGGTTATTATTTTCACTCAATTGTTTTTCAGATTATTTTTTAATACTTAGAGCTAATTGTTATATGTCATGTGTGTCTATTATACATTATTGCTAAAATATTGTACTGTATACATATTGCTGAGAAAATATATATGTGTATGTTTTTCAATCATAATATTAATATATTACTGCTGTTTGCTCCCAATGTCAGGACTTGATAAACTAAATAATACCCACTTCATCCTGGATAGCTTGGCCTACTTGGTCACCTGATGGCCCAAAATCACGTGTTCTGTTTCTATTTGGATCTTTTAGCAAATTAGTAGTTGTTTATCAAACAGAAACTGAGTTTCTAGAAAATTCAGCATGATTTTATTTTAAAGCCCTAGAGTTCTGTGCTGCTATTCTCCAGTAGGGCATTGTTAAGATGCTCTAAAAAGAATTCTGACTTGCCACAAAACTTCAGCTGGATTCTCTCTGCAGTATGGATCTACTGCAGAGCCTTCTCTGGCAGGTCACTTGTTATATTGATCAGAGCTGCATACCCACATGTGGGATATATTGCCTCCAAAATACAAAGAGGATCACCATGTCTTGGGGTTCTTTTTTAGTAACATATGGGGCAAGAATCCAGCAGAAGATTTTGCACTTTGGAGTTCATATTCCTACATAGCTCAGCCCAGTGGAATCTGTATTTTTATGAGGTTTATCTTCCACCATCTAAGAAGTGTCTTACGAAGGTAGGTAGGGTGAGGGTTGTCCTTCTCAAACTTTCTAGCTGAAGAACGAATTTTTTTATTTTTCTCAATTCACCATGGGCTGATACTTTTGTAATCTACAAAATCCCATGCTTGAATGTTCTATCAATGTCAAACAGCTACAAAAGTTTTCAAATGCTTTTCTCACATAGTGTACTTCTCTTGCCATGAAATGATAACACAAAGTTTGCAGCCTAACACTTGGAGTACCTACTATGTGCCAGATTCTATTCTAGACACAATGGATTAAGAGAACAAAACAAACAAGGTTCCTGCTCTCAAGGTATTTATGTTCCAATAGAGGAGAAAAAAAAGAATTATAAATAATGTAACATCAGGTGGCAATGAGTATTACAAAGAAAAAGCAAAGCACTATCAAAACATAAAGAATGATGGGTGGGTGCTACTTTAAATAGACTAGTCAAAAGAATTATCAAGTGGCATTGGAATGAGACTAAATGAAGTGAGCAAACAATCTGAATGAAGACTGTAGAAATGAGTATTTGGAGCAATTTAATAGTCTTTCAAATGTACAGATGTGGCAGCATCATTAGTATTTTTTAGGACTAGGAAAAAGGCTCATGTGGCTGGAGAAAAAAGAGGAGAAAAGTGGTGGAAATTGGGGTTGGCCCTATTGGGCTGGGAGCTATGTTAAGACCTTGCATTGTTGTCTGCTGTTGTTTTTACTGTTTAACGTGTGATATGAAAACAATGGCAATCTATTTATATTTTTAAGATTAACTTCAGCTAAGGTGTGATGAATAGCTGAGTTAGAGCTTAACCATATATATGATTTGTAAGAACCTTATATAAAGCAATTTAATTTCAACACATTAGTGCCAGTGAGCTGGGATCACAAATTGATGGCCGAATAATCTGGATTTGTTTTAAAAGCTTCCTCTGTAGCCACACATACGGGGAGCAATGAAACTTTCAATTTCTTAAATGGTCTCAGCCATTTCTTCCCCCCAGCATTTATGTTAACGGATCGCCATATGGAGTCAGCTTCCAGAGACAGGACAACTTCTAACACAGTTAGGGATGAAACCATCTATCTCTTGAACTCCTCCGGGTTTGGGGAAAAGAGTTCACTGCTCCCTTCTCTCTCCTGCTGTTGCTGCTGGAGGCAGTCTGTTTGCCTTAAGCTTCCTGTAGTGAATCCATTTGTTTAAAACTCTTTTTCATTGATTGTTATTTTTTAAAGTTGTTTTTCTTTTTTAATTTTATTATTTTTCAAGCCTGACATTCAGACTCTATTGAAAATGTAAAGAGGTTAAGTAGTTAATTTTGCGTTATATAAATTCCACTTCAATTAAAATTTTTAAAGGAAAAAATGTAAAAAGGAAACAATATATGTATATTTTAAATAGAGCTCTAATACTTGGTTAGACTGCATCTGCAGTGTTTGTGGAAAATGCTGTTAGTCAGATTAATTGTACTTAAATCGTGCTTATTCCCCCAGAGTGCATTATAACCATTCAGTAAAACAATACTTCTCTCAAACAATTATACTGAGCTTTACTGGGGAGTTTTCACTACACTAAACCAATTTTCTGAGGAATAATTTAGCAAGAAAGTTATTTCACAAAAATCCAAAGAATATATTTTGTTGCATTTGGTTTTGCTCTCATTTTAATAAAAAAGAGAAAGAGCTGTTTACCTGAAGCTAAAGTCAGTCACCAATTTTAAAAATTGATAACCTCCCTCTATTTTTAAGACAAGATATAACTTCCAGGATCTCTAAGGAGGGGGCTACATAGCAATCTAGATGTGAAGTTCTATGCTTTGGTGTTCTAGAGGTGTCTTAAAATCTTACACATTTTCATGCCTAAACCTGACCGCATCATCTTCTGGAAAAGTGAATTCCCACAACCTACCAGAGGGTCATGAGAGCCTGAATTCCTGCCCCTCCCTGATGGGAGCTAAAGCATCCCTGATCCAGATGAGGAAGGGAAGGGAGGAGGTGGGGATTGGGAATCTTGAGTGTGATAATTGTGAATTGGAACAGAGAGACTACCACTGTCTTTGTTTGGTGTCAAACTGAAAGTGACTATAGAACCAGTGCCCATATGACCAAATTTCAGCATAGAAATCATGAAAAATAAAAATGCATAGAAATCATGAGAAAATCTTCAAAGGGAGCGAAAATCTGAAACAAACACTCAGAAGAGACCTAGAGATCCCAGAGAGACAGAGAGCCTGACAGCCTCTCATGAGGTCCATTTGCATTTTCTTCACATATATGACTCTGAGATTGAAGAAACAAAATATAAACTTTATTCTCTACCCTATTTCCGTCATTACATTCACTGTGTGAGACTCTAGGTCCCACTAGGCTCAGAGTCAAAGCTACTAAGCAATTTCAAACATTGATTTTTTTCCCCCTTAATCTATGACTAAGTATTTTCTGAATCCAAATCGGCAACTTTTGTCCTGCCACCTACAAAAACAGCCAGTTCACATAGATGGTTTGTTTTTTCAAGGCCTTCTATTGGTTAGAAATTCAAAACTAAAAGATCGATCAGAACAGAATCAATCGCTGCTTGGGAGACAGGGAAGCCATACTGCTAAATGAACATCTGTTTATCTTCATGAATTATCCATGTGAGACTCAGAAATTGTTCAAACATTCTGATTTTATTGTGATGGTGGAAGTGTTTTATTAATTGATCTTGGATTGATTAATTTTCCTGTCATCTTCCAAATTTCCACTTATCTGCTATTTAGGAATGTTTCCTATTGATTACATAGCATAAAACTCGTGGGTCTTTTTTTTTCCTATTTTTCAAATTATTATTCTACACATTTGGATAAGGAAAAGCAAATTTCAGAAACACAAATGCAAATGCTTGAGTGCACACACACAGGTGAAGGTGGCATTGCTAAGTCATTGAGACAAATACTGGTGCCAGCCACCCAGTGAAACAGAGATGGTTTTTTGCCCTCTCTGATAGATAATACATTTGTTAAAGAAGATGATAGGAATGTCATATTTTCATTTGGCACATAAATAAAATAAAAATGTCATAGGATTGCATAAACTGGTGATCCTCCACTGGGGTATGAAGGTCATTCCTTCATGAATACAGAAATCTTCCACATCTGAGCATAAACTTGCAAATGCATTATGTAACATAATACTGTATGTTTATACTTTATACATTTTAATGAAATATTGAACAGGCTTATTTTGAGTTCATAATACAAATTGCAGTAGAGGTCATGACAGTAAAATGAATGTAATCATTTCCCTGGAACAGTCCTTTTAGAATCCCACACTTCTATAACTTAGGAATAGTCTAGAGAGCTGCTTAAAATAATACAATTATGGAAATTCCTATCATCAGACCTTTCTTCCCATTTTTTCCTTCTCCACCCCGATTAGTATCAAGAAATACAAGTCCCCAAACACACGTCCCTCTAACCGGCTTTCTCATCCATAAGGTCAGAAGCAAATTGGCTACAAAAGATTTTTCTACAGTGAGAAGATATCTTATGGAAGAAAATCATCTAGATGTGTATTTCCTCCCATTTCTTCATATTAAAGAGTTCTGCTGCACAGTAGGCATAAAATTAATAGGCAGTTTACATAACATTTGCAATAAATTGCCAGATAAAAAAGCTTTCTCAATTGTGTGACTCTGAGATTGAAGAAACAAAACTATAAACTTTATTCTTTACTTGCATCGCTGCCAGCATGTTGTCTAAAACATCTGCTCGGGTAATATGTCATATGCAATAGCCTGTGCAGGTTAGGCCAGGACATAATAGAAGCAAATGTATTTTTAAATGCCAGGTTTTAAAAGAAGACAGGCCCACTTTGTATCTCATTATAAGTGAAATGACTTTTCATGTCATCCCATCAGTAGTCATGCAGCTTTGGGGAGAGTTTCAAAGGTCAATATCCATAACTCTTTATTCTTTACTCATTCACTATTTTCTCATGAGGGAAATGCAGGAAAACTATTTTCTAAGTGGACTTGCATTTCATATAACAAATGAAAAAATTTGTTGCTCTGAGTTTCTGTATACTCCAACAATCCCTTCGATTTAATACATACTGTTACCAGAACAAAACATCACAGAGAGGAAATAAGCTTAAACTGTATTTCCTTCCTTATTTTCAAAATACATGATTGCAGGAAATATACCTAAAATAATCAAAGAATATATCTACTGCTTCTCAAGGTAAATGGGAATGGTATGTGCTTTCTTTAGAACTGCAAGGTCGTGACTTTGAGGAAACATGTTTTGTAATCTTTTAGTCAGCACATTATCATCCAATAAACTCCACGAAAAACAATTAATAGAATTAGTAATGCAATGTAGTCACATCCAATAGAAAACAAAGATTCCAGCCTGGTTCCAAGTTGTTAATCCATTACTTCACTTATAACAACAATGTTACTGGACCTCTCCTATGGGCTAGGATGACTCTAGGTCCTGGAGACAGAAAAGTGAACAAGGCCATCAAGCCTCTGCCTTAATCCAGAAGATGATGACAAATAAGCAAAGAAATTTAAAGGACAAGAGCTTTAGATTATAAAATGTAAAAATAAAAATCAAGATTGTTAGATCCTTCTATTAACTATTCTCAACTCATGTTTTCATTAGTAAACTCAGAGGGAAAAATAAAAGGGGAACTTGATATGGCACAGTCAGTTGTGCAGTTGCAGGTGAGGCAACCCTCTTACGGAGGTCTCAGCATTACAATTACACACCAGCAGGTTGAGGCTGCAACATACTTGGGTAGAGAAGAATGATTCCAAACCAATTTCTGAAAATATTTTTTTCACCCCTCATTACCCACCCACATCCCCAAATTAACTTCTTTGTCTACAGAAACTGCTAGTCCCATTGAAAGACAACTGTTAAGAGACCCTGGTAATATCGTCAACCAGGCTCTCTAATTTCCACTGTTGTGTACTTCTCCTTTCCATTAAGATTCACGTGCTCTCTGTTGTTTTCCCTCAAGTACCCTGCTGGATCAATAGCGGTATAATCCAATAATATGGTTCAAGATAAAGTGTAAATGGCAGAGAGTGGTTTTTAATACATTAACCCTATCAAGGGCTTCCAATAGCTCAGCATAAACAAAGGTTAATGATGTCAGCATTCCAGAAATTATGCCACAGACAATGGGAGAGTTATCTTTGGCAAATGAGGTTTTAAGGTTTGCCCAGAGAAAAGCTGCCAGAGCACTAACCCCGCTTTATAAGTAACACTGCCCTGCACCATTGCCTGCTGATCAACAATTATTTGGAGCACAACTAAACATTCTGTACGTAGTGAAACAATGCAACGCAAATTCCACAGCTTCCCCAGTGAATATTCCCACCAAAAGCATTTAACCTAAATTCAATCAAATATTTAGATCTAACTTCCAGACTAAGAAAAATATGAAGAAAAGAGGAATAAGTTGAGCCAGGGGTGTCCAAGGGAGAGAATATAGTCATAGATTCTTATTTTCTGTTTCTGGTTGGGCCAGTAAAGCCCCTTTCTCATAACGTTTTTCCACTTATCACTAAAGACAGAAACTAAAAACCATGGCTTCAGGCTGCCAAAAGCCTAAAACAAAAAAAACCAGAACACAGCCGGGCGCGGTGGCTCACGCCTGTAATCCCAGCACTTTGGGAGGCCGAGGCGGGTGGATCATGAGGTCAAGAGATCGAGACCATCCTGGTCAACATGGTGAAACCCCGTCTCTACTAAAAATACAAAAAATTAGCTGGGCATGGTGGCACGTGCCTGTAATCCCAGCTACTCAGGAGGCTGAGGCAGGAGAATTGCTTGAACCCAGGAGGCAGAGGTTGCAGTGAGCCGAGATCGTGCCATTGTACTCCAGCCTGGGTAACAAGAGCAAAACTCCATCTCAAAAAAAAAAAAAAAAAAAAGAAGGAAAGAAAGAAAAAACCCAGAACAACAACAACAACAAGATAAGACAGGTTGGACAAGTTTGATCAAATATATCATTTTGTGACTGATTTTAAAATAATATTCTTTTTGGGGTTTTTTTGTTTGTTTGAGACGGAGTCTAGCTCTGTCACCCAGGCTGGAGTGCAGTGGTGTGATCTCGGCTTACTGCAATCTCCACCTCCTCCTGAGTTGAAGCGATTCTCCTGCCTCAGACTCCCAAGTAGCTGGGATTACAGGTGCCTGCCATCATGCCCAGCTTTTTTGTATTTTCAGTAGAGATGGGGTTTCACCATATTGGCCAGGCTGGTCTCAAACTCCTGACCTTGTGATCCACCCGCCTCAGCCTCCTACAGTGCTGGGATTACAGGTGTGAGCCACCGTTCCTGGCCAATAATATTCTTTTTTATAGCTTCAACTTTTATTTTGGATTCAGAGGTGCACATGCAGATTTGTTACGTGGAAATATTGTGTGATGCTGAGGTTTGTGAGCATAATAACGAATCATTAGTTTTTCAACCCACACCTCTTCCTCCTTCACCTCTCTAGAAGGTCCTAGTGTGGACTCAATGTTTATCTGCACTTGTAAGTGAAAACATGTGGTATTTGGTTTCCTGATTTTGCTTTAATTCACTTAGGATTCTGGCCTCCAGTTCTATCCATTTTGCTGCAAAGGACATGATTTTATTCTTTTTATAGCTGTGTTGTATTTCGTGGTGTATATATACCACATTTCCTTTATTCAGTCTACTACTGATTGGAACCTAGGTTGATGCCATGTCTTTGCTATTGTGAATAGCACAGCAATGTACATGAAAATGCATGTGTCTTTTTGGTGGAATTATTTATTTTTCTCTGGGTATATACCCAGCAATGGGATTACTGGGTCAAATGGTAGCTCTTCTTAAGTTCTTTGAGAGATTGCCAAACTGCTTTCCAAAGTGGCTGAACCATTTACATTACCACCACCAGTGTATAAGCATTCCCTTTTTTCCATAGTCTGACTGAGATCTGTTATTTTTTTGACTTTTTAATAATAGCCATCTGACTGGTGTGAGACAGTACCTCATTACATTTTGATTTGCATCTCTATCATATTTAGTGATGTTGAGCATTTTTTATATGTCTTTTGGCTGCTTGTATGTCTTCTTTTTTTTCTTCCTTTTTTACTTTCATTTTAGGTTCAGGGGTACATGTGCAGGTTTGTTATATAGGTAAACTGTGTGTCACAAGGGTTTTGTGTAAAGATTATTTCATCACCCAGATACTAAGCATTGAACCTAGTGGTTGTTTTTTTCTGATCCTCTCCCTCCTCAGTTAGGTCCAACATCTGTTGTTAACCTTGTTTGTTTCCATATGTACACAATGTTTAGCTCACACTTACAAGTGAGAGCATGCTGCATTTGGTTTTCTGTTCCTGTGTTAGTTCACTTAGGATAATGGCCTTCAATTCTATCCATGTTCTGCAAAGGACATGATCTTGTCCTTTTTATGGATGCATAGTATTGTATGATGCATATACACCACATTTTTTTAATCCAGCTTGTCACTGATTGACATTTAGATTGATTCCATATCTTTGCTATTGTGAATAGAGCTGTGATGAACATACACATGTGTATGTCTTTATGGTAGAATAACTTATATTCTTGTTGGTTTATACCCAACAATGGGATTGCAGGTAAGATGGTAGTTCTGTGCTTAGCTCTTTGAGGAATTGTCACACTGCTTTCTACAATGGCTAAACTAATTTACACTCCCACCAACAGTGTATAAGCATTCCCATTCCTCCAAAACTTCACCAGCACCTATTATTTTTTGACTTTTTAATAATATCCATTCTGACTGGTGTGAGATGATATCACATTGTGGTTTTGATTTGCATTTATCTAATGATCAGTGATATTGAGCTTTTTTTCATATGATTGTTGGCCGCATGTATGTGTTCTTTTGAAAAGTGTCTGTTCATGTACTTTGCACAATTTTTAATGGGGTTGTTTTTCTCACATAAATTTGTTTAAGTTCCTCATAGATTCTAGATATTAGACCTTTGTTGGAGGCATAGTTTGCAAAAATTTTCTCCCATTCTGTATGTTGTCTGTTTACACTGTTGATAGTTTCTTTTGCTGTGCAGAAGCTCTTTAGTTTAATTAGGTCCCTTTTGTCAATTTTTGTTTTAGTTGCAATTGATTTGGCATTTTCATAATGAAGTTTTTGCACAGTCCTATGTCGAGAATGTGTTTCCTAGATTAACTCCCATAGTTTATAGAGGGCTAAGTTTTACATTTAAGTCTTTAATCCATTTGAGTTGACTTTTGAATGTACGTTGTAAGGAAGGGGTCCATTTTCAATCTTCTGCATATGGCTAGCTAGTTATCCCAACACCATTTATTGAATACAGAGTCCTTTCCTCATTGCTTGTTTTTGTTAACTTTGTTGAAGACCAGATAATTATAGGTGTGCAGCATTATTTCAGTGCTCTATTCTGTTTCATTGTCTATGTGTCTGTTCACGTACGAGTACCATGCTGTTTTGGTTACTATAACCTTGTAGTATAGTTTGAAGTTGGGTAATGTGATGCCTCTAGCTCTGTTCTTTTTGCTAAGGATTGCCTTGCTTATTTGGATCCATGTGAATTTTTAAATAATTTTTTTCTAATTCTGTGGAGAGTGTCATTGATAGTGTGATAGGAATAGCATTGAATCTGTAAATTTCTTTGGTCAGTATGGTCATTTTAACAACATTGATTCTTCCTATCCATGAATGTGGAATGTTTTTCCATTTGTTTGTGTCATATCTGATTTCCTTGAGCAGCATTTTGTAATTCTCATCATAGAAATCTTTCACCTCCCTGGTTAGCTATATTCCTAGATGCTTTATTCTTTTTGTTTGTTGAGAAGTATCTGTTCATGTTATGTTCATTTCTTAGTGGGGTTGTTTTTTGCTTGTTGATTTGTGTTCTTTATAGATTTTGGATATTAGACCTTTTTTGAATACATAGTTGGCAAATATTTTCTCCTATTCTGTAGGTTGTCTCTTTATTGATATTTTATTGTACAGAAGCTTTTAAGTCAATTCTTAATAACTGTTCATAAAACACTACTGGCAATAATATATAGGATAGTATAATAGAATTATGATTTCTACTTTGTCAAAGAACATTTTAACAGACTAACCAGTGAAGCAAATGGTGAATAAAGAAATATACCTTTAAAGTTCTTTCAACATTTAATTCCTGCTCCCAATGAGGTTCCTGCTAGTATTCACTCTGCTCTGAAAGTTTCACATTAAGAAGGTACAATATGCTTGGGGACATCCCCAACACTCAGCTCCAGCTACCTCTAAGGATACTGAAAACATTTGGAGAACTCTCTCCCAGACATCAGCTATGTTTACTGGCCCCAAGCCAGGCACGGCAGCTCAAGCCTGTAATCTCAGCAATTTGGAAGGCTGAAGCGGCTGGATCACCTGAGGTCAGGAGTTTGAGACCAGCCTGGCCAACATGGTGAAACCCGTCTCTGATAAAAATACAAAAAAAAAAAAATTAGCTGGCTGTGGTGGCGGGCACCTGTAATCCAAGCTACTCGGGAGGCTGAGGCAGAAGAATCGCTTGAACTCAATGGGAAGAGGTTGCAGTGAGCCAAGAACGTGCCATTGCACTCTATCCTGGGCAACAGGAGTGGAATTCCATCTTACAAACAAACAAACAAAAAACATTAACTGGCTCCAATAACATATGACTACATTTCCAGGATATCTGCAAACAGGCTTATTTGGTCTTCTGGCTAAATTACTACCCATAATTTTTTCTCTATCATATTCTAAACTTACTGCATACTTGTTAAAGAGACTGAGGAAAATTGCAGGAGGCATGGTTATTGACAGAAAAAAGGGTTTTGTGGATTCCGTGCTGTGCAGCTCTTCAGAAGTTGGCCTACTCTGGAGCTGGTACAGAAAGTGAGTTCTGCAGAGCTCAGGTCATCATCAGACTACCATATAATGTCAGAGAGACAATAAGAAACCCCTGTCTCTTCTTGGAGACTTATTAGGATTACTTCAATCCTTCATTTTTCTCTTTCCCATGTCTTTCTTTTATCCTTCTTTGTTCCATGCAAGGTCTTTCTGAAAGGACTCTTGAATAAATAGAACAAAAAAGGAAAAATAAAATGCTGCATAGAAAACCCAGGGGATCTCTCCAGCTCTCTCTTATTATTGCTCTCTTCTATATCTTTATTTTTCATCCATTCTAGCATGTTTGGAAAAAAATTCATTGGATTTCAAATTTATGAGAAAAAATAAATATGCTGTAAATAATCCTTCCTTTCCTCTTAAAAAAAAAAAATTCCAGTATCTTATCCCACTAACAGAACATGACCAGCTCTATGAAGTCAATCAACTATAAGAAACAGTGTAATATAATTTGCAATGCCTTTCAGAACATTAATATAAGTGGCATGAAAAAATGATTTAATATTATAGATCACTTCATTTTATCAACAAAAGTACCCATGCAGCCAGCAATGCTAACAAATGTGCACACTCAATTCAAATCTCACCAACCTGACATGTTTTTCATTATTATAATGTCAACTTCTCAAGAGCAGAATGGATAAAATGAAAGCTGCCTCCAATTCATGAGTGTTTGAGGGTGGCCATCTTTCTTTCTATGCTGCCCGTGTGAAAGGCATTAATGACCTTACCAGTCTCTGCTGCTTTTGGCTTTGTTCTGATGTGTGTCTCCAGCAGATGCAAAGAACAGCTGGATCTTTTCCTTGCATTGTCTCTTTCACCTTGGAGAAGAACTTCCATTAGCTTTCTGATCCTAAGCCTAGGAATACATACATTCACTTCCAAAATGTACTCAAAGCCTGAAAATGTATGTCTCAACCTAATTCCCTTTTTCATGAATTTTTTCTTTTTAATGTTCTAAGGACCTCAAACACCAAAAGTGTATCCAGTATTGTACTTTACATTAACAATCTTGTTCACATTCACAATACAGTCTTTCAATCCAGAAAAATGGGAGGAAGTCATTTTATTGTAAAATGCACTTGCATGCTACCTCTCTCAGTAATGAGAGAGGTGATTTTGCTACCAATTTCAGAGTGACTGCTACAATATTATGTTAGACTTCCCAGAACAATATTTGTATAAAATACCTTATCCCATTATCAGCTTCACTGTCAATTAGATTGGGGAATATGCATATGGTCACTATGTTTAAGTAAGCCCCTATACCACCTTGATTATTCATATGCCCCAGCAGGGTCCTATATATTCCCAGTGCTATATATTCATTGCTGCCTAAGGAGAGAAGGATAGAAATTAACATACCATTCCTCCAATTGCAAATAAAGGGAAGAGGATACCAAGAAAACACATGTACAAGATAATGATAGTTTTATTTTTAGTGGGGTGAATTAATTTTTATCAGATTAGCAAAATTATGTGTGTGCCTTTCATGTATGTGTGTATATATATATAAAATATTGTATATAAGAATATGTATATAGGCTGGGTACAGTAGCTCACACCCATAATCCCAGCATTTTGGAAAGCCAAAGCAGGTGGATCACTTGAGCCCAGGAGTTCAAGATCAGCCTGGGCAACACGATGCAACTCCATCTCTGAAAAAAAAAATCATCCAAGCATTTTGGTGTGCACCTGTAGTCCCAGCTACTCAGGAGGCTGAGGCAGGATCATTTGAGCGCAGGAGATCAAGTCTGCCATGAGTTCTGATCTCTCCACTGCACTGCAGCCTGGGTAATAGAGCAAGATCTTACCTAAAAAAAAAAAAAAAGAATATGTATATATTAGTACACATTCTGTATATACCATATATAAAATCTTAGTGTCCAATCTAGCACATCCTTGGGAATAAGATAGGTAATGCAAACAAGCTAAGATTAATACTAAAGGGCTAGAGACCTAATTAGGACAAAAGACACCAAGAGGGTAGGTAAATTTCAGCCCAATAGGATTGTTACCAGTATACCAGTGAATGGAAAGGATGTGGCCAAAGACAAAGTGAGTAATAGTTTTTTGACTCGAGTGGGTTTAAAATTACAAACTACTGATGCCTATCCAAGTGATCAAACATCAAATGGAAGGTAGGGTTCAAATCTCTGAGGAATAAGAATCCCCAAAAGAAAGGGGATTCAACACTATTCAACATCCTAGTCAGAAGACAAATTCAGCACCAGGGACCTGGACAGTCGGGCAAACTGATCATTCACAGGGTCCCTGATCACACTGGCAATGAGCAGTAAGGATTTCCAGAAAGTACCTGCTGTGGGAGAAGAAGCCCTACAGACTGTCAGATCCAGATGTTGATGATTTCTCAGCCACATTGCATCTGGGGAAGTAGATTTTAATCACTTGCAGCTGTGAGAACTCTTGGAGGAGAAAAAAACATGCAGGACCTGAAGAAATGAGAGTAAAACAGTAAGATGACAGGAATTGTGGATATTTTGATGCAGCACACCCAGACACATTTTTTTCCCTTCAAATAGGGCACACGTGTAGTCCCAAGAAGTTGGGACTATGCAATTACTTGGAAAGCTGAGATGGGAGGATCACTTGAGCCCAGGAGTTTGAGGCTACATTGAGCTGTAATTATGCCATTGCACTCCACCCTGGGTGACAGAGAGAAACCCTGTCTCAAAAACAAAACAAAATAAAAAGGCTTCCCTTCAAATTATATCTGATTAAAATCAATAGGAAAACAATCTGGTGATCAGACAGGGTCAAGGCTCTTCTCTGAGCATTTTGAATATTTCTGACTTTATGTCAAGAAATACCCATAGTAAATCCTGCTTGTCCGGAAGTTCACATAACAGGAGTCCAAGTGGAGACGCCCTTAGTCAATTAAGTAAAAGGCCATCAAGCTATTAGCATCGCAACCTTTTATTTTCAGTTGTATTGACCTTTACTGCGCCTTCAATAACTTAAAAAAGAAAAAAGTATATCTGGGTGAAAGAATCCTAGGAAAATTAACTGATTTCTCGTTGTCATATGACAATATGAAAACTTCTGAAATTCTGAACAAAAATTACATAAGAAAGAGAAACATTCTCCCATTGTGTTATAGCATTTCACAATGGTTGCAAATAATTAACTAGGAGAGAATTAAAGGCAAACACTTAGACACAAGGGAGTGTCGAATGATTCAATGGAATCTGTGTAACTGAGAAGAAAAATAAGCATCTTGAGAAAAGTTGTATCGAGCCACTGTACTTAGCCTCCAACAGAGTAAATCAGGAAAACACACCATCCCTCCAATGGCAAATGAAGGTGACCATGTACTGGGGCTCAAGGTCTTTACTGCTGAGGAATTCTGTACGCTTTTCATCAAGCATGGAAATGTTAGGCAAAGAAATGAGTGAAGAAAATACTTGATGAGATTCATTCTTGAAATAATGAAAACAAAGACCAATGAGGTTCTCAGTTGCCATCTCGACAATGGAGTCAAAATTAGGGACAATGCTGTAGGAACCATGTAGGGTATTTTAGTATATGTGACTGCCTCATATTTTTCATTTTTATTTTCTTGGGCTGTTCTCTCAGACAATCACAGTTGGATACCTGTACAAATTGTTGTTTCTAGAAGATGCAGGAAAATCTTTTTCTACATTTAATATCCTGGAATGCAGAACTCCCAAAAGAAAAAGTGTGTAGCAGCAGGTTTAAATAATAAGTCAACAAACAAATAGTTGTTAACCTTTAGAGTATTTGCTAAGTATCAGGCACTATTCCAAGAGTTATATAGATGGATATAGATGTAACATATTGAAATGTATTTGGATGGGAATAGGGGTTGAGAGATTCAGACAAAGATGTACAAAGTCAAATAAAAGGAACAAGTAACTGTAGCTGCTACTGCATACCCTAAAGAGGAGAGGCTAGCAGAAGCAACTGACCTTGATGGAAAAGTGGTCTGAATCTCAACCATTTAAGTGATTTCCCAGTATTTGTAAATAGAACTCTTATAGTGCACTCATGTTTAGGGAAAGGGCTTGAATTTGTGACTAATTGTGATTAACTTCCAGGTACTGGACCCCAAATCAGCAAGATTCCTAAAGAGCGTCTGGCCTCTGTGATTCCCACATGGAGAGGTTGAATCGCCCCAAAACGTGCCATTGTCTTTCAGAGAAGACACGGACACAAGGAATCCTATAGCTGAACCAAGTAAGTAGATCTGCGTTTCTTGTACTACGGAACAAAAATCAAATACATCACAATGATCTGCAACCCTTTTTCTTTTTGTATTTTGAAACTCAAGTGCCCAGAATTGAATCATGACAGATTGTTGTGACTGGCCCAAGGAAGGCTTTTATTTTATTCTATTTTATTGCATTGCATTTTGTTTTACTTTTTTGTATACCTTTCCATCATTCTCCTTTCTTTTTTTTTTTTTTTTTTTTTTTTTGATAAGGAGTCTCACTCAGTCACCAGACTGGAGTGCAGTAGTGTGATCTCGGCTCACTGCAACCTCTGTCTTCCGGGTTCAAGCAACTCTCCTGCCTCAGCCTCCTGAGCAGCTGGGACTACAGGCATGCACCACAATGCCCAGCTAAGTTTTGTATTTTTAGTAGAGACAGGGTTTCCCCATGTTGGCCAGTATGTTCTCGATCTTATGACTTCGTGATCTGCCAACCTCAACCTCCCAAAGTGCTGGGATTACAGGCGTAAGCCACCGTACCTGGCCTCCATCACTCTCTTTTCATACTAGCTCATTCACCTCTTATTATGGGCACTCGGTTCTATATATATAATGCATGTATTTTTAACCTGTCTTTCATATCTTTATTTAGGTATATGTTACATTATATATACATAGTATACATTATAGCAATTATGTATGTGTATATTACTGAAAATTTTTATTTTGTAATTTGCTTAAATAATATTGTATGATAAATCTTTTTCCCACACTTTATTTGACTTAACTGTATCTTTGAGAACTCCCACACTGTAGTGTACAAAGTTAGTTCATACTTCTGAACTCTGAAGCTCGTTGTATCCCATGCACATGCCACATTTTATCTTTCCATTCACTTTTGGCAGACACTTTATTTTGTTGTAACTTTATTTTGTTTTAAGAAAGAAAATTCTTGAGAGGGCAGTAAAAAGCTGACTTTTATGAATTATAGGGTCATTTCTGAAAGTGATAAGAAGGCTGTAATACTCTCCTTTGGAAAATTATCCCAGTTGTCAGTGGCTGCATTTTCCAAAATGAATTCTGCAAAAATTTGTTCTGTAAAATATAAGTAAATATTAAGACAAATAAGAGTTTCTGCATTCAGGTAGATTTGGGAACAAGAGTTGAAAAAGCTACATACTTTTTTTATTATAGGCTTTCTCTGGGCATTTAATATCTAACTGAGCATGTGACTTTTCAAAGATAAAGAGTAATGAGATAAACTATTGCCTAAACCCAAATCCTTATTAACCAGAGGAACTAGTGTTCCATAGATCACTATTTTTATTGTCGTTATCATTCCTTTACTTGTTCCAGGAACATAGTGATAGTATTAGAGCAAATGAGATTTCCATGAAAATAAATTGAACCTTGAAAATTAAAAGTGTTCTTTTTGAGAAGAAGTTATTTTTATTAGATTTTTATATCATTTAGATTTTTTCAATATGACACATTTTATGATTTCCTGACTTTTGTCTTTTTCTAATAGACTCAATTACAAATTTCTGCATAATACCACATTTAGAAGAATCTATGACTGGTTGATTACTAAACAGTGACTTATCCCTGGAAACTCATCATGCCTAGTTGAAATCTACCAATATAGGCAAGAGTTTAATCTGCTGCAAATGGTAAACCAAGGAAGTAGACTTGGAGTTTGGTAGTGAGAAGAACAGAAGTCTCTATGAGCTTGTCAGCCCCAGTGCATTGCTGTTGCCTGGAATGGCTCTGAAGATGCTGGCCACACAAGTTCTGTTAATCAGCACCTGCAGAGCGAGCACTCTCATCTGACTGAGTTCAGGGTCAGCAAACTGGATTCAGTATGTTCAATCTAAAACTACACGCCATTGTTAAAAGGCAGTGCATTGTTAATAAACAGGAGAACAATTGTCTGAGATCCTTCAAAAACTAAGTTTTCGTGTTTTTGGTCTACTCTAAACAAAACTGGAAATTGAACTTTAGGCAAGAAATTGGGAACCATTATTTACCATATTATACTCAGACTTGAAATTTGCAATTTAATAAGCAAAGGATGGTTGCATGCATGTTGTGAAAGCAAGAAATGATTCCAAGTGAAAGGCTATACATTAATTTATTTCATCCTTATCATTTATTTCTGCAAACTGCTAAAGCTGTGCTTTATTTATTGCAGTTCATCCATATATAATTCTCTGTAGTTTAGAAAACTGCATCTAACATTTTCACCCCAACTTTATAAATTGCATTGATTTATTTCTGTCTCGTAAGCCTAAAACCATTTATTACAACAACAAAACATCCTCCTATTCTGATGTTCCAGGAACAAAGTCTACCCGCTTACTGTGTAGGGAGCTTTGACAGATGGCCAAATGGGGTGATAGCTTTGATTTTAATGTGTCTTAAGAGAGTAAATGAAGCAAAGGCAATCTTCATCTCCTGTGAAAAGTTGGATTTTTGTGTGGCTTGTCGGCAACACTGAGGTGCAATTCTCACAGCACTTCATTGATTTTCCACTCAACCATGACCATTCAAATGGCAAAAAGCAGGGTCAAAGAATTTTTAAAGTATTTTTTTCCTGTTTATCTACAAGAGTACAAACAAAATTGACTATACTTACTTCGGTGATACTCAGTGGTTTGCTGGTGCAAAGTCTTCATGAGTTTCACAGGTTATGAATTTTTAATTTTACATAAAATGAAGTGGTTTTGTCGAGAGAATCATTAACATCATAAAGACCGTAAGAATAAAAATTCTTCACATCTCCCCACCTGTGATTTTAGCATATATCATGGATGACAAAGCACTCTGCATTGCTTGCTTTAAGCTCTGAAAGGGGACAGACTTCAACAGCAGGACATGAAATAATGCTTGTGATAGAGCAATAAAGTCTCATTGCTGTAGGATGGCGTGGTATTCTGCACAGGGCCTCAAACCCCAATTTAACTTTAAATACAAAGCACCATTTAAATATAAAGATTAACTTCTTCATCTTCATCTTCTGTGAGAGCATGAAAGCTTGAACAAGAATTTGCTGAGAGAAGATGTAACAGCTAAACTCTACAGAAATTTTAGCCACTAGAATAGTATTTAAACAGGTGGAAGCCCGATGTTACCAACCTTGTGTACTGCAAATTTGGGTAGAATTGTACTTCTGTGGTAGTACAGATGTTAGCCATAAAAAATTGTCCAGTAATTTAGTTGGTGTATTTGTTTCGTTATTTAGGTAATGTGTTTGTGTTTATATTTCACCTTGCAGTATGATAAAATAAAACAAGAACAGGCTCTGGAGGCAAAACAAACCTGAATTCATGTCCTACTTCTGCCTTTCCCCTCCTTTGTAAAATTGGAAACTTTCTTTGCCAATTGGGAACTTAGCCCCTTCAGTCTATCTTTCTGCATCTGTGTAATAAAATGGTAATATTTTACAAGTTCCACTCATTAGATTATCTATGAAATAACTAGTAGTGTCTGACATTCAATATATTTTAGTTCACTTAGCACACATGGCTAATGTGATACAAGGAAGTTTCTATTTAAAATCCATTTGTTAGGAGCATGAAATGCACACTCTGGATGTTCAGAAGAGAACGCTCTTTCCACGCAACACAAAGCTCCCAGCACTGGAACACACCGATACTCCCTAGGCAAAATGACTGTCAAGTTCGCTACCAGAACAGAGTTAGACAATCAAGGCAACATCCCAGGAACTCAATAGCCTACTGTGTCACATCTGACTGACAGGGCGATGGTGTGGAGACGTCCTCCATGTATATGCTTCATCTTCTAGCCTCAGCAGGTCTGAGTTCACTCAGGTGTGCTGCTAGTGCGGGCAACAGGAAATGAAAACTCCAGCATGCAGTGCATGGAGGACAGTGTCTGCTCATTTGCAAGTGAAGACTGAGTGCCCATGAATGGAGATGCAAACTTTGACAAGATAATGGCAAATATTTAGAAAATGAATAAACATTCCAGCCAGCCTAAAAGAAGGAAAGCCCAGAGTCATTCTTCTCTGCATTCATTCTGGCTAGCTTCTAAAAACACCTATTTTTCTTTTTTTCCATAGCCTTACTAAGCACCTAATTGCCCTGACCTTGACCGTGAAACAGTCACTCCTTACTCTTTTAAAGGAAAGAGGGTACTGGGGCTATTTTTTTTTTTTTTTTTTTTGAGACAGGGTCTTGCTCTGTCACCCAGGCTGGAGTGCAGTGGCATGATCTCAGCTCACTACAGCCTTGACTTCCCAGGCCCAAACAATCCTCCCTCCTCAGCCTCCAGAGTAGCTGGGACTATGTGCGCGTGCCACCGCACTTGGCTAATTTTTCTACCTTTTGTAGAAATGGGGTCTCACTACATTGCTCAGGCTTATCCTGAACTCCTGGGCTCAAGGGATCCTCACACCTCAGCCTCCCAAAGTGCCAGGGTTGCAGGCATGAGCTACTGTGCTCTGCCAGGCACTGGAGCTAATACTCCATAGTCAGGCATGAACCTTTTTCTCCTTTCCCCCAGCATGAAGGCTACATTAAAGTAAGCAAATTAATGAGTAAGCACCCTGGGCAAGTCCCTTATTCAGGACTTTAATTTGTTCCCTAGACTAAAAAGTACAAGACAAAAAGAACCCACCCCCAAACTGGTGTCGAGATAACCAAGTAGTGTATTTCTCCTACCATTCCTTTCAGAGTGAAACGGGGGTGCCTGTCTGATTGGTCCTTGAGACAACAGGCATAAGCTGGCACTGCCCTGGGCAAACCAGGACATGTAGCCAACTTACCCCTTGCCTATCCTGAAGGCAAAGGATCAAGCACATGACTCTGGCTTTACGCACATGGACTGTGTTAAATTAACAGAGAAGTTTGGCCAAAATCAAAATTTTTTAAAGATCAGAATGTGGGAAGGAAGATATTATAACATAATTAGCTGCTCCATAATTAGTCGAACATTTACTCTTTTCGCATTTGACCATGAGATCAAATAGACAGTTAACCTTGAATAACCATAGGAAAATCAATTATCAGCCCAAAACTAGACCCATGACTGCATTCCCCAAACCAGTTTCTCCTCCTGTCCTGCCCTGAATTTAGGAACAACAGGCACTCAAGATGGAAACTGAGTAGCCATCCAAGAGAGCTGCTCCTTCTCCCATGTTACATGGCCAGCCACACCAAGTGATTTCCTCCCTTACACATTCTTGATTCCTTTCCATTTGCCATAGGCTTGGTTTAATCCATCAGCTTTTCCTGCTTCTATTGTTTTTCTATAGCCACTGTAACAAATTACCACACAATTGGTGACTTAAAACTGCACACTGTTTTATGAAAGCAAAAAACAGCACTTCCTGTGTTAGTGTTCTGGAGGATAGAAGTCTGAAATTAGCTTCACTGGGCCAAAATCCAGGTGTCATCAGGACTCCTCCCCTTCCAGCCTCTGTGGGCTTCCGGCATCCTTTGGCTTGTGGCCACATCACTCTCATTTCTGCTTCTGCAGTCACATTGCCTTCTGCCCTTCCACGTGTTTCCACCTCCCTCTGCCTCTTTCTTATAAGAACATTTTTGATTATACTTAGGTCCTATCCAGATATCCAGGATAATATCCCCATCTCAATATCCTTAATTTAATCACATCTGCAATGTCTTTGCCATATAAAGTGTTGTGAGTTGTACTGTATCCCCCTAAAATTCGTATGTTGAAGCCCTAAGCCTGGATGCTTTCTGGAAAGTGCCACCTTCTGGCAAGAGACCAATCAGCACAAAAATAGAGCATTCAAGCAACAGAGCTAAGAACACTCATGGAGTTCGTTGCACCCCTCGCCACCTCCACCAGAACAGGCACTGGTATCCATGGCTGAGAGACCCATAGATGGTTCACATCACAGGACTCTGTGCAGACAACACAGAGCCAGGTAGACTCACTGGGTGGCTAGACCCAGAACAGAGATGACAATCACTGCAGTTCAGCTCATAGAAAGCCACATCCATAGGAAAAGGGGAAGAGTACTACATCAAGGGAACACCCCATGGGAAAAAAGAATCTGAACAACAGCCTTCAGCCCTAGACCTCTGCTCTGACAGAGGCGGCCTGAAAGAGAAGGAACCAGAAAACCAATCCTGGTAATTTGAGAAAACAAGGCTCTTCAACACCCCCACAAAAACACGCTCATTCACCAGCAATGGATCCAAACCAGTAAGAAATCCCTGATTCACCTAATAAAGAATTCAGGAGGTTAGTAATTAAGCTAATTGAGGAGGGACCAAAGAAAGGCAAAGCCCAATGCAAGGAAATCCAAAAAAATGATACAAGAAATTAGGTGAGAAATATTCAAGGAAGTAGATAGCTTAAAGAAAAAACAATAAAAAATTCAGGAAACTTTGGACACACGTTTAGAAATGTAAAACGCTCTGGAAAGTCTCAGCAATAGAACTGAACAAGTAGAAGAAGGAAATTCAGAGCTCAAAGACAAGGTATTAACCCAATCCTACAAAGACAAAGAAAAAAATAAGAAAATATGAACAAAGCCTCCAAGAAGTCTGAGATTATGTTAAATGACCAAACCTAAAAATAATTGGTGTTCCTGAGGAAGAAGAGAATTCTAAAAGCCTGGAAAACGTATTTTGGGGAAAATTTGAGGAAAACTTCCCTGGCCTTGCTAGAGACCCAGATATCCAAATACAAGAAGCACAAAGAACATCCAGGAAATTCATCGCAAAAAGATCTTTGCCTGGGCACATTGTCATCAGGTTATTCAATGTTAAGACAAAGGAAAGAATCTTAAGAACCATGAGACAAAAGTACCTGGTAACCTATAAAGGAAAACCCATCAGATTAATGCAGATTTTCTCAGTAGATACCCTATAAGCTAGAAGGTATTGGGGACCTACCTTTGGCCTCCTGACACAAAACAATTATTAGCCAAGAATTTTGTTCCATCTAAACTAAGCATCATATATGAAGGAAAGTCTTTTTCATACAAACAAATGCTGAGAGAATTTACTGTTCCCAAGACACCAGTACAAGAACTGCTAAAAGGAGCTCTAAATCTTGAAACAAATTCTGAAAACACATCAAAACAGAACCTTTTTAAAGCATAAATCGTACAGGATCTATAAAATAAAAACAAAAATTAAAAAGTGAAAACGAAAAAAAAAGAAAAACAAAGTGTACAGACAACAAAGAGCAGGATGAATGCAATGGTACCTCACATTTCAATACTAACATTGAATGTAAATGGCCTAAATACTCCACTTAAAAGAAACAGAACTGCAGAGTGGATAAGAACTCACCAACCATCTGCTGCCTTTAGGAGATTCCCTAACACTTAAGGACTCACATAAACTTAAAGTAAAGGGGTGGAAAAAGACATTTCATGCAAATGAACACCAAAAGCAAGCAAGGTAACTATTCTTATATCAGACAAAACAAACTTTAAAGCCATAGCAGGTAAAAGAGACAAGGAGGGACTTTATATAATGGTAAAAGACCTTGTCCAGTAGAAAAATATCACAATCCTAAACATAAATACATCTAACACTAGAGTTCCCAAATTTATGAAACAATTACTATATGAGATACACCACAACACAATAGTAGTGGGGGAATTCAATACTCCACTGACAGCACTAGACAGGTCATCAAGACAGAAAGTCAACAAAGAAACAATGGATTTAAACTATACCTTGGAACAAATGGACTTAACACATGTATGCAGAACATTTCATACAACAACCCACAGAATACACATTCTATTCAACAGTGCATGGAACTTTCTCCAAGATAGATAGATAAGATAGGCCATAAAACAAGCCTCGATAAAATTCAAGAAAATTGAAATTATATCAAGCACTCTCTCAGACCACAGTGGAATGAAATGAAATCAAATCCAAAAAGAACCTTCAAAACCATGCAAATACATGAAAACTAAATAACCTGCTCCTGAATGAGCATTGGGTCAAAAACAAAGTACAGATGAAAATTTAAAAACTCTTTGAATTGAACGGTGATAATGACACCTTATCAAAACATCTAGGATACAGCAAAGGAAGTGCTAAGAAGAAAGTTCATAGTCCTAAACGCCTACCTCAAAAAGTCTGAAAGAGCACAGACAGACAATCTAAGGTCACACCTCAAGGAATTAGAAAAACAAGAACAAACCAAACCCAGCAGAAGAAAGGAAATAAGTAAGATCAGTGCAGAACTAAGTTAAATTGAAACAAACAAAAAACAACGCAAAGGATAAATGAAATAAAAAGTTGGTTCTTTGAAAAGATAAAATGACCACTGGCAAGATTAACCAAGAAAAGAAGAAAGAAAATCCAATTAATCTCACAAAGAAGCAAAACAGGAGATATTACAACCGACACCACTGAAATACAAAAACGATTCAAGGTTACTGTGAACACCTTTACACAAATAAACTAGAAAATCTAGAAGAGAGAGAAAAATTTCTGGAAAAATACAACCCTCCTAGCTTAAATGAGGAAGAATTAGATACCCTGAACAGACTAATTACAAGCAGTGAGATTGAAATGCTAATTTTAAAAATTACCAACAAAAAGAAGTCCAAGACCGTTTATCTATTTGCAAAACATTTTCATCACCCCAAAAAGAAACCCCATGTCCATTAAGCCGTCATTCCCCTCCGCCTACTCACTCACCCAATCTCCAGCAGTCACTGATTAGAAGACTTGAATCTACTTTTCTGTCTCTATGAATTTACCTATATTAGATGTTTCATATAATGGAATCACACAGTATGTGACCTTTTTTTTTTCACTCAGCCTGATGTTTTCAAGGTTCACCCATGTTTTATCATGTATTGGAACATCATTTCTTTTTACGACAAATAATTCTGCATTGTATGGACAGACCACATTCTACTTATCCATTCGTTTGTCGATGGACATTTGGATTGTTTCTACCTTTTGACTGTTATGAATAGTGCTGCTGTGAAAATTCAAGTACAAACTTTTATTAAAATATCAATTTTCTGTTCTTTGGTGTCTGAGTTGAATTACTGACTCATATGGTAATTCTGTGTTTAACTTTCTGAACTATATCACCACACCATTCTCCACAGCGGCTACACAATTTTACATTCCTGACAGCAATGTACAAAGGTTACAAATTTTTAAAATCCTGGCCAACACTCATTTATTTTCTGATTTTTTGATTGTAGCCATCCTAACGGGTGTGAAGTCGTATTTTATTGTAGTTTTGATTTACATGTCCTCAGTGACTAACGATGGTGTCCTTTCATATGCTTATTGATCATTTGTGCATCTTATTTGGAGAAATAGCTATTCAACCCTTTTGGCAATTTTTAGTTGGGTTGTTTGACTTTATATTGTTGACCTGTAAGAGTTCTTTGTATATCCTGGATGCTAGACCCTTGGATTTTACTTAACTGCTACTTAACCCAATGTTCACTTTATAAATTTTTATGAGAAAAATTTACGTAGCTTCATTGGAAAATTATATCTTCTTTCAACATAAACCTTATAAATGATCCTACTGCTATTTTTGCGTTTGCCACCAAGAGGCTTAGAACAGAATAAAGCAATTTAGTAATCATGTAAGAATTTTCAGCACTCTTTTCTGTGTACATTCTACCACTAGCCTCTCTCTTATCTTTCTTCCTGAATTTTTCCTTTACCTTCATTCATTTTTAAAATAATATGTACATATTCTTCTGAGACTCCTCAATTTAAATTCCTTTGTAGAAAACACAGTGAATAAATAAGTCATAAGACCCTTCGCCTGCTTTCTAGTAAGGAGAGAAACACTGTAAGTGATAAATGGCATTTTGACCTTAAGCAACATTTTCTTTCTGTCACTTTGCCCCTTTTTGCATATTTTTTCTTCTTTTGGGCAACGGCCCACCCACCATCCCTTTCTAATTCCCACACTCAACACCGCATACTTTCAACTCCACCCAGTTATTCACAGTCCCCACATTGCACCTCCTCCCCCAACACATTCCATGTTTTAGCCCCTATTGATGACTTCCGTAAAATGCGTCTTTCTTTCCTAAATTTTATGCCTTCTAGACCAAGTCTCATAATTAATGTAATGATTCAAGGATTTGAATTACATCTTAATATGCTTGTTGTCAGTGTTGACGTGTCTTACCCCACATAGAAAACATTTATATTTAACAGGTATTTTCAAGAGGAGGTAAAGGAAGAGAAAGAGGAGGAGGGAGAAAGGGGAAGGGAGAGGAGGGGAAAGAATCAGGAAACTCCAAACACCATGGTACAGACAGTGAGGAAGACGTTTTAAAGAAAGAATTGTTGTGACTATCCCTAAACATCTCAAAACGTTCCAATACACAGCTTTCCACTCATTCATGAACACATGGACCTAACTGAAATATCTGTATGCAGTGAAGAAAGTAATTTCCCAAATTTCTTAAAAACATCTGTGGTATTTGAGGGCACCCAGCAATCCATTTGGTAACTGATAGGTGTCAGGAACTTTATTTCAAAGCAAATCCACATATAGTTTATAATTATTCTTCTCAGAACCATTGTTTGTACAAAACTCCAATAAAAAAGGCTTTAGAACTGTAAAACATCTTAATTAGTATTATTATTGCTGAGAAATTAGTAAAATTTATCTTTTTATTGACCATGGGAACAATTAAAAATCAAGAAGGCTACAACCGACAACTCATGAAGATTAATATGACCATAAACAGATTTGCAGTTGTGTCAAAAAATGGAACTTGAGTTTCTAATCTATAATTTCCCCTCTTCTTCCTTCCACTCTCTTTACTGGTACAGAACATGCTAGTCCACATCCTTCCTTTGTGTAGAGAAGAGCACTCACTCCATCCCCTTTTGGGTGTGGAGAAATCATGGGCTATTCTGAGCCTCGAGTCTAGCATCCAAGTTCACCAGAACTAGAAAACAAAATTACTCCTGCCAGCTGACATTTGCTACATGCTAAAGAAGGAAATATACTGGGCTACCAAAAGTATATGGCAGCTACTGTGCCTGCAGCAGCTCTGCCCACTATTGAAATCAGCTCTATTACCCATATAGTGGACTCATGGGCATAGTATTAGAAATTTTAAGTTCAGCAGCAAAGCCCAATTCAAGTTCACGGGTTTTAGGAATCTTACTCTTACGAATCTGGCCCAGAATAACTTCTCCCTCTTCTGAACACTTTATGTACTTATTATATTGTAACTTTGCAAATACGCCTCTTTTTCTATTTTGTGTTTCATTTTTCCTAATTGTTTGTGAGTACTATGTCATCTAGCTAGATTTACCCCACTTTGGCCAATGTACCTGGCATACTATTATTGAATACAAGCTCAGGCATGATTGACTGGTTATGCACTTGTGAATCTGTATCTGTGTATAAGGTAAGATGGTAGATATTTGAACCATTAGAATGTGTTGATGTATTAAACTGCATGCACCAACAGCCTTAAACAACCTGAGCTATCATCTAATTATGAACTCAAAGATTTAATTAATCACAAATTGCAGAATGTCTCTGTCAACTATTCATATTTTGGTAGTTTGGGACTTTCCATGTACTTCAAATGCAAAACACAAGAGTCCTTTTATGAAACTCAAAAGTCATGCTTTTATGTAATTTGTGGATAACCAACCACATATTTTTGTATCAAAGTTACGGTGCCTTCTATTTTGGTACAATTTAAAACTGCCTTTTCAGGAAAGGGGTCTGGCCCTTTAAGAATTAGAATTAGGTATGGATATAAAACTTGATTTCTGTGTAGTGTAGCAAAGAAAACTGCATCTTAAAGTTCAGACTTCCATTCCAAAAGGACAAGAGCTGACAGAACTCAATCACACAAAAGAAATGTTCTCCAGGTAGAAAAAGGACACATTAGCATTAGTGGTGCACATAGCATAGACTCCATAGCCACTGAATCATCTCATTTTAGTAATGAGAATTTAGAGACCATCTTTTCTGATACTCTCATTATACAAAAGACTAAATTTATCTAGCCCTTCTGCCCTAGGCACATGCCTCTCCCTACAGCAAAGGTATACCTAAGGATGTGGCCCAGGACCCTGGCGCTGGCCTCCAGGATGGGAGAATCCACTCACCTTACCTAAAGTCCCTGCTTCCTTCATGCCATTGCTTTATTACCTCTCCATCCCCTCCAGGAGGGCACTCCTAAGTCTAATAGACTTGTTTTCATGCTTAGTTCCACTTTGTGTGACATGCTTGACAGAGCAATTGATTTGAAGACACGCTTGCTAAATCATCTGGCCCTCGGTCGTGATTTGCCATGGAAACCAAATCTCAGCAATGCCCCTATCTAGTTCCAGATCTGCACTCTCCAACATTGCATCCACCAACCCACAGGGGGCTACTGAGCTCTTGAAATGTGGCTGGACCAAATTGAGAAGGGCTCTAATTACAAAATACTTCAAAGACTCGTCATGAAGAAACTTTAAAGTAGCTCAATAAGTTTTATATTGATGCCACTTCAAATAATATTTTCAATGCATGGGATAATTCAAATTTATTTTGCCTGTTCCTTTTTACTTTTTAAGCATGAGTACTACAAAATTTTAAGTGACCCATTTATGACCCACATTATTTTTCTCTTTGACAACATTGTTCAAGAGTCTAAACACTGTTTCTCAGAGTCTGTTCAATGTAGCACCTACATCAGAAACACCACAGGTGCTTTTTACTAATTTAAACAACTGGGCCCCATCTCTGCCTTACTAAAACACATCCAGAGGGATGAGATCCTGGAATCTGCATTTTAACTGGCTCCAAAAACAAGCCTCAGGTATTATTTCATTTCCTCTTTGTTTTTTCACAATGGAACCCAAATGTTGAGTGAGTGCAAAAATGGGACATTAATAAAACAAAACAGACTTTCTCTCTTTAAGTCTACCCATCTGGTGATTCAGTAACAAGATAACCTACAAAGGAGTTTGATGCTAAAATGTATCGAAAGCAGGAGAGCTAAATTCATGCCCTGACATGCTTCCAACTCTAAGCACAAAGGCAACACATATGGCCGGGTGGCAAGCAGTATGGGACAGTGATGATAGTTCAGGCTTCCGAGTCAGACAGATCTGGTGTCAATGCTCTGCCCTTTCACTTGAGAGCTATTTACCTTGGGCATGTCACTGTCACCTCTGAAGGCCCATGCTCTCATTAGCAAAGTAAAGAAGATAATGCCTACCTCAGAACGTGTTGTAAGGCTTAAATAAAATAACCTAAATAAAATAGGCACATACAATAGTCACAGGTGTTATTATCATTAGTAAAATTTGCAAGCTGAATTTCTTTTCTTAATCTTAGAGCTAGAAATTGATTAAATACAATTAGAATAAACAATATCACATAACTCTGGATGTTCATGATGAAGCTTCATATAACACCTAGACATTTACATTTTTTAAATGTTGCCCTAAATTGTACAACATTTGTTTAAAGTTGGCAATTAGAAAGCATCTTCTGTGCTTCATTGTTTGAATACAATTGCTGAATTGAAAGGCATAACTGAATGTTTCTTGTATTAGATTCCATTTTATTTATCCTCAGTTATGTGAAGCCTTACAGTACAAACCACAGAGATATGTCCATGCTCACTCTTCATCTGGAATCAATTACAAGAATTTTGGGTAAGTCACTGGATAAAATAGCCTCTGAAAATTTAACCTTTCAAATTAAAAACAGCAACAAATATTATAGTACATTTGAAGGAACACAAATCTGCTTGTACATTAAAAAATATAAACGATAGTGTCCAAAATCCAAATTGAATGCCCCTGGATCTCAACTGAGGTATAATATCCACAAATGTTGCATCTTTCCTCTTCAATCTATATTAGCATTGTGATGGAGGTATCAGACTGTCAGACTGAGCAAAGTGGCAAGAGTCATGAGAACGTTAAGCACAGGCCAAAGGTGAGAAGAAAGCAGATGCTCACTGATGGATGCCAATGAGGAGTGTGGGCCTGGAAAAGCCTGAAAGTAGGCCATGCGAGACTGTGAAGAGAAGGGCCGCTATGATGTGAAGCTGGAGTCAAGTAGGCCACGTGAGACTGTGAGGGGAGGGGCTACAGCAATGAGAAGGTGGAGTCAAGCAGGCCATGTGAGACTGTGAAGAGAAAGGCCACTATGATG
Source organism: Aotus nancymaae (assembly GCF_030222135.1). NCBI lineage: Eukaryota > Metazoa > Chordata > Mammalia > Primates > Aotidae > Aotus > Aotus nancymaae. The sequence goes on along the minus strand of NW_026988450.1, from coordinate 10,618,277 downwards.
GGAAGGTGGAGTCAAGTAGGCCATGTGAGACTGTGAAGAGAAAGGCCACTATGATGGGAAGGTGGAGTCAAGTAGGCCATGTGAGACTGTGAAGAGAAAGGCCACTATGATGGGAAGGTGGAGTCAAGTAGGCCATGTGAGACTGTGAAGAGAAAGGCCACTATGATGGGAAGGTGGAGTCAAGTAGGCCATGTGAGACTGTGAAGAGAAAGGCCACTATGATGGGAAGGTGGAGTCAAGTAGGCCATGTGAGACTATGAAGAGAAAGGCCACTATGATGGGAAGGTGGAGTCAAGTAGGCCATGTGAGACTGTGAAGAGAAAGGCCACTATGATGGGAAGGTGGAGTCAAGTAGGCCATGTGAGACTGTGAAGAGAAAGGCCACTATGATGGGAAGGTGGAGTCAAGTAGGCCATGTGAGACTATGAAGAGAAAGGCCACTATGATGGGAAGGTGGAGTCAAGCAGGCCATGTGAGACTGTGAAGAGAAAGGCCACTATGATGGGAAGGTGGAGTCAAGTAGGCCATGTGAGACTATGAAGAGAAAGGCCACTATGATGGGAAGGTGGAGTCAAGTAGGCCATGTGAGACTCTGAGGGGAGGGGCTACAGCAATGAGAAGGTGGAGTCAAGCAGGCCACGTGAGACTGTGAAGAGAAAGGCTACTATGATGAGAAGGTGGAGTCAAGTAGGCAACATGAGCCTGTGAGGGGAGGGGCTACAGCAATGAGAAGGTGGAGTCAAGCAGGCCACGTGAGACTGTGAAGAGAAAGGCTACTATGATGAGAAGGTGGAGTCAAACAGGCCACGTGAGACTGTGAGGGGAGGGGCTATGGCGATGGGAAGGTGAGTCAAGCAGGCCATATGAGACTGTGAGGGGAGGGGGCTACGGTGAGGGGAATGTGGGAGGAGTGGGGTCGAGTGGACACGTTTGAGTCTAAAATGTTGATTTTTGTTAGTCTTTCACAAATACTGTGTATTTTTAATCAGTTGACCAAAAAATTGATTAATTGCATCTGTCTTGTGTATCTCTCTCCTTCCTTTCAGTTTCATTTTCCCGTGATCAAGTTGCCCAAAGCAAAGATCCTCCTGATTCACTCATGCACTCATTCCTTGAATAAATATTTATTTTGTTTATCTCTACTAGTTTTCAGGCATTTTGACAGATACAGGAGATATCAAAATTAATAAAACATGGTCCAGGTAGGAGATAATCTTTTAAATACTTACGGCAGTGATATATACAAGAGTTTATAGAAGCAGGGAAGAAGAGGTCTCTAACTGTGAAAGAAGGCCAGGCAAGTGACGATGACATTTGAATTGAGTGCAGAGGAGTTCACAAGACAGGCAAAATGGGGCAAGTTGTTCCAGATATAAAATACAGCAAAGCTGACAACATTGACGTAGTGTCAAGAGTACACACAGAAAACAGCAAAGAGTTCCATGTGACATCAGGATGCACATGGCTAAAGGAAAGAGGGGCATTGGGAAGGGAGACACAAGAAAAACTCTTTCATAAGCAGCCACGCATATCATGCTAAGGAGAGGGGCTTCATCCTATGCCACTGAAAGAGTATAAGCTGGGAACAATATAATGGAATTTGCAATTGAAAAGAATCACACTGGTGGCAAGGTGACAATGAATTCGAGAGAAATTAAAGCTATAGAAAAAGAGAGAGACTGGTTAGAGGTTGTCAGAATAATTCAGGAATGAGTAGATAGCACCCTAAACTGTACTGGCAGGAGGGTTATGTAGGAGGAGAAAAAATGGAAAAATGTTTAAGAGGTAGTTTTGATACAGAATAGGTTACTACTGTTACCATCTGTTTCCCCTGCTAAAATAACCTGTGTAGGAATTATTAAGTGACTTGATCTTCCCATATGTAGAATACTCTGTAACAGTCAAGCATGGAGGCAGAGGTGCATGTTTTGAAGACAAAATGTTTGTAAGACTTAGAACAACTCCAGTTATATTCTATAAAATGCAATGTATCAGTGCCTGGGAGGGTCTGTAGGAAACTGCACTGTTGAGCTCGGGACAGAATGGGAGGTGGAGGAGGAGAAGGACTCATTATAAGCTTGTATACTGATTAAATGTTTAAATACAGCATTGTTAACTGATCTATAATTTAAGAGACAATAAAAAAGGAAAGTGGGGTAAAATCAGGTTACTCCTAAGAATGATTGACTGAATTTCAAGAAAAAACAAATAAGTTATTTGTAAAGAAGATAAATTTATTAAAACTTTGAGGATATTTGATAATTTCTTGAAATTTGAGAAATACATAAATGTTTAACATACTTAACTATCTAGAAGTCCCAGGTATTAGATTTCAAATGTTGATTCCTTGTAAATCACATTTGAAACACAGTTTTAATATTATATTATTTGTTAACAAACTAGGACTCAATCCGCTTTGCCTTTGGTAATATTTTGCACCTGGACTGCTGCCATAATAAATTAATAGCAGCACAAGAAATCATGTAGATGAAAGACGCATATTTACTCTTTTTCAAATGTACTAGAAAGCCCCACTTTTCCCACTTAATGGAATGCTTCTTCTGAAATCCTTTGGAGCAATGAGCCTTTATCCTTCCCATTTCCCTCACTCAAACAAGAGGACTCAGGGGGACAGCAACGCAGCGTGCCTTCTCTCTAACACCTTGCGTATGTCTCAGGAGTTCAAACATGGGCTGAGTTAACGCTGCGGTACTCCTGTGTGCATGCAAGTGAAAGCAACTCAGGGAAGGTGATTTGTTTCCATCCTTGTTCTCTCACATCTCATGTCTTTACTTGGCTGGCCATAACTAGGCTGATACATATGAGTTAAAGTTTTCAGAAGTCATTATCATTGGGTCCAAAAATAGTTAAAGATTCTTGCTAAAATGAATGACAGAACAGCCCGGACTAACAGTCTTTTCCAAAAGATGGCAATAAGTGGTTAGAAAAATCCCTTGGGAAAATTTAGGAATCACAGGAAGTCCACAGGACCCTGGTTTGGTTAACCGGATGGATGGTGGTGCCCACCAACTGTGTAAGGCCAGCTACAGGAGGGGCAGGTCTCGGAGCAACACGGGCTGAGGGGCTGGAAGAGCATTCAGAGGAAGATGGCGAGTTGAATTCAGACCTGGAGCTTGAGAAAGACCTGGGAAGAATGTATAAATTGACGAGTCATTAGCTAATTATTGCAGAAAAGAAAATAAATCCATCATACATATTTGCTTTGAAAAAGGAGGTGAGAAGAAAAACCTGGATTATTATTTTTCCTTCTAATCTTCAAAAGTGGCACATCAATTCCACTTAGATGCTCCTGAATGATGAACAAGAGTAAAACTACTTTTTTTTTTTCCTTTTCTAACTTTTTACCAAGGAGGGTTTTGAAACAATTCTTCAAAACAATCTAGTGTGTTACAATCTTTGGGTGATACGTTCTTAGAGAGTAAATATTTATCAAAATCGTCTTGACAAGGCATACTCATTATAGGGAAATATGTAAGAATAGCTAATAAACTTAGTTTTAAAGTATCTACTCCAGCAGAAATATGTAACAATAGCACACTATTCAGAGGCATAAAGATATTTATAAGTATCTTTAAACACTTAATTCCCATTAAGTGGTTTATATAAGTACGGTTCTGCTATTCTCTAAAAACTAATAATACAGCATGAATAGTTCCATCACATAAAGATATAGTTTGATCTACTCAAAGATACAGTTTCAGCTACAAGGAAAAGCCCACAATCCTGGCTATACCCTCCCCTGCCCTACTTTAGCCAGCATCGAACTTCTCCTAGATCTTTAAATGCAACCAAAAAAGTTTCTTCTCCAATACAATCACTATTTTGCACAAGACATATTCTTAAAAATTATCTAAAATGAAATAAAACACAAGTTTAAAAATCTTTAAAATCTCATTAAATAAGAGTTCTAGAGATTACGAGAAGTGAGAACATTGCTGGCTATTTGTCTGTGCAGTGTAACATGAAACATTTCCTGGGAAACGCTGTTGTGTTTGGGGGTTGTTCTAAAAACAAACAATAGGAAAGGCTGGGGGAGGCTTTCCCTCCATGAAGAGATCAAGATCCATTGCTAATCTAGTCCTTGGGCAGCACAGCAAGTAGAAATAGTTCCTGGAGACCTCCCCTCTCTACCACCTGACCACAGGTGCCATGCTGACCAGCCAGGGACATGGGATGCAATCTCCGGTAGGTGCACCAGTTGTGAGCTTTTGGAAAAGATCTTCTGCTGCATCACACTAACCGGAGTCCAAAAAGGAGCTAATTTCACATGGCTTAAAATCACACTAAAAATATTCCTTGGGACTTCTCTTTCTTGGCAGCTTGAAACTACTACAAAATATTTGATATGGCACAACACATTTTCCCAAATAACAGTAAACATGGACATATTTTATTAACTAATGACAGACTCTAATATGTTTAAGCAGCCAACTACTGTCTTCTATTTTCTTCTCATAAAAAAAAGAAGAAATGGAGTTTTCCATGAGAATTTGTTCTTTTTCATGGACAAAAACTTCAAAAATGTATAATAACCTTTTAACTGGCTTGACGGTTCTTGGTAGGTCCTAGTTAGAAAGATAAAATGCAAACAGGGCTAGTCCAAAGACAGTTAAGTGAGGAGAGGCTGTGTGTGTTTGTGTGGGTGTGAGAGAGAGAGATAGTATGAGTGTGTGTGTTTGTGAGTGTGTATGTGTGTGTGTGTGTGCACGCACGTGCATGCACTTTGGACATGCCTGCTCACACATTCTTGCACTGGGGTGATGTCAGAGGGACAAAGTCAAAGGAAAGGAAAAGGTGTAGGGGACAGCATAGGCACAGGATGTGATTGTTTTCTCTAACACTCCCATGTGGAGAAGGCAGAGCACGCCCTTGCATCTGGAGATGGATGGCTTCATGAGTCCCTTATCACTCAAAGCCATACCGATGAATGATAGCAGGAGCCTAGACTTGGTATTAAAAGATCTGCCTTATGGTCTCTATATCTCTGAGTTTCAGTAACCCCATCTATAAATCAAGGGCATAACCAGCTACTTCCTATGTACAAATTCAGACTTGCAAATGTTTGGTAAAGTGCTGTCCAACAATGCAGAGTCCTTACTGTATCTTCTCAGACACATGTAGAAACTGAGTCTTGGGTATTGGGGCCAGGGGAGGGCACACTTACAAAGTGCTTATGCAACACTAGATTGCACAGGGGTGCACCTGCTCTGGCCTTAAAACAAATGTGAAGGAAATAGAGTTTTACATGGAGTCTACATTTAACTCTTTATCCTTAACAAAAAACAAGAAAGAGAGAGACAGAGAGAACACAGTCTATGTGAATTCTTAGAAATCATAATGGTTCAGCCATGCATGCTTGTGGTTGGCAGACATCCCAACATATATCGCAAAAATGTCCAATGACTGGACCATGAAGCAGCATGTAGTCCGATGCAGCTCCTGCTCAGAACACACCTGGCAATGGTGCTTCTGTTTCCACCATATGCAGTCTCCAAGTCAAACACCAAACTGAAGCCGCAAGGGACATTAAACTATGTGAGTACAGAAGGCACCTAATTTTTCTTGAAGCTGTGGGAGGACCAGAGTGACCCAGAAGACTTCCTGAATATTGAGCAAGACATAGTCATAGCTTGAGTACTAGATTTTAAGATGTGACTTTCCTCTGAGGTTATATTTAAGAATTTCTTAGAGAAAAACAAAATCACCAATAAAAAACTATCTTATCTTATCGTTGAGGACACTTACAGTGACAAAAAAAATTCCGAGTTGAATCTAGGATTAAAAAAAGAACTAAGCACCAAAACTGGAAAAAAACAATTGAAGACAGAGCTGGTTTCAGGGCAACGTGGCCAAGGCTCACATACTGTTACAAGGCCCCAATTCCACTCTGTTTATCTCTCACCCATAATGCTTCATTTTCAGCAAGCTCTCCCTTCGAGGGCACAAGTTCACACAACATCTGCACTCCTTACATTTTTTTCACTTTCAAATCCAGTGAAAAAGAGCAAGAGTCTCTTTCCCAGAAGAATTGGCCAAAATCTCCTGCTGTGAATCTGGGTCACTTACTCATCCACGAGCCAATTACTGATTGTTCTTAGACAATTTAAGAGTAGGACTTACAGACCCAGGGTTCTTAAAACTACTGGAAGAAGTCCCCAATTAATCTAGTGTAGACAAACGCAGTGCTTTACAAACTTAAGTGAGTTGGAAATACAGTAGTCATTTACTGCCTCTACTCCTAAACTTTAGGGCTCACTATCACTAAGGTAGAATTATTCTTATATTTTATGATATTGGAACTTTGGAACTTCTCTTATAGATACAATATGGTTAGGAACTGAAGAGAAAGTCATTGTGAGGGGCCTCACAAAACAGATGTAAATATTTTATTTATTTGCCTAGAAATGTATATCTCAGGCTCATTTTTGTATTTCTCCAAACATCTAATCCTCAATTATCTTTCCATTAAATCAGGATTAAAAGTCAACAAAATGATTAAACCTTCATCAGTTTATTGAAACAAATTTCAAAATTTAACCTCCCATTTCAAACTAAGTCTCTAGTGGTTTACTTGTAAATATTGATTAAATGCACACTCTGCAAGGAAGAAATAAATTGACTGGTATACACTACAGTTGAGAGTCAGAATGCAGGAAACATTTCCAAAGCAAAGAATTACTTACAATACTGCCTATTTCCCTAAATATTCATGTAATTGATAATTGATGGATTATGTGCATGCTTTATCTTATGCTATACAATATTCTTGAGGTAGTTAATTGTTGCTTTTTAAAATTCCTATATTTTCTATGTCCATCTGAACTAATTACTTTCTAGCTGAATTATATAGCAAGACCCAGTTTACACAATAAATTAGAAAAGAGAAGGGGCTGTTTCAGATTCCACAAAGCTTTAGCCTAAGCCCTTCTTTCATTCTTTAAACTCTTCTTCAGCTACCATTCTACATAAGCGAATTGCAAATCTCTATTTAAGCTCAGTCTTATTTCATTTCTAACTAAATTCTAGATTCCTCCACCTGGATATCTTACTTAAATCCAACACACAAAGTACACGTACAAACTTAACTCATCATATTTTACAGAGGTAAGTTCTGTCTCTTGATATCATGGTCTCTAACACCAGACCTTCCCGCTGCCAGGCAACTGGGCTCCATTCATCTGTGACTCCTCCTAGGTTGCCGGGTCCAAAGAAAATGCTTCTATAATGCCTTTCCAATATTTTCTCTGGCAATTCTTAGAAAGATAAAATGTGGACTGCAACATGTCATTTTTATTATGTGAGACATAAATATTTGGCAACACTACATAAGCCATAGAATTTGTAGTTATCTTGTTATATATTGGATATTTCACTCAGCTATAGTTTTGTAGAAAGAGAAATATAAATTTAGTAGTATGTATGACTATCTAGATCTATTAAATAGTATAGAAACTCAAGGCATTCCTGGACATCCATTTCTTTATCAGAAAGACTTTATTTTATTTTAAAGTTATACTCGTACCTATGGGCACGTCTTTCAATGCTAATAGTTGTTAATTTTTATTTTGTTTTGTTTTTATGAAAATTATGCTAACAATTTTTTTATTACTTATAGATAATATATTTAAGGCCGGGCGCGGTGGCTCATGCATGTAATCCCAGCACTTTGGGAGGCCAAGGCGGGTGGATCACGAGGTCAAGAGATCGAGACCATCCTGGTCAACATGGTGAAACCCCGTCTCTACTAAAAATACAAAAATTAGCTGGGCGTGGTGGCGCATGCCTGTAATCCCAGCTACTCAGGAGGCTGAGGCAGGAGAATTGCTTGAACCCAGGAGGCAGAGGTTGCAGTGAGCCGAGATCGTGCCATTGCACTCCAGCCTAGGTAACAAGAGCGAAACTCCGTCTCAAAAAAAAAAAATAATAATAATATATTTAATATTATCTTATAAAATGTTTTATTCAATATCCTATTGTCAAAGAGGATGAGAATTTGTAAAATGGCTTTCTTGACATTCATGTTAAAATTAATGAGAAATTACTTCCAAAAATGCCTTTGAGGTTTGAGGATTTGAGAAAATTATCAAAATATCAAGTATCTTCTATTTGAACATGAATATTTCACTAAAGTTTCTGAGGGCAAGGTTTTGAAAGTCTTAAGTAATGGAGCACAATTATAATTCCCTTGTAATTTAACCTGATTAGATTCTGAAGTATGAAGGCATGAGAGCCAAATTAATATGGTTTTCTTTTAGTCTGAAGAAATCTCTAAGGTATATGAAATATGTGGGGGACAAACAGAAACCACACAGCTGGGATGAGCTCCCTGTCACCTGTTGTCTCCCCATTTTTTCTGGTTAATAAGAGCTCCATCAGCCCCTAATACCTTCCAGGAATTGGCCTGTACATGATGAAAATCAGGTAAGGAGGTTGAGACTCTCTTCACACAACTCAGGTACGTCACCTCATTGTCATCATCATCCACCAGCATGCTATAATGATACAGATCTTCTTTTTCCTGTTCTATCAGAGAAGTAATCGTTTCAAGCATGGATAAGGCAGGAGAGAAAATGGAACTGGGGGAGGGAATTGAACATTGAAGGAGGATCATCACAAGAGCTTGGAGCTTCTTAAAGGAACATAACACTTGGTTGTAGAATGTGATTAGGTATAGAGGATCATTTTTTGAGTTCCATTTCTTAATCATTGGTTTATCTACAATGCCCTAATAATTGGCTCAATCAATCAGCAAATTCTGATTGAGCACTTATTTGTGCTGCTATTTTGTCCTCTAGGGGTACAGCAGGGAATAAGAGAGATACAGTCCACTCCTTCATGTGGCCTATTCTAGTGGAGGTAAACAGATTATGGAAAAATAAATACACAAGTATATAGCATGGCAGATGATGAAAAATGCTATAGAGAATAACAAAACAAGATGAGGAAGTGCTAAAGAGGAGAGGGTAAGGATTACTCATTTATATAGAGTGGGTAGAAAAACCCAGCTAATAAGATTACATGTGAGCAGAGATTTCAAGGAAGTGAACATGTGGATACCTAGGGAAAGATGACCCAAGCAAGCGCAAAGGCCCTGAGATAGGAGAGGCTTGAAATGACTGAGCACCAGCCACGGTGGCCAGTGTAATTGGGGAAGGAGAGAGTAGGCAGTGAGAGTTGATTAGGGCAGGCAGCCAGGTGCTGAATGAAAAATGACTTGTGATTCAAATGGGACTTCAAGTTGCGCATGCGTGCTTGTGTGTGTGTGTGCGCGCGCACGTCCTTGTGTGTTCATGTTGATAAATCTATAGCTATGTCATATACACACATATTTTAGTAATTTATTTGAAGGGCTCAATTTTTATTTTTACTTATCACTCAGAGTCAACCACAGAAATATAGTTTACATATATGTGTGTGTAAAATATTTTGTTCTGTACTTGTTTAAATATTTAATATAAATTACATATCTTTAAACTTTATATCATAATAAACTTCATATTTATTTTTTAATATTAAAATCTATATAAAATGTATTTTAAATTTTAATTCTATATTTATAGCATATTATATAAAGATATACACTATAATATATAATTATATAGAATACATAATTAAAATCAAAATATATAATTTTAATATAGACAACTTAAAATGCATACAATGTATATTATTGATAGGAAATATTGGGCTTAATTGATCTACAATATTTTAAAAGATATAAACTATATTAAGAATATTTAAACAAGTGCAGAACAAAATGAATAGCATCAAGTTAATAGCACAAAGTAAGCAAGCACTAAGAATTTGCACTCCAACTACACTTTATGTCTTTTACTTCTATGGTCCTAGAAACAACAACTTGACATCACACGACATTCCCCATACACTTACAAATAGCTTACCCAAAAGTTTCAAAACTTCAAAACAGATGGGGAAAGTTCTCTCTGCTTGGCTATCTATGAGTTTTCATTCTGTAGAGCATACAATATACAAGTGAGGGAAGCAATATTTTGCTCTGTTCACGAAATCTGACAAACCAGAATGTAAGTACAGTGACGGTGTTATCTCTTCCCAAGCAGAAATAGTACATTTATTTATTTGCTGGATGGATACCTATGAAGAAAAAGTAATTCAAAAGGCACTTCCAGTGGAAGAGTAAAAATAATTAATGAATTATATCATTTTGGTTAGTACATACTTTGGATTTTCAATTTTTATCTTAAAACCATGTCTTTGTTCAGTAACCATTTGCATATATCATCCAAAGCATATTTTAAAGATGATATCTATTTATAGTAAATTCCATTACTTCATCATTTCCGGAGAATTAAAATCACTGGGAATAAAGTGAATTCAGTTTTGCCTTTTAATACTTTCAAGATTTCTGGACTACCAATAACACAGTTTTGAAGCCCGATGTTCTTAATCCTCACCTTTTGACAAACGGGTGAGCTGTACACAGACTAGAAGGGAGCCAGAAACACCAGAACTTTCATCCTCTGGTAGTAGCAAAAGTCATGTAAAACACACCTAGCAGGAAAGAAGAAGAAAGTATGCCTCTTAGTAAATGCCAAACTTTAGGGTCTAGATAAATCTTTAAAAATTAGTAAAACTGATGTCGTCGGGCATAACAGTCCATTGGGAATACCTGACAGTGCAGGGGAATGAGCTATTTTGGTTTCAAGTTTTGGCATCTCCCTCAGAGAACAGATTGATCAAACCTTCTATTTGTTATGAAGGCAAAGAAACTATTTGATTATTTATTTTTAGTATACTTGGGATAATTTTACATAAACTATCATAAACCCTGCTGTCACACATTTTTAAAAGTTAGAGGGAAATACAACATCACCAAATAAGACTTACATCTTGCAAAAGTCATCTCCATAATGGTAAATATATATGCTTATTAAATTCTTGTAAAATCCACCTGTAAAACATGGCTGATGATCCCCCTGGGACAAAGAACAGAATTGGTCACGGGTATTAATGGTACAGTGGCCTTTAGACAAATTGCCTTGCAGTAACATTTCACTTTAGAATCAGGATCTTTATAGTAGACCTATGCCATTATTTTCTTCACCAATAAAAAATATGTTTTTCTCCTCATTTGCACTGGGCAGGTTCTAGGTAATTTCTAAATGCAAAACTCCATTTAACTAACACAGTACAAATTCTACATTATGTCAGTACACTTGGCTGAACTGTTCTCTGTTCCACCTGTTCAAAGGCAATTAGAAGGAGTCCAAATGGCTCTATTAAGAGCACTCTCATACCAGAATACATTACATTAGAAAGTATAAAGCAGGTGTTACTTGGTTTATTAATAATTCAACAGACTTGAATAATCATAGTACTTTGTGACAAAGACAATGGAGCCAGCCTAAGAGGCTGCTTCATGCCTTCATGGCGATTACTGTCTGATGGGATCCCAGTTGTACAGCACTGTGCAGAAAAAAGACATGCTTAGTAAACACTAAATCACAGAAGTCTGCAACAGACAGACAGGCTATGGGAAAAGACCCACAGAGGAAGGAAAATCTCAAGGCATGTCAAAGAGAGAGTGGAAATGAGGGGTGAGAGGAAGACTGGAGAAGAGGGGACAGCATGCAGAGAACCGGAGCTGTTGAATCCATGTGCTCACGGCCAGAGGACAACTGCCTGGTGCTGACTTAGGGCAAGGCACCTGGAAAGGGAGGAGAAGTGCAATTCTGAGGAGTCTAGGTATGTTTAAGAGGGAACACTGAAATCTGAAAGCAGTGGGATGAAGCTTAGTAAATTTGGGAGCAGGAAAATTGCATCATCTAACTTTATTTAAGCACATGATTCAGACAGCCATGTAAATAGAGGCCTGCTGTGAGACATTAAAGAGTTTTGGGGAATCTTCCTGTAGTCCCAGTGAAAAATAAAGAGAAACAAAATATTAATCCGCAAAGGCATCTGAATAATTTTATATGCATACACAATATAATAACTAACTGTATACACACTCAATTTATTAATTCATTTCTTGGGCACTTTTTATACAACAGTATCTATGTGTCAAGAATGATGCTATCTGCTTCAAGACCAATGAGGACCATAGGTGGGTAGAAGTTGAGTTAGGCTACCTCTCTAATAGTGAACAACAACAGTAGCAGCAACATGGCCCTGGTGAAAAGCCACTAAACAAAAAGGCAAATAGATATATAATTACAAATTACTAAAAGCATCCATAGGGAAAGCATCCCACACCCTGAGGGATGATAACTCAGTCTCTACTCCAGGCTGGAAAATGGGGAAGACTTCCATGAGCAGGTAGATCCACCAGCACACAGGGAGAAGAGAGAGAAGGCTCCATGTTCAGGACCCACAGAGCGTGTGGAAGGAAGATGGGTCAGTCAGTGTTAGAAATGCTGCAGTGATCAATTGTACAGAATTCACCACCAAATTAGAAAATGAAAAGCTAATTTCTGAGTACAGAAGAGAACAAAGACACAAAGAACAAATCAACATTACAGGAAGGCCCATTTAGTTTCAATAATTAGTATTAAGCATGTAAGGCCTGTTAGGTGAACAGAGGTAAAAGGCAGGTGAGAGTGAGAACTTAGGCTCATCTTCTAAGAACTCTAGGGATTCCACAAAAGGAGAAGGAGAAATGTCAGAAGCAACATCAAGGTGCCATTTTTGTAGGAAACTAGAGTACATGGATAAGGCCAGGTGGAGGGCAAATGGAAGGAAAAAAGAAACAGAATAAAGGCCAGGCACGATGGTTCAGCCATAATCCCAGTGCTTTGGGAGGCTGAGGCAGGAGGATCGCTTGAGGTCAGAACTTCGAGACCACTCTGGGCAATATGGCTAGACCCTGTCTCTTAAACATTTAAAAAATTACAACTCAGTGAGCCATGATTACACCACTGCATTCCAGCTTGGGCAAAAGAGCGAGATTCTGTCAAAAACACCACCACCAAAAAAAAAGAAACGAAAGAGAGGCAAAGAAGAGATTTAGCATTTAGGTAGTCTCAGAAGTGTTTGTTACTGGCAGTTAACATTTGTGAAGCCTTTATTATTGTAGTCCCATTTTAGCATGAGGAAAGTGAGTCTCTGAGAATTTGAATGACTTAATAGCAAATGAACAATATCATTTGACTTACAGATCTAGCATACTGCTACATCTTTGAGAAAACTAGGAATATTTATCTTTAAATATATGCTTAGTCATTCATTTTAAAAAAACTATGTTTCCATTGCTGAGGCTCTAGAAGAGCATAGAGGTGACAAGTGTGTTAGTTTAGACCTCTGAGAGCATCCCTAAGCCAGTGATATGTCAGTGTGATTCCTGAAAGGCTGCTGATACCTAATTGCTCCTGGACTATCTCCCACAGCTTGTAAGAGTATCAAGAGTGCCCTTAATTGCCAAAGAGGTCCTGCGTTCAGCCCACATGGAGGCACGTGTGTCTGATTTATTCGGAAGATGGAAAAGCATGGTGTTTCTCTGTGACTAGGTGGTAACACTTCCTTCTAGCATATTCTCGTTGAAAGCATTTCACATTCATATTTGCTGAACACATAGTCAGAATGGATACATTTACTTTTTGAAATTAAAGGTCACAATAAATTTCCTGCTCTGCAACCTCTTCATACCATATGAAAATTAAATTTATTTCTTGGAAACAGAGAAGCATTTAAAATATAAAGAGTCATCATGGAAATGCCTCCAAGAGCACTGTGAGTAGGCAAGTAATTGATGATATTAAGCAAAGTTGTACACAGGGGCAGGAGGGAGAAAGTGACAGAGGAACACTGTCTGTATCATGTTTTCTCTATGCAGCATTCAGAACAACACTTTCTGTAGAAAATGGAGCTTCAGTGGAGTTTCCCTTTCTTTCACTGTCCTCCCTTTAAACCTTGCTCACATTCACCGGAGCAAAGGAAAACTCTGCTGAGGTAAAATCCTCTGGTCTTTCTAGTCATTTATGCTAGCCACTTTTCTGTACTATTCCCAGAAATGAACCCAGACAAGTGTCCCTGCAAGATTTCCAAGATCATGAGGAAGAGTGCGTAGCATGATGCATGCCCAGGGCCCACCCCCAGCAAGCCCCAGGGAAATTCACAAATAGTGCAAATAGTGGATGAATTAACTGGGCAGCTGTGTCCAGCTCCTCACACCTGGAGGGCGGCATTGTTTCTCTCAAACTTGGTCTACCAGCTTACATAGACTCTCTGACTTGTGGGGAGTTGGGTTCCTGGTTAGTAGCAGAGTTTTAAATAAGAAAAAGTCTTTTGTTTTTTACAGCTTGAAATTATCTTCAGTGGTACCTGCTATGCTAGCTGTGTTCATCACTCGTCATTCAATTAATATCTAATCCTCTAAGTGCAACGTAGTGGAGCAGTAGAGGGGGTTATTCAACAAATACAATGGAAAATAACTTGAGGAACAGCAGGTCAAGTGTTCAACATAAAATGCCTATCAAATATAAGATTTTGCAAAGGGTAAATTAATTTGCATGCTCTAAAAATTCCATTTTGCAATGAGGCATTAATTTTTTGCCTCAGCAGAAAGGTTTTCCAGAAAATGAAATTTAAAAATACCAATTATTGTATTTCTCTTTTTTTCTCCATCTTTTTCTCTCCTTTTTACTTTCTACTTCTCAACAAAATAAGAAAAACAATCAGTATAGGCTTCTGGCAGCACAGCGAGAGAAATATGAGATTGGCCCTTAAGGGAATTTTTATTCTCAAGTGGATGTAAATGTATTCATCAATTCAAAGAAATGCATAGTGTGTTATAGACACAATACATTAATAAATAGCCATGCATTAAAAAATAATGAGGTTTTCCACAAAACAACATCCTGTGGTGTGTAGGGTCATAAAAAAGATACTAAAAGAGGGAGAAAAGATTATGTGTAAAATCTGATTAAAATACAGAAACACCATCATATATGTAAGATGTAATAAATATTTTATTAGTTAACTATAAACAAAAGAACAAATGCAGTAAAATGTAATTAAAAATGTAAAAGTGAAGGATGTGATTTATTTTACTACAATAATATTAATATTACAAATGGTATGTAAATGATATCAAGACTATTGTAGAAAGAGTGGAAAGCAGCCATTCATTTCTTATAATGAGATTTCATCTCCTTTTTTGATTTACATTTGTTTAAATATTTCAAATAGTGAATGAATAATGTTGCTCTTAAACCTTACACAGCTTAGCACATTCTCAAATTTCCATCAGCCCTTGGACGAGATTTGCATGTTGGCAGGCAGTTTCCAGGCAGAACCACTAATTGTGAAAATAGAAGAAAATTGACTGGCAGAAACCATGAGTATTTTTAGTGCTGTTGGCTGAATGAGTTTGGCTTTGAGAAGTAACCCCTGCTAGTGAATGTGCTAGAACCCAAAATAGCATTTTACAGAAGGTCCCCCAATTAAAATAGGTGAAAAGACAAAAGTGTAACATTTATTAACTACTATTGGCTTGAAAACTATTAGGGATTTAAACTGCTAAGATTGTTCGCATCAAACTTTCCTGCCATTGCCTCTGGAACTGAATGGAGTGCCTGAAGTTTGTATTTGGGACCACTGAAACCCAAGCACGAGAGACCCTGAGACTTGAGGTCCGCCATCATGTTGGAAACCATCCCTTCCACCGGTTGAGCCTCAGTCAAAGGGACAAAATGCCTCTCAAAAGAATTCTCTTCCATTTTGATAGAGAACATGTGGCACAAAATCACACTCAAGCTTGTTTACTAATTTCTACCATTTCCCCTTGGAGCAGTTGGTTCATACGTCTCTTGAGGTATAAGCCTCACAAAATAATAAAACCTCTTCTATTACGGCTGCACACAGGACATGCACTTTCACAGGTGCATGAACTGGCCAGCGTGCTCAGCTAGGATACAGCAGAAGTGAGGTTTGAACTCCTGCCTCTGAGCCTATACCTCTTGAGCTATCTGCTATATCCTGCCACTCCGCATTTCATCGCCTCTCTGGTGGCCTCTTCAGTGTTCCATTTTCATTAACTATAGCCCTGTTTCTGATCTGCCTGCTACATTATCTTTACCTAATTTCTACCTTTCCTTGTAGCATTATGAGTTGTCCCTTGCGCTGCCAGCTCTCAAAGCCCTCCTGGGGGTCTGCCTCTGTCCTAGCTCTGGCTACCCCACAACCCTCCACTCATCGGCATAGCCCAGAAATGAGTTCTTTTTATTTCGTTCATTCTATCCCCATCTCCAGATCACATCCACAGCAGTACCATATCTATGTGAATTTTTGTTTCTTTTAATTCAGGTACTCCAGGCCATTTCTTCTGTTATAAAACATGATCATGAAATCCTCATTCTCAATGAAGCTTTTTCGAATCGATCAAAGAATAATTCTTGCTTTTCTGGTCTATTGAGGTTAAGTCAGAAATACTTTAAACAGGAAGGCAGAAATCCACGTATAATGCTTTACGCCAGTATGGATTTATTTTCTCATACAGAAGATGTTCAAAAGTAGCTTGCTCTTGGTTTTGCTTCTTCAGTGTAAGGATGTAAAGAACAATGTCCCTGCTTTCCCCTTGTTCTCTCCTTCATGGTCTTAAGGAGGCTGCAGCCTGGCCATTACCTCTACACCTTAAGCAAGGAGCAGGAAGAAGCAACAGTACCTTTAAGAGGAAAATAAAAGCTGTTCCCAGAACTACACATCAGATTTCCCCTTCTCTTTCATTAGCTAAAACTATGTCATGGGCCTGACACTAACTGGAAGTTGGCGAGAAAGAAGTTGGAAATAGTGGCTTGGTTAGCCACCCAAGAGTGTCTGCCACAGTCATTGAACCAAGGTAATTGTGTTTCCTCACTATGCAAACATTGTACCAGATGTTTATCTTCTCACGCAGTCAATAAACAGAGGCTAATTGAGAGGCTTTCATGTGCAAGGCATTATGTTCATATTATGGAAGGTACAGAAATAAACCAAGCACAGATACTACCCTCAGAGGACTTAGCCTAGTAACAAATATAGTATGTATGATCCCTGTCTTTAACCAGCTTAGAATCTAGATAGGATGCATGGCACTGAAGTGTGAGAAAAAAAAATGAAGAGTGCTTTAAAAGCTAGCAAACAAAGCAGACTGTTGCAATATCTGCAGATCTGACACAGTATAAAATACAGATAAGGGGAAAATGATAACAAGGTAGAGTCAGCTACCATAGAAGATTTCTTCTAAGAAGAAATGGGAAGTCATATTTAAAGGGTAAGGAAGGAAGGTGAATTGGTCGAGAACGGTTGCAAATTGTTAGAGAATTTACCCTCCACATGTGTGTTGATCAGTTGTTTATAAGTTATATTCCAACAGTAATACCTATGGTATTGCACGGATGAAGTATATACATTTATAAAAGATACAAAAAAACAAAAATATTAAAGGTTGAGATTGCAACGTATCTCCTCACAATGTATGTATCAATTACAAAGTATAAAATAGAAAGTTTATGACGGAGATGGAGAAAGCAGGCAGAAAGCACCTTAAACAAATGCTCAGCATTAACATGGTCACGAGTGGGATACAGAGGTCAATATCACACGCTTTCTGATGAGATGTATCGAGAAAGAGGCAATATCACTTCTATAGTGCTCCTGCTAAAAATGTATCCCCTGAATTTAATCAACAGAAAACATCATGCAAACTCAAATTAGAGAACAGTCTGCAAAACACCTGACCAGCATGATTGAAAAATGTCAAGTTCATGAAAGATAAAGACAGAGCCCCAATCTTTCCCAGAATGCAAACAAAGAGGGAGTCATGATGACTAAATGCAACGTGAGATCCTGGATTGGATTTTGGACCAGAAAAAGGACACCCGTGGGACAATGTGCAACATTTGAATATGGTCTTTAGATGAGTCCATAGTATTGTATCAGTGTTAATTTCCTGGCCTGGTGACCTGTACTAATAGTTATGTAATGTGTTAACATTTGGAGAAGCTGGGTAAAAAGTATACAAAAATATATGAAACTGTTCCTGAATTTTTTTTTTAAAGCATTAAGAAGAATGAGACCTTTAAGATGTGGGAATAGACGTTCTTGGCAATGTGTTATTTCCTTCACCCAGTGGATTGTCTTGCTTACATCCTGGTCTGGAGTGTTTGTTAAATTCAGATCTGGAAGGCTGATAAAGCCCTAGAAGGAAGCCAGCCAGGATTTGTGTCAGAAACTCTCTTAAATTGATGTAATCTTTCTGGTCAGTGATTTTATTACATGTTCTTTTTAAAAAAAATTCTATTTGACTATTTGATTAAGAAATTCCATTTCTAAATACTTAACTAAAATTCAAAATCAGAAATGGGAACAAAAGTGTAAAAAGGTTTTCATTGATGTATTATCTATAAGACTGAATAATAGAACAAATCTAACTTCCAATAGTAAGCGAGGTAGTTAAATTTATGATAAATCCACACAATGGAATACTCTGTAGCCACTAGAGTTATATGTTCCAATTTATTTAGTCATATAGCAGAATACTTAAAATATAAGTGGAACAAGCCCTATAAAGTTATACTTACAGTTTTATTCCAATTACAACTGTAACCTATATATATAAATGTACCGAACTATTAATCTTTGCATTGTAATATATAGAAAAGTTCTTTTTCTTCTTTGTGCTTGTTTTCCTAATTTCTATTGTATCTATTGTCTTAATAATATGAGAAACAAATGAGCAGTTCAGAAAAGTAGAAACTGTTTATTTGTATATGAGATTTTGAAAAAATGTCCTAGGCTGGGTGTCATTCATTTGAAAGGTGCTTAGTGGTCTAATTAGGCTACATGAGGCAAGGTGAAAGGTGCAGCATGCCTTCATTTAATCTCTTTGAATCTTTAGGAAAGCATGCTTTGTTTTAAAAAGGGTAGGAAAGAACACTCAGATAGAGACTTGGTAACTTGCATCCTCAGGAATAAAGGTAGATGAGCAAAATTGATTAGTATCCAGATCGCTCATACCAGCTAGTACAAGAGCAGAATAAAACCAGTACAAATACATTTTTTCGGGGTTGGTAACCTTGCTGTCAGTCTCGTGATTTTTATTTTTGTTATCCTTTGTAAGTTCTCCATAATGATTAACAACAAAAAATTTAAAAACACAAATGGTCAGTATGCCTGTCTTCAGTATCAAGAAGGAAAATGTGAGCCTGGAGAGACTGCGTCTTTTCTCACAAGCAGACTAGGGCTTGATGGATTCTGGGTTGTTTCCAGTTCAGAGCTCTTAAAATAAAACTGCTCTGAACTTTTACATGCAAGGCTTTGTGTAGACACATGCTTTCATTTCTCTTGGGTAAATAAGAGTGGAATGGCTGGATCATATGGTAAGTATATGTTTTGCTTAACTTTTGAAGAAATAGCCAAACTGTTTTACAAGTAGCTGTACCATTGTACATTCTCACCAGTAATGCATGAAAGGTCTGAATTCCCCACGTTTGCACATTTGCCAAAACTTTTATCTTTTTGATTATAGTCATTCTAGTAGGTGTGAAGTAATGTCTCATTATGGTTTTAATTTGCATTTCCCTAATAACTAATGAGGTTAGTGTATTTATCTGTTGTGAGTTTTTTACTTTTACATCTTACATATAGGTCTATGATGCATTTTGAATTAACCTTTACGTGTGGTACAAATTATGGCTCAGGATCATTTTTTGTTTGTTGGTATCTAATTGTTTCAGCATTACTTGTTTTTGGTTTTGTTTCAAACTATCCTATCTCCATGGAATTGCCTTTGCACAAAGTCTACCTAACACACCTTGCTTTTGGAACTTATAATAAAATATTGCAATATTTTCAACCTAGAACTTTATCCAAATAGAAGAAATAGAAGACATAAGGACCATGTTTTATTTATCTTTGAAACAGCTTGGGTGCTAATAAATACATAAATAAATAACAGGGTTGGACCAAGAAGAGAATAATAGGTATGAGGTCAACCTAGAGGTTTCAGATGTAAAAAGTAACTTCTTGAGACAAGGAAATACCTAAGTGGATGTTTCTTCTCTATTTTAGTCTCCTCTGTAGAAAAGACTGAGGAAGATATAAAGAAAGCAAGCAGTGGCCAAGGAAAGGGAACTGTGATGAGGTGCTGCACACACTCTAAATAAAGAGCAGCAGGAATCTGCGTGCCAGTGAAAGAGAGAGAGAGAGGGAGGGAAGGAATGAAGGAGGGAGAAGGGGAAAGGAAAGGAAATTTAAAAGAAAAAAGAAAAGCTAGTCAGAAACCATAAACCAGGCAGCAGGACCATAAGAACCTGGAAAAGCATCTTAAATCTCTGTACTGTGTTCATTCTTCTGGATAGTTTCCTGTTATTATCTTCTGTTTTTCAATTAGCAGATGACCCTTTAAACCAATGTGTTTTCCTTGGTGGCCAGCAAGAAAGAAAAGATGGAAGCTTTTTGCTCTGGTTCCTTGGTAGAAGAATGCACCAGGTACAGTATGGAGTAGCCTACTTAGAGTAGGAGAGAGAGGCAACAGCAAGAAAGACACTCTAACTGGAAAGATCTTTTATCCCCGTAACTACTCTGCTCAACCTGCTAGTTCCCATGGTGAATACACAGAAAGATGTATAGCAATGTTTGATAGCAGACAGACTCTAATAAATACCAGAGAATTTGGAGAAGGGAACAATTAATTGTGCCTGAAGGATCTCATAAAGATTTCTTGGAAGAAATGTCATTTAAACTGCAGGGTAAGGGAAAAGAAGGATTTCAGTAGGTGCCTGCAGAGAAAGGCCTTTTTGTTGTGCATTGCAGGTAGACCATGAAACTAGATAATGCCTCCTGCTGTCTACATCTCCAGTAATATCAACACCTCTGTGCAGTCATAATCATTTTAACATTTCTATTCTGTGACACAGTAGATATATCTGCATGTATCTTCTTCAGGTGGATGGAGGCAGGATCTGAGTCTGCCAAGTTACCATTTTGCAATGCAATTCATGTAAGAGTGATCTGTTTATTAAACATTGATGACAGGGCAAAGCAATGGGGACCTGAATAACACTCTCAACTTTTTACATGAAGAAAGAAGAGTTTGGCTTATTTCTTGCATTATTGTGTGTCTATGTTAAGGAATGCCTGAGTAAAGGTGGAAAGACATCCTCCCTAAGACTCATGTGACATCACGGATCAGGTTCAATAAATCTCTGTGGTCACCTGTCATCCATACCTCCTAGAAAAGCTGAAGGTGGAAAATTTAACAGTTGACATTCAAGGTTGACCTACAAGGCTTAGACATGCAAGAATCTCCTAGGAGAACAGGTAAAAGGGCACATTATTATCCTATTATTGAACTGAACTTTTAAATATCTGTTGTATATATGTGGATATATTTTTATGTGAAATGTCAAATTAATCAAAATGATAACAAATTTAGATGAAAAAAAACTTGGAGAGTAGAAGACAGATCTAGGTCTTAAAGGTAGACTAAAATGGGCTGGGTGCTGTGGCTCACACCTATAATCCCAACACTTTGGGAGGTCAAGGTGGGTGGATCCCCTGAGGTCAGGAGTTGGAGACCAGCCTGGCCAACATGATGAGACCCTGTTTCTACTAAAAATGGAAAAATTAGCCAAGCATGGTGGTGCATGCCTGTAGTCCCAGCTACTCGGGAGGCTAAAGCAGAAGAAGTACTTGAACCTGGGAGGCGAAGGTTGCAGTGAGCCAAGATCATACCATTGCACTACAGCCTGGGCAACAGAGCAAGACCCTGTTGCCAAAAAAAAGAAAAAGAAAAAGACTAAAACAATGAAAGATCACTACTAGTTTTTGATTTGAAGAATATTAAGAAATGTAATTTAAATTTTTCTGTATTTCACTAAAAATTACAAAACCCATGTACCTCCATATTAAATCTATAATCACTAAGAAAATCACTCTATTTTAATGCTCTGTGAAAGCAAATAATCAAATCATTTCACAGGAAGTTCTCAACTTTCTATGGGAGAAAAAAAAACTAATTTTTCTAAATTATAATTCGGGGGCCTATGTGAAGATTCTCACAGTGTCAAACTTCAGTGAAATTTTGAGCGGATGTGTCTGCAACTCACAAGAATAGAGCTCGCATTTTAGAGCACCAATTATTGGCGAGGCATTTTAACTTTTCAAACTTACCTTATTAAATCCTCACCAATATCTTTAAAATAGAGCAACACGCTTAGGATATTATTATCGTACTACTGACCATAGAGCAAAATATATTCAAGTTTTAGCTTTTTAGTCAATGTATAAAGAGGAAATTAAGACAAAATTGTCCCCATAAAACCACTTACATCACATTTTAATGTCTAGAAATTGACACTTAGTAGCTCCAATCAAGCAATTATTAACTTTTTTTTTTTTGAGATGGAGTCTTGCTCTGTCACCCAGACTGGAGTGCAGTAGTGTGATGTCAGCTCACTGCAACCAGCATTTCCTGGGTTCAAGTGATTCTCCTGCCTCAGCCTTCTGAGTAGCTGGGACTGCAGGCATGCACCACCATGCCTGGCTAATTTTTGAATTTTTAGTGGAAACAGGGTTTCACCAAGTTAGCCAGGCTGGTCTCGATCTCCTGACCTCAAATAATACACCTGCCTTGGCTTCCCAAAGTGCTGGGATCATAGGCCTGAGCTACCAAGAGCACCCGGCCCATTTGTTAACTTTTTCCCAACTCTCTGCTTTTGGTCTAGAGGCTTCTTTCTCTGTTGAAAATCTCTCCCTCTCCATCTTCCTCCTTCTTCCCTTCCCTTCCCCATTTCTTCTCCCCTTCTTCCTCTCTTTCTTTCTCAATAGTTGCTTTTAGGTAAGTGAGGTGTGCACATGAAGCAAGTACATTATCATTTACTAAGCATTTTCTATGTGCCAGGAACTGTGCCAAATTATTTCTACGTGTATTATTTCTAATGCATAAAGAAGCTTGAAAAGTATAAAATTTTGTGCCCATTTTACATAAGAAGACATAAAGCTCACTCACAGAGGACAAAGTTTGCACAAGATCACAAAACTGATGAAGTTCCAATCCATGTTTTTCTGAATACTAAATAATGCTATATATTCTAAAACATAGTATGATACCTCCTAGTCAATTTTGTTGGTGCGGTGACAAATATTGAGTCAAGTTCTGTTCACACCCTGCAGAATCTTCAATTTCTGCTAAAACTTCACAGGTGAAATTTCTACCCTCAAATACACAAAACCTGCAATTTGGATATTCTGCCATTAGGTGGTAGAAGGTCTTCAATCGTTACTTTGCAATGTAAATGGCAGTTCTATACATTCCGTATGTTTGAGAGTCTCCATCACTTACTAACAATATATCGTACAAATTTGTTAACCACTCCAAGCCCTGACTTCTCAATTTGAAATCTAATAATACCAGTATTGACTTCATAAATTGATTCTGAGGATTAAGTAAAATAAAAGGATACACAGGTATTCAGTGTGTATTAACCAGCTGGAATGCTTTGTCTTTTCCCTTAATCCATTATCTTATGTAGTTTTCAGACTATTCTTTAACAGCAGGGACACACGTCAGGCCTTTCTGGTCCTGTGACACACTACATCTTGTTTGCCGGCCCATAAAATCCAGCCCCACACAGCCAATTCTCACATTTTGCTGTTCACATTCCAATTTTTAAATTGTATTATGTATATACATGTTCAGTATGTATTTGTCATAATATCTGAACAGTGTCATATTTATGAAGTTCACCTTTTAGAGAAACTTCTAAAGAAATGCTCAGGATGCCAATAGGCACTGGATGTTGACTACGTATCTGTCCTCTACCAAGTACTTGGCCTATAAGTTTATTTAATCATCATAACCACCTTATGAAGCTGGATCATGATAATAATGTTTTCCCACTATCATTCGCATTTTACATATGAGAAAACTGAGCTTAGAGGGCACAACTAAAGACGTATAGTTAATAAGAGATCAACTCAGATTCAAATCAGCAGATCAGCTACATACACAGCCCAGGCTCCTAACCATTATGTCAGTGATTACGAACCTTAACTGTGCATCACGGTAACTTGAGGAGCAATTCTAAAAGCACTGGAACTTCCCCCAGCCTACAGAATCAGAATCAGAATCTGAGCAGCTTCCATTTCCACAGGGTTATGCAGAGAGGCTTGTGACCAATTATGTGGCACTTTTCGGCCTCCCACTAATAATAACTTAGAGCAAAATTCTGTACTTTTCTTACTAATCCTGAAATTGTCTTTTCCTTGAAATAAATTCTAAATTTGCAGAGAGTGTGTACTCAATCTTCATGTAAACTCATCATCAAAGCCCCTCTTGTGCTTATCTGGCAGAAACGAGCCTCGCTCCTCTCTTACTGTTAGAAGAAGAATAACTGCCAGGGAGCCAGATAAATAAACAGTTTCTCTTCTGAGGTTTCCTGTTCCTAATTCTACTGCATCCTTTTCTGCTGTTCTGTCCTTTTGCAACTCGAAAGAAGTAAAACTGGAAGGAAAATGGCAGAGCCCCACAATCCCATTGAGACCCTACTATAGCCAGGGGCTGAGTACTTGGAAGACAATAAAATAATTCTACACTTTTACCTTAAAGAAATGTCAAGCGGCCTTTCACAATTCAAATCTCTAGCTGGATATAGCTTCCTGAAATTAATTTGAAGATGACAGTTGTTAAAATTAGCCAGTGAGAGCCAGTTTGCTTTACCAGTGCTCAGCAGCCAGTGCCTTTTCTGTCTTCGTTATGAAGTTATTAAACAGTATTTCTTCTCTCAGTAAACTGAAGGATTGAGGGCTTGGCCCTGCCTCAACCCACACCGGCATATGTTCTTTGGCCAATGTGCTTATTTTCTCTGGACTTTGAAGTTTATCATCTGTAAAATTTAAGGATCATACTAGATGACTTTTAAAGTCAATTTATTTCCAAAATACTGTGATGATTTTATCACCTTATTAAAATATTAACAGTTTTTAATTTTTACCCCTTCAAGTGTTTGCACCAGGATAGAAGAGAGAGGTGTTCATTTGTCAGAGCTCTTCATGGAAAATACCTGGAATTTTAGATTCTCATAAGCTCAATTAGTAAGTGCTGAAAAGCACAAGATATTCTAGGCTACATCATAAGAAGTATGCCTTGCATATTAAAGGAGGTGAGAGATACATTCTACTCTTTATTATTCATATCACATTCAGATATATATTTTAGTTCTGCCAAGTATTCCATAGGAAAGACATTGGCAATCTAGAAGACATCAAAAGAGGGGCAAAAAAGACAAGTCCTTCAACCATTACGTATGAGGAACAGCGGAAGAACCTTGGAATATTTGATTTGAAAAATCAGCACGCCACATATATGAATAGTCTCCATGTGAAATTCAATTTATTCAATGATATTTCAGAAAGCAGAACCAAATACAAGGGTTGAAAATTACAGAGAAGCAGTTTTGAGTTTGATTTTAAAAAGAAGAATATTCTACATTAAGAGTTACCAAAAAAAAAATAGGTTTCCTTGAAAAGTAAATAGTTCCATTTTACTGACCTTATATAAGCAGAGGCTGTATGTCAACTCTCATGGGTCTTAACAAGTGTGTTTCTACATTTGAACCAAGCTAAATTAATGGACATCTCTATTTCCCAACAAATCAAGACTCTCTGAAATAAAAAGTGCACTACCTCCCCAGCCACAGTTCAGCCAAAAAGATAACTAGGTCAATTCTTTGGCGGAATTGAAGAGAGAAGCTGGTGGGTAGAAAAACATTTTTCCTCTTTATTCTGTTGAGTTTGTAATGAATATTCCCCCAATCTGAAGAGGTAAAGCCAAACCATTAATTTATGTCCCGTTCAAAATTTCTCCAAATGATATCCATGAAAGGAAGATTACTGTGCATTTCTGCCATCAATCACTGCTTCTTTTCCATGATTACATGTAATGTGGTCTTTACTCTTACTATTTTTACATTTTTCATCAGTGTTCACTGATGTAGAGTTAAATCAATATAAAGTGATTTTACATTTTTATAATAAAATTGAGATCCTTTAAAAGCAAGAATTACTGTTCTAAAAAGCTACCCTTTAAACCAGATTCTCTGACATGATATTTCAAGGACAATCCATAAGACTGTGGAAAAATAAAGGTCAATTTGAATATTTACATTGAATTAAGCAGAAAGTGGAGACCAATGACCATCTGCTAAAGAAATGGATGCTCTGCAATCATTCATACTGGCTTCTAAGGCATTGAATGCAATTTGGCCTCCAGTTAGCCAAAGAATTCCAGATAGTATCAAAATCTCTTTTATGTAGCTTAAAAACATTCTGCTGGCTCTCAGGATGTTACAGGCTTTGGGCTTTTACATCAAACCAAGGGCCACCTCAGTGGTCATCTGGACCTTGGTGGCTAATGAACTCACCCGTTTATGAATCATAGCTTCTAAATGACAGAGACAAAAGCCGACATGCTTTCAGAACATAAATTAAGAATAGAAATGCTCTTTTCAGCAATTAATAAGGCCATGAGAGAAAAACGTTTCTCCTTTGTAGAGTAGAAGGATTTTAAGTGATGAGTGAAAGCACATATTAGGTTTTGGTTTTGAGCACCTCTGGCTCTGTAGTTGACAGTGGGGACTAGAACTGTTGGAGGAGAAAGGAACATTCTGTAACCAAATTCTCTGGTTTTTCTTGAAGAAGCTATTAATACTAATGAGCACTTTAGGTGCTTCAGATAGATGTTAGTCAAGGCAAAAACACCGATCAGGAAGGAGAGAATAAAACTCTACTTAAAAAATGTATTGGCACTGGAGCCCTGATAAAGCTTTATGAAAAAAGTCACTTTCTTTAATCCTAATAACTCTAACAAGATATATTTAATGTGTCTGTGTTCCCCTAATATAGTGAACTGGAAGACTGTCTCAACATTCCCACTTTATTCTCACACTCTCACCCTTGAGTATCTTCTGTCTTTCCTTATTTAAAGCCTATTTATATCACAGGGCCTAGTAAGTGAGTTTACACCAAGGCCATATGTAATAATTCCAGATCATATCAAAATTTTTTTCATGTCATTGCAAACATTTTTATTGTTTTCAAGATGTTATGTGTGCTTAGGGCGTTGGGTATCAACCATCCCCAGGATACTCACATTTCAACAGGCTCAGGACCTTAGTTCTCAGGCTCTTCTGTAGCATGCTGGAGTCATCGTGAAGGAGGTAGAAAAGGCTGTTCCAAAGATCCTAAAAATCCTGTCCCCTTAGACATGTACAATTACATTGGGTCAAATAATACCTTGGGTCAGTCATTCATAGATAGATAGATAGATAGATAGATAGATAGATAGATAGATAGATAGATAGATAATTTTAAAGAATATATAATTGAAACAAAAAAGTCCTAAAGTTCAAACCATACTTAGAAATCTGCCATGAATTCCTAATTTTGAAATAACAGCAGCTACTACTATTTCCCTGATGTGGTTTTTGCAGTGCCTGCCCTGAAACAGGCATGAGACATATGCTTCATTGACTTCTAGCATCATGAGAGTTTCCCCATGAAAAGCTGAATCTGGAGCTCCCCCACCATATCTGAGTTGGGGACATGCTAGAGCCTTTGGAGCCTCAATGATCATAAAAGTCTTATTAACATAGCCATTAATTCATCCATTCAGAAAACATTTATTGAGTACCCACAAGGTTTTACTGCTGGGAATGAATAAAACAGGGTCCCTTTCCTCAAAAAGCTGCTCTCTAAACTCCAGCCAAATAACTTTTTCCTTTAGTCATACTGTGATGGCAAACTCAAAAGTATAACACATGTAGGAGTTTGAACCAAACTTTACTGCTTTTTTTTCCCCCAAATCTGTGTGTTCCAGAACTTGCAGGGTTTGCTAGTTTTGTTATATAATATCATGCAATGTAAATACCAATATAGCATATGGATAACCATTTTGGAACTAATGTTTATGCTTAAAGCTAACATTCAGCTCTGAGTTTTAAGGATCTTCCCACAAATGTAAGAGAAACCCCAAATTCTCTAGAAGTAAATTTAGTGGTCTCAAGTTATGGATGATACGTCTGCTGCTCTCTGTTCAAAACATTCATTTAGAATCAGAAAAAAAAATCTTAATTTTCAACAATTTTCCACGTCTTTAGAAGTCTAAAAGTCAGTCGGCTATTGATTTTTTTTTGCCCAGATATGTGTAAGACTAATAAAAATTCATAAATACAAGTATATATGATTTCTTGGGGTTTTTTTAGAAACATTACAGTGCCTTGGCAAAAAAACACTGAGCCAGAATGGGATTGTGTGTTCCCAGGGCTATGGCTCTGGTTGCAAATATTAGGTATACACCCAATATTTAAATAGATGAGTTATCAAGTTAGAAAGCTGAGAGAAAGGTTTTCTTTCGTTACTTGCTAGTGTTTCTCAGTAAACTCATTGTGGGAGTTATATATGACAGTTTTGAGATATTACTTGATTTCCTAATTATATTATTATTCTAGAAATAGTATCTTAACTGTCATATATATTGAAGTAATTCATTCAAATTCACTTTAAATTTGGGAAGGGCTAGTACTGTCCAATTCTGTATCTTACAATTACTGTTTGAGCACACTGTAAGTCTCAATTTAGGATTCTGTTCTAGAAATAACTTAAAAAGAAGCATTTGGGTAATTGGTTATTTGTAGTCACAGGAAAAAATGTTTAAGTGTCTGTCTATAGTGGTTGTTAATGACTTACTAGTTTGAGTATTTAGAAACACGTTTTATGGCTTACATAATAAAGAAAGGTCTACAGTTTGATATTTCAAAAGCAATGTAAGTATTGAAATACAATTCCTGTTTAACTATATGTGGTTAATCTGCAGACCAATTTTACCAGACCTTTAGTTAAAACCACCCACATTCTGTAACTGAGACATGCCGATACCTTGGGTGGTCACTTAAATGTTGATTCTTCTTACATTATGCCACACTATTCCTTTTGATTTTTTCTTCCAGTTTCAGAATTCTCAAGTTGAGCTCCTAAGCAGCACCACATGAAGTTACTTTACTATGATTATAAAAAGAAAGGGTAAAGCGTGCACTATTTTCATTCCCATTGCAATCATTGTCCCATGAATAGATTCTTGATCTGACATTTTCTATTCTTATTGCAATCTTTGTCACAAGAATAAGTTTTTTTCTTTTTTAAAAAAAAATGTTTCATCCATGCTGTGAAAGCCAGCAGTAAAGTCTACTGTTCTGACCTTTTTAATGTTCTCCCATTTGATTGGGCAACCATTTCTCTTCTTTTCTTTTAACAGCATTGGTAACTTAGGAGAAAGAGGTAGAATAGCTAGTCAATCAAAACGAGACCATATAAAAGGTTAAAACAGAATAGTTTACCGCCTTTTATAGATAACACTAGCCATTGAGATTCTCATATCTTGTTCTTGTGACAAAAAAATGGCAAAGAAACAGAAAATGGCACAACATGAATCCATTCTCATAACAACAATTGTAACAAGAATGAACTAGTACAAACAACCTACTCCTCTTCTAATCTTCAACTTGGAAACTTGTTGCTCTACATGACTGTAGTTACAATTTTCTTCAGCCAACTACAACAATTCCTTTTTCAATTAATGAATTAATTTAAATGAATTCAACTTTAGGAAAATATCAACCAGATGGATCATAATCACTTCTATACTTCCTTTCATCACCTATGATTACATACATTGCTCTCTATAATAATTTCTGTAGTACTAAATACATTTGACAATAAAATGCTTCAGATTTGTTTGGCAGTTATTTTTTTAATCTCAAAATAAAAATAAAACATTTGACAATAAAGCATATCACTGAGTTTGAATCAATTTGGGAAAAATTATTGACTAGTTGGTTTAATCTTTTTGGCATTACGCATAGACTGTGAAGGGTAGAAGCGAACTGACACTTCTTTGATTAATTTAATTGGTGTGGACGGCTAATGCTGGTCATTATTCTAGATGGCCAGAGCGGA
Organism: Aotus nancymaae; assembly: GCF_030222135.1. Taxonomy (NCBI): domain Eukaryota; kingdom Metazoa; phylum Chordata; class Mammalia; order Primates; family Aotidae; genus Aotus; species Aotus nancymaae. Next base: position 10,588,289 of record NW_026988450.1, on the reverse strand, counting down.
CTCTGGGATAGACTGTGAGGTCTTGATGACTCATATTCCTTTCTGGTCAATCATATATATTGTCAACTCTTATCTCTATTTTTAATATATATATGTAACTCGTTAGTGAACAGGTCATCTAGAGACATTATGTTTTAAGGTGAGACACCCAGCTCTCAAAATAATTTCAAAAAGAATCATTTTATCTACATGTACTTTATAATCAGAATTACACTGAAATTTTAAGCAAACATTGAATATATTATATATTTGGCATCATATAGATGGCTGTGTTAGTTTCATGCACCTACTACGTGTTCAATAATTTTTTGTTGAATAAACCAATAATAAATGACAGCTCAAATTTCTGTCTTATGTAGCTACCCATGGATTGAATATCTGTGTGTTAGGTCTAATTTATATGTGGTTTCTTTTTATATACATTGTTTTCTTAATGGCAATTCTAGAGAATAATGAGAAAGCTCAGAAAAGACACTACTAATGAGGGAAATCCTACAAGCCCAATGGGGCTGGCTTTGTTAGTACGAGATTAAGATAAAATGCACACCCGGAGCATTTAATCCAAGCAATTGCGGCTGAACCTAGCATACAAAACACTCTAGAACAAGCCGATATTTGCTTTGTTAAATTCAGAGGATGGCCAATATTGGCCCCTCGATGATCATAAAGTGCCAAATTTCTGTTTCCTCATGGTGTGCACTCAAAGAGAGTTGTTGAATTGAACAACTGTTAAGGTAGAAGTATATAAATAGGCCTTTTTGAAATTCTTGTTTTAAGGGCAACGTAAGACTTTCAACAATTAATTTATGTTGTTGCTTTAAAAATACTGTGAGATAAGAACTTCTGGACAGAGTTAAGAGTATTCTATGGATAGGGGCATAAAGAAGGTCAAAGCTATTGCTATAACCTGACAGATGAGAAACAAGAAAAATCTTCTGTACCAGAGAAGGGTCAAGTCAAGTCTTTACAGCTGTTGTGTAATCACTTGGGGTACAGGGCTCTTTTCAAAGGCTATAATAAAATTAGTCACTTATTGTAGTTGACTGGTGTCAGAGTTAATATCCTTCAGATGTTATAAAATCTGTGTCCTGAGAGCTGTTTCAGTCCATTATTTTTCTTGCTCTTCTTGAAACACATTCCTTTTTGAAGCATTCTACTCTTTCCTGTGTTATATTTTGAAAGTCCCGTGTGAATATTTTAGTACTCTTACTATAAGTAGTCTTCCTTCTTATAGCTTTGCTTCATTAAATGAAAAAGTAAACTGGCTTGGAGTACTTTGGTTTTCTGAGTTTGGATTTCTGTTTTAAAAAAGCAGAAACAAGAATATACAACTTCATTTACTAAAACAGAAATGAATACAGTTTGTACAAACACAGGCTCCATTTTGGAGGTTCCCTTCAAGTAAAAAGGAATCAAAGAAAAGCAGAAGGAAAGCCAGGGTAAAGTTACATAACCAGAGCAAGAGCAAGAGCAGGAGCATTCTAGAATCAAAGGCCCTATCATGGATGGGGTGAATCTCACAAGATTAGTGATGATATGATGGTGGACCAGGTCCCACTAGGCTAAGAGAGCTTGTGTGAATGTTGTTGCAAAGGTGTTGTTGCCATACTATGTTTATTCATTTGTGCCTCAGTTTCCCTTCTATGCCTGTGATGCCCTTCCTCCCTTCTTCTTGGCCTGAATAACTTCTTTGGGGTTTTCAGGAAATGGCCTACATGTCACTTTATTGAGGAACCCTTTCCTGATTCTTCACAGGTTCATACTGGATACCCTTCCTGGGGATTCCATAGGACTTTGTATTGTTATTAATTGCTTCTCTGCTTGTCTTTCATCCCTACCAGGTTTGTTCTTCCATGAGGGCAGGAACACACCTTTGTATTGAGGACACCTGACCCAGTGCTCATTACAGAGTATGTGCCCAGCAAATATGTATGAAAGAACAAATGAACTCAGGAGAGAAAGGACTTCTAATGCAGGCAGGATACCTTGGGTTACCAAAGACTAAGAACTGTGCAATAGAAAATACTAGCCCTGAAGTTGAGAAGATGGCCCACTTAAAAGATTAAATCACGCCAAACACCTAAAAGAGGATGAAGGCTGGTTGAGCAAAGATTTAGGGTTGGTACAAATTTTCAAGTTATATCAGCGCCTATCTCCAACCTTTAGCATTTGTTCTAGTACAATATATTGAATACCACCCTCATTATAAAGAATGGGCTCAGCAAGTTTTAACAAATTCTTTTATTGTTTCCAAAAAAACCGTGATTTCAAACGCATCCTCTGTGTTATGATAAAATGTCTTATAATGAGAAAGACCCCATCTAATTATCATAGGTAAGATTCCCAGATGTGGGAAAACCATAAAAGCATCCGTTTAAAGAAAGGTGTGTGACTATATTGGCTGCTTCAGTTATTCACATTCAAAACCATCCTCAGGGAGTTCTCAGTCTTGATAGGACAGTTTTCTTTTTCAATTAGATGGTGCTTAGAAAAACTGTGCATGAGGTAAAATTGTATGAAATCATTCACCCCCAAAATGCACTACTGGTGTAACTATCTGTATTGTATTGAACTATTTTCCCTATTTTTGAGCTATTTTCTCAACTTCTTATGTGTCCAAAATTGTTTCCAAATAAAAACTTTTTAGAAATACACCTTTGTGGTAGAAACAATTATCCGATGTGTACAGATTACATAACTAGAGAAGTTATCCAGTTTCCTCAAGGTCACCCTGCTGGAACAGAGCAGAAGTGGGGCTGAAATCCAGGTCTGCTCACTGTCTCCCAAGATCATGCTTTTCTCATTTCAGCACACAACTTCCTTAAATCAGCCGAGTGTCCTCTAAGTATTTAATGAAATACTCACTGGACACTTTCAAGAACTTTGTTTCACCTTTTTCATGTTTTCTGTCAAATGGAACATGTCCCTTTACCAATACCAATACCCCCACACACACACACTCTCTCTAATACACATGTGTACACACACATATATACACTCCCACACATGTGTTGGCACACACACCTATTTCCACCTCCACTTTCATTCCCACCACTTCACATAACCAGTGGCTATGAACAACTTAAAAGGAGAGATCTAGAACCAGAGGAAGCCAAAGTTGGCAATAAGACTCTTTGGTGTGATTTTGGTTGAACAACCACACTCTCAGATATGGTCGTGGCAAGATTTACATATTTGGAACTGAAATTGGCATAACAGTGGTGGAGAGAAAAACTGAGACTGAAGAAGGGTTTTTTTTAGCAGTATGCAGTTCAGAAATGTGTTCTTCCATATGTTCTTTAGGTTAGGCCAATTTTTTCACTTTTAAGTTTAAAAAGTATTCTATTTTTTTTCCCTACCTCACAAGCTTAAGTAATTATCCTTTATAAAATTATATAATTTTCAAATTTTCCATAACAAAATCAGACACCAAGTTTGCCCCGTACTTAGGACATTTTTATTTAGAGGAAGCATTTCCTGGGCCTGATACACCAGGAGACCAGTCCTAAATGTGTTCAGTGGTAATTATTAAGAGTGTCAAATCATTAATCATTGTTCTATCAGAATGAGGCTTTGACAACAGAGATAAATCTCTTGGCAATGACAGTAAACCTGCTTGGTTATTTTTCTTTCCATATTATCTTCTTCCAATCTCCACCTGAGGTCAGAGAAGAATGTTCTAATGGTATTAGAAAGTATTGACAATGTTCTTATACTTTACACACAGCCTTTTATTTTCCTTCAAAGTGTCTAATGTTGTACTTTTTCTTTATGTAATTTATCCTGAGAGACATAAAGCCTTCGAAGTCTAGAGATGAAAAATGAGAAAAAGAGATGCTGTCAGCCACCAAGAACAACATAGTTGCGTCAGTAATAATAAGAGAGAGAGAGTCAGGTGATAAGCATCAGGCTGCTATTGCTGAATCTGACAAGGAAACCATCACATTATACTTACCTCTTTATTCCTGCTCCAGAATGTCAGACTCTGAGTAGGGAGCTTTCTAAAAGATTATCCCCTGATGTCTGTTATGACTGAGTTGTATCCCCCAAAATTCATATGTTGACACCCTAACACCCAATGTGACTGTATTTGGAGATAGACGCTTGAAAGAGGTAACTAGGGTTAAATGAGATCACGGGGTGGAGCTGTGTTCCAGTAGTACTGGTGTCCTTATAAAAAGAGAAAGAAACACCAGAGACATACATGTGCAGAAAAAGGGGCTATGTGATCACACACAGGAAGGCAGCCATCTGCAAGCCAAGGAGAGAAGCCTTAGGAGAAACCAGTCCTGCTGCCACCTTGATCTTGAACTTCTAGCCTCCAGAACAGTGGGAAAATAAATTTCTATTGCTTAAGCCATTCAGTCCTTGGTATTTTGTTATGGGAGCCCTAGCAAACTAGTACAATATACAATGATTCTGCTGGAAACTAACATAACATATTTGACTTTACCATCTTCAATGAATATTCACTGTGCACTCAAAAGTTTACCTGTCCTTGCAATCGACACACATTAAGAACTCTTAGTGTAAGTGAGAAGTAGGGTAAATTGGTTGGGTAAGGTGGCATCCTTGCCCATGGAGTTTTGAAGTCTGGTAGAAAAAGCAAAAGTAAAATACATGAAACAATTAGTAAAATCTCTAAAATGGTTGTTCACACAGACTCACAAAGCAGCAAAATTCTGTGATACAAATTTAGTAAGTTCAGAGGAAGAAGGGATCAGTAAGACAAATCTCTGTAATGTGGCTTAACAGAAACCAGGGCAACTTGTTCTGCAAAGGGCCACTTAAAAAAACATTTTAGACTCTTTGGGCCATGTGATCTTTCTCGTAACTTTTCAACTCTGCCGTTAAAAGCAGCCACAGACAATACACAAGGAAATAAGTGTCATGTATTCCTATAAGGCTTTATTTTTGGACACTGAAATTCAAATTTTATATAACTGTCACATGTCATGAAATACTCTCCTCCTCTTGATTTATTTTAACCATTCAAAAATGTAAAAACCATTCTAAGTTCACAGGCCATACACAAACTAGGGGTAGGGTCAGATTTGGTCCACAGGCCGTGAGTTGCTGACCCCTAGTATAACTCATTGGGTTTCAAAATGGTTTCAGGGACAGATTTCTTTGTTCAAAGGAAACTTGGCAATGAAGCACAATGGAGACAATGAATAAATTAGCATGAGGCAGGAGAATGCAGCACCCAGTTTGTCTGTAACTGCACTTCCAGAGAAGCCCTGGATATACTGATACAGTGGTTTAGGGATCAGAAAACCAGGTTTTTGTTCTGGTTCTCTTATAATCTGTGAAGACTTCATCAATTATTTAAATACAACACACTACCATTTCTTCAATTTCTCAAAGGAACGTCTTTGACCACTTTTGCTCAAAACTTCTATTTTCTATGATGAGTATCAATAATTGATTCATGCAGTAGATTATTATACCTGAGCTTTGGTTTAAAGAATGCTAGGGACAACCAGCAAAGTGGAGTGCCTTTCTCATCTCTGTTTATGTGACTCCTCTCCCTTCAAATGCTCTGAGGATGGATCGGCAAAGGGACAGGTTCCTCGATGGCAGCCTTGGAGATGTGATTTCTGAGGCCAAGCAGAGTGGAAAATATTTGCTAACACACAAGAACAAGAGAGTATTATTCCAAGAGAAAACAAGTACATTGTAGCTTAAGAAAGCAATAGAAATTTGGGGAACTGAGAAAAATGAAATAAGCAGTGTAAAATGCTCTATACATTAGGCCACAATGACAAATAGGGTTGGATGGGTTGATGGGGCTGGATGCTGGCAGGTCAAGAAAAGAAGACTGCTAGGTTTACACATGATGTAACCAGTAGATGGAGGTGATAGCATGCTATGATCTAGTGATCAGGCAGCAGAAGGAGAGGCAATGTGGTAAAAAGATTAAGAGTTCAGACTCTGAAGCTATACTGCCTGGGTCAAGTCCCAGATTTTTCATTTACTGGATGTGAGTTTGGGCAAATTACTTCCCATCTCAGTGCCTCTCTTTCCTCAAAAATATAAATAACAATAATATATCCTTCTTTGGTTATTAGGAGAAATAAATGTGTTAATACTTATAAAATGGAGGGAATAGTCCCTGAAATATAATACATGCTCAATAAAAGTTAGACTATTGCTATTATATAACAATGATTATACACATACATACACACACACACACACACACACACACACACACAAAGCTTCTCTCAGAGAGATCAACAAAAAAGTTTTTATAGTGATTTAGCATGCAGTGTTAATATGTGAATGAAAATAAGATGGGAAAGGATGCAGCCAAAAGAAATTTCAAAGAATTATCCGTTAGACTCAATGATAGATTGAAGAAAACGATGCAATAAAAGATGGATCCAAAGTTTTGTGCCTAGAAGACTAGGAAAAATGTGGCGGTGTTAACAAATGGAGCAATTCTGAAAGAGATTTGTGAAGGAAGAGTTCTGTGGTTTCAGGTATCCTATTTGAAGCATTGAAAAATTCTTTAAAGATAGTTCAAAGACATGAGATTGGAGTTTGTGCCGAAATCTGGGCCATTGAAAAACATGGCTGAACTGTAAGAGGATATCCAATCATTAAGTCAAGGAAGGAAGCTAGAAGGGAATGGAGGCCTAAACCTTCCAAGAATGGCCAGAGTTTGGAAATGGAAACAGAAAAAGAAGCCATCAAAGCAAACAAGAAGAGGTCTGTCCAGAGAGGTGGTGGACAAACAGAAAGCTGTTGTATGTGTGAAGCCAGTGAGAAGAGAATTTAAAGAAGGAGGTTTGATCTGTGAAGCAGTATCCATTGTGACAACATTAAAAAGAATGAAAGTAAAAAAGATAACACCTGAATTTTTTAAGAAGAAAGTAACTGAATATCTTTAAAGAAACAGATTAAATCAATTTTTCAAGATAAAAATCATATTACAGAAGGTTAACAGAGAATAGTGTAGGAAAGAAGAGTTCATGAAGATGGACAATTCAATCTGCTTTAAATAAGTAAGAAATAGTAATTAGACAAGATGCTACCACTGAAGTTTCCCTACCTACTTCATAAGCACAGTCAATAGAAAAGGTGCTGACAACCTCTCAGGGGACTAGACAATGGTGCTGTTTTTTTTTTAAGAGGTTGCCCATCATCTCCCAGTATGAATCCATTCCTTCCTTAATGCTAGCACTCTGATTTCCAGTAAGAATACCATCAAGCAGACACATATCTACATTTCCCAGCTTCCCGTGCATCTGACTGCAACCATGGGACTCAGTTCTGGTTATTGATACGTAATCAGTGTGATGTTGTAAATCAAGATGTCTTCTTAATAGAAAGTTTGCAAATTCCAAGCACACCATTTGACTGTTCTTCCACCCCGAGTCAGATGGACTGCCTAGACATTCGCAGTCATCGTGGAGCTCCTCAGGTGGGCAGAGTAGAGAAAGGAAGGAACCTGGCTCCCTGAAGCCATAACATCCCTGCCATATACATTTCAACTTCCTTAATGTGAGAGAGAAATGAGCTTTCATCTTGTCTAAGCATGCATTATTTGAGCTATTTCTATTATCAGCCAAACCTAATCCTAACATTTAATCAATGATACTCAGGATGCTCCAGGGAGGAGATGAAACAAATGAATAAAATAAACAGATTCACATAGCAATCTGAGCCTAATCCAGGCCCTTCTCTGTTTATAAATTAGAAACAATATACATTCTGAAAAATTGGAGGAGACAGAAAGAATATCTAGTGATAGGGCTCCTGGCCCAAGTGAGAGGCACACTCAAAAAAGGCAATTAAGAGAATGCAATGAAGATAGTTGTTAGTATCTAACAGTGAAGGGTTGGGCAAAGCCAACAGCACTGATGAAGCACCTTGGAACTGGCAAAGTGGGAAGCTGTGGCACTCTCAGGCCTGAAGGCAGAGATGGGAGCAGTTACCGGAAGTGGGGATGGCTCTAACCATCAGGTACTTGAACAGAAGCTCTCACCTTCAGGAAGGAAATGCAACAACTAGGTCCTGTTGGAGAGGGAGGCAAGACAATGAACACCCAGAGATCTCCTTATGCTCACTGGTCTCCTGCTGGGGCCTCCCATGGGCAAATCCAACCAGAAGCCAAAGGCAGGGAGCCTGTTAATGCTAGTTCTTAAGGTTCAACCTATCAAGGCACCAAGCAGGGAGAAGTAGAACCGGAGGGGGAAATGGACAATATTCAGTTCAGACATGATTCAAAGTGTGAAGATGGTGTGAAGACAGTGATGACAGAGAACACTGAGTGATACACGATGCGTAAATATGTTGTCTGGAGCAGAGCTGATGAATAGGGAATAAAACAAAGGCAAGGACCCAGTATAGTTAGCAGAGTCGAGAAGAAAACGTTTCCATCCCTCAAGATCCAAAACAAAGAGTCAGATGGTCAACTCAGCTAGATCTTTCCAAACTTTTCCCCTTCCACGTATGGAATCCACAGTAACAAGCTCTGACACTCAACAGAAAATGTTTCTCCTTCTAATAATGCATTTTGAATATTAAAGCCTCGGTGTCTCTAAATTTAAACCAGCCCTCTTTTTTGTATCCAAAGGAAACTATATATATTATCTACTATAGAGATACATAGAGATACATTTGCATCATTTAGGGAAAGGAAGCACCTTCTCATCACCATCCATGACTTGGAAAAAAAAAGAGATGAAAATTGCCAGACTCGGACTTCTCGTGTGGATACATATGGCACACTGTTTGATCACTTCCAAATAAATGTATTGACTGCCCACTCTGTATTTGGCATTGCTCCATGTTAAATTATTATTAAACTTGGCAGAATCAGATGTAATAGAGTAATAAATATTTATAATTATAAAGAAGACTATCTGAGAATAAACTCAATAAACCTGAAGGTGGAGATTATAGTAAGGGAAGCCAAATGTGCTAATCTTGTATATCAATAGCAAATGAAATCAAAACAACAACAAAATAACACCACATGTTATCCCTTTACTTCCAACATCTCTAGATCCTTGATATATGTTGCCCAAAGCAGAGCCACTCATAGACTGTGCGGGACTTTATGTAATATTTGTTCATGGGGACCTTGTCTATATAGACAATTTGATTTTTAAAATGCACTGCAAAATTCATTGGCCCACATGAGACATAGTCACCCCTGTACGGAGAATTTCAAATCTCTTTTTTGCAGGCAGGAAAAGGTAGCAATCCCAGGGCTCTGTGGAATCTATTTGTATTGAAACAATCTTGATCTTACCCTTTGCAGTTCCCAAGCACCATTTATTCAGTGCTGGTTACATCACTGCCAATGAACCACATCATCCGTTGTGTCTGGCACTCTGGTTGCCAATGACACTCTCAATGGTTGTTATCCTGCTTCCTTGATGGTGACCAGAAATGCAAGTCTCATCCAGAACGTGTAGGAAAATGGCAATGCTGATTCATTTTCTGATCCTATTAAATTTACTTTTCAGAAGTGTCTAGCATCAACTTAGAGCAACACACCCTTCAAAGTATGCGTTTTAGGCTACACTCACTGCCTTCCTAAAATGAGATATCTTTCAGTGTTTACCCCACCAGGCCACCAGCAGGAGGAGCATGCATGAAGAAAAGCAATCCGTCCACTCCCACACAGCCTAAGTAAGATGCACCTGGAAGGGCAATGTCACCATAGACACTGCAAACAAGAGCAGCCAGTGATCTGAAGGGCCATGGGAGTTGGGTCTGGAAGGCCCTCAGAGAAGACAGAGGGCTGCCCGACACATGGTGCAGAGTCTTCAAAGGACAGGGCAACTGCCCTGCATGCGTTCTGTACCACCTTGGGTGCTGTGGCCAACCCAGGAATCCTCCTCTCCCCCAGACACATGGCTTAAGCCCAACTATGAGCCCTGTGTCCTATTTAAATGAGAGTTACTTAAAATCTGGCTATTAGTCCCAGTCTGTTGGCCCAATCGCCTATGATCCAGGGAGCCGAGCAGATTGCCAGGCCACCCACCTAGAAACAGGGCCAGCCGTGGCCCCCACTATGGGCCTGTGGTATAGAGGGTTAAAGGTCTCCTGGTAGAGGAGAAACTCAGTCAAGACCCCAGTGGGTCTGGTCCAGTCTGGGGCCACCCTGTTATTCTGCAGAGATGGTGCTGTGGGACATGCCTCTGCCCTCCCCTTCGGGACAAGAAGTTCCAGAAGACATTCCAAACCCAGGCCTGGGGCAGGACTCTGCTTGCCCAGGCCTAATTGTGGGCTGATCTGAAGCAGGTAAGAATAAGTCTAGAAGTAAACTCACAATAAACTCTTCTAGACCTAGAAATGAGGGCTCTTAAAGTGACTGTTTTTCCTAAACTTCTATGCAGTCATTTATCCTAATGAACCTTTGAGAAACAGATACACCGGTTTGAGTGGTCCAGCAAAATCAAATCACATCTTCAAATTGAAGTTTCAGTACAAAAAGCATAACTGTGGGAAAATCCATTCAATCTTTTCATTTAGAAATTCCCTCTTTGTCTTTCTAATGGTGACTTCCAGTGATGCTTCCACTGAATAATTGTGCACTTTAATAAAACACACACAGAGACCCCTAAACAATGTTCTACACTTGTATGCTTGATCTTAGCCAAGAGGCAGAGAAGTAATGTCTACATTTGTAAAGGGAAAAAAAGCAAAAGAAAAAAGCATCCAGGTATAAGAATCTATGTAAAATTCTGGGGTGGAGTTATGCAGGCTGAACTTCCCAGGCAAGCTTAGAGCCTCAGATTTGGTTAAATAGGAACACTTAGTCGACTTGTTAAGCTAATCTACTATATGTAACCCTTAGTAAAGCAAAGTAAATGTGAGACTCATATCTCAAATGTGAAGCATGGTACTTAAACACAAATAAAAACATGTAAAACTGGGGCAATTATCTGTGTAAATAGAAGGGCAGAAAGCGCTGTGGGAGGAACAAGTGGAGACTGACTATTTATACTCCTCAGTTTCACCCAATGATTACTCAGTTCTCCAATGTGTTGTGAAAATGTAGTTTGAAATTAGTTACGGGCTGAGCAAATAGCTTTACCAATCTAGCCTCTGCAGAAATCCTAATATGCAGACATGAGAAAATTGCACCTATTTGGGGGAGAGTTATAATGTGGGACTAGCTGTTGCTTAAGCATAGACAATTATGAGGCTGTGTCCTGGTCGGGAATGAAGCACTGTATGATGGAGTTGAAAGGCCACTCATGGTAGACTTTAAATTGAGTTTACAACCAACTGGACTGCATACAGTTTTGCACTTTAATCAAGATCTCTTTATATTCCCTGCTTCTCGTGGAAGGTCTTATGGGAAAATAGCGGAATGCAAGCCCAGAATATTTCATCAGCTGTTTTGTGCCAGACTGAATTTCTTCAGTTTATATTTAGAATACTTAGGTTGGCAAGAAGCACTGAAAAACATACACTGAAGTAGTTCTTGTATAAATTACAGTATATCAGTGTCACACAAATCACCAAAACTAAGAAATCCTAAGAATTTTATTTATAAGTGATACTTTTAAAAATAAAGAAAATGAAAACACCGAGAAACACAGAAGAATTTTCATGGTTGACTTCTCCTCTCTTTAAATTGACAAGAGATAAAAAGACATCTCATTTTTTTAACTAATTAAAAAAATTAAAATGTGTCCATCTGTTTTTGCTGTATGGGTTGACTGCTTCTCTTTTCAGGATTTCTTCCTAGACTGGAAAAAAAAAAAAAACCCTTTGTTTTCTAAGCAGGAATGTAGCCCTTTAAGACATAGTTTTTCATCACACTCCATGAAAGGGGATATCATAGCCTCCCTTATTTATTGGCAAATAGTTCCGTATTTCATTTATGCTTTCAAGTGTTTCATTGGCAATCTGTGACAAACTGTAAAATTTGCCACCTCTCCCCAGAACAGCTTATGAAATCTGTCAGCTCTCTGTGTAATTTACATGAACCTTAATTATGAATCAATGTTACGTTATGAATAGAGGTGTTCATCATTAATGCCTTCACCGCTCAGTAAGCAACACCGCTATCGCCAAAAACAGTGTTCCTCTCCCACTTCCTCTTCTTTTTGGATGGCCACTTCTGTGGTTACAGACATTTTACTCAATCTGATGGTCAAGTTATAGGGAAATGATGCATGATCTAGGGACTTTTTACATTGCAAATAAGCAAGGATATTCTTACTGGAAAAATGAAAATCTCCTGAGACTGTTGGTGACTGACACTATATTTTATCTGCACACTGAAACAACACACTTATCAAATGAAAGAGAAGAAGAAAAATTACAAGAGATTTGATCTCCTTTATAGCTTCTAATAGTAAAATACACTGTATGATTAATGAACCTGTCAGTTGTAATGGGAAGAATATGTAACAAGTAACTGTGCATTACTCGTTTGTGATTTTATCTTTTATAAATTCAGCCATGTAGAGTGTGATAAGATTAAGTCTTTACAATTTTAAGGTAATGCTATAAAGTAAGTTGAAAACTGAGTCTGCTCTATTTTTGCCTTTCTGCCAATTGTTAATGTGGCTTTTAAGAACACATTTCCTTCAATCAATAATTACTCAATTAGCAGCTTATTAAGTTTATATGTCAATAAATTTCATTACCAGGTGTTTGATGAAGGGAAAAAATGCTCTGGCACTCTTAGTGTATGCAGTGGCTCCATGAGAAAAAAATTATTTTTTAAATGTGTTCTTTGCTAGATTTATTAGCCTATATAATATTCATAGAATTCAAGCCTAGACATACAACTACCATTATTCAGAAATATATGCACAGCTTAAGTTAGGGAGCATAGGTAGTGGGAATATCATTTTGCATCAGATTTGTTACAAAGAAAGACAAGGAGATGAAAAAAAAGCAAGGAAAGGAGGAAGGGAGAGAAGGAAAGGGGGAGGAAGAAAGGAGGAAGGGAGAGAAGGAAAGGGGGAGGAAGAAAGGAGGAAGGGAGAAAGGAAGAAAAGGAAGGAAAGAAAGCAGGAAAGGGAAGGGAAGAGAAGGGGGGAGGGAGGGAGGGGAGGGTGGGGAGAGGGGAGGGGAGGGGAGGGGGAGGGGAGGGGAGGGAAGGGAAGGCGAAGGGAAGAAAGGGAGGAGAGAGAGGAATGGTTAGAGAAGGAAAGGGATGATGAGGGAATAAAGGCAAGCTCTAGTGGCAGTAGAGCACTCTGAGGAAAGGAGTTGAGAGAAGCGGTAGGTAAGGACAGTCTTATAATTGAGTCTCCATCTGCCTCTTTGCCTGAACTTCCTGAGATGGAGCAAAGTGTTCTCAATTACATTCTTTATGAAAAATACAAAACCTGTGTGAGCATCTCAACATTTAAGTCCAAACCCCATAATATTAGTGAGGACCTGTGTGGTTTGATGGTTGCCAAAAAACTGAAAAGGCCCCATGACTCTCCTATTAGTCTACTCAGGTTTCCTCCTTGCCCCTGGAAACCAGCCTGAAATCCCACTGCTTAGTTACTTTAACAGACTGCAAAAGTAGGTTGCAAAGAGAAAAAAGCTAAATTTAAAATGCATATATGTTAAAATGAGGGGAGAAGACGAAGATGAAGATCAAGACAAAGAAGAAAGAAGAGACATTTGTTGAGCTTACTATGTTCCAAGTTTTGTGATAATAACATTATGTATTGCCTCATTTAATATTTTTGTAAAAAATAATGTTTTATTATTTGTATTCTCATTTAGTCATGAGAAACTGAGGCCTAAAGCAGACGTATCATTTACTCAATGATAAAGTCTGAACTTTTACGGACCATACTAGTCCTCAGCCAGAGTCTGCAAAGTGAGACTCAAGAGAGATTTTGTTTCCCAGGGGAGAGAGACAATGCCTGGAGAGGGTGGTCGGAAGTTTCGTTCACAGAGTCAGCAAGAGGTCACAGGCCTGTGGGGAGATGAAGTAAAGACCCAGGTGGAGGGTGAAGGGGGATGGCACCAAAGTGCTGTAGACAAACATCTCTTCCCTCACCTTTCCCATGCCACAAACTGATCACATCTACACAAAGGCACAGTTTAGGTTCTTCTTCTTCCATGAAGGGGAATAAATCCATATTTCTTCTGCAGAGCAACATACTAGATAGGGGTCTGGGTGTAAAGAAAGCACCTGAGTTGTATCCTGGTGGAGCTTTCATGTACAATTGTACAGGTTGTGCCGATTTGCAAAACCATATGTGAGGCTGGGCGTGGTGGCTCACACCTGTAATCTCAGCATTTTGGGAGGCCCAGGCAGGTGGATCACTTGAGGTCAGGAGTTCAAGACCAGCCTGGCCAACATGGTGAAACCCCGTCCCTACTAAAAATATGAAAATTAGCTGAGCATGGTGGTGTGTGCTTGCAATCCCAGCTACTCAGGAGGCTAAAGCAGAAGAATCACTTGATCCTGGGAGGTGGACGGAGGTTGCAGTGAGCCCAGATCACGCCACTGCACTCCAGCCAGGGCAATAGAGCAAGACTCCATCTCAAAAAAAATCATGTTTAACAGGACCTCTCACTGTTCAGATAAAGCTCTGCCCCTTTGGGGAATTTATATAATTTTTCTAAACTCCACTTCCTCAGATGTAAAAAGGGATACAAATTTCCACCTCATGATATTCTTATGAAAATTTAGTAGGTATTACATCTGGCATAGAGGTGATATTCAATGTTAGCAATCTGATTGCTGAGAGTCTGGTGTCTAGTTCAATGTTAAAGATCTGCAAAATAAAGAAGAATAAAGTAAGTTTAAAAGTGTGACTATTCCTACATATGTTCAATGCATAACAAACTACAATTTAACATATACACACAATTGGCTAATAAATAGATGTTCTCACAATATTAGGAGAATCATTTCAGTTTATATTTTGAACAAGTATTGGGAAAAGAATTCTGTCTGTGAGGTCAGGGAAATTGTCTGAAATAAGATGAGATATAACTATTGGAGTGTTGTCAATTTATGGCAGGGCAGGCTGGAGAAGCTTGAAAATCATACACTAATATTTTATTTTTTAATTTTTGTATTTTTAGTGGAGGGAATCAACTTATTTCACATTTCTTTTTTATTTTTTAAACTTGTTTTTAGGTTGAGGGATACAAGTAAAGGTTTGTTATATAGGTAGATTGGTGTCACAGGGGTTTGTTGTACAGATTATTTCATCACTCAGGAACTAAGCCTAGTACCCACTAGTTATTTTTTTTCCCCTCCCCTTATCTCTACCCATCACCCTCAAGTAGGCCCCAATGTCTGTTTTCTCATCTATGTGTCCATGAGTTCTCATCATTTAGCTCCCACTTATAACTAAGAACATCTGGTACTGGGTTTTCTATTCCTGTGTTAGTTTGCTAAGGATAATGTCCTTGAGCTCCATTTATGTTTCTGCAAAAGACATGATCTCATTTTTTTAATGGCTGCATAGTAGTCCATGGTGCGTATGTACCACATTTTCTTTATCCAGTCTACCACTGATAGGCATTGAGGTTGACTCCATGTCTTTGCTATTGTGAATAGTGCTGCAATGAGCATATGCATGCATGTATCTTTATGGTACAATGATTTATACTCCTTTGGCTATATACCCAATAATGGGATTGCTGAGTTGAATGGTAGTTCTGTTTTTAGGTCTTTGAGGAATTGCCATAGTGCTTTCCAAAATGGTTGAACTAATTTACACTCCCACCAACAGTGTATAAGTGATGAAGCAATAATTTAAAGGCCAAAATCAGACAGGAGAGCAATGAATTCATGTAAGAAACACCTATAGGAAGTAAGGAATATTCAATAGGAAAAAAACAAAAACCAGGCTTTAGGGAGACTTGCTGTAGCCCTGGATGAGTCATTGCATGCCAGTCACAACCTACAAAGTATCATCTTGATTCTGGTCAGAATTTAGAGAAAGAAGTGACTCAATCTCATGTTATTTCATTTATCAAAAAATTACCTGGTATTTATGAGATTGTCTATAATTTTAAATTTTTGCATGTATATATTACTTATCTTGTAAATCTACCTACTATGGTATCCAAAACTAAAGAATTTTGCCTACCAAAAGAAAATTCCTAAGCCACAACCATAGATAATATCAATACTCTGCGGGATATTAATTCATAATCTAATTCAAGGTTAATTTCAACTGTCTAATTACTATGCTTTCTGTGGTTTGAGTGCTAGAATTTTTCACATTTAAATAATTCATAGATTAGGATTTGTCAGAGGTTATTATATGTGACAAATACTGTGAAGTTAAAGCTCTAAATTTGAACATGTAACTTACGACCTTATCATTTCCTGCAAGTTTATATGGAGACCACAGAAAGCACTTCCAGGAACAGTTGATCAGTGAATCAGAGAATTCCTATGGCAAACATATATGAACAAGTGGAAACTTTATGTCTAAAGATAATTGCTCTTCCTCCAGATTTATTATTGCATCCCATACTGAACCTGGCAATACAGGTGAGCTTTGTGACTGTACACTTCGAGATCATAACTTACCCTCAGTTGAAATCTTGACTCACAAAATAATTGTTCTTGGAATCTTTGTTCCAGCTTAATGAGTTACATATGGAATGTATGCAATATCTTTTTACCGTCCAATTATCCAAGCAAAAATGAAACCACAGTTACATAAAAAATCATCCTTTTACTAAAACCCAAATGTTTTCAATTTGAGGTGGAAGCTCCCTTTAGGACAGACAATGCTAGAATCAAGTTTCTTTTGATGGTATTTACCCCATTTCCCTTCCTCCTCCCATAACCCATGGCCGAAGTTTCTATAATATTTTATGCCCTTTCCTTACCTCAGTTTTGATAAGATAAGAAGTATACTTTTTAAGTACTTGTTAGTGAAAATATTCATTAGTGAAAATTGTTTTTCCTTACTTAACAGGTATATCTCTTGACGAGAAAAGAAATTATATTGAGTAAAAGTATCAGTTAATATTTAGTATCTCAGGATTTTTAGGAAGTTATACATTTTTAAATAATCAGCTCTTTTAAAGCTTTTTAACAACCTTTCAATTTCTGCCCATAGCTTTTCCTTTTAGAAAAGTCTTGTGCTTTTTTGCTCTGAAATCTCTATCATGTTTAGATATAAGAGTGGTAGATTTGCAATAAGTTATTTTCTCAGTTTCCTAAGAGGTAGGTACATATCCATTGAAACTATCATTTTCTCAATAATTTTAATTAATCGTGGTCTACCAGCTGTAAACTTGATTTTACATCTCTTTACAATCAGCACCTGCTTTGGACATTATTCTTACATAGATTGGGACAGAATTACAGAAAGTCAGAATCCTAGAATTTTAATACTATATCTTACTAAATTCATTTTGTCTCTACTTAAGCAGCAGTATTTTTCATGGTGAAAATAACACAAACTATAGGTTACATATATTTCTGAATATATTGAGTTGTCAAAGCAGTAAAAATTATGCTGAGTTTCCTCCCACAGAAATCTCCACACTCTTTACACTAGGCAACAGTTAATAAACTCTTCATATTTTAATTGGATTGATATCCTCAGACATATAAATGAGTGTGCTTTTGAAATAACAACCAACCATGGGTTCCTAAACAAAATTTCCAGAGCCAGTAGAATCAATGTAGAAGGCCTATTATTTTATGACCATTTAACTTACTATGTAGGATCTCCTTCACAGAAGAAACTCAATTTCAGGCTGATTCTCCTTTTAGGACACTAATATTATCAAGTTTTGTATATAAATACAAAATTACTTTTCAATTGGAACTAAAATCTAATAATTCTGGAATATTTCTTTTCTCTTTTTTTCCCTCCTCTGTATTTTCTAAATTGTCTTCAGTAACCGTGTATATATATATACACATATATATAGAGAGAGAGAGAGACAGAGAGACAGAGAGAGAGGTGTGTTAGAAGTTTCATTTTCTATTTTAAAGAAGCCAACAAGAGCCCTGCAACTGCTTATACGTAGATTTAGGAGGAAAGTTTGTCTCTTTCTGACATCATACACCAAACATAGTCTATCAGACTAATCTCTTTTGGTGGTATACATTTAGCTTGATTTAAGGATTGCACTTTTAATTCTTAATTCTCAGACACTTAAGTTTACAGTCAAGTTAAAAATTGCTACCATTTTGGTGATTTTTTTTCACCAACATTTAAATACCACTTTTAGTGGAACCACAGAATTTGTAAAAGAAAGGGCTGCTGGGCCATCATCACACCAGGGTTATCATGACCAGGACAGGACATGGAATATGCTTGGAAGCCAACACTGTTCAAAGCAAGCCAGACATGGGTGCAGGCCTTGCAACTAAAATCAATCTGATAAAAACGGAGGTGAAGAGGAAAGTTAAGAGTCAGGTGTTCATTGCAAGGGAATACTTCTCTTTCCAAGAGAGAGAAATCAGACACACAACCAAGCCCAGACCTCTTAAAGGAGGCACTTCAAAAGTGAATATCTCTCTACTACCTTCAGGGTTGCCCACTCCTGCCTTTCACACCAGCTAGGACTGACTGCAATCCCACTGTCCTCCCTCTCCCTTGCATACAGAAATTAAAGTTAAATTTGTAATTGAGTATTTATTGACCTGAAAATATGTTCTTGATATATGATTAGGAAGATTCCAAAGAATGTACACTATAATTTGTATCTGTAGAAAAATTATGTTAACACAAACATACATACATACGTGGAAAAAATATGGGACTACAGATATTCCTATAAATACATATATATATATTTTAAATTTATATATACATATCTTTATATTTGTATATTGATACTAGGTGGTTAATTCATGTGGTGGGGTTACTGTCAATTTATATTGTCTTATTTTTGCTTTTCTATTTTTCACCCCAATAAACATTTGTCACGTGTAAAATTTTTCTAATAGTCAATTGTGAATTGACTCTCCTTCATCTAGAGAAAAAGTCTCAAACTTAGCTCTCGCAGAGATTCTCCAGGACCCATACCTGACCACCTCACAGACTTCCCTTTCCCATCAGCTCCTTATGTGGGAGCCATTCTTTTCCCCAACATGCCTGTTCTTTCCTGTTCGAAGGCTTTTCAGATTGTTCTTTTTGCCTGGATTACTCTTTCTCTCTTGTTATCTAGCAAGCTCCTATTCTCCATTCAAGCTGTAGAACTTTCCAGGCCTATCCCCTCTTTTGTTCTCTTCTTGACTTATATAGCCTGCCACCAATATGCTAACCTACCATGACATTGTGAGTGGTCAGAAGCAGGGGCTACCTGTTAGCCACCTTTGCTTCACAAGCCTCTGGTGAGAGACTCAAGTATCAGATGAATGAATGAGTGAGTGAATGAGTGCGTGAGTAAACCTCATAGCGTTAAGCAGAAGGTTAGATGTGATGACGCTTGGAAGGTGGAAAGCAGAGAGCCCAGAATATAGCAAGTGTTCATGCAGTGAGAAGTGTCCGTTGTCATCATGACTGTGTGATGCACCACTATCTGTTTTGCTTTGAGTGTTGGGTCTCTGCATTGCTCACTCCCCTCATTCAAGGCAAATATAAGATTAGATCCCATCAAATAAAAAATTCTGCTATGGGCCCTGCATACTGGGTGTTATTCTTCTGTAGGGATGAGATAACCAGAGCAAGGCAGCTAGAGATCAGGGGAGATCCGAAAGCTGATGATTTTTTTAAATGCAAAAGATTGAGGGCCTGAGGCTTTCATAATTAGGTCACCACAAGTCAGAACAAGAAGCAGTTGCTCAAAAAAATGAAAAAGCGCTCTACCCAACACTTCTGCACTCTTCCTTCAGGAAGAGTGCTGCTCTTCTCTAACGTTTACCATTCACTTTTACTTTTAAGGCTACTCTCCACCATCCACCTCATCCTCACTTCTTCATCTCAATGTAAGGCTGGGCTGTCTACAGTACCTCAAAATAAATACTACCCATAGTTAAACATTGAAAGTAAACTTCACAGTAAAATAGAACATAAACATATTAAAACTAAACCTGTATAATGAGCTTTCACCTGGGTAGGATGGAAACTTGGCTAATGTGAAACTTCAGAAGCTTCTCTCTTTGACTAAGAAAGCCATGGGTTCCAGGATGGTATTCCTCACTTAAAACCCAGAGATAAGGTACCAATTGGCATAATTTTAAAACAAGTGTCAGCTATTACATAAATACTAATACAAAATACTTTTCCAAGATTATTTCTCTGTTTTGTGAGTAGAAAGTTTAATTTTTAAAATTTGCCTTTAGCCTTCTTATTTGCCACTGACTTTGGTAGCAGTTTACTTGGGGTCTGTCCAATTCTTTCAAGTCACTTATTTCAATATTTTTAGGTATAGGGATATTTTACATTTTTAAACACACAGCTTTTCTGTATCAAGTTTCTTAAATGTTCCACTCTAAATTCTCCACTTTAATTAACTTAATTTTCCTGTCCTTCATTCTCCTTTTTTTTTTCCTGGAATGGTAAGTATTCTGCAAAATGCACAACAAAGAGAATTCTTTTATCTGTGTCATTTCACAATGGATAGGGTCTGAAAAGCACAAAGTATATAGGCTGTCTTATTACATCAATTACTTTTAACAGATCGGTTTTATTTAAAAGAAGATCTGAATTAATCTGGAAAGATTGCCATCATATTCCTCACATGCTATATCTCAAACAGTTGGTACTTATGGGTGTGGGCGATTGTTTTATGCAATTACTCATGTGGTGTTGTGAGCGTGCCCCGTCACATCACTCTAATTAAGATTCTGACAACATGTCC
Organism: Aotus nancymaae; assembly: GCF_030222135.1. Lineage (NCBI taxonomy): Eukaryota > Metazoa > Chordata > Mammalia > Primates > Aotidae > Aotus > Aotus nancymaae. Next base: position 10,567,559 of record NW_026988450.1, on the reverse strand, counting down.
CTTTGGTTGTTGAAATGCTTATTGAACAATGTCAAGTGGTTGTTTTTTCAGACTCAATTCTAACAGGAATAAAAATACTCAAATCACACATCTGTTTAAAATGAGATTTCAGTTCCAAGAATGGCTCCAAAGTTTCTATTTAAAAGCAAGAAAATAAAAGGCATGTACACACAGAAAGCTGCCCTTATTTGGACAGATACATAAGTAGGTGTGTATGTAGGCACTACTTGAGGAACCCTGGATGGGGGCGCTCTCTTTGGGAATATCTGTACCTGGAATTTCACCATTAGAAATCAAATCATTTATATTCTGTGTTGCTGTAAGCACTGAATGCTTTAGTGTCTTGAATGTCCCATATTAAATCTTAAATATATTGGAAAGGGCAGTTCCTAATGGTTTCAGCTACAGCATATGGAAATTAACTGACAGATGGCCGAAGGACAGCCTTTAGAAATGAAATGCACATGGGCACCTGGTTGAAAGGATTGCCAGGAAGAGAGTAAGAATCCTGGAAAACTAGATAAGAGAACACCAAAGCCAGTAGTGCTTGTCACTGAGAATGACTTCATTGGGATAGATGGCAACAACATTTTTAAGCCAGCTTGTTCTGCTGTAGGTAGTGGAAACTTGCATTTAGAGATCTTGACCTAATAACTGAACACATAAAGGGTTTTGGTTTCAGAATTTTTACATATTCCAAAAAATAACCACAATGCAAATGTATCATCATGCAAATACATTCAAATGTATCAATACCAAACAACTTATCTGTAAGTATTTTTTGCTAAAGGGAGAACTTACAGAGAATACAACTGCAGAGAACAACTTGGAAACATGCTGGATTAGAAAGTAAGTATGTTTAATTGAACAAGTAAATGGATGGCAGCTGGTGGGAACCAGGTTCTCACTGTTGAAGTGGGAGTTTATAGATAAGCAAAGTAGAAGGCTACAATTATCTAAGTGGCAATGGATTAAAGTTCAAGATATCATCATGAACTCATGCTTAGCTTAATATAGATACAGATGGTTGCACATGGATATATTTATAGATACTGCATATACACAGGTTAATATAGACACACATTATTTCCTTGTCCTGTAAGCTGGGAGGGCTCAGCATCAATGATACCCGAGAAGGAAGGAGCACACCTAGAGTCCAGATTTTGCTTTCTAATACCATTCTTAAATTAAAGAACATACAGGTTTGCCAAAGCATCCTGGGAATCAACTGAAAGACTTTCCAATGTCCAAATCTGGAAGAATTTAAGCAACAAAATAGAGTAATATATAATTATAATGCAAGCTATGAAATAAATATTTGTACATTCATATTAATATAATCACAGTAATTAAATACATAAGTAAATGGGGGAGAAATGACAGATTTCCAAATAATTTATGTGAATATTCTGGCCTCAAGGAGATGGAGCATAACTCCCCACTCCTTAAATATGGGCCGAATACGTGGACTTCCTTCCAAAAAGTACAGCCTGGAAAGGGGGAAAAAAATAGAATAACTTTATAGCAGAGAAATCTGACAAACAAACACTATCTGAGCAAAGAGATCAAAGTCAACAGCAACAGTGATTGGCCACATTGACAATATGTACTCTTGATATGATGCGATATATTGAACTAAGCCAGACACAGAAAGAAGAACATGACTCACCTATATGTGGACTCCAAGAAAAAAATTGAATTCAAAGAAATAGAAAGTAGAATAGTAGATACCAGGATGGGGAGAAGGTGAAAATGGGGAGAAGTAGGCCAAATGTGACAAAGTTGCTATTATGTAAGATGAATAAGTCTAATGATCTCATGTGCTGCATGAGGACTACAGGTAATACGGTGTAATATTAAAAGGTAATAGACATATTAATTTGCCTGACCACAGTAATCGTATCATAAAGGTAATGGATGCCTTAATTTGCCTGACCACAGTAATCATATCATTCTGTGTGTGTGTGTGTGTGCATGTGTGTGTTCACATGTGTGTATATCAGAACTTCATATCAAAAACCTTCAATACATACATACATACAATAAAAAATGACTTTAAAATGGCATTTTATCTCTCTGATCTTCCTTCTGAAAACACATAAACCCAGACTAATCATAGGAATAGCACCAGACAAATACTAGTGAAAGCACATTCTACAGAATACCTGACTAACAGCTCCTCAAAACTGTCAGCTCATCAAAAATTAAGAAAAGTTTGAGCACTTGTCATAGCCACAAAGGACCTAAGAAGACATGACAGCTAATGTGATTGTGGTAACCTGGAGGGGATCTTGAAAGAGAAAAAGAACCTTAGGTAAAAACTAAGGATATTTGAGTAAAGTACAAACCTAATAATGTATTAATGTTGTCCATTCGTTGTTAACAAATATACCATACTACTGTAAGCTGTTATTATTGGGGAAACTGGGTGAAGGGTATATGACAACTCTGTACTTCCTTTTCAATTTTTATGGAGATCTAAAACTGTTCTAAAGTAATGTTTATCAAAAAATGTAATAAGGTTACTTTAGGTTGAGTGCTTGACACCAATTTAATCATAAACACACGTGTGTTGAAATCACGGCTGTGCTCTCTGATACTCACATCATAGGTGACCCAGAATAGCTCAATGTTTAGCTGTTCACTGAAATAGAAGCACAGCATATTTAAAACTTTTATTTAGGACTCTCAGATCACCACAAAAACCCTCTATGATTCCCTGAGAACAAATCCTAATTTCTAGAATTTGGTTCAAGGGCCTCTGTGCACTCAGCCCCTGGGCACGCACCAATGAAGAGAAGACCAGTGACTTTAGAAGCTTCTGTTCCCGCTCCACTAAGAGCAATTGGCTTTTATCTCCCAAATAACAATTTATGATTTTGATTAACTTGTAGATGAGTTACATATACAGTCATGTGTATGAAGAACTATAGTGATTGCCTGCTGTCTACCGATTAGTAATCGTTGGTTTTAGTAACTAAGACTCAATGTTCAGTGCTGCAGTGTCTAATTTATGTGGCTCACTTAGATATACTAAAAAAAAAAGCACATAATCTGTGCAACTGGCAGACCTGAATTCAAATCTTCAAACCTCCATCTGACAGCTTAATAGTGCAAATTATTTAAACTTTCCAAACCATGTTTTCCCACCTGTAGAGGATAGCATGATAACATGGCAGGTAGGCTCATCTGATTTGCTTCATGTGTTATGATGCTACCTTTTACAAGTGGGAAATCAGACCATATATAGAAACACACAAAGCACGCATACATATAGATAAACAGGTAGGTAGGTAGATAGATATAATGTGACTAGGACATTAGAAATACTCAAGGAAAAGTTTACTAACACCATTACTATTCATGAGATTCTCTGGAGGTTCTGTCCACTGGCATTCTTCAGCTCTTATTTCTCCCAGGTCCCATCACAAAACACAAGTCATGTAGGTGTACTGAAAACTGGGTTTTGATAAGTATTATATAATTCCTCCATGTCTTTTCCTGGGTAGCAGATCTTAAAGCTCCCCAGGCAATTCAATGAACCATTGTACTTGATCAAAGGTCCTTGCAATATCCCACCAGTGTGGAGCTGCCCTCATTCTGAGACATGGTTCCATTAGCCAACACTCAGCACTTCAATTCCTTGATAGAAAGGTTATACTGACAATAAAAGGATACCTTCCTGGGAGGGATGCCAGTGTTTTTGGCACCTTTGTAACTCAAAAGGCAAACAAATGGTGAGTGTCATCTTAGAGGGTACTGAAATAAAACAAATCGTGGTGCATTTCTGCCTGTGATATTTCACATAGTTCCAGTGGCCGCAATTCAAGAACAGTAAAATAGAGCTGGAAAATGTGTGAAAAATAGGAATTCAAATGTTCAAGTAAAAAAAAAAAAACAGAGATTTTAGGCCAGATACATTAGTTACTGAAGTCAAAATAGTTTCATTTTTTAAGCATTCGTCTCTGAGATATTCTCAGAGCATAAATTCCAGGGACGGTTGCTACAGTGAGATGCCATTAGAGGTTCAAATAATAGAGCATAAATGCATTCATTAATAACAGATACATTATGCTGTTTATATCCAGTTATTTTCAGGTACACAAAAAAAGCCTCGAGGATTTTTGTTGTTGTTGTTGCTATGCTTCTTCATCCTAATTTAACTACGTGGTCACATTGAAGCCACTTAATCACTATGTTTCCAATCAACACATCCCTATTCCCTAACCTCCTGAGTGGTATAATAATAGATTCTTATAAACAGAATTTCTATGACTTCCATTAATGTTTAATATTTATTTTTATTGTAACTAAATACCATAAAATATTAAAAGGAACACTGTGTAAGAAATACAGACATTTCTCTCTCTCTCTCTCTCTCTCTCTCTCTCTCTCTCCCTTTCTGTCTCTTTTTGCAGGCATAAGTATACATAATGAGTTGCACAAAAATAGCTTCATCTCCAGAGAGTTAACATCACTACCTCACCCTTATGGCACATACAGAATACTTTGGGGGCAAATTTGATTTTTCAGTATTATTTCATTCCTATACTCTCTACAGAAAGCAAAGAAATGCCTGCTTTCAGAGCTGATGATGTCAGCCTCACGATATCACTGAAGAAAGAGAGTCTTTATTTCAAGGAGCTTGTGAAATGCTATTTCAAAATTCTGTTCTCAAAGACGGATTATCTTAAGGTACATTTCTTAAACACTGAGCATGTGAAGGCTCTCACTTTGTTAATGCGTATTCATGGCAAGAAGGAAAGAGGTAGATCCCATGGCCTTAGTGGAGAAGCTAAGTGCTGAGAAACAGCTCTTTCCTCCTTGGATTTCATTTCCTTAGAATATATTAGTCCCTTGATGTGGCTGGATTTCAACAGGACATACAATCCTACTAGAAGTGAGTCACAGAACTAATGACGTAACAAATGTCTACCAACTGAGTGGAGTACGTGGAAAGAGGCCAGTGAGTAGAAGGAAGTATTTTTTTATCTTAATATTTATTCATTCTTCAAACACCCCTTGAGTGCCTACTCGGCCACGCACCTTGCTTAGGCACTGGAAACACATCATAATTTTTATAAGGTTAATTTCCCCCACATTAATTAGAATGAAATAATATTGAAACTGTGCTTTTTAATATTTAATTTGTCATTACTGCAGCAGATTTCCTCCATCATGTTATGAAGAGGCAACCCTAACTTCAGTCAACAAACAAGCTCTCTGTGCTCAGCCAGAACCAGAGTGCTCTCTGTCTTTGCAAGACCTTCCTAGCAGAAAATCGCAGCAGAGATAGCTGGCAATGAGTCTAGAGAGCACCTGGCCAAATCTCCTCTTCCTCCCAGGGTGCACTTGTTAAGCGGGATACATGCACTTGCAGAGACTCACCCTGGTTTGAATCCAGTCTCTATGTGACCATGGGTTCCTCAGCAACCTGATACAGAAAACAGCAGGTATTCACAAGAGTCACTGCTCACAGTTCCTGTAAAAAGAAATAGGATTAGGATTACGTGAGAAAATTTACAGAGCATAGCATGTGGTCACACCAATTAGTGTTCTCAAGCAACATTATTATATCATTATGCTATCATTATTTTCATATTTCTGTCATATTATCATTCTATCATTATTATTATTAGTGAGTAGCAGAAGAATGAAGAGTTCGAGAGAAGAGATTCTGGAGCCATATTGCCTGAGTTATAATCCCATGTCTGCCAGTACTGGTAAAAAAAAAAAAAAAAAAAACTGTCCTCTGCCTCAGTTTCCCCATCGTGCATAAAGAGATAATATTAGAACTTCTACAGAGTTAGATGAGGATTAATCTAGTTTAAACTATCTTAAAAAAAAAAAAAAAAAAAACTTGTAACACTGCCTGGCACACAATGAACCTTATTTGTATTTTTAGTATTTAGTATTTAGCTGCGTCTGAGTGTGAGTGTTTAGTATTTAGTATTTGTATTTACTGTTAGTATTATTAGTAAATGATAATGATGATTAGTTATAGATTTGGAAACTGAGTCTTCCTTAGGGGAAGGGACTTGGAAAAGCTCACAGAGTTGACACTTAAAGCTAGAGCTCACGGACCTTTTTTGTTCTCATTAAGTCATAGAAATTCAAACACAGGAAACCAAATAAACAGGAACATGCATTTTATGGTACCTTTCCTTCTGGTGGTACCTTTCTATCAAATTGAACTATTTCTCTTTAAAATTAGTTTTTAAAAATGAAGCTCAAAATGAGGAAAAATCAAGGCATTCGGGGACATACGATTTATTAAAAATGACAAAAAAAGATGATCGATTAATTTCACATGGCTCTAGGCTCCTCTGGTTCTATTTCCACCCTATTCCTTACCACCACCAGTGTATTTAGCAGAATTTCACAATTTACTTAAAGGCTGGTTGAAACACTGGCTTGTGGAGAACCTTTCCCCAAAATCCCATTCAGATTCAAATGCTTCTTTTTCATTTCCACATGCTTTGCTTACACAGATGCAGTAACACTTCACTGTGCATCTCCCTGCAGATATTTTTCTCTGCATCCTCCTTTTCTCTGATCACAACAAGCATCTGCCCTGTGATGACAAGCTCTCCACAAGTCCTGGGCTAATGGCTATGTGCTATTACATCCAGAGGATATACTCTTAATTTCCTCGATCACTTCTCTGGTATTGAACACTTAGTTTTCCATTTTGTTTCACCATTATAAACAATACAATGAATGTCTACACTTTTGGAAATTGGAGACTTTAGAACATTAATGTGCGTGAGCTCTTTCTTGGTTTTGCAGTGAGTCATCATCCCTGTTTGTGTCTCACCTTTCCAGGTGGCCATTTGATAAACTTATTTTGCCAAACAACACTCACACAGACACAGCAAAATGTTGAGTTTATACCTTTTTTCATGTTTTACTTTATAGTGGCAATGTGGAAAGCAATAAAACAATTGTGATAGTGCTCTGAAATGGCATAAAGAATTATACCAAAATTTATGTTTATCTGAGGTGACAAAATATTTTCACTCTTCTATTTTTTTCAGTTTGTTTCATTTTTAGTTATAGGGAAAGGACCATGTGTCTCCCAATTTTTGTTGTTGTTGTTACTGTTGCCTTCTTAAGTGAAATTTTTCTTGAAAAATAGGCCAATAAATGGGCAAAAAGTTTGTCTTGAAAATTATACCAATTTTCTTAAGACCGCAACTTCCAAGTTATTTCTCTTAAGGTTTACTCAGCAGTATTTTACTTCTCCCACTTAGTTGTAACCTACAAAGTATATAATAAAAAATGGAAATATCTGTTTATGACTCATTTATTTATAGTCTTGCTGCTTTTAACGGAGCCTTTGAATCTAGGCCACACAATAGTTATGCAGAGAAATCCCTTTGTATTTCTTGGAAAAAAATTGCTTTGTTAAAACCTATTCAGATGTGTGTTCGAAAATTAAATACTAAGAAAGTAAAAACGGGAGTTTTTTTTTTTTCTAAAAATGTAATCTGTGCCAGAGGCCAAGCTACAAAGCATCCATAAAATTTTAGTCTGTTAATAAATAATCCAGTGACATTTAGATTAATCAATCTACCAGAAAGAGGAAGAGAGCACGATACTTAGGGGAAAAAAAATTTAAGTATTTTGAAAAGCAGACAAAGAAACTAGCTACTAAGAAACATAAGGGGAAAAAGTATCAAAAAGTTCAAGAAAAGAGAGAAAGTAGAAAGTAAAGAAACCTGAAGGCAAAAAGGGGGGTTTCCTTAATGGTTGTACGTAGAAAGTTATCAGGTTTCTCTTGTTAGAGGGAAAAGAAAGTAAATTTTAAAAGAAAAACTTATTAACAGAAAAAAAATTTTTTTTGAAGAAATAGTTTATTACCCGTAGATGCTAATAGAAACTATGGAAGATTTATCTAAGCTGAGAAAAATATACATAAGCCAAGTTTATCCAATCCTGTGGGAAAATAAATCTAAACAAATCAAATTTAACTAACAAGATTCCACCATTAGTGGCCAAGTGCAGTAGCTCATGCCTGTGATCCCAGCACTTTGGGAGGCCAAGGTGGGCGGATCATCAAGGTCAGGAGTTTGAGACCAGCCTGGTCAACATGGTGAAACCCTGTCTCTACTAAAAAACTACAAAAAATTAGCTGGGTGTGGTGGCGTGCGCCCATAGTCTCAGCTAGTTGAGAGGCTGAGGCATGAGAATCGCTGGAACCTGGGAGGCAGAGGTTGCAATGAGCCAAGATCATGCCACTGCATTCTAGCCTGGGCAACCGAGCAAGAATTGTACCTGAGTTCTTTTATTTCTTTATATTATACTCCAGTTTGGATTTTCTCATTTTAAATACTATGAATGAGTAATTTTAACAAAGGTCATGTTGTTATTTGATTAAAATACTGGTTTATAGAGAGTTAACAACAATTAAAAATACATGCTAAAAGTTTTGACTCAACTAATTATGCATGCCTAAATAAGTCTCTTGGTTAGAACCCTGAATACTTAACCAGGCAATGCCATCCATGTGATGTCACTTCACTACATTGCCACCTTAGGAGGAAATATGTACCAGATTGTTGGCCATGCACATTTGAACCAATGAAGAAATAACAAATATTTAACATTCCATAAACTACTTGCTTCAGGGGGGCCTTATTCTTAATCCATCTTTACAAGGAAAAAAATAATAATATCTGCTACTAAACATCAGCTGAAAGAGCCATACCAGTCAGAAGAATATATAACCAGATGAAGATTTCCAACCAGGAGACTGAAGAAATCAAGTATGAACCATCAGATGGCAATTAGGTAACCACAGGAGTGGAGTCTCCAGTGTTCACATTCTCCTAGACATATGTCACATGACACCAACTTGGCATTGCAGACGCTGTTCTGCTTATTTATCTGATATGAGATGAGCTGATTTTACTGGACCATATCTCTTCATACAAGCAAAATTCCCATTGAAGTAAAGAACCCTTCTGTTTACCATTGAAGTTTATCATCATTCTGTTTATCATAATGAAGTAAATGGGAGCTCTGTGCACACAAGAAATGAGGCAGCCAGCAAAATCAAGCCCTAAATACTAGAAATCTGGATAGAGGCCAAGAATGAACTGGCATGAAAGTGGAATTACCATCTTGCCTTTACAGCTGGTCTCTTCAAACGGAATGGGAGAATATGGCAGGATGCGCTGTAGAAATGGTACCTCTGCACCACATTAGTCTCTGGGCAAACAGAGGACTGGAGCGCATGGTTATCAATCTGCCACTGGATCCATGGGACCAGTTTCGTCAGTCCTTTATGAAATTAATTAATCTAAGGGAAAATGAAAGTGAAGCAAAGTTATCTTGGAAGTAAAAAAAAAAATTTCATTTTGTAAAGAAATGGTAAGTTCAATAATTCAAAAGGAAACAGTGGCTGAAGAAATGATCTTAGCCACATTACAGCGTGAGGTTCCCTCTGACCCACCCACACCCGCCACAAACACTCATTTTCTGAAGGGCAAGATTGTCTCAGGTCTTATCGGCACTAACTGCATTACGAAGGCACATGGAATACAATCAGATCTCTCCCCTTCATAATGTAGATGTTGTCTTTTTAAAGCAAGCTTGATTCTATTCTGAATAGGTCAGTCTGTGTGCCTGACATTTCTCCTCAGTTTCCTGTGACCTTTTAATAAGAATGACTTGGTTTTGCACTGCAGAAAATGGAACAGTCCCTTTTCAATCAGTGAATATGAGAAGCACAGTGTGAACATATCACATTTTCTGTACTGCATTATTACTCATACAACAACAAAATCCATGAAATCCTATCTTTCTTTTAAAACATGTGTCGTATTTGGCTTTAATTTTACCTTTGTCTGCTGCTCATTCACCTACATTTGTAAATATTTAAACAAGTGTGCAGTCACATTTGCCCAGAGAAAGTAACAAATTAATAAACTCTCTGTTGAACAAATCTGACTTTTATAATGCATGCTTAAACAGATGTCATCTTTGAATAGTATGGGAGAGAATTATTAACATGGGCCTTCCATGATTATAGAAAGACAATTATCAACAGTAATCCAATATCCAAAATTTCAGAATTGTTGCTCTTGATTAGGTTTCTGAGACAGAGGATTCAACCAGACAGATCATCAGTGCACAGACAAACACGAGAACGGTCTCCAGCCTGCCTATGTAATGCTGTACCTGCAACATCACAGGGACCAGCCTCCCAACTTCCCACAGGAATACTAATAAGTCTGTGAAACTCACAATAGGTAGCCTTATGCACAACCCTAGAAATTCAGGGTCACACTGCTGAATTCACATGTGCTGGAAAGGTATGGGTACAAGTTTTATTCCCAGAACTGAACTGAGTTTCCTGATGTAGAAATTACATGTTACTAATTACAAAGGTAAGCACAGAAATGGTAACTAATGTAGTGTGATACTAGCAGGATCACCAACCATTAAAGGACATCTGAGAAGTTGAACGGGGAAGTGAACCAGAAATATGTATTCAGCACTCATGGCAGCAAAATATGGGGAGATACTGAGCCATACACTCAAGAATTCTGCAAGGATGTCCTCTGTCCTTGCAGAAGCAGAAAGGAATCAGACCTTCAACAAGTAAGGATCCTAAGAAGAATATAATTGCAAGATGAGGTATGTGGTATAAAGAATATAACTAGAATGGATTAGTAGAGACAAGTGAATTTAGATAGGCGTTGACAAACTTGCTATAATAGTGAAGACAGTAAATACTTAGGAGTTTGTAGACCACATTTCACGTCTACCGCATATTTTTTCTACAACTCTTTGAAAGCATAGAAATGATTTTTCTTAGTTCAAGTGTCTTATAAAAACAAGGCAAAGGCCAAACCCAGTCTGTGGGCCACAGTTTGCCAAACCCTGATGGCAAAAGAGGCAGACAAGAGCCAGAGAACAATTATGCACAAAGGCTCCAAGGTGGAAAATCAAAGCCAGTCCAGGTGACGTGTTCACCTCAGAAAGGAGGAGACAGCCAAGGATGGGGAGGTGTGCTGGGCTGCATTGGTGGCAATGAGGGATATAAACATTAATCTAAAGGTAGAAGAAAGCCACTCAATAGTTTTGAGCAAGGAAAGTAATATAATACAATTTGTGTTGTTAAAAGGCCAGTTTCCCTCCTGTGTAGAAAATTAGCATGAGTTTTATATAGAGAGTGGGGCTCAGAAGGTGCCACTGGTGAGAAGGAATCAGGAGAGGGCAAGCAGGCAGGGTGGAGTGGTGCAGGCTGAGAACAGGAGACAGGTGAGCAACTGATCCTTCCTTTGTAGAGCTCTGCTGTGCTTCATCTGTGCATGCAGGTGAAAGGTATCTTCCATCTGGCTTTTTCTAAGGCTCTTCTAGTAGGGCTATTGCTCCTGGACATTATTTTTTATTTTTTTGTTTTCGAAGAACCCAATATTGAAGTTAAAAAATATTCACTTTCTCTAATGTGGTTGTTCAATCAACAATATTTTTTAAAGTTTGAATGTGTCTACTGAGAGAAAACTCTTCAGGGGTTTTCTGGCTGAGAATGGGATGGAAGACCAAAAACAAGTACCTATTGCCAAGAAGAAAGGCTGTAGTATAAAAGGGTCAGCAGGAAAGATCTATGAGATCATAGATGTCCTCCTTTTCCCCATGCTTTCCCCTCTTCTAGAAAGGAGAATAAACTTGATTAGAAGTACCTGGACATAGAGGGCACAAAAATCAATTGTTTACTGTCTCCAGGATGTGATTCACCCTTTCTACTCTCACACATTCCCTGCCTCGCCCAGAGACTCAGCATGCTGCTGCCAAAGTCTCCTCTCCTATAAAATTGAGCTCAGGATTCGCCTTTTTTGCAATCCTTCCCCAGAAGAAAAGAAACCCTGGCCTGCTTTATTTGATGATCGCATATCTGTGCATCTGTGCTTGTGACCTCCTGGATTCAGCCTTTCTTCTTGGCCCCAGTTACTTGTTTTTGTTCTTCCATCCTCATTCTCAGCCAGGGGCGCTCACACATTCCAGGATGAGGTCTAATTTATAAAGTTTCCCTCAAAAGGGATGCCCATAGTGACAGTAAGGAGAGAATCAGAGGTAGGGTCAGCCACATAAAAACAAACACCACCAATCTGATATAACTCAAATATCACAAAAAGGAAACCTTCCCCAATATTTTCCCCTAATCACCTATCAAGGGCTTCAGAAATTCCCACCACTTCTTTAGGACAAGCCAACAATTTTTAAAGTATCTTATACAGAATGCGATTCCCCTAAAAGCCTCTGTTAAAAAAAAAAAAAACAGCTAGATATGGTTAAATATATTTGGGGTATCTTATACATTAACTTTCTCTCATGGAAACTAGTAAAGCAGATTAACATGTTAAAGACTCTGACCCTGTTAAACTTGACTCTGACCCAACTGTTTGCAGTTCTTTGACCACAAAGTCTATTTTTCTTCTAACACATACTAGTTCCTCAAAACACTTTGGGCAGTGCTAACTTCAGGTGCTTCCCCTAGCAGGCCTAGCATAGAGTAGAGAGTTGGGGGAAGAAAGCAGCCTTTGCTTGAGTGGCATGACCCATTAACACTCAACCCCATGTCAAATTAGGTCCTTGCACAAAGAAGGTAACTCAGGATTAGGCATGGGGAAAGGAGGACAGTGTGCCCGGCCTTGGGCCATTTCCTGGGAAGGGCTGGCAGGGTGAGATGGTGAGGAGTCGTCCTGGGAGTTGACAGGTATCTCTGGTCCCAAAGTTCACAAAAGAATGGCCAGCCATTCGAGAGTCAGTTCATGGCCACGCCCATATGAGGCCAAATCCCTCACTGCTAGGCATTGTTGGAGAGTGAATGGGCTGCAGAGCAAGACACAACTCATGGCAGAATGGGTGTCTCAGCATGGAAGAACAGGCCTTTCGCCTCAGACAGGGTTGGATTAAAATCCAGGCCTCTTTGTTCTCAGCTGCATGGGTTGTCCAGTAAGCTCTGGATTCTTCAGCTGTAAAATGAGGTTAATAATACTAATGTAGGATTGGTGAAAGCATAATATAAAGTCAATGTTCTCAAAGTAGCTAATATACCGTGACAAATAGGAAAGACTATATAAATGGAGTATCTGAGAGAACTTTAGAAAGTGGCTTCAAAGACTATACTTAAATTTAGCCACAATTATCACTTTTCATCTCAGATTCAAATCTTCCCTCATGCAAATTTAAATCAAGTATTAATTTCCTTCAATTATATCCTAGCCTAAATATATGTTTAGTCCATACATCTTATTTTCATTATAATAGGAAAATATCTAATGATACATAATTCTAGAGAAATAAATAACAATTACTGATGGAATTAAAAATGATGAACTTCTAGCCCAATGATACATGGGTGAGTATGGGCTTATGTTAATTTCAAAATTATGTATGCACTTCTTAAACATAAGGCTTTCCCATTAGATGTACATCCTATTTAGTTTTGTTTAACTCTTGTATATTTATTTCATCGTCAACGGACGATTTTTTTTTATATCAAGTTAGACTTAAGATAGAAAGCAACTCAATTTGGGCAAGGGAGAAATAAAATGCCTGGTGGATAGTCATCAGAATTCTGCAGCTGCCCAAAATACTCTTAAAAATCAGCTGTGCTTACCATCTTTAATTTTGACGGTGAAATGTTTTTGGCCCAGATAACACAGTATTTGCTACACAAAAGCAAATCAAAACACATCTACCCATGTAAATGCCATGAAGGAAGGCAAATTATACGGAGGTGTTTTGTTCATATGTCTAACTACAGGCAGCTTAAATTGAAAAGAATCTCATTATCTCAGGCCTACCATATGTATATGTGCATATAAGTAGAAGGAAAACAAACTCAAAATATAGCCTCAGCTGGTAGGATTATGAGAGCCAGTCCAAGCACTTTAAATGAAATGTTGCATACTAGCTTTAATCTTTCTGACACACATACTCCAGAGACCCTCAAGTCAAGACAGGATAAAGCCACTGATATTTTTTACACTCAAAATTTATTAAAAATTAAAGAAATCTCAAAACAGTATTACAAAAGTCGTAGTATAATTTAAATGTTTCCACTTAACAAATTAACATTTTAACTTAAAATTGCAATGCAATATAAACATGCTTTTCATGTGATAATTATTAAAAAAAACAGTCCAAATGGGGGGGGTGTCTAGTAATAGAAAAACAGAATAAAGCTCTATAACTAACATTTTCTTTCATTTATGTCAGATTTTCTCCATAATAATGTGTACATCATCACTTGGAAATAACATCAAATATCCAAATGTAACTTATACAGCTGAACAAGCAGAAAACAAATGATGTTCTTAAAAAATGGGCAAAAGACATGAACAGACACTTCTCAAAAGAAGACATTCAAGCAGCCAACAAACATAAAAATGCTCATCATTATCAGAGAAATGCAATCAAAATCATCATGAGATACTATCTCACACCAGTCAGGATAGCTATTATTAAAAAGTCAAAAAAAATAAATGTCAGTGAGGCTGTGGAGAAAGGAAACACTGTTGGTGGGAATGTAAGTTCAGCCACTGTGGAAAGCATTTTGGAGATTTCTCAAAGAACTTAAAACAGAACTATCATTTTACCCAGCAATTCCACTACTGAGAATATATCAAAAAAAAAAAATATTTCTACCAAAAAGATATACACACTAATATGTTCATTGTAACACTATTCACAATGGCAAAGACATGGAATCAACCTAGGTGCCCATCAACAGTGGATTGCATAAAGGAAATGTGGTACATCTACACCATGGAATACTATGCAGCCATTTAAAACAACAACAACAAAATTACGTCCTCTGCAGCAACATGGATGCAGCTGGTGGCCATTATCCTAAGCAAATTAATGCAGAAACAGAAAACCAAATACTGCATGTTAGATACTCATATATATATAATTGAGAACAATAACACTAAGGACTATGAGGGGGTGTAGGGATGAAGGGGAGCAAGGATTTAAAAAATAACTGTTGGATACTATGCTCAGTACCTGGGTGATGACATCATTCGTACCCCAAACCTGAGCATCACACAATAGATCCAGGTAACAAAGTTGCACATGTACCCACTTATTCTAAAATAAAAATTGGAAAGAAAAAAATATATCTCCAAATGTAAAACCATTGTGAGTATGAGGGTCATGCAAATGTGTCCCCATCATCACCCACCAATGACAAGCCAGATTGCCAACAAAACTCTTCTGTTTATTAATAATGCCCTAAAGAAGAAATTTAAGGATGTCATCTAAATTTACATTGGAATTAATGTTAGCTATAACCTAATTCCAATATGATTTAATGACAGATGAGAAAACAGACTCAGGAAGACTAAATGACTTTCACATAGCACATAGATTATAAAAGCCTCATTAAGACCAAGACCAGCCAGGCACTCTGGCTCACACCTATAATCCCAGCATTTTGGGAGGCCAAGGAGGGCAGATCACCTGAGGTCATGAGTTTGAGACCAGCCTGACCAACATGGAGAAACCCCATCTCTACTAAAAATACAAAATTAGCCAGGCATGGTGGCACATGCCTGAGATCCCAGCTACTCGAAAGGCTGAGGCAGGAGAATCACTTAAATCTGGTAGGCAGAGGCTGCAGGGAGCCAAGATCACTCCATTGCACTCCAACCTGGGCAATAAGAACAAAACTCCATCTCAAAAAAAATAAAAAAACAAGACCTAGGTTGAAATTCCATCTCAAAAAAAAAAAAAAAAAAAAAAAAATCCAAGACCTAGGTTCTTTGAGCAAATTTCCAAAATATTTTTATTATATCTAATTTTAAAACACATACCTAGGACCTGGATCTATTTGCCATCATGAAAGGAATGAGAAAAATCTCATGTGATAATTAATACATTCCTAAAATTAATTTGATGAATGATTAACATTGAATATAGAATGTGCTGCACACTTACATTTATTCATAAAAGATAACTATGTATGTGCTATTCTAATCAGAGAAACTAGATAAGCAAGTATAATACAGTTGGATAAAAAGATACATGGAATCTTTTTAATAAATGCATAAAAGTTGTACCAAAAAAAGTCATGAATAATTAACTTTAGAAGAGGGTTTTGTTATACATAAAAATAATGAAAGATAAATATTACTTCTTATTTTATTATTTTCTTTTCTGTTTTATTTCTGTAAACATGGTTTTCTAAATTTTATTTTATAAAAAAAAGCCAAGCTCTGAGGCTGGAGAAGGAACCACCTGAAAGAATTAGAGAAAACAGTACCCAGCCACACTCACGTGACACAACCTGTTCAACCAGCCAGAGTACAAATACTCATAATTCTTGTGGCACTGGGTAAAGTACACAGAAAGTGGCAAAAAAACTTCAGTAGAGGAAAATAATTAGCACTAGTCTAGGACTCTCCTAATCTTAAAAGCAAGGCCTGAAGGATAAGCTATTTTTAAGTAACTTAACATTGAGAATCAAGCATGAGCATATTTATAAGAAGTTCAAAATTTTCAATACTTAGAAGGATAAAATTCACAATGTCTGTCATCCAATTAAGTTACCAGATATGCAAACAAGCAGGAAAATATATCCTCTACTGAGGAGAAAATCAACTATTTAAGCAAAAACAAAAATTGACATAAATGTTAGGATTAGCAATCAAGTACATTAAAACAATTACCATAACCGTGCTCCAAACATTCAAAACATTAAGCAGAAACATGAAAGATCTGAAAAAGAACTAAATTAAATTTTGAGAGATGAAAACTCCAGTGTCTGGGATAAAAACTGTATCAGATAAGATTAATGGCAGAGTAGATATTATAAAAATTATTGACTTTAATAATCTAGCAATATAAACAATTCAAAATTAAATACAGAAAGAAATAATTTTTAAAACTGAATAAATATATGAGCTTTAGGCCACAACAAAGTGGCCTAATATACAAGTATTTGCAGTCTCAATAAAGAAGAGAGATTATTATACAAAATTTGAAAAAATAATCATCAGGGATTTTCTAAATGTGATAATAGCTATAAACCTGCAATCCAAGAAAATCAATGTATTCAAGCACAAGAAATGTGAAGAAAATGACACCAGTGCAACTCATAATCAACTGCTCAAAACTTTCTTGGGATTTTCTCTTAAATTGTCCAGAATAAAAGACAGGTTACATACCAAGAAAGAGGATAAGGATGATAGTAAGTTTATGATATGAACAAGAAAAACAAGAAAAAAGGCAACTTATTTAAGGTAATGAAACAAATAAAAATCCCAATGTACAATTTTATACCCAGCAAAAAGATCTTTCCAAAACAAAACATAAAAATTTTTAGGACAAAGCTACACTACAAGAAATATCAAAGTCTTTCAAGAAGAAGGAAAATTATATCAGCTGGAGAGGATATGGATCTACAGAAAAAAATGAAAACAACAGAAATGCTAATTATTTGGATAAATATGTCAGATTTTCAAAAAAATACATTTTTAAAATAACCGGCTGCTAAAACAAAAATAGTATGAGTTTAGTGTGGGGCTTAAATGTTTGGGAAAGTAGAAGGTATGACAACAATAGTAGAAGTGTCTGTAGGGGATAAATGAGTGGCTCCTGAACTATACAGGAGGTGTTCAATATAATTTGGAGATAGAGTGTGCTAAGTTAAAAATACACACTCTGATCTTTCCACATGCAAAAATCCAAAATTTGAAATGCTCCAAAATTCAGAACTTTTTAAGTGCCAACATGATACTCAAAGAAAATGCTCATTGAAGGATTCTGGATTTCAGATTTTCAGATTTGGGTTGCATAACCAGTAAGTAAACATAATGCAAATATTACAAAATTTGAAAAAATTTGAAATCTAAAACAATCCTGTTTCCAAGCATTTCAGATAAGCGATACTCCACCTGTATATTTTAAACTGAAAAACATACTAAAATAACAAAACAACAGGCTGTGTCCAATAAGCCAACAACGAAAAAAAAAAAACAGAAATCATTTAAAAATAATTAAAAATCATAAAGATACTCAATAGAAGAAAATAAGGGAAAGGGGAGAAAAGAATAGATGGAACAACTGGAAAGCAAATAGCAAGATAATAGACTTAAATCTAACCATAAATTCAAACTATGCCATACAAAGGCAAATGTCAGATTGGATAAAAAAGAAAGATTTGACTATATGCCACATTAAAGGAACACAATTCAAACATAAAGATACCAATAGGTTTAAAATTAAATAAACAAAAGATGGGAAGGGAAACTGACAACACTAATCAAAAGAAAGCTGAGGTGGCTATATTAACATCAAAGAAGACTTCAAAATGAAGAATATTGTCATAGATAAAGGTCATTTCATAGCAATAATAAAGTACAAGATTGCATAACAACTCTAAATGTGTATGTACTTAAGACAGAATTTCAAAGCACATGATAAAAAAAAAAAAAAAAAGAACTGCAAGGAGGAAAAGAAATGTCCACTATAATAGTCAGAGATTTCAAAACCCTATTTCAATATCTGATAATACATGTAGACAGAAAAATCTGTAAGGCTTTTACAAAAGACTTGAACAATACTATCAATCAATTTGATCTGGTTGATATTTATAGAACACTCTATGCAAAAATAGCAGAATATACATTTATTTAAAGTACACACAAAATACCAAGGTAAGAAATATTTGGTCATAAAATGTTTTAATGTATTTCAAAAGAAGGAAACATACAAAGTATTTTCTTTGACTATAATAGAAATTAATAACAAAGATCTCTGAAAAATCCTCAGTATTTGGAAAATAACTTTTAAATAACCGTTGCATCAAAGAAAAAAATCAAAAGGGAAAGAGAAAGTAGTGTGAACTAAATGAAAATGAAAGAACATATTTTAAAGTCAGCAGAATACTGCTAAAGCAGTACTTATAGAAAATTTGTAATATTAAATACATTAGAAAATAATAAAGGTTTAATTTAATTACTTCAATTTCCACCTTAATAAATTTGAAAAAAAGAAGCAAATTAAAGGAAGTAAAAGAAAGAAAATAATAAAAATGAAAACAAAAATCAGCTGGGTGTTGTAGCACATGCCTTTAGTCCAAGCTACTCAGGAGGCTGAGGTAAGAGGATCATTCAGGCCCCGGAGTTTGAGGCCAGCCTAGACAACACAGTGACACCTCACCTAAAAAACAAAAACAAAGAAATCAATGCAACAAAAAAATATAAAAAATACTAGCAAAAGCCAATAAAACCAAAATCTCTTGTATTGAGAAGATTTATAAAAGTGGTATATTTTATCCAGACTCATTAAAAAAGAGAGAAAAAAAATTACTGATTATAGCAATGAAAGATGCATCATTAGTACAGATTCTACAGTTAATAGTAAGATTACAAGGACATATCATGGACAACTTTATGCCAAGTAATTGGATAACTTAGATAAAATGAAAAAATTCCTTGTAAGATAAAAACTGAGTTAATCATTACACATTCTATGCATGTAACAAAATATCACAGTTACCCCATAACTATGTACAACTTAAGAATCAAAAAAAAACAAACACCTTGGCATAGTTTAAGTTAATATGCCTATCAAGATATTCAATTGGAAATGTGAGTCTGAGAGAAGCCATTCTGGTAGAAGCCATCTACATGACATTAGAGACATGATACTGGAAGAGTTTATGCAGGGGGGTGAGAGTCATCCCTGAGCTGTCAACATGTAGAGATGGGAAAGACCAAGAAAACAACAAAGGAGTGGGAAAAGCAGCTAGATGGATATGAGACCAGAGAACGTGGCATCCTGAAAGCCAGTATACACAATGTTTCAAGAAGGAAGTAATTAACAAATGTGTCAGTCCTGTCTGCGGACTGGCCACTGGACTTAGGACCAGAGTTCGTTTGTGACCGGAACACCAAAAGTTCTGGGTGTGGTATTAACAGAATTGGACTGGACTCCTGAGGAAGGAGTGGAGGATTTCCAAACAGAGGGGACAACTATTTTGAGGGCATTTTCCGTAAACAGCAGCAGAGAAAGAGGTCAATAGCTGGAGAGGAGATTGAGATAAAGGGGAATTGAGAAACGTGTGAGATGAAAGGAGAATTGTAAATAAACCAGAGTTTGCCTTTGCATGATGAAACTGTAGGAGGGTGGTTGTCTTTCCTTTTATTTTTAGTCTACAAGTAATTAGTCTATAGCTTCCAAATTCCTTTAATGTGTATAGCCAGGAAACAAATGAAGTATTAGAAAAAGAAAAATATGTGCGCAATTTCTCCTCCCTCAGTGTTCCCACTACAGAAAGATCAAATATGTTAGTAAGATAAAGGATTATTGAAAAGCAAGTTTTTAATTTTATTTATTTATTTTATAAACCAGGCCACAGTATCAAGAGACAAGCTATACAGGCTCCACAAAGTGAGTGGAAATTCAGGTGCCTTGGCTCAGCCTCACCATGCCTTAGGCTATCACCAGAGGTGTGGCTGCCACCCAAGAAGCACTTTCAAAGTCTTGGAAATTGTTCACTCTATTATCCATCTGTTATGATGATTCAGGTTGCTTACAATTATTGTGGAATGGAAAGTGCCTTTGATAACAAATAATTTTGCTTCTTATTCTAGGCATCAAAAAACCATGGGCTTAGGTCCATTAACTACTCTGATTAATTCTGCTCAGTTTTTACCAAGGCTCCTAACTCAAGTCAATCAAAGGTGCAGGCAAATGTAACCACTGCATGCGCTATCTAGATGGTGAACTCTGGAGAGGCCACATCACACACTCTTTGAAAATAAGTAGCAACCACTGGATCAAGGCAGTTGTCCTGTGGGAATGCAGGTATTGTGTTCTTATCTTTCCTAGTCAAACTAACAGGTAGCATTATTTTTCACTGGTAAAACCATTTTTAAGAGTGCACTCAGCATTTCTTTTAAAATAGAGATAGGGTCAAATGAAACATGATGCCAGTCATACGACAGGTTCACTGGTACACACATTCAAGCCCTTCCTTTTCAGAACTCCCTCACTGTGTAAAGGACACCAATCTGGGAGACAATGACAATCGTTAGGGCCCCATGGGCGCTGCAGCTGGATGGAGGACGGCATGACCTGCTCTCTCTCTGCAGAAGGAGATGCTATGAAGAGCCATTTTGGAAATGCCAATACAGAGTTGCTGTTTAATGTTCTTCGACTTATTTTGCATCTGTCCCCAACACAACCAAGGCCTGGCTTGTTCTCATGCCACTCCTCCCCATTGTCCACAGTACTCAGCTCTGTTTGAAACATCACTGCAGTTTCCTTAGGCCTGCCAAGGCCTTTCTTTTGCTTCAGCCTATCTCACCCTGTGGTCACCTAATGATCAGCTGGCCTCTGGGCCCACCAGTTCACCTCCCATTTTACAGTTGGCCTTCCTAAAATATGGGCTGTTGTACCCAGGTTGGCCTCAGGACTGCAGAGAAACCTCACTGCATGCCAAAATAATCCTAGAATAAACTCCTTGTTCCTCTAACCACTGGTGTATTGGCGGCCTCAGTCTCTATTATCTGTCTTCGACAGTTGTTAATTCCCACTTGGAGAACATGCATTTCCAAAAAGCAGTATTTACCCAGAGGGCTCAGCATATGAACTAAGCTAACCCAATCAGCAAATCCTACTCCTCTGGCTTCAGATATTAGTTCAGAGGTAGACATGTAACAAACACATCCAATAAACATGATTTTAAAGAGAAATCGGAGACAAACATGTCTCTTGCTGGACATAAATATATATAAATAGATGTCCCTAGGAGAATCAGACATTAATCTAGAAACCACAAATGCAGCCAACCTGAGAATGAAGAGTCAGCAACACAAGAGAAAGAGCAGAAAAACAAAAGGAAGCAGGTATCTTGGTTAAATGATTAAATGTCTTGATCAAGCCATACCTGATGCCTGCACCAATTTTAGACTTTTGATGTTAACAATAATCCTCTTTTATAGAATAAGCCAGTTTGAATAGGATCTTCTGTTACTTGAACTGAGCTAATTCTAAAGAGTTCTTTATTCATTACCAGATTCTTGTCCAAGTAGCCACCATTATAGCAACTATTTATATGACTATAAATACTGCACAAAATCAAGTGATTATAGGCTATCTGATCAAGATATAGCTGAAACTTATTACTTAGAGCAAATTAGCCAAAATACTACAGTTTCTCCCAATCTACAAAATTCAGTAGATTCTGGAGTTGATTGCTGAGAATTCAATGAAAAGAAACTGACTCAAAAATTGCACAAGGTTAATGAATGCAATAAATTGTCAAATACAACCACAAATTCCTCCCATCTCAGTATACTCAACCTTTCGCAATGTGACTCTGCTACTCTCCCCAGGAGGTGAAGACCACTTACCTCCCGCCCTTAAATTCAGACCAATATTGTGACTTGTTTTGACCAATAGAACACAAAGGAAATGATGCCACACAACTTCTAAGTGTAGGCCTTACGAGACTTTACAGCTTCTGCTTTTTCCTTAAGATTACCAATCATGAAAAATGTCTAGTCCACCGGAGAAGAGGCCATGTGAAGGAGAACCAGTGGCCCTAGCTGAGGGTCAGCACCCACTGCCATAGGTGTGGATGAAGCCATTTCAGCTTTGCCTGCTTACCCAATCATTCAGCTAAATGCAGCCAAGAGAGTGAGACAAGGAAAGCCAGAGAATAATGTGCCCAGGCAACCCAAAGGTTCATACATCACTTGTTTAGTCCACTAAATTATGAGAATGATTTGATCACCAGCAAAATCCTACTGATCCAATGAAGTTTAAAAAAACTTACATCAATAAAGACTCAAAGAATTCTCCAAAATATATCATGATTCCTAAAATCTTCCATAGGCTGAGAACTATTTTCTATTTGAGGGGAAAAATTTTAAAAATATAAAAGTAAAATTGGGCTGAGAGCAGGAAAGACCATGTCAAGAAAAAAAAAAAAGAGAGAGAGAGAGCAGACAGCGTGAAGCAAACACAGAATCTTGCATTATTTATTCAAGGACCTGTGTATACATTTTCAAAAATAAGGCACAATATGTGAAAATCTGACTGAAGTGACAGTCACATCTCTTTCTGGGATTTTTTTTCTTTATGCTTTATTGTATATATTTAATATGTACAACATGGTGTTTTGATATACTTACACACTGTGAAATGGTTACTATAGACAAGCCAAATAACACATTCGTCATCTCACATAGTTACCCCTTTTTTGTGGCAAGAACACCTAAAATCTATTCCGTTAGCAAAACTCTCAGATATTATACAATACAATATCACTAACTATAGTCCTTATCTCGTATATTAGATCCCTAGACTTGTTTATCCAAATATCTCCCGTTTGTGTCCTTTGAGCTACTTCTCTCCATTTCCTTCTCTCAACCCCTCCACAACAGCCAGTTTACTATTTTATTCTCTATTTTTATGCATGAGACTTTGTTTTAATTCCACATATAAATGAGGTAGTGCAATATTTTATTTTTCATTTTTCTTCGTATGTCTGGTTTATTTCCCTTATCATAATGTCCTCTATGTTCATCTACAGTGTGGCAAATGGCAGTGTCTCCTTCTCCTTGTTTTTTAAGACTTAGTAATATTCCATTATATAAACACACACACACACACACAAGCATACATCACATACATAGCTCACATTTTCTTCATCCATCCATCTGTTGATGGACACTTTGTTTCCTTATCTTGGCTCCTACGAATAGTACTGCAGTGAACATGAGTGTGCACATGATACTTCCTTTAGGGATATACCCAAAAGAGGGATTCTTGGGTCATATGGTAGCTGCATTTTTAATTTCTTTAAGAATTTCCATACTGTTTTCCACTTTATCTGCACTAGACTATATTCCTACAATCCATGTACAAGGATTCCCTTTTCTCTTGGCAACACTTGTTATATCTTGTCTTTTTGGTAATAGTCATTCTGATAGGTATGTATGAGGTGATATCTCATTGTGGTTTTGATTTGCATTTTCTTGATAACTAGTGATGTTGAGCAGTGCATCTTGGCAATCTTTATGTCTTCTTTGGAGAAATGTCTATCAGGTTTTTTGCCTATTTTTCAATTGGGTTATTTATTTTTCTTCTTTAAGTAAAGTGAGTTATTTACATATTTTTGGTATTAACCCCTTATCGGATATATGATTTGCAAATATTATCTCTCAATCTATAGGCTGGCTTTTAATTTTTTTAATTATTTCTTTTACTAGTTTGATATAGTCCCATTTATTTATTTTTGCTTTTGTAGCCTAAGCTTTTGGTGTAATAGCAAAAAAAATCCTTGGCAAGGCTAATGTCAAGGATCTTTCTCCTCTATTTTCTTCTAGGAATTTTATGGTTTGGGGTCTCACATTTACATTTCTACCTATTTTGAGTTGATTTTTATGCACAGTGTAAACCCAAGGGTACGATTTCATTCTTTCCCATGTGGAAATTCAGCTTTCTCAACATCATTTATTGTAGAGATTACCCTTTCCCCATTGTGTCTTCTTGGTGCCCTAATGAGAAATTAGTTGACCTTGTATATTTGGGTTTATTTCTGGGCTCTCTGTTCTGTTCCTTTGGTCTGTGTCTGTTTTTATGCCAGTATCATATTGTTTTGATTACTGTATCTTTGTAATATAATTTGAAATCAGAAAGTGAATTCTATGAAGTGTGATTGCAGTTTCCAATTATTAATTATATTACAAAGCTACAGTAATAACTTTTTTTTCCCTCAAAATTGCTTTGACAATTCAGAGTCTTTTGTGGTCCCATACAAATTTCAGAATTGTTTTTTCTATTTCTGTGAAGAATGCCGTTAGAATTTTAATAGGGATTGTATTGAATCTGTGCACTGTTTCTGGTAGTATGGACATTTTAACAATAGGGATTATTTTTTATGTTGGCAAAACAAAACACATTTACTTTAAATATTTGTAGCATATACAGAGATTGACTATGAGATGTAAGAAAGGGTCGTTAAAAAGGAAAATGTAATTACTATGTGAATCAGTCAGTAGAGTAGAAAGATCAAATTCTTCTCTTCAGAATATTCTGATAGTTTCGTGGTGGTACAAAAGAAAAATAAATATGGACAATTAAAAGGCTTTTTTCCTTTCGTGGTGGTACAAAAGAAAAATAAATATGGACAATTAAAAGGCTTTTTTCCTTTCGTGGTGGTACAAAAGAAAAATAAATATGGACAATTAAAAGGCTTTTTTCCCTAAACAAATATTGGTGCTTAAATTTGTAAATTGTTTGGTTTAAAAGATTAAAGGCCAAGTGGTCAATTCCTCCCCACCTCAGCAAGATTCCTTAGCATTTATTAAATGTACTGTGAACATAGACTTTGGTAGAACATATTTTCTGGTCAAATATAAATGCAGTTCTGAACTATGAGTAAATACCTAGGGCATGGCAAACCTGAAAACAACAAGAGGCTTCTCTTGGTGTTTTGGAGCTCAGGATTTTCAGGAGAAAAATCAGTGCAAAAGGATGATCCATGTAACAATTGAGTTTCCTCTCCCCATCTGCCTACCTTCAGTCTAAATGGTCTACTTATCAATTCCTTTATTCTTTATTTTTAATGTGACGGGTACTGTTAACATACTGCAGATACAGCAATGAATAAGACCAACAAAATCCCTGCGCCCATGCAGTTTATGTTATGATATAAAGAGACTGATAAAGGAGTCAGGAGCATACCCTCTGAGGTTTCATAAGCCACAGTAGAGAATGCATACAATTTGATTCTATGTACAATGAGAAGTCACTAGATGATTTTAAGCAGAGAAACAACACGATCTTGTTTATGTTTTTAGAACACCACTCTGGCATGGAGAGTGGTATGCTGGCAGGCAAGAATAGAAACAGAGAGGCCAGGTAAGAGACAATGGCAAGGCTGCGTGGTATGGGGGATGAGACAATAGACTCAGAGCCCCTTCGAATCATGGCTTTTTTATATTTCAGCTATGTGGCCTACAGCAAGTAGTTTAAGCTCCCTGACCTCTCTTTCCCCATTTGTAAGATGGCAATAATGATAATGCTCACTTTACAGAGTTGCTAGGTGGTTCTTAGGATGCTGGCACGTCACAATTGCTCTGCATGAGTTTTGGTTTGCAGCATAACAGGCTTGGGTAAGGGATATACTAGTGAAGATGAGGAGAAGCAGTAGAATCTGGGTATGTGTGAGGGTAATGTTGTTGACATGCTAACATTTTGATATCAAATGTATGCAAATTCGTGAATCAAATGTTTTTGCCTACTGACACATTAAGAGCTTATTATAATTCTTTTGGATTAAGGTGAGTCATAATAGAGCAGCATTAATTTGCCATACAGTCAGGGAATTTTAAATTTAGAAAAAAACTCACTAAACTCAGTTCAGTGCTGTTCACAAAGAGCTCCACAGGGCCAGCCCCAAGGGCTCTCAAATGTCCACAGCAGTGACATTTACAACTGGAGACGCATCCCCATGACAAGTCCATTTGAGGAATGTCCTTCTCCTAGCAGGTATTTTTTATAAGTATTACATTCTATAAAATATCACCAAAAAAAAAAAATGGATGGAAATGAGAAAGCAAAAAAAGAAACCAAGCAATTTTAATGTTTATTTATAGATCTTCTAGTAACACTATAAGTAACTAAACTTCTTCCCAAGAAAGTTATTTATTTATTCCAAATTTTATTTTCTATATTTTGAATATGATAGCAAGCAATTTAAAATAAAATTTCAGACATTCCTGTTCCTAACATCCATTTTCCGTGGCTCACGTAATCCCAACACTTTGGGAAGCTGAGGCGGGTGGATCATGAGGTCAGGAGTTCGAGACCAGCCTGGCCAATAAGGTGAAACCCCCGTCTCTACTAAAAATACAAAAAAATAGCTGGGCATGGTGGCTTGCGCCTGTAGTCCCAGCTGCTGGGGAGACTGAGGCAAGAGAATTGCTTGAACCTAGGAGGCAGAGGTTGCAGTGAGCCGAGGTGGTGCCACTGCACTCCAGTCTGGGCGACAGAGCAAGACTCCGCCTCAAAACAAAACAAAACAAAACCCATTTTCCCATTTCTTGTCATCAAGAAATTTGTTGAATTATCTTTTTACCTTAGACTCCAGTCTGCAGCAATGTTTCTAAACTATCTCTTCTTTAATTTTCTCTAAAATTTATCTACCCTTAATACCCATTTCTTATGAAAAAGAGTACAGTTCTTTGTCATTCCTAGCTCACATTTTCAGGCTCTAAACTTTATCTTTTCACATCTCAAACTGCACATCAAGATTTTTATAGATAGACACATTCCTCTTTTAAAATAAATTTTAATTGCCACCATAAAAAATTAATATTTTGTATCTACCGTCCATATAGGCATGGGAGTGAGGAGGACAAAGTGAACCAGTTTCTAGGGCTAACTTTCAAAACAGGGATGGCACATAATTAAACTAGGACATCCATCATGCATGACCACCCCAGATACTGTCCAGGTTAACATTGAACCTCGGGTTCAATCTGATGGATCATGCAGAATTTGTCAATGTCAGCCAACAGATATGCTCATTGATCTGGGTGATTCAACTAGTTTGAAGCAAGGCCCTAACCTGTAGCATGGTGGGTATGAGGAAAGATTTGATTCCTTGCAGGAAGGGTGTTGACTAAAACCAAGACAAATAGAATTGGATTTGCACCCTGTTCTTAGGAGCCTCTAGGAATTGGAGAACCAATAGGAACACCAGCTCAGAAGGACTGTCCACTGTGCTCTGCACCAACGATGATTAGAGGAAGAGGTGTTAGAATTCCGTGCAGCAGGAAGGGCCCTTGCACTCCGCACAAGAGTCACCAGGTTTGTGGCAGGAAAAGTTCTAATTGCCCAGGAAAAAGATTCTGAGATACATACAGGCTTCTTTGGCAAGAACATTCAGTAAAATGAGAGTTAACCCTGAGAGTTGAGGACATCAGTTTCTGTGGCTGAAAAATTCTGGAAATGTGAAACCTGACAGGTTGGAAGATTTTGTTTATATACAAAAAGAAGGGAGAGACACTTACTTTATTTAGTGGCTGCTTTGGAATTAACTAAAACAATACAAAATGGTGATATGGAATGCTCAGCTTCCTTGTGTCCATGAGCAATCTACTATTCCTTAAAGTGAGTTTACTATGATTTTCAAATATTCTAGATTCTGAATTCTGATAAATTATTATTAATTGAGGAATAGGTATATGTAGATTTTAATCTTTGTTGTTTTGTTGCATTTAATATGTGATGTATTTGTGCAGATAGCACAGGAAATTTTCAATGTCAACAGAAGTGATAGATTCATACATTCTGTTATGACAGGTCATCCTTATGAATGAGTGTCTTTGTTGGTAAATGCAAATGAATCAATACATGTAAAATAAACAAATGTGTAGTGTACATATTTGTTTCAGAATGTGATAAGCAGAGGCAAAAAGGTATACATGTTGGTCTCAGCCTACAACCCTGTAACCCAAGGCACTCATGTTCTGCTTTGATGTGGCAAATTCTAGCCTTAGGGCACACTCCAAGGGCAAAGACAAAGAGATAAAGGTGAGCAGGGTGAGAGTAGGCCGGTGCAGAAAAAGGTTTACAGGCACAGATCAGGAGGCTGCCTTCACCACAACACTCTATCAACAGATGATCCAATTTTTAGGTGGAGTTATACCTCCCTCCAAATGGAGACTTTTGATAAATACAGTTTTCATATGAAATATCACCAACATCGAATGGCTCAAGAGAAAGAAAGGAAAAGAAACAAAAGCAATGCATGCTACTTAGAATTAAACTTAGAGAGGGTAGACTACAGATGTCTCATTCTTCAGTAAATTGTTAAATGGCTCCCAACCTTATTCTTCTCTATCTTTCATGTTTTGCTCTCTTCCCCCAAAGATTACTGAAAGCTATAAACCTTCCTAGTGATTGACCAATTACAGTGAAACTAAGAGAATCAATATATTTTCTTTTCTTATTTGATCTCAAGAATTTATAACCACATCTATTTAGGTTAAGATATATAGGTATACTTACAACATTTGATTGTTGTGTTTTGTATAGCATTAATGTTTAATAATCTGTGAATTGGCATTCACTGATGTCAGCTGGCTCTGTTTCTGATCATGCTGATCCTTCTAGAACTGCTCTGAGTCATGTTCACAACTCCTCCAAGTCTCAGCCTCCATGGATTGTGCTGCCTACACTGTGTCATTTATAAAATGCCAAAAGAATTCTCTAATCACTTCATGTAAACAGTTATTATTAATGAAAATATTTTCCCCACAGACTTGCATGTAGCCTAAAATTCCTCCCATAATATCATTTTATAAGGACAATCATTTGATACATAATTATTTTAACTGGACTTAACATTGTCTAAAAGAGAAAAGTGGTGTTAACACATTATTTCAGTGGGTTTATCTGTTTAATTAATTCAATATTAATTAGCACAGCCTATCACAGGAGGAATTCAAGTAAAGGATGAATGAGTTTTGGTGGAGACACAAGAAGAAAGGCCAAAGAAGCACAGTGGGCTCCCGAGTGCAGCTGGCAGTCAGTCAACATGCATCCTGACTTTCTTCAGACCAAACACTCTTGGGCAATGGGAATAGTGTTCTAAAAAAAAATAGACTAGATTCTGACTTCATGAGACTACTGTAAATAATTGTAAGGTACTAAGGGAAGGGTCGGAGAGAAATGAAGGCAACTTACTTTCTTTTTAGAGGATGTCACGAAAACCTCTGATCAACTCTCCCAGAACCTCAGCACTCTGGTCTGTTAAGGATCCCAGCAAAAATTCTTCATCTAAATCTGCTGTCTAATAATGATGTCGGCCTTCCTAATAAGTAGTAAAGACTGTCCTTACCACTAAAATGTTACTTTCATTATTGTAATACTTGTGTTATTACAGTAATATACTAATGCATCATGCATGGAGAACAAAATCTCAGTGGTATCTATCACATAGAGGAAAAATGACATTCCATTGATTGTGCCTGGAAAGAATCAAGTGCTCTGTGTTCTAAATGGTTTTGAGCTTATATAGTAATTTACAGGAAACTAAAGTTATGTACTCAGGTTAGAGTTGAGAGCTAATTCTGTAACACTGAAGTGTTTTGTAAGATAGCAGTGAGGTCAACTCATTTTAAGATAAACCACAAGTCAAACCAGCCAGTATAGCAAATGGTTTTTAATGGGAAATATATTCCCAGCATCACATTAAAGCTATTACCGATGAGACCAATTTAGGAAATTTTTAAGGCAGGTACTACTTTCCAGGTTTTCAGTTCACTTTTCTTAGTTTTAAATTCTGATTAATCAGAGAAATGGAGCCCTCCAGCCGGAGGTCACGGAGTCAGTCGGGAGAGTACTTTTACAGACTGCTCTCCTAGTTCTCATTCCCCTCTTGTCATCATTTTCTTTGTGATGCCCAGTCAAAAACTAAAACTGGCTGAGATCACAGAAGGGTCACCTGCACTGAAAATCTTGATTTCTAATTATTTTCCTTCTTATCTAAAGTCATTCTGATCATAAACAAAGGAGAGAAAGGAGCACAAAGAAAGAAAAAAAACGCCTACAGCAAATAAAGGCATCAAAACAGCATGAGCCCCACCCAGAGTAGAGAAAGAGAGAGGAAATTACATTTACAGTTGACTGTCTTATTTTTTAATTACCAAAAAGGAGAATAATTGTCACTAGAAGTATTTTCAGATGATGTGTCAAAAACGTCAAGTAAATCATATTTGAAGTTTGCCACTTGCTGATAATTTCAGGTAGAAAGTATACAGCAGTTTGTATCTTGGTTTCCTTCTTACAATTAAAGCGTTTCCTAGAATAGTTCATGGACCCCTAACAGCCTCTAAGACCTATCTTCTACCCACCTTCTTGAGCAGCCCTCCCTTAACCACTTGACTGCTGAGCCCTCCAACACTCTGTCTCTGTCACATGCATTTGACATTCACCGTAGACTGCTCTGGTGCTTCTTCTATGTGTTAGTGTTTGTATTCCCAGATATATTGATATCTCTTTAAGGAAAGAGTACCTAACTTCTGAGTAGTCTGTAATCCTTATCACAATTCATTCACAAAGACATTGCACCCTCATCATTGTCATTGTAGTAATGAAACAAAGCTAAGAGTTTTTATGAGGAATATCAACCCAACCCTGGAACAATCCTTCAAGGAAACTGGCAGAGAAGTTGTGCAACTCACTCAAAATTAAATATTGGTAAATAACAATTATCTACTCATTTATTCGATTGCTACCAACAAAGCAGTGAATCTTCATCTTTACCACGTCACAGCACACATACAAAATATGTTTGGGTGGAACACTGGGTGAAATGGGCTGTTGGTGGATGAAGACGACTGTCCCAGGTTAATGAAATCCATTTTTCAGCATACCCATGACCTACTCATGGAATACCAGCATACCATGGCAACAGAGTAGCTCTGCTGTAAAGGATCTATATGCTGTAAGACAGTAACTTACATACAGTGACAGATACAAGAGTCAATAAGGATTGATCCTTGCCACTGGAAAGTAGGGATTGGGAGATGGTGAGTAAAATAAATACACAAGTACCTATAACCCAAGGCCAGGGAAGAGGCAATGAGCAGGTGAAAGAACAGAAAAAGTTTCATGCAAAATGTTGGATCTCATTTACAGAGTCGTTCAGAAATGCCAGTTGCTATCTACCGTACACCTAGCACTGCGTGAGACACTGGGGAGACAGTTCCAGTCCCCAAGAAACTAACATGCAGATCAATGGGAAAACCACACCTATAAATACATTTTTATATGAGAAGAATGTGGTTGCAATGATGGAGGTGTACATGGGGTCATGGGGAGGCACAACTAAATTAAGCATTAAAGGAAGTCGAATTTTAACAAGTAGAAATCTAGGCTGTGAGAAATAACTAATCTACATGAATCACATAGCAGAAATAAAGGGAATGATGAGTCATCATGGTCAGATAACTCCTGGATAAATATGAAAATAAATAACAGTGGGAAGCAAAGTCCAAGCTCAGTGTAGTCCTGAGTATAGAGGAAAGCTGAGGTCCAAGCACATTTATAGGCTGATGGCAAGGAGTTGTTTCCTGACAGCCATCAGAGACCAAAAAAAAAAAAAAAAAATGAAACAGAGCCTTGGATAGAGTAAGAAGTAGGGACTCATGTTTAGCAAATAAAACTATAGGATGTTGTGATGGTTAATACTGAGTGTCAACTTGATTGGATTGAGGGATACCAAGTATTAATCCTGGGTGTGTCTGTGTGGGTGTTGCCAAAGAGATTAACATTTGAGGCAGTGGGCTGGAGAAGGCAGATCCACCCTTAATCTGGTGGGCACAATCTAATCAGCTTCCAGCGAATATAAAGCAGGCAAAAAAATGTGGAAAGGAGAGGCAGGCCTAGCCTCCCAGCCTACATCTTTCTCCCATGCTGAATGCTTCCTGCTGTTGAACATCATACTCCAAGTTATTCAGTTCTGGGACTCGGACCGGTTCTCCTTGCTCTTCAGGTTGCAGGCAGCCTATTTGTGGGGCCTTGTGATCGCGTAAGTTAATACTTAATAAACTCCTCTTTATAGACAGATGCAGATATAGACAGATACAGATATAGATATATCCTATTAGTGCTGTCTCTCTAAGAGAACCATGACTAATACAGATGCCCACTGAGTTTGAATTTCAGGTAAGTAACAAATAATTTTTAGTATAATCACAATAATCATATCTCTTGTAATATTTGGGACATATGTTAAAAATTATTTGTTGTTTACCTGAAATTGAAATTTAACTTACTGTTCTGACTTATCTCAATTCTAGTAGAAGAGATAAGACTCAGAGGACAAGCAAAAGTGAGCCTTGGCCCTGAAGCAGTTTTTCTCAGAGTGAGCCTATGGCCCTGCTGCCACAGAACTCCTTGGAGTAGTCATGCAACTTAAGACTCCTGGGCTCCACTACAGACCTGCTTAAGCATTGTCCATAGGTAAATGCAGGAAACCTCCATTGTTCAGGTCTTCAGATGGGTCTGTGATTTACTAGAGTCTGAGGACCATTGCAATAAGGACCTTTTTCTCAAATATAGGAAATAAAGAAGCAGGTGGGAGAAATCATAGTGCAGAAAAACAGAGTGACAGCACTGACACTAGATGCCTCCTGTATCCTGATTAGTTTAGAAGGTATCTGTTCAGAACTGGGGAATTGGAGTCAAGTTAGTAACCTGAAAAGAGCTCAAAAGAATTGCTGCATTCATTGCAGACACTGGGAATAGGGATACTGAGCAGCAATGACAGCCCCAATGGGGCTGAGTCACATGGATGTATAATAGATTTGCTCAGCAACCTAACTTTATTAACTCTTGACAGCTCAGGGGTAAAAAGAGTAGCAGTAGAAATTAGAATCTGTGGATTAATTTAGATTAAATTAATTAAACTAATAGACGGCAGGAATGGCAGGAAGTCAAAGAAATAAAGCATTCAACAAGTTCAGGTTGGAAAGAGAGGCCCTAATACCCAGTAAAGTGACAGTGGACATAAAAATGCCAAGCTAGACCAGGAAAAGATGGCACAATGAACACAAAGAGTGGCATCTCTCAAAGAGAATGGAAACTATTAAATAATAGGAGATATATTTTTGTATCTCTGATGTTAGCGGTATAGTAAGTCAAAGAGATCAATGGAATGGCCAGTATTGACTAAAACTACATGAATATGGAAGTTCTGTGATGTTATGAAACTAGAGTTTTAAAATGGTCATCAAGATCGATGATGAAGTTAGTTGTTCTAGAAGATTTCAAGTCATTGAGATGTTGGTATTTTTTAATATGGTTATTTATGTACGGTACGTAAATCATAGATTTTAATGAATAAATTATTAGATCCTCACCTTTTGTGTAAAAATATTCTCCAAATATCTCTGAGGGCTATGACTGCTCAGTCTGCATAGCAAAACCCAAAATTTACCCTTCTATTTACAACTTTCGCATTCTGTTATGATGCAAATGTTTTCTTCCTATTGAAGAGAAGCAGCATTTTCTTTCCAATGACAAAGAGTCTTAGTTTATGGCAATCTGTGAAATGCATTAGGTGAAATGAGATTTTTTTTTTTGCTTTTTCTCGTCTTTTATGAAAAAATTCAATAGCTTCACATTATATGTGAACATTTTCTCACAACTTTCCTATTTAGAAGCTATTATAACATAGTCAAATGGAAAGTAAATGTTCTCTTTATTTCACAAACCACTTACAGGAAAGCAAAAATGTACAGATAACAGATTCAAGAAAGTGTAGAATGAAATTCTAAGCATGCCAAGAACAGAAGAACCATTAGTAATGAATAGTCTCATCAAGATTTGTACAAGAGTATTTAATTCCATTTAAAATGTACTTTCCCAGTTCACCTGTCTGTAGAAGATTATTATCTAGAAAGGTCACCTTAGTTCTTATATCTGTTGTGATAGGCACAGAAAAAGGCTGGCAGCATTAGACCACTTGTTAAAAAGACTAATTAAAGAGTGTAAGTTTTGCAGAGAGGAAGGTTTGGATATTGCTGGAGAGACAGTTCATGATGAAATCTAGCTGCAATGAAGCGTACCATTAAGATAAATTGTCGAAGGTGATATTGTTAAGATATGATGCATATTTCGACACTAGTGGTTCTTGGCTACTCAATTCCAAGGCCACATTGCCTAATAAAATTTTGTTAATAGCAATTTCATTTGTTATGTAACTGGGTACAATTCAAATTTACACCAACACCCACCCCTTAACTTTCATAGAAAAATTACATGATTGTAGTCCTGAATGCACAACAATATGTAATTGTCACCCTATAATATGTACACACAACACAATACAGTGAGGCTAATAAACGGTCACATTCTGGAATAATATTTAATAATATGAAAATGTTCACATTGTATTGTTAAGTAAAAAAGAGGAGGTTACAATGGTTTGAATATTTGGTTTCATTCAAATTGATAAATAAAATATGTATATGGGTGTGTGCATATATAAAGACAAATTGGACAGTAAGGAAATTCATTAAAATATTAGTGGTTCTCTGACCTTGAGGAATTAGAGATGATTTTTATTATATTTTCATGTTTTTCATTGTTTTCCAAATGCTGTGTAGTAAATGCTTATTAATCTTCCTTACTAATCATCCAATATGGCAAAGTATTTCATCTGTGCCTTTAAAAACATATTCACCGAGCTCAAGGCTGGAACTAAACTACATGTTTGGATGCTGACAGCCAAGATGAGTTAGTAGTTGAAACCACTAACTGTGCTAGATGAGACTGATTGCCTGGGGAATGCACATTTCTAAAAATCCACTATTAAATTACAGCATCCAATTATCCTGGGTAAATCCCCATTAAAAATAGAATAAGGACAGCAAAGAAATGAATAATACAGTAAATGTACAACAATGAGATATATATCAAACTCTATACATCCCTAATAGGAATTACATCTCCTTGAAAGGCACTGTAATTTAGTAAAAAGTGCAGCAACCTTTGGCGTCACACACACCCTACTCTGGGTTCCAGCACAACCAGGTACTCAAAATGTGATTGGGCAAATCACTTAACTGTAAATCTATTTTTAAACTGAAAAAAACATGTAGATAATAACTCTTACCTCACTGTGTTGTTATGGAGATTAAATGAGATAAATGTTGAAAGCATTTTTATACTTTCAATTAAATGGATATTTAAAAATCATTAACTCTCTTCTCCTCCACTCGTTTCTAACTCTCAAGTGTCCACAGAAAAGTCACAAACATTGATACTATCCTATACCAAGAACAAAAAAGAGGTAGATTTAAAACACCAAAAATGTATAGATTTTTTCTCAAGGTCCAACACAATAAAATCAGATACTTTACAGGTCAGAAAATATAACAACGTATAGATACACTTCAGGCAATAGTAATCATGTCAGAGAAAAATGCAAGATCACTATTGTAGAACATTTAGAAATTCAAATAAATTAAAAACACTACAAATTTGATCATATTAGGTGCAGATAAAAAACTGAAACATATTTCTACATATTGTAGTATGAGTTCAATCATTTTTTCACAAAAAAGGTTTCTTAAGTATGCCACCTGTGAAATAATGATACCTATTCTTTAATGTATCAATGTGTTTGTGAAGTTGATCCTTAAAATTTGGAAATTTAGGCTATTGAAACATCATAAAAAGTTCCAGCAATCTATAGTACCTGGACACCATTATTTCTAGAAATGCTGATGTTTACATGAGGAGAAAATGTTTTAGACCCTAGAAAAATAATAGATCAATGACAAATCTGAAAGCCAATTTTGCTGGTAAACCAATAATATAAGATTTAAAATTCCAAACAAGTCAAATATAATAAAAGACAAATAAAAATTAAAAGAAGAATGGAGATGGAAATAAGATTTGTTAAGTATTATGATTTACTACTTGTAACTAATTTTAATTAAACAAATGGCAGAATGTCAACAAAAAAATTTTAAATATAAAAGTTGACATAAGTTGAAAAATCTATACAGGCCTATGTGTGTGTGCACTCAGGAAGTGCAGCTGGATGGAGGATCAGGGACTCTTCCCCTCCAGTATTCCGGCTCAGATACTGTGCTTCTCCCACGGCCTTTGCAACCCACAGCCAAGGAGATCCCCACCAGGCTAAAAAGCACCGTGAGTTACTAGTACAGATCTGAGCAGCAGCTCTAGCCAGCACTGTGGGTTGTCAGCACAGATCTGGATGGATGCTTTGACTAGCATCAAGAGCACCTATGGGATGGAACTTCCCATTCCCCAGAAAGAGGGAGAGCTGAAAGCAGGGAGACAGGTGATATGGCTTGGCGGGTCCCACCCCCACAAAGACCAGCAAACTGAAGCCCTCCAATGCACCAATCAAGGCACAGACTGGCAAACTGGATAAAAGTCAAGATCCATCTGTGTGCTGTATTCAGGAGACCCATCTCGCCTACAAAGACACACATAGATTCAAAATAAAGGGATAGAAGAAGATTTACCAAGCAAATGGAAAGCAAAAAAAAAGCAGGGGTTGCAATCCTAGTCTCTGACAAAATGGACTTTAAACCAACAAAGATCAAAGGAGACAAAGAAGGGCATTACATAATGGTAAAAGGATCAATGCAACAAGAAGAACTAACTTTCCTAAATATATGTGCACACAATACAGAAGCACCCAGATACAGAAAACAAGTTCTTAACAACCTACAAAGAGACTTAGACTCCCACACAGTAATAGTGGGAGACTTTAACACTCCATTGTCAGTATTAGAAGAGTTAATTATCCTAATATATGTACACCCAATACAGAAGCACCCAGATACAGAAAACAAGTTCTTAACAACCTACAAAGAGACTTAGACTCCCAAACAATAATAATGGGATACTTTAACACTCCACTGTCAATATTAGAGAGATCAATGAGACAGAAAATAAACGAGGATATCCAAGACTTGAACACAGATCTGGACCAAGCAGACCTAATAGGTATCTACAGAATTCTCCACCCCAAGTCCACAGAATATACATTCTTCTCAGTACCATATTGCACTTACTCTAAAATTGATCATATAATTGGAAGTTAATCACTCCTCAGCAAATGCCATTGTGGAATAAAGTGTGGCAATTCCTTAAGGATCTAGAAATAGAAATTCCATTTGACCCAGCAATCCCATTAGTGGGTATATACCCAAAGGATTATAAATCTTTCTATTATAAAGACACATGCACATGTATGTTCATTGTGGCACTGTTTACAATAGCAAAGACTTGGACCCAAATGCCCATCAATGATAGACTGGATAAAGAAAATGTGGCACATATACACCATGGAATACTATGCAGCCATAAAAAAGGATGAGTTCATGTCCTTTGTAGGGATATGGATGAATCTGGAAACCATCATTCTCAGCAAACTGATACAAGAACAGAAAACCAAACACCGCATGTTCTCACTTATAGGTGGATGTTGAACAATGAGAACACATGGGCACAGAGAGGGGAACATAATACACTGGGGTCTGTTGGGGGGTGGGGGACTAGGGGAGGGACAGCAGGGAGTGCGGAGGTTGGGGAGGGATAACATTGGGAGAAATGCCTCATGTAGGTGACAGGGGTATGGAGGTGGCAAACCAACATGGCATGTGTGTACCTATGCAACAATCCTGCAACATCTTCAAATGTATCCCAGAACTTAAAGTACAATAAAATAATAATAATAATAATAATAATAATAACCTTGGAGAAATTACCCATTGCCCAGATATTCATGAAAATAAACCAGATTGTGTGTGTGACATTTATTTTCTCTTTGCATTTTTTTAAATTTAGTATATGTGTTGGAATGAAATGGATCTGGGAAAATGTGCAAGAATATATTAATAGTGATAGGCTCAAAGTGGGTTATGTGATGGATATTCTTTTGCGTGTGCATTTTAATTAATTCTTTCTTTCTACATTGGGAAAAGGAGATTAAAATCTATGAAAACTGTCATTCCACACTTTAAGATTTTTTAAGAATTTTAAAATTCAATTAATTTGTAATGAATTATGCCTCTTCCTTTTAGAAATGTTTACATTAATTTATCAACAGTTTCTTCTTTTAATCACATTCCACTGAAAACATACTAAATATTTTATCACTTCATGTCAAACCAGGGCAATTTTTAAAAAATAATTGACTGAAATTGCTCCAGAGTTGACCACTGACACTAGTGAAAAATCCTGCTTACAACAGGAGTGATAGATGGTGTTTATTTGGGGGCCAATTTTTTAAATAAAAATTTTATTATGAACAATTTCTTTCTCATGAAGTTGCTTTCAACTGAATGCTACACCATGCCATGAGCAAGAAAGTTGATCTGGGAATGTAAGAATGCTGCAGTGTTTAGCAAGCTATTAAAATAGTTATCATAAATGCATAATAAACTAAAAATTAACATTCTATATTTTGATAATAACTTTAATGCATATTGAAAACTGTTAAAATTTTAATGAGAATATAAGTATTTTTAAATAAGGAAAATATATTTTCAATAAAAAATTTAGCATTAAGAACTCTGAAGTCATTTTCCTTTTTAAAAAAAAATATTTTAGGTTTGGAGATACATGTGAAGGTTTGTTCAAGGGTACACACGTGTCATGGGAGCTTGTTGTACATATTATTTCATCACCCAGGTATTAATCCCAGTACTCAATAGTTATCTTTTCTGTTCTTCTCCCATCTCCTACCCTCCAACCTCAAGTGGACCTCAGTATGTGTTGTTCCTTTATTTGTGTTCATAAGTTCATATCATTAAGCTCCCACATTAAGTGAGAAAATATGATATTTGGTTTCTGTTCCAGAGTTAGTTTGCTAAGAATGATAGCCTCCAGCTCCATTCATGTTCCTGCAAAAGACATAATTTCATTCTTTTTTATGGATGCATAATATTCCATGGTGTATATGCACCACATTTTCTTTATCTGATCTGTCATTGATGGACA
Organism: Aotus nancymaae; assembly: GCF_030222135.1. NCBI lineage: Eukaryota > Metazoa > Chordata > Mammalia > Primates > Aotidae > Aotus > Aotus nancymaae. The sequence continues at coordinate 10,528,019 of NW_026988450.1, read as the reverse complement.
CTTAGGTTGATTCCATGTCTTTGCTATTGTGAATAGTGCTGCAATGAACATTTGTGTGCCATGCAAAGACACACATAGACTCAAAATAAAGGGATGGAGGAAGATTTACCAAGCAAATGGAGAGCAAAAAAAAAAAAAAGCAGGAGTTGCAATCCTAGTCTCTGTTAAAATGGACTTTAAACCAACAAATATCAAAAGAGACAAAGAAAGGCATTACATAATGGTAAAAGGATCAATGCAACAAGAAGAGCTGATTATACTAAATATACATGTACACAGTACAGAAGCACTCAGATACATAAAGCAAGTTCTTAATGACCTACAAAGAGACTTAGACTCCCACACAATAATAGTGGGAGACTTTAACACTCCACTGTCAATATTAGACCAGTCATAAAATTAGCAAGGATATCCAGGACTTGAACTCGGATCTGGGCCAAGCAGACCTAAAAGACATCTACAGAACTCTCCACCCCAAATCCACAGAATATACATTCTTCTCAGCACCACATCACACTTACTCTAAAACTGACCACATAATTGGAAGTAACTCACTCCTCAGTAAATGCAAAAGAACAGAAATCGTAACTGTGGTGATAACTCTCAGACCACAGTGCAATCAAATTAGAACTCAGATTAGGAAACTCACTCAAAACCACACAACTACATGGAAACTGAACAACCTGCTCCTGTATGACTACTGGATAAATAATGAAATGAAGGCAAAAATAAAGATGTTCTTTGAAACCAGTGAGAATGAAGACACAACATACCAGAATCTCTGGGACTCATTTAAAGCAGTGTCTAGAGGGAAATTTACAGCACTAAATGCCCACATGAGAAGTGAGGAAAGATCTGAAATCAATACACTATCGTCACAACTAAAAGAATTAGAGGAGCAAAACTGAACAAATTCAAAAGCTAGCTGAAGACAAGAAATAACTAAGATCAGAGCAGAAATGAAGGAGATAGAGACACACACAAAAAATACCCTTCAAAAAATCAATAAATCCAGGAACTGATTTTTTGAAAAGATCAACAAAATAGACCACTAGCCAGACTAATAAAAAAGAAAAGAGAGAAGAATTGAATGGATGCAATAAAGAATGATAAAGGGGATATTACGACTGATTCCACAGAAATACAAACTACCATCAGAGATTACTACAAACAACCCTATGCACATAAACCAGTAAATCTAGAAGAAATGGATATATTCCTGGATACTTACACCATCCCAAGACTAAACCAGGAAGAAGTTGAATTCCTGAATAGACCAATAACAAAGTGTAAAGTTGAGGCAGCAATTAATAGCCTACCAATAAAAAAAATAAGTCCAGGTCCAGAGAGATTCACAGCCAGATTCTAACAGGTGCACAAAGAGGAGCTGGTACCATTCCTTCTGTAACTATTCCAAACAATACAAAAAGAGGGAATCCTACCTAACTCACTTTATGAGACCAACATCATCCTGATACTAAAACCTGGCAGAGACACAACTAAAAAAGAAAATTTCAGGCCAATATTCATGATGAACATCGATGCAAAAATCTTGAATAAAATACTGGCAAACCAAATGCAACAGCATATCAAAAAGCTTATCCATCGTGATCAAGTAGGCTTCATACTGGGGATGCAAGGCTGGTTCCACATATGCAAAGCTATAAATGTAATCCATTACATAAACAGAACCAAAGACAAATATCACATGATTATCTCAATAGATACAGAGAAGGCCTTCAACAAAATTCAACAGCCATTTATGATTAAAAAAAAAACTCAATAAACTAGGTATCAATGGAACATATCTCAAAATAATAAAAGTTATTTATGACAAACCCACAGCCAATATCATGCTGAATGGGCAAAAACTGGAAGCATTAAAAGTCTCTGCCAAATCAAACAGGGTTTACTGGAGGCCCCATCTGGGAGGTCCTGCCCAGTGAGGAGGAGTGGGACCGAGTACCTGCTTAAAGAAGCAGTCTGGCCACATTTTAATACAGCAGCAGCAAAGATGTTGGCCTGCCCCTCCCTCTTGGTGCACCGTCGCAAGAGGAATTCAGATCCCTGTCAACTGGAGAACACAGGTGGGGGTGGTTGGAGGCCTCAGTTGGCAGGTAAGGAGGAACAGGACCTCCCAGTGAGGAGGAACAGGACCAGGCACCTGCTTAAATCAGCAGTCTGGCCAGGTTTTGGTAGAGCAGCTGTGCTGTGCTGGGTGATCCTTTCCACCCCCGATTGGTTCAGATTCTCCAAAGCCTGATGTTTGAAACAGCTAAGGTGCCTAAACAGCAAAGATGGCAGCCCACCCCTCCTCCTGAAAACTTTTTCTTAGGGAGGTGCAGTGCCAATACTGTGGGTGACTGGAATTCCAAGCCAGTGGGTCTTATCTTGTGAGGTGCCATGGAATTGGGGCCTTCATGGTATTACTGGATTCAGCCTCTTTCCTAGAGGTATGTGTGGGTGTCTAACCTCCCACCTTGCCAAAAATGCAGCTACTTGTGCCAGAAAGCCCAAGTATCTAAGACTCCAAGGTCTCTACACATGCCTGGAGAGCTGGTCTACCAAGACTCCACATAATTCTGTCTGTCAGACTGAAGGCCCATGGTGTAGTGGGTTCCCAAGGAGATCTCCTGACCCAAGGGTCGGAAAGATCTGTGGGAGAAGCATGGTTTCTTGGGTCACTCATTCACTCACCACTTTCCTGGGCAGCAGAGCTTCTTTTGGCTCTATGTTGCTCCTAGGTGGGCCAATTCCCTGCCTTGCTTTTCTTCATTCTCCGTGGGTCAAGTTGTTTCCTTGGTTAGTTCCAACATGAGTATCTGCATGTTTCAGTTGAAGGTGTTGTATTTACTTGCCCTTCTGTTCCTCTGTGAGAGCCATGCACACTAGCTGTGTCTAGTTGGCCATCTTGACCACTTCCCTCTAAAGTCATTTCCAACAAATTCAAAAACAACAACAAAAAAGGCACACTCTTTAAAATGCCACAAATCTGGAAAAAATAGAATATCAAATTCTGCAAAATAAGAAATAGATTCATTAATAGATGGCCCAAATGTGTATCAAGAGTTGCCATAGGAATTATTTTCAAAACAAAACAAAACATTATAGCAGCATGTGGACTCCCAGTTAGTCCTTATGGGTTGGGAATATACAGCTATAATATAGCTATGTTATATATAAGTACACAAAAGTCAATGTAGTCTTCAATTTCTATATACTTGGCTGAAGTATATGTTAGAAACAAAAAGACCCAACTCATGGTAACAGAAAACAAAAAAAAATTTAGAAATAAATTTTAGAAATTCATGGGCACTTGGAAAGCAATCCACAATGTATTCAAGATAAATAAGTTTTGCCAAATGGGAAATAGTGTATTTAATAACTATTCTTAAAGCAAATTATAAAGTTAATTAAGTTTTAAACAAAATTCTAGAAGAACTCTTATTAAAAACAGAGGGAAATACTTCCAAATTTTATAGAGAAGAGTACACAGGAAATAATATTGAAGAATTTCTTTAAGAAAATGAGAGGAAATTGGCCCATATATGAAATACATATTAGGACCACAATCATTAAAGGAATACTTTTTTAAAAAATTAAAATGCACAAATTTTTATTTGTAGCTAGTTTCATAAGATTATTAACTCTGTGACTTATACCAATTTTTATCCCAAGGAGTACAGTTTTCAATGATATCTTATCTTTTCTTTTTTTTTTTTTTTTTTGAGATGGAGTCTTGCTTTGTTGCCCAGCCAGGCTGGAGTGCAGTGGTGTGATCTTGGTTCACTGCAACCTCCACCTTCTAGGTCCAATCAATTCTCTTGCCTCAGCCTCCCAAGTAGCCGGGACTACAGGTACACTACCACATCCGGCTAATTTTTGTATTTTTAGTAGAGATGGAATTTTGCCATGTTGGCCTGACTGGTCTCAAACTCCTAACCTTAGGTGATCTGCCTGCCTCAGCCTCCCAAAGTGCTAGGATTACAGGCATGAGTCACTGTGTCCAGCCAATGAGTACTTATTCTTCTTATAAATACTCTGCTAGAGTCAACACTGTGTATCTCTTGAAAATACTGAGAAAATGTTGAAGACCCTATTACACAACTTGAGAATGTCTCCCAATTGTCAAGGATAATACTAACCATTTTCCAAATGTCTAAAAGCTATTTTTCTAAGTTGTGTAACCATAGATGATATGACAAAGAAAAACATCTTTATTAAAGTTAAACATTTTTAAAGTGTTTGTTAAGCATTTTTAAAAATCACTAGAAATTTTGTCCAAATGGACGACTGGTCCAAAGTTTAGTTTTCAAATATTATTCACCAATGGAAGTTCTATTTATACTTTTTCATATTTGGTCACTTGTGCAAAAGGAAGAAAGGGAGAAAGAAAGGGAAGGAGGGGTGGAGGGAGAAATGGAAAGTAAACCAGAGAAATCTCAATATTATAGTCCTAGCAAAACAAAGGGGGCAAGATGAAAGTGATATCATGAAAAGCAAGAGAGAAGAAAAAAATATATAAACTGTTGAATATCCCATGAAAGAGGGAAACTAGATAATTTTAAAAGAATGAGAGCATGAATGGAGATATTACTTTATCTGGAAAACATATCACTTGAATTCTCTAGGAGTTCAACAAAAATCTTTTATTTTTTTCCCCGGACAGGGTCTGACTGTGTTACCCAATACAGTGGGTATTCACAGGTTCAATCAGGCACAATACAGCCCCAAACTCCTCTTGCCTCAACCTCCACAGTAGTTGGGATTATGACACACACCACCATGTCTGCCTTCCCAATACAAATCTTAACCTCAGTTGAAAGTGAAGACGTTGAAATAGTCTGGTTGAGGTTACAATCAGTTTGCACTTTACTACTCAACTCATTAAACTTAATTTATATAAATGTTCTAAATATTCAAATTCCTAATTCATCTACCAATCCATTTGTCAGCTTACAGGTACATAAAGTCATCAAATTATAGAGTTAGAAATATCCATCTAGTCAGCCTTTCAAATATTACAGATTAGGATACTAAACCTCTATTGTTATCTAGATAAAATACCCTATTTTAATTACGTCAATGGTTTATGCCATTATTTGCAGTCCTGCGAGTGATATTTTGAAAGCTATTTTTTGTTTGTTTGTTTTTTTGAGATGAAGTCTTACTCTGTCACCCAGGCTGGAGTACAGTAGTGAAATCTCAGCTCACTGCAACCTCCTCCTAGGTTCCAGAAATTCTCCTGCCTCAGCCTCCCAAGTAGCTGGGATTACAATCTTTTGAATTTTCATTTTTAGTCAGTTGAATTTTTTTCTTTGACCTATGGGTCACTTATAAATGTACTATTTTATTTGTAAATACCAGGAAATTTTGCAGATAGATGTGTTATTGATTTCTATCTTAATTTTATTGTGGTCACAATACATATCTTATTTCAGTATTTTAAAATGTATTTGGGCCAGTTTTATGATGTGACCCAGCACATGGTCTATCTATGAATGTTTATTCTCTGTTGTTTCTGGGAGTGTTCTATAAATATCAATCAGGTTAAGTTCCTTGATAGTGTTGTTCAAGTCTTCTATATCCTTCTTGATACTCCATATGTCCTATTAATAACTGAGAGAGAATTATTAAAATCTTAAACTATAATTGTAGACTTAATCATGTCTCTCAAACAACTGTCAATTTTTGCTACAAGTATTTAGAAGCTCTATTATTAGGTATATTTATTTATTTAATATTATATTTTATTGATAAATTGACCCCCTTTCACAATGAAATCTCCCTCCATCTCTAGTAATATTCTTTGTTCTTAAGTAGATTTTAGCTCTATTATGCCTTCAGTTTCCTTATAAGTTTGTCATAATAAAGCTTATTTCATTTTTCAACTTTTTAAGTTTCTTTAGACTTGAATTAGTTTTAAAAAGCATATATTTGTCTTGATTTTCTATCCAGCCTCTCATTCTTTTAATTCGAATTTAATTTAATGTAATTATTAATGTATTGGGGTTTAATTCTACCTTCTTGCTCTTTGTCTTCTCTGTCACAACTATTCTTTTTTCTTCCTTTTCTCTTTTTCTTCCTTCTTTTGTATAATTTGTTTGTATTGCATTTTATCTCCACTGTTGGTTTATTATCTGTATGTTGTTTTACTTATTTTTTGTGTGATGGCTCTAGGATGTATAGGATACACCTTAATTTAATCTACCTTCAAGTAACATTATATTTCACATAAAATATAATAAAATTAAAACAGTATATTGCCATTTCCTCCTCCAATGATTTTGTGTTATTTTTGTCATATATTTCACTTCTACATATTCTATAAACTGCATAATGCATTGTCACTATTTTTGGTCATTATTTTTGGATCAACTAAATTTTTTTTAGTTGGTTATTATTTTGGGTCATATTTTTAGTTGGTCATTATCTTTGGATCCACTAAATTTTTTTCTCACACCAGTTAGAATGGTGATCATTAAAAAGTCAGGAGACAACAGACGCTGGAGAGGATGTGGAAAAATAGGAATGCTTTTACACTGTTGGTAGGAGTGTAAGTTAGTTCAACCATTGTGGAAGACTGTGGCGATTCCTCAAGGCTCTAGAACCAGAAATGCCATTTGAGCCAGCAATCCCATTAGTGGGTATATACCCAAACAATTATAAATAATTCTATTATAAAGACACATGCATACATATGTTTATTGTGGCACTGTTCATGATAGCAAAGACTTGGAACCAACCCAAATACCCATCAATGATAGACTGGATAAAGAAAATGTGGCACATATACACCATGGAATAGTGTGCAGCCATAAAAAGGATGAGTTCATGTTCTTGTCAGGGATATGGATGAATCTGGAGACCATCATTCTCAGCAAACTAACACAGGAACCAAAAACCAAACACTGCATGTTCTCTCTTATATGTGGAAGTTGAACAACGAGAACACATGGATAGAGGGAGGGGAACATCACACACCAGGGCCTGTCAGAGGGTAGGGAGCTAGAGGAGGATAGCATTAGGAGAAATACCTAATGTATATGATGGACTGAGGGATGCAGCCAACCACCATGGCACGTGTATACATATGTAACAAATGGCACATTCTGCACATGTACCCCAGAACTTAAAGTACAATAAAAAGAAAATGAAAAACTAAGAAAAAAATTTATTTTTACACATGCAATTATGTTTTCTGCTTCTTTTGATTCCTTTATGCAGATCTACATGTTCATCTGACAATTTCAGCCTCATGAGCTACATTTAACATCTCTGTAGTTCAGGTCCAGTGGTCATGAATTCTCTCACATTTGCTTGTCTACAAAAGGTCTTTATCTTGCTTTTATATTTAGAATCAAATGTTCACTGGATAAAGAATTATAGATTGACAAATTGGATTTTGTCCTGATAGCACTTTCAAGATGTCCTTTGAATGTCTTCTGCCTTTCATAATCTCTGACAAGGAGTCTGTTGTCATTCTTTTTATATCTCATGTATTTTTTTCCAGCTGCCTTTAAGTCTTAGTCTTTACCCTTTTTGTGAAATAATTTGTTGCAGTGTGCTTGCTATTAGAAATTTGGAAAATCTTTATTATTTCTTTAATTTTTTTTCTTTGAAACTTTCTCATCTTTTTGGAACTCAAATAGCACACTTGATAGACCACTTGATGTCATCCCACAGTTCCCTGAGGATCTATTCATTTTACTAAGTTTTATTTTTTTCCTTTGTGCTTCAAGTAGCTTCTATCATTATGGTTTCAAGTTAATTTATATATATATATTTTTACTTGTATCTACTCTGCTATGAATCTCATCTAGTGTATTTCTCATTTCAGTATTTCTCATCTTTAGTTCTATTTGGTTCTTTTAAAAATCTTTCATTTCTCACTTCCTGATGTTCATGTTTTCATGTTTTCCTTTAAATCCCTGCTCATATACAGAAGAGAATACTTATTCTGAAGTCCTTTTCTGCCAATTCTATCACCTTTATCATTTCCTGGCTTGTTTCTCATGGCTGTTTTTTCTTTTAGTCATAGATGCATTTTCTAGCTTTTGTCATATTCAATAATTCCTGACTAGAGGCTGGATATTGTGTTGCTACATACCTGAGTTCTGGATTTTCTTGTACTTGTTCTGGCAGGCTTTGTTTCTCATAGCAAGCTTGATCTTCACAGGGCTATTTTTTAACCTTTGTTAGGGTAGTAGCCTTTATCCTAAGCATTATTTAACCATAATATTAAATTAAGAACATATTGACATTTCTGCTGAATTCCCTAAGTGACCTAAAATAACTCATTAGCCAGTGAAAGTTTGACTCTCTATCCTGTGTGATCTGTGGAAATTATTTTATTTGCACCTCCCAGATATTTCTTCACTGGTTTCATGTACTATCACTCTATGTGCACACAATTTAGAATTAAAAAATACTCTAGGAGACTCTCAAATTGTTTCCTAAAGGTTCTTTTTCTATGTAGTATCTCCCTCTCTGCTCCATAACCTCTAGATTCCTCAGTTTTCTTAAAGTCCAATCTCTCTCCTCTCTACTTAAGATCTCTCTCCCTAGAGTTCAGTACTATCTGTGGTATCAGGCATTCACTGGGGATCTTGGAAGGTATTCCTTGCAGATCAGAGGAGACTACTGTCACTGAATTTCACACTTCACTTTCTTCACATGTACACTAACATGCTCTGAATTACGCCAACATGTTTCTCTTCTAAAGTCTAATGTTGGTAATCTATTCCAATTCAAAACATATTAACAATGTGTGTCTGCACATGTATATGTGTGTGTGTGTATGTGTAATTAATGAACCCTCAATAATAGATTCCTCCATATATTTTCCTTAAACTTTTTTACATGCCAATTTTTCTGCTTGTGCATTTTAGCAGGTGACTAAACTGATCAATGCATGAAAGAATGTAAAAAGAAAAACAAATGCTATTTCTAAAAAGAGTTAAGATATAGCATTATGTTGAAAGACCAACATGTACATAATAGAGTAACATTTTATGTTAAGACAATTGTACTTTGATCATACATATATTTGCTGCAGCATTTTCTTTCTTTTCTTTTTCTTTTCTTTTTTTTTTTTTTTGAGTCGGAGTCTTGCTCTGTCACCCAGGCTGGAGTGCAATGGCATGATCTTGGCTCACTGCAACCTCCGCCTCCCAGGTTCGAACAATTTTCCTGCCTCAACATCCTGAGTAGCTGGGACTACAGGTGCTTGCCACCACGTCCAGCTAATTTTTGTATTTTTGGTAGAGGTGGGGTTTCGCCATATTGGCAAGGCTGATCTCAAACTCCTGACCTAGTGATCTGCCTACGTCGGCCTCCCTAAGTGATGGGATTACAGGCGTGAGCCACTGCGCCCGGCCGTGCTGCAGCATTTTCACAGGAATTGTCAGATTAAAAGTTTGAGAATCGTCTATAAATTCGGTGTTAATTCTCTATACTAGAAAGACAGTTTCTGATTTTAGAGGTATTCTAATGAGAAAATTTTGATATTTTTTATAAAAATGTAGTTTATGATAAAGCTAATTGAAATGTATGTTGTTGAAAGGTAGGAGCTGTGGTTATATTATAATGGCTTACTTTCCTTTTTAATTAGCAAAAGGTGAAAGTTTATTAAATTTAGGGAAAAAACAACTAAGTTTTACCTAATACTAATTTAACCCTCTGTTGACATAATTTCAATTACGAGAATTAATTAAAAGCCTGTGGGTAATGAAATATTGTTTTCGAAAAAGGAAAATGTATGTTGCTCTTCTAAAAGCAAAAGCTGAAGATGAAATAGAGATGACAGGTGGGAAAGAGAGAAACAGTCACACTCTCTTTTCCTCTTTCCACTTAAGACAAAGCTTATGAGAGGAACGGCATCCCTCTTATTACCTTTGGTCTCTGCACAAAGCTTGACTTTAAGAAAATGAACAAAAGGAGAAGAATCTCATTCTCAGGACAGCATTTTAGGAAAAGTAAGAGAGTCTGCAATCGATCATAGAATGGTTGAGCAGGTATGGTATAAAATTATTAATAATTATCCTGGAAGGATAAAAAAAGGCCAACTAGATGAAACCAGGAAATGCCCCTCCCATTGAAAAAAAAAATGTCAAGTAAACCATCATACTTTGAACAGATTTTTTTTTTAAGACAGAGTCTCTCTCTATCACCGAGGCTGGAGTATGCAGTGGTGCAATCTCAGCTCACTGCAACCTCTGCCTCTCGGGTTCAAGCAATTCTCCTGCCTCAGCCTCCCAAGTGGCTGGGATTACAGGTATGTGCCACCATGCCTGTCTAATTTTTGTATTTTTAGTAGAGACAAGGTTTCACCACGTTGCCCAGGCTGGTCTCAAACTCCTGACCTCAAGTGATCTACCCACCTCAGCCTCCCAAAGTGCTGAGATTAGAGGTGTGAGCCACCACGCCTGGCCAGAACAGATTTTTTGAGAGAAAACATTGAAAGGCAATAGAAAGGTGACACAAACACCCAAGGTGAAGAGGGAAGAGGCTGGGAAACCTGCAGAGAGTTACTGCGTGCCAGGATCAGCTCCTGTTTCTGAACAGGTCTTAGTGTGAAGGAACTGCAGGGACCACACTCCTGCTGTGGACCCCTGGGATCCTAATTGCAAGAGATCTCACAACTCCCAGAGATATTTATATTGGCAGGAGGAAATGGTCCGGAGAGTAGGCAGAGGCAGAGCTCAAACTTGCACAGAGTCCAGAAGGTTTTGCACCTGGGGTAGCTGCAACAAAATGCCACCATAGATGCTCATGCCCCCAGGCTCTTTAGCTTCCTCTGAGTGGCTCTAGTCCGTGCTGACATCTGGGCCAATAGAGAGCAGGGCTGCCTTTGCCACAGGACTGGGCACATCTGATGTGTCCCTTCTGTCTGCTGATCCCTCCCAAGGTCCCTGCCTGGCCACTCCCACAAGAGGATACACACAGCACAGCCTTTACTGCCCCACCTGAGTGTTTTGCTGGCAGCCAGAGAGCAGTTCAGCAACCCCAGCACAGCCAGTATTCCACCCAGAGGGGCTAGAGGAAGAGCCACAGGCTCTGTCTCAACCACACAGGGTTTGCGCATGCTGCTCAGGTGTATTGAGCTGAGATCTGGACCCTGGCTCAAGCAAGGGAGGAGCCCCACTCTCAGAATGCCAAGAAGAGTGAGATGTGGTTCCTGAGCCGGTGCAGGAGTTAGACATTCTTTCCTCCATACACCAGTCCAGGAAGGGTGTACCCTGTTTGCCAGTCATAGCCTCTACACATGAGAGTCCCATGGCCTAGAACACTTAAACAGCCCAGCAATCTGGGTGCAGAAAGATTAGGTCAAATCTAGCTTCTTGGGCCTGCTTCTGGGACACACAGTGGAGGAAGACCTGGTCATGGGAAGCATGAGCTAGGTGGTCCCCACAGAGGTCTGCTGGGCAAAAATCCCTGGGCTAGGAGCACCACATGAACTGCACACCGACAGCATCATTGGCCTCCCCAAGGATCCTCTGCCCTTGACCCACTTCATCACCAGACCGCCTGCAGACATACACTACAATTTTCCCTGACTCTGCCAAGCGCAGAGGACCAGCAGGTACCCGGGTAGTTATGGGTCTCCTGGCAACATAACATTCCTCTTTGCTCCTAAAAGAGGTGGAGAATGCAACCCGCAAGGGCCACTGATGGGGCTAAGGAAACACTATCAGTGATTGGACGGGGCTTCCCAAGTCTCTGGAATGGACTTGGTGAAAGGTGAGATCTCTTACCCCTTATTTCCCACTCCCCAGAGCGCTGCTGCAAACCTGAAAATACAAAAGAAGCATGTGGCTAAGAACCCATCTACCCACCCTACTCTTAAGTGCCATCTGCTGGAATGAAGCCTGAATTACACCACCAAACAAAAATAAATGCCTTCAGCACAACTTGCCTATGAAACCCAATGTAGGAATCTAGCCACAACGAAGGAGCTGGTACAGAGCCGTGGCCCTCTAAAAGCACCCATAAATGATGCGTATTTGTAGTGTGTAGTCCATACACATCATAAACTACAGTCAAACCCACAAGTTTGACTTGTGGAAAAAAGAACATAAAAACAAAAAGGCCCATCTAAACAACAGCAACTTTAAAAAGATTTTTAAAAACCACTCCTCTCAGATGAGAATCAGTGCAAGACCTCTGCCAATTCAAATACACTGTTGCCTAACCTCCAAAGGATTTCACTAGCTTCCCAGCAATGGATCCTAACCAGACTGAAATGGTGGAAATGGCAGACATAGAATTCAGAATATGGATGGCAAGGAAGCTCAACAAGATTCAAAAGAAAGTTGACACTTTGGGAGGCTAAGGCGGGTGGATCGCCTGAGGTCAGGAGTTCAAAACCAGTCTAGCCAACATGGTGAAACCCCAACTCTATTAAAAATACATAAAATTAGCCTGACGTGGTGGCGCATGCTTGTATTCCCACCCACTTGGGAGGCTGAGGCAGGAGAACTGCTTGAACCCTGGAGGCAGAGGTTACAGTGAGACAAGATTGTACCACTGCACTCCAGCCTAGGAAACAGAGTGAGACTCTACCTCCAAAAGAAAGAAAGAAAGAAAAGAAAAGAAAGGAAGGAGAGAGGGTGGGAGGGAAGGAAGGAGAAAGAAAGAAAAGAAAGAAAGAAGGAAAGAAAGAAAGAAGAAAAGAAAAGGAAAGAAAGAAGAAAGAAAGAGTTGAAACTCAATCCAAGGAAGCCAGTAAAACCATCCAAACGTAGAAATGTGACAAGGCCATTTTAAGAAAGAATCAAATTGAACTTCTGGAATTGAAAATTTGCTACAGGAATTTCAAAATACAATTGGAAGCTTTAGCAACAGACTAATATATGCTGAGGAAAGAATTTCAGAACTGAAATCAACTCAATCAGAGAAAACTTAAGAGAGAAAGAAATTTTTAAAAATAAGCAAAGCTTACAAGAAATGTGGGATTATGTGAAGAGACCAAACCCACAACCCAATGAGACTCTTGAGAAAGAAGGAGAGTAACTTGGAAAATATGACTGAGAACATAGATCACGAAAATTTTTGTCATTTTGCTAGAGAGTTCAACATGCAAATTAAAGAAATTCAGAGAACTCCAGCAAAATATTATACAAGACAACCATCCTTAAGACATGTAGTCATTAGACTTTTCAAGGTCAACATGAAAGAAAAAAATCTTAAACCCACCTGCAGAAAAGAGTCACATCACTTACAAAAGAAACCCCATCAGGCTAGCAGCAGACTTCTCAGAAGTGACCTTACAAGCCAGAAAATATTAGGGGTCTATTTCCATCATCTTTAGAGGAAAAAAGTTCAAACCAAGAATTTCATATTACACCAAATTAAGATTCATAAACAAATGAAAATTAAAATCTTTTCCATACAAGCAAATGCTGAGGGAATTAATTACCTCTAGACTAGCTTAACAAGAATTCCTTTTATTAACATATAAATTGCTCACAATAGAACCTCAAATAGCTCAAATCCATTGTCTTCTTCTTCTTTTAGTTAATTTATTTTCCAACTTTTAAGCTCAGGGATACATGTGCAGGATGTGCAGGTTTGTTACATAGGTAAACATGTGCCATGTTGGTTTGCTGCACAGAACATCCTATCACCTAGGTGTTAAGCCCAGTATTCACTAGCTATTCTTTCAGTTGCTCTCCCTCCTCCTACCCTCAATCTTCTGACAGGTCCTGTGTGTGTTGTTCCTTCCCACCCCCAGCATGTCCATGTGTTCTCATCGTTCAGCTCCCACTTATAAGTGAGAACATACAGTATTTGATTTTCTGTTCCTGAATTAGTTTTCTAAGGATATTGGTTTCCAGCTCCATCCCTGTCCCTGCAAAGGACATAATATCTTTCTTTTTCATGGCGGCATAGTATTCCATGGTGAATATGTACTGCATTTTCTTTATCCAGTCTATCATTGATGGGCATTTAAGTTGATTCCATGTCTTTACTATTCTGAAAAGTGCTGCAATGAACACATACATGCATGTCTCTTTATAATAGAATTATTTATGTTCCTTTGGGTATATACCCAGTAATGGGATTACTGGGTCAAATGGTATTTCTGCCTCTAGGTCTTTGAGAAATAACCACACTGTCTTTCACAATGGTTGAACTAATTTACACTCCCACCAACAGTGTAAAAGCATTCCTTTTTCCACAAGAGGTCCTTAATGAAGCTCTAAACATGGAAACAAAAGAACAATACCTGCCACCACAAAAACACACTTAAGTACATAGTCCACAGACCTTATAAAGCATCTACACAATCAAGTGTAGAAAGCAACCAGCTAACAACACCAGAATGGAATTAAAATCTCTTCTATAAATATTAACTTTGGATATAAAGGGCTTAAATGCCACCATTTAAAAGTCACAGTACAGCAAGTTTGATAGAAAAAAAAACCCAACTGCCTATTGTCTTCAAGAGACGCATCTCAAATATAACAACACTCACAAGCTCAAAGTAAACAGATGGAGTAAGAGCTATCATGTGAATGAAAAACATCAAAAGAGCAGGGATCACTATTCGTATATCAAGTAAGAGAGATTTTAAACAAACAACAGTTAAAAAGTACAAAAGAAGACATTATATAATGATAAACAGTTCAATTCAACAAGAAGATTTAACTATCTTCAATATATACACACCCAACATTGGAGCATCCAGATTCATAAAACAAGTATTTCTAGATCTAAAAAAAGACTTAGCCACACAACAGTAGTGGGGAACACCAGCACCTGATTGGCAACATTAGACAGATCATTGAGGCAGAAAACTAACAATGAAATTCAACACTTGACCAATTGGACCTAATAGACATCTACAAAATATTCTACCCAAAAACCACATAATATACATAATTCTCATGTGCACACAGAACATACACAAAGATCAACCACATGCTCAGCCATAAAGCAAGTCTCAGTGAATTTTTTTAAAAAATTGAGATTATACCAGCTATACCCTCAAATCACCATGGAATAAAAATAGACATAAAAACCAAAATATCTCTAGAAACCACACAATTACATAGAAATTAAACAACTTGCTACTGAATGACTTTTGTATATACAATAAAATTAAGGCAGTAATTTTTTAAAAATCATTGAAATAAATGAAAACAGAAAGAAAACATACCAAAATCTCTAAGATGCAGTAAAAGCAGTGTTAAGAGGAAAGTTTATATCTCTAAATGCCTATTTTAAAAAGTTAAAACACTCTCAAATTAATGATCTAACGTAGCAACTAGAAGAACTAGAAAAACAAAAATAAACTAACTCCAAAGATACCAATAAATAAATAAATAAATCAGAGCATAACTGAATGAAATTGAGACACAAAAATCCATACAAAGGATCAGCAAATCCAAAAGTTGGTTCTTTGAAAGGATAAACATGATTGATACACTGCTAGCTAGATTAACAAAGGAAAAAGTGAAATGATCCAAATTAGCACAATCAGAAATGATGAAGATGACATTACATCCAATCTCACAGAAATACAAAAGAACATCAAAGACTGCTATAAATACCTCTATGTACACAAACTAGAAAATCTAGAGGAAATGGATAAATTGTGGAAACACACAGCCTCCCAATATTGAAACAGGAAGAAACTTAAACCATCAACAGTCAAATAATGAGTTCTCACATTGAATCAGTAATAAAAAACCTAGCAACCAAAGAAAGTTCTGGACTAGATGGATATACAGCCAAATTATACCAGACATACAAAGAAGAGCTGGTACTAATCCTACTGAAGTTACTCCAAAAAATCTAGGAAGATGGACTCCTCCCTAACTCATTCCATAAAGCCAGCATCATCCTGATGCCAAAATCTGGCAAAAACACAATGAAAAAAGAAAACTGCCAGCCAATATCCCCGATGAGTATAGGCACAAAAATTCTCAACAAAATACTGGCAAACTGACTCCAGCAGCACATCAAAAAGTTAATTCATCACAATCAAGTAGGCTTTATTGCTGTGAAGCAAGGTCAGTTCAACATATGCAAATTAGTAAATACGATTCACCACATAAACAGAATTAAAAACAAAAACCAACTGATGATCTTAAAGACACTGAGAAAGTGTTTGACAAAATCCAACATCCCTTTATGATGAAAATCTTCAGCAAACTAGGCATCAAAAGAACATACTTCAAAATAATTAGAGCCATCTATGACAATCCCATAGCCAACATCATACCTAATTGGCAAAAGCTGGAAGCATTCCTCCTAAGAACTGGAACAAAATAAGGATGCCCAGTCTCACCACTCCTATTCAACATAGTACTGGAAGTCCTAGCCAAAAAAATCAGGCAGGAGAAAGAAATAAAAGGCATCCAAATAATAAAGAAGAAACCAAACTATCTCTCTTCACTGACAATATGATTGTACACCTAGAAAGTCATAAAGAATCTACCAAAAGGTTTCTAAAGCAACCAGTAATGTTTCAGGATACAAATCCAATATACAAAAATTAGTAGCATTTCTATACATCAGTAATATTCAAGCTGAAAGCCAAATCAAGAATTCAGTCCCATTTATTAGAGCCACAAAAATAAAATACCTAGGAATATAGCTAACCAAGTCAGTGAAACATCTCTAGAAGCAGAATTACAAACACTGCTGACAAAAAATCAGAGATGACATAAACAAATGGAAAACATTCCATGTTCATGGATTAGAAGAATCAGTATCATTAAAATAGTCATACTGCCCAAAGCAACCTACTACAGATTTAATGCTATTCCTATTAAACTACCTACTTTATTTTTCACAGAATTAGAAAAAGAAAATTATAAAATTCGTGTGGAAAGAAAAAAAGAGCCCAAATAGCCAAAATGATCCTAAGCAAATAGAATAAAGTGGGATTCATCACATTACCAGATTTCAAAGTGTATTACAAGTCTACAGTAATCAAAACAGCATGCTACTGGTACAAAGAAGACTCATAGACAAATGGAACAGGATAGAAAACCCAGAAATAAATCTGCACACCTAAAACTATCTGATCTTTGAGAAAGGCAACAAAAATAAACAATGGGGAAAGGACCTATTCAGTAAATGGTGCTGTAATAACTGGCTAGCCATATATAGAAGAATGAAACTAGACCTATACCTTTCACCATATACAAAAACTGGCCCAAAATGGATTAATGATTTAAATGTAAGAATGCAAACTATTAAAATCCTATAAGAAAACCTATAAAATATCCTTCTCAATACCAATGTTAGCCAAAAAAAAAAAAAATTGTGGCTAAGTCCTCACAAGCAATTGCAACAAAAACAAAAATTGGCAAGTGGGACATAATTAAACTAAAGAGTTTCTGCAAAGCAAAAGAAATTATCAACAAAATAAACAGCCATCCTACAGAATGGAAGAAAATGTTTGCAAATTATGCATCTGACAAGGATCTTATTGAACTTTTAAACAAAACAACAAGCAAAAAACAAGTAACCTGATTAAAACATGGGCAAAGGATATGAAATATCAACTTCTCAGAAGAAGATATACAAGTGGCAAACAAACTTATGAAAAAATGCTCATCATCACTAGTCATCAGAGAAATGCAAATCAACACCACAATGAGATACTATCTCACACCAAGTCATAATGTCTGTTAATAAAGTCAAAAAAACAACAGATATTGGCAGGACTGCAGAGAAAAAGGAAGACTAATATGGTGTTGGTGGAAATGTAAATAACCAGTGGAAAGCAGTTTGGAGATGTCTCAAAAAACTAAAAATAGAACTACCTTTCAACTCAGCAATCCTTTTCTGGGTATATACCCAAAGGAAAATTTTAAAAGCCACATGCACCTGTATGTTCATCACAGCAGTATTCACAATAGCAAAGGCATGGAATCAATCTAGGTGCCCATCAGTGGTGGATTAGAGAAAATGTGGTACATACACACTATGCAGCCATAAAAAAGAAGGAACCATGTCCTTTGCTGCAACATGGACACAACTAAAGGCCATTACTCTGAGAGAACTAACGAAGAAAATGAAAACCCAATACTGTGTGTTCTCACTTATAATTGGGAGCTACACATTGGGTACGCAGGGACATAGAAATGGAAACAATAGACACTGAGGACTACTAGAGAGGGGAAGGAGTGGCGGGAGAAAGGTTGAAAAACTGCCCATTGGGTACTACGCTCACTACTTGAGTGATAAGTTGAATCATACCCCAAACTTCAGCATCCTACAGTATACCTTTGAAACAAACCTGCACATGTACCCCCGGATCTAAAATAAAAGATGAAAAAATATTATGTTGGTACTTTATCCATTTGGCACATTGCTGTCTGCTGATTTTTCAAGAGGTAAGTTTGTCATCCCAGGATAAAAGCGCTCTTCTTCTTGGGAAAGTGGTATCACCTATTCTGTTTTATACCCAGAACTAGGCATGTAGTAGACCTTTAATTTTCAACTCTTATTTATTTATTTATTTATTTTTATTATTTTATTTTTATTTTTATTTTTATTTTTTTGGAGGCAGAGTCCCTCTCTGTTGCCAGGCTAGAGTGCAGTCATGTGATCTTGGCTCACTGCAACATCCACCTCTGGGATTCAAGCAATTCTCCTGCCTCAGCCTCCTGAGTAGCTGGGACTACAGGTGTGCACCACTACACCTGGCTAATTTTTGTATTTTTTTGTAGAGACAGGGTTTCACCGTATTGGTCAGGTTTGCCTGGAACTCCTGACCTCAGGTGATCCACCCACCTCAGCCTCGCAGGGTGCTGGGATTACAGGCGTAAGCCCCCACTCCCAGCCTGTAATTAATTTATTTTCTCAGTCTATTTGTTCTTTTCATTAACGTTGTTAGCTCCTGAATTTTGATCTTCTAGGGATCTTTGTTTTTTATCTGCTATCTATAAGGGGAAATGATCAAGAGTACTTGAACAGGCCTTAAGACTCAAACCCTTAAGAGAAAATCTTAGTAAAAAGTTTAGAACTTTGTGCTATAGCAGAAATATGTTTGTTTCTTTTCTCCTTTCATTGGTTGTATATGGGAGAAATAATGGCAAAGGCCTGATTGCTTGCCCTGACAACGGTGAAACAGGACTCACCCAATATTTTTTTTCAAGGCAGGAGAAGTACCTTTATTATTTAGCCCTTTTGAATGACTCTTAAGAGCAAGGACAGAGCTGACTACGTTTTCTGAGAAGATTAAAAATGAAATCTATTATCAGTAAGAGCAGTCAATGCCACACAGATTTCCTGTTTCATCAAATGGTTAATAGTTGAGATTTATTACAGATAGAATTAAGACCACCTGCTTCTCCACCTTGTACCATTTCACTGCTAATAATAATAGCAATGAATTTGGAAGTGAGAGTTATTAAAAGTTCACTTTTGTTTATAGTAAACACTTCCTATACCTCAAATCTTTAAAACTTAAGATTTAAAAATATTTTCTTCTTAAATCCTGCCTGACTAATCTCTGACTACTCTGAAAATACCTTTGCCTTCTGTGTTTTTTCTGTATTCCTTGGGACCTATAGCTGCAATTGACTCTCTTTAATATAGTGCCTCTGATGTATTTAAGCCTCTTTCACATAAGTATACTGAGTTTCCATTTATTTATTCATATAATAAATATTTACTGAGTCTCTCTTGTGTGGCAGCCACTCTTCAAGGTGCTAGGGACAGAGCATTGATCAAAACAGACAGGGTCCTCCTTCTCATGGAGTTTGCATGAGTAAATGAGTAAACAAATAAATAAAATAGATCATTTATAAGGGATATAAAAATAATAAAAGATGGTAATATTATAGAGAGTGACCAGAGAGCCACTTTAGATTGAATAGACAGAATATGAATCTTACGACAAAGACCTGAAAGAGATTTAGAAGTTAACCATGAGAAGATTTCAGGAGAAGGGGCAAGTATAAATGCCCTAAACTGAGGATGGTCTTGAATAAATCTAGGAACAGAACTAAGGCTCATTCAGAGAGGGTGACGTTAATTCTAGCTCACGTGAAAAATAAAGGCTGCATACTTCTAATGTTCAGTAAAATAACAATTTTTCAAAGATAGAACTTTTAACTGAAAATTCTCTTGTTTAAAACCATATTATGAAAAAATCAAACAAAATGCTAGAAAATTATTTGCTGACAATATCTTTATCTTCTGGGAATGGTTGTGTCATTTGTGGAGAAGTAACAAAAAGTTAGAAAGGAGTGCAATAGCAGCAAGTGCTTAGATAACCTCACTGTGTTAGTAACACGTATTTCAGGCCGCTGTAGGTGTTTGAAGAGTGGGTATCCCCAAGCAGCTTGTTAGACCTAAAAACATCTAGAATTCTTTAATCATAAACTTCTTCTATTTTCCATATTGACAAAAATAATTGATATTGGTAGATATTTTGGAAGTTGAGGCAAGAAGTAAAGTGCTCTGGATTTCACCCTGTAAATATCAGTTCTGAGGCCAGATTATTAATCTTTTTGAACAAATGAACATCAGAATAGCCTGGTTTTCTTTTTTCTTTGTTTTTGCCAAAATTACAAATATTTTCATAAAGTAAATAAGTAATTACGGTAATTACTTATTTGCTTATTTTTGCAATTTATTCAAGGTACAACAATTTATTAATATATTTAAATGGCAAAAATGATGTGTTTGCAATTAATTTTTAGCAGCTGTCAGATTCTAAGAAAAAAACTGAACTGAAAGAAAAAATTATGATTCAGATAAAAATATTTAAAAACTAAAGTGTTTAAAATAAAAAATAAATACTTGCCATTTACAAGAGATGTAAGTTTAATATAAAAAAGTGGACTATTTAAAACTATAATAAAAGAATGAAAAATATCTACCATGACAATATTAATCAAAATAAATGTATTTTTATACTAATATCAAAGCATATTTTAATGCAGAGAGCATTTGTAGACACAAAAAGAATTATTTCATGACATAAGTATCAATCCACTGGGAAATTATAACAATTCAAAATCAATATGCACTCAATAACATAATGAAAAAGTCGATAATTTTTGAAAGAGTAGATATATTTATGACCATAGTGACTTTGGCACACATTCTCAATAGCTGATAGAACAAGAATATAAAAAGATAGAAATTGACAGAAAATAATTAACAAACTTAAGTTACTTTAAATATGTGGAATATTACCTTCACTAACAACAAAACATATTTTCCATCTACATATGGAATATTTATAAAAATTAACCGTATGCTACATTATTAAAAAGTCTTAAAAATTTCAA
Organism: Aotus nancymaae; assembly: GCF_030222135.1. Classification (NCBI taxonomy): domain Eukaryota; kingdom Metazoa; phylum Chordata; class Mammalia; order Primates; family Aotidae; genus Aotus; species Aotus nancymaae. Next base: position 10,506,753 of record NW_026988450.1, on the reverse strand, counting down.
AGGATTGCTCTCACTCAGAGTATATACTCTGCCAGTATTGGAATTAAACTAGAAATTGCCCACTTTTGAATGAGTTTGTTAGTTTTCTTTCTTGTAAATCTGTTTTAGTTCTTTGTAGATTCTGGATATTAGACCTTCATCAGATGGGTAGATTGCAAAAATTTTTTCCCATTCTGTTGGTTGCTGGTTCACTCTAATGATTGTTTCTTTTGCTGTACAGAAGCTCTGGGTTTAATTAGATCCCATTTGTGTATTTTGGCTTTTCTTGCCAATGCTTTTAGTGTTTTAGTCATGAAGTCCTTGCCTATGCCTATTTCCTGAATGGTTTTGACTAGGTTTCTTCTAGGGCTTTTATGGTGTTAGGTCTTATGTTTAAGTCTTTAATCCATCTGGAGTTAATTTTAGTGTAAGGTGTCAGGAAGGGGTCCAGTTTCTGCTTTCTGTACATGGCTAGCCAGTTTTCCCAACACCATTTATTAAACAGGGAACCCATTCCCCATTGCTTGTTTTCGTCAGGTTTGCGAAAGATGAGATGGTTGTAGATGTGTGGCATTGCTTCCGAGGCTTCTGTTCTGTTCCATTAGTCTATATCTCTGTTTTGGTACCAGTACCATGCTGTTTTGATTACTGTAGCCTTGTAGTATAGTTTGAAGTCAGGTAGCATGATGCCTCCAGCATCTTTTTGCTTAGAATTGTCTTGGCTGTGCTGGCTCTCTTTTGGTTCCATATGAAGTTTAAGGTGGTTTTTTTCTAGTTCTGTGAAGACATGAACAGACACTTTTCAAAAGAAGACATATATGAGGCCAACGAACATATGAAAAAATGCTCATCATCACTGATCATTAGAGAAATGCAAATCAAAACCACATTGAGATACCATCTCACACTAGTTATAATGGCAATCATTAAAAAATCGGGAGACAACAGATGCTGGAGAGGATGTGGAGAAATAGGAACACTTCTACACCATTGGTGGGAGTGTAAATTAGTTCAACCATTGTGGAAGACAGTGTGGCATTTCCTCAAGGACCTAGCAATAGAAATTCCATTTGACCCAGCAATCCCATTACTAGGTATATATCTAAAGGATTATAAACTGTTCTGTTATAAAGACATATGCACAAGTATGTTCATTGTGGCACTGTTTACAATAGCAAAGACCTGGAACCAACCCAAATGCCCATTGATGATAGACTAGACAAAGAAAATATGGCACATATACACCATGGAATACTATGCAACCATAAAAAATGATGAGTTTGTGTCCTTTGTAGGGACATGGATGAATCTGGAAACCATCATTCTCAGCAAACTGACACAAGAAAAGAAAATCGAACACTGCATGGTGTCACTCATAGGCAGGTGTTGAACAATGAGAACACATAGACACAGGGAGGGGAGCATCACACACTGGGGTATGTTTAGGAGGAATAGGGGAGGGACAGTGGAGGGTAGGGAGGTTGGGGAGGGACAACATGGAGAGAAATGCCAGATAGAGGTGACAGGGGGATGGAGGCAGCAAACCACATTGCCATGTATGTACCTATGCAACAATCCTACATGTTCTACACATGTACCCCAGAGCCTAAAGTGCAATAATATATATATATATAATTTTAAAAAGACTAGAAATTAATGAGAAAAGATAACTAGAAAATCACCAATTGTTAGCAGTTAGAAAGCTAATTTCTGAATAGCACACTAGTCAAAGAAGAAATCACAAGAAAGTTAGAAAATATTAACTGAATGAAAATGAAGATATCACATATTAACACTTACAGAGTACAGCTACAATTCTTAGATTAGAATTTGTATCTTTTGATATATGTACTGAGAAAGAAAAGACTCAAATTTCACATTAATAAAAGAAAAGCAAAAAGAAGTAGGAAGAAAAAATGATTTTAAAAAACAGTAATAGGAGTCAGGGGAGTGGCTTCTCATACCTGTCATCTCAGCACTTTGGAAGGCCAACATTGGAGGATTGCTGGAGGCCAGAGTTCCAGATCAGATGAAGAAACACAATGAGACCTCATCTCTAGAAAAAAAATGTATATATATATAAATTAGCCAGGTATAGTGGTACATACCTATATTCTCAGCCACTTAGGAGGCTGAGGTGGGAGGATCACTTGAGCACAGGAGGTTAAGGCTGCAGTGAGCTATGATCATGCCACTGCACTCCAACCTGGGTAATAAAGCAAGACCCTGTCTCTAACAACAACAATAACAATAGAAAAAATTGATGAAATCAAATAACTAAAATGCAGTATAAAAGCCAACAAAGCGAAAAGTTATTTATTTGAAAAGATTAATTAAGATAATAAGTATTATTTTATCTTCACTTAAACCCACATGTTATCAAGGTTCAAGACAATCTTAGCTAAATAAATAAATAGTTTAATGAGCAAAAAGTACTGCTTAGCATAATGCAATGTAAATGATATTCATGTGTGACATTGTACAAAACAATATTTTAGAAGCTGGATTTGCACTCATAATATATTTTGGAAGGAGAGATGCATGAGCATACCAACATGTAAAATTGTATACGTTTCTGTTTTCCTTCACTTTTTGTGCCTGAGAAGCCAAGTACTAATAGGAAAATTATCAGTTCTACTATTGGATTTGCTTTTAATTAATAATACTTAAATTCAACTTAATCCGTACTATTACTTGGAAATCTTGTCATTCATATTGAGTAAACTTCATTGAAGTTTTTCAAAATTATCCATAGAGTACAGAGCTCCCCAAATCCACATGCAGATATAGACATTTATAAGACTACCTTGAATTCTAGTTTCCTAATGTTTACATCACTTAATATTGATGTCTAACATTTTATCACTTTGTTTAATTTTTAAATCTTTAATCTTTGTTAACCATATATGAGTTCCTTGAAAACTGATTATTTTTAGCATATTCATTGCCATCTATCCAGCTCCTAAAGCAGGAATAAAATAAGCACTTAAATATCTACTGAAATAATAATTTGGGGCTTTGATTTTCATTAATTTGAGACCAGGTTATTCAAGCCATTCCTTGCTCTGAAAACTAAAGTACAAAATAAAATATTAAAAATATTTTTGTAAAAGCAAGAACCAACTAACAAAAGAGTAAAGCACTGCCAGGCCAAAATACAAGAGAAATCAGAAACACAGAAAGGGAAGCAGATGACCAAAACACTAAAGCCACTTTTGTTTTGAAGTATTTACTGATCCCTGAAAACATAGGCTTCAGTATGACAAACTCATCAGGTCAGACAGATGGAAGATAGGGCTCAGTGGCCACCCAAAATAAGGAATCTAATAGGAGAACCTCTTTACATTAAGAAGAATTTTCAAAGTGCTAAAAGCTTAAGATTAAAGATAAACCAGAAGTAAATCCACCCAATTACATAACTTAATGGATTGGCACTAAACAGAGCATGGTGCAAAAGAAAGAGAAATAACAATTTGAGAAGTTATGGGTGAATTTACTGCCTAGATTCACATTACCTGGATGATCCAAACAAACTCAAAAACCAAACTATATAAAAGTTTCCTGAGATTAGTCCAGAAAAAAACAATAATCTTCTCTAAACGAAGACATTTTAATTCTAGTCTTTAAGGAATCTCTTCCCCACAAATAAGTTTATTTAAAGATAACAAATAGCAGCCAAAAAAAAATAAACATGCAAAGAAACAAGGCACTATAACAATAACAAAAAAAAAAACAGAAAACAGACAATAGAAATAGATTCACACTATTTTATTAGCAATTAGAATTTTCAGAACATGTTATTAAATAAGTATACTTGCTATTTTTAATAAATAATAGATAAGCATAACTATATCCACAATAAACTAAAAATTATTTAAAATGGCACATTTTTAAAAGATGCAAAAGGAACAGGAATTTCTAATAATAAAAAATGCTAAAGCCAAAATTAGAAACTAATGGCATTTTACATAGAGTTGAAGAGAGAATTAGTGAATTGGAATGTGGATTAGAATAAACAGAGTATAAGCGGGGAGGCATGGAAAACAGGTGAAGAGATCAAGAACACAGATTAAGAAAACCTAACATACTTATTTTTCACTTTCTGTTCTAGAAGAGTTTTTAATTTAATTTAAAAAAGATAGCAAAGAGTTCCTGTGTACTCCACACTCAATTTTCTCTATTATTAACACCCTATATTAATATGGAACATTTGTTCCTATTAATGAGCCAATTAATATTGATGCATTACCATTAATTAAACTCTATACCTTATTCAGATTTACCAAGTTTTTACCTAATGTCTTTTTGTTTTTAATTTCCAGGATCTCATTATAGATAACATATTACATTCAGTTGTTACATCTTGTTAAGCTTCTCTTGGCCATGACCATTTTTTAGACTTTTTTCTTCATGATACTTTAACACTAGCTAATAGCTAATGTTTGTGTGAATCTATTTCTATTGCTTGTTTTTCTACTGGTTTTGTGTTATAGTGCCTTGTTGCTTTGTGTGGTTTTTTTTTTTTTTTTTTTTTTGTTTCTTTTTTACTGCTTACTGTCTGTTGGCATTCTTGAAAAATTGATTGTCTTGACAGATTTGGGGAGTACAAGTCAGGCATATCGTAAACTGTCCCTCTATTAAAATGTGTCTGATATTTTTTATTAGAATAGCATTATGATTTGGGGGAGGAATACCCAGAGATACAGTGCCACTCATCACATTGCATCAAGTGTACACATTGAACATAACCTGTGATTAATTGTTGGTGTTGTCCTTAATCACCTGGTTTAAGGAAATATTTGTCAGGTTTTTCCACTGTAAAACTATTCTTTGTTTTCCATTCCCCATACTGTAGTCTTTGGAAGGAAATCACTGTGTACAACCCACATTCAGGCAGCGGGGAGTTAAGCTATACTTCCTTAAGTGTAAAGTATCTATATAAATTACTTGGAATTCTTCTACATGAGAGATTGCATATTTCTTCCCAGTTAACTAATTGTATTATTTCTTCTTATCAATGCAGATTCATAAATATTTGCTTTATGCTTTAGGTTATAATACAGTATTACTTAAATTATTTTATTGATCCATTTGTTCCAGATTTAACCACTGGGAGCACCTTCAGGTGGTCCGTGTGTCCTTTTGATGTTTCCCCGTTAATGTATTTTTTTTTTAAGTTTTTTGAGCACTGTCTTACTTTCTGGCATTACAAGAGGCTTCAAGCTCATCTTGTATATTTCCTGCCCAAGGCCTAAAATCATTCATTTCTCCAGGAGTTTTCTTTTTTTTTAATTGGAAAATGGTTTAAGAAATCAAGATCTGGGCACTTGATGTGCTTGTTGCTAGTGGGTGTCATTGCTTCCAGGCTTTCTTGACAGATAATAATGAATTATGTATGTGTGTGTGCTAACCTGTGTATACACACATATTCATAAATATTTCTGTATGTAATATCTACACCTATGTTAACCTAAATATGAATTCATATGATGTCTCCAACTTTATTCCTTTGCCACATAGGTATTACTAGCCCCTTCGTTTTGCTTATCTTTAATTCTCTATCCAACACTGAAAAACCTGGCTCCTAGCAACTACCATCTATTTACTCAATTCTTCAATTCCAGTGCACATATATTGCAGTTTTAGAAATGTTAACCTGTACCATCATAGGAAGCAACTTTATCAACTAGAGTACACACTTAGACACAGTTTCTTTTGCATTCAGACTTACAGACTATGCTTATTTTCAGGTACTTCAGTCAGCATGCTTCGCCATCAACCTTTGTTGGGTTGTTTCATATATTTTGTCACATTCCATATTCTGCTGGAGTTTCTGATTTTCTAAATTATTTTTTTAATTTGCATGTAATAAGCTTTATCGTTTGTGCCGTAAAGTTCAATGGGTTTTGACAAATGCATAATGTCATTTATTAAACATTATAGTATCATATAGAATAGCTTTCTCTAAAATCATCCCTATTTAACCTTCACCTTCTTCCCCCAAATCCTGTCAACCACTACTGTTTTTATGATTGCTGCAGTTTTGCCTTTTCCAGAATTTCATGTAATTAAAATCACACTGTATGTAGCCTTTCAGACTGATTTCACTTATTTAGCAACATGAACTTAAGATTTATTTGTGCTTTATTGTGGCTTCATGGCTTATTTCTTTTTATTACCAAATGATATTTCATTGTTCAAATGCACTAAAGTAAATTTAACAATTCACCTATTTAAGGATATCTTGGTTGCTTCCAGTTTGGGGCAATTATGAATAAAACTGCTATAAAAATCTATATGCAGTTTTTTGTCTGTGGGAACAAGTTTTCAAATCAATTGACTAAATAACTAGAAGCTTAATTGCTGGGTCATAGGATAAGATTTTGCATTTAGCTTTGTAACATCTGCAAAGTGTTTTCTGAAGTGACTGAACTATTTTGCATTTTCAGCAGCAATGAATGAGGGTTCTCATTGCTTTTCATCCTCACCAGCAATTGGTATTATCAGCTTTAAAAAAAAACAAAACAGACTTGCCCTTTATTTTTGCTTAGCACTCGGTAACTTTCAATTCTTCATGTGTGTTGCTTCTTAAAAGTTATCCTCCAAAACAGTTTTGTGAATGAGGAATAAATGTTTGTGGTCTTTGTAGGTCAGAAAACTGAGGCATGGGGAGGTTCTGCTCATGTTCAATTATCTAGTGACAGCATGAATCAGAATCCAAATGTCCCAACCCTTGAAAGTGTTTAGCCCATTGTATTTACTCTCCCAGAAAGTACTGATTGAACACATACTATGTGCCAGACATTGGGACATTGGGGCCCATGCTGGCAAAGAGCAAAATAGACAAGGGAAATAGCATATGCAAAGGCCCTGGGGTGGAAAGGAAAGGGAGTAAAAAGTGGGATAAGAGCATGATACAAGGGACACAACCACACAGGGTTTTAAGGCCACATTAATAATTTAGAACTCTCCCTTGAGGTCAAAGAAAAAAACAGTGAATAGTTTTGAGCAGTGAAGTGACAATAATCAGATTTGCATTTTCTCCTTTCTGTCCTTATGCCCAGGCTTTCTCCAGGACTTAGGAATAGCCTATGGTGTAATAGATGGCAAAATGCCAAGCACCACCAGCCATGACCCTAAATTTGACTCGCTGGAACAATGTGACAGCTAAAAGCACAGACTCCATATGCAACATCTGGATTCAATCTCAGCTGTGTAACCTAGGGCACTGTGTCAACCTTTCTGGAGCCTCAGTTTCTGTTTATGTAAAATGAATGGTTATAGTTCTACCAGCTAGGGTTTGTAAGAGAATTAAATATGCCTAAGGTGCTTAGTGGAGTGACTGATAACAATTAGATGCTCTAGTGCACCACATTGGTCATTATCAATGTTGACACACTTTCTGATAGGTTTGCCAATTATTCTCCTGATACTAGAATGAGGCTTTTGGGGTCATCAAAAGGCTGTTTTTTTAATTTTAGAATTTGGGGTGCACCTGCAGGTTTGTTACAGGGGATCATGGAAATTGTAATTTGAGATGAGATTTGGGTGGAGACACAGAGTGAAACCATAGCACCACGTGTACCTGATGTTTAGTTCCCAACTATAAGTGATAACGTGCAGTATGTGGTTTTCTGTTTCTGTGTGAATTCGCTTAGGATCCTGGCTTCCAGCTGTATCCATGTTGCTGCAAAAGACATGAATTTGTTGTTTTTTATGGCTATGTATCACCTTTTTAAGAAATTCGCAATTTCCTTGCAAATCAAAACCACATTGAGATACCATCTCATGCCAGTTAGAATGGCGATCATTAAAAAATCTGGAGACAACAGATGCTGGAGAGGATGTGGAGAAATAGGAACACTTTTACACTGTTGGTGGGAGTGTAAATTAGTGCAGCCATTGTGGGAGACAGAGTGGCGATTCCTCAAGGATCTAGAAATAGAAATTCCATTTGACCCAGCAATCCCATAACTGGGTATATATCCAAAGGCTTATAAATCATTCTATTATAAAGACACATGCACAAGTATGTTTCTTGTGGCACTGTTTATGATAGCAAAGACTTGGAACCAATCCAAATGCCCATCAATGATAGAATGGATAAAGAAAATGTGGCACATATACACCATGAAATACTACGCAGCTATAAAAAAGGATGAGTTCATGTCCTTTGCAGGGACATGGATGAAGCTGGAAACCACCATTCTCAGCAAACTGACACAAGAACAGAAAACCAAACACTGCATGTTCTCACTCATAAGTGGGTGTTAAATAATGAGAACACATACATACCGAGGGGAACATCATACACCGAGGCCTATTGAGGTGGGGGGGGTGGGTAGGGGAGGGATAGCAGGGGGTAGGAGGATTGGGGAGGGATAACACTAGAGAAATACCTAATGTAGATGATGGGGGGATGGATGCAGCAAACCACCATGGCGTGTGTATACCTATGTAACAATCCTGCATAATCTGCCCATGTACCCCAGAACTTAAAGTATAATAATTAAAAAAATTTGCAATTTCCTAATGGCAAATGATGTCCAGCCTCCTTTCATATGTTTTCTTATCATGTGCACATCTTCTTTAGTGAAGTGTCTATTCAAATCTTTTGCCTATTCATAATTTGGTTGCTTACTTTATTATTGTTGAGTTTTACAAAGTCTTTGTATATATTTGATACAAGGCTTTTGTCACATATTTGTTTTGCAAATATTTCTCCAAATCTGTGGTTTAGTTTTGGACTTTCTTAATCATGTCTTTATCCAAGCAGAACTTTTTACTTTTAATAAAGACCAGCTTATCAACTGTAACCTTTATAGATTATGTTTTTCATGCTATATCTAAAAACTCATCATCAAATCAAGGGTCATTAGATTTTCTCCTACTTTTCTTTCTCAGATGTTTTATAGTCTTTCACGTTACATTTCTGTCTCTCATCTATTTTGAGTTAATTTTTGTGAAAGGTTAGGTCTAGATTTATTGTCATTACATATGAACTTACAATTGTCCCAGCACTACCATAAACAACTGTCCTTTCTCCACCTAAGTACCTTTGCTCCTTTGTCAAAGATCAGTGGCTGTATTTATGCAGGTCTATTTCTGTGGTTTACATTCTCTTCCATCAATCTAGAGCCAATTGTTCTGCCAATAAAATCCTTTCTTGATTGCTGCAGCTTGAGAGGATTAAAATTGAGTACAACGGTTTTTTTTTTTTCAGTATTATGTTGGCTATTCTTGGTATTTTTGCATTTCTATGTAAACTTAAGAATCAGTTTGTCAATTATAAAACAACAGATTTCTGGAATATTGATTGGGATTACATTGAATCTATAGATCAATTTGGAAATCATTGACATTTTAACAATATTGAGTCTTTCAATCTGTAAACATAGAAAACCTCTCACCTAACATACTTTTACTTGCAGCTCCACAAAGAAACAACAACAAAGGTGGAGTGGGGAGGGAGGAGAAATGTTAAGGCAATATTTTTTTAAAGGTACAGGATGAGAATTTTTCATAATAGATTGAAAATAGCAGTCCACAAATTCCTTTGCTAAACAAACCCTAGCAGGATGAAAGAGAAAAGCAAGCTAATCTTACACACATAATGGTGAAATTACCAAACACCAAATAGTATGCAAATTTTTAATAACCTGACAATACAATGATTGCATTAAAATAATGACAACTAAGCCACAAATAAGTAGAACCAAATTTTCAATGAAATGAAAGAATTCTAGACCCAGTGAAAATTAAAGAATATCTTTGAAATAAAGACATTTTATCATGAAATGAACTGAGCTGTCACATGACGGTTAAATATCTTTCCATGATGATTACCAAGCCCACAATCTTAGTATTAGGGTGAGTATCTACAGGTGATAAAAGACAGGTCAAGAAAGAGAGAAGAGGAGTCTACACAGCTTCCATTTTTTTAATTTTTATTTCACCTAGAGGATCCAGCACAATATATTTCATACAGTTAGCATTCAATAATCTATGAATAAAATTTGCCAGACATCACAAGGATAAAAATACATTATTTATCCAATCAGCTGTTACTTAACAAACATTTGTTAAATAACCTCTACATCCCGGATTATTAATCTTTTAAAGGATACTATTCATATAAAATGTAACTGTTAGGAAACATTATATCCTGAGGAGAAAATGATAACTGGTCAGGAATGAACTTTTAGTAAAGATAAAAAAGGGTCAATGGAAATTTTGCCATCTGCTGCAAGTACTTCTGATCATGTGATAAAAAAAAGTTAAAATACTGTTCACTCTTCTACTTTTTATGACTTTAAGTCACTTTGATTTGTCTAACTTTAAATTCCTCTTTTTGAGATCTTAAACAGATTTCCAGCAGACCCTGTTGGGTGGAACTATTAAACCTAAAATAAAGGCAACAGCATTTGGTGCAGATTGGCACCCAGTGTAGAGTAGATGCTGGCCGCTCTCACTCAGAAGGAGACAGTTACACATAGCACTGTTCACTTCTAGGGAAGGAAAAACATCTCCTGCCACTCATGGAAGACATACAGTATAAGCTTGAGAGTGATGGAATCCTTCTCAGAGCCTAAGCATATACATCAAAGATTTGCAATTGCTGCGAAAAGTAAACTGAGGTAAATGAGAAGTGAGAGGAAAAAAAGGTTTTTTGGCAAATTCCAAAGGAAAGTCCTCCCACAAAACCTGCCTGGTACACATGCATACTGTCAAGGTCGTCAATAAACAGGAGTCTGAGAAACTCAGTGCCAAGGAGAGTCTAAGGTGTCAAAATGACTAAGTCAAATGTGGGATCCTAGATGGGATGTTAGAACAGAAAAAGGACATGCAGTAAAGACTATGGATATCTTAATAAACAATGGACTTTAATCATAGTAGTGTATCCATATTGGTTCATTAATAGTTACAAATTGCCATATTAATATATTGATAAGAAAATAAACTGGGTAATGAGTGTATGGAACTCTTGGGACTATCTTTTCAATTTTTCTATAAATCTAGACTTCTAAAGGTTAAAGTCTATTTTTTAAAAATATTATTGGTACTGAATTTATACTAAGACGTGATCAAGAGCATGAAGATCCTTCCATAAGTCTAAAACTTACACCATAGTTAAAATTAACATTTTTAGAAATATTAAAAATCAGTCAGAAAAGAGATACCTAGAGGTATCAGAGACAGTTTTGCTTTACTACTGGTCCTCAACATAATTTGATTGAAAGCTACTTTTACAAATCGTAACATATTGAAAACTAAAATACAGATTTGAGGAGCAAGAGAGTTATTTACTATTTAGGAGTATATTTGCACCACTACTCTATTCCATTTATAGGAAAATCATGAGTATTAAAAACAAAGCCCTTTTCTACCCAGTCAATTGCTTCTAAATTACATGAGTTATTATTTAAAATGGACTTCATCTTTTATCATCCATTTGAGATATTACTATTCATTTGAGACTGCAGGAGTTATCACATATCTAAAGTGACATTTTTATCTTCAATAAATTCTAATTCAGTTCATACATTAACTGGAGAAATACAATTTTAGTGTGCTTAATCAAAATGCTTTATGGATTCTTCATTCCATACCAGTAATAGCATGATGCTTTAACAAAAATAATAATTAAAGTATTCATTTACATAACCATAAGGAGACTTTCTCTTCTGTCCTTTTAAGAGGACTCTGTCAAATGGACCCAGCTTGTTCAGCAATTAATACTTTTCACAGAAGTCATTATAATCCATGGATTTGATTATTTTCTTAATTTTTCATTTACTTAAGGATTTCTCTATAGATATTATTTGGTGATTTGACTTTAACTCAGAATTTTAACTCATAAATATACTTTTTATTGTCACCCCTATAAAAGAATCTTTTTTATTTTCAGAGACAGTGGCTTACTCTGTCACCCAGGCTGAAGTGCAGTAACACAATCATAGCTCAGGACAACCTTGAACTCCTGGACTCAAGAGACCCTCCTGTCTCAGCCTCCTGAGTAGCTAAGACAACAGTCATGTGCACCATGCCTAGCTCATTAAAGATTATTTTTTGGGGCGGGGAGACAAGATCTCAGAATGTTGCCCAGTCTGATTTCAAACTCCTGGCCTCAAGTGATCCTCTTGCCTCCGTCTCCCAAAGTTTTGGGATTACAGGTGTGAGCCACTGTGCCCAGCCAAAAATATCTTGTTTTAATCCAACATTCATTTGGTTTTCACAAAACTGACAAACTTGTAATTCTAATTGACATATTATGTTATAAAATAAAGAGTTGAAAAAAAGAGGGTGCACCATTCCATAATTATAATACCATTTGCATAATGGTGTACTCTAAACCTTCTCTTTGTTTTTTGTTTGTTTGTTTGTTTGTTTGTTTGTTTGTTTTGAGACAAGGCATCACTTTGTCTCTGTCACTGGGGCTGGAGTGCAGTGGTACAATCTCTGCTCACTGCATTCTCAACCTCCCAGGCTCAAGCGATCCTCCTGCCTCAGCCTCCCAAGTAGTTGGGACTACAGGCATGCACCACCATACCCAGATAGTTTTTACATTTTTTTTTTTTTTTTTTTTTTTTGGAGAGATGGGATTTCTTGATGTTGCCCAAGATGATCTTGAACTCCTGGACTTAAGCAGTCCACCAGCCTTGGCCTCCCAAAATGCTGAGATTAAAGGCATGAGCCACCACACTGGCCCCTCTAAATTTTTTTGTGTGAAATAAAATAGCATAATTGATGTATTCATATAACCTATATATGTTTTATTGGCACATAAGATTTATTTCCATGTTATGGTACATTTTTGGATTAAGTTCTTATAATTAATATTCCTTCATCCAAGATTTATACCCTTTTGAATATCACTGACTGGGAGTTTAATGAACCTACATTACTTTGTATATTTTTAAACTAATCTTCTAATTTTTCAATATTTTTACCTTAATGATCATATGGTCTTTAAGAGGTTTTTGTCTCTAAATTAACATGCCCCTTTAATCTAATTTTTAAAGATTCATTTCTAGGCAAGCCTTTATCTACAGGTGTATGCTTACATAATTCTTCAAATTCTTCACACACACACATAAAAGTATATGTAAACTTCCTCAAAAGTTTGTTTTACTATTTCTGCATTCTTCTCTTGAAAACAACTTTTACTCAGTGAATGAAAACTGTATATCTAACTCCTGTTCTAGCCCCAATAGAGAAGACATTCTCTCTGCCCCACAATCCAAGTCCTTGCTGTAATCTTTGTGTCATCTCCTAGCCAGTATAAATCATTATAATAATGAACTTGTAAAAAACTCTTTAATTTTTCTCAATTATTTTTGTCTTTTGGTATAAAGCAAATAAAGTTAATTTTTATGTTAGTACACAAACATACTGCCAGCTTTGTTTTTTTATCATATTAATGATACATATTCATTTTTAACACAATCTCTTTTTGACTATTAATATCATTTAGGGATACAGATTAGACTTCCAAAGGAATAAGGCTTAAATAATTTAGCCATACCTTAAGGCAATTCTTTTCAGAGTTTTCACAGAGCATTTCAGGTTACACAGATGGAATATTTACTTTTAAAACACATTTTGAATGTTCCTGTGCAGAGCTGTAAGTCTGATTTTGACAAATACTAGTTCTTAAATAATTTCAGTGTTCATGTCTAGCCACTTTCTTCAATTTTTTAACACTCTCAGGATGTTAGGCCCAATAATCTTTTAAACTTTAAATATGAGTATTAGCTACTGTCCATTGTATTAATCAATCATTTGAAATATTTGAACAAGTAAGAAAATAAATCAGCATGAAGTGCGATAAGCTAAAACCTTGCCACAGAGTTAATAGAGACTTGAATACAATTTGGGGAAAATCTACACAGACCCAAATTTGTTAACTCTAAGAGAAATTAAAACATGAATAAAAAGCACACCAGTAAGAGAGAGGAAAAAATACAAAAGCAAAATATGGATTTTTTTTGTTTCTTTTTTACTTAGTTTTGTAACATTTCATGAAATACTAATTAGGCTAAAATGTGATATTCTAACACCGACAGTACTAATCCCCATCTGCCTCATACACAAATGTGATTTATCAGTGGTATGTATAATAAATGAACCTACATATATTTAGAATGGAATCTGTCTGTTCCTTGTGAGCTTGACACCCATCACTGTGACTACTGTTCTACCATTGACATTGACATTCTTCCATGACCTTGAAAGGGACTAAAAAGAAACAAACATTTATAAAACCAATTTCACTCTTAAAGAAGATTTGAGTTACACTGTTTAGAATGATTGTCCTTTCCCTCAGTACTCAGTACATAACAGCACTATTATAAATTCTATTCTCATTGTATAAGCTAAAGGGCTTTGGAGACAAAAGTCATATTTTTATATTGATGAGAAATCATAGTAGAATGCTAACAGAATTATCTCTAAATCTGCGTCTGATTTGTAGTGATGATTTATAAGCTAAATAAATTTTTCTGGCTCAATTACTTCTGTGAGCAATAAAAATAAAATTCTGGCCAATGACACATGTTGAAATTAAGAAATGAGAAAAAGCAAAAAAAAACTCTATGTATGATTAGTTGCCTACTTGGGGATTTCTGAAGGAACAAATTTATGGAGTTAATGTAATGAGCTACTCTGAGATCTCTTCCAAGAACATCAGCTTGTCTAATTAGGTTTTTGGACAATTTGCCAACCATAAATAAATTACAGGAAAAGTTCATAGTTTCTAGGAGCAATATATTTTCCTAATTACTCCATTTCACTAAATTTGGCCTTTTCTCAAGCCCCTTATTTATTCCGTAATGTTTGTAACTGGTGATTATTCTTTTATTGGTCATAGAAGCATCCTTTTATTTCCAAATAAATTGCCAGTTGACTGAAACCTTCAGAGAACTTTCTGTTTTAAATGGTTCTGGATTCAGCATATATATATATATATATATATATATATATATACACACACACACACACACACACACACACACACACACACACACACATGGGGTGGGGAGGGCTTTCTTTCTAGCAGCCAGTAAAATCTAATCGTGTGGGTCATTTTAATGACTCAAATTTTCATAAGCCCTAAGAACCTGCGTTTACGTTAATGGTTCACAAGTAATCAAAAATGTAGCAGAAAATGAGTATTATGTGATGCACCTTAACTCAGGTTATAACATTCTTACAGTTCAATTATACACTGTACAGTTCCAATATGCTTCCCAAATGGCCAGGAAGCAGTAAAAATATGGTGAACTACAAACCCAAATTTGTCACTTTATTTTGACATTAAGGATATAAAATACAAGTTACGATGGAAATGGGCGCTGTGTATTCACGCCGAGTAGCCTTGGCAGAGATATGACTTTGAAAGACCTACTTTCATGCCTGTGGTCATTCTGTCTGCCTGCATTTGAAGAAAGAGTCTTTCAGTTTATCTGAATCATATCTGATACGTGGCATCAAGCACAACACTACCCAGATCTCCTAGTTTTTTATTTCCAGGTAACAGACA
Source organism: Aotus nancymaae (assembly GCF_030222135.1). Classification (NCBI taxonomy): domain Eukaryota; kingdom Metazoa; phylum Chordata; class Mammalia; order Primates; family Aotidae; genus Aotus; species Aotus nancymaae. Next base: position 10,491,233 of record NW_026988450.1, on the reverse strand, counting down.
AACCTTAGTGAAGTGATTTTATTTTTAACTTCATGAGATGACAGGAGTGTGGTGGCATACGTCTTTGTGAAGTGGCAGTTAACCCACACCACAAGCCGTTTCACCTGCTGAGCCACACAGCAGATGTGGGTGCAGGAAGAGAGAGTGGGCTTCTCAGACTGATCGTTGCTAATGAAGAAGGTGAAAAATGCCAGTCCACAGCAGGCTTTGGGGTGGCCAGCTAGTTCCAGCCTGCTTGAAAGAAATGGGAAATCTTAATTAAGCTTTTTATTTATTGTTTTTAGAAATAAACTTTATGTCAAGGCTATACAGATTACAATCAACAAGTGGCAGCTCCAGCTTGACTGCTGGTCATCATTGGGTAAGCTAGTCTGAGATCTCTTCACAGGACCCTTCTGGCATAGAAGCACAGAAGGTAATTGTACCTTGTCATTTTGTTCTTTTCACAATGTAGAAGACAGGGCAGCTTGAGAAAATAGCAACATTCTCTCTCTCTCTCTCTCTCTCTTTCTCTTACTCTTCCTCTCTCATCTATTTATCAGCTTTCTTTGAATTAGGTTTCTTCCAATAAATTTAAGTAGACAAATAATTATTTATGGGGAAAAAAAATAAGAGGTTGAGTTGCTAGAAACCAAAACTGTGTTTTCTAAGCATCTCCACTGAAGGCTTTCTTCATGGATGGCTCTGCTGTCTTCTCAGTGTTTTTCAATGACACAAGTCAAAGCTGTTCATCCATTTACCCACTTCCCCATCCCAGTCTCTCGCTCACTCTCTCTCTTGCCACATTAATAGTTCCCCTGAAATCCTATCACTTTGCTGGAGGATTGATGTAAGTCTCCAGCAATTAACATAATTACAAGCCTGATTATCTTCTAATTGCATTATGAGTATTTGGTTATTCACTACACAAATTAGAGAAAATTAAAGAGGAGCAAGATCCTGCAGTGTGGGCGTCAAGCTTTCTACAACAGTTATGAGCATTCGAATGCAAAGTGATCACTGGAAGGTGAAGACCATTTTAGATTTCAGCAAGCAAACAAGGGATATGTTTCACTCTGGAAAAAGGTACTTCTTTTTTACTTTTTCTGTTCTTCTTTTCAGTTATGGCATGCAAAATTCTCCCCGAATTGTTTATAAATTCTCTTCAAAACACCAAGGCCATCAAATAAATTGTGGCAATTCCGTGTTAGCTTGTGTTTGTTCATGTATTAATAAGATCAGTGATCAAATGAATAAATAGCAGTTGAAAATACCTAAGTCAGACACAGAAGTTATCACTTAAAACATCCATAATTTTTAGAATAACAGTAATGAAAATTCTAGGATAGAATTTACTCTAGTGAAGAAAATGAGGCATTAAACTCTGAAGTACATGGTCTTTATAGACTATGTTGCCATATCAGATTTAAAAAGATTCACTTTCTTTCTAAATAGAAGGCAGAATTATCTCATATTGAGCAACTTTGGAGGAACAAATGGAGTCAGCTCTTCCATTATTATTCCACTGTGTGGTGGCGTCTCTTGCTTTGATCCTTGTGGCTAACCTATGCTTGATCTTCAAGGGGGCGCCCACTCCTTTTAATGTTATGGCCTCATTTGATAACACACCAAGACAAATACACAAACAAAACAAACACAAAAAAACTCTTCTTTGCTTATTTATTGCATACTTGGGACCAGCTGATTCTCAAGGGGAACTTCATTAAATCCTCTTGGAGAACAAAATGAAAATAGCAAAAAAAAATAAATAAATAAACCACATAAAGCCAAGTTTCCAAAAGGTAGGTTCCCAAGTCTACAGAAATCCCCCAAGCACTATTCAGGGTTCCTCCCCACTTGACTTCTTGCTAGCAAGGTCTGTGCTGCGTTATTTCCTGCTCCAAGAACACATTAGTTTGGGTATCTCAGTCTTTTTCATGTCAAGAATCACATTCAGGTTTTGAAATTCTTCTCAGACTCTATTGATGAGAATGACAAGCTACTCCCATGGCCATTTGGCAGAACTGGGTGCTTAAAACAATGGCCTCAATCAGTGCATCCAAAAAAAAAAATCCTCTTTGCTATCTTCCCTGGTCCACGTGAGGTGAAACCCTAGGTGGTCAGAAGTGGAATCACCAGAAACTGTCTCTAAGTGCTTTTTACTTGGAAATCTTCAACTTTTTCTAATAGGCAGCCAGGAAGGGTAGAGGGAGGAGTGCATTAGAAAGGATTTTTGCTGACAGTAGTTTCTTCCTGACAGCTGATGTCGAATTGCCAATAGTCATCTGGCCAATTGCAGAAAACATAGCATAGCAGAAGTTAACACAGAGTGATGAACTCAAAATAGTGGCCTGAATAAGAGAAACCGAACATTGGTAATTCTACATGTGCTTTTTACTTTTTTTCTGGTTAAATAAGGTGTCTTAACGGCTGCATAAATTATTTCTCACTTGTAAAATAATAACAGCTCTCTACTTTGCATTCCCATAGCACTTCACTCACCTATCCACTTGCCATTCATCTATTCACTCAACCAAGAACTATGTAGTGAGTGCTTACTATGTGTTGACACGGTAACCAAGCCAGACGTAGATCTGTCCTCCTGGAGCATGTGGTCAAGTAAGAGACTCTTACAGAGCTGTAAGTGTTAAGGTAATAGATGTATAAGGTGCTGTGGAAGCTCATGGGAAGGGGCAATATTGATTGGAAAGATTTTTCTTTTCATAAGAAAGAGCAAGGCAAAATCGGCCAGGAGTGGAGCAAGGTCAGTAAAAAAGACACGTGTGTCAATAGAAGACAGACAAGGGACGGCATAAGCAAAGACCAAAAGACAAGTGACTACGACGCCTCTAGCAAACAAAGTAACTTACTATGGCTGGCTGGAAGACAAAATGTGAAGGTGACAGTGTTCTAATAATTTACAGAACATTTGGTTCATCAAAATTGCCGTTGCCTAATGCCTGCCCTGCACTGTCAGCTCCAGAAGCATAAGCACAGTGTGTATCTGGGTCATGATTAAATCCTCTGCACAAAGCACTGCTTTGTGTATACTAGGTGCTCAGTAAACACTGGCGTAACGACACTGAATTAAGATGAAGTCAAAAACCAAACAGGAACCAGAGCATTCAGTGAATTACAAGTCACCTAAGTGTTTTGAATGTTGTCCTAAGCACAATGGAACGTTATCTGAAGGATCTGAACATGAGAAAAGCATTATCTCATTTGAATTTTGGAAATACCCTTTACTTATTCCTTAAAAACTAGTGGTTGAGTTCCAGACGATTCTTTTGTGAAACCTTAAAGCAAAGGGGCAACATAATCAGAATTTTTGAAAATATCATGAACTGTGGTGTAGATAGTAAGATTAGGGTGGGGGAACAGGAGTGGATGTGGAAAGGATAGTTAGAGATCATTAGAGTTTCTGGGCAAATTAGGATTATATTCTGGACTTGCATAGTGGCAATGACATGGGAAAGCTTTGAGGTTGAGATGCCCAAGGAGAAATATTTAGAAAGTGGTTGAATAGAAGGTTCTCGGTCATATAAGAAAAGTGTAGATTAGAGGTAAAAGTTTTAAAATGATTGGTGTGTAGATCCTGAACTAAAGAGAGGATACAAATGTGATCCACTTGGAAGGGAAAAAAATAAGAACAGAATTTTTAAACTCTATTATTTCATATTCAGAGGAGGAAGATGAGCATGTAAAAAGGAGAATGGCCAGAAAAGTGTGGCAGGTGGACTACAGTAGAGGTGTATACATTACAGTAGAGTCCATACATTCTGTGTATGGACTAGAGAAAAACTAACATCTGGAAGCCAAGTTAGGCCTCGATTCAATAAACCAGATGAAATACAAGGTGACTCCAGGTAAGGTTAAGTCCATGGTAGTAAAAAAAAAAAATGGATGGTGCCAGAGATTCCTAGTAAGTAGCATTGCCAAGTCTTCATGACAGAATGGATGTGGGAGATGAGAATAAAACAAGAGCTAATAAGATCTGAAATCTTCAGCTTGGGTAACTGGGTAAATTTATCCAAAAAGGACAGAGAAAGAGGAGGGGGCTTTATTGAGGGAGAGGCAAAATATTAATTCCCTTTAGTATTTGGGAAAAAACACGTTGCTCAAAATCTTGTCAAGAAGAGTTTCGGTGAGACGGTAAGTATATTAGCCTGATAAAAGAAGGTTAACGTTTTAACTTGTGTTTGTTACTTGACTACCTTCGCTTACTGTTCCTACTAGATTTTAAGTCCTACAGAGCAGGAAACATATGGGGCAAGATAGCAGAATGGAAAGAGGAAGGAAGGGAACATGAGCTAATAATTCGCACCCAAAGGGAAATAATTAATAATAATGAAAATGAAATCTAATAACAAACAGATATAAGTTAAACCAGTGCCATACCTATTTCTAGCAGAAATTCAAAACAAAAGCAACGCTATTGAAGCTTGTATACTCATATCCTACGTTACAATTCATAATTCAAACTCCACTTTTAATGCAATAGTACAAAATAAAACTGTTCACACCTATATGGATTATATAAATTATGACTTATAACTTAGATGTCTCCTAAATGGCCAGAAGTGGTAAAACATGCAGCAATATCTTCTATAATGTAATGCAGTCATTAGAAATAATAATTGCTAATTTATTCCCAATTTTAAATCTAGTTATTATCTAAAGTGAAGCAAAGTAAAAGCAAAAAAAGAAATGACTTTTATTCTGTGGTTAAAAAATTATATGCACACAACTGAATATTTTTTACTTTTGAGTTCTACTTTGGGCATCCTGGGTGGATGTAACTTTCCTGCTACTAGTAAAGAAACAAGAAGACCCATCTAAAGAACAGACTTGTATAGTTTCTCCAATACCAGTTACCAACATTTACTGTTCCAAGTTTCCTTCCAGACAGCCTCAGTGACAGAATAGGAGACAAAGCAGGGATATGCAGCCCCATGACAGAATCGTCAGTGCCTCCTGTCAAAATCAGTGGAAGAGGGCTGGGGGCAGTGGCTCACGCCTGTAATCTTAGGACTTTGGGAGGCTGAGGCAGGATCGCTTGAGGCCAGGATTTCAAGACAGTCTGGGAAACTTAGGGAGACCCCCATCTCTACATACAATTTTTTTAAAAATTGGCTGGGTGTGATGGCATGCAACTGTGGTCTCAGCTACTCAGGAGGCTGAAGCGAGAGGATCACTTGAGCCCGGGAGACGGAGGGTACAGTGAGCCATGATTGCACCAGTGTGCTCCAGCCTAGATGACAGAACAAGGCCTTGTTTCAAAAAAATAAAAAAATTTAAAAATATAACTGGAAGAAACCACTTTGGTCCTCAGAAGCTTTGTTACATCCTTACCACAAAGCCTATTCTTCACGACCTCAGCCTTCAACTGCAGTATCAGCTCTGCCTACAGTGCTCTCCTGACTTTCTTCAAGACGGAACTAACTAGATCCCAGTTCTTCCTCCTCTTTTTCCTATTTACTTGTTTTGTTAGGTAGACACTTTTAAAGGAGGGGGTTAGAGGGGGAGTAATAAGGTGGAAGGGACTTCTCTCCAGGGTAATAAAAGTGGGGCATCCAGAGTTCAACCTTTCAAAAAACTTTAACTCTATCTGGTCATTTTAACAACCGTATTCTCAACACAGTTGTTGAGGGGAGTTGTCCCCTCATTCTTGCATCAAAAAAATAAAATGAAACATTTCTTAGTTCTGCCAGGTCCACGCCTGTGCTCTGTCTGTTTCCCGACAGCGTGGTGCCGATCACTCATCTTTTCCTGAATTTATTAGTCACATTTACTTCGACTTTCTAACTGCCATAACATTTTCTACTTTTCTAAATAAGCAGTTTCTCTGAATACCACTTCTGACCCAATAATGATTACTACTCAAACGTGAACAGTCTAAAAGACAAAATGTTAAAAATTAAACTTACCTGATTACGGTAGTTGGGTAATATGTGTATTTTATTTTAAAATTCTATTTTGTTTTGATGTTATTACTGTACAAAAATACAATTTTTAATAAATAATAATAATGTCTCAGGTGGAAGTTTAAAGACCTTCTCTGCCAACTGCCCAGGCTTGTGAGGAACAATGAGAAAATATATGTGAACATGCTCTGAAAATGTCAAGCCACCTCTCAAGTGAAAAAGATTCCTATAAAAATCTCTACATTTGTTAGAACACTTAGCATTGTATCTTGGGCAATCGAGACACTAAATTATTGTTTATGGAACAAACTATTTAATTAAGAGCTGGACTTATGTAACCAAAAATGTCCTATACTTTCATATATCATTTTATGCACTTACGATAAAATGAAACTTATACCTTCTGGGAAAGCAAAAGCAATAGATTTTTCCATTGTCGTTGAAATGACTAAGCCCCAATACCAAGGATGTAAAGCAGAAAAAGAATCTTGTTTATTAATTTTCCAGGGGAAGTGGTTTTATTTTATAATGTTTAGGGGAAGACTTATGAGGTTACAATTTAGCCTAACTTTTTTTCATAGATTTAATTTTTAGAGCAGTTTTAGGTTCATAGCAAAGTTATGTGAAAGATATGAAGATTTCCTATACGACCCCTGTCCCCTCTGTCCACATCCAACCACAGTGGTACATTTGTTAACCATTTGTTACAGTTCATGAACCCACGTTGACACAGCATTATCACCAGAAGTCCACAGTTCACATTAGTGTTCACTCTTGATGTTGTACATTCTTTGAGTTTTAACAAATGCATAATCCCATGTATCCACCATTGTAGCATCCACAGAGTAGTTTCATTGCCCTGAAATCCTCTATACTCTGTCTATTCATCCCTCCCACCCTCCTAGCCCCTGGCAGCCTCTGTCACTTAGCCTAACTTTTATGAAAGTAACACCAGTGCTTCAGATGTTTCAAAATGCCTTTTTGTACTTTCTCTATTGGTTACATGGAGGCGTATAGCTGCCTCTCTGCCACCACCATGTCCCCTACCTATTTGCTTCAAACATTGTCTATTGTACAATGCCATTATCTGAAATGAAAACCTACAACATTATAGCAGAAAAGTTCATTAACAATTAGAGTTTAAACACAAGTGATGTAATCATTCACTGGAAAAATATGAATTGAAGACCTACTACAGGCCACACTTTAGGGATCCAGCAATGAACAAAACAGATAGAGTCCATGCTCTCGGATTACTTACATTGTACCCATAATATCTAAAACACCAAGGGTCTGGATGCTGCGTGAGCTGGTACATATTTCTGGCTTTTGTCCTGTTTCTTATGCTTACCTTTTGAGAAACCAGCAAGATCTGGGGAGATTATATATATATATATATATATATATATATATATATATATATGTTGATATATATATATATAGTTGATATTTATATATAATGTTTATATATATAAATGTTTTTATATATATATACATATATATATATATATATATATATATATATATAAAATCCAAAACTTTACCTAAGAATTAGTGTCCCAAAGAGATTAGGGCTAAAGTCTAATGTGATTTTGTCTCTCTTCAGTCATTTATTTGTAAGTAGAAATTTTGAAGTTAGGTGACAGCAAAAGCAGACATAGTTGCATTTTTTCTTCTTGCAGTCATCATGGCAGTTGTAGTAAAAATAACAATTATTGTACTTGGGGTATAGGCTAAGTGCTTCATATATACATATACGTGTGTGTATGTGTGTGTGTATACACACACACACACAATCTCATCAGTCCTATAAAAATATGTATTATTGCCCAAACTTTACCCCAAAATTGCCATGCTCAAAGTATATTTATTTAGCATCAACATTGGCCAAAATGTGACAAATTCTGTAAGAGATATCAAAAAATTATGAGATGCTATTTTCAAATATAACAATGATCAAGATATCAGCCATAGCTACACATGCACAAATAAGAAGCACATTTACTAGTTCCTCTCTCACTCCTTCATTCCAATATTTAGCAAAGACGTATCCAACGCCCTCTTTATGCCAAGCCCTCTGCTAATTTTAAGAGATGTCATGGTTAATAAGACATAATCCCTGCCTTTCAACAGTCCTATCAAGTGCTGAAAGGCAGCAAGTAATCAGGAAATTAAAATCATGTTTACTAATCGCTAAGCTATGGGCATTTACAGAGTGGCCAGAGAGCGATACGCGTACTAAACAGATATTTTCTATGTATTCCCCTCCAATCTCCAAACAAAGTGTTAACTTCCCCTATGGCCTTCTGAGTATGATGTTAGAAGTCATTATAACAAACTGATAGCAATTTTACTACTTCTATTGCTGGCTGAATCTAAAGCAAACAGACATTATCAAAGTTATTGATTTACCAATGACAAGTCTCAACATGAGGAAGGATTTTAGGAAAACATGGGGAAAAGTAAGTTTTGGGTGGGGAATGAAATAAACACAAGACTACTTGTAATAGCAACTTTGTAGCCACATTCATTATTTTCAAGAAAATGTCTGCCAAATACCCAATTTTTAAAACACAGTTTATCTGTAACTTGTCATTTCAGGTAAAAATTGGTGTTACATGAAAAAGTGGTTAGTTCCTCTTGCAACTAAAATAATCACAAAAGTGTTTTTTCCTGGAAGCAACCATAAATACCTCAGTATGCAACAGGAACACTTTATGTATACTTCATCACGCAGAATAGAAAAAAGGTATGTACTCAAGGATTGATAGTTCATAAAAATAATTATTTTTACTGCTTAATCAAGGTCATTCTTAAGCAAAACTGGCTTTTTTTTTCCTTCTGCAAGTGCCTGGTGGTAAATAATATAATGATTTCTAGTATAGCTTGGTACCATTGCCTTGATTCGTACTAAAGTTCCAGCAGTTTTAACCACAATCATTCCTGTAGCAACCATTGCTTTTACACCACCAGTGCAAATGTCAACAAAAGGCAAAAGACAAATGATGCTGCGAGCCTCTCAGGAGCCCACAGGCTTTACTTTGCAAACTGCTATCCTAGGGCATATTATGCCATTCCCCTCTTACTCATTCTTGTTCCTTTACAATTTCTACCTTTTTCAAATTCCTTTTTATTCCCTAATTCCTGTCCCCTCAAAACACAATAAATATTCCTCCACAAGGTCCTACATAATGTGTTGAAAATGTGAGAGATATGAAAAAATTATGAGATGATATTATTTTCAAATCTAACAATTTACAGGATATCAGGAGTAGATACCATAAAATTAGAAGTAAATTTGCTAGTTTCTTTATCACTTAATTCATTTTATTCTTTCAGCAAAGAAACATCAATGATGTGTCATATCCAATGTTAATTTTAGGAGATGTCATGGATAAATGGACCTCATTAAAAAAAAATTAGTAAACTTAGCTCTATGAAAGACCTTGCAAAGATGAAAAGACAAGCTATAGACCAATAGAAAATGTTTGCAACCAAATATATAACAAAGGACTAGTATGTAGAATGTAAGAAGAATTTTCAAAACTCAACAGTTAAAAGCAAATGCAAATAAGGACTAAAAGTCAAAATGAGCCAAAAACATGACAGACATTTCACCAAAGAGAATATGCAGCTGGCAAATAAACACATGGAAAGACATTCAACATCATTAGCCTTAGGAAAAAGCGAACTAAAATTACAATGAGGTATCACTACACACTTGTCAGTCTGACTAAAATAAAAAGTAGTGACCACACCAAATGATAGTGAAGATGCAAAGAAGCTGAATCATTCACATGCTGCTAGATGAAGATGAAAATGGTACAATTGAAAGTTTCAAGACACAAAATCAAAATTCAAAAATTAATTGTATCAATGTAAACTAACAATGTTAAAAGAATTTCTTTCAAAAAAGAAATTATGAAAACAATTCAATTTACAATAGCATCAAAAAGAATAGAATATTAATACTTAGGAATACACTTAACAAAGAGGTGAAAAACTTATACACTGTAACCTATAAAACACTGCTGAAATAAAGTAAAGAGTACATAAACAAATGGAAAGACATCCATGTTCATGGATTGGAAGACTTCACATTGTTGAGATGTCAATTTTGCCTAAAGCAATCTAGAGCTTCAATGTAATCTCTATCAAAAGCCCAATGACATATTTTGCAGAAGTAGAAAAATTCACCACAGAATATATGTGGACTCTCATGGGATCCCAAATAGTCAAAGCAATCTTGTAAAAGAAGAACAAAGTTGAAGGACTCACACTTCCTGATTTCAAAACTTACTACAAAGTTACAGTAATCAAACAGTGTGGCACCAACATAAAGACAGATATAGAGACCAGTAGAATAGAAAGCCCAGAAATAAATGGTCATGTATATGGTCAAATGATTTTTGATGAGAATGTCAAAACCGTTAAAGTGAAAAGGACAGGTTTTCAACAAATGGTGCTGGAAAAATAGTAACATGCAAAAGAGTAAAGTGGGACTCTTACTTTACACTATATGTAAAAATTAACTCAAATTGTATCAAAAATCTAAACATGAGTATGAAAATTATAAAATTTTATAATAAAACACAGAAGAAAAGCCTCACAACATTGGATTTGGCAATTATTTCTTGGCTATGACACCAAAAGTACAGGCAACAAAAGAAAAACAGATGCATTGGACTTCATTAGCATTAAAAAATGTGTGTACCACAGGACACCATCAACAGAGTGAAAAGGCAACACAGAGAGGAAATGTTTACAAATCATATATCTGAAAAGTATAAATATCAAAAATATATTTTTTAAAAACTCCTGTAGCTCAAGAACAACAAAACCAAAAAATGCAATCTCAAAATGGTCAAATAACTTGAACAAACATGTCTCCAAAGAAGATATACAGGTGGCCAGTAAGTACATGAAAATATGCTCAACATCACTAATCATTAAGGAAATGTACATCAAAACCACAATGAGTTATCATCTCACACTTGTTAGAATTGCTATTATAAACAAACATGCAAACAGCAAAGTGTTAACAAGGATATGGTGAAAATTGGAACACTTATACATTGCTAGGGGGAATATCAAATGGTGCAGCTGGTGTGAAAACAGAATGGCAATCCTTGAAAAAATAAACATAGATACAATCTAACAATCTCACTTCTGGGTATACACCAAAAACTATTGAAAGCAAGGACTTGCACAGGTATTTGTACACTTATGTTCACAGTAGCATTATTCATTTGGGTGGAGGCAAGCCAAGTGTCATCAGTAGATGAATGAATAAATAAAATGTAGTGTATATACACAACAGAATATTATTCAACCTTGAAAAGAAATAAAAATTCTGAAACACGCTGCAACATGAATGAATCTCAACATTATGCTAAGTGAAATAAGCCAGTCACAAAAAAAGAAATATTAGATGAAGCTACTCATATGAGGTACCTAAACTATTCAAATTCTTAAAGACAGACAGTAGAATGGGGTTTTATAGGGGCTGGAGGCAGGAGAGAATGGAAAGTTACTGTTTAATTGTATGGAGTTACAGTCTGGGAAGATGAAAACGTTTTGGAGTTTTGGAGAAGGATGGTGGTGATGACTACACAACAATATGAATGTACTTATTGCCACTGAATTTTAACCTTAAAAATGTTTAGATGGTAAATCTTATGTTATATATATTTTATTAAAATAAGCATATAAAGACACATTAAGTAACAACAATGGTTATAATAATATAAAAGAAAAAAAAAAAAATAGACCAGTCATGGTGGCTCATGCCTATAATCCCAGCACCTTGGGAGGCCGAGGCAGGAAGATCATTTGAGGTCAGGAATTCAAGACCGGCCTGGCCAACATGGTGAAACTGCATCTCTACTGATAATACAAAAATTAGCCTGGCATGGTGGTGCACACCTGTGGTCCAAGCTACTTGGGAGGCTGAGGCATGAGAATCGCTTGAACCCAGGAGGCGAAGGTTGCAATAAGCCGAGATTGCACCATTATGCTCCAGCCTGGGTGACAGAGAGACTCTGTCTCAAAAAAATTAATTAATAAAAATAAATAAGTAAATAATAAAAATGCTTTATTTTTCTAAAACTGTATGTTTGCTGGCCTTGCACAGATATGCATAACGTGAATGTTTTGTGGACTTAAAAAATAACTTATCTTTAGATTCTTATAATTTGGTAATAAAAGCTTGTAATCTGGTATTAAAGCATCTTTTAAGATGTAGAATATTTTATTTAAGTGAGAACTCATGATTATTTTAGAGTGAATATGTGAATTAAAATGCAAGCAATGATATTGTTATGTTTTCTGTAATTCCAGAGAGGAGAGCTGACTTCCCTTGAGAGATGATCTTTCCAGACTAAAGGTGAAAAGCAAATAAAGTGTTGCTCTGTTGCTTCATTACCTTATTAAGGAAGGTTGACTCTGTGCTTAGCCAGCAGGAAAAATAATTTATTTCACTGTCACTTTATTTATTCACCTGCAGCAAGGTAAAGGTGTTATTTGTTATTTATTTAGCTTATATAGGACACCTACCCATCACAGAAAACTTACCCTATTATTAGGAAAGCAATCCTCTTCCCTTCTTTGGGCTATATGTATAACCAAATTATTTATAATAAAAGTTTTCTACACACAAAATGTTCAGAATTCTTTAAAAATTAATAACCGCCTAAAATATTTTTGAAAATCAGAAAATATAACAAAAAATTATATAATTTTATCATTATATAGGCAGCATTCCACTAAATTCAACACTTATTCATTATTTTAAAAAACCCTTAGCAAACTAGAGAACTAATTTTAATCTGGCAAAGAATTATCTTTAAAAATTATGCCTACAGCATCCAATATATTCAATGATGAAATCTTGAAAACATTCTCTGAGCTTAAAAAGGAAACAATGACTACCCCATAAACACTTCTATTCACCATAAATTTTAGCAAATTTCAGTTTAGCAAACTGACATTGCAAACCGAAACTTTAGCAAAATGAGGCAAATAAAATAAATAAAAGGCATAATAAAACTGACATTAAGACAACATGGTTGTGTAAATTGAAAATCTACACGAGTCTACAAACACATATTAGAATTAAAAAGTAAATTTAGCAAAATTTCTTGATAGAAATTCAATAGAATAAAAGTCAATTATATTCCCGATCTCACTGTATCAGGAATATAATATCACTGTATTATATCACTGAAAAATAAAGAATGAAAATTTAAAAATAATATTATTTATAAGGCCATTAAAATCATCACTTAGCAGTAAATGTAAATAGAACTGTGCAACATGCCTAAAGTAATATGGATAAAATATTAGTGAAAAGAATTAGAGATCTTTAAAAACTTCAGGGCTATACCATTTTCACAGATTAGGAAACTCAATATTGTAAAGATGGTGTTTCTCCTTACATTAATCTATAGATTCAATAAAATCCTAAGTAAAATAACAGCTGGTTTTATGTGTGGCAGGGAGCAGTGACAAAATTATTAAAATTAATAAGGAAATGCAAAGGGCCAAAAATAGCCAAGGCAATCTTGAAGAAGATGAGTAAAATGGGTAGATTGCACTAGAAAATATTGAGAACTATTCTCAATTTGCAGTAATTACAACACTATAACATTGGCTCAAGAGTAGACAAACTGGACAATAGAACAAAATAGAGTTCAGAAGCAGATCCACACATACACAGTCACCTTATAGCAAAGCTGACTAATTGCAGGGGGAAAAGTTACTGTGAGAATTAGCTGAATAAGAACAAAAATATATAGATATAAAGTAAAAATAATAGATGTAGATACTTTGACACTCTAACATAACCAAAAGTCCATTCCAAATAGATTGGAGATCTGAATATTAAAGGTAAACACTAATATGATAAAACATATTAAAGTTTTTAGAAGAAAATCTAATTGAACATTTTTGTAATTTTGGAGTCATCAAAAATATCTATTAAAAAAAATGAAAAGGCCAAGAGATGTATGAAAAAAGTCTCAACATCATCAATCAGAGAAATGCAAATTAAAACCACAATGAGCTATCACCTTACAACCATTAGGATGACTACTATCTAAAAATTTAAAAATTTAAAAATTTAAAAAAAAAACATAAAATAAATTGTTGGTAAGGATGTGAAGAAATACTAAATCTTGGGCATGGTGGGATTGCAAAATAGAGCAACCCCTATGGAAAGAGTATGGAAGCTTTTCAAAATATTCAAAACAAAACTACCATATGACCCAACAATTTGACTTTTGGATATATATCCAAAAGAATTAAAAACAGAGTCTTGAAGAGGTATTTGTGAACCCATGTTCAAGGTAGAAGCAAACTAAGTATCCATAAATGGATGAATGCATGAACAAACTATGGTAGACACATACATATACAATAAAATATTATTCAGCCTTGAAAAGGAAGAAAATCCTGTCATACACTACTACATGGATGAAACTTAAGGGCATTGTGTTAAGTAAAGTAAGCTAGTCACAAAAAGATAAATAGTTCACGATTCCATTTATATGAGATGTCTAAAGTAGTCAAATTCATAGAAACAAAGTAGACTGTTAGTTACCGAGGGCTGAAGGGTGGGGGAATAGAGGAGTTGCTGTTTAATGGGTACTGAATTTTAGATTTGCAAGATTAAAATTTTCTAGAGATCTGTTTCACGACAATGTGAATTTAATTAACACTAATGAACTGTACATTTAAAAAATGGTTAAGATGGTATATGTATTAAAAAAGATATGAAAGCACTAACTTAGACTATATTAAAATTCAGATTTTTATCAAGTTACCTGAAAAGACAATTGATAGAATGAGAGAAAATATTCACAATACATGTATTTGCAAAGGAATGTATATCTAGAATGTGTTTTTTAATTGTAAGAATCAGTAAAAACAAAAAGACTATCACTTAGTAGAAAACGGGCAAAAGTTTCAGCAGACACTTGAAACAGATGATATCCAAATAGCAGATAAACATATGAGCATCATTAGTATTAGAGAAATACTAAAACAGCAATTGAAATAAAATGCCATTATACACCTACTAGAATGTCTAGATAAAAAGATAGATAATACCAAGTGTTGGTGAGGGTATAGGTCAACTATGAATTCTTATCATTCCTAGCAGAAGAGTACATTGGTATAACTACCTTGGAAAACTCTGCTGGTATCTTCCAAAGCTAAATACATGAATATCAAACAATTCTACTCCAAGGTATATTCCCACATAAATGTCCACATTTGTTCACCAAGAGACAACAATTAGCACTAGTAGACAAGTACTAGAAATTCGTAACAGATGTACTAGGTTACTACCAGCAGTACTGCTCAACCAAATGGCCAGCTGAAGTAGAATGACAAATACATTGTGGTACATTCACAACACAGATAAGACAACACAACAGTGAGAACGAATGGCATTCAACAATGAGACTCAACAAATACAACTGCTCCATAAAAAGAGATTCCACTCATATAATTGACTCCACCTATATGATTAATCGCCATGTTAGAAGTCAGCTGGGTAGATGTCATGTATTCCTGATCTGAAAGCCGATTACATCGCTGTCTTCAGTATGTGAAAATCTATGTTGATGTACACTTATATATGTACTTTTCTGTAGGTGGACTAAAATTTATTTTAATCAATGGAATAAATAAATAAACGCATACATAATTCACACCAATAAGATTCAGCATCATCCTCTGCCCCTTCATTTTTCTTACCTACTTCATCCAACTGTCACAAAGTTCCATGAATACCACATTCTAAACATTTTCACATTTTCCCCAATATCTGTGTCCCCAGTGCTGCATTCTGCCTTCCACACTCTTACTCTTATTTATTCACTCAGTAAAATATGTGAAAACATGCATACTATGTACCTGGCACTCTGCTTGAACTGCGAATTCACAATGAACAGGAAGCTATAGCAGCCCCTACCTGGTGGATGTGTTACTCCCCCATGCACCATCTGGCACAGTGATGATTCCCAGTGCCAGTCTGATCCAAGTCAGAACAATCAGGATCTTGCCTAGGATTTTGGTGGTGAGGGCTTGAGTTGTTGCAAACCTTGAGGAAAGTGCTCTGGAAATATTGGTTAAAATAAACTACACAATGCTCTTTGACTCTTCCACCCACTTGTATAAATCTGTTCTACAGAAGTAATAGCACAAATATATTTGCCTGTTCATTGCAGCATTTCGTATTGTAATAAAACTTTCCATATGAGTGTACAAAACCTGAAAAATCCCCCAAAAGTCCATCAATGCAATAATCTTTCCTTTTACATTTTTCCTCCTTCTGTTTCTAGGCTTTTGCCTTCCTTTTCTCCTTTTGATCACTCTCCTTTACCAACCCCACTCAAACCACCCTCTCCTGATTGGCCTCCACTTGTCTCCCAGGACTAACTGGCCCATTCCTCCATCTAGAGTGTTCCTAGTCCCAGCAAGGCACAGTGGCTCATACCTGTAATCCCAGCACTTTGGGAGGCCAAGGCGGGCAGATCACCTGAAGTCAGAGGTTCAAGACCAGTCTGGCCAACATGATGAAACCCTGTCTCTCCTAAAAAAAAAAAACAAAAATAAAAATAAAGAATACAAAAAATTAGCCAGGCACGATGACAGGTGTCTGTAATCCCAGCTACTCAGGAGGCTGAGGCAGGATAATTGCTTGAACTGGGGAGGCAGAAGTTGCAGCGAGTCGAGATCGCGCCATTGCACTCCAGCCTGGGTGACAGAGTGAAAATCCGTCTCAAAAAAATAAAAATGTTCCTAGTCCCTCAGGCACTGTGGAATGTGCTGCTCCTTTGCTTCAGTTATACCCTATGATGTTCACTCTGTAACCTCTACTAAATACTATAAAGGATTGATATGACCTGCATGCTTCAGTTCTAAAGCAGTACAGAGGTTAAAAGAACACACAAATGCCTCCCAAAATTCAAGATAAATCAGAATTTTTGTTTTCTCTAGCACCTTAAGGGAACTTATAATCCCCCAGTAACACTTATAAAAAATCTTCTTTCTCCTTATCTCTAATGTATCGCCTTTTTTCCTCAAAATTTTCCCTCTCAAATGTAAATTAGTACAACCACTATAGAGAACAGTTTTAAGGCTCCTCAAAAAAACTAAAAATAGGGCTACAATATGATCCACCAATCTTACTGCTGGTTATATACATGAAAGAAAGGAAATCGGTATATCAAAGAGACACCTGCACGCCCGTGTTTGTTGCAGTACTGTTCACAATGGCCAAGATTTTGAAGCAACCCAAGTGTCCATCAACAGATAAGAGTAGATAAAGAAAATGTGGTACATATACACAAAGGAATGAGATCCAGTCATTTGCAACAACGTAGATGGAACAACATTTGCATTAAGTAAAATAAACCACACACAGAAAGACAAATATCACATGTTCTCACTTATTCAACTAAAACCAGTTGAACTCATGGAGATAAGAGAATAGAAGGGTGGTTGCCAGAGGCTGAGATGGGTAGTGGCAGGTGGGAGGGAGATGGCAATGGTTAATGGGTATAAAAATATAGAAAGAATGAATAAGACCTAGTATGTGGTAGCACAAGAGGGAGACCATTTTATTTTGATAAATTGTACATTTTAAAACAACTAAAAGAATATAATTGGATTGTTTGTAATAGAAACGATAAGTGCTTGAGGGGATGGATACCCAATTTTCCATGATATGATTATTACATATTACATGCCCGTACCAGAATACTTCATGAACTCATAAATATATATACCTACTATGTATAATACAAATTTTTTTTAATTTCCCAAAATAATTTATTTTGTCTTCTTTCCTGTATGCATTTTCCTGTTCCTCTCCCTCTTCTTTTGCTCCAAATATTTCATGTCAAACACCCAAGAGCTCATTTGGCAAGCAGGCCCCTTCTTAGAGAGGAGAGAAAGAAAGGGAATGAAGTAGGTGAAGCCAGAACCTAGCTTTATGTGTGGGGATCAGGAAGGGTAGGACTATTCCTGTGTTAATTGTTAGCCCATCAAACATCTGTTCTAACTATTATGACTACATTGGATGATTTGTATTTATTTAAGCAGTTCTGGCTAGAATGTAAGCTTCTTGAGGATAAGATTGTATCTCAGTCACCATTCTTTGAAACACTTGTGCACTTAATGAATGTATTGAATGACTGATAGAATGAATTATTTAAATATACTGTGAATCTAACTTCATACCTTAAAAATGCCCTGTCAGTGCCATGGTATTTTCATTGAGATTTCTGAGACTCGATGACATACATTTTGATCAAAATACACTATTTCATTCTAAATATATCTATAGAGAAGATGTCTGTGAGGCGCTTTTTTATTTATGAAAAGCATAATATCTTGGACTGCACTTATTTTCTTGAGCAGTCAAGAGTTTTATAAAATCCATTGTTTATCAAGAAAGCACAGACTATATGCCTCAACAAACCATGAGCCCATATACAACGAAGTGTATTGCTTTGATCTTGGTATGCAGCACAGTGCAGTTTGATACTAGCTCTATGTTCCAAATTGGAAATTCTAGGTAAGAAAAATTTTACATGTCAATCAGTTCAGCAAGGACTGGAAAGTTTCCTCAAGGCTTAACTAAGGTGTTGGATAAAGGATGTTCCATTTAGTACTCTTGCAGCTTTGTGAGCCACAGCAGACCACAGGAATTCCAGAGTAGGGACATCAACTGAAAAATATAACTATCAAATCTTTTTTCTATAGCTGAAATAATCTGTAACATGATATGTGTGAAGAAGGAATTTCTGAAAGTACAGAACTTGGATGATTTGTTCTGTTTATGTCCACCCTCGACAGTTTCACTAACCACTACCTTACTTATTTGTATAATTTGGGGTTTTCTTTGTTTTTGGTTTGGTTTCCGGTAAAAAGTTAAAGATCATACGCTGTGGTAGCTGAGTTGTCTCATCGGCTTTTACTGCTTTCCTGAAAGTGTGCTCAATTAGTTGTTCGAGTTTATTTACTCTTTCAGCAATAAAGGTTGTTTGGTTTGATGTAGTGTTACTAATTATTGGTTTGTTCTTAACAATAACAATTTTTTAAAAAGGAAATAACTAGTCTTTTCTCACACTGTTCTGCCTCATAATTCTAGCATTTCCATTTTAAACTAGTATAAAATATGATTTAAAAGATTGTGTCAATTTCTGAGTTCACACAAGAATAGCTAGACCAAAATTCAGGTTACTAAATGCCTCACAAAGTCATAGAACTCTATTGCTGGATGGAATTTGGAGAATATCTATTCACAACTTTGAGTGTGACTTTGGATGAGGTACTTAATTTATCTGTACCTCGATGTCCACATTTGCAAGCTGCAGATGCTAACAGTTGAATAATAAGGTTAGAAAAACATGTCTCTCTTTTAGATAATACAGGCTTAGAACAACTACAGGGGAAAAGATTAAAGAAACAAATGAACTTGTGGAGTTTGTTTGAAGCTTTGAGCCTGCCAGAGTGTTATAGAAATATATGAATTATAGAAATTCAGAGGAAAATATGCCTTCTCACAGAGACTTTTTAAAATATGGATTTGGGGAGATCCAGTATCTGTGAGAAAACACACACACATAGTAGAGTAGAAATGATTTGGCATTACCTACTTAACAGAGGAAATCAATGTGAGTTAAACAAGCTAAACAAACTAGGCAAGAATGTTAATAGTCCATGTGAAACACTACAGTTATTATGTAGAATTGTATTATCTTTGTCCCTTGCAACACTGTAATTATATATGCACCAAAATCTCTTTCAGCATCATCTAGAAGAATACAAACTTTTGTAGAATGTCTCCATTGCAAAGGATTTGCTTTTGTCAATTCAATGGATTTTCACATTCTCTGTATCTGACATACATTGAGTCTAAGTAGATAAGCCCAAGACAGGAATCCTTTTTTAGGTTATCCTTAATGCTGTCCACATCATGAACCAAACAATAAAGACATTGTGTATGAATCCAGCAGCCATTTGTAAAGTGGATGTTACCAACAGGTTTAAGTGTTTCACTGGACCTTATTTTATTAAACAGTAAAAATTCAGTCAAACTCTAAAGGCTGTCTTTATTATTTTAATTTTCAGAATTCATTAACTTTAATGAGATTTAGAAATGCAGAATGACCATAGGATTGGACCATCAATTCTTCTGAAATATGAATTTTCAAAATTAACATTTGAGGAGGAAACAATCATTATCACACTGAAACCCTTATTTTGAGTTATTTAGGTTGCTGAAGCAAAATCTGACTTGTTTTTAGTGTTATAAAGAGCTGTGGGAAAGTTATCCCTAGAAGGATTCATGGCTAATTAAAATTTTCAAATGGTATAATCTGAAAATTAGTGTTTGCAACAAAATCAGCTACTCAACCTTGAACATGGCATTCTGTGTGCTCAGCTATAATGAGCTGCTTTCGTGCAGTCTGTGGTCCTTGACATTTGTCATAATCCTCAGACCACCCAAATATAGCAATCTGCTATTTGGAAAAGACACCCTACGAGTTTCTCTCTTTCTCTTCTTAAGGCCGTATTTTTAAAGAGCCATCAGTTATCCATAGAATTCACTCATCATGCTAATGGCTTCTATAAATACCCTGGCAGAACATTCTTCTCCAAGTTGTCTAGCAAAGAAAGGATATAAGAAATGTGTCCTCCGAGGCTGTGACCAGGGTCATGCATGAGTCGACTTTCCGCCTCTGGTGAGTAATCATGAATGAATATTGAAGGTCCTACCTTCTAGAGTATTCTATGTGCCACAAAGCACAGGCAGCCCCAGGGAGAAAGAGTGTTAAAATACGAGGCCACAATAATTCTACTGAATATTTGTAAACTTTTCACATTATAATGTTTAAATGGTGGATTACATTTTATTAATCTTAAGGCTTTTTCTCAAGAACCCCTTATGGGGAAATAAGGTTTCTATTTTGTCACCCTTAGCTCAGATTGCTATAAGAAAATACCATAGATGGAGTAGTTTAAACTACAGACACTTATTTCTCCCAGTCTCTTTGTTCTGGAAGCTGGAAGTCCAAGATTAAAATGCCAGCATAGTTGGCTTAGGGTGAGGGCTTTCTGGTTGGTTTAGGTAAGGGCTTTCTTTCTGGCTCTTAGATAGCTGCCTTCTTTCTGAGTGCTCAAATGGTCCTTTATCTCTTCTTTCTCTTGTAAAGCCACTAATCTCATCACGAAGGTGCTACCCTAATGGCCTCATTTCACCTAATTACCTTCCAAAGGCCCCATCTCCAAATGCCATCACAGTAGAGATTGACAGTCCATATAACACATTCCCTTGAATAAAGCCAACGCCTGGAATAGGATCATCAATGGCACTTTAATCATCGAATAGACTTTACAATTCCATGTTACAGCAATATTCTCAATAATAAGCAATAGGAAAATGGAGCACAGAAACTAACATTTGATGATGATTAGAGTGAACATATAATTTGTCATCTAAACTTCTGAGATTAAAAGGGAGTATAATTAATAATTAGTATAATCACAAATACCATTATAAGTATCAATTAATCTAATTATGAATAATAGTTCCAAGAGAACAGGTACAAACCAGGACTGTCCCTTCTGAAGGTGGATTACGTAAAGTCAGCACTATGCTGACTTTATGACATGCTCTGCCTTATTAGTTCACAACATAGATAGATAGAGCCCTATATGACAGATAATAAAACTAAGCACCAGAAAACTTAAGTAACTTAGTAAAGCAAGGAACTGGGATTTGAACACAGCTGCCTATCTGGCTAAAAGCCTGGGCTTTTCTTGTTATATTGCTGCTACTATGGGTTAGAGAAATAATGGCAATCTTTTCTCTTAAAAATTGACAAAGAGGGAGTATACTCACTTGCTCTCTCTCACTCACCCTCTGTCTCTCTGTATGCGAATATGAGTATAGTTACAAAAGACACACATGTTGGTTAGAAGTCAAGGAAATGGAATACAATTCAGCCTCTAGCAAAGAAAATAAATTTGGGATTTCACAAATCTTTCTAATTCAGGTGGCAGTGCTGACTTGCAATTCAATAGAATCTTTGTTGCATCCCCTACGGAAGCGTTCCTCTTTGGAACTAAGACCGCTAGCCCAAGCCAGCCTTGAGTAGCAGGAATGGGGAGAAAAACTTTGCTAGTGGGTATTAAGGATTACAGGCAGTGAAGTTATTTTTATTTCAACCCCCTTGATTTCTGGACCCATGAATCTTGGCCATGGGAGACATAGCCCAATATGCTGGATGCTGACTTAGAGTACATACAGCCTTCTGGAGGACATTGCCTCAGATTTCAGCTGTTGTCACATAACTGATGCCTTAACTGGGTTTTCAAAAGGCCACTCCACCATTCTATCAAGTCAGCCACTTCAGGATGGCAAGGAACATGATAAGACCAGTGAAGTCCATGAACAGGAAACCATTGCCACACTTCATTTGCTATGAATAAGTTCCTAGATGGGAAACAATAATGTGTGGAATACCATGACAGTGAAAAACATATTTCGTAAGTCCACAAATGTGGGTTTCTGCAGAATATTACAGGCAGAGAGAGCAGTAGAATCTTTCTCAGTAAAAACAAAATGCTGTCCTTGCCTTGATGAAAGTGGTGCAACGTAATCAGCCTGCCACCAGGTAGCTGACTGATCACCCCAGGGAAAGATAACATGTCAGCAGCTCAATGTTGGTCTCTGTTGCTGGCAGATTGGGCACTCAGTAGTGGCTGTAGCAAGGCTGGCCTTGCTAAGTGGATATCCATGTTCCTGTGCCCACCAACAACCTCTCTCCTTGCCACCATGGCTGATTCGTTCATGAGCCCATGAGACAATAACAGGGGTGGCTGTAAAAAGAGGCTGATTGGTATGAATAGAACAAATCATACTATCCTCCTCATTATTAAATTCCTCCTTTGCCAAGGTTACCCATCAGTGAGCTTTCACATGGGTGAAGATATCTTCACATTCTGTGACCATTTAGAGAAATCTAGCCACATCCTCTGCTCCAAATCTCTGTATCACCAATGTTCCTATCATGTTCCTTCCACATCCCTTGTTCTGAGTTAGGGCAAGGCAGCCAGGCCTTTATATACCCACATTGATCAGTCACTGAAAGGAGATGAGCTTTCTGGTGAGGCAACCGTCTTCATGGAAGACAACCCCAAAGAGCAGCTACAGCTGAGCACCCTCTCCAGTAGCCCTCCTAGTGGCCCAGGGGATAACTTCTTTATTGATAAAGAGGTTTCTGGCAGCATGTAACAGGCCATCCCAGCATCTAACACATGGATCCTTCGCCACTCCACTGAGTCATTTGACATCAAAATTTGAATCAGAGTAAGTAAATGAGTTTAAATGAAACTTGAAGTATTAGGTTACTATGGACGTTAGCAATGTTAACATTAGAGATCTGAATTACAAAAAATATTTAAAACTTCAAGTATTAATTTACTGCAGAGTTCTTAACCTTCTATTATTCTCAGTTTCAGAATGGTAGTTTCCCAAGGCAGATCATATTTGGAATGCTGGCCGGAGATTCTCATGCTTCTGCCTGCTTTGCAGAATTTTCTTTTCTTTTCTTTTCTTTTCTTTTTGTTTCTTTTTTCTTTTCTTTTCTTTTTTCTTTCTTTTTTTTTTTTTTGCCAAAGGAAAAGACCTACATGCACCATTTTCTGTAATTTGAAGTTCCTTCGGATATTGAGATGAGTTTTCATTATGAAAATCACTCCTCAGTTTCTTAGAGTCTAAAGTTCCCTAACCCTCTTGATATTTTAAATATATTGTATAGAATTGTTCTGCATTTTATCTGCAATATGTACTAAATCTATATGGTAGAATGATTTGTAATGCTATTCTCATCTGGAAATGATATACATATCAAAAAGATGCCTTTATTAACTAGATTAAATCTTAGTGTGAAATTGAAGGCTTCTGAGATTCTCCATCAGCTCAGTTGTGCTCTCCTGGGCTCTGTGACCAAGAGAAATTCACTTCCTGCTCTCAATTCTTCATTGGAAAGGGGGTAGAACTGTCCATACATAGAATTCAATGGAGTATCTACCCACCCCAGCCTATGTTTTGATGTCCACTGGGGATGACTGAACTGCTACCAAGTGAACCCAATACAACTTACCTAAATGCTTTTTAAGGTGCAATTTTGAAAAGAAATTGGGCTCTAAAATGTGTTATTTTGTAAAACGATTTTCAAATGGTCGCCCCCAAAAATCAATTATTTACTTTAAAATCATTGTTTTTATAGAATTTACCTTACAAAATCAGCTAAAATGTCACTGAGTATATCCTCTTGTACTCAAATTTAATTATTGACTCTATAAATCATTACACAATGAATGTCCTGAGCATTTATATAGTTGCACTTGTAATCTATTTTGTTTTCAAAACATAATTTTCTTTGGTTTTGTTTTTTAAACCAGGAAGAAATTGTAAGAGTGTTACAGCAACCATAGGTACATTAGGTGAGAGAGAAAACCCAGGTCACCGTTTCAGTCCCAGCATTTTCTCAGGCAGAGGCACATTTTCCGCAGGGTCACTGGGTCTCTACAAGCAGCATTCTTTCTGCCAGGCACTTTGTAATGTGCAATGAACGGTATCATTTATTTTCATTTCCTCACACTTAATTGCATGCTTCTTGCTTCCAACATTAAGCCAGAAGGCAGGTGGCAGAAGCAATGAACTGAGCTGGGACTGTCATGTTATAGGCCATGCTCCCTCCCTTAAATACAAGCAGACTGTTTACAACCCAGCAGAAGCCACTGGGCTGGAAAAATGTTCTCTTCCTTTGCAAGTTCTGACGCTGCAGAAGCTACTATGAAGACTAACGCCCAACGAAGAAGAGGCACTCAATGGACTGTACTCTTCAGCAACACCGACCTAAAAGTGATGAAGATATTAATCCAATAATAGGTATCGAATCTAGTACATATCCTCACAAACCATATAAATCAACTGCTAGATGTTATGATGAGAGGAACAATTGGTCAGTGCACAGCTCTTGTTCAAACTATGTGCCTTCTAAATACTCTACAAATAATTTCAAGCAAATCTGTTTAAAATTGATTACCTAAAGGGACAGTGTAATGTAATTAAACAAGTTAAATATCAAATATATGTAATTATTATGTACATATGTAATTCTTTATAAGTCATTTAATAACATAGTCAAGATAGAAGATCATTTTCCTACCCTTGGAGATATCACAATATGATGCAGTTTTGTGGCCCAAAATAAAACTGTTTTATGTTGAGACAAAATAAATTTAGTTAACATCTTCCCCAAAATAACATACCCTTTTTTCCCTTATTACTGTCCTTAAAGATATATTTCATGCCACGTAAGTTAGGCGTCTTCAGTGATGTCACACATGTGTTGCTAATCGGATGTCCTTCGGAATCAGAGAATGAAAACCGCACTGCGATGGTAAAGAGGAGCAAATGTCACAAGAATCTAATTTCCTGAGGCAATTCCTTCTTTTGCCAGGAAAAAAAAGCAACCGTATTGTATGAAATGTGCATTTTGCTTACTGATAACTTTTATAGAAATGTGGCTTGAAATAATGAAAGTGAGGAAAAGAACAGGAGCCCCCACTCTTTTTCACTTCCAGTGGGACATCAGCACTGAGGCTTTTCCAAGTCTTTTCTCTTTTGCCCCAAATCTGGATTCTGGCTGCATATCAGGGCTTAAAAGTGTGAAGTATGCTTTTTCTCAACCCTCTCTCTATCCTTTCTGCCACTTCTGTATCTTCTCAGCTTACTGTTTTCTCTTCAAATTTTAGCCGTTGTTATGCCCCAGACCCCTCTACGTTAGTGTTTGATAAATGTCTATCTTCCGCCTAGTTTTTGTATGTCTTCTATTTAGGAATCTGCAAAGTTTTTTGTTCTTTTGTGTTTTTTTTTTTTTTTTAGGATTTATATAACTAATGTCCTGCAAAGTACTATCACTCGGTGATCATTTGTAAGGAAGTAAATACAATCACATATGTATTTACCATGTGTGTAAGAACTAGTGTCATGCTAGATCATAGTTTTACATGGGCATAGATAGCATTGTTTCCAGAATTTTGATGGTCTTTGATTAAAAAGGTTCTGTGATCAAACAAATGTGGGAAATGCTGCCCACCAAACTTCTTCTATGAAAATTCAAATGTACATGCAGTCCCATAGTGAAGAAATCTGTTTAACTTGGTGTTTTCCAAACTCACCTGAGCTTGGACTCTACTGTTTCATAAACTGTTAACATTTCTTGGAACACTTTTTAAGAAACATTGGTTTAGAAGCTACAAGGATAAGTAATTTTTAGACAATAATTTAAAAGCAATCAATAGTTACATTTATGAAATCACAGATAATAAAGCAAATCAAAAATATATTCCCAGGTATGATTTATGACATTAACAAAAATAATGTATTTTAATAACCATTGAAAATAATTACAAAGACTTGACTTTTTCCTATTCTGCACTGTCAACTTTAATTAGGCTGAAGTATTGTCTTTCATTAATGCAGCAGCATCAAAGATTTTCTGTTATTGGTAAAGTTTTTTTGATGGTGTTTGGAAAAACAAGCTGGCTGTTTATAATTTTGTTGTCAGTCTACATATTTTATGTTTTTGTGACTCTTTTCATGGCCTGTTGTAAAAATTTTTAATATAAACAAATCAAAGTCACTAATTTGTAATAGTTAGAAATCATTTCTGGTATCTTTGATGATGATTTTGAGTGTTTCTGATGGGAGATTTATTTATTCTCTATTCGGTAAACATCTATTGAGCATGTATTATGTGCCAGGCATTGTGCTTGGGCCTTGAATTCATCAGTGAACCAAAAGGTTAAGATTTCTTCTCTTGTGTAACTTGTATTCTAGTGGAGTTAGAAGTGGTGGTTGCTGGTAAATAATAAACATAATAAATAGGTAAGTTATATAATATAAAATATGTGTGAAGCAAAATGAAAAAGAGCAAGGTTAACAAATTAAGAAAGATGGAACAGGGTAAAGGGTGGCTTAATTTTAAGTAGAGTAGTCAACAGTAGTCAACTCTTTGAAAAGTTGACACTTAAGTTAAAACTTGAATATAAGAAAGTTTCAAATTGAGACCAGTGTTCTTTTCAGAGGAAGCAGGTAACACGCAGGCTAGGAGAGGATCTAGCATGACAAAGAAGAAGCAAATGAGGTAAATTGGCTAGAACAGAGTGAATGAGAGAAGGGAACAGGAAAATAGGCCGTTTTAAGGACTTTGGTCTCTAATAAAATGAGGAGCCACTCGCAGGATTTTAAGAAAGAATAATCGTGATTAACTCACACTTTATTAAAAAAAAAAATGATTTGCCTAAAATATTGACACTAGACTGTAGAAACACAAGAATAGAATTAGGGAGGCCAGTTAAGTGGCACAAAAGGAAAACCTAAAGAGGATGATGGCCTCAAAGCCACATGAAGAAAGTATTCTGATACCAGAAGGTGAAATCAAAGGAAAGAGAACTGACTACTGAATTTAGCAACATGAAGGTCTTTGATACTCTTGATGAGAGTGGCTCAGTTGGGTGGCCTATTGCACAAGACATTCCTAAAGGACTCAAAATACCATGTGAACACTGGTTTCCAGGCACCTTTTTCAGTTGTTAAAAAGCCCAAAATAACCAGCACAACATTGAAGAGAAGAACAAAATCAGAAGACTGACAATATCCAAATTAAGACTTGTTATAAAGCTACAGTACTCAAGACTGTATAGTATTGGCAAAAGAACAGATAAATAGGTGAATGAAACAGAAGAGAAAGTCCAGAAATAGACGCACAGAAATATAGTCAACTTATCCTTCACAAAACAACAGCAAGGGCAATACTATGGAGCAAATATAGTCTTCCAACAAATGCTAGTGGCACAACTGGAAATTCATATGCAAAATGAAAAATCTAGACACAGACCTTATACCCTTCACAAAAAATGAACTCAAAGTGGATCACAGATCTAAATGTAAATCACAAAACTATATAACTCCTAAAAGATAACATAGGAGAAGATATAAATGAACTTTAGTCAATGATGGATATAAATGAACACTAAAGGTACAATCTATATTTAAAATGTTGATAAGTTGCACTTATTTAAAATTAAAAATTTCTGCTCTACAAAAGACACTGTCAAGAGAATAAAAAGACAAGCTACAGACTGGGATAATATATTTACAAAAGACATATCTGATTAAAGACTATTATCCAAAATATACAAAGAACATTTAAAACTCAACAATAAAAAAAAACTCAATCAAAAAATGGGCACATTCCTTAACAGACACCTCACCAGAGAAGAGGTACAGACGGTAAATAAGCGTACGAAAAGATGCTGCACGTAATACGTCATTGGAGAGATGCAAATTAAAATAACAATGACATCACTATGTACCTATTACAGCAGCCAACATCCAGAACACTGACAACACCAGATGCCGGTGAGGATGCAGAGCAACAAAAACTCTAAAATGGGATGCAAAATGGTACAGCCACTTTGGAAGACAGTTTAGGGGGTTTTTATAAAAGTAAATACACTCTTACAATACAATTCAGCAGTTGTGCTTCTTGCTATTTACCCAAAAGAGTTAAAGACATATATCCACGCAAAAACCTGCACATGGATGTTTATAGAGGCTTTATTCATAATTGCCAAAACTTAGATGCAACCAGGTTATACTTCAAATAGATCATCTCTGATACATCAAACAGTGGAATGTTACTCAGCACTAAAAGGTGAGCTATCACGCCATGAAAAGACATGGAAGAACCAAAAATGCATATTGTTAGTGTAAAAGAAGCCAAACTGAAAGGCTACATACTGTGTGATTCCATCTATATGACATTCTGAAAGTAGCAAAACTGTAAAAAGATCAATAGTTTCTGGGGGTTGGAGGGGAGAGAAGGAAATATAGGCAGAGTACAAAGGATTTTTAGAGCAGTGACAATATTCTGTATGATACTATAATGGTGGCTATATGTCATTATACATTTTTACAAACCCACAGAAAATACACCAAGAGTGAAACCTAATGTCAACTATGGACTTTGGGTAATGATGTGTCATTGTGGGCTCATCAATGATAACAAATGTGCCACTCTGGTGGGGATGTTCTTAATGGAGGAGACTATGGATGTGTCATGGCAGGGAATGTATGGGAAATCTCTGTACCTTTCCTTCAATTTTGCTGTGAACCTAAAAGTGCCCTCAAAAATAAAGTCTTAATTAAAATAAAAAGAAATTGAGTCTGGTGCACAAAACTTTTCTAAAGGATGCAAAATATCATATGAACACTGGTTGCCAGGCATCTCTTGGCATCTACAGAGAAGTTAGGGTAAAATTAATGAACACGAATGATGTATATGGCGTTTTCTGTACTATTTACAAGGTGAAAACTACTTAAGAAATGCACCCCTTCTATATGGGATTTGAGGGTTAATCTCACATAAAATTAAGAATAAATAAATATGGCTTTAACTCATGTAAGGGTTATAAAAAGTACAGGAGAAGTGAAGATTATTCAGCATTCTTCAGAACCATAGATAGATTATACGCCGAGCGAGATAATAATTATGGGAGCATTTGTATAAACAATAAGCCATTTATTAGTTTCAGTGTGCTAATGGCTGAAAATAACAGCCTTAGTGTATTTCAACATGGGTCTATGAGGGTTGGAGGGTGGATTGTCCAATCCACCCTGTTTCATGTTGCATCTCCACCATCTCTAGTAAATAGTTTAAAGATTGCCCTCTCATCAGCTGGACAGTAGCTAGTGCTAGTGTGAATGTAAAATGTTGCATCTGATTTGAAAAGTATTCTGGCAGTTCTCCAAAATGTTAAGTATAACATTTGCCTTTGATGCAACAATTATATTCCCAGCTATATATCCAAGAGAATGAAAACACATGTTCACACAAAAACTTTTGTGTAAGTGTACATAGGCAGGTTATTCATGATAACCAAATGATAGAAACAACCCAAATGTTCATAAACTGATGCATGGATAAACAAAATAGGGTATATCCACACAGTGGAATACTATTCAGTCACAAAATAAATCATACCATGCTACAACACGAATAAACCTTGAAAACATTGTGCTAAGTGAAGGAAACCAGCCACAAAAGACTATATTCCATTATTTCATTTATATGAAATGTCCAGAAGACAAATCTATAGAGACAGAAAGTAGGTTAGTGGCTGGGGTGGATGAGGGAAGGAGGGAAAGAAGGAATTGGGGGTTGAGACTAAAGGATATAGAATTTCCTTTTGAAGCAATAAGAATGTTCTAAAATTGATAGTGATATAGTTGCACAACACTATGAATACAATACTAAAAACTATTGAATTATACAGTTTGAGTTAATTTTAGTTAATTGTAGGATATGTAAATTATATCTCAATACAGTTGTTATCAAAAATAATCAGGAGTGACTATTTAGTATCTGATAAAGTAGAATTCAGACCAAAAAAAAAAATTACCAGAGACAGAGGAACATTGCACAATAATAAAAGAATTAGTCCACCAGGAAAACATAATATGTACACATTAAACCACAGATCCTCAAAATACATGAAGCAAAAATAAATAGAACTGAAAAGAGAAATAGACAAATCAACAATTATAGTTGGGGACTTTCTATCCCACTGAGCTACTGATAGAAGTACTAGATGGAAATAGCAAGGATACAAAAAGCAGGAACAATGTAATCAACCAACAGCAACTAGTTGAAATATATAGAACACTGCAAACAATAATAGCAGAGTACACTTTTTTTTCAAAAGCCCATGAATCATTCACCAAGATAACATATCCTGGGCTGTAAAATGAACCTCAATAAATATAAATGCAGCCAGACACAGTGGAATGCACCTGTAATCCCAGCTACTCAGGAGGCTGAGGTGGTAGCATTGCTTGAGCCCAGGAGTTCAAGACCAGCCTGGGCATAACAACTAGATTCCATCTCTAAAATAAATAAATAAGTAAATATTGAAATCATACAGAGTATGTACTCAGATCACGGTAGGATGTAATTAGAAAGCATTAAGTAGAAAGACAATAGAAACTAAGCACATATGTCTTAGTCCAATTGTGTTACTATAAGAAATACCTGAAGTTGAGTAATTTATAAAGAAAAAGAAGTTTATTTGGCTCATAGTTCTGCAGGCTGTACAGGAAGCATGGCACCAGCATCTGCTTCTGGTGAGACCTCAGGAAGCTTCCACTTATGGCATAAGACAAAGGCAAGCAGAGGGGAGCAGGCATCACAAGACAAGAGAGGAAGGAACAGAGAGAAGAGGGGGATTCCAGGTTCTTTTCAATGATCAATATTCATGAAAACTAATAGATGTGAGAACTCACTCATTACCATGAGGACAGTATCAAGCCATTCACGTGGGTTCCACCACCATGACCCAAACAACTTCCATTTGGCCCCACTTTAGGAATCAAATGTTTTTTGTTTTGTTTTGTTTTGTTTTGTGAGACAAGGTCTTGCTCTGTTGCCCAGGATGGAGTGCAGTGGCACCATCATGGCTCAATGCAGCCTCGACCTCCTGAGTAGCTGGAACTACAGGCACATGCCACTATGCCTGGCTAGTTTTTGTGTCTTTTGTAGAAATGTGGTCTTGCTATGTTGCCCAGACTGATCTCAAACTCCTGGGCCCAAGTGATCCACCCCTACTCGGCATCCCAAAGTACTGGAATTACAGGCATGAGTCACCATGCCCAGCCAAGAACTGTATTTCAACATGAGATTTGGAGGGGACAAATACCTGAACTATATCAACAAGGAAATTAAAGACACACTTCCAAATACTCTATGTCCAAAGAAGTCCCAAAAGAAATGTAAAAACACACAGTAATGAAAATAAACACAAAATTATCAAAATATGTGGGATTAAACTTAAGTGATGCTGAGAGGTAAATTTATAGCAGTAAATGTTTACATTCCAAAAAAGAAAAGGTCTCAAATTAATACCCAAGTTCCTACTGAGATACTAGAAAAAGAACAAAATAAATAAACTCAAAGCAGGCAGAAGGGAGGAAATAATACCTATAAGAGCAGAAATCAATGGAATTGAGTAGAAGGGCACAATAGAGAAAATCAATGAAACAAAAATCTGGCCTTAAAAAATTAATCAAAATCTCTAGCATGACTGACGAGTCTAAAAACAGAGAAGGCACAAATCCTAACGTCAGGAATAAAGTAGAAGCTATCACTACAGATTGGGCAGTCATTGAAAGATTCGTAGGGGACTATGTTCTCATACTGATAGAACTATTATTCCTGTCTGTGTGTCTGTGTGTGTATCACACAGTAAATGAGAAAGACTGAGAGGAGCAAGTCAGTTCGCAACATGGCTGTGATGAAAATATCCGAGCTCTGTGGTAGAATGACCATGGCGTGACATAAGATAGAGTGATCAGGGAAAACCTCTACAGGGTTGATATTTAAGCTACGAGCTGGATGATGAGAAAGAGGAGGACCTGAGAAGACCTGGATAGAGAATTGTGTAGGCAGAGGTGATCGACAGTGCAAAGGCCCTAAGGCATGGAAGAGTTTGGTGTGTATGTTAAAGAAGAGAAGTGTGGCTGGAATCTAGTGAGCAGAAAGTCAGTAGTAGGAAGAATGCTCAACAAAGACCTCATCAGGTGAGGCCACGAGCAAGGATTTGAGTTTGTCTCTCTTGTAAAGGGGACATTCTGGGGATTTTTTTTTTTGAGACAGAGTCTTGCTCTGTCACCCAGGCTGGAGAGCAATGGCACAATCTCGGCTCACTGCAACCTCCGCCTCCCGGATTCAAGTGATTCTGCTGCCTTAGCCTCCCAAGTGGCTGGGATTACAGGGGCGTCCGCCACAATGCCTGATTTTTTTTGCATTTTAGTAGAGACGGGGTTTCACTGCATTGCCTGGGCTGGTGTCAAAATCCTGACCTCGTGATCTGCCCACCTAGGCCTCCCAAAGTGCTGAGTACAGGCATGAGCCACCTCGCGCAGCACATTCTGGGGAGTTTTAAATAGGAGAATGACTTGTTCTGAACTGTTTTGAAAAGATCCACTATGGTTGCTCTTCGAGGATGGATGGTGGAGAGACAAGAATGAGAAAGAGATGAGTGAGGGGCTGTTGCCATCGAGGTGGGAATGGCCTGGATGTGGCTTTTGGTCATGGAGATAGAATTAGACAGATTCAAACACATTTTAGTAAGTGGTAACCTTTCCCCGCCAACATTAAAATTTAGAATAAGGAATTCCATCACTCAAATTTTTTTCTCAGTATAGACTTACTAACAATAAAGTGAATGTTTTCACTTTTTTTTTTTGGTCTGCAATTATTATGTATTTTCTTGACTTCATCATGATCCACACTGGTAGAATGCCAAAAGAGAGGACGTGTAATAGGTATGGCATTTATTTTTAGAAAACATTCCAAAATATTTGAAAGAACATTTCACTTCTGTATTAATTTCAGCACCCAATCTAAGTAAAAATTTTTGTTTTTACCAAATTTATACATTTTTCCAAAACATCTGCTTTTCCACAATTGATTTGATTTTCATTTTTATTTTTAGCGAGCACTTTATATAATAAGACCAGCATCACAGTCATGAAAGTATTTTACATATCTAAAAGTTTGTTTATTTTAGCATTATCATTTTCAACTAAGGTTTATTTGATATTTACTTGTATGACATGATTGCATATATTAAAAGAATAAATAAAAATGACTGAAATGTATCAAAAATTTATGGTTTTCTGAGCAGACCTGCAGTTAATATTAGTGCTGAAAATAATGCTACAAACCTTTCAAATGGCAGTCATCAATGGAATGTTTTTGTTTTTGACAGCGTATGATTTTGTAAGTGATCTGGCTAAAGGCAGGAATGCTAAACATGTATGAGCGTTATCTTACTGAACAATAATATAAGTGTTTCTTAGTGGTTCAGACATGTAACTCTTCTGTCATTTAGATCAAGAGTGGAGATCTTACTTATCCTTATCTTGACTTCCTTGGATGTCACATGCAGGCATATAGCCTAAGACAACAGAAAGCTGAGTATTTATAGCTACTCTTAGAAATGATCATTTCCTACCTCCTAAAAGTACTAAAATTGGATGTAGTTACTGGCTTTCCCCAAAGCATGACACAGAGTTTTTCATGCATCACCAGTTCTGTCAGGTTCAGTTCTTTTGTCCATGAAGATAGAGAACGACTTCTCTGGGCTGCATATCAGAGCCAAAAGCTTAATAAACGACCAAATGACATTCTTATTATGTTTTAAGTGCTTTCCTTACGTTTCCTAATTCAATCATGCCTAACAGGAGGAAAATGACTTTCTCAGTTGGAAGTTTTAATTAATAATTATACTGAAGCAAAAACTTAGACTTTGATACATTTTAACACACACACAAACAAAAGTCTTGAGGTTGATTTTTTTCAGATTTTCACTATCGCTAAAAGAAAAATTCTCTTGAAAATTATCTCCACAATGAGGCTTTGTGTTCAACTGACACTGATAAGATATGACTGGTTAGAAAGAAACATTTGGCTGTGTTTTGTGTACACATTGGCAATCTGGAACCGTGTAGCTAAATTAAAGAAGAATATCCATTTCAAAAATGATGTTAACTCTTGTAGTCCCAGTCCGCGTTACTAATAGGAAAATCAGGGACCCTTGCTATATTATTCTTTTATTCATTAATTTGATACAGATTTATTGATATTTATTTACTGAAATGTTAAACTAGGTACAATTTCAGGCATTGAGCCGACAGCTCTGAATGAAGCAAAGTACTGCCTTCAAAAGTGTATATTCTAGAACAGGAAATATGTCAGTATGTAAGAGAAAAATCATAATCTATATTAAGTGATGGCGTTCACAAAGGACTTTGACTCCAATCTGACCCTAGCTGGACTGCCCTGAGAATCTGCTTAGAACTCTTGCCTCCTGGCAGACAGGCACACTCAGGAGGATGGGGGTTGCTGGCATCTACCTTCCCCATGAGTGCCTGATGATGGCTGCTGCCACCGCCATCTCAGCTGCAGCTGCCCCTTCAAAACTGCCCTCAGACCCAGACCGTTTGCTGGGCCACTGCAATCGCTGGCTCCACTCCCAGCTGCTGCTGGGGGCAGGAGCCATGGTGCTCTAGCTCCTCACCATGGGCCACAGAGCTCTAGGAGCTCTAGCCCCTGCCTACCTAACCAGCCTCATCTGCCTACAATCGCCCACCTGCACAGCCAACTTCAGCACAGTTTCCTTGCTTTACTTTAAACTCCCTTAGCTCATTCCCAAATCACAATCCCTTTCTCTCAGATTCTTAAGTGGCTAGCTCTTTTTCATTAACCAAACCTCAGCTCAAATATCACCTCTTCACAGAGGGCTTCTTTGGCCACATTGTTAAAATGTGTTTTCCCTTTCATATCACACTTTCAAGTTCCATTTTCCTTGTCATTATCTGAAATTACTGTATGTCATTGTTACTTGATTACTGTACGTCTTCCTGACTATAATGCAAGCTCTGTAACAGTGACCACGACTCTGTCCGTTGTGGTCACTGTTGCATCCCCAGCACTTGGAGCAGAGTCTGGGACATGCAGGCCCTCAGTATCTGTTTGTTGATGGAGTGAAATGAATGGTATCACACTCATTCTCATTCACGTTGAGTGTGAAGCATCTATGGTTCCAGAAGAACAAAGTTGAATAGAATCATACACATCAAAGAGGAAAAGCCTTCATTGCTTTGCTCAAGTCTGCATTCAAATAAGATGACCTTCTCCACCTCTCCTTCCAAAGTTTACTGACACTGCCAAGTATTTTTGACCTTAAGTTTTTATTTTTTCTTTTTTTTTTGGAGTGGGGAGGGGGATGGACTCTCACTCTGTAGCCCAGGCTGGAGTGCAG
Organism: Aotus nancymaae; assembly: GCF_030222135.1. Lineage (NCBI taxonomy): Eukaryota > Metazoa > Chordata > Mammalia > Primates > Aotidae > Aotus > Aotus nancymaae. The sequence continues at coordinate 10,455,351 of NW_026988450.1, read as the reverse complement.
TGGCGCGAGCTTGGCTCACCACAACTCTGCCTCCCAGGTTCAGGCAATTATCCTGCCTCAACCTCCTGAGTAGCTGGGACTATAGCTGCGTGCCACCACACCCAGCTAATTTTTATATTTTTAGTTGGGATGGGGTTTCACTATATTAGCCAGGATTGTCTTGATCTCTTGAACTTGTGATCCACCTGCCTTGGCCTCCCAAAGTGCTGCGATTACAGGCATGAGCCACAGCATCCAGTGACCTTAAATTTTTAATTCATTTTATAACACTGTATGAAAATCTTCATTTTCCTAGACAGAATAATGTATTTCCTTTTTGATATCCCACAGAACATTGTGTATATGTCTGCAAAGTAAAGCGTAGGTGATAGTGACAATGAAGTGAGAAAAGAGTAATTTCTAACTCATTGCTTCCGGGGAAATGCATAATACGTTAACTAGAAAGAGCCATTAAACTGTACAGTGGAACATCTGTTTTCAGGTTTGTCACCAAAAGGAAGTGACTATTTCCATCAAAGGGAATCACAAATTCCATTACCTTTAACTCAATGCACAGATCACTTAGCTTAAAGAAAAAATACTGCCACTAGCATGTTAAGTTCAAAAGACAGAATCACAGCATTCTTTCTAGGGTTTAAAAATGAGGCTAGCTAGAGTTGGCACAAACACAAGCAAAAAATAAAATAAAGTGAACATCATCAAAATTTAAACCTTTTGTGTATCAAAAGTTATTATCAAGAAAGTTAAAAGACATCCTACAAAATGGGGGAAAAAATGTGTCTTAAATCTGCTAAAGGTCTAGTATTCAGAATTTTTAAAGAATTCTTACAACTCAATAACAAATAGGAAAACAATCCAATTTTAAAATTGTGCCATAGACTCAGATAGACCTTTCCTCAAAGAAGATATACAAATGGCCAATAAGCATATAGAAAGATATTTAACATCTTTAGTCTTTAAGGATTGCAAATCAAAGCCATGGTGAGGTAATACTTCACACCCACTAGGGTATCTTTTTTTTTTTAATGGAAAATAGGTGTTGGTGAAGAGGTAGAGAAATTAGAACACTTGTGCATTGCTGCTGGTAATGTAATTGGCACTGCCACTGTGGAAAACAGTTGGGCAGTTTCTCAAAAAGTTAAATAGAATTACCATATGACTCTCAATTATACTCCTATGTATAGGCCCAAAAGAATTGAAAATGGGGTTTCAAACTCGTACTGGTACACACATTTTCACAGCAGCACCAGTCCCATTAACCTAAAGATGAAAACAACCCCAATGTCTATCGGTGGATGAATGAATCAACACTTGATGATGTATGCCACTGCACTCCAGCCTGGGTGACAGAGTGAGGCCCTGACTCAAAAAAAAGGACAAAAGATCCGTTTATGATGCTTATCACAGATATGCCTTAGACAAATGAAATAAAGGGAATAAGATACATGATATATGTAAACATAAAAGAAAGCTAATGACATTATTAATTTCAGACAAAGTATAATTCACAGCTTCCACTTGATCGATTTGACTATTGAAACTTGTGTATGCTTCATGAAGTTCTCGCGCTGTGTTTTTCAGTTCCATAATGCCATTTATGTTCTTTTTCACACTGGTTATTCTCATTAGCATTTCGTCTCACCTTTTTTCAAGTTCTTAGTTTCCCTGCATTGGGTTAGAACACACTCCTTGAACTTGGAGAAGTTTGTTATTACCCACCTTCTGAAGCCTGCTTCTGTCAATTCATCATACTCATTCTCCATCCAGTTTTGTTCCCTTACTGGTGAGTGAATGTGATAATTCACAGCTAAAATCAAAGCAACAAGAGGTATAGAAGTATCAAAAAATTATGTAACAATTATGTATAAGATATACTATATACCAAATAACACACTGTCACAATATTTGACTTGTCTTAGAAAATGAAACAGAAAACCAAATTTTGTGGGAGATGTTAACATGCTTCTCTTGGACTTTGTCAGATCAAAAAGGTAAACAGTGCAGACAGAATTTGGCCTCGTAATTTATGTCTGTATTGAATTTTATACTCTGCAAACCTCATACAGGTTTGCAGTTAGAAGCATATAGCCTATACATATAGCTACAAACCTGTATAGCATGTTACTGCACTGAATACTATAGGAAATTGTAACACAATCGTATGTGTATACAAACATATTTAAACACAGAAAAGGTACAGTAAAGATACAGTATCATAATTTCATGGGACCACCATTGTATATGTCATCCATAGCTGACCTAAACACTATTATGCAGCACATGATTATATTTTGTTTTCAAAAGTACATAGAATATTTGCAAAAATTTAGGTAGCAAACAAAGTTTTCAAATTTCAATTCATTCCACAATGATTTATACGGACAGTTGTGATGATTTGTTTTACATGCCAATTTCACTGGGTCAAGGGATACTCAGGAAGCTAGTAAAACATAATTTCTGAAAGGATCTGTGAGAGCGTTTCCAGAAGAGATTAGTATTTGCCTCAGTAGGCTCAGTACAGATGATGTGCCCTGATTAATGCAGGTAGGCAGCATCCAGTCCATTGAAGGTCAGGGTAGAGCAAAAAGGTGAAAGAAGAGTAAATTCTCTCTCCCTTCTTGAGCTGGAACATCCATCATCTCCTGTCCTGAAACATGGGAGCTCCCAGTTCTTCAATCTTCAAACTCTGGGACTTACACCTGCGGCCCATCACCACCACCACCCTGCCCCACCACCATTCACAGGCCTTCAGCTTCCAGCTGAATTATACCAGGCAGTTTCCTGGTCCTTCAGCTTGCAGAAGGCAGATGATGGGACTTCTCAGCCTCCATAGTCACATGAGCCAATTCCTGTAATAATTTGTGTAATAAATAGCAGAGCAGAGGGAAAACGTGAGGAACAGATCTGAGCTGAGAGCAGATCAATAGTTTCTTGGCATTGTTGGACATTCCTGCTACGTGTTTTTCATCGTTCTTGGTCCGTATGTTTCAGGTGTTCTAATCTATCACGATTTACTTAATTGCCTATTATTTTGTTTTTGTTTAAAGTCTGACAGTTTCTGGATAAATATTTGTGTTTTTTAAAAAAATTCATTGAGTTATTTTAGATGTATTAAGTATTTTGTGGCTTCTTTCCTCATCCCATATGCTTGTTCTATTAATTCAGGAAAATACCTCCTTTCATCTCATCCTTTTGAGATCATTTTCCTTCTGTCTGAAATATGTAATTTTTCTTTTTGGTCTACTCTTCTTATCAATAAATTCTCTTCATTTTTATTGGCCTGAAATGTCCTTTAAAAAGAAGCAAAAAAAAAAAAAAAACCCTCATTCTTGAAAGATAATTCAGGATTGAGAGTTTATTTTAATGATAGAGTGTTTCATTCTATCATACAAGTCTCTTAACCTCGCTTTTTTTTCAGATAGCTCTTCTAGTTTGCTACTTCTTTTTACAACTGCTTTAAATTTACTGTTTAACCAGTCTAGTCTCTATCTGCATGTATAGTCTCAAATTTCATCTCTATTTTTAAATCAAATCTTTCTAGTCAACTTTGGTAGTTTTATTTTCTTGGTCAAGCTTTTAATACTATCTTTTAAAAAAGGTATCTTATTGTTTGATATTTTTATCAGATAATGCTAACAAATAGTGATTAAAGATCTGATTCTATAGTTTCATGGTAGTGTGACTCACTCAGGCAGCTTGGTTTTTAATACGACTGGAGATGTTTCTGAGAATTTCGGCTGTGGGAATTCCTTGAGAGTACTTTTGAAATGCGTCTCTTCAGAGGAGATTTGCTTTTGCTTCTCTGTGTTGGGGTGTAAGGCAGCAGTCTCCAACCTTTCTCCACGAAGTTGGTGGCAAGTGTGGAGTGGGGGGCGTGGGGGAGACGCGGGGGTGGTTTCAAGATGAAACTGTTCCACCTCAGATCATCAGGCATTAGTTAGATTCTCATAAAAAGCGTGCAACCTAGATACCTCCCATGCACAACAGGGTTCACGCCCCTATCAGAATCAAGCTCCTATGCTATCACGCTCCTATCAGCAGGCCACCGCTGATCTAACAGGAGGCGGAGCCCATGCAGTAACGCCCACTCCCTGGGGTTGGAGACCCCAGCCATAAGACCTGAAATTAAGATTCTGTATTATGTGCTGCCTTGACATCTGAAACTTGAAGGACCTCAAATGGCCAAACTGTAAACCCCCTTCCCAATCCTACTCCTTTGGATAAGGTCCCCTAGCAAAAACAAACAAACAAAAACAAAAAACGGTACTTACCATCACAGAGACCAAGCACAAGGCCACCTATCCCTGAATGGCAAGCATCAGTCTCCTGCCAGTCTGCGGAATGATTCAAACTAACCAACCACAATCTCTCGCTGGAACCAGGGGTCACCTCATCCTCTTAATACTGCAAAGACTGCCTCCCACAGCCTCTCTGTGTTTACTCTGCAAGGGCAACCCCTATATGATCCCGCAGGGCACGAGGTCTTCCTCTTCTGTCTATGGTGGAGTGCGGTGCGTTCAGCCATCTCCATATCCCTAGGTTGGGAAACCCTCCCTCATGACAGAGTGAAGAGCCAGCAAATAAAACAATGGGCTTTGAGGGCATTTACAAACCTATAACACTTCAACCAAATTTCTATCTTGGGAGTTTGGAGACTTATTTACATGTAATATAGACACAGGTCTCAACTTCAGATAAGCGTAAGCAAAGTTTATACCTTCACCCGGGGAAACAGTTTTTTCTTCCATTTTTCTTCTTCTTTACTCAGACTCAAAGATAAGATAAACATAAACTCCACCATCTCTCTGTGGAGTGTTTTCCCTCTCTACTACCTAGGGTGGGTGTAGCCCTGTAGCACTTCCACCCTTTATATGAGGGTCTCTGATTTGACTCTTACCCCATCAGCACCATATTTCCTATCCCCTACACGGGACTTATTAAAACCACTCAAGGCATCCCCCAGGTAAAATACTAATTCCTGTGCTCACTTGCCCCATAATTTCTGATTTTCTTGCCCTTTTAAGCCTCTAAGGAATTCTTTTTCCTTGTCAGAAGCTCCATCACGCATTACAAATATTTCTGTTTGTGTATTTTACACAGCTGCTTTTTTTTTTCTATACCAGGAGGAGTTTTCTAAGCATTTCTCTTTATCTCACCCTCTTTCACATATACACAACCAGAATACAAAACTGAACTTGAACGTTTCTGCATGTGATTAAATGTTCTTCAAACATCTGATTATTACTGGTGTCACAGCATTTAATCATAGACCTTTAATCACAGAAATGCAACAATTCTATTTTCAGACATTATTTCAAAATCATAATATCTTTACAATTATAAACAGTGCTACAACTACAAGAAGATGTACAAAAATCTTTGTGCCACTGATTATTTCCTTAGAATAGATTATTGGATGTGTTATTATGCTGACAAAGGGTATGAACTCTTTTGAGCTCTTGATATATTTTGCCAAATTGCTTTCTAGAAAGGTTGTAGCAATTTACAATTCACTGCAGTGTGTTGGGTGAAAAGTGATGTATCATAGATGATTTAATGTGCATTTCCTGATTACTCATGAGGTTGAACATTAACTGAGTGTGTTTTATGTTTAACCAATTCCCTTGTAAGAGTATCAGGTGATTTTAATCATCCAATTTGGAGCTTTGTTCATTTCTTCACTCAAAATATTTGTGAATCTTATTCTAAGCATAGCACTGTGTTAAACCAAAGGATTAGCTCACCAGCTTGGCGTACTTCAATATGTATGGAATAACTGGCATACAAAGCAACAATTATGTACTGATGCAGAGAAATGTAGCAGCAAATGAAGGCTTCTGCTCAGCAAACACACTGCTGTACCAAAGAAGAGATCCTTATTTCACTGTCTGGAGTAATCAGAATGAGCCTTAACGTAATTTCATGCTTTCTCTTGGAAAGGAAAATACCATATTGAAATTTAACTTTAAATGATTTTTAATTTGGCTATTTTACAATTTATATTGTTCTTCCACCCCAGGGCTGTTTTGGAACCGTTCAGCACTTACTATTTGCGGTGCTGCATCTTGCTCAACACCGGTCTTGTTTCCATTGCTGTTGGGAGAAGATCCACTAATTGTCACCTAAAGGAAAGCTGAGATATGATTTAATGAACTGTTACAACTTAATACAACTGATAAAAATCATCAGCTTTTCTCTTAGTTCCATTTGTGTTTTATTTATAACATTCATATGATGCATTCTTAAAAAATTCTTCCCGTATGATGCCTCCCTTGAAACAGCCATTTATTTGTCTTTCTGTTACACTGTTGTAACTATTCATGAGAATTTATTATCCTGGCAAAGGCCGCTCATGGGAAAATGTGGCCATCTCAATGAAATTGGGTGATACACCCACCAGGATGGCCCTTCAAACCCCAGATAAACAGCTTTATTCCTCTTCATTCCCTTTATTTCCACAGAGGGCCTGTATGCAGGCAAGGATAAAAACATATGCAAACATCTCATTTGTCTGAGTGACCAGTATCAGAGGACTAATAGGAAAAAATCTATAGATTTATGTTATATAGTATTTATTTATATTTTAATATTATGTAGTATATATAAATGTAGAGATGCATTCGGTTGGTGCAAAAGTAAGTGCAGTTTTTGACATTAAAAGTAATAGGCAAAGGGCCAGGTGTGGTGGCCCTGTATTCCCAGCACTTTGGAAGGCCAAGGTGGGCAGATCACCAGAGGCCAGGAGTTCATGATCAGCCTGGCCAACATGGTGAAACCCCATCTCTACTAAAAATACAAACATCAGTAGAGCGTGGTGGTGTGTGCCTGTGATACCAGCTACTCAGGAGGCTGAGGCAGGAAAATAACTTGAACCCAGGAGGCAGAGGTTGCAGTGTGTTGAGATCGTGCCACTGCACTCCAGCCTGGGTGACAGAGTGAGACTTCATCTCAAAAAAAAAAAAGTAATGGCAGAAACTGCAATCACATTTGTGCCAACGTAATAATAAACAAACATTTACATTACATATGATTTTATGTATAATGTAAACATATAATGTAAAAATATAAGTTTATATAATATAGAAATATATACAAAATATGAAAATATAAGTGTATATCATATAATGTAAAACATAAGTATATAATATATCAAAATGTAAGTGTATATATACATCTATAATACATACTATATTTTATATAAAATATATAATATATTTTATGTATGAATATTATGTATGTACTATATATGTACATATAATATACAATATAAAATTTGGGGGTGTTGTGAGGGGGTGTGTATACACACATACATACACACATACATTTCCATTTAAAAAATAGAAGCAGATGACATTTAATACAGAAGAAAGTAGACTATATATTAAAACAGTTTTATTTAGGGAATAATTTTGTTCTGTGATGATAACTTTTGCACTGCTTTCTCAGTGCACTGGCTGTATGAAGGTTTCATTTACTTTGTAGGTTGCCAGAGCTAAGAAGTGTCTTTCCCAATCTCAATCACTACGGGCCTAATACGGTAGATGTGACGGTGGATCAGAGAACCCTACACCACTAAATCTTAGATTTGCTGAAAGAGAGAGAGGAAAAAGAAAGCCAAAAAGAAGGAAGGGAAGGAAGGAGGGAAGAAGGGCGAGAAGGATGGAAGGTGAATGGTCTGCAGGATGGCAGCCCTTCTGGCCCCAGCTGGGATTGCTTGTGTATCCATAGGCAACTTCGTGAACTTGGCTGTTTTCTTTCATTATGCTAGTATATGCTTGCTCTTATAGTGGTAGCAGAGCTCAAAAAAAGAGAATAGTTAGTTTAGTTAGCTTAGTTTTAAGCCTAGAACTGGTATTTAACACAGCCTGGTATTTAACACAGCGGTGTTCTTACACTGACTGTGTAGAAATAGAAATAAACTCTTCAGTTCTAGGCTTAAAACTGGCATGGTTTCCATCATTTTCTATTTTCAAAAGCAAATTCCAATATGAATCTAGACTTAAGTAATAGGAGAATGGATTCCGCCTCTTGCTAGAAGAAACTGCAAAGTTATATTGCAAGGAACATAAATTTTAAAAAGTTGAAGAATTGGAGCTATTTTTGAAATCTATCTACCTAGCGTAATTATTTAAAATAAAGTTTTGTACATTATACTCCCTAATCTTATTAAGTTTATGCATATTTATACATCTAACTTTTATAAAAACAAATCATGTTATAGATATTTACCTCCAGGTTTGTTATGTAAATAACTTGATGTGATCAGTATCTATCCAGTCAGTACATATAGCTAGATTATTCTTTTTGATGGCTGCATAGGATTTAATAAATCATTATGCTGCAATTTGATGAACCATTTACCTATGGATGAAAATACAGTTGACTTTTTTTTCCTATGGCAAGCATATCATTACAAACACATTTCAATACTCATAATTTTAATTGTAAAGCTTTGTTTCCTAGAAGGGTAATTTCTAGTTGGAAGGGTGTGTACATATTTCATTTTAACGGATGGTATTTACTTCATAGAAAGGAGCTAGTACTGGTGATATATTTGTCATAGTAATTCATGTTAGTTGCTGGAACAGATAACCCTAAAACACAGTGACTTAACACAAAGTCATATATAAATCAGGCTATCTTGGATAGCTCTACTCCGTGTGGTGACTCAGGAATCCCAGCTTCTTCTGCCATGTGCCTCTGCCACCTCAGAGGATGGGCTAAGAGTTCTTTCACTAGATCCTCTGATTCAATAAGTTGTCAAGAGAAGGAGACAACCTAAGGAAGATAACAAGAGATATTTTGAGGCCAAGACTTGAAGTGGCTTATTTTCTTCCACCTATATTTCTTTGATCAAAATTCAATTAAATCATCCAATCTAACTAACTACAAGGCTGGGAAATGTAGCTTTCCTGTTTGCCCAAGAGTAGGAGCAGTATTGGCTAGCATCTGGGCAGTGTGTGCCTCTGATGATGATATGTTTTCTGTAGGTGATATTTCTATTATCTTTATTATTATTTGGAAAATCCTGAAAAACTTAAAAAGGAATAAAGTGCAAATAATAATTCCAGAACAGCCTCCTGGTACTTAACACAGCTGTGTTCTTACACTGACTGTGTAGAAAGAGAAAGAAATAAACCTACCCCCTATGCATTTCAGCCCAGGCCTCGTGCTTCATCTGAATTGTGAATAGGGAAGCATGGAAGACCATCATTCCAGATCTTTTAAAATTAGAAAAGGAATCAAATATTCTCTATCCATTCCCTCCCAACCCTAGAGGTAAACATTGTTAATGATTTGGGGTTTATCCTACTTGGTTTGTTTCTGTAACATGCACCTAGTGTTTAATAAGTATGTGTTGATCTGTGTATACCCCTATATGTTATGAGCTGAATTGTCTTCCCAAACTTTATATGTTGAAGTTCTAATCCCCACTGTCTCAGAAAATAACCGTATCTGGTGACAGGGACTTTAAAGGGATACAGAAATTAAAATGAGTTTATTGGGGTGGGCCCTAATCCAATATAACTGGTGTCTTTCTAAAAACAAGTTAGGACACAGGCATAGAGGGAAGACACAGAGAAAAGAAAGCCATCTACCAGCCAAGGAGAGAAGCCTCAGAGGAAACCAGCCCTGCAGATACCTTGATATCAGACTTTCAGTCTCCAGAGCTGTGAGAAAATTCATTTTTGTTGTTAAAGTCACTAAGTAAAAGTCACTACTTTGTTATGGCATCCCTACCAGACTAATACACCACACATAATTACACGTGAAATATGTGATTTCAAACTCTTTCACAACTACCCATTTACATAAATGTTTCTCCTCCCTCCTTCTTTCCTTCCTTCCTTCCTTTCCTTCTTTTCTTTCTTTCTTCCCTTTCTTTCTTTTCTCTTTCTTTCTTTCTTTCTTACTAGAAGTAAATATTTTTTAAGTTTTCGGCTATATGTTTAAAATATCGAGGGGGTAGTGATTTCACTTTCTCAAATTCTAGTGAGTATTAGAATTTTTCCATGTTACTGATCATTTATTTGCATTTCACCTTTGCTAAAAATAACTGTCATTTATCCATTTTTAAAATAATATTTTTAATTTAATGAAATTGTTTGTATATTACAAATCACAATTCACTGTTATATATGTTGCAAAGGTTTTCTCCCAATCTGTCATTTGTATTTTGACTTGACTTGGTTTATGGAATGGTTTGATTTATAGATGTTTCACATTTTTCTATTTCATAATTCACTTCTACTTATTAGATGCTGTGCTGTATGCCGCAGGTCATTCCATGATCCAAAACTCAAAATACTTGTTCTTGAAGGTCAGAGATGGTGGCTCATGCCTGGAATCCCAACACTTTAGGAGGCTGAGGCAGGAGGATCCTGGAGCCTAGAAGTTCGAGACCAGCCTGGGCAACATAGTGAGACCCCATCTCTATAAAACATAACAAACATTAGCCAGGCATGGTAGTGCACATCTGTAGTTCCGGTTACTTGGGTGGTTGAGGTGAGAAGATCACTTAAGCTCAGGAGTTCAAGGCTGTAGTGAGCTATGATTGAGGCAAGGCACTGCACGCTCTGCATGACAGAGTAAGACCCTGTTTCAAAGTAAAGAAAAATAAAAGAATCCCTGTTGTCAAGAAGATTATACACTCTTGGTTGGTTGAGAAAGATGCATATGGAAGACATCATAAAAGCAGAACAAACACTACCTCTGGGGCAAGGAAGTGAAGAAGGGCTTCACAGAAAGAAGAAGAAGTTATGGAGCATCTTGAAACATGAAGTGGGCCAAAAAATGTCTAGTGTTCTAGATATGTTTATTAAGCTGCCCAGCCCCATGGGATCTTAAATGGCAGCCTCAGAAGTATTCCTTTATTTATTTGACTGCTGATGTTTATGGATAGTATGGTGGGGGAGGAATTGCAAAAATATTAGACAAAAAGGAAAGGAAAAGTTGATCTATTCTCAGGCTTTCAAGAAAAGCTCAGGGCAGAGCAGCCTCAGCACAGTGGCAGGAGCCCAGCTCTGGTCTCTTGGTCTCACTTTCTCCCAAATGCAAACACCTTAACCCAGGACCTGCACAGGTAGATGATGAACCTCGGCCTTCACCAATCCTGCTAGACTTCTTTGGCCTTGTCACATCCCTCAAAAGTACTCAGAATACTACATGCACATGTGGCTGTGTGCTCTGAAGTCACCCTGTGTCACTTTGGCCGTGCGTGTGAAAAAGCAGCTTTGCATAGTGGAGAAGCAGGCACCTGCAGAAGCAGCCAGGGCTAGAATTACTGCCAGCACTTACCTGCTGTGGGACTGAACCACTTTTATGCCTCTGGTTCTCCAAGAAACTGGGATTAGTAATAGAGTCCACCTCATGGAGTAATGGGATAATAAATTTATGGAGCTTAAACCACTGCCTACTATTAGTGCTCAATAAATATTAGAATTATTTGCCTTTGTGAGTCTTGCTACCAAAAAGTATGCATTGCACTCTTAATAGCATCCATATCTTTTTTTTTTTTTTTTTTAAGACAGGGTGTCACTGTGTTGCCCAAGCTGGAGTACAGTGGTGCAATCATAGCTCACTGCAACCTGGAACTCCTGGGCTCAAGTGATCTTTCTGTCTTGACCTTCTGAGTAGCTGGGATTACAAGCATGTGCCACCATGCCCAGCTAGTTTTACCTTTTTTTTTTTTTTTTGGTAGCAACAGGGTCTTGCTATGTTGTTGCGGCTAGTTTAGATTTCCTGGCCTCAAGTGATCCTTCTGCCTTGGCCTCTCAAAGTGCTGAGATTATAGGCATGAGTCACCATGCCAGCCTGCTATCCTTGTGTTATAATGAGGAAATTATGAATTAGCTAGATGAATTCACTCCCCAAAGCCTGGTCAGTAGCAAAACTAGTATTTAGACCCAGGTTGGACCTCAGAGCCTGACTCTTAATCCTACACTGTCCTCTCCCATCCCAAAAGCACACACACTAGCCAACAGTATGTACACGGTTTTTCTACTTCCCTGGCAGAAATTGTTGGTTGCATTGAGGTAATTTTAAGATAAGGAGAGCAAAGCTAGACAGAGCCATCTAAAAAAAGGGGGAGAATTTTTTTCTGAATATATTCTTAAAAGTTTGTTTAGTTATCCACATAAATGAAATCTTAGACCTATCTTTATTGGCAAATACCCATAAATCAAAATAAGGGCAAACTATCTCACTGAAAGTTTGGTGAAATGGAGCCTGAGATCATTCTCTGCCTTGAACAGGAGGCCCACATTCTTCTAGCCAGCCAGGGAGTTAGTGCATCTGCCTGGGAGCTCCCATGAAGCATCACAAAGCAGTGGTCAACCTGGTTGGTATTTCTCAATTTCTGTGCCATTTCTTCTGTCTGATCACTTAGCAATGAGCATTATTGAATTTAATCTGTAGTCTCGGGATCTTGCCAGAACCTAAAATTCTCAAATATTTTAGAAAAGAAACTGTAGACTGGTTTTTAAAGTCAAAAACCTACTTAAGGTATTCTTAACAGAGACATGTGGAGCTGGAAGGGAGTTCTTGATCAAGATGATGGTGAAGATCGGCATGTTAACTGAAAACACCAAATGGTAAAAATGATAAACTCATCTGCACGTAAGGAAAAATCACATATCAGGAAAATGTTGATCCTGCTATCAAAGGACATTGTAAAAGAGACTTTCTACTTTCTGTCCTCCAGAAAAAGCCCAGACATTACTTAAAAATAGGTTCCAATATATCCCAAAATGCAAATGGAAAATTCCATGCTACCTCATTGGTTCACTCAGTTCTTTCTCATATTCTATAACTGAATAAACATAATGCTTCCAATTAGAACAAGTGGTTACTTTATGTGGGAACCAACGAAGTTAACGTTAATTTCAGACTCCCCTACTGGATTTCAAGTCTCAACAATGAAGAATGTTTTGCTATGCCCTTACTTCCTCCTGCTTGTTGGAGCCCATAGGCCCAGAATAAAGATCTGATCTCCAAACCAAGCTTATTACAAATCCTACATCTTTAGCTCTTAATACAGTACATCCTTGCCACCTTTGAGCCACTTGTGGATCTTCCTATTATAAGGTATGCATTGCACTCTTACTGGCATCCTTGTCTTATAGATGAGGAAACTGAGGATCAGAAAGGCATATTCACTCCCCAAAGCCTGACCAAAAGCACAACTTGTATTTACACCCAGCTTGGGTAGATTTCAGAGCTATTGTCTAGGTCTTCAAGTTGGGGACACACACTCTAACAGCAGATAGTAAGTTTACATCTACATGTTTATACATTTGTGCATGTACATCCTGAAAGAATTAAACTAGCAAATAGATGATAAGGTCATCATAAATTCACAAAACAAATGCCCTTATATATGTTCCTACTCCTTGAAACTAGTGTCACAATAAAAACTTTTTTTTTCTCACTGTCAGGGAGAAAATGTTAGGTCTCTTCAGGACAATTTTTATGTTTCTGCAATTAGAGTGAAGTTCCATAGCTGGACCAACAAGTTTGCAATACATATTCTATCTTCTGTCAAGGCAACCAGTCCAGGAGTTTAAAGCACAGTAAACTGTCTGTATTCAAACCCTGGCTCTACTGCTTACTGTGATTGTGTATGTCCTTGTTATAATTATTTTGTTAACATGTTGTGAGGAGAAAGCTGTTTGAATTTATTTTTAGCTCAACTCAATTAAACAAATAATTATTGAGTACTTGTTATTTTCAAGTTGTTCTGGGCATTACAGGGAGCTCAGAGATGAACTGGACATAGTAATACTTCCCCTAAAACTTTTTGTCTAGCTGAAAAAGGAGGATGGGTGCAGTAGCTCATGTCTGTAATTCCAGCACTTTGGGAGGCCAAGGTGGGGTCCCTTGAACCCAGGAGTTCGAGACCAGCCTGGGTAACATATGGAGATCCACCCCCCACCACCAATCTCTATAAAAATTAAAAAAAAAAAAAAACTTGGCATGGTGGTGCACACCTGTGGTCTCAGCTTCTGGGGAGGCCAATGTGGGGAGATGACTTAGGCCCAAGAGGTCAAAGTGCAGTGAGCCATGACCTAACCATTGTACTCCAGCCTGGGTGACAGAGTGAGATCTTGCTTCTAAAAATAAAAGAAAGAAAGGGAGGGAAAAGATAGAATAAAATATATATAACTGTAGTGCAGGGTGAAATATGAGAAGTCCCATCAAAGGATCACCAGCAAGCATGCCAGTGAATAAGAAAGGTGAGAGCTCAGGTTGGTTGGAGCAGGAGAGATTCCAGAAAGGCAATGGCAGTTAAGAGGAAACAAGAAGTCAGAGGATGACAGGAGGAAGTGGTACCTGGGACTCAGAAGATAGGAAAGAGACATAGAAATGGGAGGTATTGGAAAATGACTTGGAGTTGGAGTTACGGCAGCAAATGGTCATACAGGAGAGGATGTAGAAAAGCATTTGTGGACTTGGAGTCTAACACCGTGTCTGGCATAAAGTGAACACTCAAGTAGTGTTTGTCGAATGGATGGCTCGCTTATTGAGGGAACAGATGAATGTCTTCCATTCCCTCCTGGAAGGTACCCTATGACTCCATGCTCCCTGGAGTTCTCTTATTTCTGTTTCTTTTTTTCTTTTTTTCTTTTTCTTTTTTTTTTTTTTTTTGTCATGCTGCTTTCTATCTGTTTGTTCTCTTTTTATGGATGTGCTCCAACTATTTATCCACCAAGACAAATAAAGTAGGACCCCTTCATTCAAAGGCTTCACAATGTAATAGGGAGCCAATTTATAAAGCTCCAAGAAAGTCAAGTAAGGTGAGGAATAGAGTGCTCAGCGAAACTGACAGTTAGAAATTAAATGGAAATCTTAGAGGAGTTTCAATAGAAAGTAGTTCAGGAGCAGAAAACCAAACTGCTGTGGGTTGAAGGAAAAATGGGTGCTGTGAAGTAGAATAGGTGGAGAGTGAATTCAAGAAGGTTAGCAGCAATAAGGTGGAAGGATATAGAGCTTCATCTGGAAGGAGAAGCAGTAATAACATTTGTTATAGTTGAGAGAGGTCAGTGTTGAGGGGAGGGATATGGAAAAGGTGAGTGCTCTTCAGGCCTAGAACCTGGGAAAGCATAAAAAACATTGTCTTTTCCCTCAATGAACTAACTGTTTATTGTAGAAAACACACATGCAAATTGATCAGAAAGGTGTAGTCTAATAGATGATGAGAGCAGCCCAGAACATGAAGAGTTGGAGGGTCTGGGAAGCTTTCCTGAACAAAATGATGATCTAATGTCCAAGTTTATCCATTCTCCAAGAGAAATAAGAGCTTTTCGTGCCAAGATCAGGGAAAAGGGCACACTAGGTAGAGGAAATAACGGAAACAAGGCGGAGAAATACTGCAAACATGAGCATTAACAGCATTTGTCAGACGTTTTCTCCCAGTCTGTTAAATGAATTTTCATTTCATTAACAGTGTCTTCTAAAAAGCAAGTTCTTAATTTTTCTACAATCCAATTTAATAAATTGCATTTTGTCTCCTAAGGAAGCTTTGCCTAACCCAGATCCTGTATTTTCTTGTATTAGGTTTATGGTTTTCACTTAAATACATATATGTGCTCTGCTAATTTTTGTATGTGGTATGAAGTAAGGATTTGCTTTTGCAAATAGATAGCTAATAGTTTCAGCAGAATATGTTGAAAAACTACCATTTTCCCATTGAGTTACCTTGGCATCTTTATTGAAAATCAGTTGACCATGTATATGTGGGTTTATTTCCAGACTTCTGTTTAATTGATCTATAAATCCTTACATCAATATCATGTGGATTTCTTTATTATAGCTTTAGAGTAAGTCTTAAAATCAAATAGTAAAATTCTCCCAATTTTATTCTTTTTCAAAAGTGTTTTGGTTCTTTGCATTTTCATAAAAACTTTTAAAATAAACTTTTTAAGTTTCAACAAGAAAGCCTAAGATTTCTATTGAGATTTCATTGACTCAGTAGATCACTGTGGGCAAAATGACATCTTAATTATACTGAGCCTCCATACAATGAACACAGTATATCTCTATTTATCATGGTCTTCTTTAGTTTCTTTCAGAATTGTTTTATAATTTTTAGTGCACAAGGCTTGTATATATTTTGTGGAATTTATTCCTGTTTGATATGGTTGATGCTATTATAAATGATGCATTTTTCAATATCTAATTGTTTGTCATAGTATACAGAAATGTAATTATTTTTGTATACTGACCTTAGATTCTACAGTCTCTCTTAACTAATTTATTAGCTTTAGTAGCTTTTTCTTCCTAGATTCTGAAAAATTACTTACATCCAAAGTATAATAAGAACTTAGGTAACTCAGTAATAAGTGGACAAACAATCCAATTTTTAAAAGATAAATGTTTGTAAAAGACTCTTCCTAATATTAAATGACTTGTCATTATACATCCACTAGGATGCCTGAACTCGATAAACTGGTAATGCCAAGTGTTGGCAAAGATTTGGAGACACCAAAACTCTCATACATTCTTAGTGGAAATGAAAAATGGCAGTCACTTCTGAAATCAGCTTGGCAGTTTCTTGTAAATTTAACATGAATTTACCGTACAATCTAGCAGTCACATTCCTAGATATTTACTCAGAATAAATGGAAACATGTCCATACAAGTGTTTGTACTTGGATTTTTATAGCTGCTTTATTCATAATAATTAAAACAGGAAAGACCCTACATGCTCCTCAACCAGTGGATGAATAAGCAACATTGTATTATATTGATAGTCTAATATTGCTTAGTAATAAGAAGGAGCAAACTGCAGATGGACATGACAACATGGATGAATTTCAAACACATGCTAAGGAAAAGAAACCAGACATAAAAGATAATATATTGAATGATTAGATTTACAGAACATTTTGGAAAAGACAAAACTAGAGTGACAAAGATCAGGTCAGCAGTTTCTGGGGATAAAGGAAGACTGACTCCAAAGGGCTTAAGAAAAACTTTGTGAAAAGATGTAGGTTTTCTTGCATTGTGATTGTAGCAGTGGTTCACAAATGCATAAATTTCTCAAAATGTACCACATTTGTACATTTAATATCAGTGGTTTCTTATAGGCAAATTATTCCTCTCTTTCAAAATAAGTCATAAGTCATGGTGAGTTTAACTTAGTATAAGTATAGGTCCATAATCTCTTATCTGACACCCTATGGATAAATGTGTTTTGAAATAAACATTTTTTTAACTTTTGAAGTTTTACAGAATATTACATAAACCCTATTTAATGTCAGATTTGAGGTAGTACCCAATAATGGAACAGTAATATTCCTGCAATAAAATATATGAACATACACTGAGTAGGATCAATAAACTCTAAAGAGCCTCTTGTCAGTTGAGATTAAATGATGTCTCTAGATTTTGCTGCCAGTGTGTCATGAAACAACTTTAAGTTTTCAGAACTTTTTGAATTTTGAGTTACAATTTAGGGGTTGTGGCCCTGTTTAAGTAGTTTTCTCTAATTTAAGATACTGAGGTTGGGGCTGAGAGGAAAGGGATTGTGAGGCTGGAAAAATATGAAGCTAAAGAGAGAGATCACAGAGGGTAACAATACACAATTTAATATTTTTCTAGGTATATTTACATTCAATAGCTACTAAAATAGATTTACAACATTTTGGAAAAAGTCGTATCTGCTCTCTCCTTCTATAGTAAGTAGTTCCTGCAATTGTTTATGGAGTCCTTACTGTAATGAAAATAGTGTGTAAAAATCCCATTGTTCATAAAATATTATAATCTGAATATGCCAAAATTATGTCTTATATTAAAGCTCTTCAAGACTCCCCAACAGAGAGTTCCAGCTCTTCAGTTAGAAGGACAACGTTGCAATGATCAGAACCTCTCCTGTGTCCTCTCACGACTCTTCTCCATCTGTCCCCTTCCTGCTTCCACCCCAACACCTTAAAAATTTCAGCAAATACCCAATTGATCTAGTTGCTCCCAAACTTTTGTTTCTGAAGCTTCTCCGACTTGGTTCATGCTCTTCTCTTGGCCTAAGTGTTGTTTTCTCTGTTTATTCTTTAGCTAATATCTACTCTAGAGATTACAAATGTGTATAAAGGCGACACAGAAAACATAAATGGGTAAAGCAGCCATGAGCAGGAGAAGAAAGGGGAAGCAATGGAGGATCAACAGCAACTAACATACATTGTTACTCACAGCACCTGACATACAGAAGGCTCTTAACAATGGTTTGTTTAACTATAAAGGTGATATTGAACTATAAAAATACAGATGGGGTAACATAGAAAATATAAGACTTCCTAAGCTGTCTTAATGCAGTGCAAGTGATTGTATACTGTGACACCTTGAATCTGCATCAGTAGCATCCTAAATTAACTCTGGCTGAGACCAAGAAAAAATTTGCTCAGAGGGAACAAAGATATTGTATGCTCAGGGAAAGGAAACAAAAAGAAAAAAAAGAAAAGAAAAAATTTGCTAACTCAAGTTGTTGTCTTAGCTTGGGCTGTTATAACAAAATACCATAGAATGGGTGAATTTTTCTCACAGTCCAGGAAGCTGGAAGTCACAAATTCATTTTCTCACAGTCCTGGAGCCTGGAAGTCCAAGATCAAGATGTCAGCATCACGTGTTTCTGGTGTGGGCCCTCTTCCTGGCTTGTAGATGGCCACCTTCTGTGTTTTCACATGTTGGGGAGGGAGAGAGCAATCTCTCTAGCATCTTTTCTTATAAGGGCACTAATTCCACCCTGGTAGCCTCATCCTCATGACCTCATCTATACCTAATTATCAAAGGCCCATCTCCAGATACCATCACATCAGGGGTTAGAGTTTCAGCATGTAAATTGAATTTGGAAGGGACAGGGACACAATTCAGAAGTGGTCGTCTTTTTGCAAAGAGAAATATTTAAGGAACTTATGATACATGGGGGCCGTATATCCTATAGAAGAGACTCAAAGTCCGGTTGAAAGTCCTGCCCCTTCCCTCTAGGAGCCTATAATCAGTATCATACACATTAATAGAGACAGGCATATTCAAAAGCCATTAGGAATAAAATGGAAACATTAAAACAACACATGGGTAGATAGCTAATCACCTTATGTAAAGGTCAAACATAAGTGGATTTTTAGTGAAAGGAAATAGTATCTATTCTTGGGGAAGATCATGTAGAGGGAGGGTGCAGAGTCACATTTACCCACTCAACCCTGGGAGATTTCACAGGAGAAGTCAGAATTCAACAACAGTCATTAGTCTAACTGGGAATCTGGGGTGTTTCTTGTTGTCTTAAAAATGTGTGAATTTTGACTTAGTGAATGCTGTGCATTAAAATATAGTAAGACAGGAGGACTCCCTTTATCTTTCGCTTTGAAATCATCCTAAAGGACCATCCCTGTCATGTGAGACTATTCTTTTACAAAGATAACACTCTAAAAATATATTCGTTATTTTGATTTTTAGTTTTATGTCATATCTTAAATTTTGCCTGCAAAATCGGATGTGTTATTTTTGTGTGTAATGAAAATCTTTGAAAATGTTAATCAACAAGTCATAATATAAAGGGAAGCATTAGTTGACTTCAAAGAACTGTAAGAAATTATTTAACACACATCTGAATGAACTTCCCTATATGTTATCCAAAATTTATGAGTACGTGTCTTTTAGATAATCAGGGCTAAGTTGAGACTCTTGGATCACTTGATTTTATATAAGGAAAGCATACTCAAGAAGGGTGTCAGTGGATGCACAGGTGACTTCACAAACTTTGGTCACTGTGATTTTTAAATTAGTTCTACTGAAAGCCCACACCTCTCCTGTGGCAATACCTTTAAGCTTACACTAGGAAAAATTCTTTTCATCTGAGCTAAGTCCTCCATGTTCTAGTATTACAATCCAATTCCTCATGTAGTATCTTTAGTGAAGATGTTCTTTCCCTGTTGCTTGTGAAAGAGCTCTGGATATATACGATCTGAAGACATTACATTGCCTCTCAGTATTGTTCTCCCTAGACAGGCCCTTTAATCTTTCTTAAAGGTCTTATTTTCTGATCCTTTAATCATCTCTGTGGTAAGAAATTTAAGTTCCCATTCCTCTTTGTCTCATTCTGGATGTGGGCACTGACTAATATAAGTCCTGTGAGCTATCTATATTTTTCCATCTCAGCATTACCTTTGCTGTTTAAATTGAAATGTTGCTGTTCACTCATCATTCCTTTTCGAAAACAACAATATCAAAATATGGCTGTGAATCCATTTCCAAATAAGATGTAGAGTGTACAGATAAACCAGAGTTATCCTTCCTTTGTATTACTCTGGTTCTCTTTTGGGCCCCACTTCACAGAAAAATATGAGCCTTGATTATCCATTTTCACCAAAATAGCATTTACTAAGGCAGGAATATTAACTCAGGTAAGCAAAATGATTGTTCCTTTCATCTCAGCAATTCCACACCTACTCCCCTACCAATTGACTTTTTATAGAATATTAGTTTGCATTAAAAAATCCATTTAATTGCATTGGAAAAACACTTCACCGCCACACTCCAGGCCGATACCATGTTGCAGCTGCTCCTATTTAAGGGGTAATTGTAGCCTCACTCTTCTACAAGGAACTAATTCTGATTTTGAAAGGATTTGTCCTCACAGTTTATCCTGATGAGAGAGGACTGGATTATTGCCGTGTAAAATAGCTGAATAGTCCTATTATGGCTATTATGTCACAAATGTTGTGAGTTGTTGAAGATCAAAGTACTGTACCACACTCAATGGTGAAATGTACAAGCATGGCACACTTCCCAAATTATGTAAAAAATACTGCATTTTATGAGTCATTTAGTACCATGTGAGCTAACCATGGACCTGTATCATTTCCTTCAAACTTTCCTCATCATTCTGAAATCCTTTATTTTCTGGTTGAAAGACTTACAGTCTAGTCATTTCTCACTAGTCTCCCCAGGAAATAAAACTTCAGTACTCTGCGTTCTTCCATTGAAAGACATTACTTATTGCATATAATTCCATTCTGAATTTAAATTACTTTAGAAAAATGTTAAATAACCCTGGACAACAGTAAATTCTAACTGGTAAATTGAGAACATGTAAACATTTCCCGTCAAAACCATTAATGATGTCTTTTTGAATCTCAAATGTATAGCACTCCAGATTGGGTAGATTTTAAAGAAACAAACAGCTTCTTCACCCCGAAACCTTGTTGGGTACACACATGTCTAATGAGGCCTTAAAATCCTAGGTGGGCCATATGAGGTGTAAAATGAACGGTATTTTAAAAGAATGAGGCTTTCTTTTCCCTAGAAATATTGCGACATCAGCTGTCACTGGAAGGCCAGTGAAGGGCAAAATATTAATTTAGTTATACAATATGGCATACTTTGATTTTAGTTTTAATATCTGACATTTCAAAATCAACCCCTCTATATGACATTTCATTCTTGTGTACATCTATAGAGGGCTTCAACCCTTGAAGAAAAACTAACTCCAAAATCTAACAAAAAATGCCTGCCAGGAAATACTATGGTTTGTTGAATAATTTTTACAAGACTCTTGTAAATCACATATAGGATTAACTGTCTAGAAGCTATTTCCCCCAAGGTAACACATTCTGTATATGATTTGAAGACATTACTACAGATTTAGGACTTTACCTACATAATACAAAGAATCAGTAGACATAAAATGTGGTCACTGAAAACAAGTACACATTTGAAAACATAACAATTTGTGAAACTATAATTAAAATGAAGATGGGCAATGTTGAGGCAACAAAATCAAGTGTTCTGTATGGTTTGTAATTACTGATGAGGCTTTCCAAAGTAATCTGGAAAATTAAATGAGATAGTGACATTCAATGTAAAGAAATTAGGACCAGGTCTAGGACAAAGGAGGAATTTCACAAGTACGTATTGATAGCATTATATCAGCATTAGTAAAATGATGTTTTGTTTACGGGCACTCATTTTCTGGTAACTAGAGTATATAAAGTTCCTAGGTCAGATGAATAAACTGTAACCTGGACCTTTACAATTCATGCATGTTTACTAAGAGTAAATGGGCAAATTGCCAACTCCATCTCCAAAAGACAGAGTGGGTGATGTCCTACACTTTCCTAGACTGTTCACATTTAGGAGTGGTGATCCTTGATGTCCTCTTACGGGGACCAACACAAAGTGACAATCAAGCCTATACACTAAAACTTCATGCTTTTAACATTTCCTTTGTTAAGTAATCTTTCCTTTAGACTACCTTATCTTTCCTTTTAGGCCAGTGGTTCTTAATCTTTTCTGAAAATTAAAGCCACTTGAGACTATTTTTTTTTTTTTTGAGACGAAGTCTCGCTCTGCTGCCCACTCTGGAGTGCAGTGGCACAATCTTCCACCTCCCAGGTTCAAGCAATTCTCCTGCCTCAGCCTCCCAAGTAGCTGGGACTACAGGCGTGTGCCACTATATCTGGCTAATTTTTTATATTTTTAGTAGAGATGGGGTTTCACTGTGTTAGCCAGGATGTTCTCAATCTTCTGACCTCATGATCTGCCAGTCTTGGCCTCCCAAAGTGCTGGGATTACAAGCAAGAACCACCGCGCCCAGCCTGAAGCCACAGGAGAGCTTTTAAAAATTCCTATGCCCAGGCCCTATCCAAAAAGAACTGAATCAGAATCTATGTGGGTGGGGCTCTGGCTTGAGTATTTTTCTAAACTGCTAAGATGACTTCACTGACCAGACTAGGTTGGAAAACATACTCTGAAAGATTACATCTAGAGCAGGAACCATTTTAAAGAATTTGTTTTTGCATTTTAAACCTATAAATAATACACAGCATTAGTGTTTTTCACCACTCTGTTGATTCATGTACAAATGAACGAATGAATGGACAAGTAAGTATTTTATTTAGCTATGATGTGGCGTTGATAGTCCAGGAAACTGAAAAGTATTACAATGCCGCTCTGCTATTTTATTTTCCAAATTAAGATTTACTTAGAGGTTTAGATATTCAACTTTCCCCAACTTTTAGTAGAAATACATCCATTTAGTTTATGATGGATGGGTCTTATAGAGCATTATAAAGCGAGAGTTTTTTCAGATTACGCTGAGATGGCCTCTCTTTGTGTAAGTGGCTGGAAGTAAGAACTTTTTCCCCCAATAGCTCATATTCCCATCTATCATTTACTCAGAGGTTTAGATACTCAACTTTCCCCAACTTTTAGTAGAAATACATCCATTCAGTTTATGATGGGCCTTATAGAGCATTATAAAGCAAGCATTTTTTCAGGTGACACTGAGATGGCCTCTCTTTGCATAAGTGGCTAGAAGTAAGAACTTTTTCCCCAATATCTCATATTCCCACGGATCACATCATGCCATGTACAGAATACCACTTTGACTCCATACACTCCTATGGGAGAAACTGGGCTCCTGATTATGTAGAGGAATGCACAGGTCCCACGTATTTGGATTTTCCCTCAAAGTAGAGAAAGGTGGTAGGTCTGTAGACCAAAGCAAGAGGTATCATTATCTCCCCAGTGTCAAGATGCAGAAAATGGTATTACTCCAGCCTTGAACCATTTCATTTCATCTTCCTGATGTTCACAAGGTCATCAAACAAACATCAATGATGAACTCCAAGAAAGTTTCTTTTAAAATCAAGTTTTGAAATGATATAGTAAATATTGGATTGAGGATGGAAATTTAAGATGAGAAATGTTTAATTTGAACCTAAAAAGTTTGTTATTATTATTATTATTATTGTGGAAGGAATACATATGGGCACATTTTAGTATCTACAATAGTATTTGGAAAGCTGATGTTATGAAACACAAAACTTCATTTAAATTTTATTATAAAGACCTTTATTAGGAGAAAGGACACACTTTCTATTTCTTTTATTTTGTGCCTTGAAGGACTTGTGAATGTATAGAATAATTCTTTTTTCTTCCTGCTGCTTCTTTGCAACCCAGCCTCCACCATGTCAATGTTGAAAGTAGAAAGAAAGTTGTATTTCTGTTACTTTTTAAAATGATAACAAGAAGAAAGAAAAAAATGGCTTAACAGAAAGAGGATGTAAGGAGTAGGAAGCAAAACTTAACAAAGAGTTCGTAAAGGAACTTGCATTGACGATTCACTCAGCCGCGTTAATTTTATCATTAATATTGCCTTTGTAGATTTTTTTTTTCCAGATCTCTCTGGTTATATTTGACTGGTGCTCTGAAATGCACGGGAAGAGACAGCTATGGGCAAGTTGCGCCGAGCAGTTGGCAATCAACACGTCCTAGAAGGGTGTGTGGAGTAACAAAACAAGCGAAACGGATGAAGAACTTTCACGCTTCTTTGCAGAGTTTTGGGCCCTAGTGTGCAGGCTGCTCCCTCCTGAGAGGGAGGTAAATGTCACCTACTCCTACTTGGACTTCCCACGGAGGACCCTGCTCTCAGAGATTAATCTGTTGGACAGCAGCCAGGAGACCCCAAACTGTCCCAACCTCCAGGAGACGGCAAGTTGCAAGTTTCCGAGTTGGGGAAGCAAAACAGGAAAATATGATTGGCGATTTCCTCATCCCACTCACCCACCGGAGGAATGGGGAGGCGGACTCCAGGTCTTTCGTCGACCGCCAAGAGCACTCTAGGGCGTCCAGCTATAAAAAGAGAAGAATCCCATGAGGCGCAACAAGCAAACTCATATGTTTTCCCTTTAGCCGGATTGTGTGCTGATAATTGTCTCCCTATTTACACTTCGAATCACTCCTGTGGTCTTTTGTGAGTCCCCAAGGCAGCGTCAGCCTTCGCAAACCGTCCAGTGGGGCACGGATCGCGGAGGGGTGCGGGCTGGAGGCAGGAGAAAGAAACCAAAGAGGGGCGGCTCTTCCAGTCCGTCCACCCCCAGGCGGGCGGCTGCCCACCCTTCGAGCGGCTCGGGACCCTAGGACAGTTGCCCACTCACAGCGTGCAGAGGGCTCGCACTCCTTGTGGGTTCTCGGCCCTCGAGAGCGGCGCTGCGCAGAAAAGTCACCTCCGCTACGGGCCGGGAGTAGGGAGGGGAGCACAGTGACAGGATGGGAAATAGCCGAGGCGGGGCGTGGGGGTCGCAGAGATAGGGGTGGGGACGGCCGCGGAGGGGGCGGTGGGAGCGGGGTGGGGCCGGGGGCGGGGCTGCGGGGCGGGGTGCGCCACAGCGCCCCCTCGCTGCGCGCTCCCCACGGTGTCTCGAAGCCGCCGGTGGCTCTGGCTCGCCAGCCCCTTTGTGTGCGACGCGCTGGCCCCGAGGAGCGCGGCACGGGCACAGCGGAGGCCCCCCGGGGTCCCGCCGCTTCTGTCCCGGCCGGGCCGTGGTCTATTCCTTCTCCTTCGCCGCTCCTCCCTTCTCCGTCCCGGCCCCCGGCTCCGAGCAGCAGCCATTGGGCCGGGAGGAGCCCGCGTCCGGCCACGCTCCCTACCCCTCCCGGCCCGGGGCGCTCGCCCCCCTCCCGCCCTGTCCCCTCTTGATCCCCCCATCCCAGGCCTCCAAGGTGGAGAAAATAAACTACAAACAGAGCAACTCAGAGTCTCCAATAAAACGCCCAGTACCCAGAGCCCGAGCGCGTGTGCCGGGCGGCGAGGGGCGCGGGAGGCGGGGATGGGGGGGCGGGCGGGGGGGACAATGAGCGCATGAAGTTACCTGCCCGGCGGCGGCGGCGGCGGCGGCGGCGGCGGGACCGAGAGGCGGCGGCGGAGCAGGCTGCGCGCTCGGCGCCAACGGGTGCGCGCCGCGGCTTGGGGGAGACTTGAGCGCTTTTCCCCCCTCTTTTTTTTTTTTTCTCCTCTTCTTCTTAAACAAACCACAAACGGATGTGAGGGAAGGAAGGTGTTTCTTTTACTCCTGAGCCTAGACACCTCACTCTATTCCGTCTAAGCTTGTTTTGCTGAACACTTTTTTTAAAAAAGGAAAAGAAAAGGAGTTGCTTGATGTGAGAGTGAAATGGACGTAAGATTTTATCCACCTCCAGCCCAGCCCGCCGCTGCGCCCGACGCTCCCTGTCTGGGACCTTCTCCCTGCCTGGACCCCTACTATTGCAACAAGGTGAACGCTCTGCTTTTGTTTCCACCGTGTTCTTGCTGTTTGATCCCGGGAGGGGGGCGGCGGCGGCCGGGCCGCGGCGGGGCCGGCTCGGCGGAGGCCGGTCCCGGGCGCGCTCGGCTCGTAGCCCGCTGCAGCCTGCGTGCGCTTGGGTAGTAAATATTGTGGAGTAGCTCCGGGGGCTTGCCAAACACCGCGATTGTGCGCAAAGTGACACGATTTACTCGGATTCTTTCCTTCTTGCTGTTCGCGACTAAGGATCCCTGCCTAGGTTAGCCGGGGGGCGTTTAAAAAATAATAAGAGAAAACCGTGGAATACTTTGGGGGTGTGTCTGGGGTCCAGGAACGGAGGCAGAGTAAGAGAATTCAGTTTATTTCCCAGTTCCCCCTTCTCTCTCCCTCCCTCTCCCGGGCAGTGGGGGCTCGTGGCACCACTTCCCTTCTCCGGATTAGTTGGCAGGGAAGCAGCCGGGAGTCGGGGTGCAGGGACCCGGGGGGCACCCCTACCCCCCACAGGAAAAACTGCTCCACAACTCTTTTGTTTTCCCAAACCGGTTCCGGCAGCCGAGTCCGAGTTCGGACACCGGTTCGAGGCCCAGAGCACAGCGGGGTGGCTGGGTCACGGTTTGGGGAACAGCTCCTGTTTTAGGGGTGCGCGCGGAAATTGCAAGTTTGTTGGGAGCCGGGCGAGCACGTCGCGTTCAAGTCCAAAGCTCTCGCGTTCGGCCCGGGATAGAGCAGGGTCCCCGGCTGAGCTGTACCCACGGCTCGCTGACCTCCGGTGCCAGGGCCTCGAGGGGGCCGGGGCGAGGCGGATCCTGCCGGTGACCCAGAGGTGGGGCCCTGGCCCGGGGCTGCTGCGGAGTTCGGCTGGGTCCGCCTATGGGACAGTCAGGGGGTACGAGGGAGCGGGTTACTCTCCTGGGTTTTCGAACTCTCATCCCCGAGAGGGAGGATACGCAGGGACCGGTCCCCCAGAGTGGTCGCAGGGCCACGATTGCCCCTGCCTCGGGCTCGTTGGACGAGTCTAAGCGGTCCCGTTGGATGAACGCTAGCAGGGAGAATCGAGTTCTCTAAAACACGGGGCGGGCCTTTTAGACCCCCAGCTCTCTCACGGTGATAAATCCGCCGGATACTCACAGCCCCTGCAGGCATGTCCATGGCGACCCCTCGGTGTACTCCACGGTAAAAATCTTTGGGACTCCAAACATTTGCCTGGTGGCGATGGTGGCGAGTCATCACCAAACAGCTTTTTTACGTGGTACGGAGGGATTTAGTGGGCTGCCTTCTCAGCCCCTGGGCTCCCCACCACGCGACCGACTCGCAGCTCCGAGTCTTGGACAGTGTTGACACGCAGGCAGGCTCTCTCACACACACACTTCCCCGCGGAGAAACTCCTCGATGCTGTGTGCAGCGTGAGACCCACTCAAAGGACTGTGCTGTGTGCCGATGGCGTTTAGGCAAGTTAGAAAAGAAGGACATCCAGTCTTGAGCAAGGCAGAACGGCTTCCATTGTACAGGGAGCCCTTCAGCTAGGTGCAAGTTAAAGGTACCGGGAACTTTGGCAAGCGCAGAGGAGTTTGTGTGATGGAGTTTCATTATTTGCAGGTGACATAGTTCTTTTAGTCTAAAATCTGTTTTGCCGGTACACTCAAGTATTGCGTTACGTTTTATTTTGCTTATGACACCAGTACTATTGCTAATAAAAAATAATAAAGTTGCAGTTCTGTCTTGGAGAGTAAAGACATATTCCACTGTAGTTACCGGAACCAAAAGCTCAGAAGCATTTTGGCAACGAAACTGGACAAATCTTATTAAGTTTATCAGTGATTTTAGGCCCCAAAAAGAAGGTAATGACTTGGATACACATTTCACTTCTCGTTCTTGTGATAAGCAGGGTCAGATTTAATTTAAAAGTTAAATGCTTTGGAAAATCAGGAATTACTTCATATATTAAATCATTTTCCAATTAAGTGCTTTAAATAATTTTAGTGGATTGTGCTGTGAATTGAATAAATTAATTTAGAAAGTCTTCAGAATTTCTTTACTAGCTCATTGAAGTTCCTTTTAAGTCACCCCGTGTATAAGAAGCAAACTGTTCTTTTTAAATGCAAATTAGGCACCCTTTCTATAGACTAGTTGCAAGTCTTCTATTTAACTTATCCGGGGAATAATAGATTTTTTAAAATGCAAAGTCATAAGACATGTTTCTAATAGTAGGAGAAGACTTCGTGGAAATGTTTCTCCAGGGACATCTCTGGCCCATCTCTGTGCAGCAGTCCATCATTATATTTGTCACTGGTCCCTGATTATATTAAATATACTGGGTGGTTTTCTAGGCCCCGCAAAGCCCAGGCACTTGAGTTTTTTCACTCCACCATCATTAGCATTGGTACAAAATTTCTGTCCAGTTCCACAATTGTAGTTGTTCATAATGCAGTCAACTAGCATTTGTTTTTGCAATGACACGAGTAGCTTTGCAGGGAAATGGAAGAAGGACAGAAGTTTGGAAAAGATGAAGTAAGAAATCTGTATCAACATTTAGTGAAACAAGTTGGATCAGACATCCCCAAAAGAACAATACTGCAAAGTAAATCTTGCTTTCTTTCGGAGGCGTAATGAATATGTAGTTTATTACAAATAGCAGTCAGTTTGTCAGGTGATTTGTTTTTAATAGTGTGATAAGATCATAAATTACTAATTATCTTTATTTTAAACCTGTCAACACTTTGCTTTTCAAGTTGGTGTGCTAAATCCCAGCGGAACCAGTATCTGTCTGTGCTTTAGAATGCTACAACTGTAGCTACAGTTTCCCAGTGACATTTTTTTTTCAATGTCAGAAGAGAGTCTAATGGAGAAAATGAATGTTCTCTTCCTGAAGCTTTCTAAACTAAAATGTGATTGTTTTACTCTGCTGACATTTTCCGGCAGTGCTGCTCTATAGATTGCCAAGACACTACTTACATTTTTCAGTTAATAAACTCTTGAGGAGGCATTTTTGGAAACAGCTTAATCTAGTATTGCTCTATTGTAAGACTAATATGCATTATGAACATATCCCTATGCAAAGTGGCCTCCATTTTCATGTAGCCCATTGTGGGAACAACGCGAATGATGTTGGTTAAGGCAAGTATGTGAGACATCTCTTATACAAACAGCCAGAACGGATGCCATGTTGCTGTATATAGGTCAATGTTGGAAATAACAGTGTAGCTCATAGACTGGACAGACACATGGAGGCTGGAGTTAACAGTATTCACCTCTTGCAGCCTAAAGCATGGTTGTGTTTCAGACATTGAAAGATGAGTACCATAGTGGAGTTTCATCTAATTAAACTATTTTAAGTAACATTGTATCCCTTAATTGAGCTGAATGCTACCAAAATAAATTGGATTAAATGAGCTTACAACTGGAGTTCTGTAGTGATATAGTCTTATTTTCTGTTCTAGTTGAAGATGTCAGATCATCAGTTTAAATATATACCTACAGAGTAATAACAGTTCTTCCAGTTTCTTAGTGCAGCGTCCGTCATTTCCAAAGATTGTTTTCACTGGTTTTATGCTAATATAGGACAAAGAAGTGGTACTTTTTCATTTTTACAATGATGTGATGTGTTCAGTTATTGCTCAGTATCTGCCCACATAAGGAGTAGTAATACAATTATGTTATGACATGGCTAATGACAGGGATGGTGACCTCGGCCTGCAGTGGGAGGAGAAATAATGGGCTTCACTGTTCTCAGTGGTTGCCTTTATGGAATCATGTCCTGAATCTTTCTTTGGTTGATTTAGAAACAGGGAAGTCCAAAACACAAACCCATGCTTCATGCTAGTGATATACAGAGTGAAGAATAATGGACATTTGGAATATTCAGCTTTTATCATTGAAATGAGGAAGGACAGTGCAAATGTTCTTTCCATAAAAATGCACAAGGAAGGACCCATTTGTGATGAACTCTGCTTGAAAATGTCAGGACAAACATTAGACATTTGATAACTTTTAAGAATAACAAGATTCATTACATTCTCTGCAACATCTCCTTTGAGCTTATTTTCCTATTTAGAATGTATTATGTATTGTGCTTTAATGTGGCAATACTCATCACATCATAAACACAGGATTTGTAAGCACATTAAGAAAGAGTCATTATTCCTATTTTGAATAGTAAATGTAAGAAAAAGGAAGAGGATGGGAGGGGGAGTAGATGAAGGAGGATTATGGGGAGGAGGAGGGGGAAAGAGGGAGGGTTATAAGCAATTTAGAGCACCATACTTGATTAGTTCTCTGTCCACCTCTGTAACTTCTAGGACTTTGGGAAAATCATAGTTGATTCTTCATGCATTTTATATATATATATAATTAAAATTCCCCAGGGAGTTTTATCAGCTGTCACTTTTCAGAAGTTTTGAGGTTGTTAAATATGTTTTAAATAAATGCATAGGTAAGAAAGAGCATAAACCAAGCAATCATGGTTTTTGGCCACTAAATCAGATATTATACAAAAGCCTCAAATGTAGCTATCTTGACTTTGTGGGTTATTTCAGTATTACAAATTCAGTTTTAAATGTCTATGCAAACAAAATTATGGTTATGAGCTTTGGAGGGATCTGATGTTATTTTTAACATTGCATATGTAGTTTAGTATTCTCACAGTTTATCATAGATTTTAAAAGTTAGTAAATGATATTAAGGAGAATTTGATATTTTGCTTAGTTACAAAAACTAATACATAAATATCTAATTGACTGATTATTGCAGATTTTGTTTAAATGATGTGATTGCAAGGGAATTAAGAACAATGGAAAGAAGTAAGGTACTTGAAACAGGAAGAAGTAGGGAAATTTCCAATTTTCGGGGTGACTTCCTGGGTACCAATCTGGTTCTCAAATGCTGGTTTTGGTGTGTGAGAATATTTCTAGTGGTCACATGTTTTTTGTGATGGGCTCCATTCAAGAGGGTTAGCCTAGAAAATGACGAAGGTAGTGGGAGCACAGTGATTTTATTTAGCTCTGCAGAGTGACTTATTCTAATGCTTTCTAAACTTTTGCTAAGACCTTAGAAACTTGGAAAGACCCTGGGAATGTTTCTCAAGTACTGATGATCCTTCCTTTTCTGTTTAAAGCCAGCCTTCAACCTCAGGTCTATCAGTGTGCACAGCGACTCTTACCTGCTGCCTCTCCACCTCCGTCCCAGTCACCTATTTCCCAGCCACTCCAACTCCTGGGACCAGGCTTGCTTTTGCTACTCTCCTTCCCAATCTTCATTTGAACCTAGGAGGTCTGTACTTCTAATCTGAACTCTCTTCTCCACTGGATACTAATCACCATTGTGGTTGCCCAGGTTGCCTGGCTTCCTCCCCAACTCACCTTCCTTCATCACCGTCATCATCATGTGAACATATCCATTCTTTCAGTAACCTGATTCTCTTTTCTATTTGGAATCCACCAGCCCTCATACCCATATCCGCTTTTTGAAATCCCAAATTATGCTGTTTTCCTTTCTCCATTCCCCCCTTGCCCCGCCACCTAAATGGATGATGCAGAGTCATACAATATTATAACAGAGTAAGACAACCTCCATATGATACTGAGAGGAAAATAACCACGGCTGGTATTTCTAAGCTATCATAGTCTCCCTTCCACGCCCTCTTCCATTTTATGCAGTGTATTTAGAGCTCAGAGATAAGCCCCTTTAAACATCCTTCCTCAGTGAGAAAGCTATGTTTAGATTTCAAAATAGTATGATGATGGGACTGTGATCTTCAGTTGGAATACAGTAAGGTAGGTTGGGTTATACTTGCGGTAAGTAACAGGGGTTAGCATGTGATGTATTCTCATCAGAATATACACAGATAAGTAGAACAGGAATGGTTGCCTATGTATAACTGAATCTATTAATCAAATTTAGGTCACTTACCACCTACATTTTAGCTATCTGAGTGAGAATCTCAAGATTTCTGAGAAGTCATAGATGAGATATTTATCTTTTGTGTCAATAAAATTTAAATGTAAT
This sequence comes from Aotus nancymaae, assembly GCF_030222135.1. Taxonomy (NCBI): domain Eukaryota; kingdom Metazoa; phylum Chordata; class Mammalia; order Primates; family Aotidae; genus Aotus; species Aotus nancymaae. The sequence goes on along the minus strand of NW_026988450.1, from coordinate 10,423,297 downwards.
TACCATGAGTTGATTGAATGCTATTAACAATTACATTTTAAAAATATTATCCGTTTTGTTTAGAATAAAAGTTATATTGTGTGCATCCAAATCCAAGCATCTAAAATTCTTACTTTTATCAGAAAACAAGATTGTAGCACATCGTAGTTATCAAACACTGTGGTTCTCATGATCTTAACTGTAGTTCTTGCCTGCAAGAAGCTTCTGCTTGAGTCATCTTAGAAGCTGGAATGCTCCCTTATTTATTTAAATCACATGTTTATTCAAGGTGTTAATTTCACCAATTTTAGACATGCTTTTTTCCCCTTTCATTTACTTCTACCTTGGAGTTATTGATATGTTTTCAATTGATCTTTTTCTTTGAACATGCACTTTTCAGAACCAGATAGGCTGGTCTTCCTGATTGATAGTGAATTGTGTTAAATGGACTGTCCGCTAGGAAACTAGAGTGCCAAGATGATACCGTTTACATCTGCCCTTATGAATTTGAGAATTTTTTGTTTTAAACCATGCATGCCAACTTTCATCCCAAAGAGCAATTTCTCATTAAAAACAGTTGAGTTATAAACTGCTTAGAAATGTGGTTTATAATGGAAGTGCCAACAGACTGTTAATTATAGCAGTTCTTTCATAATACTTTCAGACATGGAATTCACATTAACCTGAATGAGCTTTTCCTGGTTATAACATGTTTCTCCCTACAGCATTCATTTTGAAAATGGGAACATTATATTGCTCTGTGCTTGGATGTTGATGGTGCAACAGAAAAGATGAGAAGGGAGGGCAATTCCAGAAACTCCTTGCTCTTTCCTGACGGGAGGTATCAGTATTTCCCACACTTCTTTAGTTTGATCTATGGCAAGTTTGCCTTACTTGATAAAAATTTTAAAGTTAACTTTTAAAAGCTATTTTCAGATTTCCATGTCACTCATGAAAAAGTCATCACTGATATATATTTATAGTATCAAAGCTCATGAAACCAGGGTCACTATTAATGCTTTTTTCTGTTTGTTCATTTTTCACTTGGGAGATTTAAATGGTTCTGCTTTAGCCAAGTATTTATTGTTTTTCTTTCCTAAATTATGTGCTTTTATGAAACTGTCTGGAAAGGACTCCTAATTAAAGGAAGGCCATGGTTGGTTGATAAGAAGCTTTGCCGGTGGCCAAGAAAATAGAATGCATTTGGGTGCCATGTGGCCTTACAGGTTATTTGTCTGATACGCAGTAGTGATGATACTCCTTTTGCCTAAAATGCCTTTTGATTGAAGTCTTTGATACCACTTTGGGGGTGGGGTTACCAAGTTAGAAAAATTGGTGTGTGTATGGGTATGTGCATGTGTATGGATGTATGTGGGTGGATTTGTGTCTAAGTGTGTATTTGCATGTGTGTATGTTTGTGTTTCTCATGGTTCTGGACTATTTCTAGTCATAAATACATGAAAATTTATCCTAAATGGCAGACTCCCTCAATGTGTGTAACAAATGGCAGCAACAAAGGAAAAGAAAAATCATAACTGCTAGGAATGCCTGGTTACCACTCCCTTTTAAGAGAGTCAGCAATATTTCACGGGAGAAGATGCTGTTCAGAATCTTAGGGCTTTAAACAGACATATTATAACCTAATAAGACTAAAGAACCAGGTCTTTTTGAGGAAAACCATAGGCCTTCTCAGGCAAAGAGTCCTTTATGTTGAATATTTGAGATAAAAACCAAGTGCCGTTAAGTCTATGTTGACTTACTCCCTAGGCAAAATAAACCTAACCATAAGAGGATGTGATTCCCTCCTTCTGTTTCCTATTCTCTTGAGAAGCCTGACTTTGTTCTGTGTCCAGTAAAAGTTTTGACTCTAAAACCTTTAATCCATCTGTATTCCAGTCTTCCATATATCCAGTAAAGTAAATAATTTATATTTGTATCAAAGAGGCCTTACAAGAATTAAGGAAGCAAAGGAGGTAGATTATTTGAAATCCTGTGGTGAAAAATGTTCAAAAACTCAAAGAATTTAGCAAAATACTGCATTCTCAGCCCATTTCTTCAATTTCTGCTACCCTAGTGGACTAAAAGTGTCTTGAAAAGTTGTAGACTAGTGGTTCTTTCAGGAAGAGAGTCAAAGAGATAACCTTTCTGGAGAGTCAAAGGTGAATTGGGAAAATGGGGTCTCTGTAGGTACAGTGTGTAATCTCCTTCCATCAGATATTCATAGGCTCCCCCAACAGGGGGCCTCTTTTCCCCTCTCCACATTAAGAGTCAATGCACCTAAGGAGAGATGCTGTTGATGAGGGCTGTTGACTGTTTTGCACTGTAAAAAGATAAGATAAAAGTGGAGAATAACTGCTAAAGAGGAAAATATCCTCTTGTAGTACTTGACTTCAGGGAAGCAAGTTTACCTCTCTGCACCTTCCTCTGATATACGGGTCAGAGATGTGAAATATAATGTACCAGGTTAGTTACTGAATGGGCCAACTGGGTCTAAAGACAGTGCGATTACATTGAAAGAGTATCTGAGCACTACCTGATTTCCTTAAGCCTTTTAACTCAATTAAATGGTTAATTTAAAAAATGATGGGTAAAGCGTTATACGCATTGGCATTTTCATATCATTGAAAAAAAACAGTGCTTCCTTTCTATACCAATATGCCTCAGCCTAAAACGCCAGTAACAATTGTATAAAGAGAAATGTTAATAATAAAGAGGCAGGATAACCTTTCAACAAAAAGTATATTTTATCATTTGGCAGATGCAGTCATGAACATTAATCGTAGAAACCTGCAGATAGTAGAAGCTTAATATCAAAGCTAATGATTTATTTTATGTTAATGACTTCCTGCCAGGGCATAAAAGACTGTTCATAATGGACTCTCAGAGCTATGTTCAGTTACTAAGGCTAATGGGATAATCTTTCCTCTCCCAAAATTAAGCTTTTTGAAATAAATTATGCTGTTATTTTTCAAGGTAACTCTCAAAAATTTACTGCAAAACTAATCTTTTAAGAACTACTTAAAGAAATGAAAAGGAAGAAAAATCCCAAAGCAGCTTTTCTAGTTCATGAACACTTTTACTTAATTAGGGAGAGAAAGTTTGCATGTATGCTAATATCCCTGAACTTGTAATGCTAAATAATTTTAAAGGCAGCCTTCTGTGACACAATCTGCCTTTTGAGATTCAGCTCCTGTAAGTACTTTCCACAAAATAGACCATGTTTTCGTCGGCGATTACCAGCCAATAATGAGCTGAATGGTAGTAAAACATTTGAATTTTTCACTGGGAAGTTTTAAAAATCATGTTTACAATTAGTTATAACCAACATTATATTTCAATAAGAGATAATTTGCCTACTAAAGTTCACATAATGTGCTAATCATGTCTAGTGGTTAATAAAGGCCTCCTACCTCACTCCCCTGATGGCTATAAAAGGCTATTATATTCATGGCAGCAGTTCAGGTACAGCTGCTGTGTGTTAATAATGCATCATTGTCCCACTAATCAACATAGCAAAGGTCAGCACCCCTAAGCACCTAAACCACCTATTCTCTTTCCAAAATATTTATTAACACCTTAAAAACATATCTGTTCATTTTCCTTTTCCTCCAGTCAGTTAATTCCACTCCAAGCTACTAGTCTGATAAAGGTTTTGTAACCTAAGCTAGGTCATAGAAGAGATTAATATATATTCAGAGTAATCGTCTCACATAAACATGTTTCCATTTCCACAGTCATTGACTGAATTAGTGTCGGGTTGTTATAGCCATGAGCTCCTTTATAATTAAATAGGTGTGTACCAAAATGAGAATCTTTTCAGATTTTACATGTTATTTAAAGAGATGCTTAGAAGAAAAACAACTTTTCAATAACCAGAGACTCATTTAAAGTCAACAGAGCGAATCGGGAAATGGGAAGGAATATTTAAAATCTAAACAGAAATTAATCAGCGTTAGTTTATAGACCTGATACGGTAGTGAGATACTATTTTCTTAATTGTTCTTTTGGCATGGGAAAGCAATAATAGTAAAAGCTTCTTAAGCCATATTTTCTACACACAAAGAACATATTCACGTGGGATTTCCATTTTGCTGGAAAATCGTGCAAATCAATAAGCCAGCACTTATCTGCATTAAAATTAGGTAGACAACAGTTTATAGGCATAGTGATAGTGTAGTTCTCTTCATACCCTCAGTTCATGTTGAAGATAATCCTTGCTTTTGTGTCCTCAGAGAGAATCCAAAATGTTAAGTGAACAAGATCTCATTTTCTCATCTTGTATTATTGCCTTCTGTTTTCTGTTACTCTATGATAACCTTGTGTGTGTGTGTGTGTGTGTGTGTGTGTGTTTCCTTTATGATTTAGGAACCTTCAGTGTTTTAAGAGAAGAGAAAAAAAATGAAACTCAACTATGTTTCCATCATCAAGAGAAATGCAAAAGGCGAATGAGTGGGAGGAGCTTCTATTTGTGCAGCACATAATGTACAATGGTACATTTGTTATGCTTTAAATATATAATGCCTACAATAAAATATGTACAGGCGCAGTTGTGATCTATGAAGTCCCTGGCTCCAGTGCCATTGTTTGTAGTCTCTACGGTTGTCATACATTGTTCTTTGCACATCATACCCTTACAGCAGAATTTGACACAATTTCTAGCTTTCAGCCCTGCACCATTTTCATTGCACAATATACATGAATTTGACAGGGTGTGTTGAGGACAACTCTGGCAAGCAATTGATATTTTGAAGTGGCAAGCGTTTCAGCAGCTGCCTGCTTGTGAAAAAGGAATGATAAGATATACTGTATTGTTAGTTTCAGGGAAAGCATTAAGGTTTAAGCTCTGTAAAAGTGTACACATTATTCGTCAGTGGTGAAGCAAGTCTTTTATGTTTTTTAGAGCTTAGCTCTCCGGCTGATGTGAACTAGAATGACATTGGTCAGTAAATGAATAGGAGTACTTTGAATTTGAACTGCTGCCAATTTTGCACCAACAAAAGAACTGACAAAAGAAAGATTTTATGTGAAATGCAAAGCACACGCAATGTTTTGGGGGCGGGGAAAGGGAAGGAGAGAGAGAGAGAGAGAAACCCGCATCAGAGAATATTCTTTAACACATACTTGCAAGGATACCAAATAGTTAAACACATCTATTTTTCATGGCTCATCAGCTACAACCTAAGCTGTTTTATCTAATGTGCTTTAAAAACCTGTTGTATACACATAGGCTTTCAGAATATGTTCATATGGAATTTAGAGTGTTTTTCTGAATATCGCACTGTGCCCCGAAGGCCTGTTGGCAGAATATCAGAGTCACCCACTGCTGGAGTCCCCAACTCTCTCTCTATCTGGTAGTGGGAAATTGTAGTTTAATCAGTTATGGCACTTTCAGTGTGTAACGTTCATTAGCAAGGCAATTTGTCATGACTGTTAATGGTCAGGATGCATCTGCTCTCTCAGTTACAGAGCATGATAAGTAAGAAGACAAATATTTCAATATCTGATAGTATTAACTTGTTTCAAATTTGTAATCCAAGGTTAGTTGCTTAAAACAGACACAGGAGCAGATTAACAAGCATCCTGTATTCAATTTTACTGGGTCTTGTTTTTATGGATTTATGGCTTTAAAGCACACTAATATGCTATTATGAAGGGCACAGTCTTTGATTAGATGTTCAACAGAAACTAAGTTATGAGCAGAGTACCTTCTGGGTTCATCTGGAAAGAATTTATGTGCATAATATTTTCTACAGAGCTTCAAAAATTGAAAGGTTTGATGCATGCAATATTTCTAACATGCTACATATTCTTTCATGATTAAAAAAGTCACTTTCCCATTGGTTTATAGATTGGTTGGTCACTTTTCAAGTGAGTTTAGAGCCTCAATCTATTTTAAAAGTTTAAAAATTCTAATGGAAAACTTCAGAATGAATTAGAAATGCCACATTTCCCACCCCCCCCCCAGCAAACTGTTTTATAAGATCATTGTTCATTGTTCTAAAGGGGGAAAAAATGTTTAAAAGATTTCTGCAGTTGAAAAGGTTAGGATTTTTTACATATCTCATATTTTCTAGTTATGACATCACATAGCTTGCTATACAAAATCTTTTTGACACATTTTCATTTTTAATGAAAGGCCCTAAAATTCAGAGCATAATGATTTCTTAGAAACTGAACCCAATCTTGGTGAAAAATTCGTTCTTGCTAGTAACAAAAGCTGTTACTGTTTAAGTTCCTGTTGAGCGGTTAGTTGGTACGCTTCGCTGAATGTTGTCAAAAAGGCTTTCCTCATGATTGACAACCCGGCAGGAATGTGAATGGAGATTTTAATTGCGTATCATGTGTGCATATCAGAGCGAGTGAATTCATGACTCTGCTTAGCTCCATATCTCTGCAGGTCAGCCGTGCCAAAAAATGCTCTTTTATGTGCAATTTTTCCAAAAAGAGAAAGGTGTATGTGTACTGAAGTCATTTGTTACTCATTTCTGAAGTGAAACACTTGTGTTCCCTGAGCCTCGGAGTTTGAAAGTAGAACAAAAATCTATTTTGAGATTTCTTTCTTTTACTCTCTGTACTTATACTTGGATGATGTAAATTCTTTTCGGTTACAAGTTGGGAAAAGTCTGCCAGAACATATTTTTCTTATGGCACTTGCAATACGAAGTGTGTTTATCTTTCTTTTTTCCCCCCCCAAAGAGTACTTTGAAAAGAAAGAAAAAAATGTAAGCCAGTGGAAAAATTTACCTGAGGTCAGTTGCCTTTCTATAACTTGTAATCTTTAGAAAAGATCTGGCCTGGGACGGGGGAGGGAAGAAAGGGCATATTTCTGAGAAGTGGAAAATTCATACAGTTGTTTCTGAGTTTTGGAGAAAATAGCAAGAATATAATGTTTATTGTAAAATGACATTATTAAACTTATGAGTGTTCATTTCTTAGAAAATGGCTCCTTGGTTGAAGATTCATTTCTGCTATCACTGCTTGGTCAAGATACAGTGGTGGTGATACGTCATTTATCTTACTGAAATGCCTAAAATCCAGTACAGTACATGCGAGATTTTAAAGTGGAGTGAAAATTTCTTTGTAAGGCAACTTTGGCTACAGTACCCAGACAGTCAAGAACTCAATAACGTAAAAACAGGAAAAAAATAAAAACAAATATGCCATACATAAGTTTTCATTTTATGTAACGTGAAACTTTGGGGGTTGGGCTGTAAATTCAGTACATAATTACTTTTTAATGTCATTTTGAATAGGTGAGAAAAAGATTAGCGCCAGGGTCATTTTAAATATAGCTAGAGCAGTAAGTAGGGTAACGTTGAAAGGTTGGTGACTTTATGGCCTTAGGCTATCCTGTAGGGACTTAACTTTGTTCTAGACTCTCATATATTAGCTCGACTCATTTCAGAACATACCAAATTGCAAGCTGATGATCCAGTCTGCATATGGTATGCAGTACAGATGATCACTATATGAAGGTACTACTGTACCTTTAAAACGCTAAAGAAGAAAAATCTATTTTATTTTAAAAATTCAGCTCTACGTACGGGGTGACATTTTTCTAATGTTATGGAAGACTATTTTGTACTTTATACTGAGAGCTCAGGCAAGGAAAAAATCTATTTACAAAATGAAAAAAAGTGCTCAGCTGAATGCATTTCACTTTTAAAGATGATATTCTGGTAATGAACTTTATCAAGCAGAGAACATTTCAGTAAAAGTATTAAAGTAGTTCCTATTTCGGTTGCCTCACTTAAGGCTGTGTCACTGTTTCCATTATAACTTCTTATTTTCAGGTAGCTCTAATGTGGTCCCCATACAAATATTTGCATAGGGATGAAATGAGAATATTTTAGCCTAAGAAGTAGATTTAAAAAAAAATTTGGAATGCACTTTTTGAAAAGCTTTGAGGTTGTTAATAAGGGACGCTTAATTCATTTTTAGAAATTGACAAGCATGTTCTGAACACCAACTGAGTGCAGAGCTTTACTCTGAGAGTTAAGTGGGTCAGAGAAGGACTTATAGATGAGCAAGTCATGAACCCTGCCTCCATGTAGCTAATAGAGAGGAATACAGAAAGCTATCATGGAGCCACAGTATAACTGACGTGATATGAAGTCTGTGGTCAAGGTGCTGGTGGTGCAAAAGGAAAAGCTGAAGTTCGAGGAATCCCTGTTGCTTTCTGGAGGAGATGGAATTTCAACTGGCCTAAATATCCAGCAGTGAAAAAAAGGGAAAGTTACTCCTAATTTTTGAATTATTTTTTAGACTTCCCACTTTTTATAAAATAACCTGTGACAACTCAAAAGCCACATATACAATAGGGTTATTTGCATTAACATAGAACATTATCCCCTGGAAGTGGAGATGCAAGCATACTTCTTGAACTACATATTAAGCTATAATTCAACATTTAAATTGGGCTCTTGCTTCCTCAATCTGAGCAAAAATGGAAACACACAAATGACAGAGTTCTGATTATCGGAGAGAGTATCAACACTAATTAGTTACGTGTAGTATGTTTTCCTCTAGTGAAAAGTTGCAAAAACTCGAGTGAAAGGCTTCAAAAGAGAGAAAATGAGGAAACACGTGGAGGGGTGACATCCTGGGCTCTCTGAGGGGAGTCAGCTGGGCGGTGCCTGGAGTTTCCATAGTGGGAGATGTGGCATGGCAAACCGGGAGGAGCCCACTGGAATAAGCAATACGAAGAGCCAGGGACAGTTTAGGATTAAGGGGTGTGAAAAGACTAGAACTGTGTTTGAGGAAGATAATGCTGCCAATGTAGAGAGAGTGTGCTGGGGGTCGTTGAGGTGGAATTCAAATTGCTGCTGTCAGTGGGCTAATGTTCATTTCTAGTATGAATGTGCCAGAGAGGACTTCCCTGGTGGGACTTACATGTTGAAATGAATGATCAGGTTTTGATCTATCTTTTGATGCATTTTCAATGAAAGATGACCTTTTAGGGGTTTTATACTTTAGCCAAAAGTTTGAGTTACATTAAAATCTAACTTCTTAAAGCACACATGAGGTTGTAGTCTACATGCAGATTAATGTTTTAATTGATAAGCCCAGACATTAGCATAAGTATAAATGCTTTATGTATAGTCTTAGAAGCACACCTGCTGAGTTAGCTTCCAATCTGTTCTAATTGTGGTATAATATTTACTGAAATTATTAGTAAATGCTTTCTTGAAGTAGCTTGCTTAGTGGCAAATACACATATTATTGGTAAATTTGGGGAATATATTAAAGCGTCCAAACATATTCAGAAATCTCTATCAGCATTTTTGAAGATATCGCATAATCTTCCAGTATCCACATAGCAATTTTCTCCAATTTTTCCACTGGAGTGCCCTAATGAATGGGAGGGAATTTGTATTCCACAGGGCTAGAGGAAGATGGCTGGAAGTGCCTCTGCTATCTAGATAGGTCTTAGAAGGCATCTTTAACCAATATGTGGCTCTTATATTCTACAACACACCCATGTCTATTTTAATGTAAATATGATACTTTGAAGCACTTACAATTGAATCAACTGTATTGTAAGAAGATAGTCTTTGCTGTTCTGTGGTTCTACTGCCTTGGCATATATATAGTTCTTTGCTCCTAGGAGATGCATGAAACAACATAATACTCTTTAAAAATACAGAGTTGAGGCCTTGAAAAGTGCCTTTTATTAAGTCATCTTTACCACAGAGAATGGAATGATTTGTTTTCCCTAATTCGTTCCCTAACTTTCACTAATTCTCTACTTTTGATAAGAAAGTTTAACAAAGTATTTCATCTTAGTCTAAACTGGAAGACTTTGGTTAGGGCTCAATAGTCGCTGGTGCCCTAGGCAGACCGATGTTATGCTTTGTAGGGAGACAATGGCAAAGAGGGAGGAAGTCGGATATCCTATGTGTAGGTGGAAGAGAAAAATTCCTTCATCACTTGCAGAAACTGATGATATGTAGTGATGGCAGGAGACAGTCAAGTGTGGTATTATATTTTTAGGCATTAGTAGAAAACCTAACGTGAAGAGAATTTGGAAAATTCAGGAAAAGGATCAGCAAGAAATTGAAGAATTATGGTGATGATTTAGGGGTGAAGTGGGGGCAGATATGGGACTGAGAGAGGCCTGTAACATAATAAATGGCCTGAGGCATGGATTCCTTCCTCCCAGACTTCCTTCTTTCCTCTCTCCTTCTCTTCCTTCCACCACAGGCAGACATAATTTGTAAGATGATTGATATTATTCTCAAGATTCTTCTGAATTACTTTCTTAGATGCTGATACGGTTTGCCCCTGTGTCTCCATGCAAATCTCATTTTATAGCTCCCATAATTCCCATGTGTTGTGGGAGAGACCCGGTGGGAGATGATTGAAACATGGGGCTGGGTCTCTCCCATGCTGTTCTCGTGATAGTGAACGGGTCTCATAAGATCTGATGGTTTTAAAAATGGGAGTCATGGCCTGGCTCGGCAGCTCATGCCTGTCATCACAACACTTTGGGAGGCTGAGGCGGGTGGATCACCTGAGGTCAATAGTTAAAGACCAGCCTGGCCAACATGGTGAAACTCATTTCTACTAAAAATACAAAAATCAGCCTGGTGTGGTGGCATGTGCCTGTAATCCCAGCTACTCAGGAGGCTGATGTGGGAGAATTGCTTGAACCTAGGAGGCGGAAGTTGCAGTGAGCCGAGATCACCCCATTGTACTCTAGCTTGGGGGACAGAGTGAAACTCCATCTCAAAAAAACAAAAAACCAAACAAACAAAAAAGCAAAAAGGGAAAGTTTCTCTGCACAAACTCTCTTTCTTTGCCTGCCGCCATCCACTTAAGATGTCACGTGCTCCTCCTTGCCTTCTGCCATGATTGTGAGGCCTCCCCAGCCATGTGAAACTGTAATGCCTGTAAACCTCTTTCTTTTGCACATTGCCCAGTCTTGAGCATGTCTTTATCAGCAGCGTGAAAACAAACTAATACAGACGCCCTTTCACTAGCACTCTCCCACTGGCATCCTCACCTGCCCACAGTAGGCTGCTGTTTCTGGGCATCCAGGCTCTCCCATCTTCTCCCTTATTGTTAGGGAACAGTGCAGGGGACCCAGCAGCTCTGATTAGGCAGGTGGCATGCGTAGATTTTAGGTGTGTGCATAGAAGACTTCTCAATAAATGTCTAACTACACAACGTCCATAGAACACCATAAAAATCAGAGGTTTTGTTTGTTTGCTTTTTGGATTTTTTTCCCTCTTTTCCTCATTTTAGCTTTAATCTGTTTTTGGAAGTTCTTGTTAAACAGGCATGTGTAAATAATGGATATTTGCTCTTAGTGACAAGAATATGTTTTTCCTTCTAAAAACTCAGTTTAGGCATATAAAAATAAGCATTTTAGATTTTGCCTTTATCCAAATCAAGGTAATTTCCTCATATTTAACACATTTTGAGGTTTCATCTGAAACAGCAGTCTAGGAGAATGAATGCTACATATCTGCAGTTTATGTACCTTTATTCTCAAGGTCCCATTAAAATGAAAAATTAGTGACTAAGAGATGTAGATTCCTTATACCTGATCCCATATCGCAATTTTCTAGGGGTTTTGGAACATGTGCCATAGGGTAGTTATAGAGAAGGCTTCCAGGCCCATGACATTTGTAATATTGGTCAATTTATTCGTTAAATATTTTCTGAATGGTTACTTTGTGCCAGGAACTGTGCCAAAATGGTGACGATAGAAAAAGAGAAAAAATCTGTGTACTTACAGAGGTAATAATCTTAGATGCGGTACATGTACCCTATTAACAGAAGATGAGTCAACTGAGAATTAAATGGACAACTTTAATATTTGACCTAAATACTATTACTATTGAGCTCTGAACACCCTACTGTTCCCTCGTGCATTTATCTTCTCTGCTGCCTTTCCTTTCCTTTAGTCTAGATGATATGGCTGAGAGTAGAACCAGCATTCCTTGCCCTGTCTCCAGTCTTGCTGTGACAGCAACTGATAGCCTGTGGGAGGCAGTAACTTGGTAACTTAAGCCAATAGTGATTGTTTATGAAGTAGCCAAAGGAATGAATTTTTAAAAATTGAAATTCTAATCGTGCAAATAGTTAAATCTTTGGACATTTGAACTAGGTATCATTCAAAAATAAACAATGGGGTTCATGTGCAACTCTTTTTTTTAATGCCTTAATCGGCTGAAATAACTTGTTTAACATTATTCAATACCATTTTTTATGTATGAAGTGTTCATAAGTTCAGGATATTTTTAGAATAGTCAAATAATCAGTGTTCATTTTGTTCAGGTTCATCATAATGGGTTCCAAAAGGTAAACATTATTGTGCATTTTAAAATTGTTTTTCTGACAAATTCTACTTATTCTGGGAAACAGTCATTGCAGAAATGGCTTACAAAATAATTCTGTGAATCTCATATTTTCTTACCATCTCATTTCTTCTCCTAATATGGTATGGAACCAGACTGCAATTATACTTTCACAATTACTTTATTATATGGGCTGAAATATACTCCTGAAGCTCTTATTACCTTTTCCATACACCATTTACACAGACCTGCTGATGGCTGTCAGCAGTGCTTCCTTGGGACAATCAGCCATTCTTAGCGGGTTGTGTTTAAATTCAGAACACCACAAATAGAAAGCACCTCTCTCTCCTTGCTGATGAATTTTTAATGTTCAAGCATTTATAATAATTCAAAGGACTTTGTTGTAACAGCTTGCGGAATTAGGCCATGTGTTTTAGAATGTTGGATATTTATTTGTGATCTTTGTCAAAGAGAAAAAAAATGAAAAGAGCACAATATTAATAGTGTGTTTGTGTCTGTAGCAACCCGAGAATTATGATGTTGCCCAGTGTAGAGCTCCTTTTCTCTGAAAGAGGTTAAGATTTTCTACTTCAGATAATTCACTCAGAAGCTCTTCTTTTCTTCATAATTGCATTTTACGGGGAAAAAAGATGCAACTCTACTCCATGTCTTTAAATGGAAACTGGAATACCTTATATTCAAATATGGAATACATTTACATTTAATGACAAAATCAAGAACCTTTCTTTTACATTACAAAGAGAAATATTCTTTTAAAATAGCCAGTTCTTAGGGTCTTTGAGAGTCTTCCAAAAAGAGATTTGGTTGACTTTGAGAGCCATATGGTACAGTAAGGCAGTCTCTTTAATGCATTTTTTCTTTATCATTTAATTTCACTCCCAAACTGTAGTTACAGTGCAACAACTTACATATTTGCCCATCTCTTATAAAGTAATGACATTTGAAATATAAATAATAAGACACAGTTAAAATATAATCACCTTATGTGTTTCCTGCTGTCAAATGCCAACATCAAGTGATTGCTTCTTCTTTGAAATATTAGAGAGATTTGAGCCAAGTGCTAATACCCTACAGGTACTGTACTCCTACAAGTCTATAACGTCAAATGTTTAGAAATTTCCAGATAATTGATTGTATACCTCATTTCTTTTTTCACGGTGCTTAAATATATCAGTGTATTTTTTGAAACAACATAATTATTAATTTATTTGGTATTAAGCCACTTAGTGTCTGTCTTTCAGGTAATTTCTTTTACTTTGCTGATGATTAGTGATAGCGATGAAATCAATTCATGAAAAGGTCCTGTTTATAGCTTGGTGTGGTAGAAAGAAGAAGGAGATGGAATATCAGGCCCTGGATATTAATTATAGAACTAACCAAATGATGTGGGGCAAGTTATTTAATTCTCATCTTTCTCTTCTCTGAAAAGAGGGGCTTGATCACCTCTAAGATTTTTTCCAGCCCAAGAAGTCAGAGAAATCCATTGGCTTGTTAAATAGTAAACTCCACAATATCAAGAGGTTCTGAGACTAAAAGCAAGCAGTGTCATCTCTATTAGAGACACCAAATTAAAAAGCTAATGCTGTTGTCATTTATTACATATCAAGAGGAAAGGCACCATGGCATCTGTCATAATGACTAAAAAACACAGCAAGGTAGGTTTCCAAAGAGTGAAATTTAATTGAGACTAGACATTGAACATGGTTGTAGCTAGTTCCATTATAACATGTTAGCAGAAAACTTCACTCTTTTTAATTCACATAGGAACCATTTTTGGCTAAAGGGCAACTGGGGCGTATTAAAGGTAGCAAAAGATAAAGCATTTCTCCAGGGTTTCCCTGTACTCTTAGGGCAAGTCACGGATCATAAGTTAGAGAAAGAATTTGGGAATCAGAAGCCAAGGAGGTTGCTGCAGAAGAACAGGTCTCAGAGAGCTGGGAAGAATGCAGGGATTTAGCAAGGCTGAAGGAGCAAGCCAAACAGCTGTATCCAGGCATCTTGATTAAAACAGTTTCCTGCCCCATTCGCAGATATATCATCATTATTAGGATTCTTTCACAGCTATAACAAATCCTAGCCTTCTGATTCAGGCAACTTGAAAGGTCCTATTTTAAGTGGAGAGTGTGCAGGCTTTCAAAAATGGACCTGCCTTCTGTCAGCCAGCTCCATCTTTCACACATATAATACCAGCAGGATTCAAGGAGGCAGTTACTGACTTCCAGAAGTTTTTGGTTTGGGGGGAAAAAAAGTTTATGCGTGAAAAATAAAAAATGCAGAGAGGATAGCATGAAAGACAAAATATATTCTTAGTGCTAGATTGTCAGTTGTTCTTAACCTTCTTGGTTCACACATAGAAGTGAATATTCTAAAATTTCTGATACTGTACTTAAAAGGAAATAATAGGTCAATGCTTTAAAAACAAAGTTTCGGCCGGGCGCGGTGGCTCATGCCTGTAATTCCAGCACTTTGGGAGGCCGAGGCGGGTGGATCACGAGGTCAAGAGATCGAGACCATCCTGGTCAACAAGGTGAAACCCCGTCTCTACTAAAAAATACAAAAATTAGCTGGGCATGGTGACGCGTGCCTGTAGTCCCAGCTACTCAGGAGGCTGAGGCAGGAGAATTGCCTGAACCCAGGAGACGGAGGTTGCGGTGAGCCGAGATCGCGCCATTGCACTCCAGCCTGGGTAACATGAGCGAAACTCCGTCTCAAAAAATAGAACAAAGTTTCAGGAAACTGAAAAAGGAGTCCTCCACAGCTCTCTTACTGTTCTGGCGTTCACTCTCTGTCCTGTTGACCCTGGCTGCTGGTGCTCCGGTGGGTACCTGCAAGGCCACCTTTTTGTATGTTCCTGTAGCTGCCGCTTTTCTTTGACTTTAGCCCCTTGTCACTCTTGGATTTTTTTTTTTTATCTGAGTTGCAACAAGATCATATGTGTGCTGGCTGTTCTAAATGATGGATTTCCCTCAGTGATCCCACGACCAATAGGGCCGTAAGTAATTTATCTCATTTAAGGCAAAGACAAATGTTATGCTTTGATCAAAATTTAGGGGCCCACTATGAAAAATTGAAAAGCAAAAATATGCTTTGACACACTAGTTGACAACCATCTGTTGAAGTAGTGCCAGAGATAACCTTTATGCTTACAAGATGCATGAAAACAAGATATTAAAATCATATGTTCATAAAACATAATGTTTACATATCATAAAACTCTTAAATTATCTTTAATTCCTCAAGAAACCATGGAGACTTTCTATACCATTCAGCACAACTATCAGTCAAGGCCATGGCAGAAATCACTTGAGTGTTAACTGTTGAGTTATTTGAGTTATAAGGATGGGTGTTTCCACCAACTCTGGTGTAGAATGTGTCACAGGTGAGAAAGGATCCTAGGTGTGAAGGAAATAGAGGCGTCATGGAAAACTTGATGTGAGTTTTATTTCTTTTCTGTGCCTCAGTTTTCCCATCTGCAAAATAAAAATAATGATAGTATTTTATTAGTGGAATTTGTAAGGAGGATTAAATGATAAAAATTGTGTAAAATACCACCTAGACTTCCTGGATAAGAAGCGTTCAGCAAACATTAGCTGCTGTTGCTACTGCTGAAAACCTCACTCTGGTGATGTAAACCCTGCCAGAGAAACTCATGCTGTCTATAAACTCCAACACTTCTGAAACTCATTAACTTGTGTTCCTTGGAGTTTCTCGGACGGATATGGAAACTGGTGGCATTTTTGTAAGCTCACAACAGCTCAGTCACAAACTTGTTAAGGTTATCATCTTGGACCTGTGGTCAGAACCTTCCCAGGGATGGTGTCACATCAGGGATATCCAACCTGAAGGTGCTAGTAGACTACATCCTGATCATGTGCTCCCCCACCTGGGACTGTGGGTGCCTCCAATCACCAGTGAGTTCCAAAACAAAAGCCAGAGCATTGTTTATAGTTGGCTCCAGTAAAATATGCATCTCACTTGGGATTGACCTCTATCCTGTTTCCAGCAATGCACTTGGATTAATTTATCACATTAATAAACTGACACCCTGTTCTTTCTGACTCTATGACCAAAATGTGTGACCTACATACAAAAATCTAGAGGCATCTTGGGTTGAGACGTCAGATAAAGAAGTCTCAACCCAAGATGCCTCTAGATTTGTGTATGTAGGTCACACCATTTGGTCATAGAGTTGGAAAGAACAGGAGATTTTTCACAGAAATAGATGATGTGAGGATGCCAACAACACTCTTTACCTGGTTCTTAGCTGTGCTGCTTCCCTCACACTTGCTCCTGGAGGGGTTCACAAATCTGGAGGAGGCCTAGGCGAGTCTCTCCTACTGTGAAACTCTGTGCATCTAGTGATCTTTTTCATCTTCTCTAAAACTACCAGAAATAGTATTATGATCATTATCTGTTAGGCAGGAGCCAAATTATCTTTGTTGTGGATTTCTGGGTCGAGTTTTAGTCTTTTAACTAAATTATAAACTCATAATGTGTGTGTGTGTCACCAAGTTTTAAGAATTGTTTTTAAGATACTACAGAACAATCTGGATGTTATTGAATACCGTTTCATTACCATGTATCCCATAAAACGGGAGAGGAATTCATTTCCAGTTTGGAGGCGTGCACCGTCTGTATTGGTTATCATTTTTAGCACTGGTTTGAGGTTAGTGAAAAGTAAATTGCCACAGTGCAAAGAAGTTAAGATGGGTTACTGATTCTCTGCATAATGAGGATTCAGCAAAAGCTCTTTAAATGGTCACTAATATTATTAGGAGTGTTAATGGGTGTTAGAAAATTAAACTAATTAAAGTCATTTTTGAAGCAACGTTAGTCTATTTCATCAGGTGATAATAAAAGTGTAAAAGAGACATTATCATTCCATTTATATTTTTATTAGTGATTTGATAAGGAGCAATTATCCTTTAATTGGTATTACCCCTTGTAGTTTTCAGGGCATTTGTACATATAGTTGAATAACAGCACTGTTGGGGAGAGGTGGGGAGTTGGACACTTGGATCTCCACTTTACAGCTAAAGAAACTAAAGTTCAGAAGGCTTAAGTGAATTATTTAAATTTTGTGGTCAGTAAATGACAGAATGGGGATGTGCTAAATGAAAGAGCTGATTCAAATACATCTCCACACATCTATTCTACACCCCATCAGTTCTGCTGAATTCTGGAAACCATTAGAGTGCTAGCATGCCTATCTAAACACTTAAGTCATTGACTCAGTGAGAACTTCACAGAAATGCAAACCTATTTCACCTTATTTTTAAAGAATGTGCAAGAATCTGCATCTTTTTAAAATTATTTTTGGTATCGGCTGGGTGTGGTGGCTCATGCTCCCAGCCCTTTGGGAGGTTGTCAGGTATATCACTTGAGGTCAGGAGTTCGAGACCAACTTGGCCAACATGGCAAAAACCTGTGTTTACAAAAATACAAAAAATTAGTTGGGCATGGTGGCACACGCCTGAGACAGGAGAATTGCTTGAACCCAGGAGGTGGAAGTTGCAGTGAGCCGAGATTGTGCCACTACGCTCCAGCCTGGGTGACATAGGGAGACTTCATCTCAAAATAATATATATATATTATTTTTACATAAATTTATATATATATTTTTTTTAAATATTTATCTTTCAGGGTATTCTTGAGAAAACGAATGCACGTAAAGTCAATCCTGACAAGATAGCTTCCTGAGATGAATGTTAGAAGTCTTATTCATAAATTGTTTTAATGTGTTAGAATATGGGAAGAATGTATCTCTGAAATTTCTATGAAAAAAAAAAAAACTCTTTTAGAGCAAATATTACCTCTATGTATATAGTTGCAAGGTCAAGTTAGATCCTAAAACAAGTGACCTCCATCACTTAATTTAACAAAAATTAACAAAATCATGAAAGATACAAATTTAATAGTCTTTGTCCCCAATGCTTAGAACATAATAGGGTGTATAAGGTATTTGTAAATGATTTGCCGGGCGCGGTGGCTCACGCCTGTAATCTCAGCACTTTGGGAGGCCGAGGCGGGTGGATCACGAGGTCAAGAGATCGAGACCATCCTGGTCAACATGGTGAAACCCCGTCTCTACTAAAAATATAAAAATTAGCTGGGTATGGTGGCGCGTGCCTGTAATCCCAGCTACTCAGGAGGCTGAGGCAGGAGAATTGCCTGAACCCAGGAGGCGGAGGTTGTGGTGAGCCGAGATCGCGCCATTGCACTCCAGCCTGGGTAACAAGAGCGAAACTCCGTCTCAAAAAAAAAAAAAAAAAAAGATATTTGTAAATGATGATATAAGATAGTGAAGTGCTGTGAAATAAATGCAAATGATAGTGAACTTTGAATAACAGCATCCAATACTATTCTTTATTTTTGTATCATTATTTTTGGATCCACTGTAGCAATGGCTTTCTGTGCCACTATCAAATGTAGTCACATCAGTAAGACCAAAAGGCTATTTGAGTGTCCTCTCTTTAGAAACTAAGATAAAAGTTGACTAAAATATATGTTTCTCTTAGAGTTTAAATGTAAACCTCCTTGGGGAATTAGATAACTTTAAATAACACTACTCATTCTTCAGAAATGTCAAACCCGTTAACAGTACGTTCCGCAGGTTTACTTCCAAACTCTGGACCGCTTCAGAGGTCCTTCTGCACTGTGTCTCAGGACAATTAATGCTTTGCATTTTAAAAATATTTTAATTACGAAGTCTTTCAAACCCTATTATTATCATTACTTATAATTGTCATATAATAATTAAATATAATAATGAAAACCCCAAGTATTATTGTAAATCTTTCAAACCCAGTAATTATGGAATAGCTATTGGCACGCACCACCATGCCTGGCTACTTTTTGTATTTTTAGTGGAGACATGGTTTCACCGTGTTGGCTAGGCTGATCTCAAACTCCTGACCTCAGGTGATCTGCCTGGCTCAGCCTCCCAGACTGCTGGGACTACAGATAGGAGTCACTCCACCGGCTCCACTATATGCTAAATTAATACTGTAATTATGTAATACTCATACCAATTTTTACATTTATTATATTTTCACTTGTACAGAAATAAAATAAAAATTCAAAACATTCCTACTTGCCCCTCTAGTTCTACTTCTAGTAATAACATCCACTAATAGGTTAGTGTGTATCTTTCCATTTTTTACTGTTTTTATTTAAGCATAAATATTTATGTTATTAAAGATACTGATACTTAATGTGTAATGAATATTACAAAATCTGTGAAACAATTTTTAACTAAATTCGAATCATGTTCTGTCATATTCTTTTTATTTTATTATAATTTTCAGTAAATAATAATTGAAAGTCCTTAGTTTGCTGGCTTACATTAATACAACCATCACTCTTGATATTTTGATGTTGTAAGAAAATATTTGTCTTGTTTAGTGTGACAAGCTGGCAGGTAAATGCAAATGATGTGACTTTTTCTACAGGAAACTGTTATTGTCACTTACCAGCATGCCAGTAAAAGTTGATCGAGTCTGTAATTGAGTCCTCCTGGGTCATTTTTTAAAGGCTGGATTATTAGGGGGGAAAAATTAGGATTTCTAGCTCAACGACAAAGTTATTAAATAACTCTAGTATTTCTTTGAGGCCATATATGTAGAAGCAAGAATGTATTTTCAAGCTAACAGGTTCTAGTTGCAGGTGAATCCAAACAGAAAAACTTATACTTTGCAGGAGAAAGAAGGGACTTCAGGTACATTTTCTACTCAGGTATTTCCCCATTGTGAACTTGTAACAATAGCTGTAAATATTTATTTTACCAGGCTTAAGGGAAATATTTGTTGAAGTAACAACATTCATAGGACTTGATTCAAAAGCTTTTCCAGTACTCAGCAGCTAGGCCTTGTCAGAGAAAGCACATAACAAAGTACATTAATAATCACGTGAATGTTCACTGAGCACCTTCCACCACCTGTGCTTGGCTTTACTGGGAATTAAAATAAGAACAAGACACAGTTTGCTTGAGGACTTCACAGTTCTGTAGATGCATTCACCTTTATTACTTCTTAGCGGCTCTTAGGAAAGTGGATGCTGTTATGGAGAGATGAAACTCGGGCATGACAAAGAACTCACAACCAGTAAATGCCCCTGGAGAAAATGCTCATACATCTTGTGACATTTCTCGCTGAGTTCAGATATAGCCTCAGATTCCACTTCTGGACAGTGCTCACTTACTTCTTGGCACTGGATCCCACTTGTAGCCTGTTAGCCAATCCTGTCCAATGCTCTTTCCACCACACCTCACTGCTCTAAAGAAAACAGTAGTCTATGTCAGAGTGGCAAATGTTTATTGGGCACTTACTCCATTCTAGGCACGGGGAGGTAAAGGTGATTAGGATATAGGTACTGTCCAGAAAGAGAGACACACAAATACGTCATTGTAATATGTCACGGAAGAAGCTAGGATGGAACAACATACAGAAAGCACAAATGGAGGCTCTAACCTGGCCTGGATCTCAAAGAAGACTTCCTGGAAGAGAGGATGATGGAAATGGAAGAATCAGTAAGAATTAGCCAGGACATTCCCAAGGTGGGAAATGTTTCTCAGCTGAAGGGACCAGCACGGAATGGGAGTGAAGGATGGGGCTAGACTCTTTCCTCATGAGTTACGTTGAAGACCTTGGTATTTGTTTGCTGATGCTTGTAAGAAGCGATTTAAAGGTTTTATTGCAGAAGTGAGGTATCAGATATAGATTTTAGAGAGATTACTCTGGCTTCAGTACAGTGGATGGATTTATGAGGACAGGATGGAAACCAGGAATACCAAGTAGGAATCTATCAGACTGATAATTTTCCAACATTTTTGTTGCAGCAAGAGCTTTTTACTTATTTTATTTTATTTTATGTATATATTTTTGAGACGGAGTCTTGCTCTGTTGCCCAGGCTGGAGTACAGTGGCGGGATCTCGGCTCACTGCAACCTCCACCTCCCGGGTTCAAGGGGTTCTTCTGCTTCAGCCTTCCGAGTAGCTGGGATTACAGGTGCCTGCCGCCACACCTGGCCAATTTTTTTATTTTTAGTAGAGATAGGATTTCACCATGTTGATCAGACTGGCCTGGAACTCCTGACCTCAGGTAATCCACACACCTCTGCCTCCCAAAGTGCTGGGATTGCAGGCATGAGCCACTGTGCCCAGCCACAAGAGCTTTTTATTAAAAACAAATCTTACACTTAAATTTAATAAATATGGGCGATAGAAAAAGAAGAGTCCTAATGCTTCTTAGAAGAAGTTTGAAAAGCACTGATCTAGGTGAAGATGACTGGAGAATGGAGTGACAGCACTGACCTCGCATGGTGAAATCGGTGGAAAGATTTGGGATGTAGGTGGGAAGGAAAATCAGATGTGGATACTTGGTTGGATGCTAGTCACTGAAAAAGAAAGTCATTTATAACATGATAAAAATATTTATTGATGTGATGCCACCATACCAGGCATTGATGGAGGCCCTGAGCTGAGGACTCTGTGTGTTATTTAATCCTTATAATAACCTTATGAGAGATGTGCTGTTATGAAACCCATTTTACAGATGCGGAAACAGTTTTGTGCTTAGGAAGTTAAGAACAAAACTGAGCTAAGACTAACAACTAGATCTCTCTGTCTGTATTGTTCAAGAAGAGCATATTGGGAATAAAAGGAAAAGAATCATGAGATAACCCAAGTTTTAAGGGGTGAATAGAGGAAGAGACCCCTGAAAAGAAGGAACAGTCAGAACCAGGATAGAGTGATGTGTCATGGAAGCCATGAGAATCGAGAGTTCCAAGGCGTGTCTCATAAAGAGTTCTGGAGAGTGTCATCTCAACAGTGACTGTTATAAGAGAAAGACTAAAACACAGCAATAGAATTTGTCACTATGGATATCATTGGCAACTTGGTGAAGATGGTTTGAATAGAGTGCTGAGACTGGGAGGTTAGAGAATGGCAGACAGAGGAATGAGAAGGAATTGAGGCTTTGAGGCTGTCAGTTTGGAGGGCTCTTCCACTGCACTTACCTAAGAAGGGAAGGGAAGAGAGAGAGCAGTAGTTGAGGGAGTTACATCAAACTCTTACAGAGCCTGAAGGGTTATTTTTGGGTAGGAGAGGCTTGGGAATATTTATATGTGAGGGGACATCGCTGCTGGAGAAGAAGGACCTGAGAAAACCTGCTAGAGTCAGAGCTGGTGGAGAGGGCATGGGGACCCACTGAAGCTGGGGAGGGACTGCCTTCGGTAGAATAAAGGACACCTATGCTTTGCAGCTGGTGGGTAGCAAGTAAGGACACATGCAGAAAGTGGTTGATTTCTATGATGGGCCTTGAGGAAGCTCCTCAAGTCCATGTCCCTGGTTACTTAGTGAACCGAAAGGTGGAATCCTATGCCCGAAGTGATGAGATGGGGCTGGCTATGATGAGTAAAGAGATGAGTGAAGATTTGGAACAGGTGCTATAAGGTGAGGGGAAAGGAGCTAACCAAAAGCAAGAATAAGGATTTGTGAGCAGCACTGAGGACCCAGCTGAGAACAGAGACTCTGAATACTTGGATTCCTTCTCTGAGGAGCTCGTGGCCTTAGGAAAGTTACATCAAACTCTTCCCAGCATCCTGGACTCCTTTTCCTGTGGGAGATGATTTTGCTATAACAATATCAGGTGCTAATAAACAAGTGGCATTCTCTGGTTTGCCTTTTCATTCTATATTTAATTAGAAATACATGAAGGATGCATGAAACACACCATGTCCACCTCTTGACATTAGATGCTTGGTCATATCCTGCATTGGAAATGTGATGAGTTCTATGAAAGGGCTCTTAGATTTAAGCAAAATTTAAAGAATCACAGAGCAGCTAGTTTGCAGATAATTTAATTCAGTTACCTACAGCAGGATTTTCCACACTATGTGCTGAAAAAATGTATGTCTTGTGAAATTTTTAATAGGTGTTCCTTGAGAAAAGTTTTCCTAGGTCAAATAAAACATCACTGCATTCAGTACTCTCCTCTTAGAAACTCATTACATATTAGCTTATAAAAGCCTCTGAGAAGCCCTTCAATATCGTCACTTCTTTAACTTTGTATAATCCAGTAGAATACAATTAGGAAACAAGTGTTTTTGTATCTTGCCATAGTGCACTGAAAGCATTTGACCACATCAGTGGCCAGCGTTCTGAGTCTAATGGGGCCTTCAGTCTGATAGGCCATCACTGGAGAACGCTGGCCATCAAGTCTTAAATTCCAAGCAGGGAAGGCAATGTTAGCATCCCAGACTTCTGGCTTTGGCCGGGCATGGTGGCTCACACCTGTAATCCCAGCACTTTGAGAGGCTCCGACAAGAGATCTCTTGAGCTTGGGAATTTGAGACCAATCTGGGCAACATAATAATGTATCATCTCTACAAATTAAAAAATTAGCCGGGTATGGCGGTACATGCCTGTGGTCCCAGCTACTGGGGAGGCTGAGGAGGAGGATGACTTGAGCCCAGGAGATTGAGGCTGCAGTGAGTGGTGATTGCACTACTGCCATCTAGCCCGGGTGACAGAGCAAGACCTTGTCTCAAAAAAAATAAAACAAAACTTATGGCTTAATGGTTTGGATTAAGTCAACCTGGTGTTGCTTCCCTGAGGCTCTTCCATGCTACCAAGGAGTGAATGGAATCCCATGGCTGTCACTTAATCTGAGAAGTCACTTCCAATAGACGCCGCTGTTAAGTAATGTAGTGGCTGCATGAGGGACTTGCAGGAACTTTTAACTCAGTATAGCTTCCAGATTACTGAAGAGCTGAAAGAGGTCACTTTGATGGTCTCACAACCCACTGAGCTAGAAACATGACCCCTAAAGTGAGAAAATACATAACAGGAAGTGACTAAAAGAAAATTTAGTTACCTACAGCAGGATTTCCCACATATTTATTAAAAATATGTATGTTTTATAAAACATACATATTTTCAGCACATAGTGTGAGAAGTACATGTTTTATAAAATATACATATTATAATACATGTTTTATAAATTTTTAATAAATTGTTTTATAAATTTTATAAATACATGTTATATAATACATGTTTTATAAATTTTTATAATACATGTTTAATAAAACATACATGTATGTTTTATACCTGTAAACACAGCTGTGTACTAAAAGTGTTTTGTACATCACAAGCACATGTGCTGTGCCCTAAACACATATGCCAAGTCTACCAGCAGCATGAAGCTCTGTTAATGTGCCTTTCACAAAGTGATTTCAGAGGGCTAAGGTATATTAAGATCTTGATTTCTAATTTGTCATGGACTACTGTTATAAATTCTTTCTGGCCTATACTTACTGTATCTTAAACTTGAATGCTGACATAGTTTACAGTCTATTTAGGTTTGTTTACGGATTACATTTCACTAATCGTTAATAATATGAAGATCAGTATTCTTGTCAGTGAACAGAAGGCCATTCGTGTGATCTATAACTTGTGGCTAATAAGTACCTGCTAAGAGATGTGTGAGTCATGTCATTGTGCAAGGATGCCCAAATGTCATCAGTTTGTTTTGATTTGCAGGCAGTGATGCATTGTCTGTGACTGCTCCAGCTTTTCTTATACCACAGCTACCTCATTTGCCAAATATGGGAATGATTCTTTGTTCATGTTAATTGAAAATGACATCCTTATTCATCATATGCAATTTTTTTAGTCATTAAAATTCTGTCCAAAGCCTATCCAACTAAGGGGAACGGCTGACTAATACCCGGGCTTGTTAATCTATTGTTATCAGCCTTCTGTTTTATCCTCCTGACATGAACAGAAACAGGGACTATGATGTCTGAACTTTGCCTTGGAAGCTGTACCCAAAATGTAACACTGGAGCAGTTATACTCATGATCTAGAAACATATATTTGACCTAAGTTATCCAGAAAATGTCAAGTGTTTTTCATTTCACTTGGAGGTTCAAAAACTTATGTCTGATTATATTCCCATTGGAAATATAAATTCCTATGGTAAACTTTCCTTCACATTGTTACCTATCCCTTCATAAGTATACAAAGTATAATAGTGCAATTGATTGAGATAGTGAGCCGAAATGAACTTTTGAAAGAAAAAAGAAAAACCTTTAAAAATAAGCCTGAGTCTAAATTACACTGCTAACCATCACCCGAATTAAGATGTAGCCATAGGTTGTATCTGCTTAATGTCTTACTCTTTCTTCGTGACCTTCTGAAAAGTAGTAAAAAAAAAAAAAATGGCATTAAAATAATTTATATTAGCTGCCAAAAATGTGTTTTTTTAATAATAAAGGTTTCTATCCCTTTGATTAAATTTATGTTTATATTTGACACTTTCTTGAGGTACATAAATTCGTGTGACAGTGAAAGTCCACACACTCACAGGACTCAGGGCCAGGTTGAGTTGAATTTGGACACATGACATAAATAAAAGTGGTTTTATGTTTCACCTTCATCTGGTAGGTGAGCACTCCACCTTTTCTTGTGAAACATAATCGGTTGTGACATGGCAAAATTAGATCCTGGCTATTTATTATCTTCTGAAATCAAACCCCATAACTGGGAAGGCATGTGGTAGGTCTGCTGGGGCAGCTTGCATGCAGAGAAGAGGTGGCGGGGGGGCTTTCCAGTTTTATAAGCTCAAGGTGATTTTCTCCAACATCTTGAGCATTTTAATTAATTACCCTGAAAGATTGAGTAAATTATTATTTGAATACTTTATGGCATTACATGTTAACATTTCAAGGACAAAGTGTTGTACTTTGCTTTTCAACAATGCTTCATCTGTCAGAATATATCTTTGAAATTTATGTAGTTTGCTGCAGAGTAAAGGGGGTACAGACCTGGAGTCCTATGAATTATTAGGAGACACCAGAGTCAAATGTGATCTATTCCACAATAAAATGAATATTTATCGGTATCTGATTTCAAGTGAGGTATTAACAAAATTAACAGTGAAATTTATTAGCTGTATTTTTTTCCAAACATGTGAAACAAAATTGGCTTTCTTTAATGAAGTTTGTCTGATTTTTTTTTTTTTAAACCTTTGGCAAAGCTGAAAGACTAAGCAAATGCCTTTAAATCAGAAGACAAAATTCATGAAAATGGTTTTGGTCATGCCAGCTTCTCCCTGGGTGCCATGTTTCACAAAGTATGTTGTAAGATATGTGCTCGACTGTTTATGCTTTTAGAAAAATGGTGTCTCAGCTTAGATATAGAAATCTTTAAAAATATATATTTCATTTTCAAAGCATTCTTCAGCTGCAGAAAGCCTGGCTTGCTGAGTTTGACAAAGTCTGTTTAAATGTAGAAAGGGCATAATATGTCATAGGCTGTTTAGTTGATCTTTGTAACCAATAACAAGCTTCTCTCTGCAGATATAATCTTTCTTTCTCCATAAGGGCACTGAACCTTTTACTAACTTCATCCTACCATCAGTAGATTAGATTAAATCCCCATTTACTGCATCATATTAATATTTTCAATGGCACACTAATCCAAGAAATAAATGTGTCAGTTTCTATGGCTACATTGTAATGGGCATAGCCATCAGAGAGTGCCTTAAGGCCACATAAAAGACTTAATGTACAGATTGAATAGAAGCACATTATTTATTACGAAGCTATCAAGCCAAGAAATTTAGCAATCTCATTTTTTAGATTTGCTCATTTGACCTGGGCCAATTTGTCTGACTGATAATATTGAATATTTAGTATCACAATGTTTTTGCAGTTTTAAGGATAAAGTGTTTCAGACTAATTTGATTCAGAGCAGTTTGTTGAATTGAATGATTTTATGTCCCTGGAATCTTTATTAACTTCTTTTTTAGTCTTAGTGACTTAAAATTTAAGTGGAACTAAGGAATAGGCTACCTTATATACTGATGATGGGACTCTATTTAGCAAAAACAATGACAGAGAGAAATGGAAGCAAACCTATTCTGCCTGATTCTGTCTTCTGGACATGGACTTCTGGGGAGAGGGTAAAAACTGGTTTGGAGTTTGGCAGTGGAATAATGTGTCCCTCACATCTCTTCACACCCCAAGAGTCAAATAAGGTTTAATATTCTACGGGCTTTAGGCCAGGCATGGTGACTCATGCTTGTAATCCCAGTACTTTGAGGTGGATGGATCACTTGAGATTGGGAGTTCAAGACCAGCCCAACCAATATAGAGAAACCCCATCTCTACTAAAAATATAAAATTAGCTGGACATGGTGGCACACACCTGTAATCCCAGCTACTTGGGAGACTGAGGCAAAAGAATCGCTTGAACCTGGGAGGTGGAGGTTGCAGTGAGCCGAGATTGCATCATTGTACTCCATCTCTTTGAGAACAAAATTCCTTCTCCAAGAAAAAAAAAAAAGAAAGGAAGAAAAAGAAAAAAATACTCTATGGGTTTTGGTGGAATGGTTTGATTCACCCTGAAATTTGTAATAGGAGAACCAAAAGTTTGTAAAGAAATAAACTTTCTTTTTGTTCAGGAGGAACAAAAGTTTGTAAAGAAAAATGTATCTCATTATCTTTCCCCTAAGCCTCATCCTCATCCTTTCCTTTGGACAATAATAAGAAAAATGTTAGGAGCATTTGGTTAAATAAGAGTCACTCTATCAACACAAAGCCTGCTGTCTTCCTCCAGTATATTTGCATTTGAACCAAAAATAAAATTGAAAATTTCGATTTTGGGCTGGGTGCAGTGGCTCATGCCTGTAATCTGAGAATATTGGGAGGCCAAGGCAGGAGGATGATTTGAGCCTAGGAGTTTGAGACCAGCCTGGGCAACAGACGGAGATCCTGTCTCTACAAAAAAATGAATATATTAGCCAAGTGTGGTGGTGACATGCCTGTGGTCCCCGCTACTTGAGAGGCTGAGGCAGGAGAATCACTTGAGCCTGGGAGGTTAAGGCTGCAATGAGCTGTGCTTGTGCCACTGCATTCCATCCTGGGTAACAGAGTAATATTGTATCTTTAAAAAAAATTATGATTTTAGATTGATGGTTTGGCATCATATAATTTTTTTTAAGTTTGATTGGATTACTTTTCTTAAGAGTCAACGTAGATGAACTAATTTAGAAGTTGAATTCAGCCTTTAGTTGCTGGTAGCTAAAAATTGTGGTATTGGAATATGACTGATTATTTTTCATTCATTGACCTGCACATGAAAGTGAAAGGGATTGCTTTCCTTAAAGTTTAGTAGTAAAGTTCCTCTCAGATCAATGGCTGTTTTAGTCAGTGCTATACTGTAATATCTAGAGGACACTGAAAATTTTTAGGCAGACATGCAGGGGCCCATTTATATCTACTTTTTATATTTCTTTGTCTAGTTTATTCTCTCATTATTTGGGATGATTTAACATTTAAGCAGACGTAGGATCTAGAGTTACCACTACAGAATATCTGTTGATACATCCATTTCATTTATACTTGGCATTACACTTGGAAAATTGTATTTTAGTTTGGGATTTGGGTAGAGAATGTTTAAAATTTGTGGGCATTTTCCTGTATTCTAGAAATCTGTTGAAAGACAAAATTATTTTTTCCAATATTCCTTTACACTTCCTAAAAGAGCTACTAATAACTGTGTAAACTGCACCATTGCCAAAAGCTGACATTTCTAGAATTTCACATGTCAGTAAAACAGTGTAAAACACTGTAAGGAGCAGTGAGAAGACAGGAGAGAATTCGCAGAGCATTTTAGTGGCTTTAAAGGGCCCTCCCAATCTATTGAAGTCTTAAACTTTATGTTCTGGAAAATTCTATTTCTAGTAAGTAAAAATAACCCTCATGACAAAATCTCATCAGCCTTAATGCTAATGAGAAGTAAAAGATATTAATAATAGGTAGCTTAAAGTTGACAATGGATAGAAAGTTATTACCTATGAATTATTAATCATTTAAAATAACATGATATTTGCATGGATTGGTGTAGTTTTATTTTACCAGAGACAGTGATCTGTCTCTCACTTTAATATAGACTTTTGTGGCTATTTTCCAGTACAATGTTAATTCCCTTATTTTTCTATAAAGTAAATAAAGGATCTTTGTTTTTAAAGAGTCATATGTTATCTTTTTCTTTGTCTCTGTAGCATTTGGTTTATAGTTTGATAATAAAGATGTAATATTTTAAGGCCCCCTTTCATAATTCAAGTGCAAAATACCTGAAAGCCTTATTTTAAAATAAGTATATATTTTTTATAAACCCAGTGAATAGAATAAGTATTTTAGTAAGAACATTCTGTGGTGTCGTCATACAAAAAGTTATTTAAGCCTGTGGGTAAAGAAATTTAATGTTTCCTCTCATAACATTTCTTTATAACCTAACCATTAAAAGGATTATATGCAATGTGATACCTAAAACATTGAGTCTATGTAGCATTGTAATAAAAATGAACACTCAGAGCAACAAGTGTTTTTTGCCCTAACAGTATTTTTAGCTCAAAAATGTGAGGGTTTTTTTATTCTGTCACTGGGGCTTGTTCCTGAATTTAGGAAGAATAAATGCAAATATTCTTCCAGCAAGAAACGTGAAAGAAAATTTCTACAGCATTCTAGCCTCTTGGTTCCTAAAAGAGTGAGTTATCGTTTCTCTCTCCCATGGTCATTAATAATGACAGATGCACATGGTGCAGAGTTCACCTACATTATTGTCAGTAGCAGGGCTGGCAAGAGAATATTTATTACAGAAGGAGGAGGGACAGAGAGACATGATGTTGAAACAGAAGACAAGAGCAGAGTTCAATTGTTTTTTTCTGTTGAAATAAAATATAATCATTCTCCAAGCTTTCTCAATAGCATTTATTTCAAACCACTCTTATTATAAATATATTTCTTCTCCATAAACGCTCCTCGTAGTGTTGATTTTAAAATTGAAATGATGAGGCACTCATTTTTGTTTTATTTTTCCAATAAAGCTGTCTAATAACCAAATATATTTGAATAACTCTTAAAATATTATTCGAATTGTTGATAGGAGGAACTTTTGATTGTTAAGATCTTTTCCCATCTTAATATACAGAACTATAGGTATTTAAAATGGATGCAGGTAGCATTTGAATTGTGAATTGAAATTTTGCTTAAATATTATTATAATTAATAGGTTCCAAGATGAAGAATTTGCAAAGTGCATTTGTGCAGCCTCTCCTGAATTCTCTCCCTCCACTTCTTTTTCTTTTTTCCTCTGCCTCTCCTCCCTTTCTAATTTTAGCCTATTAAGACAACTCTACTTGGGATTCCTTTCCTGTATTAGTCTGTTGATTGTCCCTTGTGGTACAAAGGAAAGCCTGTATTTGGAGTTGGGTTTTCTGTGCCTACTCACACTCCCTCACAACAGAAATCCAGACACAGCGTCTTCATTGGGAATACCTGACTGACGGTGAATTCTTTAAAGAAGAAAAACAGTGATGAAGGGATTGGGGTAGGGAGAAATGAAATTGGATGAATATGTGGTTCTTCTCTAATTTCCAATTAAAGGAAAGGATGAGGGACATAGCTTTCCTGTCCCATTAATTTATAGAGAAATCACACAGATTCAAAAGGGTAGAGATACCCAAATGAGGATGTATTAAAAGAAAACTTAAAAGCCTTTTTATCACTTGGCTGATAAAATCATACAACTTCTCAACAGTGTTCTTCAGAAAGATTATACTTGTAATAAAGATACAGTCTAGGGCATCGCACATGCTGGATCCCTCATAAATATTAGCTTCCTTTTCCCTTAAAGCAAAGTCCACATCTTTATTTTCCTATCCTTTCACCAACTAGCATTATGCCCACATCTAGAAGGCATTTAATAAGTATGATTTTGATGTATGTATGTAGAGAAGTAAAGGACATACGGGCATTGATTACTTAAAACTCATGTCCATAAATATATGTTAAGATAGTTTCTAGCTGCCTAGTCATACTATTTGTAAGCAAACTACTAGTTTTGGCCTAAGTGAATTTCACAGTGCAATTTGATGCAAGGAATCCACCCATCTCATGGCCTTAAGGCCAAGGCCTCATGGAAAATTTGGCTTTCAGTGGCCAGACTGACCCATTGAAGAGTGATGCTTTCAACTCCCCAATTCTCCGTGGAAGATTTTCTTTAAAAGCAGACTTTAAGGCATTAGTGGTTCTCTAATTTGAAAAAGAAATGAAATGCAAGCCTTTCCCAATTAAAACTAAGCCAGATCCCAGCACTTTGGGAGGCCGAGGCGGGTGGATCACGAGGTCAAGAGATCGAGACCATCCTGGTCAACATGGTGAAACCCCGTCTCTACTAAAAATACAAAAAAAAATTAGCTGGGCATGGTGGCACGTGCCTGTAATCCTAGCTACTCAGGAGGCTGAGGCCGGAGAATTGCCTGAACTCAGGAGGCGGAGGTTGCGGTGAGCCGAGATCACGCCATTGCACTCCAGCCTGGGTAACAAGAGCGAAACTCAGTCTCAAAAAAAAAAAAAAAAAAAAACCCAGAAAAATAAAGAGTATTAGGAAATAAAATTAAACTATGGTGCAAAAATCACTACTTATGGATCTACCCAAATGACATTAACGAGAGCAGGGCAAGATCCAACACAACTAAAATGATGACTCTGTTTCAAAAAGTTATTCTCAGAACGAAATAAATCACTGCTTTAGTTGACAAATATTCAACTATATTTTTTATTATTTTTCCCCTTTATGAATATTTAATGATCCATTTTAAGTTGTGGGAAAATGAAGAAATGTATATTCACAATTTTTGGTCATAGTATAGCCTTATAGTAGCTAGGGAAGCCTGCCGTGCAGTATTCAATTTTTTTCAACTAAGTCCATTGTCACTTATCTATGGCTTTTAAAACAGGATGGAGTTACCTGTTATTCCTTTGCCTCAGTTTTATCCACTGCCTCACCGTTGCTTTGAACATGATGCCAAAGGAGTCTACTGCTTCATCCTGCCTGACAAGTTCCAATTATTAGAGCTTTCCCAAGTAATATGATCAATACCTTCAGAGGTATTTTATTCTACTTTTCTTAGACATCACGTAAAGACACTTTTTCAAGTGCTACTTTTCAGAGATGCTGAATGATGCTCTGAGCATGCAATCACAATGTGAAACTTAAAGCTGCCATTGACTTCCTCTTCTGTTGCACTGTAACAGAAACATCAAAAACCTTAAGCAAATGAGGGTGTATTGCTCAGGGAGCTGCAAGAATCTTGTGTAGAAGCCATACCTACATTTTTGCTGTCTCTCAACTCATTTGTGCTGCAATCCCGAATTAATTTGAAAACTCCCTTTATACACAGAATCAAATTCCTCTCATTTAAAACCGTCCCTGTCCTGGTGCAGTGGCTCATGCCTGTAATCCCAGCACTTTGGGAGGCCGAGGCAGGCAGATCACTTGAAGTCAGGAGTTTGAGACCAGCCTGGCCTAAGTGAGTTCTTTAGTAGAGAATGTGGAGAAACCCCGTCTCTACTAAAAATACAAAAATTAGCTAGGCATGGTGGTACTCACCTGTAGTTCCAGCTACCTGGGAGTCTGAGGTGAGAGAATTGCTTGAACTCAAGAGGCACATGTTGCAGTGAGCCAAGATCATGCCACTGTACTCCAGCCTGGGTGACAGAGCAAGACTCTGTCTTCAAAAAAATTTTTAAAAGTGGGAGGCTACAGGCCCCATACATGTGATGTTAAGCCCTTGGGGTGTTCCCAAGGCCTTGGGCAGCTCCATCCCTGTGGCTTTGCAGAGCTCAGCCCCAGAGGCTGCTCTCACAGGTTGTTGAGTGCCTGTGACTTTTCCAGACTCAGAGTGTGAGCTACCAACGGATCTACTGTCCTTGGGTCTGGAGGATGCTGGCCCTCTTCTCAGAGCTGGGACTCTGTATGGGACCTCTAACCTCACATTTCCCCTTGTCGGTGACCTAGTAGAGGTTGTCCTTTGGGGCTTTGTTCCTACAGCAGTCTTCTGCCTGAGCATCCTGACTTTTCTATTCATCCTCAGAAATCTAGGTGGAGAGTGCCAAGCCTCATTCCCTCTTGGACTCTGTGTACCCACAGACTTAACACCACATGAAAGCTGCCAAGACTTTTTGCACCCTCTGAAGCTGTGGCCTGAGCTGTACCTGAGGTCCCCTGAGCGGAGGCTAGAGCTGGAGTGGCCTGCATATGGGGAGCAGTGTCCCAAGGCTTTGAAGGCCAGCAGAAACCTAGGCCATGCCCATGAAATCATTCTTCCATCCTAGGCTTCTGGGCCTGTGATGGGAGAGACTGCTGGGAGTGCCCTGAAATGCCTTTGAGGCTTCTTCACCATTATCTTGGATATTAGCATTTGGATCCCTTTTGTTATGCAAATATAGCAAAATTTGCAGAACTAAAATTTTTGAACTCCTCTCCCAAATTTTCTTCCTCTGCTTCATGGCCTGGCTGCAAATTTTTTAAACTTTTAAATATAAGTTCCAACTTTAAGTCATTCGTTTGTACCCACATCTGAATTTAGGTTGTTAGAAGCAGCCAGTCTACTTCTTGAACACTTTGCTGCTTAGAAATTTCTTCCACCAGATAGCCTAAATCATCACTTTTAAGTGCAAACTTCCACAGATCCCTAGGGCATGAACAAAATGCAGCCAATCTCTTTGCTAGCTGATGCATACCACATGGGACCTTTGCTCTAGTTCCCAATTATGTTCATCGTTTCCATCTGAGACCTCAGTAGCCTGGACTTCATTGTCTATATCTCTGTCAGCATTTTGGTCACAACCATTTAATCAGTCTTTAAGAAGTGCCAAACTTTTCCTTCATCTTCTTGTCTTCTTCTAAGCCCTACAAACTCTTCCAATCTCTGCCCGTTACTGAGTTCCAAAGTCGCTTCCACATTCTCAGGCATCTTCGTAGCAAAGCTCCACTCCTAAGTACCAATTTTCTGTGTTAAGCTGTTCTTGCATTGCTATAAAGAAATATCTGAGACTGCGTAATTTATAAAGAAAAGAGATTTAATTGGTTCACGATTCTGCAGGCTGTACAGGAAGCATGGTGCTGGCATCTGCTCAGCTTCTTGTAAGGACCTCAGGAAGCTTACAATCATGGTAGAAGCCAAAGAGGGAGCAGGCACCTCACATAGTGAAAGTAGGAGCAAGAGAGAGAATGTGGGCATCAGGGGCAAGTGCCACACCCTTTTAAATGACCAGATCTTGTGATACCTCACTGTCACAAAGACAGCACCAAGCCATAAGGGATCTGTCACCATGACCCAAACCCTCCCACCAGGCCCCACCTCCAGCACTGCGGATTACAATTCAATATGAGATTTAGGCAGGGACAAATATCCAAACTTCCTCAATGCTGCTGTCCCAGCCTCCTGGAGGAAGAGTCGCACTGGCAGAGATTTGCACAGGACTGCAGAGACACTGCCAGGCCACTTGGTTGCCATCTCTGCTCTGTCATAAAGTTTCATAAACTGGCCTGTGAGACTCTACTTGTCCCCAAGCTTGGGATGTAGAATTAAGCTCCATGACTTTTGGTGACATTACTAATATTTTTCATAATGTATTTTATGAAAAAATAATGAAATAATGTTTTTAATTTTAAAAATAATATCCATTATCCATACTGTTGGTATGGATAGTATTTTTTGCTCTATTTCCTTTTTCCTTCATGTTTTTTCCTCTCCAAAATTGATTCATCTTCTCCCTGCAAGCAGTGCACGTATTTCCAAGTGCAACCAAAGCCTGCACCAGAAGCAACAAGTTGCCACTTACTACATTTCCTATTTGTCTTACCATGATTAAGGGGCAAAAAGGATTGTTCCATATATAGAGTTGCCAGGCTTTCAATTGCCTCTATTCTTTATAGTCCAATAAATAAATTTTCCTTTTCTAATAGCACATTTTCTACATCATAGCCCTCAGCAAACAAGCATGAATCAATAAGTATTGAACTTCGTTCAGTATCAACCATGTAAATAAAATGTCAGTGTTCAGGCTCTTAGTCTAGAAAAGTTTTAGTCTTTCATCAAGGCTACTTGGAGCCTTCAGACTTCCACTAGGAGGGAATTGGTGCAGGAACAGATCTCGATGCCGGAAGAACAGCAGGGGTCTTCATGTGTAGATGCCTGTATTATTCAGGGAGCTTTATAAGAGGGATCTCAGATACCCAGGGATCAGAGCAAGGAGGCGCACATTCTTGGGTACCAAGCATCATGCCTTTCTGTTCATCATATCCCATTTTAGAAGTGAATGACCTCACTCCTACAGAGACTTTATGATGAAAACTAACCTAAGAAAACACTCTAAACTTACATGAGCCCTCAAGACCAGGTAATTCCTCTTTCTGCATACTTAGAGCAGAAAGAGGAAGCTGAAGTCACAGCATCGGCATTGGGTATCTGAAGCAGGGTCAGGAAGTAGCGTGCTCATCGGCAGAACAAAGAGCATGCACTTCCATGGTTATGGACTTTAACTTACAGGAGAAACATTGGCGACTGAGGAAGTTATCTGTGCCTGTGATAGACTTCCTCAAAGATGTTCATTCCAGAGCGGAGCTACCTTTTGCAGTTATGGGACATAGGTTGGAGCTCTGCCCTAACTCTAACACAAGGAATATAGGAGCTGGGTGATCCCAGTTTCCTCACTCCCCTGCCTTCAATATTTTCAGTAAAATGAGAAAATACTCCTGGCTTTTTTTGGTGGTTGTGAGGTTTCAATCATATTTGCAATAAGATATATAAAATTGCTTTGTAAAGTGCTATACAAATGATACCCGAGCATTTGTACTGATTATGTCATAGCAGTTGTTAGACTTGTTTTTTCCTGAGTTTAAGAGAGATCATATGGGATACAACTAGAGAACAGTTTAAGACAAAATATAATTAAATATGAGACTGTTATGTTGGGTACTAAAAAGGTTTGACCTATAATCTCTGACGGAGAGAGTATGTTTTGAATAGAAATATTCCTTTCACTGAAAACATACATGAGATTATTTATGTATAACAACAATTAACTACTGCAAAAAAATAGCATATAACTGGGAGCATAAACTTAGCAACATAAAAAATTAGCCACATAAAAAAATAACCATTGTATTAGTCGCATTGTGTATTTTTATCTCTCTGAGGAATAGAGGTTTCCAAGTAGGAAGATGCCAAAAATATAGGTGCTGAGTCTAAAATGGCAGTTATTTCTTTGGCATTATTATGAATTCTTTATTAAAAACTAAGTAGTTATATTTGATTTGACTCCAGATTCACCAGTACGAAAATTCCTTTTCAGCATATAGGCAAAGCCAGACTTGAGAAGCATCGCCATTCAGACAAAGGCTCTCTCCCCTCCTCTCTTTGGTTTTTCCAGTGGTGAGAAGCTCCTTGTATCACTGGGTAGTTACCTTCCTTTGCATCTGAGGGACTGCTGTTTCACTTCCTCCCGGGCTTTTCTAATCAGCCTCTCACAGTGTGACTTTCACTTCAACCCTATGTTGCCTTCTCAGGGACATCCACTGAATTCTTCCAGCGAAATCATTTGTATCCTCACCGGATTCTCTTGGATGTCTACCGCACAGTGGAGGTCCCTCTCCTAGAAAGATTCTCCTAGCTTGGTTTACAGCACCTGCTTCTCTCTGACCTCCCGAACTCTCCCTCCCTCACATGGGCCTTTCCTGACCTTTGAATGATGGGTAGGCCCTTTGACTCCACCTTCCCTGCTTTCTCTCGCCCTTTGCCCTCATCCCTCTAGTGGGCACTGTCTCGTCAAGGTTTTAGCGATGACTATGCTGCTGACTACAAACCAACATCTTCAGTTTTATATTTACAGATATAGGGGAGGAAAAATATCCTTTTAGTCTACTCTTCTAGGTTCTAAGCTGGGGCCCCTATAAGAAAAGACAGATTAGCAAGAGAAAAGCTTCAAATATGTTCAAGATGAGTTTTATGTGGCATGGGAGCCTCCATAAAGAAATAAAGACCTCAAGCCACCTCATGATAGAACAAAAGGGCATGAGCTGCATAGAGGAAGCTTCTCAAGGCTTGCCCACTCGATCTCTTGGCGTCCCTCTGTCTTCAGATAAGGACATTCCTTTCCTCTGGGTATAGCGCAGGCATCTCTCACATGAGGGGCTCATGACCTGCTTCGAGGGAAGGTCAGAGAGTCCCTTCAGCATCTGCTGTTTCTTAGATTCCCAGCTTACATTATTCACTATGTCAAGGCACCATATTTTTGGAGTAACATGTTCTGAACCGCGTCACGGATGTTTTCAGGCCAACATTTCCAAAGTCAAATTTATCCACTGTCTCCCTTTCACCATTTTTGTCATTAGGATCTTTGTTCTTCTGGTCCTTCGGAGTAAAAATCTGGGAGTCTCCTTTGAGGGCACGCTTTTCTTCATCATATTAATACACTTTGTCAATTTGTCTCACTGGATTACATCAGCATTCCCATGTTCACTGGTACCATCTCATGGCTGTGTCCCCACCAGAGACGTTATCTGCAGTCTCTGCCTTCAGCTCAGCTTACAGGAACAGGCTAGCCGGTAGCCTGCTCTTCCTTAGTGATCTCTTGCATGGCCTCCACATAATGCCAGCTCCCTCCTTCCAAAGGCCTGTAGTCTCATGCTGTGTAAGTGTTGGACATTCTCTTGTCTTTGTCTTTTCCACACTGCTGTCATTCCTCTAATCCTCAAGCTAGTCTCAAATTTTTGGCTTCCTTTGAGGCACAGAGTCAAGGGCCTCATCTTCCTTCTAAACTTATCCTGAGATTCCAATTCACCTTGACTTCTTTTCTCTAACATTCATTTCTATCTACAACATCCAGAGGCAGTCCACTACATCTTAGTACTTGATATTTTGCTATTTTTTACACAATATTGTGTTGCTACTTCATCATTTTTGTGAATAAATAACATCTCAACAATAAGGTTCATCCCTTAGGGGCCAGATATTTTTCAGCTTGATCCATCTGCGTATCTTACAAGGTACCTGGTAGGTAGATGTTCATTCGATACTTACTGCTTATAGATGTTCATTCAGTCAGTATTGAACGAACCAGCATTGAATGGTAATTGAATGGTAAGAAAGCTGCTGCACTCTTCATCTGCTTCTTTTTCTCTGCTCTCCAAATATTCAACATTTTGCTGAGAAATGCAAATGTGTTTCTCTTATGTAGGAATTACATTTACTAGATAGCTATCAATATGTTTCTTAAGCACCCATTATGTAAGTACTTGGCCAGCACTATTAGCAGGGAACACGAGTTCTTTGCCTCTCTTCAATTGAAGCTTAATAGATATTTGTTCAGAGAACAGATAGCATGTTTGCAGACAGATTTATTGTTGGAGAAGTTAAGAGTTGAGAGGTTAAGTGACTTGCCCAAGGTTACTTATTTTGTGGTGGTTGCCATGGTTTGAAGTGGAGGATTGAAATTATTATCTGGACAATGCAAGCCTTAAGAAAAGAAAAATATATAAATAGCAAGGACAATGAGGAAATGGGATAACGCTTTGTGAACTTTGAAAAGTAATGCTTTGTGTTTCATAATATCTATAAGCCACACTGGAGCCATGCTGTTTAAGTGAAGGGCCTCACAGAGACTCACAATTTAGGACTATAGTTTGGGACCCTCTGGAGGGCAGGGGAGTGAATTGAGTCTGTCCTGATACATAATTTCTAGATGGAACACTTAATATTATTTAAGTCAGGTCTCCCAAATCTGTTGGAGGGAAGGTTCTTGATTTCTATTAAATAGATTTATGAAAACCATGAACAGCCTTCTCTAACACAGGATTTGTATTTAGTTTTCTGGGATACCATCCAATGATAATGTCTTAAGCACTCAAATTCTGTGATTAAAAAAAAAAAAAAGGTAAAAAAAATCTCCTACTATATGTACTGGCCTGTAAGTAAACTGGACTCTAAATACAAGAAGCATGATCCCCAGACACTCACTCACTAACTCCAATAGCTCCTTGGTTCAAACAAC
This sequence comes from Aotus nancymaae, assembly GCF_030222135.1. Taxonomy (NCBI): domain Eukaryota; kingdom Metazoa; phylum Chordata; class Mammalia; order Primates; family Aotidae; genus Aotus; species Aotus nancymaae. Next base: position 10,384,087 of record NW_026988450.1, on the reverse strand, counting down.
ACATTTCGTGTGGTTTTGCTTGATGAAGTTTTGGATATTTGTTATTGCTGTTGTTTTTATTCATTTTTCAAGTTTTCCTGATGGTTTTTATGCATAGCAAGGGATATTTAACAAAATGCAGAGGTTATAATGGTTACGGAATCTGAACAAAGTTCATAAATGCTGATCCCTGAGATGTTTCTAACTCCTTCTAAGATGATAAACAGAAGCATAGATGGAGCGTTCCATGTTTCCAGGAACCAGTTATATGTACTGTGTGTTAGGAGCTGAAGCCTTAGTTGAGGAATTCATCTCAAGTTTGTCACTGTTTAGGTATAAGAGACCTATTAAAAAGTATGCCAGGGCTGGGCGCGGTGGCTTACGCCTGTAATCCCAGCACTTTGGGAGGCCGAGGCATGTGGATCACGAGGTCAAGAGATCAAGACCATCCTGGTCAACATGGTGAAAACCCGTCTCTACTAAAAATACAAAAAATTAGCCGGGCATGGTGGCGCGTGCCTATAATTCCAGCTACTCAGGAGGCTGAGGCAGGAGAATTGCCTGAACCCAGGAGGCAGAGGTTGCGGTGAGCCAAGATCATACCATTGCACTCCAGCCTGGGTAACAAGAGCGAAACTCCATCTCAAAAAAAAAAAAAAAAAAAAAAAGTATGCCAGTGTTAGGCGTGGAGATTTGGCTTTACCTTTCCATTAGAACTTCAATTTTTCAGTCATTCAGAAGAGAGCAAAACTGTGAGAGAAGTATTCATTTTTAAAATTATTTTTAAGTAGCTGCCCTGTCAGATATTTGATGTAAATTAGCTTCATTACTTTTAGCCAATATTAAAAGTACAAGTATTTAAGTTCAAGAACAATTTTAAATGATGTCAAGCAAAGTATAAGATGTTTTGGAAATTTTAATGAAAATGTGAAAAGAAAATGAAATTACAGCCATATCTTATATGATGTCAATAATAGGTTTTTGTTTTACTTAAAACTATTATTAAACTTATGACAGTTGAAATAGCTGTGACATAATAATGGAAGAATTAGAAAGAGTATGAGCAATAAGTGACAGGCATTCTTTGTCATGTTTCCAAATGTAAGACACTATAGCTGGAAAAGATAATATCATAGTCTACAAAGATCTCAGTAGTTTTAAATTTCTGTGAAATGCAACTATGTGGCAATGTTCAGGGGAAGATACTAAACAACCAATTTTTAATTCATTTCTATTTAATTCACCAATTGTTAGCATAATTTGTGTATTTCCCTCAAATATTAATTTTTAATATCCTGTGCATCAGGCAGTTTCCTCAGCTGTTATTCTTGATCAGGAACCCTTCCCATGTCTTTGGTTATGACGAAATCATTGTTCTACTGGAGTCCAGCAGTGGCAAAACACCAGGAAATTCAGCACTGTTTCTACCTACCGGGCAATATATTTGGGGACTTTATTGCAGGAAGATTTATTTAGTGACCATGTCAGAATGCCTTGATGATCAAGGAAAGATGCAATCTAAACTGGCATTTTTGCATTGGTCAGAAATGCAAGTCTTATTTCCTTTTTGGTTAGCATGTTAATCTATGTTGTTCATATAGTCATGAACTTAACAAAAGCATATACTTGAACTACAACAATGTCAATGCAGACATTTACCTGAACACCTGTAATGTGTAATCTTGCTGGTCCCTAGGAGGTTGGTGGAAAGGGAGGAGAATACAAGAAAATCAGAAGAAGCCCAGGCCTTTAAAAAACTTAAAAGATGATCTCTTTGACATAATTTTAACTTTGGTCTTTTAATGTTCATTTTTTGACAAATTAATAAAATTATGAGAGTACTATATAGCACTCTGTCTGAAGGGAAAACATGACGACTTAAGAAAATCGAAGAATGAAAATGATTGGAATTTCCTTTAGATATCTAATTTATCCAGATTTGTCTTTGGTCATAGCTCTGTACTTGAATCATAGCATGATAGAGCCAATTATTTGAGCTACTCAATGAGTACATATAGATCCATATTCAACTGATACCTATGCCGTAAGTTTTCATAATCACATTTAGACAAAATCTACTTACCTGGATAAAGTTCACAGGTAAATTGTTTAGGCTTCCTTTCAATTTTGGTTTCCTGGATACTATCCTAATACTATAGGGCATTACGGTGACTAAAAAAGGTGTGTGGAAGTTTGGCTATCTCTTAATTCTAAAATCAATGAGTTTTAATCTTTCTGAAATTGTTTCTCTAGAAATTCTTTTTTCTTTTTGCTTCTAAATGTACTACTCCATTTAACTAAGGCATAACTAAAACAAGCTGCCACTGGAACTTGATAATTGAGCAATTAATTAAGAAAGGAACATCTTTGTTTTGGAGGACTAGTATCTGGTGAGGAAAAGGTTCCCTGAGTGGAGAGCATTCCATATAAATCTTGATAACTCATTCACTCTCTAAGACTAAGCAGGTGGTTGGTGCTCTGTGGTGTGTATTAAGGGTGGGGAGTGTGTCATCCTAAGTATGTGTCTTGAGTTTTGGCACTCTGAGACCTTCTGCTCCAAAGCCCTCTGCCCCATCTTTCTTACTCCTTCCCTCCTTGCAAGTGGAATCTCAGTGAATCAGACACTAAACTTGCCTAAACCTTAATAGATACCCGCCCCATGTCTGTGGGCTTTTCACAATTATTGTAGAAGGAGGAACAGAAGCAACAAAATATTTACACCAAGTTGCAATTTATAATGTAGCTGGCAGTCATCCCCTTGTGTAGGTGCAATTTCTGTCTGAAAAATCAGAAACACCATGTTTTCTCAATTTGAAGGAATTTGCTAGCTTTTTCTGTGATTCATTTCTCTATCCTATGGGGATTTTTTTTTTTTTTTTGTGATTGCTTTTGTTTGGGATGCAATTATGTGACAGCTTCAGCCACCTCTCATTCCCCTCTGAGGTGACTGCACATTCTTACTTCTTTTTCAAGCTTTCTATCCCACTCACCTCATCAATTTCCAAGGATGACCTTGAAACATATTTCAAATGAAATAGAGGTCACTAAATGAACAAATACTTCCTTCTTGCCACAACGTCTAAAAATCTGTCTGCACTCACTACTCTCTTCTTGTTGCTCTTGAATCTTCGTAGAGGACGCATCTCTCTCTGTCTCTCTCCTTCTAAACCAAGACTGAGACCTCAGCCTGTGTTCTTATCCTCTCTCCACCATCTTTTCTACTGTATCTTCAATCTTAGGTCTCCCCATGTTTTTTTCTTTCCTTGGCATAATTTATGGAATGTGTACGTGCTTTCTTATGGAATCTAAACAAAGTTCATTAATGCTGATCCTTGAGATGTTTCTAACTCCTTCTAAGATGATAAATAGAAGCATAGATAGAGGTTTACATGTTCCCAGGTATCAGTTATATGGATTGTGTGTTAGTAGTTAAAGCCTTAGTGGAGATATTCAACTGTAGCTTGTCACTGTTTAGGTATAAGAGACCCATTAGAAAGTTTGTCTGTGTTGGGGGCGGGTATTTGCTTTACCTTTCCATTTAAACATAAACTTTTTAATTATTCAGAAGAGAGCAAAAATGTGAGAGAATCATTCACTTGTAAAGTTATTTTTAAGTAGCTGCCCTGTCATATATTTGGTATAAATTAGCTTTATTACTTTTAGCTCTTATTAAAAATACAAGTATTTGAGTTCAACAATTGTTGCATGTCTCTTCCATCTTGAAAATACAAATGCTTAAAACCATGCTGCCCTTGAGTTTTCTCTTCTTCTTCTCTTTCCCACCAGGCGCTATACAGGTCAGTGTACCATGTTACACATTGTCTTCACCTGTTCCGACTTCTCGGTGCAGTTCTTAGGCACTTAAAGGCCAACAACAACCTCTGCGTGACCACATCCACTGAATGCTTTCCTTTTTGAAACCTCTCCTATCAGTATCTGACTCACTGTCCAACATATTCCCGTTTTTTCTTGTACCTTTCCGGCCGTTTCTTCCCAAGTTCTTCTTCTTCTCTGGATCTCTTAGATCAATGAGCCAATGCATTTTAATTCACTAAAAATCATGGCTTATCTTGGCGCTATCTCTGGAGGAGGTACGCTGAGCTTGCCAAAGGTGTGGTTAAGAGCCATTGTTGTAAGTGCTGACATTCCCTGTAGCTGGTGTCTTGTCTGTAAACATTGTTTCCTAGGGTGATTGATCCCAAACAAACAGCTTCAGCTACTAACTATAAACCGATGTCTCTAAAATTATATCTTCAAATGAGATTTCTCTCATTTCAAAACCTCTACACTCAACTGCCACTTAGGCATCTGTAATTCAGTATCCTGCATCTCAAATCAAGAGGATCAAACATAACACCTTTCCTCCCAAGCCTGTTTGTTTCCTTACTATAATCTCTGATGTGGAGGATTGTACCAAATTATCTGGCAACCCCAGCCAGCATCCAGGGAGGGACACTCATTGCTCTCTCATTATCAACTTCTGTAGCCAGTGGACTGCCAAGCACCTGTCTGTTCCTGAACTTAATTTCTCTTTTATTTGCTACCCCTCTGTCCTTCAATACTTCCTCTCCCTTAGGTCAGCCCTCCTCATTTCTTACGGGATCGCCTGAATACGCATCCCTCTTGCTATCAATTCTCTTGCAAGGCTCACGGCGCTACTGTCCCAACTCCTGCCTATGTCTCAGGAGCCCCCTTGCCTGCACTATGCCCTTGAACCTGCATGAACCTTGCTGTTTCAAGCCATTGTAAATTCACACAGGCTATACTATGCCCGACTCAGATGCCCCTCCCTGCTTCATCTGACTGACTCCTGCAAACTCTTCCCACAACACTCTTTCTAGGAAGCCCTTCCTGTATCGCCAGACCCAACGTCAGCTCTATGCGCGTCCTCTGGGCCCGTGGCTACCACCCTCTTCCTTATGTTAACCTTAGGATGATAGGTAATGCTGTAATTCTTACTGAAATGGTTACAAACCTAGGCTCCACGATCAACCTGCCTGGAGCGTGGCTAGACTCGAACACTCGTCATGATGGTAGCAAATTACCTCATTTGTCTGTGACTCCGTTTCCTAATCATTAAAACGGGGATGGTATTAGCAAGCATATAAGGTTGTTGTAAAGATTAAATTAAGAAAAGCTGTAAAACACCCAGAATACCTGGTACCCAAGAAGAGTAAGTCTCAATAAAAGTTAGTTTTCTTTTTACTTTCCCTTTTCTCTTCCTCTTTGTTACTCTTTTCTCTGCCTTATTCTGCTCCATCTCCTCTTTCTTCTCTTCATTTTCCTCTTTTGTTGCCTCCTTTTTTCTTCCTCCTCTTCCCCTTCTTGTTTTCTTATTTATCCTCCATCTCCTCCTTTATAGCTCCCCAACTAGACGTCCGTAAAGCTCTGTGGACGCTGAGATCATATTATATTTAACTCTCTGCCTTATATCCTGTCTTAATGTTATTTCTTATTAGACACTGGGGAAAATATCCCTTTTTTTTCTGCTTTTAAACAATTATTATTTTCACCATTCAGAGTTAATGAGCATGTTTTCTTAAATTAATGATAAAATACAAGGATCTTCAGGAAACCTATTGAATGCTAAATATGCAAGAATTTTTAGCATTTTCTAAATGCACAATAAGCATAATAATAATGTCATATTTGTAGAACATAATGTGACAGGCGTGGTTATATACAAACTCACTCCATTATTGTCCCCAGTGATAAGGTCTAATATCCACAAGGTATTTCATTAATTCACAGATTACTTATTTCTATGTATAGTAATTTTATCTATTAGTAATTACTACAGTTATACCTTTTCATATCAGAAATGGAATAACAGATATGGTTCTACATCTTGGAAGGTAGGGGAGAACTGCCATTTGATCAGAGAAACGGGTATGAAAAATCTTTAGTGTGTCAGATATGCAAATTACTAGGTAAAATGGAATCTTCATTTTTTAACCGCCTGCCACCATTCTAATCAGGGATGGAGTTTTTACCATGAAATAAGTGTCTTCATTTATTTGCAATGGTAGAAGCCTGATCCTTGGAGTGATCTATCTCTGCCATTTACAAAGAGCACTTTGGGTCAGTCAGGTTTACCCAAACAGTTTTCCACAGTATATTTGGAAAGAGGAAATATGTTTAGAAATAATAATGTGCTATGTTTGTTATTACTGTAGTTTTATTTATTTATTTATTTATTTGAGACAGACTCTCTGTCACCTGGGCTGGAGTGCAGTGGTGTGATCTGTAGCCTCTGCCTCCCGGGTTCAAGTGATTCTTGTGCTCAGTCCCCCAAGTATCTGGGACTACAGGTGTACACCAACATAGATGGCTAATTTTTGTATTTTTAGTAGAGATGGAGTTTCATCATGTTGGCCAGGCTGTTATCAAACTCCTGACCTCAAGTGATCCTCTCGCCTTGGACTCCCAAAGTGCTGGGATTACAGGAGTGAGCTACCGTGCCCGGCCTGTTATTACTTTAGTTTTAAATGAGAGCATTGGTTAAGCTGTATCTTTAAGGTGGTTTTATCTTTGTTTCTACAAATAGAGTAGGAATGTAGGAAATTTGTTTTTAACTTACTTAAAAAGTTAAAAATTCATAGCATATCAACCCCCTCGCCCCCCATCTGGATTTGCAGTAGGATTAAGAGGCATCAAGAGGGTCTGCAGAAAAGGTGCTTGCAACTTGATATGTAACTCAGTATTTCACAAAACCCTCCCCTCCTCCACCCCAATATCTATTAATATCTGCAGGCACATTAGTGTTCTGTGGAACACAGTTTGCATAATATTGATGTGTTTACCGGTTTGGGTTCCATCCTATGAAATGTGGTGCATTATTTTTAACAGGTTTTGCTGCATTTTAGTCATAATGAGCTTTTGGTCATAATGAGTTTGACCCTCAAGCTTGTAAGTTGAGAGTAACTGACAGTGAACAAGGAAATTAATTTGTAAATTAGACTCTTGGGGAGAATTTTCGTTGGCTTCTTTCTTAACAGTAGCTGGGGCCTCCGAGTTTAAATGGCCTTCATACTATAGTTCAGTTTAACATTACACAGGGCAGAAAAAGTAATAGATTATTACTGAAAGAATTTTGGGGACTTTTGCAGTGCAAAGAATTTGTGGGATCTATTTAATGGTGCTGCAAGACGTGATTTGAGTGATGGAAGGTAGGCAGGCAATCTGTAATTGATGAAGAACAAGGGCTCTTTTGGTTAGTCGTCACAGATATTCAATATTATGGGATTTAACTTCTATTTCTTATTGAATTTTTTTTTTTTGGTGCAACTTGTTAAGATTGTAAGAACATTTAATATGTTATTAATCTGTTCTGAAAAAGCAACCATGTGGTTTCACTCATTTGTACTTTAATTTGACCTGGTAATGGAGAAGGAAGCTAATGAAAGTTCAATGTTGTTCCCTTTGTACAACTGTAGCAAGCTTCCTACTTGTCAAGCCTTTAACCATGACATATTTTTTCATTAAATAATCCAGCAGCACATGTATGAAACTATTGTAAGTCTTTTCTGAATGGTGGAAACTTTATTTGGCACAACTATGCCATTTAATGCTTTTTACTCTTCACAAGACCGGCATTCAGCTATATCCAAGAAGGAAGAGGGTGGTTCTGTTTTCCCTGTGGTTTGGTATACTTTCTCCCCTCATTTAAATGTTCCTCGTTTTTTCCTGTGTACCTTCCATAACTGAGGTTGATCATTTTACCAATTTGCACATCTTCCATCTGGAGGAATTCAGCATTCAGAATCGGGTTTGCTGTTTTGCTCTCGCTCAAGCTGTCATGGTAAATCACGGAAGCATGTTATTCACTCATTGGTTTTGCCAGTATGTGAGACTTAGCCTGATTATTTGACAATTTTTTTTCTTCAGAACGTGAACTTTGGTTCTCATGTGAGCGTTGAGAGGGGAGAAACCAGGAGTGAAAGGAACTGAACCTTAGTTTGGAACAGAATTTTGTTCCTACCATAATCCACATAGAGGGTACACTATTTTCTCTTTTCTTCTTCTGTCATCTATGAAGTAAAGATGTTTCTGCTCTGTGACAAAGCTGTGCAGTGGGAAGTCTCTGAGTTCCAGAAGAGTTCTTCTGAGCTAAATGGTTCAGAACAAGGCACTTAACTTTTCTGGGTCTCAGCTTCCTCATTTGTAAAAGGAAGGGGTCAGATTAGATTATCTTTAGTCTCACATAAACCAATAATCTTAAATTCTAATATGGAAGTAATAACATAGATAATATGAAACTTGTACTAAGTTACTTCCTCTTAAAAAGCATTAATATCAAAACTTGCTATCTACTTTGTATTAATTTTACATGGCAAGGGAGAATAATAATGGCTTTGAAATCACTGAAAACCACTGAAGTAATGTGCAATTGTAATCCAAATTAGTCACATTTATTCTAACCATTCTCTTACTCCTTTGCCCATTTTAAGTGACTGTGACTATATATAGTAGTTCTTTGAGGGGGAAAAATGGTTTTATTTGTTGTTGTTGTTTAATTATGAAAATGTTATTTCAGTAAATGTAATTTAATTAAAATGAGAATTTCTGCCAACTGTTTTAAATAAATACAGTATTCTTTTACTAGTATGAAAGGAATTACTATTTGCTGTCTCATTTACTCACTAATATGCTGGTGTGTTTAGCTTGAACCTGAGCTTGTGGAAGTTTATTCTTAACCAAAGCAGTTCCTTTTTCATGTAAGTAGGTTAAATGTGAATTGGGCAGCCTTGGGGTGCTTTTTTGTTCACTTTTAAAAGCCCCATCAAGTGGGCCCCTTTTTGAAACCTGGAATCATATGTTTGGAAGATTGATCCAAATTAACATTAGAATGGTTCTTTCATTTTTAAAAAATTATACAGACTATTTAAACTATGCTAAATTGACATAGATTGAAATAAAACTGAATAAAGAAGTAAAATTTCCTGTTTTATTCTCCTTTTGTGATGAAAGAATTGGAAATCAGAGAGGAAGTGTAGAGTCTGTTAAGGTACAATTTTGCCCCCAAAATGCAGAAGGAAATGTATGTGTACAAAAGGTATAAATTACTGTCATTGATTTACTTATGATTTCATGTGCCCTAGAATGGTGCAAGGAGATCACGAGTTTATATGTTTTGACTTCTGAGAAGCTTGTTTATTTTTGAAAAAATATTACGTTGATAGATTTCTAGAATTATAGGCCAACGCATTTTGTTCATGGAAATGCTGGCACTTGATGAAGTATGGTTAATGTGCTTTCTCATTTGCAAGTTATATAGCAATTTTATCCAGAGTTAAGACAATGCAAACATTTTAATTTGTTGAAAAGGAGTGAGCCATTTAATATGGGTAAAATTGTTTAAAGTGATTTTTTTTTAATATGTTGGAAGTCTAGAGGACGACAGATTATACTTTGGCTATAATTCAGGACTATACAATCACCCAGGTCCCTAAAGGTCTCCAAAGAATGACAGAGAAGCCATGATTTTCAGACATGTGCATTATATATGCTAATAGCTTTGCAGTGGAAAAGGCCTATATCCTTGTAATAGAGGAAACATTCATTTTTAGCATTTCAGACCATAGAGAACATAGTAATTACAACAGGCACTAATATCTGGCTCCTTTCTATCCTTGCTGTTACCTCCCCCCACCCCAAACACTTCAATAATCCCAGTGGAATTAGTCAAAGGACTTTAAACCTATGTCATTTCTAAGTCTTTTATTCTCTCTTTAGTACATTTAGCATAACACTGGTCTTCGACGAAGGTATAGCATAGTTCATGTATATATGTATACACACACATGCACACACACACACAGAGATATATACATAGATATATACATGATTTATATATCACAGTAAAAAGAATTAGGAATGCTTTTCTTTACTTAAATATGTCTATGGACATTTCATTCATGTGATTTACAGTGATGATTTTTAGAAACACAAAGCTGGAATATGCTTTTATAGTTGAGATTAACTTTAAAACTCTCAGTAAAAGTCTGTATTTTTAGCCAAGTAATCCCATCGTTAGAACTGTCTGGCCATCGCTCAGTCTTTTGGAATAAAATAAATTCGCAAATTTTATTGCGAGGTGAGAAACACAAAAATAAGCAGTCATTAGCTCTTCATCTATGTTTGAAATATTTACCTGTATGGATTCAGTTAACAAGCAAATCCCCTTGCTCTTAGCCCATATGCACAGCATTGCTAGTTGCAATGTTTGATTGAGATGTTTACAAATCCCCAGAGCTTAGTTTTTAGGTAGTTCCATTGAGAAATGCAGAGGATTTCAGTAGCTAGAGCCCTGTAACTAATATCAACTGAAAACATGCATTTGATGGCCAAAAGAATGCCTCTTCTTAAGAATTTTTTGCAAGCTTACTTTTACTCAAAACATAGGCAATAAAAATTATGGAATAAACATGTAAGCTTTTTTCTTTACTATGAAAGATTCTTGTAGTTTTATCTTCTTGTTAAAGGTATTAAATTAAATCGTTTACAGAGGTTAATCCATATTATCAGGAAAATGCTAGCTTAAAGTTGGATGATAGACCTTATTATTTTCCTTTTATGTTGTTATTTTAACTTTCTCTGTTTCTCTCTGTCACAAACACACACCACACACACACACACACACACACACACACCCCCTCTCTCTTTTGCAAGTAGTTGTCATGGATTGTATAATTGTTGAGAAAACCGAAAGGCATATAGGTGGCCTTGACTTCACTAGTAAGGAGTAAAGGATTGAGGAATTTTAGTTGTTTCAACCTCTGTCGCTGGGAACAACCATAAAACAACACCTGTTCTTAAAGTTATTTTAAGTGGGAAAGTGACCCATCAGCAACAACTCTTTAAGCTGTCTACTTAGAACAGTTCATCATTGTCATCCGAAAGAGCCATTCTATTAAAGCACACTTATATAAATGCTGTAAGTAGAAACTACCTCCTCCCTACTCCCATTCAACCTTCAAACTCAATTCACATTTTAATTAGTTAAATTTTCCATATTTATAAAATTAATATGCTTTTATGAGTCATCTTCTCTCAGCCACCACCACCCTGCACCAGCCCTGACTGATATTTGCACTAAAGCTGATTCATTTGGACATGTTCTCCCCCTGTGTACCTGGCAGGATTGTCTTCATTCTTCTAGCTTCTTTTAAGGCATTGCCTCCCCAGAAGGCCTTCCTTACCCTCTGGGGAGTTAGGACCTCTTCCTTTTCCACTCCTACCACCTCTCCTTACCCTTTCCCCACCCTCAACTTCTCTTAGAGGACTTCTCACACTGCTTCGCAACCACATCACTTTTAGGTTTGGGTTTCGGTCAAAAAAAACTTTGGTTCTGTTAAAGAAGAATCTCCTGAGTATGGGGGTAGAATTTTCTGGGGTTAGAGACACACTGGAGATCCCAAAATGCTATACAGGAAGCCTGTTCTTGGCGTGTTTAGGAAAAGTAAATATTCCTCAAAACAAGATTTTGAGCTTGTAACATCTCAATGAAAATACATAAAATAAAATAAACAAAATTGAATTTCAAGAAGAGAAGCGCCAAAAAGAAGATGGAGGGACGACATCCCCTTGCTCTGCCATTGCCTTCCTTCCTCCCTGGAGGTGCTGGGCATGGGTGCACGTGGATTCTGTTGTTCTCTAGCTCTGCCTTCCTCTTCCATGGTGATTTCCAAGAGGCTGTCATTTCAGACCTTCTGAGTTTCTTGCTACTAGATATATGAAGGAAAGTGGTAAATGATGGAATGACCAACATAAAGGAGTGGGCTTTATTCAAGGGGTCGCCAACCTCTTATCATCACCTGGCCACCAACTATGAAACTGGCTAAAGATCTTTACAGCCAGGTGGGAGTTTTGCTAGTAGTAAGAGACTATAGGATGGGGAAAAAGAGGGGATTTTTACCAGATAAACATTTTTTAAAACTTATTTAAAAATTGTGGTAGAGGAAATTACCGAAGAGGAGGTCATCACAGAAAGAAAATTAATAGGTAATCACTAAACCTTTACTAAATGTTATCTTTTAGAGATACACGATGTTTGGTTTCTCCATTTACAGGAGTGAACTGGTTTGCGTCATTGCTTTCCATAAAATCTTTTCATCAAATGCCTTTTATCAAAACTATCAGTACCAATTGCTTTGGTTTCTTTGGTTTTCAATGATCCACATTGATTATTTAGAAGCTGAAGCATTGCCATTCATAATACCTTGAAACAGTCATTTAATACCATGATTTTATGCACAAATATATGCAAGCACACACTCAAACACAGATTTGGTTTACAATTTTGTAAACGTGTTCTGTTTTCATTTTCTATTTTACGTTATTTAAAATCTATCATTTTTACTGTACAATATCTTGGTAATCTCCTGTAATTTTGGCCAACTTACTCATTTCTCAGTAACTCTAAAATATGCAGGTTGATGGAAGATTTTGAGTAGGGAGTGATACAAGGGAAGAACATTCAGCAGGAAAAGATCAACTGTATTTTTCAATTAGGTTTTCCCCCAATAGTAGAGTTGTTCTTCAAGTAGCCTTTGTTGGTTATGAGGGGCTTAATGTTCCATCTTAAATATAAGATATAAAGGGCGCCAAACAGTAAGATACAGTTGGCAAGTATGGTCAATCTCTATCAGCCCTGGTTTCCTCATTTGTAACGTGGGATAACGGTGTTATTTAATTTTTGATGTTGCTAAGAGAATTGAATGACATAACAGGCAAAGAAATGGCTTCAAAAAGGTGACTGGCACAAAACAAACACTAGCTATTATTATTACTTGCACGTTATTGTTATATATACAATGTTGATAGCCAGCGCAGTATTAGGATTGGGAACCAGAAGGGTGTAAGGAAGAAAGGAAGAGCTGGGATAAGTAAATCCGTTGAGACAGATTTGAGTAATCCATATGCAAAACCATAAACACATAGGGCTATCAAGTGTTGCCTTGACAGAATTAAACACTCTGTTATCAATTATTACAAAAATATCAGGAATGTCACCGGAGACAAGGTAAAATATGATAAGGTAATAGCATCCTAATAAAGTGGGAAATCACACAATCTTGGAATTTTGTGAAAGAATAAATGCTTATTTTTGTCTCCAATTATGAAAAAAAAAAGAACTATGGTTGATCAAGGGGCAAAATCATAAAAAGACAAGCATACATTAAGCCAGTGTCTACTTACTATAAACACCTAGATGACTTTCTTTCTAAAAGATTTTTTTTACAACATAACATAAAAGGTGGAAACAAGACTTCGGTCACTTCCCAATGCTAATGTGAACCATTTTCTAGATGTTCGCTACTCCTTTCTGGCCACGATAACAAGAGTTCTTTTGAAACAATGCCACAAAGCAGCACTAAATATGTGCTCTCCCACACGCTGCACATAAGGGAAATCAAGTAGAGAATAATTTCACTAACTGTTTGCCAAGGTCAACTTTTCTGTTTTTCAAAGAGTAATGTGTTTTCCTTGACAAATAATGTAATCCATTCTGCATTGAAATATGGGCCTCCTGATATGGGATTCTTTTTCAAATAATAATATAAATCCATGTTATCTAATTGGACCGTAGACCACTGTATGGCCATTTAAGAAACAATATGAGTGTTAATGTTGTTCAGAGGAGATATATTTATTATTAGTTCTTTTTTCTTTTTCTTTTTTTTTTCCATTCCATATCTTCACTAACTTGGTGATATTTCTCAGTTAAAAAAAGAAAATTAAGAATAAAACATGTTTTCTTTTTACCTTCCAGTTAAATTCTTTTCTTCCCTTACTTGGAAAGGGGATTCTTTGGGAGCTCATCTGATCTTTAGAAGAACATCAAAGATAGCCCCACCTTCTCCAGGCTCTTAGAAAGGAATTACATTTTATTTTAATTTTGGTGATGTCCAGGAAGGAGACAGAGAAAGTATCCTGTTTTTGAAGTTCCTTTTATATTCTAGAAGACAATTACTTAGAGCAAATTGGCTCTTAACTTCACTAGTTAGGCACCCTCATTATGTACCTAAAATACCTCTATCGCCTCTCATTTACAAACAAATAGAAAAGCTGCAGGGATACCTGAATTCAAATCCCCTCTGGCCAGATTACTCTTACTACTTTGAGGGTTTTACTAACTTGCCTCATACACTCTAGAAAGGCCAACCAGCAGTCTCACTTGGCTGAGAAGTTGGCCATCAGAGTGTGCTTGATGTGCAAGATTAAAGGCCAGAGCTGGTGTCTTCCGGGATACCCTGAGCTCAGTGTTAAATTTCTTTGTCGAGAGAAACTCTGACACTTTTAATAGGTAGTTTTTTAAATGGCCTTTTTTGTTGTTGTTAATTGCAAACAGAAAGGCTCATTGGTTAGGGAGCTCTTGCTGGTTAGTGGCTGGTAGGGAAAGAGTTACAGGTAGAGAAAGGCACCACGGAGCCTGCTGACCTTCTGGAACTGGGGAGTCAGACTCTCTGACTTGGAGTGCACAACTCCTCACAGTCACCATGGTGGCTGCTAACGTATTGAAGGACGAACAACCACAGGGCTCGCACGTAGAGGTTCCTATAGCTCGTGCGTCTTTAGCTGAGGTAGACCCACATGATCCTGAGAATGTGGCTTGCCTTCTTCCTGAACTTAGTGTCTCCAAAGAGAAAAAGACAGAAATGAAATTATCAAGTTGTCTCCTTCCAGTGGACAAGCGTGTGGATTTAGTTCACCATTTCCACCAGTTACAGCTGCTCCCTCTCAGTTTCAAGGTCTGACCTTGTTACCTTCTGCTCCCTTCATGGCCTCAGTTGCTCCTTCTGGGCCACTTGAAGGAACCGGCTCATGCTATTTTTCATTCCCACCTCTATGTCATCTTAGAAGCGTAGTCCTGAAACATAGATGTAGTTCCTTCCTCCCAAAGCAATGCTGTCTCCCAAACTCAGCTTACCCAGAAAGCCACAACTGATCAGTCCAAGCAGATGAGCTGCTTCACCTTATAACTAGTGCTGCCTTGAGCAGCTTCTGAAAATTCTGCTCCTTTGTAGCAAGCTTATGTGGGGAGAACTCAGCTGAAATGAGATGATATGCTTAGTTGCTTAACCGTTTTTTTCCATAAGCTTCCAAAAAATAAGAAAACCATTGTCTAAACAAAAAGCTTTTGAAATAGAATAGGGATGCTTGTTTTATATTTACAAAATATGATTTTTTTTTCCCTCTAGAGCCTGGATTGACCTGTGGTCCACATTCTAGAGCAAGCCTTGGGTCAAGCATAAAAAACCTGGGAGGTGGAGGTTGCAGTGAGCCGATTGTGCCACTACACTCCAGCCTGGGTGACAGAATGAGACTCTGTATTAAAAAAAAACCCCGAAAAACAAAAAACCAACTTCTAAAAGTTTTGATAATTGAAGTTTCCTGAAGATATCTATAAAACAGCTGATTATTAAAGGAATACATATTGCTTGTAGAAAATATGGAAAATGAAGCAATAAAAATGTATAATTTGACCACCCAGCAGGCAATTTTTCCTAGGATTTATACATATAATTATAAATGTATGGTATTCATAGATATTGTTTTGTTTGTGGACACTGAAAGAGAGAGCGGGGGAGAGAGAATATACTGTTTCATCACCACAGTGCAGTTACACGCATGGGATCTGGAGTGACAATGTCATTTTAGGCAAGTTCTTTAATATCTCTAATCCTCAGGTGTTTGGTGTAAGGATTAAAACAGATACTGGGAACTAATACTTACTGTTTCCAGTGTCCTGAACATTGTTCTACATATTTTGTACATAATAACTCTTTTTAATTCTTACAACAAACCTATGAGGTGTGTATTATGACACTTCGCCTCTGCTTGTATGCAAATAATACTTGTAAAGGGCTCAGTGTAGTGTCAGAGGTGTAGTAAATGCTGTCTATTTGTATGCAATTTTCTTCCACAAGGTATGGCCACTTTATAATAGAAAATTTTATAGCATATTTTTCATTTTATGTTTAAATACTTTTCCTGAATCATATTTTTATTTAAATATAAATTTACTAGTTAACGTCTTCAAATGTACATCAAAGAGTATTTTTCATATTCTTTTTTTCTGGGGCTAAACATTTAGATTCTTACATTAGTAAAGGCTAGGGCCAGCTTTTTGTATATTATCTGTTCAAGTAAGTGTGCAGTTTTCTAGACCTGTCGTGACCTTATCTTTCCTGGTGGTTAGTTAAAATGGAGAGATTTGACTTGCTGCCAATAAAGAGTCATTGCTTTTGTCTTTTTCTTGTTGCTCCTCATGTGGGGCTCTAGAGTATCATGCACAATTGGTTTTTTAAATCAGATACTTCCTAAACAGGTGGCTTGTGACTTTTCAGACAATGTAACAGAGAAGAAATTTCTGCATTGATGTGTATATTTTTTATATAATGAATGACACGGGTTACTGAATATTTTTTCTTGGGTTTCCATAAGATCATATTCAATCCTTTAATCCTTTAAGTCCTAGGGACAGTATACAAAAAGCGCTTAGCAATTTTAGTTTCAAACATTTTCTAAGGGGCCATCTTGCCACTTTCATTGTAGTGGTATCAGTACAATTCTTTCTTTTCTTTCCTTTTTTTTTTTTCCCAGAGAGGGCCTTATTCTGTCACTCAGGCTGGAGTGCAGTGGCACAATCATAGCTCACTGCAACGTCAACCTCCTGGGCTCAAATGACCCACCAGCCTTAGCCTCCCTAGTAGCTGGGACTACAGAGGTACACCACTATACCTATCTAGTTTTTTAATTTTTTTTTTAGTAAAGATAAGGTCACAGTATGTTGCCAAGGCTGGTCTTGAATTCCTGGGCTCAAGCAATCTTCCCACCTTGGCCTCGCAAAGTGTTGAGATTATAGGCATGAGCCACCACACCTGGCTTCAGTATGATTTTTGGGGTCTTTGGTTTGGAAAGTCTTTCAAGGAAACTTTAAGAATTATTCATTTGTTACTAGCTTTTATAGGATGTTTAGTAAAATGTTTTGGTCTCTTTGGCAAGAGAAATGTTTATGAATGGTCTCATAGTGTTACTTTGCAGTTACTTTAAAGTTACTTTAGGGCTTATAAGGGGTAAAAACTTTTATGATTTATTGTCAATGTTCTATATCCTGAGATGTGGCTTCCTGTAGTCTTGTTTAAGTTGTAGAAAGGGACAAACAGGACTTGGCAATTAGATATCTCTTGATAAAGTGAGCAAATACTAGGAATGCAGACCCAGTTGCTGGGAAAGATTCAGACCTTTAGAGAGGGTTTTGTATTATGCTTAGAAAGGCCTTTCCCACTTTAAAATTAAAGTGCTTTCTACTTTGAAGAAAATAGTTTTCTTCAAAACATTTGACCCATCTAATGATTTAGTTTTGACTAACGTGTGAGTCAGGGATCGAACATTTTTCCCCAGTGACTTTCCAGGGGCTCCCCAGTGACACTTTTATCATGTATTAAATTTCGCATATGTAGTGGAATGGGCTTCTAGCCTTTTCCTTTGGTTTAGTCCATTTAAACTCAAATGTATGGTCAGCCATGGTGGCTGCACTGGAAACTGCGTTAGCCACTGCCTCCTGGCTGCAGCATTTCTTGCTTCCTGGAACTCTGTAGTAGGCAAAATGCTAGCAAGTCAAACAGAAGGGACAGCATTCATGTGGGCCCTTGTTCTTTATTCACAAGCTCACACATGAGAAAATGTTGCCTTTGGGGGGGCAGGTGGAGAAAAGCCCTCCTTGGGGCTGCTTCATTGAGTCCCTGTGTGCTAATGTTGATCCAAGTGTAGGGTTCCTGTTGCTTTACAGCAGTGGTTGTCTCCTGGGGCCTGTTTGCAGCTGATCTGAGCACAGCTCCCTCTTTGATATCACAGCAAGCTTAGCTGTGAGTCAACTCTAGGAGTGTACAAAGTAATACAGCAAGCTGGTTGTCACATCAGTTCAGTGGCACGTGGAGTAGTCCCAGAAAAGTCCCTGGAAAACTGTAAACTACTATAATGAAGCTAGTGAGTATTTTTTCTTTTGCTCTTTCTTTGCTTCTTTCTTTTTTCCTTTTCTTTCCCTCTCCTTTCTTTTTCCCTCCCTCCCTCCCTCCCTCCCTCCCTCCTCTCCCCTCCCTTCCCTTCCCTTCCTTCCCTCCCCTCTCCTCCCTTCCCTCCTTCCCTCCTTCCCTCCTTCCCTCCTTTCTTCTGACCTTCCTCCCCTCCTTCCTTCCTGCTGACCTTCCTTCTTTCCTTCCTTCCTTCCCTCCTTTCATTCTTTCTTTCTCTTTCTCTCTTTCCTCTTTCTCTCTCTGTCTCTCTTTTCTCTTTCTCTTTCTTTCATTTTCACTATGAGCTTGTGGTGGCTGTGCGCACATGGTAGAGAACATTTCTGTAATTTATAGGAGTGTACATTTAGAGGAATGTATTTGGTTTGTGGCAAAGAAACTTCCTTTTTCAAAGTTGTAATGAGTCAGCCTTTAATATAATTCTCAGAACTTTTTATTTTAATTGTTGTTCCTGGAAATTTCACTAAACATATTTCTAAAACAATATATTTGTCTCAGTCAAAGTTTTAAAACCAAACTCCAAACCTTTCTTCCCTTATAATTACTGAATCCTGACAATTTAAAACTACATGATACAAATCATAGAAGCCATTTCCAGCAAACTCACAACAGTAAGGATAGATTGGCAAGATAAAAGATATTCCTGATCTCTGAAATTTGGGAATACTGGATGAAGCTTGGAAATCTGTCATGTAGTTGAAAATATTTTCTTGTTTTCTTTCTGCCAAAGGAAGGAGGGAACACACAAAGATCAGAATGATATTCCTATATGCTAATGACCTCTGTACTCATGCCTATTCATGAACTGTTTATAATAAAGTTAATTATAGTGTAAATTATTTATTGGTATTATAATGTAGCATTTAATAATTAAAATAAATTGCCATTATGCACATGTAGCTTTAAAATGCTGTGGAGTTTTATTAGATCATTTTGGCCATTCATTTTCACACATTTAGCCATGCACACTGAATAGGAGATAAACTTGCAAGTAAGTTCAAGTGATTGAACTAACCGCTCTTTCACCAGTCTGATAATTTTTTCTAATATAGTTAAAATTAATTATAGGCTCCAGATGCAAAGTTTAAGAAGTTTAATAAAAGTATGCAAGATTTTCTTTTTGAAAACTTATGGCCAGATGCGGTGGCTCACGCCTATAATCCCAGCACTTTGGAAGGCCGAGGCAGGTGGATCACCTGAGATTGGGAGTTTGAGACCAGCCTAAACATGGAGAAACCCTGCCTCTAGCAAAAATGCAAAATTAGCTGGGCGTGGTGGCGCATGCCTGTAATCTCAGCTACTCAGGAGGCTGAGGCAGGAGAATCACTTGAACACAGGAGGTGCAGCTGGAGATAAGCCAAGATCATGCCATTGCACCCCAGCCTGGGCAACAAGAGTGAAAATTTGTCTCAAAAAACAAGCAGAAAAATAAAACATATGATATATATACTTTTTTGACTTGAAAAAAATGTTTGCTTTACATAAAGTAGGCAAAATTATTGCTTGGTCTTGAATTAGTACAATTATAAGAAAAGTGACATTAAAACATTAGATAATCCTCCCTTTTTTCCCTTTTAAATGGAAATAGATTCGACATTTGCGTATCTCAAGGCCAATGATAGGATCTGAATCCTTAAGCAGCATACATGTGTTCACAATTCCACTTACACGTTGATCCAAATTCCCTAGATTCCATAAAGGAAGCAGTGACTCTTGCGCAATAACTCTTACTATAAAGCCGTTTGAAATACATGACACTTAAAGAAACATGGTATAAAAATGTCAGTACAGAACAGAACATGTTATAAAGACTATGTTTCTGGATAAAAGACAACTGAATTATTGGTCTTATAAAAGGAATGAAACAATAGTCAAGATTATGTTTTATGCTTTTTCTAGTTGAGGCAGACCAATATATTTTCGAAACACACCTGCTGAGATCCTAGAAGCAGTGCGGTGTGAGTGCCAGGTTGCTGTAGAACGTGAGCAGATACAACCATGTGTTCCAGTGTTTTTCTCAGTAGGGATTGCAGGACTTTGTTTTTTTATGGGAGATAATATTTTCTCATTGTAATATATTAAAATATAGAAATGGATAGAGGAATTCTGCAATTTGGAAAGTCAAGTAGTGAGTAAAATGGTATTTGGGTTAGTCAATGAGAGTATATATTTGTGCTTAAGCAAAACATTTTTGAAAAAAGTTGTATCACTGACCTAAAGAGTATATATGATTCTTTTCATCCAAGAAATGTCAAGGGCGTCCTCAGAAAATAATAATCATCATTAGTTGTGTTGCCATGTGGAATTCAAATAAATATTGATTTATCTAAGTCTTGAACCATTTAGAACCACATTTTCCATTACTCAAGATTTTTCATTATTTCACTATTCATTTTTCATTATTTGGTTCTATATATGTGATATGAAAGCAGGGTACATTAAAATTTTTTATTTTATAGCTTCTACATGTCAGGTTTTTTTTTTCTAAGAACTTTGCAAATATTAACACCTTTAATCCTCATAGCACTTTGAGAATTATATTATTAATATGCTAGGGAATGTCTTGCCAATCCTACTAATATTATCAGAAGAAACTGAGGAACAGAGATGTTAAGCAATTTGCCTAGTGTCACCCAGCTGGTAAATGACAGAATTGGAGTTCTGTCCCAGTGAACTCTATGTTGTCTCATGTAAAAACATAAAAGCATATATGGAAATTCAAATCAAGTAAGACCATTGCCGGGGGAGAGCACTGTGCAGCCTTCTGGTACGTGAGAAATTGGGATTTTTGTTTTAAGAATAGTCAACTAAAATCCACACTTGAATTAATTGTGAAAGTTAAGGGAGTTATAAAAGTCAGCAGAGAAGGTAAATGCTTTTATTATATAAATTGTATTATATTTATGATATAAAATAAATAAGCATAAATAATGTGATTTATTTCCACATAACGTGACATTTGATTTCATTAAAATGATCTATTCCATTGTCTAGAATCTCACTGCATGCTTTGCAAATGCACTAAGTATTGATTGGAAAACAGCTTTAATAAATTGCAAGTCAATATGTAAGAATACACTCTTGGCATGATTGTTTAAGTTTGATTGTAGGAAAACATTTATACATATAAATCATGTTATAGTGATACTTTAATGTGTTCCCATTACATATTTAAAATATAGCATACTTGTGTCAGTATAAAAGTGGGTAAGAGAAAAGTGTTATGGATGATTCCTTATATTCAGATCACATCCAAAACAGAATTTTCTTTGTAGGCATTGCCTTATGTGGAATCATATCCCTTAACTTTATTTCTCATTGTATATCATTTTTAAGGCTGAGTGTGGTGGCTCATGACTGTAATCTGAGCACTTTGGGAAGCCGAGGCGGGCGGATCACCTGAGGTCAGGAGTTTAAGACCAGCCTGACCAACATGGAGAAACCCTGTCTCTACTAAAAATACAAAAATTAGCTGGGCATGGTGGCACATGCCTGTAATCCCAGCTACTCGGGAGGCTGAGGCAGGAGAATCGCTTGAATCCAGGAGGTGGAGGTTGCGGTGAGCTGAGATTGCACCATTGCACTCCAGCCTGGGTAACAACTCCGTCTCAAAAATAAACAAACAAACGAAATTAACAGGAATGTGATTCTAAAGGAAAAGACAAAGTAGAGAGTCAAAACTTCTGGCAAACACATATGCTGGTAAGGAAAATTGATTTAGAATCGTTCAGATGTGCTCATTGTATTGACGCTAAATAGAGCTGATCAGCTTCTCCATTTAATTTTTTAATAGAGAAACCTGACAGGGTAGTGTTGAGAGTCTAAATACCAATTCAACTTCTTCCATCATCTGCATTATTTTATTAGTTCAGTGAGAAATGTAAACACTCAATCCCCATCCAACAGGTATTTTTAAAGCATCTACTGGATGGCCAGATTGTTTATGAAACTTTTAAAATTTAGAATAGATTTTCTTTCTTTGTTTGCTAAGACTTAGGTTGAATAGAGAAATGGATGGTTACAAGGACATTTGCCTTAGTCTTCATACAACCTGTTTCTAGTATAGTACCTCTCATATAGTAGACTTCCATAAATGTTCGATGGTGAATAATTGATCTGCAAAGCAAAGAATGATTTAATGACTTTGTCAGAATTACTGTAAAGATTTCTGGTGCAATTTTAAACTAAAATGCAAATTGCGTTTGTCTTTAAAGTTATCTGTTCTGTTTGTGTCCTGGAGATACTGCAACATCCATGACTATTTGAGATATCTGACATAATCTCGAAGTCTTAGGGACTGTTTTAGACTTATTCATTGTCTTTGATGTTTTCTTAAACCCATACACTGCTTTTGCCTACACAGTAAGTAAAGGAAACCACATCCTTATCAGATAGTGGGAAATCTGTTTCTTCACTAAGGGAACCAAATCTGCCTCATTCTTTCAGTTCAATGTCCCAGGAAGTATGAAGGGTTATTTTCTAGACTATAATTGCCGTCTATATTTTGCTGTCAAATGTTCAGGGTATGGCATCAGCAGCCCTTCCTTTTGTGTTCTGGGAGTCATCTAAAATCATCCTAGTTCAGCTTAGCTGATAATTTTATGCCTTAGAGCGTGTAAGAATATGTACATTTGTCTCAGCCTTCATATGACCAGTTTCTAGCATGACGCCTCTCATATAATAGACTCTCATAAATGTTAGATGATGAATAATTGTTCTTCAAAGCAAAGAATGATTTAATGACTCTATCAGAATTACTGTAAAGATTTCTGTATTGGTGAAATATTGCAGAATGCAATGAGAGCTTTTTCACTTTTCTTCTTACAGATATTTTACATCAAAAACAAAAACAATTCAACTCTGTCCAAATGAGGTTATAAAGGATGAAAAAATACTTAGCACACACACCAAATGTTAGGTGACACAAATGTGAGATCCAGGAGATCATCTTGAGCTTCTCTTGACCCTGAGAACATATTTAGGTGTTTGTACTAGTACAAGGAATCAGGATGAAGTGAAAGTGAGGGCTTTTCCTCTTTATGTTGATGCTTTAAAATTTACCATAGAGTTCAATAAAACTAGTATTAACATTACATTAGAAAAAAATTCAGCCAAATATTACATAATTTTGATTTTACTTAATTCATTAATCTGATGACTCTTAAGGTACTGGATCAAGGAAATAAAACGTGTCGAGTATTGAGATAATGGCATACGTAGCTGTTTCCTTCTGGCTTATCATTTCTAATATTTGAGTAGTCATGTGTGGTTCATGCAGCACTTTCACAAATGCTCTTCTAACAACAATCCTGGAAGGGAAAATAAAACTTTACTTGGAGTTGCAGCTCCAAGTCTAATTGCTTTGTCAACTCGGAGCTGTTTCTTCGTTATATCTGCTTTGCTTGTGCACTGGTGTTAATTCTGACTGGATAATAAACTTTTACAATAGGACAAAAGGTGCAATAAATTGTCACAATACATGAAATTTCAAGCTCTCCTATATTTAGTACAAGGCTTAGGAATGCAGTGATAGAAAATGCACAAGGGAATAGGTTACTGCAAAGCAACCTCACTTGAAAAGAATCTGGGGATCGATACCAGGCTTATGAAATTGTTCATGTCAGGCATCCCCTGGATATGTTTTATTGCTTTTATTAGTGTGACTATATAATACAAGAACATATACTTCTGCGCTTTTAATTTTCAAAGCCTGCTTCGTATAGAAACCCCCGCCACTCCACTCTTCTCTCTTCTTTGACTACATTCCAAAAGAGAGGCGAACTTTCTAAATACTCATATTTCAAACAGATTCACTTTCTTTTGGGAAACTAGAAAGCACTCTGTGATCCATAGAAGTGGTTTAACTCAGGAGTTCATAAAGGTATCAGTAGCCAGCAGAAATGCTCTTCTACCTGAGTGTTTGAAAACCATTGTTTAAAATCCTATTGAAATCTTTTTACAAGGGATTTAAAATAATTTATAGATTAGAAAAAAAAATGGAGAGCTGGGTAGGTTCACCATACTGCTGTTTTCAGCTGGCTGAATAATTGCTTGGCTATTGGTCTGCTTTGGTTATCTTATTCAGTGAAGGATGTCTGAAAAAAATCTAGTTTCTAATATTTAATACTTTGATATGTTCTAGATATGATCATTAACATATTGGTTTTAATCTATATTAAAAAGTACAACAAGACATTGAAGTTCTAGATATTTTCAGCCCAGTGTGTTGATACAAATGTGTTTTATCTTGTTTATTAAAAAGAACAGAAGATAAAACTTTAGGGTCTTTGTGATCCGTCGAAGAGGAGAGTTTATTGATCAGCTACTTAATTGCCATTGATTTTCGGGGTGACCACATAGTTGCCAAGTGAAGTCTGAGCAACATTTGTCAGCAGTTGAGTGATTAATTAACTGTTCTTTAGCTCCCTAAGTTGAAAGCACAAACTGACTTATATTATAGATTTAAATATAGTTGTTTTAAGCATGCATGTTTTCTTACATCACCAGCAGTTTGTTTTTTGTTTTTTTCATTTTCCTTACTGGGCCAAATAATAATGGATAGATAAAATGATTTGCTTATACTCTCGTTGAAAATGAGTCAATGGAATAGATTGCAAACTAGCTGAAAAGAGCTCATGACTAATTTTGTATGTCTTTTAAGTAAATTTAAACATTTTTGGAAAATAAATTTTTTATTTTCAATAAATATATTTCATATATTAATGTCTCTTATGCATATACTTATATAAACATAAATAGTGTTTTACATGATATAAATATAAATTGCTTTTAATGGATGATGTGACTTAAAAGATAGTATTTCTGGCGTGCTTGACGTGATGGATACCCCATGTACCTGATGTGAATATTATGCATTGCATACCTGTATCAAAATATGTCATGTAACTCGTAAATATATAAACCTGTCTACCCACAAAAATTAAAAATTAAAAGTATATCTGGGAAAAATTAAAATCAGCCATAACTTCCTCCCACCGTTTTTTTTTTTTGGCTCAATTCATTCCTGATAATATAAAAAATGAGAACACTTCCAAGAAAACTTCCTCTGTTGCCATCTCTTTGTGGGGAGGTCTTTTAAGTTGAAGCCAGAAGACCAGAAATTTTGCTCTATTATTTATAAGTTTTATGCTTTTTGGGTGAGTTTTCCAACTGTCTGATGTTTCAGTGTCTTCACAGATAAAAAAGGGGGAAATATCTGTAATGCTCTAATGGTGAGCTCCCACAGAACTGTTCATGGGTGTGCAGACTCAGGGAGGTACCTGAAGATTCAGAGAGTGCTTGCTGAAGACAGTATAATGGTTTGGTTAACCTAGCAGCTTCTTGGTTATTGCTACAGCTAATGGTCAAGAACAGAATTTGCCAGTTACCTTTAGAAACTTGCCAGGATATAAAGATATTTTCTTTGCTGATTTTGAGGATTTCTTATTCTTAGGAACTGCGTAGCTCTACATGGAGCCTTTGGGATCATGGCCATCTTGATCTTGAGGAGAAGACAGAATATAACTTATTTACTTTCAGAAAAATAGTAATTTATTTGTAAAGTGATTATTCTCTTCAGATATGTCCTGCAGATGCATTACTGTAATAATAATAGATGGCTGTTAACAGTTATACAGTATTGAATATGTTTCTTTTCTGGAGTATCATTCCAAATTGGGGCTGAATTTTTTAAAATCCATGTGAAATGCAAGAATTTGTGTTGCAATAATTTTTTTCTGTGAGACATAAATATCCTTTATTCATAATGCAAAGACAGAAATTTTAATTTTCTGATAATTAACGTAATTTGTAATTGCATTCTGTGATGTTTTGAAATTAGCTTATATGATGTTTTTAAGCCCCTTCTGTCTTTGAAATTCTCCAAGCTGGCATGGTGTCATATTCCTGTAGTCCCAGCTCCTAGGGAGGCTGAGGCTAAAGGATGGCATGAGGCTGGGAATTTGAGGCTGTAGTGGGCTATGATGGAGCCTGTGAATAGCTGCTAAACTCCAGTCTGGGTAACATAGTAGAACCCTATCTCTAGAAAAAAAAGATCTCTGATCTGTCTCTAGGGGTCCTATTTGCAACACAATTCTTGCTGGAATTGTTCAATAAAAACTCACGATTAACCTGTTGTTAAAAGACTGCATGTAATTAGTTTGCACAATGAGTGCAGGTAGGTACTGCTGCTAGCCATGAGCAGAAACACAGGAAAGCTGGAGCGCTTGCTTCTTCCCTTTCTCCATGGACATATTCTCCACTAGCTTGGCCTATGCCATAGCGCAGGGTGTTATTACCAGTGAATAGACGTGGACTATGGAATATGTGCTGTGCATATGCAGTTTTCAAAATGTATCACTGAGTGGTGGATGATGATTCAGTTTACTTAGACCTCAGGTCCAGAGTGTTCTTTTCTTTTCTCTCTTTTTTTTTTTTTGAGACATAGTCTCACTCTCTCTCCCAGGCTGGAGTGCAGCGGCATGATCTTGGCTCACTGCAACCTCCATCTCCCAGGTTAAGGGATTCTCATACCTCAGCCTCCCAAATAGCTGAGACTACAGGTGCGCACCACCATGTCCAGCTAATTTTTGTATTTTTAGTAGAGACAGAGTTTCGCCATGTTGGCCAGGATGGTCTCGAACTCCTGACCTCAAATGATCCACCTGTCTCAGCCTCCCAACATGCTGGGATTACAGGCATGAGCCACTGTGCCGGTCCCAGAGTGTTATTTTCTAACAGGAAGATGGTGTCTGTTCTTTCAGTGCCACAGTTTCTCCCTATTTGTAAACTGTGAACCCTTAGCAATCCTGATTTTCATTAACACCTAGGTTATTATTTAGTTCTCTGAAGTTACAGCTTGCTAATACTACCCTCAGGACTGAAAGTGTTAATGCAGCTTGGGCACTGGGAGAATTTGGTTGTGTTGAAATAAATAATGAATAACAGGGTTTTAAAAATCCCCATTAAATATTTAATTTATAAAAAGCTTCTGCAGTGCCATTATTAATTCTTAGTTGAATGTTTTAAACTTTTTTATTGTATGTATATTGAATATAAAATGGTCTGGCGCATGGTAGGCTCTCCATAAATATGGAATTTATGTTCTTATGGTTTGGGTGTTGCTGTCCAGTGAATGACTGAATGAAAACATGCATCATGGAAGGTAAAAATCATCAGCTAGCAGCAGGTTTCTGTAACTGTTATAGTTCCCTAAAAGTCGTTACACACAGAGCCCTGAAACCCAGGGGACGGCAGTCACCTCTGAGTGCAAACACAGGTACTAGTTGTGATTGCGAGAGAAGGGCAAGATCACCAACTTAGCCCAGAATGCATTCAGTGACTTTGTTGGTGCCACAGCTGGAGCCCTGTTTTAGTTCTAACTTTCTGGTAGAGTCACTCTGAAGTCAAGGGCAGAAGAAGCCCTTCAAATATTTTGGCCTCATTCCATGATAATCACAGGTACCCTGCCAGCAATTTTTTTTCTGTCCTATGAAAGTCAGCTTCTACTAAATTATTACTTAATCCTTTCCTAAATTAGAAGAGACCACCAGTTTTTTCAGGCAGGAGAGTAGAATGAAGCACAGGACCCCAGAATTTTACTTACCTGGTTTGGATGCTTTTGAGCATGCACTGGGTTTGCTTCCTGATGGGTTGGGACTCATTTTAACTTGAGAGATGTTAGAGGGGCCAAAAATGCTCCAGAATTCATAGTGACCTTGCCGTATTCTACAGACTCAACTACTGTGCATCTAGACTGTGCCATTATTCAAATAACAACCATGAGAAGGAAATAGAATCCTGGCTATTAAACATCAAACATGATTTCTTTGTGTCTCAGCAGCAGAATTATTTTTGCACCAGTTACAAGACTTGCCTATGAATTATTTAAAAAATAAAATCTTGAGCTCTGAGGCATTTTTGAAAAATCTCTTATTACCACCATCACATAAACATAGAAAAGAACAGATATGTGCTATCAAAGGTGAAACTCACTTTCATATTGGAAAAGAAACACAGTGCAGTTGCTTCTAAATATAGCTCGTTTAAATAATAAGAAAAATATGATGTGTCTGCAGATAATGAAGGACGTAAAAATTAAGAAAGGATAATCATGGGCAAGTAGAAGAGAACAGGTAAATAGTTGAAAAAAAGAACAAAATTGTCTAGGAAAAAGACAGTCTAATTTTCACCCAAGAAAGTCTGTAAAATAATAACAATTACATTATTTTATTATGTTAGAACAATTTTGTACAAAGGTGAGTGTGCACTATTTTTGCTTAGAGAAATGATATGTGTAGGTTAAATGGAATGATGGCCTCAGTGCCCTAAGCCATTCCATAGCTAATACTTCAGTTTACAATAAATTTTTGAAAGCAGTAAAACATGTGGCTAGCCAATTATTCATATGATTAATCTGCTGGTTTTTCATTTTATGCTTTCTTATGTTTGATAAGGAGTTGGCTTGTATTTTTCCCTTGAAGGGGACATTTAAGTGACGCCATTCATCCTTGTTCAACTTTCGTCCAGTCTTGATGCAGGTTTGAAGAGGAAATGGGTTGCATTTTGAAAGAGTCCTGGTGGAGAATCTTAAAATCCTCTATTTTAACACAACAAAAAAAGGAGATGTCGATTTTTAAACATCATCTATGTTAGGTAAAGGAAGCATCCATTTCTGGGGAAATAAGCTAATTTACTTTCAATCATAAAAATTTCATTTACAGAAAACTCTCTGAAATGCTTTGAATATAAAATGTTATAAATATTCTGTTGTCTCCTCCAGGATTTCCGAGGCATCATCATAGCCTGTCAGCAAGGGACAGGTGGGAAATCGTGTTTTTGAAGAAGAATGCACTTGTAGTAGCAAGTTACCACAGTCAACTTTCACCTCTGCCAAATGTGTGATTGGCTTAAGCTACTTATATTTTCAAATCTGTTAATTATTCACAGTTTTGGCAGAGCTGTTGCTTCTCACAGTGTTGGTGGCTGTCGTCCACCTTTTTTTTTTTTTTTTTTTTTTTTTTGATGAGTGCCATGAAAGGGAAAATGGATTTTTTTTTTCCTGTTGAAGGCTTTAAGGATACCACCATAGCTTTTCTGAACAAGAAACAATTTCACAGTTTTATTATGGAATGGGTGCTAACCTCCCAGCATAATTCTGTGGTTTTTAAGTGTTACGCCAGAGCTGGCTCAGGGAAATAGCTATATACAGAGAATTTGGTGGGTTCCCAAAGAGAAAAGGGAACAGAAAAAAGGAAGAGTACATTTTGTGGTTGCAAGACTTATGGTTTAGGGGACCCCTTGGGGTTCAGTGCCATTCAAAGGCAGGAAGTATCCATTCATAAGTCTTGGTCCCTCTCTACTGTATTTGGTATCATAATTTAAATGAATTCAGGGCTGAATGCCAGCATCAATCAGTTCCACATGTTTGATCAAATCTCTATTCTTGCCTGCACAGTCCCTTGAAAAAGCACGCTGTACTAGAGGGGTAGTAGCACTACTCGGGGATACACATCCATCTCGCATTTCTGCCTAGTGAAGGAAATTATGAAGTTTCTCCATGCTCTATAATGAGTATAATTTCAGGAATTTCTAGCTCCAAAGAAGTGATATTCCCTTTAACACTACACAGTTGACCCAAGAGCGTGGCCATTGTTTGAACCACAATGGAACACCTTTTCTATGACTATCTATAAAAAAGGATTTATGAGATGTAATATGTATGAACATTAGTTTAGCTCTTTATTTCATAGAGTCAGTCTGTTACTAAATAGATTACCTATTTTATTAAGTTCTGATTTTTTTCCTATAATTTATTTTGAAAATATTCAAAATAAATTTAGGTTCTACTGTAACATTTTGCTATATTTTAACACAATCTGGTTGGCTTTTTGATAGTTCTTCCAATTTCATTTACTGGAAAAATAAAGTTTACACACAGACACATACAGACGCGCACGCGCGCACACACACACAGAGAAAAGAAAGTAGGTAGTTTCAAAACGAGTTTTGAGATAAATATGGATCCAGTTGAATAAGATAGAGTAGAAAGATGATTACTGGAAGCTGGAGGCTAGCAGTAAAGGATGGGGAGTTTGGGTTGAAGGGTACAAAGTTTCAGCTAGACAGGGGAATATGTTTTTGAGATCTATTCTACAACATGGGGACTATATTTAACAATAATGTAGTGTGCATTTCTAAATTGTTGAGAGTACATTTAAGATGTTCTCATAAAAACAAATACTATGGGAGGTGATTGTATATTGACCAGCTTGATCAGTCATTCTACACTGTGTATAACATCACACTGTACCACGTAAATATATACAATTATAAATTACTAATTCACAATATAAAACAATACTCTCAAGATAACCTTAGTGCTTTAAAAAGAACTAGTTAATACCCATGTTAAAGTTCTGATATACGTATTTGCTTAAAAATTAGCCATATTACTTTAGAGTCACACTTTTATGGCTTCAGCTATATGATGACTTTACAAATAAGATTAGATGTAGACATCTAGAAACATGAAATTAAATTTCAAGCTATGTTATAAGAACTAGGTGTATGGACTTGACAATCAGCAAAGATGAATTTGTGGAGAACCTGTTTTGTGACACTTTAGATTCCCCCATGCTTTTCCATAATAATAAAAATGTGAGTAGTTCCTATGGAGAAATAAGTTACTCTCAGTTGTTCCTCCCTTGTTAAGATTATGGATTAATATACAAAGGTGGTATCTGACAAAAATGGAGCGTATTTATCTTTAAAATGCTAAAGTTCCCTCTGGCTTTAAAAGTGTGATTCAGTAAGCTCTGAAATGGTATTCTGACTTCAGTATTAAGTAGTCATATTTGAAGGATGTTAATGTAGATGTGAATGAGAGGAAATGCTGTTTGGTTGAAGAACTTCTGATTTCCTGGCAGACGATACTCAGGGCTCCTTGACATGCAGTACAAACACCCATAAATATCAGATTCCTGTAATCTTGGATTTTTGGGGCTCCTAATCCTTTACTATTTAGTGATCAGAATCCTTTAATACTTGGACACTATTTGTGTTTTATTGGAAACGCCATTGGCTGTAGTACAAGTGTTCCCAATTAAAGGGAGTATGCTATATGGAGAAAAGAAAACTAGGGAGAATTTTCTTTCCAGTTGCATTTGATCTGGCAATATTTTAAGGACTTCCATAGGCACATTAATGCAAGGAAAACCTACATAACTTACATAACTTGGGAATTATAAATCAACAGATTAAGAGAAAAATTTAGAATTTTAAATGTAGACGAGACCTCAGAGACACTATTTCAGTCCTCCCCATTTTACATATAACATGATGGTGAATCACTTAGTAAGGTAGACAGTGTTGATTTCATCGACTTGCCTAAATTAACTCTTGTGGTAATGGGCAGCATCAAGACAAGAATCCAAGACCTTAACTTCTACACCTATTGTTTTTCTGCAATATGTCAGGTATTCTGACACTAGCATTTTTAACTGTGACTTATAGGTAAAGGCACTGGGGCACAAAGATGAAGTACTTGCTGGAGTTTACACAACTAGCAAGTGGTTGAGCTGGGATTTGATTCAGGTTGGCTGGTTTTAGCCTTCATGCTTCTAAACACAAAGTAGAATTACTATGAGTGAATGAATGAATGAATGTGCTGTGAGGACAGAAAGGAGCTGTGACTCACTGGAGTTTGCAAAGACAGAGAGGTTGAGATTAAATAATTACTACACATTTTTAAGGGGAGAAATGGTAAACAGCATTGTAGGAACAAGTCACAGACTTCTGCCTGTTGCATTTGGGGACACTGATGTCCCTGAGTTGGGCTCAGGATGGGGGAGTGAAAGAAGGTTCCAGAGCAACACAGTTTGGTTCAGATGGTAAGAGCTGGGTGTGCCATATTAAGAAATTTGAAGTCAACTCAGCAATTAAATAGAGAAAGGGAGGAAAACAATGTATATTTATTTAATACCTATTAAATGAAAGTGAAAATACTTATGATATGAAAATAAAGCACCGAATGCCAGCTGCTTTAATGTTTTATGCATTTACACACACACACACACACACACACACACACACACACACACAGAGTTCCTTTTATGAAGTGCCCCCTGCTGATGGTCAAAGGCCTCCCTGCCAGTGAGTGATGGGAGCACAGGATTGTGACAGGTCACATCTGATGCTAAAGCTTATTTTGACTTCACCTGGTTCCTTGGGGCCAATGGAAACTTTGAAGCAAGGATGTGTCCTGCTCACAGTTTTTCGTTTTGTTTTATTTTCAGCCAAGGAGCCAGGAGCCGGGAAAAAGCACCCGTGAAGGGAGTGGGAGGGTCAGAGAGATGGGGCCATCCCAGGTCCAGAGGCAGCACAAGCTTTTCCTAAGGCAGTGAGTAGCATGGGGCTCCAAAGGCGGTTCTGATTTGTGATTCTTCCTGAACCACCCTTGGACTTTCTAGTGAAGGTGTGCTTTGGTCGCACTTGCAGATGTGGCCCTGGCGACTCGGCAGTGCTGTAGAATTGGGTCTGTTGCACTTCAGTGGTTGGCTGGGGCATGAAGTTGATCCCTCTGTGAGCAGGTTTTGGTCTTGTTGACAGTTATACACTCAAATGGTTTGTTTACTTAACTCATGATTAGTGCCTTTAGCACAGAATATTAGCACTCAAATTAGTGTTTGTTGAGCTTGACAAAATGCCCATGATTGGCAGGGTGGGAGGTTACTGCTGTACCTAATTTGAGAGGCCTCAATAGTTGCTGCTGATGGTATAGGGGATAGCAAATTTCATCTCTGAATTTTCTGAGATGGAAGGAAATTGATGCTTCTTAGAATCCAGTTTTGATTAAATTATTTTTCGCTTTTGAAATTCTCTGTGAATTTCTGTTAAGCAAGGAACATTGGAGTTATTATACTTTTATGAGTTATTTTTCATTTTTCCTTTAATGAATATAAAATCTTCTAAGTAAATCAGACTCAAGTGTTAAATCAATAAATAATGTGTTGTTTCTTCTTCAAGCTTATACTTTTAAAAAATTATTTAAATTAGCTCTCCTCTTTCCAAAACCAGAAAGTAAATACATAAAGACTTTCTGTTTTTGCTGAATATTTTTCTGAAGGTAAAAACAAACCTCTTTCAACAATGTACAGAAATGTTTTAGATTCTTTAATGTTTAGCCTAAAGGGAAAATTAGTGAGATGCCAGAATGAAGTAGTTAGGGTAATGATAAGAGAGTAATGAGAAAAAATGGACAATGAAAGGACATGATCCTGTTGGGAGGATAATGAGAGGGAATATGAGAGCAACAGAGGAGGCGGACATCATGAAAATCAGCTGGGAAATGCATTGGGCATAGGGAAATAATGAAGATGTAAACAAAAATCCTAGAGTTCTTATTCCTTCAGCTGTTTGCTTGTTCACTACAAAGGGAAGTGTGGGGCACTGCTGAACAGTGAGCAGTTCAAAGCAACCGTCGTAAGGAAGAGGAAGGAAATAACAATAGCTATTTCCAGTCCGCATACAGTTTTTTAGATTCATTAGAAGATTGGAAAATATTTGATAATCGTTGCTTTCAGTCATAAAAGTATGTGAACAATACACTTGCAATTCATATCAAATCCATTAGATTAAGGTTGGTTGAGTTTGACATTCTTTGCTTAATCAGGCTTGCTCAGACTTTTTTAGATAAGTCCACTAATGAATGATGTGAATTGACATAATGTAGGATTACCACAGTATGGTTCGTAAGTGACTTCGGCGTATTTGGGAATATTGTTTTAATTCTAAAGCGAGGTAGGGAGGTCACAGGTCATTTAGCCTAACTGTCATTTCATAGATGAAGAAAACAAAATCCTGGAGAATCTAAGTGCCTTTGCCTGAGGCTGAAGCTGGTTCGGAGCTGTCTAAGAATTACTGTCATTCCCCGAGTCCAGTGAGATTTCATCACATCACACTGCTCCAGTATCGCAGGGGAGGCTGCAGGAGAGCCGGACGCTGTCTCTTTCCGCTGCCATTTTGTCAGTCAACTTGCTGGCTTCAAAACAGAGCTAACCCAAGGGAAAATAAGTACACATTATTTTGAAAAGTCAAAAGTGCCCAAGAAAGCAGAGGCCAGTGGTGTGGGGGTTGTGCACTAGCCCAAGAGAAGCATCCTGTCTCCAGGGTCCCCGTTAATTAGTGAACCTGGGGAGAGAGCAAATAATTCCCCTTTTAGGGGAAGAGTATCTTCAGGTGATCACAGGCAGAGGCCAAATCTCATCAAATCCAAGGTTTCTACCAACTTGAAAATTCTAATATAATTTCATGGGTGCCAATGAGAACCTTAACTTTTAAGGACCTTTATGGTTTATGCTTTATCAAAATGAGGAAAAGTAAGTAGAATAATCTTTCTGAAACAGCTACTGTTGTTGTTGAAAAATGATACTATTGGCTGAAAATCTCAGATGCAATGTGAAAAGATGTTGATGACTCAGCTCTACACAAGAAAGGAGATAGCACAAGCAAAGAACACATTTCTGATTATAATAAAACCAAAGCAAACCTAACCTTGTTGCTGCTATTTAATTGTCATCTGCCTTACGGGTCCCATATAGGCACTTATTTGATTCACAAAAGTTTAGAAAACTCCCACCTCAACTTTGTGTTCAGATAGCCATACATTATGACAGGACTTAGTTTCTTTCTTTATAAAAAAAATGGTATATTAACAGTTTTGGCAGATTGAAATGTAATATTTTAAGGCTTCTGTTAAAGTAAATTGCCTGAGTTTACCATTTTAACTACGGCGTATGATTAAAGTAGATACACATAAAATTCATATTGGATACCTAATTTAGGATTTAATTATTGTCACTGTCAGGAAATTCTTCGGCAGGGAAGTCTGACATTTCAAAAGTCATAGAGACACTAGTTGCTCTCTAAACCTGTCTTGGAGCCCTCTGGTTTTATGATTGTCCTGTGTAATGTTACTATTTCATGATACCTTTTCAACATTAACACAAAATAGATGAACACACGCATTTGATGTTTTTTCAGGATCTTAAGAAAGGAAGAGGGGCTTGTTAGGATAATAGTTGAAGAAGAAAAAATTCAGAAAAGTCTTAATTAACAAAGAGCATGAAGAAATGTGTAGAGACAAAGAGGAGAAAAAGCAGTTTTATTTTGTTGTTATTAAGTACAGAATTACGAGTACTATAACACAAGCCCTAACAATTCACAGGAGAAACATGACAGTAAGTAGACTGACAATCTGACTCTACTTTGAATGTTACCAGGACCTTAAGAAAGGGAGAAGCAGGAAAGGGAGCAGTTGATAAAAAAAATTTAAATAGATTTAAAAAGTTTGGATTCAGGAAAAGTCCAAAAAGTGAATAGATCAACATTTAATAATGTGTGAAAAAACACACAAGGATGTAATTAAACAGAGAGGCTCAAGATGTAGATGGAAAAGTAAAAAAAAAAGAGCTTGAAAACGTTGGAGCTTCTGATACTTGGGTTTTAACCTTTTAGTACAAAGGTCATCTCTATTCACACAATAGGATATTTCTAACAGGTGAAAAAATGACTGAATAATGTCTCAAAAAAGCCCCTGTAGTCAAACTGTGGGCAGCTCTTGACATGAATCCCAAGTCATATAAGGAATTGCCAGATATTATTCCAGAAAGACCATTGTTTTGAAGGCCTCTTCCTGAAGGGGAGAAATGCATGAAGGCTAAGGAAGGAATACACATATAACATCTATGTTTTTGTAAAAGATAGAAAGATGACCCAGGCAAAAATAAAGCAATCTGTTTGTCACGGACTTTATTAAGGTAAATAACATCGTAGTCACGCACATACACACATACCCCAGATTTATGAAGAATCAGTGAGATCAGTGTTAAGACCAGTAATGAATAAAACAATTTCATCTATAAACACTGATACTATAGAAAAAGAGGGCGAATTACCTAATGCATCTGAATGTTACTTAGTTTGATTGATTGATGATATTTTCATTAATAGTTTTAGAGGGAGCCTCACTATTACACATAGATTAACTGTTGGGTAGAGGGTTTGGACATAGGCATGTTTAGGATGTCTAAAAGTTTAACTCTCTGATGAGACTAACAAGGTCCTGAAATTGTTAAAAACTCAATTGACAATTTTCAATAAAATGCGTGATAAGACGCAGTTGAGATAACACAGTCTCACCTCATTGAGGGGACAAGGGGCCGTGCAAGGATGAGAGGCTGCAGGCTCTGGGCTTCTCTAACCGTTTCTTGAAACGTCATCTGCAGTCCATCTCTGGCAAACAATGTAGTTTCCAAAAGGGATCAGCTATTCTTCATGCCTTTAGATATTGCATTTCCTTCTCAGGAGTAAAGAATGTCCCAGACCCATCCCTTTTACCTGATTGCTCTTATTTATACTTAAATATTCAACTCAAAGAGCACCTACTCCTGGAAGCTTTTCTAATATCCCCTACTCCCTACCTAAGTCTGACCTGCTTTTCTTTACCTGAGCTTCCAGAATACTCTGAATACGACTGCTAGGGGAACAACCTTATGTGATGGTAAGCGGCATATACTGGAGTGAGTGCCTGGGCCAGCAGGGCAGTTTGACCTCTTGAAGCTGTGTGGCCAAGGGGAGTTGCATGACTTCTCTGGGCCATTTCCTCCTCTGTAAAGTGAAGGTAATGGTAACCACCTCATACTGCTGTTACAATAGCTTACATGAGTTCACATATGTAAACAATTAGAATAGTGCCCTCTGGCTGGCACATGGGAACTTCTCTAAGTATAAGCTGTCATTGTCCTTTGCACCATTGTTATTTCATCATTATTGTGGTTATGACTATTTCTCTAAGATCGCTCATCTAAAAAGAAAATTTTTTTCAGGACCTGCAGACTGAGGATCTAGCACTCTTCACTACACAGTATTTTTCACTAAATGTTTTGTTGAGTAAATCAATAATTGATTTTTAAAAAGTGAGTGGCTGTTTATAGACTCTGAGAGGTTAGATATTAACAAGGAAACGCATGGTTTTTGTTTGTTTGCTTAAGCAAATATAAAAAATTGAGGTCAGGTATGGTTGCACTTGTAGTCCCCAGCTACTCTGGAGGCTGAGGCAGGAGGATCGTTTGAGCCCAAGAGTTGGAGGCTGCAGTGAACTATGATGGCATCTGTGACAAGCCACTGTTCTCAGCCTGGACAACATAACAAGACCTTGTCTCTGAAAAAGAAGGAATGGAAGATAGGCATAATTTGGGAATTAGTGTTTTGCTGTAGTTACCATAACTTGCATTAAATTATTGGCTATCATTTTCATCTTCACACATTTATGTTGCTTAGCAATAAAAATCTGTTATTTTATTGGATTAAGTTTAGGGATTTATGTTTTTATGGATAGTACTATCCTGTTTCTATAGAGGATGGAACGAGAGGAAATGGGCTGAGAGAGCAATAGATAGAGAACATTCCAGAACATTCATTTATTCTGCAGAGCCATAGGTTTAATGAATGTTCAAAACTGGGCTATAGGATACAAGAGAAAATGCCCACAGTGGTTGCCTTTCCAGGGTACCTGGAGTGGGAGGAATATAGTTTTTACATTACATCCTTTAGTACTATTTGGGAAGTTTAACGTATTAATTTAGTATTTTTTCTATCTAGTTAGACAAATTTAGTACCAGAGTAGGCTGATGAGTATGGTAACATTCTGTGAAAGTGGCACTCAAGATAAACTGGGGTGGTTGGGGTGCAGTTGGGAGAACAGGTGTGCTGCCTCATTCCCTGTGACTGTCCTTCTGCCCACACCTGGAAGGATCAGAGCACCTCCAGGGCATCTCCTCCCAGGATCCTGCTCTTCCCCTCTTCCCACTTTCCTTCCACTTCCTGAACCTGAGACTTTGAGCTGGTTCTTAACTTCTGTGTGTCTCAATTTGCTCACTTATAAAATGGGGATGATACTCATTCCTATCCCATTGGGTTGCTGTGCGGATAAAAGGAGTTTCTTTGAAAGGCCTTTTTTGAATGGTACCTGGCACATAATGAGAGCTGTGTAGGTATTTGTTCTAATTATTATTGCCTTTTCTTTCTCTAACTTGCCATTTTATTCTCTTGCTCTCAAACATCCAAATGCAAAAGGGGATGATGGTCAGCTGGTGAGGTGAAGGTGAGATGCTCCTTAGAAAGTCATGGGTTTTCTTGAGTGAGGGTGCAGGGAGCTCTTCAGCTATCTTCCAGGACTTTCCTGCTCAACACTGGGCTTGGATGATAGCATCAGACAGACAGGACCAAGCCATTCTGTTTTCGTTTTAAAGGAGATAGGAAGTTGTGTCAAGTTTCACCTTTCACTGGTAATCCATTTTTGGTATTCGATATTGCGCTTCATGGGGGTGGCGGTGGGGGAAAGGGTGGGGATAGGGAAGGATGCCTGGATAAGGCTGTGTTCTCCAGCTGAGCTAGGAGTAGATGCCTAACCTCACCCCCTCGCTCCTGCGTCAGCGCTGGCATTTGGGCAGCAGTTTGTGTAGTAATTATCGTAGAGATTACTTTAAAATACGACTGGCATAGATTTCAATCTTATCTGGTAACGGTTAACTTATTAATGATCGTTTTGGCCTGTTGGCAGCCGTTCTGTCTTTAAACTGGAGATAGATACAATCTCTCAAGCTGCACAGGATAAGCAATTGTGTGGGAGACCAGGAAGAGCTCCCTGATACTGCAGGAAGAGTTTTCAAGAAGTTGGCCTCTGTCAATTCGATGAGAACTGGTTGGGGAGGATCCTGGAAGGTCCCTTATGGATGGTGCACATGCAAAGCAAAATCTTGGCCACTTGCAGATTTTTATTTGGGTACATTTTCTTTCAGCGTGCTTCCCTGAAGATTCTAAGGATGTTCAGTCTGAAAGGGCAGGAGCAGCTAAGACATTACTGTCAATATCTATGTTGAGGCTACCCTATCTGCTAAGGCCACAGGAGCACCCCCGCACGTTCTTGCTACCAGAAAACACATTCTCTAGAACAGATCACTCAAGAGGTTAGGCAGTCTGCTGTGAGCGCAGTCTTTAAATACATTACAGTGTGGGCTCTGTCATAAATAGCTTTCTTCCCCTGACCTGATGGAGAGATTGGATATATAATTACGACTTGCCCCAATTTGAGAAGACCACTTTTCTTGAGGATAGACTAACTCATAGCTTAGCACATATTTACATTTATGTCTGGAATAAATTCTAGCTGATTCCTCTTTCCTTGTAATAGTGGTGACTGGGCATTGACCTTTATATTATTGTGGAAAAATTCACATAATGTGACATTTACCATTTAAACCATTTTTAAGTGCACAGGTTTAATGGCGTTAAGTACTTTCACACTGTTGTGCAACCCTTCACCACCACTCGTCTCCTGAAAGTTTTCATCATCCCTAAGTGAAACTCGGCATCCTCTGGTAACTCCCCATTCTTCCCTCTCCCAGATCCTTGCAACCACTGCAGACAGTTCATTTTTAGCACTTGCTTTTCACTGAGTGCCTGCTATGTGCTAGGGGCACCAGCCTGAAAATAGAAAGATGAGTGAAATGTGATCTCTGCCTTCTAGGATCTCATAGGAGGAGTGTCAAAGAATTTGGGGTCCATGTTTTAAATCCTCTTCAATTCACAATGGGAGAGTCGTGCTCTGGAATTAAGAGGAATATGGGTATAGCCAAGCTTTGGCCATGAGGAGAGGCTTCCTAGGAGAGATATCCACACTGAATCTTAACTTCTCATAGTCTTGGTTTCTTTTTTCCTTTTTTCTTTCTTTCCTTCTTTCCCTTCCTTCCTTCCCTTCTTTCCTTCCTTCTTTCTTTCTCTTTCTTTCTTTCTTTTTTCTTTCTTCTTTTTTTTTTGGTGGAGTTTTGCTCTGTAGCCCAGGATGGAGTGTGATAGCGCTATCTTGGCTCACTGCAACCTCTGCTTCCCAGGTTCAAGTAATTCTCCTGACTCATCCTCCCGAGTAGCTAGGATTACAGGCTCCCACCGTCACACCCAGCAAATTTTTTTGTATTTTTAGTTGAGACGCTATTTCACCATGTTTGCCAGGATAGTCTCGAACTCCTAGCCTCAAGCAATCTATCTGCCTCAGCCTCCAAAAGTGCTGGGATTACAGGTGTGAGCCACTGTGCCCGGTGGTTTCTTATATAAAATTGAGATAACATTGACCTTAGAGGGTATCCATGAGCTTTAAGTGACATGGTGTTATTGAAGCACCTAACACAGTGCCTGGACTTGCAAAGCAATCCTTAATGTCAGAGCTTCCTTATTATTTAAGAAAGCACAGACATTAGCCAAAGGGATAGATGAAGGGAGAGGAGTGCAATTGCAGGTGATGGCATGAGCGGAGGTTCCAAGGCAACAGACTGTGGGTGTGCTCCTGAAACTGCAAGGAAAGCGCCATCACAAAAGCTGAAAAGAATATTTGTTGGTGGAGTCACTAATAATATTGAATGTGAAAGAAATTGTTCAATGTGTCATTAATATAACAGTACATATTAAAATTTTAAGTAACATTGGATATTATTTCCATTATTTGATTTTACTGTGTCACAGTTCCACTTATAAACTTAAACTGGTCATAAGAGAACTCTCAACTTCCCCTTTGGAGTGTTCTTTCCCCAGTATTTCCGTCCCAACTACTTAGGGCTACATCCTTGAGGCCATCTTGAATCTTACACTTCTCCTTCACTCCCGTATTGGGTCCATCTCTTCCTCTCCATTTCTGATGTTCCTGCTCTCACTAAACCACAAGTGCAGCTCACGTGGATTGCTGTAGAGACTTTCTAACTCGTTTCCTCGATTTTCCTCTTACTCTCCTACCATCCCTTTTTCACCCAGACGATAATATACACCATGGAATATTATGCAGCCATTAAAAACGAGGAGTTCGCGTCCTTTGTAGGGACATGGATGAACCTGGAAACCATCATTCTCAGCAAACTGACACAAGAACACAAAATCAAACACCGCATGTTCTCACTCATAGGCGGGTGTTGAACAAGGAGAACACATGGACACAGGGAGGGGAGCATTATACACTGGGGTCTGTTAGAGGGGAGTTGGGGGGGACAGCGGGGGGGTGGGGAATTGGGGAGGGATAGCATGGGGAGAAATGCCAGATATAGGTGAAGGGGAGGAGGGCAGCAGATCACACTGCCACGTATGCACCTATGCAACAACCTTGCATGTTTTTCACATGTACCCCAAAACCTAAAATGCAATAAAAAAAAAAAAAAAAAATTA
The DNA here is from genome assembly GCF_030222135.1 of Aotus nancymaae. Lineage (NCBI taxonomy): Eukaryota > Metazoa > Chordata > Mammalia > Primates > Aotidae > Aotus > Aotus nancymaae. Next base: position 10,342,805 of record NW_026988450.1, on the reverse strand, counting down.
AAAAAAAAAATAAAAAAAAAAAATAAAAAAAAAAAAAAAAAAAAAAAAAGAAAACATTAAGCTTTAAATCAGATGATGTCACTGATTCACGTACAGATCTCCAGTTTCTTCCCATTGCACTGAGGAAGAAAATCCAATTTCCCTTTATTTACTCAAGACCATACGTTTTCTAGACCTTTTCCATCTCTCCAATCTCATTGTGTATTTTTATCTGGTTTATGTTTAATGTCCTTCACATTGGCCAAAATTATTCCCACCTCAGGGTTGCAGCCCAACCTGCTTGCTCAGTCTGGAACAATCTTCCTTGAAGCTGGCTTGTTGTCATTCAATTCTCAGCCTAAATGTCACCTCCTCAGAGAGGCCTTCCTTGATTGCCCAATCTAAAACATCTTCACCATTCAATTTCAATCCTTACACCTTGCTTTGTATTCTTCATAGACCTGTGGCTTGGAACTTCTCCCATTTATTGGTTGACCTCGTTTGCCTCTCCCCACTAGAATTTTAGCTCCTTGAGAGCAGGAATATACAGATCTCATCTTTTTGTTCCATAATTTGTACCCCATTGATTACAACAGTGCATGGAACATGGCGTGTGCTCAGTTAAGTGTTGGCCAAATACTTAAGCGCATGAATCTTATTAAAATCCATAAATGGTTGACATATGCACAGTCGATGTGAAACACAGGCAGCTGCAATGGGCACTGGGATGAGAAACTTGTACATCTTGTCCTAGAAGTTTTCAAACTCACTGAAGCAACAAACACATAAACAATTTCAACATGCCATTAGTTGAGACTAATGAAACATCAGAATTTTAAGTATGCATTATTATTTTCTATAATGCCTTAACCAATCCCCTTTCTCCCATCTGGTTCATCTCTTCCTTGTTCTTTTCACACCTATGGCCTCTCTTGCTCACCTGCCATACTTAACCGGAATATGTCATACCTAACTGGGCTCCGAAGTGGAGAATTGCTTGTACTTCTTTGTACCCCCAATAATTTTTTCTCTGCATATGGCAAATACATCTCAGTCTGTTGACAATTTTATTGACTGACTGACAATATGAATGTGATACTTCATATCAAATGCTTAGATGTGTTTTTACCATGAAATTCTGATGTATGATGTTTCTGACACAATGACTCAGCATGTAGATGGAAGAGCTTTATAGAAAAACTGAGGAGAGATTCTGATTCTCATTGAAAACATACACAGGTAATACCTACTTTTCCAAAAGTTAACAGAGGAAATCCTTGTGGCCATAGTGTAAACATTGTAAATAAGCAGTCTGTTATCAATCATGTTTTATTACCATTGGAACATGTTGAGTGCTTTGATAATGACCTCGGGAGCCAGTAGCCTCAGTAACCTAGATGTTACCAAGGAACTCTAGAACAGCTCAAAGCCTACAACACTGACCTTCAACCTGCCTGGAAGCAGATGGAACACTTTGTGAACAACTGGCCATGTGTAAATGTTAACCTGTTTACTTAGTGACGTTAGAAGCAGCAAACGAGCAGCGTATGCTTATGTTTTTCCATTTCGTAGAGCTTCAGTGGCTTTTGTTAAGAAAAGTTCTTCAAATATTAAACAAAAGCCTGGGAAATATTAGATTCATTAGCAATGTACAACTTACTACCATTGCTTTAGCGGCAACTGTGCAATGTGCTTAAGAGAAGTAACATTAACAAACATTACTTATTTCTGTGGTTGTCAACATTTAATTAAACAGGGCCCCTACATCTTAAGATGTCACTGTTTTGTATATGTGCAATAAAAGGTTCAAATTAAAATGCTGTACAATTAGTTTGCACAGAAAAATGACTTTTGCAGACCTCTACAATAGACAGTTTAGAGAAATAAGCATTTTGTGTTTAAATTGTGCTCCTTAGTATTTTAAACAGATGGCAATGGCTTTCCTCTTGATTATAACTTTGAGGCATGCTTTACTAAATGGAATCAGCGGGGTTCATTAAGGTCCCATTTGATGTATCAGTATTATAAAAATACCATGTTAATTATCCTCAAACGTTGCAAGTTACCTCCATTTTCCTGCAATCAGAAGATGAGAGAAACCCTGTGAAGCAAATTAGTCCTAATTGAAAGAGGACTGATTAATATTTAAATAAGGCATTGTGTGAGGGATTCTGCCATGAGAAAAATAGGCTGAACATCTGAATTAATTGCATAGCAGGTTAAATTAAATTTCATATAATGGGTTGGAAGATGAGTTGGCACAGTGCTTTAGCAGTGAGCACAATGGCTGAAATACCAGTCTTTTCTTTCACTCTTGGCTGGATTCCATCGAGGTCCTTGTAGCCATTACCTCTTTGTTGTCTCTTTCAATGCAAACAAAGGTACTAACAGAAAATTGCTACCACATTTTAAAAAATGTTAATCCTTTTTGGGAGACAGCACCTGTCTACATTTTCTCCATTTCTCTTCCACCTTGTCTGTAAAATTGGGAAACATTAGTATCTTTTTCCTTGCCAGGTTTAATGAGGATTGATGTCATAAAATGCTAATGGCTGGAATATAGTTAGAATTGTGCTATTAGTGGGTTATCACTGTCTGACATTTTCACTGCACAGGAGCATGCATGTGGAGTCTGTTTAAAGTGATTGGGTTACTTAAGGGTCCCTGTTAGGGATATTTAATCCAACATAAATTACTTATGCACTTTGTTAGTGTTCAAAGGAAGAGTGTCACGTTGTACATGCTGGCAGTTTTCCAGTCAAGAGCTGTTAATTACTGTACAGCGACTGAATACATTTTGTGGCAGTGGAAGTCATGGGGATGGGGGGATGGGGACTATATCTATATTCCATCTAACTAAAAATGAATAAATGGGAGCATATAGGAAAAGAAATAGACTGAAGTCATTTTTGCCCTTAGGAATTATAGTGCCATTTGTTTTCATTTTGAAAATAAAAACAAATGACAGTACGATTTCCTCCGAGGGAAAGTACTTTAGTTGTAAAGCATTTCTGTCCCAAAACCAGCAATTATCTATTTGTATGCTGATGAAAACCAAATAAATTTCCTAAAGCCTCAATTCAGAATTTTACAACTTTGTGAACCTCAAGATTTGCTAAGATATTGACTAATCAAGCCAAAAACGATAGCAATGATAAAAACAATTTTAAAAATATTTTACAACTACCATAATGTTTCTAAAATGACATTTTTACAAACTTTGGTAGATCAGCAGTTGTCTTTTTAATGTAACTTTGAGGTATCAAGTTAATTTTCATATTAAAACTATGAAATCTGCTATTATTGAAAACCTAAGTGGGAAAAAGAGAAGTTCTTTTAAAAGCCTGTGTTTCTCCTTTGAGTAACATTGCAGCCAAGTCAAAGAGCTGAGCTAATCTATGTTCCTGAGTGTGTACCCCTGGTGTTATTTAGAAAGGTGTTCATAGGCAGTATCTATCTATCTATCTATCTATCTATCTATCTATCATCTATCTAAATATCTATCTAGATATACATTTATATCTGTCTATATGTTAGATCTTCCCAATACTATCTATTTTCCAAAATAGCCTGAAGCATACATTGTTTTTTGGCCAACAATTCATTTTTGGCATCTAAGATATTACAAAATATATGGTTTCTAAGCCTTTGTAAAATAACCCCTTTTCTGAATTATGGTTCTGAATAAAGAATGTTTCATTTTTGTAGCTCGTATTGTAGCCATCGTTTAAATTAAGACTTGGAAATATGTGCCTAGCATATTTATAAACTTCCTTTTGAAAGGAAAAAAAAGTTCATTCTTATTGAGGAATGATAAGTTAGGCACAACTGGGTCAAACGCATGCTGCTATTTTAATAACAGAATTAAAATGTTTTGATTAGCAATATTAAAAAGAATTTCTTATTACTGGGAGCTCACTGCTATTTTATACAAATTTGTGGTAACAGATACAAATCCATACAGTTCGTTCTAATGCTTAGCATAACATCTATTAATGAATTCATGCTTCGAAAAATTTCAAAGATGTTTCTGCTTTGAACACAGAGTTGTAAGACTTGATGTTAGGGAGCTGATTCCTAGTAATTCACATGGGATACCAGTGAAATACGAAGCCCAGCTAAATTTAACCAGCTAACACCCACGCAAATGAAGAGCAGTAGGTCACAGTTTTGCAAGAAAGGACCTATTACCATGTTCAAATATATAGAAGTCTATATTCATCTCTTGATGAGGATCATATGTATACCGGCAACTCCTCTAAGGCTAATGGGAGTTCACCAGAAATATCATTTGTGCACTTCTGGGCAATGGACCAATCTCATGAGTGGACTGTGAGTGATGAGACTATTTCAATGAAGTCTATAAAAAATTAGATTAAGCAAAGGTAATAATTCCTTCATAATTGGCTTAATGATGAGAGGAAACATGAAAAGATACATATCTGTGCAACAAATCAAGAATGTTTTAGAAAGGTACTTAGACTCAAACCAGTTGGTGCTGTCAAACAGAAAGGCTGGTTTTAAAAAGAAAACACTGTCATGTTTTAAATCACCTTCAAGTCATTGAAAAATTTTTAAAAGACCTTGTTCATGTGACATAAGGACGCATTTGATGTGACTAACACAGAAACAAAGACAATAAATTGCAAAAATGTCTTGCAAATCTCGAAGATTGCATGTTTAAAAATCTGAAGTGTAATTGAAGGATAATTTCATGGTCTGTAATTCTAGCATCCCTTAGGTAGACAGATATTTCTGCCTGTTGGAGATGTTATATGCTTTTATAAAATCCAGAACCTTCTCTATAATCAAGTATTTTACTACTGGTTAGTAAAACACTTGATTACAGGACCTAGAACTGAACAATCTGGACGTAACTTAAGCATTAAACCAGAAACCAGAAATGTTTCTTTTGTAGATTATACCCACTCTGCTTCTTTAGCAGGTGGTAGCTTTCATGGTGAAACCACAAATAAAGGGATGCAAAGGTGCAAAGCCTTCAGCGGTCACCTCTCACCTCTTCTCACTCCCCCTTCCCCAATGCTTCCCCCGATTCCTTCTGGACTAATCACAGGGACCCTGGTTTGGTGTTTTTTTCCCTTCTTTCTTTCTCTCTCCTTCTTTTTAAAGAATTCTATTACTGCATTAAATTGTCTCAGGTTCTTATGAAAAATGAGGTCCTGTGTGCCTGGCTTAGAATGTAAAATATTTGGTGCTTCTAGGGCAGAAGAAGCAGAAAATTATCATTAGCTAAATATTGAGACTTAAGTAGGTGGAGCATATTTCTTTCTGACTGCTTGAAACTTTAAGAAGTTAAATGATAAAATCACTTTATCCAGTACATGGTACCTGAATGTCACTCAAATGGCAAGTGCTGTTAATCACATTTCTCAGTGTCCAAGGGTTACAGGCTTATGGGACTGGCAATAATAGTGGATTCTAGATCTTGTAAACTTTCTTATCCAAATCCAGATTGCTAAAGGAAAATAGCTTATTTATCAGATTGAAAGAAGTCCTTGCAGAGTCTATAGCACAACGTTGTGAAGTTCATGCCTCTGTAGTCCAGAAAAATATTAGTCTAACCCCTGCACCCACCTCTTTTTTAGTTCTTTTAAAAAATGAGATGTTTGTCCTCCTGGCCCACCAAGTTTCATTATTCTATTGCTTTTCTTACACATTCATCTCAGGCGTTTCTATCGATCCATGACTTTGCTAGTCAGTAAAACCTGTCCCCTAAGATGCCAGCAGCACTCTGAAGTAAGTCATCACAGTGACATGAAACTATGGACCATCCTAGAAAGAGGACAGATCAAAAGTGTACATGGACATTGTGCAGTTTCAGTATTGACTCCATTGGAGCTCATTTAGTGTGTTCAATGAAAGAAAAAATAAAATTAAGTGAAACAAATCTCGAACCCATCAATGGCTTTGAATGAGTGCAGATAGAGTGTATAACCTTTTATCTTATTTTGCCACTCTTGAAACTTGCACCTTGATAAAGCTGTAGTCCTGTGTGTCTACACTCATGTGGTGCATGGCTCACAACCAGTTCAATTCTATTCAGTCACCCTTTTTGAGTACCGACTCCAAGTCTGGAACTCCATTAGTTCTGGAGGTAGAATCAGAGTGAGGCAAAGTGTCAGTTCTTGATGAGTCCTCCTCATGGGAAAGGCAGTCCTATGAACACTGGAGGCTGCTTCAGTGTGAGAAGTGCAGTGACAATGATGAGGATGAAGTGGGAGGGGAATGCAGATAAGCAAACCATCCACCTGGAGGAATGGGAGCTGGAGAGCCACTGAGACAGTGACCTCTGAGTTGGGCCTTAAAGGAGGAGGTCACCAGGCCGATTGAGAGACTAAGAGGAGAAGGCAGAGAGGTGGGAAGATCACTGGATATTTGCCAGAGGGGTGATCAGTAGATATGCTTAAAATGTGACATTTATCAGGTTAGAATGGCTATAGAGAAGACTAAAAGGGTAGGTTGGAATCCCTTTGTGCTTGAAGGTCCTGTGTGCCTGGCTTAAGCGTAAACTTTGCTGCTTCCTTATGTGTAGTGCTACCTCCCCTAGTGGATGATGGTGAGCCTCTGGGGGAGCATGGACTGGCCTTAGTCTCATATTGGATGTAAGTAGGTACTTAATGAGTGTCCAGAGAATTAAATAAGCATCTGGTGAATTTTTTGATTAAATAAACTTCCATTCTTTTCTTCCTTTCTTTTTGCATAAAACACTCCCACACAGACATGAAGTCCCACTCGAGAAATAGCGTAGAATCAGGGGATTTCATCCTGAGAGGGACCTTTAGGATTCTCAGACCCACATTATCAACCTTGCAGATACTCACGAGTGACTCGCCCAAGGCTGCAGTACTAGGGGCTGTCAGGGCTGAGGCCTGGGTCTTCTGAGTCCAAGTCAAGTGTATTTTGCACTCTACCGTGGACCTACTAAGATTTTCTGAAATACCACCTTGTGGTAGAAATATGAGAATAGAACTTTCCTAAAGCGTAAAGGGATTTCTGTGACTACTATATATCATTTTCTGCTAATAGCTGATATTTAAAAACCCTTTACTGTGATATTTAATAGTCCTATTAATTAAAAACTTTGCCAAATTTGACTGGTTTTGGAATTGACATTTGCTTTAATAATTTTACTTTTAAAAGAAAATGGATCTTGGATGTGTTATCACTCCAAATTGTGTGGGATAATCACACAACCACTTTTCTAGCGCTCAGACACTTTTCTTTTGCTTTTTGGGGGGTAAAGACAAGCACACAGAAGTTAGTTTTTAAAAAGTATCAGCCAGAAGAGATACAATTCAGATTATCTGAAACTCACATCGTATACACAGTGTAGCTGGGTTAGTGATAAGGTTTCCTAGACCACTGCATTTAGCAGCAGCAAATTATAAAGAGGACTGCTGGCTACCACGTCAGGCCACTAGCTGACCACAAAAACGTGACAGCCTGACAGGTATGTAGGACCTTGGCAAACTTTTTTTCAAATACCTACTCCTAAGAATTTAAGAAGCATAAAAGTCTGGGGCCATTTTCTATAACACTTAGCACATATTTAGTAGCTACTGAGAATATCATCTTTTATGGCAAATTATAGTAATTAATGTTCTAACCCAAAATTCTGATTTATCAAGAAAAAGGAAGCTATAAGCTTTTTAATAAAGCATTGATTACGTGGGTTTCACCATGTTGGTTAGGCTGGTCAGATCACACCTGACCTCGTGATCTGCCTGCCTCGACCTCCCAAAGTGCTGGGATTACAGGCTTGAGCCACCACGCTCAGCTTCACTTTAGAAATATTTTTATCTAAAATTGTTCAAGTGCTGTGAAATATTTGTTATTTCTAAGCTATGAGTGAAAAGATCTATCAGACAGTTTATCTCTTAATATTAACAAGCACGTACTGAATGTTTCTCAGATATCGGGCACCGTGTTAACTACTGGGAGATTACACAGATTCAGAGGTCTGAGGCTTGCCATCAAGAAGTTTATAATCCAGTGCAAGAGTGAGAAAGGCAGATCCAGAGAAAGCTTTCCCAGGATGTTCTATTAATATACAGCTATTTCTTTTTCTTTTCATTATATTGCCTTTTCTTTGCATTACCTTTAGTGATCTTAAGTATGCTCTTGATTGTAGTGAAAGCTATAAACTCCTTTCTTCCATATGCCTGACATGGAATTCTCTTCTCTGATTTTTTTGTAACTTAACCGAAGTGAGAACTTTGGGGAGTTCAAGCACGATTTCATTTATTTCTTTTTTTCGAGCTCGAGCTTTGTGACCAACAGATGACTATAATCATTTTAGGATATGACATTTTGATAGAAGCACAGGAACCCATTTATTTAGCACAAGGCTCTGTGTTGGAGTCAGTGTTACTATTCCCATTTTGTAGGTGAGAAATTCAAGATTCTGAGAAGTAAAATGCATTTACTTGATTTTCACCAGAGCAAATAAGTTGGGTTGCCATCTGGCAATAGTCTCTGTTCCAGAAAGATAAATCTTAGTGACCTTCCATGGCATTTTAACAGTCAAAACTTTTTGACTATGGGAAAATAATGGGGTCCTTTATTTGTGATGCAGTGGAGAGAGCCATGGACTGAGGCTTCTATAATGAGTTGTGTTTCCAAGTGGTGGTGGGATTTAGAGCAGATCACTTAACTTCTCGGAGTAGGTTTCTCCAACTGTAAAATTCAGAGACCTAGCAGACAAAATATGTATTGCAAAATCTGTTATGTGATTCTCAAATATTGAAAATTAGAGTCATAGAGTACCTTTATAATGTTTTTAATAAAGGTTGTCTCTTCAGGTATTTTTGCAACTCATGAGAGTATGAAAGGTCCATGCCAAACTGTTGTAAAGGTTAGGGATTATCATAGTAAAAGGCCCAGGTTGGACATTAACTGGGTACTAAACTGGATTCAAAAATTATTCTCAGAATGATATAAAGTGCACTGAACACACATAAGCTAAGTTGTAGGCGCCAAAGTCTTCCTAAAATCCTTCAGTTTCTCAGCAGGATGGGTTCTCAAAGCAGGTTTGCTGCACATCATTGATATGAATTTCAAAAATTACATAGTAGAAGTCATACACCACTGAGATTTTCATAATTTAAGCATAACTGTCAATGAAAGGAGTTAGAACTCACAATAGCAACTGGTTTCCAGCCATTTGAGAATGGTGTGTGTGCTTTTCATAGATGCTTTTTACCTGTCACCTCCCACTGGAGTAGTGAGGGTCTCAATTCCAAACTGTGCAAGCTGGGTTTTGCTGTCATCCTTCAAGACAGCATTTGTCTAGGCAAAGTGAGCCAATGGTCAAGACCACTGCAGGCACTATTCAAATCTACTGGCCTTTCATTCCTTGATTGCTGACCTGTCTATTTCTAGTTGTGAATCATCCATTATCACCTTTAAATCCCATATTCAAGATCTGCTTCCACCTAGACATCTTAGATGACCCTTTCTTCACTATGAATTTACCTGTTGCTACATTTTAAGAAGCAGAAATAATTTAAGAAAAAAGCAAATCAATCATCCTGTAATCTGAAAAGTAAGATAGTACAATTTACAATTTGTGCATGTATATCGAGTCAGTGTGATGTAAAGGGAAAAGCAAGAATTATGGAGCTATGTGTGTGAGTTTAAATCCTGTTGGCTGTTAGCTTTGTGGAATTAGGGAAGGTACATGACCTCTTTCATTTCTTCATTTGTGAATGGGGTCTAGAAAGCCAATGTTACAGAGTTGTGTGATTTAAATGACAGTGTATATAAAGCCCTCACATAGAACATGTCAGAGTCTTTGGTTGGGTTTTCTACCCTGATCCTCCCTTTCCATTAGTGAGATAATTGTGGGTGACTGAAGTGAAAATCAATGAGTTTAAAGACTGGGAACATGCCAATGAAATTCATAAAACTCTCTAAACTTAAGTTTAACTCTATTTCACTATATGATTAGAGTTTCTAAGTCATAGTTAAAATATTCAGTCTAATTTAGAAAATCTAAATTGATATAATGATGGCTCATAAACACCTTCTACATTTAATCGGGGATGCAACTTAAATTTCCTAATTAAAAATGGTGACACTTTAGAGGGCGGTAAGTGACAAATGGCTTCTGTAATAACCCCTTCATAGGAAATGTGAGTTATTTTGTAACAAAAAGTAACATACATATAGACTTAAAAAATTTCTCACATACAGACTGACTAGATGACGATTTGGGTGATTTTTCTCCTTTCTCTTCTATTGTAGATCCGCAAAGCAATATTGTAACTTTTATCGCCTAATAAAATTTAATAGAAAGTTTTGGGAAAAGTTAATAAAAAGATAGTATTAATCCAAGTGTGATGGTTGGAATTTCAATCATAATTTTGACTCTCTGCATATATTTGAAGAAAAATGAAAATGGTATATATCAGTTTATGGCAATTTTAAAGAGGTACCTACAACAGGAGTCACCTTGTTTTAGAGAACTATTTCACTATTTGAGAAAAACAATCTATTTTAGTATTTCGGACATGTTCCAAATTGCAGGTCCCATAGAGACCTTCCTTTTCTGGAGGATGACCTGCTTAGTAAGAAACAGTGTCAGATCCATATCTATATCTATATTTATATATGTGTGTGTGTGTATATATATATATATCTGACATTGTGTATGTGTGTGTGTGTGTGTGTGTGTGTATATATATATAGCTTGTAGAAAAACCTGTTGCCTGGCAAAATTTAACAAGTGACCTCTTTTTCTGACAACAGATGGCAGTGTTTTCAGGGACAATAGCCATGTATTTATTAGCTACCGGAGAATCTTTTACCACATTTCTTTCTCCAGCCGCCCCCCCACACTGCCGCTTCCCCACCTCCCTAATCAGGAGCTAGTGCACACAGGAGAACTTGGTTAGCACTTTGACTTCACAGGATTTTTTTTTTTTAATAAAAAAAGAAATGGCTGGAATAAATTGTCCCTTTGTTAAAAAGTTTTAAGTTTTAGATACAGTCTCTGCTGTTACATTGATTTAGAGAAATTAAAATTTACAGCTCAATTTTTTTTTTTTTTTTTTTTTTGAGACAGAATCTGGCTCTGTCACACAGACTGGAGTGCAGTGGCGTGATCACTGCTGACTGTAGCTTCAAACTCCCAAGTGATTCCCTGGCCTCAGCCTCTTGAGTAGCTGGGACTACAGGCATGCACCACCATGCCTGGCTAAGTCTTTTTTTATTTTTTGTAGAGACAGGGTCTCACTATGTTTCTCAGGCTGGAACTCTATTTTTTTTTTAATAAAAGGAAAAGCTTCTTTTGTACATAGGAATGATTAATGATTACTATTGCCTAAACTATATTCTACAGATACAACTTTAAGTAAACTTGATAATTATCAAAATGCATTTTTATTTGCAATGGGAAGTTTACTATACTTATATTATAAAGGGTTTGGTAATGTAAAGTATGGTAAATAATGTAATAGTATGTACATGTATAAATGGTAAATAGGGCAGTGGTATGCATATAGCGTGTACAGGCAATGTAAAGGCATGATTATACTTTCACAATGTGATCATACTTTCACATGACACTTAAAAAGAAATTGTAAGATGTCTGATGATATGCCTGTTCATATAGGCATATGGCATTTCCGCACTTTGACAGGAGCTATGCCTTAAATACTCTGCTGTATTCCTTTAGCACTTGATTGTGCATTATAGTTGTGGGCATGGAGAGGCGTTGATTCTGAGCTGGGCTAGCAAGTAGAGTGAGTTTTGGACATGCAGAGAGGATAAAGAAAATCAAAGAGTAGCAGCAGAAGTCCTCACAGCAGGGGGGAACAACACGGAAATGACAAACATTAATAGTTGAGCTTATCCTAAGTGAAATGATTGGAAGGTGGGGTTGTACCAAATTGTGAAGATCCTTGAATGACTCTGTGGGCCTGCCTGCAGTGTTCACATTAAAAACAGGAACTCTTTCCTTTCCTATAAATACCCGAGTGGAAGCCCAGTATGGTTAATGAAACTAATACATACTATAGTGCTTTTGAAGCCTATTCCTGAAAACACTTCCTCAACATTCATAGTACTGTACTATCTTCCGAGCTAAGATTGAAAACCAGCATTGTAAAAACGACTCATAGGCAAGGTACACATTCGTTCATTTATTTGTTCATTCATTTTACCAAGTGAGTACCTAGCATGTGCCATAGAGTTGTAAGTATATAGTATTTACAGTGGAAGAGTGAACTATGAATCATTTGAGAGATACAGCCGAGTTTCATCAGGAGAAAAATGTTTTGCAAAGCAAATCAACTTCCAAGTGTTATATGGCTGAATTGTAGGACATATGAAATAAACTGCTCACTGAGTGAAATAATACTCTGTAATGATTCCGGAGCAGAAACACACACATATTATGCATACTTTCATTTCATTTTATATTATCAAATATAAATATCATATATATGACTACACACACACACAATATTCATCTGTTGATCTAAATGATTATGTACCTATATGAAATGACAAGAGTAAACCCATTAAATTATATTTTTATTTTACTTAGAAATATGTTTTAATATTTTGTCGATTGAAACACAAATTAAATTTCATTTTTGGCTAGGCAATCATTTTTGTGTTCTCTTTAACTTTTGACATTAGTTTGTGTCTGCTGTGTAAAAAGTAGAATGGTCGTCCTATTTCTGTCTGTTTCCATTACACCGTTCTTTCTGTGCTGCATTCTCTTTCTCTCTGTGTCTAGTGGGACATTAAAGGTTCTGTAATTATTTTGATAAGATCAGGATTGTGGATTTTTTTGGTTCCACTTAGTTATTTGCTAATAATCCAGCTTTAGAGCTGAAGGCTAACACATTTCTTATTTAACAACGCACATTTAAAACATGATATCCTGAAGAATACTATGATTACTAATCTATAGTCTATCAATTATCTAAATTATGTAATTATCCCTCAATTTTAGGAAACATACTATATATGTTATAGTACTATATAATGTTTAATTTTTGAACATTAAAGAAAGCAAATCAATGTTGAGTATTACGACAGTAAATGAATGTTATCCTGATGAGAAAATTAATCAGGACCTACCTATGAAAAAAGTTTTACAAAGTAAGGATTATCAAACAATACAAACTCTTATATTCAGAAACTAAAATGGGATAACAATAGCGATTACCCAGGCTACAAGACTTAACAATGGAAACAGAACTCTCAGACATCTAAGGAACTATCCTAGCAAGTTAAATCATTGAAATCAACCATGAGCTAGGCCAACCATAATAACCTATATCTTTAAAAAATTGTAATTATTCTGTTCTCAGTCCTATGTAGTCATAGTGGGATTGTTATTGGCTATACTCTAAAATTTAGGGGTTTTCTTAATCAGCAAGAAAGGCATTAACTGTGAATATATTATTAAAATCAGGAAGAAAAGTCTAAACTCTCAGGTCCACAGTTGCTGAACTCACCCTGGGGAGCCCACAGTAAGCCGCAAGTCAGTGTTGGTTCTGGGTTCTGCAGCAGGAGTGAAGAAATTCAGGAACATCCCAGAGAGTAAAATGGTGGGAATGTATGTGGGGTGTATGGATTTAGAATCCTTCCATGTGACTCGGAACCCCTGGGAAATCTTGCAATAGAGACATTCATTGACTTGTTTAACCTTGCATGTCCCAACTTACTTAATTTATATTGGAGCATGACCTACTATCCATGCTGTGGAACCCCCTTTGGGAAGTGTTGTTCTGGAATCTTCCTGATCTTGAAATAAAACTTGAGGGCTCCTCTGTGTTGCTAAGCGAACTACCAGGACAAAGGGTAGGGGACAAAGTGGAGAGGAATTCTCCAGAGCCTTCCCAGTTCCCTGTTCCCACTGACACATCCAGTTCAGATATTCTCTTTCTCACCTGGGTTCTTGTCCACAAATAGGTCAAGTCTGCTCCTGAGAAGATGCTGTGAAACTACCATACTATCCAACAAATATGAAATAAGACTGCTGACTTCTTTAAAACCTTACCATTTTAATGGTTGAAAATATTTTGTTGAACAGTGTGACATTATGAATCTGCTCAGTCTTTGCTTGAAACTTAATGGTCCCAAATAAAACTGTACATTAGATTACTCATAAAAGTATGAAAAATAAAGGCTTCATGCAACAGGGAGTAAAAACCAGTGCTTTGTATCCATCAGTTGCAATTGGGGTTGTTGGTATAATGGAGAATGTACACTCTCTCTTTCTCTTTTTGACTTGAACATATCAATGTAAGCAGTTGAGGGAGACGGAAACCAACTGTTTTTCCATTCACCTTATTATTGAGCTGTGGTTACAGAACTTCCGTTTTTGTTATCAAAAGATCTGAACTAAAGCTTCAGTTATGCAGGGAGAAAGAGTTAACATTTAAAAGTGTAGAAAAATACCTCCAGACACCTGTTCTGAGTTTGTAACATAATATGCAGAATAATATTACCTGATAAATTACAGTTAAAAGCTGGTGTTAGAAACATGGCTTATTATACTGTCTATCACATATTCAGTGTCGTTGTTCTTGTTTATTCCTTTTACTTAAGTTTTAAAGAACATGTTTCTTTCTTCTGAGAGATCTAGCACCTAACAGGTGTCTAATAACAGAATATCTCTATGAAAATCATCTCAAAGTTATCCTCAGCAAAGGACAAACAAGTCTTCAATACTAGTTTAAGACAGACCTTGAAGCATTACAATTAACCAGCAAGGCACACTTGTTAAGCTGTTTCCCTCCAGGGGATGATATGGTGCCTCAGGTAGCATTTTTGAAAGATATTGTAGAGAGCTGAAGAAGTTAGTGCAAAATCTCTCTGATGCACAATGCCATTGAAAAAAGAAAAAGAAATCAAAGCATAATTTACGTAGACAGGGTCTCTCCAAATTTTATTTAAATATAGAATTTTTAAACAGTAAGATAATATGAATTTCTTAACAGTGTTACAGTATGATAACTAGCATATGTTTATTACAGCTAACTAAAGGTCTACTTGCAGAATGTTAATAATACCAGCCTTAGAATTGTTTAGAAAAGCTACACGCTGTCCACACAGCCTGGTGGAGGCAGCATGCCTCCCAGAGGTGAAACGTGGACTCTTCAAGGAGAAAGGATTGCGTCCGTCCCCCTGGAAGAGTTCATGGCTATGAACAGTAAAGGAGCAATATGGACATCTTCAGCCAGGAGTTATTAACCTTCATGCTAGAGGAGGTGATGGATAATATTTGGAATGGGAGAATGACCCAGAAGCTCTGCTAGACTCACACTCTACAAAGCTATAAAAGTCATAAGTAAAAATATTTTATCAAATACTCAGTATCTTAGGACAGGCAAAGCAAATGGAAAGGAATCATATGGTAAAAAATAATTTATTCATATATATTAACCTTATTTTCTTACTTAAGCCTAAGTAGCCTTTTTCTCTGCAGCTAGTTTGGATCCAGTTGAATATAATACATGTCTTGTGACATTGCTTGCATTTTTGCTTTGTGTCTTTGAGCAAACTCAAAAAGAGAACCAAGGCATTCCTAGTATAGAAATATAATCTTTATTGGTTGAGTTGACATGATAAATAGCAGTTTTACATGTTAATGTTTATTTATAAAGATGCCATTGCATTTATTATGAGTGTAAGTGCCTATAGAATCATTTACTGACGTTAGCACTAGTGGTGTTTCTGTAATTGACATTTAACACTTGAATATATTTAATACAATGTATACTAATTGCATTTGCCCAGATTAATGAGTCACAATTTTAAACAGAGAAAATAAAATTGATATTTTAAATAAGTGGATCACTCCAGTTTTAGGGGGAAACTGAGTTATGTAAATAAAAGTACTTCATAAAATAGTTTATTTTGCCCTGGTTAATAAAAAAACACCTGTTTTTATTATTTTTAACTGGTAATAATTGAATAAGCGATGGTTGTTTCTGAATTCTTGTGTATACCCTGGCATCCATTATAATTTCTTGCACACAGTAGGCATTTAAATATTGATTATAGAAAACAATTTTTTTAAGAAGAGAAGACCAATTTAGTGACTACATTTTACTAAAAATTGAAGTCATAAATATGGATTTCTTTAAACTAATTTGTTATTTAGGTCATCAATATTAAACAGTCTGAAAATCGCCTGCTAGAGATTATCATTTAAGAGCATAAAACTGAAAGCTGGGGGGAAAAAGATTAGTGGTACCCAAGTATTTTCTGTATTATCTTTAATGCCAACATTTAAAGAGTGGCAGCAATAGAAACATCTCAAATGACTAACCATTAAAGCTTAGCCTCACCATGACAAAATTTGCATGTTCTGGTACTTCTCTAAGCCACGTTATTACTGTATGTGTTACATTTAAAAGAGTTGATTTTTTATTGTTTTCCTAGCTTTCATTTTACATTTTTGCAATCATCTTTATAGTGTTTGTTTTTATTTCAGGGTTAGTCAGCTATTTATTTCATTAGTATTGAGCAAAGCAAACCAATAGATAAAGCACTGTCTTTTTTATCTATGTCTTTTATAATCATTTCTTTTTTAAGTAATAAATTTACATTTCATAATCGTAATTATGAAATTGCAAATGAAATCAGTTCTAGAAAGATTAATTCAGTCGTGCTCACAGCTGTGAAGATTGTGGAAATAAATATCATTTTGCAATAATGTATTCTTGACAAAGGGCATAACAAAAGAATGATTTCTATTCAGAGATAGTGGGTATATTTATTTTGCATGTTGGGGGAGGGGAATTCAGCTCTAGCTTTTCGACCCTGACCTAGTTTTGTAGCTGCTTATTATTCAGCTATATGTTTGAGAAATCTCTGTAATTTAATTTGGCATCCTCTTCTGCATGTCTGCACCTAGCAGTAGGGGCTCATGATATTAGCAGTGTCCCGTGCTGAATCGTATTTATTTTAAAATATCCTAATGCACTCATAACTCAGAAAGAAAGTGTTAATTGTTACCAGGAAACTGCCTGATTACAGACTGGCTGTCCCGTCCAGGGCCCTGCCATAATTAGTAACCACTGTTGACATTTAGATTTAAATTGAATTTCCTTCTAATTAAACCCAGAGGGGGTTGATCCTCTCAGATGTACAGGTTAATAAAATTAGTCAGAAACTGTTAAACAGTAAGCTGAATTCTCCAAGAGAGCTGTCCCAATGTATTGTTAAGAATTCTGTAATTAATATTAAAGGCATTCATTAAATTTGAATTGTCTTTTTCTGCTTTGAGTTGCATATGGTTTTGTAGCAGTTATTTCTTTAATTAGGCCTGTTTCCTTTGATAACTATAGTATTAGTAATTTCTCTCATGTTTGTAAATTTAGCATTATAAATACCATTCCCCCATTCAATTCTGCTATGCATAATTCACACCACCATTATTCTAGGAGTGCCCAATGAATAATAATAAATGCTAAAAATAAATACAGTAGTGGAATGAAATTTTGGTACTCCAGATGACTCTTAACCGCTCTCTATTTATCACTGTCCTTGCAACAAAGATATTTAAGCTTTAGAGCTGGTCGTCAGCATTTTCCTCAGTATATTTTTCTATCCACTCTTCACAAGTTTTGACGTAACAGTAGCTTGGATTTGGATTGCTTTGTCTGCTGATAGGAAGCTTTCCAGTTCTAGCTACTTTGTAGATTCTGCATATCAAGATAGGCTTTGATTCCTCCTCCCTTCCAGGGACTTGGGGAAAATAAAAAAGCTCAACACTCAGTATGAAAACAGATGACAGGAAAAATTTAAATGATCAGTCATGAGACATAAAGGGAATTCGGTAATTTTCCGAGGAGACGTCCAATGTGAACCCATCGATAGCATCTGGATTTAAAAGAACTTTTGTGAAGCACGGCTTTAGCTGCTGTTATCAGTGCTTTATTTCTGAACTCATTTATTAATTTCTTACGTACCCCACAGGGTAATAGCATATTGTCAACTTCACCATTGTACAAAAGTCTTGTTTTCAATATACTGATAATAGTTTAATATGTTAATTCTTAATAAATAGCACTCTCTAAAGATGCTGGTTGATTATACTTTCTTTTAAACTTTATTCATTTCTAAAACAATGACTGTTTCCTCTCCCTGTCCCCCTTGCCCTTTATGAAAACATCTAGTCCACAGAACTAGTCACTTGGGATAATGGGTTTTAGAAATAAATGCATACAGGAATTGGCAAGGTGCTTTATTTAATGTTATACTTACTCCTCAAAAGAGGGACATGATTATTCCTGTGAAGTGCTTCTTAATTTTCTAACCAAAATAAACAGAAGGGAACAACATGACTTCATTTTTCTTGCTAAGTCTACTTAACTGAATTGAATTAAATAAAAATGTTTCTATCACAATTGAATTCAGATGGGGAAATTTGGGGCTCAATATGCTTAGCCTATGATTAGTGATACCTCATAGAAGCCTATCTGATAGAACGTAAAGCCTACAGAGTTTTAAATTATCAAATGATGTCTTTAAGATAATCTGAAACCTCATACTTTATGTCTTTATAACTAGCATACATTACGTTATTGATGATAGCCTAGGTGCAGTAAACTCCAGAATAAGATGTTGCTGAACAGTTGTATCAGACTCTGAAATCCAGGATGAAAGCAATATCCAGGAACCAGGAGTGTAATATACAGATAAACACGAGCAATTCTGTGATAGTGTGGTTTCACCTTGTGGCTGCTGGAGATCCAAGAATTGAGAAAACATTGCCCTGCCAATAGTTCTGTGAAGGAATAGGTAAAAATGAGTGAATAGATGTAAGCACAAACACTGACAGTAATAGAATTGCTGGGTAATTAAAAAGACTGCATATCATGGCATTAAGCACAGGTTTGATTTATTTGTCACCAGTTTTTCCTGACTCAGTTTATTTTAGGGCTTTTTTTTTTTTAGCCTATGGGAACAAATGTGGGTGGGGAAAGGGTACACTGTCTGGGAACAGGAGGTGTCTGCCAGCCAGCTGAGAAACGAGGGCTGTCATTTCACTCTGTGTCTCAGTTTCTTTCTTGGTAAAGTTGAAGCATGGGAGTCCCCTTCTTAACTCACTGCCATGGTCATCTGTAAAAAGATGATTTCTAAAAAATGTGCTATTTTATTAATGAAAGTTAAAATTATGAGGATTAATGTGAACTTATGACCTAGTTTTTACAGCATTAGTTATAATTCCAGAAGTCTTTTCTAGAGACAAAACAATATGGCTTTAAGCTTGAGTATTAATTATTTTCTTTTTTCAAGAAAAAATATGACCTCATGTGAGGTCTGGGGTTTAGGCTTGAGGCCTCTGCCAGCTGTGCACAAAACATGGGTCAGGTCAGGTTCTCTGTGGTCCTTCTCGTGGGGGACTGTGTCTCAAATCACATTTCCCAAACTCTCCACTCCCTTGGGCCTCTCTGGTTCAGTTGCTCCCTAACACCCCCTTCACGGTATTCCCAGTGCACCTCAAACTTATTGCCGAAATGTCCATTGAATTCCTCCATCCCTTCTACAAACATGTCATCTGACTTTGGTTCTAAACTAATAATCAAAGGTCCTCCAATTGCCTTTAGCTCCAAATATCAGATTGGCGATTGGCGTAAATCACCGTTAAATTCCTAATCTTTAGAGTGGGATTCCAGGTCATTTATGCATTTTTAATTAGAGCCACATCAAAGAGAAAAACATTTTTTTGAGAGGATACAAGGGTGCCAGGGAGAAGGAGGATGCAATGACTCCAGGGTGGCCTTGCCTGGCCCGGAAATGATTTGAACATAAAAAGGTCAGGTCAGGCCATGTTGTAACTGAGCTTCTGTCCCCTTGAACTTGTGTGTCAAGCCTCATCTTGACCTTTGATGAATTCCTCTCCGTAGCATTTCTGTCCCCATGATGTGGCATTGGGTTCTCACTTCAAGTAATAGTTGTTTGCAAGAAAAAGCAGGCAGGAGAAACACTAAGATATGTTGGGAACCACAGTGTACCAGGCAATAGGACAGGCACTTCAGCATCTAATCTCACCTCATCTTCCATTAAACTCAGAAGAAAGGTGGTTATTATTATTATCATCATCACTATTACTGTTACTCCCATTTTATCAATTAGGAAACTAACAGGAAGAGAGGGGAGAGGTTAATACCTTGACCAAAGTTACAGGCAGTAAGTGGTAGAGGTTACTTACCCCGCAGCCAGAGTTAACCTAGTTTGAAAAAAAGATAGGAAGACCAAATATCAGTACTACTAAAGAGATTACCAGACACTTGAAAAAGCATTTGCTGAGTTTTGCAACCCAGACTGCCATGTGCAGGAGGCTCAGGCCTCTCTCAAAAAACAAACATAGAAATAGAAATACTTCCTTTCTTCTTTCCAGAGCTTCTCAGTGAGTGAGTGAGCCTGGCATGCTGGTTTCTGCGGCCTTTCCTGGGTGGGGCTGCATCTTGGAGGGCAGGGATTCTTCCACACAGAAAAGCTGCTCATTGTGCTTAGTAGATAGAATAGAAATAAATAGGATTTTCCTCCAAGAGAAAGAGGTTTGTGATGGATTGAAATCACATTGGTGGCAGACTAATCCTTGGTCTCTTTGTTACCTTGGCTTTTGTTAAACAATGTCCAGTTACTACCTGTATCTTCATGTTCTTTAGATAAATTATGTGTAATTGTCGATTCTGACGTGTTCCATGAGCCAAATGAAAAGGGATCTAAAAATACAATTTATCTGAAATTAACTTCTTGGTTTTTCCATGAGTTCTCCCTTTATCCAGGCAAACTTCTTTTCCCAGAGGTGCTGGCTTTATTTTATTTCCCAAAGCAAGGACGGGAAGCAGGCTTTCTTGCTATCCTGACTGTTATGATTGTGATTCAGCTATGCAAATGGGCACACGTACTGGGCAACCAGAGCTACATCAGAGAGGCTAATGGAGGTGACATGTACAATGATGCTTTGTCAAAAACCCTGCTAGTCTTCTGAATTATCTCCAGTTTGTTTTTAATAGGAGTTGTGACTCTAGGAGAAATATGTTTGTGTTCTCTTGGTGCAGAGAAAGTGGATGATAGCCCTTAACTCATTAGAAGCGTTGTCAAATTCATTATTCTAGTGATCCTCATGATAACACTATGTGGTAGGTATTATTATTCCAGTTTTGTTGAAAAAGGATGTAAGGACTGAGACCCAGAAAGGTTAAATGACTTTTATCATCTCACACAATGATCAGGTGATACATCCAGGGTCACAATCCCATCAAAACCCATTGCACTGGCGTGGGATCTGGCATGATTATGGCAGGCAGAGGTAACTAAATAAGACCTTTGCCATTTTGCTTTTCAATTTTGATTGGCCTCTTCACTCTTAAAATCATATGCAATATTCTAATATTATCTTGTCAGCACTCTCCACACAAATACCTCAGCTATCTCTCCTAATTTTTAAATTCTTTCATGATGGTTTTTCTAAAATATAGTAATAATAGTAGTCATAATAATTGCTAATATTTGTGAACTACTTCTTGTCAGGTAACTTACAAAGCATTTTACTCACACTGTATCATTTAATATTTGCAGTGATCTGTGATTAAGTGTGCTTTGTATCCTCATTTTATTCATGAAAAAATCAGGCTTCCAGATTTGAAGTATCTGGCCCAGTGTTTAACATCTGGTTGTGGAAGAGCTAGGAATCTACACTCATGAATTCTACACTATTCGGCATCTTAGATATAAACTTTGGAGATCATCTTAAAGTCAAGAGTTATAATTTTGACAGAAACTCTATAGTGCCTCAGTCTTTCAAATTAAACTAAAACTCCAAATTTGAATAAGATATTCCATTCTCCTTCCATGTTTATTTCAAAACTGGATTACAGGTTACTTCCCGCTGCCCAGATTTCTTAATACATTTTTATTTGCATACCTCTTGCTTGTTTTACATCACCATCACCCTTTGCTGGTGCAATGCTGCATGAGATTAAATGGTAGCACAAAGTGCAAAACTGGTGGTAACATTTTATTGGATTGCTTTGAGGTGGTGGGCTGAGCTTGTGGTGAATAGGAAGAAAACAAAAAGAAAAGAAACCAAAATGGAGAAGTGAAGGGAAAAATAAAACATAGAATGTGGAAGAGAGGAAGAGGGTGGAAAGGAGAGGATGGCTGGGCGTGCTGGCTCACGCCTGTAATCTCAGCATTTTGGGAGGCCGAGGTGAGTGGATCACTTGAGGTCAGGAGTTCGAGACCAGCCTGGCCAATGTGATAAAACCCTGTCTCTACTAAAAATACAAAACTTAGCCGGCCGTGGTGGCACACTTCTGTAGAACCAGCTACTTGGGAGGCTGAGGCAAGAGAATCGCTTGAATCTGGGAGGCGGAGTTTGCAGTGAGTCGAGATGGCACCACTGCACGCCAACCTGGGTTATGGAGTGAGACCCTGTCAAAAAAAAAAAAAAAAAGGTGGAAGGAAGGAGGAGAGAGAGAGAAAGAAAGAAAAGAAGGAAAGGGAGAGGAGAGGAGACTGAAGAGCCAAGAAAAATAAAAGAGGAAGGAAGGAAGGAGGAAAGAGAGAGAGGGGAGAGAGAGAGAGACAGAGAAAGAAAGAAAGAGGAAGAAAGAAAGGAAGGAAGAAAGAAAGAAAGGGAGAGGAGAGGAGACTGAAGAGCCAAGAAGAGCATACAATGGAAGATAAGAGCTGTGCTCCCGGGAGGCTTATACTCATCAAGAAAGAAAGGAGAAAAGGGGGAAGAGAAGGAAGGAAAAAAATGAATAAAGAAAGGAGAGAGGAAGGAATAAAGGAAAAAATAGAAAAGAAGGAAGGAGAAAGGGTGAGAAGAAAGGAAGGAAAAAGAAAGGGAGGAAGGAAGAGAGGGAAGGAAACAGAAAAGGCAGAAAGGAAGGAAAAAGGGAAAGAGGGAGGGAAAGAAGGAATGAAGGGCCAGAGAAAGCACTTGATGGACAGAGGGAAGAAATATTAAAATATAAACCAAAAGAAAGAACTGAAGTTTCATATCTACTGAAATCTTCCTGGTCCCACAGCTCCCTGCCTTCAGGCTCCCTATCAAAAAACGTGGTTTTATAGCTTCTGCTGATTTGTAATGTGCCAAATTCTGTTGCAAAATTAACTTACTGGTGGCCATCTCTGAGGCTGTCTTTATAGCCTGACAGGAAGATTTGCCAGTGGGTTTTCTGATGGAAAATGTCACAGACAACCACCATGAGAAATCCGGCAGCCATTGAGGAGGCTGCAGCATTGAGACTTCTCTGGGAAAGGTGTCACCCCCATTGAACCCTGCAGGACATATGCCTGGTTATTACATCTCATGTGATTTCCAGAGCAATGACTCTTTTAGTCATGGGAGGAGGTGAGCTTCTGTGGGGAAGGACCCGCTTTCAGGTGATGGCTTAGCAGTCTCTGTGTGGCCTGCCACATGGACCACTGGTCCTTTCCAGGCTTGGAGAAGGCCTGGAAGACACCACCAAGTGAGCTGCCCCACGGCGCCTCCCACAGGGCTCAGTTTGAGTGAGCATAGATTTGCTTCCTCTTTATTAAAAGGTAAGTACATACGATGGAACTCCCACTCTTTCTTATTTATTCTTTATCCATTAATAATCTTGTCATACAAGCATCGATTTAAAGCTGTACAATTTCTTCAAGATATTTTATGCTACTAGTAAATTAGCCTCAAAATGTGGATAATTAAGGTAACATGTAAATCTGGATATAGCTTAGTCCTGTCATCCAAGCAAAAACACAGATCATTCGGCCAGTCTTTTACCAATTGACCTGAGAGAAATGGAAATCAATCCAAGCAAAGCTGTTTTCATCTGATGAAAGAAGCTGATGAGTAGAAGAAAATAATTTTAATCTACAAAAATGAAAACAATGTGTAGCATACTTCATTTTGAATGTCAAAACTATCATGACTTCAAATTTAAATGTAACAGAAGTGAAACAGGTCAAAGATATGTACGTGGAAAAATATTCATGCTAAATTTGAAAGTAACTAAGGTCTTCTTAAGAAAGAAACCTGTTCCTCAATCAGGTTATCAGTGCTATCGCTGGTTACCTTCGGGCTCCTTACACAAACTTCCCCGAAGTTGACTGTCCCATGTTCATGGAAGATGTATGAATTAATATTACCTGTGTAGTTTAATATCTCTAGAGAATATTTAAATAACACCTGCATATGATACAATTTCATGGACAGAATCATTCATAATGTTTACCTAAAGGTGCCAACCACTTTTATTTATTTACTTATGTATTTTTTTATATTCCGCCCCCCCAACATGACTTCAGAAAGGATTGAAAAAGGCTCCATTATTTATTCAACAATAGATTTCCTTCTTACTGAAATTGTGATTTGGTAGTAAACAAGTTACTCAGATACCATTATTCAAAATGTCTTCATTGATTTCTATCCCCAGCTGAACGTTGGGGATCCCTTCATATTTTTTTCTGAAAATAGGCCTTTGATTTACACTGTAGGATATACTGTTCTTAAACTCCAGTAACTAGTGAAAGTTACACACATTGCCTTCCTCTGGATGCTTCAAAGTCCACAAACTGCTGCTTAGCAGTGCCAGTTCTCTTTTCTTACCTGCCAACTTTAGACATAGTCCCAGTAAGTTAAATTGATTTTTCAAGAAAGAAGAATTTCATTAAATTATGTCAAATGACATAGAGTACAGTAAAAAGAAAGTTTGCGTAACTGAAAAAAAATAAGATGACAGCCCCAGCCCCATATTTACCAGCAGAGCTGTGGTGATACTGACAGCTCTGAGAGCTATGGAGAAGTAATAGCTTGTTTTGTGGGCACTGGGAAAAGGAAAGGGCCTGGAAATACACTGTTGTTAGGCACAGATGATATGCTGAGGAACTTCTAGTTTCTCTTAGCCTTTGCAGACAAGGATTTTGTTGCCCAATTTCAGCATGATTCAATACATCAACAAGTGTACATGAAGTTTATGCCTCTGTTCGGCATTATTCTTTTTTTTGAGTCAGAGTCTCGCTCTGTCACCCAGGCTGGAGTGCCATGGTGCAATCTCTTGGCTCACTGCAACCTCTGCCTCTTGGGTTCAAGCCATTCTCCTGCCTCAGCCTCCTGAGTAGCTGGGATTACAGGTGGCTGCCACCACGCTGGGCTAATTTTTATTTTTTTTTTCAGTAGAGATGGGGTTTCACCATGTTGCTCAGGCTGTTGTCAAACTCCTGACCTTGTGATCCGCCCACCCCAGCCTCCCAAAGTGCTGGGATTACAGGCGTGAGCCACTGCGTCTGGGCCAGCATTATTCTTTATGGAAGTTAAGAAAAGAAGGAAATCTTTCCATTCTAGAGTTAGGTAGGATGCTTCTAGGAGGAACTGGAACTTGAACGTTGGAAGAGACCTACATTGAAATGGGCTTAATTTTCTCCAGGGGTGATTTTTTGGTCTGGATGTCTGTGCACAAAATGATTCCATTTATTTAAATGTTGGTTAAATGGTTAATATTAGCTCTTTAATGTTAGTACCTCAAGAAGCAAAGGCCAGGGGTGTACCTAAGGCCAAAGTTAGATATTATGTTTAATGATGGTTGCTGGTATTGCTGTCAATATTACTAATATAAAAGTTCCTAGAGGATTAGATCTATATTAGGTCCTTTGTGAGAAACATAAAGACTAGAAAAGACTGTACTTCTGTCCTTTATAAACTTGCAGTCCAGCAGTCCTTGACCATGGTGGTAGAATTACAGGATTGAAACAGATCAGAAACATATAAACATGTACCTAATTACAACTTTCTCTTCTCCTATCTCTCCTCCTCCTCTTCCTCCTTCAATGAAAATATCCATCACAATAGCAGAGCAGCTACTTTTCCAAGTGAGAAAATAAACCCACCAGGGCATAGCATTAGTGTAAAAGCCGGTGGCAGAACCCAGTGCATTAGTGAAACAGCATCTCAGTTTTCCTGAAACTATTTTCCTTTTGTTCTTCGTCAAGAACCTCACAGTGTATGTTCCTGTATATGTGCAAAGACCACAGGCTTAGGAGTTATATGTAAAACATCTTTTACTAAATAAAAGCACAGACACAATGAATCTAAAACATAAATGTTCAGAGAACATTTGTTTTCTGACAAATGAAAGTGAAGTACATTGCAACTCTTATTTGAACATGAGAAGATCTGGAATCTATATAAAACATACCCTTAAGCAAGAGCTTGTGGCAGGGAGTGTTGTACATGATCCTACGTGCACATTTGGCAAACTGAGGCATGAACAGCAGCCAAGGGCTGTGTGTATAATGGTCTGACAAGTATAGACCCTGGAGTGTGCTGCTTTACTAATAAAAAGATTTGAGAAGGAAAATGCATCAGAACTGCTAAACGCATGGCTTTAAATCCACCCGGGACAGCAGTTCTCTTTCAGCTTCAGCCAAGGGGCCGGTGGATACCAGGAGACTAGGCTTTGAACTTCACTGCAGTAGGGTGGAGAAAAATAAAAGACATTGTGTTTCAGTTCCAAGAAGGTTGTCAACGAACAAATCTATCATTCTAGAAACCAACTTGATTAGCAGGTCTTTCCTTATTGTTTCATGCTCATTAAAACAAAAAAGTTAAAAATCTGGTGATTAATGGTTGTATATGTAGTGTATTCTACTGGAAAACTATGTTGTTAAATTTTATGGTGATAACTCTTATTCTTTAAAATTGTAAACATGGTACTATTTTAACAAATGTAATAATGGATTAAGTAGAATCACTCTTTATGTATATAGAATCCCATTTGTCAGCAATTACTAATTTAGAGAAAGTGAATAGACCTCCCTTTTAGATCTATTTAGTATTTAGTATGTTTTAACAAATGATACCTAGGTTGTAATACTTTCTGTAATAATTTTCAAAAACTACTTGCAATAATATCTTCAAGTTAAGATTACATAAAATAAATTTCTGAACATGTTACCATTATTTGCAAAAGTGAAATAAAAATATAATCACACATATAATTTCAAAAATGAAATAAAAATATAATCCAGACATAGGCTACTCCTCAGTTGAATTTACTCCAGTGCTGGGATATTGTTATTTACTGGGGCCACAAAAACGTATTATGCTTTATTACGGTAACAATACAAAATGACCCAAGATTAATAATGTCATTATTTACTATGTTGTTTAGTGTATATGTCTAAGCACTGTATTAGGCAGTTATGTTGTCTCATTTAATCTTTAAAACTGCCCCTGTGTGATAGATGTTTCATCCGTTTTTCAGATATGTTACCTGACTCTCAGAGGTTAAATAATTTGCTGGAATTTTTATAGTTAGTAAGTGGTGGAAGCTGAAATCCTACACAAAGGCTCTTTCTAGTCTTAGTTTCAATCTAATAAAACCTTTTTTTTCAGTAGAATATAGATCTTTAATTATTATAATGTATGTAATTATTAATGTGTACTCTACTAAATGTAAATTTTGTGTATGGAATAGTGCCGTATGTTAGCCCTTAGAATGGTGGCTAAAAACTAACCAACCACAAAAATTGAGATAGTGTGTTGTGGATATTACTAAAAGTCACCTCAGTAGGGGAAAAGATAAAGCTATAGAAAATTGCTACTGACTGGAGTCAAACTACCCTAGTTGCTTACAATTGATTGTGTGTTGTTCAACCACAAAGATAAATTAGAACATGGAATACTGCAATAGAAAAGTGGTTTAGATGTCACAGAGACAGTATGACTATTTTTATCTCTCAGCTGTATAAACCATAGCTTACTGTGGCTGAAATGACATTGAACTGTTTTTCTCTTTGATGATTTACAGCCTGTATAGTGCATTTGTAAGAGCAGATGTCACATTTTACGTATTTGAAAGTGTCAACTCTGCTGACTTATGTCTGAAGATTCTGTTCTTGAATCAATAGAATGTAGTGATTTCCATTTCTTAAAAGTGATTTCCCCAACATCATAAAAAACACATAGTGAATATTGGTCATTATAATGCTGCAGTTAAACTCTTATTTTTTGGTCTTGTATTTTACATACATCATACTGTTGATCATTATTTTGTGAAATCTGACTTCAATAAACAAAGAAGCTTCTAGTGAGCTGACCATGACTATGTTTGCGCTTAAACAAATTAAAAAATGTTTGCATTTCATCCCAGACATAGCTGTCCAAAGTCTAAGATAGATTGAGCAAAGGAAAATACATCAAGGTTTTCATAATAAAAAGTTATTCCCAGAAAGTCCACATATACTTTATTCATCTCATATTTCAAATTGATTTTCATTTTACCATTTAGGGTGCAGTTACTGGTAGTCCCATCTTTTAAAAAGTCAAATTTGCATTTAAATAGAAACTGTTTCGATCATTTAACATCCGAAAATCTTAACATTTTATTCATTCCTTTTCCCCCATCTTTCACTGTTGAAAAAAATCTGGCGTTGTACTTTTCCGTGAGAACTGTAGCGCCCTCTTCTTATGTTACTCATTAAAATCCCACTGCTAATAGATCTCTGGGAATAGGCCAGGATCAGGTGAGAATGGAGGATGCAGGGTGTAATAAACTGTAATAACTGACAAGTCATAGTAACACAGTATTTTCTTCAATCAGATCTAAAGCAGAAAACATTTCAATGAATATAACTTGTAAGTAAGCAACTGAATAGAACAAAAGGCATTGAAAATAATAACATGCAAATTGTTCTATTTAAAAAATATTGAAACACTTTTTATTACCCAGTAACTAACAGTATAACTAGTTTCATGAAAAAGGGTCAATGTGTAAAAATATTTTGAAGTTTGATCTGATTTTGCTTATTTAAAAGGAATCAAAGCACTTTATTTTTGGAAGAAGATGTAACCAAAGATCAGTTTTATCAAAATGAAATTAGCTCAGAGGCCTCAAGTTAAAAACATAAAACCATATTGAAACACAGGTTTCAGTGTAACACAGGTTTCAATGTAAATAAATGGAATTTCCTTCACCAGCATTTATAAACATCTATACATCCCTTGTCTTTCAACTGAGGTACCATTTCCAACAATTTAAGAACATCAAGAAATGGCTCTAGTAGACTTGAAATGTAGTGCATTCATTCTGCAACTAAACTCCTTTAATGTTAATGACCAATTTATTCCCTATCAGAAAGATTATTTCATGATATTTGTCACATTGACCATTTACTGCCCTTTACTTATAAGACAAAAGAAAAATCATTATAATTATTTTTTACCTTGTGGCATATACATACTAAATGGTCAGAAGGTCTTTTACAATGCTGTTCATTTTATATGCCTGCATTGTTTTAAAAAAACGTATTTCTGGCTGGGCGCGGTGGCTCACACCTATAATCCTAGCACTTTGGGAGGCCAAGGTGGGCACATCACCTGAGGTCAGGTGTTCAAAACCAGCTTCACCAACATGGTGAAACGACATCTCCACTAAAAATACAAAATTAGCCAGCGTGGTGGCAAGCACCTGTAATCCCAGCTACTCAGGAGACCAAGAGCAGGAGAATCCCTTTAACTCGGGAGGCAGAGGTTGCAGTCAGCCAAGATCACACCATTGCACTCCAGCCTGGGCAACAAGAATGAAACTCCGTTTCAAAAAACAAAATTGTATTTCTGGATTTTAAATTGTGCCATTGTCTCCTTGACAATAGAGAGATAATTTTACTGAGAGGGAAAGATGTCACAGCCCAATTATTTATAAGACATGTTTCTCCTATGAATATTTTATTACTTATTTTTTCTGGTCTCTTGATTTTTGTTGTTGTTTTGAAACTTACAATGCAAGTATGTCATTTCGTCATCTGATTGACCTTATAGTTATCTCTTACTTCTTGAATATGAGCAGACCAAAGTCACCCAAAATAATAATATTTTTGAAACCTTTTTGTATTTTGTTCCACTAATGCATTCTTAACTCTTGAGGTCCTTATCTTCTTTATCTTCAAACTCAGGACAGTTTTTAAAACTCACAGTTGCAACTTGCTAGCATTCCTATGTGCTCACATAGGGGAGTAAGACACACTCAATTATCATCTACCTTGTAAATTCAGGTCCCCTCAAAACTGATGACTGATTGCTGTGAGTTGCTGGAATCACTTTTCCCATCGTGAGATGTTTACCTGTTTCTAAATGCAATTTTCTAGGGTGGGAGTGGGAGGTATGTGTTAGGTAGAAGTAAGGGAGATTGAACCACAAATATTTGACACCACTTAAGTCAGTAAAATTATTGGGATAAAATTAGAAGAGGACAGACGACAACAATTGTGAGGTGGCTGTTGATACCTCTTTGATGTATCAGCATCATAGTCTATATTTAAAAAACCATAACCTTGATTATCTGTCCAAACCCAGGTAACTTGAGAAAAGTTCTTCCTACCACATTGATGATGAGTAAATTGAGGCAGATAAAGAGCAATCTTAGTTCTTGCAGGTATTTAGCAGACTTACTTCTGCTTGAGAGATTATTATAGAGATTTCTACTGTGCAAAGACTGTAATTACCAATTGTTCTAAGCTTGCTATCGTAATTCTTTTATGAGTCCATATTATTTCTAGTTAGAGACACTAGATAGAGTAGTGGGAATGTAGTAAATCAGAGATAAAATTGAGATACAAAAGCACCTTTGTAACTAAATTGCCTAGTTTAAATTTAATTTCTTGAACTGTTTCTGTATTTTCTTTAGTGCTCTGGATTTTTATTATGAGAGTCATGGTATAGGACAGAAGATTCATTTGCAGTGGGTTTTGATCTCTTTAACGTGTATGTGTGTACATTTTTTTTTTATCACTGATGTAGTATTGCTATTTATATAGTAAGGATTACAGAAATTTTCAACTCTCGATTTTTGTATATGGTTATACTAAAAGATCCATGATAGCATTGACCTGGAGCAAGTCACCTACTGAGTAACAATAACACCAAATGATTTGAGTCAAGTCAATTATACATACTAGTAGTGAAATTAAAAGATTCTCAACCCAAACTGAGCCTGAGTAAACAAGAAAATTTTACTATTCAGTTGATTTCAAAGATGTGTATAATGAAAATTTTGGGGTCGATTGTAAATCCATCAGATAGGACAATAAATAATTGCATTTTTCTATAGCATCCAGCTCATTTTTTCCCAATGAACTTTAAATAATATTCATCTAGCCTCTAGCACCTCCTTTATATATGCTGGGTATTCCCATAGTGTCTTCACTATAATTACTTTATTATTTCTAGAATGTATAACCATAGTCACAATTTTCCTTTCTTATCACTTTCTCTTCAATATCACTTCTCCCTTGCTGCCAATCAATTTGATTTAGCTTTATTTTATAACCCCCTCAGCTATTATCTGTAAGAACTGAATATACACATCTATCCTTTTCATTTCCTCCAAAGGATTTCCTCTTCTTTTACCCTGTACATAGTAGATTTCTTTAGATCAAATTCTACCCCTATAAAGACATGATATATTTTTGAAGGGTACCTAATTAATTTTTTTAAATAACCCATCTTACTACTAGCATTTTGGCTAAATATCCAGAGTCTTAATTTACCTTGCTCTTCCCATCTTGATTTCTATGTTTGCAGAATTCCAGTGAAAAATAATTGTATATTATTTAAAGTTTTAGATCTGAATTTAAAAACCAAAACCACCTCCTCTTGTGTCTACTGTGGAAGTTCCTATGTGGATCATACCAAATAATTTGTCTATCTCTTCTTCCACTCATGACGTGATAGAAACTCATTCAAGTTAATAAATCTAATTCTCCCTAGAAATTCCCCAGAGTCTCACTGTGAATCTGACTTGATAGCCCCCATACCTCTTCCTAAAAGGTAGAGATCACTGTGCCATTCTGTCCAAAGCATGTTTTGCTTCCAGTGGTTTGCTCTGTCTTTGTTACACATAGAATTCTGCTGTAGCAATTCATGAAAGGAGCTGTCTTCTGTACCAGCATCCTACCTCAAAGTGATCAAACCTCTATGTGTTAAAATCATATTTCATATCAAACTATGCCCTCAGTAGCCACTGACCCAGCAGTTCCACACCTCCTGCCTCGTTTTAGGGTCTACGGGATCTTTTCAATAGTATTGACAACCCTTTCAACCCTTGTTTTTAGTTTTCAGGAACTTTGTCAACTTCACTTCTTAGTTTCTTTTTTTTCTCCTTTGACTTACTACCCCATTCGGAAATTTAATCTTCTTTTTTCAGGTCATAGTGCTTTAATTTTTTATCTTTTCCTGAAATTATTTGCTGAAATTCTAAAGATCATAGATTTCAGCTTTCATTTCTTCTTGTACTTCTTTCATCATGTTTCTTTTTAATGAACTGGCCATTTGTATTGTCTTTAAATCAATTATTTCTCAATCATATCTGTAATCTCAAAAGCAAAAATATTTTGTTTCTTCCTTTGCACTACTCTGGCTACTAATGAGAAGTCCAAAAAATTGTATACAAAAAGCAATTTGCATTTAGTTTCTTTCCAGTTATTGGGACTTTCAGTTGCTTTTGGAAACTCATTTTACTAAAACAAATGTTTTAATTTTAAAGCAAACATTTTGATTAGTAACGTGATGCCAAAGAAAACATTTGGTACTTCTAGGAAGTAACAGATTGAACTGAATTAATAAAATGAATTAGTAACTGGTGATTTTGGAGTGTGTTCTCTTGGAAAAATTCAGACAGTTTAGGGAACTCGATAAATTTATTATATATATTGCATATATTATTATATTAATTTATTTATATATGTATATATACTTATATTTATATTTATAAATTATATGTACATATAAATATTTATATATTTATATTAATATATTTTTATATAAATTTATATAATAAATATAAATTCATTTATATATAATATATAAATATATGTGTGTATATATTTTTTTTTTTTTGAGACAAAATCTGGCTCTATCACCCAGGCTGGCTCTGT
Organism: Aotus nancymaae; assembly: GCF_030222135.1. Classification (NCBI taxonomy): domain Eukaryota; kingdom Metazoa; phylum Chordata; class Mammalia; order Primates; family Aotidae; genus Aotus; species Aotus nancymaae. Next base: position 10,309,901 of record NW_026988450.1, on the reverse strand, counting down.
CGTCCAGGCAGTGGTGTGATCTTGGTTCACTGCAATCTCTGCCTCCTGGATTCAAGCAATTCCCCTGCCTCAGCCTCCCAAGTTACTGGGATTACAGGCATGTGCCACCATGCCTGGCTAATTTTTGTATTTTTCGTAGAAATGGGGTTTCACCATGTTGGCCAGGCTGGTCTCGAACTCCTGACCTCATGTGATCCTCTCACCTCAGCCTCCCAAAGTGCGGGGATTACAGGCGTGAGCCACCATGCCTGGCTGCCATATCTTTTTTTGAATCAAGGCTAATCTTCTTTCTCATATTAAATATTTTGCACATACTCACCACTGATTATTTGACATAAATATAAGAAAAATATTACATCTGATATTGTAGTCTGAGCATTTATGTAATTATTAATGGGCTAAAAAAGCAGTTTCTAAATTTATAATCCTACTATAACTAATATATATATTTCAAATATATTCTTTATGGAGGGGCGAAAGTAAGTTATTAAGAAAATATTGGTTTGATTATTGACTGTGACTCTGAATCTTTATTTAGGATAGAATGCTCCACGCTCAGTAAGATTTTGTCAAATAATGATCTGCAAACACAATACATGAGTGGGACAGAGGAATAAGTAACCTACTGACCCTGGTCATCCATGCACACTTGGCAGGCTGATGAATATAGTTGTTCAATGTAGACAGTGTGAGAATCCATGACTCTGAAGCCTTGAGGCGTAGGGAAAGGTTTCAGAAGCCTTTCTCTGCAAAACACTTATCAAAGTCATAGGGACACAGAACCAAAATATGCAGTTCCTAGACACAAGTGCACTTGAACAGTTTCAAAGTTTGTTCAGCTGAACTGCTGGCCTAAGTCTTCATCCACTGGTCTCCAGCCTGGCTTTCCTCTTGCTTATTTCTGCTAAATTGCTCACATCTTGATGATAACTTTCACAGGAAGCCCCCACCTGTTTTAGTTGTCATCAAATCTATTTGTGAATACTCACCTTTCCTCATAGACTCCTTCAGCTTTCAGATGTCTACCTGAGAGTGTTTGGGGGAAAAGACAGTGTCTCCCTTAGGTGTGTTTTGCATTGGAGATATCCTTACCTTGGTATTTTTGTAAGGTCTCTTTCAGAGTGTGCTGTCAGAGAGGTTAGTGAGTCTGGTTCTGGTTACTAGTTTGAACATGTGAGTTTCATATAGTAGTGCATTTCTAAAAAGACTTAGGTAGGACATCAACCACAATAGCTATGCAAGTCTGAAACGAACTTCTAGAGGAAGGTCTCTATAGAGGGGGTTGAAATGGGGACTGTCTTGACAATCACTGCATAACTGGCTACATGCCTAGCTAATTCCAGAAAACCCAATGACATCATTGGTGGAAACTCAAGGATGATGGCCTTTACAAAGGAAATTGGTGTGACTACTTTGTTGTTGTTGTTTTAATTAAATGAAGACTAGTTTACTAATGGGCATAAATGTGGCCAGAATTTGCCTATAAATATTTTTCATAACATATTTTTCTCTAAGTAGGGCTCACTGACATAATTTAGTATAAAAAGTACCAAAACTATCAAAAAGCATAAAGATACAGGGAAAGGTATTGCTTCATTAAAGGACACAAAGAATAAGATAAAGATATAGGAAATGGGCATTGGCTTCATTTATTTTTTCATTCATTATTAAATTACTTGGTTACTTATTTGCTTGTCTCATTATAACCAGCCTTTTTCCAGAAAGGACTTAGAAGAAAGGCAAATGATTGTAATCTAATCTGTGTGCAGGATTGGAAGCTTGATGATTCTGAGACAGGGGTTCGATGCTTCTCTGAAATGAGACTTTGGGAAGAGAAGACCCTTAAAATTGGACTCAGAAATTGTTTTTGGACCCAATCAGATCTGCCTTAGTCAGTCCATGATCTCGGTTTCTGCTTTGTTTCCTAGTATGGGGAATACATTGTGAAGAATTTGTTGTGAAGACTAATTAAACAATACATGTATAGAAAATTTGAACTCTGAAATAGGTTTTATACATGCAAAGCATTTTCAGGGAAAGGTGCATTTCTTCACATTCTCCAAGACTAAAAGGAGAGTGGAAATATGCTTGTCAGAAAGAGTAAAACTGCTATAAAAATTACAATGTTCAAACTGGACGAGGAATAGATTTCCATATTTATTGAGTAAGGGGAGAGCAGGCCTGGAAACAGAGGGAATACCAACTAGATGAAATGTGGCATCTGGGACAAGTAAATTAAAATGATTCCCAGCCCCAGGAAAAACCCACTAAAAACAACTGCTTTTTACTCTATCTCATTACTGAGTGAGTCACCTCGGTTTTGAAATGGCACCAAGTAATCGAAATGATATTTTACCTGTTGGTAAGGATTCATTCAAGCAAGTACATCAGTCACCGAGGTACAAAATGCTAAAGTATATTTTTCATGATGGAAAAGATGACCAGCATATGAAGGGATGGATCTGATTCTCTCCCCCAATTCCTATTTTTATAACACAAAATGAACACGTTTATTTTTCCATTTTGGAGGTAATCACTTTTGTGTGTATTTCTTGTCTTAGTGTTCAAATCATGCTTCTTCAGTTGTCTGTGTTATCCAGAGGGGTGGCAAGATCTTGATAAACAGCACCTGTGTGCTGCAGGCATTAGCTCAATTTGATATAAATATTAGTAACATTCACGGTGACATGAAAATGAAACAAGATGATTGTCGTTTTGCAATCTCCATTTTGCTTTTTAGGGCATTGTATTTCATTGAGTGTTTGCAGTTTGCACTCTTAAAAATAAAATCAAAAGAAATTTGGGATTCACAAGCAGGAATTCAGAAAACAGTTTTGTCTTTGGGAAATTGAAATAGAAATTTCATCTTTGGGAAGTGAATCCCTAGCCTCTATATTAGGAAGGAGCTACTTGTTGGAATTTAGCTTATGAAATACAAAAAAATAAATCACATTAGGGACTAAATTGGGATTTGTAATAAATGCTATACTCTGAGACCTGTATCTCCATTGTCATAGCAATTATTCCTCAAGTGAGATTTAAATAAAGTTAGTGGCACAAGATATTGGTGATGATGATATTGGTGATGAAAGTTTAAGATTTTTAAATAAGCTTTGGTTATTACATGTACAGGACTAAGGACATGTTCATTGCCACAAAGGAGTTCATAGTCTAACAGGGCGGACTGCTATGTGACTACTTTATTGACACTTAGTGTGATACACACAATTATGTAAGATGGATGATACATGGGAGGAAGGGATCACGATATGGAAGAGGATAGAACATGAGATGGAAGTTGACTGATGTGACCAAGCTAATAGGGTGCTGTCAGCTCTTTGAGTCTTCAGAGCTGTAGGCCACTTTCCACCCCTGTCAGGTTAGCTGTTCTGACGTGACCTCTAACGAGCTGGGTCACCTGTGTGGGAATGGGAGTCAGGTGAAGCAGGGAGAAGGGTCAACAGCTTTCTCTGAAACAACCAAATTTCAGGCCATCTCTGGAAGAGTAGGAAAACATTTTAGATGTTCTATTTGATTTAATATATATTTAAAATTTTATGGCACTACTTTATACGTATCCTGTTATCTTTATAACACAATTCTATCATAGAACTTCTGTCACTGGGTATCATTAGGAAATTACCAGTCATACAGGACAAAAATTCAGCATTCTGGACAGTAGAACTTTCTACCTCAGGCAGGGACTTGGAGTTTCCAACAGGTCTGAAGAGATTTAGTCCTTTCTTAAAAAAAAAAAAAAAAATACACACACACACACACACTCTACTGGCATTTTGAAAACTGTAGTCTAAATATAGATGTATGACTTTACTGATTTTTTCCTTAATGGAAATGTGTGTGTGTTCTAGTCATTCTCTCATTATGCAAATTTGAATGGATTCATCTACATTTTCCTCTTCACAACACTCAGTGATCATTTATCTGAGTCCCTCTCCTCTCTGGCATTGTTACACCGCTCCATGCAGACTTTTCTAGACTAAAGTCAATACATTACTGACAAACAATCATTTCTTGTGAATCTTCACAGAACGACTGGAAAAGAAGGCTATTTCCAGTTATCTGCTCTCGCGCTTTTTGGCTGTTTTCGACCTGGCTCAGGTCACTAGAAACCCTTGATGAAGACTGGCAAGAAGATCTCATGGACCTAGGTGGCAATAGACTGTGTTCTATTTTTGGAAATTTTTCCCATAGGTAGACCAATTCACAACGTCTTTATGCTGCCACGGCAACTGGCTACCCAGCCATTCCGGGAATGCTTTTCTCTGTATTCTGAACAAGGTATGGCAAGATGCCTTTTCCCCTTAGGTCATAATGGGAGATGATGAAATTGCCAGAAGCTCTACAATAAACTGAGAACGCAATCCATATAAAAGGATAAAACTAGTGACTCAGGAGTAAAGGTCTGAGATCTTAAATTTAAAGGAATACTCAGTTTTCCCTTCCTCTCTGCTCTTGATCCCATTCAGAGAATGGGAAGTTAAAAGACATGGTAGAAGTGAATTGTTATTGCATCCCAGAGCCCCATCCAGGTCTTACCTCTGGGTGTTATTACTGTTTTTATTTTATCTTGGAAGAAAACTTGTCTTAAATGCATTCATTGTTTTTCCATAGAAATCTCTGCAGTTCCTGCACCTTGTAGATGAGAAAGACTTTTCCCAGACTGCCGCAATGACTCCAAGCCTAGGCTTTGGAACAGCCTGTGCTTAACTGACAGATTGATCCTTCTGCCATTCCCGGTGAAACTTCACAGCATCAGCTTTATTAATATCCACCAATGTCAGCGAGCCTAAAAGGGTCCAGCCATAAATATCCCTTGGCCATACACTCCCATCTTTCCAAATGAAATCTAACCTTAAATCTAATCTTAATTAAAACAGTATATTTGCTATGAAAATGTAGCTCGAATATAATGACTCTAGACCTCTCTTATGTGGAGATTCTGGAGTCCTCATTGCTAGGAAACCTTCACTGTTCTGTCCATCACCAGAATAGGATGGTTACTCTTCCCAGTTCAGGTTGCAGTCTGTCAGCTTAGTTCCTGTTCTCTGTCTTAGTAGCAAGCCAATTCTCAGGCCATCTATGGACAGAGATGTTGGGCCTTTCCTGAGCCCAGTGACTGAGCCATTACTGGACGCAGGTCCCATGTTCTATCGCTCCCTCTGTTCTCTGATTTTTTTCCTTACTTGGGTATCCAGGGAGAGCTCACCCTAACCTCTATTGTTGGGATTTCACAAAATTAAAATACCTTAAATATGCAGCAGTGTTAGCAAATGAACAGCCATAGAGAAAACTCATTTCTTCCACTTTTTTGTCTCCATCTTTACACTTTAATTTGGAGGCAAAGAAGAGAATTGATGTGAAAAATGTTTAAGTGATAAGAGTTCTGTATAGTTGGCTTCAAAAAAAGTTAGGCAATGCTTAATTCTAAAAATGCAATTTTTGCTTAGCAGAAAGTGTTTTGTAACTTACATAAGCATGATTGATTGATATGTGGCGTATATTTTTTTCATGAGAAGAGACTACTGCTGTTCTGTATAGAAGGCTAATTAGTGCCAAAGATTTTTAAAAGTAAGTTCAGAAGTTGACAGAGTATGGTTGACAATGAATCCATACAGGAGAAAGAAGGAGTTGGGCTGCCTAAAGCAAGAAATAATGTTGGACACCTAAAATGTGCATGTGATTTTAAAAGAAAAATTCATTTGGAAATATCTGGTTAGGAGTAGGTTGTGTACTGAGGAAACAGATATCTTGTGCCTATATAAGGAAAACAAATAAATCTGTACATTATTATTTCCATTTTGAAAGCACTGATGTATTTCTACATGTAGCAAGCATTTGTGTGCCTCGACTGACCAAGACATAATGGGGGAAGAGCATGTGGCTGCCTCGTGGCTGTCAGTTAACCACTAAGCAGCTCACCCATTAGAATTCCTGTAGACTTAGACCTCTGTGCTTAAAGTTCTTTCTCAGTTGCAGCCTCTGCTTCCCCTTCCTCTTGCTTTCATTTCATTTCATTTCAGAAAACAACTATTTTTACATAAACTACAAAGTCACAGCCAGCAGCATGTGCAGCAGAGACAGATAGCCTGAGGTTGCCCAGGGACTTTTCATTTTTTCTTTGCTCAGACCCAGCACGGCCTGCCAGGTAAAACTAGTGTAACGAGGGCTCCGGCGTCTCTACCACGTGTCAGCCCTGCCAAGGCCAAGATGCACACGCTGATAACACAGGCTGCCTGACAGCCGGGGGAGATTCTGTAAATCGTGCTGCTCCCATTGATTACAGTCGGGAAGAGTATCAACCCTCCTTCTCCCTGAGATACGCCGTCTCCACGAGTGTTTGTAACATCAGCATGTTACCGGAGCTTTTGGAAGATGAATTCATTGCTAGAGAGAAGACCCCTTTGCAAAATAAAGAAGTGCCAACAAGCCTGAGTATTGTCTAGCACATTTCTTTGAAACCATTTTTAAAGTCGCAAATCTCATTTTTGTTTCATATTACCAGGGACAGAGAGCTGCTTTAAAATCCATTGATTTCAGTCTGAGTAGTGTTGAACATTTTGAAAAAGCCTATTGGAGAAGATATACTTTTTGAAGGAGGAGATGGGCTTTTTAACTAGCTTTTATGATCCAGAAAAAGTTCTGAGGACCAAAGCCATCAGGCCAATTGTTCTAGATAAAAATTCCCTCCTGAAACTTACTGTAGTTCCGCTTTCAGTTAATCTGCTATACATTTTGGGTCTGTAAAGGCACTGTTGAGTTTTCCTAGGTAGTACTTTCACTTTGGAAAATCAGACTTCTTCTAGTGCTTGAGAGAGAAAGTGAGTCACTCTCTTTTCTAGCTGGAAGACCAATTCTTAATTTTCTTCTTAACCCTGTCCTATATGAGCAGATCCCTTCAGCTTCACTAAATAGGATAATTTGGATTGCACAGTTATGAGCTGTTTTTATCATCACCACAATGTGTGTTTTTCAGCACATTTTCCTGGTTGTTTACCCACCATGGGGTGTGGGACCATGGGGCAGTGGTGACGATGTTGACTCTGGGGTCTGCTGCCTGAGTTTGAGCCTAGCTGTACACTTCCTTTCTGCCTCAGTTTTCCTCATCTGTAAAATCTCATATTATTCTTATGAGCCTTACAAGGATTAATTAAGAGAGGCAACGCACTTAGAAGAGTGCTAAGTTTTGTAAGCACTCAACACGTGTTAGATTTAGAACAAAATGAAACCTCTGGACAAAGGAACTGTTCTTGGGAAGCTAAAGGGGATAAAAGATAGGATTTGCTCTGAAGGAAATGAATAAGGGACACGTTTAGCTTAATTGTGGCCCACATTGTGGGAGCAGAAGATGGAAGGATGCCCTCAGCACCCAGGTAGGTGAGTGCTTGCCTCGATTCTGTTGTCACAGGCTGACCAGCACAGAGATACCTAACAATGAGCAGCACGTGCATGCAAACCTGCAGACCTGCAGACCTCTGGGATGCTAGCTGCAGGCTCCCTCATCCCAGCCCTCTCTCCTTCTCTGCTGTTCCACATTCTGCACTGTAGAATTTTGGCATTGATGGTGGTTACCGATAGCAACTTCAGTATCCTTCAAATATGGCGTGTAGAGGAAATCTCGTTGGGAAAAAGAGATGAGTGCTTTCTTCTCTGTTAAGTTTCTTTTGGTTGCAAGTAACAGAAACCAATTCTGGCTAGCTCTAGCTGAAAAAAAAAAAAAAAGAAGAAGAAGAAGAAGAAGCTTCGGTAGAAGGATTCTAGAGTATTTCATGCATCCAGGGATTGAAAAACCAAGTCTGAGCAGGACAACCGAACCTTGAGGCCACCATAGCATGGTTGAAAGCATGGACCCTAGATCCAAATCCAATCTGAATATGTGTCCCAGCTCCTTACCTTGCTACCTGTGTAATCCCAGGCCAATTCCTGACCTGCTCTGTGCCTCAGTTTTGCCATCTGAAGAATGGTAATTGATAATAATACCCACCTCATAGTGTGATTATGTGAATTAAAAGAGGTAGTATTTGAAAGGGCTTGGGACAGTGGGATATAGTAAATATTGCATGAAACCTGGTTAAATTAGAAGTGTGGGTACTCTTGCACCCTCTCAGAGGAGCACAACCATTGCTGGGATACAGCTCTGAGGACATTGTGTCTCTGGAGTGATTCTGATTGGCCCAGCCTATGTCTGACCTCAATTATGGATCAAGATGATGTTGGTTGTCATGAAGTGTGAGTAGGGCTCCTTTGGGCCAGTCTGTCGACTAGAGCCAGGTTACAGGGGACAGTGATCCAAGTGAAGGCTTTGGTTATGAGCCTCCCAGCCATAATGGGCTTTCAATCTTTTGAGTTCAAAAGGAAGAGTGGTCATAGAACATTTCATTTGAAAGTAGTGTGTGTTAATAATTGACACATCGTCAAATACAGCTAATTGGAGGACATTTAATTTTTTTCTGTAGAAATATAAGACTCTTAAAACTCTAATATTTGAAGAGCTTAATGAGATGCAAGTGAAATAGCTTATGGTCTTTTGCTAACACTAAAGGAAAAACAATTATTCAGGCAGACATGTAGCTATTAGTTAATGGGAACAAAGGAAGGCAACATATGTAAAGCTATTTTTAAAAATACACCAAATACTGGGCACATCACTGTATAGAGGGATGCCCCCTTCTCTCATGGATACTCTACATCTCAATACCCAGTTGATCTCCTGGGAGACACAGGCTTATGGTGAGGACACTTTATAACACCATGCGCAAAGCATAGTTAAAAGATTTTGTGTTTTCTAAAGGCTTTTTTTTTGAGACAGTCTTGCTCTGTCGCCCAGGCTGTAGTGTAGTGACGTGATCCCGGCTTACTGCAACCTCCACCTCCCAGATTCAAGTGATTCTCCTTCCTCAGCCTCCCAAGTAGCTGAGAGGCCACCACACCTGGCTGATTTTTGTATTTTTAGTAGCATCTCTACTACTGTTGGCCAGGCTTGTTTCAAACTCCTGACCTCAGGTGCTCAACCTGCCTCAGCTTTCCAAACTGATGGGATTACAGGCGTGAGCAACCGCACCCAGCCTAAAGTTTTGTAATATTGAGTTGATATTTGCCAGGTTCTTGGAGAAGAAAAATTTTATTATTTCTATCATACATGTAAAATATCTAGTAAGTAAGCAAGGATATAAATGACTTTCTTGCTGTCTTGGGAGTTTTGCCCTCTGCCTCTTCCGCCAAGTCTCACAATTGCAGGAAAGGACCAACTACCTAGGGAGGCATTTACACCATGAGTCAAATCAGTCTGGGAAACACTGCATGAAATAACACACTTCACTTCAACTCAGATTTCCAGTGCACATTGGCATATCGGAGGCTGAGAAGTCCTATAGTAAGCTTTATTATTTATTTTTATTACATATTATTACATATTATATTTATTACATATTACATATTATGTATTATTATTACATTATTATTTCCAGTTATTTTCTCAGATTTTCCAAAGTTTGTTGTCCCATTGAGCCCATTTAATCAGAACAACTCTTTTTTTTAAATATATATATAGATAGATTTTATTGCGTTTTAGGTTTTGGGGTACATGTGAAGAACCAGAATAACTCTTAATATCCAAAACCCTTATTTTTGTGAGTCATAGTTTGAGAGTTGCCCATCGTGATTAATAAATGTAACTTGTTAATAACACTTTTTAATCTGTCCTAGTTTCATCATGACTTAGCTCAGGGATTGGTATCATTTTCCTGTAAAGGACTGGCTAGGAAATGCTTTTGGCTTTGCAGGCCAGGTAGTTGATGCAGCAAATATTCAACTCTGCCATAGTATCAGGAAATGGCCATAGACAATACAGAAATGAAGGAACATGGCTGTTTTGCCCCAAAACTATGTTTACAAAAGCAGGCAGCAGACCAGGTTTGGGCTGTGAATATTAGTTTATGGACCCTAACTTAGATGAATAGATCCATTAATAGAACCTATTTTTATCTGCAGAAGCCTGTGCTTTTTTGATAGCCTTGGTTCATTCTTTTGAGGTTTAAATAGTTGTCTCCTTTCAGTCTTTGCAATGGTGAAATTGTGACCTTAGTTCATCATTTAAAGTTCCAGGTCAATGTTCATTCAGTGTTTGCTTTATAGATAGTGTTTCTTTATCTAAAGTTTGCATTTACCTGCTGTTATTAATCAAACTGCAAAACGGTAATGGAGTCACTTAGATCCTGGGGATCAGAAGACCTGGGTTAGGATGCCTGCATCACTTTCCACTAGTATGTCATTTAGGCCAACTTCTTTTCTCAGATCCTTAATTTCCGTATGTGTCAAAGGAAATGCTTCAGAAGTCCCCACTAACACTTGGGGGTGGGGAACCACCCAGAGAATGCATGAGATGAGAGGTGAATCTGCCAACCTCACTTCCAGTGCCTCTAGTAACGTGAGCCTCGTGCTGAACTGACCAGGATCCTGCTGGTTAAAGAAACTTACTAAGTGCCCCACAGTTAGGTGCTATACGCCAGGCACTACTTCATCTGGCCCCAACCTGGAGGCCTTACCTGTCAAGGATAATTCAGACTCTTCATGTCATTGACCTTAAAACTGATTGAGAACTGAGTTCCAGTGCTCTACTCCACCCCAGATTTTCAATGACCCTTCTGGCTCCAGTCAGAATTAGTACTTCCGTTAATTTTATACTCAGCTTTTTCGCTCTTCATCAATCTGTAACGTACCTTCAAAGCTGGTACTTGCGCCATCTATATTACAAACAAAGGGCTAACTTCATGAACATAAATTCAACTCCATGTCTTGACCAAAGCAAATAAAAAAGATGCAAGAACAAGTTTATTTTCTAGCTCACCATTTTTCTGAGGGAGTGGCATCTGTTGTCCCTGCATTTCACCACCTGTCCGTTGCCTCCGTTCTCCTCACAGTGCTGGGGGAAGGCCAGTGTGTGACGATCGTCATTCTGTTACTCCATGTCCCTGAAAGGCAAGTCCCTGCTTGGTTTGGTCTTCAGATGCATCTGGAACACTAAGGGAAAATCGCCTCATTATGCAAATTTAGGGATTTTCTAGGGTCATATGACTGCCCCCAATTTCTGCCTTAGGCATTAACTGGAGAGTCTCCCCGCTACAGAAAATGAAACTCTTCTGGACTACAGCCTGTCCACAACTTCTCCAAACGTGTGCAAATATACTGAGGCTAATCTCTAGGCCACTCAAAGAAGGCAAAGAAATTCAGAGTAAACATTTCTGATGCAGGCTTTACTCTCCTTTCCATGTTAATATCTAGGCCTCATTTCTCCACAGCAGGATGAGATAGGATGGAGCCCACAGGCTGCAGGAAGGTTGCTTCTTTTTATATTCAGCCCTTTTTCTGTCTTGATGTGTCTTTTCTCTCTGTACTCAAGGCAGCCAGAGAGTGTATCATTTATCGGCTAATAAGTTGTCTGACAAGGTAGCCACTTCGTACCTAATTGTTCGGTTTATTTATGTATTATTGATGAGCCCAGACTTGAACTCTGATTCCCTTGGAGGCTGCTTGATAAATCTCTCAGCTAATCCTAAAACACTGACTTACCTGCTGGAGCATAATACGTGACATTGCTTTTACTTTGTGTTCCTAAAAGGCCCTGGATATACATTTCCATGTCTGGGTTTAACAGTAAGAAATAAAATAGGATACATAATTCAAATTGCTCTTTGAGCTTAAATAAAAAAAGATATAAAACACATCCCTCCAATCACTTTCTGACTCTGGAGGCTTATTCGCTCCACCTTGCTTAGAGTTATTTTGAACTGCATGAACTAACTACTAGGCTATAATCTTACTTGCTTTTCCATGGCTTCAGTAGCAATCAGTGGAATTGCATCCCCATAACTGAGTTTGCAGACTGGGAGTCTATATTCTATTTCTAAATCCTGTGGTGGTTTTCAGTAGTCACAGTGGCTGAGACACCAGCGCTCAGCTCTAAGCACTGTGAAGGTTTTCCTCCTCTTTTGCAATGCCTCCTCTGATTAGCGGAACCATGAGTACTTCCCTAAGTGCCCTCTCTGTCCTATCTGTTTCTCCATCAGTAAATTTAAGTAGCGACCTTAAGCACTATGTTTTAAAAGAGTAGTGAGGATTTTTAAAGGAGTTTATGGAAGTGCACTCAGACTAGAACATGCCATTTATTATTATAAGGATTAATATTTGAACAATAATCAGAGCACATAAATTATAGATCAACAGTGAGAATTTTTTGTTCGTTATGAGATTTATTACTATTGATGAACTCTTATAAGGCCCTCAGTGCTCTCACAAGATGAAGAAATGGAGGTTTTAAAACTGGGAGGTTTCTTGCAAACTTCCAATTTGTCCATACCTGGCAAAGCCCCAAGTCTGGGGAATCATTTCATAAGACACTAGGACACCATTAACAAATTCATGGAAAAACAAGAAGAAAGAGATCTGTGTTCAGCTGATCGTTTACCAGTGAAGCAGATAATTTGTCAGAAAATGTATACCAGTCCTGCCTTTATTTAACATTTTGATGTTTTGTTAAATTTTTAAATTTTAAAAATGGTGGCAAAATACACATAGCATGAAATTTACCATCCTAACCATTTTAAATGTACAATTCAGTGTGTTACATATATTCACCCTGTTGGGTAACCAATCACCAACACTTGTGTCGTCTTGCAAAACTGAAAGTCTATGCCCATCAAACAATGGTTCCCTTCTCTCCCTCCTAGCCCCAGACAACTGCCATTCTACTTTCTGTCTGTATAAATGTTGGCTACTCTAGGTGCCTCATGCAAGTGGAATCATACAGTATTTGTCTTTTATGTTTTATTTTCTGCATCTGGCTTCTTTCACTTAACATAGTGTTCTCAAGATCCATCCAAGTTGTAGCATGTGTTAGAATTTCCTTTTGAAGACTGAATAAGATTCCTTTGTGTGTGTGTGTGTGTGTGTGTGTGTGTGTGTGTGTGTGTCTCCTACGTTTTGTTTATCCACTCATCAGCTGGTGGATATTTGAGTTGCTTTCATCTTTTGGCTATTGTGAATAATGCCACTATGACGTGAGTATAATATACATATGTATATATATGTCTATATTGATCTACATAATATACATATATAATACTATATAAAGATATATATCGACTATATATATAGATCAATATAATATACATATATACATATATCATACTCACATCCATAGTCTATATAGACTCAGTTTTCAATTCTTTCGGTTATATACAAAGAAGTTAAATTACTAGGTCATATGGTAATTCTGTTTAATTTTTTGAGAAACTGCCATCGTATTTTCTACAACAGCTGCACCATCTTACATACTCACCAATAATGTACAAAGTTCCAATTTCTCCACATCCTTCGCAATACTTCTTATTTTCTGGGATTTCTTAAAGCCAGTTTTTATGATACCATCCTCACAGGTGTGAAGGGGTATCTCCCTGTGGTTGTGATGTGTATTTCACAATTTGTGGTGTGGAACATCTTTTCGTGTGCTATTGGCCACTTATAGATCTTCTTTGGAGAAGCATCTATTCAAGTTCTTTACCTATTTTCTAATCAGGTTGTTGGTTTTTGTTGTTGATTTGTTGGCTTTCTTTATATATCCTGAATATCAACCCTTTATCAGATATATATGATTTACAAATATTTTCTCCTATTCTGTGGGTTGCCCTTTCATTCTGTTGATTGTGTCATTTAATGCATAGAAAATTTTAATTTCAATGTAGCTCCATTTATCTATTTTCTCTTTTGTTCCCTGTGTTCTTGGAGTCATACCCAAGAAATCATTGCCAAATCCAGTATCATAAAGCTTTTATCCATCAGATGAATTTTTTACATTACTGTTGGTTTAAAAAATCTTGTATTGAAATATCATTTATCTTGACTAGTCAGTTCTTTATGTTAAGTTTTTCTCCTCAGGCAATATGCCTCACCCTAGTACAGGCTCTGGATTTCAGGGACACATGGAATAAGCCAAGTCATTCATTTGCAGTGAAGGGAGATTTTCAACCTACAGGCCAAATTGTTTCCATGTGTACCTTGCAAACCCAAGTAGGAAATTTCTGAAATATATTCACTGCAGGTGATCTTGATGCACTACAGTGTTGGGCTTATCCAACACTTTTTACAGATGAACCTCTACAGGGCAAAAGGGAGGTGATTATTTCACTAGAGAATACACTCAAAAACATACACTGGAGCAAGAATAAAGGGGCACTGAGAAAAATACCACCAAAATTGATTTGACATTCTAAGGTGGATGGCTTATTTTTATTCATTCAATATTTATTTGTGTGGAGTTCTACAGATTTTCAGCCATTGCTTTTAGCAACCATCCTAGACGTGTATAGGTTTGGCAGTATTATGATTTCACTTTTACGTACAAAGAACTTGAAGCTCAGAAAAACTTGTCTCTTTATTCATACTTATGTGGCATTTAAGAGGTAGAACATGGATTTGAGTCTAGAAGCTTTAACTCTATGCCAGGGGTTCTTTAGGTGTGGTTCTTGAACCAGCAGCATCGACATTACCTGAGACATGAAAATTCTCAAGCCCCTTCACTGATCTACTGACTCAAACACATGGGGACAGTCCAGTAGTCCATGTATTAACAAGTCTCCTAGGGGATTCTGCTGCATGTCATGTATGGGAGTCACCATTCTATACAATGATGTGGGTATAGGCAGTGAACTAGACTCATGTCCACAGTGTCTGATCTCAGTGAGTTTATAAGTTAGTAGAGAAAGTACACACGTGCAAATGTTTCAGGCACATAGTGAAACCAATGTAAGAGTATGGAGTATTTTCTAATTCAAAGGAGGGATAAATATCCCTCTGGTTTGAGAATCAGGAAAGGCTACAGCAGAAGGATGGTTGAAGTCTAGATATTTGGAGATAAAGTATGATGTCGCCAGCCAGAGGGATCATATGAATAAATGCAGAGAGGAGGGAATGATGATGTCACAGGGCATGCAGACCACCTTGGTTTGGCTTCACTGAACAGAGGGCAGATGCCAGAAAGCTTTGGATATCAGAATAAGAAGAATCCATTTTGTTCAATTGTCAGTAAGAAGCCTGGGCACATTTTTGAGAAGGGGAGAACTATAATCAAAGTTATAATTTAAGGGTGTTATTGTCAGAATTATATTGGATGGGTTGCATTGAGAGGAAGCATGGGATGGAAGAGATCAGTTAAATGATAATGGCAACAGCCTGGACAAAAGGTGAGAAGATCATAGATTGTGATTGAACTGGTGGGAATGGGTATTTGAGGGCTGTAATCTGCAGGACTTGGGCTGCAAAGGATAGAGAAGGATTCATAAGTTATTTAAATTAGGAACTTCAGTGACTAAGGAGTGTGAGTTGTGCCATCAATAAAGATAGGACCAGTTTTAGAGGAAAGAAGAATTGAGCCTTGAACACAATCAACTTGAGATTCTAATGGGCGTTTTTAATGAGATGTCCAGCAGGGTGTAAGAAAGAAAAGATGGAGATAGGCAGAGTAACGCTTCCTGAAAAGATATTTGAGATCTTCTCTGTTAAAGAGCGCTCATTCCCGAGAAGAGGATGTGTATGTTGTTCCTCTGGGGAGCACTCAGGAGTAAGGAAAGGGGTGTGGGGACATAGAAGAGCCTGTCTTGAAGACAAGCATGATAAATAAAAGGCTGAGAGATCCAAGTGGAAAGGGATGGCTGTTAGTTCTGAATAAGGGAAAGAGAATGAGTGTAAGGAGTGGAGAAGCCAGCACACAGCTTCAAGAGATCAAGAGGCAAGTGAGTGGTTAGAAGTGCGTGCAGAGGCATACAAAGTTACTTTGAGAAGTTCTGTGGTAATGGAAAGGAGAGAGAGAAATGAGTAACTTCAGCGGGTGGTTGAGTACAGAGAAGAGCTATTGGTTGATTGTTTGAGTTTTGTTTTGTTTGTAAGAATAAAGGAGAATTTGAGCCTTTTTGTAGGTTTAAGGGGGTGATGAAAGATGAGAAATATCAGATGGAGCAAGTTACCAGAAGGGATACAGTTGAGAGTCCACGGGAAGGATTATTCTTAAGAAGTGAGAAAAACATATCTCTGAAGCCAAAAGGAAAGAAGAAAGAAAGATTTCAGTTTCAAACAAACATTTGCAGATGAAGAGGAGGAGAGTTGAGGTAGCTCGTTCGGGTGGACTTCTCTGTGCAGTAAGAGACAAGGGGATCATTAGAGAAGGTGATCAGGGATCAAGTATTAGAAGATCAGAAAAAATGTTTGGAAGAGGTGAGGCGGAAAACATGATGGAAACTCAATGGAAAAGATGAGCAGTAAAATTAGGGCTTAGATAAGACAGAAAACGTTATTGTATAGTGGAATTAATCAGATACATTTCATGATTATTTTTGGCAATATTATGTGATTTTGAAGCAGAGCCTAAAGAAAGTGAGAGAGTGGGACTTCCCCAGCCCAGGGAAAGGGTAAAACAGATGGGGGGGGGGAAGAAAAAAAAATCAAAGATGTCAAAATAAAGAGACTTGTAGACAAAGCTTTCTTGAAGTGATCGATTCTGAAATCTAGTCCACATCTTCTTGCAGACAATGGAACGACGACTAGAGAGAGGTAGAGGGATTAAAGGTAATTTGGAAAGAAGATGGAAGACTCAAGAGAATTAAAGAATAGAAGACATGGGAGGGTAGGAAGTTCTAGTCAGAGCCGGGAATCTTGCAACTTGCTATCCACAAAGGTCAGTTCTATGTGGTAACTAGTTCACATCACTACCAGTGCCTGCAGGAAGTTGCAATGCAGTCATTAGTTAAAACTGCAGCCACAACAAAAAAGTGAAGCTAATTTGGAAAAAGATCTGCAACAGAAATATACAAATCAGGAAAGGCAATAAACAGAGGGAATGAAGTTGGAGGTACCCTGGAAAATGAGAGATGGCAAACCGGAGAGAGAAAATGTGGGATGAGCAAATGATGTAGACTCCAAAAGAGGAATAGTTGAGAGTGGCAATGGAACGATGCGCTGGCAGGAACGAGTCCTCACCTCTACGTCTTGACCTGTGATGGGGGAGTGGGAAGGATTATCTACACTGGAAAGGCAGAAACGCCTTCAAAAAAGTTTTAAGATCTGTTTAGAGTTAGGAAAGAATGGGTAGATTTGAAGAAGGGCAGATCCAGATGGATTGGGCCACATTAGCAGTTCTAAGACCTCTGAGGTCAGGAACCACATTACCATGTTTCTTTCCCCCTGTACTTTGTAGGAATGTGCCTGGAACATGGGAGTGGTAATACAAAAATGCTGAAATGGGTCAATCAATGAATACATTTAAAAAATGTTTGGGCAATGAGGTAATAAGAGTGAGGAAAGGGGCACCTAGAGTATTCTTAGTTTGTACCTGATTGTTAAAGAACAGTATTTAGGAATAAGTTCAAGACACTGTGTAAACAGAAGAGTAAATCTTACTGGAATAAGATACACCTTCCAGTATCAGACAGATCACTAATAGCAACTTTTGGGTGATGAGAGAACAGCCTAAGGAGCAGCTCCCAGGAGACAGCTGATGAGGTCTCTAAAGCCTCTGTTAGAGAACAGTCCACACAGTGAGGGAGGGAGAGAATTTGGGCTCTCCTTCCATCAGACTGTCTTTCTTCCTCGTATTTCTCTGTTCTTGTTCTCAGGCTTTACAACTCAAGAAGCTAATGCTATCGATTTAATAAGGCTGGCCCATCTTTTTAAAATATAACAGCTATATTAAGCTATTTAATTACTATGAAATTCCCCTGTGTTAAATAGACAATTAAATGATTTTTTTATTAAATTTACAGAGCTATGCAACCATCCCCTAAATCAATTTTTAGGACATTTTCATCATCCCCAAAAGATCCTTCTTGGATCTTTTAAATGATCAATTTAATGTAAAGATAATAGTTGCATTTGTTGAGTACTTATTATAATCTGAGCTCTATTTTAAGCAGTTTGTACGTACTGGCTTCTTTAATGCTTACAATGACCCATGAGATAGGCACTATTATTTCCTCATTTTAGAGAGAGAAAAAGTGAGGCATTGGTCACATTTATAGTAAGAGGCAAAGTCAGGATTTGAACTCAGCATGATGGCTCTAAAGCTACTGCTTTTAGCTACCATGCTGTATTGCTTTTAATATTTACTGGACATTTGAGAAAAAGGACAAAATCATCAAGAGTATCTATATTCTTTCTCTGTTTCTCTTTATATCATCAATATGGAATGAGAAATATAGCTTAAATGCAAAAATATCCATATATTTACATATATTTCCCTTAAGCAGTGGATTCTGGAAATATTGAAAAATTATGAATAATTTTATACAGAACAGAATGAAGTTGCAATCTTGGCAGTTAGCTGGTTAACAAATTAGATCATTCAGACAAAAAGAAATTCTATTTGTTGGTTTGAAATATCTGATATGGCCAGACAGCCGTCCACATTCATCAGATTAACAGGATAATTGCCAAGTCTCTACTTTCCTTTGTTCTGTATCAACATAGCCTGAAACACAAATGGAATTTTCATCCAAATGATATAAATTTAGTCACTTGCAAACATTCCTGGTCACTAACCTAGAAAGACTATTGGGGGCATTTGGAAATGTTCCCAGAAATTCAGTTTGATTATGGAACAGCACAAGAAGTATAATTGTGGCATTGCCTCTTTACGAAATCAACTACTGACATTTTAATCCATGTAAAATCCTGTATCTACTTACAGATATTTCTGGAAAGGTATCATGTCAAATGAGCAGAGCGTTAAATAGGCATATCATTTTCTATAACCCTTCCCTAATGTTAATTTAAGAAAAATCCAATTAATACTCAGTATGGTAGGGACTCCAAGTAGGATTTTGGGTTACAGGCTTTATTTTTAGCAATTGCACTTTTCAGAGGTAGATACAGGCAGTATTGGCTGAAAAGAATCTTCTTAACATTCATTGTGTACACAAGCAAAAAAAAAACTTAAAAAAATTAAAAACCACAAGCATAGCTCCTTTTTGGTGTGACACTACAGTGGTGAATACATGGCATTGTACATTTGTTGGAATCCATAGAATGTACAGTACCAAGAGGGAACCCTAATTAAACTACGGACTGTGGGTGATAATGATGTGTCAGTGTAGCTTCATCAGTTCTAAAAAATGGACCACTATGTTCATAGTGGGGGAGGTAGTGTGTGTGGAGATAGGAGATATATGGGAACTCCACATTCTGCTCAGTTTTGCTGTGTACCTAAAACTGCTCTTAAAGTTTAGATTTTTAAAAAACTAACCAATATGCTATTTTAAAAATGAAACCTATTAATGCATAATTTTCCATCTAGGAATATGTTCAAATGCTTATAAACGTTACATACCCTGTGTTGTCTAAGATGGTCTAAGATGACTCTGTGTGCATATTTCTATTTTGCTGACATTGTCTTCTAATTCCATGCAAACTGAAGTGGCCCTAGACTCCCGTTTCTCAAGGTTATCCACCTGGGAGATCATGCACTTGGTGAATTCCCTGGGACCATCTAAGATCCCAGGCAGATCCCCTTGACCTTTCCACTCTTTCCTGAGACACCTCCCCAATGCCTACCCTGCTGAGAAACTAAAACTTATAATGTTATTAATCCATTAAATTGCAATTGGGATGCAAAGACAGACATACTCCCATTTTATTGCACCTTGCTTGATTGCACTTCACGGGTATTGTGTTTTTTATACATTGAAGGTTTATGGCTACCCTGCATTAAGCAGGAGTCTTTCAGCACCATTTTCTAACATCATGTGCTCACTTCTGGTCTGTGTGTCATATTTGGGTAATTCTCAGATTTCAAACTTTTTGTTATTATTACATCTGTCATGGCAATCTGTGAGTAGTGGTATTTGATGTTATTGATGTTAATTGTTTGGGGTGTCATGAATGGCACTCATATAAGACAATAAACTTGATGGATAAATGTGTGTGTTCTGACCACTCCACTGACTGGACATTTCCCCATTTCTCTCCTTCTCCTCAGACCTCTTTATTTTCTGAGTCATAGCAGTATTAAAATTAGGCCAATTAATAGCCCTACAATGGTCTCCAAGTGTTCAAGTGAAAGGAGGAGTCTCACATCTCTCACTTTAAATTAAAAAGTAGAAATGATTAAGCTTATAAAGAAGGCATGTAGAAAGCCGAGCTAGGCCTCTCTTGCCAAACCTGGCTGTTTGGCAAGAGAGGTCTAGCTTTCATGAATGCAAAAGAAAAGTTCTTGAAGGAAATTAAAAATGCTACTCCAGTGAACACACCAATAATAAGAAAGTGAAACAGCCTTATTGCTGATGTAGAGAAAGTTTTGGTGATCTGGACAGATGATCAAAGCAGCCACTGCATTCCCTTAAGCCAAGGCCTAATCCAGAGCAAGGCCTTACCTCTCTTCAATTCTTTGAAGGCTGAGAGAAGTGAGGAAGCTGCAGAAGAGAACTGTGGAAGCTGCGGAAGAAAGGTTGGAAGCTAGCAAAGGTTGGTTCATGAGGATTAAAGAAAATAGTAAGTCATTTCCGTAACATAAAAGTGTAAGATGAAACAGCAAGTGCTGACGTAGAAGCTGCAGCACGTTATTCAGAAGATCTAGCTAAGATCACTGATCAAGGTAGCTACAACTAAACAACAGATTTTCAGTATAGACAAGCTACCTTCTATTGGAACAAGATGCCATCTAAGTCTGTCAGAGCTAGAAAGAAGTTGATGCCTGGCTTCAAAGGACAGGCTGACTCTATTGCTAAGGGTTAATGCAGCTGGTGACTTAACAGTTGAAGCCAGCATTCATTTACCATTCTGAAAATCTAGAGCCCTTAAGAATTATGTTCAAGCTACTCTGTCTGCCTTGATGACAGTACATCATTTTACAGCATGGTTTGCTGAATACTTTTAGCCCACTGTTGAGACCTACTGCTTAGAAAGTGAGATTCCATTCAAGCTCTTACTGTTCACTCACAAGGCACCTAGTCACCCAAAAGCTCTGGTGGAAATGTACAAGGAGATGAATGTTGTTTTCATATCTGCTAGCATAACATCCATTCTGCAGCCCATGGATTGAAGAGTAAAATTTTGACCTCCAAGTCTTATTATTTCAGAAATATATTTTGTAAGATTATAGTTGCTGTAAATAATGATTCTTTTGATAGATCTGGGAAAGGTAAAGTAAAAACCTTCTGGAGAGGATTTTACCATTCTAGATGCCATTAAGAACATTTGATTCTTGGAAGGTGGTCAAAATAATCCACATCAACAAGAGTTTGAAGGAGGTTGATTCCACCACTTATGAATGACTTTGAGGGATTCAAGACTTCCATAGAAGCAGCAACTGTAGATGTGGTGGAAAAAGCAAAGTAAACTTAGAAGTAGAGCCTAAAGATGTAACTGAATTGCAGCAATCTTATGATAAAACTTTAATGGATGAGAAGTCTTCATATGGATAAGCAAAGAGAGTGGTTTCTTCAGATAGAATCACTATTGGTGAAAATGCTGTGAGAATTGTTGAAACAACAAAAGATTTAGAAACTTACGTAAACTTAGTTGATAGAGCAGCAGTAGGATTTGAGAAAATTGACTCCAATTTTGATGTTCTGCTATAGGTAGGATGCTATCAAACAGTATCACATGCTGCAGAGAATCTTTCATGAAAGAAAGAGTCAGTTGATGTGGCAAACTTCATTATTGTCTTCTTTTTTTTTTTTTTTTGAGACAGAGTCTCGCTCTGTTGCCAGGCTGGAGTGCGGTGCCACAACCTCAGCTCACTGTAACCTCCGCGTCCTGGGTTCAACCGAGTCTCCTGTCTCAGCCTCCCAAGTAGCTGGGACACACCACTATGCCCAGCTAATTTTTGTATTTTTAGTAGAGACAGGGTTTCACCATGTTGGCCAGGATGATCTCAATCTCTTGACCTCATGATCCGCCCGCCTCGGCCTCCCAAAGTGCTGGGATTACAGGTGTGAGCCACCATGCCTGGCCCATTGTTGTCTTATTTTAAGAAATTGCTACACCTACTCCAAGCTTCAGCAGCCACCATCCCAGATCAGTCAGCAGCCATTAACAGTAAAGCAAGACCCTCTACCAGCAAAAGGATTATGACTTGCTGAAGGCTCAGATAATTATTAGTATTTCTTAGCAATAACATATGTTATAATTAAGGTGTGCACATTTTTAGACATAATTCTATTGCACACTTAATAGACTGCAGTATACTGTAAACATAACTTTTATGTAAACTGAGAAACTAAAAAAGTTTGTGTAATTTGCTTTATTTTGATATTTGCTTTATTGTGACAGTCTGGAACAAAACCTACAGTATTTCCTAGATATACCTGTATGCTTACTAAAAAGTATGAAATACATTTCAAATTGAGGACTTAATTAATTTAGCTTACTTGCTTTTCTAGAAGAGAACCTGGTCATAGACTCCCCTTTGTTAGAACAGTTGAAGCAATGACTTTATATTGCTGTGGTGTCAATTCCCTTTTTTTCTCTCTCTCTCTATTTATATATTTATATATATATATATATATATATATTTACTTTTATATATTTATTTATATATATTTATTTATTTATTTATATTTATATATTTATTTATTTATTTATTAATATTTATATATTTATTTATATATATTTATTTATATTTATTTATATATATTTATTTTATATATAAAATTTATATAATATATATGTATGTATATAACAAACACATATACATTTATACATTACACACATTATCTATATACACATGTATATACATACATACTTCCATATAAGTATATATATTAAAACATATATATTATATATCCATAAAATCTCTATATAGATATACATATAAATTATGTGTGTGTATATAACTTTATATGTATATTTACATGTGAACAATTTATAATTCCTGCCTGCTATCTAGTAAGACTATTTGAAAAATAATGCATACTGTGAATTACATGTAACTACTTTGTGTTCCATTTTACACAGATAACATCTTGTGTAGATACTTGTCCTAAGAATGGCATGAAACATAGTGGTGAAATTCCAATTCCATTTATAAAATTAATAGTGCCATCTACTCAGAATACTAATGATTTTAATGAAGATGCAGCACCTTGCAAACAAATAATTAGTTTTTAACATGAAAGGATAAATAGAATCCTAATTAACAAATTGGTCATTTTTCTTAGAGCTTTTAGGTTTTAACCATGACAAGTGGCAGTCTTTATGTGTAGTTTGGATAATTTTATTATTCTATAGTCACTCAGAGTAATTTTAACTCCAAAGTTTGTGTAATACAGTATACGTTTATTTTGAGTTAACAGAGTCGTGAGCCCGAGACAATCAAGGCTCTTTGATTCTTCTTTTGAACACCACACACAAAAACCAGGAATAGTCCTGGTCCTAGAAGAGTTGGGTAATTACAGCACATTGTGCAAATTACCTAGTCCATAGCTAAGTGATTCTCTAAAAATATATACTTATTGACTGATTTAGAATTTAATCTGTCTTTATTACCTAAGTGAATCATTTCATTGTTGACCTCATCTCTCAATTCGCAGTTTGTCATGAAAATGACCAAAACCACAAACTCAACCCATGCCATAGACAAAGGTTTCTCAACAGCAGCACTGCTGACCTGAGGCTGGATCATTCTTTTCTACAGAGGCTGGGCAATATAGGGTGTATAGGAGCATCCCTGACCTCTATCTACTAGGTGCCAGAAGCATCCTTCAGTCATAACAATCAAAAATATCTCAAGACATTGTCATATATTAAATACCCTCTTCAGGCTGGGGTAAAATCACTCCCATTTGAAAACCACTTCCAGACCAGGCACGGTGGCTCACACCTGTAATTACAGCACTTTGGGAGGCTGAGGGAGGTGGTTCATCTGAGGTCAGGAGTTCAAGACCAGCCTGGCCAACATGGTGAAACCCTGTCTCTACTAAAAATACAAAAATTAGCCAGACATGGTGATTCATGGCTGTAATCCAAGCTACTTGGAAGGCTGAGGCAAGAGAATTGCTTGAAGCTGCGAAGGTTGCAGTGAGACAAGATTGCACCACCGCACTCCAGTGAGACTCTGTCTCAAAAGAAGGAAGGAAGGAGGGAAGGAAGGAAGGAAGGAAGGGAGGAAGGAAGGAGAAAAGAAAGAGAAAGGAAAAGAAAACCACTTCCATAGAAAATGTGAGTTGCACTATAATCTTTAGTATTATTAAATAAGAGTGAACAAAGCTATGGCCAAGCAATTGAAAAAAACAAAAACAAAACAAAACTTTGAAGGCACAAAGAACCAAGGCAATGCTAATAACCTTCTAAATAATGGAATTACTTATACTGTATGGTTAATGCAATTGGCAATACAGAACCCCTTCATAAAGTCGGCCTCACACCTTAAGGAATGTTGGACTAAAAATCAGTTTTCAGTGGCTGCTACTGGATAAAATGTGAAAAGGAGTTTTATGGAGAAAATAGCAGATGCGTGGAGCTGCCCAGCCTTTACTCAGAATGCATATTCACAAGCCCTTTTCTTTTCAGTCATCTGACAGTGTGAAAATGCACTGTTTTTAAAAGTACTGTTTGTAACCTACATAAAAGTTGGAAAGTACATGTTTTGAGAAACCACATTAGCTTTTGGAGCTACGAATACAAATGGAGTGTTACAAATGCAGGTTCATTGCCTGAAAATGGAATATAATGGGATCCTGTAAAATATGAATTTTAAATATTAGATGTGGGATATTTCCTGTCATGTGTCTAAAGAGCTTTGTTGCCTACATTATGTAGAATGGGGAATAGATACTATATCATTTTCTGAGGCAAGTCCTATTAGCTCTGAAGAAAAGGCCACATTCTTCTGCTTTAAAATAAAAATCAAAAATAAATTTTAGATGATTTAATATTGTTCTAATGTTTAGTTTCCATCCCAGTCTTACTTGACTCCTGTTCTCAATACATGTTTAAGTTGCAAGTTTAATGTCTCAAATAACATTAGATTTCTTGGAAATAAGATTCATTTATTTAAAATACGTACATTCTGCTCAGTACTGTTCTGAAGGTATTTTAAGCAATAATATCTTAAAACTACTTAATCTAACATTAATATTAATTTACTTAATGGTAAAAGAATATTTTATGCAAGAATTTTTATAGCAAATATGAAATGTGCAAAAGGCATTAATAATGTAATTTTTACAGAATGTGAAAAATATACAGAAGAGAGGAAATTATATAATTTCTTTGATGTGAGCATTATAATGAACACTAATTGATTACTGAAACAGCTTAAGTATCTAGCTAGGTTATATAATTGTTGAACTAGAACAAAAATTGTTATACAGTACAATTAAATAAAGAGAGTGATTGTTATGGATAATTTAATGTGTAAAACTAATAAACTGTGGATAATAAAATGTTGTAGGGGACATATCATCCTATATCATACTACTACATTTAAGTATAACCTTATATTTTCATGTCAAACTGTCTGATATCTTTATTTTATGACAATAAATTAGCCTGAAGCAATTTTAGTGAAAGTAATATTGTGTAGTTTGTTATGACTGGGTAATATTTTCTGTATGAATTAAGAGAAAAGTTCAACAGCACTTTGCATTTTCAGAAAATGCCTCCTGCAGTTTTATGTGTAGTTTTTGATACTGTGCTATAATAGCTGTTTCCCTAGGTAATCTGAAATAACTTTAACATTAGCAAAATAAAAACATTGCAAGAGAAAAATATTTTGTGCACACACAGTAAACAAATGTGTACATATTTAAAGAACATGCATCTGCTTATGCTTACATGCACATACATATACTTATAATGATCTACAAAGTTTTCATTTAATTGGTGATTTTACTATTATTTTCTTGTGTCCCTTTTGTTACTTTTCTCCTATCATTTCATATTTCAGATATGACTGCATTTATGTAGAGATAAAAAATAATATCTAGGCTGGGCACAGTGGCTCATGCCTGTAATCCCAGCACTTTGGGAGGCCAAGGTGGGTGGATCACCTAAGGTCAGGAATTCAAGACCAGCCTGGCCAATATGGTGAAACCCCATCTCTACTAAAAATACAAAAACTCCCTGGTCATGGTGGTGCATGCCTGTAGTCTCAGCTGCTCTGGAGGCTAAGACAACAACATTGTTTCAACCCAGAAGGCGAAGGTTGCAGTGAACTGAGATTGTGTCACTTAACCCCAACCTGGGCAACAGAGTGAGACTCAGACTCCATAAAAAAAAAAAAAAAACTACATATAACTTTCCATATTAAAGACCTTTTCACAGGCAAGTTGAGGGCACATCGAGTTGATTCTTTCCACTACTTCCCGCCTATTGATCTTTCCAATTAATGATGGAAACAGTCAAATGAGCTTGCCATGAGGGGGGAAGTACCATAGTTTCCATACGTATAGTGCTTCACAATTTACAAATGCTCTTGCATATCTCATCTGAATCTGACATAATTACATAGAGCAAGAACAATTTTTACTCTCATTCCCAAGACTAGTCGGCTAGGAAGTGTCAGAACCCAGACTCCTCTCTGCGTCTCCTTATTTCAAACCCACTCCACCATAGAATCTGTCCTCACTTCTGTCCTATTCTGCCTTACCTACAAGAGAAACAGAGCCCTGAATTTCCCACATGCCATGTGGGCAACGAGATGGAAAGAACGGCAGTGTCTGCCAGTCTAGTCACCTTTCCTCATCGTGCTGCTACAGATTCAGAGCAGTGCCCACCCGTAGCTTGCTGTCGGCATGAAAGGACAAACCAGTGTGATCTGGAGCAGCTCTTGCATGATCTGCTTATCAGAATGGACCCCAGAATCAAGGAGGAGGTTGAGGACTTGACCATTTGGTACCAGGAAGCTTTTAGCCATTATCTAAACCCTGATAAAATGAACTACCTTTCAAACTATTCAAACTACAGCGACTGAACTGTCCCTTTAGAACAGGAAGATGTGGAAAATTAAAGTATGATCTGGTTTACAGAAACTTTGTTTCCAGTGCCCCTGGAAAATTAGCTATTTTCATGGACAGTCACTGATTCAGAAATGAAAGAACATGGAATAAATGTTACTGCAGAATAATGGAATGGTGAGATCTCTGAAATACTTTTAGTAATCACAGTAGTGCCCTAGATTTATGTGATTCATTTAATATCATTGAGTAAATAAAATGTGCTAAGTCTATGCTAAGTGTTGGAGAGACAGAAAGGTCAGTTCAAAAAGTCTCTGCCCTCAAAATGCTCATAGTTCAATATGGAGAGTTAGTGAAGTAATAGCAGTAGAAAGAGATGTGGGCTGGGATAAGCACAAGATGCCACAGAGCACGTACACAGGTACAGAGAAGGCACCCATGAGGTCAGGGAAGGATTACCTTCTGGTGGTAAGGTTTTCCTTGGCTGGGAGACTTCGAGTTTCTGCCTGTTACTTAATCATAATTAGTAATCTTACTTTCTGGCACTGTCAGAAGTGTTCCAAGCTGGAGGATAAATTTTATGATCATATTATTAGTAAATAAGGGGAGAAATAGAAGGAACTGGGAGCTGGAGAAGTATTTCAGGCAGATGAGGTGATGGGTAAGCATAGAGGCAGGGATTATCTGGACATACGAAAATCACTGAGCACGGATAAAATGTAGAGTGACAAGAGAAAGTAGAGAGGTAGATGCAGACAGGAGTGAAGTCAAAAATACTTAACGCTTAATTCTCTAGGACTCAGTTTCCTTATTGGTAAAATAACGTGCATACTGACCGTCTGTGGGGTTTTTGTGAGGATTAAATGAGTTAATGCATGTGTGTGCCTGGCATACAAGTAGGCACAGAATCAGCATTTGTTGAATGAATGAATGATTATCACATTTTTATCTAGGAGCATATTGATGATCATTTAATTTTAATGGATCAGCAAGCCCACACTAGGTGGTTTACACCTGTTAGCATCATGTGGTGATACTTTGTTCTCCAACTTTTTCAGCAAAAGGGCATCACATGGTGACATTTCAGAAAGTAAGACAAGAGGCACCAATCATCCTTCACAATGCAGGATAAATAAAGCTTTCAGTAGAAGCAGGCACGCTGTTTCCAGCAAGTCTTCCAGTTTTGGCTTTGACAGGTTTTTGGCAACATATGATAAAATGGACATTGTCAAAAAGGGGGATGAAGTATTTGAAAAACGCTGTAAGAAAATCAAACGGGAGTGGGGAATGATCTAGGGATAGAGGGGGTAGTTAGAGCTGTATAAGCAAAGACACTTTGGAACTGAAAATCAAAAATACATTAAATGCATATGCCTTGCGAAGGATACATCCTATGTGTGAAGGCTTAAACTAAAGCAAGGAGAATTATTCTATAATCTTCATAACAATTTGGATAAATCAGCAGGGAAAGTTACATGAGATCCCAAGGTTTTATCAAAGGCAAGTAGGCAACAATGGATATAACTATGTAGTATTTGAAGGTGTAAAAAATAGAACATTGTATACTTTGGATATAATGATGGATTGAATGACTTCTCAGGTTCCTTAAAATGTAAAAGATATGTTAACAGAGCTTTGCTTCAGTTCACAATGGACAAATCCATACTCATATTCAATGTCCTGAAGGATTTGCCATTTAATCCAGTTCTTTAAAATAACATATTTTCATATCTCTTTTAAAAAATGGAGTAGCTCTAGACTGACCCTCATGTGTTTCGAATTGGTCAGGGTGCCTGAACATACCAAAATACCATTCCACACCTGTCTTTCCCCTGGGAGAGTTTAATCACAAAAGTCTATTCTTATCACATAATTGTTAGACTTAGTCACAATGTAATTTGTCTGAGTAATAATAATAGGGAAGTGAGAATCTCCATCTTAATAACCCTGTACCTTCGTATTTTTATTTTTATTTGATATGCCACTTTTAATCTCAAAATTATTCAAGAATTGTTTGTCCTTGGACTTTTTAAAAAGTTTTATCTTTTCAACCCACTCAATGGTCACCTAAATACAACTTCTCTGTTGCTCTTTTTAATACATCTGTCATTCTATTCCGATAACCTTTCCAGTGTCTTGACTTACTAGTCATATTTTTCTTGTTTTGAGATTCCCAGAACTGAGCATACTCTTCCAAACCAGATATGTGTAGAAAAATATTCTCACCTTTTTCTCTATGTGTCTGTTGGATACTGAAAAATATTCACTGTGATTAATAAGAAATACCAGCGATAAAAGGTCCAACCCCCCAAAAGTAATTACTTTCATACTTTCATTCCACATATATGTTGAATTTAGGTACTGTGGTAAATGAGGTGAGAGCTGATATGATGTGGAAATAAGTGAGTTTCGGCACAAGTTTGAATGTGCTTCTCAAATTGTTTCCTTCATAGATGGATTCAGAATAAAATTTGTCTAAAAGATGAAAAGTCAGAGGAATGTTCTGAACAAATCATTTGAAACTGCTGAATTTAAACTATGTGGTATAGTTTTACAGCTTTAATAATTACAGAATTTCAGAAATTACTTGGGGATTTATTTGAAAAAGAAGGTCCCTACAAAGAAGCAGGAGTCTGCTCCTCATTTTCTGATATCAGACACCCTGTGGAGGCCTTTTTGTAAAATCCATATTTTTGTTTTATTAAACTTATTTTCATTAAAGTCACCAGAATGGTTTTATAGTTAAGCTTTCATCCACACATTCTTTTCTTAAACAATACAAAATGAAAATGGGTTGCTTGGTGCTGAAAGTTTGGGGTTAATGAAGTTTCCTAGAAACTTGCACTTTTTTTTCTTTCAAATGGAGTAATGCTTTCATGATATAGGCAATTCTTGTATCTTTATCACTGTTTCCTAAGTTTGTTTCTGTCTTTGCATAGGGAATTAAAATAGAATCAATGACTCTTCAATATAATGAAAGCAGAACAAAGATGGGGTGAGATTAGTATAGGATTGTAGTTAAAGAGTACTGTCACTTACTAACTGGTATCATCGGGCACTATTTCTGTCCAACTTCCCCAGAAAGCAGAGCCTGCAGTAAAAGCTTGAATGCTAACGCTGGGAATGCAAGCCCAGGGAAACCAGAGTGAGGGGAAAGCAAGCAAGGCAGGGAGGCAGGGAAAAGAAAACATAAGGTGGATATTTCCACGTGGCCATAGCTTTGCAACAATTCATCGCTGGTTGCTGGGTATGAGGGACATAGAGGTGCCACAGAGGACACCATGGGCCAATCCTTCCACGGGACAGTAGGGAATTCCCCTGCACTCTCAGGGTATGTTACCCCAAACTGCCTCAGCTCCAGTCCAGGTGCAGAGCTTCTCTATATAAATTACTGCTGTGCTTGAGGACACCCTGGTTTGTGGTTGTGGTGGCAATAGAAACGGTGCCTCTGGAGGCTACATGGGAATGGCATAAGCTATTCCTGGAAGCAAAGGTCAGAAGCCTGAGGGTCAGGCAGGCTGAGCAGATCTGGGGAGCATGTAACTGGATCCATCACAGACAAGTTACTGGCCTCCTTTGTGTTTTGTCATTTATAAAATAAGAGTAATAATGTTACAGGATTATTACAAAAATTAAATGGCTTCATATATTTAGTGGAATTAGAGAGTGCCTCTAAAGGAAGAGGTTCAAACTGGTTTGAACCACTGTGGCATCATTATCTTACTTGCAGATTTTACTAGGTGACAACTTAAAATAATACTAATTAAAAGAATAACCTGAATCATAAGTTTGGTGTATTTGTTTAAAAACAAAAAAACACAACAATGAAAAACATTGCATTGTAGCCTTACCCTTCACAGCAGAGGGAAACTGTCGTGTTTCTCTCTTGAGATTCGTGCCATTGAGCCACATTGTACAACAGTGTTTACAAGGACAGGTTTGGGATAAATGCCTAGTATTATTATTATTGAAAATTTCAGTTTTCACAGTTAACAAAAATAATATCTAATATTCCCCAGATAAATATATCACTGGGACAAAAATGAGAATACAAACTCAGCCTCAAAGTGGAGTCCAGCTTCTAAGTTGTGGGTCTAGCACTGTTTTTTGCCCACCCAAGGCCAAGTCTTCCAAGCAGCTGCTCTGAGCCCGGGCCATTCTTCCTCTCCATACCATTCAGATGTGTAGTCGAGTGTTTACCACTCAAGTTCAAGTGAACGAGCCCAACTAAGAGGGACTGCTCCTCCCTAGTTCAGCTCTGTGTGCTCCTGGGTTGGAATGCACATCCATACAAAGCACTAGCAGAGTAACTTTGCTTTCTTTTCTTTGGGTGTTGGTAGCCTCAGCTCAGTCTGATCTCTTTCCTTCCAGTGTGATCCACTTCTGCAGGTGTGCCACGCTCAGAACCAGTTTCATTCAGCTGGGCTCGGCATGGAGGCAGACTGACTTAAGACTCTCTTGCATCAACAGGCTCAGCCTTGACACTAGGAATAGACACCTATTCCTTCTCCAGTGCCTCCTGACACCTTTCCTTGAGACTGGTGAGGATGTGCAGTTAGTGTGGGAGTTAGCTTTGCTCACTTTCCACTGGATCTGTGTGACTGTGCATGGGAACAGCATTAGAACTATGCACATTATCACCCCTCATCTGATGCTTAACTTTCGAAATGCTTTGCTTCTAGGAAACAGCAAAGTCTTCATTGCCCAAACTTATTTCTTCTGTTACCAAAAAAAATAGATGACTTGTAATCTTATATTGGGCCAAGGAATACAAAAATGGAAATTTTATTTTAGGGATATTAGCCTCTCTAAAAATGATTTATTATAATGCATTTTCTAAGAAATATCAAATTGACCCCCTATTATAAACATTTCCATTTTTAGCCCTTCTTTCAAACATCAAAGTATCAAATATTCTTTCAGAAAACACCCAGAAATATAAGCTTTTTCCCTTTATAGGCAACACAATGTGGTTCTGTTTCGTGAATTCCATGAGGCTGTTTTTCCCCCTCAGCAGCAGTTTTCTGATTTTCTTTTAATAGTTTCCCTAAAATGTTCCCATTTTCTGTACCAGTGCCAATGACTGATTTACACTTCACATTCTATTTTTGACTTTCCTTGTCTTTGTGGTTTTAGTAGCCTAATATCACCCATTTTTGCTCATCATTCACTATGTTCAGATATTGCTAGATTTCTCCTTTCAATTTTTAAATAGAAGAAATAATAACTACCTGGTTTGAAAGCTCTTTGGGATTATGGGTTTGGTTAATATCCTCTAAAAACAATTTCAAAAAACTGAAGTAGAAGATTATGAATGACTTTTATATGATTGCATCCCCTGGTGCTTTGAAATAAAAACACAATAAAGAGTCTAAAAGCGCTTGGTCAGGAAGGCTAATCCTGGGTTGATGCCATTTACATTTAGATTTAAATAAATCAGCCTATTTATTCTTTCAAACTTTGCTTCAGGTTTTAAATTGAGAATACATGGAAATTAAAAGCCCTAGTATACTTAGATATATTTTGAAAAGTTATGATGCCTAAATTCAGTTGACTTCTAAGAATAATAACTGTGATAATTATACTGAGTAAGGAAATGCAGTTATGTTTAATAAAAACAATTTTATTGCAAAAATTACTAATAATGCTGATCTA
This sequence comes from Aotus nancymaae, assembly GCF_030222135.1. Taxonomy (NCBI): domain Eukaryota; kingdom Metazoa; phylum Chordata; class Mammalia; order Primates; family Aotidae; genus Aotus; species Aotus nancymaae. The sequence goes on along the minus strand of NW_026988450.1, from coordinate 10,277,292 downwards.
ATCTGTAATCCAGGTAGAGTGAAGTGGGGTCATTAGAACGTGATAATGCGAATACTGTGCCTTTAGGTTTTTAGGCTGTACACACACACACCAGCTATAAATAGCCATTGAGTCTATTTCCACTTCTTATGCAGATGGAGTATTAAGCTGTAGTCAGAGTCTGACTCCTCACTCTTTATGAATGTTGGAGTAGAAAGCAGCGTGTCATAGTGGAAAACTCTTCTACTAAGAATCCAGACCTCAGTTCTGTCCCTAGGTGGATCTCATAAACAATAAAAAGTCTATTTCTTCAATCATGACACGAGAATCCAACATGATGGTGTCAGGAATCATTCTAAAACCACACTTCTAAGACCAGGAACTATAATTCTACTTTAAGTGACAATTGTCCACAAGCCCATGGCATGGGGTGCATTCTAAGATTGTTGGGTCAGCAGGAGGCCTGCTGAGAGTTGTGGAAGCAGCTCCTGGACTGGGTGTGGTTGGACGGAGCTGTGACAACGCAGTGATAATGTTAACCTGATAGAGTGGGGTGGGAAACGTCCCGTGCATGCTGCGATCTTGGCTTACTCTTCTCCACTGGGCTCAAGAGCGTGTCCAATCATAATCTTTTAACCACATGGGGAATGACTATGCCTGTTCTGATACACATATGTATTTTTATTTGGCAGCTCAAGATTCTTCAGAAAGAGGGCATACACATGTTATTTATAGCCAGGTCTCTTGATTCCTGGCCAGTCTATATGTTTTATATTAAATAAAATTTTATTAAATCAAAGTATTGAGGAAGAACTGAATCTAACATTTGAGTAATGGTGTCCTGGCCACTTCTGTACTTTCTTTTCGTTTTATTCTTTTTTGTTGTTGTTGTTCTCTTTAAGGGCTTCTGCGCCTATATCAGTTTTAATCCACTGTAAGGCTGAGTCAACTGCCTTCAAACCATTCTCTAAAAACTGAACTTCTTCCTCTTCTCAAGTCACCACCTTCTCTAGAAAGATAATATATTTAATCCAGCAAATATGTTTCCATTTTTGTTACTTAGGCAGTAAACATTTCTGAAGAGCTATTATGTGCCAGCCCTAAGCTACAGAGGCACTAAAGATAAGGAAGGTGTGCACTGTTTTCTCTGGTGGCTTATAGTCTAGCGGAATCAATCCCCCAACAAAACCTGCCCAGAAACAGAGGGCTGCTTAGGGGAGCCCAGAGCCTGGAGACAGCCTAGCCCTCACTAAGGGGAGGTGAGGAGTCTACAAAGCACTGCCACAAGTAAAAGGGAAAGAAGGCATTCTGGACAAAAAGGTGTGATTATGTGTGTGGGATACACCAGAGCACAGGAAGTGGATGTGATAGGAACTGAGACCAGAGTCTCCTGGCAAAATTAACATGGCTCTTCTCCTCTAGAAAGCAAGTGACAGCATGAAGTAAATACATTTCTATATTGTAGGCTCCCCAGAAATACACTTTTGGAGGAGTTCTGAAATCCTCATAGTAAATTTTAAAAGCCACCTGTATTAGAGTTCTCCAGAGAAACAAAACCAACTAGATGGATGGATAGATGATCTATTTCTCTATCTTTCTATCTTGTTTTTTTTTTTTTTTTTTTTTTGGAGATGGAGTTTCACTCTTGTTACCCAGGCTGGAGTGCAATGGCGCGATCTCGGCTCACCGCAACCTCCGCCTCCTGGGTTCAGGCAATTCTCCTACCTCAGCCTCCTGAGTAGCTGGGATTACAGGCACGCACTACCATGCCCAGACAATTTTTTGTATTTTTAGTAGAGACGGGGTTTCCCCATGTTGACCAGGATGGTCTCGATCTTTTGACCTCGTGATCCACCCGCTTTGGCCTCCCAAAGTGCTGGGATTTCAGGCGTGAGCCACCGCGCCCGGCCTCTATCTTCTATCTATCTATCTATCAAAAGAGATTCAGTATAAGGAATTGGCTCACAAGATTATGGATGCTGAGATGTCCCAAGATCTGCAGTTGGCAAGTTGGAGAGCCAGGAGAACTGATGGTGTAGTTCTAGACCAAAAGCTGGCATGTTTGAGGTCCATCAAGAGCCAATGTTATTTCAAGTCATGCCCCAAAACAGAGAAAGACTTACATCTCAGCTCAACAGTCAGGCAGGAGGAATTCATTTGCTCTGGTCAGCCCTTACTATTCTAGTCAAGCCTTCAACTGATTGGCTGAGGCCCACCCACCTTGGGGACAGCAATCTGCTTTACTCAGTCTATCAATTCACATGTTAATGTTGCTCAGAAACACCCACATGGACACACTCAGAAGAATGTTTGACCAAATATCTGGGCAGCCCATGGCCTAGTCAAGTTGACATGTAGAATTAACCATCATACCCTCTCTTGGTTTTTTAGGCATCCAGGGGTAATCTGCCAGATACTAGGTTGACAGCTCTTCATGACACTTCAAAAAATTCTCACAATACCACAAATTCTGGATAATATGCCAGTGTCATTGAGATGATATCATCACTCTCTTTGATAATTTTTGATATTATTTTCAGAATTGATAGCTAGCTCATCATTATGATTCAGAATATACTGATATGTTCTGGTGTTGAACTGCATGGGTAGCTAAAAAGCCAGGGGGTGTGGGTTTGCATGCCAGCCCCACCTCTCACAAGCTGTGTAAATTGAAGCATCTAGCTTCACTTATCTGTGCCTTTGTATCTTCTCTTGTAAAATATAGGTAATAATATTACCCAACTCTTGGTTTTGTGATGCTTAAATCAGTTAATACATGTAAAGATACAGGTGGCAGGAACATAAAATGTACTTAAAAATATATCTATAATGCCTATAGCCACATGTGTTTCATTGTAAAATGCTGTGTTAGTCTTGGCTCAGTATTACCTCAGTATTGGTACTTCTTGAGGAAAGAGTCTTCATCAGAAGCAGTAACACTGAATCTACTCAATTAGCGCACATGTTGGATAGACTCAACCCAAAACGTCAAAGCCTTGAGTTGGCTTGAGAACAACACCAGATTTAGAAAATGAGTTAGAGAAGATGAAATAGAAAGTAACACATTTATAGAATACGCACAGGCAGTGGAGTATTTGGTTCACTCCACTTCTTCAGTTTAATTTGTTACAGTCAGAGAAACTGTCCATATTTTAAATGGTTCCTTGGCACCTTAACATGAAAAACATTTGCAAACAAACCAGTGTACTCCAACAGTGGGTGGAGATGAAGAAATACGCAGTGAGGCCCTTTGTTAGGTCTTGAGTTGTCAGGAGTAACAGGCAGATTGGTTGGCGCTGGCCTATCTTTGGGTTGAAAGCGTTCACCTGTTCAATGGAAAAGCAACCTGGGGTAAGTCACTTGAACTCTGGGCTCTTGAGCCACTTGACAGAGCAACTAAAATGCCCAGCTCTTCTTTTTCCAGTTGTATTATATTTTATTTGCTCTAACAACCACATCTTTCAATAAGTAATTTCCTATCTGTTTTGATAAGTTGTTCACATAATGTGAAATATATCTGTAGGGTGATGTGTGAAGAAATCCTTTGATTCTCTGAGCTTAGTCTGGTGAGTGCCTCCATGTCTTTAGGGAGGTCTGTATCTACAGCTTACGTTGATGTGAATCTTCAGGGCACCCACGCTGCCCTCATGTTGCTATAACCTTCTTCTGCTAGCAGTTCATGGGTGGTGGAATGAGATATCTATAACACAATGTTTTTTATGTTATGATATAACACCATATATAAAGTATATTCACAGTACCATGGTTTGCACCACTATCAATATAACACTATTCTCTTTCAAAAAGTAATTGTTCAGACTTTCAAGTTCCCATTTCTGAAATTAGTCCAGTGAAAAGTGTGTTCAGACCTAGCTCTGTGAAGTTGACTGTGTTCTTCCATTTGGTTATCACCTTGGAAAAATTCTTCCTCTAACTAAAAGAAAGTGCTTTGCTCATCTATCAAGTGACTAAAGCTAGCTGAGGATTAAGTCTGAATAAAGAGATGACTACTTTTGAAAACTCACACAATGAAAAATATTTTGTTGTTGTTATTGTCATTGTTGCTTGAACTATTTGACAGTTCTCCAGTTGTGCTGCCCCTGTGAGTTTCTTTCATCCTTTTCCTAACTTGAAAATTTGTGTATGAATTTCTATGCATTTGTGATACATGAATTCTATGTCTTTGAAAAATTTCAGACAAGAGTATTTCATTGTGCCTGTGTACTTTTATTGTTATTCATTGTTATTAACATTCTTAGCCATGGTTATAGTGGCACATGCTCTTTTCAAATATTATTATAAAGTAAATTTTTTAAATCAGGACGCTCTTATGGTGATGCCAGTTTTAGTCTATTATGAAAACTCTGCACTTTTTCTTTTTTGAAAGCTAAACTCAGAATCCACCGAGCTGTGCCTTCGTGTATTTTCCGTTATTCTTTTCTTTCAGAAAGCGTGCCATTCATTTAATACTTCATTACAACTGAACTGCAATATGTATACATGGCGTGCAAAATGAGCCATTTTGTTTTAAAACAGATTGCAGATGAAAGGAAACCATTCATTTCTTGCTTGCTTGCTGTAATTACTAGAGCACTAATTACTCCAAATCACTGACATCCAGGGTCAGTAAGGATGACAACAGAAACATCAAAGGAAAGATGCGGCTCGCTTGCTGTGACAGATTTTCCATAGTCCCAGCCGCAGTATTTTTTTATGGCTACCGTTTTCCAGTTTGATGGTTAAAAAACAAAACAAAACAAATAAAAACCAAACATACCCACAGTCAAGATTGCTGAATGTTTACTATTATTTCATTCGCAGTTTGACGGTGAGAACATGTATATGAGCATGACAGAGCCCAGCCAGGACTATGTGCCAGCCAGCCAGGTGGGTTAATTAATCTTCTCTGCCTTGTTTCAAATTGTAATTAAACAAATTCAAAGAGTTGCATTGCAAATGAGTAGCACTATCAGTAACTGCCGCAATCAGGAATAATCATAATTTATAAACAAAGCATTTAAGCCTTGTTTCCAGTTAATGAGATAGAGCTGATAAAACGCCGGAGTTGGCATTTGTTGAAAGATACTACCTTGTTTCCTCTCCAGAACGGCAAGCAGCTGTTTTGCCAGCATGATCTTTCCTAAACAGTTGTTTTACCTTTAGGAAATAAAGTCTTTACAGGTGCAGGTTATTTGTGCCTCTGACTGTAGACGAGTTAATCATTATAAGCTACACGTGTCACAGATAGCTTTAATTATCAACGGCTGGGGCCATTTTCAACAAAATGTAATATTTGTAACCTAAATCCCATGGCCAGTGGGGCTAGAAGGCTGCTTTCAGGATCTCGTGGGGAGGTAAGGAGTGAGAACTGGGGAGGAGTTTTCAGGCCAAAAAACATGATATGATTGAAACTTTTCAAGGGCATCTTTGTATACCTTTCACTGGGAATAGTTGACAAAGTATTTAATCATGAGAAGTGACAACAAAAGTCCAATGAGAATGTAAATGGTTACATTTATAAAAGTAAATGCTTGACTATTTATTTTTAGATACTTAAGACCAGGTCCTTTAATTCAGTGGAGCATTTAAAGCAAAATTAGAACTGCCCTTGGATACCAGCATAATGTAAAATATAAGAACATTGTAAGCAAAAATAAATAAGTGAATAAGTGAAAGCAAGGGAGAGTTCACAGGAACATTTTGTTGACATAAACGTATTTTTTCTAGAATGGTAAAAACCATGGTAGATTGGAGTTTCCTTTATTTGTAATTCTAAAATAGACTCTTAGTAATGTTCAATGCCTACATATGTACTCATATAGATTTAATAACTGGGAGGATTTGGGGAATGGGGTTGGGAGGGAGCATAAAGCTTTCTTTTCTTCATTAAGGTTGTCAGTGAATTAAATCTAATGTATATGTTAAGGGTGCGCTCTGTGAACAAAATGTCTTGTACTTAACTCAAAACAGAGGCAGGCCTGCATCTCCCTGAACTTTGCATTTAGAAGTCATTAGGATCACTGCCTTCTCTGGCAGATATTCTGGAAACTACAGTGTATTGTTCAGCTGAAAAGGTCATTGTGAAGTTCAAAGATCCTGACTATATTTCCTTCCATTCAACTGAGCTGATCACTCTAAGAATACCTTTGGAAGGCTGAGCTTTGCCTTTAGAATTCTTCCTTAACTGAATTCATTTGGCTAAGTAGCCTCCAAGATCCATAGGTGGTTCTGAATAGGACTGTTTGATTAAAAAATGAAAAATGTTACTATTAATTTTCTTCTAACCATCAATCCCAAAACTGTACTGACAAGTTTAGTATTACTATTAGATTAAAGCAACCTGGTATCATCTCTTTGGTGCCTTTAGGGTTTTGAAGTGTAAGGGCTAATTGAATTTGTTTGAAACAGTAGAAATACAAACTCAATAAATGATGGCTGTTATAAAGCAGCTGCTCCCTCTCAGAGAATCATTATGTCCGTTTTAAAGAGTTTTGGATAAAGGATTGGAAATTCAGAACATATACATCATAACGACTTAGCTCTTTAGATTTTTAAATTCAAGTACAATGCATAATATTAAGCCCTTACTGAAATCAAACAACTAACTTGTTTTCCTCATATTTCCGTCAGGAGTTACTAAGAATGTTTTGAATACCAGTGATAATTTGTAAAGAAGAAGTAAGGAGCCCCAAATACTTTTGTGCTTTTTAAAGATAGAGCAGGCTTGTGAGCCAGAAATAAACACTTAAAAAAATAATGTAGCATATATGAAAATGTTTTTGGGATGTGTTGTTTTAAAAATTAGACTAGTGTAAGGTAATACATACTCCGGAGAAAAATAAACTTCACAAATTACATAAGTTGAATGGCCTTAGCTAAATTTTACGCTTAACATTGCTTTTGTTTATTGTAATATGGTATGTTCAAGAATTCATTACCTGGTATTCTTTTAGGGAATTTTAATCAATTTGACCCTTTAGGCAACCATAAATGAGATTTTAGTCATCCTCCAGGAAAATAAAAAATAGTTTTGTTCCTTTTCCTACATAACATCAAACATCTGCATAGTTTGGTAATCCAAGACAACTTGCCTCATAGCATCACTCAACAATTATAATTTCTGTTCAATTTTCAAATCAGTACATGCTTTGGGACTTATAGACTAAGTTGCTAAGTAGCAACATATGGTGCACTACTGCTCCTGTGATGTTGCTGCAAGCAAACAGCATAATTCTAAACTTGAAATGATTTTTATAGAAAGCCAATACTGGAACTGCTCCAGAAATGGAACTACACTGTAAAAATTAATGATATTCTTTTGGACAGTCCCAAAGGGCTCTTTGGCACTATCTACTGCGTGCATTTCTCTACCTCTTAAGCTAGAGTATACAAATCCTTAAAACTTTTTGCATATAGTTTTATAATTGATAGGCAGCTTTTAAATTGAATATACCACCCTATAATAAGCCTGACAAGTTTGTAATAAAACCCCATAAGATTTCCACTTTGGTGCCATTCTTGGAATACTGTTTTCTCCTATAATAGCTATAAGTTTGCTGGTCACTCAGTGCTTTAATTTAAACATTATTTAACTTTTTTCTTACTCTGGTTAGAATTTGAACCATGCAATTCAAGATTTCTTTGTGTGTTTCCAAACCCTGGCTAAAGGGGCCATGTTGCTTAATACCTCCTGAACTTTGTCCTGTTAGAGCTTGTGGGAGAATGTGAGTAGGCTGATGAAGGAAGCGGGATGAGCATCTGGTCAGAAACACACTTCTTTCTCATTCTGAACTTGTCCTGCTTGATTGAGACACAATATCTAGACTGAAAGGATACAAAGTAGCAATATATAGGATCAGCAAGTCTAGAGATGTAACTTGCAGCATGAGGACTAGTTAATAATATAATGTTTGGGGCCAGGCGCAGTGGCTCACACCTGTTATCCCAGTACTTTGGGAGCCTGAGGCAGGCGAATCACTTGAGGTCAGGTTTGGGATCAGCCTTGTCAACATAGTGAAACTCTCTCTATTAAAAATACAAAAATTAGCCAGGTATGGTGGTGCGTGTCTGTAATCCCAGCCACTCGGGAGGCTGAGGCAGGAGAATCACTTGAGGTCAGGTTTGGGACCAACCCGGTCAACATAGTGAAACCCCGTCTCTACTAAAAATACAAAAAATTAGCTGGGCATGGTGGCGTGTGCCTGTAATCCCAGCTACTCAGGAGGCTGAGGCAGGAGAATTGCCTGAACCCAGGAGGCGGAGGTTGCGGTGAGCCGAGATCGCGCCATTGTACTCCAGCCTGGGTAACAAGAGCGAAACTCCATCTCAAAAAAAATACAAAAATTAGCCAGGCATGGTGGTGCGTGTCTATAATCCCAGCCACTCAGGAGGCTGAGGAGGAGAATCACTTGAACCCACGAGGCAGAGGTTGCAGTAAGATGAGATCACGCCACTGCACTCCAGCCTGGGCAACAGAGCAAGATTCTTCCTCAAAATAATAACAGAATATAATATTTGGGATGTTTGCTAAGTGAGTACATTTTAGCTGTTCTGGCCACACACACATAGAATAGGTAACTATGTGAGATGATAGATACGTTAATCTGCTTCATTATATTAACTGTTTTATCTATATGTATCTCATAACATGTTGCACACCTTAAATCTATACAATAAAATGTATTTTATAAAATATCTGGACCAATATGCCAGCGGGCAGAACAAAACAGAGGGGCATTGGGTGTCCCACCTAAGCCCTGACTTTTCTCCAGAATTTTCTCAGCCCATTCAGATATGCATGCTATGGGGTTCTCTTACCTCCTGGTAAAACTTCAGCCCCTTTCTCCAGCTCCTGGAATAATTGTAGTGCCTTTTGTAGTCCTTTAGATGAGGCTGTCCTCAAGATATAACTGTTCATCTGAATTAAATACATCAAAGGAAGCAGAAGAGAAGTCTGGTTCTCTTCACCAGAACTTTCTGCAGCACTAGGTTATTTTATTTGATTTTTCAGTTTTGAATATGTGCCATGACGTTCCCCCATTCTTTCCTCTGCTGTGGCAGTTTCAAGAATACCCTTTTCTGCTGGGCATGGAGGCTCATGCCTGTGAGCCCAGCACTTTGGGAGGCCGAGGTGGGCAGATCACCTGAGGTCAGGGGTTCAAGACCAGCCTGGGCAACATAGCAAAACCTCATCTCTACTAAAAATACAAAAATTAGCTGGGCATGGAGGAGTGCACCTGTGATCCCCAGCTACTCCAGAGGCTGAGGCAGGAGAATTGCTTGAACCCAGGAGGCGGAGGTTGCAGTGAGTCAAGATCACGCCACTACACTCCAGCCACAGGGACAGAACGAGACTCCATTTCAAAAAAAAAAAAGAAGAAGAATGTCCTTTTCCACGGCTGCCTGTTCATTCATTCTGTGTTTTCCACCAGTACCCTGGACTCAAAAACCCAGCTCTTCACTTTCCTGCCTCAGTTGGCAAAAGGACTGATCTTTTTTATACAGGAAATAATCCTTTAATATTAAGGAAGAATTAGATTTTACTGGCATCAGGTTATAGAGAAGCTCAGGTTACTTGATTGAACCAGATTTTTAATAAATCACTTCCTTTTGGACCTTAGCCTTTGCTCTGCTAAACCATTTCCTTCTGTTTCGTTCCCCCGCCCTGCTTCCTTCATCCCCTCTCTCCCTGCCCACCACCTTCCTGCTTTCCTTCCTTTCTTCCTTCATTCCATGAATAATTATCCTTTAAGTTTGAACTATTTTTTGTTGTTCATTCTGAGCATTATAGTAAACCCTAAATATAAAATATCCTGGCCTGAGATCATATTTTAGAGGATTCTGAAATTATGAGCAGTTTTCTCTCTCCCCACTCCCAATTCCCTCTGGAATTCTGTCTTTTACTTGATCTCTCAAATCTCAAGATTAAAAATAAGAATGATAAAATATAGCGATATTATGTTTTCCTGGAATCAGTTACAACTAAGCATTTGACATACAGTTCATAAGGTACATTTTGAATATGAAATTGAAGAGCAAGTATATATCCAGGACAGCTTTCATGTAAATTTCAGATTTGATTTCTAACTCCACTGGGTACCGTCCCTGATAGTAGCTCAAATTCAACATATCGATTCATCAAACCAAAGCTCATCACCTCCCACCTGCTTCCTCACCCCCAAACTTCTCTTTTTCCTATATGGCCTAAGTGTTACCACCACCTGTCCAAACACTCACGGCAGAGACTTGGGGAGTCTCGCTTGTCATTCAGCCTTTGGTTAATTCCAGATAGTTTGATTCTACTTTTTGGCCCAACTTTAGAATCCATCTCCTCTTTTCCAGCTACACAATTTCTGCCTTAGTTCTAGGCCTCACAGTTTCTCAGGAACTCATCTTACCTTCTCTCATTTCCTTTTCCTCATCTTTGCTGAATGATACACACCTCAGCGCCTCGCCATTGTCTACAAGGCTACTTTATTGTGGTGTGTATTTGTCCCTGGGTGGCAGATAGCACACTGGTATCACCAGGGATGTCCTTCTCTTGCTCACCTGATTGTGAGCTCTTGAACGTAGGGCTCATTCTTGTTTCTGTCTGGCTCTCCTATGCCTGGAATAATGTCTGACATATCAGAAGTATGCAGCATTGTTTGTTGAAAGATGATGAACAAATCAACTAAAATATTTTGTGTACATTTTTTAATCATATGAATACTTAGTCTTACATTGCAATGATTCTTTTCTTTTTTTTTCTGAGATGGAGCCTTGCTCTGTCACCCAGGCTGGAGTGCAATGGCATGATCTTGGCTCACTTCAACCTCTGCCTCCTGCCATCATGCCCGGCAAATTTTTGTAGAGATAGGGTTTTACCATGTTGCCCAGGCTGGTCTTGAACTCCTGACCTCGGGTGATCCTCCTGCCTTAACCTCCCAAAGTGCTGGGATTACAGGCGTGAGCCACCGCACCCTGCCCCCATTGCAATGATTCTTGACCCTGCGTTGCAGACATTTAGCAAACCCAGCCCCGTCCTGTCCATTGCAGTAGACAATGCCCTTTATCTGCATGCCAGTGCCCTTATGTATTAACAGGAGCTTCCAGCACTCCCTCCTCCTTGGAGAATTATTTCAAGGGCAAGACTCAAAGAGTTAACATAATAATAAACTAGATAATGACAGTCAGTGCTTGCTACAATATAACATGCTGTTGTTTATCATCAGCAATGCAATGTATTGGAAACAGCCGTGTGCTCCAAATTTCTTTCTGTTCAATAGTCTCTTAAATCTGTTAGAATTATGTTTTAAGATTTACAAATATATTAATGACTCTCTATTTTTTTAATTTCATGTTTTCTTAATGAGAAAATTCTCCAGGTTAGCGTGTAAATGAGGTATGACAAAAAGGACCTAGAAAGTATATTTTTAGAGTACTTTTGAAAAATAATCTCTTTACTGTGGGCCATAAAGTCTCCATGATTGTGACATAAGTTTGAACTGTAAGTTAGACCAATTCCTTTTAGACTGGTTCCTTTTGGCAGAAATTTCAGAAGTAACATTAACTTGACTTTTTGACCTTTGACCCAATAGAATGATAAAGCTGCCATGCTCTGAGTAATCAAGTTAGTCTAACAAAGTCTGGCATCTTAACAAGCCCAGACTAGTTACTCAAACCAGTCTTCAGTGTAACATTCAAATGATTACTCTGTGCAGTCCCGGAGGTATTCATTACAGACAAAATTGCTCTTGTTGCCTTGCATACAAGCTGAGTTTTCAATGGGAAATGAAAGGATGCCTGGAAAAATAGGCCACCTAATTAAGTTAAACTACTCTAGCATTTGGCTTGACATCTTCATTACTCAAAATTAAAAAGATGCTTCACTTGAGCACACAAGTTACTATTGTTTATGTTGTTTTCTTCCTAAATTGGCTTCGTACATGGAAGTCTGTTTTTCAGCATTATATCTTGAAATAGCTCACATATTTCTTACAGTTTATAAAAATGTCTTAATGGCTGTATGGATACTGAATACTGGCACCATACAAATAGATATCTTAGGGCTTAGGATAGTCAAACACCCATTGGTCTTTCTACATATTTTTTTGGCCAACCACATTGATGTTGCTGAATTTTAGGTAATTCTTGACCCACCCAGCCTTTATTATTACTATTTATTACTATTATTTTAGTTGGGTGTGGACTCCATTAGCTATAAATGATCATCTACATGAAAATATGAATTCCTTAAAAAAAGTAAATAGGCCATAACATTTAAACTGAAATTTATTTGTCCAGTAAAACTGTTTTATGTCAACCTTGCCAGCAAAGGGGCTATTTTAGGAACATTTTAAAACATAAACACATGTAGAGCACACCATCTACTGATTGCCAGTTTCCACTCATTGACACTAATGAGGCAGCTGACAGGTTAAATGTTGTGTATCATATACATTTCCAAGCTGTGGGATTTGTGAATATAAGGCTCATTTTCTTATTTGTTGCTGGGTAGGCGTGAGAATTTTAGAACAATTGTCAAATAGTATGTTTTGTCAAGTATTAGGGAAATGTATTTCCGTGGCAAAAATTATGAAAATATCTGAATGGAATAGCATTAGTGGTAAAAACAGATTCACAAACCTTGCACTCCATATGGAGCATGGTTTACTCAGTGGACAGATGTCAAGTGATGCCAGCACATTTAGGTATTGGAGGGAGGAGTGGTGGCACTACTGCACAGCCTGACCAGTTGTGTGGTAGCGTTTGATACATTTTGAAAGCAGCCATTTGGCTTGTTTACAATTATATTTTCAATAATTTTTTTTCTTTAGCATATGAACAATTATGGAAAAACTAAATGATCCTTCCTGTTAAATTTTGTAATTATAACATTCGATATTCTTTTCTGGTGATGCATAATAAACTTGTCACTAAAGAATGTCCTCCAAAGTAAGTATAATATTTCAGTTTAAGAATAGTAATGTGTTGAATAATGTCATCTGTCTCTGCTAGCTCCATTTCCAAGGTGCTTAAGATTGTTCTAAAGAAACACTAAGTTTTCGATATGTCAGTATGTTAAGTAGAAGCAGTTTTGCCTATTTTTACTATAAAAAAACAATGGGGCTTAGAAAAGCTGAGGTGTTTTCCACCCACCTCAGTGTCTTCCACCTACCTCCTCCTGCGTATCCTCACCTGCCATCTCAAACGCCTTTGAAAAAGTGCCAAGTTTCCCTCTGCAGTTTCAGTTCCTCAGTTTGGGAGCAGACTGATCTAGACTTCCCAGAAACACAAAGAGGGTTTTAGTTTAATCTTTATCCGTATCTGTATTTTTTTTTTCTCCTGTGTTCCTTCTGATCTATATTATTTTATAGTTTGAGTATTAAAAATGTAACTATAACCCTAATGATTTGAAATTAATTGGTGGCTATCTTGGAAAATGTTCTCCATATCCTTTGCTGTTCATAAATTAGGATAATTGATGCTGTTGGTAGCAAAGACAAACAAGTGACTTCTAAGACCCAGCGTCAGATTATTCAAATGTAATAGCCTGATCTGAAATTCCCAAGGGCTCTGATGGTCATGATTTGAGACCAGTAATGAAGGCTTTTCTGTATGCAACTGGGCCTCCCAACATTTCAGGAGAGGACTTCCTTCAAGAAGAACTAAGCCTACTGTTTGTTGTTATTCTCCAAAATCAGAAAGAGAGTGACCTTGGAGGAAATGAGACTGGGGGACAATAGGGATGCTGGATGAGCAGCTCTATACAGAAATTACCTTCAGGGAAGCCTGGACTTTTCTGTACCATTGTTTTGTTTTGTTTTGTTTTTTTAATTTCTTATGCTCTGACCTCAATTAAATGTCTTGCTTTTAAAGATGGTAAATTTCAGCAGTAGGAAGCTTCTGCTTGCCTGGAAGTTTAGGTCAGTACTCTCCTACCCTAGTGTCCAGAAAGAATTAGATTCATAACAACAATACCTGTCAGTTGGAAGCTACCTGTTTCGGTCAAGGAACTAAACAAAATCTATGCACACATTATCTCATTTCATCTTTACAATTCAGTGAGGATCAGAGAGAATGAGTTACCAAACCTGTAAAGACAGTAAATATCAGAGGTAGGACTCTGACCTTGGAAGGTCTAAGGCCTCTGTCAAACTCCATTCTTGGTCAGCTACGCTTAATTTTATTTTAGAACTTTAAGGACAAAATATTGACATACTAACTTCAATTCTAAAGAGTATTGAGATAACTGAAATGTGTTACATATGTGAGAATACTGAGAAATATTAGGTTATGCCAAATGAAACCATGGATGTTCTACCATTTCTTAGTTACAAAGCAGTAATTTCATACTTGTGCACATATAAAAGCTGAACAATCACACGGTGGATATTTGCTGTCCCTGGATTCCTTGATGCAGAGCAGTGATTCCTCCCTCCCCTTCTTGGCCAGCTTTTGCCATGCCTGTGCCACCAGTGCCCAGTTCTTTCCCTCCACACTCCATTGCTTTTCCTGTCCAAGTCCAGAACTCTTTTCCCACCCTCATTCTTCTTCCTTTTCCCCTCCAGGAAATAAAGTACAGGAAGTCTTTCCACGAAGACATCTCACCCTCCCTCCACTCTTCCCTAGAAATCCTACTTCTGGGGAACTGAACATCGAGGAATCTTATCATCATTAAACTGGGGAAAATTGTCTTCATTTTTTCAACTCTTTTTTCTTCCACATCCCTATCTTTAGCCTAAGCTTTCTTTGTAGGAAAGATCTACCAAGTGGGATGACCTCCAGTATTTAGAGAGATACACTTGCAACTGTTTCCTGGTAAAAGGATCTAAAGAGTAGGAATTGCATATCCGCATGTGATGAGTAGAAGCTGGAGCTCCTTTCTCTTTTCTGGACCCCTTGATTAAGGAGGCAAACCAAGAGCAGAGGCTCTAGGTTAGCTCTGGTCCTCCGCTAATTTGGCTTCTTTATGCAGAATGTGAGTTTACACACCCAGCATTTATTGATTTCTACTCAAGAGACAAAATAAAAATGATTGGCCGTAAATAAATACATACAGCATGTATTTTTAAATGTATATATACAATATATGCATATAAAATACATTCAATATATACATATAAAAATATACATATTTTTATATTTTAGATACATATAGAAATAGGAATGCTCAACTCCATGCTGGTTGCCTAACTCCATGACTTAGCAAATAGAACCTAGCCATAAGCAAAAATCAATCTAACACATTTCTTTTAAAAAATGAAAATTTATTAAAACTTAAAGGCTGCACATGATTTAAAATAGCATATTAAAACCTTAATAATTATAATCAATTGTTAAAAGTAAAAAATGTCTGTATAATGTTTCTTTGGGATTCCCATCTACCCAACTTGTTGTATAAATGCAGGCAAATAATTTAACCTCTCTGGACCTCATTTTTCTCATATGCAAAGTTCGGGAATGATTTCTTAGGTTTTTTTCTTGAGCGAGCATTCTGTGATTCCATAAATGGAGAACTCTAGAATGTTATCCTAAGGAAATAAGTGGATTAAGTTATTTGTCATGTTGCTGTTTGCAACAGGAAAATCCAAAACATCCTAAATGTTCAAAACGGAGAACTGATAGAAAAAATGATAGAACATGAATGCAATATGCAGCCATTTAAACAATAATGTTGATGATATTTATTGGCATGGAAAATGATTCACAATCCATTTTAAGTCATCAACTTAAATTATATAATCGTGTGATAATAAAAATATAGCTAACGTTTATTGATTGCTTCTTTGAACCAGCCTCTTACTCAAAGTATTTACATTATCTCATTTGTCTTATTTAATCCTGATATATCCTTAACAAACTGAAGAGTATCATCATCCCTATTTTGTAGCTTTGGAAACTGAGGCTTAGAGAAATTAAGTAACTACATCTACTAAGGGATGAGCTGAGATTTGTATTTAGCATTTCCGGCTCCAAAATCCAAGCTCAATGATCTGACTTTTGTTATTGAAAACAAAAACAAAAGCTCAAAACAAACTAGCACATATGCACTAAACGGACTGTTGAGAGAAACATATTTTAATAATGTTTTGTTCCTGAGTGATTGGATTAAAGGTGATTTTTTTTCTATGTATATTTTTAATTTTTTTTAAACTGGTTACCATGCATTATTTATAAAATAAAGCCAAAAAATATAGGACTGGATCTCAGAATGTGTGAACCCAATATGAGAATTGAAAAAGTCTAGATGACTAAAAAAAAAATAGATTGCATTATATATAAATTATATGCTAAATGATGAAATTAAATACTTTAATTACCCTTTAAACATTGAATGTGGAATGATGACCTAGCACTAAAAAACATGCCCTAACTTTCAGAAGTGGCTCCTTTCACTTTAATCTGGTATTTCTAATTATTTGTTTATGGTTTGGAGGGGGAGTACATTATTTGTTTTCTGGAAGCCTGGGGATTTTTTAGCCAAAGGGGAGGCTCTTATTTATGACAACTACACACAGTGCCTGGTATGAAAATATCCCCTAAAAATACTGTTTGGAGACTCATGTAGACCCCCGAGCAATACTGAGAGAAGACAAATCTCTTCCCCATTTAGGTATCATTAATGAATTACGGCAAGAGAAAGCCCTGCATATAAACAGTAAGGACTTTCCTGGAAGTATGTGGAGAGAGAGGCAGAGAGTATTAGGCTACCCTGCTTCACCCTCACCTGAGCTTCTGCAGGTGCTTAGCCCAGGACCCCAATACCCCTTGAATCTTCAGTAAATCTCAGCCAGTAAACCCTGGCCTCAGGGTCTCCCAGCCCAGGCCCCAGGAAGAGCCAATGTCAGACATTCTCTGGGGCAAGTTCAAGTTGACCCTGTTTTCTGGTGTCATTCAGGCTTTGCACACTGGCTTTTCATAAGTAAAATTTTACCTTACTCTGCAGTCCCAGAAGAGGTCTGCATTAAGCCCAGTAGCCTGAAGTTTGCTTTGATTGGTGGGACCAGTCTTGCCCTTAACATTATCTTAGAGGTTGAAGGCCTGACCTTGCTGTAGAACCTGCCTGCTGCTGCCTGGATATTAGCCTGGACTTGCTCATTTGTCAGTTTTGTGGTCCTCCCCTGATCATTTATTGCATCTTGGCAGAAGTGTCTGATCTTTATGCCCTGATAACAGTGTAAATCTGCTTATAGCATTCCCTTGATCATCCCAGCTTCAAGTAATTCTTTTGTTTACACTCTAATATCACTTAGTTTGACACTTCAAATATACTGCTCTTTATTGAGAGCCTAAGTTTCCATTTCTCTCTTCTCATTCACTGTCTTTATAACAAACTATGTCTTTTTTTTTCCTAGTATAGAGAGAGAGCAGATTTTTATTGGACTTATGCAAATAACCATATCGCCATAAGAACACTCACAGGTTTTGAATTCTGGAGGAATCAAGTAATGGAATAAAACACTTTTATCTTTGTTTATAAAAATATACTTTGCCAAATGGCTTTAAATTATATATAGCTTAAGAAAAGAAATTTTCTTAAATCTGGAAGACAAAACATTTGAGTAAAATAACGACAATATTTTAAATAAAAGTTTAAAAACATGATCTTGATCAGTGATTCAGTCTCATATAATCAACTTTCATTCTGCTAGATCTCTATTAGTCATTTCATGACTCCATCAAATTCCTTATTAGAATTCTAGAAATTTTATGTAGTCTGCAGATCTTAAAATTATCAGAAATTTTTATTAAAAGTACTTGGAGTCTTTTTCATGAATCTGATTGTAAATGTTTTTAGAGAAGAATAAAAAACAATGATGCTAGATGACTAAAACTTAGAATAGCAGGGTTTAAAAGCTGATGAAAGCTTACAATTGACAAAGATATTCAATTAATTTTATTACATATAACATTTTAAGATAATCAGATTATTTATGACCGACACCACATTGGATTTCTATAAATTTATACAATTTTCGAAACATGTACATCAACAAATACCCCAAAATGCAACTGAAAGAAGAGCTAGTATCACTTAGAATTTAACAGTGTTTCTTATGCAATTTAACAACAAATAAGCCTGACCCTTTAAGTCTTTACTAAATGAGAGATGTATCTTTTGATGTTTTTCACAAGCTGCATCTTTCAGTTCTTTGTATCTCAGATCACTCTTTGCAGGATGCTTTTTACACATAGTAGGTACATGACAATGCTTCTGTAACAAATGAGGCACTCATTTCTTTTTATTTAACGCCAGTTAAAAAAATTAATGAGCACAAATAAAATAAATGTCATACTTCCTACCAAAAATTTCATGTTGATAACTGTTGCTTGAAAAATTAGTACATCGTGTGTTTTTAAGTGAAGATGATTTATTGCTATTGTCTAACGCGTGAAGAAAGACAAAAAAATTGTTTGCAGGATCATTGGCTTGAGCACATCAATGGCACTGTTGGACAATTCTTGCTGAGTGTTAAGATGATTTATGTAACAGACCGAAGCTTTCCACAGTAATACATTATAGTCTCAAGCTATCAACCCTTGTTCATGCAGAGACAAAAGAATCTGAAAAATACCTACTCCTGAAGGTCTTCTCAAAAGAAATTGGAGATTATGTTGATGCTGTTTAAACTCTTTCAGGAAAAATTACCTTTACATGCAATATCTTAACTTCTGAAAATGTTCAGGGGAAGTTTATTATTTTTATAATAAACTTCTCAGTTTAATTTGCTTTCCCTTCAGTTCTCTGAGTCATGCAACAAGAATGTTTAATAATAGAAGATGAAACATGTTTAAACATTGGCATTCTTCTATCCTTAACTTTCAGGAATTATGTTACAGATTAAAAATTAGGGTATTGTGTATATGTTTGATGGCAGTACTATTTATCTTTCAAATCAAGTTCTATATGAGAAACATATTTTACAAAGTTATAACCATAGCCATATTTTTAGTGTATGCATGATTGCATGAATCCATCACATAATTTAAAGATACATATGAAATGATATCTTTTGAATTCTTCTGAGTTATGGGACTTCTTGTCACCAAAGACAAAATGCTCTGTATAATGATTGCAATATGTGGACAGAGACCCACAAATATAATGCCTCTCTGGTAGAGAAACAAGATTTTGAAAAAAGAAGAAAAGGCAAAGTTTAAAAGAGATTTCCCATTATTTGTTCCTGGTTAGCATATATTAACACTCTGTCTGGGTCGTATGAAAACATGGATTCTCTGTAGTCAAAAGAAAAGTCAGCATAATTAACATTCCGTTTCCAGATGTAATCATATAGAATAAGAATATAGGAACAGGCTGTAGCAAAAGGAAATGTGGATTGCAGGAGGAGAAAATAATGTAAACAGGATACTTGGATCATGGAGCATGTAAAGCAGTATGATTAAAAAGGAATGTGAGTATGTCATTAAACAGACAGGGGAAATGAGATCTTCCAGAATCAGGTGAGAAGTTTCCTTTTCCACTGAAATGGGAAGCTGGGAAGGTTGGACTTCAGGGCAGGACTTTGGCTTTAGTCAAATGGCTGAAAAGGCATCCAAGCAGATCAAACCAAAGTGGATCCTGCATAACTTTCCCAACCTCAGTCTCTTGATTATATTAATTGTCCCAAAAGTGATCCTCTAATTAGCAATTTGACCTCCTTGCCAAGCATCGCGCAGGGAAGATCACTTTTCTAAGGACATAGCCAATGTGCTCAAAAGTATAGCTTTTGTACAGATTTAGACAGTGACATTCTGGTTCGCTTTTTACTTGGGTTGGTAGGAGTCGAACCGTAAGAACCTGATCAGCCAGGGCTGCGAGCCTGCCAGCAGAGCTCTCTGAAGGAGCAAAGCTGTTGGCCCTCTGCACATGCAGTAATTCTCTGCACCTTCCACTTCCTTTGCCATCCTGTTCCCCACCATCTTTTTATTCTTTAATTGAAAAAGCGTTATTTAATTCCACGAGAATAAAGGTGAAGCCTTACCCTAGCTATTTATGGGCAGAAATTAAATAAATACATTAGGTATGAATGGGATTACACTTTTCTCCACTATGAGGCCAAATCAATGGCAAATATGCTGAAATTCCTTTATAATGACGTTGTGGAGCATGCGTCTAAATCTTCTGTATTGTCTACACTTGTTTGTTTTCCTGGACACGACCCAGCCCATGGCGTGTATAAATCCATTTGACAGTAATTGTAGCTATGTAAAGCTGCTGTTTATCCAGAACTTTGTATCTGGCAAACATATATTATTAGGCTTTTGACATATGTTTTTGTTTTTGATGCTCATAGGAACCCCATGGAACAGGTTTTAAAGCTTGCTGCAGAACCCAAACTAATACATGGTTTAAAGGACCTGGAAGCAGGCCCTGCCTATTAAACTTCAAAGCCTCAGTTCTTCATAGCACGCTCAGTGGCCATTCTTATCAGTCACTGAAGAAATCATGGGTATTCTCACCTAGTCCAACATCTGTCTCCTTCTCATCAGAGGAAGATGTAGCACTTTATAAGCTAAATATGCAATTACCAAATTTTAAGGTTTTAAGAAAATGACTTAATAGTCATTGACTCTGTTCTTTAGAACCATAAATATACTCTGGAGGTTGATAATATTTTGAAATTACTACTTTAATGCTCTCAACAGTCCCCTTGTGGGCTTGAAAAGTTCATCTACTTTCCAGAATTAGCCACGCCTCATGATAGTTCACTCCACTCTAACCCACGTTCGGTGGCACTGGAATCCTGCTTCCCATACACAGAGCGATGCCCAGTGCCTCCTGCACTGGAACAGAGGGGTCCTGTGCATAGCTTAGCACCAGCAACACCTTGCGACTCTCCTGTGTCTTGAACCAGGGGTAGCTTAAGATCAGGGGAAAAACAGTAATATAATTTTGAGTTCTTTGAATCATGTGCATCATCTAGACTGGCTCTGGTTTAGAACAAATCACTTCATATGCTAAGATGTTTCCAATTTACCTTGAGTTAATATGGTGAAGATTCAAGATAAAAGTTTTGGCCTGATTTTCACCCTGTAGTCCCTTATTACTTTTTTTCCATTTTTCTAAGATGGTCATTGTTGACTTTCGGCATTGGTTGGGGAAGAAGGAGCTCGCATGGTTCCAGCTGCTGTTAAGGTTCCAATCCCTGAACTGGGATGGGTATATGTCACTATAAAGTGTGAAGAAGAAGATGATACCACCTTTGAAAATCTATACATGGCCTCCCCCAGCATTCTAGACTGGACCCCAGCCTCATAGAACTGTCAAGGACATGTGATTCACTCCTTCGTGACCTCTTAATTTGTTGAAAAAATAAAATGTAGTCCTGTTGTCTCCTGTGCATGTGGAGATCATCTTGGAAAGGACCAAGTGATCTTTGTTCCCAAGAGGGTTAGGGAATGAATGATCTATAAACGCCAGTCCTCACTAAGTCTTGAGGGAGGAAAATAAGCCCAAGTCAGAAAAGGACCCTGCCAGAATAAGTGGACATGAGCACCAGGTTCCCTGTATCACCCAGAGATGGCCTTCACATAAGCCTTCTCTGACAATTCAACCCCTAATCTCATCACTCATGTACCTCCTCATGATCTAATCAGGGCTTCTCTGCTGGCCAGGCATGGGCATCAGAACTGCTGCTGTGACTTCCTTCACGTGCCTCAACAGTCACCCAAGGGGCCCTGATGTCCTGTCTGCCATGGAGGTTAGGCTTCAAAGCTTCTGAGGGCCAGGGGCCCACAAACTCTCCTTTATGAATCCTCTGAAATCTCTGTGTCACTATGGGATAGAAGGTGCCAGTCATTTCAGGGGATCAGAGCAGCAGTCAGAGAGCAACTATGTTGGTCAGTTTTGCATTGTTATAAAGGAATACCCAAGACTGGGAATTTACAAAGAAAAGATGTTTAGGTGGCTCACAGTTTTACAGACTGTACAAGCATTGCACCAGCATCTGCTCAGCTTCTGGTGAGGCTTCAGGAAGCTTTTACTGATGGTGGAAGGTGAAGGGGGAACAGGTGTGTCACATGGTGACAGAAGGAGCAAGAGTGATGGGAGGAGGTACCAGGCTCTTTTTAACAATTGGATCTTGTGTGAACAACCAGAACTCACTCATTATTTGATGAGGAGGACACCAAGCCATTCGTGAATGGCATAACCAAACAACTCCTATCAGGCCCCACCTCCAATATTGAGGATCAATTTCAACATGAGATTTGGAGGGGACAAACATCCAAACTATATCTGCCCAGCCTTCCTGATGCTGCTCAGGCCTCTACTCCCCTAACAGGGTATTTTTGGCCTCCTGATATGCTGTGAGATTGTTACATACCATGTAAGTAACTGGCCAGTGCAACGTCTTGACAATAAAAGATATTTACTCAAACCCAGAAATAACCGTGTATATTCACAAACTTCATGCCTTAAAGAGTCATTTTAGCATTCATTTATTTATGCACGCATGCATTCAATCAGTGATTCATTTGTTTATTCATTCAACAAACATTGAACACTAATTCCAGCGAGGCAGCTCAATGGGGAATAGGGAAAATAT
This sequence comes from Aotus nancymaae, assembly GCF_030222135.1. Classification (NCBI taxonomy): domain Eukaryota; kingdom Metazoa; phylum Chordata; class Mammalia; order Primates; family Aotidae; genus Aotus; species Aotus nancymaae. The sequence continues at coordinate 10,254,781 of NW_026988450.1, read as the reverse complement.
TGAATCATATTGTATCACATCCCCCAAAACTGCCTATTTTCTAAATTATGCAACTATTGTTAAGTTAAATGTATGTTTATCAAGTTTTTAAAAATCAAAATAAAGCTGTCATGTCATAGAAACCAATGTTGAAGAATTAGCAAATTCATTTCCACATTAAAAAGTAATTAGTAATTAGCCTGGCATTGAACTTGTAAGTTCTGGGACATTTTGGCATTTATACAATTACCACTATACTTTTATATGGTATCAATTACATTGTAATAGGCTCATGGCAAATAACCATATCATGACTTCTAATATAAAGAACAGAAACTACTAAGTAACCTTGGTAGTTAAAATTCTTGATCCACATAACTGCCTATTACCAGTTAAGTTGTGGAATCTGTGGTTTTGGTGTATAATTGTATGAATTAAATAACATTAATGTTTAATTACATGAAAATTAACTTTGTAGCGTTGTAGCTTAACTAAATTGCAATACAATTGTTATCACTGAATGTAAAGTGATACCAATTAAACCTTCTTTTAAGTACAGCAAATTAAGATTTAACTACTGAAGAAACCCTAGAATGTAAAGTGATGGTGTACTATAGGTGGAATATCCCTTAGTATTTTCAGAGATTTAACGGTATTTCTAAAATTAAAAACATCTTTCTCCTTTATCGCTGGCATTAGTTGTGCCTTGTTCAGGAGAGTTTCTTTTCTTTCTTTCTTTTTTTCTTTCTTTTTTTTTTTTTTGAGACAGAGTCTTGCTCTGTTGCCAAGGCTGGAGTGCAATGGTGTGCTCTCAGCTCACTGCAACCTCTGCCTCCTGAGTTCAGGCGATTCTCCTGCCTCAGTCTCCTGAGTAGCTGGAACAACAGGCATGCACCACCACACCTGGCTAATTTTTGTATTTTTAGTAGAGAGGGGGTTTCCCCATGTTTGCCAGGCTGGTCTCAAACTCCTGACCTCAAGTGATCTGCCCACCCCAGCCTCCCAAAGTGCTGGTATTACAGGCGTGAGCTACGGCACCCGACCAGGAAAGTTTCAAACAGGCACTAATTAACTTCTTAAAAGATAGATATCAACAATTCAGCATTTGCAATGTTGACAAAGAGACAAATTATGAAATCTTGTGCTCATATAGAGTATTTCATTTCAGTGGGTGGGCAATGGGGTGGAATTTGGGAAAGGAAAGGCCTGATATTAATACTAATACTATTACTTAAATTATGAAATTGTATCAAAAACAGTTGGATATTGGCAATTTTGTATCATTCAACCTAATAAAATAGTAGCAATTAAACTACTTTTATACCTTCTTTTATGATATATTTATCCCTCATGTGTATTGAGTTGATATTTTCCAAGCTGAGTAAACTTGGACAAGTTATTTAATTTCTGAGCCTCAATTTTCTCTTCAGGAAACTGGGGGTAATAATAGCTACACAATGGATTATTGTAATGATTAAATGGAGGCAACATAGTCAAAGGCCTTGGTACAGTGCTTTAATATGAAATAGACATCTCTCCCACCTCCCCATTAGGCATCTTTTATGCCTGTATGCATACTTATACAAGGAACCGTGGACTTAGATCTGTAAGGGTCTAATATATATCAGGCAAGTGAGAATTTCATCAAACTTGTAATCTTGACACAGCACACACATATTTTTTCACATGAAATACATATTGTTAACAGAAGAATTTGATAACAAGTGACTGAACTTTTAGAGCTGGTGATTTTTTTTTTTTTTAGCAGAACTTTAGATATTTAAGAAAATTATCTGCATGGAAGAGTCCAATTTTCCCTTCATACATCCCCTGTCTCTAACCTACATGTGCTGCTCTATGACCAGGTCTAAATTCCAGATGTTCCAAGTAGCTCTTCATTTAATCTAGTCTTCTGATGGCACCTAAACAAATATATCAAACCTTGTACAACATTTAGAAAGTGGAACTTGAAAATTTTCTTTCTGTTAGACAAATAGACTCCATCTGGAAAAAATAACCCCAGGCACTTGGACACAGGAGCATGACGCTTATTGGCTGGACACCCAATGAATACCTTACACTACTTTCTTTGGCTCCTGCCCTTGCCTGCTCATTTCCAATCTTGAACACTCGAGCAGGCTCTGGGCTGTTAGACAAGGGAATCCTTGTTACCCATACACCCAAAAACTATGAAGGAAGGCCCTCTTAAAGATAAGCTTGCAAGAATTATCCAGACCGAAATGTTTCCTTTCATACTGTGACACCTGTTCTATGAAGGACTGCTATATGTTACTGTGTTTTTAATATTAATTGGTAACAATGTTTTATTTTTTATTTTTTCCATTTATTTTTCAACATTTACCACATTCCATTTTAAACAAGCGTGTCCTCATATAATCCTTCCTTCCTGCTCCCTTCCCTCCCTTTCTATTTTATATAATGCTAGTTTGTAAAAGAAAAAAAACCCCACATATGTTAATGCTATTCATTTTACTGATTGACTTTTATTCCAGAAATAGTATTATAATACTATTAGTACTGTTTTGCCTTTCAAAATGGACTGAACTGAATTTCAATGATTGCAATGTTATTTATCAGCTCTTAGGGGGAAATCAAGTAAATCTCATTAGAAATCATAAAAGTAATCTTCACTTTGATTTTGTTGATAAAATCTTTATAGTAAAAATATCTTTTAATGACTTTTTTTCATAAACTTTCGTTGGAACTGCACTTTTATGCAGCATACTTAAGTTGCTTCTTTTCTAAGACATTTTCTTTTGTCAATTGTGAGCAGGTAGGCTTTCAAAACCCAAAAGCAATTGCCCAGAACTTCTGGAATTCATTTTTATTACATCCCATGATCTGAGCAGTAGGGAGCTCTGTGATACATGTTTGATCAAACATTAATTTTATAAATTGCCTTCCTTTCCCTACAATTCCCATGAAAAAGGTATTCAGCTAGATTAAAACTCTGGAAAATTTTAATGGGACCTTTGAAATCTGTTTGAGTTCAGCTTTTTGGAAAAATAAAACCACCTAATGGAAGTAGTCTTTATACCAGAAGTGGATCTGCCTTTGAGGCAATTTTCTTTCATGCATAATGATGAAATGGCAGCAGGATAATCTGAAAGTTTGAAACGTCTTTTCCAAACCCATATGCTGTGTGTAATAATATCTAAAGGGTCAAATGTGTTTGATATGATGATGAAGAGCAAGAAGATGATAATTTGCAACAATGTCACTCTTGTCTTTTCACAGTCCTACCCTGGTCCAAGCCTGGAAAGTGAAGACTTCAACATTCCACCAATTACTCCTCCTTCCCTCCCGGACCACTCGCTGGTGCACCTGAATGAAGTTGAATCTGGTTACCATTCTCTGTGTCACCCCATGAACCATAATGGCCTGCTACCATTTCATCCACAAAACATGGACCTCCCTGAAATCACTGTCTCCAATATGCTGGGCCAGGATGGAGCACTGCTTTCTAACTCCATTTCCGTGGTAAGAATCTGCTGACCTGTTTGTGATGGGGGCTGAGTGATACCATGAGAAAAGGACTAAGTTGATGTGAGGGCATGGCTTTGTGAGCATAGCATTTTGAAACTGTTTCTCTCTATAGAGATGGTTCTTTATAAATCATACAGATTTTTAAAGCAGTTTTCTATTTTATATTTACGTCAAAGAGAAATCAATTAATTACTTGTGCGGCAACTCATATTTATAATCCAAATTACTAAATACTGTTTGACACCGAATGTGCTGTCATAGAGTCAAACCAACTTACCAGCTTTCAGAGAAAAAGCAATCTTGAAAGATGCCACCTCTCATCCAGTGTAGGATTCCTCCCCAAAAGGGAAATCCCCACATCTTCTGAACAGGAGCTGCTGTTAACCTCAATTTTCCTTCTGTTTTCTGCTCTCAAGTTCTACAAATGTATACCTTAGGAAAGTAAGAAAACCATTTTCATTTTTATTTTGAAGGTATAATTCTGGTGATCAAAATTTATCTCCATTAAAGTGTTTCAGTCTGCTGAACCTGTTTTCTAACAATTTATAATGACAGCACTATGAATTCCCACTAATTTTTTTAATTTAATAGGAATGTGTATCAACCAGCAAACTAGCAAAAAATCAAATTCTCAGGCTGTACCCAGGGAGTACAGGGGTCTATATTTTTTACAAGCATCCTATACTTGAAAAACACTGGGTTATTATAAAATCTTTCCTTTTGATTTTTATGTCATCTAAAAACTTAATAATTTCTCTGTCTATACCACAGTAGTGGAAAAAGTAAATCAGTAGTATATGGCCATGTCATAAACCCTCCTCGCAGGTTAACAGTGACTTTTAATTAGCACTTTTTGGTTTTCATTGTTTAAGCACTTAACAGTCCAACTAACTCTCTTGTCATTTTCATAAGTCACTGAACAGGACTGTCATTTTCACAATGAGCAAATTGATGAACTTGCCCATATTATGTTGTTTCTGATAAAAAACACATTTTATATTATCACTTATCTAAATCATTGGGGGAAAACATCTCTAACTTGAGTGATTTTACAGGAGGAATTTTCTGTTAATCATGAACATAAGGGTAGAATAACAGTAGACTCAAAAGAAACTCCAAAGTAGTTTCTTTAGAGAATGAAACCCAGAGCCTACTGCCTAATACACAGTGGTGTATAGAATTTTCCTAAAATCTGGCAGCCATCTGGGCAGCCAAGAGGGGAGAACTCATGGGCAGCACCGTCACTCGGGTTTTTAGATTATATTCCGCTTGTATAGATTCAGCTTATGAGTATTAAGTATGACTCCATAAATAGAAAATGGACTTTTGCAACAAACATGCTGAATGTGTAAAGCTGAAAAATGTACTTCAATGTAGTCACCTTGAAATATTGCCTGCCTACTCCCCTTTGGGACTATGTCTTCAGACTCAATTCATGAGCCAAAGAAGGCATTTAGGTCATGCCCCTGTAGGGACCCCTGTTCCCTAGAAAGGAGAAGAAGGGGGCGGTCAGTATACGTGGAAAATGCCAGTTTTGTTCTCTAGGCTTATTCCCCATGGTGGGAATGAGAGTGGGGCCATAGGAGGGATGAAGAGATATTCGATTATGTAGTTCAAGCCTTTTTCTTTTATAAAAGTTACCTCCTTTCTAGTAACATTTTACCCTCCTTAGCATTTCTACATCCATCTCAATATACCTTTAAGAGACCTCACTCTTAAAGAATTGCTTATGCAATGTCAATAACTGTGGCTCAGAGAATTTTTCCAGATTTGCTGCCCATGGCAGTCATGCCATCTTCAAATGGCACATTTGGGACTGGAGTCAGTCACAGACATGAGGCAGTCCACTTTCAGGTCTGCTCCCACTCTGCCTTCCTCTTTCCCTACCAGGAGCTTCTTTCTGTTTATCAAATGTCCTTGTACTCTCCACCCACCAACCCACTGTCAAAAACTGGACATTGATAATTGTGCCTCAGCATGATGGTTCCCTTGGAACGTTCAACACTTTACAGGGTAGAGAGGAGACAAATCCCCTATTTGGCCTAAGCTAAAGAAATGAAGCTCTGATTTGCCATTCTAGTTCTTGAAGGTGAGCCTGTTCAGGATTTTCACAGGGTGGCAAGGCTTCCCAATACCCCTCAAGCTGCATTCTGGAGCTGCACATCTACTGTGCCTCCTAACAGCACTGGTCCTAGCCTTTAATGCTGCAAGCAAAAAGCGACTCCAGCAAATGTCTTTGTTGGTGAGGCTGTGGGTAAGGTTCAGCACTTCCCAGTGGAATGTGGTGTGATGATGGAGCTCTTCTATAATCTGTGCTGTCCAACAGCAGTAGTCAACTGGCTATTAAATGCAGCTAGTGGGACTGAGGGACCAATTTTTTATTTTATTTTATTTTAATTACTTTGCATTTAAGTAGCCACATTCACCTAGCAGCTACTGTATTGGACAGAATAGGTCTAATTAATGATGTTGATCCTAGCATTAAGTCTATATTAAGCCCATTTTTTTAAAAGCCAGCATGGTCTCAGAGAAAGAAGATTTGGAGATTAAATTTGTTGTTCCTGTTTCTCAAGGCTTGGGAATCTCTGGCTAGATTTCAGAAGCCAAAGTCTGATACACTATAAAGTTGCAATAGAAATGTAATAAAGTTGGAGGAATCGGGATCTATCTTTTGTCTACTAATTCCTATGAGAAACAAAGAGCCTCTTCAGTTCTTGTTTTGAGCTCTCATGTGACTAATGCCATTCCTCAGTGTATATACTTTGAATGCTTACCATGGTCTAAATGTTTGAAAAGGCTCGTGATTGATAAGACAGCCACTGTCCTTCTGGACAGTTAAAATGTAAATAGTTGTGAAACAATTAGAGAGAACCATGGAGCAATTGGAGACTGAGAGAAGTGCCCAACTCAGATGTCCTGACCATGAACTCAGCAGGAACTCTTAGTTGAAAGGATGACCTGTACACCGGTTTGGGTCTACTTAGAAAAGGTAGGACAGCAGTCACGGCTTGAAGGAGGGTTTTGATTTGGATAAACAGAAAGGAAAGAAAAGGCACGTTGGAGAGTGTTCAAAAATCAGATTGGGTATTTTGAAATGGGAGATTTGACCAAAACTTTCAAAACCAATTAAAGAGCTAGGTCATGATAGGACAGATTGTAAGAAATTGTTGGTAGTTTCTACTCAAGGACAAAAGTATTATGAAGGCAGTGTTGTAGGAAACTCCTTCTGGCAATAGGATCCTGTGTGGGTAGCAGCAGTGAGAGACTGGAGTTATGGAAGGCCCCTGGGGCCTGTTATCCCAATGCAGGTAAGAGGTGCCCAGGAACTGTACCAGTGTGATGTGCCATTATGCCGTTTTTGCATCCCCAAATATGTATGGATCCAAAGATGAACAACATTTTGTCTTTTCATATTTTAAATATTAAAAACATGAAGGGATTATTTTCTTTGAAAGAAACTTTGAATAATATTAAATTTGCTCATCACACTTCCTTGTAAAAACTAACTAAAACTCTTTGCTAGCAACTTTGCTCATGGCTAATATGATCCCAAAATTTAACAACTGAGTTATGGACTGGTTTGCCAATTGTTGAAATATGTTTATGTGTAGGGACAGTTTAGGTCATCAGTGCCCATTAGACAGGAAAATAGTGTCTATAGTTATGAGAGTGTAACTGTTGCCCACCGAGAAATGACAGTGCTCCTTCCAAGATTATCTTTCAAGGTCACCTACAATATGAGAGCAACTAATAAAAGCTAACAGTTGTAGCATCTAAATAATGAATTTTCTGTGAATTTAAAAATCCTATGAGTAGAAGTCATCCTGGGAAAATGTATATATAGAATCAACTTTCTCCAATTATATTTTCTAGAAGCTTTTGAATGTGATCAAAGCTGAGCCTTTTGCTGTTAGTATTGTGATTGTATCTTTCTATTAGTATTTTCACATGATGAAATTTTAGTATTCAAATGGATCAAGGAAGTGAAAAATACTTTAGTTCTTGTATTAGATGTTATTGTAATGTTTTATATATGCATTAATAGATATTATAGATGTTACTTATATATCAATTATCATAATACACATCATTTACTAAAATTTTGATTTTAGATACATTTTCTTGTATCTACCTCTGTTTCTTATCTCCACTGCCAACATAGTGATACTGTTTCACCATTTATAAGCATTTCCTGCAATTGCCTAATATATTAGACATCAACAGTTTAGTCCATAATTAAAAATCAGTGTCTGAATGAGCTTTTAGTATCCCAATTTTACAAATGGAAAATGTAAGTTCAAAGTGGTTAAGTGACTTGATGGCTTAGCCAGTAAATACTCCAGCTTCCTTATCAGGAAAATGGGGATGATAATAATAAGCCTTACCTCATGGGATTCAGGAAATATTTGAGATTACTCAGACCAGTAGCTGGCACATAGGAAACATTATATAAGCGTTGGTTAAATAAAATTAGAAAAGCAAGCCTGTATGACTGTTTTGGAGAAGTTAAAATGCATGGGAGGGAAGACTTTCCAAAAGAGTTATTTATACTTTCATCCTGAATCTTCACATCTGTCAAAAAAGACTACAGTAAGCCTACTATTAACCAAAGGAGTATTTACCTTTTACTGGGTGTCTTTACTTAACATTGTGATTTAAACTGATGTCTCTGGGCCAGAGTGCCTCAATTCAAATCCTGGCGCTTCCACTTACCAGCTATGTGACCTTGAGTAACTTCATGTGCCTCAGTTTCACCTGTTTAATCTCATCATGTTGTAGGTATTAAAGTAGCTTATATCTGCAATGACTGGCTAGATATATTCAACGAGAACTCCTTTTTGATAAAAAGGTAACCAAGGTAGGATATCTATATTGCCTTCTGGAATTTATCATAGACATATTGAGGTGCAGCATACATAGGGTGAAAGTTTTTCCCAAATTTCCCACTACTTTTTTGCATTTTCTTGTCTGTGCCATTTTATTGTTAGGAGGGATTCCTGCAACAAGTTAAATTTCTGGCACTTTAAAAAGGATTCCATTTTCCTAAAGTCCCTTTTTTCTAAGACAGACTATAAAACAGAGTAGAATTTCTGTAAGTATATAACTGTCAAATAAGTGCCAATTAGTTCTGATTCTCTAGGTCCAAGTTAAACAGTCATTCATGACCCAATATGCAAGAGTTCCATTTTTCTCAACATTCTTCTGAGTTATTTTGATAGTGGGTAATTGATTTGTGTGCACTTCTCAGAGAGTGGAGTCTAGTTAGAAAAGCATTGAAATGAGAGCCATGGATAAGCTTGTCAGTCATGGGGAAGTCACTGCACCCTCTTACCAGCAGGGTCCGCACTGAGCTTGTTGGGAGTGGGGTTAGGGGTGGGGCGCAGGAGTTAGCCGGAACAGCGTTGCTTTTATTTTTATTTGCATTTCTTATAAAAGTTCCCTTGAACAAATGTTCTGTCCCCAAGAAGATGGAAAGCCCCAAGACTAGTTGATCTCCCTGATCTTTTTCAGGACTAGCATTTTCCTATAATTTGTTCTCTGTTAACCACACAACTTTGATCTAGACTTTGAGACTCACTGGGTTTGTCATATTAGTTACCTAGTAATTTTTCTTGCCATTGCTTTGGCTGTCTCCGTGTTTTAACTGCCCCCCCTTCAAAGTTTAATCAGTTATAAGAACCTACTGGATAGATAATTTCTTTTGACTGGAAATTGTTATCCTGCCATTAAAAAAAAAGGGATGTTGCTTTGTGTGGATGGATAGTGTTTTCATGTTGTTAAAAGGAAACTACAGAACTATTTTAGCAGAAAGGTAGCATAAGAACATGCCCATATCAAGTATTCACAGCTGAAGAAAAATCCTTTGATTTCTCCAAACTGCAATCAGGAGTCTCTCTTCTGTTTCTCCCCACTCTGGTACATTCACCGCTGGGCTTAATCATGGATTGGTGAACAGGAAAATGCAACCTTGTATAAAGTCATCCCAGACTCTCAGCCTGGCCTATATGTGGTGATTGCTTGTTCTTTGTGCAGTCAACAGAAGCTCTTTCATACAAAGAAAAACCGTGCAAAGTTTTAGAATGGCCTCGAAGAAAGGATTCATTTAGAACCTGGGCCTTTTGTAGAGTGTGCTTCCTAATAACACATTATAGAAAATTTACAATGAGGAAAGCAACAAAGGCCATTTCAATTTCTTTGAATGTGTCAAATTTCCAGTTCTGGAGTTTGAAATGGAAAAAAGATGTTAAAAGGCAATGAAATTGGGGGGTTTATTTCCCAAATGCCTTCTTTTTCCAGGCAACAAAAGCAAGCATAATGTATATACTCAGATTTATTGTCATCTTTAGCATTCAGTCATGGCACACTTTGCATTCAAAGGCCAAACAACTGTTTTGACAACCATCACTTTCGTAGGTGCTACACAGGACTCATGAAACTGAAGCAGGAGTGTTCCTTCAGGCCTATAGGGAGTGCCGCACATCAAGGAATTCAGATGTATTAGAGCAGCATGAATTTCCAATATGTTGCCATTATGGAAAAGACCACTGGCATATTGAATAATGCAGCTTTCAAAGCCAAGCAGAAAATGTGATTACAGACAATTTGATTGCTGTTTTTAAAATAAATATTTTCCAAATCTTGAGGTATTTTATTTCATGTAATGCATAAAGTATGTAACCATGGACTAGAGCTAAGCATCTTTCAGGACATGGAGGAGCTTATGAGGTCAGCTCATTTAATGATGAAATAATAGAAGTGTTTGTTTAAAGTGGAATGGATGTCACAGCAGCTTTTTTTTTCTTTAAAAAAAAAAAAAGAAGCCATAAAAATAATTTTGCCACTCTGACAAAGGAAAAAAGATAAAGAACAATTATTTAGCATTATGCCACAATTCATCAAATGTTTAGCAATTACAGCCTGTATTTTTTCACAAATTATCCTTTTTTTAAATATCATAGAACATAAGAACAATGTGTTAAACCACTTTGATTTTGTGGAGAAATGGGTTGGGTTTTTTTGTTCTTAGTTTTGTCCATATACAATAAATATGCGAGTTAGTTGGGTTTTTTCTTTTCGGACAAATTCTTAATAAGCCCAAAAATAGATGTTGTCTGTAGCTAGTTGTTAAGATCTACTTAAGACCTTTGTTTGCTCAAAACAGACTAGTTTGAATGTGGCATTGACATAGTTCAATGGACTAAGTATGTTAATGATTTGGGGCTATCTTTTATTGCTATAATAAAATATTATTCCAAACTAGAGTTCTCCTTAATAGTATTCAGGAAAGGAGCCAATTTAAAAATAACGCTTTTTCTTTTCTAAGCCAAGTAATCAGACTCAAGATTCACTTGGTATATAGGATTTCCTGTACTTTTTCTTCAGCCCTAGAGTTCATACAAATATGTGCCTCACCCATGCATGAAAGAAGTAAAAAAGCTATAAAATCAGTTATATATTACGCTGTAAGCAAACTCTGGGACTTACTTCATCCAGTCTCTTAAGTCTAGGCAGGAATAAACCTAAATCATTTGAGATATATGGTTTTCTAAGAGCCAAGATTCCATACCTTTCCTTGGTAGCCTGTTTATGTCTAATTAACCTTGTAACATTAAGTTAAACTGCAGTAAGAGATTTAGATTCCTTCCAGGAATTTCCTTATTAAAGTTAAACCAAAATCTCTGACTGCAAATTTAGTCTATTTTGTCTGCCTCAGCCATCTGAATGCTTGGAGAACAGTTGATTTCAAATATTTGACATTTATTAAGTCAGTCCTGCAGTTGTGTTTTACCTGGCCCAAGTAAGCCCAATTCCTTTAACTTTTCCTCAAAGGTCATTATTTTTTAACTTTTAAATCAAATTAGCTCCTTTTTTTTTTTTTTTTTGATATTTATAATCTTAAGGAATGTTGACCACAAGGAATGGCAGAGCTCTAGAAGCTGAGATTGCAGATTAATTTCTGGAGTTTTCGAATTCTTCTTTGCCTCTACAGGTACATCTTATGATAGGGTCCTTAATAGCGTCAATGACTGCTGATATGTTTAATTGCTGATTCATTGATCCCGCCTATAGTGTGTGACTCTTGCCGTGTTGGTTTCTAGCCAGTAGTTCTCATCTTGTATTGATGTAGCTCATTTCACGTCCTAAAGGCAAACATCTGAAAGGCCACTGTGGCATTGCTCTTCAAGGCACCTTTTTTTTCCTGCCTAGGTATCCATTATATAAACAGCCCTTAGCAAACAAAGATGTATAAAAACTGTATTATAGTTTTATGTGAACAATTGTCTTTGAACAAAAAGATTCTAAGGATATTCATAAGTAAGAATTCCCAGATCCTAGCCCTGAGCTTTCAGTCATTAGCTATAACTTCAAAATTGTTAGTAAAATGTTTCCTAATGTGTTGAGGGGGCAGTTTAGGGAAAGCAGCAAAGAATCTGGATAAAGAAGACATAGGACTGGAAAGAAGGAATAAACAACAAATGAAAACAGGCCTGTTCAAGATAGCAGTTACATACCTGGAAGATCTGTCATGGGTGTGGTGGGTACAGATGGGGCTTCTTGTGGGTCGTCCTTCCTCCAGTGCTTCTTCTATAACTGAGCTCCGTGCTCCTCATCTCAGGTCCAGCGAATGTTCTGTCCTTGCTCTTCTACTTTGAATAATCATGCTGGTGCTTCATGTGTCAAGGATTACTTTTTCTTTCCTTCCTTCATCATTCAGCATTAAGTCCACTCCCCATGAAGAGAAACATTTTTCTTGTTCTCTCTCTGCCTCATAAGCTCATTACAGGAAAGAGGACCTGAGAGCTTACTTGGTTTTGTTGCCTAGACCTTCATGCAGAAAGTACTGATAACAATGCTCTATGTAAGTGTACAGCCCATAGTAGGAGCTCAGTAACCATTTCTGGTTGAATGAATCTATTTGTTCCCACTTTAAGTTATCTCCAACCCTAATATTTTCCCCAGACAGGTACAAGATTATTATTGCCTTTTGGGCTGACACTTTTAAGCAGTTGTTTAGTCTAAAATGATACAAATATTCCAGTTTTTTAAAAAGTATAATGTCATGTGTCATGGGGTCTAAAATGTTATAATCCTTTCAATATAGCTAAATGAATTTGAGCCCTAAACATAGGTCTAACTTCATAGTCTTAATACTTAACTTACTACTAATCATTTCTCACCTATTCCACTATTAAATTGATATATTTGACAATGAATTACAATGTGTAGTTTATCCTCCTTTTTAGATGAATCCATTTATATTCTGAGTAAAGCTTTTTTTTTTTTTTTTTTTTGAGACAGAGTCTCACTCTGTTGCCAAGGCTGGAGTGCAAATGGCGCGATCTCGGCTCACTGCAACCTCTGCCTCCCAGGTTCAGACGATTCTCCTGCCTCAGCCTCCTGAGTAGCTGGGACTACAGGCATGTGCCACCATGCCTGACTAATTTTTGTATTTTTAGTAGAGACAGGGTCTCACCATGTTGGTCAGGCTGGTCTCGAACTCCTGACCTCATGATCTGCCCACATTGGCCTCCCAAAGTGCTAGGATTACAGGTGTGAGCCACCACGCCCAGCTGAGTACAGTTATTTTTATAGAGAAAAACAATCAATAAAATTACAAGACTTCTAAAGGAATGTATTTTTGCCTACTCTCCCAAAGTCTTGGGGGCAGAAATAGTAGTAGTGTGAAAAATTAATGTCTATTAAACATTTGCCCATATGACTCATGTTATTTTTTTAATTACAAAATGATTCTATCTCAGCTTGCCATGTATTTGACTTGATTTTTGCTTGATTTATGCAAGTAGATTATTAACATTGAGATGTTGCATTATAAACTCATTTCATCATGAAATCATAGGAGAATGCATCTAAAATGCTTTTCAGGAGAACAATGCGCCAGTCTCATTTCAAGACACCACTTCCTTCATTATTCATTAACTACTATTATCCAGCGCATATGGGAATGCTTTAAAAGCAGATTTTGGTTTTAGATGTTTTTTTCCACTTTAGTTTTTTTCTAGTTTGAAAGTTTCGAGATCTTTTATGTGGATAAGCATTACCTACAGAAACATGATATAATTTGTCTTTTTATGTTAACTATTTATATAATTCTTTCTGCCAGCAGCAGTACACACTGCATAAGAGAAAAGGTATAAGGTCCTGGAGGGTTTTTGACCATTTGTTATAGTCATTAAAATGCTAGATTTTACTTTCCTTTTTTGAATAACTTAAAATATCACAAATACCAAAATCATCCAGAGAATATGTCTTTTTTTCTTTCACCTAATATTTAGCATTTTGATAAATATATAACCACAAAATTGGTAAACTTCTCTGAATTTAATGGACTGTACAAATTCCCCAGAGAAACATAAGCACTCTCTGACAGAGAGAGGATTAAACTTCTTTTTATAATTCAGGGTAACATTTTTATTTTTGATAGGCAAGAAACCCTCTCAAAATGTGTTACATTTGAAAAGCATTGTTTTTCAACATTTAGGGAGTTTTGTTTTCTTTAATTGTCTTGATAATCTTTAATAAAAATATCCAACACTGAAAACACATCACACTATTAAATGTTTTACATTTTTATATCTATTGTATATGTAATCACATTCTGTATTAACCAGTAGATGTAACTAACGGTTTGCCAAATGGAGATAAGGTCATACTTCATACAGTATGAAACTTGCATATGCTATGGATGAAAAATAACTCTCTCTGCAGTTATTAAGATGGTGGATTCATAAAGCTTATTGCTAAAAACACTGTATTATTAAGACTATCAAGAGACAAAGAAAATTATTAGCATTTTGAAGTATTCTTTTCTATTGTGATGTATATACATAGTGCTCAAAATCTATTTGGAAAATAGGCTATGATCACATAACTATTATTCATGTACAATAGAAGTATGCTACTTGCATCTGTATGTATGTATGTATCTATCTATCTATCTGTCTATCTATCTATCTTTTTTTCTTTCTCTCTACACATTCATGTGTTGGTTATGTTTGTGTATGTGCTGGTTATGACAATGGGACTCTGAGCCCATTGTCTTTAGAATTAAAAGGTAGCTGCACCAAGATGAAGCCATGGTTGAAAGTATCAGAAGCCATTTCCCCAGTGGGTAGATGCAGAGTGGGACCTCTGGTTAACAACTACTGTCACATGGATACTTTCTTGTGTGTGGTTCTTTTCGCTTTCCCCAAAGCAGGCTTGTTCCTGATTTCCATAGCACACAAGGCTGCCCTGCATTTCCCAGCTAATAGCAGATGCCTTTCCTTTTCTGAAGCTGTGCTTCCCTGCAGCATCTCCCGCACAGATCAGACATTTCTAGGGTATCTTCATGATGCCTCAGATCTGCAGGTAGTATGTATAGTGAATGATAGAACCCAGAAACTGGTCATTTACTTGGGTTACATGTATGAAACTTGGAGAAAACTTGAGACCATGAAAGATCAAATTCTCAAATATGGAACACTTCTTCACTTGTCCAGGGAGTGCTGTAGTCATCCACAGAAACCTACTGATAGCACTGGGGTCTTGAGAAGCCGTATGAGTGGTGGGGACATCTATGGATCTGGGTGAGGCCGCCTGCTCTTGAACCCTGGCTGGCCCCTCACTATCTGTATGTGCCCATTGGGAAGTCATTCCACCTCTCTGTGCCTCAGTTTTCCTGCTTGTGGTGAGGCTTGATCAGTCTGTGCATCTGAAGCCCTCTGAGCAGTACTGGGCAGACAGTGAGCTTCATGTCAGCTGCTGGGTTATTCACCTCCGAACCCCCATAGTTTGTGGTCAGGGTTCTTCTTATACTATCTGTCATTCCTCTTCTCATTACTGGTATGTGTGTTCCATGGGACGTTCTAACAACCCCTACACTGACATTTATTGTGCTCTGACTCTTACTAAGTCCTGGGCCAGGTGTTTTACACAGTTTTCTTCTTCATCCCCACGATCACACCAGGAGGTGGGTGGTGTGATTCTCATCCTACCCAGAAGGACCATAGGACAAAAAGGTAGAGCACAGGGATGGCAGCTGGTAGGTGGCAAACCAGGCAGGCTGGGCATAGATCTCCTCTACGTTTCTGGTGAGGCCAGGAGCCATGCTTTACACTTGATAGGGGCTTGGTAAATTTGCACTGGAAACCTAAATTGAGCTTTTTGTCCTTTCTCTCTCTCTCAGTCTCTCTCCTGTTGAACTCAGCACCATAACGACTCAAGCTGATAGTGTAAATGCAGACAACATTCACAGTTCGCCCTCCTTTAAAAAAATCAAAATAAACATATTATTTTTACATTGCTGAAATAATAAGAGAGAATGAGTAGAGAAAAAGTGAGATGCTACATTTCAATGAAAGAAGGATGGGCTTGAAATTCTGGCTGGGTGACTGACAAATCACTTGATTTCTTTGAGCCTCAGTTTTCTTAGTTATAAAAGAAAAAAATGTGACGACAATCGTATTTACATCACTATATGGTTGCGGGGATTAATCTGGACACAAGATTAGCCTTTTTAGTACCTAAAGGTGTAGGTCCATTCTCAAGTCACTTGTTGAAGACATTAGCTTTCCAGCTAATGAAAAATGTCAGCTCTTTGTCAAAAACACAGTATTAAGTTATACCAATCTTCTGCAAGGAAGACAGTGTTAGCTTCTCAGGCAGCAACAGGCTGTACAACAAACAAGGGTTCTGCAGCTCTAACCTAAGACCAGAAGTTGGGGTCTCTGCCGTTAATCATAGTCCCATTATTAGCCAACCTCAAAATTATTTTCCCTCCATCGACAGTATAAAAAATTTAGCTTATAAATGTATGAAGATATTGAAGTCATTTTATAAATAAAAGGAGGAAAAATTCTAGACAGCTTGCCAAGAATAGTAGACCTAAAATTAGCTAGAAATGTTTACCTCTGTTTATTAAATTCCTGCTACTTTTTCTAATGTGTTTATATCGGTTTGTCCCCCCTCAAAACTGCATATTCTGTATGCAATGTCTTCATGAAAGCCAAAGAAATAAACATTGAATTATAAATAAACTCATCCAGGTTTTCTTCATTCCTGCTCACAAATGATAAATTCACGTGGCTGAGATCACAAAAGCATCTTGACAGGCCAAGTCCCAAAGGAGCAGCACACTCATGTCCCCGCGTGGGCTCCGGGCCCTCCTGAAAAATCCCAGAGTGAGGATCAGAAGGCTGGTCCACAAAGGATCATGAGGCCATTGGGACACCAGCCTTCTTCCTCTCACCCAGCCTAGGGAATGTCCCAGCCTCTGGGGATAGGATTGTGGAGATTCCCTCATGAGGCCAAAAACTTACCGGGAAGCCTCTCTCTGTGCTGTGCAAAAGTCATGCATTGTTATCTCAAAAGAGGAGCTATAGGGTCCAAGCGTGTGAGCACTTTGTGAGATTTTCATGGTAATTCACAATCCAGCTCAGCCCAGGCACTCAATGGACTGCATAAAGTCCCCAGAACAGAGTTTAGTCCTGGATGGGTTTACCAGAGTAGCCCAATGGGCCAAGACCCTCTTATGCATACACAGCTGGTCTTCACTGCAAAGGGGAAGGGGCACATTATCTTTGCATGTTCAGAGTAGTCAGTGCAAGGCAAAGTGACAGCACAGTTTCTAGTAGCATAAAGCTATGGAAACATAGTCCCTTAAAAATGGTATGACAAAGGGCTGTTTCTCAGAGCACAATATACTTTAAAAGATGGAATAAAAATGCAGATGTGTTAAAAACCAGGGGTATTTTATTGGCATAAGGAAAGAATATTGAAATCAGGTGTGTCTGAGGGCAGAGAATCCCAAACATAACATCGTGGTGTCCATTGTTCCAGTTACCATGCAGTGATTGGAAAGATGGGCTCGTCCTAGGTGCAGGAGTGGGCACAGGGCACTCTAGCTGCCACCCCGTATGTGAAATGGAGAAGGATTGTTATCCTATCCTTCCTTCCTCTTGTGGTGAGGATTAAATGAGATAGTCCAAATAAGGCAGTTGTCATAGATGCTTGTGAATAGCAGGTTATAAACAGATTCTCCACTTCCTCGGCCTCCAGCTTTATCACAACAGCAGGGGACAGGGCCACGTCCTTCCCTGTGGCCTTCTTTCTTTTTGGGCCACTGGAGAAGAGCTAACTACGTGAGGAATGCTTAATTCTCTTGAAAGTACTATTGTAATTTCTTTACTCTCATGTGAGGTTTTATAAAAACAATGCAATTTTTATAATGTAACTGACATGATTTGCAAAGTAACTTTTTATCCATATTCAGTTAACATTTTGACCTTTTTAAATTAAAAATTCCAATTTTCTGAGGTCCAAAAAACAGGATTACTAAGTGTAGGGTTTGGGCTAAATCCATAAGTTCTCCTCTAACTTGCCATTGAAGCTGCAGTGTGAATGGTGAGAGGCGCAGGCGGGCCGAGGGTCAGGGGCTGTGGCTGTGCACAAGGTGCATTTTCATGTGCGATCTGGGGGTGCTTCTGGAAAGTAGGGAGCTCTGCAGTGAGGAAGAAGGGGGTCAGACTCCGCCTCACATTCTCTCCCATTGTTCTCTGATGATCGTGTGAATAAAATAAAATGAAAAATGTGAAACTATTCCAAAAAACACAGGCCAAGTAAGCCAGAAAGAAATGACTATAACACGTGCATTCCTGAAGAGGCCAGAAAAAGAGGAAAATAGAGATAAATCTCTCTGGGCAATCTATCAAAATGTTGAGAAAAATACATTACTAATGAGAAAATATCAAATGCCTATCGGAGACAAATGCACATAACTCAGAATCGTGGATCACAAGAGTTTCCTCGGCACCTTGATGACAACTTTATGATGCATAAAGTAGTAGATTCTCCCCTATTACGGTTTATTGGATAAGCACCTCCATGAACACAGGGCTGCCCTCCACAGGGGAAGGAAGAATCTTACCCGAAGGGCTCTTGGTCTAAGTTATGAAGAAGATGCCATTCAGGCATGAGATGAGAAAGTGATTAGGGTTATGTCCACGAGACAGCAAACAAATGTTTTGACAAGGAATAGACCTGGTTATGGGTTCTTGGCTTTGTGAACATTTGAGTGAGTGTTTGTGACAATAACCCTGCAGATGGTGTCCAGGGATTTCCCTCCCCACTTCTGCTTAGTATGTATGGAGAGAGGGAATGGCGAGGACAACTCTGTATACCCGGTACAATTTGAAGATCTCTCCTGCTTACGTCTTCTGCACATTCACATGGCATTGGAAAATTACAGAGTTCACCTGAATACTAAAAATGCATGTTTACCTAAAATAGCAAATGTCTGATGCATGAAAGTCTTTGAATATCTGCAATGCATTATTCTGCATATCATTTTCTATTTGTGGACAGAGCTTGAATTGCTGTGCTACTAGAAGGCTTAACTTTTTGACTGGGTTCTTTATCAGACAGTTCTTTATCAGAAGATTCTTAGAGCTTCATGGAATCTGAGAGTTTCTAAGATTGATTTGAAAATTGATTCTAAAACTGAATCCCAGTTCTTCTCTTTGTGTTGCATTCATATGCATTCATGCACACAGGACTTAGAATAGCCGGGCCGTTGGGTGTCTACTATATGTAGCAGTGTAGCATTCTAAACAACACCGCTGTGAGAGTCAAGCAGGTAACTAAGTAATAATTAGGCCTACAACTGGGACTGTCCCGAGGGACCCAGAACCCAGGTCCTGGAAAGCTATGTCTGAGACACTATGCTTGCTGATGGTAGAAATACAAAAATTAATATGGAAATAGTTCTTGTCCTCCAGTGTCTAGTAAAACAAATGAGGTATGTATTCAGAAAATCACACAACAGTTTAAAGCATCACACTCACTGTAAGTTGTAAAATGATATAAGGAATTTTAAAAGCTACCCAATTAGTGGAGGTAGTGTCCAAACAAGATCTTAAAAAATAAAAAAGGTTTGATTAATGAATGACAGGGGGAAGTGGGGAAGAAGATGTTTTTTGGAATGAGGAAGTTTCACTGAGTGAGTTTTATGTAAAATGAACCATTGTCCATCCCAGATACTCGGCCCAAAAATCTGAGATTCATCCTTGGTTCATCTTATTTCTGTTATGCTAGATACCCAGTTATTGTCTTGACCAAACTGAGCAAGCAGAAATGCCTCCAAAATACATTTTGAAATCTGCCCTCATCACTTCCTTCTTCACCACTGCCACCGTGGCCCAAAGCACCATCTTCTTTTTGGATAATAGCAGTGATCCTAACTGGCCTCCTCTCCTGACTCTTGTTCCTCCATGGTACATTCTCCACACAAGAGTCAGTGTGAGCTTCTTAGCATACATTAATTAGGTTGGCCACCCTTCAGTGACTCCCCATTGTACCCAGGATAAAAGGAAAAAAAATTCCGTGTTTCTTAATACGATATTCAGACTCTGCCAAGATCTCTGACCTCAGTTCATACTATTCTGCTCCTCACCGAGCTAGTCACACTGGTTTTCTGTCTCCCACCTCCCACCGGATGACCTTTGTGCTTAGCCATCCCTCTGTTGGGAACACGCTTGCCCCAAATCTTCACATTCAGGTCTCAGCTCAAATGTCATTGCACCGAAACCCTGGCCATAAGTCACACCTTGCCTCTGCCTCGACGCTCACCCCTCATTACATCACCCTGTTTTATGAAATGAGTTGTCACTGGAAAGTGCCTGTAATGAGGAAGAAGTGAATAAATATCAGCCACTTGGAGCATTGTTACTTACCCGAAATCGTCTAGTTTAAGTAGTTGATTGGCTGCCTCCGGCCGCCTCCCACTGCCAGACTGGAAGTACCGTGAGAGGTGGGGGTCTTAGCTACCTAATCCTACTCTGCTCCCCACATCTAGAAGAGAGAACAGGCATGCCTTTAGTATCATTGAATGACACATATATATTTGGTGTTTTATATATATATACACACATATATGTGTGTGTTTGTGTGTGTGTATAAAATCTATAATCTATGTATAACAAATTTAAAAGTCATTAAAAAATTCAAGACTGTAGGAAAGGTTACACTTCATATCTTAATGTAGCAGGGATTCCATAGAAGCAGGTGGAGGTGTTAGGTATGTGTATGTGTGTATATACACATGCACATTTCAACACATACACGCACACTGTAACTGTGCAAATATTCTAACTCATGATTAAAATATATATTGTATCTTATCTTTGCCTTCTCCTCCTGTCCCTTCTTCCTACACTTCAACCCTGGAGCTGTAAAATTAATAAAGCACAGAGTTAGGACAATTCCAAGAAAGTTTATAGATAAGATTGAGGCACGAGGGATATCAGCTTACAATGAAGTAACCCATTGTTAATGTACATTTATATAGCACCTTCATTTAGGAAGATCCTAAATTAAGAACACCTGTTGTTCTCAGCTCAAATGCTTTAGCTGGTGTCAGGCCACAGCATTCCATGAGCCAACAAAGAGGGAAAATTAGGGACCAAGATAGTAATACACAGTTCTTCCCACCTCTAGGTACCTGATCATAGTCCTTAAAATGATAAAATCTAGGAGTCTGTAGGTGATAGAACATCATCATAATAAAAATTATGTGGTTTATTATACTTAGCTTTTGAAGAGTAAACATTTAGATAAAAATATATATAGTGAAATGACTTTAAAAACTAAAAACAACCTTTTTTCAGAGATTTTGAGTCAGTGAGATATTTAGGAAGTGCTTTAATGACCAAAAACAATTATAAAAATTTCAGGTTAGTGGATTTTAGTAAAATCTGGTTGAGTGGCAAATAGTTTGCATAAGTATTTACAAAATGTTAGGGAAGGTCAGAGGAGAGTTTGAGATTTTTTTTTCTTTCCTATTTCTGCCTCTAGGAATCTAGTTAGAGAAAGAATGCTTATTAGAAGTATTGAAAGTGTAGCTGAAAGATCCTGGTAAGTCACTTAACTTATCTGGGCCTTAACACCAAATGTATTCTAATATTTTCGGTGGGGGATAATGTTCCATAATCAACCATGTGGACTTTGGCAAATTGTCCTACAGATCTATGTCTTAAAGAACTGTTTTTGACGTTTGGATCCTATCCGTTCCTATCTAGATTGGAATATGAACTGGATATTTATTTGAACTTGTTTATGGATTTTTATGTAACTTGATTCCTACTACATTCTTAATGTCAATAGATCACTAATCAATTTCAAAAACAGCCATTTTACTTTGCTTGAAGTAGAAACAAGTTTTAACAAATGAAATATAGCTTGGCACCTCTTCAAGAGATGGTGCAAGAGCTTCAGCTTCCAGGCTGAATTTTTCTTTCAGCATCCTTCATGACGCGACCCTCTGTTGAACAGTACCTCTGGGTTCTCTGGGTTTCTTATCAACTCTGTGTCTATACACAAGGCAGGATAGGTCCTGATAAATGACTGGACACGTAATGTGATCAGTCAGCCTGTCTGTCACCTATCCATTAGTCATAGATGCATATTTAGAGGAATCTGCACAATCTCATCTCAAGGAATAATTAGTAAGCTGGGAATATCAGATACTTTATATAATTTTTTTCCTGGTTTTTTAGTTCTAACAAGCATATGTTGAGCTTTACCTCTGTTCCCAGAACTATGATAGGTGCTAAAGAAGTAACTTCTCAAAAAGCAGTTATTACCTAGCTGACTATCTAGATCACAGATTCTTAATTCTGGCTTTATTGACATTTTGGGTTGAACAATTCTTTGTGGGAGAGAGGGATACTGTAGTTTGCCTTGTAGGATGTTAGCAACAATTCTGGCCTCTCCTCATTAGATGCCAGAGTTTCTGTCCCCCACCGCCTAGCTGTGACAGCCATAAAAATCTCCAGACACTGACAAATATCTTCCAGAAGGCAAAAATACCCCTGAATGAAAACCACTGCTCTCGACAGACAATTTTGGTCACTGTGGAATGGGCAGTGATTAGAGATTTGTGCAGGCCTTCTCTTTAAAGCACACTGCAAAAGCAAATAGGGAGTCTCCCTATTTGCAGAGTTAGTCTTGCAGGAACAATCAGAGCATCAGAGATTTGAGCTGAAAATTACATGGCTCACTAGGCAAAACCCTTCATTATACAGCTCAATAAAGTCAAATCTCAGAGATGTTCAGAATTGCCTACCTTTATACAACTACCAGCAGCAGGACTAAACCAACCTCTTCTGACTCTCTTTGGGTTCTTCCCATCATAGTTCATTGCTTCTGGATAAAGGAGGCATTGATATTGACAGCACAGTGCTTAGAACTATGACCTCCACCGTTTTCCTTGGGTAACCATTTTGACAAACGCCACTTACGCCAGTTTCCATGATTTAGTCAACTGCCAAGTGATGCCAGGTGGACCTCCTGCCACTGCAATTCTCTCCACTCCATTGAGCACACTTTCAGCTTGCACTCTCCATTTCTTGTCACTCCGATAACCAGGACATGATTTATATTTTTCTCGAAAAGTGGCTAAGTGGAATCTAACTTTGAGCAAAACTTGGCTAGTTTTGAATTTTAATGTAAATAAATCCAAATTGTTCCTTTTTTCAAGCATCTAAATATACTGCAATAAAAATTTTTTAGACTTTTACGTAGAGCTTTGTAAAACATTCTTTTTTTTTTTTTTTTTTTTTTGAGATGGAGTTTCGCTCTTGTTACCCAGGCTGGAGTGCAATGGCGCGATCTCGGCTCACCGCAACCTCCGCCTCCTGGGTTCAGGCAATTCTCCTGCCTCAGCCTCCTGAGTATCTGGGATTACAAGCACGCGCCACCATGCCCAGCTAATTTTTTGTATTAGTAGAGACGGGGTTTCACCATGTTGACCAGGATGGTCTCGATCTCTTGACCTCGTGATCCACCTGCCTCGGCCTCCCAAAGTGCTGAGATTACCGGCTTGAGCCACCGCGCCCGGCCTGTAAAACATTCTTATACTTCAAAATATTGGTAATAAAAGAGTAACATGCCATTTTTATTAAGCATCTACTAGCTTCAAGGCATAATGCTACTTCTGTAGAAAAAAAAAAAAGAAATTTTATGAAACAGATACTACAGATACTAAGGAAGTGATGCATAAATAAATCAAACTAAAGCGATTGTTAGAAGGTGACTTTACCATGACCCCACAGGTGAAGCACTCAGAGAGTGAAGAGAAGGAAAAGAGAAAATAGAAAGCAAACATTCATCAAGAGCACATTATGCCAGGCAGCAGGCTCAGCACTGTACGGACACTACCTTGTAGTCCTGAGATTTGAAATGTGCATCACTTCCCACATTTACAGAAAATTGCAGTGAAAACAGTGCAAGTGAAGGCATGCCAAAAGGAAAGCAAAGCAAACAAATAAAAATTTCCATTTTATTTTATTTTTATTTATTTGTTTAGAGACTTTGTCTTTGTCACCCAGGCTAGAGTGCAGTGGTGCAATCATAGCTTACTGCAGCCTCGAACTCCTGGCCTCAAGTGATCCTCCTGCTTCAGCCTCCCAAGGAGCTGGGACTACAGGCATGAGCCACCAAAAATTTCAACTTCATTACATCAGAAAATGGGTGAAGGGGAGAAGTTTTATATAAGGTGGGAGTAGAGAGCCAAATCTCATGAAACATTGATTCAATAGATATGAACAAAAGAATAAACATTTGATTGGGGCCAGTTCATAGAGAACCTTGAATGTGAAGCAAGACATTTGAACTTCATTTGTTAGCAAGGACAGTGGAGGATTTGTCATCAATCGAAGGGGACGTGATCGGAGTTGTACAACTTGTCATTCTTCTCCTAAGTCACTCTGTGGATATACAGGTAGAACGCTCTGCTGTAAGATTAAAGATAACTCAAGTATGTTGGGAAGGTCAGAAGGTTAGCATTGTCATCATGCTTATGAATGGATAGAAGAGCATGTGTTTGTTTGTTTGTTTTAGATAAGGTCTTAGCAATGTAGTCAGAGAGAAGTGACGTATTCCCAAGAGGTATGTACCACTGGGTCTAGAAAGGTGAGTTCACTCCTGAGTCATGGGCTGTCTCAAAGCACAGCCCATAGAGGGGCAGCATCAGTGTCATGGGGAAACTTGTTAAAAAGATAAATTCTTAGGCCCTATCCCAGACCTTTTCAATCAGAAATTCTGGTTGTTGGGACCCCCAGTTGATTCTGTCACATTCTCAGGTTTGAGAGCTGCTGTTCTAAAGTAACTTAATGTAAACAAAAAAATATCTGCTCTTTCTCCCCAGATGGAAAAAAGAAAACTTAGTCAGCCTGCCCTTTGAAAAACAGAAAGAGAAAAATGTAAACCATTGCCATAATAAACCTAGACAAAGAACCATGCACAGAGTTTGAATTAGGCTTAGTTTAAGATAAAACCTAATCATGACTAGTAAAATGAATGGAATTCAGTCTTCAGTTGCCTTAGTGTATTTTCTTATGGCTGTGAGAGGGCAAACATCCGATCTGAAAACCTGATTTAAATCCATAGAAGGAGTAAAGTAGATTGTACTTCTTTGATTTCAAAATGTGAATTCATTAAATCTAAGAAAATTGTTATAAGACCTGTGGAGATAAATAGGATAAAGATCTATAACCAAAGGAATTACGATAAAACTAAAGTCCATTTCAGTGGTACTCTCTGAACACCAAAACTCCATTTCCATTTTAGCTAAAGCCTGGGGTGGAGCAGGGGGAGCTGCATTGAAAAGTATTTGGGCTGGGCACAGTGGCTCACGCGTGTAATCCCAGCACTTCGGGAGGCCAAGGCGGGCAGATCACCTGAGGTAAGGAGTTTGAGACCAGCCTGACTAACATGGAGAAACCCCATCTCTACTAAAAATATAAAAGTAACTGGGCATGGTGGCATGCTCCTATAATCCCAGCTACTTGGGAAGCTGAGGCAAGAGAATCACCTGAACCCGGGAGACAGAGGTTGCAGTGAGCCAAGATCGAGCCATTGCACTCCAGCCTGGGTAACAAGAGTGAAACTCCATCTCAAAAAAAAAAAAAAGAAAAATATTTGAACTTGAGTATTACACATATTTTTTCTGCTCAGAGATGACTTCATCATCTTCCACTGCAGTTCAAAATGATTGACTTCAGTTCAGTCATGTCCGTATTTACACTGAACGACACGTGACTATCAAGGAAGGCTTACCCTATGTATGATAGAATACTTCATGAAGTTGTGCATTTTCTGAATTTAACACTTACATTATTAAAAATAGTATTAGTGAGAAAAATATACATATGAGATATACAGTATGTGTATATGTACATAAATATACATACCAACAATAAGAGAAATAGTATGGAATTGGAATAAAGTTTAGGGTAAAACTAGATGTTTCCAATTATATGTAGATATTTTCATTCTGATTCAAGTAGTGCCACTGAAGTGTCTAGACTTTTCTAGCAATCTCTCCAGCCACAGGTCTAAGGTATTAAATAACTACCCTCATCCCAAACTGAGAGTGACTCATTTGAACAGCTCCTGTTCAACGCTTACAAAGGGAACTGCTTAAAATGGGTCATCCTGTATTAAACCATGAAATAAACTCCCAAGGGAATTTGGAAGCCATCCAAGGGGTTGTGTAATTTGACAGTGAAAAGGGAAAAAACTACAAAGTACACTATAGGAAGGAAAGCTTCTCCAAAGGAAAAAAAGAGAGAACTAAGAAATATTTTACCAAGCAATAGTTTAAATCCTATATTTAAATTAAATACCTAATTTAAATATAGGAATAACTTTAGGAAAGGAAGTATCTTTGGTTATCCAAGGTGCATGGTCTGTAGATGCTCAGATCTTGAGCCTCATTTGACCATGCTTCTTTGCAACTATTCTTTGAATCTCCTTGATAAACACCAGTGATAGTTCCAGGCTAGAGCTAATGGCCAGGATAGGGGACTCAGACTACTGAAGTAGAAGAATACAAATAAGTCTACTATGAGGCATATTTCTTTGTGCCTTGGAGAGAGTTTACAAGGCCATGTCACTAAGGAAAGGGTGCTTGATAAATACATTTTGATAAATTGAATCATACTCTTTAATTAACTTACTTTAAACTTTCAAAATTGTATTCCAGAGAAGGAAAAAACTTCCTAAGTAATATAATTCATATTGTCACAATATTCTCCAAGAAAATATCAGCCACCTGCTAGACATGAGAATATATCCACTGCATATATAGCCAGTTGAACATTGAAACTTCATGTTATTTCTGTTCACACAGGGTCCATTAACTATCTACCCACTCTTTGACAAGTTGTCCTTAAACTTTTGAACTCCAATATTTCCCAAAGTTTTTACATTCTAATTTCAAAAATTTGTCACATTTTTCCAACCTGATAATGGTTGAACTCTCAAGATTCATAGGTTTAAAAAAAAGGCAAAAAATCCAAAGTAGTTGGTAATGCTACTAAATTGATTTGTATTTTATGAATCTCAATCGTATTTGTGTAGGCTTGAAAAATATTTGTCAAATACAACTATACATTTTTATGGTTTGCATATGGATTCCTAGACTATTACAATAAATCCAAAAGCTCCTGATTCAAATTTGTATATTACCGTACCAATGCATGAGACAATTAGTGCCATTTAAAATGATGCTGAATTTAACTCTGTAGCCAGGGTCAATTTTCCCCACCTCCTTTACTATATTACATGGTAGAAACATGGTCTGCTCCCTGATGGGCATTTTGGAAACTTGAGATTCAAAAGAGAGTTAAGGCGGGGTGCAGTGGCTCACACCTGTAATCCCAGCATTTTGGGAGGCCAAGGCAGGCAGATCACCTGAGGTCAGGAGTTTGAGACTAGCCCGACCAACATGGTCAAACCCTATCTCTACCAAAAATACAAAACTTAGCTGGGTGTAGTGACAGGTGCCTGTAATCCTAGCTACTCAGGAGGCTGAAGCAGGAGAATCACTTAAACCTGGGAGGTGGAGGTTGCCGTGAGCTGAGATCATGCCTCTACACTCCAGCCTGGGTGACAGAGCAAGACTTCCTCTCAAAAAAAAAAAGAAGAGAACCTTCCTGCCGCCGCGTTCGCACCTCGCTGCTCCAGCCTCTGGGGCGCATTCCAGCCTTCCAGCCTGCGACCAGCAGAGAAAAAAAATTACATATATTTTTTTGCCCCGTACATACCTTGAGGCGAGCAAAAAAATTAAATTTTAACCATGAGGGAAATCGTGCATATCCAGGCCGGTCAGTGTGGCAACCAGATAGGTGCCAAGTTCTGGGAGGTGATCAGTGATGAACATGGCATCGACCCCACTGGCACCTACCACGGGGACAGCGACCTGCAGCTGGACCGCATCTCCGTGTACTACAATGAAGCCACAGGTGGCAAATATGTTCCTCGTGCCATCCTGGTGGATCTAGAACCTGGGACCATGGACTCTGTTCGCTCAGGTCCTTTTGGCCAGATCTTTAGACCAGACAACTTTGTTTTTGGTCAGTCTGGGGCAGGCAACAACTGGGCCAAAGGCCACTACACAGAAGGGGCCGAGCTGGTTGATTCTGTCCTGGATGTGGTCCGCAAGGAGGCCGAGAGCTGTGACTGCCTTCAGGGCTTCCAGCTGACCCACTCACTGGGCGGGGGCACAGGCTCTGGAATGGGCACTCTCCTTATCAGCAAGATCCGAGAAGAGTACCCTGATTGCATCATGAACACCTTCAGTGTGGTGCCTTCACCCAAAGTGTCTGATACCGTGGTCGAGCCCTACAATGCCACCCTCTCCGTCCATCAGTTGGTAGAGAACACTGATGAGACCTATTGCATTGACAACGAGGCCCTCTATGACATCTGCTTCCGCACTCTGAAGCTGACCACACCAACCTACGGGGATCTGAACCACCTCGTCTCAGCCACCATGAGCGGTGTCACCACCTGCCTCCGCTTCCCTGGCCAGCTCAATGCTGACCTCCGCAAGTTAGCAGTTAACATGGTCCCCTTCCCACGTCTCCATTTCTTTATGCCTGGCTTTGCCCCTCTCACCAGCCGTGGAAGCCAGCAGTATCGAGCTCTCACAGTGCCCGAACTCACCCAGCAGGTCTTCGATGCCAAGAACATGATGGCTGCCTGTGACCCCCGCCACGGCCGATACCTCACCGTGGCTGCTGTCTTCCGTGGTCGGATGTCCATGAAGGAGGTCGATGAGCAGATGCTTAACGTGCAGAACAAGAACAGCAGCTACTTTGTGGAATGGATCCCCAACAACGTCAAGACAGCTGTCTGTGATATCCCACCTCGTGGCCTCAAGATGGCAGTCACCTTCATCGGCAACAGCACAGCCATCCAGGAGCTCTTCAAGCGCATCTCGGAGCAGTTCACTGCCATGTTCCGCCGGAAGGCCTTCCTCCATTGGTACACAGGCGAGGGCATGGACGAGATGGAGTTCACCGAGGCTGAGAGCAACATGAACGACCTCGTCTCTGAGTATCAGCAGTACCAGGATGCCACCGCAGAAGAGGAGGAGGATTTCGGTGAGGAGGCCGAAGAGGAGGCCTAAGGCAGAGCCCCCATCACCTCAGGCTTCTCAGTTCCCTTAGCTGTCTTACTCAACTGCCCTTTTCCTCTCCCTCAGAATTTGTGTTTGCTGCCTCTTATCTTTTTTTTTTTTTTTTTTTTTTTTTTATCTTCTGGGGGGTCTAGAATAGTGCCTGGCACATAGTAGGCGCTCAATAAATACTTGTTTGTTGAATGTCTCCTCTCTCTTTCCACTCTGGGAAACCTAGGTTTCTGCCATTCTGGGTGACCCTGTATTTCCTTCTGGTGCCCATTCCTTCCATCTGTCCAGTTAATATTCCCCTTTTAAAAATTTCCAAGAAGCTGGGTCTCATCCAGATCCCGTTTAGAACCAACCAGGTGTTGAAAACATATGTAGATAATGGCAACCATCCTAAGTGCAAAGTAGAAATGGTAGAAGGTAGTGCGGTAGAAGTCACTGTAAGGAAGGGGATGGGATTTTCCATTCTGAAAGTTTTGGAGAGGGAAATCCAAGCTATTAAAAGAAGTCATTAATTTCTAGGTATTTCCATTTCCCATCTCAGCTTCAAGGGAGGTGTTAGCAGTATTATTTCCATTTTCGATCTCCTTCCATGCTCTACCTTTTGGAGGGGTCTGCCTCACTCTGTCAAGTGGAATCCTTCCCTCTCCAACTCTACCTCCCTCACTCATTAAACTCCTTTCCCTTGATCAGAGAGAGGGATCACGGGGGGAAAGAGACCAGCCTTGGTCCCTAAGCCTCCAGAAATGTCCTAACCCCCACCTTTTCTTGTCCCCGAAAAGGAATTAACATCCCTATGTGGAATGATGTATACTGCCACATCAGTGTTTTGAGTCAATGCCCAGAGGAGAGGGAGACCCTCCATCTTTTT
Organism: Aotus nancymaae; assembly: GCF_030222135.1. Taxonomy (NCBI): domain Eukaryota; kingdom Metazoa; phylum Chordata; class Mammalia; order Primates; family Aotidae; genus Aotus; species Aotus nancymaae. The sequence continues at coordinate 10,224,956 of NW_026988450.1, read as the reverse complement.
TGCAACATCTCATATCTTTTGCTGTTGCTTCCCCACTACACACCTGATTTTGTTCTATCCTACATTTGAGATTTCTATTTTGTGTTGAACTTGCTGCTTTTTTTCATATTGAAAAGATAGATAACATTTCCCCAAGAGCCAAAAATAAATGGGAATTGAAAAAAAAAAAAAAAAAAAAAGAAAGAGAGAGAAAGAATTAAGAGACATATTCAGTGTTTCTCAAACATTAAATTTTTGTAAATCATTGGAATTGTACTGAAAATGTAGATGTTGATTCAGCAAGTCTAGGAGGTTAGGCCTAGGTTGCTGGTACAGGATCCACTTTTTTCTTTTTTTTCATTTACAATAGTTTTATTGTCCTTAGTTTTTAAGGCTAATAATAAAAAATTATTTTTATAGAAATATGCTTCTAAATATTATTCGGTGATGATAGGTTTTAGAAGTTTCAGATTCTTATGTTGTACCTTAAAGGTTAGGATACTATTTGTGAAAGCTAAACATGAATTTCTGTTATCACATATATATATATATTTTTGAGACTGAGTCTTGCTCTGTTGCCCAGGCTGGAGTGCAGTGGTGTGATCTTCGCTTACTGCAACCTTCGCCTCCCAGGTTTAACCAATTCCCCTGCCTCAGTGTCCCAAGTAGCTGGGACTACAGGCGTGCGCCACCACACCCAGCTTTTTATTATTATTATTTTTGTACATACAAATCACCAAGTGGTCTTGTTTAAATGCATATTCTGACTCAGCAGGTATGGAATGGGGGCTGATATTCTGTATTTTTATTTATTCATTTATTTTTATTTTTAATTTATTTAATTTTAATTTCTGGGATACATGTGCAGGACGTGCAGGCTTGTTACATAAGCAAGAGTGTGTTATGGTGGTTTGCTGCATCTATCAACCCAACACCTGGGTGTGAAGCCTCACATGTGTTAGCTTTTTCGAATAGCAAGAAGACTTGTATTGTCAAACCTGAGTGCTCATCAGAAGGCAAAGTGCCCTGGGATCTACCTCAATGACATTGGGTCAAATTGTTCAAAAACTAGTATTTTCAAAAAATTCCCTACGTAATTCTGATGTGCGACCAGAGTTGAAAACCGTGAAACTACGGTGTTTCTGTGTTCCCTGAAAGCTCACTAATCCCCAAACCCACTAGCTCTTAAAAGGGAATATAGCCAATGTCATTCCATTAAGAAACTCTAGAAAACCGAATGATTAAAACAAGAGAAAAAGCTATAGGTGGTTTTCAACTTCGTATAAGAAAATACTTTGTATAAAGTAGAGCTGCCCATGCCTTAAGCAGGCAGTATTATTGGACTCTAAATTTTTGTCCCTAGAGACAGATTGAGACCAGAGAACTCTTCATCAGAAATACATAAATAAGGTGTTCTGGTTAATTCATTCAATAAATGAATGTTGTATGTTCCAGGGGCTAAGCTAGACAATGGCCCTTGTGATAATCAATAAATGATACAATAGTCCTTGCCTTTAATATCAGACAAGGAGACACAAAAATATTAAAACATGTTATGATCATTGCTTTGGAGGAAGTATAAACAAATTGCTTAAGAAACATAGAGGAAGTTCCTCATTCATCAGCCAACAGTATTCAAGAATGCCTTTCGAGGAACTTTCAAATCTGAGGTTTGTAGAACTTAAAAGAGTAAAACCAAGAGAAACATGCAGGGTCAGTTTTCAAGGCATGGGGAGCAGCATGGTTGGAGAAAGGCACAGAGTTAAGAATGGCAGGTTTGGGAAATGAGAGGCGAGAAGGCATCAGGTGCATGACAGGAAAAGAGTTCAGCCGGTGGGCACGTGTCCCATCCTAAAGTGCCTGTGTGCCATGTTTAGAGTGTGTGGGCTGGGTTATGTGTAAAAGCCTGAAAGTGCTGACATCTAGATTCCCCATCTGTGCTAGTGCTGTACAGTTCTACTATGAAGGATTTTAGACCATAAAATTGTCTCACCTTTAACAAATCATGATTGCTCTTGAGAGGTAGACGTTTGCATGAGGGGAACAAAACACACTGGGGCCTGTGGTGGAAGCTCTGGGGAGGGAGAGAGAGCATCAGGAAGAATAGCTAATGGATGTCGGGCTTAATACCAAGGTGAAGGATTGATCTGTGCAGCAACCACTATGGCACATGTAATTAATGCCAATTAATTGTTGGCATTATTTATACCAATTTGAAATAGTCTAATGGTCTATGAGACAGCCTCACTGATACTGGAATAGGAGGAAGGATGTGGGGTCCAATTCAGCCTCTGATCCTAAAAAAATTGTATGTGTCTTCATGTTTGAAAACAACATTCCTGGTGCTTCTTTTTAAGTGAATTCACAGATTTTTTTTTTTTGGAGACAGGGTCTCCCTCTGTATCCCAAGCTGGAGTGCAATGGTGCAATCTCAGCTTACTGCAACCTCTGCCTCCTGGGTTCAAGAGATTCTTCCGCTTCAGCCACCTGAGTAGCTGGGATTATAGGTGCATGCCACCACAGCTCAGTTAATTTTTGCATTTTTAGTAGAGACAGGATTTCACCATGTCAGGCTGGTCTTGAACTCCCAACCTCAGGAGATCCCCCTGAATCCTATAATTATAACTCCCAGAATGGGTAAAATAACAAGTATTGTCATCCATAAACATCTCAGTTCAAATATATAGACCAAATTATCAAGTCCAATGGACCCTCAAAGGACAGGACACATTTGATGTACATTCTGTGTTTGGGACATTTCTAGGGGACTTACTTCTATGTGGACGACCCTAATAGAAATGGAACCACCAAGTGCCTTGGATGTAGGTGGCAAAAAAAAATACAGGAGGGTTTGAGAAGTCAGAGGAACCTTAGGGAAATCAATTAACTAATCTTTTCCCTCCTAGGTTCCAGCAGCTTGGTCCTACTTGAATCTGTAGAGGATTCCTAAGCCTTGAATGTCAGAATATAATTATGAAAAGAGATTTAGATTTTCATTGCTACAGACTGAAGGAATTTCATGATATCCAAGACAATCAGAAACAGTGTTGCCAGAACAGCCAGAAACTGTTGGTTTTATTCATAATCTCATGCCAGGAGAGAGAGGGACATAAGCAAATATTTTTATATTTTGAAAGGGATGTTTTATTTTATAACATCTTGAAGGAAAGAAAGCAAACAAGCCTGGCTAATGCCTTTTTAAAAGAGAATATGTTTTTCCTAGTTAACGACAAAGATTTCACTGAGATGGAGAAAAAAAATGTAGCGTTTATAAAAATGTTGATGTAGATATAATTAGATCCATTTTAGGACCAAAAGTTTTATGCAGAAACTGACAGAAGGATACACAATAATTATAGTTTCCTGACAAGCTGAATAGAGTTTTCTTTTTTTATCTTATGGTTTTAAAAAACCAAACTGTAAATAAATATGCAGTTTGACAGATTGTAATTGCGATCAGCAAGGCATCTTTTCATTTAATCAGATGGTGTTATTAAAATGGGGTTACAATTAAACATTTTATAATGTGACGTAGAACTCCATTAAAATTCTTCAGCAAACAGCAATTTACATCTGATGCTTCAGCATCCCTTTTCTATTTGCAGAAATGTTATTGGCTGTGACCTTCCATTGGATGGGTCTCTTTTATTTTTTATTTTTTCTTCTTACTTTGATGAATGATATTGAGCAGCCACTGTCTTTTTCTTCTTGCACAACTAATATACTAGTTTTGTACATTCTTGAATTGTGGCCCTTATAGTAGATGTGCTGGACCAAACAGAATGTTTAAAAAAAGTATGTTTACTTGACAGGAAATTCATTTTTCTCTGTTTATATAATAGTCATCCCCATCAACTTCAAATTAATATTGAACTTACAGTTAAATTTGTTTCAGGGAAAGATTAATAGGAAGCTTTTGCAAAGTGTAAATATCAGTTAATATTTTATATTCCTAGAAAAGTACATCCTTAAACAAAGAATGAAAAGGTGTGAAATTGGATTTGACAGTAATTAAAAGGAAAATGGTCTCACAATGCTGGCAGGGTGAAATTATGAGATGCTTTACTGTTCTTGCTCAGAATCTTTGGCATGATTGTGACAATGCATCGCCGATCTTCATAAGGAACGTTCAGAAATATGACTAAACATTGCCATAGTATCAAAATCGAATGATTGGATAATGAAACATAATGGAAAAGGGAATCCAAATTGTAACTCTACACTTCCATCAGTATAAAGGAATAATACAAGCATGCTACACGTTATGAACTCTAACTGTGCAATCACTGAAAATCTGTCCCTATAAAGAAGTTGGATTGATTTACAGCACAAAAAGTAAATTCAGCAAAGCCTATGGAAGGACTTTTCAGCCTAGTGTTGACCGAAAATTCCCTACCTGTGCATCTTATCCAGCCAAGGAGACAGTTTCCTGGTAATGACCATGGTCACTCTCTGACAGCATAAGTATTGGAAGTATTTTCCATTTCCAAAACAAAGCAAACTTCTCTAGGAAACTATAATTAAAGATTTTTTTTTTCCAAAGGACACCTTTCAAGTTAGAAAATGTTCGAATGGTAAACATTGCCTGTTGAAATGAGATCTTTCAAGGAGAAAATATTTAGGAAAGTAAGTCATTTGGTTAATGAATATAATTGTCCCTCTGTGGGAATGAAATAAAATAATTTCATATTATTCAAGGGCCAATTGTCTACTTTTGTGTATATAGATATTTTATTTCTCATTCATCTGTTGCCTGACTTTTAGCCAGTTCATCGTCTTATCACTTATCATGAGGCACCACTTTGACAGGGCATAAAGGATTTGAAAGTCAGACTTTTCAGTTCTTCCTGAGCTGGCCTTGTTGATCATTTAGTCAATTCCATTCCCATTCGACAGATGGAGAAGAAGCCCCAATACTGGAAAGTTAAATGATTATACAGTCAATTTATGTGCTAACAAGAATGAGGACCAGATGCATTCCCTGAGCCATGTTCTGTTACCTCTGCAGCGTGCTCTCCCCATACATTCAGATTTGGCTATTTTATTTTCATTCATCCATTCAATAAATATATTTTGAGCTCCTACTATGTGGCAGGCATGTGAAAGTCATAGTGAGCTTGTTAAAGTTTTGATTATAATTCATTACCAGCTAATGCCATGTGGGAAAAAAAAAAAAAGGTAGACAATGGGATCATTACCATGTTTAGGCCCCTGCTGCTACTGCTTAAGAGTAAAAAATAAATAAATAAAAGTGATTGCTGGAGTATAGGTATTATTTCTGAGATGTTCAGGAATACAGGGTAGAGCTTGTCATCTTGGGTCAGTAAAACACCAGTGAATGTCCTTTTTCAGAGACTATCAGAGCTCAACTACAGGTGGGATTGGTCCTCGAATCCCCATAGTCTGTGGAAGTAGTGAAATAATAAATGTGAAAGTGCTTCCTTTGTAACATGAAAAATCCTTAAATAATCTAACAGCAAATATTTATTGTACCCCCACTGGAAACTAGGTTCTGTGCTTTAGCATCACATAGAAGTCATTAAAAAAATATATATATATAGGCTGTCTCTACAATCACAGTGTTTACAGACAAGCAAGAAAGATGGCACAAAAAAGTCACACATTTAACAATGTAGAAGCATTTTGTAAATTTTTATTCCACTCTGAAGAATTCTGTGGACCCAGAACTTTAGTATCTTTCGTAGCAAAACCATTCAAATCAATGTATTTGAACATTTTTCTCATTGGAACATACCATGAATCTTTTTAAAAAAACATGATCTGAGCCTCATTTTCCAAATATCTAATCTTTCTTAATTGCTAAAGTAAGGTTTTGGTATTACTTGTATGGTTCATTTTAATACTGTTTGCTCATCTAACCTCTACCAGGAATAAGATAATCCATTTTATTAGAAATGCATATATGGCACACAGTAGCGCAGAAGAAAGAGCCCTGGGAGATCAGGCTGGGGTGCAGGGTTAAGAGTTCTGGATCTGATATTATATATTTCTGTAACTTTGGGCCATTCATTAATATCTCTAAGCCCACGTAATAAGCCCTGGATATATGTTAACTCATTAGCAATTCAGTTTTCTACCTCAAAGGAAGGATGCCAAACCAGGGGAATCCCTGAGGTCACCTCCTGTTCGAAAATTCTATATTTACCATGTACCCTCAATTCAGTGAGACTTTTAGTAGTGTAAATATTAGCCAATATTCAAAAAGATCCCTTATTAAACTTGGAAAGCAAAGATGAATATTCCTGGAATTGATGGAACACCCGAGCCCAATTCTAAATGCCATTGGGGGCAAAAATGCAGCAGCTGTTTAGCAGTGCAGAGAAAAGCTATATCTGAATTTTGGACGAGAAGTGAAAAATACCTTATCCAGTTGAAACTACACAGGGAAATTAAATAGGATATAATTACATAGTTGGAATTTGTCCAGAAGCTTTTGACTAACCCGCCTCCTTCTGCAAGAACTACATTTACCCTGGGATTTTTAATGATGGCATATGATCAAGGCCCTCAATTTTAACATTCAACCTAAAACAACAGAGTCCAGTACACATTTGTAATATCATAAACTCCCTTAACGCCCATCTTAGAACATTTGTTTAACTGTGTTCAACATCACCGGTTCTTACAAAATCATGTCTTCTCTCCAGGGTCTGTGTTAATTCTGCAGTTTTTAGTTTCTGTGATCAGTGCCTGAAATGGACCAAATGAATCCTATTTGCTCAGTCAGTGCTTCTTGAAAAAGGTGATGCTCCGTTGGAAGACTTTTTTAATGGTAAACAGTATTGTTTTTATTTAGGGCAACTATTCTCATTTTCATGATTCAGGCTGGGCTGCCAACCAGCATTTAGGGAGAGTGCAGAGGGTAGTACGAAGTCATTCTAAGGCTTTGTAATAGGGATGACATTTACAAGAACTGGTAGAGCTAGCATTATTCTACACAAGTAGATACTGAGTAGCATTCATAGGAGTTCGTTTAAAAAATTGCTAGATTTTCAAACACAAAGGATGTTCAGCACTTTTTAAGGTATAAGGGTGGAATGAGGAAGAAACAAAGAACCACATATCACTGTGAAGTGGCAGGTGTAGTTCAAACAGCTTTTGAAAGAAACACGAATTTAAATAATCCAGGTAACCAGAAAGAGAAAGATTTAGATCCCATTTTTGACAAAATAACATGATCGACTAACTCATTTTTCCAGAAAACTTATAAGATTCATCTTTGTCATAAAAGTTCCATGATGCAAAATGCAAACTAGGCAAAACCCAAGTTCTAGATTTTGAGATGCCTCCAGATTTGACATTATTTTCTGAGTCTCAAATGAGATGCTTCCCTTGCCAGCACTCAATTTCCAGAGATTTCGATAGGTTTGCATGAGCCAAATAATTCTCCTGTGTAACCCCCCAACCCCAGCAACTGGCACCAATTTAGAACTGCTGACTTGGATCACCATGCCGATGATGGATTGAATTGTTCATTTTTCACTCATGCACAAAGATAGAGGCATTGTTGTTGTTCTTCAGTTCAGAAATTGATGGTGACCAGTAAGTAAATGCAGTAAGGAAGAGTGAAATGTGATTTCTATCAGATGAAGGCTGTAACTTTTGCATTGAAAGGAATATATGCACCAAGTTAAGGTAAAAGGGGGAAGAAAAGCATACTCATTGTAATGATGGTTTCCTCAGTTTGAAATCACAGATATATGTTTTAATGCAATGAGATAGATATAGAAACATTTATAAGATATGGAGATATAATACCAGTATCAAGAAAATGAAAATAATGCTTAAATTAAACCAGAAATAGTGTGCTACACAATAAATAATAATCATATGTTAATATGCAATAGCTTACCCATCGGACAACGACGTGGAAGATATCCACGGTGTATTCCCAATCTTATTCTATAAAACTTGGACACATGAATGTCACTAGTATACCTATACCATTTTGTAAAGTCTGTCCAGGCTACTTTAAAGCTTGCAGTGTATTCTGTCTATTGTATTTTTACATTTCAACTTGTGTGTACCACATATTTATAAACCATCCTGATCAAGCTTGAACCGGCTTGATTACTTTTGATTTGTGCTGTAAGATTTCTTCGTTCTTACTGGAAATTTCAAGACATTTTACTCTAAACCTATTCTTTCTTTCTTTAGATTTATTTACTACCTTTAGAAGTAGAGAAGTCCAATTTCAATCATGTTTGAAATAACTCATTTTAGGCAAGTACGTGCTGCTCTGCTTACAAAACATATATGAGTGGAATATGCAATTACTACAACTCAGTTTCCTGCCACAGAAACATTTCAGCAATACAGCATTACAGAAATAGAATGACATGCATAATGAAAGATTTCAAGATTCACCCAAGGCATTTATTCTCTTCACCTTAATGTTCTCAGCAGTAGCAGAGTATCCATTAAAAGGTACTATGAATTATGGTTGCCTAGCAACTGGAAGGAGCTTGTAACAGCACCAAAGAATGAAATGGCTGGTTGATAAAATGAATTTTCTCTGAGCATTAGCCTGTTGAAACTGCCTTTTCTTGTGGAACATAAAGTGCATTTATTTGTCTCATGCATTTTTTATTAGAAAATTATTTGAGTTCCAGGGACTTGAATCGTTTTGCTACAGGAGATATTTGATTTTAATGTGTTGTACTAAAATAAGTAATAAAAGACACTTTATTCAAAGCAAAGTCACCAAACAATCCTATGTGGATTTTTGAAGGAAGAAATAAAATATTTGATAAGCTATTCTATTACTGGTTTCTAATTAAGAATGGCCTTAGATAGAATTGAAAATTTGACTGACGCTGGACAAGGTATAGGGTTAAACAGTGTATTCTTTTTAGTTTGGTGAACTATAGAAGCATTCTGTTGACAATGAAATGCAAGAGAAGAATGGACTTTAAAAATCTTCCTCTGCTATGTTTAAAAATTCATTTCAATAAAGGTCTCAATATTTACCAAAAAAACCTCTACCAACTGTAGATGATCTTTATTTTACCTTAATTTTATTCTTCTAAACATCTTCATCTTAGTATGCTGCCCATTTGGAGAAATACATATATTTCACTGTCATTCCTAGACTTTCTTTATTTGCAGTGATTAAATTATGGCCTATATAGTCTTGCCTTGCAGGTCCCTTGCCCCAAGAAATACACTCAGATGACATGAATAGATGGTGTCAGCAACTACTAAAAGTACATTTTTGAAATTGTTATATTGTATGAGCATTTTTTCATTTAAAGTAAATCAGATCTTCTGTGTAGGTTCATGGAAACTAAACAACCAAAGCTTGAAAAAGCAGTTAAAAACAGCTTAAAGTAGAAATGATTAAAATGGGAGTTGATATATTCATTTATGGGTTTTTTTGGCTACTCATCTTCTATACTTTGATATTATTATATAGATTTCTACAATGTTTCATATATTTTATCTTGCTATGCAAAAGATGATATTATATGTATTCATCTACTTGTGTGTATAGAGATTGCATTATATAAATGCCAGGCATACATTTTAAATAACCATTTTGTATAATATGTTGATTATGAATGATTCATTTTCATAATAACATGTGCTCTGGTTGAAAAAAATAGTTATATTGGGCTAGTGTTTATTTCACTGGGTGAATAGGAGATACTTCTTTGTTCTTAAGGAAATTTTTGGTATATACTTCTTTGTTCATAAGGAAATAATTTGCCAGAGCAAGTTAGTTCAAAGAGGAAGGGTCAAATGGGAATGTTAGTGATCACTGCAAATGGAAGAACTTCATACAGAATTACCTATATAGATAGCAACAAAAGGACTGTCTCCTGAAATGATCATCTAGGCACTATCTTAGAGTCCAACTAAAAAAATAAAACAGCATTGAAAATATATTTGTTAAAACAGATCCACATGGGCAAACAGTTTTGTAATTTCAGGTAATAACACTCACTTATAGTTTTTTCCCTGGAGTGTGAATTGATCCTCACTTCAGTATGGATATTTAGCTTTTCTCATAGTATTCCTTTAAATAAAATTAGGATAGTTGTTCCTGTTGAATATCCCTAATCTGAAAATCCAGAATCAAAAATGTTCCAGGAGCATTTCTTTTGAGTGTTGTTTCAGCACTCAAGAAGTTTAGGATTTCAGAGCATTTTGTATTTCAGTTTTTCTGGTTAGAGATGCCGAACCTGGTAAGTATAATGCAAATATTCCAAAATTCAAAAATAAAAGTCAGAAATTTGAAACACTTCTGGTAACCAACATTTTGGACCAGGGATAATCTACCTGTATTCCCCTTTTTGTTAATTCCATAGTTGACACAGCCTTCTCATTTCAAGGTGGAGAAGTTCTCATGTGAGCACTCTATCACAATCGTGTGAGAGACTCCAATATCGTTTTGCTTGAGCAAGTCTCAAAGCACTTATCAAAAGAGAGAGAATTTATATTTTTTTAAAATACTGGTGTCTAAGTCACAGATTTTGGCCAAAAATGGAAAAATGAGAGTGACTATCTATATTGATTGTTAGCACTTTTCCTAAAACAGTTGTCTGCAAGGGCTAATTTTCCCTGCTAAAGAATACGAAGTTCATACAATTGCTAGCCAGTTAGTAGAAAGCAGGAAAGTAGAGCTGAGAAATGATTATGTTAGCCTGTACCTTACAGCTCTTTATCACTTACAAAGAACTTTCATGTACATGATTGTGTTAGATTTTTACAACCACTCTGTCCTGTAAGTAGGACTAGGAGCTACCATTAACGAAGGCAGAGTTTACTGGAAAGAGCCCTGGATCTGGAGTAATGAGACCAGGGCAGGGCTGCACCCTGTTTATGCCTCCTCAGCCAAGGTACTGGACTTTCAGAGCCTTGATTTCCTTTAAAGGGAATGATATTGCCTACCTCAAAGAGTAAACTACAAGAATAAATTTGTAAAAGCACCTCCATTTAATAGATGCTTAATACATAAGAATAGAATCTAAGTAGAAATAATCAATTTGCAACATGGAGCCTTGGAGATACAACTGATTTCCCAAGACACAGAAGGGGTTGACCTCCTCTAAATCCCAGTCAGTGTGCTCGTGGGATTCCACCCCTACAGTTTCCATTGCAAAGGAAGCATGCAACTCTCTTCGCCTGAGAAGTAACTGGGTTGGGAAGTAAACGGACAACTTGGACTCAAGCAAAAGTGTGAGCACAAATACTCTGTCATTCACTGGTTTGGGCCCAATACTTCCTGTATCTTCTGTGCCAAAACCCTGCTCTTGCGCCCACTGCTTATATCTCCTGAAGCTTTTTGGCATGATGCTCTGCTACCAGATCACAACTTCCTCAAACTGAGAAACAGCATGAGTTGCTTCCCCAAACTGGTTATTTTATAGAACAAATTTTGCTTTGATCTTTAATGCATTAGCAGTTATATTACTAAAGTTAATTATAACCCATTGGGACGAAAATGTATAGTTTTAGAACACAATGAGAGATAAAAGAAGACAGCTTTGAGGGAGTGAGAGACCTTTTTAAAGCTGTATATGAATAATCAAACATATGAATAAATCAAACATTAATCACTGTTAATATTTTGCAAAGGTGTAAATTGAAATTCCAGAGAGAGCTTGACTGATTTCATTAACAATGAGTTTAATGCTGCAGAATCCCACTTGAACATAAAACTGTTAAACTCACAATAATCCTATGTGGCTATTGAGGGAGCCAAATTGAAAACTCTTTCTGATATTTGCATAGAATTATGAGATACATCCTGTATGTGTTTACCATGTGCTTACCAGATAAAGGATTTTTAATGGAGAAAGGTGCCTGAAAATATTTTTATGTTTGTATCAAATTTATTCTCAAAATGTTATGATACTGCTATAGTTTAGAACCCAGTTATTAGTTTATCTTGTGATTATAGGTAATCAGTATTAAATTCAAGGTAAATGTTTTCTTTTAACATGAAAACCTTTAATTTAAAAATGTTTTCCCCATAGACACAATCAGGAACTAGCCAATCTTTCGATAGATTGCCAAGTTACTAGTAGAATTAAAAAAAAAAATTATAGAAATATCCAAGGTAAGAAGGCAAACAGGATTTATCATTCATGAAAATTGCATTCACAGTTCAATCACAATTGTTACTGACTCATGTATGTAGGATGTGTTTAAAAAAAAAAGACTTCTATTTAAATGAAATCCCACTTCTACAGCCATCTATGAAAAAGTGGCAGAATCTAACATTTTAGTCTTGGAATGACTATAGCCTCATGAATATTCCATCACTGACAGTTGCCAGGATCTTCAAATAAGCAACAACAGAAGGTCAAAATGAAGCAGAGAACACATTACTGAGTTTTAGTTGATGTTGCAGTTTGATTTTGAGCTATAAATTTCTCCATACAATGGGTCCCTGTCATGCCTGTGGTTGACATGAGCTTATGATACACGGTTTATGTCCTCCCAAATGTGTCCTAAAAACACTGTCTTCACAGGGTTTTGATTTTCTGACATGTTCATTTATTCTGTAGTATCCAGGAATTCCACATCCAAATTATCAAATTCTGCCACCCAGATAGAAAAGTTGTAGGGGCCAGGCTCGGTGGCTCACATCTGTAATCCCAGCACTTTGGGAGGCCGAGGTGGGCTGATCACAAGGTCAGGAGTTAGAGACCAGCCTGGCCAACATGGTGAAACCCTGTCTGTACTAAAAATACAAAAAATTAGCCGGGTGTGGTGGTGCGTGCCTGTAATTCCAGCTACTCATGCCTATAATTCCAGCTACTCGGAAGGCTGAGGCAGGAGAATCGCTTGAACCCAGGAGGTGAAGGTTGCAGTGAGCCAAGACTGTGCCACTGCTGTACTCTAGCCTGAGCAACAGAAAATAAAAAAAAAAAGAAAGAAAAGTTATAGGAAAGGTACATTTAATTTCACTTTAAAATGAAATAAAAATGTTTATAGGGTAAGACATGGGTGGTAATTGGAGAAAATCATGATCATAATCTGGGAAAAGCAGGGCATTTTTATATAGGTGAATTTGTTTATAGAACTTTCCATTTCTAGGAAGATATTTTATAATCCAAGGTATAAATAGGTGTTATTTCAAACCATCAATGGTGATACTAGAAGGCAAATAAAATTAGAAATATGTTTATTATTATCTCTAGGGTTCACATTTTAAGAATTACACTCAGAGCTACAGGCTAGGAGGAAAAAAGCGGTAAAAGACTGAAGAAATGTCTTATATGCCTTTATACTGCTTGGGACAGAAAGCATGTGTCCCATCCCTAACATAGGAATAGGTTACAGTAATAAATCTCAGCATTTCTTTGTGTATGAAGCAGAAGAATGAGTGAGTAAATAATGGGTATCTTGTCTATTCTTAGCCAGCTGTGATGTGGTTCGTACAGGGTAATAGGACTAAACCCAGCACCTTGGATAGACTAAAGTACTGAAATGGCATTTCCTCCCTTAAGGTGAAAAAGGATTTTTTCTTTACTGTTGGGCTAATGTGGTATATTCTGATGGCCAGCTCAAGGAATGTCACGTTCGTTACCTATTTCCCGGGGCTCAGAGGCAGAGCCACCCCCTTCATAGGTTGAGTGTGGGTGTGTTTTCCCCTCTTGCTCTACTGTCTGTGTCCTGATGCAGCCAGGGCTCTGTCACTTGAGCCTCCATGTGAGCAGGCCATGGCCTGACTCTTCCATCTCTGTCATGATTGGAAGATTTTATCCCACTTTTTGACATGGCCAAAGGTAGGAAGTAGTGCAGTTTGGTGAATCAAAGTTATGTGAACACTTGAATCTTACTAATGTTGAAAAAAAGGAATTAAAAAGAGAGAACTAAAAGTTTAACTAACATTTATTAACTTCTCCTTCAATCTCTTTTTGAAAGAATCTGGATGTAAAATGAATCCCTCTTTAATTACTTACAAGTCATCTGCTATGGGCCGGGCTCTGTGCTGGATGCTTTGTAGATGTAGTATAGTATTTAATCGTCACAGCATCCTTCCCAAGGTAGGAACTACAATCTCCATTTTTTGTAGACAGAGAAACTGAGGCTCAGTGGAATTAAATAAAACAAAAATCAAAACCTAGTCTGCCTCTTTGCTGGTCTTTCCAGAGCAGTCCCAGAGAAAACAATTTGCTATGTAATGCAGAGAAAAATGGAGTTGTGGTATCTTCCAGCATAGGATAATTTAAGAACAGAAGCCTATGACAGTGACACAGAGGGAAGCAGATCCACGTAACTCTGAAGGTCAGACAAAATTCAGTTCTATCAGATCTTGGTTTAAAGTAAACACACAAAGAACCAAATACTTCTGCTAGGCTTCATATCCAGTGAATTCACTGAATCACTAGCATATTATAGAACTTAGACCTCCAAAGTTTTTCCTTGTTTTTGTATAGCTTTGTTTATGTTTGATTTTTGTACTCCTTTTAATATAATATTTACATAAAAAGAGTAGGATAATAAATGTTTAATCTCATATATTTATATGTTTACTTATACATAATTGTATGCATAAAGAACTATATAATCTTTTTATTTACACAGATTGACTCTCTGAGTCTTTTTAAAAGTTTTCCAAAGACTAACTGTACTTTAAAAATAGAAGAAAGTTTACTCAACTAGAATTTAATAAGACTCCAAGCAATCAGACCTCTATTTATTTATTTATTTTTATTTTTTGAGACAGAGTCTCGCTCTGTCACCCAGGCTGGAGTGCAGTGGCATGATCTCATCTCACTGCAACCTCTGCCTCCTGGGTTCAAGTGATTCTCCTGCCTCAGCCTCCTGAGTGGCTGGGATTACAGGAGCCTGCTACTAGGCCCAGATAATTTTTTTATATTTTTAGTAGAGAGAGGGTTTTACTATATTGGCCAGGCTGGTCTCGAACTGCTGACCTCAAGTGATCACCTGCCTCGGCCTCCCAAAGTGCTGGGATTGCAGGCGTGAGCCACTGCACCTGGTCCAGAACTCTAAAATAACCAGAATTGTTAATAATGCACATATTAGAAAAGATAACTGAATAGCAAACAAGCTCATGTCAATTAGTCTTTTAACAATTCATTATTACATCAAAACTATTATTAATTTAGCTCTTAATTTAGCTCTTTTGAAAGAATAGGAGACTATTCTTTTAAAATCAATATCAATAAATAGAGGGCATGTCCTAGACATGAAGCCAGAACATCTGTGTTTAAAGTTCAACTCAACTTCTTGAAGCTGGAACATCTATGTTTAAAGTTCAGCTCAACTTCTTACTAACCATAGATGACAATTAATTTCAAAGATCCTTTATTAATTCATCTGCAAAGTGGAGATAATAGAACCTTCCCTGCTGAGCTGTTTTGAGAACTAAATACCCCGATGTTTGTGCAGTACCTACCTGCACAGATTGCCAAAGTAGGGTGTGCAATCAGCAAAGATTTCCTGAATCCCAATCTGACCCCTGGTCACATGGGAGGCAACGTTTTCAGCTTTCAAAGAAACATTGAATTAAGGCCCTTGCACTATTATTTCAAAGCCCACAAGTGCAATTGTATACGATTTTGAAGACAGTTAAAAACAACAGAGGTAGTTTTGGGAATCAAGTTTCCAATAAGCTAAAGGGCAATTCATTTTACCTGGAAACGGTTTTTATATTCAGTTAAAAAGTGATCCTTATTTTTTGGCCAGGAGCGATGGCTCACACCTGTAATCCCAGCATTTTGAGAGGCTTAGGTGGGCGGATCACGAGGTTAGGAGATTGAGACCATCCTGGCTTACAAGGTGAAATCCGTCTCTACTAAAAATACAAAAAGTTAGCCGGGCATGTGGCGCATGCCTGTAATCCCAGCTACTTAGAAGACTGAGGCAGGAGAATCGCTTGAACACGGGATGCGGGGTTTGCAGTGAGCCGAAGTCGTTTCACTGCACTCCAGACTGGGCAACAGAGTGAGACTCCATCTCAAAAAAAGAAAAGTGATCTTTATTTTTAACTTATGTGAAAATAGTACATCTAGTTCATAGATAGAAGTTAATGCCTTCCTATCTGCTACTGAGGGAAGCTCTCATTTCCACCTGCTCACTATGAAGCAAGCATACTTTGAATTTGCCTCATCATGCATTTACACTTCAATCTTCTTTCTTTCCCATAGCTTTCACATTTCACTTCAAACAGTTTTAAAGTCCAGTTCAATGCTCAGTTGTATCTTAACGGTGAAGTTTTGAAAGCTTTTGTTACTTTCTTCTATGTAAAGTCAACTTAAGTCTTAGAAAACACTTCTTTGGTCTTTGTGAGGGAAAGAAAACCCACCAAAGGCAGCTAAAGCCATTAGGAGCTCCACATGCTGGGAGAGTTGCTGATGTGTTTTATTAGAGAGCTACTAAATTATCTCAGGCAAAAAATATCATATTTGCTCTGAACTTATAACAAATTAATGATGTGATTTATATAAACAGGCACTGAGGAGTTATGTGCTATAGATTTCAAAATTATATTTTCAGTTTTGACAAGACTTTGAAAGCACTATCACTAGGAAATGTGGTGCATGTGACTTCGGGACCACTACAGTAGCGAGTATCATCTGGAAATAGGTAATATTTTACATGGTAATAATTTCAGGAGATAATTATATAAAGATAAACAATGCCTTTGGAGAAAAGAAATAAATATGTCTTCTTGCCACCCAAAGATATGAATAAAATTGTTGAGAACTCCATTTTTTCCCCAGAATTACAGGAGTGTGTATGTGTGTGTGTTGAGTTGTGGGGAGGTTATTGGTGTAATCTGGAGCAATTTGAAGGGCAAATTATGATTCCCATGCAAAATTATAACTTTACAAAATTACTGTAGACACAAAGCAGTTAGAGATTGCTGAGTTAAATGGCAATTGGAACAAAATAAATAAACCAGTATAATAGAGTAATGTAAAGACAATTTATTTGCTCTTACACTTTTATTTGACCTGAAACATATGGTGTTAGACCAACAAATTCATCTGCGTCTAGTTATTTTTTTTTAATTGTACTTTAGAGTCTGGGGTATATGTGCAGATCATGCAGGATTGTTGCATAGTTACACACATGGCAATGCAGTTTGCTGCCTCCCTCCCCGCCGTCACCTATATCTGGCATTTCTCCCCATGTTATCCCTCCCCAACCTCCCCATTCCCCTGCTGTGCCTCCCTTGCCCCCACCACAACAGACCCCAGTGTGTGATGCTCCCCTCCCTGTGTCCATGTGTTCTCATTATTTAACACCCACCTATGAGTGAGAACATGCGGTGTTTGATTTTCTGTTCTTGTGTCAGTTTGCTGAGAATGATGGTTTCCAGATTCATCCATGTCCTTACAAAGGACATGAACTCATCATTTTTTATAGCTGCATAGTATTCCATGGTGTATATGTGCCATGTTTTCCTTGTCCAGTCTATCATCAATGGGCATTTGGGTCGGTTCCAGGCCTTTGCTATTGTAAACAGTGCCACAATGAACATACATATGCATGTGTCTTTATAATAGAATGATTTATAATCCTTTGGGTATATACCCAGTAATGGGATTGCTGGGTCAAATGGAATTTCTATTTCTAGGTCCTTGAGAAATCACCACACTGTCTTCCACAATGGTTGAACTAATTTACACTCCCATCAAGTGTAAAAGTGTTCCTATTTCTCCACATCCTCTCCAGCATCTATTGTCTCCAGATTTTTTAACGATCACCATTCTAACTGGTGTGAGATGGTATCTCAATGTGATTTTGATTTGCATTTCTCTAATGACCAGTGATGATCAGCATTTTTTTATATGTTTGTTGGCCTCATGTATGTCTTCTTTTGAAAGTGTCTGTTCATATCCTTTGCCCACTTTTGGATGGGTTTTTTTTTTCTTGTAAATCTGTTTTAGTTCTTTGTATATTCTGGATATTAGCCCTTTGTCCAATGGGTAAATTGCAAAAATTTTTTCCCATTCTGTTGGTTGCCAGTTCACTCTAATGATTGTTTCTTTTGCTGTGCAGAAGCTTTGGAGTTTAATTAGATCCCATTTGTCTATTTTGGCTTTTGTTGCCAATGCTTTTGGTGTTTTACTCATGAAGTCCTTGCCTATGCCTATGTCCTGACTGGTTTTGCCTAGGTTTTCTTCCAGGGTTTTTATGGTGTTAGGTCTTATGTTTAAGTCTTTAATCCATCTGGAGTTAATTTCAATGAAGGTGTCAGGAAGGGGTCTGCTTCTAGTTACTTCTAAGACTTGGTAATTACACAGTTCTGTAATATTTTATAATATTGTTGCCTACATCTTTCTTATTTTAATGTGTAGGCCTTTCAATTTCTTCTCCAACTCTCTTGAGCAATAGAAAGCTCCAGTGAAGTAAATTGGGGGAGCAGGTAGATGAAGTGACTTGCCCAAGGTCATACAGAATTAATGCAGTAACGAGGCTAGAAACAGTGATGTGCTGATTCCCAATAGAGTACATTCAAAGGCCACCTCATGCGAACAATATAGTCCATCCATTTAACCTAGAAACTGGCATGCACAGGCTGCCTGTGACTCAAATTTAACCAGTATGTGTGATTTTACATATCTCTTGGTTAACTCTGTACTTGAAATCCTGCACAGGCGGAGTTCTTGTGGCCATCTGACACTTTTGAGGGAGCCCAAATCAACATGCGTTCCTCCTTTACCTGTTTTGGATACAATATTGGTAACATCCTTCCTACAACTATAATCCAAATGGATTTTAATCTAAAATCAGGGCAGTTCAGGTTTATGTTTGTTCAATTTAACTGTTAAACTACCCACTGGTAAAAGGCAACAGACTAAAGCCACCAGGAAAGGCAGTTTTATTGTAAGTGGAGGAAAAAAACGTCCCTACATGAATGATTTGGCCTCTCTCTCTCTCTCTCTCCTCCCCTCCCCCCCACATCTGCCTCCTTTAAAACTTTGTACATCCTGGAATGGAATCCACCATTGTTTTTGCATTAAGGCATGCCATAAAATAAATGCTGATAACCAAAATGTTAGACAACAATGGCTGTAAGCGTGTAGAAAGTGGAGCAATTATAACAACAGTCAGTTGTTGAAATTGCTGAAGAGCTTGATGATTAAGCTCTTCAGAAATGGTTTCCACCCAGGAATGGCAGAGGTTTTTTTTCCCCTTCTCACACGGTATCAGTCTCATTGTCTGATTTCATTTGTGGAATGCTATGAATATGAATGGTTTAGAAAATGTACTAGGTCGTAGAAACTGGGTGATGTGAGTAGCTGACCAAAATATGTAAATAAAAACACTAGAATGTCATACCTCTCCATGAGACACTATTTGCTAGAAACACAGAGCCTGGGCTCTGCCACAGCAAAGCCTGCTAAAGCAGAAACAGCTACACTGTATCTAGGATGAATCTCATATGAGAAAGAAGAGTTGCTTCCTATATTTAAAATCATGTTCAAATTCAAGCACTCCAGTCTCTCTAAGCACCCAGCTTCTCAGTTCGACAACTTAGCTTAACTTCCATTTCATGAAGAAATCAGAGTCAGAATCTAACAGAAACCCTTTTAACTTTCCTTTTCCCCATCCAGAAGGATCTCTGTTTTCACCTGTTCCCTTTCCCTACAGGCAGTCCGGTGGCATGACTACAGGGGAGGGTGGCTACCTCCCTCCCCACCCCACACCACCACTGTTTACCCCTTGTGCTAGTCAGATGAGTTTAGAGGTTCCACAAATCTCCTTGCCTTGGTTGTCTTAAAATTACACATCACATAGGGCTGAACACATAAAGCACACAGCCTGACATCTTGGTCCTCTGACTAGTCCTTCTCTTTGGCTTCTGTGGAAGCAAACTGCCCACCCTGCCTGCCCCCCACCCTTTGTTTTCTTTTATTCCCTTTTTTCTTTTTTTCTTTTTTTTTAGAGTAGCATGTCTAAATGTATACTTGACCCTCTAATATGTCTCTGTATTGTAAATATGTTGTGTCTCATTTGGGGCTGACTTCCTTCTATCTAGAAATGTGTTTCGGTCTCTTATTTTCTTAAAAGACAACTCAGCGCTGTTCCTAGTGTCTCAAGTATTTGCTCCATCTCTCCTCTCTTTATCACCCCATACTTCAGATGTGGCCTGTCCTCCTTCTTTGAATCCCTAGACACCATCAATTTGCTCATATATAAAATGCAGGGAACAGAGACAGGAAGGGAGAACGTCAGAGATCAGTGTGCTTAAGTAATGAACATACCGATCTCTAAGATCCTGTTGGGCTTGGCTGTGTTTCTGCCTCTGTGACTTCTCACTGGGCCCACTTCACCTGCCAGTCGTAAGTGTGAACACCACCCAAGGTTCTGCATCTCCAGGATCTCAACCAGCCCCAGAGTTTCCATCACCCCACTTAGGGGACTGACACATCTATGTCACCCACACTACTCTCATTTTCATCCTCCAGTTCCACAATTGCAAATGCTTGGTGAGCATTCATCCCTCCAGGGTTTCTGCTAGCACCTCAAATTTAATAATTTCTTCCCCACCAGGTATCCCCTGCTAACATCATTTATGCTTCCACAATTTACCTACCAATGCCTAAGACCTTACTCTCATAGCCCCCTGGAGTTGTATGACACGGTTGCCCTTTCCTCCCTACTGTCCAGTGTCATCTATTGCCCACCTAATTCAGCCTTAATTCTAGTTATTTCTCAACTTGTCCCTTACATATACAACAAATTAAATACTTTGCCATTGTATGAACGTTTCCTATGCTTTTCTCCTCATCTAAAATTAATTTGACTTGGAATTTTCTATTTTCCCAACTTCCACTTTCTGACGTTCTACTGACCCTTCAAATTCAGTTAAAAACGCTCTAAAGTGGCTGTAGTTCATCACCTGCCACTCTGCTCTTGTAACGTGTATCTCTCCCACAACTCTACCACATTCTGCTTTTAATTGTTGATGCCTGTCTTAAGTCCTGTGAATATGATAGCTACATTGGATTCCTCTTTGAATTTCTCCCAGCGTAGACTACCAACCATATTTGGTACATAATTCTCATTTACTGAACACTTGATGTATTGTCAAATATACCTGATTAATAAGAGCAAAAAAATCAGAATTATGGACATAAAGTATTTTGTGAAATGTGCAAATGATTACACTTCACTTTTCTGATTTCCCACCAAAATAATTTTTTTAAATATTTTTCTATTTTTACACCCAACCTTTATGAATAATACATATCCATCTGGGAAAGTGTGAGTCATATGTCATAACATATATAGCCTCTAAGGTTTTTAAATTGGAAACTTTGTTTTTATAATGTTAAGAGATCACTTTAGTCATAGTTTGAATTTTCAACTCTTGGCAAGTAATAATGCACATTTTGTTGATTTCAAAATCAATGTTAGCAATATTAAGGTGATTACAAGACATCTCAGCATTGAAATTTTGCTGTGACAAATCTTTTAGAAGCAGAAATTCACTTCTTAAATCATGGCTTCCATTAGATAAGCTCCCTCCTAGGAAGTAAAATCTTATTTGAAGACACTTATGGGAGGTCCATCTATTGCTGACAGATATATTTCATAGTATAAATGTCACTTTTAAATTTCTGTTATTTTTTTAATTATTTGAGTTAGTAAAACATTCATATGGTTCAAAACTGCAAAGTATCCCATTCTTATCTTCCATCTTTCCATTTTCACCCCCACCACCCCAAGAGGTAGCCACAGACTTGGTTTCTTCTCTCTCCCTCCAGAGCTGACAGATTCTTATTCTGTCCTCCCACAAGCCCGACTTTTCGATTTACAAAAGATGACATACTATTCCACTCCCTTCTTTTTTCACCTGGAGCTCTTTCACATGATAGCTACTTTATTGTTTTTTTTATCATTGCCTGGTGTGCCATTGTATGTATTTTTCATAATTCAATTAACTAGTCTCTTGTTGAAGGGTATTTTGTTTTCAGGTTTTTTCATTTGTTTGTTTGTTTGTTTGTTTTTGCTGTTGTATATAATGCTGCAGTGAAGAGCCCTGTATAAACATTTTATATAAGTGGAAGTGCAGCAGTGGAACTTCTAGATAAAAAATGTGTATGCGTTTGTAATTTTAATATATATGCCAAATTTTACTCCATATGTGTTGTACAAATTTACATTTTTATTCTCTAGATATGGGAGTGCCTATTTCTTTTAGCCTTATCAAACTTGGATTTTGCCCAATCCGATAGGCGAAAAAGATCTAGGTATTATTTTTCATATAATTAAGAGCCATTCATATTTTCTTTTGCTTGAGTGAACTGTCTCTTAGAAATTATCCTGCTGTTAGGGAGGAACTATGGATACAATTTGATTTTTTTTTCAGTTGACTCACCTATTAAATCAATGACATGCATTGAGTAATCCCTCCAGTGGATGATTTATTTCTATTATCTAGAAAAATCAAATGTACAGTTGAGCCTGTTGCCAGATTTTCTATTCTGTAGTCTTTTTATTCCGACACTAATATTCTGCTGTTGTGATTTTTTTCAAGTGCTTTAGTATATTTTGGCATCTGCTAGTGCTAACTGTTTTTCATTGCTCTTCCTGCATATTTCTGTAGACTTTTATATTTGTATTTTAGAACAACTTGCCCAACCCCATGAAACAAAATAAAAACAAAAATATCCTGGTAGTATTCTATTGGTATTACTCTGTATTTCTAAACTAGCCTATAGGAAATTGACATCTTAATGATATTGAGTTATTTTCTTTAAGTGCATGGTATGTATTTCCATTTCTTGAAGTCTTCTTTTGTGACCTTCACTACTATTTTAAGTAAGTTTTCTTATGTATCTTACACATTTGTTGTTAAATTTATTATTAGCTACTTATTACTAGGTGTATTTCATTTTGCTATTATAAATGGGGTATTCTATTATATTTTCTATCTGGTTGGATACTTTAAAAAATAGGAAAATGAAATATCACATATCAGAATGTATAAAATACAGTCATGAACTGCATAATAACATTTCAGTCAACAATGGACTGCATATATGATGCAATCGACCCATAAGATTATAATACCACATTTTTATTGTACCTTTTCTATATTTAGTTACACAAAGCCCATTGTGTAACAGTTGCCTACCATATTCAGTTCAGTCACATACTGTACAAGTTTGTAGACTAGGAGCAATAGGCTATATTATATAGCCTGGGCATGTAGTAGGCTATACCATCTAGGTTTGTGTAAGTACATTATATGGTGTTCACACAGTGACAAAATCTCCTATGAACACAATTCTCAGAATGTATTCCCATTGTTAAACAACACATAACTGTGCAGCTAATGCTGTGTTTATAAGAATATTCACAGCCTTAAATACTTACATTAAGTATAGAAAATGTGTAAAAATTTAAAAAGTTTAAGAGTTAGGTAAATCAAAAAAGAGCAACAAAATAAACTTAAGAAAGGCAAAAGAAAGATCTTAAAGAACAGAAAATCACAAGTTAGGAAACAGAAAAACAGTATAACTGAGAAATAAAATTAAAATCCAGTTATTTGAAAATACATTGAAATAGATTGGATGAAGAAGAGCAAATCGCAAAATATATAAAATAAAAAGAATTACATAGAGGATGAATCTACTTTGCTCAATTTCTTTTAAATAAGTTTGAAAATTCTATAGAAAAACATAATTGACAAAATAATTGAACTGAGAAAAAGAAACAAACTGATATCAAAAAAGGAAAATGAAAAAGTTCCCCCTCTTCCCAATAAAAATAGCAGGATGTATAACGGCTTTGGAGAAGAATTTCAGCAAATATTTAAAACTCTCAAAACCTGTTCTAAAACATCAAGAAAAAAGTAAAACTGCAACCTTTCTTGTATGGAGTGAGTATAATATTGGTACTGAAAATTGACAGGAATTACACACAAAAATAAAATTAAAAAACAGACTCACTAATAAATACCAATGCAACAACCTAAATAAAATATGAACAAACAGAAATTAGAAGTAACAACACATTCTGAATAAGAAAGATTTATTCCAAAGATACAAGAGTAGCTCAATATTAGAAAATGTGTTGGTTTCACATAAATTACATGATAAGTATATGTCAGTATCAGACAAAATTTCACTTATATTTTATTTTTAAAATTTAATAAAATAGAATTCAAAGGATACTTTCTTAATGAAATGGGATGCATTTATCTGAGCATAAAATTTAGTCTTACGTTTACAGAGAAAACATTAGAATAATTCTCATAGTAAAGTATGAGAAGAGGATGCTCCTGCAACAATTGCCTTTTAACACATTGAAAGTACTAGCCAATAAAATTAAACATAAAAGGTAAATTGCTGTTGGGAAAAAACAAGGTAAAGCTGTCCTTACTTGCAGATGATTTTATTGTGTACTTGGAAAACTTAAGAGTATCCATTGTAAGCCTGCAAACAATAGGGTAATTCAAATAGAAACTTAGTATAAAGAAATTAAACTTTTTATATATAATTGTCACTCCTAACATTTGTTTAAAGAATATATTTTTATTGTCTTGTCATTTAAGCATCAAAAATAATTACTTTGACTGTCAAATACATGCATTTTTATCTTACCGCAGGTAGAATCTATAATCTCTTTGCCATTGATCTTGACTTCCTATTTTTCATTTAGGAAGCAGTACACTTCAGGCACATATAAATGTGGTTACATGTAGCCATGGTTGAGTCTCAGCAAGGAAGGCATCTGATTTCCCTTCTGATGTAGCTGTGGTGTCAACACTCTCCAGTGCTATCTTTTATAGCAGAAAGTAATAGATTTGGGAGACGATTTGATAAAATAATGAGAGTTAGTTTAACATTAAACTTTATGGTGCTCATATCTATTGCCGCTTTCCTTAATATATGGTACTTTCATGAGTAAGAGTGTTAAGAATTTAGCATGTATGAGGGTGCCAGGCTAAGGATTCCAGCATTCTGCTCAGTGAAGGCTATTTGAGTCCATTTGAACATATCTAGACAGAAACAGGGCCAGGGAAAAAGGTTGCTCTCTCCTGAAACCTCTCAGAGACTGTGCCCTTTTAGACTCTCTAATAGCAACCAACTGATAGAATGTGTTTTGGGACAATCGTTAGGGATAAATTGGGGCAGATGTACACGTGTGTGAAAACACTGAAAATTCAACATGCAATTATCTTCAGGGATCCAATGTTGAGTATATTGTCGAGGAAGCCGTGGTTTAATATCTCAATAAAACCCATGTTGTGAATTCCCTGACTCTAGAAAGTCCCTTTAATTGAATTTTTTAAAGTCCCTTTAAAAGAATTTTTAATTTCAGGATATACTATGTGTACGTTAGTGAAATAATCACCAGATTATTATAGAGCCAATATTATAAGTCTTCACTGAAGTACAAACATCAGGGATTGAGGTATAGCAATTAACCTCTGAAAATGAACACAGCAAACACACCAGACTAACCTGTAGCACTTCAGAGCAGGATGGCTCTTGTTAACCATGGGCTTATGTGGTCTTTGTCATGAAACCACAAAATAAAGAAACATTAGCCAAGAACGGGTAATAAGTGAATCTCAACTGAAAACTGGATTTTTTGGTGATATTTGGCATTGGTCCGGCATATTGGCTTTTTTCTTTTTTTACTAACATAGCAGAACTCTTTAGATAACTGGTAAATAATTATTACCATCAGAACAAGCTCATTTGGTGAGAAGAATCCAATGTGACTAGAGAAATGTGACAGACACATAGCAAGAGGTAATATTTTACACATGGTTTAAAGCTATCCAGAAAAGAGACTGTTTGGAAGTAAGCTCACCTCTCTGTTTTTCAGCCAGAAGTAGCAATAGGTTCCAATCTGACTACTGTAATGAAAGAAAACTACCAAAGAAGTCAAAGAAAAGTATACATTAAGGTGATTTATTTAAAAAATAAGGTACTAATAAGTATGAGGTTACTGCTTTTGCCGTGTTTCCCAATAGAAGAATGATAGAGAATATAAATTTTTTTCATTGCCCACACCCAAATTAAACAAATATACATCATCTATAACCCATTAATCTGTTGTAATGTTGAACTATCCTTATTTTCAGAAAGTGCTATTTTCTATAGAAGGTTAATACTGTTTTAACCTTTTAGCTTATTCCTCCTCCTTTTCTGGAAGACAAATAGTACCTGCAAATACAGGTAACTCTTTTGAAAACATTGTAGGAACATTAAAGACATTGTTACAAATGTTTGAAGATAAACTTTTCAACCCATGTTCAGCTTTGAATCACTTCATTCCAGTGTTAGCTCAGAATGGTAAATACTGGAAATGTATTTACAGTGCATATTATTATGCACGCAAATGATCTTAAGGGAGTAATTGTGACTATAAAAGTTCTCAGCATTATTTGGTAAAGCTAAAAGAAATGTAAGCGGGGGTCACAATGAACGTTTATGGAATAAACGAAGTTTAAAAAAAATTTTAAAGCCTTTATAAGACAGTAGTAATTCAAGGAAGGATTAAGGCTGTCCTGAATCAAAACTTGGATTTTATGCAAGAGACAACCATAGTTGCAGTGGGTTTTGTTGTTTTGATGCTGGTGCTTAATTGCTCTAAGCCAGCACAGTTTGGGTAGAAGCACCAGAGAGAGACTTATACCTGCAAAGCTCTTTGACAGTCTATTGTAATGCATTTCACCTAACTTATAAATCATTTTGCAGAGACTAATGATTTATTACTGCTGTAATGAACTTCGCAGGCATCGATACATTAGTATCCACTTTGAAAAGAAACTTGTCAGGTCCCATTGGAATGATGATCAGTTTACTATTGTTATTAATGACCCTGATCAGCTCTTTGGATCTATGAATAACCTTTTTAGATGACAGGGGTCTTCCATTTGGGGGGAAAATCAATGCATATGTAAAATAAAAGTATATGCCTTGCTTCATCCCTTTATCAATGCCAGGGATGGTTGTCAGCTTTCAAAGCTTAAAGCTTCAAAATTGTTTAAAAATCTACCTTATTCAAACCTCTTAAAATGCTGGTGAATACATCCTAAAAGGATATTGTCATTCCAATTGCTTGTCTCTATGTTACAAAATTATGGTGTTTTCTTTCTTTCTGCTTGAAGCCTCAGTTGGACCCTGGTGGTTTGACTAAAATAGAAATTACCATGTTAGGGCTTTTTTCTTTTTTAATGTTCAGTGTCAGACATTTGACCTGTGAGGCTTTTAAAACTGACCTTGTGCTTCTTTCCATTCATTAAACTACAACCTTTGCTCTCTTGTCATAAAAGATAAATGAAGATTCACACAATCTTTGTTTAAGAGAAGATTTATTGTTTACATTAATGTAGATTAAGTGGAAAGATACCAATTATTTTTCAAGTCAATCATATGTCTTCTTTGAGGTTTCAATTTATGGACTGTTTGTCATTATTACAATTTCTATATAGTTAGTGGAGCTTTTATCAAAAAATAACATACAAATGAATAACGTTCATAGAAATCCTACGTTCCATACTTTGTCTACTTACCCAGATAAAGTTTTCAAATATGATGTTTTTAGTGATTAAAATTAGATTTTAAAATTATCTATTCTACAAGGCTGTCACACTGATTAATCAAAGCTTTGGATAAATTTTTGAAAGGGTAATTATTTGTCAATGTGGAAAATGATTTTAAGAACAAAAGTAACATCAAGTTTTGTTGCAGTATAAAACTCTCAAAACGTTTGGATTATTGGCCACACTAAAACTAGTGAAATAAGTTGATTTGAATGTATAATTTTCTAAGGTTTTAATGGGCTATAAAATGGAATAATAAAATAGATCTTTTAAAAATGTTTGATCTTTAAAGTTCTTCAATCAAAGTCCTTTGTTCTTCTGTAACTTAAAGAGTGGAATTTCCAATTTGGGTGGATATGACTCTAATGAATTCTAGATCCCATCTATAAATGAAGCTTGCATGCGACAGTTCGAAGAATCTTAGTGTTGACAGTGACATCATCTGCTTAACTCTTTTCCCAACGCACTCTTAGGTCCTACAGCATCTCCCTCATGTATTTGTCAAGGCTGTGCTGTGATACTTTCAGTGATGGGAGTTGACTTCTTTGCCTAACAAACCATTGCAGTTCCCCACAGCCTAATAGTTAAAAGGTCTTCTTTGTGTTGAATTTGAACTTACCTTTTAACATTTTTTCAAAATTATAGTGACATTGGCTGAGTGTTCTTAAAGAAAATGGGTCAGTTTCTAATCAAATCCATCTGACTTCAAGGACAAGATACCCTTGAAAGCTAAGACAATTGCAGAGCAAAGCAGGGGCTATCTTCCATGGAACTCATTTTGTCAAGTTCCCTTAAGTAAACCAGAGCTACTTTGAAATTGCAGTAACAGCTAAGGAAAATATGACCAAATTTGAACCACCAAGAAATGCTTCTCAAACATCAAATGAGATTATCTATTTTTCTCTTGTTGTCTGGTATGACAGTAGCTGCTGTCCAATGAAAGAAAAAGGCATTGTGAAGTCAGGCATAGAATGTGCCAGCACAGTCAGGAAAAACCAAGGGTTCAAACAAGGAGTATACGTTAGGATGTTAGGATGATCTTCTTGTTCCATTCTTATGCCATCCTAATGGTGTCAGGCAGTGCCATTAGGGTGGGCATAACAGCTGGAAAATGAAAGTATTCATGCACTGTTGTTTCCTGAAATGGCTACTGAAGTGGGAGAGCTTAGTTTTAGTCACAATTGCACAATTACATGAACAAGTTACTTACGTGAGTCAAGTTACGGCAAAGGCAACTGCAGTAGTAAAGTTACTGCAAAGGCAAATTACACGTGGTAAGTTACATGACGCAAGTGACTGCACCTCTCTGAGTACTGGTTTCCTCCTCTGAGAAAAAGTGAATATTATGCCTTCCCTATCCATCTTACAGGGTAGTTTGAGAAGATGTATGATCAAATTTCATGATAATGAAATACAACACCCTCAGTATACTCCTGATACTGCGGCTTGGTGTGCATGTTACCTTTCCTAAACTAGACTTTAAGCTCTTAGTCTTTAAGTGTTTTTGTTTGTTTGGTTGGTTGTTTTTTTTTTGGTTTTGTTGTTGTTGTTTTGAGATGGAGTCTCACTCTGTCTCCCAGACTGGAGTGCAACGGTGCAATCTCGGCTCATTGCAACCTCCACCTCCCGGGTTCAAGTGACTTTTGTGCCTCAGCCTCCCAAGTAGCAGGGACCACAGGTGCATGCCACCACACCCCGCTAATTATTGTATTTTTAGTAGATACAGGGTTTCACCATGTTGGCCAGGCTGGTCTTGAATTGCTGACCTCAGGTCATCCACCCACCTTTGCCCCACAAAGTGCTGGGATTATGGGCACAAGCCATGGCGCCTGCCTTAGCCTCTAAGTCTTAGTGGTTCACATGTGCCCATGTAAGAATGGGGCTAGTTAATCCCAAAGTTCTTACTGCTACTCACAAAAATAAGAAAAATGTATGAAATTTTTTTAAAGCAAACTTTATTTTTTCCTTTATTCAGAGGACAATACTTTATTTGGAGGTAGTCTCCTCATTTCATGAGTGTTAAAATGTCTTTGCTTTTATCAATTATGATAATGAGATAGTAATCAGATTTGTAGTGTCCTCATATAACAAAGTTAAAAGTTGGTAAATCTTTGTCATTTTCATTACTTTGGAAATACTTTGTGATTGGTGAAATCCGAAAGCTTGGAGATCCACGTTTTGAATTTTTATAGCTCAATCCCCTCACCCCCCACCTCCTCCCACACAGGGGAGGCCCAACCCCAGATACCAGGACAATGCCTTCTATGTAGGAGGCCTGCAATAATTACTTGTTAAATAAGTAAATTAATTGGTGATGTGTTTTCTTTAGAGGCTAGCTGATACATTACTCACATCTTAGTGTAGCTATTCAAGGATACCTTCCATATATGCAACCAAACTGATAAAAAGTTAAGACCCTCCTTTCAGTAAGCCCAATAAATCCATTTGCTTCTTCTCAAGTAATTCAATGTTAAGCCATAAATAACTTAGCTGGACAGCAGAGAAATATTATGTATAAGCTTCAAAGACAATCTTAGGTATACATAGGTCCTTTCTCAGCTCACCATTTTTCTGTGAGCAGCTTCATCATCCCAGGCCCATGCACAGCTCTCTCTCTCACATTTTGTTTGGCATGTTCAGCTTTCAGAATCTTCTTCTAGCAGAAAGACAGAGAATGCCTGCATTTCCTATTCTTTAATAACCTATCCAGTATCTCCTAAGAGGGTACTCTGGTCTCTCCTCATGATTATTCCTCCCAGATGTAAAAATAAAGTCTTAAATTCGTTAAAACTCTTTCCAGCTAATGGCTGTAATAATAGTAGTCACCATTTGTTAAGATCTTAGTAGACGCCAGATATTTTGCATATATTATTTAACTTTTGCAGCTCTAAAGGGTTGGGTTTTATGATGCCCCATCTTACACTGCAGGAACTCAAGCTCAAGGATGTTAAATAACCAGCCATCATTTTCCCCTTGAGTCACTGCTTCACTCTGCAGTGCCATTGCCTGCTGCCCCTCCACCCCAGAACGCTGACATCCAGGCAGACAGGACCAACTTGCGCACTACTGACTTTCCTCCATCCTCAGGGCTTCCTGTATCTCCCTTACAGGTGTTCCTTGTCCCAGGAAAAATTCCTCCTTCTAGACCAGTAGCTATAGAAACTGCTCCAGGTTTCTTCAGAAGTGTATTTCCTAAGGGATCTAGGAAGTCTTTTTTTTTTTTTAATGTTTTAAAATAGATATCAATCATTTTAAAAAGACAGGAAAGATAATAAAACATATTAATCCTTTATTCAGTGCCATTTTTTATAAGGAAGAGAGTAAAAAGAAAAGTGTTAGAAATGGGTTATACCAGTACAAGGACATATTACGTGTGGGTGGCACTATAAAAAAATTTGTTTTAATTCTTGGAGATCAAATAATTAAAATATATATTCTGAGATTTGTCATAGATGATCCGATAGAGCCTTGTTTGCTTTGGAATTTGGTCAACTACAAAATCAGGGTTTGGTTTTGTTGTTTCATTTAGATTTGTTTTTAAGGAATGCTTTGTTTGGTATAAGCCGTCTCTTGATTTTTTGCAGAGAACATACCGTGGTATTTCCCAAAGGACTAGTCAGCCACAGTAAAGAATTTATTAGATGGCTAGATTACATGGCTCAGTGCTCTTGGCATATTTTTTTTCATTTATAATGAAGTATATTTGTTTGATGTAATAACTATAACTAAAAATCTGTTACTTCACAATCTCCAAGTCACAAATTAGGTGATTCCTTTTGGGCCTTAAGTAGGAATTAAGGAGGTTTTCTTGAAATGTGGTAATGCTCCTTTGGAGAAAATTAATTTTTATTCTGTTGGGAGAACATCTGACTTTTACTTAAAATTCTGCAAGGCTTGAGTGTAATTTCTAAATTATATGCACTAATTGACATTTCGTTTTAGCCATCATGGTAAAACTATCTAAAATAGATTGCCATAGAAACACAGAAATTCTTAGCTATCATGCCAGTAGTCTAGTATGGTCTCTGTACCAAATATCAAAGCATCATCAGCTCTATAGAATTCTAATTGGAGGCCTTTGCACATGAATGTAGGTCTTAATGGAAATGAGATTTTATTCATTTTCCTTCTGTTGCCTTTACTCAAACACAATTCCTATGTGATGATCTGTCTGCTGGCAAAGAATATATTCTCAAAAAATGCCTTTACAAAGGTTTCTTTCCTTTTCATCCATTAGAGAGATAGAAACTACAGAAAAGCCTGGGGAACGTAACCAAAAAGGTCCAGAAAAATAGAATTCTTATGAAAGACAAACCAAGCTGACTGTGTTACACCAACAATACATTGCTCAAGAATTGTTGCTGTAGAATAGAACTTGATTGATTTCTCCGTTTTCAAATGGCATCGTTTATCTCAACATTCATCTAAGGATTAAGGAATTATTTCAAAGCAAATTTTAAAAGAACAATGGGTAAACCTCACTATTTTTAAAGATCGTTGAGAAGAAAGATGATAGACCTAAAATTCCAAAGTTTCTTTGGCCTGCAAAAGATTTTGTTTGGAATTTTAAGGAAGTAAGCTATAAAGCATATTATCTAAAGAACATTGCTTGGAGTTGGCCATCTGTCCTACTCCATGTTCTTTGATGTTGGTTTGAACCTAGGGAGAGCAAAGGAGTTTTTAGATTCTCTTTTTTTCTTCCAAATACCACCTTTGAGTCATTGCCTCTTTCCACTTTCCTATAAAAAAGGGAAAACGATGGTGAGTCAGGATGGGATAAACTGAAAGCTGATGGCACTACTAGTGATGAGTTTCAGATCGGAATTCTGAAATCTCAGAGGGAGATCGTATGCACCATGGTTGCTGGGAACCTTTGGATACCTGGCATATCAGTGTTTGATTCTATCATTGTGCTCCCCAGTCAGGGTAACCTAGGGCAACCTTCTGTCATCCTTATTACCCTGAGCAATCAGAACAAATGATTGAGAGTACGCAAAATCAATTGGAAAGTTTTCCTGAGGCTTTTTTTTTTTTTAAATGTAGGCTTTCTCCAAATATTCATCTACTTCTGCAATGGAAGAGGTTGTTGCTGGGATTAGAAAGTGTTTGAAAGGCCTGCACATTTTAGTACACTGCACAACTGCATATTTGCTTTGGATGACAGACATGTATTTTCTTTCTGCCTGAACAGACTGTTTGTTTTGTGAAGTACAAGTTAAAAGAGACTGCGTATAACCTAGAGGATGTTCTTTCAGATCCCTGATTACATATATCTTTGGTGTTGTGAGCTTTATTGGATTATGTGCAGTTCTGTGATTCCACTAACTGTGTGTGCAAACAGCAGGCAAGGTTGGAGGGTTATTAAGAAGGCTTGTTGAGTCTCTATTTCACAAGATCAAGAAGGTGAATACATTTATTCTAAGTAAAGTGTTCCAACTCAGAATTGAGGAAGCACAATTTTGTGCTGGACCACATATTCCCTCTGGTGCTACTATAAGTAGCAACATTTGTACTTTTATTTTCTTATCTGATGCATTTATTATGGTAAAGTGCATGTCACTGTCCCATTGCTATTTTAAATATATAAAAACCAAATGAAGCCCTTCATGTTTATAGGAAAATCATTTAAAAATCATACGTAATGCTGCAGTAGATCATCTGGATACATCACTGTAATAATTAACTAAAAGGAAGACATGTGGAAAATCTTTTTGTAATGAAAAACACAATTGTAAAATTTGGTTCTAGCTTTGGCTCCCTTTGTAAACAGAGATCTCAGGAACTGGGACATAAATCATTCTGTAAATGCAATCCGTTAGTCAAAATGCAGTCTCCATAAATATTTTAGCAGCCTTTGTGATGCTTTTAATTCTACATCATTTCACTTTAGTTCACTTCAAAGCTAAATTATTAATGTGCCTCTTCCTAAAAGTTCAAAATATAATATACTGAAGGGACTTTACTAATTGGAATTCAGAACATTCACAGAATGTCTGAAAGTATATTGTTCATGTTTGTTTGCATTTCTAGGAGAAAAATGAAACTGGCTAGGCAAAATTGTAACTATTTCCTTCCACCAGCAGAGTGCTTGGCATGTAATAGGCACTCTACGAATAGCTGTGGAATGAAAGTTCTCAAACAGAACTTTTTTTATTACAGCTTTTGAAATGTTGTCCTTTTCTGCTCCTTGAACACCCAGTCCCTTTATGCTACACATAGCTGGGCATCTGTGTCTTTTCTGCCTCCCAGGAAAACTCCCTGTGTCCTCTTTGACTCTCCTTCAAATCAACATTTGCTCTGTGAAACCAATCATATAAACTTTCAGAGAAAAACCAATCGGATTAAAGTAATTCAAACCGAATTACTTTGTTTGAATGTGAATGATTTGTGCTGACTTTATATATTTACAGTTGTCCTTCCCCCTACCCCACCATTTTAAAAGGAATATGTTGATCCAACTTAATGGATGCATAAAATAGTGCCTTCTATCCAAGGTACTTGGAGTTTGGGGAGCTCATCCAGCCCACGTCAAATCATAACACGTTTGATTCTGCCTACCAGTACCCAATATTGGCCTGAATTAACCCAATTCCCATGATAAAATTCTAGATGATTAAAAAAAAATGTGTATACAGATTCTATCATGTATTGATGAGCAAATATCTGTATTTTCGTTTGACAATACATAGCTTCCCCTTGATACATCATGTATCAGAATCTTCTCTAAAAAAACAAAAAAACAAAAAAAAAGATTGTATACTAACATGTATTTTGTGGCAATGCTTATGTTTCTGAACTCTCTCTATAGATATAGATATAGATATAGTTCTATATATATAGATATACATATAGTTGTATAGATATCTATATAGTTATATAGATATC
The DNA here is from genome assembly GCF_030222135.1 of Aotus nancymaae. Taxonomy (NCBI): domain Eukaryota; kingdom Metazoa; phylum Chordata; class Mammalia; order Primates; family Aotidae; genus Aotus; species Aotus nancymaae. The sequence goes on along the minus strand of NW_026988450.1, from coordinate 10,190,566 downwards.
TATGTAGTTATATAGATAGATAGATAGATAGATAGATAGATAGATAGATAGATAGATAGATAGATATTTATATATAGAGAGAGAGAGACAGAGACAGAGAGAGTGGGTGAGAGAGAGTGAGTTATACCCTGAAGCTCCAGTCCTGGAATGGTTAGACCTCAGGAATCATCTGTTCACATACTCATATTTTAAAGAACAAAAACTGAAGCTTACAGACTATTTGTGATTGCCAGTTGTGGCTAACATAGAGTTGAATCCAGTTCTTCTGACCTTTCCAGAACTTTTGCCAGCATGAGCCACACCCTCTTCTCACTTCTTTTTCTCCCACTACATACAAAACCAATTGGAAGGAATATCACCAAAATTTCAAAGATACTGAACCAGAACTTTGGTTTAAATTATTCTAATGCACAGTCATGAGATTGTAAATTGTAGCCTTTTAAATTTATGCTCTACTCTTTAGATTGTTTTATTATTCTAAAAGGGAATCACTTTTCTAAGTCTAGGCTGTCATGGAGCCTTCCCTGAAAAAAAATCCCTGAACTCAGAAAATCATCTTTGAGAAACTTGATGACAGACAGAAAATGCAAAAAGTTAATTATTGAGTTACTATATACTAGTATATTTCCCCCTCAATAGATAATACATATAATAACTTTACTTTGAGATCTTTGAGTGACTTAAATAGAATTTTTAAGGACGATAAGTTATTTGACTCATCAGAGTGTCATAATCCTTGCCAATCATGTTAGGAACCACTACTTTTATTTTTACAAAAAATAAAATAAAAATAAGCCCTAATAAAAATCTCCTTAGTTGGCCTCTCACATGCGAAGCAGGAGCAGTGACAGATGTCACCACCAGAGAGGTCTTGTACTTATGTCCAAACATACCTCTGAAAGACTCTGAACTTTGGGCTGTATTCAGAAGTCTTCGATGTCCTTGCTGATTCCTAGAACAAGGAAAATGCAGGAATCTTCCTCCTGAGTGTTTAGATCAAGTTTATCCAACCCATGGCCCAGGATGTCTTTGAATGTGGCCCAACACAAGTTTGTAAACTTTCTTAAAACATGAAAATTTTTTAGCTCATCAGCTATCATTAATGTTACTGTATTTTATGTGTGGCTCAAGACAATTCTTCTTCCAATGTGGCCTGGGTAAACCAAAAGATTGAACACCCCTGGTTTAGATATAGTCTTCATGGTGGAAAAGATAAAGACACAGTCCACCAAGTTCTCAGCGATAACAGGAATTCCCAGCCTTTTAATGTTGGACGTCATACATGTTTTTGCATCCTTTGCAACATTGTTTTCTACTCCTAAAAGTTTTTTGTGACCTAATGTCTGTGTTTTATATTAAGATGGATTAAAATTAATCTTGCCTTCATTTTGCAGTTTGCAACCTCTATTGAGATGTTTTGGAATTGAGTCCAATACAAGTAGACTTTCCTTTCTCAAGAATAAATAGTGCATGATTCTTGTCCTTGGCTCTGATTTTCTAATCTTGGCTCAGAAATGCTTCAAGTAGGCGAAGCCAGAAGCCAGTGTTACCTTAGTGCTCACAAAGTCTTAGGAAGCCAAAATGTCCCTGGGAACACATATATTCTTACCACTGTCTACCCACACATACCCAAAACATCTCTCACTCTTTCCTTCCCTAAAACAAAATAAAAATTCCATCATTCTGAATAGGCACTCCTGTATTACTAAACTAAAAAGCTTTCCTTACTGAAATTTTAGTACTAAAAGACTTTTTTTTAAATCTACCGAAGGGCAGGGGGCAGAGAAAGTAAAAACATGGATGGGCCTGTTAGCACACTTCCAGCACTTAGAAACCTGGTGGAAAGGATGCCAGGCACAGATGGATAAAGTCCCTTAGAGTAGACTCACTAGGCAAAAGGAATACTCTGGAAATTTGTTTGCCTTCAGTATGATTAATGATAGGACCCAGTTCCTTGTCATGCTTGGCCAACAATAGACCCTCATCTATCATGGTTTAAAAAAAAAAAGCTTCCTGGCATTCAGGGTGTGTATTCCTTTCAAGAAGTGACACATCACTCAGGAAATCTCTGGTCTCTGCCCTTAAATAGATTATGGAAGAGAAATATCCAATATTCATGGAATCTCTGGCAACTAGGCAGCTAAATGGAGTCTCCCTCTTGAGCAAAGACTGAAAGTAGTCAGATACTCTACTAATCATCTTCCACAGATGTTTAGTGTAAGTTTAATGCCTTCCTTTTGAAAGATCCCATCAGATGCCAGCATAATAAGCCATTAGGGAGGGAGAAACATCCTCTGTTAACATTCTTAGCTGCACTTTGGTTGACACAGGTGGGATTGTAGTATACAGAGAACTTCTTTCTACTTACAATTAACATGTTGAGAATGTAGTAGAAACATCAGGATGCAGTAGTTCCTTGGTTAAAAGGACAGTTAAGCATATAAATATCCAATCTTTTTGGAGTTGTACCAAGGCACCAACTTACTGTTTGGGTCCATGTTTCCAGCTCTGGTGGTCTTTGTGGTATGGACAACAGATATGAAACTTTGTCTATGAAAATTTTCCCTTTAGATGTGTTTAAAAGGGTGCAACAAGTTAACAACTCTTATGAGGCACTGTGAAAGAATATTCTTTATGGATTTTTATAATATATTTTAGAATCTTTTATAGTATCATCATGTTATAATTAAGCAGCAAGTTTTTAAGCAGAATATTTTGAGTCAGGCTTTCCAAAGCATTAGGCTTAATTTATAAAGAAACCATTCTGCTTGTATGCATGCAGGTTTAATCAGTTTATATGCTATTTGAAAATACCTTATAATTGCATTAACAAGTACAATGGGAAAGAGCATTAGTTTGGGAACTGATATACCTGACTCTTGGTTAGCATACAGCTTGACTCTTGGGAGATAAACTGGGGCAATTTAAAAAAAAAAAACTTTTTATTTTAGAAAAGTTTTAGATTTAAAAAAAAACTGTGAAAATACTACAGAGTTATCACATACCCCAGACTAAGATTCCCCTATTTTTAACATCTTACATTGGTATGATGCATGTGTCACCATTAATAAATCAATATTGGTACCTTCTTACTATCTAAAGTCACACTTTATTTGTATTTCCTCAGCCCTTCCCTGATATCCCTATTCTGTTCCAGGATTCTACCCAGGTTTCCATATTACGTTTAATCTTCATGCCTTGTTAGACTCTTCTCAGCTGAGGCAGTTTCTCAAACTTTCCTTGTTTTTGATGACCTCCGCAGTTTTGGGAGCATCAGGTTTTTCATAGATTGTCCCTCAATTGGGATGTGTCCGATGGTTTTCTCATGATGATACTTAGGTAATGTACTCTTGGGAGGAAAATGATAGAGGTCAAATGCCATTCTCAACACATCATTTCAAGGGTTCGCATTATCAGTATGACTTATCACTGTTGATGCTGACCTTGATCACCTGCCTGAGGTAGTGTTTGTCAAGTTTCACTGATGTAAAGTTATTCTTTATTTCCCCCTCCCTTTCCGTACTGTACTCTTTGGAAGAAAATCATTATGTTCAGCCCACATGTAAGGAATGAGGAGTTGTGCTCCCCCTCTCTGAAGGTGAATAACTATGTAAATTATTTGAAATTCTTCGGTATTGGAGACTTGTATGTTCTCCCTAATTTGTATTTACTTATTCACTCCTTTCCTTTAATCAGAATGTGCTCATAGGTATTTATTTTTATACTTTGTGTTATGAGTCAGTACTATTTTACTTACTGTTTTACTAAAATTGTTCTAGCATTGGCCAATGGGGCTATTTTAGTTGGCTCTTGTATTCGTCCTGCAAACACTCACCATTCTGTATGTGTGCGTGTGTTTATTGTTTGGTTTTGTATTTTCTACGTGTTCTATCTTCCATTAAAAAAATACTCCAGACTTATCTTGTATATTTTCTGCTCTTGTCCTAGAGCAAGCCATGTTTCTAAGGAGCCTTAATTCTTTTTATTGGAAAATGGTATCAGAAACTAAGATGGATAGGTGTACTCATTGCTACTGGGGTTTTGTTGCTTCATGGATCTCTTAACTGACAGATTATGGAGATATATGTATCAATACTGGCCTGTATATATAACACATATCCATAAATATTTCTATATGTAAACATATATCTACATTAAGCTAAACATGAATTCATACTGATTGTCTCCAACTTTAATCCATTGTCACATAGCCTCTTTCTCTTGCTGTAACCCACCACTACAGTGAGAAACTTGGCCCCCAGATACACTGTCCATTTAATTCAGGGTTCCATTCCACCATCTGCCATAGAATAGTGATATCCAATTTGTAAATAAACCCATGCCCACTTGGGAAACAACTTTATCTACTAGGGTACAGTGTTTATGTACAGTTCTTTTGCCTTTAATCTTATGGACTCCACTCATTTCCAAAGTTACTTAAGTCAGCATCTTATTATCCTGCTCCTTTCAATTAGGTTGTTTCATATATTTGGAATACATTAAGCTTCTTTTGTCACATTATACTTTTCATCCTGAGATTCCCCCAATATGCTAAACAGGTTTTTAAATTTATATACATTAAAATTTACTTTGTAGGTGGTTCAGTTCTAAAGGTTTTGATAAATGACTACTTTTTTATATGTACTATTACAGTCTCATACAGAATAATGCCACCCTAAAAAAGTCCCCTTTGCTTTCCATATTCAACCATCTCCCTTCCTGAATGCATGGCAACCAATGTTTACTGTTTCTCCAGGTTTGTCTTGTCCAGATATAACTGGAAACAAATGTGATGCAGCTTTTTTTTTTGGACTGGCTTCTTTCACTTAGCAGTATGCATTTTAATGTTCATCCATGTCATTTCATGGCTTGGTGGGTCATTTCTTTTTATCACTGAATAATGTTTTATTGTATGGATGTACGACACATTATTCATCCATTTACCTATTAAATGATTGTTTTTAGCTGATTATGAATAAATCTGCTATAAACACTTGTGTGCAGGTTTTGGCATGGATATACATTTTTAAATCACTAGAGTAAATTCCCAGGAGCATGATGGCTAATTGTATGTTAAGACTATTTAATATTGAATGAAAGATTCTATTTTACTTTTATCTTTTTCTTTCTTTTCTTTCTGGGGCTGGGATGGGGGCATATGTATTCCAATTTTCCAGCACCATTTTTTTGAAAAGACTATCTTTTTCATTGAATTGCCTTTGCTCCTTTTCCAAAGATAAGTGACTATATTTGTGTGGATCTATTTCTGGGCCTTCTATTCTATTCCACTGATCTATGTGTCTATTCATTTGCTAATATCATGGTGTCTTCATTATCGTAAGTCTTATAGTAAGTCTTGAAGTCTATCAGTACATGTCCTTCAACTTTGTTCTTTGGTATTGTGTTGTCTATACTGGGTTGTTTGCCTTTCCATATAAATCTCAAAACCATTTTGTCAATATTTATGAAACAGCTCGCTGATATTCCATTGAGATTGCACTAACTCTATCAATTAAGAACTGACATCTTAACAATATTGGCCCTTTTATTCCATGAACACAGGGTATCTATTTATATTTAACCTATCTTGGTTTTTTTCATCAACATTTTGTAGTTTTCGGTGTATAAGTCCTGTACTTGTTTGTTAGACTTATATCTTTCATTTTTGGAGTACTATTGTAAATGGTATTTTAAATTTTTCAAATTCCAAATTTTCACTGCTGATATACAGGAAAGCATTATATCCTCCATACTTGCTATATTTACATAGTATTTCCAGGAGATTTTTTTTTTTAATTCTTTGGGATTTTCTACATAGACAATTATGTCATTTATGAATAGAGTCAGTCTTATTTCTTCCTTTCCAATCTGTTCAACCGTTTATTTTATGATATTATCTTACTGCATTTGGTAAAACTTTCAGTACAATGTTCAATAACAGTAGTGAAAGGGGAAAGGGACATCCTTGATTTGTTTCTGATCTTAGCAAGAAAGATTTCACTTTCCCACCATTAAGTCTGATATACCATAAGATTTCAGGATTTTTAAAAGTCAAGTTGAGGAGGTTCTTTTCTACCCCTCGTTTGCTGCGGGTTTTGTTTTGTTTTGTTTTGTTTTGTTTTGTTTTTTCATACATGGTGTTATATTTTGTCACATTTTTTCTGCATCTATGGATAAGATCATGTAATTTTTGTTTATTAGCCTGTTGATGTGTTAGAATATATTGATTATTGAGCTGTCAGTGTGCATTGGAATACATTGATAGATTTTCAAATATTGAACTAACCTTATATATCTAATATAAATCCTGGTTGTGGTACATAGTTTTAGATTTGATATATAAATATTTTGTTGAGGAGTTTTGCATTTATGTTCATGAGAGCTAACAGACTTTAGTTTTCCTTTCTTGTGTTTTTGTCTGGTTTTAATATTAGAGTAATACTGTTCTCATAGCATGAGTCATGAAGTCTTTCATCTGTTTCTAATTCCTGGAAAAATATTGTGCAGAATTGGTATAATTTTTTTTCTTAAATGTTTAGTGGTAACTTTCTGGACCTAGTGATTTTTTTAATATTGTTAATTATTAATTCAATTTATTTAGCAGATTAAGGATTATTTGGGATGTCAGTTTCTCATTGTGTAAGTTTCGGTAGTTGTTGAATTTTAAGGAATTGTTTCACTTCATCTGACTTGTCAAATTTGTAAGCATAGACTTATTCATATTATACTTTTATTATCTTTTTAATGACCTTAAAATCAGTATTAATGGCTCCTCTTTCATTTCTAGCATTGGTAATTTGTGTCTTCTTTTTTGTTGGCTAGCCTGTCTAGTGGTCTATCAACTTTATTGATTTCTCAAAGAACCAGCTTTTGCCTTTGTTGATTTTTTTTCTATTATTTTCCTGTTGTTGATTTCATTGAATCCTCCTCTAATTTTTATTGTTTCTTTTCTTCTGTTTGGTTTAGGCTTAAATTGCTCTTTTTCTAGTTTACAGTGGTAGAAGCTTAGGTTACTGATTTTGGATCTTCTTAATTTAATGGCATAAATTTTCCTGTAAGCACTGCTTTGGCTGCATCCCACAAATTTTATTGTTGTACTTTTATTTTCATGTAGCTCTTTCTTAAGTTATGCATATGTTGCAAAATTTTAAATAAGTAGTTTTTAAGTACTTTAGGAAAGTTTTGTCCCAGATTTTGAAATCTTTTAAAGACCGAGAGTCCTGGTTTGATTCCCACATTTGCTGATAAACTCTGCCATATTTGGTGGCTGGAAGCACCTCTATTTCTTGTTCTCTGTCAATAATAGCCCAGAACTTGCAAGAGATACCTTTCTTATTATTCCACGCCACAGAAAAGCCAGGTCGAAGTACCACATTGTTTGTTATTGATTCTCTATCATGTGGGCTAGCAAAAGAATTCACAACAATATGTATTAGTCTGTTCTTGTGCTGCTAATAAAGACATACCTGAGACTGGGTTATTTATAAAGGAAAGAAAGGTTTAATGAACTCGCAGCTTCACATGATGGAGGAGACCTCACAATCATGGCGGAAGGTGAAGGAGGAGCAATGGCATGTCTTACATGGTGGCAGGCAAGAGAGCATGTGCAGGGGAACTGGCCTTTTAAAAACCATCAGACCTCATGAGATTTATTCACTATCATGATAACATGGGAAAGACCTATCCCCATGATTCAATTACATCCCACCAGTTCCCTCCCATGACATGTAGGGATTTATGGGAGGTACAATTCAAGATGAGATTTGGGTAGGGACACAGCTAAACCACAGCAAATACAAAACAAGACAAAATTATCTTGGGAGATTAAGAAGCTTTAACTGATAGTTCTGCAATTCAGTGACTATATCTTAATTTCCTCTGAGCCCAGTTCTTCAGTGTGCCTGAACTGGGCACTGAGAACAGAGCAGTAAACAAGTCAGGCAAAAAACCCTGCCTTCAGAATTTTGATTCTGGTCCAGAGAGTTGACAAGTTTGTGCAAATTAGTGCCCTGCTGCTCAAACTTGGGTTCATGCACCAGCCACATTGACATCACCTTGGAACATGTTAGAAATGCAGAGTCTGAGGCCCCTCCTCAGAACTTCTGAATCAGAATCACACTATAAGAGATTCCTAAAAGATTCATGGGCATGTTAGAGTTTGCAGAGTCTTACCCTAGATAATGATAGATTATAGTTATGCTGTGAAAAAAGATGCTTGAGTTAGGAAGGATGGATCTACGTTTAATAGGCTTGTGAGGGAAAGCCTCTCAGAGGAGGCTGCCCTCGAGGGAGACTGAAAGGTGGAGGCTTATTCATCATGACCTAGCCCCTTAGTCCCTTCAACCCCACCCCCAGAATGGGGCTGACACCTGCCTGTGTGCCATACATGGTGAGCAGACAAGGAGCATTTGGGGGTGAAGGCAAGGAACATAAGCCAAATAAAAGCTATCTCCCTGTTTTACTAAAAAAGAAAAATATCAAAATATAAGTTTTAGTCTTTAACTAAAATCCCCCTAGCCTATGAAATGAGAAATAAAATATAATGCAATATTCCAGACATTCTGAATTCTGTCTTTGCCAAGAGCGTTATTTTTCTTCAGAAAATAAATGGCCCCTGGAAAATTCGATTAGCTTTTGTAAATGTAGATGCAGAAAAATGATCAGAGGGTTTTAAATTTAAAAACTGCTGGGTAGATATTCTTTTTTGTTCTCTTATAACAGGTTCTAAACTTTAATGGTGCAAGTTTCTCTCTTTTCCCTCAGTTGATCAATGTAATTGAGATTTTTCCTGTTTATTGGAGTTGTCATGTTGTGGTCATATAATTATGCTGAGATATTAAATATGTCTTAGACACAAAATTCTAAGTAAATACAATACAGAGGAACCTTGAGCTGATTTCCATATCATTAAGCCACATTTTACCCATGAGCAAAGTATATTTCTCATAACTTGTAAGAAATATCTTGCCTTGCAGTAGCACACATACTTAACATACTTTTAAAAGCTACTCAATTTGACATTGGTATTTGAATTATTCTATCACCAGGAAATAAGGGGACGGCAGAGTTGCAAATATAGATGTATAAATGGCCAATTAGTAAAATTATAATTCTATTCTAAAGGGCCATTCTGCCAATTAACAGTTTTTTCAGGAGGCTGGGCATCATATTGGAAAAATTTACCTAAGTTAAGATTGCCGGGGGCATTGGTTCAGAAAAGGATAGAAAGCATAAGTTTGTGTCCAAAGGTAAGTTCTTATATAGCAGCTGTTCTTATCAGTTACTTTGTTGCAATTAAGGTTTTGTAATAAATAATGCTGCTGTTTTTATTCCTGTAGCATTAAAATGTGTGGGGTTTATCAGTCTGGTAATTATATAAATCCTGAAATAATTTATCCTTTTTTAGTGTACGGAACTCTGCCCCTGTTAGAGGTTACCGAACCACGGCTTGATGAGTATGTCAGTCAGTGGACCTTCTCATGCAGGCATCTCTGTTTAACTAAGTGCAAGTCAACTTCTTTTACAATACAAAAATGTGTTGTTTAAGTAGTTCTGTTAGTATATACATTGAGCCACAAATAGGCATTAGGCTCTATCTAAGGCCACAGTCATACTTTGTTATTGTTAAAGACATGTCACTGTTGGCCAAGCATGGTGGCTCAGGCCTGTAATCCCAACACTTTGGGAGGCCGAGGCAGGTGGATCACCTGAGGTCAGGAGTTCAAGACAAGCCTGGCCAACATGGTGAAACCGTGTCTCTACTAAAAAATACAAAAATTAGCCAGGCATGGTGTCAGGCACCTATAATCCCAGCTGTTCCAGAGGCTGAGGCAAGAGAATCCCTTGAACCCGGGAGGTGGAAGTTGCAGTGAGCCAAGATCACACCACTGCACTCCAGCCTGGGTGACGGAGTGAGACACTCCATCTCAAAAAAAAAAAAGTCACTGTCATTACTATAAGAAAAAAGATAGTGAAATGACAAAATGAATATTATATCTAGTTTTTTAAAATTCCCCTGGAAGATTAAAATCTCTACTAACAAGACTCCATCCAAGCAATATTCTCAATTAGCTGCTTATTATTTTCTTTTTCTTTTCTTTTTGATTTTACCACATAAAGACCAAAAATATATTTAAGAAGGGCATGTCCACAGACCAGCATACAATTACTTTAGTGCGTTCCATATTCCATCGCCACAAAACTTCACAAATTACTAGTGAGGGAAAAACTTATGCTCTTGAAATCTTTCAAGATTTTATTTAGAATCAGGTGTTTGACTGGGACAGAAAAGCAGGCAAAGGCATTCTAGAACAGTTTTCAACAAGAATTAAAACTTTAAAAAAAGTATGAGGATACCAAATTAAATTTTAAAAAACACTCTGTTTTCTGAGAATATTTGGACATTTTAGCAAAATTATGTTATCCAGATTGTTGGCATGAATATTCAGAGTTAACTGCAAACTTAATTGAATTCTTATTCTGAGATAGCCTCCCTATAATGGCAGGGACCACACTGGAGTCATTATAATCAACATATATGTTTTCATTACCCTCCTGTGATTAAACCCCTGGTACACAGTTTTAAAAGCTTACAATGGGCTAGCAGTGGTTCTTCGGGCTTTGCTGTGTCTTTAAGGTCGACATCTCCCCAGTGCCTCACCCATCCACCACCTTCCTCAGTGATGTTGCTTGGGAGAGATGCCACTTAATGGTTAAGTAAGTGGGGAAAGTTGTCTTCATCTAAAACTGAATGTAGAGAAAGTTATTTTCTGTTATAAGTTTCTGATACCAGCTCTCATAAACCCGCGAAGCATCCATTTAGTGTTTCACTGTTAAAGTGAAAGGAAACTGTATTTTTTAAGCAGACGATGTCTACTTAGTGCTCATGCTTCACAACGAATTTGTTCCAAGCTCCTTTTCTCTTTCAGTTTTGTCTCAGAGAGTTATTAAGCTTTCACTTAATTAAGCCATGACCCCCATCTGGACCCACAGTAAGACTTGTGCAGTCTCCACTTTCTCTTACAGAGTGTTTTGCTTTCATTCTTCCCTTCTGGAAATATACTTTATTAATAAGTGAATGACACTGATTGACAAGTGGGACAGTATAAAGAAAGGTTTTGATCAAAATGTTTGAGTCAGTCACTCTGTGAAAGCATAATTTGTGTGGCAACATTTTTAGCTAATGAATGAACATTGTAAAGATCCAGATAAAAATGACTACTGTTGTACCCATAAATGCTTTTTAGGGCCCAGTGAAAAAAACCATTATTTTTGAAACATTAGGCTCATATTTGGGGACTGTGGAATGGTCTCTCTACTAATATAGTATCAAATACCAGTGTATTTTTAATTTTTATTTTTTGGTTTCTTTCAGTTAAAACAACTGTCTACTTCAGCATATATTCTGACGTTTATATAATCTTGTAAATACAGACTAGGTCTAGTCAGCCTAAGACTTACAGGACAATACACTTAAGAATCACATTGCTAATTCCCAAACAGAAATCAAACTGTCAGATAGCTTTTAGTCACATTTTTAAAAGTATAATTTGATTGTATATTGAATTTTTGAGGTTTAAACTCATCATTATCATTAGATGAAAAGCCACATGATTGTTTTATTTTTGTTCAGTTTTATTTCACACAATCTTAGCCATATTGTTACTTTTATGAAAATATAGCAGATATACTGACTGTCAAACAATTCGATAGTGTGTCTAGTGTCAAGTATATTGCCTCCAGAATTAAATTCTACTCATTTCCATGTTTCATGTATCTTCTGATGTTTAAAAAAAAATTCTTAATTCTAAGCGATGCTCACTGCAATTTTAATGCAATGCAGACAGACTCTTCGTTGCAGCATTATTCTCTGCAATTCTATAGCAGTGCATTTTTGGTTATAGCAATTAATCCCCTTTGACTTGTAGTATAGTATGTCTTCCAGCTTGTGAAATATTTGAGTACAGGGATAGTTTTATCTGCCTTTGTTTCCCCTAGGACCTCTCATAGTGCTAGGCACAGAGTAAGTGTTCAGTAAAAAAGTAATATTAATAGTTGAATTTCCTACAAAAGGAATCAGTGCATTAAATTCAGTCATTCTAGGTTCTAGTTGCATCCTCTCTGTAAGCCCTTCCAACCATCTTTTGTGTAAAGAACAGCTAAAAACATCAGCTCGTACACTGGGCCAGTAGTACAGTTTCATGGTTATGATATAGGCTTTGAGATCAGGCAGCCTATGACAAATTGCAGCTGGCCCACTTACTGAATAACTGGGGAATGTCCTCTCTGTTCCTTTGGGCCCCTCATGGGTACCATGGCAGTAGTGACTGTGACCGTTTCACCTGGTTACTGTGAGTCCTAAATAGGGTAATTCATGGAAACTTCTTAGCACTGTGCTTGGTATATTAGGAGGGAGCTGTAAGTGTTAGATATTTTTATTCATGTATTTATGTATGTATGTATGTATTTATCTTGAGACAGAGTCTCACTCTGTTGCTCAGGCTGGAGTTCAATGGTGTGATCTCAGCTCACTGCAACCTCCACCTCCTGGGTTCAAGCAATTATCTTGCCTCAGCCTCCCTCCCAAGTAGCTGTGATTACAGGCGTGCACCCACCATGCCTAGCCGATTTTTTTGTATCTTTAGTAGAGACGAGGTTTCACATGTTGGTCAGGCTGGTCTCAAATTCCTGATCTTGTGATCCACCTACCTCAGCCTCCCAAAGTGCTGGGATTACAGGCGTGAGGCACTGCACCCAGCCAAATATTAGATATTTTTAATAAGAGAACTTAAAGCCACAATTACCAAAGGCTAGAACTGGGTAGTTAAGGAAAGTGGTATGAGGACAGTTCCTGCTTGTGAGAGAGAGACCAGTTCAAATCAGTTGTGCTAAGTGTAGTCACTTGGAGAAATAGATTTAAAATGTGAAATATGTATTTCCTATTTTAAAATAATTAATACCCAAATTTATTTTATGACGCTTGTCACACAGGGCTATAATCATGCAGGATTATGATTTTTTTAACACTTTAGACCATAATGATCTAATTTCAATGTATATTTGCTAGGTGTTAAACCAGTAAATGATAGATAATTCATATTATTAACGTTAGTACTTTAAAGTCAGTCACTATTAAAACCTAATTATTGGTTGAGAGGGTCTATGTTAGTGGACATGGAACTATCCCCCAAAATGGAAGAAATTTGTTCAAATTAAAATTAGAGCATGTAGTTCATATATTCTAAATGAACATGTGTGCTTCTGTAATAATAACTTTATTATCACCAAGTTACAGGATAGAGTTTTAATTATGATCTTTGTATCAGTAGAAGCCATGTATTTCGGATTAAAGACCTACTGCTTTAACTAGTCTAGTTAAAGACTATGGCTTGATACATTCTGGGCTCCAACTTTTATAAAAACCAGAGAATACTTCTAATAACACTTTTCCAATTTCATGGTTCAGTGCACAGTCAGTAAAGATTTAAATAATTCAGAAAGAAAGCCTATTCTCTTTCTTTATTAGAAGTTTGAGTCAGGCAAATTCTTTGACATTTAATAGGTTTTTAACCCTTTTAATAACTTTTTATAATGAAATTTATTGGCTGTTGTTTTAAAGAAAGGGTTATTATATTAGCATGAATAGCAGTCAGTAGTTTTTATGATTAGTTTTGAGACCTTGACCTTATGTGACTCAAAGTGTATAAAACCATAAATGAGTGAGTGATGTTAATATTAACTAAATTAGGTACACCTAGAATTATAGAGACTGTATATAACTACATTCATCCCATTATCTAACATGCTATAAAATTTTGGCAGACAAATATTTGAATCTTTTAATTGTTTTAAAGGAGCTTAAGGTCACTTACAGAGTCAGACACTTTAAAATAACTGAAAGACTAATTTTCCTGGACTGATTTTTCCAAGTTATTAATACCATGCTCAAAAGGAGAAGATTTCCAGCCTTTTTCTATCTTGGTTTCATGCTATTTTAATGTTTTATAATGTATTATTGAAAGGATTATTGGATGATTTCCATTATAAAATACTAATATGAAAATTGTACTTTTCTTCAAGTCTCCAATAAGTTGGGGGCATACAAATATTCTGCATGGGGAAGCTATCTGGCTCAAGCAGAATACAAGATTTTAATTTTGCTTCTTGAGATGTACTTTTAAGCTGAATGTCATGTGTATCTAATGATTTAAGTGCCTCTAAATGAACTCAAATATCAGTGTTCTGAACTGATGTTAGGAAGTCAATATCCCACTTGACATCTCCATCTTTGCAAGCACCCCATTAACATTCCAGTGGAAAAATATGAGAAAGCAAGTTAAGTTCCCAGGTTTAAATATGGTGTGAAGATGCATTCTTGCTAACTCATGCTGCTATGAATACGTGCAGATAGTTCTAGTGAGTGACCCACTACTCCCAGATGGCGTGTCTCCTAGCACAACCCAATTTTCTTATTATTTAATCTACACTTCCAATCCATTCTTTTTATTTCAGTGCATACAATCTTTTGAAAGTATTCTAGAAATAAAGCACATTAATCAGTCCCTTCTCTGGGTACACCAGAACAAAGGAAATGTAAGCAAACATTAGCATGTTTGATACACTGTTAATATAAGATCATAGCCCCTTGTGAACAAAACACTGCCTACACTTTGTAGCACAGATGCAAAAGTCATGATCTATACAAATAAAAGGCTTCATTGATTCTAATCATAGGTAGACCCGAGCACATTCATAAACTCCCCTAACCAGAGATGCAATTTGTAGGAACAGCTAATTCAGATGTTTTGGGAACCAGAGCGTGGACCACATGGTCCCCAAAGCTCTTTTGGACAGGATAGACCCTTTAGTCCATGAGCCTCTCATGTCCTGCCAGTATCTGCAATTATGAGAGATACTCCTTGTCAAGTAAAAGTAAACTTTGCCTTTTGCCCATTTGCATATTTCCTTTATTTTTTTCCAGGCAGAGAAGCCTTTTCAAGGGCTCACTGAAGCACAATGTATGAAACTTGGTAATATTGACATTGATAGTTTAAGATTCACAGCAGGAGACAAATGGCATTGGCGTGAAGCAATCAGAAACTAGGTGGCTCAATCTGAGTAAAAAACATCTTTCCAACTGTGCAGTTAAAAGGCATCGCTATACCCCATAACCTCCTGGCCGAAGTTGTGATCCAAAGGAGACATTAGATGCACATAGTTGATGGAAAAGAATGCTGTCCTATGAACTGGAATGCCTTTTTATACATTAAAATGTTTTTGAACTTCGTATCTACCAGTTAGCCTATTAGCCTTGATCAGGGAGCTATTAAAACCCAGGTTATAAGTTCAACCTTTATCTGTGCTGTTGACTTTCTCACAGTGAAACCCTGTGCTCTGTGACTATAAGCTGCCCTGCTTATCCCAGGGACGGTCCCCATAGATACAAGCTTTTGACTGCCAGAATGTTTGGTCATAATTGTGTCAGTGCCTCACCAGAGACCAGAGCTGGTCAGGGAAAGCAGCTCAAGGATGATAACCAAAGAGAACCGTCCACGTGAGCAGCAACCACAAAAATGAATTCATCTGTGACAAAACACCATCATAGTCCTTGTCTTAGTTAATCTTCACAGTCATGTTTTAAGGAGGCATTTAAGGTCAGTACGCTTCTCTCCTATCTGTCTCCTTAAAACATATCACTGTCCTAGATAGTTATTATCTTGCCTGTCTCTTCGTGAGCTGCATCAGGGTACAAATTCCGACTACACAGTCACCATTGTGGACCAGGTACCTAAGACAGTGCCTGGTCCATAGCAGACCCTCAATGAATATTTGTTGATGAAAAATTATCCTCTTTTTACAGAGGTAAAAAATGAGAGGTAAACAAGTTAAAAGTAAGATAACTCATTAGAAACAGTGGCAGTTAGGTGACATGAGCAGGGTTGCCTCTGCAATAGCACACGACCTCCCTCTCCTTTAGGAAAAGGAAAAAAAAATCAAATAAAAACGGAGTAAAATTGCTTTTTCAGTTGTTTTTAAATATAAATCCAGATGCATACACGAGGGCAACTAAGACATTTCTTTCTGGATCTGCTGGATGTGGCAGCAATTGAAGTGCGGTTCTGCAGAGGAGGCCAGGCAAGGGCACTAAGGTGTGAAGAGGTTCAGGGTCCCCCTTCTCTCTGTTGCTTACTGTTCTTCAATATTATCTGATCTCCCTGGGAGAGGATTACAAACAAACACCAAAACTGGTGAAATGGTTTTTAGCCAGTGTGATTTTTAGCCATCACTTTTAAGACTCTTCAGTGATATTTTGCTCTGAATACACCAAATTCCTCAGGTAATAAGGGGCCCATTCGTGGAAGAAGCCACAATGAAGGAGAGCCCACAGTGTGAAGGAGAATGATGGTCAGGTAATGTAGAAGTCAGGCAGTGCGGGAGCACTGGTTTTTAAGGCAGTTTTAATCTTCCCCAAAGATGATGGTTCTAGAGAGTGCTATGGCTGTCCATTTGGCAAATATCTAATAAATTGCATTCCAAAGTTCTTACTTTCCTGTGATAAATTGTTTCATAATGATGAATTACCCTAACTAAACTGGAATTATTCCATTGTAGTGTACTGTAAAGAGAGCTAACCCTACTTGTTGCTATTGTCTTTTGAAAGAAAAGCAAAGATTTCAAATATTAAATACAAAAACAGTTTTGTTTTTGGAAATGCAGGGTTGAAATCAAGTTATTCTGACTTAAAATACTGAGGATAAAAATGCATTTTTATAAAAATGTCCAACCTTTCTTTTGAATCTCATTTTCCTTAGTCTTCAAAAATATAGCAAGTTCTGTGAATATGTATTTTTCCAAATTTTCCCTTTTTTAATGTAAATTATTAGTGTTCAGTGCCACTAATTGAAGTCTAATAGCAAAAATCTTAACATAAAGTTTATTTACACATTTCTAAATAATAAATAGATCACAAGAAGGTCACGTAAAAACGATTTATTTAATGTGTTTGGACAACAAATAATTAAGCTCTCTCTTGGAAATGCATTTAGGAAAATAATAAATAAATTTTGATTATTAAATTTCCCCACACATTTGTTCTGCTGTATACATTTACATATTAATTGAATCTCTGGCAAAAATATGTAATCAAATTGGGGACTTAAATAATATCAACATTTACATTCTTCTCATAGACTCTTAGAGTGCATTATTCCTAAGAAAAATGAAACTGCTTTGCCTTCTTGCCCTAATTAATCATGCAGGCCTGCATGGACAACCAAAATCGAGGCTCAGAAGTTTTTCTTTAGGTGCTGAGAACGGTGTGTGTTTGATAGTGTGTATAAAAGGGATGGAGAGTAAGCACTTATCACAGCTAAAGCCTGCAGGGTTGCCTCATTGCCCTAGGGAAAGCACTCCACAGCTCAGGGTGTCAAATGCTGACAGACAGGGGTAAATGGACAGGCTTCAGAGATTCCTCACGTTCTCCTACTCCTGCTGCAACTGGCAGCCTTCCAGGCCTTGCCTGCAAAGACCACAGAAAGCAGCAGCTGGTGAGCCACATTAGCAAATAAGGCCTCAGGGCTACCCATGTTCCAGCGCTCTGTGCACCAACTGCTATTCACTCTAACAGCTGGATCAGAGCAGAGCCAGCCGAGGCGGTGGTGCAGTTTTATGTGTACAACTGTTTTGATATAGATTGTCTGCTAGAGGCAGAGATAATAATAGCTTTCAAGCCTGGCGTGTTGGACAGGGAAGGATGCAGATATTTGAAGAAGGAATACAGACTCTGGAAGGATTGTGAAGCATGCACAGTTTTAAACACTGAAAGGCAGACCCTCCCTCCGTCATTATAGTGCCATTCAAGTATGCGATTTTAACACCATTTCATCACTAACATGACTAATGTTATTCCAAGGATTTTTTTTCACTATTCCAGTTACACCAAAATCTTACTCATTTTTTAAAAATAATAACCTGAGACCAACAACAGGGTTTTTTTTCTTTCCCTGTTCAAAGAAAATCCAAGAGGCTGGACATGGTGGCTCACACCTGTAATTCCAGCACTTTGGGAAGCCAAGCGGGTGGATCATTTAAGGTCAAGAGTTCGAGATCAGCCTGACCAACATGGTGAAACCCCGTCTCTACTAAAAATAAAAAAATTAGCTGGGTGTGGTGACAGGCGCCTGTAATCCCAGCTACTCGGAAAGCTGAGGCAGGAGAATCACTTGAATTCAGGAGGCAGAGGCTGCAGTAAACCGAGATCGCGCCATTGCACTCCAGCCTGGGTGGCAGAGCAAGACTCCGTCTCAAAGAAAAACAAGAAAATATGAAATCCAAGGAAAAATAATGAAGACATATGCTAAAATATGTAGTGAATATTGTGCCTCATGTTTCCTCCTTGAGCTCTGAACTCAGCGTGGCACTCTTCAGCTCTAGGTAACGAGGCAAGGGGAGAAAGGAACATGGCCTTAGCATCAAAGCTTGTCATGAAGGACAATGCATGATTTCTGCTTTGACTTCCTAATTGATTTTAATGGAACTTTTGCTTTGCATTAATTGGAAAAATTAAAATCTCCTCTTCCTCATTATAATACTCCTTCATTATTTTAGTTGATATTGGTCATCAGCAGCAATGTAAATTTTTAGGAAACAGATCTGGCTCCCAAAAAAGTGAAACCGAGGACTCATTTTCAAATGGAGAGAATTTTGCAAATGGTGAGATAAATATTAAGAGCCACTCAACACTAAAATGCGAGTGACATGCAGGACATTTTGCCAAGAAAATATGAAGTTCATTAGGCTTGAAAATAAACAAAATGAGAAATACACACATGAGAAATTACCTTTGAGACATTTAAGCCCTAAAATTTAGCAAATGAAGTTCTCAAAACATCAAGGATTTATAACAACTATTTCTGTGAAACCGGCATTGTCAATCCTAATTGCACCAGGTCTAAACATCTATTCAGTGTAACTCAAGAAATGTACAGAGTTCCTACTACGTGTCAAGATCTGTTCTAGATACTAGTGCTATAATGGTGAACAAAATAAATTCTCTCCCAGTTTTTTTAAGTTTATAATCTATTAGGGCATATCAGTTAGGATTATGTTGGGCAGCCTATAACAGGAAACCTATAATGGCAGTGATTCTGCAATGACAGACATTTACTTCCCTTTCACTCCCACTGTAAGGAGGTTGTCCAGGCTCCAGAATAATCACACCCTCAGGCTCCTTTTTTGTGCCTTCAGCCTCCTTATGCTGCCATGTCTTGGTCTATGACATTTTCCCTAGCTCTCACCATCATCTCCACATTTTTGCCAGCAGAAACTAGAAAAAAATACAAAGGAAGGTGAGCCCCTCCCTTTAAGGAGACGTCTTGGAAGCACCACGCAACGCTTCCACGTACATTTTATGATCACAGGGCCATGCATAGCTGCAAAGGAAGCTACAGATGTCCTCCTTGAGCCAGCTAGAGGGGCCCATTCCTCAGCACAAAAGGAAAATGAGTGTCAGAGGGTAGCTTGAGGTTTCTGCCACAAAGGGAAACAGACATTAATCAAATCTTTTATCTTGTGACTAAGAAGTTCCCAGGAAAAAAGAAAAATCATCAGATTGGTAAAGTCAGTTTATACTGATGAATTTACTGCTTCAGTTACATGCTGACACAGCAAATATTTTTTGAATACTTAGAATAGCATTTAACTAAAAGATATCTCAAGAGGGATTGAAAAATGCATTAGTCATGAACTAATCAAGGAGATTACTATCTGGAAGGTATATACACATTAGAGAAGTAAATTTTAAAGTGGTGTCCCATAAAAAAAGTATAAACAAAATGCTTTGGCAGTTCAGAATAAGAAGGTTCTTGGAGGTTTGTAGATAAGCTGACTTTTGAACTTGACTTTAAAGAATATTTAGGGTTTGGATATATGAAGATGGTAAAGGCATCATGGAATTGTGGGAAAAGCACAAGTATGTTAAAAAAAGCATATTTCATTTTTATTTCAGTCTTTGTTGATAGAAAGATCTGAGATCATTTAACCTCTCAGTGGGTTTGTGCAAAGCAGCTATTCCTACATGGCTCCCTCAAAGGAAAGTTATAAGTCTCATGAAGGTTGGTTATAGAGTATAAGTTTCATCTGGAAGGTTGCATGTCATGCTGAAGAGTTTGGATTTAATTTGGGGGACAGATGTCATTGGAGAATTTTTGAACCCATGGCTCATGAAGATTAATTTTGCACCATTCTTTGGGGGAGATGTAAAGAGACTAACTCTAGTTAAGCAGCTATTGCAAGTGAAAAGGTAATGAAGGCCTGGATAGAGGAATGGCTGTGGAAATGGGTGGAAGGGCAGATGGAAATAGTTGATATTTTAGAGTAGACTCAATAGAACTCACAAGAGTTCAGAAAGAGTCAAAAATGACAGCAACATGTTAAATAGAGGCGACAAGGAGGATGAAGGTGTCATCAACAGATATTGGCCAAACAGAAAAAAACATAGCTTTGAGAAAGAAAACTTTGTTCAGATTCCTGGCAAGAATGATGTCCAAGTAGTAATGTCTCTAATGCAGTTTCAGAATTAGGCTTGGAATTTGGGTCACAATTGTACATTTTAGTTTAGAACATTTCCCATTAATAAAACCATGGCAAATTTTATCTGGGTGGAAGAAATATGACTCAGAATAACATGTTAAGGAATCACTTGAGTTGGGATGAAAAAAGAGAATTCTA
Organism: Aotus nancymaae; assembly: GCF_030222135.1. NCBI lineage: Eukaryota > Metazoa > Chordata > Mammalia > Primates > Aotidae > Aotus > Aotus nancymaae. The sequence goes on along the minus strand of NW_026988450.1, from coordinate 10,169,839 downwards.
CTTAGAAGATTGCAAGACAGTGGAGGAGAGAAGGTGCTATAAAGTGAAGATTGCTTCAAGTTTTTGGAACACTTTTAGTTGTAGTCATAAATCTGGAACTCTATATGAAAATTAATTTAGAAACCATCCTCTCTGATATATTAAAGCCACAAGATTTCTGAAAGGATGAGAAGAAATGGGCTCAAAATAGACATGTTACAGACTGTACGTGTTTCGTAACTTGGGATTTATGTGAGGAAGAAATAAAGATATCAATTAGTTACATGCTTTTGGAAAGACCTTTTAGTTAAAGTATGACTTTGCTAGTAAATTGTTTTCATTTACAAGGCTATAAAACATATAAGTTGGAACGTGCACATCAGTGCTTTATTTGCTGCAAGGTTGGGAAAGAAGGCTGCCCCTTGTAAGATAGTGTCCACTTATGGGCATCCGTTACTCTGTGCCCATAATGGGAGCTGTTTTGCATGCTAAGGATCTAAAAGAATATAGGACTTGAGGACATTTGAGAGTAGGCCTGAAAAGAAATTTAGTATACACTGTCTCTTTGTATTTTCAAAAGTCAGTCCTAATTTTCATGGTACCCTCTGTCCTTGGCACAGCTTTAAGGATATCTGTGAAAGCTGGTATTATTCCATAAAGAAGATCAGATTGTAGAAGTGACATGTGCATCTAAGAAGAGGCAACAACCATTTTAGTAAATGTGACTGAAAGCAACATGAATGGGCTAGATAAAAACATTGTTGATTTGGATAGACAACATTTGAAAATACATTTTTAATTATCTTTAATTAATGGTAACACTCTTTATGGAATATGTAAAATGTTAAATCAGCTGCTTAATCCAGTGGTAAGTATCAAAGACCGGAATTAGGAGAGGTAGATTTTAACTCCAACTCTGGTTTTGGTCAAGTCATTTAACCTCTTTTGGCTTTACTCCTTCATTTATTCATTTATAATTATATATATACTTATTCCACAAACATTCAACAAGCTCGTACCATCACCCCCTCCCGATTTTCCTCTTCCATAGACTGACAGTGTCACTAAAAGCCTCTGCAGCTCTTGCATGTACCACTGAATAGTAGAAGCTGCTTTACAAGGGACTTCACAAAAAGGAGAATCCTGAGCTACTTTTGAAGGATTGGAGGAATACAGTTTGGATAATGGAAAAAATGTTGGTTTGGACTTAGAAAAGGCAGGTACAAATTATGAGGCCAGCCAGAGATCTAGGACACCTTGAACTGTGCCTGAAGAGTCAATAGTAACCAAAGTTGGAAAAGAGCTAAAGAAGTGAAATTGACTAATATGAGACCTCATGGCGAAGGCAGTAAACCTGTTCCAGAGAAGAACACAGAGCACACATGGGGACTCTGGACAGCCTCAATTTTAGTCTTAGGTGAATATAACTATACTGGTAAAATGACTAGAGAGAAAATGGTAGAAAATGATTTTATTACCATAAAAACAAAAACAAGGCTATATAACTAGATTACTTAATTTGCCTTCACAGTATTTTCATGTCACAGTAACATTTGCAGACAGGTCATTGCTAAACATCTGATACTATATGGAATTTTCTTTTCTAATGAAATAGAATATGATAACATTATTTTTTTTTTGACTTCCAACATGTAACTTTAACTGTGTATCTTTTTTTCCCACAGTTTGTTGTTTTTCTCTCTTGTTTTGTGTGCCCTCTACCTGCCTGAATTCCCCAACCCCCCTCAGGATGAAAAACCTGAGCTGCTCCTATAAGCACCATGAAATAGTCCCCATTATTTTAAATTTAAAAATGCCAGAGAAATGTTAAGTGAAATTCTCCATACTCCTCTTATACAACACATTTGACCTCTAGATACCTTAAGAGCTTCATCCTCCAATGCTTTTAATGTTAATCCTTGCAGAGACAAAATTCATTGCTTGAATTACAAGAGTGAGTCTCATTAAGGCTAAAAACCAGTGACTCAGATAGCATAATAGATTAATATGGTGACCTTGCAATTTTAGAGCTTTACTTTCAAGTCTGACTGTGCAGACAAGTCATTTCAATAGTCAGTTAATCAATTGGTTAATACCAGCCTATCAGTGTTTTGAATCTGGTAGTTAGGAGATCATTTTGGCTAGTAATACCCTGTAAAGGTTTACACTGAGTACAAGAGTACACTTATTAACTCCTAAAGCCTTCTTAAATGATCAAGATAAAATAAACAGGATTTAATGAATTGCTGTGAATGTTGTAATTACTAATGACTGAATAATTCTGACAGACACTGAGCATCAACATCTTGAAATTTACATTATATATATTACTATATATTTAGAAATATAGATAATATATTTCTATATTTCACTAGTGTAGAAAGACTGTAAACATAATTAATCACACCTTGAGTAGTGAAGTATGATGTTGACTGGATTCTCAAATTCTATTCTTTTGGTAGTCTTATGGTAACCTTTAGGGTGATATATAATTTTAGGATTATTTTACCCCAGATAAAATAAATGTGTATGTAACTCAGCAGAACATCTGAAAATCGAAAGAATTATTACTCTTTTGCCAGAAACGTATTTGTGAAAATTACTCCTTTCCTGTTTATTTATTTATTGTAGATGCAAGATATACGAAACCCAGAAGGGACTCAATATAGTTCCCATCCTCAGATGGCAGCCATGAGACCAAGGGGCCAGCCTGCAGACATCAGGCAGCAGCCAGGAATTATGCCACACAGTCAGCTGACTACCATTAACCAGTCACAGCTAAGTGCTCAACTTGGTTTGAATATGGGAGGAAGCAATGTTCCCCACAACTCACCATCTCCGCCTGGAAGCAAGTCTGCAACTCCTTCACCATCCAGCTCAGTGCATGAGGATGAAGGCGATGATACCTCTAAGGTATGACTAAGTTAATTTAGGACCCATGGAAGCATATTCTTAGGCACCTTCTTTAACCTGTGCTGGGTACAAGTTTATATCATCCAAATGAGAAACATTGGTGGGAGACATATGCTTTGTTAATGAAGCATGAGGTTACAAACAAACCGGATTAAACCACCTGCTGGTCCAATTAGACTTTTTAGTCTCTGAGAAATCCTTCAAATATAGATGTGTTAAGCATAAAAGTTGTTTGCTCCCACAAAAGATCGGGCCTATATAGTCAATGTACCATTTTAAGAAGGCAGTATCCTGGGATACAATGAAGGTTGTGTGTGTGTGTGTGTGTGTGTGTGTGTGTGTGTTTGAGAGAGAGAGCAAGAGACTGAGAGAGAGAGAGAGAGGAGAGAGGAGATGAGATGATGATGATGTTAGATGAAAATTTTGTGGCCCCCTGACCCAACCATTTCATGTAGAAGATGAGAAAAGTCAGCGCCAAGGATATTAGACAACTCCTTTCCTGGGTGATTCATTGCGTATCTTTTCTTAACTCCTTGCCAATGTGGTTGTTCTTTGTGTGTCTGTCACCAGCAGAGCCATTCTTTTAAGTTATCTGAATAGGAAGATGGGTTTTGTGTCAGCCACCTTTTCTTGTCACCATTGTGAGAATTTTGTTTTTGGAAATTAAACTATAAACATGCTACCAAAAGCAGCACTGTGCAATCCTGATATATATGGTTAACTTTCTAGTAACTCTACTAATTACTAATTTTTTTAAGTCCAGATAAATAGTGATTCATCTATTTGTTTAGCCTGATGACAAAGATAAGATTGCTGCATTGACTATATTTTCCTATTTTTTATATTCTTGATGTTCTGGCATTTGGAGCCTTAATCCTGGAAAGATGGCTCCTTTCAGGACTAGCTAAATTTTAGAGATTGCAAATGACACTCCTGCTAGCCCCTGTTCTATATACAAGCCAACAATTCACAGCTGCACCCCAAACATCTCCTTTAAAAACTCTCACATACCTGTAATCCCAGTACTTTGGGAGGCCGAGGTGGGTGGATCACGAGGTCAAGAGATCGAGACCATCCTGGTCAACATGGTGAAACCCCGTCTCTACTAAAAATACAAAAAATTAGCTGGGCATGGTGGCGCGTGCCTGTAATCCCAGCTACTCAGGAGGCTGAGGCAGGAGAATTGCCTGAACCCAGGAGGCAGAGGTTGCGGTGAGCCGAGATCGCGCCATTGCACTCCAGCCTGGGTAACAAGAGCGAAACTCCGTCTCAAAAAAAAAAAAAAAAACTCTCACATACCAAACCAGTATTCTCTCTGCCCTACATTACCCCTGAACCAAGTGTCAGACAACTAGGGATCACACCTTATAGCCCAGAGCCCAGCAAAGTTCTTCAAACTATCCAGTCCTAGACTTACTCAGCATGCCTACCTACCTTGCCCATTCCTGCCCACAAAATCCCGAGTAAAGGCTCCACACATGCTCTGTCTTCTCTCTCTTTCTGACTCCTGACCAACTTGGGTACTTCCCTATGTGGCCCTGTGTGCCTCCTCTTTCCAGGGATCTATGAGTGGAAACCTTTTCCTCATAACCATCATTTCTATGTCTTCTGTCTTACCATACCTGACTGAAACAATCCCAAGTACATCTTAGAACAGCTACACGACATAACACTGCCCAAGACAATCCCTCCATTCCTCACTGTCTCTCCCTGTTGTCAGCGAGTCAGTCTCTCATGAGTTAGGTAAAAAGGCAGGAGGAAACTAATTGATATTCATAAATAATTGACTGGGATGCTGAAAGCCTTGCCTTTAGCTGACCATTTCCAGGGCAATAATTTTCTTGAGAAAATATAGATTATTCCAGTGGCCCCAGGTACTCATTTGCTGTTAGATTATACCTAATGGCCAATGACTACCTGGACCCAAAGGTGAACACCAATAATTTGTTTGTGGTCAGTGATTTAGGTGTTGATTGTGCATAGATAATTCAAGTCAATTTGCTAAATACAGATGATATGTACTATATTGTAAGGGGAAAAAAATTAATGTTCTGCTCATAGTAAAGATCAACTTGTATATCTAAATTGTGTCTTTATCAGTATTCATTCCTGACATTTCAGGAAATTAAATGCAAAATTAGTAGCCTCCTTTGACAGTAAATTGTATACAGGATTATTCCTAGTTACAATAACATTTTTCACAGTGTTCCACTTGTATGAGTAGAAAAGTAGGTAGAATTCTGAAATTAATAGAGTTAACATTCATGGGTTCTGCCATGTGCTATTAACCTGGTGAGTCCATATTTTATAATTTTGCTGAAGCATGAATTTGCATGTTTCTATACTGATATGAAACTTTGTCAGTGGGTATCCTATCCAATCACTCAATACCCACATCTCAGAATAATTTATAATTCTTCATTAGTGGACTGTGTAAGCATTGCATAGTAAAGTTCATATTCTATAGTGATAGATTCTTGAATTATTGATGTGTGAAAGTTTAGGGACTGATTCCTAAGACGGCACACAGTAAAATGACTTTTTTGTCTACACAAACATTCCTATAAAGTCATGTCAAGTTTAAGTGCATTTTCTATCTCAAGAGAAGTCACCCTTCATTCCGACTCTATGCACTGTTCTCCACCTTGTCTCCAATTCAAATCCTCCTACCATTTAAGTGATATTATATGTATTTAAGCTAGAAAAATCCTCTGATAAAAATATGAAAGCATTCTTTATTACAGTTAAGAATTAAAATAAAATTTTTCCTTAAAATGTGAGTAGGATTTATGTGGAATGTTGTAGTGCAACAGCTTCAGTTAAAAGTGAAATGGCATTAAGTCAAAAAGATCGTTTAAATCATTTCTAACAAGTGAACTAACAAAGAATATTTAGTTCCTACACCAGAAAAAACGCAGCTTCTAAAGTTTGTCTCTTAACACTTTGTGCTGTCTTTAAGCAATTACATATTGATTCCAGCTTATCTAATTGAACAATTAAATGAAATAAGTCTGTTTTGACAGAGAGGAACATTGTAAATACATCAGTAAAATAAATTATCACCTTATAAACACTAATCATAATTTTGATTGCTAGGAAACTGTGTTGACAGCCTTAAGTCATAAATGAGACACAGTAAAGCATCAAAGAAATAGAAACTTAGGCAGCTTGTGGTTCTAAGCCTGTAATCCTGTATTTGTAATATAAGAGATACTTTAAGACACTTAAAGTATCTGGCATTACAAGTATATTTTTGGACTTTAAGACACTTAAAGTATCTGGCATTACAAGTATATTTTTGGCACTATTTTCTCTTGAAGGAAATTATGGGTTAAGAATCACATTATATATTTTTCTATCCTTTTACTTTCTGCTTTCTGTTGAAAATATCCTTATGTTTTATCCGACTGTCTCTTATAAATGTCATGTAGTTAAATGAGCTTTTATTTTAAAATGAAACCTTTACTATATTTACATTAATATGAAAGTAGGTTTATTTTTCTAAGTATGTTGATTTCTGTTTATGCTACAAATATTTTGTTTCTTTTTTCATCTTTGAGATTACTCTTATTTTTCTCATTCCATTATCTCCTATTTTGAGATTAGAGATTTTATGTTCTTTCTCTTCTTCCAGTAGCTTTTCCTGGAATACAAATATATAAAAGTCTAAAATTTACGAACATCTTTACCTTTTTTCTTAGATTACTTTAACTCCATACACCTTCTGTTCAATTTATATTGGGAGCTGTTATTGTTGCTCATTCTAATTATAGTTTAATTGAATTCTGTAACTGAACAAACTTCATGAAACACTATTTTAATTATTTCATGAAGTTATTTTTCCTTTGAATTTATTCACATATATATTTATTTCACCTGACATCTTTTGCATTATGCTTTAAAAATGTTCTTTCATGAGGGTCTGCAGGGAACATGCTTACCTTAAAAAACATGTTTGCTGGGTATAGAATTGTAGATTGACAGTTATTTTCTTCAACATTTTGAAGATATTATATTATTCCACTGAATCCATGTTTCCACTATTGCCTTTGAGAATTTACCGCCCGACTGTCTTTCCTTTGAAAGTAACCTGCCTTTACTCTCTGACCGCTTTTGAGATCTCTTGTCTTTGCTGTCCTGCAGCATCATGGTGATACGTGTGAATTTCTTTGCAATCATTCTGATTGTAATCATTTCTGTCTCTCAGCATTTTGAGGAAATTTTCATTACTTATTTTTTTCACATACTGCCTCTACTTCATTCTTGCTCCCTTCTCATGCTGTTATTCTGAGATGAATGTTAGACTTTCTCCTCCTACCTTCCATGACTCTTTTTCATATTTTCTACTTCCTTCCCCCCGTATTACATTCTGATTAACTTATTTCCCAATTCATAATTCTCCTTTCAGCCATACCTAATCTGAAATGATCTATTGAAAGTTTTATCTCAAATATTTTATATTTGTAGTTTTATTTGGTTCCTTTTCAAATCAGTTTGGACTTCTTTTTTTAGTTGCTTGCTCTTTACCTATGTATTTAATTTCTCTTATTCCTTTAAGCATGTTAAACATATTTGCTTTATACCATCTTACAGTAATTTCAATAGATGAAGTATTTTGGAGACTGAATATGTTGGTTTTAATAGCTTGTTTTGTTTTGCTTTTTGTACTTTTGAAATGAGAACTAGTATTTATTAGAACTTTGTAAGAATTATTTTAGAGCTTGTTTAAAACTAAGTTTCTCTGGCCGGGCGCGGTGGTTCATGCCTGTAATCCCAGCACTTTTGGGAGGCCTAGGCAGGCAGATTGCCTGAGCTCAGGAGATTGCAACCAGCCTGGGCAACACGGTGAAACCTAGTCTCTCCTAAATACAAAAAATTAGCCAGGCATGGCGGCATGTGCCTGTAGTCCCAGCTACTTGGGAGGCTGAGGCAGGAGAATTGCTTGAACCTGGGAGGCAGAGGTTATAATGAGCCAAGATGGCACCACTGCATTCCAGTCTGGGTGACAGAGCAAGACTCCATCTCAAAAAAAAAAAGTGGATTTCTCCGGGGATGATTTATATTTGTTTCTGCCACATATTTTGGACCATTACAATCAAGAACCACACGTAGCCTGAATTTTTCAGACCACCCACATGGTGTACATTCAGGCCACGCATCTTGCAAACGCTGGCTTTTTTTTGTGAATGAACACGAGATTTTGTTCTACTCCTCTTCATTTGTATCAAGGTTCCAGAACAGCTATTCTTGCATGTTCTGGGAGGTCACATACAAGGGAATGTTACTTCATCCTTGCACTGACAGTCTAATTGTTTTACATCTTGATTTTGATAGGATCACTCCTATTAAACATTTTGCTTTTGGTAAGTCATGGAGTTTGTCTTCTGTCTATTGCACTCTTTAACTCAAATTCAAACCAGGTTCAAAAATATCTTCAATTTGAAAGCTGCCTTTAATACTCTGCATACTTCTCTGAGTTGACTAGTTTTTGCCTTTAAGTTTGTTACTAATTTGCTAGTTCATCAATGCATATACTCTACCATACTAGACAGAAGCAGAAGGTTTTATTCTCAAAGCAAATAGGATGAATCACTAGAGCAGCAATTAAATAAGCCTTAGAGTAGGAGTTTTTATTTACCACTGTTCTGAAGACAAGTAGACTCCTGGAATAAAGTAGAAATGAGAAACAGACAGGTTTCTACAAATATTAAGTGAAATCAAACAGTGTTAGAACCAAATGTCACGTCACTTTATCTAGCTAGTAGTGGGATAGAATACTTAAAACTGGGACTTGGAATTCTGGTATTTTCATCATTGAACTGTACTTAGATTGTAACCATTCACTTTATATAATATGAATGATACTTTTAAAGAATTTATTAAACCACAGCAATTAAAATAATGTATGCTCCTTATTCATTTTTTTAGAAAAGTATCCTATTTGTTAAGGCTGAGTCTAATAAACTAATTGAGGAGAAAATGATAAAATTTGGTCAAACAGCCAGTTAGTACCTGCTTCCAAATCATCTTTTCTAAGATTTATTCAAGTAATTAATTATCCCAGGATATAGACATCCCCTAGATGACTGAGCATACTTAATTAATTCATGGAATAAAAACAAAATGAAGCTTAACATACCCGCCTGGCATTTTATTCAGCAAGACCCCACCTCAACAGCTTGCATTCTTTGTAAGGCTGTAGAAGCCCTCATTCCAAAAGAATATGAAGTGAATGTATTTCCCTGCATCAGCAAATTTAGAAAAGATCAAGTGGATCCCATAAAATTGATACACTTAACCAGTAGGTGTATAAAATAACAACCAGCCTTTTTTCTCACTTTAAAGTGATTTTTCTGGACATTAGCCCAAGCTACCTATTTCACATAAGGCCATTGTGCCTTGGCTACACTCATTCAAAAATAACACTCAGCTATGTTTGCCAGTATCAAGGATCCTTAAAAATAAAATTGCTTTACAAACTATGACACTGATAGAATGCCCCACATGTGTGAATCATTTCAAAAGTATGGCACTTCATATGCATTTCTCTATAATTGATGTTTTGAGTCATAGAATGTATCATTATTAATGATAATAATAAACCCAATTGTAAAATGAAAGAAGTATTACAGTCTTGCTGATTTCACAGTAACTAGATGACTTACTTTCCATGCTTATTTGAATTTAGTCTCATAAGGGGATTTTAGATGGCATAGTTTAGAAAAAGGAGAATGAATTTAAGTAGCAAAATTTTCACTCACTGAAACATCACAAAAAGTGCTGTTATATGCCTTGTTTCTATGGAGAGGAGTTTATAATATTTACTTTATATGATAAGAGTTATAAGTGGAGTTCTATGTTGTTTGTTCAGCCTATTATGCAGATGGTGCTTGATTAAAATCTATTTTAAACTACAGCGATTACTGCAAGACAGTGTGCATTAAACAGCTCTCCCAGCTCCATTAAAGGCTTTGGGACCGCGGCAGTTTATTTTAAATATGCTTATAGACGTTTCTAACTTCTCCAGGGACATTTCAATATCAGTGATTCTCTTTCCTGGATAGTCTTAACTCCTGTGCTCTGGCTTCTTAAGAAGTGCTATTATCTAAGCAACACGGTTAGCATATACTTTTTTAAAGTAAAGATTATTGTTTTCTTGTGATAAATAAGTTAAATACATCTCTATAATTAACCAATAAGGCATGACAGGAGGTGAATTACCAGAAGCTTTAGGGCACCTGTAGGGATTTGAGAAATAAATCTATGTCTTACAAGTAAGTTACCTGAAGCACATGTATCTGTGTAAGGCTTATGTGTAATATTTATGAATAATATTTATTTAGGTATTTGTGCACTTATGTATTCATTCATGTTTTAATTAATGGTGAAATTGGTGTGCAGGTAATCAGGGAGACATGTAGGGCCTCAGCTCAGCCATGTTTTAGTTGGTATGATTTTCATACAAGTTTTTGTGTGTTTCAGATTTTCTTTGCCTCATAATTCTAAGCCTTTGCCCAGTGCTATAGAATGCCAGAGCAGAAATGTATAATGATCCATTGCATGTAAAATACTGTACCAATGCTGTGAAAGACATGAAGATTAATGGGACCTGCTCCTTACTTTCAATGTGCTTGTCATTGGAAGGAATTCATATTTTTGCATTATATGGTTTCTTTGATATTCTAAAAATTACGATGGAATAAAATTTAACTCTGCAGCCTTAGAACCCTGGTAACTTTACAAATACCATATGTACTCTAGAGCAGTGTCCAATACAAAATATTGTGTTGTCTCATCCAGTAACTGCTAGTCATGTGTGACTGCTTCCGTTTAAATTTAACAAATTAAAATTAAATTTGGAAATTCAGTTCCTCAGTGGTACTAGCTACATTACAAGTGGCCTATAGCCATATGTGGTTAGTGGCTACCCTTTTGGACAGGGCAAAGAGCATATCTGTGATTCTAGAAAATTTTATGAGACAGTGCTACTCTAGACTTTAAAAGTAAAGGCCTCTCAGAAAGTTAGGATTTAAAATTATATGCTTCCATCCATCTATGCAAGAAGTCAGGATCCAGACAATACCCAAAATTAAGGTCCAGGGACAGATTATAAATCCATTTAGCTAATTTTTCTACCACAGTCATATTTAATCATCATTGTGTTTATTCCAAATAGTATGTGGTCATAAGAGCCAGATATCTTTCAAATTACATCCATTTCTGGCATGAAAATGGATCCAAATTACAGCAGCATTTCTGTCTTTAAGGAGGCTTTGGACACAAGCGGTGATCATGTGTTTTTCACATATGTGATGAAGCTATTTCCAAAAGTAGGCCTTACAAATTCCCAGTTCATTACAGAGAATCTAAAATGGCAGCTCATTTCTGCATCCTTTCCACACAAAAAAGCAAAACGTAAAAAAATGAGATCCCCACAGATCAGGGGGCAACGCCCAGTATTCATAAGACAAACAGCCTTATACCTCATAGGGCACAGCCCAAGTATTTGAGTAAATGAGAGATCAAACCACAGCAAGAAGTTTCGGTTCCATTGTATTGCATCCAAAAGAGCAAAGATATTGTGAAGACCTAACAGCCCTTTATACAAGAACGCTGAGCAATATAATAAATAGTCCCCTCCAGAGTATATTTTATCTCATAAGAAATAGAGATCTTTTATACATAGTTTTTCCCCCTTATATAAATCTTCAGTGGAAGTCAGGGCTTTGTCTTAGATCATAGTTCAGTTCTATGAGGGCAGTTCTATAAATAGTCAGAATATTATGATCCAAGAATCTGGCTTTGGTGATCTAGTTTAGTTATTGAAGGAAAGGCAGTGAATCTTGAGTAATGAATATTTTATGTGCATCCTTTAGATTGGTCTTCTCAGATGCCAGTTTTCTTGCATGGCAGAAAATTCAAACCAAGGTTAATAAGAATATTTAAAGGGAAGGCATAGTGTGATGTTGATTGAAAGCAGATCAATATGCTCTTGCTTTTAGGCATGGCAAAGACAAAGATGATGTAATCTTATAAGACTGGCTGGTAAGTCTACTTTAATGGGGGCAAAAACCATAGCTTTACAGTCTAGTGCCTCTCAGGTACTCAATCAGATATACAATGGAAGCCCCAGGGTTACACTCATAATGCATAAATGATGTCTCCTGAGCCTTGAAAATGTGGAAGCAGAAGTCAAGAAATACTTGCTTCTATTAAACAAAACTTTGAGCAACACTGCATTCTGCCAGCCCTCTAGGAAAGACCAGGAAAATAGGTAAAGCCTCCAGGCAACTAACAAAATGGATCGGCTGTATGAAATTATTTAGGGTTTTCTATAGGGTTGCTCTCCGTTGCCTCAAAATGATAACTGGTGGTTTTCATATGATTGAGCCTCTCATCGGCAGTAACAAGTTCTCCTGCTTCTTTAGTACCTCCCTAAAAGTAAGGCCCTATTGTCAAATGCAAGAGGATGACTGTCCTCCTTTCTGTTACATCAGGGAATCACACATCCAGTAGATATAGAGCCTATACCATACTGTCCAAATACCAACTTAAAAATAAAGTAAGCATGATGATCAGTGGTTCAAACACTATTTTGGACAATAGGGGAGGGAAATTGTCTTAGTCCATTTTGTGCCGCTGTAACAGAATACCTAGAAGTGGGTAATTTATAAAGAACAGAGATATATTTCTTACAGTTCTAGAGGCTCAAGAGGCCCTGGGTGAGAGCCTTCTTGCTGTGCCATCCCATGGTAGAAAGCAGAAGGACAAAGAGCACATGTATGACAAAGAGAGAGGGAGAAAGTGTTGTCTTTGTTCTGTCTTTTTTGTTCTATCCAGGACCTCAGCCTATTGAAGGGTACCTGGCCACATTGAGGGTTTATCTTCCCCACCCAGTCCTCTGACTCACCCCAGTCTCCTCGGGAAACACCCTCACAGACACACCCAGAAGTAATATTTTACCAGTTCTTTGGAATTCCTTAATCCAATCAACTTGACACCTAAAATTAACCATCACAAAAACTATTTAAATAATGTGGGGAAATCTTTTAATGAGAGCATTTAAATTGCATGATAGGAAATTTATCTCTATGATTGACACTTGATTATTTTCCAGAAAGATTGATATAATCTGTAATCATGGAGATATCAATGTGTCAGATCATTAATTTTTTAATTAAAATTTAAAATGAGTCTAGGTAGTATTCCATATGGATACATATTCATTTATTTCTATACTTTGTTCCTGATTTCTATCAATCTTTGATGAAATATCAGGATTTCTCTTTTTTTAGCTTTATTGAGTTATAAATGACAAATAAAATTGTATATATTTAAAGTGTACAACATGACGTTTTGATATGCGTGTGCATTATGAAATGATTACCACAATAAGCTAATTAACTTGTCACCTCACCTAGTTACTTTTTTTAAATGAGAATGCTTAAGATCTATTCTGTTAGCAATTTTCAAGTATACAACACGGTATTAACTACAGTCACTGTGCTGTTTGTTAGATCCCCAGAACTTATTCATCTTATAACTAAAAATCTATACCCTAGACCACTCTATCTTTAATATTCTTCATTATGGACCTTGTTGGTGCCTTTATTCTCCTTTCAAATAAATATTTTATGATTATGAATGTAAGAATGGCCATGGTTACAAAATATTATCACTTTTCATTATTATTTTTATTGCTACTATAACAAATCTTAAGCATTTACTACGTATCAGGAACCATGATATGTGCTAGTGAGCAAAACCAGGCCCAACCCCTGCCTTCATAGTCCTTATGCTTGGACAGGAGTGTATCTAACAACCACATACATTATTGTGTAATTACAAGTTTGATACATGCTATGAATGGAGATATACAGAACTAAACAAGTTTGACTTGAGTTTGAAATATCTTTAAGACTTGCAAATAGAGATGTCAAATAACAGTTGTTTCTGTGTGTGCGAAATTCAAGGGAAACATGAACTTGACAACCATCCACCCACAAATAGTAATGGAAACCCTGCTTACAAGTGAGATTACAAGTACACTCACAAGAGAAGAGAGTTTACTGCAAAACAAATCAGGAATGCTACCAATTAATGGCCAGGTGGAAAAGGATGACCCTAAAAATGATTCTGGAAATATCAGAGCCAGTGAGGTAGGAGTAAAACTCAGAGGGTGATGTTAGGGAACCAGTGGGAGAGAGGGCCCTCACAGTGAGAATCAGGTAAGGGGGAGACTCAAGCATCCATTGGATTCAGCAGTGTGGCCAGTGGAGATCTCACTGAGAGCTAAGTGACAGGAAAGCACACTGAAGTAGGTTGCAGAGGCTCCACTAGGCCAGCACAGCCAACCTCTTGGAGGAGTTTGATTGTGAAAAGGAGAAAAATATGGCCATGGGTAGCCTTGGGGCACAGAAAAATTTTGCTTGTTTGTTTTGACTCTTAAGATATCAAAATGCCAGTTGGAAGAGAAGAGTTCAAAGGGTATGACTGAGGCCAGTCTCCCACCCCTAGGTGTCTGCTTTAATCTGTGTAGAGTAAGACCTGAGCATTAGGGTATTAAAAGCTGACCAGGTGACTTAATGTGCAGCCATGTTTGAGAAGCACCATTCTAGGTCATATATATGCCTCTGTGTTTTAATATAGCATTGTTATGCCAGTTTGTTCAATATCAAGCACCAGACATGCTAGTCCTCTGACAGATTTACCTGGGGGCCAGTTACTTCACAAGATCACCTCTCTGATCCATCTCAGGGAAGTTATCATCTAGTGTTAATCTACATTAGCTTGTCAACTTGGTTCACAGCATCCTATCCCCATGGGGTTCTTTGATCTGCTTCAGTAGACAATTTCAGAGTGATAACCTTTTTAATAGGTTTCTCAATAAAGACAAAGACAAATCACTTATCTTTTTCTTATCTCTTTTTGGTGTTTGGGTATATCTTTCATACTGATTATAAGGTATCACATATTCATATTAAAGTACTTTCCATCCACTCATTCAGTGAATTATTTTGAAAGTTTCTATCATGTCATAATTGATATTTGAATACCCTTTTAAAGTTCTACACATATATAAATTTATACCATCTTAGTCATTATAAAATGGCACCATACCTGGTTTTCACTAGAGGAAACAGAGGCTGGGGAAGTTAATTTAACAAAGATAACAGCTAAAAATAGTAAAAAGAGAACATGAAGTGAGGTCCTCTGAAGTCATATCCACAAATCTCTCTGTACTTCATGCTTCCTCTCCAATAGTGGCAGTTATTTTACAGAAATACCCCATCTAACAATTTATCTAAATGAGATATATATTACATTATATCTGTAGAGAGAAGGCAGCTACGACCACCGCAATAGAAGGTGAGGGTGCAGAAGCTGCCTTGGGACTTCGTTAGTAGACAAGGCATGTGGAAATTGAATCCTTCAGATGCAGACCTATTTTGTATTCATGTCGACTCACATAATTTTAGAGCTGGAAAGAAATCATATCTAAAATGCTTTATTTTTGAGGTGGATGAATTGACATCACATCTAGTTAGTAATGAAAATAATATTCAAATGCAGCCATCTTAAATATGTTCAGTGTGTTTTTTCCCAGTTGTATCAGAATAACAATTAAAATTATCAAAATATTCATACTTGAGGAACATGGGAGAAAATAGAATCTACTTTTAAATTGAGTAAAAAACTGTTCTAGAACTCTCTAGAATCTAGTTTCTGGAGGTGCACACTCCATTATGGTAGCCATTAGTCATATGTAGCTATTTAAATTTGAACAATGTTAAAAATTTAGCTCCTGATTAACTCTAGCCAGATTTCAAGTGCTCACTAGCTTCATATGGTTTAGTGGCTGCCATATAGAATAGTGCAAATCATAGAACTTTTTCATCATTGCAGAAAGTTCCATTGAACAGCACTGACCTAGGGTGTAGATCATACCATTCTTTTTTTTTTTCATTCTTTTTTTTTTTTTTTTTTTTTTTTTGAGACGGAGTTTCGCTCTTGTTACCCAGGCTGGAGTGCAATGGTGCGATCTCGGCTCACCGCAACCTCCGCCTCCTGGGTTCAGGCAATTCTCCTGCCTCAGCCTCCCGAGTAGCTGGGATTACAGGCATGCGCCACCATGCCCAGCTAATTTTTTGTATTTTTAGTAGAGACGGGGTTTCACCATGTTGACCAGGATGGTCTCGATCTCTTGACCTTGTGATCCACCCGCCTCGGCCTCCCAAAGTGCTGGGATTACAGGCGTGAGCCACCGCACCCGGCTCATACCATTCTTTAATCCATGAGCATCGCTGGGTTTTCCTGGCAGCATTTCATAGACCTAGGGGCAAAGTCAAAACCCATTTGACTTTATTTATTGGACATGCTGCCCCCATGGTTTCAAAGTCATAATTAGAAAAACAAGGATAACTTCCTTAGAAGAAAACGAATTAGATTGTTCATCCAATAGTGTGACTACAAGAGAAATCTGCTGTTACACAGTTACAGTGTAAGAGAAAAAGTTAAGAATGTTAAGGGGTTATTTTTTAAGGTTGATGCTAAAATAGTTTATTATGATATAGTTTATGTAAAGTTAGGTAATATTTATAAGATAAAAAACGATCAGCTACATCTAGGGAATGTATCATGTCACACAAAGGAATAAATATTGACAAAGGAACACTTCAATTATAGTGAACAGTTGATCACAAACTTTAAAAAAAAAAGCCTCAAAATTTCCCCTCCCCTCCCCGCATGCACCCCCACCCCCTCCCCACCCCCCACCAAAAGGGAGCAGCAGCTCAGCTAGTCAGGCTTTCTCTGTATTTAATAGTGTAATAATATAAAAAGAGACAACGTTTTTTAAAAGCTAGGTAAGCAAAGTTGTGAGTAGGATAAATATGAAGACTACTTGAAATATGCAGTTTCATCTGGGAAAAAAAAAACCATAACAAAACAACATGTCCCTTGGAAAAGTCTGTGTTTGAGTGATGTGTATGGGTTAGGGTGTGTGTCTAAGTCTCAAAGGAAAACAGCAATATATTTTGGCTCCAAATTGTCTCAGTCCCCCTATAATTCTATTTTGATTTCCATTTCAGATCAATGGTGGAGAGAAGCGGCCTGCCTCCGATATGGGGAAAAAACCAAAAACTCCCAAAAAGAAGAAGAAGAAGGACCCCAATGAGCCCCAGAAGCCTGTGTCTGCCTATGCGTTATTCTTTCGTGATACTCAGGCTGCCATCAAGGGACAAAATCCAAATGCTACCTTTGGCGAAGTCTCTAAAATTGTGGCTTCAATGTGGGACGGTTTAGGAGAAGAGCAAAAACAGGTAAGGCATTCCCAGTGGAGTAGGAATCCACGTAAGCCGAGATCGTGCAGTCTGAAGAAATGGCTTCCCAGGGCTTTGGGGGAATTCTTTAGATCCCAGAACAGACACTGAGAATGTGTCCCCATCCGAACCAGACTTTCTGAGACGTTCACATAATGTTATACTCCTTTATTACTCCTCCATAAATAGCATGTCATTCCTTTGTTTCAAAGTTTATATAGTGTAGTTACTTTTGGAAGCACTTTTACATATCCCAGCCAGGACTGCGTTATTCCTTAATGTTGCCAACATGAACATAAAGACTGAAAAAAAGTCCTAAAGGTATTTTGAAAACTCTCCTCACCTCTCTTCAGCACTTACTATTTACCCTTTTGTCATCAAAACCCTCTTTGCTAAATGAACCTCAAATTCAAGGGTTTCCACACCTAGCCATTCCCTAAAGACCGCCAGGGGCTGTTATTCAATCCCCCATATGTATTTATACCATATTTTTAGGCTGCGTTAAATGGGACCAGATGCCTGGTTTTTTTCTTCTCTCATGTATTGCTGTGGTGTGACTGAGGACCATGCTCAGGGAAGGCCATGTGAGACACCATGGATACAGCATATGTGGCTCAGAAGATTTAAAGAGGATTGGAGTCAAAGAGAGAGTGAGGGTTCAGTGAAAGGATGGAACCCACCTAAACAAAGGAACAATGTTGATCCCACATTTCTAAACCAGGAGCTAGATGGCCATGGTCACCATCTAAAATCTCAGGATCACAAAGAAAATTTAAAAGCATTCTATAAGTGATTGAAATAACTATGTAAATCAGTTTTAGCCACTGCAGAATACTGAATTGCATTAATAGTGAATTAGTCTCATGTTTTATTCTTAATTAGAGACATCAATCTTTCCTCATCACGTCCAGGAATTACATAAAATATAGAAAAGCCCTATTTATGCATCTAGAAGGACCTATATATTGTGTTTATATTCTATATTAACATCAATAAAGTACATAGTGTCTTATAGTTTTAAAAGCACTTTGCATTATTTATTTGATTTGTTCTACTCAATACTCACAGATATACAGGGAAATTTTTGCCCAAATTTTGCAGATTATGAAATGGGGCCATATAAATTAAATTCATTCATTTGTTTATTTAACAAATATTTGTTGAGCACATATGTACCAGGCACTGTTCTAGGCACTGGGGATAGAACAGAGAACAAGACAAACAGGCCCCCATTGTGTTGAATGATTTGTCTACAATTACATGCCTGGTACATAGAATTACTGTGAATAAAACTTGTCACTCAACTTACAATGCTTTTCCTAACAAACCCTATAAAATCAATGATAGAGATAATGATAAAACCAGTTGCTAAGGAAACATAGAACTTGCTCTTCCAGGTCCCTTCAATCGCTCTTTTCTATAAGTCAAAGCTGTCTTCTGAAATCTGAAATATCTAATGCATTTCCTTACATCCTTTTCAAGATTGCCAGCTTGAAGAAGTGCTGTTCTAAGAAAGCACAGGCCTGCCATATAGAGCCCTGTGTTGCAAGAGTTTTCTTCATGAACAGGAAACACACCACCAAAATGTTCTCTGTACACTCAATTAAAATACCCACTTACCGTAAAAGGGTAGTTGACATTGTATTATGGGATTCTAATTGAAACCTAACATATTGTTGCAGAATTTTAAAGCTAGTTTCTATTCTAACTTAGGTCAGTTTGCTCTCACACTCTCAAACATGAAGTGTGGTTTCCAACTGATGTTGGACAATCATGGTGAATTGTACAGTGACTTCATTTCTCCACTCAGCAGAGCCTCACTGAATGAGAAACTAAATGTATTCCAACCAGCAATCCCAACCCCCTCCCTATTCCCTTAATGTCACCTTAAGGCCTCCCTGCTCCACCCATGATGCCACATATGAAGACATAGCTTGCTCTCTGCTCCAGTAAGCCTTCTGTGCATTCTCAAATATGCACCTGGCTTCAGTACCATAAACTTTTTCGCTTTGTGAGACAAAATTTCCTGGAGAAAGCATCCCAAAAGCAACTCCCTTCCCTAGAGATAGGGTGAAGCAATTCTTGTTCATCTGAAGACACGATTCCCCTGTGAAGGGTCAGCCTGTCTTCCCTACCTGAGACTCAGTGACTGAACTGGGAGTATTGTTTCAAGGCTCATTTGTGCTTCCTTGGTGTCTTTTTGTCAAACTCTTCATTTCTGGAAACATCAATCGCCTGCTCTGCCACTCATCTTACTTCTCTGATCTATCCTCTGACCCCAGTTACATTGTCCTAATTATTTTCCATATTCAAGAGCAGTGGTTTTTAAAAAGGGAGGTCTGCAAAGGCCTTCCCTAGCCCATGATTGGTTCTTTACACTGTCAATATTAAAAAATAAATTCCTGTTCTCATGTTTCTGATGGAAAAGAATAATGGTCTTATGATGAAAATCAGGTAGTTCCTCAAGGCAGTAAATACCAAGCAGCAGGTTTCTTCCCACTAATTCTACAGCTTTTTATTTTTAATATAGCAAGAGGGGAATATTAAGATAGTATTTTGCATTTTTTGTCTGACCATCAAATTATTTACAGACCCCAAAAATATGAGATTCAGTATTCTCAAGTGCCATGTTAAAAAGGTAAATCATTCCCATTTTCCCATTTGGGCATTCAGAGAATTGAGGCTGGTCTCCCTAAGGTGGATATAATTACAATTATGTGTAAGGTTTCTAACTGTATATATATAATGGCAAATATTTTTCTCTTTCACTTTTGTATGTTTCTCTCTTGTAGGTTTCATATGTTGCCTAGTTTAGTAAGTAACTTGTAATGAGTCTACCTTTGGGTTCCTTCTCAATGAAAACAGAGTTTTGGGGAGCAAATTCATTTTATAAAGGATAAAGTTACATTAATAGTTGACATATAAATCATTTGGTATTATAAAGTGATTTCACAATCAAAATCCAGTTGCTAAAAAAATTGTGCCAAGATTGATAGAAATAACTTTTTTATCTTACAAAAGTAAATTTTTAAAAATTTTAGCACTTAAGAGTTACTAAAACAAGGCATTGGGATGACCAAAACAGTTTCGATCACCTTAAAATGATTTGTCCCCATGCTGTGTGCTTTTTTGACTTCACAGAAGGTCAACATAGCCTATCACTTGCACGTAAAAGATGATCGTGCTTAATAAAGAGAGTGAGACTGCAGATCATGCCAAAAGTTATGGTGTAGGACACACGTTGGATGCAGGCCTGTTCCAAAACGAAGCAGGGAGAGGGTCAACTGAATGAAATCAGACACTGCTCACAAAAGGGAGCACATTGCACTGGCTGGGACACTGCTCCTCTGCTCCGCAGCAGCCCTTCTCTAGCAGTTTGCAAGAGTCATCAGCAGAGCAAACGTGCCTGCCTGGAATGCACACTTGAGCATCCAGAAAATTGCAGCAAAATATCCCAAAGTGTTATAATGGTGGATTACCACCTGTTCTCTCACTTTGTGTTAACTCATTGTGCCAACATACTATAATATCTCCATTTCAAACAAATTAATTGTGTTTTATTCTCATTTAATATTCAAATTGTGGAGCACACATACTGCTATGTATTTTTAAAAGAATATTCCTGGAGCAGATTCGAGGCAGACTATTAAAATTCAAAATTGTGGACAAATATGCGTGTTACAGAACAAACCCATGTGACGCTGTTGGCATTGTGTAGGCAGCTGGTTCCGGTGGAAGGCTAAGATTTCATGTGCCACAATTGTTCCAAAATCCTGTTGTCACCATAGCCCACAATTATGAACAGTGACAAATATAAACACAAACTGGGAAAAATGGACAAAATTATTGATGACTTATTGGGGGCCTCAGAAAATTACAATATTTAAGGAAAAATGGCTATTAGTGAGATTACAATTGAATGTTTTCTTGACAGTCAGAGGGAACATGACTAATAGAGCTGCTGTGTGTTTATATCACATGCTTCCTCATTGTGGAGTATAGGCGGGAGTAAGAAGCCACTGCAGAAGGGCAGATCTTTATTTTCAGAATCCATGGTGAGTGAGAAACAATATGTACTTTGGTTTCTGTGAAGAATCTTTCAAAGAAGAGAAATCAAAAGGAAGCTGAAAGAAGCGATAAAAATCCTCAAGGAACACAAAACCTCCCTTATGAATCCTTCCTACCAAAGCCACTGAACAAACTCCACATATCAGAGATCTCCCCATTTTAATACTTTGGAAGATGGTACTGAATCAGGAATGGGAGCAGAATTGTGTTTGAGATTCCAACTGGGGGTTTTAAATGCTAATGACTCGTAAGACAATGGAGAGCCCATTTCAGAAGCATACTAAGTTGTTTAAAAGGCACCAGATGGAGAAGGAAATAAAACATAAGTATTGCTGTGATGTTGGTCTCTGCTACTTATCTTTCACTGACTGGAACCTACAGAGAAAGAAAAATAGTAAGTTAACAATATCACACCCTTTGTATTAGGATCCTTGGAGTTTCAGCAACCCTCAGCATCTTTGTTATGAGGTTCCAGCTAAATTTCCTGTCAACCTCCATTATTTCTGAACTCTGATTCTGGCCATTGTAGTGGAGGATCTGAGTGCACGGACAATATATAATAAATAGAACTCTACCAAATAAAAAAGCCCATCCCACTTTGAAGCAGAAAGGATTGGTCCAAAGAGCTGTAGAATGTACTTGGGTCCTTTTTAGCCATGGCAAGCTGGCTCTTAAGTGAAAAAGGAAAGTCACCTTAAATCAGAACCAGATGTAAATTACTAAATGAACCTTAAATTCCTAATTGGAGACACAGTCGGGCTGTAAGACATTTAGCAAATTACAAACAAAATGTTCTAGTTTACATTACATTAAATGGCTTTAAAGCTGCAGCCAAAGAGCTAAATAAACATGCTGTTATGCTAAAAATGGAGTGGAAAGCCTATTCAGAGTTTAGTGTATTCAGGAGAAACCACAGCCCACAGTGCCCAGAGTGTGTATTTTTGTAAATGCTAGCCCTGTCGTTGAAGAAGAGAGTGGATTTACCTCGAGATCCAGAGCCTAATGAGCAGATCTCACTTGCAGGGAAACTGTTTGAATACTGTTAACATATGCCTTCTTTCAGGATGCATAATTCATATCCAAGGATATTAGCCATAGCAGTTCAGCTCAATAGCAACACCTCATTATTTTATTCCTCAGTATTTATTCCTATGTTTGACGCCTCGTGAAATTACTGTTAATGTGTTTATATAAGGGCAGATCTGACACAAGTGGGAAGAATGTAATTTCCTACTCATTCTTTCCTGCTGCTGTGTCCTCTTCCCTGGTAGAAGTGGCAAGTGTAAATAGTTAATTTGCTTCAATTATGAGCCTGTCCTGCTAAATTAGAAGCAGCAGGGATATGAAGAGCCAGAATTATACTTATGAGGCAGCTGACAAATCCTCGGAGCCCACACAATCAAATCATTTCCTCCTCATTGGTGCTCAGACACCCACTACATAAATGCTGCCAGAGGAGTTTCTTTTTCCCCCTATCTTCTGATAAAATTTGGATTTTTATGTCAACAATACTTAAGGTTAACTAAAATCCTGTCGCACTATAACATTCACACATGTGTTTATCTTGGCCGTTTCCTTATAAACATTAAGCATTTTCCCAACTTTTGAAAACTAGGAGTGAAGGATATGTAAAACAATTGTTCACTTAAAAACTGTAGAATGTAAGCAAAGTCCATATTCATACAAATTTGAAATGAGCCATGAAAATTATTACATAAAATGGTGAGCACACTTTACTTGTGAAATTCAGGTATTCATATATATATTTTCCATATATTATATATATATATATCCACACATACAATTAGTGGTACGTAAATGTGATTCTTGCATGCCTTCATGGGCATCAGCATTTGTTGTACACATATACAAATGCTCATATGCTCAGATACCATGGGAGCAGACATTTCATTTGAAGTTTTTCATGATGTTGGCAGGAAGATAATTCAAACATAATACTCATTCAAGTCTGTTGTGCTTTATCTGTAATTGGAAAAAAATGTTTGGGTGGATTGTATATCTGTGTATCAGTCCACTGTTTCCATTGATAAACACTGTAATTTAGAACATGCACTTCAGTTTCATCCTTAGCACACATACCATACTAATGCTGATTCGTAGAAGGAGAAACCTGAGACCGTGGATTATATGCTCAATAAATATTTCATGAGCACCTACTATGTTCCAAGCATGCTAGGGCTTCAGCAGTGAACAGAAGAGACCAGGCCTTGCAGTTGTGTGTCTTGAAAGAATCAAAAGTTCTCATGGCTAGGAGGAACCATTGAGCAAACAAAGATGGAACATTTGACACCAGATTGATTTTATTCTTACCATAGCTTTACCATATACCTGTTCTAATATATTAGGTAAAATAATTGCCCATTTTAGTCTGTTTTCTTATCTGCAAAATAGGGATAATAATGCAATGCAATATTTTTATTGAAAGAATTAGAGGTAATATATAGAGAGACAGAGCATGATCCACAGAATGCACACAATGGAGGCATAATTTTAATGCCATTTTAATTTCATAACATCAGTGCCATACACTACAGTAGGCACATATTGGGCACTCAATAGATTTGTAAGCATAACTGAAGAACATACATTCCTTAGTCATCTTCATTTAATAAAGAGGATATGTTGTATTTTGTAGCCATTTTTTCAGGCAAGGACCTCGCTTTGGATTCTTACCATTCCAGAAACAGGTTAAACTTATATTGCTAAGACCATTTACATGGGTCAGACGATCCTCAAAAGGAATCCATAGCAAGATGTTTGTCACATGGTATGTTTTCAATCCTCTAAATACCACTCTCTAAAGGCCTTAGAGCCTAAGAAAATGCGGAGCAAGTTACACAAGATGGACATTTAACCACTAAGTTAAATGAACTAAGTTCTATATAAAATACAGATGCACTCGCTCGAACTGACCTAAATAACAAGTCTTCAAAGAAGCTGCAAAAAGAAAACTAAAAAATATTGCACAGAATTATGGTTAAATTCTTATTATATACATTTCTAAGCATTTTCTGTAAACATTACGTAGTAATGGGAAAAACTACATTTGAAGTTACCCAGAATGAAAAATGCCGTTAGTTTTTGGATAGAACCCAGAACTGGAAGAATTTTACATTTTTCCTTATTATTATTGTAAAGACTGTTGAAATAAACTATGACTAGAGATTAACTAAGGGCCAGAACAGAAAAGAAGGAAGGAAGAAGGAATTAAACGGTATTTATAAGATTTTGCTTTTCTGTATGAGTTGGATGGATTGTTTGTTTAGAGAAGAAGCAGAAAGTAAAAGGAAAATGACAGATTGTATGAGAAATTTTTTCTGTTTGAGTTTGTCATATTTGTTGATATTGAACTGCCGATTTCAATTAGGGATTATTAGCTTATAAAAATGTGTACATGCTGGTATTTAGAGCATTTCAAAAATGACTTGGTGAATCACTAGATCACGTGACAGGATTTGAGTTCTCTAGAACTGCTATTTGATGACTATCTACGTATGTTTTAGTTTAGCCATTAAATATGTTTTAGTTTAGCCACTGAGATGCAATCCTTAGATGGGACATGGTAGCTTTCTTGGAATAACAAACCACAGCATATAACTTAGTTAGGACAGGATGAATTCAAAAGTGTTTGGATGAGTGGGGGGAAATGATAAATGATGTATTATGATTTTTAAATCCTCATCTGGCCAACTTTGTACTTTATTTCAAACAGCTGTGGACCATTTGGAAGCCATTTTGTAACTCAACTGAATACTAATATTTACTGTATGAATCACATACCTTTAAAATATTTGTCTTTCCCTAAGAGTGAGAGACCATTTCTTTCCTAAACTTAACTTTGACATAAATCAGACCCGTCCTTGTCAGTTAGAAGTTCTGTGCACTTGCTCATGGCAGTGGTTGTTCATTGCCAAATGCTGTCCTGGGACATCTTTGTTTTCTGTAAGCAGAGGACTTTCTTCATCTGTATTGGAGGTTTTGAAATGTTTTCGAGAGGTTTTTTTTACCATTAATTTTTAAATATCTTTTTTAAAGTAAGGATTGCCCCTACTTCACCTGCATGTGGAATGTTTATCGTTATCATTCATTCATATTTGAGGTCTTTCTTCAGACATTTCCATTACACGTAGAATTCAAGCAACATCCTTGTCCAATTTCAGAAGGTAACATCAGAAAGGTATACAGAGTGTATAAAGTGGGAGCCATCAGGTAGTTCTCAAAGATGGAGGTGCTAATTACTGTTGAGGAGACCACCTCAGATTTTAATTCTGATCCAGGCTACTCTCCTTTCAACACAATTACAGGAATCTACCTTCTGAAATGACCCCCCTTTGAATTCTCCCTCTGAACATCTGCAGCTATTCAGGAAAGAGTGGATCCATCAATCCCTGTAATGTGACATGATGAGTTTACTCTTTTCTAAAGTGGTATTTAGGCACTTTTGCGATGATCCCGCATAGCCAATCATCAATAGCCAATAGGGAGCCATTTGTGGAAACAGGGGACTCTGCATGCTAGTCAGGTATCCTGTAACAACATCGATTCTGGAGGGAAACCAGGGACACATATGCAGCCTGAAACGTGGAGTTAGCCACCTTTCTTCCCTGGTTGTTAAGCAACAAATTCAAGGAAAGTTAACACTTTGTGTGATGTTAACTGCCAGAAGCTCAACAAAGGGATAGCATTGTAGTCACACTGTTGCTGTTTCAGTAGAAACCAATGAAAGAAAAATGACAGATACTACAGTCAGACCATCTGGCAATACTGTCTTATCTGCCCCAACTTAGAAAATGTTGCTGTGGGCAATGCTATGGACCAAAGTGCTTTCTATTCACCTTTGGAAGCAAAACACATCCAGGATAGCTGAATGGGAGTCACTTGGAGTAGCATATTAATAAAAACATGATAGAAATGCTTAGGGTATACAAAGATGCGTTACCATAAAAAACGTATTGACTAAATGTTTGCTTCAAGGTCCTGAATAGGATTTCTCTCTGTATGGGAGAAAAACCCTCTTGAAACAGTTTTAAGGTATTAAAAGAAAATGTAAACATTGTCAGTTTAAGGTCATTAATTATAAATTATGTCTTTGAGAAGAGGTTTAAAGAAAAACTATAAACAGAAATCTGTTTCTCAAAAAAAAATAAATAAATCAATGAAAAGCAGAAGAGCTGTGTTTCTGATTGTGGCTGCACCAGGGCTTACGATACACACAGATCACTGTTCAAAGGCACCTACTCGACTTTAGCATTTATTTATTTTCACATGTGAATTTCCAAAAAAGAATTTGAATTTTACTTCCAATAATTAGTTCACTAAATGTAGAGTACTCCTGTACTTAAATGGAAGGATTTATTGGCTTTCTGCAAAAAAAGAAAGCTGGAATATAATTTTTAAAGTTTCTTTAGTTTCATACTTAGTAAGATGTACATTGATTATATGATAATATTGTACTAATTCTTAATTCCTTATTTTACTTGGCTTTTATTAGAACAAAATGCCAAATACAGAAATCAAGGCTGAAGCCCTCTCTTTAGGAGAAAAATTAGCACATTCATTTCACAGAGTCCTGTTATAATTCTGTTGACAAGGTTAGTCATTTGTTTACCTTAAGTAAAATGTTCTGCTTTAATTAAAATATTCATGAGTAAATAATATTTCTCACATCTCGAATTTCATAGTCGGTGTTGGGCTCAGCAAACCACAGTCAGCATTTGAAACCGTAAATTGACCCTTGCTGCCAAATGGCAGATATTTGGTCTTTAGACATAATTTATATTTAACTACTCTGACTTATTCCGAAGCCCCTTTTCAATACTGATCTGTGTGTCTGTTTTTGAGCTCAGCATTACAAAATATTAGCCAAGCCTTATTCCCTGCTGTAAAATCCAAGATGTGGGAAATTTAAAATAGCTGTATCAATGAAAATACATTTCCATTTACACAGTAAAGGATGAAAAATATTTTGTTCTTTCAGGCTGATTTCAAAATATTGCCAAAAAAATACTCCAAAGCCTTGAAAGAATCAACTTAATGGTAGCAGACGACCATGTGTGTTCACTTTGCTAATCTTTCATTTTCGACTCTAATGACTGCTCACTGTTTAACTTAACGATGTGACCTTTAGCATACGAGCAAGTCATTTTTCAGTCCTTTTGCTCAATTTAGGATGATTTTGCTTTTATTTTCAAGATGATTCCCTCTCAGAAATGGAAAGCTTCTGTAAACTGAAATTCATTTCAGAACATTTTTACCTTTTCAAAATGAGGTGTCCACAGATCCATGACATCCAGTGTTTTTCTTGGAAAGGACATGACCAGAGTGGGCTGCAGGGCAGGGCACACATGCAATCTGCAGCCACTTGGGCTTCCCATTCCTCTCCCAAACGTGTCCTTAATCACCATCACTGTTTCCTGAGTCTTTGAAAATAGAACTTCAAGGCTCC
Organism: Aotus nancymaae; assembly: GCF_030222135.1. Taxonomy (NCBI): domain Eukaryota; kingdom Metazoa; phylum Chordata; class Mammalia; order Primates; family Aotidae; genus Aotus; species Aotus nancymaae. Next base: position 10,142,092 of record NW_026988450.1, on the reverse strand, counting down.
AAATCTTAAAACAGTGATGAACCTGCAAACTCCATTCTGTTTCCTTTGATTTGCTTATTGAACATGATTTGTCATCCTTAAATTCTGTCTTTATTTTTGTATTTAGCATGGAACATATATATCAGGATGTGACTGAGCTGTGGAGTTACCTGCCCATTATATAAATATAAATGCCTTATTTACTCACGTGTGGTTTCCCTGGGAACCTTTGTCAACAGTATCTTTGTAACCCAACTACCTCTACACTCATAGTTACCCAGATAAATCCTTTCATATGTTTTATGTAAAAGTGTCAAGTTTTACTGTTGTTATTTTTTTTTCTTATCTAGTCTATTGCCATGCTTCTTTAAAATTTGCTTCAGTAAGAAAACACAATCTTTAGAGAGATATATATTATATTATACAACGATAAGTGTATATGTGTGTGTAATTATCATTCTGTATTGTACTTCTCTGAAAACAAAAGCAGATGCACTTTCTAATTTAAGACTCTTTGCTGTTGTTGCAGGTTTATAAAAAGAAAACCGAGGCTGCAAAGAAGGAGTACCTGAAGCAACTCGCAGCATACAGAGCCAGCCTTGTATCCAAGGTAATGTGCAGCTGTGTGACATTGTGACGGACTGTGGGCATCTTGGGGCAGACTCCAGTAGTCACTTAAAGACATAAAATATGACTTTCACAATTCTGCACAATCTTCCTTGCTGGAAAAAAAAAAAGAAAATGTAAATTATAAACAAAGCAGTATGATAATGGAAATATTTATTTAGCCCCAAAAGACCAGAACAGCATCCTCTGGGTCATTTCTAAAATATTGTCCACCTGTGGATGATTGGTTTTCTGGATCAGTCATGGTGCATTCTTCACTCCGAGCCAACTTTCTACTTCTCTGAATCCCCCTCTTAAATTGCCTCCTGGCCCTCATACCAATGGCCTTTACTGAGGACATGCCAACTGTCTGAAATCCTAGACTCATTACAGCAGCATTAGGAGATAAGCAGGCCCCAAAAATGTTTATAAGTCACATCATTTGAAAATAAAAACAAGGCTTAAAAATATTCAGTGATTTAGAATGTCTTAAAGACTAGTTCTTTCTGTTATAAATACTCAAGAGTTAACTCTGTTTGGTCTCATGTTAATAAAGGTACAATTTCCTTTATGGAATTCTTGAGAAGGTAACCTCACAGAGATGGACTGAGTCTATAAGCATTAGACACTGTTATCTCAAGTCCCAACCTGGCTGTTACTATGCTCACTGTGGTCTGGGACTCTAGACTTCATCCCATTTAACCTTAGAAAATGCTTTTTTTCGGCTGGGCGCGGTGGCTCACACCTGTAATCCTAGCACTATGGGAGGCCAAGGCGGGTAGATCACGAGGTCAAGAGATCGAGACCATCCTGGCCAACATGGTGAGACCCCGTCGCTACTAAAAATACAAAAATTAGCTGGGCGTGGTGGTGCATACCTGTAATCCCAGCTACTCAGGAGGCTGAGGCTGGAGAATCCCTTGAACCTGGGAGGCAGAGGTTGCAGTGAGCTGAGATTGCACCACTGCAATCTAGCCTAACAACAGAGCAAGACTCCTTCCAAAAAAAAATACTTTTTGTCTCATTCACAATATCTAGACTCATTGTAACTCTAAAATAATTATGTAAATTATGTTTTATTGAAGAAAATACATACTGAATATACCGATGCAGAGAAGAAAAGAGAGCCCAAAATACAAATGCTTAAGAAATTTCAGTAAACTATTTCTCTAACTCAATCTTATGTTCTACTTCTAAGGTATGACACTGTGAGAAAACTTATTAGGTATAATTTACCTTAAAATTTCTAGCTTTTTTGTATTATCTTGCACTTTCTAATTTATCTAACTCTTTCTGAAGCTATTTATATTTTCTGCTGATACCAAATGATATTTCTGCATGTTTCAAATAATGTATATAAAATTATAACCTAAAAAGTGTAAAATATTAGATCCATACAGCCATTGGATTAAATAGTCATGTTGATATTGTTAACAGATTAATATGCCAAAAATATAAGGGGAGCTTTTAAAAAGTTAATTCTCCTTATTTCATCCAAGATAAGATTATTTTTGAAGATTTTAAGTAGAGTTTTACTTAGAGCACTTTACATAGAGAAAATCAATATATGAAGTCTCAATCCCAATACAAAGCACAATACAAAAAGTTAATGATATGCAGATTGCCAGAATGCTGTGATACTGACTAAGCCTTTACTTTCAAAACAAGTGTCCTCAGATTTGCTCTTAGCTGCAACTTTTCTTACTATTCAGTTTCAGAGTTGCAACCCGCAGTGTACGGCAATTTGTATAAATGCTGTGAATTGCCATTTCTACATTTAAAAAACCAAGCACTTTTTTTACAGCTTACTCTGACATTTTTCTTCTCTTTGGCAGTAGGAATTTTGCTGGAGCTGTCGAATATCTATTTATGTACAACTATCTATTGTGTGTATACAAATTGAAGGAAAGTTACAAACATCCTCTCCAAGTTAAAAAAGTGACCCTCCGATGTTGTATGTGAATGGATATCTGCAGTGTCACTTTCTAGACCTCATCAGAAAAATTTCCAGCCTATCCTCCCATAAAATATAACATACATAAAAGTCTAATTCTGTTTCCTTTTAATTATGATAAGGCAAATAATAACCAGTCATATTTTAAAATAATTTTTCTACATTATAATTTTTTTAACAACATTGTGAATTATTTCCCTATTCTAAAAGATTTAGAAGGGCAAACAGAAAATGCTACATGATGTATCCCATAATTACAACTCCCAGGAGCCACCATGTGCCAGCCAAGCTCTATTTTTTCCCCACCGCCCCTCCCCCATTTGTATATTCATTTGACCAATCTTCCTGGGCTTGTCCTCTGTGCCAAGCACTGTGCCAGGCTCACAGAATGCTGTGGTGAACAGGCAAATTATTTCCCTAGACTTGAAGAACTTTCTCTTTCATCAAGGAAAATCATTAGTGAAAACATAAAGTAATAAATGATTGAGATTTGAGAATCCAAGTGTTCTGGAGGAGATAAAGCAAGGTCTCTGCTTAGGTGACCTGCAAAGATCTCTTTAAAGAGGTGACATTGGATCTGGGGGTCAAAGGAGGACAGGAGCTTGCAAAACCAGAGAGCCAGAGGAAAGAGCTGGCCAGGCAGAGCTACAACAAGTGCAAAGACTCAGGGTGGCAAAATGTTTCCTTGAATTGAAAAGGTCGGTGTGGCCAGAGTTGAGTGAATGGAGAGAGTGTGATTTGAACTGAAGTTGGGAAGATGGGCAGGAGCCCAATCCTGAAGGCCTTGCAGGACATTTGAAAAGAGCTGAGTTCATTCTCAGTACAAAGGGAAGCCACAAAATGGGTTCTGGTAGGGGATAGATAGCCTGATGGGACTTAAGTTTTTAAAAGATCATTTTACATGCATAAGTTCCCTTAATCCTCAGGCCTCATCCCTTGAAGTAGGCTTGATTATCATTTCCCAGAAGAGGAAAGACACCTGCAGGTAACCAGTGGCCAAGGCTGACATTGGCCTGCACTGCCCTTGGTCTTCTGCTGGGCCAAGCTGCTCATGCGTCCTCTCAATGTGCTCTCCTGCACCCCTAAAACACCCAGTGCCTTGGAGTCATGGTGCAGCTTTGACATTCTCTCTGATAAGGTCAGAGCACCTTGTCCATTTTCCTAAATTCTTCCCAGCCACTTTGACTTACTCCTCCAGAGCTATATATTTTAGTACGTATTTTCTAGGCAAGGCATTCATTTCCCCAAATATTACTTTGCATTCTTAGGCCAATAGATCCTCTCACTAATTTGTGGTCATGTCATAATCACAGTCTGCTGCTTCTCCCTGCTTCACCCCTAGGCCATACTGTGCATCCAGGGCAGGATTGCAGAATGCCTGGACACAGGACTGGGTGATAAGAGACAAAGATTTATACAGCAAATCAAATGTACAATTTCATGATACTTGAAAGGCCTGAAGTGATCCCTTAAAATTAGCTGCTTCTTACGGAATATAACCAAAAGTAAGAACAGTCAATGACCTTTGACTCTGCCTGTGAAACTGAGTCACAGAATTGACAATGCTTTCGTTATTACTTCTTTCATTTAAAAGTACTATATGCCAGCTAGGCATGGTGGCTCACGCCTGTAATCCCAGCACTTTAGGAGACTGAGGTGGGCAAATCACAAAGTCAGGAGTTCAAGACCAGCCTGGCCAACATGGTGAAACCCCGTCTCCACTAAAAATACAAAAATTAGCTGGGCATGGTAGTGGGCGCCTGTAATCCCAGCTACTCAGGAGGCTGAGGCAGAAGAATAAATTGAATTTGGGAGGCAGAGGTTGCAGTGAGTTAAGATCATACCACCTGCACTCCATCCTGGGCGACAGAGTAAGACTCCATCTCAAAAAAAAAAAAAAAAGTGCTATATATCATCTAATCCAGATTAATTCACATGACTCGAAGCTTGAATAACATTGAAATCTGCCAAAAATAAAATATTTAATCCTAGGAAACAAATATTCTAGCTTTTGTAACTTCCAAATGCAAACCCTGGCCCGTTCTTCTCAGGATATTGAATTGTTTCCAATAGTAACAAAAATACATATGACATCTTTCTACAGAGTAGCTTATATGTGCCTTACAGTGTGCTAGGCATTTTATATGTGTTTCTATTCCCTGTTACAGTAAACCTGCACAATAGGAATTAGCCCCATTTTTTAGACATTCTCTAGGCAGAGAGAGTAAATGGCTTTCCCACAGTGGCTGTGGCAGAGTAGGACTCAGTCTGAGTCCTCACTATCTTGCTCCAGAGCTTATAGGCGTTTCTCTACCCTCAGTGATTCTCAGATGTTTTTATTGTTCAAACTGGCACCTCATTTTATTGAGGTAATAAATAACATTCCATAAAATTCCAATCCAGCTCTTACATAGGAAACAGCTAAAAGTAAAGCTGCCCTGGCTTCATAGAGGGTGGAGTCCAGCCAGCTGCCCACTCTGCTACCCCCACTACCACCAGAGGCTGAGACCTTCAGAGGAATCTAGGCCTGCGGAAGGTTTGGAAACCACTGCTGTGTGTCATGCTATTCCAGCAGGGTGGGTGCCTCAGCTGGTCATGTGGAGCCGGTGACAAAACTGCCCAGCACTGGCCACTCCTGCTGTACAAGCATATCAGAATTTCAGGACACATCTATAGGATGCTGCAAACACAGTGCTGGTCAGAATCCAGAATACTTTATTCAATTTTAGGCTCTGTCATTTAAAGGAGGAAGTTGGAAAACGTCATAAAATTGGTCATAAAAAGGCCAAAAGTTGGAAGTTATTAGCAGAAAAAGAGAGGATTCAAGATTATGAAACCCAGAAAACAAAGACTAAGGGTGTTTAAGTCCACATTGGCATTAGACATAGGGTAGTGATTACTCATACTTAATTTTCTCTGACTACAGAATGAGAAAATAGTTTCCATTTCCAATTAAATGAATTTAATCTGAACAGGGAACATTGCTAAACTCTTGAATCGTTAGAATAAACAACTTCTTTCCATAGAAAAACTTAAAAGCAGAAGCGAAGGTTATAAATAAGGATCGAAGGTCTCCCAGGCATCTTCAACCCCAGTGCTTCCACATGGAATCAAGGGAAGCCTGTTCTATGACCTCTAAAAGTGCCACCTCTGTCATACTGGGAGAGTCCTCAGACTGAGGAGTCAATAGTCTCTGGAGCAGGTGGATCTGCATCCAGATCCCAAGTTTCCCACTTCCTAACCGCATATCTTCATGCAGTTCCTTGGATTTCTAAGTCTCCATTTACTCAAGTGTTAAACAGAGAAGATAATAGGACCTACATCTTAGGGTTTCCATGAGGATAAAATAAGAAAATCTATATAAATTACATGGTTCACTTGAGGACATTATGCTAAATGAAATAAGTCAGTCACAGAAAGACGTGTACTGCATGATTCCACTTATAGGAGGTATCTAGAATAGTCAAATTCATAGAATCAAAGAGTGCCACGGTGGTTGCTGGTGCTGGGGGAGGGGAGATAGGGAGTCAGTATCAACAGGCAGAAAGCGTTCCTCAGACAACATGAATTAACTCTGGAGAGCTGCTGTGCAACATTGGACCTAGAGTCAACAGTACTGGATTGTACACTTGAAAATTTGTGAAGATAGTAGACCTAATGTTAGGTGTTCTTATCACAATAAAATTAAAATTTTTTAAATTCAAAATTTTTAAAAATAAACAGCATGGCTTAGCATCTTGAACATAGGAAGCACTTAAAAATATAAGCTATAAGTATTATTATGAATTTTATTTTTAGTATTAGTAGGTATGCAAGGGAGGAAGGAAAGATTTTTGTGTCATTGAATATTTAGCTGGATGATATTTTCAGTTTTTCTTTATATCAAAGGCTGCTTTGGTATGAAGAAATTTTAAAAGTGACATTAAAAAAGGAAAATTTTGTTTCATAGATGTATTTCTTTATAAAGATAAGAAATTATCTAGATATAAGCAAAAATGCCTTCATCTATAATTTCCTTAATTGAAATGGTCTTTATGAACCCTGCAAAGAGGTCCAAGAATATATGTTATGATGGAGGCTAGGGCCTCCTGGCTTAGGCAATTTTACACACTATTGAAGGTCATATGGGGTTGAGTTATTAAATAAAGCTTAAGGAAATATAGTTTTTCCATAGACTCAGGAATTCCTAGACATGGATCTAAATTATTATGCTGAAAACAATGTATAACTTTAAAGCAATGGAACTAGTTTCATTTTACCACATAGACCAGAATTTATATTCCCAAAATGAGTGTTGCATTCAAAGTGGTCACCTTGGGAGGCTGCAAACTTATTTTATCATTGCTCCCAGCGTTCAAAAAATTTTTGAAACTCCTCTTTTAGAACTGTAGTCAGAAAAAGTTTATGAGCCATGTTAGAAAATCAATCTTGTTACATTGTTTTCACACCTCATTCTTTTCCCCAAACATCACCCAGATATAACCCACAGACTTGGCTTCAAGTGACTATTAGCTGTTTCCAAAAATCAAATTCACCATCAAAAGACAAAGAGTTGTCTGAGGATATGTAAAACAGTGTCCCACAGGCTCTGAAGAGAATTTCAGTAGAGAAGTTCCCAAATATCCCAAATAAAAGCAGCATTATTGAAATAAGTGTACAGCTTCTCAGAAATGCCAGCCTGGAAGGAGATGGCATTTGGATAACTATGTTCTGGTGTATTTAATAAAGGCAATCAGATTCATGACTTTAAGGTCAAATATGAGATTTTGTTTCTACCTTAAGGAGTAGTTCCTAAAGTACTAAGATTTATAAAGGACAAATGGACACCTTTTTTTTTTTTTAAACGTACACAATGGGACAATATTGAATTAAGTCAAGAAAGTTCTCTGTTTCTGTAATCAATAGTAAAAAGCACAATGCTTAGTTCAATTAAAGGAAAGTGGATTTGAAAAAAATAAATAGTTTCTTTTTACAGAATGAGACAAACGTACAAATATCATGCCATGGTGAGCTATGGAGACAAATACTGAGTCTGAATTTGTAAATGGGATGGATCATTGTATGACTGTTAACATAAAATTTGCAGCTCTGTAAACCCAGATCGTGATTTAAAGATCATAAAATCTCATGCTTCAGGGTATAAGTTAATCACCTGCATGGACCAGAAAGAATTTTTTCTTCCAGAAGGAGCAATGCACAATTGAGTAGGTGCATAAATTCTGTTTAATTTTCAATGCATCGAGTATCGGTCAGTGCTGAAAACAAGAATCAAATTAGATGGACTATTAATTTGATTTGGTTCAGCAACTTTTATATTGTTCTTCTCGCTGAGTTTTATGTCTTGTGTTTATACTTTGCTATTTTAAATACAATCGCTTTGTCAATCTTTCATTTTTATAGCACATATCATCCCAGAACGGGGAAATTTATACACTATGCAGTATCATCTTCATTATACAAAGTAAATGGGATTGAAACTACCTTGGATAATCAACAATTTAGTTAGTAAGAGGTATCTTCAGGCTTATATGTATAATGTATCCTTTATGCATTTTGCATATGTCAATGGAATCCTCTACAGATAAGATTCAAAATGTCTCTATGGTCCCTACCCTCACTTTATGGCTTATAAAAAGTATCTTCCAGAATCTGTAGTTTAAAAGCAAATAGGAAAGAAACATACTCAGAAAATAACAGCAAGAACACATTCCTCCCCTGAAAGTGTGGGATTCAAAGGTTGATTTTCAGTTGTCTACATGCTGGGAAACACATTTGTCAGGTGACCAACATGATATTCCATTGCTAAATAAAAGAGGTTAATGTGTTTGAAAGTGGAAACAAATGTGAATTATTTAGTATGTATGAGAAAATAGTTCTAATTTCTGAACGATAGGTATAGAGGTCTTCATTTGCAATATAATTGGTTAGCAAAATTGTAGCCTTGCTTTCACAGTTAAATTGGAAAAATATGACAGTAAGAGTATATTATGATTCCTTTGTATTTTCATTTAATCACATTATGAATTTATAGCATTATTATGAAAATGAACTTATTCTACCTATCTTCCAGAACAATAAAAGAGCTCTGTAATTAATAGATGGTCTATTGTACTAGTCTGCTTAATAATTAATGAAAAGTGAAGCCAGAAGCAAATTTTTCCTCATCTAAATGAGTGGACCATTACATAAAGAACAAATTCCCAAAGTACAGGTGAAACTGAACAAGCTGCCTTGCTGCCACCATTCCCCCAAGAGCAGTGAGGCATAAAGGGCAGTGTATCTAAGCAAAGGACAGAGTGGAAAGCTGTAATTTCTCATCACTTCAGGAAGGGTTTGTCTCCTGCTGAGAGCAGAAAAGAGCCTGAGGAAGGTCAGTCTGATACTCTGTGGCTTTTCCAAGCCTTCAGATCCTTCCTCACTCCATAGGAAGAGGAACGGTGTGTCTTGTCAAGAGGGCAAGTCACCAAGGGCAATGGTGGCTGCCTGGAGGATTGTTCAAAAATAGTCATTCACTCCTTAGAAAACATAATTGTGTTTTTATGTACTTCGCACTATGCTAGATGCATGGGCTACAGAAATTGAAGTCCCTACCATCAAAAAAAGATCCCCTTTTTGAGGAATCAGGACATCTTTGTGAAAAGAGACTACAGGAAGAGAATTCATATTGGAAGACCTGCCACATTTAGGCACATGACTGGATACATAATTTCTGTTGTCACATTCAATGAATAGAAAATAAAGGGAAAATATATATAACTTCCCCAAATGCTCCCTCGCTCTAGGTTAAAAATTATGTTTCAAGTGTTGTCTGAATCATCTTTGGAAATCTGTACTTTGAGTTTGCCAATAGTTCTTCTAGTGATTAACAATTACTGCTCTTTCAAAGTAGGTTGAGGGGGACTGGTCTTTGCACACTTTGATATGGAGGACATAAATGACAAATAAATGGCTAGATAGAGAAAATATTTTGTGTTTAAATATTTTTAACACATGAGAAAAGAGAGCTTTACAAGGTTGGCAATAAAGTATCTCAAATTAGGTTGCTATCTGTTGACTTCTATAAATCTGTATGTCTATTCCATCTCTACATCTGCCTATCTATCATCTATCTATATGATGGACCACATACTATTATTTAAATAGTAAAATTCAGGAGAATTAGATTCATTGTTTATTTTGAATTTGATATTTTTATTTCCTTAGCCAAAAGTTACCTCATTATCTAGTAATGTTATGTGTAGAAATTAAAAATGAAAACATTTTTACAATGACACATATTTTCTACCCTTGATCACAAGAATGTGATTTGTATTATTTTTAAATTAAAAACAACAACAATAAAGCAAAAAATAAAGATGCACCAATATGTATCCATTTTTATAAATATGATTTCTTTCTGGTATGAAGTCAACACGGTCTGTAACTAATATGAAACTAGCCCTTCTGTGGTAAGCTATAAAGAGGGAATTCAAACACAGCGAACACTTTTCCAGATTACTTAAACACACAGACTTAACACATAATCTTCCTAGCATATACGGAATAATTTTTGAGGCATATCAATTGCAGTACATGTTATTCTGATGTGGAAGTAGTCACTGTTTACACAGCCTCCATTAACCCATTTGACCTTTTCCTTGAATTGTTAACTACTTTGCGCATCAACAATAAGAACTTTTAAATGGAAGCCAAAAAAAATCTACTTAAAACTTTTTTTTCATTAAAAGCCCCTTTCAGAAGCTACATTTAATAAAGCTTCTTTGATCTACAAACCGCCCCTTAAAAATTTTTCATGAACAGTTTTTGACATTTTTAACATGAATACTGAAGATGCAGTCTAAATGTGTGTTCCTATTTCTGAAGGCTGCATCACTGTGACACAGGGAAAAATGTCAGGATGAGAGAACTCTCCAAAGGGGCTGGAATTATTTGGGTACACCATACTCTATACTGTGCATGGAGTATTCAGAGTCTCACAGGACCCTAGGTTTCCATGGTTTGACATACTTTTACAACTTTTACAGGTGTTAGATGTTTCCTTTTCTTTCTTTCTTTCTCTTTTTTTTTTTTTTTTTTTTGAGAAGGAGTTTCACTCTTGTTGCCCGGGCTGGAGTGCAATGGAGCAATCTTGGCTCACTGCAACCTCCGCCTCCCAGGTTCAAGCAATTCTCCTGTCTCAGCCTCCTGAGTAGCTGGGATTACAGGCATGTGCCACCACACTTGGCTAATTTTGTATTTTTAGAAGAGACAGGGTTTCACCGTGTTGGTCAGGCTGGTCTCAAACTCCTGACCTCAGGTGATCTGCCCGCCTCGACCTCCCAAAGTGCTGGGATTACAGGAGTAAGCCACCATGCCCGGCCCAGATACATCCTATCTATAATGACAGGATGTGGGGCTAAACATCCACCCACCCCAGCCTGTTCCCCCCAGGAATCAGCAGACATACGCAGCAACATTCTTACTGTGGTTTTCATGAAACTTGCCTGCATTATTGAAGACAATGAGTTGTGTTGCTAACAGTGTTGTAAGCTGCCTGGTGATAAAGAAGCTACCCGGCTTGAGTTTCATGCAGTCGTGTGTGATGAACCCGTTTCTTTATGGGCCTGTCTGTGGGTTGCCTGGTGGTAAACTGAGCAGAAGGACCCCGAGAGTCCTCATGGCCCAGTGCTCCGTGCAGTGCAGAGAGTAGCCAGAAACTCACTTCGACTTGAGAGCTGAATAAGCATGACATCAAGATTGCAGAGTAAAAGCATACAGGCATCCTCAAGACCTTGTTTTGGCAAACTGATTTCTTTTCTCCAGTCCATTTTATCATTTTTTTCTTTCCAGTTGGTCCTACCTTCTACCTTGTATTGTTTTGTTAGTCTCTTCCTCTCAGGAAATGTAGGAGGTAGGTCCAGGCCCATGAGGAAATGCCACAGGGTTAATTCTTGATTCCTTTCAGCCTTTACTGAAATGTTCAGTTTTTAAATCAATTAAAATATTACTAGGAAATGACCATATGAAGGTGTGGAAAAAATTAGGGCAAAATTATATTAATTTATGATGGAGTCTAAAATTTCTAAGAGAGATTATTTTTATCTACTTCATTATGGAGGACAATTCATCACCAACTTCATTTTAAAACTCAGGGTAAGTTCTGCAGTACTTTGAAGAGCATATTAATGTAGTTTTATATGACTTCAGAAAGGTATTTTAAACTCTGTTCTTCCATATCCATTTCCATCAACCAGCTTTGTTTTCTTTGTGCAAATATCTAGGCCAAGTCTCTTTGAGAATGTAAAAAAGGAAAAATTAAAAACTAAACCTATAATCTATAGAAGAACTCCAGAACTGAATTACTTTGAAAGTAAGCTTCACGTGTGTTTCCCATTTGGGCATTCGCAGCATCTGCCTTCCCCCGTCCCCCACTCCACAAACCCATCTTGTTACCCTCATTTGGATGATGAGAAAAGTCACCAAGTTAAAACATTTAGGCAAAGGAACAAAATGTCATTGCAGCTTGTTTTCAATTTCATAGAAGGGATAGAAGCTGTCTTGGATCAATCACATTACAAATGATGGTGGAGAAATTCTGAGACAAGAGAGTCCAGGATAGTCATGGGTATGGATTCCAGGGAAGGTGCTTGAGTAAATTCACAAAGTGTCATACCTAGAATCAACATTCATGTATCAGCCTCCCAACTCTGCTCATTTGTTTCCTCCACAGAGCTACAGTGAACCTGTTGACGTGAAGACATCTCAACCTCCTCAGCTGATCAATTCAAAGCCGTCGGTGTTCCATGTGCCCAGCCAGGCCCATTCGGCTCTGTACCTAAGTTCCCACTATCACCAACAACCAGGAATGAATCCTCACCTAACCGCCATGCATCCTAGTCTCCCCAGGAACATAGCCCCCAAGCCGAATAACCAAATGCCAGTGACTGTCTCTATAGCGAACATGGCTGTGTCCCCTCCTCCTCCCCTCCAGATCAGCCCACCTCTTCACCAGCATCTCAACATGCAGCAGCACCAGCCGCTCACCATGCAGCAGCCCCTCGGGAACCAGCTCCCCATGCAGGTCCAGTCCGCCTTACACTCACCCACCATGCAGCAAGTAAGTGTGGTGGCTTTGGACTTCAAGTGAGCACCCCTATTCTGAAGTGTGGTGGCGGGGGCGGGGAGGCTTTTTATTCAGCACAGGATGGGGGATATGTGTTTTCTGTCCTATTTAAGTCAAGAGAGCACTAAAGATACTCAACAAATATCTGCTTTCTGCAAAATGTAATTTACAAGTGGTGAGTTCGTGTGGCATTATGCCATCACAATTGACAGTCGCTTCTTTTCATAATCACTGGTTTCTTTCCTGTGATATCCATTTTGCTTCATGTTTCTAATCATTCTTCTTGTTTTCTGTTTCTTGAGTAAAGTACATTTGTTATTTTAAGATACGAAGTGCTGCCGAATCTCTTTGGAATAGAGAATTCTACAACTTTTTAAAAAATATTGTTTGGAGATGAGAAAGTCTTGACTGTTATGCCTGCTGAGTCCAGTAAATGCTAAAAAAATGAAATCAGGTCCAACACCAAATCTGGTAGAACCCTGAAAGTCCTAAGAACTGAACATTTTAACCAGGGATTTATTTAAAAATGGATATCTGGCTTCTGCATAAATTAAAAAAAAAAAAACACAGGCAGTTTGGAAGCCTCCCTACCCACTCCCTGATTATTGAAACCATTTGTGTGCAATTTTAGCTTAACTCTTCTTTGAAATCAAATATTCCTTTTGGATTTTGGTGTTATTTTAAAGTTTGAAAATTAGGCTCAAACGATATAAACTAAACCAAACAGAAGGCATCCAAAAATCCTAAAACTATTTTTTAAATTTTATTTTAAAAAACAAAAGCAGCTTTGCGCATTGGCAGTATCACAGCCAATGAAGTTTATCTGAGGTGCGATTATTGCCAATCGAAAGCTTCTCCCAGTACCCTGCCATGACGACTTGCAGTATAGTTGACATTGGCAATCTTTTACGGTCTCTATGGAGACTGAATATAATTTTTAAGAAAATAAAGTAAAAATTACAAATCACATGAAATTCAGGTATCACTTACATAATCCAATTACTCTATTGTTCCTCAAGCTGTAAGGATATAAGACAAACACAGCTTTTCTATGGAATTCATGTCTACTTCTCTGTGGAATTTGAATCTATAGTTGGACTGGGGAGATGGAGAGGAAGGAGAGGCAGAAAAAGAAGTCAAATGTACATAGTCCCAAATTCATTATTATTATTATTATTGACAGGATCTTTGAGAGCTCACAATAACAAACCCAGTGCTTTTTATACACCACCTCATCTTTGATTCTCAGAAAACTTACAGTGCAGGTCCTAGCATTATCTTCCTTTAGAGGAAGACACTGAGGCTTGGCAGAGTTAGGTCATGTGCTCATAAGGTTAGAGCTGGAATTCAAACCCAGGTCTGTTCAAAACTCAGAGGCTGGATTCTAAAATGCTAGGCTTACTGCATCTCATTCATAATCGTCCTGTAGACTCTTAACTCCTTCATATGAGAAAACCTGTTTCTCCTAAGAATTCAAAGGATCTTTAAATTCTGGTGAGTTCTAAAATTAAAATCATTATGAGAACAAAGGGATTCATCTTACTGAAGTCTTTCTTGGTCCCTAAGCCAAAGATATAGTTACGCTATGAAAACTTTCTTATCTGCATCACCAGACCAGTTGTTGATTCACTGGTGAAGAAGAGGATGTGGAAAGCCACTTCCCACCACCCTGCCTTGTCTTGAGAGGTTTATGACCAAGTTATATCCTGAGGGTTCAATTCCTACCCTTCCCATCAAACATCACCTTCAATTAAAGGGATATTCTTCAGTATCCATGCATCTTAATGAACCAGTAGTGTTTGCATGAAGAATTAATGGTTTGGAGGATGCCACCCTTGGTTGGTTGATTGACCCCTGTTTGAGGATGCTGCCTGGCTAAGGACCCATGTTTTGCTTATAGCACTATAGTTGGGGGCTGTTTCTTCCCAGAGTTAAGAAACCAGAAGTTCAGTTTCCTCACGATGCTGAGGCCTGGAGCTCTGTGCAGAGGAGATCCTTTTTCTGTTTTATCCCTCAGAGATGATTACTTTTTCTATTTATGCTAACACTAACACCTTGGATGATGTGGCTGTGATCCTGAATAGTTTTCAAATATTTCAGATTTACGTAAGGCCACACATAAAAATCCAAGAGATTTGTCTTTCCAAAAAGAATCTTAACTGAATAAGAAAAAATAGAACAGATTACATTGGACAAGTTATTCATTATCCTTTAAGTCAGTTCTGTTAGTGTATCCCAAAAAGTGTACTTGCTGAGATGGGAAGACCTGATTACAATTTACCCAAATGGCATAAACCCAAAGTGGAGAGTAAATCACTCCAAAGACTACATTGACTAAGAACTCTTTTAACAATGCCTTGATCATGGTAAGTAGTCAAAATAATTGTTGAGTAGTGAACAAATAAAGAAACAAATGAACAGTAAAAGCGTTTCCCCTGTTAGAAGAAATTAAAGATCAGGTTGTAGAATTTCAATTTCAGTTCCTTGAAAGTTTTTAAAAATGTAATTGATTCAGCCGGGTGCAGTGGCGCGTGCCTATAGTCCCAGCTACTCAGGAGGCTGAGGCTGGAGGATCACTTGAGCCCAGGAGTTATGGGCTGTGGTGCGCTATGCTGATCAGGTGTCCACACTAAGTTCAGCATCAATACAATGACCTCCCGGGAGCGGGGAACCACCAGGTTGCCTAAGGTGGGGTGAACTGGCCCAGGTTGGAAATGGAGCAGGTCAAAACTCCCATGCTGATCAGTAGTGGGATCGTGCCTGTTAAGTAGCCCCTGCACTCCAGCCTGGGCAACATAGAGAGCCTGTCTCTAAAAAAATAATAAAATAAAATAAAAATAAATAAATAATAAATTTTTAAAATGTAATTGATTCAAAAAAAATTAATTAAACCCGTAACATGTACTGGCACTGTCTAGGCTCTGGATGATGTGATGAGTGAGAACAAGTCATGAGACCCCTCCCCCATGGAGTTGGCAGGGGAGGGACGGCAGTATGATAAACAAATAATGAAGGTCCCATGAAAAAAATTAAACTGGAAGACAGACTGCAGGGTGCATGGAAGAAGGACAGAGACTTTAGCTAGGATGGACAAGAAAGGCCCCTCTCAAGGGTTGGCACAATGACCTGAAGGATGAGAACAGGAAGCATGCTTTCAATACTGGAAGGTGGGAAGGGTGTGGAGGACCTTCCCACAGAGAGCAGCAGCCAGGAAAGGGGACTGTAGGCCAGGAGAGCCAGTCTGGGGAGGAGCACAGGAGTTTTGACCCAGCCTAGAGATGGGAAGGAAGCCAGTAGAAAGCAGGGGAACAAAGAGAGAGGTAGGGGTAAGGTCAGAGTCAAGGGCAGGGAATTGGAGTGGGATCCTGCAGGTGAAGGGGACTGGTATCCCCAGAGAACTGATCATCCTAAAATCAGGATCAAAAAGGGAGTCCATTACCCCTTTTTGATCCTGATTTATTGCTGTCACTTCATTTATTGCTGCCGCCACAGCCTGTTGGGGCCCACATTCAAGTCATCAGTTAGTTTCAGCCTGGAGATGCAGACCCGAGTTGTAGATAAAATGTGACCTGTCTGATTCATCATTCAAACCACCTTTATGCTGAAGATGTTTGCTTCCTCATGTGGAAGCCATGTGCATATCTCCAAACACACACACAAGAGAGAAAGAGAGAGAGAGAGAGAAGAAAGTTAACAGCAACTGTATTTTTAAAATAATGTCTCATATCCCAATATTACTTTAGCTATTTTATTATCCTTTTGAAAATGAATGTATCCTACAAAATGATTGTGTAGTCTGCCAGGAATAATAGTTTCATTTTTTTTCCTAGAATAATATTTTATACACTGAAACCATGGACCTGTGCTTTTTTTGTCCAGTTTTCTTCCTTTTCCTTCTGCTCACGAGATTGTCGAATGAGGTCAAGAGAAAAAAAAATCATTAATATCTGTCAACTTCCTTTATAACCTTAAGAAAAAAATCTTTGTATGATATCACACAGACAGATTTTCAATTTCCTTGTGTAATAAACAGCTGCTTTAGGATTTGGGTGTAATTTAAAGGTTTAAAAAAAAAGTCACATTGAGATTGATGAATAAATCAGTTGTGAAGACAAAAACATTGATGCCTGTTGAAAATACCTCTCCAGACAGGCAGGAAATGAAATTAGTTCCCAGCAAAGTGTGGATATGAGGATCACTGTTCGGTTGTGCTGCAGGCTTTTTCGAACTTGCTCTGGTGGCACAACAGAACTGCGAGGGCTACAGAAATCTAATTAAAGAGCAAATGTCCCTTCTGACATCAAATTAATCTTTATCATGTTTCCTATTTTTATTTCAATCTGGCACCAGAAAATGAAATTTAAAATTCCAGGCATGCTACAAAACAGTTGGTGATTTTTCTCCTGAGTATTAAAATGCAGAATATTCCATCTTGTTTAATTGGACTACTAAGCAAACATTTTTTCAAAAAAGGTGTATCATCATGTTGTTTCATATTTACACCAATAATCAATTTTTACTGAGTGCTATGTTTTGACCTCAGCATCTCTTTTAAAAAGTGTTCAGAGGAATGTGTCATTTTCTAAATTGAAAGGAAGTAAAATAATGTGAACTAGTATGACTTCAGGCTTTGCTTGTATTTTTCTCGGTCCTTATTTTGATATTAGTGATCTTCTTAAAATAGACCATTGAAGTTAGCTGAAGTTTAAATCTTTGAACTTTGTAGCTACCACATAATTTGGGTTTTGTAAACTGAAGTCACTCATTTAATCTTAAATTAATAAGTTAATGTTTTCTTATTATTTTCTCACTCAACCTGAGGAATTTTTTTCATTGGGGAAACAATGGCAGTTTCTGTTGTCTTCGTGTGGGGAAGGGGTGGACGTTCTTGTGTGGTTTCTGGGTTTTTTTGTTTGTGCTTGTGTTTTGCTTTTTCGTATGTTTCCACACCGTCAACTAAATCAATATATTCTCGACTACTCCTGTTTTGAGACTTTGGCCTTTTAGGTTACATTTGATGAACTGTGTAAAAATCCAATATGGAGACCGAGCATGGTGGCTCACTCCTGTAATCTCAGCACTTTGGGAGGCCATGGCGGGAGAATCGCTTGAACCCAGGAATTAGACATGAGCCTGGGAAACATGGCAAAATTCTGTCTCTACAACACATACACACACACCAAAAAAAATTTAGCAGGGCATAGTGGCAGCACCTGGAGTCCTAGCTACTTGGGATGTTGAGGTGGGAGGATCACTTGAGCCCAGGAGGTCGAGGCTGCAGTGACCCGAGATGATGCCATTGCACTCCAGCCTGAGCGACAGAGCAAGAGTCTGTCTCAAAGCCAAAACAAAACAAAATCCAATATGGAGAACTTTACACTAAAAAGATTAGGGTTGTCTGCAATGGCTCACACCCATAATCCCAGCACTTTGCGAGACCAAGGTAAGAGGATCACTTGAGCCCAGAAGTTAAGACCAGCCTAGGCAACATTGCAAGTCTCCATCTCTACAAAAAAAAATAAAATAAATAAATTAGCCAGGCATGGTGGCACACACCTGTAGTTCTAGCTACCTGGGAGTCCAAGGCTTAAGGGTCATGTTAGTCTAGGAGTTCGAGGCTTCAGTGAACTATGATCATGCCAGTGTACTCCATTCTGGGTGACAGGGCAAGGTCTCATCTCTAACAACAACAAAAAGATAGGAAATCCCTGACAACTAAACATTTATATAATCTACACCTTTCCAACAGTAGCATCAAACTCTCTGCAATAAACTTTACTTATGAAAAACCTTACTTATTGAGCCACTACTATGGGCTAGGCCCTGAAAATACTTAAGTATTTGAAACACTCTCCGATCTCTAGATGCTTACAGTGGCCTTGTGATAAGGCTGAGTAAAGGAAGTCAAAACAAAGCTCCTCTCAAGAGTTTTCTCCTGCTCTTCACCCAGCACCAAACTAGACACTAGGGAAATATTTTGGAAGATATTTACAGCTTGAGGAACAGGTCATGTCTACATAGATAAACTTATTTTCCTTAAGCAAGCTGTGAAATTTTTTTGTCTGTGTGAGGTAAAGTAACCAATCTGGTTGACTTCTCCATTTTTCAGTGATTTGTTTCCAATCATTCAGAGTTTTGTCTTTGTCCATAGCTTGCATGGAAATCAGTAATACTGGCTTGATTTGAATGGGAAATAAACTTAATATCTAAAAGCAAATAATAAGAAATGAGAATATTTAGTAAAAGGTGCCTTTGAGTCTTTACACGAGGGACACTCAAACATGAATAAAAGTCTAAGGAGATATCCCTAGTTAAAAATCAATCCTCCCATCATCCTGCTGAGTCCTTTAAAAGTGAAAATTCAACAATATTATACCTTCAAAAGCTTTCTCCAAGTAAATAGAGAATGATTTGTTTTTTAATCTCTTGATTTCTTAGTGGTTAAAAACCATGGATGGAATCTGCTGCAGAGACAACCATGAGATTAATTAAGTTGCCTTTTTGGTCATTTCAGCAAAGCTTGCTTATGTTGCTCTTGAATTCACCAGAGAAGCTAAAAATAAATCTTAGTGTAGAATGCTTTTTGTTTACCAGATATAGCTATATACTTCAGAGATTCTGTCCTTGAATTTTTAATAGCTTTGCTAGGATTAAAAGTCAACACTTCACCATGCCAGTGTATTAGAAGAATTTTCCTGAAGTCTGATTATTGTTTGCCAGTTAATAGACTTTTCAATTAAAAAATATTTGCTCTGTCGTATACTTTTCCCTCCCTGTGTTTTCCAGTGGCAAGTTGTTTTGAATCTCTTTTCCCTATATTAGTCCAACAACTGTTAAAAAGCTTTGGTTGAAATTTTTTAGCTGAGAGAGAAATACAAATAAAAGAAGAAGCAGATGGTCCCTTTGTGACTGAATGAAGAAAAAGGGGTTTGAGAACAATATGTGAATAGGTGTAGTCTAATAAAACACTCAGCCACCTGCTGCCTGAATCCTTCGAAGCAGATTCTGTTGCATATTCTGGGGATTAACTATTAATGTATCTTTAGGTTTGATAGAAAACATAAACTTTGAGGGGTTTAGGCCCTCTTCTCCCTTTGTTTTGATTGAGTTGGTTCCTCTATATTTGAAATTGTTTCTCAATTCAATTTATCTGCTCAAGGGTATAATTAAAGGTTTTCTGACACATGGTTAAATGAAGGAAAGGCAAGAAGAATGGACTTTTAGGCATCTCTTTTCTACCTTTGTTTTAAATTTTCTGGGCTCTTCCAACAGGCTCGCCCTCGCAGAGACAGAAGCAAGGGGCCTAGTGTGTCTGCAAAGAGTGAATAAATATTTAGGTGCTTTTCTTCTTAAAAAGCATTTTGATCCTTATTTGCGGACTTGCTTTCCCTTTCAGGGATTTACTCTTCAACCCGACTATCAGACTATTATCAATCCTACATCTACAGCTGCACAAGTTGTCACCCAAGCAATGGAGTATGTGCGTTCGGGGTGCAGAAATCCTCCTCCCCAGCCGGTGGACTGGAATAACGACTACTGCAGTAGTGGGTAAGCGGCCGGTCATCGCCACCTGGTGGTAGACAGCCCTCATAGCATGCATATCGTCCCTAGTCGATAGTTAGCTTGCTTCCAAAAACATGATCCGGGATAGTTTCACGTTCACGAAGGCAGAAGACACCAGAAAATGTTAAGCAGTCTTCTAGCTCTTCCAAGAATAAATGCCTTTAGATCACTTCTCCCTTTAGATGTAGGTTAACTAATTGCCCTTTCCCCGTGAACAACTCAAGCTGGAACAAATAATTCAAAGCCATCCATCCCCCATTGTCACCTGTAGCACAGGTTGCCTTCTAACAAGGAATTGCCTTTTTTCTTTTCACACAGGGGCATGCAGAGGGACAAAGCACTGTACCTTACTTGAGAATCTGAACACCTCTTCTTTCCACTGAGGAATTCAGGGAAGTGTTTTCACGATGGATTGCTTTGTACAGTCAAGGCAGTTCTCCATTTTATTAGAAAATACAAGTTGCTAAGCACTTAGGACCATTTGAGCTTGTGGGTCACCCACTCTGGAAGAAATAGTCATGCTTCTTTATTATTTTTTTAATCCTTTATGGACATTGTTTTTCTTCTTCCCTGAAGGAAATTTGGACCATTCAGATTTTATGTTGGTTTTTTGCTGTGAAGTGCTGCGCTCTAGTAACTGCCTTAGCAACTGTAGATGTCTCGGATAAAAGTCCTGGATTTTCCATTGGTTTTCATAATGGGTGTTTATATGAAACTACTAAAGACTTTTTAAATGGCTTGATGTAGCAGTCATAGCAAGTTTGTAAATAGCATCTATGTTACACTCTCCTAGAGTATAAAATGTGAATGTTTTTGTAGCTAAATTGTAATTGAAACTGGCTCATTCCAGTTTATTGATTTCACAATAGGGGTTAAATTGGCAAACATTCATATTTTTACTTCATTTTTAAAACAACTGACTAATAGTTCTATATTTTCAAAATATTTGAAAATAAAAAGTATTCCCAAGTGATTTTAATTTAAAAAACAAATTGGCTTTGTCTCATTGATCAGACAAAAAGAAATTAGTATTAAAGGAAGCGCAAACACATTTATTTTGTACTGCAGAAAAATTGCTTTTTTGTATCACTTTTTGTGTAATGGTTAGTAAATGTCATTTAAGTCCTTTTATGTATAAAACTGCCAAATGCTTACCTGGTATTTTATTAGATGCAGAAACAGATTGGAAACAGCTAAATTATAACCTTTACATATGGCTCTGTCTTATTGTTTCTTCATACTGTGTCTGTATTTAATCTTTTTTTATGGAGCCTGTTGCGCCTATTTATGAAATAATAAATATAGGTGTTTGTAAGTAAATTTGTTAGTATTTGAAAGAGGTTTCTTTGATGTTTTAACTTTTGCTGGCAAAAAAAAAAAAATTCACGCTTGGTGTGAATACTTTATTATTTAGTTTTTACAGTAACATGAATAAAGCCAAACCTGCTTCTCTTTTAGCAGCAAATTAAAGTAACCAATCCTTATTTCTGCATTTCTTTGGTTGATGCAAACAAAAAAACTACTATATTTAAGAACTTTATTTCTTCATCCAATATAACAGAATTGCCCTCCAAGTCACACAAGCTCCAAGTCTAAACAAACAGACAGGTCCTCTATCTTCAAAGGGTTGCTTCTTGGTTCTCAGCTGGTTCTAGTCAATTCTGAACCACCCCACTCTCCCCGCAAAAGAAAGTAAAAGTCAAACCAAACTTCCTCAAGCTGCATGCTTTTCACAAAATCCAGAAAGCATTTAAGAATTAAACTAGGGGCTGGAAGAAGTGAAAGGGAAGCATCTAAAAATGAAAGGTGAGTAACCAGACAGCAAAAGAAAAAGAGAAAGCCATCCAAATTTGAAAGCTCTTGATAAAAATTGAGATTCTTGCTGTCTTTTGTCCCTCTGCAAGTTACTACTCTTTCCGGAATTTCTGGGTCTTCCAAGAGAATTCTTAAGGTACCAGAGATTTGCTAAGGAACCAAAAGCGCTTGAGAATCTGCCTGAAGGCTTGCATAACTTTCACATTTAAAAAAGAAAAAAAAGCTAGCAGATTACTTCTTTTTAGGGGATCATACCAAGTAAGTTAGTCTGGTTGGAAATCAAGAGAAGGGCTGATGTCTCTTTCTTGGAATATGTGAAATTAATTTAGCAATTTAACTAAATATAAATATATGCATTGTGTAATCCACTCAGAATTAAACAGACAAAAGGTATGCTTGCTTTGGAATGATTTTAGGCATTGTACAACCTTGAATCACTTGAGCATGTAATAACTAATAAATAATGCAGATCCATGTGATTATTAAAATGACTGTAGCTGAGAGCTCTAATTTTCCTGTCTTGAAACTGTATAAGAACTCATGTGATTAAGTTCACAGTTTATTGTTTGTCTGTTTAGTATTTTAGAAATATACCAGCACTACTAATTAACTAATGTCTTTTATTTATTATATTAAGATAAAGTAAAAATTTCACTTGCATTAAGTCTAAAGTGAGAAGGTAATTACCGGGAGGAGAATGAGCAACTTTGACAGGCGGTTTGTGCAGGAAAGTACAGTGCCGTGTTGTTTACAGCTTTTCTAGAGCAGCTGTGCGATCAGGGTAGACAGTGTTGAAATTCAATACCAAATACAGTAAAAACAAATGTAAATAAAAGAAAACACATCATCAATAAAACTGTTACTATGCGTGACCGTATTCTATTCGGTGATCCATCAGTCTTTAAAGAGCAAGCCCAGTCAGATGAGAAATCCCACATAAATTTTATGGTGGAAGTGATTGGGCACAGTGGGGGTCAATGGCTGACATGGCCATAAACTTTCTTTCCTGAAACTCTGAGAACGCCCTCTCACCAACCTGAGGCTCTAGTGCAGTGAGCTGTTGCCTAGGAAATCTGCCATCTTTCAGAAAGCCAGAATCCACTCTGGCACGGTAGCCCACGCCCTGCCTTGGAGCTTGTAACTGAAAGGAACGGTGGGAACGTGCACTGAATTCTCTGCTGAAGCACTCCAGGGATTTCCAGGACCACCAGTAAAGTCATTCTGAGAAATGCAGCAATACCGTGGAACAT
Source organism: Aotus nancymaae (assembly GCF_030222135.1). Lineage (NCBI taxonomy): Eukaryota > Metazoa > Chordata > Mammalia > Primates > Aotidae > Aotus > Aotus nancymaae. The sequence continues at coordinate 10,118,823 of NW_026988450.1, read as the reverse complement.
CAAATTTCTTCACCAACATACCAAAATCAAATTATAACTGATTAGAAAAAAAAATGCAAATGTGTATAGGAGTGGGTTGTGTCTCTAACATCACCAAGAAATGATTAAGAAAGAATAATTCAAAATCCTAATTCCCATTCGAATGTGACCAAGTTGACAAGGCAAAATGAGTCAAACGATGACTTCCAGTTAGTCAAATTAGTGAACATAGCCAAGGATGAAGTTGGTCTCTGCTTATTTTTATCGTTTGTCTTAAAGGCAAAGAGGCCCATCTGCATGAAACACAAGCAGGCCATTGGAGGCCTCGACCGCCAAAGCAGTACAGTCAACTCTCAAACAATGTGGGGATCTGGGGACCCAACCTCTCTCCCCACCCACGCAGTCAAAAATGCACATGTAACTTTCAACTCCCCCAAGACTTCACTACCAATAGCCTACTGTTGAGGAGAAGCCTTACTAATAACATAACCAGTTGAGTGACACATATTTTGTATGTTTTATGTGTTATATACTGTATTCTTAAAGTGACCTGGAGAAAAAAATGTTATTAAGAAAATCATAAAGAAGAGAAATACATATACTAGTCAATAAGTGGAAGGAGATTATCATAAAGGTCTTCATCCTCTTCTTCATATTGCATAGGCTGAGGAGGAGGAGGAAGAAGAAAGGTTACTCTCACTGTCTCAGATGTGAAATAGATGAAAGAAAATTTGCACATAAGTGGACTCACTTGGTTCAAACTCTTGTTAATCAAGGGTCAATTGTATATTCTGGCTCAGATTCATTACTGAGATATTTCTTAAACTTATGAATGCATGATTTAAAATTAGCATATCAACAGCCAATCTCCTTTTTCTATGGATCTTTTGCGCTTTGCAAAAGAGTTGTCCCACTCATTGGAAAAGTGCTTTGATTGAACCACATAAAATTGCCAATATTTGACCTGCTTTGCCTACAAAATGCTAATTTCATATGGTTCAACCAAACTGTGTGAGAATGAGAGACAATGGGGTTTTGACTATAACTTTATGTTTAATTTCAGATGGAATTAGAAGTACTTTACAAAGTCCTAGGAGAAAATGCTCAAAGGAATAATCAATTATATTTGTTTATAAGGTACCCCACTTAGAGTTAGTCCTAGATAGGTATGTTATATTAAACAAGGAGTATTTTAAATTGCCAGGAAATCCCAATAGCCATTCATATTTCTTTGTTATAATAAAAAATTTTACGTGAACATTTGTAATAAATAGGTTATCTGCTGGAACAGAGTTTTTGTCAAGCATAGACATCCTCATGTTTATTTGTTAAATAGAGATTGACCTGCATTTTCTTATTCAAACATAATTAATTGTCATTGTCTCTTCTTCTTCTCTTCTTCTTCCTTTTTCTTCTTCTTCTTCTTTCTTCTTCTTTCTTTTGGAGACAGGGTCTCACTGTGTCACTCAGGCTGGATTGTACAGTGGCACAATCTTGGCTCACTATAACCTCCACCTCCCCGACTCAACCAATATTTTCACCTCAGCCTCCCGATTAGCTGGGACCACAGGTGCATGCCAACACGCCTGGCTAATTTTGTCTATTTTTCCTAGTGACAGGGTTTTGCCATGTTGCCCAGGCTGGTCTCAAACTCCTGGGCTCAAGTGATCTGCCCACCTCAGCCTCCCAAAAGTTCTGGGATTATAGGCATGAGCTACCGTGCCCAGCCATAATTATTATTTTCAAGGAAGGATAAAAACAGAAAAATTCATCTCTTTTACTGATAATTAAATATTAAAATAGTAGCAAGGCAAGGTGCAAAATTCACATCATGAGTTTAACCTCTAAATATTTATTACACTAAGTCACCCTTCCACTTAATGGTTGAATTCATGTGAGTCACCCCATGGTACTGGGGTGACTGTCTGAAACACAACAATTTCCTTATCTCCAAAACAACTTGAAATGTCATAGCACAGAGTAGGCACACAAAAAAAAGCAATCATACAAAGGAAGATCAATAAAACATCACCAATTGTCCTCAACAGGAATTGTATGGTGTTTTCTTGACAATTTAAAGGCTCTTTAAATACAGATGGGAATTGAGTATCACAGGCATGCATTAGGAGTGAAGATGGAAATGTTTCATTAAAAACATAGGGTTACAAAAAAGATTGAAAAAAATTTCAAGATGAGTTATGCCATATTTTTTTTGGCCTATATAATTGAACAAGAGTTTTTCTAGTGGTGACAAAAGTAAAAGATGTAATACACACTAATCTCACCAAGAAAATAAGAAGCAAGGGAGAAGAGAGGTGCTAGACATGCAGGGTGTCAAACACAAGAGAGAACACTGAGGAGACACGTTTCATGGATTCTAAATTAAACTATTGATGGAACAGGCTGCTGAAATTTTTTTCTAATTACCAAGTGTTAGTATGAGTTGGTGAAGAAAGGAAAAGACTGTATTTCCTGGTTCTATTTTCTAGGATTTTCAAAGGCGATTTCTCTACTTTTATTTGGAACCATTTCCCAGTGTGGAAAACCTTTCCTAACAAAAAAAGTCTCCAAATCTGTACACATGACCATTGCTTGGAGAAACGGAGTGGGGAGCCCCCCATAACCTCACCAACCACGGAGGAGGAACGCGGGGAGCAGCAGGAGGAAGAGGTAACTTCAAACCCACTTGGCAATCTACATCTACATGTACACAGGGAGATTAGACTTTGCCTTCTCATTTCATACTTAGCCAAACAGCTTGTCATTTGTATCCAGCACCAGCCTGTAATGTGGTAGATGAGAAGAAGTGAAGATGAAGTTCTTGTTCCCGGATGGGAGACAACTGAGAACAATGACCTGTTACATTTCAGCACGGTCAGAGTTGTGCCTAATTAACGAAGCCCACCAGCAGCAATTATTTCACATTTTATTAACAGCTTGCTGGCAAAGACATTTGAAAGTGAAATTTTATTCACACGGACATGAGGCCAGAAGAAAAGAACAGTGACTAGAAAATAAAATGGAAAGACTCACAATGCTACAGAGAAAACAAAAATACCATTCTAAAGAAAGAATCTGAACCAAACTACAGTATTTTAAAGTGTGAAGCGTCCCTGTTTGACAATTGCATGTTTACAATAAGCCCAAACATAATTGCTCTGATGGGCTGTCAGGGAAAAGATTAATTTGGCAAAGATTAGTATTGACTTGCTGTTTATTAAGGCTTTTAAACAGCTGTATCTGGCAGCATTCCTGTAAGTGGTTGTCATATCTGAAAATCAGCCTCACACCCTGGTGCTCGCCAGCTGTTCCTAAACAATCTTCTACCACTCTGAATGTCTTTCTCCAGGCCAAACAGCAAAAGCAAACTATTGCCAAACGAGCTTTTTTTCTCCTCCTGTCACTTATTTTTGGTGGGGGTAGGGAGCTTCTAAATGCTGAAATGTCAGCTCAGGGCTGATGGCTTAGCTGATAAGAGGTGCCGGAAGCCAGTAGGTGGTTTTGGGTGCTAGATGAATACATTCCCCACACAGAGAGCAGCATAGCGGTAGCACTGTTAGTCACCTCACACAGACAAAAAAACCACAGCTTGCAACTGTTGTAGGCAAAATGTTTTAAAGACAGTTAGAAAGTGACGATCAAAGGTTTAAAGCCATCAGAATTCCAAAATTAATGTTTTGTTTCTTCAGGCCTGGCACATGCTGTATCCGCCATATAGCTGGGAAGAGACCCCACAGTGGGATGTTGAGGGCAAGTTCAGTAGTGGCCATTCATCCTTAGCATTGGAACTGGGATTTCTCCCAAGAACTCTGAAAGAGGACAAGCCATTTACTTGGTAAAGCATGCGCCTTGCTTTTTGATTCAGTGGAAACCTGTAGAATAAAACAGATTTGGATGTTTTGAAGTCTGTTAAGGCAGATTGAGTTTTGTACTGGAATAAGACCTGGAAGTTTCAAATCCAAGTATAGTCAGAAAAGCAATGGAAAGAATAACATTCCAGTGGAATTAAACATCAGACTACAAAGGGCCCAGTGTTGTGGTGAAAGTCACATTAGCCTTTCCAATATGACTGATTTTGGGGGGATTAATCTCAGCATTTATGCATTGCATCAGGCTGGACTAAGTTGTTAGAGCAGATGCAAAAGGACATTGTCATCTGTTAACCCTTTCTCCGCTGACACTTTCCATTACACTCTTAGGTATGGGCTTGAGGGGAAGGAGGGAGGTGGCTTAGAATGCAAGCTGTCTACAAGGACATTTCAAGCAGGTGTTTACCAATGTTTAACTTTTAAATAACTTCATTTTGAAGTATCTGCTGTTGATGCACTCTGATGCTTGACATTTGAATCAGGATCAAATCTAGCCAGATTCCAAGGAACAGACAAATGAGCCATCCACTCATCCTTGAATGTGTCACTTTCCACCATCAGCATCCAAAAGCTGTCTCTCCAGTCCTTTCCACATATCACAATGGGGGGTGGTAGTGGGATGAGAAATAACACTAATTCAACACTTACAAGTAGAGAAACGAAGTGACTATAAACATTAAGAACACAAGAAAGGTGTGTGTTTGCCTCTGCGCCCCCGAGCCTGACTCTGAAGCACAGGCTATGGACAAAGAATCATCAAGACTACAGACTTTACTTAAAAATTAATCTCTGAGCATAAGTCATTGAGTATTCTAAGTTCTAAAATAGCTCTGGGCTTATGGGCACTGTGGTCATTTTCTAGGCCAAGAAATCTCTCTGCAGGGGCCTGCTCACACTGAGAAATTAGGCCAAGTGCCGGACTGTGCAGAGATACACCCTCTTACTTGGTCCAAAGGTACCTCAGACTTTACAGCAAAGCAAGAGGTCTATCACTGGATTTAAAATACATTGTTGCTAATCAAATTAAGAGACTGTACAGCTTTAACCTTTTATCCCCAAAAAACTTAATGCTGCTTTAAATAGAATCAATGAAAGGCCAGGGTAGGAGCAGGGAAAAAATCACTTACATGTATTCCTATTGTGCTTTGTAGGGCAGCATGTGGCACTCTTTCTCTTCATAGCTCATTTATAATTTTGGTTGCCTCCCATTGGCCTGTAATTCTTTGATTATTCAGATGAGATAACTAAGTGTGGGAGATGAAGGGGTATACCAGTTCCAAGACTGAATCTGACAAAGCCAATAATTTAAGTGATGAGTCCTCGACAAACTGTTGCGACCCCGCTATGATTACCAAAAAAAAAACAGTGAAGCTATCCCCATTGCCTGTGGTCCATGGGTAAAGTCCCTCCAGAAACCTGACATCTAGGTATAATGCACAGGCATGTAGAAATTACCCTGTATAAAAGTAGCCTGTACTTTTATCCTACTAGATTTGCCTTCGCAAGGACTATTCAGTTTCTCCAGCCTGAGGAAAACCCTTAGAACTCATCTCTCTATAAATTGGAACCCATTCTGGAGTATTTCATATTCTACATTGTTTTTGTTTTTTATCAAGATAGACCCACAGAAACCTAAATCTGGTCTTAGCAAGTGTTTCATAGAAGAACAAAAGAAAGAACAATGTGTCTAAATGAAACTGCAATTTCCGGAATACTATTACAAAATACACATACCTACAAAGCCATTCTAGCTGTTGAGTTGGGTCATTTTTAACACCTAGTTTCACGATGTGGTTTCAGGAGACCAACATAACAGGTGACAGTCCTCTATAGCACTAAGTCTCTGGGAGTTTAGGTGCCCCTCTCTCTCTCTCTCTCTCCTCCTTTCTTTCCTTCCAGGAGAATCTGCTACTTTATACAACCTATTGGTTTACTGAAATGATTCTAGACTTGTGTTTTCAGAACATTCACCTTCAACTTCTGGACAGCTGGAGGAGTCAGATTGCCTGCAGCCAGAGCAAGGTGGCCTGCAGCTTCACTTTGCTGATCACTTTGTTAATTCCCAGAGAGACAGAAAGAGACCCCATTTTTTTTCTCCTACCCTTCTCCTTTCTAATGTAGAGCGATCAGAAGTCTCTAAGGACTTTTCTATATGACTTTCCATTTCACACCACAGATGGTTTACATAAAAACTATTAGTTTCATTTATTCAAACAGCTCATTTCACTAAAATTAGCCTATTTTTAGCATATTGCCTTAAGGTTTGTTTTCACATTTTTGAAGATGCAAAGGAGTTTTGCTGTCTCAGATTTTAATCCTCATTGTTTCTGCCACCCAAAGATGGGTCTTTTCAGAGCGAATTTACTTTTTTTAAAAAAATGGCATTAAATTGCTTTACGAATTTGATTTATGTATATTTTCATACAATTGAGTGTTTGCATGTTTTCATGAGGTTAGTTTTGATCACTTCAGTTTCAGCATAAGTCCTGTATATGCTCTGTCAAACATAATGATATCTCAGCTTTTTATCTTGGGTTTATCCTTATGTCATTACTTTGCAGAATATTTCCATTTGGACAACATATCGTACCGAAAAAAAATCTCTTCACAGACTCCATGTTTAAAGAAAGAAACTACAAATAAACAAGTCAAAACTACCCACTTTTGGATGTTGTACAGAGTCAATGTAAACTGCTAACATGTTACCTGTGTCAACATAAGAAGAAAAAAGTCTACTAAGTTTTTAAAATTAAAACGACAGGAGGAAATATAATATTCTAGTGACCCACACAAGAACTATATAGTGGCATGAAAACCTGACTGATTTCTGAAAACACAGAAGATAAAACTATCCAACTTGGCTTTGAATTACAATCTTCCCTCCCTCTTTCTTGTCTCTATAAGAATATTTCTTACTGCTTTCCCCAGAAATATCACATGTGCCCGTGCCTGTGACCTCAATGATGAGAGAAAGGAAAAGATTCACACCCTAATTATTTTCTCTTCAGTTATTCAGTAGCCCTCAAGATCTCCCATTCCTTTACAGATTTTAAAGGCACTGGATACTGATGTTATATATTGTAGAATCAACCTAGAGTATGTCAGCATCCAAGCCTAACTTTTCTAATGACTAAATTTCCAATTGGCTCTTCAATTGTTTCTTTAATTTATCCAGATATAGACATAACCATTTATCCCCAATGGAGTGGACACAGATTCACTTTCACAGGCTGCCTATAGTGTACCCAACATGCATGAATCTGAAAGAGGCATAGAAGAGCCATAAACTATGCTGTATTTCTCAAACTTTAGTGCATTAAAAGTAGATTTCCAGGCTCCACTCCCAGATAGTCTGATGTAGTCTATAGGTATGACCTAGCATCTGCATTTTTAGAGCTACCCCAAAAGATTTCGATGTAGGTGTACATAGAATAATTAATAAATGGATGCCAAGTGGATCTTGCCATCGACTTTAAGTCTCAGAGACTCTTTGTTGCCAATGCCCAGGTTTAATACCAACTTGAAGGTTTAGCTTCTGATCATGAAAACATAATCCAGCTAAAAAAGCTCTAGATTATCTCACTAAAGCTGTTCAATAGTTTGTTTGACCTACAAAACAAGATCTCCAGAGGCAGATAGGTCAGAATCATTTCAGGGCTCCACATTGCTCTCTTTCTCATCACCCTAAACATGTAGACATTCATTGTCATCATTGTTGCCTCATATAGTGTTCCAGGACAGAAGAAGGAGGAAGAGCAAAGAGGAAAAATGAAAAGAAGCAATACCTGTCAAGATCCACAAACTTTCCCAGTTATCCCCAACGGACTTCTACATATGTCTCATTGACCACAAATGTCTCACACGGTCAACTTTAGCTGCACATAGCCCTTTGACTAAAACCAAGGATCTATTGACAAAGACTGGGAGAACAGATATTTGCAATAACATTAGCAGTGTCTACCACACCAGATTCCAGTCATTCAACTAAGGTCTTTTCTACCATACCACCACTGACTTTGCTCTTGAAAATTATCTGCAATGATCACTAATTGCCAACTTCATATGAGTTGTATTCTGTGTCATCTTCCTGGATTTCTCTGCCACTTTTGACTATACTGAAACCCTCCCCAAAATCTCTCTCTGAAGTCTCACCTCTTCTAAATGTTAAACCATAGTTCCACTGACCGCAGACAGGCAACTCTTATTCTGTGCCTCATAAGCAATTGACATTAAAAGAGTTGCCTAAACCAAATTTATAACTTTCCAGTAAAGACTTGTTTCTTTGCCCAAACTCCCTTTCTTGGAGAATGGCATGCTGACCTACTTAGCCTTCCAAGTTAGGATCCTTCATATCCTCCACTCTTCCCTCCTTTCATCCCACACACAGATAGGACCATTGTGTTTAATGACGCTAAATCCTCATTAGTCATGAAATTTTCTGAATTACTTTTCATCTATTCCTCCCAAACAACGTTAGTTCCATTTCTCTACATTCTCCCCTGAAACATCACAACAGTGATCTAAGTTGTTAGAGTTTACAGACAGATGTTAGTCTTTTCTTAATAACCCAGATTACATATAATAAGGTTTCATTTTTAAAACTCTTGTGGCTCCTCCATTGCTTATGGATTAAAGTTCAAACAGCTGAGCCTGGTGTATACAACCATGCAAAATCTGGCATCAATTTACCTTACTTGCTACTGCTTCTCAATTTTCCTTCCAAGATTCTGAGAGTTGGCAACCCGGTTCCTTGCCAATTCCAAACACATTAGACTATTAGGCTCCACACCTTGCAATTATTATTTCCGCTGCTTCTTTTGAAGACTTCTCATCTCACTAAATTTAACATTCCTTTTTCAATACTTCCACAGTACTCCATTTCATACTTGGAGGAAAATTTTTTAAAGTATTATAAGTATTCTGCACAGCAGAAACACATTATGTGTTTATTTCCATGACTAGATTAAGAGATATTTAGATCTTATTCAACTTTGTGATCCTTCCACACCTATAAGTACAGTGGCAGATAAATGTGTGTAATAAATAACTGTTGAATAAATAAATAGTGACTTTTATTTCTCCAGACAAAATCTCACAAACAGAAGATTGTCCCCTAGACCAAGAGATACATAAAATCATCATCCTATGGATTGCTTTCCCAAAAGTAATGAAGATACCAAGTTTCTGTTATGATCACAACTGCTTTCTAAAAGGAATGGTCTTATTAAAAGGAAGTTTTGTTTTGTTTTGTTTTGTCCTGCAGAATGTCCTAACGGAATTACATATGCAAAGATGAACCAGGAACTGAGCTTAGGGTGCTGGCTAGAAAGAGCTGAATTCCTCAGAAGGAAGGGAGGGAGGAAGGGAGGGAGGGAGGGAGGGAGGAAGGAAGGAAGGAAGGAAGGAAGGAAGGAAGGAGAGAGGGGAGGGAGGGAAGATTTTGAGTTTTAGGAGATATTTTACATAGAAAGGAGCGAGGAAAAGAAATGAAAAAGGAAGAGATACTGGAACCAGCAAGTACCATGAGTCCAGGGCTCTGGGGAGATGAAGCAACGAGTGGTGGCTTTTAGGTATATCCCCTCAGGATAAGATCACACAGGTGTCAAGGAAAAACAAAAAGGAGTTCATTGCCGCATTAAGTGCAGGTACGTTGGTCTTCGTTATATTATTAGGTATTTTTGTCTATATCATTTAAATATTTCAGAATTGAATTTTTCTCAATTTTAATCCAATACCAGATGCTTAAAGACATTTAAGTTCAAGAATATTATGTGTAAAATAGTTTGAATTTTGAGATAAAGCACATTGTTGTCCTTCAATCCCTGCCTATACTGCTGTTCTCCCATAATTTCATGAAATTCTCTACACACAAGAATTTGTACATGTAACTTCTTTCCTCTTCTCAGTTTTTAAACTTTAGGTTTGGGGGTACGTGTGCAGGTTCATTACATGATTAAATTGTGAGTCACCAGGATTTGGTGATTTCATCACCTAGGTAGTGAGCATAGTACCCAATACGTAGTTTTCTGACCCTCAACCTCCTCCTCCCACCCTCCCAGCTCAAGTAGGCCCCAGTGTCAATTGTTCCCATCTTTGTGCCCATGTGTACTCAATGTTTAGCTGTCACTTACAAGTGAGAACATTCAGTATTTGGGTTTCTTTCTTTCTTAAAATTATTTCAATTGTTTAGGGGAACAAGTGATTTTTTGTTACATGGATGAATTGTATAGTGTGAAGACTGAAATTTTAGTGCACCTGTCACCAGAGTAGTGTACATTGTAACCAATATATACTGCTTATTCCTCACCTCCTTTCCAGCCTTCCCCCTTCTCAGGTCTCCAGTGTTCATGATACCACTCTGTATGCCTTTGTTTACCCATAGCTTAGGTCCCACTTATAAGTGAGAACATACAGTATTTGAGTTTTCACTCCTGAGTTACTTCACTTGGAATAAAGGCCTCCAGTACCATCCACATTGCTGCAAAAGATATTACTTCTTTCCTTTTCAGGGCTGAATAGTATTCCATGGTGTATATAGTCCCCATTTTCTTTACTCACTCATTGGTTGATGGGCACTTAGATTGGTTCCACATCTTTGGTATTGTAAATTGAGCTGCAATAAACATACACATACAGGTGTCTTTTAAATATAATGACTCTTTTCCTTTGGATAGATTTCCAGTAGTAGACAGAATTGTAGATTTGCTTTCAGTTCTTTGAGAAACCTCCATACTATTTTCCATAGAGGTTGTACTAATATACATTCCCACCAGCAGTATGTAAGTGTTTGCTTTTTTACCACATCCATGCTAACATCTATTGTTTTTTGACTTTTTAGTAATGGCCACTCTGGCTGGGGTAAGGTAACATCTCATTGTGATTTTAATTTGCATTTCTCTGATGATTAGTGATGTTGAGTATTTTTTTCATGTTTTTGGGCCTTTTGCATATCTTCTTTTGAGAAATGTCATTTACCCACTTTTTAATGGTATTATTTGTTTTTATTTCTTGCTGATGTGTTTGAGTTCCTTGTAGATTCTGGATATTAATCTTTTGTCAGATGCATAATTTGTAAATACCATTCTGTGGGTTGTTTGTTTACTCTGAGGATTATTTCTCTTGCTGTGCAGAAGCTTTTTAGTTCAATGAGGTTCCATTTATTTCTTTTTGTTTGTGTTGCATTTGCTTTTGGGGTCCTAGTCATAAATCTTTTGCCTAGGCAATGTCCAGAAGAGCTTTCCTAGAGTTTCTTCTAGAATTGTTGTGGTTTCAGGTCTTAGATTTAAGTCTTTAATTCACCTTGAGTTGATTTTTGTGTATGGTGAGAGACAGGAATCAGTTTTATTCTCTAAATGTGGTTATCCAGTTTTCCCAGCACCACTGATTGAAAAGATTGTCCTTTCCCATGTTAGTTTTTGTATGCTTTGCTGAAGATCAGTTGATTCTAAGTATTTGGCTTTATTTCTGGGTCCTCTATTCTGTTCCATTGGTCTGTGTATCCACCTTTATACTAGTACCATGCTGTTTTGGTTACTATAGCCTTGTAGTATAATTTGAAGTTGGGTAATGTGATGCCTTCAGGTTTGTTCTTTTTGCTTAGGATTGCTTTGACTATTTGGGCTGTTTTTTGGTTCCACATGAATTTTAGGATTTTTTTTTGTAATTCTGTGAAAACTGATGTTGATATTTTGATAAGAATTAGATTGAATTGGTGGATTGCTTTGGGCAGTATGGTCATTTTAATGATATTGATTCTTCCCATCCATGAGCATAGGATGTGTTTCCATTTGTTTGTGTCATTCATATGCATGTAATCTTTGTGGATATCACAGGAAAAAGCTAAATTCCACATCTGGATCAACATCATGGCAAAGAGTGTGACAACTTGCATCAAGTGAGAAGACAAGTTAAAACCTACCAAAATTCACCTGATGTACAAGACTGAAATATGAAAAGCCCATGAGGTATAAGCACCATTCCCTCACCCACTGCCCAAAAACCCACAGGAAATATGGAAAGCACTTTGGATTTCCACAGGACATGGGAAGGGGGCTGGGAGCAGATCAGTACTAGGACTTTAGGAATGAGTAAGATTTCAGATGATACACACATATGCTATCAACATTATTGTACTTACTAATAAAGACCTCACCATAATCTTTGGCCAAACATCTAAATATAGTTTTGATCATCAGAGCTCCCTTCTTTTTCTGTTTATTCCAATAATATTATAATTTTTTCTTTTTATATATTGTGACTGCACTGAAGAATAAAATGACAGGAAATTTTCCTAGTTATTTTCTGTCCCAAGAAAGGTTGCAGGGTGACTCCAGCAGTCCTTGCTATGTGTTTCACAGCATCCCACGTGGGATAAAGGCTTATCTTCACAATAATATAAGAGGAGGATGCCAAAAAGAAACACATGCCAAAAGGTCGGGTGACCTCTGACAACCACTTGGAACTTTTTACACCATGATTTCTTGGGCATACAATTCTTTTTTCTGTAAACTGACTTATTCTGAAGCCAGACATTTGGGGAAAAATAATTTGAATCAGTTGTATCAAAACATGTGAGTGAAAATGAAAGATAAATCTTTGTTACCAATTAAGGTACCCTCTAGACACACTCCATCTCCACATCTTTCCCAAAACCCAAGGTTGGTACCAGAGAATGGGACAGGTGCAGAATGAAGTGAAATACATGAATAAGGTGAGAATGTCTCTTTCACATATTGTATAGTAATGTTAAGAATTTAAGGTTTTACAGGGCTTTTTTAAGCCTTATCAAAAGGTCTTTCTTGAAAATGGCCTCATCAAACTGAATTGATCCAAAAGGCCACACTGGAAGGGCACATACCCAAACATTCTAGGCGCCTGGGAGGATAGTGAGGAAAGAAAGAGTCTTGAATGTGCCACTGAAGACAGAAAATTCTTAAATTGGAATGGCAGAAATGGTGGTGACTGAAATATTTTAGATCTTCACAGCCCTGAGTAATTCAGATAAGAAATTCCCAGTGACACTTTTCTATACCTATGTTGAGCTCAACCTGAGACTACTCTACACTCTTCTTCTAAAGATGCCAGGCAAGGAATTCAAGGGGAGAACAGCAACAGTTAACGGATTTTTTTTTTTTTTTTTTTTTTTTTTTGCCTTTTCCAGTGCTTTTAATTCTTAAGTGAGTCATTTATTTAACTAAGAATTCTATCTGATGCAGCTGTACAGGAAAATGTTACTGGGAAACCAAAATGATACCAATTGTTTTTAGAGAAGAGTGGTGTTTTCTGTTCATTTCTGAACCTCAGCCAGGAGGGTCGCTGGCTGGTATGTTAACAGGGCCTCTCCGGCCCTTGGATTTTGCTTTTGGTACATTTGTTAGTTTTTAAACTGGGAGCTTTCTAATTCTGAATTTTAGCTGTGTATTTTAATAAAAACTGAAAGCTCAAAGAGCCTTGGTTGTTTTCACACATTTAAGAGACCCCAGCTTCTCTCTCTCTCTCTCTCCCTCACTCTTATCCCAGTAGGTTAAAAAGTCACTTAGAAAAATAAATCTCTCTTTCCTCTTTCAATCATATGATGGAGAAACTATTAAAAGGAATGATTTTAAGGCTGTTTTTGAAAATTAGTGGCTCTTAAAGACCACTCAAATTATAGCAAACTAAATTCTAACCAAAAGGCTTCTTTGCTTACTCCATTAACAGGGGAATAGGGGAATATCATTATTAACAAAAATAGCAATTGCTGCTTACTGCTAAGATGAACCTTTTATAACTATCATTGCTTTTATAACTGTCAAACTTTTATATCAATCATTTGATAACTTTTATATCAATCATTGCTTTTATAACTGTCAAACCAGGGAGGTTTGATAAAACTTTGGGTTATTTGGGGTTGGGGGAATTTTTGAGCTGTTGATGGCTTTGAGTGTTATGATCTATCATGCATGAGCAGCCACGTACAGAATGCATTGGATGCTAATGCATTTCTGACAATTCAGGTACTCTCCAACCTCACACCTAATGCTGCCAACTTCACATCTAATGCTGCTATCAAAAGGTGCCAACAGCCCCATACCGGAAGAGCAATATGGGTTCTTCTCACTGGGAGATGTATTCACACTGCTATTTCCTGGGGAAAGACCAAGTATCTCACTGGGCAGAGGGTTGAAGATGACTTGCGGAATCTAGCCTGCTAATTCGCTTACCAGAAAGCATAACTTGGTAATAAAAATCAGCACAGGTTTCAGTTCTCCAAGTCTAAAAAAGGATGCAGAAAAAGAATCTCAACCTAATAAAAACACTGCCTTACTCTTGTTTCTTTCAGGCTAGATTTTTGTGATCATATGTCTTTGAGAGAAAAAAAAAAATCCCTTAGTGGAAAATGCAATCGATTCTGGTTTCTCCCGGATGGTGCTGTGTAAGATATTGGGCAGAACCCTGGCAGAGCCAACACCTGCTTGGTGGAGAAGAGACTGTTCTAGGTCCCAGAAGCCACATGGACTTGAGAAACTATAACTTTCTAAGACCACTACGAGGCATTAGAGAAAGGCTAAGAGGCAGATTCAACATCAAGAAGCCTAAGCTCAAAAGCCAGATCACATATTATCTAAACCAAGAAATTCATGTGAATAAAAGGGAGGTACTACCAACAATTACACTGAAACAACAGATGACCACTTTGAACAAACCGGAATGTATGATTGCCTTACTTCTAAGCCACACAGACCGTGGGCAACTGGTTTAACCTCACAAGGCCTCTATATTCTCATCAATAAAATCATATTGGATGAAGTTCAACACCTCACCTATTTGGGGTTGCAATAGCAACCAAATGGGATAATGAAAATGTCAGGTCAGGAACTACACAAATTTAAGGCACTGCATACATGGATTAATTTGGAAATATGTCACTCAACAGCAGGATCTAGTCAATCCTGGAACAGTTTGCAGGTCTCCCATATTCCCCCCCACAAAACAACCCCACAGCCCCCTAGAACTTGGCAGTTCTCTGTGGCCAAGGTTTCTGAGCCAACACTCCTCAGCAAGGTGTGTGATTCTCTGGTCTAAGAACACATTTCACAGTCCAAGTTCCACAAAGTGGTTACAAACCACTCTCAGAGGGAAAATGCTTTCTTTGTCATCATATGACTATGAACACTTGGACAACCAAAGCTGAGGACTCTGTGGTCCTTCAGGCCACGCCTAGACCTGGCAGATGATTTTCAAAGCAGACGTGTTTTTTAAAAACTTATTTCAAAAGTACTTCCTCTCTCCAGTGCTTTGTCTGCCTCTAGTCACCCATAAAGACCTATAAAATCCTGAGCATACCAGCATAGCACACTAGGGTAGATATAAAAATAGATCACGTAGATATTGTAATATGATATATGATATTACATATATATATCATATGATAGATATATAATATATGGCTTACACACACACACACACACTACATAGAAGAACTTTATCCCCAAAATCAACCAAACAAATACGTTGGTAAGAAACAGACAGTACCACGGGAAAGAGCTGCATCAGGTTTTCGCATACCTGAAGAGCTAAGCCACATGAGGAGAGTGGTGTGCCTGCCATGGTGTCATGTCTGTCTTCAGGACTAAGAGACTCATTGTCCCAGCTGTTGGGAGCATTAGCTACAAGGCTCTCAGCAGAGACCCTCTCTGGGGGCTACCACTCAACCCAGGGAAGCTGCCTTGCCAGGTCCATGCCCACACTGCAGTACACATCTGATGGTTTAGCACACAGGGTTGGATGAAGGCCCTGTCTCCTTGCCTCAAGCCAGGACAACTCTGCAGGGCTGTCCCACCCCCAGAGCTCTCTGTGGGACTGGGACAAGATGCAGCCTTCTTGGTGACTACACTGTGGTTCTCTGTCCGGTCCTCCTTTCCTCTTCTTTCACAGGTTTTGATCCCAGGGATACTCCTCAGCCATACTCCTTTGCTCCATTCCAGAGTCTGTTTCCCAGTTGGGTTCAACTTTAGAAAATGCACCATTCCTCTTTTTGGCTTCTTGGAGGAAAAAAAAAGTACTAATAAATAAAAAGAAAATGTGTTAAAGACGCCTTCCAAGGCCGGGTGTGGTGGCTCACGCCTATAATCCCAGCACTGTGGGAGGCCAAGGCGGGCAGATCACTTGAGGTCAGGAGTTCAGGATCAGCCTGGGAAACATGACAAAACCACATCTCTACTAAAAATACAAAAATTAGCCAGGCATGGTGGCAGGCGCCTATAATCCCAGCTACTCGGGAGGCTGAGGCAGGAGAATCGCTTAACCCGAGAGGTGGAGGTTGCAGTGAACTGAGATCACGACACTGCACTCCAGCCTAGGCAACAACAATAACAAAAGGTGTCTCCCGAGATGAGCAAAGCAAGGCATTCTCTTAGGGTGAGCTGGCAAGAGAGACACTCCACAGCCAACTTTCCGCCATGCAAAACTCAAAAAGGACACAGCCACAACCAACCCATAGGATATGAGCTGTATGCTACAAACAAGCATGGAATCACTTAACTGTTATTTTAATAAAGGTGTTTTAAAAAACTTTTTATATGTATAAAGCCATATTTTAATAACTGCCTATTTTTCTAAATTTCTGACATGCCATCAGTCATCTCTGGGGAAAATTTATCCAGTTATTATTATCTAACTGCGCATGTGGGGAACCCTATATGAACTGCAGACGGGTCCACGGAGGAAAGGCCCATTTATGAAGGTCTGGCAGGAACACCAGAAAAATCTCATTGTATTTTGGTGATGCAAATGTTAGAGGAATAGCTATGTATTCCTGGAACCTAATTCCCAATGCATTTCTATACTGAAGAGTTTGCTCCTAGCTCAATTCTTTGGCTGAGTGCTGCTGAAAAGGGAAATCCCTCTCATATTTGACCTTTAGTCTTTCTGCACAGATCTGTACAAAGAATCTTGCTGGAGAGTTTCCCTAAGGCTTCTGATTGGACAAAAGTTTCACTGTCTGACAATAGGAATTCTCTAAAGCTGATCAGTCACAAAGGTAGCCCTCCGGACAAGTCAAAAAATACCCTTCAAGATATAGTTTCTTATCATCTACAAAGGCCTGTGAGCTCAAGGGCAGAAAGACACTATAGAATAATAGATACCAAGTTCCCTTTTGAAATTACTATATGCACATAAATCCTTCCTTTTAAATTATGAACCAAAGTACATTAGTAGTGAAATTGAAACTAGGTGAATGAAATTCACGGAACCAGAAATTATTACTTAGGATTTGCTACACAGGATCCTGGTCTATCTTGAAGGCCTAAAAGGAATATGAACAAGAGTTAAACAGGTGAGGCATTAGCATGGACCCCTGGGATCTTGTCTCTGCAGATATAAAACCCTCCTTTATATTCCCAGGCCAGTGCCACATAATTCGACAATGAAACTGCAAAAGCACATGCATTTGAAAGGTGACTGCTGGCCCCTCTCTCTAGCTGTCCAGGGTGGCTCAGGATTCTGAGCCTCTAAGAGTGGTATAGACATTGAACTCATTTGCTCCTGTGGCATTTAATCTTCATTTTCTCTTAATGGCATGAATACAAACTCGCCTTTAAGGAATCAAAATAGAGGCCTCTCACCTGCATGGAATAGCAAATGCCCAAATCCCAAGATTTAATGTACCTAATGGAATCTATAATTCAGAGGTATGTTCAGGAACCGCTCTTGGAAACCATGTGCAAGAGAAACCTGAAATGCCAGAAATGAAAAAATCAAAGTGGTCCCTTGAGGCAAGCTCCATGTGTGGCCTCTCTCTATATAACCATGCTGCTTCCCAAATTTCCCCACATTGCTAATGCAGATCTTGAGTCACAAGCTGTCAGAAAGACTGCTGAAAGGAGGGTAGCCTTTTGAGAAACAGATTCAGTGACATAGCCAGAAGCTCCTGAGTGGTCCCAGTTAATGTACTGAAGCATAGCTCCCCGCAACTCCAAGCCCATGTGACATCCTAAGCAGCATTCTGTTGTCAGAACTCAGGTAGATTCCTGCAATGCATATCAAAAATTTGAAGGCTATGGTTAGGTTCCACCTGGTCTGACAAGCCAATAAAAACAGGGAGGACATTCTCTACAGAGAGGTCACTGCAACAGGAATCAGGTGCACCACTCAGCTCTATCATGGGACAGTAAGACAATCTCTAGAATACCAACCAGCAGAAATTGGAACTTGAATTTTTATTGTCCTTTAGTTATATTAAAATCTTTTATTTCTGTAAAATTTTGAATTTTTCAGAGTATTTCCATTTATGATTTACTTTCACTCTAAGACAAAAAACACCAGAAATGCAACATGAAAATAGACATAAGTCAAAATACCTGTATGTGTATGCTGCTAAGAAAGGACTGCTGGCGACCCCAGATGCTCACAGACGCCCTACCCACCCGGACCACAGTGCCTGACTGCAGCATCACCTACCAGACTAAGACTGCTTCATCTCTCAGCAAGGCAAAGGCACAGGCAGTTCATTTTCAGTTGCATTTTCAGCAATGTGGGGCCAGGGTTTACTCCTATTTTTGACGGATTCTGGCTTCAAGTCTCTAGGGTTTTGTTGAATATCTCTTTTTTTCCTGTTTGACTTCCACTTGAACCCCAGTCTCAAATATAACCTGGAAATAGGGAGAGTAGAGGGAGTTGTGAGCCAAAAATTTTAAAAGAATTATGTGATTTTCTCCTGTCCACTCTCCTGGCATTCAGCTGACTCCAGCAGCATCCTGCTGCAAATAGAACTAATTTTTTTATTCAGTTGACAGCCAGACACCATTTTACAAAGCCCAGAAAGGAAATGCCAAAGAATCACTTACAATTGCTGTTCATTGAAATCAGAGTTTCTCAAGCCGTTGTGCCACATAGCCATCATGGTGGCTTGCAGAAGACTGGCTATGACTTGGTAACACAACCAGTGCTACTCTCGTTGAAGAGGTAAAGTAAAAAAAAAAAAAAATCGCTGCCATCAAAGAAAATGAAGCTGAAGGAGGAGTGATTTGAGAAGCAGGAAAGCTCTGCTGTGGGGAGCACAATACTATTAGGTTCAGTAGCGGGATTTTCAGCCACGCTGTTAGCATTGCATTACCACTCTGTTCTATACTCTGAAAAGGACTGCTTTTGCAATCTCTGGTCAACATAAATTATGTGGCTCGCAAATAATTTCTAACCTATCTTTCATTTTATCCTATGACTTAGAGTTAAGGTGATAGCTTGGTCCCAATCCACTCACAATTTTAGCTTTGCAAAAAGAGAAAGAGAGAGAGGGAAAAAAGAAATTAGAACAACGGGAAAGAATTTCTCTATGAGTTGTAAATTTACTACACCAGGCAGGAGCTCTGCTCCCCACAGCTCTGATTCGCATCACAGAAGACTTGGTGGGTAATGATGGGGTGTGGGAAGAAGCTTCATCCTAAGTCATAATCCTGTCATCACTAACGGAGTCAACAAGGAACATTTGCACTCCTTGGGGAACCTGAGCATGACATTTCAGAACCAAGGAAAATCTAAAGCTTTTCTGTCTTTCTTTCTCTTTCATAAATCAGGAGGAAATGATAGCTTTCTGAAGCTGATAGGGATCAGTTTATAAGGCTCACTCAATCAGTTGAGTGCAGCGAAGCTCTGGATGCTGCAGGGACCACCACTGTTTCAGAACCGCCTAAAATTTATGGCTGGAAATTAGAGGTGTAATAAGAAAAATGCCAGCAGGAGGTAAGTGTGTGCTGTAATCATGAAAGCTCAAGTGCCATTCAGTCGTGTTGTACACACCAAATGTTTATATCCTATCATGTACCAGGGTGATGGAAGGCCAGCAGATCCCTCAAATGGTCAAGGAATGAAACTCCAGGAGCCACAGGAGAAAAATGCTAAAGAAGAAAGGTTACAAACAAGCAAGAATCAGTTGCTTCCACCATTTTTGTTCTCATGCATAAATAAGGTGAGTGATTTGAACATGAGTAAGAATAACAGGAATGGTCCAAGATGTGCCTGGTTCAGGCATGAAAAGAACAGCTGGCAAGAGTGCCAGTGAGAAGGAGGAGGAGTGTGTTGGCATCTTTCCTTCAAGGATTCCAGCAAGTTTTCATGAGGTAGTTCATCTCAAATTACTCAGTGACAAAAATGAGGATTGCCGCAGCAGCAGGCGAGCCCACCAAAGGAAAGACAAGAAGGTGCCAGATGGGGCTCTTGTCTGGACAGGTAGGTCATGTGCAGCCATGTGCTGCAAGGTGCTGCCAAGGTGACAGCAGACTGTGCCTGGATACAGTAAATCCAAGTATCCTTCTGGAAGAGAGCAGTTGCCCGAGGGAAACATCTGTTCCCGATCACTCATGGGCTTAATTGTGAGGCTCTTATCACCCAGAAGTGTTTGTCTACACACCACATGCCTTTCCTTCTGTCCAACAGCAGTGGATACCCACCCAATTCAGAGCAACCAGAAAAGCTGATTAGTTAATTGACTCATAGCCTGATACTTTCAACCAGCTGGTTAACTTCCTTTATAAGGAGGGCAAACACAGAAAGATGGACTTTGGAATTTGAACGCATTGCTGAATTCTATTTTTAAAGGACAATATGAATCAGTCAGGAGTTTGAGAGGGAAAAAAATAAACCTATTTTCTTGTTCCTGTTCCCTACTAGTAGTTTTCTCCCTAGACGAATCTACAAGTCTTCACTATGGAATGTGCAATTGATAGGTACATCCACTTAGTCATTCCAATAATATCCACGTTTTACCAAAAACCAAGCTGAGGTGGATTTAAACTGTAAGCCATTCTCCTCTTGCAGCTCGCTCTCTCCTAGGTATGCTGCACCCACTTCCATGATATACTGGGCACCGGGCATTTAAATTGAGGGCATTTAATTCCTGCCCTCACTAGGCTCACATTCTCACCTGAGACACACAAAGGAAGCAGCTCAGGCTTCTCTTTTTTTTAGCTTTTCTGTTATTCCTTCAAATCAGCAGGAAGCCCTCGCCCCAGAGATGCACAGCATATCACTAGTGACCAAGCAGAGAGAAAGGCTCACAAATCCTGCCGCCTGTTGTTTTTGCTGTTTTAACCCAGGTAAACCATTGTCCTGCCGTTTAACAGTGGACTCTGCAGCCTACGAAATGTGCACCACATTTCAAGTATCTACTTGGACACTCTGTGCTTAACCTAACATAAGAAAATGAAATCATTCACTAAATCCATTTACTTCCCTATGAAAGAATTGGATAGCCATGTCTTTCTAGGGTAGTATCTTAGTGAGATTAATTGAACCAAATTAATCCCAGGGAATCCTAAGAAAATTTCCATGAAAAAGAGTGTAACTCCACCATAGCAGATGATGTTTTATATGCCTACCTTCTCTAGAGTTTCCACAGTGTGAATATAATTTCGTTGATATGGGTACTTTGGGGGTTTTTAGCCTGATTTTCATATTACTGTATCCTGCATTTAAGCTCCTTTTTAGATAAAACCCTTGCTATGGAGGATAAGAAGTTTTGTAGGGATACAAAAATCTTTCATTAAGAACATCTGCTCCTCAAGAGGGCTTCTTCAATCCTGGAAATTATTCCATGAACAATTACAAGTATGTCTGAGTTTGGAGAACTGAGTTGTTTCTGCATTGAAATGAAGGCCAGCTTCTGAGCATGTCAGGACAAAGACAAGTGGCCTTTGTGGGCTTCCAGGCAATGAATTTGTATCAATCTTTCATTTATTAAAAACAACAACAATGAAATGATTCACTGTATTTTTAATACTAATACGGGATAAAATAATGGTCAGATGTTCATTCTTTTAAATCTCCAAATTGCATTTATGTGACTTATTTCCTTAGAGTAACTCTTGAAGGATTATATCATAAGGACTCTGGATTTCTTTTAAGTTATATAAAGTTTTAGGCAAGTAATTATGGTAGGATCGAGCCCACTTCCTAATTGGGTTTTTAAAATGTCACTTTACCTTTCCTCTTTCTCAATTTGATTTAAGATTCATTGGGTAGTTACAACAGGAAGGAACTATCTTAAGAACTAAATTTCTTAAGGCTGAAAATAGGCAAAAAAAAAAACAGAGAAAGACAGTCCTCTTTCCCGCAGTTTCCTGTTCATTCTGTTTCTCTTTTCTCCATGTCTCTCAGACTCTTTTCTTCTTTCTTTTCCTCAGTTTCTACTCTGATCACAAATGCACTTCACAATCAAGATATCTGATGGTAATACTTTTGTTATATACAAAACTGAATTCATCATGCTCACCTTCCCTCAGTCTGCTGGTTTTCTCATAGGCCTTAACACAATTAATAACATTGCCTTTGCTCTCTTCTCATTGATCCAAACCAAAAAGTGGTCACTCTCAACTCCCCTTATCTCTTCCATCTCTTAGAATGAAATGGTCACTAAAATCCATTGCAACCTTCAGAGGACCTTCTTAATCTACCCCTTTTGTCCATTTCACTGTCATTGTCTTAGTTTTTGTTTCATTGTTTCTCACTTGGAACTTTGTAGTAGGCAAATGGAATTTACACTGGCTATCCCTTTACTCAGAGCCATCTTCTTGTATCACTTAAGAGATCTTTCTAAAATGGGAAACTGGCCACTCACACTCTCTGGCTTAAAATGTTTTCAATGGCTCTTTACTTCCTGCAGTTGAAATTCAAATTCTTCTGTATAGTATATATACATGGCCCTTTTGTGATCTGTGCTCTGCCAGATTTTTCTTCTTGTGCGTCCATATTATTGAGCCATATTTAATCCTTCCACAAGCACCACAGTCTCATGGTTTCACTTCTTTATTCTTTACTCATGTTCTTCACTGGTCTGTAATGTACATATGTCCCTTTTCTGCATGGAAATTTCTTATCAAGGCATAGCTCAATATTACCTTACCCCAAAAACCTTTCACTTTCCTGTTCTTATTGCCTCTTCTTCACTTCTACCACAGCACACAATTATAACAAACCGTTTACCTCATGCACTTAAACTATTGCCATGTCTCTCACACCAGATTGTGAGTTATGTGAAGGTATCTTTTATATTTTCTTTGTATTCCTGGCATCCAGCACCACACAACACATATAATATGCTCTCATTAAACAACAGGTAAGTGAATGCTGATCATCTTTTTTGTGGTTCTACAGTATTCAGCACAGTTGGCTGTTAGTCCTTCTAGAATTCTCAAAGTATTTGTTTTCCAAAGCATTGCTCTATTCTTACTTCTCTATATCTCTCTAGACCATCTTTTATCCAGATCATGAGGAGTCAAAAGTCTAAAAAGATTTACAGACCATAATAACCATGAAAACAAATACTAATACTAATACGTTTATATCAGAACATAAAAATCAATGTGGGGCTAGGAGCATTTAAACAGAAATTAAAGTTAGGCTACTTGTATTTTCTATTTATATTTAGGAAGTCATTAAGGCAATGAATGTGATTGCACAGCTCTTAGAATGATAATTCCATTCTAAAATGTGAATCCCACTGCCTTGGCCTCTCCTCACTAATAAGGTATGTGGAGTCCAGAGTCCAAATGGGAGGCAAATGCTTAATTCAGTGGAGATAACACTTGCTGCCCTTTGGAGACACTCTTTTGGGAAGGCAAAAATGGAAATTCTCCTTCTCCTAGAAGGACAGGCTTGCTGCCTCAGTGACTGATTGTTTTTGTTTGTTTGTTTATATTCCATCCTTCATCAGCTTCCCTGTTTGTCTTCTTGTGATTAGAGAAGGCAAGAATCATGTTCACTTGTCTCTCAATTCATAACCGTATTATTGCTAGCTTATTTGGCTTTGGCATTGGGTGCAGGCATTGGCCTTATGAAGGAAAATTTCATTATCTTAAAGGATGGGGATTATCCCATAATTCTGCTTATTTCTCCTGATGGAAAGAACACAATTTAACAAAAATTCCAAAGAGTGTGTGTGTGTGTGTGTGTGTGTGTGTGTCTTAAAGCAAACTGCTTCCCCCTAACTATACAGCTCGAAGATTAAAGAAAATCAGACAATTAAAGATCCTCTTTGTGACTCATAAATTGTGCCTGGCCCTGGCCATATAGCTATCTGAAGGTTGATTCAGTACAATAATGAGGTTCCTTAGTGTTTGCTTTAAAAAATCACCTATCTTCTCCTCCTGGATGTCCAGTGTCCTTAACTTTGCCCCTTTTGATAAAGGTACCAAGAACATACACTGGGGAAAAGGATACCTTCTTCAACAAATAGCGCTGAGGAAACTGGATATCCATGTGCAGAAGAGTAAAACTAGATCCCTATTCCTCATCGCACATGAAAATTAACTCAGAATGTATTAGAAACTTAAGACCCAAAACTGTAAAACCACTAGAAGAAATTATGGGGGAAACACTTCAGGACATTGGTCTAAGGAAAGATTTTATGGCTAAGACCTAAAAGGCACAGGCAACCAAAATAATGGTACCATATTAAACTAAAAAGTTTCAGCACAGCAAAAGAAAAAATTAACAGTGAAGAGACAACCTGCACAATAGGGGAAAATATTTGCAAACTATGCATCTGACAGGGGAGCAATATGTAGAATATACAAGAAACTCAATTCAACAGCAAAAAATCCAACTGAAAAGTACATTTCTGAGGAGAGAGATCCAAGATGGCCGATTACTAGCAGCTCAGGATTGTAGCTCCCAGTGAAAGAGAACAAGAGGACACCACACTTTCAGATGAATTTTTGTTGCTCACAGACCAGGAGATTCCCAGCGGAGGAGCCCCACAGGTCGCCAGTGCAACTCTTGTGGCCAGCGTGGCAGTTCCCGGTGCAGAGTAAACGGGACTGGGTCCCCTTTTGGTAGACGTTTGGAGCTCAGGGAAGGCAGAGTCACCTATTCAACTGATTGAAAAAGGGGCTCAAGAAGGAAGCCAGACTGGAGATTCCCGGGAAGAAAAGCACCATGAATCTTAACGTCGCTGTTTTAGCCGACGCAGTGGGTTGCTCAGATTCCAGCACTGGGAATCAACAAGTTGGATGTCCACTCAGAGACCTAATTTGAAAGTCGGTAATTACAAGGATGACAGGTGGATAAATTTACAATTAGGGAAGAAACCAGCGTAAAAAGGCTGAGAATACCCAAAATCAGAATGTCTCTCCATCTACAGGGGATCACAGTTCCTCATCAACAAGCGAACAAGGCCTGATGGAGAACGACTGTGTTCCATTAACAGAATTAGGCTTCAGAAGGTGGATAATAAGAAACTTCTGTGAGTTAAAAGAACACATTCTAGCCCAATGTAAAGAAACTAAGAACCTTGAAAAAAGGTTTGACAAAATCCTAATGAGGATAGACAATTTAGAGAGGAATATAAGTGAATTAATGGAACTGAAGAATACAATATGAGAACTCTGTGAAGTATACACAGGTTTTAACAGTCAAATTGATCAAGCAGAAGAATGGATATCAGAGGTCGAAGACCAACTTAATGAAATGAAACAAGAAGACAAGATTAGAGAAGAAAGAGTAAAAAGGAATGATCAAAGTCTCCAAGAAATATGGGACTATGTGAAAAGACCTAATTTACGTTTGATAGGTGTACCTGAAGGTCATGAAGAGAATGAATCCAAGTTGGAAAATATTCTTCAGGATATTATTCAGGAAAACTTTCCTAACCTAGTAAGGCAGGACAATACTCAACTCTAGGTAATACAGAGAACACCACAAAGATATTCCTCAAGTAGAGCAACCCCAAGACACATAATGAAATAAAGGAGAAAATTCTAAGGGCAGATAGAGAGAAAGGTCAGGTTACCCATAAAGGGAAGCCTATCAGACTCACAGCAGATCTCTCAGCAGAAACCTTACAAACTAGAAGAGAGTGGGGGTCAATATTCAATATCCTCAAAGAAAATAATTTTCAACCCAGAATCTCATATCCAGCCAAACTAAGCTTCATAAATGAAGGAAAAATAAAATTTTTCATGAACAAGCAAGCACTCAGAGATTTCATCACCACCAGGCCTGCTTTACAAGAGCTTCTGAAAGAAGCACTATACACAGAAAGGAACAACCAGTATCAGTCATCCCAAAAACTTACCAAAAGGTAAAGAGTATCTCCATAATGAAGAATCTATATCGACTAATGGGCAAAATAGCCAGCTAGCATTAAATGACAATATTAAACTCACAAATATCAATATTAATCCTAAATTTAAATGGATTAAATGCCCCAATCAAAGACAGAGACAGGCAAATTGAATAAAAAGTCAAAACTCATCTGTACGCTGTATCCGGGTCCATCTCATAAGCAAGGACACAGTAAGACTTAAAACAAAGGGTTGGTGGAAGACTTACCAATCAAATGGAGAGCAAAAAAAAAAATAAGTTGTAACTTTTGTCTCTGACAAAACGGACTTTAATAGTAACAAAGACTAAAAGAAACAAAGAAGGACATTATATAATGGTAAAAGGATCAATGCAGAACAGGAGTCAATGATCATAAATATATGTGCACCCAACATAGGAACACCCAGATACATAAGACAAGTTCTTAATGACTTATAAAGAGGCTTGGACTCCCGCACAATAATAGCGGGAGACTTTGACACCACATTGTTAATATTTGACAGATCATTGAGATAGAAAATTAATAGGGACATCTATGATTTGAACTCAGACCTGGAACAAGTAAATTTAGTGAATATTTATAGAATTCTTCACCCCAGGTCCACAGAACATACATTTTTCTCAGTATCACATTACACCTATTTTGAAAGTGACCACATAATTGGAAGTAAATCACTCTTCAGCATTTGCATAGCATTTCACAGACTTAAATGAAATATTGGTTGGCTGCTTGTTTGTTCTTTTCTTCCCTTATTCTGTCCTGTCTCCGCTGTTAAGCACAATTATCGGCATAAAAGAGGTTTTTAATACCTATTTTTAAATTGCATTCCAGACTGGGCAATAGAGCAAGACTCCTGTTCTCTCTCCCCTTTTCTCTTTCTCTTTCTTTAAAAAAAAAAAGAAAGACCCTTGAATATGAAGAGTGGGTTAGTCCAGTGGTGCAGGCAGAGGAACTGGTGTGTGTAAGGACTAACCAGTGTGTGTAAGGACTCAGGCAATAGAAACCTGAAACATCTTTTCCCATGTGAGAGACAACTCACATACCAGGGTTGCAGAGAGCAAAGGAGGGAATGGACAAGAATGAAGCTGCAGAAGTCAGCAGAGATACACAGACCGTGATAAGTAGTTTGGATTTTTTTTCTGAATGCAATGGAAAGGGTGAAGGATTTTAAGTAAAGTTGGTCCATAGTCTAATTTACATTCTAACAAGATCACTCTGGCTGCCATTGAGCTAGACTTATTGTAGGTGGAGGAAGGACAAAGAAAGTAGAAAACAACCTGTGAGGAGGTTTTTTTGACTTTTTCATAATAGTCATTCTGACTGGTAAGAGTGGTATCTCATTGCGGTTTTGACTTGCATTTCTCTAATGATCAGTGATATTGAGCTTTTTTTTTCATATGATTCTTGGCCACATGTATGTTTTCTTTTGAAAAGTATGTCTGTCATGTCTTTTGCCCACTTTTTAATGAGGTTGTTTTTCTCTTATAAATTTGTTTAAGTTCCTTATAGATGCTGGATGTTAGATCTTTGTCAGATGCATAGTCTGCAAATATTTTCTCCCATTCTGTAGGTTGCCTGTTTATTGACAGTTTCTTCTGATGTTCAGAAGCTCCTTAGTTTAATTAGATCCCACTTGTCAATTTTCTCTTTTGTTGCAATTGCTTTTGGTGTCTTTGTTATGAAATGTCTTCCCATTCCTATGTCCAGGGTGGTATTGCCTAGGTTGTCTTCCAGGATTTTTATAGTTTGGGGTTTTACATTAAGCCTTTAATCCATCTTGAGTTGATTTTTATATATGATGTAAGAAAATGGTCCAGCTTTAGTCTTCTGCATGTGGTTAGCCAGTTATACTAGCACCATTTGTAAACTAGGAAGTCTTTTCCCCATTGCTTGTTTTTGTCAGCTTTGTTGGAGAGCAGATAGGTGTAGGTGTCTGGCCTTATTTCTGGGCTCTTTATTCTGTTCCATTGGCCTATGTGACCGTTTTGTACCAGTACCATGCTGTTTTGGTTACTGTAGCTTTATAGTATAGTTTGAAGTCAGGTAACATGATGCTTCCAACTTTGTTCTTTTTGTTTAGGATTGCCTTGGCTATTTGGGTTTTTTTTAGGGGGGTCCCTATGAATTTTAAAATAGTTTGTTCTAATTCTGTGAACAATGTCACTGGTAGTTTAGAAGGAAAAGCATTCAATCTGTAAATTGCTTTGGGCAGTATAGCGTTTTAATGATATTGATTTTTTCCTATCCATGATTATGGATTTTTTTAAATTTATTTGTGTCTTCTCTTCATTTATTTGTGTCTTCTTTGGTTTCTTTGAGCAGTGTTTTGTTATTCATCGCAGAGATCTTCTACCTCCTTGGTTGACTCTATTCTTAGATATTTTATCCTTTTTCACACACACATTCTATTGGTTCTGTTGCTCTGAAGAACCCTGACTAACACGTCCCTAAAGGCACAAGCCCAGGACCCCTGAAACCAAAGAAGAGGATGTGTAGCACCAATATATCTGCAGGAACATTAGTTCCTCACCTGGTTTATATACACTGCCAATTACATTGCAAACTTTGCAAATGATTATCCAGAGGGTTTCTAAGATCTCTCTGGAGTGACCAGATGACTGCAGTGGGACTAAGGTGGCAAATTTAATTTTATATCTAAATTCATTTTTTAGATATGTTGGTATACTAAAGCTGCTTCTCTTTTTCGTACTGTTTCCTTGGTGAATCTGTCTAAAACGTGCATTTTGTTTCTCTGTTCTGTTCTAAGAAACAATTCCTCTTTGTTTTCTGTAAAATTATCCTAGTTAGTCTTAGTGTTTTGCCTGGTGTCTGACACTCTTTTTCATTGATTACCTTGTTATAGAATCAATAGATATATATAATGGATATATAAAATCTAAGAATCTATTAAATAATTTATTCTATTGCTTGGAACACCATTAAAAGTAATCAGTGAAATAAATAACTTCCTTAACTCCTTTCTGGATTGAAATGAAAAATTAATCAATTAACACATAGAGTATACCATATTCCAAGAGGATCCAGTAACAGAAGCTTTAGGAAAGTAAGATTTTTGAAATATTCCCACATATCTGCTAATTCACATGCATGTAATTTTCTCCCCAATTTTTTTACAAAGTGCTATAGAAATGAAAGGTCTGAGTAAGAAAGTGGCAATGAATTTGAATGAAAGTATCAAAATTAAGTCAACATTAAGCTATTAAGTCAATAGCTGGAAGCTGTTCACTATTCTATTTGGTTGAACTAATTTCTCGGAAAATAACAAAATGAGTCAACATGAGTAGATACACCTGAATGATCTATTAGATGGATGCACCGTACTGGTAGCATCTGTGCTTATGTAAGATGACTCAGTATTCTGGTCTTTAAAATACATTCTTCTCATCTTTTGACCACTGCTACAAGCAAACAAACAAACAAAATGGTGAATAAAATATGACTTCCAAATGTGTGTCTCTCTACAAAAATGATCCAAAGAGGAAATTAAAGTTTTGAGCTCTTTGGGTCCTTCAGTTCATTCTTATGTCTAGAAAGGGGTTGGACAAAATCAGAAGTTTCTGAACTAAGCTAATCAACAGGAACCCTGGAGATAATAGCTGTATATTCCCAAGCTCTTACCTAGACTAATTAAGTTAGAATCCCCAGAAATAGAGCTCTGGAACCTAAGATTTCAAAAAGCTTTTCTATTTTAATCTAGGATAAATATATAAATCTTCTTATAGTCAAAACATCTAGGATTTTGTAGGGGGAAAATGGCTGGACTTTTTTCTTCCATTTAAAAATGTATTGTAATGATACCACTAACAGAAATTATTGAAAGGGGAAAAGGGTCATCTTTATTAGCTCCATCTTAATATGTTCTTTTAATTCTTCCATGATGGCTAAAGACTTTCAGAAATTCCAACAACCAAAAGTAAATATTAGGAACTGATTTTATTTCAGTGTTTAATAAGATTTAGAGTATTTTCTTTGTTGCAGACTTGGACTCACCCACTGAATCATGGGATAGGTACTCTTGCTGGGACACCTGCCCTACCTGAGGGAAACTTCCATAGGTTTTCTGTCTTTCAGCACCCGGCTCACCCTACTCCCTGTAAGGGATTCCAGCTATGCTCACTTCCTTCTGGGGCACAGCATTCATGTGGCAACTCTGGCCTTGCTTCAACTCTTCTGCAAAGCTATAGTCTGATTCTTCATTTAGAAACCACCCCACGCTATATGAGTTCATTTATGTAGGAATTGATTAAAAGTGGGGTATGGAATTGAGTGAAAGTTGCATATTGAAAGTTGGTACGGATGGAATTCACGTTTTATAGTTATTACTATTGCATGTCCCCAGAGTGCCTGGCTTAGGGTGCTAAGCCATGCTGTGAAGTAAAACACAAGAAAAGGAGCATAAAAGAAGGCCACATTGGGTCTGCCAGGGCTACCAGCCCAGGACTGAGCCTCTGCACACAGCCCATGGAGCTCTCAGGACCATTATTTTGAAAGTCTGGTGTTCAGGGTCTCTTAAATATCCTTACTTCACTTACAAACTTCTGAGTAGCATAGATATTGTCTCCCTAAAATTACCTAAATCCTCCTTGAGTTTGTTCATACTTTTAACCTTTCCTACCTTTATGCTGGCTGTTCCAACCATGTCCCGTGACTCACCTTGTAAAGGCCTGTATCCTTTTGTTGGATCAGAAGCAATATTGAGAACTTTTTTCTTCTTTTTTCATATTACTTTAAGTTCTGAGATACATGTGCGGAACGTGCAGGTTTCTTACATAGATATACATATGCCATGGTGGTTTGAGAAGCAATATTTTTTCAACTTTCATGTATTGACATTCCAGAGTCATTCTTTATCCTTTTTATCTGAGGGCACTAAAAATACATAAGGAAAAGAACAAAGTCCTTGCTTCATTGGAGCTTACTTCTGGGGGAAGGAGATAGAATATTAAAAATCAAATAAATACATAACACAGTGGCTAGGCAGAGTCACATGGGGTGGCAGGGAGGACTTTTCAAGGGCTTGGGCCCTGTGCAGTTGTAGAGAGCCCCGGACTCAGAAGGGCCTGCATCTGGGGCTGAATGCCCTGTGGTTGCTGTCTTGATAGTCATAATCTCATCTTTGCATCTGGGTTTTGTAAGTGAACTCTTATGGGACAGTGGGGCATGGAGTGGAGACCTGGAGCCTCAGCCCCATCCTGCCTCCTGCCATCTCCCAAGGACAAGTTCCCAGCCACCTGCACCCGACCTTCTGGCACTCCAGGTCCCATAGAGCCACCCCATTCATTCACCTACCCTGCAATTGCTGCCACCCTGTGGTCCCACCTGGGACCTAAACAAGGCCATGGGAAGGGTCAGGATTGGGCACATACACTCTGTGCCATCTCAGGTGGGGTTTGGCAAGGGTTGTCTTCATCCCAGAGTTTGTAGCACTACAATGCATTCAGTGGGTGGCTCGGTGGGGGCAAGCCTCTCTTCCACTCCTGATCTAGGTACCTAGGGCATTGTGGTGCTCAGCTGCAACTTGGTGCCTGCATGCAGCTCTCTGGATGCCAGATTCCCATTCCCACTAACTGCCAGATGACTGATGTGCCATGCCTAGGAGGTTGAGCCAGGCATCTTTCCTTCCTCCAGGTCCACCACAGTGGATGGGCACCCCATGTGCTTCTGAAGGTCTGCTCTCAGTCTACAAGCATACTTGTATTTTAGAGCATAGCATTAAATAGCAGGTTAAAAAACAAGTTGAGAAAGAGGTCATGAAGAGAAGAAAAAGCCTTCCTATTTCAGTACTTTTAACAGCATTTTCCCCTACTTTTTGAACCAAGTATGTCAATCTTTATTTTGTACTAGGTCCTTCAGAACATGTAGCTGCTTTTGGGGTCATGGGAGAAAGCAATGGGTGAAGAAGCTCTAGTTTATTCAGGGTGATCAGGGAGAGAGGATCTTTCTGATATGATGTCATTTGGACAAAGTCTAGAAGGAGGTGAGAGTGAGCCACGTGAATATCCAGGTGAGAGGGTTTCAGGTAGTGTGGAGAGCCAGTGCAAAGGCCCCGTGGCAGGAGTGTGCCAGCGTGTGGCAGGAACTGCTGGAAAACCATTGTGATTTAAGCAAAAAGAGCGTGAGCGGAAAGGTAGAGGATGAGGTTGCAGCATTTGTGGGGTGGGAGCCTATTAGGTAGGACATGGCAGTCTATTGTAAGGACTTTGGATTTTACTTTAAAATGAAAAATAATTAGAGGCATTTTAATATGTTAAATCCCTGAGGAATATACCAAGAAATGCCTTGGTATGATTTATACTTTAGAAGAATTATCCTTGAGGTCTCACTCAGTATTTGCATACAACAGATCTCTTCCTCTCCCGTCCAACATCCTTCCCTATCCCTTTGTCCTGTTCACTCCTCCTTCATAGAGCATTTATCATCACCCTGCATATTACATGTATCTTTATTTACCTGTCCCCTCAGACAAGAATATAAACCTCATGAAAGCAGGGACTTGTTCACCAGTGTCCCTGAAGCCTAGATCATTGTCTGAGGCTTACTGGGTGCTCAATGATTATGTGCTGGTTGAAGAAATGAACAGATCCATTAAGACACAGAATAGAGCATCTTGAGGCTGGATCATCTAGTGCTCCCTCACCTCCATGGCATCTGCAGATCCTCACCCAGAGCTTCCCAGGTGCTCCCTCACCTCTGTGGCCTCTCCAGATTGTCACCCAGAGCCATCAGGGCCACCCTCTCCACTCATGGAACTGTGTCACCGTTAGACAGTTCTTCCAGATATAGACCTAAATCTAATTGCATTAACCTCCATCCATGGTCCTTCCTCAGCCTCTTTGTCCTTCTGTTTGTTTTCATTTTAAAATTTTTTCCCTGGATACACATGTAATGTTTTTGTTTATTACAGATCAGAGGGAAAGAACAGGGGGCTAATAAGTGTACTCTCAAGAGCTTGGGCTCTACAGCCTCACAGAGCTGGATTCAAACCCTAGTTCCTTCACCTACTAGCTGTGTGACCTCGGAAAAGACAAGTACCCTCCCTGGCCTTCAGTTTTCCTGTCCATAATATGGGAACATACTATTCTCACCAGATTGTTCTAAGAAATAAGAGAGGCAACATTTGTGAGGTGCTTGACACAGTACTTAGTGGTAGTGTATGCAGTCTAAATAGGGTAGATTGTTTTAATTAAGACAAAATTATTTTATAATCCCACAACCTAGAGAGAATCAAAAGCAGTTGATGACAACTTTCCTTATATTTGAAGGAATATTCCCCTTGTGGGGAATAAGCCTTATTCCCCACAAGGCTTCATATCTCTAAGCTAACTCTCCCCAGATCCCTGAGCCAGCACCACACAGAACAATAGGAACTGAGTTGAACCAGGTATTGGGCCATCTTGGTCATTTTCCTGGACCCTTTCGACTTTATCAATGGCCTCCTTTTTACGAATGTCTCCCAGAACCAGATACAATGTGGGACTATCACCTCAACCTAGACTTAGACTTTGAAGAACACAGCCTGGGTTGCTGTGACTCATTTCTCCCAAGATTTTTTCTCAATCCTCATTCTGTCTTATATAATATCTTCATCTTCAGTAAAGTATTGTACATTTATCTGGCTGAATGACATTTCATTAATTGAGTCCATAAGTCTAACCTCTAGGCTTCATTTTGAATCTAGATTTTATCATCCACTATATGAGCTGCACCCTCCACAGGTATATTTTCTGTGTTTGGAACGATGTTAACTAGGACTTGCTACCAAACATGTTCAACAATTACCCATTCATCTGTATCTATCTAAATTTACCATTTTCTAGGATATGTATTCAATTGGTCTATAGTGATATAAAAATATTCTTGTCAGATGCTATGTTAAAAGCAACATTCATCATTTCTATGGACTGAATTGTGCCCCCTGCCCCACCTCGAGTTCATATGCAGAAGCACTAACCCCCAGTGTGACTCTATTGGAGATAAGGCCTTCAGGAAGTAATTAAGGTGGGGTCCTAATTCAACAGGATTGGTGACCTTATAAAAACAGGAAAAGAGAGATCTCTCTCTGTCTGTGTCTCTTCTCTCTTCTCCCTACTCCCTCTCTCCACCCTCAGGCACCAAGGAAAGGCCACATGAGCACACGGTGAGAACGCAGCCATCTACAAGCCAGGAAGAGAGACCTCACCCAAAAATGACCATGCTGGCACCTTGCTATTGGACTTACAGCCTCCAGAACTGTGAAAAATAAATTGTTGAATCCAGCAAGTCTATAGTATTTTGTTGTGGCAGCCCGATAGAGTTGAATAAACCCCACCAAATCTCGTTGAATTGTAATTCCCAATGTTGGAGGTGGGGCTTGGTGGGAAGGGTTTGGTTCATGGGGGTGGGTCCCTCGTGTCTTGGTGCTGTCCTTGCGATAGTAAGCAGCTCTCACTAGATCTGGTTGTTTAAATATGGGGCACCTCCCCCCACACCACTCCGTCTTTCTGTTGTTCCTGCTCTCTTCGTGTGAGAGATGGGCATTCTCTTGCTTTGCCTTCTGCCATGGATAAAAGCTTCCTGATACCCCTCCAGAAGCTGAGCAGCTGTTGGTGCCATGCTTGTACAGCCTGTGGAACTGTGAGCCAAATAAACCTCTGTTATTTTATAAATTACTCAGCTTCAGTTATTTCTTTATAGCAATGCAAGAACAGCCTAATACACCGCCCAAGCAAACTAACACAACCATCTTTGTAACATTTTCCATAGCTTGAAGAATAATAACGCCACCCAAAAAGGGGATAAATTAAGTTTAGCGAAATTTTCTCTTAATGAATCAATCCTGACTTCCAGGAATGATTCCTTCTTTTCTAGGTGGTCACTAAACCTTTGTTAAATGATTATTTCTAGGCTTTTTCATGGTATCAACATTAAATATACTAGCTTCCAGTTTCAAGAAGTCACAAAATTTTCCTCTTGAAAAGTCCAAACTTTGGACCATGTCTTATCTTCTGGCATTATTCAAGACCACCACTATTTCTCAGAGATTGCTCTTGATAGATACATGATATCACCCCTGCCATTTCTCTTAGCAGCCTGTAACTTGGCAAAAGTGTAATGATAGGAGTCAAAACATTTCGAAGTTTCCATTTCCCCACGTCTCATTTTTGTATCTCTTGGGCCCAGCACAGTGCCTGGTCTGTGGTAGGAACTCCATAACTTTTTACTCAAATGAAACTGAACTTACTGAGGAATGAATGAGGGTATCCAGTGCCAAAAAAGCAGAGTCATTAAAAGGTTCAAGGGATAATGAATGTGGGCATGCCTGGTAAACTCTAAAGCACAATATAAAAAGTCTCAAATTCTAATCATACCTGAGGGAGCCTAGCAGGAAACATAAATGAGTAATACCTTAGGGTGTAAGAGATAACAGGGAATGGATCTTGCCGTACTAGGGGTTGCATGAACCTGGCTACAGAGCATATTGGGTAGCATCTGCTAATTGTTGTGTCTGATGAATGCCAACATACACAATGGCTCAAATATAACAGAAGATTACTTCTTGCTCACCCAATCTTGTTTTGGGTTTGTGCAGGGAAAGAGGAGGAAAGAGTGGGCAAGGAGACACTGCTCCACACTGTCACTCAGGTAAACAAAAGGCAAAGAGTTGGGAGGGCTGCTCATGGTCGGTTTGTATGGGCCAGAGCTAGAGGAAGTGCCCATCACTTTCATTCACATTTCACATGGACGTACACTGCTGCAGTGGAGGCTGGGAAATGCAATCTAGCTGTGTGCCTGGGATGAAGTGAAGCAGTCTGGTGAATAGCCAGCCTGTTTCTAATTTTAAATCTGGGTAACTACTAAAAATTTTTACAAACACTATCTGGCCAATGCTGTGTGGGCCAAACAAAACATATTTGGAGACTGAACACAGCCCAGAGGCCTCCCGTTTGCAACTCTGCACTGCATAAATGTTAAGTACCATATTATTACCTAGGATGTAATTCTTGGGGGTATTGAGATCTGAACTCATTTAAAGTGGTGTATGATTACTTTAGAATGTGGTGAGGTTTTTTTTAACTTTTCATTCTTCTTATATGGAAACCTCTCTAGCTCCTTTATTATTTTATACACTGTTTTCTTGACTCCCGTTGTTTAAAAGCAGCCTGTAAGAAAGTATTTTACCTGCACCTCATTTTCCTCCAAACTTTGCAATAGTAATCGCTAGTCACCTTCTTTCACTTTTGCCCCAGATGATTTTCTTATTGGAACAGCCACCCTTGCCAGAATCTTTTCTAACAAACAGGCCAGTTTCACGTTTGTCTGGTGAGGGACAGTGGGACCAAATGGGAGCCCCCCTTGAGCCTGCCTGGCAGCCTCTCCAACCCTCCCCTTTCTAGCCTTCCTCTCTCTACCCACAATGCAGCTCTTGGGTACTCCAAATCTATTATGCCAACAGGGAAATACCAACAAGGAGAAAAAGAAGTTACATTTGAAATAAAAGGAAATTCTAAAAGTAAATTTTAATTTCCAATCACTTGAAACCATCTCCCGCCTCAACCCTTTAACGAACAAATAGGTAGCTTTGCTTAAGGCCTTGATCTACTTTAATGTTCCAAATAATTGCTGAGGAAAGAAATGTGTTTGCTCCAGATTCCAGGGAAATGTATCACTGATTAGTGGAAACTACCAAAATGAATGAAGCCTGTAGTCTAGAGGAAATGAAAAGACATACATAAAAGAGCCTGTGTTACTAAGAATATATTGACAGGTTTGAAAAAGAGATGAAGGAAATAAATCTTGACAAAGATGTGTGGAAATTGACCAAAGCCTAATGAGTATTTAGTAATGGTACCTAAATACATGCATGGTCCCCACTGGTGATGTCTTGGTCCATTGAGGCTGCTATAACAAAATACCATAAACTGAGTGGTTTATAAACAACAGAAATTTATTCCTTACAGTTCTGGAGGCTGGAAATTCCAAGATCCAAATTGCCAGCCAATTAGGTGTCTGGTGAGGGTCTGTTTCCTGGCTCACAGATGGCGTCTTCTCACTGTGTCCTCACATGGTGAAAGAGGCAAATAGACTCCCTTGGAACTATTTTATAAGGGTACAAATCCCATTCATGAGGGCAGAGTCCTCGTAATTTAATCATACCCCAAAAGCCCTACCTCCTAATACCATTACACTGGTTGAAAATTAGGTTTCGCCGGGCTCGGTGGCTCATGCCTGTAATCCCGGCACTTTGGGAGGCCGAGGCAGGCGCATCACGAGGTCAAGAGATCGAGACCATCCTGGCCAACATGGTGAAACCCCGTCTCTACTAAAAAAATACAAAAATTAGCTGGGCGTGCTGGCATGCGCCTATAGTCCCAGCTACTCGGGAGGCTGAGGCAGGAGAATTGCTTGAACCAGGGAGGCGGAGGGTGCAGTGAGCCGAGACCATGCCACTGCACTCCAGCCTGGCGCCTGGTGACAGAGCAAGACTCTGTCTCAAAAAAAAAAAAAAAAGAAAGAAAGTTAGGTTTCGACATATGAATTTTAGGGGGACATGAACATTCAGACCACAGCAGTGAGCGTAGTAATTGTTACAACCAGCCAGAAAAGCAATTTATCAGGATGCATGAAAATTTTGATGTACATTTCCCTTGTCAAGCAATTTTACTTCTAACTGCTTCTTAAAGAAATAATAAGCTAGGCATGGAAACATGTATCTATGTGTAATTGATTTAATTATAGCATGATATATAATAGAAAAACTTGGAAACACTTGACTATACATTTATAAGAGACTGGTTAAATAAATTATGATACACATATAGAAAGAAGCACCATGTAATCATTTTAAAAGACGAGGCACATCTCTATGGGTTGAAATTTAAAGAAATCTACTATTTACAGTAAGTGGTAAAAGGAGATTAATTAAACATGGTATAAACCTAATTAGGGAACACTGTTTTTATAGTAGCATTAGAATATCTAAATGGACATTCACTAAATTATGTACCATAGTAAGTAGAGGGAATTCTAGAAAATGTCAGAATGATAATTTTATCATTGTCTATGCTCATCATCATCACCATTATCACCTTCATCACCATTTGGGGGGAACATACTATGTATCAGACACTAAACTAGGCCATGTACAAATATGACCTCATTAAATTCCTGTGACAACTCTGTTAGATATTGTTATGCAAAATTTAAATATATAAAAAATAAGGTGCAGAAAGGTAACTTGGCCAAGATCCTACAGTTAACGAGTTTCTGAGCTGGACTTAAACAGCTCTATCTGACTTAAAAGTTCACACTCACCCCAAAACTGTAAGCTATCTTACCCAGCCTCAAAAAAGCAAGTGTATAAATCTAATGGGGGGAGAGGGATATACAACTGAAAATGACAGTGGTAATAATAACAATAAAAATAATTACTAAAGCTTATTTATAGTGCTTACTGTTTACCAAAAACTCTATTTTAAGTGTTTTGTATTTAACAAAGCATTTAAACTTCAAGGCAACTGTGTGATAGGTACTGTTATAAGCCCACTTCACAGAAAAGGAAACTGAGTCCCAAAGAAGGTCAGAAACTTTTTCAAGGTCACAGTTTCAGGATCCTAATGTTTAGTTACTCTACTTATGATACCTCTAAAATTAGCACAAGAAAGGAATCAATGGATTTTTATGAGAGATCAAGAGACAAGACTACTTCCCAATAGAGACTTGTAAATCTTCTGAGGCTGAGGACCTTGTGTGCCTCTTCTCTGAGATTCCAGGGCCTAGAAAAGAGGCTGACAAATAGGCCTGAAATAAATGTTTGTTGAATGAATAAACGAGCATCCTAGAAGAGGCATTTCACCAGGACCTTGCAGAACCATTAGATTTGGGCTGTGAATGCTTATGTCAGGTGAGCAGGTTCACTTCAGACAGCAGATAAGACGTGAGTTAATGCACTGAGGATGTGAAGCATGGGTCCTATAAAGACAACATAAAGAATGGGTATTTGGCTGAACATTAAAGTTCACAAAAGGGGCTATGAAAGATCAGTTTGAAAAATTGGGCTAAAATCAAGTCATAAAGAGTTTTAAATGGCAGGCAAAGGAGTTTGGGTTTTAGTTAGTAAGCAAAGTGGTATTTATTTCAAAAACTTTTTTAGCAAAAGTTTAACAGATTTTTAAAGCTGGCCATTAGGTAACAATGAATAAGACAAAATAAAGAAGAGAGAAACTAGAACAGGGGATCAATTAAGAGTATTCATTAACAGTACAGATGAGAAATTGTGAGAATCCAAGCTAATGAAGTTATACTAAGGATAGAGAGAAGGATGCAAAAGATATTGAGAACATAAATGTATAAAATATCTGCTTGGAATTGGTCCAAGTCGGGCATTGAGGATTTTTTTAAATGTCTGCAGATTTTTTTTACATTTCTTCCACTAGAAAATGGGGTTTATGTGTCCTCCGCTTGAACACAGCAGGCTATTGCTGCTTCAATCAATAGAGTGAGGTGGGAGAGACACTAGGTGACTTCCAAGGCTCACTCATAAAAGTCATGCAGCTTCCACCAGGCCAGCTACCTCATTAGAGGTCATCTAATTACCCTGAGACCTCCACTGTGGAAAGGCCACAAGTAGGCACTCCAGTCAACTGTCCCAGCTGAACCCTGTCTCCAAGCTATCCCCAGCAAAGTTCCAGAGCTCATAAGTGGACCATTTTGAACCCTCCAGACCAGGCTATCTGCCAGTTGAGTACCTCCAAAAGACTGCATTCAAGGCCAGTAGAACTAAAAGAATTGCCCAGCTGAGCTCTGCATGAATTCCTGACCCATAATACCATGAGCTATGTTAAAACTTTTATTTTAAACCGTTAAGCATTGATGATGATTTATTACAAAGCAATAGATAACTGGAACATGGAGCAATCATGTAATTTATCACAAAACCCAGGGCAGCTAGGGGGATGTAAGTGGGTGTTAATGATTATGCCAAAACAGATAGATACGGTTTAGAGAGACAGTTTTCCTATCTGTAAGTTTCTTGAGATCTTGTTCATTATTACATCACCAACCCCCAGCATTGCACATTAGTGAACCTTTATTGATTCAATAAATCAGTTTGTTTTTCTTACTTATTAATGCTTACCTTACATAGAGTTGACAAATGTTAAGCTGGATGAAGATTTAAATATAGATTGATCCATGTAACCACTACCCAGATCAAGATCTAGAACACAATTTCCATCTCTCCTGATGTCTCCTTTGTGCCCCCTTCTAGTCTATAACCCACCCAAAAATAACCATTATACCATTGTCTTAATCTCAAACACCATGAATCAGTTTTGTCTGTGGATGAACTTCATAAAAATGAAATCAAAAAGTATGGTCTTGCTAACATTACAACTTTGAAAGTCAGCCCTGTTATTATACACAGCAAGTTTGTTCTTTCTCATTGCTGTGTGAGATTCCATTGTATGGATATATCATGCACTCTTAATGGAGATTTTGGGTAATATCTCTTGGGTTATTATGAATAATGCTGCTATAAACATTTTTTGTGTCTTTTGATCCATCAGCTGACAAGTCAATAAGACCTTTTAAAACAAAGTTTTAGAAATCACTAGCTCATTAGATTTATTTACTTAATTTCTGGGAAAAATACTTTTTAAATTTTACCACTTTAGCAAGTGATTACTAATTTACCTGCTACTCTTGCACTTAGAGCCACCATTTTAAACCCAGTATGCTCAGAAGAAGGGAGGGGAATGGTAGTAGTGTTATCTGAATACACCTTTGTTAAGATTATATTGTTGCAAGTTAACTATTTTGTTTATTTGTTTATTGAGACAGAATCTCATTCTGTCATTCAGGCTGGAATGTCGTAGTGCAATCATGGCTCACTGCAACCTCAGGTGATTCTCCTACCTCAACCTCTCCAGTAGCTGGGACTGCAGGAATGTGCCACCATACCCAGCTAATTTCCTTTTACTATTTGTAAACACAAGGTCTCCCTATATTGCCCAGGTTGGTCTCGAACTCCTGGGCTCAAGTGATCCTTCCACATTGGCTTCCCAAAGTGTTGGGATTAGAGGTGTGAGCCACTGTGCCTGGCCCCAGGTTAATGATTCATAGAGCCTACCTTCACTCTCAAGAATGCCCTTGTTTGATTGTAGGTTTTACGGTCACCTGAGTTTCTATACTCCAGTCAACACACCATAAAGAGAATCAGGCTGGGTCAGAGATATGCCTTTCTTGTGTAAATAATGAGAATGGAGGTGCTTTGCCTGTGTATTCTCAAATAAACCTCAGGAAAGAGTATATGTGGAAATTGAAGATCTGAATGTTGATTTCTTTTAAGTGTTTTTGTCTATGAACCACCTGAAAAATTTTTGTCTATCCCCAGAAATACTTATACCCCAGTTTGAAGAGAGCACTGGCTTATTTTACCTGAAGTGGAGCTCCTATCAAGATTAGACAATTGAATTTACTAATTTAAAAAAATTAAACCAACTAGTTATTCAGGAACTTTAATTAAATATGGTAAAGGAGTCCTAACACGAGAGCTTTTGTTCAATTGTAATAGTTTCCAAAAATTCACTCATTCATTTATTCAACAAATATTTCTTGAACTCCAAATATGGACCAAGCATGGTTCTAGATCCTGAGAAACATCAGTGAATAAGGCAGATGTATCCCCATGTTCATAAACTGGGAATTTACAGTGAATGGCAAATGGCAGTGATGTAAGTAAGGAGGATGGACAGAGCCAAAGAGTCCCACAAAAGGAACCATGGAAAGAGACTTGTGATAAATCTCAAGGCATGCTTTCATTGCTTTTGTTTTACAGTTAAAGGAACTTGTCCCCAACTTCTAATTGTACTGCAGGGATACAGTAACCAAAATATCATGACACTGGTACAAAAACAGGCACATAGACCAATGGAACAGAATAGAGAGCCCAGAAATAAGGCTGCACACCCGCAATCATCTGATCTCCAAAACAAGCAATGGAGAAAAGACTTCCTATTCAGCCAATGGTGATGGAACAACTGGCTAGTCATATACAGAAGATTATAGCTAGACCCTTTTCTTGCGCCGTATACAAAAACCAACTCAAGATGGGTTAAAGACTTAAATATAAAGCCCAAAACTATAAAAAGCCTAGAAGAAAACATAGGTAATACCATCATAGACATAAGAACAGGCAAAGATTTCATGACAGTCACCAAAACAATCCAACAAAAGCAAAAATTGACAAATGGAATCTAATTAAACTTAAGAGCTTCTGCACAGCAAAAGAAACTATCAACAGAGTAAATAGACAACCTACAGAATGGGAGAAAATACTTGCAAACTACGTGTCTGACAAAGGTCTAACATCCAGCATCTGTAAGGAACTTAAATAAATTTACAAGAGAAAAACAAACAACCCCATTAAAAAGTGACAAAGAACATGAGCAGACATTTTTCAAAAGATTACATACATGTGGCCAACAAACATATGAAAGAAGTTCAATATCATTGATCATTAGAGAAGTGCAAATCAAAACCACAATAAGATACCATCTCACACCAGTCAGAATGGCTATTACTAAAAAGTCAAAAAATGACAGATGCTGGCAAGATTGCAAAGAAAATGGAACACTTACACAGTACTGGTGGGAGTGTAAATTATTAATTCAACAATTGTGGAAGGCAGTATTTCTCAAAGAGCTAAAAGCAGAACTACCATTCAATCCAGTAATCCCATTAATGAGTATATACCCAGAGAAATATAAATCACTCTACCATAAAGAAATAGTCATGCAAATGTTCATTGCAGCACTGTTCACAGTAACAAAGATATGGAATCAGTTTAAATGCTCATCAATAACAGACTGGATAAAGAAAGTGTGGTACATATACATTATGGAATACTATGCAGTCATAAAAAAGAAAAAGATTATGTCTTTTGCAGGAACATGGATGGAGCTGGAGGCTATCATCCTTAGCAAACTAACGCAGGAACAATAAATCAAATATTGAGTATTCTCATTTATAAGTGGGAGCTAAATGATGAGAACACTTTAACACAAAGAAAAAAATAACAGACACTGGGGTCTATTTGAGGGTGGAGGGTGGGAGGAGGGAGAGGAGCAGAAAAGATAACTATTGGGTAATGGGCTTAATACCTGGGCAGTGAAATAATCTGTACAGCAAACCCTCATGACACAAGTTTACCTATGTAACAAACCTTTACATGTACTCTAGAACCTAAAATCAAAGTTCTTTTCTGAAAAAAGAAACTCGTCATATTCAAGTGTTTATATAAACATATGTTTAAATGCACATTGCTAATTAAAGTCATCAGCCCTATAACAGACTGAGCACAATGGACCAATAATGTGAACCCCAGATCCTGCAATGTTATTGTTTAAAGGCCTGTTTGCATTTATATTGGAGTCTCTAATTGCATTGCCTGTCAGTGAACTTGATAGACATATTTGAATTTTACACTTACTTTTTAAGTTAGGAATCGACTAAGTCAATATTTCACATATTAACACTTAAAAGGAAAGTCATGGTGCTTTATTTAAATTTACACATTATGATCCTTCACAGAGCTATAAACAGAACTCTGGTTCATTAAATTGGTAATGACTCTTCCCTGCTGAGAACATTTATTTCTATTTAGTTGTAAGCCACAGGTTCATTTCTACTCATAAGTAAAGGGAACTTGGATGAGCTGTTATACAAGGTTTACCCAAAGGTTTGTCCCAAAATAACCGCTCCCTTTAGCCTGTGGAGGTCTCTGAAGTACCCAACATTGCAATTAGTGTGTTTCCAAGAAACAATGATTCTAAACTCACCTCACATGTCTGTCACATAACAGTTTATAAAATCTAAATGAGGGAAGAAAGATATTTTAATATTACAAAATTATTAGTAAGAAGATCAACATGTTAAGTGAGCTCTTATCAATTTAAATGAGCTTGTATTTTCATTTTAACTGTTCAATTACCTAAGAAGGACCCAAGAAAAAGAGACAGAATTGCCCTTTTCCTAAAATCTCTTTTTCTTAATGCCAGAACCCTGATTTGAAAATTTAGAAGGAAACTAGGACTGTTTGGGGGCATTGAAAGAAAAAACACCTCGAAAAAAAAAAACACCTATTAGAAATGTTCTACAAAAACAGAGCTGCACCTTGAACTCCCCTCTTTCAGCCCCCAAGCGCTAGAGAACTACAGAAAAGTTTTGCAATCATAGAGAGTTTTTGTGATGGCTGCTCCCTGGGATACGGCAGACTGGATCTTGACCACATCAGGGCTCGGCAGGTGCTGTGATCTACTAGGAGTGCCTGTCACAGGCATAGGGAGGAAGACAGAGAAGACAGATGGATGCATTTGCCATTTTTGTGCCCTGCCATGACAATGACTGATAATGACATGTCTGGGTGAATTTCAAAACTCATGAAGTTAAAACCATCATGTCCCTAGCAATTGAGATTAGATCATCAAACAGATCATTCCACTGTTCTCCCCTTTAGTATAGTCATCCAAAACCACTATTCATTGACTCTCACTGACTGGTGTTTCATTCCTCAAATAAGACTGAAAATTATATTTTTAATG
Source organism: Aotus nancymaae (assembly GCF_030222135.1). NCBI lineage: Eukaryota > Metazoa > Chordata > Mammalia > Primates > Aotidae > Aotus > Aotus nancymaae. Next base: position 10,074,298 of record NW_026988450.1, on the reverse strand, counting down.
GAAAGAAATCTTAAAAGTTGATTTAAGTGTCTTATCATCTTTTAATGAAAATCTATCAGTTCAAAATAATATAATTCCATGATTCAAAACATTTAATTAAACCATCAATTCATACAACATGAACAAAACTTAGCAAGTTATTCAATGAACTGGCTGGGTTTATTCATGTGCAGCAGGTAGGTCTTAGGAGCTCCAACCCTGTAGCCAGCCTCCTGCTTCCTCCTGTTTCTCTTACTTCCTCCCCATGCAACTTTAGCCAAGTTGTTCAGTTCCTCTAAGCTGTGTCTTTCCTTATTGTAAGCGAGTATTATAATAATATAATAATAATTCCCTCTTTGCAGATTGTTTTGAGAAAAAAACTGAAAGAGCCCTGGTAAAGTGCACGTGGTCCACTGTGTGTTCAATACATTCTAGCTGTCATATCATAGTATAGAAACACCTGGTAGAGTCATTTTTTACCTTATTTGAAAGCCAAATGGAAATATAATTAACTTGGATTTACAAATTATTTCACATTTCCACATCTCTCTTTCTTCCATGTTCACAAACAAATGATTTCTCATTATGCTTTGAAGGTTTAAAATATATTTATATTTAAGAAGGTCCTATAATATCCAAATAATTAAAGCCAAAATGAGGTAGGAATTAAATTGTATTATAATTTATTTAATTCTTTTTTGTGTGCAAATACGATCTCAAAATGCATGGGCTAATTTTTTCTTCATATTAGCAGAAACTATTATGTTTGGAAAGATTCTTCAGATGTCTGGAATTTCTCATTGAAATTCTAAGATTCCAGGCCTGTTCACAGAGGCACACAGAAAAAGCAGAGACATGGCTATAAATACTCAAAAGGGTACACTGTAATTGTATTTAAATGGTGACTACTCACTTACCTGGTAGCTCCCACTTTGGCCATTCAGGGCCGTTTTATATTCCTCTCCCTCCCACTGAGCTGTTTTGATGATAGATTGACCTATTTATCCCCTTGTTTGTTCAGGCCCGTTGATCACTGTCTACAATTACAATGTGGGAGGATTCTCCTTAGAGGAGGCAAACAAATATTAATGTCTGATCACATCTGTTTTATAGAAAATAGGTTTATCTGAATTACAAACACAGCAACTTTTAGAGAGCAGAAGTTTCTATTCATTTTGTAGTATAATTTTTTATGTTAGCTTGGTTCTTCTGTGCATGGATGTATGCATGTTTCTTCATCAGAAAAGGACTTCATTTGCCTATTTCAGAGCTCTAATTTATTTTATTCTTCAAATGTAATAGCCTTCATCATTTCACTAAGCAACTTAAACACGGATTCACTCTTGTTTAGAAATTAGGGAATCCGTTTCCATTAATCTTGATAGCAACTTGATCTCTGTTTCAAGCTGGGTTTTCCAAAATCCAAAATACTGAGATGGAATTTGTATACAAAATCTTTATTAGGAATTCACACCTGGGAAAAGGAAAGAGGTGGAAGTAGCTTTGGGCAGATGAAGTATAACTGCAATGCAGGCCTCCTTGGGAGAGTCTAGAATGAGAGCTAACCATCAGAGTGTCCCACCTCAGGCTGAAAGGGCTGGGCTTTTATGACCCTGCTACTCTCCATGACTAACACAGGCTGCCCTGTAAGGACATCACTTCAGCAACAGAGCTATCTGTAGGTGAGGTGGGTCCTAGAGTGTCTGACAGCTGGACCATCTGCTGGGCACACTCCCTTGGGTGGGCAGTGCATCCCTCCTTGGAGAAGGAGGTGGGAGGTGCATCTCTGTGTCTATCACCTTTGGCTTGTTAGCATGCCTTAAAAGTGGTGGTCTACAGAGTGAGATAATTAAAAATAACCCACTAGAGGCAGTAAAAATATTAAGGATGTGCATTTATCTCTTACATATTTTATTTAAAATTGTAGTAAAATATATATGACATAAATTTTTCATCTCAACCACTTTTTTTTTTTTTTGAGACAGAGTTTCACTTTGTCACCCAGGCTGCAGTGCAGTGGCTCCATCTCAGTTCACTGCAACCTTCACCTCCCGGGTTCAAGCAATTCTCCTGTCTCAGCCTCCCAAGTAGCTAGGACTACAGGTGCCCACCACCAAACCCAGCTAATTTTTTGTATTTTTAGTAGTGACGGGGTTTCACCATGTTGGCCAGGTCAGTTTTGGGCTCCTGACCTCAAATGATCTGCCCGCCTTGGCCTCCGAAAGTGCTGGGATTACAGGTGTGAGCCACCACGCCCAGTCCATCTGAACCACTTTAAAGCATACAGTTCAGTAGTGTTAACCACATCCACATTTGTTGTACGACCACCACCACAACCCTTTTTATTTTGCAAAACTCTGTACCCAGTAAACAACCATCCCCATTTCTCCCATCCTCCATCCTTTGGCAACCACTATTCTACTTTCTGTCTCTATGAATTTGACCGAGGTACCTCAAACACCTCAAATAAATGGAATCATACAGTATGCATCTTTTTGTGTCTGGCTTATTTCATTTAGCATCAGCTCCTCAAGGCTCATCCATATTGTAGCATGTTCTGTAAAGATAAACCTTTACAATTTCTTCCTTTTTAAGGCTGAATAGTAATATTTCATTCTAAGTATATACCACATTTTCTTTATCCGTTTGTCTTTGTCTGTCTGTGTTGCTATAACGAAATACCTGAGACTGTGTAATATATAAAGAACAGAAAATTATTTCTCACGGTTCTGGAGGCTGGAAATCCAAGATCAAATCATCTGCAAGTCTCTGTTTCCAAGATGGTGCCTTGTTGCAGTGTCCCCTGGCGGATATTAACACTCTGTCCTCACGTGGCAGGAGAGACAGAGGGAAGGGGGGCAAAAAGGACAAATGCTGTGTCCTCGTAAGGCAGAAGACATGGACGGAAGTGGCAAACTCGCTCCTCAAGCCCTTCCATAAGGGCACTAATCCCATGTCTTAATCACCTCCTGAGGGCCCCATCTCTTAGTACCATCACTTTGGGAGATAAATTCCAATTTATTAATTATGGAGGGACACATACATTCAAACCATAGTGCCATTCATCTGTTGATGGGCACTTGGGTTATTTTCACCTTTTGGTTCTTGTGAATAATGCTGCTATGGACGTGAGTATACAAATATCTTCTCAGGACCCTTCCTTCAACCCTTTGGAGATCCACCCAGAAATGGAATTGCTAGATAATATGGTAATTCTATTTTTAATTCTTTGAGGAACTTCCATACTGTTTCCCATAGCAGCTGCACCACCTCACATTCCCGCCAACAGTGAACAAGGGTTCCAATTTCTCCATGGCACACCAACATTTGTTGTTTTCTGATTTTTTAAAAAATAGTAGCCATCCTAATGGGTATGAGGTGATATTTCATTGTGGCTACTTGATCTTTCTAACGTTTGCTGGTGATATACAATACAAACTCTCTGCTACTGTAGTGGCAGATGTATGAACTCATTCACTCAGCAAGGAGCTCAGAGCAGGAGCAGGGCTCAGAGCACGTTCAGCCTTGGGGACCCTAGGAAGGCCATTTCAGTGTAGACCTCTGAGATAGTAAGTCTGTAAACATGTACTGGGGTGGGGCATAAATATTTTATAAATAAAGGTATAAATAAAGATTAAAAGAGCTCACAGACAACTGTTAGGAGTGCTTCTGGATTCTAAAAGTCAGACTCTAGAATCCTCAGACAGTGTCTGTTTCCTAGTTCTCAGCCAAAAACCCATATACAGTTGTTATCATTTGACTTGTATAAAAAACACCTAAAACCTAAACATTAAAACCTAAAATTAAAATGTGCAATACTCGGGCTGGGCACGGTGGTTCACGCCTGTAATCCCAACACTTTGAGAGGCCAAGGCAGGAGGATCACCTGAGGTCAGGAGCTCGAGACCAGCCTGGCCAACATGGTGAATCCCCATATCTACTAAAAATACAAAAATTAGCCAGGCATGATGGCAGTCACCTGTAGTCCCAGCTACTTTGGAGTCTGAGGCAGGAGAATCACTTTGACAGCGGTTGCAGTGAGCTGAGATCACACCAGCCTAGGTGACAGAGCAAGACTCTGTTACAAAAAATAAAATAAAATAAAATGTGCAAAACTCATTTTTGGAGGAAGAGTAAAAGTTGAAATAAAGAGCAATAAAACAGAATAGAATCTAAAGATGTTTAAATTAACATTTAGGAATAAAACCTGTAGATGAGAAAAGAGGCATCTTTCCTTAATGCCATTCCTGTTGGTTCTCAAGCAAAACTTGAATTAGTGCATGGAAAATGTCAAAGTTGAGCTGTTTAGGGCAAACGTGAAGTGATCAGCATAGGATTACCCCTGGTTTTTTTTTGGAGACTGGCAACTTACATAACTGTGTGCCAAAAACAGCACTGCAAGATGATAACAAAAAATAAATAGAATCAGACAGTCCTATTAGACACGGCTCTCTTCTGTGTAAGTTCACCTACTGAGTGAGTGTCAAAATACACAAGCGCACAAATAAACTTTCCAAGGGCTCTCTAGTGGTTTTTGTACTAAAAGCCAAGTCATCTTTTTCTATCCAATTCGTTTCAAACAATAGAGTGCCTGGGTAAGATGAAAAACAGAGATTTCTAAGAGATACTTAAAAAAAGTTAGCTAGCATAATGATGAGCTACTTATAAAGATGTAAAAGACTAATTTAGATTAATCAATTTCTACATTAAATTCTACAGAGGAATTACATTTATCCCACCAGAAATCAAGAAGATGACTTAAGACTAACAAAGTACACCAGCGATGTGTTCCAGAGGGAAGCCTTGAATTTCATGGTAACCATCACAAGCTCCCAAGATTTCGCCAACCTCTGAAAGGATTGGCAATGATGAAATAAAGTACTAATAAATTGAGGAGCTAAGATTTGCATTTATTTCCCACATGCTTTTAGAAACCCAGCCAACTCAAATGATCTCTAACTTCAAAGTTGTATGAATAAAACGCTATCAGGGAGGTTTGAACCATTCATAAATATCCAGGTGTCTGAAAATTGCCTGGAGTTACGAAACCATTGTAATAATAAAGTAATCTGGATGTCTCCTAGGGTGCAGAACTGGATTTGTTATTCTCCACACTACCAGATGCAAAGCCAAATGTTCCATGTTCATAAAAAATGCATCTAGAGTTGCCCATATTCATAAATATTATTTGCTTGCATGAAATTTCCATTTCTTGTGATAGTAGAGCTGGGATAAAGTAGCAACACTGCTCTCCTAGACCATGGTTAAAAGAAGATAAACCTTTACAATTAGCATCTGCCACTTCCCTGAGATAAGAGAGGGTTTAGTTTCTGCTGTATTTTTGTTTTGTTTTGCTTGTTTTCATGATTAAGTTGACGCAGTGTGGGAAAAGCAAATGTAAGCCCAAAATCTGAGGTCAGCTCAGCTCTCCAAGGGTGAATATATTGTGCATAAAAAGATAGACTATTTAGCACTGAAGATTTTATTATCATCAAATTGTTCCAATCTGCTCTAAAATAGTAGAGAAAGTCACTTAATAAAAGTGAAGTCATAGATTGTCACAAAATAAAAGATTAAAACTAACCTAAGAGCATTCGTGTATAAATACCAAAAAAGATGGCCTAGACTTGTCATATAAAATTCAGCTAACTCTTGTGCTTTGGGCCCCAGCCAAGGGATGTTAGCTACCAGAAGAACGGCAGTGAACACAGCCTCACACCATTAGCTCCTGAGCCTGAATCCAAAGGCAACGATGACCCCAGGGTACAGTTAGTCTCAATTTAGAGATGGAGTTTTGTTTATCAAAGGGGTCAAGATATTTTATAGCCCTTATTAATGGTCACATTTAATATAGTACCATTAATAATAATATCTTCATTTATTAAGTGTTTTTACTATGTGCTAAGCAATAAGGCAATATGCTAAGCACCTTTATACAGGGATTGTTTAATTCTAAAAAAAGATGTGAAGTACTATTATTATTTCCATCTTACCAATGAAGAAACTGATGCATAAAGAGGGTAATTAGGAGGTAATATTTGTTATTTTTTATCCTTCTATATTTATTTATCTTTTTTGATCATTTTAGTTTACTATTTTATAACTAGAAAAAGAAAAAGAGAGAGAGACACCAGAATGTAGACTCTGGGAGTTTTGTCAAAGTTCCAATTTTCAAAATGCCGCCTAGAGACTAACATGTACATTACAAAACAAAACCAAAAACTAAAACAAAAAGCACCTTGTCATGAGTAGAAGTTACCTTTAGGAAGAACTGCTAGAGCATTTCATGTCACTCTGGGTGATCTTTTCAATTTGAAGTCCCAGTGATGATCACTTTTATTACTAATAACTCCAAGTTCTCACGTCCAAGACATCCTAAACCCTGTCTCCAATATATCAAAATATATTTGACTATATGTCGAGCCCAGGCCAATTTCCAGGAGCTCCGAATTTGCAGCACGCTGTGCCTGGCCTAGGACTTGCTGCAGGCTTGCAGAGGGCCATGGAAATCAGGCACAGTCAGCCAGAGAGCTGCCTCCATCTCATATTTAGTCCTTAATGCCTATAGGCACTATTTTATTACAGAAATCAGAGTAATTGGAGATATTCTTTCTGTTTGGTCTGTTCGTCTGCACGCCACACCTTGAAACGAACTTCACTTTGATCCAGTGGAAAAATCCAGCAGATGGGAAGGTGAAGCTTTGGCTTAAAAAAAAAGAAAACTTGGGTTTTCTTTCTGAACCCTTGAGCAAGCTGTCAAATGTTCTGGTATGAGCAAGAATTCAAGGGGAATATTGAAAATTGTAAGTCAATTTGTCAGATACTTTATCTACACACCACTATAAGCTTCCCTCCTCTTAATAGGAGGAGTCCTACCAGAAACACCAGAAGAAGATACTGGAGGGAATCTGACTGGAGAAGAGACTTCATGTCATTGTGAGTCACACTAGTCTGCATTTGGGAACTGAGCCGAAGGGGGCTGCTGACCACATGGCATAATGATTCAGAAAGTCTGAATCCAGGTCTGTGCTCTGGCATTACTACGTGTTGATTTGGGGAAGATAATCGTTTATATCCTCAGGTTTCTCATCCATAAAATGGGAATACAAATATCTCATAGAATTTTTGTGACTAATAAAATAGTACACGAAAAAACTAACAGATATCCTGGCTTGTGGGAAGTGCTTTAAAAATGTTACTTTTGTTTTATTTTGTTATTGTTGGGGTTTTGTTTTTTTTTTGTATTTTAGTTCTGTGATACTAGCTTTGGCCTATTTTCCCTCAGTGATTCAAATTGACTGAAGGTTTTGGCATCATTGTGGCACAGACTTTATCTTCCTTTTGCACAACTGTGTCTCATAATTATGTTTAAAATAAAAGGGAGATCAGTTTTAAATGCATTTTTAATAATATATAATTTCAATGGTAGTAATTACTTCAGTCCTTGACTGTTGAATAATGTCATATAGATCAAGGAGGATAAAAAAATCAAATGTTTAGAATTTTTAAGAGGAGTCCTACCAGTTTTTGAAAATTCTATAGAAAAGATTTGCTTTTTTTAAAATTGATAAGGCCCCATAGGTTACTTTTAGCTTTTCAGAAATAGTACTGCATGCATAAAAGATGTTAGTCTGAAACATTTTTGTCCTCAAGGGCAAAAAAGAGAAACCACCGCCTAGCTTCCCTGCCCCCTCCTCCAGGATCCAGTGCCTGTTAAAGCAGTGGCCATTAGAGGGTACTCGGTCGTGTTCCTGACACAAACTTGACTCACTCCCATGCCCCAAACACCCCCACCTCTCATTTCCATCTCCCACATCCTATTCACTTCCCCAGACACATTCTTATAAGCCTTCCCCTACTGCTGAACTCACCTTCTTCAACCCCTACAGTATCTATAGTATGCACTCTGCCTTGCATGCTCTGTCATCCACAGCTCTCAGCAATTTAACTTTATCTTCCAGAAGCAGATTCTAAATTCCTCAGTGGTAAAGACTATGCCCTTCTTTTGTTGCCACTGATACAACAAAGCATAAAAGCACCTGTACCCTGAAGCAAGGCTATCTGGGTTCAAACACCAACTTCCTACTTAGCAGCTGTGACCCTAAGCAAATTTCTTAACCCCCCTAACTCAGGAATCCTAAAAGTCTCTGCCTCACTGAGTTGTTGTGAATTAATAAGATAAAATCTTAGACAAGGGCTCAGCATAAGTACTAAGAAACCGTTAGTTTTTATTATAGTGCCAGGCCAAGTATATTAAACCTTTGCATCAGTAAACATGAGAGGTGGTAGATGAGGAAAATGTGGGATTGATAGACACAGAGGAAGAGTGGCTCTTGGCTGCCAAGAATTACCGACATCCTGCTGGTTATGGAGTAAACAGAGAGCACCTCACAGGCCAGGGCTGTTTAAGACTCATCTTTGTTTCCTGGGGCATGGTAAAGTCCATGACACATGGCAGGTATTTAACAAATGCCTGTTGATTGATGTCATTTCATGGTTTGGGGTATATATATTATACTGTTACATATTATATATTATTGTGTTATTTTATAGTACGATTTTCTTTTTTTTACTGTTGTTTTATGTTTTGTCATAATTAAGCAGATCATTGGACTGCAGAGTGAGGTCTATGCAGTAGACACCTGTAAAGACACGTTGCTGCTACATGGTAAGTCCAAGAACAGTTGTAAAATAAAACATTTCATAGAGCTGAAAAACAGAGTGGCATTTAAAGTGAACCATCAAATTCCTCATCTCACACACTTACGTGTGGCTCCATTTGTGTCCTTGGATTGGTTTCTGCCAGCTGGCTGGCATGAATTTGACCAAGGCTACAGCATCAGGCTGTTCCCCATGAAGGCAAAGATCACAGAGCAGCAACACAGCAGGATCACAGTGTCACCACCTTCTCACTTTTCCACTGCAGGCTTACTATTCCCCACCCATGAGACCCTGATTAGGAACAGAGCTTGGAGACGCACTCCTGGTTACATCCATGAGAGCTGTGGATCCACTTAATGAAGTTTTTGAATGATGAGTCTAAATTGTCACTCCTTGCCTTACCTGTTCTGAGAAGGGGGCTCTTGATTGCAAGGTCAAATTCCCACACCTCTCTACCCCATGTACCCCATGCCCGGATAACAATACAGTGACTTCTCTTTCTTTACCTCTTTTCCCACAATTCCTTCCTTTTTCTTGAATCCCAGCCCATCCTTGAGGCCTGTCCCACCAACTGGAAGACTCTTCCAGTTCTGCCTCTTTCCTGGAGACCTGACTGTATTGCCCATCATTGTCTATGTTCTGCCCAGCAAGAAGACACATCTGGATTTCTGGTGTCGCTTAATGCTAAACTGTTCGAATACCATGCTATGCCAACCTGAATCTCCCCTTGTACCAGGACACTCCCAAGCACCAACAGCAGCCCGATGAGTGACTCTCAGGCCAGGCTCTGGTCCCCTCTTCATTTTCCTACCTCAACACTGACTCTTAATATTGAACTAGAGTAATGCAAATCAAAACTACATTGAGATACCATCTCACGCCAGTTAGAATGGCGATCATTAAAAAATCTGGAGACAACAGATGCTGGAGAGGATGTGGAGAAACAGGAACACTTTTACACTGTTGGTGGTAGTGTAAATTAGTTCAACCATTGTGGAAGACAGTGTGGCGATTCCTCAAGGACCTAGACATAGAAATTCCATTTGACCCAGCAATCCCATTACTGGGTATATATCCAAAGGATTATAAATCGTTCTACTATAAGGACACATGCACACGAATGTTCATTGCAGCACTGTTTACAATAGCAAAGACCTGGAACCAACCCAAATGCCCATCAATGATAGACTGGTCAGGGAAAATGTGGTACATATACACTGTGGAATATTATGCAGCCATCAAAAATGATGAGTTCGTGTCCTTTGTAGGGACATGGATGAACCTGGAAACCATCATTCTCAGCAAACAGACACAAGAACAGAAAATCGAACACCGCATGTTCTCACTCATAGGCGGGTGTTGAACAATGAAAACACACGAACACAAGGAGGGGAGCACTACACACTGGGATCTGTTGGGGGGAAACAGGGGAGGGACAGTGGGCGGTGGGGAGGTGGGGAGAAATAGCATGGGGAGAAATGCCAGATATAGGTGAAGGAGAGGAAGGCAGCAAATCACACTGCCATGTGTGTACCTATGCAACAATTTTGCATGTTCTTCGCATGTACCCCAAAACCTAAAATACAATTTTAAAAAAAGTTAAAAAATAAAATAAAATAAAATAAATAAATAAATAAATATTGAACTAGAGCAACCTCCTGTCTTGACGAATCCTTTGCTAGAGCCCCAGGTATGGAGAACTTCTGAAAGCTCAGAGTCAAAGCTTTAGTCAGAGGCTACTGACTGTGAATTTCATTGCCCAAAATCTTATTGTCCAGGACAGTTTGGCTATTTTCCTTTTTTAGCCATGCTATTTAATAAAAAGGAAATATTGCTGAGATTGACATAGAAAATAATTTTTCAAGCCTATGAATATACTCTCACATATTTACATACTAATCATCTATGACTCAATATTTTTATTGCTTCCAAAATTTTGTTATTATAAACTACTCTGTAATAAATACCTTGTACACGCATATATGCATACATGCCTGTTTATTTCCTCAAGATATACAATTTAAAGTGAAATTGCTGAGTCAAAATCTATGATCCTTTCTAGGGTCTTTGATATATTTGATAAATATGGTCCTTTGGAAAGGTTATACCAGTGAAGAATTCCATCAGAGTGTGTATAAGTCCTAGAATTCTAAAGGTAATAGGAATGTAGGGGATCACCTGCCTAATCTTTTACTTTGAAGGTGAGGATACAAAAATGAAAGATGGCAAGCCATTTATCCAAAGATGGAACTCAAAGTGTAATTTTTGGTGAACGCATTTTTCTTTGTGTTCTAGCACACTGCTATCATTAGAGATAAACCCTTGAATGGTAAATACAAGGATTTAAATGTGGGCAACAGACTCTGTTCCCACCAAATTCCTATTTCTAATTTTTCATATTCCCTATCACATTATAAATGCATGAAATGGAGTTTCAATATTCAGGGACTATATCAAGCTTCAAATTACCAAGAAGGAAATTGCAGTTAGAAAAATGCATGTAGCTTACTTTGTGGTCCTGCCTTCTGGTCTCTTTTAAACCCATCTGTTTTATTGATGACAGGGCTGGGCTCAGAAACCAGATGTGTTTTTCTTCTAGATGCCATTCTTCTAGAGGACAGAATGTCTGACACATGACAAAAGGCAGGAATTTGCTTATTTATATCAGTTGTTAAATGTGGAATAAATCAACAGTATGTCTCTTCTTAAAAATACTTTGGCAGGCTGTAGCTTTTCTTTCTGTTTACAAATCTTTGCTAACATAATTACAGGATTGCTTTCCTTAAATATCTTATCCTGAAGTTAGCTAGCCTATAGCTCTCACGGCAGACCCCAGAATCCTGGTGCTCTTGTGGAAATTGTCACAAACACAGCAGCAGTAGCAAACTGTGGCTTCTCAATTTTGCTCTCAAATAATGGGCTCAAGGCCAGAAGGAATGACTGGATGTAGGAAGTACCTGATGGCCACATAAACATTTGAAGTATCAGGCATTAGAAGAAAGGTAAGTAGGTTGATATCAACTACTGTGCCAGACAGTGTGACTTCAATACAACGGTGAGCAAAGCAGGTATGAGCAGAACTTACAGTGGTAGAGTTTTCTTATTTGGAGTTTTCCAGTTACTTTGCTTAAGTCCAATTTATAAAGAACTTTATCAATTTAGCTCTGGTTTCTTTGCAGTGACAAAGACAACATCCTGAACCTTGAATAAACCCTCAGTGAGGTCTGTGGTGAACGCCTTGCTCTATTGCAGCCTAAAAGCTTGAAGGTATCATGTATGTTCTACTCTTTCAGGAAAAAAGCACACAGGGCTTTAAAAGATCTTCTCCAAAAATTAAAAAAAAAAAGGTCTTCTCCAGGGCACTTCTATATTTTCCCCCGAAGTCTATTCCAGTAAGACCAACAAGATTCCATTCGTTGATGCCAGGCTTGATTTGCATATAATGGAGAATCTCCTTGTGCTTAGAAGGAATCTTAGAGTGTAACAAATTAGCTTATTATACACTGCCAGAAAATCTGTAATTTCAAAATATATTTAGTAGGCCTTAGCTGTTTCATGCTTTTTTAAGTCCTAAAATTTTTTTCTAAATTGATACATAATAATTATACATATTTATGATGTACACGTGATACATTGACACATGTAGATAATGTATAATGATAAGCCCTAAAATTAATTGTAAGTGCTCTCTCTGTTTATTAATTCAATAACCTGTTTTGTTCCACATAATGGCTCTTTAAAGGTGGTTGCAGTCAGGCCAATTAGCAAATGTCATACAGGCTCAGACTTAAGTACTGTATAATCAGACCAAATTACTCCTTGACTCAAATTCAGACAATTTCATTTTGGTTTATCCTTTAAAAAAACTTAAAAAGCGCTTCCCCCATGCCCCCAGAAAATCCATACAAGCACTTGCAACAGGAAGGAGGGTAAGTCTGAAGAGTTTCAGGAGTCTTCTGCCCTTCTTTCCTCCTTTTTAGCCAATCAAGATGCCTGGAAACCCACGATTAAAGAATCACTCTTGGGCATTTTGTTTCTTTTAATGTCTTCTGGTGATTTGCAACTGACAGTAGGAAGAAAAAAATCCCCATTCATTCACTCATTCGTTTGTCTATTTACTCTCTTATTCATTTGTTCTTTTATTCAACAAGTATTATTGGGGGAGGGGACATTTTTGTATACCAGGCACTGTGCTACCTTCCATGACACTCACCTTACTACCTGACATAGCACACAGGCTCCAACTGTCAATAAAGGTGCCAGAGAACCTGAGAGCTCACCCAGCATCAAGCTTTACTAGTAATTTCAGAGGTCGTTGTGAGCCACAGGAAAAGCAGGGACAGGTCTGCTACCCTCAGTGCAGCTCTCCAGGACCTTTCCTGCCATGGATCATGTGTGATCTCCAAGGTGTGTGTGGAGTTAACATCACTTGCACAGAAGAGGGCCACATTACGTATGAAGGTTTTCCATCTTATACGCACAGTTACATAGCATATGTATGTGATGTATTCTAGGGGGTCATGCTCCATCTATTTGTAGATTCCAGGTCTGGTTACCACAAACAATCCTACACAAACAGGTGCATCCTAAACAACATTTAGCTGTTTGCCAAGTCTACCATTAACCTGTTTATAGAAAGATTACAAAGAAGTCCCCTAGTAAGAGAATGGATTGCAAAAACCTGCTGCTTTATCAATTACCTTCCCATTTACCCAATCTGAGCAGGCTCTAAAAGGGAGAGGGTAGGCCGCCAGAGAGCTATAGGCAGAACTTGATGATTTTTGTCCCACATTGACACTGACAAATCAAATTGAAGTCACAGTGTATTTGCACGGAAGTTGAGAGAAAAAAAGAAAGTGTAGTGTCACAATGGAAGGGTATTTTATTACACATTTTCCGTAGCCAAGTCCCCAAAATGCCAAGCATTTCCTTCCATAACTTAGACAACTACCATGGATGCCGCTGCTGCTACAACTTGCTAGTATTTATTGAGTGCTTACTGTGTAGCAGGCACTGTGCTGGGCATTCATATGTAAAATCTCATTTAATTGTCACTTTTCTGAGATGAATACTATTAATCATTTTTTTTTTTTGAAACAGAGTTTTGCTCTTGTTGCCCAGGCTGGAGTGCAATGGCATGCTCTCAGCTCACCGCAACCTCTGTCTCCCAGGTTCAAGTGATTCTCCTGCTTCAGCCTCCCAAGTAGCTGGGATTACAGGTACCCGCCACCACACCCAGCTAATTTTGGAATACTATTAATCTTATGCCATTTGCGAGGAGCTGAGACTTAGTAAAGTTCCATACACCAGTTTAATGAGGAAGCCAACATCCATTCCATCCAGCCAGTCTGAAGCAAAGTCTTGGATCTCCATTACCACCCTCTCCCAATCAGGGTGCAGGACGATTGAATGAGGTGGCTCAAAAGGTTAGGAGGCCTCTCCTAAAGACCCAGAAGCTACAGGAGAGAACCTTCCCTAAGGAATGAGTTCCCTTTTTAGGCCATTCTCTGGGTGGAGCAGTGCCCCAATTCCAGTCCACTGTTCTGGAGAGAGTGCAGGTTAAGGAGTTCAGTAGCACATAGTGCCTGTGAAAGCCCAGACCAGAGATGGCAAATTAAGGTCTTAGAGCAACATCGTGTGGTCTATTTCAGTTAGGAACCTTGATTCGCTTCCAAAAGGTCCCCAGAAATCTTTCATAACATCCTTCGTGCAAGTGTCTCCTGAACCGTAAATTGATCAAGGAGCATCACAATTCTACAGTGTTAGAGGGAACAGACTTCCTAGGGTGGCACCTAGCTGTACTGAGGATCTTCTGAAAAATATTTAGGGCGTGTCTTTGTCCTCTCATGGACACAAAGTGTGTGGTGGCCTCTTTGTACAAATGAGCAAAAATAGAAGCTCCTCTGTATCTATTGCTAAAGTGAGGGGAGTTTCAGATCATCTCTTTGAATTCAGAATACTAGGTATTGAATAAACTCCTATTACCCTGCAAAAGGCCCTTCTGGAGTTATTCTTAAGTTTCAACAAAACAGTATAATTAATAATTTTTTGAAGTAAATGACAATACTTTTCCAGGGTTAATAAGAAAAAAAATTTAATCATATAAATTATATCATTGTATTTTGATTTTTTTTTTCCTCCTGCAGCAGTAGAGGCAATTTTTTAAAGCACCTTCAGAAAGAAAATGGATCTATGCAACCAACACAAAGAACGTTTTGAGGCAACACACATCTGTGGCTACTGAGTGCCTGTTTTGAATTACATTTAAATTGCCTGAAGAGCATTTGGCAAATGCAAAGTTTTAAGTTGGTTTAAGCTTTTCCATGGACAATTTAGGTTTTGTACTGTTATTGTTATATCTATGCTTTTGCATTCAAATCTTTTCAACCAGCATGGAAAAGAGAAAAACATTGTGTTAAAGGCTTTTTAATGACATAGTAACTCCTCTTGACAAACAGTGGATCTGTTCCATTATCTTATCTGCCAAAAAAGAAATATCTTCCAGGAGAATAATATGTGCTTAATCATGAAAGCCTTCAGCTCTGAAAGCTTCAAATGATAGAATCAGCAACAGAAACAAGTACTCCACATCCCCAAATTAGATGTGTTCTTTTGATTATCTTGCAGTAACATCTGTGGTAATAATACTTTCTGGAAACCACTGCTGATATACTCAAATAGCTTTACCAAGTTTGCCTGGCTTGTCATGTCAAAAATCAGTGATTCTCTAAGCATAGGATCACCCCTCTCCTCATCCCTTGCTCGTTGGCTTTGCTGCCCCCACCCCGGAAGCTCCAGGAGGCTCCTGTCTATGACTGAACTATGACTTCATACACAACCATTCCCTAATTTCCGCACTCTCCTTAGAGCTGACCATCCTCCCATGTGCAACGGCCAGTCAGCTCCAGGGAAGTCATCATTGCTTCTGCTGCCTTGAAAATTACAAAATTACAATCAAAAGATAATGTAAATTTACAGAATGTACCTGCTTCATATGGATGTATGGTCCTGCTTGTAGACAATTCTCAACAGGACTTCTCTTATCCCCAAGGCCAGATTACTTTGCAGGTGAGAACTCAGGGTAAAGAGTTCTAAGCTTATCTTACCTGCATGGAAATCAAAGGTAGCACAAATACATGTCTCTCTGGCAATCTCTGATTGTGAACAGGAAATTCTATTAGACTTCGTTAGGAAATAGAACCTACTCCTCCTCTGCATGTGTGGGGTTTTGTACTACGTGTTGTGCATTTATTAAAACATTAATGTTATAATGGTAGAAACATACAATCCACGTAGATCAGCCTCAGGCTTGGTATGTTTGCGAAGGGTGGGTGGCTTATTTTGGGAGAGGGGGTGAGTTGAGAATCTGATGAGAAGAATATCAAAGTATCAAAGGTTTGGGAATCAAATGGGCTCTTGGTTATCAAAATGCTGACAGATATTAAATTTCTGAGAGATATTGAGTTTGTAGGATACTAAAGAAGAGAATGCTAAGAATTTTTCATGTCGCTGCTTTAATACATTTTATTATTTACCCTATTTCACCTCTCCACAAGGGAGAGAACCTATGTTGCACAGCAGAACTAGAAAAAAACACTTATCCTTCCAGAACCACTAAGTAGTTTACTATTCATGGTCCACATTGTCCCCAAGAGACAGTAAAAGCTGTCTTATATCTTAAATGAAATATTATTAGTGCTGGAACAGAATCACATAATTTCGTTCTCACAATGTGATGCTGAATGTCATATGAGAAGTATAGAAATAGAAATAGAAAACCCTAAATAAATGATATAATCTGAAAATAAAATTGTATATACTTTTCCTCCTCCAAAAAAATAACATATTACCAAATTTAGTAATATACATGAGAAGACAGCAGTGTTCTCATGCATGCCTCATTGGTAAGATTAGCTACAGGCAGTTTTGCAGAAAGACAGAACTTTACTGTGAACTCATTATGATAGTATATTAGGTTTCTAAATAGCATAGAGAATTTAGGTTTTAAGTACGTTCATATGTGTTAAAAATGTGTTCACTTAACTGGGGAATTTTTTACTCCTGTGTAGTGCATAGTAAACAGTTCAGTGATGGCAACAGTGGTGGTGATGTTTCGAACAGCTGTGGTACCATATTCATACACTGCTGTTATTGCGCCTATGTTACAACCCAGATACAGAAGGATTCCACCCAAATGTATAGCCATTCAAATGATCTGAAAGACGTTTTTTTGAAAAGGATATTAATGATGCCAATGCCTTTTATATCTGAATTTCGAAAAGCAGAATATAAATGAAACCCATTAGAGAACACTTGGAGAAATTTAGCTGTTGAAAACCTGCCTTAATTGATTGCAAAACAAAGAGACAGCTAATGTATGACTTCAGTATGCATTTATTTTAATAAAGAAAGAGCTAGCAGTTCTAATGATTTTGAAGGAATCTCTGCACATGAGCAGGGTTAGTATGGACAACTGCCAACATTTGTGCCTTTCACCAAATGGACATTTTTAGCAGCACGTTGCCACAATACTTTCAAGGCTCAACTGTATCTATGACATTTTGGTTGTATTTTTCTTGTCTGCCATAGAAGCTGATCACAGAATCCTCAAGTCACTAGTTAATGGTAAATTTGATAAGAATGCTAAAATTATCTGGGTAAACTGTATTGTGGCCTAATTATTTTAATAATTGGAATTGAACGAATATGTGTGAATATAAACAACTGTGCTCAGCACAGTTGTGGGTAACCCCTCAAGATGGATGAACTCAGGAGCTGTATAGACGTGGGCATGCTTATTCCGCAGATCGCACTAAGCAATCAGGAGCCCTGCTGAGCTGCACGTGGCTCATCAACTTCAAGGTTCTGACTCATACCAATTGCCTTTGCTCCAGAATCTCAATATTAGTATTTTAAATGTCAATTTTAAAATTGATTTTAGTATTAAAATCAATGTAACACATTTCCTTGGTATATTTTTCTGACTAAAGATAGCTCTTCTCAATAAAACTTGGTTCCCTCTTATAGGAGAGCTACCTTAAAAAATGCTGTAGGGCAGATTGTAACACTGCCTCCTGTCTTTCTAGCATTCCCCACAACTGAAAAATTGGATTATTGTAAGGTCGTGTCAAATCACCCCAGATGTATTTACCACCATCACTGGGGGTGTGGCAGAGGAAGGAGAGACCTCACCCAGAAACAAACATTCACCACAACTCAGGATGTTCCTGAAGCAAGCGGAGCCTTTGCAGCAAAGTCACCGTCATCTGAAGAAGGCCAAGGATAAACATGAACTGAAAGGTAAAACGCCAACAACATTTCTTTCCTTGGCCCGGAAGGATTTTTAGATAACAACTCAATGAATTCTTCTTCTACTGCTATTTAATTTTGTTGTCCACAACAAACTAGGCCAACTGTGGAGATGGGGTGGGGGTATGATCTAGTTTATCCTCTTTGTTACATTACACTCACACAGGGACGTCATCACAGTTGAAAGTGACATTCTACTCTGGCTCCAGAAGTCATAGTAAAAAGTGAATCTTGGAACTTGTGATAAAGAAGGAACATATCTTTAGAGGAGAAATCTAATAGCATCTTCTCTCCACGGGACAGGTAGTCAATCAAACAGTATCTAAATCCAGTACGGAGAGAGAGAGAGAAAGGAGACATACTCTAAACCCGCTCCGTGTGATTGAATTCCATGGCCTATCCTATTTTGTTAGATAGGCTCTTGAAGAAAGATTGAGTTAAGCCTGAAGACAGGTGTTGCACATTGTATTATTTTTTGTACTTTCTTACATTATACATACAATACTATGAATTATATAATGATATATTATTACAAATACATATTATATATACTAAGGAAGATTAGATAGATGGCATTATATATATATTCTTTCATCTTCTGTTTCATCTTTCATCTTTGTCAATGTGTAGTTTAGATAAAATTAAACGTGTAAACTGGATGAGTCAGCTGTCTTTTATTCTTCCTTAATTATGCTATGATGAATCAATATGAAAGAGGATCAAGAAATTTATTTTCAGTCTTGAATAACTACAAAATTAAACAGAGTGAGAGGTGGCTTTCTAATCTGGTATAATAACCCTACTAAGAACAGCTTTATTAGAACAGCCTCATGATTGTCCTCAGGGAAATGTCTGAAACAGTGAACAATTCAGAAAGGGGAAGGAGCCCAATAACAAAAAAGGTTTTCTCTCAAGACTGGTTACTGAGTAAGAGGGGGAGAGTAACTAGTGTTTGTTATCTCTAAGATATAGATGCTCATGTGAGTACTGAGATCACTCAATAATCAGCCAAAGAAGAAACATGCTCCCATGTCCCAATTTCAAATTCTTTTTTTTTTTTTCAAAGTGGACAGAGTTAGTGGCCATAACTGGGTCTCATCCCGCCCCTTCCCCTGGACATATGCTAGGTTAATCCTGGCTATTTGGCCCAAGGTGTATCTAGCACAGATGGAAGGAAGTGAGAATTTATCTCTGGGAGTGAAAGTTGGTTCTAAGGAAGAAATATTTATCTTCCAGGTGGGCAAAGATCTAAGAGGGAGTCCTTATCTTGGCTCATATCTGATGTGGTCAGGGATATGAAAATATGAAACAAGCACCTATACAACCGTGCTCCAGGAAGGAGTTTCCTCTGATCAAAAGGAGACAGCTCCAACATACAAGTGTGTCTACAGAAGCTACCCGGTTATGGAAATCCAAGGCTAATTTATTGCAAGTCAATAATTAAACTAATTGTTACCTTGTTTAGACACTAATCAAGATCTCACCACAGACTAGCGGTCTCTTGTGCGTGTTTACTACTATATTGTATGTATTATTTGTAGGTCTGTTCCCCACCCTGACTTTTTTTTTTCTTTTTGAGACGGAGTTTCGCTCTTGTTACCCAGGCTGGAGTGCAATGGCGCGATCTCGGCTCACCACAACCTCCGGCTCCCGGGTTCAGGCAATTCTCCTGCCTCAGCCTCCTGAGTAGCTGGGACTACAGGCACGCGCCACCATGCCCAGCTAATTTTTTGTATTTTTAGTAGAGACGGGGTTTCACCATGTTGACCAGGATGGTCTCGATCTCTTGACCTCGTTATCCACCCACCTCAGCCTCCCAAAGTGCTGGGATTACAGGCTTGAGCCACCGCGCCCGGCCCCCACTCTGACTTTGAGCACGCTTCGTGGAGAAACTGCCTCCCATATACTGTGGCTCACGCTCCCCTGCCCTCCAGTGGATTTGGCCAATAGGAGGCATCAGCAACAGATGAGAGGGCAAGAGAAAAGAAAGGTGGGTATATTTCTCTCCCTTCTCCCCTCCTTGTATTGGCGCCCCATGCTGGCAGGGGCTGTCTTCTTTATTAGTACATCTCCTACCAGACTATCCCTCCCTGGTTCCAGTCTCATAAACTCTGCTGAAACTCAATCTTCCCTTTGGCCTTTCAGGCCTAGGAGTATGAACAGCTGTCTGTTCAGCTCATTGCCCTTAACCATGCCCACAACTCTGTAAATGATGCCTCCACTAAACTATCTTCCCTTAAGTCCTTTTGTTCCTTGCTGTAACCTTAATGGATACACAAAGCTTCATCTGCAACTTCCATGCTGGCTTTCAGAGCTTCACATCCACCTGAGACCCTGTTCTTGTGGTCAAACACATATATTTGTTACACATTTAGTAGGGTTTACATGTGCAGCAGTTAACAAGACAGACTTTGCCTATCAAGAACTTACAGTCTTGTTCTGAATATGTGTAAGTAAAGAGGTCATCATAACAACAGCTGAACCATACATTAGGGCTGTGTGACTCTGTGCTAGGTATTTCTTACTGGATGTCACCCTGGCCTGGATCTTCACATCCAACATTTAGCATTCTGAACTCACTCCCCTAAGCCCATTCTCTATTACCTTTTTTTTTTTTTTTTTTTTTTAAACGGAGTTTCGCTCTTGTTACCCAGGCTGGAGTGCAATGGCGCGATCTCGGCTCACCGCAACCTCCACCTCCTCAGTTCAGGCAATTCTCCTGCCTCAGCCTCCAGAGTAGCTGGGATTACAGGCACGCGCCACCATGCCCAGCTAATTTTTTGTATTTTTAGTAGAGACGGGGTTTCACCATGTTGACCAGGATGGTCTCGATCACTTGACCTCGTGATCCACCCGCCTCGGCCTCCCAAAGTGCTGGGATTACAGGCGTGAGCCACCGCGCCCGGCTCTATTACCCATCTTTGTTGATGACACCAACATACCATCTACCCATCTGTCCAGGTTAGAACCTGTGGAGTCATCCTACATGCCTCTGACTTTCTTTATTGGTGTGATAAAAAATTTATAAATTTGTAGCCTCAATTCCTCTGTCATATTCTCCTCATTCTCAGCATTCCTTTCCTAGTCCAGATATCCACAGCTTTCCTCTCCCAATCTCAAATCCTGCTCCCTTGAATTCTTCGCCGGCTCTGCCATCCTGTCAATTATTGACAACATGTATATCTGATTGTAATTCTATTCTGGCCACAGCTTTTTTGGCCCCTTCACAGATGAATTAAAAATGTGTACTCCTTTGTATGTCTGACAAGGCCTTTAATGATCTGGCCCCTACCTGCCTATCCAGCCTTGTTTCATCCAAGCTACTCAACTACCACCTGACTTCCAGCAGTGCTAAAGTAATTATGGTTCCCCAAACATTCCATACGCTCTCCTGTCATGTCCACTGACAACATTCTATTTATCTTTCATGTCTTCCTCAAATGCAGCCATTTCTGTGAAGTCCTTTCTTTCTATGTTCTACAGGCGACTGTAATTCTCCTATTACATTTAATAAGCTTCTTTCATACCTGTGCTCTTATCATAATTATTTGTTCGGACATCCATCTCCTCCTAAGGCTACTAATTCCTTAACTGCAGAAACTATGTATTTTCTTCCATGAATCTAAGACATGGGCATTGAGTAAATACCATTTGAGAAATGAAAAAGCTTTACAATTTTCAAATCATGTTGGTACCGTTTGTCTCATTTAACCCTCCCTGGAAGTGGCAGCTGTAACTGGTTAATGAGGACTTACCTGGAGCCAAATTGTCAGTAAGCCTCAGCATATGAAGTGTAACTTGACCACACAACTCTAGAGCCCCTGTCTAACTTTATGGCCTTGCTGAAGTTACTAATTGTCCTTGAACCGTAGATTCTTGATATGTAAACTAATAGTGATAATAATAGTAACTATCTCAAAAGCTATTGTGAAATTTAATGAGAAAATGTATACTTAGCACAGTAGCTGGCATATGGTATCTGCAAATGTTACCTCTTTCTATCCCTTCTTTCGCAACCCTGCCACTGCTAAAATATCCCTTGTAACAAAGGCCAGAAGATGCAGAGACCCATAGCCATGTAGTTAATTTATGCAGCCAAATTATAGTGCCTTAATTTCTCCGATTTTCATACATATGTAACTATTAGAGTGTCAGCAGTATTTTTTAACCTGTCCTGAGCAAGAGTCCTGCCTCCTTCATCTGGCATGAATCTGCTACATGGAGAGGGAAAAACAGTGGTAGAAAGTTAAGAAGCAGATGGCATAAAAGGGAAATGAGTTGCCAGTCCTCCTAATCTTCCTTTTAAATAAGAAGGGCTCAGTAAAGTAAATAATGCATTTACCTTGCAGCTTAAAGGCATCTCTCTGCAATTCCTACTGTCAGAACAGGGAAATGTGGTTACTGGTAGAGCACCAGATTGGCCCACTGAATTCGGATTGCACAGGCCTGTGCACTCTCATTTTATGTAAGTCACCTTTTTTTTCCCAATTGTCAACTTGTATTACAGCTATTTTTAGCACCTCTAACAATTGCAGGAAAACCTCTTTGTTGAAGAAGCAAACACAATATGAAAAATGAGGCTTTTTCTTGAAAATTTGCATTAGGATAGTGTGCAATTAGAAACTTTATTACCACAGCTTTTGTATATCTTCTTCAAACATACATTAAGAATTTATTTAAACTTTTAGAGCAACTTTCCATTTTTCTTTGTCAATATAAATGTCTCTATTACACTTACAGATAATGATCTTTAGGAGGTAGTGAAGGAGGTGATAATAACGTCTGACATTTAGCTGATGGGTTTCCATTAAACATGCTATTAGAGTGAGAAGAGATGGTTCAAAGGATGAGTAATGGGCCACAAAGCCTTTCACCTGTGTGTCAGCGGGTCCAGCATCTCAGTTAGCAAGGCCTGACCGCATGACTATTTTTCAGTAATTCAAAGGCATAATTCTTTTAGGGTTTCCTGCAGAATACACCATTCTCCAAATGGTCACTCAGAGGACAGAGCACTAGATTAGGAGTTTTAAGACCTGAATTCTACTCTCAATAATCACTACCTTATTTCCATATCATTTAACTTCTCAAGGGCCTCAATTTCCTCATCTGTCAAAAGAACGCACAATTTAAAAAAAAATCTTTCATGGTTTTGATGTTCTTCAGACTTTTGAGTAGATCCAGATTTTTATCTGGTATTTTTGTTGTTGTTGTTCTACCTAAAAGATTTTCTTTATATCTTTTTTAAATCTACATATCTTACAAAAGCAAGTGCTTTGAAAAGTATTAATTGCTATACAAATTCTAATCCTGTCATCCCAGAGCAAAATGATTCTGACCTCCTGTCATCCCAGAGCAAAATGATTCTGATGTGCTCCACTAGTCCTTAAGGTCTTTGAGCACCTGAGCTGTGTCTCACGGGTTGTGTCAACCACATTCCTGAATGCATACCTGGAACCCACTTTAGCTAGTTTATGCAAAGTGCATTGAGTAAGGAGTACATCTGGCTCAAAAGTGTTGGGAGGGCAGAAAAGCAGACATGAGGCTGAGTTTCTGGGAATAATCTACCTACCTGTGGCACCAAGGTGACTGCTGCCTCTCCTATAGTCCAGTAGAGATGGGAGCATCAGGGTCTGGGTACATGTCACCTCAGCCACATTTACATGCACAGCTCATATGCCTCACATTCTGCTTCTCCTCACTGGGACGCCTCTTTTTTTATTCTAGATTGACAAATAACAATTATACATATATTTCTAGGGTTCGATGTGATGTTATGATTTATGTATACATTGTGGAATGATTAAATCAAGCTTATTAACATGTATATCAACTCATTTATGTATCATTTTTTGTAGTGAGGACGTCACGCTTGTAATCCCAGAACTTTGGGAGGCCGAGGCAGGTGTATTGCTTGAGCTCTGGAGTTGGAAACCAGCCTGGGAAAAATGGTGAAATCCCATCTTTACAAAAGTTACAGAAATTAGCCAGGCATGGTGGTTCACACCTGTAGTCCCAGCTACTTAGAGGTCAGAAGATCCTTCCCTGAGCCCAGGAGGTCAAAGCTGCAGTAAGGTGAGATCACGCACTTTACTCCAGCCTGGCCAACAGAGTGAGACACTGTCTCAAAAATCAAACAAAAAACAACAACAAAACCCCTATTCTTTCAGCAACTTTGAAATATACGATACATGATTATTAACTCAAGTTACCGAGGTGCAATAAATCTAAAACTGATTCCTCCTGTCTAACTGAAACTTTGCATCCTCTGACCAACATTTCTCAGATCATAACCCTGGCAGCCACCATTATACTTTCTACTTCTACAAGTTTGACATTCTTAGCATCTACATATAAATGAGATCATGCAATATTTTTCTTTCTTTGCCTGACTTCTTTCACTTAGCATAATGTTCTTCAGGTTCATCCATGTTATCAAAAATGACAGAACTTCCTTCTTTTCTAAGGCTGAATAGTATTCTATTGGGTACACATGCCACATTTTCTTTATCCATTCATCTGTTGATGGACACTTAGGTTGCTTCCTTATCCTGGCTGTGGTCAACAGTGCTGCAGTGAAAATGGGAGTGGAAATATCTCTTTGATGTACTGAATTCAATTTCTTTGTATACATACCCAAAAATGGGATTGCTAGACTACACGGTAGTTTTTAGTTTTTGAGTAAGCTCCAGACTGTTTTCCATAATGGCTGTACTAATTTGTATTTCCACCAAGAGTGTCCTTTTCTCTACATCCTTGCGACCACTTTTTATATTTCATTATTTTGATAATGACCATCCTAACAGGTGTAAGCTAGTATCTCACTGTGATTTTAATTTGCATTTACCTGTTAGTGATGTTGATCATATTTTGTATATCTCTTGGCTGTTTGTAAGTCTTCTTTTGAGAAATGTTTATTCAGGTTTTTTGTTCACTTTTAAATTAGGTTTAAATGTTTTCTTGCTATTGAGTTGTTTGAGTGAGTTCCTTATGTATTTTGGATATTAACCCTTTATCAGATGTATGGATAAAAACGTTGTTCCTGGCCGGGAGCGGTGGCTCACGCCTGTAATCCCAGCACTCTGGGAGGCCGAGGCGGGTGGATCACGAGGTCAAGAGATCGAGACCATCCTGGTCAACATGGTGAAACCCCGTCTCTACTAATACAAAAAATTAGCTGGGCATAGTGGCACATGCCTGTAATCCCAGCTACTCAGGAGGCTGAGGCAGGAGAATTGCCTGAACCCGGGAGCCGGAGGTTGCGGTGAGCCAAGATCGCGCCATTGCACTCCAGCCTGGGTAACGAGCAAAACTCCATCACAAAAAAAAAAAAAAAAGAAGTTGTTCCTGATCTTAAAGAAAAAAGTATTTTCTAAGTAAATATCTGTTTGCAAACGTTTCCATCCTGTGTTTTACAGTTTCAGTTCTTACACAAATTGATAAATGTGATTCACCATATTAATAGAAGAAATGACAAAAAAAAAAGATCATTTCAATAGATGCAGAAAAAAAATTGACAAAATTTAACATCCTTTCATGATAAAACCTCAATGTATTAGGTAAGAAGGAATGTTTCTCAACACAATAGAGGCCATATATGACAAGTTCACAGGCTAACATCATACTCAATGGTGAAAAGTAAATACCTTTTTCTTTAAAATCAGGACCAAGACTAGGATTCCCACTTTCATCACTTCTATTCAACATAGTACTGGAAGTCCTAGTCAGAGAAACTATGCAAGCAAAAGAAATAAAATGCACCCATATAGGAAAAGAAACAGTGAAATTATCTCTATTTGCTGACAACATAATCTTACATATAGAAAACTCTGAGATTCCGACGTTAGAACGGTTAGTAATTGATAAATGAATTCAGTAAAGTTGCAGGATATAAAATCAACATACAAAAATTAGTTGCATTTCTATACACAATGAACTATCCAAAAAAGAATTAAGAAAACAGTTCCATTTATGACAGCACCAAAGAAAGACAATACCGAGAAATAAAGTTAACCAAGGAAGTGAAAGATCTAATCCTGAAAACTACAGAAAATTGATGAAAGAAATTAAAGACAACACATATAAATGGAAAGATATCCAGTATTCAAGGACGGGCAGAAATCCTATTGTTTAAATATCTATATCACCCAAAGTGATCTACAGATTCAATGCTATCCCTATCAAAATTCCAATGTCTTTCTTCACAGATTTAGAAAAATAATCCTGAAATTTGTATAGAACTACAAGGGACCCAAATAGCCAAAGCAATTTTGAGCAAAACGAACAAAGGTAGAGTCATCACATTCCTCAATTTCAAAATATATTACAAAGCTATAGTAATTAAAACAGCATGGTAGGCCGGGCACCGTGGCTCAAGCCTGTAATCCCAGCACTCTGGGAGGCCGAGGCTGGTGGATCACGAGGTCAAGTGATCGAGACCATCCTGGTCAACATGGTGAAACCCCGTCTCTACTAAAAATACAAAAAATTAGCTGGGCATAGTGGCACGTGCCTGTAATCCCAGCTACTCAGGAGGCTGAGGCAGGAGAATTGCCTGAACCCAGGAGGTGGAGGTTGCAGTGAGCCGAGATCACGCCATTGCACTCCAGCCTGGGTAACAAGAGCGAAACTCCGTCTCAAAAAAATAAAAAATAAAACAGCATGGTACTGGCATAAACACAGACACATCAACCAATGGAGCAAGATATAGAACCCAGAAATAAACCTACACATTTATAGCTGATTTATTTTGACAAAGGTGTCAAGAGCCAAAAAGGGACATGGATAATGTCTTCAATAAATGATGTTAGGAAACTGGATATCCACATAAAGAAGAATAAAATTGTAACCTTATCTCACTCATATACTTTTCAAGTCAAAGTCCTGTGTATTATATGTGCTTGTTGAAAAATAAATCATAACCTTTGTCTTAGTTCATGCTGCTATAACAAGAACATCATAGACTTGATGGCTTAAAGAAAAAAACATTAATTTCTCACAGTTTTGGAGACTAGAAGTCTGAGATCAGGGTGCTGGCAGGGTCAGGTTCTAGTAAGGACCCTCATCCTGATTTTCTCACATGGCAGGAGAGAGAGAGAGAGAGAGAGATGGGGATAGAAATAGCAAGCTCTCTTATGTTTCAAATCTCTCTCTATCTCTCTCTTTTTAAAAACAATTTTTAGAGACGGGGGTCTCTGTCACCCAGGCTGGCATGCAGTTTCACAATCACAGCTTACTACGACTTTCACCACCTGGGTTCAAGTGATCCTCCCACCACAGCCACCTTAGTAGCTGGGACTATGGATGCATGTCACCATGCCCAGATAATTTTTTTACATTTTTTTATAGAGATATGGTCTTGCTATGTTGCTCAGGCTGGTTTCAAACTCCTGGCCTCAAGAAATTCTCCCACCTCAACCTCCCAAAGTGCTAGGATTACAGGTGTGAGCTACCATGCCCGGTCACATGTCTTTCCTTATAAGGGTACCAAGCTCCTCATGGGGAGTCCAACTTCATGACTTTATTACCCCTCAAATGCCCCATCTTCAAATATCACATTGGGAATTAGGGTTTCAACATATGAATTTTTGAAGGGATAAAACCCCTGTAATATCATGGACACTCAAGGATATTTCTCAGACTCAATTTAATATAATTAAAGAATATGTAAATGCAATCAGGCAACAGATAGTGATTGGGTATCTACTGTGTGCAAGCAACATCCTATCCATGTGAGAAACCTGAATTACCAGAATAACAATCCAGCACAAAAACACTTGCCCTGTCTGAAACCTTCCATATTTCTCCATGTTTCCAAGCTTTTGCACAGGCTCTTCCCCCTGTGGAGTGGGGAAAGATGATCTTGGCTTATTGTGATACTTATTCAGTATCACAAGTTGATCCCCCCATCAACTCCCAAAGATGAATCTCTTTGGCCCTTTAAAGCACAAACTAAGCTTCACTGCTTTGGGAAAACTTCTGTATCTGTTAGAATCTTTTAACTACATGTAACAGAAAAATAGAAAGTGGCTTAAACAAAAAAGGTGTGTTATCTTATATAACAATAACAGCAAAAGACACAGAGATAGAAAAGAAGGTCCCAGGTTTGTGCTTCAGCAATGCAATCATGCCAAGAAGGACCCAACAGCTTCCCCCGTTTCTGCTCTTCCGTCCTCACTCTGTTAGGGTTCATCCTCCGGCTTGTCCTTTCATGATCACAGCATGGATACGACACACGTTTTCACACAATTGTAGTCAAAGTCAGGAAGGGAGGTGTCTCCTGGCTTGTCTCCTTCTATCCAGAGATAAACCTTTACTGAGTTCTGTCTGAAGAATTACTTTTAGGTCTCCTTTCCCAGGATTGTGTTACAGGCCCACACATAAACCAATGACTGATCAGGGGAAGGGAAGCACAGTGATTGGCTTAGACTTGCAAACATTCATTTTCTGGCCCTGGAAGAGGAGAAGAGTGAATACTAACACTAAATCAAGGTGTCTCTTGCAGCAAGAAAGAAGGAGAGAGGAGTAGGTCACCCCTGGCATCAGCCTACACCCTCTCAATCACAACCATCACACCCTCCTGAGCTGTGGGAGGTGGCCCACCTCAGTGCTCTCACAGCAACCCATAATTAGGGTAATTGCAGCACTTAGCACGTTGTCAACTCACTTCTCAGCTCTGCCTCTCAACGAGTTCCTCTAGACCACAGGCTCTCTGTTATTCATCTGCCTCTCTAGGCTTAACTCAGTGTTCACCACATTGAATGCACCCAGCAAATATTGGCTGAACTTGAATAAGTTAAATTACGTGGGTCATGATTCCATCCATGTAAATAGTTATTAGCTATTTAGAAGAGTTATTATTGAATTATCTAACTAGATCACACTTAGAAGTATTATGTGAAAATATTTTGCACAATTAAATGTAGTTATTTCAAAGTGCCAGAACAGCAACTGGTAAGGTAGACATGCACAAGCAAACTTACAACGGTCTTGATATCCTGATCCTGTGAAGTAGCTCATCTTTGTAGTTAACTATTTCATTTTCACTCCTTTCATTTATATTGTCTCTTCTTAAATGCAAACATAAGTGACGTAACTTGACTGAATGAAAACCATTCTGAATTAAGTTCAGAACCACGTAAACAGTCATACTAAGTTTGTGTTCCAATAGGCGGGGCAACATGAAAGGTAAAACAAACATTTTATGACATTTATTCAGTACATTTTAGACTTCCACTTACTGCTAAAATAGAGAAACCAGGACTGGCCTTATCCTCCACCTGAAACAGTCAAAAAACAACAACAACAAAATGACATAATGGCTCACAAGACACTAAGTGGACAACAGAGGCCACAGGTATTCAGCCAGGTACAGATTGGGGTGCACAAATAAGGAAACTACCAGAGGCTGGAGGAAAAAACACACAAAACATTAGAGGTAATGGTGCCCAGGGTTCCCACCAGCCACTATGGAAAACCTCATGATTCACGAAACATCAGGTAGAGTACCCAGAAGAATCTTGCCTCAGCATTAGGGAAAAAATCCCTAAACGTAGCATAGCTCCAGTCTTGCTCAACAACATGGAGATCAAGACCTGAAAGTCTCAAAGTATTTTCAGGTAACTTAACTGTGTCCCAGAAAAAAATAAAAGAGCAAGAATATTGATAGGAGTAGAAAAAAAACTAGCACCCAAAAAGGTAAAATTCATAATATTACGCACCTAATAAAAAAAATACCAGGCACACAAAGAAGCAGGAAAATATGACTCATAGTTAAGAAGATAAATCAACCAATTGAAATCAACCTAAGATGGGCACAAATATTAGAATTAGGAGGCAAGATGTCAAAGAATCATTATAAATGCATTTTACATGCTCAAAATGTTAGAGAATGCTATATATTTTTTGAAAGACCCATATCAAACTTGGAGAGATAGGAAGTATAATGTCTGAGGCAAAAATTATACTGGATATGATTAAAAGCAAATTAGACCTTGCAGAAGAAAATATTATAAACTTGAAGACAGCAATAAAAACTATCCAAAATAAAACGCAGAAAGAAAACAGAATTTTTAAAATGATTAAGAACATCAGTGAGCTGTGGGACTACTTCAAGTGGCCTAATGTAGCTGGAGTCACTGAAGGGTGAAGGGGGTAAGGACAGAAAAAATATTTCAATAAATAGTGGCTCAAATTTTTTCCACATTTGATGAAAACTATGAACCCTCAGATCTAAGAATCTCAAAGATCATTAAGCACAACAAACATGAGAAAACTAATTAAGTCACTTCAATAATTAATTTGCTCCAGGCCAGGTGTGGTGGCTCACTCCTGTAATCCCAGCACTTTGGGAGACTGAGGCGGGCACATCACTTGAGGTCAGTAGTTTGAGACCAGCTTGGCCAACATGGTGAAATTCCACCTCCACTAAATATACAAAAATTAGCTAGACATGGTTGCAGGCACCTGTAATCCCAGCTACTCAGGAGGCTGAGGCAAGAGAATCTCTTGAACCAGGGAAGGAGGAGGTTTCAGTGAGCCAAGATCATGCCATTGCACTCCAGCCTGGGCAACAGAGTGAGACTCCATCTCAAAAAAAACAATAATAATAATTTGCTCCAAACCAATGACAAAGAGAACATCCTAAAAACAGCCAGAGGACACATACAAAGATAAGTTATGTAAAGGGCAACAAGGATGACAGCTGATTTCTCATCAGAAACAATGTCAGTAGCCAGAATATAGGGGCAGCGCTTTAAAATACTGGAAAGGAAACCTATTAATTCTGTTTCTTTCAAAAACGAAATTTAAAAAAAGACATTTCAGATATGCAAAAGCTGGGAGAACTGTGACCAGCAGAGCCACACTGTAAGAAATGTTATAGGAAATCCTTTTAGGCAGAACCAAAAGAATACCAGCTAGAAATCTGTATCTACACAAAAGACTGAAGAACATGGAAAAATATGCAAGATTTTTTTATGATTTAAATCTCTTTTAAGAATAATTGACTGTTTATATAACTGTATTAACAATGTAATATAAGCTTTATGACACATAGGAAAGGAAAATGTATGAATAAATAGCACAAAAGTGGGGAAGGGAGAAATTAAAGTATAATATTTTATTAGTCCATTTTCCTGCTAATAAAGACACAAAACCCAAGACTGGGTAATTTATAAAGAAAACGAGGGCTGGGCTCATGCCTGTAATCCCAATACTTTGGGACGCCAAGGTGGGTAGATCACCTGAGGTCAGGAGTTTGAGGCCAGCCTGACCAACATGGTGAAACCTGTTTCTACTAAAAATACAAAAAATTAGCCAGGCATGGTGGCTCATTACTGTAATCCTAGCTGTTCAGGAGGCTGAGACAGGAGAATCACTTGAACATGGGAGCAGAGGTTGCAGTGAGCCAGGCATGTCTTACATGGCACCAGGCAAGAGAAAGAATGAGAACCCAGTGAAAGGGGTTTCACCTTATAAAACCATCAGATCTCATGAGACTTATTCAGTATCACAAGAACAGTATGGGGGAAAAAAACCACCCCTGTGATTCAATTATCTCCCCCCAGGTCCTTCCCACAATACTTAGGAATTATGGGAGCTATAATTCAAGATGAGATTTGGATGGGGACATCAGCCAAACCATATCAACTGTCCTGAAGCTCTTATACTAGATGTAGGGTGACTAACTGCCCCCATAAACTTGGACTAAGGAGTTTTCTATGAAACCAGACTTTGAGTATTAAATTAAGACAATCCCAGGAAAACTGAGCTCATTTAGTCACCTTAACACATCAAGTGGTGTGCTATCACTTGAGGGTACACT
Organism: Aotus nancymaae; assembly: GCF_030222135.1. NCBI lineage: Eukaryota > Metazoa > Chordata > Mammalia > Primates > Aotidae > Aotus > Aotus nancymaae. Next base: position 10,042,527 of record NW_026988450.1, on the reverse strand, counting down.
GCAATAGCTAAACTGACATTGACGAAGCCACTCAACTGCTCCGTGCCTTGGTTTAGGCACAATAATGGTTCCTTATTAGTGTTATGGCAAGAATTTAATAATATGATGTATGTGGCCGGGCGCAGTGGCTCACCCTGTAATCCCAGTACTTTGGGAGGCCAAGGTGGATGGATCATTTAAGGTCCAGAGTTCAAGACCAGCCTGGCCAACATGGTGAAACTCATCTCTACTAAAAATACAAAAATTAGCCAGACAGTAGTGGCGCATGCTGGTAATCCCAGCTACTCGGGAGGCTGAGGTAGGAGAATCGCTTGAACCAGGGAGGCAGAGGTTGCGGTGAGCTGAGATCACACCACTGCACTCCAGTCTGGGTGACAAAGTGAGACCCTGTCCCCCACCACCCACGAAACAGATGTATGTAATATGTATGGTACATACTAGGGATTAATAAACAGCAGCTTTATCGTGATCTAAGTTCACTTTAGGAAAAAAATCAAAGTTACATGGTAGAGAGTGAATAAAAGAAAACATGACTGGAAGTAGAGAGATAATTTAGTTGGCAAGTACAGTAAATAGAGCAGAGATTACAGGGACCAGAACCAAAGACGTGACAGTGGGTATACAGGTAAATGGAAAGACTCAAGACAGTAGAATTCACAGTGTTTATGAGTGACTTCTTCCAATAGATGTCCATGGAACACCTGCTATGCTCTGTGCTCCAGCACTGTGCTGGGAACTGAGAGCACACATCTGGATCCTCAACACTAATGTCCTCAACACTAAATCTGTGTTTAGAACATATTCCACATTTCCATTTTCACCCTGAAATTCCAATATGTGTTAGTTTATAGACTCACCCAGTGAGCAACTTTTCTCCCCTGTGCATTGAAATTGTTTTAATGTCAAGAGAAAGAAAGAACTTTTGAGTCAAAACATGACAAAATTTTGCTCTTTAGACCTAGTCAGAAAGACCCATATGAAGCATTCATCTTAGCAATTCTTCTCTTAGTTTATCTGATAAAGTTGTTTTAGATTTTAGATATTTATAAAAGCATATGAGAGCACTATCTGATTTTGTTTGTGAAGACAGTTTTTTTATATCAGGAGAGACTACCATTAAAGATGGAAGATTTTGATTCATAGCTTTTAAATTGTATTTTGTTAAATTTTAAGAAATATACACTGTGATGCTCTCCTATTGTTCTGATACTTCATAAAATTTGTCTGGGCTGCATGAAATACAAATTTGGCTCGCAGAGCTCTTCCTGGCTGAATTAAGGTTAAAATGAATATTCCTTCTGTGTAGGGTATTTCCTTTGGCATTTTGAAAAACAGCTGACGATTCAAGAAATATAAAGATGAGTCTTACACTATAAAAAGTATTCTATTTTATATGGGGTTTTTCTTTAGCCTAGTTGGGTTTTGCTTTGTTTTTGTTTTTGTTTTTTAATAAAAATGTTTCATTTTATTCTTAAAATGGAGAAATGCAGATGACCAAAAGCATATGAAACACATGATTCCATTTATTTAATTATTTATTTATTTATTTATTTTTGAGATGGAGTTTCGCTCTTGTTACCCAGGCTGGAGTGCAATGGTGCGATCTCGGCTCACCGCAACCTCTGCCTCCCGGGTTCAGGCAATTCTCCTGCCTCAGCCTCCTGAGTAGCTGGGATTACAGGCATGCGCCACCATGCCCAGCTAATTTTTTGTATTTTTAGTAGAGACGGGGTTTCACCATGTTAACCAGGATGGTCTCGATCTCTTGACCTCGTGATCCACCCGCCTCGGCCTCCCAAAGTGCTGGGATTGCAGGTGTGAGCCACCACGCCCGGCCCTCCATTTATTTTAAATTCAAGATTACTATATAACCTCTTAAGTACTCAGTAGTTGAATGTGAAAATCCAACCTGCCATTTATACTTAATTTTTAGAAATAAGTGAAAATCAACATACTTTCTATGGACTTGATATCATACTTGGAAGTTCCAGAAAGCTACCCTCCTTTTCCTATAACCTTAATTTGTTTATATATATTTTTTATTTTACTTTAGGTTCTGGGGTACATGTGTAGGTCATGCAGGGTTGCTGCATAGGTGCATACATAACCAAGTGGTTTGCTGCCTCTATTCCCCCTTCGTCTATATCCGGCATTTCTCCCTGTGTTATCCCTACCCATCTTCTCCACCCCCGACTGTCCCTCCCCTAGACCCCTCCCAACTTCCCCTAGTGTGTGATGCTCCTCTCCCTCAGTCCACGTGTTCTTACTGTTCAACACTGGCCTATGAGTGAGAATATGTGGTTTTTTTATATTTTTAGAAAGTCCAACAGATCTGTCTACTTTTTAAAATTTCTGTTACTGGAATACAATACTTCTTATAAGTAATATTTAAAAATTAACAGACAACTAAAATTCCTGAAGACTGTCAAATAATGCTGAAGGAATTCTCACTTAAACTTTTTTTATTTTTGAGGGAAATAAATGCAATCTGAAGTATTTTGGACAAAACTACTGGTCGTTCACAGCAAAAGAGGAAGGAAGTGGTAAGGAAAGCACAGAGTGGTAGTTTATTTGACAAAATAAAGTGTTTAGATTTAAAACCATGCACACAGTTTATTTCATTTTCTATCATATATTCTATCTTAAAGAAAGAAAATTTTATGGACATATAAGAAAATCAAATCTTCACAGAAAGGAAGAATATATAAAATCAGTTCTTAAATTGAACAGAATGACAGATTAGTCATCATATTTATATTTATTGTGTATTTACCCCCCTAAACCATTGAGTTCTCTGCTGAAAAAAATACAGATGAAAATAAGACACAGCCCTTGCCCTCAAAAAGCCTCCTCTCTCCCTAGGGAAACAGAGCCCGCTATATGCAGAGGGTACTGACAGGCAAAAGGACCCTGAAAGTCCTCACATAGAAGAAAGCCCTTGAAGAATTTTTTAAAAAGAATTTTAGTGATTGCAAACCAGGAAAAGGGCCTGTTAAGATTAATCTAAGAAGAGAAATTAGATTTACGTAGATTTAGAAATTATAAAAATGCAGATTTAGAATTATGTAGATTTAGAAAGTAGAAATTAGAAAAATGTAGATTTCTTTGATGATCAATACTGGTATTCCATGCAGCACTAACAGGTTTGTCTACAGTTTTGCAATTCCAAGTAAATCCTGACACACTCAAATAAAGATTATTTCACTCAGAGAACATGTAGGCCAATTCCTTTTTTGTAGCTATATATAATTTCAAATTAGAAGTGAAGACTTCATCGAATGTACCTCATTTTCAGTAAATGCATCCTAAATAAACAGTAGCTTCTCATATTTCTTCTGCCGATTCTCTTCACCAGCCAAGAATTAGTTCCCGTTGCTTACAGCTAGAGTCATAGCAAAGAAGCCTTATTCTTCTTTCAGATCTAAGCAAAGATGCTCCTTCAAAAAGGCAAGCAGCATCCTTCTTTAAACTGCAGAACCCATGCTGGCTTAATGGCATCCTTGCTGCCAGTGTGCAAAGCCTCTGCCACTTCCTAGATTTGCTATGATGGGCAACAACTATGGCCAAAGCTTCTCCATCTCATTGTCCTCACAAAATAATTCAGTTTCAAATCTTATGATTCATATATATCTATCAAGCCTCTAATATAGAGCCAAAATGATTTTTTTTCCCTAGGGTTCATGATTGGAGATGTAGAAGAAGCAAGAGGCAAAAATACATGAAAAGCTCAGTTTGTCTGCCCTAAAGAGTTTAAATGTATCTTTTTATAATTTTTTTAAAAGCTTTAATTTTTAAAGAATGTTTAATCCCCCTTTTCCCCTGCTGAATATATCCAAAGTGCTAAGCCAAAAATAAATAAATAAATAAAAAGACCTTTAGAATTCACAAGGTCTAAAATCATGAAAACACACTAATGCATCAAACTTCCATGGAGGATTAGCCCATATTCTATGTTAGTTTAGTGCCATCAAGTGGACCAGCTGAAGAAGTAACATTTCTGAATGTTTTTATTACTGTCTAACTTGTAGGCATTAGGTCCTCTTTTACGCCTGAAGGCATTTACTGAGAATGAAGTAAATTAAGAAAAAGCTTGACTTTTAGTTTCACATTCCATATGTTTATAATAAAAGAAGTTGGTCCACATTTCCCACAAAATTTAATAAAACAGATTGTGATTGTCAACAAATTTTATTAAGAGTCTGTCTACAACATTTGTGATAAAAAATGACTGTATCAAAGTTCAGAAAAGTTTAAATATTCGTTATTTTTAAAATTGAATACTTAGGCATACTCTATCCCTCATTAAATAGTCTGTGGAGCTAGGAAATTATGATTTGCCAAAAAAAAGTCTGAATAGATATCATATTCTTTCCTTTTTGCGTAAATGAATTTACAAATTAATTAGTTATTATGATATAAACAGTCATATTACCACTACCTAAGTTAGAAACTAGAACATTCTCAAGACACAAAGATACCTACTTGCCCCTTCCCTTTTGTATATAATTTGGCCTCAGATTAAGGATTCCCTGAATAAAATGTTCTAGTTTTGCCTAAATAGAATCATAGAATATGTAGTCTGTGTGTCTCTCCGTGTGCATGTGTTCGTGTGTGTGTGTGTGTGTGTATGTGTGTGTGTGTGTGTGTACCTGGCTCCTTCCATTCAGCCATAGGTATAGGTATGTAAGACTCATCAACATTGAAGAATTCAGCTTTCATGAGCTCATTTTCTTTTCTCTCTCTTTTTTTTTTTTTTTTTTTTTTTTTTGCTATATAATATGCCACAGCACGAGTTATTTATTCATTCTGTTGTAGGGGTATACCTGGGTGCTTCCAATTTTAAGACATTATTAATAATGCTGTTGTGAACATGTTCATACATGTATTTTGGTGCTTCTTACCTTACAATTCTGAAGGGTAGATACATAAAGTAGAAATGCTAGGACTCAGGGGATGCATGTCTTCAATTTTACTAGTAAGAATTTTTCTAGTAATCTCTAATTCTAGAAATATATCTTTTTTTCTACATACACTATGATACTACCGGCAAATAGTGGTAGATTAATTTCTACTTTTTTATCCCCTTTTATTTCTTGCCTTAGTAAACTAGCAAGAACGTCAAATACAATTTGCTGTGAAAAACAGCAGTAATGATGGACATCCTTCTCTCCTTGAACCTAATGAGGTTTTTTAACATTTAATCATTAGATATGATGGTTGCTATAGTTTCTTTTATGAGATGCCATTTATGAGATTAAGAAAGTTCCCTTATATTTCTAGTTTCTTAGGAGTTTTTGTTTAATTATGGCTAGATGTTGAATTTTATCAAACACTTTTGGCATGTACTGCATTGTTTTTATTTTTTTCTCCCTTATTTGGTCCATGTGGTAAAAAATAATAAATTTTATAAATTGATAGTATAATGTTAAACCAATTATTCATTTGCAGAAAAAAATTCAAATTGGCTATGATATGTCATCATTTTTGTACATGGATACATATGGATTTATTTTCCTAAACGTTTTATAAAATTTTTGTAGATGTATCTAATTGGCATGTATTTTCTTTCTTTCCTTATACTGTTGTTACGGGGTTTTGGCATCAAAGTTATGGCAGTCTCTTGGGTTGGAGAGCACACTTCTTTCTCTATACTCTGGAAGAGTTTGCTTTAGAATTATTTCTAACATAAATGTTTGCTAGAACTTACTGTCGAGATCTGTAGTTTTCTTTGTGAAAACATATTTAATTCAATATTTTGCTTATTTCTTTTTTATTTTATGGATGTATGTATTTATTTTTAGGGATGGGGTCTGGCTCTGTCGTCTAGACTAGAGTTAGGTGGTGTGATCACAGCTCACTGCAGTCTTGACTTCCTGTGCTCAAGCAATCCTCCTACCTTGGCCCCCCAAAGAGCTAGGACTACAGGTATGTGTCACAAGCCTGGCTTACTTTTGAAATTATTAATATTTTTGTAGACACAGGGTTTTGCTGTGTTGCCCAGGCTGGACTTAAACCCCTGGCATTACGCAATCCTCCCACTTCAGCTTCCCAAAGCTCTGGGATTACACTGTGAGCCACCTCACACTTCTGAAATATTAAGTTGTATTTTTCTCAGAACATGGCCGTTTTTTCTAAAATTTTCAAATTTATGGGTTTACTAATATTTATAATAACTTCTAATTATGCTTACTGTTTTCAGAACTGGCTGAGAGATCATCTTTTTCTGTATTCTGAATAATAGCTATTTGTCTATTCTCTTTTTTCTTTCTTAGTAGTGTCAGGAGTTTGTCAATTTTATTAATCTTTCAAAAGATCTAATTACCAGCTCTGTTGATGCATTTCCTATTATATTTGTTTTCTAAATGACTAATGTCTGCTTTTATCTGTATTTTCTTATCTCTATGTTCTTTGTCTATATTTTGCTATTCTTTCACTAACTTCTTAAATGAATATTTAGCTTTGTTCTTCTGTTCCTCTAAAGAAAAGTACTGTAAGTTCTGATTTTGCTACATAAATTTTGATATGTAGTGTTCTTATCATTCCATTTAAAATGCTTTCTAGCTTATATTCTGAATTCTTCTTTTACTCATGAGTTCTTTAAAATAATATTTTAAATTTATAAACCTCTGAAGGTTTGTTGTTTTTTGCTTTTTTTTTTTTTTTTTTTTTTTTTTTGGTCTTTCTTTGTTTATTTCTAGCATAACTAGAAGGAGAAGAATACACTTCATGTTCTTTCAATCCTTTGGTATTTTGGGGGTTTGCCTAATAGTCATTCTGTGGTCACTATTTGTAAATGTTTCTTATGCTTGAAATATATAAGTATTCTGTAGATGTTAGGTGCAATGTCCTGTATTTGTTAATCGTGTAGTTCAAGTAGTTCTAGATCCTTACTGTTTTTTGTTTTTTGTTTTTTAATTAATCTAGAAGCTACAAAGAGAGGTAGCTTAAAATCTGTTATGATTCTTAATTCATCCATTCCTCCTTGTATTTGTTATTCTTCCCTTAAAAATTTTGAAAGCATACAAATGTATGTCTTTCTGGTGAAGTGAACCTTTTAGCATCATGAAGTAATTCCATGTACCCCTAGTAATGCTTTTAACCTTAAAAATCTATCGATATACCATCTAAGCTTTCTTTTTATTACTATGAGTTGCATACAGTTTTTCATCCTTTTACATTCAAACCTTCTATTTATTTAAGTTTTAGATATATTTCTTGTAAAGACTACATAGTTGGATTTTATTTATTATCAAGCATAACATTTTAACTCTGTATTTTAAACTAATTTTAGACTTACAGAAAAGTTATAAAAATTGCACAGTTCCTTATATCCTTTTTTTTTTTTTTGAGACGGAGTTTCGCTCTTGTTACCCAGGCTGGAGTGCAATGGCGCGATCTCGGCTCACTGCAACCTCTGCCTCCTGGGTTCAAGCAATTCTCCTGCCTCAGCCTCCCGAGTAGCTGGGATCACAGGCACGCGCCACCATGCCCAGCTAATTTTTGTATTTTTAGTAGAGACGGGGTTTCACCATGTTGACCAGGATGGTCTCCATCTCTTGACCTCGTGATCCACCCGCCTCGGCCTCCCGAAGTGCTGGGATTATAGGCGTGAGCCACCATGCCCGGCCGCCTTATATCCTTAATTCTACTTCTAATGCTAACATCTTAGGTAGTCATAGTGTAATTGTCAAGAACAGGAATCTAACCTTGACACAGTGTTATTTACTAAACTACAGACTTCAGAGAGGCTGTCACCAATATTTCCACTATTGTCATTTTCTGTTCCAGGATCCTACCCAAGTTCCAGGATGAATAAAAAGCTCTGCACTTGCTTTTTATCCATCTTTGGTCTTCTCTATCCTGTAACAGTTCCTCTGACTTTTTTTGTCTTTTATAATCCTGACACTTTTGACGAATACTGGTCAGTTGCTTTGTAGAATGTCATTCAATTTGGGGTTGTCTAATGTTTGTTCATTATTAGAATGAGATTGAGAATTTCTGGCCAGAACACTACAAAAAATTATGTTGTATCCTTCTTAGTGTATCATATCAAATGTGTCATGATGCCAACATGTCTCATTACTGGCTATGTTTACTTTGATCACTTGGTTAAGTTTGTGTCTTCTGGATTTCTCTATTGCAGGATTACTCTCCCTCTCTAAAGTAGACATATGTCTTGGAAGAGATAACTTGAGAACAAGCAAAGACTATTTTTCCTTAAACTTTTGGCCACCAAATTTAGTCTCTGTAAGTGAATATTGTTTGCAACATTTATTACTACAGTATTTGTCTAATAGTGATTCTCTATTTCTCACTTTTCCTTTAAACTTTTTAGTATGAATTCTCTTTCCAGGAAGACCTTTCTCTATCCCTAGTTTATTTATTCAACTGTTTATTTGTATCAAAAGTCACTCTGCTATACTCCATTTATTAGAAGTGAGTTACTAGCACTAGCCCATACTCTAGAGGAGGGAATTACAGAATGGCCTAGTTATCAAGAAGTGTGGCCAGTGGAACCATCTTAAACACTTAAACAGCCTACTATGCCTGATATTCCTAAAGTACTTAGCTTATTTTACACTTAATCTTATCATTAATGCCATCTGAGATTACAATTTTGAAGAGATCTACAGTAGTTGCTTCTCAGTACAGTCCTATAATATGGGATCAATTTACAAACGAGGCACAAAATGAATGATCTTTTCTCCAAATAACACAGCCAGACTGTACACAACTTGGTTGGTAACATCAATCATTTAGTCTAGCACAGTGGTCAAGAGTCTGGGCTCTGGAGTCAAACACAAGTGGATTAAAATCCAGGTTTTGCTGCTCACTAGTTGTGTGATCATGTACAAATTAGCTTCTCTACACCTCAGCTTCATCATAAATCAAATGGAGATAATATTAGGATCGTCCCTAAGGGTTGTAATATTGGATCTTCGTCTCGGAGTATGCCCAATATCGAACCAGCTCCTATTTGAAGGAATCTAAATGTTTGGAGTCTTGTATTTATTCTAGAGAATTAGAACTCTTAATGTCTTAAAGCGTTATCTTGCCCATTTTAACACTTACACACTGTGATTTCATTTATTTACACATTCATCCTCTCCATTATGACTGTGTCTTCCATAGGACAGGGTTCAGCTTTATGTCCCCTACCCTTACAAAATCCCTGGTTTATAACTGTAGGGCCATATGTATTTGCTGAAGAAGTGAATGAGTGAATGAACAGAATGAAATAGAGCTCATAGATTCACTTTAGTAGTATCTGTCAGTATCATAAACAAACTTGTGCTTGAAAACCAGCCTTACATATATGGCTACCAGTTTCAATAAAGTTTAAATATATGCAGAAAAGAATTTTGTATATATAACAATTGAAACTATTAAACCAATATTTTTAACCTCAACAATTTTATTAAAATATATTTTAATGTTAAAATTTATATTTTCAGTAGCTATTTGGAAGTGAAAACAGGGTGTTCTATTACCCATCTTGTCGTGTTCAGTTGTGCTTAAAACTAACTGCTACACATGTTAGTAAAACATCTATGCAGTATCAAATTTTCACAGTGTGATGTGTGTGAAAAAACCTACAGATTTCCTCCAAGTTAAGCAATAAAGGGAAAATCCATGAACAAAGAGAGGGGCAACAGGATACAGTCACAATAATTTCTGACTCACCTGTTCCTTCAGAATTTTGCTGACTTTCCACTGTATTTGCTCTCACCCTTTCCCACTCCAGCCTCAGGATGAACACAGACATGTTCCTTAATCTCACTTAACAGAGCTGAGACTAGACTGAAATCGTAGATCAGTTCTGATTAAGGTCCTGAGACTACCAGAAGAAAGGCAGTGCTAAGTTAAAATGCAATGTACAATGGCCCACAGGATGTGGCTGCTCTCTGCACCCAGCAGCAAAAGACCCCTGTCCTGGGGCCCCCAGCATGACTGCCCCCATGCTGCTGCATGTCTTTGCTTGGGACACAGCTTGCCTCTATGAGGCAAGAGCCACTGTTTCTCAAGAATGCCCTTACGATAGCCAGATGCCCAGAGTCCATGTCTGAAAGAGATGCCCAAAGAGAAGAATGTGACTTTCCCATCTACAGTCTACCTCCAAGGCCTCACTTTCTACCCAGGATATTCTAATTCCCAGAATAGTTATTAATTACTATTCCTTTTCCCTTTAAGAGACACCACAGCATAACCACAGGGGTGTGACCTTATTTTACACATTCAACAGGACAATTTTCTCATCAACCTAATAAGAGCTAAAAAGTATTTAATAGTGCCAAGACTTTATGTATAGTAATTACATTTGCTCTTCACAACAACCTTATGAGGTCACTAATATTGCTACCCTATTTCCAGAGGAGGAAGCTGGAGTATACCTAAGTGACTTGCCCAAGATTACAGATGCAGTAAGTACCACAAACCCAGACCAGACTCTAGCATTCAAGTTCTTAACTAAATGTTCAACATTAGTGCAGGCGCCGTACCCGTAAATCAGCCAGGGCTACAGTGTTATCAGAAAGATATCCTTTTATGCTTTGGGGTGTTATAGAAAAACCTGAGATTTGGGAAATGGATACTCCTGGTTTAAATCTGACTCTGTCACTTACTAGGTATTTGGCGACATTAAACAACATGTGTAAACTCTCTGAGCCTTAATTTCCTACTTCATTAGCTTATGTGTGGATTAGAAAAGAGTGCTGGCCGAGCACGGTGGCTCACGCCTGTAATTCCAGCATTTTGGGAGGCCAAGATGGGCAGATCACCTGATGTCGGGAGTTCAAGACCAGCCTGGCCAACGTGGTGAAACACCGTCTCTACTAAAAATACATAAATTAGCCCAGCGTGGTGACACATGCCTGTAATCCCAGTTACTCGGGAGTCTGAGGCAGGAGAATCACTTGAACTCAGGAGGCAGAGTTTGCAGTGAGCCAAGATCGTGCCACTGCACCCCAGCCTGAGCAACAGAGCCAGACTCCATCTCAAAAAAAAAGAAAAAAAAGATAGTGTCTGCAATGTTCCTAGTAGTGCCTGGTACTTGGTAGGTGTCTGATAAATGCTAACTAAAGTATTATGATGGCCGGGTGCGGTGGCTCATGCCTGTAATCCCAGCACTTTGGGAGGCCTAGGTGGGTGGATCACGAGGTCAAGAGATCGAGACCATCCTGGTCAACATGGTGAAACCCCGTCTCTACTAAAAATACAAAAAATTAGTAGCGTGCCTGTAATCCCAGCTACTCAGGAGGCTGAGGCAGGAGAATTGCCTGAACCCAGGAGGCCGAGGTTGCGATGAGCCGAGATCACGCCATTGCACTCCAGCCTGGGTAACAAGAGCGAAACTCCGTCTCAAAAAAAAAAAAAAAATTGATGACATGAGTGGTAATTTCAAAAAAAACCTAGACATACTCTAGTATATCTGTATAGGAATAAAATGATGTTTAAGAGATTTGTAAATAAATCTATTATATATAAATATATATAATACATATATATATTTCTACCACATACTCCTCACAGATACCAGAATAGATAGTATTTTTTTTCTCCTTTGAATGTCCTTCGAAGGTTTAATGGCATTTTTGGATGAACTAATGTATTTCTTCCTCCACTCTAGCACCTAACACTCACTTAGAAAAGATAAAAGATACACAAATACAATAAATATACAATAGCAAAAAGGTTTTAATGTCTCAATCTAGGAGTGACCTTTTTTTAAGAAATCTAATTGTTATTAAAAACAAAGCTTTTGGCTAAAATATTTCAAAGTCAATGTTGTGCTTTTCATAAATATTGCTTAACATTTAATAATTTTTTTTTTGAGACGGAGTCTTGCTCTCTTGCCAGGCTGGAGTACAGTGGTGTGATCTCAGCTCACTGCAACCTCCACCTCCTAGGTTCAAGTGATTCTCCTGCCTCAGCCTCCTAAGTAGCTGGAACTATAGGCACACGCCATCATGCCCAGCTAATTTTTTGTTTTTTTTTGTATTTTAGTAGAGACGGGGTTTCACCATGGCGGCCAGGATGGTCTTGATCTCTTGACCTTGTGATCCACCCACCTCGGCCTCCCAAAGTGCTGGGATTACAGGTGTAAGCCATTGTGCCCAGCCAACATTGAATGACTTTTAAATCTTACTGTGTCCTGTTGTGTAGATTACGCTGTCCATTTACCAGAGTATACATTTTCCAGCCAGTTCATCTTGGAAGGCATGCTAGAGCATGCTAGATTATATTGCTCAAAGATAAGGATTTTATAACTCTTTTACTGGAATCCCTTTTTTTTTTTTTTTGAGATGGACTCTCACTCTATTGCCTAGGCTGGAGTGCAGTGGCGTCATCTCGGCTCACTGCAACCTCTGACTCCTGGGTTCAAGGGATTCTCCTGCCTCAGCCTCCCGAGTAGCTGGGACTACAGGCATGCGCCACCATGTCCAGCTAATTTTTCTATTTTTTAGTAGAGATGAGGGTTTGTTGTGTTGACCAGGCTCGTCCTGAACATCTGACCTCAGGTGAACTGCCCGCCTCAGCCTCCCAAAGTGCTGAGATTATAGGCTTGAGCCACCATGCCCGGCCTGGAATTATTTATTTATGAAAGGGCAGAGGCTTGTTTAAAACTACTTAAAGAATTTTTCAAAATAAAGTGCTGAAGCCACATTCTTTGGGATTTTGATTGTGTTATAGGAGGTGCAAAATAATTTTTAAATATTTTTCAAAATACGAAGTAGATCAATGGATGGATTCACTAGAGATAGTATGAATATGCAGAAAGAGAAAAATTAAAATATCCAAAATATCACCAACAAGGATAACCTTTGTTTTTGCTGTTTGTTTTTGTTATATTTTAGGGGGTTTGCTTTTGAGACAGCATCTCACTGTGTTCCATAGGTTGTATAGTGGCACAACCACAGCTCACTGCAACCACAACCTTCCGGGTTCAAGGGTGCCTCCCACCTCAGCCTCCCAAAGTGGGAGCTCGAACCCACTTTGCTCGAACCACAGGTGCGTGTCACCATGCTTGACTAATGTTCTTTTTTTAATTTTGATTTTTTATTTTTAGTAGAAACAAGATCTCACTATGTTGCCAAGGCTGATCCTGAACTCTTGGACCCAAGTGACCCTCCCACCACTGCCTCCCAAAGTGCTGGGGTTACAGGCGTGAGCCACAGCACCTGACCAATAACCACTTTTAACAACTATCTTCACATGTATTTTTCTATATACAGGTGGTCCTCACCTTACAATGGTTCAACTTACAATTTTTAAACTTTACAGGCTGGGCGTGGTGGTTCACGCCTGTAATCCAAGCACTTTGGAGGCCAACGCAGGTGGATCACCTGAGGTCGGGAGTTCAAGACCAGCCTGACCAACATGGTGAAATCCCACCTTTAAAAATAAAAAAAAGTAAACTTTTCAATGTTGTGAAAGCAACATGAATTTATTAGACACTGTACTTTGAGTACCCATACAAACATTCTGTTTTCACTTTCAGCACAGTATTCAATAAATTGCATGAGATAGTCAATACCTTATTATAACATAGGCTTTGTGTTAGATGATTTTGCCCAATTGTAGGCTAATGTAAGTATTCTGAGCACATTTAACGTAGGACAGGCTGAGCCATGATATTTGGTAGATTAGTTGTATTAAATACATTTTTGACTTAACGATATTTTCAACTTATGATAGGTTTATCAGGACATAACTCCATCATAAATTGAAGAGCATTTGTATAGAAATATATTTTTGCAAAAATAGAAACATACATATTGTTTTATAGGTCATTTTGCTTAACAAGTTATTATAAACATCATCCAGTATAAATAAACATTCATCTACAAAAGCTATTTTTATTAACTAAAGAGTAATTCAGGCCGGGCGCGGTGGCTCACGCCTGTAATCCCAGCTCTTTGGGAGGCCGAGGCGGGTGGATCACGAGGTCAAGAGATGGAGACCATCCTGGTCAACATGGTGAAACCCTGTCTCTACTAAAAATACAAAAAATTAGCTGGGCACCGTGGCGCGTGCCTGTAATCCCAGCTACTCAGGAGGCTGAGGCAGGAGAATTGCCTGAACCCAGGAGGCGGAGGTTGCAGTGAGCCGAGATCGCGCCATTGCACTCCAGCCTGGGTAACAAGAGGGAAACTCCATCTCAAAAAAAAAAAAAAAAAAAAAAAAAAAAGAGTAATTCACACTATGTCATAATGGATCACTTCTGATTTTGGCTCCTACATAGAAAAAGCTTGGACATCAGCACTCTTATCCTTTGCTTAGTAGTTTTATTGAGATATAGTTCACATATTTTATAATTAATCTATGTAAAGTGTACACTTCAACGATTTTTAGTATATTTACAGATATGTGCAAGTATCACCGCAGTCAATTTTAGAATATTTTTATCACATCAAAAACAAAATCCCATACACTTTAGCTATCATACCCTAGACTCATATCCTCCCTCTCCCCACCAGCCCTAGACAACCATGAATCCACTTTCTGTCCTATAGATTTCTCCTTTCTGGACATTTCTTATGAATTGAATCACATAATATATGGTCTTTTGTGAAGGGCTTCTTTCAGTTTTCAAGGTTCTTATATGTTGTAGCATGTATATATACTTCATTTTTTATGAACGAATAACATTCTATTGTATGTACATTATGTTTACTCATTCATCAGTTAATGGGCATTTGGGCTATTTCCACTCTGGGCTATTATGAATAATGCTGCTATAAATATTTCTATATAAGCTTCAGTATGGACATGTGTTTTCATTTATCTTAGGTATATACTTGGGAACGGATTTCTATATCATATTATAGTTGTACATTTAATCATTTGAGAAATCCTCAGACTGTTTTCCAAAGTGACTGCATCATTTTACATTCCCACCAATGGTGTGTGGAGGATTCCAATTTCACCACATCCTCACCAATACTTCTTATTAGCTGGCTTTTTAATTCTAGCTGTTCTGGTAAGTGTAAAGTGGACCTGTGTGTTGATTTGCACTTTCCTGATGATTAATGATATTGTGCATCTTTTCAAGTGCTTATTGGCCATTTATGTATCTTTCTTAGAGAAATGTCTGTTAATTACCTTTGTCCATTTATTTTTCTTTTGGGTTATTTATCTTTTTATCATTGAGTTGCAAAAGTTCTTTTTATATCCTGGATACTAGGCTCTTATTCTATTATAAGGACACTTGTGATATATTTAGGAATGTCATTCACTTAGAATGTCCAGAATAATTTCCCTATCTCAAGATCCTTTACTTAATCACGTCTGCAAGGACTTTGCCATATAATATAATATTAACAGGTTCCAAGGATTAGGACATGATATATTGGTGGAAGGATCACGATTCTGTCTGCCACAGTGGCCCCCAATAATCCCTGTCTCCTCGTGTTCACAGCCTTGTGTAGTTCCCTACTATATTAAATTCAGGTTGCTTTATGTGACCAACAGCCTATGACACAAGTAATGTTACATATTTCTGATATTAGATTATAAAAGACTAAAGCTTCCATCTCAGCTCTCTCTCTCTCGCTCTTTCCCTCCTATCCTCCTTCCATCTCCCCCTACTCTCTCTGGAGAGATCTAGCTGCCATTTTTTGAGACTAATAAGATAGCCTCATGAAGAGGTCCATGTAATGAGTAAATAAGACTTTCAGCCAACAGCCAAAAAGAAACTGAAGACTCCAACCAATAGCCATGTGAATGGGCTTCTTTGAAAATGAACCCTCCAGGACCAGTTAAGCCTTCAAATGACAACAGCAAAACCCATGGCATGTCAAGCTAATGGATTGACTGCAGCTTCATGAGGAACCCTGAGCTCGGAACATACAGCAAAACTTTTGCCACATTCTTGAACTTAAGAAATAGTGAGAGAAAAAAAAACGTTGTTTAAAACTATTAAATTTTGAGGGTAATTCTTCATGTAGCAATAGATAACTACTACCAAAGAAAAAGATTAGTGTGCAACTAAAAATTAATGGAAGTCTGTTAATATAAAGGGCCTCACAATTATCAGTACAGGCTGTATTATCATCCAACAATTTTATGAATGACGGGTAGAAGAGTTATAACAGGAAACTTGTCATGATAACAAAGGATTTTAAGCAACTAAAGGGACAGTTGCCAATATATGATGCTAGGACCACATTAACATAGGGATTATGCTATAATGACTTTGTCTTGTCCAAATTAAATCTGTGCACCTGTATTTTGGAAGTGTCCCTTGTGTGAGTGCACATATAATCTAAGAAATTCACATTTTAGCAAAAACAAGCTCAAGACAAATTAATACTTCATCTTGACAGGATGCATTTCTGATACAAATGTAAACTGGTACATTATTTCTTTGAGATAACTTAGTAATATACATATTTTTTTTCTTTTTTCCTCTTTTTGTTTTTCTTTTTTTTTTTTTTTTTTGAGACAGAGTCTCATTCTGTTGCCCATGCTGGAGTGCAATGGCATGATCTCAGTTCACTGCAACCTCTGCCTCCTGGGTTCAAGCAATTATCCTGCCTAAACCTCCTGAATAGCCTGGAACTACAGGCATGTACCACCACACCTGGCTAATTTTTGTATTTTTAGTAGAGATGGGGTTTCACCAAGTTGGCCAGGCTGGTCTTGAACTCCTGACCTTGTGATCCACCCACCTCAGCCTCCCAAAGTGCTAGGATTACAGGCATGAGCCACCGTGCCTGGCAGTAATATATTTTGAAAGCCTAAAAATATGCTTAATCAGCAATTATACTTTTACATATTTTTCTTAAAAATCTCAATAATTAAGATTCACCTTGTTTAATGTAGCATTGTTTGCATGCTTGAAATAATTTTAAAAATAAAAAATCAATATATCTAAATATAAGACCTTGATTAAATGCATTGTGACATATTGTATTTAACGCCATAAATTTATCTTTTAAGTACTATTTTCATTGCATCCCACAAATTTTAATAAATTGAATTTTCATTTTTGTTTAGTTCACAATATTTAAAGACTTATGAAACTTTTCTTCTTTGTCCATTGTTATGTAGAAGTGTGCTGTTTATTCAGGGATTTTTTTTTTTAGCTATCTTTCTGTTACTGACATCCAACTTAATTCTATTATGGTCTGAGAATATACTTTGTATGATGTCTATTATTTTAAATTTGTTAAGGTGTGTTTTATGTGCTCTGTCTTGATGAATGCCCTATGTAAACTCAAGACGAATGTGTGTTCTGTAGTTAGTTGGATAAATTAGCCTATAAATGTCAGATTATTTTGATTGATAGAGCTTTTTTTGGTTCATCAGTGTCATTACTGATTTCCTGCCTGCTTGATTTATCAAGTACTGACAGAGGACTGTTGAAGTATTCAACTATAATAATGGCTTTGTCTATTTCTCCTTTCATTGTTTTTTTGTTTTTTTGTTTTTTTTTTTTTTGAGATGGAGTTTCGTTCTTGTTACCCAGGCTGGAGTGCAATGGCGCGATCTCGGCTCACCGCAACCTCCGCCTCCTGGGTTCAGGCAATTCTCCTGCCTCAGCCTCCTGAGTAGCTGGGATTATAGGCACGCACCACCATGCCCAGCTAATTTTTTTAGTAGAGACGGGGTTTCACCGTATTGACCAGGATGGTCTCGATCTCTTGACCTCATGATCCACCCGCCTCGGCATCCCAAAGTGCTGGGATTACAGGCGTGAGCCACCGCTCCCAGTCCTCCTTTCATTGTTACTAGTTTTTCACTTAGCATTTTGATGCTTTTTGTTAGGTGCACACATGTTTAGAATTACTGTCTTCACGAAGAATAGGCCCCTTTAGCATTATGTAATGCCCCTTTATATTCATGATAATTTTCCTTGGTCTGAAGTTTGCCTTTGCTCTTTATTTCTGTTTTATCTTTCTTTCCTTTTCAAATTTTGAGTATTTTATATAACCTCATTTTGTCTTCTCCTTTAGTGTATAAATTATACTTCTTTTAAAAATTTTCACAGGGTGCAGTGGCTCACACTGGTAATCCCAGCACTTTGGGGAGGACAAGACAGGTGGATCAGGAGTTCAAGACCAGCCTGGCCAACATGGTGAAACTCCATCTCTACTAAAAATACAAAAAAAAAAAAAATTCACCAGGCATGGTGTCGCACTCTTGTAATCCTAGCTACTCAGAAGGCTGAGACAGGAGAATCCCTTGAACCCAGGAAGCAGAGATTGCAGTGAGCCAAGATAGCACCACTGCACTCCAGCCTAGGTGACAGTGAGACTTCATCTCAGGAAAAAAAAAAAAATTCTTAAAGGTTGTACAAGAGTTTAAAATATACATTTTACATTAATCTAAGCCCACTTTCAAATGACACTATTCTACTTCATGTATGTTACAGGCATCATATGACAGAATATTTCCAATTCCCATCTGATATAATTAGACTTTGTGTTCCCACCCAAATCTCATCTTGAATTCTACTCCCCAGGTGTTGAGAGAGAGACCTGGTGGGAGGTGATTGGATTATGAGGGTGGTTCTCCCCATGCTGTTCTCGTGACAGTGAGTGAGTTCTCTGTAAAACTAGATCTGATGGTTTTGTAAGTGTCTGGCATTTCCCCTGCTTGCACTTCTCTCTGCTGCCACCATGTGAAGAAGGTCCTTGACTCTCCTTCACTTTCTGCCATGATTGTAAGTTTCCTGAGGCTTCCCCAGCCATGCAGAATTGTGAGTCAATTAAACTGCTTTTCTTTATAAATTACCCAGTCTCAAGAAATTCTTTATAGCAGTGTGAGAACGGACTAATGCACCATCCCACCCATTTTGACATTGCTAGCATGTATTTCACTTTATTCATATGGTGTCTTCACCCAGTCACTGTTTATCATTACTTTGAATAAATAATTAACTTTTAGATCAATTAAGAGTAAGAGATGTTTTAAAATTTTACCTTCATTTATTCCTTCCCTAGCACTCTTCTTTTCATTAATTCAAACATTTGTACATATTGATGGGGTATATGTGATATTTTGTTACATGCATAGACTTTGTAATGATCAAGTCAGAGTCTTTGAGATGTTCATCACTTCTATGTATTGGGAACATCTCAAGTCCTCCCTTACAGCTGTTTTGAAATATGCAATACATTATTGTTAACAATAGTTACTCTACTCTGCTATTAAACATTAGAAATTATTTCTTCTAGCCAGGCGCGGTGGCTCACGCCTGTAATCCCAGCACTTTGGGAGGCCGAGACGGGTGGATCACCTGAGGTTCGGAGTTTGAGACCAGTCTGACCAATATGGTGAAACCTCGTCTTTAAAATAAAAATTAAAAAAAATTAAGCTGGGCACGGTGGCTCACGCCTATAATCCCAGCACTTTGGGAGGCTGAGGTGGGTGGATCACAAGGTCAAGAGATTGAGACCATCCTGGTCAACAAGGTGAAACCCCGTCTCCATTAAAAATACAAAAATTAGCTGGGCACGGTGGCGCGTGCCTGTAGTCCCAGCTACTCAGGAGGCTGAGGCAGGAGAATTGCTTGAACCCAGGAGGCGGAGGTTGCAGTGAGCCGAGATCGTGCCATTGCACTCCAGCCTGGGTAACAAGAGCGAAACTCCATCTCAAAAAAAAAAAAAAAGAAATTATTCCTTCTTGGCCATGTGTGGTGACTTACACCTGTAATCCCAGCACTTGAGGAGGCTGCAGTGGGAGCATAACTTGAGGCCAAGATTTATAGGTTGATGATAAGAGGTGTCTGTTTTCTTTATAAAACAAAACAATTGTAAGTCATGTCTCAAAGAATGTCCTCAGAAGAGAGCTATTCACTGAAGGGTTGTGGTGGAGCTGAAGAACATGGGCTTTTTTGTCTAGGCCCAGATTTATTGCTCCCATATCAAATGCTATACCATCGTGAACGAGTCACTTTATTTTCCCAAGTCTCTATTTTCTCATCTACATGTTGTGGACAGGAAACGTTTATAATAATACATATTTCATCTATTCTTCTGGCTTGTAATGGAAATCAGATGAGAAAATATAAGCTGAGATGCTTTGTAACCTATAATTAGACAGCAGATATTTTTTTCCTTTATTCCAAAAATGCTGCTATTTCTCAAGATATTTTTATATTTTCTCTTTTGAAACTGCCTGCAAAATTTATTTACATGTTATATAGGAAAAGACATTCATTAACAGTGTAGTTTTATTTTGTACCTAACCGTATCTTATGCAGTTTATCTATTTTAATAACCATATTTCCTCAAATCTACTTTAGAAGATGATTTTGCAACATAACTAATATACCTAACATTCTACATGCTCTAAAGGCAAAGTCACTGTTTTAGATAAAATCTTTCTAGTAAGTGTTCAATTGCCAATACTGTGACTTTGAAAAGGAAGTACATATTTTGATACATAACTAAGTTTGTTGTTGCTATTGTTGGTAAGTTACTCATGTGGTTTTCTGGTCATATTTCCTAATGTAGACCAATTTACCATTGTAATCCTTAATATGTTTTATTTCATTTCAATGTCTGTACTGTCTTAGCCTACTCAGGATTCTATAACCCATGGACTGGGTAGCTTATAAACCACAACAATTTATTCCTCACAATTCTGGAGTCTGGGAAATGCAAGATCAAAAAAGTGCTGGGAGATTCTGTGTCTGGTGAGGGCCTGCTTCCTGATGCCTACAAGCCTATTCTCTGTATCTTCTGGCAAGAAGGAAGAGGCAGGATGCTTCTCTGGGGCCTCTTTTACAAGGGCCCTAATCCTAGTCATGAAGTCTTCATCCTCATGATCTAATCATCTCCTAATACTGAGGGAATGTGTTCTCTTTCCGGGTCCACAAGGGGGTGTAGTTTTAAGAGCAAGAACTTCCTAGCGCCATGCCCCCCTCCCATCTCTCTCCATCTGGGAGACCTAAGGTTTATGTTTGAATTTCACCGGCATGGGAAGAAACTAAGAGTCAGTCACTCCAGTGGAAGTTCTAAGGAACTCCTTTCATTGGCCTGGGGACTTACAGAAGGTGGGAGTTCCTCCCAGGTTAAAAGTCCCCTTCTTCCACACCCCTTGGGACTCCATGTTTGGATTCCCTTCCATAAACACTCCCTTCATGGAAGGCATCTTTCTCTCTCCTGGATTTTCCCTCTGGAGTCCCCTTCCATGAACACCCCCTTCATGGAAGCCTGTCTTCCCCTCCTAAATTCCATCTCTCTCTATTCCCTTCCACTCAATGTGGAAGCTGCTTTCCTCTCCTGGATTCCATCTTTCTGGATTCTCTCACTCCAGAAAGATGTTAGTGAGAGTTAGCTGTTTCTTTCTCTCTCCTTTTCTGGTTTCTGTCTCTCTCTCTAAATAATCACTTTCTACAAACACTTTTGAGTCTGGCATTTACTGTGCACTGCACCGCGATCCCCTCTCTCATTCTTGAGGGGGCAGGAGGCCAAGAACATGGAGAAACATCCTCTCAGGGGAGCTAAGGGTACCCTGAACCCCAATATTACATTTTGGCAAACCAGCCAGGAGAGGGGTACACCAGAAGAGGGGTACAGGCAGGAAAGAGGTACAGCCGGAGAATAAGACTTCAAAATCGTGAGTAAAACCAGCCCCATTCTGTCCTGTCTCTTTAAGAACACCTGAAGCGGCGCATGAGGGAGGGCTTCAGGGAACCTGAGCGGCAGCGCCTCAGAGGCACCACCCAGCCCTTAAGCAGAGCGGCCCAGCCAGTATTAAAAACGCAGTTTTTTTACCTTCAAGCTCTCTCTCTGCTTTCCATCTCCTTCTCTAGCCTTCGGATATTATCTCTGGGATGAAAACCTGAGGGAGCCTGTGGGGCCGAGTGAGCGAGCACTTCCCCGGGTCCTTTTGCTCCTTGCCTGGCCGGGAACAGCCCAGCCCCAGGGGCGGAACTGAGTGCGCAGCCGTGGGCTGGAGAAAACGGCGGGGAGGGGCGAGGTACAACCGGAGCCTGCGGGGACCGGGGAGAGCGGCAGCCTGGGGCGTGGCTCTCACAGGCCTCTCCGGCATTCCCCAGTCCCAGGCAGCAGGATAAAAAGGCTCCCCAGGGCGCTTGCCTGACGGCCACGGGTCCCTGTGTGGGCAGTAGCTCAGGACCCGTGGGCAGTAGCTCAGGGATCAACATGGCGACCGAAAGCCATGGAGGTGGGGGAACTCATGGAGGCCCAGCAGCGGCTGTGAACACAGCTTTTAAACTGACACAGCAAGCGGCTTTTTTCCTCTGCTGGTGGGGCTCTGAGGGAAAGGAAGCGGCTGAAGCGGCTGCTGGCCGTCAGCCCCGCCTGGCTTTTAGGCAGGCCACACCGCCTCAGGGTGCAACATTCTCATTCAAAATACAGTTTAAGAAATCTTTCTGGCCAGGAGTGGTGGCTCATGCCTGTAATCCAAGCACTTTGGAAGCCAAGGCCGGTGGATCACGTGAGGTCGGGAGTTCTAGAGCAGCCTGACCAACACAGTGAAACCCCATCTTATTAAAATAAATAAATAAATAAATAAATCTTTCTGCCTTCCCTTAATGGAAGTGACCTGTTTGCACAGTTGGTTAAGGTGTAGGTCCTGCAACTGCGAGGTTGCTGGTTCAAATCTCTGGTGGAGTCAATCTTGAATTGGTGAGATGTTTTGAGGAAATTCAGAAGCTGAAGGCTATCGGACTTTGTGTTTGGTGTATAATTTGTCTTGCTTAGGATTGGCTCTCTGTCTGGCAGAACTTTTCCATCTAGAAGATCATAGTTAAACTGGTTCCGGGCCCAAATAGTCAATAGCAGGTCTCACAACCTTAAGAGCATTTTCTTACAAGGGAAGATGCATTAGGGGACAGGAGGCCCAGGTCGTGAGGGTGTTGTTGCAGCCTCAGCCACGTGTCTTCTTTCAACTGTGTGCTCTAATGGCCCGTCCCTAGAATTTTAACCTCCTGGGGCAATTTTATAAATTGGCCTTTGTATTTACACAGTCCAATTATTACACTGGACTTTTGCTGGGAAATACTGGTACCCAATGGCCTCACTGGGGCTCATTGGTATGTGACTACCTAACCCAATAGCTCCTCTCATTCCCTGCGTCTATGGTAGTCACTGAAGGTCATGCAGGCAGTGAGAGTGGTCCTATGATGCTGGTAGGTCATCATTCAAATCCAGTACATAGGAGGCCCTCTGATAAGATGGATCATGCATCTTGGGCACACGAAATTTCGGGGTACTGACTGAAAGACGTTTCATTTTAGTATCCATTTTACCTGAGGGATGCCTCAGGTCAAAGCTGCTGTAATTTCTTTAACCGGGGATGTGGGCATCCCTTGTGTTCAATTTCAGATGGGTGCTTCTATTCCCAAGCTCAAGTCCCCATTAAAGTGTATACTGGAAAATTGAGACCAATTTGACACACAGTATTTAAGGAAGAAGCAGTTCATTTTTCTCTGCCAAATAGCCTGACCAAATTACCCTCTGCTGAATGGAAAACCTAACCCCCAAAGGGAAGGGAAGAAAGCCCAATAGCTTTCTTTGAGCAACTGTGGGAGGCTTTAAGAGAGTACACTGGCCGGGCGTGGTGGTTCACGCCTGTAATCTAAGCACTTTGGAGGCCAAGGTGGGTGGATCACCTGAGGTCGGGAATTCAAGACCAGCTGGACCAACATGTTAAAACCCTGTCTTAAAAAAAAAAAAAAAAAAAAAAAGAGAGAGAGAGTACACCCTCCTGTCACCAGACTCCATTAAGAATCAGTTAATACTAAAGGACAAGTCTATTACTCAGTCAGCAGCAGGCAGGCAGAAGCTCCAAAAGCTGGCTTTGGGACCAGAACAGAGTCTAGAATAGTTACTGAACCAGGCAACCTCAGTGTTTTATAATAGAGACCAGGAGGAACAGGCTGAAAGAAATACGAGAGATCAGCCTTAGTCATGGCTTTCAGGCAAGCAGACCCCAGGGGCTCAAATGAGGGAAAGACTTGGGTTAGCCACCAGTCTGGCAGAACTTGTTACCAGTGAGGTCTGAAGGGACATTTTATAAGAAATTGTCCCCAGAGGAATGGACCACCATCTCGTCCATGCCCACTGTGCCAAGGGAATCACTGGAAAGCACACTGTTCCAGCTGGGCATGGTGGCTCATGCCTGTAATCCTAGCACTTTGGGAGGCTGAGGTGGGTGGATCACCTGAGGCCAGGAGTTCAAAAAAACCAGCCTGGCCATCATGGTGAAACCCCATCTTAAAAAAAAGAAAGAAAGAGAAAGAAAGAAAGAACAAAAGAAAGAAAGAAAGAACAAAAGAAAGAAGGAAGGAAGGAAAGAAAGAAAGCAAGCAAGCACACTGTCCCAGGGAATGAAGGTTCTCAGGGCCTGAGCTGTCTGACCAGATGACCCAATGGCAGGACGGAGGGTTCCTGGAGCAAGTGCCAGCAGAAGCCGTCACCCTCACAGAGCCCTGACTAAAGCTGACCATAGAGGTCCATGAAGTTACTCTCCTGAACACGACATGGCCTTCTCAGTATTTCTCTCCTGCCCTGGAGACTTGGAGCTTTTAAATCTCTCCCCTCAGACTCTCCCCCTCTAGGCCCATCTTGGGAAGGACCATTTTTGGTCATTCTGTCCACTCCAATGGCAGTTAAGGTAGTGGAAATAGACTCATGGATTCATCACACTTGGCTGAAGCCTTGGATACCTCCTGAAGGAAGTCATAGACCCTCCACTCCATAGCCTGAAGTTCCAGGAGACAACCCTTCATATCCCTGCGAGCCCTTAGAAGATCTACATCTGCTTTTCCAACAAGATCCTCAGGGAAGTAACCACTCATAAGTCTAATTTATATCCTGGCATTAACAGGACTATAACCCTCAGCTTTGCTGTCTCTCAAACTCTGATTATCCTTTTCTTTTCTTTTGCTTTTTTTTTTCTTTGAAATGGAGTTTCACTCTTGTTACCCAGGCTGGAGTGCAATGGTGTGATCTCGGCTCACTGCAACCTCTGCCTCCTGGGTTCAGGCAATTCTCCTGCCTCAGCCTCCCGAGTTGCTGCGACTACAGGCCGCACCACCATGCCTAGCTAATTTTTGTATTTTTTTTTTTTTTTTGAGACGGAGTTTCGCTCATTACCCAGGCTGGAGTGCAATGGCCGATCTCAGCTCACCGCAACCTCCGCCTCCTGGGTTCAGGCAATTCTCCTGCCTCAGCCTCCTGAGTAGCTGGGATTACAGGCACGCGCCACCATGCCCAGCTAATTTTTTGTATTAGTAGAGACGGGGTTTCACCATGTTGACCAGGATGGTCTCGATCTCTTGACCTCGTGATCCGCCCGCCTCGGCCTCCCAAAGTGCTGGGATTACAGGCCTGAGCCACCGCGCCCGGCCCTAATTTTTGTATTTTTAGTAGAGACGGGGTTTCACCACGTTGACCAGGATGGTCTCGATCTCTTTACCTCGTGATCCACCCACCTCGGCCTCCCAAAGTGCTGGAATTATAGGCATGAGCCACCGCGCCCGGTCTGATTATCCTTTTCATAGTGGAAAGGGAACCTGTCTCTTCCTAGGAAAAAATGCTGCTATTTTGTAAACCAGTTAAGTGTTGTTTTAGACACAAAACTCAGGAATTACTCAAACACAGGGCTAAAGACCTTCAAGAACCTGGCTCTGTTCTCTCCTAGGCTTGTTTATAGTCATTCTATATTTGTTGGCCTCTGGGCTTTTCATCTTTAACCACCTTGTCATATTTGTTTCTTATAGAACCGTAAGGTAACAAATAATCCTGCCACTGGAACCCCAAATGTCCTTGGCTCATGAGCTCTATTGTGGACCTCTAGATCAACCTGCACCCTTGAAAGGCTCCCCTCTGGAGGAAACCTCAACTGCAGGGCCCCTTCTACGCCCCATTTCAGCAGGAAGTAGTTAAAGAGAATTCACGCCAGTGTTCCAACAGAAGTTGGGCTTTCCTGTTCAGAGGGAGGGAATGAGGGAATGTGTTCTCTTTCCAGGGTCCACAAGGGGGCGTAGTTTTAAGGGCAAGAACTTCCTAGTGCCATGCCCGGCTCCCATGTCTCTCCATCTGGGAGATTTAAGGTTTATGTTTGAATTTCATGGGCAAGGGAGAAGCTAAGAGTCAATCACTCCAGCAGAAGTTCTAAGGAACTCCTTTCATTGGCCTGGGGTCTTAGAGAAGGTGGGAGTTCCTCCCAGGTTAAAAGTCGTCTTCATCCACAACCCTTCGGACTCCATGTTTGGATCCTCTTCCACAAACACTCCTTTCGTGGCAGCCATCTTTCTCTCTCCTGGATTTCCCCTCTGGAGTCCCCTTCCATGAACACTCCCTTCGTGGAAGCCTGTCTCCCCTCCTAAACTCCATCTCTCTCTATTCCCTTACACTCAATGTGGAAGCTGCTTTCCTCTCCTGGATTCCATCTTTCTGGATTCTCTCACTCAGTGTGAGAGGTAGCTGTTTCTTTCTCTCTCCTTCTCTGATTTCTGTCTCTCTCTCTAAATAAATCACTTTCTACAAACACTTTTGAGTCTGGCATTTACTGCACACTGCACTGTGGTCCCCTCTCTCATCCTTGAGAGAGCAGGAGGCCAAGAACATGGAGAAGCATCCTCTCAGGGGAGCTAAGGGCACCCTGAACCCCTGAACCCCAATATTATAATACTATCACCCTCCAGGTTAGAATTTCAACACATGAATTTTGGGAGGACACAAATATTTAGACTACAGCAAGTGCTTATGTTTTACTTTATAAATATCATGACATGGGCCGGGCACAGTGGCTCACGCCTGTAATCCCAGCACTTTGGGAGGCCGAGACAGGTGGATCACAAGGTCAAGAGATCGAGACCATCCTGGTCAACATGGTGAAACCCCGTCTCTACTACAAATACAAAAATTAGCTGGGCATGGTGGCGCATGCCTGTAGTCCCAGCTACTCGGGAGGCTGAGGCAGGAGAATTGCTTGAACCCAGGAGATGGAGGTTGCAGTGAGCCGAGATCATGCCATTGCACTCCAGCCTGGGTAACAAGAGTGAAACTCCGTCTCAAAAAAAAAAAAAAATATATATATATATATATATATATATATATCATGACATATAAAGAAAGGGCATGATTGAACAGATTTTTTTTTTATAAGACTAGTCAAGTGCAGTAGTGAGAAGGGGGAAAGAGTAGAACAAGAAGTTCAATCTGTAACTGACTGTGAACAATCAATTGAGATAACTCACTACCTTCGTACCAGCCTGAACAGATAATTTTAAAATGCAAAGTCAGAAAGGCACAGATATTTAATATATACTTCAAAATGGTTAAGATGGGCTGGGCGTGGTGGCTCACGCCTGTAATCCCAGCACTTTGGGAGGCCGAGGTGGGCGGATCATGAGGTCAAGAGATCGAGACCATCCTGGCCATGATGAAACCTCATCTCTACTAAAAATACAAAAATTAGCCGGGTGTGGTGGCACACGCCTGTAGTCTCAGATACTCGGAAGGTTGAGGCGGAAGAATTGCTTGAACCCAGGGGGTGGAGGTTGCAGTGAGCTGAGATTGCTCCACTGTACTCCAGCCTGGTGACAGAGCAAGACTCCATCTCAAAAAAGAAAATGGTTAAGACGGTAAATTTTAAGCTATGTGCTTTTTATCACCATATATTGAGAAGGCACAGGAAGCTAGATCATGAAGTGAATAGCAATGGTGAACTCAGGTCACTGAGCTCTTTTTACCAATGTCTCACCACCAAGTAATAAAAAGTCTTGACAGGAGGCTGGACACAGTGGCTCACTCCTGTAATCCCAGCACTTTGGGAGGCCAAAGGGGCGGATCACTTGAGGTCAGGAGTTACAGACCAGCCTGGCCAATATGGTGAAACCCCATCTCTAGCAAAAACATAAAAAATTAGCTGGGTGTAGTGACAGTTGCCTGTAGTCCCAGCTACTTGGGAGGCTGAGGAGGGGGAATAGCTTGAACACGGGAGGCAGAGAGAGGCTGCAGTTAGCTGAGATGACATCATTGCAGTCCAGCCTGGGTGACAGAGCCAGACTCCATCTCAAAAAAAAAAAAGTTTTGACAGGATCTAATAATTAGTCCTGTTGCCCCACACTCGTATACATCTTCTCAAAAATAATATTAATATAAGCAAAAATGTAACACAAAAACCAAAGCTCTGCCTTCATTTCTGTACCAAAAATTAGCCAAATTCAGCCAGCCAACAATAGGAATATAAAATGCATCCTTCAGAGTATGTTACATGCAGAAGAATATCCATTTACTACAGTGGTTGTAACCTGCCTCCCAAAACACTCTCCTGTCCTTGTTCTGACAGTCACAAATCGAGTAATTATGCTAGATTTGTAAATCTGAAGATCATTCTGTTGCATTGCATTGCAAACATAACTTCTATTATTTTGTTCTGTTGAACAAGTCCTAGCCATTGCTGTGAGACTGAGTGGATGCAGACGCTACAGATGGATATGTCATAATAGCTCTAAGCCACCAGACGGAGCTCTAAAACAGACTACAGGGAAATATTAGACCTGCTGGCAAAGAAGGGGAAAATAATATATTGTCTACAGATGGAGAGTTTAAACCACATTAAAACTTAATAAAGAATTACAGAATGGCTGAGGGAATTGTAACACTGAAAAGTCTTCAGATGACAAGATACAAGTGCCTAAAGGCATTATGCTAGTATTGTGGTTTGGTTTGGTTTGGTTTAAGGGGAAAAAATACACAAGAAATATTGATTCAATTAGTGAAGCCAAACAAGGCATGAGATTGTAAATGAGAATAAATTTACACAGAGCTTCTCAACCCCTCCATCTGCCCAAATACTCCTCTCCATGGATTCAGCCCTTATAAATGAACATTGGAAGATGATTCAAAAGATGCTGACAGTTTCCCTTCATCAGAAATTTCTCTTCTGATTAACCTCTGGTGCCTGAAATTCTTAAGACTTGCACTCCACCTTAAGAACTTTCATTATATCTTAACATTCTCGCTGTCTGTAATTGAGTTAAGGCTTCACCTCAACTTGGATGGGTAACATTGACTATTAGCAGGATTTAGCTTAAATGGCTTAATCTTTTACTAGACATCATCGTATACTAGGAAGACAAGACTTTGAGGATTAAAGTGATAATAATTTTTAACTATGGGAAGAGGTCAGGTGTGGGAAACATGATCTATAGCCAATGGAATATAGTACAGAATATAGTATTTCCCATTTCCAGTAGGGAAACTGCCAGGGCCATGGGCACCTGTGGAAGGAGAATAGTATCAACCACAAACTCACAGTGAAGAAGTAAAACAATGATAATAAACTCTCTCTTAGTCTGCTCTGGTTGCCATGACAAGGTATCACATACTGAGTGACTTAAACAACAGAAATTTATTTTCTTATAGCTCTGGAGGCTGGACAGCCAACATCATGGTGCTGACAGGGTCGGTTCCTTCTGAGGCCTCTCACCTTGCCTATAGGTGACCATCTTCTCCCTGTGTCTCCACATGGTCTTCCCTCTGTTCATGTCTGTCTGAGTCTCAATGTCCACTCCTTGCAAGGACAGTAGTGACCCTGGATTAGGGCTGACCCGTATGACTTCATTTTACCTTCATCGTCTCTGTAATGACCCTATCTCCTAATAACAGTCTCATTCTGAGGCACAGGGGGGCTAAGGTCTGAACATATAAATTTTGGGAAGAGGCAACACAATTCAGTCCAAAGCACTCCCTTCTTTCCTTCCTTCCCAGAGCTGTTCAGATGTCTTGAAATCCACCATGCAGTGAGGTGGCTGTGAGACAGTGAAGAGGGCCTGAGTGTTGTGACCATTCCCTAGCAGTGTGACCTGGGGATGTTATTCAGCCTCTTAGCCTTGGTTTTTCCATTTGTAAAATGAAGCTAGAAATACCTTTCTCACCAGAGAGTTGTGAGATCAAAGGAGTGATTAACGGGAACAAAGGCGGTGAATAAAGAGATCAAAGCGGAGCAGTGTTCCTCGGGTGTGGACTGAAGCCCCACTAAGGCTCCTACTGCCCTGGAGAAATTAATCAGAATCCTTCACTCAGCCAACAAGACCCTGTGTGACCTCACGCCCATCTAGCCCTGGCAGAGCCCCTCTGAGGTGAGAGGGGGCCTGAGCCACGTAGAATTTACGATGCCTTTCACAGAAACAACAACAAAACAAAGAGATAAACATAAAAATGCCAAAACAGAGAACCAAAAGCTGTTACAGGTTTTAAAATATTTATTTAATAAATTAATGCTTTAAACATTCAATAGGCAATGACTGTATATACAACCTCAACTGGAGATCAGTCAAGAGTCTAAGTAAGTCCGGGTGCAGTGGCTGACATCTGTAATCCCAGAGCTTTGGGAGACCAAAGTAAGAGGATCGCTTCAGGCCAAGAGTTCTAGACCAGCCAGGGAAACATAGCAAGACCCCGTTTCTACCAAAAACTTAAAAATTAGCCAGGCGTGATGGTGCATGCTTGTAGTCCCAGCTACTCAGGAGGCCAAGGCAGGAAGATCACTTGAACCCAGGAGGTCGGGGTTGCAGGGAGCCATGATTGTGCCACTGCGCTCCAGCCTGGGCGACAGAGCAAGACACTGTCTCTAAATAAATAAATGTTCAAATAGTCTAAATTTGAGGCTGTGGCGAACAGGAGGCCAGGGCCCTCTGCCACACCCCTAAGTGCCTTCCAGTGAGTCTGCATTCCTGAGGCCCCAGCCTCTCCACTTCATTTTGCCAGGCTCCTTCCTGCCTCAGGCTCTTCCTTTATCATGCTTGACAGGTAGTTAAATTTTCAGGTCTCAGTACAACTGCATTTCCTTAGGGAACAATTTCTTCACCAATCCAGCCATTTCATTTCCCCAGTGAAGGAGCATCTGAGTGTATCACACACGCACTATCTCACTCATATCACATAATCTCGTGGTGCTCTGGACTTGATCTTCATAGCAGTGACCACAAGCGTAACTAAGTAACTTGTAACTTGCGTTTCTCTCTGCCTCTTCTCTAGAATGTGGGCTGCCTGTCAAAAAAAGCAAGTCTGGCTTTCTCAACTTTCTACCCTAAGTCTGGCAAGGACCTCCCATTCAGTGTGTACTCAGTAACTAAACAATGAATAAGTTTAAAGTGAATGTTGCTATTCAAAACTCCGTCCTCCATATATAGACTTCTCGTGCTCTTTTCTGTAAACATCAAGATCTATCTACTTCTATTTATTAAAAATTCATCCCTGCAAAACCCCAAAGTTAGAAATATTCATATTATATGTATTTATCCACATAAATCATTTACTGTAAAAACATGTGTTACGATGAATGGTATGAGGGATGAAATATCACCACCAATACAGTTGGTGTGACTTTTTAGTCAGTAATGATAAAGCTTTCTGGAAATGATATCGTTCGGGCAAAGTCATCTTCTAGCATCTGTTGAATGATGTGCAAACAAAAGAACATTTTCCAGACACTATTCTCATTCAGTGGTTTAGTTTTCACAGTGATAAGCTTGAACAATAGGAATGTATATCTTATTTGGCCATTTTTCATGAAAAATTCGTTTATGAGTATCAAAACCAACAGCAAGCTGCTGGGGAAACTATTGTCACAAAACAGCTTTTGATTCTGGTTTCTGGCACCCACCATACACTGCGGACAGAACGTATCCTCACACTATTACTAGCTCTTTAAGCCAGATAGCTCACACGGATGAACTGGGAGCCCCCGAGGGCTTGAATAACTGCCCACTCTATTCTGCATCAGTTGTTGTGTTAATGAGTATCAATTAAAAACCATAATGGAAGCAAAATAAAGTTAATTACATAATTCTCAATGGCTCCAGTTGAAGTCTACTAAAATTTAAAATCAAGAGCCAGGGACATCACCAACATAAAAAAAAAAAATAGTCTGCCTCGTGAGGCCTACGTGATAAGAATTAGCTGTAGCTAGCCAAGGAAAAGAGGGCAAGATTCAAGCCTTGGGCAACATATCGATTCAACAAATATCTGCTCAGGGCCTACAACATGCTGCCTCAGGTGCAGGAGTGAAAATATGGCCCAATGAACTATGCACCACATTGGAGATGGGCAACCATGACCCCAGAGCAGTCTCAAGGCTCTCTCTCTTCTAGCCGCCACCAGGGAGACTCAGGGCACTCTGACCTGCTCTTTTCCTCAGCTTACCTTCCAGGTGGTTCAGAAGTTCCCTGTGGCTAGGATATTTTTCCATCCTAAGCAGAATCATGATCATCTTCTCCCAAACGTGCACGTTATCCTGGGGTCCTTGCCTTCTTTAGCGGCATCACCGGTAATGTACCTACACGAGTATCTCCAGCTAGACATTCTGTGGTTATTTTGTCTCCTTTCTTTCTAGCCTCCATTTGCCGTAAATTATCTTTTCACAATATAGAAATGATCATACACTTGACCCTCTTTTCCAATCTGAAACTGTGTCCAAGCTCATATTAAAATTATACCCGCTGGGTGCAGTGGCTCATATCTGTAATCGCAGCACTTTGGGAGGCTGAGGTGGGAAGAGCGCTTGAGCGTAAGAGTTCAAGACCAGCTTGGGCAACACGGCAAGACTCCATCTCTACAAAAAGTGTGCCTGTAGTCCCAGCTACTTGGGAGGCTGAAGGAGGAGAATCACTTGAGCCCAGTCAAGGCTCCAGTAAGCCCAGATTGCACCACTGCATTCCTAGCTGGGCAACAGAGAGAGACCTTGTCTTGAACTAAATAAATAAATAATAAAGTAAAATTATCTCCATGGGATTTTAACTTTCAGAGGTGACTGACTGCCATCACAGAGGGGTCAATGCCATCGAAAGGAGAACTTATTATTTAACATTTCACAAGAGGAGACTCACCATACCACACAAGACTGAAGAAGCCCCAAGTTTGGGTGAGAGGAAAAGAAGGTGCGAGGGGAAAACCGAGGCCAGAGACACTATCGGGGTTTCTGTGAGAAAGGCAAGGTAGGGTAAACAATTTAGAACTGGCTAATTTGATTAAGTCTGGAGGGCTTTGGAGCATAAGGGGTGCCTCTAGTTGCCTTTTCCTTAGCCCTTAGTTGATTTAAAACAGGGAAAATATTGGCTTAGTTTGTGAGTTAGATAAGGAGGCAGGTAGGGTCCCAGCCTTGGATCAGCCAGTCTGCCCATGGAAGGTGAGTTCCAGGCAAGCCGTCCACCACCCCAGGGAATCATCCAGGCCTCAGGGGGCATCCTTTCAATGGATCTGTAAGTCTCTTGAGAGATGCTAACATATCATAAGATACAGAAAAATGAGAAGTTGTAACTAATAGAAGGTTCTCCCCAGGCAACTGCATAAACCCTCAACTGATCATCGCTCCTGCATCCATGCCCACAGATGTCCCCATCACCCTTTCTCCTTGTGTATTCTGCATTAAACCAGTGTGAGCTTCTTGTTCTTCCTCCAAACAGGTCACAGATCTGTCATGAACCTGTGTTACTCTCCCTGTGTTCCTGCTGCCTGATTTACCTTCCTCTCCCTGTCCAACTGGACAAATCTCAATGATTTTAGGTCCAACTCCTAGAACTGCTTGGCGGAAGGAAATTGCTGCTGCTTCTGGACTTGCATCGTCCTTTGCTCATGTCTTTATGGTGGTACTTATCACACTGATTATTTTCAGGCCTCCGTGTGCAAGCCCAGACCCAGAAAGTCTAAAAAGTCCTGCCTGCCTCAGTTGATCACCCCCCAAACCTCGCCTGTGTTCGCCATTATCCCTGATCGCCCAGTGGAACATCCCCCCAACATAAGCTTCCCCTCACCCCACCCTACCATCTTAACTACTCTTCTCCCACCCGCCATTGTAACTGAACTTATAGTAATGTATACTCCTTGCCCCTGCTCCCACCACTGTAACTGATCTTACTTTGTCACTGCCCACCCTAAACCTGTAAAACCAACTCCTATCCCACTACCCTTTGCTAATGCCCTTTTCGGCCTTACCCACCTGCACCCAGGTGAATAAACAGCCATGTTACTCACACAAAGCCTGTTTGGGGAATCTCTTCATTCAAAGCGTGCATTTTTAACAGTTATATTTAATTGTTTGTGTGCATGCCTATTTACTCTGCTACATTATGAGTTCTTTGAAGACAAGCAATCATTTTACTCTTATCTCCATATTTCCAATGTCTGGTATAGAGCACAAAGTAAGTATTCTTTCCATGATTTTAGAATTAATTCCTTTGTTTCACTGGATGCCTGAAGTCTTTAATTGAAGGAACTTTGGGGTATTCATGCAATCCCTCTCTTACACACAGCTAAGGCTAATGTTCTTTATGTAGCATGCAATTACAAAGCCTTTCAGCAAGTTTAAATGTAATAACACATATATGGACACTTGTTTACATTGGGGTTCTTTGGTTGCAAGCCAAAAACTAGATGTTGGGACTCTGGCTAACTTAAGCAAAACAGAAGTCATCAGGAACGCTCTTAGGAGTACGCATAATCGATGAGCAGGCTGGACAAGTAAGGTTTGAAGCAGCAGGAACCCAGGTATCTGGAGGGACTAGTAAACAAGAATAGGAATGGTGTGGTAGCCGGAATAGTTCTTCCTGGGCAGTGCTGCTGAAATACGCCAACTTGGCCCTTCTTAGTCTCTGCCACTCCACTCAAGATTTAAATTTCATGGATGGTACATCAGTTGGCGTAACTTGGGTTATGTGCCCAGCCATCGGCTTGCTGAAGCAAAGATGTCTGACTAACAAACAATTCCACCAGACTAAATCCAAGGAGACATGGCAGTCCTCACATGGAAATTAGTGTTCAATAAGAAAAACACATTAGACTCTGCTTGTCAAAACCCCACAAGCATCATCTACTTGCATCCTAAAGTCAACTTTAACGCAACATTGTAACAACTGTTACAATGCAATCACTATTAAGTCATATAATTTTTTTTTTTTCTTTTTAAAGAAGGGGTTTCACCATGTTGGTCAGGCTGGTCTTGAACTCCTGACCTCAGGTGATCCGCCCGCCTTGGCCTCCAAAGTGCTTGAATTACAGACGTGAGCCACCACGCCCGGCCAAGTCATATAATTTTTAATCTATAGTCTCTCACTCAGAATAGACTCTTAATCAAAAAAAAGGGCTTTGTTATTTTTCAAAATTACCAGCTTATGAGACACTAGGTGTCCTGCGAAAGAATGTATGAATGAGTAGTAAAACAAATAGCCAGCGGTACAGCAAGATCAGAAAGCTCAAGCCATCGCCACCCATCTGGATCACCATAGACCGTGATTGTTGCGGTGACACGGTGTGTAGCAGTGGAGAAAGGGACCCACCTCTCAGCCCAGCACTGCATTTCAGCCCACAGAGCCCCTGCATATAGCTGCTGCAGCCACAGTATAGAGGGAGTCACAGTTCAATCAATGAGCATTAAAATACTGTTCCTCTAGAATCATAGCCAGGAAAAGTGATCATTTACTCAGGAAAATATCTGAAACATTTCCCTTGCTGGATAGAGAGAGAAAATTAAATGATATAAAATAAACTCCTAGTGCTCCATACGTGAGCTCTCCACATTACCGATTGTCAGATCAAGAGCTATTATTTGTCACCGTGGTCCTGAGCATGACCCAGCTGGTCTAGATGTAGCAGTTAAAAAATTGTATGGATAAAAAATATGTTTCTCTGCTTATTTACATTGTGTACTCCACAAAAGCTACAGGAATAAAGAATGTTTCTTAAACTGGAGGCTGTATTTTAGTTTGCACATTACTCGTCTTGTTTCAAATATATCCCTTCAGCCAAGTTAGAAACTTGTCTTTTCATGGTCTGTTATCATGTTCATCAAGTTTCTTAGTGGCTATTTTCTCCAGGATGGTCCCAAGGCTTTTACCTTCTCATATCAAGCTCCCTTTATTTTTCTTTTCTCTTCTTTGAATAAGGTATCATTTTCGCTTCTAGCAAAGGCCAAAATGTCTTTCCTACTTTTGCACTATTGATTACTTATAGTAAGTGAAATTTCTTTTATATTGAAGCCATATGTGTATGACTCAGGTTAATAAAACATTCAGAAATTAGACCAGTCATGTGGATAATTGGAATTGTTTTCAGGACTGTGATATTCTTACCCTTTCCTGAAATGACAGGTATGTCAAATAAGGCATGTATTCTCTTTTTTTTTTTTTTTTTTTTTTAAGATGGAGTTTCACCATGTTGGTCAGGCTGGTCTCGAACATCTGACTTCAGGTGATCCACCCACCTCAGCCTCCCAAAGTGCTGGGATTACAGGCGTGAGCCACCGTGCCTGGCAAGACATGTATTCTCAACAGCTCTGTTAGAAGTTTCTGGGCTTGGCACGGTGGCTCACACATGTAATCCCAGCACTTTGGGAGGCTGAGGCGGGCGGATCACCTGAGGTCAGGAGTTCGAGACCAGCCTGACCAACATGGTGAAACCCGGTCTCTATTTTAAAAAATAATAATAATTTAAAAATTAAAAAAAAAAAGAAGTTTCTGGATTCTGGAACATCCCCATAGCTTTGTTTATTTAGCAGTTCTCAAACTTTTTGATCTCTCAAACCCATTACACTCCTAAAATGTAGTAAGAACTTTTGTTTAAGTAGGTTACATCCATTAACATTTATTACATTAGAAACAATGAGGAGTTTTAAATGCATTTAAAGTCTTTTTAACATGACAATGAATTCATTACTTTTTAACATAAATAATGGAATTTAATTTTTTTTCTTTTTTGTGGGGGGTGTGAACAGGGTCTTACTCTGTCTACCAGGCTGGAGTGCAGTGGTACTGTCTTGGTTTACTGCAACATCCATCTCCTGGGCTCAAGGGATCCCTGAACTTCAGCCTCCCCAGTAGCTAGGACTGTAAGTTCGAGCCCCATGCCTGGTTAATTTTTGTTTGTTTGTTTGTTTGTTTGAGACAGGGTTTTTTCACATGTTGCCCAGGATGGTCTTGAATTCCTGGGCTGAAGCCATCCTTCAGCCTTGGTTTTCTGAAGTGCTGGGATTACAGGCATGAGCCACCCACCGTGCCTAGCCAAAAACATATTTCTTTTTTTCTTTTTCTTTTTTTTGAAGACAGAGTCTTGCTCTGTCACCAGGAGCCAGGCTGGAGTACAGTGGCACAATCTTGGCTCACTGCAACCTCTGCCTCCCGGGTTCAAGCAATTCTCCTGCCTCAGCCTCCCGAGTGGCTGGAACTACAGGTGCATGCCACCACATCCAGCTAATTTTTGTATTTTTTAGTAGAGACAAGGTTTTATCATGTTGGCCAGGACGGTCTCGATCTCCTGACCTTGTGATCTGCTCACCTCGGCCTCCAAAGTGCTGGGATTACAGGCATGAGCCACCGCGCCCAGCCCAAAAACATATTTCTAAAATAAAATGAATTAGAAGACTGGCATGCGTTGTTTTACATTTTGGCTATTTCTTAGTATCTGACTTAGTAAAAGATGGCTAGATTCTAATAATCTGCTTCTCATCTATGTCATTTTGGTTGAAGTATGTGAAGAAAATCTAGTCTTATATGAAGATGTGGTTAGAAAAGTGAAGAGTAGGGCCGGGCATGGTGACTCACGC